>NC_065437.1:10425075-20425075 GCF_024364675.1 Aethina tumida | reverse complement strand
AAAATATTCTATTTTTAATTTTTGCTCAATAATTGAAATTTAAATTTATTAATTTTACAAATTAAATTGTGTATTTTTAGTTGAAAAAACTAAAGATTTTAAAAAAAAAGTTTTTATTATTATTATTATCATTTTAATAAATTCCTTTTTTGGCAAAAAGTGGCGGTGACCAGTTTTTAATAAGACAGTAAAAAAATTGATTCATTAATTTGGATTTTACTATTGAAAAAAAAACCTTTAATAAACAAATATACAAACTAAACTTTTTTAAAAGTTACTTATTTAAACTAGTAAAAATTATCAAATTTATTTGTTCACAGTTTTATCATACAAACCTTTAATAAATTTACTAATTTTAAAATATTTTATTGCTGATAATAACATATCCTTTTTAAACAAATATATAAAACTTTATACTTTAAACTATAAAATAAATATATCAAATTTGTTTGTTATCAATTTTATCATACTAAATTGTTATACGTTATTTGTTTCAAAATATAATAAATAATATTTTAATATTAAAAAAATTCTCTTGATATATTAAGTAACGGAAATTACGTCAAAAATTAACAATTTTGATTCATGAATTAATTTAAATAAAATTTTATATTATATTTTAATATTTCTGTGTTTTATGAACTTTTATATTGTTGAAAACTTTTTAGGCTCTTTCTAACTATGCTATTTATTTTATCCTGTATAGTAGTTAAAATATTTTGTTAAAATTAATGAATATTAAATACATAGTGCTACAATTTGTCCAAAATTTGTTCATAAGATCAAAATTCAGCTTAAGGCAACTTAACCAACAAGTCACATTTGGAGAAGATGCTGTTATACGATTTTGGTTTGGTCAGTTTAAAAATGACTATGAATGCATTGAAGATGAACAACATCAAGGCTGTCCCGAAAGCTGTACCAACCAAGAGATTAACCAATATCGGATGCAAATAAATTAATTCATTAAATTAAAATTTATCAAAATAGACTCCACATAAATTAAATGAGCAAATTGTATTGTGGCATGAAAAGGAAAATTTTTTTCACTGAGTAAGACAATAGGTTAAAACAACAAACAAATTAACTTGACTTAATCAAAAATTAGTTAAATACAAATTTCTTTAGTCCATAGAAAAGACGTTCTGCTTCTTCTTGTCAACACAAT
This sequence comes from Aethina tumida, assembly GCF_024364675.1. NCBI lineage: Eukaryota > Metazoa > Arthropoda > Insecta > Coleoptera > Nitidulidae > Aethina > Aethina tumida. Next base: position 20,423,907 of record NC_065437.1, on the reverse strand, counting down.
GTTACTTCGCTTTAAAAACTGAAAGGAAGCTTCAAAATGTTCAATGGGATATTCTACCTAATCCATCAAATAATATAATGTCCAATTTTTTAAGGTATAAACAAAAGTCAAAACTGAGTCGTTCAGTTCCAAAAACTCATTTTTCCCTTTTCATGAATTTGTTTGTAGAAATTTTGGTAAAATATTGTTTCAGTGCTTAATATGTAAATGGTTAATAAACTTTTTAATTATTAACGTTAAATCTGACATCAATTTTTATTCTATTGTAAAGGTGAACGAAGAAAAAACAATTAAAGAAATTTACTGTTATTTATTGCATATTTTTATAAAGTTAAATTATACTTATAATTATTATTTATTAATAAATTTTCTTCTAGATAAATTAAAAACAATTTTGTGGGATCGATTAAAAATTTATCTTCCGGAATTTATATGGAATTTATCGGACGTGAAATCGTAACAAATGAGTAAAAAAATGCATGAGAATTTGAGCAAGTGTCGATTTGCCGAGCCCTGTTCGGTTATGACAACGCCCCAACGGTAGATTAGCGTATTATTCCGACTCGCCGAAGCTATTATAACACTTCTCCCCAAACTACAGTTAAACGCATCATTCGTCATCGTTTTTTGCCCTCCGTGCACCATCCAGCATTTGATTGATCGACAACACTATAAAAGAGCCATCAGAGTATTGAATGTTTTGTGCGAGCCACGCATGAATTAGCTGCCAAAAAGGGATTTCATAGATATCATCGGCGACGTATTAGAAATTAATTCCTATTGTTTAGATTCATGTGTAGAAGTTAGATGTCACGATGGAACCGACACTATTATTTCAGCATGTGTTCGCGATCACACGACTAATTAGGTTTAATTGAAATGTGATATTTATTACTTTCGATGACGACATTCAAATTATAAACATGTTTAGCCACAACAAATAGCGAAAATCATTTTAAGCCAATATTAATGATAATAGAGTCATATTACAGTGAAACAATTTATGTCATAGATTTTATTAAAAAAAAAGTGATTAAATTAACTTTGTAAACTTAAATTTCCAAGGCAAATCGTTAAATAATAATTTATAACGTTATTAAAGAGAATAAAGTATTTTAATGGTTAATAAAATGTTCTAAAATCAAAACAGTTAAAGTAAAATCGTCAAACAAAGTTGTTATAAAGCCGTAGAAAATCTGAAAATTATCCTCGAAAACAAATAAAGTATAAATCTTCGACTATCACTCGGAACAGGCGGGTAAACAATGGCATTTAAAAAGTAAATTAGAATCTCTTTCTTAAAACATGCTGATCCGGGATAATCTTCGATGCGCTATCAAGTTTTATACCATAATTCCCAAGCATAATTTTAATGATCCCTTTAATCCGAAGTATTACACTTGTAAGCTCAATCTAAGAGGAATTAATGCTTGGCAAATTTCTTGTCATGCCTTCAAAACACTGTCGTTTAATAACTTCATCGCGAATAGGTAAATTTAGGATGTTTGCTTTTCCTGTTTGCGTCTCATAGCTAAAGGGAAAAGTGCTAACTTGCTTCTCTCATATTAAATTTTACAATATTACATTTCCACATTCAAAACCCATCAATATTTTTGCTTTTCTCATTATTATCTTCGCCCCTGTTTCCTCCGCCTTTCGAAAAAAGGAAAAAATAACATCACGAATGAATCCCGAACGGATCTCTCAAAAAACCTGTCACATATATTAATGCGGTTCCGCCTCCGAATCCCGAGTCCCGTTTCTAGTTCACTGTAATATGGTGAAACAAGATATTTTTTAATCCCTACGTGTTCGGATCGCCGCAAACATAATCTTCGGACATCGAAACAACCATGGATCTGTTATTTATTGCAAGTAAAACATCCAAATCACATGCAAAATTAGTTAGGAATTTTGTAGACGTGTCCCGTTACAAATTTATATCTGCCGGAACTGACTTTGTTCTGCTTCAGTTGTGGTTTAGTGTAAACATTTGCAGGCTCAGAACCTGAAGCTTTCTGAATGTGCCGATTTGGTAAGCTCCAAATTACAAAAACAGACAAGCTTAGTAGGTGGATATATTCAAATTTTGATAAAATTTCAAACGATACAAAAATATAAATGGAATATAATAAATTTAATTAATATATTCAGTATTATAGTGTTTTAAATAAAATAAATACATTATGATTTGAAGCAACCAAATGCCATCAACAACAAAAATTTAGTAAGTTAAGTTTCGAAACAAAGCTTTGCAAATGTCCGCCCTAAATTGAGCACCACAAAAGGTAGTGTGTGATTACAATATGGCCAGAACTATTTGCGGATTCATTGTGACAGCCCTTTAAATCACATTTAACCAAAACAAATTATCTGAAGGGATTACTTGAATGTATCGACAGATGTGACTTAGTCCGGTGCACACAATAAATAGGAGTCAAAAGGGGTTGACCGCTATTAAGTTATTTGTAATCTGAAAGGAAAATTAATGATGTCACATGACAAATTGAAGTCCTCCGAATTTTCTGACGTATTTTTTAATCATTAAAATTTATCACAACAATAGAATTTTTAAATTACAGTTACATTTTCTGAAATTATCCAAAGGAAATAAGTTTATACCAATAAAAAGCGTCATAAACCTATTAAATCACCACAAACCTTCGGGCCAGATACCATAAATATCTGAAATCGCCGATATTCCAGCAAATGACGGACCAATTCTATTAAAAAGAGGGTTTATGTCTAACTGCAAAAGGACATTCCCTGGATAAGGAACTGGGGATTATCCTGGCTAACCCAGCCATATGGGAGTGAATTCAGAACGACATTACCATTTGGCGATAAAGCAAGGGTTGTTTGTCGCAGCCAAAACGACACCAACTTACAATCTCATCCACCCATCTCGTTAAATGAGATATTATCAATAAAAGATTTTATTATTTCGAATTTTACTCTAGATTAAGGCAAACATAATTTGTCCGTCATTGGCTAAAATTATAGGCTTCAATAATTGTATAGGTTTGTTTGTTTTAATTTCTTTAATTAAACAGATTCCGTCATTGCTTTGTACATTAACATTACATTTACGGTGTGCTCAAAGTGATGCCCTTTTAAGTGGACTTTAAATGGATATGGAACTGAATAAAACTTTATAAGCTATGAAATCCGAGGCTCACTAACTACTAATGTTTATTGTCTCTATTTGTTTAAACTGACCCCGGAAAATGCATTAAAACTTGAGTGTTTTAAGCAAAGTTCTGTTTTGATTGTTCTATCTAATAATCTTATAGTAAAAATTGAAACAAAGTAGTCATATTAAATTCTTATAAGGGGGACGATTTTTCGATATAACCAATCCCAAAATCGATATTTTTGGGACCAATTCAACGATAAGAACAGTCACACCTATGTGCGAAATTTTATGCTCGATAGAATAGTGGTCTTGGTTGAAGTAATGTAAATATTTATTATCTATTTACACACAGAATTTGATAATGATAAAACGCATTTTTAATTATTTGCACAGCTAAGAGTAGGATACCAATTTTACCTTAAATAATTGTAGGTTTGTTAATCTTGAATATACAATTTAAACCAACTTAAAAAAGAAATTTATAACTCTTCTAAAAAGTACAAGCACAAAATTATATATGAATAAAGCTTTTCGTATCTTAAAACAATTTTATATAATTAATTAGTATGAACATGGAATTTTTACATCATTACAATAAAATTCCCCTACTTATAATTCAAGTGCTTGTACTCTATTATTAAAAACTGAAGTATTACATTCTAAAAATAGTAATAATAAGTTATTATCAGAGTTCTGATAAAATTAAAAATTATCAATATACACACCTTCAATAAAATAAGTAAAAATTAAAACAACAGAAACGCCCATTTCGAGTGAACAACATTTTCCTTGATATAACTTCAACAAAATAGTCAAACAACTCCAAGTAATAAAACTATTTGCGGGCTTCAATTATAGTTCGTGTTACCGAACGGACCAAATGTAAAAGAAACGCAGAGCAAAGAAAACAAGGCAATAGTCTGGGACGGGGATCTGTGGAAATGTAGCAGTTGAACAGCATCGTTTGGCGACGGTCGCCTTTATAATTCGCATTAGGTGGCTATTACCTCGATACCGGGATCAGATGGTATTACCGGTAAGCCTGAAGTTAATGAATCAGACACCTTGGCTCTTCATCTAGTACATATTTACAGATTCATTCCGGATTTCCCGGTCTCGTTCGGATTTACGTACCGTGTTCTTTCGAACGAAGATTCGGAACGCAGTAACTGGTTCATTGATTCACTTTTAGAATGGAATTATTTTTAAATCCTTATTGAAATTATTTTTACGGTTGTTTTAAAATGGCATGTGTTCAATGGTTTTAGGCACTCATCACAGCTTTACAACTAATCAAATACGTAATCATAGCTAAGCTCATAATTAATGAATGAGTAAATAATCGAATTTATGGGCCAAATTAGATAATTATGTTTAGTATTTAATTTATTTATATTTTTCGTCACTTAAATCGATTACGACTTCATTTTTACCATGTCATTTTAAATAAATCCCAGACGTCTATCGCAATACAATAAGAGTACTCGATTTTATTCGATTAGATTAGATCTGAACTAAGCCCAAAATATTCCATTTTAATTAATATTAACAGAATAGGAATGTTTGATCTTTTACGCTTAGTAATAAAAATTTGGTTTCCTGTAGCTTTTTTATTGCAATCAGAAGTAGATAGCAGTTTAATAATATCGTAAATATTTATACAATATAATCACTGATTATGAAAAAGTAAAGTTATATTATGCAGATGGATGCTAATTTAATCCAAATATGACTTAATCAATGGCCCATTTCAAATAAAATAAATAAATTTTGTAAACATTTTTCCTTATTATCATTCCAGTAGTAGTTACTAAAAATAAGTAATTAAGTGTATACATATGTATAAATAAATTTATTTAATGTTTACGTTGTAGAACTATCGGAATTTTTAAAATAGACTTATCTGATTTATCAGTTTATAATAGAGTTTGATAGAAAATAAGTAAGATAAGTGATAAATATTATAAAATATACAATAGACAAAAATATTAGACAAATTTTATTCACAACATTAGCAACTATTAATTATTGGTAATTGATAAATTTTATATTTTATGATAAAAATATATACAATGCATAGCCAATATTTAAAAAACTAGTTACATTATTGACCAATCAAATAAATGTTTCAAAAGTATTAAATGAAGTGCGGGCACTTATAAATAACACGGTTAGTTATTTCAACAGATACTATCTGTAAAACACCGATGTTATCATTTTAAAGCACCTATAAATTTTATATATTACCTTCAATTTTCTGTCCCAGTGAATTTATGATCGCAATTACTGATAAATAATTTATCAATTAACGGATTATGTTTTACTGCTTGATAAAATTCAATATTAAAGGAATGATGGCTTATTTCGTGTGTTAACCTTAAAGAAGACATTTTTTTTTTAAATATTGTTTCATATTCTTCCGATTTATTTTATTGTGAAAACAATTTAAGTCGTCTAAATATTTATTTTAATCATTTAAATACCGATAATTTATTATTTTAAGTTGTATACGTATCATATTTTCTTTTATTGACTTTAGTTTTGTAACATGTTGATAAGAATTTTAAGATTAATTTGTTTATTTTTAATGTTGGTTGAATATCACCTTACACAATGTTATGGGAGTTTATATTATATATTAATAAAATTACAACTCTCTAATAACAAATTAATTCTTTTGATTTTCTAATTTGATACTTATTATTTGGTTTAACAATGCACTATTTAATAACCCTTAATTATTAATTTAATTAATTAATTAATAGCAAATTAAGTATTAAAAGTAAAAATAAAAAATGATCATTATAATTTCTGTAAAATTATATTTATATTATATCTTAAATCTTATTTACTTTTTTAACCTTGTTGAGTTAAGGATTAGTTCAATTGCTTTACACGAGTAATTTGTTATCTAACATGTTTTATCGATACAACAATTTTGACAACATTTTGCGTGTTAATTCATCCGAATCAAAAGCAAATTTTTAACAAATTTAATTTGATTTGTTTATAAAATTAGATTAACTAAAAATTCTTGGATCTTTTCAATCGACAACTCTCACAAAATCCAACGAACTCACCACGTTTTAGCTTCTCCAACGGTTCGTGGTGCAGCGACGGCGTGTGCGGCACCACACCATGATGATGGGACGGTTCGTGCGACGTCACATGGTGATTGAGAGTTGACGAGCCGCTCATGATGCCGGAAATGGCCGAGCTGACGGATACGGCGGAACTGACCGAGTCGTGTAGATGGTGAACACCGTGTATGTCGGAATTGGCCGACGACGTGGTCACGCCGGTCACCAGGTCCTGAAGACACAGCGTCGGATCGGATATGGACTCCAGTCGTTCCATTGTTGATGGGAACGCCGATGCCGGACACTAGGATGAACAGAAGGAGTTGTTAGTTTGGCGTATGTGCATTTCCCGCGGAGTCTGTCTGAAATAGTTCAGAATCGACGTTACCTCTTGATTCGGATTGTGTGTTTAAGGTTATTTATTATACGTGGATTATCTACTGATATTATGTTCGAATTATTTGTAGTAGATATTACAATGTTAGTTCAAACAGGGACGTACTCAAAATTGTTAATGTAAACATTGAGAAACGATATATTTAATTACATATATACTAATTTTGAATTATTCATCATTGTTTATTGTCTATTCTTTATTGCAAAATATTGTATTTGTAATGAAAAAATGATAAATATAGAATATCTTTATCATCTTTTATCGACTACTTTTTATTGTGAAATACTTCATTTTTTATTGTGTCTATCTATTGTTATCATATCAGTTTATTTAGAAAAAAATTATCGTACATAAAAAAAAGTCCATGAAATTTAATATTTCACTGTTTAAATCATTTTAATTAATTAAATATAAAAAAATAAACAATATCAAATATTTTTATAATAGTTTTCTTAATGAATTATAATTAATAATCTTTAATTTTTCTATCAGTGTTTCATATTTTTTGATTTTAACTATTACCCATATTTTCAAACTATATAAGAACTTAAATGTCCAGAGCTTAATTTTTGCTATAAAATCCATTTTGACATATCAGTCCGTTTCTGTATTATCTGTGATATTTGACAGAATAATGTTGAAAATATTTATTTCTTCTTTTTTATGAATGGCAAAAATTATCTACACCACTGTTTTACGTAATATTTAATACTTAAATTAAAAAATATACCTCTAATTTTGCGATAGTATATACAAGATTTTTATTATTTATGAATTTACCATTAAAATATAGAAAAGTCCATAAATATGTTTTAGGTTATCTTTAACTAGGATGTAACAATTTTTTCGAGAAAATTAATATTGTTCTTTATGAAAAAGGACATAATCTATAATTTATTTTATTTATATTTTGAAAGAAACCAGTGGCAAAAATATATGATACAATTTACATATTATCTGTAGTTAAGACACGATAATAAAACTTGACAAATATATTTTGGTACTCTTAACATAGTCAAAAAAGTTGATTCTTTTCAGACTCTGCCAAATGTCAGTTTTGGTATATATTGCAGAAACGGTCAGTTATATCAAAATAAGGTTTGCAACGCATTAAAAAAAGTAAATTTGATCTGGTAATACTTTTAACAACTAAAATCTTAAAATATAACTTTTTTATTTTTTAATCTATTTTAATAATAATAAATCTCATAAAGAGAGAATTGTTTATTTTATGCATCTTAATATATAGATGTTTCCAATTTAAATGGGTCATACTGTATATTTTCAGTTTTATTTCTGATGAATTCATCCTTCCATCAACACATCCTTCCATTTTGGATACTTTTTATGTTATACCTTATTTTAAAAGTGTATTATTTATTTTATTTGAAATTTAAACTATTTATCCATAACTTTGAAGAATATTTACTTAACTGTCTTTAGCAAAATAAACAAAGGATTACATTACTTTTTTAGGATGCAATATTTAATTTTACTTTGCATGTAACTCATCTAATAGTATCTACGGGAATCTTTTTTTAAATCAAATTGCAATTGCTTCAAATTATAGACATTAAACACATTCAGTTTAAAAACTCACTCAGCATGAATAGATTACAATTTTTTTCATACAACATGATCTTGAATTTTATGTTATGCACCACAGTATAATTTTGTCATTTGAAACCCCTTTGCAATTATCTTTGGTAACGTCGTCCCGGACATGAAGAAAAGGAACTTACCGCGACCGCGTTCGAAAAGCTAATTAGCATAGATCAATCGTGGACACACAAATCAGTTAGGAAATCACTAAACGCGCGGATCACTTAAAAGATTCTAAGTAAATCCAGGTGCGACGTGAACAAAGACCAAAAGTCGGTTAAGTCCATGAAAAAAGGTACGGAGCTTAAAAACAGCTTTGGCCAGGTTTACACCGGATCAAGTGCGCGTCGCGACGAGCCAACGTCGGTCTGAGAGCTTTGCGGACACTAAGCCCGTGCTTTCATCCCCTCTCCGTCGCCGTCGCTGACTCCGGCCCCACTAAGTTTGTTACTGCAACAAGCTCCAATCACTTGACGGTATTTATTTAATCATTAGCGACCAAAATTGACCGGCACCGGCGAGGTGCCACCGGCCAAAGGAAATATTACCATTAACCGCTCCGGTAAGTCCTCCGGTGTTAAGCTTAAGACTGGCAGCTTTGCGATGAGACCCGCAGATTGCCGCCGGATTTCTGGCTCTCGACCGCTTTTCTACATATCCGCGGGATCCGCCGGATCACACAAGTCAAGCCCGGCCTGGTCTTATTGATTCCGAAACTGGACTAACGACTTTACTAGACGATTGTTTTCTTTGCGAACAATTTAATTAATTATCTGTTCATTGGCTGAGTTTTTATTAATGGAACAACCAACAACTGAAACTTTTAAACGGAAAGCCATAGAGAAAGCATTATTTGGAGTGAAGGAAATCTATTTTAGAATTCAAAAGACTAGCACCTCACAATCTTTAAAAATTATTTTGTTGTTTCGTTGAATCAACTATTCCACTAATAAAGATAAAATATTTTTAAATGGGTATGTATAAAAATCTGTAAAATTTTGTACATTCTGTAATTTATTTCATTAATTAATTTGAAACCGTGGAGTATTTAAGAATTAAATGTTCAATTACATATTTTATAAACAATAAATTAAGTTAATACTAATTTATAAATAATATAATAATAATTTGATAACCTTAATATTATAAATATTAATTTTTATTTAATTATAATTTATATATAAAACTAAAAGAGTTTCTTTGGTTATTTATAAATTTCTTTTCTCTTAGTTATTTTGAAAAATATTACTAAAATTAATTACTAATTAATTTAAACCAACAGAAATTTGAAATTATTGGATTTTTGATCTTGTATCTGGTAAATTTTGAACAAAAAGTTGAAATTTATAAATTTTCTCTATAATATGTACAAATTATTATAAATTTTATATCAAATTAGATTTACATTGTTAAAAAATGTAATGTTAAAATGTTTAATATAAAAGTCAAAATAGGCTCATAAAAAATAATTATTACTTAATTCTTCTTATGGTGGTATCTGACCAATTAATAAATGATTTATATATAAAACTTCTACAATACAATTTAAATATATTTTTAAATGAAACTGAATTAAAAATAATTTTTTTATTTAAAATAGAGTAAAAAACATGGAAATTCTGGTATCTAAATTTTAAATAAAAGTTAAGGTAAAAATTTTAACAAGAAATATTAATTATAATTTAGAATTCAAAAATTAACCATTATAAAATGAAGACTATTTGGTACTTGAAAAGGTTAGGTATAAAAATAATAATTAATTAATTATAATTTATATAATTTTTTAAATCAAATTGGATTGGTATTGTTAATTTAAGAAGAAATCAGCTATTTGATTTTTGCTCATGAATAAAATAAATTTTGATGGATAAATGAGGTATATTTTTTTATAAATTATATAAATTTTAAATCACATTGGACGGGCATGTTTAATTTGATGAAAGATGAGGTATACATATATTTTTTTAAATTTATGAAAATTTTAAATCAAATTGTTAATTTAGTAAATAAAATAAGTAACCAAAATGTGAAGAACAACAATTAAATTTATCAATTCAAGATATGATTACATTCCGTCGGAAAAACATTTTCCTTTAACAATTTCAGTGTTCCATCTCCATAGCGTCACGTGCAGAAAAATATCAATTCTTACTCTTCAAATAGTACTTCGAAACTTCTAAAACAATAAAACTGTCTGATTATTTTGTGTGAGAAGCCAGATAATGAATGATTTACGATTTACAACTTGGTTATTTTGAATACTGTTTTATTTAACTAATGGCCGTAAAATTAATCCCTTTACGGTAAACCAGATAAGACAATGTTGACGCAAACAGATAATGAAATCGTCTCGTTTAACGCAAAATAAAAAGTAGCATGCGAAAGTAACCGTATGGTACCGGAGAACAACTAGCGACGGAAAATGCGCGTGGAAATTTCAACATGTAATCAGCAACACACACAGCAATAATAAAATTACGTATATTCATTATGGTTGTTGATACAAGTGCTTGAATTATACACGGCTAGTTTAATTTTCCACTACTTAACACATACAATATTGGTTTAGCAACGCACCTGTTCTATCCAGTAGTTCGACGAAGACCTCGGCAGCTTCGAGTCACAGTCAATCACAGTTCCAAAGCACCAAAGAACCGGAGATCACAACCGGAAACCGAATAAATCCGCGATCGTCAAACGTGCCCGGTGACAGGAGACAATCGTCCGGTAACCAGAACCAATATTAATATCTTAACAAATCACTGCGAACGCGGGATGCGGGACATCGGGCGGTTTCCACCGAAATCCTATGAAAGTATTAAAAAGTCTTAAGCGCTTAGCGGTCGTACAGATATCGGGTTAGAACTTGATACTGCAAAGTCTCTCTAATCTCGGCCACTTCCCAGCGTGGTTTAACTATAAGTCGACTACTCTATATATCATCATAGGGCTACGTATGGTCCTTTCCGACTGCCAGACGCGATCGGCAACGTTCGGCCGCATTCATGTGCGTTGTCCCTTTCGCTATCGCGGCACCGCCGATCTGCCCGTCCTTCTCACGCCCCTTATCTGAAACAACTGAAAGTTTGGGACTTTCAGTCACGCCCCCGCCCGCGATTCAAAGGGCATGCGTGAATACATCATGTATTCGTGCTGATGCCGTCCTTGTCTGTCCAATGGCGTCGTCAGTTTTACATCCTCGCCCGGTTTATTGATGGTGGGCGGCGCGTGGAAGGCGCTAAGTCAAGGGAATCACAAAATACAGAAACAGTCCGCTCGGTTTATATTGATACAGGATTAGTTTGTTTATTCATAATGTATGATTTCTTAATTTTTGGTACTTCGGTTTTATTACTGTAACTTCACAACTTCGCTGGATTTAATCTGATTTAACCCGGTTTAATTTTGGTTAATTCGGTCAAATTGATTATTTAAAATTTAATTGTTTATATGTATTAATAAAATTTTGACCATTGAAGTCATATTGAACGGTTTATATAATTAATATTACCTAATTAATAGGATGGAATTATCAAAAAACAAATTTAATGTATTTATTAAACAACATGGTTTATTTTTGTTAATAAAAAAACTAAATAAGATAAAATTGTTAAAAATTTGGTGCATGCTGCATTAATGAACTATTTTCCATTTAATTCATTTATTTTAAAAGTTATATTATTAAAAAAATTTAATATCAATTATATAATTTCTTATTTATAATATTAAAATTTTACCACAATATTGTAATTCTTATTATTACTGTAATACATTATTTTCTGTTCACTGAATAAGCGTTATACAAAGAGGAAAATATGATTTTAAAATAAGGATGCTTTATAAAGGTCTCTTATATAAATACCTAATTAATTAATTAATTAAAATAAAATTAAATATATAAATTTCCATACTTAAGAAATTAACCAAAAACATTTTTCTGATTTAGAAGAATATGTACTTATTAATATTATAATTTTTAAATTTTAGATTAATATGCATATGTAGTAAGTATTTACAACAAATGATGTACTCTAGTTTTGTAAATATTTATTGAAAAAAATATTAGAAGAAATGCTTTTTCTACAAAAACTAATAAAATAATTTAATTAAAATAATGTAAACTATGTTTAATATATACACTTATGTACACATTAAAGTAAAAATAAAAATAATAATATATAATTCAAACAACATTTATTGGAATAAGCATAAGACAAATTACATTAAATAATAAAACTTTTTATTTTAAATATAAATATATTTTTTTTATTATTTATATTTATTACATTTATTATAGTACCTGAAATATACTATTTCTTATTTTTGAAACCAATAGTTTTTATTTATCTATACATATATACTTATAGGTAAAAAATAGATATATAATTATTGTAAATTTATAGATAGATATTATTTGTACATTATTATATACAGTTATATATTATTTACTTTTTATTTACAATAAAAATTTAATTTAATTTTAAAATAATTATTAATAATAAAAAATAATAATATAATGATTAAAAGGTATAAAAATTAAATGATTACTGTGAGGGATATTGTCTTAAAATTGAAAATACAAAATTATCATTAAAAAATTATGTATATTTATTTGAGTATTATAACTAAATGTTTTATTTAATTTAAATTTCACTTTTATAATATTATATATGTACTTATGTATAAATGTAATAAATATTAGTTATAAAACATCACATTTTATTACATATTATATGTACGTACAGAAATGTACTACTATTCCTTATTTTTTATAATCAATAAAATTATTACTGTTTATTTGTAAGTAGTAATAGGCATATAAATAATTATAAAAAGACTTTATTTATAAATTTGTACATAGTTATAAATTATTTTCTTTATTGCTTCAAATAATTGTATTTTACAAAATTGGTGAAAACCTAAACTAAACTTACAAATTCAACATTTGTAAATTTATATTTCATATAAAAATTTCAATAATAGTAATAAAAAATAAGATAATGAATTAAATTTATAAAAAAAGATAATGGATTAAATTTATAAAAATTAAAAGATTGGTATCCAGAATTTTGATTTGAAGTTAAAAGTTCAAAAAAAAAAAAAAAATTAAAAATTATATTTATTTAAAATAAATAGTGGAGTAATTTTCGATTTAGTAGTTAATATTTTCCCCCAAATTTATCAATTACTCAACATCTAAAATTTACTAACTTTAAATTTGATATATGGCTGAATTTTATAAAAATTATGTTTAAATATTTATTTAAATATGTGCTAAAATTATTAATGAATACTATAAATACTAATCTCAAACCAATGTTGTTTATAATATTTAAATAGTTTCTAAAATGTAGGCAAAAGACGTATATTTCATTAATTAATGGTTAAATTTACTAAATTGAAGTATATTCAAGTTATATCTTAGGCAGACGTTATTTTTATTGATATTAAAGATTACGGTGCGTATTGAAAGCTACCTACGTATCTTATCTGTGACAAGTTGTCGGCAAGCTATTGATTTATGGCAGGTATTAATAAATGTTTAAATAAGGGTTTATTTATAAACTATTAATAACGTCCACAATATAAATATATTTAACATTAACACACATGAAGCAGCTGATTTATTGTACGATTAACAATGATCGGTATGACGATTTCATTCAAGTATTAATAGTTTTAAATGCAGCTGAAACTATACAACACTTGTGCCAACAATAAACATCGAAATGAAAACAATAAATACGTCAAGTTCCGTCAAATTATAATGCTTTTTATTTAATAACGCAATTGTATCCGTTTACCTTAGATAATTTTTTTACAAAATCAAGCGTATTTATTAGTTAATGAAGGGGACGAAAACAGGGGTAAAGTTGTAGTGCTGGGTGCCATAGTAGTTCATAAGGCAACTCCTCTAATAGTGTTATTTTACGAAGTAAAAGATATATTTAAGCTATAAATTTTTTTAATTTACTCCCATCAAATTTATAACACATAAATTTTATGAATTTGAATATATACGTATATCAGATTTAATAAATAATTTTTTTGCAAAATAGATACTGACAATATCAAAATAAAATTATTCAGATCTTGATTTTGCACTTTCATCTGGTTTGCACTTTGTTTCATATAAAAATATTTTTCCATATATTAAAATTTGATATTGTTATCTAGATATGTGGAAAAGTTATTTATAATATTTTTATATATTTATTTTATAATATATTTAGAAATAATAAACAAAATGAGGTATTTCTGTAAATTATTGATAAAACAATAAAATTGTAAAATAATATATTCTAGACACCGTATTTAAATTATAATTTAGAAATGTTTGAATTTTTTTGAAAAAATCTTTGAAGAGTACACATAAAAACTTCATTCATGGACATTTGTTCTGTAAAATTGAATCTGTAGAGTTTCATCTTCTCTAATGTTTGTTACTTTATTTTAATGAATGTGACAAGAAAACTGTAATAAAAATACAGTATTCTTGATAATATATATTAACAATTAAGCACTATAATGTATACTTGATTAAATTTGTTGAATTAATTGGTTAAATACAGTTACAGTGGTTAAAAATGTTATATTTTTAAAATAAAATAAATCTGAATTAATGATACTTAATTAAGAAATATAAATTTTACGAATATTATAGAATTTTATAAAAGTTGAGCGCCATAAACTTTATTGGTGGGCGCCAAATATAATGTTTCCCATAAAAAGTTCAATTCAACAATAATTAAAATTAAGTTTATTTACAATCTTACTTACTAAGGTCACCTCCATTATACAATTATTTTGTAGTTTATTTGTAAACTAGAGGTTTTCATACAATTTTTTCTCGACAAATAATTCGAGTAATTAATATATTTCTACAATATTTTATATTTCCTTTTTTGAAAATTAAAATTCAAAAAGTAATATGCTAATTCTAGTTAGATACTCACATTGTCAAATAAAATACTAACATAAAGTATTATTTATAATAATAATTTTCATTACAATTTTTATAAATACTATTTAAATTTGTTCAGTTAATCAATTAAATAGAACCTCAGATATATATTTAAAATAAAATCAATATAAATAATATAAAATATAATTTTTACAGAATATTTTAGGAGTAACCTAATGCTTTGGTTGGGCGCCATAAACCTTATCGTTGGGCGCCATAAACCTTATCGTTGGGCGCCAAATATAATTCCTTAAAAAATTCAACAATTATTTAAAAAGATGCTTAAGTATATTTAAAACCGTTTGAACATACTAAACAAAGACTATGATTGGGAGCATAAACCTTATCGGTAGGCGCCAAAAAAAGGTTTTTAATATTTATTTAAAAAGATAATTAAGTTTATTTGAAACAATTAAGAAGCAGCTTAAAAAATAACAGTACTATATAAAACTAATACTGTAGAAAAGTAATATATAAAATCACACATTATAAAAAGCCAATCGTGACATTTTAAAGTTGATTGTTCGCCGAAGCAACAATTTAAATACATTCTTAAACTAGTATACGAGTCGGTAAAGGCAGGAAGAAGAAAAAAACGTTGGAAGTGAAAAACTCATCACAATGAAAGAAGGCAGTGATACGAAACAGTGAACAAGTGCATTCTTATCAGGGCCGCTTGTCAATCAAAGTGAACACAGTGGAAACTTGGGAACGCCTACCGAGATAACTGTATAGCAGCCAGTGGCATTTATAGGAGGGGCGTCGTCCAATATGGCGTAGCACGACGGTTGCCGTCACACACTGATGCCAACGTTCAGACATTTCCACGGAGTCGCTTACTTGCCACGCATCGGCATGCCTGATTTTCTTGTGTGTTGTTTTCCTAAATTTGATTTGTGCATATTCAATAGGTTTCATATCGATTTCGTGACGATTTAGTGGGTGGCAATTATGATAGGTTTTCAAATTCATTTGGTTCAATCAATTATATTTTATGTGTGTGGTTTATGTATCTGTTTTATTTTGCCTTGAGTGAAATGATATGGTGCCTAATGAAGATTTAAAGGCTAAGGAATTATTGGTGTAAATAAATTACACAGTTGAATAAAACTCTTCATAATTAAGAAAATATTTTGTTCTAAGTCTTGACTAAATTATTTAAAAAACGAAAAATGAAAACTAAAAATATTAAGAGTATTACAAATTATTCCTAAACAAAAAAAATCCATTAAATAAGTACATAATATTTTAAAAATCTTTACATTATAAAATTGAAAAATTTAACGATATCAATTAGTGAATTGATTAGAACATTAAATTAAAATATTAATATTATATTAAACAAATATATTAAAGAAAAATCTATTTTATAACTTCACGTCAGAGATAAAATCAGAGCAATATTGAGCACATGTGATTATCAATATGCATACAGAATAAGAACATAATTCTAATTAAAATTTTAAGGGTGGATAACCTTTAAAAGTTACGAGCACCTATTTTTGGATTAAAAAAATAAAAAGTAGTTTCACAAATCATATTAAAATTAATGTTTACGTTTAACTTCTTTTGATTTATGGTAAAACTACAATAAAAAATGTTTTAAAAAAATAAATTAAAGATTTTAGACACTTTATTATTAATATTTATTTAATATTATTTTTCGTAATTAATTCATGATCATAATTAATTAAACTAAATAATAATAATTGGGTGAATCACATAAATTTATTTATTATTAATTTATTATGTTAAAAATAATGAAAAACTGAAATAATGTATAAATTTATATGTTTTGTTATATATTATTACTTTTTTAGATAATATATAACAAAATAAATAGTATATATTTTTGTAATTAATATTGTAACAATTTGTTAAAAATATTGAATTTTTGTAATATGTATAATATTTTTGCAAAGGTATAATAATATAACAAATTAACTATATATTTTTTTAAAAATGATATTATTCACTCTTTTAAATTTTTAATTACTATAGTTATATAAAGTGAAAAAAGTAAAAATTTTGACCGAAGAAAAAAAAAATATTCTCAAAAAAATGATTAAATATTAAGCAAGGTATAGAGTAAACCTAAATAAAGAATTAGAAATACTTAATAGTACTTAAAAATTTGTGAAAATTTCATCAGTGTGACTGAAGAAATAGAAAGTTGTAAAAAAAATCAATTATTCAAAATTTTCCCTGGATTGTAAATTCATTTATCAAAAAAATTATTTAAAATTAAACTAGGTATAAATAGAATAAACCTAAACAAAATATCTGAATATCATCAGTTTTGACTGAAGAAAAAATAAATTTTTTTTGAAAATTCTCCCTAGATTGTAAATTCATGTATCAAAATATATATATTTAAAATTAAGCTAGATATCAATAGAGTAAAACTAAACAAAGAATCAAAAATTTTTATTAGTATAAACATAATAATATAAGCTTCATATATTTTTTAAAATTATTTCACATATTTGAAACTATCAATTTCTGTAGTATCAAATGTGATCGTATTAGTTTAAAATTGATTATCTTTTTCCTTAACCCAACACAAGAAAACATCAACAAGTAAATGGTTAAAATTTTTTTACCAAAAATAATAGTGTTCGAATATAATAGTTGAGAAAATAAACTAATTATAATAACTCTGTTTATTATAGAATTTCTTAGTAATTTTAGTAGGATAAGATATTTTATAATATAGAAAACTACTGCTACAAATTATAGTATTATTAATTATAATAATATTTAACATAACTCATTATTTGTAACATGTGTTGCTGGTTATTTTATTTAATACAATGAAACATTATTTATAACTGATGCCAGAATATAAGATTTAAATTGGTTTATAAATGATACAAGAGTTGTTTTTTCAAAGGCAAAACAGAAGTTAATTTTTTACTTTCCATTTGACTTGCGGATTTAATTTGAAGACAGAAAGTAGTTAATCGTTTTTTATTAAAAAGGCAACAACAATAACAGAAGCAAAAGGCATGACGACCGCCTGCGGCTAACGTCAACACTAGGCCGATCAATTAGGGGCCACTGACTGGACGCCCCACAGACACTAAGATGAATGGCCTTCCGAATTATTTTTCACTTACCCCATCTCATCTCATTATTTATTAAAGGTGTATCTTGATATTGGCAGGTTAGCAAAACTGAGATTCAGTGCGTTTATAATGAAGTTATTATAGAAAACATTACAAAGTAAAATTATAAAAATTTTTTTAACTTTTCACGCCATAATTTACAGAAGGTAAATTTAAGAAAATTGAAACTTTAATCTTGTTTCTAAATGTAAAATATCGGCGTAGAATCAAAATTAAAAGAAGGCTCTTTTAGATAGGTCACAAAAATTCATTAGTTAGAGGTTGAATTAAACTTACAATCTAATTAGATTTACTATAACTTATTGATATGGTATATTAAATTCCCTACTTTACAAAAACATCTTGTAAAAATGAATAACATTCACAAACCTTATATCGATTACTACGGTATCTAAAAATAGTGATTTTTACATTTAGAAGTAATAAATACTTGAACAAAAATAGATCAGAACCAAGGGAGTGTGTTAATGGGCGGCACATAAAAGCTAATCTGTTCGAAGGTTTAAATAAAAAAACCTTAGATATTCCGACAAATACAACGTTATCTGTAGATAAAGTAGCCGACCGAAGCTACTGATCTCTTTCGGAATGGCAAAACAAGAAATCCATTGTGCGTAAACGGAAGGGTTTCAGTGAAACACCTCTCTGCCTTATTCGTGTTTACAAATGAGTGAATATGACAATATGTGCTAATAAAAAATGATTTCATAGATTTTAAATTTATATTTCAAGAGAAAAATCATCTTATAAACCTGAATTAGCACCGTGCATATGTCTATCACTTTCGGGGTGGATCGATTTTACTATAGGACTGGAGAAACTTTCAATGTAATATAGTAATAAAAGGGTGCCGTACCCTTTTATGTCCAGGGATCAAACTGTTGACATCACACTATTTTGAGTAAATGTACCGTGAAATATGAATAGGGTATTGCCGAAATGAAATGCGGCAGTTAATGAATACCAATTTTATGTTACCATTTGATAACACGCATATTATTCGCACAATATGTTCTCGATATAGGGGATGAATTAATTTTATAAGATACCATTTGGTTACATTATCTTTTACTCGTGAAAATATTATTGATAGATAGAAAAAAGGCACATATCATCCGGACGATCTAAATATCCGATTATTACTGTATAGATAAAAAGAATTAATAATTTGTCAAATTTGTTAATATAGAACTACAGTCGAACATCAATAACCATGATTTGTCAGGAAAAACTCTTCAGACTTCGAGTTATCAAGTAAAAATTACACATAATTTTCACCCAGAATTAAACCAATTTGATTCGAATGATCAAAAATTCGAGTTGTCGATGTTAATAAGTTGAAAAGTCCAATTTTTCTCATTTTAAGAAGTTGGTTTGTACTATTTTGCAAATTGTAGAACACTACTACACTAATTTTGTAATATTACTTACTAGTTCACATGTTTCACGGGCTACATAGTTCCACAGTTTAATTTTACTATCTTTTTCTAAAAGCCAGTAATTTTTCTGAATGAATAACTCTTAACGAATATGTGCCTTTTTTTAAAGTTGTTCCACTTATGGAACACAAATTTTTGAATTTCTAATATTATCTGAATCTTTTTGTTTTTCTAATTTCAGCTCATGAATTCCCTCATTTTCTAATATTTGTTTTAAGCCAGAGAAGATAAAAATGAGTTTGTAATATTGCTGGTTGAAACAAGAAAATTCTTGTTTGTACATATTGTTTAGAGTCCTATCTACATTAGAGACAAAATCTTTCAAATAACAGAGGAGTCCGGATTACTGGTTATATAATATCCTTTATTATTAGAATTTATTATTAATAAATAAAAATTTTGACTAAATTATTTTTAAAAATGAAAAATCAAAATATGAAATAAATTTATAATATTAAAAAAGTATTACAAATTATAAAAAAATCGTTATAAAATCAAAAAATTTAAAGATATTAAAAAAATATATTCAACAAAAATCTAATTAATAACACAATGTCAGAGAAAAAATAAAAGCAATAGTGGGAACATGTGATTATAAATATGGATACCGATTAAGAACATAATTCTAATTAATAAAAACGCACAATAACAATTAATATATTTTGTAAAGCAAAAAAAGTTATGTTTCCGCCCGGGATCGAACCGGGGACCTTCCGCGTGTTAGGCGGATGTGATAACCACTACACCACGGAAACCATACTTAAAAGCTGTTAATTTTTATTTTCAACATAAGTATGTTTTATAACTAAATTATCAATCATAGTTCATTAATAATAACAAAAAATAATTACCAATTAAATTGTATTAATTTTACTGAACATAAAGTTGTTGTTTTTGTAGATTACCAAAAGCACATGTGCATACACTCATGTTGATAAACAGACAGGAATATTTTAATATTTTTGGAGATTTCTTTCAATACACCTAAAATTCATTTTTGTTGTATTTACATTTCACATTGAGATTCACCCCATTGGTTTCCGCTTATATGGCAATAATAGTGTGTTTGGTTCGGGTCGGATGGGGAAAATGTTTTATTTTACAATCATTTATCTTAACCTCGCAACAATGGGCTGTCAGAAAAGGGATGACACGGACACCTAAACCCCCTAAACCGCCACCCCGACTGTTATCGTATGGCGGGGGGGTAAGGGAAATATTCGTATACACGTCAAAATATGCTACAGTAAAGAGAAAAAGCTTACTAAATAAGGTGGACACCATCGATGTCATCAAATTTATGAATCATTTCGGTAAATTTTAAAATCTGATAAATATGGATTCACAAACATGAATTAATTGCATTTTATGTACGCTACTATACTACGTGATGTACAAAAACTAAAATAAAAAAATAGTTAGTCTTGTGTTTCCTCGACCAGACTATGCTAAAGCATTCGACTCCGTTTAAGCAATAAATATTTTACGTAAGTGAAATTTATTCATTATTTTACTTTATTCATGTATTAAACTTTTAGATAATCATGAACGAAAGTCTGGAAAAAGTTTTGGAATGTCCAGTGTGTTTAGAAATTTTCGATAATGACATTGTGGTGTGCAAAGCAGGCCACAGCATTTGTGGAAGATGTATAGTACATGTTTATAAATGTCCATTATGTAAAGTGTCAATTACTGATTCATCAATATTCAAAAATTTAGAACTGGAAGAAACAATGCAGGCCATTCAGAATACTAGTAACATATCGATAAACTCGGAGTCGAAGTTAACATTAAAAAGTAAGATTTCCTTTCACAAAATATAATATAATAATATTAAATAACTTTAAAATTAAAATTAAAACTAACTAAATGAAAGTTCTTTATTCACAGAAAAACTTCACATTTTTTTTCAGTGTTACTTTGTAACAGATGCCGGAATCCTTTGACACGTCCAGTTTTCTTACAGAAAAATGGTTACAACTATTGTAAAAGTTGTTGTCGTAAGCCAGCAACAATGTGGACGAGAAACTATCTAGCAGAAACTTTATTAGAACGCAATGACTTATCGTACGTAGTGATCAAAAAGAACAAAGCAGAAGTGTTTCGTAGAAACAATATCAAATGTCCGAAATGTGAATTTGAAGTGGACAACTACGAAAGTTGGCAATCACATATTTTGACTACTCACAAGAGTTTAGTAAAATTCTTACCAAAAAATGCTTATTATTTACTACACGTTGACCTTGTGAGTTCAGGAAGTCAACTTATATATTGCAATTCTGTTGTATTTTTAATTCTTTACAAACTTGTTCGTAATAGGGAGAGTTTGTTTGTGAACGTAATGACATATGCAGCCGAATACATAAGATACAAATTAACAATAGGTCACAAGACTTTGATATGTAACAAAAGGTGTAAACCTGAATTTGGAGTGTATCTTAAAACAGAAGAATGTACTCAACTGAATAAGCCAGGTTACAGTGTAAAGATATCATTCCATTACTGTTAGTTATGTTTCGTTTATTATAAATTTGTTTTATTCATATTGTATTTTAACATTTTTATTTATATTTTATTATTAAAATTACTGCGTAATTAAATTTATTATATTCATAATTTTTATGTTTTATTTTTGTGGTGCAAATTAATGTTGTGGTAAGTTGAATACTAGTTAATATACTTGAGTTAATTGTTTTAATTCCATATCAATTTTAAATTTATATAATTCATTTTTATCAAAATAATATAAAATCATTGATTATTAGCGGTTGCTATAGCCTAAAAACATATCTTACTATCATTAAATTAGATACAACCACATGTTTTGATTCTCTTAATATTATATTAATAATATTTTAACTTTATTTTTTTATTTCTCCTCAATTATTTAAGCTCACACTATTTTTATATAAAATAATAATTAATAATCTGGAGGGATTAATATGTAAACTATTATTTTCTGAACATGTAGATAACCTTCTGTAAATTTTCCAGTTAAGTAAATTAATACGTATTGACTAAAATATAGCTGCCACGAATCATGAACTTGAACTAATAAGTATTTGCCGCCAAGTCGTGTCATATATTTGTCTTGAACTTAATCCCCCTTCTCCCAGGCACTCATTTAATCCACATCCAGTGTTGCTAATCTATGCTTCTTGAATGCATGTAGCATATTATAGGAACACAAGCGGTCCATGTATTATTTGCTAAGCCAACACGATACATGTGTCAATAAACAGTGAAGTGCATGGTGCAAACACCTCAATAGCACTGCTAAGGCGCAGCTCGTGCTCTTAGCACTCAGATAAGGATTACCATGGATCCAGAGGATATACACACGGTGCATCTCCCGATATAGAGACCCGGTCCTTCCCTTAGCCACGGCACATACATAATATGTTGCGTGTGTTTGCATTCCTTAAATAAACTTAACTAGATTTCATCCGTCTACAAGTCTTCATCAACTACACAACACCTAGCTTCACACTTTAAGTGGGAATATACCTTCTAAACAGTTTTGATAAAGTACTTAAGTAACGTTTCCCTTATTTAGTTTTATTCGAACTGTTCTTTCTCACATTGTTTATTAATTAATCTGCCATTCTACAGAAAAGTGGCACATCATCTTGTGTACAATAAAATTTTAATACAATCTGTTATGCATGACAGTGTTAAAAACATTTTCTTAAATCTGTATCTTATATTTGCTTTCATTAAACTAAATTATTTTTTCCGATTTATGAGTGTCTGCACCTTCATTATCAACCATAAAAAGTTGGAGAACTAAATTGAAACTGACCAAATATACAGTTTGGTTTTAATGCTTAGGTCATCCAAATGAGAATCAGAAATAAAATTTAATACATCGTGATGGGTGTTGCGATGGTTCACAATTGACAATAATACAGCAATTGGAATAATATTTGAAATATTTTCGCATCCTGATTTAAAATCTAGTGATTATTTTATATTTTAAAGAATTCAATATATCGAAGACAATTATGGCGAAAAATAAAATAAATTTTGTACAAAAAAATGTCTTGTCAAAGTCATGTTCTATGTATCATAAAATCTGTAGAAATAAAATAAAATATGGAGTAACTAAATATTGGGTACCGGAAAAAATAATTTACGATGTTAATGTGTAAAAGAACTTAATTGATAATTACCCAAAAATTTTATTTAGTAAAATAATCATTACAATCAATAAATTTTTATCACAAGTTTGAGAAAGGTTCTTTAAATTGAAAAAGAGATTAAAATTTGAAAGCTACCTTTGAGTGCATCCTTTGCATTGTGAAGCATAAAAAAGCAAAACATGGAATCATGGAAGTACTGATCCATCAAAATTCATTATACCTATTAGTAGAATTAAGAATACGATCAATAAAAGGCTCTCTTATTTGCATTGCATGTAAAAAGGAAGTTGTCGAAAGCCTAATTTTCTTATCCTCACTTAATTTATATGGAATCCATTTATTTTGATAAAATTAATTGCATCTGATTATAAAACTAAATTAACTATGATATTTCTTATTTTCATTTTTATAAAACTGAAATTTTATAAAATAATAATAAAACCAATTTTATATCAAAAGCCGAAAGTTTATAATATCAGTTATATAACGACCATAACATGGCATAATCCAATTACTGTCCATACATAAATCAAGCGTGTAAAAAAGTTCGCGTTTTATCCTGTGGAGCCATAAGGAATAAAGATATCAGCTATAACAAGACAATGGAAACCAGCTGCATTACTGCATCACCTGCTCTAGCTTAAAGCGTAAGCTTGGCTACCTGCTGCTACCGGAGCCGTGCAGAAATGGTCGCTGATTTATCTTCCGTCTCCAGTAAACGCACGCGAAGGAAAGAGTGGACCTAATAGGAATATCGGGGTTTTCACCCCGGATCGCACGGAAGAGGTTTTATACCAAAGGGATAAGGAATTAATTGAATGCACTGCTTATCGTTTAACGCCTAAGTATTTGCTACTCGGATTTTTAAAAAGATTTAAAAGCTTTCTTTTTATAGTGCAAAGCCGGTGTTTAATTTTAACTTTATTAGAAAGTTTGAGGAAGATACCATCCTTTTAATTATATTAGTTGAGGTTTTGCCGCTTTATGTTTATTCTTGCATGATTAAAATGTATTGCGCCTTCGGCGATTTACGATGCACTAAACTTTAGCTTTGTTAATAGTTTTTTCTAATAAAATTTTAATTAGATGATTATAACGCAACAGCAACAAAACATGAATATTACATATTACGACTAAATTCGAAAATAATTATAGAATAATTGTAGTCACCGAGGGCGGCAACAGAAATTACCGCAAAAGCTTAATTTCATTTTTATATGGCGAAATTCGATTCTTATTAGTCGAATGCGAACCAGATTAAAAAGCCACGAATTGCAAAGCTGGCCATTCGAATCCTATTACCGGTTTTAATCCACCTATTTAAAATCAATTTCATTTCAAATTCACTGATTTTTAATATCGGTAGAAAAATTTATGCCATTAATTAGTTATATGCTTTGTTTTTTGGATTACATCATTAATTGGTGGTTTAATTTAACATATATTAATACATTGAGCTCTTTATTTTCAAATTTGATTTGATATTTAAATTTGACGAATCATTCTTTATTATATAATCATTATGAATTGATAAAACTTATAACGACAATGTAAAATTATGAATAAAGCTTCGTTGTTGCTTCAAAGTGTTCGAACATCTGTTACCTTTGATCGACCCTATAAATCACCTAAAGCGAATGTTTGTATTTAAATTTATGTGCAATTTTAAAGGGACCTGCAGTTTGATTTTAAAACCTAATTTAACTGTTGTCACCGATTATGATAGATTGATATAGCAATTAAAAATGGATTAAAATAATTATAAAACATTGCTGGTAGTGTGCGATATTTTGGAATAATAATAATAATTTAATGGCTCAATGGAATTTAAATAAATATAACTTTAATGAAAACATTAAATAATATTTAATTTATGAAAATGTTCGTGGACCAACAAATAAATTTGTGATTGCAATCATAATGCGAACAATACAATAATTTGAAATAATGTGAAAAATTATATTTAGTGATATTAATTTAGTTAATAACTTTAAATGTACCAAAATAAATTAATTTATTTTGTGTTGTATTATCCTTGTAAAATTTTAGCAATGCCATATAAAAAATATATTTATTAAATAATAACATTTATTTTGTTAAAATTATATAAATGATTTTAGTTGATTTTTTCTATCTTTCATTTCTGAAATATGTGTCTATGTTGTATTTCAATTTCGATAAAAATTAATTAACTCTGTATTTATTTTTTTGATAAAAAACTTTCTACAATCACTTTACTAAATAAATGAATTGTAAGTCTTAAAATATTTAACAATATATTAATTTTGTTTAGAACATTTTAAATACTTTATAATTTTATTATTAACAGACGTATGTAATGAGGCCGTAAATGCCTCGAAAACAATTGAATACAATTTATTATTTGTAGGATATTACATTTTTCTTCATTAATTTTCAAATTTCTGTGAATTTAATTTAAAAAAAAACAGCTAAAAATCTGTAACAATTTTGCCATTCAAAAAAATAAAATATTTATTTAACTGTATACTGTTACTTGTAATTTCCTATAATCTAATTTTCAAAAGTTCAAAAAGTCAAAAAGCAAAATCATCATAAAATGTTTCTCTAAGATGTCAAAAATATACAATTATCTTTAATAGTTATATATACTATTTTATCCCAACTATAATTCAAATATTAAAAATAGGAATTTAATATTTTTAAAAAGATTTATCTATAGTATATACAGTATTGAACAAAATTAGAGCGACTATCTTAAATATTAAATAAAATGCTTAAAAACTAAATAATAAAACATTTATTTATGCCCACTACTTTATTTCTCTTAGTTCATTTACACACAAATTTATCACAAATTTTTCACGTTTAGTAGGAAAAAAACTGTTTTTATTCAATTATTTGGAAAACCAAAAAAATGTACGCGACAAAATTAAAGCGACTCGAGTATTTTTCAGTCGTATATATGAATGTTGTGTATATATTAAGAACAACATTTGTCGGCGGATTTAAAAAATATAATTATTGTGGCCTATAATTTAAGAAGGTCATAAGAAGTTATAAGTGAACAGTTTCTTGTATCGAAACCAGTGGTATTAAAAACAACTAAAAAGTTTCGAATTCATGGAAGTGTGGGGAATCGAAAATGTGATGGACGAAAAAGAAAAAACTCCAGACCATTAGATAATCGCATAAAAATACTTCATCCATAATATGTTACAATAATTATTAAACATAGAGGTGGTACTGTACTGGTCTGGTGTTGTTTCCTTGCTAATGGTATGAGCCCGATTCATAAAATAGAAGGCAAAATAGATCGTTTTGTGAATCATAACATATTGGAAGATATGAATGGGAAAATTTATATTTCAGCATTACAATTACCCCAACCATATTACCAAGCTTGTAAGACAATGGTTCATTCAACAAAAAATCAATATCTTAAGTGGCCAGCTCAATCTTCCGATTTTAATCCAATGGAAAACTTGTTAGAGATTGTAGATAAGAATATTTGCATCACAAATGAAGCAAATGTGTTTGAATAATTTAAAAAAATTTGGAAGAATATAGACGAGGAAATAAATTCCAGTATAATATCGTCTATGTCAAAAAGATGGGAGGACGTTATAGCCAATAAAGAATGAAATATTAAATATTAGACCATTTACGTTGGATCTACTTATTATTTTTTTTAATTTTTATGAAGAGTTACTAATTTTGTCGAGGTAAAATTTAATTTTCTGGTTTTATTTTTTATGTCTCCGTTAACATGACATGTTTTGTCAATAAATAATATAATTTACATATTATATTTTTATTATTTAATATAAGAAAAATCAGTTTTATAAGTATTTATTGTTTAGAATTTAAACGAAAAAAAAGTCGCCTTAATTTTGTCCGATACTATATGTATACATGGTATATATTAAAATTGAATGCAACGGTGTAATTAAAAAAAAACTACATTGGTCCCATATCGAAAAAGTGGCTATTGAATATCCCGTTAGTGAATGAATTACAAATGTAACATCACACCATATCAAAGCTTTGAAGCTGCAATCACCGTATAAATGATAGATTAGAACAAAATAGTAACGGACAGCACGCTCAGTATGATCCGACTAATTCAATGAACGGCGTGAGACACAAAACAAATAAAAGGGCGTCGGAACACACAGAAATAAAATACACGTGCTCCCTTCATAACACGTGTCTGTGCGTATGTATTAGGGAAGAATCTCGGTGTACTCCTGGGATTTCATTCAAATCATAGAAAAACATATTTCCGATTCGAATAACAGCGGATTTATTCTTAATTTATCTTACTATATGCAGTCAATCGATTTTATGCGTGGATTTAATGAAATGTTAACGGTATTTATTTTGTTCTTAAAGAAAGATGACCATAATTTAGACTGCTGAATAAGTAGTAGAAGTTTTCGTTTCGTGTGATAAAATAACGATTGTACTGCTTCAATCTCGAAGGACCCTTTCGAAAGGAACATAAAATGTATAAACATGTAATAATTTGTTAATATCCTTGTAGTTACAAAACCAGTATGAAATTTACGTCGTCCATATGTCAGTAAACAATGCGGATCATTAAATAAAACAGTGCAGTCAATTTAATAACTTTAAAGAAGAGAGACCGGACATGAATATTGGCGAGAAGATCCCCAGATATTTCAAAGAGTAAATTCCATAATAAAGTTAGCGGACAGCTTTAGTAGCCCACAGAGGTAGCAGGAGATGGTGGCAAGTTTGTGCATTGTCCAGCCCTCAGCTCCATAAGATAATAAAACTCAGTGCTTAAGCCCCGCCGGACAAAGCCTTGGCTGAAGTAAATTGCCGGCCCGGATTACCAGGATTTGTTTAGGAGCTCTCCTACCTGAAAGAGACGCCTGCAGCCTTCGTTCTGCCGCCGTTGTCGCTGCCGGCCGCAAGGTAATTTCTGTATACGTGACTTCAATTTAAATTGCTAATGGCCGGCCGATGGACGGGTTAATTAATTATGGGGCCCGTTACTCTAATGAATTTAGTGCCCACACCCTGTCTTTGATCAACAATTAGTTTAATAAAGAGGGCAATAAATGTATATTCGTTAGTGTTGTTATGTTAGAAATGTTCTTCAACTTTTGTTTCTAATTAATTCACATATTATCCGTTTTTAAATAAAACCAAAAGTGAATAAAAATTAAGAATTAAAAATATACACTAAAAATTGATAAAAATTTTACTTATTAATTTATTTTGTTTTATAATTAGACGCACACATGAGCTAATTTAATTATTCTGCAATTATTAATTAAACTATAATAAAATGTCTTTAATAACAATTTTTTAATATATATATATATTGCAAAAAATATGTGAATATTAATTAAATTATTATTTATTACAATAAATAATAGATGTCCTAGTAAATCTTCCATGTGCTAAATGTTAAAACAACTTTCCCAAGCCACTTTAAACTTTAAAACTCATCCAAAAGTTAAAATAACAAGGGTCAAAATTAAAATCACTGCAGGGGACAATATGCTCCTTACATCCTCGCCACTCTTGACACTTAAAAAAGACACCTACTCGAAAAGCGCTTCCGAAATTGTTTCGCACACGGTTTGTATAAATAGCCTACCCTTTATTTGCTTAATTAAAATGGGGAATAAAAATTTTTATGCTAATAGGAACGTGTCGATCTACGGTGGGATTATGCACTTTAATTGTATTTAAAAAACGACACAAAAAAGAAGAATGCCGCACGTGCCAGGGCATGCAATCGTCATTATTTCTGTACACCACTAGTTTACTCGGTTTTTCCAATTTAAATTTGCTGAATAAATTTAAGGACGTAGACTACGTGAACGGTGTGAGGGAACGACGCCGGTTTGGGAGAGAGTCTTCGGTAAATACGGAATTTATTTTAAAAATGTTATGAGGGATGACGTCCTGGGAACACGAACATGCCGGGATTAATTTTTCTTTTTGCGAAGTTAAATTCATCAACAATTTGGAGTGTTTGCATATTAGATTTGGCAGGAATGACAACATAATAAAATACATGCATACAAATTAATATTTACCATACATGTATGCTCTGCCCAAAAATAGTGAACACATTGATTTATGACTTCCATGACCAATTAAATGCATTTATATTTAAATTAACAATAATATTGACATATAAATATCAATATATTAATATAAAAATCGGGGTGGAACCGCAAAATATCATGGACAGCACAAAAACAACAAATTTTTGTGCCGTTTGTAACGAATAAAAAAACATAAAATTTTAATTTAGAGTCACAACTCACAATCATTTCACCGATCGATATCATTTTAAAACAAAGGCAGAATAAATTGGACCCAATAAATTAAAATGATGAATTGTGTTCATTATTTTTGTAGGCAATATTTCAATCATAAATACAGTATGTAACAGATTATTTCGCAGTGATTTATGTTGTAAATTACTGGAAAAGATTTTATGCATTTGTATTTTGAGTGGTACATTTTTTATCACTTTTTTATTTATACATTCATATTTGTACCGGAGTGGCAATTTTATGTGATTTCAATAATGGTTGCAACTTATTATTTAAACTATGAAATTGTTATTAGTTATATTCATTCATAGTGTGATTGTTTATTTGTTATTTTAATTATGTACAAACCTCAAATTTAACGCTTGTTAACTGTGCACACAGTAACAAAGAAAATTTGCAGAATATTTTTTGCCGATTAATAAATCAAGTACAGGGTCGGTTTGTCACAATGGAACGGTCGCGTTTATTTACATTATAAGGCGAAATGTTATTATACTCGATGAAGTAACTAAGTTCCAAATGCAATATATTATCGTCCGATGTGAATTGTATGAGGTAAAACGTCGGGAACCGCACAAAAGGCCTGCATTGTAATGGTAATGTGGGTTCGGACCAAAATACCGGGATAGCAGAAAGGATCTTCTTATTGTAACATGTAACGCCCTGGATTACTAACTGCTATAACTTTCATACTATTGTTCCTTTTGCTATTATTATGTCTTTGAACGTACATATAATATCTATTAACAGAATTACAATGTAAAATACATGTAACATGTTGTTTAATATGCTCAAACCTAATCCCACAGTTCAAGGAAAAATTAACACTGTCCAACGGCTGTAACCCCTGTATCAATTAATTTATTACGAAAATATTCAACCGATGTTTTGTATTATTATATATTAGATATTATCATGTTAGTTCATTCTTATAATCTTATAAATTCCAAAATTTAATCGATCAAATAAATAAAATCAATATTAATATTTTTTAACCCCAGAAACGGCATGATACGTATTTTTATTCAATTGTCCTTTTAGAAAAATACGATGAAATATTATTCAATAAGTATTCTTCTTCTCTTGAAAAGATTTTGCAAAAAGTACTCAAAAATTTAAACTTCAAATTATTCTTGTGTCTGCTGTACAAGTTTTTATTTTTCAAATACTTTAAAAGTCATTCAAGATATTATTTCTCTCACTTTTTGAAAATTGTTCACCAAAATGGTTCTCGGAAAAGAACAGAAATAAAAGATTCTGTATGATTACTTTCAGAAAAGAAGTTTACTAATAAGTAAAAGAAATTAAAAATATCTGTTGTATTCTGTTACAAATACTTTTCTTGAAAGGATTCGATTTAAAGGTAATCCAAAATTTAAACATCAAATCAAACAAATTTTGATACTCCAAATATATTTTTAAAATCCTTTGGGAGTCATTAAATTTGTATATTATTATTTTTCTCACTTTTTGGAAAATTGTTCTCGAGAAAGAACAGAAATAAAAAATCTTATATGATTACAAAAACAAAAAAAGTTTATTATTAAATTAAATTTTAAAAATATCTGTTGTATTCTGTTACAAATAGAATAAACTATTATTTTATAAATTCTAAAAATAGAGTATTACTCCTAAATTCGTCATTTTCTCTTAAAACGGTTTGGATCAAAAGTAATCCAAAATTTTAACTTCAAATTGTTCATGTGTCTGCTGTACACATAAAAATATTTCAAATCTGTTTTTCAATCCTTTGAAAGTCATTAAAGATGTATATTATTATTTCTTTCATTTTTTGGAAATTGTTCACATTATGGTTGTAGAGAAAGTACTTCTGTACTTATTTCTATAAAAGATCATTCATAATTTATTATTTATTTTTGAAAGTCATTAAAGATGCATATTATTATTTTTCTCATTTTTTGAAAATTGTTGAGAAAGAATTTATTAGTAAAAGAAATTAAAAACTTAAGATTTATTAAATAACGCTTTATTGTAAACAGAGCACCATTTTCCCCCTAAATTTGTTTTCATATTTTCATATTCATATTTTTTAAGTCCTTATTGAAGATACTCATAAATATTATTAATACTGCCAATTTTTAAAATTTCTTCACAAAGAAGGGCTTAGATATGAATTGCTTAAACAAAAAAATATATAATTAATAAAAAAAAAATAAAATATATGTTGAATTTTATCACAAATAAAAGTTCGTCTTCATTTCTTTATTTTTTGAAAGTTATTCAAAATGTGAACCTAAAATTTCTCTCATGTATATTAGATTAGTTAAACAAAAAATATAATTAGTAAAAAAATTTAAAAGCATCTGGGTAAAATCGAAATTTCAGTTGCTATTTCATGAGATATAGGATGAGCGAGAGTACCTTAAAGGACTGTATTTATGGCCAGACGTGCATTGTAGTTCCGAAAATTTATATAGTCAGATGTGTAATATATTTATAAAACATCGGATAAATATCCCCAAAGGGGCGGAATTAGTTGTCTGCATGGGGGAAGGATGGCACCGTCCTCGTTTGCCGCGATGTCAAACAAAGTGTCCTTTTTAGCAACAGATGGTGCTCATTACGAGAACAGTGACTATAAAACCGCTTTGTATCTCGTAATGTGGCGGGAAATTGTATTTGTTGTTTGGCTATTTATTATATTATCTGTTGGTTTTGTTTGGAGGGTGCGTGATTTATGTAACCGAGAGTAAAAAAAGACGAGCAATAAAAGATGTTTATTTTGTGCATACGCCGACTGGTAAATAAAACTCTCGCCTCACGTTCGCTCTATTTATTAATCACAAACTAGGTGTGTTTAACGTGTTTTTTGGTAAATATGTGTATTTACCAAGTTCCTTGCGTTTATTCTGAAATTTATAAGTTAGCTTAGAATAAATTATATATTTCATATATACCGTGTGGCTCATTTGAATGTGGAACGTATAAAAAATTATTTTTTGTCCTATTAAAAAAAAAATTCAAGTATACAGGGTATTTTTTTAACCAAAATTTTGAAATATAAAAAATATGCCTTTTAAGAATTTATTTATTTAATCAATTTGTCTATGAAATAAATTGTCAATAATAGCACAAATTATCTTATTTTTCAATAATATTGGAATATTATACCAGTAATGCTAAACTTCTTAATACTCTATATGACTGAATGTGATTCATTAATTCTACCATAAAATTTAATATTTAAGAGTATTAGTACAAATAAAGTATAATTGATGTAGTTTTATTAATATAAAACTCTATTATTTTTGAAAAATAAGATAATTATTGCTTTTAATTCCATAGAAGAGTTAATAGAAGAGTTAAAAAAAATAAATAAATAAATTGAAAAGAGAATAACTTAATTTTTTTCAAATTTATGAATTTTTTTATTGATTTTTTTATAATATTTGATTTATAACCATTTTATAAAGTGCTCAATTCAGTGCTGCAGTTAGATTGTCTATAAAAAAATTACTCTGTAGGTTTTTGGTCAAAAATTGTAACATTTTGTCTATAAGTACATATTTTCATGTCTTACAATTTAAAAGAAGTTTTATGAGAGTGTCCCGCTTTTATATGGGCCACACTGTATAATAAAACAAATGTATATAAAATAAAAATAATCTTTTGTATCTTATGCATTTTGTATGTTTGTGGCGTATATCAATATTATTGTTACATACATGCTATTTATAACAGAACTTCCTTATCGTTTTATTGTGTATATAAATAAAAATTTTTATCGTTTATTTATTTGTGTTAAAACAGAGAGTGGTCATATTTATATTGTAATTATCGTTTGTATATTTTATTTGAAGCTAACCACAATTATAGAAAGATGTGATCATAAAGTAAATATATAAATTAGATTTCAAAATTACCTTTGAATATAAATTTCAAAGACTTAACAATAATATTGGTTGCGGTATTCCTAATGATCATTTTTCCGCTGGAGTGAAATAGCAACCATTTATAAATGATATGTATGGCAAGTGTCGCCACTTGCATACTGCGACTAACAGAGGGTAGTGCGATTGTATAAGGGGGTGTTTTTCCACCCCGAAAGCCCGGACTGATGATTAATTACCGCCTGATGAATATGCATGAGGGCAACGTTGCGCGCCATCTGAATACTAAATACTTACAAACTCCGCTACACCAAGAACGTTTACATACGATTAGCTACGAAAAATTTAAGGGGGCGATTGGAGGGTGCGATAAAAAACATGCATCAAATGAAGCAAATCAATCGTTGCGTGTATTAGTTAATTATCGCTTCCTGCCACACTCCTGGGGTCACTTTTATTGGTGAATTTTCTGTTTAATCGCCTTTTCATTTGCAACCAATGACAGAGTTCTTGGATGTTATTAATATGTATTTAACTTTCAATTACGTTTTATTTTCAGCATAAAAAGTAACATCCACAAATTACATGTATATGCAAAAATGTTAACATTAAAACACAAATTATATAGTACCAAAATTTATTAAAACTAATATTAATTCTAAAAAAATAGTGATATGTTAATCTTGTGTATTCTATCTAGTCTATCATATGACTGTTCCCGTTTCACAATTAATCCACATTCAGGTTTTGTCTTTTTGTTACACAAAACATGACCGAATGTAACATCCATTTTATATTTCATCCCATCTTCCACTAATGGAACGGCATTTAGAAATAATCTTTTGCTTTTAATGTCTATTTTATAAAGAATTTTGAATACTATTGAATTATAATAAACCAATTTTACTCCACTTTGATCTTTATCCTTTAATTTAAGTGTATAGAAGCTTCTTTTTGAAATTTTTGTTACTAACTTTGGATGTTCATTTAGCACGTGAGATTGTACACACTCCTGTGATCCTGCATAGTCACAATTTTTAATTGGACAAGTACTCTCTTCATTAACTTGTGATTTTTGGACTTTATTCAAGTTTTCTCCAGGTGTTTTATGTTGTATTTTTTCCAAAAGAGCTTCAGCTAAATAGTTTCTAATTATCACGGGTGAAAAACATTTTTCACAATAATTATAACCGTCGTGAGACAGATATATTGGTCCATTTAGATGATCTTTACATTTTTTGCAGTTGAAAGCTGAAATAATGTTATTTATTTTATTATACATATAAAAAATATATATTTAAGTTCAATATTAAAAGTATTTACTTGATCTACTTTTTTCAAAATTACGTTCCTTTTATATAAAATATTTTTTATTGATTTAAAAATTAATTTCCATCTAGAAGCACAAATATATTTTAAAAATAAACATTTATTCAAACTAATAATCTTCGATAAAAAAATTTCAAACTCGTTTAAGAACTATACCTTTAACGTGGGCTGATTGCCTTTTTTTGACGAGTTGCTTTATTTCTTGAAGCTGTCCCATTGCTTTTTCCATTTGCAAGTTTCTGCACATTGTAGTGGGTAGCCGGCAAATAGGACATACCGAAATATGTGTTGAACATGATTCACAAAAACTATGACCTTGAAGGCAGACGAATATTTTTCCTCCAAAGGTCTCCAAACAAACTGGACATCTGCAAATGTGATCTAAACTATTCATTATATATTTTAACGTGCAACACTGTTTAAAATGAGGATACTACTAACATCGATGTAAGTAATCGACTGCAGTAGCAATACTGTGCAATTTAATTCAGTCATTAATTCAATTCGCTGTGTTTGGAAGTAAAGGAAGTTGGTCGAATCCTGAATGGAATTGATTAATATGTTAAACGACATTTTAAAATGTTTCATTAGGTGCTCACTTTCGTTAAGTCATTCGAATTCCTTCCTGTTCACTTCAACAACCTTGATATTATACAATGAGTATAGAAAATAATATTTTATATGTTTATGTTATATTTAAGTACATTTTTGTGAAACAATATTTTCACGACAAATTTACTTACAAACAACTTTTCCAGACGAAAAAAGTTAATCTAGGGTAGAGCCCGTCCAATTACCATTATAATCCGATTCGAAAAGGAAAGCAATAAAAGCAGAAGTCCAATAATAAGAAACATACGTATTACCATGTTAAACACATTTGACTTGTTGATAATATTGCTAACGGTGTCAGATGCAATTTCTAGCTAATATATCTGGTCTGGTGAGGAAACAATACGCGCCACCCTCGAGTCGCTGATGCGGACATAAGCCGACTTATCTTCCATCATATACCCCATAAGCCAATTATCATTGTTACATAACCAATTTAATCAATGAATTTTTGAATTGATCGGCGATGTCAAGAGGGCTACCGTTATTTAAATGTTATCTTTAGATGAAAACTTGAGTTAGATTATATTTAATGCTTTACCTTATTAATGGTTTTCTATGACAAGAAAGTTTTATACTTATATAGGAAACTGAAATTTCGGAACTATTATGATGTTTAAAGACTTACAAGAATATATTTTTTTGAATATTTTCTTGTAAACATATTTAAGAAGAAAGTATAACTTTATTTCTAATGATAATAAAAAAATAATTTATAAGAGTTATTATATTATAAAGAAACCCCAATTACATAATTTTACTATTAAAATTTAAAAACAATGTATAATATTAAAAACATAAAATTATACAAATAAATAAGGTTTTTAGGATAACGATGAACATCAAATTTAGTTAAAATTGTTGATTTGTAGCGTAATTGTATTCATATAATCGTTGGTTGGTAACAATAGAAGGGTTAATTTAGAAAGCGGCCAACCCCGTAATGCTTAGCTATAATAACTCATAATTAACTTATGCAAAATATGCATAAGCTTTATATATTTTGTGGAATAGAGCCCGAACAATGAGCATTCGCAGGTTTTACCGTTTTGCATTTCAAGTGGTGTAACCAAATTCATTTTATATTCAAACAGGGTAAAATTTAAAGAGATCTTCGCTTAGGAATTTACTTCGTAAGTTTACGCGGTGGCAGTTAAAGAAAAGTACAGGTAGAGTTAAGTTAAACAATGCATATTTTGCTTAATTTGTGGTTGTAACTAAACGGCCTTTTTGCATTTGCGAATTAAACGATCCACCACAAATTAGCCGTTTGCGTCTGCGTTAACGTTGTAGTACGCGTGCACGCTGTCCTCTATCAAATTTGGTTTGATGCATAATGATGCAGATTCCGATAGTTCCGGTAGTTCTGCTCTTTTTCTCGTTCTA
Source organism: Aethina tumida (assembly GCF_024364675.1). Taxonomy (NCBI): domain Eukaryota; kingdom Metazoa; phylum Arthropoda; class Insecta; order Coleoptera; family Nitidulidae; genus Aethina; species Aethina tumida. Next base: position 20,386,536 of record NC_065437.1, on the reverse strand, counting down.
TTTTGTAGACCACTGTATATTTTTTAAAATTATTAAATCTTTCGTATTCTTTGTACATTTCAGAAGAAAAATGTTATTCTTCATTAATTTTGATTAGTACCGTTTCTGAGATGTTTTAATATTTGGCTACTTGTTACAAATATAAGTAGAAACCTAAATACAATCTTCATTATATCATAGCTATTAGATTTTGTAGGGAAATGACCTTTAAGTTTCTTCAAATATTAAAACTGAAATATTTCAAAAACGGATGTGAAGAGGAGAGAAAAAGAGAAAAAATTTTCAGAATCTTTACTACTCTAACTAAGAAAAAACATATTTTAATTGTTTATCGAAAAAATTCTCAAAATTATAGTTTTAGTGGATATTGTTATTTCTATCGAAACAAGAAGGAATAGAAACCATTTAAATTTGTTTGTAAAATGAATAATAAAAGGTATCTAAGATAATAAAGAACTTGTTTATTTAGTTGTCAAATACCATTAATATGCCAAATCATTATTACCTCAAATCAAAATTATTCATACAATTCAAATTTATTATGTAAAATTTCATCAAAGTTAGTCCCTATTTTATACATTTAAGGAAGGAATTACATTAATTCAATCATGCAGAGCACTGTTGACTTAGATGGAGATTGCAGGAGGCAAAGCTGGACTGTCAACGGTCGTATATCGACATCAGGAGATTGTAAGCGAAAGAAAACGCAAATTCCAAAACCTAGTTATATCCAGCGAAAAGAACGTACAGAACAGTACTGCTTGCACCGCAATTCGCCAGATCTTTGTTCCAGTTTGTTTATGTATGCGACAACAACACCGGTTGAAATAGGGACATGTACCTCCGAGGAACGTCACCAACAAGACTCTGCAGTCCAAAATGTTTCCACAAAACGTCACAAAATCTGCGACACTGCTGAAATCTCAACATTAGATAACAACTGTTCTTGGTTAAAGTATCTCGACGCTGATTCTAACAAAGCCATGAATCATTGTCAGTTCCCTGAGTCTTTACAGGCGTTGTTCTTGTCCGAAAAAGGCTTGAAGAAATTCGAGAAAATTATTCAAGATCAAATAAACTATCTGAGAAGTCAAAACGTTGACGCGAAGTGCCTACCTCCCATAAGTCACTATAAGATCGTAAAACAAAAAGCAAAGTCCGACACGAATATATGTCACTCAAGGAGGTTAGAAGGTAACAATCAATTTGTTGATTACGATATTCTTTTTGGATCGAAAATTAAAACCGGCTCAATACATTCAACAACAAGTGGAAAATCCACCAGTGGTTTGCTGCAAGTCGATGAAATCAAGAAAGATCTTGTAACTGTTTGTGCTTATATATTTAAACAAACAAAAATAATTAATGAATTATGGAAATACTTAGAGAATAATGCAAGTTGCAAACATCAATTAAATGGGGAAAATATTAAAACTATCACTGCTGGCGCTCTTAGTCAGCACTTGTCTAAACTACATGGCATCAGAGAGAATCTCTTCAGTTTTAATGAAAAATATCGAGCGGATTTAAATAGAAGAATACATCTGTTGAGACAAATATCAAAATGTTATAGTGGCGAAGCAAGTTTTTTAAAGTTATCACAAAACTAAAACAACATTTTTAACATGATATTGTAATAAATAATTATTAATAACTGTTAATGTATTTTATTATGGTATTGAATTAAACATTCATTAGTCTTCCCCATTTTAGTAGTTACAAAAATAAATTATTCTGAATATATTTCTTCTTCGGGCAGAGTATCAGTATCAGTATTTTGAGCCTAAAAAGGAATATATCGGTAATAGTAACAGTTTATGAATAAAAAAATTATTGAAACATCGGTAATTATTTTTTTAAGGCCACAAAACAGTACTATATTTAATTTCTACAATAAATAACATATACTTCATAACAAAGTCATAATTACTTAGTTTATATCTAAATTAGTACGTTTTTAGGTGTTATGGCCTTTTTATACACTTGAGCAATAGAATTATCCTTCAATACGTGTGGATTTACCAAAATACTAGTTTGCGTACTGTTCGAAGTGGTGGGAATGTCCAAAAATGGAAAATCGTTTTTCTTAATTATATCTGCACATAGTTCGCTGATGGCATCGTCATCACTCAACAGTACTTCATCCATATTCCTCACCAAATGTATAAAAGATGCTCGAGATCTTTTTTCGAAGGTTAGTTTTGTGAGTCTTGGCAATTCCACCACACGAATAGCATCTTTCTTAATATCTTGAAAAGGTGTGTATTGTAACAGGGAGTAAAATTTCTTTATATCTTCAATGGGTCTTATTGATATTTCAGTTACGTTTTTTTTGTTCGCTGTGATTTTAGCAAATTCTGGATAGTCTAATATAAATGGCCGAACTTGTAGTATTGTTTGCACTTGGACTTCCGAAGTTGCCTTAGCTGTAGACATAATTTCAGAAGTTCCATTTTATGTCATTTACTTCTGATCAAACCCATTCAGCTGTAGTTGCTTGCACAAAAATTTAGTTATACATGAAGATGCATGACAGTGACGTTTCAAAATAATAAAGTCAAACTATCATACAATAGAAGTCAATAATGATGTTTGAAAATATTTTATATTAAATCAAAAAATTCATTTGGCATTAAAAATTTAAACTCTTATTTCCACCATAATGTATAACGTAAAAGTGTCATCAAAGGATGAAATTCGATTGTTAACTGATAAAAACGAACTTTATTCATACCGCAAAGTGCACAGAAAGGACAGTTCTCAGGTAAGATTTATATTTTAAACGACATCTTTGTAATGCTATTACTTGACTATTTAGAACTGCAGTTATTTAGGAGATACAATACATTACTTATCGCCAGCTACATCAGGAACAAATACAGTATGTGAGGGAGACTTTTTCCGTTATCTAGATTTCTTTCCACCTGAACCTGATGTATTATTACCACCAACTTATCCTTCAACCACTTCAACTTCAATTTCCTGCATAGAACCCAATTATCAAAGAACTATTTGCTTAATTAAACCAGAAGCTATGGAATTTAAAGACGTTGTTTTAAGAGAGATATTCCAATCAGGATTAGATATAATTTCTGTAAGTTGAAAATTGAATATTTATACTATATAATAAATAACAATTTAATTTTAGCAAAGAAAAGTTCATTTGACTGCTGAACAAGTTTCCGAAATCTTTTCTCAATATTATGGAACTTATTTATTCCCTCATATTATACTGACTCATAGTATTGGACCAATGCTAGTTTTGTCTATCGGTGGTTTGAACGCTATCGAGAAATGGAAACAATTAGTTGGTCCCAATAAGATACTAAGAGAAGAGTGGTTTTTTCCATATAGTGTAAGAACTAGATTTGGATTACGTGAGGATTACCCTGATGTATTGCACGCCTCTGAAAATGCGTTAGACTCAAAAAACGAAAATATATATTTCTTTCCCAGAAGTATATCTTATACTTCTTATATATCTTTTTTTAATTTACTTTATATTTTCAGATATCTTAGAACCAATTATGTGTGATCACGAAAAAGTAGTAGATTATCTTACTTTACACATTAATAAAACTCTAGAAAATGGATTACTTGAAGTTGTAAAAGCCAAACCGCTTGATCCCGTGATATTTTTGGCAGAGTGGTTACTAAAGCATAATCCTTATCAACCTCAGTATCCTGGAAATATTCATTTAGCTCCAACGTAATTAATTACACAAGCAAACACAAATTTTATACTATATATTTGTACTACTCAATTACATTTCCTAAAATTTCAAATAAATTCTCCCAATACTTATTTCGTTATTTTGTGTTAGTCAATTACATTTCCTAAAAATTCAAATAAATTCTCCACGTACTTATTTCGTTATTTTGTCTTCCAGTAACGAGTCCGACAAATTTCAAGAGTCTAGAATAAAAATCGGATTCAGTACAATTTTATTTAAATGCTGTATGACAGAGATTAAAACTTACATTACATTCCTTAGCAGTTTGTTCATTTTGACACCAATATCCAGGACCTCTTGTACATACATTCACTCCATATTGAGGAGATCTTTTGGATCTTGAATTCCAGTAACGAGTGCGGCAAACCTCCAGTGTCTAAAATATACAAGAATTAATTTGCATTTTCTATATTTTCTATTAACGAACGATCAAATTATTGATAAAATTAAAAATTTATAAAAAATCATTTAGATTCTTACATTGCATTCATTAGCAGTCTGTTCGTTTTGACACCAATATCCAGGACCCCTTGTACATACATTCGCTCCATATTGAGGAGATCGTTTGGATCTTGAATTCCAATAACGAGTGCGGCAAAGCTGTAGCGTCTAAAATATACAATGGACAATTAGTTTTTTCAATATTTTCTATTAACGAAGGATCAATTTATTGGGTAAAATTAAAAATTTATATAAAATGATGGACTCTTACATTACATTCATTGGCTGTTTGTTCGTTTTGACACCAATATCCAGGACCTCTTGTACATACATTTGCTCCAAATTGCGGAGACCTTTTGGATTTTGTATTCCAATAGCGAGTGCGACAAAGTTCAAGAGTCTAAAATATAAAATGTACAATTTTTTTTTTAATATCTTCTATTTAATAAAAGAACAATTTACTAGCAAAAACAAAAAATTATATTAAATCATTTAGATTCTTACATTGCATTCATTGGCAGTCCGTTCGTTTTGACACCAATATCCTGGACCCCTTGTACATACGTTCGCTCCATATTGAGGAGATCTTTTGGATCTTGTATTCCAATAACGAGTACGGCAAAGCTGTAGCGTCTAAAATATACAATGGATAATTTGCTTTTTCAATATTTTCTATTAACGAAAGATCAATTTATTGAGCAAAATTAAAAATTTATATAAAATGATGGACTCTTACATTACATTCATTGGCTGTTTGTTCGTTTTGACACCAATATCCAGGACCTCTTGTACATACATTTGCTCCAAATTGCGGAGACCTTTTGGATTTTGTATTCCAATAGCGAGTGCGACAAAGTTCAAGAGTCTAAAATATAAAATGTACAATTTTTCTTTTTAATATCTTCTATTTAATAAAAGAACAATTTAATAGTAAAATCGAAAAATTATATTAAATCATTTAGATTCTTACATTGCATTCATTGGCAGTCCGTTCGTTTTGACACCAATATCCAGGACCCCTTGTACATACGTTCGCTCCATATTGAGGAGATCTTTTGGATCTTGTATTCCAGTAACGAGTGCGGCAAAGCTGTAGCGTCTAAAATATACAATGGACAATTTGCTTTTTCAATATTTTCTATTAACGAAAGATCAATTTATTGAGCAAAATTAAAAATTTATATAAAATGATGGACTCTTACATTACATTCATTGGCTGTTTGTTCGTTTTGACACCAATATCCAGGACCTCTTGTACATACATTTGCTCCAAATTGCGGAGACCTTTTGGATTTTGTATTCCAATAGCGAGTGCGACAAAGTTCAAGAGTCTAAAATATAAAATGTACAATTTTTCTTTTTAATATCTTCTATTTAATAAAAGAACAATTTAATAGTAAAATCGAAAAATTATATTAAATCATTTAGATTCTTACATTGCATTCATTGGCAGTCCGTTCGTTTTGACACCAATATCCAGGACCCCTTGTACATACGTTCGCTCCATATTGAGGAGATCTTTTGGATCTTGTATTCCAGTAACGAGTGCGGCAAAGCTGTAGCGTCTAAAATATACAATGGACAATTTGCTTTTTCAATATTTTCTATTAACGAAAGATCAATTTATTGGGTAAAATTAAAAATTTATATAAAATGAAGGACTCTCTTACATTACATTCATTGGCTGTTTGTTCGTTTTGACACCAATATCCAGGACCTCTTGTACATACATTCGCTCCAAGTTGTGGAGACCTTTTGGATTTTGTATTCCAATAGCGAGTGCGACAAAGTTCAAGAGTCTAAAATATAAAATGTACAATTTCTTTTACTATCTTCTATATAATAGAAGAACAATTTACTAGGAAATTCGAAAAATTAAATATATTAAATCGTGTAGATTCTTACATTGCATTCATTGGCAGTCCGTTCGTTTTGACACCAATATCCAGGACCTCTTGTACATACGTTCGCTCCATATTGAGGAGATCTTTTGGATCTTGAATTCCAGTAACGAGTGCGACAAAGCTCTAGCGTCTAAAATATACAATGGACATTTTGCCTTTTCAATATTTTCTATTAATGAAATTTCAATTTCGATAAAATCAAAAGATTATATAAAATCATTTGGACTCTTACATTACATTCGTTGGCAGTCTGTTCGTTTTGACACCAATATCCAGGACCTCTTGTACAAACATTCGCTCCATATTGAGGAGATCTTTTGGATCTTGTATTCCAGTAACGAGTGCGACAAATCTCAAGGGTCTACAATACAACATATCTTTATATATTATTCTTGTAATCGATATTAATTAAATTATCTTTTACAAAACACAAATGATATTTACATTACATTCGTTGGCAGTTTGCTCATTTTGACACCAATAACCAGGACCTCGAGTGCATACATTAGTTCCTACTTGAGATCTTTTTGATCTAAATGTACTTAATAATTGTGAAATGCACTGTTTAAATGAATTACAAATATCTTCTTTATTTTTATTTTCCTTAATTCCTTTATACAAATGGATTCCTTTTTCCTTTACAAGTTTATTACACTAGAAAAAATAAATAAATATAAGATTTTATGCAGCCAGAAAAATAAAACTATTCATTGAATGAAATATTAGTGATTATTGATAACAATGGACCTTTGTATATAAAACATTTATTTACTTCAAACTAGTTTGTTTAATAAAAGTTGTACACAGCAGATTAATATATCACGGAAAAGTGTGTATATAAAACGTTGAACAAATCAAACCGAAATTAAGTCGTTGACACTATAATAAATACAAGCACTTTACAACACACACAGACTTTACAATACCAAACGAAGATATATTAGGCAAACATGCATAAAAACAAAATTTCGTATCCCCGTAATTAATTTGTCCGCAATTAAATTAAGTAAAATTAATTATGTTAAAACTGGATAGGTACATATAATAAAAAATAAATTTATTAAAGACCCACGTAAGCTTTATTTAAACAAATCTGACATTACAAAAGTTTAATATCACAATTCTTCTCACAAGTTACAGCATTATGCTGAATTTCATGTCCATTCATTCAACCTAAAATTTTATATAAATCTATAAAATTAAAATTGCCAAATTACTTTGGTTAACGAAGTCTCTTGGATTACGTGTTAAATCTGAAACAAAGATAAATTATGTTTTATTTATACCATTGCGATATGGCAATGATGTAAATACGGTTATATATGTATGCAATAATCAATCATTTAGCTGTATAATGGGTTGCATAGCGTAAATAGAAAAGTAACTAATTTTACATTCCGACTTTTTCTTGAAATTATTTACTTCAATTAATTGAAATTTCACAGAACCACAATAGTAGTTAATTTCTATTTAATAGGAATGTTATTTACATACATATCACGAATTATTACATATTTCATGCATTACTTACATACTAGAACTTAAATATTAAATCTTAAAAAAGAGGTCTATAAACTGCTTCTGAGCAAAATCCAATTTTGTGACAAATCTGATCACGATGTACTGCTTCGTTAATCAACATGTCGATTATAAGTTTTCCGTTCTTTTCGATGATGGTCGTGCACTGAAAATTAAAAAATACAAATTTTACTACAAATACTCCGAAGAAATATAAGTGAAATAATAAGTTAATACAATTTATTTATTTAGTTGGGTTTAAGGTTAGGTTTAATTTTTAAATTTGAGATTCTAAAATTAATATTAAAAAATGTAACTCTTTTTAGACATAGGACAAATGTAGACAAATTATTACAAATATTTCAAATTCTAATTTCACAGTATTTCAATAAAAAAGTCGTAATGTTATATGATCTTCATTAAATTTTGAAATATTTGATATTCAAACTACTAATAACCAAAGTTCCCACACCAATCACGTGCAACAACAAAAAATGCAAAGCCATGTAGTTTTTGTCCTTCACCAATTTCTCAAACATTAATTATTATATAATTGATTGCAAAGCATGTTGCCATTTTCAAAATACATATACTTACCCCCCATTAATATTTTTTATAATAACAATACATAAACAGCGTACACTTTTATAACAAACCAAATCAAAATAAAAAATTAAGTACAAAAAAAAATAATAAAAAATAAATATACACAACAAATGGCGAATACAAATATTTAAATTTACCTGGTTTCTAAATTTTTTGGGTAATGCACGGCATGTCTTCTCCAACACGTGTTCCACAGCATGATCAGCTTTTGGATTATTTAGTATTTTCACCATAGCTTCCAATGCGCCTTCGCACACTGCGCATTCCATAATTTCACCTTAAAATAAATTATTGTTTTAAAAGAAATTATTATTAATATTATAATAATATAAATATTTAAATGTTATTCAACATACCTTGTAATATTGTCATGTACTTATCCTGGCACAAGTGTATCATGGAACAAATTTGACTGGGTTCCAAAGCTTGAATCAACAACTGAATGACTGTATCAGCATATGTATTGACGAAATCCTGACATTCTGGGCGTACAGATTTGGGCATAATCTTGCAGATTCCATAAACAATATTTTTAATTTCTTCTTCTGTTTTATTATCTTTCAATTGATCCTCAATTTCTTTCATGACAAATTCGCACATGACACATTGCGGTTTAGAACCTGCGGCGTCCAATGATTGACCGTTAATGGTATCGTCTGGGATTATATTCGTTCCTGCACAAAATTTATGTTAATAAAAATTCTTAAGACAAAAAAACTACTGTACTTACTGATGTCACCACCAACAGCTGCAAAGTTAGCATCGATATCGATAATAGGCATCACATTGTTGGACGCCACTTTTGGAGAATCGTCTGGACACAATTTAATGTAAATGCAAACCTCATTTGGTTGTAGGTCAGCCATCAGCATTTCAACTAGCTCGTTTGTGTAGGTTTCGACAAAGTCATTGCATTCTGGTGCTAGACTGCCTGGTAAGTGTTTACACAGTTTCTTGAGATTGGCCCTAATGTTATCCTAGTAATAAAAATATTTTGGTAAGGTAACTTTCAAAATACAGTATATAGAAACAATTTTCATGAAATAATTGAGAATTATTATTCCTTAACAATTTTAACGTTTCTTTTACTTTTCAATTCATTAAGAGAAGTCAAAAAGTATTTTCACATTTAATAAGAACCTTATAACTTGTTTTTATCTTGTCAAATTATTATGTGTAATATAATTATCCCCTTTTTTAAATAAAAGTTACAAACAAATAATTATTTGAAAATATGAGTTTAATCAAAAAACTATATAAATTTAAAAATATTTGAAAGGTAAAGAGGAGAAACAAACCAAGTCAAAATAAGATATTGTTGATTTAAGTTTTAATTTAACTTTTCGTTAAGTGTATATAAAATTAGATGATTTAATAAAGTGTTTATTAATGAATAAAGTTTGAGCTTACATTAATTCCAGGTACTAAATCTCACAGCTTTTGTCTAAAAATATATTCAGTATATTCATAAATATTTTTGTATAAAAATGAAAAACTTATAAATATTGGCCAATACAATCTTCACGTAAAATTTAGTGATCAAATCGGCTCAGAATATCATACAATATATATAATATATTTCTTGGTAATTCTACCCTTAGTTATCTAGGAGTGTGAAGAGTCAATTAAAAATCAAATTACTACTAAATACATAACTTACCTCAGTCTTTTTATCTTTAACCATACTCTCCAATTTTGAAACAGCATATAAGCACAATGGACATTTGGGGCTGTCGTTTTCTTGTTCCATAAAAACTTCAACATCTTGGCTGCTGTTACTATTAGGACATGCCTTGATCAGTGGACAGACAACTGACGGATCGATCTCTTGAGCCAACAAAGCTATCATTGCCGGTTCGTACATGTCTACGAATTGGACACAGGTGCTATTGATGGAAGGAGGAAGTCTTTCACAGGCGCCATCAATAATCGTCTTGATACTAGCCTGTGTACAAAGAAATAATAATTTTCCAATACAATATGTCTTCAAATAAAATATGTTACCTCCGTTTTCGGATCAGTAATGGATTCCTGAACAAAGTGTAAAAAGTATTCACAGAACAAGCAAGTTTCCTTGCTGTAAATGTTCTGGATGTGCGGTGGCATAAGCAACTCAATAGGTAATTGGGCAGTTTCAGGTCGTGCATCCAATTGTCCTCCTCCTATGTTAATGTGAACCAAAGGTTGTTTAGGTAGTGGTCCTTGTTGATTGGCTGCTTGAGCAGTTTCAATTGGTACCAAAGGTTTAATGTCTACTTTCTAAAACGGATACAATAATAATAATAATAAAACTAGAAATTATCTTTGTCTTACATCTCCCTCTGATCTAGGACAAATGTTGATTAAAGTACACATCTCTTTGGGTTTCATTTCATTGACGAGATAGCTGTAAATAACGCTGTAGTATTCGTCAACGATGCTCAAGCATTCATTGGCAAACGATTTGGTTTGCTTGCAAAGACCTTCCAATACACGTTTGAACTCACTTTCGGTGGTGTTGGCAACCAATAAATCACGCAAATGGCCTACGAGTTGTTCGCACAAATCGCAAGGAAGATCGTCACCCCTGAAAGTAATCAAGTATTAATATCTATATAATTATTTACCAGTTAATTAACTTACTTTGGATATACGTAACCGACATGGGACATTGGTGTAATTTCAATGTTATGAGTGTGGAACTGCGCACTGCATTCTCCAGCCATAAGGCAGACGTCAGTTGGGTTGAAATTTTGTTGAATGTGCTGATAAATTTCGGTAAAGTATGTAAGAACAATGTTACTGCAAGCGTCTGACAGGGTACTAAGTTTTCCGCATACCTGAGAACATTAAAAATTAATTGCTTGTACACAATTGAATTTCAGTAAATACTTACGTGCAAAAATGCTTGTAAAACATCATCTCTAGACATCTGATTGAATTTAGTTTCCATCACTTTCACAACAGAATGACATCCTTCACATGGATCAGATTTGTCTGGATTCACTGGTGCAATAGTTTTATCGTCAGCGCTGTTGAGTTTGGAGTCAGCGAGCATTTTTTGGATTTTAGCACTGTTGCAAAGGCCTGCTACTGAACAAACCACTTGAGGATTCATTTGAGAAGCCAAAGTGTCGATTAACTCGGGTATATATTCGTCGGCGATTTTGTCGCACTCCTTAACGATTGGTTTTATGTGTAGTAACGCACATGAGCCCTCAAATACTTCTTTAATGAGTTCCTAAATTGATAAACATATTTTTAACAGACGTTCAAAAATACACCTATATGAGATTTACCTGTGTATCATTACTCAACAGTTGATCTCTAGCTTGTTGTACCATATCCTTACATGTCTGGCAGACGCTAGAATCATCTGGGGGAAGTTGGAGGTGTACCCAAACGGTATCAATGCAATGTTTGGTAGCATGGCAAGCAGCAGATGTTCTGGAATACAAATATTTTATAAATAAATTGTTTTAATTAATAATGATTTTCTTATCTGATGTGACAAACTTAGATATATATTGACGTGTCTGAATATGAAATTATTAATTGTATATAGAAAAGCAATTAAGAAATGAGCTTGAGCACCATGATGCTACTATATTTGGTGCCTTTGATGCATAGTGTTGTATTCCACAAATAGTTTAGGTAATTAGAAAGGCATTTAAGAAGTGTGTTTGGATGATGCTGCCACTCTGTTTGTTGCCTTTGGTACATAGTATGTATTCCACAAATAGTTCAGGTAATCATCATCAGTTAATTAGTTTAGTTAAAAATCAAACTATTTAAACTTAAGTTATCGCCTACAATACTCATCCAAATGTTGAATTTTCAATTTTAATTACCAGTACACAATTGTAAATTTAAATTACCTATTCAATTATAGATTAAAAATTTCATTTTAATTGAAAACATTATTATTCAAAGTTTTACTGCTTCGACACGTTGGAAACAAATTTGTATTGTAAAAAACAAAGGTGCAAATACCATTAGAATGATTATTCTAAGTAATGCAAGGTCACTATGATACTTATACAAAATTTATTGTTTAACAATTTCCACAATTTAGAAAAATGAATTATGTCTCTTATGTATCAAACTTAGGTATTTTACATCGACTCAAATAATTACATCTCTATGAATAACATTTAATAAAAAATAATAATGACTGACTATTGCATAACTACATATTATCATAACGTAATTACGCAAACAGGGGATTTTTTAATTCATTATAATAGAGAATAAATATCTTGAATTTAAAAAAAAAGTAGTACAAATTTATTGAAGTAAAATATATTCACACAATATGCAAATAAAACATGTAATTATGAACACATGTATGTATTCACACAAACCAATAGAAGTGATAAAGTATATGTATTATTATAATCTGAGGTCGTTTAAATCGAAATAGAGTATAACACAGAGAAATATATAAATCCTCAGTTTCAAGAAATTTTTAAACGACGGTTTACTTAACCTTTGTAGGATTTGTAAATACGTAAATTTTTTCAAACGGCCTTGTGCAAAAAATAAAACGTAGTTCCTGGAAGAAACCACTTCTATAAAGTAAATATGATGTTGACCTATTGATTTAAATAAACAAAAATTATCGTATAATTACATAATATATTATTTAATTTATACTATCAAAAATTATTTACTCACGTTATATTCTGACACCAGTATCCTGGACCCCAAGTGCATTCTTTTGCCCCTAGAAGATGTTTCTTATGTCCGGGACGAGGAGGAACAAATACTCCATTTGTGATGGCTTCACATTAAACAAAAAAATATTTAATTAATTTAACTACACAAAGTAATATAATAATTGTTAAAATGATTATATAATTATAAAATAATGTATAGCAAAAAAAATCACATAATATATAATAAATATGTTTATCTTTTTAAAATAAACGTTTACCAATGATATACTTTTGCAAATATTAGTGAGTCATTTTATTATATCAAATAAAATATATGATTCATAAGAATATGTAATTTGAGACTTTACCACCATATAAACTTGGAAATTTATCATGTGAGATAAGTTCTTACCAACAGTATTCAGTGTTCATTTTTTATCAGGAAATGAATAATATGTAAACCAATTTATATTATTATTTTCTAACCAAACACATGATGATGAATCATAAATAATAAAAAACACATTATACGATTATAATGCGGGTATATTTTTTTCTGTTAAGAATATTATTAGAAAGAACTTGGGCATCACACAACAATTCTAGTGGCCGTACATTTATTAAATAATATTAAATATTTTACTTGAAGTTGAATATTTAATAAATAATTATTTACTAAAAATTTTACAATAACCTTGGCATAAAGTCAATAAAATTTGTAAAGGATAGTTTTAGGTCACTGATAATTATATTTTATGATAATATTAAGTAATATTTAAAATAGTTAATTATAAACCAGCCTACAATATTGATAAACAAATAGCAAAAAGTAAGTTCCTTTGTATATTTTTTGCACTTTATTATTAAGTTACTGAGTTTTTGTCAGAAAAAAAATTCCATCGTCGAATTTAGAACCCCAATAAGTTACTAGCGTCAATAATAATAATATGTAAGTTGAACTCGTAGGTTACTTGTTATTTTTCGACAAATATTCAGTTATATATTTAAAATTGATATGTGGAAAACTTATTTCGACCATGGATCCAATATTCATAGATTTTCACTATCAAAAAATTTAATTTCTAAAAACTTAATAAGCATACAAATTTTTAGTTGAAAAATATTTTTTAAACAGGTGAAAGGGGAAGTTTGTAGGTTGAAATCTAAAAGTATTCAACATTTGTTTTACTAATTATGATTAATACACTTTGCATTTTAGTAAATATTTTTGTTTACCAGAGAAGATTTAAAAATAAAAGCTTTCTTTGTTTTACGTTCTAGCATTTAACTTAAAATAGCTTTAATGAATTAAAAATAAAGTTAAAATCAATAGAACAAGTATTGTGCCAACATGGAATACAGAATAAACTATTATTTGTATTGAACATATTGAATCAATGCCAAAGTTCATCAATTTGAAAAATACTGTTAAATTTAGCTCATAATCACAATAATAACAAATATAACGTTGGCATTTATGCTGATTAGATATCCATAATCATAACAATGAAGTAAATTCAACTAAAACAGATTCTTGAATAAAATAGAAGGTTTTCAGCAAAAATCAATTTTATGGCCTATACGTTAGACCATTTCACGATTTACCTAGAAATGTATTTAACTCGTAACAAAGCAAATGCATGATTCAAGATGAAGTTCATAATAAATGCGTATTACAATTATACTCACCGAATAACGCCACAAGCGCAATGAAGATGTAGATCTTCATTTTGAAACTTCGTGATCACTACAATAAGTTACTGATTTATAACTGACGTTCTCGTGAAAGATTAAAAAGCAGCCATTCAACAATTCACCCAGCTGATTATTTGAGGGTCTTTTCTTGTTTTCTTTTATTTATTTGTCTAGACTTCGGAGCAGTTCGTCTATTTACGTTTTCGATTCGTCATACTTTAGGCGTTGCCAAATTTATCTTTATTGTAAAACTTATTAAATATATTTGGTATTAAATATATTTGGTTCTATTAAATTTACATCGTTATTTTGTGTATCAAATGTGTTTGTGTATTTAAATTAAGTGCTTAATTGAATATAAAACGCTTATTGTAATAATGCAACATTGTAAGTGACGCAGTGTCAGGAGATCAAAGCTAAATCTGAATTTATTGTTTCCATAATAATAGTTTACTTTTTTGTTCTACTCGTGGCGGTAAAACTGCATTATATCGACCTAAGATTAAGTTGGCAATTCTGGAATCTCTAGGTTTTCCATGGGTACCTCGAAATCAAATTCAAATTTGGCGCTGTGAATTTAACATTTCATTTCTATCTTGTGTTTGCGTATATCCATTTATGTAGTATTATACAGTAAACTTAATGTACTGCAACTAATGATTGTTATCTATTGTTGAAGCAGAGAAATGCCACAGGAGGAAATTAAGAGGAAGGCTCATCTTAGAACAAATTCTACCTACGTGATAGTAGACTGGTGACCTTTTTGTCGGGAAATTTGTGAGTAGGACCTCATTAACAATCCTAATTTTATTGGGGGTTTTAATGAGGAAACTCTCGAGCCCAAAACTGTGGAAATTGATGATGCAAATTTTTCTACCGCAAATATAGGTCGGTGGAATGACGGAAAATGGGTATTTGGTGGAATCGAAAGAGAGATAGGGAAATGCTTTCTTGTTGAAGTGTCAGGACAAATGCAACCCTCCATGAAATGATTCAAAGGTTTGAATGTGTTTCTGATTAGGACTTTATAAAATATTTGATGGCTTAAAATTGATCAATGCATGTTCATTTCCAAATAAATCGTAGATTTTCCATGGTGTTTTCTCGATTTATAGGGAAAATTAGTATATAGTTAATATTTTTAGACAAAACAAAAAAAAATGTATGGTAAGTGATATTTTAAATAAATGTATACAAAATGCCAAGCTAGGAGGATGACAGGTAATACGTCATAACACATAACACAGGAACACAGGTAACACATAATATTAGAATTTTAACAATTATGTTATATTATTATTTTACAGAATATCTTTTGATTTCTTTTTATTTATATTTTTGTTTTTAAAATTAAAAGTGTTTTGATTTAATAAGTATATTTTACTTGGATCCGATATTATCTCAGATGGGTGGAGGGCATACAATGGGGTAGATGCAATTAAGAATGGAATGTACACTCATTATGCAATAATTCATGAGAGGAATTTTGTGGATCCCGATGATGCCATCCATACTCAAAATAGCGAAAATATGTGGATGAGGGCAAAAAGAAAGTTGCGGCGCCAATTTGTGACATCGGAAGCCTTATTTATTTCCTACCTTCATGAATTTGTTTGGCGAAATAAGTACAAAAGTAGCGAAAATTTTTATACTTCGTTTTTAGTTTGCCTTAGAAGACAGTATATTTTTATCAATTAGAATATTTTATTTATTTATATTGTACATTTTCTGCTCATATCGGAATATCTTAGAGAAAAATTAATTTTAAATTAGAGAAAATGCTGATTTTTGAGGTATTTAGATGAAAATTTTATGAAAAAATTTTGTTTTACTATATGCCTATTTTTTCAAAATTTCATTAAAAATTACACATTTTCTTTTCTTGAAAACAATTTTTATATCATAAAAAATCAAAAAATCAATTTTTTTCATATAATTTTTTTAAATGTTCTATTTTCGTAATGTAGAACTTGTATTTGTCAATTGAACAAAAATAAATATTTTTAGAGATAAATTTGAACAATACTGATTTTTGAGGCTTTTCCTTAAAATTTTTATGAAGAAAAATTTTTTTACTGTATACCTTCTTTTTCCAGGAAGTTCATCAAAAGTAGAATCTATTTAGTTCATCAAAAAGAGAGAATATTGACAAAAAAAAAATTATTTTAAATTTAAAAAATACTGATTTTTGGAGGTTTTTTATATTTTTAAAAACACATTTATTAATTCAAACTTTTTGATTTTCTTCCAAATTTGTAAATATTTTAACGTAAACAATAAATTTAGTCAATAATATACATAATATACATACCAAGTTTAAACACGATTGAACCAAATGTTACAGAAATATCTGACAAAAATAATTTTGAAATTTAAATTTTAAGAGCAGTATTTTCTTTAGGATAAACTTCAGAAATATTGGGATTTTCTTAATTATTAATCGTATTCTCCCTGCTTTCAAATTTTGACCATAAACATTTTGTACATTAAGTAACAAAAAAGTTTTTTAGAATTCATATTCCTTTTTTGAAAAAACTATCTATCTAACTTAATTGTTTATTAAATAAATAAATAAATACTAGTTAATCACTATTCAGCACCTCAGAATAAAAACTCAAAAAAACAGAAGCGAAAATATTTCTTACAGTAGGCGAGTATATTTAGTGGAATCTCTTTGGACATATTTGTAGAAACTTTATGACAGAGACATCTAGCGATCAATGTTCGATAAAGTTTGACAGAAGAAAGTAATCTTCTTTTAATTTAGAGTATTGCCACAAGATGCTAAGCATATGATTTTGACAACCAGAAAACAAGTGTCAGTTGTATTGTCAAATTATACGATGTAATCTTATCATTTAAACCAATTCTGTTAGTAAATTTAAAAATATCGCGGTATTTTCGTGTGGAAACTACCATTGAAACAATTATGTCTAAAGTTAGTGTAGTTTGTTCCAAATAATTCCTGACATTTGTCTGACCTTAATGTTCATTCGATAACGATGAATCAAGTGAGAAGTAGTTTTGGGTTGGTTTTTAATAAACTCTAGTACTCTTAAGAGGACTGAGTTTTAAGATGGAAGAAAGAAATTATTTCAATCCTGGAACTTCATTTTATACGGTAAGTTTTAAGAAATTATAACACTTTCTAAAACAGTGGTGGAAGTTAATTTATTAAAAAAAGACGGCTGGCCCTGTTCACCACTGATTTAAGAGCTGACAAATTTTAAAATTTATAAAAGTGTCAATGAATATGTGCCTGCTTCAGCAGTATACAATAAATTATTCATATTAAAGAAACGTTTCCAGTGTCCAGAAAAGGTTTAACGTATATTTATTTTTTTTTAATTTGTGGAACACATATTTCCGAATACCTTTTAAAGCCATCAGTAACAGTAGGAATTAAAACGTTAACGAATCTAACAATTGCTTTGATAATTGAATATTGAGTGATTTATCTAAAAATTAGTTACAAATTAAAAAACAATGTATGATTTAAACCAACAAAAATCAAAATCATGTACTAATTTGTTGCTAATTATTAGTTGTCATTTTGGGAGTGTGCAACTGCCTCAAAATTGGATAAAAAGAAAACGTAAAATATAAGGGAATATAAATACAGAATATGTCTATATTGGACAATGAAAGTTAAAAGAAATGAGAGTATTAATTCAGTATTATAAAAAATAACCTACAAGAATTTATTATTCTATCTATATTTTTATTACTGCTAATTTCGGACATGAAACAAAATAAAATATTAAATACACAAACATATTTGTAAAATACTTGCATTATTTCCTCAAGGTAACAAATAAAAATTATTTATTAAAAATGTGAAACTCGACTTTTCTACTCGTAAATAAAACCTGATGTATGTATAAAAAATGGTTGTTCAAGGTACACGCGTCCAGCGGACTGTGGTTCCTGTGCATATGTCTGGATGTCGGAATTAGTTTAAATTTCAAATGGAAAAAGACTTGACGTTACCCGCACCGGATATCAACAATAATGAACAAACAGAGAACACACTCAACATTTCTCAATATTATTCGATTATACATGTATAGTACGTTCAAATAGTTTACATTTTATTTACTATTAATTAATTATTCATTTGTAGTTGGTGTTTTAATTCAGGCCCTAATGCGGGTACATGTTTGATTTACATAAATTAAAATCTAGTGACTCATTTTCACAATCTAATCATTGTTCAAGGAGTTTTTGCAAGTTCTTGCAATCGTAATAAGGTATTGTAAATTGTGGCACTTGTTACTGTTTTTATTACGGACTTAATCTGACCACTGCTGTAACGCTATAATTATGCTATTATGTTTTCACAATCAAATTGGAATTTAACATTTGGATTTCGTATTTGGAACCTATTATAATTACTTCAACCCACCATAGATAAGTGGATGGACATTGAAATTGTAATTTACTAATTCACGCAAAAACATTTTTTTTATCTTTCATGTCTAATTTACGGTTCTAATTATATATTTAAATAACAGCAATTAAGTGTGTATTTCTTTGGTAAATTTGTTCCAGAAAAGCAGGTGGTTTTAGTTTATCAGACAATTGAAACTATGAAAATTTTAGCAACAAGTTTTGTTGAACTAAGCTTGTTTAACTAACGTTACATAATCTGATTACAACAAGCGCATCAAATTGCATATTTACCATAATTCACAACAAAAGAGAACAAAAACAATGTGGTTGTAATTGATTCGAACTCGAATAAGAACGTTACATAATTCTTTATTAAAACTAAAGCAGAAACAAATGTAATTACGTAATGATAAAGTTTTAATGTTTCACAGACGAACGGTACAAACACTGCGAAATTTCCGTGGAAATGAAAAATTGCAGGTACGCCTCCCGCACTGTGGAAGAATTTTTTTTATTTGTTGTTGAATTAAAAATTATACAAATCATTGAATATATGAAATATTTCATTGTTCTTGAAACACTTTGTGTAATGTAACTCAAAAAATATAATTTTGTTTTTATATAATTATTTTTATTGGAAATTATAGGCAATGATTCTATTTTTTTATTAAATATTTAAAAATGTATTTTAAAGGAAAATAAATAAAGTTTACATTTACATTTCAATCAGTCAATCTGGATATAAAATTATATAAAATATGAAATATACTATCTGTTTCATAAAATATTAGTGTATCAGTTCATAATCATATAAAATTAATTAAACGAAGGACCCATTTTTATCAGATAGGAATATTTACTTTATTCCGGTCATTTTTATAAGAATTATTTTTGTTAACCATTCAAATTGTGGCTTGTTTCCACGGTGCACCGTCGAATCGTATGTGTGTCTAATGAGAACTCTCATCACTAAAATCCGCAACGGTGGCAATTGTGAATAACAATAACGTTTTAGTCGAACCAGTGTTATTCGTGGAGATACACCGCACTTTGTTTCCTGCGCTACCGGATGAGTTATCGGAACATTTTCCGGGCAAACGGTCCCATGGTTCTTCGATCGTGTCCCATGACAGTGCCGTTTTGTTCGGAATGTTGTTCACATTGTAATTTTGGATGAGCAAATGCCGTTTGCTGGATTAACATTAAACGGTAAATGAAAAGTTTGTACGATACACTTCATATTCTTTTTGAATATATTATTTAATATTTTGCAGTTCATATTATATATTTCCATATATTTTATAACCCTTGGTGAAATTTTAATTACGATAGCAAACTTTTCTGGCAACACTTTCCAGTACTTAAAATTTATTATTAAACTATAACTTTAATCTATTCAAAAACGAACCTCACAAAAAATTGTGAGGGCTTTGGCGGCCTATATCTAAAAAAATATGTTTTTGTTGATACCTGACTCCAGCAATATTTAAAAAATTGGTGTGTGGAACCGTTTCATAGTTGATTTTGATAATTAACTTTATTTTGTTTGCATTTCAAGGCTTGTTGTTTGAACAATTAAATATCCCAAAGTATTATTTGTTTAGTCATGATCTCTTGTTATAATTTGACCATTATACATAGGTATATTTTAATTAAACAATTGGAAACTTGATTTACAAGGTAAGCTAATAATTTTATTATGAGTGTAAATGTAATTAATACGCACTTAAAATTATTATACTCACAAAGATACTGTTAGTGAATATACCATTAACGTAAACATCAATGTACTCTCGAACCACTAAACAACAAATGGGACATCTGAGTTATAGATGAGGTTCTATCAGTTTATGCATAAATCTAATTATCAAGTTTTGGCTGCACTTCGGGAAACAAGTTTGTTGCGGTTACCCCGGCAAATATCAGCTTCTTATCTTTAATACAGCTTTAGCCAAATTTCAGCACCTAATTTTCTAAAAACATTGCGAAACAATATATGCATATGAAAATTTTAGTAAGATTAAAATATTGATTTTTAATATTTCCTCAATATTTATCAGATACTAAATCGCAATCAATTTTAATAAATGTGTTTGATCACTAAATTAAAGTATATGATATATAAATAAATTTTTTTTTTATATTTAATAAACTCTAATAATAAACACGTCGATTTTAATCTTCAATTTCACACGTTTTATCATAAATGCGTCTTTTAAGGATTCCTAATTCGTCAAATTATGATTTACGACTTAATAAATTTTTAGAAAATATATGTACCCAGGTGCTGACACTTTTTGCTTACTATATGCTCTTAATTATTCGATTCAGATATACACTACAGAAAATTAGTAAAATACATGGTCATTTTATACTTAAATGTAATTCGTGGCTCATATTTTACTCTTCTTGACACATTGAATTATAACTCATTAAAATGTTCTGCAACATTTATATTTATGAAGCTGTGCTAAGCTCCATAACAGTTACATGTTATTGTATTATATGTACGACTAGTATTGATTAAATATTTTAAATAAAATATGCAAATGTATTTATTCATGGAATTACACAGCGTGATAATACAATAAATGTACAATTTAAAATATCCATATAAATGAACACAGCTATTTAAATTTATGTTAACGATAATATTTCCTGAAATTGCAATGTTTTTTACTGTTAAAAGCCCACAAATTGAATTAGTGGAAAAGCAAACACCCGATAAAATTATGTTAATTTTATAGTAACTACGGGAATGAGAGCAAATCTTTTCGTTAATATCCGCTCTCGACAGTGTGTTAGCAGGTCTATAACGGTGTAATTTGTTTATTACACAATTAGTGTTTTGAACGTTAATGGCTAACCAAATAACGAGGGTAACTATTTAAGTGAAGTGCACTCAGATGCTGTTACTTAATGGAAGCTCCTTTTAAATTATTAATGACAACATGACAAAACTCTTGTGCTGAAACAATTGATACAGCTAATTAATTCGTGTTTGTCTATTTATCCATTTAATTTTAGTTTGTGGCCAAATATTATTTAATGTCATCGTTGTTCAGACAATGAAGTTAAATAATTGATCCATGTGGCATAATTTACCTGCGCATTCACCATTATTAAACGTTGGATACAACAAACTATTTTTACACGTCTATAGCTACTTTCATAGGTCGTTGATTTAGTTGAACATCTCTTCTGCCAGATGTTTTACCCTTTGTCTGTCTCCATGGCGACGCAGTTTGCGCTTTCATCATTGTCTGGAGCTGAATGCAACCGCGATGTGTATTAGGTCCTCCAATTTCCCCCATCCCTGAAAACCATTGTCGCCTTTAAACAAACGGGCAAATGAGAAAGGGATGATTTCGAATTATGTTTGTGGTCGGGGAGGAAAAATGCGAATGTTTACGTATAGTTCGATAGGAATTAATTTCTCAATAAATTTCTACATTTATAAATTTTCTTTGTATGTGAACTGTATTTAAATCTTCTATAAAGTTGGAATTTACGTATTATTTTCTATTTGAATATAGTAAGCAATAGTGCCCATTAATATTTAAAAACTTTTCATTGTGCCCACCCGTTTGGGATAATGTTCGATACTGTGGGAAATCTTCGTGTTGTGTGTTTTATATCCGTATATGCACTTTTAATTCTTGTAATTCGTTTAATTTTTTCTATGAAGTCGATTATTTATTCCTAGATTGTGGGTTAAATTTTTGATTAGTTTTATATTTTTTATTAAACATAAAATAATTTTAAACTAAAATAATAATATATACTGCGATCAAAAATGCAACACCTAGATATAATTGATTTATTGCATATTTTTTTTACAGAATAATATTTTATTAAAAAATTAAACAAAATTCTTAAAGCATAAATTGTCAGAAGCCAATAATGGGTCGGACCCCCTCTTTGATTAAGACATTCATTGACGTGTCGTGACTTCGATCTAATGAGATTTTTTTGTGGTATCGAACGAATGAATCTGACGTTTTAGTTCATTAAGAATGGATGGCACTGTAAATTTTTTAAGCATCTCCCCATCATATGCCACACATTTTCGATTGGGGAAAGGTGTGAAGATCTGGATGGTCAAAACACTAATCATTTTAGCCCTGGTCTTTGGATCTGTGTGAGCTTCAGCATTATCTTGATGGAAATGTAATTTTTATTCTCTAAACAGGGTCTTTTTTCACGAATTTTTACATTCACTTGGCCCAATATGTGACAGTAATAATCTTTACTTAAACACAAACTCGTCGTTGGATTGGGATTACATCACTTCTTAGATCCTTATATTGATTCAGGATCAAAGTTTCGTTCTCAGTGACGACCACTTCTAAATCATTGTTTTTGAAGCAGAAGATGTTTTAACACATTTACCATTTCAATATGAATGTTCATTGCTTTCAAACCGGATCTACTAAACAAAATCGATTTGATAAATCCAAATATCATTTTCTTATGAAACATGAAAAGTTAAAATAAAGTTTTAGCTCTGCTATATACAAATAGTTGGCGTTCCTTGAATTTATTGAACAATCTAGTAAATTTTCTCTTAAATATATTATTATATTTTTATCAAAATCATCGGAGATTATCTAGTAGAACGGAGTAATTTATGACTATCAGAAATGACTTTTTGTATCATAAAAAAACAATCCTCGTCTAATCGGTTTAAGTGCTGACTTATGTTGCTTAACCAATCAAATCGAAATAACTGTTATTTCCTATGTTTTATTGTGAATACATGTGCATCAGTCACGCAAATTGGATCTATATAATTCAAAGAAACGAATAAATTTTATGTGTATTTGTTAATTATTTAATAAATCGAATATTGTTTAATATCTTGTATTCTGTTTATTAAGCATTTAATATTAATATTTTAATTTTTGAATGTATATTTAGATCAAAAGGACATCGACGTAAAGAATACGTAGAGTAAAGTGAACCATAAATTTCATCTGAGCGTAAAATTTAATTTTCGGTTGCTAACTTTAAATGGAAATTGGACGTGACATTCAATTTAACGTCAATACCGATACAGTTTGTGAATAATGTCGGAAATTTTGAGATAATCAAAGTCTGACAATAGAAGTGTTTGTTTTCCGTTAAATTGGAGATCCAGTAAGACGACGAATAAATGTTTTTTATTTTTCCTTATTTACCTATCTACCCGCATCTTACAAATAAATGTAAATGTCATCGAATTTCCCAATTTCCCCTGAACTAATTATTTAATCACCGGCCACGTTTCCTAGATAGTTTGGCGTAGAAATCGATTTCCACCGTAACGTAAGATCCATGAATTTCAAGCATATTATCAGGCAAGCATCATCCATATTAGGTAAACTATTCGTACGGTCCGTGGGCATATAGACGGCACACACATACGAATGCGGTTCACGGCTGCTTTCTTTAAAAAAAAAATACAACCGACCATAAAGGACGCGACGAATACGCAACCGTACATGCGACCGTTTGCAATATTTTTGATTGCTTTGAAAATACTGTGAATCATTATTTCGTCTCGTTCTATTTGAATTGAACATTAAACACTGCGACTAATCCGTGTTTATTAGTTTCTTTCATGGGCCTTGTGGATTCGTTAAAATGTACTAAAATACTAATTTCGAATGTTGAGAATAATTAATAAATAATAAAAGGTACAGTTAAATTTATCATAAATAGAATGAATACTTTTTAATTTATACCATTGCATTTCGTTTTGTTGCACTATAATTATCAGTTACTGTATAATACAATTTTTATATAATTATTGACTTTGCCATGGAATCATTCGATGCAAGAATGTGTTACCATCAACCTTCTTCTATTTTATGGAAGTTAATTTCAATAATGGCAACACCGAATATGAATGCAATTTACAGGGGCACGCTAACATACTAGGTTAATTAAATGCCATTTTAATGATAAAATTAATTGTGGAAGCCGTTACTTCATGCTGGTTTATTGTTGTAATAAAACACACAATGTTTATTTTGAGAGTAACGATTAATCTAATGTTATACAGCGCTACTCCACTATTGTCTTAAAAATTGGGTTTTATTTGTGAAAGTTAGTAAATATTTATTAAATTTCCTAATAGTAATTGATAAATCTTCGTTATTCATTTATACTATTCTAATTTTCAATAATAAAATATTAATTTTAGTTTTATTGTTATATACTTGTATTTTAAATTATAATTTATTTCTAATATCATTATTATGTTTTTTAAATTAAACTACTACATAAACAGAATCGTATAAAAATGTTGTTATTGATCAGTTTTCGAATAATATGGGAATAATCGCACTTTAAAATTAGTTTAAAATGCCATTACTGTATTGATAATCTAATAGGAGGTTATTCACCGAGTTTCCATTGTTTCCATGATCAAAATGTCAATAAGCCCATAATTTTAATTGTTAGTTTGATGAATAATTACATAAATTAACTCTCTAGCAAAGTGATGAAATTAATTGTACATTCGATGTGCAATTAATTTTATTATTTATTACTATCTCCAAGACATCTAGTTGTTTATGTATTATTTCCGACAAGTGATTAGCCAGTATATTCGTGTAAAACGATAATTAACGATAAATTTAGATATCATTACATATGTGAATGTTAAAAATCCACTTTGATGTATTACTTCCATATTGAAAGTATTACTTCGATAAATAATCATATAAACATACAGTGTGTCTCTAATTGAAATTGATTTTTTTTTTGTAAATTTCAAGATATTTTTCTCTAAATAGATAGCCTAACTAAAAAATATTTTATTTTTATAAAATTATAATTTTTCATTCACTAAAGATGCAAAAACTTGTTCTTCAAACAATATGAAGGAGCTTTAATGCACAAAGGAGACAGTCAAAACTTAAACACTGAATATGTGGTGCCCATTTCGCATTTATAAAAATTTACAGCAGCGATTTACATGTTGTACTACTACTTTTTTAATGAGAATAAGTTACATATTCAGAAAAAATCATTAAAAATCACTTCTAGAATATCTATAGGCAGTTGATTGACAACGGATATGAAAAAAATGACAACAAAAATATCATGAATGTTTACTTACACCAGGAAGAACCCTATTTGCTGTTAACGGTAAAATTAATTTATACATATTCAGGCTTTATGACGTGCAGAAACTGCTCTTAATCTGTATTTTGTGGCATTAATTGCATTTATTAAACAAAATAACGAAGAACGCAGTTAATTCTTAATTGTAAGTATACAGTCATAAACTCTCTTAATGGGATATATTGTTTAATTGGACAGATGGAATCCGTGTAATCTCGATAATGATTTGTGTTTAAGTGATTTTACCTCTATTAAATTATTAGGTGCAATTTGCAGTTCTTTTTGCGAATAAAACACTAGTTGTAACATTAAGTACATGTAACATATATTTATTTATATTGATTTAATGTAGGAAATATTCAATTCTAATGTTTACATGACTAAGCCAATCATATTAAATTATTCCATATTTGAAATTTTTAGATAGAAGAGATTGAAACTACAGTTACATACAAAAAAATTGATTAAAATATGGTCTCTTTATAGTTAGTGATAAGTATTTTGTACAAATTCTTTTCATATTCAAGATAGAATCAATATAGTAAGAATGACTTAAATGTGAATGTGACATTTTTTATTCTTAAAATTTTATATTATTATGTAACAATTTTAAGCAAGTCAATCTTATTTTATTCTCTAAAAAATTGCGTACTTTTTTATTTTTCAGTTCATTCATTGCTATTTGTAAAATTAAATCGATTATTTATTAACAATTTTTTGCTTATTATAATTATTTAATCATTAGCCAACTGTAAGAAAAATTTAAATTGGCGTTACCAAGAGAGAAATAAGAAGAGATGGCATAACATAAGAGTACAATTGGATAATTCAAATGTCAAAAAACAGTCCAATCTTATTATCATCAACTGAAATTAAAGTCAACATGGAATAAATTAAGTTGCTAAATTTATATCTAACACAATTCAGAAAAATATATATTTAATATTTTAAAGAATAAGATTATTTTAATATTTCACATTAACATTTTAAAAAGTTGATATAATAATGATATTATGTATTTTTGGAAATTAGAATTAAACATTTAAAAGATACTATAATGATTAAATTTTAGGATAAACTGAATTGAACTAACAATTGAAATATTATAGTCCTTATATAATGATTTTATTTTAAATAAATTAATTGTATATATTTTTTGATGTAAGATAAACTTGAAATTGAAAATATTATAAAAAGAGTTGAAAATTATTACAAAATAGAATATTTTTATATATGTAATTTTTTTTCTTTTTTATAGTGTTTAAAATAAAATTAATCATGTGGTATATTTAAAGCATTTTGAAACATGTACAAAAACAAATTCTATTCATCGTATTTTTCAATAGCTCTTTTTGATATAAAATAAATATTAATGGTTGAGGAAACAAATTTATTATATAATTAAACATTTTATAAGATCATATTTTATGTAGATATTTACAGATTACTTTTGAATCCACGCTAATTGATGTTTTGATTTACAAATTTTCAAAGGAAACTAATCATTTGCTCGTTGCCCATTTATCAATTCAAAATAACGATCTCTTTATCGGTACCACGGGGTCAGCCGTTGACGTTTTTGTGCCAGTCAGGCGTCCGATGGTGAGGAACGCGATTTGCAGGTAATTACGCGAACGACTGATTTATAGGTTCGCATGCAAAATAATGAAAAGGAACAGCGGTCCAATTGGAGCGTCAAGGTCGTCGTCGGGGGCCAAAGAGCCCATTCAGTTGGCATAATAACGTGAATGTGAACCTGTGTCAAGCAATATCAGTCGCCGCCCAAACCTTGCCCTACCCATCCATCCAGTTTATCGACTGATCAGTCCCGGTGTTCGTGCACTCACTGAAAATCGCCACTTCTTTGGGGCCATAACGAAAATATCATGGGAAAGAAGTTTGCGATTGCACACGCTATTTTATGGGCCACCGTCAACTTATCTAGTTTTATATCTGAGTCATCTGTTCGGATCGATAAAAGTTGTTTCCATCGATGTTGCATTATGACACAAGTTTCTCATATAGAGACTGGAATTAATCACCATTACATAACTTATTTGTAAAATTGTTAGATTCTACAGTTTTATGTTACAAATTTACTTACAATTTACTTTACTACTTAAAAAAAAAATTTACATTTTACGGTTGTCATTAAGAAAGTATTTATGTAGTAATATTGAAGTAAAAATTATGTTCTCCATTAAATGAAAATGAGTGCACGTTTGAAAATTAGAAACTACATAATAAAAGAGAAACAAACATGTTTTTGGAAAATTGTATATTTACAAACGTTCTTCATTATTTTGGTGACTTTAATTTTAAAAATAATTTTAAATAAAATAACAAACAATGAATGAAATGATTATCTACTTTTATTAAATATATCTGTATTCTACAAATAATTGTATTAGTTTTTTTACGAAAATGGAAATAAATTTTACTATATTAAAATTTTGCATAAAAATATTAGTATTTTAAAGTTAAGCCACGTTTTCAAAATATCGCCAAAAAATCATTTTGAAATAGTATTACTGGCACATATTGATTTGTAAAAATGGTACTTTTGAATACTTCAAGTATCGGTTTTGTTCTGTTTTCTGTGATTTTTAATTATGATGAATGAATGAAAATTAGAAAACATGGGAAAAAATTCTCTTAGTTACTGAACTATTATAGTTATGAAGTCTTATAATAGTTTAAAATATTCACCTATATTTCCTATATAATTTTAATAAAGTGGAAGTAATGAATAATTGCTTTTATTGATTTACTGCAATTTATGTAAATGTTTAAGAATATTACAAAAATGAGGAAAATTGTACTAGAAAATTTATAATCTATATATTTGTGCTATAAATTTATACACTTTGATTAAAAGTAACTGACCTCTGTTATTGAGCACATGCTATGTTTAATTCAAATTAAACAATGTAAAAAACGAATTATGACTATTTAATTTTTTTATTGGCTCCCTGTGACATTAAAACTTCAAGAAGATATGTACTAGAATTTATTAATTGTTATAAAAAAATGATCATAAACAACAGATATCTGTTGTCTTAAAATAAATATTTTTTAACAAAATAACAAACTGATTCTATTATGAACAAAACATTATTGTATTTATTAATTATATCTAAAATTAATGGATATTTATTAAAGGATAAAAAAATATCCAATTACATAATGAATTCTGTAAATGTATTTATTTATAAGACAATTGTTAATTTATTTTATAGAGATTCTCAATTGCTCAATTCCGGTTTATTACAATAAATGTGATTTACTTATATATTGTTTTAGGATAATCAGAATTGAAAAGTAGTGAAATCCATGGGAAATTGTCGCATTGTGTAAGCATTTGCATAACTTGTTGATTTTAATTTGGTTTTAATATTTATTAATTCATTTATTATATGAACTAAGTGTGTCTCTGTGTGTTTACTTGTACAACGTTTATTTTGATGAAATAGGATTGTTTAATACAATAAGCAACTTATTGTTCTTTTGTTTTTGCTTTGGAACTAATTAAATCGTCATGTAATGCTCTATAAAGATAATGCAATTAAATTGGCACTACGACATAATGATTGTGAAAAAAAAATTTTTATTTTACGTTGTTATTGTTTTACACTGAAAATTTTCCACAAATAATAATAATAAAAATTAACACAGACACAGTATGGTATTCTTAAAAAACCTTTTACAGTCCTCTTCCTTATTTCACTTTGCCCCAAACGATACTCAATAAAATTAGTTCGATAGATTCCGATTAAGATGGTCTTTAAACCTATCATTGTCATTCTATTCGCAATGCTTTCACCATGATTACAGGAAACAATCGGATTAAAAATTATTTGCCACATTGTCAGTTAATTTGCTGTATCATTATTTTTAACATGAGAACATTCACATTTACATTTTTGTCTGATTCGAATTTAGAATAATGATGTTTATTATAAAAAATACATAAAAATAAATTGATAAAAAAGTGTACGAAAGTAATGGAAAGTGGTTGTAAAGTGACAGCAAAAATCCATCATCTTATTATGCATATGAAAACTGACACGTCATTTAGAAGTGTGCATATGCATTTATCAATAGATTTGATCTAAATGTTGAATATAAACCGTAATTGGCTTCAGTAACATATAAACCATCCAGGCATGTTAAACATTTCATTTTCACTTAATTATTTCTTAAGCGAGTAATTAATTTCAAGCACATCAAATATCAAACTTTAAAAGTCGAAACGAAGCGTTCAATCAGTATGTTTTTATTCTAATTGCTGCTAATGATACTGTAATTAAGTAATTTCGATGAATATTCAAAATGCACAAACTCATTTTACTTTTACTGAGTAAATGGATGCGAGTAGAAAACGGAATATCCTAAATGGTATCGTGCAAATAAATCATTTGTTTTGAAATTGTATTTTTCACTATTTATTGAATGTTTATTTATTTATTAAATAATATGTTCCTTATTAAAACCTGACAAATTCATCTTCCGCAATTGCTCACTTTCTACTTACTAGAGCTTAAAGGAAATTTAACATTTATTTTTCCTTTGAATTTTCTTTAATATATAACTATCAATACGAATTAAATAAAACAGTTTTGTTAACATAGAGTGTTTGTTCAATTTTTATTTATTTAACATGTATTATTTTATTTAAATTTGATATTTAGGTAAATTTATACTTTTAAATTGATTAATAGTAGCGTATATACAGTAGTGGCCATAATTATTACAGCTTATCTAAATATATTAAAAATATAAGTTTCACCATTCAAGGATGCTAGTACCTATAATATTTATTGTTTTTTCTGTTATTGATTGTATTAGTCATCAAAAATACAATATTTTCAAAAAAAGAAAATGATAGAAACCTAACCTAACTTTTTTTTCAGAAACTTCATCAGAATATTTTCAAAAAAAAAAAAAATTGTCAACGTAATATTTCAATTGTTTATTAATTTTTGAATATTAATTTTTATTAAATTTAATAAAAAATATTTTTTGAATTTCACGCGTTGAAAGTTCTGAACCAATTTAGGCCAATAATTTTTTATTAAACACGAAAAAAAAAATATTTCATAAAAATTTGAAGGAAAAATCTGGAAAGTATTGTTCCAATTAGTTTTTCTCTAAGAAATTTTGATTTTTTTCAAGTAACCAAGACAAGTTCTTCGTCACTCCTAAAAATGAAACATTTAAAAAAATATATATGAAAAAATATTGATTTTTTGAATTTTTATGATATAAAAATTGTTAAATTTTCAAAAATTCATAAAAAATTAAAAAAAATTGTTTTTTTTTTAAATGTGATTTTTGAAAAAAGAATAGGCATATAATATGAAAAATTTTAACTAAAAACCACAAGCGAATCTAAACAATTACCCAATTCTGAATTACCAAGACAGAGAGGCACAAGAAGTAATAGCTAGGAGTTTACAGCTAAATAATACTATTAAAAAAAAAAATAAAGAAATTGACTACGAAAAAATTTGTAGAAAAATTGGTATCCAATTATCAATTAAATGTCAAAAATAACCCAATCTTATCGTCAACTGCAATTTAACGTAATCTGGAGAAAATGGGACTGCTGAAATTACTTCAAAGAGAGGGAGTGGGGGACACGTTTCTAACCAAATTCGACATAAAAATGTGTAAAAAAATTTTAAGTGTCCTCAGAACAATTTAAGAAGCTTAAAATATTATATTCGGAAAGTGGTCGAGTCTATACCTGGAAGATGGGCCAAAATTATAAAATAAACAGGATATTATACAAACAAAGTTAATATTAAAATAAATAACACAGATTAATGAGTTCAAATCCTTTTGAAAATTAATAATTTTATATTTTATAGAAATATATTTTCAGATTATAAGGAATATAATAATATTAGTACGATATTACTATAATAATTGACATTAAATAAAATAGTCAATATAGGTTCAAATATTTAACATTTTAAAACGTTGTTCTAATAATGACCACTACTGTATATACGATTCATTCCCCTGGATACTGCGATGTAAAGAAAGTCATACCCCGAGGTAATTACTTAAAAAATTAAACGCAAATGTAATTAATGTGCATGCACATTTATCTCGCAAAAACTTCCATTAACAATGCAATCGATTTGATAAACATCTGCCATAGATAACTATTATGGATTTTTTTTTGATATCTTTCATTTACATTTATTTTCTTTCGAAGGCGCAAATTGCTATGATTTAACATTCTATTCGCCTCTTATATAAGATAATATCATCATTAATATTTTGCTCCGAACGGTCGCATAAGGTTTTATTTGTTTTTGCCATGAATTTATTAATTTTGAAGGGATTCAACAATTTTACTGGCCGTGATCCAATAAACTCAATATTTATTGTACGTTGGTCAAGTTGTGCGTCACGCTCGTAAATTGCCTGTATTGCATGTCGCAGAAACGAGATCAAAATTATGGTAATCTCCAGAGACTTACTGAGGACAAATACATTATTCTAATTTTTTTTTAACAACTTTAAAAAAGGCAACGTTTTTAAGCGGAATTCTCTATAAAAATGAAATATTAACTTCGCAGATAATTAATTTATGGTAAAAACTGTATAAATTTATTATTGACACCAGCATCCAGCTGTGCTTTAAAATGCTTTTCAGGAGCACTTTAATAATGCCTGGATCATTAAGTATGAACAGCACAAATTATTCTCTTGACCTAAATAAAAATGCATCACTTATTTGTAGCCGTAGTAGTACATATTTATGCAAATTATATTGCTTTAACTTTATGTACGTTCATTTTTCATTCCGAACACTGAATATATTCTTGCAGTATGTTGTTCAAATTATAAACAAAGGGGAATTCAGATAGAAATAAAAATTTAACATTAATAACTATAATAATAATAACGGTTGTTTGTTTTTAAGGAATGTTTCCAGGGTGATTAGATCTGTGTTTGTAACACCCACATTTAATATGAATTACCTACAGTTTATTTCCTGGAAGTTTGTGTTGCCTCACACACCCGTCGATCCATTAGTTTTGCATTAATAGTTAAAATTTTCGATGAAACAACGCCATCTGGCACTTTGATAAATTACGAAATATGATAAGGACCTATAACACGGTTTGTTTATAAACATGACCCTATGATTTATTGTTGTGTCAAAATCGGCAAAATACCAACATTCACGCTCAAACCAAAACGGATATTAATCATTTTGAGCGTTTTCAAGTCCACGCTTCACATGGTTAACGGTACAGATACACATTTTTTCAGAGCATGAAGAATAATGTTAATTCGATAGTTGACCGAGTTCGTAGATGCACATTCGTTCATATTGTGCGGCCAATCGCTGTCTTATGGATAAAGGGAACGAAAACCTCACAAATTCATCTTGCACAGTTACTCACTTTCTAGTTAATAAAGCGTACAGAAAATTACCTTTCATTTTTCTTTTTATTTTCTTAAAATTTAATTTAATGTTCACAATATAGAAGGATTTCTTATATTTCTTGGCTAAAATGTAATTGAAATCGATATTTAATGTAACGTTTTCAGTTTGTAAATAGAGACAACATACAAGTGTGCACATGAACAATTAGTAATTAAATTTAGATTTTACTTGACTTCACTGATTGTAGTTTTTCAATAGACTCAATTACGAACTTGTTAGTAGCAAGTAGCTAGTCAATACAAATGTTTTTTTACAAGTTTAATGGATTCGTATCCACAGCATCGCAACAAGGTTTAGAATAAAGCAATTTCTACAATTGAAAAGTCAGATCCAACAACAGAATCAGCATTTGGAGCAATCCAATTTGTATTGACAAAGAGCACAAAGGAATGATTTGAAAGTTTGTTTCCCATGACACCCGCACCGCCTCTTAAATGAATAATTTACCCGTTTCCGATATAATTTGCGGAGCT
Organism: Aethina tumida; assembly: GCF_024364675.1. Lineage (NCBI taxonomy): Eukaryota > Metazoa > Arthropoda > Insecta > Coleoptera > Nitidulidae > Aethina > Aethina tumida. The sequence goes on along the minus strand of NC_065437.1, from coordinate 20,352,552 downwards.
TTGTCTGTATTTTATTGCACGTTAATTATTATTTACCTCTTAATTATTTAAATCACTATACAATATTTTCTGAGGCTTCGACTACTTAAGTATACTTATTTATAATACCCATCATAACTGCGATTATTCAGATTGTTTATGATAGTTTCAGCGGAATGACGACACACTTTTTCATAAAAACTTATGTTCAAAGCCGCTTTTATTGTATGATACATACAAATAATTAATGCAATGGAACTACTAATTAAATTAATTCCATTTTGAAACTAATTATACAGTGGACAAATTTAATTGTCAATCATTTTATTCCGCATCCACTTATTTATCGTTGTATGAAAGACACGTACTATTATACTGGCAATTAATAGTTTGGCCTGGATGGAATAAGAAAGTTCTAAAGGATAATGACAACGAAGATAAAAATTTCTCGAGTGTTTAAAGAGGAAATTTTCTTTTTACAATTAAGTCACTTGAATGGACAATTTCTTATATAATATTTTTATGTCAATTGTATAAATTAAATTACCACTGAACACAATATAAACTTGAAAGTTTTAAATTATTGATGATTGACCTACAGTTTCTGACAATGCAAAATTTTAATTGAATATTTATGTACACTCTACGTGTGAAACGAATATGTAAAGAAATTTAATTTGGCGAAACCGTGTCTGATGAATGCAGGAAATACAATTACAAAAACGTGTAATACTCTATTAATTTTAATATTCGTGTTCATTCATATCGGCAATTAATTTAAAATGTAGCATTTATATCGTACGAAATAATAACTGTAATAACAGCGTTAAAAGGGTAAATATAATGACAGAAAATTGCAAACGTTTAATAAAATAGTTATTGTTAATTAGTGCGTAAGGGATTGATTGAAGGCTGTGGCATTTCGATAAGAAGAAAGTTTATCATCATAAATTCAATTTCTATAAATCGAGTTTAACGAGCTATAATAAATTTAAATCGTGAATATTTACACAGATACATTGTAGGTGTTAACGATATATGAGTGAATGTGGGTGATCAAAATCGTTCGTTAATTAAAACAATTACTTATTGTGGGCAAAAAGTTTTATTGGCAGATTAAACTTTTTAAACTTTCACTTAATTGGGAAACGTTGCAGGCATGTTTCCTGCTTGAGCTAAACGTCTTAGGAACGACATTCGAATTAAAACAAAGATTAAAAATTTAACAGTTAACTAGTTGTCTTCATCCGTATTTTTGTTTTGGGAATATGGGAAAATCATTATTTCAATAGTTTGATTGTCTATATAAATTAGATATAAGCACCAGATCCGTTAATCTAATTCTGTTTGATCAAGAGTATGAAGGACAATTCTAATTTAATTATGTTTATTGATTTTTTATGATGATACCACAAAATAGACATTGTATGCTGTTCATAAAATTTGTGACGCATCCACCATTTTTAAAAATGTTTTAAATTTATTTGACATACATGCGTATGCAGAAACCACCTACACTTGCAGTGTTACATAAATCTATGTGCTGAGATCGATTACTGTAAATGTTGCGTACTTTATGTTTGAATATTTATAGATTGGATACCACGCGTTTGACACACATGAATTCATGTTGCCAATGGAGAGTTTGCACTGGCAATGACGGTTTAATGAACTAAGTACAGTAAAAATATCCCAATTTTTGATTTTGATGGTTATTTTAATATTTAAAATGCAGCAATACTATTGCAATCTTTAAAATGTTAAATATTTTAGCATTTATTTAATGTGAACTCTTAAAGTATTGTTGTATTATACAATATTCTTAAAACTACTATATTCTTCTTCTATAAAAAGTTACATATATTTTTATGAATTGACCTGGACATATGTAAATATAGCAACTTTAATTTTGAACAAGATTTTTAATGACTAAATCTGTAATATTTAATTTAATATTAAAACTTTTTATTTTATAATTTTTTCCCATCACCGTGGTATACGACAGGTCTATATTCCTTTAAGCTTCTTGAATTGCTGTGAAGAGTTCATTTAAATTAGAGACATTCTAGTGAATCTTCCACTTTCGAAATTTTTGGACAAAAACAAAAAATAAAATCTCAAAGGCATATGAAAATTCAAAAAGTGTATGGGACAAATTTAAATATTCTTAAATATTAAACAATATGTTTAAAAACTAAATTATAAAGCATTTATTTATGCCCTTTTCTTTATTTCTCTTAGTTCATTTCACACATTTTTCACCTTCAACAGGAGAGAAACTGTTTTTCAATTCAATTATTTCTAAAAACTCCTCTAAAAAAATGTACGTGAAAAAAAGCCACGAGTATACTCTAAAGTATATTTCACACATGAATATTGTGTTTACATTAAGAACAATGAAATTATTGTGGTCTTTAATTCAGGAAGAGTCAGCAAAAAATCATAAGCGAATAATTTCTTGTATCAAAATAAGTGGTATCACAAACAATTAAAAGGTTTCGATTTCATCATTTCAATAATAAATAAAATATTTTAAAATATTTTCCTCAATTACGTTTGTTTATGGTTCTCTTTTAAAATAATTATTTCAACTTAGAAACTACTTTGTATACACATTTACAAGTAAAAAAAGATTTATATATTGATATTAAATTTATTTTTTATTTTCTCGATCCTTCAAATTATCATTAAAAGTTATAAATCGTTATCCTTTTCTCTTTTTTACTTATACAAAAGTAACATTACTGTTACATTTTAGTGCGTTCCCATGTATACAAACCATGATAATAAATGTCAAACCGATAATTTCATATACCTATTTAATAGGCAATCGAGAAACTCACTCTGGCGCATTTCTAAATACTTAAATCGATTTTTATTCTCATTAATTGGTCATCTGTAAACAAATAAATAGAAATCTCGCTGGTAAAATTACCTGGATTTGATGTTAAATAGGAATATCCACCGTTCTTATTAAGATCTAACGAGACTTATTTATAGCACGTACATACATAATCACGTTATAAACAGTAAATGTGGTAATTCAAATTTATTAACTATCGCATCAAAATTCAATATATCTGACGGCAATCTATTTAATAAAATAATAATTGTGAACCGATACAAAACGTAATATATATTTCCTCCTATGTATTTAATGGCATAATCCACGCCACGTTAATGCTTCCTTGTTCCTGTGACTGACACTTAAATGCAATTATTGAAAATTAATTGCCCGATGTCTTCATAATTGATGTAATGTCAAATTTGTTGGGCTGTGCAACATGCAATATACAATTTACGTCTACAGCATAATTATAGATCGGTATGAGCATTTTAACAAGTATAAATCGCTTTACGCAAATTTGAATATAATTAACTTATATGGTGCGAGAGCACGTTTAATTATGAATAAACTTAGAAAACCGCATCGCCGAGCACTTCGTGGCAGATATTATTTAAATGCAAATTTTAAAAGTACCGGATTTATTTTTAGTTTTTAATTATATCGTAAATGTTATTTAGAGTTCGTTGTTTTCTCTTAAACAGATTGTATTAGTAATATTTACGGAGACCATCAATCCTTGTATTTCTCTAATATATTGCCAATTTACATGTTCCATATACATCAATATTTATTATTAGTCCCAGTCGAAACGAATTCAGATTTATTGCCGCATTAACATAGGACTTTCGCTTGTTGAACGCATCACAGAATTTTATTCGTAATCATAACAGAATTTATTGCTAATTGATATAAACGCTCCTATGTAATTATTGTAAATGTGGCACAACGTATTGCAAACAATATATAAAGGCAGAATTCCCGGTGTTGTGTGGAAAGCGGAGAAACTGGACAACGGACCGGAAAAATGGGGAAACGTGGGAACTCGAAAATAAATTTAATTACTGTTTCTTGTATACAATATTTTCAAATATTGAAAATTGAGTAAGTAACTAATTAATCATTAGAAATTTCATTTATAAATGTTCCTTTTCCCTTAGAGGAAGTTGGGACAGTTGTGGGACCAACACGTCCCAATTGCCATGATCAAATCTAATTATTATGATCTCTCCTTTTCCTTTGTTCTTTGGGGGTTTTGTTTTATTTGGTTCATTGAAAATTGAGTAAGGACTAATTAAACGGTAAAAATTTCATTTGTAAATGTCACTTTTTCATTGAAGGAAGTTTTGAGATAAACATGTTATACCCAATTCTAATGCAGATTATTATAATTTGCTCTCTCATTTTCATTTGTTTTTGAATGGTTTTGTTTTATTTGGTTGAGAGTTGGCTCCAATTAATTTAACATAAATTAAAAGCTGCATATTTAATTTTGTACTTTGTATCTACTAGAGATAATTTTTATTCCCGTTCAACATCCACTAAAGTACTTTTTGTCAACACTAGAAGACAAGATTGGCTATAATTGTAACAAATAAAACATATTAAAAATGTGAACTATACTACATAAATTTGACGTCTATCATGTTTATTGCTTTTATGTCAACTGCATGTGCAACTGGTCTATCGAATTTTTACCTCACAGTCTTTCTCTCCCTGTGTATTTAAAACGATTATTTATTAATTATAATTGTTTAATAATTAGTTAGTCGAAGCGAAACTGTAATTATAATTCAGCGTTACGAAGACTGAGGCAAACAAGAAGCAAGGCAAAGAGTTTACGCCTAAATAAACTGGCCTAGTAGTTGCTACGAAAAATTTTTTACCAGAAAAACATAATAGAAAACCAATAACGTCAAACAAAAATATAATCTTAACGTCAACTGAAATTAAAGTCAACCTAGAGGTAATGGGACTTGCTGAAATCAATTTAAAAATTGTGAGAAAATGGTTAGTGGGAGCGGGTTCATTTAAATCCAGACCTTCAAGGAAAACCCTGGTTTCTATTAAAAGTCCAATTTCAACGAGTATAATAATGATTCTGCTTATGTTAGATATTCTACAGGGATAAAACTAGATAAAAAGGGGAGTATAAATAACCACAGTGAAATCTGGTGATGGATTTTTGGATGTTTTGCCTTGCTCATCTCAATCTCAAAATACGACATAGTAATTTTACAAATTTAAATGAACTCATGATATTTTCGCAAATTGATGCCATGGGGATGGTATCAAACTCAAATATATGTAACATTTTATGGAATAAGAATATAGTAGTTTTTATAATACTGTATAAGACAAGAATAGGACCATGTATTATTTCAACAGTTCACATTAAATAAACAAGTTATTATTAAAAAATTTAACAATTTAAAACAATTTCTATAATAATGACTACTGCACTTAAGTAAGTAAAAAATTGTGGTCAGCATTTAGTCCATGAAGTGCATACAATACAATGACAAGAATATATGAAGTGGATCATCTTATTTCTATTCATATAACGCGTAAGTGTGAATAACAATCTCTCCTACGACCTTCAGATTTTCATTTTCATTATTTTTTTTAAGAAAACTCAAGTAAAAGTGATTTAATCTTGGTTGGAAAGTGTGTTGTTTCGGATTTATCATGCGAATAATTAACGGCCATGTGGTATAAATCTTAATTTTTAAATTTTGTTGTGTTTATGATTAGATTGCATATCAAATTAACCGATCAAGTGATTAATAAATAAAGTTAAAGTTTTCCAAATGAATTTACGTCTCGCTAGACGTGTAGTCTTTCACATCTCTTCAACAGAATACAAAATTCATGAAATAAAATAATTGCTTTAAGCACAAATCATATAAGACAGTCACAGATTTTCAATTACTTCCTTCATTTTTAATAACAATGGAATAAAGACATTTGCCATTGTTGATAAATGGGATTTATAATTAAAGAAAGTATCAATTAAAGAACAAGCGTTTTGTATGAGGCTTTAACTGCAAACACATGTATTTTATAAACGCAATAACTGTTACCTAACTCATATTTTGTAATTTAATTACTTACTTTCATTAAATTAAAACATTTTTTGTGAAACTCTTACTTTTTACTAATGCAGTGGTTTGCACTAATTGTTATTAAAATTGTACAAAATGATTTACACAATGCTTGTCTTAATTAGTTTTAATTAATCTTCTATTTTTTAAGTTTTGATCTCTAAATTGTCCGTAAAGACACAATTCTATTCTCAAATTGAAGGCAATTATAACAATTTTTGTGTTTAATGTTGTATCATTTTTCTTGATTTATGTTTATCATTACCAAACTTTCTCCAATTTGGATCATTTCTATTCCATTTTTTCGATGCCATCGCGACGTTCGACTTAAGAAAAGATCGTGTGCATTTTCTTAACGGCGTACGCACATAATCTTGGATCGACTTGCGGTGGCATTTATGCCGCAAAATATGGCCGCACAATAAATATTTACCGCCACGACAGAATGGCATTCCGCAGTGAAATTCAACTAAATAGTTCAACGTCACTATAAAACTTATATAAATAACTCGACTAGGAACGCACAGGGAAAGTTTATTGATGTCGGTGCTAAGAACTATCTTAATCCGCTTTATTGCACCCCAGATGACCGTATATCCGTTGATTTATAAGAACGTTTGATTTGTGGAATGACTGAAGTATGCAGTGTCTTCCAGGACACACTTCACTCAGTTTTCTTTTTATGTGCATTTTTTCCGTAAGAGTGGCTATCAAACGTTTTGTCATAGTTACAGTTTATTATTTCTTTGCAATTACGGGTCTTCAAACAGTTAATTTATTAATTGCGTCTTTCTGAACGGCTGAAATAAACTGCGCTTTAGGTGTTCTTTATTCGTCCTACAAATTTTCTTTTATGCATTTATTTTTTAATTAAATAAAACACATTTTATAGTAAATTAATAAGGTTAAAAAATATATTCAGGGGGCCCAATTACACCGACAACGTTTGACTGTAGACTCAAGAGAACAAATTATTATTATTCGCAAAAAAAGTTCAATACAATTTTTTTTTAATTCTGTTTTAAGGATATTTTTTGTTGAAAAATTCAGTATCATTTACATTATTAAAAGCTTGAACCTTTTTAAAATTTATAATTAGTTTCATCTTTAATTTAATTTTTGTTGACTATTCTTGTATTGTTATCCTTCTTTAAATAGAGAATTATTGAATTTTATAACATTTTTATTTTATTACTATTATTATTTTATACATTTTTTTTTTAGAAAATATTTTGTGGTTTATTTTTCTTGATATTATAATATCTTAAGTTTTATACGTTTCTTTGACAACAGTTCAATACTATATATATCATCTATATGAAGAGCTTCATCGTTGAGAATTTTTTTTCAGAATATTTTACAAAACATATTAATGATAACTGAATAATTTATACATGAATATAGTCAGTTAATAGCCAAAATTCATCTAAGATTGATGTTTTTTGTTTTCTGTTGTTTTACTCAAGACTTGTGTTGCTTCATAAGTTTTCAATTGGTTTTAAATCTAAACTCTGTATTTGCCAAAAATTTTCTGTAATGATTCCTATACTATGTCAAGGATCTCAAAATTCAATAGCCAATATTCTGGATGTATTTTTGTGCAATATTCAATTCTTCGAATATTCTTCATTGTAAGCGCTTTGATCATTCACTTGACGTCTGATTGTTCTACTAAATATATTGATATTGTATGACTCAATTAATTTAATTTTATTTCTCCAGAAACAAAAAAATAAGTAAAAGATTTTTTAATGATTCTTCCAATTTGACTGTCTATAAAAGTATTTTCATCGTTTTAATGATGAGTGACAAAAACTGCAAAAACATAGAATATTGAAATATTCAATATTTAATTTTTGTACTGACTGGATAAAATTTAAACTAAATCCTTCTATGAAATACCTTGCAAAAGGTTTAATCTAAAATGTTGTGTTATTTATCTAGCCACCACTGTAATTTACACAACGTAGTAATTACCACGTTAACTAATTTAAAATAATAATGTTAAACGTGAAGTAGTAGATGCCATTTGTGATTTTTACTGATAAAATAAATCACAACATCTAGAAACTATCACACGACATTTTGCAATATTCAAGAGTGCAAGTGTCGTGCATGTCTAACATCATAATGGCAATTGCCAGTCAAGTAAACACTTAATTTCACTTTTTGAACGATGGTTTAATTATTTCGTTGCGAAAGTAAAACCGTTTGTAGGGAAACCAATACCGCAAACAAGTGTGAAAATAAAACTTCCGTGCGCATGTATGATCATAAAAGCTGAAATGACCCGACTCCAGGTCACTATAGTTTGTGGAAGGTTAAGTCAATGTTCCGTTTAGAAATCACGTTATGAAAACACAGACTGCACAATGGATGATATTTTATTTATGATCTTTTTGGCAAAGTACTCGGAGAGAGTAGTGACTTTAACAAATGAACATATTCTTTTTTCTGCAAAAAAATCCAATTAACATAATGAATCTTGATACAATGTAATCTAAAATTACATAAATTTACATAATTTAATTAATAATTTAATGGTTATTATAATACATAATTTAAATGTCACTTCAATAGTTTAATGCATTTTGTATTCAAATATTTAATTTTAAATAAGTTACAAAAACTAGTCTCATAAGTAAGTAATTTTCAGCAGATTATATTTAGGTATAAAAGTAAATATAATTTAAATAACAAACAACTCTGGATTATTTTTAAGAGTGCTCGAATAAAAATGTGTTCAGAGTTACTCAACCATGTTGTTTCGTAACACTCTCTTTTGTGTGCCTATAAATAATAATTTCCGTATTAGATCTAACATTATTATCTTGAAACAATTACGCATAACAAATTGTAAGCGTTAAGCAGATTTAGTTCTTTGTTGAATTTCAATCCTTACGCCATGTACTAAATCTACCGAGTATTAAGCATCCCAACTTTCCAATAAAATATAAAATATTGCAGTTCGTTAATTAGCCAAAGGAAAGTGCTTTTATACAAAAAAAAATCAGTCTGAAAAGTGCCAAATGATTCAATAATTGTTTGGGTTTCTAACGAGAGTTTAATTGCATATTAGATATAAACCAATTTAAATTTCTTCTGGATACCTTTTACATTCAGTCATGAACGGTTACGGTTCCGATAAGGTTTGATTAGAAAACAAACTAAATTTACGATATGGGTCAAATATTTAACCTTTGACAGTTCACGCGGGCTACTGTGTTTATGTGAAAAGGTCGAGCAAATCCATAAGTCAATGCACTTGTTTAATCACACGCTGTAACAAATAAATAATTTGTGGATATTACAAGTCGATGGTTTATTCATGTACGATCGAGAATTATTTATAATGTGGTATTTATTAGCCGTTTCGTTTAAAATCACCGGTCGCACGATATTGTTACAGTTGACAACACAAGCCTCATTCATACATAAAAATCTGTTGCATTCTACGAAGGAAAACGACTGGAAACTCATCCGGTTCCAGCCTGTAACGTGCGCTTCGGCAATTTTCTGTTCCTTTTGTGAGATCGAGGAAGTTTTCGCCGTGAAATGATCGCGTTTACCGGAAAATTTATCCGATGAAAGAGAAACTTTCGATATCTTATCTGCTGCCGGACACTATTGACAGCGATATATACTTATATCATACAAGACTTTAACAAACTTATCTGCATCGTTTATAACGATTCGTTATTACGTTCAAAGAACGTACGAAGCTGTCTCGTTAGTAATATATTAAAATATATTTGTTATTGTGCTGTATTCAAAGCTTTCCTAGATAACAGCTCGTTGGCCACGTTTTTACTTATTTTCACCAGATATTTATTTGTATTTATTAATATAATTAGTGTCTTAATATGTTCAATAGTACGGTGCTTCGATTTAATCGTATAATGGTAACAATCAACTTTCTACTAAATCGATTTTTTTCAAAACATTCCAGACGATTCAGTATGGAAATTAATAAGCTCCCATTGTTTTCGTAATTTAACGTGTTTTCTTCGGTGATATTAGACACACTTTCACGATATGCATTATTCGAGCAGCATGTCGAGTGCACTCAATAGCAATTAATGATTTGAGCGAAATAATTTTTGTAGGTCATACTTTATTTTACCGGTTAATGAAACGATAGACTCACTTGCCAGAAGCATTATTTAAATGTGGAATAGAAACGAAGAATTTTCTATGGATTCATTAGGATGTTCATTAGTGATGCATTCATTATTTTATATTTAAGTAAACCGTACATTGTCTTTTGTGTATTTATGTTTGTTTTTTTGTTTTAGGTAAGAGTAGCTCCTTTTTATGGTAAATATATATAAAATTCTTTTAAATTATTTATGGCCGATTGTGAAGAGGCAATTAATTCTTTATTTTTTAATTATAATTTTAGTATTTTTATATTGTCCGATTGTAACGAATTACAAATAAATGCCGCTTCACAATGGTTGTTTCTAAAATATTAAACTGTAATTTTTTACTTTTCATTTTAATCGACACAAAGGAAAGAAGAAAGTGTGTCTTAAATCCTATCTTTAGGTGTTATAAAATTCGCCGCCGTTTTATTTTTGACGGCGTTACGCAATAAAAAGATAAAAATTAAACCGCATAACAGTTCTCTAATGTGCAATGTCACGGATATGATCGTCGCACGTATTCTGGCAAAAAGCAGTACAGTTGGGAAATGGTGAGAGAAACGTGATTTATCTAAACGAACGGTAGACACCACTTCGATGACTCGTTGCGTCTCGTATATTTTACAGTTGAGCCCAAAAAATACAGATAACAACGTATAAATCATTTTTACAAAGAACTGCATTACACGAAATGCAGTTTTAGTAAAAAAACGAGTGGGAAACTTTGGTTTGCTTTATTTCTCGATAGAATAGTTAAAAAATTGATGAGAAAACCTTCACAGCTATTTAACTATAAATCCACCGTGGCAATGTCTACTAGATCATGAAGGATTTTTATCGTGATACAATGAGAAGTTTATTTAAATATAATTGTAATTTAATACGAGCTTCGTTTCGCTTTAATCTTCTAATATGAGTTAATTTATGGATTATTAAATAAAGAATAAATTAATATGCACATTTTAATATAATAATTCATGCAATGAGCGTAGTACGTGTACAGGGTGATCACAAATGATCGACCGAAGATATCACTTTTTTCATAAAATTTTTTTAATGAAATCATTCATTTATTAATGACAGAAATTCACCTATGAAACTTTGAAATGATTTTTCTGATAATTGACTTTATAAAGAACCCGACTATTTAAGTATCTTAAATGAGTTAATTTATGCATTTAACTGAAGAAAGAATTTGATTGATATATTTTAATATATAGTGTTGGATAAAGAAAAATCAAGTAGATATTTCATGAAAGGATTTAATTCTAATTTCGTTCAATCAGTATAAAAAATATATTTAAACGTACTCTACTTTTTTAGATATTACTTTAATATTAAATGCACATATTAATCAGACTAATATGTGGCCAAAGAAACAACACATTCAAATAAATGTAATGTAGTAAGATTTTATTCTAAAAACTTTCAATGGGAAGAAAGAAACTATATACTCCAGAAAAGAAGGAAATAATAATTAACATGAAGCTTAAATATTTAAATATTTATACTAATAAATATAAAATATCAGACTCATTTGAAAATAGAATAAGAAAATGTCCTAACAACTTCTTTTATAGATAGACAATTTGGAAAAATCACTAAAAGAAGTTCTTTCTTGTCTTCTAGGCAAGCAACAAAATTAATTAATTGTGACATACATTATCGGAGACAGAGGCGTCAACGGAATGAATAAACTTGCAAGAATATATTTCAGTAAAGGAGCCATTGCTATAAAAAAAATTCGAACAAAGAGTACCTCAGAGTGTTGAAACCAAAAAATTTGAAACACGATGGAGGAAACGTTACAGCTTGGAGTTCCTTTTCTTAGCGTGGTATAGAGCCATTAGAGAAAATTATTGGTAAACGACCGTTTCATGTATAGAGATATTATGGGAGATGTAATGGAACCTTTTGGCAACCATAATTTTCAAGTTGCATAGATTTTTGTGCATGATAATGATCCGAAGCATGCGTCGAAGTTGTTAAAAATTTAGTTAGAAGATAATGTTGAGGTTATCGATTAGTCAGTGCAACATCTGGATATAAATCCAATTGAAATCTTATGGTCTCGATTAAAATAACAAAAATACTCAAATTTATATTAATCTATACATATAAATAAAATTGGAGTGTCTGTTTCTAATATTGAAATAATCGTTTTTTACTACATGCATATGAATATAAATACGGTACATACACCAAAATAACATTTTTTACAATTTTTGTCTCTCTGTTCCGGCTAATCTCTAAAATGGCTGGACCGATTTTGACGGTACTTTTATTACAGATAGCTGATGTAATAAGGAGTAACTTAGACTACATTTATTTTAGAAAAATTCTTTTATTTTAGAAAAATAAAGTAATTGTTGCAATGTACAAGTACTGTCCAGTACCACGCGCAGCTCACGCGCATGCCAGTTAGTTATTTCTTACGTTTTTAGTAATTTTTTAAGAATCGAGGAAGAATTAGAATTATTTATTTTTACTTTTTTAATGATTTTTCAGGAAATTAGTAAAAAAATAAAAATCCATGAAGTTATTAAAGTGAAACTATGTAATTTAATCAGTATGAATTTAATCGTATGGATTTTACCTATATATTTTAATTGTATGGAAATTGATCGTATGGATTTTGATTGTATGGAATTTGATCCTATAGAAAATGATCATATGGATTTTGATCGTATGGAAAATGATCATATGAATTTTAATCGTACGGATTTTCATCGTATGGAAAATGATCGTACGGATTTTAATAGTTTTTAAAATGATCGTATGGAATTAGGTCACTTTACGTTTTTAGTAATTTCTCACGTTTTTAATAAATTTTTGAGATTTTAGTAGTTTTTTACGTTTTTCGTAACATCGTTATATTTATATATATATACTGTATGTATATATATATATATTTCTTTAAGTATGGCTTATTAGTATTTACTACTCATACGAGAAATTTTCTTCGAAACTAAATTGTTCGAGAGGACCGAAATTTCTTCCAATTTTGCTTTCACAAGAAAATTATTTCACAATAATTTTCACATGAAATTTTTATAATTAAAAATTTTTTAGTTATAGAAGTATAATAAACAGCTTGTTACCAATATTAATTGAAGAGTTGCGGAATTTAATTACCAATTACAAATCCTAATATTTTAATATGTTTATCACCTGACACAAGCTAATCTCGAACTTGGTTTCTCATGCTCTGCCTCTTCGTTATTAACAACTCTGTTTAGTAGTTAAATTAACTGTATATAATATTGGAATTTCTTATTATCAATGTACTATTGACACCCTGAACGATGATTAGTGATTTCTTCCCGAAGAAATACTATTTTTCCATCAAAAAATACATCGTGACCGTTACAACCGTCGAAGAACATATGCATCAGTGGAGCGGAAGTTCGCACATGACCGCTTCACAGTCGTACCTTTGGTGGTTCTAGCGCTGGATCGGAAGAAAAGCACCGCGTGCACTACCGCCTCGCGTACGATCCACGCGATCGTACGGAGACAAAAGCGAGTTGTTCTTAACGAGGGACAGATCTGGGTCATGTAATGGATCTTGTTGCATACGTTGCTGGCACGGTACACGTGACGTGCTCTCTGTGTTTATGGTATGTTCGAGATATGGCTGCGAGACATAAGAGGTGTTGCACTGTTACGGATGTGTGTCTGAAGGAAAAATGCTTGTTTGAACGTCACCCAAGTTTACAAGTAGTAGAAGAGATCTTGCGTATTTGTCAAATTTTCTTTGTTTCTGTCTCCAGTGTTACGCTGACATATTCATTACAAAACTAGGTAAAGCACTAAACAAATTATGATTAAATTTATGTTGTCGCTTTGTCTATAATGTTATGATAATTGATGATGAAGAAGGAATCTTGATATCTTGACAGTTCAATCAACTCAATACTAAATTACCAAAAGAATAATTTTCTGCTTCCTTGAAGCTGTCAAAATTATGTTATCCTATCAATAAATAATAGTTGCATAATTTTACACTTATTTTAAACTTACACACCGTAAAAAGATAATGGCATCGCCAATTAACTCATTGTTATTAACTGTTAAAGGTTTCTGTTACAAGTCTTCAATCATGAAATTCGATAGGTATATGGCATATGATATTAGGTAACCAGAGGTGTCATTACCGGAACGCCTAACTTGTAAAAAGGGTACAAATCTTTTTCCTGTACTTAACTTTCACCGTCGGTTTATCCAAATTATCTTCATTGTTTAGTAATATTTAATTAAGTTAATCTCGAAGCGCTTTATTCCCCGTCGGAGGTTTGCGTTGCTCAGATTGCATTGTTTCTGGATCTAATTGATTTGATTGGCTGGAAGTGAAATTTCACTTTTCAATTATGCGGTGCGACGCAAGTTGCATTTCGGTGTCACATCATTATAAATTAATCTATCAGGATCCAAAAGATTATTGAAACTCTTTCTGGTGTCATGCATTTTTATGTCTGATACGTGGACAATGATAAAATTGTACGCAAATAAAATTTATGTTTTTTTCTCAATAGTTTTGAAATTTAAATGGTCAAGTCATATATGGTATGGTAATTTGTTTTTATGTAAAATTTATTTTAATGATAATGTTTTATATGACATTAAACAAAACTTGTGTGAACAATAGTTTTTTAATTAAATCCTGAAAAAGCATGGTCATTATGAAATGTTTAAATGAAAAAGGTAATTAATATTGAGGACTCTCTTAGTATTAATAATTAATGGAATTTAAACAGTAATATAAAAACATAACGATGCATTAGATTTTATAAGGTGAAAATTTCTTAAAATAATGGAATAAGTTTTCTAAGGTCAGTTAATTTTAGTACTAAATTCTCTTCTTGCTTCTACATACACATTTTTGAAAGTAAGTATATCCAATCTTGAACGTTTTTAGCACCATCAGAACTAGTGAGTACCTACACACCTTTAAGTAAGTCGCATTATTTTATGATGACAATGAGAAACAGTTCGCACCTACGTCCTACGAAATGCAATCGTTTCCCGAAAAGGGAACGCTAAAAACACGAAACAGATCTGCTTCAGCGACGCAAAGGTGTTGAAAAGTCCGTATGCTACAAATTGTGAGAGCGGATCGCTTTGGTGAATCGGCTTCAAGTCCATATTTTACGAATATGCTTGTTTTGCGTTGCGGCATTTTCTATGCACAATGCACGTTTTGCATACGTCCGAGATATTAAACCGGTGGAATTCTATTTTTGGTTTCTTTACGCGGAATTGTGCAATTCACATTTGTAATTTATGTTTGAGCCTTTAACGTGCGCTTTTCAATTGAAAGGAAATACGTGTGGATACAAAAGATGCATATTAGTTCTGCGTTATTTGTGTGGCCGTACTTTATTTATTTTACTTGTATGGCGTTTCACAATGAAAGTTCAGTTCAAGCAACTTTTTAATGTTTACAAAAATATTGTTTTAAAGGATTTTAATAGGCAGCCATTATTTCTTTACATAAAAATTTGTTTAATGTTAGATATGACCAACATAGATTTATCTGGGTTGGTAATATACCCCTACCCAGATATTAGAACACAGAATTCAAACAATACTCCAATGTCGGTGAAGAATAAATATTGGTTACCAAGAAAAATATTACAAAACGACTCAATTAAATTATGAAAAATTATATCTATAAATTTATTTTTAATCTTTTTAAACTAAGTATTTAAGCTAAATATAGATCCAGGTAGAAGTAATATAATTAGGGGAAAGTATATTTTTTGTTTTCTTTGAGCCTTCTCAGAAGCAGTACGTACTCCATGGAGAGATTATTGACTTCTATCTGTTGGATAACTAACACTTTTACAGCCTGTTTGAACTTCTCTGATTCTGAATAACAGTTCTACAATTTTATTATTACTACCTGACGTCCCTTGTTTTAGTTTCTAAAATGGCTTTTCTCCATTTTCAAAACTTTGTTTACATGTATAATCAACATACAGTGGTGACCATTACTATCTCAACAATTTTAAAATGTTAAATATTTTTAATTATTTTATTTAATGAGAACTAGTAGTACTAAATTTTTATTCTATTAATTTTTATTCTATTAATGTTACACACACTTTTCTGAATTTGATTTAACATGAGTTAAAAAGAAAAAATTTCTCTTTTTACACCTCTTTTACATTTAATTTAACACAATTTTCAATATTCTATGAATTTTTCTTGAATGACATATTATTATATTACTTTCTTTTTTTTCAAAGTATAATTTATTTTTTACAATATAGTTAATAAATTAAAATGTGTAAGCACAAAATAAATTAGGTGTATAGCAATTTCAATTTTGAAAGGAATATTTATTGATTAAATCTCTTTTACTTAATTTAACATTAACACTTTGAGTAATATCATATGTTTTATAATTTTAGCATATCACCGAGTTCAATTTCCAAATATACGACAAATCTATATCTCTGTTTCTTGAATTACTTTGAAGAGTTCATTTAAATTTGTAAAATTTTAAATTTTAAAAACGTGTTCCTCCACATTTTCTATGATGTTACGGTCTGGAGACAAGCAAGACAAAACATCGATGGTTTTTTAACCAATTGGGATTTTTTTGTTGAAACAGAAAATAAGAATAAATATTATAAGTACTGACAACCAATTCAAGTAGTACATCTCATAGATAATCGTTTTGAACAACTACTAGTTTCTGAACAAGACAAAAATTACTGAAATTGGTTAGAAAGTGGTTCACATTGGCTGTTCCACTAATAAATTGGTCTGAATATTCTTTAGAATCATTTAGGGTGGTGCTTTTTTGAATATTATCTAACTATTATTCATCCCCATTATTTCTAACAATTCTGCAATCATCACCATTTTCTAGTATTTATACTCTTTAGTGTTTCTTTTATCAATTTTGTATGAAGTATGTTTTATATCTGATATAATTTAAGTGATTAAATTAGCAATTCAGGCCTTGAAATCTACCACGGAGAACCTTTTCCATTTCGATGATGAAACCTTTTTGCTTAGTTCCAACTCCTTATCGAATAAGTGAGTTCATGCATTTCGTTACATCTTCATTTTTGCTTAAATTATGAAATTTATATTTTGAACAGTTCCGGTCTGATTAATTCAATACCAGATCTGGATTAACCCTAATAATAATAACCAATTTATAATTTGTACCAAATATTCTGAATCTAATATTTTAACATAATTTTGGTAACAATCACTGCAATATATTTAAAATGCAAATATATAAAATAAGTAATATGATTCCAATCACAAATTGATAATTTGATCTATTTGTTTTTTTATGTGGTTCATAAATTCGTTTCATAATCATAAACTAAGATCCATTTGATAATTCAATTTCATAATTTTTCCTCTTTCCCACGTTTAGTAAAACACACTGAACTGTTAACAAATAGAAACTATGATTTTTGTCGATTGTAATATGATTAGAGAAATCGTAAAACTTAATTTATAACCTAATGAAGCGTGATACCATTTTGAAAAACCGTGCGAGATAATTTATATGTGACAATCTTAAATGCCGACATTTCTTTCAGATGCGATCGTAAAAATATTAGTGGAGAAAGCAAAACCGTTTGATATTTTCCCCCCCGGATTTTTTTCGTTCGCATCACCCACACACGTCGTATCAGATTTCTCACAGAAATTGGGGCATCACGAACGAAACTTCAGCGTTTTGTAATGAACGCAATTAGTTATAATTGTTTGCGCTTTGGTTTTGCAAAAAGAGATAACAACCACCTAGATATCGAGACTGACAAAAGGATGCAAAAACATTACCATGCTAGATTAAGCGCGAAACTGGCTTTTGGTTTTTTATTCCCTAGTAACCTTCGGAAAGCAAAACGAGTTATTAGTACTAATGGATGAATATTATTATCGCCGTAGTAAAAGCGCACGGAGTAATAATCAATTATTGAGAGAGAAATTATTATGAGCCACCATCAGATTATACAGATGTGTGGGTCAAAAGGACATAATTCATCAACCGGTCTTCCCATGGAAACTAATAGACTATTAGTAATGGGTTTAACTCGCCATGTTTCTTTTATTTTATAAATGAGTAGCTGTTTAATTTGCGTAATATGATTCGCCTGTTTTAACTAGGAAAAAGGATATACCTACATGGATAAATTACATAGAAGTGTTATTTCAATTAGAATGTGGCTTTTAGTGGATATAAAGGTTGCGGTTTTCCATATCCAGTGAGTATTAAATAGAAATTCCATTTTAGTTCATTAATTAATTAAATATCAATGCGAATATAGAAGTTCAATACATTGTGATAAATGTTGCCAATGATGTAATGTATATAATCTGCACTTTAAAACTGTGTAACTATTATACTTTATGGTCTAATTTTCACGTCACCATTAAAACATTAAAATGAATCAGCTCTACATACTACACCGTTAATCTAAGATGCCACTTCTTATACATTTAATCTGTCTTGTCCCTGTTCGTTATAAATGTCGTTCCTTTTCAAATAATTGCCTCAGGTTTTTTCAATAAAAATTATTTCTTTAAATGATCGGAAACAATTTTCTATACTTTCAATTTCTGTTCTGCGGTTGGTGTTTTGTAACAAATAGAACGTTTAATATACTAAGGTATTCTACGACTCCTGATTATTAACCGAAATGTTTTACAGGTTTTACAGACCATTAATTCTTCGTGATTGTACCAAATGTAAAATTAGTACTGTGACCCCGTCTAGAATTTTCTTATGAGAGTTTTGTTTGTGTTTTAAGTTATTTCAAGACAAAATTTATTTTTGTGTAGCGGCCTACTGAGGCTCCTTCTTGTTTAATTATATTTATTGTTGGTTAGATTAATTAATGGTGACAAATTACATTTATAGCATATTTTATTTCACAGTGTGATGCAACATTAAAATTTAACTAATTTAATAAACACAATTATTTATTTAATTCACTGGCCTATAATAGTAGAATTTGCTAAAGGGGCAATTTGATCAACTTAGATTTGACACGCAGGTATTGTTGTAGATAAAGATCCGGAAGGAGATTACATTATACGAAAAACTTTCACGTAAATCGATTAAAATTTTAAAACGTTTCTAAACAGATGCAAAATTTTAACGGGGATCGATTTCAGTTTCCGAAATTACTGGGATGTGTTCCAGTTAATGAAGAATCGGCCCCGATATAATAGAAAATTTCATGATACTAGGAAGTGGCCATACAATGAATTTATTAGTAATTACGGTTAATTACCGTAGGAAATCATGCAATCTGTCTTGCATAATAATATGTAATAGTAAAATAAGTGATTCCACTGGCAATTACAGTTTACTGCTGCTAATAAGATCGGTGGAGATTTCGATTTCCTCATAGGAAGTTTCATGATGATGTATTTTCCGTTTATTGGTTGGGAACAATCAAATTCCAAAAGCTTCCAGATTACTTCAAATCTCTATCGAAAATGGTAAAAAATATATTGGGGCTGTTAATAATAATGGTAAAAACTAAATTCTGTGTTCAAAAACTATATTAATTAAAACAATTTTAATTCAGTCGGTTTTCAAGACGGTGACTTACTTTAGCATTAATTGCGTCATTTTCTAATGCAATAAATTCATCGCGTAACTGGAACACCATAAACTTTTTAGATAAGAATCGGCTCTTTTTATTATTGTTAGAATCAGTTTAATTGTAATGTCGATTTCCTGCTGTCCCTCGTTTTAAACTTCTATGTAAACCCATAATCTACATTTTAAATTGACCTTAATTCCGAACAACATAAACCACTTGTCAAATTAATGTATACTTCAAAAGTGTAATAAACTGAAAAAGCTCTGCATTGTATAATTTCAAAGAGCAACATTTTAATTTTTTCATAACTTTAAATATAAAACTATTTGTTGTAATTTTATAAATTATACTTAATAGATTTATTAATTGAATTAAACAATGTCTTCTTCTTGTTGTTTTTTATGGTTAAATAAGTTAAATAATTACATAGTTTATTATTTTCAAATAATTTAATAATTTAGTACCATATGCAAACTCATTTATGACATAAGTTATTCTTACTATTAAATTTACTGTATTTGTCTCAAATTTGTTGATTTTGATTGTTAGAACATTTCCAAACCACATTTAAGAGGTTTAATTGACTTAAATTATTATATAGTCTATTGTTTTTAAATAATCCAATAAATTAATTAAATTAATGACATCTGCATACCCATTTATAGCTTAAGTCTTACTATTAAATTTACTGTATTTGTCCCAAATTTGTTGATATTGCCTGTTATGAGTATTTCCAAACTAGATAAAATAAACTGACTCAAGTGTTCAGACTTCATTTTTTTTTTTAAGTTGATAATTCCAAACCTGATTCTGTTATCTTGAACCGTTTATGAAATAACTACAAAAACTGACTATTATGATTTTTTTGTTCGTAGTTTTAAATAATGTTTAATTTCACCATTTGTAAAAAAATAAATAAGGTTATGCTTCAAATCTGCCAAATGTGATTTTTTTTCTGGTACATAAATTTAATTGAAATTAGCCATTAATCTACAATATAATAGAAAAATAAACAGAGTAATTGTTTGATAACGGGTAAAGAATAATAATTAATCATCCTATTGTCTATTATAGACTAAATAACAGTAAACATCATTAAACGGAGTAAAGTAACAGTCAATGAGAATAGTAAATCACTACTTAGCATTTGGTTTATTAATTGCGTGTAACTTGGTGGCAAGTACGCACAAAAAAAAATAGATAAATTTCCGTTATGATAGAAAGTTTCATTAAATCTAGAATTAAAGAATGCAAAATAGGATATGGCTCATTTTCTAATGGCCACAGATCTATTTCTGGAGCATTCTATCTTAACATCTGATACATGGCAAAAATAATCGACCTCTCAATATCATATTGACTATAAGGCACGTTGAATCTATATAATACTCTAGAAAGTTTAATTAACTTACAGGATGTTAAAAGTTTATTATATTTTCCTGTCATCCATTTTAATGTTGACCCTATAAAATGTAATTTTATATAAATATTTTTATATTATAAAAATCATCTGTAACAGATGTATAAATAATTTTTCGCATATGAGTTGGTTCTTTTGTTGCTGCTTATTAAAATGAAATTGGATTTCTATATTAAATACTTAATATATATTTTCGATACATTATTGAAGTTTCAAATGTCAATTATTTATTGGAAAGCATGACACATATTTAAGATATTTATATTTTTTGGAAAATAATTAAAAGTTACAATACGGTAATATCCAATTATAATTGCACATTTTGCGAAGAAAATTGTTCAGCTTATATTAATGTGCGAGGCGGTAGTTAAGAAATAGCGTTCATAATCTAATTGAAGCGTAAAACATGTTATGCTCTTACATTTTTATTATAATTAATGGTAAAAGATGTGTAATATATGGATGTTGTTAGAAATCTGTAAGAGCATACAGGAAATTGCAATTATAAGAAATTTTACTTTTTTTGTACCCGTAAATCTTTATTATTTTTGTTAATGAATTGATAATGTATACTAATATCATGAAGTACAATTTAAGTATTTAACTAGAATGTTATTGATTGTTTAGAATTTTTTGAATCACTTCCATTTTTTACTA
Organism: Aethina tumida; assembly: GCF_024364675.1. Lineage (NCBI taxonomy): Eukaryota > Metazoa > Arthropoda > Insecta > Coleoptera > Nitidulidae > Aethina > Aethina tumida. The sequence continues at coordinate 20,330,812 of NC_065437.1, read as the reverse complement.
AAAAAATAGATAATTTGTTCAACTATTTATTATTATTAAATTGGGTAAATTTTATTTGTATTAAAGATCCAATCGCATCTATTTAAACAAATTTAAGTCAATTTATTCCCTTTAGAATTACAGGGTAATATTTGTGTCAATTAATTAACCTAATAGTTATGTTCATTCGTTTACTCAGTGTTAACAGATATTAGGAAACGTATTTGGAACTTGGTGAAACTATGATTGATTGAACATTGATGACGTGCCATTTGACTAATTAATAATCAGGTCAGTCGTATTACAGCCGATAGATGATCGTCCAACAAACACTTTCGATCGTCGCGAAAACCGTAAACCGACGGGTCTATTGTTCATCTAACTGGAATTGAAACTGAAGCGTAATCGTAAAAACGGCAAATCACGTTGAAATGCAACGGACCGCAAATCTTCCATCCATCGTGGAAACTGCACAAGAAAAAATAAAATTGAGCAATTCTTATTACCGCTGATAAGCTGACCAAATATAGAACTCAGCCAATTTCTGCGACGATGAATGGTGTCTATTGTTGCTAATCATTTGTGTTAAACATTCAATGAGGTGCACATTTGTCAATGCGACTGGTACATAATGAGCTAAAAATGCAAACAATGGGTCTATATTACCATAATTATACTTTGTGCTCCAGATTTTCAATATACTGAGCCATTGAAAGTAAATTTTATTATATATTATTTTTTTATTGCAATTTCTCTTGATTGTGCAAATATTAAATTGCTTTCATTCATTAAAATATAATATATAGACATCTTAAATATATTGTTGTTGGTATGTTTTTACCAACGTGCACTTTGACCTAGTATTAGAAATTTAATTATGGTGTGCTTTTTGTGCATCAAGATGAATTAATAAAATTGAAGTGAGAAGTTGGATCTACATTGGTTATAGCTTAACAAAAAAAGCAGAACCAACTAAAACAAGTAACACTTTGTTCACGGATGATGGATGGAGTGTTCTGCGACTAGAATTAATCACAATTTGCAATGTCCTACTGTCATTGCGAGAGTCCGACCACTTTCTACACTTACTAATTGAGATTGTATCGAAACTAACTGCTTCCTCGATACTATAAATCACAATAGTGCACATTTGTGATACGCTTTACTGGGAACTCGATTTATTATGACTAGCTTTTGCGATTAAACTGTACGATGCTTATAACACAACAAATGATCCAGTAAAGTTGTCATAAAATGTATTATCTTTCCCCAGATATCTTCTTTTAGTAGCTTAATCATGAATTCTCTACTACACTTAGTTTAATTTACTGTTCGGATTTAAAATTTATTAACAACCTCATTTTACACTAATAAAATTCATGGCATGTCACACACGTGATGTGTGGAATGAAATTGACAACAACTTTCTGAGTGGTTAGCTAAAATATGCCCTGCTATGCACCATATCAAATAAATTTTGTGCGAAACTGCAATATTTTGAACAAACTTTCTATACATGTGCTGAATTTTTAAAGATTTGGCATACAAACTGTGTGTGCACTTGCCCATTAATAAATATAATACAAGTTTCAGATTTATTATCTCGAACAACTTATTTATTTATTTAACAACACAAATGTAGATCAGTGCAATTAACTTAGTTGGATTTCGTATTTTTTTATAGTTATTTTTCGTGGCATCTGCTGATTTTTCAGATGTAGAACTAGATATGATTAGTTGGCTGGATTGCAGTAGTAACATCGTCAAGCGTGAAGCCATATAATCATTTTTATTTTAAATTATTTTACTATTACAAGAATAACTGGCTAGGTCACTAATGACATGAAATTTATATTCATACGTCGCTAAGCTGAAACATGTAGGATTTCACATTCGTGAAAATTAATGGTCACTATTAAGAGGCTTAATTTAGATATAAAAGTTCCGCATATTTAATTATAATTCTAGTAATTAGTATTTTATTTGTTTATTTTAACTAATCCGTCGCCGCACAACCTCCGTCTTCATTTTGTATCATTCAAACTCATTAATAAGAAAGTAAAACTGTCGAGACGTCCTAAAACATTATTATTTATTTTTATTGTTTCGAAATTACCATTTTCGACAAATTTGACCTTTTTAATTCATTTTTATCGCACTTTCTTTCATTATCTAAATGTGACTGAAGTAGGTATTGTAAAATGTCACGGTTTAGATGTAATTTGAAGGTGCTTTAGTACGTATTTTGGTTTGTGGTTTTTATTACACTGCCATTGTTATTTTATCGATTGAAATCGTAGTAAATATAATTTTTACATTTACTATTACATATAACAAAATAAAACATATATGATTTTCTGGCAAGCCTCATGGCCATTAAAAAAATAAGATATCCTTGGTAAATAAAATTCGAATGGTAAAGTTCATTAATCCGAGTTTTAGATATATTATTAACATTAAAGAATTTTATTTTTTAAATAAAAGTGTCAGCTATTGGTAAAGAAACGTCAAAACTGTGATAAATTATTCATGGTACTTAATGGTTAATGAAGGATTATAAAAGTCATGAACAAATTATTAAATAATAATAACTACATCATCATACGAAACTCTAAGATTAGTGATGTCCTCTTTGTAATCGTATTTCTGACCCATATGTAGCCATTTTCAATATATTTTAAATCAAAATTTTAGATCTGACTTTTATTGTACTTTACTTTTAAATCAATTATTCAGCCTTTAACCATCTTCACCATGTTGATATACCAATACCAAAGGCATGAATTCTCGCCAAATGGAAACATCTGTCTTTACAACACATTCAAATATATAAATCTGCCCACTATGCCCTCAATGTTTACCAATAAAGCCATTCCTCGGGTAGAGAAATAGCCATAAAACATTACCGCAACACTGGTATGTTTACTTGTGCCTTTTGTGTACATGGGGTTGTTGGTTGTCTGACCCTATTTAACAGAATACGTTGTTCCATTGCGTTTCAGTCCATTTGGTGTGTTTATTACAAACTGACAGCGTTATTTCTTGCTGATAAGAAGCGGAGGAATGTTTATATTTGTAGTGGCGACGATATCGAAAATATTTAATTAATTCTTTTCTCATTGTAGATAGTGTATGTGATATTCCTTTAATGTTAATTCATAAACATAAAAGGAATAATTTTCGTGTTATTTTATTAAGGAAACATTCATTACTCATAGTGTATTGTTCTATTTATTGTATTCCTTATCCTTAGATTTAATCTACTTTTATGACACCTCAGCTTTCTCCCATAGAAGCGCTTGAATTAGTTCTGTACTGTAAATACATGTGATATAATGGGTTCGAATTTTTATCCTAATATCTGTAACAACTGCACAGTCTATATACACTGGACGTTTTTCTGGGATCATTAATCTTGTACGGCTAATGATTTGCAACTTGGTTTTTTCCCGTACGTTCTACATAATCATAATACATTTAATAGTGTGATAAATAATTGCAATAGAATTTATTCGAATTTCGCAATTTGTAACTAAGTTATTATACTTGGATACAATACTTAACACTTTCATAATTTCCACATCCACACCATGTCACAAAAATTTCAAGGATCCTCATGTTCAGGCTTGTCACCAGTATTTGAAATTGAATGTTTCACTTGCTTTTATGAGGTTTTAAAAACAGTAATCATAACTTAATTTAACATGTTATCATATATGGACTTGGACAATTAACGACATGGAAGTCCTTTATTATAAAAAAGTTTTATTGAAATGGTTTTACCTGGGAAGTGTTATATTTAGGCAAAATTTAATGTTTTTTGAAAGTTGCGATAATCTAAATGATTGTTTGGTCAGTGTATCAAAATAATTACACTTTCACTACATAGATTAATTTGCAAAACAATTCAAATAAGTATATATAATATCAAAATTAATTTAATGGTTAAGCTTTTGTAATTTTACGATTCTCTTCTGCGGCGTTATTTTACTATTGTTTAACATTTTCGCGTTTCTATATGCTAATATCGTTTTGTAACAATTTATAAAAGTACTCTGACAATATAGAAAGTGCCTAATTTTTATGGATAAATTGGAGATGTTCATATTGAACACTTGCTTTTATAAATGTTAATTACAACTTAACACCAAGTTTAACTGATGATAAATTTCAGACATTCCGAGTTAGGATTACAATTTATCTATCTGTTGTTGCGATTGGAGAAACGATTTCCAAATATTCCGATATAATGTACTCGTTTAAGTTGTTTTAAAATTGAGCACTGACCTTAAAATGTCACGAATAATTGCACGTTTCGTATCAATTAAATCAATAAGTTTTCAGACGTTAATTCGCCTCTAGCAACGTTTCATTTTGTTCCCCTGCTTTGCTTAAAATATTTTGAGGAGACGAAATTATTTACGTGTGAACAGGTTAATAAAAATGATTGTTTTCACATAACGAGCTTGTGAAATACTGCAGACTAAATATGGAACATGTTAACAAGGATATTATTGCGAAATTGAGTTTTCACTTTTGCTAAAATCTGTTGTAGACTATTTTAATTAAGTAGTTTCTTACCAAGTGTTTTGAAACTAAGTCGTATGGATTAAACTGAATTAAAAATGTTATTTGTAAAGTTTTCCCTTTTCTAGGATAATCATATCCTAATAAATTTATGGATTTTTCAAAATTCTTTCTAATTGTAACTTTCTCAAAAATATGACTATTAATTTATAGGGTTTTACGAAAATGCTTTGGACCCTTAATAAAATTCAATCACATTTTTTAATTGATTTTCAAATGTAGCAGAATCTATTATATCATAAAAGATTTAACCAGTTTGAATTTTTAGTTCCCACACATGGTTGCATTAAAATATGACGAATAATTGAAATGGACGTTATAAACGCAAAATTAAAAAACCCAACTGGTTTCTAGTTCCATCAACGTGGAAGCACGTCGTGATTTTTTTCTGTCAGCGGAACGTAGGCTTAAAATAATCGCCAACCACCCCCGCAGCATCTGTTCTTAATTTTCTTTAAATCACTCTCTGAAATTAGATAATTATAATGATGATGGACTACACGATTACCATAATAAGTGTGTGATCAACGCCTTAGCATCCATAGAGTTTTAACATTAGCCGTAGCTATTTATTATTATAAAATTGACTATAAGAATAAATAAATAAAAATGTATTTTATTTTAATTCCAGATTTGATTACTTTATTAAGTTTTTATGGCGTATTAAAACATTAATTAAATTTATATACTTTCTAATACTTTTTATTTATTATATATATATATATATATATATATATATATATATATTTTTGTTGTTATTAATTAATTACAAGAAATAAAATAATTAATTGATGGAAAAATTTATGTCGTGTATCATCACATCAATACTCGAGAACGAATTTAGGTATTAACTGTTCTAAACACAAATTTAAAAGTATAAATCTGTGTATGTCTAATTTTTTCACACAGTAATTTAAATAGTGACATTTGTTGCTTCTCTTTATTAATTGGTCAGTTAAATAATGAAATAAGTTTCACAATCCAGAAATAAAACAATTCACCCTGAACATTGCACAGTCTAATTAAAGTTAATGATTGATATGATATTGAAACCAAACTGTCACAAAATAGTTGTGTTGTTTGTTAGTGCAACAGGAGGACGTATGTGCGTGAAGTACGTGAAACACGTCCCTGTCAGGGATATAATACTAATTGTACCTGATGGGCAGATTATGTATTTATGCTGGCAGTAAATTGTAAACAAAGGGCCAACGGCATTGCAGCACACATTAAATGCCACATACACACAGGCGACAGATAGTTTGTGTAAGTTATCCCGATTTAGACGTCCAGAGGTGAACAGATGTGCCACGGCCTTTTTGTACCATGCCCGGCGATTTATCGCGTGTGTTTTCTTTCGGACGGTGTGCGGGCGTTTGACGTGTATGGAGAAATATTATTAGTAATCCACAATAACTTCTGCATATTTATTTCTACCTTGTATGTTCTGTGTGCGTATAATGTTGCAGTGCGGATTGCGACTCCAGATATTGCCTAAGACGTTGTTGTCTAGGATGCCATCAGTGAGTCATGAAATCGTTGCTTCCTAATCAAATTATTTTTGTTTGTAAAAATGTACCTATCCAAAATATTTATAGATTACTAACATAGGATGTTAAAATGGTGCCCCAAAATGTATTTTTGAGAATAACAACATTGGCATCTCCAAAATTAGCCGTTTGCAGACCTGTCCTCATCAGGGCTTTTTCCATATTATTGTTTGTTTTGTATTCATTAAGACTTCGTCTTATTTTAGGCTATACTACACCCTCTAAGGGAGTAATATTTCTAGCTTTTGTACCGCTTCTAATATTTTCGTTTCCAAATATTTTTGGCAACAATACGCATCATTCTACAATAAATTTGAGTCAAACTGGAAATAGCAAATGTCACAACTTTATTATAAAATGATTTCAACATTTTTGTAATAATCATCGTTGTAATTGAAGGAATTTTCAGATGTTGTAATGTAATTTTTTTCTTCACCAGCACATCAACTAAATAAATATTTCCAAGGAGAAATTTGAAATTGAAACAATTTTAGGAAGTCTGTGAATGATGTTAATAGAAATCCCGTCCTTTCAAAAGAATGTTTTATTCATGTTGTGTTTAAATTTCCATCGATATAAATTTCAATATCCCAGCTACAATAGGGAGAATTTAACATATTGAGCGTACAGGGACACCATATTCATTTAATTAAAATCATACAATTTGTGACTTCAAAAGATGAATTTTAATAATTTTGGTCATTTTTTCATTAAACTTTAAGAGTATGTACAATAATATGAGCTAAAGTATGAAGGAATGACTTAATGAACATGGTTCCGCAAATAACAAATGGTAATAGAGTATTTTGCTAAACTACTTTTGAAAAATATTTAACTGTATTCATTATTTCATTTACCTTTCAAAAATTTATTGTCACCTACTCTATTAAAATTATTAAAAATAATATCCAATTGATCTACAATTGTTAAGAATTGCAACTAAACTGATTATCAGGTAAAAACTACGTAAAATGGGAAAATTGTGTTATTCAAATTCGGTAAGTGTAACAGAACTAATTCGTACAACAAACCTTAATTAGATATAATTGGCATCTGGCCAACGTAAAATATAAATGAAAAGCCCATTTTGACTACAAGTTAGCACATGGTTGTTATGCACTTTTGCACCACTTCTTTTCTTGTTTTAGATGCTTGTAATGACCCACAAAACAACCAGGACACATTTTTCTGTACAATTAAGAGTAATTAAATTTTACTGGAAATGTATTTCAGTCGGCTAATAATGTCTGTTTATAATGTATTTATGTTCACGAGCTATCCGAAATAAATTGTTTAGTCAAATCCGAACAGCTTTACATGACATTTATATACTCAAAATATCGTAAAACATTTTAGTATGCATTACGGTTAAATTAGGAAACCATTATTAAAATTTATGAATATTTTTTTCCAAACTCATTTACACACAAACTATACATTCGATACAATGCAATAAATTGTGCATAAACGAGTAAAACATTTGGAACAGTGTTTCTAATTATAAGAGGCTAAGTTATTTTAAACGCATACCAAGACCCCAGCCGCATTTTTTGATACACGCATATTATATCATGGAACAGGAAGTGATTTAGTGTTTATTTACTTTGTGTAACATTACATGAAGGAACATTTCACAACTATCAAAATAATTGAGAGTAATTGTTATGTCACACCATGACCGGGGTACTTCAAAGATGACTTCCTTATAAGGTACTAGATAGAAAATGACAATAAAGCCAAACATATTTCAGCATTAGATAGTTTTTAATAAGTTGATGTGCATAGAAATTAATTAACTTACAGCCACAATATGTGACCCACTCATTGCGGGAAAGATGTTTCCAATGCAATAAATCAGATTATGGAAGAGTCGCGTAAGTGATATATTGCAGGAATAATATATTGGAACGACGCCTTTGGTTGGCGGCTTCCTGTATAAATTCGAAGCACTCGACGACATATTTATATTAATTTCAAAGGTACAAGGCATGTCATTGTTCCTGCTTCGCAAGGGTGCGTGGTCCTACATAGGAAACATTAACTGTTCTGCGCCGTCAGTTGCATTATTGCTTTGTTCTCTGGTTAAGCAGTGACGAAAGCTAAATTTAAACCACCCGAGATAAAAATAATTACGACCCGGCATCCGGTTCTTCACATACTTGCACATATTCCGATTCCCGAAATAATGTCACGTAGCATTAAACTCTTGACTGTGACATAACGCACTGACACCATTGTAGAGAATTAACACTTACGCAACACAAAGTGATACTTAAGTTGAGCTTTGCCTTTTGTACCATTTTTCTCTTACAATTGAAAATTATTCCGAAGACTTGAAAACCTTCTGGTTGTTGATTTTCTATTTTTAATGTTCTTTTTATTCAGGTAAATTGCTGTTCATTTTCTGTCGTCTCAATATTTCGATGTTGATAATGTCGTATTGAATCTGCCTGAATGCTGCACTAATCATTAATTATTCTTCCTGATGGTTAAAGGAATCTATTCCCATTGATAATTTTATAAGGAAACACTATCCCATCTTCTCAGAAATTTATCCATAATGATATTGTGGTTAAGAGTGGGTATAATTTTTCACATAAAATTGTGTAACAGATGGTTCCGCCGTTCACTAACGACGTGCCCGCTGTATTTGTACTATATTTAGTGCATATATTATTCATTTTATGAAACTACTCAATTAACTTCTCTTTAATCTGCTATTTATTAACGTTGCTATTCGATTTCCTTGACAATGATTCTATTTTATATTAATACATTATAACACAATGTGCATCAAAAGCAAGAAGGTTCTTATTTCATCCATTAACTAATGTAACATTTTATCGATAAACATGGGGGTGTCAACTTTCCTTACAATGTAATGTAATGAATATAAATTTATTCAGCTAATCAAAAAATAAACAAACAAATGAATTTACTTGTGTAATAATAGATTATAACATCGTATAAAATTGATATAAACAAACTTTCTTCACTATACCATTTGCATAACATTTATAATTATTTTTAAAATTTTAATTGTAATAAATATTATATTTTATTAACTTTCATTTCTCTTAGCAACTGTATTGTACAATACGTGGTTAATGAACTAATAAAATCATAGTTTTGTTATAAACTTAATTCATTTAGATAAAACAGTCTTTCCTTATTGGAGTGGCATTTTTCCATTTTCATAATCCAATAAATTACAATAGTAAATTCTCTTCTAAAATTTAAAGAGACCATTGATTTTTGGAATTCCTTATTTATTTTGTAATAAAGTTATTTTTTCGTTAATGTATCATATCCTAAATAAGAATCTTATATAAATTATATATTTAATATATGGTATAGATGTAATCCATAAAAGTATTAAGAAATGGAAATTTATTTATATTTTTTGTATTGTTAGTTCCAAATTAATTTTGATGAAACTCAATTGGAACTAAATTAATATACTTATGAATAACACACATCTTACAAACAATATTTGAGCAAAAACAAATATAAATTAAATATATTTTTTATTTGATTAACATTATGTTTATTTACAGGAACACTCCCTCTCTAATGTTCGTTTAATTACCCCTATAGAAATTTAGCAACCTTGCCTCTACTTTGAACAAACACAGTCAATTCCACATTTGGGGAGAGATACCTTAAAATGACACGAAGTTTTTAAATATTGTTTACAACAATACTATATTATAAATTATATAAAACATACTGTGTTTTGAAATGTCAAATCAGTATAATTAGGGGTTGCTAAATTCATATTAAGGAATTTTTTATTAGTATTGTGTGTAGTTTGGTTTATGTAAATATCTCTAAATGATTAATATGAATTAATATTCTATATCAAACAAAGATTTGGTACAAAATATTAATTTTATTTTAGCTTATAGATGGTTAATTTGATAAATCTAGTTTAATCTTAAAATAAATGGAATATAAAATTATTTTCACTTCTAAATGGTGATGATACTTTGAGTATTTAATAAATTATATAAAAAATATTTTATATATACTATATAAAATCGTATTTAGCCAATTTTATAATTCTAATGTAGTCTATTTTGTACAATATAATAATAATTATTTTAATAACAGCAAAATCCATTATTAAATGTTCAATTTCAAAACCTAAAGTGAAAAATTCATATCAAGACAACATAACATGAGTGTTTACCAAATATAAATAAATATATTCGAAATCTTTTATGTAAACATTTGTTAATTAATGTACTATTAAATATAGTGTAAATTTTGCAAATGTTTTTAGATTATACGAGAATTTCCTACTCTAATTGTGTGCATCTTTCACAAACATGCGATGTAACGGAGGTATAAAAATGCATATGTATAGTTGTTAATAGAATTCGTATCCGGTTAGGGTTAACAACTACTATAAAAGAGAAAAATAGCAAGAAATAAAATTTATATAATTTAAATTTCATTTGTTTTTATTAAATCAATTTGATTAATTATATTACATATATTTTAGGTTTTGGAAATCTCAAATAAGTAAAAGTGAAAGTGTGGATTAAAATTTTAGAATGAGTTTTGTATGCACAAAATAGTTTTTTATCACTTTTTTCTTAAATATATCAATAATTTGATGTATTATTGTTTATTATGGTTTGCTACATGTTTCTATTGGAATGGTGGCTGCGAAATTTTTACCTAAACAATTTGGGGATTGCGACTGGACATGTCCAATAGGTTCATATTATAAAATAGATGTTATCTTACAGGATGTTACAAATTCTTTCAAATATTAGGCATTAGGTATTAATTATATAGAGGCCAAAAATATCAACCTGTAAGAAATATTGCAAGAGAATATATGTGACCAATACTGTACTAGTCCCTTCAAAGAAAAAACAAAAATTAATATTATCAGATATTATCAAGTCAAACTTAATAACCATATTGTTCTGGTACTCTTGTAGTTCAATTAGTACATATTTTAAAGAAGATATTACCCTGGAAGAGATTACAAATTCTTTTAAATATGCAATATACATATAGGCATTAGTCATTAATTTCATGGAGGGCAATATCAGCAAGTATGGAGTCAAGAAATTTCAAGAAATAATATATGTGACCAACACCCTACTAGTTTCTTCAAAAGTAATGTATGATGTCATGTCAATCTTGGTCTTGGTCTCCTTCTGGTACCACAATCCATTTGGCACGTGTTGTAAGATGTGTTATCTTACAAAAGGTTAATTTTTTTGTCATTAATTTTATAAGGCCCTAGTATCAGCCAAATTTCCGGATTTCTTCAATTTATTGCAACCTTTATTACAAATCAATAATTTTCATAAAACTTTTTCCATGTCCAAATACAGTACAGACGAATTTTTACTTTTCGACGGTTGGAAAGCTTGGAAAGTCTCGCATTTTCCTAGCCAACTGGTGGAAGGTAACGTCTGCCGACTGGCGTTCCCCACTAGAGTCGGCACAGGCGAAGTTCGGGCCGCGGCATGGCGAGCACGCTTTCGGTCCGCTTGTCGGCGTTGCTTGCGCCCGCCTGGTCCGCTGGATTTCAGTTGTCATCCGACATGCGGGTATTGCGGTTCTGAAGCGCCGCTGCTTGGGGGGCCAATAACCTCTTTTATCTAATTTTTTTTTTGTTTTGAATGTTCTCACCCGTTTCCAACGAACTGATCATCTGTCCGCGTACTGTTGGCCCTACGTCATTGGTCCAGGGAACATGTGTTTTTGACGGCTTAAAAAACTGACTGCAAATTGATCTGGTGTTTGTGCACTTATTGTACGAATTCGGAGTGAGGCCTGTGGGTATTGTGTTGGAACAGTGTTAACGTTGTTTTCTTGTGGATTAGTCACAGGGAATTTTTAATTGAGTGAATGTGGAATGAGGTTAGTTAATTGTTATTTTTTAACACGGCCCAATACGATTTGTATTGTTGTTACTTAACCTAAAATACGCTGGGTCTAACCTAGAAATGAGTCATAGTAAACATAAATTACTAATTGTTGTTTCTATGAATGAAATGCGCGAGGGAGATTGACGCAGATGCTGCACGATAATAATTTGTTGGATGCATCAACTAATTTGTTTTGCCACACGCCTTCAATTCAATGGTTTATCGAGAGCACCTACTTTTATTGAAAAAGAAAACATCACGTTTCATGCAAATTAGTACAATCGTAAAAGTAAATATGACAACTACAAATATTAACATAATAATATGAGTGCATTACAATCTATCCACTGATAAAAACAACCACAATGTAAGCAAATGACACTCTTAAATGTCAAATTTGACGTAACGTAAACGTTTGACCTTGCCGAAAAGAAGATCAAACTTTACATATGCTGTTAGGAAGGTGTGTTTAGGAAGGTTCGGAATGTTCAATCATTTTATTGACACATAAACTGTACAAGAAATTTTCTCCAGTTATAAGGATTTATGTTTGTTTCACTGCTTCTGCATAAAATATGTTCAAACACATAAACTTGATAAATGTCAAAGTCACTCTAAACTTGTTTATCATATTTAACGCCAAAATTAACCGCCAATAGTTTTTACATGGAATCTTTTGTAAAATTAATCGATTTTGAGTCACCATAACCGTTTTCAATCTCACTTCACATCATGTCTAGCCAATAAAATCCGTTATTTTTATGATGGGTATGTTCTTAATATTTTTGCAAAAACGTTATAAGTATTGCGGACATGTTAATATTTTAATAATTATTATGAAATTTACAGTAAAACTACAGTAACTATACCGAATAAAAAATCACCAGTACATATTTAAGCTATAATTCTTCATAGAAGTTTAATTAAATTCTTTCTAATTTTTATATAAATTCGATAAAAAATCTCCCAACTACATAAGCACACAGTAGTAATAACAGCTACACCAAACTACAGTTTTGAATCATTTTTTTATCTTAAAATCAAAGCATTTTTTAGTAAAAACATTAATTTTTATACCTACTTATTATAGATCCATTTTAAAGACTCTTTACATAAGTATTACGTACAATTTTAGTTTACAATTTATAGAAACTTGATAAAATTCTTTCTAATTTTTATACAAACACGATCAAATTTTCCACAACAACATAGATTTCCGAGGGGAATTGTAGTAATAACAGCTACACTAAACTACAGTTTTGTAGCATTTTTAATCTTAAAATCAAGGCAAAAAAATTGCATTTTTTCCTGTCTATTCTTGTTCGTATTTCTGTATTTTTAACACAAATATTAATTTTATTACCTAATTATTATAGATCTCTTTTAAACATTCTTAATATAAGTATTGCGGACATTAATATTTTAATAATTATTATGAAATTTGCAGTAAAACTACAGTTTAATAATCTTTACTAAATAAAAAATTGCCAGTACATATTTGAGTTATAATTATGTAAAGAAGTTTGATAAAATTCTTTCTAATTTTTACAGAAATTCGATCATAATTCCCCCAATTACATAATCACAGATTTCGGAGTGGTATTGCACTAATAACGGCTACACTAAACTTTAGTCTTTTAGCATTTTGTATCTTAAAATCAAAGTAAAAAATTGCCTTCTTTCCTGTCCATTCTTGTTCGAATTCCTGTTTATATTTTTAACTCAAATATTAATTTTATTACCTAATTATTATAGATCCATTTTAAAGATTCTTAATATAAGTAATAAATAATTTTAATATTTTAATAATTATTATATAATTTGCATGAATTATATGATTTAATGATCGTTACTAAATAAAATATTGTAAATTTTGTAGAAGTGAAATAACAACTACACTAAAGTACAGTTTTGTAGCACTCCTCATTTTAAAATCAAGGCAATGTCTATTCTAGTTAGCATTTTTGTTAACATTAACACAAATATTAGTTTTATTATCTAATTATTTTAGATCCATTTTAAAGACTCTTAATGGAAACTAATATCTAAATAATCTATTACAGACAATTTGGAATTTCCCATCATCAAAAATAAATTTATGAGTTATAAACTATAATGCCAAATCGTACACGTAGTACCCATAAAATGTTTATGACGTATATACAGATATTGCCAATTTTATAGATTAATATATCTTTGTATCATTAAAAACGATTGCTATTGTTCTTGAAGCCTGGTGATAACACATCGATTTATTGAATAGTATTGATTTTCGCCTTTCAATAGAAAAAAAAATTATCTCCTTTCAAAATAAAAGGAAAAATATAGGCAACTCGTGTCCTATCATTTCAAGATCATGTATTTATATAAAAAAGTTAAGTATGTATATGTTAATTACAAATATATTCATAAGCTCATTAATTATGGGATTATAAAATCACTGATGTCGTTTGTAAACTATTGTTACATCGAATTGGATACAAACAAGAAAATTCAAATGAGATGTTTATACAATAGCCAGTACTACCTGCAGTTTTCATTGGTTTTGATGTTAATGTCCTTGACTATAATCTCACAGCCTCAATTCCAGTTAATTAACGAAGATATTAAGACGGAGAGAAGAGTGCAAACTGTTCGTGATGCACGTGTAGCTAAACTTGACAATTTTAAATCCCAACTATTCTTATCAAGTACTTCAATAAAATGTTTTCGAGATTAAATAAAACCAGGTTTTAGTATTTTATGCGTGAATGTATGTTGCGGAAATGTAAAAGGGGTGTTACGGACGAGCGGTGCAAGTAATGACAATGAAAAGGAAATTACAGACCAACATGGGGTATAAAACTCGTATGATGACATTTTTTAGAAATTATTCACATGTAATAAATTTTATGATATGTTATATATATGTAACTGGGTAATATCTACTATGTTTAAATGTGTGTAACGAAATTCTGGTAGAAAACTATTGTTCTTGGCAGCGTGTTTATTAGAATATTTGGAAATAGAGAGAACTTTTACGAAATACACAAAGAAATAAGTGAAATCAGGGGTTTAACCATTATTATTTATTAGATAACTGTTGAACAATATTAATCAAATTTATTTGAAACTGTTTTTATTGTACCATTTATAGACAATAAATTCAATTTAATTTTATTCAACGATCAAAGTTTTAATGTTATCAAATCACATTTGTTATTTAATATTATAAATGGATTTTATAATTCTTATCTAATGCTATAAATTAGAAAAAAGCCCCTTAAAATAATTTTGTTAACACCCAATAGTATTATTTATTCACTTATATGTAACAAATTAATAAATTCGTGAGCATCAAAATTATTGATGTTAAAAATTAAAGGCTTTAAATCAACACATATGTATTATTCATTAAACATTTCAAAAATTGCATCAAAACAAAACGAGATTTGACATTCAAAGATGGCAAAAAACTCATCCCCCGTCAACTGCATTGATCCAACGCGTACCAACGTGGGATTACAAGTATGAATCATTCAAAAATTAAAGTGCCGGACTGACGCAACTTGCAAGGACTTGCTTAATCCCCCATGTGTATAAATAATGTTGTGTAGGGCGACGAGGGAAATGAAGGCGATCCGGGGGTGACGTACAAAAACTAACCGTGCAGCATACACGGCTACAAACGTACGGTTGCGAACTTGCATTGCATTCAAACCAGTTTTAGTTCGAATGAATCAATACATATTGTGTAGTCAGGTTGCTAGAGTCCGGCATCCCGTTCTGGAACTCAAAAAGCGACGTCAACAACAAACAATCGTTTTCAATGTTGTTTAATTTTAGAATATCGATTGAGCGTTTAAGAGGATGGTCGTTGGCTAATGACTTTTGTTGATGGTGGTGGGTTATTTTAAATCTTAACTACTCTTGAACTTATTAAATGCATCAGCATCAAGTTGAAAGCGATTAACCGTCGACCTTAGGGTATTAGCATTAAGTTTGAGACTCGCGGAATGAACAGAGTTGAGCGCTTCGTAAGTTAATTTTACGATCCACAGACTGGCTTTCTTCAACAAATCGGTAGGTGTTTAAGGTCGTGCAGCGTAATAGACGTATTCGAAGATAATTTTGCATATAAATGTTGATGAGATTACATCTTGGATATGTCAGCTGGTTCGTTTTCATTATTCCAAATGAATTTATATCCCATGTAAATTTTTGGATTAACTTGGATTGCCACATTTCCAAATGGCTTGCTTTGATTTGAAAGTATTGATGTTTACGTCAAGAGTAATGTCGCTTGTCATTCCAAATCGGTAAGCTTCAAGAAATCAGCAAGTTCGCAAATTAGAGGTTTACTTTAATTAGTTATTTGAATTATTGGTAGCTACAGTTGTTGTGTTAAGGTAAGTTACAATTCAGTTACTAATTTATCATTTTTATGTTATTTAATTTTTATTGAGGTATTGAAAATAAACAAATAAACACATTTATTTGTATTAACTTCGTGAATTATAATAAAAGCATCATCGTAACTCTTTTCTTTATAATGATTAATTATATAAATAAATTTCTAATTTTTAAAGAATTTATTTTTCTCCTCTAAAATACTATTCATTAAATTCTATGTATAACTCGATGCAAATTGTATAAAAATAATTAGGTTTACTTCAATGTTCAAGATAATTATTTGAAATCTCAATAAATAAATAAAAATAATAAAAAAATAAATTCATTATTCACTATAAAATATATATTTTGTATTCAATATTGACAAACATTTTTTGTTTTCAATTGTCAAGTATGAAAATATGTACTTATCGACAAATTTTCACATTTTTTTGTTCAAAAGCAAAATCTACAGGGTTATTTTTAGACATTAACATTGAAAAAATCATACTGGCAATTTCTTTATAGAAAATCTAACAACACAATTGGTTTAAGGACCCTTTGAAGCGGATATATACCAAATTTCATAAAATGTACATATGTATTTATATTTTATGGAAAAACTAAAATTCCGTAGATCAAATTATCTTATTTTTCAAGAATATTCAAATATTTACTATATTATAAAATTCAGATATTCATAAAAAATAAGATAATTTATTAAACATATTGAATTCATGAAATATTCATAATTTTTCAACAGAATTATGAATATGCATATTTTTTTATCAAATTTGGTATATACCCATTTCAGGGGTTGTTGCTTAATCCAGTGGTATAGGTAAATTTTTTTTTAAAAATTGCTAGTATCGTTTCTTCAGTTTTCATGCCTAAAAATTACCTGTTTCGGTGTGGAACCAAAGAAACTAATGCTTTACAATTGAAAAAAGTTTGACAAAATCGGACAAAAATACAATTTTTATGGGGGTGTCCCGATTTCAAATAGACCGCACTGTATATATATATATATATATATATATATATATATATATAAATGCTACAGATAAATTGTAAACATAATAAGTTAAAAATTGTTTTCTTTGATTCATCAAATAATGTTATTATGT
Organism: Aethina tumida; assembly: GCF_024364675.1. Lineage (NCBI taxonomy): Eukaryota > Metazoa > Arthropoda > Insecta > Coleoptera > Nitidulidae > Aethina > Aethina tumida. The sequence continues at coordinate 20,313,301 of NC_065437.1, read as the reverse complement.
ATTCGACAATAATAACTGATTTTTTGCCTTGTTTCGTAACACATTTATTACGTCTGACTTGCCTAGTTTTTTGTATTTTATAAATATTAAATATATATTATTATTTTAATTTAAGACATTATAAAAATTACGTATAATTTGTATCTTTACATGTTCGCAGCCAAATAAGGACGAATAGATGAGTTTTAAATTCATAAATTTCAGTTAATATTTGTTAATTTAACTAGGACATTTCGTCTATAAAATTAATGTATTCATAAAAATAAACCGCTTCCTTTCAAATTTAATAAGGTCGACTTAAAAAAATTAAATGGAATAATTTGTTAATTGTATTTATTCTCAAAATCGTGGGATGAGTATCTTCCTGAAAAATTTCATGTGTGAAATGGTCCATTATTTGGACATCACAAAAGTGTCGTTTATTATTTACTTTCCACTCTGCACTGTTCCGGACAAACCGTCTTAATTGTCTGTCACGGCCTGAAAATGTTTATATAAAATTCGCGTCCAAATTAAGAAGGCAATTAAGAAACCTTGCAGAGGTAATTAAAAATGGTCGATTGAGTGAGTCACTTCCCAAACGAAACTATCTCACCATTGTATACTTGACCCGGATTCGATGGACATTGCAAAAATGTTGCGACGTCGGGCTTGGAAACAATTTTCGCGTATAAGATTGCTGCATCTATGTGATTGCCTTCATCTAAACGAAGATGTACCTAAAATTGTTGCCAGGTTATTTTTAATTGGTGTTTTGTTATGTTGTTGTTTGAAATTTCGTCATCAGTCACAACCAGTTAATAGTTTCAATAAATTTTACGTAAAGAAATCATTGTTCAAGATGGGTTTTCTCCTTTAGAGTCGTGCCATTCTGATTCAGAATGAAGTGCTAACAATTTAAGCTAACATTGTTGTTGCACTTAAAATTATGATAAACAATTGCCTACTAATTGTTCTGGTATTGAAATTTAGTTTTTACGTTCGTTTCACTCGAACAAACTTAATGTTTATGACACCTTCGTAGAGTTGTTGGTGTATTGCATTTCATAAATCACCAACGTATACGGAGACATTGGAAAGTGCGTAGGAGATTTGACACCTCTTGAACTCACGCAAACTTTATAGACCGGTAATAAGTTTCGTAGTGGAGTAAATATTTGCTAGTTTTATTTTTAAATTATTGTTAGTATTTAATTTAAAATTAAAAGTTAATGAATGTTAACTTTGCGGACAGGAAAAGGTTCATTGAAAAGTACTCGTTTGTGTTTGTTGGTTTATCTCCAACCTTGGCATTAAACAAATTATTGTTATCAGCTGGGTCTTAGAAAACATAGTTATGAGGTTAAACCTGAAAAATATATTGTTTTTGTTTAAAACGTCACCACTGATAATTTCCCAAAAATATTTGTTTTACAATATCTTTTAATTGTTGTTAAATTATATTTTTATTCTATTGAAATTGATTTTAATTAGTATTTATTTTCGTCTCACTTTATTAACCTTATTGGCAAACTATGCGAATTTCTTTAGAATCCATCCGACAATACAAGTTCGTTAATAAAGAAATTTCTTCCTATTGGCTCACTTCTCCTAATTAACTTGCGATTCGAGTTTTCTAACAATTCTAGGACAGCGTGCCATATGCCGAAGAAAAAAAAAATTGCATAAACGTGTCGGCGTTCGTAAGTTTTGGGTCAATTATTATTTCTGTCGAGCCTAACAACCGGAAACCGAACGAAAAGTGTAACTTGCATAATTGCAATCGTCAAATCGGATTAGCTATTGGGATCATTACGTTGTGCTGGATCCCATCCATAAAAACTTTCTAAACCGTTCGGCAATTATATAAATTCCTTATTTAGATTATCAAATTTTTCCAAACTAAAAATAAAAATTACAAATATGAAAGTACCGGTGAGAGAACAAAAGTTTGTCTGCCGTAAACAACGTACCTATTATAGACGGATGTGCTGGAAAATAGTTCGCCGTTCCGGCAATGACCCCGGCTTCTTATCCAAGGACACGGCTTTGGACATTCAAAATAATGGAAATGATCGTATCTAGGAATTAATTTAAATACATAATGATGTTCGCGCTGTGAAAAAACCGCCTGGCGGTACCAATCGTACCGATCGGTTTCATTTTTTTTTTCCTCTTCATATCATCTTCGCTCACCACAGAGGACGTAACCGATGTTCCACATTACGTGGTGATAAACTGCGGCCACAAATTTTAATTGATTTTTTCGTGTAACTGTGTCAAGTTGAAAAGAAAGTGTGTGGCTTTAATGATGCATTTTTTTGATCATGTGTAAAACGCCAAATGTTACTAATAGAGACCACGAAAATAAAAATTAATAAATAATTAATTAATGAATGTTATCCGAAGAGGTGTATTTCTTTCCTTGGACTGAAGTATTCCTAGTAAAATTTTGATATTTAATAAGTATTCTGAAATAGTTGAAGAAATTGTATTTTTGTGATATGACAAAAATTCCAAATAAAATATTGATATTGATTTTGTGTTTTATTAAATATTCGACTCTTCTGATTTAGTTACAGAAATATAGAGGTACTTACCTCTTACCTTATTGTTTTAATAAATTCCAATTTAACTTGACATCTTTTATGGCACATCACAATATTCAAACGTGTTATCATATATCCACAAATGAAAAACGAATCGTAAATTTTACTAATAAAGTTGATGTTGTCTTTACGATATTCAATGATTGTTGAAAATAATAAATAATTTAGTTTTAGTGCTTGATATACAAAATGATTTTGATCGATTTTGATTTTTATTAAATATTTAAATAAATTAAATTTTAGATAAAACAGATCCTTCCTGTTATTATTTTCAAATCCTTCAATCATCACTAGAGAATCCATAATAATGAAATGTCACAAATTAAAAGAAATCTGATTTAATATATATGTATAAACATATTTCCATATTTTACAATTGAAAAAAGCTTCTTAAAATAGGACAAAAACAAAAAATAATGAGGTTGTACCGTATTCAGATGAGCCATACTGTATATTAGAAATAAATATTCCAGTATTCAGATGTAAGTAGGCTGTAATCGGTTCTACTAAGAACTTTTCATACTTAATTCTAAAGATATACAAATTACCAAATAATAGGTTTGTCTACTATTTATTTACCAACTAGTTAGTGTTTATAACTTAATTAGGATTTTATTCAACGTAAACAAATAATCTAGGTTAGTGCATTTTTGATGTGTTGTTATTGGCGAGAGCGACACCAAACTATGACAAGTTTCTAACAATAAAAACGAAAGTTATACTGGTTTTGAAAAACTTTGTATAGACATTTCGATAATTTCTGCGCAAAACATCTGTTATTCTTAATAGACAAAGTAATTATCCTATATAAAAATACATTTTCAATTATAAGTGCGAAAATAAACCGTAAGATTCGTATTTGTACACATATTTATACTCGAGTCCTAATAAAACTTCAGAAAGTATTTGTGTATGAATAACCATTAAAATTTTTCATCAGCATTTCAACTGATAGTAAAACAGTATAGAGTTATTGTAGTGTATTTATTTTGGCACAGGGCATTGGCATTAGATGGTTTATTAAAAGGTTAAGATGAACTTTAAAGTCGTTGCACTCAAAATTAAACAAAAATAAACAGTCCTTGCATTGATGGAACCTTTCACAAGTAGGTTAAACATTTGGGTCTGTTTACACAAGTTTTGGCGTGTTACGTGTCAATGGAAGCGTATCTACCGTAAATTTATGCAGAAATTATTGAATGAATGGAACACTAAAATTATTCCGTAATCACCTTGCATTACCACAAACAAATGTACATTTAATAACAAATCTAGTTTTGCGCCATCCATGTTACAAGAGAATCCTAATAATTTAACCCCATGCAGATCCATTTAATCTCTACGTAGATAAATAAACAAAATAACACGATTTCCGATGCAACATCACATCATCGAATGACGCAAAACGGTTTAATATCACGGCCATCAATGTGAGTTGTCCACAATCGATTGGCAATTGATATTACAACGATTTATGTGGTAGTCATCTCCAAAGCGAACGCCGGGACCTCATTTTGCCGACGAACCGCATAATCGGTTGCGGTAGGTTTCGGATTTATCTCTAATCACTTTATAGTGTAATTAAATAAGGTTTTTGTAAATAAGGTAACCCCGATCGATAATAGACCTTAATTATGCGAATAATGGAGTGCAGCAGCAATTGTCAATAAAATCTGTTGGTATATAAATTTAATTTTTATCGTTTTGCGGCAGGAATTTTTGTGCCTATTATGTTGTTCAGGGAATCACTTTATTTATGTAATTGCGTCATTGCCAACCTATGGGGGAATGGAAGTTTGTAGACGATATGTTAAAATTAAATGCAGCTTAAATGCAATATAAAATTACAATGAGAATGGTCGTGACTATTTCTAACAATGAGTTGCAATAAACAGTGTGGAACAACCAATTTTAGATTATTAAAATACAGTTGATTATTTCCTATTTCAAAAATCATAATATTTCCGGTTATTTTTTAAATATACTCTCTAATTAAAATGGTCAATTTATTCCAATTGACTGTCCCATACTGTATATGTAAATGAAATATTTTATCAAAGTTCATAGAAACGGGCTTGATAGAAGTATAATGCATTTTTAATATTACTCATTACGACCACATTGATGACGACATAATCTCTTGTAAACAAATGTTACAGTATAAATAATTATAATCAACACACACATATCGATGCAATAAAAAATGCCAGCAATTAGTCATTGCGGCACGTGATAGGTGCGATATTTTAATAACAGTATACAACTGGCGAATTATCATCTAGTTAAAATAAATATAAATTCACGTCCCACGTAATTCTCATTGAACTTGTAGGTCGCAGACGAGGTCGATACTTTCATATTTCTGATCGGTTTGGTCGGTTTATAGGAAGCCATAGGCTAATAAATACATTACGACGGGCCGATTTTCTCGTAATACATACGAATTGAATGTGTGATGTGACCCACATTTTTACAGAGATCTCTGCGATGTCGCGGACGCAGATACGTATCTTCGCGTTCTTCATGTATCTACCTATTCGGTGATGTTGTAACGAGGCGTAGACTGCGCCTCATTATTCAAAATATTACTAGAGACATGTTTTAATATTATTATAAGATAAGAAATTTGATATTTACAGTGTGTTGGTGATTCGGTTTCGGAGAATTTTTGGATGTTCTGGACAATTAAAATTAGAATAAACAATTTGAAAATTAAAGAATATTTCTAAAAATCAATACACAAGAGAATTATAGAATAACCAGATATTAACTATAAAATAATTTCTATTTAAAAAAACTCTTTTAAATTAATCTCTATGCGAAACTCATGCATATTAAATATCATTAAAATTGTGTAAGAAACAACTAAAAAAATCTATTAAAATAAAAAAAAATTCAACACCTAGTATCTTGATTAAGCTGTAAGAAATTGTTAATTCTAGAACAGATATAAAAAATTAACTGCTAAAAAGTGCCATAACTTTTTTGTTTTATATATATATATATATATATAGCCACTCTTTCTCTTACTACAATATATTTACTTCAAAAAATATTTTTTCTTTAAAATTACAATTTAATGTGTGTTTTTTATTCTAAATACTATTCTCTTTTGTTTAATGTCTGTAAAAAATATACAGTACCAGTCAAAAATAAAGCAAAAAATATAATTTTAATAAAAACATATGTAAATAGGATTTTACCAAAGAGTCATATTTTTGTCAGGTAGTATACCTTATAACTTGATTGATGTTTCACTAACTGCATTAAACATAAAGCAAGTTTTTAGTAATTTATGCATACAGTGGCTAGTTAATACTAAAAATGTCTGCAGGACGAGCTTTGTCAAATTATCTTAAAAATCTTATTGTTTCCAAGTACAGATTAGGACTTAAACAAATTTTAATTGCGTCGCAATTAAATCTAAATCAAAGTATTGAGTCAAAAACAATTCTAGTCCGCCAAAAAAATCCTTCATAAAGTTGGCAAACAAGTTTGGACGGGAGCTCTTAGACAGATCTAAAAAAAATGAATGGAAAACTAGTATTTTCTGATGAAAGCATATTTAATTTATTTTCATCCACGGAATGGATGGAATTCGATAGATTCCAGTCAACAAAATGTTTAACTCTAAGTACCCCAAGATTATTTGAAATGGGACCTTTAGTAAAAATAACTGTAATGATGAATAAGTTTCAATTTTTACATATCCTCACCAATTGTATGCTGCAGTAGGCTAAGGAAATTGTGTGTCGGGGATTTTCCAGCACCACAATGATCCGAAGCAAACAGCCAAAGTTGTAAAAGATTTATTTGTTTACAACAATTTAGAACTTATGAAGTGGCCAGCCCATAAACTCCATGAAAAACCTATAGAATATGTAGAATATTAAAATGGGGAATTCAGGCAAATTTCAAAACTCAGATGTTTTGTTTGAAGCTATTAATATTGTTTCTAAGCAAGAAATTGACAACCTTGTTTCTTCTATGAAAAAAAGTTGTTTAGTGGTAATGAATATACTTCCTAATATTAATAAAAAATATTAAAAACTTATGTATTTTATTTTGTTGTTTTACTTTTGACTCACTTTGACTTGTTTTATTTTATTACTATAGTTCTCATCCTTTTTATTATAAATAAATTATATATAGTTGATAAAACTAAAGTATAAATATTGTTTTTAATTTCACGTACTAATTTAAATATAAAAAAAATTAAAAATTTTTTCTTAAAAATAAATTTGTTGCTTTATATTTATGATTGGTAGTTTATGATAAATTATCTTTAACTGTGCTATAAATATATTTCTGACAAAGTTCATGATATTAGTCGTCTATGAAATATGAAAAATATTACTTTCGTGGCTATGTTAAAAATATTACTATTAAACATTTTTATTATAGATAATTTAATAATATATATTTATTGAGTTTTTGAGAAATTGGTAAATATTAAATTAGGTTTTTGAAAACATAAATGAAATAAATTATGAGTTCCGCCATCTATGTTTCATTAACACTAATTAAATTTTCTAGAAATATACCACCAGAGGTGAAATGGTCATTAAGTTTTCGAGTTTTGAGGAGATTTTCTGGAGATGAATCCTACCTAATAGAAAACGTATGTCAAATATTAATTGGTTTGGTCGTAAACAGCCTGTTTTATAAGCAATAACATAATTGTGACTAATAAAATTAATTTTTTTACTGTATATTACAATATTTATTATTTTTCCCCGTTTTAATATTATGAAATTCGAAAATATTTTCGAAAAAGTGCTAATATATTAAGTTTCATACAAGCCATTCAATAAAGTTTATTTTTATATAAGTGTCACAAGTAAATACCTTCAGGAATCAAATATAAGAGAATAACATCACATAAAACATCTGTATTCAAACTGAGATTTAAAAAGTTGTAGGAGTCAAAGGACCACAATAAATAAATAATTTATCTGATAAATCATTATTGATAGCAATATATTAGTATTGAGTATAAAGTGTATTGAGAGCAATTGTTTATGTGCAATTTTTCTGACATGATGTGCAAGTTTAATTTCATTGATGATCCTTTGCGAACTAAATTTAAAAATCCTCATGATATTAATATAAAAGTAAGTAAAATGTTTGTATATATTTCGGAATTAATTTTATTTCTTAATTAGTACTACCTTATTAGTACAATATATTTTAATAAACTTAGAAAGAATTATGCATTGTTAAGTTGTCTTTGTGTGTGGCTTGAATAGTCTGCTTAAGTTTGTATTTTATGGGTTATCTTTCAACAATTGTGGCTTTTATGATTAATCATTTCTTCACAATAAAAATATATGTAGAAAGCATTATTATGCAGACCTATCGAGATATAAAACTATCTAATCATTTCAAGTTCAGATTTCTTGTAAAAAAATGAATTAATATCAAACCATGTATTCCCCCTATGGTATTACATAAGCCTTGTTACAAAATTTGATGAAGCCTTTCCACCGACCATAAATATTGTTCACATATGAATTTGTTACCGAGCGGGCATTTAAGCATGATAATTTAGTGTTCACCATCGCGAACGAGGGTAATTTATTGCGAAGCTAAATTAAATATCTTGGAGTGTGTGGTCCGTCACGGCGCTAGAAGAAGAACGGGCGACATTTATGTGGGCATCCGCAAAGTGTAATTGCAAAGGTGCACTGTAAATCTTCGGCACCGTCCTTTCAGACTAGTTGCGTATTATTTATGGATGATTTTATCGATTGTAATTAATTGCCATCGGTTTTAATTAGCGAAATCGATTTATGCCAGATGTCGGCGTTATCGTAATACAATGATAGATTTTTAAACTTTCGAACATAAGGTTTAATGTATCATACATACAGTTTTATCACAAATAAGTATTAATGTAGAAGATAAACATTAATTTGAAAAAATAAATTAATCGACACTGGAGATTTTATATTAAAAATAAAAATATCTTATCTGCCGATGTAATCTTAATCAGAATGTTGTTTGTTTTGCATGTTTATTTTCTGCAAGTCAATCACGTTGCTTTATGCAAACAAAACGAATGATCGATATGGACATAATTGTGAGTTGTATGACTACTTGTACTGCATAATACCAGCGAATGTAACACGGTCGTACGTGACTATCAATATTTTGTTTGCTAAACTAAAACATTCTCTTTCCTCGCACTGATCTAAATTTATACTCAGCGGGGGACATGTGACGTACTATTTTCAGTCGTATTCATCAAGTTTTTTTTTTGTGGGACAATTGTTTAAAACTCCCATTAACATGTATAAACAAATCGTTTGTTTTCCACTCTGTTCATAAACAACAATATTTGCATTGTTGACTAAAACATAAAGAAACTAACCAGTAATGTACACAAATCATCGGTTTATACCAAACTTCAAAATAATGCCTTCAGGACTAGTTATAATTACATATTAAAATACAACAGCGATTCGATTTCTTAAAATAACACGTATCGTTCAAGAAAGATCGGTTATGACTTATTTCCAGCTCAATTACAGATGTAGTAACATATTTATTGTTAAAATAACCTCGAGGGCGGCTGCTAACGACTCGCTGTATTTGGCTGAGAAATTGGTTTTGCTTGTTTTAATGCAAGCGGGGAATTAATGAAACTAGTTTACGGCCGATGTTTTTCCGCTATTGCCATTAAACCGTGCTGTCGTAGGTTGCACGCAGACAAAGAATATGCATCTTAAAGAGAATCATTCAAGTGGCCACCATCTCAGGTGTGTTACCATTAGACTCTCATCGTCTTTATGATTATTTAAAATTAATATTTTTGTGATTATATTAATTTATGCTTCTATTTACTTTATTTATTTATAATTTATCAAAAAAACTTATTTTTCTGTATGCACATATTAGTTAATAACACAAACATTAAACGAATATATTAAATTAAAACATATTCCTCGGAAGGTAAAAACACAAAAATACACAAAATACAGTTTTCTCTATTATTTAGGTCGCAAGAGGTGCTTTGTAAAATATAAATAAATATTGTTAAACATGTGTCATAGAAATATTCAATAATAAATTCAACGTTATATATATTTTATTGTATTATTTTTCCGGTCGATTTTAAAACTAGTTAAAAATATATAAAAAAACAAGAAATATCAAGAAAAAAAAAACTTTTATTTATAACTATAATAACAATAACCAAATATAGTATTTCTGCTGGAATGGAACAAATTAGTTAGGACATGATTTGCGATGGTTACTCCATCATTAATCTGAATATCTATTATCTTTAAATTCGTTCAGAAAGGATACAAATGTCGAAAGTGGAACAAAGTAAGCATACCATTTTTATTGTATGTTGCTCCTTTTTGGAGAGTAGCTAATGATTGTTCATTCTCGTCCTCACTAACATCTTATTTTTGAGTCTTTTATTAATTTCTATGATTTTGCTTATGAGATTTATATCTGGTGTCTCCACCTCGGGCAATATCTTATTATCGGTGCAGTAGTACTCGTTTTGCATAGAATCTATAAATAATATATTATCTATGTATTGTGCAAAATTTTTAAATTATAGTGGATTTTTTTTATCAATCGGGCGTTTAAATTCTAATTTAAGTTAATAGAAGGAGAAAACTAAAGAATTAATAAACAATTTTGTAATGTTAAGTTTAAAAACTACATTTGTTGACAACCATTCTTTGTTTTCTTATAATAATTACTAAAATAAATTGAATTCGTTTAATTTATAACGAGAACTGAAGAACTTGTTGAAATTTACAAAGCAATTTTATCAATATGAATCATTTTATTAACATTTTAAGCACACATTCATGCATATATCACTTCGCGATGTTCTATTTTCAGTCAGACATGAAAGAATATTGCTGAGGATCGTTCTTGCATATTGAAACATCCCCGGTCTTCGGATTTCACCTCCGCAATCGACTCATTTTTACACAAGTAATATTCCAGTCGTCTGAGCTACCATTCCGGATAAGCTGAAATGTTCCTCTAGACTCTGTAAAAACTTCAAAAGGCAATATCTCAGACTTAACGCGTACTCCAAACCGCACTGTGGGGATAACTAACACATTCAGGTTTATGACGCTAGTTTCTTCGACATCAAAAGAAACAATTATTTGTCATGTTGGGGAATTAGAAAATTCCCATGTTGGAGTAACGAAGCAACTAGAATTTCAGTCTGTTTAGAACTTAATTTAATCTAAAAATAGCAATTTTCCCGCAGTGTGGTGCAGTGATTACGTGGTGGGTGAATATCTTCTAATCCTTCACGCCCACATTTGAATCCTTGATTATTTTCGATTGATTAAAGTTCTAACCGACAAGTTAATTGCCCGCTGCAACGTCTTAAAAACCTCTTCCAACGTCCAATTGAAATGTACGAAGAACAACGAAAGAAAATAAGTATGGCTAGACAGTTGTTAATTGAATGTCTTCCAAAGTTAGTTCACGATTTGGTAATAAATCAATATTTAACTATATTTGAATATACTGGGTAACCACAATTGTAATAATTCATGCTGATTAAGATCCTTATTGTTTATACGCCTAGAATTTAATGAATTTACACCCGCACTGTTGAGGATTAGCCGATGACAGTTTATTATACTCTTAAATTGGAGGTAATTGCAAAACAGATCTGCCATAAAAGGTCCAGTCGATCACCCACACGGCCGTAATTAGCATAAAGACGCTGAAAATATTATTAATTGTTCTTTCTAAACGTCCATTAACAGTGCGTTCGCCTGTTGGTGTTTGGTGTCGGTGGGAGGCTGTAGGCGCCCAAGCGATTCTATCGTTTCGCAGATACAGATATTTATCTTGCAATGCTCTTTGTTGCTCTCTTAAATTGCTCAACGTCGTCTATCGGTCGAACGATCGATACAAATTGCTCCTTACGCTGCCATTTGATGAAATTACTACTGTGTTTACAGTTTTATGTTTGGCATTATAATATTTTATGCGAGAATTTACCTAAATAGATGCAATTTATAAGTTTAATGACTGAGTTGAGTAAGCTGGTATTTTTAAACCCAATTATAAGAACGATTATCCTTAAGAGATCTTATAAATATTATACCGACTGTAATTCGTTGGTTATCTTGTTTATTTGTATGCGGAAAACACTACAAACTGTATCCTGAATGCAAATAACCATTCTTGAAATTGGCATTAGGGTAATTGCCGTTGAGTGGGTTACGAATTGTGCCTATTATAGAATATATGCATTACAACAACAATTATCCACAACTCTAAGACCACCATAAATACTAGCTAATATAAACGCAAGCACACAATTGTGCCAGGATTAAACTGTCATCAGGTAATCCCCATCGCAGTGGGTGTGTAAATTGAATTATAATGAATTATTATGTTACAACCACCTTCAATTATTTATTGTTTATCTCTGCATGAGAATATATTAACTTTCCTGACAATGAAATATCGTTAGTGCCTCGTTATACGTTCCAAATACGTACGAAGGCAAAGCAAATATTTTGATTTATTATAAAAATTTATGAAGTTTCCACTTATAAGCGGAAATTCAATTATTGGTACGAAATTTTATAGTGCTTACTTTTTTAACAATTTTTTTCACGTTCCCATCATGTCTATTTATATTGTAAGTGTAAGTAAACATTTATTTCCCATTATCATCTGCAAACATTGAAATCTGCACGTACCAATCTTTTCTAGAGAAAAAACTAACTGTTCATTTTATTTCTTTGCTCACCTTACTTTTTCTGGGATGTTTTATAATAGTTTTTTTTTCAAAAAACTACTGTTCGTGTTTTTACTTCGAGTTGACAACTTTGCTACTTTAGTTCTCACAACTAGGACAATTGATTTTTCATTTCAGTGAGAGATAGTTGCCTTGTACATGCCAGACATAATTTTCTTTACCAGTTTGATAAATGACGAATGCTCATTTCATAAAACTATGACATAATAATAAAACTTTCATTAAAAATAAGTAAATAAAATAAATAAAAATAAACTGTAGACAATTCTTACATGTTTATTATATTCTGGTTTATTTCTTTCTGTGGAGTGAATGTGACTACAATGAACATCCGATTATCAAAACATATTGTTGTACAAAGAAGAACACAAAAACAAAAAACCTTTTCTCACGTTTTTTATTTCTACAGGAACATCACTTAACGTCAGTAGGCATTATTGAAATCAATATATTGAACACTTAATGATTCCAGTAGTTTAGCGCATAATAAATTTGATATTTTCTAAAAAATTTTTAGAAATTTATCTTTATCAATGATCAACCACTTTATTGTTGATTTCTTTCAAAATATTTTGAATTATTATTATTATTACCTGTATTGAAAGGTTTTTTGAATACTAGTTTCTCCTATTACAAAATTATTTGAAAGACCATTTTCTGGATATAAAAATTTAAATTTGTTTTTGTTCATAAAAATCGATAATATTAATATTTTAAGTGAAATATTCAACACTTAATAGTTTTTATGCTATATAAATCTCAACAGTTTGTACATAAAAGAAATGAGTATTTATTATTACAGCTTTCTTGACATGAATTTTTTCAGTTTTAATACTTCACTTATTGTAGAATTCGTCTCGGTACAATATCTTAAAAGACATTTTATTGAAGTCGTCGTATACTTAAACATTGCATTAAATAATGATAACTACTAATAAACAGCGAGATATATTTGAGTGGACGACGAGTTCCAAGTTGCAACTTCCAGCCGAGTATATTCATATAAATAAAACAGCTGGATTTATGATCGCGTTTTTCAGGTGCACTTCTTAACATCCACTCTAAAGATCACCTGTCTCTTGCGAAATCTCGCCGCTTGCGATTTTAGTTTTTATTAACTCGTGCACCTGTCAGAAAATTTAAAATTAAGAGCACACATGCCACACACGACACATATTTTGTAAATTGTAAGCTCCCAATGTGCGCCAGGCGTTATTGTGATAATAAAACTTAAACACATATATACATAGTGTCTCTAAATTAACCCTACAAGGAATCTTAGTCGAAAAAAGTTCAACAGTTATCGAGTCTCAGAAGTTGATGGTGAGTGGAACATGTTGGGGGTGGAAAAATGTTGCAGTATTGTGCAAATATCTTTTGTCCCTCCTAATTTGTTGCCGTCAAACAATGGTTAAATGTTGTAGGTGTAATTTAAGGATACCCTGTCTATGTTTATTTTTATTTATTGTACATTTAAATATTGAACCAACAATGAGTAATACACTGTACTATTCATAAATATTATAAACAATTTTGGTTGCGCTCGTGCTCATGTTCTTGGACCATATCAAGCGGTAACAGTTTTCTTTTGTCAGTCATATTTAACCGCGTGAATTTAAATAACGTTGTCCTGTTAGTCATGTGGTTTACCAATTGATAATTACAAATGCGTGCATCTATTTATAACTTAAGGTTAACAGTCCCACAATAGAGCCGGGTCCAAATCCAATCGTAATCGAGATGTAATACGTTTCACGTACCACAAATATATTCGAATTTGAAACCGCCAGTGTCGCATGTAGAGCTGAGGTTAATTGACAGTTCTCTGTTCTCGATGTTGATTATTTAAATGCGCTTTAATTACTTTATGCAACAGCCTGGCTTTCTAGTGACCGACAAACTCTTTATTTGGGCACAGCCTATTGCATATGCAGTTTACTCAATCGTGAATTAAAATTTAAATTAGTTATTTTATTTAAAACCGTTCATTGAGAAACAATAGACTTAGTCATAGTGGGGTTTTTATTGGTATTAATGATACTGTCATTTTAATCCTTGTTATAATTGATCTGAATCAGATTAAAAAGTAATCATTTCTACGTATATCGGACGAATTCGTTTTGTTCTGTCGTACTGGAATATTTACGTGTTATTGTTGACCCCAAATTATGTTCAGAATTCGGCATTGGTTTTGTCATTTCGACGGTTGTGTCAATGAAATATTAATACGCTGGTATCTATATTAGTAATGAAGGTTGCGCCTAATTATTGTTTGTCTCGGTTTAAATGCAGATGTATTCAGAATATTGCCTCGAGGTCGAAAATTTATACTCGGCCGGAAATAAAATTTTGAAACAGCGAAGTTTAAATCTGATATAAAAAGAAAATCAGGATTTATGCTTTGGTTTTGATCAGGACATTACAACATTTTAATAATAGTCGGTTGAAATCGTCGAAATTACGAAACGTATTTTTATGTGGACTAGTAACTAGTAGTTTCTTTTCAAGCAAACATGAAACAAAGATGCTATATTTTCCATTAATAAGACACAAGGCTCGAAGCAGATAGTTATGCATGTGAGTTAGCATCAGCACACATTTCTCTACTGTTAAACTTTTATTTCCGTTTCCGTTACGGTGATTAAATTATAGTTGAATGCTGGATCTAAGAGTTGTCCGTTCCTCCTGGCACTAATTCAATTAGTGCGTTATACTCGAGTGAAATTTCGGCGTGTACAGCGAAATTAGAAAGGGGTGGTTCTATACGTTTGAACACAAGGAAACGATTACCATTTAGTTTCCTGGTAGAAGAGTTAATAATCGGTCCACAACATGTGATATTAACCATGTCGACTATAATTAAGGAATGAAAAAAATATGTGTAGGACTATTTTTGTAAAATAATTCATCTGGAAAAAATGGATGTACAGTTTTAATGCAATGCAGGCTTTTTATCATTGTATAACAATTATAAAAACATAATTTTTACTAAATAATTGGATAAAAGTATATGTTTAATTATTTGTATCAGGTTTCACAGTAACGATTGCAAAATGGCGTTTGAATAATTGATAGATACTTTCCAAGTTCCTCATTGGGAATGTGAAATTGCTTTGATGACTTCCGAATAAATTAATTACATTGCTGACTGTTATACAGGATGATTTAGGTTTATACATTTCTACAATACTTACCTACATAATATATTTTATTTTAGGTAAAGGCTGTTAATATAAAAACTTATTTTTATTTTATTTATTAAATATTAACCAAATAATACGAGTATTAAATCTACTACTAAGATGTAAAACTGCAAAAATAACAATATATTTTTAATATCTAATGATCTTGAAAACAACTTCTAAAATTCTTGGTACTTGACTAAACATTGACAATGCACAAAATGCAGTTAATTTGTAAAAAATTAGTATTCTAAATGCTTATTTAAAATTTAAAATTTAAGTACTATGTCCACACTAGAAGCTGAAAATGTTTAATAAAAGGAAAGAGGCAATAATTACGATATCTAACACTAAAAATAAATATAAATTTTTAATTGAAAATTGTTTAGAAAGGGAAAGAGACAAAAATTGTGACATGCACTAAAAATAAATATAAATTCTTAATTGAAAATTCTAAGTAATTCTTAGAATCTCATATTTTGAAAATTAGTTTCATAATTTATATTGTAATATTTTTAATATAATAATTACCATTTTTTATTATAGGAATATTGTTTTTCTAATTTTGTTATATAATTTAATTAAAAAGTATCAGTTTAATGGAACAGTATTAATTGAAACATTAAAATGATTTTTACGCTTGAGATTAATTGTTTCGAGTTTATTTTTAAATGGTACTAACTAAAATATTAATCTGATATTTGATAACATGTATTAATTTGTAGATATAACAATATATTATAAACATTTATCACACTACCTTTTAGTATTTGTTTGATGAACTTGTTTTCAACTTGCAATGTTAATTATTTTGAAAACAGAATATTGTAAAATGTAAATAATTTTATTGCTCAAAGTGAAAATTAATCACTAACATCGACGAAGAATCATTTTTATGCAGTTGTATGTTATGCTTCGTTTGAGAATATATCAGTATAAAGTGAAGTTATTGGAAGTAAAAGGAAATTTGCTTGGTTCGGATCATATTACTTAGTGACAATTCAGTGTTTATTGATCGACTTTGTAATCATACCATGGTGTCTTATTATAAAAGTCCAGGGAAAAACGCGTTACAAAACACGGCTGTAAAAGTGGTACGCACATTTTTATTTTGTTAATTTTATCTTGGTTTGAATAAAAATCGACCACGTTTATAAAACCCATTCTTTATCTCTAGCTTCATGTGCTATTAACACAAGACTCGTAATTCATATAAATTCATAATTGTCTTTTCTTTTAGGGCGGCGACCAAGTGGGTCCGGCCATGGACTGCCTGCCACTGCGCCAAGCCATCTACTTCATCAACGAACAGACCAAGTCGATGGCGGTGCTGCAGGAGCTCCAGCATGAAGTCGGAGCGCTGCTGGAGTTCCGCGACCTCGTCATGGAGCACTTTCCCAACCTGCGCAGCAAACGGGCAACCTCGACGCCCGCATCAACCATGAGCCATCACGAACTGCCGGTCCAGACGGAGTCCATAAGGGAGCCGAAGGACTGGGTGCCGGGCGTCCAGAGGCGCGTCAAAGTTGGCGTCGCCAAAGACGAGTCGCGGCTCAAGAAGGCTGAAGTGCAGGATTCGGGATTCAGTAACGAGACGCTGAGCAAGGAGACGCACAGCGCTTCGTCGACTGTGCCTACTCCATCCACAGCTGCAGGTAAAGTATTCCAAATGTCGATTAGATAGTTGAGAAGATTTTAAATTGGAATTCCGAACACAAGCATAGAATTAACCTAAGATATCGTAACCATTTTAATTAAAATGGAAAAAGTCAACTACTGCGAGATTCCAATTTCAAAAGGTAAGACCTTTCGAGCAGAATCTGGTTTCTTAAATCTTAAATATCAAGTTATAATTAAATTCCTTTTTTTTAATAAAATCGAGTGTCCTATTAATCAATTTATTTCCCTTATCAATCAATTTTTTAATCACCGCTTATAACTGTAATTAATTTTGATCACGAAGCAATTTCAGATTAGATTTTGGTTATGATGAGTATCAACTGGAGAGGTTGTAATTATCCTGTTTTTAGAATTCATCAAGGAATTGACGTTTCACTTTCACATGTTACGCTTTCGTTTTTTCTCGGAACGTTCGTCCGTTAATTCTCATGGGTGAACATTTGACCGTCAGAAATTGTCCCGGGTTCGATTCCGTGCATATTAGTTTGTTACTGTTAGGTTCGGGTTATGCATGATTACGGCATTAATTTAATGTAAATTGCACACCTATTTTGCAAGTTTTTCATCAATAATTGCGCTCCTAACGGTAAAGTGTTTGCCACAAAGACTTCAACGCAGTTTCACACGAATTAGAAAATCGTTAAGGGAATTGAAGATTTAATGAAAATGAACTTTATAACTGGCAATAAAGGCGAATTATAAACAGATAACGCTAATTTGCCTCTTTTGTATCAATAATCGAGGATCTATTTAATTGCTTTATTGTCATATTATTATCTTGATATACACCAGAAGATTAATGTCTTAATTATCAAATTATAAATAGGTTTTCAGATATTAAAATTATTTTATAAATATACATTGTTGTAGTGTATTGACTGTGGAGTTCACCAGCTGAATAAAAATTGCCTTCCTTTCTCGTATTTCTTTTTGTAATAAGCTGTACATCCGGAGTTTGATTTAAAATTGAAAACTGCCATTTGTATGTTAATTTTTATTATTCATTTAATACTTCTGTATAGATATTTTTAACATTATTAATTTTAAATTATATTATTACCACAAAATACTTAATTATCTAGAAGAAATTTACTATAAAATTAATATTTAGGAGATAAATTACTAAATAGTATCCTAAAAACTATTTATAACAACAATAATTTAAATTATAACAATATTTATTTCTTTTCATATACAAATAATATTTCAATTTTACAGATATATTTAGTTTTGTTTTTAATTTTTTCTGATGTATTCTGATCAATCAATTTTTAATAATACAGTTAGAAATAAGTAATAATAATGTCTGATGTCGTAAACCTGTTATGAATTGTCTCACGTACGCAGAATTGAAATAGTAGCGCTCTGCATAAGCTCACGTTTCGTTCCGCAACCTTATACCACTTGACTAATTGTTCTTGATTAACTTCCAAGATAAGGTAACATGGCCTTATAGGAACAATTATTTACTTATTAAAATTCATATAAAATTTATTTTTGATATGTGTATTAATATTTAATATATTTTTAATATATGAATACCAAAAGTTAAGAAATAGAAAAGTTTTCAGCGGAGTATGGTATTAATTAATTACCTTATTTGTTTACTCATACATAAATTATTCGGTAATTTCAAATATTCTATGTAAATTTGTACAATTAGTTTTTCCATTTTCTCTTATTTTACGAAATATAACCCTATTTTTCCTAGTTTATTTAAAAATCACAAAATTCATGGTCAACACTGTTAAAGTTAATTAACATACATTAGTAATTAAATAATTATTTTCTAAACATTAATTAATTATAATACACCTCTCATGTTAAAAATATATAGGAAGTTACACTCCATATAAGACTTTATAGCATAAGTAATTTTGTAAAGGTGTGAAATCATTTTACAAAAAATAAATTGAAAGGCTTATTTATACTTGAAGTTTACATATATAATCATTAACATCCTTTGTTGGTTTATGATTCATATTCTGAGGTATTGTTCATTGTCTCGTCTAAAGAGATTCATGTTTGGAATAAAAGTTGTAATAAATTGTTACGTTCAGCAAATAATAAAATAAGCAAGATTAATTATAAACCTGCTGAGAATTTTTACGACAAATTGTCAAGCGGTGTGTTGTAACAATAGCTAAAAATTGTTTCGTTAATTCCATATAAAACGAAGAAAAACGTTTTGGGATTAACCAGATACATTTTTTTATCTTACATAAATCAGAATTTCCGTTCTGGTGATTTATTTCCTAGTTTCATAACAATAAAAATGACGTTAATAACTTTTTTTTCAACGGTGCGCAGTTTCATGCTTTCAAACAAATTATTTTTCGCCTTACTCGAGCAATCTGCAATTACAATTAAAGAAACTCGCTAATTACCGACATTCCTAATAAGATTTTATAATTGTATTTTTAATGCAGTCTTACAAATTCATGGAAAAATATGCGGGTAAAAGTTTGTGGAGTGGATATCAGTAAATCAACGGGCATATCCAAATACGAAATAAATGAATATAAAAATATAACAGTCGTTTCGTTGAAACCTTAAATATTTTAATTGTTTCATTAATGCTTGGCTCGAGTTATGTGCCACGGAGGTGGTGGCTCATGATTTGTTGTGGTGTTCATGTCGTGTGGGCTTATAAAACTTTTAGTGTGTCTAGTGATTCACAATGTAACATGAAAAGGTTAGTTCAGTAATTTATTAATTAAAAATAAAACATGTATGCGACAATGCGGTCTTTGACTCGAGCTACACGACAACAATCAGAAATAAAAACTGCAAAATTATATGTATGATATGTTTTTTCCAGGTTCGAGTGAAATAGACGAGACCGAGGACGAGCTCTACAACCTACTGGAGGTGATACACCGCAAGGGCACCCGCTTAAAAGATGAGGTGGAGGCTCTGCAGGGCACCCTGCAGGAACAGATCATCGTCCGCGACGACTACGACGAGGACGCCGAGGTCGCAAGCTCGTTCCAGCGGACGTTGTTCCACGCGTCCGCCGACGACGTGCGACAGCTGCGCAGGGAACGCGACCTGCTGCGCGTCCGCCTCGACGAAATGGAGGCGGAGGTGGAGGCGGGCCGCGTCCACACCAGCCGCCTCCAGGGCGACCTGGAGACCTTGCTCAACGCCAAGCACGATCTCGAGGAGCAGCTGCGGGCCGTCGTGACGCAGCACGGCGAAGTGAACTCGCGCATCCACGACTTGCACCATCAGTTCGTGACTAAAAGTGGGGCGGCGTCGCCCGACGCGACGGACAGATTGGTGGGCGCGTCGAAGGCGCCCGCCCAAAGGACACCGAAGAAGGGGGGTTTCGTGAGTGTACTTGACACGGTGCTGGGTGATAGGGTTCCTAAAGTGGCGGTGCCTGACTCGGTTAAGATTTCGGCCATATTGAAAGAGCACGATCCTCTGGTACTACAAAAGCATCTGCTCAATTCGACCGTCCAAAATCAGGTAAGCTGTCGCCGCTGTGAAGGTTAAAAAATCTTCTTTAGTGATTTATATTAAGAATATAAATAACAAATATTACATATTGTCTACAGTTAAAAATTAAGCCAATGCAAATTCTCAAGAATACACATGAAAATTAAATGAATGTTTCAGTTCCAAGTAAAATGAAAATAGTTCGTTTTATTATCAATATATATATAGTCATAATGAAATTTCAGTTAATTTAAGCTACTGAGAATTTTGTTATCGTATCATTCACAGATTCACGAATATAACAATTATTGATATTTTACTATTATCGCATTTCTCAAAATAACTAAATATTTATTTAGTAAATATTAATACAACAAATCGATACCTGTATTTATTCGTTGAATATTGCTTATGATCCAAAGTAAAAGTATGTGTTAGTGTGTACATTTTTCAATATTGCACAACATGTAATATAATGAAAAAACAACTTAAATTCAATTCAAGGTACTTGAGTAAACCCAATCTCAGTGCGTAAATTGAAATCACCTGAACCACAAATTAAAATTGCCTAACGATGATAATTTTTAATTAAAACTGTAATTTTCTACAGTGGCGGACAGTCCGTAAATGTTGCATTTCACAAAAGTTGTTATTTCATCACAAAACCAGTCGGTTTCGTTGGAATTCTTCGCGTCTCGATGACTAATTTCCAGTCTCTAAGGATGAATTTACCGCGGTGAATTCACCACACCGTACGACCTTGATACATGATAATTTCATCAGGATAATGGCTCAGTTTTCATGTGTTTTATATTTAATTCGCATAAAAAACTTAATAGCGTGATTCAATGAAGGTCGCGAAACTTTTAAACACGGTTATTTTAGTTCCAGAACAATTCTGGGCAATGACGTAGGAGAAACGTGTGATTATGGAAGACAAAGACTTAAATATCAATCTTGATCTGATAAAAGTTCAGAAATGTACGTTCAACTCTCTCTGAATGATGAAGCCAAAATGTAATATTTTTGCAATAACTCAGGACTATTGAATAAGTATGTGACTAATTAAATTTTTAAATCGAACAGTGTATCTGGAACAATAACGTGATTGTAAAATATCACATAAAACTATGACGCTTACCATAAAAACCACATTGTTCTTTGTTTGTTTTCCGTGCATATTAAATGTAATTTGCTCGATCCGGTACCGTTGTCACAAGAAGTGAAAGTCGTACGTTTCGATTACAATTTATGCGACATGTTCTTCGGAAAAATAATACATTAAAATTAAGATTCCGTCGATTTTCATGATGGAGGCAGCGTTTTATCAAGATGCACGAAACCAAACACACATCAATTATCGAAGCGCACTCTGCATTCAGCTGCTGGTATCTGCTGGTTGCTCGTGGATGTTGTAAATCAGATAGTGGTTAAATTGCATCGAACAATCGGTAGTAGTACCTTCTCAATTTATTAGAAGCAATAAATTACGATGCTATGTTCCAACGTCTGTCTAAACTCTCTAAAAGCCGTTCATTTTCAGCTTTTATCATGATGGAATTCAAAAGCATGGAGTAGCTGTCGACCAAAAATAATAAAGTTTGCCTGACTAAACGGGCTAATTTACATTTGTAAACGTTATCCGCATAAAACCGGTGGCAGTTACAATGTATCTCAAACATTAGATCAATATTTTTATACCATTCTATACCAGTTAAAAAATAAGTGGGAATGTTTCGTGAGACACAGTTTTATAAATTTCGAGCAATCGATGGATGTTGGTACCATTTACTTCCAGCTCCTCAAATTTATTACAAGGTCGTTTATTATAAAATATGTAATAAGTTATATTATCTAATCCTGAATTTTGCTGCATAACAACAGTTTTAAGTTCATAATTTATCATTTAATTGTGACTTAAAACTTCAGACATGAAACCCAGTTGCTTGGATCTATTGAAGCTCCGCTATTCCTTTCAAATAAATGTGACAATTGTCATGCTGATCCTGAAGCCGTAAACTCCTAGTCGTATAAATAAAACGTGGGTAATATGTGCTTTGAAGTCACGTTTTATAGGTGGCTCAAACCGATTGCACGAGGCTCAGGTCCGGATTAGATTTTCATCATCGTTTACGTCACCAAATAATATCTTCATATAATTATAAATTATCACAGATGTAAAAAGTATAATAAAAAAGCTTTGCCAACAGCTGTGGTTAACAGGTATTTCTAAAAGTTTTGTCTTCCTCCTAAAAGATTCATTCTGTGTTCCTCATTTTTGTATATAAATATATTTTGAATGAGTTAAGCTCGATCATGGTGTATTTATTGATCAATTTTTTACAGTTCCATTAAATTGATTTATAAGCTAATTTAGAAACGCATCAGGAAAACCTGTTTGTTGTTTACATCCAATTCAAAATCTAACCGAATTGGTACGGCTCTGCGAGAAAAGTGTGTCGTTTATTCCTGTTTTGTCTACGTATATATCGAGTAATACCAATTTCTTTTTACGAGTTGTATGTCAGCGATGTCACAAGGAAAGGTGAAGGTAAATTGAGCCATTATGCCCATTTCACACAAGACAACGGATGTATCTTTTAGACAAATTTGCTTCATGGGACAACCAACGTTTGTAGGAGACCGTATATTTATAAGTTCTTGAGCTATTTTATCGTACTGTTGATATGTCCTAATTTAAATTGAACGACCCATAAGAGCTTCTAGTTTAGATTAAAATAATATATGTATACTTACATTATGAAAATTAAGTGACTTGTAAACTGAAAATTACTTTCAGCAAGGTGAAATTGACCTTGTACATACTATAGGTCTAAAAATAAATCCAATATAAGAAATCAATAAACGTAGGAAAACGTAAAGTACCAAATACGTACACTGGAACAATTAAATTGCTCATTAAACTTTATTTAATATAAAATGAAACACTAAAACTGTTTATGTTTTATTTAACGTTTTGTATTCATTACAGGTTTTAATGCAGGAACTTGATTCTGCGACGAGGTTGCGTGAAGAATTGGACAAAGCGATAGACGAAAATGAGGATCTCCGTTATCAGGTGAGCAAACGTAAAATTTATACAAAAACATATTAATAACTCAATTTGCATTTTCCATTTAGAATGCGGAAGTTATTATAAATTTATAGAAACATTATCTGCGTGATGGTTACATTGAATATTAATATCGGATTAAAGTTATATTCGATAACGTCATGAAAATTGATATGCACCACATATTCACACGAAAACTCGTTATATGTTGCAATTAGATCGTTTTATCTCATTGGACTGTGGTACAAAATAATTAGCAAACACCCAAGTAATTTTACGTAACGAGGTTTAAGTCAATTCTATCTGCTTCCAGCTCAAGGAGCAGAAGATCGAACTTGAGGGCACGCTGGCGAGGGTGCGCGTCCTGGAACAGCAAAAGCAGCGGGCATCGGTGGGCACGACATGCACTTCGCCCGACATCATACCCGCCCTCGACGCCTCTCCGCCCTCACCATCAGTCGATCGTCTCATGAGGATCGGACGCACGGAGATCAGCACGCCGAGCATGAAGGCGATGAGTCCGCTGCCGATAATGCAGCTGGATCACACCAGCAGCACGGAATCTGCGCACGATCAGGCCGAGCACAATAGGAAGCGCAGGCCCAGTAAGATACCCCTGAAGAGTTACACCGCACCTAAACCGCCAGGAGGTTCGTATTGTTTATATTTGTTTTCGTATCATTAATGTACGGATTATTGAGTATTAATGTTTGATTTCCAATGGTGACACGTTACAGTATATTACCATTGTATTGTAAAATATATAGTGCACAAAAAACATAGCTAGACCAGTATTACACGTAGGCTTGGTACTTATAATGATGTGGTTCTTGGCGAACTTTTCCTGTGTTGCATAAGAAAAAATACGAAATCATTCATGATAAAGTAATGTTAAGGGGAAACATTCGCTCTAACCCGGGCGTAATTTCTGTTCCATCTCGCAGGCAAACACAGTCCCGCACCAAGCGCACGTAGTCGTAGCGGGGAGTCCCCCGGTAGGCCGCACAGTGCACAATCATGGAGGAACGCCAACGGCACCGGCACCGTGGGTTCGGGCACCGGTCCCAACAGCAGGAGCGCCTCCAACAGCCTGAACAACTCCAACAGCAAGAGCAGCTCGTCGCTGAACAAGTCGCGGAACGGATCGTTGGTGTCGGCCCGCGACTCGCACTCGTTCAACATTGGCACACGGTTCGGCTCGATAAGGGCCGGATCTAAGAAATCGGGCGGCGGCAACTCGACAAAGGTCGAGAGCAATGCGCGCCGGGATTCGACCGAAAAGGTACGCACCAAATCCGGCCCCTCAATGTGGCCCTGGAACCTCTTCCGTAACAGCAACAGTCAGTCATAGGAGAGAAACCGCCTTTAAGTATTTAGTTGCTCTCTCACCAGTCACACGCGACACGTGTAGTAAGTGATGCTTTTTTAATTATTTTTTATTTTGCTTTGCATGTTGCTTAAGAGTTTTCGTTGGACGGCACGGGAGGAGGAATATTTGACAAAGAAGTCGAACGCACTAATTGTCAAGACAACAAACGGTGGCAGTAATAACTTGTTCCGAAAAACAAAAAGCAAAGTTTCTTGTTTATGCTTCTTCTAAAAATAATTCCTCTCCTAGGCGCTTGGTAGAAAACGTAAGTAGTTAGTATTACCTTGTAGTGTTCGGATCTCCTTTCATCATCCTCTGCAATTTACTATTAGCAAACCGTTATTTGTAAACAATTTTGCACAATTTTAATGAAAAACAAAAGTGCAATAGCATCAACTGAAGCAAATTAGTCGGCATTAACTATTTAGAAACGGATCATGGCAATAAGAAAATATGAAACTAAGCAACAAACCGTTACAGTTCGTAATGATGGACAATTTTTTATACCTTTTATATTATTATTGCGTTATTTTTATGAAACAAATACTCACTGTGTTGCCATTTATTTAATTTTGGACGCATCATCACTTTTTTACAGAACATATTTATTGATATTTCATTTTAACCGCAAACATTGCAATTGAATAAAGCGGTTGTAAAAGTGTCAAATTTTATATAAAAGCACTCATTTCAGTCTGTTAATCCAACTTCCAACAGGAAACTTCCTTCACCAACCTCGAATGGCTGAATATTGTGACATAGACCCATTGAATATTTAAAAAATATCATTAATCTACAATCACATGGGGAAAATATGAGTTTAAAATCTACTAAAATATAGCTGATGAAGATCCATCCATCTAAGTGGCTAATAAATATTGTTTATGACTTAAGAGCATTAATATAAATAGAACAATATTAATTCGATCGTGCGAATAAACAATACGCCATAAAAATATGACTTTGGATTTGAAGATTCAATTTTCGTATACATAGATAGAAAACCGTTATGCCCCGTTATAACGTCACGCAGTAAAAATCCAATTTATAAAATTATTTGTTTTGTCCCTTTCATCCGCCAGAAAATCACGACCTAGTGATTTGTAACGACCTATTATTTATTACTAATGACCACAACATCAAATTTGAGGATTGCTTGGGAAGATTTAGTATTTATGAGCTTAAATTTTAATTAATGGTTAAGCAAAAAATATTGATTAATTAATTTCAAAACTAAATCTTGGTTTAATTTGATCAAGAATATTTTTCTTGTACCAGAAGCATAGTTTCGGTCTAGTTAATCCGCCTATTCCTAATTTTCTTGTTGTTCAGAGCTTTTTGCGTTACGTGACCCTTAATAATAAGAGAAATTTATATTTAGAAACCACTAGCCCGAAGATAGTTACACATCTATGGTATAAATTACGAGTTACAATATCATTACTAATGATAGCGTATGATTCATTAGCAAATAACTTCGTCTGCAAGTGAAGACTTTAATTTGTAGAATTCTTATAAACATTATTGTGGACATTTATTTACTTTATTTATGTTTCAACAAATAAAAAATTATTGTGCAATTACCTTGGTCAGAACAACAGTGTTGACAATTTTCGGTGTACAATAGGAAAGTGTAATTTCGGTACAAACGCATGTTTTTGGACGTGTACAATTATTTACGAAAGCGTTTTAAATACACTAATAATAAACAACTTTCAGCAGTTTAATTAGAAAACGAGTGTGCGTCCTACCGTGTAAATTACAATGAACAGTTCGTTTTTATTTAATTATTTTCGTAATAAGACAAATACCGACAACTAATTAATTCGGAACAAAAGAAAATTTATTCAGTAAGTCGAACCTTTAAATTTAGGTTAACACAATGAATTTTTTTAAAAAAGGCACCGTTCACAACTTCATTATTCAAATGACACATTTCGAGGCAAATCCATATAATTATTTCGTTTTCACATTACGCTCACAAAGCAACAAGTTTCGGTGAAAATGACCGTGTGCAATGAAAGTAACGCCGCTGTAAGTGTCGGAGAAAAGTTCATTTTTATTGTAATTGAAAACAAAACAAGTTGATTCAGTGCAGATTGGACGGGTAACTTTTAATATCTGCTACGGTCTAGTAATTTTTTTCTAACCAGTGTATTTTTAAACTTTGCCGTTCGTTGGTCAAGTGTTGCTTGTTTTTAAGTGCATCTAATTTTATATTCAAATATGCACGGACGAGTATCGCAATTAAAGATACTTTCGATTTTTTTTCGTGTCGGCTTATTTTTATACTTACACTTTATACAATTGTCTCTATTTATATATATTTTTAGATTATGAGAAAGCTACCAGATAACAATAATGCATTTAACAATCTATACACAACGAGAAAACTGAAAGACATTTCGTTTGTATGCAGAATAAAAATTAAACTTTGTTTTGTTAATCTTTTAATTACTTCTTTTGTTTTTATTATCCATTAAACTGCGAAAGAAAAAGAAATTTTATGTTTTTACTTAATTGTTAATAAAAATAAATAAAGTGTTTATAATAATGTCATCCTTTTATAGCAGACACCCTGCATAGAAGTAATTTTTATGTTTAAAATTATTATAATTACATAATTTCCCCAAGTATAAATTAATTGGGTGAAAAACATGAAAAATACCATTTAAAAAAATCACAGTCATTCGTCACTCATTATAATTCAATTAGGGAATGTAAAAATGTCACGGTTATTCTACAAATTTATTTCATATTAATTAGAATTTCTAGATTATTACTGGCTGTTTAAAACATACAGAAATATTGAACCAAATTACGGTTGAATTGAATAAATATTGAAATATTTCTTTAAAAAAGAGAATGTTCCAATGACTTTTATGTAACAATTTTTGAGAACAGATTTGTCGATTACATAAGTTTAGTTTTAACACACTTTTAGTTAATGATATAATTCCCTTGTAAGTGGAACATCGTAGTTTAAAAGATTGTGACCATTGTTCCTGACCTGGCGATTCAACTGTCTCCCACGTTTTTTATACCGTACTGTAACTTCAGAGCATTTCAAATTTTAATTACATACTCATAACATATCATGATAGTTGCCAAAATAAAAGTAAATCTCGAATTCGTAGCTCGTTCGTACCTATATTTTAAAAGAGAAGTGTTATTCGAACGTAGACCTATTTCGAAATTATTCAAATGAAAATTGATATTTTCACTTTGACCGCCTCTAAACCTAACATATTAAGTATGTTTGTGACACATAAATAGTAGTGAAAGAAGTATTTATGTAAATTCTAACTTTTACTTTACCAGATGCACATTGTATTTTGGAGTCATAAGGTCAATGGTTTTATAAAAACCATAAAATTGTTATCAGTTAAACAATCATACGATAGTGACAATTAATTCTTTTATTTTATTATTAATAGGCTCATAATTTTGAAAATATGGCAATTAAAATGAAAAATATGAAGATAATTTTAGTGTTTCACGCACCCGAATTATTCTAAATTATGTAAAAATATTTCTAGATTTTTACTATAATGTAATCCAATATCTTTTCTATAGACAGACCAATTGGGAGAATCATTGAATGAAATCATCTTTTCTTGTTTCCTAAGCAGTAAAGTAAATTTATGGGGTCATACAATATCAGTGAGTCTAGTAGAACAATCAGACGTCCACTGAATGAACAAAACTTGCAAGGATACATTTGTGTACAGAAACCCTTGCTGGCAAAAAATAATATTCGAGCAAGACTAAAGTTTGCACAAATATATATTAATGAATCCAATACAATAGAATCAGATAGAACAGAATACGTTCTCCATTCAAACTGGATATGGAATAACACACAAATTTAATTCTTATGTTTCTTATTAGTCACTTCGAAAGGACTGTCTGGTGTTCATACCTAATTCATACTTAAATTTTGCCAGGGTACTATTCAAACATAAAGAGTATCGTGCCGTTTCGATTACATGTTTATTTATTTTATTATTAGCTATTTAAAATTACGGTAAATAATAAATTACTGAGTCCAAATATTGTATTATTTTAATATTTATCTAAAAATATTATTTGGTTATCTTGTTTTATATACAACCCTTTTGACAGTCACGTGTACAGTGCGCCTGACTGGTTTATCACTCCGTATCTTATGTGAATACACTATAGACAGCCTACAAAATATTTAAAACACGTGGAGGAAACGTTATGGGTTTCTTTTTTTATATATTACCACATCAATAACAATTACATTAATCCATCTTCAAAAGGCCAGGTTAGAAAAACTTGCCACAAAATTTGTTTCAGTTGGAATTTAGTTATAAAAAACTTTATAAACCATAAATATCGTTTCTAATTTTAATATATCAACCAGCTTTATTAATATGCCATTCGTATCAGGTACGTAGTTAAAGTTTATCCTGCACAATTTTACCACAATAACCTTCGTTACTTTACTAATTTATTTTGTGTTTGTGATTTATTTAAATGTACATAACTAAAAATTAAATGTTTAATAGAAATTGAACTTTAGGATTATGACATGTATGGGATAAATTAATTAGATATAAAATATATTGTAGATTGGGGCATAGTAGAATTAAAATAAGTTAATTGATTGAGTGAAATTTTATTTTTTTAAGCAATTATGTAATTTATTTATTAAAATATTGTGACATATGAAATTAATTGAAGTGTGTTCATAGTTTAATTGCCTCTAATATAATTTACTTTTTAACTCTAATCAATACACGTACAAATCCTAATTATCCAAATCGACTTTAATTACTAACGCGTGTTGCATGTATGTGTTGCTTCGCATTTAAGACATTAATTTAATTTAGCAATTAACACGATGTGACTAATTATCACTTAGAAAATGACGGTACTTAAAAATATTACTCTGAAGGTAAACTAAATATAAATCATTTTAATGTTTTATTCATCTCATTTTTTTTCACCGTTTATAATTTAATATAATTACCAGCAATACAATTAGTTACATCACAACTACTGTTATTTTATATATAATTTTTGTTGCGGATGTCTATATATTCAAAATTGTTAGAGAACTTAGAAGATTTATATCAATTAGATAATAAAAAGTATATATTAATTGAATTGCAATCAATAACGTTCTCTAATAATTTTGTCAATATATATTTTATTTTTAATTAAAAATTAACATTTAATTTTATTTTCTCAATTTAGGTTAAATCGCCGATTAAAACAAGTAAAACTGTAAAATTTTCGTTCAAATGAAGATTTATTTAACAGGTCTGTTACTTGAGTGATGTGAACATTATAACACGATTTTATTGTGATTTTCGGCTTTCCTCATATTGATAATATTAAACTCATTTTCATTATTCATATACTCAATCATCTGAGTGCTGAAGTGTTTTTATTATCCATCCATGGAGAGAATCCATTTATAATGCGTGAACCACAGGTTTCCCATGATGGTACTAACATTCATGCGCCTTTTTTCGTATTGTGACTAACCCATGCACTTTTCACCATCCCCATCTCCTGTTTCAGGAAAGCTCAAGTTCAGCAAGAAGAAAATCTCAATATCCATGGACTCTCTCTTCGTATAACAGTGACCTGGAAGTCGCGTATCCAGATTCTCTGGACCTTCAGGATTCCGTACTGGGATCGACGACCGACACATCGACGAGTCACCGTTTTCAAACGGCGAACACGTTCTTGTGGAACGTTGGAGGTTCGGAGAGGAACGAATTCTACGATAGCATCGATTCCAACATGGCTTCTAGTTTATATCAACATGGCGAGGAGCTCGCAGAATGCGACTCACTCGAGAGGCAACTATCTTACAATTCTGACAAAAATTAGACTAGATGTGCAAACCATGTTTGAAAACGATATGAGGTTGCAAGGATGGATCATAAACGGTTTCTAGAGACGCAATACATTTTCATATCTAACTTGAATATTTCAGTTATGGCTGACAAGAACTTTGCAAAGGTTTACCGTAAAGTTTGATAAACATAAAATTTCATAAATCTTAAAATGTCTTAGAAAACTTTAATAACAATAAGGTGTTACATATTGGAAAATTAGATTTTGACCAACCATTTTTAGTAGCATTCTTGTAAACAATCCCTTGTTTTTAAACATGTGATTTGCAAATATCAAAAAGGCATTCCATTATATTAAAATATTTATTTGTCCAAGTGCATTTTCAAGAATAAGTTTGATTTAATTTCAAATTTGAGATTACTTGATGATTGGTGCTTGTATATAATTTTATAAAATTGTACATATTTAATTTCTGCTTATGATTGATTGCATTTTATTTACATTTTCACATATATAATACATATGCACTTAGATATTATCATTATATTATTGTATGATATTTAGTATTTTTAAAGTATTCTCATTACATATGTATGAAGCAGAGTGAATAAAAGAACTGAACGAGTAAAACTGATTTTAAAGTAATTTTTTCCTAATTTTCATTTAAGCGAGTTGTTTATGCGCGGAATTGAAAATCAAAATATTTTATTCACTCGGGGTTTTACAATTTATGTATTTATTTTATATAAAAGTAGATCGTTTTATTTAATTCTTAATAAATTTATATTATTCGCTGTGTAGAACTGTGATAGGTATGTCAGAACGAGTGGCAATTTTCAATATTTTGTGTTCCTTATTCAATTTTAGAACAAATTGTTAAAAATTGATTTTTAATAATTTCTTAATAAAAAATATAATTGTACTTGATTAGGAATTTGTTAAAAATCTAAACCTATGATAAATATGATTAAATTATTTCTTTTAGTACAACAAATAATAAGATAATATCATTCAATATAATAAAGAAGACTGTTGAATTGATTAATTAATTAACTTAATTACTAACAGTCTAAAAGCCACATTATTTGTGATATATATAGAATGCTCCATCACATGTGTAGCTAAAAGGATATTATGTAAATGTATTTTGCAACATATTATTGGAATTACCAATAAACGTGAAGGTTTATAAAATATAATTTGTTAATTACGTTATTACTAATTGTTTTTTTTTGTATTGAAATATTGACTGATTTTCTTATTTTATAAACCTCTACGCAAGTAAATATTGTACATATAACTGTTTATATTATCAGATTCACATATTACAAATAAACAAATAAAACTTTTCATAGTGTATTTCTTTTTAACCACATATTTCATAAAATTGAAAAAACATTACCATATTACAATAAATACCATCTAATCGAAAATCGAAAATTTGATTCAAAATATTAAGGATTAATTCTCTCAGATTTAGATTTTAAGTGATTAACTAAATCCTTGAGTTGCTCATTTATTCTATTAGCCAATTCCTTTATTTTCCGGAGATCCGCCTGTTGCCTAAAATAATGTTTATTAGGTAATATTCTGATTCCAGTATACACTTTTACATACTTCTCGAAATCATCATTTGTCAAAAAACCTATTGCAGATTTAGGTGCAGCATCTGAAACAAAAAAGCTTACTTAATCAAGCATGTAGATCATGAGTAAATAATTTTTCTCAAACTTGGTGCAGGTTGTGGGTTTTCCAATTCTTTCTTCAATTGTTCAATGTCCGATCTTTGAATACGAGCATTTGTATCGATGTTGTATCTTGCAAAAAACATTTGAATTTCCATGTCAGAAAACTTGAATCTGAAAAATTGGTGCAGTTAATTAACTATTCAGTGACTATTGAATTTATTTTTCAATCATAATAACTTGAAAAGCGTTATTATCATTAAAAACTATCTTCTATCAAAACATTTATTTTCTATTTAGCCGTAGCCGACGACGACATTAAATCACCTTTGTAAAACGTCTTTTATTTTCTGCAGAGTAATGTCATAAGCATCCAGTTCTTCCATCTGTAGTTTTAAATTAATATGCAATTTCTTTAAAAATTTTGCTATTTTTAATTTAACATAGTCGTTTATGGATAATTCGTGAACTGATAACGATAATTCTATTTTGACGTCTGAGTAAGCATCTGTGACAATGGCAAGGAACATATTCTAAAAATTATAAACAAAATTAATACTTACTCATGCAGTCCCATTTAATACTTACCAACAGTATAAAGAATACAACGAACATAAACATAATGAAGAATATGGGCGCTACGACTCTAGTTACCTTTTCGATTTCACTGTAATCGAAATCACCTAAAATTGTTCTAAGCAAAGTAAAAATAGATTTTCCAAATGAACGATAAGAAGCAGCCTGAAATTAAAATATTTTTTTTTGTAATTAAATTAGAATTACTACTAATACTATTCATACCTGTCTTCCAAAAATAAGATATCCAGGCAGAGCGAATGCGACAAATACCAAAAGAAATAATATGGAGAATGCACAAATATCTTTAAGGCACTAAAAATAATCAAAATAATATGAGCCAAATATTAGTTAATTTCTTTGTAATACTTACCCTGTTTAGAGTATAATTTAACTGACACATAGATTTATTTATATTGATATATTTGAAAAGTTTTATATATGTCACAAAAACAATAGTCGCTAACAAATAGTCATTTGTAGTTTGGAACATACCCGCTGATTCCAAATTACCATATACATTTGGATTATTACGAATTTCTCGAAGTGCGGCACGTGTCGTAACAGTATTAAATATATCCACTAATAACATTAAGTATCCTAACTAAAAATATGATTTTATGTGAAGTTTATCAACAATTTCCTATTTCTAACTTTTTATGGTTTTATTTAAATTGAACAATTGACCATTTTGCTATACAAAGAATTCAATAGGAGTGATTTTATTTATATATATTATTTCACGATCATTTATAGTAATTAAATTATTTAGAACTAAACTTTAAAAATTATATATAAAAACCATCAACCATGAAAATATTTCATATAAATATTCTTAGTTAATGATAATAATATTCACATTTAAAATAAATTTCCATATTTTTGTTTACTCTTATATGAAAAATTATAAAATACTAAATATTATTACTTACCATAACTATGAAAAGATCTATGTAGCTAAAAAATTTTAAGAAGAACGCTTTTTTGAAATAAACCAAATTTCGGATTGTTTCCAATGTAAATATAACTATGTAAATAAGTATAACTATCTCTAAACACTTATCAAAATAATTAATTTTATCTGGAAAACCCTCGTACTTCGTAACAATTATTTTGTAAGATGGTATAACTCCCCCGCTTGAAGGTGTTTCAAAAATTAATCTATAAAAAAAAAATTAATTTCGATTTAAAATTAGGCGTGACACCTACTTATATAAAACAAATAGGTCCACATTGGAATTGTAGAATGCGAAATCAATAAAAACTGCCCGAGTACCTCGATCTATCCACAAATTATTTCTTAATTGTTCAATCAATGCCATATATTTCATCCGATTTCTTGGAAAATCAACATAATAACCTCCACCACCATATGTTGCCAATGTACCTATTGTAGTTACAGACTTCGTAACAGACATATGGTTATAGACCCAGCTAAAAATATATTTTTAAATATTATATTACCTTATATATTAAATAATTTACGCAGGAGCTTGCCGTAGACCAAAAGGTTCGGTATCTTCTTTAAGCATTTTGTAGTCGAGAAAACATTTTTTAATTTTATTTTTAAAATATTCAGCTACCACACAAGAGTCACTTGGCATTCGAACCTAAATAATATTTTTGAAGTACCTTTTCATGTACATACATAATAAATAACAATAAGAGATTCATAATATGAAATTTTATACTGATACCTGTCTAATCCTAGGAACAGCTAGTAATACATTTGAAAAATATTCTTCTTCCCTGTCCCGTAGGTCATCTGAAGTAGTGGTAAATCCCATTGTATAAAAATTGTTTACTAGTAACGTCTGCATATACTAAAAGTTGACAAGTTTGTTAGTTAATATCCAAATAATTAATGAAATGATCAAAGAAACTTACATGAAATACATCTTGGATCTCATTAATTTCCTCAAATTGATTTGTCTGACCGTGTGCTGTAGGGAATGATCGTATTATAAATCTTTCTTTCATATGTCTAGTTAAAAAGTATCTTGAGGACGTTGAATCTTTTGTTGCATCTAAGTAAAATATTTTTTAAACAGAATAAAAAATAGGCAAGCAACTACTCACGAATAGTAATAAAAATTACAAACAAGACGTAAAGAAAAGCTTCTCTTAGAATTGATTTTATAACTTGCTCCCTACCAAAATCCTGTGCCATGTCTCTCGTTATCCAAAAAGCTTAAACCAATTCATCATTTTAATTGATTTTATATGATTTAAAGGAATTTATAATATACATGTATGTTATTAAATACTTACGTTTTTTGGAAACTCGTCCTTTTTTCTCATCCATATCCTGATTACTTTTTATTTCTTCTATTACGTCACTTTTGTGCTTTTTCTTTTTTCCTTTCTTAGAGACATTTGCAGTCTCTGGTCTTTTCTCAACCTTTTTATTCTTTTCTTCAATTTTCACTTTATTTTCTTTACCTTTTTTAGGTTTAGATTTTTTCTTTTTATCGTTAGAAGGAATATCTTCATTTTTAATATCTACTTCGGCTTCATCATTGGCCTCCATTATTCGATTTTATTTTAAAATAAAGCTATGGCCTTTTAATTAAACATTCAAATGACAAACATGGTTGTCACGCATTGAAGGTGAAAATTATGTCATGTCAAATTACAATATATTAAGCCACTTCAAAAAACAATTAAATTTTCTAAAATAATAATTTGGCATTTAACATAATTGACTAGTTCATTTCTAAATAATTGTTTTTCTACAAATGCATGTTATAGACCTATTCTAAAATGTATATGTTTTCCTATAAAATAATATAATCCTTGTGTGCCTCAATAATCTTCTATATTGCCCTGTTCTGACAATACTGTGTAGGATTGAGATTGAAAAAATATGATCTGAAAAAAGGTTTCGAAATAAGATAAAGCTACAGAAGTACTTACCAACCATTTTTATTTTACAATAAATTTATTTTAACACTGAAGTATTATACGAAACTGATTATTTTAGTGAATAATTAATGTCATTAGCTCATCCAACTTTTTCTGTATGAGATCAATTTGATTTTCAATTTGATAAAGAAGGATTTGTTGTCTGGAACAAAAAAAAATAAATGTTCAAGTCATTATAAATTAGTACGCATGTTTTAATAGAAATTATAAAATTATATTTAAAAAGTGTTTGCCATTGTTCTTTAGTTTAACAACATCTAATTTATAACGATATTTAAAAAGATTCTAAAAACTAAAAGATATTAAAAAATATAAACATAATAAACCATAAAACTTAACTTAATAAACTAGAATATACTGAAATTTTTTTAAATTTAAATTTTATAATTATTTTTATTTAATATAACTGATATAAATTTGTAAACGCAATCTTACCTTTGTAAATCATTTACGTGAACAATTTGATTTTTATCAATTTCTAAAATAAAATTTATAACAGAGAATATAACAATTTACATAGTTTTAATAATCCTTTTACCTGCATCCTGCTGAACTAAATTAGTTATATTCAGCTTCCGTTTTGAGTTTAAATTCACATCATGCTCCTTCAAATACACTTGAATATGTGCATCTCTAAAATCCAACCTATAAATTGGAAAACATATATTTGTTAATATAAAACACAAATTTACTATAAACTATAAATGATAAATAATAAAGTTGCAAAAGCAATTATAAACTAAATTCATTATTAACCAAGAAATAATGATACAAAATAATCACTGTATGTCAAACAATATGTCAAATCATGACAGTCTGATATAACACGTATCAGAAATATAAATTGTGTGTGAAAATGTAAAGGCAGATCATCATTATATCATCATATAAAATCCAACAGTCCACATCCATGCTGTTAACAAGATGGACAATTCAAAGAAACCAGCTAAGAAAAGTTTAATTCCTGTTCGCAATAACCGTCAAAGAAGTTTACCATCTCAGCAAGGACATAATGAAAATAAAATTGGTAATTTCAAAAGTTTAATTCCAAGACCAATAAACAGAGGCCAGTCTCTACCAGTCAAAACCTCACGTGATAGAGGTCAAAGAAGAGATACAAAAAACATCAATTCAGTCAAAGAACACCCATCTGATACCATTATTGACGGATTTAATTCGGAAAAATATATGCCAGGTTTTTGTAGATATAGTTTCGCCAGTACACAAAATCTTGAACATGACAATGAAACAAATTCAAGTGAAAATTTAGTATGGTATGATTTTGAAAACATCACTGAAGCTGATAATAAACTAGCTGAAATAGTAGCACTGGTCAAAGAAAACCATCATAAATGTTGTCAAACTGCATTTGTTGAACATAGATCAGTTGCTAATAATCAAACTGAAACGTTCACATGCGATATATCCATTCAAAAAGGTGCAGAAAGTTTTACCAATGCACCACAATCATCAAAGAAAATATCTACAGATTTACTGAAACAGATTACCACAGCTGTACAAAGTGATGAATTATTCCCAGTTAGAATTGAAAAATCCATTACACAAGGTAAATACGATAATGATGAAGATTTAAAAAATGAAATTGAAATCGTCGTGCACACAAGCAAAGACAATGCCAAAGTAAAATTCTCTGAAACATTACCGTGTAAGAAATCTTCAGTCACGTGTGTTGCCGTCAAAGATTATACAACTCAAGGCACATCAGCTAGTAAATTAATTACAAACGTCAAAGAAACCGGTGTGCAAAATGATGAAGGAAAACAGGACTTTGAATGCTACATCAAAGATTTAACAATTGTTTGGAAGCATTTTCCAAGATTCATCGGATTATTGTTCCAATCTGAAAAAGGATTGAAAATGCTGAAACAAATAGTAAATGATCATCGTAATCTACTGATGAGAAACGCTAAGCCTCTTCCACCAATAAGTCAATACATTATCAAGAAACGAAAGTCTAAATCTGAAACTGATCTTGAACAATCGAAAACTGAAAATATTAGTTTAATCACAAACAATGAAATTAAAAAAATGATTATTGATGCCAGTGCTGAAGTATTTAAGCAAACTAAAATTTGCAACATGCTAATCAAATATATGGACCAAATCAAAAGAAGTGTAACAATTTTCGATGCTTCACAGCCACAAAATTTTTCGTCGGATAAACAAGTACAACTCATTCAAAAATTACAATATATTCAAGAAAGAATTGCTAAGTTTAGGAAGGAAACGAAATGTGAAGTTAAGAAAAACTTACATTTAATCAAATTAATAAACCATTGTTGTAAAGAATATCAAATATGAATTCATAATAAAAATAACAAATACATATGTCATTTTTTAATATTTCAGTCTCACAGACACTGCTTTCTATTGGTATGTGCTAAAGGTAAATTTAAACTATCTGGCACTTTTCTACCTTTATTATTTTTAAGTAATCTTAAAGTCTACTTTCATTATTCAACATTTCAATATATGTATATCTTACCGTCTTAAAGTTTTAACAATGTCTGGTATTGGAATGTTATAATCATATATTAATTTTGGGTCCAATCTTTTAATATATCTTCCCCGTTTATTGAAAAATTGGAATAAACACTCACGTAAATAGTACGTTAATTTAATTTCACTTGTAGTTGACACCTTCGATTCAGTTTTCACATCCGTGTAATTCTCACTTACAATGGCAATAAACACATTCTAAAACATAAATATAAAGGCAATAATTATATAATTTTATATATGAAATATACTTACAAGTAAAACAAAAAATACCACTATGAGAAACGAAATAAAAAAAATTGGTGCTATAACAGAATCTGTTTCAGATAATAGATAATATTCAGAATCTCCTAAAATTGTTTGTAATAACGAAAACATGGAGGCACTAAATGAGTGATATCTGTAAAGCTACGATAAAACATAGTTAATATTTGTAAACTTTTATTAGCATTAGCTTCATACGCAGGAACCAAACAATAGATATCCCAACTGAGCGTATGCAGTGAATATTAAGAAAAACATAAATGAGAAGCCACAAACGTTTTTGACAGTCTGAAAATTCAGTTGATAATATAATTTGAATAATCTAAGAAAACATACCTTATTTAGAGCAATTTGTATTTGTCCCAAAAATTCATTAATTGCACATAAGTATTTAAAAAGTTTCATATAAGCGAACCATAACACGATAGCGTCTAAGCGTAGGTGTTGAATCTTTTTGCTAACGACATCCTCAAGATTACCGTACTGTCCAGGATGTTCAGCAATATTTTTAAGAACTTTATTTGCGGTCAAATACACCTGAATGCTGAATAATACTGATACAATTCCAGACTACAAAGGAACTATTAATCTTATACAGTTATTTTTTAAACATTACTCACAATTATTATAATTAAATCAAAATATTTCCAAAACTTGAAAAAGTATTTCCACTTGAAATAAAATAAATGTGCAATTTCTATAATCATTTTTACAAAGTAGCAAAAAATTACGGCACCCTGACTAACAAAATGTATAATATTTT
Organism: Aethina tumida; assembly: GCF_024364675.1. Lineage (NCBI taxonomy): Eukaryota > Metazoa > Arthropoda > Insecta > Coleoptera > Nitidulidae > Aethina > Aethina tumida. The sequence continues at coordinate 20,273,628 of NC_065437.1, read as the reverse complement.
CCCAATAATGAAAATTTATTAGTTGTACTGTATCCACTGAGACAGTGTTTAATACCCCTCCCACAGGAAGAATTTCAAAAACAAATCTAAAAATGAGTAATATCAAATTGGATGCAGGCAAACGTAGAATTTTTGAAAAAAATTAGGATAATAACTTACTCCACTACTGAAACCAAATTATTGTTCGAGTTGTATAAGGCAAACTTTAAGAACATGGCTCTTGTTCCACGCGTTATCCACGTATTGTTTTCTAAAATATTTAAAATATCTAAAATTTCTGTCAAATTGTTAGGGAAATCGATATAATAGCCTGCTCCATCATAAGTGGTTATTGTGGAATGGTATGGCAAATTATGGGTGATTTCTTCCGAACTGTATATCCAACTGTAAAGATAAACAATTAATAACAGACGGCCCCTCAAAAATTTTAAATACTAACGCAGATCCATTTTTTAACCCAAAAGGTTCTGTATCGGAATGGTATTTATTATATATTGAATAACAAGTTGAGAAATGTCTGAGTAGATAAGGATGAATAATGCAGCTATGATCACTAACTCGAACCTGGAATAGTTTAAATAATAAAACATTCAAAAGAAACAAGTAAAAATAATATATGTATACTTGTCTCAATCTCGGAACACCCAATATAATGTTATTCATGAGAAAAACTCTATTTTCTTCTTTAAAATGGATTGTCACATTATTATCTCTATAATAATAAGTTTGCCATAATTTTTCCGAAAATTTTTCTCTTATAAACTAAAAAATATTATTATACTTAGTAACTAATTACTACTAACAGCTTACAGGCATAATATACGAAACATGTGTAACATCTTCAAAACCAGGTACTCCTTGTTCCTTTTCCATTAAAACACTCTGAATTTGTGTTGTAAAAACATATACGTTGCTATTCAAATCGTGACACAAATCTAAAACATATATTTTGCCCAATGCAGATGCAGCATGTTAAAAATAAGTGTTTTCAGATAGAATTGTATTATGAAGAACTTGGAAAAAGAATTTTCTTACATAGAGTTAGAACTGCGGTAAAGAATACATGAAACAATCCTCCAATGATTGTAGCTTTTAAGATTTCGCGGCGTGTTAAATTAGATGTTTGGTCTAATGTAAAAATAAAGGCTGCAAGTATATTTTAAGATTTTTTAAATATATATAATAAATATAATAATAAATATGTATAATAATTAAAAATAATAATTACGTGGTCGTGAAGACTTATTCTTTGCTTTTTTTTCTTTTTTCTTATTCTTTTTACTGATTTTGTCAGAGTCCTCCTTTTTTTTATCTTTGGTCATATTATTGTTCTACGAAATGGGGTCTAATATAGTACTCTTATTTTGGAATTGAATTTGTCATCATTATAAATGACGTCCTATGTCAAATATGTTTAAAAAAGAAAATGAGAAAATTTAATAATTAAAAACTTAATTTGAATATTTATTGTTATCAAGTTGTAAGTTCGCCTGTTTAAATAATTAAACAAACTCTCGTAACAGTTTTTTATTAAAATATTTTATTAACAATTTATCTTACAAGAGACCTCTTCAGACCTCTTTAGATTTTGGACATGCCGATGTTTTAATTTGTTGTTAATTTAATGAACCATTCTTAATTTAATGATTTTGACTTGAATTGAATTAGGAATAAACAGCTTGAAGATTCTCTATTATCAATATTTTAATTATGTTACATTATTTCCTAAATATTCAGTAGTTTAAATAAAAATTAATATTTTAAAAAAAATTTACTATAAAAAATATTTTAAAATTTAATAAACTATTTTTATAAAAAGATTTAAATCTAATTCTTCAATATTCCATATTAAAAATTTAAATTCAAAATTATTTTTTTCATTTACATTGACTATTAATCTATATATATATATATATATATATATATATGCATTTGTATAATAATTTAATTTTACTCTGTACCTAAAAATATAATGTACACATTTATTTCATTTGCTGTAGCTAATAATACATTTTAGTATCTATTAAAATTAGTTAAATGTGATTGAAGCATTTAATTTTTCTCTATAAACCATAATTTTCACAAACGTAATAATTGATGTTTCACGAATTGTTTACTATTTTGTACGTTTTTATATATTTAATCAGATATTCCGTTTCAGTTTTAATAAATAATACAGAACTATCTTCCTTTTATTTTTAATTTCATTCAAATTTCAATCTTTCAATCTGCAATCTTTTAGTTTAAACAAATTTCCTTCTGCATATGGTATTATAATATGGTTAAAATATAAATTTATCATAAAAATTGTGGTTATTAGGAACTTTTATCATTTTGCGTTTGTTTTATTTTTAACCATAAAATTTATACATTATTAGTATGTATTTACTATAATATATTTTCTATATTTGTAATAATTGAGGTCTTTAGGAATTATTTATTATGTTTACAATGTATTTTAGGTATCTAATTTAATTAGACATTTCGTTCCTGTGTGTTCCTTTTATTTTTAACTATCAGTTTTATAAAATATATACCACATTTCTCATAAATGTGAAATTGAAAATTGAAAGGATTTTGAATTTTGTCCTATCGATGACTCACGAAATGTAGAAACAAGCAGAAATGGAAAATATTTATTTTCTATATCCTTTATTCAATTTAACAGAATATAAATTTTGGGCATTTTTATTAGATTGTATATCAATAAAAATCTTTTGTTATTATTGTAACATACTACATACGATACATCTTTTTTAAAGCACTGAAAAATTAATTGAAAATCTTAATTGTAATGGAAGTATAAATAACATTAATTGAAATCAATTTACCTTAAATTAAACCAAAAAAATAAGCGATAATATAAAAGTGACAATGTTGCAAGTAAACTAAGAACTCATATTGAACTCGGAAGCATGCGCACAAATGATTCCTTATAACCATCTAAACTTCAAGATTACCAAAAGTCAAAAGCTTTTAGAAGTTTTTTAACATGTTATTTCGGGTGATCTTCATGTATTTTACTTTAGTTCTTTAGCATATTATATTCTATTTACATTTTATTGTAAAATTCATGTAATTTATTTAGTTCAAATCTATTTTAAGTACAGAAGTAATTTTCGTAGATCTCTATTGTTTCTATTTTGAAAAAATCCCAGCGCGGGAAATCTATGGATGGTCAAACTGGCAACACCGGTGGCATTGGGATCATCTGATGGGGCATTGAGTGGTGTATTTCTAGTTTGCAGACAAATGTTTTATTTTCCACAAAATTTTAAGTTTATTTTTTTGTGCTCGTCCTTTTCAACCTTTAAAATAACCCATAATCATGTGGAAATGCCATAAGTGCGGAAAACCTGTTTATTTTGGTTAGTGTTTTCATTGAACAGAGTTGTGTTCATGTTTTTTATTTGTTTGCATATGTAATATTCTGATTTCCTCAACGAAATGCTTTTATTTTACACGATACAACACTGTGTAATTGATTTCAAATATGAATAATTTATTTATTGTTTTTGTATATTTATTTTGTGTTGTATTATATAGCTGAAAGAAAACAATCCCTGGGCTACAATTGGCATCCTGAATGTTTGAGATGTGAGGAGTGTGGAAAGAGATTAAATCCTGGACAACATGCAGAACACAAAGGAGTGCCATATTGCCATGTTCCATGTTATGGAGCACTATTTGGTCCACAGTTATTTGGACATGGGACAAGGGTGGAGTCCCATAAAAGTTTTGGGCAACCAAATCAATCACCTAAAATGTCAAATGGGCCAAATCTACCCAGGGACCAGTTAGAATCTAAAATTAAGGTAATTATATAGATTACTAAATACAATAAACATTTATATATATATATATATATATATATATATATATATATATATATTTTATTGTATCAAAAATTTCTCCCAGAATACACAAATACCAAGTTAAATATAAAATACTTATTGTTTTTTACAGGTTTATAACCAGTTCTATGAAGGAAAAAGTGGAGAAATACGTTGTCGTGAAGTAAACAGTAGATTTATTTTGGAGGGGCCATTGCGCATTTATTGGGGTGTCCATGGTGTGATTCATTTAAAAGAAAATGATGATCAACGTACAGTTATCGTCAGGAAACGAAACTCAGTACGCACTTCTAGTCCCGAATTCGATACTGATGATGAAATACAAAACATATCAAGAGATACTAGTTGCAATGATATTTCAACATGTTCATCGAATACAAGCTTTGATATTAGCAGATCAGATACAGGAATCGAAAGCGGTACCGATTCATCAATAACTCCCGAGAACAGTCCCACAACGCCACCACATGAACCTCTTCCAAAAAGTGTAACGTTGCCTTCGAAATTGGATGTCAAAAATTTGGAATGGGATGAGTTTGATGAGCTTTTGCAGGTGGAGAGAAAGTATAATGAATCTGACAAAATGTATCAGACAATGCCAGTGCCTCTGCCATCACAATCTAGTATAGACTCAAACTGCTCTTCATATAGCAATAGTACCAGTACAAAAACAGATAAGTAAGTACATTTTTTAATGAATGAAATTTACTGAATGTTTCTTGTACTGAAATCAAGACAGTAAATTTTTATAATCAATGATATTATGTCCGTAGTACGTCTGACGAAAGTAATGATATTACGACCACTGAAGACACCAAGACTCTCGTGCCTACGACTGACAACGGCACAAACACTGACAATACTGAAAATCTTCCATTACTGAATAGGTCTCTCAGCAAAGATGACAGTTGGTTACTGAATAGTAATCATCTGAATCGCTCTAGATCTGGGCCAGACTGCCTTGGCAGAGTTCGAGATATGCAGTCTCCCGAATTTGATAGGTAAACAAGTCGTGATGTGATATTTATTTATTATTATTTTGTTTTTATTTGTATTTTATATTTATTTTATCTTTTGTGTCCTAAAACCAAAACCGCTTTTAAATAACTCACAATATTTTAAACTCGTATTTATTTTCAGTTCCTCAATAGCAAGCACAGCTGACTTTTCCACAATGTCAGAGCAGCCGGAAGTGGTCATACGACGACCAGTAAAGACCGGCTCAACCGCAATCCGAAGACGACCAGGCAAGAGACTTTCACGTAGTAAAGTCAAAAGGCGCTGTTCAATCAACGGCCATTTCTACGATCGGGAGACCAGTTTCTTCACTCCGCCGTACGGTAGTCAAATGAGTGTCTGGGTTACATCTCTTGTGAACTCGCAGGAGGTGATCAACCTGATGCTGGAAAAATACAAGGTGGAGAGCGATCCGAACCACTTTGCGTTATTTGTGGTACGGGACAATGGAGGTAAATATCAATCAAATTTTATATTAACTGATACCATTAGATGCTAGTTTTACGTGAACGAAGCAATTTACTCATAGTTCTTATAAGAATTAAATGGAGGGAGGAATAATTGTATAAATTTCAGAACAACGTAGACTTAAAGACGACGACTACCCTTTATTATCACGTGTGCTTTTGGGACCGCATGAGGACGTCGCTAAATTATATGTGATGGATGGACACACCACCCCAGAAGTAAGCAGTGAAGTAGCTCAGTTCTTGAATCTGTCACTTGTCGAATGCCGTGCCATTCTTAACCAGTTCAGTGCCCTAGAAGAACGAGAGGTTGCTAGAATTAAGGAAAAGTAAGTAAAATTTAATCAATTACACAATTTATATTTTATATTGATATGTTTCCAGATACACCGAAATGAAACGAAGAATCGGACTACGAATTCAAGAAATGCGAGCCTAAATAAGATATTTAGGAACTTTTAGATATATGTAATATTATTAACTTTTATATACCTTTTTTACAACATTTTTCATGTTTTGAATACTATTTCTAATGTATTTTGTTTACATATATTGTTATATCTGTTTCATTAATGCTTGTTGCTTTTAACCATTTTAATTGTATTTAAATGTTTAACATATATGTACTATCGCCCGTTTTTAACATAAAGCTGTATTTATAAGTAGCAATTTCTGACCTTTAGCTAAATTATGTAAAGGTAAAGTCAAAAAAGAATATCACTGCATTATTTATAAAAAGTTTATGAAACTTTTTGTTGCTATTATTTATTATGTGTATAAATAAATGGATTTATAAGTCAATTATTAATTTCACGAATGTTCCTAGTTTATCTTAATAAGATAATTTTAAAATAAAATTTTTTATTACATACTTTTACATATTAAAGCACTTGAAAATATATGCAGTGAATTCTAATTGGTTTGATCTATGTACCTCAAAGTTAGTGGATATTTACTTGTGATAGAAAATATTGAAAGTGGTATATGAAGATATTAAATAATAAATTAAAGAACATGACTTGTACGAGAATAATTCTGAAGACTGCAGAAAAATAGGATTACTAACATTAAATTTAGATTTTATTACATCAGTGTTTTATTTGTTCCCAACTACTTTTCTAGGAATAATTCAGTTATTTTATTCAAGTTGTAATTGGTAGTTCAAAATTAATAAAACTGAATTCACAATACGATATAATATAAATCTGTAGGGTGTTTAAACAATTTGTTTAACAGGAGTATTCAGTTTTTATATTAACTTAAATATGTATTTAAAATTCCCGCCAATGTCGTGATTTTAATTAATTTTTATTTATAGAATATTTACCTTCATTTTATTTAAAATTAATTACCTAAATGGAGATTTCGATGGGTTTCATTTGTTTTTAAAGGATTTAAAATATAAAAAATAGAAACAAATTTGTTGGATAATCTGTAATCCTCCATAGCCAACTTCACTCACATTGAAAACCACCATTGTAGTTGCATAACTCCTTGAGTAGAGTGGAAAGACCAAAATGCAGGCTCCAAGGGTATTAGGTAGAGCTGTAGCCAAACAAGGTAAATATTAATTAATTATGAAAGTGTTTTTTATATTTTTTCTATCGCCGTCACTAACCAAAGCCTACTTAATTTTCATGACACGCATTGTTATACTGCTTGCTAAATAACGTTTATTTTTTAGTTGGCCGCAGAAATCACGGTCACGTTGCACCCCAAAGTACCTACAATGACTTGCCATCCCCGCAGGGCAGCTGGCAAACCCACTATGATGCCAACCAAAAAAGGTACAATGGACATTTGGCTCTGGGAATTGCTACTTTCGTAGGCACCATTGTCTTTGGCAAGGCTGCTGGCTTCTTTGAGTTCTATGATGACATTCCAGAACGTCCAGCCAAGATTGAGTCATACAAGAAGTAATTTATGTAACATATAGTTAGCAAAATATAAGTTAGTTATTAATAGTGTGATGTTTCATTTATTTACTTTAAAAATATATCTTTCTAATGTGTAAATGTGTTTATTTCTAATTGCGTGACAATATTTTAATTTTATGTTGTTTGAATTTGTTTTTTCAAATTACTATAAGTTCTACAGTATTACACAATTATTTGTTCTCAAATTCTAACCTTGAAAGTAGGATGTAATATAATTTTAAAATTTATGAAAATAGATCTTTATGATCATTTGAATAGCACCATTTGGAAAATATTACAAATGACAAATAATTAGGAAAATAGATCAAAAATTTAGTAAGGCTACACCCATATTTAGATATCAAGTGGTAAACGTCCTTCAATACCAATAAAATTCAAAATGTTCAGTTTAGTTCATGTTTTATTTATCACCGTCTCAAATAACATGTTAACTCAAAGTATTTTGTATGACTAGGAATGAATATCCAAGAAGAGAAATTGAGATTGTTTATATTCAAGCATTTGACAACAACTTAAGACACCTTAATTCATTGCAAATTGCTTTTAAACAATTTATTGAATTTTTTGATTCCGTATATTTAACATTTATTTCTTTAAATTTAAAGGGCACATTCAATGTGAAATTTTGAAGTAACATACTAAAATTTCAAATAAATATCTCAAATTATTTTGAATTATAGCCTTCTAAAGAATAGCCGCCTATCAGTTATAGTTACGTGTACTACAGGGCCTTTTAGTGTTATTATTCGGTTTGTAATTGTGAAAATATTTTGATCGATCCTCCAATTCAAGGATAGAACTGTTTGTTTCGGATTTTTAAGCAATTAACAATTTAGTGATGTGTAAAACTTGTACAAAATGTGACTTAATCAAGCAAAATCGTGAGATTTACGATTCCAAATTGCTGTGATGTTTCTTATATCAATTCGGGGCCTATGATTAAAAATATTTGAAGGAGAGGAAGGTGAATTAAATGAACCTGGTATAGCAGATTAGCTCAAAATATGACATTTATCTACTCATTACAATGAATCATTTTTTCATTACAATCCATCATTTTATCTTTAAACACGTTTTTTTTTTGAAACTACACTTTTCAAATTTGTTGCAGTTGTAACAAATAATCTGATCGCTAAAATTCGACACTTTCAAAATTCTACAATTTTGTTAAAAATCAGTATTTTTCACAACAATGGGTAAAGGGGTAGATAGTATATTCAAGCTGAATTTTCACTTCAAATAATTATATTCTGGGATATTGAGTAAAACCTCTAAAAGCCGGTAATTTAATTGTATAGAAAATAAACACCAATTATAATCATAATATATTATAATAAGTTACGCAATATTTATTTTCTAGTTATTAATAGGATACAAATTTACGTAATAATCTTTATTATAAATTTAGGTATATAACAATAAATATAAGATATGTAACATTAAAATATGATATATACAAAAATTATTATTATAAACAATAAAACAAAAAAAATGCTTAAAAACTAATTAAATTTATTAATCTACATTTGCGAAGACCTTTTTTTATTTGCAAATAATCCAAATATATTCTTTTTCTTTTCCGGATCCGACGTTCTGTTATGCTCGTACTTTTGTGGGGAATATGATGTGTCTGTAACAATATATAAAATATACGTGTTATAAAATTTAAATTTAATTATTTACAAACAACTAGAGAAAAATTAGAAAAAGTAACAATTTTGTTTTATCAATTCGTTTATGCACCTATAAATACATAAAACTAACCAAGATCTTTCTCGCTTGTAATTTAAAAATTAATTCATATTATATCAGTAAACTATTACCAATTGATAAAACATGAAAGAAGAAATGTGCTGGAAGGAAAGTTAGTGAAAGTCGTGTGTGATTAGTTTTCATCGGGTGTCGGCATGCTAACTAACCATAAATATGTCCACTGGATTCAAGGGTAAAACGATGGCTTGCATAATTATTTGGTGGGTCACTCATTGGTAAAGGTGGTGGACTTTCTCCTAAATTAGTACCATAAGATTATTGTAGACACTCGACACAGATCAGAAATTTACATAATATATATTTACAAAACAATCTCGTGTTCTAAAACTGGAGATAAACATTTTTCTCTTTAAATAAGTAAAGTACAATGTTTACCTGCAATTTGAGACAGAATGAAATTTATTATATTCTTAATGTAAATTTGTTAGTAATGATGTAAATATACAGACAAATAATTTATCAGTATATTTACTAGAATGCTTATTCATTTCCAGTTAGTGTAAATTATCTATGTTAGATAGTGTATTCAGTTATCACAAATTGTATTTTATTATTATTATTATTTAATATTTGTGCGAACATCAAAAACGTTTTCTTTTTTGACAATATATCATGCTAATAAGAAATAATAAATAAAAGCGAGGAAAACCTAGGATAATAATTAAAAGTTTGTATTTAATCATATATTACTCATAATACTCTTACGACTACTTGTTGTAAAATATTATGTCAGTATTACCTATCGTATGCCTACTTGATCCGGACGATACACTACCATTTGTAGAATATGGATCATGCCTCAAAGTGACATGATCGACTACATCCGGACTTGACGTTCTGCTCGATTGGGAACTCATTTCAAAATCATTATGATCCTACAATAAAAATAATTTTAAATATAAATAGTTAATTTGATACATCACTTACCTTTGGAATGTCGAAATGAACTAATTGATTTTTGGGGTCCAGATGTGCTCTAAAATTGATTTTGTTAATCCAGTCGTGCATTTCTTCTTGAGAAGTACAGGCAAATAGATATTCGCTGCCATCTACTACACGCAAACGGAATGTGTACTTTCGTTTGTGATAATCATCGGCGACGCTAGTTTCCGCATTATGGATATTAATTGGAGGACATGCAGTTAATTTTGTAAGAAACTCTTCTTTACTCTTGAAGAAGCATAGCAACTGTCCGCATAGTACGGTGAAGAAATTCTTCCATTGTCGGTTAGATGCCTTCTTTCCACCTGCCATTAGTAAATGTTTTCTCTCCAAGAAACCTTCTACCTCTCCGTGTATTGGCTGTGCAATATTTTCAGCTAACCGGGTCGGCAAATTTTCAGTAACTTTAGAACCCCTTCGTCTAGTTGTGAATGAGGGAGTTCTTTTAGGTGGCTTTCCAACTGGATTCACTCGCATACTTTCAGCTCGTTTGACGGCGTGTTCCGAAGATCCACGTCTTACTTTTTCCCTATCGTACGTATTTATAGAGTTAGTCTTTCTAATATTCACATTTGTTGGTCGCGGATCAATTGCAGGAATATAATGTGAACTGTGATTGCCATTTACTTTTTCCTGTACGACATCCTGTTTTGGAGTGTTGTTAAAGTTTTCTTGTTTTCGTTTCTCAGCAATGTTTTGCATTTCTACTCTCTTCCTAGCCTCGAGTCGTTCTTGTTCTTGCCTTTCTTTTTCCGCTTTCCTAGCCCGACTTTCTCTTTCGAGCTGCTGCGCAAATGCGTTCTCCAATTTTGTTTTACGTTTCAAGTTTTCGAATTTATCTTCTTGTGCTTTTATGGTTTCTTCGAAATCTCTGTGCTTGCTGATTAGATCCTCTACGTGCAAAATGTTATCACCTTCAGTGTTTTCCTTAAGGGTACCTTCCCTCATCGCCAACCAGTTGTCTAAGGCATTGGCGTCCCTCTTAAATATAACGATGTCAAGGTTTTGATCATAAATTATACTTCTTTCAGCCCAAATATTACTCAAAAGTGCAATTCTATTTTGTAAAAGGTTAATCTTATCCTTCACTTCATCAGAAAATGTGTTTTTCGCTTGTACAATTTTGTCTCCATCAGAATAGAAGTTCAGGAATTCAGGATTTTTTCTATCTATTTCAATTTTGTATTCATTGTGACGATCTATTAATAGTTTAGCCTCTATAGGGTCTTGTGGTAAATCGGGTGCAGTTATTTTCGCCAACATCTCGTTAATAAACGCCCTGTAAAATAATAATTATTAAAAGAACTTATATGAAATTAAAAAATATATATACTTACAATAAGTCATGATATTTGTCAAAGTATGATTGCAACTGTTCAGCTTGTTCAAGGTTATTTCTCCTACTATTTGCATTACTTTCTAATTTCTCCCATGCACTATTTGTACTGTCAACTGTATCTTCAATGTGATCTTTGGTATCCGGGAATTCTTCAATCAGTTTGTTAGCCTCCTGTTTAATATTTTCAATCTTTTCTTTTATTATTTTCATTTCATTTTCTAAAGCTTGATGTCTACGGATTTGTTGTGCCACACCTTCAGAATCGGTATCGTAGTTGTCATAAGTAACTTCAGTGGTTTTTTCATCAATCCAAAATATAATTTCTTCAGCAGTTCTATCAAATACATGAACTTTTTTGGCGCCTTGTAATGCATCTCTACGAGCATATACCAATTCGACCAAATCGTCCCATTCCTTCTTAATATCCTCTACTTTTTCCTTCACTTTCCCACTGTAACTGCTCTTTGAATTAATAATTATTTGACCATTCTCCACACATGATATTAACCGGGGCTCACTACTCACAAAACTAGTGTAGAAATTTTCGAATGCTTGAATCAAAAGTTCAACATGTTCTAAATCATTACCGTATTCCTCTGAATCAGTTTTAGCTTGCTGATCTCTTATCCATTCTTGTAACTCATAATACTCCTGAACGAATCCAAAGTATTGCAATGCTTCAGCTAATCGAACTTCTCTTTCAGATACCAACTTACTTAACACAGAAAACTGTCTTATGATGTCTTCTTTTTGCGCTTCAATGTTCTTGGAATCGAAATGTTCTCTCGCAGTGAGACTATCTGCTGTTTTTGTTAATTTTTGTATAGTAGGTTTAAAACCTTGAACTTCCAATGATAAAGCTTGTAATTTTCTTTGAAGTGATTGGGCAGTTGTTTCATCTTTGCCAACTTCTTTTGATGCCAAAAATGGGTGCTTATCATTTATCCATGCTTCAGCTTCAGATACTTCTTGATAGAACTAAAAATATATTTAAATTAATGGTTAATAATATAAATATATAATTTTGATAATTTAAAGATTTAACCAAATATGTATATAACAAAATAAATATACTTACTGCTTGAGCTTCCAATGAATCTTGAAGTCGAAGCCGTCTGATACTGGCCAGGTCTTGTATATGTGCGAATTTCTCTTTAATCTCGTTCACTTTATCAGTAATAATATTGGCTGGTACATTCTGATTTTTTATCAAATTATCAGCTCTTGTGACAAGTTGGTCTACGATAGGTTCCCGAGATGCCAGTTCTTTCTCTAAAGCTTGATGTTTCTTCTGAAGAATTTGAACTGACGACAAGCTTGTTCCAAGATCTCTGGAAGCTGCTTGGCGTTCTTTATCACTTAGCCATTGCAACTCATCGTCAATGTCCCTGATAAATTGTTGCAATTTAACCGAATAATCCAATGCGAACTTTCGTAATTCAATCGGAGTTTTCAATTGATCATATCGTGTTGTACAATCGTGGGCACGCTCATTTATTTCTTCGCTCAGGAAATGTCCGCTTTTGGTGAATTGTTCGGCTGCTTCACTTATGCTTTCACAATTCTCTTTATGTTGTTGATAATCTTTTTCTAAGGCTTGATGTTTCTTTAGTAAATTGTTAGCACTTGTTAAATCGTGACCTTTATCGGTTGATTTGACTTGATCCTCCACTTCATTTAACCAGTTTTCAAATTCATCAATTGTACGATTTATTAATAATGCTTGATGTGCTTCATTTAATCTGTCTCGTTTTAAATTGGACATTTCTTGTAAGAGTTTCCAGTCATTCTCAAGGCCTTCCAACCTCACTTGTATGTCTTCTGACGCATAATGTTCATTTTCTATTAATTCTTTTCCTTCTTCTACAACATCTTGTATACGTTCTCCGCTTGCAAATACCTCTGCTTCGAAAGTAGCATGTTTTTGCATTTTACTCTGTAAATTGCTTGGATCTCTATAATTCTCATCTCGCGCAATTGGGAGTTTTTTATACAGCCACCCTTCCACTTCATTGATATTTCGCAAGAATTCTTGGAGGGCTTTGGATTTTTCCAACGTTTCCTTACGTAATTTTGATTTCTCCAACAATTTGTTTTTACGCTTTATAATCGACTGCAGTTTTGCCGTTACCTCACTGGCGTCATCAGTTCTATCTATAATTCTCTTAGCTTCCTTTTCTAAATCAGCAATCTTTGTTAACTGTTGTTCTGTAGTAGTTTCAAAATCTTTATGTTTACGTAATAATATTTCCACGTTTCTTGGAGTGTCTCCTACATCATCATTATTAAGGAACGCTTCTTTAGATGCCAACAGACTGTTTAATTGATTAGCCTGTTCTTTGAACTTTTGAATATCTGATTGATTGTCCAAGTCTTGGCTACGTTGTTTCCAAGCATCATAAATTTTTTGTTGTAAATTATTCGCACGTTGAATATTTTCAATAATGTCTGGATGATCTTTTTCAGGGAATGATTTGATGCTTTCAGTTGCTTTTTGGAATGCCTGATTGCGACCATCAATTTCAGCACGGAGTTCGGCGTGCGCTTCAATTTGAGCTTTGGCCTCGGATATAGTTCTGGGTTTCTGATTTGCATTCATCCTTTTAATTGTTTCATCAACCCACTGATCTAATTTGTCTACTTCATGCAAAAATCTTTGATGAATGAGTGCATTCTTCAAAATATTTTTCCTTTGATCTTTGACAGTTTGTAACTTATTCCAATTTTTCTGCAGTGCGTCCAATTTTTCTTGCAGATGGTCTGCGGTCTCAGGATATAATTCTGAAAGATGGACGGCATTTCTTTGATGGTCTTGCTCGATCTTTTCACTAACCGCTTTAATTTCGCTCTCAATAGCTTCTTGCTTTCTTAATAATGCTTCTACGCTTGGAAGGTCTTTTCCAACGTCGTCCGAACTAAGAGTCAAAAGTTTTTCAGCAATTCTCTCAGATGTGTCGGCAACATCTCTATCAAATACGTGGATTTCTGATGCAGCCGCTAGTTTATTGCGGTAATCAGCTAAGGCACCTTGTAAAGATTGCCACTTCTTAACGAAATTATCTCGTCTTTCTTTAACACCTGTATGCCCCTGTTTCGCAAGTTTGTCAGCCAATATGCCAAGATTCTTAATCCTATTGTCGTCGATTTTCATGTCACTGTCCACGTCGTCTAATTTACGTTGTAATTGTTGACAATGCTCATAATCTTTGCCGGTATCACCTGCTTGAATCATCACTTCTTTATCTCTGATCCAGCTTTCAATCTTATCAAGTTGATTATTAAAATCAAGTATGTCTTGCGCTTCTTCTAGGCCTCTTCCACGCAACATCATTTCCTTAAGTAGTTGTGACCAAGCTACTTGGAGTTCTTTGGACTGTTTGGTAATTACGGAAGATTCCGGATGTCTTTTATTAATAAGAACGTTGCCATTCACCAAAATTTTTTCAATTCTAGGAGAATTAGCATTTACTTCCGCTTCAAACGCTTGATGTTTCTGTAGTTTTTTAATTTTGTCTTCTAGGTTAGTTACTTCGCCTACTTTTAAGTCAACTTCAAGTTTCTTTTGTTTCTCATTGATCCACAATTTGGCTTCTAACACATCTCGTTTAAATTCGGCGTATAAGAGGGCACCTTTAAGTGATTCTTGTTTATCTTTGCACAGTTTATGCACCTTCTGTCTCTTAATTTGTATTTCTCCCAATTTGTCAGCAATTTGCTGACCTTCAAAGTGATTTTGGTTTAACAGTTTATTTCCGAGATCAACTAAAGTATCAGTATTTTTGTCTTGCACCTGTACTAATTTTTCAAAAGCTTCGTGCTTCTTTAATTGATTATTGACTTCGTCGACAGTTTCTCCACAATCTACATTGCTGAGTGCCGCTTCTTGGGCATTGCTTGCATCTTCTATTAACTTCGCTTCCCTTAAGAACTCGTGTAAATCCACTAGTTGCATGAGATGTACCTTTTTATGTTTCCATGCGGAGAGCAATTCTTCTCTAGCTCTTATTAAATTGGCGTAACGTTCTGATGCCTCCGCGGCAGCATAATGCCCTAATAAACCAAATAAATTATATAAATAAAGACAATAAAGAGTACAATAATTATACTAAGCGATTAACAAAAAGGTATACATCATATTTTAAAAGAGAAATCTGCAGAAGAAAATATTAGACGAAATCGGTAACAATTGCATTCTATATTTTACAAGATGAAGTTGAAATATGAGAGGTTGTGATTTTAAAGGAAAAACTAAATGAAAATTAAACGTGTACTTAATAATTATACCTGTTTGTTCCATTGCCTCCAAGTTATCGCTCAATTCTTCATATAAAGGTTCTCTAGCTTCGAGTTCTGCTTTAAGTGCGTCATGTTCGTTTACGAGGAGTTTAGCCCTGGCTGCACTTCTTACCGACTCTTGAGCTTTCATTGCCGCAGTTAGACTGGTAGCCCAATTTTGCAAATCCCTAACTTGGGTAAGGAATTTCTGCAAGTCCACGCTGGCTTGTAGCTTTTCTTTTCTTAAGTCAGACATTTCCTTTAAGATGTTCCACTCTTTAACAACATCCTCTTGTTTCTTCTGAATCACTGCCTTGTTACTCGGATAGACTTGTTTAAGTTTGTGTGCGTCGTCGACGAGAATTTGAAGCTGAGCCTCCAACACTACAAGTTCATTTTCGAAAGCGTCGTGTTTTCGCAATAATGCCACGGCAGAGTTATAATCACGACCCGGTTCCGTACCCAATGCGGCTTTCTTTTCTTGGATACGTTGGAAGGCGTCATTAACATCGCGATGGAAACGATGCACTTCTCCAGCTGCCGTGAGTTTCGCCTCACGTTTAGCCATTTGGTCGTGGAGATTTTTCCAAGCCGATCTGAAAAGCCACACATTTAAAATAAACACATGATATAAATAGCATGAAAAGTAGGTCGTATTTGATTTCCGACTTAAGTAATTTCATTTGTTAATGTTAGTAGATTCTGCAGACTTTAAAACAAAAATATTTATAATTCAAAAACAATTAAAGCATGTTTAATACAAATTAATTAATAATTAGCAATTTTGTTAATAACAATACTACTTTACCTAACACTTTCATGTTTTTCTTTCACATCTAGAATGGCTTCAGATGATTCCGAATTTCTGAAATTAGTTAGTGCCAACACCAATATAAAGGTTAGTATAATACATTAATTGTAATATAATGTATTGACAAATAAAATAATGAAAGACATAAAAGTAAATTTTTAGCTGTTAGACTATTAATCAATTTTTTATTAGCAACAAAACATTCATTGACTAATTTTATACTTACGCAAGCTGCAGTTGCTTGTTTTCAATATCAGTGCTGTAAGGACTTTCATTATCAATTAATTTATGAGCGAGGTCTTCACATTGTCTGAACCTTTCTGAACCAGCATCGATTCGTCGTTTAAAGTCATCAAATTTAGTTTTCAATACCTAAAATAATAAATTTTATTAAATTATAATAATAATGATTCTAAACAACGTACTATTAAATGTTCATAATCTTGCCCATAGTCCTCTGAACAGGCTTGCTGCAAATTATCTGCTATCCAGCTCTCCAGTTCGGCGGATTCCGCAAAGTATTCATGTCTAAATAGTGACTCCATCAATCGTCGTTGACGGAGGGTTGTTTTGGTTTGTAATGTCCTGACCAAATGCTCTAAAGCGTTCTGTCTTTCACTAATTAACGTTGAGTCAGGATGATGGGACTTGATCATTAACTGTGCTGAATGACCCATCTCTGCGACAATATTTTTGTATGTTTCTAATTCCAATTCAATGGCCTGAAATATCATTAATTAATAAAACTATGTCACAAGATGTGTGTGTGTGTTACTTTATGCTTTGTAAGAAGTTTAGTAGCTGCATCTCGATCTCTACCATAGTCAGTACTATTAACATAATTTTCCTTTTCGTTTAACCAAGATTCTACTTCGTTTGCATCGAAGAAATACTGTTGCGCTTTAAGAGACAAGTCTAATTTATGTGATCGATCATTAGCCTTGTCTTTCAATTCTTTCCAAGCTTCCTCAAGTGTGGAACACAATTCTTCAACGTCTTTACTGTTTGGATGTTTGGAATCAACGAGTTCTTTTCCTCTGTCAAGTGTCTTATCAATTGCTGGTCTGTGCCCGCTGATTTCAGCTTCAAGTTTCTTGTGCTTCTTGTGTAAATTTTGTGCTTGGTGCAAATTTTTACCAAAATCTTCGGAATTCGCTTGAGGCAGATGTTCATTAATCCATTGCATTTCTGCATCTACGTCAAATCTAAATTCATAAAATTGCAACGCTTCTTGTAATAGCGATTTTCTTCTTTTGGTGGGTGCTTCAAGATCATCCAGTTGCTTTTGTCTTCCCAAGGCTAATTGATGAATAGCGTCAGCATTGAAGTGACCATCGTCTTTCATATCTTGACTTTGATTAATTAAATCGCTCATTCGTTTCCTGTATTGTGCTAAATCAGATTCTAAAAGTTCTTGTTTTTTTAATAAATCGCGACAAGACCGTAAGTCAGTTCCAACGTCCTTGCTATTTAATAGATCTTCGATCTCGTCCAATTTATTGCCAACATCATCAATATTGTTATTGAAATTTTGTTGATTTTCCGCTTGGCGTAAGCACCTGCCTTTTTCCAAAGACAAATTGGCCAATTTCTGCCACTCATCATTAAGGTCTCTTAGAGTTTTTGCCACATCATCCTTGCGGTAACTGTCCTGGGCAATGAGAGCTTGACCTAACTTATTAACAGTTCTTAATTGACCTTCATTAGCTCGGAGTTCACGTTCAAAAGCTTCATGTTTTTGGAGTTTCCTTTCCAAATTATTGAGATCTCTGTAACTTTCATCTGAAGCAGTTTTTATCTTCTCAGCCATCCATACACGCAAATCATGAACTTCTGCACAAAACTCTTGATAGTTCTTGGAAGCTTCTAGCTCGTTGTTACGTAATAACCCCGCTTTTTTCACGGCTTCGCGTTTTTTAATGACTTGATTTCTTCGTTCGTCAATTCTAAAAGTTTATAAAAAAATAAAAATTATTTTTTCAAAACTACCAACTAATTAAATATAATGAAACTAACGTTGTGCATGTTACTCACCCAGGACTCTCATAATGGTCTTCTGCGATTAAAGCATCAGCTCTTTTGCTAAGAGCATCTACGCGTTCGTCTTGTGCCGCTAACGTGTTCATAAATGTTCTATGTTGTTTAGCTAATACTTCAACATCATCTAACGAATTCTAAAATGAAAATGAGTTACATTAACACATTTAATTCGAAATTATCAATTTAACGTACTCCCAAATCTGTAAATTCCACGAATGCTTGTGCGGCAGAACTGCTTGCATCAATCTTATCTGCCTCTTTGTTAAACTTTTGAAGTTGTAGACACTGTTGTAGCCACTTATCTTTTTCTTTCCAGCCCCTGGCAATAGCTGCCTGTTCTTGTTTTAGTCTCTCAATGTTTTCTGGGACTTCCTTAATACTAGGGTTATTTTCTATCAATTTTTTCCCTAAGTTAGTCACTTGATAGAATTCATCATTTTTAGCTTTTATATCATGTTTCAAATCTTGATGGTTTTTGAGAAGATTTTCGGCGGTTTGAACATCTCTGACAATATTATCTGCATTTAGTTGATCCTTAACATCAGTAACCCATCTTAAAAGGTCTTTGTAACTGTTTGTAAATATCTGTTGACCAACTGCATCTTCTAATCGACCTCTACGTTCAGCCGCTTTTTCCTTGACTTGAGACCAAAGATCATCGATTTCCTTCTGCCGCTTCTTAACATTTTGTCTTTCACTAGGATATGTCAACTGTACTTCATTGCCAAGTAACTTGACTTTGTTGACTTTGTCTTCTACAGGCGCGAGTTCTCTTTCCAAGTTATCATGTCGCCTTTGTAAAGCTTGAACTGTTTTCAAATCATGTCCCAGAACTTCGGTATCTAACTGGTTCATTTTTTCAATCATCCAGTCTTTTGCTTCATCACAATTCCTGTTGTATAATTCAACACTACTTGCTCCTTCTAAGCTTCTTTCTTTGTTCGCCTTTAATCTGTTCAGTCGTTGAGCTGCCGCCTGTATTTGTCGATGTCTTGCGTGAACTTTTTCTATTTGAGAATGATTTTGTTTTTCGAATTCTTTAACAGCGGCATCAAGTTCTTCGAGACGTTTGTTATTTCCAGATGAATCCGTAAGGAATTTCTGGAAAAGAATATATGATCATAATTATAGAATGTTAAGAAATCAGAAACCGTCATAAAATAATTTTCGAAGCATAATGGTTTTGATGCATTTCATGTTGTACTTTAAACATACTTACTTCAAATTTACGTTTTGCTTGGAGTACATCATCTTTAGGATCATCCGTGGACAATAGTTTTTCATTTTCCTTCATCCATTTCTCAATATCATCACATTCTTTGTAGAACTGGAACAATCTAATGGCATCCTCAAGTAAAGCATGTCTCGCAATTGCTAATTTCTTCAGTTCTTCATATGTGTCATTAATTTTCTTTTGCCTTTTAGGTACACTATCATTGTCGTCTGGCTTTCTGTGTGATGGCCTTGGTTGTCTAACTTTCTTGACGGGAACTTTTGTTTTGACCAATTTAGTGGTTTTCTTCCTTTCTAGTTTCGTAACAACTTGTGGTTTTTTAGTTGGAACCGAAACAATAGTTGGTTCAATAACTTGTAGATAATTAGCAGGTGCAAATCCTTCAGAGCCATCATTTTTCCTAACACACCACCAATCAGCGTTAGTATTATTCAACAAAACCATAACGTCCTTCTTATTCATTTTAAATCCATGTTCATCAAAAGGATATAAAGCCTTCACCTGAGGAATTTTCTTTTCCTCTCTTACAATTATATACTCAGTTATTTGAACCGGTACATCCTCATAAACTTCCTGAGGAATCATCCGCTCTTCATAGGTTACTTCTTCAACTGGTCCAGCTAATTCCACTTGAGTGTTTAAATACAAATTTGATATACCAGCAGCAATAAGCTTATCTGCTTGGACGTTTAATCTGTCTATATCTTCTCCATACACATTTACTTCTCCTTCCAAATCCTTGTGTCGCGCAAGAAGAGCTTGAGCACTCGGTTCATCCACGCCAATGTCACTCGAACGCACAATTGCAATCTTTTCATTCAACCATGAATCGGCTTCGTTGGCGTCTGCGTAAAATTCATATGCTTCTGCAGCGTCTTGCAGCTGCTTCGATCTTTCATCTGCTAGTTTATCCAATGTTTCCCATTCTTTTTTAATTTCATCCAGATGTTGTTGAATTTCTGCAGAGCGGGGATGCTTTTCGCTTATTAGTTGTTTTCCAGAAGCTCCTGAAATATATCAATTCAATCAATAATTAGATTTATATAAATTTACGACGATTATTAACTTACCTAGTTGATCAAACTTATTTTTTCTTGCTTTGATTTCATCAATTAATACTTTGTGTTTGTGTTGAAGACTAAGAACACCTCTCAGATCTTTAGCTGTGATACCTGCTTGACAGATTCTTTGCTTTTCAACCAGCCAAGCCTCCTCATCTTCCTGATCTTGGATGAACTGATAAAAGTTTCTAGCCTCTTCCAGTATTGCTTTACGCTTCTTACTTGCATTAACTAAATCTGCGTAAGCTGCTGACAAATCCGACAACTTTTTCTTTAGTGCTTCCTGCTCTTTAGGATTCTGAGTGTTTACTTGCTCAGCTTGTCTGAAAAGTTTCTTCTCCGTCTCTCCTAATGAAGTAATTTGCAGTTCTTGTAGGGCATGTCTGTGCAGTAACTCTTCTACAGCTATCAAATGATTTCCCGTATCCACGGAATTTAAGTCACTTCGTAACTGTTGCATACTTCCCAAAGTAGACTCTATGTCACGGTATATTGACATTATGTTAGACATTCTGTTAAGATTTTCTCTATGTTTATCTAAAAGATCACGAATGTTGTTCCAAGAATCTATTATATCAGCTTCTTTAATTTTAACATTATGAGCATTACGATAACCTTCTCTTTTGAGCTCATCGGCCATTTGGGATAAATCATGAATCCTAGTTTCTCTTTCAAGGATATCGGCACTAATAGCTTCATGTTTTTTCATTGTAGCCTCCACTTGAGTGAAATTAGAACCATATCTTGGATCTGATAAAACTTGCGTCATTTCCTTCAAGTAATTTTCACGCAAAGTTCTTTTCTTTTCAAATTTGTAGTACAGTTCTTCTAATCTTTGTTGTCTTAATAATTCGTTTCTTAAAGCAACTTCTCTACTATGTTCTGCTTTTTCTAACTGATCCCAGGCACGTTCCATATCTTGAACTAATTTACCATCAGCGGGATTAAACATGGGTTGTTTTAATTCTTTCAGTTGTGTGTTAATATTAAAATACAGAGCTTCAATTTCACTACGTTCTTTATACTTTGGTGGTTTTTCTTTTGTATGATATTCTTTGAATTGATAGCTCAGATTTTGTATTTCTTCCAAAGAATTTGGAAAGTTTCTGTCTTCAAGTTCAATAGTTTTCTTCTGGATCCAGTCCAATAGGCTAGTTGTAAGCCTATCATAATTACCCTTCATTTTATCGGAATCTGCCATTTGTTTGATGATCTTCGCAATTCTTCTTCCAGATTTCTCTTCATTTTTCATACGAGCAAATGTGTGGTAATATGAAGCGACGTAAGTCATAATACTCTTTTCATCTGGTCTACTATTGTCGACGTCTTCAGCATCCAAAAGGCTGTGAATGCCGAGTTCATCGTTTGCCATATTGAAAGCATGATTGAGGTTATCAATATTCCTGTTGTTTAATAATTTGTCATAATCAAAAAGATCTGGCCTGTGGGAATGAATTAGAGCATTGAAACCTAATCCATTTCTCCACGATGTAGAAAAATCAGTAATATTAACCCCTTGGTAACCATGAGTCTTCCGTTGGGCCCACAAAAGGAGGGCGTCTTTGGCAGATTTTTTTTCTGAACTTTCATTTTCTTCGTCCTAAAATGACATTGTGATGACTTTTTTGCAGGAATTATCAAATAATGATCTTACCACATCAATTTCAATTTCCTGTATTTGAAACCTTAAAATGATTGTCCAAATAAGACCTAAAATTAACATGCGGTTCCCGTCAACAATATCTTCCGCACCTATACTTTCTAATCTAACTTTTGTGTGTAAAAATGCTAAACTTTTATTAACATTTTCCACTTTGTGTACCCGCATCTTTCCATTGTTAGGTTTTGGAAGTTTTTCGCCTGATATTAATTCTAAGAGTTTTAATAACTTTCTTCCGTCTGCCAGGTCGACGAACACATCGTCTACCTCCATTCGCACCTGAAATGGTTTGCATTGGTTAGAGTTACAACAAACGATTATTATAATTGTAATATTAATTTATTTTATAAGATATACGTGCAAAATGAACATATTTTTATTTACATTATTAGATTATGTAAATATGTATAACAGATTAGATAATATCCGTTGTTGTTTGCATTTGGGATTAGCTTTTATAAACCAATAGAAGAAAATTCCTGTTATGCAAGATAAGAGTTTATTTACCTTCGATAAGTAAGAGTTCATCCATTTTGTAAAGGTCTTCTTTTGAATGTGCAAACGTTCTTCCTGAAGGACTCGAATACGTCCTTGCTCAAATTCGTTTACCTTGTCTCTTTGACTCATGTTAGTTCTAACTTGCAGCTTATTATCTGGCCTAGGTTCATAATGCACAGAACCAACTGAAACAAAAGAAAAAGAAAGTTAAGTTGAAGTCATTTTCGGTGACAGGATAAATCACAAATAACTCAAAAATATAAAATACAAATGGAATACAGAATATCAGATTTATCAGAAGCATATGCATAGCAATATAACATCCGAAATGAACAGGATGATGAAGAATAGTTGGTTGAGAAGCAAAAAATCTATCAACCAGCTATCACTAAAAATATAAGATGCGTTTCTTAGACTTCGACATAACATAAATTATTAAGTAAAACTTCAAACCGACATAGTAACAAAATATGATGGTATATTTGAATTAATACAGAAAATATTGACTTATCTCTCGAGCTGAAATCTGTTAATAAAAATACTAACATTCTCATAAATTATTCATCGAAAAATGAACGCGTTTTAATTAATTTTTTTACATACCACATATTGTCGATGGTCACAGTATACGTTTTCTATGAATCTATACTATCACGGTAGTATAGATAGAGAGGTGATTATCATATCTAATCTTATATAATTTAACTGACTAACACACACTCCTAAATTTTAATCATTTCTGCTAATATTTTTCGTTTTAATTATATTATGCATAATAGTATATATAATCTATTGTAAATGTACTGAAGTATTTAATTTTCATGAAATGTAACAACTTTGTATGGTTATGAGCATTTTTCGCACACATTTCGTATATTTGTTGATAAATCACATAATCCCAGATAATACGAAAAGCACGGCGTAAAAGTGGTCCGGCGCGATGAGGATAAAATGACCTCATCCACGGCATGGTGTGGGTGGGTCGGACGGTCAGTCATGTTCGCCAGCCATCGATACGTGTTTACACGTCGTTCCCCTTGTGCGTTGGGGCCGTTCGTCGTTTGACATTCTAACACGTTTCTTGTGCTGTTGTTTGTTCCCTGGCCACGCTACCAGTATTCAGTGTTTCCTCATACCAACCCGACCCGACTCCATTTACTGGGTCACGATTCCAGCACGATTGCTGCGTTTCGATGGCAATTTACTGATTTATTTAGAATAGCCTCGTTTTGGCATATTAATTGCCTGTTTGGTCTGCTGGAGGCTTGGCGAATATTTATTGGGGGCTACCAGCAGTGGATAATTAAAACGATATATAAAATCATTAGAAATACATAAATTAACTGCGTTGTTGTTTATTGCATTTCGAAATGAATAATTAGTATTCAAATGATCCGAATAAGCTATATGAGCTAGGCTAGAAAAATACAAAGTTCAAGAGATTGCATTGTGCAAATTCCACATTATTCGCATATTATTGACTATATACTACAGGGATTACAGGGATCAAAAACAAGATTTGATAAGGATAAAAATATCTGTAATTATTAATACTGATGATCGCATACAATAATTTTGAAAGTCATTTTTTTTCAAATATTTTCGTAATGTCTCTAAATCTCCCATATCAGTAAAATTTAAAAAAATAAAGGTCAAAAAATATTAATTATTAATTAACTTTTATACAATCACTTTCATGACACGTAGAATGCAGCTTTGGTCAGTTTCCCAGCACACACATTAAAATTAAAATAGCTAAAAAATAATACATATTTTGAATATACATATTTATGGTTATCCTTATTGCATTTATACGACTATATATTAATACTCAATGGAACTATTCATGTAATAAATTTAAAAATACATCTCGTGTACAAATGTGTGTACAATGTTAATGCTTATTAAATTGTATTAGTTATACTATGTGTGTCTGTATGTTTATAACATTATGCTCGTTCCATTTAATGATTTATCTAATGTCATACATTCACTTACAATTCAGTTCGTAATTAAATTTTTGTCAGTGTCGAGTAAATTCAAATTGTTTTCAAAATTTAACCAAAAAAACCAGTGGTACATACATCTACTGACAATTTTAAACTAAATCTGTTACAAACGTACTGATTTGTTAATAATACTAGAAAAACTGAAACATAGTTATTATTTCCTAATTGTATATATGAATCCATGAGTTCATATTTGCACAGAAAATTTATGCATTTTATTCTATACT
The DNA here is from genome assembly GCF_024364675.1 of Aethina tumida. Lineage (NCBI taxonomy): Eukaryota > Metazoa > Arthropoda > Insecta > Coleoptera > Nitidulidae > Aethina > Aethina tumida. The sequence continues at coordinate 20,248,484 of NC_065437.1, read as the reverse complement.
TTCTATGGTGAGAATGTGCAAAAATGTATAATTATTTGAGAATTGTTGATTTCTATCTAATGATGATGAATGAAACTTTTTAATCTTTGTTTATTAAATAATTTAATGTTAAATTATGTAATTTATTTTTCTGCGTAAGTCTCATACAGATAGATAAATAAGCCAGGAATATTATCTGTTAATACTGGTTTCATTTATCTTTTATTATAATTTTTTCTATTTTCATTCAATTTTTTTGTTCGTGGAAAATCGATGATAAAAATACTATTTATAATTGATTTAGTCATTCATTCATTATCTGATTGGCGTCGTTGATTTCTATAAAAGTCTAGACTTTGACTCATTCGGTTTTACCCTCAATTGGGTTAATGACAACATCAAATGTGTGAAAACATAACTGGTACATAAACGTTAGGTTAATTTCGAAAAATACCTCATAAAACAACGCAACAGTAAATATTTGGGTTAATTTTTTGGTGTAAATTGCCTATTGTAAAGCCTGATTTGTATAAATAACGTATTAACAAGACAATTGTTTAGTATTCTATGCCCGATGCATGACCATAAACAGTGGTGTCATCCATTTAAAAAAAAACACTTAACACTATGGTCGATTTTAATTGGATACACAAACAGTCGGGTTTATTCAACTGTACGACATCGTCATTGGTGCCTGTTGCAAATTGAGTCACCGTAATTGAATAATTACATTTGTATACCGATCAAATAAATGATGATCACGTCCTACGTATGTAAATGTCATTCGGCATTTTAAAAGCTCTTACACGTATGTTATTTAAAGTTTATTGGATAATGATGAATGAATGGATGACGTGAATAATTAATCTTTGATTAACGAAGTTGAGATACAATTTACCGCACTATATGCCATTTAACCTTTCTTTAGTAATCCTAACAAATTGACTTGTTACGTAGGACGGAGCTAAATTATTACATACATTCGTAATTGAATCTATCTTTTCGAAAACTAATCTTACACAAGCACTTAATCCCCAATTAGAAAAAGGTCGTGGAGATTATTGATGATCGTGTAGTGAAACAATACAACAGAAGTGAAAATGAAAATAATATTGAATAACCAAAGAAATAACTTAATTTCAATAGTGGAATCGTGATCAATTACACTATTAAACAAAAACCAACGCCTCTCCTAAGAATTTAACCTTTGCCTTTTGCAACAGTCGATTATGGAAGGAATTTCTGAATCCTTTTGCGAAGGTTTCTTGAGAACACAGTTAAACGCGAGCTGAAATATGCACGTTTTCAATCGGCTTGATCTAATAAAACAGCATGCTATTAATTTTACTTTGAGAGCCAAATTAACACACTATAAGCGGGTCGGGTAAAAATACCCGTCTCGAGAACTGTTGATTGTTAGTGAACCGGGTAATTTTTACCTTTTTGAATGTACTTACTTTAAAAGCGGGGTGAGATAATTTTACTCTATTGATTTACATACGGAACTGAAAGAATTATCTCTTAATTTTTGTTATAATTCAACAACTTAGTTTGGACTATTTTGCTGCCCGCCTATAGTGTGTTAATATGAACCAGAAGGTCTCACTTAATATATTTGAATATAAAGAGTATTATTACAAAAAAAAATAAATTTGTTTTTGGTACATTATTATTGCTTAAAAGATAATACAACATATGTTTTATAATATTGATAACATTGTTAAAATGTTCAAATACTTCAAAATGTGTCAATATATTTTTAAGTCTTGCCGTTGTATCTTATTTATATATATTTATAAATCTAGAACGACTTGATAAACAACTTTATACAAACAAATTGACATATGTAAAGATTCAACAAATTACATTTTTAGTGCACATAGACATATTAATTCAAAGAGTAATTTGCTATACAAACAAAAACAGAAAATTTCAAATATCACACGTGATGAATAAAATTTTGTGGGAGTAGACGGGAACAAACGAAATTAAGTTGCGTGAAAGTGTTCGTTCAGGTTTCACAATGGCAATCATTGTTCTTTCGACGATTTGAATGGCGAACAATGGCTTATTTGTCGCAACTATAGTCCGTGATTCTCGCTTTCAGGAAAGCGTCTTAATAACACACTCATTTAGTGTTATATAAGATAATATACCAATCAATCAAGTGCAGAATTAATGTAAGCCACTTCAAACGATAAAGAAGACAGTTTCTTATCATAATCATAAAAGTCCATATTTCAAATACAAGTAAAATATTGTTGTTAATTCATTTGGATGTAATATTTATTAATTTTTAATATTTTAAAAATTAGTTAAATATGAAAACAAATTTGGAAATGTTTGCATTCAATATAAATGCACACTGACATTTAATTAATTGTAAGATCGATAAGAAGCACATTACGATGAATATGACCGCAAGAAAATTGACCTTTTATAATAAGAGACCGTAGTTGATGTCTGATACTCCTTGTTCGCTTTTTCTTTAGTTTTTATGTTTTTTCCTTTCATGCTTAGGTGAATGCATATTTTAATAATAATATTTTTTTATATATTTTTATCAAGTAAGCTAAAAACAGTTAAAAGATTATGTCTCTTAAATTGAGTTTTAGTACATTTCAATCAATAATTTAGGATATGTGGAATGATAATCAAATGACGATTACCTCTATTCAAAGAAAACAATAGTGCGTTCCAAATATTCATTTCAATTCATCCAGAATTTGTACCAAAATTTAAATATGCATCAATAACCTGCGAAGATGTAGAAATTAATTTTACCGTATAAAAAAGAATTCTAAGAAACAGAAGACATAATTTTACCAGTATCGTTACAACTTATTTGATTTATATATTTAATTTACTGGCTAATCAATTTATTTTTTGTCTAATTTGTTTATTTCAGACAAATTTTGTGCTTTTTTTGAATTTGTTTTTAATATATTTATACTTTTCTACCCAGTCTCTATTTATAACACCTAGATTTTAATATTTGGACGACATTTCATAAAAATACAAATATTTCATTAAAATTCAAGCAGATTGTTATTATTTTTGAATATTACTAGTCCTAAAAACATGATATGATGAACATACAAGATTACTAATTTATAAACGTTTTATAACAGTTTTATAATGTTAAATAAAAGTGTTTGCACAATGATTTTTTTGGACTGCGTCATGGAGCATATTATAATAACTCCAGGATCTCAAGGACAACAGAGTCAACATGTCTAGAAAAATCGAAAGTACAAGGAATAGGATGCAAAGTTTATTTAGAGTTAGAACTTTAAAAAGATTTATAGTTAGAATATTTAAAAGTCATAAATACCATATATAAGTTTTTGATAAAGTTTAAGTTATTACGTACTTGGGTAATATATTGTATAATAAATTACAATAAATATTATTGCATATTATAAAATTATTTTATAAGGTACCTTACAGATAAAAAACATCCAATTACCTATACTAAACAATATCGTAAGATTATAGTTAAACAAAAGAACAAACATGTAACGGATTTCCTATAGAGTTATTTAAACATTTATTCAAATGACTCACCGGTTTCTTCATATTTTGACATATACACAACGATCCTCATATTTATCAATTATTAAATATTTCACAGAGACCAGCACCAAACCTTTTTCAAAACTGATGATCTAGTCACCGTTTTATGTCACGGGTCTCGAGAATATTGCGAACATGTGTCCAGCATAAGTCTAGAGACCGAACTGAAAACGGGGGTGCTTCCCTGTTCCGACGTCTGGAATGCATGGCTATATTTACGCTATTTTAAAACCCCGTCCGAAGTCAATGTGTTCGGAGTTTACAATATGAAAGCGTGCCCTGGAAAAACATACGAAGAAAAAAACATTTCCGGACTTAAAAAGATCCCAGTAGCGTGCGCCCTTCAAATGATATTGTGATGACTAACTGGGGATGTTAACCAGATAGGTTCTAGTTTCTGTAAACACGAGATAAATTAACATGGACTTTTTATCACTTGAGCACTTTTTTAATTAAGGTCACTTGAACGAAATTAATAATATATGTAGATGCACTGGATAATTATGAATGTTGATGTATCAAGATGATGATGTTGATGATGATGATATGCCCAATATAACAGAATTTTAGAAATATATCCTACTTCCTTACGTACGTAATAATTGCACATATGGCTCGGTTACCCATCATTAAGTTAGATAACCTCATTACGCGAGCAGACATTAAATATGGATTGTTAATAGATAATAATTAATAAATATCCGTCGTGGGATTTAATTGTTTAACGCATGAGAAGATTTGGAGCAGCCATCGTTGTGAAGTGTTTACCTTCTGTACAAATGAAATATATTTATTTATATTACGTTATCTATATTCTAGCGTCAAAGAACAAATGGATATGTTAAAAAAATAAATATTGCCCGTCTGTACAAATAAACCAGTTCAATAGCCTTAATAGCTGATACTGAAATGAATCTTTGCCTTACAGCAACAGTTATATTATAATTTTTATGTTGCAATTTTCTTTATCCAACTAATCGTTTTAAAACCCGAGGATACCATAAACATACATCTAAATTTAGGATGCACATGAAAGCACAAAGCTTGACCCTGTATTTGGAAATTATTATGACAAATGTCGGTTTATATTTATTGGTTGTATTAACATTATTGGGTGTATTAACATTATTTAACTACAATTAAAAATATAATCAGTGGCACATCCCAGGTAAATTAAAATCATTTTTATTGTTTATCATTAACAAAACTACATCAACAACTCAAATCAAATATGTCTAATCTAAAATGCAAGGTTACCAGAATTAATTGTTCATTTTACTGTTGACACATAAAGATAAAAACAAACAAATTTTTCTTAAAAACGCGTGGGTTTGCAGCCATTGTTAACAAACGTAACTTGAAACCTTGACTGATGCAAATTTTTAGCTGTATGTATATTTTAAAGCCTTCGTTCCAAGAAGAAATAGATTACATCTTAACAATGAAACAAAATTATGTATGCATTGAGTCTATTGAATTGAAAGCAACAATTAATTGAACTGATCCCACAAAACCTAAATTGTTCAAGTTTAATACAGATTTCCTAAATAAACTTTCTACTATATTATGAGAACTTATGTTTCTTTTCTATAGGAACCAATAAAAAATAAAAATAATTGATTTATTTTACTTTAAATACTTTAAAAAATCGTTGTACTTGATACTGATTGTGTTTATTTTTGTATTTGTTTGAATAAAACTAACTAATCATGTACAACATGTCATCTTAATACTAAATTTGGTAAATTGTGTTATTAAATTATTGTATTTATGATTAATTTTTAGATAAAGTTATCTCTTCCATTAGAAATAATTAAACAAAATAAATCATTTATTTTCTTTAAGAATGGATGAATTTTTTCTAGATTAACTATTTAAAGTATAAGTTGTTTTCATTTTTCACATTAGCTAGTAACATTTCAAAAAATTATAAACATTAAATTAAATAAATCAATTATTTGTAATAATGTATTAAATGTATAAATATGTAAATTCTGTTTCCGTATTCATCAATAAAATACTAATAGAAAATATTAAGCAAACTTTTTAAGTTTATAACAACTTATATTTTAGAAAATTTTCTACTATAGTTTTACTTTTGTTTGTCTTCTCTTTCTCATTTTTATCTTTGATAAGTACTATTATTTTAAATGATTTAGGTTAAATTTAATTAATTTTGCAGAATTATATATTATAATATAATATATAATTATAATATAAGATATAATTATATCAGAAGATATAATTATAACATATGTATATTTTGTTATCATAATTATCAGTAATATTCCATAAATTACACTTTGCTGTTAACATGAAAACTGCTAAACTTAACTATATTTGTTTATATTAGTAAGTCTTGAAAATAGAATTATCTGGAAGATAACTGACGTGACAAATAATTAGTAAAAAATACCTTAAATAATCACTCACATCACCATCACAAATATCATATATCTATCATAACTTTTCATACACGATTTTTACTCAAATGACCGTCTCTTCATTGTCGGCATGAATGCGAAACTAGACGATATCAAGTTAACCGTAAAGAGATTTTCGTTCCAATATTCAAATTCTAATTGAAATTAGCATAATCTAATCATTTTTATGCAACACACACGTTATTTAGTGCATACTAGTGAAACTTTTATACGGTAAAAGTTGAAGAACTCATCATTATTAAAAATATAATTAATTAAAATTTCATAATCAATTTTTAAGAATAAAACATATCCATGAAGTAATAAAATTGTTTCGCAAATAACATTCATTAATTAATGATTTAGGTATGTGAGTATCAGGAGGAAATGTCAGTAAGACAATTAATGTGGGCACATCGGACTTAATTGTTCTCACCTTTAAAACTTTGAAGACTAAAAATTTTGAAACAAAGTGTATACTAATATTTCAAAAAAAATCATACTCTAATTTGTTTTTAAAATTTCAAAGAAAAGTAAAACTTTATAAATATCGGAATTGTCGATAAAATCACAAAAATAATCGAAGTTGGCAGAGATAATCGCTGCCCAGGAACTAAATAATGGATCATAAAATAGTTTTAAACCATTTGCACAAAGCTTAATCTAAAAAGAAGCTGCGTACCACACCAAAAAAAACATGATAGATCCAATTTCCATCTGCGAAATCTTGGCCACACGAAATGAAATCGACCCATTTCTTAAGATAAGATATGGGTCACATATGTGATGAAAATGCCGCGAAGTAGATTAAACAGTGGCCAGACCAGGACTAACTGCCTAGAAGGTTCTGCTGTGTATTTGGTGGGACTGGAAAGAAATCATTTATGATGAGAAGGTCTCCATATGGCCTAACAATAAATTCAGATCTTTAGTGTCAACAACTAGACCATTTGAAGCTAACGATTGACCATAAACGGCGAAAATTGGTCAATAGGAGTAGTATGGCCACCACATTTATTATGACTCATCAGAAACTCAGGGAACTTGGTTGGGAAGTTTTGCTACATCGACCATATAATCCGGACCAAGCGTTTACCGTCTTTTTCTTGCATTGTAAAGCTTTCTTAGTGATTGGAAGTTGGCATCAAGAGGAGACTGTAAAATCAATTACTTGAGTAGAACTAAACGGTGCATATTTGACCCAAATCGGACAATGTTATATAAATTAAATTATAAATTATATTTATCTGTCAAAAGTAAGTTTGCTTAGATATTTCAGAAACAGTTAGAGATATCAAGAAGCGGCTTGAAGCAATCAACGTTTAAAAAATTGATTTCTGAAGATTGAAGTCATCTTTTCAGTTTCTAATCTGGAACCACTCGTAACACCCAAGACCCAGTACGACAAGGGCAGGCTTTCGTTCCCAAAGAATCGAATGTCGAGTGGCAAAAATACAAGATTTCAACATCACCGTACGGCGGGCCGAATCAAGAATCCGCAAATCGCAAGACCCGTTCGCCGCTGCGGCGTTGGGCGGTCGTCAGTGGTGAATGGTGGAAAAGAGAGCGTGCAGAGCAACGGAGCGGTTATTTTGCACAATAACCGGTTAACAAACAGTGAACGCGGCGTTGCGTTCGGACGGAACAGGAAGAAAGATGGGAACCCGAACAAAAAACGGAAACGACATTCGGTATCATTGCCGGTCATCGGGACTCCGGTCCCCTGAACATGCGGCGATGCGCCACCGCCGAAGCGACATTGCAAAACTGTTACTCGATTAAGCGGCCGCGATTAATGCGAACGCTTGCACATGGCGTCTTGTGCCCGCGGCTTCATGTTTACGGACCACTTTTATCTGCAAATCATTGACTGCGTATCAGAAATAAATCACTTGTCGAGGCCGTTAGGTGTTACTTCTAATGATTCCTCGCAATCACTTTGCCATAAATATGATCTGCTTCGAGCAACACGTTAATTTTAAAAAGTACATATGCGGGGCATTCCACGTCAAATCACTAATGAACTCGATCCTTTGGGTATTCGCTGAAATTTTTTTGTTACCTACTTAGATTCCTTCAAAATGAAATGATCATTATTACAGAGACAGCTGAGCTTCGGCTTCAAGATCAAGATTCAAATTAACTACAAAGTAAGCATGAATGTACCAAATGACCAGTGAAGGTTTTCAGCTATAATCTAATAGTAATAGAAAAAATATTACTCATACCGTTGAAAAAACGGTGAAAACATACTAAAATAATAAAATTTATAAATTACTTATTAATGGTGTATTTAAAATATTTGATTATCTGTCTTGTGATGTTGTTTATTTATACCTTTCAAAGTCCTAATCCTTATTCTAACTTATCACTTAAATGTATTGCCCGAACATACACGGTTATCAAAATCATTCGTATAACTAACGACGAAATTAGGGATTTCCCCCAAAAAACTTCAACTAATCGAATAAATTACCAAATATTTTGTTCAATTTATCAAGACATTCATTTTATTGAAATTCGAATTATGTATAATATGCATGTAATTCTTATTATTTGCGCCATTGTGAACCAATTTCCTGTGAATTATCAAAATTTCGTTGTACTTTCTGTCATCAAAAGATCAGATTTTACAATTATTTAAAAAAAAAACAAATATTAATTTTTTAAATTTTGACACTTCTTATTAAAAAATTCTTTCAAAAATGAATAATTTGGAAAAAAGTGTTATTTAGTCAATTGTTGAAGTATAACTGTTAAAAAAATAAATGACATGTTGAAAACTACATATACAGTAGTTTTCATAATTATAGCAACTTTTTAAAATATATTAAATATTATATTACTTGAATTGGATGCCAGTACCTATAATGTTTATTGTGTGTTATGTTATTGTCATGTCTACTAAGCAACTGGTTAATCTAATTTTATTCTTTTTCGATGTACAAAATTTAACAACTTTTACTTTATGGTCTCTCATTGCTTTCTGTGAATTTAAATCGATTATTTACTAACGGACTGGCCAAATTTGTCTGAGTTCGAAAAATTGTCAATTATAATGTCAAAAAACAATCCAATCATATCACTCCAATTCAAGAACCTTGAAGGAATATAATATAACTTGTCGTATTCTTGGGTCTATGAAACCAAGATGGGCCAAAATTATAAAATAAGGAATATTACACAAAGTGTCAAATCCCTTTTAGAATTAAGATTACTATATTTATGTCCAACTCAATTGTGAAAAATATATGTAACATTTTATAGAATAAGAATATAGTAGTTTCTATAATGCAGCATAAAATGACAATAGCCATAGTATTATCATTTTAACGTTCACATTAAATAGTCTATACTATTTAACATTTTAAAAAATTACTACAAAAAATCTAAGATATTCGTAAATGAACGATTTGGTATGGACTATCCCATATGTACTACATATAAAATGTGTTACATGTTATTGTAATATTGTGTATTACTAATAAAAGTGAAAAATGCAATAGGAAATTACTAACAGCACAAATAAGAAAAAGACACAGACACAGATGTTGCACATTTTCATTCTTTTGTGGTTCTAAACTTAGTTTGCGACACATGTGGCGAATCTCTTTCATGACATTGCCCTTTTGTCGGTGCGAAGCGGTGTAGTTATTGTCGTCGTATTGACCTTTTCCAATCCAAACAATCGAACGAAGCGAGTGTGAACGTCCAACGCACTTGTCTTAGTTCAAGCGAAAATATTGAAGTGCACCAGTGATGGGTTTGGTTACTTTTGTGCGGAGAAATCTGTGTGTTTTTTATTAAATACGACAACGTTAACTATAGAAATTTGGACAGACAGACAGTTTTTCATAAAAAGTTAATTAAAACAATTTTTCTTATGTTAATGGGACTCATTTTTTTATTATGGTATTTATTTATTAATTCCTTTTGCAAGGGACTGATTAAACCTGTTGAAATTTCGCAAGAGGGTTTTGCAACTTTTATCGCAGCATATTTACACATGACAATTTTATAAATTTCAGAGCATATTTAACGGTTTGAACTACATAATAAAGTAATTCTTGTCAAAACAAAACATGTTTTTCGAGAAAAATTAATTCCAGTTTATCTCTGTTTCCAAGAAATGTATTTTGTGATATAAATCATGTAAGGAACCATCACATGAATAACATACATATTAATTACATTCCATTAATACACAAACATTAGAAATTTCGATTTTCAAATTTAAATTAAATATGCATTATACGTCTATTAACTTATGCACATATTTATTGTTTGTTTCTCTGATTTCTAAATTATTCGTAACAGTAAGGAAAAGTGAAATTTGGTGGCATACCTTTCCAAGATACCGTATGAATTTGTAATCGCACATTTTGATACTATTTCAGTTTTAATATTACTTTGTTACTCATGTTCGTGGACCTCGTATCATCCGCCAATAAAAACGTGGCATATTGTCGGCATTAACAATGTTAATTAAGGTTTGCAATTCAACAAGTTTGACCTTTCCAATCGACGATAATTGTTATTATAATTCAGACATAAAACCAGCCAATAAAGTAGTCTCGTTCTCAACTGAAGATAAATCATAGTCAATTATATCAATGCTAAATTTGAAATACACATACATATATGTAAATCTGACACATATTAAAAGTAATTACTTTTACTAATATGAATACGAAAAAGAGAAACTAATTAAAATTTAAGCTTTATAATAGAGACTCAATAATGATTTCAATAAATTATGTATTTAAAATTCAATTATTTACGTGATTTTACTTTATTTTTTAACAGAAATTCAACATTCATACAATCAATTGTAATTTACATATGTTATGCATACATCAACAAAGTTAAAAAATGTTATAAATATTAAATTCAACAATGCAAGGTCGGAAATTTATTAATTATTTCGTAAACTTATAAAATTGACAATAAATGCTCGTTTATAACGCATATAAACATTTATATGCGTTATAATTAGTCTCTACATCATTCCATTGAATGGTAATTTTTAAATTAAACCAATGACTTAATTATTTATGAAACAACATATGGTTTAAAAGATGCCGATGACTCATATCATAATAATCTTATTGACATGATTCAACTTGAACTAAAAAGTTTGATAATTAACAATTTTAATAACTGAGCGATTACTAGAAAAATCTCATAATTATTGTAATAATTATATATAATTCTGAGGGGATATGTATTGAAGATAAGATATGTGTTAATATTTTATTTAGAAAATTTCAACACAGTTGTAAAGTGACAAATTTCTATATTTAACAAGACTAAAATTAAATTTTTTCTTGATAATAAGTTTAATTATAATTAATATTAATCTCTAAAGCTAGTTAAAATTAATATTTTTATACTTTGTGATGCACGTTATTGTACAAAAAAAAAACTATTTTTAATTACTTTTTTTAGGTTACACATACATAAGCACTAAAGCTAGTGTTTTTGTAATATATTCAAGTCTGTAAAATAAAATGAAAGTTTTGGTATATCAAAAGTTTTTCTTAAAAGTAAGTTTAATTTTATTGCACAATGACAAACTACAATCTTATATATTTTTACTTATAAAAATTCATAAAAAATAATAGCATAATTTATATAAAAAATGCAATTTATCATATTTAATTCTTCAATCTAACTGTCGATCTGTTGTATCAGAGATAATAAAAATATTGCAGGAAAGTATTTAAGATTTCTTCGTTTATCCTCGATTTCATAAACTCTAAAAGGCTATACAAAAAGAGGTAACTTCCATTCACTTTATTATATTTAAAACATTTCTCCCTACAATTCAATAACCTCATTTTTTCATTGTATTTCTTGAAATATTCAAATGGTATAATTTAATATTTTATAAAACACATTGGTTGCACGGAAAATATTGTTTTCATCTCGCCTGCAAAATACCTTTTCCGACCTCGATATTATCTTGCCTCGACCTCTTGCAAGTCAGCAGAGCGGCCTTCGCAATAATATTACTCTCGACACAGAAAAATATTATTTAGTAGCCTTGATATATACATATTACACATAAAATAAACAAGGAATTCTATTAATCGGATTAAAGAACGCATTCGAAACACGGTTCAATTATACCAGAATCTGCTTATCAACATCTAGGGCCATTGGCCTGCGTTATAATAGATGGACGTACTAAATCACCGTACTATTAATATCCGCAACTATTTGAGAAATAATAAACAAAATTGAATTTGTGATAAATAACTGCATATTATTTAATAAACCATCATAATATTCGAAACGATAATATACAACTACAATACTAAAACAATAACACCGATACAGTATATATTTACTTTTACAGGCTCACTAAAACATTAAATTTGCAGTTACATAGCTTAAAGAGAAAAAAAGAGAAAAACTCAAATAAGTATAAAACCCGTTACGAAGTATAAAATTTGAAATTATTAACGTCTATTTGGTATTGTTTATGGGCTGGTAGCGGTAAATGAATGTTAATACGTAACATAATTAAACAGCCTGATTTTTTTGTCGTTTAACAGTTAACCGTAAATGAAACGCGGCCCATTCAAATGATCACTGTGGATAAATCCAAAATCGAACATGCATCTAAAATAAACACCGGCAAATTATTGTTGATAAGGAGTTCATCGGACGGAAATAAAAAGAACATATTTACATTGTTGTCGATGCCCGAAGAAATAAATAAAAGAACTAAACCGAACCATATAAACAATGAAGTGTTTCTTGTTATAATAAAGTGATTTTTTAAGCTCCTCGTATAGACGAACCGTTGTTATTTCAACGTGGATATAAAATCAGTAATGATGTAATAAAAGTTAAGTACTTACACTGAGGTAATGATGAAATTATTTGCGGAACCTACGTAAAAACAGGATGGTTCTCAATTTGTCAGTCCCACCTTTGTATGAACACACGTAATAGTTTAAATGGGAAAATGATTGTTTTTTTTTATTATTTAGTAGGAAGGAACATAAGATGGTAATATCTTCCCACACGCTTTCGCCTGCCTGTTAAGATCAAACGTCCGAACCATATCGTATATTCCAAATTGACATTTGCAAACGATAAAAGGGATAAACGCTGCGTATTTATGGCCCTGTGCGATGTAAATCACTCTAACGCCAAATGATTGTTAATTTTAGACGCAATAAACGTTTCACTCTGATCACAAGACAAGTCGATTTACGACCGAAATCGCGTCGTCCAAGGAAAATATTAATTTATACCAATTTATGCTGTGGGAAAACGAGCTTTTCTTTTCAATTGATACCTGCAATAAAACGTAATTAAATAATTCATAATGAAATCAACATAAAATGGAGGTTACATTCCTCATGCATCATTGAAATCTATTTGTTCTGCTGTAAGCTGACGCTGGTAATTGCACCTCGTTGTGAAATTCAATTTAAGTTAAAATTTATTGTAATAACATGTAGGAATGTGTGCACCACGTTCAAACGAAACATGGTTATTGTTTATATTGTTGAATAAACAACTGTTCTTGTTATTCGTTAAATTCATGGTAAATGTAAATTTCCTGATGAGCTCTAGATTCAGTTTGTTGATAGCTACATTGTAATAATCGCTACGGGTCTCATCAACATCTGATTATATTAAATTAGTAAGACACGAACTGTTTTCTTTATATTCTTAGAAATAATGAATAAAACAGAAATTTCTACTGATTAACCAAGTAGTTCAATACGTTATTAAACAAGTTGCTCCACAATAACTATAGGTTTTGGAAAGTAATAATGGTTCTATTTAAATTTCTACGATATGTATAATCACACATTAAATAATTGTCATAAAGTTTATGTGTTGAATTGATTTCGTTATCTAACAATAAAATGTTTAAATCGTTAATAATACTTTCAAATGAAAACACATAAAATCAGTAAATCAATAACAAGTCACGTAAGGAGTTGAATCTCCCCTTGTATGGCTTTCACAACGCGATAAAAGGACATTGTTATGGAATCACACAACGCTTATGGCACAAATACCAAATCAAATTGGCTTTATCCAATTTAAAACATTGATCTCTCTGGCGACGAGGTTTCTTTTCAATTTATCATTGTTGTTTGCCAATACTTCAGATTAACAACGACGTTTTATCACTTGAATTATGAAATTGCAACCAATTAACTTAAAGGATTACCGTACAATAAAGATTAGCAACATTATTGGATTGTATGAACAATTATTAAAAAAATCAATAATCTTTTTATTTGGCAATAAAATTATAATCTAATCTAATATGGCTAGTAGTAAAAAAATAATTTCAACGATAACGATGTTTTATTGAGACTGAATCACACGACTGATGATTTGTCCAATTAACCAGAACACGTGGTCAAATGTCAATTAAAATTCTACTTCGGCACTCGTGCATGTAAATAAAAAGATTGCTTCAATTACTCCACAACTGACGATAATACTCTTTTTGTGTCTAATAAGGCGGTTTCGTTTAATTAGCCTGTGAGTCTACCCCTTCAATTAATGCTCTCAATTACCGGAAACTTATTTACAGTTCATTTCAACTAGATAACCTACAGGTGTGTTAATTTTGTTGATACGGACAACAATAAAATGCCATAAGTTTCTCTAAGTTATCAAAATGTATGTATGTAGAAAGTGCGTACAGCTAATGAATTGATTTTTCATCAAAAACAATCGTTCCTAATTTTAAATAATTCATGGACTTGTTTCATTGCTCTGGTGAGTTTATTACATGCCGTACTGTCACAGTAAAACCGTACAATAGAAAATAAAATGTAAATGATCCATGAGGGAAAAGTTTCCAATTTCCCCTCTGGATACCGGATGGTGTTAATGACATTTCTCTTACATTAATTATGATTTACAATTAAATTGCATCATAAATAAATACAGTTGTATCTATTTACTGGATCTGTCATATTGTAAGCGACCGCATTTATACTTATTTATGCACAAATGTCACCGTCGGTCACAATCGTCAACTCGATAAAGAAGTTAACATAAATCACGTTCTACTTTAGTTCATATTCTTAAGAACGTTTTCAATGAAGTCAACTCGAATGAAGAAAGTTTATTTCAACCGCACAATATTTCATTTTACGATCAGAGTTATGGTACGTGTGCTAAAGAAATCAATGAACAACATTGCGAATGTGATTTAAATTAAATTTTTTATAACTCAGCAAGCAAGTTGTGCTGAGCCTTATTAATTCCGTCGTTTGTTGACCAACAAACTAAACAAGAACGTGTCTAAGTTGTGGTAAATTTACTAGTGTCATGAATTCAAAACGTAAAAAAATTACCAAAGTTTTTTATAGTAAAAATGAATGAGGCCACTCTTGTTTATGCTACAAACTGTTAAAAAATTCAACCGAAACTGTTAATAAAAGAATACTTCTGTAGAAACGTCTTGTTCTTAAATCTTATGCAGTTACTATAAATCAGTTTCTCTGAGAACTTGTAGCGACTTTGTTGGCAGTACAATAAATCAACTCCTTATACGTAGTTTCACGAATAGCAACAAATTCATCAGATATTTGGCCTACTTACTTATAAGTGGCATCAGACTATCGGAATGCAGCAATGAGATTTTATTTTATTGTAAATATGATAACAGCACTAAAAATTGTTGGCGACATCAAGAGGTTTACTTGCCTAAATTATAAGAGCCAAACAAGATAAAATATAGATATAGATGTGTAATGATTGATACATGATAATTGAGCATGATAATTTTTTTATTTCGACGAATACGTTTCAATGCAATTCTCGATACACATCTGCAAGTCATTGGGAACAAAGCGGGAACAGTTATACAGGAAATACACCGTAATTTTTAGTGAATTTCAGTTCAATTTACTCAATCTCTCTGATGGACGGCCATAAACAAATCTAAAAGGAAATGAAATTAACAATACGATTTTCAAGGTAAACATGCCGAGTGCTTATTAACTTAACTATTCAACATTTCAAAGCGTACATTTTATTGAATCAGGTTACTATAATAACATTAGAAAAGTAAAAGTATCTAATATTTACTCACAATTCCAATGCACTGGTATTATTAAGTGCATTTCTTAGATAATAACACCAGTTTAACGAATTTCAAAAGAACTCTTCGAAGCACAAATTTAAAAATTAAAATAGCATTTCCTGTACTATTCATATCACATTAGTCTGTAAAAATGTAAATTTGTTCTATTTTTTCTTTAATTATCGACAAAACGTTTATTCTTTCGTCTTTTACATTTTTCTTAGTTTATTTTTAGTTTAAAATTTTACAGGATAAAATCGGTTAAATTCATTGATTCATGCCGATTTTTTTCTGTACAATAATCACCTAGTATGTTCTCTTTTAATAATCCTGATATATCAGATGGAGAGGATTGGACATAATTTTTCTTGCTCTGATAAGAGCTGAGTTAGCAACATTATATTTCCATACTATTAAATCGAATTATTTTCTTACTGACCAAATTGATATGGTTTATTGAAAAGTAATGACACAAAAACGTACTTTGAAAAATAATAGCTATTTCATGATAATGTTAAAAAATAAGGAAAAATTGAGGTCTAAAAAAACTGTGTTTCTTTTTGTTTGATATAGTTTCAGTTACATTAATTTATGTTACGTGATGTACAGGACTAATGTCCATTGCCATAATAGAGGTCTCTTTAGATCTCTATACAATCAAATAAAGGAAGCATTCTAATCTGTTTTCTGTGATTTTTCAGACTAGAAAGTGAGAACAAATGGAAAATTAAACAAATTAATTACTTTTTTTCATATACTCATCCGAACTATTTGCTTACTTCAGTTAAGGAACTCTATCGTTTCTCTACTAAAGATATTCCACCAAACACTCCAATTTTCAAAAATATGACTTGGCCACATTTCAAACTGGAGTTAACTTATAAAACAATTTTAGTAAAATTTAAGCATAGAAAAAATTATTTCCACGTAATTAATTTTTGTGTAAACTAGTATAGTATAGTTAATTTTAACTCGTTTATTATAACTCAAAATGTTTGTAATTAAAGAAAACAGCATCGAGTAATATATATTTAAATAATTTTACTAAAACTAAATTAAAAAGACGCCAAGTTATTCTTATTAATTTTGCATAGCGCCTTCAGCAGTTAATGCATATGTTTCGATATAATTGCTTTTTGCATCTTTTAGATCATCCGACAATTTGCATAAAACTGGCAACATATGCACGCAATGTCAATTGTCAATAACAGTCATGAAAGGAATAATTACAAACAATTACATAAACATATACAAATAAATGTCGTTGAACTGTTTGAAGTCCACCAACGTCGAGTTTTCTTAGACGTATACGTATGTATTTATCATACAGATTTATTTTTGCAAAAGGTTATCGTATCAAAATGAACAGCCTGAAGCTATAATTAATATTAAATACATTCACATATGTCTTAATTAGTAAAAGTCACAATTAAAACTAATGATATTTTTACTTTAAACGGAAAAATTCGCGTAACACCATCGTACAAGACACCAAGGCTAAGTTAAAAAATTGATATAGGTTGGTATATTTAATTGAAAGGCTAGGAAATTAACTCCATGTACCCTATCATTATCATAAGTATTATCTTGAGGTCATATTCGCAGAAGTAGAAACGAACAATCGGCAGGAACAAACTGTCCGAACTGTTAACGTTATTTTTGGCGAAAACAAGTTCGACAATGACGAGTCTCACGATTACGTTTCGTTGGACCACTTTTAACTGCTTATTATTAAGGATCCGGACTCGCTTAACTATACAGTTTAATTTTGACCTGAACAAGAGTCTCGTTCATTTTAATGAATAACACGAAACTTAAAGATTCCTGTTTAATTAAGTATACTTACAAAATACAACATAATACAATCGGTGCCTTTAGATACTATAGAGGAAAATGTGTTTAGAAATATATTTGTTATTTTTTTATTGTTGAAATAATATTTTTATCTTCACATATCTACAAGGAAAAATAATATCAAAAATAACATATTGGTATTATACAATAAAAATGCCTATAATAAATATTAAATATAAGTCACGATTATATAAATGTAACAACAAATTCTCTTGTTTAATTAATTTAAGTGTATTTAAGAAATGCACATTGATAACATTGTTCTAACAAACATAACGAGGCCAACAGCTTTAGATATTTTGTTGAAAAATTTGAAATTTATTTGTTTTCCTATTAACATTCTGGCAACTTTTTTGTACACTACTAACAACGAAAATATAATTATAATATAAATGTTAATCAATTATATAATATAAATGAATATATAATAAATTATAATACGACTAATACAAAAAAACATTTGCATATGCATTTGCATGTGTCGATATTTTTAGAAAACTTTCACTTAGCCACTGATGAATCTCTGAAAACATGCTTCGATGTAAATGTGTGGAGGACGGTGTGGAAAAGGTTAAAGAGTCAAAAACATATTTCAAAAGTCAGACGAATATTCGCAAATTCAAGGTTGACTGCGGCAGAAATTGTTATGCTAAGTAGTTTACTACAAAGCGAACATTGTTTGGTTTAAACACATTTTGGTTTACATATCATATTCATTGATTAACGTTTGGGTCCAACCGATATCAGCATTGATGGTCCGAAAATTCTACTATCAGCTTCGCTATATGCGGCGATGTTTTGTTCAGAAATGGATCAGTAGATCAAAAATGTACAATGCAATGAGATAATTTGATTTATATGCGTTAAATAGCATCACAAAATTTAATCTTGTTGTTACGTAAATTGAGCATACATGTTGTTTAAACAAAAATACTACACTTTTGAAAACTATTGTATATATTTGTTAAATAATTTATGCACATTGTTAAATTTTTTTACATTTTAAACATTGTTAATATTTTATTGGGCACACTTTGTTAATTATAACAACCTGTAAACGGTGATTTAAAGATTCAATGAAATGAAATTTCACTGCTCTTCAATTAAGAACTACAATTCATCTCAATTTGATGCCTTTTGGACTTTTAATCGAGATTACATGTCGTGTCACATACTTTAAACTGCCCAATCGTGAATCTCATAGTGATTATCTTTTAATCAACTTTGAACACCTATGGATTTATGCTTCGTATCATTATCATGCATAAAAAATGTAAATTGGTAAATTATCGTTCGTAAATGCTGTTGATATCAACAATATTTACGCCTTGATGTTTCATGTTAGTTATTATTTTCTTATCACTGAAAATGAATTTATTTAATAAAATAATATAAATCTTTCTAAAAACAAAGGCTAACTATTAAGAGTATTGTTTAATAAATATACAAAACATAAATACATTTAAATGTGACATTTCTTTGGCCAACAAAAACAGACTAATATATGTGTTTAAATTAATATCCTCGATATTTGTAGGATATGTAGCAAAAAAGAAAAAAGAAAAAAGAGTATAGAATATCAAAATATATTTTTTATACTGGCTGGACAAAATTTGAATTAAATCCTTCCTTAAAATGTTTGATTTTAAATGTTGTGCTATTTCTCTGGCCACCACTGTAAATTTAGACAAAAAATCAACAAACTTATTGGTCTAGACTTAATTAGAATATTGGAATGCCACTAATAATTATTATTCAAATAGCACTACTGAAATACATAGTTAAAAGAAGGAAAGCTGCGCATATAAAACATACTAATTTTAAATGCAAGAACGATATTTTTCTTTTCCAAAGAGAAAATAAAATGTGGTTTGAGTTAATAAAATGTGCTTTTATAAAATGTATTATTTGCTACAATATATAAAATATCTCTGTATACCTGTCCCTCCAAAAGCCATTCAGGTATAATTATAAAGGTCCACATTTCACAGGTAGTAAATCCCTTTTACCGTCCCTTAAAGTATTCTGGAAGGTATTTTAATTACAAAATTATCTGTATACTTTGAATTTATAACTGAATTGTAATAGCGGTGATTTTTGGAGGGAAATGTTTTTCAAATTTTTAATAGACATTAAAATTAACACTATCAAAATTCTATCTATTACAATTATACATTAAATAAAATTTGTTTACGTTATCATTTTACATTATTGTTATAATTTCGAGTTATATAATAAAACTTAAAATAAGTGCATTAGTTTATCGCCACACGTAAGCATAGTTACTTATATCAAACACTCCCCGAGGAATTAGGTACTTTGCTTAGCGCTCTAGAAAATATCCAATCGGATATCATAATTGTCATCCTGTTAACCTTGGCTGGATAACCTACATGCAGTAAAAATCAACAGACCTATTTCAAATTTGTATTCAAATTTCTCTTATACATTACATATTTAAATTTATTCAAGACATAAATTACTGTCGAAAATGCTAATCGCGGATACTAATACCGTTTTTGGAAAATGAAGGTCCAACAAAATGGCAAATTGAATAAAAACAAGAAAATTAAATTTTGCAGTGAAAAGCAGGGCACAATCGATGTCGATGACCCACACTCCGTTCTGACGTCACTTGTCTGCAAAGCAAAAGAACTTTTGGCGATATTTTAACACGAGGTCCATGTCCTTGATTGTCGGGATCTTTGCATAATATTATAATACCATTATGCGGTATGAATTTCATATTGGCTGAAACTTAAACGACTAGCCCCAATGTATGAAACAAGAATTTGCCGCGCCTATATTGTTTATAATGTGTGTTGACAATAATTGTTTATTGATATATACATTTTTTACATTTATCACACAATTATATTTGGATGTAATTAGTGTTTATTAATTAAAATAATTAATAAAATAATAAACGTTCAACACTACTTCCACTTAAATTCCCGACGTTGTGCATATACGTGCTTCAAGCGCAGTTAATTATTGCACAAATCTCCAGGTCCTCAAGATAAACAGTACTTTACCAGACATTATCATAATTTCCTACCTGCTTGTATAATTTTCGTCTTATTAATCCAAGGAAATGTTCACCCTCACTTAAAACTAAGTAGTCAAAAACACAAATTACACCGACGATATAACTAAAATATTGAATTTTTCACAAAACACGTAACAATCACAAACCGAAGCTTGACCGCTTCTTCTTTCACGTTTGCGCTCCTAACTAATTCAACTCAACAGGTGTTCCACTCTCAGTACATCCAACTATGCAAAACAAACCTATGAATATAAACGATTACCTACAGTTGGCATCACTGTTCCTCAAAGAAAATCTACAGTTTGATATTTACATTTACACTTGATTCAAATTTATTTTTTTGTAAGATAAAACTACTTATTGCTTTATTTAAAATAAATAATAATTAATAAATAAATTTTATAATTTGTAAATTAATTTTCATTTTCTTACGTTGGTCAGAAAAATGTCAAATGTCATAACAAAACCTTAACCTTATATTCTTCTCAGTTGTTTGTTTAAAGGAATATTAAACTTTACAATATATAGAAGATTATTAAACACAGTTAAACATGATGAATCCTACGTTAAGTTATGCGATTCAAAGTACGGCAGGTGCAGTGCCTGTTAGAAATGAAAAGGGTACGTAAAACAGTCTCCTTTTTAATGAATATGATCAAACAATAATTGTTTTATATTGTAGGAGAGTTGTCTATGCAAAAAGTTAAAGTGCACAGATATGTCTCCGGTAAACGACCAGATTATGCCCAGGAATTACGATCGGACAGCGAGAGTGATGATGATGATTTTTTGGAAAAACGAAATCAGCCACAACCTCCATCGCCAGAGCCAGTGAAAAGTGAAGATGAGTTGAATGATCCTAGGTTACGACGTTTAAAAATTGCTGAAGTTAATACTGAAGTAAGGCCAGAGAGGCGCAGGCATATATTGGAACCAGAAGTTATGGAATCATCTGATGAAGAACAACCAGAGGAAGAAGAAATAAATTTACCAGGTATGTAAAACCACTATTCATTCAAACCTTAGTAATTTATATGTATATTATTTCTAGAACATAAACACACTCTTGAAGCTGGACCTGATGATGATGAATCAGAAGTTGAGTTAAGTGATGAAGAAATTGAGAAAAGAAGAGAGATGTTAAGGAAGCGAATGTTGACCAAACAAGATGATGAATTTCTTGTAAAAGAAGATGAAAAGTCTGAATCAGATTCAGATGAATCAGCTGAATATGAAGAATATACAGATTCAGAAGAAGAGACAGGTATGTTTTTTGTTTATTTATTTAAAATTTCATATTTAAGAAACTATATTTAAAAATAATATATCAAATTATTTTTACAGGTCCTAGATTAAAGCCAATATTTGTTCGTAAACGTGACAGAATTACAATACTGGAGAAAGAGAAAGAAGCACAAAAACAGAAACAACTAGAAGTGGAAGCTCAAAGAAATGCAGAAGAAAGAAGACGTCAAACGTTAAGATTAGTAGAAGAGACCATCAGAAAAGAACAACAAGCCATTGCAAAAGATAAAAATGAACCACATATTAATGATATTTGTACAGATGATGAAAATGATGAAGTTGAATATGAAGCCTGGAAACTTCGTGAATTAAAAAGAATAAAGCGAGATAGGGAGGAAAGAGAAGCAATAGAGAAAGAAAAATTAGAAATTGAGAGATTAAGAAATATGACTGAAGAAGAAAGAAGATTACAGTTGCGTCTTAATCCAAAGGTCATTACTAACAAAGCTGCAAAAGGAAAGTACAAATTCTTACAAAAGTATTATCACAGAGGTGCTTTCTATCTTGACAAGGAGGAAGACATTTACAAACAGGACTTTGCTCAGGCAACATTGGAAGATCACTTCGACAAAACTATTCTTCCTAAAGTTATGCAGGTGAAGAACTTTGGTCGGTCGGGGAGAACAAAATACACTCATCTGGTTGATCAAGATACAACTCAGTTTGATAGTCCATGGTCTAATGAAACAGCACAAAATGTAAAATTCCATTCCAGTCAAGCAGGTGGCACTAAACAAGTTTTTACAAAACCATCTTTAAAAAAAAGGAAACTTCAGTAATTTTATTGATAGTGTACTTTTTTTAAATTATATATATTCAATAAACAACATTTTTTTATTCATCAATTAATATTATAATAAGGATACATAGTTTCCCATAACTGTTAAAAAAATAAAAAACAATGTTCTTTAAAAGCATAGTAATTCTTATTTTGCCGAATTTTATTATAAAATACATCATAAACTGATAGTCAACTTCTCTCAATACAAAAGATGGTTTAAACTAGTGTGTCCTTTCTGCAGTCTTAATTTCTCATTAGATTTATTTCATTTACATTATATTACCTGAACTGAATGTATTAAGTATCATATATCTTCTCTACCAATCCACAAGTATCGTACGAGAATACTGACTAATTTAAAACGAATCATGTAGACGTAGTTACAAGACTAAACGGCATCCGGCGAAGACTCCACTTAATAAAATATAAGATTTGTAAATAAGTGATATATTTACCATAATCACATAAATTCTAATACAATTTTCTGTTTCTTATATAAAATATAATATATACTTCTGTTATAAACTAATCTAACATATTAACAGTGACTAAAATATTAATAACATAAAAAACATTTGGAATATTATTTTGATAAATTTAAAGAACGTAGAGCTATTTTAGCAGCAGCTTTTTTGGCCATTGCTTTATTTGAACCATAACCATAAACTACTTGAGATCTTCCACTGTGCATATAAGAAAGTCCAATCAAGCACTTATTTCCACTTATTGAAGTGGTCTCGCTAAAAACAGTAAATATTATAAAACATTCACATATACGTAAATTCATTATTTTATAACACACCTGAATTTAGGATACAATCCTTCACTTTCATATAATTTTCTGATGACATTCTTTGGTACATTTTTACTGAATGTTTCAATTTCCTTATGCATTATTTTGTAAAACACTCTCCAAACAGTGTCCAAATTTTTATTGCTGTCTAAATAAATTGCACCAGCCAAAGCCTCAAAAACATCACCCAACATCTGTAATCAAAAATTGACTTGTTAGATCATAAGTGTATGTGTAATTATTCAGTATTACCTTAGGTACATCTACACACTCAGCAATTTGCATGTCATCTTCATCTAATAGTATGATTACCTCATCATCTATCTCATAATTTTTAGATTCCAAATACTTCGCAAATTTATCAATCTGCTTCTGTAACTGTGCATTGATCATCAACAGCGATTTGTGTAAACCCAATCTAACAGCCAAACTGGCAAATGTGTTGTTATTTACTAGTGCCGAACGCAAATCTGTCAGTTCACCTGGATTTAAATTTCCGCAAGTATCGTAAATGTGACAAGTAATCAAAAAATCAAGTACAGCATCGCCCAAAAATTCTAATTTTTCATATGAACAGGTTAATCTATTCAAAGTATATGACGCATGTGTGAATGCCTGAAGCATATATCCACAGTCTTTAAATTCATAGTTAATTCGTTGTTGAATGCGTCTCCAGTCTGGCAACATGAACTTGAATTTGGTCATATCTTTTTCGGATGGTTTCAGGAATGGACACGGTGGTGGTTCTGCTATCAGCTTCATCAAATTCTCTGATTTTGGGATTATACCAAACCATTCCACAATTTTTACTGCGCCTATTAAAAACATATAATTAAAATTAAACCCTAATCCAATTTATACAAACAAACCTGCAAATCCTTCACATTCTAAGAACAAGCCTATTATCGACTCCACCACGTCAGAGACATTTTTGTCGCCAATGTATTGTTGATTAAGAAATTCTGCACTGGATGCTGATACATCATCAACATTACTTGCCTCATATTCAGAACATTCAAACTCATTCAAATTACTTCCGCTTAAAATTCCCGTTTCCTGCTCCTGTCTACTTAATTTTATTCGGAAGAGTCCGTTCAGAGATTTTGATTTGTTTAAAATTTGTTCCATTACGGCCTTTGGCGGTGAAAAACAGGGTGGAACCCAATCTTCTCGTGGAGACAGATCAGAAACGCGCATTATACCGCCCAAATCTTTCTTTACTGCCAAATAATATAGATTTTTGTTACTGACCATTCTGCCTTTTAAAGTGGTGGATTCACCTTCATTGAACTTTGGGAATCTCATGGAAATATAAAGCGTTGAAATAAGTTTCAAAAACGAGTCTCCCAAAGTTTCTAATCTTTCTAAATTGACGATGTCGTTCGATTTTATTGTGGTAAGAGCTTTGTATAAATCGCGCAGTTCTGGACCTCGTTTCCTAAAGGGTATTTTTAAGAATCGAATTTCATGCTCTTTGAAATTTTTTTCGTAAGTTATTGCTGGAAATCTTTTCGTTTCAAATATTTTATTTTTCAGTGTTCGCTCTTCCGCAGTTATTTGTTTTGAAATAAAATTCTCATAATATTCAATATCCATAAGAGTAACGTTTAATTCACGTTCCAGATCTTTTGGTTCATCAATGTTCTTCCAGGGAAATTCAGATTCAATTTTCCTTTCGGCGAAGTCCTTATTATAAATCGTAGTAATTAAATTTTGATAGCCTTGTTCATTTATTATTTGTAAATCTAAATTCTCTTTTGGTTCGGCATTTGGTCTAACTTTTGATCCATTATTTATAACATACTCGTCCACCACTAATGGCTTCCATGTATCCACTTGAAGTTTACCAATTCCAGTTTCTTCAACAATACTTTTCCGCAATTCTTCAACTTGCAGAAGAAATATAACTCTGGTTAAAACTGTTGGTAGGAAACTAGCTTGAATCCATAAATCGGCTGGAAAATCTTGCTTAACTAGCAATTCCGGCACCAAATATTCATCAGACTCTTCATGTTTACGTTTCTGTTTTCCGTGGCCTCTGGGTTGTATCAAATTTAAACGATCAGACAAGGCTTTTACATACAATAATGGCTGATCTTTATTGAGTATATGTATAGAATGTTTGTCTTTGTAATATTCCGCAAAATTTTCGTAAGTATTATCCGGGAATTCACTTAAAGGTGTTTTATTAAAGGTCACTTCAGTTACAATATAGGTCTAAAAAGTGAATAGGTTTTAAATAAATTTGGTGTATTAATCATCTAGTAATTATTGAACTTAGAATGAGGAGTCCAAAAGTTAGCACATTTGTAATAGTCAAAAATATAACAAAAATCGATCCCAAGTGTCGTAAATGTGACAAGTGATCAAAAATTCAAATACAGCATCGCCTAAAAACTTCTAATTGTACATATGAACAGGTTAATCTATTCAAAGTATATGACACATGTGTGAATGCCTGAAGCATATATCCACAGTCATTGGTCAAAATGATGTAATTTTATTTTACACAAATGAACCGTTTTATAGTACTACATTGCAGTAAACCTAAGAAACATTTCAAGTGCTAACTTATTGACACCTTGATTCGTCACATTTCTAACAATTCATACATCAAAACGCTATATTAAATATATATATAAAACAGTAAAGATAGATATTTAGAACACTTACAGTTTGTCCTCGGTAACTTGGGCTGACAATTTTCCTAAGGTAAGTGTCTTGTGTAACTACCAAATTTATTTTCTCTTCAGCTGAAAGTTCTTGGTGCCTTTGTTTAATCGTGTATCGTTTTCTCAGTATATTAAAGTCAATAGTCTTGGTTAATTTATTAACAGGAACTACTAGTAAAGTTCCAGCATCTCCGCTCGAATCAAACATTAAAAATAACTTCACTACACGAAGAATATCGTTAAATACGATAAAGTGAAAATGTTTAACGTCTGATATATCTTCAGCAGATAAATTAACAAGTCCTTGATTAACCATTATATTCACATTTACGCAACCTAAAGTGACAAAAGTTGGGAAACCACATAATACTGGAAATGGGTGTGGACTTAATATTCCATAACAGGTATCAGAACTGTACATATCCTGCACTGTAGCTAAATTTATGAATTCTCGGCGCTCAAAAGTCGGCTCTAAATATATAATATGTAGGTACATTTCTTGACCATGCAAATTTAATGAAGCTTTAAGCGCATAAGGAATCTAAAATAAAGTGTATTTATTGTTATGGATACACATTTACAATAAAAAGATACTTTACTCACCTTTTTATTATGCATTCTCCTATTAGCATGCGTACCCGCCATTGGTTCATTTACAGGAGGATAATGAGTAAAAAGAAATTGGACATCCTCTTCTACAATCTCACATTTTTTGGGGATTAAATTATCATCCAATTCGCCCAACTTATGCAGTAAAATGCAAGTTTTCAATGCAGCTGCACGCTTTGCATCAGTTACATTATGCATCCAATCTCCCTAAAATATTTATTATTTAATAAATATTAATTTCACATTACTTATCATAGTCTTGAATAAAAAGATGAATTGATAACAATTTCTTAATAATGTTAAAGCGGAAATGGTCGTGTAGAAAAGTAATAATTCCAATTTGTTTTCTTATAAATAATCCCGAATTATAAATAATTGTACTTTACAAACCTGAATGGAATCAACAAGTGGACAGCAAGTGGGCATCAAAATATGTACTCTGAATTGCTTCGTCACAGATTCTTCTACGTACCAATCAGGAGCATGGGTGGTATACCCATCGCATGGAAGCGATTGACAATATCTACAGAGAAGTGCAATAGCAGAAGACATATTCACATTAGCGGAATCAGGGCCATCAACATAATATGGTGGTAACTGGCTGTCATACATATTTCTTAATTCAGACTTGGTTGGTTCTGGTCTTTCCTCATTTTTACCAATCAAATACTGAAATATGAAATTAATTTAATTTACTGGTCTGATTACTGTTATCAAACAAATAGTTTAAATCACTTAAATTTAAATTTTCATTAGTCTCCTAAAAACACTTACGTCATTCAAAATATTTTCCACCTCGCGAAATTCAATAAGTTTCTGCTTATATTTATTTAATACCTCTGGCTCTTTTTCGACGAGAATGAAGTACATACTAGATTTATGTCTAGCTCTACCTTTGGATTGTATATACGAACGATAGTTAACTGATTTATCAAATTTAACAACCAGAGTGCACATTGGTATATCTATCCCTTCTTCCAAAACGTTTGATGCACATATTACATTGATTTCTTTACGAACAAAACTATCAATCACTTGTTTGTTCTTCTTACTTATAAATAAACCCTCTCTGGTGCATGAATATGGATTATGCTGAAGGCCCACCATAAAATTTGACTTTACTTCAAAATTTGGATCAATTTCTGCGACAGCACTTATTACGTGGTGTACTATTTTTGCGGTAAATCTCCGTTCTACGAAAACAATAGCACATAGTTCCTCATTTGATTCTCTACGAAAGGTTTCAAAAACCTTTAGCAAAGCTATAACTTTGGGGGATGAATTTTTAATAATTCGATCTATTCCAGAGTATTTATTTAATTCCATGGTAAAGTATTTTTTTCCCAGTGAAAGTGCAGCAATGCAATATGTTAATATGTGAGCCATTTCAATGTCTATGCAATGACGTCTTATTCTTTCTATCTGAATAATATAACTAACTACAGTTAAGCATCCTCCAAAAGTTCCAAACATTTGGATTTGCAATATACAGTCTTCCATCAGATTTTTCAGTTTTTTCAGATCAGATGTATCTTCACATATACGTTTTAATTGGAGAATTTTATCAGGTTTATTGTCAAATTTAATTTGATTTAATACATCAACAACCTTTTTTAATTCATTTATAACCATCAAATCTACATCTGAAGGTTTATAGGTGCCAAATGTCATGATACGTTCATGTGGATTTGTTGAATACCTTGAAGACAAGAATAAAATACACTAATTACATAAATTTACATTTCAACTAAGTACAATTGTTGTTTGACAAATTCTTACAATTGAAAATTTGAAAAATTTTCCATTGCTATTTTAGAAGTATATAGATATTTTTCTCTGAATACTTTAACATACCCAACAACATCCTGTAAACTGTTTAATGTGGCCACTTTCCCATGATATGTAGTTTCAAGGGCTCTAACTTCATCCATCACTTTGTGTGGTTTGCAGTTGCCATTAAGTAATGTGGCAGTTAATCCCAATACCCTAGGAGGATCTCTCAAATTTTCAAATTGCTTCATAATTTGTCGCATAGGCTGATTTTGCACACCATGATGGCATTCATCAAATATCAGTAGGTTCACTTTATTTAAATCTAAAATTATAATCGTTTTAATACCAATGGATAAAAATAATGCTAGTACTTCCAATGTGGACGTCAAAGTTCACATGAAAATAAATACCTATAAAATTTGCTTCTGATATATTCTTTAAAATTTGACATGTCATTATAAGAACATTGTATTTATTGAATTCCATCAACCATTTCTCCTTATCCCAATTATCAACATTCATATCTCCTGTATAAGTTGCCACACTGAACGATGTATGATTTTCAAAATATTTACTGTGCTGTTCCACTAATGCAACTGTGTTTACAAGCATTATACTAATCTTACCACCTTCACTATATTTTCTGTAATATATATATATATTTATGTGAGTAAATAAACAATAAATTTAAACACAAAATTTGATGAGCCGAAAAGAGCATAAAAGTAAAGATGATTTTTTTGAAATGAAAATATTCAATTGTTTTGTTTAAATGTAGTAAATGATGTACTTTGTGTTGTGCAAGTGAATATGAATTAAATAAACCTACATAACAAAGAATAAAAAATGATACATATATTGAGATAACAAATGAAGATTTTCATATTTTTATTTCAATTTATAAATTACTTGACTTTATTTATTACTTATTAATATAGCAATAAAAATTAAAATTGTGCAATATTACATACCTGTATAAAGGCTCACTCATTTCCTTAAAAGTCATTAAGGCAATATACGTTTTGCCAGTACCTGTCGGTAAGTATATAATTGTATTGCGTTTTAAGGCAATTTCCATTAATTGATTTTGATAATTCCTAGGCGTAAACTCCTCCATCTTTGTAAAAAATTCAAACGTCGGACTAAAGCACTACGTGAAATGGTCGAGTACGAGGACAAGCCAGTTAAACGCCACGTCAGTTCGAATCGACTGACATATAACCTTATCGTTACTGTTCGGGGAAGCACCGATTGAAATAGATCGCACCTGTATACACTTATATATTACAATTCACTTTCTTGGGGGGAATCAGTTATCAAAATTGTTGACAGCCGATTTAAAAAAACACATTACAGCACTGAATAAAAGTTGGTGATAGATTGTGATCTATAAAATAGTACCATAGATTAAGTATTGTAAATGTATACATAATTTTTTATTTTACCAAAAATAAATTTTGTTTTCATTTATTATGAGGTTACATAATGTCAATATATGCACTTCTAAATATAGATACGTAATTTATAATTCATACAATCTTCAAAGTAAAGTTATTCTTTACGTGAGAACGATGTGCGTTTTAATGACACTTATTTAATGACAATTATGTTGTGATTGAAATAAAAAAAATTACTGTCATTACGACATTGCTATTGTATTTTTGCATGTTTCAAGTTATGAAATCTGCACAAATACAGACGAGCATTAATTGATATGAGGTGGAACTATTTTATATAATGTAAATAAATAATACAATATTTTCTTACCTCTACAATATATTTACAATCGTTTGAACCGAAATATCAGATTTGCAAATACAGATTGTCACTGACCTGTCCCGACGGCGTTCTTGACACAAAGAAAATGTGTTTTGCCCAACAACAACACTGGTTTTTATCAACATTAACCTAACCTAAAACTTTTAGGGTTAAAAGTTGTTTTAAGTAGCGTTTACAAAAAATCTATCAGCATTGATTTTTAAAACAAAATAATGATTTCGATCAAAGATTTGGATAAATTTGCAAATAGTTGTTTAACAGATGAGGTTTTAGACGAATTGATAAAATCGGAAAAGACATTGGAATTATTGAAAGTGTACCTAAACATCAAACACCAAAGGATAGCCCAAAATTTAACTTCAAAATTCGACTTACACCTTTCAATTGTAAACGACGAAGATAATGACATTAGTTTAATATGTGAGTGCCTTAAATTATATTTGTACATAAGTTCCAACTCCACTAATAATTCTCTGGAAGTTTTGTCACATGTTTTAGACAAAACAAGATTTTCCAATCGAGATGAAGATTATTATTTGAGAATACTTAAAATACTTGACGAAATATTTAAATTCATTAAACAACAACAATTGGATATTTTAACAGAGGCTAACATAAATTTAATCAATGAATTTCTATATGCAATGCAAAAATCACATTTTCAGAACATTAAAACATTTATTAATTCCAATATTATGAAATATTATATTCATATTATTCCCAGTAAGAACATTTTAATATTTATCAAAGATATGTATCAACTAGGTAAAGATATTCAAAACTTTAGTGCTTTATGCAATTTATACAATTTTATTGACATAAATGTGCTAAAGAGTGATGAATCAATATTAAATATTGATGATTTTTGGGCAACATTAGCTAACTTTATCAGTTCTGATAATATGTATTTACAAAAACAAAGTAAATATTTACTTTTAACAAGTACGCACATGATTCATCGAAATTCATGGAATGTACCTAACAAGTATATTCATGTTTTGGAGGAAGATGCTCTAAAAACATGGAATATATTTTTTACAATACTGGACATATCGCAAGAAAAACAGTTGCATCTTGTTGAACCTGCTCTTAAATTGTTAAAATACGTAAAAAATTTACATTTTGATTGGCAAATGTGTGTATTTAAGCTTTTACTAAATCATAGTCAATTGTCAGTGATTTACAAAACGGTATCTGAAATTTTAAAAATAATAAAACCAGATAACTTTAACGCTTTATGTAAAATAGTTCTGCCAGCTATCAATAAAAATGAATTCTCTACGCAGTCTAATATTGTGATTTATGAATTATGTAAATTTGTTAATAATTTAAATTGGGAACAAATATCACTTTTTGTTGAAGATATTTTAAAGGTTTCATGGAATCCTACAACTTTATGGTGTCTAGTAAATAATATGACAAAGTTTCTTTGGTTTAGTCAAATATCTTTAGAACAAATAGAAATTCTTTTGAATATTATAAACAATTTGCCTCATATTTATATTAGAGAGGGGTGTAAAAAGAAATTAATTAATCATCTTCACAATAGTTATAAATTGTCTGATTTTGAAAATTTAATAAAAGTTTGTAATATTCTAGTTGAAGAAATTAATAGTAACGACTTTATTCAATTTGTACTAAACCATTATAAAGATAAATATCAGAATAATATTTTAGAAATAATAAAGGTTAATAATGAAGTATTTGCCAAACATTTTACAGTATGTTTATCCATTATAAAGATTGTAAACAACATCGACTGTATTGAATACTTAAATAACAATGTTCAAAGTTACCCATTAAGTTTAACTGTATTTATATTTAAATATTTCGATGATGTTTTTACCATTGACGAATTTATCAATAAACAGTTTGTTGAATATTTTGATAAAGATGAAGTTATACCAACTGACAAATTATTGCCCATATTACTTAAATTAAAATATGATAATGTTCTCTACGTAAAATGCCAGCAGGTTTTATTAAATGCAGAGTTGTACGATTCCGACAAGTTATATTTAGCTTTTAAGTTTTTAACATGCCAAAATAGCAAAATTAATTCTGAAATTATACATATATGGGTAAACAAATTCTTACAATCTGAAAAAGTAGATAGTAAAACTAGTTTGGGATTTGTTGACTTATATTTCTCTAAACGTTTTGTCATTAGAGAAAATGTAGATACACACATTAAAATTTTGGAGATAATTCTAGACACACAAACTGAAGATGTTGTTGTTTATTTATTTCAGAAATTTCAAATACTGTCAGAAGTGGCGGATTACAAATCTTTATTAAATTTGTTTGATTTATATTTCAATCAAGTTAAAAAATTGAAAGGAAACATGATAAAACAAGCTGTAAGTCATTTTATTAACACCTTATTAACAATCTTAATACAGAACGAAGGAAATGAAATTATTTTAAAAGGAGTAATGGAAAAGTCATCCCGTCTTTTAGAAATTGCTCAAACATATGATATAATATATTACTATTTCGCTACCTCATTGTTAAAATTAAAAAGTTTTGATGTTTATGTTACTTTTATTCCAATGCTTCTTGAAATAATTTTACAAGGAGTTATAATTCATAAAGACACCAGGTATTTCATTTATGTCATAATTTATTTACTAATAAAGCAAGAACTTATCCTTTAGAACCGAGTATAACGTCTGCCAGGAAATATTTCTCACCATTAGTAATATTGAGTCAATGTGGTAAGTGTCTTCCTTAAATACAATGATATACTCATATTAATTTATAGATAAATTAAATAAAAGCTTGCATGTAAAATACCTATATATATAAAATTAATCTAAAGCACACTTATTATATACAAGTACTTGATATATTGATTATCAATATTTATACACATATCACTTAGTCAATATGTATGTATGTATGTGCAATACCAAGTTATCTGAATTTTGTTATCAAATGTTCCACATTATACTCTATATTTATCATGCTATTATAATTATTTATATTTATCTATGTATCTTATAATTTGTGTCATTTCTAATATTGAATTTTAATTACAGCCCAAATTGGTATAAGTTGAGCGCAAGAGTATGTGCATTAAAACTGATTTACAGAATGTGTAAAAATCCTAAAAACGGGGATATTGTTGCTACACACCTATT
Organism: Aethina tumida; assembly: GCF_024364675.1. NCBI lineage: Eukaryota > Metazoa > Arthropoda > Insecta > Coleoptera > Nitidulidae > Aethina > Aethina tumida. Next base: position 20,214,670 of record NC_065437.1, on the reverse strand, counting down.
TAAAATTTATGAAAGAATATCAAATAAAAGATACTTCCCTGATTCGTTGGTAATTGCCAGTTTAATTTACAACGTAGAATCCACATTTTATAAATTTTATTTATAGATTCATCTTCAAAAGTTAAGGATCTTCCAATTGCTGCTTATATTGGCTCCTAATATTAGGCATCAAAAGTCAGAATTAATAAATTTGATAATTGAAAGTTTTTGTACGGAAATACATCAACCTGACATAAAACAATTAATGCAATGGATACTTATTCTGCTTATAAAAGATGATGCAAAGCAATATATTGCCATCATCAATGCAAAAATTAATTCAACTATTAAAACACAACCATCTACAATTGCTGCACTTATACCAGTTATAATGCATATCGGACTTTTTGATCCAAAACAAAACTTAGAGTCTGTGGTAGAGATATTATTACCATACTGTATGGGAGCTAACTTTAAACTCAGAGTTTATTCACAAGTATGTATAAATAAACAAAAAATGTAAGTTTTTTTTTATTTATTTTTTTTTAACTTTTAGGTGGCCATCTGTCTATTGTATGAGAGGACTAAAAATAAAAATGATTTTTTAAAGATTGCACTTGATAAGGTAATATCAGCGAGTGGAAATTCAGTGTCTGAGTGTTTAGGAGCAGATACATATTTTTTTGAATTATTGGACCCCATAACTCATTATTCAATGAGAAATATTATGGTTGACATTCCTCGACACAATAAAGTTACAAACACTGAATGGGAGAATTTGTTAAATCCTACACATTTAGAATTCTTAAATATTATTGAAGGGAAATCTCTGTTTTGTGAAACACATTTTAAGCAGATTACAGATGACCCAAAATCGCTTTTACCAGATGACTTTACTTTAAACATTCAGAAGAAAATCACTCCTTGGAGAGATGAAATCATTAGTGAAACGTCTAATAGAAAAAATGAATTTATATTAATAGCAACGTTATTGGAAAAACCCACTAATTTAGGTGGCTTATCTCGAACGTGCGAAGTTTTTGGTGTTAGTAAACTAATTTTAAATGACAATAAAGTTTTAAACGATAAAGAATTTAAGAGCCTCAGTATGTCGTCTGAAAATTGGACTAAAACTTTGGAAGTCAAGGCAAACGATTTGTGCGAGTTCATGGCAAATTTAAAATCGCAAGGTTACACAATTATTGGAGCTGAACAAACTGCAGAAAGTGTTATGCTGGATCAGTTCCAGTTTCCCAGGAAATCAGTATTACTTCTGGGGTAAGTTAAGATAATATGACGATAAGAACATTGTATTAACTAATAACAATTTTAGAAATGAAAAAGAGGGAATACCAGCAAATTTAATTCCACTTTTAGATGTATGTGTGGAAATTCCACAACTTGGAATGGTCAGATCATTGAATGTTCATGTTGCTGGAGCAACTTTCATTTGGGAATATACAAAACAACACTTGGTTTAATTATTTTTGTTATTGAATAATTTATGTTTATTTATATGTACCTGTTACTAAAATAAATATATTTATTTCTTACATGGTATGTTATAACAAAACAACTTTTATTACTGGAGATCATACAATACATCACTTTTAGTTTAGAAAACACAGTCCAAATATATTTTTTAGTAAAATTTTTAATTAAAATATAAGTGACAAAAGATCCTGAATACTGTTAATATATATATATATGATGTGTTGTAGACCTACACAGAAATAAATTAATGTGACCTTGCAATATCAGAAAAAAATTGTAGTATATCTTGTATTGTAAATTCTAAGGTAACCATAGCACCTGGATAACATTGCTGAATCAGATCTTCCAAATTTTTATACTGTCTGATGAATTCTTCCTGCATGGCTCTCCATACAACTTGAAGTAGATTGCCTTCTTCAGATAAATGTTTTTCCACTTTCTTATACAGGGCTTCTAAACCCTTTTTAACCTGAAAAAATGTATTTTTATATACCTAATTTAAATTTTTGAGTTTAATTGATCATATTAAATAATAATTTTCAATAATTCTAATAAAAAAATTTACTTTGATTTAGAACAGTTGACTACTTACAGTGCTTCCTGGGTACTGGCTAATAACTTTTCTTAATTCTTGTTTACTAAATGCTAATTGATAGCTTACTTCTGAAGCTTTAACTCCACTGGCTACCCTTGCTTGTACTCCTTCAAAGAATGTCTGGAACAATTAATATATATAAATAGAGAGGATTTTATAAGAAAAAAACTTTACATTCAGTTTTTCCAATGGTTGTCCAAAATACAACGTTACATATCCTTGCAAAGAGTCGTTATATCTTTGTTTTGCTTCTTTTCTTTGAGAATCCAAAACTGATATTTTTAATTGTGATAGTAATGAATATAAATGATGATAATTTTCTAAAAGGAATAACATCTTTAGTCATGGCATAAAATCTAATCAATTTTATAAAACATTACAACATTTTAAATTCTCACCCATTTTAATGACTTGTTGAGGAGTTTTTTGATCAATTGAATGTGTAGAAATATATTCAATCATCGTATCTACTAGCCTGATATACCACTTTTCTAAATCAGCCCTCCTGTCACTTTTAAGTAGACCCTCAGCATTAACAGCAAACTCCTCAAGATTTGAAACATAAGGTAATATACCACATTTTGATTTTCTTGCCAAACGACACTCGCGTATTGAATCTATTTGCATTTGCATAAACTGATCCAATGATCTTTTAACTTCAATCAATTCTGATCCAAAAATATTACTTAAAAATGAGCTTTGTGCTGACATTACATGCTGATTTAATCTTACAAGAACATACATGCAGTAGCTGAAAATAAATAATTAGAAATAAAATTCATTTAGTAATTCAATCAACTTACAAGCTATCTTGCTTTTTTATATGATCTATTAAACCATCCAATTCTATTTTTAAACAAGAAAACAAGCTACTCATCATATTCCGTACATCTTCATTGATTTGCTTTTCAGCTTTCTTTTGTGACACAATCCCTGTGTCTGAATCTTGTCCATCCAAAGTTGTTAGTGTGTTTTTTGAGCTTGTGTTAATAACATCCAGCTAAGAAAACAAAGTACATAAAAATAAATGTGTATATTGAATTATGCAATTTACCTGGAAAAAATTCACACAAAATTGTTGTTCCTGAATAAATACTGGCTCCAATTGTGTCAAGACTTGTTCCAGAACACTATCATACTTCTTTCTGTCCTGAGAATTAGCTTCTAAAGTCCACTGGTCACGATCTAGACCAATTAAAGTTGTTGGAGTTGTTGCTAAACCAGCTATAGGTATTTTTTCCTTTGCTGTGTCAAATAAGTTTTTTAGGTCTCTGTTGTACAATTTTCCTAATGATTCTGTGTACACCTTTTTCATCTGCTCATAAGCTTTTTTATCCATCACCTGCAACATAGTATATAAAACATCAATAAAACAAGTTTATTTAAATTGATTTACTTTCATCCAGTGCATTAATTCTGTGTAAGGCCTTAATTCTTTATGAACACCACTGTGTTGTGGCAAAATCAATCCATCTTTGTCACCTTCACCTTTATGATTTCCATAATGGATGAAAAGATTATTTAATTGTCTACTTATGTTAATAGAGAACTTGCTTTTCAATTTATCATACTTTTTTCTCTGATCTTCTATTGCTTTCATTTGCAATAAAGCTTTATTTACATCACAATTCATTGCCACTTTTAAGGCATTTCCAGCTTCAATTGCAGCTTTTAAAGCACCAGGTGATTGGAAATCAGTATCTTCTAAAATTTCTTGATGTTTTCTATCCAAATTGAGTTTTGTCTAAAAGACAAATGTAAATTAAAGTTTAAAATTGGTTTATTAATAACTTACCACAATGCCTTCTAATTCACTTAACAGTAATTGATCATTCTTTGTCATAATTGATATCATTTCATTTTTCTTTTCCATTTTTTCCATAGTCTCTCTGACATTGCAAAGAATTTCATCATATGAATTTAATTTCTGTTCAAGATTATCTGCTTCATTAATTGCAGTTTCCAATTGTTCCATTAAAGATTCAATTTGCTCCTCAGCACCAATAACTGACTGAACATTTTCACCATCCAATAAAGATAAATCTCTTGCCAATTTTTCCATAAATGCCTCAGCATTACTGACAGCAAAGTCACAGCTATTCATCAATCTAAAATAATAAGTTGTTAATGAGTGGTGATACTTAACTATTATTAGAATTTACCTTGACAGATCATATTGTTCTTTTTCAGTTATGGCTTGAAAATCCTCAGAATAATCATTATCCATTGTTAATAGAGGTGAAGTTTCAAAAGTTATTTCAGGTGTCATAACATCTTCCTTGATCCAGGATTCCTGAATACCTTTAAAAATTGGCTTATCTTTCATAATATGTTTTGAAGATTGTTTCCATAAGTTGTGAATAAAAGCTTGCCTTTCTCTTGCATTAGAAGCTACCCATCGATATACTTTATCAAATGTTAAATCAAATTCAAGGGTGTCATTGGAAGTATCATGTCCATCAACTGATTTCAGCTCAGCCAGTGCCCAACTTCTTTTTTTCTTATAAACTTGTTTATCAGTTTGTTTAACTTGAACTATAGAGATGTTAATGGGGACACTGGTAGAACTAACTATACATAAAAACGAAGTTTTCTTTTTCTTAAGGTATTTACTAACATGGCAGCAGGTTATTAACCTTTCCTCGCCAGGTAAAAATAATTCCTGCTGTAAAGTACGTCCTATGGACGTCATCCTGTACGTGTTTTGATTTAGCAATTGTTATTAAACATATTCAACAATGATATTTATATTTTGGTTTTAGGTTAGAAACACCCTCTTGTCAAAAAAAAATACCAACATAATATAATATATTTTTACTCTTTAGTTTTCTTTATAATATCTCTTATAGTTGTTTAATTTGATCAGGTTTTTCCCACTATACATTGTTATTAAAAATCGTTTATGGTTTTATTATCTTCAACGATAAATGAGTTGTTTTTAATGTTATATTTGATTCATTTGGTTGGCTGTACTGCCACGAAAGCAATTTTTTAAATGACAGTTGACGGGAACGCCATAATATAAATTGTCATACATTCTTTGTGATTTACTTGTAATTACATGGTTCAAAGATTTCATTAGCTAAGCATCAATATGGTAAGAATTTATTAGTATTTGAGTTATAAAAATGTAGCTGCATATGTTACAATAAGCAAGTTTACCTTAGGGGCGTTATTTTCGTCTTAGCTGAGTGCTACTATTGTATGTAATTGGTAATTGCTTCTTTTCAGACCGACAAAACCCCACCGGAAGAAGGAACCATTTCCTTAATTGATAACTCTTTGGTGGTAGATATCTCAGATGCTCTCAGTGAGAAAGATAAAGTTAAATTTACAGTCCACACAAGAACAACTATGAAAAGATTTCAGAAATCTGAATTCCTGGTTGTTCGTCAACATGAAGAATTTATTTGGTTACATGATAGATATGAAGAGGAACCCAAATATGCAGGGTACATTGTAAGTACATATGGTGCTATTATTGACTATCATAAAATTTATTAATATAGAAAGTTAGAATATTATATGTATAATAATGATGCAGCCTTATGATGAGGCATATTGACTATGTGATAAGCCTTTATTTGTTGTTCTCTGATAGATGGGAAATTGTGTATGCTTTATATTGGTATTTGATAAAACATAATTAGGTCATTTAATATACATATTGTTTTAAAATTTGTCCTACAAAATTACATGTTTATTTCCAAAAAAAATTAGTTTATAAAAACAAATTAATTTAAACCATGCAAGTTTTTAGTAGCAGATATGAGGTTTAAATTTGTCACACAATATGTAAAATACTAATATTTTTTAATTCATATATACCCAAACCACCAAACACAAAAACTTCTGCAACTTATAATAGGTAATTAATTAAGGAGTAATGATTGATAATTATAGTAAATTTCTTCAATACATGATTATTGTAATAATATAAGTTATATCCTGTATTCACATATATAACATTTTAATAATTTTTTTATTTTAAGAATGTCTAAACACATTATTCCAAATTATTATTTAAATCCAAACTGTTTGTGAATACCCACTATAAATATAATTTCTTTTATGCAGATTCCTCCGCCACCACCCCGTCCAAATTTCGATGCGTCTCGCGAGAAACTACAACGACTTGGAGAAGGTGAAGGTACCATGACCAAAGAAGAATTTGTTAAAATGAAACAAGAACTCGAAGCGTAAGTGTTTTCATAATAATACATAACAAAAACTTAGTTAAAACGAGTTATTTTGATTAGATTGTCAGAGAGACTAGAAGAAAATATTCAGATGCATGTTTTTATTTTCAAGTGAATACCTAGCCACTTTCAAAAAGACGGTGGCGATGCACGAAGTGTTCCTAACTCGCCTCGCTAGTCACTCGATCTTTCGCGAGGATCCCCATCTTCATGTGTTCCTCGAGTACGATCAAGATCTGTGCGCGAGACCCAAAGGGAAACTTCAACAGTTGGGTGGTTTAGTCAAATCAATAGGTACTACAACTGACCAGTACTATTTGAATGCCACTGTTCGCGATGTCAACGATTTCTTTGAGCAACAGATGAACTCTTTAACAGAATACCATGGGCAACTGAAGGAAGCCACTTTACGCACTGACAAGATGACTGAAAAACACAAAGGTAAATTATAGTGTAGTTTCATAAATTTAAAATTGTCAAATTTGAATTCAGTTATTCATGTGAACTCAAAACTGGTTACATAGAGAGAAAACTGAAATTTTGTCTTATAAATCGAATCGAATTATTTTATTAAAAATTAATTAACAATAACTAAAATATAAATTTATAATAATGGTAATAATAATTTGATTTTTTTTTTTGTTTCTAGAATTAGCAGATAGCTACATTAAAATATCTGGGGGCCTAGTACAGTTGGCTACCAGTGATAATTCGCCTCTAAATAAATATCTGGCCAAAGTAGCAGATGTTTTTGAAAAAGCAAGGGTAATATAACATATTTTTCACTCTTAATTATAACTAATCATCAAATTTTAGAAAATTGAAAGCCGAGTTGCCAGCGATCAAGATCTCAAACTTGCAGACACCTTGAGATACTATATGAGAGACAGTCAAGCTGCGAGAGCTTTACTTGTAAGACGTTTGAAATGTCTGGCCAATTATGAGAATGCGAACAGAGCATTAGAGAAAGCCAGACACAAAAACAAAGATATACATGCGGTAAGATTTTATTTTATACCTTATTTTGTTGCACATTATAACATGGAATGTAAATATTAGTTATATGAATTTTATGTATTTTATAACATCACAACATCAGCACATATTAAAATTTGTTGGTATTTTAATGCTTTCACTTTTAAAGGCACCTGAAGTACAAGAGGTAAACAAATTAATATTGATTTAATTTATGCAATGTACTAACTTATTTAATTTGTGTAGTTTATAGCTAAATTTAATATATTATAATATTTATAGGCGGAAATGGCTCAGTCGGCGGCCTGTGAACAATTTGAATCTATATCAGCTCAAGCAAAAGAGGAACTTTTGGATTTCAAAACTAGAAGATTATATGCATTTAGGAAGAGGTATTTACAAAAAATTCTAAAAATTTATAAATTTTAAAATATATTCATGGCTCATGTACCATCTTGAAGTAATTATTTTCTAAAATAAAATTCATATAAAATATGGGTTTCTTAAAAGAGGTGCATGCTTAGAATATATATTATTAGATTAAAAAGTATTAAGTATTAATATACATTTCTTTTGCAGTTTGATAGAATTAGCAGAGTTGGAAGTAAAGCATGCCAGGACACAACAAGATTTACTAAGAAAATCATTACAAGGATTGAAGGAACTACTTTAAGGGAACTAATTTTTTAAGTATACTATTTCGTTTAATACATTCCTGTTTTATCAATTTTTATATATGAAGGAATGTTATTATTAATGTTATTTTCACAAAAATTAAAAAAAATGTATAGTTTTGATTATAACATATTAAAGTATATATGAGATATTATGTATCGTATCCGTTGTTTATATTTGAATAAATATATAAAATTTTCGTAACCATTGTTTGTATTCTCCAAACTTAAAAATGGAAAAATGTAGACACATCTTGCAAGAGTTGTTATGTAATCGACTGTTTAAATGTGATTGTGATTCTCAGTTAACAAATTAAATTACTGGATACGACATTAACAATAAGTAATAATTTGTAGTATTATATATATTCTAAGTAATATAAAATATAATATGAACAATATATTTTTAAAAACAATTATTTAAATAAGCCTCTTTGTAACATTCATATAAAAATATAGTAAGTATAGTTTACAAACAGATAATGTTAAGAGCATAATTTTAAAGATCAAAATATTAGTTTAAGGTTTATGTAACAAAATTTTCACTACTGCTCCAGACATTTTTGCTCCATAATTTCCGGCCCAAAATTGTTTATCTTTTCCTTGTTGAATAAACTCTATTTTTATTATATTCTTAGGATAATCGGTAATTATCAATTCAACCTAAAATAAAATTAAATAAATTATCATATTTTTAGTTTTATTAAACATACTTTTCTCCATTGTGTCCGATCAGGGTCTAAAAGGAGTACACTTTCCCCTTTCTCTGAAATCATTGGGTTTCCAGAAGTATCATTTGATATTAATCTAACCATTATGTTAAAAATACTTGTGCAATCAAATCTTCCTGCTGTCCAGTCACTAGCACATATAGGTAAATTAAATTGCTTCAAAATATACCTTAGCAAACGTTTGTTTGTTAGATCTATGACCTACAATGAATAAAAATCTATTGCACTTAAATTGATTAGTATTTTATAGAATGTAATATTAGCAACAAGAACATAGCTGTACACTAGAGATGTGCCGGTATTTTAATACCCCGATTTTGGAGCGGTATTTTTGAGGAACGGTTTAGTCGCGCTCCTAGCGACGAAATAACTAGTCACTGAGGAACGAGGCGACTGCCTAAATCGCTGTCGCGAACGAGCATAGTCAAATCGCGACAGTTTTAATTCGTTATCGTTACAGTATCGCGATTCGCGTTCCAGACCGTTTCGTTTCATACTTCGCAGTATAAAAATACAGTAGTAATAAATTCAAACAAAACATTGAATTATAGGTTCATCATGGTTCATGGTATGAAAAAATTAACATTTTTTGTAAATTAAATTATTTTAGTTACCAATATAAAAGAACTCAATGACTCAACAAATAAATTTATTTAAAAAAAATTAATTTAGAAATTAATTAAAAATAATAAAATACATAACAAAAACTAAACATTACTTATGAATTTATAAGTTTTGGTTACAATTTAAACTGTATTTACATTGCTCATTGTTTCTTTCGTTTTATTGTACACTTCTGGTAAGATGATTGAAGTCAAGTCAACTAAAAATTACGTTTTAAAAGTTCCTAGGACTAAAATCTTTCCAAGTGTTGTTTATATTATACACATAAATCACACTCTTAGAGGCCATTCATTAATTAAGTCTCGAAGGCGATTTTTTCAAAATCTGTACATGCCCTTATCTAAACACAGTTTTAGATTATATCTTTGGTTTAATATATTTTATATAAAAATTTATGAAACAAGTCATTCGCTGAGATACCAAGGAACGGAACAACGTTTATCATCGCGGATCGCATTGTCGCGACTCGCGACAACTCATCGCGTTATGCTGTCGAATTTGGAGACGATATAGTTATAAAAATAACGCTCCACAAAATAACGTTATTTTGTCGCGGTATTTTCGTGGAGCGGGCGATTTTTGTGGAACCGTTATTCCTATCTCTACTGTACACTGTAATGAAAATTTTAATTGATGTGCTATATGCAATTGAAACATACTTGTTGCATTGTTCCATAACCAAAAGATGTGGCAAAACAGCTTTTCGACGTTTCAAATTCAGGTTCCTTAGGAAGAGGGTCACATCCTATGGGTTCACGTTCAACAACAATACCATTACCTCCATTTTGCATTAGTTCCCAATGTTTAAACTGATTAGCTCCATTTCCATTTTGCATTAAATTTTTGAAGTTCTTTGTTGTCAAATAACAATAATACACATACCAAGGAAAATCCCCTGGTTTTTCATCTGAATTAAGTCTCATCAATTCACGCCAATATAAATCAGATTTTATTATATTGCACCATTTCCTACATACTAATGTATATTTTAATGCTTCCTTGGGACTTAAAAACGTCAACACTTTAAAAACAACTTCTTCTGGTATATAAATATTATTGAAATATAAACCATTACTGTTGTCATCAAGGAGTGGTTCATGAAATTGAAATTCTTCCACAGTCTTAAAAATTTTCGGTTCCAGAATATTACCCATTTTAAATGTTATGCACTTGTGGTGCAAGTTTTGTGAAATGCTGGAAATGAGACTGATATTTTAGTTAGTTAGAACATTACCTGGTATCCATTAGCATACACGTAGGAATATACTTCCGAAAACTTTTGAAAATTAGAGATTAAGATTACTCATGGATATCGTTACTTGTCAAATCTGTGAGTCATTTATTTATTTACCATGAAGTTATTAAAATGTCATAGAAATATCTAGTTAAGTAATGTTATAGCAAAGGGATTCCATGAAATAAAAAAGATAAACTCTAATTATATCATAATTTGAAATATGATATTAATTATGAAATAATAAAATAATTACATGAGATAAGATTAAGGTATTATAAAAGATAATATTTGGAGGTTAAAGTTAACCTAACTTGTCAACTACTAAAAATTGTTGAGTTTTTGTTCACTACATTCCATTAATTATATCATTACAATGGATTCTGATATAGAAATTCTCAGAAAAGAAATTGTACTTTTAAAAGAGGAATTGTCACGCAAAGAAGATTTACTATTTAAACTTGTAAATAAAAGTGTAGGTGGAAACATTTATTCTCCATATTTTTCCTCAGACGAAATTACTAGATATAGTAGGCAAATAATTATGCCCGATTTTAATATAGAAGGCCAGTGTTCACTTAAAAGCAGTAGAGCCTTGATAGTTGGAGTTGGTGGTCTGGGTTGTCCTGCAGCTTTGTATTTGGCAGCTGCTGGAATAGGTATTAAACCTAATAATACTATAACATTTATGTTATATACTAGTAAATTTTAGGGAATCTTACATTATTGGATTATGATACTGTGGAACTGACAAACTTGCATCGTCAGGTTTTGCACTATGAATGCGATATAGGTGTGCCTAAAGTGGAATCTGCCTATAAGAAACTAAAAAGGTTTGCTTAAAGTAAAGTGATAAACTAAATCCTAAGATTTAACTCAATTTATCATCATTTTTAGCATAAATCATAACATTAATATTGAACCAATTAATTTACATGTTAATAGTATGACAATTGAAGAATTACTGAAAAAAAATAAATTTGATGTTGTGTTGGATTGCACTGATAATGTGACCACAAGGTATCTTCTCAATGACATATGTGTTCTATACAAGATTCCTTTGGTGTCAGGTAGTGCATTGCAATTTGAGGGACAATTAACAGTTTATAATTATAAAAATGGGCCATGTTATAGATGCCTATTTCCAGTACCACCACCACCAGATAGTGTTACAAGTTGTGGAGATGGTGGTGTCCTGGGTGCAGGTAAGGTTTTACAGAAATTTGAATAAATCAAGTAGTAATTTAAAAATTTCAGTGCCTGGTACTATAGGAGTATTACAGGCTCTTGAAGCAATCAAAGTAATACAGAATTCATCAGGAGTTTTATCAGCTAGATTGTTACTATTTGATGGCTCAACTACTACATTCCGGAATGTGAAATTAAGAGGAAGAAGCAAAGTATGTGCAGTTTGTGGTGATGACCCTACTGTTACATCACTGATAGATTATGAGCAGTTTTGTGGATCAAGTGCTCATGACAAAGTATATTTTAATAATGTATAAAATTTTTATTAAATGTAGTATATTTCAGGTGAACAACATTCATATTCTACAACAGAATCAAAATATAGATTTTAGATCATTATCATTGCTAAAGGATCAGTTAATTTTGGATGTTAGGCCTGAAATTGAATATAACATGTGCAAGTTACCAAATACACACAATATACCATATTCAGATTTGTTAAAAGGAAAAAATTTGGAACAAGTAGAGGCATTACTCAAAAATGCAAGGAACAATGGTATAAAATTAATAACATATGAAAATTAACATATTTTTATTCATAACATGTAAAATTTTAGTTTATGTTTTATGTCGACGTGGGAACGACTCCCAAAGGGCCATAGTTTTATTAAAGGAAAAATTTGGGGATTTTCCATTGAACTTTATAAATGTCTCTGGAGGACTTCATTCATATTCAAAACATATTGATTCAGGATTTCCTGTCTACTAGTGTACATTACAGTTACATTTTTTCAATATAAAATATTTTATACTTTTACTTATTATTAAATGTGTTGTTGAGTAATTTATTATTATAATTAAGAAAACCTTTAAATAAGTTTTCTTGCATTCGTTTTAACCGAAATTTCTTGAATGTTTATTTCTCATTTTATTTACTAATTTAATGAGGTATTAATCTGGTAACTTTTATGTATGACAAATGCATGTTAAATTGGTGGTGGTTGCATATAGTTGAGAAACCTTCATCCAGTTTAGACGAGCCACATATTTGGACATATTTACACTGTCCGTAAATGACTTGACTCTTTTTGCAATTCGAATTTTAAATCAGTTACGAATATAACCATTTCTTATTAGTGTTACCACATATTAGGAACGATCTTTCTGTAAAATACATAAATATGGTCTATGAGCACCATACTTTGTTGAAACATACTGTACTTAATATTTGTCTCAATATAAGGTGACGCCAATATTGCCTTCGTATCGCTTGTCTTTGACTTGATAATATTAAACAAGATAATTGCCTGAATTATTACTGCTTGACAAATTGCTAAAACTGTAACGTATTTTTGAAATGTGCTTAAATGATAATGAAGATGCAAACTCATTGACCCCTTATAAATTAAAATGTAGCAAAGTAACTTATAGACAGTAACAATAAATTTTTGTATATCAAATCCATTCAATAATAGAATGAAGTATCATGTATAACATAATTATTAGTGTTCTCAGATATAAGTAAGCAACAGTAGTAAAGTGCATCTGTAATTTATATTTCCTTCTGTAACAGAAAATTTAGAAATTGAAGGCAATAAACGTTAATGTTCGTGTTGCTCATCTTTTAATAAAACGCATTTTATAGGTGAATCATGAGAAAAGGAAATACGTTATTATCAATTAAAGGATTACCGCTAATTACATTTGTACACAGAACTCTAATTATTAAGACAAACAAACAAGACGAATCTTGTTGGTACCGGAATTATGTTTTTTTTTTAAATCTCTCGCATATAAATATAGTATTATGAATATGAATAATTAATGAGTTTGAACAGTTAATTTTTTCAGGATTAACTTTTTTTTTTAAATTATATTGCAATATTTATCATTCTTTTTCCTCATCTTAAGTATGGCACAATATTTATATTAAAAATGTATATCATTAGCTACTAGGGTTTACAATAATAAGTAAAATGACCAAAAATTCAGAAATTAAGTCTTTATTTAATTAACGTTAACATCTTCAACCATATTAAATTCGAGTCAGTAACAAAATTTAAATGTTTGTGACCTATAATCAACTTCAATTTACAGAGGTGAATAATGAACTAATATGATAAACTATTGCATCAGAAAGTTAATAAAACAATGTCTTCATGAAATAATTTATAAAAAGAAAGCTAAAAGAAATAGTGGTAACCGGCTGCAATCGAAGGATGAAACAACATTAAATATTGCATCACTTTAGATTTGAATTGATAGCCAGACGAAAATTATTACAAGGCAGTTTAATTTATAACTTAATGTAAATAATTGAGCGCTAGTATTGTTTAAAAAAAACAACACGTTGTAGAACAATTTAGTACATAAATCATGTTGTGGAATAATGTGGGGATCGCAAATCACTGCAACAGCAGGTTTAGAGATTTCTTGAATTTTTGAAAATAAGATCGAAACTTATAATAATGAACAAGAGATAAATGCAATTAATTACAACGAAAATTATAAATTAATTTGAATTTTTCAAATATTTATATATTATTCTGACAATCTTTAAGGAGTATTTTTAATACCCTCTTTATGATATTTCAGGTAGATAAATCCATAAAAATATAAATTCTTGTGGCTCCATGCGTGTCCGTGATCTTGATGTTCCAGAGGTTGATTACAATCCGTAAAATGCAGCAATCAAGTGAATAAAACGAATGTCAAGGTTGCTATAAAATCTGTATTCTTGCCAAGGCATTTTGCAAAATACAGTGCAAGTTAATTTAATGGTTTGTGTCCAAGTTCCGACTTTAATTTATTAAGTTTAATTTTAAATAAATAATTTATGGTCTTATGTAATAGTTAATTATTTATAAAAACTATTCTGAGCAGAATATTATGCATATTAATATGTAGTTACGTCTTTTGAGTATTACTTGTATAGAAATATGGTGAGAGGTGAGAATTCGGATTAATTACAAGTGATAATATTAATAACATTAATAATCCATTATAATTATTAACAATTATAGATAGATTGGGATGGCAATTTTATTTTATTGCCTTCTCTAATTTAACATGAAATCCATTAATCACATAAACACATAATTACTTAGACATGTATAAGTTAACATTATTTATTGAATATGAAACTACATACTCGTAGGTCGACTTTATTAGAATAATAAATATTCCTATGATTTCATTGTAATTAATGGAAACAAAAGATAAATTCGCACAATAATTATTATGATTTGAATTAAAAATGTTTATTTTTATATACGTTGTTCATTCATAAAATATTAAATTAAATAAATTTAAAATAAAAATATATAACATAATTTAAAATAGTTGGAAATAAACAAAATTTAATAATAAATATTTATCTAGGATAAAATCACCCTTTGTAAGTTAATTCTGGAAGGAAATTACGATCTAGTAATACATTCAAAATATTTCAATTATTTTTATTGATTAGAAAAGGATACGGAAATTATATACGAAAACCGTACCTGCAAATTCTATTATAAACATGGGATATAAAAATATTATTTAAAAATGATTAATATAATAAAATCTTGATATTTATTATTTATCTTATTTTTATTTTACTAATACTTTTTTAACCATATATAATACTAAAAAAATAAAATAATAAATAAAATGATATTTTAAAGATTTATAATATTTATATTAAATAATCCGGACGACTTACAGGGGAAATAATCTCTACTGATCAGCTCGCAATGAAATTGACTGACAAACAATTAATCAATCCCTTCTACTTTTTTGGAAAACAAATTTTTTGACATATCCGTTAAAACAAATACAATTAATAAAAATAACCTTGACATAGAATTAACAATAAATTACCAAAACGGAAGACTAAGATCAAAGTATAAAAATCTAAAACATTGCATAAGTTCCTCAAGCGTCATCATAGCCAGGGTTCAACTCGTGACACTAAAATTAAACACAAAAAAAAATTTGGTAATTTTTCTGATGTAATGTGAGTACTTCTTGCACGAGGCGAAAGTAGACATTGACGTCCAATTCGACTAAACTTTTTTAATGTTAAACTGAATGAATCAGGCGGTTTCCAATGTCAGTTGAGAGGTCAAAAAACTAGTAATAGAATGCAATGCACAGTTTGCGGCACGAAAAAGCATTTGTTATACAAACACTTTTTAGAACAAACCGATAAACATACTCGTTGTACGTATTGAGTTTTATATAAAAATGAATGTTGTGACTGCAGAGAACATATTTGAGGAAGTCCTTAGTTACTTACTGAAAAATGTCTTGCATAATTGTTTACATTAAAGTGTAAAAATACAAAGTTAAAAGAGACCCATTTTTATGATACTATGTTATTCAATATTATAGATTGTACACTTGTATATTCAAGCCTATCAGTAAGAATAGATATTGTTAGGACAATAGGTAATTACAGGAACAAAATGGTCAATGAATGAAAAAATTATAATTATTTCATATATATTAATATGACGGAAGGTTTTTATTATGTGAACATCGGATATTAACACCGGATGTAGTACCTACATGTGGGAGTTAGAAATATTTCACTTATCAGTTTCAGAATAGTTGACTGTGTATTAAGGTTACTTGCAAAAGCGTTAATTGAGCATCACTGTATATAAAACGTCTGAAACCGTGTATATAAATAGAATTCTTGGGCTTCCAACTACTTACTCTGCCCGAAGGGTCGTCTAAAAATAGAGTTGAGACAAAAACTGTCAGCTATATGTGTACGAATGTGTACGTGAAAAAGGGGGTTCAATGTAACTGAGGATAACTGGTTTGGAAAGTTACGTGTTAATATCGCTGATGATGTCTGGCAGGGTCTGATCGTACGAAGGACTTTCCTGTAATATTACGTCAAAGATTTGTTTACGAATCTTAACAATTATATATGCATAAATTCCTTCGCATAATTTTACGCATGTGTTTATAAACAGAACTGGAGTGAGCTTCATTATGCATATTTCATTTCTTATATCCCATTTCAACTTCATATTAAACTGTTATGAAAATATTTGAGATGCTCCCATGTTTTAATTTGATTAATATTTTTCTTGATGACGAAGTGCCAAGGAACAGACAGAAAAAAGCTATTATTAGAAACAGCAAGACTTGATATCTGCTTTAAACTGGGATGTTAAATCAATAACTGAAACTGATACTAGTTTCAATGATATTAAATTGACAACCGTTCAATTAATAAATTTATATTAATTCATAACATGGTATGTAACTATCATGTTCCACCAATGCAAACGCATTGCGAATCTCGATAATCATATTATACGCAGAATAGTATGATTGAAAACTAATAAGAATAATATTTTTAAATTCAACCTATAATTCAACGTTAGTTAACTGTTATGTCAACACAATCTAAGAATTTTAATTTGTAACAATTCCACGTGTGGTTTAACATGACAGTCACCACAATAATAATTTATACATCTCTTCAGAATTGATTTTATCGCTTGGCATACGACAGGTTTAAATTACAGTATTTTTAATTGCAAACGATTAAACTGTGAACAAAAGTGAAGTGTAATTACAATATAAAAGAGAAAAAAATAACCTACAATTTATTACGGGTTGAATAGGATTCAAAACCCATGTATTTCGGATGATGCAACTCGTTGCCTTATTGCTGCAGCTAGTTAATTCTCAAATACCGATGATTGTAATTACGGAGAATTGTTCTTAATTTTTTACGAGGCCATACAGTAATTGCCACCTTATTAAAATAACGTAAGATCAAACTAGAAATGGAAAAACCGATTTGTATATTTGACGACAGTTGAAGCTTTTCGAAATTCCTGGTAATTTTGAACTGAGAATAGCATAATATGTTACCTTGAATTTTTAGTGTTAAAAAATAATCAATGGAATTAGATTATTCTATATGAAATAATCTTAACAATATCAGGTGGAGACTATAATACTTATTTTATTATTAAATTTGGTAATAAAAATCGAACACACAATTATTATATATTGTTTATTGCACAGTTTATTGGCAAACAAAATTTGTTTATAAATTGGTAGTATCAAACGGTTCTAAAAACAACAAATTAGCTTATGTAAAATAATCATTAGAGTTGGTTTATCAGATATTTTAGTTTATTTTGTACATAAAAGGAAATATGAAAACGAGATGAGAAGACTGAAATTAAGAAAAGAGAAGGTAGACTTGAGGAGAAAAGGAACATTTTTGAACGAAAAGAAAGAAGAGCAGAAATTTATGTGGACACTTCGATGAAGGAGAACGGGGCAAGGAATTGGGATTATAACTCACGTATTTAAAATATAGGTGATCTTGACATAAACGAAATGGAAGAAATGGTAGTGGCAGAAGAGATGATAATGAGAAGAATGATAACGGAGGGAGAAAACGGTCTGACAGTAAGAAATGCAATTTTGGAAACGTGCAAGTCGAGAGCCAAAAAAGTCAAAGAAAAAAATATATTAATTAGTAAACCATAGGAACTAATGGAACTAAAAAAAATAAATAAATTGAGAAACCATGCAAATTAAAGAAATTAGAGAAACCAATGGAAGTGAAGTATTATATTAAAGTAATTTTTATACTATTTATAAAATGTATTTATATAATCAGCACTTACACATTCAGTTTTATAAAATATATTAAATCAATATTATAATATTTGCCTTGCTTTAATATAAAATTTGTTTAAACTTTATTTGTCAGTCATATTAAAATCAATTAACATTGTTCAAGAATAATTATGATAATTATAGTGATACAAATATTCAGGAAGCGGAATCGGCTATTCCGAAACCTCAGTTTTTTTTAATTCACGCCAACATTTTTTGAACGTTAAGACTGAACGTTTCGTTTTGCTCTGATTCCAAGAGGTATCCACACGTAATTATTACGACAAATCATAAAGAAATGTCCTTTTTGAAGGTCGCATTTAGCAGGAAATTAAAACTTACTTATTTCATACAGCTATATCACATTAATATAGAATCATAACCGGAACCGTTTCCCAATTTATTTCTAATATCTGTGTCTAGTTATCTAAATCTAAACCTGTTTAATTTAGATTGATTTTTGTTTATTTTGATTCCGGTCCGAATATTAATTGATACAGCTCCACTGCTGTGACTTTTTGCGACTGTTGCCAAGAAAGGTAACGTCGAATACTTTTCGAATCAGATTTTAGGAAAAACCTAATTACAATGCTGCTTACAATGATAACATACGAAAGAACAATTGCAACGTGAAAAAACCGGCAATCTAAATTTGGATTCGTGCTTAAAATTGTTGCGTTGGTTATCTCGAAATGGTTGTTACTGCCAATAACATTTAAATACAATTTGTTGTTTGTTCAACCTTCACATATCTTCTCAATTCATTAATGGATTCCGCATTGGGGTAGGTTAGTTTCATAAATTGAATGATGCAATTTAGAGCTCACATTTGTATTACCTTTTGCTCTTGAAAATTGAATATTAATGTGGACGTTAAATTGAATTTATCTTAGCTAAACTTCAATCAAGCGTCGATATTTACGTTGTGAACGGAAACATGTACAAGATATAATGTACATTATATCTTGTTAAAATTGTAAATACATTAACAAAAGTAAATTCTTTGCCACAGTCTTTAAAATTTTGGGTCACAGAATTTCTTACAGAAGGTTCATTTTTGTCTGAAGTTATCTTTTAGATTTCTTATGACTTTTCATAATTAATCAGGAGTTATTTTATTCGAAATCTTGGTTAAAAATTAGAATTCTTATTTAAAAAGAAACAAGTTCGTTGTCTGTTGATCATTGATATCTCTGCATTAAAATATTTGCCTCGTTCTAATATAAAATTTAAAGTTGTTGTTTTTATTTCATTTTTTAAAGCCGCTCATTAACCCTATTTCGACTGTCATTATGAGTGACACCTAATAGAAATCCGTGTTTTAAATATCATAAAATTAGATTTCGTAAAAATACTTTATTTAAATAAACATGATTTACAAAGTTTATAAACATTTTGTTTTTTTTATGGTGATAATAAGCTAAACATATACATTTATGTGTTAATATAGATTAATACTATCAAATTAATTACTGTAATGATACAATTTTTATTAGACTGTAATCGTTTCAATTACATAAACTTCTAATTGGAATATTTCCATGCACTTTTATGTTAAAATTCTTTTGATATGTTGTTCGTCCAAGTAATTATTTGTAAATCAGAGAAGGTTATCAGTAATTTATTTAAAGATTTACGATTCTTAATTTCACAATAGTGGGTGATTTAGCGAACTTTGAATGTGTCACAACACATCTACATGGAGTGATCTCACTTGTTCTTGAAGACAATGTAACATTCTTGCGTTTATTTATTTTTGCAATGACATCAAAAACAAATATTTAGAAATGTGTATTATTTACTTAAAAAATACTGATACTATTTTGTGTTTTGATCTAGGTTCCTGGTATTAACGATTGGACGGTATCGCAACAGCTACATTAGTTACCATGAGAAAGCAATTGTGTAGTTTATTAAAAATATTTTATCAGTAAACTAAAATACAATAATATATTATTTGTTTATATATTGCAATATTTTAATGATTCAAAAACCTTTCCTTATGCATGATCTTTGAACTATTTTGTGTATAACGTTAAAATTAGTATTAACAGATTTAATTTTTGTGAAATAGTTTTCAAGGTTTTAAACAGGATGTATATTGTAATATATTTAAGAAATTTCATCTCTTTTAATATGCAAAATATATCTTTATTGCAATTAATTAATTAGCTAATTAATTATTTTTAGTTGTTGGTGATACGCATCATCTGAACCTTCCTACATTGGTATCACCTGACACCTAATTTATGTCAATAACGTTGTTATAAGTGCAATATCAATACACCCACAGATAAATAATTTGTATATTCGAAAATATTTACTGTCTGCATTGTTTTATTAAATTAGTTCTAGCGTCATTCTATCAAAATCCTCTTGAAAATGTAGGTAATAGACACATAATTGTTTTGTATTAAATTTATTATTAAATTCGATGGTTATATTATATATATTAACATAATTCAAACGATTTAATATTAAAATTACATTAAATAATACTTTAAATTTTAAGTGTACATATCCACAGGTAACTAATCTTTTATGCATTTCACAAGGTGCGAAATAAATAGTGGTAATATTACAATAACATAGAAATTCATTGACAAAACTTGACATGTGGCTTGCGTCTCCGAGCGGGTTTGTGGAATTTTTTCTGTACGTTGCAGCTTGAGACGGTCTGCTTTTAAGTAAACCGTTAACTTAACAGAGATAGTTTGTCTTTTGTATTGTAAAAACAGTCTGTAGGATAAGGGTAGGCCTTCCGAGAATCGGAGATCTTTTATGGCAGATATACGGCCCTCGTGCCACTGGGAACGTAGTCAAACAACAGGGCCGTTTCTAAAATAATTCATTTTTATTTAATACTGTACTGAACGACTGTTGCTGACATGGATTAATTTGTAATTAGTTTGCCTTGTTGCTTCATTATGAACTATCAGGAATAGCTGTTTGATTGTTTGCTTAATTAGGTCGAATGTTTTCGAAAATATGGCCACATCAACTGCATTTTTTAAATGGATAGAAGTCCAATAAATAAACATAATAATTTTTATGGATACACTTAGACATTATTGTAAAAACAACATATCAAACAAGTAGTTCATGGTATAAATAAGATAAAACTCAACATGCATATACATTTCCTTAGTGTATTTTTCATTAAAACTTTTCAACTAAAACGCACTTTATTAATTCACATTAATTCACAGTGCGGTCCTGTCGTTGAAGGGATATTAATTATCGTTGGTATACTAGGCGCTAACGATTTATTACACCGATGGAAAGGAAATGCAATTTGTGATCTAAAGATAATATGTTATTAAAGTGGTATTGTCCATTTTTGACCACATTATTAACATTTTTCACTCCGCAAGTTCATTCTTCTGCCATGTCCGTTAAATTTTGTGGAACGCATCACAACAGAAATAAATCGGTTTTTATGTTTTTAATATAATAAAAAAATTGTGGTATTAGGCATAATTAATTGGAAGTTAATTAAGACACAATTGTTAATATTTGAAGGATTTACTGATCAAAATTTATGAAAGTATATCATAAAATCAGGTAATACTTAAGTAATTTATTTAAAAATAAAGTAAAAAAAATATATGTTAAACTAATATGTTTCACCCAATTAAGTATGCACTATTAAAAGAGTTTTATACGTTCAACAGGAAATGAAATCTTAAAATTCGTTAAGAAAATGAATGGAAATTTCCATAGTGATACAGATGTAAATAATTGAAGTGACATAAATTTCGAATATATTCACATATTTAATAAGATTTTTAGCTATTTCATTATACAGGAATCTGGCCTTTAATTCGAATAAATTAAATGTAAATTATTATTAGAATTATACCTATAAGTAGGCATGCATAGATTTAAGAAATTTATTAAATTATCTAACAAACTTTCTAGTTTTGTTTCTAGTTATAAATACTTAGTATTGTTGCACTCTATTATTTTAATATAATATATTTAATCTGTGAACTTAAAACCACATTGTTTTTCTAAAAATTTAATTCAGATCACTGTAGAATGATAAATTTTATTTGAGAAAAATACCGAAAGTAAAAATATATCTATTACATATTACTTGATACAATTTAGTACTTTTTTATAAAATTTGTCTAGACTTTAACGGCAGTGAAATATGTGCATTAAACATTTATTTATTTCAAGTTATATCATCGTATATATTTTACAGATAAAATGTGTACAGTTGGCACGGGATTGGCCATATTTTGGCACGCATCAGTATCAGAAAAATATCCCAAGGGAACTGCATCGAGTCAATGCAATTTTTAATTGTGGCATAATTACGAAAGGATATCCTAAATTAAATTTCTTTGTTTAAGGTCAAATCTCAATGTTTTTTATTAGTTTAATAAAGCGGCGGTTTCTTTATTCAATCATTGCGTTGGTCATTGCCAGTTAAGCTCCTTAATTTCTACACACTTCGTTACTTATTACGTTTCTCTGTTTTGACCTGGTTGTACGGTTGATAATTTCTCCAACTGAACGGAAAAAATGTGTACTATAACTAATGATTTGCATTTTTTTAAATTAAAGTAAGTTTCCCCAAAGAATAATATTTTTATGCCAAAATATGCAGCTTACACTAAATAAATAAGAATGTTTTTGTGCTTAATCATTTATTTAAATATTTTTTCACATCTGGCACAATTAATCTTGTGTGAATATCGAGATTAAACCAATATTATTGCTCAATATATAATTTTTAAGCGTCTGGGATCTTTTACAACATAACGTTAAAATGTATGGTTCCCAAAGGGCAGTGTGGGTGTGGGAATGACCTAACACCATTCACGATGCAAAATGTAACCTGATGGTTTACTTTTTCATAAAACCAGTTCCGCATAAAAATAATAGCCAATACGCAACTGATTGTTTAGAGAAATACGTTTACCATCGTCATAAATTTCCCCGACTTAATTTGTTTGTTAGTAGTTCTGTATAAATATGTAAATATTTGGAATGTAAAATACCTTATTGATGTTTTTAAGTTGATAACTTAATTACTTTTATTAAATAATTTTGAATATAATAATTTTGCAATTAGTTGGTTGGTTAATTTATTACTCTTCACTTGAATTAAACAGTTAAAACGATTTTCACACGACATAATTTTAACAATTGATGTATTGTACGCTGAGATCTTGATTGTTATTATTGTATTGTACCAAAATATTTATGCAATTGTATTATTAAAATAGTTAATGATTTGTATATCTAGTGACAACTGTTTTATAGCGATGTAATATGACAGTTTAGCGTATAATTGATAAAATTTATTCCTTATGTAGGATGGTAATGTTTAAATTATTATATTGAACTAAAAGTTTCGATATATTTCTAAAAACGAGAACTACTGCTGATATCACAATGTGGATGTGTGGACACTTAAACGATTTCCAAGCCTTTTGTTGCCAAATTATCAATTTATTTAAATTATATACATTTGTCGCTTATATAAATGTCACTAGTCATTTATAACTCAAATGAAGGCCAAAATTGTGAGAGGATGTTAAATTGTATTTAGTCTGGATTATAGCCATTCTATTGAGTTGAGTTAATTAGCCAAAGTGGATGTATCATTGTCCATTTAGAGCAGTTACATATTTTGAACTAAATCATACTTTCTAGTCCCGTTATTTCATCTTTTTAAAAATTGTGATCACTTGATTTTGTGGGTATATTACCTCCATACACTTGCAAAAACAATTTAATTTAGTTTATTCTTCTTCCCACTTTTCGATATAAATGCGACTGTGAATCACATTAAGGTTTATTAACTGATTAATTGTTATATTTTTAAATTACGTTCGAGTAATTTTTTAAATTGCACTGAAATATTTTTGTTGTTAAATACCAAAGTGCAAAATATGATAAAAGCACACAACAAGTTGTTTTTAACAATTATATTTTTACTAATATTCCATTAAGTTATTTTTAGTTAAATCTTTTCGTTTTATCACCATAGTTTTGATAATCAATATATTTTCTATATTTTTTATTTTTATGTTGTATGTAATAAATAATTGTTTATTCAATTCATTATTTGAAGTAGGCAAATAGAATCTTGGAATATATATTATTTTTAAAAATTAATATACATCACCACAACAAGACAAAGGGAACATCATTCAGTCACCAGGAAAATTTATGGCAAATGATAACGTACAATATTCCATAAAAATAATTAATGGTCACTGCTAACAATAAAACATTTACATTCGATATGTAACTGACGCACGGACTTACAAAACAATTATGAAAGATGAGATCAAACGCCCTTAACATATGACAACATATTTGTTTTTATATTTATAACATTAACAACGTTTATGGTATTTTGCTTTACAATTGGATTAAACAATTATGAAATTGGATTATAGTCGTCAACAGAATATTATGAAACAAATATTAAAAAAATAATGGATAATAAACTAACTGAAGACGAACATGATTATCAAAACAAAATTTTAAATCTTCTCAGAAGTATACCAGTTCTAGTTTTAGAGCTATATTTTGTAAACAGAGATGTTGTCTAAAATTCCATTGCCCAAAATATCTATTAATAAATTTAACACAGTGCCTTCCAGGTATTTTTCTTTTTGTGTTACGACACTTCCGACATCATTAGGTGGTCGTTATATTTTATCGGATATTTTTAGTCTCTCACATAGAATTAGTAACTTAGTAACAATTAGAAGAGAACACATGCTATATTAATAAAAAGGTTTAAAATATATAAAAGTTTTGAAGATAATAAATTTTCAGTCTACAAATCGAAAATATATGAACAACTGAACTTCTTTTATAACATTTTATCTAAGTTTAAAGGATTCAAGATTTGTTTAATATGGGTGAATTTCATCCTTTCAAAATTTCTAACAAGAATTAAGTCAGTAATCAATCAAAGAGCCATCTTTCAGACCTGATGTATAACACAGAAGAAAGCTCCGATGTGAAATCTTGAAATCAAAACTTTTTTATTGTATGTCGACATCTACCAAACGGTATACAAACTATACAATATACCAAATGACTATTCAAAAAACCATGGTTGCCAGGCAGATGTGCACCATGATGCCATATGGTCTTAATAAATTGAAATGACTTTTTCCAGTTGTAAGAACCAGAATTAATGTTTAACAGAATTTATGAATGAATATCTGCCGAAGCTTGATTATATTATTACGATAACAAAAAACTTTTTAAAAAACTTATCAAGAAAAAATCAAATAAAAGTATACTTACTGTAAAGTAGTGACATAAATACTGAGTGAAGGAAAGATTTTATAAGAAATTATTTTTAGTTAATGTGGTATGATAAATAAAGTATCAAAGTTTCCATCATTCCAAATATGAAAATAAATATTTATATATATTAAGTTTCATGTCTTAGACTTGAATGCCAAAATTGTGTCCACCTACATATTCTACAGTAAATTGAATTTCCGTTGCAGCGGCCAAATGTATAACTTATAGTACGTGTAAAATAAAGACCTGTTAACGCATCCCAAAATTAAATTGTTATAAATCGTGATCTCAAGATTCTAAGAACGCGGTCACAAAAATTTTCAAAACCTGTTATTGAGGTGATAAATTATATAAATATTATCAGCAAGATAAGCTTCTTAAATTCTGCAGCGTATTTAGATCTTATTCGATAGGCTCATCGTCTTCGTTTAAATATTTAATTGTACCCATGATAATGGTAAGTATTGACTGTTCCTTTGTACGAAAGTCTGTTTAAACATTGGTCAACTTATCTAGGCTTTTGTGTTTCACTTCTTGGAATTCATGGAAAACCTAAATTTGCACGTTGCAAACGTCATGGGTTTCCAGAATGTCCGGTCTGTTATTTCAAAAATCCTCTCGCTGGTGTTTCAGTCAATTTTTATTGAATGTTGCGTCAGAATTTCTGAACGGTTCTTTACAATGGTTATATTATTTGATTTGAAATGTCATGAGTAGAGCAAATATTAATATAGACTTAGATAATGCGATAACAAAGAATTGGTTTTTAATATAGGAATATTTTTAAATTGCCGGTAATTTGGAAAAACGTTTAATGCGACAATTTACAAGTTCTTTTAACACGATTGAAATTAACTTTAATGGTTTAGTTAAGACTTGACAGCACTGCAAAATAGTTAACTCGTTGGGAGAAAATCACCTGTTTAAAATTAATTGGTCTTTCATATGTATGGCATACTATACGTGTGTACATAATGTAAATTTTTCAAGATCAGGTAATTGGAATAAACAGGTGTCTATAATATTATTAACTTAATCATTTTATTGTGAATTGTGCATTTCTTGATATAATTACATTTTTGTTTTACTGTTTAATTCTTATTGTGTTTGGAGACGGTTAAGGTACAATAAGGTATGTATGTCCAAATTAAGTTTTTAACTGAAAACTATGTACGTTAACATCAATTATCTGAATTATTATTATTATTTGTGAGTACTATTACGAAAAAAATATTTTAATATGTTAATTTAATTTTTAAATAGGTAGTTTTAGTTATAATTGTCTAGTTAAATATTTTAATAATGAAAATTATTTAAGAATATAAAACATTTTCTATAATTTCTGTCTTGAATTGATAGCATCATCTATATTAAACATTTTGAAAAGGTTATGACATCAAAGAGAATTAGATAAGGTACCGATACAATTATTATTAATACACTTTCATAGTATCATCTGGTACACTGTACGAAATGTAAAAGTATTTTAAAAAATCTGAATTTTCAATTTATATCCAGTAAAATCCAGTTTGTGATCGTATCGATGATGAATCATGATTACTGTTCGAAACTTCCAGTTTGACTGCTACATGATTAACTCATTTTTTATGTAATTGCTTGTACTTTTTTAATATTGGATGGAATGAAGAATGGATTTATTAATTTTTTGCTCCGTTTTATATATATATATATATATATATATATATATATATATATATATAGTAAAAAATTAATAAATATTTTGACAAATTGTATTCTAATTTAATTAATATTCGAATCATTATTTTGTAATAATTATTATATGTGTATTAACAAGTAAATCAACAAGTAACATAATTAAAGGTAAACAATTGGTAAGTAATTTAGTAAATAGGAACAAATTGATTTAGTTTTTTTAGACATTAGAATCTAACCTTATCGATAGTTTATTAAATACACACTTAGTATTATTATAACAAATAAAATCTTCAATACATAAATATTTATAGTTCAATGGAGTGCAACAGTTTATCTGTATGGTGACCCTAATTCTGAGAGTCTTATCAGCTTGAATCAGAAACTTATGTGTCTAGAACGGTCCAGTCTAATCTTTTAACACCTTCTAAACTATTTGTTCCAATTAGGAATTTCGAATAGTACAAACATCAAACAACCTACAAATATGTAATACCATAAATACACAGAGCCAATTGTACTGACGGAAAGATATAGTAACGTTGTAGTACTGAATGGGAATCAAGTACCATCAATGATAGGCGTTCGGGTGGGGGTAACAGAACTTAGTCAAAAGCACATATACTTACTGAGCCAAGAATGATCCGATGTATTCAGTGTAACTTAAGAGCGCGGGAAACGCGTATGTGCGAATTATACACGGTGCGCCCGCAGTGACAGTGGATATTATTAACTATTTAATTAGGACCTTTCAGCCAAGGTATGACAGAAACTATTCATGTTTATTTATAATATTCAAAGCGGAATTTTATTAATTTATTTAAAACGAGTTTGCGTTCGAGTTCTTGTGGCGGTCTGTAAAAGTTGTGGAATTCTACACGAGTCTAACAAGTCCACCAGTCACATCAGACTATTTAATTATGAATTAGTAAAAAATTTATCTTTCCATTATTTTGCATTTATTTAACTAGTTTTTTATTTTGTTTTCGTGTTTATACCAGTTTTTTACGTCGCAACTTTTGCGAATATTTTTTCGCGAAAATTTAAATATTCTATTTAAATAATAAAATATATTTTAAAAAACTATTTATAAATTATAAATATATAAATTGTAGAATAAAAAATAAGTGTGGTTGATAAAATTAAATGTATGTAAGAAATAGTACCACGTGGGCAAGTGTATTTGTATACTAGGATTGTGTGTAAATAGAGTTATAGATAATAAATAAATACCACTAATCAATATATTATTATATTGATACGTGTATGCACTTTATCTTTTAGATGTTTGTGATAGATCTACATATTAGATAATTCATAATAATATTCTAGCGGACGTCTGAAATAAAAATGTGTCGCCATCTGGCCATTTTATTGTAATAATTTAAACTGACAGTAATTTTCAAATTCTCATTAACAATTATTTTTTATATAATTAATTACATATTTATTTATTAGCCAAATATTATGTGATAAAATAAAAGAATAAATTGAGTTAACAAAATCGTTATAAACAATAATTTCATTTTATTTAAAATTTTGTGTAAATAATTTAGTAAACATCAAAACAGTTAAAATAAAAAATACACATTTTAAGTTGTATTCTAAAATAATAAACAAATTATTATATATTTTATCAAAGAAATGCCGATAACAGTTAACGGCAATTTGATAAAATTGAACGACATACATATTTAGTATTTTACAATAAAATTCAATAAAACGTAGTATTCCAGATGTTTGTTGTCAAAACAAAAAGCTCAAGCTTTCTAACCAATAATAAAATCATAAAAAACATTTTCAAAATTTATGGTTCCAAGTTTTACGAACTGTTTATTTTAAATTATGTTGTACCATTCTAGCGATGTTTATAGGAAATAACTGTACAAATTATCAAAAATGGGTACTATCAAATTATGTTGGGTCGTTAATATGAACAAATTTTTACGTAAAAAAAGACAGGAATTTAAAATGTATTATAATGTATGATAATGATATGTTAAGCTATACTTATTTTTTCTAAGTAACATGATAATATGGAAATAAATCGATTTTAAAACAATGCAAGTGAATTTATGTATTAATGACCGAAAAATAGTATGACTGCCAACTCGTAAAAATTGCATCATATTTTTTGACGAAATATTTATAGATTATCGTTATGCAATACAATTATAATTGTGTACAATAAAACTTAACAACAATTTTTATGTATTATTTAAACAAAATTTTATTTATTCGGGTTCATTAAAATAATGTCTTCATTTTTTGATAAAGTACTAATCAGATAATAAAAACACATAAACAGAAATATCATTAAACAGGCTTAGTTGCATAACATAAGCGACAACAAATTTCTAAAAGACAAATTAATCCGGTTACATTTGACTAATATTAATTTTAGATTTTTGTTTGATGTCACTGAACCCCTTAATCGCCACCATGGAATAGTACACAGATTAAAATAGTTCTGTGTTGTGATTTCGTAAATATTTATTTTGGAAATGGGATTTTCTTCCCGGTGACAAATGTTGCGAGATATTTTGAGTAAAAGGTGTCACAATAGAGAGTTGTATCGATGATGACTTTCCTCTTTTTCACTCAATTGCATAATACACATTCGAGATATGAATTAAGCAACTTCTCAAAATAGTGGATTATTGAAATTATTGTTCCTATTATATTGACATCCATATCTGTGTCCAATTCACATTCGTCTTCTAAAAATAACCATTTATTTGTGGCTATTTCGGCTGTCATTAACCTACTTGGCTAGCCAGATAATAATCTAATCAAAATAATAAATAAAAGTTTTTAGAAAAATAATTTAATTCAAACCATTACGGATTGTAATGGGAAGGTTGGAATACATTATTGTAAAATTAGTTTTTGACGAAAAGTAGGTGTGTATCTTATGTCAGTACCAAATCGTTATGCGATTGGTCGAAAAATAGGCGTACGAGATGACTCAAGGACATTTACACACCGGTGCAATCTCTTATAGATCCAGTTATGGTAAATTTAGAAAAAATCAAAGAAAACAATGTATCCTGATGCGCAGAAAAACGTTTGCGTACGTATTTATGTTGTTTTTGAAATAAATAAATAACAGCCTGTTCTAGGAATGCAGTAATTAATTTTTTGATTCGCAACTTTGTTTTTACGGAATTAATGGCATCGCTGTTAAACTAATTAGTGGACGATCATTAACTAATTTAATCATATGTATCGTAAAAAGTACTGCTACTAATTTGGTACCGTACCACATGGCATTGGAGCCTGAAAGAAATTCTTTCATTCTTTATCAACCAAAAACTTGTTATGTGATTTTGAGTATAATTCCATTTCCTGATAGGTCACTTTCATGTCGCTCGTGTTCAAACCTTGCATTTTTTCACGGTCGTTTTATTAAACGTTTCAATACCCAGTCTTGATCTTGCACTGCCAGTTATGGTAAATTAGACAAAATTTATGCAAGCGTGATAATTACTTATATTATAATTAGTTAGTAATAATCAATAACAATTTCCCTATTCTATTACGCCTTGTGTTCATATAAGATTTCTTGCAGATAAATCAAAATGGCGCCACCAAATGTGACGGATAATGAAACTCAGTACCACCCCGTTCCCGTGGTTGATGACACCGAATGTAATGATAAAAAATCTGACGAAAATAAACCTACCCAAACTGATAAAACACTGTGTCACAAGGATGAAACTAAAGAAACTGAACCATTAAATAATGACGAAGACGAACCCGATCCAGGAGTAGTGGTTCCTCCGGATGGCGGATGGGGATGGGTCATCGTGGTTGCGTCCTTTATGTGCAACATGGTAGTGGACGGTATCATCTTCTCATTCGGAGCTTTTCTGCCGGGGATGGCGGAGAGCTTTCAAGTTTCCAAAGCTCATGTAACTCTGGTGGGATCACTGTTGTCTGGGTTCTATTTGATAACTGGTCCATTTGCTAGTGCGTTAGCCAATAGATATGGGTTCCAACTTGTGGCCGTCGTAGGAGGAGTATTAGGATCAGCTGCGTTTGCCATTTCATATTTCGCCACCAGCGTCCCATTCCTCTGCGTTTCTTATGGAGTTCTAGGAGGTATATATATTTATTTTAAATAATGCTTATTGGATTTCTTGATAAATGATAAATAATACTAGAAAAAAATCAAATTAAATAATGTGTAGTGTCTGAATCTTTCGACGGCTGATTTTGATTAGGTTACTGATAGTATATTAATGTCAATTTCAGGGTCAATGTTTCCACATGTGATATGTAATTGGCAAATTGCAACCGTTTCATTTATCGTATACAAATAAAGAATCGTGTTTATTTACATGTTTGTTTACTTTATATTTTTCGTGGTCAGACGTAGGAAATATTTTTATTACGGTCAAAGTCAATACACAATCGTGCCAATGCCATGAGGGAGAAGGAACAACCTGTAAAAATATCAATATTTTTGAGGTTTTTCTAAAACATAAACAGGAAGTAGAGTTATCAAAGTAGTGTTCCCGGGAAATCATATATAAAATATTCGACGAAACATTCTGATTTGTTAGAAAATATTTACATATATTTTTAATTACACGTGTGCAATTAACGAATATTTACAACTAGATGCATTTTCTTGTTTATTTTTTTTATTTCAATGTTATAATTAATCCTCATTAAAATTATTTAAATTTATTTACTAAGAAATAATTACGCACATAATAAACAATAAAAATAGTATGTGAATTTCTTGTTATTGTTATTCTGGAATTATAATTTTTTTCAGGAATTGGGTTCGGCCTAATCTACGTTCCTTCAGTCATAACTGTAGGTTTCTATTTCGAAAGATGGAGGGCACTGGCAACAGGTATTGCTGTCTGCGGTTCTGGAATAGGAACTTTCCTCTTCACTCCAATCAGCGAAATGATGATTGAGAGCCTTGGGTGGAGGGCGGCGCTTCTTTGCCAAGGAGCAATTGTACTGACATGTGTTTTATACGGATTAGCATTTAAGTAAGTTAACTTTTTAACATCTTTTAAAATGGGTATTTATTAATGATGTCATTTACTTACAGGCCGTTAAAGCCGACAAAAGTAAAAGACATTGAGGAAGCTGAAGGAAAGGAACTGGTTATGGATCCCAGTAAATTGCCCCCAGCTGCTAAAAGGAAAATGGAGGAAGCCATGAAAATAATGAAACATGAATCAGCATATTCTGTTCATGACACACAAACATCAATTTCTAGAATGCTTGGAGTCAACAATAACTCTGATTACCCTAGGTTATCGGACGTTTATCATACTATCAGCATTCCTTCAAGGAAAGTACTTGAAATCTACACCACTGAAAAACGACTAAGTGTACCCTTCATCTCTGAAAAAGATAAACCAAAAAATAATGATTTAAAACATAATCTTTTGGATACTAAGGGTACTTCTATAACCATCGTTCCCAAAAGAAAGCGAACTATTTCTGAGAATCAAGATCACGATGTTAGCAGACCAATGTACAGGGATGATATTTTCTTTGGTGCCAGCTTGACAAGACTTCCTCAATACACATCACGCTCATCTATCGCATACAATTTGGCTGTGACTCGTATGCCCACACAAAACGACATTGAAGAAGAAAGGAAACATACATGCAAATTATGTCCGGAGGCTGTAAAGAGGACGCTTGCAACTATGTTGGATTACAGTCTTCTTAAATCGCCATCATTTATTATACTATCGTTTGGAGGATTTTTAACAATGATGGGATTCTACGTTCCGTTTATGTACTTAAAAGATCGCGCCACCTCTGAAGGATTTTCCGTGGAAAAAGCAGTATGGCTAGTGTCTTCAATTGGAATTTCAAATACCATTGGGAGAGTTATGTGTGGCATTTTAAGTTCCTTCCCAAGTGTTAACGCTTTACTCGTAACGAACGTTGCCCTAACCATTGGAGGGATTGCTACAATATTTAGCGGATTTTCCATGTCCGCCGAGTACCAGTTCTTCTATACCGCTGTCTTTGGATTAGCAATTTGTAAGTTTGCTTATTTATCTTGTTTATTTTAAGTTGTTGTTCCAGACATCAAACAATTATTTTAGATTTGAATTAATTATAAATGGTTGATGTAACCAATCATTTTGTTAGGACATAAATATTTATTCAGCATTAGATTAAAGATTGTCTAATTTTTATTTACAAATAGAATTATATTAAAAACTTGTTTAACTTATAAATATTTATTTATCAATTCAAGAATTTAATTAAAATTAATCTGCAAATTCCTTTTAACGTACTATTGATTAATAATCTGTTAAATAAAATTTAGACGAATGATATCTTAAAATGGGACATTAATTCATCTAATAATCATTAATATATCTAATAATATTATTTTTTTCAGCTTGTTTTGCGTCGTTAAGATCTATTATCGTGGTGGACCTATTAGGACTGGAAAAATTAACCAACGCTTTTGGGTTGCTACTTCTGTTCCAAGGAGTGGCTGCCATAATTGGTGCACCTTTGGCCGGAGCTTTTATGGACGCCACTGGTAGTTACGACTATTCATTCTACCTTTCTGGAAGCATGCTTCTCGCATCTGCTGTGATTTGCTATCCATTAAACTACATCAACAAATGGGAGATCCGTAGGAACAATAAATTACAAAATCAAAAACCGGTTTCGGTTTAACATTAATTTAAAATTAATATTTATAAAATAATTAATTTACGTACCTACTTGCTTTATAGCATTTTATTGTACCAATCAATAATTTAAATTAATATGTTTATAAGGCAAACCTTCAATGTTAGGCATTATTCTGTATATGACATTGGTGGTCTTCATCGCAAAACATTTGAAGCATTTTTTATTTAACTGTGGGATGTAGACAGTACAGTGCTTGAATTGAATTGGAATTTTATTAACATGCAATAGGATTTAAAGCAATTAATGAAAATTTATTTATTTATGGAATGATATTAAATAGAATTATACATGTACTTACTCTGTAGATATTGTATGTATTTGTAAATGTGTATCGTAGGCATTGAACTATTATTTCCTTCCGTTTTAGTAATTTCTGACAGAAAATTCCTAGAATTGCACTTAGGACATTATGTTTTTACAGGGTTTTTTATTTTTTAATTGCCCATATAAGACTGATTTACTTAGTAAGGTTGTAAATATGTATTTAACTAGATATTAACGATTGTATTTATTACCTTAATTATTACATTAACATGTAACTAATTTATTGGACATTCCAATTATTACTTTGTATAGCTGTAGACCAAAATAATATAGAGTATAAGAGATTTTATATGAAATTAATAAAACTATTTCAAATCTATGGTACTGTATCATTTAATAAATAGATCAATCTATTTCAAAATCATTAGACACAGGAAATAAATATTTCCAGAAAATGTGAAAACAACTTTTGAATTAAATATTTAGTCTCACGAATGAATGGTTTCCAACTTCGTGTTTTTTTTAATTGTCATCAAGTAATACAGGTTAAAAGTGAACAACTTTTGTTAAGCTTGTTTAGTTTAACGTAGAATAGTACTGCCTCCTAAGAGCGTCGTTTTTAAGTTTATTAATATTGTCAGAATCATTGAACACATAGTTTATGGGTATAATTTGGAAATGGGTGTGGAAAACTATCTACGAGCAGCTTTAACCGTATCATACTCAACGAATTCAAACTTTCATTAAGCACAATTAATTTTTGCTACTACTTTCTTGTAGATGGATTCACCAGAAATGTTGTTGAACCTCGAAAATCTTCAAGCTGTAAAAGTATGTGGACATAAAATATTTTTAATTACATTTGGATGGATATTGTAGGTGATAAGTTTCTAGGTCTTATTGGTTTATTAAATCGAGCTGCTGTTTACTTAAGCTTTCAGCAGAACACAACGACCAACGTGATGCCTGTAAGATAATATTCCAGCTTCCTTTCCGGTTGTCGTTGGAGAGCACTTTGACGAAACTTTTCTACGTAGATGTTTCGTGTTCATTTTTGTCCATAATAAACTATACTTTTCTTTAAATACTTTACATTCATTTTTAACACCTTTACATATTATATGTACCACACATTTGTACATTTGTTTTATAAATAGCGGAAAATATTTATTATATATTAATAATAAGCTTAATATTAGTTTTAAGAATGTATATTATAAACATTCTGACACTTTTTGAGACTTAAATACTTTTATCTCCTTCAACAGGAAGTGATTGCTCTGTAAAGCCAGCGTCACTGTTATCGAAAATAACAGATTGTTGTTCATCTTTGATAGAGGTAGCTACCGTTTCTTGGTCTTGTTCTTTTGCTACGACGACATTTATATCTTTCTTTAGATAATGTATTGGAATGAGTATTAGTCCACTAAGAGCAATGCAAGATCCAGCGAATAGAAAACTCACATCATAATTCCCAGTTAATGATTTTAATGAGGCAGCTATTGGCACTCCCATAAAACTTGCTAAACCTTGGCACAGGATTAAGAGTCCAAATGCGTTTGTTAATTTTTCTAATCCTAAAAGTTCCACTAGAATAACGGATTTTAGAGCTGCCAAACAAGCTAAAAATTGATCAACATCATCATCCAAAAATAATTCTGTATATAAATTACCTATCGTGAATCCAAAGAGTATAGCATACACCATTTGTGAAGTCATAGAATAAAAGTAATTTGAAATAATTACCACAACTCCACATGCAATTGTACTTATGTAGGTGACACTTAGAGCATTAATCCGGGGTATTGATGATATAACTCCACAAGCTATTCTGCCAATTGTATTTGAAATTCCCATGGCGGATAAAAGATACAATGTCATTGATGGGTCTAAGCCTTTCCCCAATGCTCTCAATTCAGTGAATACAAATGGTGTGTAGGTTCCCAAAAGTGAAAACATACCACTCAGTAATATTAAACTGAATGGTTTGTCTTTTATTAAACTAAGGCTGAGCATTTTTGAGAAAGTAGACGCCATGCTCACAGGAAAACACCGACAGTATTTTCTTTTATCTTCATATTCGGAAGCAACTTTAGTCACTGATATATGATAGTCTACGGATTTCTATAAAAACAATGGACAAAATAATACAAAAAGAAATATTTTGAATGATACCTTTGTGGACGGGCCAGGTAAAACTGTTCTTGAATATTCTGGCACAGTGTAGAGAGAACCTGTAAAAAATATGTCTTCCCTATACATAGGTCTACTGGCTGAATTTTCGCAAGTGTTTCTTTTTTTACAGGAAATTTTGTGCCATAAGTCTTGAATTTTCTGATTTATATGAAAACAATTCCAGTGTTCTCTTATTTCTTGTTCATTTCCTTCTTCAAATACAGTGTCTAGTTTCTCAGAAGGCGTGGCTTTGTATATACTCTTGGTGGTTACACTAGAAATACTGGCATCTGTAAGCCCCAAAAGATATGAAGCATCTACAGATGTTTTTTCATCCATAACAGACATGCTATCTTTTTTAGATGGAAATAACAAGGACTTAAATGTACGAAATGGAGTCTTGATCTTTTCACTTTCGCTTTCCAAATGAAACGATCCGATTGAGTCTACTTCAAT
Source organism: Aethina tumida (assembly GCF_024364675.1). NCBI lineage: Eukaryota > Metazoa > Arthropoda > Insecta > Coleoptera > Nitidulidae > Aethina > Aethina tumida. Next base: position 20,177,774 of record NC_065437.1, on the reverse strand, counting down.
AAATTGAACCTTTTTTTCGTCCTCAATATACACTCTAGTTGGAAGCAGTGGTTTGTATGTTAATGAAATTACACTGCATGATAGCAACATGCCTCCAATCATTTGAAATTTTGCCCTCCATGTATAACTGTATAAAATTTCTTTAGCAATTAATGGAAAAGCAATCATTCCTATAGATGATCCACATACAGCCAAAGACGTAGCCATCGCCCGCCATTTTTCAAAATAAAATCCAACAACCACAAATGAAGGGGTATATATCATGTTAAAAGCGATACCACCTAGTACACCAAGAAAAATTAAAAATAAAGAGAGGCTTTGAACTATGGACGCTAGTACAAATGATATGCAACCAAAAATTCCTCCTATGATAGCAATACTTCGGAAGCCATACTTATTCATTAAAGAACATGTTATCGGACCTAAAACAATTTAGTTATTAAATAAGTCACTTAAGTAAAAATAAAATTACTTGCCCAGCATAAAATAAAAGCCACTCATGATAGAGCTAGCAAGTGCTACATTTGTAGCGGGTACATCCATGTCTTCCCCAATTTCTTCTAAAAACATTCCAAACGAATACAAACATCCATCTGTGACAAAATTGCAGAAGAACGAGGCCAGAACCACTATCCATCCCCAACCTCCATCGGGAGGAAGTACTACCCAATTTTCAATGGGGGCTTCATCATTTATTTCTACAGATACTACATGTGATTTAATGCCACCCTGTGAGAGCGAAGACGTCTTATTGTCAGCTGTAGAGTTGTCTCCGGAAATATTGAATAAGTTGCTAGTAGGTTTTTTCATACGGTCATAATTTGGACTATTTATTTGAAATAGATGTCATTGTTGAAAAATAGTTTGACACAAATATGACAATTTAAAAATTTAATTTTATTTAGATGGATAATATAAAGTTGGAGTGAAATTTTAATAATAAGTCTAAAATGACATAAGTTTTTTAACTTCTGTTACAATGATATTTTTTTAAGGAAGTAATGTAATGCACTATCTGGTTTATAGTTATTGATTGTTGAAATATAAATAAAATGTTAATGAGTAAAACAACATTGATAATAATTATCTTTTAATAATACTGCACAATCAACTCCAATAAGGAATGGGTCAAATGGGAGAGATATTATGAAAAGTAGACTTATGTTACAATGTTTTAAACAAATCTGATTTTGAAACTCTTTGAAGTCCTCTTCAGGTCACAAAGCTTTTCAAAGTATATACAGTAACAGTATTACCGACGTGAATCGTGGCGCCACCAAACTTTACCATGCAGAACTTCCTCGATCGGCGCGCGTTGCTTATCGATTTGTTCACCCACGAGCTTTCCGCAAAGAAAACATCGATTCCAGTTAAGGTAGTGATAAGTGTCGGTGTCGCGAAGAACGCGAAGAAATGGAAAGCGGAGACTACCAGTACCCCAGCGCTGGGGGGACGCAACCCCAGCCTGGGGTACGGCCCATGGTCGATCCGGAGGCTCAGGGTGAAGTGGATCCTTCTATGTAAGATAATCCAATGATTCTCATGAATTAGGTTACTGTTCATATGTTAGGTAATATTTTAATGCTGCTAATTGGATGCAAAACTTTGTTTATGTGAACTGATAAGAAATTTATTTTTTCACAAGATTCTTTGTTCTGATAATCCTATTAAGGTTCTCGTATTTATGGCCCATTTAAAAGTAAATTAAATTGTTTAAAAAAATTTAGATTTTTATAGATTAACAACAAAAAATAAGAGGAAATTTCAGTGTTTACTTTTTACGAAAACTTTTTTTCACATTTTAAGCTTCAGCCATTAAGACACACTATTAGTAAATTAACATTTCACTTTATGTTAAATTTTATTGATTGAATCTATAGAATCAAAATATAAATATAATAAATTCTGCATTATAAATAGTTCACTGCTAAATTTATGGTTCCATAAATTGGACATTTAAATTAAATTTAATTGTTACTCATATTATAATTTAATTATTACATTTTTCAATTAAAAAAAAATTGGCTTTTTGTTAAAAAAAAACAATAAGTAAAATTATTGGAATTATTTAAAATTTTAATTGTATAAGTTATAAAATTTCAAGTTATCTAAAGTTTTCAAAAATTAACATTATACTAAATGCATATTAAGTTAAACAAATTACAATGTTTAAGTGTATTGCCTGACTAAGTTATTAAACTATTTACTATTTTCAATGTAACATTTAAAACATTTATTTTAAAGCAACATTTTTAATTGTTAAAAATGAGAAAATTAAACAACTAAAGCACAATTTTTAAAATATCATTTTACATAGGTATCCACAACCAAAAGAAGCCACACATAAAATCCGTGGAAAATCAGACATATTAGAAATGGTTTTCGGTCCAGTCGACCAGGAACTGTTGGTAGTCAAGAGTTTCTATTTCTTTTTCTACTCAGCGTTCGGCTCATTATTTCCCTTAATGGGTGTGTTTTTTAAACAAATGGGCATGGATGCTAGCCAATGTGGTCTTCTAATCGGAAGCAGACCATTCGTGGAGTTCTTGTCGGCACCGTTTTGGGGGAGTCTGGCAGATCGATGGCAAAAAGGAAAAATATTATTGTTGGCCTCATTAGCATCCTGGATCATATTTACTGTTCCCTTGGGTTCGATTCAACCACCGGCCACTTCTTGTATTGAGATTAAGAATAATTCGGCATTTCTTAAAACGCCTGATGTGTCAATGAGAATGATTAACAAGAGGTCGATTCAACTAGAGGAACAACCCGAATATGTGTATCATACAGATGATCCAATAGATTATGTTAGGTGAGTGTTATTATGTCTTGTTGAGTTACAATTGTTTTCTTAAGATATTCAAGGAAAGTTCGATCTGCCAGACCATTATTAAATGCTGGACAATCACCAATCAATGTAAACTTCGCTAAGAATTACAAAGAAAAGGAACACAAAAGTTGGGTGCAGCCAATCATATCTTCTATAGTATATCGCACTCAAGATATCCAAAAAGCATTCTTTCTGCTACTTCTACTTGTGATAATAGGAGAATTCTTTAGTGCACCAGCTATAACTTTAGCAGATTCGGCGGTTATCACTTTATTAGGTAGCATTTTAATAATTTGTAAAATTTTTGTTGTTTACAACCAGTTTATGTATTTAGGAGAAGATGCTGATTCATACGGTCATCAACGAATGTTTGGATCCCTAGGGTGGGGTTTGGCTATGTTCTTTGTGGGAATAGCTCTGGACCATTCCACTTCCTTCCCAAATCATCCTTGTGGACCAGATAAAAAAGAAAAGAACTACACCATTTGCTTTGCTACTTTCTCAGTTCTCATGGGTGCCGCCTTGATCACTGCTACACAAATAACCTTTAAGTACGATGATCCACCACCACCACCGCCCCAAATAGAAGATCCGGAGAAAAAAGCAGCTCAAATGTCAAGAGAAGATCAAATGCAAGCTCAGCTTGCTCAACAGTTGCAGTTGCCTTCTTTGGCTGATACTACTGCTGAGTTGCCATCATCTGGTCCAAAAGAAGAGAAGGTAAGATCCTCGTCATATTTTTGTAATATATAAATTATTTTACAGTTAATAAAATTGCATAATTTTAATTTTATTCAAAATAAAACATACATTTATTACTATAGTATATGATACTTGCATAAAATGAGTGAACTTTTATTTTAATTGAGTAAAAGCATTTGAGTCAATATAACCATGAAATTTATTGTTATTAAGTTTATGCTTGTTAGGCTTTCATGGTCTATAAAATTCAACTTTACGCATTTCCCACTGAATGAAAAATCGTTGAGGAAAAATTTATGGCTTATAATACTTTAGTGTTCCCACACTTTTATATTGAAATTTTGAGCATTACATTAATGATTTTAATTTTCAAATTCAGATCGCAAGTTTATTGTACCACATTAAGAAGATATTAATTTCCATATATTTCGTCTAATTAATATTCACCCTAATCTCTTTAACAAAACTTAAATCTAATATGAAAATATCAATGTTATATTGTTAATTAGTAAAGTATTTATATATTTTTTTCAGACAAAAATATTTGCCCAAACAACTCGTGAAATGCCTGAGTGGGTAACGGTTCTCAACCAATTTAAAAACTTGAAATGTGCTTCATTTCTCTTTGTGGCCTGGTTCATGGGCTTCGGCATTGGTCTCATCTTCACTTTCCTCTTCTGGCACCTGCAAGATTATGGAGGCTCGCCAACTCTTTTTGGTGTAGCTTCAGTGATAAATCACATATCGGAAATTTTTGCATACTTTTTCAGCTTTAGATTGATCAGACAAATGGGACACGTCAAAGTTCTTTGTCTAGGATTAATTGGTAACACTTTGCGATTCTTGTACATCTCATGGTTGTCAAATCCATGGTGGGTTTTACCATTTGAATTTATGCAGGTATGTTACTTTTTCAAATGCCACTTTAAATATGGCTGTACTAACAAATATTTTAGGGAATTACTCATGCCGCCGTATGGGCCGCATGTTGCTCCTATATCGCTCACAATACTCCACCGGAACTGCGTTCTTCGGCTCAAGGTGTACTTCAGGGAATTCATCATGGGCTAGGTCGGGGATGCGGCGCCGTCATTGGAGGGATGTTTGTCAGTTCATTTGGTTCAACAGCTACTTTCCGGGGATATGGATTGATCTGCTTACTTGTCTTAGCTGCCTTCATTTTCATCAATTTCTATCGAGTAGATCAAGGCTTTGTATCGGACCTCCCTCAAACTGAAGATCCCAGGCAAGTGGCTGAGGAAACGTCGCATCTAGCACCGCATGGAGTACCGAGCAATCCTATACCAAGAGCTTTGTCGAGCACTAAATTGCACGAATTGGCTCAACAAGATGGTTATGGCGCTACATATCAAGTAGGGCAGGGGGGAACTTTAGATTTACCCGGATCTAATCCATTTACTCAAAATAATGGCCAACAAAGAAGTAGTGGATTTCAGGTAAGAAGTAAGTAAATTATCTTCTCATCTATTGTTTGGCAATCATTTAGATTTGCTTATGAAATCTAATATCGAAAACTAAAACTCATAGCTTTTTACATAATTTAACTAGCCAAAAATGATATGATAAAAAGTAGATAGGAACATGTAGGAAGGGAGAGCTATTAGAGCGTAGTATATTTTTGGTACACTAGAAAGTCGTACAAAAAGGGAAATATTTCAGATGAGAACTACTAGCTCGGTTCGAGATACTTGTAATTTTCCAGGACCCAGTACATCAATAGAAACTCAGCAGCCTATAACAACAGGAAGCGGTAATTATGATTGGTAAGGGTAATGAAATGATAAACCCCTACATAAAATACATCACATCATATCATTTGTAAACATATAAATTTTTATTAATAAGGTTGATATTTTAACACATTTTCTTGAAGTATAATAAATCATACATTTTAAAAATTAGGTATATATTTATTGTATTTACAAATCTTGATACGAATATTATTATTGTCGGTATTTTGAAAGTGATTAAAATGGAGTTATCTTATACATGTATTGAAATAATAATTTATAATTTATTAGACTATTAAGGGCTCCATTTAAAAATTAAATTATAGGTAATCGTCATTAAAAAATTTTTTGCATAGGTCTTAACGTATGTATTAAATAAAATTGATTACCCATAATTTGAACATGATATAAATTAGATAATTGTTTTTCAAGATACAAAATGGGGATTATTAGTATACCCTGTAAATTTATAGATGTTATTTTTAAAAATATAAATTTGTTAATAAGTACCTACATACATGTCGAAAAAACACTTCATGTCAAACTTGTGAAAATATTTTCTTAGGAGATTTTTGCCATTTTGTAAGGTTGCAATAGTTGAAAAATACTCATGATATTTATACTTTCATAAAAGAATTGTATGTAACAAATCAATTGAATCTCAAACTAGTAAAATGCATGAAGAACAAGTACAAATAGGAACATTTTTTAATACAATCACAAATTGATTTACCGTTTCATCTAGTATCAAAATTTGATTTGATTTTATTGATGCTTCTTAATTATACCTAAAACTCGTTCATTAAAGATGCGGTATAATATTTTAATTGTATGCAAACAAATTGCATATTAATAATAAAATTAATATTTCTAAGACATATTTTTTATTCAAATCAGAATTAAACATAATCATTACTACTATAAATTTATAGTAGAATTAGTAATATTATAAAATTAAAGTATCTGTGAGTTACTAGAAAAAAAAATCCGCATCTTTAAACATAATATGTTTTAAATAGAACATTTTCGTTCTATTATTGTTTATTTATATGTAAACTTGTCGTGAAAAAAGTAATACTCCATATAAATATATGGAGTGAGTAGAATTAAAAGTACTGAAGTACCATAAATATTCAATTTTTTCTGTTAACACTTAATCATATTTATTGAAATTTCAAATTTTGAATTATTTCTAAAACACGCACAATTTGAATAAAATTGTCAGTCACAGTCATTTTAATTAGAAATATTTTATAAGATCATTTTATAGTACTTCAGTAAAATTTAGCATAAAGCAGACAGTTTAAGAATAAGATACAAAACGATCACTATGTATATGTTAAATCGTGTGTATATTGTAGAATTGTATAAATAGTGTATTTATTTTAATTTGTAGATAAATACTTTTTAATTGTGATATTGTTTATCGTTGATGTTATTTCTTAATATGTTATATGGTCAGGCAATGATATACATAAATGTGAGTATAATTGTAATATAAAATGTATTGCTTGATTAAGTAAACCCTTTCATTATAGTAACATATTCAACATATATCATAAAATGTTGTATATGTCACTCAATATATTGTGACACTAAGTGATATCCTTAGTCTATACATATCCAAATATAACGAACAGTTGTTGAAACAATCGCAAATTATTATTTATGTAAAAAGCACTTAAATAAAGGTGGATAGTCGCACTATTGTGTTATATAAAAAGTTGTTTTATTTGAGACAAAGTATTGTAACATACTGCGTGTAGTTAATAGCTATAAAACAAATAAATTGATTATAAAGTGGGTGGTTTCATTAGATTTAGTTCAAGTGCAAAATATTAAAAATAAACTTACCTGGGGATCACTGTTAATATTTTTATGAATAAAACAAATTTTGAACATGTAAATTTATTGTTGATACATTTGTGAAATTTATGTCACATATAAACATCTATTGAAAATGATCAGATTATTGCTGTTGTGTCCACGTAGTTTTAGAATTATATACAATTCATATTTTATTGGAGTTGAAAAAAGTTTGGTCCATGGTAATAAAACGAATTTAAAAAATTATGACTTATGAAAAAGTTTTTCTAATATATATTGGAAGTTTGTAATATGGAAAATTTGTTGTAATTTTCTTTAAGTAAGTATAAATTTCAATTTTAAAATATTCTAAACATGAATTAATTACTTTTTGGTCAATTGTAGATATCAGTTAAAAATCATTTGTAGAGTACATGTTGAGTTATACGTAATCTGGTAAAGTTTCACTAGTTTAGTTTATTATAATATTAAGTAGCCTAAATGGAGAGTATATTGCATTTATAATAAATAACATGTTAAGTCTCTAGATAATTTACATATTTATTATAAATAAACAATATCTTAACAATTGAAAATTCCTTATTACATTTATCAAATTGAACAATAGTTATATAATTTATATTATAAATCGATATGTACCAAGTATTTTCATCATTCAAATAACTAATTTAATGGTGTAAATAATATTTTAGCACAATCACATATCACATAAATATCTATGCATTTGAAATCGTTTATTTTTATTAAAATTATCGCACATAGCATTCTGTAAATTTTATATACTTTTTAAACTTCACAATTAAACTTTTCAGGATAAGTTAACAAATTAACAACCTACGATAAAAATAATTTAAAAACTTAATATACTAATATTTGATTGTTTCCCACAATAACTTAAGTAACAACAAGTACATTATTTTTTATATTTATATTTTTGGCATAGTTAAATTTCTAAAAACTGAATTTGAATTTAAAAACTATGCTCGAAAACCATTTTTTTACATGCTTTTAACTAACAGTATATGTCTGTCTAAATTCTATATTATGTTTACTCGTAGATAGTTAAAAACTTTGGATAATTTGAATCAATGTTATAAACTTGCAATTTTAATTTTTATTGACATTAAACAATAATAATATATTTATTTTGAATTTGTTAATATAATGAATATATTTTTATCAAATAATCTTTCATTAAATCATGATAAAATAATGTATTTAAGTAAAATTAAAGTTTGGGGATATTATTTGAAGGTAAGTAGAAATTTTTAACATTGATTCATATTATTATATTTTATACATTTATATCCTATTTGACATATATTTACAATTATAATACATAGAATATTTTCTTTGGCACCACATATATAAGAGATCCATTAAGTGTTAATTTATGAATAAATAAATATACATACCCGCTGAATCCTACTATAATTATTCTTAGCATTCAAGTCTAGTTATTTACAAAACTTTAATCTCGAAAGAATAACAAAACATTTTATTTACTTAAACTTTCTTACATGGTCCGTTTGTTTCTTCTACAGTTTAAACGAGAACGAGGTAGAGGAAGAATGTAAACACTTATCATAAAATTAGGCTAGTATCCGCTTCCGTTAGTGTTGTGCGGCAATTCAATGGTGATCCTTTTCACTTGGCAGTTGTCGGCTTCGCAGCAAGCGCTCTCCGTTATCCTTGGCACACACGGGGTGTGCACAGGCGAACAAGCTTCCATGAGGGCCTTCGGGTTCAAGAGGACTTGAAGCAGCTCGCTACCAGTCTGACACGACAGCGACCTTTCAAATAAATTAAAGATGTTAACGTTCCGTGCGATGTTTACGATATGCTGAATGAATTTCAGCTTGAAATTAGTGAAGCGTCCTTTTTTATCTCCCGCATTGTAGGAAAATTTAATTTTATATAAAAATATAAATGTGTTAATCGATTAAATACACATACATATATTAAAAAATTATAAAGAAATGATTATACTGGTTTTATAATGCATATGTATGTTTAATGATTGTTGATGTTTAATTGGTTGAGATTATTCTACATTGCCACATTATTAAATTCCTATTGTCAATATGCGGTTTAATATCTATGAATGGTATGTGTAATTAATACATTCGATTATTAATTGTACTTTCAATTATTGGTGCAAACATTTCTAATTATTGGTGCAAACATAAATGAAATTCACAAGAACAAATAACTCAAATGTGAAAAAAGTGTTTTCTTTTAAATTGTTATATTATAGAAAAATTCTTTCTAATTAACACTGGTCTTCAAATTTAATTTATTTACTGTACATCTTAATCGGCCTTGTCGTTTATTCTGTATTAATAAACTGAAACACATAAATTTACCACTATCTGGGTTATTGGCCTAAAAACATACACAAATGTAAAAACAGTGTCTAAATTTTTGCTGAAATTTCGCTGTGTTATTGATTTTAATATTCCGAATATTATTCTACTTATATTAAATATAAGCTTCCTTGAGACTAACAAAAAGAGAAATATACGTGATTTACTTATTTTTGTATTCTGGACACACATTCTCTGTGCTATTATATTGTTATAGTAGAATGAATATAGCGTTTTCATGTTTTGTTCACTTTTTTACTTGTTACGCTCAGCTGACAACAGACTAGTCTTTGTCGTGGGTTTTGCGGCGCTTAAAACTCCTTTAAGGATGAAACAATGTGGAATGGTGAAAAGATTCGTCATGTATTCATTTTATTTTGTTAAAAGCGCTTTTATTATTTTAAAAAATAAGGGAGATATGATTTTTTAAACTGAATAAAATGAATAACATGAGAGGTTTCAAACAAACAGTAATATATAACTAACCTTTTTTGTGGAACAATTTCTCTGGTACTACTTCTGTCTATATCTTTGGCGGATGTGCTACTCTCCCTCCAACTGTTGGTCGAACTCTTCTCTGAAATGGCGGTCGCCACCCTGGAACCGATATGACAACGAATGGTTTTACTAGTTGTGAACAATGCCCTATTGTTGCGTTCCGGTTGCAGGATAATTATGTACAATTTCGGTAGAAACAGGAAGATCCAAGTGACCATTGCACTTAAAGTCACACACATGCACATTGTTATGACCTGCAAATGTAAATTCAATTACGTTATATTCTAGTTTAATCTTTAATGTAATTATCAAAGGAAAATCCCCTTGTAATAGTTAATCGTGAATTACCTTTGAGTCACTTCCAAAATAGATGGGGACAAAGGCAATCCATATAACGCATGTCGTGTACATGGCAAATCCGATGAATTTGGCCTCGTTAAAATTTTCTGGAACATTCCTTGTCTTAACCGCATAAAGCGTGCACAGTATAATAAGGAAGAAATCAAACGCCAGCGGGGTCACAATGCTCTCCGCAGTGGTATTACAAACCAACAGTGTGCGGTTCATGAGATACACATAGTCAATGTTTGGTGACTGATAATGCAGCATGCTCCCAGAGATTAAAAGTTCCACCGTTATTAGCAACAGAGTTATAACGACTTGAGCGGTAGCTGACATGAACAAGGGTTTCCTCGTTGGGAATCTCTTCTTACTGCCCGCCAATATCCGTGCAATACGATTAGTTTTGGTCAATAGTGCGGCGTAGATCATTGCGAAACTTAACCCTGGTAATAGGCGGGTTAATGAACACGTTATCACTGAGGGTTTAGCCAGGATTGCAAAAATTGAACCGTGGGACACCGTCATTCCTGCCAGTATGATGTAGCACAGTTCTTTGGTGGAAGACTTAACAACGGGCGTGTTGTTATATTTCATGAACACCACGAACGCGAACGACGTGCTCAGGAAACCCAATGATGCGAAAATCATAGCAACAATGGCTTGTGTGTCAAACCACTGCGTGTATTCGATGGGCAACAGCAGACATTCTGTAATAAACCATTGTTAGTGTGAGGACGATATTAAATGGGCAGCCGTCTCGAGAACAACTCTATTGAGTCGTTATTATCGATACAGGAAAATTGATTAGCGTAAATTACTAATTATATTGTTTTTTTTTAATATTTCAGACTCGTTGTGGGATATCCATCAACTGACAAATTTCATCTACTTCTCTTTTAATAACATATTATTATGCGGAAATTTGTATTCAGCCGGCCTTCCTCTTTTCAATTACACCACATTTCCTTTTTGTAATCCAGATACAACCATACGGATTCGTAAAGTAAAACACGTAGATTGTTATATCTGACTCGATCCGACGTGGCACATCCTCGGTACGACGGTGGAAAGTGGCAATCAACTCACCTGTTCGCTGCTCATTCGGCACGAAACCTAAAGGACACTGCTGGCACTTCTCCCCTTTCTCGACTAGGATTTGGCCCCCCGGACACGGCACGCATACCCAACAACATCGTTTATCCTTGCCGCCCTGTTGCACGTTCTGAAAATGATGGCATTGTTTATTTTATATGTATGTATCAGAAGCTGACAAAGTAGACGGTTTAGTCGAGTGCCCAAGAACAAATTGGATTTTTTATGACCGCAGCTCGGAAGCAATATACGTCGCTTGTGTTGTTCTGGAGCGAAAATCATTTTCGATTTAGCTAGTGATTTTAGATGGTGGTCATTTATCAAATAATAAAATTGGTTCTTTACGCTAGCTCGAATTAAATAAGATTAATATTGTATAATTTATCAAAATATAAAAACAGATATTATTAAAAAAGAATTTTGAAATTATTAATTTTGTTAGTGGCATTATGCAATTGCTACTTTGTTATTATATAATTTTACGAAGAGGTAAAACAAGCTAAAGATAAATAATTCATAATAATATCATGGAACCAATGTCAAATGTAGTTATATTATATGTATTATAAATCATTATTATCTTGTAGAAATGTTGACAGACGAGATTTGTTGACAGACAGGATATGCAAACATAATAATGCACAGAATGCATGCAGTCTCTCCCGAATCTAAAGATGATAGATTCAGATGAATTGTCGAGGCGTACGTTAAAATATCCAACAAAAGATTTATCTGTGTCACACCGTTAAACAGAGAAATAATATATGTAAATATGTGTATGCAAATGCGTGCAAATCCTATCGAAGTAATTAGAACAATAATGAGTTCCAATCAATAAATGTTCCGCCTCTGTGTCGTATAACGATTTTCATTTTCGATTCGTAATATTCGAACTAGTATTACGATGGCATTTATGGAAGTATTTCCATCGGATCCTATCAGCACTAGGTATTTTTAAAGCGAACAATTTCGCACTGCAAAGCGAACCACTTACTTTGTAATGTCCTTTTGGGCATTCCTCCGAACAAACCGACCTGGGCGGTATGTTGCCCTGTCGGCCGAACTGCAGCATCTGGGAATTGTTCCAAAGCAGGCTACGATTGTTCCAGTTGCCGACTTGAACGTAATCAAATGTACCATCACCTAGCTTGTGGTAATTCATTATATCATAACGTCCTGGGGGATCACCGTTCTCATCAAACTCTATTATTTCCTCGTCATATTCGAAGGATACGTTCATTAAATAGTTCTGCAAAAGTAATTAGAACTATTAGATGTGTGTTAATATAGTTAGTGGTGAGACACACGATTGATAAAATGGTACACTAAAGTGAAAGTTATCATTAACCGAAGAAGTTCCAGTATCTCAATTGGTAAAGTAATTAAAGAGGGGAAGAAATTGTTTTTTTATTGCACCAATATAACGATTTCAATTTGCTGGATGTTAATATTAAATCTTTTAGATTTCAGAACCACAATATTTTTCTCGTGCAACAGAAATTAACCTTGTCCCAAGACCAAATATTCATAATCTTTAAGTACGTCAAGTTAATTAAAGACGAAATGTTACAAAAGAACAAACATTTTATCCTTTTTGCCAGATTAATATATGAACTTGTGTTCAGAAATGCTAATAGAGACAGACCGATTATAAAATTACGCTTGGGTTAGAGTTAGTTAAGCTAAATGAGTCTTCAAGTTAACTCTCAGTTGTCGAATTGACGTAGTTTTATCATGCTCTGCTACATACGTAAATTTTCTTAAGATTTTGCGAACTTTTCCAGTTAAGTTTTATTTCAGAAGTTATAATAATTTATGCCTTTTTTGTGTTTTGACTATTAATCTCCATGTCAAAGAACTTTAAGTAACATTGAACATTTCACAATTAGAATCGTCTGATTTTACATTCAGATATATTTTGGATTATAGTTATTTAATTACAATAAATTTTAGAATATTTAATATTTGAGCATTGCCTATGAAATTAAATTAGCAATTAATAATTATGTAAAACATCACGAAATTTAATTTAATTTAATAATATATGCTGAATTAAATTCAGATAATTTATTTTTTATTATTAAATGTTTAATTAAATATAGATTAATATTTAAATAAATTTTCATTTAAAATAATTTAGAATGAATTAAATGTTTCTAGTAAAAAGTATTTATATGTGACACAGACAAATTTTTAAAACAAAACATTCAATTATGCTTAATCATTTTTAATTTATTCTAATTTAAAATCTATTTAACAATATAATAGAAAAAAGTTTTTTAGGAATAATATTAGAATAAAACAATTAAAGATTCAGAATTTCAATGGTGTTTTCAGAATAATAGACTTATTAAATCGATTTAAAGGGAAAAAAATGAGAGAAGTCGTTGGTTTTTTGAGGATAAATGCAATTTTACCACATTATTCAAATTTAATGATCTCCGCTTTGAATTAAATTAAAGGAAACTAATTAAGTAATGGATTGAACTGGCACAAGTGTTTGGACAAATTTAACTTTATTTGTTTATAAGTAACATTTTCGGTAATAAAAGTTGGCAGCAAGCTACTACGAAATTGGATCACTTAAGTAATTTAAATGAAAATGTTGGGAATGCCGGACCAAAGAAAATCTGTGAAGAAAGTGTCGCGTAATAAAAGCGTCTAGTAAATTCGTTTCTTTTATTTGGTTTTAAGCAAATTGAAATTCTTTAACGTCTAATCATTTATCTAACAAGTTAAATTAAATTATTGATTTAGCTGTAAAGGTACCAAATGTGTGTGTAGTGGTTAACAGACCTTAAATAAAGATCCATTAAAGGGAAGGAGCTTGTCACACTTTCCGGTGTAGCCGTGGCCACATATGTCCTGCTGCATGTCGTGTAGGGCATAAGCCAGACTGTAGATGGCCTTAATCACGAAACTAAGCTTTGCGTCCTGCCGGTATTTGTCCGCCAGGCTTAGGTCACCTGTAAATAACGCTCTGGTTAACTAATTTTTTACATCAAGACTTCTTTACATATTGAAATATAGAAATGTTCTTTTACATTTTTAGAGTGATTCCGTTGCCTTGAACACAAAATTATAATTTATATTAGGCTTATTCATTTAGATAATGACAAATTGTTACACCGCGTTAAATAAACATCAAATGAAAAAAAAATGAATATAAATTTTGTGTTTAGTACATCCAAATCACCCTAAATATCTCTGAAAGAAACTACATACATTTTTCCTGAAAACTGGCATAATGTCTTATAATTTTATATATCTTATAAAGATATTTAATTACATTATATTCCAATCATTGCTTTAGAAATAGCATCTATAAAATATGTTCTTTAGTTTCATCACTCAGCACCTACAAGTTGAAATATTAGAAACCTTGATAATGTCACAGAAAAGGTGGCCAAGAATCCTTTATATTCTTTCATGTGCTCTGGCGTATTCAATATGACATTCGACTCAATCCATTGTCCTAATAAGAAATGAGACGTGAGTCTATTATACGCTGCGTCAGAATGGTGAAATCTTTGCATTATGAAATTCCAAAATTGAAGTACCTCGAGTGTAAATGGATATTAATACCCACAAATTTTAAATAACGAATATTGAATAAAAAGTAACTGATTTAATAATTCGTTTTATATCAACTTAAATAGGCGACCCAGCTGCGGATATGGTATTATATAATACCCAATATAATAAATCCATTTTTTATATTTTCTTTTATCGGATAAAATTTTCAACAATATAATTTATGTTAAAAAATGATGCACATTGTTATTTTTGTGTATCACGAAGGAATTTAATGTATCAGCTTTTTAGAACGGTATACGATTTTACAGAATAAATAACCCAATCTTAACTTTCCAGATTACTTAAACGAATATTTACTAGAAAAAAATTAAAGATCTTGGCGTTCTGTTAGATTGTAAAATAACTTTTAATGAGCAAATTGACAATATAAAAAAGTGATCGTTAAAACTGCTGAAAAATATTAAAACGTAAATAACAAAATTTTACTGAAATTAATTAACATTACCTATGTACTTGTATCTGTTGGCGCTTTGTTTTGAAACATGCATCTATAGAATTATTTAACCAAACTGAATAATTCAATTGTACAATTTTTTTTACTGCTTTTTGGATTGGTATATGTTTCAATGAATTAGATTATCAGAGGTTGAGGGAAATTGCAAATATAGATTTATGAACCAAAGGAACATAATTAGATTTATATTTTTAATTAAATTTCTCAATAATTAAACAGTTTTTTGATAAGTTTCTTTCCATAATTAATTATTATTATAACATGGCAATTGATATAATTTGCATAATGTTTTGATTTCTTTTTAAATAGAATATCTACAAGTTTAAATATAAAGTAAGCTAAATTAGATAATTTGTTGTTACCTTTACATTATTTTTCTTAGTATGTCTTTGTTAAAGTGTGTGCTGGTAATAGGAAATTGTTTAGATTTTAATTATCTTGTGTTTTTAGCTTAATAACAATTTAAATTAATATTTAATATACGTTAAGTCTATTTAAGATTATAATTTTAAGTTTGAGCGAACTCAATTTATTCGGAGCCAAAAGTTCATAGTTTAGTTTAATTATCGACAAGGAGAATAAAGGCAGTCATTCAACTACAAAGGCACAATAAGGTTTTTGTTAGCGCCAAATTTTTCATATTAGATATTGAATTCAAGTTTAATTATAACTGACATTTAAAATAAGATTTAACCAAGATTAATAAAAATACCAATACTGTTCAAATTGATCTTTAGAAGTTAAATAACGTGTATCAAACCAATTGTAGCTCTGGCATCTATTCCAGTTAGAACGCCATATTAAACGAGTCAGAGCACACAAATGTAATAAAATTGTTCATAAAGGAAGTTGCATGACTAAAACTATCTTTTACATACATTCGAGTAAACATGCGGCTCGCTTCAGTCTGCATATGAATAGTTCAGACATTGACAAAGCAGATTTATTGAATTTATGATGTGCCACATATGAGGGTTATTTTATGATACTGTTTGAGTTCGACTGGAAGTTATACTACAAATTTAAAAAGTATATCAGTACTCAATTACATGAATAATTAATTCATTTTGTTGATTATAGTGTCCATAATATGATTTGTAGATTTCTACATGTTTAAAATATACATAACTACAGTCAGATATAATTAGTTTAATAAGTATTATAAATTAATCATAATATTACAAATAAGATTTATATTTTGTACCAAATAATCGTAATAATTAAATTAAGTAATCAAAAACAAAGTGGGCTAACGCGATTACTCATTTAGATCAGACCCACTTTTGACCGCCCACTACAAGGAATGAATAGTTGGAAGTTCAATATTTTTAAATTCCAATTATAAAAAAACTTTTATTAAAATTCCACAAAGGTGCTAATATCATGTTATTAAAATCTCCATACATAAACTCCTTAAATTAAATTTAATCTCCCGTTATTAACCGGCATGATAAACTATAAAAACACTGAAGCTTAAAGGCGCATCTACAAAAATATATGGCAAATAGATTAAATGCAAATTGCCAAATAAATGAGCCTAATTTAAATTCAATTAAAATATTTAAATTAACCTAATTATTTAAATATATTCAGTTTGCTTCTTTTGAGGTTTTACAACACCATTTAAGTTAAATGCGACATGTCATTTGGTACATTTACATTTACCTGTTTTTTTCAAATAACAATAAATAAACAACACACATACTACCAATTAACAACCACTGAATATTTCAACTTGGAAATCAATGTTCTATTGAGTTACTGTTTTTGTGGAGCCACAATGAGCAACCGTTGAATAATTTATACTAGAAAATAATCAGTGATACTGTAGTGTCTGAAACGGAGCAATTTATAAATCAATTTGGGACAATGGACGTCCATAACAAATCTATTCAATACTTTTTCATATTGTAAATTTGGCAATTTCATATTATAAATTGATTATTACAAAATTTTAGAGATTCATGACAGAATAACACAAAAACATTTTGTGAATCTCATATTTCAGTTTATGTAGCTTTAGATTTATTTGAAATACTCAATAGTAAATGTGACTTTTTACAGAAAATATATTGATCCTGCTTGTCTACTACTCTGATATATGCACCATATAATAACAATGGTAGCGTATATCACAATAACTTGCGGTATACATATTAGTGTATGGACCATACGATTTTCCATCCTGAATGAAACAATACAACGTGTTATAACCATAATTTCCCTTCTAACCAACAGTTTAATTATGCAGGAACTGGATTAACATAATAAAACATTTCAGTACATTTAAATGTCCAGTTTCTTTAGAAAGTAAGGTATCAAAAAAGTTCAAAAATGCAAAAATATATTTGTTAAACAGATACATCTAATTGCATTAAATACATAAATGCATATATATATACATATATATATATACATATATATATATACATATATATATATATATATATATATATATATATATATATATATTAAGGACAATTTACTGCTATGAAAATGAAGTGATTAATCAAATTTACGTTTTTAGAGAAATTTGCCATGCAAAATTTACTCTTAACTATAATTTTCGGTGTTTTTATACTGTTGACAATAGATCATAAATTTCAATTTGATGAGACAGCCAAATTTATGTGGTATGTATCTTTTATTGTGCATTAAATTTAATACGCTGAGTTACCCTTTACAATTATCGCTGTTTACTTTATGCCTCTGTGCACTGTAAAATATTAGACAATAGCAATATAATTATCTTTTGTGTCAATTTAACGAATTATGTTTTAATGCTACAAGATAAATTATAGTATCCTATTTACACTTTATAATTTACAGAAATATGTTATATTAATATTAACGGCTAGTTATTTTTTCATTTAAATAAATGTGTAAAGTATTGTTTTCATTTTGATAAGACAAACCCTGCGTAAAAATTATTGATCTCAAGTAGAATAAAGTGATGTTAAATCCAGCCATTAAATAAAAAATGACTGTATAGAAACGTGAAGTGGAAAGAAAAAGTTCATCAAGTGGAAGGTCATAATTTTGAAGATGTTTTCAAGTTTTTACAGATTAAAAGGCCCAGGAGTATTATTATGTCCAAACAAAAAGATCTACGTTACTTGAATTTAAACAGCCTAATTTATATCGGTTTCAATTGAAATTAAATGAGATATGCAAATTATGCAATATGATAAGGAAATTGATGTCTGAAATTATTTGAATAATGTCTGAATATAATAATAATGACATTATATTTTACTTGAAATTATTTTTTATTGCTGACATTTTATTGCTTGCTTATTTAATTCTCTTTACAATCTGTGTCTAGAACTAAATATAATGGAATAATGTTTTGACAACTAATTATAAAATCTTATAAAATAATTGAGAAAACGATTCATAAAATAAATATAAAACTGATTTAAATTTTATTTGATATAAATTATTGCAAATTTAAAATGACAAATTAAATCGGTATTTTAATTAGTGAACAATTTTTAATTGGGTTCTTTAAAGTAAAATCCTACCTGGAAGAAGCAGTTTTTCAAGAAAGTGAACTTAAAAGGCAATAAATTATAAATTTACTTAGTAAAATGATAAATGAAAATTATGTTTTCAAGTGCATCTTCGTGTACTAAGAAAAACTCTGAAGTGTATCATCCATTATACTAAGAAAAACAAAAAACAAGTTGCAGCTTTCAGTGCAAAGTAATAAACATGTTTCATAAATGAATCTCTTTTAAAATTTCTATAAATTAAATATATAAAGGAGTGTGAGCTAGTCGTGATTATTAATTTAAAATACCTACAATATTTTATTTCATACAATAACTATATTAGATTTGTTTCTTAAAATATCAAACGGTATCTAAAGTGATAGTGAATAGAATAAGCTTAAATAAATCTATTCGGCTACATCGAGGTGAGTAGCGAACTGAAAACTAAATTTCAACGAGGATTTACTGCGATAAAAACCGGTATATTTACTCGGAATCAAAGGGAAACGTATCCAGTCAAGTACATGCCCAAGTTCAATAATAAGCGACACACGTTCACTAGTAAAAATCTATCCACATGCAGCGGCAGTGAACTCATGAGATTACTAGAGCATGGAAGATTGATCCTCCTCAAATAAAATGTGTGCTAACTTGCCTCGGTCTTTGTTCGTTATAATATTTCTATATGATCCATATAGGTTTTTTCATGTTCTTAATTTAGACCTTAAATGCCAGCGGTCTTTACTGTAAAGATTTTTCACGGGACTGATTTCACATGTTAAATCATTAGTGCGGACAGTTTTAGGGGCCATATATCTCTTTTAAACTGTTATGCGTTTAAAAGTCGCAAATGTTTTTTGTTTACTTTATTTAAGGAACAATATATTTTAGGTTTATATATTACAGAGATTCACCAGTAATCAAGTCACAATTTTAATTTATTGAATGTTACTTAAATATCTTGATTATTAATATTAATCGAATTTTATATATATTTATTACCTATATTTATAAATTTAAATCAAATAAAATAAATAATAAATATTTAAAAGTGTACCAAAATTCTAAATAGTCTGAATACATACAACGATATTCTCTGTGCATACACCATATTTTTAAAATATCAAAAGTTATCTATTAAAATTCAATTTTAAGTACTAATTAAAAAAATCTACGTTAGTCAACTTGAGATTAAAAGGTTATATTTGTTAAAAATTTTGGTACATCCGCATACATATTTTTAATTAATTAAATATACCTTATTTTTAAAAAATCAAGTTATCTATTAAAAATTTTAAGTACTAGTTAAAAAAATTTGCGTACTATTTACATTTTAAATGTTGATATCTATTTCATTGTGACTAATTGTGGCGCATCCGCCATATTTTAAAGAATTGCAAATATACCGCTTCATATAATAATTTAACCATTAAAATTATAATAAATGTATAAAATAATTTTAATTCACTTTATAAGTCTCTTCCAATTACGAATACCTTTGGTAGATAGAAATTTTTTAGTGACTGAGATTAAAGAAGTATCTTGCTTTAATTATTTAACCCATTTTATAATAAAACTTTTTTCCATACAATTTTTTAATGTAATTTCCGGTTTACTTACTCTTATGATTAAACTTCTGGGTTTTCCAAACAAAAAATATACTTCAACATTTACTAAATGTGTAAACATCAAAAAGAAATATCCACACAGAAACTTCCTCAGATTTTGTAATAATTTTAGACTTTTATTAGATTTTGTAAAAATGACATGTGGTACAATGTGTGTTGTATAACTTTCTAAGTTTACAAATGAAGTAATAACAAAAATAATCAAACTCAAAAGTTAGTTAGTGTAACGAAAAAACGTTAAACTATTTAGGCCCCTAATTAAATAATAAAAAAAGACTTACTGCTGCATATATTCTCATTGGGTTTGGCGGTGGCCTCGGTGTTTTGCGCTGACGTAGAAATGTTCGGTTCGTCGAGAGTGCATGTAAACCGCGACTCCCAGAACTCCCTGAACCAGGGGTTGCGCGTGTTGGTCTCCGGATCGAGCGACCAGTAATAGTCGTCGAAGGATTTCACGTGCGGCGAGTGGATCCTTATGGAGATGCCGCCCCAGGCCTCCTCCTCGTAACCCTTTATTACGTCGCTGCGGTCTGCCCAGCCGTCGCTGTAATGGAACACAACATTTTACGATCTAAATGGCATATACGATTTATAAACAAAATGTTTCTTTTACTTCTTTATATCATAAACTTATCTGCAACACATAGGAAATACAGTTTTGCTTTGCAGATACTCTTTAACCCATTTTATCCTAAAATAAATTACAATGCTTAACTGTAGATTGATTGCAATAAAATAGAAATATTTGTCAAAAAGGTCAATTTTTAATTTTTATTCGATATTTAATTTTTATTCGAGTTATTGATAATTAATTGTTACCTTGCAATGAATTAATAAAATTAGTTGTAATGAGGAGATCTAAACGCAGAATGTTTGAATGTAATTTTATTTTTTATAACTTAATTTTTTTATCATACCTTTTTTTCACCTCATGTTTTTAAAAATTTGACAGGTTATTTAAAAAGGTCTGTTGGAAATGCGCTCTTGTTTGATGCCAATAAAATATTTTTTGAGAATATTATATTAGTTATATATTATATTTAGTTTCAGTCTATATTATATTTAATTTCAGTGTATAATAATTGAATATAAATGGGTAATAAATAATAATTTAATCATATAATTTGGATGAGTTGAATAGGAAAATCACATTACTTTATTTTTCAATTCATTTTTTTTTTGAGATAATGTATTTATTATTTATACTCATACTTCAATAACTGAGTTACAGCTAATGAAGCCGTAAAATAATTTATAAATTTCAACCACCTTTGACACGAGATATTTTTCAATAACAAATATTTCAATATTTCTACTTTTACACTTTTAATTGACAGTTTATTCAATTATATTTCCAGCCCTAGCAACCACAATTGTATAAAAAGCGTTGTGATAGAAATAGAGAAAAAACAATGTATTTTTCATTCATATAAGCTGTTGAGCTGGTGATAATATAATGTGAACTACAGTTTAATTGCATATGTAGTTGTAGTACAGTACAAACATTTTCAATTTTAAGATTCTAATAAGACAATTAAGGTTCATTTTCACTTCAATCTTTTGCTTTTCTTTCTAGAAAATCTACGGGGTTCAAACGATGAACAAGATCATCTTGACTGGGATTGAAAGAAAATATCAAACCTTCAGGGGCGAGCAAGTAATGGTGTTCTATCTCTTGTTATTTGTAAGAGAAAATTTGACCAAAGGCAAACGGAAAGTTCAAGTGGAAACTCTTTACACAGTTCAAATGAGTGAAACATAGAAATTTACCAGTTTATTTAAATGTTTCATTTATTATTCATAGAAAGTTTCTATATTTGTGTTGTAAACTGGTGTTATTTATTACTAGTCCACTGTGTTACTCATGGGAAAACTTTAAACGCCCGTGCGTAGTTGATATACGATAACAATTCATTTAAATTATGATTTTGTTACAGGTTTTATTGCACAACACCAAATTTAAAAAATGCGAAGCAAAACACTAAATAATGAAACCACTATTTTTCATGATGATATAATTTATTTGATAATAAATACCATATTTGCATAACAAACGCTGTTTATGGTATATACAATTTTTAAGTAGCAAATTTAAATTAGAAATAACATTTTAAGTTCTAGGGTTTATAATTTGAAATGAAAATTATTTTATTGTATTTTTTTGTTTCGCTCACAATGTACCGTTAACAGCTCTGGATATAATTAGTTAATTTGTGGTATATGTACGTTAAATTTATTATAATGATGAATACAAGATACAAATTAATTTAAGGGAACTTTAATTAACGCTAATTATATATTAGAATATTTAAACAACATTTATCATGTACTGAAAAATAAATAAAAAAAATAATTAAAACTAATAACCCTATTTTCAAGTTCTATTTCAGTTAAACAGAAAAATATTGCGTCAAACATTAAAATAAAACTTAATTATCATTGCTGAATCTCCAAAATAGTCATCATTCGAAACATTTAAATCGTAATCAGACCCAAGAAAGTTGTTCCATAACATCTTATTTCTTGCCTTAATTATAAATATATCGAGTGTAATAAGATAAGTTAAAATGTTGTCGTGTTACGCTCGCTATATTTAGAGATAAGGGTCTCAGGAAAGACGTACTACTAGAAATACTTCCGAATAATGAACCACTAAACGCCTCTAATTGGTTTGATTATTCATAACTTTGCTGTCTAATGGTTTAACTTTCGAATTAATTAATTAATGGCTGGACTATATTCCCAATTAAGAATGAACGTTAACACTGCGAATATTGGTATATTGCTCTAATTATGATTAAAAATCTCATATAAAATTATATTGACGAACAAAATTTTATGCGGATTACTAATAAATTATCAATATTTTAGGAGTGTAAACAAAACCATGAATGTTAACATTATTTATTAAAATTTAAAATTAATGTATTTTTTAGTTTAACAAAATCTAAATTATAATTTAAGCTATGTTGGCTAATTCAATTAACATGCATTTTAACATATTCAAAGAAACTATTTTTAATATTCATATATTTGTATAGATAAACGTGGTGGTGTTAATCAAATAACCACAATTTTAGTTTTGATAATGTAACATAACTTACAGTACCCTACTAAATATGTTTGTATGTCATTTACCAAGGGATTGTGACCCAAATTAACTCAATATGTGTGAAAGAAAGTTTATATATTTTTGCTGTAAACTAGGGTTGTTAAACTAAGTTAAGAAAAAATTAATAAAACACAAAATTCAAATAGAGTTTTAAAAATTAAAATCAGTTTTTGAAAAGCCCAAAATTCTCACAGATATATAAAATATATTTACAAATTTAGAAATATTTAACAAATTCCAATAAATAATAATAATAATAATAATTTTCATAAATTTACGTTGCAAATTTAAAACAGAAATTATACTAAATTAAATTTAGCCAAATCATTGTATTTGATCTGAACAATTTTTGGAACATACAAAAAGCATTTTTGATGTATAATACATAATTCTCCTGTATAAATAATAAATACTTTTGTATTTATTGTTCAAAAATAAAATAAATGAAATAATTCAAACTAACCTGTACAATTTTTGTTATTGTAATAAAAAATAAACAGTAGGAATGTAAAAATAATATAAATGAAATTACTCCGCCTCCCGTTTAATGTAAAAAAAGAGAACGAGACTTCAAATCATTAGGTACCTCATATTGTGAAAATAAAATGAATGGGCTCATTTTATGAACTTCTTCAAGCCCCTGCATATTTCAAATTCGCGTCATGTAAATGAGATGATATTTTGATGACGTAAAGTTTACATTTTGAAAGCCTTCGTGTAAATCACATTACGATAAAGCGTATTTTCTTTTGAAAAACAGGTTTTACGGCAAATACTATACGTTTAGGCATCTTTCGGCATAAAAATTCATTATGCATTTTAGGAGAATAGGTTATTAAATTAAAATTTATGAAACAATTTATTTCAAGCTAAATTCAACTATTATCCATTTACTGTTCCTTTACGTAGAAAGTTATTTTAACAAGTTCAATCAAATGAAATGTGAAAAATAAGAATAATCTGTAATTCGCCAATACCCACTTTTTCATATCTTGATAATCATAAATGTGTGTTTGTATGAAGGAAAAGGAAAAAAGGACAAAGTTTCTTATCAAAAACGTTGTACGGTCTATCTTACTAATAGCAATAAACCTATCCCTGGGGCAGAAAATCAATTTATGTGTAATAAGATATCTCCTGCAAAGCGGTAACTGTTTTAGATTAGTTCTGCTGGTGTATTTGCGGGAAACTTTTAATATTTTTATGAACTTACGATACCCAGTTTTAATACTTTTTTTTACTTTTGCAAAAAACTTTGCGTAAAACTTTTAAAACTCTTTCGATTAAGAACTAATTTTTAAAAACAATTAAGTATTTTTATTTTTATAACAAAAATCAAAACTTATTATTTTGCTTTTAGCTGTAGAATAATGAATTTTTGTTAATCAATTATACAAACGATGAAAAATTCTATACACTAAATAAATTGCATACATCAATACTAGTCACTTGGAAAATCAATTTACTCTCCAAGATGTAGGTATAAATAATATCAACCTAAATTTTATCCAATACTTTTTACCAAACAGCTTTGTTTGCCTTTTCCTGCATACAAAAAATGGCGTGAAAACATGCTTTTGCTGGAGGACACACGAGAAATATTTACCATGTGCCTTTTCGATAGAGTTCGTTTATTCAAACCAATAGGCTTTATATTTCTTCTCCAGGCACAATTTAAGGATATAAGGGAGGCTTAAATCCAGTTAGATTTGCACATATTTCAGAGTGTACAAACCCCACTTTTGTTTTATTTTACTAGAATAATAGAGATTACAAATCATGAATATACCTTATTTATTTATTATTCTTAAAAATGCATACATTAATTTAATGAAAATTGGATTATGTTATAGTAAAATTTAATTTCTATTAGATTAAAATAAAATTAATAATGATTGTAAAATTTGAGTCCATAAAATAGTTTTATATAAAATATTAAAATTATTTTCATGAGAAAATTGTGAATATAACAAATATATACAAAAAGTAATTAATTAAGGACAGCAGAAAGTTAAAAAACACTGAATCAATGAAATTAGCGCTTGTTATGAAAGGAAGAATTCATTAAGATTTAATTGACGATTTTTCGCTTGAATTATTGGCCTAATTACTATACCGACTAGCATTAATTAAATCACAATATCATTTAAAATAAATCAGAATCATATTAAACGATAAACTAAATTATAATTTTATTACAAATACAATTTTGATTTTGAGTGATATAGTAATGTAGATACAATAGAGTTTGATACAATTAGGTATTTAAAGTTTTTTAGAGAATTAAGATTTCTCTCAAACTTCTCTAATTAACTTCCTTACTAAGAAGACATATAAATTATCCTCCTCAATTATCCAGGTCTAAAATTAGATCTGTCTTTGAATGATTTAATATGTGCATACCAAAATCAATAATTTGTTTTTAAAAGGGATCTGTTTTCTTCCGCAGTTCTGCAAATAAAATCATAATTATTTATAAAACATTTCAAACAGTAAGTTAGTGGGTTGCCTTATTTAAGGTCACAAACTTTTCTCATTATTAAGTATCGCTTAAAAAGTCACTTTTATTTTAAATTAATCATTGTCTATCGTGGGAACGATGTAAGAAGAGGCCAAGTGGCAACTCAAAGTTCTGTAATTTTAACGATGTTACAAAACTTTTTGCTAATAATAAAAAATTATCACCAAGTCTTCCAAACTCATAATGACGGAAACACCTGTATAGTGTTTTTGTCATAACCATTAAGCTAGAAACTCTTTAAATTATTAAATACAGATAATTTATGTTTATTCATTAAATTCCAATTTTTGTAAAATGACTTCAGAAATAAAAAATATTTATATAATGAATCTGTTCTGTCAAAAGTTGGCACAAAAGTTTCCCAAAATCAATTAATCATGCCTTTTTCTAGATTTCATTTTAGATGGGAATTTATTCTAGATAAATGTAATAAAATACTTTGTACTAAATCAATCTGATTTCGTATGCTAATAAATTCTGCACTGACAACAAATTGAAACGTTCCCGACACCATTTCTTGTTTTTGTTGGACTGTCCCAAGATTTAATTCTGGGACTTCTTTTAACATGTTGAAATCGTGGCTCTTTAAATCCAATTTAATCCAGTGAGTAATTGTCTGAAAGGAGTTTTAACAAATTAACAACTCCTTTACGAATACCTTATAAAACTAAATAATTTTCTTTAAATTACTTACATAAGTACTCGTATACACACATCAGTAAAAAAATAATAGATAAATGTAATTTTGAAGTTTTCTTGGTCTTTATAACATATTTATTAATTTTTTTTATATTAAAGAAACCCAAAATCGAGTTTAACACCAGCGTTAAAATTTTAAAATCCTTTTACCCGGCCACAAAATCTACCATTATACTTATGCCCGTAAAAGACCCTTTACAGCTTGAGATCCTGTTAAGTTAGTCCGAGGAAATTCAATTGGGCCGGCTTCGCACAATTTCTAATAAATAAAATATCAGAAATGTGACTGAAAACAGCTCGCTCAATGGTCCTTCGAATCGCACAATTCTACGAACTTTGCCATGGCTAAATATTTAAATCGGCATTTTGTAGGATGGACTTAAATAAGTTATCACTTGAAAATTCAATACTCCTTCAGCCTGAACCTTTCGAGGTTGAAAAGGAATTAAGGATTTGAACCGCATATTAAGTGGATCTTCCGAGAACAATATCTTGTTGATGATAATTATAAGTTATATTATATTCATTTCAAAATAAAATAGTAGTACAAAATTAAGATTAAAATTAGTAAAGCGCATGTTCCAGCAAAAATTAAAAAATAATTACACATTACATTAGTGAACTCTTTTAGTTAAATTCCGTTTATAATAGCTGTGTTGCATTTAATGAGATGTGGGAAGCGACGGAAAATTAAGGATTTATATTTTATTTTTACTCTCAATGTACGGGTCTGTTAACTCCCTAGTCTAATCCTTAAATAATTAAAAATTTACCTTTATCAAGCAGGTAACATTTTCGCTCACTTATCCCATACTCCTCGACAACAAAGTTGAAAATATCAAGAGTATAATTTAAAGAACAGATGTTTCGAGTGGTCCTTACCTTCCGATGAACAAGAAATGGTTGGTCATGTTGAGCCGTCGGGTGGCTTTCAGTAAGCCCCGCACGGTTAGGCCCTCGCAAAAACACACGACGACAACCGCATTTGGATCCTGCCTCAAGTTCAGGATGACTTTGTCGAAGGTTTCGTCGGCGGCGTTGCTTAGGACCGAATCCTCTCTGGCTATACAAACGTCCGCTTCCTCTGCCAGTTCCCGAAACGCTTGTATCCCGGATTGTCCATAGTTTTCTGCAAAAACATAAACAATCCGTTATTTATTTTGTGTTCTCAAAATTAATTTATTTAGTGTTGCATGATTAACATTTATTTTCGTGTTTTGAAAATTTTATTTTGGTGATTTATAAATTGATTTATTTAAGTATGATTTCTTGTTTCTAAGTAAACTATATAAACATAAGCCTGGAGGGTGCCAAATTTTAGTAAATATTTGAGTAACCTATTAAAACTTTCATCAGGAAAATCCTGAGACTTGAAACGTCGATAATTAATTAGAGTTCGTTAGATAAATGAAAAATTAAGCACATTTTTAATTTAGGAAACATGATATAATTATTTTTAAGGCCATAAAAAGAAGGACTGACACACATATAAATTGATAAAAAAATAAAGTAAATGTAAAGATGTACAAGTGTGTGTGTGTATAAATTCTTCAGCAGGGACATAAATTTTAAGGTGCTGTATTACATTTTTGAGACAACATGACTCAGTCTAAGGAAATGACGCATAAGCATATGTCCTAAATTGAAAGTACTAATTCAAAATCTGTAAGTGAAATTTTTGAGTTTATTACAGAATTGAATTATGTTTTATGTTATTTAATTTATGTCATTTATAAAACTTATTGAAAATAATATTTGTTAAATATGACACTTTACATAAAGTGATTTATAGTATTGATTGTCAATAATTTTCAAAACATAGATTGTTTACTTGCTTTTATTTCTTAGTTTAAAGAGATTTTTTCGGGCTCTCTAAACAAGTAAAATGTACCGCAAAAATGAAATAAAAACACATCACTTTTTGTCCATTTAGTAAATATTTATTTTAGAAAATTGCATTTAAAATTTAAAATCCCGCAAGTTTTGATGGCATATAATAGTTACATACTACGTTAGTATTTTTATTCCATTTTACAGTTTATAGTGATGTTTAAAAAAAATTCAAATGCATAGAACTATTGTTCTATTAAAACATTTCAATTTCAATTGGAAACTATTTAAAAAATCATTTCTTATTCGTTTTTCAACACTATTGTGTTGTACACATGTACAATTTGACACTTTTGCAAAAATATATACATCAAACAAATTCAAAATAAAATTGCCATTTTTTAACTTTTTCGTACAGTTTTTCATGCTCTGTGATTTCACAAATTGTATTCGTTTAATTCAAAAGAACATATTTATCAATCTAATTATGAAAAAGGTGTACGTAGGCTGAAAATTATTGATACGAATGGCGTTTTAGGAATGCTCGTATGTCTAAAGAGAAGTGTTTAATAGCGTTTGACCTTTGATGGCTCCGCGATTACCGAAGTTCTCCCTTCTCAAGTCGTTTCGGATATGTGAACGGTCTCGGGTTCGTGTTTAGCACTCGACGGATTGTAGTTTCGCTGATTAAACTGACAATACTTGCTGTCAGCAAAGTTGATTTAGGACATCACACATGATTAGGTCCCAGATCCGCAGTGACAGACCCCATCAAACTTTTAACGCCGAGATTAGAACTTATTGCCCTTCTTTATATCGAGACTAAAAAACAGCCTAAACGTATAAATAGTTGCAGAATTTAATTTAAAATTAAATAGTTTCATGAAATTGATTTGTAAGAATGACACGGCAAATGAAAACTTGATGGATGCAAATGATACTGTGTAAATAATCATTTATTTAAAAACGTGAATTTCAGTTAGCGATTTGTATTTAATTAAGCCATTGTTCGTTCGGGTAGAAACGTTTAATGAAATGAAAAGTGAAAGGTTGGGGGGTAGTTATTAGAAGTAATGTAATTTAATGACGCAATTTATTTTTTTTGCCTTTTGTATATTTAAAGAAGTAATTTCAAATCAAATTTTACTTTTTGTTTACGTTAAATATTATATAGACATACTCTTACCATCGTTGAAAGAGCTGTAATAATAAAATTGATAGTGCAATTGCTCAATGTCATTATTATACAGAAGTAACTGTTCCCAAAATCATACAGTAATTGGCAACTGATATTTCAGTTCAATAATTTTATTCAATAGGGAATGGCATTGTCAGAAATCATATAATCGGCCGTTTTCGTATGACAAATATAATAGGCTCTGCGGAATAGCAGTGTTATTTAAAATAATGCAACCGCAACCCCCAGCTATTTCACGTGCGAATAATTCGTATAATACTGTTTACTGCCTGATTTCAATTTCCAGTCAGATTATGTAGATTTAGAATCTGGACGGGTACGTAATGAAAAACCACAAAAATGAAGATCATCAGTTTTAATGATCATTTTGAGCATAAAATATTTCATTCTGTTGGTTTAAAATAATACTTTTTAATACTGTATAAACGGATATACATGTTAATATTAGAAATAAAAATCCACAAAGAAATTCAATATTAAATTGTAAATTGTAAAGAGTTTCATTTAACATATATTTTTTTTTATTTTTATATAACTATTAAATTGTCGGACGGCAAAACAGTACAATTTTCATTTGTTTTTATAATATCCCGGTAAAATTTTTTATTAATATTCAGTTTTATAATGACGATTTTTTAAATTATTAAATCTCCGGATTACTTCTGTACCATATGGGTTTCCTGGATTTCACAAACAAATTGCTGCAAATATTAAAATGTCAACTTTTTTAGAATCCTTATATATTATGTTATATTGTAAAAAGTAACATAGTACAATAAAAAAAATTCCATTAAGCATACATATTAAATTTTCGCTCCATTTACTTTTCCATTGTCCCTTTCAAATGAAAGCTTTGCCGGACTCTAATTATAGTCAAATTAATCCGATCACTTTGGTAAAAACGAAGGGTTTGATTTAATAACAAAAAGCACATCGATACTTCAAAGGACACTGATCCAATCAACTGCATTCGTATTCACTACACGATTCATTTTAGATGTTCACAATTTGTTGTCAATTTAAGATGCTTCTTAAGTTTAATGTATGTAAATTTAAGTTGTGCATTATGCATTACCAAAAAATTATTAAAAAATAATTTTAATACCTCCTGATATAAAATTTAAAATAAAAAACAATATTTTTATATACATTAAGATAATGAATGAATATATAAAGTAATTTTTCATTTTGTTTTTTACTTGCAGGACGTATTCACATTAAAAATTAATTACCAAAAGAATAGTAAATAACGTGTAGTTTTAAATAAAGAAGCTGAATTGGTTTTGGTATTTTATGATGGAAAATGATGTTCTACACCGGGAAATCTCAATTATCCATTGTACCGAGAATGAGGGAAGCGCAGAGAAATATTATTGTATGGCGATGATTGCTCCACGGCTCCAGAGATAATTATAATGATTGTTATTATGTGTATACCTGGAGGAATGTGTTAATATCTACTCTAGCTGAACAAAATGTAATTAAAATATTTTTTCAAAGAATAAATTAGTTAATCAATATATTACGATATATTTTGAGATATAGTTTCGTGCAAAATGTAGGTTTTTCTAAATTCGTTATACCTGATCAGAGGAAATGGAAAAATAAAACAATATTAAATTAATATTATCTATACATATAAATAAAATTGAAGTGTCTGTTTGTAATATTGAAATAACCGTTTCTTACTACATGCATATGAATATAAATACGGCACATACACACACCATTTTTTACAATTTTTATCTCTCTGTCGGTCTGTCTGTTTGTTCCGGCTAATCTCTGAAATGGCTGAACTGATTTTGACAGGACTTTTATTGCAGGTAGCTGATGTAATAAGGAGTAACTTAGGCTACTTTTATTTTAAAAAAATAAAGTAATGTTGCTGTGTCCAAATACTGTCCAGTACCACGCGCAGCTCACGCGCATGCCACCACTGGGCCGTCACGTCGGGCGCCTCCCGGACGAAGTTGCGGGTACAGCTGGTTAATAATAAAATTAATTTAAAGAATTGTTCTTTTAATAAAATGATTATGTCTTTTATTTATTTCTTACGTTTTTAGTAATTTTTTGGGAATTCAGGAAGCATTAGAATTATTTATTTTTACTTTTTTAATGATTTTTCAGGAAATTAGTATTAGTAAAAAAATAAAGTGAAACTATGTTATTTAATCAGTATGAATTTAGTCGTATGGATTTTACCTATAGATTTTAATTGTATGAAAATTGATCGTATGGATTTTGATTGTATGGAATTTGATCCTATGGAAAATGATCATATGGACTTTGATCATATGGAAAATGATCATATGGATTTTAATCGCATGGAAAATGATCATATGCATTTCAATCGTATGGAAAATGATCGAATGGATTTTGATCGTATGAATTTTGATCAAATGGAAAATTATCGTATGGAAAATGATTGTATGAATTTTGAACGTATGTGGACAATGATCATATGGATTTTGATCGTACGGATTTTCATCGTATGGAAAATGATCGTACGAATTTTAATCGTATGGAATTTGATCGTATGGAATTACGTCACTTTACTTACATTGTTGTTAGTAAATTTTTACGTTTTTCGTAACATTGTATATATATATGTGTTATATATATATATATTTAAGGCTACCACTCATTAATAATAAAATAAAATAAAAAATTAATAATTTTTTAATTTATTTGGTTTTTAACTCCACCCTCTGTAGGATGTAAATTAAATTGATAAAATCATTATATTTCACCATTTCAAAAATAATAATTAACTTTTATTTAAAAAAACCCTAGACAATAGATATTTCCCCTAGACACTATCAAAAATGAAACATGTAACTTCTGGAATGAACTGAGCAAGGAGATTCCATTCTAAATAAATCATTTCCGCTTTGTTTTAAAAACGTTTCAGGCTGCATTTTACTTTTAATTACTCCATTGTTCGAATAAAAATGTTTAATGGGATGAAAAGTCATTGGTTGGAAGATATGTCATTAGGAACAATGTAATTTAGAGTCGTTATTTATTTTTCATTTCCCGTTTTATTATTACCTTTACTAATCGCATTATCATTGTAATATTGAAAAATTAATTAGTATTTTTCTTGTAAACATTTTAATAAAATAATTATATTGGAATAAGTCTCATTCGTAAAAATTTTAAATTAAACTTAAATTTAAATTATATGAAAAAATATTGAAATTACAGTTTATTGTAATTAAACATTTGAAACATATGAAACTCCTTGTAGATGATTATTACTACTAATATTACATTTATTATTTAAAGTTGCTGAACTTAAGGGATTTGTAACATATGCTAACATCATTATTTATATTGTCTTATAATTTTTGGTATTCTATGGTACATTCGATTTTTCCCTTTTTTATATTCCGTTTCAGCATATTATATATTATTCGTGCATTAATACTTGAACATACAATTGTTTATAATATCTATTTGGAGAAATACGAATTATTTCTTTAAAAAACTAATTTTGTTTAAAAATCTACATACAAATAATATTTTGTTGGTAAAAAAATCTTGTAATATATTGATATTAATGATTCCTTGAAACTTTTCAAAAAGTATGTGAGTAGAATGTACAAAAAGAAATGCTTAATGGTTTATAAACACTATAAAATCATCAACCTACCATCTGTATTAACTGCTGACACATACTTCCATCCAAAGTACCGTACAATATCCAACATAACTTGCGCCTGATAGTAATCGGAGGGGACGACCCTTAGAAAGTAGTTAAATCTGCTCTTATCAGATAGATCCCGGGAGGTGGTTGAGTAACCGATTTGAGGCATGTGAAATAATTGCAGCAGATTCTGAACCTGCAAAGCGACCGAACTGGAACCGGGACCCACGACACCAATCAATGGGCCCCGGGTCTCGGACCCAGTTAAGTCGGCACATGAACTCAACGTTGAAACAGGTGTGATGGCGTCCCTAATGAGCTCGATGCTCTGCTGAAGCGCCACCGGTGCATACCAGCACTCGTCGCGTATTTCCACACCCAGCGTCACATTGGGCAATAAATTCGGATCCCTATTAATTTTGTCTAATGTTTGAAGTGTCACTTCGACCCTTTGGATGCCATACAGCTCACGGATGTCACCGCATTTAATGCCCAAACTGGCAATTAGTCTTGTCTTTGATGAGGGCTGGTGGTGCAGGGGAAAGAGAGCGCCTATTATGAAGTCGCCGTTAATGAAGGCCGATATTCGTTTGTCAGGTTCAGAGTTTTGTACCGCATCAAGGATCAATATGAAGACAGCCGTCTGAATAAATGTTGCTCTCCAAGGAACAGGCATTTTATAATTATTATGGATATTTTTCGTGTCTTCATTTTCGTTTTCTTCTGAAACAATAAATAAAACATATTAGGCTATACAACTACAAAAACTTCAGTAGCATAAATAAAGACATGAAATTATCAGAAAGTATCTCATTTTCTAACTTTTAATCAATCAATCAATTTATCAATTAAAAAATGTAAATAAATATAAATTTATCTACTTTAATTATTAATATTATATATACGTCATATATATTACTAGTATAATATTAAATAAATATTATTTGTTTTAACTGACAACATTTAAATTTATCAACATTTCTAATTATTTTAATATTTTCTTCTTATTGTAAAAATATAAATTGCTATATAATATTTTTATATATTCTTTAATAGTAATAATAACTTATTAAGTTTAAAGTTTGGAGACTTAAATTAAATAGTGCATTTCAAGTGTATGACTAATTGTATTTTTAAAAAATTTAAAATCATAATGAATGTAATTTTCAAAATGCAAATCAACAATTAGCTATTTATTAGATATACACATACAACAACTGGAATTGAGTGAACTGAATACTAATAAATCATGGCAGATAGATAAATAAATAATCTACATATATGATTTCAATTTATCGTATGTGTTGTAGCATATTCGGAGTGGTTAAAAACATATTGGTGTGAATTTAGCCGTTGGTACTGCGGTATATTTATGATGAATTTTTTAAATTGTAACTCTAATTATTTAGTACCATTTCACTTTGATGTCCATGCATTTTTTAAACCATATTTGGGTATTTTTTGATAATATTCAATGTTTTTTTTGGTTATAATTCTATTCCCCAATTTATGTTAGTCTATATTGAAAACTAAATAATATATTTACTAATTAAAGCTCCCTATATTTAATTAAATACCACATTTCACATAAAATTACCATAAGGTCGACCCTTCGTATACCTTCTGAGCTTTTATTATTCTCAATATTTAAGTATAAAGTATAAATTGCATTATATATTTTTGCTAATGTAACCGTTAGTATATTTACCTAATTAGAGAAGCACTCATGCAATATAAGAAAACAAAATAAACATGCAAATGATTAACATACATTATGTTAAATTAAGTTTCTGTGTTAGCTTCACATTTCGTGATATATAATATAGCAATAAAATTCATCATAAAGTGGATATTGCTAATGTATCTAAAGTGGAAAAGTTTTCGAAGCAAAAAACATTTTCCAAAGTCAGAATGTATTTATATTAAATTCAATATCGACTTCTTATACTTATATACGCAAAAAAGTTAATACCATAAATGTCAGGAATTATTTTTATAATTATTGGGTTGGCAACTAAGTAATTGCGGATTTTTTTTAGAAAATCAAAGACAATTTTTTCAAAGAACTAAATAACTTTACTCTGTAATACATTGCCCATTTTGATCAATGACCTTTTGCCATCTTTCAGGCAGCATCATAATCCCAAGTTAATAAAACTTCTTGTTTTTATTAGCAAAAAACTGAATCAGGTATGATTTGACATCATCATCATTGTTGAAAATTTTACCATTCAAGGAGTTTTGTAAAGATCGAAACACAAAGTAATTAAATGGTGCAAGGTCAGGACTATATGGTGGATGTGGCAAAACATCCCAACCCAATATGTGTGTGGCATTGCATTGTCATGATGGAATACAAAACCTTTTCGATTTGTCAATTCGGGCCGCTTTTCTTCAACTGCATTGTTTAATTTCATTAGTTCAACGTGGACAACAGAATTGATCGTTCGGTTAGGTGGTAAGAGTTTAAAGTAGACAATTCCTTTAAAATCCCACCAAACTGGTAACAAAACCTTTTTTGATGAATACCAGCTTTTGATGTTGTTTGAGCTGGTTCACCTGGCCTGCTCCACGGTCTTTTCCGCTTGATATTGTTGTAAACAACCCATTTTTCATTGCCAGTTATCAGTCGTTTTAAAAATGGATCATTTTCATTACGTTTCTTTAGCAAATCGCGGCGGTTAATGTGTTTCTTTCAGTTCGTGAGGAACCCATGTATCGAGGTTTTGAACATAGTCAAGTTGTTTTAAGTGATTTTCAATGCATGTATGTGATACCTGAAACTTCTCTGCAATCTCATGTGTTGTACTGTGACAATCCGAATCGATTATTGCTTTGATTAGGTCGTCACAAACTTCAACTGGACGACCAGAGCGTTGTTCATCTTTGAGTGAAAAATCACCAGAACGAAATTTAGCAAACCAATTTTGAAACTGCCGTTCTTTTACGGTTTCGTCGCCATAAACAGCACATAACTTTTTGTGAGCTTGCGATACGTTTTTCCCTTTGCGGAAATAAAAAAGCAAAATATGACGAAAATGTTCCTTTTGATCTTCCATTTTTCAACGAACGCCAAACGAAAACTACGCAACCGATCAAAAAACTTTTTTTACTGATTGATAGCTGAATTTCCAACTATCAAATAACGAAATGTGTTTTACATTTGGACTACGCCAGCAAACTTAAACATTCAATTGAAGCCATCATGAGTGAAATCCACAATGACTTACTTGCCAACCCAATATAAACAACTTTAAATAACATTAACATTAATTTCATCAGAAAAAACAGTTACTTTAAAAAACACATTATGGTTCTAAAGTAAAAATATTGATTAGAAAATGTATATTAATTTTGGATTATTCAACAGACCGTTTATGCCAAATAAAGCCATTATTTAAAACCGCCACCAAATAAAAGACAAACCGCAGCTTACAGACATTCTTAAATTTTCTGACGATAAGAGGCACTTTCAGTTAAAGCCGTTCGCCTTTCTCTGCCGGAAGACTTTTCGCAGACTTCAGCCAAGTCTCTTTAAGTGATACATACAATAACATTAAATGACTGTTTTTTATTTTAAATTAAAAGTTGCATTAAGAGAATATATATATTGATATATTTTTTGTCGAAATAATTTTATTTTTTATTATCGGCTCAATTTTTCCATCTAAAATGAGATGCAAAGTAGAATTTTGTAATTATTCTGTATTAAAGTTTAAAGTGGAGCACTAATTACGCCTTAATGAGTAAACGTTCAAATTTTCTTAATAAATTTTATTAAATGTGCTCATTTAAATAAAATAAAATACTTCCAATTAATTTTGGATGTTCATTTTATGCATTTAAAAGTAGATTTCGGTCAATAGGAATTACAAACCGAATTACTGAAAATATTGCAGAATGCATTTGGATAATTAAAAAAGGATTTATGTAAAAATTATAGTAGTATAATCGAAATTAAATTCCTAATTTAAAATAAATAACGTCATTTACATTAATTTGGTGAAATTTGCTTCATTGCACGGTATTTCAATTTTATATGGATTCGCTTATTTTGACATTTGCGAATTGAAAAATTTTCCGATAGTTATGCTTCTACAAGCATAAATAAACTTGTTTGAAATGAGAATTATTTAGTGATTGTTTTCGACTACCTGTCATCTTGCGTTTCTAGTTTTAATTTCTAAATGGCATTAATGACGTCTCCTATTATTTCCGCCTAACAAAACTGAACACAGGAATATTGAAGTAATTTTATATTTCTCTTTAATTACAATTGTCATATAACCTAAATTGGTTTAAATTGTTATGAATGTTTTTGATATATTTTAATATAATTACCTTTGTATATTTTAACGATGAACTTTTAATAAAAACATTATTTAATTCTCAACTCGTCACTTACGTATTTTTGATTTTAATTAATCATTGTCAGATTATAAATGAACTGGACACCAGTGCATTCTTTAATTATAAATAGACATCAATTTTAACTTGAACAGACGATGCTTGAATGGTACATCAGGCCATATTTTTTAAAAATTCATTTTGCGTGTAAAATATGGTCAGACATTTGTATGAATTTAAAGTAGAACGAATTCAGAGGTCCGAAAGTAATATTGCTCTGATATTGAACTTTTCGTGACGGTTTCTTCCTAACACAAATTCGTTAGAATATGCATGACTAATTATTTTATGCTTGAAAAAATATTATTTAACTTTAGAATATTTGTAAAGATATATTTAATTAAAATAATATTTATTTAAATGGAACATATTTACGTACAATTACTTTTTTTTAAGCCTATGTATAACTATAAGTGGTCGAACTGGCAATGAAACAGGTTGAGTGGTAATAGAATTTTCGTAGTGCAAATGGGGCTAATTGTTGGTTGATTGATTGAAATTGGTACTCAACATGTCAATAGTCATATCAACATTCACAAGAGGACGGTAATCACATGGAAAATATTTGACTATGTTTGCGAATGATGAATCATTATGAATGAATTATTATTTCAAAACAACTAATTTCATGAAATCAAATACATTTAAAAATTTACCCATTTATCATATTTTATCATTTGCTGATTAACACTAACATTTTGACAATGATAATGTACATACACTACGCCGTATTTCTCTATCAACACATACTGTATATTTCCACATATATATTGGTGTATAAAGAATGAAATCTCACACGTCAATAGTTTTTAAACACATAACAAATTAACATAATTAATCACAAATGCCACTGTGAGCTTACTAAGTAGCTTTCTAATCTGGTCTTGCAGAGCAGTACACAGGTTCGATTAATTATTGACTAAATTTGATTATCTGCAAGGAAATGTTGCTTATCTTGTTTCCTGTTAGACTTTTAATAGAATTTTTTTCGGTAAATCGGCTTCTTATGTAACAGTGAGTATAAGGTAAATAATGAAACACCTTGTATAGCACAAAACATCAGTTTCTTAATGTAAAAAATTGATACCTAGGAAAAATGCTATTAATATCGTCTGTGACGATAAAATTTATTGGATTACCACAGGAACCGTAACAATATAACATTGTAGCACAAGGAAAATAAAATATAAACTAAATCAATTTAGATAATTATTTGGCAGTATATTCGTAAGTTTATCTAGTGATTACTTCCGAGAACATAAAAACAATGATTTCACAACGCCCTTACCTAAACCTTAGATACTTACATACTGCAGAATATTATTAGTAAAATATGAATAGTGCTGTAACATTATGGAAATCTCTTAATGATGTCTATTGACCAAATTAATTTGATATGTAATCCATAGACAGATTACGACATTGATCAACTTTTCTTGTAATAAAAATAATATATAAAAACTTGAAAATATACTAAGTAATATGAATAATTTATGTTTAGTAAAATAATAATTTTCCACTATTTTTTATACTTTCAATAAAGATTTTTGAAATGTTTATAAAGAATTAACCTAATTAACTGCTTGACATTTTTGAATGAATTTTTATGAAAATAATTATTAACTATGTTGACTGATTTATGTGCGAGAAAATTATGGTAATAACCATTGTCGTAACAATTATATTATTAATTAACAGCTTAATTGATGTATAAATCTTCATAATTTCATCATAATATAATCATAATAATGTAATTTAGAGATCAGAATATATCAGTCTCGTATCACATCATTGTAACTATGATGAATTTGATTTGATTTGTTTGTAAAATATTTTAATAGGATGAACTTATAAAATTTTTGAGTGTAATTACATAAAATCAAACACACTTAAAAATTTCCTCATTTACCATATATGTATACCAAAATAATCCAATAGTTTAATGTACAAAACAAATATTAAATCCACACTGCAATTAAATAACACGAAACGTTATGATACAATTATAAATTTACTGATTGACACTGACATTTTGACATGTATAATGTACAACCACTACACTATAATTCTCTATCAACACATACTATATATTTGCACATATAAATTAGTGTGTAAAGTCTCAAATCTCACACGCCAATAGTATTCAAACAGATACCAAATTAACATAATCAATCACAAATGCCAGTGAGAGCTTACTAAGTAGCTTTCTAATCTGGTCTTGTAGAGCAGTACACAGGTTCAATTAATTATTGACCAAATTTAATTAACTGCGAGGAAATGTTACTTAGAGTATGACAGTATGTTAATACCATGCATGAATAATTTGATCATTTATGTAACTTTTACAAATATTTTTCAATTTCACAAGTTTCTTATTCTCGTATCTTATTGTTAACAATTTTAGTCACATAGTCATAGTCACAAAGTTGTGTCTAAATTTTATCATTACATTGCCTGTCATATGCATTTATTGTTCAATGACAAATAATTTGTGTTATTAATCTTAATGTTTTTTATACATTTTATAAATTATCGGAATTGTCCTGAAATACAGATGAATAATTAACATTAATCAAATCATGGGTGCTCTAAAAAAGAGGAAATATCCACATCAGTTAATAAAAATGATTTATATCAATTTAATCTCATCCTGTATTTCAACACATCATTAATCAAACAGTGTAAAACAGTAATTCGTTTTGTGCAAGGAAGAAGAGAGTAATGTCACAATCGCCTTTATTAAAAAACGTTTAAATAATATTTATTTAATATAAACTTTAATTGAGTTTTGTTGTACCCAGCTATTACACCGTAGTTGCTATAACATGCAACTCGTTCCACTTTATATGCATCTAAA
This sequence comes from Aethina tumida, assembly GCF_024364675.1. NCBI lineage: Eukaryota > Metazoa > Arthropoda > Insecta > Coleoptera > Nitidulidae > Aethina > Aethina tumida. The sequence goes on along the minus strand of NC_065437.1, from coordinate 20,136,920 downwards.
CTGAGCAGCGGAAAATTATGAAATTAGATTTCCAACTTTTATTTAAGTGTTCTTCACTGAATTTTCTAATAAATAAAACACAAACTCAATTTTTCCAGCACACTAAAAAGTTGAATTTGTAGCAAAAAATGTTGTAAAATAAAGTAGAAATTCAGTGAGGAGTAAATGTCGTTATCTATGTTCTTTTCAGAGACATTTCATAGCAAAAAATAATGCAAATAGTCGATTGAAAAATGTGGTAACACAATTATTGCAGGTCTACTTTTATAAATTTAATTGTTGCATGTGTAAACTATATATAACATGTTGCTGAACGGGATTATATAATTAATATATAATTGTATACATGATCATGTATTGCAAATAATTAGATAACAGACATATTGTAAATTCATGACTAGATTCGAGAATGAAGCAGATTATATTATATCTATTGAAAACCATTTTTATTATAACATTAATAACTTAAATAATTTTTACATGTGTTTCAGCCACAGGTGGTCACATGTTACGTTCTTTACGAGAGCGGTACTTTAAATTGTGGCAAAAATAGATATTCTTACCTTTGAACTGATAAATTTTGCCTATGAAATTTCTGATTTAATATATAGTAAAATAGCAATTTGGTAATAAATTTCAACGACTTGTTGAAAAAATGAAACAACATTCTGTCTTGAATTATTTTTTCGGTTCAAACAGAATTGCATTTGAATAATAAATTACTTCAGGAAGCGACCGAGAAGTTCCCATTTTATGAAATAAGCATTCAGCAATAAAAAAATTCAAATTTACGGCTTGAAAATATAAGAACCAGAAGAAACAGATAACTCGGCATTCGGGCGCGTCGCATCAAACATTTATCCGAAAAGTGAGACGTCGTGCCTGATCAAAAGGCCATGACCATTTGATTTTTCTGATTCATATTCGAAAAAGGTTCGCATATAGAGTGCATAATTCAAAAAAATGGCTGCAGGTTATGTAGACATATTCCCGGTGAATATTGTCGTTGCTCTGAAACAATATCATACACCGTTTTATATTTTCTTTCACTTGCCTCACAGATAAATGAACTTCGTGAATCGTTTTCGCCTCAACCATTTTGCACGTAAAAGGCTTCAGAAACATATTTGTTCGAGTTTTTGGGCCATTTATTTTAACAGAATTTTGCCGTCTGCACTAATGCACGTTAAATTTTCAAATTTTGTTTCGGTGAATTCTGAATTTTATATATGTGTGATATATAGAATAATAATATAATGTATAGTGATATGTATTATATTATATTTTAGCATTGTGTATTATTAATTGTATATAGTATATTAATATTGTTACATTTTTTATTCGAGAGAAAATTGATTACGATAAGAATTTTAATATATTAATAATGATATTAATGATTAACTTTTTACAATTTTCTTTCCTTATTTATTTTCAAGGGTCCATAAAAATAAGAATAAATAAAAGTTTAAATTAAATAACTTACCTTGGAACTGTATGAAATAGAAAACTCCCCTTTTGATACATTATTTAAAAATAAAATGTACTCTCAGTTCAAAGTCTTGTTGTTCAGTAATAAGAATAATCAACATAATAACTTTTAAATTTTATATAAAAATGTAATGTTTCTTTATATAATTCTTGGATTACTTTAATTATAAGTACAAAGCCACAGAGAATATAGCTATTGAGTAAAACTACATAACATAAAGTAAATTTTGTACATAATTTATAATTAAAACAAATATTATTTCATATTTATAAAATGTCAAAGTTATTTTAATTATAAATTTTTGATAATGAATGATCCGTTTCCATAGTTCCATCTACTAATTTCTATATTTACTGGTCTGTAACATTATTCATTATCAGTGAAGTCAAATTAAATTGTATTGTAATTGTTTGTATGAAAATATTGCAGATAATTTTATGTTTAATTAACTGTATATCTGTGCCTACCAACAAATAATACGGCATTTTAGAACAACTAATTATTACTTTAAAATGTAAAATTATATATATTCAAACATACAGAATGTTTCACATCGATAAATTGACTTAATGTATCAATGAGTATCTGTTTAAAATTTTTCGGAAGTTGTGAAATACCCTGTATAGTACATAACATCAGTTACTAAACATAAAAAATTTGATGACTGATAAAATTGCATTTAATGGGGTAGTTGGTGCATAATTGAATTGTAAAATTTACTGTATTGGCACAGTATACGTTCAATATAAAAATATAACATTGTAGAACTATCTATGAACAAAATAATCAGTTTAGATAATTGTATGGCGGTGTATTAATAAGCTTATCTAATAATTACTTTCATAAAAACAATATGTTCACTACTATTTTACCTAAACCTTGACATAATTAACGAATATGAGTATTTATACTACGGAATATTACTAGTAAAATATGAATAGTGCTGTATCACTATGGAGATCATTTTAGGATGTCTATTTACCTAATTAATTTGTTATGTAATCTGTATCGTATTAATGTATGATAAATGATGATGATGAGCAATTTTTTGTAATAAAAACAATAAGAACTTGAAAATATAATATATTAAGTAATTTAATTATTTTAAGTTATGTTTAGTAAAAGAATAATATTTCTCAATTTTTTAATTAATTTAATCAATATTTTTCAAAATGTTAATTAATCAAGTTAATTAATGTTGAATTCAATATTATTTTTAAGAATATATTTATTAAGTATGGTGATATTGAACCCTTACATTAATAATCATTGTCATGACAATTATATTATTAATCAATAGTTTAATTGGTGTATGTATGAATTTTCATTTAATCCACTAAATTTTTAAATTTATAGTAATACATTATTATACCGATGATTAATACCCATTAATTTATAAAATTTGTTGTATTATACACCTAAAATACTATTTTATAAAATTGTTAATATAAAAATAATTATTTTTTTAATGAGATCTAATAACTAGGTTAATGTTTAAAAACGACATTTTTATTCAACGTTTTACCATTAAATTTTAGAATATTTCAATAAAATATACGTGTGCACAAAAAACCATTCGGTAATTTTTTACTGCACCCTCTCTGCATGGGATCAAGGCAAAGCTTTTAATCCAATAAATATTGCAATGGGTATAAAGCTCGACCATCCAGGCGCGCAAACGATAAATTGCTGAAGATAATTTAACAATAGGCAATTGCCGCTTTATATAGTAAACTATATTAAAATCCCTTTGTCAGGTTTTTCATCGATCTGAAGTTTTCTCGTTCAACAGGTGGTAATTGACCCGATTATGTTAACAAGGCTTACTGTGTTTAAAGATGGATAAAAATGTAAAACTAATGTCGTTATGAGTTTGTAAATTCCCCCGCTATTGTAATTAAGTGATTTAATTATAGTTTTTTCCCAATTGTGATGAAATATGGGGACAGATGTGCATTTATCAAAATTATTCATTTGGGTTTATTCTTGGACGCACTTTATATAAAATGAAACCAGGTCAAGTAAGTTATTTTTTCATAGAAAATTTCAAATTTTATAAATCAATATTAATCGCAGTCATTTATTGTCTCAGGGATCCTACTTATTTTTTTAATTATCATCCACTACAAATTTACATGCGATTCGAAAAAGCAATCGATGAGGAAAACAAACTAATTTTAATTGCAAGATTTGTTGGATACACATTCTAATTTGCACTCTACGTTGTTGGAACAATATGTCTTTGTGGTTGCAATCAATAAACTCTTGAATCGCTGGTGTACGGCAACGTAAACCGTTCTACTCTAGTTTCTAAAAATAATTCATTACAACATTTGACATCGTAATAAATCTGGCAGTGCGGAAAATTTATATTCAGTTTAAACTAAGTGACACATACAACTTTCATTAGGAAACTTTGTACTTTGGTGTAGGTATTACATTTCAATATTGACATTTACTAAAATTTACTTTATACTAAGGAAGTGAGATGTCCCATAGACAGATATAGAAAAGGAAATATAATACACTAAACAACACACAAATATCCCACTATAAAGTTCTTTTTATACATAATTAATATAATCTATTTAGTTTTATATTACTATGAGCATGTTTTATAATAACAATATTTCATGATTCCATTGATGTATGAAATATTTGATTACAAAATGGGCACGTTTATTTTTTAAAATTGCAGTTTTATAATTGGATCTGTCGTAACAAACGAGTTTCATTGTAAAATACGTAAATTAGTAATCAACATATGTTATACATTTTTCCAGACAGCAGGCAAACACTTTTTTTTACCTGTAAACTTCCAGATATTTAAGCAATGTTAATTTTTAATTAAAATTTAAATTAAAATGAAAACGAAATGAAACAAGTACACTCTCAAACCATCGTTGCGCACCCGATTGAAACGAGAGTTTCATAAAGTTATCGAAAACTAATTTTGAAAACATCTGTCCTCGTAATTACACCGATAATCTGAATAAAAGTTGTCTTATTGAGGTAGAAAATCCATCAGCGGAATTTTGTCTAGGAAAATTGAATTAGAGTCCAAGTCGAAAGATCGCATTCTCTATAAATCTTGTTCAGGAAAAATTACTTTATTTCAAAAAATCAATTTTCGATTAACTACAGCGATTTAAATTCCATCTGTCCGACTTGTCTAGGGAATTCGGAAATGTTTCAATATTGATTATTGATGTTACGCTATTTTGACTTGTAACCGCGCTTAACTAAAGGAATAATTTGTAATTGAGTTTAAAGTCACTTACTTATCAAGTAACCTCAGAAGTAAATGGCGACATCAAAAACTTACGCACATTAATGATTCATGAATTAATGTAAATGTACAACATATATACTTGGAGAGTACCATTTAGTCTGTTTATTGCTTTTAATGTGTCATACACATTTATGAGACGGAACCTTTCCGGATTGTCCCCTTTTGAATATTTGATAAAAACTTCTATTAAGCTCTTATATGAGATCTTTCAATTTATGTTATTTTAAAAGTCTGGTAAAATATTTCGAAAATACCCATACTTTAAATATCTTAAATAAATATTATATGACGAATAAACAAATAAAAAGGAAACAGATTTGGTATATATTTATGGGTAAATATATAAACATTTAATTATATTTTAATTCATTTTGAGAATTGATTTGAGAATTGTTCAATTTAGTACAGGTGCACTCAAATATAAATTATATTACATTAAATATTTCAATTCTCTACTAACAATTAATTGACTAACAATAATTTATTTGATTCTGAAAAGAGATAAAGTAATTCAATAAAATAATTCTTATAGGAATAAATATATATTATATTATTGAAAAATATATTTTGAGATGTTCTATAATAATAATTATAGTATAAAAGTAAATATTGAAGGAGAACTTTTTTGAGTTTAACCAACCAATTAACTTATAATAGTGTAATGTACGCTTTAAAATATACAAATATATTAAATTCTTTAATTTGGAATCCGCACTGAAATTCCCATGAAATGAAATTCTTAATTTACCTACACAGAAATAACAGGCATATTTTTGTGAAATGTAGTACGTAAAAAATACAGGTTTTAAAATAATTTTTATTTATTATTTGCAATGAATAAAAGTTTATCATAAAGTTAAAAGGGGCACATAAAATATCAATAAATGTTCGTTTGATGTAGTAGCTAACTGCAAGTTTACTCTAGGGTATGATAAACTTACAAATGCAATAAAATAAATAAAAAAAAGCCTCAATAACACAAATTTCGTATATACAATATACTAAATAAAAGACAATTTTTTCTATCTATAAATATCATTATAGAATTACATTTTAAAAGACTTAAATCATATTTATTTCACTCAAAATAAAAGCTTAAAAGAATTTTGTTCATCTTCTACGATTAAATTCTACTTGAATACAGTGAAATGTGTTTGGAATAATGTCATCATGGCACATATTGTATTTGTAAAGCTGAATTCTATGTCTATGTTTACATTATTGTCAGATATTGGAACAAAACAATCTTAACCAAACAACTAGCTCATATTAAATATTAATAATCAAACAATTTACATTTAAGTGAAAGCAATTATGAAATATTTCTAAAAATGTTGTACATAATGTATATAATTAGAAATAAAGTTAATCAATGGTCAAATATTTATTTACTATTAGGAGTGTTCTCATTACACAACAGAAAAAATTTAATAACCAACACTATTTTTAAAAATTTGGTGGATGCGCTTTAGTGTACAGATGATTTGCATAAATCATTGTTCCGATGCGCACCATTTGAATAAGTCAAATAAAATCGAGATAAGATATTGATTCAATAACGGAAAAGCATAAACACTGGAATTTTACTTCTGAATTCTAATATACTTAGGTTTCGTAATCTCGACATAAATATTCAAAATGTTCGTAAAATACATAATTATATTAGATTATTTAATGATTTTTGTTAACATTAATAACATAATTTTATCTAATTTGTGTAAAATTGCTTTGAAACAAGAAATTCTAGGAACAAATAAAACATACATGTTCTTTTATGATTAGGAGTAAAAATAATAAACATTTATTCATTCTTTGTATCTTCCACATTCCCTACAAATTATTTCTTTAAAACGTGTTGTATTATAATTTAGCTGAATAAATGTGTACACAAGCACACAAGTGCTTTCAACCCAGCATGCACTCCAAAATTGTAACTGATGTTGACGTTCGGAATTAAGTTAAGTGTCTTCCAGATCCACAGCAGAATATCGCATTTACAAATTTAAGTAAACTGTTGTAAATGTAACTGAAACGTCATAATTTATGCTTTATAAAGTGTGTTGCTGTGGTAGATGTTACAGAAATTAGTTCTTAAATATAATTACAGAATAAATAAGTAGGTACTCTGTGATTTAAAAGTTTGCACTTGTTACACTTTTCACACACTATTTCGATGAGTATTAATTAACTAGAGCTAACTTTGTTTTGTAGTTGCTTTTTTATTTATAATAGGTTTTGTTTCTAAATGTATCCAACTTTGATTAGATTCTCCTTACTTCACACTTACGTTAATCTTTAAAAAAGTTACTGTTTTAACTACAAAAAATATATACTTTTACAGAGAATTCTGTAAATGCTCTAAGGTGTGCAAAATTACTTTCAGCTGTTCTTATTCAGTAAATTTATTTTATTTAATTAATCAGAAATAAAATCAAATAGTTTCCACAGGTTACATATGCAGGGCAATACTTCGTAGAGATAATTGAATTTCGATTATAAAAAAATCTCACGTTTTCCTATTTCCTGTGTCTAAAGTAAACATAGGTTAATTTAACAATCCAATTTTCAAATGCCAATATATGTTTAATAGGACTTCAATTCAATAAATACACACAATTCAGGCATATTCTAAAATACATACAGAAATTTTGATCAAAAATTAATGCAATTTAAATAATAATAATCAAAAGTAATATTAAAAGTTAATTAAATGTAAAGTAGTATTTATTGTTGCAAAAATAACTAGTATTGTTTTAAAATTAAAAAAAAAATATATTAAAATTAGAAATGTTCTCTTAACTTTAAGATTTTTTTACATAACTCTGGATTTGTGTATTCGGGTCAGTTGAAGACAAAAATCATACTCATCTTTTTCAAAATTACAAGGAATTTCAATTAGCCAGTTTTCATCTGTTTACCAAGTTTATATGAATGAATAATATTGAGATTTAACTATTTATCCTGTATGGTACATCAGACAAAATGAAAAACCGAAAAACATACATTTGCTATTATCTTGGTAATGGCACAAATGAAAAAAAAAATGAAAAGATGATTTTCGTATTCAGCATGCCCGAATTAATCTATAGATATGTAAAACAGACATTCTCTATTTTTAATGAAAATTAGTGTAATGTAAAGTAATGTAAGTACTTTACGTGTGCGATAAATATTGTATAAATTAAACATATCATTCTTTTCTTTCTTATCTTTTTCATATCATTTACTGTTACATGCATGTTTCATAATTATTTAATATTAAAATTATTAAACTGTAATCAAATTTTTGAGAATTGTATAACATTGTAACGTTAACTCATAAAAAATGTTTACCATTTGTTGAATTTAACCATTCATTATACCGTTCTTTCATTAAAAACAAAAGAATGGACATGTTAAAAGTTTAACAACACAATTTCTTTCGAGGTCTGAATTTAAATTTATGACATCATAAACGTCTAGTGAAAAGTGGGGAAAACACTCTCACCGGTTTATTTCTTCAGTATAAAGAATATTCGTAATAACGGGTGCAAACTACAAATTTAGGGGTACATTTAATTATGAAATGGGTAATATTAACATGTAAGTTGTGACTTGAATTAGTGAGGATCTACAGAGTACAGAATGCGTTATAAGGAGGTAATAGCAACAGAATATCAGGGGACGAGGTGCGTGCACGAAACTAATAATATGCAAATTAAAATTGTTCCAAGACAAATTAGTACAAGAGTATTTACATTAGAATATATATTTAAATCTAAATTATAAATTGTGTAATAGAATTTAAATGGTATTAATTTAAAATGTTTTTAAACTCCGTTTGCTAATAGCAATTTTATTAATGATATTATTTTATGTAAAATATCAAGTGTAATATCAGTTATAAAAATGGCGCATGCGACAATTATATTATACTAATAATCTTATAATATCATAATAATTTTTATTTATTTAATATTCTATTAAAATTTCTTAAATTTAAACTTCTTATAAAATTTTGTTCACATTTACAGATGCAACCCCCTCATTACGAGAATATGATTTTCCCATTCAATCAACAAGTGTATGCGTAGTTATTTTTGCTGCTTACCTCATTTAAACACTTTTAACAGTTTAAGTGATTGCCATTTTACATGCAACTTAACGTAATTAACCTAATTTTATGATTTTATAATGTCCACAGTCTTGCAACACTTTCATAGAAGAAAATATATGGCGTTCAAATTAATTATTGTTGATATTATAATAATAAAATAAATTTAAATTAAATTATAAATATCTTTAATATATTTATTTAACATTATTGTTTCTGTTTGCTGAATACAAAGTAAATTAATTCTGATAAAATAAAGTAATTATAAATATATAAATTATAATTATTAATAATGATTATTAAATAAAATTAAACTTTAACTAAATTTAACTATATGTTAATATAGAGAATTATGTTTCGATTAATTTTTATTTATAAAATTAAGTTAAATGTTAATCATGCGGATAAATGTCTAATTATTAATAAATAAATATATTAATCTAATGTTTACTAGTTTGTTACTTAATTTAAAGGAAATTATACGTTTATACAGTGTATATATAATCGTGTATTGAGGTAGAATGTTCATTTAAAATGAAATGAACTTTTACAACTAACTTTTAATGAGTAAAAATGTACTTTTTTTAATTGTTTTACTTAAACTACGAAACGATTATTTTCTCGTAACTAGTAAATTAGATTTGAGTAACGAAAAATATATCGGACGTGTCGGACGGTGAAAATACAGCAAGTTTCACTAATAAAATAACATTTTTAACGACTGCGGTTTTTCAGTAAAACCTTCGGACTTTTTACTGACTTTTCCTTTACATTACTGTCATGATTAAAGTCGAAATATCGTTCACGTTCTCACCGTGGAACAAAAGAAGTGTGAAAATGTGTTTCGTTCCTTTAAGTATTATATTACATTAAGCTTTCATCAACACCAGTCAACTAAAATAAAATAATTTTATATATAGATACATATGTAAACATGAAGTAATATAAAATTAACTGAAATCAAATTCATCCTACTCTCAAGAGAAAGGACATGTATGATAGTTTGTTACAATTATGTTAAATCTGTAGTTGACCTTATTAAATTGTTTAAAAGAGCGCTAATGTGTATACGTAAATTTAGCAGTTGTTGCTTAGACAACTTTAAATATCTTTGTCTGGCTTCCCAGACATTACATTTAATTGTCATTTATATTATTTATTAAAATAATTATTATTTTTTATTAGTTATATAAAATAATAAAATATATTAATTAAATTATATAATTTCATTTTAGTTTTCTGTTAAATAGTTTAATTCGCTTTTATTAAATTTAATATGTAACCTTACACTATGTCAAAATCGTTAAAACTAAATAGATGACTAAAGGTTTTGAAACAAAATATGTGTTATAAAATCAATCAATGATATCATATCCCAATATTGTTAAAATAAAAGATTTATGTGTTTTAAAAAATATACTTAAATTTATTATTTATAAATCAAAGTAAGTTAGTCGAAAGGATTTATGCGTTTTATCTCCGGATGAAATATTACTTTAGGGAACACCCTCAATAACAGCTAGACAAATATAAATTTTCGTTTATCCCGCCCGAAATTATTTTAATTAATTGTGAATTAAAACGCATTTCTTAACATGTCAGAGACAGCTGCTTTAATTAATTAGTGCTTTCAGTAAGACAACACAAAAATAATATTGTAACACTGTAACGAAGACACTTTGTATGGAAAAATAAAGAAATAAATTGCACCGCAATTAAATTTAAAAAGAATTTTCATTTCTTTCACCAACCGCAAAGTATAATCGCATTATCATTGTAGGATTGTAACTAACGAGAATATTAAATATATTTTATAAAGTTGGCGAATGAATCACGTTATTTAATATATCTTATTACTATAGTGTACTTGTTATAATGATTTAATTATTATGATTTATGATTAATATATGATTTAATATATGACATGCTTATCTATTATAAATGAAAAAAAGTAGACCATATAGAGTGAATCGGAAATAATGTGTAAAATTCGAATTCCTCATGAGTGTATTTTCTCATCATTGCACTGAAAATTGATTGACATGATTATTTTAGGTATTAACTCTCTATGAGAAAAAAACTCGCATAAGGCACATGTTTTGTGACGTCAGCAAAGATTAGATTATTAATCCCATTTGAAATTAACTGTGATGTACTGTCTGGCCGACATAATATTAAAAATCGTATGAAAATAATGATATTTAAAGGAATACCAACAATAATCAAAGGTACTTTTCATGAAATTACATGCGAAAACTAGGTTAGTATCACGTTCTATCCTTGCAGAGAAACTTGACGCTGTCAATTACTAGTCGCAAAACTCCCTTGACAAGGAATTTGAATAAATTCCGTGTATAAATTTGATGGTTGTGACATGCGGATAAAAATTATATAAACTAAGTTTTTCCTTTTCACATTTTCATATCTCATACCTAAGCTTCTGGGATTGAAGCAAACCTGACAGACAGCCACCAGAATATGGGGTTTACCTCATCAAGCTGTAAATGGTATTGGCTTTTTACATAAAATAAAGACAAATTTTTATATATTCAATAACACCGATTTATCGCTAAAATTTAATATACAGAATAATAGAAATTGTATTATGTTGACTGTCCGTTATTATCGACTTCATTAAGGATTTTTATTTTGGATCTAATAGGCAATTGGATAACGACATTTTAATATGAAATTATGAAAGGAACGTCAAAAAATTTACATTTAACCTTCTTTGAAACAAGTGATTTCAATATATGATATCAGAATTCGACAAGAGCAAAGTAATAAAGATTGTGTAAATCGATTGTCATTTGATTTTGATAAGGTAGATTATCCCTGTTTCTTAGCTTCCATTTAGAAAGTATCTATTATAATAAATGAGAAGCTTTGTGTAAGCACAATACAAGTAAATTTAAGTGTGTATAGAGAAGAGGAAAAATCGTTGGGAAATTGCCTGTGGATACGTAATTAAATTACGCATTCTTACTCAATAGATAATATAATCTCAATATTCATAAATTTTAAATTAGATTAGTTTTCTGATCTTATATTATATAACTTTAAAGATATAATGACGATAAATCTCTGTTTAATTAATTTATATATAATAAATTTTATAAAAATAATATATTATATTATACACGAATGGTGCATGGATATTAATAATAATAAAACACCATATCTTTTAATTCCTGGGACTAGATGTAAAACTTAAAAAATTAATAATGCTTCCATTTTATAAACCAAAATTCTGTATTTTTTAGTGATCGAAGATTTTAATAGTTCCACTTACCAAGACTTATTAATAGTTAATAAATAAATATAAATGTCGGTTAATAACCAACCATAGTTTTGACTACTATTATACTTATTTAAGTGAAATTAATGTGAATAAAATTTTGTTAGTAAATAACAGTATTTTCAAAAATATTAGTGTGTTTGTTTTGCGTCAACTTGGATTTTTCTTTATTTACAGACAATTTTAATATAGATTTAAATAGATAGAAAATTTTGTTACATTTATTTTTATATTCTAATTGTGCTTAAACATAAGTGCTACAGTAGAGCGAAGCTTTCGATACATAAAGATGACGCTTTGTAATAACATATTTAATCCTGGTTTTTTAAAAAATATTAAATGCAATATGAATAATTTATTAATTTTAAAAAATATATTTGAAAGTCTAAAGGTGTAAGATTTCAAATAATTTTTTTTCTTAAATTCAATTTATGGCACAATAAAATTTTTCATTCGTCAATTATATTATATTTAAAAAATTTCTCTTTCAATTTTTATACTAATTGCACAATCCAAAAATAAGACTTATATATTATTTTTTTATATTAATATCTAAACAGACCTAATTTACAACTGTTGATTAGCTAAATTATTTTGAAAAATAAATTGAAGCACTTTATAAATATTTGTTTATTCTGTATTGTTTTTTAAATTGCATGTTTTATTATTTCAAAAAAACGTTTAAAAATAATGAATATAAAATACAGGAAGTGGTTCTATAAGAAATAATATAAGATAGAAATTCTAAAGGCAACATTCCAACAGAACAATGGAAAATGGCTAAAATTGAAAACTTACATTTTCGAAATCATGTAAGCACGAGATATCGCGCCCGTAATTCGAAAGTTCGGCGTCGCTGCGCCGACGACGCTGGCAAAACTGATGGGATTTACAACGGCGGGAATTCGCAACAATATTACGGGTTCACGCGCGCCGACTCCCGTCAATCGTCCACTCTAACAAGTGATATTTATCAGACTTGCACCGATTTGTTTATTTTTCGTGTTTGCGTGCGTTGAAAGGTCGAGAATATTAAATTTTTTGCTGTTGAGAGTGTATGAAAGAAAAAACGAACTGGACGTTAGAGAATATTTCTATGGATTGGTGAGTGGGTGAAAATTTTCCTTCCAAATAAAATCGGAGTTGTCAATGTACGAAAATATTTTTTTTAAATTAATATTACATATCTCGTTCATAAATTTGATTGTAAAGATTATAACTTTATTTTATTTTTATTTATACATATAAATTAGTCTAGTAAAGTTTTCAAATTTTTGCAGAAAAAATTTGAAAGAAGATACTTTTAAAAATGGTGAATGCGCATCTCAAATGTACGATTTTAATTTAATTGGTTTGTCTTGATCATTTTTAAGCGATAGAATGAATTCAAAGATGCTTGACTGGAAACATTTCAAAATTTGTGCATGTTTAATAGAAATTGTCAGTTTGTTCGTTGGAATTTCAAGAGTCATCATACATGACAGAGACAGTGGGTCTATCTCATGGTGAGAGACTTCCTGTCTCTATATTACATTATTCTCTATGTCCATTTCAGGATTCAGATGGATCAAACTCTTTTTGTACTGTATATATAAAATAAAATCTCAAGTTATGCTAATACTTTTTATTTAAAGTTAAATATTAATACAGTTTTTTTCATAAATCACATCGAATGTTTCATTTAATCATCCATTTGTAAACCTAGTTTTAATAAGCTAACACTCTGCATTGTATGTAAACCTAGAATTTTTGGATTATCTCTTAATGTATCATATAATAATTGTACTGTTAAAACATTATCAGTCTTCTGTCTTTTTGAACAAGAATATGCAAAGGCAACTTGCTGTTCCATATTCTCTAAAGAATTCTTGTACTTTGGCATAAAACTATCATCTTCATCAGCCACTTCCACTTTTGATTCTAGCGTGTCGTCAATAACATTCGCATAGTTTCTAATAAAGGGATCTGGGATAGGTTGGTTGAAGCCATATTGAAATTTGCCATCCCGTATTTTATAACCTTTTTTTCTGGATAACATTGCTGTGATAATATTTTTGATAAACATCTGTGAAATACAATATTTCATATTAAAAAGATATCAAGTTTTTTTTAAAGACATTTAATTACCTGGCAGGCATATACAATTACTTCTGTTACATCTTCTTTTGCACCTGCCATGCCATTCTCCCATGCAGAGACTGCTATCCTACTAGCTACAAATCCACTGTCTGGCATGAACAATTCAGCAGCAGCACTTCGATACTCAACATCAGATGGTGGGGCTGAAGTGAGATTCTTTTGTTGCACATATTCTGAATATTCTGCATATTCAAATGTATTACTATTTTCCATAGGTGCTTTCAATGATTTAATTTTGCCCCCATTAATTTTACATAAAACTGCACGCATCAAATTTATGTGATGTCGTATTTCTTCTGTTGTTGTCAATAATTTTCTTACTTTTTGCTCAAACTCATCTTTTGTCATGTGGGAACTGAAGGATAACCACTGACGAAGTACTGCAGTGTACTCTTCCTCTTTCTCAGGTCCAAGACATTTTTGTATATTGTTTAGTGCTTCATGCAAATCTGAAAATCAATTTGTATAAAATGTTATCTGAACTAGAAATTATAGTTACTAACCCATGTTTACTTTTCTTGGCTAATGACAATAAATCTGAAGTTAGATAATTATTATCCGGATTTAAAATACTAAATTTTTTATATTTTTGTCATGTTATTTAATATTAACTAGGTTTTTTATTTTATAAATTTAATTGATATTTTTGTTACTTAAATATCTTTGATATTGAATAAAGCAAAGTCAGGCACAAATACATCGAGGTTATGTCTTGTTGTTCAGGGGTTATGTTTAAATTCTTTTAGGTTAAATTATTCAATAAAAAGATTCAAATATCTAAACAAAGATGAATATATCTTTGGCATTGCGTTCTCGGTAATAACTCTTCATTTTGCTTTATTTCGTTTAATTATAATTATTTTAGTACCCAAAATATTAGAAAAACCCAACAGATATTGGGTCGATGCCTATTTTCCACTAAGGTGGATGAACAAATCAAAATACCCAACCGAATACCACGAGGCCCCACAGATATTTTACGTGCCCTCGAAAGCACGGTTTCCAGAGACCCTACAGCAACGCATTTCAAATACCATGATGATCCATTTCTTATTCCAATGTCGAATGTAGGTAAAAGAACATTTGCAATGGCACAAGAATCTGGTAGAAAAGCTGCACATTGGATAAGAAAAGAGCATCCAGATTTATTTAATCATAGGGAGTGTGATCCACCAATTAAGGCATTCTTTCCCAGAGTCACATTTGATGAAAACAGTGACATAACTGAAGATGACTTAAAGAATGTAATTAATGATGTTCAGGTTGCAGAGGCAATAAGTGTGTACAACTTATGTAAAAATAAGAATGTTGAAATAACACCAGAGACACAACAATCTTTGCTTGAATTACTTTGTTATTACAACAGTGAAGACACATTAGATGAGGAATTTATTGAAGAAAGATGGTTTAGGCAAAGCTCTAAATTAAAGGAAAAGCAACGTAAAATTTGGAAGTAAGTTGAAATTAGATAATTCAGATTTAATTAATTTATTTTATCTTTGTTTATTTAGAGATGGTAATTTTGCCGAAGAACTGTTTATATCCATTGAAAGTCCAAATGCTGAAGTTTATTCTGCAATTATCCAAGGAATGGCAAAGCACTTGCAAGTTGATAGGGCTTGGCAATTATTTGAAGAGGCACAACAAAAAGGAATTATTGTAAACACAGACACATACAATTCTCTTATAGGTGTAGCACATTATTTAAAAGAAGGCTATGAACAAAGATGGGAATTTGTTGTAAACTTGTTAAGTGACTTGAACAAAGCTGAATTACGGCCTAATTTGGGAACATTGAATGCTGTACTACAAGTCCTAAGTACCATGGGTACTGGAAAGCTTACAAAGTCTTACACTTTAAAAGTGCTAAAAGAATTCAAAGGGCTTGGCATTGAACCTTGTTTAACTTCTTGGTACTATGTATTAATTACATTTTGTAAAGAAAGTAAGTTTACTGATAAATTACACATATAAATTGAATACATTGAGTAAATTTTAGGAGGACCAAAGAGTACCATATTAAATGATATAATGGCATTAGTTGAAAATAAGGAACACACAATTCAAGATATTCGAGATACAAATTTCTTTGTCACAGCTATGGATATTGCCAGAAATCATCTGCATGATGTTGAATTAGCAAGAAGAGTAGATGCATTGCTTCATTTTGGCAACAATTATGACCTTATTGGTGACTCATACAAGGAGTCCATCTATTAGTAAGTTTCTCAGAAAAGAATTATTGATGTATCTTATATTTTAACCATATTTTAGTCGTAATTATTTTGTACTTTTGGCTGAAAATCTACCAGTTGAGGATTTCATGAGAGATGTTTATGATAAATATGTTCCTCACATTTATGTACCAGAGCCTGGGGTAATGGGAGAAATTTTAAATATTATTGATTTAAGTGGACTTGTAGAACATGTTCCTCGTTTATGGACTGATATGACCATATTTGATCACACAAACAGAGAAAATTTGTTGGATCTTGTTTTGAAAATTATGGTTAATAATGAAAGTCCTGAACACACTTCCCAATTTGGCAATATTGCCTGGGATATTTACAATAAAATTGAAAATCAGAATGAAAATAGAACAAATAAATTAGTGTAAGTAATTTTCTCTAGAGTTTTCCATTAAAAAATATTAAAATCGTTATTTAGTTTCACAGGAGATATGTTGGGTAAAATATTAACTTTAATAATAAGACAGAAGGACTTCCAAAAAGCCTGTGTAGTAATGGACAAATTGGATAAAGGACATTCAATAATAGCTGGAGTTCCAAAGTTAGAGGCGTTATCTCTATTTGTTGATCAATGCATTGAAGAAAAAGCACCAAGCAAAGCTATTGTAGGTTATTAGATAGTTTCCTGATACATTTATTATATGTTAACCTTTTCCAGGCTTGCATACAATATTGCTCAGATAGTGGGTTCCCTGAAGCTGGATTATTAGCTGCAAGACTAAATGAGAAACTTACTTTAGATGAGCAACATTTAGAAAAACTTTCAAAAATAGTTGGAAATTTAAATTTACTTAAAGTAAATTAAACAACCGTTATCAATAGATGTAAATAAATTGTTTTAATAAATAATATAAGAATAAATATTAATTGTTTTTTTCAATTTATCATATAATTTTATTTTTTTCCATTTGGGCTAATCATAAAAAACTACAGAACACCAAAAAAGAGTCTGTGGCAACCCTGTAGTTTTGGTTAACCATAACCTTAATGTTTGTTTTCATATCAAGATTATGTTAATATTTGTTAATAATGCTACAAATTGTGTATTTTGTAGTTTTATTAATTTGTTTGGCAAAATCTGATATAACTGAAAACAAATCCCAACCATTCAATCCGTTCTCGCCTTTAGTAAAATGTGAATACTTGTCATGGGAGTTCATCGAATGTGACCCTTTAGAGGATCATAAAGGCAACAAGACTGCCAGAGATGAGTTACAGTACGGGTGTCTAAAGTTTGGTGGCATGAAATACGAAGATGTGGAGAAAACAAGACAATTGTGCCGCGCATTAAGTTTTATTGAATGCTATGGTAACAAAACTTTCTTCAGAGAGAATGTGCCATGCATAAAATACTCAGGACAATATTTTGCCACTACTTTACTGTATAGCATCCTTCTGGGATTCCTGGGAATGGATAGATTTTGTTTGGGACAAACTGGAACAGGAGTTGGCAAGTTACTTACACTGGGTGGATTAGGTGTGTGGTGGATTGTTGATGTAATACTCCTGGTGACAAATCATCTCACTCCAGAAGATGGTAGCAATTGGAACAACTATGTTTAAATATGTGATAATATTTGTTTTTGTATTATATTTTAGATGCTATTTTTAAGATATTTAGTTTAAGGAAAATAAAGACTTAACAATAGTTAGTAGTTTTATTACATCTAAAATTACTTCTTTAAAATTAAACTGTACACAAAAAATAGACAAATCTGTTAATAATAATATAAATATTATTTCCATTAATAATATCTTTGTTATAAGCTTACTTATGCTCAAATTATAAATAATAACAAAATATAAATATATTTGATTCAAATTTACAGTAAACAGTAATTGAAAGTTCATGACCCTTTAGTAGAGTATCACTGGTTATTGTATTGAAGAGAGATTGATTTTAAATATAAAAATAAATTTAAAGCCATCATTTTATTTTAATATCAATGTCTTCTTCCATTTAAATATTATAGGGATTAAAATTACTATTTAAAAAGGATTCAATGTGACAACATAACGTTTTCATTATGGGATGTCCTTTAATTATACAAATTTTTGACGTTTCAAAATTTTTAAAAAACAATACAATAAATAATGAACAGAACCTTATTAATTAAAATTGAAAATTAATCCCTTTCTGGGCAAAAATGAAAAAAAATGATAATATGAAGATAAATCGTAAATATTTATTTTGTATAAAAGGAAAATAAAAGTCAATTACACATATTAAACTTATATTAAAGCAACAGATGTCATAGTTGCAAAATATATTTATGAGGCAGCACCAGAGTTTGAGTTTGGTCCGCGCCTACGTCCGAAAGGAGCCACAACATTTACGAATCTTCTGTTGTATTGAATACGCCTCTTAGCACGGCCGGTCTTCTTCTTTTTCTTTTCTTGCTTCTCAACTTTTGGGGTCTGTCCCTTTACCTTACCTATAATTTAAACAAATTTAGTCATTTTTGAACTCATCAATATATTTTGTTGATATTATGTTTTTAAAGTGTGTGAATCTTTCTATAGCAATTCAAATTGGCAAACATTAAAATTGCTTCAAACAAGTTCATTTAATTTAGCAAGATTCAGGAAGGTAAAAAGTTACAAACGCACTAAATACCTGCTGTGTCTTGCATATATATTGAACAAGATATAATATATTATGTCTAAAAGAAACAAACTTACCAGCACGAGCCAAAGATCCGTGCACTTTACCACCAGGAAGTCCCACAGTAATTTCTACATCAGTGGTTTCAAAAGCACTGGCTAAGCATTCATCATCAACTGGGGCACCGGCAGCGTACAATCTGATTTCGGAGACTTCCAAGCCCTCGAGACCAGCAATGCGGGCCTAAAAACATCATTGGTCATAACCGATAAACTTTACACTCATAATATTCTTACTTTAATGTCTCCAATTGTTTCATTTCCCTGGCATTCAAGCACGTGGGTGGATTGTCCGCGGAAGAACAACTGCATTTTGATTTACGTATCTGCAAAAGGAAATGTTGTTTAGTGATCACGAATAACTCACATGTTACAACAAGGTGTTGGTTATGACGGTGTTGTTTTTTTAAAAGAAGGGAAAAACTGTAAAAACTATCATACTAGTATATACTTAATAATATTTCTTACATATATTACGTAGTTACGAGATAATTTATTGCACTAATTTAACGAAATTTCAAGTTGAAAAATAAAAGCCGTACATACCCAACAAGCAGATGTGTCAAAAAGAGATTGCGCATAGGAAGCGGAAAAGCTCTTGACAGATGATCGCGCACACTTTATTTAAGCGGGATATTTAAATTCTTATAATAGATTATTGGTAAAAAGATATTTTTATCACATAAATTATTTTGCTTTTTTGAATATACATTTAATGTGTTTATTCAGTTATTTTTTTAGATATATAAGATATTATATTGTATTTATATCGGGAAATAATAGTATATGCAACTCATACTACGTCTTTCAAATTATTTATTTTAACGCACTTTTTTTTTAATTTCTAAATATATTCTTTATACTACATCTTTTGTTATATAAACCTCTATATTTTAGAATAAATATGTAAAATGTGATTACTATGTAATTGCTATTACTATAAATCTTTCTGTTTGCATTTGTGTTGGGGTATGATTGGATAAAGGTATAAGAAAAAGTCTATAAAAATTTAATAAATTAAATCTATATTTACTTATTATAGATGTTATAAAAGTTCCTTATAACAGGAAAATTCGATAAAAACAATTGTAAATAAATTTAAAATTAAGTATGATTTAACCTATGAATGAAATTATTAATATAGAAAAGTTTACAAAATAGTTTATAAAATTGTTCACAGTGATTTTAACTTTGATGTACCAGTTATCACATTAATTAGAATTGGATAACATCTTTGTTTACAAAGCTTTTAAATAATTTTAAAATCTTTGTTGGAAATTTTGCTGCTGCTGAGTACTGTTGTTGTACATCATTTGTTGCTGGTGGAACTCTTGTTGCTGTTGTGATATTGGAATATTCTAAAAGTAATACATGTTTAAAATGCTGATAATACAATTAGTTACAACAACTTACAGGTTGATTAACTTGTCCAGGATGTGGAGGACCATTCAGTCTAACTCTCTTTGCAGGATTTCCATGATTGTCATTTGTTGAGCCCTGTTGCTGTTGTTGGGGTGGCTGTTGTTGTTGCTGCTGTTGTGGTTGCTGGGGCTGCTGTTGATTTTGTCTTTTATTATCACTTTTTTCCTCTTGATCATCATCTGTTAAGAACTCTCTCTTTGGATATGGTATTGGACAACCTAAAATTAAAATGTAAATTGTCTAGTTTCAGAATTTAAAATATAAAAAATTTTACAGTATACCCATAGAAAATGATTAAAAATACACACCTGCAAATACATCCTGAGTTGGGAGTGGATCTTCTGTAAAGTAGGGATCTTGCATAGCTTGTTCTGAAGTAATACGTTTATTTGGATCCATCAATAATAATTTTTGTAATAAGTGGAATGCTTTACTGTCTGGCTTAATTTTATGTCTGTCCATGTATTTAACTAATGAACAATTAACATAACTAAAAAACAATTCAGTTATTTACTTTATTTTTATAATAATATAAACTACTTACGTAGATTTTTTAAAGTCTTTTAATAAAGTAGGATGCTCAGGCATTTTTTTAATATCTTCCCAATCCTTTTCATGAGGAAAACCCATAACATTAAATATTCTATCTAACTGATCATGATGATATGGATTGCTAGTTTTAATATCTTCTTGTCTGCAATGGAAAATGGGTTCTGATGTTAATAATTCCGCAAATATGCAACCAATAGCCCAAATATCTGGAAGACAATTGTATGAAGTTCCATAAATTGTATGTTAGATTAATAAAATACCTATAGCCTTAGTGTAATGTCGTGCACCTAACAATAATTCAGGAGCTCGATACCAAAAAGTTACTACAACTGGGTCCAGATCTGCTAGAGGTTTTAATGGAGCATTAAACAATCTGGCAAAACCCATATCAGCTATTTTCACTCTGCCCCTTTCAGGTCCTTCACCCATAACTAGAATATTGGCTGGTTTCAAATCTCTGTGCAACACCCAGTTCGAATGCAGATAGTGAATTCCATCCAAAATTTGGTAAAGCAATGATTTAACCATTCCTTTTGGCACCATAACTGGCTTCTTGTTTGCCTTGGCAGCTCTGTGGAACTTAATTATGTGCCAAAGATCATGTTCAGCAAAGTCGAACAACAACCACACTTTTCTATCATTGTGTGATAAAAATACTCTAATTAAACTAATCACATTGGAATGTTTCAATTCTCTCACCAACTAAAATCACAATAATCATGTCATTAACTTGATTTATAACTCATATACTTACCGCAATTTCACGACACGCAGACATTGAAAGTCCCGTACCCTCAATTTGTTTTAGAGCATAGTCCTTAGGATCTGAACCATCTTTTCTTCTACCTTTGTACACATGTCCATAAGTACCCCTACCTACTTTACAACCTTCATAGTCGAACAAATCTTCGACCTTAACCCGTTCGTTTTGCGTTTTCATCTTAAATTCGTAATCCATCATGAGAGCTGACATATTATATCGCCAATAAACTATTGTATGCACTTCACAGAAGTGCGATAATTGTATTAGGAAGACGTCGATATTATTGCAGTCGGGGCACACGGTTGGTTTGATATTTGAAAATAGAATCAAGTTATTGTTTGTATAACATATAACCTAACTTTTTAACGTCAAACTGTACTTGTTTACGGTTGTTGCCGATACTGCCGTTGACAACATTGCTTTGCGACCTGTTTGTATGCAATAATTTAAAAAAAAATCAAATTAAAGGGTTAATCTTCCAACTTCACAGTTTCGGCACTCATTTATGTTATTTTTTTAAATTCTAGATTATGTTAAGATATAATGGAAAATTGAAACAAAACATAAACAGTTAAAAATAAAATGGCTAAAATAATAAACACATTGAGACGGAAAATAATTTTTGTTAGTTTATATTTCTATCATTTTCAATTTTATGATTTTTAATGCTATGGGGACTCGGATTATATGCAATTATAATTGCTACTATAGCAGAACACCCTATGGTCTGCAAACTCTCAGGAATACCACCTTGTAATGTGTCTTAAACATTTATTTACATGAGCTTGAGCTCAAGCGAAGAAATGTTTTGTGGGAATTACCTATGTGTTTGTTTTACGAGTGTCACCGTAATCTTAAATGGAATTATTTGGAGATATGGATTTAAAAAATATGCATATCATATTGATTATTTTTAAATATACAATTTAATTAACTTTTATAGGCAAAAGTGCAGACAGATAATATTTTACGTAAAGTCGAATTGGAATTAAAAATTCAAAATTCACGTTCCTCATTAATTTTTTTTCTTGCTCTCTATAGAATTTAATTATATTGGCCATTTAAACTATTAACAAGACACTGTAACCTTATTCGAGATTTATTAGTATAAGATTTTTGCAGTACCCTAACCCAGACCTTCACCGAGAGCGAAAGTGGACCACACCTGAGGCTATTATGTAATAAGAACGATAATACCGTTCAATAATGTACGAAGAGAAATTTTCTGAATTTTTAATATTAATAATAAATACTCAACTGTCGAATTTTCATTTATTTTTTCAAAAATTATTTTCGTCACTAATTAAAAATTTGTTATGTATTTTTTAATGTTAAGAAGTATTCAATATTATGAGATTCATAACATTAACCTTTATTGCCTGTATAATGCGTTCTCACTAAATTAAGAGTGCAAAATGTCATACCTCTGGAATCAGAGCAGCAAGTTCCTCTAACCTAGACCTTCATCAAGAAAGTGGTTTTGGTTAGATACACCAATGTAAGTGAATTGGTATAAAAGTAGAGCGAATTATTTATTCCACATCAGTCACATATACACTGACAAACAATTAACAATGGCTTTCAAAGTAATATAAATTTTAAAATATAAAGATTTGTTTTAATACAATTTTATTTTTTAGTTTGTTGTGTTCGCCGCCGCTTTGGCTTACGCCAATGCTGGTCTTCTCTCCGCCCCAGCTGTTGCCACCTATGCTGCCGCTCCAGCAGTAGCTCACTACTCATCTGCTCCAGCTGTAAGCAGCTCCTACATCCACCAGGCTTCCGCTCCAGTCGCCGTAGCTCATGCTGCTCCAGTTGTATCTGCCTACAGTGCTCCAGTAGCCGTCGCCCATGCCTCTCCAGTAGCAATCCATGCTCCGGCCATCGGTTCGTCCCAACAAAGTGTAGTTCGCGGTCTTGGTGGTGCTCAAGCCATCTCCACTTACTCCAAAGCCGTAGACAGTGCCTTCTCCAGCGTACGCAAATACGATACCCGCATCACCAATGACGCCCTCTCTGTAGCTCATGCTCCAGTAGCTGTTGCCCATGCTGCTCCTTTGGCCGTAGCTCATGCTCCCGTGGCCGTAGCCCATTCCGCCCCATTGGTAACCAAGACCGCCGCTGTAGCTTACTCTCCAGCTGCCGTTGTCTCTCACGCAACTTTCTCCGGTCTTGGTGTAAACTACGGATGGTAAATTTCGTTCAGTTGATTTTATGATTTATTTATTTATTTATTTGTAAAATAAAGTTGAAGAAAATAAGAACCATATATTGTTTTATTGTAAAATGTAATAAACAACACGAATTGAATTATTATAAAATATAAGAATGATTAAATATCAGTATTGTTTGAGAAATGAGTTAAGATTAAAAAAAATATGTATAAATTTTACTTAAATATGACAAAGATATTATTAACAATAAACTGAAACCAATAAATAGAAAATGAAATTTTACTGACATCCAGTGAAAAGATTAAATTACAACAAACTATAATTAACTTGGAGTTTGAAGTTTTTAATGAAATTTAAAACGTTGTAATACATTAAGAGCCGTTTAGTTAACTAAATTCTACAATTTACTGTCTAAATTTATAATGACTTGAAAATAAGGTATAATAGCAGCATGCATATATCTTATATGCTTAAACAATTATTCAATGTTACCAAAAATTTCTATACGCATCGATCGTTATCAATTGTATGTATAACTATAATTAACTTGGAGTTTGAAATTTTTAATGAAATTTAAAACGTCGCAGTACATTAAAAATTGTTTAGTTAATTAAATTCTATAATTTACTCTCTAAATTTATAATGTCTTGAAAATAAGGTATAAAAGCAGCGTGCATATATCTTATATGCTTAAACAATTATTTAATGTTACCAAAAATCTCTATACGTATCAATCGTTATCAATTGTATATACGTTTTTCTTTTATTCTAGAAATCAAATTAAATTGATTTAACGACGTTTTTTTGTTATTACAATTTGTACTATATTTTATACTTTGTTACTAATATTTGGTAATTAACATTATTAAGTTTATTAGAATTTAAAATGTTTAATTTTTAATTTATTTTAGAAAATGTTAAGCCAATGTTTTCAAGATATGGATTTAAAATATATGCATAAAACACAAAATACAATATACAAATTTACAACTTTAAAACACAAAAATTATCATACTGATTGTTTTTAAATATACAATTTTATTAACTTTTATAATAGAAAAAGTGCAGACAGATAGTAATTAACATTATTAAGTTTATTAGAATTTAAAATGTTTAATTTTTAATTTATTTTAGAAAATGTTAAGCCAATGGCAAACAAAGGAGATTAATAACATTTGGTTAAAATTAAAAATTTACAGAAATCTTCGATCGACTATATTGCATAATTATGAGAAACAATTTGTAACTTACAAAGGTAATTTATTTGATTCATGCATGTCCATATAATAAGAAGAATTTTTTGGTAGGGAAAGCGTCAACGCCCAATGCACCTGTTTAAGTCTTGTATAAAGCCCTATAAAAGAATACTAATAATACGATTCAGCATCAGTGTGCGTACAATGGTTCGTAACGTAAGTTAAAACAGTAAAATATTATTAATTTATTTAAGTTCTTTATTAATTGCAATTTTAATATATTACAAATATGTGTTTGTTTAAAAGTTTCTTATATTGATTTCTAAAATATTTTGAATAATTATTTAATATAGTAAACGTGTATGTAGAGGATAAATGCAATTACATATTTTTGTTTTAGATTATCATTATCGCTGCAACGTTGGCTTGCACCAATGCAGGACTAATATCGACTCCTGTGGGACATGTAGATTGTCCCCTTACAAATACTGTATTCCCTACACCTCTGCCTCAAGTAAATGTCTTTGGTCCGCATCCAATCAAGCCACATGTAGATGTTATTCCAGCACATGTTGACGTGGTTCCAGCTGTTTCACATGTAGATTTATTTACACCGTATAAACCTCCAGTAAAACCCAACATTGAATATTTACCTGGGATAAGAGCTCCTCTACCACATATTGATGTCATTCCTGCAAAAGTACCCCGCGTGAATGTAGTTCCTTCAACATTACCTCATATTGATGTATTTTCAACATTTAAACAACCAATTAAAACTCACGTAGATATTATACCTAATACATTACCTCACGTTGACATAATTTCAACAATTAAAACACCAGTAAAAACTCATGTAGATTTTCTACCATCGCCTCAGGTAAATGTTTTTCCCACAGTACCACATATAGATGTTATCAAGCCACAATTCAACGTAATTCCTGCCAAGGTACCACAGATTATTCCAACCGGAGTACCTCACGTTGATGTGTTCTCCAAAGTACAACCCCACGTAGACATTTTCTCTACAATAAAATCTCCTGCGCCGCACATCGACATCATACCTGGAAGTGTTCGATATGGAAACGTTATCGCTGCGGGCACACCACATGTGGATGTTATCAGGACCGATGTTGGAGTGCCTCATATTGATGTTGTACATGCTCAACCAACTATTGTTCAACGTTACGCTCACGCACATCCCGTAACCTACGCACCGGTTGAAAGATACACTCAGGCAAGATACGGCAAAGTTGAAAGTCAGTCGGCAGCTGCAGTATCCCATGTTCAATTCCAAGGAATCGGTGCATCATACGCTTGGTAGATTTATATTTTGTACAAGTATTATTTAGAATTTATCAATAAATGATTTATTTCTAATTGTTATTTTTAATTTTATTATTAATTTGCTTATTATTCCTAATTATTATTTTTAATTTTAATATTAATTTTCCTCATAAAAGATTAAATAGTTTATAACTTATAAAGTTTTAATGCTTTAAATTTATTAAAGGTAAAGTTAAAATTATTAAATGATCTTTTCGAATTTGAACAAATTTAAAAGTTAATAATACATGTTATAAAATTATTATTATTAATATATTCTATGTAAAAAAGTACTGTTTTATTAAAATTAAATTTAAAAAATATATCATTAAAAATTATATTTCCTGTTGAATTGAATTTAATAACTTATGTTCCTTAGTTAAGAATTCAACAACCAAAAAGTCAATAATAGAAAAGTATTTTAAAAATTTATTTAAATTATTGAGCTGTTACTCTATTGATATATTTATATTAAATATGCATTGAACTAGTCCAAAAATTATGAATGAAATATTAATAAAAATGCAATATACAGATATGTTATTGTTCTATTTAAAATTCATAATTTATGATTCATAAATAACTCAACTATTTAATATATTTACATATATTTAGTTATATTAAAGTAGCATTAAAAAGATATCAATGAAACATTGAATTATAAAATAAATATTTTTTTTAGAATTGTTATTATCTATATAATTTTTTAACATTAGTATATGCGTAAGGATAATTTTAAAACAAAAATATTAAATATAACATACATTTTTAAAGTAAATTTATTAAGTGCTTTATATCACAATTAGTATCTATTATTGTACCAGTAATATTCGTAATCATAAGTGGGTGAATTAAACCTCACAAAGGAATTAGGACGATCCTGATTATAAATGACTTGTTGAGTAGGATGCAATTGATGATGATAGTTTGGGCCGTATGGTTCATATGAATTGTAAGTTGGATGTTGATACAATTGATGTGTACTCGGTATGAGTGGAACAGGATGATAATGAGTTAGATCATAGTTCAGTTGAGGTGGAGAGCTGCTTGCTGGCGTAGATATAATACCCGCATTAGTAAATGTCGCAACAGCCAAAATGATGATGTACTGAAAATTAAATTTGTTTTAGTAGATAAATATTTTATATTTAGAAAATTATGAAGATAATTATAAATTATATCAAATTTACAAAATGTTTTGACTTACTCTGAAAGTCATTGTGGAATACTGATGCTGGAATAAAACTTCAATTTTCTTTCATACAAATTTATAGCTGCATTTCTCATAACATTTGGGCGTTAACAATGTTCCACCACCAGCTGAAGATCGACAATAACATACAGACATCCTTCAGTTAATAGCATTCATTTTTTATTTTTGGGCCTGTTATGCAACGTACCAAATACGAATATTTCTGTGATCAACATCCAGGTCAGCTTATTATCATTTTATTATGTCGAATTTATTACTATTGTTTTACTTAAATTACAAAATGTAATAATAAACATAATAGTCGTAGTTATAGAATATGTATTTATAGTTCATGAGCTAATTTACTATAAAAAATCCTGATCCTTTGTGTAATTTCCATAGATCATAACTTAACAAACACTTCGTTTTGATAAAATAACATATATAAATTATATTAAATGAATATACAATTTAATATTATTTTTTTCATATCAATATTTCCTTTTATACGTTTATATGTTTCCTGTTTTTTAAGCTTAAAATAGGATTTATGTTAAAATGGAATTTAAAATAATTTGGAGTCCCAGTTTTGTAAAGCGTAACGCAGATAATTCTGAAAATTCATATATGGCTTCTTGCGCCATCGGCAATGTATAAATGCTAATCGAAGGATTCCCATAACTCATGGGCAGTAAACTCGTTGGGAGGGCGTACCCACCCAAAAATACTTGGTCAACCTCAATTTTATAAACAGTATATAAGATTCGTTAATATTGATTGTGTATGTCAGTGTTCAAGATGGCATTCAAAGTACGTGTTATCATCTTACTTTAGACACATGACAATGCAATCTAATATTATTTTTTTTTTCTTACAGGTAATAATATTTTCCGCAATTCTTGCGCTCTCCAACGCGGGACTTCTACCAACTTCCGAAATAGTCCCTCTCGATCATACTCACCTCGTTTCACCTGTGCTGCAGGGTAGTTATCCACAGTTTCATGTAGCTCAGCAACCACATTACCATGTGGCACAGTTACCACATCTCGATGTCATCCATGAAAACGTTCCTCACATTGATGTGCTTCACCAGCAATTGTTTCAACGTACACCACAATCTGGAGCAGCTCATATTCCTTATGGGCATCCAACTGCATATGTAAGGGTAAACAACAGAGAGGGTGGGTCTTATGAGTATTCTTGGTATTAAATGTTAAAAGTTACAATAAAAATATGATAATCTAAATAATTATTCTAGTAGTTTCATTTCAATTATAAACTGAACACAGTAAAATATTATTAAAAGTTCTTTATTAATTGCAATTTCAACATATTACAAATATGTGTTTGTTTAAAAATTCCTTATATTGAAAGAGGTTTCTAAAAGATTTTGAATAATTATCTATTGGGTCTTATGAGTATTCTTGGTATTAAATGTTAAAAGTTATAATAAAAATATAATAATCTAAATAATTATTCTAGTAGTTTCATTTCAATTATAAACTGAACATACATTCTTTTGAAAATCGAGTAGAAGGTACAATATTAATAACTAATTAATTATTATAAATTATTTTACTACTAAACTTTATTACTTAAAGCTTTTTTTGAAGGGCATCCTTACAAAGTTGAATTATTTTTGATGTAAAAATTCTTATCCATAAATAAGGCGACCATTTTAAAGATTAAAATGGTTATTCATTTTTTTCATTTATTTTTAATTTTAATTTTAACGTGAAAATCTTTATATACATTTTCATATTCAATCCATCCATCCAAGTATATTCTGTAAAAACAATTAATTATTTGATAGAGTTCTTAAAATTTTGTATATTAAAAGAATATATATATTGCAATTAGAATGAAATAATATGTTGCTCAATAATACTTAATAATTTTAAACGCGACCCATATTTATTTGTTATATATTGCAAATTAACTTCGGTAGATATACTTGACCTAGACCATCTAGTGAAAGAAAGTGCTTGAGAATTAGTTTAGTTAATTTAATTTTCGATTATGAAATAATATTTATATATTTTTTTCAAAATAAACATTATATTTGACAATGTTATTCAAAGTTGAAGTTGAAGACATTTCTATATTTCCATCAGGCAACCGCTCCAGTTTCCGTAGCTCATGCTGCTTCAGTTGCAACTGCCTTCAGTGCTCCCTTAGCTGTCGCCCATGCCTCTCCAGCCATCGGTTCATCCCAACAAAATATTGTCCGAGGTCTCGGTGGTGCCCAAGCCATCTCCACAAAGTCGTAGATAGCGCCTTTTCCAGCGTACGCAAACACGATACCCGTATCACCAATGATGCCCTGTCTGTTGCTCATGCTCCAGTAGCCGTAGCTCACGCTGCTCCTTTGACTGTAGCTCATGCTTCTCCATTCGTAACTAAGACCGCCGCTGTAGCTTACTCTCCAGCTGCCGTTGTCTCCCACGCTACTTTCTCCGGTGTTGGTGTAAACTACGGATGGTAAATTTATAATTTTTGATTTGTTAATTTATTTATTTATTCCTGCAATAAAGTTATAAAAAATAAATATATTATGTTTTATTTCGTTTTCAACTCATTGAATATACTAATGGAAATTAGTATGTACCAGTATAAAAATCTGAATATGCATTATATAAAATAATAAAGACACCTCAAATAAACGAGTTCTTAGTTTTTGTCACAATTTGTTTTATTTAGTAATTTGTATTAAATGTTTAACATGTCTAGAGTACGAAGAAGAAATAGTTCTGAAAAATCCAAAGCTACCACAGAGCCACAAGACCGTCGTTTTAAATTATTGGCTCTAAGGGACAGGAGTTGAAAGCGAATGATTGCTGATGAATGAATGGTCTACGGATTTATCGTTCTTTCTTGGACTTCTACTAGCAAACCATAGATGCCAACGTTGTGACTAGTGTATGGAACCTCAATAGTGGAACGCCTTTGCTTGGGCATGCACGATGGTTATATGTTAGTAAGACAGTGATGTGATTCTCGTTTTGCTGTGGGTTTAATGGTATGGTATGGTAATTTCATGGTACCTTCATTCTTCATTAGAAACAGTATGATATTTTGGAGTCTTATTTTCATTCCTACATAAGAAGAGATCTCGGACTAATTTTTCAGCAAGATAATGCCCCACCACATATTGCTAGGAATACATTAAACTTCCTAGAAGCCTTCCATGTGAATTTACTGCCTTGACCACTTAGATCTTCAAATCTTTCCCCAATCGAACATGTGTGGGATGATGGGGCGATGTTTAAGGAATTTACAGCGCCCTCCAACGACTCTTAATGAATTAAGATGTCAGATTCAGTTCGTGTGGGATGAGAACAAGAAAACGTCGATAATCTCATTAGATCGATGCCACGACACATCATTGAGTGTCTTAGATACATTATTAGTTTCTGACAATTAATGGCTATATACTATATAGTATACTGGAAAGTTATTTATTTATCAACATTTATTCTCTGGTGGTCTTAGATTTTCATAATCGATTCTTGAAATGACAATTCGATTCTTAATCATATCAATTTGTCTATTTTCTTGTATGATAAATCAGTATAAATAATTTTTGAATGGAAAAAGTACCTTGAATAGAAAATTCCACATATTAATAAAAATTCAAACAAATTGCAGTGTGAAATATTTGACAATAATGATGTGACGAGTTAATTAATTTATATTACCAATTAAATAATAAATATACTTTTATATTTATTTTATATTTTCATACCATAAAATTTAAATATGACTATTATTCGGTTTTAAGGCGCATAAAATTCTTGTTTTCATCGCTCTCTTAAGTTTATGAAAGTCATGGACGATTTATAAGACAATTTTTATAATCTAGCAATAGTCACGTAAAATCTTTTCTACTTCAAATATACATGCAGAATATTTTATTTAATGATTTAATAATATTTTTTGATTGTTGAATTGATTTATTAGTATTAATTTAATTTGTAGATTATCATGAATATTTTTTATTAATGGATCCACAAGTCTTTAGTTTTACTGAATAATAAAGGCTGTTGCCTTACTGTATTTACTTTTGAAGTAGGACAACAATTACTAAAATTATTTTCTTTATTATTTTATATAATTTATATATACAATGATCAGATTTTGATATTAATGTATACTCATTGTATATTTATTGAGTTGGATATTGTATAGAATACAAACATGACATCTATATTTTATAACTTTATTGCAGAAATAAATAAATAAATTAACAAATCAAAACTGTAAAGAATTTACCATCCGTAGTTTACACCAAGACCGGAGAAGGTAGCGTGGGAGACAACGGCAGCTGGAGAGTAAGCTACAGCGGCGGTCTTGGTTACCAATGGGGCGGAATGGGATACGGCGACGGGAGCGTGGGCAACGGCCAAAGGAGCGGCATGTGCGACAGCTACTGGAGAGTGGGCTACAGAGAGGGCGTCATTGGTGATGCGGGTATCGTATTTGCGTACGCTGGAGAAGGCACTGTCTACGGCTTTGGAGTAGGTGGAGATGGCTTGAGCACCACCGAGACCACGAACTACACTTTGTTGGGAAGAACCGATGGCTGGAGCATGGATTGCTACTGGAGAGGCATGGGCGACGGCTACTGGAGAACTGTAGGCAGATACAACTGGGGCGGCATGAGCCAATGGGGCGCTGTAGGCAGATACGACTGGGGCGGCGTGGGCTACGGCGACTGGTGCGGAAGCTTGGTGGATGTAGGAGCTGCTTACAGCTGGAGCGGAGGAGTAGTGAGCTACAGCTGGGGCGGCAGCGTAAGTGGCTACAGCTGGAGCGGAGAGAAGACCGGCGTTGGCGTAAGCCAAAGCGGCGGCGAATACTACGAACTAAAAAGGTATAATGTTAAGTTTTTGTATTGAACATAGATGTATTTTACTTACTTTGAATGCCATTGTCGGTTGATTGTCGGTAATGATTTGACTGATACTGTTGAAAAAATTCGGTGCGCTTTTATATTGATGCTGTACTGCTCGAGTGTTCTAGGCGTAAACCACTTTCTTTATTAATGAAGGTCTAGGTTAGAGGAATAAGCCTGTGTTATTATATTTGACATATAAGAAGTGTATCAACATTAATGTGAATAACCTTCAGAATCTCATATATTTTTGGCGAATTTCATTTAAATGTAGGTATTGTACATTAAATTATAAGTGAAAACACTTATCTCCTTATGTAATATTACAGCAGGCAACAATATTTTTAACATTTAATTGTCATGTTGATTTTTTATTTCAAATTTTTGGTGCATAATATGCAAAATCACTTTAGGAATGTTTGTAAAGTTTTTAAATGCCATTTCAGATATGTATCTATTTCACAAGTGAAGTACAAAACCTACTACGTTAAAAAATAATAATGATTTCAAAAAGTTATCTAATGTATTATTCATTATGTCAAATTATTAATAATGGTAATAATAAAATTTTTAAAATTATTAAATGTAATTATAAAATTAAATTTAGATAAAATGATTTTGAAAAGTATATAAATTTATTAAGTAACACATGTCAATAACATACACGAAATAATAACAGGGAAAATTAATTCTTATTAATTCACAGTATTTCCTGGAGGGACAGTAATTATCAAACACAATAATGACATTTATTCAAAAAGAGTGTTATTATTAATTATAAAATCAGGTTGCCTAATTCATTGCATTTCCTGGAGGGACAGTAATTATCAAACACAATAATGACATTGATTCAAAAAGGGAGTTATTATTAATTATAAAATCAGGTTGGGTAAACGAATATGCATATAATACTATATTAGAGAATAAAATAGACATTGAACTATACATTTGAATAATAAATGAAACTAAAAGAAATTAATTAAATTAATTATTATAAAAGACGTTTTACTGATGTTGTAAAATTTGTGAATAAATTTAAGTAATAAATATTTTTTTAATAATGCAACAATATTTAAATCCATAAAATCAATAATACAATTTTGAATCTATTTGGCGGACATCCTTATGAGACTTGCTGAAATGATCGCTCAATCGGTGCGGAATTTCTCGTTTATTAAGTAACATCTTGCTGCGTTCGAATAGGGCGAGGGTTCGAAATTAATTTTAATTGACATCCTGACGTTTCGATTCAAAAATTAATCTAATATTTTAAATTGCTTGAACAAGTGTGACAATCCTTAAAATCAACATATTTATGGATCTGAACGTTATTTGTTTACGAATTTGATTCGCGAATCAAATTATATTTGAAACAAATATTAATTATGAAATAATTATAAAATCACTATTAACTGAGTAATTTTGTATTAATAAATAATACATGAATTGTTAAATTAGTATCATATTTACCTAATGAATTATTACTGTAGTTATATCTTTATTGAAATGTACTAGTTACGATAAATTGAAATTTGTTAATAGTTTTAATGCGTTGGTTTATTTAACTAATTAATCTTAATAGAATGTTTTGTGTTTTTTGTTGCCCAATCAAAGTAATTTATTTTAAACCCACCCTAGATTACATAAGCAGTGCTTATTATTTAAATTTCGAAATAATAAATTCCGCTTCGATTATTCGATTAATTAAATATAACAAATATTTTAACGATTCATCATTTGGAAATAAATAAAACATTGTTTTAATTTGCAAAGTATATTTATTAAATCTTGTTTTTAATAGTAAAATTGCAAACTACGACTATATTATTAAATTCTAATTAACTAATTAATTAATTAGTGTTATAAATATAAAGTACAATGAATCAAGTTATAATGAGAACTTGTTTTGGCAACAATATGCGACCTCAATATTACGTAAAGTGGATTTTAAATGTCACTACATAGTGATTATAAAAATTGTTTGATAAAATGGGCAGTGTATAATCAGATTCAATCCATTTTTATAACCATCTTTTAGGAACTTCTTCCCTGAAAAAGAAAATAATTTAACTCATGTTATTTCAATTTTACTATATTTTTGTTTTACAAAATAATTATTGTGACAAAAATATAGTTTCAATATATAAATACGTGGGCTGTATCACGGATTAACTTCTATATATTCTTCCTATTCGATACACTTAACTCAACGTTTATATTTTATATTTTTTCTAAAAAATTGCATTACACTCATACTTCAGCATCTTTGAGCATTGGATCTATTAGTTGGAAATAAGAGATAATCGATGGGTGCTTAATCAGTTAAATATAATAATAAATGGTGGATGCGAAGCAATTCAAACATTCTTGATAAATTGCAGCACCCATCTTGCGGAAAGCATTTTCATATACAAGTGAGTTAAAATGTTCTGTACTAGATCAATTGAGATGCCCCAAAAGAGCAATGCAATTTCATGCATTTTTTCTCTTCGATGTAGTGGTTGTTTTTAAAAAGTGGTTACCTTATCTGGAAGACCTGAATGATCTTCATAACGAATGATTAAATGTTGAAATCAATATTTTATAATTGCTAACGAATGTGCAGAGCTTGATTTATTTTTAAAAAAGTAATTTTTCCCTTTGTTCTATTTAAATGGTTGTGAGTTTGATAGGATTGTTGTGATAGTTTATGTTTATGAAATATGTCATATTTATAATGTCAGCAACGCCATATCTGGGTTGGACTAGGTACTTATCATACAGCCCTCGTATGGTATTTAATATACATGTAAAGTAATTTTATTGATATCATAAATTATTTTATGATCATTAAGAATGATATGCCATATATATTTCTCGTGACATGATTTTAAATTTAAATATATCAATCAAATGATTAAAAAGTTCAAATTTTTGAAAACAATGCATTTAAATTGGATTTAAACAGATTTTAACAGGATCAGTTTGAAAATAATATGTACGTACATTCTACTCCATGCGGGTTCAACGGTCTCCAAAAGTTCCATGCGGGTTCTGAAAAGGACAGATAAATAAATGGTTAAAAAACAAAAGAAATTCGCGTGAGTAATACCTGGTTCTGGGAGTCCTTGCTCCAGATGTGGACGGTTTTTGGACAATTCTGGCGGCAAACAACGACACGAAATTTAGTTTTAAATAAGATTTATCGTTATTATTGTTCGATTTACCTAGACTCTGTTATCCTTGAGAACATTGTAGATAATTTGCTGGAATTGAGATATGTTTTAGTGTTGGGGATGTCTGTCATCAATTTGTTAACATGTATTATCGGATATTTAGAAAAAATCCTAAATATGTATGTATCTAGATATTGTTAGTTTATTTAAAAATATACATAACTTAAATATTTTAATTAACATATTAATCTAAAGTCTACCTTTGGGGTGATAAGTTTCTAGAAAGGGATTCCAAAGTCGGCATCCTAGAAAATTTATTGTTGTTAAAATAAATCCCACTTTAACAAAGATTAGTTACCTAGGAGAATGAATCTGTGAAGATATATTAGATGGCATCCTGAAACAAAAATTATAATTAACATCTAATTTATTATATTTTTGTTGTTTTTATTATTTTGAAAACATTTAATTAACATAAACCTAACTCCGATTTTAATAGATTTCATACCAATATTTCATTTTTCTTGTAACATGTTGTGGTATAAGACGATTGCAATAAAAATTTTATTACATATTCACATATTTCATTGGTTGGAATGTGACCATATTAAAAATAAAAAACTTATTTTGTTTTGCAGATAATCGCTTTATTATTTATCGCACTTTCTACACTCACCTGGGTGGACTCGGTATGAGAGGCTGAGAAGGTCGTCTGAAGAAAGATAATTGAAGTCAATTAAGGAATTATGAATGGACAGATGAATGAACACAGAAACGAGGTTACACAGTAAAATTATTATGCATACACTAACTATTGTTTTATTAACGTAAAACCTTGATCACAAAAATTAATATTTAAATAACAAAATTAAAATCGTCCAATGACAATAACGCTGAAACATTTCGCTAACGAAAATTCAGGACGATGTTGTTCCCACTTACGTCCTCCTGTCGCCGCCAAATTACAATAATTCCGAATTTAAAAAACAAATTTCCCGTACACAATTCAATTTCGAACCGACCCTCTTTATTGTACCCACTAATGGAGTGTGAAAATATCGAATTTCATAAATTCCTAAAAAATCGCATATTACCTCGGGCTAACCCACGTGGCCTGTTGTTCCCGATTCGTCGCCGCCGCACAGCCTAATGGAATTTCCGGTGTCCTGGAACCCAAACGCTAATTCACTTTTCTGACATGCGACACGTAATTCCTGAAAAACTTACGCAGATGGAGGCGATGCCCACGTGACCTCATCATCTATAAGTAGCCCGTCGCGGGCCCTTCTGAAAGCCAGAAATATTGCACGCAATTTTTATCAAATGATCACATTTCAGGATTATTGCCAATATCGAAGTGAATAATTGAGAACTTAAATTATTATTGGAACAATAGACTATTAAATAAAAGTGACGTTGCAACAAATAAGTGGGATAACACGATTTATATTTAATAGTCTAATATTTTACACATGTAAATTTTACGCTTGATTAATTATATACCGGTTTTTTATTATGCGACTGCGGGGTATAATAAGCAAAAAATAATGCAACCCAAATATTGAGGTTATGTAAAAATTGCACGATTATAAATTTGTCATGCTTTAATTACACAGCGAGTATTATGTAATTTGTATTGATGTAGGATTAAAATTTAAATAACTACTTTTGTTACTTCATTTTTTTATTTACGTAAACATGAATTTTTCATAAACGAGATTTTTTTTTCAAATACTCAACTTTATCAAATTTTAGCCAAATAATACTTTTTCAATTTTGAACTTTACAATTCTTTTTTTTAAATTTATTTGATATATAAATTTTTTGTGTGATTTTTTATTTTCTTTTTAAATTTTCATTTATCCTCCTTCATTTAATACAAGTGCCATCATGGGTCGACGTTGTCTTCTATTTTATTTTTCTTCATTAGAACAAAATGTTTATTCATTTTTCCTTAAATTAATTTTGTTTTTATAAAACTAGTTTAGAACAGAAATTCATAAACTTTCTCTAATACATTTTAAGGTAATTCATTTGGGCCATTCTTGGTTTAATGGAAGAATCATCGCGGACCAATTTTACCTTCTACTATATTTTTCGTAGTCAGAATAAATGTTGTAACCATTTTTCTCAATTTAATTTTGTTTGTGGTGATAATATAAAAACTTTCTTCCACCCATTTTAGAGCAATTTGGATGAGCGCATACGAAAAACATATCAATTTTACTCTCATTTGGGTCACTTACCTAGTTAACATTATATTTTGGTTTTCCAAATTATAAATGTACTTAAACTAGTGACTTGATTCGTGATTCTTTATTTTGATAATCATTTACTTTACTTTAAGAATCCCTTTTTATGTGTAGCAATCTCAAGTAACTAAGAAAATAATTGAAAAGAAAAAAATTAAAATATGACCTAATTATAAAAGTAATTAAGTTATATTTATCACAATTATAACAAAATATTTGTCCCACAATAAAAATAAATTAGTCACCCGACGGGTACATATGTATAAACAAAGGGTTTAATAAAAACCATTGTTTTACGTGCTACGAAATATTAAGGCCATAAATTCACAATATAGCCTGTCTTGC
The DNA here is from genome assembly GCF_024364675.1 of Aethina tumida. Classification (NCBI taxonomy): domain Eukaryota; kingdom Metazoa; phylum Arthropoda; class Insecta; order Coleoptera; family Nitidulidae; genus Aethina; species Aethina tumida. Next base: position 20,098,428 of record NC_065437.1, on the reverse strand, counting down.
TGAATACATTTTATAATAAATATTGTTTTATTCAATGTAATAAATTTTAATTAAGGATTTAAAAAAGTATTCAGTTCCATTTATATCAATTAACAACGAATAATGATTATCGCAAAGCCATAAAAGAGCAGGAAACTTTTTCTTTAACGATAATAGACCGCATAATACTTGTTGTCTATTCACGACGCACCATCTTACCTGTGTGATATGGAGGTTAGTACATCTTCATTATTCCCTTCTCTATAGAATTCCACCAGCTTGATAACTACGGGAGTGATGGCGACGAACAATAAAATGAGGAAAAAGTAGGAAAACGAGATTCCATTCTGCAAACGTTAATTGATTTATGAGCTTTACATGTAAATTTTCAGCCTTGCATTTATAAAAATCATTAAAATCAACACATTTCTTCATTTGTACACATTCTGTTGATTTAATACCTTCGTATTAAAATGTATGGCTGGCTAATTATTATTAATTTGTGTAACAAAATTTTTTTTGAGTTATTTTCAGAATTTCTAAAGTAATGTTTGTAAGTACTATTTAGTTTAATGTATTATTTAGAATTTAAATTAGTTTCACAACTTATTTTAATTTATTTAATTTTGCCTTCTCAAACTATATAGTAACTGTGTAAAATCTCACTGATATCTGCCAATAACAATTAATTTAAATTTATTGTGGCGAATGACGGTTGTATTCAATGCGATGCCCGATTCAGACAAGTTTAAAACTACTTTGAATTTTATTTACCATCGGATCTACAATCAACTTGCAGACGAAGAATCGCGTGGAATGGTAAACTTCCCACAATGGTCGGCACTTTCCTATCTGCTTCGTTAATTTTTCACTGACGTGATTATACAAGTCTTTCAAGTAGGACTCGATTCTCGTAGTGAATTGTCTGCTTGTCTGCAAAAACAAGATAACACAATTACACTGACGGATAGACTGGAAATTTAAATTAATGTAACGTTTAAAATTGTGTCCCGAAAAGAAGTAAATTCGTCTGGAAATATATATTGATTGTAATAAACAAAATTACAATTCCACTTTTTTCCACTGAACAGTACAATTTACAACATTAATAATAAATCGTGTCATTTAAAATGCTAGTCAGGTAAGACAAAGTAAAGTTTTCTGTTGAAGTGCTTCCCTTTTAAGAAAGTTTACTTTGTTTTTTACAAAATAGCTTTAATCGAATTCACCTTTTCAGCAATTTGCCATCCCTGATTGTCCAGAAAAAACTGAATGGTCTTCAAATGCGACAACGACTGGTTGGCCTGTTTATTAAGCGGCAATAACAGCACTTCGAGCGCCGTGACTTTAAAAAGTATTCTGTTGCGAATGTCAACGAGCCGCTGCATTTCCATTTGAACCACTTTTCTGACCATAAAGGCGAGATTATCAATTTTCCTAGAGCTTATGGGGTCGCTTAATTGTCTGGCCACAGTGTTCAACTGATCTGCAAATGAGCCGAGGTCTCTCTTAGTGATCGCCTTGGATAACTGTGCCCTGTGTAATGTTAGATTCACGTTGGAAGTCGTCGATAAGACCTGAAAGTTTTGAAACGGTTCAGTGAATTTCCGGAGGGTTAATGCTGGGCGAGTAGTAAAAACATTTAGAGCGGGAAATTGGAAGGAACTGGCTATAATCAAAAGTTGTTTTTAGTGCTGTTTTAATTTCAATATTGTAAGAATGTCACTATTACACATACTTGGAGATTTAATTGGAGTGCAGGACTCAAAATTTCCACGTTAGTATTGCCCAAAGAAAAGTTCGCGAGTAATGATTGTAGGTCATCCCAGCTGTGGTAGTTTATCACTTTGTCGATATCCATCTGATTGTGAAGATGGAATGTGTTATAAGCTACTTCATCTTTTTGGCAACTCCTGAAAAATTAAGTATCTCTTCTTAGTTTGGATATTAATGGATGTTGGAAATATTAACTTAACATTTTTTTGTGTTGTTACACTCTAATAGTTTGTTTAGTTTTGACAAATTAGAAGAATTATTTTTCATTTTGTTCTAAGATAATTATTTTATATGATATATAGTATTATTTTTAAACGTAAAATTGGGTTAAATTGAGTAAAGTTAGCTAGACAAAATAAAAAAAGAAAGATAAATCTTTTCTATTGATTTTAATTGGAACTTTGTTTTGATAGTAAGGCAGATTTAATGAAGTAGAATTATATATGAAATGGCAATAAATATTTAAATATCCAGCCCTGATCAACAACATAAAACTAATACCATTTGCTTAATGTGTTTACCTCAATACATGCCGCACTTTTAGTGAGCCATTTCCTTTGAAGTCGCTGAAAAACCCCCCGTTAGTGTGGAGAATTCCACCGGAATCCAACAGATCAGTTAATGTCCCGTAATGAGGCTGATCGTAAAGCGGCCTACATAACAAGGTCTCGCCGTGACCTCCCAGGATGAATGTTAGGGTGCCAAGGGCCCAGACTAAAAGACCAGTCGCACTGGCTAAAGCGACACCTGACAACAGCAGCGGGATGGTACGGGCGGTGACTCCGCAGCCGCAAGGCGCTCCACACAACAAAAGGCCCCAAACGATCGTCAGGATTGTGGCCACACCTGTAACACGAACATGTTTCGGAGTTTCGCGCCAACTATGCCAGGCAGTCGTCTTTTTTTGTTGTTGGGGAATTGCGAAAATGGGATGCAAGGTTCTGGTGGGAAATCGCTGCGTTCACGTGCAACCACGTAATTAATTTCGGTTAATATTTTACAATGAAATCGTTTCAATGTAAATAGATCAATTGTGGAAATGACAATTGACCATTGCTCATAAATTATTTAAATAATTAATTTAATATTCTGTACTATAATTGTTTCTGCACAATTGTATCATTTTGGGTAGTACCACACCTAAATCTATTATGTGAACACTACATAAATAGAAAATTAATATATGTAATATTTTTTTAGTTAAATCATCCTTGCAAACTTCCCCATTCTAGATAAGTCTGGTAGATCACTGCTAGTTGCTACCTTTGTCTTTTGGGCACCGTGGTAATTTGATAGAGTAATGGTTACTTTCTCAATTTCACAGGATATGGCGTCATTAGTTTAGTATGCTTCCAGTTGAAAAAGCTGTTTCATCTCCACAGGTAAGATTTTGAAGATATATCAAATATCTATAAAACAGATCGATTTTAATATTTGTGCACAATTTATGTGAACTTAATTACATTAATCAATACAATTTTTAAAGTCTAAATAATTATAATTCTATATGCTTTCAGCTATATCGAATAAGTAGTTTTTTAATAGCTTGTGATACATCAGAATATCGTTTAACCTTTAAATTACTTTCCAGTGTCTGAGGCACTTAAAAATAATACCCTTTTTATATTTTGTATCACTTATTGAGTGATTTTAATTTATGCAGCTATAAACATTTTATAGTCAATTACTCAAATACATTGTTATAAGCAGCTTAGTGCAGTAAAAATTAAAAAAATATATATATATAAAATCTGATTATTATGCATTCTATACGAATTTTGAAGTTTCTTCGATATTTATTAGTTTATTTAGGTGTACCACATGGCTTTGGAAAAAGGGAATTGTTCTGTGCTAGAATTATTATAATAATTTTCACACTGTTTTGTATTTATCCACTTACTTTAAAATCTGATGTCACCAATTCTGTAAACAAAACTGTTGTAACAATTCAGTATTATTTCATTATAGTTCTATATTATGCAAATATACTTCCCAGTTTTATTTTGTTCAATAGCTTCAGTAAATATTTAATATATACGGCTAATTTTAATGTTGGTTTAAAAACAATTGGAAATCAGACATTAAAATCGTCAAACTCCAGAAACTTAACGTTATTTATGTTTGGACAATTTTTGGCGTTAATTTATTTTACCGTAAGCGACTTTGTGCTAAATGTCATGGAGCAAAACATGAATTGGATGTATTGGTTTAAACTACGTTTTCCATTGATGGTAAACTATTTAAATTTGACTTATTTCTGTTGTTTATTGATGGATGTACTGATTAAATTCAAATGTATGGAGGAATTATTTAATAAGTTTTGTTATCCAGACATTAAATCTAATAATTACGCGATCAATAGTTTCAAAAAATTTGTACATATGTACGTCGAACTTGTGGAATCAACTGAAGAATTAAATTTTTATTTTAATATTCCAGTCTTATTTACATTTTTTACAACATTTATAATAAGTACCAATAATATTTTTTTAATGCTTAAAATCCAAAATTTATCAAAAGTAGTAATATATAATCTATGCAATGATTTTGTATCTATTGTATCCATTTTGGTAGTGCTGATTTTAATTTTTCATATTATTAAAAACCGGGTAAGTATCTTTTCTTTATGTGATTTTTGTTAAAAACTGTGGAAGTTATTTTTTTAAATTTTTCTGAAATTCAAGTGTTTGGAATTCATCATTTATTTTGTAAAGTACATATTTATCCTCTTGTTGTTTTAATTATACTTATTAAACTAATTTGTATGTACTCATTAGTCAGATATTTTTTCTATTTTTTCAGGAAATTGCTTTGGTTAAATTATCTTCCAAAGTATTGACTGTTGATGGTATACATGTGGATTCTATAACACAGGTAACTTTCCTTTGTCTATTAAGTGTTATCTAATAATATGGTTGTTTTAGTTGAAATCCAGTTTTTTGAGAATGCAATTTTCGCGATTAGTATTTCATATATTTGATTCATTCAATTTGGGATTGTCCACAGTGTGGAATGTAAGTAACCAGCTGTAAATAAGTATTAGTAATTTAAACTAGATTGCGATACTATATTTATTACAATCATGTGTGTTAATAATACTTTTAATGTTGCAGATGGTTCTCTATATAATATCTTATTTGATTATATGTTTACAATTTAGTGGTTCAGATTCACTCTTGAGATCAGTGCAAAGGTCAAATGATCAATCTACAGAAATGTAAAAATATAATAATTATTTGTGTAACTTTAATTCGTAGCTTAAATATTTTTCGAATATTATAATATAATATAGCCATTTAGTTGTAATGGTAGTTATTGTTCTATGTTATTAAAATACATTAAGTGAATATTTATCTCCCAATATATATATATATATATATATATATATATATATGTTAGCTTACGTCATCACCTTCACCGATGGACCGATGCGACGTGCTCACATCTATTTAGACTAGTTTTGTTTTATAAGCAAATCTGAAGTATTTGTTTACATTTAATATTCGGGGCAGTTCTTAAGAAAGAACCAGACAGTCAAGCTTTAGATGTCGAGGGTTAAACTACGTTTGTTGTAATAAAGCGTATTATTGTGAATTTAGTGTTTTAATCAAACTAAAAAGACAGATTAACAGTCGCTAATCTATCATCAGAAGTGGGATATCTTCTCGTGAATTATTTCCGGAAGAAAGGACCTAAAATTTTTTTTTTTTTGTGTTTCTTTGTGAACAAACAATGGCAGACAATAGTGAAAAACACAAACGCGCAGTGAGTCCGAACGTTGTGAACATTACCAAAAGTGCATCGGAGAGAGATTAGTAGCAAGAAAGTAACAACAGATTCCAAAAACAAAACATGGAAATTTTATCGACAATGGCCAACGCCCAAACTACTCAAGCAACATTGAAGATGGCTGCGCAGAAGGTTTAAGTGTGGCTGCAGCGCAGTTTCGACTTGTAAGATTTAGAAATTGCATTTGAGGAATATGATTTGAATTTGTCAGGAATGGACGAGTGGGTTACGAAAGAAATAAAAGAACAACCGAATGCCGTTTGATCTCATAAACTCTTCATCAAATTATCAGAGCGCCATCGTTAAAGCCCTTGGACCACTTAAAGACGATATTACGTTTGTTTATGTTGATGATGTGTTGTGCCCTGCTCGACCCATTCAAGAATGTCTTAAGAACTTAAGAAAGGACATTGACGCCCTTAAATATGCAAAAATGTAACTTTTTCCAAACATCTGTGAAATATTTAGGTGTGATCGAAAAAGAACTGGCTGGATATTTCAGACATCTTGTGAAAAACTTTACAACTTTAACAGCACCGATATCTGCATTGTTACGTGAGGGAAAATCTTTTGAATGGACATGTAAATGTGAAAATGTACGATTGACTTCTTATCCGATTTTCAACATTTTTGATCTGGAATTGTCAACCGAACTACATACAGAAGCAAGTTCGTTAGGATTAGATGTCGCTATTAGCTGTCGAATAGAGGAAAGTTGAAACCAAAGTATCACGGACCCTTTGAGGTAACGCATTGTTTACCTAATGAGAGGTACGCACTCCGAAGGATTGGCAGCCGAGGTAGAACTACAATAGCAGCGCATGAACAGTTACGAACCTGGCCAGATACAGAAATTCTATAAGGTATGATGGATATAGATTTATTTAATAAGATTGTGAATGTGTGTAAAGGTCCCTGCTTAGTAGGCTGTTTAAGGTCCCTGTGTATCAGGCTATATGTGAAGGTCCCTGCTTAGTAGGCTATTTTTAAGGTCCCTGCGTCGCAGGCTATGTTTGAGGTCCCTACTTTGCAGGCTATGTTTAAGGTCCCTACTTTGCAGGCTATGTTTAAAGGTCCCTGCTCGGCAGGCTATTTTTAAGGTCCCTGCTCTGCAGGCTTAGATTGTTGTGTTCTGGGTCTGTGAGACAAGCGGGTAATAGACCTGGTAGTGGTTGAACCGCCTCTGAGCTCCTGGCTAGAATATGGTATCTTTTGATAGCACTTGAGAGTCATGGGTGTAACAGACCTGTTGATGGTTGAGCCGCCTCTGAGCTTCTAGTGATTGTTAACTGTGCCGCATAACAGTCTATTTTGTTAAATGAAATAAGGTTTAGACTTAGTTCTTCGAATATATTTTGAGCTTGTACTGCTGTTATAATGTTTACAGATTACCGGTGTCAGGTGAATCTTTGCAAAACTGCGGAAGGTGCGAGGACGCCCCACATGTCAGGAAGGCCGTGTTAGCTTACGTCATCATCTTCACCGATGGACCGATGCGACGTGCTCACATCTATTTAGACTAGTTTTGTTTTATAAGCAAATCTGAAGTATTTGTTTACATTTAATATTCGGGGCAGTTCTTAAGAAAGAACCAGACAGTCAAGCTTTAGATGTCGAGGGTTAAACTACGTTTGTTGTAATAAAGCGTATTATTGTGAATTTAGTTTAATCAAACTAAAAAGACAGATTAACAGTCGCTAATCTATCATATATATATAGTTTTAATTGTATGGAAGTTTTAATTGTCTACATAATTTAAGAATAAAATGTAATTATTTAATTATATTTGCTAATAGGAAAAATAAAAAAAAAAATAAATAAATTTTGAGAATTAAATCTTCTTATGTATTAATGTTTCTTAATGTTTTATAATAGTAATAATAATATAATGAGGAAAGTAAATAATATTACATAATAACATATATTCATACACAGAAGTAAGAATTTTTAATAATATTTTATTCCTACATTCCTAGTGAAGGCTAATTAAAACTCTATATGATGATTTCACGCAATAAAATATTAATTGCCATATTTTTTAAAAAGATCATCGCGTTTTAATGAGCTGTTAGACAATTATTCCCTGTTTGAATCTTAGTACCTCCCTTCTATATGGTTTCTGCCTTTTATAAATTATTTGCGAGTCCGCTTAGTTTATCTCATGAAAGAGTAAGAACTTGCTATTCTGTGTTTTTCATTGCATGATCTACTCCATATTCTTTTCATAATGTATTTCGCCGCCGGTTATGAAATTCTCTCTAAGTGATTACCCAACGAAAAACTTTGAATGACTAGCAAATACGGTCATAATGAAAGTGTCTCACTTTTTATGAAAAAACTTCAAGCCGCATTCATATATCGGCTTTGATAGGAAACCCACGTTCTATTTAAACATAAACTTACCGCCCCTTGCAAAGCTACTTTAACTAAAAGTTGTATTATAGTTGTAATAGTAGTAGTTAAATATATTTTGTTCAGAAATAATTTGAAAGTATTTAGTCATTAAAATTATTGGAAACTTATTTAGTAGTATTAAATTGTAATTAAATACATATAAATAACAAATAGTATTTACTTTATATAACATATGCAAATTAATTATTACTATTTAATTCTTGTTCCTTATATTACTCCTCATATCGTATGAACAATAATAATGAAATGTAATTAAAAAAATTTGAAAGGGTAATAAATAAGGACAATTTCTATTTTTATCATTTATTGGTTTTTCTAAATTATCGATTATGATAATTAATAAGATTGATATATTTATTTTACTTAGTGTAATTTCTGCGAACTTATTATTAGTTTTAATAATATATAATTGTTTAATAATATACTCTATTCAATACTTAAACATTGAAATTGCTGACACTTTTGCAAAATTTAATTATACACAAATTTCAAATAAATATCCTAGAATTACATAAATGATGTAATTAAAATTTCAAGGCCTTTCATTAATACAATTTGTGCGAAATATTTATAATTCATCTAAAAAGATTTTCTTTGTTAATAAGTATGTCAAATAGTAACATTCGAAAATTATTACAAAAGGTTTCTAATTTTATTTTATATGAATATACAAACAAACTGAAATAAAACGTTGGAACTCATTTTATAAAATTTAAGAACGAGATCCTACAATCGTCACTTGCCTGCTTGCTGATTGGTCAGATGTTACTGAAACTTCAGTTGTAAATTGAAGTAGTATAATAATATATGACACTATTTGGGATCCAATCTGCATTTAAATAAAAAATAATCATATTTTTGTGTTAAAAATACGTCTGTTACTTACCAGTAGCAATGTAGATAAATCAAGGGAAAACATATCAAACACTGTTAATTTTGTCGGAATACTTTTTAAATGATCAAAGTACATAAGTATCTAAATAAATTAAAAAAAAAATATTTTAATAAACATTAATAATTTAATTTTAATTGATATACTTACAAATGAAGCGGACTCGCTTGGTACTTGTTCAGATATTAATACAAAGGATGCTTTTAATACGATACTAGACATCTATAAAAGTGGTTCATTAGGAATATTAATAATTAGAAAACAACAATTTTCATTTAGTTGCAAACTTACCTGTTTCTTTACGAGGTGGTACGAAAATGTAACGATCATCAAAACGAGCAAATAACATGTTAAGTTGTTTAATAGATTACACTTGTACGTGAATTTTAAATCTTTCACTTTAAGCAGTAAATATAATTGATTTGTAACAGTGACAAAGCTCATTAATAAAGTTGTTAATATTGATAGAGAAAAGCATTTTGTCATAAAATGTGTAACATTTGAAAGAAGCGAATATAGTTTCACCAAATGTTTAAATTTTAATTTCAATTCGTCTTTATAATTAGACACCTGAGGATTTAACATTACATCAACGTAAGATGTTAGAGTTATAAATCTTTTGTACAAAATATAAAACGTAATCGAGATAAAAGTTGAATTAATATAATTAATTAAAATTGGTATTTCAACCTTTATCCAATAAATTGGCGACATCTCTAATAAATAAACATTTAAAATAAAGTCACTTATGAAAAAGTACATAACCAGTAAGGTTTGTGCAGCAATAATACAATGAATTACTGTCTGAATCTTTCGATGATTAATTGGTAAATTTCTTAATTCGCTGTCGAAATACACAATTTTCTCTAATTGTTTATAGTATTCATGGGAGTACTTAAACCATGTTGCATGGTTTGCATACATTAAAGCTGCTATACATACAAACTGAATGTTAATTACAACTGCATTTGTTGATTCCAATTTTTTTGTTGAGTCTACTGGTATTAAAAGCACCATAGTGTAAGCCAGTATTGTTAAATTGCTGTAGAAAAAGTTTAGACCGTAGTTTTTTCGATTTTCTGAGAATCCAAATAAGCCAATCACTTGAATATATGTGTTTATTAATTTCATTGATCCTAAGACTGGAGCACTATTTTTCAACCTCATTTCGCTTCAACGTCTATAGAGGATATAAAATATATTCTGATGTGTAAGTAAGAACCATTACAAATTAAAAACGTATTAGGAATTGTGAAACACAATAACTCAAATTACGTATTTTTCACCATAATATTAAGTGATATTGTTTTTTATATACATATAAAATTAGGGGTTAATTTATTCAGAGATAAAGAAGATAAAGTACAAAATATATTATAAATTTTGATTATTTTAATAATGTCTAACTCTTGAGAATATTTATAGCAATTGTAGCCTTACCTAAAACCACGAGCCACCTCCACAAATCCCAAGTCATTAGTTTCCCGACAACTGTTGAAACCGCTTCCTTGCCATTTTGCACCGTCTCCGACAACGATCTCATCAATTCGTCAAGGACGTGAACTGATTTATACACTTCCGCACGTTTCCTCTTCAAAGCTGACTTTAAATCTAGGAAAATGAAAAATATTGCTTACATTATCTTGTTAAATCAATTTATAGTTTTTAAATATGTGTATGGTGTAATGCCAATAAATTATAGATCCCCAGATATGATGTATAAATAATATCCTAGACACATTTCAAGTTAGGCTGACGAGTGAAGTTTATGGGGTGATTTATGCGGTTCGGAGAGTTCTTTGCTCAATAGGGCCTTTTTATTCGTAAATATATAAATCACAAAAGGGCTTGTTTATCCAGATAACCAAATCCGAAGAGAGGAGCATGCGACAAATGCTTAAGATACCGATGTATAATGTATGAGTGAGATACATCCTCAATGCAAGGGACTATCTGTAAAATAAAACTTTTATAGGAAGAAATATACATATCACGTACTTTGTTTTGGTTCTTGTATTAATACTTTGTATACAAATGAGATAGATAAACTGGTGTAAGACGTTGTGGGTAATAGTTTCTTTTACTTTTATTATTACCCTGTATGATTATAATATTTCTACAATTGATTTTACAAAGATATATTCTAAGCATGAAATGTCTGAGATATTTAATATATATATATATATATATATATATATAAGAGATTATTATTTTAGTAATTTGAAAATATAGAAATCTAATATTTTTCAATTTTTAAGGTATAGAAATCTTGTTAACGTTAGAATTTGGATAATTTCTGAACAATAAGTTTCGTGATGATTTACCTATATTCCAATTAAAAAAATAATTGCGAGTTTATATATAACAATAAATATTCCTCACTTTGATAGACGACGAAAAGTACATTGTGATAATTACATCTAAAATATTTATTTTAAAATAATAATAAAGGATAACGATATTTTTAGAATTGAATCGATTAAGAACTAAATATAATGAAAGATTCATATAACCTGAACTAGTGTTTTATTTCGTGCAAGTTGATGATGGAAATGTTTACTTTTTACTTCGTTATGTCGATTGCTTCTGGTTATTGTAATATAAGTAATTGATAGAAATATTTGAATTTGAAGTATGTATTCAGAGTATTACTTCAATATTTGTGTTGAAAGACAATTTACTGAATCTTTAAATTATAACTAACATCAATCTATTGAAGTACAATTTTAGTAAATTATGAAACTTTAACAAAATGGTGTAAGTTATTTTAAATTAAAACAAAAAATTTAATTGACACATATAATGAGTTAAACTTTATGTCAGGAAAGGTTTGTAAGAACTTTTCAGGGCCATACAAAAGTAATTTGTTGTAATGTAAGTATGAATGGGAAAATAAATACTTTTAAATTATGTATTTGAAACGAATGTATGGTATAATGGATATATTAAAAATGACGCGCTAATAAAAAGGAACATTTAATTTGAAATATGGGGAATACTAAATTTGAGTCCGCACCTAAATTCACCACATTATTCAACGAAAAATACATAAATTACAATAAACGGTTGCCGTAATAGATTCCTAAGTCATCGCTTTAGTTTTAGTTTGAGGGATGTGTTTTCAAAGAATTATAATCTAAAAGTTGCGCCTTGTTCCGAAAGCTGCAAAGTAATTAAATTTGTTTGACCTGAAATTGCACTTTTAAACATAAATTTTGTTGTAAACTAGATTCAACAATTACAAATGAAATAGATGCGGTTAACACAGTTTTAATTACGCAATTGACTTTAATCGCCTTGCAGTAAAGTTTTGCGTTGTGCTTTTTAATCGTTTCACAAAATTTTGTCGCCTAATTTGTTTTAATTAATGCGTTGTTAAAAACACCATAGTTATTTTTTGATATATCCTCGAGTTGGGTTTTAATATTTGTGTAGCATTTTGTGTGTAATGAATACGATTATTAATATTCCGATTTAAGGCTTAAACACATGTTGTTGAATAGTCAATTGGCTTAACATCAGACTAAATGTATATCTAGTAATCATAACCCGGCAATTTCTCTAATGCCATTATGATAGATGTCGGTGTTGCCGAACATTTACAGACCCAATTCCAACTTGAGAGGATTTTCTTGGTATGAAATACTGACTAGATATGAATGTCTCGACGATAATCCTGTAATCTATGGGCCGTACTAATTACAAATCTAGATAGGAAAGCGGCCACCACCATTAAATATTACCTAATGCAATTACAACTGCAAGTGTGATATCGGGATCTCCGAAACCACCGTTGTAACAACGCTTCAGAGGATGCAACGCAAAGCAGCGTATAAACACCAGCCGGTATTAATTATTGAATATTAACCCGGAGAGTGAAATTACATCAATACGCAACATGGATAATTATTTCCGTTGAAATAAACCAATATTTTACTCACTGTAAATATCAACCATAGTTGCTATAATTAGGCAATTTGATAACAATTAACTCATTAAGAGACCACAAAAATGTTTAATTACCTCTGAAACTATTGTAATAGAATTTTTTATAAGTGTACATAATTTATTGATGATTATGCGTACTCATACACAAATTTAGAATTACATTAAAATTTTTAATAACTTTTATGAGCCATTATAATGATAAAAACGTTATTAAAACTCCAACAAAATCAAATTTAATTATGGGACATTGCTTTAAATTGTTGATTCTGAACTTAATCAATTATAAGGTAATTCGAATGTTAATATCAGTCAAATGTGGTGTACCTATATTTGCATTACCTGGTATTTTGCTAGCAGCAGCCAACGCAATTTCCTCATCTACTTTGTCGAAACTCTCCCTTGCAATGTCAATTGATATATTAAAACTATCTTCTTGACCAATGCGGTGAAGGTGACGAATTTTATTATCCTTTGTTATCTGAAAATAAAATATATATAATATAAATATTTTTTATTAAAATTAATTAAGTTTTATTGGGAGTTTATTTCGTATAGTATTATTTTTCAAATGTAGAAAGAACATATATAATATATTTAAAGGGGCATGGGTATAAACCAAAGGAGCAAAAAAATCTTAATAAATATGGGTCAGCTAAATGTTTTTCTTATACAATAAAATTAATTTAAATTAAGTAAAAATACGTAATTTCTTTTAATTTTAAATATTGTTATTAGACTAAAATTGTTTATATTTGACTGAAAAAAAATATTTTTAACATACAATTAACTTAAGATAATTATTGTAGGATAGAAAAAGGATAATAAAGATAACGATTTTTCCTGCGAGGGTGACTCTTCAACTACTTCTGAAATTTTATGGTGTTTCCATTTGAAATAAGAAAGTTTTTGCCATTTAAAGTTAGAAAGAAAAGAAAGCGGAAAGAAATACCAAATATCCTGTTTAATGTAATATTTTAGAATACTTTTAATGGCTCCTGATAGAATACACTTTCCTTAATGTTTGTATTAAGAATTAATTGTCTTTTCAATTGTTTATAATAAGGAAATTTTATAATATATTCACAAAATTTTATGAAAATATTAAATAGCTGCAATTAAAATTTCTGATTGATATCTCTTTAAATTCTTTAACTCCTAATGAATTAGTTATGTTTAATCTTGTATAAGTAAAAATAGTTTAAATGCTATTAAAAAAATAAAGAACACTTGATCATTTATCACAACCCATTTTGTGCATTTCGTGTATCGAAATGAACAAAACAAGAACCACCAAACGCAAAATCCATATTTACAATCTTAATAACACGGAATTGTAATATCGAACGTCGGTTTTTGTGTAGGAACATCCGACATGAGCTCTTTACTTAATGTTCACAGTTCGCTTCTGTAAGCTCACCTATTTAATATTATCCTCGTGTGCTATTTAGTTAATTGCCTTGTCTGAGGGTTAGGTAAAAAAGTCGTCTGGACTAAATATATGGCGCGTAACAAAGTACTGAATTTATGGTTTTGTACCATTGTAAAGTTGACAATTATAAATCTGTTATTAAGGGTGGATTACTCAGTTAAAACTCGCATAAAATGCATTAGGATTTTATCTTGTTTGGAAGATTGGGATGTCAGAGATATTAACTAAGACGAATGAATTAAATTTTAATTACTTGTTGCTTAATTGTTTGTTTTCGTATATTCCTACAAATTCACAAACAAAATTAATTATTTATTATTTAATTTAGCAAAAAACTAATAATTGCTAACATCATTTTGTCAAATATCATGTTCATAAAAGTACATATTAATGTTTCATTTTACCAATATTGACATGTATATTGTGAAATTAATAATATTGGAGAATGCGCCAGTTTCAGTTAACTTACAATTAAATATAGCAAGCATATTTATTGTAGAACATTGAATATATATATCTATATTATATTTATTTATTATTTTTTACAACAAATATATCCAGTACAATATAATAATCGATTATATGATGGATATAAACATGAAAAATAATGATCAAATTGTTTCTATCATGTGACAATGAAAGTACATATCAAATCAAATTTAAATATATACGAAAATCGGACTGGATCCGGTGTCTAAATTGGTAAAAATATACTTAACTTAATTTCCTTTCTTTCTCAATGGTCAATATTACATCTCTAAGGTTGGTAAATGATTTCTGTTTATTTCGGTAGTTTCCCGTTAGCAGCAAATCCATAGTTATGACATTTCTTACATTTTAGTCATATTTAAAGACAATTTCAAATTTTCATGGACAAACACTATTGTATCACACAATAAAATTTGATTTAAGAACAATTTGGATGATATGTCCATACAATAATTTACCAAGACGCAATAAAACCCGGGTTTATTTTCGCAGAATGTTTGAAATATTTTTATTAGAAAAATAGTTCGTAATTTCCTTTCTTTCTCAATGGTCAATATTACACCTCTACGGTTGGTAAATGATTTCTGTTTATTTCGGTGGTTCCCCGTTAGCAGCAAATCCATAGTTATAATTCTTACATTTTAGTCATATTTAAAGACAATTTCAAATTTTCATGGGCAAACACTATTGTATCACACAATAAAATTTAATTTAAGAACAATTTGGATGATATGTCCATGCAATAATTTACCAAGACGCAATAAAACCCGGGTTTATTTTCGCAGAATGTTTGAAATATTTTTATTAGAAAAATAGTTCGTAATTTATCTTATGTGTGCGACGTATGGTGTATTTTATTGCAATTGCAACGTTCCGGTACCCTGTAGTGATTCGTTCTTTAAATATTTAGAAAATAAAAGCAAAACAATAGAACTTTAAATTGAAACGTATTAAGTATTGATGGGCATAATTGTGTTTGGCGAGTTAATATTCAACGTGTACTCTTTACTACAAAAATGGGCCATTCGACTCGTCGTTACTTTTATTGGCCTAATAATTTATAATTTATTGCTCGTATTCCGTTGCTCGTAGATGCATTCCAGAGCCAAGCGCTGGAATAAATTTACTTACATTATCACACGAGAAGGTCACATCGTATCCGGAATACTGTAACGTGTAACAGAGAGTGCGATCCTTCAGGTTGCACTGTTGTCTGGCAATTGTAAGCTGTCTGGATATTTCGCGTAGTTGTTCTTGCAGCTGGATGCGTCCTTTTTCGGCCAATGCGCACTCGTTCACAATATCAGACACCAAGTTCGTTACCTTAGCAGTCGCTGAAAAATTATTCTGAATTGTACACGTCGGTTTGAATTGGATTTGCTTTAAATTTTGCAAACGTTTTGTACATTGCAATCGGGCGGGACGGGTTTATATTTGAAATTAATTTTCTTTGAATTATCAAGAAAAGGCGAAGCAAAGCGATGTGAAAAGGTACTCGCTGAATTTATAGACCGTGATATAGGGGTTAAAGAAACTGACTAGTGGAATAAGCTTTAAATTAAAAGTTCTGGAATAATTTATTTTTCTTTTTAAGTAGTTAAGTTGTGCCCAATGACATACACATAAGACAAATATAAAAATGGTTTTTAATTGTAATTCTGACAAAAATAAAGTCATATTTTACAATATAATTATTATATTCAAATAAAATGATAAAGTAATGATGTCATTAAAGTTTTAATTATTTACTCATCAAAAGTTAAAAATGAATACAATGGTTAAATTACAATTACCATCAAATGTTTTTCTTTGAGTCATATTAACTATGAACAATTATTTTAAAGTGTATAAGAGAAAGCTTTTATTGCCTTACTGGACTTTTTTGGCAACTCAGAATTGGAAAACTTGAATAAAAAATGTAATGTGAATAACAATCGTGTTATGGAAAAATTCATATATTACCGGTTTCGTAAAATAGCGAAATCCGAAGTTTAAAGGTTGGGTTCAAATGTTATCGATATGACATGGAATACACACAGAATATGCACGGAATGTAAACATACATCTCTTTTTTAATTTGTTTATTACTTACACAATCTTAATTCTTCTAGTGCATCTAGGGCTATGTCAATTCCTGTTTCTGCTGCCAGAGATTGTTGATATGGTTTTCCTAATAGATTTTCAAGGTCTGAAATTAAAGAATTAATATGTATATTTTTTAACCATTGATATTGTGTCAGTTTCGTTTTCGATTATCAATCAAACGCATATTATATAATATGATAAAAAAATATTCCCACAAAATATTTCTGATTATTAAAATGATATAATGTTTTATTTATTTACACTGTGAATATTGTGTAAATATTTATATATGTGTATATTGTAATATTAATGTTATATAAACTTCATAATATTTCAAAATGCCAATGAACCATATTTATTTTATTTAATAATCACTATCGTTAAGAGTAATTTATTTAAAATACCTCTCCAAGAAAGATTGTGGATAATTGGATACCTAATACAAATTTTAAAGTGATATAAATACTGTGAACGAAACATGTATTGATCAAATTAAAATTTGTGAACGTCGACCAATGAATTTACTGCTAGAGCGATAAAGCTCTATAAAAAACACCTTTTAAAACTCTAAATCTGCCCAAGTCTAATAATCCGTTACATATCAGCTCAGGCTTAATTCAAGTAATAAAATAGCGTTATAATGGCAGCACCTGGAGCCTCTCGAAAATAAATACTTTAAAACGCGAACATTTTGCATATCTACCTTCGAAATCTTTCCTTATAGCTTCGAATGTTATATCGGTGGAGGACGTTGTTATCAGTGCTATTTGCATGTGGGTGTTCCGTATAAAAGTGTTGATGTCTTCATATATAATCTCGTATCTGTATTCTGACTTTGATATCGATCTGGATATTTGTTCGTTGCCAGCCAGGATCAGGATAATCGGACATCTGAAACAGTTTAGTGCGCTTTAAAAATCCGAACAACTGTAATTCTTGACTTGGTTTTTTCCCATTGTAATCGAATTGGAAGCGAGAGATTTTCTTGTATTATTTGATTTATAATGAGATAGTTCAGTTTGACATTTGTATTTTAAAATTTTTATCTTGAATTTATGGTATATTTAGAATTTAAAATAAATTTAAAGAATATTATACGTTTTACAAAATTCGTAGACATATAAAAAATTCTTAATAATTCATTAATGTACGTGAGGTAAATTAAACATTTCTAAATCAATTTGAAAATTTCGGTGATTACTTACAACATCAAAAGAAGTAGGATATGCAATAGAACAGCCAGTGTGTTTCCGGCCCATTTATCGTAGAAATTCGTGGATCCGTTTGAAAAATCTTCATTAAGGCGTCGAATGTTGCTTCGACAGCACAATTGGGCTCCGATTGCGAAGGGCAAACAAAAAGATAAGATCGCCCAGAAAAGTATCCAACCCACTGCCACAATTTCCAGTTTCAACAACTGGAATTAGGAATATATGTGATACAATTATATAATCACAATTTTCATGTTATGCTCATATAATTAAATATGCAATAAAAACAATAATTAGCTTTTATGTAAAATTATTGTACGATAAATAGTCAAAAATTAATAGCTAAATAAAAAATAAATATTAAATTGTCTGGTTAATGCAATCATTAATATAATATATATGTAAACTGCATATGGACCAGAACTATTGTATAATTATATCAGCCAAAATATTTACCAATTATTTGACTACCGGAAAATTGATTGTATCTCTTCGTAAACAATCATTTCGATTATTATAATTATTGAAAATCTAATTTAAAATCCTTTTTGTCAAATCTGACCTAATGATTTTGGTTGATAGTTATTAATAGTTTAATTTTATCCCGTTTTATGAAATGAAAACGTGGTATGACAAAATTGGCAATTAAACAGAACATGTATGACAAAGATAATTCGATTTGTTATTCAAGTTTGATTAATGAAAACATCGCAATTGAAAGTACCAGATTTTGTCTTTCCAGTTTAATTGAAATCACTCAAATTCAAACAAATTCAACGCAACATACAGAAATCACATTTGAGTTAAAATTAACACGATGTAAAATATGTCTCAATTTAGGGAACTTAATGCAGAAACTCTCGCAGCAGGATTACCTGTAAAACTGTGACACCTGAAACTTTTCTCATAGAATACTTGCAAAGTTTTGAATTCGTTATTAGACATTGCGCAACGTATAAATGTGCTTATAAATTTAAAACATCTGAAGGAGACTTAATTACGTGTTGCACCCTTAACAAAACCGAAGTTCATTAAAGAGAGATCAACATTTATTAGACATTTTGTTCGTTGGTGCTATAAAAATGCGCGATACAGCTTTTATTTCCTGTTAACTGCTATTTTTGTGATTCACTAGCTCAGAACTGTATATGTTCAAATAACAGCCAATGTTGGACAATATTAGAACCATAAAATCTAAATTGGAACAATTTTGTAGACATCGGAGCAATAAAAAATAAAAGTAAAACAATTTTATAATTATTCTGGCAAAAGCTTATCCTGTTTTATTAAATACATAACAGTAAAACATTTATTACTCGTGTTATAGAATAAAATTTAAGCCATTCAATAAATACATAAGATTATTTTTTGTTCTTTACACTTTACTTGATAATACACTAAGGAAACCAAAAAAGTTTCTGTAAATCGAAAATTTAATTCGCAAATTATGTGCAACCTTAAGAAATTCTATTCATCTATTATATTATTTTCTGTCTGTATTGCAATCAGTTCTATCGTATATCATAAAATTGACAATGGTGGAGCTAAGCTCTGGTATTCAACAATTGAGGGTGAATATATTGTTTATGGATGTGAATAGAGCTATTATATCCCACCTGTTTGTATATTTCATTGTACTTGAGAGGTAGAAGTGAGGAAAATAATGATATTATTAACTTTTATGCTCACAATGAAGTTAAAATAATATATTTTTCTTTTTTATTATATAATCAAGCCTATATTATATGTGAAGTAGCAATTTTTATTTCACCGTAAAATTTGTTTTGGGTAACAATGAACCACATTATTTTTTCAAAAGGTAGTTTATTATATTTGATTTATAGGAGCAATATCTAAAAATGTCATACCATAGCATTTATTTTTTTTTCTAATTATAATTAAGGATTTTACTGCAGTGTGATGCTCATGCTTGACTGTAAATTCCTACTGTTTTTCAATTTAGGAATATCGTTAAAAGTTAAATGGGTTGCTAACACAATTACCTTTTCATTCAAGGTAGTTTAGGATAATGTTAAAATGAAATAAGTTTGAAATTAATTAAGGGGGAGAATAATTTCTATTTTAGTTTTAATTAATGTGTTACTGAAAATATATTTAGTTTATAAAAATTGTAATATAATCTGTGAATATTAACTTACTGTAACTGTAACTTACCTGAAATAAAATTACATGGAGGGGAATATTTTTTTCCAGTACATCTCGTATTAATTCTGCAAAAGAAAAAAATATTATATTAAATTTTTAAATATCTATCCATATACGTTATAAACAAAATCTCATTATGAACAAAAATATACCTCGAGAAACATGTAGCAAACTTTAACTTTTGAATTTTTGTCAGTGATATACGTAACCTATGATGTCTATTGACTTATCTATTGGATATTCCATATATGCACTCTACAACCATTAGAATTACTTTTCATAATAATCCTAACTTTCTTGGAGCAGTTTAATTTTGAGCGGAAAGCAATTTAAATCTTGCATCGTAAAGGTAATCCGGCATTACTTGCTTCAGTTACGGATAATTTCGATTAACCTACTTTTCAATCTCGTTTCGATAAAATAGTTGGTTAGTTAAGATTTTTGAGATATGCATATTTAGATGAAGTTGCTGACTAACTTTTTATAATTTATTTAATGCAAATAAATATTGGTAAGGAGGAAAGGTAAAAAATATAAATTGATTGATGATTTATTAACTTAAAATAAAAATGCGATTTGCGGAACAATTGGTACTTAAATTCATAACTTAATAATATATTCCACTAATGTTTCGGGAATGTTCTGAAAGATAAAAATGAAAAAAAAAAAAAAAATAGTTCAAATGATCCTTGATGAATAATGAATACAACTTACTTTTCGTCAAACCTTATTAAAGACATTTCTCCACAAAACTTTCTGGTATAGTTGATTTCCTGTAAAACAATATTTGCCGCGTTTCCAGGAATATGTGTGTGTTTGGAAAATTTAATTTCCGTCAATTCAACAAATCTCCTTTTGTGGAAACTGAATGATGGATATTTTCTACAGAAATATGAGGACTGTTATTGGAAAGGATGAACTTTTGAGAACATATTTATTATTCCGGAAAGAAACACTTTTTCATCATTGTTTTAATATGATTTCAGCTGTTAAAGAAGTATTTATATGTATGTCACAAAAGAAAATAAAATTGACAGAATATTTAGTCAATCCGTCAATATTTTTCGTGATTTTACAAAATTGATATTTTATTCTTCTATTTTTTATTTAGGAAAAAACAGACATTTAATAAAAACTAAATGAGGAAAGATTTATGTGACATATTTTTTACAGATTTTCTTTTGTTTGACTGGAAGCTGGTAGCATGTTTTTGTATTATTAAAACTTTATTAAGTCTGGGGCACACAATAGGTATAACTTTTGCTGTACCTTATATTTATGCTTTAATTAATTAATTATTTAATTAACTAAGTTATTTTGTGAATCTTGAGATTTTAAAGCATCCATATAATTACGAACTTTATAATTTTAATGTTTTTTTTCCAAATTAAGCATGTATTATATTTTATTTAGAAATTATCTTCTTTTTTTGTGAAACGTGTACAATTGGAAAACGGATGGATATATTTCCAGTTGGATAACTGTGCATGTTAAAATTATTATCATATTTTGTTTATTGAAATATGTAATTATCTTTAAACAAACAAATTAGGATTATCATAATGCATGTAAAACATATTTAGAAAATTGAAATTAATTTGTAAATTACATGTGTAATAATATATGTATATTATATTCAAACAACAATTTAAATAATTTCATAATAATCCATTAAAAGGTTGGATTACGTAAATAAATAAATTTGAACTCAAATCAACAAGTATTGAAAGTTATAAATTGGCGCTTGTAATTTAATCAGAATGTTTAGTATTATAAATAATAATGCACATCTAAACTATGCGCATCTAACCTCATGTTTCAATTAAGGTGCTTAATGAATTTTCAAATTTTCCTGATAGAGATAAATGTTAAATTCACCATAAGAAATTATAGAAATATAAAAAATAATATAAACATTTTATCAATGGGGTGTATATTTATTTATAAACATACTTAGCCATATGCATAATGGTACTCGATAAACGATAATTTATGACATTACGTATGGAATAGAGGCGACACGAAATATTAAGGAAAATTAGATTTACGTGTTAGTGTACCTGTAGGAAATCCGGCCGGTTGTAAATAACCCATTAAGTAGGAAAAGGCCTCGAATAACAAGTGCTCCTCATTGTGGCGAAGGTCATGGATGCGCATATCGTCTCCCTTGGGGACATCTAGGAATTGTAAGCCTCTATTCCTCGCAGACGTCTTTGCGATATTTTCAAATCTAATTTTCTTATCTTTCACTTGCGATGTCGATGTTAGGTTCGTCTGCAATCCGTTCAATTTAAATGCGCGCCTTGATGGGCTGTCAACTCTGGAAAAAATAACAGTCTAGGTTTTTCTAACTTGAACGACGATGGTTAAGCAAGTGTACTTTAGTTGGAATGGTGTTGGAATTTCATTATTCGGGTTTTTAGATTCGATGAATTTAGACAGAATAATCGGGAATGTTAAATAAACTTTTTGATGGGTACAAACACTTAGATTGTATATAAATGTAATAATCAAGATTAGAATGTGATTATTTGAATATTATGTGCAAGATCTGAATATATTTAATTTATCATTGTCAGTCATAGACATATCAAAACAACGGAATTATTTAATTACTGATAAAAGGTATCTTCTTATCAGTATAGTTGCAAATGTGAACAATCCATAATTGTAGTGGAATCGTGGATCATTAATATAGAATTTTGTTATGTATTCTGTGGCGGTTATTGGTTGTGGTGCAGCTGGATTGAATTCAGCAATAAAAATACAAGAGAAATTAAAAAATATTAATATCGTAATTTTTGCTGAACATGTCAGCCCTTATACGACCAGTGATATCGCTGCAGGATTAATAGAACCTCTAACTAGCAATAACTTGTATCCTAATAAGAATGTTGGCAAATGGTCGTCTAATACATTAAAGTATTTATCAAAATTATGGCTTGAAGGTAAGTACAATATAAATTAAATAAAAGTATACGATAATAATATTACATTACAATTATTTTATGAAGTGAGATTACCTTTTAAGACAACTTACTTTATTACCGTTCTGATGTTGACATATTATTTCCTTAAAATAAAGTAAATATTTAATGTATGAAGTTTAAAAATACCTCTGTCAAAGCAGCACACGATAAAGAAGATAAAAGAGACGGATACAAGAAGTTGCAAGTCGCAAATGATGTTCTCGTTTACACATTTCATAAGCTTTCCTTCTTTGCTTTAAAATATTTTCTGCACTGATCTAAAATATAATTTAGGACTATTAAACTTATCTAAATTTGTCTTTTTAAGGAAGCGCCAAAGATTTAGGATTATCGTTAGTCCCCGTAATCGAATTATCAGAAGAGAAAGACTATAAGTTTCCTGATTGGGCTAGTCAGACTTTAGGCTACACGAAGCTAACGAACGACCATCTTAAAAGACTCAGCGTGGAGCACAATAAAACCTACACTGGGGGCATATCATATGTGACGTTCACATGGGAGTCGTCAACTTTCCTACCGTATCTACAAGAGCAGTTCTTAAGAAACGGAGGAAAGATAATAAATAGGACTATACACAATTTAGGGGAATTATGTGACTTTGACCTTATAGTGAACTGTACTGGTTTGGGAGCGAAGACGTTGGTGCAGGACGAGAGTTTGGAGGGTTATAGGGGACAAGTTGCGAGGGTTAATGCACCTTGGCAGTTACACACTTTATTAGTGGACAGTAATTATATTATTACCAACACTAATAGTGTCATATTGGGTAAAGTAAAAGAGAAGGATACCGTCGCTAAAATTACTGACAAGGACAAAATCCACATACTGGAAGGATGCATGAATTTAATTCCAGGGTTAAAAGGTGTTCAAGTCTTAAATCACAAAGCAGGTTTACGTCCCACTAGACCATCAATACGTTTGGAATACGAACAAGTTCCTCATCAAGAAAAAATTCTTAAGGTGATACACAATTATGGACATGGAAGTTATGGTATTACACTAAGCGTTGGATGTGCTCAGGAAGTAGCTGAAATAGCCCAAAGTGTATTAAATAGTTTCAAACATAAATTGTAATAAATAAATAAAGGAATAATTTTATGGTTGTGAAAGGGAAATAAAATTTTAATTAATAAACACGTTTTAGCATTAATTATTAAATATGTCTTGATTGCTCTAAAATAGTTTTCGTCCCTTTTATCAAAATTAACTGGGTTGAAAGGGGATGCATGCGAATTAAATTACAAACATATCACGACAGGTCATCTACAGAATCCTTGATTTGAGGAATTCAATAATTGAATTGTCAAACCTAATTGTTATTTACACTTTGAACATTATGATTGAAAATACCATAGATATTACTGTTATATAATTTAATCCGTTTTGTAATTCTCGCAAAATGTCACATGGAAAATTCATCTTAATCCTAAATCGCAATAAATGGAACTGTCATAGTGATTCGTTGATTCACGTGTCTAATATTTTTCGTAGAACGCAGATTTAAAATAGACTTCTTCGAAAGAATTATGTTAAATGTTCACTCGTGCATTATGAGATTACTCGCAAAAAAACCTTTAAAAAACTGCGTTAATTGGAAACGAATTAGTATGAAATGAAAGTGATTTAACAATTACTGACTTCTGTTACTTAAAATTGCCTTATATTGAAATATTCGTCTTTTCCATTAACTTTTTTTTTTGTCAAGACAGGCTGCTCTTTAATCTTAGGTATTTAATATAAAATATTATCCACAAGGTTATTTTTAGTAGACTGTTGTATACATCGATAGGTATAAATTTGCTTTATGTCCAAAATTAGGTTAATTTGAGTGGTTCATCAGATGCTCGCGTGCATGTGAAATTTACATTATTGTAACGATAACCAGATTCTCCGGTTGAATGAGGGAGTCTAATTGAATTTGTAAACTATATGAGAATATTTTCCATTGCTAGGCGTACTCTATACATACATATTGTAATAATAAACTATAATTTAATTAATACCTCATGTGTAAAATAATTTGGAAATACTTATTAAGCAATTAAATAATCTTTAATTCTTGCCTAATATTAGCATCCAACATAAAACAAGTTCAACAGATAAGAGGTCAACGTAGTCCAATCGACAATAAAATTCTTTAGTTGTCACGATGACCAATATAGCAGTAATAGGATGCGGAGCTGTCGGCCTAACGACGGCAATAGCGTTACAGAATAAATTGGGCAGTTCTGTTAAAATACAAATTTTTGCCAGTAAATTCAGCCCTAATATTACTAGTGATATAGCAGCGGGCCTATGGGAACCTTCAGTGTACACATCAGACAGTCCCGAAGACAGGATTATAAAATGGTCCATGGAAACCTACTACTTTGTTATGGATTTATGGAAAAGAGGTATTTAAATGTTAAGTTGTACGTTTTTTACTAGCGGATACTGCCTATTGAAAAATATAAAATGTTCACTTAATATTTTTATTTTACTATTGTGATGACAATTTAGTTTTTAATCAACGAATTAAAGACATTTTTGGTATGCAGTACACCTTTATTTTTATTATAAAATACATTTACCGAACTATCATATTGTTCAGAACAATTTTAAAAACATAATCTAATGTAACCTAATTTTCCACACCTAGTATAAACGAATAAACTTATATGCAACCACTCCTGCGCCTAATGCTAAGGTGGCAGCAATTGTCATCCAAATTCCAATTTTTGCCTTGGACGTCTTTTTATTGTGATTGGCTAAAGACTTTGATTCATTGAACATTCGTCTAGCAAGTTCCTTTTCTATTTCTTTTTCTTTTTGCATCAGCTTATTTAGTTCATTTAGTTCTCTTTGAACGTCTTGTTCAGTTGGTGCCAGCTCTTTAGCTTTCTGCAGACATGCAATTGCCGATACAAGATTGTTTTTGGCTCTATAAACAAATGCTTTTCTAAATAATGCCTTAATATTGTCAGGTCTATCTCTCAACACAATTTCCAACGATTTTAATGCCTCGTCGTAAGCTTTAACCTTAATTTGGGCTGCGGCCAAATTGTTGAAAACTGTTATCCTATTTTCCATTAATTCCTCCAAATCTGCCCCAGTCTCAGCTTCTTCAGAATTGTCTTTATCTAGGGGCGTGGTGGTAAGAAATTGCAAAGCTCTTTGATAACAATGAATTGCAATGTGGTTTTCGTTACGCCCATACCACCAATTGCCGCGCTCCCGTTTTCTATTTCCAATAAGTTTTCTTTCTTGAATTGAAATATTTTCCGGTTTAACTATAGACTTTAAAGCTTTCAACTCTATGTTAAAGATGAGAGTTGCTTTTCCCGGAACCTTTCCCGAAAGACCTTTATCACCGTACGCAAATAAGGGAGCTACTTTTACCATACTTTGTTCTCCTACATTCATTATGCCAATACAAAAATCCAGACCCTGAATTACATCGCTGTCACCCACAAAAATCTCCATACCATCAACTTCTTCAATTACAGTTCCATCTTCTAGAGTGCAGGTATAATTTATGCAACAAGTTTGTAAGCGTTGGGGTTTGGTGTCTGGTATACCCTCGTGAATTATTTTCTTCATAATGCATCCAGAACCTAGTACGTCTTTCCATATGTCGTCCTTGCCAGCTCTCTGTTTTTCATCACTTACTTCTTTCGATTCGTTTCCTTCAGAATTTATGATGGGCATTTCTTCGGGAGTATTGGTGAGGGTGGAATCCATTTAAAAAAATGTATATTTAATTTGGTCACTGACAAATTGAATTTGACATAAATTTTTTGACAATCAAATTGTTGATCATGTTTATTATTGAGAAATAAAGATGGAAAATGAGTTGGCAACAGTGGCGGCTCGTGGGGTATATAGAACAAAACCATAAAAAATGTTTAAATATATACTTATTTAAAATTAACGCTATATCAATAAAATATTTATTATAGATGAATTAATTAATTAATTTTCCTTTACAATATTTGAATGGTTTAAGTCATTTTTCTAAGGTTGCTAATATAAGAAAAAAAGTAACAAACATATATTTGTTGAACTTTTAAAACAAAACGTATGCGGAATAACATTTACCTAGTTTTTCATAGTTGAATATGCTGTAGCATCTGTTTTCATATATCAATTTTGAAATTACCATATTGCATCAGATTGTTTTTCCTCGAAAAGTTGCTCTCGGAATTGAACTGTCTAATCCTTCAACATTCTAATAACAGTTCATATTGCAGGATTTGCAAAGGAGGCCGGAATAACTCTACAACCCGTTTTAAAATTAATAGAAGAGGAGAATTATTCTCCACCAAAATGGTTGCAGAACACCCTCGGCTATGCAGTATTGTCAGATGAATTTCTAAAAAAGCTTAGCAAGGAAAACAACAAAAGATTTACCAAGGGATTTCAATTTATATCGTTCACATGGGAGGCGTCGATTTTTCTGCCGTATCTGCAGGAAATATTCATTAACAATGGCGGCAGGATTGTAAATAAAACAATCATGCAACTTAGCGAATTGTCTGAGTTTGACGTAATTGTTAATTCCAGTGGAATTGGGGCGAAATATTTGGTCGACGACGACAACGTGTTTCCCATTAGGGGACAAATTGCCAGGGTTTATGCACCGTGGCAGTTCAGCGCAGTGCAAGTCGGGGGCAATTACATTATACCCAATATAAATTGCGTGATTCTAGGCGGCACAAAGCAGAAAGAGTATAACACGGAAATAAATCCAGCCGACACGGAATTCATACTTGCAGGATGTGCCGGTTTCGTACCTGCATTGATAAATGCGAAAGTGGTGAAGCATCAAGTGGGGCTACGTCCTGGAAGAACTCAAGTTCGGTTGGAAATGAAGTTACAGAAAATGGGCGGTAGATTAGTTAAGGTTCTACATAATTATGGGCATGGTGGAAGCGGAATAACTTTGTGCATTGGCTGTGCCAACGAAGCCGTCGAAATCATTCAACATGCTTTGAACCAAAACAAATCTAAATTATAAACTTGCGATGCTAATTCAAAATAAAATTATTTAACTGTATAATGTTGTTTTTGTTGTACTTTGTCAGTAACCAATAGTTTGTTGCTTTTGTTTGATACATGAATTAAAAATAAAAAATACCTTGTTAAATATTGACATTAATGTATTATATACACTGATAATCAGGACAGATAACATGAATTTGGCAGTGGCAATTTTGCAGTTTTGAAATGTTTTCCATTCTTAAGATTTTATACAATATCATAATGTCATGGTTTCTCTATGTGGAGCCATTTACTGTATTTCAACTTGTCCACACATCGTGGATGCTCATTTTTCGTTGACACTTCATTTTATACTTTGCTACT
Organism: Aethina tumida; assembly: GCF_024364675.1. NCBI lineage: Eukaryota > Metazoa > Arthropoda > Insecta > Coleoptera > Nitidulidae > Aethina > Aethina tumida. Next base: position 20,069,916 of record NC_065437.1, on the reverse strand, counting down.
TATTTTGTCGTCTTCCATTTACCAACAGTCCATATCAAAAATGAAACCAAATACATATATATTGATTTTTGTAACATTGAAAGCTTAAATGTACAATTTTTAAAAAAATCGTAATTTAAAATATGACTTTTTAATAAAATTGAAGAGATATGACGATTAAAATTGCTTCTACTAAACTTTTATAACTCATACATACTCTAATTTGTAATTAAATTTAGAAACCAGTTTGTTCAAATAGTTTCGGCTCGTTAACTATGGAAATTTTTTACAAGCACAGCACGTCAGTCAGTAATTTTATTGGAGAGGTAATTGCTAAAGCATATATTAGTTAAACCACAATCATCGGTGAGTGGAGTACTGGAATGTGACGTACGGCTTGGATCAAAACGAAAATACAATTTTCTACTGTCATGAAGTTGCAGGCGACCTCTTCTTTCCTTTCGAATGGACCAATTAGTGTGAACTGGATTTTATTCAAAGCCAGCCGTTTTCTTTTAATCATCGCTTTTATTCTCACATGCGGGATTCAAGTGGAATATAAATTCGAATTTCTAGTACTTCTTAAAGCGATTTCATATTTTTATTTACATCCTTAACTATATATACACAAATAGAGAAGTTGTGCTTCTGCTTATTTTAATTCGTGATGGTATTATTAGATAAATAAACATTATGTCGTGGGTTAACATGTAATGACATCAAAGTAAATACGTTATCCTTTTAAAAAGTTGTTCGGTAAAATTCGATCTCAAACTTGAGCAGTGAGCGGTTTATAAAAGTTTTACTATTAAATCTTTCTAAGAAAAATATAATAAACCAATTTCAACAACTGTCGTCTAAAGATAATAGATTGTGCTCTCGTGAGAAAAATAATTTTTCTTGTTTCATTAAATTAACATAAACTTTTTATAAATTAAATGTTTCGAAGTTTACGAAGCCCAACAATAAAAGCATTTATTTTGTATCTCACCTATCCGTTGATTGTGTTTGGTCCTCTTTAATATCAGGTTTCAAATGTTTGATTTCATTATTCAGCTTTGGCGATTTTAACCCTATGCTGCAATTTGCGATAACTGGATTTTCTATATTTGGCGTCACAGAAGTTAAACTCCTGTTGTTTTCATATCTCTTCGGGCTCTTTCCCCCAGAGCAGCATCCTGTAATTTTCTCTTTTGATAAATAGAAATGGTCCGTGCACAATTTCAGCGTTAGTTCTTTTGTGTGAGGATGTTCGCGAATAATTTTATTTAGAATGTAATTATTTAAGCATATTTTATTTAGACAGCATTCCTCAGTTGTAAATGGTTTAGTCTTTAATTGCAGCAAGTTCGTAATACAATTTTTCGCAGATTCTGAGATTTCATTTTCAGCCTTTTTCGTTTCGAATGAACTGTTTAGTAGTGTTTCACTGTTCTTTGATAGTCGCGTTTCATGCTGACTCTCGTTTACGGCCAAAGCAGAATTATATTGTGTCTGGGTTGTCACTTTCCGAAACGATAAAATAATACAATAAACTTTCAGCACTATCTCAGTTTTCATTTTAGCCAAGTTTCTGAGAAGTATGAATGTATCACTCACTGACTTATTTAGAAACACCAACAAAACTGGATTATTTACAGTCCTTTCATACGCGACACATACAATCGTTCTGTTCAATATTTCAAAGGACGAGTGACCTCTTTGTACGGCTTCCACTTGATTCTATTAGTTAACGAAGTACATACGATAGACAATGTCTATTATTGACTTAGGTGTGAATCTAAAAGGCTTCCCCTGATTTTATTTTATAAGAATATAATTAGGGCACCTATAAATATCTCTTTCAGTTTCTGGTGAAAAAATGTAAAGATCAATTTCAGTTATCTCACTTTAATTAAAAAGAAGTACTGGTAACTATTTTTTAAAATAAACTCTGATTATTTAATTACTGACGAACTCTATCAAAAGCAGTTTGCTATATAACCATTTAATTAAAAACCCAATGAATGTATAAATAAAGAGTATTTTTAATAAAATAAATTAAATTATGAAAGACTAAAATAAAACATTTATTGTAAAAGAAGAATTTGTTTTATTAATAACAAAAAATGTTGTTGAAATTAAACGAACCGCGTTTTATTTAAAAGGGAGAAATTAAATATAATAAGCTCACATACCGAAAAATTATGATGTAAATTCACAATTGAGAAAATATCTTATCCTTTGTTACTACTACGTGCCGCGAGATGAGAAAAAAAGAAACAAATAGGGGCCATCCTAATTTCAACCCCAAATAATGTTAAATAAGTTAAAGCCAAAAATAATGGTATTTGCGCCTGCTTAAACAGAGAGAACCGTGGCGGAGGCCTCAGGACAACCTCTGTATCGTGTCGGATGCTGCAGTTGCGTCCAAACGTTTTCCGCGTCAAGTTTCCACATCGAGGGTGAGCGCACAACCCCGAGTTTCGAGTTTATATATAATCATCGCGGTCTCTCAGAGTTTGGTTTCTATTTGTCTGTCCGCACATTTTTCGGTGGATTGTTGACAGGGTATGTGTGCATATACATTGTGTTAATAAAATTATTAATTAATTTTATGAATAATATTATTTTAAATTAAAATAAGTAAGTCTTAAATAATTCTAGTTAAGCTTCTTATCTATTTTACTTTTAAAATAATAAAATCAATATTGGATGTTATTTTGTGCACGTATTATGTGACCTAATTGAAAGAATAGTTAAATAAAGATTAGGTGAAGTATTACCAACATCCAATTTTAAATGATATAAATGATAAATCAACGAAATAAGATTCAGGTTCTGCATAATAAATGACAGTGAAATAGATACAATTGATTAATTTCTAGAATTAATCTTTTTTTACTTTACTTACCTTTAAATATTTATTATTTTTACATTTATGTTATTATACATTTAATTTTATTTTTATAAATTAAAAAATATCATAATAAATACATATTACATATTACAAATAGTTATTTATCTATTTGTAACGGAGTAAACGTATTATAATAAGAAGATACGAAGATACAACTTTGTTTATTGTACATTCTTTAAAAGAAGACATTTATTTGATCAAGATTAGTGATTACTGATAAATTAAATTGGTACATTTTAAATAATTTACATAAATTATAAATACTTTAATTTCAAATAGATAAATTTGGAACAATACGTTGAGCTTGAAAATTTTAAATTGTTTTAATTGTGAATTATTGTATTTTTTTGTTTCCTTAGTATAATATTTTATAATACTATAATTTATTATTTTAACGATAATTTCGAGTGTGTCGTTTAACATATGAAAATTACATATCATCATCATACAAATTTATAATTTTTGAATTCAACAAATAGAAAATATAGATTAAAATAAATTTTAATCAAAATAAAATATAATTAAAATATATACTTGGGTAAAGGCAAATTATATTTATTAAATAGAGTACATTATTTATCGAATGAAATTACCTGCTAGTACTGGAAATGCTTATTATTGAATATATATTGGAATTTGAAATCGGATCCAAACAAATTGAGCACCTTCGGAAAACATATAATTGATTTGTATCGATGTTTTCTGACTGTACATTAGTTTAAGAAAATTTCTGTTTTTTTTTTAATTAATTTTTTTATTTCTGGCTGGTACAATACGTATAAAAACATACAACAATAATAACTTGAATTAAATTGTACTAATCATAATTACACTGAATATCAACCAACTTCAATTAACATTATTTTAATGATTCATCGTTAAATATTTAAACTCTAAATTTTAAAGACTTATTCCCTTTTACAACTTTCTGCGGTTTCTAAAAGTAAGCTATTAGATTTATCTTGTTTGATCAATCGGTGAGCGCCATTGACATTGTCTTTTTAATATTTCTACTTCAACGATTACGCCTTCGGTTATATTATTATATTTTCTACATGACTATCAAATTTTGAATAACAAATTGAATACCTATATTTAGAGATCAATATGTAATTATTTATATTTAAAATTTTATTTTAATAGATAAATTAAATTAAAATAATAATAAAATGAATGTAATATAATTCTTTCATACATTATTTAAAAAATTCTCTTGTGTGAGTATCAAATAATCTAACAAATAATTGTTAAAAACATTACTATTACTATATTTTTCGATATTTACCAACCGTATGCGTGTTTACATCAGTAAGGGCGATAAGTCCCACCCTAAAACTGTTGAAACCCTTGTGGAATATTACGCATTCTTTAAACCCGTATTATTTTTTCGACAAATAATCCATCACATTTAATATATTTAAATAAAAAGTTTGAAAAAATAAAATTTGGGACGCAACAAACAATATAAATATTTACAATGCTGATGCTATTCACTAAACATATAATTTTTATTTAAGCGTACAATTCCATATTTATAAATTACCAATAATGCATCGTTAAAATCAATACAAGTGAATAAAACGTGTTGAAAATTGAATTTAGATTTTGATTGATGATCGAATAATTGGAAAATGCTCTTAGGTGTTTTAAAAACTTTGTCAAATTAAAATTCAGCAAGTGCGATTAATTCGTATAGCTTCAGCTAATGTGTAAGTGAATTATTCAACAGTGTGGATTTTATAGGTATATGTGGGCGGATTATATTTGCTTTTCCTTTGGATTTTTTAAAATGTATTTAAATTGGGAAGAGTTAACTTAGTCATTGATTTTTGTTTAAAATTTATGTACGATGAAAGCCAATTGTCCAAAATTTAAAATCGATGCTGCTTTACATTTTCTGGTATTGTGTTGTTACTACGAGAACATGTTGGTATTAATTAGGTGTTGTTGGGATAACAAATGTGCCGTTAAAATTTTACATTTCGACGAAATACACAACAAATGTTGAATAAATTGTTCGTATCGTGAAAAATAGATGTTTATTTAGTTCCACACATTTACGGCTTATGCACACATAAAATTTTTAGCATTTTTGCCTAAATTTTTAATCAGACAGTATTATTTTATGAATTTCCAATCAATTATTTATCATTTACATATTCAATTTATTACTAAAAAAGGTTTAACACATTAATAGTTCAAAATTATTTACTATACTGAATTATGAAAATGTAAAAATAAAGCAAAATGGTAAATTTGATACTGATTACACAAAGAAAAAACTTACTATAACTATAATAATTAGTGGTTTATGAACGCCGTAGTTCTAAATATAAAGAAATCAATACAAATAACGGAGGATTGTCAGGACCTTGGCCAGAATGGCCTTTCGTACTAATAATGTTTATGGGTCCTTATGTTAAACAAATGTCCCGGAAAAATTGTCTCTCAATTCACGTTAGTGCGCTGCAGGATTTGACCCGGAGTTTTATTTTTACCGCAGCACATTAACAGTCGAGAAAATGCATTTCTAAAAGTTTCGTCTATGAATCAGAAATTAACGCGTTGCATGTTTAATTTATTTTCAGATTGGATAAGCTCAACAACCATTTACTTTTTTCGTTTATTTTTTTTTATGTTAACTGTTGAGGTTGAAGTTGTTGATTCATATCATGAGATGTTCGTTCATCGTACGTAGGTGTTTTAACGTTTTAATATTAACTTGCTATTTGGATCTCCAATACAGACATTATATGCTTAAGGCGTTTACATATTTGGTCATTTAAAATAAAGTTTAATTGCCAATTGTAATATATAAGTTTACATCGAATTTAAAACAATTTTGGACGCCTTTATTAGCTTCGCTGTAAAACTTACCTTCACTTTCGTTCTATTTTGAAAAGTTTTACATACATTTTTAATAAATTTTCCTAATTATCGTCTGGTTTTAAACTTTGTTATAATTCTTGTGCCAGTTGGTCTAAGTTAAATTGGTGAACTTAGTTACACGATATTGTCAAAATTTGAATCTCCTTTGTACTTTTATGTTTCTTGTAAATACGTGTTTAATTCAGTTTAAGAATTGTTGCTTTAGTTTAATTGCAAACTAAATGCATTTACGGAAACAAAAGCTACATTAATTAAAAGTTTTAACCACTGGAGCAAAGTAAATTCATATAAATGCTAAACATGAGATGTAATGTTATTAAAGCATTATGCTTATTTTCAAAGACATGAAACAGTAAATATTTTATCTTTTTAAAATATTAGATGAACTCTATACGCGACACACATTTCACTTTCTGTCGAACATTTATTTTTTCATCGAAAATAATATAATTAAAAAAAAGAATATGAGATGATGTATATATATATATATATATATATAATAACTACATTATTTAATAATTATTATGTTTCCATATATTTTTCAAATGTAATTTTATCAAAGGTGGACGATATTAAAAATATGTTGCAGTCACTGTTAATAGTGTTCAACTATTATTGTTTATTGCCTTTACCTTTTCCAAATGAATAAAACGTTAATGATAATCGAATTATGGTTATGATATATTTCCATCAGGCCTGAACAATATCATTAAAAATTAAAACACAGTTTTGATACTACACATTTTAAAAAATAATCCAATTTAAACAATAAGGCAAATATGGTAATTTAATTTCCAATCGAATTTGAGTGCTAAATACAACCCAAATTAATTAAACGTCTCGAAGACATGATAAACGGAATAACATGTACAGCCTCCAGGTTCCGATGCAAGAATTAAGGGAATAGTAATAGTAGGTATTGTTGATTAATGAATGTGTAGTTCTGGTTAACCTCAGGCAATAAATCCATTCTACAGTGATGTTATACTTTCCCACTACTACTGGTGCTATTTAGCAGAGAAAATAATCTGGCTGTGAACTCCAACTACTCAATAGAAAATAATTTATTTCGTTTATTTTATGGGTGGCTAAAAAATACAATTTATTGGTTTTGTATCGAAACAATGTGCACCAGTCGATCTGATAAAAGGAAATGGAATTTTCGGGGCTCTTTATATATTTTCGACCTATTTACTTCGACTCTTTTCTACAGGAGATTAATTTATCTTTATTCGAAGTATCTCTAAAGCATAATTATTTTACGTAAACTTTATTCACAAGCTCATGCATAAACTTTTAAAGTTTCCACGAGACCATTTTCAAACTTAAAGGAACACAAAATCGCTTAATTTCTCGATTATTTGATCTCCCCCGTCTTGATATCATAAACCACGAGTTTAACAACCCCAAATAAACTATAAAAAAAAAACCGACCAGAACTTCGAAAGTATACATGTTTCGTTGTTGCGTACACATCAGCATAAATCTTGAGAATGAATTTCATGACCATCAAGAGAGCAATAAAAACTTATGCAAAAGAGATTTTAGTCGAAGCTTGCTGTTATTTGTTTGGGGTGGGTTAGCTCGAGTGAAGACAGATCTATTTAACAACAGGTCGCCTTCGGCTAAACGAATTTAAAATCCTCCAGACATTCAGCTTCTCTAACGATATTAATTACATTATTTTTAGAAATTAATTCACTACAATTTCATCAAAGTTAGTTTTTTATTCCTTACAGTTGGAAAATATGGTAATGTTATACTCGGTGTCTCAAATTATATGGATTTTTTGATATTTTAGTGAAAATATAGTGTCAATATTATGAAATGAATCACATATTACATAAATCATACAATACACCGAATAGCTTTAAGTTGATAAATGTGTTTTTAGATAAATAAAATTCACAAATTAAACCCATAAATTTTAAAATAAATAAAACATCATTATTACAAATTAACTAGTAATAAATAAATCATTCTAAAATGATTTTATGTTTAGTTCCAAAATTAATTGACATTTCAGCTAATTATGGTAATATTTTAAAAACATAGTTTAATTGTAAATATCGATACATTTTAAAATAAATGCAAAAATTTGCATTGCAAATTTTGAAGTGCGATAAAGTTTATCCATGTAAATTGTCCATCAAGTTAATTTCATCCCAACTTAGTAATACACAATATGCTTATGGGGGATCCTTTGACCATGTGATTGACAACGCTGGCACATGCTAAACAGGAAATAGACTCCATCTTCTCTAATATCTTGTTATTATATTATCGGCAAAATTGATTACCAAAGTTAGTGAGTAAAGGACAAGGAATTTGAATGGAAAGTTCTCAAGCAGAGGCTGAAATTTATAGAAATGAACAACAAAAACAAGTAGACTAATCGATTGCTCAAGTTTTTAATGGTTCTATAAATTAATTTTTGGTCGACACTGCCTTTGCACGACTATAATCATAAATATTTTTTATTATTCGATGGTTACTTGTATTATTTATAATCGATTTTATTGGCAATAAAGAAACTTTCGCACATTTTCATTGTATCTCTTTGTATATAAATTTATGAATTTTAGCCTTTTATGTTCGTAGATTGTGATATAAATTTTTTTCCCGTTTATTTTTACAAGTTCTGCAGTTTAATAATGTACTATTTGCATTCGCATCAGTAAGTGGGAACTGTATCGTGGTGGTACAGATTTACAATCATATCTGGATATTAATTGAAGTACGGCGGAACTCTTTGAAACAAATTTGAAACGGATAATATTGTTTCTTGCGTGCGTATGTTTCCGTACTTTTTTTTTTGTTGTTGCAACATCGCGTACACCACATACAGGCTGTCAGAGATGTTTACACAAAAGCCTCTTTGATTTATGTTTTATGCCCCAAAGAAAAATGATGCGTTTAAACACACGTCCTAAAACAAATTTTTAATAAAGACATATACGAAAAAGGTGACTTGGCAAATTTGTAAACTGTCAATGTTCCACAGAAATGGGGGCGGGAAAAAACTTTATGTCGTAATAAATGTAGCGGAATGGAGATGGCCAGCAGCGACCGTTTTAGACCAGGATATAAATTTTTTTGTCGGTGAGTTGCCGCGTCAAACACTGAAAGGCACGTAATTCTCCGCATATGTACCATATACTAATTCTGATGGATATGAAGTACGGAATAATTTCAAACAGTTAGTAGATTCATTTATTATCTCGAAATTGGTATTCGGCGTGAGTGACAAAGCCTCATAGATAACCGCAAACTGTGACGAGATTATCTAGTTATGAACGTACCATATACTCGTGTTAAAAATAGGATATAACAGTTTTTTGGTTCAGAACTTTTATAATTACAGTATACTATGGAAAACGATTATTGGTTCGGATAATTTCCTTCGCCATCCAGTGATGAGAACAAATTCAATTTATTTTAATCTTTAACCATGAACTTTCATTAAATGAATGGTTTATCTTTGATGTAGCAAATTGTGTGTATTTGCATATTTAAGGTTGAGTTGATAATGAGCCGTGGACGCGTTTTCATCGGAGTATGCATTACTTTAGAACGATGCTGAAGTGCATGCATGAGTTCAAATTGACTAGTGCTCCAAACATATACATTTTGTTAAATTGTCATAACTAAGTAAAAAGAATGCAATTTGAAAAATACCCTTGCATATAAATTTAACGGAGTCAATGTCTCCTTAAGACTCGATAAAGAAAACCGAAATTGTGTATCTTGCGTATTACTTTCGAAAAATACATTTATCATTTCGCGAAAAAAAAAGAAAGAGAAGACGGACTATGAAAACGATCCATTATTTTTTTGCCTCGTAACCAGTGTGAAAATAATTCCAGAGTTATCAAATCTCATATATTTCATATGGACCATTAATGTTTTTGTACTTTTTTTGTAGGTGTCTATAATTCATCTCTGTTGTTAAGTCAATGGCATGGTCGGTTTATAATTCACACATTTGCACTTGAATAACATTATTAACGTTATAGTAAAAACGAAAGTTCGGGAATTGATTTTGTGGTGCCATAAAAGCCAATAAAAAACAACATAATGACATAATAATATTCATAATTTAGGCCTTATGTTAAAGAGTTTCGGGATCGATTCCAATTATTATATTTCACCATGTATGCTAAAAATCATAAAAGGAATGGAAAATAATAAAATTAATAAATATTATATTAATTCATGTGGAATATAAATATTTTACTTATCATTTTCATTTAAAAATAATGAAGTAAATGTAAAATAATCACAAATTCAACAACTATTTTATAATTCATTGGAAACAATTTATTTTTCTTAGTTTATTTTTTGATTAAAAATTTGCAGGAAATTAGATTATTTTATTGTTGATTTAAACGACTCGTTTTAATGTTGAAATTTAATTTCCTGCTTTTTAGAATGCATTATAATTATGTACAAGTATGTAATTGAATTTGTTTCTATAATTGATTTTTCGTTTATCATTTTCTCTTTCTTATTATAATACTAAAATAAACAATTAATTAATAATATAATATCTTACTTGAGGATGAAATTTGAATATTAAACAATAAATAAAATAAATAATTATTTACAATAGTGTCTGCATTAGTGAAACAGCATACTTTTGATTTAATCCACCAGATGGATAAAGTTTAAACCAATTTAGAGCCAATTTAACAAAAAGAGTACATTTAACGCCTTTGGGTTTGTATCAATATAAGCCACATTTGGAGTCTATTTCAATTCACTGGTGTTAAAATGGTCAGGGAATTTTAGAACTCAAATAAAAGGTATCCTTTGTTGCTCAATTTAAAATAGTAATTCTTAGACATTAACATGTAAATACTAAGTACAGTTTAATTTAGACAATAATATAAAACAATTCATTTGTAATGTAGTGCATATGTGTATATTAATACAGCACAGTAGTTTTCAATATTTCGTAAATTTAACTCTATAGATTGCATCATTTGGGTAATTAACTTGATTTTTAAATTAATTTTCAACAATTTATTTCTGCTAAAAGGAATTATGGCACAGTAAAGAAGAAACATAAAATTTATTAAGAATTTGATAAATGATTTCATAAAACGAATTGTAAAATGTCATAAACGTAAAACTGGATAAAGTAAAAATGTTTTTAAAAATATTAAAATGAAATCTTTTTCATTTATCACTTTTTTTTTCGTTTTATAGACATGAACATACTCCAAACTGCAATTATACGGACATGCATTGGTTGCTCATAAAAATGAATTATTTATTACGTTAAACGTGGTTTTCAATAAGCCAATAGTTGAATTTCCCGTGTAAGTTTTAGTAAAACTACTTCAAAATGAGAAAACTTTGTTACATACAAACATCTAGAAATACTCGCACACTAGTTCCGTATAACGCACATAATACATAATATATTCCTTAATAATCTCTTACTGTATGCAAGATTACTTCTCAGCTAACTAATAGCAAGATTCATCTTTAAAGGGAACCGTTTGACTAAGTTTTGTCCTGTGGGAAGTTCAAGTCATGGCGGAATTAGCACTTTCGCTACCAGCATATTGATGGCATGTTTATGGTATAAAATGACCAACTTAATCGACTCTTCATGTATAATTAGCACCAGAAATGAACCGTCTGATGAACGGGTCTCATTAACTGATGACGTTATTGCGAATGAATGTTTCCATTATTCTCCCCCCTTTCGTTATTGTGGACCCATTTTAAAGCAATCACGAGGATTTATGCATAAAATGTACAAATTATATATAATGTTCATTGACCATCCCCTAATACTGCACAAATTTTGATTTTTGAATTGCATTACTGACATACACAATTATCATTTTGTTCGATTGTAATTGGACAAAATTATCACCGGTTCCCCTGTAACATTGTTTTTAATTTGGCTTATGCTTTACGCAATATTTCAACATTATCTGACTTTGACATGCTGAATTAACCTTCGTGTATTTTTCAAGACTGCTCAAATATTGAGTTTGAATATATCTTAGAGGACGGAAGGGTCAAAAGAACGAACGACGAAATATCCTGTGATCTGTGATTCCCGGGGACTTGGGACTCTGTAAATCAGCCTTTATTAGGTGTTTCTCTCCTTTGCACGGCTCCACCACATTGCACTTAATCTATCAGGCCCTTACTAAGGTCTGCACTTTTAAAATCGCATTTTATTTGAAACTGTCGAAGTGAAAGTTGCTTTATATACTGTATATTTTATACTTAAATTTTGATAGGAAATTTTACGTATTCCTTTTTTTCTTTTAAGAAAGATTTACTCTACTATTCGACACTATTAATTGAATTTTGTCCCTTAGTACGGTTCATAGATATTTAGTGGGTAGTTAAAATAACAGTTAACGAAGAGATATGAAATCATATATTCACTCTTAATTCCAACGGAAAATTTGAGAACAATGAAAACCTAATATAATTTCTGCTCGAGGAAAATGCAATCTTTAAAATTCCGTCACGTATTTTCTATTCACTAAGAGTACTGAAAGCAGTAAAATCATAACTGTATTATATTTTTCAAGTGTGCTCTATGACGAGGCTTACTGACTTGAACGTGTATCGCTTTTGTAAATACATTCAGTTTGCGTACGTGTTCTCGAGTGGTATAGTTAATTTAGAATGAATCGAATAGCAAAACGAATGATTTATTTTATGTGCTCGGACTGACATGCACTACAACACTTTTTAAATTACTATCTATGTCTTTAATTAAGAGAATAGTACGTGATGTGCCTTACATTGTTTACCTGATTAAAATTAATAATAATTTATACAAGAATATGCCCATTTCAAAACGAAACTTATATACATTGGTGGTAATTATTGTAGCAATTTTACATTTTTGGCTATAATTCTTTTTTATTGTGAGCTGATAAAATAATATTAATTTACTATTGTTACACAGTATAATATACACTAGAATGGGTCAAAAAATCGACAAAACGATAAATTTAAAATATTTATTAAAAAACAGTACGCAATGGGATTCTAATGCGAATATCTTCTAATCGATTAACTACAACAGACCTTTTTTGTAGAGCATTTAATTTCCTACAAAAATATAAGTTGAATATTTTATAATATTTACTTATCTACGAGTTAAAAAATTTAGAATAAAAAAAGAAATTTTTGTTATATTCTTCAAACTTTGATATCTTCTAAGGGGTAAGATTTATGAAAAAATTGTAAAATACTTTTTTTGTAGAGCGTTCCTATAAAAAATGTAAATATAAATGTTCTGTATGACCAAGTAATGTCGAGATATGGATTTTGCTATAAGGTGTCTAGGAACCAACTTTTCAGTGTTGGAAGTTAATTATAAAAGCTAATATACATATTTTGAAAAAAAATTTTAATGATATGTTATTTAATTTAACATTGACACTGTATACTTCTTGTTTTATAATCTTGGCTTATCTCTGTGGCGTATATTCAACCATTAAATTTCCTCACAGTCTTTGAACAAATTTTAGTATACTATATAATAATAAACAAAAAAAATAAACAATATAGGCATCCACCACTGTATATAATTTTTTATACAGTTCAGAAAACCATCTTATAATCTCTAGTTCTTAAAAATAAATTTTCTTGTCATCAAAACTAATTTAAATGGACAGCTGAGGAAAGAAAATACATTTTATTGGCTCTGTAGCCGTCGCAAAAATTATTTACGACCCGTTGCATGATCTATCTGAAGTCAAACAGCAACATTAGTTCTTAATAAAGAAATAAATTACATTGGAAATGGTGATGACTTATTAGAAATAGTTTTGTTCGCATTTTCAAAAGTTTAAAATAATATATATTGGTTTTAGTTATATTTGTTACTAAAATTTTTAATCTCATAAAAATTTTCTTAATTGATTAAATTATTCTTACATTATTACATATATAATGTGTTATGCGCTAGTTTTTAATCTGTTACACATTTTCTTAATACGAAATTAAAAAACTGCATTAGTTAGATTTGTTTAAATAAGAAATAAATGATATAAAATTTAATTAATAAAGTTTTTATTAAATTCTAAAATTTTATATAATTATTTATGTTGTAATTTACATTAAATACATTTAAATTGTTTAATTTTTCCTGTCATAAAAACTTTGCTTAGCTTTACATTGAAATGCGAATGTTATGAAAACTGTCGATCAGACTGTCTGCATAGTATGGAAATTTATCCCATCGTATTTTTTATACGATCAACTTCGAGTAATTTATGTAAATACGATATCGCACGACTTGTTTTCTTATTTCTAAAACTGATATTGAGAAGTCTGTCATGGAAATATCTCCAATGTCGCCGGAATATACAAGTTACATTTGATTTTGCAGAGCCATTGTGTTATATGATGGCTACATAAAAGCTTTTATTCGTTATTAAACAAAATGCACATTCGCAATTTCATCACCACACAATAAAATCTCCCCCACAACTTGATTGTTGACATGACTCGTTGAAAAGTGACGTTAAATCCACAACATACATCTTTAATCAGGTATGATGAATGCAAAACTTGTTTTATACCGCTTTATAATAGTTCGAGAATAAATATACGCTGCATAGTCTAAAACAGAGTTAATTATCTCAGCGGAACAAAATTTATCTTATGCAGCACCATTTGAGTATAACAAAGTTATGCCGAGTATATCCAATCATCTGAAACAGACTCGGGGCACAAATAGTTCAGTTCAATAAACCAATATTTAGTCAAAATATTGGTTTATGAAGATTTGCACAACTGGAAACGGCCGAATTCATCCTAAGTGAATCTCAGTTTTTGTTGTCGATAAACAAGATTGGGGATTACGAATACAAATTAACCGTGCATAATGACATTTAGAGTAAATACTGAGGTAAGTTTAACACTGAATAAATTAATATCCCTTTCTATGTGAAACAAATTAATAATTGTGGAAGCTGACACAGTTACAAAGCAATTACATATATTACACATCAAATTGATGAATGAGTGATTAATGAAAAATTTAAAGAACCACATGAAACAAGCGGCGCATTGATGAAGGGAATAACGGCAGGTCGTTTGTTTCAGCAGTGTGGAACGCGACACGCCGTGTAATTGGCGTTCAGGGCGATTATCAAATCCATAGTGAAAAGCAAATGCTCACCGAGTTATGTGATCTAATCAATATTGTGCGTTCCAAAAGTCAAACATAATACGAATTGAGGTAATTCGTAGGGTTACCGATTTTAATTAATTTTTACAAACAATTTATAAATTATATATGAGCTTTTAACGGAAAATCGTTGTTTCAGGAATGTTGGGTTACCAACATTCCATGTGTTTCATAATAAAATTATTGAAGAGTACTTGGACAAAATCGTTATATTGTAGACTGTTGATTTACCTACATAATAATTTTGACCAAGTATATTTATCAATCACAGATTTTCAGAGAAAATTTATTATATTTTTAAAACTACATTATATAGGAGATTCCTTGTATCAGCTTTACTTCGTTAGTATAAGTATATTAGAATACTTAAATTAAAAATATACCAAAAACTATGATTCCTCTGTCATATAATTTTAATCATAGGCATAATAAAATGTACCATGTGTGACATGGAGTATTGCATATTTCTTTTATATATGTAGTTAATTAATTAATACATTTTCCTTTGTAGAATTCAAATAAAATTTGAGTCAAATATTTTATTAATAATGTAAAATGGAATGTCTGACGATGGGAAAGATGTGTTTTTAGTTGTTTATTATAAACGTAATAGAAGAGTGCCGGCAAAAATTCGTCAATATACAAGAATTATTTGAATATTAAGATCTGCTGAAGTAATAAGCCATTTTAATAACATCCCTCCTTTGCTTTTAACGTTGTAAAGGAATGCTTACAAAAATCATCAATAAACAGCAGCAAACAACTATTTGATAATTTTATTAGAACCTTTTAAATTATTCAGTTGAAAGACATAATTAAAAAGGTTTATTATCATGATCAAAAAGAATAATTATAATAACATATTTATATCACATAAAGTAATTGTTATTTTAATCATTTTTAAAAACATATGCCTTTTCGTTACAGACCCAAACATGACCAAAAACATCAGATGACTACAATAGAAAATACCTTGCCGACAAAACACCACATCTTGTCTCAATCTGCAATATCGACAATGAGTTTTGAAATGAATATATCAACATCGTGGATCACCATCAAACTTAGGTAGCAATAGAGAAGCTACTTGCCGTGCGGTAAGGCGATGGTTTTATGGTGTTTCCGCAATGCATCATAAAACCACAATTCTGGTAGCTCCCGCTCTACAAAACAGCAGCTGCAATCATCCGCGTTACAACCATGTCAGTTTCTGGTACCTCCTAGGCCCAGGAGATGTTTTACAGGCGTTCATAGTACTGTTTCTCACTGTTGGTGTTTTGGCTGCTAATTTACTTCTTATTCTTGTCATTAATAGTAGGAGATACTCGAAGTACATTCACTCACAGGTTTGTATTATCAGTTTTATATCGATATTTAATTGTAAAACTGAAATTTATTAAATATATATGCATGTTAAAAAATATTTAATATAATATGAATAAAATTATATTCATGTAATATGTAAATTACATAACATACTTGCTTGCATATAATTTTGAAGTGAGCAACTAAAAACTTATATACGATGATGTCAACGAATAAATTTATTTCCAGAGAACTTTACACATCCAGATTAGCTCTGGAATTAATTAAAACTAACTAAACATTTATCAAATTTTCACGACACATATTAAATACAAATCTAATTAAAATAATGAAAAGTGAATTTTTATAGTTAGTAATATGTTTTTAGTAAAACTTTCTATTATTCATATTTATAAATTAAAAATAATTTTAATTTCTTAAAACGAGGTAGAAACTATAAAACTAAATTAATTTCGATTTATGGTATAGTTTATATGATACATAAGAGACATTCATGTTTTAATTAGATGTGTGTGTGTGTATAATTATAATAATTCCAAAATTAACAATTTCTCACTTTGTGAGATATTTTATATCAAAGTACAACTCTAAGTTTATAATTATTTCCATTGTCAATGGAATCATTAATTATTCCTGCTTTTAACTAGTGTTGTCAGGTACATATTTGATGTTTAAATTACTGACTAAAATTTAATATTTAGTAAAGTAAATTTTAATTAGAGAATAGTAGTAAAATTTTACCTCTAATTTTAATTATATTGAAAGCCAAACAAATTGTGTGTTTGTTATCCAAAAATTATTCCAATTTTCTAATTATTTGATTATTATTATTATTATTTGATTAGTATTCTGTTATGTTTCAAGTATGAAAGAGATTAATAAAAAATAATAGATCAAATAATAATTATATATTCCCCATCCACATTAAATAACTTTTTAAAAAATGTCATCAAAACACTCGTAATTTATAGGTAATACTTATAATTTTGATAATGCTTAACTATATATGTATATTGGTAGAAATTAAAATTTAAAATAACATGTATGGGCTCTATTTCAGTTTTTCATCTCTTATTAACATCCAAACATGGTATAGTAGAATAATATAAAAAAAATATACTGCATATTTTTCCACCCTATCCTTTCAATGTTGCATACATTTTTCCAAAACAAAACCCACACATTTTTTATCACTACGCCTTTCTAATCCTCAGATATACGACCGGAATTCATGTATGGCTAATGAAGAAACAAATTAAAATGTTGGCTTGGAATTAGCTGGAAAGCGAAGGGATTGTAATTTATTTTATTTCGTTTCAGCCCCGTTATCTCCTTACGTCTTTGGCCAGTAATGACCTAGCGATGGGACTTTTCGTAACCCCATTCGCCATTGTTCCATCCCTCAGACATTGCTGGCCCTATGGGGAGTTAGTGTGTCAAATCCAGGTACGTACTAACGCATCTCATCTGAATTTTATTAAATACAGAAGTTGAAATTATTTAAAAATGTTGTCATATTCAAGATACACTTTATTACAATAGTTTGTTATCAAGTAGTAGAGTACCGAGTCTATTATATTAAAACGACAAATACAAAGAGATAGAAGGAAAGATAAATAGTATTTATTTTCATAAACAACAATATTTGAAAATGTAATTTTATGTGCAATTCCATTTCTTTCCTTTATGTTCATTTCCAATTTCCTTCTCTTACAAAAACTTTTAATTGAATTTCAAATTGTATTAGGAAAAAAGATATTTAACTTATAACAGTGTGATTACAATTTATTCATTTATTATTTTTATTATTATTAAAAATTTTAATATTAATAGTATAGAAAAATATTACATAAAATACACAGTATCATTAGAAAATTACCTGTGTTGCTTTACTTTTATGAATAGCGAGTAATTAATGGCTTCACGTTATTTTGATATTAATTAGACTCTGTTTTGTTATCCTTAAATGATTAATGAATGTGTTTGTTCTTTTGATTCGATTTAAGAAAAAATAGTATTTACACTTTGTTGTTTGATAATAACGTTTCCTCTACGATAACCATTTATATATATATATATATATATATATATATATATATATATATAAATATATATATATATATACGAAATACGTTAACTTTTGATTATGAAATGAGATCCTGCAATGAATAAATTTCATCGAGTGATTCAACTCCAATGTTTTCTTCATATCATCAGTAAATTACTCTATTCAAAATTATTATTTTTTACAAATTTAAAAATAAAATAAAATCATAAAGAATTCAAATAACTAATGATACAAAATTGTAATTTTGATGAGTCCTGAGTAACCCAAATATTGGGATGGTTAAATATTATATTTTAATCTTCTTCATAAAAAGATTATGTTAACCAAAATGTTTTACTTAATTTTAATTGGAATTTTTTCGTGGTATCACAGTATCACAAAATTTTTATGAAATTTATTCTGAAATAAATCAGATTCAATTGATCTTAGCCTAAATGATGTTATGAATGTCAAACAAAACTAATATTTAAAATTTGAAATGTTTTCTGAATATCTATATTATAACAGAGAATAAACATTAAATCTAATAAATACAATAAATAATAAATGTGTAATATAAAAATTACTACTAATATAGTATGTAAAATAAAAAAGTAACAACAAACAACAAAATACAGATAATACAGTAATAATATATTTATAATTTGATATACGTATTTCATTTAATAAATTTAAATTTAATTTTATATTTGGTTAGAACCTAATCAATCTTGTATGTCAATAAAAGCTTATTGATTTTAACTTAATCAATGGCTTTCATAGTTTGGAATACTTATTTGCAGATGGGATCACTTCATATTAATTAATCCTAATGTTGTTAAAGCCTGTGGAATATTAATGTAAAATATGAATCAAATTTCACACACAATTACCATTTTATTAAAAGTTATCGTTTCAATAAATCAATAAAATTAGCCTTTAAAGTTTGAAAGAATGGAAAACTTTTCAGCATAAAATACGTCCTTATTCAAAATATTAAATATTTATTAGTCATTCTAAAATTTTTATTCGAATATACCAATTTTTTACTTAAACTATCAATTCGTGGTAATTAATTTCGTCGAAAGAAATCTATATAGTGCAATAAAAGTTTTATTTACTTACGTATATATTTTGCGTTTCAAGGAACGTTAAGTGTTAGACAGGTTGATAAATAAAAACTTATTTCCAAGTACTAAGCAAAAATCTCACAAATGTAAAACTTTTATACTGAAGTAGGTATTAGATATCCTTAATCATTTCGTGCATATCTCAGTTCGAATTGAGGTACTAAGTTTGGAACAGTCTGAAGTAGATAAGTCTTATTTTTATTTTATTGTGAATTATGAATTCGAACATCGTAAATGTGTAAAATACTGTTATCATTATCAAAGAAAGGCGAGTGTGTAAACAAAAAACTTATAAGTTGTCTTTATAGAATAAAATTTTACAGCCAGACAATAATTATACACAGTACGAGGGCCGTATGATAAGTACCTTATCTTGTCAAGACAAATTTTTTTTGTGTAAAATATATTTTGCTGCGATATTTTACTATTTCTTTACTCCAACCCTTCAAAATTAATATTCCTTTCAGCTCTGCGCATTTTTTTTTCGTCGAAGCGTCATATTTGAAAAGTGAAAATAAACTGTGAGTGTTAAAAGGGCGAATATCGTGTAGTTGAGGTAGCAAGTTAAACATTATTTTGATGTTGCAACACTTGTGTGAGATTTCAGATCGTTTTGGTGAAACGTTTAGACCTAGGTGGTCTTCATCAAAAATACTTATACGGCCATGTTTGAATTAGATTTTCCAATATTCTATAGTTAGTAAAGAAGCCTCCATATACTTGGGTTTTTTAACCTAATCATTTGTTTTCTCATTGTTCTTTTTCATTATAGAAAAATTATCAAAATTGTATTACTAATAACAAACTGAACTACACTACTGTTGTGGTCGTGGTTATATTTTAACTACTAGCACCGCCCTATTTCGCCTAGTCTAGGTATTTATCCTTCGTACTTTTCACCAAATACAATAAAGCTCTAAATAGAATATATTCAACAATAATAAAAACGAATAAAGTTTTATTATTTTATGATCTGTCTCTGTAAAAGAATTTTTTGTAAAAATAAGTTTTAAACATCAAAAAAGAAGTGTAAAATATATACTTTACAAATGTATTTTTGAACTGTTTGTTCTATTATAATCGTATTATTTAATGATTTCCACGTGAATTAACCCTTTGTTGTTCATTAGCGAATTTCCATTTGTTCTCTTTGAGCCTACCACACATTTCATTACAATGAATGAAGCTGAGAATACTGACACATTTTCATCAATATTACCTAGAGATATTATAATTCTCTTAGTTTGTCATAGAGAAAACTAAATTGAACATGATTAAAATAAATTTCTTCGTGTTGATAAGATGCTTTGACATTGGTTATGTTAAAGGAACGTTAATCAATGAACCGCTTTCAGCTAACATTTAACTAATAGCTTAAGTTGTGTAGTTACAGGTTACAGAAACAAGATTTAGTACATCATGAATTTATTTACATCTACATTTTTCTAAATAGACTAAATTTGTAATAAATATTATTTATTTAGTTATTTATTAGTTATCACAAAATATGTTATAAAAAAGTTTATATAATTTAAAAATTATTAGCAAAATTCACGCAATTCCTTTTACATTTTCAGAAATTATTTTAAATATTTTTAATTTGTACCTGTATGCTTTTAATTTGATCAAATTTTAACATCTTCCACATTATATTATCTTCCTTTTTCTTTGTGGAGTTCTAGGTGATTAAATAAATGGAAAATACTATAATTAGTTAAAAAAAAAATAGAGTGCCTGACATAATTCGATTAAATAAAGAAACGTGCTTTTTACGATGCAAATTACATTATATATTTCGGGCTGATGTCGATAGCCCCCTTATTACTGTTGGGTTGAGACTATACTAATTGGTACTGTTAATTTAGTTGACCCATCCCTTGAATTCATTAAATTGTAAATAGTGAACCGAGATGTGGACCTTTGAAAACGATCCTGCAATTTAAATGCTAAGGTCAGTGTTGAGGTTGTATGTATAGTTTTTACGATTTTACGATATGTTTAGTATGCATTGTATGTACATGAATACACATGAGTATTTCAAGCTTGCGTTCCGTTTGGTAATGGAAGAATTCGAATAAAAGAAAGTATTACCATTCTCTAAAACAACAATACGATTTGCAATAAAACAGTATGCAAATAATTATGGTGCATGCCCTGAACAAAAAGGCTCTCATAGAAATTATAAAATGTACAACAGCGTGACTATTGTAATAATATAGGCACTTTACATATACAAGATGGTTATTAAACTGATGGCAATGAAACATTTTAAAATCGATTTTTAGTAATTTTAAAACGACCAATATCGAAATTGAAATTGCAGCGTTAAAATTATTATTCGAATGAGTGGAAATTCTTTATAGTAGTAATGGAAAACTATTAATTAAAATGTTTGACAATTTATTTTTTAATTACACTATTTATATAATTTTAGAAACATTTTATACGAATATTATTAAAAATTATTTAAAATAACAATATAAGAATTCGTATTTAGACAAATTTTAATCAATCGTCAGTTATGGAATGGATTCTGGACAGTTCGTACTACATATACGTCTCAATTCATTGAGAGTAAGTATGCAATTAGTAGAATAAATTGAAAAGTTTTAATTTACTTAAATAAACAAATGGATGGAAATGTATGTTTATCGAATTAGCACATTTATGTAAGTCGAAGAGTTACACGGTAAAGATAATTACATCTGCATACGTAAAGTTGAACGGGACTTCGTTTACCGGACCTTCTCTATTCTACAATCGTTGTATCCGGCAGGGTAATCTGGCGATTCCGCAGTATTAAGCATTCCGTTATTTCTCAATCAGTTCGCTATCACACGCCATTAAGCGCGCCAAATGGAACAAAATGCA
This sequence comes from Aethina tumida, assembly GCF_024364675.1. Classification (NCBI taxonomy): domain Eukaryota; kingdom Metazoa; phylum Arthropoda; class Insecta; order Coleoptera; family Nitidulidae; genus Aethina; species Aethina tumida. The sequence goes on along the minus strand of NC_065437.1, from coordinate 20,047,591 downwards.
TTGGGGTGGACCTTTTACTAGGTCACAACTTTGACACTGATGTATGTCTACGGAGCACTTAGGCAAGATTCTGCCTAACGGCAGCGCCCTGCCACCGTCTGGTCTTCATTAAGAGTGGTCTCCAAACACGCAACTAACTACGGATACTAACTAAGCCTCTTGTTCAGTTGGAAGTCAGTGTTCGACTTGGCCAGTTACTAGACGATCCTAACACGATATTCGTTGACATTACTGGGTTAAAGAGACTTAGATAAATTGCCAAAGTTTGTAATTGTCGGAGAAGATTCGGTGGATTCTTGAAATTTAAGAAACCATATCTCTCAATCCGTACATGCCCTTGTTTCTATACAGTGCAACCAACAATTGAGAAATAAACTAAAACAATACCTAAACTACTCACCCAATACTAATAAGTAAAATAACGTAGCATAAAAACTAAAAATATGGTAGAGTTATACAAATTACACGACCACCAAATTCGCAAAGTAAATGAGTCCATTATATGTCTCGAATAATTGTTATTTTATGATTTATATATTGTAGTAGTTTTAGTTGAGTTCTTTTAATGTAACATACAATAGCTGAAAGTACAAAGAAATACATAAAAATAAATAACGTCTGAAGCATTTGGCTTTTATAAGTTTTATATATATAATTTTATAACAACTTGGCTTTTGATTTTTAAAGAAAATAAAAAAATTTACTTCTGTAATTTTAATCGTGTAATGCTGAAGTATATATACACATGTATATACATGTAAAAAAATAATTAAAATTAGATCTTTTCTTTCAGTGTGTCAAAAGAAACATATTCTTTGATGTACATATTTTAATTATGACTCATAATTAAATTTAAAGTAATTTTAACGAAGGAATTAATTCTTATCGCAAAGTTTCGCTTATGTTTTATTTTTAATGATAACATTTAAAAAATATGGTAAAGGGAAATATAGCAGTTAAATGTTGTATTTAAAAGTTTTAGATTTGTAAAAATAATTACTCAAATTGAAAAAGTTTACTTTAAAATCAAAGATTTAAATATTTCATCGTCATTAGCAAGTCCGAGCAATTTAATAAACAGATACGCTTATTTGAAATTAAGACAGAGAAAAGTTGAATCAAGAAAAATAAAAAGTACAACACTCAGACAAAATTTAATTATAAACTTATTATGTTTTCTTCGAATTGAGTTTCCACTTTACAAACATTATTTCGTTTTGAAGTATTAATCGCAGCTTCCAAGAAACAGTTTACTGTTATATACTGATGAAAATTTTATAAATTTATTCGAATTAACCTAAACAGATAAACAGACAGTGTTTTGTTTCAGGCTCTTTTACGAGGGGCAATAAGTCAACAAAGTGCCGTGATTCTAATTTGTATGGCAATGGACAGATACCTGTGTATGCTGCATCCCGCCAGATATCACAAGCATTCCAGTAAAAAGGTAAGAAATTAAAAGTTTACGAGCAGTCGTCCAATGTATTGTATTTTTTGAGCATTGAAATGCTCAGTTAAATTAGCTGAGCTTCAAATATGTTTTTAATTAATAAACGAGTTGAAGATAAAACGATTACATGACAAACTCATAATCCGATTGTTTCAAAGCTTTAGTTTCGACTGATAATGCCGTGCACGGATTCCACCCTACTTAATCTTCGAGATTAAAGTCAATCAAGTTCACCGTTTGAACACATCCGCTTTGACGCATGTTTATTCGTGCAAATGATTCCCCCTCATTCGTGAAAATTATTAAATATTTACTGTATCTGAGAACTTATGTGGTGACCAGTGATTAATCACAGTTTTAGACTCAATTTAACATCAGGCTATTAATCAAATAACTTCGATTGATGTCAAATAGTTGTAAGATGATGTGTAGGGGATACATTACCAAACTTTAGAATGCAGTATTAATAACCTGGAGGTTATGGTACATGGTTAATGGTGATTAACCGAAATTATCATTTATTCATACTATTTTTTATCTTGAAGTTTATTTTTACTATTTTAAAGTCACCTGATTATATTTTCAACCAAAATTTATTACAAAATCGATAATGAAGTCACCGTTGAACTATATTTTATGGCAAATAATGGCCCTTACCAGTTTTGCAACCACGTGGCGGATATCCAGTTCGCATCATAATTTATCGGAATTGCTATTGAAATAAATAACAAAATAAATCATTGAAAAAGTCGACTGGTAACATGATAGCAAACATCAAGCTTTAAGCGATATGTCGAATTTTTAATTTGCGTGTGAGATTTACTGGCAAAATGGGCATCTAAATTACAATAATATTGGACATGCTTTGGAGGCGTTGTAAACACTCAATTTGTGGTTACAAATTAACCAGTAATAATGAGCCATTAAACATTAAATACATTTTGTGTTGAAAACACTTATCAAATGTAATAACTAAATTAGTCAAAGAAAAAAATGTTTAAAATCATTAAAAAACTAATTTTCATAATTGGAAAGTTTGTCATTTTTTATTAATTTTAAATTATAAAAAATATTAGGAATATAAACAAGTTAATAGTTGACCTATACCAAATGTGCACAGCTTTAGTGTTAAATTTTTATTAGTGAAATTCGAATAAATTTTCAGTTTTAAATTATATATTTACAAAGAATAGATTTTAAATTATTCGAATTCCGATAAAATATATATACATATATCCAATTACTCTGATTTCGAAACGAATTTCATAAAGTTTTATTTCATGCAAACCTTCAATTGAAATTAATTAAATTCACTTGTGTGTAATCCACAACAATCAGTTTATTTTGAATTTATTAATTGTTATTGACGTTATGCAATTTTATAATAAATTAATAATTTTGTAGAATTATGTAATTCTACCAGGTGATCAACGAAAAACGTTCAAGGCCACAGAATTGCGTGTATTAATTGACTCCTTGGAGGGCCGAATGAAACTTAATTTGTTTGATCTGCACAGTAATGGGTATAATTTCCTGATGACATTCCTGGTGTTCGGCCTGACAACAAGGATGACTCCAACATACTTCGTTTGGACCACCCTATTTCTTCATTATCAAAATTCACTCCCTATGAAATTCCCAATTTATCCCTCCTGAAATATTACATCTTGACATTTGTCGTGATTGATTTTTCTTTAATGCACAAAATATGCATCAAATGGTTGGTATGAATCCTTTGGCCTTGACTCTGAGAGATCGCTCCAGAAGGAAAGTGTTTAAAAGTTCAGCATTTTGGCATTAGGCCATAATGCCTAATTCTGTTACCCATCCATAAAGATCACTCCGGTTACCTCTTCTATTATCACCACTGCCCATTAGTTTAACGACTCTTAGAATTTAAAACTCAACAGAGTGGTCAGATATAAATCTGAATTAGAAGTTTGGGATAATTTCAAGAGTATCAATATGTTGCTACAGTATGATGATTATAACTCTTTCTTACTGAGCGCAGAGATGAAGTTGATGGGCCTGTAGTTTGGCGGAAACATTATGTTTTTGTAATCTTCTGCACTTAAATGAAATAGCTAATAGCTCATAACATTGCGTTAATTATATTAGACAGATATGATGTCCATTTTTTAACATTCATGATCAATTAACGAATACTTCTCACAACGCTTTGTTATTGAAAGGTTATTGACAATATTATGGACCTCTTACTTGTAAAAAAGACATATTTTTAACTACTAATTTTAAAAGTTAAACTATTTTTTTAATAGTTAATGTAATACTCATACTAAAATCAATTTTATCACTTTTTTAAAGTATGTAAATCACTAACGATATAAAAGTAACATTTTTAATTTGTGCTTCTTTTTTAAATTTTAGCATGCCAATTTCCAAGTCCATAAAACATATTTTTATTTAAATATATGATGTAAAACATTTCCAATAATTACAATTTCTATCTATATAAATGATTAAGTGTCAAAATACATATTAAATGTGTAAATCTGCAATGTGAGAGTTGTAATTTTTAAACATATAATCAGGAACACAGATGATAAATATTTTAATATTACTCAAAATTAATTTTTATTGAGTTATTTCCTTGTATCTAAACGACCAAAGCTGTTAACATAAAGCCAAATTAATTTGCCATAGTGTAATTACTATTAAAACCGTTTATTGTGAATTGATTAATTTGCAGCTAGCAGTTCTCTACTACAGACCACATTTTGTAATAAATTAACACTGACAGTAATTATTCGGAAGGAAAGTAGCACGTGAACACTCTGAGGAAATAAGAAAATTCTAGATTACCCAGTGCAAAGTGATTCATTGCGATAAGTTCCGTTTCAATTAAATGATCTTTCAAAGATTCATTACTGTTTTAACTCTTCGGTGGAAAGCGGTTTTCAGATGGAAGACAAGAAGTAGTACTCGAGGGGGGGCGAATTGGTTTCTCTTGTAACTACGAGGTGAATAATTTAAATTAATTTGTCAATTAAGTTAAGCGTATCGGCTGATACAAATTAAAGTAACATAAGTGAATATTTTTTACGTGGTTCGAAATAATTGAAACTTGTATTTCGACTAAAACGTCAATTCCTATTTTGAGTCTCTTTATAGATCTCAGTGCGTCCAATTTAAACTAAAATATATTGGGAAATAAACTTCACGAGACTGCAGCAGTTTGCCGATGTAAATTAACATATATTTTAAAAATAATTTGTCAATCCATGACACAGATTAATGTTTTTATCTACTCTTCTTTATTTATACACACCCAATTCAGTTAAGGTTGAGCTTATTTGACAGTTATTTATTGAATCCTGTTCATTATTGACACATATTAATAGATAGTTTTTCATCCGCAATATTTCAGTGTTAGGTGTTGAGGGCAGATTTCTAGCAGCAATGTATAATAATAGTAATAAAACCAAAGAAAAGAAGAGAAGAAAAAATAAATTGAGTATAGTCCTAGACTGGTTAATTAACTAATTTATTAACTTATTTTAATATTTAAGGTAGATGTTAAAAATACTTGTTAAAGCATGCTCAAATACCATACAACTGCTGAAAAGGACAGAAAATTAAAAAAGTTTTAATATTTTTCCTAGGGAACTTACGAAATGATATATTAGCTATGTTGTGAATAATTAAAATGATTTGACATGCCTTCGACAGTTGTAAATATGCATGGGTTTACCACATGTAAACTCATCAATTTCAAAATACCTTCTCAATATTGAATTGCATTAATGCAGAATTCAATAGAAATATGAAGCTATAAATAGACGTATTGACGTAGGCATGCAGACTGTTCTACCGATTTTGATGTAGGCGTTGAACTCATTTGAACTGATTAGGTAATGTTTAATGAAATTTTAACAGAAATTCAATACTTAATTTGGGTACTTTAAAAACCTAATAATGCTTCATTTTATTTAACTTCATTTCATCGATCGTAACTTCTTTAAATTGGTTTTTCCCAGTGGAATAATAAATTTAAAAGTGGCAAAATAGATGTATAGATTTTATTTACTATCCTATACGTAAGTACTTAAAATAAATCAAGATGCAAAAATATGGCCAGACTTGCAATCTCATAAAATCCAGTTAAATTGAAAATATTATATATTGGTCTGTTACCCAGCTGCTCCCGCTATATACTATACATGTCAAGTAGGTACTTATATCCATAATATTTTTATTTTTTTCTTTCATTTATAAAGAAAAGAATGGCAATAATCATTACGTATAAATAAAACAAAATTTTCAATAAAAATGCGATCCGAAGCAATTTTCATTCGTAGTTTTTCTGTGTCTGACCTACATTTCCGACATTATTCGATTATTTCGATCACAAAATCCAGTTGACATATATCCAAAATAATAGGACAAGAAATGGCACATTAAATACAAGGAACACACAACACAAATTGTCAATAGAATAATAAATATTTTGTCTGTGTGGAATGAAATATATTTCTGACATCTTTTTGGAGTGCAACGATTTATACGACCGAATGTGGGTTAGAAAGTTATAGGTTGCAAGGCGCCCAACAACGCACGTAAAAAATACGGTCCGGCTGCTTTTGTGATGTTGGAGAAAGTCCTAGAAATGTCACATGATATGATTGATGTCGCTTCCTTAATGATAAGTCCACCACAGAATAACTGCATAATAAAAAAAAGGGTTTAGCTCACATTTGATAACCAAAGTGTGCATGATGATGACGTTAAGATAACTTTCGACTTAAGATATGCTCCTTTAGTTGTAACTTGCAGTAAGAACTTTAATTAGTTTAGTGTCGAATTGTTCCAAAATAGACGGTTTACACAAAAACAATAATTTCCCTTGAGATTGATTATTATCCACTACATTAACCACAACAACTAGAAAATTGAGTATCCCTTAAGGATTTATTTTGATAAATTATACATAGGAGTATAATATACTGAATATCACTAGATGGATTTGGTGAAAGATTTTTTATCAATAAACCTATTATTAACTGATAAAGCGTAGAGAATTGTGGTTGTCATCACAACCAAGCCAAAAAAGAAAACTGTTTTAGTAACATTAATAAGTAGTTAGTATATGTACTATTAATATTAGTTAATCTTATAAATTTTGTGTTAAATGATCAAAAAATGTAAATAAATTTATCACTGGGGTTGAAAGCAGCAAAAAAATAACAACACTTGAACATACCAAAGTAATTCAAGATGGCTATCATATTTTGAACTTCTCAACATATTACTTATAAATTTAAGAAAATTTAATTTTAGAAAAAACTGCGCATCCGCCAATTTTGAAACAGTATAAATTTTGACATGAACAAATAGGAATAATTAAGACCAATGTTATCGTTGACGAATTAATTAAAGTTGCCTGTACATTCCCGTATACTGATCTTTTTAAATCATTAATGAATTTAAAGTTGTTGAGTATCAAGTTTAACCCTTATTAACGTTTAATAAAAATAAATGAACCTAAATACGATTTTTTCTAATTAAATGATCGCCACATATCATAAATCGTCCTTTTCCATTCCTGTGCCGAACAGATAAGAAAAATTAAAGGGGTGAAACCGATGAGATAGACGGGATTCGCGTTACTTCCAATTTTAGTGTTAATTAAGAAAATCAATATGTTGGCAATTGAGGCTACACTTACATTTGTAACTAACACTTTTAGGCGTAACTTACACAAGTACCGCAAAGGATTTGGAAAAGTTGAAGCGGATTTATACTCCTAAATTGCAAGTTTTAATTAAACTAAATTACGATTTTCTGGTTAATACTTTTGGGCAGATTACTTTTAAAATTTCTGATAACAATAAGCAGCTTAATTGTCGATTAATTTATAACTTACTATAATACACTTATATTATTATATAATAGTATATTATACTGATTACTATGTGATAATAAATAAAAAAATATTGAAATGTTAATATACTTAGCAACATAGAAAAAGAAATATTTTAAATATTACTTAAGATTTTGCAGGTTATTTGTTGGGGAGCTTCCAGGTTATATTTTTTGTGTGTATTACATTCATACAACATAAACACAAATCAGTTTTCATTTCACTTTTGTTTTAAGAATTCATGTCAAATGCCATTAGCATGAACGAGAGCAAATTGTAGCCATCTAAGTGAATTTAATAGAAGGCAGAAAAGAGGTAGGGCTTTGTTTATGAAAACTGCCAATAGGAAGAACTGGTATCGAAGCTCCATCTGGAATTGATATGGTATGAAAAAGACCCCCGAGCGACAAAGGAACGACCTACAATTTTTGCTCTAGCACTCGTTTTACCAGCCAGTGGTTTATAGATATAGAAACGTTTCTTACCAAATAATCCTGTATTGCGAAGTGTTTATGGAAAGATCCTATCGTTTGGAATTTTTCTTACCTTCTCAGTTTGTATTTTTCCTCAATGGTTGATGAGCCCAGATTTTGTTTGGCCATGCATGACCCTTGAGATAATTTGATAGCTAAGCTAAGGAAATTGTGGAACCCCATTTGCTGCCTTATCTTAGGACCCTTTAAAATCCTGTTTTACAACAGGATAATGCCCGACCTCTTATTACGAAGGTTACTTTGGAGTGTTCCCATGATGTAAATTTGTTGCCCTGACCAGCAAGATCAGAACTTATCATCACAGATCATTGCCAATGCGAATCAGTGAATCATTCCTATCAAAAAATGTATCATAAAAATTAGCAAAAATCCGTGGATCCTATTTTTTATAAGTCACTGAGTAAATTGTAATTATGGGCAAAGGTAATAGTTAATATATTCCTCCTACCTAACTAATCCTATAAAGTATTTTTCGTTTTGTAATCAAACATTTTTTATACGGCTTAATTTAGTTTTTTTTTTAATGTGAAAACACCTACAAATAAGTTTACCTAGAGGCAATGAAGTTTTAAATCACATAAAATTGATTTTTTCCCAAAGAGATATTTCCACTCGGTCACACGCGACTTGTTCCTTTATTGCCGCCTTATATCAACAATGTCTCGTGAATCAGAAAAGATTCGTTTTATTTATTTCCAATACGGGGCACTTTTTATTATCTGACGATTAAATCATTGGAGCATTGCAGGACCGCATTCCTTCACATCCCCAACCCGCAGAATGGAACATGTGGGTGTAAAGTAGAATTATGGGGTCGCGAACAAGCTGAAATTGTCAGTTTCAGATGAGAAAATGAATTAAATGTGAATGAAAAAAATACCAGTTGCAATTCGTTTGGAAAATTTAATTTAATATATGATTAGCAAATCATAGTTTGTTATTAAATGAAATCAAAACTTCTCCATTAGAATCATACACATTAATAGTAGAGAATTATTTTGAAAAATTTATTTTATTGAAAATTATAAGGAATTACAGAAACTTAAACTGATTCAATTCAGTTCATTCACACAAAATTTTTGTGTCAATCAATTTAAATGTGACAAATGACAAGGCTAAAGGAAAATATTAGCCATAAAATACCAGCAGAAACGACATAAAATTGACAAAAATTAAAATTTAATGTGTTGTTTAAAATAATGAAATGAGTTGTTTTATTGTCGATTAATAATTAAATTTAATGGTTTATTAATCTCAAATACAAATATATGTCCAGATATTAAATACCATAATTATAAAATGGGTTTAATTTTGCATATTTATTTAAATAAAAAAAAATAAAATATAGGCATAAAAATAAATAAAGTTATTTAACTCCAAATATGTTAATCTTTCAACATGAATAAGCGGTGAAATTGAGCCTGTAACAGCAGTATCATATACTAGCTGCACCACGAATTTAAGGAGGATTTCCTTTCTAAAATGCAACCAACATCTAGTTTATAGATCGAAAGTACACACGTTTTAGGGAAGAAAATAAATATGAACCTTTTGTCGTCTGGGGCTGCAATGCTTGTCGGGTTAAGGAAATAGATTTATATGGACTTAGCTGTTATATCAAAAATAAAAATATAAGACATTCGCTTAAATGCTTTTAATATTTATGATAATAAATAAAAAAGGAAAGTTTAAAATATAAAGCAAAAATTCCCTTGTGGCAAAACAGTTATGCATTATAATTATATATACATTATTTTGAAATTAGAAATGTGTAAAAATATTTAATAATACTTTACAATATAAATATATTTCATAAAACGTGAAACGTTTTAATTATTCAAAATTTTAGGAATAAGTCAAATCAATATGTTTGCCTTGTTTCAGGGCAAAATTACTAGTCATTATAATTGTGAAAAACTGAAAACTAAAGAAATATCGAATATAATAACTAACAATGTTTAATGTAGAAACAGTAAAAACTGAACAAACAGAATTTGATCAGACAGGTCTCGCGATAACAGACAAAATGTATAAGTCTCTAAAGTTTCTTAGGTTTTTACGCAAGTTCAGTTTGTTCTCATGAGGATTTCAGTCCCTAGGAAACTTTTCAGTTCAATTTATCGAAAGCAATGTTTTGAATGCAAACAAATTAGAGCAAAACATGCTACAGATAAATAATGTAAGAATCTATTATTTTTAGTTTTACAAAAATTTTAATTTTTCACTATTACATTTTGTTTAATTTTTCATTGTTGTTTATTTTTATATTTTAAGTTTTATATTCTATATTAAGGACGCAATCTTTTATGGCTTGTAGGCCCAGATTAATTTATCTTGTTAATATAATCCTCCAATTTTAAGTATTAAAATTAACACAGTAAATCTCTATTAAAATGTAAAATACGCGAATTACACCACTGAGTAGAAAGATTTAAACGACAAGGGTAGAGATTGAAGTTACCAAATATGCAAATTTAAGATCAAGTGAAAGCGATTTACTTTAATTATGATGTTTGCATATGGTTACCTTTGTGATAGTATAAAATTAAAGTTAATATCAAGGTATAAGCGCTAGTGCACTGTTTGTGTACACATAAACTTTAGTTTGTTAACTGTTTGAAGGCTAAGGATTATTTAGTAAACGAGAAAAACAGGTGTAGTTAGCTAACACTGCGGATTTAATTTTTCATTAAAGACCGTTAAAGTTATGTTTATCAAATTTACTTCTGGGACGTCCGAGTATTTCACTCTACACATTTATAATTACAAAAACCCAAAACAATTTTTTTGAAATATGAATTATTTAAATATTTGTATATAATATGTAATCAGTATTGCATATGCGTCATGTTGACAATTAATTACCGCCGTCCCAACCACCCCATTATAATTTAAAATAAATGGAACATTTAATATTCTTATCAAACAAAGGAGCAAGGTAAACACTTATTAAAGCGTTACATTACCCCCTATGTTAAGAGTAAGATTATCTCATTCGTATGCAAGTTAACTTTTGCTGTTCCATCACTTTCGCTACCAAGGAATTATTCTCAGATTTACCCTTTAATCTCATATAGGCTAAAGGAATTGTTTAGCCTTTGAAAATGCTTAATTAATCCGAGATTATATTAAAAAATAGAATGTCGCTTACCCACTAAGCTGAAATTCTATGTTTGTTTAACAATAGTACTTAGTGACATTTATGCACCTTAACTAGTAGTAACTTCCATTTAGCGTGTGTGGTTAGCTATTCAGTTATACTTCCTGTTTTCAGTACACGTTCAAACTAGCACAAATGTTCTGCTTGACGGTATTCAATTTGAAAATCTTTTCCGGTAAACTTGTGCGGTTAAATGAAGGTTTTGTCTCGTTGTTTACATTTAATTTTCACACCCAACCTTAAACTAAACCAAATTTCACGTGAACAAGATCATAAATAAGCTTCTTTTTCTTAGAGTGATATTGTTAATTAGGAAAATTTATTGCCTATGTTAAATGATTAATTAAACCAGTAAAACTTACTACAGGTGTTATAAAAAAGTTCATTTCATATTTAATAATATACAACATTATATCTTTCACAGCTCTTCTTAATAGTATATTACTATATTTATGATTTAAGTACTTACTTATTTTCTAATAGAGACATATTGTATACACCGTAATTAATTATATTACAACTTCATTATATTTATCTAAATAATATCTATTCTCATTAGTGGCTGCGAAATATGAAATATACTTATAATTATGAGGGTGTTTCTGTATCATATTTAATGATTGGGATCATGTTACTTTTAATTTACCGTAATTATGGCCGACCCAGTTTCTGGACTTTTTTAATTAAAATTTTAGTGAAATTTAAACAATAAAACACCGCCTGCAAAGATTGTGGGATGAGTATGAATTTTGATAAAGATTATTTTTAACAATAACACTGGGAAATTTAATTTAACATTATTGCAAGAAAATGTCTGTATAATAAAAAGAAGTAGACGAGAAATCACGATATTAATATTATAAATTTGTATACAAACGGTTAATTAAAATATTTTCGCATTTTTCTAATAAAACAGCAAAAGCGTTGAAACAAACTAATACAACAAAACATTGTGTTGAGTTAATTTTCAATTTCCGCCTATTTAGGAGATTTTTATGTGACGAAACCTCAGTTTTATGCTTTCTGTATCGCGTTTTCATTAATATATTTTACTTTTATTTTTTATTGGCTCCATCAAAACTCTCAAAACTCTTAAGGAAAACGAACTAAACCTGTTTATGACGAAGGTTTTTGTTAATGCCGGCCAGGGAGATTTTACGGTTGGTCGTAAATTTGTCAAAGTTCAAGGTCTACACGTAAATCATTGTTTTCAATATAAAAAAATTGGTTCACATCCAAAACAATTTATTTGCGGTTTTATGTGAAACATTGGTTTCATAGGTCTATTTAATTTATTAACATTGTTAAACGTTAATTGTGTGTGCCATAAGAATGATCAAAAATAAATAGTATGTAATAACATACAACGATCATTTAAAATTGATTTGAAATTAATTAATATTTAGTTTTCATTGTTTGTAAATTAATTAAATATTAATGAAAAAACTTGCTGAAAATACAATGTAATATTTTCCTATTTTTATTTCATTATGTATGGTACAGTTGATTAAATAGAAAATTTCACATGTGAAACTTTTTTAATAAATAATATAAATTTTAGTTCAAAACTTTTCACGTTTAACTGCAGAACGGGTGTCGAGTGTCGCCAATAAATATTTATTATTTAAGAGAAATTCGAAAAACATATTGTGTAGAAGATGATGAAGTATCCTTGCATCTTCAATTAATTTAGAAATAGTTGCTATAAATTTATAAACCTACTTAGATATAGTCAAAATTAATTATAATCATGTTAGTTTTTCCAGTTAGTTTCAATTACAAAATTGGAATTTTATTTTTATTAATGGGATCCATCATAAAGTGTATAAATCCAAAACAAGTATCAGATATTAACTAATATAAATTATATATCTTGCCAAACTATAAATTGTTCCATTCAATAAAACTTTGACTTTTATCTTTATATGTTTTCTAAATCGAGCGAACCTTTTATGACCAATGAAATGTGCTAAACTTGATCCACATTTGAATCAGCTACCATAAAATTGTTTAACGTTCCGGGACATCAATATTATTCCAGTAGGTGCCGGCTGTAATCTGAAAATTTCGTCCCTGCGATTAAACTTTATATTTAATTTTAATTAAACTGAAATATAAAAGAAACATAAACAAACGATTTCCAATAAATTTCAATATCACTGTGACATTTTCGACTAAATCAATTAATTACACGTTGGAAGAGTATTTTATTCCATTTAAAAACAAATTCATTTTTTCAATTAACCGAGGCGAGAAAACGTCAAGGAAATGTACCATCGAATAATTGAATTCTCCCGAGTAACAAAAACAAACTAAATTATTGATTCTCTTTTGCAAGCAGATTGTCCCACTAATCGAGGAAAAAAAAACTGGGCCGACGTTACTGCTCGCGTAATTTTTCTCCCGAGAATTTTTTGGCGTCCCGGGCACTATCTCAGGATAATGTCCTAATTTAGACTACAAAACGAGTACAAATGGCTTAAACGAACACAAATGGGCCAGATAAGCGTTTCGTAATTGTGAATCAAGTTCTGCGTCTATGCCAGTTGCGACACATTCGCATTTTCTTGTACGTACGTTTCGATTATTTCGTGATAAGCAGCGTCGTATTTGGTAAACGGAAATGCAAATCTGCACGGCAACACTTTTACTAGGTCTTGAATTATGAAACACGGCAATAATTGTCTAACACCATTAAGACGTCAGACAATAAAGCGTATAATTAAAACAATTATTTTTCTTGTTCAGACGGACTAGCTACATACGTGAACTAAATTATAAAACCACTCATTAATAACCGAATTCATTAGCACCCTTTTTACGTACTCACATAAAATGTCTATTCAAGTCATATGCCATCAATCGTCAGTATTTTTATGACGTGTGCCCGCGTAATTCAATTAATTTTCTTTTTACGTTCGTCTGCCTTTCATATTTTAGGCGACATGATTTAAATTTAATATGTATCAATGTAAAAAATGGGCGGATACGATTGTTGACATGTCTGAAAATAAAATTAATGACGACCTAAAATGAATATAGCTTTTAGAATCAGAAGGTTGGATATATAAACGAAGCAAAACATATTGGGAGATCTGAAAAAGTATCGTTGATTCACATATAAAAATATGCTAAAAGCATATTATACTATGATGATTTAATATATGCTTTTTTATTAAATGCTAAATTTATAAAACGATATAACAAAGTTGAATATAATTATTTATACGTTTAAAATCGAGTTTATTAAGGGCATTTCCATAAATTCTCCCATCATAAAATCACGGAACATATATTCCCCAACTGGTCATATGAAGATATAACAATCCCCAATGAAATCTATTATGTGATAAAATTTTTGATGGCATCATTGGTGGGTCGTCATTCAATCAAATGGATATGCTTTCAGGATCGTCAGAGGCGATCAGTTTCAGTAATATAGAGAGCAGAAAAACTATTGACAATTCGATAAAACGGTCAAAGACAGGGTAAAAGAACAGTGATTTCCGCAAAGTGTACTTGATGATTGATGGTAAACTGATCAATGATCCGAATGAAGGTTTTGTCGAGACATATTACATTACTGTTGGTAAGAGTATCCTGAATTAATAAGTTAAAACGTGATTAAATTAGTTTAGAAAGTTTGTTTAGTACATTTTTACTGCCATATAATAAGGCACACAATTCTTTCTAACAATGGATTGTAAGAGTGAATTATTGCGTTCCTCATTGTACAATTCGATACTTCAATTTTCCACAAAGTATTGTAGTTTGGTCGTAGTGTACCTTGATGTTCAGTGATTAGACAATAAACTTTGTAATTGTTCAATCAAACAATATCAATCACAGACAGTAGTATTGCAGCTTTGTTTGATATTAATTGTTACTAGTTGTGAAATTAAATTCCTGAGTGTTGTACATATCGAACACATGAATGTTTCAGAGTAAATTAAAACGTGACTACTTCGCTTCATGGAAAATTGTTCCTCTAATAATTTCAACGAGTACAAAGGAAGTATATACCGTTTGTTCTATAAATAAACTTTAACAAAATATACCTATTACTAAATGTCCCACAAAGTCAGAAGACATACAGTTGCTTTAATAGTTTATTAACAATAATAAGCTGATAACCAAATATTCTCACCTCACCTTTTTACAACGTCTATAAAATATTATAAAAGCATTCTATTTGACATTTGTTGCCCACACGTCTGTGTAAATTCAATGTTAAGAAATGTGAACCATTGTCAAACGCTACTTATAAAAATTTGAGTGAAGGAAAAGAATTTGAAAGGAATGTGCAGAAATTTGAATCGAATGTGCAGAACGTGCTTTTATTGTTTCACATGCACTGAATGTCAATTTCTTTAAATTAAAAGTATTCAAAAAATAAATAAGCCAGAAAACAATGTGTGAGTATTCAAAATTAAAAAGCAACTTCAAAAAATCAACATAATCATTTGAAGGTGCTTTTTTATTCAATATGTTTATTATAGATTTGCCCTAATTGGTCATTTTATTCCTGTCCCTTCTCCATTTCACACGAGGATTACAACAAAATTAATAAAGAGGAAGTTATGCATTTTTATGACATTTTAAATCTTGTTAATGTCGCCAAATATAGTCAAAAGTATGAATGTATGTGGACTACACACAGGCATCCGTAGGTACAAAACGAGAAACTTTAATATATATGTATGGTTGCGCTTGCCAGTCGTTATGTAAATGTTATATATCCTGTTTTAGGAGTTGGTTCGCTTGCAGCCAGAAACATGACACCGACTCCGTGACGATATTCTCAATTCTAATTTCACCCCCTGGTTGTTTGCTGTGTCGTCACCAATAATAAACAGAATAGATGAGTTTAACTCTCGGCTGGTTATTGATAATCGATAACTATGGATTAAACAACACCATTAAGTACTTAACTAAGCGGTGCTCCTTAATGAAATTCCAACACATTGACACTTGGCATTAACATTTAGTAGATCTCCGACCTACATCAACATAAGGGGGGACAAGGTTAAACATACATTATCTAGACGAAACTTATTAAATTAATATGTTTAGTCACTTAATAATTATGAATAAATAAAAACGTATTTGAGAATTTCTGTAACATTTATTAAGCTATGTAGTTTCATATTATAACGCCCTTTGTCTTTTACATTTTCTCCCCAGTTTAGCAAGGGAATTTAAAATTGCCTGCAGTTTTTGGGGCATAAAAAGATGTTCGCATAATGTGAGTTATTATATGGTTGTAATATATTTAAGCAATGTCAAGATGTTTTTTAGAATTCCTATATTAAATCTTCCCTTTATGATGAAAACTTTTGTATCACTGTAAAAAAGATGAATATTTAATGTATAATTCATAATTAACATAAGCATTAGCATAAGTCTAGGCATATTTACGGTGTATTTTCAGTAACGGTTAGTAATTTGCCATTTGCAAGGAAGCACAAAATAATGTGGATGCCAAAGATTGTCATTGTGCCGTTATTGCATTAACATTTGACATTTCTAGACTGACTATGCTTTTAACTTCCTTTCTTTCTCTTTCTTTGTATCCTAATTAGATAACAGTTTCTCGAAAGATAAAACATTTCAGGGCAAATACAGGAATGGTAGTCTATAAGTGCTCTCTAATCTTTGCCTTTTTATCGTGTTATTATGAATAATAATGAAAGCGTGCCCATGTGAGATTATGTCACATTATAATACCTTTTTCCGATATTTAATTTATTTTCAATCTATTTAAATAAGAGTTCCGGGTAACATATGAGTAAGAGTGACAACATCAAACATCAAAATCCGCAAATCCTCGCCGTTATTCACCGCTAACGCGTCCTGGTTTTGGTTGCAGGGATGCGTTGCCATTATAAGCATGACATGGATAATGTCGGTGACATTATTCTCAATTCTGGTTCTGCCACGTGGCGGTTTTTACTTCAATCCTACTGGAATGATGGCCTGCGAGCCTTTTTATACTCGCTCCTCCATTCGGATATTGGCTGCATGTGGCTTCTATTTTCCCACAACCATGATACTGATGTACTGCTACGGATCAGCGTTTCACGTCAACAAGCTACGACTGAGACGTGCCGGCTGCAACACAATAGCCAGTCCTGATGAGTGCAGTGCTGCTAGTATGGAAAAGGTAAGTTTATCTAAACTATAAATTAATAAAAGTTATCTGTTCTAAATGAAAAATTAAAGAATCCTATGGTACTTTAATTACCATACAAATTAAAAATACTAATAGTAAACTTTTCAACTCATATATGGTATTTATTGATTAGGATTTGAATTTACAAGCTCTCTCTGAATATTAACATCCTTTATCAAATTATACATTAGAACACGATGACACAGTTGTAAGCAAGCAAAAAGCTTCATATCCTAAACATTGCCAATTTATTTTCTCAATAGAATTTGCATATCAATACTTTCTGAAATGTAGCCTCATTCTTTATCGAATACTTCCAGACAGTAGCAATTCTTTATACATCGTCGAACAGTATATATTTGACTGTTTTGTTATGTTTCCTCTCGCATTTCGATACATAGTTTTCACGAACTAATTCCACCAACAAGTGCGGTGGGGCGTAACATTCGTAACTTAGAACAGATGTGAGAAATTGTTTTAGTTGAAAATTTGTTGTAACGTACTGCAGTTTTACGCGTTTGCTACAGATTTACTGACAATGCATTTACGAAAAATTAAGCTATAAATTTTTGTCGAGTTTCACTAACCTTTTTTAAAGCTCAATGTGTAAAAGGCGCTCTGTCTAAAATTTCAAAATACTGTTTTGTTAAATGCTACTTTTAATTTACTTGCAAAAATAACACACAGAAAAGAATTTTCATTTAGCATTTATTTTTTGTAATAAATTTAAGTGGTTATATTGTTGTACAGTGCACATTGTTTAAACTTCATGCAAATATGGGTTATTCTTGTAGTGCTCAGATGTCTTTATACTTACGGAACCAAATTTAACTAACTTCAGAAGTTTTTATTACGGCTATAAAAACACAACTTCAATATCTACACTTATGTACTTTGATATAAAGTAAAATCTATCCCTTGACAACAGTCAAAAGTTGGCAAAACTTATATTAAAAAGTAAAAAATTGCTTTAGTAAATTGTTTAATTTTATGTATATTTAATATAATATTTATATTAAACTAAAAATTTATGTTTGTGGTACATAAAAGATTTAACCAAAATGTTTATTATGTAACATGTTGGTTTTATGAAGTAAGAAGCAATTTTAAGTCTTATGATAAATCCGCTTTACCCCCACATAATTCCATTAGGTAAATACATAGTGGAAACTAAACTTGACCTTATAAAGGTGTAATATTTTAAGTATACATTATTATTATGAATTAATTTAATAATAAATGTAGTGTATATTAACTGATTTAAAGAATTTATCGACATACCATGTTGTAAACAGAAAGCTGTTACTATATCTTATCTTCACATTGTTAGCTTAATTTTTATAAAACTTATCAGTATTTAAAATAAATATGTAGACTCACTCGTGTTTAATCTTAGTTAAATAAAGTTGGTTACCACAAAATGACTACGTTCAGTGGTCTAATTTTAATTAGTTTTTTACTAGGATATTCACTTGGTAAACTTACAAATATTTAAGAAAAATGATATGTGTTATGCGTATTTTAGCTTTAAAATGTTACGTGTGTACGGGTGAAGAAGGATGCCCGAGTATCAAAGAGGAAATAAATTGCGAAAATAACTCATTAAAATTTTTTAATAGAACTATATTTTCAAGTTTATTCCCCCTTTTAGACGGAGTTTCTTCATATCATTGTGCTTCATATGAAATATTTAATGGTAGGTACTACGAAATCAATGCTGTAACTTTAAATTTTATTATAAATTTTTAGATGATGTTAAAGACTCTGTTATTATGGGATGTTTCCTTGATAGCTTTACATGTGAATTAATTGAAAAAATATTCGAGGAAGATAATACAGTGGTATCGAATTGTCGAACTTGTTCAACAGATTTTTGCAATGGATCAAATATTCAAACAATTGAATTTGCTTTACTATTATTTACCTTTATATTACTTATTGGGATATAATAAATATGATAGAGCAATAAAATATTAAAGATTAAATATAGATACGAAATGTCAATATTTTTTTACTTTTAATGCGTTGTATCCTGAAGTCTTCGAATTGAAATTAGATAATTGAAATTAGATACAAATATTTGCATTCATCATAATCTTAAGTTTATTTTAGTTATATTAAATTTAATGTTTAAATGAATTGTCCGACAAGTTGCATATTCAATTATGTATTGAATTTTCAAAAGTGAAGTAATTATTCAATAGTATATTTATTAAATATTAAATATTTAAATAAGTTATTATGTATAATATATAGAAAAATATGTATACTAAAATTCCACCACTTATTTCAAAGGAGTCCCAGATATCACACAGTACCACTTACTTGAAAGTACAAAACAGAAGAAATTAAAAATTATAATTTCAGACAACATCTCTTTCGTGTAAACATTTAGAACGAGTGAAATTTTAATGATTTTAATTACTATTGATATCATATATTTTAATGATTCAGACATATTCTTTTTTTCATCATCACAGTAAAACAAAATATTTCACATTTGGAACAAACATTTACAAAAATGTGATATTACCGTTGTAACAATTCTGTTGAAAACAACCGTTAACAATGTAAACTTGGATGACATAGAAATGTGTGGACTTCCGCTACCGGTACTTATTTTTCAAAAGTTTTGACCCTCTACTAAAAATTTACGTTTGACCTCCCTCCACCGTGTCGATTTTTTAATAACACTAATTTAAATATGCAAAGAGCTCAAAGTTAGGCCGAGCTATGAATATTCATGTAAAAGTTTATCTGACATCATATTTCATTACTGTCATTGTTATTCATACTCTAATGATTATAAAAATTGTTTCTGATATAAAGTATAATTTATGTCTCATTGTTAAGAATTTTGACAGTGCCCGTATTTATTGATATCAATGTACTGTAATTTCATCGGGATAATATTAAAATGAAATTATGGCATATATAAGTTTAAAGAATGAGTCAATCTAGTTTTTTAATATTGATCAAGGAATAAAAACTTTCATAGATAAAACGGCACAATGTAACAAATACTGACCCAGTTATTAGGAAAATAAATAATTCTTTTTGTGGCAATAATAATAACAGCTACTAATATAATATTTTATAAAATACATAACTATTAAATATCTATTTTATTATTAATTTTTACAGGTAATTTTAAATAAATAAAATAAATATTTATACACAAGTCCTCAGAAATGTTAATAATTTAATTCGCGACTTTTTCGACAACAGTTAATGCCACAAATTGTATGTAATGGTCGTCCTTAATATCTAATAATGTGTTGTACTAATTACACCTGTTTGACTGCTTAGTCGGAAGTAGTCAAAAAATGCTGGTGACAAATATTATTTTAATATTTTGTTGCTTAATTTATTGTCCTGTATTAGGTGTTGTAAGTACTTAGTGTGTATAAAAATTGTAATATAAATACTATATAAAATATATCAATATTATTTAATACAAACTTAATACTTAATAAATTCACTATTTAATTATTTATTAAAATATTAATAAAGAAAATTGAAACATTTCATATTTATATTAATATATAAGTTACTTTGAATTTATATTCAATATTGCATTTTGTAATGTTCGTTATAATATTGTAAATTAATTAACTTTTACAGTTATTTTAATTTTTTATATAAGCTTTTGTATTGATAAATCACATTGCTGTTGGCAACATATTGAATGCTATGTTTATGTAATAATCTAATAACTGATAAATGCTGGTTCAGGTTAGTTCATGTTCTACGTAACAGTGTCGCATTAGACGGTTGATAATTTTCATACCTACCTTCAGTGTAATCCTTATTGTCTATTTTCTCATCTAACTTTAACATCATTTATATTTTGAGAATTATGGAAATTCAAAGCATTAAACTTAAATTGGAGATTGATACTGTTTACCACAATGTTGAATTTACAATGTACATTTTAAGATATTATTGAATGTATTTATCATTTTTATGTCGGGTAAACTACAAGGCATCAACTAGTATTAAGTACAGATATTTCTTATTAGAAAATATTTCCTTGGCCGCTTAGTGGATTTCTACTTCGGTTTAGAAATAAATTGAATCAGTTGCTTTTAAAAAGGCAATATCGCGTTAGAATACTGAAGTAAAAATCAGATAAATGGAAAATGTCATTAATGAAACTTGGTAAAAGAACATTCCTAATATACTATAGTTAATCGTTTTTCAATAGAAGGCGCCAAATATTCCTCAGCATATTGGCAAAGAACTCTGGCGAATCTCCAGATTAGGAAAATCTATAATTACACTTTCTTAATCTTTTAACAGTTTTCTTAGAAATAACTTAGGTTAGGGCATAAAAGGGTATATTAATTATGGATACATGGTATTTTTATTTTAAATGTAATTATGTAAAACTACCATACGTCTTTTTGCTTATTTGTTAAATTAATTAATTCATTATTATAAATAATATTCCATTAACGGCAGTAAATTTATTATTACCTAAATATAATCGAGATTGTTTTGTATATGGTAATATCAGATATGTGCTATAATTTATAGGATGGCAAGTACGTCCTCATTGAAACTGAACAATACCTTTTACGGAAATCATTTATTTATAGACAAATGGGTTATGTCGTATTTATGCAATTATATAATTTCAATTAGTATTTATTTTAGATTTATTTACATAAATATATACTATTTCTTACGTATATCAAGTAGTCCATCAATAGATATAGATACACATGTATAAATTTTTATTCATTTCTGATTGATAATAATATTAGTAAGAGATGGATGCTCTGTGATAAACCAACATATTGAAATTTTCTAGTAGAGGCTGTTTACACAAATCCCTATAAAAGGAACACATATAAAAAAATAATTCTTTCTAGTCTTTACGACTCAAGTGTTTTGGTATTCTTGTAGGAAATCTTCTTTCCACAATCGAAGTTATAAAAAAACCACAACGGAATAGTTTTCACGAAGTCATTGTAGGGCGTTGAACCGGTTTTTTAGTATTCATAAAATCGTGGATAGGATTCCTACGACAGCTTAAATAAGCAGTTTCCTTATTCCAATTTATTTTTCCGAGTGACCCATGAAAACAAGATTTATGATAATGCAATTTAAAATTTTCATTTATTTTGAAACTTAACAGATGTTCAACTACTAAATGTTGTACAAAGTAACTTTTCCTAGGCACATTTATGTCAACGTAAAGATTAATTGCGGAATATTCTTTTAATAGTTTTGTTACCCGGCGAAGCTTACGAGTACGTACTTTAGACTGTCTATGGTATTATGCTCTTGAGTAAGATATTCCCTTTTATAGGTTAATCCCGATCTACACTAAATATTATCCTAAAGGATTGTCATAAAATCTTATCAACTCTTCGTACAAGGCACGCCAGAATATCCTATCATTTTTCGATAATTTAGGGCACGTTTGTTGATCGTGAGGAGTACAATAATGAATAATGAAATTTCCTATGTGTTTTTTATTGAATGCGCGATACCTACTGGTAATAAAAAGCCCTCAAAAACAAATAGTCTTTATTGCGCATTTACGGATATGAAGAATGTTCCTTCCTTTATAGCCGCTGATATAACAAAATGCAAATCCTGAACAGAAAACAGCAAAGTCCTTTTTAAATCTGTTTGATACTCGGCTTCGTTGCTGTTTTTATCTGAACGCCAAAACATTCCACTGATCTAATCGAGTTGCTAGCGAATTACACTAGCAAACAATGTTCACAAATAATATGTATGTTTGTTGACGTTAATTTCTTAATCTAGTCATTTTATATTTGAATTATTTGATTTTGTAATAAAAGATACGTATGTAGTTTTTATATATTTAATTTTGAATAAATAAAATTGCAACTAGTATTTGGAAAGCAGCATATCCGTAAATAATAAAAGACATCATCTATTTTATTTATCCAACAATTTATTTGAATTTCCATCAATTTATACACAATAAAAATCAAATATAAATCGTAAAACGCTGTAGTTTTATTTCGGTTGGATTTTCTTCTCCTTATACAGAACTTTATTGAACAGAAACATAACGCGAATACTTCATATGAAGTCATTTCTAAATATGAATAATAAATAAATTGTGGATATTTTTGTGAACCCAATTTAATATTTTTAATATTTATTAAAAATATTTTCCTTCTTGCTAGTCAAACAATTTATATACCGCATTTTTCGTACGACCGTCTCAAACTTTATAATGAACTTACGCCTCACTTTTATTTCTTTTTTGTTGTTTGAAGCTCTTATTATTTTACTTACTGTAAAACTTAATATAAAATTTACAGTTTTAGACGTATATGTATACGAAATTAAATTGTTGCAGTTAGTGTCACAAGAACGAAGACTGAGCACGACTGCATCCCGAACAATGGCTGCCATGTCCTTGGGATTCATTGTTTTCGTAACACCCTGGACCATACAAGAAGTCGTTGCAGCTTGTACTGGCTCCCGAGCACCTGCAGCTCTTGATTTCCTGGCGACGTGGTTGGCTTTAAGCAACAGTTTCTGGAATCCATTCCTCTACTGGCTGTTGAACAACCACTTTCGACGTATCAGCAGGGAGCTTTTATTCACAAGGGTATATTTTTATTAATAATTTTACCATTTTACCAAAGTTTATATATGTTTAAGACTTTATATACTCTCAATATTATACTATTATCAAAGTAGTAGTTCTTATGCAGTTCATCTTGGTCTATAAAAACTTCCTTACAGATGTAGGTGTTGAAGTTAAAAGGGTATAGAACCATTATAATAAAAGCATTTTCACGTAAGATAAATTAAATTATAAGCTGGCATGCTATATTAAACCAAGACCGATATTCGTTTAAACCCACATCGGAAATTGCCGAGAGTGGACCTAACACTTTAATATTTATTTGTGTGAGTGCTATTCTCGGCATTTATTAAATTTTGAGGTTTTATTATAAAGATATATTTATTATTTTAAGCGGGAAAGGCTCTAGTAATATTTTCATTTCAAGAGAAAGGCAATAAAGTTGTTTCTGTGGTTAATATAAATTTTAGATTGGTTTAATGAAAATAGACTGCGCGTCTGAGGTTATAATGTAAAATGTAGTGACAATAGAATGGAATTTTATTGAAAATACGATCATTATCTGAGAAAAGTGTTGGCGAACTAATAAAGATTGACCTAAATATAAAATGGAAAACATTTAATATTCAAATAACTGCTACAGAAGAATTTTATTCTATTAATTTGTAATCAACGAGCAAAATAACCTTTCAACCTCCCTTAACTTTATAAAATGCGTCAAATTCATAACAATACTATTCCATTTATTATTTTGTGGATTAAATATTATCTGTTAAATTACATTTGTACTCTATTTAATATAAAGTTTTGACTGGCCAAATGAAAATAGACATTGCTCCGTGATATTACTTCGAAGGTAATAATGGAAAATTACTTCAAGTGACAATAAATGTTTATGTTGGAAATGTAACAGAAATGTTATGAAAGTCTCGTATTCAGTTGTGACTGGGAAATCTAAAAATAACAAATATTCCACTTAAAGGGATTGATTTCATTGATGTGGACAAGTTGTTTAAAATTGTTTAATGAAAAGTGATGTATTAGCTAATCAACTTTTTATATAATTTGTTATTATTATTATTATTATTATTGCATCAACCTTTATTGGTCGTATGTTAAAGTGCATTTATCAATTTGATAGTGTTTTTATATGTAATTTCTTTGGAAGTAGTAATTTCACTAATTTTTTGTTGCTATTTGCTGGAATTTATTTATAGACTAATGTCCTATTTTTCATTGGTGGAGAAATAGGTTCCTAATATAGCTTTTGGGATATTTTAGGGGTACGAGGTCAAATCTAGAGAAACAGGGACGTTAGATTACGAAGATCAGATACAAACAAATTATATTATTCACTTTTCTTTACAGTTCTTTTGCCGGAAATCCCGCGAGCAAAAGCTCCAACAGAAACATCAACAGACCCATTGCTGCAGCAACAGCAGTTCGGGCGTGATCGCCCACACTCAGAGTTGTGATTTAGAACGGCTCTCCGAAAAATATTGGGGCGAGATATTAGAAAGAACGCTGTCGTCCAGTTCGCTGCACGCTCTTCAAAGGGCATACTCACAACCCAGAATGGATCGTTGCAACGGCCTACAAGAAATGAAGGTCTTCGATACTGCCGTACCGGACTTATGAAAGTTGGACAAGACTACGCAAACATTCGACATGATTGCGGTCGAGAGCATGGGAAGCTCTTGCGAGACCGACACATTGTCCAATTGAATGTCTGCGCAGTCTTTCGGAGTTTTTATACATTTTTTGTAAATTCGTAATCCTTCGGCGAATTTTGTATTGTAACATAATTAGCTAAGATTTACGACGATGAAATGTTGAAATCGTAAACTATTTTTGGCAGATCCGAAATTCAAAACAGGCAATCTCATTAAAACATTGAAAAAAATGGTATACATAGTGTAAAAACGCACAATTAATTAACTAAAGTAGAATGATTTCAAAAGGACGTCAATAGAATAAATTATTTTTACTGTTACATATATTGACAGTCAAAAATGTAACACTCGTAATAATTGTAATGTTAAACAACTAAAAGTTTTCTAAATACATTGATTTCTTGGCGTTTTTGTATTTCTATTTTAGAGTGTATAATGTAAACCAAAATATTGTTAAAATGGACGATATTATTGTAGATAAACAGTAAGTGTCTCTTTGTTATTTAAGACATTTTTGTATTATACGTTATAGGGAATACATATAATACGTTTTCTTTTTCAATTAACAAGCTGTGTTTAGAATCATTATTTTCTCAAATTTTATATTTAATTTGAAAACAAATTATCAAATATTATTGTTAGAAATTATGGATAATTATTGTTTAAACTCTCTTCATTTTATATTTAAATAGATTTTTAATTGTGATATATACTTTGTTACTATTTGTTAAAATAATTATTCAATATATTTTATTTTGATTATAAATACATGAATAACAAATGAGATCGGTTATTATTTTAAACCAACCTTTTTCAGAAAAAATTTATTATACATATTACTGGGAAACGTTGACCTAAGTATTTTTAAGGATGATAAGATGATTTTATTGACAATAGATATCTCTCACACATACTGGATTATTATAGAAAAAATTTTTAGATCAAATATTATTTTAATAATTATCATTATTATCCAGAGAATATATGACAATATACATGTCTTTTGCAAAAAATAGAATAAACATATTTTTACCAATAATCCTATAAAATAACAGTTCTAATATGCTTATCTATGTCTATTAGATATTATTTTTAATATTTAAATTTAATTTGTCACTTTATTAATTTATAGGCCAGTTAAAATATACTTAATATTTTAACACTTCTTAAAAATTTCGTCTTAGTTGTCAACTTCTAAAAATACAAATAGTCATAAACAATCATAACTCAATCAATCATCTTCACAACTTATTTAAATGACGAGGTATATTTCATTTAAAATATATTACTATTTATTATGTTAATTTGTTACATATAGATAAAATTAATATAAATTTTTACTTAATTGTTACATATTCACCCTTTAAATTTATACTGAAAACGTTTTATTCAGTGGTTTCATAATCTAGTTGAAGATTTAAGTGAATATATTAACAAAATTTATTATCCGAAGAGAAAAATATTCATCAAATTCGATCATATTTTAATCTTACTACACTTGACTGGTAGATAGTATGCAGGTGTTTGGGTTTTTGAGTAATTCATAATTATTTGGTTTGATATGAGTTACAGGTGTTTATGGGAAAATGTATATAAATAAGCCACATTTTTGTTTTTGTATAGTCATTTCATAGTTTCTACTGTACTAATAAAATACTCACCATGATGTATTATTTGGCTATTGTACTTCCTCTTGTATTTGCCCAAGTTCTGGGCGATACACCAGTGACCCAATGTAAGTATGCTAATTTGCTTTTCGCTTAAAATATGAATAATATATGTACTTTTTTGTTAGGCGATAAAGGAGTTTTGCCCACTTCAATAATTGTATCAAACGTTGGAAAAGAACCATGCACTACATCACCATGCCCAATAGATCCATCAGGTTCAATTGAAATGTATTTGAACTTTACAACTCGTAAGTAGTCTCATTTAATGTTTGAATCCAATTGATGTATAAACTATTTTATTTCAGCTATCTACATGGAAAGTCCTTATCAGCAAGTATATGTAGATTTGTTGGGTATGAATTATCCATTTATTGACCACGATGGATGCAAAAATTTGCAAAACACCGTGTGCCCTCTTCCGGAAGGAGAAGATGTTCAATATCATTTTTCAATGTCTTTGCCAGCTAAACTTCCTGAAGTGAGTATTTAAAAAATTATTAAGTTATATTCTGAACTACTGATATATTTACTATTGTTGCAGGTAACAGTTGGCTTGAAAGTATACTTACAGCCAGATGAAAATACTACAGAAGCAGCGGTGTGCTTTGGAGTCTCAGTTAAAATCGTATCTTAAGTTAAATAACAATTAAAATGTACCTAAGGTAGACAACTATAGTTCTATTTTTTAATAATTGTGAAATATATTTATACAAAAATATAATATTTATATTGTTTTATTTTTTATAATTATAATTTCTAAAATACTACGTTATTTATTCGTATTTAACGACACCAATAAATTGAACAACTTTACAATTAATAAGTTTTTCTCGAGGAATTTAAACACATCCCATAAATCAGAATTCCAGCAATATAACTCTATATATCATATTTTGAAAATCTCATTAAAATAGCTGAAACAAACTAATGTTGCTGTCTTGGCTTAACATCCACAAGACAAAACTGCATTTCAACAAACTATAAAATGATAAAAATACTACATAATTTTAAAGTTCAAAGTTTATTTTCAAAACATTCGTTTCTTGTGCATGTAATACTACAGCACAATTGCCAATTACGAGACCTATGCTTTGTTGACCTCTTGAGGTCCCTCTCGTGCGGAATTAATAATTAATATTTATACAGTAATGAACATTTTTATTATTACATTTTTTCTATATTAAATAAAAAATCCTAATTATTATCATTAATAAAGCAAGAAAAATATTTAGAAATTATCTCAAAATTACAATATCGTATAACAATATTATTTATTTTATGAAAATACGTTTAATTAGTAATTATGAATGATGTAATATGCGGAAATAAATTGCACAGGTATATTTACTTAAAAACTGGTGCTTTATCTTGATCATTATGCATATGACTTATTTTTAAGTAAAATATATAAACTAGTTAAAATATGCATTGTAATTTTTAACAGTTCTTAAAAATTTAGTCTTACAATTAGTTGTTTTACAATTACCATGTCATCATATATAAAAACACATTATCCAATGTTGTAGAGGGCAAGGACACAAGAATAGTGAGTAAGGATTAAGTATAAAAAAGAAACCTAGGCTCATCCACACATCAGTTATACTTGGTTCCTTACGAAATACAGTATGTGTGCAAATATTTTATTCGTTTGTGCTTTATTCTGCTTAGTCCCTACATTTGGTTTAGAGCTGCGTGAGTATTTCCATTATTCACACAAAATAACTAAAAAAATATTAACAAAGTAATTATCTTATTTTACCTCAAAATAAATCAGATTTACAAAATTTATGATTAACTTTGCGAAATAACAAAACATTATTACTTACTATTCTAAATTTTAACAATAATTTTTGTTTTAGCTGATTATGTGAAACGTTGCAGTCAATCTGATCCAAAATTAAATGAATGTGCCAAATCTAGTGCAATTGCCGCTTTACCAACAATAATCAAAGGTAATTAAATTTAATGTATAAACTTTATTAATTTAATCAATTTATAGGTTTGATATTAAAATCTTTTTTATTTGATGTTTCAGGTGATAAAAGATACAATACTCCAGTTTTGGATCCTCTCCATTTACCTGAAATTAATTTTGATGCAAGCCAAAATTTACATATAAATTTAAAAAATGTTGTATTATCAGGTTTAGAAAATATTGTCATCAAAGACGTCGAGTAAATATTATTCTTTAAATGTTTTACTCCTTTTAAAATATTGATTTAATTTTAGATTTGCACTACAAGACAAGCGTGTTAAAGTCACAGTTTTTACGAATTATATAAATATTTTTGGAGACTATGACATCGACGGAAAAGTTCTTATTTTGCCAATTAAAGGAAATGGACCCGCCAATTTGACATTTTGTAAGTACTTAGTAAATGAGATACGAGAGTATATTGGGAAATAATATAATAATGCATGTTTACAGTCGATTCCACTTTCGTTTATGAAATGAAATATGATTTAGTGAAAAAAGATGATGGAAAAGATTATGTCTCGAATATTACTCCTTCCATTACCTACAAAATTGGCAAGGCACATTTCAATCTTGAAAATCTGTTTAATGGTGATAAAGAATTAGGTAAGTCATTTACACTTTATTGTGCTCGTTTATTTCCCCAATTTAATTCAAATTTTATCTTTTAAGGAGACCAAATGAACAAATTTTTAAACGAGAACGAAAAAGAAATTGCGAAGGATTTGGCACCATCAGTACAGGAAGTAATTAGTCGCATCGTCACATCAATTTTAGATGGTTTCTTAACAATGGTTCCTGTTGAAAACATATTTTTACCATAAATATACATGTTAGAGTGGTGTAGAATACATAAAATAAAATTTGTAGTAAATTTTTGAATATATTTTAAATAAAATGATGCCAAAAAAACTTCAAATTCAAAGCATTTTTCTTCTTTTTTAGGTATAGATATTTCAATAATATCAATGCACTGTTACTTAACATATCCTCTAGAAACTTCGAAATAGTAGTTAGTTATTAATAAATGGGATATATAATTAATAACACATCTAATCAATTTCTGTTTTAATCTTACTACACTACTCAGATTGAGTCATAGTTAACTTGTCTGCGAAAATGTATCGGTAATTCATTGATATTTAGTTCGATATGGTTTATATCAAGAAACAGGTGTAGACGAGATAATGCATGTCAATAAATCAAAATTTTCCTAGTATTACAGTATCAATAAAATATTCACCATATGTCACGTTGCCTTTGAGTCCAGGCTCTTGGCTTGCTCAAACGAAAAGGACAGTGCTGTACTTTACGAACGTAAATCTCCTGTAGCTCATAAAATATAAAAATCACAAACACAACTTTATTGCCAGATGATAACCAGACATTTTACCGTTTTTCGTTTATATCAAGTCTGGGCTAAGATCTATGCGCTACAACGCTAGTCCAATAGATTTATTAAGCTCAATTGAAATGTATTTGATCCTTATTACCTTTTTAAAGTTTTTTTCAATCAATATTACATGATTTTGTAATGAATTAAACATAAATTTTGTTTCCACTTTTACTTTTTTATGAATGAAGGTAGGATATTTTATAATTTATTTTTATTTCATATAATTACAATAATAACAAAATGTGAATTATTTGAAAAATATTTTATTTTTCTTTTTTTGTTAATTTACTACAATTTGATATTTGAATATAAATTAAGGTCGTTGGATCCACAAGCAAAAATAAAAATATTAAAAACAAATTATAGTAAATTTATATCTATCTACTTTCATACATCATAATTTTTTTCATATGTATTTAAGACTATTTTTGATCAAATAATTGATACGAAAACTATTTATTTAAAAATATACAATATAATTTATAATTCAAACAATTTAAGTTTTTCTTAATAAAATATGTTAAAAGATATTTCAGGCAAGATATAATTATTTATGAAATTTCTTAAATGAGACAATACATGTTACAAGCATGTTCCAGCAAGATTACTAACTACCAAAATAAAATATTTTAGAATTACAGTTGTAGAAAAATAAAACAAAAATATTTTTTAAAACTATATTTTTAATGAGCAATTAAAAACTTATGTATTAATAAAAACATTAAATGTAAATTTTCGTTTAATTGTTATTTAATTTAAGATACGATTTTAACTGAGACACCAAAACACACCGCTGCTTCTGTAGTACTTTCATCTGGCTGTAAGTATACTCTCAAGCCAACTGTTACCTAAAACATTATTAAATATATCAATAATTCAGAATATAACTTAATGAATTTTTAAATACTCACTTCAGGAAGTTTAGACGGCAAAGACATTGAAAAATGATACTGAACATCTTCTCCTTCCGGAAGAGGACACACGGTGTTTTGCAAATTTTTGCATCCATCGTGGTCAATAAATGGATAATTCATACCCAACAAATCTACATATACTTGCTGATAAGGACTTTCCATGTAGATAGCTGTAATAAAATGTTGTTTACATTATTTGAGCTCAAACATTAAAAGAGACCACTTACGAGTTGTAAAGTTCAAATACATTTCAATTGAACCTGATGGATCTATTGGGCATGGTGACGTAGTACATGGTTCTTTTCCAACGTTTGATACAATTACTGAAGTGGGCAAAACTCCTTTGTCGCCTAACAAAAAAGTATATATATTATTCATATTTTACGGGAAAAACCAATTAGCATACTTACATTGAGTCACTGGTGTATCCGCAAGGACTTGGGCAAATACAAGAGGAAGTACAATAGCCAAATAGTACATCATGGTGAGTTCTTATTAGTACTATAGACACTGAAATGACTATACAAAAATACGAATTTGGCTCATTTATATACATTTTCCCCAGAACACCTGTTACGTATGATATCGTATCAAATAAAATACAATGACACAATTTTTGACACCTGCAAATTAACTACTACTTAAGTATAGTAATAATAAATAACTTCGCATAATTCTATTTTCTAAAATTTTTATAAGTTGAGGGTGAATATACAAATTTTAGTTAACTTATTCTCTGTAAGTTATATTGATAATATCAAAATTCATTCTATGATGATTTTATATTAAGTCTATCAAACATTTAAAAGTATTTGTGGCCATTTTTTATTAGATAATAATTAATACGTATATTATATTTAATAAAGTAATAGAATTTATAATCCAAAAAATATTTATGTAAATTATAATAAATAACATAAATATCTTATACTTAATTAATTTAATAAAAATGTTATATGTTTAAGTATGTTTAAGAATATTAAAAACACTAACCATAATATATTATGTAAATTTATTTATAATTATAATTATTTTTATATATTCAATTTTTAAGTAATTCTCAATAAACTTAACAAATTTTATTTTGTTACATTATTTATGAAAATAAGAGATACTTACACAATTTAATTAAAAGAACTTTTGAATAAGTTATAACAACAGTACCAATAAAAATTTTGTACTTGTGGTGCCGCCAGGAGGTGAGTTGAAATTTTATTTCTCGATTATCCTTTTAAAAACATAAGCCAATGACAGTTCTCGGTGGGAAATATTGTATATGTGCTGTAAAAAGATTATTTCAGACAGAAAAAAGATGAATACCTTTAATGTTTTAATGGAAAATTTTTTAAATCAATTATTTTGAAATTTCTTTGGTGTTATTTATTTTTTGGTTATCTTATAGAAATACGTTAAATTAGATAATACATATGGATTTTCAGGAAGTTTCCTACTTAGTAAAACAAATTGTTTTTCAGAATTGCAGGTTTTAAAAAAATTACATTATTATTTTTTAATGTATTTTTCAATTACTCAAGAAAATAAAATTTTAAATGTGTATTTTAATTGTTATTTAGTCTAAGACCCGATTATAAGTGCAACACCTAAACACAACGCTTCTTCTCTCTTTATGACAACTATTTAAAAGTAATAAAATACGTACAATATTATTAATAAAAAATAAAAGAAGTTATAATTGAAAAATTGTTGTTAAATTATGATAACATAAACATACATAACTTATAATTAATTATCATTAATAACTTATAATTAATTATCATAATAACAATGTTATGTGCTTAAATATGTTTAGTAATATTATTAATATTAAAAATGTATATTTTAATTGTTATTTAACTTAAGATACGATTTTAACTGAGACGCCAAAGTACACCGCTGCTTCTGCAGTACTTTCATCTGGCTGTAAGTATACTTTCAAGCCAACCGTTACCTGCAACAATAGTAAATATAACAGTAGTTCAGAATATAACTTAATAATTTTTTTAAATACTCACTTCAGGAAGTTTAGGCGGCAAAGTCATTGAAAAATGATATTGAACTTCTTCACCTTCCGAAAGGGGACAAGCGGTATTTTGCAAATTTTTACATCCATCGTGGTCAATAAATGGATAATTCATACCCAACAAATCTACATATACTTGCTGATAAGGACTTTCCATGTAGATAGCTGTAATAAAATAGTTTTTACATCAGTTGGATTCAAACATTAAAAGAAATCACTTACGAGTTGTAAAGGTCAAATACATTTCAATTGAACCTGATGGATCTATTGGGCATGGTGATATAGTACATGGTTCTTTTCCAACGTTTGATACAATTAATGAAGTGGGCAAAACTCCTTTGTCGCCTAACAAAAAAGTATATATATTATTCATATTTTACGGGAAAAACCAATTAGCATACTTATATTGGGTCACTGGTGTATCAGCTAGGACTTGGGCAAATACAAGAGGAAGTACTATAGCCAAATAGTACATCATGGTAGGCCTTTATTAATACTATAGACACTGTGAAATAACTATATAAAAATACGAATTTGGCTCATTTATATACATTTTCCCCAAAACACCTGTTATTATGTTATCGTATCAAATAAAATATCAATGACACAAATTTTGACACTACCACACCTGCAAATTAACTACCACTCAAGTGCAGTACAAATAAATAACTATGATGATTTTATATTAAGACTATAAAACTTAAATTTAAAAATATTTGTAACTATTTTTTATTAATTTAATAATTAATCCGTATATTATATTATTTAATAAAGTAAATTTATAACCAAAAAATATTTATGAAAACAATAATACATAACAAAAACATATTACAATTAATTAATTTAATAATAAAGTTATGTTTGAGAATATTAAAAACACTAAACATAATATATTATGTAAATTTAGTTATAACTATAATTACTTTTTATATATTCAGTTTTTAAGTAATTTTCATTAATCTCAACAAATTTAAATCATTTTATTACATTATTTATAAAAATTAGACATACGTACATTATTTTACAGAATCAGAATTATTTTATTTTACAGAACAAGATGAGATTGAAGTATTTGAGAAATATTTTTTAAGCATTTATTACCATTTCACATAAAAATTTAAAATTAAGAAATTTACATCTAATTTGTCAATCTATGATCATTTGATATTAAAACCACCCAACATGTAAAAGTTTTTTGACTACTTTTTACTAAATAATAATTTTATTTATATACATATGCATAACATAAGTACCTTACACTTAATTAATTTAATAACAATGTTGAGCTAAAAAAATTTTGAGAATAATAAAAACTATAAATATAATAATTATGAAAATTTATTAATAATTATGTTTATTTTTTATATATAATTTTTATTTTCATTTTTCATTAAAAATAAATTTAAGTTCATATGTTACTTTGCTAGGAAAATAAGACAAACTTATTTTTTCTAGAGAATCGTTAAGATAATTAAAAGACAATTTGAATATGTTATTGTATATAACATATAGTACCGTTCGGGTGGCTACCTAGAATAAATAAAAAAAATTATTTTAATTGCTATTTAATAAAAAATACATAAAAATTAAGTAAAAAGGTGTGTACTTGTTATAGGCTGTGTCATGTTTGTTAAATATTCATAATGTTATTGAAAAAATGATTTTATTATAACTAAAAAAACAAAGAATTAATTCATTTTATGATGGGAATATTTTCATTACATCGTATCATATCATCATAATTATAATTCAAGCTTACTACACTTAAATGGTGGTTCATTTGCAGGTGTTTACGAAAGGATAAATGTAATTCATTGATATTTGCATTGGTATGGCGTATGTTAACAAGTGTGAGTAAGAAGTGTATATAAATAAACCAATTTTTTTGTGTAGTAATTTTACTGTTTCTACAGTACCAATAAAATACTAAAACCATGATTTATTGTAGTTCCCCTTGTATTTGCCAATGTCCTAGGGAATACTCCAATGACCCAATGTAAGTAGGCTGAATCGTTTTCCACATAAAATATGAATAATATATGTACTTTTTTCCTAGGCAATAAAGGACTTTTGTCCTCTTCAGAAATTGAGTGAAACGTTGGAAAAGAACCATGTACTACTTCGCCGTAACCAATAGATATCAGGTTCATTTGACATGTAATTGAACTTTACAACTCGTAAGTGATCTCTTTTAATGTTTGAGTTCAAATAATGTAAAAACTATTTTATTACAGCTATCTACATGGAAAGTCCTTATCAGCAAGTATATGTAGATTTGTTGGGTATGAATTATCCATTTATTGACCACGATGGATGTAAAAATTTGCAAAATACCGCCTGTCCCTTTTCGGAAGGTGAAGAAGTTCAATATCATTTTTCAATGACTTTGCCGCCTAAACTTCCTGAATTTTTCTACACCTAAAGTATAACCTGTTTCGACAATTCGAAAACTTGCTGGAAAATCAATATGTGTTGTCTCAATTAACGTATTAATTGAGAAATAGTTAATTTAAAAATAAAATATTATAAAAAATTATAATGTTTTTGATTTGGTAATTTAAAAAGTGTCAAAATATTTTTTAGAGAAATAGATTTATTGGATAACCAGTATCAAGATATTGTGGAAGATAAAATAATGCAAAAACTATATGTTAAGTATGTTAATAAATATTTAAAATACCGTTGATTCTTTTTCCAAATTATTTAAGAAATTTTAATATTTAAACAATTTTTTTTAATTAAATTCCTCTTCATCGTTATATAATCTAATTTATGATTTAAGTATAAACATCTTAATTAATTTAATATTTATTAAGGAATATACGTAGTAAATTTTAATAGTTCCTAAAAATTTCGTCTTAACGGACAACTTCTAGAATTAACATGTTTTATAAAAAAAGACATTATCCAAAGTTGTAGAGGGCAAGGCCACAAAAATAGTGACTAATAATGCCTTATAAAAAGAAATATAAACTCATATCACATCAGTTGTCCTGTAGTTCCTTACGAACTTCTATCAGTACACTATGTCTTTATTACAACTTGTTTGTGCTTTATTGTGTTTTGCCCCTTTCGTCGTCAGCTTACAGCTGGGTAAGTATTATATTTCTAAATTTAAGAAAATGTGTGTTATAATTTAAATAGGCAAACCCATTTGTATGTAAGTAGGCTAAATCGTTTTCCGCATAAAATATGAATAATATATGTACTTTTTAACTTTTTTTTTTAAATATTAACAATATTTTAATTTTAGCTGACTATATAAAACCTTGTAGTAAATCTGATCCAAAGTTAAACGAATGTGCCAAAAATAGTGCAATTGCTGCTATACCCACAATACTTAAAGGTAATTTTAAATTATTAAATTTATTCGATAACCAACTTAATATGATACTATAATTTATTAGGTGATAAGCGATACAATACACCAGTTCTGGATCCCCTTCATTTACCAGAAATTAACTTGGAAGCAAGTGACAAATTACAAATAAATTTAAAGAATGTTATATTAACAGGTTTAGAGAATATTAAACTCAAAGACATTCAGTAAGTGGTATCATTAAAATTTTTACTCTCTTAAACTTACTTAACTTAATTTTAGATTAGACCTACCAAACAAGAAAGTTAAAGTTTCAGTTTTTACCAACTACATAAACATTTTTGGAGATTATAACATTGACGGACAAATTCTTGTTTTGCCAATTAAAGGAAATGGACCAGCCAATTTGACATTTTGTAAGTACATTGCCAAATGCATATGAACATATATTCGATAATGATATATGTATGCTTGTAGCCGATTCCTCTTTTGTCTATGAAATGAAATACGATTTAGTGAAAAAAGATGATGGAAAAGAGTATGTCTCGAATATTACACCTTCCATAACTTACCAAATTGGCAAGGCACATTTCAATCTTGAAAATCTGTTTAATGGTGACAAACAATTAGGTAAGATATTTAAAATATTTAAACTATTTTTTGTCTTATTAAGTTACTTTAATTTTATCTAAACTTTTCCATTTAAGGTGACCACATGAATAAATTTTTAAACGAGAATGAACAACAAATTGCAAAAGATTTGGCACCATCAGTTCAAGAAGTTATTAGTCGCATTGTCACGTCCATTTTGGATGGTTTCTTAACGAAGGTTCCTTTTGAAGACATCTTTTTGCCATAATTATGCATTTTTGTAATGAGTGATTATAAAAATAGATAAAATATAATTTTGTACCAAATTGTGTTTTTATTATGAAATTTTAATTTGTTTTACAAATGAAATATTAGCAACAATTGTTGGTATATATTAATTTGGATATTCTATTATGTTTTCATTTACAAAATCAGTAATAAAATAGTTTAAATAACAAACAATGTACAACAAGAATAACAAGTTTATTATGATTAATACTAAATATTATTATATTAAAATTAGTTATTATGAAAATTAAAGTATTAAGTGATAGTGGTGGGTAGTACAAACAAACATTGACTGAACAAACTCATTAATTAATGAGAATCTCATTGACAGAGAAAACCAAGTAGTAATGGTATGCCTTCTGTTAGTCAACTTTCACATTCATTAAAATGAGTAAATGTTTTCTCAAATACCAATCTGTTCATTTTCTTAAATAACGGTAGGTGGCACTTACGTACAAGTGCTTTGTACTAGGTACTGTGTACTTTGTTTTTTATTTTTGTAGTCAGAACCGTACATGCTTCATATAAGTTCATGTTTTATTGAACGTCAATAGTCAAAAATCTTATAGATCATAAATAGTTCATTAAAAAAGTAAAACTTGAAAAACTTGTTTTTTTGTCCAATTTTTGATGAAGTTATAATAGTTTGAATAAATAAAGGTTGTGTTTAAATATTCCTAATTATAACGGTTTAATAAAGAAATTCAGCGAAATCCAAACAAGTTGGATTCAAGTCCGATTTGGAATGGAATACTACCTTTACGCTAAGATGGCATGAATTACATCTTTAAAATTTTAATTTAAGTAAAATATTTATTGAATAAAAATACCTCTTATTTGAGATTTCTTAATTTAAATAACAATGACATTTTATAATAAGTATTTAAAACAAAGAGATATTAAATTTAGTATGATTTTCAAATTTTTTTAAATATAAGGTCATATGAATTATTAGACGAAAGCAATGTGAATGTAAATTTTAAGCTCTATTTCTCTATGTTAATGTACTTTAGGAGTTCGACTACAAGAAAAGTTTTTAAATGTGAATATTTCAAATTTACATTTTTAGTTTAAATTATAATTTACATATTTAAACATGATTCTCTTTTAGGAGTCATTTAGTGTATTTAAATGTTGGATAATTAAATGGACAAATCTACAGATTTTTCCATGATTCCTAATGATTTAGTAATGGTTACTACCTGGTATTACCGAGTTCTTCTAGAATTAGGAGTTTTTCGTAATTTGCTAATGAGCAGTAATAAAATTCATATTAAGAATTTGTACCCAAGATATAAACGAATGAATCTTAGGTAAATTCATCAGACAATTTTGCAGAAGTAACTTAAAATATTTTTCACCATCATGATGTTGACATCTCTGGCATACTTGTTTGGAATTATTGTAACATTGGAAGCTTTAAAATTACGTAAGTCAATATATTATTAAAAAAATAAATGTTTTAAATAATTGTTTTAGCTGAGTATATTATTCCTTGTGAGGTTAACGAGAAATTTAATGAATGTGCTTTAACTACCGCAAACCGGGTAATACCACAATTTGCCAAAGGTAAGCAATTTTCCATATGTGTAATTTAATGTTGGATGTATAATAGATGATAATGAAGAATGATATAATCTTAATAATTTACATTAGGTGACAAAAAATTTAAAATACCCAGTTTGATGCCATTGAAGATTCCATTCGTAGAACTGTCACCCGGATCAGGATTTACTTTAAAAATAAAAAATATGGAAATTTATGGATTAGAAAATTTAAAAATGATCATGTCAAAGTAAGTTCTACTTAAAAATTTAAGTGTGTGTTTTTCTATTATTCGATAAGAACTCATTAATACTTTTGATGGTTACCATTTACATTGCAATATTGTTTTATAGGACGGATTTCAAAAACAAAAAAGGAGTGGGTTTAGTAAATGCAGATAAATTAGTAATATTGGGGAATTACGAAATTAAAGGCAGTATATCAGTTTTGCCAGTTGAAGGCAAAGGTCCTTTGAATATCACTCTAGGTTTGTAATAAAGTTTCATTTATACATGCACTTCTAAATTTTTGTTGTAATTTTCCGTAAACAATACACTTGTGTGAATTATCAGATTAAACGATCAATTTGTTTTTTTTTTTAGTGGGAGCCAAATTTATAGACAACTATTCCTGGAACATCATTAATAGAGGAGGACAAGATTATATTGATAGTTTGAATTCTAAATTGGATTATAATATAGAGAGAGCCATTTATAATTTTCAGAACCTTTTTAATGGAGATAAGATGCTAGGTATGTAAAATTTATAAGTATGGATCAGATTTCCTTATTCGTTAATTTTAGGTGATCAATTAAACAATTTTTTGAATGAAAATTGGCAACAAGTTTCCGGAGATATGAAGCAGTCTATACTTAATACTGCAGAAGTCATATTTGCCGATATATCCAATAAGCTTTTCACCCAAATACCTTTCAAGGATTTTTTTAAAAATTATAGTATGTGATATTTTGTATAAACATAACAATAATAAATTATTTATAAGTTAACTTTAATATACATGTATATATTTTAATAATAAAACCATTACAACTTATTTGTTTATAGTTTTTTTTAACATTAAGTATAAAAAGTACAAATTAATACTAGTTTATAGTCTTATTTATAGCTTTAATCAAAGTTTTATATTGTAGTCCTCTTGAAGGTTATTCGAATAAACAAATAGAGAGGTGATGCAAAATCAAGGATGTTATATAAAAAAATATGCAACAAACAATTGCAATTGGAATATGTAGTTTTTAGAAAAATTTAACAGCATATTCTAGATAATCCTTAAAAATGAAGTTACTCATTATATTATTATATAATTTAATTACCACCACTTGCAAATAAATTAAAATTTATTATTTTTATAGAAACATAAACACATAAATATATGTATAAATATCATATTTAGAATTTTTTAGTGAATTAATTAGGTATAAGTAGTTTATAAGTTAAGTAAATGAAATAAAAAAACACGTTAGAAATAAATGATCCGCAATTTAATTGTCAGATCTAGATATTAAATACACGATTTGATCCTTGAAGACGTTTTAATTAAAACCTTGTAAAATAATTTGTTTCAAAGTCTTTTTTCTACATCATTTTTAATAAACAGAAACATATTAACGTGACGTATAGCCAATTTTAAATATGTTGCATATAAATAAATATCGGATAAATTTTAGCTCATTTCTGAAAGTGCTATTCATTCAAAATGCTGCAACTTTTACTTTTGTGTTTTGTGTTTGGATTTTCTGGGGCCTCAACACGTATGTATTTTTAAATTAATTATTAAAATAATTTCATATTGTAGTGAATATAAATTGAAAGTATATACAGTAGTAGACTATTTAATATTAGTAATAAATAAAATATTATATTTTATAAATTGAATATTAGAACTTAAATCAAGAGACTATTTTGTAGTTAATATTTTATTTGGTTGCATCACATTAGTTTATCACATCCGAATTTTCTACATTGTTAATAACATGCTATTAACAATCATCCTTCAGATTCCCGGTATAAAACAACCAGTTTTCATTCTGTTGTCTCCCTTAAGG
Organism: Aethina tumida; assembly: GCF_024364675.1. Taxonomy (NCBI): domain Eukaryota; kingdom Metazoa; phylum Arthropoda; class Insecta; order Coleoptera; family Nitidulidae; genus Aethina; species Aethina tumida. The sequence continues at coordinate 20,006,394 of NC_065437.1, read as the reverse complement.
TTATTAAAAGCGTAATCATGAACCAAGTTTTATATAAATTTGACTGCTACAAAAATATTTATTTAAAACCGATTACAACTTTGTAAAATGTACAAGTGCCTCTTAATAGGATGTCTCATTGGCAACATTTTTGCAGCCAAACTTCGTAAGCATATCCATACCTCTATAATAAGGTTTTTGTGTTAAATATACAAATGTGTTATCATTTTTTGTGATAATTTTTTATTTATTATTATAAAATTTTCGTTACAGCTGATTTTATTGATCCTTGTTCATTAGAAGATTCTAGTTGTCTATCGGCATCTGCTACTAAAACCTTGCATAATTTATTAAATGGTACGTATTTTTATTTTGTACCTCATTTGTTTTATTTTAATTTTTGTTTATTATTTATTTTTTAGGCAAAAAGGAGTATAATGTACCAAAACTTAATCCGGTTAATTTGCCCCTTGTAGAGCTGCAAGGACCTGGATTGTCATTGTCTCTGAAAAACATTGATGTTTATGGATTGCCCGATGCTAAAATTACCTCTGTTAAGTATGTTACTTTTCTAATATTTATTAAAAATATTTTAAATTCGATAAATTAATTAAAATTAAAAATAAATAAAAGGTTTAACACCAAGGAAAAAACAGGAGAAGTCGTTCTGCATGTACCTAATGCACAAATTATTGGGGAGTATCACTTAAAGGGCAAAATTTCAGTGCTAACTCTCGATGGTCAAGGAAAGGGAAATATCACAGCGTGTAAGTCACATATTAAAAATTATATTTAAGGCAAAAACTGTAATTTTATTCTTAATAATTAGTGGGCGGTGATTATACTTGGATAATCTCCTATGATTATGAAACGAAAAACGGAAAGGAATACTTGAAAGTCACTAAGGATGATACCAAATATGACTTAAAAAAAGTTTTATTTAAATTTGATGACCTGTTTAAAGGAGACAAAGCACTAAGTAAGTAACTTTCTTTTTAATGTTATTTGTTAATATGAAACCTTTCTATTTTTGCAGGTGATAGCACAAACGACGTGCTTAATCAAGAATGGAGGGCTGTGATAGATGAGTTGGGAGTTGGAATTGCGAAAACACTTGGAAGTGTTTATAAATTAGTAGCAACTGGATTATTCTCGAAGATTCCTCTTAATGAAATAACAAAATCATAAAGTGTAAATACTTAATATTGTAATATTTAAATACAAATTTTAATTATTTGTTAATGATAATTTGTTTTATTTTACATAATTCATTTCATATTTAAACACAAAATTTTATTAAATGTTATCAATAATAAAAATTTTATAATTTCTGATTAATTAAAATAGACAAATTTAAAATTAAAATCAGTCAGTCAGTTTTCTGAAATTCATTTGCAAAACATTTAATATAATTTACCAAAATCAATATTTCCGTAATTTTCATTCATATCAATTAACGATGAAGTCAAATAACTATGTTACTTATATATATAGTGTAAAAAATGTGTTAAAAATTGCACCACTCTACATAGATAATTTTATAATTTAGGAAATTAATGAAATGCATTAAAACTGATTAAGAAACACAAATAAATGAAATATTGATGAACTTCATTTATATACAATTGAAATTTACATTGTCTACTCTATATTTAGTAGATGATTCCAACGATATGTTAATTGTAATCAAGATTTTGTTTTCTATATACTTACTTCTTCTCAGAAGCTAAAATCGTTTGCAGGGTAAAAGGGTAATAATATGTTAAATTATTTATTTATTTTTATTTTCTCCGAACTATTGTGCATTTCCTTTATAAACAATATAAAAGCTTACACCAGGAATATTTAAATTAGTATTGTTTCGACTACAAACCAAAATGGGTCACACGTTTATTACATTGGTTTGTTCCCTATTTGTGGCAACTACATTTGCTGCTGTCCGTAAGTATTCACAATTTTTTAAAGCACAAACATTAATCAACAATTTTATTATTACAGCCTCTTTTATCAAACCTTGTGCAATTTCTAAGGGAAAATGTCCCACAAAAGATGCAACTTTGACACTCAAAAGTATTTTAAGTGGTATGTTTTCTAATAATTTCCATAGAATTGTCATATAAAGTTTATTACCACAGGAAATGCTGAATATGTCATTCCCCCACTAAGTCCCTTCTTTCTTCCTTATGTGGACATATCGGGAAAATTCCTGTCTCTGAAACTAAAGGACACGAAGGTTTATGGATATGATTCTGCGTCCATTACTCATTTAGAGTAAGTGTAATTTATTAATTGAAATAGTAAAATCAGTAAGTTATTAATTTCAGAATCAATCCCACTAAACAAACCGGCAGAGTCGAAGTGAATATCGATAAAACTGAATCAATTGGTGATTATACTCTTAAAGGAAAAATTTTAAATGTCGATTTAAATGGAGAGGGCAAATCAAACTTTACCACTAGTAGGATTTTGTCAATAATTGAATTATGAGTTATTTGTCGAACTAACATTTTTGTTTTTAGTTGACGGCAAGTACATCTGGGATTTCTCTTATAATCTAATAGAAAAAGACGGAAAACAATATGCAAACATAACAACTCATAAAATGGACTTTAAAATTAAACGAGTTTATTTTCGGTTCGATAATCTTGTTAAAGGAAATGATGAATTAAGTAAGTATATGTTTTGATATATATTAACTTTTAATATAATATATATATATTTAAGCTGAAAAAACGAACAATCTTCTGAATGCCAAGTGGGAAACGGTTATGAACGATATTGGAAATGGTGTAGCAATTGGATTTTCCAGTGTGTTCCATTATATTGCCAATAGTTTTTTCTCAACCATTCCATTCAATGAAATCACTAAGTCATAAAGATATTAAATATTTTTTACAAAAATATATAAATAATAATAAATAATATGAAAATTTTGAACTTTTTATTTTTTAAGCCCAAGAAAAGGATACTTATTCCATTGCATGTACAAAATTTTTAATTACAAAATTATGATTGTGCTACCAAAATGATTCATTTCCAATTCGTTATTGTATTTTCGGTTTCACTCCCTACACGTTCAAGGTGTTACAGTTTCATAAATATCAAATTGATTCACTATTAAGGTTAAGTTCAAAGTTAACCAAGGTGATACTTATACATATACATAGAGTCACTCTACTTGTTTTTATTCGCTTTTTTTTTAATTGGTAAAATTAATTAATGTATTAAGATAATAATTTTGGTGGTCAATTATTTATTTGTAATTAATTTAATCAGTACTACAATGATACATTTAAACAAATCATATGTAATTAAATTAATATATTACATTAAATAATATATTACACCTGAAACCTGATGGCTGAAACTTTGTTCAACTTGCTACTCTTTAAAGATATATATCATGTTGTGAGATAACATGTATCAAAGTCAGTTATTAATTCTGTCTGCGGAAAAAATATGACAATTAACGAAAGAACAAATTCTTAGAACTTAATATGACGCCAGAACCTTTAAATTTGAAAAGTATTTTGTTAGGTCGTACAGTTATTAAATGTATGCAACACTTGAAACATACGTATTTCTTGCTTACTCATATGTTCACTTGTTTGTTTGTTTGTTAATTATGAATTTACTAATAACGTTAAGTTGATTACGATGTGTCAACAATTTATTCTTGCTCAATGATACAAAATTTAGTAAAGACTTTTTCTATTTTTATCTTTGCTAATCGATTGAAAATATTTAAACACACTTTTTTCCTGTGTTCTAATAAATATTTATAGTTACTGATAAATGTTTAAGTAAACGTAATTTCTTATAATACAAATGATAAAAATGGTAAAAAAGTTGGCTTCTGTATTTTAGAAACTGATTTTCAAATTTATATTTTTAACGATTGGTTTGTTGTATTCCGAAATTAATATATAAAATCCGTTTAGTTAGTTTTTCATTTATATTATATTTATTAATAATTAAAATGAAAAATATATTGTGTAGAATGCATATGATAAGTCTTTTATCGTTCTTCACTAAGAATTTTTGCTACTATTTATTGAATGTTTTAAAGTAATTTTATTTAAGGACCATTGTTTATTCCGTTTTTTATATTATATTAAAATTGTCTTAATTCTATTAAATGAATATTTATTTTTGTTTAAATAACTTATCACAGCAAGAATTTTTATCTCACATTTATGAATATTATTTGGAAGTGGTAGTAAATCTTTTTTTACACGTTATAGCAATAATAAATAATAATAATTAATTATCTAACGTGGTGAAATTAAATTTTAATGTTCTTTTATAATTGGATAATTTAATGTTGAACTTAGTCCGATGAAGTTAAAAATATGTTTACTGTCTATAATTTTAAACATATTTTATTAAATTTGAATTAAACATTATTCAAAATTTTATCAACAACAGAACGGCCTTATTGATACAAACCCAGAGTTAAATCATTAAAAGCTTATTTACATATTTGTAAAATATATCAGAAACTTAAATGTATGTTGGGGATTTCTCTTATTTGAAAATTTGTTCGGATTTGTCAAAAAACACGAACCCGAACGGACTTCTGAAGATGCCACTCGTGCCAGCGAAACGTCATGAAATAATTCCATTCAACGTCGACCTATAAACAAATATAGATCAAACAATGGTCACGAAAGCCTTAACCTTTACATTTTTCTCATTTTATTAAAAATTAGCTAAGTTTCATAGTTTTAAACAAACAAAATATAATCAAAAATTTAGTTCAATTTAGATAAGCCTTTAACATTTTTTGATTAAGTAAATATGTAAATATTATTAGCCATGATATTGGCAGCAAAATTATGCCTAAAATGTGAATATACTAAACAATAATAACCTTGTCATTTTCTGGTTTCCTTAATTAAATCTATTATGAATAAAATTAGTTATGCACACGTATTTTAAATATACTCAGCTGTGAGTAGGTGAGTCATTCACCTTGATGAGACACTGAATATTATCTTAAATTAATAAATTCATTATTAAATTTGGAGTAGTCCACCTTTATGCATAAATGAATATGTCAACAAAGGCATCACACACTGAATATTTTTATACTAATTTGGCGTATTATGAATATACACCATGAGCCAAATAATTTAATCAAACTTTTAAGAAATTGTAACTGTGATTAAAAGTATTCCTAGAGATATTACGGATCCAGTTATTCCGATTTGACAATTGAATATGGAACATCGAGTATGTAAATTGAAACTGTTTCAGTAATAAGGAAATCCTGAAACTTTTTTGAATCTCTAAGAACCGTTCTAATCTATTAATGTTTAACTGTCTGACCGGTTAGATGCAGTTTCTGCAAAAAGGCCTTATGCGTGCATATGTAGAATTTTTATTTCTTCAAAGCTATATATGTGAACTAAATAGAGCTCTGCTTAATACTTGTGTTCAGAATGTTGGTACAGGTGCTTTTGTGTTGTATTTTTGTTAACACCATTGCTGTTAAAATTCGTAAGTTTTAATTATTACTTAAGAAGAAATAATTTTAAAAAACACTTTGATCAATTTTTATTAATATTTATGTAATTCTTTAATTAATATGAAAAATGTTAAATTACTTTAGCTTCCTATTTAATACCATGCTCAAGAATGGATGAATCATGTCTCGTCTCCAGCGCTCAGAAGACTTTGGAAGGAATAATAGCAGGTAGATATGCAGTGTTTCTGGTAAGAAGTATTTCAAAATATTTTTTTAGGTGACAGAAAATTTAAAATTCCACCACTAAACCCATTGATTCTACCATTGGTTGAAATTTTTGGACCGGCAATGAATGTCTCTCTTAGGAATCTCTCAGTAGACGGTTTAGCCAATAGTAAAATAAAATCTGTAAAGTAAGAGTACCTTTATTATGTTGTACAGTGACTATTAATTGATTGCTTATTTTTTAGAATAGATACCGCGAATAAAATTGGAGAAGTATCGTGGGACGTTGATAAGATTATTTTAACCGGTGACTATGACTTAAATGGCAGAATCCTTTTTCTTACTCTTCAAGGAGCTGATAAGGCCAATATTACTGTAGGTAATGTATGAAGAAATTTAAAGTATACTAATACCTAAGATATTTAGTCGCTTATAACATAATAATTTTAGAAAAATGTAATATTTTGTGGAAATTTTACTACGAATTAATAGAAAAGAAAAGAGAAAAGTATGGTAACATAACAAAGTTTGACACTGATTTTAAAGTTGAATCTGCGACAATACAGCTGAATGAAATATTTCGAGGAAATGAACTGCTAAGTAAGGAGCACATAAATGTAATAAGTACGTATTTAAAAATATAAATATATTAATTATTTTAGCAAAATACACAAATGAAATATTAAGTACTGAAGCAATTGCAGTTTTTGATGAATTAGCAATTGGAATAAAAGCGGCAATTGGTGCCGTATTTAATATGGTAACCACCGGTTTCTTCAGCAAAATTCCATTTGACAAGCTCTTGAAGCCTTAATTCACACGTAAATTGTTTTATTATTTAAACAATAAATTATTTAAGAAAGAAGTGTGTTATTTACTCCCCAAAACCTACTATAATAATTAAAGTTTCTGATCAATTATAATGTTTTCGATCGAACTGTTATTGATGAGATGTTGCAGTAGTACTGTAGCAGTGAAAACTACTTGTTTACAATACCACTACTACCTAAATAAAATCATTTAGGTAATGATTTCGTTATAATTACTAATTAACAGAGAAAATGTAGCTAATAAAATTTAATAAAAACTTGAATATCTAAATTGTACAGGTAACATAATTGCCAATTATTTTCATTTACAAATTATATTTATAATGCTGTCATTCGAATAATAAATTAGTTTAATTTTTCAGTTCAATATGATGCTTTATATTTTACTTGTCTTAAATATATTTGTATTTTCACAATGCGCTCCACCACGTAAGTGTAAATTGTTCTATTTGTTTATATATATTTATAAAAATATATTTTTTTTAATATTATTTAACTGGATATCAAATATATCTGATATTGTCTGTCTCGATTCCAGCATCATTCTTTAAAGCCTGTAAGAAAAAAGATTTTGATTGCATGACTGAACAGGGAGGAGTGTTTTTAAAAAATATATTACAAGGTAAGTATTTCTTTTAACATGATAGTGTATAATTAATTAAAATGCTGTGACTATTTTAGGTGACAAACAACTTGGTATTCCTCCACTAAGTCCTTTGGTAATACCTTTAATGAACATGGGAGGAGAGAAGGGTTTACTAGTCACTTTTAAAAACGCCCATTTGACTGGAATTGAAACAGCAAAACTTAAACGCATAGAGTAAGATCAATCAACGTTTTTTTACTTAGACACTATTTGAATAAAATTATTTTAGGATCGACACTGAGAAGCAAACCGGAAAGTTTGATTTAGAACTAGATTTCCTAAATAATGTGGCTGATTATTCAGCAAGGGGAAGTATTTTGGTGTTGAAATTAAACGGTGATGGAAAATCAAATGTTACAAATGGTGCGTAATATTTTCGTGTATTTGTAATATACTAATTTGTAGTCAAATAATATTATTTTAGTAAAATTATCTGGCACATTTTCATTCAAATATACCTTGGAAGATCAAGGTGGAGAAAAATACGTCAAAATTACGGAAGACGAAATGAATCTAACGCAAGAACGAATCATTTTCCATTTCAATGATTTGTTTAAAGGAAACGATGCTCTGAGTAGGTTTAAATTATAATTAAAGCAGAATACTCCGATTAATTAGTTTAATTTTAATTTCAGCTGAAAGCACAAATGAAGTCTTGAACAAAGAATGGAAGGCTGTAGCAGAAGAAGTTGGTCCGGCAATGTCGGCCCTTATTGGAAACGTAATTAAAATGATAGCATCCAATGTCTTCAAGACAGTACCGTACAGTAAGCTATTTTTAGATTAAAATGCAAGAATGATTTTGTTTATTATTCTATTATAATTATTAAATTAAATAACATAATTAATTTACTAATTGTAATGTATGTACAGCAATGTTAAAAAGGAATAACAAATCATTAGCAGTGACAAACTAATTATATCAATTGCAATAATATTACTTGTTGAAATAAAAACAGAATGGTCTATTTTTATAATAATATATATTATACCTAATTATTTTGCAATATTTCGTAAATCATTGACTAGAAAGTATATTTAGATTAAGGGTAATGAATGAAAATTTTGGTGACAATTTTCAGAAAAAAGTAGGGTAATATAAGGTAAATAAATGATTAAAATATTTTTTTTTGTTTGACTTCGAAAAAGTTTTGTGTGGACATTTGAAAGACTACATTTTCAGAACTTCTATTCACAGAACGTATATTTTTAACATATCACTTTCTGTAAATAGTTTTTCTGAATAAATTCAGGAGTGGGATTGCTAAATTAAGTTACATAGAAATTATTCCACGGTGGCAACTCCACCATTCAATCGGATCTGAATTTTCCTTAGAATGCTTGTGAAAGAATCTAGACGTCTTTGTATAAGATTGTTTTGAGTTATTTAACTAAATATTTTACTATAGGTGTTATTTTTATATAACCTATATACAAATATCCTTGACCCAAAAACAAATTACAATACATGTTTAGTATTTGATATGTAAATGATTAATAGGTTTTCGTCGCCTCTCTTTCAAAATTTAAAATATTCATGTCTTTATTCGTCCCAAGGTTTAATATCCTATCCTATCTATATTTTATAAACAAAATACCTGAAGCAGGTACAGAAAATGCAAGTTCAAGGACATAATGTGCAATCCCTTGATTAAAAGTTTTATTTAAAGAGTCTAAATCAAGACAACTATGAATTTATGTTACTATTTACCAATGCATTTAAGATCATTTGAAACTACTTCAATTCAAAAATGCAAGTAATTTTTAGATTAATAAATTAGATAAATTCATTAGATCATGAATGAATGTCAAATTGGAGGTACTGCCATTTTATTCATATTTTTATAAACAATTGACATTTATTTAAATTGCAAATAAACTATCAAAATAAACAAGACATTTTTTTATGCATTTGTTTAATCTACATTATAAATTTATTAACCTATGTCAATCACCAAGACTAGTGTGGAACCTTGGTGATTCAACCGGTCTCATGAAGGTAATATAAAGGAGGATTTCAGACCATTCGTGGTAGAAATAGTTTAGTATCAATCAAATTAGTTACAAAAATGGTCACATTATGGTTATATTCTTTATTGTTTGTGGTAGGAGTCTATGGATTGCCACCACGTAAGTATACTTTTATTTAAATACTATTAAATGATTCTATTTGATATTAACAATTTACTTCAAAAATTTTTAGCGTCATATCTAAAGCCATGTTCAATAAAAAATAATTTTGATAAGTGTGCTTTTGTTAATGGACAAGCTGCAATTCCATTTTTACTCAAAGGTTCGTAAGAATATCAGTGGTATTAAATTTATTAATATGTGTGATTATTAGGTGATAAGAAATATGGAATACCAGTGATTGAACCCTTCACTCTTTCTCTGTTAGAAATATCACCTGGTGACAATTTAAAAATTGTGTTTAGAAACTTGACAGGAATTGGATTGGATAAAGCAAAACTCCGTGCTGTGAAGTAAGTTTCATATACATATAACTAAATTTAGTCATAATTATTTCACTGTATGTAAAATATATTCTAGAAGTTTGAAGTAATTTTTTTTTTATTATTTTTAGATATGATGCCAATAAGAATCATATGAAGATACTAACTGATCTTCCATCATTAAAGATTCTAGGTGACTATGACGCCAAGGGAAGAATTTTAGTATTACCAATTGAAGGAAAAGGTCCATTCGAAATTGAAGCTAGTAAGTCAAAATATTTATTATTTATGTGGGTAATATTTAATAAAAACATTTTAGTTTATTACAAATATTTTTGCAATTTCGTAATTCTAAATTATTCTGAATATTAATTACATTCAAATTATTATTATTAACATTATCTTGGCTGAAAATTATACAAAAAATCGAAAATATCCCTTCCTGAAAATAAACAATTTTAATAAATTATCATAATTATTTTTCAGTTGATGGAAAATATACTTATAGCTTCGACATAATACCCCATGAAAAGAAAGGTGAAATATATGGAAGTATTGAAAATGGTGATCTAGATTTTGATATTAAAAATGTTAAATTGAATTTTGAAAACCTATTTAATGGCGATAAAACGCTAGGTAAGAATGTTTTTTCAATTAAAATTATTATTTTATAACGATTATATTATAAAAATAACATTCTCAATTTAGGTTCTCAAATGAACATGTTCTTAAACGAAAATTGGCGAGATGTTTTTAAGGATTTGAAAGGAGCTATCAGTAAATCTTTTGGAGCAATTTGCAAAACGGTTCTTCAGAATTATTTCTCAAGAATTCCACTGAAAGAACTCATACTTGAGTAGAAGTCTGAGATATTCATCTAACTTAGTTTGTTATAATGTTTGACCATATTGTTATTAAATTTAATAAATCGTATATAAAAGATATATTGTTTCTTTCAAAAAAAAAATAATAATAATAAAATGTTCTTTGAAACAATCAATGAATTTATTTTCTACTATTTTTTTCTATATTAACCAAGATTGTGACAATATGATATGACTCTGTAATCTGAGTTGCCTATAAACTGAGTGTTTTGTTAAAAGAGGATCGGCCACCAATTTTAAGAGCTATTGAAAACAAAATTTGCCGAATATGATTTGTTATATTTTACATCGGTTATTAACTTGTTAAATCATTTTTCAAATAGATTCTCAATCTGGATAGACTGAATCTTTTTATCACTTTTATCTAGTATTTAGATGATGATATGTAGATTGTACATAAAATTAAATGATAAATAGATTTTATGTATTTCATTCACAAATACTTCCACCCCTGTGAAGATTTTTTTCATAGTCTAAATGGAAATGCTTTTTTTTTCTTTAGTAGAAAACAAAAGAATTTAAAATATTTTTAAAAGTTTGAAGGTTTTTAAAATTCTCAATTATTTTCCTAAAAAAATTTGATACTGCTGATAGTAAGATACTGAGCCAAATTGTTATTTTATAGTAATATATAATATGCTTTATTGGTATTTTTAAAATTAATGAAAAGGCTTAATTAAAAATAGAATCAGTTAATCGGTAAGATTATAAAATTGTTAGCAATTCTAATGTATAACAATTTTATAAAACAATAATAGTTAAACACGTCGAAGACGGTCACCGGCGGATCACTACGCAACAACATTACCGACCCGCGTGCTCGCGGGTGGACACACGACATGTTTTACTTGGAGACTGCTGGCACACCGGTGGGCATGATTTAAATACAATTTAATAAAGTAGTTGATTCGTTGCTTCCTCGAAGAGATATTGTAAATCTAGAGGTTGAATAATATCTACCTTAAATTATTGTACACTAAAAAAATATTTCAAAAATAATATACGTAATTAATAATGCCGGTCCCTATGTGAGAAATACGATTTTGCAATGCGGTCTTCAACGTGTTAAAAACTTATCTTTAAAGCTCATAAGATATCAGCAGTACCAAAAATGTTGAGAAACTATTATAAAATTTAAGAATGCTCAAATTTTTAATGAGATTATAGTTTTCTAAAAAAATTCTAAATTTTATTATATGTATACATTTTATTAACAAATTTTTATATATCGAATACTCCATAACATACAAGTGATACATTTTTAATATTTCTCTTATATTATAACAAATTGTGAGACTATTTTAACAACATCTGAAACAATCATGTTTGATTTCTTCATTAATTTAAAAGCACTACGAAAAAAATAATGAGATAGTTTTATTTAATAAAAGCATAACAAATTTCATCACATGACATTAAATGCTCATTTTTTACATAAAATTTTGACACTCAACCGAATACAATAATTATTATTTTTACCAAATACATCAAAAACATGAACCAAGTCATAAAATATAATATTTTTTTTAGAAAACTATAATTTGTACAATGAGTAATATTTTCAATTAAATTACCGTGCTTCAATTTTCCTACCAGCTAATTAATGTATAATATTTCATTAATAATTTAATCATTATTCAATAGTATAAAGAGTGGTTTTAATAACAATAACACTGTTAGAAGGAAATATGAAAAATATATATAGTATATGTAAAAATGCCTGTTTAAGAGTAAATTACCTATAGTGTAATCATAAATTTGATGTAGTTTTATAAATTTTATGTTTGTCGAAAATTCATTAAATATATTTATTTATTTAATTTTGTGATGTTCTTATTTAACATTCCCATCTAACATTTTGAAGTTACTTTCTCAATAATTAAAGGTTATACTATTCAAATTTTGTGTTAAATTATTTGCATATTTCAACATATGTAACTAAAATGATTATATCACACTTCATAGTTATATTGTATTATTATAAGTGTCATCACTTTTTTTACATAAATGTGACCTGTAAAACCAGAACTACTTCTATTTTTTTTAAGCCAACTAACCAGTAAGTATACAAACATACATTGTTATTCAACGTTAATGCTGGTTCTTTGTTACCAAATAATGTAAATCATAAAGGATTACTGAGTAGGTGCATTTATTCAGCGATAATTAATCTGTATTTTTTGATGTGGCAATAAATTATATAAAAAGATGAATGAATAAATGTGGTTTATTTAGCTTATCTGTAAATGTATAAAAACCGGGATGAAACATTCCTCCGATTTCTTTCAAATGGAGGCTATAAAAAATGCCCTTGTGTGAAGCAGATCTGGATTATCGTGTTTAACAATTTAAAAAATGTTTTACTCGCCGACCTTCTCAAGAAATTTCAAATTGACTGGTTAAAAAACGGGTAATATCTAAAACAAAAGTTATTTTTAGATCGTCAAAGAATAAATAAGAAAAGTAAACATTATGTTGCTTTATTCTCACTTAGTAAACAAATTAAATAGTGTTGCCAAATTTCACAGGGGTTTTTTCTATACAAATATCACATCGTTCTATAAACATTTAATTAATTTAAATTTTAAATATAAATCTCTACGGCCATGAACAGGTGTTGGTTAATGCATTTTAAATATATAAGATTGATTTACCACTTACATTACACTTTAGCAACTGTAGTAGTAGGTGAAAGAAGATGAAAGGAAAAAGAGTGTGTGCATTACTCGTCACCGTTCTTGCAACTTGTGCGACTAGTTTAGATTTACGTGAGCATTTTTTAACAAAATGCTCTAAATAAGTGTAATAATTTAAATTTTTTAGCTTCTTACATTGTTGCATGCAAAGGTAGTGACCCAAATTTTAAGGAATGTGTAAAAGATAGTGCCAAAACAGGGATCAAAGGATTTTTAAAAGGTACCCAGTTTGCAAAATCACACAAATAAAATGTCTTTTATTAATATTATTATTAACATATGAAACAAAATATTTAAAATTTAAATTACTTCTTTAAATAAAAAACAATTTAATACATTCTTATGCATTTGGTCACTCCTGAAAACGTTTATATTTTAGGTGATAAAAAATATGGAATACCACCATTTACTCCATTTAAAGTACCTTTGATTGAAATTCAAAATCCTAATTTACTTATAAAGATTGACAATGTAGATATTTACGGAATTGATGACGCCTCTGTGGAAGATATGTCGTAAGCAGTTAATATCTGTATATTATTATAAAACACTTAATTACTAATTTTTTATGCAGTGTTGATGTGCCAAATAAGAAATTATCAGCCACAATTAAAATGGAAAGATTAAATCTTCAGGGTCATTATATCGCAGATGGAAAAATCGCATCACTACCTATAAAGGGCGACGGAGACGCAAACATTACATTTGGTAAATAGGTGTTTTATAAGCTTTATTAATTTTAACATTTTATTTTTAGTTGGTGGCACATACATATATGAAACAAGCTGGACAATTTACCAGAAAGATGGAGAGGACTACATGAAAATTGAAAATCCTTCACTGGAATATAAATTACGAAGAGCTCATTTCTATCATGGAAATTTGTTCAACGGCAACGAGGAATTAGGTAATAAAATAAAAGCAAAATGTTTACGATTACGATATATTAATATTAATTGTGTTTTTTTGTAGGAAATCAAGTCAACAAATTTCTAAATGATAATTGGGAATTATTTTTAGAAGATATTGGTACCGCAGTTAAGAAAACAATAGAGTCTATTGCTACTAATATAATTACGAATGTTGCAAAGAGAGTTCCTTTCAATAAAATCTTTCCACAATAGATTATATTGGTGGTAATTGGTTATTGTTAATTATTATTTATATAAACAAGTTGTTTTCTTTTATTTATATCGCAACCAAATTCTTCTGATTTCCATATATTTTAAATTCAAGCGTGATTGTAACTTTGTTGTTAAAATAATATAATATATTTTGGTAAATAAAATATTTTAAAATTTTATTACACTGAGTTTTAATTTAATGTGTTATTTTTGTTCAGTTTAATTAACTAAAATAATTATGAAAATAATACGTAAATATTTTTAAAATCCAAAGTTTTTTTATTATTTTTAAGAAATAATTAAATGAATTTAATTTTATAATGTTTAAGCCTTAATCAGTTTTCTGATTCTGATTTCCATTCAAAATTTCAATTATATTTTTTAATATGATTTTTTTGTTGTCCATGAGTAATGATCGTCTCTTATTAATTAAAGATTAATAATTACACTACACCGGATCTGTAAATTAATATAATTTTCTAGAAAGCAATATATTGTTATTTTATTTCTGGAACTATAATATGAGGGTAAAACTGTAATAGGTTAGTACTAATTTAATTGTATATTATTTAAATAATAACATATTTTACGATTCAACAATAGTATATGAAGAAGTAGTTGAGTACATATAAGATCAATAATACTTTGTTTACGGTAAGTCTCCAAAATGTATACCATAGTGCTTCTGTCCGCTTTAATTGCTTATTCACATGGATATGGCCGACATATGCGTAAGTATTATTCATTAAATTAAAAATTAATTGAAATATGCACTTAGTTTTAAATTATTATTTATTTTTATATTTAATATTTACCTTTCACAGCATCATACATTAAGCCATGTTCTAAAGCCAATATAGCAACTTGTGCTTTAGAAAATGCCAAAGCTGCATACCCAACTATCGTCAAAGGTAAATACATCATAATTTTGTTTAATATTGTTTAATAAATACTGATTACTTTTTAATTTTTATTAATAAAATTAAATTTTATATTTATATTTTAATAAACCTACGAAATGAAATTATTTTTAGTCTCTTGAAAACTTAAATTTTAGGAGATCCAGAATATGACGTGCCAAATTTAAGTCCATTTCATTTACAAGACTTGGAAGTTGATGCGGGAGAGAACATGGTGTTAAAATACAAAAATCTCATTGTCGAAGGCTTGGAACATATGACGTTTAATAGAGTCGAGTAAAAAAAAATAAATAACTACTTAATATGTTATCAATAATTATCAATTGTAGCTTTGATTTGGATAATAAGAAAGCCGATTTCGAATTGCATTGTGACGTAATATATTTCCAGGGACATTATGAAGGAGGAGGCAAAGTATACGTATTAACCGTCGACGGCAATGGAAATTCTAATACAACATTTGGTACGCAGTCAAAAATTAGCGAGAGCGTATTATGTTTATTTTTCTTTTATTTTTTATCGCATATCTTACAGAAATTCGCCCTTAAGAATAATTTTCAATTACATCAGAAGTCCTGAACATTTTTTATTTTTAGTTGGAGGCACATTTTTTTATATGTTTCACTGGGACGTGCTAAATATAAATGGTGAAGATCACATGGTAGTGAAGGATCCCAAGTTAACGATGAGACTGCAAAGGGTTCATTTCGATTTTGAAAACATGTCGGGAGTTGATAACGAGGGAAAACGTAAAATATATAATGAAACAATAAGCATTTATATAAATAAATTTTTTGCAGCATTGGACATTAATGCCATATTAAACGAACACTGGGAACTTATTCTGGAAGAAGTCGGAGGCAAAATATCTAATACGATTGAAGGGGTTGTAACAGAAATTTTAAGTGGTTATTTTGAGCATATTCCTGTAAAGGAAATGTTTGTAGATTAAATAATGAACATAATAGCAGAATGACAAGTAAAACGTAGATAATTAAAAATTGAAATATGTATATGATTTTGCCAAAGATAATAAATATATGTTTATAAATATAGCATTGGATGTAATTTAATGAGGCATGAAATCATGCATTCCTGGAAGACCCCTTTCTTAAAAATAAAATGATTGTTGGTATATTAACATTATTTTTGCAAATTAGCATACTAATTACTATTTAACTGAACTTATTACTTGCGTGCATATTGACTGTATTTAATCTACATAAAATAAATTTAAGTTGTGTTAAATGGAACGCCGAATAGTTTATGATAATCAATAGCGTTTATATTTAGGAAAATATTTTTAGAACATACACGTAAAATTGAAATTAAAAATATAAATATTTTTCCCTTTAACTAATGTAACTTCAAATTAAAAATAATAAAATATATGGTAAAAGTAATACATTTAAAGAAAGAAGATTCTCGGAAATATAGTAACATATATTATATTTTTAATATTCAATTATATATGATATATTGTTAATTAGGCTAATTATTTTAATAATTTATAATATACAAGGTACATGTATTTTTTGAGTTTAAAAACAGTATTCTTTTAAAAAGTCTATATATAGGTGAATACATACATACCTGTCGTCCTTCCTAACTTCCTGAATTGACTAAGAAGCAAAATATAAAGGATTACAATTAAAAAAACACCGAAATGTCTTAATTATTTCTTTACTTCCATATAAAACGTTTAAACAAAATTTTTCAGTAAGAAGTATATCGTAAATTAATGACATAGAATATAATAATCTTCTATGTATTTATGTGTGTACATTTTTTTACTGTTTTGTTGAAATTTTCTAATAAAGATAAACGTCTAATGAGGGCATAATTGTATGAAGTCATGCAAATGAGTTGACATAATTAGTTTTAAATTCGCACCTAGAATTGAGTCTGGGATGTTTTATTTACTTTAATTATAACAGGAATCCACATATATAAAGGTCGAAATTCTACAATCTGCATTGTTGGAGTCAATACTTCAAAATGAAAACATACTGTTTACTGTTTAGTGCCGTGTTTGTGACGGTTGCATCCCTACATCTCCGTAAGTTGTTAAAATATACTCATATATGTATTACTAGACTCCAATAAACTATTAGAGAATTAACTGTTTATTTTAAAAAATATTTTTTAACAAATAGATTTATTTGAAATCAATAAATACTGTCTATTTATTTACGAACATAGAGTCATACCTATGTTGTAATAATAATATTTAATATTAAGTATTAACATCATTTATTCTATTGCAGCTAATTACATTATACCATGCAAAAAATCCGATCCTAAATTCGACGAATGTGTTAAAGAAAAAGCAACCCTTGCTCTGCCAAAAGTTGCTCAAGGTAAAAATAAAAAATAAATTTACAAAATAATTACTTTATTTTATTTTAGGCGATAAGAAGTTTAAATCTCCACTTCTTACTCCCCTTATCTTACCGGCAATTGATGTAGATGCAGGCCCAAATTTAGAACTTAAATTGAAGAATATTGCGGTGAAAGGTCTCGACAAAATAGAATTTATTAACACCAAGTAAGTAACATTGTTGATTCAAATTGATTTAAAGTGCAGTAGAAATGTTAAAATATTTTTTTAGAGTTGACTTGAGTAAGAAATCTGGCCATTTTTATCTTCGTATAGACAATGTCAATTTTGCTGGCAAATACGAAATTAATGGGCAAATTCTAGTTCTTCCAATAAAAGGCGAAGGTGACGCAAATATTACATTTGGTAAGTATCCACATTTAAATCATGAAACAATTCTTATATAAATTATGATTTTAGTTGACGGCAAGTATGACTACCGGTTTTCATGGAGTCTTATAAACAAAGAAGGTAAAGATTATGCCAAAATAGACAACGCAAGTTTGGATATGAAATTGAAGAAGGCAACATTTTATTTGGGTAACCTATTTGGAGGAGATAAAGCGCTTGGTTAGTAAAATATATTTAAATATTTTAAAATACAAAATGCAAAATTGAATTTACAGGTGACAATATGAATACTGTATTAAATGATAACTGGGAAGACGTGCTGAAAGAAATTGGAGTTGGAATTTCGCACACTATAGAAGTAGTAGTAACAGATATATTTAAAAAATATTTTGAATCTATTCCTATCGATGAAATATTTATAGATTAAAAGTTAGTTTTGTAAATAGTAGTATTAGATTTTTAAATATAAACGTTGAAAGCAAATATATTATTTTTTTAAATCATCCAAACAGTTCTCTTCCGTATCTAAATTGTTATTCTCGTAATTGACTTCTTTAATATTTTGGCGAAATTCTAGAACGAACTTAAGATTTTTAATAAGTTCATCTTTGAACGGGATGTTTCTTGCTTTGGAATCCCTCCAAACATGAAACGCCATTTCTAAGAAAGATCCTATTAAACCGAGAATAGATCCTACAAATAGTACCATAAAGACACCACCAACATTTTTTAAATCCAGTGGCGTTGCGTCTCCACCCTCGCTCTTAGTCTGAAAATTAAACATTATATGATAATGAAAAATTAAGTAATTAATTTTAATTACAGCACATTTTCCTCCGCCACGTTTTTCTTTCCACCATTTTATTTTGAGAGATGTTAATATACCAGCCTCTTGCAGTTTCAAAACTGCTTGACTCATTTCATTTCTATAAGGAGAATCTAAAGGTTGCAAAAATCAATAACAAAAATTGAATTGGAAATTTTACTAAACACACATTTTTTCATTGCTATTCCATATCCTTTGTTGTCCAACAAATTTCCAACTTTTCCCAAAGAACAGTGTCTTTCAGTCTCATATTCAATACTGGTGGATTCCATAAGAAAAGCGTAATTTTCATTTTCGACTCTAGCTACCCCTTCGTCGTTTGTTAGAGTCATTACTTCTGGATGTGTGGCCATGTATGACCATATTTTTTGATGTGTGCTAATGTTGGAATCCTAAAAAATACAAAATTATAATTCAACAAATAAAATATTGATAGTTAATATTACTCTAAAAAAGTTCGCCGTGGCTCCGTCCTTCTTTGCTCCATATTTTATTTCGGTTTGTTTGGCTAATTCGTCAATGTTCTTAAATGATGTCACTAAAGTTTCTACGGTCAAGAAGGCAGCTAAATTAGCAGTGTATGAGGATACCATGATTAAAGTAAAAAACCACCATATTCCTGAAGCGGTTCTTGTAGAAATACTCCTTCAATAACCACGTTAAGTCAATAGAAATTAAAATTTAACAAAATCAATTTACTTTGGTTCCAATTCAGAACCTTGTTGCATAAGAGCACCAACAGTAAACCATAAACAATTTCTTATGCTAAATTGATTAATCAAATATTCAGGTTCTTCCACACAAGGAAAAGGATTAGTCCACTCAGCTGGTGATAATCTACCCATAACAAAAAATGCGAATGATACCAAGAAATACGAGACACCTAATAGTGCCCAAACTGATATTGAAAATGGAGATGCAAACATAAATAAACTTGGAGGCACAGGTTCGGGTTTCCTATACAATATACAAATTCCTGAAATATTGATAATTAATTGAAAATTTAAAATTTTATGTTAATAAATTACCTAAGTTCATGAAAGGCATTGTAAAATCAACAGCATTTTCTCTTTCAGATGTGATGGTTAAATCCACTATTCCAAAGTGAGCTCTCTGTAATAAATGTATGTAGTATATTTTGGAATTTCTTACTTTCTACTTACATCTTCAATAATTTCCTTTAACATTCCATTCCATTCATTGGTGGTTCTGTTGTAGTTGCCATATGCACCATCTTCTTGAATGACAATGGTATAATTGAAGCCTAATATTTGAGATAGTTCTTGTATAACATCAATACCGTAACCTTCAAATCTATCATTCCCTATTAGTTGTGTCGTTGTTTCTTTTAACATGGCGTATGGGGCAGTCTAAAATTATAAATAATACAATTTTCAAATTTGTGTTTTAAGACATTTTATTACCAGACAAGTAATGACAATAAAAGTTGTATTAAATAAATTGTTCTCATTTAATGGCACTTCAGTTTTTACTTTTCGCTGCGTTTGAATATTTCGCGTAGTGGAATTCCATTCGCCAATCTTAATTAATCCTCCAGTAGTTAATTCCATAATGTCCAATTTGAAATCACGGCGGAAACCTTCATAGTCAAATTTAATCAGTCCCGTTAGCCCCTCAAAATCTCTCTAAAATAACTAGATGTTCTTTATCCTAACGTAATTATTACTAAGAATTAGTTGATTTTAGATGTTTAAGTTATTTTTAGATCAGATTGAATAAATTAGCTTAACTATTCTGCCAAATGTTAGAACGCAGATATTTCTGAAATATTTAAATATTATTAATACGAGTTTCTGAAACTGACATTAAAAAATAAGCTTTTTACAACTAAGACAAATACATTCTATCTGATTTAGAAATAACCAGATCAATCAACTTAAGACATCCTGTGTACGTGTATATTAGTGTTTCAATGTTATCACTTATCAATTGAAAAAGCTGCAATTATTAATATAATTAAAAACCAAGGGTCATAGTATTTTTATATTTATTGTTTAAATATCCAAGAAATAAATATTATTGATAGAAAACATGTTTATTTTATTTATCTATCAACTGACTTACCCGTTTCATATAATTAATAATTGTATAACCATTATGCCAATTATCTGAATTATTACAATAAACGGGCTGTGTGCTCAACATAACAACCTTTGAACTAAGTAGTTCATGAACGATTTCATAAAAAAGTGTAACAGCATCAATTATTAACGCCGTCTTTAGCCTCAATTTCCAAGCAGCAATGACACCAAAGTCTTCGAAAGACTGTGAGTCCCTATGCTTTACTTGTTGAATTTTTTCTGCTATAGATATGGTTTTGCTCAGCTCTGGATTAACTATTCTCAACTGGAAGGTAATTGTCAATTATTTTAATTATTATCAAATAATTTTCTTACACCAGTAATATTTGTTCCGGCGTATTGAAATGGAGACAAATCAATTGTGTGCATATCAACATTGGCAATAATATAATTGTAATTATCTGTCATCATCCCCACTTGTTGAGCTTGGTTTAAAACATCTTCTAAAACATCTACGGAACAGTCTATAATATAATTAGTTTCACCAGTTCGTTTAGCAGCCATCAACATCATTCTGTAACTTCCATTCATGTCAGGTATAAGCTGTCTTATTATCACAGATCGTTTATGTGGTACATTCAATTCCAATAAATTGCTAATCCGCGAGAGTCCATCGATGCCTTCATAAAAAACTATCATCCTATGCCAACCGTAAGCTTTTACCAAGTCTTAAATATTACAAAATCATTTACATCAATCAATTCAATATTCTTACTACTTAAATATACCTACCAACATAAACAGTGGCAAGTACGGTTGGATGTGGATGCAAATTTACAGAGCACAGACCCCTTTCTTGAGTTACATCTGGATGAGTTTCAATGTGAGGTATTTCCTTTCTATCGCAAATCGATTGGATATATGATGAAGAATATGAGGAACTGGGGCCGAAGAGGCCAACTATGCCCATTTGCAACATTGCACATGCGCCTTGATAAGCCTCAAAAGCACTATAATATGAAACGTTGTACGAAACAGGAGTGATTGTATAATCATAACTTTCATATTTCTCATTCATAAGAGTAGATGTTACTCTATAGGCGATTTCGTCTGTCGTGTCACTAAATAAACCTCCTAAAATGAATCGAAATAAAGATCTATTGAGTATTAATTAAATAAAGTGTCTTTATTAATTTTAAAATTAATTTTAATTTGTTTCGACTGCAATTTAATTGGCACCAGCATCAGATGGCTGATCGAAAACAAATGTTTTAGTTTCAATGCTATCGAAGCTTACCTGTTTTCAGTTCCTCAAATTCATTGCTATATTTAGCACACACTGTTATTAAAACAAAAACGATCAACGATAGTTGACACATATTTAAATATATGATTTAAATTTCTGATGCACTACGAAAAAACATTCACGTGTCTTGATTTATACGGAAAAGAAACAAGCAACTGTGACAGTTTCATTGAACCGACTGTGATATTTTTAGAGAAGACATCTGAAATTTACTGTAGGAGACGGCCGCATGGGGTTCTACTTTTGCAAAATATAACCGTTGATGTAAACAGAATTGTTATACTTACGATAAAAATAAATTTATGCTTGTGTAAAACGATCAATTAAAAACAAGTAGAATAATTTATTTAGTAAGATATCTCATTACATGGTGGACATAAAATCTTTACAAATATTAAATAAAGCAAATGTATTTACAGAACAAATCTATATGAATTATAAATTATTTAAAAAACATCTAAGTGGCAATTTTTAAATAGCACTCGGTATTTACATTCGTCAAATATATTTTACATTGCCTCATTTCAGTGTACTATGACATTTAATGTTGAAGGAATTTTAAAGGAGAATATAAAATATATACATTTTAATAATTCTAGTTATGGTCCAAATTTACAGTCTTGAAACGAAATGTATTGAACACATTTTATAAAATATATTACTACAGAAAACATATTTAACAAACATTTCAGCTAAAGAATATTACTTTAACGTAATAATTACTTATACATTTGCTGGTTGTTGGTCTATATAATTGTGATATGATCCATACCTAATATGAAACATGATTGGTAACCATTGGTTAAACTATGAAATAACTTGATTATCATTTTAAACAATACAATATTTTTTACATGTATTTTTGTTATATAACAAATAAAATTTTCTAACAAGATAACAAATATTTTGGTTATTTGCTCTTAATGACTTTGTACTAGTTGTATTAACGTGTCTAGACGGACAAAAACATTCATTTACATATGTTATTTGCACAAAAGCACACTAATTTAAAGATTATAACAATGATAGACTCGGTCAGTCATAAAATCAATATGCTGAATTTGAACCATATAAATTAATAACAATAATAAAACAAGTAGCACTGGTGCAAAGTCATTCAGAAACACAATTGCAAAATCATTGCGTCACAGTACACTGTACTTAAGAGGGTGGCTCTTTGCTGACGAACCCGTAAGATGTATAAGATCCCGGAGGGTGGAAACGACCATCCTCCAAGCCTGAACCGCCAGAGGAACGGTTTTTTTGTCTTAAGGGTTTTGTGGAACCTTGACAACGAAGAGCAAATCTTAATTCTGATGCCATTTCAGCACACAGCGACCGCTATAAAATTAAAGGTTACATTAAAATATTTAGTGTTAATAAAAGTTAATTATCTGGTGATTATTGTAATGTATATTATATTTAGACATTTTAAATAAAAATAATCTTACCTCCTACTCATCCAAATATAATCGAAAGCAAAAACAGTTTACAAAATGAACTTAAATAGTTTTCTATTCATACCTACATACACGTATCTTGCACACAGAATATTTACAAAGTAGTAATTAATAAACAATTTACAATTTAAGTTTATACATAACATAAATCGTATCGTTGCATTGTGGTCACTAACAGTAGGCCACCAACATTACTCAAAGTGTCAGTTACAGATTTGTCGTTTGATTCTACATTATAAATTTGAAAATTAATGAAATTATAGAAATATATAGAGAAATTTTCTCTTAAAATAGTAATTTTAATATTAAATAATTAAATGAAAGAGACTAGCAATCAAATAAATAAATATTTAATTTTAAGTTACTATTTTGTATGGCTTCTTATTTTAAAACAAAATATTATCAATAAATTTCCTTTAAAACATTTTGTAAATTTTAAAGCCTTTTTTACCGGGTAATAAATAATCTTAACAGTGGCATAACATTAACACTCCTTTTAAAAAAGATTTGGGACACCCTTATAGAATTTGTATTTTTTTCAGAATTTGACATTCTTTTTTTTAATTGTAAGGCATGAAAATTTGTTCTTATTTACAATAATTTTTTAGACATGAAAATTGTGCTATTTTTGACAGTTTATTCCGTAGACTACTTATGTGAAAAAATAAATTCATAAGAATATGACTTTCCATAGAATTATGAATATACATATTTTTTTTTATGAAATTTGATATTTCAGAATGTGTTTAATCTAGTGGTATAGTTAGATTGTTTATAAAAATTCGCTAGTATGATTTCTTCAATTTTCATGTCTAAAAATTTAACCCGTAAGTATGGGTTTTGTGCCAGAAAACGATATTTTGTTTACATATGTGTGTTTTACAATCGAAGAAAAAATTTGTCAAAATACAAATTTTTTTATAGTGACCCACTTTCAAATGGATGATACTGTCTGTATATTTCATTTTTTGATGAAATTTGTTTTTGGAAATTAGACACGTTTCGTCAGCACGTGTCAACCACAAACCCCGACACAAAAATCACATAAAGCCTCAATTTTTTCAAGTTTTATAATTATTGTAAATTGTTTATTAGTATGGACTAATTGGATGATTGTGATTATGAAATTTACAGTATGATATTGTCAGTAAATTCGATTTCATTTAGAATGAGACAATAAAAAATTAACCTGATTATGGTTAATATTTTTTTAATGAAATACTTTAAGAAAATGCGTGGAAAAACAATTTTAACAGTCGTCCCACACTTCTTAAGCAGTCATTACATATTTGTATACAGTCGTTGTCGTTAAATAATACACTTATTTTGAACATTCAATTAATATAAAATTATTATATTACTTGCTATATGTACAATTAATAAAAATTGAGCTATTTGTTTTCAGGTAAAAAATACCAAACAATATATAAAATACACGAATTGTATTGATGTAGAATAAATGGGGGTAATAACATGTAAAACGTGTAAGTTTGATACTTATTGATAGTTATAAATTATCTTCAAATTATAAATTTCTAAGTAAAAACATATCTGTACGTTTTTTTATATTTTTTTATTTTTATAATTTTAGTACTAATTAATTGATCTATTGAATATTTATATAAGTAATAAATTTATTATTTTTTATAACTATATAACTGATTGTTATTAATACATCTTCCCCATTTATCATACACTAACCCGAAACAACAAAAACACATCTTCAATTACGATTATACGCCTATCAATTACGAGAGTGTATAAAAAATGACCTACAGACTAGGTGGTTCTCTTATAGCTACGTGTCGTGCAGAATGCTGCTCACCCGTTCCTCGACGGCGACCTTCCGCGATTTCCAGACAAACTCGCACACAGCGATGACACATGCAACACCCATGCCGCCCATAAGGACGACGAACACGCCGCCAACATTCGCAAGACCGAGCTCGTTCGCTGTACTGCTAGTCTTTGTAGTTTCATCCTGAAAATTACCACACCAAATATAATTAATGCAATATTCAAAGGGTTAAACTCGTTAAAAAAGCAACAACATATAACAATAATGTAGTGACTTTTCGGTAGAGAACGTCATTAATACAGTATGAATATGCAGTCATCTTTATGGTGCATTGAACGAAAACAGACAAACCCCATTATAATAATACATAACGAAGGCAAGTATTAATTAAGCCACATGTGTACTCACCCTACAAGCGCCACCTCCACGTTTCTCTTTCCACCACCTAGTTTTAAGTATGTGCAGCTTTCCTTCCTCCTGTAATTTTAAAATTGCTCCGCTAATTGCTGTCCTGAATGGGGAATCTGTAATTTGTTTAACATTAATTAAAAATCCGTCCACGTAATCATACATCCAGATTAATTACAAACAGATAAGGGTGGGTAACAGGTAATGAGATAACGGGTTATGAATAATGTAGTAATTGCTATGGTTCATAATGTGATCATATTAATATTAATCTCTTTCAATATTTGACTATTCAAAAAATTAAGTTAAACAAGATTATTTTAAGCTAAATAGATTCAAGAAAATTTCGGTATTTTTATATTGACCATTAATTTTCTTTCAGCAAATTAAAAACCACCCTGTTAATTGCAGCTCTAAATGGTAGATCTGTAATTTTATTAACAGTAATTAAAAATACGTCTGCATTATCTCATTCGTAGATTTATTACTGCTGGTTTTGTACGCCTCTGGGTAGTTAATAATACTGGCAAATTAATTTCCAAGCTTCTATTAAATTTTATCTTACATACACAGCAATTACACTAAAGTGCAATATTGTGTTTAATTCAAGATGCGGTTTAAATGGCTGGTTGGAAATGTAAATAGTACTTTACGAATAAAGATTAAAGCAACGTACTCTTTCAGAGTATTCAGTAAATTTTTAAATATCTTGACTTCTTTGAATTTATTATGATTTCAGTACGTACTTGGTGGCATGGCAATTCCGTAGCCTTTGGAGTCGAGCATGCCTCCAACTTGGGTGAGCTCACAGTTTCTTTCTATTACATATTCAATGGACGTGGACTCCATCAGATAAGCGTAACTGCCTTTTCCTTTTACTACCTGTTCAACTCCTTCGATGTTGGTGCTGGCAAACACCGACGGCCTTTGAGATTCCATAAAGGCCCACATTCGTTGATATGTCGAGAAATTTGAGTCCTGACATACATAAAAAATAGAATAAATATTTAAATACAAAACAAGATTTTCACAAAAAAAAAAAATTCGAAATTGTCGATCTTCTAGAATCTAAGATGTTAAACTAAAACTTAATTTTAATTAAAACACCCTAACTGGAGGATGTAAGTTCAAAATTAAATCCCAAAGTAAAAGCAATTGGGAATAAATTCTCAGTAAAGTAACGCTTTGACGTGGAGACTAATAAAACGGTAACACAAAAGCATCTTTTATCTATGATAAATGCAATTTTACCCTGAAGAATGCCGCAGTGGAACCGCCTCGCAATGCTCCGTATTTAATTTTCGTCTGCTTGGCCAGATCGTCGGCGCTTTCGATAGGCGAATCCATCCTCTCGACCGTGAGGAACGCTGCCAGGTTGGCTGTGTACGATGATATCATTATCAGTGTGAAGAACCACCACATGCCGGCGACCATTCGTGTGGAAACAGCCCTAGAATTAAATAAGGATTAAATAAAGGAAAAGACAGGGAGAAAATACGAGATGGCTTATTCCGGTCTCGTTGTCGGTGCACGTCTTGGCATGATGGGTAATTTACATTTGTGTAACAACTTAAAAAAATTATTGAAATTAGATTTATATATTGTTGAGGTAGGAAAACTGTCACAAAGTAAAACCCCAATTATAGGGGTATTATTTCGTTAAAATTGTATGTAGTGTATTGAAAAAGATCAGTAAATTTTATCCAAGGTAGAAAAAATAATCGTATATATCAGATTTCTGATATTTTTAGATGAGTCTATGTGAATGAAACCAATTTAACCTCGTAAATTTTATGAAATTCGTTTTCGATTCATCATCAATATTTAATTCGGTTACGTATTTACAACTTTAATCAAAATGTGTCGCAGTTTCCAATCATATTACTTGTGTGAACACGGATAAAACTTCTGAGACGTGTCGTTCATTTCAAAATTACGCTTATAGCTTCCGAACTGCAAATCTAGAACACTGATTGGCAAATTTTCAACCGGAAATGAGGGTGCATATCACGTCTTTGCTGCATCTGCCACATAACCTATCCTGCAACAATGAATATTTTACGTTTTCCAAATGGAAAACAATAAGAGACTAAAAATGTACCATCTAATGCTCTCTGAAAATTTTAAGTTAATAGTAATTTCCTGGCAATTCTATTATCAGGTACATAATAGCTAAATATAATTTCAAGCGCTACAATTAAATGACAAAAAATTAATATAGACAATAGAAAGCTTTATTATAATTTCGAATGTGTAGAATAGTTGTTCATATTGTTTTGGTTTATCTAGAATTCTTAGAAAACCAATTAAAAACAAATTTTCTGGCAAGATTTAATAATACAAGAGACATCTTTTCATATAAAGCATTCATTTTGTACAACAATACATGTCAGATGCCTGCATCAAAAGATGCTATTATCCTCACACCTACTACTGTGATGTACGCTTTCTTGATTCTGCTTTATATTTGTACACTTTTGATAAACTGGATCTTAAATCTCCGGTAGCAAAACGCCAAACACTGGACATCGTTTACAGATTTTATTTTTTATAGTTCTCGAGCTTGACCAGTCCTGTCATTTTTCATTTTGCAGTATCGCCTTTAAAACTACTACTACTTAGAAATAAATTGAAATAAACCACTGTTTAAATTGCAGGTTCGGTGCTAAATTGATGTCTATCGATTTCAGTCCATTGAATGAGCATTTTTAGTTTTACTATTTCCATATTCAGACACTCAATATAACATATTTGAAATTTAGGTCTTGATCCCACAATATTGAATTTCGTCGATCTTATTCGTGAACTGAAATACGACTAGTTTGGACAGTAAATTCTGAAAAACATTTTCCATTCGTGGTTTGTGAATTATGTATTAAGGTTTTAAAACGAAAGCGTAAAAGCTTTTATTGTTATTTCACAGTTAATAAAATGTACTAATTAGACACTATGCATAGAAATGGAACCAATAATCATAGAATGAGGGGTTAGGTTATTACAAACTAATATAAAAATGTATATACTCACCGTTTGAACACAACCTAATTCTAGAGTAAATCCATTACAAATATATAAATACTGATTTTAAGAATTACTAATTGTTTTACTAATATTGCTAAAATAATATATTTTTTACTAGTGCAAATAAATCCTAATGACTTGTGAACTTTTTGAGTATATTAATACAAAATGGCTCCTAGATGGTTAAAACATACTTATATAGATACTAAAATGGACTCTTGATTCAGCAAGACTAACAATACATACAATAACTACCAATGTTTATGTAAAATGTCTTATGAAACACTGTGTCATTATGTCTGTAAATAAGAATTGAAACAGAAAAACACCGAAGAGCACTTACTTTGGTGCAATGTCGGAGCCTTGCTGCATCAGAGAGCCAATGGTGAACCACAATGAATTTAACAGTGTAAACTGGTTCTCCAGTACGTCTGGTTCATTGTTGCATGGGTGCGGGTTGTCCCATTCGTAAGGGCTGAACCTGCAACCACATAACATGGCGTAACTAAAGGTTTTAGGGCTTACTTAGGCAAAAAGTCGCATCCTTGCTGCATCAGGGAACCTATGGCGAACCACATGCAGTTGAAGAGGGTAAACTGGTTCTCCAAATGGTCGGGATTCGGATTGCATGGATGTGGATTTTGCCACTCATACGGCGTAAATCTGCAAGTTTATCAAACATTTTTTAACAATAATTTCACTAAATAATTTTTAATGATTTGTCTCAGACATGTGATTTTTTTATTTCTGTAAAACAATATAATATTATGGGCATTTTCGTATAAAAAAACAATCATAAATTTCCACGTGATGTAAATTAAATTATAACTTTCATTGCCTACCTTTTTAATTTGGCTTCTTTTTTTTATTTATCCATATTGACTGTTTGATTGAAGTTTTGTAAGTAGTACAATATGAAGCCATATCGTTTTAATAACCATTTAATGAAATGTTAAAGCATCTGGCGATCGTTGTTGTGGAATGTTTTGGAAAATTGGTTTTAAGAATACATTTCAAATATATTAATTAAATTTTGTACAGGTTGAGTTAATTAGTTTAAAAATATTTTTTGGTAAATGTTCCTTAATTAAATAAACAGATAAATTTATAAACCATCTCAAAATAAAAATTGCAATTCGAAACCATAATGGATATCAAATTATTATACGAATATAGGCAACTCTGAAATTGTTTAACTTGAAATGACCCCAAACTGCGTGGGTGATATTGAATTTCTGTGCAAATTCACATTTTTTAATTAAACCACAACCCCAAAATTATTTCATATTTAAAATACCTTGCAAGGATGAAGAGTAGGACAGAAACTCCCAAATAGGCGGTCGCCATGTAGATCCACACGTCCAACGAAAGTGGCGACAGGAATGAAAATAGATTAGGCGGCTGCTTGATGGGCTTCCTATAAAGGATGCTAATGCCCAAGTTCATAAATGGCATGGTGAAGTCCACCGCCTGTTCCCGTTCATAAGTAATGGTCAGATCGGCTATCGCCAAGTCGGCCTTCTGGTTGAGCAGCTCTCCAATCATGCCGTTCCATTCTTTCGTGTCCCTATTCTGTGATCCGTATTGACCATCTGGTGTCAGGCGAATCGTGTAGTTAAATCCGAGAACACGGGATATCTCGTGGATCAGATCGACTGCGTAGCCTTCGAACTGGGCATTGCCGGTCAATTTCTCGCTTGCCTCCTTGCGCATTACGTACGGGGCGCTCTGAAAATCAAATGTTCCACGATAATCGAATCTGAATTTGATCTTGCGAAATATTCTATATGTCGAGAAGGCCCGCAAAATTCCCACGTCTAAACCCATTTCATTTGTAATTTAATGTATTTAGAAAAAACTACTATTTCTACCTAGATAAGCGGAAATATATTCGTATATCAAACCATGCGTGAACTAATATAATACGATTTTAATTATAATTTACATTTCACATGATACTTCAATTTATTAACTATCCTTTGAAGCTGTTATAGATGTTACTTCCCTGAAATTACATAGAATGGGAAAATAACTAAAGCGTTAAATTACAAACTAAGCTTTAATATAGGAAGTAGAAGTTCAAACAAAACATTTGCACTAATGGGATTTTGATAGAACATGCACACAAATGATAGAAATAATGATAATCAGTTTCATACTTTCTCTTTTAGATATTACTGTATAAATACTGGCCGAACAATTCAGAAAACTGGAGCTTAAACCTTGATAAAAATTCGGGAAATTCCAACAAACATCCCGTGCTCATTATTTGTATAAATTAAAGGTATTAAATTTTAGCGATGCTACATCGAACATGTACTAAAAAGCCCCTAATCACATCTTCGCACCAGCTAAAAGCTCATTCATTCATTCACTCTTATGTGCTGACGTCGTACTAGAACACATGCACTTTATTAGCGGACACATTTCTATTCCAAAGCAAAAAGCTGCCGGTGTCACAGAGCAAATTACCTTTGTACATTTGCTAATTTATACTTAATGTAGTGCGACGTCATTACACATACCTAGTACCAAGTAAAGTAGAGTTTTAACACTCAGCAAGCTTTGCGAATTTAGGTAATTAAATCGGGCTATTCCTGCTTTAACACACACAGGTGTGTGGTATTTACAACGTGAGTCGTTTTGTGCATAATAAAAAATGTGCAAAATTAACACTAAAATTTATGCTCACCAGTATAGTAGTGACTACGAAGGTCTTGTTTTGAATAATTTCAACAATTTGAGTGTAAGCCTCGCCGTAAGTCCTCGTGAAATTAACTCCTTCCGTCGAATTCCACGTGCCAATTTTCTTAAGACCTTCCCGACTTAGTTCGATTATATCCAAGACGAAATCGCTCCTGAAGCCTTGATGGTCGAATTTGATTACGCCAGTTAGCCCCCTCATTTCCACCTGTAGGAAAGGTAACCAAGGATTTGCAATTTATGTTTTACTACGCTGAATATAAAATAAGATGAAATTCTTCACTTCGTCCCCTGCTATTGATTTTACCCTTTTCTTTGGTTTTAGATTGGGAGGTCATATAATATTTATTATCAAAACTAGATATGATAAAATAATTTCACAATAAATGAAACAGATATTCTTAAGTTATAAAATTTTCAACAGTTAATTTGTACTCAAAAATGTGGAATGGCAATTTTATAATTGTACAATCCTGGTTCGTCAAATATTCACATAAATTAACGCATTGTGGAATGAGGTGAACTACAAAATTTGCATCTATTTATTGATTCCATTTTACTAGGTATGAAATATGTAATGTGTTTTCATAGTAAATTAACGAAACATATATGAATTTCTATACATTAGCCGACAGCTAATTTGAATTTTCATTATTTTGTGAATATTCGAATTATAATTGTATTTAAATGAGTTGATTAAAGCTTTATCTATAAATAACAGTAAAATCCAAAAGAATAAATAATGTAATTAAATATTGTTACAATATGTATTAAATTTATTTTAATACCCTTCTAGTAAAGGAAAACTTATATAAAAGTTTTATAAAAATTTTATGCAAACCTATTTATTTTGAAACTGAAACAAATTAATTAATCTTTGGTTAATTCGACTAGGTTATGCCAAATTAAATGTTTAGCAATATTGTTAACACCAATTTGTAAAACCTCATTCATTAACAAAATGTTGAGTTTCACCTGAAATGATTAATTTGAAGGTATAATTTGGTGTATCAGTTGAACGGGGGTTAAAGTGAGTACCTTGACCGAGCTAATAACTTACCACCTTCATGTAGTTAATGAGACTGTAGCCGTGAGGCCAAAAATCTACGGCGTCGCAACTGAGCGGCTTGATATCAATTTGCTGGCTGGTATCCAGGTCGTGGAGGGCTTTGGCGAATAAATGAACCGCATCATACATTAAGGCCGTCTCCGCCTATAACAATGAAATATTATTACTATGGATACTTTTCGGTCAGATCTAAATTGGAAAAACCGACGGCTTCTTTGGATATTAGGACAGGTAACTGAAATTTATAGATCAGTCTGTTTTTTTGTGAATAGTAAATGTGGTACTATTTTTTAACATTTAATTATCATTAAGTGTATATCATATACAACCTGAATTTAAATTTGATAAATTCCTATATATTGAAGTGTATTGAAATCAGCAAAAATAATAGTATATTTCACCCTGCCACCATAAATTGTAATATCTGTGGATGTTTAGGTACCACATATACGTGTCTACCACATAACAACACAACATGCATATTGTGCCTTGTCCTTATAAATTAAATAATAACCGAAATAGTATCGAAGATATTTTGTAGATTTTGTCCTGAACATAAATATAAAACATTTTTTGTAAGTGTAATATGGGTATATTTTCATATAACTAGTACAAAATTTTACAAAATATCTTGGTCGAAGTAAAAGTTAGTCTTTGGGAAAATAAATTAATCAATGACATCAATGAATTATACAAAATAATTATGAAAATCTAACATTAATTTTAAAGATTAAAATGGACGATTATATATCATTTAATTATATATTTCATATATACTACTTCCACAAATTAAATTTTTATTATCTCAATATTTTTGTTAAAAATAGTATTTATTAATCTTTTGGAACCACTTGATAAGTAAGTACATGCGTGATACTCCATTAGTGTTGATCATGCAGAACTATGAAGACGAAAATGATAAATTCATGCAAAAATAATACTTTAAAAAATTTTGAATCTATAACAAACCTTTAAATTATCGTGGCCGCAGCAGTCTTTGCGATACATTTTTCATATAACTTTTAAAATCAGTAGTACAATGTTCATTTTCTAGTTTTTATCGGGAAAACTGTTTTCCTGGTAATTCGAGTCTAGTTTATTACATACTTATGTTATTATCAAGTTGTGTTATGTTGTGTTCCTTGTTTAGTTAGAAGTTACGTGTTATTATTTTAAAATAACCAGGAAAACTTTACTCTTGAAATAATATTTTTTATAATTCGTAACAAAAAAATGTTAGAAACTTTAAAATAAAAATGTAAATTTTCCGAATTTAATTAAAAGCAGAAAACTTTTACATTCAAAGCAATTTCATAGAGTTTCTTATAAGAAGCCAATACGCCTCCAAAATTTCAGTAACTTATTGTCTATTAAATAAAAGTCTCGTAAAACTTTTAATAATCTTTTTAGGGCGACTTAATGTATTGTCAAGTAGAACAAGCAACAACTTTTCTAGAGTCTCTAAACCGGACTGCAAAGTTATATCACATTAAACTGGACAAAGGAAATTTATAGAGGGATGGTACAAATCATGAATTTACTCAGAAAATGTTTCTACCGGATAAATAAGTAAACGTTTTATTTGAATTTACGTGAAATGAAAAAATCTTGTCGTTTTATGATAAATAATGGCTTTAATTTGCTTTAATATAATATTACGATTAATTTTCAGTCTCCTATCTCCAGCTACAACCGACACAGGCCAATAAACATTGAACATATTTTTACGGCTGAAACAGAAAATTGTAAGTAACTGTCTACAAATTGATTTATATTTGTGATACATTTATTGAATAATCCATAAAAATGCAATATGAAATTTTGCTTTTGACCTTTATGATAAATGGCCGTAATATTTTTTCTAGTGTGTAGCTAAATTGCAGCGCGGGATGAAAAACCTGACAGAATGATAATATAAATCAGTAAAATCTTTCAGTTTATGAGATATACTGTGGCATTAGTTGAATACAGTACATTTGGCGTATATTAAAAAAAAAAAACTGAAATTGGCCTTAACTTTATAAAATATCATAGTAGAATAAACTTAATAAGTTTCAAATTTAATTCAACACCTACTCTCTTAATTACTACATCATGAAACGAAATGAAAATACTTTATGGCAACTGCATGAAGGAAAATACAAAAAGGAAACTTTTGAAACATCTAATGAAGCAGTTGGATGGAACATTTAGATACTGCCACATACGTAGAATAAAAAGAAAAATAAGCTGGAAATAGTAGTGTTTGATATTCATTAAGCAAACCAATTACAATAAAGAAAGAGAAGTTTTAGTTTTAAATGTGTTATTTTGGACCTAACAGTGCCGACTTACCTTCACAAATGTGTTATTATCCTGAATGAGGTCGGCGTCAATGGCAGATATGAAAATAAAAAGGTGCTTTTATTAGGTACATTAACAATGGTAGGGCTTCAGAAACAGCTGTGATTCAAGTCTGTAGCGTTTATTTCGATGCTAACGGTGGGCAAATAAAAATATTAGAATTAAAACACTTCAGGTTGCTGACTATTCAATTGCAAAATATAGATGCACACGAACATTTAAAAATATATGTGTAAAAATTACCCTTGTAGATGGTTTACTATGCTTTGTTATCCAACTATTTGGATTTAACTTAACCATATGGGGGTATGGATTTCATTATCTTATTATTGGAATACAAGCGCTTAAGGAGATAACGCATAAAATAAATTATCACGTAACACACGTAAAAGTGGAAAATACTGTTACTAGGATTAGGTTTGGACATTATTGCAATACGGATGTATGAAACAAGTTTATATCCGACGTTAAAACAAAAGATAAAAGTAAATAGCCAGTCATAAAACAAACGAAAATATGATTATAATTTCAGCCGTTGGCGTGAAATAAAGTTAAGTGTTTGTAGGATATAAAATATTGTAGGCGATTAAAAATTTATGAACTGTGAGAGATAAATCATGTTGAACATGAATTTCTCGTAAAAATTTAAGATATATATTTAATGGTGTGGAAGACGTAACTGTGCTATTTATCAAAAATATATTTATATTATATTATATTAATTATATCCTATAGGAAGTAACTCTAGGTAATGTAACATATATGCACATATACATATTAAGTTATTTAAACCAGAACAATTGCTCGAATCTAATATTGCACCACTCAAACATATTTTTCACTTGGAAAGGTTATGTCTTCGATTGACTGAATTCAATATAATCGAAGCAAATGTAGTGAACTTGACATTTTCACGGAAACGCTTTTGGCGTCTGAGCGTACAATTCTCGAAAAATGTGTACAAGGAATTCGCGAGATTGCCGCAGCGGCACCGGTAATAAAACGAAGTAAATAAGTGCAAATTTTATTGACAGTTCCAACTTACTGCATATCACCGTCTAGATTACTTTCCTACCGGAACCCAATAAAAATTGCGGCATAAAACGAATTCGTAAGAAACTGCACCTACTAACGGAATAATAAAGTTTTATACCCTGTAAATGGGTGCTATCTCGGACGCCTTTTTGTTTTTTACGTCCAGCCCGATGTTCCAATCTTTGACGATGCTCCTCACTTCCGGTCCGTCAGGGTCCACGAGACGGAACGCCGTGATGTTCGTGCCACCGTACTTGAACTCCTCAAGATCCACGCCATGCAAATCCTGCAATAAAAGTGGGGATAAGTAGGCAGTCGTAGGCAATGTGGTAGGATGAGAAGATACGAAAAGATGGATTTACAAAGGAAGCCAAGCTAGCAATCTTGTGAATGTGATAGACCACATTATCAGAAGGGCACGGGGAATGATAATTAATATAAGTTATTTCCAGTAATCCAAAGTTCAACATTTTGCGCTTATTCTAATTTTTTTATAAGAGAAACTATAATAAAATAATAATAATATAATAATTATAAAAAACTCAGGATCTTTAAGAAAGATGATTGATTCATGCATTTTAATTAAATATTAATATGTATTGTTTTACATAAAAAAGGCCGCATCAGTTAAATATAAATATACATAGGAAATTGAGGTATTATTCACTAATAAAGAATATACATAATTTATTTAAATTTAATTTTACGCCTAATATATTTTTGACATTAAATTTTTATTCCTGCAAAAACCATTATACAACTCAGAATAGGAATATAAAGTGTGTTGCTCATATTAAAGTTTAAGTACCCATGAAATTTAAACAGTCAAAGAAGCACAACCCTTTTTAAGTTTCGAAATAAAATTGCGTTAAATTAAATTTTTTCATTTATTATGCAACTTTTGGAAGCCCTTTCACAATTCATAATTGAAAATTGCAAAGTTGTATTATATTATTATTCTACGAGTACATACAGACTATAGACGAACTAACAGATCGTTAAAACAAAGTATTTCATAAACATGACTTTACTGGCATACGAGGCAGGTTATAGCAGGCACTTATGAATGTATGGATAAGTTCCATTATAACGTAAGTGTGATGTAGCTCAGTTTGGATCATCATCATAAAGGTGAATATCATATTATTACTTGAAAATTTAAGTTTAGAAAAAGATTTTACATCTTTGTACTTTTCTCTTGTTAGTAAATATACAATTTATTTCATCTTTTTAGATATGAAAATGGACAATTGAATTTTTATTTTCTTTCAATTAGCAAAATGTTACTTCACTAGTAAAACACAATTTCGTAATTTTAAAAGGAATGGCACTTACATGAATCGAAATGTAAAGTTCACATAAAAGTAATGTTTCAAAAGACCATTCTTTCTTAAGTCTTTCCGAGTGCACTTCTTGTTCGAATAAATTACAGCGTAAATATACATGTTAAAAATCTACCAAACAACAAAGAATATAAAATTTCCTTTTATGTTACTAGAAGGAACTACAGGATCCCAAATTCAAATCAGTTCAATATTTATTATAAAAATAAAATATACTAAATAAAAAAAAATGTGTTAGACAATTTGAAAACTGAAACAATATAAATTTAATCAATAAATAAAATATTTTGTAGCTGGCGTATGAGCATGATTGTTTTAAAAATGCGAAGTTGCATTCTGTAAAATTTACATACCCATCTAGTATCATTAATTTTCAAATTTTGTCGAAGCAAATTCAATTTATTGAATAAAAGCATTATCGCAACAACATACAATGTAGATATTTTATTCAGTTTTTTACTACTATACAAATAAAACTTGTACATTGATATATGTTTCATTTTTAGGATTGCTATATATTTTCTGTGATTTATTTAAACAAACAATTTTAATTAATTTTATTCCTTAGCAAATGTGGATTAACCTGAATTAAAAATATTATTTACTAGCGAACATTAAATTAAAACTTTGACTATCCATTTACAAAATACAACTTTGCATCGAATTACTGCAACTCCAGATCGTAGAAGATTAACGATGGCAACACGAAAGTGCAAATAAGTATCGCAATTCCACAATCGATTTTGAACTTACTAACTAGCCAGAATTGTTATAATTGTAATAACACTTCATTTACAACGAAAGCTAGAGCAAAATAAATTTCTTCTACGTTTTCTGATATTAAAATCTCATTGAGGTCGAACAAAGAAAGCATTCCTTGTCTTGAAATGACTTCTTAACTTAACTTATTGAATGCTGAGTATTTCCAGTTAAAGTTAAATAAATGTGTTTATCCCTGATTATTACATTAACCGTAAATACGTTTACTGAAAACAAAGGGGAAAAAGATGATAAATGATCTAACAAGAAAAATAAAGTAAAGAGACAAAATTACATACAACCAAGTCATTTGGACCAAACTAAAAATATTTGAATAAATCCGATTTGAAAAATTTAATTCCTTTATTGACGCCTTATTACTACATAACAACATTAAAGAATCGTTTGTATAAGAGATAAAAGTTTTCTTCGTTTTCCAAAGGTCCTTTGAGATTGCCATTAAAGTCGACGTTGGGAGCTAAAAGAATTGCTTCCTTAAAGTAGATGTCTGCGGGAATAATGCATGAGCGTCAGAGAATGTATAAATTGCTACGTCTTTGCTACAAATATATTTCAATGCCAGACAGACGGAAAACGCCCAAATTACAGTTTTGTATTGAATTAATTGATAACTATAAGTTAAAGGTAATCGCAACCTATCCATTTTACTTCTGCAACTATAGGTTTACTAGAAATTTTAGACAAGAAATAAAGAACATGCATTGGAGAAGACAACTCATCTCATAAAAGTAAACCGGACACTAAGAAGTACTAAGTATCGAAGGAGAAACTTACTAAGGAAGTTATCAGGTAGCTGTGATAGTCGCTCATCATACCAATCTGTTGCGCCTGCTTCAGTACATCGTAAATCCTTTGGGTCGAACAATCCAGCACGATGTGCGACTCGGCCGAGTTCTTGATCTGTTTCAGCAGGGGCCTGAAACAGGAGTTCTAATTAGTTCGGGGCGGAATAAGACGGAAAAATAGCGTCTGCTTCCTATTGTAATTGTTTCGGACGGCGAATTTGCTTATCTCTGCGATAATTGTTGCGAACGAATTAAATCACTTCAAGAAATTAATTTTGGTGTGGGAATACTAAAGAGAAACAAACCAATCTTTCAAAGTAATTTTAAGCCTAAAGCAACGTATCTTTGTTAATATTTATTAGTAATATAAAATTTACTTAACTAATTAAAGAAATAATAAATATTATATAAATATTGACGTGCAAGTTTTTTCTGAATGACCTCCAAATAATAAATAGTAATTAACTACTTTTCTTAATGAAGGTAAACAATCCGATTATTTCATTTAATGCTAGCTTTCTTGACATAATTGTCAATTTTTAATAAAATATAACATTTTCTTTCCGATTTTCTCATGATATTGTTAAACTATATATATCATCTTGTAAAGAAGAGCATAATTTATATATCGCAGACTAAATAGAGCGTGTAAAATGCAATAACGAAACTTGAGTGATGAAAATGCATATTGTATAAAGATGCTGTTCTAAGATATAAATATTAATAGGTAAAATGATAATATGGAAGCAGCAAATTTTGCAGAATTTTAAATTTCGCCAGGTTGCACCAACTGATATATAAACTGAGAAACAATTATTAATAACAATTAAATCTAATTATTTTTAAATAAATTTTACTATTTTAATGGAAAATACATATTGAATTTCTGTGTTTTTTTTAGTGAAAATGTTTTTTATTAAAGTTGTAGTTTTTCTATACATATTGAAAAACCTTAATTATTTATCAATCACTGAACTTTCAATAAGTCACTAAACTTTCATAATAAAGCAGAAATCGGCTTTTCAAAAAGTAAACATCAATAAACATGTGTTTTTCATCTTAACGACCTATTTATTTGTGAATATCCGAACTGTAATCTGAAAAAGTTTCTAAGAAGAAAACAACTTGAGACGTCCCATTTCTAAGAACGTTAATATGAAATATAGTAGTGGTAAAAGTAAAAAATTCTGAAAAGAATAAATTTACTGAGTCCTTAAAGCGTTGTAGGCACACAATTGGAATACTCTCAGGAGTCTGAAATGCTAACGCTTTTGATTTGTGCCCTAATAAAAATGTGATAATCCCACAATAAAAACTTTTTTATTTTGTTTAACTGACCTTAATCGACTATATTTATACTTAGAATATCGTACAGTGCGTATGTGTCTTCACAAATTAGTCCATTAATATTAATTTGTAAGAAGATAATTTTCTCATCTTGAAATTGTAGCATTAGCATACTTTGAATAAAATATTCAAATAGTCTTATCTTATAATATGTACTTAACCAAATTTCCTTCATTTAGAAATTAATCAGAATTATTTAAGAGAAAAGTTATAATTAGGTTGTAGGATTATAAGTAAGCCCCCAAGAAGCTAAATGAGTTTTAACCTTTTAAATTTATTTTCATGTGATGTATTTTATTTATTTATATAAGTAATAATCATTTATGACTCGTTATCCCACCCTAATGCATGATTTAACGTTTCTAAGATACCAAAATTGAGACAAATTCCTTTTTTTACCACCTATAATTAATATTAATTGACACATTATAATGATAAATTATCAGACCGTGACTTTTCCAGCGTTGCGGAAAGCCTATTTAAAATTACAGGAGACGCTTTTACGGGTTATTCCAGTGGCTTTGCCCTCGGACCTAGTCATAAATTATTCTAAGCCTTTGTTTTTAAATGAACTATTAAATTTGCATTTTGTCGTATAATTAAGAATTAACAGCATCAAGAGCTTGCACGTTTTACCAGGATAAAAACCGGCATATGCATGTTCATATTTCTCGATACAAACGGATTCGTGCAAAGTCTTGTTTAATCAAAAAAGTATACGTTTGTATGTGCAGACGCAACGCTTGGGATAATTACAATTAGATGAATTTTAAATGTTATTGTCATATTTGCATTAAAGGCGAGCTTGAAAATTTACATTTAATTTTTTATTCATTCCCGAAACCCTTTTGCTCTTGGCGTTTTGCATGCAAAAATACTTTTTTCGAACATATGCATGTTGGTTTTTAAATTGGTTTATAATGTTTTTTTCTTCGAGTTTTAATAGGTTTTATTTTAAACTGGGGGACAGTATGCACCGAACATTATGAGAAATATAAACTCATTTTATTTAATGCTGTATTTATTAATAAAATTGAAGTAAGAGTTTACTTTTGATACGGAAGCTTTTTTAAGACCTTTGACAAATGATGATCATATACGTTCACATTGTCTTTGTCTGTGGCTTCCCACTTATATAAACAAATGTGATGTTAAAATGATCGATGGTGATAATATTTCTAGCAGTTCTAACTTATGAATGTCTTTGGATATTTGAATGCACGTCAAATACCGGAACGTTCTCAATACATGATATATGAGA
Organism: Aethina tumida; assembly: GCF_024364675.1. NCBI lineage: Eukaryota > Metazoa > Arthropoda > Insecta > Coleoptera > Nitidulidae > Aethina > Aethina tumida. Next base: position 19,964,909 of record NC_065437.1, on the reverse strand, counting down.
GAATTTACTCCATGTAAAATAGGTCGAACATTACCCAATGACACGGCATGTCGTTAGTCTATTCGCAGAACTTGACAGAAATTGATTGAAATTGTTTCGTCTAAGCCATTGTATTTAAAAAAGTGAACAAATTTTAAGACAACACATGACCTACAAATAGAGAATATCTCTTCTTGGGGTAATAAATAAATACTTCTAGTAAGAAAAATGTGTAAGAAACAATAAAAGTTTTCTGAGACACTACTTGTTTGTCTTTTTCGTTTGTTACTTCAGGTTTACCTCCTTGATTTATCTGCACTTATTTTATTGCTCTGAAAATGGTTAAACTTGAATGCATTGGAATTTGAAGTTATCTGATGAAATATATTTACTCAATTGTATGGAAAGCTGTTTGTCATTGCCAGGAATGCATCAAAACTTAATATAACATGATAAGAAAGTTTTCAAAAGAACTTTTCAAAGTTACAAGTTGTCTTTCAAGAAAAATTTTACTCGTATCCTGATAAAATGACGTGATTTAAATATATTTTTCGTTAAAATATTAAGTGAAAATATACAATATTGAAAAAAAAATTAATACTTAAAAACGAATCATTCAACAACTTGCAACCAACTGTATACAGTTATTGAAATAATTAATAATTTAGTTTTTGTAAAATAAATATAATGATTTTTTAACCTAAACTCTATTTTTTCTTTTTAATTTCATGATTTGTTTCTTTAAAATCAAAATAATGTTTATCCAATAGAATTAGGTACAGTTATCATGTTTCTATTTTATATTTCTACAGTTGGTAATAATTTAAAGATTAACTGCAATCATTTTTAAAGTTTTTCATAATAATATAATACGCTTAATTCAATGATTTTAATTGAATCCCAAACGAATGAAGTTGGATGTATGCAATTGATTTCCAGGGAATAGTTAATAATGACTAAATTTAAATTTGTTAATTATTCTGGTTTAATTTGCATGAATATAAATAAATGAATTTTATTGAATTTTCTATATAAAAGTAATAATTTGATGTATAAAAACATTTTAAATTTCATATATAAATGCATGCAAAAATAATTATAATGACATCAGGTGCGTCTGATTATCGGTCCCATGATTAATTTACTTCTACCGTCGTAGATCAAATCTAAATTAATCAGTGAACAATATGATCGTACTATTTGTTATCATTCCATCAGCATAATTAACCTGTTGCTGAACAAGCAAAATTTCTGTGTTCTTAAATAAAAGGGAAATTTTGCTTATTTAGCGGAAAAGTTCCCATGGTAAGGTAGTGTGTGTCAACAATTTAATTAGTCTTTTAAAGTAGGTGTTGAGTTGGTCTTATTATAGATCAGGCATCCAATATACTACATTCAAAAAAAGTGCTTCTACTTGTGTGATTAGGACTACCCTGGAACCTTTAAAGCCCATATTGTCGTCATGCTTTATCATATTTATTAGTATTTAAAAGTATTTGATTGATTTCACTATGTTACAAGTTACAAGAAAGTGTAGATTCTTCAGAGCAACATAATTTGTTAACAAGAGTTTGGAAATGTTCTTTTAAAACTAAACTGATCTTAAATAATGATTAATCAATTGATTCTTCAACATTTAATTAATTAAACATATTTTATTTAAAATAGTTTTTTCTCCTGCTACTATTAATTAATTATTAGATTTGAAGATGGAAGGTAATATTATTAATTTAATTTAATATTATTATAAACGGTGTAAATTAAAATATAATAATGTTTAATATGTTAATTAAAAAATAAAATAAAAAATGTGCACACAATCCCCCGAAAGCTCTAATAAGTAATAGGGATGCTCTCATTTAATCCTGACGGTGGAGTAAGCACTGATTACCTACAGGTATTTACACTCGGTTCAACAAACGAACTAGCGTTGATGTTTGGCTTACTCTATTCGTTAGTTGGTAAGCCTTTATTTGCGACCCCATATCACGAACTAGCGACTGTTTGCTCAGGTATATATTTGCATGGAAAATTTCTATGCAAAGGTTCTTCTGGCTTCCACACGCGATACCCGTATAAGTACTGTTAACGTGGATGGTTGGATGGCTCTAGTTAATTGTATAGCAGTTTAGTTGTTCTTGTTTTTTAATTCTTTTCAGGTTTCCACATTTCCTTTTGAAATGAAATCCGGTTGCTAAACACCAGAACACTCATAGGTGTAAAATATAAATTCGGGAGTCTACTTTGTTTAGTTTACAAGAAAACAGATCCACTATAATATGTAAATAATTCAGAAACAAGTCGAAACTGTAATAACTAATTTGCAAGTACACAAAACAAACGGTAATATGCCCATATTTGCGTGTCCGAACTGCTAAAGCACACAGTATTTAAAGCACATAGAGAACCATTCAAAGTTCCAAGTCACTTAATGAAATTAACGAAACCTTCCTGCTTCTCATATCTCGCAGGATCCACATGTAGTGCTCTGCTGACTTTTTGTCAGTTGAAACCGTTGCACTTCCACAGTTATTTACAAACGACTCGTAATTTCATCAAAACTCCTTCGACCCTCCAGTTATTTTACTTTATATGACTCAGTTTGTTACACCTACAAAGAGCAAATTTCGCGATTTGCATGTGTATGTAAGTTGCGTAGCAAATGAAATGCAGTTTTTGTTCCCAGCTTGAGAATTATATCAGTTTTTACCTTTGAAGTGTGGAGCAAGAATATAAAATTTTAATTTTATAAATATCTAATTTTTTGTTGTTTTACTCTTTTAAGTTTTGTTAAACTCAAAGGCGTTCTTAAAGTCAAAAGGATATGTTACTTATGAATTACAACTTTCGTACTTCCAAGACATAGTTAACGTTTCAGACGACTTCTACTGTACACGTTTGTTTCCCTTATTCTCTAGAAGAGTAAAAACTTCTGTTTTCAAAATGAAACATAAACGGGGGAGATAATCTGATATTTCCAAGTAAATGCACAAACTATGTCAAATACCGGAGTAAAACTTTATTGTCCAGTGGGTATTATTCCTGGCGAAAACTCAGAAGAGCATATTACATACACTCCGAAAACTTTACCAGTCTAACTTTACAATTTATTTAAGTGAAGTAAGGATGTAACGCATTAAATATTAATTAGAGTGTTGCACTTTATATTCATAACTTTCCTATGCCACAATGAAATAGAAAATGTAACTTTAATGTAACAATTTTCGTTCGTCAGTACTGTATATAATTAACATGTTACACAAAAAAGAAATTCCATACAAATACAAACTTTTGTCTTTGTGCATATTTTACATACGATTCTATCAAGGTTAAACTTGTAAATTTGGTTTATTAAAAGTTTGTAAACAATAAGTTTTCATAGTTATAAATCATTGTTTTTAACAAAATATTTCATGGAAAATGTTTGGTTTAATGAAAAACTTGACTTGGAGATTCCAATTTTGTTTGGAGTAAAACGAAACAACTAATTTATGTACATTTTAATTTAATTATTTGTGCATTATTTCATTATTATTCCTCATAATGGTCTACATAACTATGTAGTAAAGAACAATTATTTTTAAAAAATGGTATTAATACTGTTATTAATTGTTTGAACGGTATTAATGTTACCTACAAATATCATATTCATGTTTTAATTTCACTTTGGGGTCCTAACTAATTTATCACACGACAAAACTGAAACAGATAGTAATTTAACTTAATTATACCTGTCTGGTATGCTGCATTTGTAACGCATATACCTATGTAAATATAATGCCAAATTCCCAGTCCATTTCACATTTGTGCATTGTAAAACCGAAACCGAAATAATTACAACAGAAATTTCATTAGGCACGCAGCGCAAACAGAAGTGTATGTGACGGCCGTTCTGAGTTATTAACAGGGCAACATAGATAAGCCATGATCCTACCTGTAGTCATTTCCTTCACCCAGCTGACGAACAGTGATGGGAAACTCGTAGGGTCCGTGAGCCTTCAGAAGTTCCTGCAGACGTACCAGGCCCTCATTATTCTCGTAGATAATCGTGAAGGATTTCCAACCCCAAGCCTTCACTAAATCGACGTATGCCTGTAATAAAGAAGGCCAATTTATTCTTTTAATCTTGCATTTTTATCAAACATAAACATATTTTTTATATCAATTTATATGATAAGAACATAAAGAAAACTTTTGTGTTTAATTAAATAATAATAGTGGCCACAGCAACGTTAGTTCAAACGTCAACTAAAAATAAAGCCAACCTTGAGGAAATGGGACTTGCTGAAATTAGTTTAAAGACTAAGACACTGGTTTCTACTAAAAATGTGAAAGACGACCCTCAATTTATAATATAATCTAAATTATATAAATATTATATATGATAAATGTATTTTATTATAAAAACGAACGCAAAGACAAATCCAAAATTGTGACGAATTGGTTAAAAGTCTAAAACATCGATGTTTTGTCTTTGTTATTCCAATCTTCAAACATCATTCCTATAAAAAATTAGGGGTCACGTTTATAACCAAATTTGACATAAAAATATAAATTTAAATCACAGCAATTCAAGTAGCTTGAAGGGATATATGGTAGACTTGTAGTATATTCAGAAGTCGGGCCAAAATTATAAAACAAAAATAATATTATACAGTTTTTAATGTTAAATTAAATAACACAGAATTTGTCATTAAAAATTCCTTTCTAAATTCAATTTTATGATACTGTATAAAACAATAACAGTAAATTAATATTAATATTAAACAGTTCACATTAAATAAAAGTTATGGCTTAAATATTTCACATTTTAAAAAGTTTATATAATAATGACCACTAGTGTATTTATATTGGTTATAGTTTAATTTACATGTACGATTTTATTAGTTTCATTACGATTTATGAGTAACAAAATAATTTAATATTAAAATAAATTTATATATAATGATAAATTTTATTAAAATTAATTATTTTATCAATAAACATTATGTTTTATAATAGTTATATAATTTTATATAAATTGAAAATAATTTATTTAAACTTGAGAATGTATAAAAATTAACTATAGTTATATCTATAATAATAAATAAATAATGTCTATTTTATCCGTTAATTAAATTTTACATAATACGAACAACTTTAAATAGTCAAACTTTTGTACCCTCCGACAGTTATATGAAACAAAACTTTGAAAGTTTATTTTATTATCTGAATATTTTATGAGGAAATTGAAAATTAAATTTAAAATTTTAGCTATAAATTTCATAGAGTCGACCGAATAAAGCAATTTTACGACGATATAAATAATAAAAGTTAGAGTAACTGAAAACGCTAATAATAGCTATAAGACATTCCTTTTTGAATATAAATAACATTATTATTGTTTAAAATATACATCGTTTGTAAAAAGTATGTCACGTTTAAATTAAAATGAATATTTTAGTGTTTAAAAAATTAATGCGATTTCAGTTAAGTAAAAACTTCTTTCTAAATATTTTACGAGTTCGTCGAAATAGTGTTAGCGAAGTTAGATGAATCCCATGCAAAGTTTTCGAATTTTTACAAACTGAATTAGTTTGCAAAGAATCCAACCGTTTTTAAATAAGCAAACGACAACTTTCACGGACTACCCGACAAATAAAATCAAATGGAATAAACGTCACTTTCGTAAATTAGATTTCAAAGTACGCGTTTAACTTATCACGAGTCTAGGTTTTCAAATAAAACCCTCTGTACTTTTTATTATTCAGTGAGGGTGCATATTCGACAAACTTTTGACGTATCCTGTATCACCGTTATTGATAAGAAGTTAAACTTGTTCCTAGAAGATATTTTGCATATTTTATAGTTAAGTTAAACTTTTTAGCGAGTATTTGCATACGTTAAATACAAATATATAAATGAAAAGATGGTAGACTTGTAATTTGCTCTTAACAAAATTGTAAAAATAGATTTGTGTCTTGAGCAGATGCATTATGTAACATAAAAGCATTCTCTTTATGCAGAAGCTGGTTGGGAATATAAAATGTAAGTTATTATATACGTGAAATTTACATTTATAGTAAGCATTCAATAGAATGTAAATGTTGAAACTCACAAAATTGCGAACAAGAAATCGTTCTTAAAAATTCAGATTTTTCTATTGCCACTCTAAAGTGGCTTCCTACCCACTTTTATATTTTATTCAATGAAATAAACTTTAAATTATACTTTGTTTATAATATAAACTCAGTCACACAGAACTTGCTTTTTGTACTTTTTTGTATAATTTTTGTGTGAAAAATTCGACACAGACATTTCAGTTTTGTTGTAAATTTTAGTCATATAAAAGAGGTTAATAGGAAACAGATTATTACCTTAAGAGGAGAAGAGATTTATTAATTATTAGCAATCGTATGAATTAGAGTGGAAGTACCTCCTGGAATTTTGGAGAGCATGGTCTGAAGGAGGTGAACCTGTGAGAGGATCAGGAAGGCTATGAGTGTGTGTGTTTGTTCTCATAGTGCAACAAGATTGGAGTTGTGTAGACGGAATATGGAATGTAATGAGGTCGTTTTCAGTGTCCTGATTTTGTTTGACCATACGTGGTGGTTGTGTTAGAATCCACCTTGGAGGAAAACTAAATTAAATTAAATTTTCATTAAAAATTAATATAACCACGCAGAAATATACTAAGGAGATTGGACCTTACCTTAAGACACTTCAAAATCCAGTTTCCCGACAGGATAATATCAAACCTTATATTGAGAGGTTTATTTAAACGTGATTCCAACATTTTGATGAAAATTTGTTATCCTGCTTAGCAAGATCTCCGAACTTATCATCGATTGAACACTTGTAAGACATCATAGGTGGAAGTGATTCAGAACTTTTGTATGAAATTTTAATGAATTACTCCAAACTATACACCCAAAAACAATGACATGAAATCTCAAAATATCTTCAGTTTTTCTAAATTGTTATACATCGTTACAGATTCAATCACCAGTCAACTCAATTTACCCGATTTACTCGAATAAACGTAAAAGGACACTTCACTCTAATTTTATTTGTTAAATCGTAAATGACCACAGTAAAAGTTTTCAAATGAACGGTTAAGTTTTTTCGGGGAATTAGTAGACTTGTTTGAATATTAATGACCTATTTAAATTCAGTTACTGATTTTAAATACCCTTTTATAGTGTCTTTATTTGCAACAGTCTATGAGAAAACAATATTGCCAAGTAAATATTCATGAGCATTGAAAAAAGGTTTTCAGGATACTATCCTAATCCCAATTCTCCAAGGAAATTATGGAGGACCTTCACGGTGATCTATCAGATAATTTAAAGGTTTAAATTTTATTTCAAAAAAATAAATTAACATTGAAAGCTATTTAGGATCATAAATATAGATTAAATAACTATAATTATCACATGAATAAAACATTAATTAAGCTTTTTTAAGATCATTTAAGGTGATAAAAAATGTATTCAAAACATTGTTCATCTCGTCGACATCATCACTAGATTATATTGAAATAAACTTTTTATATCACCAAGATAAGTAAAAAATGTAGTATCATCCAGATTGACTCTAATCGATGTGAAGTTTACTGTCTTGCTCGACATGTAAAGAAGGTTTATATAACTGAATAGTCTTACCACTGTACAAAATTAAAATGGTACGTTTTCAGAATTTAGAAAAGAAAAAATTCCATGTAAAAAGCTATTATCAAGTATTTATCAGCACAGTAAAAGCTGACCTTTGAGCTCTTTTGGCTATTATCTTAAGGACGATATCGTAAGTTATTCCTAAAAATCAATTACCACCCAATCTGAAATGGAATCTCTAAGGACAATCTGCGTTAATTTAATGGCATAAAATTCCCAAAGATAATTAAACCGTTTCAAACAGTTTGCCTAGCCCGCGTAATGTCAATAGTTTAAGGCCCGGCTTTAAAATAAAACGAATGCACCAGTTAATCATGGACTGTTAAATAAAACCCTCTGGCCAAAATCCAATAATTGAGTCGTCCATTGCCTTATACACTGTCTGCTGTCCTACCCTCCTCGGATAGTTTATATTGTCTTTGCCCGCTCGGGGTATATTTTAATTAAACAATTTGTTTGTTTGGTCCTTAGTACGTGATTGTTTCTGGGAGCGACTTCTCATTTAATGTATTAATCTAATGAGTTTTTGAAATTAGTTGGGAAAAACAACCAAGACTTATGTGTGTTATCAAATAAACTACAAAATTATTATTATTATAATTTATTCGACTACAGGTATAAGGCCATTGTATTTACATTTGATTATTTTGCCATATTGTCATATTTTATTGTCACCCAGCATTTCGGGAAGAGCACTTTGGAGTGATGAATCCATGTTCAACATTTCTTCAAATAAAGGAATTGAGGAAACGTTATGGTTTGGGATTCTTTTCCTTGGCATGGTATAGTACCAATACAAAAAATTACAAACGATAATTTATCAGATACATAGCAAGGCATTTTTAAGCAGGATAATAATCCACAGCATGCGTGCAAAGTTGTTGGTTAAAAAATAATTGTATTGAAGATCTAGATTGGCCGGATCTAAATTAATTTGAAAATTATCTTGAATAAAACACCAGAAACCATCATGTATAGATGAATTTGGTTATTAAGTGGAGGGATTGTGGAATATAATTTCAACCGACCGTTGTTAATATCTCATTGAATCTATGTCCACCAGGCAATATGTATATATAGAGAATATTTCTGTGATTTACGTACAAATTGAATAATTATAGAATGTGTATAATATAATTATTTTTAATATAAACTAAAATATTTTGATTACATTTAATTATGGATGTGCATTTTGTAATTAACAGTAATATGTACTATTGAAAATGTGTAATAAACAATAATTTAAGCAATTAATAAAATATGCAATTACAATATATTAATTGTCATAAGAACAAAGCGGCAATAACAACTTTCTATTACGTTATGAGATAGTATAATAAAAAGTGCTACATATGTCAGGATGGCCGAGTGGTCTAAGGCGCTGCGTTCAGGTCGCAGTCTACTCTGTAGGCGTGGGTTCGAATCCCACTTCTGACAAACTTTTTTTAATTTGAATGTGCTATTGGAATAATAAACAAAATACCCACATATTTGATTTCAAGAAGTTTCTTTTCTTTTTCTACTACGTATATTACTTCTTCACATATTTCAAATAGTTCAAATCCATTATATTAAATAAATTAAAGTAATCAAAATCTAATTGACCTATATACAATACTCATTTCTGTTCAGTTCATGTAATGGAAGATATGGTAATGGAATGGAAGATCTTTCACATTCATTAATTTTATGATCTCCATTGATACACCATATGAATACAAAAATTATGTTTAAAATAATCATTTTACCAACCAAGAAACTGCCTAAAGAAACGTGGTGTAGTTTCCTCTATAATTTTCTCGTAAAGAATCGTTTCCGATGGGCCATTTGTCGCGGAAGACACAGCTTAGTCTAAGCCTTTGTAATTGCTGTATTCACTTTCACCTCCAGTACAAAACTCAAGTCACACTACTTTATATTCCGGGACCGTGCAAAACGCTCCATTGCTTCTATGTTATCATATTTCCGAGATTTCCCATTGACTACGTTCATTATTCACGATTACGTCTCAGGTGCAAAGCCTTGGGGGCGTCTTACCTTTGAAAGCGTCGTCGGATGGGGATAAAGATTCACAAGACAGCTTTCCCGCCGGAGTCTGTAGTCCCATCGTGTTTCCAAGTGTGGAATCTCCATTGTGTCACATATCGACTGCACGTGACTGGCAGTGTGTGCTGACTGGGGCCCGAAGATGGCAGCCACTCCGCTCCTTAGTAGATGGCAAACTGGAATAAAATTGATTATTTATAAATTATCAATAGATTAATGACATATACTACCATTTATAAATATAATCTGTATATGATTAGGGTATAAATCCGCATGAAAAAAAACCGAAGAATTTTTAGGAAAAATAAAATACAAACCAAAAAATATTAGAAAAAACTTAAGCATAGTTGTCACTCCATGTCAACTCTCTTTATGTATTTATATTAATAATTAATAGTTAATTTAATTTAATTTAATATTGAATTCTAAACTGTGTCAATTTTCATTCAACATTTATATCGCTTTTTAAAAAGAATTTTTCAAATTCAATTTAGTTTTTCACTTGCTCATGACCTGTTGAACAAAAGAAACGCTCCGTCGAAAGCAAGACGGAAATTATACGTTGATGTATGTAACGTGTAAAGGGACAAAGACAAAACGATATCTCGGGATGAAAATTACAATATTAAAGAAGGCAACTCTCTACTCGTCGAATCGTATGCTGCGAAAGAGGATGACTGCGTCATGACGGGGCAACTCCGACTACAAACTACCTGTTTAATAATTACTGAGAACTCAGTTCAGTGTTTATCAGTCCTTAAATTATGTAAGCTTTCGTATACTCACACACACGAGTTTTACTTTCATGGTTCACTCATGATGAGAATACGTGCATTAGCCGGCTACGTATCAACAGACTTTTGTTCCTTAGTAAGTGAAGTGGGGGCGAGAAAGTAGGCAATAAAGAAAACAAAACAAGCCCAATTTCATGGAAAGTTTGCGATGAGTCTTTATAATGACTCGACATTAATTTAGAGCAAATATATAATTCTTTATAAATATATTTATTGTTGGAAGTTTAATAATGTAATCCATCGCATATTAATATAATGGAGTTCCCATATTAACATCATTTAATAAATAATTTAATGCAGTCTCAGTCAGCAATCGATACCACTTAAACTTGGAACTGGCAATATCTCGAATACTCTATTAGCGGCTTTAACACCCTTGTGTATGTGCATGTTTAGCCGATAGCTACAAATTGCTCGTTTCAGACGACTTTTGTTTATAAAACAAAGGAAAAGTGTGAATAAACAGAAATAAATCATTAAACATTCCGTAATTTACGAAATGACACTTTTGTACTGTATTCTCTAAATTGAATACTTGCAGCTCATTGTTCAAACTTTTACTCGAAATGGATTAAACAATTATTGGCGCCGATTTGTTTAGCTCAAAGCGTCGAATTGTTTGAATTCTCTGTCGTTTTGTGTGTTTATATTTGCGATTGTTTAAAAGATGCATGGAAAATGTACATTTAAGCTTTTAGTGTAAACATTACTAAAAAAATACTAATCTATGTGTGTAAAATAAATGTTCAACGTTTTTGTCGATGTAATGTATTTGTGTTTTATTTTATTTACGTGCCTCAAATATCTAAAGCTAAACTATTTGCAGAGGTAAAATACTTGTACGTTCGATTATGTTGCCCATATATAATATCCATCTCTATTTTACTTTGCATTATCGAATAATAATACCTAGTAGTATTAGTATTAAGACGCTGATCTTATACTTATAAAATTTTGATCCTATTTTATACGTGTATTAAATTAGTAAGGGTAAGTTATCTGCAATGCAGTTTCAGGAATTAATAGTTCGTCCTCCAAGCAATTTATGATGAAATTGCTTTTGCACATCGAAGTGACAATTTCCTATAAATTATCGTGTTATATATTCTCTAATAATATCATCACTACTTTAGAACAGAAAGTTGAGTAGGTCTAATTACATTATTTAAGGTTTAATTGAGGTGGTAAATCAAAACAAGAACAAAGTGAAAGGTACTTCTTGGTAAAGTGACTTTATCCGATTAAACTCTCAGTTAACAACGTTTGAGTGAACCTGATAAAGTTAACAATCCGTTGAATGTGTTTGTGTAATTCCCCATATTAAAATACTTGGACTCACTTTTGATATATCCCACAATAATTTGATAACCAGACGGGAAAGTCAGATTTCAGAGCTGAATAATTTCTACAATTAGATACCATATTTGCTATACTAGAATCGTTTTAAAATGACTTGAGTTGAGTAATTTTATATCGTGCAATATGTACAAATTTGTTTTGATATAGTTAAATAACATTTTTTATTCTCGTAAATTAATTTATTCAACATTCAACATATCAAAAATTAAGAGGAATTGTATGTTCACAAATGAATCTGAGCAAAAGGGATTTAAGAGTTTCTGGAAGAACCAAACTAATTTAATTTAAAAGTTTAATCATTGACAATATTCCATTAGGAGTTTCGTTCGTCGCGGCTTTATTTGGAGAAACATTTACAGAAAAGATAAATATTATGTTGTTAAACCTTAGAGAACTCAATGATCATATTTTATACAAAAAATGTGTTAAATTAATATGAGAAAAACTTACATTTCAATACAGTAAGCAAACATTAACAATAATTTTGAAATTACAAATTATAGATTATCAGTAATATAAGCAGCTCGCCTCCATGAGTTTATACAAGGTATTATGAAAGCTCATCGGTACGTACAAGTAGTGTTAAGGTCTGTATGTTCAAAGTATCCCAGTCGTCCAGTTTCAGCAAAACAACACCAGCCCTCATATTCTACGTGTTTCAACGTTATGTTTAGAACAAGCTCATGTTTCGGTTTTACCTTGTCCATCCCGTTCTCCCCGCTTATTCCCGATTGAACATGTGTGGGATATGATGGGAAGAACACTGAAGCAAGAAACTCGAGTATATATGGGGTTCTTTACGTCAGGAACCAATCTGATAGCCAGCATGCCAAGACAAGAATCTGAAGTGGACACAGTATTGATCATATTGTCATTAATAAGTATTAATTTTTCGTTTTAATCAAAGGCATGATTTATACTCCTAAAATATTCCATACGACTACGGATTATAAATGTAATCTTAACTTGTTATTACATATAATAGAAACAGGAAGGTTAATACATGAAAATGACATTTAGAAGAACCTCATTATATCTAACCATAAAAGCTCTTCTGTAAAGCGACACAGTTCTATCAAATTAGCTCCATTTGCATATTTATTGGTGTATCAACATCCTCGTACTATTCCCATTTGTCATTTTGTAGTCGAAATTGATCTATTATCTACTGCATATTCATATGTCTTAAAATGCAAAAGTGGCACGGTCCTCTCCCACATGTTGATAATGTTTATGGAAATTTCATTGATTTTAAATTAGTTCATTATGCAAACGATGATGATTTAAAACCACAATATTTAGTGTTGTACAAGAATGCAACTAAATTTAATATTATTATATTATTAATATAATTGTACTATTAATAGCTGCAATATCATTTGATATGATTGTAAATTATGTATTCTCCAATAATGTTTTGTTATCTAATACTTATTAGAATATAATTGTTCCCAAATCCAAATTTAAACAAATAAATACACAAAATTATAAATTTAAGCCAGTTAATGTACAATATTAATTAATAATATACCTATAATACCTTCTGAGTACTAACTAGTTGGGAGGTCATTAATCTGATCTTCCAAAATCACCAGGAGCTTTAATAAAAATTCAAGCCATACATGCCCTTGATAATTTTCAGTTATTGTCTCGTGTAAGTCCTTAATATAATTTGTGTTGAGGACGTGATTAGAAAAGTTTCCTTGTGGTAGTGAAAGTTAAAACGGTTTCCTAACATCTGCTTCGCTCTAAACTTTTGTCCCTAAATTTGGCAACTCGTTCAAAACTCCCTTGTTTAACATATAATCTAAATGTATTCATAACTTATGGGGAAAGATAAATTTATTTTACACGTTTCAAATTTATTTATGGGACCCTAAAATTGACCATAATTTTTAACTAATATCTAAAATAAATGTTTACATTACTACAATTACAATTAAATATTATACCACTTATACTTTCAAAACAATCCAATTTTGTATGTACGTATATACGCTTTAAATTTTTTGGGGAGCTTTCTTGTCTACACCACAGTTCTCTTATTTGGAGACACAAATTCTCATATAGAAGAGAAGTGCATATCTGACAGTTAAAAACAATGCAGTGTAAAATTTTACTTTTTTATGAAAGAAATGAAGAGGGGTGAGTACAAAGAGCAATAAAAATATCCTTATGCAGTACATGTATAATAAAGGGAGGCAATTTATTCTGATTTACCACTTTCTCACTTACCTTTGCCTGAATATACAATACATGTATACATTTCTATGCATATACAGGGTTTTTAACATGTAAAAGTTTAATAAACATAACTTAAACTTAAATCCAATTAATAATAATAAAGTTTAACACATAAATTAATAGAAGTTAGTTAATGCATTCGAGAAATGCAATCAATGTTTTAGATTTATATCTTGGATATTAAATAACTTGGAACCTGAATGTTAAATTGATTGAATTGTAAGTTAATAATAAACATGTGCGACAAATCTTTTAAACTACATTTTATTTTACTATTATTTTTCAGCACTTGCTTGATAACACTATTTGTTTAGTTTGGTTCGTTTACAAAATTTAATTAATTTATCATACTTTGATAACTTCTACTAACAATGTATATAAATTAATCATTTGGTATTTGTATAAAACTTTTATCTTATATTGACTGAAAAGTTTGTGCTTGTGATGAATTCGAATTGGTTTTAGAAGCAGACAGGAAATGTGGTTTGAATATTTGTTCAAAGTTCTTTTTATGATCCCTAAATTAAAAAAGAAAAAGTCAAAGCCAATGGTGACATAATAATGACTAACAATAGGGAGTAGGATAAAGCAACTGATCCAAATCAATTTTCGTGTTCGTAAATAATTTCTTCCAGTTTCGTTCTCACGACGATAGTTCAGTTAAAAATAGATCAATATATTGAATATTAGGTGTTAACAATTATTGTTAAGTTAGCTTAGGTTAGGAAGTATATTGGAAAACAAAACTAAATCTTTGCCCAATTTATATCATTTCTAAAATACCTTTTTTCATTGTGGTATTTTTTAAAGAATCAATTTCTTAGTTTCCAACTATTATTCAAAGTAAAACAAGTCTACTTTGTTAATTAAACTTACATTTTATGCTGGTTGTTGTCCATTGTTTCGTGAATGAAACAAACGCTTTTATACACGTATCTAAAATGGAAATGGGAGTTGAATAACTCTCGAATTTCCGTTGATTCAATGACAAATCACATGAAATTTCAGTCACGACAAAAGTACTTCATTGAATGTTTGATATCGTATCGTGGACACCTATTTGGCACTTAATGGAAAAAATCATTATTGATAGGTTATTTACATTTACAATAATTACAAGAATTTTTCATAAATGATTGAATTTTTATTATTATAAAAAAATCCGTTCTGCTAAAATGTGATAAAGGAAGGTTTGGTTAAAATTTAATTTAAGTGCTTAAGCTAGTAACTGCCATATTATCGATTGGCTCTGACTAAATTATTTCATTTTCGTTATTCCGGGATAAGTGCATCTTCAGATTTAAATCATAATCAAATGATTGTATGAAACCGGATCAATAACAAACAGTTATACATAATATATTTGAAAGGAACATACTATGTGCATGCCTACAAGTAAACATAAAAATGCAAATTGGTCCCGTATTGTTTTTTTAGTTGGCAGTATCGAAATTTTGCATGAAATATTAGAATTTTGTTTGCGCACCTGTTCTCTGTTATTATGTCGGGCCGAACACAGTTTTCGTAAATGTGAATTAATAATAACATGTTGAACAGAAATGGGAAATTAATTTTAGTTAATCTCGCTTGTTTTGTCGACATGACAATTTAAAAACCGAAACACGGATACGGTTAATGGAGCAATAATTATACAGACGGAATTAAAAACGAAAAGCTTTTATGAGATTAGAATTAATTAAATTTAACATTTTTCTGAAAAAAATAATTAATGACGAAAATATTAATTAAAAAGTTTTTTTGTGTATTGACCACAATTGATATATTTATTGATATATCTTTCAATAATTGAACTAATAGAATTTTGTATTAAATAGCCGGTGTGACGTTTATATAGCATTAGAAGGCATAAACCGAATTACGGCAGTGAACATCTAGCAAATTTGCACCGATTATATCAACTCTCTAGTTACATGTTCCGAATTTATGTAACTTTATCTTCAAGACCGCAACATAATTTACTGTTAGGAGATATTAGTGCCAATGCATATTATACAAGCACTGGCCAACCAGAGATAATTTACCAGTGATTAAGCAACGTGTTTAGTACTGAATTAAACTAGTTCATCTATCCATGAAATTACTTCGCAGTTTTGATAAATCTCCTACAGGATATCCATTATCATTTAGTAGATATATACCATAACCAAATTGTAACGTGAATTTATAGTTATTATGTATTCCACAATGTGGAACAATACAGTCTGTGTGTGTGTAGTGCTCATTATTAAAGCAAATGGCAAAAATTTTAGGATTACTTATTGCGAACTATTAGAATAATATTAATTTACTATTATTGTTTTATTCAATAGTATAGAAATTAGTATATTCTTATTATATAAAATGTTACACATATTTTTCTGAACTGAGCTGGACCTAAATTTCAAAAATAATTTTTAATAATTCAATCTACATGCTTTGTATAATAAATATACTTGTAATTTTATAATTTCATATAAATCCCGTATTTTCAGAATATACGACAAGCCTTCAAGCTTTTTAAATTGCTGTGATGTAATCATTTAAATTTGTAAATTTATATATGGAGATTGGGGCAGACAATACAAAACATCGATACATCGATCCGTCACAAATTTAGATTTGTATTTGGTATCGTTTTCATATTGAAATACAACATATTCATTGAGAGAATCATTTAATATTAGTAAAATTAAATTAACTAGTTGCATAATAGAATAAAAAAACAATAAATATTAAAGGTACTGGCATCCAATTCAAGTAATATAGCTCATATTTTTAATATATTTTAATAAGTTCCTATAATTAAGGGCACTAGTGTACATAATATAACCACGTCACGTTTCATAAAACATAGTTAAAAATACAGCAACTTTTTTAATAAGGTCAGCCACTAATTTATTTTTTAGATATTTTTCCCAAATGGCTTGTAGCTTTTACGTTTTACATCTTTTAATTAAAACCGTTGACCGTGGCATTCACGAACATTCTTTTAAGAACGGCGTTTCAGGTATTATTTAAATGCAAAGGCATGGTGGAAAAAAATTACCATATTTAGTCAAAGGTATCTTTAATCACTTAATAATAAATAATTGTTTTCCCTAAAATATGTAAACATTATAGTTGGAAAGAAAATGAAAATCAATACCTGGCTCTATATCGAATGGATTTACAAAGGACAAGCCCTGGATTGTGGTGTAATTAATTTTTAATTGTAGTGATGTTCGAAACACGTTGTGACAGACAAATTTAGTGAAGCCAGAAGATGTATTCAGTTCTGACATTAGCACATTGTATGTCTTGTATGTGTCTGTAACCATAATTACGAGGTCAGGACAACGCAACGATTTAATGCTTAATACCAGTTGCGTTGTCATCATCCCTTCATATTTGTTGCTGGATCGATCTCGAATTATGTTGACGCATGTTATTTTTGCTGGAGGAGCTCAATGTTTCGAGACAGCGAGGCGACAATTGATTAAGGGTGCCCAAGTAGAAACAATATAAGTTTTACCTGACTGTATATTATCTACCATAATGAGTGACGTGTTTTAATGAACGACGCCGAATTCATTAAAAAAAATTAACTTAATTTTTAATAAACAAAGGAAAATTAAAAGGAGAAATTATAACACATAAATACTTTTTATTCACGCCAAAGGACCATTAAATTTTAAACGACCCCTTTTGTTGAACGTTAGGAAAAGGCAATTAAAAAAGAAATGAAATAAATGATTTTACATAATCCATATTTCCCAGTTTTTATAATGTCTTCATAAAGTCGCAGGACACAATGCATATCCGTCCGCTCTTGCCCATAAAATATTAGATATGACGATCGTTTCTTGGCAGTGGCGCATATTCCGGGGAGGAAAACTGAGAACTATATGAAGGTCAATGATTTATTAAAGTGGTGCGGTCCGCAGATATTTCTATTAAGGTTATATTGTTACGGCTCCTTTTATTTCAGATATTTTCTTGTGCGTGCGACAAATTTTATTACTAGATTTATTTATACGCTTTCCTTGAATCGGCCCGTATACGGCCACGAATGGGACGCACATGGACATTTAGGAGAATATGGCTGAATTAGCGTCACATATTTTATTAAAGACATTTGATTCAAACTGACATTTCTCGAATTGAATTTACTTATTTTTGGTACCTCTAAACTTCTAGGTATTCTGCTCATAAATTTCATGATTTATTAAAAAGCATTTTGTGCTGAAACTATTATTTTTTCAGATTTATTATTAAATTTAATGAAAAACATATTATTTATACAATTAAGTATTATTTATTTTATTTACTTTTCTACACTAAAATTTTATAATAGGAAGAATTCGAAATCATTAATTATTCTTCTTAAGCTTGTCTCTGCCAAAAAACTCCTTACTTGCTTGTATTATATAAGGGGTTCCTTTACAAACATTTTGAGCTCATAGACATGCATTTTATTACTCGTAATTATACTATAATTACGAGCATTTTAAATCCTGACTATAAAAAGATCCACTATAGAAAGTTGATGGAGAAAGATGACGAAATTTATATAAAAATAAAGCAGGATCTTGATTGTCAATTAAGTTTGTTGTTCATGATTTTTGTTCATAGCAAGAGAGTTGATAATTAAGTTTCAATTATTAAGTAGTAGTTTTTAAAGCTACTATTTACTATAGGGGTCTTCAAAATAAATTTGCAGCTCTGTCGTATAGATCATACTTCTAATTTAGGAGGTGAAAATGAAAAAATTGAACGTTTTCACTAAAATTTAATAATTATGGAAATATGGTAACACGATTCCTTGAAAGAAGGCATATTAGATGTAATATTTAATAAATTTTATAAAAAAAAAATAAAATAAAATTGTTTTGTTGCATAGTTTCAGTTATAATTTCTATTATAACAATATCTGCGAAAAGTAGTATAATAAATTCATTTGAATGAAGGTATTTTGGTATATCCGTATATTAAAATGTTCATCTGTGTTCATGTTTATCTTATGCAAATAGTATAAATTCATAAACATAATATGTCATAAACACATGACATTTTTACAGATTAGTATATGACTTATTGCAATATTATTTTTTGCAGATATTTCAAGAACAGAATCTAACTTTAAAGAACATTAATATTTTCCAAATCCACGGAAAATTGTAATCTGGAAAATTTGTGTTTTGGACATAACGTATCAAATTTCTCAAAATCAGTCAACAAATGTAATAAATAAAGTGTGAATTAAATTAACAATCAGAACTAGATAAATGTTTCGTACATAATATCGGAGTTTCCCTTTTGAAAATTAATAATCTCTAAATGACCAACTGATGATAAATGTAATATATTAAATTTTCTATGAAATAGTAATACCATTAACACAACTAGTATGAATGTCATTACCAGATATTACGTACCCTGAATTAGTAAATATATAATGATTTACTAACAATAGTCATAATAACTAATTGCAGTAGGATTATGAATTATGTATTGTATAAATGTATGTATGTTGTCTGCATTTAAAAGTAGAATATAGCAAAAATTATAAACATAAACATTTCCTCGCATACAAATACCGTATAGTAACATTACATTGTACGTAATGTAACTTCACAACATTAAACATTATATTTTGCGTTTCACAAAAGCAATTGAAGCCTTCGTCTGTTAATGGTGTAGATGCGATGTAATCTGTTCTTAGAGTCAAACACAATAGAAAATATAAAACGAGCTCCAATTTAAATCTATAACATTGAGAATATGTCCGTATATTGAATTGTTAAATTACTAAAAATAATACAAAATATGATAACATATGTAAGAATTTCGTAGTGAATGTGTCGAAATAAGGGTCAGTAACTTTATAATTTAAATTCCTAGTAATATTTGTAGGTTCGACATTTAATATTCACATATGAAATGTTAACTATTTATTTAACTCAGATATTAATGTTGGAAATATACAAAAATTTTACATTATATATTGTCATATTAAAGGGCATGGATGCCTAAATGTGTGTATCAAAAAAATAATAGTGGAATTGTACATTTCAACTAATAAATAATTAAATATCTTACCTTTTTTGGATGCGTGAAAGCTGTCTTGAGGAGGGATCTTTTCAATTTGTGCGCTCAGTTTCGATCGCGGTAAAATAGCTCTGTCACTATTTATTTTTTCAACCGCATATCGAAAAGCTATTTCTTGTTTGTCATCTGCAGGATGGAACAATCCTCCTATAAAAACATAGTTTTCTATAATTTACACTCTTTGACCATAAAATTTGAAGTGCTTTAATATTTAATGTGTTATTTTTTTAAATGTGGTTAAAATAGAGACCATTAAATAAAAGGAATAATCTACATTTAAATAATATACAAACATTCATAGAATACTTTTTAGATTTACATTATTTATTTAAATAAAAATTATGTAAATATATATAACAATATTTTATTTTTATTTTTTACATAAAAATTAATTAAAAATAAATATAATATATATAATAATATAATACAATATAAGTATAATATAAATATAATAAATATAAGTATATAGATTAATTATTATTCATTTAAAAAACTTAGTACTATTTTTAATAATCAAGAAATTCATATATATAACATAAAGATAAAACATAAATATGATTTTCCTTACTAGACAATATTTAAATTTGGTACGCAGAAGGAATTCTTATATTAGCAAAGAGTCTTAGTTCTCGCTTGACTTCAGGATTATTGCGAAGTGACCATAAGAAATCTTCTCTAGTCAGTCTGTACATTTTACAAGGTGTAATGGCTACGACAGTAGCCGTTCTTGGTTTATCCGAAATAGCTCCCAACTCGCCAAAATTTGATCCTTCTTCTAAGTGACACAGTTCAGTACCTTCAGCGTCATAAAGCGCTACTGTTCCAAGATATATAAAATACATATGCAAATTAGAATCATCGCCAAATCGAATTACAACATCGTTAGGAAAATAAAATATGACCTGCAGTTTTTCAACTATATTTGATCGAACATTGTCAGGAAGAAGGTGCAAAAATGTTACATTCTGCATTAGATTTGATACAAAAATTTCTTTGATCTCTCTATTAAGAGTGGGTGTGAGTATAGTTTCAATAGTTTTCTCCTTATGAAAGTGACCATGGAATCGGAAATCAATATAATGAAATATTTGTTTTTTTAAAGACACAGGAATGCCTTTCACTCTCATATATTCATTAATTTCCCCAATCATCCTTTGATAATGATTATAGCTACTTGTGGCGGTTTGCATAACTTTTAACAGAATTATTAATATGAAAACTTGCAAGATGAATCCTAAAAACAGGCCAAACACGTGCAAAAAAAGTCCTATGTGTGTTATATCCACATCATACGCTCTATCCACAAACATCAACAACATCAACGCAGAACTAATACAGGAAGTTACTCGATATGAATCTGAATGAAAGTACTTAGCGTTAATCCACGAATGCGGGTGAAGATTTATGAAAGTGTATAAAATTACAGTTAACCAAAATACAAATATTGAGAAAACTAGTCCACCTTTAACAGCAACTTCCACATACTTGGGAATTCCTCTCCAAATACAAATATCAGAAATATAAGTAAAGAACGTCCGTATACGTACAAATTGCAACAAGTTGAAAAGCTTGTAAGAAGAATTAAAAGTCTCCCTGACAAAATATAAAGTCAACAAATTGGCTACTAAAGGTACCGTGTCAAACAGTAAATATGACTTTGCATATTTTAACGCGATAGCAGATAGTGATAATTTTACTTTATTGTCTTCGTAATAACCAGAATAAAAATTCCATACAACATATGGAATATAGCATAGATTCAAAATATACATACACGAACTGTTTGACAATGTTACGATTTCTATCATCATTCCAACCAGTTGGACAGTAAATATGATTAACATGTAAGACTTCATTAATAAATCCCCCAGACTAAAACAGAAAATTTATTATTTAACAACCAAAATTTTAATTAATTACCTGAAGGGATGTATCGACGAATAATAATACAACAAATGACGAGACTGTTCTGCAGACCTCAGTGATTCCGAAGGAAAATACTTTTTTGCTCCGGGATGCTGCTTGTATATTATAAAAAATTGCTTGAGTTTTCTTCTCAAATTGACACATAATCCGGAATATATATAATAACGCACACCAAATTCGTCATCATGTGTAACCGTACAAGTTTTATGTATTACTTTTAAATCCAAATCTGGTCGTTTCCATAAGCTAGGCACTTCTTGTATAGCAGAGCTTTTATGAAACATTGAAAATTAAAATTATCTGTTGGGTATACTAGTCCGTAAAACTTTGAACACGTCAGTGTGTTATCAAATTTGATATTTCTATCAACAATGTTTAGTTGTTAGAGTAACTTAATAATACATTTAGTAATGGACGAATAAACAATTTTTATTAACAGTTTATATTTAAATAAAATGAAAACCAATAATTATTCTATCAATAAAAAATCTAATAAATGTTGTCTACCGAACAATTCATTTATTAATCTAATATTTTCGTAACAATGGACGTAGAAAATTTTCACTCACCTATCGGGATCTCATCGGGAAGACTGTTTGAAAATTTCATTAACGAAAGCACTAAAAGCCATCGTGTTATCCACTCCATCATAGACACATCTGCAACATAAATTATTCTAATATAACTTTTATCCAATACCGGGATCAATATTACTAAAATTTCTCTTATAAGATACATATTGTAAAAATTTAATAAACCGTGGAAATCTAGTCAGATAAAATCCTAAAAGGTTTTGCAGACATTTAGTTACAGAACTATTTCATAATAAAAGGAAGCGGTACATTTTAGCATCGATTTTTCGACTACGAACACAAGGGCTGAAATTTCAGTTCCATTACTTCGTTTCCTCTTTCAGGTAAGCAGGTTAATCGTGTGGGAGATTTTCTTTTATTTACTTTTTACTTGTGCCATTAGAATTTCCTTGAGGACTTTCCTTATATCCGATCACGAGTTTGAGATTTAATATTAACTTTTCAGATTATCATACCACACATTTATGTACAATTCCCTTCACATCATTATTTTATATTTTACAGTCCGATAAAATAATTTTATATTGTGAAACATGTATTTAAAGTTATATTACGTTCATTATTCACATGCTTATGACAACATTTAAATTTTGTACATTAGATAAAACTGACGGTGAAACAGTTAAATCATGGCCAGTACAAGATTAATGGACAAAAGTTTTTAAAGGGTCGCGACCGGTCGGCTCGGAATTATACAAACTATTTTAACGATGCTAAAGTCTTTTGTCTCAATTACTTTTAAACCAGTAATTACAATTTGAATGCTATTTCAGGTTTAATAATACAAATCAAGTTTTAATTATATATTTTATTTTTAATATTGCTTATTTATATTATATGCAAAAACAAATAACTTCAAGATATAAATTTTCACCCCGCAAAAATAAAATTTCAATTTGAACTATTGTAGTTGTAGGCAAAATAGTATCAGAAAATAACTGGAGTTAATTGTTTAAACATTTGAGTTAAACCCGATATATGTATTTAAAAGATACCATGTGCGTCATTCAGAACTATTTTCTTTCTCTCTTTGCAGGGTAAAATAGAAATACGACTACACCTTTAGGAAGTATGTGCATATTACTATCTGTCCTATCTACAACTTAATTGAACACTTATACAATTATGACATATTAACTAAACGACAATTTGCCAATTTATCCATTCAGAATGTCTAAAGGTGTCTTATTAAGCAAAGTTTAATACTCATCGTTTTATAAACACTCCCTCATTCCATATACTAAAATTTTGATTGTGGTCTTAACTTATATGATCAACTGGTAATTCCATTAGGATTGAATATTTACTGTAACTATTAATGCATTATTATGATTAATTTATAGCATAATAAAAACCAAATCGTAATATATACGCTAAAAAAATTATTCTTAATGTTAGCAATAGTTGAACGAATCACCTACCAAAATCGCATACATAATTAAATTTCTCCCTAGCCTCCATTAGTCTGACATTTCACGGCGCCGCGTCTGTCATTTAATTTTCGCCATTTTGCAACGTTTCCAATAACCTAACTATCAAAATGAATAGGAAAATTTTATTTTTTCTTTTCTTCTTAATAACATCCCATTCTATTTTCTAGAGAGTCAATGTCTGAGACAACTTTATTATTAAATTCCTTGCGTCTTCCAACTCCAAAGGGTGCATTTTTTGAGGGACGATATTTTATACGAAGACATGAAGCGCCACGTTTTTTGGGATGCCTGCTTGGAGACATTCGTCAGTGTCTGATACTGGGTCCTAATGATCGTTAGATGGAAAACAATCGAGGCGAGTTCGATAAATGGATAGGAAAATGGCGGGTGTTCATACTAAAAGTGACACGTTTCTTGTTGAGTGGTTATGAAATTAATTGACACATTTTATTGTCTAAATTCATAAATAACATAGTATTGCAATTTAAACTTCATCAATCGTATATGTAACGATTATACACAGGAATATATTTTTATATTTAGATATTCATATCATTTTATACCGTCGTAATATACTTTGGACTCTAAACATATATTAAGATCAAACCATGTTATAAAGAACTACAGACCTTAAAAGCAATTTTCCATAATTAAGTATACATAAAACTTTATGTGTATTACATTTTTAATACAGGCTTACATACTTAAAAGGGTTGCAGTATAAAAGTATTTATCTTCTATAAAAGTCTTTGAAACTTAATTTGTAATTTGTTGCTATCAACGGCAGTTCCTTAGTTAGCTAAACGATTAATAAAACTTTGCTTAAAATCCTGTATAAAAGAAAATAATAATATAAAAGCGTGAAGCAAGTTTAATTAAAATATAGTAAAGGTACATCATTAGACAGATAAAATTGTAATTAAGTACTCTTGCATTAAATAGGATGTTGCTTCTAAAACTTTATAAGATGAGGAAAATAAGTAAATTTATATCAAAATGAAAAATTTATGTTAATAATTATTTTGAAGATATTTATTAAAAAGTAAAATGTTAAATAGAAATAGAATCATCAGAATATATGAGAAATGGATAAGATGAATTTAGCATATATTTGAAATTTCGATCACTATCGGGAGGATTCAACTCGTAGGTCACGCATGTATATTAGAGATTAGCAGTTCCCCAAGCCTTCGAGTGATCAGAGGTGTAGTTTTCAACTCTCGGAGTATGCTGTATTGAACTCTTGAACAGCATAACATCATATCATCTCTTAAAGAACAATGCCGATCATCAAACAAGTTAAGGTTTGATTCTCCCTTTGGCTATGAACTTACATATTTCAGAAAATTTGGAAACTGCTTTAAAAAGTTTTAATTATAGTATAACCACACGTTGAACTTTCTACACAATGAAAATTTTCAACATATCTCTCTATAAAATCTATGTATATTTTTTAAAGACCCTCGAAATGCAAAAAATAAACACAATAAATCAAAAATTTAAAAAGGACAAACAAGCTTTGTTTATGTGGTGGTCTGCGATGACATTCGCGATCATATATCGTTGAATGTAAGCTCTTCTCATACATACTACATCATCTCATTATCCCGAATTCTTTCGCATCCAGTTTCCGTTTCAAACTCCTGTTACTTCTATCGAATAAACATGTACAAGTTTGGAGGATTCTTGTAGTTCTTGCTTTACTTATTTATTGATCTGATCGACATGGAAAACGTGTTAAAGAAGTTTTTATTGTGCAATTTTAAATAACAGAAAAACAGCTTAATCTGGAGTTTAGAAAGTTTTTGAACTGAGTATGTTTGCATACTGATAAACTTTGATCAGATTTTAAATTTCTGAATTTGTTGTAAAAATAAATTTTGTGTCTGTAAAAAAAAACCTAACAATTTGTAAACATTTCTATATTTTCAATGTTTTAATTTTCGTCCTCCAAATCAGTTAAATAAACATACCATATTTATATTTTATTATTTCAATAGGTTTTATTTTAAATTTCTGAATATCTGGGAAGTTTGAATAACCCCAATCAATAAATTATTAAAACCAACAAAAAGTTTCTAGTATTCCCCGACAGCTTCAACACCATACAATTTTCCGGTGATAAATTAGATCCCGAATTGTATATTCTTCCCCTCGGTTATCTGCAATGCAACCTTTCTCACGTTCCTGATGAAAACTTTGTAATCATTTCACTCTCTGATTTTAATTTAAATGTGGCATGTGAGATATACAAACAAAAGCTTTGTTTAACGTGATTATCAAGTAAACAATAAAGTTAGGTATAATCTGATTTAATCTGTTATCTGAACTGTGAATGCATGGAAGTCAGTCGGATACTGAAACGGAGTTCGTGAAACATTAGTCCTATTAATTTTGTTTATTTTTCTTGCCTATTAGATGTGTGCGGTTAAATCTTAAATTAATATTATCATACAATAATTAAATTTAAACGAATTAAATTATGTTAAATTTAGCCAACAATTAATTTAATTTGCACGTTAACCGAATATATTGGAAAGTGTTTTGACATTCACTTGCACCTCTCTTGCGTTGTTTGTTTTTATTCATAATTTATTGAAATATTAATTAAAGTTTGATTTCTTGATACAATATTGATGAAAGAATGTTTCATTGTTCAATTGTACTAAACATTTTCCTGTTACCGAACTTATAAATTACATTTAATCCGGTTTTTGCACAGAACGAGTTAAATTGTGAAAAAACTTGAAAGCATTGCCCGGCGTTTGTTTGCAGGGTAAACAGCTGGCAAAAGGGTTAAATACGTTAAAAGTAAATAATAAATTTTCACAGTGCCTACAGAATAGATTTATATGTGTAAAATTCGTAAGGCAGATAAGGAAAATGGAGCAAATTCATGCCGTATCACGCGGTCCACAACACTGCGGAAAGTTTAACGTGGGCCATTATACACTTAGTGGACTTGCCTTGTTCGTCCTCCATATACAAACTTGATCCTAGCTATCTAGTGTTATTAATGTACACAAGCATGTAGGTGGTCTGGTTTATCCGTTGGTGAGTAGTTCAGAAAATTAAATTTAATTTTAGATGTACAACACTCGTTAACACATTGTTTATCATGTAATTTTTTTACTAAATGCCATGGAGCTCTAGGCGATTAAAACTAGTTCGTGTTATGCACATAACATACATGTGTATGTGCGAAATTTCGCCATTTTTAATCGTTGAGTTTTCATTTTAAATGGAAATAAGCATTTTTTAAATTAATACTCGTTGTATTGTTATGTAAAAAATAAAATAAAAAAATTTATTTGTAGTTGTAAAATAAAATAAAATAAAATAAAAATAAATATTTTTAATGAATAATATTAAATAAAAAGGTGCATATATCAAATAAAATAAATGTAAATGTAAATATCATAAATAATAATTGAGTATTATCATCAAACAATTCGGCATTCTAAATCAATAAATATTTTATCCACTGTATATGTAACATAAACATAAAAAAATTAAAATAACACGGTTATAAACAAATATATAAAAATAAAAAATAAATACGTATTTCTCTTTTTCAAATGAAGTTTTACTTTAATTATTTAACATTTACATTGACCTACATGATTTTAAATTACTAACCTATAAATTACACTCCCAAGAAAGTTGTAAGACTCTACACAAACATTTTACCTAAGACGAAAACTAATTGGTACACATTTGTTATGTATGTCGGACTGAAGGAGCTTCTAACTTTAACACAACATTGATCACATTAGATATGCATCAGTTACCTTTAGTTGTTTCTATCCCTCGCAAGTGGTTGGGTATTTAAGTTTCTAAAGACAAATATCTGTATATATGACATGGATATCTGATAATTGAATTGAATTCATTCAGAATTTAATTTGAAAACAAATTATATTTTCACGTATATATGACGATGCTATTTTCATATTACAAAAAAAAATGACAAAAAAGTTGGAGCTACAGTAAGAAAGGATTCTGAGACGCTGTCAATTTCATTATTCAGCATAGTGAATGCCCAAATGTCCCATAAGTTTGTCAAATGAAGAAAGAAAGAAGGTACAAAATAAAATGATTAAAAAGAATTAATATACGGGACTGACAAAAAGTAGAAATGGGATATTTATTAAAATAAAAAATAATTAAGATGTAATTAATATACTAATTATTACATAAACAAATGTAATATTCAAATAAAAATATCTACAATATAATATTAATTCAATACTTATTGTGAGTGATATAAAACAAGATTAACAAGATTTGCTGTGTACACTCGTCCGTATGTGTTCAAAAAATTATTAGATTTCAAAGGTTGTTTGCGGAAGAATTCTTCCGCCTTTTTGTACAATATTTGTGAGAGATATATTCGAGTAGTGTGGATACAGTTCAGTATTCATTTCACTTTTGCTATGTTTAAAAAATAATCTTTCATTAATTTCAAATGACTTTAGTACGAATGTGCATAAATATTAGTCATCTAAGTGAATTTGAGGGCCAATTTTTGACTTTAAAAAGGCAGGACCTTCGTTTGTAGAAATTGGATGATCCGGAGTCGAAGTACTGTCTGGATTTGTTTGCCTCTGATGAAAGTCGTGAACGACAAGACTGTCATCGCTGGTTTACAGAAAATGGAAGGATTCTTACCAAGTGTTTACCAAAGAATCGAGTCTTTTTAACTGATACCGTCTCCAGTTTATGTTTTCTCTTATATTACAAGTTCATTTGATTACTTTCTAACATTCCAATGTAAATTTTGTTTCTAAGACTGGTAATGACGTATTTATATCCAATTTATCACATGCAGGACGACAAACACAGAAAATTTCGAAAATCAATCCTGCTTCCATAGAATTAATGAAACTTCAGCGTCAATCTCAATATATTTATGATAAGGTGAGGTGAGTCAATGAGTAATTGGATCATCCTGGATTAAAAATTAAAAAAAAAAATGATACTACAGTTCTTGTCTGAATTTTTACTCAATTACTACTCTCTGATAGTCCAAACTATACACCTATAATCAATGAAAACTGCCCACTGACTCTTTTTGTTCCATTTTCTACACTATTAATATTATTGTATATTTAGGCCGGACCCTGTTATTAAAATATGTTCTCCTATTTCATATTTTGGAAGTATTTATAGATGCCATATTTTTGCAACGATTCTATCGCATCGAAAGGATAATAAAAGCGGAAAAAACAAAAAGTAGGATGTTTCGAACTGATAACGCCGCTTTTTATATTGCAACCGGCAACATACTGAATTTCAATGAGCATCGCTTAATAATTTACATCTTTATTTATGACCTGCATTTATGTTGATCCAAATTTAATGAAATACGTTCTGAATATGAACGACAATTTTGAATGCGGATTTTAATCAACCTAATTGAATGGCGTACCACAGCGTCTCTTCTAAATAGTTTACGCCATAACTTTGAATACCGTACGTAAACTATTTAGTCAAAATTGCTAATAAATATTTAAATTGGTCCGCAGGTACCGATTTTCTAAGTATAACGTTATTAAATTTATTATTAACGTGTCATAAATTTATTATCGAACTCTAGACATGTTTAACCTGGTAAAACAAATATCAATCTCAATTCTCTGATACGGCAGGAGAAAGTTTTAAAACAATTAACTGTTGGCAGTTTCCATACATTTAAAATGATAACTGACAAATACAATAGAATGAAAATTGATATTAATTTAATGTAGCCAAGTTTACGTGTCTGGTTTTTGCGCACTGGGGGTGTCTGCTTTCACGGTCCTGGAACGAACCCTTTTTTGTGAGTCTCGCAGTTTATATTAAAGTATTTTTACGGCTTAAACCGAAATTTACGAGTCGAGTTTGTGTAAGTTGTTACTGCGGAGAAATGTTTTCACGCCAAATTTGCTGTCGATATCTAATTTTTGATTATTTCTTATTGGTTCTACTCCGGCAAGTTCTGTAATTAAATTGCGGCAAAAAATATATTGGGAGACAAAATCATAAATTACGAGTAAATATTAATAACACAACTGACAGGGACATTATTGACAACCATTTTTTATACATTTTTAATTCATTATTTATTTTTTTCTTTATTCTAATTAATATTAATAATTTAAAATTCAACAAAATAAATTAATAATCTGAAAAAATGCATTTATATTTATATATTTTTTAATATTACACCGGGTGTTAAAAAATAGTGTAAATTATATAATTAACATTAATGAATTTTTTAGAAATTACTTGGTATAACTTATTTGTTCAAAGGATTTTCATGCATTTCCTAAAACCACATTAAAATGAAAACACATTTTTTATTAATTTGCAACTGAACCTTCTCAAAACCATTTACAGGAATACCATAATCTAATGTTTCTGAATATTCCTAGAAAAGAAATTAGAAGGGTAAAAAAGATGGAAGTGTTTCTATAGAAAGTAGTAATAATAGTATATCTATATATGCATATTATGAAAATTGACAACATGGCCCCATATGCGCAGTGAATTTTGGAATGGAAAAAAGAGTTTTCAGCATCCAAAAAGTGCTCGACGTCCCAATATATTTAATTCATTGTAGTTAAAAGGCATTAGTTTTTTCAAAATTCAAAAATCAGGAACTAAAATTATCATTGTTTTAATGATATATTTTAAGTTTTTATTGGAAACACATTAAATTAATATTTTGTAACTATAAATCTGGAAATGGAATTTTTAAATATTAAAAAAAAACAATTTGGCTTAAAAAAGTTAAAAAGTTAAATTTTAGAATTGTCTTAAACATAATTTATACAAATTTCAGAATTATTTAATTAAATACATATTCATATAATACATCCTTTTGAAGTTTGCTTAAAATTCTTATGGCATTTAAAGACGTTTATTTAAATTTTAGTTATATTATACTTGATAATATTCAAATATTTTCTCTTAAAATATAAAATATTCTTTTTCTTTAATATTAATAGTGAAAATATGCGATAAAAAATTATTTCAATATGTATCAAATTTATAAAAAATGCATTATAATTTAATGGAACACACTTTTAGTTTTGTTAAAATATGATGTGAAATATTTAATCCAATATTTGTTTAATAAATCAAATTAATGTAAATGTGTGTAAAATAAATATTTGTCAGGTGTATAATTATACAATTGTCAATACTTAAAAATAATAGCGACAATAAAAATGATATTCTAACATACAACGTGGACTTAAACTATAACCTACAAGTTTAAGTTTCAAACTAAAATAATTCGTGAATAAATAATAAGTCAACGTAAAACACAAAGTAATAAACTTTATTAAAACGATACGCTTCCACCGATACACTATTTTATTTAAAACCTCACGAGTCCTGTAAAAATCACATTGCTCGCGTGAAAACATGTAAAGAAACCCTAAAGTCAAGTCTTCCCCGTATTCCCCGGATGACTGGAATCGAACGTTGGCGATATAAAAACAACCTACCTGCAATCGTCGTGCAATGTTGTCTCGTGCAAGCAGGACTGTAGCAGCAGGAGTCGCAACAAACGCGGCAGGATAGAATATCGACTCGCGACCGTTAAACCACCGGCCCGCAACCCTCACTGCAAACCGGGATTTTCTTCTCCAGCCTCCGTTTGCAGTGGAGCAGGCGCCGTACCATTCGGCTGCTCCGGAGATAAGGATGGAACGCATCGCGGCACTGACGACGCACAATGGGATGGAAACGCTGTGATTTTTATTTGATACCCCCCTCATGCAAACTCGCAGACAAAGGCTTGTGTATTTTCTTTGAAAACTGATTTTTACGTGTGCCTTTCAGAATTTTTAGATAACGTTTCGTTTCATAGTTAAAGTTTTTTCACAAGTCACATGCATAGTTACGAACAGAGGAGGAGGTTGTTGAAAATATTTTTATAGACGCTTTTAAATTCCTTTAAATTGTACTTCATAGGCTGAAGCTTTAACTTACTAAAGACTTTTTGAAATGCTTTGTCCGCTTTTGTTAAATTTTGTTTCGTGTAAAACGTATGGCATTTAGAAAGGACTGGATCAATTAAAACTTGCTAGAAAATGTGTACTACTATATTCTCATTTAAAATGTTTCAGAGGATTTCATTAATAGATTTCCTGAGTTTTTCTTCAGATGCACTAATTGAAAATAGTACTTTAAACCTCTAAAAATCACTAAAAACATTCAGTGAAAAACATCGAGCGTGAATAACCCTTGTAATCAAGTTCTCTATTAACCAACACAATTTAGTACATGTAAATGAAAATTTGCAGACCGTCCCGGAGGGGTTTTTCGTTTACTCACTACAATAGTTATTGTTTGCTAATAATAATTGTTTCATGAGCTATAACACATACATAAACAAATTTTCAAACTCTGGTACAGAAGCAAATAAATCTGTTTAATATGGATGTTTATAAAACGAAATAACGTGTACAATTTAAATTACAAAAAGTCTCTAAATTTACTGTAATTATCAAGTATTTTCATGCGACATATTTTCCTGATAAACCGGAAGTGATGGCTTTTTTGAATTAAAATGCCATAAAAATTAAAATTCGTCCCATAATTATCAGCCAAACCTTGTTTTGATATGGGTGCGTCAAAATATTTCCGTATTTGTATTATCACGCAATATTGTGAAGCCATCGTTCTATGTCATTATTAACAAATGTGCATTAAGTTTATGTTTACTATTTCGCTTGGAGAATTCATACGACACGTTATTGTCAGTGTTGCAGACACTATCCTAAATTACAGTGAAACATTGTGGTGGATGAACTATTTATTCTCTTTGCGTAGCATGCATGCAACGTAGACATTTCTATAATTAAATCTTAAATTAATTGATATTGAATGTTTTACAATATATTTTATTTTTTAATTGCATCAAGACAAAAGTATTGTACTTTTTTACCTAGAAACTTCAAATTAAAAAAGGGTGTGTTCTGCAATGAGAAAAAAACGATTAAGAAATAGATTAACTTTTGATGCAACATCTACAGCAAAGAGCACAGTGGCTTTGTCCATTATGTTACAATGGAGTTAGACAGACCAAACAATTATGAATAGAATCGGATGTCTTGGAAACCAACAATGTAATATTGCACAAAATGCAACCTCATACTAAATTAACTCGACGGATTTGATTTATTTTCATAGATAACTATTAGTTTTTGCTTCTAATTTATATGTATATGACGTATGTAATAACATAAGTATAAGAAAGTTTTAAGTTGTCACACATTTCTAATTTTTTATAATTAATAAATCAAAAAATATATAGTAAATTTTAGAAAATTTAATATTTATTTTTAACAATAATTATTAATGATTTTATTTCAGTTCATTAATGAACTTATTTCAGAATTGTTCTAGTAAGAAAATTACATGAATTAAAAATTTTAAATTTTTAATTTTATTGTAAGTATCATTATTCCCAAGATATACCGTAATAATCATAATTATAGATAATTCGAATGTCAAAAAATAATCCAATTTCAAAATCTGAAATTAAAGCCAATCTGAAGAAAATGGTACTTGCTGAAATTAGTTCATTCACTGGACCACAGAATGTTAAACAAACTTCACAGAAGCTTGTAATATCCACAGTGAAACATGGTGGCGGTTCAATTATGCTATTGGGGTGCTCTTTTCTTCTGCAGAAAGCCACCTTAGACTAATTTAGGTATAGAAATATATTAAACAACATTTTGCTCCTATATATGGAATATGTTTCAATAAGAAAACTATTTCAAACCCAGATCCATAATTAGATTAGTTAAAATAGCATTAATGTTTTGTCTTTCCTGTTTATTAATATATATTAAATTAGTCAACTTGAAAACGTAATATGTTATTCTCATCACTGTCAGTTATTACAGTATTAAAATTTTTAAACCAATTACTTTTTGTCGGAAAGTTTCTGAAATACAAACAGTACATTTATCTTCAACTCAAGCCTCATTTTCTCTTTATCCAATAGTTTCTACAACTCACTAATTAGTCATTGCAATTTTAATTAGTAGTAATCCTTTTATAGTTTTATTAGATTATTTTTTTATTTTTAAGTTTTAAATGTATAAAGAGTGGTATTAATGTATATTTTATCAAATAAAACTTTTTAATTAAAAGATTTTTCTATTCACAAAATAATTATTAAATTTTATATTCAGTTGTGTAAAAAATTTTAATTAATTTAAACATATAATCATAGTATAATATTTACTTTTAAAATTATGTATAATATTTTAATAATAATAAAGCTTAACAATAATTATTATTGTAAACAAAAACATTAAAATAAGTAATGTAAACAGTCAATTAATCTTGTACTAGATTTGTGTCTTTTAAAATAAAAATTCTCATGGCAAAATCTACTGTAAAAGTACCCCGGATCGTATTGTAAAACCTTATAATATTTCAATGTGTCTTTGTTCTTTTCACTCGGGTACACCCTACGTTTCACGATTGATTTGAGGGATACATTGGCTTGCTATTGTGTTACCTAGACATGCAAAAGGCACTTTTGTTTTCACACGTCTTCTAAATTATTAAAAAAGTTATAGAGTGTGTGCTTATATTATATATCAGCGAAGTTTTAAATTAAAGATAATAAAATGAGCCCACAAGTCACGGTTAGCTTCGTAGAAAAAATAGGAGGGGTTCTTCGTTAGCTTCTGCAAAAACCGACGATAATAAAACATTGATTTGATTTATAAATGGGCGAACGACCAAAATTAAATATTTAAAAATAGACAGGCCACGGCGGAGTGTGTAAATGTTCAACGGTCGTTCCAATTTGCCGTCTGGCGTGCTTCAAGAGCGCTTCAAACGTCGACTTGGTGCGAGAATTGCAACAACAAAAAAAAGCACCAATAAAACCAATTGTGACGAAAGTACACTCTATCAATTGGAAATTTTAATTAAATTTCACCACTGTTTAGTGATCACACAACTGAACGGCAAATATTTGTTTGTGCGAAGTGGACGTGTGTCACGTGTGACCAATTTGAAATGCGTTCGGCGAGATGATTACCCTCTACTTAGTCCGTGCTTTTGCGCTTTGTGTTTTGATTGTTTCACCGCAGATATGTTTTGGCAAAAAGAAAACACTACACATAGGTAAGAATTTACTTCTTCTGTAATGTGTACATAAAATGTTCTTATGATAAATAAATGCAAAAATTGTGATAAAATTCAGTATAAACACCAGCTTATTTAATATTTATATTTAATTAATTAAACATTTCAAGGAATTCTTGTGAATCAATAAAAATGTGTGATTTATTTATTTATTTATTTTATATTTTTAAATTGTACGCATTAAACAAGTACACATTTAAGCTTAAAATTTGTTTAATAAATATTTTAATTGAAAATCATGTTTATTTTTAATAAATAGGACATTTAACTTTGTAAGTTAATCAATAAACATATTTTCATAATAGATATTAATTATATCATTATAAAATTCAGTTAATTTATTAGGACACTATTGATTTAAAAAAGGCTTTATTATATCAACGCAGCTCTAAAATTATAGCGTTATTTTTACTGAATGAAAGCAGAATTAATATTAAATTGTTTGTAAACAACTTGAACAATTAAAATTTGTATCACAAATCAAGTCACAAAAGAAATAACAGAGGTTAAATGAAAAACCAAATTAATATTTCTGATAAAAGTTAGTGTTTAGAAATAATACAAGTTAAGAATAACTCCCAACATTTATTCTCTAATTGAATTAAAATATAATTTAAAACATCAAAATTTCTCATTTGAGCCAAGATTGAAACCACCAGATGTTTTTAAAGACCACCATTATTTGTAACCTGAAAATAGACTGTAATGAAACTGATGATTTCGTATCAAATAACTCAAAAATAACCACATATTATCGTTTCTTAAACAGAAAATAGGTGTTTGTTGTGAAATTTACAGCGTAAAATTTGGTTTACCATAAAACTTAAAGTTTATTGGGCTATAAACACCTTCATTTAATTGAATCAAATTTGCAAGTTGATATATCATTTAAAAACAGAAGTAAAATATTTCTGTGTCATGATCAAATATTTTATTCACAAATTTACTCTTTTTATTGACTAAAACTTAAAATTTAATTTTTATTTAATTTTTTGCTAATTTTAAAATAAAGCATATTTTTTATTAAATACAACTGAAAGTGACATTAAATTTATTTTATTTTATTTATTTATATGCTAATTTAACTTTATCAGTGCAAATATTACATAAATTATTGTATGATAACAGAATCTTAAATTAAAACCATTCAATTCTAAATTGTTATTCCTGATAATTTTAAAAAGATTAAAGATATTACGCGCTGAAGTTTTGCAATGTATTAGAGAGTTCAAGAATCTCAAAATGCACCAAATGGAGCAGCGGTGTCAATATCAACACCATATGTTTTAAATTAAACTCTGATTTTTACTTTGTGGTGTATAGATTACACCGCAGATACAACATATAGAAGTTTTTATTATTTATTGTTTTTTAAATACATTATAACCTTTAGATTTTAAATCATTTTTAATGATTATCCAGCATCTCTTTCTGGTATTCATTAAAAAATAACAGATCCACTTTACAGTACATTTCACATTAACTGACAGTTGGTTTATTACTTTTGGACATATAATAAATATTTTAAATTTAGGCTGTGTTTATTAAAATATGCTGTAAACAAAACTTGTACATTAATCAAAGCCCGCCCACATGTTTTTGATCACTACTTTCATGTTCATAGAAAATCGTTGTTGTTTTAAGTATATCAATTATGAACTGTCGATTGAACCCAATGTGAAACTGGTCATTTTGCCCAAAAATATAATTAGAGTCTAGTTATGACAATAAGATAACATCTAGTTGCGAACAATGTGTAAAATACACATTTTCATTAAATATTGATAGAAGTATTATAAAGTGAAATTAAATGTAAAATCACCATTTAAAAACTCGTGGAAACAGATGAATTGTCCCAATGTTACCAATACCAATGTTTTATGAACAGTTCGCGGTGTGAAATATTAAAAAGGACAGAATGACTCACTGATTCATCTCGTCTACGTGACGTTGGCAATGCAGGATTTAAACATGGATATTAATGTAAGACCCTGCTGGTCGGTCTTGACACGCGGTGTACCACTTTTAAGCCGCCCCCCTGCAATTCCGGCTTCTTGGTTGCTGTACTCTGGAAGTCCTTAATAATTCTAGGAAACTTGGGTGCCACATTTCTCGCCCGGCATATTACCCCAAAATGTTAATCTTAATCACACTCGAATGGGTCAATACTCGGCTACACGAGCAAATCATACGCTCAATTTAATCGCTTCGGTTATATTCACGGTGCATGTTAAGCGTTCTTCAATTAAAATTCGATTCGAACGCAATTGTCATAGTCAGTTTTGATTAATTTGTACTTCGATATCATTCAATTTTTCGCGAATAAAACTTGCCGCAGAAATCATTTTTCAAGCCAGTAAGCCACTTTATGACACCGCACATATTTTATTTTGTATATAATATGTGAAAATTGGGTTCGTATGCCTAAGGGACCGTCGTCTGTGAATTTAAAGGGAGTGAAAGGAACAAGGAGGAAATGAAAAGCATACCGTAAAATAGCAGGATAGGTCTTGTCGTGCCTTTAATATCGAAAGTGTGTCCAGCCGAACGATATATTGAAGAATATACTACTGTCCTTTGTCAAACTTTACCAATATAATACCTCTATGTATTAAAAACAGAAGCCTTATTAGAGTGAGGTTATACTTTTTCTTGCACCAATTTCAAAATCCTTTTACTTGTTGATTTTCACAAGCTTTTGATTAGTGGCCCCTAATTTTAAATATTTCGAAATTTCTTGGTTATTTACTAAGCCGGTTCATTTAACCGGAATTATTTACTCTTCCGTAACATTCGTTTCCATACCTGCACGGTCGGGTTGCTAAAAATATTTTCGTTATGGTTGATGTATAAGGCTTCGAGCAACTTTTTTTAACTACTTTTTGTGTTTGTTCACTGGATGTCACGTTGATCCTTCCATGTCTGTTCTGCTAAACCAGATTTTGAAGTTTCTGCCCTTATTATGTGTAGTCTATGTTATTCGATTATTACTTTTACAGTCTTTTTGTTTCCCCTATACAAGGGGCTTCTCAATGTCTTCAGGGAAGTAAACACAGTTCTCAGATGTCTTGATATCCTTTTCCAAAACACTTTTTTCATAAAGTATCGTGGGAGCGAGTCCTTTTTTAATTATTGTTAATAAAATTTCTTTTTGAAGAGATCTTTTGTGATATTGTCCAATTCTAATTATTTTAAAAAATATTGTAGAACAAAAAACAATTTCAGTTATGTTCATTTTTTATGTCAGTATGCTGAATTTTTTTACCTTTTAAAATTACTTTCTTGCCTGTCCGACAATAAATCTAAACATGTTCTCTTTCCAATAATCCTGATACCTCATTTCCATATTAATTAAAATTTCATGAAATCCTTTCTCATCATTTTCAGTGTTGAAATCAAATGGAAATTAATCTAGATGGGAGTGTAGGAAATGTATTTTTAAGAACATATTGACACCAAGAGTATTTTAAAGTAATTTTTAAAATATCAAATTCTTAACAATTTTTACACAATTATTAAATTTCTTATTTCCTAAAAGATCAGGGCCATAGTCCTAAATTAATTAATTTATTTTCATTTAATTTTTATGGTTGAAGTTTTTCATATTTCTGCATTGCATTAAAATACAGTTGAAATTTGACTTAATATAATTCTACTTACTTGTTTTTATTTCAATAACGGTTTAATAAGCAACATTCAACAACCTACTCTGTTCTTACTGTTCAAAGAGTTCACATAAAACAGAATCTTGCTCATTGAGATGATAAGGGTCAAAGTAGGAAATATGGGAACCAAACTAAATAAATAAAAAAAATTTCAAAAATATGGACAACATTAATTAAATTCATGTGTGATAAGTTTCCAATAATTATCAATTTCAGCTAAACATTTTGTAACTTTTTAAGGAATCTTTAAAATAATACATAAATGTACGTAATAAAAATTATTAAGTAAATTCTTAGATTTAAGTGCTCCGCAGCTCTGAAATCTAAGCACTAAGCAAACATCTATTAAATTAGGTCAAGGAAACAAACAGATCATAACAAAGTAAATAATCCTCGTTACTGAGAAAATAACCTTAAAAAAGAATCTTTTGTAATAAATTAATACTATTGTCCGTTTTCTAAATAAACTGAATAAAACGCATTGTTAGAACTCCTTGTTATTATCATTGGCCTCAAAATGAAACTCGTTACATTCTTATAGCATGTAAATTGCTATTTGTATGTAAAATAAAGTATTTAATGAGAAATATTAAGTTAAATTGAAAATTTAACAATTGTTTGGTTAGCGTGTTCACATGAGAAAAGCATAATTTAAACCAGCTGATTTCTTTAAAATTGGATATGCAGGATAATTGGGGATTACATCTATCTAATGAACTTGCAAGGGGAAACTGTAGGGATCGGGTTAATTTGATATCTAACTATGAAAGCGGACTAATAATCAAGTCGGCTAATTACCATTAACAGTAATAAGTGTTATAATTGTTTCTTTTCATACTAAACAATGTATTTTTCGTAGATTAACTTGTGTAAATCAAGATATAAGATAAGTTAAAGTAAATACATGAACATCTTTAGGGGTGAAAGTTGCGTATTTTGCATGATTGCTTACCCTTACATTAGCTTCATCATTAATAATTAAATAAAATAAAGGCATGTACCAAAGAGAATTAAAATAATTATAGCTTATTGCCATAATTAACATCCTGAATATTGATAATGGATTTGCTGCAATATTAATGTCATTAATGTATTTTAATAGTGTAAAATTTTAATTAATTAATTATTACTTGGAAAGTATTAATTATCTATAATATATAACGTACAAACATGTCGACGTGATTTTTAATAATTCTATAGGTTAGAACAATCATTAAACATAAATCTAAATTTAAATCAAATTTGTTAATACTTAATTGTCTTAATTATAAACAGAACAATTATCTGAAACTAAAGCACAGTTTTAATCCTTTCCGACTAGATAATTTACTTAATAATACCATTATCTCAATACAATCAATTCAACTGTCTTTAGGACCGTGATTGTAAACTTTAATTAAACCTATATTTACTTTTTGCTTTGTTACTAGATAACTATGAAACTTTTCATAAAGTTTGTTCAAATTCTGGTCTCAAGTATAGAATAAACGAAGATTTTAATTAGCATTAAGTTAAACACTTGTTTGGGTTTTGTGATTATTTTCTTATCGACGCTAATTGCTTCTTCAAAATTAATTTCATGTATTATTTGAGTTTAACTTCCAGGCAAACCATTGAACAATTTCAAACTTTTAGAAATCCGCTTTATCAGAAAATAATTTCTCAATGCAAGTACAACGTTTAAATTTTTCTGTAGTCGTTCATTTATTTAGCACTAAATAGAATGTTCATAAATTTGTTTCTGAATTGATTTTGAAACGTATCCAATATTGCATAATAAACATTGTTGCAATAGTTTGGATATACCTATTCAAACAAATATAATTATTTGATTTTCTATTTAGAATCTATGACTGGTAAATGATATCAGTTCATTATATTGCATTATTAATTTCGGTTTATTAATTATAATGAATTTTGTTTGTTGCAGGAATATTTTTGGACGAAGATGATATTGATCCCGTTAAACTAATAGCTTTACAAAGTGCTACTTACAGAATCAATGCATTATCACAAAGATACGAATTAAAACCTCACATTTATGATGTGAAAAATACTGATATTTATAAGACCGGAAAAGCAGGTAATAAAATTAAATTTTCAAAATTGTTGACACTGATTAATGTATCATAATTTAATTTCCCAATAACACAAGACCCATTACATTTTTCAGTTAATAAAGCTACTTTTGAAGGAAATATTGCACCATAAAACAAAGTCCATTCTCGCATAAAAGATGCAGTTGTTCATGCACTTGATCCTAAAATAAAACAACAAAGCATATTATACAAGACGAAATTTATAGTACACACAGTATAATAAATAACGATCATTTATATTCGCCAGAGTAAAATTTAATGCGATAATGTTACGGCAAACATTTTTTATTAAACAAGATGAGTTGCGTTGACGTAGTTGAATATCGCGGTAATTTATTTCATGTTGGATTTTAATTTAATAACATTTATTTATGTGAGGATTAAATTGAAAATTCAAGTGCATGAATTAACAAAAAAATGTATGGTTAAACATTACGAAATTAAAAAACATAATAATAATGTAAAATTTATCAATAAAAATATTTATTTAAACGTCAATGTTAATAAAAAGTAAATATTTAAACTTAAAAAATAAATTATTAATAAATTTAAAGGTCTCATTCATTGAAGAAAAAATAAATAAACTAACAAACCTACTACCATAAAATAATTGTTTAAAATATATCAATTTTGCCAGAATCAAAATTTAATATTTACTAATGTTTATATTATACCATTATTTTAGTCTGCGAATTATTAGAAAAGGGAGTGGCGGCAATTTTTGGACCGGAGTCGGGAGAAATAAATGAAATAATTCAATCGACGTCCCTAGCCCTCCAAATTCCACATTTTCAAACGTTTTGGAATCCAAAATTAGTCTCGTTTTCCGAGCAACTACCGCCCGACAAGTCAATTCCAGTTTTCAACTTATATCCCAGTCCCCGCACATTGGCACAGGGCATCGCGACGTTGGTAAGGGAAAGCAACTGGAACACTTACACAATAATTTACGAGAATGATGAGGGACTTGTCAGGCTTCAGGAGACTCTAAATCAAAGACTCTCCGGCGACCCAGTCATCACTTACAGAAAACTAGGTCCAGGGCCGGATCACAGGTTAGACTTATATTTATTGATTTATTATTAACAGAATATTATTGAGCGTGTCTCATAAATAAATGGAGCTTTACTAGATATATATTTTCCACCAGTTTGCATTCGTTGAAACACAAAGCCACCCAGAAACTAACCCTTTTAAAATTGTCCAGATAATACTCTCTATGATAGATTTTTTCTGTCATGACAAAAACAGAAACCCATTCATCCCCATATTAGCATAGAGAATGAAATACAGACTGTAAAATATACATGCCTCATGCATATATTCACTGCGAGAGCTAAATCATACTTTTGCAGATAATATCGCAATAAAAAGGTTTAAGCTTCATAAAAAGCTCAAAATGTTTGTTCAGTTGTGCAAAAACAAACGAGACTTTAGCAGCTGCCCAATATAAACTATGCCCGAAAAATAATACACAAAATATGCAAAAACGCCGTAATTTGCGGCTGAGCTTTCACAAGTTGCATATAAATCAGGTTGGTTCAATTTCGGTGGACGCTTTAGCGGATTTTAATTCCCGTTTCCAGTTTTAGTTTTGCTTTTTATAGATTGCTTTCAGTGCTTCTAGATGATCAAATCTCCGCTTAAAAGTAAAACAAAAATTAAAATCGTGTTACACATGGATACACCATTCAACTACACAACAAAGCTCCGCAGTTTTATACAAACAATGGATGGAATTGAGGAATTCAGTTTCCTCTATTACATGAAACAGTGTATTAGAAATACGGTTAGGGACCTATTCAAATGAGCCATAAGTAATCGAATAAGAAAACAACTGAAACCGATTACGTGAAAAAGTTCAATAAAGTTCTGGTTAATTGTTAATTCTAGTCAATGTATTATTCAAACCACCTCCACAATAAATAAAGATTATTGACCCTAACCTCCATTGGGAAGGGTAAAAAGACTCTCACGAGTTGCATAAGTACTAGTACTATTTTATGAAATTCACTAAATATACGGCGTATTTTATTTTATTCTCTTTAGACAACCAAAAGAATATTTCATAAACTGCATTAAAATTTTTAAAAAGGAAAACCTAATTTTTTATTTAAATTATTTTATATAAAATTTAAATAAAGTATTTTATAAAATTAACTGTATAAATGCATTAAAATAATAATAAAATTTTGACTCGGTCTTTTATAAAATATTTTATACGTAAATTTAAAATTAGCTTTTATAAAATATTTTATCATATATTACAA
The DNA here is from genome assembly GCF_024364675.1 of Aethina tumida. Lineage (NCBI taxonomy): Eukaryota > Metazoa > Arthropoda > Insecta > Coleoptera > Nitidulidae > Aethina > Aethina tumida. The sequence goes on along the minus strand of NC_065437.1, from coordinate 19,921,593 downwards.
AATAAAATGGTTATAAAGGGTTTATAAGAAGAAATACTGAACGAATTAAATTATGACATTATTTCTATTTAAAAATGTGTGTAAAACTAACAATTATGTATACATAAATCTGACTGATAAAATTTGATGTATACCAGATCAATATTTTAATACAAGGATGTCTCCATCTCTGATTCTGATTGGAAAAGTGAAATTTTATTAAATTTCTCTTTATCTTATTTTATAAAGATTAAACGAGTAAATGTAATTTATCCAACGATCCATCTTTTGAATAAATTGATTCATCATCATTTAAATTGAAAGGTGATTAGGGGAGTTTCGAATCCAGGGAGTCCAACTTAAATTAAAAAATCTTAAAGATATTTTTCACACTTTTTAGATATATTGGAATTATTAGATTAGAATTAGATATATGATATTAGAATAATACTTCTTATAACTTGTTTTGCAGTTTTGACTCTAATATTAGTATACATTGGAGAACATACTTCATTAAAATGCAAGACAAATAAGTTTTGGCATCCGAAAACAAGTTTTTGTGCCAGTAACTTATAACCTTCGGTAACCACCGCATCCCCAAACGTACGAGAAGCAAGATAAGAATATTTACATAGTTACGAGCTGCGGTTATTTACTTGAAATTTTAATTATATAACTTATTTAAAATACAGTTCACGAAAACGGAAAGCTTGACCGATTTTGCTATCACATAAATAATAAATAACGCAATAGTAATTTAGTTAGACTAATGAAGTTTTTGATTAAACAAACTTTAAACATTCAGTAGTTGGTTCAGTTGACTATACGTTAGAATCCTACTTTACGGCTCTATAAAAAGGAATGTTTATGGGTGGCAATGACTGAACTGTCTAAAAGCATTTATTTAAGAAACATAAAACCCAACGACCTGAATTAAAGTTTTTTGATTGTTTTCCTTATATGCTTTAGTAAATCTTGGTGATCTGTTAAAATTCATCACAAGTAACCTTTATGTATTATTATACTATTTTCTTCATAAAACACAGTACCTTTTACAGATATTGCACAATAAATATAAATGCTATAAGAAGATAAGCAAATAACTAAGTAAACTAGCTTAAACATTTTACAGCGGCAGAAATTCGTTGAATCGTTATGGCACAACTCTCATACGAAGTTATCTAAAACTTTTGATGTAACTCTGGTCCTGGCTAGGGTCGAATGATTATGAAGTGAAACACTTAGCATAGCCTAAATTGCGTTTTCCAATGAAATGTTGTTAGCCTTCTATTGAAGTGTATTAAAGTCACTAAATTACAAATCAATACAGATTCATCACTGTTTAGAGAAATTTGATAAAGAAGGGAGTTCGTAGACAAATCTATTTTTCTAAATGCTACGCAAATCTATATTCCAGTATAAAAAAATATTTTAAATTTATTGTTTATTTTTAAATTATATAATTTTAGTTTTATAAATTATTTTAAAAAAATATTTAACTACTTTGGAGAATGACTATCACAAGGCAAAAGTAAAATTAAACCATTTTTTATTAATCTAAACTGGTAATTAATTATTCCGTCCAAACCTCCCTAGTTAAGAAATTCTTGGCCCATTTCCATGGAGCATAAAAGCTTACATAAAATCTCGCTTTGAATAAAAACTTTCCTAATAATACCGGCATCCTAAAAAGTGATTAATAGTTATCAATTTCTGCTTCCAGGACGTTATTGAAAGATATTCGAAGGTCTGGCGTTGCACAAATCATTTTGGACTGTCATATCGACAACATATTGATAATATTACGCCAAGCACAAGAAGTAAAATTGTTGGAGGAATATCATAGCTACATATTAACCAATTTGGTAAGAATCTAGAATATTTATGGTTGACTATAACTGTCATATGCTGACAATTAATTAAATACAAAAATCAAAATTTCTAATATGTCCGATCAAAATGTTGATAATAAACCTCAGGGCACCCCACAAAAATCTAAATTTACAGCAAGTACTCACACCATTTTACCAGAAAACTTAAATACCGAAAAATCTGAATCTATGGGACTGGATAAACGAATAAAATCTGGTGAGGGTTCAAGTTTCAAACAACACAAGTTGGCAGCGGACCCTGAGACGATTTTGCCCAAAACTTTTGCAAATTTTACATCCAAGTCAACAGAATCTGAAAGATACGTGAAACAGATATCTCAAAAAATGGATAATCCTTTCGTTTTTAAATCTCAGCCGCCCAAAACTTCAAAACCTGTGGATTTTGGAATATTTGTTTTAAAATGTGCCTTTACAATGGGCGTATTTTATACTATGTGGACTATGGGTGTTTGGAATATGAATAAGAACAGGCGAGCATAATTATGATTTCTGTACAAAATCAATCTAAATTGTAACAAACTAAATAAAATATTAAGACCTAATAAATATAGATTTTTTAAAACAGGTTTATTAATACTTAATATAAAACATTGAATTTCAAAATAAAGAGGTGCCACCCGTTGATTGACAATTTGTCAATCACACGTAATATCATAATGACATATCACATTATCAAAATTTTGTAGTGCCAGTAATGTCCCATAAATCCACCGCAGAATGCACCAACATCTCCAACATTTTGGTCACGCCCGTTGGCAAACCATGCAAGGAAAAGTTGTGCGGTATCCCTAAGGTTCGAACTATACCAGTATGTCGTATAAAACCCAAGGCAATCAGAGTATGTACGGGCGCGGACCTTCGACGAATGTGTCCGCCACGAATGTGCGATTGTTCCACAACAAAACCTAGAGGAAACGCACTTTTAAGTTTGCTTCTCTTTGGATTGAAAGCGGCAATTGCTGCTGGCGCCGTGTATGTAACTTATGACATGGGAATTTGGGGTACCAACGACGATTCACAAAATTTCTACAGCACTACTTGCAACATTATTGCACCAACAACGATGACACCCAGAAGAATTAATAATAAGTGGGACCCACCGTCTTGTTTTGAGTCCAAAACCCTTTTTAAGATGCCACCTTATAATCCGTATGGTTGCGACGAACCGCCATACAATATGTCCAGGGTCTTTTATGCTTTGGAAAATATTTGGAACCATTCAATTTATGCAATATTTTCTAACGTAGCTGCTATGCCGTATAAAGTTTTGGCCATTCTAAATCCTGCCGAAGAGGAGATAATAAAAGAAAAAGAGCCCTTAATCCAAACGGCAACAGAAGATGTTGATGACGGAGAGGAGGGAGAGTCAACAAGTTCCACAAGTAGACGAGGTAAAAGAACTAATACATGTCCTCCTGAAGGAGAAGAAGAAAACGCAGATCAAGTAGAAGATGTAAACTATGACCCGGACCATCCATATGAAACCATAAAGCGAAAGCGTAATCTAAGAAAACATGTCGAGAGATACGCTTACAACGAAGAAGATTTCAAGAATATGGATGCAGATGAAGTAATCTCTAAATCACCAGAAGAGATAATTGCAGAATCAATTAAGGTCGAGCAAATAAGTGAAGAGGACACAACTTTAATTTCACATGAACACGAACAAGAAGAGAACACGGAAACAACAGAAAACCATAGGGAGTCAGAAGAAATTGTCAACAATAACAATTCAGATGCACCAAAAGAAGATACAGAAACAATTGAAGATTCTTTGAACGCTTCTAGTGAACAAAATGCTGAAAGTCAAATCGCAGCCCAGGAAGATCATGTAGTTTCTGATAATTCCGTTACCAAGAAAGGAGAACTGACATTAGAGTCGGTTATCTATGGTGATGCATTAGCCCAGAGGAGAGCTAACAAAAAAGATGGTGGTGACTAAGCGGTTATTCGAACTATTTAATAAATAAACATCGGCAAATACAATAAAATTGTTTTTCATTTATTCTTATGGAGCAAACAATCTGTGAAGAAGAATCACAAATCAAAATACATCAAAATTACATTTTAATTATACTTCTTCAGACAAAGCCATTCTACGTTCTACAAGGTTTCTCACTATTTATAAATAGTACGTAAAATCTTGATGTATAATTGAAAACATTCCTGAGAAAATGACATTATAAAGCTACTTCAAGATGACAATTTTATATACTGTCTTTGACTTGAATAATATCATCGTCAATTTCATCTTATTTTTTGCATATATATTTCAGGATGCACATACGCTTGACTGGAAAGAATTCGAGAACGTTCAGACAAACATTACAGCCATTAGGCTTCTTGATCCGAATGGCGCTGCCTTAAAAGATGTAATACGAGATTGGCAACTGGCCGTGGAAAATCAACAGCATAAAGGAATTGAAATTGCTTCAAAATCAGTGAGGGTAAGTATTTAATGATGGCGCTTTATTGACGTAAGATGCATTTTGAAACAGCTAAAATTTAATTAGTTAAATGTGACTTGCTTTATTTTCCGGATGTAAATAAAATTAATTCTGTTGGATGATGAACAAATTTAACAATGTTACTAATACGAAGAAACATTTGAACATAAAATGAAGTAAATTCAAAATGCTTTCAGTTGTTACAAGAGTGTAATTCCATACGTCGAGTTTTATTATATATTCAGAATTACACTACAATGTTCCTGTTTGCATTTGATTAAAAGTTTACTTTTGTGATATATACGTAACAATTTATACACAATGTTTTTAATACTCAGCATTCACGTTTCGAATAATTTATGTGTCAACAACAATTTGGATGCGGCGCCGTTCTGCGCATCGGACACAATTCATTTGTTTATTTGACGGTGGTTGAATGAATGTGGCAGAATAAATCAACACTGGAATTTCCACTGAAAGCATATAATTTCCACCAACACAGGTTCTACGCCAATGACAAACTAAAATCCAGTCTTCTGGAAAATCTAATCATCCGGAATTAATTCCGGATTCCGGACAAACATGTATATGCGTAAATTTCATTCACCTCTTGCGGGTCTATTACAAATTGGACATTTTGCGCAATTATTGTGTTGAATTCAATTATCTAATATGAGAGAACTCGATTTTCATTAAAATTAGTTATTGTCATATAATCAAATTTTGTGTATCAAAATATGAATATTTTAATAAATAATAAATTTAATATATATAAAAAATCAATTTAATTTATTTAAAATTACTCAGATAATATGGATCCCACATACAGCGGTGCCCACAATTATAGTAACGTATATTTTAAGTTGCTATGATTATGGCCTCTACTTTATATGGGATAAAAAATAAAAAAAATATTATTATATATTTTATTGTTGTTGTATATACTATGCAACTGTTAATCTAATTTTATTCTTAAAAAAATGTTTTTTATTTTTTAATTGAGTTTAAGGGACTCTGAGAAGATGATTGCTGAATAGGAGTAATTGGAGCAATTCATTTTTCACTTGCTTAGGATCATATTCACTGAACTACAGAACAATGGAGGTGAATAGTTTTTAGTGACGAATTTAAATTTAATTTACAGTTGGCAGTTCAATTATGTTATTTATGTACAAGGATATATCAAATACCAATTTGCTTCCATATAATGATGAAAATTGATGCTCTTAATAAATATGTTTCAACATGCAAATGATTCCAAACACAAGTCCAAAATTAGACAGGTTTAATCATAAACTAAAATATTTAGCATTTTAAAAAGTTGCTATAATAATGACACAGTAAGCAAACATTCGGTATAAATATTTGATTATATATATTTTTTTACTTTTGTCTATAACAAAAAAAAAATATATCGATTTATGTTCCACAACTCTATCCTGCCTATTCTCTCTATATCTATTTTCACTCGTATATCAGAATCATAATTTAAAAAACGATCTGACTTCTACTAAATCCACATTTCAACCGTTAACATCAAAACATGATCGAAGATGTCGATCCCATGGGTAACAAACATAGTGCAGGACAGCACAGCAGAAACAACAATTTATATTAACCGTAGCAAGTTGTCCCCAGTGATACAACAGAGATTGATATGGATGGAATCGAGGACCGGCCGCAACCGAAGTCTGGAGTCTAATCGACCGGAATTAACTTGGGACGTCCAGACCGACGTATTACATATGTTATCCGGCTGAATTTACTGGATATTGCGCCCATTCTCATAGTCGTAAGCTCAAGATCTATGCCGGCTACGTGGAAATCCTCGTCGTACGATTTAAAAACACGAGGTTTATGTAAAAGGTTTCGTCAGAATATCCATATCCAATATGTCGAACATCCGTTTGGTAAACAACATCGTATTTTTATCTGGCGTTAACAATTAAAGCTCCTATGAACTAATCTTGAATCGATCGATCAAGTCGATAGCAGCAACTATAAACAATGACTAACTGTAACAGATAATGCCATAATAACCATTAAACCTCCGTTTACTAAGCCAATTATCGGGTTCAAATTCAAATACTGTACACTATAATGCCATTCTGTATTGGGGTACAATCTCAACAAAGATATGTCGTAGTGTTAAGCAGGATCAGTTGAAACTTCCAATTAAGTAATGATTTGCATAAATCTGCTACTTTTGAGTTTTAGAGTCAGTATTTTGCTTTGTATAATGTTTATTAATCATAATTAAACACATATATAATACAAAGGAGTACACAATAAAATTTAAATTACGTACTATAGTCGTGTAACATATAGTAGGCACCTGGGGGATTAATATAATTTAAACAACTACGCTCTAGAAATACTCTAGTACATTTCTCGTTCCAACAAACGAGTCGTCCAACCATTACAATCAATGTAAGTGCTTTAGGTAATAAAAGATTTCATATTTTACCTTGTGCAGTGTATAGGCAAGAAAAACAGAACAATGAAGATTGCCATAATTTTCCAGATGGATGCTGCATTGTAACCGGAACATAGTGATGTTATTTTGTTTTATCTATTCTCTCCATTTACTTTTAGCTAAATCACCTCAAATTTATCACGTCCAGGCTTAGTGCAAGAAGATGATACTAGTAGCTAAGTACTTAAATCATTTATGTCACCATAAAGCAGAATTTAGCAGGCCAACAAGAAATATCACTAACTCTCTGGGACATTCATCCCACACTAAATAGTAAAATCTGGAATTATGCCATTTTACATTCCACTCAGTCATATTTCCTAATTGAAATTACAAATACTAAATGTAATTAGCTTCTGTCGTAGGGGACCAAAGCAAAATGGCTGATAATGGATATGAAGAAATAATTCCCATTTACAATTTTCATCTCACTGCAGGGTAATAACAAGTTATCCTAAGGGTGGATATATTTTTAGCAAGAATTACAGCTAAGTCATGCCAACAAAACTTCTAAGTTTTCTAATCTAAATAAACAATTAAATTATTTATTAAATTTTATGAATATCGATGTTAGATTACAGTATAAATGTATGTTTTTTAATACAATCACTCCAGTTTCAACTGATATAGATCTGTATGAAACAAGTACATTTATGAATTTAAAAAAGGTTTTACCGTATGGATTCTACTTATTATAATATAAAATTTAAATCAACCTACATGAAAACCAGCTTGATTGATGTTAATTTAAACTTCAACTTAATTATTCAGATGACGTAATATTATTAATTTATTTTTATTTTATTTTACAGCTTGAAAATAACTTTTTTTCTTATAAATACACATGCAAGGATAGATGTCATAGTTCATCCGGTGTCTACGTATTTAATTTAATAAAGAGTTATGAGCTTTTTTATAAAATCAGTTGTCATTTGAAGGTCAAGTAATATTTACAGTTGACGATATCATATTATTTGCAAAGTAAGCCAGATTCAAATACCACAGATCTTACTTGAGACAATCAAGTCCTCCGAAAGCGACTCCCAGAATTCTGAGTAGCTATCTTATATAAATAAAGCCTGAAATCTACTCAATTAACGTTAATGTAACTGTGTACAATATTTTATGTATCTAATTCCGCCTTCAAGATCTGAAATGTATTATAATAAAATGTATTGTGTGTATAGCTTAGAGCAGTTTTAAAACTGTAAATGGGAATTACTGAATAAAAATTAAGTTAAATACGAAATATATTACAGCACACAATATAAATCTTTTAATACGAAACTGGGATATATTTTTATAGATAGCCATTTGGAAACTAAAATTGTGGTTTTATGTCCAAGTATAAAATTTCCACAGTAAAATTTAAAATGAAAAATTTTGTTGATTTAATGTTAATTTATTTTATATTTTCAGGTTAAGACAGCTTTATTCTACGACGCAATAAACTTATTCATAAATTCGTTCGCTGCACTGGAAGAAAGCAGAATCAGCGAAAGATTGCCAGTAAAATCTTTGAGCTGCGACAGATATGAAACTTCATCACACGGATTTCAATTGTCGGAGTTGATACGCAAGGTAATATATTCCCATTCCTTATTGCACACATTAAAATGAAGTGCAAATAAAAATTTATTATATGAATACGGTATGGAAATAAAAATGTTGGCACTATAAATTTATGTATGTAAGTGAGATAGGATTCTGTCGAGCAAGATACGTTTGATGACATTCATAAAATAATATGCCTGGATTTATATACCAGCTGCTGCGCATAGTAACCTATCCACTTTCTAAAGCAAACATATTGTATTTTAATTTCTAGTACGTTTTCCTGTAATTATGACACGAACCTACACATATTGAAATAGACAAATATAATTGAAAATCCGGAAAATTCACATTCGTTTGAAAATGAAGCTAAAACAATTTGCTCACTTTTTGTCAGACTCAATCATTATTTTTTAACGACGTGGACGTTTTATGTATTTGATTGGTACACCTGCATACCGCGAAATAACATTTTTTTCATGATTAAAAAAACCCTCGTTTCCAAGTTATTAGGTTCATGTTCAGTTTTATACACAAATTTTTTTTAAAATAATACAATTTGAATTAAATTTTGACTGATTGGTAAAACCTTATGAATATATTATTTTTAGGAGTGCAACAATTCTCTGGACACGCGGCCAAGTTTGGATTTAAAGGTGAATTGCACGTTGCAGGCTAAATAAAGCGATTGTAATTGAACTTTATTGTAGATGTGTAGAAATATTTTAATTGGAGATAATCCATTTTTGCGTCATGTAAGTAAATCTAAACATTATCATAAACTATCGACCCAAGTTATTATGAAATATTAAACATTCTGACAGAAATTGCTTCCGTTATGCACTAAAAATTTTATCTAGAACGAGGGTTTTGTATTAAAAGTTGAATATGAAAACTTACTGCATTCTGTGGTAAACTTAAATTAGGTTAATGCAAATTCATGACTTAAAGCGCTTTATTTAAGAAGATAATAATGGAGTCAATTTTTTAGCTTCTATATCTCAATATTTAGATAACAATTTACTATAAAAAATATTTTGTATTATTTAGCATACTCCACGCAAGGAAAGACTCCCGGGTCCTCTAACAGGATTATTGCAGTTTGATACGAATGGAGAAAGAGACTATTATGAATTACAAGTGATCGAACTGGTTAAGTCTGATTTTAGGGTGACCAGTACTTGGAAGCCAACAACACCCGACATTTTACATATGACGGTGTCGACTGCTGAAAGAGAGAAGGAATACGAGAAACAACTCACTATGAAGAATTTTAGAGTTGTATCCAGGTACCCTGGTAAACATCATTGTTTAATATTTTCTTAATGTTTATAAAATGATTTAAATACTCATATTTTAAAAATTCATATTTATATTTCTCACATTATAAATAATCAAAAATTGATAAAAATCATTTAATTTTATGTTACTTCGCACACTTATTAAAATTCCACTAACAAATATTTAATCAAACATATTAATTTATTTGATAAATAAAAATTAATGTTTGCATGCATGAAAACAGCCAAACTCGAAAATTCATTAGTAACTCTGACAATTACACTTATTCATTCATTCGATGTGGATGAAGTTATCTTAATACTTAACTTCTGTACCACTGAAATAAATAAAAAAGTTCTGATTGTTATGAGAAAAGAGTAATTCTTTAAATAGAATTAATATTGATTAAAAGGGAGTAAACAGTAAAAGTTCTGTCTTTATATTTCACTTTGCAGATAAAGGATGAAAGCAATCGTATAATCAATACAAGTATTTATTTATAACGTCATTCTATTTAATGAAACATTGAGAGGCTTCAATGATTAAACTACTGTACTGTTTCAATTAAAATATGAGGGGCGTAATATATTTTTAATTTTATTAGACTTGGTGCTCCATATTTAATGAGAAAAGCAGATCCTCCGGCAACGGTGCTAAAAGGAAACGATAGATTCGAGGGATACGCTGTGGATTTAATGGAGAAAATCTGTGGTTATCTGAATTGCAGTTTTACATTTGAAGTTGTACCAGATGGTCAGTATGGTAACTACAATCCAGAGAAAAAGGAATGGAACGGATTAATCAGAGAACTTCTAGATAGGGTAAGACTACTTTTAATATTTGGCGAATGCGCCAGTTACATGCGATGTAGTCTCCAGTTAAATGAAATAAAATCATTTAGTAACTGTGGGTGTTAATTTCGAAAATTTTTAAATTCCACACATTTCTATTCAAAATCAGCTGTTTTAATGTGAACAAATTGTATCCTTCCTGAATGCTGTTACGTCCAGGAGATCCGGTAATGAGAAACACTGCTTTGATTTCCCCAGTGTTTTTTTTTCTGCAAATCAATTATGATCTTGCGAAAACAAACAAAATTGTTTGTTCTGTTTGTAAATTATTTAGCAGGCCGAGCACCGAATTACACAATCCGCGTTGGTTCGTTTATCAATTATTTAAATTAGAAAAACGTATAGTGAATTTAAAATTAGCATATCCGACTGCCTGAGTTCAAAAAATGTTTTGGGTATTCTCGTTACATTTACATTTATAAAATTGCAAACTGAAATTCTTCCATAAAATTAGTCGTCTTAAGCATCATGGTTGTTGTCACAATCTGCTATAAAGCACCTTACAAAAGATTCACTAAAGAGAAAATTCTATCCCATTTATTTTTGATGTAGCACAACTAAAGAGACTGAAGGTAATCTCGACTGTGGACAAATTCGTGCTAAAATGAAGTGGAACAATGCTTCAGTGCCGCTTAACGGAGTGCCTCGAAAACATCACTCGACACTCGATTAAGAACACAAAGTTTAATCAATAACTATTGTTTCAGAAAGCTGATTTGGCTGTTTGCGATTTAACAATCACATACGAACGACGTAAGGCAGTCGACTTCACGATGCCCTTCATGACACTAGGTGAGTTCGGGAACGTCGCGTCGTCTTAGTTTAAGTGTCATCGTAAAATCGACCGAATCCTTTCTTTGGTGCTCCTTCGAATTGAAAGTAATGCGACAGGGGAGGCACCTTGGATTAAACTTAATGTCCTGTTGTTTTTGCTCTGATGCATTTTCTTCTGTTACTTAGAGTAAATGACTGGGTATCTAATTAAATAAATTACGCAGGTATTTAATCATTAAATAGGACATTAAGGTAAGATCAAATGAAGGCTCAATATCCAAAGACACATTCAAACTCATCATTAGCTCGTATAATAATAAATTTAGAAAATTGACAAACCTATAAGACTAAATTAATCATCAAATGAATATAAAAAAGTATTGATGTATTAATAAAATACTTTTTATAAAGACAGAAATATATATATATATATATATATATATATATATATATATATGTATATAATCTTTCATAACTTTTAAATAATTTTTGAGAATGATTTTTTAGCATGAATCTTGAGAAATATTCCTTTCCATAAATAAGATAGAAATAACATTATAATTTTAAATAGAAATTCCTATTTTTATCACAGATTCAGATTTTAGGAGTTAACAGATTTTTCAGTCACTTTCATCATTTTCATAATATGTTTCCAAAACAAATAATTTCAATGTCCTAAGTTTCGTATTTTTAATCGATAGGTTTTTCATTTATAAACATTTCAAGTCCTAGCAAACAAAGATCGAATAAAAAATAAAAATATCATGAGACAATAAGATTCTTTCTTAATCTGAAAACTCGCTAATTGAAATTTCCTGTAGCTTCATTTGTATGAAATAGTATATTTAAATAGCTTCCTTAAACAGACATTGCAGGCTTTACCAAAAAGTTCAATTGAACATTTCACAACGATCTACAATCTATTAAATTGTATAAAGAAAATTTATATTAATTGAATGTTCACTTAGAAATATTCCTGTATTAAAATAACACAAATGCTTCAATTACGTCAAAAAGATTAACACATTTGGTAGACAGGGGTCGCAATTAATTCGCATTTATTCTAAAACACCTAAATATTCGTTTCTTTCCATCATAATATTTTCATTTCTTATTCGATCTTGGTCTACCAATGCTTAAAATATTTATTATTAAATAAACTAACAGTTAAAAATATAATTTTTATATTTTGGTTGTTGAAAAAAGTACTCAAATGGTGAAAATCGACAAATAATATAGGAAATTAAAAAAAAAATACTTTTATGTTCAGCACCACTAATAATATATAAATATTTTCATTTCTTATTCGATCTTGGTCTGCCAGTGCTTAAAATATTCATTATTAAATAAACTAACAGTTAAAAATATAATTTTTATATTTTGGTTATTGTTGAAAAAAGTACTCAAATGGTGAAAATCGACAAATAATATAGGAAATTAAAAAAAAAATACTTTTATGTTCAGCACCACTAATAATATATAAATATTTTCATTTCTTATTCGATCTTGGTCTGCCAGTGCTTAAAATATTCATTATTAAATAAACTAACAGTTAAAAATATAATTTTTATATTTTGGTTATTGTTGAAAAAAGTACTCAAATGGTGAAAATCGACAAATAATATAGGAAATTAAAAAAAAATACTTTTATGTTCAGCACCACTAATAATATATAAATATTTTCATTTCTTATTCGATCTTGGTCTGCCAGTGCTTAAAATATTCATTATTAAATAAACTAACAGTTAAAAATATAATTTTTATATTTTGGTTATTGTTGAAAAAAGTACTCAAATGGTGAAAATCGACAAATAATATAGGAAATTAAAAAAAAATACTTTTATGTTCAGCACCACTAATAATATATAAATATTTTCATTTCTTATTCGATGTTGGTCTGCCAGTGCTTAAAATATTCATTATTAAATAAACTAACAGTTAAAAATATAATTTTTATATTTTGGTTATTGTTGAAAAAAGTACTCAAATGGTGAAAATCGACAAATAATATAGGAAATTAAAAAAAAATACTTTTATGTTCAGCACCACTAATAATATATAAAAGTAAGCTTTTACATTTTTGCTGTAAATTAGTGTTAAACTATAAAAAATAATAAAATATGTTTGAATAAATAATAATGTAATTTTATCTTATTTTAGAAAATCATAAATTTTGTATTTTAAGTAATAATATTTTTACAACTGGAAATAACATGTTCGTTTCGTAGCCACATAATAACGTAAATAGAAAACGGGCGATGTTCAAGAAAAACCCCGATAATATCTCGTTCATTTCCAAACACAACTTCCTTATGCCACTAAAATTGGTTCACCAGCAAAAGCAATTTCCACTTCCTCAAGAAATCTCAGACGCAGCTACGCAAAGCGAACACGGCGAAAAGATGCCCCGGTTTTACACTCCCAGAAACCTGAATTATTTAGCAATTCCCCAGCTAATTAACTTATTAACATATTCGGAGCGAAATTGTTTCACAGCCTTTCAGGAATTCCACATCCGCGCCGCTAACACTTTATCGATCCCGTAACGGGTGTTACGCCAGTGCGTGTCCCACCGTTAAACGACTGTTTTGTTTCAGGTATTAGTATTCTGTACGCAAAAGCTGTTAAGGAACCGCCGGAGCTTTTATCTTTCACCAATCCCTTATCTCTCGACGTCTGGCTCTACATGGCGACCGCCTATCTTGTGATGTCCATGCTAATCTTTTTAGTTGCCAGGTAACGATTTTTTTTGACGATGATTTATACGTAACCGATTGACTGGGTGAGCTTTAATAGACACATGTGTATCGGTCGATCGGATACCTCCTTTGTGGAGACCGCTGTTGGAGGGAAGAAATTAAGTTTGCTTCAAACGTCAAAAATTGTTGGAAGATGTTACTTTACCTCATGTTATATTTATATCATAAAACAATAAACATAAAATGAAACAATAATACAATTATTACGTATTTAAATTTTGGAGTAACTAACTCAAAGTTATTCTGCCTATCAGGTCTACTATTATGCAATTATGAGAATACTGATAATAAAGTATTTAAGATTAATACAACAATGATTCTTTTTATTGTTAGATGTATTATATTAGTGCTTAAATTACTTAATAAAAATGTTGGGTTTTTTTCTCTTAACTTTTTTAAATTCAAAACACTTTAATCGTCTAAAGACTTTTCATTTCAAATCAAAAAGTCTTCTTGATTGATGTGATAATTTACATCATTATTAAGTCATACCAAAATTAACTAATATCTGGTGTCAAAAATAACGTGTATATATTCTCTGATCGAAACCTGTTTTAATCATCAATTGCATTAGAAAAAGATTTACTTATTTTCATAAAAAGACCTTTTAGCGAAACCCAACCGCAAGTATGTTTGATGTTTACGTTCGAACGACCTAATAGAATCGGTTGGAAGTATCGCAACGCGGGCTCTTGTGCGTATAAAAGTTTATAGACAATTGATTCAAAGTCTATTGCTATGAGGCTAAGACGAAACTAAATAAACGGAAGAAAATCCAATACTTCCCGGATTTGAATTTTACATCGGGTTCGGGACTTAATATTTTCGTTACATTATGCTTTTCATTTATTTTTTAATTGAATTAATTTAGTGCTATAATTACATTTGAAGTAACATTATTTGTTTAAATTAAGTTTATCACGTTTACAGCGGGTATTCAAAATGACAATTAGCACGAACTGAATGAAAATTTTAAACATAAATGTTTTGTTTGCAATTTTCACTGGATAAACGAGATTTATTATTTTAGAGACACACAATGTATATAAATTTTGATTGTACTTGTTTAGGATATTTATGGCAGATTCCAACAGTCATATAAAACACATTCATGGATCCGTAAATTTGTTATCTCATTCATAAAATTCCGTTACGCTGAATTTTTTTTGTTTGATTAAATTAAGCCAATTGATTTTCAATAAAAAATTATTAAATTTTCAATTTCATTTCTAATAAATTAATAAAATGCTGATGAGTTTTGGAATGCTATTAATATTCGCGCATTCACCATTTTTGTAAAAAGATAAATACACCAAACTGTGGTTCCTCTATCTTTCTATTTGTTTTCTATAAGGTAAAGGTAAAAGTATATGAGGGATATATGATAATATAATTTTCTTTCAGGTCGTTACTCTTATTTAAACGTTTTCTCATCTTTTGTTTTCCTTCTGTAAGGAAAGATTGTTCCATTCCCTCAAATAATAAGCAATAATCTCATCACCATAGCAAATTTATTTTCTGTAAAACCAATTTTTATTTTTGAACATAGGAAATGACACATTTTTTGTTGTTTTTTCATAAACTATTCTACTCAGAAACTTGACAATTGCACTTAATATATTCAAAGGTTATGAAAAATGTTTTTTTAAATAGAAAAGCCATATCTAGCCTAGATTATATACTTATCTATCCTTTGTAATGAACTATAATTTTAATAATATGTCATAAACGAGATCTTGTGAGTAACAAGAAGGAACGTACACTAAATTCACATCGGTCGAAAACAAATTTGTAATTGAAATTTGAATGTGTCGGGATGGCTATAAATAAAATAAGGGTTTTCTCAGTAACAGAAGCGGTTAACCACTCGGTCTTATTTGAATTTGCGGAAAATGTTATCTACTGCAGAATGTGTAGGCTTCCGAAACTTTCACACTAAATCATTTCAATTTAAATTATTTGGACACTGCAAATAGCGCTTTTTCGGTCGGTTCATAATTTTATGAATAGGAAGTTGTGTGGCAAATGCATGGTCGGAATTCCGTTACAGTTTACTTTAGGAAAACATAAAAACCTATTGAACGTACAGTATTTTTTCACCAGTGCTAACAAATTTGTTTGCAGTTAAATTGCATTTGAATGATACTACAAATCTTTTTGTGAACGCATCACTTATTTTTAATCAATTCAAATTGAAAATTCCTTTTTAATTAACAATGATCAAATTGAAATATAACCCGATTATTAATTAATAATAAACGAATTAAAATTTACATAAATTTTACGCCTAATTAATTTTCTACTAGTTCCTTAATACGAAATAGAATTACATAATGGATTTCTCAGTAGTCGACATTCACGAGATATAAAAATAATCGTCGAAATTAATCAGGAAACCCACATAAGACGTGACCGTCGAAATATCATCGAATCAAAGTAAAAGCTATTTATGGCATTTTAATTGTTTCAGGCTAAATCCGAACGATTGGGAGAATCCTCATCCTTGTGATCCGTGCCCGCAAGAATTGGAAAATATTTGGAACATAAAAAATTGTTGTTGGCTGACCCTCGGTTCCATCATGGCTCAAGGTTGCGACATGTTGCCGAAGTGGGTATCTGTAGAAATCATTAATTTTATATCTATACATATGTCTATTTAATATTGGTCAAATACTAATTTTAACAAGAAAGTTTACTAATAAATAATTGAATATTGAATCATTGGATTAATACTATACTAAATGTAAAAATACATTAAAATTATTAAAACATATACTAAATGTAAAACATAAAACAAAACTAAATGTAAAAATACAATATTATTTTTTCTATTTTCTTTCATATTGTCTAACTTTGAAGAATTACAAAAATGGACAAAAAATATTTTACAATTTGTCCTAAAAGGTTTTTTCATTTTATATATTTTGAGACCAAAAAGTTAATTAAGGTGCATTTCGTAAATTTTGTGCTATAAATGAAATAAATCAAATAAAACAATTTTTCTTTTTATCCATTTAATAATTGATTGTAGAAATAATGTATTTAATGTTCACTGTTATTAACTCGTTTAACTGTAGAGCAACCATCAAAACATGGCTTCTCTCCAATAATCCTGAGACCTTATTTCCATGATAATTAAATTTTGATGAACTTGTCCTTTTTGTTCTTCAGCTCTCAAATTAGGAGGGAAGTAATCCTGATGAGAATACAGAAAATATATTTTTGACACATTGATACAAGAGAAAAAAGATATTGAAATGTAGAAGTATTATGCCTTCTGTTTTTTATTAGACTTTATATTGAAAGAATTTAATATAACCCGAACCGAGGTACATGTTTATTGACTCAAAATGTTCATAAAAGAGTATTTCATTGAATTAAGTAAAGATCATTTTGATCTGTCACTTATGATTCTTAATGCTTGAAAGTTACAAATTATGAAAAAGAAATTAATTTTTTCTTTTTTCTCATAACTGCAAAACTAAAATTTTTCTATTTGCTCATTATTAATAAATATAAAATAATAAAAAGATATTATTTCATATATAAATTACAAAAAATCAATTTACATCCGGTCGTACATCAAAAGTATTCTAAAAGCAGTTTTATCAGGACGGGTATAATCAAAATCAAAATTGTTATACTGTAATATATTATTTATTAAGAGGTGACCTAGTTGAGACCACTTATACAGAGTAGAGTAGTGCTACGGTAAATAACGCTAGAAAGGATGGGAAATTAAATAAGACGAAATTGCAGCTCTCTACTTATCTAGTAAACGTCACATTAATGTAATATACCGTCCTTAAGATAAAAGTGGGATACACTAAAGTCAAGTGGAAACTGCTTTATCCTAATCGAAATTGCATGTGCATTTTTGCGGTTTAGTGAGGAATGGTGAGACAGAAAGTAACGTTTATAGTCTTACCTAGTCGGTCTTCTGCTACATTAAGCTCAGTGCGACACGATTTTTCTTAAATTTCACCATAATTGAATTCGTTTCAATTTAACTAAACTAAATAACAATACATGTAAAATAAGTATTGTTGTCGATCCGTTGGAAAAACGATTGTGGAAACATTTGCGTTGTCATTCGATTGGAAAAGCAGTAGTAGAAACATTTGTGTTGTCATCAAGTTTAAACATTGTTTAAATCTGAATTCGTTTTGAAGTGTTAATCATTTATTTGAATTTAATTAGATCAGGATTACAAACCAATTGGATAAATATTTATTTGATGATTACTTCTAATTAAGTTAACATATTATGAGCCTCCCACGATATGAGTATTTTAATTATAAATAAATTTAATATTAATATGTAATTCAATTTTGACATGTATATATAGGTATCTCACATATGCTTGGATAAATTAATAATGGGAAAATTTATATTATAGCACGAATATTAATAAATATATTTCGAATATTAATATCATACTAAATATTAATTTATTACGTAGATAAATTTTAAATATATATTTTATATTGAAATTATTACAATCCGTAACAAATAAAAAAGGTTTAAAAATTCGATTGTTTATTAATTAATTTAATTTTACTAATGACTAGTATTTCTTTTTAGTAAATTAAAAATATTATTCAATATTTAATTTGCTGCATATTCAGGACAATATTTAATTAATTATAAAATATTCAAATATAATATGAGATACTATTTAAATTATTTATTATTATTATTAATAATTAATGTTGCCCAAAAATTTTTGTAATTTCAAGTAAACTTAGCAATAAATCTTCAAATTTACTTCTTGCAATGTTTCAAATAAGTCTAAGATTTACCACTAAATGTATGTATACTATCAAAAAAGTTTCAGTAATTATTTAGTCCATCTATTTTCAGCCTTAAAAAATCGGAAAGTTGATTTTTTAACAATTTTTTTTTTAAATATTCTGCTCTTCGGCAGAGAAAAAAATTAAAAAATGCCATTTCTTACGGTTTTTGCTAAAAATTTTTTATACTATATGCCTATTTTATCAATAATTGTTAATAACGTAATTTTTTTCTAAACTTTTGAAATTTATTAAAATAAATAATAAAAAAATATTTACTTTTTCCACTTTAATAAAAATTGTTAAATTTTCAGAAATTCATAAAAAATTTTGTTGAATTTTTAGAAAAAAATAGGTATATAGTGAAACATTTTTTTTATACAAATTTCAATCAAAAACATTATATATAAGCATTTTTCAAACTTAAAAATCATTTTTTTCTCAGAACATATTCTTTAATGTGACGAAGAGTAGAATATTTCAAAAAATATATATGAAAAATTGTTTTTTCGATTTTTTTATAGTTAAAAATTAGTGGAGCCGCGATTCTAAACAATTACCAAAGTTTCCATATATAATTTCTTGGAAAATTAGTAGAAAACACACATTACTGAACAAATTTAAATAAAAATAAATTTCGATTTTATTCATCAGTTTAATTAATAATATAATTCTCTAAAATAATTAAATGTAAAACCAACTCTAAGAATGAAGCGGGAACCACCGTAAATATGTAATATTGCTGGAATCGCTTGTTTACCAATAATTTCCGTGTTCATCAGAAATAAACCGAAAGAATCTAACAATTTTTTTCACACCGATACATCGACTCATCTCGCGGCAACACTAGCGTGTGATGTCTTCGGCCTCGGCATGAAGATCAAAGCGACATTCTGAGAAGCGCGTGCCAACAAGGCAAGGCATGTGCCTGGCTTGTACTCTCGCCGGTCATAGTTTATGATATTCTGACCGCTTCCTTGTACGAGCAAAGAGACTCCTGTTCAAAGACGCCGCCGCCGAATACATCTCTTCTCATCAACAACATATAATATCATCCTTACCCACTTAGACATCCGTTTCTGCGTTCCTGGTTTGACTGACGGACATTTACTTGAATCGACGTTGTCCGAGTTTCCTTCTACACGGAACGTCTTTTTTTTTAATGTAACCCAAAACCGCAACTTCAAAGACTCAGTTATTCTAACATATGGATAATAAATATGAAGAGTAAAGACAAAACTTTTGTTTTTTAAATTTTTACTATAAATTGTAAGTAGAATAAACTTAAATATAAAAAGAACAAACATTTTATTAATTGATAAATCGATACGTTTCACCGCACCTATTTAATTACAGAGGAATATCGACTCGGATGGTTGCTGGAATGTGGTGGTTTTTCTCCCTAATCATGACCGCCTGTTACACTGCTAATTTGGCTGCATTTCTTACGATGGAACGTATGGGTCCGACTATCGAAAGTGCAGATGACTTGGCTAGTCAAACGAAGATTAAATATGGATGTTTGAATGGCGGTGCCACTTCGTCGTTCTTTCGCGGTAAGGAATTTTCATATTTATTGAAAACATTTTGGTTAATAATTGTTATATCAAACATAAGGAAACTTTAGGTTGTTAAGTTAAATCATTATAACAATCAGAGTTAAGAAGAATTAAGAATTTATAGAAATGTATAGAATCATATTTTTTCAAAACTAATAATAAATTATTTATTTTTTAAAATAACAACTTGTGAAATTGGATTGGAAATTAGCGTTAAAACAAATAAAAAGTCACAAAACCTTGTATGTATTTAATGAATATGAATTCAAAATAATTAATGTATTTTATTTTAATTAACATATTGTTTGGCATGCAAAATATGAGGTATAATTTGAGTAACCTGTTAAACAGTTACGTTAGTGTGAAGTTGCTAACGAGGCAATTTAAATTAGGTAATTTAAATGCATCTCCAAACTATATTAAAATGTGTCTTAAGAACAAGTTTTACACATGCGAAATATATGATGGTTCTTCAGAACGCAGATATTAAATGCATCTGGAAACGTGCTTCTGTAAGCTTTCATGTACTTACTCTAAAATATAATTTAATGCCTATTTACATGATAACCAGTATCTTGTTGAAAATGTGAAGTGACTTTTATACCGTTAGACGAAATCTTTTTAAAAGAATCTTGGTAAAATGGAATTGTTTTTATGACTTTACAAGTTTAAATTTATTTTGTACACTCGTTTGTCATCGATGTTATACAATAACAACCACAAAAACTTAAATCGTTTGAAAAAGCCAGTTTAATTATTTGAACTTCATTACTCACTCATCAATCGTCACGAATGTGCATTCATTACATGCAGCAAGTCTATTTTGCTCTAAACATTGAGTAACAGAACATCCGCATTATAAATAATTCAATACTAATTGTACGCAAGCTTTACCGAAACGGCAAGGAGATGTTCAAAGATTTAAACTAGTTTAAGTGTTTCCAAAAACAATTTAGTGACTTAACTGAAAGCTTTCTAAAAACTTCTTTGCCAAAACAAAAAAATGTTAATTCGTATACGACATTTATAGTCATGATTCATTTAACCAGATGAAATAAATATTGTATCGTATTATGCATAAAATAAATGAGTAAATTATTTTTTTAACACAATTTTTGTTTTTAATTTAGATATTTTCATTTTTTTATACCTGTATATAATCACACATAGAATATTAAAAATATACTGGCTACTAAAAATTAGTCAGTTTAAGAAAAAAAACACGAACAAAAACGGCATCAGAACACGCCCACACTCAAGAGCTGATTTCCATACACAAAGCGGGACGGAACTTTTATTTATGCCAATAAAATATTCACATAGAAAGGAACAAATGTATGCTAATGTCCGTATTGTGCTTTTTCCAGAAACAAACTTCTCGACGTATCACAGGATGTGGGTGCAAATGGAGTCCGCAGATCCGAGCGTCTTCGTCAAGGACAACAAGGAGGGTGTGAATCGGGTCTTGACCAGCAACAGGAAATACGCTTATCTTATGGAGAGCACCTCCATTGAGTACGAAATGGAGAGGAACTGCGATCTGATGCAAGTGGGCGGTTGGTTGGACTCGAAGGGCTACGGAATCGCCATGCCAACGAGTGAGTTTTATTTTCCTTTTCTGTTTTACTTCTACTCGTTAATGATTTTATCGTATTAGTGGAGGTTGCTAACAGTATCAATTAGGCAAGTGTACAAATTCTAATCATTGTTGTTTATAATGTGTATATTATAGTTGTATATTTTAGTCCAGCTATCCAGCTTTCAACATATATTTAATAATTAAAATTAAGAATATAATAAAAATTTATATGAAAAACAAACTACACTACTGATGTATAAAGCCATCACGCCGAGTTAGAAAGTATTCGTCGGCGGTGGATCTTTGCATACGAAACAATTGGAACCCCGTGGTCCTTTTACGACGATTGAGAACTAACTCCTTGTTCAATAGTTCCGACTCTTTATTGTTTCTTTGTTAAAATGCTGATTTATGATCAGTGGCGTTTTAAATAGGCCGGGGCTTAATTTCATATAAAATCAATTTAGATTTATGAGGGAGATTTCGTTGGATACATTCATGGACTATAAAAGGCTATTAATGTGGAGGGAAGTTAAATATCTATAAATCTCATATTTTTACTAGCTCAGTTTTCGTACTTTATGTTATAACATCAAACGGACCGTTCTCCATCAACGTTGGAAATCTTTATGATTCTTAATTGCTTTCGAATTTATCATTTTGCCACTACTTTTTTATTTAATTTATTCATTGCTATAAAATCTAAATTAACCGAAATCTACTGTTTACTGAGTTGTTTGTGAATTTTGTAATTTTAAATTTTAATTCCAACTTTAATAACATTACTTTATTTTCATTCGGTTTCTCAATAAAATGGGAATATTTTCCTTTGCATAATATCAAAATTAAATTTAAAATTCAGTGTAAACTTTTTATGATGTAAATTTCAGATACACAAATAAGAAAATAAGAGTCTGATTTATTTTAAATAAAAATATATCATATTGTATGAAGGTAACAAAAAATAAACGCATGTACATGTGTAGGTACCTACAAATAAATGTCAAATAAAAAAATAGACGATATTAAATATTCAGCCAGTCATCGATTTAAGCAATAAATACTTAAATGAAATGGTTTTAGACTAAGGATGTATGTATGAGTCGCAGTGCTTCTCTAATGGAGCGTTGTAAACACTCTTTGAGAACGCTTTATAATATTTACACGATGTTCTCCTCATTTTATTTATTGCATACGAAACCACTCTTAAGTGAATTTACGTGAATAAACTGACTCAACTGTACTTACATTTGTAAAATGATGTGTTTAACGTGAACGAATTTTGAAAGGAAAGTCTGACACACCTGACAAATTCAGGAATTATCATGAATGTATTGAAAATAGTGAACACAAAATCTATTCATTTGTACTGCTGAAGTGCATTTCGTTTTGCATTTGAAAGATGTTTTCCGGTATTTATGGTCGAATTTAGAGAGGGATATTGAATTAAGAAATGTGGGTAGAGTAAAACATTAATTATACAGGACTGAAAATATATAAATGAATAAAATGCATTAGTTTTACTTCCAACTTGTATATTAATTTTTAAGAGATCTTTTAGTTTTTAGATATTTCAATAAATTTTTCAATATATCCATATTTTGTAAACTTTTACCAATCCGAAAATATAATAGAATAAAGAACAGAGAATAGATAATAGAAATAACTCTAACAATGACCTGACTAAAAATGTTTGACGTATCAAAACTTCAAATCATTAAGTAAACTTGAATAAGTATGAATTATTTTAAATTTACAATTTTTCATTATTTATCTCAATATTAAATCAGAAAATTAAGTTTATTATTGTTCGATATCCAATACCTAACTTAATTATTTCTAATAAATTTAAATAACTATTATTATATTCTGATAATTTTAAAAGCTAAATTTTATTTTCCAAATTATATAAAAAGCTCCATTTTTGGGATAGAATTTAATTTAAATTTGAAAAAAGTTTGTCAGGTGTGGGGTTCGAACCCACGCTCCCTTTCGAGAACCAGAGCTTAAATCTGGCGCCTTAGACCGCTCGGCCAACCTGACTTGTTTAATTTTTACGTTCAGTGCATATTTATTGCAAAATTTATATGTACATCTTTGTTTCAGATGCGCAATATAGAAAACAAATAAATGAGGCTATTTTGAAAATGCAGGAAAGCAGCGCTTTGAGCCAACTAAAGGATAAATGGTGGACGGAAATGCACGGCGGTGGTAAATGCAAAGTAAGATTTTCTAAAGGAATACATTTACATATTTCTATGATTTTCAAATAAATATATCATTTATACTATAAAAATATACAATAATTATGTATAATTAACAAAAAATTATTCATATTTAAATATTGACGCAAATTTAAATTAGTGTGACTAAACCAAATTATTATTAGTTTTTTATCGCATGTGCATGTTTTTTTCTTATCTACAACTGATGAATTAGTCAAGTGGTGAGCTATTTTTTATGGTTACAGTAGACTCCTACACAGTAATAAATTATGCGGATTGAAACATAATACGGTAGAAAATTTAAGGATAATAAATTTGTTGGATTTCAACCGTATGATGGTGCTTAGCCGCTTGTTAAGCTTGAAGTGCTCTTGTGGAGCGTTCCTAGAAACCTCCGGAGGTCCAAGTGTGGTGTTTACATAATTATTATTTTTAAAAAGTGTGTTGTTAGAGAAGTCAAAGACAAATTTTGACAGCAGATATGAACCGTCATAAATCAGAGGCTGTATAAAGTGTGGTAGCCGCCCGCCTACGTGTTAAGTCAGTTAGGACCGATTCTAGAGGAAAAAATGCTGGGAATTTCTTCAATTACAATTTTGAACTTAAATATGACATAGTAATATTTATTTGTTTAGATCCAGGATTTATTAATGACTGGTGGTTTAATGGGGAGTCATTTAAACTTACATTTGTAGCTATTCCGTTTTAAATGGGCTCATTACATGGTAATTTAACATCTATTAACAATCATTAACATACATCTAAAGGGTAATTTCATTAGATACAAACTCGAACTGCACCATGCAATATATCAGGCAGACGTGTCTTGTTTCGCCTTTTGGTGAATTAATTTAACGTGCCATTAACAACACTATTTATTGTCTAACAATTCTGATTATCTGTAATTTAAATTTAATTACTACATCTATTTACGTTTTTTACGAATGCATGGATGAAAATCGTCCAGGAACATCCCCGGCATCAGGCAATAAATTAGCATTCAATAAAACAATGTGACATATCTTTTGTGTAGGAGGCCAAACATTCAGAGGAAGCGACAGCGACCGAACTGGGGTTGGACCACGTGGGTGGCGTGTTCGTCGTACTCGCCGGCGGCATCGCGTTGGCGCTCATCATCGCCGTTTGCGAATTCCTCTGGAACGTCCGAAAAGTTGCCGTCAACGGACAGGTGAGTGGACATTTGACGATCACTCGCCCGGGGGGGTTCCGAGTCTGTCACCCGGACACACGGACCCCCACCCGATCGTCCCTTGGTGATCTATATGAAGACGTCTCTGTTTGAACCTTAGCGACTTTAATCACTTGACATTCTCGAAATTGTTCGATTTTACGGCTTTTGTAAGTAAAATGCACAGCGTGTGTTGGTACTGACACAGATGTAAAAACAAGCCGCCTCTATGATATTTAGAGGAACGTCCTCTTTGAAATTCGGGTGACAAAAGTCTTCGTCTGAAATTTATTGTGTAATGTGTTAGATTTATAGAAATAGTTACAGAAATAAAAGAATATTTTATTTTAAAATCCGGAATTTTAAATAATAATTACTTAGGACGAATTATGTATTAAATTATTGTTTAATCATAAAGAGAAAAATATTATTTTTGTGCTTTTAAAAATATACATAAAAAACAAAATGAACATGGAGCTGCAAATAAACGTTTAAAAGATATTGAAAATTGTTTCTTTCTGTCACATTATAAAAAATGAATAAAGAATTAATGTTAACTGACAACTACATTTTCGCCGATATCTAAAAAAAATAATCAGTCAAGAAAAGAAAACTAAAACTTTAGAAATAATTTTTTCTAGAAATTACTAAATTTCCATATTTAGTCTATAATAATTTATATCAATGCTTTAAAAACAACCCAAAATATGAAGAAGTCATGTAAATAAATAGTTTGAGATAATGGTAATTATTTCTTTCTGTCAAATTAAAATAAATGAGAAAAAGAGAATTAATACTGTTTTAAAAGATAACTAAATTTCTCGCTGCTGTCTACAAACAATAAAATCAAGAAAAGGAAACTTGTTTCAGAAAGAAATAATCTTTGATATCTCAAAACGTCCATATTTAAATTATACTATATATCTGTATAGTGTGTGACAATTTTTTTCAATACCCCCTCAACCTTATTATAATTTATATTTTATATTTACAGATGACGCTTAAAGAAGCATTTGATTTGGAATTAAAATTTGCCATGGACATATGGGCCAGAAAAAAAGCAACAAAGCCTACCTCGTCCAATTCTGCAAGCATGGAAAAAGTTTCCTAGTCACATTACACGTTTGACTTGCTGATATGTAATTAAATAACAAAATACTTATTTTTATATCACATGAGTAACATTTGTAATATTATTTTATTACCATCTTTTCCTATTTTCTAAAATAAACGTATACTTATTTAGGAATTGGTTTTTAATAAAACTTATGAATTGACTGACATTTAGAGTAATATATATTTTTATATTTATTAAGTAAGTATGAACCTTCTGTGGCTGTGTGAATATGTTACATTTAAGAAATAACTATTTTAAACACGTTAATTTACAACATACAAACGTCCAATTAGAGTGATGGTAGTAAACTTAATTTACAATCTATGGACCTAAATGTAATTTATTGCAGCATCTACTTAGTTTATGGACTATAAACCTAGGTCAACATAAGGGTTATTTATATTTTTAATGTCCAATATTCTTCATATAAATTTCAAACACATTAAAAGCAAATGTGGTTAAGAAACACCCTTTGCTTTTAAAAAAATTAAATTAGGTTGAATAGTTGCATGGTAGACAACATTAACATAAAAAACAATTACAAAAAACAATTACCTGAATCCAGTTCAAGTAATACAGCCCATATTTTTAATATATTTTAATAAGATGCTTTAATTATAGCCTATATATAATTTATTTTTCGATATGATGATCAAAAAAAGCTTGTAACATTTCAAGTTTAACTAACTATTAGTTAAATCGCATTTAACACTTAATACCCGGGGATGGCATAAATCATAAATTACTGGAAATTCTCAACTTGATGGCAATCAAGAAGCGCCGTTTCCCAATACAAGCTTTGTGCTAAATTTAAACGACGAGTCCGGTTATCTGCGCCAAACGAGACTCGTTTGTCTTAATTACTTTGAAGCCCATGTATTGGTAAACTTTTTAAACATGCAAATTTAACTTCAATGCAGAAATACATCGCACCATAAATCTTGTTTATTTGTCCTAACGTAAGCATTTTTCGTTATCTTTTGTATTTTTCAAATTCCTCACGTTTACGTCTACGATAATGGTGCATTAAATTTAAAAACTATTTTAACGAGCCAATTTAAAGTAATAATGCCCGAATACATCTACAATTAAAATCTTTTGTGAATCTATTTATAATCTCGGAACACAACAAAATGATAACCGAATGCATCCCACAACATAATGAAAATTAATGAAGGGTTCATCCTGACTAGGTCGAGACACGTACCCAAATACTCGATCGAATATTTTAGCCAATTTTTTATGGTCCATGTTACCGGCCTCGATTTATAATATCATTTGATTGATCGTCCAATTTATCACAACGATATTTTCTCGTGAACGCCATATTTACTACGCTAATCAATTATAAAAAGCCGGCTTCTTTCTAGTTCCACCTGGCGTCATGGGTAACTATGATGCTTTCAGTCTCTGCAGTTTCAAAGGCGACTCGCAGAGGCGTAACATTATCTATAGACAGCTTAACAGATTGCTCTTTTTGTCACTGCCTCTGTATATCTAAATATTACCTTCTTTACAGGTTATCTTAGTAGTTGTTCAATATCCAAACACCGGATAAAGTTTCTAACTAACTAATAACTATGTTAAAAATTATTTAATTAATGACTTCAAGTGACAAAATAAAAATAAATATTCCTATGTTTGTCCTATGTTCCTATGTGATCATCCATTCAAGAACTCCATCATTTACTTACTAACACGAATCTAATTAGATGTTTTAACAGATTTTTTTAAAGATTTAAAAGTATAATAAAATTTGTATACTTGTTAAATGTTAATAAATTAGCATATTATTAATATAAATATACAGTATTTAGGCAGGAATATAATATTATTTTATTTTATGCATTGAATTTACTAAATGCATTAAATCATTTATATTTTATTTTGCTAACTGATTTGTTTTTACCAAAATAATAGTGATTAGTTATTAACCAAATAAAAAAATAAAACATTTACCTTAATTGACTTTGAAATAGTCGATCATATTTTGTTTTTTATCAAGTTTATTAATTTTAAAATACCGCTGTTAAATTAAATGAAAGCGCCCAGTCAAATTCCATTTTAATAAAATAATAAAAACATGTAATAAAATTTGTCTGCAAATTGTAACAGTGAAAATGAATTCAATATTAAAATTAAACAATATATATTTTTTACTTTGCTTAATAGAACATATACTGTTCAATAATTCATGTCGTGTCGCTTGTGTAAATCATTTTCTGTAATCATTTGTGTATTATGGATATTTCTTATGTCCCAGACATACACATCAGATGATTAATAAAGAAAACGCCATTGTCGAGATGCACGTCCAACGCCTCTTAATCATTCGCATCGCCATGTCACCGACTCGAATTCCTTTGCTGTGCCGGTCTCGGTCAGGGTGACACTTTCAAAAACCAACAGATCAATCTCCAGAGATCAACAGACGGACCCCACGATCAGTCATTGTCGTCAGATCGCTTTTTTCCAGTGTTCAGCAGAAAACAACCAATCATTATTACCTCCAGTTGACTAAAATTAAGCTTGTTTAGCATGCGTCATTAATAAAAATTCGAGGTCAAATTTAAAAGATTTTTTTCTAGTGGAGGTTTTTATCAGTGTAGAAGAAAGTATTCATTCCTGAGACTAACATTTAAAAAACAGCAAGAATTTAAATTTTAGCTCTAGATTTTAATTGACAATAAGGATAATGATTAACCAAAGAGTTACATTTTTATTATGATTTCCTTAATTTGTACTACTAGTTATCATATAGTTATCATATATATGTAATAAAAGATATTTTTAGAAAAGTGAATGGTAAACAAATAATAGATGTTTCCAGATTTTAAATATTTAAACTTTTGTTTTAATAATTTTCTTAATTCACTAAACTAAGGAGTCTTTGTTCCCAAGGATTCTCTTAATTCCCATGCAAATTCATTCGACATCTTTTTGAGATAAAACCAATAGATGCATAGTCCTCAAAAAGTTCAATTATTAAGGTCAAAATTACATCTCAATCTAACAACATTTACTAGAAATCTGATGAATATTTTTATTTTGTTCCAAACGGCAGATTTATTGAATTGATTAAAAATATAACAAGAAAGTTAAAAGCCATGCCTTATTAAAATATAAAATATCTTGCACGAAGATTCAACGGCAGGACGCTGCCATAACATATTTGTTACTATCTAACGACTTATCCGCCCGAACGGCGGGGGTTGACTCACAATATTTATATTGCGGCGGCGTTTGGACCATGAAAAATGGGAATTTTGGGCGAGTGACATGTGTCATGATGAGCCAAAGGGGCCGATGGGACCGCCAGCGGAGACGGAGTCACTGCGACCGGCCATCGCTTTAAATGGCCGCGGCGGCCGATAGCCATCGAACACTTCTCCTCTCTTTTCTCTTGTCGTATTCCATCCGTGGGTGTCACTAAATTGCACCGACCATTACTGTCACGATGGATTGTTTGTTGTCGCGGCTACCGCCACCATAAGTTCATCCGGTACTCGAAATTTTTCAGAAATTATTTCAGCTTCCATTTAGATTGATGAGCTTCGCGTCCACGGTCGGTGCCTACTCAATCTGACCACATAAACACAATTATTTCACAAATAATGTATTTTTTTGGATTTGTTATAAATCAAAGTGAATAAAAAACAAACAAAATGAAAGTTTCGACAGTAGCAATCAAAATATTAACCCATCTATTTTAATTTGAATAAATTTATAGAGAATATTGATATGAACGAGAGCAGTTGGAAAGTGGAATAAAAATATTAGAATGTATTCATTCAGTTCATCAATAAAATTTATTTAACCCCGTTGTTATTAAATCTAAATTTTAATTTTGATCGTCATGGAAAGTTCTGATGCATTTACATTCTATTTTTAAATATTAATTTAAATTATATATTATATATAAATATTACATTGTTTAATGATTGAATTTTGCTCACACAATGATTTTACAGGCACAAAGTGTTTGCAAACATCAAAGAACCTGTAAATTCCAATATATAATAAAATCAATAAAATGATTTGAAGTTTTATAATTAAACTTTTATTTAAAGGCAAATTCTCAAAGGGCAAAAAAGTTTTTATTGTTGGCTTCTTTAAAAGTATTTCCATGCATTTAATTTTTTATTTTAAGTCCCCGTACTATATAAAAATTATATAAAAATTTACATGATTGTGAAAAATATTTAATTGATAATATAAAAAATATTAAATAGTGAATGAATTATTAATATTTAAGGAAAAAAGATATTGTATCAAGTTTCAAGACTGAAAAGCACTTTGGTTAAATTTAAGTTTATTGTAAAAGTTTCTGAACTTTAGAAACTACATATTTGAAAAGTTTGGTTCTAGTCTCTTAAATAATTAAATTGAAACTTAAATCCTCATACCACTGTTACGATGATTTTATTACATTGTAAATTTTCAAAGAAAATTTGATGGTTTTATGTCTTTAGGCGGTCAAAACTAATACTTCCGCAAAATAAGTGCTATACAATATTTCCCTTATATACAGCCATAATCATTTTTTAATTAATTCATGTATATGTACTTTTAGGAACTCAAATGTTTGTTTTCATTTTCAATTAGTCGAGTAACATGTTTCATAAAAATAAAAAAACCCAATTAAAGCATATTTGAAACATCCAACCAATTCATACAACTGTTCAAACATATTTTGATCAATATTTTAAAACAAACAGTGCAAAACTTTTTTAATATTAGCTGAAAGCAATTTAATTTGCACATCAAAAGTTTTTTTTTGTTCCCCGACTACACAAAAACGGCGAATAAAAAATTAAATTTCCGGTCGGAATTTAAGTGGCGGTTCTGAAGTTGTGGGGTCATTCACAAACTTTTTAACCAAATTGTTTGGCCAGTCCGAAGTTTCAAACACAAGAAACAACCATTTATTTGATTGAGACTCCATGATGCCGAATCAGTATTAGCTTTATGAATATTAATTCCACACTAAACAATTTTTTGGAAAAGAGTAAACATTGGGAGTACCTGCAAAATATCTAAGTCATAAAATATCGTCGGACTTCACGAGGTGCCGGAACAAAAGGGAACTCAAAACCGTGATAATCGATTCAACGTGTGATTCTTTAAGCGCGAACGATCGTAAATCGAAAATCGAGATCAAATAGGGGCGCTTTTGAGACTGAGGTGGATAATCCTTTATTTCTGTTGACCGCACACGATGGCAATTTCAGCTCTGAAAAGTGGTAAATGGACAGTTCACCACCCACGCCCATACCGACGGGGTACCGCCAACTGGCTTATCTCACTTAAGCGGGATTAGAATAAGAATAGATAAGAATTATAACCAGAAAATCGTTGTAAGTCAAGTCACTTGTGGCGGCTCCTTTTTATCTCGAGCACTAACGAGAATCTGTATTGATAACACTGTCACTGGCAATACTTAATACATTTTCGGGATTTTGGCAAACGCATTAGGTTTCTTTCTGTGGAAGTTTAGACAACAAAAAATAGAATCATATTAAATCCTGCTTAATTTTATTAAACTTTTATCTTTAATAATCCAATTAACTCTAATTATATTAATTATTAATTATACCCTTAAAGTAGAAGACATTATTGTATTCAAAAGATACTAAATTCATTAAAATGTTGTAAAAAATATTCTCCTCGTAAAAACAAAAAATTCAAAGACTCATCACAATATTTTTAATAATTTAACATTGTTTTCGTCTTTATAAATATTTGCTTATTTGTACATATATGTGTATGTGATATAAAATATTTGACATAAATGTCAAAGCCACAACAATAGTATGAGAAATATGTATAGTAAAATAAAATATTTATAAAATGAAATCAGCAACAAAATATAATTACAGCTCATCAAAGGATTATAATATACACAAAATAATTAAATTTACCTTTGTTGATATTTCTGTACACTTTAATTTTGTTTCCACAATTCTTCATAAATGTACAAAACAGTTGTCAGATTTTTATAATTATTACTAATCGACATAAATATATATTTTTTCGATTTTTTTAAAATAAGAATTAAAAACGATGAAATATTTTCCATAATTTAGAAAACTGTCAATTTTTGTAAAAGCTTTTACAAAGCTCCCGATCAAAGTACAATTGCAGGAAATGAAGTTAAATTTTCTTCATAATTTTGTGTATTTCAATTCTATAAAAAGCGTTAAAGTCATTGTTTTTCATATGCTTTGGTCGATTTTACAAAAGCCCCTATTCAAAGATTATATGCCGAAGGTGAAGTTAAATTTTCTCCTCAATTCTGTTTATTTAATGTTCGATTTGATCGAATGTGAATCGTTGGAACATTCGTATTTCAGGGACCCAAATTTATATGCCTATTGATACATGGTGACATTGTCATTTGTAAATATCTATTTTAAGCAGAAATTAATTTCCCGAAGTATACGATGATGGATCACATTCAATGCGCAAATGTGTGGTAATGGAATTTCATTATCACATGTTCAATTCGAGGATCAATTCTCAAGACAACATAGGTGAGTAAATATAAATTAATTTAATACCAAAATCCATAATTACTAGTAGGACTGTGGTATTGGTAGTAAGTTGCCACTGGTAACCACGAGCTCAATTCTATGAGAATGAGCCATCCCCATAGTACAACATAGCACATCACTGTGAGTATAACAAATTTTTTATGTAATTTTGTCTCTGTAGAATATTTAACATTCAGCACAACCACCATTTTTATATAGTTAGTTACATTTCTTCCAGGATGACACTTTGATAAGTGTGCTAATATAATAATATAATATAATATAATATAATATAATATAACATAACGGACATTAACTTATTTTTATTATTTTTTTAAATTTTCTAATTTATATTTTTAATATATTTTAATAAGTTGCTACACTTATAGCTACTACTGTAATTATATGATTTTTTTATAAAAATATATATTTTTTGTATTTCAAAGATGATTGCAAATATTAATAAATATGAGCGTTTAAATTGTTTTTAAATTGCTATTTAATAAGAACTTTTAAATCTTCGGAAAATTTAAATCAGATATCATAAATTCATGTAAGCCAGAACAATGAGAAATTAAAGGTGTGCAAATTCTCGTAAATTTCAAACCCGAACTCCTGAAATATTTATTCAATTCGAAGTGTCTGTTGTTTCTATTATTTTAAAGCTCGCCGCAAATTCCACTATAAAAAGAACTGATGAATAAAGCAGGCACTATAAACCGGAGAACTTCAGTTATTGCATATATGCTGTAAAGTGTCTTTTAAGTGGAAACAACTGGTACTTTGATTTTTTACCGCGCTCTTCAATAGAGGTAAATTTCTCGTAGGCAATGCCAATCGCTTCAAGCGTGCATGTGAGAAAAACAATCTAGAACTCCATTGAGAGGACACATTAAGAACGTTCGAAAGTAAAAAAGAGCTGATCATAATTTCTGCAATGTCTATCTGTAAATTTTAATAAAATTTTCCAATTTTTTAGACACAAAATAATAATGTAATATGATTATTATAAATGATTATAAATAATAGATATTATAAAATACATAATAATAAATAATTACTGACAATAAATATCAATTATAATTGTTTTTGATTAATTTAAACTAACTTTAAACTAGTCATTAGTTTAAAATAACTGTTATCAATTAATTCAAGAAATAAATTAATAACATTTTGTATTTTAGAATATGTTTTAATTAAATAATTATGCACTTAATTAAACTTTAATAGTATGGTAAAATGAGCCTGAAAATATACCTCTACCTATTGTGGCTGAATAAATAAATAGTCATAAATTATGTATATTTTATTTTTTATGATATCGATTTCATGTAAAAGTTAAAAAAATTGATAAGCATAGAAAATTACA
The DNA here is from genome assembly GCF_024364675.1 of Aethina tumida. Taxonomy (NCBI): domain Eukaryota; kingdom Metazoa; phylum Arthropoda; class Insecta; order Coleoptera; family Nitidulidae; genus Aethina; species Aethina tumida. The sequence continues at coordinate 19,887,216 of NC_065437.1, read as the reverse complement.
CAATCCTGCAAATTTCTCCAGAAATAACTACGTTTCTAAATTATTAAGAGAATTTTTTTAGATTTTTTATTTAATTTATATTTTTTGTTGAATTAATGTTGTTTGATTAAATTACTATTATAATTTAATTCTATGAATTACTGCCAATACTAAAATGATGTAAGCATAGTGAATAATTACGTAATTAAGTAAATTTTTAATAATGGGGTAAATGAGCTTATAAATAAACCTTAACTTGAGGAAGAATTAAAATTAATCAAAAATTATGATTATTTTATTTTTTTTTTTCAAAATTTCATTCAGAAGTTCAAAAATTGTAAATAATTACACATTCCTAAAAATTTTACAAGAAATGACCACACTGGTTAAATTATTAAGAGATTTTTTCGCGTTTTATTTATTCTATAAATATATTTTTTTGTTGAACCAATTTTATTATTAAACGTTTTGTTCCTAAAAAGAAAATGATATAACAATTTTTCCAACACTGGCGTTAAAAAAGTGACGCAAACTTTAAACACACTTAAATTACTTCAAGGTCCATAGATTGTAAATGAAGTTTATTTATGTAGAAAATTAATGTTTCAAAATAGTTATTTCTTAAATGTAACTTATTTTACACCCTCAGAAAATTCACTCTGAATTAATAAATATAAAAAGAAATATATTTAATTAAATTATATATTGTTAAAAATGTGAGGATTTTTTTAAGTAATATAAAAAAAATGATAACTAAATAAACATTATAGATTTTTTTAATCTTTTGTTTTTATTCGAAAAAATTTCTGTTGATAGTAATAACTATTATTCAGTAGCCAATAACTCTTGTGTTGATCAACAAAATAATGCTTTCTATTTTTATTAATGTGGAGTTTACAGTTGTCTAAAATACGATATTGTGAAACTTTCACCAATAAACAAGAGAATCGGTAAAAATATGTAACTCTGTTCGAATCAATTATTTGCGGAGCCATTTTCATTAAGACTTCTTCATATTTTAGGCCACACTATATTCATTTAAACGTTGTAACCTGTATACATGAAATAATACATTTTCCTTTGATAACAATCAAACGTTTTTCGCAATAATACAACACAATTAAAACTGATTTAATTTCAAATTTAACACGGATGTGTCGTGCTTATCTCATGGGATCACTCGGCCATCGCCGCAGCATTAAAAGGACACAGGGTCCCGTTCTGCCGCCACACACTCCAGCCGACCACGTTGCGGTTAACGCAAACCATGTCCCGCATTATTTTCGAAATCGCATTTTCCGCATCTTTGGAAATCGGCACCGTACATCGGGCCCGGCCCTCTGCATTCCCACGATGCATCTTTTCGGTCCGGCCCCCGCGATCCTCCCAGCATCCGAGCAGACAGGTGCGCTGAGGGGGCCATCAGAACTGGGGCAATTCACGCTCCGTGTCGTTCACAGGTGCACGTGATGGGGGGACGAGGGGGACGCGGGGGGCGCCCGGTCGGCATCGCTTTGATGTCCGCGCTGCGCCTGCCTCGTATTGTTTCCGGCTGCCGAGGACCTCTATTATGTAAACAACGCGAGCGTTTGAAGTCGCCGATACACCGAACCGGTCATAAAGTCTCCCGCAAATGAGAGATGCGGCGCACGATGCGTTGGCACATCACTTGCCCGGATGGCGGTTGATGCCGCAGTCTGTGGGGTGAAAATCTCTACTCTTACTTACTCCTGTACCAAGTGTGGTATTAAAAAATTTATAATTGGCATATTTTCAAAAGTAGTAATTTTTTAATTTATATAATTTGTTTACTCATAAATCAATTTCCCGTGAGAAAATGGAGCTTTCCAAAAATATACAATTTTTGATGTATTAAATTATATTCAGTTTTTTATTAATTTTATTTGTATTTTTAAAAACCAATTAAAGAATTTCATATATTATTCAGCAGCTTTAACATAATTATTCCATAAGAAATATTATTTTCGAAAAGTTTTATACTCGGCAATTTTAAATCAAATTTTTTTTATTTAAAGTTTTCCAGAAATATATAATATTTTATATATTAAATTATAGTGGAGCTTTCTAAAAATTTATAAATAATGTTTGATCTTTTATATATATTTGGCTAATAATAAGGAAATTTTTGAGATATTTTTTTATTTTGTTTTTCACTATTTGGAGTCAAAATACTTGAAAGGACAAGTAATTTAATAATAATTAATATTTTTTTATCAAACTATAATTTACTATAATTTAGCCATTATATATCTATATTATATTCCGAATATAATTATTTACACTAATTTTGTCCATTATCAATATTCATCCAATTTCCAAACAACTTTTTGCAATTATACTATATAATTATATGTGATTGCAATTATTTATAACGAACCTATTTATTAAATGTATTAAAATTATGAGATCATACTCATGAGGATTACAATGAATTTATTTAATAATCAATATCACCAGGTGATTGTTAAACAAATTCATTATCATATTACGCATTAATTTACGCCACCGGTAATTTGATTGAAATAATTAATTAATTAATGCATTCATACATCGTTAATAAATTTTAAACGGTGGTAAACAATTCAAGGTGGTTTAGTCATAAAAATTTCACTTTGACACCACGGTGCGTCAATATTAAAAGTACTCTCGGTATCGGTACTCGAGAGACTATTCTTCCTACGAGAGACGAAAGTTCTTGGTCCTATTTGTACCATATAATAATTGCGCTACCATTACACACCAAGGAACAAAACCGCGTGGGTTGAGCGCCGTTCGTATTTTACTTTGGTACTTCCAACGGAAAACCAATTTCGCTTATATGTAATTGGCAAAATTGCACAACATATTCTATTAGATAATGATATATAATTGACTTAACGGGACTGTGAGACAGGTGAGCAGTTAACCCAGACTCAACAAAATTAGTTTCAAATTGGAAGAATGTAATTGTAATGTTTAGCAAGTTTGTCAGGATTAATTAATAAACGGTGCAAGCAGAAAACTGAAAATAATATTTATTATTATTATAAAACACACATATTCAGTTCAATGGTTAATTTAATACAATTTATTAATTATAAATAAACATGTAAACTTAATTGGAATTTTATATTCATAAAGGCTTAAAAGGCGCTTTTTGATTCTGATTTTTACATTTAATATATGTCAGTGATTAATAATGCATTTACGAATCAGTGAACACTGTTATAATTTATAAATTTAAATCGATATGAAAAATAATTTAGTATGAGAGAGCTGAACGTAAATTATTCCTTGATTAAAATTAATAGAAGGCTTAAAAATGTTTGTTAGTAATATCACAATAATGTTTATTGTTATTTCTTGTTATTCAAATATGTATAATATGTTAATAGAAATTTGATGATAATTTTGAAAAAATAATCTTAATTATAAATCGGGTGCTACGTTTATTATATTTCAGAGAGAATTGGCGGTACACTGTAACTCATAATTAAATATGGCACACACCAAAAAGGGTGCTATTAACACCGTTCATCCTATTTGCTTTGTTGGTGTACGAAAGTTAAATATTTCTTTATCCCTAGTACCTGTCGGTGAAAACAGTCAGGAGAAGCACGTTTCACTCGTGGCGGACCAGTTCTTAAAAGTGTTAGCCGTTAAAATATTTATTTAAATGTCCAAATAATGAAACAACTCAAATATACCAACAAACTACGCTCTAATACTGAAACGGAATGTGAGCCGAAGATTTAATAGGATTTAGTATTTAATATGTTTAATGACTACCATTTTAATTGCTTGTTTGTCTCCGGCTACTTATCTATGGAAGTTCGTTCGGTAGCCAAGTAACGACACTGTTAAAATGGACCACTTAAATTTAAATTAATGACATAAGAATAAAAAGCGAGCTGGTGTCAAATTCCTACCTGGATAAGGAAACCGATAATCATTTGGACAAACCACGTATTTTAACAATACTTGGAATTATTTTTTCTTGAAAGTTGATAATTACGAAAATATGTAAAATATTGATCTTTCAGACTCGAACATTTTTTGTCGGTTGAAATTATCTGCTAATGAAATATTTATTGTGTTCCATCTATTTTTAAATTTAGTTTAAAACAAATCAAGTTCTAACAGAAATAAATAAAAATAGCGTACGTTAAAAATTGATCAATAATTAAAAGCACCCCATAATATTGAAAAATTCCTAAACAAACTGAGATAGGAGTTGTTTGTACATAAAATTTTAAAGTGATTTAATTATCTCTGAACCAAATCAAATTATTTCATTAATATGATTGCGGCTTCGTCTAATACCAAAGGCTCGTTAAATATTCATTGAATAATAAAACGATGATGTGACGCCGTAATAAAAAAGAAATAAAATATTTTAAAGATATTTAAAATTCATTAATCCAAAATATGCACACTGGAAAAAATAATAAATTCAGCTGCACATAACCGCCACGTATCATTTTTACAGCTTGTTCCACTGTTTATATACTTAAAATGCATTAAATCAGTTCGCCTGTAAATAAATCAACCGGTGTAGATCAAAAGGCACCGCAAAAATAATATACATTGGTTAGATTCCTTTCAAATATTTTAATGGATTGTTAAATATTTTAAATTAGACTTTTTGATAAGGCTCTCAGGCCGTAAAGGTTATTGATTAATCAATTTTGTGTGTAAATGTAGGTAGCTTGTCTACCCTTGTCATCGCAATTCCGAAATTACATGCCTATATCGGAGCGACTTTGAAGTGTCCTCAAGACCTTGTTAAGCCATGAAATGGAAAAATTATTGTCAAAGAAATTGACCTTTCTAAGATTACCCGAAATTAGTTTGTTAAAGTGTCCGGCATTTTTTACATTTCTCAAATAATTCGGTACCAACTGCTAAAGAGGATTCCGCCGACAGTCGTTGATAGTATTTGGTTAAATCGTAATAAATCTTATTGGTAACCAATGAGTTCTTAAAAGCTACAGATTTTATCTTTTTAATTCTTATTTATTGAAATTATTGGAATTAAGTAATCCGCTTTATTTATTTATGCGACTTAACCGCTAATGATGTTCCTGTTAAAAACATGTTTATTAATAAACGCACGTCAATGAAATATTAACTTAATTGCAAACTACTGTTAGCAATCAATACGAAGTTGCAAATGTGCTGACCTATAATGTATAATTGATTTGTAAATAGAAAAGCTCTCTGTTGATGGATAAATCCCACGTGTATATTTAAATATTTAATAGACATTTATATTGTGGAAATTATAGTATTAATTATTCCTGCAGAAACTCTACAGCGCGTTATTATTTTATTATTTATTGGCAATTATTATTATTGTCATACCATAATACCAAAATTGCCAGAATTTTACCTCATTTTAATCATTAACTTTAATTTTGATATTTTTATTAAATTTGGAAAGAATCTATTAATAATTAAAATTGTATGTATGTCTATATTGTTTTATGTTTCATAGTGTTTTCTGTTTAAATTTTGTTTGTAAACGAAAATTGATTAATTGGGGATTCAATCAAATTAATAACCAAATTATTCCAACTTAAAAAATTAATTGTTGCCTTCTAAAATTTTTAAGAATATAAATATAACTTACCTTCAACTTAAATATTCAATAATTATAATTACATAAAATATATAAATAAGCTCAGCAAAAAAGAATAATAAATAAAATATAAAACCAAAACAATAAGATTTTAAGTTAATGTAAATACTTACATTTCATCTCAGTCAAACATTTGTTATTTATTAATTAAAATTAAAATGACACTACAGCTGAAACTACTTATTTAATCTATGTATTTGTATTATACATACATACTGTCGTAGGATGATAAAAACATCTAAAATATAGTATTAATATTACAATTAAAATAATAAATGTAAATTTATATTGATTAATAAAATCTTTTAATACATGTTATTGTAATTATGATTATTATTTACAAAAAACTTTCTAATCTTGTTCAAAACATGAAAACCCTCTTACCTAACTCTTAAAAAATATGCTTAAATAAAACATGTATCTTACCCAACAACAAAGTTTTTTTAGACTTGAAAAATAAATTCAAAGTGGCTCAACCTCGATGCAGATTGAAGTAACAAAGTTTCGCCCTTACATATTATCCGATAATACTTCAAAAAGATCGACAGTCGGTGCTTACCGGCTCATTGTAAATTCTGGTGTCGACCGCATGAAAATCATTTGAAAATTGCGAATAATTTCAGACCAGTTTTATATGAGCCTGGATGTTGTTTCAGTCGTTCAGGAAAAACGTGATTATAAAGTCAAACGGACTAGGTATGAAACGAATGTTTAATAAAAGACGAATTTGTCGAATTGATGTGAATTTCATAAATTATTGGTGACGTTAAGTCGATTTAGTACTTATGAATTTGTAAATCGTCCCGGCGCATTCGCCAACTTTCCGAATGCAATTAGTTTTTATTATTTGACACAATACTTTAAGTATCTACAATACATAAATAATAATAATAATTAATAAGTATAATATTAACTACTTTGTTCATTAATTTTAATAGTTAATGTTGTACAACTAACCTTTCAATTTTGCAATAAAATATTAATAATGTTGTTATTGTATATTTATTAAATGTTCTATTGGTACTTCTTATTCTAGAGTTAAGATTAAATAAAAATAAATATATGTGTAAGTGTTGAATTATGAAAGCAGGTGTAAAAATATATGAGATATTGATATTGCGAACCAAAAAAAGTAGAATTAGAGAAAATCGCCGATGAAAGCCCTTCCAATATAACTGTTAGAAACATGCCGCCAAACGATTTCCTCGATTCCATACTTCTTTCAAAGCGTTCAATTAGCCACATTAAACGAAGCAGTACTTAAACAGCTATTTCGGCGAACATGAAACTTTGTAACCCTATAAATTTAAATAATTGCAGTGTTTAGATTTTACGAGCTCTGAGAACAACGTACCGCTGTTATGGTCGCATCATCGCAAACGATCCGGAGATTCACCGTAGGAGGAATTGGTCAACAATAATTACCTGCAAGAAATGACTTATTATAGAGTATATCAACCCAAACTTTCGAGTATTATCGTAAATTTTTACGTCATAATAATTTACAAATAACCGTTAATTAAAATCAAAAATTTGATGTAATTTTATTTGGTTTAATCAAATACACATTTATTCAATAAATTGTGTTAAATATTTATTTTGAATAATTTTCTGTTGAAATATTTATTATTTAATTCATTTATCTGATTCAATTAATTTTGTCATTAAGGGGGAAATATGGGAGTTCACTTTTGAATACTATTGAATTTACTAATAAAAAACGTTTTTACATTAAGTTTAAGAACAAATATCACTAAATTTTAGGCCATAAATTTGTCTGTTAACCTTAAGTTACGCTTCTAATTTAATTGACGTTTGTCAAAACGTCTTATTTTCACGGTAAAATGTAAAAAGTACTTTCCAATAAAAGGTATAAATCAAAATTACCCTTTCACAAAAAAAATACTCGTCGTAAACTATACGTTTCACAATTGCGGAACAATACAAAATCGCGGTGATTTCAATGCCTTTGTGCCTGTGACATTTAAAAAGGACTGAAAGCGTAGGAATCCATCTCGGATCACCGCAAAGAGATTGCGATCAACCCCGGTGATAATGAGAGGTGCGCACCCCCTGGCCCAAAGGGTGGTGGGGTCCTTATATACTGTTTGGTCCATGGAACTACTTCAGTTGTAAGAACAGTGTTAGTGAGTGAAGTTAGTTACTGGGTATAAGCAGGTGGTCAACGGAGGCGTGCAGACATGCGCGCGTTGGCACAGGTATGAGACGTAAAAGATTTGAATTCTTATTTCGGGATACACGCACGTGTTTTAGTCGGCGGAAAAAAATCGGTGTGCTCTGTGGCGAAAAGTGAAAGGATGTATGCTATTTCGTCGAGATGCAACTGTTTTTTCCGTAACGTACGGGGTGAGTCAAATTAAAAGTTCTTCTTCGTATTAAGTGGTGCCCAATGTTTGTGACTTGATGAAAATAAATTCTTGGCCAATTTTTGCATCTAACATTTAACCAATAATTTTAATTAATCCAGGGTAACCTAAAGTAATATATCTCGTGGTGATAAAGTAGTTAGTACCACTTGATATAAGAAGAATTGATTTGACTCCGTACAATAAAAATATTCGAATAATTTAAACATCATTGAAAATAAATAACACGTGCATGTATTATCTATCTAAAAATATTTTTAAAATTATTTAATATTTAGTACAAACAACAATAACATGACAAACATAGTGTATGCATTGGTAATTCGTTTAACAACACAATTAAAAAACTTAGTCATCATCGGATTGCATTTGCCCATTTTAGAAATATTAATTTCAAAACAATTAAGTATGAAGTTATAGTAAAATGATAAATAAACTTGCCGACAAAGAATAACATAAAGGTACAGTTATCCTGACTTTAAAAGGAACCGGGTTTTATGTAATATAATAGGTACGCTATAAAATTGCATGACCTTTGGGCAGTAAATATGCCATTTACAATAATTTATTACGGTAATTAACTCCTTTTCACCAACTTCTAATGTACGAAAGTCAAGTACCTATCTTACGTCTTATAAAATTTAGAGTACTTAGTAATCAGACATTTAGTTCAGTTTTAATAAACAAATTATAAAGATATGATGTAATATTACCTACATAATATATGCGCGTATATCAACTATTTTTCACAAAAAAGATATTTATGGTAACTTTGTTGTTCCGAGATGGTTACAGTAATAGTCTCGAATGGCAAATTGATCTCATTAATTACGATCTCCGAACACATTCTTTGCCGTGTGCCGTGGTCGGCATCTCTCTGAGATAAAACGAGACGCGGCATATATCTGGATGTTGACGACGGCCAAGATAACACATACACAGAGATCAGGCCTGTAACCATAATTTTTTAAGCATGTTCCCATTTTTTGGCTTCTTTCGAACCGAGTACATTTAAATACTTAATTAAGTAATATAAAGAGTATGTCAAATATATTTTTTATCTATTTAAAATTTGTTTCCTGAAGTTTTCATTAATGAAGTGACTTGGAACACAATTTCATAAATCGCCAAATTAATGTCAGAAACAAACCAAACAAATAGTGGTAATTGGAATTAGGAACTACTTTAATTTCCCCTTGACATCAAAGGCATTGCCTACTGTAGTCAAATAGCGTTGCTGATTGCGAAATGTGTGCGACCACGTAGGTGTTATAATCTCGCATTTTAACGGGGTAAAATCCGAAAATCAGCTAAGACCAGAATGAAAGCGGCAAATCGGCACCGGTGGGAGGATTATCCCGCATTTGCTCGGTCCGTGTCATCGTGCGACGTGAGAGCGAGAAGAGAGTCCGGGCTCAGGCCCGAGCAGGAGGAGCGGAAGTACCGGCTCAAGTCGAACCGGTAGAGAGTGGCGGCATTACTTTGTATCGGTAATGAGGGACCGCGGCGAGACTTGTCGCACTAATTGCGAGATCAAAAGGCGCGCCACAATGGCAAGCGCACGGCCACGGGTAACAAGGTGCTCCACTGCGAACTCTCAATTACAGATTAACAAATGCGGTGCTCTCCGCTCCGGTCCGCTCGCCTTGCTTGGTCGCCGCTGCCGCCGTGCCGTGACCAACTTTGGTCGGGACGAGTGGATCCCTCCTGGCCTCCTTTGAATTCGACCGGTGTGCCTTAGGTTTAACGTATTGTTTGTCTTCGGAAACCGTTTTATGGAGAATGATGACGACGATGATGTGCTCCGGTACGGAACCCCGATTGAAATGGCAAAAAAGCATTCAAATCAATACGTCCACATTTGTATCTAAATAATATCTCATATAAATTCACACTGTTAAATGTTGTTAATATATAAGATATAAAATTTTAAATGAACTCATAATACGAAACGTTTGTATATTTGACAAATGTGGGAAACATCGTTTATTCATTATAAATATATTATATCGTTTTCTAAGTACTAAATAAGTACATTGATTTAATATTTTATTCTCATTCTACACATTATTTAATTGTTTAAGATTAATGAATTAATTGGTGTCAATTCCAGTAAAATATATTTCTATTACAAGTGTTAAAACAAAGATATAAATGTTATAAAATCATGACAAATAATCCAGAGGTTTTTCACCAATATGTAAAATATACATTTTTTAATGACAGATAAAGATTATTTTCCATTTTTTAATTGTTTAAGATTAATGATTTAATTACTCTCAACTTGAGTAAAATATTTCTATTAAATCCTAAACAAGTGCATAAATAAAATATGGGAAAAATACGAAACTTACATAAGTAATTCTTCTAAAACATGTGTAATAGACATACTTTTCACTCAGCCCAACGATTTCATATTTTTATATCAAATAAAGATTATTCTCTACTTTTTGAATCGTTTGAGTTTAATAAGTTAATTAGTATCAATTTGAGTAAAATATATCTATTAAAAGCTTTCTAAAGAAAAACAAATGAAAAAACTTATGAGAAGAATACAAAACTTCTATAAGTAGTCCTTTTAAAACAAGTTAATATATGTACTTCAACCCAACGACTTAATATTTAAATGACAAATGAAGATTATTCTCCACTTTTGAATTGTTTGAGATTAATGAATTAATTACTACCTATTTGAGTTAAATATTTCTATTAGTCTATAGTCCTTTGTAAACAAGTTAATGTATATAGTTTTCATTCAGCCTAACAACTTAATATTTTAATGACAAATGAAGATTATTCTTCACTTTTTGAATTGTTTGAGATTAATGAATTAATTAGTATCTATTTGAGTTAAATAATTCTATTAGAAGTATTCCAAATAAAGGCAAATGGAAAAAAACTATGAGAAGGATACGAAACTTTTATAAGTAATTATTCTAAAACCGTTAATTACATACTTTTTAATCAACCTAATGATTTAATATTTTAATAACAAATGAAGATTATTTTCCACTTTTTGAATTGTTTTGAGTTTAATAAATTAATTAGTAGACATTTGAGTAAAATATTTCTATTAAAAATTTTCTAAATAAAGGCAAATGAAAAAATTATGAGAAGAATACGAAATTTCTATAAGTAGTTCCTTTAAAACAATTTAATATACATATTTTTTGTTCAACTCAACGATTTAATTTTTAATGACAAATGAAGATTATTCTCCACATTTTGAATTGTTTGAGATTAATTAATTAATTAGTCTTTATTGAGTTAAATATTTGTATTAGAAGTATCCCAAAGAAAGGATGGAAATGGAAAAAACTATGAGAAGAATACGAAACTTCCATAAGTAGTTCTTCTAAAACACTTATAATATACATATTTTTTATTTTAAGGGTTCACAAATATATAATTACCGAATTGATAGTGCATTGATTTAATAATAAATGAAGAGTATTTCCACTTTTTTTAATTATTTGAAATTAATAAATTAATTGTTTCCATTTGAGTAAAATATTTCAATCAAAATTATTAAAATCAAAGACAAATATAATTCAGAGGCTTTGGATTAATTTAAATGTTTAAAATTTAATAATGATTCGAAAACCTATTGATTTATTAAATATTTATATGGAAAAATGAAGATTATTATCTATTTGTGAAAATTAATGAATTAATTAGTATTCATTTGAATAAAATATTTCTTTTCAAGGTATCAAAAACAAAGATATAAATGTAAAAAAATGTTGAAGAATCTGGAGTCTTCTGTATGTGGGTACTTTGGTATATTTGATATAATCAAAGTGATAAGTAGAAAATTATGTAAGTAGATAAACTGAGAAAATTTAGCGGAATCATTTTGCATCTCTTTGCATAAATACCTATTACGTATTAATAATGAAGACAGTTAATTAAATGGGAATTATAATTTCGCCATATTTATTGCTGAGCAAAGCACTTCTTGGTTTTCTCACACCTCGTCTACTTAGCGTAGCCCAGGTATTTTATAAAGCAAAAGTAGCGGCCATAAATGCATAAGAAATTTCCAGTTTTTTGTTTGTCGTAGTACAACCGAGGATGTAATTATTAACCTTCTTTAAAACTGTAATGTACGCAGTCAACAAACTTGGGATCGGCGCGGTAGATATGTAAATGGTACTAATAAAATATTTCGAAAAACGTTAATTGTCACCGAGGTTGGTTGTTTACTATAATGCAGGCATAAACATTATACAAACCGCTTTATGTCTGTTGTATATGGGATGTCTCATTTAAATTGTAAGCGCTTGCCGCGATCTACTGATTAAAATGGAAAGAGACAGTTTTTTTGTAATTAATTATATTTACGTAAACTTGCGACAAAGAGAGAAATGCGGAGTTGTAATATATGTGCAATGCAATTATCTTGAAAAAATGAAGAAAATACGTAGAAACGTAGCCGCGCTTGATAATCGGATGTTTTCTTCAAGCACGGCAGGTTTAAATTGGTAATGCTCGAGCTTTTAGAATACATTTGTGATTGGATAAAAAACTTTCAGATGAACCGATCTGAAATGTGTGTGTGTGTGTCTTTTTTTTACGGGACGAATTTAAAAACAAATTAATCCAAAACAGCGATTAAACTTGTTTTTTCTGAAATTTCACTTCTCGAACTGCTGAACAAAAACGACGAAACGAAACTTCAGCGTTACCCATTTCAGCGACGATCACCTTATGTGCCTGTTGCGTTCTTTTTGCACAGGTTGTACAATGGTGCCGTAGTAAAACGTAAACGTAGTAACGTAGTAGAGATGGGCGCGCGATCGCCATCAGCTGTCCCCGGCTACCGGCGAAACGTCGGCGAGATCAAAGCAGTCGGCGAACTTCCCACACGCTCCCGTCTCACCATAAATCGGCGACCCAAATCTACAGTGACGAAAGGGAACACAACAGACCATTTCGGTGCGCTGCACAGGGCGAATTGGAATTTTGGGGATTCGTGAACAAGCTTTTTCGATTATTTTGTAATCTAGATATGAACCGAATGCAGCCAATTAATACACGAAAAGCCAATTGTGCTTCCTCATTTTAAATTTACTAAATTTCGCAGATTTTCGAAATAAAACTAAAAATAAAAACTTCTCAACTGTCATATTTTTCACAGTATTGATCACTAATAAATATTTACAAAATATATTATCAAATGAAACCAGAGAATTGTGCCTTTATAATTTAAAATTAATATGAGAAAGATTTTATCTCATTAAATATATAACATATGTATATTTATTTATTATTATTTATCAGCAGAAAAACCTCTCGACAAACCCTGTATACGAAGACCGGTGTTTAGAAAGGACTAACGCAACTCGGCGTAAAGAAAATTTCAATAGAAACACATCTGATGCGTGACTTTCCAACATAATTCCTCAAAGGATGCCGCCAACAACAAAACTGGATATTGCAAATGTTTTATTTTTTTGAATCAACTTATTCGATTGATCAATTTATGATTAAAGGACGTCAATTGCTTTGTGGTGGTATGTTTAAGGTCCTTTAAGCTACCTCTTATAGGTGAACCGCACAATCGGGCATAAATCTTTCGATAATAACGAGCCCGGCCATTATTTTTTATACATCTACCGAACCACATGGAAAAATCTTCAAAATCATATAAAGGCTCATTGTTCGTGATTCGTTTTATTATGCCGTAATCTGATAAACTTAACGAGTATTTATTTGTAATTATAACGCAATATATGTCTAATTAACTGAAACGCATATGATCGCAGATACCCAAATACAATTACGCAAACAATTATCAAATAGATATCATAATCGTTCCGGTTCATAACATCCCTAGACAGTCTGTCAATACGCATTGATTAATTGGTACAATTAATCCCCATACGGATTAGGATGTCAAGCAAACCAGACATATGTTGAAACTTGTAACTGGATAGAATTTATATGGTCATGCAATTTGTATGCAACGGTAAACTCATAAAGTAATAAATATTTGATCCTTAGTTCCGTCGATTTCCGTCCACACTTAATTTATTTCCAAAATCGCTTCGACACAAACCATTTTCAGTCAGGAAGAAACTGCAGCGGATAAATTAATCGACGCCACATTTTAAATTTACATCGCAAATTATTTAAAACTCCTTTTTAAAATGTTATAAATTTTAATATGCATTTAATACATGTAAATTGTTTTCAAATTGTACGGAAGCAAGTAAAATTTAATGACCGAGGGTAATTGCTATAAGCAGTGGAACTGCATACATACGCAAGTTGCTGGGTTTAAAATTGTTTTGGAATTAGTATGCAAATATAATAGTTTGTGTAACCAATATTGAATATTTTACACAATAACCCATAAACTGCGATTATTAATCCATTATAAAATCTAATAGTAACGTTTACAAGCTATAATTAACAATTTTTTGAAGCTTCGTGATCGGATCCTCTTGTTTATAAATAATAAAATCTCGGGTGCCTGGTAAGTTTCACGGGCGTTTAAATTTTCAGTAGAACAAAATTGCCACTTAATTACAATCCATAGCTTCACAACGCAAAACTGAATTTTCGTTTTTGAATAATTAAAGCAACTCATCTCGAAGGATTATCGTTACGCTATAATGAGATTAAACCGAATGCAAATTTCAATTTCCGGGGAACACTACAGGACGGACACTAGGTTTATTGGTTCCCGTCAACAGGTTGTGTTACAAGGCTTGAGAATAAAATTCCGCAATTAAGCGCGTTATGAAATGCGGCATTAATACGAGAATTAATCCCCCAAAGGCTAGGGATAGTTATACATAACCCAATTAGGTTTTTTCGAATTTTTAAATTGAATCGCGATTAAACAGTTAACCACCCTTAAAGACGTCTTGTTAAATGGAATAAGAAGTACTTAAAAGGAATTTTTTAATTTCCATAAATAAATTTGTACAAGGATATTTCGTTTGGCGCAATTGTTGGTAATTAATTTCACTAATTATACTTTGTTCAAGTCTTTTAAATACTGAAACGATTTCTTTTAGAACTGTTTTTTCAGCGGATTTTAAACTTAATTATTCTTTGTTCATAAACTTTTTCGTAGCTAAAACGAAATGAATCCAGTGTAAAACTCCAATTTAACCGCTGAAACTTAAAAGAAAAGAACTAAGATGTTTCTCATTAAAAATTCATTATACTTTATGTTAATTTTTAAAAGAATAAAACAGCTGCTCTTCAGAGATTTAAGATCATTAGTTTCATTATTTTCTTTTTATTGCTATACTGCACGGGTAACTCGCATCTTTGGTTACGTATTTAAAATAATAATTTTGGGGATTATTAATAAAATTTATTGTTTTGCTAATAAATATTAATTGATGATAAATCACAAGTGGTACATTAAGGGACGACAAGTATGTTCAAGATTGCCGCCAAATAAAGATATGATTATAAATCTTCGCTTTTATGTTCAACGGACCTCTTAAATTTCGCCAAATGCTTCATCAATTTTCACAAAGTAAATTACATTTTTATTATTAACGACATTGTTATTTACTAATTAAAATACACATACACCGCTTCCCATTTATCCATCCCAATCATTCACCGTGTCAGGTTTTATTTTTATATTTTATTTCTCCAGTAAATTGTTCCAATCCATTAAAAATGTCAAGGATTGAGGAAAAAGATGCGAGGGTTGGAAATAATTAACGGCAGATCATTTTGAAAGAAACACTCGTAGGCACTGCAATTTATCCATGTCGCCTTTGAGGCAAATTGTTAAATGATCGCCGATTTACAAGTCCACGACCTGCCCTAATGTTGACAGTTGTCCGGTTCGTCGAGGACTGTTGATTGATCGCACCTCACAAAGTGACAAGTTCCGATCATCACATCATGTGGATTCACATCGGTTCTGAAACATTGTCCTTTCAGTTCGAGATCTGCGACCATAACTTGCGAATGACAGGAAATGGGCTTCATTTCTGAAGTTTTTTCAATAATAATTTAGTTTCTCACTCGTTAGTGAAAATGGAAAAAGTTTACTGTTATTTAAACGGTAGATAGAAATCCTGCGTCCGCAGCATTCTGACAAATGAACGAAAACACGAGAATAAA
Source organism: Aethina tumida (assembly GCF_024364675.1). Classification (NCBI taxonomy): domain Eukaryota; kingdom Metazoa; phylum Arthropoda; class Insecta; order Coleoptera; family Nitidulidae; genus Aethina; species Aethina tumida. Next base: position 19,871,106 of record NC_065437.1, on the reverse strand, counting down.
ATAATATGTATTCCATTCCCCCGTTCCATCGCATACACATTATAGTCGGCCGATCGGTTGGCAAATCGCACGAAATCAAATCCATTTACCGGAAAACCAATTGGACTTAGAACGAGAGCGTATAAACTCTGTGGTTTCGAGAGCCTATAGACTATCGAATAACCCGAGGTAACATGAAATGAGTAATTTAATTTAAAAACAGTGTAGGTGCTCGGGCGGCATCTTCAAAGCATCGGTAAGCCTCTTATTATCTGCTACTGTCGGCAGAAGGGATCGCATCGTCCCGCACACCCCCTGACACTGCACCGCTGCTTTACCGCAACGTTGTCGATTTTACGGGCTTGATGCAACGAACGCCAAAAATACATTATCAAGGCTGTTTTCCAATTTAAAATAAATATTGAAATCGGCAGTACGCAGGGAAGATATTTCTAGATAAATACCCCCAACTGGGAGCTTCTTCAGAAGGTCTTGTTAAATCTATGAAAATTAAAACCAAATATTGACTAGAAAATGTTTGGTTTTAAAAAGTACTGAAACTAAATGAAACGTTAACCAATTTTAAGTTTTTGAAAAAAATGTAACAATAATAGTTTTAATTAAACATTATTTGGGCAGTGTGAAAAAAAAAACAATTATCTTTAATTGCTCAGATACCCTATAAGAGTAATTTAAGATTTTCTAAGTACACTGTGAGTGAAAAACATCTCTTTAGGGGTTTTTGAGACACGGTAAATAACATCTTCTTACACCATTCTAAATTTTCTAAATATTACTAAAAAAATTCTGAAAAACCCTGAACAATTTTCCAATAAACCCACTGCTTATATATGAGCTTATTTGTTAGAGTTTCAAGAAGTTTGGAAAAGAAAACTTCAGTTTAACACGTGAATTTCGTAATATGTAATAATTTAATTTGAAGTATATACCAATTTTTGAGTGATACAACAAGAACATCGGCAACATGGACCTGAGTTGCTGTAAGTACGCGAGACTAAATATCAACTACGTATTACGGTTAAAGCCTGGCATTTTTTTACTTTTACTTCTTTTTGACCCTTCAACGTTTGACCAGCGTTCTGCCGTTCAAGGTGTAAACAACCATTTACATCTGAAAAATTATATCTATTACAACGCCTTTGAACCACGGCCGGTAATACTAATAATTTTCGTTAATAGGATGTATTACTTTGTGTTTGGAGCCAATAAAAGGTCCATGTAATTATTTGGGAACCATTAAAATTAAATATGAATTTAGACGGGACAGCGGCATGCTTCACTGGAAATTTTATAAATGATGCTGTTTTGGTCTTGAGCACATTAACTAAAGAATTATCTCCTGAAATTAATGCTTGTACGTGGAACTATGGAGTGAACGTATCAAAACAAAGTTTCTTTTAATTGGTCTGTGTAAAATGGTTGTACTTAATTAAAGCTTTATGGTGAAATGAGGAGATTAGTGAAAATCTTACCTGGATCATCAAAATAGACCGAAACATTTTTATTTGTAATTTCGATTCGTAAAGGCCGAATATTAATAACACCATAAAATGGTAATGGTTTTGTACTTACTGAGTGAAACAGCAATATCCCAGAAAACGTCGTAAACCAGGAAGAGCATAAACCGCTTTGATTTGAAAGTACTTGACTTCACTATACCTGGTAATAATAAAGCGAATGCAGCAAAAAGTAAAAAAGAACACCTGCATTTAGAAGGTGTAAAATGAACGAAATGTTAGGATTTTAGGTGACCGTGCTGAGTTTATTTACAACCAATATATCTCCGGGAGCGGCTCCTTTCATGTCGCCTGATAATGGCCAGACATTTTAATAGTTTATTAAGAATTAATATACTTATTACGCAATGAAAGGCGATTTCGGAATAATTTCGATTAACATTTGATTTGTACAAACCTGAACCACAAAAGTATTAGCTAAATTATTTAATGGATTATTCAACGCATATTTGGAATTGTTTTACTCTAATTTTGTTGCGAATGTTCAAACATTCCCGAATGAATATGAATTTACCTGCTACATTTTAAAATATCACAAACGTGGAAAATATTTTTGACTTGATTTTTTAATCAATAAACAGATAGAAACTGTAACATCTAAGAAATTCACTAATTGTGAACGAATATCTTAAAAAACAGTAATTAGTAACACACATGTTATTGTGTAAATTTTGAGAATTATTAAAGTGCAAAATTTTTAACGCCCAGTATTTAGCCGAAGATAAAAGAGAACTCGCGGCGTAAGCATATAATTGTTGCTGTGAGATTTAATGATTCACCGTTGAACCATTCTAAACAATATACACAACAGGCTTCTTATAAAACGAAACGCCGAACATTGTTAAACTTGAGCCGCCTTTGAAGTGAACCAGTTTGATCTCAAATCTTTCATTTATAAGGAGATATTTCAAATATTTAAAACCGCTGCATGTGATATTATGATAATCTTAATACGATATTTAATAGACGGACAAAACGGTCTATTATTTGTTAGTAGTAAAATTTTGGAAATTAATGAGCGCAGGCTTATAAAGTAGGTTGCTGGATATTCTTGGAATCAGGGGAATTTAATTAGGTTCCAAAAAATTAATTTACTTTAAACACAGTTTTATTAGTGGTTAGCCGGCACTGCATCTTTTATTTTTGCTTTAAAGTGGAGCAAGCGAAATTGAGGAACATTTAATTAATCAACGTTCAATAAATCTAAATGCGAGCAAAAAATTGTGAAATTCAGAGATTTTACGAGCTATATAAATTATAGTAATCAGTATAATTATCCTGATGACAAGTAATGCTAAATAAAATCCGTAATCCAAGTTGGAAAAAAATCTGTGCCTGTTGTTAATAGCTTTTGCAAGACGTAACAACAAATCACGTAACGATTCGTAATAATTGTAAACGTTAACTATTGGCGGCAAAAGTAAAAGAGCCTTATAGTTCAGTGTCCGACAATCGACTGGGCATCTTACAGTTATTATATCCATTCTTTTATATCCAGATGATTCTTTTTATAAAGCCGCGTGTATCATTCTTTTGTTTTCTAATGAGGTTTCTATACATCTACCCGTACAATTTCTATTTACTTCATAGCTACCGTATTGAGCCTTTTCATACCCACCCAATGGTGCTAGTTGAAATGATTTTACACAAACTATACACAGGTGTTCCCATCAAACCGACTATATATTCTTTACATAGTTTTTATTATGTGGTATTTTACTTTACGCTGTGTTTATTATTTATTTATCTTTTATTTCATTTTATTTCAGATTTTTTCACTTTGTATAGGAGTATGTGCGGCTTTTCCCAACACCATAAACGATGATTCCTACGAACAGCCGATTTATTCCAACACAATACAACGATTCAGTCAGACTACAGAAACAAGACCGGAACAGGATGTCAGAGCTTTGAAGAAAGTTTTTCTATCAAACCGATCGATTACTTGCAACGATGGATCTCAATCGGGGTAATTACGTTAATTAAAATTGTTGAATTCTATAGGCTCATGAAGAATGCATCAAATGAAAATTAATTTTGCAATACAGTTAATTTTCAAATTTATTGTGTGATTAATTATATTTACAAAAAGTTAATTAAAGCTTATTTAATTAAACAGCGTCATTGCATAAATTTTAATTACCAATTGGTAAGTGAAACCGAGTTAATTTAACTTGAATGTACGATGTTTACCCTTAATGTATTTGGTTGTGCTTTTTTAAAACATATTGGAAACATTTATGTCAATATATATGGTTAAATAAAAGAAATATAATTTTTTTATTTATAATAATAATGATTATTATTGTATAATTAATTAAACCTCTTATTTTCAGATTTTATTTAAGAAAATCCCATACTAGTAAGAAATGGATAATTTTCCTGGAGGGTGGTTGGTATTGTTATGACCATCATAGCTGCAGAACTAGATGGTTACATCAAAGACATTATATGACCTCTTCTCAGTGGCCTGACACCAGAGACAGTAAGTTAAACAAACCATTAAGTTAATGATTACAGGAACTAACAGTAATTTTCCTTCTAGTAGGTGGAATTTTATCCAATAATATGGAAGAAAATCCATTTTGGTGGAACACAAATCACGTCTTCATTCCATATTGCACAAGTGATATTTGGAGTGGCACCAAACAAGCGTCACCTCAAGATATGTTCAGTTTTATGGGCTCCCTAGTTATCCAGCAAGTTATCAAAGACCTCATTCCTCTCGGACTAGAGAATAGTACTGACCTGTTACTCACAGGAAGCAGCGCTGGAGGAACTGGTGTTATGCTAAATCTTGACTTCGTCAAGGAACTCCTCCATGAAGAATTAAACTTGAAACAAATAAATATAAGAGGAGTGACTGATTCCGGATGGTTCTTGGATAGATCTCCCTATGCTCTTGGAAGTACCCTGAAACCTACAGTTGAAGCAAGTCGAAAGGGAATGGAGTATTGGAAAGGAAAAATTCCCAGTAGATGCAAACAAGAATACCCGTATGACGCGTGGAAATGTTATTTCGGATACCGCCTCTACCCATTTTTAAAATGTAAGTAAAACAATCACTAGTAGTACTTTAGAATTATTACTCAAATTACATTGTTTGTGTCAAATTTTTTATACGCATAAAAAGATATAAGCTCATCAAACAAACCAGTATTTCCACGTTCCAATTGTCCATCACATAATATATTTTACGAGCCCATATCGTGGCTAATCTAAATCAACTGAAGGGAAATAATTTTTATTATTAGTTTGACCGCATAAAACGCGGCAATAAAAACCTCATATGACCCCATTGAACTTTTTGTTTAAAAATAAAACAAATTTTATCAAAACCGGTACAAAAGGCAGGGTACGTTAATGGCCTCCGTTATGATTTCAAATAAATTATTTGAATATTAGTTGACGTTTGATGGGGTCCATATGAATGAAATCAAACGCGCACTTATTTTTTTATGGAGCACTATAAGACTCTTTCTCGTTTATTTATTACCTCTACGTTCTAAATTGTGTTTGCGCTGTCTCAACCATTGATCTGAGAGCTTTTATTTGAAGTGAACTCCCTGCTTTTATCCGGCCCTATACTAACATGATCTATTATTTTCAGCTGAATTATTTGTTTTTCAATGGCTTTTTGATGAGGCTCAAATGAACGCCGATAACGTCGGTACACCCGTGACCAAGCAACAATGGGACTACATACATAAGATGGGGGACGCGTTGCGACACAGCTTTGAGAACGTTTCCGCCGTCTTTGCGCCGTCCTGCGTCGCTCATTCTATACTTACGAAAAGAGACTGGCAAAACGTAAAAATCGACGACATTTCTATCGCCGAGGCGTTGCATTGTTGGGAACAAAAAACCAGTAAAAGGAGGTCGAGGAGGTTGAAGAACAATAAAATGTTCGGAGACCAACCACCTAGGCTAGCCAATAGACAGATGAAACTAAAGCACGCGGAGAAAATTGAAAACAATTTAAACAATTCGACTATTGACAACGCGCTAGAAAGTAATAAGAAGAAAAGAAGGAAGAAGCATAAGAAGAACAGAAAGGTCAAGAGAAGGAAAGGTACATAATTATTATTTACATTTAATTGATTATTTCGTCACGATAATATAGTGAAGAAAATTAAAATGTCATTTTTAATTTTCAGATCGTTTAAACCAAAACGCTCACGCAAATTCCACTAATCAAACATCCATGCCAATCACGTCAAATACATTGAGCGCTTTAGACAAACGCGCACAACGTTCAGTTCTCCACTCCCAAAGACGTGCTAATGGGCGTCATTGCGCTCATAGGAGGATGGAGCGATGTTCCTGGCCTCAGTGTAATCACTCTTGTCCTCGACTACAAAATCCGTATACCGGCGAAGAAATGGGCTTCATAGATTTGCTGAAATCGTTCGGTTTAGACATGGAGAGTGTTGCCAATGCCCTCGGCATTGATATGCAGACTTTGAATAACATGGATCAAGCGGAACTTCTTAATTTATTGACACAACAGAATAGTTAAAGTTTACTGTAAATTATAATAACTCGAATTAACCCACTATTGATAAGAAATACAATAATTATTTATAAACAATTGTTCTGTCAACCATTAGTGGCGTTAATTTAAAATTTCATATATGAAATATGTAAAATTATAATAGTATGTCTATATGAATTTCTTTGCTTTAAAACTATCCGAGTTCTATAAACTTGTTTGTAAATAACTAAATGTAATCATTCTTGTACTAAATGTAAATAGATAATTGTGTATGAATTAATGTTTTAGTGTTCAGTGCGACTTGATTAGTGGTCAGTAGTGTATATAATCTAGTTAATGCTACAGTTATATGTAAAAAGTATTTTTATGTAACTTTCAACTACCATATCTGTAGAATTTTATAAATTATTGTACATAGGAATATTTATTGTAGAGATATTTTATTTTTATATTTAAGTATTACACATTGACAAAATTACGGGCAAAATCTGTTTGTTCTTTTTCTTATTTATTTTAACATTTTGCATTTAAAACTTTCTTATCCAAAGATTGTTTGCCCCATTACAACAATAGGACTGATTTTTGTTCTACCTCAGTTTGTACAGTCTATTAGTCAGTAGGTTACCTTATTTGTAAATTATTTAAAGTTTGCATTAAACATATACCTCCTATAATGAAGTTTTTTAAATACCAGAATCAAATTAATATCCCAATAATAAATCAATTAGATGACATATTTTTTAGTAAATTAGATTCCCAGTCGTCACTTTGATTAATATAAGAATATGTAGTTGTAGATGTCATGGGTAGGCAACCATGATTTCTTTAATACAATTGAATTTTCATCGACTCACAGAATCGGAAATACAATAACCTAGATAAAGATGCATAATAGCGATCTCATTGAAAAGTGTGGATTATTGATATATTTCAAATTATTTGGATTTGTCCCACTCTATATTTCTTTTGCATGTTGTGAGTATAAAGAAAGAACATTTAAAGAGATTCATAGATTATGATGAAACTCATTTTTCGAAAGGGTAAAACTGCAGGTTATTTAATTAATATACTAACGCAGATATTAAAAACTTGATTATGATGATATATATTTCAAGCTGTTTAATTCGTTCCAAAATGTGTAGGAGGAGTACAATGCCTGCGGAACTTCCTGGAAGTTGGAACTTTACCAGCATTCATATATGAAATATAAATTTTGAAGCGTTTACTTATGAAATATTATTTAGAAGAAACAGATAAACTTCTTTTCATTTTGTCGTTTACAAACAGGAATATACTACACAAATTGTGGAAAATATTGTAAATTGTATTTATTTCCTTACTTATTTACAGGAAACAATATCCTTTTTAATTTTTATTTCAATTTTTTGATTTTTTGATATTTATATTGTTTAAATAGTTATAAATATATCTAAAATATGTCTTAAATATTTGTATTTTAAATATCGATGTTAAAATTGCGTTATATCGTATTAATGAAATTAATTTTGTGATTTTAAACAAATATCCATTTATTTTTGATAATTGTGCAAAACTTATATTGAAAAAAAATATTCACAGTAATTTTAATTTAAAGAGGTTAAAAAAATCGAAATATTGATTACGTGCCACCTTGTAAATGTTTTGATCGTTTATAATCCCTCAATACAGGTTTAAATTATTTATATTTTTTTAAAAAATATATTAATTAAAATGTTTAAAAGCGTTTAACGCATGCAAAATAAATGTAAAATCACGAATGACTTATTTAATTTATCTTATGTTAATTTTAATAATACTGGGCAAATTAATAGAAACTTATTTGTATCTTTTTTGGTAGAATTATTATTCTATAAAATTAGTTTTTAATTTCAGGAAGTTTGTTTCAATTTATAAAAACCTAGTTCAATTGTTCAAAGTCACTTTGTTACTGATTATTCAGGTGTTCTTAAAATCACCATAATATACATATGAATGGGTAAACGATAACAAATTAACAAATGTTTGTGTCATATAATTCGTGTTATAATGAGATGCATCTAATGTAATGTTACTCACTATAGTTCTGTAGATCCCATGAACCGGTACAGTGAGAATATGTTTCGGTTTTCTCTTACGTTTATACTTTTTTTAGTGATTGTTAGTACCAGTTTTACTTCTGTTATGTGTAGGTACTTTTTAAATTAATTTTTTATTTTTATATAAGTAGAATTAGTGACAGTTTTGTGTGCACGGATACGCTTGCTTTGTTTTCACTTTTTCTAAGTGTTGACGAAAATCCTTGAACAGTTACGGTTCAGTTAAGAAAGAATAATTAACCGTGACTAACTTACTTTGAAAATAGTGAGTATTTATATATTTAAAGGTTTCAAAAATATTTAATTATTTGTTGTATATTTCCATTAATTAGTAATTAATTATATTATTTTTGCTTCCAGGTTATAACAGCGGTAACATTTATTTAACTATCTCAGCTTACAAAAAAAATCTTGTACTTAATTGGGACTTCACAAACGACTTAATTCCAGATACATTACTTTTAATTAATACTGTAAGAAATTTTTTTATTTTTTTATTTTTTTTATCAAATATCTTTAATTATATTACAATGTTATTTATAATCGTTTTAGGCAGCCCAAGTAACCCTACAACAAGTTTTAGTGGACAGACCACGAGGACATTTAGAAACCAATCATGGCTTTGAAATTAGTACGTATTTCCCTGGAAACTGGGACAGACTAAACGATTATCCAGAATCAGGTGCCCACTGTTTTCACTATTCTATTCAGGCTCTCAAAAATAATGCAACTGTCGATGCCCAGTGTCTTAAAATTGAACCAACTCGGATGGAAAAGTAAGTTGACTCTTTGTTAATAAATTATTCACTAGTGTCATAAATTTTGTTCATATTTTTACTCGAAAGTTTTGTTTAGGTTTGGAGATTTACAATTGGCAAATATGATGCTTCCCGGAACTCATGATTCTGGAGCTTTTATCACAAAATCAATAACTAGGTTCTTTAAGAGATTCGTTTTAACTCAAAACACTGATATTTGGACGCAACTGGTTTTTGGTATAAGATATTTAGATTTGCGAGTAGGCATCTATAACGACGAGTAAGATATGTTGTCAATATGTTATTATTAAATTCATTTATAAAATATTTCAGATTTTATCTCTACCATGGAATTGCGAGGTGCGCAAAACTGGAACCAGAATTGAGAAGTGTTTTAAGTTTTTTAGAAAAAGCTAAGCAAGAAGTTGTAATATTGGATTTTCACGAATTTTCAGAACCTTTCTCCCATCAGCTACACAAAAGGTTACAGAGCCAGTTACAAAGTATATTAGGACATTACATATTATCTAATCCTTTATCGATTTATGCAAATAAATTGACTTTAAAGCAAATATGGAACATGAATAAAAGGGTAATTGTCAACTATAACGATAGAACGCAGGTATCAGGTATAGATATTTAATATTTAATAGGAATTTATATATTTTATTTCATTTTTCTTTTTATAGAAACTCCTTGGTTGATGGCAGGTCTCAGACGTGATTGGGGAAACTTACAAAAACCTGACCAACTAATAGACTATATTAAATATTTGACCAGTAGGCCAAGAGATGGTCTAATACATATTCTTTGTGCAGAATTAACATTAACAACAAATGATATTTTAAAAGACTTCACAGCTTCATTGAAGAAATTGGCAGATGAAGTAAATCCTGAACTTTCTCCATTATTAAGAGAATCTAATCGATCGCATCGTTTTGGCATCGTGGCAACTGATTTTCATTTGGGAAATGATATAGTAAATGTCGCTATTGAAACAAATATTAGAAAGGTTAATGCACATAGTTATTACTAATTTAACTTACTTCAAATTCAGTATGATTTTAATTTATTTATTTGTAATTGATTTGGATATTTGTGTATTTTAATAAATTAATATATTTTAAGTATTGCATGAGAACTGTTTTAAAGCGGTTTCCATTAAATGAATTATATAAAATTGGAGATAACCTTTTGCATACATCTATATTTAGCACTACTACATTAGTAGTTACTTTTAATATTCAAATATTTATAATCCTTATATGTATTTATGCCTGAGATAAAATGAACTTGTATATGTTTGTCATTTTACATTTTATATATTTATTAACAAGTGTGGAAAGTATAAGATCATGTGAGTAAATATGTTCAATGTCTTTAGTTTAGATATACAAATATAATTAAATGACACCAAAAAATTTCGTAGAAATAAGATCTCACAATACTAATAATACCATCACAACATATTGTAGCTGATAAAAACATTAAACAAGTGACTTGTTAATACATACATACTTTTTGGTGAAGTTTAATATTTATTGAATAAATAAATGTAAGGATATCCTTTACAATATATAATCTCCATTCAAAGCCATATTCAATCATCTGTACGTATCTGCTTCAAAACGTTTCATGTTTGCCTTATTATTAAATTACTCACACATCCTCTTCCGTTTTAAACAATAAAATTTTGTCGACCAATTATGCTTAATTATGTTTTCATCTTGAACCCAGTCGAAAATTCAACCACCTCAATATATGCAAACGGTCACCGTACAATAAAATCCATCATCTGAAAGTAGACCATAATTTTGTTTACGTGGTGACGAGAAGTGAACAATAAATAAAACAGTGATTACTAAAGCGCTTGCCTAGCGTATTGTCGCTCCAATGTATGGTACAGTCAGTGTTGAAGACCTAATATTAATAACATCATACAAGATTTTTTTAATGTTTGGAGTTAAGCTAATGCCATAGATAACATGATAACTTTTCGAGTGACTAGTGCAAAAATAAATTGAATCTGTTCAAAGGTGTGACCGCAGGAAGTGGCACAAAATGTGCGGAACATTTAGTTGTTTGTTTTTGTTCTGCTTGTTAAATGTGGCACAAAGTGTCATTGGTTATAGAGGTAAATGTACACAAATAAATTATCTTTAGTAATAATTCGCATCGTTTCGTTTGTACAAATTAATTGTCTATTAGATTTGTTTTATCACAATAAAATTAAACAGTCTTTCCTGTTTTGCATTTATAATTATGAGAATACTAATTATTTATATTTTTTTCAGCATACCGAAGATGTGGTAATGTCCATCTTACAGTTTCATCAGATCCACAATCCTACATAGAGATAAACTGGATTACGAATTGTGAAGAGGGTGAAGTTCGACCTGAATACATTGCTTTATATCCAAAAAATATAGTGGATAGAGATGTAAATTAATTTTTTAGTTTCATTATTATTCTGATCTAATTTAATTTCTAGGAAGGTGTGCAGCCATTATTGAGGCTGAATGCGTCAATGATTCCCGGTGGCTACTTCAAAACTAGAATAAAGTTCAATATACCCTGGCTGCCAGGAAACTGGAATTACAATGTGCCGTTCTCAAGACCAGAATCGGGCCCTCACTGCTACCCATTTTGGGTTGTTTCTTGGAGGGGTGATCAAATAATTGATTTCCGATGTCTAGGCATTCAACCTACATGGATGAACGATAATAGGTACAGATTAAAGGTATTTAATTTAAATTATAAATTAAAACTGTTGTATCACTTTAGAGATGAACCATTTTAGTCATATGATATATTTAACGGTTGAATTAATTAATAGTTATTCACATAATATTACTATTAAATTATAATTTGTTGCTCTGATTATTTTATTATAAACTAGTAAAAATAACGTCTAATATCTCTTTAAGACAAACCAAAATAGTTCTATGAATAATATATCAAGCTAGAAGAGTAATTTTTTGGCGGTTTTAATCAATCTATTTAATACTACAAAGAATATGCCGCTTCTAAATTGAATCATTTATTCCATTGTAGAATCATGACGTTTGCTGATATGACCCACAAATATATGTTGCGTAGTTTTAAAGGTGAATATTTTAATTGATTAAGTATGTATTTAATGACGTAAAAGGCAAACTATGATTATTTAAATTCCTTCAATAGTACATACCAATGCTAAAATGATTAATTCGACAGTGTACAACTTATAGCAACTTATATCTTAAATCAAATTGAAAGTGAATGTAAATCATACAATAAACTAGAAAATATGTGTATTATTATCTTGCATTCGGATAAATGACCAATCGATTTATCTATTATTACTTTCAGGATGATACTTGGCAAGAAAAAAATAGGAAGTCTTATAATTCCCGGAACGCATAATTCGGGATCGTTTAGTGGGATTCCTCCATTTTTAGAAAATTACATTTTAAATCAAGATAGACCAATTTGGAATCAATTAGTCCATGGAATTCGTTATCTAGATTTCAGAATAGGATATTATGAGAATGAAGGGTAAACACAGATTCCTAATATGTGTATTTAATTTTCACTTATCAAACAAATAATTAATTTTAGATATTTTATAAACCATGATCTGGTTCGAGTCACCAAAGTGTTACCACTATTTAGGGAAATCAGAAAGTTTCTTGAATTCGCTCCCAAGGAAGTTATTATATTGGACTTCCACAGATTTCCGTATCCGTCAAAGTTTAACTACACGTTACATAAAAACTTTGCTAATTTATTATATCAAGAACTTGGAGATCTTGCTCTGGCACCGGAAAGTTTGCAAGAAGGAAAAGGACCGTCTATGAATGAAATATGGGCTAGAAATAAGAATCTAATTATATGCTACTCAGACAGAACAACAGTCAGCGGTAACTATCGTATCTTTTCTTCCAAATAGACTTTAGACAATTTTATTATTTTTGCAGAAAATAATTGGTTATGGGACCCACTTATTCAATACTGGGGCAATACAAAGAAAATTGTGGAACTGAAAAACTTCTTACTGAAATCAATAAGAGAGCGGAAAGCCACATTAAATCCACTCTGGGCTTTGATGGCTGAATTAACACCGCAGCCTTTGGATTTAGTGTTCCGTACAAATAATTTGCGACAACTTGCTGATGAAGTAAATAAGTATGTGACAAAGTGGATCAGAGATGAATGGGAAGATGACGTAAACATAGTAGCGACAGATTATTTCTTAGGAAATGATCTTGTAAACGTCGCTATAGATATAAACACAAAATAGTAATAATATGTGATTTTAAGTTACATGTGAAAAGTATTTATTTACTACATATGTTCCAGCACATTAAGGCCAACATATTACAGTGTGATTTTGTTAGATAATATGTTATCATTTTGCTTTAAAACATTTACTTGTATACATAACAATATTTGATTCTTATTTGTAGATAGACAATAGTAAATTTTTTATAAACTTTAAATATATAATGATAAAATAATTACAGTAAACAATTTTATAGTAAAAAAATACATAATTCATAAATAATATACTAAAGGCTTTTATTTTTTATGAATTTAATATTTTATCCTCTTTTAATCTTTATTAGGGACAGCTTTGAAATATATATTTTCTTGTAAAATCAAAAAAAAAAAAATAGAAAGGATGATTAATTGAAACAATATTTAAAATTTTATTTTAATTTAAATATGTTATTGCTTCAAGCTCACAATATTATTTTTTTTTAATTTTCAAGCGAAAATTGTATTTTTGGAAGTTAACCATAATTGCTCTCGAAATTAATGACAAAAATATAAATAAAATTAAATTTAATTATTTTAGTTTTTATTTATACAGTTACGTATTAATCTATCAGTTCTTTATACATTATACAGTAATGAACATAGATGGATACAAAGCTTAGGTATAATAAAAAATAAATAAATACAAAAGAAATTACAATTAATATATTTTTGGTCTTTTCGTATTTTGTCCTAATTAATATTTATTAGACAACGTATGTATTTTAAACGAGTAGTGATTGACTATTTAATTACACGACAAGCATAAAACATCTTTACATAGTAAAGAAAACAGTTAAAATTTTAAAATACATAAATTGGCTACATTACGCACTTCTAAATTATATCACAGATGAGAGATTATCGTTATGAGATTTATTTTCGTTCTCAACTGGCAAGGTACTGACAACCAGAGAGGTTTCGCCAATTGGAGCAGCTGAATCCACTAAATTTTCAGCACTTATTGACCCGTTAGTTTCGTTAAAGTTTCCTGCTTCATTAAAATTCGTATTCCTAATGTGGTTTGTTGGTCTCACGGTGCTTCTCCTGAAACTACTTCTTAATATCGATGCAACTTCAGCAGCGGTTAAAGCTGAGGACGATGTGCCCAAATTTCTTAATCGTTCTAATGTTGACAGTCTTGCATTTGGTGCCGAATCCGTCATATCAATCGATACATCAGTCGTTGTTGTGTTGTTCATCTCCACCAACACGGCGTTATAATCAGGAGGAGGTGGTTGCGCTGTAGCATTAGCTATAGCCGCTCTTTGTCTGGTATTACTATTCTCTCCTAAAACGTTGGCCAATCTTCTTACACTTCTTCTAATGCTCTGTCTCAAAAATTTTGCTAATCTTGCACCAGTAGCTGTTGTGTAAGATGGCGGTGGTGTGTATTTTGGTGGTGGATCTTCTGATTGTACGTTTGCCGTTGAGTTTGTGTTATTGTTGTTAAGTGAAGCGGCAGCTGCTTCTTGTATAGCTAAATCATCCATGTGTTCTCCAATCGGAGGCCGATACAGCATTTGTATTCTCTAGAAATGAACATTATTAAAATGACGATTTAAGAAACTTAATAGCATTACTAACGTAATTGGAGGGCTCTTCATATTCCTTAGAATGCACAGAATAATAGAAAAGGATCAGAATAAATTATTGTTGATACAGACAATATAAATGTTAAGTAGGTATGCAACGTGAAGTTGTGATGATAAAAAATATTCAAAAGAGATTCACGGAAAGTGAAACGTGTAATAATTTAATTATTTACAGGAAGTTATCAAATATTTACAAATATATCTTTTTTGTGTGTTTGTACTTACCTCTAAAATGTCATTTGGGCCATTATTTAGATATCTATAGCTTTGAATAACCGCGACGAGTGGAACACATAAAACAGGCAACAACTGTATCATTGATCCAATTTGTCTAGCCCATAAAGGCCAATATTCGGCAACAGGTGCGTGATGCCAAACAAAAATTTCTCTGAAGCCACCATTTTTAAATGTTGAAATGCACAACACCTGAAATAAAATAAACAAAATGTTATAATGTAATACAGAATTGTTATGAAGATTACTTACCATTAAAGCAACAGGCAAGATGACGTTCCATGTGAATGATAATAATGGAGGTGCCCAACTCAACAAGCATGGATGGGTGGTTGGGTTAAATAAAGCGGCGACAACGGTGTCTCCACTATAGGGTCTACCTCTGACCATGAAAACAGCAATAATTTGCAGTAAGATGATCAGAATTAACCACCATATTCCACCAACCGTGTAGTCCAAGAAATATACCACATATATACCAAACTGTAACAAACAAATTATAACTTAACCTTGCATAATTCCAATAAGTATAGTGACAAGATTACCTCAGTTGCCATTGGTAATCCCAAAACAAAACCACAAGCACAACTAAAGAAAGTAATTGTAGTTTCCCAGGACTTTAAAACTTTTGCTTTTATTGCCATAATACCCGTTATAACACTATGCCAAATGGCTAACTGTTGTGCAATTCCAAACATTATAAAAATGAAGTAAAACAGGACAGCCCAAAATGGAGAGACCTGATCGGGCCCCAACACGGCGAAAGTAGCTGGGATCAATTCAGTGGCAAAACGTAACACCTGCAAAAAAAAAAATACAAAAAAATGAATACGAACTTTAATGTTGCATAAGTTGATGATTACCTGATATCCACTCTCTAAGGTATGGTCAACTCCAGGGCGAATAATGCGTTCTCCAACAATGAAGGAATTGTGAGTCATATATCTTATTGGAGTGTTTGATAAATTCGGTGGTAAAGGTTCCTTAAATGGTCTTAAGAATGTGTATGAAGACATACTCTCTGAAAGATATAATGAATATTAATTGAATACGTAGGTCCTCCAGGAAGGAAAACTTACCAAATGAGTCAGGTTGATAACTATAGCCGTATGATTTAAGTATTTGAACACATGTATTCGCCAAAAATGCAACTAATAATAAAATTGAAAATGTTATAACAGTAATTAGACTAGAATCTCTTTGAAGCAAGTGCTTATGCTTATTATGTGATGCTATTTGCATTATTGCAGCGCCCAGCAGTCCCCAGGTGAGAAATGTTTCTTGTGCAGCTGCCAGCCAACACTGTAATAACATAAAATAATGTGAGTGATAATAGGTTTCATAAATTTAAAGTTACTAAATTAAAATGACAACATATAGTAATATAATTGAACCTACCCTGGAATTGAGAAAAAATTCTCCCCATGAAGTTTCGGGAAAAATTATATTTACAAATTCTGGAGGCATCAAGCCAAGTATTTTTGCACATAATACAAAAGTGCCAAAAACTGGAAGCAATATGAAGCCATATATAACTTTGCCGTAAGAACGCAGTCCTTTGCTCAAGGAAACGAACACGATCATCCACACAACTGCCAGATTGAAGGCCAGTTGAAACTTTATGGTTCCGTATGCAGTTCCTGTTGGTAAATGGAGCCTTTGAAGGACGATGCCGTTAAAATAATCAGGAATTGTTTCTGTAAGTTTGTATGTTCCATTTGCTGATGGAATCACTCCTGTAATGAGTTCATTTATTTTATTTGTTAGTTTTTATTGTAATATTAAATGCTATAATATTGTCAAATTGGAACTAAGCTACAATAAAGTACGATACACCATAAAATATTTGATATTATTATGGGTCATAATATTTTATTGACTTGTAATTAAAACAATCCAATATCAACTTACTTCTTGAAACTGCCATTCATATAAGCATGAAAAAAGAGATATTATTATTTTTTTTTTTTTTAAATCAGAAAATAAATTTTCATAAGTTGTCGTTTATAAAACAAGTTTAAATAAGATGAATTAAAAAAAAATAATATAATAACATTTAATTAATTTATATTATATACATATAAAATATTACTATTTTGTGACAACTTACCATTTCTGTATGAAATGAAGGGTTCCGCCCAGCGATATTTATCCACTTTAGTAATGAACGAATCCCGAAAATAAACGAACATCCACGACACCCCAATAATACTATACAATCCCATTAGCGCCTGCGCAATCAACAGTGACACTCCTACGCCCTGAAACAGGGGCGATATCCGCCACATGTCCACAACACCAGCGCCCAACTGCTGTCCCAGACAGAGCTGCAGGGTGAAGAGTGGCAAACCGAATATCAGTGATAGGAACACAAACTGGAATATGAAGTTTGCTCCGAAGTGTACGGTCAGGATGGCGAAACGGGAAATATTGAATAGTCCCAGGGTGCACCCCAGGCACGCCATCATGGAACTCAAACTGTTTGGCCATTGTCCCAGCGGACTGTCGGCTTCTGGCATGTCGGTTTGTCTTGCTCTGTCACATGATCTGGAACAAAAATGTGCTTTAAATAAAAGTTTCAAATTTCCAATTTTGTTATTAGAGTCCTTTCATTTTGTACGGCTTCTAATAAAGTGGATGTGATCATATAAATAACCGTTATGTACAAGGTCTCTAAAAATTTTTAGGTTTTTTTCTTAATTAATCGTGGTACTATATAACTATAGCCCACATTGAACAGATGTGTTTAATTAAAAGATTCTTATATAAATCACGAGGAATAAAAATAATAATCTACGTTCTGTATAACGTACATATGTCTATATTCAAAGATCAGTTGTTACGGTATCACAGCTTCAAATTGCTTTAAAAATTACGCAACACATAATTCTATCCACTGTGATTGACACTGCGAGTAACATCTGAAGTATTTAATCATAACATCCGAGTAACAGTCATTTGTGTTTCGTGCCTAGAAGTAAGTGCCGTTATAACATTGTTCATGCATTCAGCAGCAAACAACAATGCAACATTTTTATCTTATTTTATTTTTCATTAATGTGTATATTTTTAATGTGTAGTTGACTGGACTATTTCGTATTGTATTCAGTTAAATTTTAATGTTCTTTCGTATCCATTGTCTAATGCACGCTTCATGGTGGCCTTTGGGTATAGTTAATAAATATTACAACGTTCATTATGCTTGGGCTATTCCTGTTTCTAAAAATATCTTTGAAAGTTTTCGAGACTATTATAAGCGATTTGATTAAATACCTCACTTTTTAAATACCACACTTTAACAAAAAAAGTTGATGTGACCTCCATAGTTATGTTCAAAATATTTAATTCAAGGCAAGAAATAATGAGAAACTGCATAAATTCCAACTTGCGTTTGACAAATTATTAATTTGCGTTACATTAATTGGAAGTATTAGCACGTGCATAAATTTATTAAAATATCTACTTAATTAAACCGAGATCTCACTTTTAATTAAGTACATATTTAAAAAGTTAGTTAAATGATATTGGTCTAAGTAATTTCGCTTTCTTTAGCGAACTAAACATAAATGAAAATTTATATTAATGTAACACAGATATAGGTAAATAACCTTTCCATAATTATATCCCAATTCGTAATTTACTTAAGTAAAATACTCCTAAAAGCAATTGCATTTTGTTTTATATTGCTACAAATATAGGTTGACCACTATCCAGTCACGCAACCAGAATCGATTTCACCCCTCTAGAGTTTCAGTAAAAAATCATTATACTTACAATTGCTATAATGCAACAAAAACTACAACATATCTAATCTTTAGTTAAAAATTATTTAAACGAAAAATATTGATAATACTTTTAATATATACACTAAATTCAAGACACGTCTATTTATTAATATATCTGAAATTAATATATTAAATAAATTATGAAAAAATATTTTAAACAAAATTAATTGATTCATTGAAACTAATCGATATTATTATCATTATATACACATAATAAATAAATTAAATTATAACAACAGAACAGTTCATTAAATACATAAGTTTAAAAAATTCTATAGAATGTGACTTTATTGATTTTGAGTGAGAATATGCTTAAACCTGATAATTAAATATACTTTTTATTTTTTCATTATATTGATGTTACATTATTAAATTAGATATATTTAATATTCTTTAAACTTGTTGTTTGTTACTCCACACTCACTAATTATAAAATAACATAAAAAATTCCAACATTGAATTTAATAATTTAAAAACATTATATGGTCAAACATTAAAAACAATGAACAAAAATTTTCCAACTAAATATAAATTTAAAGGTTTCTTTTTACCTTCAGATGTGTATTATATTTCTTTAATCCTTGTAAAGATAATCTAAATACAATTTAAACTTCCATGTAACTAATAATTTATGTGGTTTTGTATGTGTTTTATAAATCATTTTTTGGATAATCGTACTGGATAATCAAGGTTGGACGTTTTTAACCTTAATCAAATTTCTAGGTGTGGATTTATATGCACGTTGTTCAGTAGTTTAACGCAGCTGCAGATGCAAAATTTATTTAACTAATTGCAGGATATGATTTTGTAGTTACTGTATATTACATGTTTCTAATAAAATTACGGGTTGTCTAGCCAATTGAACAATAAAATGATTAGTGAGAAGTAGTACGTTCTGTTATAGTAAATAATAAAACAAAACAATATTGATTTACTGCAATCAAATATTCCGATTCAATAAGTTGTTAACATAACGGACATTACGACAATATTAATGATATAATCCAGACAAAATAAACAAATATTAATAGATTTACAGTTTAATATCAGAATCCGTATATAAAATAATATGCCAAGTGCACTGGATTGGAAAACCGTTTTATCATCTAATTTCCATGTGAAAGTGTTACGTATAACAGTAATGATTAATTTTGCCATGATAAGAATGGCTTGAACTCACACAGGTCATATAATTAATAAGTTATTTTTCAAACCATGTGAAAATCGTTTTTTCTCATTTTATACGTAACATTGCAAAAATTTAATTAAATAAATATTTGCCGTACCATTGGTGCCGTATGAAGGAATATAAACAGGTATCTAATTGTGTTTTCTTTATGGATTAACACATATCAATGCGACTGTGACACAAAATATATTAATATTTTATAATTTAACACAAACAATACCTTGATGAAATGTGTGAATGTCTGAAAATATAAAAATTATTTCTAAATATGTGATTTGTATATTGACCAAATTTTGTAGGAATTAATACTTAATTTAACAACATAAAAATTAATGTCAATGTATTCCATTATATTTTTTCATATAAAAATGATGTTAAATGTGTACTCACAAATTGTTTTTCTAAAGTTTTCCCCAACACAACTAAAATCGCACCGTACCAAACTACAATTGCACTGGTGTCAACATAATAGTTACACAAGAGCACCACAATCTGTTCTGAACACCGTTAAAGCCGGAGCGCTGACCCGCCTCTTCGTCGTAGATGTTCCCAGTTCGCCGGTTACGCTAACAATTCAACTGGCTAATAAAAAAAGCAGTACAGCTGCACATAAAAATGGTAGGAAAGTGACAAACTGGGCCTATGCCTTTTGTTATGAATGGCAAGTCATGTAGAAATTTAAACAGTTTCACCGCAGGCTACACGCAAGAAAAATCTGACCACCTTTGTCTAGTTCAATGCTACTGTGGCGAGTAAAGTGGAAAGAGATTTGTGAAGATTGTTTGGAGTCAAAGAGTGAAAAATATTATCTTAAAGAGTACAAACGGGGTCACGAAGAAAAAATGATGGCATATCTACGTAAATCCAGCCAGACCTGACGAGTGCCTAACGATTGTGATCAGAAGAATTAAAAGGAAATAAAGATTATCTATTTGAAATTGTATTTAATTATATGTTAGTATTATGTTGTATAAGGTTGTATCAATTATTATAAGTATGTAAGTAATGTGAGCCCAACAGTTGAACTGGAGTTACTAGAACTTTTCTACGTATCATATTTATTAAATTAAATTTTTAGTTACCATAAAGAATATAATAAAATAAATAAAGAATATAATAAAATTCAATAAAAAAATTAGGTTACCTAAACTAAACATTGTATTGTAATTATATAGTATATTATATTTTTCATAAACTTGTTCAAATTATTTTAAAAAATTATTTTAATATTATGAATACATTACCGGCGGTAATAATATATTCGTCTTAAATATACATATCTCGTCAACATGATATGACTTATTGTGCATACAAACACTACTGTCATAAATTGTAAAACAAAGGTTGTCTCAACAGGATATGATCTGTATACCCAATTAATAACTAATATTTTGTTTTAATTATTTGACATTTGTCAGCGAATATAACCAAATATTTGATCACTAATCATATTGTTAATCAAATACATATACAAGAAAATTAGATACACAATTATTAATTACAAATAATTTATGCAGTATATAAACATACCTTTGTCTAGTGTCAGTTTCCCTGTTGTCATTAAAAATTTGAGGGGTACGATATGCAAAAGGGGCGGCGTAATCAAATGCCCAAATAAAATCCATTTTGCTTAAGTCTCATATAAAATAAAATCACACAAACACCATGCATTACTGCATACAAAAACTGAAGAAAACAAAATCGACTTGACATGCACTAGACGTTATAAAAAGTGAGATTTAATCGTTCAGTTTTATATGGACACTCATGTAGATAACGTACTATGCAAATGTTTAACTTGGCACTGTGCAAAATCTTGTTGTTTTAAGTTTTGTGTTACATTTGTATTAATTAGATTATGAACGACACGTTAATTGAACAACATTTATTGAAAATGATTATATTAATAAATATAAAGAAATTATTCCTTGTAGATATCCTTGTTTAAGGGGATGAAGTACTCTTCAGAATAACTAACGTCTTCATTGTAGCTATCAACGTTATCGTTATCTAACGATTTTACATACTTCTTGGTGCGACTGCCACTTCCATTGTCTTCAACAATTATATACTCAATTCCCTTGTCTGATGTTATATTTTTTTTATAATCTTCACTATTGGGTATGCCTTCATCGTTATCACGTAAAGTTTTATACGGTTTTGTGCAATAATAATATTTGTAATCGTTATTTTCATACGACTCTTTTTGACGTAATTCAATAACAAATGGGGGCTCACTCAATTGCGTTGTGCGGGATACTTCGCATTCAGGAAGAACTTCAACAACCTTACATTCTTTCTTTTGAGCCCCGCCAGATCCTCCAAACATTTTACCTAATTCTTCCATCTCCCGCCTGTTGCTTTCTTCTTTCTCCTTTGCGATCTGAGCGTCTCGAAGTTCTTTCTTTTTCAAACGTTCCTCTTTACGACCTGCTTCCATTTCCTGGTACACTTTGTACTTGGAGGCTCCATAAAATATTCCCGCAATCAGGAAACCATATCGAGCAATCTAATCATCAAATGTATGTAGAAATGCTGTGTTACCTTTGTAATACTTTACCTTAATAAACGGGGATATTCTCTGTGGTTCCGGCCAGTCAGACATTTTCAAGTATTCAATTTTACGATTCAGTTTTTTGATGCTCTGACGTATTTGTGTTGAACTTGACAGATTGATGTACGTCAAATGTCAATGTACACTTGATAATAATTCAATAATATATAGAGGTGTTCTACGCTCATGATGTAGAACTCATAAACCATTGACCGAGCCTCGTAATTCAAGCTGTTGTGCAAAAAGACGACAAAGTGGAACGGAAACAAGGAAGACTGCGTATGTAAAATCTGCTTTACGGAACTTAAATAAGACAGCAGATATGAATCAAAACTTGGTCCTCTTTAGTAAGGTTACTCGACCATTCCTCAATAATTCGTCATTTTTAAATTGAAACTCTTACTATTGCTTAATTTATTCAAGAACATTTCGCAATTTTAATGCTGTTGAGATAGTTTCACATTTTTACACGGTTGCTGATTTATTTGTATTATGTTGAATGACAAATAATTATTTACAAATTTTAATTTGTCAAACAATGGTGATACAATTTTTACTTTATAAAAAATTACGTGTATTAAAAAGATTACTTTCGAATAATATGATCGATTTTGCATTGATTTTAAGTATAATAGAGTCTAGTTATCAATATTTCTTATTTTCCTTAATAGTAGTTAAAATAAGAAACCATTGCCAACATCTTCAACAAGTCTGTGGAAATACTCATTTTAAAAAATATTCTCTTTGTGTAACTTTATTTCGCAACGAAATAAAGGTTAAGGATTTAACAATTATAGTTTGAATAATTAAAATAGAATCTGTGGTCATGGATTCTCAGATTTCTTAAAATATTTTGTGTCGTAGAAAACTTCAGAAGCATATTCTGGACAATAATAAAAAGATTTAAAATTTAGTTGATTTAATGAACACTCAGAAACCTTATAAAAGTTCAGTTATATTATTTAATATAAAACCACGAAAATAAGATTTTACAATCTAATTATTAAAATACAAATTTAAATTGTATTAAACAGTTAT
Organism: Aethina tumida; assembly: GCF_024364675.1. NCBI lineage: Eukaryota > Metazoa > Arthropoda > Insecta > Coleoptera > Nitidulidae > Aethina > Aethina tumida. Next base: position 19,847,567 of record NC_065437.1, on the reverse strand, counting down.
ATAGTTTTAATAATTTATAAAGCTTGCCAAGTGTAACTAATTGTAGTGTTAATGAAGTAAATAGGAATATATAATTGATATTTTGATTGTATAACTTTTTTAATCACTACCATATGGTTTATACAATTTCAGGTTAAACCCAACTCGATAACATTAGCAAATTTCAAATAAATAGTGTGGTGCATCTTGTTTTATTTTGCTTTTACTCTTTTATAAATAATTTATTTCTTTGATATAAATGCGTCATCATTATTTTATGTATGTACACAATTACAATTGTAATAGGAATGCATCTAATTATATATCCAAAAATATCATAACCATAAAGTTTTATACTCTGTTTTTAGACAAATTGACTCAGACTCTTACCTTCTAGGAGTTGTTGTCCCCGTGTTGTCCTGTACGTTGTGTGTGGGACTCGCTGTTGGAGTACAACTCGGCGTACTATCCACACTCGACGCCAAACTCGATTCACTCGATGACGTACTCCTCGGTCTTCGGGACCTCGACGAGGCAGAACTACTACGGGCTCTTCCACTAGGCTCATGCGAGACCACACTCTGCCGCGACCGAGATCGCGATCTTTGAGTCGAAGTTCGAGACACCGGTACTGTTGGTGGCAGTCGAGAAGGAGCGCTCACGGGCCTCGCAGCCACCGGTGTCGAGGACACGACGGGAGCTGTAAACGGTTCCACTCTCGGTACTTCCAGCGCGGATGGTTCCTGTTCAGCATCGCTGGGAAGTCTGAAGTGGCGCAGCCTCCTCATGGAGTTGCGCAACCACGTGTTCGAACCTCTGTGACGTTCTTCCTCTTTGGGTTCGTCTTCTGGAGGCATTGCGGGCTCCGCCGACGTACTGGGTGCGGTGAACGTTCTGCACGGAGGTTCGACCAGTACCGTTCCGGTGCAACAGTCGCCAGAGGCGTGTGCGCGTCTCTCGTCCGGCACGTCACGTGCCACGTCCTGCACCCAGCTCCAGTCAATGTTCTCGTCCGACGAGCCACCTGGACCGGACATCCTGTTCAAAAGAGCAAACGTTAGGGGGTGGGTTTATGGGAACATTACCGGAATAAAAGTGGTGGGGCAAATTTGCATATCCAAATATAATCAATATAATTAACCATAAAATATTGCTAAATGCATTATTTATTTATATCTAAACATATTTTCAACGGATTATTAAAACATGAGAAGATGTATATTGTAGGAGAGATAAAAATTAAAAATGAGCTGAGAAGCGATGAGCTTGTTAATTAATTAATATAAAGACATATAAGTAAAACAATAATGTCACAGTCAGCTGGTAAAACATCTAAAGGAAACTAAACAATAAGAATAGTGCCAATTATTTTTGAAATGTTTAAACGTGTGACGAACCAATTTCAATTCAATTTTACGCAATTATGCTCTTATTTCCGCTTACACTTAGTAAATTATCCTAACAGTATCATAACGCACCTGGAACTACTGCTATTATCTATCGACTTCCGGAACGGTGTCCTAGTAAGTGTCGGCCTCTCCCTCCTTACAACAGCCACGGTCGCCCTGTGCGGGTGGTTCCTGTTCAACGCTCCACTAGGTACACCACACGCCGACAATGGTCTACGTTCCATTCCATTGTTACCTTCTTCAATACCTTCAGTGTCGACGTATCCCCTATTTACACACCCAGAAGCCGCGGCCACAAATCTCGTGTAGTTCTCCTCCATTTGGCGCAATTTGTTCCTTAAACTTTCTTCGTCGATGGTGTCTTCTGAGGTGGTGTCGAAACTTTCGCCGGACTCCGTGAATGAGCTGGTCGTACTCGTGCTAGGTTGGTCGTCGATGTTATTTTCTGAAAATTCATCACACCCGCTTGAGTCCAGTGCTTTTAGATAGTTGTCCAGATCTTTGAGACAGTCTTCTATGGTTTCTTGGGTACTATCATCTAAATTATTTGTTATATCATCGACGTCAGTTTCATTTTCATTGCAATCTGACAGACAGGCGTTCAAAATGTCGTCAAGATTCTGCAAGATGATAAGAGCTTCCAAATTGTCACATCTTTCGCCTTCGTTCGCGTTACTTTCTCCATCCACGACGTCACCGTTGGTGCTTTGTACCTCATCGTCGATTGTTATTAATATATCTTCTATATCGACACTAGTACGCCTGGAGTCGCTGATGGGTATATTCTGGGCAGTTTTCAATGTTTTTTCTAAGACCGGAAGTTCTGAATCTATTAAATTTCCAGTATCTTCATTTTCTAAGTGTGTTTCTAAAGGCAATGATCTGGCAGTTAGAATGGGGGAACCGTCATGTAAATTTATCAAGTCATTATCAGCTACTTCCAGAGACATTTTGAAGTTTCTGATTAGCCAGCATTACCTGAAAATTAAAAATCTAGTTGTAGTTTCGAAACTGACAGGACAAATAATATAAATATATAAAATGTAAATGTAAAATACAATAGGTGCATTCAGAATATTAATTATTTATTTTCATTATTAAAACATTAACTTAGATTATCGTAAACATAAGAACAATGTACAATGCAATTTAATTTCTTGAATAATTTTTAATAAATTTTACATAAAATTAAGAAAAATGTTTAAAAATAATAATCGGTTGTCATATTTTATTTATTAAATTTTCAAATTTCGTAGCTAATTTGGAATACAAAAAAGAAATAATATATAAAAAACATTTTCTAACTAGTAACTACAGGAGTTTCATTCCAATACAGATCAAGGAGCTTGGAATGAGTTTAGTTGAAAGCACACTTAAATGCAGATTGTACGTTACAAGTTGGCTAGAAATAAATTACGTTTTCTCGTGATGCCTCTCGCTTGTTGTATAAAGGTCAATAAGTTAAACGCAAAATATCGTTCTAGTTTCTGAAGTAAATAACATAAAACATGCCTTTTGCGAGACCGTATCTTGTTTAGTGAGTCAAAGTCGCGACCTTAAATAAGGGGCATTATGTGTCACTCATTATTTTTAACAATATACTATTGTTAAGACAATTAACTTAATCTTAGGAATAATTAGTCTCAATAACCATACAATTAGGTAGATGCTACTTTAGTTACTGGAGTATTCACATGAACCACATGAGTATCTAGTGCTAAACTTCATAGAATTTTTTAGTACTGTGAATTTTGCAATACAATAATATTAAGTTTACTTAAGATGTTGATCATTTGGATTAGATGGATCAATGGATCTGGTGGTTACCAGTAACGCACCAATAATATTTGAAATGGAAATATTTTGTAATTAATGATGATGGTATCATTGTACACTGCAATACCATAGTTAAATACCAAATTATATATTTCTAGTTAATTTGCCATATATTTATCCAATATCCTGCACTTTCATTGATTGCCATTTTAATTTCACTTTTAGAATCCTCGGCATGAAAATAAGCTATGTAATATTACAATTATTGAATGCCTAATTAAAATAATCATACTGTTGGACTTTCTAAAAGTAAATACTTTCTGGTGTAATTCAAGTAGCGATTTATTACGCGATTAATTTGCAATTAAGAAAACTTACCGATGAAGGCCACAATATAATAGTGTTCGCATAATATCTATCATATTTATCTTAATAACAATTTCTTGATGTGTATTGTGTGGATGTTGTCATTATTTTAATGTTTATAACGTAAATTTAAGGAACATGACCAAATTAAATTGATTAGTGAAGCAGGAAAACCTGTATTTTACACAAACAAATTGCAGAGGCTTTCTTTGTCAATAAAAATTGTTAATCAACGTGTTTACCTTGAAAAGTCTGTTGGTGTTATTGGGAATAATGAATTATTTTGTCTTTATATATTGTAGTCTTGATATTTGTATTAATATCATTAACCACACTAACAAATCTATTCAAATTCAATGGAATCAGGCAATAGTTATGATAAGATATGTTGATAAAATCAAATAAGTCTGTAGTAAAAATGCAGCTTTCTTCGTAACCAACTGGTACTAACTAAAAGGCAATAAACATTTATTTTTCCATTAAAGTGTGAACTTTCAGAACTTGTTACATGGTAGTCTTACGATTAGTTTACTATTAACTTACAATTAGATTTCAAAATGTTATGAGATGAAAAATCTTTTTTTTTTTGCAGTTTTATTTTAAGATATGTACTGAAAAAATGAAACTGTGGTTAAAGATTTTAATAAACTAAGAAGAATTAATTTAATGAATTTTTTCAATAATAATCGACAATATTTTTTCATATGAATATACTTCTTGGTATAAATGATCAAGCCACAAACGTTGATCCCGTTAAGCAGATCTTATGGCAATTTTACGATCGCTGACCTCAATAGTAACAGAACAAAGATTCTAATCGATAAATCGAATTCGTTTCTGTATCGACATTATATAATTATTTGTTGCTGGCTCCAATCAATCCTGACTAGCTAGACGTACCATAAGGTCAGCTTATGTAATAATTGGTATTGTAGACCACTATCGAATTAAGTCACATTAAACATCATAATTAGGTGATTTACTTCCTGGGAGTTTAAAAGGATTTATTTGATTAGTGATGTTAGATAAGTTGTGAAGACATGTAATTTTCTAGATGTGGGAAAAAAATTAAACGAGAATTTGAATTTTAATAGACAGCTTAATACCTGTGGTGATGGAAGATGATTTATATTTTAATGAAGTGTTTACCACAGAGTGATAATGAAAGACATGTTGTGACTGTAATAAAAGACATATTTTTATTGTGCTATGAAAATTTAATCAAAATTTGTATTCAAAGAATTGATCATTATATTTTTATAGTATAATTGGTCGTTGAACTGATTTAATCCGTGTGTAAAAATTGATTGAATTTAATCAATAAAAATGAATGTTAAAACTATTAAGTACCTCAATATTGTTTTATTATTAAAAATACATAATGTGATAAAAATTGATTAAAAATGAGCTGGAGAACCAATGCCCTTAAAAAATGTATTGTCATTCAGATAAAACAATCAAGATATATAATATATTACAGGTTAAAATGTATATATATTAAATAGGTAATAACGGAAGTGTATTGTTATTATAACATCGATATTTATAAAGTAATGAACTCGTGACCCACTTTTGACAATGGTTCCTGGTTAAGCTGACTAAGGTGGTGTGTAGACTGCTCTCATTGTTTGTGTTCACCGGGAAATACGATAAATTTCTCATTTAGTTTCTTATGTATATCCGGAATGATATGCAAAATACTGAACTATCAGTATATTACAAGGAATTTTAATTAAAAAAATCCATAAGTAGGTAACGTATTATACCTGTTAAAGATATTCATAAATGTAAAAATAACATTTAAAATTGCCTCCTCCTTTTCTCCCACACACAAGTATATGGTAAAGCATGTAAACAAAGAAACCATATTTTTTGAAGTTAGTGTTGCGGCAATTCGTAAATAGCATTTCAGTCATTTACTAAGTAAATAATCCACGTGAACGTTATTTCGACATAAACAATACCGTTGTGCTAATGTAGCAATTTTGAAATGGTTTCACGTATATTGCAAAACTTTTCAATCTCTATATGTGTTACTAGGTCTAGCCTATTTTTAGCTATAAGTCTAGTGTTTGCTGCATAAGTGATTTATTTAAATAAATGCAGGTAAAATAAGCGCAAATAAGGAGATAAAGAACACGAAGCAGTTTGGTTTTCATGAGTTTTTTAAAATATTAGTTGTTAAAAGTTAATAACTTACCATAAATTTCGTATTAATGATTATCTGATATTTGACATAGACCTGGAAGATAAAGATGGTTAAATTATTTTATTTTATAGTGTTATTTTGGAATTATTTAAATTAAATATTATAATAAACGAAAACAAACTGGATAATCCTAATATTGTAAATAATTATGCACAATATGGTTAAAAGAAATAAAAAATTGAGTATAATAATAATTATTATGCATCAATTAATTCAACATTTTGCCAATATTATTTGCGTGCAAAGTTTACATTGTAAGGCATTTAGAAATTTGGTTGCATCCACTTTGGACTCAATTGATATGTGCAACAAATTGTCCCTGATTATTTTCTATAACATACGGGTACGGTCAAGGTTTTGGGGTACACGCATATTAACATTAACTTATAAAGTAGTTCACCTGAGATAAGTGCCCCACGGAAATCGCATAAACCGTATAATATAATTCCTAACAATTAATCTCGATTAATTTACAAATATCTGAAGGCTACGAACAAAAACTAAAATCATACTGGCCTGAAACGATTATTTCAGGATTGTAATTTTATAATAACTGTATTCATTAAATTATTGCGGTAATTGCCATTTCGGTGATAATTATATTCGCATTATAAATCAGAAGATCGGTAACATGTTATTATGTAGTTAATGCAACTAATTAAACTGTCTCTATTTTTCTTCAAGAGTATTTTATTTGTAAATTTTCTATCATTCTTATTTTTAAATTAGAAATGAAAACAAAAAAATTGAGTTAAATATATGTTACATACCCATGCAACTTTTCTTTTGCGAATACTGATTTTTTAAAATTAATTTGAATATACGTAATATAATAAAAAATAATCTAAATTGACAATTAAAATATTTAAATATGGATAAAACTTCTATATAAATATTTAATTAATTAATATTAGTATATTAAACGTGTTACTTACTGTAGATTAAGTTAATTCAATAGTATAGAATACTTAAAATAAGACCGGCAATCAACATAAATTGATTGAAAAAGCCGAGATAAAGATAATTAAGTTGACTTAATATTGTGTTAAATAAGAACGGGTTCTTATATGCGTTAATGTAAACAGTAATAATTTAAAAATTTATAATGTATGCATACCTTTCAAATTCCCTTAAAAATATTAGTATTTTGTATCACGGTCGATAACACTGGTTTTATTAATTAAATACATATTTTTGAGATTAAAAATTACAAATTCTGTCTAGACGTTGAGAAAGTGAACTTTATGATAGACGCACATGTCACAACACCACACGTTTCAAAACACTACAACACTCATAGACTATCTACTAAACACTAACAGAGTTAAGTACTTTAAAACATGACCTTAACTAAATGTTACCATACAATCCATGGATTATGGGGAAGATGGATGCTAATAATGGTACTAGAACTGGCAGATGGCTTGAAAAAATATTTTATGATGGGAATTTCTTATGATTTTATGATGAAGAGGGTTTTTATTGATGTATTGATGACTTCTATTTATCCCACCACATTTATTGGTTTCAATTTCAATTAGTAAAATTCCATATTAGTCAGCTTGTAGCCTTGTTTCAAAGAAGTAATAATATTATTTATTTATGTTATAGGTGTTTATAGAGATTTAATACTTTTCCCAGAAAAATGCATTTACCTTTAGATTTTATGAAGGAGAATTTTGTAATTCAAGTAAATATTTACTGTTTTATTAAGGTGACGTTGAAGAATTCTAAATGAACCCATCAAAGTACATAATAAACTTGACATATATGAAAACCTTACTATATAAAATATAATAACTATTTAAATAGAAAACAAGAAATAGATAATTGCTGATTCATGTTTTATATTAAAAAACTACAATTTAAACACTATAAGAAGACATTAACAAGGTAACAATATTCAATAATATAAATTAAATATTAGGTTTGGTAAAAACGACATAAATTAAGAACACCCATGACAAGATAAGGTAATCAGCTTGCAAATAATAAACCAATGTTTATTTTCTTATTGCATTGCATTTAGTATTTCCAATTTTTTTTTAATTTAAAAAACGTGCGTAAACAATAACAATTTTCTCGTAAAATTTATATATTAAAAGTGACCGTGATTTTGCCTATAAGCAATAATCCGGTATAAGATATAAGAACATAACTAATAAAATAACATTGATAGTAGTTTCAATTGTTTATGGACAGTGACATTGTACATTTTTTTATAAAGTTAGTATTGGACACCGTCGAATTTGGTGTGAATTCAATCTCAACAACTTTTATTAATTTAAAGGTGTAGCGACCAAAAAGTCCTTGAAAGTTTAAGATGAATCATAATTTCTAATTAAAATTGTGTGGCCTTTTAGCAATAAGGAAACAACGTCAACTATATTTCTTTGTTATATGTACAGATAAGGCGAATTTTAGACCATTTCAGATATAATAAAAATACGAGTAAATGTAACATTATAATTGATCTTTATTTACTTTACCCTTGATACTAGGAAAATTGAATTAAAACAGTATTCAAACCAAAATTATTACTTACTGAATATACGTTGCGAAAACAAAAAAACTATTCATCAGTAATATTCTATGTAGAATTGCGTTATCTTACTTTGAAACAAAATTACTAATAAAAGTTGTAATTATTTTTAACTATCGATAAACATATTTTAATAGTTCTGATAAAATTAATTGTTTTCCTTAAATTACGATCGTTTACATTGCAATTAATTATTTTAATGTTACCGTAAAGTAACTAGATATTTTTTAATAACTGCAAAATTATTGGCGGCTGTTATTTTTCTTCTAACATTAAAAGGTTTTACGTAAAAATTTATTTTTTATATTTTAATTAAATAAAAATTTAATTAAACAAAAAAATCATTAAATTTTTATAAAACTTTTATATCCAGGCCTTTAATGACAGGAATTTCTAGTTTTACGACGTGCTATAAAATTAATACAACACTTACGTTTTATTTTAATACAACATAAAAAGGGAAATTAATGTTTATAAAGTACCTACACGTACGAGGATTGGAAATTTGATATAAATATGATCATGGGACTGTAAAATATGAGGTACCAATAGTTCTTTGACCGTGTATTAATTTCCGGTGACCTTAAAAAGGTGGCTGTCTTAAGAGAACTAGTCTTGCCCTGACGATGTATTGTTGTGGAAAGATGAATCTAAATATAGAGAATAGTCCTCCTTAAAATATAACGAAGCTGGCAACAGAAGAAGAAAAAATGTGCTGATAATATTTCATTAACAGTTAACATTATTAATTTAAACTTGAATGAATATTTGAATGTTATACAGAATAATGTTGCCTTTATGTTTATTTATAGGCATAGTTAATTGATACAATTGCATAATTAATAGAAAATACATTCTCTGAAATTTTCTGATCGATACGATTTCCTAGCATGGTATTTCAATTCTCATGTATAAATTATCTCATAATTATAAAATGTATTTACCTATATAAATGCAAAAAATCCATCACAACAAAAATGCCTTGAAAAACTGAACTAGGAGCACGTACCACATAAAAAGAATTTTCCTGGTAAAACATAAATCATATTAGTTTTTGTTCTAAATCGTTGCAACAATCATATTTATGGCATTTATAATTGGATAATTCACCTTGATACCAATTAATATTATTTTAAATTACGTGAAGCAATGCATTTTCGCAGTCAAAGCACTTTCTCTAGCCTCTAAACAGTTTGCATCACGTCACAAAATCTAAATTGATTATACTATGTTCCGAAATTAATCTTGTAATTTAACTGAATGTAAGTAGTAATTACTGCAAATCGCCATGAAGGGTACATTGGGTAATTTACTTTTAAAACATAAACGGCAAATTTCATATTTGGGAAAACCATTGGACAATACCTGACAATAAAATGAAACCGTAACGTGATATCATTGTTTATATGATCTTTATAAACAATATGTTCAAATTTACACATGAAAACCAGTTTACACTCATTGATTCAAATGTGAGTACGTGTAATTTACAGTGTTCTCAAGGATATCATGATGCATTCGTTGGATGTGTTGCTTTCCAATAGATTTGTGAAAAAAGAAACTTACACACATTTATCGGCTTTTGAATGAACTGTATTTGACATCTGGTTCACTTGTTTTATGGACAAATCCAGAGGCAAACCTGTTAGTAGGCGGTTATTTATGAGCTGAATGTCTGCCTTTTGGATCCTGATGCAATTCTATCGCAAGATCGTTCCACGAGAGAACAAAGTCAGGTCAAACTCTCCTTTCAGATTATCACAAACGGTTTAACGTAGAACGGCACATCTTAAATGTCATACGACATGAATGTATCAAATGGCACAAAAACGACCGCCCACTCATAACCATAATAAATTGTTGTAAGTAATTGAAAACATTGGTGTATCTAATCATGAGTGAAAGATTCATGTAATATAAGGCGAAAGTGAAACGATCCGAACTCTATTCCACTTGATTATAAATCACATTTTAAATCGATTAAATTTGAAATGGAATGTCCCCTGAAGGTATGGCGAACCATGGGGCACTATCAAGAATAAACATTTTTATGTGTACATGTTGTTTATGTTGTGTCGATGAACCCCATTCAATCTATTTTTAAGTAAACCATCTGAAATTCGAAGTGGCCGCTTATGCATCTGGTGAATTATTGACAGAATGATTTCATAATAGAATGTCGAGATATAAATACTTCGTTGCTTCTAATTCGTTACCAACTGGAAGTTAACTGTAATTTAATTCAGATTAAATTCTTAATGAATGCTTTTTTTGCAAACGGAAACAGTTACCTTTATTCATTCAAATCAAGCACTAAAAAATGTATAATTTTATCTGTATAGTATCCAGTAAATAAGATTTTTTATGCATTTTTAATAAATAAAAATTTTGTCCATTGTGAATCATAAATATTTTTACCGTAAAAGGACGACGAACTTTTACATGAGTGTTTAAATCAAGTCACATAGAAAGTGACGTAATTGAAATATTTATGAGTGATATGTAAATAAAAAGTGATAAACTTAAAAGAAACTGTATAAAGTTAAATGCTTTTAACAAAATTCACACACTCTGTATGTCTATATTTATAAATACGATTTTATATCTTACAATTATTATTAGCAAAGTCAACAAAATTTGCGGATGTCGTTGTGGCTGTCTCTTTTTGATAAAACCATTAAGTGGAAATCAATATTAAGAATTTAATTTTAATAAACTTTAGACTAAAAATTTACCAATAAATGAATTGGACAAAAATTCTTTTATTAAAGGTAACAAATATATGGATATCGTTATTGATGTATCTTTTCTATAAAACTTTATTAACTAAAAGCTAATACTTTTTTTAGTAAGCTTCCACTGCAAATTATTTTTTGTCCTTTGGAAACCGCAAAGCTTTCACGAGAACTTGCTTATTAATTAATTCGGATCATGCATTTTTTGAGGTGTTTACACGCTATGTGGTGAGGGAACTATTCGTGAAACATGCCATGACTGAAACATGTATATCACCACAAGGACAAACTTTATCTGATAATTGTTTAGTTAAATAGGTAAGAAAAACTTTATACTGAAAATTATAAGTATTTTTGTCATGCATGCATTTTTGTTTTTCCGTTTCCAGTTGTGAATTTTTTATGATGTTTTTTTATTAAAACAAACTAATTCGACTACAACGAATCATGGTTTATGATAGAATTTAAATTATTTTTAAAAAATTAATCGAAGCAGAATCATTTATAATGTTATAAAACACAAAGTCATAAGCAGAATGTAAAATGTTCAGTACGTAGTAATTTTCAGGAATATTATTAGTCCTAATGTAATAATCTAATTACTATCAATCTTTTATGGTGCATTTAATTAACATTAGTGTTTACACCAATTTCAGGTCAATCCATAGGACAGTTTCTACTCAGAAAATGTCCAACCAGTATTGATTAATTTAACACACCTGGGGAATATTCGCCTCTATTTTTAACCTATTGTTTAACCCTTTCAATTAATATTTACATAAAAGGATTTTATATTGCTATCATCTAATTAGAAATTTTATTTTAATAAACTTAATTTATAGGAAGTGATTAGAATATAAATTGATAAGAAAAATCTTATTAATAGTAAGCAAAGAAATCGAAAACCTGATATGTGAATACAGTATAAATGTCAGTAAAAATGTGAATATAAAATTAACATGTGGGTCCTTCAAAAAAATTACATAGGTATTACAATTTTATTATTATAATAAATAATATGCATAAATGTAATAATTAATGAAGCCAGGAAATTTTAAATTGCAATTATATTTAATGATTGACAAAGTCCTTGACACAATTATAAAACACGGCAATATTAAAAATTAAATTAAAATTATTCTCAAATATAATATAATAATTAAAAAATAAAACCGTTGATTTTAATAATATTATTTCTTTTTAATATATGGAAAATGATTTATATATCATGAATTAATTAAACCTGAAACGCTAATTAGACGAAAATGTTCCCTCAAGTGTCAAGTGGCTCGTGCTTTTTTATTTATTTTTTATTTATATTTTAAATTAGTGCCTGCAATTAGCTTAACCACTAACCTTGAAGAGAACACTTCCAGTTTAAAATTACATTATTTGCTAAACCATAGACTATTAGTCTACAGCTAAACTAAGGTAAGGCAATGGAAAACTAAGAAAGCATGACAATGCCTGAATTTTTTGCACCACTCTTCGATACACTAACCGGGATATTATAGTTCTAAATGGACACATATAATAAAATTTTCAGCTGGTGGTAAAGTAATTAACCAATTTGACTTTATAAAAACTACGTTTTAAAGAATATATAAAAAATTTTAATGTATGTAAAATGATGTACATAAGAATAAGATAGACCCGGACGCGGAAACACAATGACAATATCTTAATTTGCAAATCCCGTACGAAAATAAATTATCAAGGATGTTTATTTTATGGTCACAAGAACAGACAAGATTCAATCGAATGACATGACTAAGAAGTTGCATGTACTAAATTCCACCGAGTTGATTCAATCATTTGCAGGAGGAAGGGTTAAAGATGTCAGGTTGGTTCTTTCTGAACCATGTGAGTCACTGTCTAATTGTTTATGATTCACAAAGACGGTCGATGGCATTTAGCTTAACCTGAAGTCGAAAGTGTAATATTAAACTAAAAATACCTTGTTCATAATTATATTCAAATTAGCCAAAATTAAGTTTCTGTTTCGGTGCAAGGTTGTGAAATATCCGCCTCAAGATCCAGGATTAATGTATCTGAGTGATCGTGTAACAGGATGTAAATGTTTAGCCCAAATAATTTATTTCCTAGTAAAAGTTATTTCGTTTCTGAAACAATGGTATTGCACTTCCTTACAGTCTGACCGACAAGAACAGTGTACATAATTAATTGTTCGTAAAGGAGCATTAGACCATTACTCTATAAAAAATTACCGTATTAGTATTCTGCAAAGAAATTATTGTGCAGTATGTCAGTTCTTTTTATAGACATTGTGTCCCTGAAAATCAGTATTAATATTTTTGTTGTAATAGCTTTTCAATCGGTATGGTTAACATTCTAATGTTGTATTAGATAAAACAATGTAGAATGTTGGGTATTTAAAAAAAAACGTAGTAACATGTATTCGATAATAAAATACTTAGTATCTATGTTTCTTTATTCGTGGCTCTCATAGGTTTATTAATTATAATAATTATTTTTAAATAATAATATTTTGTTTATTATTATTATTATTATTTATTACAAATTTAGCATCTTCTTATGGCTATGTATACGTTGATGTCGCATTCATTTTTTATTTATTATTATTAAATATCTAAATAATAGATTGCCGAGATTAATTAGTTATTTAGACACAATTGATTCTTTAATGGAATGTTGGTTTAATCAATTTAAAATAAGTTACATTACATTACTAGTGTAATGAGTAATTGTTTTTAAGACAAATAAGTTTTAATATATAGTTTCTTATTAGATTAAATGATAATTTAATTATTCTTAAAATAATGTTGTAAATCCTTCCATTAAATCAAAATATCAGACCTATAGAAGAGACTGTGGTAAATATCTTCTTAATTCTTCTTATTTAAACACAATGTATATTAATCTCATCATTCTCTGCATCATTATCAGATGACTATAAAACTTTACCTGGCAATGCAAGATGTCTATTATGAAGAAGTATATTTAATAATATAAGTTATTAAGAATAACAACTAATAACTCAACATTAAATTGCTTGAAAATTCATAAACATCCTTAAACAATAAATTTATTATATTTACAAAATATTTATTGATTAAAATCAATATATTTTTTAATATTATCTTTAAAAACATGTGTTGCAGTTTTTTATAACAGTAAATAAATAAATAAACAAATCGCAGTGTGCTTCTAGACACAATCGATGTGTACAAATTTACGATAAATTCGCATACTTACATATTCATAAAATATCCATCCAACGCGATACGATCCCCCACTGATAGAGTAACTAGGCAACAAGTAGTTTCACACTTACAACAAATCGCACAAAAATTGCAAATACAACGCACAATCAAAACTAGCGAAGATTAAAAAAATAATAACAATAAATGAACACACTCAAAACTGCACATAAGAATTTCGAATGGTGCGGCAACCGTTTTCTTTAGCAACCACAATTGTTACACAGCATTACGACCGTGGGTCTGTCCGCAGTGTCCAGCCGTGGACGGACTGAAAGTATATGGCCGGTATGGACGTAGAACACATATAGCAGCCCAGGAAATTGACTCTTATCGGCCCGTACCTGAACGTATACGCGAGAAGGCAGACTTTTGCTTCGGTGTCCATGAACCTCTACGGTGTTTGTTTCTTGCCTGGGGGCTGTTTACGCCTCGAATTCGGTCTTAGGAAGTCTGCCTTGCCACGAACGGGATGCTGTATGCAACGCGTCGCGCCACAACATTTAAATACCTGCTCTTTCATGCTGGGGCTTTTGTTCGGTGGTTTTAGATAGAATTCTGACCCTTAATCGAGTGAAATTCTATTTTAAAACTTAGTAAATAGACTAGAAGCTGTTTGGGATTTGGATTACGTTTTATAAGCCAAAAAGGGAAAGTGTAAATTAAGATATAAAATTATATTAATGTTTAATCATATTTACTATAATTTTAATAATATACTAAATTTCTCGATAGAGAATAAATAGATAAATAACAAATAAATAAATAAAATAACATTTACTTCTTTATTATTCTGTGATTCATCAAAACTTAAACAATAGAATTAAATATTTCTTCTAAAAACCGACGCAACATACATACAAATATTTTTATTTTAGTTATCAAATTTTAGTCATAGTCAGGATAACAACTAATAACTCAGAAATAAATTGTTTGAAAATTTATAAATATCCCTGACCAATATATTTAATATTTAAAATCAATTAATATTTATTAATATTATCTTAAAAACATGTGGTTCAGTTTTTTTTATAATAGTAAATAAACAAAAAATAAATAAAATCCTATTCCTTAAAATGAAAATATATGCATATAAAAATTAATGTTTAATCATATTTTAATTTAATAATTAAAACTGTTTTAAAGCAAAGATGTTAGATATATTTTTTGAAATACTATTTGCTGTAGATTATTCATATATTGTAACCAAATCCCACGATAGAAGAAAATAGTTAAGTAGCAAATAAATAAAATAACGTTTGTTTATTGTAACATGATTCATCAAAACTATAATCAATACAATTAAATATTTCTTCTGAAAATCGATGCAATATATATAAAAATACTTTTATTTTAATTATCACATTTTAGTCATATAAGGATAACAACTAATTACTCAGCAATAAATTGTTTGAAAATTTATAAATATCTCTGAACAATATACTCATTATATTTACAAAATATTTAATAATTAAAATCAATTAATAGTTATTAACACACTATAAGCGGGTCGGGTAAAAATACCCGTCTCGAGAACTGTTGATTATTAGCTGGCCGGGTAATTTTTACCTTTTTGAATGTACTTACTTTAAAAGCGGGGTGAGATAATTTTACTCTATTGGTTTACATACGGAACTGAAAGAATTATCTCTTAATTTTTGTTATAATTCAACAACTTAGTTTGGACTATTTTGCTGCCCGCCTATAGTGTGTTAACATTATCTTAAAAACATGTAGTGCAGTTTTTTTTTATAATAGTAAATAAATAAACAAAAAAAAATAAAATCCTATTCTAAAAAATAAAAATATATTCATACAAAAATTAACGTCTTATCATATTTACTATAATTTTAACAATGTTTCCAAAATGAGTGGTTAAATGTTTTTTTTAATTAATTTTTTAAAGCAAATATTTTAATAACATATATTTTTTGAAATTCTATTTGTTGTAGATTATTCATATAATGTAACCAAATCTCACGATAGAAGACAATAGTTAAATAGCAAATATATAAATACAATATTGTAATGTGATTTATCAAAACTAAAATCAATAGAATTAAATATTTCTTCTGAAAATCGTTGTAATATACTTAAATATATACTTATATTTTAATTATCACATTTTAGTCACATGAGAATTGAGGTAGACAGTGAGAAACAATTTTAATACTGTTTAACATTTTCTTTATATAGAGAATACTAATGAATTCTATTTATTACATGTGCAGATTTACGTCTGTGGCGTAATGGAAAATGTATGCAATAGAAATGATATTATTAATAAACAATAACTCAATACTCACAGGTACTTGAGTTTTATTAACAATGACTTATTGTCTACTAAATTGGATATCTCATTTCATTAACCAATTTTAAAACATAAAGTAACAGTTTTTATCCAATACAATTTTTTACAAGCCCAATTGTCTATATAGGTACCATTTTTAACGAAAGAAACACAATTAATCACTAGATTAAAATAATGTAAGATAAATGTTCCGTTAAAATCGCCAGCATGCGCCTAGCCGGATATCTTGTATTGTTTAAAGTACCACGTTGCCGTAAGTACATGTTAGATTATCCATGTTTATTCAATGGAAAGAAAACTCAAGACGTATATTTGATAGTCATGCTAATTATATTATAATATAGTTGAAAAAGGAATACGTAAATTTGTAGTGGTAAAAATATATTTCTTAAAATACATTTTGTATAATTAATGAAAATGATCAAATCATATGTAGTTTATTATTAAATAAATAATATGCCTTCAAACAAACAAAAATTCACAAAGCTTAGCTTTTCCGTATTATCATGTTCGTATACCACATCTTGGTTTTCTGAAAATGATTATTGTTAAAAAAAGAAAATTTGTAAACTAATTCACTTACAGTTCTAAAAGGTATGTCAGCTCGAGAAATGAACCTCTCCACAATAGTCTTTGAGGGTAAATGAAATAAATGCATTTCTGAACTGTCATATATAATTTGCAAATAATTGAGAAGAACTTTATTAAATGGGCCACATCTATATTGTGATGAACAAATGAATTCCACAAAATAGGTGATGGTTGGTAATCTGCATACTTTGATATGCTTTTTCAGAATCTTTAAAATTAGTTTTGAAGCTTTATTAGATTGTGCTGGATTAAGATAAATCTTAACGATCCTTTGGATAATTCCCACCATACCACCAGTCGTCTCATGTAGTTTTAATATAAGGTCTCCTTCCAATAATATTGTAAGGAAAGTTATAGACAAACTAATGTTGTCGTCGGGAATATCATCAATTAAACTATTAATTTCCAAGTAAATTGAATGTTCAAATTTCATTTTATGTTGGCGCTGAAATTAATTCATGCTAAAACAGAATTTGATATATTAAATTACTCACCTGTAAACATACAAGTAACTTCAAAAATAGAATAACCTCTAATTTGGTTTCAAGATCTATAGATACTAATGAATGAGACAAATATTGTAAAGTTTTGGTATTAGTAAAAAATGGTCTTATTACTGAGACACATTTTGCACATTTTCCTAAAAGAGTACGAGAATACTTTATGGCGAGTCGCAAAACATTTTCATTTGTAATATTTGCAATATTTAAGGAAAAATATGTACAAAGGGCACTCCGAATTTTTTCATTTTTAGTAATTGTTGGTTCACAAAGTAATATGCGGTGAAGTTCATCTTCATCTGCCATCAACATGGCTGCATTTAAGATTAACGTCATTTCCTCGTTTTTAATTTCGTTTACAATGTCGATACATCTAAAAAATGTAAGTTACAATAATAACTAATTAGTTCGCATGATGTTACCTCTTCGTAATTGTTTTATCATCGGATGTCATCAAAATGTATACAAGTGTTGATTGTGTTTTGGTACCAACGATTGCTTTACTAATTAAATTTACTTGATCTCCAACTTTCATTATACAAAATTTAACGTATATTTTTCGCAATTGATGACTCCCATAATGTGATATCCATGTCATTTGATCAAAGTTGTAACTGAGGGCCGTTGTAAGCAAATTATGTTCACATAACGACATCTTATTCAAAATTGAAAGGCCGATAGATACATTTTCATTTGTTAAATTTGTTTTTAGTAAAATGGGATATATGTAAATGATGGATTTGAATAATTCCACATCAAACTCAGTGTTAGAAAATATTACTTTTCCTATAGCTTCCAAAATAATGCGGGGGTCCCAAAGTATCCTAAAAAATATTGATGTTCATCATTATTAACTACTCTAAAACATGGTACTAACCTATTAGCATGACAAAGAACATGAAATATTTGAAAAAATATTTTGTTTCCAAAATTTGGCCACTCTTCTATGAGTCTTCCCAATGATAATATCTCATCCAATACATTTCTATTATGTTGCAATATAAGGTTACCAAGAGTAGCAAATTGTTCTATAATTATTTGTAAAATTTTTGCAAATTCTTCAGTGTTGTTGTTTTTGCAGTGCCATAAACAAATCTGATGTGAATGTTTGGTCATAGTCCATATAAATTTAAAAAATTGTTCTTTGAGTTCAACTTGTAATATATTATTTAAATGATTTGATTTATATGAAATATTTATGCAAGCGAATATTTTTTGTGCCACATTTTCATCATTTATCTAAAAATAAATTTAAAATAAGGATTGTTTGATTTTGTATGGTTTTGTTGGCAGGAAAGAACAATCAAAATAAAAAATAGTTAAAATAAATACTATTAATAAATTAAATTTGAGATACTTACTGATTTGTATATTAAACAGCCAATATATAAAATAAAATTAATAATAACGGTACATAGAGATGGCGATATTTTCTTGCTATAAAATAATAAATAATTATCATATAAAGATGAACTGAAAATTAAATTAACATACCTACTCTGTAATAGATTTTGTGATATCAAAAATCAGCTCATATTTCTTAAACCGTACTACTTGTTTAAGAATCTCTTTTAAAATTGGAATACATTCTTCTTGGGTATCTTCAGAGATTAAAAAATAGTCTAGCATAAATATTTTAACAGTGTCTTCATACTCACTGACGAATTTCATGTTATCAATTATATATTTGAATGTTTTCATAAATTCTACTTTATTTATTCCATTTTCTCTAATTAATTCATTATTGCGACAGCTGTAAAATAAAATTACAAATATGTTAAAACACTTCTTTATACATATATACAGAACACGTACAGGTCAATATTATAGTACTTTAGCCACAAACATTTTATTTAATGTGAACTGTTGAAATAACATTAATTTACTATTGTTTTATGTTGTATTGCTTTATATAGAATTACTATATTCTTATTTTATAAAATATAATATATATTTTTCTAAATTGAGCTGAACATAAATACTTTAATTTTGAAAGGGATTTTTATTATTAAATTTGTTTTATTTAATTTGAAATTAATACATTGTATAATATCCTGTTTGTTTTATAATTTCATCAAGTCTCATTTCCTCCAGGTTGGCTTTACTTTTAGTTGACGAGATGACTGCATTGTTTTTGGGCATTCGAGTTATTTAGGTATCGATTTTCTTTTCGAACTTTTCGTAGCTACCTCTCGGCTAGTTTCTCTTTTTTTAATAATAATACGAGAAAAGATTTATTTATACAGCAATCATTTTTTTTATTACTTTCGGTCTAAATAACGTTGAATTATATTTCATAACCAGTTGCATAGCAAACACAACAATAAAAGAATAAACTTTGTGGATACCGGCATCCAATTCAAGTAGTACAGCATGAAAAAATATATTTTAAGAAGTTGTTATGGAATATAAATTATAATTAAATATTTTTATTCCAGGTGATTCCTTTAAATTGAGTATTTGTTATTCTTTAATATTCAAAACTTTAAAATTAAAATTTAAATCTTTCGTCTAGCTTAAAGTACGGATCTATTTAAAATTAAAAGTATTTAATAAGAATTCCGCTAGATGGAGCTTGTTTCATATCATAATAGTGCATTGGTAGCATTTTATTTTCGAAATACAAAAACTTACCTTATTAATATTATCTGTATATATTTTAATATGTCCTGGAATGATTTATCAGAACCATTTACCATCTTTAAATATTTCAAAAGAAAATTGAAAATATACTTGAAACTTGTCAAATTAGAACTTAAATACATTGTTGATTCTCTAATTAAGTAACTAACCACTTCCAAAAAATATCTAAAATGATTAATAATTAATGAAACAAGGTTTCCAAAAAGTTATTTCTACATACCTTACAAGTTCTGAGTTATGCACAAAGTTATTATCTTCAGTTGCAGCAAATGAGCAATGATTAAAGATTTGATTACAAATATGGTCATGTTTTGCAGGATATTCTTTAAATAAGTTCAATAACATCAATAGTACGTCCTTTGAAATTTCTTTTTGTGATACAAAACTCATCATATTAAACAAAATACTTTCATGGTAATGTATATTATAAATTGTCTATTGCCGAAACACAAATCAAATGCGGTAATACTGTTCATGTAGAAACGTCAAAGTCAAAGCAAACTTGGATCAGTTGGTTAATATTAGGTAAAAATAAAAAAAACAATAATAGTGTTTATTATACAATTTGTATTAAAAAATACAATACAGTTGTTTAAAAATATTGACAAACAATATTTTGTACTTGCGAATTACAAAGATTAATACAATATTTATATTCTTGATATTTATAGTGTTACATCTTAAACTTATAATTCTTGATACATATATTTTTGAATTTTTTAATACAGGGACTAATGAGTCATAGTTAAATATTATACTTATGACCCCAAAATATTGCAGTTTAACCAAACTTCTGTTAATTAAAAGTTAAGTTATTTTAAGATTTTATTAATAGGTCAATTGGCATAAGTCCTTCAAAAAAATTGTTGAGAATTTAAATTGTTTATCATTAATTTGTTGCAGATAATAGTAGTAGTTTATTAAAATTAACGTTAGAAAGCCGAAAGATTTAAATATTGCAACAATGTACCATTTTAATTTCTTAAATCGAATATTTTAAACCCAAAAATCTTAATAATCACTTTAATATAAAGATATAAGATGTTTTGTTCTACTAACAATATTGGATAAACAATTTTTATGAATATTAAGGTATTTTAAGGAATAAAAGAGTTACAAAGGTTGTAAAGTCTCATAAGAGGTACCCATTTCAGTAAACAACAAATAAATTTAACTTTGTAAGTTAAGAAAACTATTTCCAACAAATTTTACACAAAATATTTGATTGAAACTAAAATAAAATCTCAAATTTGACCATTCATATTTTGGTTATTAACTTTTTATTAATTTAATTAAATCGTAATATTTTTGTCATAAATATAGTTTTTAACTGTGACTCCTTAGTTAAGATGCTGTAGAACAATTATTGACAATTTGTCACTGCTTCAAAATATAAAATGTTACTTTCCATTTTTACACCATTTGAGCTCAGTATATAGTTCAAAATATTTCCCTACAGAACTTAAGTTTAAGTAGGATTTATTCATCTATGAATCTTTCCTGGAGAAAATACCCTAACTGTTATTCCTAAGGCCCCATATATTTTATTTTCTTGCTTCTATTTCTTTCAATTTCATTCTTAGCAAACCTTCATTTAGCATATGTTTACATAAATATTCTCCATTTAAAAAGAGCACAGGTATTTCATATCTGTATAGTCTAAGCCACCTAACGTTCTCCTTCTTAGATATGTCAACAGTTTCAAATTCGAATCTGTGTTTGTATGGTTCTAATTCTTGTTTCAAATCATCACATAGTGGGCATGGGTCTCTGGTGTACAAGGTCAACTTGGGCAATTGATTCTTAGGTAATGGGTCATATCTAAAGAAAAACATTGTAAATTCGCTTTATTCATATCAATAAGATACAATATAAAAATATATTTTTAAAAACATTTCATAATAAATGTAAATTTAAGCAGTGATTAACACATGTTTGATAGTATATAAAAAGACTATTGTGTAATAATGTTTAAAGCTTACTTAATCACTTACAGCTTTTCAATCATAATAGATGAAGCACCACCACCTCCATTACAAATGGATGCTACCCCTTTTTCACCTGCTTTCAATGCATGTACTAAATGCACAATTATTCTAGCTCCTGACATACCAATTGGATGTCCCAGACTTACAGCCCCACCATGTACATTGATTTTGCTTGGATCCAAATCTAATAATTGCTGATTGGCGACAACAACCACACTAAAAGCTTCATTGATTTCCCACAGTGCCACATCATCCTTTTTCACACCTGTGTTTTCCAATAGTTTAGGGATAGCAGTGGCTGGAGCAATTGGAAAATCAATTGGATCACAAGCACCATCTTGGAATCCAACAATTCTGGCCAAAGGTTTAGCATTCAATCTTTTAGCAGCATCTGCGGTGGCCAAAACCAAAGCGGCAGCTCCGTCATTCAAGGTAGACGCATTTCCCGCTGTCACTGTGCCATTATCGCGTTGAAAAACTGTCGCCAACTTGCCAAACTTCTCAAAGTTTACCCTTTTGTATTCCTCATCCTCTGCAAATATTAAATCTGGTTGACCCCGTTTCTGTGGAACATTAACTGGAACTAACTCGGCGGCAAAAGCATTATTTTTATATGCCTCAGCACTTCGTTTGTAACTGTTAATAGCAAAGTCGTCCTGTTGTTGCCTACTGATTCCTAATTTTTTAGCTGTGTTTTCTGCACAGTTGCCCATGTGAAACTTGTTATAGACATCAGTTAAACCATCAGCTACAACACCATCTTGCAAAGACACTCCACCATATGGTGTTTGGCCCCTTTTCATATAATATGGCACATTTGACATGGATTCCATACCACCAGCAAGGACAACATCATGCTGGCCTGCCTGCAATGCTTGGGCCCCAAACATTACTGACTTCATGCCAGAAGCACAAACCTACAAATACATTATAGTATATTTCTTAAAGCAGAATTAACATTTATTTACAAAATAAATAAAATATAAAAGCAATATACCTTATTAATTGTTGTGCAAATAGTTGATTTTGGTAAACCAGCAAAGAGTGTAGCTTGTCGTGCTGGTGCTTGACCAGCACCTCCTTGACAAACATGGCCCATGTACACTTCTTTGACTTCTTCTTTCGGGACTCCAGCCCGTTCAATGGCAGCTTCTACAGCAATGGCTCCTAATTTAGTTGCAGACAATGGAGCAAGTGATCCAAGAAATGAGCCCATGGGAGTGCGGGCTGCGGAAATTATTACTACATCGTTCAAGTTCGGTTTTACACTGTACTTTCTGGAACTGTATGTTAAAACCTAAAAAGTGGATCAGTTGAATAGTTAAATATTTACTTAATTCACTTACTTTTGGTAGTTTTGAGAACGACATTTTAAAACAAAACTGCAAACAATAATTATTTTAAAAATTTCCAGGCAACTAATGTCTGCGAGTTAATCTTTGAAAATGATTAAAATATAAGGACTTTGACCGAGCCGGTCAAAGGCAAACAGCTGAGTTCCATTTATGTAAACTCAGTTGCCGAAAGTTTAGGGGCTTTATTTTCATGGAATATTCAAATGTTTTTATTATTGAGAGTATTTAAACAATTAATTTTTACAAATATGTAAAATATATATGTAATATAAATTTATTAAACGGGAATTAACAAAGTTTATACATATCCGTTTAAGTTTACTATTGTTTCTGCGTTTAGTAAACGTATATTTAATTTTTGATATAAAATAGGCTTTGATTACTTCAATTTCATTTGTTTTTAATATTTATTATCATTATATTTTGTTGAATATAGTTCGCATTTGAGGTAAAAGGTTATGGTTTTCTGTCCTTTTTTTTCTTATAGTTAATTTAAATTACAGGACTTACAGAAAGAGTAATTAAATTTGTAAAAAAATATGAATATGAATGAGTTGTTGAAAAATATCGAGGACATACAGACTTCGATTACGGGAATACTTGATCATGTTTGATAATATATATTGGGATAAGTGTAAGGAGATGCCGTCTTGTATACATAAATTATACAGTGGTATATTTAAGTCAAACACATTGTTGGATCATTAAATAAAATAATGGAAGAATGCAAAAAGAAAAATCAGGAAATGTTTGTTTGAAGATAGAAATGATTTTTATTAATTTATATGTTTCCAGGGTTGACGAGATATTCACAAATGAATGTTTAATTATATTGCAAAAATTACGTACGTAATTATGACGAATTTGGATATTGAAGATAACCAATAAGAATTTGTTTATTATACAAACGGGACTTTGCAAGGACCATACATTTCATAATATGTGGTAATTTAAATTTGTTTAATAAAGTTCAAACAATTCAAAACTTGTTCGATATGTTGACGTTAGTGGTGGTGGCGTTGTGATTTATGCAAGTAACTAAATTTAAAAATAACTAACAAAATTTTTATGTGTACTATAATGTAAATCAGTATGTAATATTCCGCTTGCTTGACTAATCCATTGAAGTCAAATTAGATTTTTAATTGAAATATGACATAACCTCTAAAATGAACAGAGAAGAGAACCGACTACAAACTTTTAGTGAATGGCCAAGTGATTCAGTTGTGGACCCCCAAAGAATAGCTAAGGCAGGTTTTTTTTACACTCGAAATAATCAAACTGTGGAATGTTTCTCCTGCCAAACTCAAATATCTGAATGGAATTATGGGGACCAAGTTATGGCTCGACATAGAGCCCAAAGTCCCCAGTGTGCTTTTGTACAGGATCCTCTGTCAACTGATAATGTGCCTCTAATATCTGGAACATCTTCAAATTCAAGTGATCTTACTGATGTTGATGGCCGTTTGTCAACATTTGAAAATTGGCCATCATCAGATATTGTGACACCAGAAACATTAGCGAGATCCGGCTTCTATTACTTACAAGAAGCGGACAGAACGCAGTGTGCATACTGTCATGGGATTATTATGTCTTGGGAAGCTGGTGATGTGCCAGACCTTGAACACCAAAGGCATTTTCCCCGATGTTCCTTTGTAAACTCTGTCATTAAACCACGATTGGCGGCAGGTAATACAGAGAACACCATAATTCCAGGAATAAATGACAATGGAGACTCACTTAACTTGTTGGGGGTCTACATGCATCAAGGGCCAAAGCATGCTAGATATTCAACAGTTAATTCTAGATTGCGTACTTTTGCCACTTGGCCAGCAGATCTAATTCAAACTCCAGATACATTGGCTGAAGCTGGATTTTTCTATGAAGGTATCAGTGATCAGGTACGATGTTTTCATTGTGATGGAGGCCTGAGGAATTGGGACCCTGTTGATGATCCATGGACTGAACATGCCAGATGGTTTCCTTCTTGTTCTTTTGTGAAATTAATTAAGGGACAGGAGTTTGTGGAAGCATGTGCAGTAGAAGTTCCTTCAGTAAGTACTTTTTGTTTTTCTTATTTTCAACATAATTTAATAAATTTGTATATGCATATTAGTATATTAGAATATGACTAACATGATATGTTATATTATTATATTTTTTCTTTTATTTATATTTGATATAACTTGTGTTCATTTAAAATTTTTCGAAATTGTTGATGAGATATATATTATTTTAAATATCTGTAAAATTTTAAATTATTTACTAAAGCTCTGGGTAGATGTCGCCGCTGCCGCAGCGATATAAAATTGCTGTTTCTTAACTGTTGAAATTCTCTATTCTGTTACTCGATGGCGCTGCAATCTATAATTTTATTTTAAAAGTGATACAAGGGTATTATTGATGAGCAAGATTACGTTCCAGAATTGAATCATCACTTAAAATGAAAAAAGTAGTATATATACTTATATTAATTTTTTATTTTATAATATAAATAAAAAATATTTAGTTTGTAGTTAATAATATAATTATTAATCTTGTTAGATTTTTTACTTATTGGAAAAAATAAAAACATTTCTACAAGAATAATAAAATAACTTTTCATTCGTCTTTCAATATTAGTTAAAATATATTCACTTAACCATTTCCATAACTTTTATATGATAAAATATATTTCATAATTGTTCATTCAACATTCATTTTAATTTTTCTCTTTCAGTTACATTTCTAGGAAAGTAAATAATAAATAATTTAATTAAAATTTTATGTTTCTAAGAATTATTATTTTGGTTATTAAGGCATTATTAATTACATCTAATTATATATGTAACTATTGTTAGAATTCTTAGAATTTGTTAATATTATTGTAGTTAGTAATTAAGGAATTAACTAACTGTTTTAGTAGTGATTTTTGTAACTCACATTCTTCTGAAGTTTTTTATAAAAAGTAATGAATTTGTTTAATTTGTGTGGTGGGTATTTTATTTATATTTTAAATGTAAGTTTGAATGGAAACCTAGTGCAGGCACACAGCGTACACCTCTTTGCACGTCATCAATTTATTTAATTTTATTTATTAAATTAAATTGCCATATTTTCATGTTACCAGAAAGAAAAATTTAAACCTAAAGTAGATAGGTGGTCAAAATTTAAGAGAAGGTAGAACACGTCAAGTACTAAAGTAAATCTAAATAAAATAAAATTTGTCCCTCAAATTTAAATTTCAAAAATTATTTTCCTCGTATTTCTGTGATATTGTATGTTTAAATTTCATATACGTTCTAAAATATGTATAAACCTAAAATGAAGTATAAAAAACTTTTTAAACCATAATGGTAGAGTAAAGTAAATTCTGGGAATTCTTTTTTTTGTCCTATTTCCACGCCCTATTTTTAAAATTATTAAGCTTTTCATATGATGAAAAAAGGTATTGTTGAATAATTTTGTATGCCACAGTCGTTTTTGGTATAATTCGATTTTAATATTTGAAGAAAGTTAGTGATACTCGTGCAATACGAAATGAAGTAGGTGATAAGGCTCGTTTGATTTTTATTGGTAATTTGGGACTGAAAATGAAAAAAAACTATGTATTATTTAGAAACATTCAAATGTTTACATTATTTAGTGGTATTTATTTGATTCAAATACAAATAAAAACATAAATACGTAAGTAAGTCTTATATTAAATTGTTCACTATTTCTTTTGTGCATCTACCTGGTCCGTCGTGTGAGTGCTTTAAAAAATCGCTTGTACAATCGATCAAAGGCAAGCAGGCGGCTCTTTAATTTCATCTTGTATGCCTCCCGGGGTATTGACTTAGACGGCACACATTACACTCCTCGGGATGACCCCATGCGTAAAAAGATAATGGTTTCTGACTAACCAAGTGGCCTTCCATACATGACCAGGACCCTTCGCCGCCGTGACGTGATAACTGACTTTGACTGTTTTATTGGCCGGTTCACTTTTCCTGCGTCCCGTAACGACACATTCGCGTTTATCTTTTTTTGTTTGCGGTGTTTTCCCTTCCTGACCAATGGTAGGGTGTAACTTGAGACACGTAGCGGATGCACGAGTGAGGGCTTTTTCATGCTCTTCCTAAGGGTATATCTGGGACATTTGGTTAAACTATATTAGTCGTCTATACTTTGTTCTAAGAAGATCATTGAGAAAAGGTATTTGAAAATTCATAATAAGATGTATTGAATTTAAGCTGTTATTTGCTAATAATATCAACATATTGGTATTGCTAAAATAATCCAACTTTTGTATTTTCTTTCTTTCAATTAGACTCAAATGTATAAGTAAATATAATATTAACTTGGGTCGACGTTTAATCAATAGAGTAGAGAAGCTTTTTAGATGGTGTGATCCAAGTACGGGGTCCTTGTGGGATGAACTTTCCCATGGGAAATTACCAACTAAAAATCCCAAATAAAGACATAAAAATAATCGCACTCGCAATATAGGGGAGTTGGCCTTAATCATACTTATGGAAAGGAAAGTTATGTTAAAAATTAATTCTTAAATATATATCAATTTGATATTTGATAATCTTTGTTCATATTATTTCAAAAATCTAACTAAAATTGTTCGTTTTGCTTTAACAACATTAATGTTTTACATAGAATCAACTCAATTTTAATGTGAACTTAGGGCAAAATTCTCTTTAGTGTTGAAGTAATAATATATCTGTCGTTTTATATCAACATTACACGTATGAATACTGATAATTGCATAGTAATAAAATGTTTGGCTAGCTTTTACATTATAAATATCTGTATATTAAGTACATAAAACTTTTAATTTATTATTATGATTGCTAGGTAAACTGAATCGGCATACATCATTGCTGTCCATTTAACAAAACTATAAAATGTAATTATGTGTACGGTTTAAATTAATGCCGAATATAAACTAGCCATAAAATCTTTGATTCTATGTTGTAATTACGTGCCATCATCAGTTCACATTTTCCCTTTCTATGCAGTGGAAGGGTGCAACACTGGACTGTACGGCAGCAACTGAAGGCCAGCAGTGATTTTTTCTCGTTTCAAGGTTGTTCCCGAAGACATTCCACAGACGACTGAAGACTTACACTTTTAATGGGCCTAAGGTCGTCTGAATACCGGTTCTTCTTTGGTCTGCCCTGCAGTTTGGTACATTGGAATTTACATCGTGAACGCGAGCTTTGTACAAGCGATTCTACACTACTCGAGATACATAATATTAAGTTATTTAACCATTTTGATAATTCTGCGTTTCCTCTCTAATTAAAACTCTATTAAATCGTGATAAAAAATACGTCGTTATCGAGATGCTATTTTCTAATGTCCTATTAACAGTTTTTTTGCTCAGAACCTAATGGTATGTTTTTGTTTGAGGTCTGAGTTTAATAATAAAAACATCAGAATAGGAACCAATTAATTATTTTGCATTACCAGCATGTTTGAGTTGATCATCTAAAAGGAAAAGTGGAGTCGGTATGAACATTGCTCGCAAATTACGTTCTTGTTACAATTGAAAACAGCCAATTACATGATTAGCTATTTGAAATTGAATGCCGTACATGCAATGCGAGCCACCGACTACGTACAGTTGGATATTATCATGCAAAACGACACAGAAAAACTCTCAATGAAAATCAATTTAGGTATCAGTGGCGGGTGCAATATCAATACACGCTGAATATTTCTCCTAAATACCCGTTTTGCAATGAAATATTTTATTTTCTTAGATGAATGAATAACGTTGTTTTTGCTACCCACAGTTAATTATCGGATACAGCTTTGAACATTCGAGAGCCATTGGACAACAATAACGTGGATAACTGATACAAAGGAATTTTTACACCACCTACCACAGCTTACCGAGAAACACAATTAATTTTGTATGCATGTATTCCATTATTTCAGCGCCTTTAGTCGTTCTCTATTAAAAGAGTCCTTTAGTCTATGGTCCAACGTGAAAATTAAGATTAACAATGCATCTACGAAACAATTCTTAGAATAACTTCCTTTTAGAGGCACTAAAAACTCCATTTCAGCCGCCGTTGTTTAGGACACAGACATACGTTCAGACGAATGGTGAAATAACTAAACACCAATAAATCACTTGACGCATGCTGAAAGGTAATAGCAGAAAAGCTGTGAAAGACTTTAATTCCGTACAAATATTTGTTCGAGTTTACTGTCGACATCTGAGCGAATGAAAATAATCGCATTCCTGAGCCTGATAAACGAGAATAAGAAATCGACATTAAGGCCGACAATAAGTAAATAATTTTCATCGGTGCTTATGTCTGTAGGTTATAGATCCATGAAAAAATTCCAATAAATTATCTAATATGGAGACCAGAAAAAATGGACACTGTCTACTGATCTGGCGGCGTATTTCTTGTATGCACAGTCGTTAACTGCGTGTTATGGCGGCGCCTTAATGGAAACAAAACGTCGGTGTGCCGTTGCAGAGAGTGCCCTGGATGCAAATGGATCATCGTCGTGTCTCGCCTATCTGAGAATAATAATTAATTCAACTAGGTCCAATAACTCCCAAGGCTACTTATCAATTAACCGGATGGCACGTTATGGAGATTTATGGCCTGGGTCCGAAACGCTGGATATTTTCCGGGACGCGCGTCCAATTCGCAATACCAAAACATGCATATTAATATTTTGTACCGGTGAATGCGTTTTATGGCCTAGGGGGCTCGAGATTGTGACATTCTTTTGAATGGTATATAGTAGTAGATTTATTTATCTACGTATACATTTAGAGCTTTTTAAAATTAAAACAAATATAAGCATATATACATAGCATATATATATTACAAAAGCTGCAACATATCTTTCAATATTATACTAAATGACCATCGCCCTTTGAAACATCTAAAATGCTATAAATCAGCTGCTGTCAGGCACAAAAAATTCCTCCCCTTCAATTAGAGTGACAGTGCTGGATTAAAAATCATTTAAAGTGTAGTATTTTCCGAACTTCATTTGATTTTTATCCTAAATCCAACGATTTTGTTAATTAATCAAAGGCATTTTATAAAATCTCAAAATCTTACATATTTTCCTATCTGACAGTTATGTGTGATTACAAAATAATTTGTTTAAGAATTTTATTTCTGAGATATATATTATGAATATAGTTTCATTTTACCATCGTTTAAAAGCTTTGTACAGTTTTGTTGTGACGGATTAATTGTGTCATGTTAATTGTGATACGATATATAATATTTAAAACGTTATTTATGCAGATTATTAAATATAATAATATATCATTCGATTGACTTATTTATCCGGAAATTTTTAGCCATCTGTTTTTCTTTTTCTGTCTTGGTAACGCTGAATTATATCTTTTTTAAAGTTTCACTCCGATCAATGAGTAAATAATTATTATAAGTAAGAGATTGCTGGTAAATAATCGATATAAAAACAAAGAGAGAAAAAGATCATAAAGTAAAAATTGCAATAATTTTGTGAAGTGGAATGTTTTCTAATGAAAAATATTCTTGTACAATCATCGCTATATCAAATTGTAGTAAACCGCTCCTGTGTGTAAAACGTAGGAGGAAGTTGATTAGAGGCCTTCCTGCAAAATGTGACTAACCCGTAATTCGTCAATTACTAACTCACCCTATGCCCATTTGATCGTAATGACTGAAGGTGAAATAATGATAAACTAAAAAGCTTTCCATGTCGATTTAATATACCACGCAACAGCGATAGCGAACTGGGACCTGTCCAAGACTGACTGAATCACGATCCAAGAGACTAACCGTGGTCCCAAAGGCGCACACCTCTCACATAACGAACCCAAATTAGAGAAGGGTGAACCGTGCATTACTTAGTTCCAGGGTGGGTCTCCTTCGATCCACTCAGAAAGGGCTCGGTCCGCTATCGATTGACCGTACGCACTTACCACTTCGATTTCGGCCCCGTTACGTAATTCTAATGGATTTTTCGTAAAGCCGCTCCGTGGAAATGAAGGCGGTCCAGTCGAGCGGGGAAAAACGCAGATGGAAACCTTCACTTGGAACGAACGGGGTAATCAACTTTGCGAGAAAGATTTCTAACCTGTGACCTCTAGATTATGCGATAAACGGAGAACAAGCAACAAAAGAACGTAATGCTTACAAAACGTTTGTGTGAACGTATAGAACGACTCTGAATTACCTTATCTCAAGACAAATGATAAATACTTTCATCTTATTAGATAGTTTCCTTATTACTTTTTAATTAATAATAATGTGTTGATCAAAACTTGTAACTGCCTTGCTACATAAAACTGTTTATGGCACATGCCTGTAAAATTATGATTTATTTTTATTATACATTTATTTTTGGACTTTAAAGTTTAAAGTAATGTTCGCCATTACGAGTTTCGACCCTAAAATCTATAACAATAAAAATAAATGTGACTTAAACCGAATTAGGTGTAAAATTACTTCGGCGGCCGAAACCTTTGAAATAGTAATTTATGTTTACATATTTATTATTTACCACAAACACGAAAGATATACGACGCTTTGAACTGCTTTAGGATTGTTGTGTTTAAAATATTTACGAGGCATGAATTTATTTTCCAGTGCCGTGACTGCGGACTGTAAAGTGGAAAATATGAAAAATGCAACGGCGATTGTTTTGATGTGACAGTAAAATAAAGCAAGTTAAAATTTTTTATTGTACACTGATTTGATTTCTGCACTGCCAAAGGTATATAGGCTGCACTGTGGCGTGACTCGACAGATATTATCCTTAATATTTTAAATTTATTCATGCGCGGTGCCTTATCATTAGAAAAGGAAGAAATTATAGCATTCGGGTTGAGAACAGGATGCGTTTTAATAAAACGAGGGAAAATATAACGGAAAATTTATTATTTATGAGGTCGGCACAGTCGGATTATTACTAAGAAGGTTGTGAGAAACCGGTGAGGCTCTCCTTTGCAATAAACTTTTGTAATATTAATATCTAGTACGTATGTATCTTATCAATCCCATCTCTGTCTTCTTTTATATTTTTTTATAGAATTCTTCAGATGGTGGTATGATAATTGATGTAGGAATGACATGTATATGGTGTTCCAAAATTCGTAAAGTATTTTTAGAATTGTTAAAAAAATGAGTTAAATATTCAAGCTCAATTTCGTATATTATATTTATATTATACTGTGGGAGCTAGATAAATAGCATACATTATTATTTAATCAGGAAATCAGGCAATCAAAATATTTATATTTTATTTAAAATAAATACTATATTTTGTCTAATTAATCATTTTGTACCTAAATCGAAATGTTTACTTAAACTAAATCTTAAACAAAACAAACGTTCAATATGGCTGGTCACAGAACATTATACACATTATATTTATTCAAAACTTTATATATACTTTAAAAAGTAATATAATATTTTATTGTGCACCTTTTATTAGTTATAACCGCCTGTTTTTAACTGGATTTAGACACAGATTTTACCCTGGCCAGCTGAGAACATGATTATTTTCTAACCAATTTGGTATAACATTGGACACATGCTTTGGATCATTATTATGCTTTGGATCATTATTTACTAGTTATTTCTCTCATTTTTATGAAACGGTTTATGTTATCAATAATTTTCTGTAAATGGTACTTACTATACCATGCTAAGAAAAGGAATTTCAAATCATAAATTTTCCAAATTGTTATCATCAGTTCAATCCAAAGTATTCTTCTCCAAATGTCTAGAAGATAATTAATATATTTTTACAAACAATTAATTTTGTTCGAATACTCACTTCTGATACAAATGGGTTTTTTACTGAAATACATCCTTGTAAATTCTGTCGAAATCTGTTTTCTCTACTAGACACACTGATATTATATTACTCAATTAATTTTTTATTTGTTCAGTGGTCAAATTCGTTCACTTACTCTTATTTTATTTTTTAGTATTTGTCTTGTTTTATATATGTTAATAAAATTGTAGACCATTTTTCGGGTGCATATTAAACTTTTAGCGACGTCAGTTATATTTAGATATCCGTCATTTTAAAGATGTATGAACAAAATGCAAAAAAGCCGTATAAACTATTGAAATATGTTTTATATACTTATTAGACAAATTTTATGGAGCTGTAAGATTATATATTTTTGGAGAACTTGTTTTTTTCCAATACTACAAACATTCAATTTTGGTTTTCATGTGAAATAAAAAAATTGCTGAGTTATTTTGCCTTCAATGTTTTTATCGTTTGTCAAAATAATAATGTAAATACATAAATAAATAAAATAAAATAATAATATGATAAAAAACCTATTACATTTTTTCGAAATTTGCCAGAGATTGCTATAAAATTGAGCGTTGTCTGGAACTCAATTTAGGACATAAATAATAATTTGGTAAAATCAGACGGTCTTCATTTTGTTTCGTATAAATTTCAATTTCGAAAGTTGTGTTTGTCGACGAAAGATCAATATTAATTAATTGGTCGCTAGAATTTTCCAGACTGACGAACGGTGCTGATCAATAAGTAGTCTGCATAAAACAAACTGTAAAATCCTGATGAATATCATAAGATCGAACCGGAGCGTCGTGTCTCCTTTAAAAGTCGGCCACGTGACCGCGTATCGACGCCCGTGTACGTCATCGGGCGTCGCGTGACATCCCCTTTAAGCTGGCCGGGCTTATAAATTTCGTTGCACTCGTGCGACGACGTCGCTTTCTTGCCCGTCCGTCATTAGGCGACCATCGAAGGGATTTTTAATCAGATTACGACCAAATTTCCTGTGTGGAACGAAAACACCGTGATTTTCCTCCTTTTAACTCGTATTCGTATCAATAAGACGTTCGGTGGACTGCTATTGATTTGAATGTTGTCTACGCTGGAAACCAATAAGATATCTCGTAACGAGTATTCTTTTTTACGTCGGAAATTACCACAACATTTATTTTAATATTAATAATCTATTTGCTGTTTAATATTTTTTAATATTTTTATTGGTAATTCCACTTTCAAAAAAGCAGATTTTAAAATAATTTATTTTTTAGATTGAACCTTTCAGTATTTTTTTAATTGATATCTTTTTAGAAGCTCTAAATATAAATATTTAACATACTTTTTTACATTCGAATCTTCAAAAATGCCAAGAATTTTATTCAAAAACTTCAGAGATAGAGGAATTTTTGGAGCTTTTGAAAATACAATGTTGTATGTAGTACTCAAAGTTATAATATGCATTTGGTCAAGTAATTATGAAAAATACATAAAAATATGCAGATTATTCCTAAATGATCTGCTTATTTTTAGATGAAATCATTAAGGAGAAATTATTTATTTTTGTTTTTTCTCTTAATATCATAGAAATAGATACATAAAATCACTGCTCCTTTCTATTCTTCCAAAGAAGGAAACTTAATTATTTTAAAGAATTTTCCTTAATGTTGTTCACAGCTTTAGTGGTCTAAAAAAAATACAAATTGGTAAATTTTTAAATGGGAATAGAAAAAGTTTGGTAATATATAATGTAAATATGAATTCAATTTATAACCTATTCTATGAGTAGATAATTTGCCGTTGTGATTTTTATGTCGGGCATAACGTAGCATCAAAAACTTCATTATGTTTTACACTTGTATGAATGAATATTTGACGGACAGCAGAAAATTTCAACGTAATCGGCCTAATGGATCTCCAGTTATTACGTGGGAAATGAG
Source organism: Aethina tumida (assembly GCF_024364675.1). NCBI lineage: Eukaryota > Metazoa > Arthropoda > Insecta > Coleoptera > Nitidulidae > Aethina > Aethina tumida. Next base: position 19,812,216 of record NC_065437.1, on the reverse strand, counting down.
CTTTAAAGATAAAAGTCCCCGTCATTTAAATCGCGGCGTTACTCGTTTGATTCCATTCATTTTTACTTGCGGATCATTTTTGTCGGTTTGTGTCCTTTTTATCGGGTGCCTCGTTAGCGTTAACTTTTCGCTTTTTGTCGCCGACACCGGTTCCTGCTGGGACGGAATTGCACGGCGATAGCATCGAATCCTGCAGGCCCCGACCGTTCAATACGCCGTTTTTCAAATGCTGGGAAGGGTAGAATTTTGATAACGGTCCTAACTTCAATGCACAGTCTGCAGGATATTGTGAACCGAACGCATGCATGTGTGAAAAGAGATAAAGAGGTGGTTTATTTAACCTTTCGCTGTGCGCCGCTCCAAGATAACGTACACGATTAGTTTTGCACGAGATGAGAATTTTTTGTGTAGGTGTGTGTTATCTAATATGTACAAAATATTATCGACTTTTATTTATTTATTACAATATTTTTATATTGTTTCTATGTTTCTATTTTTGTTGGTTTATTTCAAATAAAACCACATAGGAAAAAAGTCATTAAGTACGAATTCTTTAATACGACAGTGCAGGTTGGCGTATAATTTTCTACAAATGGTGTGGCGAATAACTGCAATTTTCTCTTGTGATCAAATGGAATTCCTGACAGACTTCAATGTCACGAACATGTAATGACCCTGCTTGTTATATTTTAATGAACTGAGCAGATAATCAATATTTTTTTTATTTAAAATTAGAATTTTAAAATATTACATTGTGGCATAAAACTATAGACTAAAATTTGGAAGGTTTTCCCTAAGGGTAGAAATTTCTATCATAGGGCTTTAAAATGCAAATATCTATTTAATGTGCCCTTCCCATAAGTCCTGTTTATAGTTCATATGCATAATAAGCTGTTTTGTTAGATTTTATTGTGAATAAAACTTCTTACACTTTCTCGTTATTAAACCTAATATAATTTACTGCTGCCATTAAACAGATAGTGAATGTGTTTATTAAAGGAGATTTTACTGTCAGGCAGATTATATAGTCTGGCCTTAATATGGTTTTCTAGTTTAAGAGCTGTGGTTTTGTAATGATAATTGTGACCATCATCTTTTTTCAATAATTTCTAACCTGAGCTATTACATGGCCGTGAGTCTTTAAATTCTATTTTTTGAAAAGATTAAAAATTCATATAATTAGTAGCTTTGGCTAAAATTTAATTTTTGCATTTAAACCCTGGGAACCATTCATTACTACGTCAGAAAAGACCCGCCCAAACCTTGTAGGGTGTTACATATTGCCAGACCTGCGTGATCATTAAGCAAACAGTAAATATGTAAAAATAGAAAAACCATTACATGTTCTGTGAAATAATGAAATTGAACCCTAGTCTCTATTTCAAAAAAAAGAAGATAATGCGAATGCTCTGTTGTTTTAAAGTTGTATAAATCACAAAAATTTATTTCGATTTGGTGGTTGTGCGTCATTTCTGTCGGCCTCCGTTCGATGGGAAGTTTGTTAAAAAATTACACATGATATATGTACCAAGGGGTGGCTTGCCCTTCCTTTTAAGTAATGAATTGTAATAAAATACGTCACTTTATTGAACTACTGCGTGTTGTCCTTGACCATTAGTTCCCAGAACAAAAACAATTTAATATTTCGTTGTAAACAACGAAAACTTGAGAATATTGTAATTAGTATATAATCAGTTGTAATTAATTAAAAAAAAATCAATGCAAATATGTAATATAATATCATGAATATTTTTCATTTTGCATTTCATTAAATCCCTCGCAGATATTTCTTTCGCAAACAACGAGCCGTCATTAATTCATCATGGAACCTTGAAATAACAAAACCGAAAACTCTAATTTATCCACCTTTGTTCCGCTGTTTACCAGCCGGGGAAAAATTCCCATTAATCAGCGTGCATTTCATAAGCAAACATTTTTTTCCGATTTCGGCGCAATCGGAACCCTGCAGATGTACATAATTAAAATACGTCGATCAATCAGGACCGGGCCTGTCCGTCCCAGGGCTTCCCCACGCGTCACAAGACTCCCCCTTCTGCAGCACGCGCGGCTCAAAGAAACGCCACATAAATTTCGGGCCTAATAAAGTTGTCTCAAGTAACGGGAAAAAACGGCGCAATTTATTGGGCTGAGTTGCATTTTTAAACTTCTGTGGATTTAAGGGATTAGGAGACGGCTGCGAAACTTTTCCGGGTCGTTTGATTAGCATTTTTTCACAATTAATGACCGATTAGGGGTTCAAGGTGAATTGTGTGGTTTTCGTGGGTCTAAGCCCCTTAAATATATCGCCGAAGCTACAAAATAAACTTAATGTTTATAAATCTTACATTTTTAAACCCGTTCTTGCAAGTCATTTACAATAAATCAGGTTTCACTGTTCTGATTTTCTGAGACACTGCTATATAGGGTGAACCACCTAACTTCATTAGGTTCATTTGGTCAATTTCGTTATAATTAATATTATCACTTACTAAGTTTTTTATAAGCAGTATAATAAAGGTTGTTTACTATGATATGATATTTGCCACGAGTATAATTTAATTTGCTACTACACTCCATTTATATGACTTGATGCTTGTGTAAATGGACTATAGTTTCAGTTTTTGAAATCTGCTAAATGTCAATTTTAATAGATATTTCAGTTACAGTTAGTTATATTTACTTATTTTATTTGAAACACAGAAATTTAGTAACTTATGCTTGAAGTTAACCTGAAGAAATACTTAAACTTTGCAGAAACGTTTCTCTCAGCATCATGATATTGGACGTAATCGAAGTGAATGTAGCTGTATGTATCGATAATAAAAATAATTAATAATAGTCGTTATTCTTTTTTATGCTTTATTATTAAAGAAAAACACAATTCTTTCTTAAAATTATAATAATTTTATAAAAGAAACATATATATGTTAGTCTTTCAAAAAAACATTCCAAAAATCAATAATTTCCATATAGAGCCACTCTGATGTTATGTTGACATTTTAAGAATTGCCAAGATGTTTCCTCTGGTGAACTCTTCTCCACTAAACATTGCTGTAGTTTATTCAAATGTTCCCCATTAGCGTGTTTGGCCCACTTTCCTTTGATTACATCCACATTCAATTTTCCATCAGGAGTCATCATTTTTAAACCTTTGTGCATGCATACCAAGTGTACTTTCACTTGATAGTCTTCAGGAAAAACTCCTTCAAATAAATTATCAATGAAACTTTCATCCGCAAATGTGACCGGGTTCCCTTGACAATTTTTGTGTACAACTCTGAATTCAGCTCTCTCCTCCTCCGTTGTGCGTTGTATAATCTGAAATAACAAATTAATTATTCGTAATTATTTTTATTATGAAAAATCTGTTATTATAAATACATCCCACACAATAAAATACCTACACGAGCGATTGAACCGGATAATACGGCAGCGAAAATAAATATTTCGTACTTGATCATATTGAGCTATACTTGTTGTTTTAGTAATAAACGATCTGATACTCTGCGAACTGCGAGAACGTGTATATGTTTATATATTGATGGTCTTGAAGTCTGTTATAATTTTATTGCATCTGCACACTGCGAGGAGAGAATTTCCAGTACAAACGGGAATTCCATCTTCGCTTGGTATTTAGCGACAGGTTTTTAATTATTTAAATCAGTAGTTTTGTATATATACTAGATAATATTATTTTTCGGTGTAGCGGGTTGGAAATTCTGTTTATAGAATTAAGGGAGCACATAACATATATGGAAATATAATTTTAAAATAAAATGTATGACACTAATACATTGTGTTTTGACGAAAAGAACGTTATTATTTAAATTTAAATATGATTTTAGAAAAATTATATTTATATTTTTAAGTAAAATTGTTCATTGTTTAAATTGAGAAAATCATACGACACGGTTTCCTTGAAAACCGATTAATCGTTCGAGTTTTTAAATAAAACTTGTTTATATACACATACTATTTTTCTGCTCCTTTTCGAAGTGTTTCATTCATTCTTTGAATATAATTAGACATCTTGTATTATATTGGTTGCCACTTTAAAATTTAAAATAAAAGTTTACTTATTTAAAAAAGCATTATTTTTTTATTTCTAAAGCATTTGCATCTAATCCATTTTATCTTTCGCTTGGGATTTTGTTATTCTTTTTAAATATTAAATCATTATTTTGCCATAAAAATAATACAAATGGGTATATAAAAATATCTATATTTCAGTCTTTTAAAACATTAATAATTTATCTTCCATAAAGGGAAACACCAATACGGTGTTGACATTTCATAAATTCCCAAGAAGTTTCTTCAGGTGAACTCTTTTCAACAAGGCATTGATTAAGTTTTTGCAAAAGTCCTCCTGTGACGTGTTCAGCCCATTTCTTTTTAATTACGTCCTTGTTTAACTCTCCATCGTGGTTCATGAGGTTGAAGCCTTGGTACATGCATACCATATGCACTTTCAGTTGATCATCTTCAGGGAAAATCCCATCGAATAGTTTCTGAATCAAAACTTCGTCGGCAAATGTCTCTGGATCATCTTGACATCCCCTGTGCACAACTCGAAATTCTGCCCTTTCTTCGTCGGTCGTACCTTTGATAACCTGAAATTAAAAATTATTTATATTACATGTTTTACATTTTAAAGATTAATATTTACTTACCCCAGCCATTGAAACGGCTATGACGGTTGCAAAAACAAATATTCCGTATTTGTTCATGTTTGGCAGTGTATCAATGTATTGATGTATTGTCGAAATGTTGGTACTGTATGATCTTCAAGAACTCAAATGGGTTTATATATTATAGCAGTTGGTCTTGAAAACTGTTCTAATTTCAAAGAACTTGAGGACGAAAAGAGAATTTCCAGCGTAATCGGGAATCCCGTTGTCGTTTCTTGTTTATAAACAACTATTTTATCAGGCCATTGGTTTTTAACGATCAATCAGTGAACTTGAGTATCCACTCGAATAAGGAAACGCAATGCTATTATTGTTTATTTAGAATCACTATAATTATTATTAAACAGTTCTTTGAACCTTTAATTTTTGTTTAAGTTATACTAAATTCTACTAAAAAATTACAGTTTTCTTGATTGATCTAATTTCAATTTTACCTATTTTAGGGACTTAAAAACATCATATAGGGAAAGAACCAGTCAATTTTCACTTCCTGTTTGAAAGAAAACCTATAAGGGCGCATGTGTGTATACTATTTCTTTAATTCTTTAATTAACTTTTATATTCAAGATATTATTAATGTTTATAGAAGCCAAGAAATATTATAATATTAATATGTTACGATATAAATATTTTTGAGTTGCTATCAATCTGTTTCTCAATTATTTTTATTAATCTGGGTGTTTATTATAATAATACAATAATAGTATTATCAAAATTTTTGTTGTAAAATAACTTGAACTTGACCTGGGAAAAACTAATATATTTTGCAATGTAGTTTTTTATCTGTAAAAATTATCTTGAGGATAACCGACAATTTAAATAGTAGTAAATAATAAATTTAAATAATCTCATGTCACGTCTAAATAAATAAAAATATATATGTAAATAATATATTAGTGACTATTAATCTGCCCTTTTTAGTTTGATTAAAACACTAAATTCACAAAAATACGCTTTATTACAATAAACGTACATTAATCCTTGACATGTAAAACTTAACTAATTTGGTCTTTTTTAAAAACTGCCCCGTTTATACATTTCTACATTAGGTGCAATCAACTAAATTTTGAATGGAAAGTAGGGACTTTTTTTTAAGATTTAAAGAATTTTTTATATTTTATTTATTATAATTTTTTAATATAACTATTGTCTAATAATAGAAACCTAAAATACTCATTATTCGGACAAATTGTATTTGGAAGTATCCAAAACTTTGAATTTGTCTTCTAATTGCTTTTGACCAATGGAATAATATTTTTAAGACGATTTGGTCAAAGGTTTAATGTTCTTTAAAGTTTTTTACCTTACAAATTTAAAGATATTAATAAATAAAATAATACAAATAAGTTATTGAAGCAAGTGTATATTTCAGACTTTAAAAACATAACCAATAAATTATCTTCCATAAAGAGAAACTCCAATGTTATGTTGGCATTTCATTAGTTCCCAAGAAGTTTCCTCGGGTGTACTCTTTTCTACCAGACAATGATCAAGTTTATGCAAAAGAGGTCCACTTGCATGTTCTGCCCACTTTCTCTTCAGAACATCTCTGTTCAGTTTTCCGTTATGCTTCATAAGATGGAAACCTTTGTACATACAAACCATATGTACTTTCAGCTGTTGATCTTCGGTGAAAATGCCTTCGAACAGTTTCTGAACAAGACCTTCATCAGCAAATGTCTTTGGATCATCTTGACAAGCTTTATGCACGACATTATACTCCGCCCTTTCTTCGTCGGTAGTACCTTTAATAGCCTGAAATTTACAATGTATGGGTATTAATATATTACTAAGGGAAACAATAAAATAATTTTACTTACGCCAGCATATACTGTGGCCAAAACGGCAGCAAGAACTAACATTCCGTATTTGTTCATTTTTATATCTTCTTATGTGTATTGGCAGTTATGGATGTATTGAACAGAGTGACTTTTTCAAACATGAGGTCACCTTTATATAGTTATTGTTGTTTTTAAAATACAGTTCGCTGAAGACTTTGTTGTCAAGGCGAAATAACATTAGGAAATTCCATAATTTTCTGTTTACTGTCAATAATATGATTGTCTTATCAGTCCTTAATTATTTTTATTAATACTATATGTAAACTCGTAAATATAATATCGATAATATTTATTTATCACAAGAATTATATTAATAATTAGTTGATTCCTTCTCGTCAAAACAGTGTTTGTAACGTCCAATTTTAATCATTTATTTATTTATACTTTTAAATTAAAGAGGAACAGAATAATAGATTTTTCATGTTATGGATAATGAATAATTAAAATAATACCTTACTAATAATATGTTTATTCAATTAATTTTGTCCCATAAATAATGAAAATCCGTGTTTGTTCTGGCATTTTAGCCATGACCAAATAGTTTCAGTTTGGATAGAGGTGTCAACAAGACAAGTGTATAATTTTTCCAATTGTTCACCGAATACACGTTCTTCCCATTTCGTTATGATAAATTTTTTGTTAAGTCTACCATCAACATCCAATACATTAAACTTTTTGTAAATGCACACCATATGAGTTTTTAATTTCTCATCATCTGAAAACATTCCATGAAGCATTCTTTGATAGACGTGTTCATCTATTTGAGTCTTAGGATCTTCTTGGCACATACGGTGAAAAACTATATAAGCCACTCTTTCATCGTCTAATGTATCTTTTATTATCTAGAAAAAAAGCATTTAAGCAAGAGCACGGTTACTAACTATTGTTTAATTCTTACTAGGGCTGAAGACATCGTGGCAAAGAGTATTATCAAAGGTGAACACATTTCAACTATTTGTGTATACTAAATATGAATTTAGGTACCATTTACCTTTTATATATAGGTTATATTTTTGTTTTATTTTTTAATTTATAGGCGTATATCTACTTTCAATTTCTGAGGAACATTTCTAGCCATATAAGCTTGTATTACTAATAAGTTGTTAAATTGTTCTTAGGACAAGACAATAAAAATAAGATACGTGATTAAAAGTTTATTACATATATTTTAGTACTTTCCGTATAAAGAAAAACCAACTTTATGTTGACATTTCAAAAATTCCCAGGCCGTGGTAGGTGCGTCCTCCTTGTCGTCAAGGCATGTGTTTTTCAATTTGTTTAGGAGTTCTCCTTTAACGTGTTTTGACCATTTGCTAATGATAGCGTCCTTCTTGAGTTTTCCGTCAACGGACATAAGATTAAAACCTTGGTACATGCAGAGCATGTGTACTGGCAGTTTTTCATTCTCTGGAATTATACCTTCGAATAACTTTAAAACGTCCTCATTATTTACGTTTGTGGACGGATCGTCCTGACACTTTTTGTGAACTACATGGAACTCAGCCCATTCATCATCTGTTCTTCCTTCGAAGATCTAAAACATTTTACATAAAGCGAATAATTTTTTTTATTTGTGTTAATGCTAATGGAGTATTCACATATATTGTAAACAAAATAAGTGACGCTAAAATTATAAATAAACTCAGCAAATTTTTATTATGAATTATTAACTTACGTCGGAAGATGAACCGTACACAGTTGCTGCAGCAAACACCAAAAGAAAGTATTTCTCCATTTTATGTTTCTGTTTTCAATATGCGTTATTGTGCCGAACTGACCATTTATGATCAGCTCACCTTTATATATATTCGATCGTTCAAAATCTGGTTTTTAGTTATCGTCTCCGTCAATATGTTGCAATTATTCTGCATGTTTTGTTGTATTTACCAACCATTTGCAAGTTCTTTTTGCAGAACAGCTTTATTCTTATTTATGTTTAATACTGAATGTGTCACTTCCAATTTAATTATTAAGATTGGAGCATGTGGTTCTCAGTTGATATTTGCAGAAAGGTTTCAATTTCAGTTCAATTTGAAATTTTTAACTTTAAACAACTATAAATTAATAAGCATTACTAAAACAACTATGGCTAATTTATTTTACTTTTTTATCTTATTCAGTTTATATAGAACATTAATGTTTGAACTTTAAGATACACATTTGATTTAATTCGTGGTTTCCTGATTTTTAGAGGACCCAAACAACAAGTAAATCTATATATTTATATTTATAAGTTTATTTCTTAAAAATAGATACTTTCAAATATAGAAATATAATTACATAATTAGAAGCAATTTTTCCAAGTTTCTCGAGATTCTAGTTTGATCGTAGTCGACTCAGCATTCTCTCCCTCCTTATTAATTTTATCATCGTACCACAATGTCTCTATTTCAATAATAGAATTAACTGCTTTTTGTTTACATTTTCTCAACTCCCAGACGGTGTCAATTAGTGTGTCGTATGCGATGAGACAATCGAGCAATTTGTTGTAGTCTTCTTTTGAATACTGCTCGGCCCATTGTTTCCTCAAAATGTCGCCGTCTATGATATCGTCATCATCAATGACGCCCAATCCCTTATACATACAAACAATGTGCAATTTTAATTTCTCGTTTTCGATCCATTCACCTCGGAACAGTCTCATGATCTGTTCTTCTGGCACCGAGGTTTTGGGATCCTCTTGGCATGCTCTATGGACTGCTCTGAATTTGGCTTTGCCGTCTATCACGACCTTAAACAACCATAAACAAATAAATCTTACATTTTTAATGTTTTTGTATTTAAAAATAACATGTATATAATTTATATAATACATATTGTATTGTGTGCCTACTTTTTCTGTTAAAATGAAGATGATAAATAAAGAAAAAATGTTGTTCTTAATAATGTTGATTAAAGACTCTATTTATGCGTTTTATGGTTGTATAAATGAATAAAATTACACTTACATTTGCGGAGATGTAGGAAATTGTAACTGCTAAAATTAAAAACCTGTTCATCTTCGTAGTTGCTCACTGTCTCTCACTGTTCCCTTCAATGTCTCTGACTAAATATATAATAAAGATTCAAGTAATTTATTTATTGCCTTGTAAACTCACGTTTTTCATAAAATGATTGTTTAAACAGAGCTCATGTAATGTGCACCTTCGCTGTGTATTGTTTTCGTGTATTTAAGATGTTGGCTAGGTTGGGGATATATAAAAATGCAAATCGGTTTCCGTTTTGCGGTGAACTGCACGCAAGGAATCACATATTAACGTAGGTGCAGATGTGGATTTACAAAGTAAACAACGTCATTCGACCGGCGAGATGTTGGGAATTGTCATTTCTGTGCATTTACATTTACACACCTACTTTTTCCGATGACGTTAAGGGGAAGTACATGACTGGGTAGAGATCATTGTCTTACCTATATACATGGGAAATCGCGAAGCAGAAGTGAGGTGATTAGCATGCAGAAGAAAATTTCCCCGTGCGTCAGCTTTTAATTGCTACTAAATTTTGTCTAATAGCTCTGGAAAACAAAGCATTGCAAACTTAACTGTGCGATGTAAGTGTATAAAGGAAAATTTTTATTTATTTTGTAAGTATAAATAAACATAGTATCATATAATATTTCTAAAGTAAAAAACTTAAATTTATTTCTAGAAATCTGATAAACAAAATTTTATAATTGTTATTAAAATTTAATATTATTTTTTAATGAAATATTTAAAATATATAATTCAATATAATATATAAATATATAATCAAAAAAATTATTATTATTATACATTAATAACTATATTATGCGTCCAAAAATACTTGAAAATTCATAATGGTAAAAAAATCCCCACTCCACTTATTTAAGAAGTCTTAAATTTGCGTTGTGATGTTTATCTTCTTTTTAAATACATTTTTGAATTTGATTAAATTAATTTTAAATTGACCGCGTTTTGAATAGAAAAAAGAAGACCTAAACAAATTGAAGTTCTATCCAAGAAAATTTGAAAAGTCATATTATAAATAATTAGATGAAATATTTATAAATTTTACATTTGTCATTCAACATTGTAAAAACTCAATCATTTTTTATAAAACTATATTCCTAAAAGGTTTGCTAAATCAATAAAAGTATATGTTTTTATCACCATTTAATTTGTTCATATTTATAATATTGCAAAAATAAATAAAAAAATTATATAGGTTAAATCTATATTTAAATAATAGAGGGTAAATAAATAATAATTCATTGTAAAACGAATTTAATACAAAAAGTAAAAGTAATAATAAATAAATCAGTTGTTGTCTCCCTTATCATACCACAATGTTTCTAATTCGACAACTGTTCCAACAGTGTCACTTTTACATTTTGCCAAAGCCCATACAGTGTCAATTGTGTTACATTTTTGTACCATACATTTAAGAAGTTTTTTAAAATCTTCTTTGTTGTACAAGCTTGACCACTGTGCTTTTAAGAGGTCTTTATTTATAATCCCATATTGATCGATATAATTGAATCCACGGTACATGCACACCATGTGTAATTTTAATTTGGGGTCATTCTCCCAGTTACCCTGGAACATTCTTTTGACTTGCTCTTCTGGAACTCCCGTCTTCGGATCCTCTTGACATCTTCGGTGCACTCCCCTAAAGAATTCTTTGCCGTCCGTTTCAAGCTGAAAGTGATATATTTAAATTTATTTATGCAGTCCAGTTAATTAAATATTCACGATAACAAACTTACATCGGCCGCTACATAGGCAACAAATGCCGCTAGGAAAAGGAGTAACTTGTTCATTCCGCTGTTTATTCACTCTTCGATATGAATTTGTTCACTGGTTCCCGTCAAACCAGTATACGTTTATTTATGTATAAAATTAAACATATTCGTTATTGTTTTTTAAAACCCGGGTTCTTGTCTTTCTTGTTCGACACTACAAATCTGTGTTGTGGTCGTGAGGCGAAGACGCGCGTAAACAATTTAAAAGCATGAACATTTCCTGAGAGTAGTCGTGCTTTTGGTGGGGGATTATGATGTGACACGTTCGATTTGCGAATGCTGATAACTAATTTCCCAGTAATTGAAATAGAATTATGATAATTTTACAATGGTTTCGGTAATTTTTGCGACAGTAGACTTCACCGGGAAATATTATATATACTTAACTGTTGTTGAAGAATATTAATTATAACAATTAAATCATTTTAGACATTTTATAGTGAAAAATACCAAAATTATGAAATTTTTAATTATTTAATGTATTTTTGCTTGAAAATATGGATAATCTTATATATTTTTAATTATTATTTCTAGGTCAACTAAAGTAACATTTTAACTTTTCGGTCTAATTCCTGATATTTTCTTTATTACCACTAATGCTCAATTAATTTAATGAATACTTATATAACTTTTCAACTTGTATTTATAAGAATAATTATATAATGATCTTATATTATTTTACATATATTTTTGTGAATGTTTTCATCTTAGATATTTATACTCTTTGAAACTGCTATAATAGTTCAAAAGTTCAAATTTTTAGTAGTATTTTACAAGTTTCAAATTTTTAGTACTATTGTACTTAATTGTACTTTTAATTAATTTTTTCTTGCACACGTCATTGTGTTCAATTTGAGTATGAAAATTTTAAATATGTAAATATGAACACTTAATTGGAAATAGTTCTTCGACACACAATTTAGACCATACTTGTCTTATCATCTCTCTTCCTTATTATCAAATCACGGTGTTTCTATTTTAGTAATCGTATTAATTGTTGTTTGTATTTTCTCCACTCCCAAACGGTGTCAATTAGTGTGTCATATAGGAAGAGGCAGTCCAACAATTTGTAGTATTCTTTTAAATATTGCTCGGCCTTCTGTTTCCACAAAATGTCACCAAAAAAGACGTAAAATCCCTTACACATTAAACAATGTGAAATTTTAGTTTCTCGTTCTCGATCTGTTGATGATCTTCAGGCACCAACGTTTGCGGATCCTTCTGGTATGCTCTAAGAACTATTCCGAATTTATCACAACCTTAAACAACTAAAATATTTGATCTTACAATTTTAATACTACTATATTTAAAAACATATGAATATTTTTATTTTTAAATATATGTACCCATATGAATGAAAATAAAGGTGATAAACAAAGAGAAAATGTTGGTTTTAATAAATATTAAAGACTATTTAATTTATTATAGTGTAGGACAAGTGAATAAAATTACACTTACATTTGGGAAGACATAGGAAATTGTATCTGCTAAAATTAGAAGTCATCTTTTTAATTACCCACACTTTCTCACAGTTCCCTTCAATGTCTCTGACTAAATATATAATAAAGATTCCGGTAATTTATTTATTGCATTTTATTTCACGATTTTTATTGACTAATTGTTTTAAACGGAGCTCAAGTAATGTGCACCTTTAGCGTGTATCGTTTAAGATGTTGGGTAGGTTGGGAATATACAAAAATGCAAATTGAGGTTTTGCGGTGAATTGTACGCAAGAAAACATATTAACGTACCGGCGAGATATTGGAAATTGTCATTTCTATTCATTTACACACCTACTTTTTCTCATGACGTTAAAGGGAAGTACATAGTGTTGACTAGAGATTATTGTCTTATATATTTACAATGGAAACTGCGAAGTAAAAGTGAGAAGATTAGAATGCAGAAGAACATTTCCTCAAACGTCAGCTTTTAATTGTTATTAAATTTCGTCTAATAGAGGTGGAACACTAAAACAAAACTTAACGTGCAATCCGAAGGTATGAAAAGTTTTTTTATAAAATATAGATAAACCGGATGTGATTTAATTTTTCTGAAATAAAATTCTTAGAAATTGTACATACCGTTATTAACTCATATTTTTATGTTATTTTATTACTCTGATTATTGATTATCTATTTAAAAAAGCAATATATTTTTAAAATTTATTAAATGGAAATACTAATAAATAATGTTTTATCATTTTTACTGTAATAGTTCTCTGATAAAAAAATATATAATATATAATCCAGAATAATATGTAAATATGTAATCTAAAAAAATATTTTTTTACATTGAATTAATGGAATTTAAAAGAATACATTATTATGCGTTCAAAACTGTTTGATAGTATTATTAAAAAAGTAATTTAAGAATATTCGGGACAATTTTTTTGATTTAAGATATCGAGTTTTGAACAGGAAACAGGAGACCTAACCAATCAATAATTGAATCCACAACATTTAAAAATGTTACAGATCATTAAGAGAATAAAGAAAATAGAGTATGATTTTGGTTACACCTACATTAGAAAGTAAATAGTAAATAAGTTTACTACTGTAAATTTTTGATAAAATTACATATTTCTTTATAAATTTAGGAAGTTTGTTAAAATTGATAAAAAGATTTTATCACAAATTAATTTGTTCAAGTTACTGTAAAAATAAATAATGAAATCTATATAATGTTTTTTTTTTTAACTGTTCTGACATTATGTTTCAAATAATGACCTGAGTAGATAATGATAAATTAATAAACATCACTTATTTGTTGACTACATTCATTCATGTTGTTTGTTTCATTTACTAGAATATTTTAAACGCATAATATAAATAAAACAACTCTATATTTAAGTATCAGAGGGCAAATAAATAATAAATAATCATTGCAAAAAGGATATAATATAAAAATTATAATAAATAAATTGAGAAGATATTTCTGTTAATTACATGTTACAATTCTTCCAGTGTCATTTCCTCCCTTATCATACCACAATGTTTCTAGTTCAACAAGGCTTCCAACAGTGTCATGTTTACATTTTGCCAAATCCCATACGGTGTCAATTGTATTACATTTTTGAACCAAACATTTAAGAAGTTTTTGAACATCTTCTTTGTTGTATAAGGTTGACCATTGTGATTTCAGAAGATCTTTGTTTATAATTCCATATTGGTCGATATAATTAAATCCTCGGTACATGCACACCATATGTAGTTTTAATTTGGGGCAAGCCTCCCAGTGGCCCTGATACATTTGTTTGATTTGTTCTTCTGGAACTCCCGTCTTCGGATCTTCTTGGCATCTTCGATGCACCCCCCTAAAGAATTCTGTACCGTCCTTTTCAATCTGAAAATGGTGTATTTAAATTTATTTATGCAATCCAGTCAAGGATAACAAACTTACATCGGCTGCGACAAAGGCAACAAATGCCGATAGGAAAAGGAGTAACTTGTTCATTCCGCTGATTATTCACTCTTCGATATGAAGTTTATAACTGATTCCCGTCAGACCACTATACGTTTATATATGTATAAAATTAAATATATTCGTTATTGTTTTTTAAAACCCGGGTTTTTGTCTTTCTTGTTCGGCACTACAAATCTGTATTGTGGTCTTGAGGCTAAGACGCGCGTAAACAATTTAAAAGCATCATATACAGAGAGTCGTGCTTCTGGAGGGGGAATATAATGTGATATGTTCGATTAACGAATGCTAATAACTAATTTCCCAGTAATTGAAATAGAATCGATATAAATTTGAAAATGGTTTCCGTTATTTTTGCAACGTCAAGAAATTTAACGGTTGGAGAATATTAATTATAATAATTAAATCAATCAACAGATTTTATCGTGACAAATACCAGATTTATGAATTTTTTAATTACTTATTGTATTTTTGCTAGAAAATATGGATATAGATAATATTATATATTTATTATTTCTAGGCCAACAAGATCATTTTACTTTTCGGTCTAGCTTCTGATTTATTAATTAATTTAATAATAAATATAATGAATACAATTAATATAATGAATTAATATTTAATTTAATGAATAATACAATAAAACTTTTCAAGTTATGTATTTACAAGTATAATTATATATTGTTCTATTTTACATATATTTTTGAGAATTTTTTCAACATAGACATTTGTACTCTTTCAAACTGCTATAATAATATGATTTACAATGATTTTAATCAATTTAAAGTTCAAAAGCCCTCAAGTTTTTAATAATATTGTGCATTTTAATGAATTTTTTTCTAGCACACGTCATTATGTTCAATTTGAGAACGAAAATTTTGTAGTAGGTTTATCAAGTTTTTCGAGACAAAAGTTTGACCAAACTTGTCTTATCATCTTTCTTCCTTCTTATTTATTTCATCATCCTTGTAGAATGTTTTTAATTTTAATAATCGAATTAACTGCTTGCTTTATACTATATTGCTCGACCCTCTGTTTCCACAAAATGTCACATCAAACAATGTGAAATTTATATATATTATTCCTTTTATACTGTAGTATAAACAAAATTAGACTCATATTTGGGAAAACAAAGGAATATCTGCTTAAATTATATATATATATATATATATATATATATATATATATATATATATATATATATATATATAATTCACGATTTTCATTAACTGATTGTTTTACTTGGAGTTCAAATTGGGAATATACAAATGCAAATTGAGGTTTTGTTGTGAATTGTACGCGGGAAAACATATTAACGTACTGGCGAGATGTTGAAAATTGTCATTTCTATTTATTTACATTTACACATTTACTTTTTCCCAAGACGTTAAAGGGAAGTACGTAATGGTGACTAGAGATCATAATCTTATGTATTTACATCGGAAACTGTGAAGTAGAAGTGAGATGATTCGAATGCAGAAGAAAACTTCTCCATACGTCAGCTTTTAATTGCCGTTAATTTTCGTCTAATAGAGATAGAACACTAAAACAAAACTTAACGTGCAATCTAAAGGTATGAAACAAATTTTTATAAAATATAGACAAATCAGATGTGATTTAATCTTTCTGAAATAAAATTCTTAGAATTTTTTTTAGAAATTGTACATACCTTTATTAACTCATATTTTTTTGTTATTTTATAATTTTGGATATTCATTACCTATCATTGTACCCATTTAAAAAATTAAATGTTTTATAATTTTTACTGTAATAGTTCTGAAATATAAAAAATATATATAATCCAAAATAATATGTAAATATATATACTATTTCTTTACATTGAATTAATGAAATTCAATGAAAAGAATACATACTATACAGTGCGATTAAAACTGTTTGATAGTGTTGCTTACTTGAAAATTGAGAATAGCAAAGATATTCCACCTATTTCACATATTGAAGAAAAATATTTAAATTTGCAATTATTTCTGATGCTGGCTTCCTTTGTGAATACATTTTAAAAAAATTTATTAAGGAAGTAATTTATTGAGGATACTCAATTTTTTTAATGGGATTTTGAACTGAAAATTGGAGTCCTAACCAAACAATAGTTGAGTTCACAACATTTAACAACAATGTTACAGATCATTAAGAGAATAAAGAAAATGGATTATGATTTTGGATACACTATATTAGAAAGTAAATAGTTAAGTTAATTATTTTTGATAAAATTACATATTTCTTTATAAATTTAGGAAATTTGTTAAAATCGATAAAATGATTTTACCACAAATTAATTTGTTCAAGTTGTTTAGTAAAAATAAACAATGAAATATGTGTAATGTTTACACTTTTTTAACTGTCCCGTCATAATTAATATTTCAAATAATGACCTGAGTAGATAATGATAAATTAATAAACATTACTTATTTGTTGATTACATTCATTTATGTTGTTTGTTTCATTTACTAGAGTATTTTAAAGGCATAATATAAATAAAATAAGTCTATATTTAAATATTGGAAGGCAAATAAATAATAAATAATCATTGCAAAAAGGATATAATATAAAAATTATCATAAATAAATTGAGAAGTTATTTCTGTTAGTTACAAGTTACAACTCTTCCAGTGTCATTTCCTCCTTTATCATACCACAATGTTTCCAATTCGATGACACTTCCAACAGTATCATGTTTACATCTTGCCAAATCCCATACGGTGTCAGTTGTGTTACATTTTTGTACCAAACATTTAAGAAGTTTTTGAAAATCTTCTTTGTTGTATAGGGTTGACCATTGTGATTTTAAAAGGTCTTTATTAATAATTCCATGTTGGTCTATATAATTAAATCCTCTGTACATGCACACCATGTGTATTTTTAATTTGGGGCAATCCTTCCAGAAGCCCTGGTACAGTCTTTTGACTTGTTCTTCTGGAACTCCCGTCTTCGGATCTTCTTGGCATCTTCGATGTACCCCCCTAAAGAATTCTTTACCGTCCTTTTCAATCTGAAAATGGTATATTTAAATTTTATTTGTGCAATTCAGTCAAGGATAACAAACTTACATCGGCTGCGACAAATGCAACAAATGCCGCTAGGAAAAGAAGTAACTTTTTCATTCCGCTGATTATTCACTCTTCGAAATGAATTTGTTCACTGGTTTTCTTCAAACCAGTGTACGCTTATATATGTATTAAATTGAACAGGTTCGTTATTGTTTTTTAAAACCCGGATTCTTGTCTTTCTCTCTGCACCACAGATCTATATTGTGGTCTTGAGGCTTAGGCACGGGTAGACATCTTAAATGAATGGGCATTCCCAGAGAATCGTGTTTGTGGAGGGGGAAAATATGTTATTGTGATGCGTTCGATTAATGTGTGCTGATAATTTATTTCTCAGTAATTGTAAACTTGAGATAAATTTGGATTCGGTAATTTTGCATCATCGGAAAACCCTAGATGTATGGCAAAGGAATTTTATCTTAAACTGTTACTGAAGAATATTATAATAATTATATTAATCTGGTCATTTTATCATGATGGATACCAGAATTATGAAATTAATAATTACTTTATATATTTTTATTTGAAAATATTATATAATTTTTTCAAATTTTTTTTCCAAACTTGACTATTTTGCTGAAATATTTTTCTACTAAAAAAAAACAACAAATCAAGTATAAATAAAAATATTTTTTATTGTTTTTAAGGGAGTGAAAACTGCATGTGCAAGTTTTTAACATTTAGAGTAAACCATTTAAGAAAAATTGGACTTATTTTCAGTTTTTCCATTGTAACGAACTATCTATCATTTGATTAATAAGTATATACTGATTGAAAAGCTTTAGTCAGTCCGAATCTTGAGAGAGACATCATGCACGACAGAGACAGTAGAAGTCTCCCATTACGGAGCAAAGTGGGGACTTTTGTTCCGTTATTAACATAACATATTGACTGACTGTCATTTCTTTATCTTTTAATATACGCTGTATATAATATATTGTTATATCATAATAATTATTATAGTAATAATATATGAGTCTCATGTTACGAAAATCAAGTAATTAATGCTAAAATTATTTTTATGATTTATAAAAAGCATATATAGGTATTTACCTATTTTCCCCATTATTTCAAACGAAATTAATGTGGAATGAATTTCCTCACATCTATTTGGGAAATCGCCGATATTTACCGCACAAAGGCGGCCGTCATTAAAAGAAATTGATGCAACCGCAGCCTCCTTCCGATTTCAATAATTCACGGCGGGTTGCAGAATTGATGGCCAGCTATGGATGTAGATTATCTATCAAAACGGTTTAATATAATTCACTCGGGCTTGTCGGATCTAACAAGACAGATGCATCCTCTAATATTTAATACAACAATGGTCGGATTTTCCTTAGAGGATATATCACCGTAGAATTGGATCAGATGCGAGGTTCCACTGCATCTGGATGATTGATGCATGCTGAGAATATGTATGAGATAAAAGTGTAAATCACTTAGATATTTGGAATTAAGAAGAAAATATTATAGGTTTATAAATATTTGTTAAACCTTTAATATCCTAATAACAAAAATATTTACTATATTTTTAGAACAAATCTTTATTCTTAAAACTTCTAACATTAAGTTTATAGAATAAGACATCTCAAATGTTTTATATACTGGTTTCTGATACTAAAGAATTTGATTCCTATTAATAAAAAAATAGTGTGTGCTATCTCAAATATTTAATGTATTAAATTAATTTATTAGTATGAAATTAATATAATATTGCAATATAAACCATTTTTTTCATTCTAATTGAACGAGTAATTCTTCAGGTATTAAATTAGTTTGAAGTATTCATAATAATTCGTAGATAATTGTTTTGAATAACCAGAGAAGTTCACAATGTCTGAACTCCCGAAAATTATCAGCAAACATTTGTGAATTTGCCCAATTACCAGAGCAAACTTGTGCTATGTATCTAATAAAACATTCAGTAGCATGCAGGTAATTGGTAGCGTATGGAGCTATATTGGTCGACTGTATGTGTTTATCACATAAAGAATACTTTATACGATATAATTTATAACGACCCAACTATTTTTTGTCGTTCAAACGGCAATTCCGTGCTTTTGCGTGACATATTTAACCGATTATAGATAGGCAAACATGAATTTTTACTGAAGATTAACCGATCCCATTAAACTGAAGGAAATAAAAACGTATCATTTTAAAACCGCATGCTCAGTGGCGCATGCAACTGAAAAAACTGCGTAATTGTATAAGCGAAGCTTGCGATTAATGGGAGATATATTGTTTTAATAAGGAACCGGCTGTGGTTGATAATCCTGCGTCTATTTGGGAAATGGCCGATATTTAGCTACACAAAGCCAGCCTGCATTAAAAGAAATTGATGCGGACTCGCTCTTCTTCCGTTATCAATAAGTCACCGGGTTGAAACAGATGCCCCTACGAACGATGAATATTCAGTAGGGGACAATGCGTTTCTTTTACCTTCAAAACTTTTATGCTCAAACTAACATTTAACATTCTTTGTTCACCTTCAAGTGGTCTCACTGTTGGTACTTTGATGTGGTCTGAGAATTATCCCACTAAAGAAATACATTAATTATCAAATTTCGTTCTTTTTGGACCCTCCTCTAGTTTATTTTCAGTAATTGGATGTGTTAATCATTTTTTATTATCCATAGGCAACAATGGATTTATTTATCCATTTCACAATTTCCTCTCTTCCCTTCATTACGGGAAACCTACATGGAATCAAGCACTTAAAATTTTTAACGAGGTCCACTTGGGAACGGGGCAAATGCGCAGTTTTCGATTCCGGAGCTTATATCATACATCGAGCGGATTATTTGGGAAAACAAAGCCATCGCTAAAGCTTAATTTATAGTCCATTACCAAGGAGAGCTCGGCATGTTCGTTGTTTTGAACTTTCGACGTTTGGGGTGTGCCTAATACGCTTAAATTTTCACCCAACCACTTTTCAACTCACCGGAAACCCAATGCGCAATCGCACACAAGTTTACAATCATATATGTGATGTCATTTACAGAGATATACCTTAAAAATTATCATTTCCAATTCTTTTAATTCCTATTCTCAGTGAAAACAACTTACTTAGTGTTGTTAGTGCACTGATAAATTAAAAATGTTATTGACAGTTATTTATTAAAATTTATTTATACAAAATCATAAATTATAGTTTTATGCAAATCTATCTCATGTTTAAGAAATATTTTAATTATCTTACATAAACCTGAGTTGAAATCAATCATTGTACTATCAGTAAATTCATGTTGCTATGAGTTATATAAATTTATCAGCAAAAATCTGAGTGTAATTTCCGAAACACGATTAAAGGGCCCTCTTCGTTCACAACGTGATTAGTTAGTCTTAAAAGATTTCAATTACTGCAGGTAATTAAAAAATCTGCGATGAAAGAAGATTCCATTGTGCCTTCTACATAAACGGGAGATTAACGTGAATTACTTTTCGGGATAAGGACAAAAGCACACAAGGGGCTGCTTTCTATAAAGTGAAGTCGCTTGTTCGGGATAAACATTTTCTTTGGACGGGCAGAAATTCCCAAAAAGAAAACCGAGGCTCAAATGAATGGAACACAGAATCAACGTATTTATATAAAAAAACTTCTTTAAAAAGTACAATAAGGAATATTTCCTGACAGTTTACATATTTTATTTATTTGTTTTTGTACTGCTTAATTTCAAAAATAAATGTGAATGGTTTTTGTTCCAATTGTGTTTTTACATTGTTTAGTCATTTGGCAACAATCGGCCGGCGGATATATTGTGCATTTCTATTGTTGGATGGTTATTTAGAAAAGCCCCCGGCAGTTACATTTAGACAAAATTGCAGGCCGCAAAATTAAACAGGAATAGCAGGAAAATTGTATCCAATATCAATTGTTACAGCAATAGCACCACATTTGCGTTTAAATTTCGTTATAATGGTCGGCTATCCGATATATTTGATTGTAATTTCGGCCGTATTCAATACATCAATGTATTTATTTTTTTGTTTATTATTATGGTCCATGTTTGGAATTAACAGGGGCGATTTTAATTCGATATTGTTGTGTAAATAGGTAACGTTGGATTTTATTCGTTCGCGTATTTATATATGAAGGGTTTAAATTAAATGCAAATATTTAATAGGAATAATTATTATTTTGCATTTATTTGTAATTAAAAATATATTTGATTTTAAATTATATCGATTTTTGTAGTCAGTACATTACATTACATTATTGTAAATATTAAATCAAAATAACTGTTAACGTATGATAAATATTTCATAGAAATAAGAACTGTACAAAAATATGTACAGTAGCGGTCATAATTAAAACAACTTATTAAATTGAATTTTGTTTGGCTTAGGATCATATTCACTGGATCACAAAACAGTGGGGATAAGTAGTTTTTGGTGACGTGTCAAAATTTAATTTTTAAAGCATTGATGGTTCTGTTTAAGTTATACGTCCTACATGTATAAAACTACATAGAAAGTTTGTTATACCCACAGTTCAATTATGCTAAGAGGATCCTTTAATTTTTCTAGCAAAGGCTGATGTACAAGGATATATTAAACAACAATTTTCCGTCATATATTGAAGAAAAGCTCTTAGTAAATGTGTCAAACCAAAGCATCGATGTTTTGTCTTGCCCGTCCCAATCTTTATAACCAAATTTGAAATAAACATTTTACAAATTTAAATGAACTCATCAATGTCTCAAAAACTTGTTAACAACTCCCTGAAATACTCCTGAGTGAACTACATTGGAACATTTATTAAATATTCTCGTTATATAGTGGAATAATTTTGAAATATCAACTTTAAATGAATGAATGTATCAGATTTTTGATTTTCTATCGGATTTTAATCTTTTAATAAATAATAAACCAATAAATTTCAATGTGTTATTATTTATTTAATAAGTATTTCTAATACTGTTGTTATGACTCTTTCTCAAAGGACAATTAATTAACAGATCTGGACAAGATTAATTTTCGAGGTACACGCCTCCTATATCCTTAATACAAATACATACTTTGTGTGACCCCTTAAACAAACATAACGCATGTGTCTACCATACGAAATTGGTTCCGATCTAATTAATTATGTCACCAAATTTGAATACTCCAATAGGATATTTGATCACTGCCTTTTTTAACGTGCGTAAAATAATAGCCAGTATTTTGTACACTTTTATAATCCCGCCAAACATGCAACATTTTCTGCATCCGTGAAGCATCAGTCGTTGCAAGCCCACTGTTTAGATCGATGTCGTTCACCTCGTATTTTTTTCATTGTGTTTGCGCATATAAAATTACAACGTCAAAAAGGTTCATGCATGCCATATGCCCGTAAACAATTCAGGAAAAGTAACGGGATTTGATCTGGCCGACCAGGTAAATCAGATCTGTTCGTTGTGGCGTTGCATCCACTAAAATTATGTCACAAATTCAATTGGCATGCAATATCAATGCAATAACCTTTAAATTAAGATCGAAACAATATGTCCCCGGGGGATTATTGCAAACTGCATCTGCCCTTGCCCTCCTTGCGAACTGACGAACCCCCACACGGTTTAATTCGATTTCGATTCAACGTTAAGGTTTTTATAGCTGTGTCTTTAAAAATACATTTGCAATTAAACAAAGCAATTTGGTGTTTCGTTCAACACAGTTTTACCAATATTGTCGATAATTTTAGGTAAAACTGCGCCTCTCCTCCGGTGTTTACTTGGCTACGATATTGCAACACAAGGGTTGGGCCGGGTTTATTTAAATAACTCAGTCACGATCATGATTAAATTCAAGAAGTGCAAATACTTGGGACTTGTCGGTATAGTTATTGCTCCCACTAGAGATTCTGTTTAAATAAGGGTTGCTTGTTCGTTATAACGTAGTCTTTCATCAACCGGCGCTTGATTAAAATATTTTAAATTAGAGTTGGCTGGCGCTGCAGAAATTTCGTTATGTTGATTTAAAATTTAAATTCCCTCTTGTTTTAATCTTAATTGCACCCAAAAATAATGAAGTTTTCTATACAATACATATATTATCTTGGGTGTTACCTTTGGATGTTGTGTTGTTAGGGTGGTATCACATTACGTTAAATCGTTTGTTTTCTCTTTTTAAGTAACCCTATAAATTCCCCTGGATGTATGGCGTTTCGGTCAATCCCTATAATCCTCAACAAATGGGGATTTCTGTATGTTGTTTGTCTTTTTAAAGGTACGTGAATAATGCCTATAAATAAAAATCGTTAAATCGATTTTATTAGTGAGGGATGTATCAAATAACTGTTTTATATTTATTGCAAATGGATTTCACAATTTTTCCTGTGTATAAATATTTATAGTGTTGTGGTTTTATGTATCTTTTATTTAGTGATATTAAATTTTTTTGTGCATTTAAATATGTTTATCTCGATTTTAAATTTTCAAAGCTAATGTGCTGAACAGATATTATTGGGGACTGCGCATAATTATTTCTCACATTTTGTTTTTAATTTTGGAATTGTTTTTATATTTTTCTAATAAAATAATAAAATATGTACAAAAATTCAATATTTGTAAAATAATATAATCTGCATTCAAGTTGATGGTGTTACCTTGAAATGAATATGTAATATATTTCTTTATTTTATACATAAAATTTTTTGTCTTATTAATATGAAACACACATGTCCTATAACAATAAAACCTCCAACACCGGTATAACAATAACCTGAGTAAATATTGATAAAATAAATATGTATTTTTTCTAGAAAATAATGAAATGTAAACATTGAGGCCTACGGTCCCCCTTTTTACCGAATACCCTACCGTCATATTTCATTCTCTAGTTCTTTTCCCACTGACGTGGCCTGTATCTTGGCCTAGACGAAACCACCATAACTAATAGACATAAATTAAATATTACAAAAAGCGACCTTAATAAAAAAATAAACACTTAATGATCCTAGACGCAAGGGATCAATTGTGAAGGCGTTGGGCAAGGGTTGAATTAAAAACGGAGTTCTGGCAATTCAAGTAATTTATTTAAGTGGCACTCAAAACAAGAAACATAATGAATCCTTTATTGGTTTTGTCGATGAGGATAAAACAAAGTGCCCTCACCATTAACAAAATTATAAGCATTTATTTCCGACTATCAACTAAGAGCGCAATATTACTTGTTAGCTATTTTAATTTGCAAGTAATTATTAATTAAATTTTCCAAAGTCAGACAACAACAAATTAAATCATTTGTACTTGTACAATTATTTACAGAGTCCTCTAAACGTTCGAAATTTGTGCGGGTAAGTAACACCGTTTTACCGATAACGGGGAAAGCAAATCCGCATAATCATTGTACTGATGGACAGCCCCTCCTCTAATTTCCCTATAAAACAATTAAATATTTAAAGTAGCCAATTTAGCTGACTTGGGGCTTATTGAATGGCGAACGATTCAGCGGAGATCAGGCTAGTTAAAGAGCCGCAGCCACCCGCCAATATGTCGGTGTGGCGGACAAACGACAGAAGGGTAATTTACATGCTTGACAGCTTTGCAGATATCCCCGTTAAATAGACTCGGTAGCTATCATTGTAGTCCAATGTCAGAGAGGACTTGTATAATGGACAAGAATTTAAGGTGGCTTAACCGCAATTTGCCCGAATAAACGCAGTAATATATATTGTTAGAGAACTTTACAATTAATTATGGCATATTTTATAAATTTCGTTGCATGTTTATAAATAAATGTTGTACATTTGTTCTTGACTTTGATGTATATAGTTAAAAAAATTAATAAGCTGAAAATTCTTCTGAGAAACACGCTTGGGGGGCACTCACACACCCTTCCAAAGGACACACATCAATGGAATAATTGAATGCAAGCGCACGCCGTCAAATAACAAACCTAGAAGAGTTTGAAATATCTATACGGCATTGTCCTCAGACAATAACCTTTTCATTAGGCGAGACCGTGCCTTAACCCACATCCATCCTCAATCAATTACAGTTATTACTGAAACTACCATTGCCACAAATGTAACTATATTTATTGTCAATAATGGCCCACATGTTGACACTCGAAATGTATTATGCAGGCGTCGGCCCAAAAACGGATCCTCTACGTGGCGGGACCGCTGACTTGGCCACCGACTCATTGTTATTATTGCTTAAAAATAAAACACCACTTATTGGCCGTTCTTTAAATGGAATCGCCAAAAATGTAAACACACTCTTTTGTTAGACTTTGCAGAATTAATGTGGGTGGATTGTTTGGGGTGCTGGACAAAACACTATCAGGAACGATCTCCAAGAAGATGACGCATACCTTGTTTAAAATCATTTAAATATGTGAATAATTAACAATATTATATTACGTCCATAAAAACATCTAATAATAAAAAGTAATTGTCTGAGAAAATATTCTATATTTAATTAAACAAAACTGACGTATTTTCTAGAAATGCGTAGGCAGTTTATTGTTTTTCTAGTTTTGTTACTTGTAGTTTAAATTGTTGTTCCTATAAATTATCCATTATACTGTAATTAAAAATAATTCTATCCAATTTCATGTTAGTTTAATGTACAGCTTCAGGCAAATAAATATAAGTTATTCCAATTAATCGCCTTGAAATATTTTGTAGGGATAACAAACAATGGAATGCCGAATAGTAATTAAAGAGTAAAATATATATACCATATATAACAATAATATGCATGGTGACATTGAAAAAAATATGATTTTATGGCATCATCTGATATTCAAGAATTATATATTTGTTTTCTAATAATTTATCATTTATGTTTTTACAATAATAATAAGTTACTAACTCCAGATCCTAGAAAGAAAGAAGTGTGTAGAAATTAAGTTAAATCAAATCAATCAAGACTCATAGTGTCGAAATAATTTAAGTAAAGGAAAGTAAAATTTAGGACTCAGCTAAAAAATAAAAAAAAATAAACTTTTATGAAGTGTGACTACTTTAGAAAGCAATTTCTATAAAAGTTATCAAGCAACTAAAAATTCTCATTACTTATTAATTTCCTATTATTTTGTACTAAATGTTCACATTGGCAACGTCGAATATGCGTAAACAAATTCCTTTCAAATTCTTCGCCTTGAACCTTCGATACAAAAAAAAAGTATACAAATTGTAGTGTAGGCAAAATAAATGCAGAATGGCGTCGTTTTGTTTTAAATTTCACGTCATGTAGGGGAGATTTACATTAATAATCATACGTGGAAATGCACTGCCGACGTCGCATTATCCAAACAAACATTCTATTTTTGTATTAATGTTGTTTTTGTTCGATAATTCGGATGAATATTTCCCATATAACAATTTAAATAAATATTTATGAAAAAATTAACTTTGAATCGACCAATTGTGGAATTCCCGTTTAGTTCAGTAGTTTCCAATAGTAATCAATATCAGTTTTATATTTCCAGGTAAATCTTGCTCATAAAACTGTAGTAATAGTTCGAAGAATTAATTGTAATTTAAAGGATGTGCTCAAAAACTTAATGGAGTCTAACTAAGAACAATTTAAGCTCGTTTAACTTTTGAGTTTTTAGCTTTCACATCATTACACGACTCGTTCTAAATAATAAATGTTTTAATTAAGCACGTGTCAACCATATTCATAATAGAGCACCGTTCTATACTACGCCCATACAATGCATTCTTAATGATAATTTCAACGGTTCGTAGAAAAATAATTTGCAATAAAAAAGATCTCAATGTAACTTTTCACACCCCAGCCGTTCCATTTTATTGTAGAATAAATGAATGGATAATGAAGTATATACACGTCACGGTAGTCTATCACATCAGGTTTTATTGATCATATACATCGTCAGACTTCCCCATCGTCATTTTATTTATCCCTAAAAATCGGAGACGTCTAATGATGTTTGTCACATTCTCACACTTTCTTATTGGGTAGAAACCATTGGGGAAACGTGTATAAAGAAGAGAAAACACACGCTTTTATTGTTTGGTCATGCTAATTAAATTGAATGGAGCCTTTTCCCATGTAATGAGAGGGAAAATAATATTGGGATGTTCCTCCACGTTAAGGAAACGATGTTTTATGGAACAAATTTTCTATATTTTCTTATTATTAAGTCACTGGTTTGTGACATTAAGTTTTTTCAATAACACACATTTATATATGATAGATTAGCGACTGTTAATCTGGCTTTTTAGTTTGATTAAAACACTAAATTCACAATAATACGCTTTATTACAACAAACGTAGTTTAACCCTCGACATCTAAAGCTTGACTGCTCGGTTCTTTCTTAAGAACTGCCCCGATTATTAAATGTAAACAAATACTTCAGATTTGCTTATGAAACAAAACTAGTCTAAATAGATGTGAGCACGTCGCATCGGTCCATCGGTGAAGGTGATGACGTAAGCTAACACGGCCTTCCTGACATGTGGGGCGTCCTCGCACCTTCCGCAGTTTTGCAAAGATTCACCTGACACCGGTAATCTGTAAACATTATAACAGCAGTACAAGCTCAAAATATATTCGAAGAACTAAGTCTAAACCTTATTTCATTTAACAAAATAGACTGTTATGTGGCACAGTTAACAACCACTAGAAGCTCAGAGGCGACTCAACCATCAACAGGTCTGTTACACCCATGACTCTCAAGTGCTATCAAAAGATACCATATTCTAGCCAGGAGCTCAGAGGCGGTTCAACCACTACCAGGTCTATTACCCGCTTGTCTCACAGACCCAGAACACAACAATCTAAGCCTGCAGAGCAGGGACCTTAAAAATAGCCTGCCAAGCAGGGACCTTTAAACATAGCCTGCAAAGTAGGGACCTTAAACATAGCCTGCAAAGTAGGGACCTCAAACATAGCCTGCGACGCAGGGACCTTAAAAATAGCCTGCCGAGCAGGGACCTTAATCATAGCCTACTAAGCAGGGACCTTTACACATAGCCTGATACACAGGGACCTTAAACAGCCTACTAAGCAGGGACCTTTACACACATTCACACATCAATCTTATTAAATAAATCTATATCCATCATACCTTATAGAATTTCTGTATCTGGCCAGGTTCGTAACTGTTCATGTGCCGCTATTGTAGTTCTACCTCGGCTGCCAATCCTTCGGAGAGCATACCTCTCATTAGGTAAACAATGCGTTACCTCAAAGGGTCCGTGATACTTTGGTTTCAATTTTCCTCCATTCGACAGCTGACTATTTTCAACAACAACTTTATCACCAACAGCGTATGGTATTGCCGGCACTCTTTTCTTATTAAAGTTTGTAATTGTTCTACTGGTTACTTCGCACACGCGACTGTGAGCTTGTTGTCTAAGTATTTCAGCGTCCACATCACTTGTCTGTATTGGCACACCATTTAACAGTTCGTTAGTTGCTCTCAGACGTCGATTTTCACCAAACATTAATATCCACGGCGCGAATCCTGTCGATTTGTTCACAGTTACATTAAAATCGTCCTCAATATGAGGTAGCACTTTTGTCCATTTATTTTCGTCTTTTTCATTCAACACAGCACGCATCGCATTAAACAAACTTCTCATAACGCGTTCCACTTGTCCATTACCTCTAGGAACTCCTGTTGCAATTAGGTGTAGCTCAACAGAGTTATCATTGAGAAATTCTCGAAATTTACTCGCTACAAATGCTGTTCCCCGATCAGCTATTATTCGTTTTGGTCGACCCAATTCCATAAATAATGCATCTAATGCCTTTATAGTACATTCGGCATTTTTTTGTCTAATAGGACAAAATCGCACAAATTTAGTAAAAGCGTCTATAACCACTAAAATTTGAGTGCATTTATTAGATTTGACCAAAGGTCCGGCATGGTCAATATGCCACGTATCCATTTTACTTCGTTTTCTGTTGACACAATCCACTCCGTTTTCCAGTAAAAGATTTACCCAACACACACGATCTACAATTTGCAACATATTTGCGTACTGTTTTACCCATGCGTGGCCATATTAAGTCCTCACGTAATTTCATTAACATTTTATCAGCACCAATATGAGACGAGTTATCATGATACAGTTTCATTATCTCTAGTCGAGCTGCTACAGGTACAAAACAACGTTCGCGACCATCATTTGAACATTGTAAAAACACTAAATTGTCTTTCACTATATATCCCGTCTCATGATGCGTTTTGTTTATTATTGTCTGACAAAACACATCCTCTGATTGATATTCACAAATTGTCTTTGGTTTGTTAGCAATAATTCGTGCTGCTAAAATTCGTTTTGTCGGAGATGCTGTATTTCGACTTAAATAGTCGACATGTGCCATTTTATGTCCTGGTCTATATTCTATATCAAAATTAAAGTCCTGCAATTTTATCCACCATCTTGCAACGCGGGGGTGTAGTTCCTTTTTGAGTGCTGTAGCCCTTACTGAATTACAGTCTGTATAGATTGTAAACTTTATACCATACAGATATGTGCGAAAATACTGAGTGGCTATGGCCACTATCGCTAGAGTTTCCAAATCATAAGAATGATATCGCGATTCACAATCAGTTGTACGCCTAGAATAATACGCCACTGGATGAAGCACATTATTTAAGTCTTTTTGCATAAGTATGGCACCCAATCCAAGCGAACTCGCGTCTGTATGTAGTTCGGTAGTCAGTTCCGGATCAAAAATGTTCAAAATCGGATAAGAAGTCAATCGTTTCACTAAATCCAATCGCACATTTTCACATTCACTTGTCCACTCAAAAGTTTTTCCCTTACGTAACAGTGCAGATATCGGTGCTGTCAAAGTTGCAAAGTTTTTCACGAAACGTCTAAAGTATCCAGCCAGTCCTAATAATTGACGAACACCTTTTACATCTTTAGGAGCTGATGTTTGAGCGAGCGCGTCAACTTTTCGCGAACTAGGTTTTACCGTACCGTTTTCGATCACAACACCCAAATATTCCACAGATGTTTGGAAAAAGTTACATTTTTTTATGTTTAAAACAAATCCGGCCTTCGAAAGGGCGTCAATGACCTTTCTTAAGTTCTTAAGACCTTCTTGAATGGTTCGAGAGGGGCACAACACATCATCAACGTAAACAAACGCAATATCGTCTTTAAGTGGTCCAAGGGCTTTATCGATGGCACTTTGATAACACGATGGGGAGTTTATAAAACCAAACGGCATTCGATTGTACTCGTAAAGTCCATCTGGTGTCACAAAAGCAGTTATATGTTTTGAATTCTCTTCTATTTCAACTTGGTGAAATCCCGATTTCATATCAAGAGTACAAAAATATACAGCTTTGGCAAGGGCGTCAATCTGATCTTGTATCCGTGGTAGAGGATAATTATTACGTAATACTTTTTTATTTACGTCTCGATAATCTACACATAATCTTGTGTCTCCGTTTTTCTTTTTGACAAGGACTATTGGGCTTGCATAAGGAGATTCACTTTGTCGTATTATTCCACTCTCAATTTGTTCTTTTATTATTTGTTTCACTTGTAATCTTTCGCCATATGACAAATGACGGGGTTTATAGGCCACTGGCTGTAGATCACGTAATGTTATTCTTAACTTGTTTGTTGTTACTGCGGCCGGTGTTTGACTTATTCCATTTTGGATTATTGTTTTTATTTCCTTAATAACCCACTCGTCCAGTCCTGACAAATTTAAGTCATTTTCTTCAAACGCGTATATAGCACAAATTCGTTGCCTATCACTATGATCATATACAATGTCTACACTGTTTGCATTAAATTCAATTTTAATACCTGGTCGTTTTAAAACATCAAGTCCAATTAAAGCGTCAACATCACATCCAGGAATTGATCCATCTGGCACAATTAGAAAATCAATTTCTAATGTCATGGTTGGTGTACACATCACAACACTACTGCGACCCAGAGGCTTCATAACACAATTTCCTACACCAGACAGTATTTGGCAATCCGGTTGAATTTGCAAGTCTAAGGCTTTCGCTATTTTTTCGTGAAGTATTGAGACATCTGCACCTGTGTCTACTAAGTATGCTATTGAACTGATCATGGAATTGTTAGTAACCGTAGCTGATGGAAATGAACGGATAAAACGAGTGTTTTTTGCCAGGAGCACTCGTTTTGATGCCTCATGTCATTGTTTTTTACTATAGCATGTATCTTCTGAATGTCCATTCACTCCACAGATGTTACAAAACTTCTTATTTGCTGAGGTGTTGTTGCCAGACGAAAAATTTCTTTGATGTACTCCAGAAGGACCCGGCTGTACCTTTTCCGACATATTCTGTATTTTTTCCGCATTTTTGCAATCCACTGCTTTATGTCCATAGCGTTGACATCTTCTGCAGTTTCCTTGAAACGAACGCTGATCACGAAAGCTATACGGTCGTTTTCGTGACAATTCACGCTCTCGCACACCAGCGTTCAATTTATTCGCATCACAGGTAGCCAACAGTTTTAATAGTTCAGAATCACATGTAGGAGCTAGCAAGGAGATTCGATTTTTCACTTCTGTGTTTTGAATATCGTATTCAACAAGACTTAACACAACATTCCATGGAAAGTCTGAATAAAATCTTCTAATTGCTGTTAATTTGGCGTTACCGTATTCTACTAGTGAATCAAAACTTGAACTCTTAATTGCTAAACAATTTCTGATACGAGTAGCAGGAGTACCTAACTCAGGAAACGCAATTTCAAAATCTCGTCGAAAAGAAGCCCAATCTCTAATAATAGGTTTCCAATGTTGATAAAAGCGTGCTGCACGTCCTCGTAAAGCATGACCAGCTTTTAAAACAATAAGAGTATCGGATATTTCCAGCTCCTGTTGGATCCTAGTAACATCATCCATCCACTCAACCATAGTAAACGGTGTATCATCTGGGTCAAAACTGGGAAGTCGAAACTGCGCCGCCGCGGCACTTACACCTTCTGATACTGAAGCGGAAACAGGTTGCGTCTGCGCAGTCACCCTCAATGTTGCTTGAGTAGTTTGGGCGTTGGCCATTGTCGACAAAATTTCCATGATTTGTTTTTGGAAACTGTTGTTATTTTCTTGCTGCATTTTAAATAACAACGCCATATTATTGTCTGTCTCCGATACACTTTCGGTAATGTTCACAACGTTCGGACTCACTGCGCGGTCGCGTTTTTCACTATTGTCTGCCATTGTTCGTTCACAAAGAAACACAAAAAAAAAATTTATTTTTTTAGGTCCTTTCTTCCGGAAATAATTCACGAGAAGATATCCCACTTCTGATGATAGATTAGCGACTGTTAATCTGGCTTTTTAGTTTGATTAAAACACTAAATTCACAATAATACGCTTTATTACAACAAACGTAGTTTAACCCTCGACATCTAAAGCTTGACTGCTCGGTTCTTTCTTAAGAACTGCCCCGATTATTAAATGTAAACAAATACTTCAGATTTGCTTATGAAACAAAACTAGTCTAAATAGATGTGAGCACGTCGCATCGGTCCATCGGTGAAGGTGATGACGTAAGCTAACATATATATAGTAGAAATATTAAAATTTGCTAAAATGTGTATATTGTAAATTTATTCTTAAAAGAAGTGAGAGACGTTCAAATAAATAAATTCGCATTTGAATAGGAATATATTACTTTTGGCGCAGGATCAAATGATGGCAATTTGGATCCCTTCTGGTACCATGTTTATGTAAATGTCTATAAAATGAGTTTCAAGTTTTTTAATGTCCGAAACATTGGAATGACCCTATAGAGAGCTCCGGAACATAAGATCCATATGGCACTTTCATAAATTTCATCCAGATCCCAAACTGTATCCCCAGTATTGGAACAGCTGAATCGTTAATTATTAAAAGGGACAAAGTTTCATTTTAGGCAATTTGTGATGAAGTAGCGTTCCCCTAAAATGTATCAAGCCCCAACGTTTGGCTTTGCTAAAAGTTAAGTGTTTTTATTACTTATAGTTTTAATTTGCTTGGTCTATAGAAATTACGCAGCAACCGTGGATTTCTTTCGTATTTCCCTCTAGAGAGTCCTAACATTTTACCAAAATAATATTTCACCGTCTACTCATCTTAGTCATTAATATTTCCGAGTCCCATTATTTATTTAGTTGCTCAACGAGGAATTAATGTAGATTTATTTATTTAAGAGCTCTATCCAATTGTTTGTAATCGGATCTAGTATTTAGGAGAATATATATTTCATCATGAATTTATTGTATCAATTGTGTACTGTAATTTCTACAGAATAATAATTTTCAGTAATTCAGATAAAAACTCCTTTAACTTAGTTTTTAAATAGCTGATTTATGAAATTTAGAATTCAAAAATTTATGTTACGGAGTGAAAAGAATAATTTTAAAATTCGGTAGTTCAATAATAAAATAATATTAATAAATCATAATACTTGGGGATATTATACTGTATCATTTCTCTTAGATAACATTATTGCAAATTCGGCGCGATTCTCGCAACATCCAATAAACAAAATCCCATTTGGAAGTGTCCGATAAATTCTGCAATAAAGCCATTTTTCTCCCATACCATTTGTATTTGTCCACCGTCCAATATATTATGGGACGGAAAGGCACTTAAAGAGCCTCCCCAGGCGGAAGTACATTGTCTTACCATGTATTTAGTTTATCAGATTAACCAGAAACTAACTCTATCATTATCATTCGGTGTCCAGTTTCTAATGTTCCCCTAAGTATAATGGTGCCGTTTGCCGATAGCTGGCAACTTCCCTCTCAAGCGTTAAGCGTTTGTCGTAGGGTCGGTTTCTTGCCGGTCTCCGGGGAGTCTTCTGCTCTAGGATATCTAGGAGCTTACAATGGCGGTATCTCGAATATTCCATCAGAGTTGAAGAACTTTCTTTAAAGAAATTTTTTGTAACAAAATTTCCCTCTTCGATTATACGATTTGAGAAACTATTCACAGTAAGTCTCTTAAAACGGTCCTGGATGTAACAATTCTAAGAAAGCTACAACGAAATATCGATCTCAACGTTTATTTACGTTTCACTTTGTGTTAACCCGATTTCCTTGCTCAAAGCAGATAACCCCATTTATCTATTGTATGGAAATATTGATTTTATTTTATTGTATAAATAAACCTAAATGTTTTGTAGTTGGTATATTGAAAAAATCTATTATATTTATTATTTTGTTACAGGAGGAACCAAGTGGTCCAACGACACATACTCAGGTAAAAATATAAATAATAATAATAACAAATATTTTTTATTACTTTCCAACTTGGCATATAATCATCGGTCTCACTAACCAATAAATCTATTTCGTCCACAATAAAGATGCAACAATATCGCCTTCTATTGTTGGTACCAATAAATATAACTTATAGAACATAAGAAAGCCATAAAAAGCGAATTCCAAAGTTCGAGGCATTGTGTTTGTTCTATTGTTCACTAGTTTTTGATTGCTGTGCGTATCTGCCTCCTTCGATCAATCGAAATAATATATATAACAAAGACGCCGATCTCAGAATAAAATCTCCGATAAGATGTCGTCCGTCCGTCTGATACAGTTTCTTTGGCCGTGGGTCATGTCCGTTGGTGTCTGGACTGCCAAAACAAATACAAACTTTTCCCACGACGAATTAATGGTTTGTTTTTATTTGTTTGTGACGCAGCTCCAGTTGGACAAGTCAGTTTGTTCAGTCAAGCATCCAGATATTCGGTTTTTAACTTGTAATTTTTAAAATAAAATTCTGGAAAACATGAGTGTTTTCTTTAAAATAGACGATTGCAAAGACATAATTGAAACACAGTTGAGCTTCATTTCGTTGATGGGTTTTCAAACAAAACCAGGCGTTGAGTGATAATGAAATCGGCATTGAATTAAATTTGCAACGAACAACGGAAAGTGACGCTAAAGATCCTTCAACCGAAAAGAGCGTCCATCCGAATTGTAAGCACCGGTCGCCAACGGCAACAATGACGCGTCGTTGCAATTAAAAGCGGATATTAAACTTCAAATTAACAGAATAAGCGCTGAATCCAGCCCGAAAGGTACATTGTCGGACAAGTGCATCGAAACGTGCCGTCGCGGTCATTATTTTGATAATATCCGCATTGGACGTCGAAAGTCACAAAAGCAGGAAATGCGACCGATGACAGGTCCATATTCCATAATTTCCGGAGACCAGATACGGACACGCCGTTTGTGCGTTGCAGATATTTTAGGTTAAATGCCCTGGCATAATCACGAAGCCAGAATTGCGACCAAAAAACCTATGAATGCGCATCTAATTTTTTTATAGAGATATGTGTTTATAATTCAATCATCGTGTATTTATGATATCCATGACTCTTTGATTTTCCATCGGTTAGTAGCATTAGAACGAACACTTCTTCATCACCAGAATACAGGGTGCTTCATCTAACTCATTAAATGCTTACGGAGGACAGAAAAAGATATTGATTTGAGATTCTTGTAACAATTATAACTTGTATAATCATGTCTATTTTTCTAATTTATTTTCGGTTCTTCGGACGTAACATTGTTAATTTAAAAGGACACCTGGTATTTTTTTGGATTTTTAATTCTACATGTAATTAATTGCAAATAAAGTGGTTATACCATATCTTGTACCTAAACTCAATAGTTATACAGGAAAATTTTTACATTTTTGGTGTAACATACAGGTTGTACTGAACAAATTTTTGTTCAAAATAAATTGGAAAAATAGTTTGAGTCAAGTTCTCCCTGTCCAATCAATATTGGACTAATACAAATTATAACAAAT
The DNA here is from genome assembly GCF_024364675.1 of Aethina tumida. Taxonomy (NCBI): domain Eukaryota; kingdom Metazoa; phylum Arthropoda; class Insecta; order Coleoptera; family Nitidulidae; genus Aethina; species Aethina tumida. The sequence goes on along the minus strand of NC_065437.1, from coordinate 19,775,718 downwards.
AACATCTTCATATCATTTTTACTACGATTATATACAGGATGGCTCAGATTGGTTGATTTGACAGTAATTTTTATGTTATATTTTCTAAAAGCATATTTTCCGTAGTTTTTTCCGACATTAAAACTAAATTTAATTATAGTTTCATTTGAATAGTATCCCAAATTTTATATATTTGGTGTGAATGTCCTTGTAGAGAGGTTTTATCGTTTGACAAAATCGAAATACTAAAAAAAATTGTACACATTTTCGAATTTTGCCAAAGGTCAAATTCTGTAGATATTTCGAAATTGGGAGATATTAAAATGTGATTTAGGACAAACAACCTTTTAAAAAGTCTTCAGGCAGTTTTTCTCTATCTGGTCTCGTATTAGTCAAAATCAATTAGTTTGGGACATCCTGTATTTTTAAATCAATACATTAGATTTGTCCTCTTATGTTTTAAGAAATTAATCACTTGTCTATTTTGTTATTTCAATTCAATTATATTGAAAATTTCAATTTTAAAAAAAGGTAAAATTTTGTATCGTAGCCACAATTTTTTTATTTGTTTATTATCTAAAGTAAAAGATTATTATGGTGAAATTATATTAAATTAATATATCTTGGCTAAGTAATAATAAATACACAAACAAGACAACACTTCCGAGTTTTGTTAGTGTTTTTTCAAAAACTGAACTAATAATTGTTACTATACCATTATCTAATTTACGTAATACAACAATAGCTAGCATAAATCCGTTCTCTGATCCTCATTTTGTATTCGTTATCGACGACGAACAGATCAAAGCATGGTTGACCGGTTCTCGCAACCGAGCTTATATCTTTAGTGCCAATTTTGAGTTTATTTCGATAATTTTAAGCCCAACATCCGGCTTTAATTGTGTGCCAGTCTCATTAATGTCGATTCCTCTCCCGGCTCTATGTATATCTTCCAGTTAATGAACACCCTACCTATACCCATCATTGGTCAGATTTGCGTTACTAATACAATAAAATATTGTTGCAAATGTGCACTTGGACGAGTTGTGGGCAATATTGACAGGGAACCTATTTAGCTGTGAGGTAAACATTGAAAGAGGACGTGAGATGATTTATTTGTTATTTAAATTTACTTTAAAATTGTTTTTAATTTTCTTTCTAAATCACGTATCAAATACTGTTATTAAGTGGAATTTAATTAAAGTAATGTCAGTTATTTAGCTTTAATTTTACCTTTTGCCTGAGACATCTATAAAATAATTCCTACTGGTTTTGATGCACAGTATATTTAATTTTTGTTGCTACTCCACACATAGTCAGCGAACTCACTCATTCGATTAGCTGTTTTAAACGCATTTGCTCATTTGGTTAACACTCGTTAGCAACGTGTAAAGCCAGTGTAATTTGGTTACAATTTTGCATTTGCAAACAAGATTTAAATAAAATATAATTAAACTGGCTTTTGCAGCTAAGGTTAATTAGATTATTTGACGTCGCCACATCTCTTTTATATCGAATGTTCAGTTTGTAGGACCAATTAAAATGAGCGTTTGGCTGTTTTAAATTGCACCGTATCTCATTTACAAATAATATAAAATAATACATTTCATAAATACGTTCAATTAGTACTACACGAATGCTACTGTAGTTAAATTCGTGTAGACATTAATCTTTGTAACCTACTTGTAAACTGCACTTTTATTACACGCGTTGACCAGTTCTTAACCTTCACACCTATTCAGAAGTCGCACTTTTCACAACACGAGTTCATTAAATAAAAACATACCGCAACCATTTTTAACCGACTACGTTTTATTTTTTACGTCTTATTATATGAAGTGCATGGAATGTTCGACACATAGGTATGACAAACATGTATGGCTGGTTCGAGTAAAATAATATAGGAGGATCTTTTCCCAGACTCTAAGTTATGTAAATTGAGCAATTCTCGATATCGATTCTAGATGGAAAATATCCCGCACGCATACTCGACCAATACATCAAATACTTGCCCTTAGATGTGAACCGTTTCCCCGGCGCTAACCGGCCTTTTATTTGAATTTTGTGGCCGCCAGTAAAATTTAACACTCGTCCAAATTACAGGGAAACGTTTGAGTTTAACATTCTTTTAAATTTAACTGCGACCTAAAGGGTTACAAAATTGCCTCGTACAGTGTTTTTAATTTTATTTCACTGCCATTGTCGCGATTTTTGTGGAAAACAATTACCTTCAATTGTTGCTTAATAAGACTGATTATTCGACGTATTTTATTGAGTTTCTTGCTAAATTGAAAAAGAATAACAACATACTATTGTAGTATAAAATATCACCCCTAATACTCTTTATATCGCTCGAGGCAAAATCACAGCTTAAAAGCTACGTAAGCACTTTTATCTTCTTCCCTTTTTCTTATCGACACTTGCGGTTAAAAAGAATTATAGCGGCTGTGGTGGAGAGTAGTGGAGCAAGATAATTAGTGTAATAATTGATCGTGCAGAAGAATCGCCTAAACAGGCGTTATTTATTTCAAAGGAACTAGTAAAATAATAATTTTGGGAATTTCAGCAATCAATTATAATGGAATAAATTATTTTTTTGTTTGTGGTTATGCTTATATGCAAATGAAGCTTTTACAAAATACTGCCCGCACATACATATATTAATATTGTTCTATTTAGTATTATCAAACCAATTTGAATGGATTATAATAACAAAAACGCACGTAGGATACAGCATTTTGCGAGTGCACGTATCCATTGCATATAAATCAGCTTCTGATACTTTTGGATGAATATTCAAATTGAATTTCATGGTCCTTCGCGCCGGATATCCTGACAAACAGTAATGTAATTAAATTGCAAAATCAGAGTCCCAGAGAAACACAACAGGAGACCATCCAATTAATTCAATGCAATTTGCCTTCACTTTGTAAGTTTTTCAATTCTTTTTTTTTAGTTGTTGTGTTCAACTTGTACTATCCGAGAGATTTTCTCCCTGTACTCTTGAATAGCAGTTTTTAGAACCTTAGTACCACAGTACATTGTACATTGTTTTTTTGATAAACAATCCTTGGTCGATGTAAAACATATAAAATACTGTTTTAAACGCCAGAGAGATAAATAGGATGCAGTGGAATCAGTGTCATGTGTCGCAGTCATGGCCGTTTAAAATGCGAGTACGTCTAATGAATGAATCATTGTGCATTCTTGCAATTGCAGGTGACCTTATTCGCGATTTCAGTTGCTTGCACCTATTGAAAATTTATCTGTAATTATCGCAGTACGCATATTTACGTGCGCATCGGTGACTTCATGTCGACCCGACAATTTTATGCGAGGGCATTGGCTGCTGCTTTATAGATTTTAAAGTGTTGCTTGAAAGTAGGTTAACGGGCAAAAATCTAGGACTTCAATTAAAATGAAAAGACAACATTTCTATTTATAGACAAAGCGATGACATACATTGCACATGCAGTTATTACCTTTAAGGTATTATTATTATATTTAACATGCCAGGTTTCTACTCCACTTGTTAGGTAAATTAATGTTAAGTAAATATACGTATGTCTTATGTGCAATTGGTTACGCCTTATGCTAAGTCAACTTATGACCTAATATGTACTTTAAAATAAATTTGTCCTCTACAATTTTAATATTCTAATTTATTTAGTTTAATTAACAATTGCAAATGTAAAAAATATTAAACTATATTATACAATAGTATGTTCACAAGGAAATCAAGGTTTAATTAGGTATATGAATTGATTTTATATAAGCTTGTTGAGTATGAGTATATAATGTTGTTCAATAGTCATGTTCGATTCGACCTACAATATTGTCATACAATCTGGTGACCAGCACACAATATTCATATTAATTGACTGGAATATGGACTTTGTAGACGTTAATTAACTATGAATATAATTTTAAGGGTATTCAAGCAATGTATATAAATGATTGGAGATATTTAGTATTCCTTTGAGTATGTCTTTTCATGCCAGATACACTTGATAATAATTATTCAATCCGGCAATTAATGCGGTATTAAAATTTAATATAAATTCATAAAAATTCTCTATAAATTTTCTTAATACACCGTGGTTTATTTTAACCCTCTTATTGATCGTGTGGGAAAGTATGCTGAGCGTATTTTAATCCTTGCCATTTTTGAAGTATTAGAAAATAAAGGACACGTGTCGCCAATTATCTGCCTTCACCACAATGGAAGTTTAACATTTGTCCCCGCTGCACTGTTGTGACAGAGTTTTTAATGAATTCAAGTCCCTTATTGAAACGCAATTTGCTAGCTCGTCAATTTATAATGGCTTTCTTACTGCCAAAAGACGTGCAAGTTCTAAGGGTGTAGGATGCTCACTTGATATTTTTGTTGTCGTTATTTTGAACGCCTGAAAGGGTTATTAACTTTACTTTTTTAAATGACACCATTCATTGCCGCAATTGAATTCATGGAAAATAATTTAATGCACAAATATTTATATTTAGTTAGTTGAAGGAATGCCATTTCCACCCACTTTGCCTCCGATTGATCTCGACGGTACCAGACTGGATGCTGTCCTTCAGTTTTGCACATATGACTCACATATTGTTTACCACATTCGGATCGTTTTACACTTAAACTTGTTTTTTATGCACTAAATCGGTTCTGCTTTCCTAAGTGATTAGTAAAACATAATTGGTAAACAAATCTTATTACTGTAACTAACACGTCGATAAAAATTGACATTGATGAACTTGAACAATAAATATTCCATTTTTATTTTTAATGCTATGTGACTTTGCAGTGGCAAAAGTTACGTTCACAGAGTTATTATTAAAGTAAAAATAATCATGCAAGAATTCCATTGTGATCGGAAAGAGAAATATCAGGAATTTATCCTTTGTGTCCAGCAGTGACCGCAGGGGAAACTATTATAAAGAAATATTGTGTGAATGTAACGGTACGGTTGAAAGGAATTCGTATTATATAATTATGTAGTTGGGCGCCTTACAATTAAGACGGCCGCATTTCTAAAGCATCCAGACTCGCCAAGGACCAATATAGGCTGGACTAATATTGCTTCAAGCAGTGCCTCTCAACCTCAAGACGTCAAGATATACTTTCAAAGCTATACCGAGAAAAAAATGAATTGAAAGCGGATTGAACAGTGTGCATTTTGAGTGAAGTGATGCTGATCTAATTAACGTCATATCACATCCTAACTTATTAAGAAAATTGCATGCGAATGATGATTATCCTAATTTAGCAGAAAATTGCTGACAACTTTATATTTTTATTTGATATTTACGTGTTACAAATAAACACCAATGGCGTTTATACATTGAACATTTTTACTGAAAGTTTTGATGGCCACTGGTATATTCCGATCTAATATTACGCTACTTTAAAGTGATAATGATGGGCACATGTGTCGGCACACACACGTCTCAAACGGCACCTAACGAGCCTAATCTCGGAAGGATAATTGATTTCTTGCACCGCCTGATCTTTCAGATTACTTGAAAAGCAAATACCACTTGTGTTATGGAATATAAATGAAAATTAGAATTGAGGTCTTATTAATTTGAAATATGATTATAAAAATAATAATTAGTTAGAGAAACTTTAAATTCATTTTTCTCTTGGTAGTCAAAGCTTATCATCGTATCATCTGACTAATACCCATATAATAAATGCGTTTAATGGTAGCAATAATATTTCTAAATTTGCCAATAAAAAGAAACAAGCCAATAATTTGCAGATAAAATAAATGTGTTAAGCTTGATGTTATCTTTGCCAATGGGACAAGAAATATAAAAATTAATGGTAGTAAAATAAAGAATAACTTTTTTTATTGTGCCGAAGAAGCAGTTTTTTAGATATCTTGTTGCTTGTAAAATATTTTTATTAGGTACAGATTTATATTAAAAGCATATATGTTTTATATTCTCTATGATCCCATAATTTACCTTAACGACATGATCATCGAAAATATATGAAAATATTGTTGAAAGTTATTACATATTAATTTAAAGACGGCAACTGTAATTTTCATTGTGACTGTAAAAATTAAAAATGTACGAGTTGTTAACAGAAAGAAAGCGTAAATTACATAGTCTTACTACAGACTAAATGGTACCTGTTACATGTTCTGCCTTTATACTTGTTCCATGTGAATTTTTTATATTATGTAAGAAAAAATGTGTTTACAAAAAACAAAATTATTACCTTTAAAATTCTCACGCATTATATCTTTTACCAACCTACTATTCCTGCATTTCCACTTTTTTGTCTACTGTGTGAAAAAAAAATCGCTGCACTAGTGAAACCTATCCGACCTGTTTTTAAGTATGTCATCGGCGTCGCAAGCAACTGAATACAATAAAACTTCGTGGTACCCCTCTTTTATTCCCAGTTTAATTGTTGCCCTCGACCAAGGTACGTGTGGACGTTTTTTTTTTGAAGAGTGGGCAGTAATGAAGAATTGTAAAGATCTCTTCATCGGTGTGTTGCTTTGTGCTCCCACCGAAGAGTGGGCGTGGGAAGAATAACTGAACGAACCTGCGATGTTGCCCGTACCACCATTTTATTGCCAATCAAGTGTATTTTGTTTAATTAGGAATCTCCGTTATGTAAATGATACAGTTATCACCAAAAAAATAGTAAAGAGGATAAATTGTACCTTAATTTTTATGACATTTATGTAGCCTTTCATTTTTCGGAACGATTTTAAATAAATTCAACCAGTTTCATTTATTTTTATAAATTGCACCTCATGTATTTATTTACCATTACCTTGTTACGGTTTTATGTTTTTTGGTTTTTAATAACTGACATCAATCCTCGCTTCTAGTTGTTGGAATTACTTGAACTGTTATACTAAGGAATGCGTAACATTTCGAAATTCTTGCATTTATCGGTACACGGTTAGAGCTAACAGTGGTTTATTAATCAAGATTCCTGCGGTATAGAGTTTCAGGGGATATTATTGATCATTATCGAATATTAAATGCCGACATTTATGATTTACGCGAATTGATAATAATGGAAACTGTACAGTTATTTGCATTTCATTACACTCAATTGAGATATAGATCAAATTGCGACAATTAATAACTTCCTTATAAGTAAAACGTAATGAATCAAATATTGAAATTCAATTAAAAATCAACGGTGACCAATTAAAATCCATTCATTTTTATTTTAAATCAATTATTTCTTGTTGATGTTAATTACTGTATAATTTTCTTTAGAAATACTTTATTGATGCCGACTTTTTGATGTTTTTTTTGTATTAAATACTGAAGATATCAACACAAGCATCATGCTAACATAAGAGTGCATTGAACATAGCATGAATACATATAAAAACGTTAAGTAATTGTAGATAACCAGATACAAGCTAATATTTTAAAGCCCAATGACTGACACATTCTTATGCCTCACCATATATTATCACGTTCATTAATACTAAGAAAACCCTTTTTAGCCAACCAGTTTCGATCTTTTCTCCTTTGTAATATTGTATACGATGAAATAATGGAATTAATTTTAATTATTAATTATTCTTTTGATAAAGTTACATTTGTTGTATTTAATTGAAAAGTCGGAGCATAAACAAATTGTAAATAAGTCTTGTCAATTAATTTTATGATTGATGTCAAGTTATTTAGTTGATATCTTAAACTAGGAACCTCAAACATATGCCGATAGAAAAACAGCTCTACAAGCTGAGCGACCGATTATTTTTCTGATTAACTCCTTTCATTACGTTATTAGTTAAACGAATGTTTCATAAATCCATTAAAGCGAAGGTGTGGAACTCTCGCTTCTAATGGCAAGCTCTTCCATAATACGTTACCAATTGCTTCACCAATAATAGCTCAATTAATAGATGAAACACTTTCAACCCAAGCAGCTAATTTAAAAGATACAAACATGCAATAATTGCCTCTTATTTATACAATGCATGTTATGCAAATTGCACACTTATCGAGATTCATACTGTGTATGTCGTTGAAATGCCAGAGCAGTTGCAAATCACAGGCGCAACAAACATTTCCTATGATTCATAGTCATCTGCATTGTCACATGGAGTAGACAGTTTTCATTATCTTTTTTATTGTTAATAAATAATACAAAGGTCATCTGCAGAATGTTTTATTAACGTTATTTACAGTTAATGTCCTGCGGATCTGACTGTGCTCTTGCGATCTCGCTTGTGGTTTTATTTTATCCTGTGCATCAATTGTGGTAACGTTTTTTCATTATCTGAAACGGAAATTTTGTATGTTTTCTCAATAATAATAGAATTGTAGGCTTTCAGGTATCGACAGTTACCAGAATTATTTATAGGAATATTTTTTTAAGGCACGTGTGGGTAATTTTATTACGTGGATGGGTAAATGTAAATGTTCCAATAAAACTAAAAAGTGGTGCCATTTTCTACACATTCCACCTCATTTTTCTACACCTTCCAGAACACATTTCGCCAAATAACTGTCCACAGCTAAAGAATTAATGGCGCGCCGTTTGTTGGCGCAGTTGGCGGTGAGCCCATTTAAAAAAGTGCCCGCGTATACAAATCTTCGGGACCGCATTGCGTCACGTTGGTTTTAATCTGATTCTACACAAGTCGTTCCCAGAAGTCGTACATTTTAAAAAGGACTTTAAAATAGACGTATTCCGAGAAATTCCTTTGATGTCGTACCAGAACTCGGCCGTATATGGAGCAGCGATATTTCTACGCATAAAATTCCACTTAGACCTGCCCCGCACCGTACATCATCGGCAATAAATACAAGGAATGAAAAATGTAGTTTGCTCTAATTATTTATTATCATTGACTTTGTATTGAAACGTGTTTAATGAAAAAGTACCATTAATCAAGAGGTCTTCCAAGGAATATTAATGTGGATTATCAGATCAAATGGTTTATTTGGTTTTACGAGACAAACTCATATAAATTTGGCACGTTTTTATTTACACTTTTTGAGCTACTTCAAAGTAAAACATTTACGAATTTTGGTTAACCTGTTTGTTTTATCTTTATGTTTGCTTATTTATTATGCAGGAGCTTTAATGGACGAAGTCAAATAGCAATAGTAATGAAACCACTTCAATAGTGACCAACCCCTTGTCGAATTCCAATATTTGTTTTATATCCACAAAGTGCATTACCCAGTTTATACCTACATCAACTTACTATGAGGAAATCTCTATACTGTTAATATAGTGCAACATGCAAGGGAATATAGTTACTAAATTGAAATGGAGCATCAGTTCTTAGACATTAAAATAATGTTGTTTACTAACAGCGGAGCCAAAATGGACATCGTTCATTACCTATTTGCGTGATGACTATCGATTTATCACCGCAACATTAGCTATTTTCATCGCAGGTCATTGAAAGGAGTCCAACAATGCGGCTTTCAAGTGTGTTTGTACTTTACTTAATACATAAATAATGACTATTTTATTTTCTTTCCATTTGGTGAACGTAGTTTGACTTGCAGGATTCTCATTATTCAGTGTGTTTTGTTGCTGACGTAAACAACCACATAAAATGTATTCAGTTGAGGAAAATCGATATACATTACCTAAAAAAGTAAACAAGTTCACCGCATGTTTCACATTAATACCATCAAAGGCCGACTTTAGAAGTAGCCAATACATATTTATAACATTTCCAAACTAGGTTTTATATAAAATAATGTGTAAGTGTTGGGAAAATTGCCTTCGTTTCTTTTGATCCAGCTTCTTTTATTACATTGTTAGGATATTGAAATAATATTTTTTGTATGAATCAGTTTTAATTTTTTAATTTAATATATCAGTAACAATCCTGAAATGAAATTTACCGGAAATGTTCGCAATAAACAGAAAACGTGAGCTGTTTATAGTGCATGTGAACGCAGGGAACGGTTATCAAGATCGACAAATTGACTACAATTAAGAGGTTAATGACTGGCCTCATCCCGAAATTCGGGCGTTTAATTGAATCTAACGTTTGCTAATTGGATTCAACGGAAACTTCTGTATGTTATAGCCTCTTCGCAACGTTAAATTTATTTTATATTATTTACATTGTGAAATATCAACCGAAAATCCATTTTATGTTGCACAATTGAATCGTATTGCCAGTATTTAATCTTATTTTCTTTAAACTCGTTCTACTTGGCAACGAACTGTGCAGCTCCCAAATGGTAAATATATGGCTTTGCCAAAAGCACGAGTTCGCAAGATAAATCGTCCAAATCAACATACATAAACAATAACTTCCGCACTGATATTGTCGCGAATTTTTTTGGATGCGCTGTTTAAGTTCCGGTTCTACGCCCCAATTTTCATTCTATATGAAGTTACATTTTTGTTCTACTCTTTCTCTAGCTCCCCCCAAGATTTATTGCCACGTTTGTTCCATTTTGTATTTGTATAACTTACAGAAAGAAAATTGTGTTTACCATTTTTGCCAGATGTTTCAAATATTTGCTCTACGCATTTTTAAAATTGCTACGTTATTTGTTACTGTCTTTACAAATGATTAACACTTCAATAGTACAACTGATAGGTATCAAAACGACCTTCCCATTTATTAACTCTTCATGTGACCTTCAGGCATGATATACCACTCGATGGAATATGTGATGTTAAGAATGAACAGAATAATCTGTCTGGGAGAAATGAGAAACTCGTTTTGTTGTTATTAATTATTTACATCAGGGATTAAGGAATGACTCAGACATAATTTGGTTCCCATGATGGTCCGTCAAATTTTACAGTCTACTTAGGCGCTATCAAACGGACATAAATTAAGATAAAAAACTGAGAAGCATTGAGTTTTTTTTATTGTTTTTCATTCAAGATGTAATTTGCTTCAAACATTGTTGCCAAGTTGGTCAAACCCTCCAACCATTTATCGAACTTAATGTACCAATATATTATAATATATTTTCTTTTTGTTTTAGAAGGGGAGATCAACCGGAAGTAATGTGGTTCCCAGAAGAGAAATAACTGAACAAGAGCTTCAGGAGCATATGACTAACCCAGTTGTTCTTGCGGCCTTAGAAATCGGCCTAAATGTGGAAAGAGTTAAACGTGCAATCAAGGAAAAATTAGAACAAACTGGTCGATCATTTTCTCAGGCTGACGCTCTGGTAGAAGCTGCCTTAAGCTTACAACATGATGAAGACGATACTGTAACTGAAACTGACGACTCTTCCATAGTAACAAGACACATCAGGCCTCATGTTCCTCGAGTAAGACATAATACAAGTCCATCCACTGATAAAACCCCATCCAAATCCATCTCTGTCGATACAAGTGGCAGCTCCGGCGAAAGAAGTTCAACTAAGCCTGTTTCACTAGAAGAAGAAAATCGAATTTTAAAAGAGGCCAGACTGTGTAAAATTTGTATGGATATTGAAGTAGGAATTGTATTTTTACCTTGTGGTCACTTGGCCACTTGCGTAAACTGCGCTACTAATTTAGAACTGTGTCCAGTTTGTAGGTCGGCCATAAAAGCAACTGTGAGAACCTTTTTAGCTTAAATTCTGATTGATTTGTGTTATTTATTTTTAAATGTCTTTTAATTTAATTTAATTTTCAACCAAATCTCTCTCACAAATGTTTATTTAGTATAACGATATACTCAATAACCAAGTGTAAAGCCTAAGAATATGTAAATGATATATTTTAATACTTGACAAATAAACGTTTTTGATTAAAAGAAATTGAAATTATTGTTTGTAATTAATTGAATTGAGAGTTAAATCTTGAAGTAATAGTAAGTATGTTTTAAATTTAATTTAACCAATTAAAAAATTAATAAAATAGTAGTTACAATAGTAATAGTAAATTCCTCATTGAAAAATATATAATAAGCTTATACGATTGGGACATTTAAGATAACTTGATGTTTAATCTTAGAGGAAGTGAATTACCGACCATAAATAGCTTATACTGATGATGCTTTTCGTGTTCACTCCCATCCTATATAATTACAAGTTAATTTAAACTTCTAATGACGAATTTTCGCCTGGGATGTTTACGTGAACGTTACAATTTACTAAATGAACGGTTTTTCGTGATGAATAGGTTGCTTACGGTAACTGAGTGTTCTCACGAACAGCTCCAGTTGCGGGGAACGGGCATTCATTTGCTGTAAGTGAAAACTGCCAAATGGACGGAGTAACTACTCAAAGAAATACCTTCCGTGCCCGTTATTGATCGTGGACCTTGCCGCCCTCCTGTAAATTGTAAGGGACATTGTATAGCAGGAACTAAAAGTAGATTGTTGTGTTATCCCCTGATTTTCTATCCTGTGGCGTGACTAAAACTCACGAAAGAAGTACGTAGTGAGAGCCTGCTGTTGGAAGTGAAATTGTGTTATCTCTCGTGGTCTGGGTTGTGGGACATGAGAGATAGTATTGCCTAGGAATATCTACGGACGTCATTATTTAACATTGAAATGACTGATGGATAAATGTGGTGAAATACATATATTTATATCTCGAGAAAATCCCGCAACCAAAATTAATCATTCTCTTTTAGAATACATAAAAGCCGCCGAGCCATAATATGCGTCACCAGCCCATTCTATACAAGGCCGGGACTGTTAATTGACCATATACAGAAAATTGGGCCTAATCTCTGAATAATAATTCTAATCTAAGCTTGTGCAAGTTTCGTTGTGTTTGCGGCGGGGATTTTGGGTTTATCTTAGTCGTGGGACATCACCGTGGTCAGTAATTGCGATTGCTATCTGATTGGCCCGCTGGACCCATGATTAACAAATGGTAATGGGCTGTAGAAGGCAAAGCAAGGGCCGGACGACGTCCATTTTAGTTCGTCGACTTGAAACGTTGCAATGCCCCTTTTGAACTTGTCGGCAAGAAGTAATGTAGGCGATCAATAGTGCGGGTTCTAGGCGCGTGCTTTGCTTGTAGAAATCAAGACGACATTAATCCTTAGGAAGATTGACACAATATAGTAATACTTGGTTTATTTTGATATTTAGCTTTAACCCATTTAAAATCAATATTTATTTGAATACATATCGGTGGTGCATTCGTAAACTGTGAGTTTTATCAAATCCAACTGATCAAGTTTATACTGTAATTATATAATATATAGGTATCATCCATTTTTTATTACTACTATTCCTTGTAAGTTAATGTTTATACGTAATAAAAAGTAAATTTAATGTGACCAAACAGTATTGAGTTAATTAATTTATAGACCTCGGTTAAAGCGATGGTCTTGTATGCATTTTAAGAGCCGGACATAAAACCTAATATATTGCTTGGTGACGTTTATTGGCGCACTTGCCAATTTATTAGTTCACACAAACATCTATTTGTATACATGAGGCGAAGCTAAATGGATAAACAGCGTAAACTGTCTATTATTTTTAATGTAACGTGGCTTTACCGGATAAAGTCTCGCCATGCGGTTCGTATCTATTTATTGTGAATGGCGCATAAAATTACGAATCTGATTAAAGTTACGCCTGGCAGACTTCAATATTTGACTATAAATTTATTATTGCATGTAGCCAGATTTCCTAAACAGCAAAATTAATATTCCTAAAGACATTCAATTAACTTTTAACTATAATTTTTCTTTCTGTTATATTTTGCTTTGAGTTTCACCCATCTAAAATCTTAACTAACCCAACTGTCATTTTCATATTTCCTCAGATAACGCAATATCTGTAATTGCGGAAGGGTTTCCGTATCATCCTAACTACAAATTATTTGCGTTTCCCCCACTCAAGTTTGTGGTTACAGTTTCGGACAGAGTTAAACAAGATCTTAATGAAGTAAAAGCAATTCCAAGGAGACTAACGACCACCTGAGGCTTAAAGGCTCTTAGGCAAACAGAAGCCATTGCGAAATTTCCACTACCCCATGTTGAGGTTCATGTTTCTCTCATTGTGTAGAAACAATACGTTTTTCGATAACATCTATATTAGGAATCAACCCCATGAATTTTCTAATATACAATACACGATAGCCAAGTCCCCTCCTTCTAATGAAACCCATTCTTCTTAGGCAGTAAATTCAACTCTGGAGTAACCCTTTTCCATTTAGCTGCTTGTGCAATGTAAGTATTTTGCCTTATATATTATTTGCACATTTTAAAATAAATTAAGGTGGATATTGCGATCACACGGTCAACTTGTGTCCCTCTGACAAAACCCTCCCACCTTACGTAATAAATCCTTTTATTATGTGCACCCCTTTCTAGAGTGGTTGCGTTACACAGGGAAAAGTAAATAGTGACATAGAAGATCGATAATTTCGTGCGAATGTACTTGTTTGTACGAACGTTCCCTCTGGAAATGAAGCTTAAGGTGAACGCTTATTGCAAATCCTTGGATTATATGCATGATTCATCAGAAAAGCTAAATCTCATGAGAAATGGCAAGTGTTTAAATCCCTCCCTTTACAATAGAAATAATTTTTCAAATTTTGAGCAACCTCAAATCAAGAAATGAGAGTAAAATGTTTTCTAAATATCAATTTTTCGTATCTTTATACATCTGACGTTTGTAAACACCCCTCTGAACAAATCTGCGATCGCTAGAAATAAATTCAGCCGCTATCGAAACTGTCATCTTTATTGCTTGAATAAAAGGAGAAAGAGTGCATCATTTAAGGTGATTTTATGAAAAATAATGTTCAAATATTTTGACATAAATTATTTTATAATATGTGGGCAGTACCAAATACAAAATACCTAATGTGGCCATATGTAAATGCAGTAAATACTTCATTTCTTAGTAACATGTTTCATTTACGGTAGTTGCTATTTTTTATGTCCGTCTTTAACCCTCCCTTTTACTATTTGCACTCACTTTTATTGGACACAAACATACCAAACGCTGTCGAGTTTTATTGACAGTGGCTGGAAATGTTTTTATTGAGTTTGGGTTTAAGCCCGACAATTTAGAAAATTTGTTGGAAAGGAGGAAATACTGTCCGTTTCAATTTAAATGAATCGATCTCCTACGTCGGATATACGTTTGATTTCCACCTATTTTTTGAACAACAAGGAATAAATTTAGTAAACCACGTAATTTAAAAATATACAGGACTTTTCTAATATTGAAAAATATTGTATTTGTTATAAGTAATTAATGGTTTATGTAGATATATTATAACATAAAAGGTTTAGATCCTTTTAATGCAGCATCATATTTAGTCCTATACAATATATCAGCTATAATGTAACACCATGTGCCTCTCAAAATTTTATTCGCTGCTATTAAAGCATCTTTCGAAAACACATCCATTAGGAAAATCCAACTTTTTACGAGCTATGAAACCACTGCAGTTCATCAGTTCAATTTGAGAGCTATTTGGGTTAGACGTATAGTGGTAATTAAGAACGTTATTGCCCGGTTCAGCGTTTATAACATCCTTTAATACCACGTGTCGCCTGCACTGGACATATGCTACCCCTGGTTATTAAATATTAGCAAAAATAGATACTTTGTAATGCAACTTTATATCATTTATAGCTGTTGCATAAATGGTGGATGCGCTGGTATAATATAATGTATTTTTTGTATTTCTAGTTTTACGGTATTTATTTGATCCCACGGATTCTGTTCATGTTTTAATGAGCTCCTGTTATTATGTTCGTTAGGTGAACATAATATATATTAGTCTTGTCCTTTATACACATTTGCATATATGTATGCTTTGGTGACGTCTAAGAATCTACTTTCTAATGATGTCTCTTTGAGAGGCCACCCTCTTATTAAATCCATATATCGCTCAAGTGGGTGAGGTTCAAGCACTCTCTCAATATAAAGTTATGGCTTTTCAACTATGGCTCTCTGAATACTAGGATGTTGGCATTAAAATAACTCGAAGGTATTATTGAGTTTTCGACTTTCTTCAAAGTATGATAAAAGCTTTAGGTAATAAGTATAAAATAATTGATCGACTTAATAAATTCTTGAGAAGTTTCTCTTGTGATATAAAAACGAAATACTTTTTTTATTGCGGAAGTAAATAAAATGCTCATATTAGTACTAAAATAAATATTTCCGTTGCACCCACAAAAGTCTTTATTGACATTAATATTATGGACCCTATATTATTGATTCGAATTGCCTTTCTGATTTATGCGCTCCTATATATTATCGAATTTTTAACAACGTTATTTATGGCGTACATCCGATTTACTTTAAACCTTGGCGGTCCGCAGTTAAAAAGTTATTGAAATCGACCACCAATCAAATGAAACTGCCAGGCCTCATCGATGTGTGTACATGCACAAAACTAACATATTGGTTCATGTTAGATTTACGTACATGATTGGTCAAATATTTGGTGATTGTAGTTAGCAAGGATTAAATCCGTTTCGCAAACATAGTAATAACATTGAGCTTGTTTGGGCGATATTGAATATTTTCGAAAATTTAAATAATACCACACACAGATTAGTTTACAGTGCACAAGAAATTTAATAATATATATTAATAATTTATAATTAAATAATTAATAAAAAGTATGTCAAATTAAAGTTAAAAGGTTCAAGTTTTACTTTAGAAAGAGTAATATATTAATTTACAATAATTAAATAAATAGGAATGTACAATTATCATAGTTATTGATAAATTAAAATTTCTATGATAACATTAAGCTTTTAGTTTACTATGGTAATATTACTTATGCAGTAATCCTTTTAATTGCTTATTCGTAACATAACTTAATTAAATTCATTCATTAGCATGCAGACTGTAATTATGATCGAACATGTGTATGGCAAATTCCGAATAATAATTATAATCAACAACGTCCGTACGTATTTATTTGAAGTGGTACAAACGCAGCTTCAGGGATGTTTCACAAAGTTCAAAATTGAAATTAATTACAAAGTCAACATCAGTATTAATTCATTGATCTGTTAACGTTACAGCGCAGGATATCAAAATTGTATTTTAAATGTAAATTACAATGTTAAATGAAATATGAAAAGTTATCAAGATTATTTATTTTAACAAAAAATGAATCAAATTGTCTACTTACGACTTGAATTTCATCGAGTTTTCTGAGAATGCCCGTGACCGATCAATAGCACTTTCAAACTTTGATGTTTGATGAAATATCGAGAGGCTCGCAGGAAATCAACCTTCGGACCCTCACGAAACAATTCAGCGGCATAAAACAATGGCCCCCGTACACTTGTCACAAAAGCCAAATTGGGCAAATCGATATTACGTTGGCCACATCAAAAGGCCAACTAGAACTAAAAATTTCCCAGGATATTTACTTAATTTCTTAGAAAATTTCGATTAAACTCACTCGAACATGTTGTTTTTGTAATAGTGGCAGTAGTATACAATCAGGAATTAAATATCTAGAGATAAAATAGCGTACGCCCGTTATGAAAAGTGAAATTGTCGGATGGTATTGCGAATTTCAGAATTGGTATTTAACGCAGTGTCCGAAACGGGCAGCGAATTGTCGGGATGTGATGCTATTCTATAACTAATCCACTCATTAGTGTTTAATGCACAGTTAGCATATTGGCCAGATTTTGATCCACCGCAACCGAAACATTATTTTATGGTGGCATAAACGCATGATGGTGTAATTAGAAACTCATCGATATATTGTCTTTAGCCATTAATTGAGGTAATCTGCATTTTGAGTATCTAATTTAATATGGATAGTAAGTGGATTAGGATACGTGACGCTCTTAAACGTTCAATGTGTACTTTTGGAACTCATGTTAAACACGTTATTTTATTACTCTTTGCATAATGGCTCGTTCCTAATAGATGTATTTTAGTGCCTCAGGTGTTTAGAAAAGCCATTAATCGATATAGAAAAAATATGAATGTACTTAAATTATTACGGGCTCTGTTTTAGCAGTTTCTTTAAGAAAAATGTGACCTGAAATAGCATATGTTTGAGGCATTATCTTCTAGGATCTTTTATAAGAGTCTAGTTATTATCTCATTCCCAACTATGTTTTAAATTAAAATTTTGTTATCCTGTAGCTCAGGCTATACAGCATACTTTTTACATTTAAGACATACATATCCCACACAGCAGATGACATACAAGAAATAGAAAGGACTGAACATAAAAATATTAGAATATGGTAATATAATAATAAGCATTCAATGGATATTTATGGTACATCCATTAGATCACCATGAATGTTCACAAATAACTATAAAATATAATAAATATATATAAAATGTATACATATATTGAAACAAGAATTCTTAGACTCTTTTTTCCATTTTTATCATTAGTTTTATTTCACAGACCAGTATAGACAAAGATTTTCTTTGTTTATGCAGATCGCTGTTGAATTTTTCGCATGCCGACCTTAGTTAATAACCCTATGATTCTGCTAGAACTGTTTTATCTTTTTTTACATTGCCTTAAACTGTTTTTATGTATTAAGGTAAGAAATTTTTATTTTAATTTTATAATCAGCAATTCATATTTAACATTAATTACTAATACGAAGACTAAATTATCAAAAGATAAGTAAAATGAATCTATTATCATCTACAATACATTATTTTAATTTTATTGAATTTTACAATTTTATATTATATACAGGGTTATTTACCTGATTTATTGATTTGTTAATGAAGAATCAAAAAAAAAAAACATTTCAATAATAATAGATTTTTAAATTCCTTATGTAATTGTAAATAAAAAAATATTAATTATTTGAATTATTAATTTTTTTCCAAAAATCTTGTCCGAATGATGGTCTAACTAAAATGCCTGTAAACCCAACAAATTTGATGCAAGAAAGTCCAGTTTTGGCATATATATTAACCAAAGCCCTTATTAGAACTGAGAAAATTTATATAGGTTGCTTGTTATTTACATTTAATATAATACATCACAAAACGTTAATAACTTTATTTTCAATGGAACTCCGTGTATCGTAGTAAGACAGAATATTAAAAAAACTTTCTATTGTATAAACTTACCTATTCACATTAACAGAGGTTTATCAAAAATGTAATGTAATGTTGTCAGATACATAATAAATCATCAAAAATTTTAAGAAATATTTTTACATTTATTTGAGAGTACCAATAATGACTCCTTATAGAATGGTCTTTGGTTAAAGTGTATGCTGTCAAAATTTTAAAAAGAAAAATTAATAGAAGAAAATTATTGGAT
Source organism: Aethina tumida (assembly GCF_024364675.1). Lineage (NCBI taxonomy): Eukaryota > Metazoa > Arthropoda > Insecta > Coleoptera > Nitidulidae > Aethina > Aethina tumida. The sequence continues at coordinate 19,756,563 of NC_065437.1, read as the reverse complement.
TTATGCCTAGGATACGATATACTATATAATTTCATTTGTATGTAATTACAGAATTTATATATCTAAAAATATACAAGGTGTTCCATTGACAATAAAAGTGTTGGTGTCACTTCCTGTGAAAGCGAAAATGACTTTTTATTCAAAATAAATTAGAAAATTAGTTATAATAATCAAGATCTAATTGCTATAACAATTTCCAATTAATACCTAATCTTCTAATGTATAATTTAAGTACATCACCCTGTATATTTCTTTAATTTGTGATTTGGGAGTGACTGTTCCTTGTTATTCTAAGGAAGAATTTTGCCTTAATTTTTGTTTTAATTAATATGTATCTGAGATGTATCTAAAATGTAAAATTGTGATGTTTTTGAATCGTCGAAATGGGATAAATATGAGACTATCCTTTGTACATGATTTGTATTATTGTATCGGAGAAATATCTCTGAGTTTTACGTGATGTGTATTATTAAATGTGATTTATAACTAATATACTTGTGTATTTAATAATAATATAGATATACTTTTATAATTAATTTCAAAAAATAGAAAGAAAAAAATCATAATCAATAATTGGCTATTTTTTATATATGATGCATTAAATATGCATTTTATTAGATACCATAAAATTGAATAATAAAACTGTTGTTTTGAAATGCACTGATGTACATTTAATAAGGATTAGTATTTGACAAACGACACGTTCACACATTTTCCCCGAACATATGTAGATTTCCCAAACTAGTTATCGCCCTCTAATGTACAAATAATTTTTCTAATTTATCACAAAAATACTCATTTCATGACACATTATATGTACAGTATATTCAGCCAGTGAAAATCTTTAATTTTGAACGCCTTCTTTAATCTTTCTCCATTACTCGGGTTAATTCAGGTAATTTTCTTAAAATTCCACCGCCTTCCAACTAATGAATAAAACCAGCGAAAAGAATATTCTGAGTTAATTTCAAAGATTACTTCACGCAATTTCGTAGGCGTTGACTCATTCGAAAAAGGAGGAAGGAACGCCGCCAGTCCTTTCATTATACAAACCATTGGAGCAGTTCCAGTCACAAAAGACGTTCCACGCTTCCAAGCACTTTGTTCGTTAAATTATATTCGGTACACCACGCAAAATACGTTGTAGCAGAGGTAATGTGATCAACACCTCGGAACTTTGATGTTTAACGAAATATGCTCCCCCGAGCTAATCAGGCATAAGATAATGGCATCGACCTGCCCGATATGGATGCGTCGCAATATCCTGTCACGTGCAAACTTATGATGAGCATTAAATATGAAGGTGGATCGATAACGGGTTTTATACGAAGATTCCGTAAGTCATGGGATTGGAACAAATTTTATATAAGGACGTTTTCAATACACATCGTCGGTGTCTTCTCTGAACTGAATAAACAAACAAACTTAGCTGTATAAAAATATAAAAGTGCATTTTTAAATGTATAATTAGCTGGATGGCCCTTTTTATAATTAGGTAGCTACGTAATACGCTTCTGGGCACTTGTACTCGAATCTTGATCCAGCCAATTCAAACATCAGAGTGTAATTTGGTTGTTTGTATCGGGTACATAACATTTCATGTCTAATGTTTCTGTGAGGGTGGCGACGGCCTACCGTGTAATGCGGAGCCCAAATCCAGTTCTCGACGTTGTAACGGCTCCTGTTCATTACAGAGTTGAATGTAAACGGCGACCGTGGGGACGAAGCCGGCAAACTAATATTTTCTTTTGCACGACTGATATCGGTCACGCAGTCGCTGGTTTAATTAACTTCCTACGTTGGAAGACTAAATAATCGTTTTCCGCAATAAAGCGACGCCAACGACTCTTGCTTTACGGTGCACTCGTTGTTTGGCTAATAAACTCAAACATCCTGGCGACGAACCATATCAAAATGGAACATCTAGAGATCATTACCAAGGCGGTTATTCAAACTTGGAACAAAACTCATCGATCGCTGGCACGAAACACGTTACAGATCAAACTCAAATTCTTTCGCCTATATTAAAAGCAAAGTCACTCGACCGTTGGTATCCTTCGGGGTGGATATTTCATTAAATCCATGTAACATTGTATCGCCGGCAATAAAGTCTGTCTTCTACATACGGCGTACCCCATTCGAAATCCTTGACGAGTGAAATGGATTTCTTTTATGATATTTATATAGGATGTCGTCAGCCGTAAATCCTTGATGAAATTTCTAAATTAAAATTTTGTTATCTCTCATAAACTTTAATCAAATGTAGCGAGTATATGTACAAAACATAAATGTACGTTAATCTGAAAATCATGTTTGTTGTATGCCTTCTTGTTTTCTGTACAAAATAAATGTATACAAAAATAAAAGAACGTGAAGATAAAGTTTTTAAGAATGTATTTATTTAATTAATAAATGCTATATCTTCCTCAATTTGTACTTTCTAGATACATCTACAGACATTTTTATATTTTTGGTCAAAAGTACAGTAGTGGCCATAATTATAGTAATTTACTAAAATATAAGTTGTGAAATTTGATTTAGATGTCAGTTACCTACATTGTTTATATTTTTTCGATTAGTATTGTACCTACTGTGCAATTTGTCAATTCAATTTTATTCTTTAAACAATTGTGTAGTATTTTATTTTTCACTGGACAAAATTTTAACTTTTTACTCATTGTCTTTTACTGCTCTTTATAAATTTAAATTGACTATTTATTTTTAGTTGATTATTATAATTATTTTATCATTGATCGAAGTAAAACTATGACATTTAATTCTATGTTGTCAAGATCGAGAAAAACAAGGAGTGATGGCAATGAATTTACGGTTAAATAAGTCAATCATCTTCCGTATTATTAAAAAGTTTAGAGAAACTGCCTAAATGCTATGAAAAAATTGGTGTAACTATGAAGAATGAATATCAAAAAACAGTCCAAACTTCGTCAAAATTAAATTAAAGCCAACCAGGAAGAAATGAACTGAGAAAATGGTAATGGATACAAGAAAAATCCAAGTTTATATCTAAAAATGTGAAAGTCCAATTTTGATTTGTTTAAGATGTCATTTACTGGACCACAGACCAGTGTTGATATCTATATTCATTAATTTGATTTAAGGACACTCCCAATTTTTTTCTTTAAAATTTTGTTGGTGTTTTAAGGTATTAATGTTGTTCAGCTGCTAAACGTATTTTGCGTTACAATATATAAATTATTAATTCTTATTAAAATCCTTTTATGCAATCGTAAAAGAGTATACAGTTATAGCTTTTGCGAATGTCGTTAAACATATATTAAAGCCAATAAGTGCTAGGCGTTTCCATTAGCTGTGTGAACGTCACCGTTTTTCCCTTATTCTTCGTCTTCGCCATAACCCGTGTGACAAATCGTTAATGTTATTACACGTCATTTACATTGCCTGATCTCATTGTAACTAAATGCAAAAATTGTCCTTCGTCCCACCCACCTCCATTATCCCAACATTGATAAATATCCTGGTTCCTCTAAGATCGCACGGGACATTATAGCCTACAATGCCATTGCCAAGTAACGGTCCCATGTACGGAGGGTGTGCTGATATTCCATCAATCATCGAAGCTGGCATAGTATCCTAATTCGCACTGTTCTGTCAACAATGTGTTTAGACGTGTGGAAAACATCCTTCATAAAAGCGAAAGTGACGTTATAGAATTAGGGTAGGGACCACGGATCTGCTAAAAGCTCTAAAATGCCCCAAAAATGCATATGTGCAACACTGGACCATTGTTTTTGTCCCCGATATTAAGTAAATGGAGGGTGATGGCCATCGCCGTTCGGACGCTTATAAATTCACGCTTTATAAACTCGGCTTCCTAAAATGGCCCAATCGTTTATCTAGGTTTTATACAAAGTGGCTATATTTATGTATTCTAGGCACTCTTAGAACAGGACATATAAGTTTTATTACGAGGTCCATACTTTTTATGTCCGAATGTATTTTTGTCACCCCTTACGTGTGAAAGCGAATTTTGAGAGGAACATTTGTATAAATTAATTTGTTATTTTTCTTCCTTTAATTCTAAATCATTTGATCTTACATTGTAAAAGATTGTAAAAGAATTTTTAACCTTTCATCAACTTGGTATAAAAGTCTTACTTAAATTACTTTCACTCTTATTCGTCAACATTTTTGTGAGAAACTTAAATTTGCAGGAGTTTCTTTAACAGAACTACATCTTATACATTTTTGATGTTTTCTTTACGATTTTACGGAATCGGGATAAGATCTTATGTTTTATTCATCGGAGTTGGAATATAAAAGAAGTACTCGAAGAGTTTCTTTTCTTGTATTCGTGACGTGCCAAATATCTATCTACTCAGCAGCTACTTGAATGAAAAATCGTTAATTTTTGGTAATTTATTATGAATTAATAGACGTGTTGGATAAATTGTTGTTTCCTCGAAGAAGATGAAAAATTGTGATGTGCAGAATTGTAAGAAACTAAATTATAAAGCTGTGTAGATATGTAAATATTCGTTAAGAAAGGACTTAGATTATTGTGACTATGGATGTTCTGCAGTTGGACACAAATTTAAGTTATTTACTACACCAGTCAAGGCAGAGTATTAAGAAATAAATTTTATTATATTTCCGACTCAATGTGCCATAACCAAGTGATGTTGACGACACGTTTAAAGACCAATTTATTTAAATGACTTTAAAGTGTCCTGTTTATTTTGACGACGTTTTCACCATTAAATGGGAAAGCCACATGTACGATCACAACAACTGACGTTGGTGCCTGCCATTTTCGTTTCCTTTCCACATCCCACTCATTCACTGGTTGATTTTATTGCGCTACGCCGGGCCCTGCGTGCACCATGCGTAACACTTAATGGGATTTTGAATTAATCCTAAAGTTCTACACCTCCTGGGCATGCGACAGCGCAGCGACCCCCATCCAACCCTTCCGCAGTATTCGTGCATTCCTGCGGTTTTGTCTTTCTCCAAACACATTCCGAACTATTGAAGGAGCTTTAATCAGACGGTAGGCGACTTTGGCAAGGATCGGCTTTCTCGTGTCGTAAGTGGCGATTTCCCTAAATCATAAATCTCCCTCGCGGTGCACAATAGTGAGACCACTTCAGATTCTGCTTATAATTGGCACGTCTGACTATGGGGAGCTTTTTAATGACGATTTTACGGCGTGCAATTATGGAATACACATCAGGCGACATGTGGATTAAAATGGTCGTGTGAGGATTCATAGAATTCAACATGGCATTTAATTTTTTTACGTGTCATGTACATGAAGGTCAATAGTTGTATTCATATGCACATGGAATGTGCTATTAATTACAGACTTGTTTAGAGATCATAAATAATATCTGTGATGGTCATTAATTTTTTTTTCTTTCTTACAACTTGGTCCTTTTATGAGCACAAAGTTGTAAAGATTTTCTATTTATTCCCATAATATCAAATTGTATTTCTGGGCGCATCAACCTGATGTTATGTTATGATTCGATTCCCCCGTGTTTCCATATGGAAAAGGGCGTATCTCATTCAGGAGTATTTTTCCAGACAGCCGTGAATTTCGCTACACACAGCATCACCTGTCATGCACTTCACAAGTCGCGTCACATAAGGGAGTAGACATTTATGCAGGGGACGTTTTTCATAGAAGCACTGCCAGTCGTGTTCGTGAAACCTGAAAAGGTGCATTGACCTTACTTTATTTAACGCCCTCTTTTCAGACTCATGTTGTTAATTAGCATATATTTAGGTCTAGAGCCTGAAAATTTTATCAAACATACATTGTACAAATTGTATGCAACTTTGATGTAAGTTTTCCTTGGAAAATAAAATTGTAACAATTTATTTATTACACATCCAATCATAAAATGGTATTGTAAATCCTATAATCGCTTAAAGCGATCACATTTGTTTGCTGCATAAAATAGACCTATAAAATTCACACTGATCTCAAGGATTTAACAACGTAACATAGTATCTCATTATTATTGCTATTTCGCTACAAATTAGAAATATAAATAGCAAAATATCACAAAATCATAAGATCGATTAAACTTGTAATGTAATGGGCCAATATTGTCATGGTTATGGGTATTAATGGAGGACGCTGATATACTTCTATGAAGAGGAGTAATGTTCTAGAAATTATAGTTTGATTTATATCAAAGTGCCAGGAGCTATTAGCTTATATGCAATATTCTAAATTAATTGCAATGCCGTAAGTTACTAAGTATGTCTAAATATACCTACTTGTTGTGACATTTTAATTTATATACAATTATACATACCTATTTAGAGCAATATGCTGTTAAATAACTAAAAATATAATTATGATTTATAAACGGATACTGTAATTAAATATTAAAAGATATATTAATAAATACAATGTTAATATGTATTAACATATAATTTTTATATTATATAATAATTTGATAATATTATTATTGTTATCAGAAATTAGGTGGCCAAAATACTAAAATGACCAAAAAGTTTTATATTATTTATATATTATAATTATTTTACTTATTTGATTTCTTAGATCTAACAGTAACACGTCCATGGTTATGCACTTTTCATTTATCCACTTCCGCCTTGGTTACCTTTCACGATTTCAATCCATTTTTAACAATACTTAAAGGCATATTGAACTACGTTCGTGACTACTTGTAAAATAATAATATAATCCTTGAAATTTCATTGCATATTCTATTAGAATGTAATAATGCATTTTGATTAGTTAAATTCCAAAATACTTCGAAATATTGAAACAAAACCACAGTATATTTAAAGGTGGTTTTACATCTTATTAGCATAACATACCATTTATTTTATTAAAAAAAAACGCATTTTATGGATTTGATCACATTTTTTTTCATTTAACATTGTAAAGTCTTCAAACACGATTTATGTTATAGTGTCTCACAAAGTGTCAATACTAAGAATAGTCAATAAACTAAGAAATATGAATCTTCAACGACATCATGAACCAATTATTATTCATCTGCATACAAATTTTGATCAAATTTTATTTTTGTAGACGACAATATCCGTCCTCATCGGGCAGGATAAGCGTTACAAAATCATGACATTACTCGTAAGCAGTGGTCCGCATGTTCACCAGACTACAATTCAATTGAACTTTTATGGGACCGTCCTCAAAACAAATTTAAACTCGAAGCCTACAGTCTTAAAATTTGAGGGAACTTATTAATGCTCTTAGAGAAAAATGGTAAATTTTGAGTATGCCAAGGTGGATGGAAACTATTCGTACATAAAGGGAGAGAACGACTAAATACTGGTTAAAAAATTAGGTGCTTATAACATTACAAGGAATTTGGTGATATTGGTTTTACAATTGGTTTAAAGGTTCTGTTATAATTTTCCTTAATTTTTATAAAACATTATAATTAATAAAACTGATTTTGATAATATTTTATATTTGTTGCAATATAATGTTATTAGTATTTTGATTCGTGAAATAATACAAATTATCTACTTTGAAAAACTAATAAGAATAATAAATAAAATAATAATTTAATAAAATTAAATAGATATAAAAATTTGTTTAAATAATGAATATAAAATAAAAATATGTAAATAATTTATAATCATTATTAGAAAGATTAATTTATTACTCAAATTATATTTATAACGTTCGTGTTGGATAAAATTGTACGCAATTTGGGGGAACATCCGAAAAGATCGCCCTGTACATTTCACAATACTCAATAAAATTTCGCAACAGAACGTAACCACTATTCTGGACAGCATCGACCCGTCTCAAAGCACGGACGTGGCAAACTTACCACTGCTGATGTCAGGGACAGGACGAGGGTTGGTTTAGACACTTTCCTGACCGCAAAAATCAGGAGAACAGTAATTTAATCTTAAAATACGTCAGGTTTCTAGATACAGATTAAAGTTCAGCGCATTACTTAAATTTTAAATTAAGCAATTATATTCATTTTTGGCATAATAGTAAAATTCCTTATTTGGAACGCAAATACTTTTTCTTGGTTACCTACATTTAACAGCTCAAAGACTCCCTTCGCAGGGTAAAATATCAAACGGAGCATGGAAATGAAACCTTAATAACGTTTACGCAGCACGTTTTGCACCTTCGTAACGCGAATTTGAAAGTGTCTACCTGGCGTGCTGGGGAAGGCATTATTGATCCGCCGAATTTAGTGCTGACGGTAAGTTTGCACGGGATATTATTTCGTGCCAGGTTCGTGTTTTCCAATGGGTCGATGATGCCTGCTGTTTCATGAGCTACTTCGGTCCAAACCATTATCTGCATTGGAACGTGTCATATTTTGAATGGATTTAATCAGCTACCATATTTATAACCCAATATACTATGTAAATGTAAATTCTAATTTATTTTTTAAATAAGATCAACTAAGTAAACAACATAATTAGTTGATATTCACAACGGAATGAAAAAAAGTTTCTTGCGTGTGGACAGGTTCAATATGGAGATTGGACCCTCGTTCGGCCCTTAAAACACCGGAGTCCATATTTCATCTGGAATCAAAGTATGAGAGTGGCCGTTCCAAAGCTTGAAGCGTAGGCGTACGCTGGGGACCCCGGAAAGGTTGAAGTCTGGTGATTTCGAAAAGAATTCCTTCCGGAGAGCGGTCAGCGCCGACCGACCGTGGAAAACAATACGCCATGGGCAATAAAGTTTAACGAAATATTTTATTTTATTTTATGTGGGATTGTGCACGGAATAAATAACTGTCGGAGAGCTGTTGCCTGGCCGAAAAAACCCACTGAAGTGTTTCGAAGAATAAAAAAAATCACCAAAATTAATATATTTATTAATGACCTAATGACAACCCACAAATTTGGTCAACGCATTAAGTAAATCAGTGGAATGAATAATATAAAAATTTAATTGAATAATATACAACTTGTTATTTATTATTATTACTGTTATTTTTACTAATAAATGTGCTTTGAAAAATGAAGCTATCCGCTAAATTAAAAGACAATGACTGGGATTGACAGTTAAGACACATGTAACAACGATGTTAACGTCTTTGCACTAATCGAGCCGATTTAATTTCATTAGTCGTTTCGGACAGTTATTCGAGACGGCGTTAAAAAGGATGGTAGGAACGCTGGACATCCTGATCTAGACCGCAGAATGTGATAATTGACAATCCTCTAAACAATTTCGACCTTCGTAATCGACGAAGCATTTCCTTGATAGGGTGTCCGGACATATTAACGGTCGAAAGGAATTCTTGAGTTAGGAGTTCATTATCGCCTAAATTCATTAATACCAAGACATGGTTTTAAAATGTTGCCAAGTTAATTAATATTAATATTTATATTATGATAAGATTATTGTAACACTAATTTAAATTTTTAACTTTTCAAATATAATAATTTGGATGAACTAAAATCTTATATTATTCATCTATATATTGGTGAATTTGATTTCTTTTTTAGTACATTTTACTCAAGGTGGGCTTCAGAAATAACAGAAAATTCTGTTGACATTAATAATATTTCATTAGAAATGTTCATAATTTCTTCTAACAGAAAGAAAATAGAGGAGTTATATACGGCTAATGAAATGATTGAATATTGTGAAAAATTTCACACAATTTTTCATAATATTCAATAAACTTCGCCAAGTGAATACATTAATTTACCAATATTTTAAGAACATAGAATAAAAAAGTGTTATGTTATGTTAAGATTGAAAGGGGAAAAACCTATGTATGTAATTAAAAATTCCTCATATATTCTGAAGGAATCAAATTATGTTGACATCAACAAGTTATTGGGATACTGCAAATGTTCCAAATATATTAAAAAGATGAACGCATTATAAAACTTCACCGATTTGTTTTTATCCTTAGAAAATATAGGTGTTTAAAATGATTCACACACTTTTTCATGTTTCATATACGAAAAGATCCAACCTTTAAGAAAGTTTTAGTCAGTGAAAAATATATAAGTATAAATTAAATTATTTATTTATTCTTCTTCCTATCATAACATATCAAGTATATTTTGGTCGATTTACATTATAAAAAACTGAGAATCGTTAAAAACTGCACGAAACTTGAGTTATAGATATAATTTGGCTATTTCTTTTAAATATCTTCATGATTTGGGAAAAAAATATGGTTTCGTGTTCCATGCAGCGGAATTTCTCTAAAATGAATGAAATACAATTTAAATGTTTGCTATAGAAGAACTAGTAAATTAATACACAAAAAAGAATTGTTGCCAAAATCTATGTTAATCATGGTTCGTTTGCATGTTTTCTGTTTAATCAGGGTATTAGTTCAATCAGAAAGGATGACACGTAAGCCTGAGTTATATTCATCGAATTATAATATAATCCTGCAGGCGTACGGATAGTCGGGACGAAACCTTGAAGTTAAACTAATAAATCATCTTCGGGAACATATGGCATTTCCCATAGTGCAAACATTTGATAATCAATTTATAAAACAAACTGTCGCTCCCAGGGTGCAAAGTGAACACATTAATAAGAACCTAAACGGGGGTTGTCATCCAAAAAAACTCTAACAAATCGATAAGCAGATTGGTTTTGAAAAGTATTATGTCGCAACGATAAACATTTTTATTGTGTCCATTTGTTTTTTGGGTTGGAAATGAATAATTAATTTGCTTTATTTGTGTTTAGTGTGACAATAATTTTCACTCTTGCTTAATATGAAAAAGTGTTGTGCAAAGATATTATGTGAGGTAAAATTTAGAAAAATGTTTAATTTAAATTATTCTCTCTAATTATATACACTTTGTATATAAATATGTATAATTGTAATTTAATAAATATAGAACAATATAATAAATAGTATATTGTAATTGAATTGTTTAATAATAAAAGACTATACATAATCTAACAAGCATTATCTTTAAATTGAAGGTGAATATAGTGTAAACATTTTAATTAATGTAAACAGCAGTAATAATTACAGCCCCCAGTGGTTTGTTAATTACTGTGAGTTCGTTAGTTCTACATATGACAATTTACCATACACAGTATTTAGTTTCCATGGTGATATTGATAAATTTTCCCATGCCTTTATAAAACAATTAAAATTAATATGTTTAAGTAAAGAATATGTTTTGTGTTACTAAGAAAGAATTTTAACTGAGTAATGTTTGCATAAATCACATTCTGAGTGTGCATAAATTAGTTAAGACTTATACTCAGTCAATAATTTATTCCGAGATAAAACGACCTCAAATTCGTGCTTGGGACAAATTTAATGCAAGTAGAAATTCCCTATTCTTCGTTAAAATAAATAATTAACGGAGGGGAGTTTGTTTTGAAATAAGTATTCATTAGTCGAACGAACAAAAGCTGTATTCGGCAGGTATAGAATTACGAAACGTTATCCTCTTTGACTAAACTTTTGTGCGTATTGGCTCCTGAATTGTCACAACCCCATTTGCTTACAAAGTAAGCGCATTGTTAGTACATGAATGCATATCTATAGGTTGCTTAATCGACAAAATTTCGCGTAATTGTATAGTACTTGGTGAAATCTTATAAATCGTCCAGGATTAAACGAGCCCTTTGTATAAAAAAATATTCCTTAACAAATAAAAAAATAGTCGATTTAATGGTATAAACGGTATTACCAACAGAACCAGACATTTTATCTTATGAAGGTAACTTCAAGACAAAGTCGTTAGCAATGTTATGGGCATTTGATAGCTACTTGGGAGCGTTTAAATTAATTAATTGTAATAAATATGGTGTTTCCGTTTATTTCCACATTATCTGATTTATTCTAGCTCGTAACTCGTCTGAAATGTAAATTTTGTGCATTAATAGTATGGTGGCCCTTTAATTATTTTAAATGCTGTCCTAATTTATGCTTCGGTATCTCTAATTAAGATCTACTTTACGTTTCCATTAACTACGTAGTTCTGATATATGCTATTTGATTTCATCTTTGAATCTCCGTTGATTTTTTTGTATGTATGTTTTATAGATTATTATAAATCACTAATGAAATGGCTTTTGCATTTTATAGTGAAGAAGACATGGGTGTTGTATGTGACCGAATAAAACCTCAATTTCTTTAGTTACTATGCATATTAATTGATTTTTTAATTAAAATAACACGAGTCTAGAATAACGATGATTATGTCGTTGTTGACATTCAAATACACTTCAAAACATCGATTCGATTACGACTTAACTTTATTCGTTCATAACAACTAATGTAAATCCCCATGTAATTCCAGCACTTTCAGTCCATAACACCGAGTGACCACTCATAATAATATAATATCGTTGTGTCATTTCGCCATCCATTCATAATTAAAAGTTATTTTGATTACATTAAACCCATCAAAACTATAGTAATGACGTGCTCATATTGTGTTTATGCGTAATAAGAGGGTTGAGTTAATGGATATATCCAAATGTCCTTTAGTATAACGATTATGACATTATTTTCTAACGGATGATCGCCAACTGTTGAAATTTGATAACTTTATATAAAAAGAAAATGCAAACAAAGAAACTAAAAATATGTTGTACTGAATATTTTTAAATTCGTTTCATGTCTTGATCTGAAAGCAAACAAAATTCGACAGCTTTAAATGAAAATTAAACTAACTAAAAATATATTTCAGTTTATTAATAAATGTTGCCCACATTTTTATTTGTTTAGGTAGATCTAGACTAATAATTTTCTTTAGTTGTTAAAACTAATACGTTTTAATTTACGTTCAAATCATTTGAAAAGAACCATTTCAAAAGTATTACTTCGTAGATCCTGTTACTGTATACAATTTTTAACAAAGGACTGTTTTCTCGTTCCATTATTGCGCGAAATAAAGAGAAACAGAGTATATCTAGACATGTGAATGACATTTTTCCACGGGAACAACAAAGGATACGTTAAACGAAACTACCTTGAAAGGATTAGCACATGGCTCTTCTCAAAACTTATTCTGTAAGTGTTACTGAACTTGTGTGAAACTTTGCAGAGATAATGAACCGGCGGAGATATTCATTTCAGTTGGAAAACAAAATTTGTCTTTGTAAATAACTTTATTCCAAATTGAATGAACGGTGAACGTATATAAGTACAAAAACTATCGATAAAGTCAATCTTCGAAATGACTAAACAATGTTTGGGTTAAGTTCAACGTCTTTTCCTGATTCATTAAGCCATAAATTATACACTTCTTCAAAGCATGTTGCATAGTAGGTATATTGTTAAAATTAATATTGTTCAATGTGAAGTGGTTGTATGTACAAGGTAAATTTATGCTGCCGTGCATGAATGGGAGGAATGGAACAAGGATGCATCCCAACTAGCCGACAATACCATTGGAATTTCGTTGAATACAGTGTAACCACAATGCTGCCACATCAACTATTATACACAAAACAATTTTCATTATTTGTCGCTGTTGTAATGATTCATAAACATTTTATAAAAAAGGTCATAAAAGTTTTATGTAATTCACTTACATAATCCTCGGTTTTGGTGGCGGAATCTCATTGTGTGGCAATTTTAAAAAGATGTAGTTTGTTCGCCAATAAATTTTACGACTTCACAATGTCGAAGGGGACACATGAAGCTTGCTACTAAATTTAGCTGAAAACGCATAAAAATTTGGGGATATTTCAACAGGTAATAATGCTAAGATTTATCGGCTATTAAAATGGCATTTATTAGTATCTTCATTGAAATATAAATCCGGATAGCTCATATTCTTTTAATTGTCCTATTGAGAGTTTCTATTCAAGATGTCTCATACTTTAGTTCAAGGAATGTTATGTCGGGCTGAAAGTCCAGATGGTTGGTAGCACTGCTGACAAAAGATAAAATATTAATTTGTGGCTTGGAATTTTATTACCTACTTCCCCTAATGCACAACTGGTAAAAGAAATAAAATAAAAATTTCAGTATTTTTAACCCTTTGTGAAAATTAGTCAGAGGTTTCTTTAACTATAAAATTTTGGCACTCAAATGAAGTAGTCACATGTCACATGTTTCATTATGGCTTGAACACTTTAAAAAACCGACCCTTTATGTTGAACGATCCTTTAAAAATCTACTTGGGCAGCTGTCACCATTTCGTTTGAAGTGACAAGTTATGGATATGTCTATTTGGGAGTCTGTATGTTTGGGGCTTAAATTTAAATAGTGGTTATTAACACCCTACTCTTCTCCTGTTCCCATAAAAAGATAAATTTAGCAGGAACTTAAAATTTCGGTTTCACAGTAACAGTATTTAAAATACTTAATCAAGAACCATCAGAATTTAATTGTTTGTTTAAGAAATAATTTCTATAAAAGTCTTTGCTAAAGAGATACAAACTTTTTGAATATTTCTTCATTTTCAAATAATTCATCCATTTTTAAAAATTATTCATAATTTTTATTTATATTCAATCCAGTTTTTTATTAATTTTAAAAATTCTGAAATTTTTTAGTTTTGTACAGAATTTTTTCAAATTTTCCACATTCTAAAGATATTAAAATAATCTGTATATTTTTTTAAATCTGTTATGAATTCATGAAAATAAAAGTGTGGTTGCCTAAATTCAATGCAATCTAAATATTGAACAACCTAAATTTATACAATTTAAATTCGCACATAATACAAACATTTTCGACTTGCTTTTTTATCTTGTTCTTATTCATTTGCGCACCCCATTCGAAAAGAAATACAAACTGATAACGATCGATTCAGTGATGTAAGATTCTATGAATGTTAATGAAATTCAAAGGAACCAGGAACAGGTTTTAAAGGACCCTCAATGTAATTTCACATTAAAAATTCTATTTCGCATTCGCAATGCAATTAGCATAAACCTTAGTGTCCCTGTGGGAGTTCATTATCTTTTTTTGAATATATTTGTTATCGTTCTTCGATAATTACGTTCAGTCGAAGGGAAAGCAAGATGGTGGGATCGTATCTTTAAATATTCGGCGCGTCCGTTTAACTCCATATCAACATTTCAATCAAACTTATTGTAATTGGGTAAATTTATACCGAAGGAAATAAATAAAATCCGATTAGGTCTGGCTAATAAGTTATGGTCTGCACGGACCGATAAATTTATTGCAAATCTGCGCCCCCTTACACTGTGTAATAGTTTTCCCGATTAGACGAAAATATTTCCCGTGGCTTGCTGAACTTTATGGGCAATATCGGCGGCAATATATCAATACCTTCCACTTTTGGGATGAGCTACTGCGCGTACTGCAATTACACTGGGCAAGTGTGCAAGTAATTTGCGCTAATGTTCTTACTATCGATTCGTCTGGTCTTGTCTCGGGCCTTGCGGAGGGTTCCTCCGTACATTGTACGGGCCCCTCGTTCTCCAAACACCGAACATTGATTTTTATGGGGTCTGCGTTTCGGCCGACGGCGGACTTCGCCGAAATTTATTTATTATACGCCAAATAGAATGTTTAATTTAACTTTACGCAAAGTTTCGTCGGAGTTTGTTCATAAACAAAAAACTTGTTCAGTTTGTTCTTTACTTTCAAGGAGTAATTGGAAGTGAATACTTATAATGGTTTTATGTTTTTATGTTTATTTTCAATTGAGGTTTTACTTTTTAGCTTTACATAACAAAATTTAATTTTATTAGTCTATTCACTATATTACGGAGATGAACAATGTTCTTCTTCTGTAATTGGTCCGTCTTCGTTCATTATAGGAATGCATTCATTTTCATATTGTTATATTTATATTTTTGTAGAATACATATATTCGACTATCTCATGAAATGTATTGCATGAATGTTGTTTGTAATGGTTGATTCATCGCTGATCCCAAACATATTGCGCGATGATTTTGCACAGGATATTGTTCAATTACTTTAATAATTGATTCTAAGTAATTGTGAAAATGTCACTTCCGTTTCATTAAGGAGATTTTTGAATTCAAGGAAGTTTGCATGAATTATAGTAATTGAATACATAAACAATATAAAACATTATTCAAATAAATCATGTACAAGAAAACGTAAATGACATGTTATTAACGTACAGATACGTAGTTTATATTATTTTATAGAAAAAACTATATATAAAAAAAGATTTATAAAGCATTTTTTCTAAGCAAACATTTTAGATTGAATTTTAATAAACCTAAATTCACCGGGATAACATTTAAAGTGGAATTGACGTCGATGGTCTCCTCTGGGAGTTTCGGTTGCGCTGCTCTATTAGTCATAGGCGGAAGTTTGCAATACGATAAGCGGAAAATTGCGGAATTACAAGACGTATTCAAGACGGTATATATAGCCTATATATTTCGTGACACGTAAAATAAATGAACAGGGGTCCGTTCGCCATCGAAGCGTTACCAAATACACATTTAGGAAGAGCGGGCCTTAAAAAAAAGTATCATCTGGTTTCCTTGCGTTTTATAAAGTAACTAATTTAAAATCATCTATTTCGGGTTTGCTCTAAACGAGTGTTAATTTTACGGCAGTCATTACCGAACCACTCCGGGACATTTTACGGAAACCTTATGAAAATTTATTGCTAATGGGTTTTTCCTTTTGTACCCTGTAGTGTTTAATACTGTGATACCAGTTATTTTTTCATTATGTACATGCATACAAGTAATGTAATAATAAAATATGCAAACTTCACTATCATATTAAAGATAGTTTTAAAATATGGTTTTTCGAATAAGATCGGAGTGACGAGCTTGAGATTTTCCGATATCGAAATAAGATTGACTCGATGACATGACAAGATGCATGTACAAGAGGTGAAAGGGCAAATCTTGTTGTCATATTTAGTCTATCAATTCTCCATACACAGTTTATCCCCTTAATTGTCCAGATATGACTATGCAATATTTCGTATTTAACAGCAAAACGAATTGGAAGGGTGGAACTTCGTAGGCAATTTAAAACTATTTTCCGGTCTATCAGAAACGATTTAGTTTAGCGGTATGACCTGTTCAGTCTGGAATTAATGATCGGCGAATATTAAAAATTGTAACAAATGTAACAATTTTTTGTTTTTTTCATGAATTAACTAATCGTCCACCATTTTATATCCATATATGGTATAAAATAATAAATATCTAATAATAAATCTTATTAGTTATAAATTTATATTATAAAAAAAAATTTCAAATTGAGTAATTTTGTCTTAAGTGTACAGAGAACAAAATTCTATAAAAGTTAATTGAATTTGTGATATTTGTGACCGTTTAAAAAATATCAGTGGAAAATGATATTTGTTAGATTTCGTTAAATAAATTTGTTCATTTATTTACAAATAGCAAAAAAATGTAATCTGTTAATTTTGGAATATGAGTAACTTTATTATTTCAAATGAAAAATTGAGTTTGAATTCAAAATTTTGTAAAAAAATCTAGATATTGAAAAATATATAATTTGTTATATATTAAATTAGCTTTAAATAAGATACAATAATAAATAAGAGTACATTTTGAGATATTTATATTATTATTTTATTATAGTGTTTTTAATTCATTAAATCTATCAAATATGTAATTTGGTATCAAATCAAGTTATCAATTATATTCTTATGTCTGAATACCTCTGTTCCAACAACAGTTTCTGAGATCTCTTTTATACACATTGAAATGTATCTTCATTTATATTCTCTTCCTTTCCCTGAAAGCTCAAGTTGCGCAGAATGTAAAAATTGAATAAACGTAGTACCTGTCTTACACATAGTGTAGTATGTGAGACTGTGGTACGACAAAATCAAAATGTCCTAAAGATTATAAAATATTTAACAAATCAATTAATTGTCTTTAAATGTTGGTGATCAGTTATTAAAAATTGGTTTATTTAAATGTTGGTGATCAGTTATTAAAAATAATTTAGTTAGAATTCACTGCGAAACTGTAGAAATGGAACTACAAAAACTGCTCCTAACTTATTTCATACAATTATATGTCGAGATCTATATTAAATATCTCTCCATAACAAACAATCCTAAATTTTAATTAATAACTATAAAATAAAAATTACATGTATTTTAAATTCCTAACAAATAAATTGAAAATCAAATATATTTTAAAATATGTCGCATGCGCTGGGATTAAAACGTTTAGTGCAAAGTACTAAACTACCCATTAGTTCTTTTTCTTTACCGTTTAAACTTTTTTCAAAATTATCGCATGTAATATTATAAAGAAACTAGATATTATACACCATCATGTAGTATATGCGGTAAACGAAACATGTTCTTAGAATGTTGTAGCAATTTATTTAATGTATAAAACATATGCTGCTTACATCGGAACAGTATGATTCCGTAAAACATCTTTCCTACACCAAACTGCATATAAAAACGAGCTTGTACTTACATTGCGGCTATATGATTTAGTTTATGGCGTCTCAGCTCGACGAATGTGTAAAAATGGCGTTAAAGTTTCATATAATGTGCTTGTGTAATGCACATTTTAGTGGCAGGTGCTTTTGCGGTTTATTTTTAAAAGGACTCCGTTCTTATGTCACCCCGCAGTTTACGATATACATAGACTTTTATTTCAAAACAACGTTTTCCATCATGGAACTTCGATTGTAGCAGTTTGAGAAACAAATTGTGTTTTCAAAATTATATTTCTATTATTAAATTTCGTCATGCTTTGCGCTTTTCCATTAGGCGCAAAAACACGGTATTCAACTGTGCATTACATGTAATGAACATTTTTGGAGCGAAGCAATGACGTGGTGCAAGGGGAAATAATGTCCATTATCATAATTTCGTAAATCTCTAAAAATTACTTTTGGCGTGAATGAAGGGGTAAGTGTTTTGATGATACCTTTTAAGTTAATTAAGGGGGCTTATATTAGGGAAACAGCACAAAACATTGGTTAATTATATTACTATTCTCTGTCTTTGTTAACTCTAAAGTGCATGAAGCCTTATTATGAGTCGTCTTGGGTTGTTAATTCTTGAAATAATGAAACGGGACGAATGTTGAAATTAAAATGAATCTTACGCAAAGGAAAAACACAAATTTAGGCGTCTCATTATTTTCAAAATTTAAATTAAACTTATTATTATAATATTACTTAAAGTGAAACCATAGAAGTGTTTTAATTGTTTGTTTTAATTAGAGTAGTCCCCATAATTATAACAATTTATTAAAACTTATTCTTTAGAAACTTGAGTACTTTTTTAATTTTTATTGGACAAAATTATTAATTAATTTTTTCATTGCTCCCTGTTAATATAAATCGATTATTTACTAGAGGTCTTTTAGTTATTATAATTATTTTATCACCAGCAGAAGTGAAACTGTAAGAATGTGGTAATTTATGTAATAAAACTACAATAGTAAATTAACATTATTTTAATAGATCAAATTAAATAAAAGAATTGTGGAATCTTAAAAAGTTGTATTAATAATGGCCACTCTATGTAATGTAGGAACAAGTAACTATGGTAAAAGAAAATATATTGTATATACTATTTAAATATAATACTATTTAAATATAATAATATTGTAAATACTATTTAAATATAACCGTTGCTCATTGTTTTTCTTTTAAATCTTTGTTATAGTTGTATGTAGTTATTGCCCATTTACCATTATTTTTCTCAAATAAAACCATTTAATTTTATTCATATCACCCAGTGCTAATGCTCAATCATAAAATTACTTATTGTAACACGTTTGACGTATAGTAATTTATTTAACTGCATATTGACAATTCCTAAGTAAATATGGGAATAATTATACTAATGAATAAACGTTAATGCAAGAAGCATTTAAACTGTAAAATTAGCGTCGTTTTTTTCCATGCAATTATGTAATTGTCTAAACACATTAAGTAAAACTACCACTTAAACAAATATAAACAAATAATTATGACCACTCCATAACGACAGTCATATTTTTTATTTGCATAGGTATCCTAATTAATTAAAAAGAAACGAGTGGTCATTGTTTTATGGTCACGTGAGGTATGAATAAAATATCAGATCATTTTGAATTTGCTCAGCACGCGGTTGATTAATGTCGCCTTTTCATGCAACTTATCTACCATCATCAGATGGATACTGAATTATTTAAAATTAATCGTGGTGTTTTCCGTAAATACGTGTTAATCGCTTTTAGAGCAGATTAAATGGTTATTGTGATAGGAAACTTGGCGTTTTCATTTTCATTTCGATAAAAAATTGATGTTATTATACTAAAGGAACAGGGACATTTATTAGCAAGATTGTATCTACCAGGCATTACTTGTACGTTCAAAAGTTATCTTCAGCACTTCAACGATTGGCATGTCATCTTGCCTTTTTTTGCAGTATCTTAAATATATCAAAACGTAACAAAATAACCTCGATGCAACTTTGATGAGATGCGGTCTTGTAGATCGTGCACGCTTGCATAAAATATGATATATTTATTAACGTGCCATGTTGTAATGGTTACCTAGTATATAATTTAATGGTATCAAATACTCATAACAATTCCATGAAGTACCGAAGAACAAAGGGACCAGTTACATTTGCCCGTAGGGACAATGGAGAGCAATGCTTCGTAACTAATAACGCTTCCTGAAACTGTCAAAACATTACGGAACATTTGATAATTCCACAAAACGTGGGTCCTCGAAAACGGTCGAAATAGTCAGGAGCGAGAATGAACAAGGGAAAAACAACTTGACCACCTGACGTAGAGGGGCAGCTGCCGGCATCTCCGGCCGACTAGTGGAGGGCCCGACCACTATTTGTGCGGTCGACTCCAAAAGTGTTCGAGTATCATTTGACATTCTCACAAGGGCTGTTCATTTCGACGATTTTAATATTCTGTAGTTCTACTTCAGAACAAGTGGACAATTTCTTGCCATTATCCTTTTTTTCCGGGGTTCAAGGAAAAGTGCAAGGTAACGCCAAACAATTACAGCATTTTACGGCATAACTGACCCCGATATTCAGTGCATAATAGGTGTTTTAACCAGGTTAAGAAATCTCATGATGTTTTATTCGTAATTCGAAGTCAAGGCATGACTTTAATTCCGAATGTTTAAAAAACTTAATTCTAAGAAAATATTATTATGAAAATACCAACATTAATACTTGTTAAAATTAATATTGAACTTTTATTGATCATAATATTTTGGGACGTTCGTCACAAATACAGTATATTAATTCTGGTTAAAGTGCAGAGAAAGAGCAATTTTATTGACGTACACATCGTAAAAGAAACGTTTATTGGACTGGCAGCACCTTGAAATTTTATTTATGCAACCAGAGAAATAAAAATGTTCCACTTTTCATTGTGTGCCCATTATGAGCAACATTTTATGGGAGCTTAGCAAATACACGGGCGTACTGGCACAGTGATTTTCGAGACATAAAACTGCAGTTAATTATTTTGCTTTAGTAAATAAAACAACATAAAACTGTAAATCAATGTTCAGCCAAATAAATTTACGAGGTCGATTTTAGTATTTACATTTTGGGACTGTTTTATTGCTACTTAAGTCTTATGTATAATTGATTCACGGAATAAAATATAGTTAAATATTTAAAAAAAAAAAACAAGAAACTATTTATGTGGTTTTTGAATGACTCCTTGAAAAGGTGCACGTCTGAGAGATTTCAATACTAAAGGGGACGATATTACAACTGTGGAGGCTTCATTAGAAGAGTCGTTACAGTAGTTCCCATCTGAAAAGAATTTAACGTCGGTAAGTGTCAATTTAGAAGAAAAAACAGTAAGGAGCACTAACGATCAGTCCCGTCTGCGCCATTCAGCCATTGTCTGTTACGATAAATGCTTGGGTAACAGCGGGTTGAGCAATACAGCAGGGAAAGTAATGAGTATTTCGAGACAAAATCTATGCCGAAACCTTCATAATAACGTGAATTGTACTACATTGTTGGTTTTGTTGTTTTGATGTGCCGTCGTGATATTCGTTTTGCATGAAAACGTGATGATTATTTAAATTTATATGTGCAAATAAGAATCAGAACGACGAAACACGTTTTCCTAAAAATTTCATTAAAAATTTGTATCTACCCTTAGAATAGATATATAAAAATATTATTAATTAAAGTAAAAGAAAGGAAAAGAGGCTTGTAGGAATTATTTTTAAGTTTCTGAGATAGCGGCTAGAGGGCTAATATAATTGATTTATTAGAAAAATCAAATTTTCTTCCCAATTTATGAATTAAATGTGCCTTTTAGATAGTTTATTAAAATAATTTTATTTTTCTCTTTAAAATAACGTGTCTACTATATATATTTTTTAAATTTTTATACTTCTGTAAAGTTTTTTAGCTTTTAATTTTAAGTAACAAAGTTTTATCTTTCTTAAAGTTTAATACATTTTCAGAGAGACATATAATAAATAGAATATAATATGAAATATGGCGGATGTTCTCAAAATAAACAATAAAATATCTTAAATTCTTAATTGATAAATTATAAACAAATATTGATTTTCTAGTAAGATAAGAATATTTAGGTTATTTTTGAATTTAAAAATATTTTTCATATTCTTTCGGTTTGTAGCTTTAGAGATATGATAGACAATTTATAACAAATACGAAATTTGAAAGATAGTCCAAAAACAATTCTTTCTTTTGATATGAAGTTTATTTATTTTGGTTTAGCCAAACTGAAGTTATAAAGTTCTATCTTTCCCAAAGTTTCAATTTTATTTCGAAATATATAGTAAATAATAAGTAGATAATAATAAAATATGAAAAATGTTCTCAAGATAAAGAATCAAATATTTCGGTTTAACCAACGTGAAGTTGGTTCCATATTTATTCGATTAGCAGTTTAGCCAAGGTGAAATTAAGTTTTATCTATCTCACTTATTAAATGTTTATATAACCAGCTTTCTAATTCTATAATTAATATCTAAATTTGATTGAATAAATTTGTAGTCTAGGAATTTTAAAACAATGTAATCTCACTTCCTGTTTTTTTTATTTTACCACTAATTAAACAGTTGCAGTATCTGTAAAAAACTACAATACTGGAAAAACACATCCATATCTAAGTATGTCAAAACACGATTGTTTTTATATTTATTTCGATAGACTGTCTAGTTTATAAATAGAAAAACCACGATTTTAAACTGGAACTAACAACCTTTACTAAATTGTTTTATTATCAAAATAATAAAAGTATATTTCACTGTACGAACTAGATATCCCATAACGGTAATGTTCAAAAGTTTCCCCAAAATAACACCGGCAGCGCGTTATAACGTCGAACAAAGTTCTGATCTTTGTTTATAATGTCTTTATTACCAGTAAGATTTGAATCAAGTTTATTTTTACAGCTCCCAGTGTATTATTGCGAATGGAAGTATAATGCAATTGTACTATAAACTTTAAGCTTTCAGCGAAATCCCGCATGCAATATCCGAAATGCCCCCATCAAATGTAGTATACGTAATGTTGCGAGTGAGGTAAATTTTAAATTCCTTTTATTGGTATATATTTTAGACGCAGACGCACGGGGTTAAACATTAAAAGAGAAATTTATTCCTGCGTCTGAAAAAGAACCCACAACGGCTTCAGAGTTTCTAAAAATATGAAATATTGTGCAACGATTTTCAAATATTAATGTTTTTAAAATTGATAGTAAAAGTGCATTTTTAATCCACAATGTCCATATTTAAGTTATAGCTACTATGGCTTCGGTTACAATCCGTGCGTAGGTTGAAAGTTGGAGTGCCATTCATGTGTTTCAAAATGTTTATTGCCGTTTGTGCAAATCTATTCTTAGTCATTCAGTTTGTTTCATTCGTAAATGCAGAATGGGCTTTCCGAGAACATATGCCAATCAGCGTTGTTTATAGTTAAGCATATTCTGAGTCACCCATAATCTGCTGCCTGATATCCGATACTCACGTTTGTCCAAGAATTCGTAGTTTTTCTAAAAATATCAGTTTTATGAGGAAATGTAGGAAGGCATTAGACATGTACGTGATAATATGCGATAGTTCAAAAGTTGATATGCGAGTTAAATAAGTATATCTAACAGTTTAGATAAAACTTTATTTTCTACAATTTACACTGTTCAATATAGATGCTTTATGTACAATAATTTCTGCTAGACTGCGATCCATCCCCTTGGATGGGCCTATTTAAAATAGGGAATGTTTACGTTAACCCCATTAAGGGATACTCTTAATAAGTGGGCGAAAACATTCCCATGCCTAAACCACGAAGAGATAAGATAACTAACTATATACAAAACTATATCTAACATAAACACTAATATAAACACTAATACATTTAACTCCTCCCTTCTTAGAGAGGGCCTTAGAAGGAAAGAAAAAAAAATATTATTATTATCTTATTTAAACATATATACATACATACATATATATATAAATATATATATATATATTTTTTTTTTTTTTTTTTTAAGGGCCGTACATAATAATATTTACAACAATACATACATAATAATACCTATACAATAATATACTAATAATACATAATACATTACAATTATACTGTTATGCGCTGCCTAGAACTCATGTATTGGTCGAAGGAACAGGGAATACAATTCTTGAATTAGAGTAGTATAAATCTACTAGGAATATAATAAATACTGTATTATACTGTAATATTTATGTGTTTGTTTTTTTTTATATATATATATTTTAACTGTTCGATTAACATGAATTTTAGGTAGTCTGGGAAGAGTATTTTTAAATTATTCGGTATATTTGAGATTTGCATTAGAATGGTATCGGTTAGACAGTGGTCTTCTTAGGTTGTTTTTGTTATAATTTGTATTGACTGTTTGTATTTTTTGTGTTAAATTTTTATTTACTACATAGGGTTTGAACTTGTTGGCAAGCTTGTTCCTGTGGTCAGTTTTGTGATAGACTATTGTACCAGGTGTATACTCCAGTGGTTCGTGTCTATTTTTATTAATATTGGTAATGTTCTTTGTTTTATCGGTAATTAATTTTTCTTTGATGTTTTTATATATTTCTTGAGTTAATTCTTTATGTTTGAGAATATAATTATTCATCATTTTTTTGTTAATGTCAATGTCGAAAGGTGAGTTCGTTTTAAGGTGGCCGTTAATTAGATCGCTCGGTTTGTGTTTTGTTGCTGAATGGATGCTGTTATTATAACCTAGTATGGCTAATGGCATTAGGTCTATGATGCTTTGGTCTTTTTCTTTTGTTTTTAATATTCGTAGGTGTTCAATTAGACTAGAGTGTAATCGTTCGATAGGACCATTTGAGGTGTGTGTGTGTGGGGTTGTGAAATGTATTTTAATTTGATGAAGATCCGTAAATTCTTTGAAAACTGTATTTTTAAATTCTGTGCCATTATCGCAGATAATAATTGATGGTGAATTATGATGGCTCATGAAAATAATAAGGGCTTTAATTATATTTATTCCGTTTGGGGAAGTTACCGGGTATGCTTGAGCATATTTTGAAAATGAGTCTACTATCGTCAAAAATTTTTGTGTGTTTGCTGAAAATATATCGATATGTACAATTTCGAATGGGTGAGACGGCGTAGGTGAAACATTGAGGATTTGTTTAGGGGGGTTTCGGTCGTATTTTAATGTTTGACAAATTTGACAGTTGTTTATGTACATTGAAATTGTATTAGTCATATTAGGCCAATAATACCGGTTTCGCAGTTGCATTGTTGTTTCATTGATACCCCGATGGTTTGTTTTACCTTCGTGGTATTTTTGAATAATGTGTGTTTGTTCATGATCATCTTCGACGTCTTGTAAGATTTCGTTACAAATGACTAACTTAAGAGCAGAATTTCTGAAGTTAGATTGTAGTGTACAATTTAATAGATTGAAGTACTCTTTTTGATTTATTAAAATTGCAAAGGTTTTGTTACTGGTCGTAAATTCTTTAAATATTTTTATTATATCTTGCTCAAAATTTATTTTTGTAACTTCGATGGTTGTTCGATTTTTGTTGTCAAATAGTTTTTTCAAGACAGGTTTCTTTGGGTTTTGTAACACTACGTTGATAATAATTTGATCTTTGAACATATTTAAGGGCTTTTCTGAAATTGGGATATTTAAAATAGGATTCTCTAAGCTCGTGTGGACGGTTGCATTATCGTTAATTTCTAAATTGTCTTTTGGTTGAGCATTTTCTAGTGTTTCTAGGATTTCGTCTAGGTCTTCGACATCTGACATTTCGGGGGCATTTGCCAGAATAGATTCTAGTTCTGCCATTGGATCAAGTTCGTTATTGTGCATATTACATTCGGTTATTTTTATTCTGGAGAGTGCATCAGCATTAGTGTTCGATGAACCTTTTTTGTATATAATTTCGTAATTATATTCATCCAATTTAAGACGCCAACGGGTGAGTCGTGAATTAGGATCTTTGACTGAAAATAACCAATGTAATGGTTTATGATCCGAAAAAATTTTAAATTTTTGACCATACAGGTAAGGGCGGAAGTACTTTGTTGCCCAAACTATTGCCAACAATTCGCGCTCAATGGAGCTATAATTACATTCAGCTTCGTTAAGGGCTCTGGACGCATATGCAATGGGTTTATCTTTGCCAGGCTCTCCTTGTGACAGAACGGCGCCTATTGCGAAATTGCTCGCGTCTGTTGTCAAATTGAAGGTTTTTGTGAAATCTGGATATTGAAGGATTGGGTCGTTCATTAACAGTTCTTTACAATTATTAAAACAATTTATGTATTCCGGTGTTAAAGTGATTTTTGCATTTTTCTTTAATAGTTTGGTCATTGGTTTGGTCAAATGTGCGAAGTTGGGAATGAAGCGCCTGTAGTAACCTAAAAGTCCAAGGAAGCTTTTTATTTCTTTACTAGTTTTGGGAATTGGAAATTTTTTTATTGCGATTATTTTGTCTGGATTTGGTTTAATACCTTCTTTTGTAATTATATGCCCTAAGAATGATGTTTCTTTTTTTAAGAATTCGCATTTGTCTAGTTGAATTTGAAAGTGTGCCTTGCGTAGCTTACCGAACACGAGTTCAAGATTGTTAATGTGTTCTTGAAGGGAGTTTGAGAAAACGATAATATCGTCTAGGTACACAAGACAGATTTTTCCAATCAATTCTCTCAGGATATTGTCCATAACTCGTTGGAAAGTCGCCGGGGCGTTCTTTAGACCGAAAGGCATGCGGACGTATTCGTAATGGCCGTTTTCGGCATTAAAAGCCGTTTTTTGTACATCGTCAGGGTGCATTTCGATTTGATGGAAACCGCTGGCTAAATCTAGAGTGGAGAAATAATTACAACGTCCTAGTTTGTCCAGGACATCAGTTATGTTTGGTATTGGATATTTATCGTCTATTGTTTTTTCATTTAATTTGCGATAATCCACAACTATTCGCCATTTTTTCTTTCCGGAAGCGTCTGATTTTTTAGGTACTACCCAAATAGGGGCGGACCAAGGAGAGTGGCTAGGACGGATTATGCCCTGTTCTAACATATTGTTAATTTGATTCTTTACCTCCTCGCGATGTACGAAGGGATATCTGTATGTTTTAGTAAAAACAGGTATTTCGTCTGTAGTACGAATCCTATGTGTAATTTGATTGCTGAAGGTTAGACTATCATCTGGTTTAAAGAAGACGTCTTTATATTTTCTGCATAGTTTGATAATTTCTTTTTTTTCTTCTGAATTTAGATGATCAGTCCTAATAACTTCGGAAATATTTCTTAATTTAGTTTCTTTTGCTGTTATATGAAAATTATACAGCTCGGAATTATTGTCTGCTTTGTAGGCTTTTAGCGGGTAAAGTAAGGAAAAATTAATTTCGTCATCTGATACATTTGAAATTTCTATAAGTGCTTTACCATTTTTAGCTGTCGTTAATATTTCAGGAATTTTGCAATTTTGAATTGTTTGTTTTGGAATTAATATATTACCTTCGGAGATTGTTGTAGGCACTTGTAATGTTATTGTGGTGTTACCGGGAATAAGTTTTTGAATTAATATGTTATTACTAGTCTGTAGATAGAGAATTTTATTATTTGAATTTGGGGTGCTTAGAATGTTATTAGGAATATCTAGTTTTATTTGTAGGATATGCATATTATCTACTCCTATTAGACCGTCAAAAATTTCGTGAAATTTAAATAAATGAAATGTTATCACCTCATTACTATTAAATTCTGGAAATGCCTTTATTTGCATGACCTCGTCGTGTTTGGATGATGCAAATGCTGTTGTAACAATAAATGGTTCTTTGATTATTTTGTGAGGGTAATGTTTATGAGCGATTAAAGGATTAAGAAAAGATTTTGTAGAGCCTGTGTCGATAAGTAATTTTAATTGAGGGTTTTTTATTTGGATGTAAGGAAGTTTTTTTCCGTTGGGATTTGTGTGGAATTCAATTACTTTGTCGGTTTTGAATATTGGTCGTCCCGAAAATTTTCATAATAAGGACTCTCTTCGTTAAATTCGTAAGTAGTCTCGTTTTGATTGGTTTTAGTGTCGACTGGATTATTGTTTTCTAAGTTATAGAGCTCTTCAAACTGAAATTTAGGTGACTGATTTTGACGAGAATTGATTGTTTTGGCTCTAACGTGGGATACACCACTCATTGGTGTAGGGTGTTGGGTTCTGTTTTGTTTAGTTCGAAAATTTACAGGGTTACGGGGAAAGTTTTGTTGTCTGTTGGGGACGCCTTGACCATGCTGGCGATTTTGGGAACCTTGGGAAAATTTTTGATTGAGTGGTCTATTATAATTTCTTTGGTTTTGGGAACCTTGGGAAAAATTTTGATTGGGTGATCTATTATAATTTGTTTGAACTTGAGAAGCATAGTAATTGAATTTTTCTTCGCTTTTTACGAATTCAAGAGCTTCTAACATATTTCTTGGACTTTTTACCCTTAACATTGAGGCTAATATAGTTGGTTTTACATTTGCTTGGAATACCGTTAGGGCGCTTTGGTTAAAATGTTCTAATTTCATGTGTCGCATTTCTGGATTCGGTTCATTTAGGGTTACATAATTATTAAAAATATTGCATAATTCGTAAATTTTATTGTAATAATCCGAAGCGGTTTCGCTGCGGCTTTGCCGTAACTGGTGAAGATCGTACAACAAACTATGCTCATTTCTAATATCACCAAAGTGTCTAATCAATTCCGTTCTAATTTGTGTAATCGAAGTTGCGTTTGAGTTTTCAATAACTGCGAGGGCTGGGCCTCGTAGTTTATTAGTAATAGAAGCGGTGATGTAGTCGTTTATTAAACTTTCGGGGTCCTTAATATCATAAAATTTGTTAACTACTTTTTCCAGTCTCCCAATAAAAAATCGAAGTTTGGACGAATCACCATCAAAGGTAGGAATGGTATCCATCATGTCTTTAATTGTAATTTGAGCCATTTTGATTTACTTGTTTGTTTTTACTAGTTAATAAATTTAATTTTGAAATTAATATCGAGTTCTAGCAGTTTTTAGTACTCTAATTCTGAATTGCTTCAATTTCAATTCTTTAAAATGTTAATGGGAAAACATGAGTTACTTACATAAAATTTATAATTTTATCCCCGTTGCGTGGACTTCTCCTCGATGGACGTAGTTCAGCGTGTGGGATGGTTTAATTTGTGGTTTCCTTCTGGTTTCTCCGCGATGGACGTAACTAGTTGGGAGTTCCACTTGTTTGATTTCCTGAATCTCTTCTTACTGGTTTCTCCACGATGGACTTAACTCAGTTGGATTCTCGTAGATTCTTCTTGTTGTGTTGCATCTATGTGTTGCTCTGGATTTCCTCGATGGATGGTCCTCGGCTGATTGTGTTTAATTGTAGTATTTGTTCCTTAGATTTTCCTTAATGGATGCTTCTTCGGAATGTGGTTCTTTCACTTCCAAACGATTGAAATCGACGTGATAGTTTCACTGAAGTGAACCGTACGACTGCGCCAGTTAAATAAGTATATCTAACAGTTTAGATAAAACTTTATTTTCTACAATTTACACTGTTCAATATAGATGCTTTATGTACAATAATTTCTGCTAGACTGCGATCCATCCCCTTGGATGGGCCTATTTAAAATAGGGAATGTTTACGTTAACCCCATTAAGGGATACTCTTAATAAGTGGGCGAAAACATTCCCATGCCTAAACCACGAAGAGATAAGATAACTAACTATATACAAAACTATATCTAACATAAACACTAATATAAACACTAATACATTTAACTTGCGGTAACTTGCTACAGGCGGTTATTAACACGTTCAGTGGGTTACATAAAAGTTTACTGCTACTTTTAGTACCGTATTGATTTTGATTTACATATTATTAAAATATTATGTGTAAACGTGAAATATTTAAATTTACTACAAATATTGTCGTTTATTTTACAAACCTCATAAACATGCACATACAATTACTTATTAAATATATTAAAATATTTTGAATATTTATAATTAATAATAATAAATATCAATATATTTTCTTATCATTTCGTGAGGAAACGAACAGTGTTGTGACTAATTACGTACGTGGTGGTGTAGGAGTAAATGCGGATATATTTTAATCTGAAACTGTTTTTGAAATGTGATTAAAATAATCACAATAAAGGAAATAAACATACACATTATAATTTGATAATATTACCTATATAAATTCAATAATAAAATACACTATATTTTAGGAAATGGCAGGTACCACTTTTATGAATATAGTGATTTTAACAGGAAAGAAGTTGGATGCAGTTCTTTCTCTATTCCCGTTTAATATTTACACCCCTGATGTACCTATTTCAAGGAAAGTCAAGTTGGTGCAATATGCTGATGATACTGGCGTGATCACGAGATCCGTGTGTCATTCAGGGACGATTGGAATACTCTTTAGATGAAATTTATGATTGGGAATCAAAGATAAAGATCAATTCCGAGAAATGCAAGGCTATGCTTTTTCAAAAAAGTTTATTACACTTCCTATATAGTCATCGATTACTTTTAGGTTGTATGGTTAAAAGTTGCCAAATATTTGAGAATTTGTCTTATCTTAAATTTCACGATGATTATGTCAAAAACAAATCATGTGCAGGGATGAATAAATTTTACCCACTACTTTCAATAAAGCTAGTGCTGAATTTTACATCTAAGAGTCACATCTTGAGACCATATAACTATACTGTTATATATACTCTTTACAATGGCTATAAATGCGTCCTAGATTGTATGAAATACAGGGATCTCAAATGGATAACGTTTGAGATTTCATTAAGAAAAATGTTAGCTTAAACCCGCTGTAGGGTGCGAGAAACTTCGCTCTAAATATATTTCACTTTACTAATTTACACATTATACTATTATTTTTTTATTTCAAAATGTAATTCTCTAAGACAATTTCCTTAATGTACGCAAAGATCAGGAGTAGTGTGAAGTACTACATCCAGTGCAGGTGCACAACTTGTATAAGTAATTTTCATTAAGGTAACTATTAATTTTAGAAGTTGTAAATTGTAGTACTTTTTGGTGTTGTGAAGTTAGTTTTAATGGGTTGGTATTGTGTACCTTAAAATTTACATATTATTAGAATTTAATGACAAATTATAAAATAGACTGTAAATGAATTATTTATTATTGATGACAAAATCCACTTTACCATTGCCTACAGAATATTCTTCAAACATTTTCTATGGATCAGTTTTAAACGCCATGTCTTTTCAAGTGAAAATATTTAATCCTTTCATATTATTATATTGAGTACTGATAATACAATTTTCGATCCTTGACGTGGTTACATTTTATGACTGACGACATTGCGGTGACCGTATCTTCCTTATTTTATGATGATATTGATTGACAGCAGAGTAATTTTGGGACACCCTGTATAGTAAATAAACAATATTATGATCACAATTATTTTAAATTTATAATATTGAGACTAAATATTGGACAATTGGTCAGTAGTAAATTAAAAATTAAAAACTAATTACCTTTATAGTATTTTTGTTAATAGACACAAAAGCATATATTTATTTGTGGCAGGATAATATAGGGTTACGTGTTTACTTAGCGATTACGTATGCTATACTACCATACCTACCCTTGATTTATCACGTTGACAGTAAATTTGATTAATTGATTTTTAACGAACTTTTGAAATTAATCCCTTTTACTAGTGTCATATGTTGCACTATGAAAAAGTTGTTCAAACAATTTTTATAATGAATGGGTTGCAATGCGGAAAACTGACAGGAAAGTTCTTGTTATCCAATTTCCTGTTCCTTTTCCTATTCAAACCGATGCACGTGAGGTTTTCCAATAAATATAAAAATCTCATTTCCAATAGACCAACCTGATTTACTGTACTATTTTGTTACTGTAGACAAACATATCAGGGAATGGTAAAAATAACATTTTGTAATTCGATAATTTTCTTGTTGCCTGTCTAAAGTTATTTAAGAACCATTTAAATTTACATTCCTTGTACATTTTTATTTTGTTTTAAAACCAGTTGTATTTAAAAGCAACATATTTTAGTTTATTTGGGTTCCCCTAAAAAGTTGAAGTTCCCAACATATAATTAACTATTTAACATATGCATCCACCATTTAAATAAAATTTTTAAATGTTAATAAAGATAAAATTAGTTGTAAGCAGCCATTCGTGAAAACCTTATATTTCTAGTTGTGCCTGGTATATTTATATTGAATAATTTGTTGCACATTGCAAGGTATATTTGTATTCCAACTTAATATTATATTGTCGTTTAGAATCAAGCATGAAATATTATTATTGTATTTGTTTCTTATTTAATTAAAAAATGTTCTATGAAAGCTGAACTATAAATGTTTCTTTAATACAACATTAGAGTCGGTTAAGATCATTTTACAGTCAATTTTAATAATTATTTTGTTGCTTTGTCTCATGCATTACAAATTTTCTAATTTAAAGAGTTATAAAACAGAACAAGCATAACATTACCAATCATCAACAATCACAAAATCATTCATTCAATGATATTGAAACATTTAACTGGAAAATTCCTTCATTGACAAAATGGTCCTGTAATATCCATGACGAATTTGAAGTAATTGCTCAAATTTTATTCTTCTTTTAGTATACTACAAAAAGATTATTTGTCAAATGAAATTGTTATTTTCTGCGCTTTTGTATAGCCAGAACACTGCTAAAATGCTGAAAACTGAAAACGTCTTCGTGAATGACGCAGCAGCCATACACCAAACAATTAATCAAGAGGGTGCTTTCGGAAGGAGTGCTGAAAGATGTCAAATAGCTTGGCAGAACGTTTATCCTGTATTAATGCCACATTCAGTGGTTTTCTTTAAACCATTATGACAAAAAAAAAACAATGAAAAATGATCAAATAAAATAATAATAATAAAAGTAAAATCTTATTTATATTATTGTTGATCAAAACTTTCGATGTTATTTGACGAAATAATTATAATCCACCGCCGAATCTATTGCGACGAAAGCTATACAATAAAATTTTAAACGCTAATAAACAGATTAAGTCCTTCACGGCGTAATTATTTTAATAAATCCTTAATATTTTTGATGTGCCATTAAAACGATGATGCGCCATAAAGAGAGCATAAATTACAAAATTAAGTTTTATGTAAATTCGCTAGTTGTTAAAAAAAGCAATTCGGAACTTTATAAAGTTCCTTTAATCCGGGCATAAAATACGACTTAATTAAAATTGAATTCGTTAAGTAAAGGATTGCTAAATTTACGTTGTTGTTATTAATTGAAAATAATAAACGTATCCTAGAAGCCGTAAATTTTATTAGATCTCAAATGGCATGCTCTCATGGAATAAGAGCAATGGATTTCTGCTAACACTTTCACTTAGGTTTAATGCCATGGCGTGAGATAATAAACGCGGTCAAGTGGAAATATATTATTTTACAAAAGTTTGTCTTTTTGTGGTTACGTGCTTTAAGCACCGGTAAATTAATTCATGGTTTAACATGCGATTGCACTTTTAATATATAAATATATAGAGTATGAATTTTCGTGTTTAATCTATTTCATAATGTTTTATGGGAAGATTTATTTTGTTGACTACTGAAAACTGCACAGGCTCGTGTACGTTCACCATGAATAAAACAGATATTTGATGAGGTCGTTTCTATTAGCTAAACGCTTTGAAAATTAATTAATGCAGTTATAAATTTATCTGATTTAGTATGCTGCTTTGATAGCATTCACCAATCATATTTAATTGGAACAAAATCAATAACCATTGCCATATGTCGAAACTAATGGACACGCATCCCCCATGATTTGTATCGCGGGCGGAAGCATAGATTTTTACGTAAGTGATAACATGATTTAATTTGTACCTAACCGATAACAGAATCGAATATTCTAATCGCCACAGGTCGGGCAAATGTTATTGCGGCTTATTGATCGATTGAATATTTTATTGCTGTCGCATGGGGCGTTATTGCATCAGTTCGTTACGACAACTTATGTGAATTTCGCACGGAAGTTTCATAAGTGCAAAAAAACACGATAGTATGTCAAAAGACTGAAATAAAACTTTTTTCGTAGATACGTGACAACAATCTCATACTTTTTCTTTATCGATTAAAATTTTAATAAATCTTACACATCTCTATCAAATGATTATATAAATATATAATTTATTAGAATAGATGTGTATAATATGTCTTTAACGCATAGTAATATTGTGTTAGTATTTAAACAAAGCCATTACGATGGAAACTGTTATATTACTTCTTCCAATACCTTTACTTTTTTATGTAAAGATGTGTTTGGATATAATATTTTATTAGTCAAGATATAATCTATTGTTTCTAAAATAATTTTATATTAATTAAAGTTTAGTCTATTTTTTTATTATAAAATGTTAAAGTGATTGAATACTTTTTAATAAATGAATTAGTTATTAAAAAGTAAGTTTATAGAAGAAAAGTAAGATCTAAAAACTAAGAAAAATGAATTTTATGGGAAATATATTTTTAAAAATTTTTTAACTCATATTTTAGTTAGTTAGTCCTTAGTTTAGTTATATAGAAAATATATACAACAGACAAATAATCAGATAGCTTCAAATATTTTTTATATTAATTAATATTTAGTCTAATTTTATTCAGGATGTCTTTTGTATTATTATTATGATTTTTAATAAACGAGTTAATTAGTTGGAAAAAGTAAGTTATTAAAAAAAAATCAATGAACTGGAAAAAATTAAATTTTATGAAAAATAGATTTTTACTAACTTTTTATACTCCTTATTTTTATAGTTATCAGGTATATAAATTGATGTTTTTCGAATATTTTTATATTAAATAATAGTCTAATATTATTCAGAATATTTTTTTGTAATATAAAATATATAAGTCATTGAAAATGTCTAAAAAATTAAATAAATGAAGGCATTAAAGAGTCATTAAACAGTAGAAAAGTAAAAAAATATGAAAATTGTAAAAAATAATAGTTTTATAAGAAATATATTTTTAAAATTTTTGTATAATCCTTATTTCTTTAGTTAGTTACACATAAAATCATAAATTTTATCAATATCCAATAAATTAATGAAACTAGTTCACACGAAATAATCTTTTCCAGAGTAAAATTTTACGTAGAATTCTAAAGAGTTCTTTTTTAATTACTCTCCGTTTTTGAAATATTAACAAAGAATCATAATTTTAAAATGTTTGAAAATTTTAGTCACAGATAGAGAAACTTTATAAACCACTTTTTAGATATGGTGGTTCTGTCTCTAATTATGAAAAATTGAATACGAAAAAAACATATATATTATTTTTCCTTTCCATATTTCCCAAATTTCAAGCATTGAGAATCAGAGACAACAAATGATTTCTTAACTTAAATGTATAGAGAACACGGATGAATATTTTATTAATACAAACAAGGGCATGATCCTAGGTAAGTGTTTAAAGGATGTTATTATTAAAAACAATTATTTGTTATAAAATTCAATTCAATTCAAATACATTTTTCTAATTCAAGAATAAGTAAATAAATTATTATGCAGTTCATTTTTACAAAAACGATATATGTAGTAAGTAATTTGAATACTTATGCTAACTACTGTATTTTAAGAGATGACTTTTTATCTCGAACCTTACGTGTTTGCTAAAAACATTGCACGGGTATACTAAACGTTTTCCACATAAAAGCGACATGTTAATTTCATTTAACTTCACGTCTGGTGTATATGTTTATCACCTTTAGCCGGTATCCGTTCGCATTATGCTTGCACACCTTGTATGTAAACCGTGGAAAACATTTCTGCGATAAATATTAATGAAAGCTCTTATCGCCGCTATGAATGAGGACGTTGTGGATTTTTATCGTCTATCTGCGCCGGAAGTGGGCTCGGAAACTGATATCTAAAACGAATAAATACTGGTATTTTTGTTACTTGGCAAACCGATTTAATCGTGAAACTAAATGCAAATGTCTGCAAAGCTGATTCTACTTACTGGCTGTTAGCATCTTAAATTTGACAAAAATTGTTGGTACTATAACGTAATTATCCCATTTTAGTTGTTTACAACAAAAACAAACAACAAAAGCATTATGTGCTTGACGTTTCCATGAAATATTTAACACCAATTCTTGCGCAAACTGTGCCATTAATTACACTAATTAAATAATACTTCAGAAATAAATTACCTTTTATGTTAACTTGACATGTATGAGCATCAACTATAATTATATGTCTTTATGAACAATTTAGGTCTGACTACTTTCTAAAATGATGTATGTGCCTTTAAAGGAAATTAATTTCTTGGAACGTTTATCTTGTAATTAAATTTTATAATCGTCGAACTGTATTGGTAATACAATTATCAGTCAATAAATAGGTCCACCACATATCAGATCAGCTATTTGGATTGGTATGTCTGCTATTCGCCACTCAATTTCCAATACTACACTGCCATTGACATTCTAATTGAGGGACATTATTTTTATATTAGTATTTAGATAAACTTGTAATGAGATTCAGTTAAAATTTATGTCAACTCCAGAATGAAATAAATCTAAATAAATGTGAGTTTAATAATAATAATATTGTATAATTTATTTATGTAAATCAAATACATCAAAGTTGTTCCCCTCGGTATCAAAGATATAACAATTCTCAGTTATTTATTCGATTGTATCTTGGTGCACATTTGCATGTATATAAGAATATCTGGGGTGAGACGCACTTGAGAAATTAAATTGCCAATTGAATTAGACAAATATTATAGTAAAATAGCTGTTACTCAGATAAAAATGCTGATAAGAAAACAAATTCTGAACAAATGACCGTTAAGTGCTCAGATACATTTGCGACCCCAAGATATTACTTGAAGGTTTAAAAAATTGTATGAAGTTAATCAGTTACTTTATATTATTAAATATGTGGTAATAAAAAATATAATACAAATGCTAATAATACATAGAGATATTAATTTTGTTCTTCTCTTGTTTAAAACAAATTAATATATATGGAAAAATCAGCTTTGAATGAGTCAAAAGGGACGAAAAGAAAATTTCGTTGTATTTTTAAAAAGTAAATTATATGAGATTTTTTTTTTATTAAATAGGACGTCGTCGACACGGGTATTTCTGAGGACCGTTATGTTCTCCCATGTCAAAGACTTCCATGCATGTGATGTGAAATACGATAAGTTTATTTAAGTTATTTCTCCGCGAGGCACATACTTTAAGTGTGTAATTTCAGAAATCGTATCATATGTGCATAACATAACTGCCTTTGACTCCCAACCAAAAGAAAAATAGACATGTCTCCCACGTTTTCTCTGACACTTAAACGATAACTAGGAAAATGCTGAAAATATTTTTTGTAACTGTTATACTACTGTTCTGTGCATTGTATGACTAAAATAAGCCATACAATAAACCATAGAGGAACGAAATGCTCTTTGACACGACTGTAGTAAAAATTCTGCTGTCAATGTAATGATAAAAATCAAAGCAGAACATCCTTTGAGGGTGCATTTTAACGAGACCAGCGTTACAAATACACGTTTCGAAAATATGCAGTTAAGTAATCGCTAATTTCCTCGTGCTTGATGTTTGGCTGTGTATTGTATACAGATCGATTTGCATTTAATCTTCTTAATTAGAAGCACAATAGCACAATAAATGAGTGTGGTCTGAGAGAATTTAGAGCTTTGCTGGTATTATATTGATTTTGTCTACAAACTCCAGTTTGTTATTTAAATGAACAATGCAGTACAATTATAAAATGAATTTAACAGACATTATTTTGTTATCAATAAAATTAAACCTCAAAACCAAGATACAAGCCACAGATAAAATATAAAATAAAAAAATTACATTTAAA
This sequence comes from Aethina tumida, assembly GCF_024364675.1. Lineage (NCBI taxonomy): Eukaryota > Metazoa > Arthropoda > Insecta > Coleoptera > Nitidulidae > Aethina > Aethina tumida. Next base: position 19,718,256 of record NC_065437.1, on the reverse strand, counting down.
TACATTTACTAGTACTTTACAACAACTGAAATATTAGTACATCGTTCAACATGATGCCTTTTATGTCAAATTCCCACGTTCAAAAGTCACCCTGTTAGGAATTTACTCAATTACTAACTTTATATGAGCGGTTGGGTTCGCATTGAACTAATGCGGTTTACGGTGATTTGATCTATTAACATTTGCCAATGTAATGTAATTTCAATTACCAATTACCGAGAAATTCGAATTTTCGTTAATATTACATACCAATTTATGCAATCCAAGTAATTTTTATTACTTCTTTACTTCTATGCAATACTCTCCTATAAAAACACATACGTGATGTAACATTAAAGTGATCCGGCGGCGGAGCTTTTGATATGTAAAAAGCCTGAAATCATTTTACAGTAACGCATTTAAAAATAAAAGCACTCCATTTGAAAATAAAAGCTTCTCATATGCAAAAAGATTGGAAACGTTTTACGCCCTACAGTGTAGTCTGCATTTGCCATGTTCCGCAGTCGAAAAAAGATGAAATTTTAAATTACGAATTCTCCCTACTTCATATAATGTGGGCCCCATGAATGCCCGGGGCCTTACTAGGGTAGACGCGTTGAGATGTGTTAAAGTTTTACCATATTTATAAACATACTATGTTTTTTTGGAAATTTACATAAGGCAAGGAAAAGACAGTTGATTTTTAGAAAAAAAATATATTATATTGAATGATTTATCTCAATATATAATAAAACATTAATTAGTTACATATAATTAGGACAAATAATTAAATTAAAAGTTTTAGAAATATTTTATAATATGCAAATTTACAATTAACATAATTTACAAAAATTATATATATATATATATATATATATATATATATATATATATATATATATATATATATATATATATATATATATTATATTTAAGGGATAAAAATTTAAAAAAAATTAATTAAATACATTTGTATGACTGTAGTGTATATTAATAATTAAATTTTTTATTTGAAAATCTGTTATAAAGATAATAAAATATACTGACGACATAAATTTTAGAGTATTAAATCATTCCTCTACATAAATTCGTCCTAGTTGCTGTCCTAAAGGAATAAATTCACAATTATTTTTATATATCTCAGGTAAAATAAGAAAAAAGATGTTTTTTGTCACTTTTCTGCAGAATATTATTTAAAACTAAGCTGGCGTTTTAAATAAACCCATTTATATGAGTTGCATCATTTTACTTTATATTTAATAGTTAATTTTATTTTTTGAAAAACTGTTAAAAAGGTAATATAACACACTGAGGACTAAATTTTATCATGTTGAATCATTCCTCTACTTAAATTCCTTCTAGTTGCCGTTCCAAAGGAATTATTATTAAAAGAGCTCGTGTGCAGTTTTGCATGCCGAAAAATCCAAATGAAAAACTCCCCTCATTTCATTAAATATGAGCTCCCTCTTCAGCCTCCAGGCCACACTAGGGAAGGTGCGTTTAGCTGCGTTAAACTTTTATGTTATTTAAAACCGTATACCGCAGTGTTTCTTTAAATCCGCCGAAGACATATTGTATATAATCCGCATTATATATTGGGGCGCAATATGGCTTAACCTAAATTTTGTTGCTTCTTGTTTGTTTGTTCACGGACTCGGCAAAATCAATAGTCTGAATTATAAATAGGATTACAACAACATTGTCTGCTCATCTGCATCCAAAGGTAAATATTTGGACAGATTCCGACAACTTTCATAAATATAATATTGTGTTTGGATTGGATGCTGTACGTGAATAAATGCAACGATGCGTCCGTCACAAAAACATGTACACACTTGTAAGCAGAAAAACAAAAATTATTATAATTAATTATTATAAAGAGGTAATTCCTGATTTTCTTTTTTTCCATTTTGATAAAGCTTGATTAAAAATGTATGATTCAGCTTATACTTTTTAATTCTTATTAAATTGATGCAAAACACAATTATTTAGACGGTAAATCTTGTCGAATTCAAGCTAAAATTACATTTTGTGTATTAAAACGGGCATTAAATGAACCCACAATCAAAATCCGTCTACCCTGCGCAAAAGAATCGCATCCTTAATTGTCCATGCTTGCGTCTTAGATGGATTCCCATTTAAGGGGGACGGAGACCACCACCAAGTTTGCCGACCCTTCCCTTTGAGCTACGTCCGCAGTTTACGAAATTTTAATTTTTGCTTACACACCAGAATCGTGCTGATTGTGGCTAAATTAAAGACCATTTATCAGGAGGAAGCGAATATAACTGCGTTGTTGGCATTAGCTTTAACGCATATTTTTAATTTATTGTACGTTGGTAATCTTCAATATTAACGTATTATGTCAATATCAAACACTGGAACTCCATATTATTTTATCGATTTGATGTAATATTTAAAACAATTGTAGATTCAACTACACCACCTTCGTGATTATTTACCAAAGTCATACATTATATACCGTTAAAAGAAAATTACTAAAATACGTTATTCTAGAAAGGGGTATTTTGCATAAGTTCTCTAAATAAAAATGGGGTAGGAGTAGACACGCGTGGAATATAACACGCAATATTTCCTTCATGGACTATTGGTTATATAGTCATATACAAGGGCTATCCTACAAATGACGGCCAATAACGGCCTCATAAATTTGAAGATCAAGCTGCTATTTGTTTTAGATTGTAGTCATTTATCACCCAAAAAAGAAACCAACTGAGTCAAAATCAAATAGACGTATTACATTGGCTAAACTCATGAAGCACTGATTCGTAAACAGTTTACTTTTGTGATTTAATTGAGCCGCATGTGTAATTTTTGTATTACTTTTTCTAGCATTATTTTACAACACTCTTAATAATTGTTATATTATTTTATTGAATAACTCAGTGAGATGAACAAAACATTACACTTCAGAATAGAAAGAAATAATAATTAACATGAAACATCAAGGTCTAAATATTGCTGAAATGAATATGCACCCAAAAATGGTTTACAATGTTATAAACAAATATGGAACATCAATTGAAAATACAGTAAAGAATTTCTAATAAAAACATAATAAATAAAGAATCTTTAAACAAAATCCTTCGTCCTTGCCTTCCAAGTATAAAAATGAATTAATTCATACAATAGCAGTCTAAGTATTAAGGAAGCCATTGGTATCAAAGATTAAAAAATATATAATCGAACAAGATTGATCAAAAATATATTAATTATCCTCCAGAATTTTGGTAAATAGTTCTATGTGTTAAATCCAATAAACTGTACTCCCATCGACATTTTAGTACATTGTGGAGGAAACGTTATTAGTTATATTATTAGAAAAAATTATTAGTAAAATGGACCATTTTATTATAATTATTTATCAAGGTATCATGAGAGATGTAATGAAAGGATTTGCCAACGAAAATTTATCAGTTACATAGATGTTTATGCATGATAATGTTCCGAAGTATGCGTCCAAAGTTGTTCAAAATTATTTAAAAGATAATTGAAGTTCTCGATTGGCTAGCGTTGAGTCCGGATCTAAATCTAATTGAAAACTTATGGAACGTCATGAAATGTAGATTGAAATATCCAAAACCATCAAATTTAGATGAAATGTGATTATTAATTGAAGAGTTGTCTCATCATTTACAGGAGGTTATAACTAACAAAGAGCACTTGACAAAATTTTAACAATATGTTCAACAGAATTTAAGTAGAAATTATTTTGATTTAGGTGCAAAATGAATAATTGTGAAAGAATATAGTGTAATTATTTATAAGAATATATTAAATCTTTTCATTTTATTTTAATTTAATTATTTTCTAATCAACAATAAGAAATAAATTGATGTTTTACCGGCTACCACTAATGTTATGTAATATTAAATTACTTTGAATGTTGGTAATTAGAAAGAAATCACACGAAATTAAGGTTTATTTTAACTTAATAAAAGCTAGACTATCTTAAGAACATAAAATCTAGCCAAGAGCAATTTCTCAATTAATAGTATATGGATGTTTGGCACAAGTCCAAACATATTACTATCGTGTCTGTTTGTACCTAAACAAATACATGTCATGTTATCCACACCAAAACCATATAAATAATTGCATCCCAAGACAAACGACTGGAACGTCTCCGGCATTGCGATATTAAATCGGAAACAGTATAACATATTCAGTTTTTACGATCCCTCTAAAGTTCCTTCACGTTTGTATCTTCTGCATTTAATCCGGCCAATGAAGTCGAGTTAAAGACTTTTTGTGTTTATGATCTAGATGTCTGTGCAATTCGGTCCGCTTTCTCCCGAAACTTTCCATTTCGTTCGTATCGATTTTACTCCCGTTCGCCATTTTGTAAAACAAAAGTTCCTGAAAGTTTGAGACGGCCACGGTGCTCTCGTACATATCTGATTTGTTACACGAAATCAAAACATTAAACCGCTTCCTTTCTTCTAGTAAACATGTTATTTTATAATGCTAATAATATACGTTTATCGCCGGTACTTAATCTATACGTTTAAGGTGACCGTAATTCATTTTAATTTATTTCATTAAATTTTATTATCGGTCATTTTAATTTAATGAAAGAAGAGCAGAAAATTACCGCAACATCTTCATTTTATCTTAAAAATTGTTTATGAATTATGATGGGCAATAATTATGCGCTAACATTTACACTGTTCAGATTTATAAATTACCTATTGTGGCATCAAAGTTTCATTAAGAAGTAGTCAGAATTCGTTATTGAATTAAATCGGCCTGAATGAGTCACAAATTTGCCTTGGAGGAAGTTTTAGTTGGACGTAAACCTTTGCGAAATTATTATCTCTCTAGTACAATCGTCATAATTAGATTAATATTCCACCCTTATGTCGACTGCTGGCTATAACTAGTTGTGCGTTTCTGTGGCTACCGCCTATCTTACACTCGGTAAATTACGAAATTCCCCAGATGGGGCGTGTGTTTTGAACGACTTTAATTTTGATGCTTACAGAAGTCTCTTCAGTGTAAATAATTTGAACAAAGTTCCAATTTAATCATTTAGTTATTACAATTTTTTTAACTGGAATTTATTTAAAATAATGCACAATGCATATGTCAGAGCAACTAGTACGTTTTTTTGGCTGAAGGCATACTTCAGTTCTTCAATGAAAGATTTCAAACGGGAAAGTAATTGAATTGTTGAAGTTAATAAACATATCTCATCTTGTTATAATTTATTTAAAGACGCTGTAGTTAAATATTATAACCATCGTCATTAAGCTAAACTCAAAGATCCTGTAACTTGAAACATTCACGACAACCATTAGCATTGTCGGAGATATGGGAACGGATCAATATATCATTACTTGCAGTCGTATGCAGGAAGAAGACCATTACGGCATCTCAACAATGTTTCAGGTTCTGCGGATACTCATATGAGCGTATCTGCTGTGTATCGAAGTCGACACGAGAGCCCGAGAAGAGGGCTTAGGTGTTGGCCTATGACTGCAAGCAATGGTCCTTGGCGTACAAATCGACCGTGAAACGAATTCTACAAATTTGACTAGAAACATAAAATAAAAATTATTTATGGGGTTTTTGACAGCATGAAATATGTCGATGTGTTGAGGGCTTGAGTTATGTAATACAATAGTGTTATATGTTTTCCTGGTATAATTATAAATAGATGTTAGACTGGACTGTTGGTTGTTATGATTATGCACGCTAATTATTAAATATTACAAGTAAAAAAGATGACTAGTAATGATTTAAATAATGCTAAATTAGTGTCAAACAATGCAATTTAAGCTTTTTCATTCCGTAACGTTTGAAAAGTTTCCCTTTTGATGCGTTCATACCCCTAAAAGGGACACTAACAGTATAATATTCAATTTTATCTGGGGGAAAACAGGTAAATGCGGCGCTGTCGGAATTTTCGTACTGATAAAATGACATGACGGCATTCTAAATAAATCATAAAGATTCGCCGCTCGAACACAAAACTGGATTATTTCCCGTTTGACGGAAAAATTGCAGCCCGATGCAAAATAGAAAAGCAAAAAAAAAAACGTGGATTCTGATGAATTGCCTCGGCCAGAAACGAGAGAGAATTTCAGTTCCTTTTAATGGCGCAGCTTTAAATACAAAATCAGTCGAGACTTCTCATTTATTGCGCTTTTACAATTTATTACGGTAGACTCGGGGTGAGAATTTCAAGTTGTAATTTGTTGCCTCTCAAGGGTGCGACTGATTAATTATCGTTGGTTTAATTAAAATAGAGCAATTTTTTACCGGGTCCAAAGAACTCATGATAATTGAATGTTTTGAGAAGGAATTCCAAACTAAACTTATATTTAAAATTTATTATTTTTAACTATGTAACATGCTTATAACTTTAGGATTCCTAAAATATCGAATGAGATTTTAATTTGTGTGTTATTTTGATGAAATCGAAACTTTCCTAAGTACAAAATACAATTAGTTCCTTCCTCCCTGTTTGCTTACAATTTACGGCAGCAACTTCGATAATGAAATGGGCGAAAGTGTCTCTTTTTACTACTTTTCCTACAAATAATTATGTAACCCGGAGCTTAAGTGGATCTTTCTGTAATGTTCTTTTCGGTCCAAGTTTAATAATAAAACAGCTCCTCAATTTACTGGAGTGTCTAGGAGACACGTTTTACATTAGGTTAATGTAATGTTAAATTGAATTTTGAACAGAAATGCTAGAAGCTCCGAAATAAATTATGATACATCATAAAGTTCACTATTCTCTTTAACTTCCACATATAATTTATTATATTTATCTGAATTAATTAAATGGTGAAGTAATACCACAAATGCATTTCTGATTTGATGCATGTTTCCTCCTTATGAACATTTATCAAAGAATCATCAAAAATGTATAACCACGGGGTAACCAGTAAATCTGATTAAATTCATGTTACTCCCGATATTCATTAATTTCCTCATGACAATTAATGATAATAAATGCCCGTTGATCTAACAGAAACGCTTGTTTCAGAAAAACCTTCTTGTTCATTATGGTTTTGCCGCTGCTTTTTCTATTCTGTTCGCTGAATCATTAATCACACGAATACCTACACACATACAGAATGGATACTTGCTTGTATATTGTGTTGTCAAAGTTAATTACGTGATAACTTTATATTAAATAAGTTATTGTTTTATATTAACCGTAACAGTTAACATAAAGTCATTGCTTGTGACATTAAAATATAAAATACGGCTACTATATCACAATTTTATTCCTGCTGAACTTTTTCCATTATAAGTTAAATCAACATTTAGGTAGCTCAATTCAAACTGCCTTACACTCGCATGTTGATCAACTTTCAACTTTACGAACTTAGTTTAATTTAGTTTTATGCATTTCATCTTCATTATTCCGCATTTTCCAACTTTCCAGACAAAATCTAGCCGGCAGCTTCAACTAAATAATAAAAGCGTAATGCATGTCTCCGTGCACCTTTAGGCCACATTATATGACATTGTAAAATGTGGGATATAAAATTTAAATGAAACCGTGTTCGGCTTGGAGCACTGGAAAGTCCGTGATTTAAGACAGTCTAAAATTTTCATTCGAAATAAAGTCCCCGAAATTCGTCGTAAAACCGGTGGGGAGATTTCTCCTGGGGTAGCATACCCTTCGGGGGCAGATATAATATGTGCTGCGGTAAAACTGTTCTCACGCCAAATGTTTTTCTAGAGTGCTCGAGCTTGTAATTGCAACACGAAGGGTTGGTAGCATGAATTTCTCATTAGCTAATTTACGCCTAGAATTGAATAAAATTGTTAACGTGACTGTTGGTCTTCTACATAGTGCCCAATATGTAGAAGTCCGAATTCGTTCTCACTTTGTTACGTCTACAGCCGTACTGATCTTATATTGATGATATATTTAAAGTGTGGATCTCAATCAAGAACAAAGCATCCAGGCATTGTACCGTGACTTGGCGGTATGCACGAAAGGTGTGGACCCAGGATCCGCTTTCGTTCCGAGGACAGCAAATGGCCAGGAATGCCATTACATGTGTGTTACAGTCTCAACAGCCTCATCTCGTCTCGCATCCGTCGGCGTTGAACATAAATTTCTTAGCCGAGTGTCCTCGGGCGGAGTGTGGAGACCATTAGACGCAGGACTGGAGTGGCTGGAAAGTGGAGATATGTGGTAAATAGGCGACGTTCTATTGTAGCGAGGGCGAACGTGAAAAATGATGGAGATTTTTCAGTTTCAGATGCACGCGCACGGCTCTAATACTAATATATTCGATAAATCAGTGTTTATCAAGGTAAAAAAATTTGTTTTTCTAACAACGAAGTTAAGATATACAGTAGTGGCCATAATTATAGCAACTTATTAAAATTAGCTGTACTACCTAAATTTGATACTAGTTTCTATAATATTATTGTTCTTACTGTTATTTTTATATCTTTAAAGTGTTTCAAACAAGCGTGTACTTAGTTCTTACCACAGTTTATCTTATTTAGTAATGTATACTAAATGTTTAACATGCGTACAGTACTAAGAAGAAATTTCGTTTTGACAAACCTAACCGTCGTCTTAGATTATTGGCCCTAAGAAACAGGATGTGTTCTACGTGGATGATAACTTATGAATTTTTTGCCGATGAAGGTAGACCAATTGTTTTCCTCCGTATAAGGTCTTTTGGTCTACGGATTTATCGCCCTTTTGTTGACTTACTTCTACCAGCAAACCATAGGCGCCAACGTAGTGACTGGTGTATGGAACGTCAACACTATGGGTTTAATGGTATAGGATGCTATTTCTTATGATAGCAAGTCACCTTCAGTTTTCATTAGAAGCAATATGACGTCCTAGCGACATGTGGATGACGTTTTGGAGCCTTATTTTCATCCCAACATAAAAAGAGATTTTGGACAAAGCATGATAATGCCCGTCCACATATTGCCAGGAATACATTAAACTTCCTGGAAACCTCCAACGTGAATTTACTGCCTTGCCCACCCAGCTCCTCAAACCTCTCCCCAATTGAAAATATGTGGGATATGATGACACCCACGAGCTAAGACATCAGATTTAGTTCGTGTGGGATGAGATGACACAAGAAAATGTGGATATTTTCATTACGACGCGACAATAAGTGTCTTAATCAAAGGGGAGGACTGATCCATTATCGACTTCTGACAATTTATGCTTTAAAATTTTTGTTTAATTTTTTAATTATTATTCTGCAATAGGTTAATATTTTTCTTTAAAAAAAAATGGAATAATTCAATTATATCTAGGTATACACAGTATAAGTCAATCGTTTAATATTAAGCAATTTAGTGAAACTAAATACGAAAAATTTTGTTACAAAAAAAAAAATCTATAACTGGATGATTCGAATATCACGAAACAATTCAATCTTATCATCAACTAAAATTAAAGTTAACCTGGAGAATGTGGGACTGCTGAAATTATTTCTATTAAATATGTCAACGTCCAATCTTGACTTCCGTAGGATCATATTCATTGATCCACAAAGCAGTGGGAACGAGTAGTGTTTAGTGACGAATTTAAATTTAATCTGTAAAAAATGTTTTTTTTTTTTTGAAATTTGAATATGACGGGATGATAAACTATAAGATCGTCGTACCCAAATAAAAGTTTCGACTCTGTGAAGGAAACGTTGTAGTTTGGTGTCTCTTTTCTTGGCATGGTTAGTACCATTACAGAAAATTATTGATAAGATGGACCGTTTTATGTACAAAGATATTATGAGAAATGTAATAGAACCATTTTCTAACTATAATTAACGAATTAAAAGGATTTATATGCATGATGCGTCCACAGTTGTTCAAAGTTAGTTAAATAATAATCATGTTGAAGTTCTCGATTGGCTAACGTAAAGTCCGGATCTAAATCCATTTGATAACTTATGGAGCGACATGAAGTCTCGATTAAAATACTAAAAACCAACAAATTTTGGTGAATTGTTGTTATTAATTAAAGAGTCGTTGTTATTAATTAAAGAGCCGTTGTTATTAATTAAAGAGTCGTTGTAATTAATTTTAAACGATTTTTTTTACGTTAAGTATAAATTATTTATTAAATATTTATTTTTTTCTCCACAAAACCAACTATATTCTGACTAGTATCCATTATTATTGTATCTAATTTTCAATAATGTGCCATGATAAATGTGCAGAATGTGGAGGTATTCGTAGGAGAGGGAAAGCGAAATTGATTTTGCAATTTTGAGGCGCCGTTATATTATGTTGCGAGCGCATATATTTTTTCAATTGTTTTCTGGTAGATAAATTATGAGATGGGGGTTCGTTCCTTATCAAGTGCGCGCATAACTCAAAATTATTATTTTATACCACAGCATATAAACATATTTGATTTATTAAAATGACTTTACAAGAGGTTTTCTGGTTAGTTCGAACACATAAAAATACATAACTGGTAGCAGTTTCCAATACGTTTGACAGTTGGTTAAAATATTTGAAAGGGACTTTAAAATCAATTCTTTAAACTTTGTTTATGTTTGAGTTAAATACTTAAATGTATATCGTGTCCCTTTCTATCCACTTCATAATTCACTACGACTTCCAATATTCGTAGGCAGTTGTATCGTTCCTACCCACATTTGAAATTAAAAAAGCATTTAGTTATTTAAACGTCTGAAACTACACCCACATAATGCATTATGTTGCACTATTAGATAATGCTTTCGTATTTTAATTCATTATACAATTTACACCCATAAACTGTTAGGGGTGATTAGATGAATTAATTGAAATGACGATTCAATTATTCCTACCTATATTCAAGCTTAACAACGGATTTAACATGAAACGTCAACATTGATTTTGCATTTTTAAAAGCCATTGCATGAGTTATTTGCCTTGCAAAAATTAAACATTCGATTAATGTCCATTTTAAAATGCAATAAATGCATCCATGCATGCGTTTTTTGTTCCCGTGTTATAGCAGCTATAAATTGTCTGGTAGTTTCAGTAATCGAGTTTTTCGATTAAAATTCAAAATACGAAAAGTGATTTTGTTGTATACGAATTGATTTAAATTGTGATTATCTGATCCTCACTGAAAAGACAGTTCTGTTTGTGAAATAAAGAAAAAACATTTATAATTTGCTTATTAAATAAGAAAACCGTACTGCTTTGAATTGAACCCAATTTGTGGCATTAACGAAAAACGATTTCGGTACGCTTTGTAGTAACAGATGGTACTCTTTGAAGAAATTGACGAGCCGGTTGGTTAAAAGACCTTTAACGAGAAGGAATTAAGAAGCGATGGGTAATTGGAAAATTATAAGTGGGAACTATTGAAATAACAATTTCACCTTTGTAAAGTAGTGAATCGTTTTTGTATCTTTTACAATTCTTTGCTGATTACTTTGAGTATCCAATGTAATAAGCTATTTTGCCTCTTGCTAATTAGAAGTTTCAAAAATTATGTTTTTTATCAATTAATTTCTTGAAAGAAGCAGCTTAGTAGAGAGACGTTTTAAAGACTAGTACCCATAAAATAGTTACATATGAGCTAGTAATGAAGTGTATAAAATTAAAGTGTTGCTTATAGATAATTTAGGCTTTGTTCGTAGGAATATATTAAATTATTATTGAAATATTCGAATCAATAATCAACTAATCCCAAAAGTACTAGTTGAGTGATAAATCCTGACATAATTTGCCAAATTCATCGTTCATTTGGCATCTGCTATTTGCATTAGTTTGAAATTTCTAGTTTAAATTTATCGGCATATATACAACAGTTGTACATGCTATTGATTTTCGATCAGACTGTGAAAGATAATTCTAATAAAAGAAACTATTGTCATCTGAACCGCAATAAAAAGTTATGCTTAATTTCCTGACTGTAAAAAGATTCTAACCAGTTTAATAAGTCGTCATAAATAGGCATTTTTAATAAAATCTTCCTGCATCTTTCGTATTCTCTACTCGTAAAACCTGGCATTATTAAATTTAATAAAATGAGATAAACTTTAAGGAATTTTTCATTCTTTATGTTTTATTACAAGCGAAGGAGATTCCAAATAAAATTTGTTACATATAAAATACGTAAAGTTGTGTAATTTAATAAGACCCTTTAAATTTGAAGTGATTAAATAAATTTAATGGCATAACAACGTAATTATTTTTGAAACGTTTACTGTTTTTCTTCATTTCCGATAATATTGAATAAAGTGTGCAACTTCATGTGTGGCTCAGATATATTAAAACCATTGTTAATGGAAACATTTTAGTTAATTGTTGTGGTACAATATGTTTTAGAGCAATTTACAAGTTGTCGCAATTATTCGTTTCATTGTGAATGGCGCTTCGGCCATTGGGTTGAGAACTCCTTCGAGCAAATTGTCCGTAATGAAGATTAAATTATGTCTTGTCCGCAATGCGCTTTGCTCTGCATGCAACACACAATTAATTTAATAAATATCGAACTGAAAAAAGTTAATCGTACCGCCGCTGCGTGATAAATTTAAATTCATGTGGCGAGCAGTCAATTTGAGCGGACATTACACCACGTTCCAGACAATGAGGCATTTGTCATCAGTTAATTTAATTATTGTTTTCATACTGGAATTAGTTTCCCTGGCTCTCCGCTGTTCTTAAATTCAATTTGTTCGGCGCTGCGAACAGACCAATGAGAACAATCGCTGGCACAACATTCGACACTGGGGAATCCGACGAAGAAAATAATTTAATAACTGGGACATCGCAAGATGAAATTTAATTAGCTGCTGTTTGATACGGAATAGTGAGATGTGTGCCAAGATCGGGGCAATCCCCCTTACGATATGTTGTAAGAGATGAAAAGCTGGAATTAGTTTTGCAATGAGAACGTATTTTACTTCCAGTTAGGCAAATAAAAATATATTTTCAAATTACCCTCATTGCATTTTATGTCTGCAATGAGTTTTTTCCAGTTCGAAATTGATGCCAACTGTCTGCATGTGACCTAGCCATGCTAGAAATGGCCTAGTAACTAAAGAAATTATTAAATTCCTTTCTTTTTTCTTATAATTAGTTGATTTTAAAAATTAAATGGAGTCGCTCTGGCTTTGTTGCTAAAAATTGGCAGTTCAAGTGAGTGACAATGCAATTGCAATCTAGAAGAAAGGAATTTCTATATATAAAAATCATTTTTACTATTTTTGTTAAACAATTGACAAATCCATTCAGGGCGTTAATCACTAATTTTATCTCATAACAAAAAAAAAAATGAAATATATTTAAAATTTAGAATGTCCGGAAAAAATTTTTAGAATACTTAAATTAAAATGAATTATTAAATTTCTTTCTTACTTCTTACAAATATTTGTTTTAAAAAAATAAATGGGGTCACTGAGTCGGTTGGTTAAAAGACCTTTAACGAGAAGGAATTAAGAAGCAATGGGTAATTGGAAAATTATAAGTGGGAACTATTGAAATAACAATTTCACCTTTGTAAAGTAGTGAATCGTTTTTGTATCTTTTACAATTCTTTGCTGATTACTTTCAGTGTCCAATGTAATAAGCTATTTTGCCTCTTGCTAATTAGAAGTTTCAAAAATTATGTTTTTTATCAATTACTTTCATGAAAGAAGCAGCTTAGTAGAGAAACGTTTTAAAAACTAGTGCCCATAAAATAGTTACATATGAGCGAGTAATGAAGTGTATAAAATTAAAGTGTTGCTTTCAGTTAATTTAGGCTTTCTTCATAGGAATATATTAAATTATTATTGTTAATTTTCGAATCAATAATCAACTAATCCCAAAAGTAGTAGTTGAGTGATAAATCCTGATATAATTTGCCAAATCCATTCAGGGTGTTAATCACTAATTTTATTTTTTTAAAATTTAGAATGTCCGGAAAAAAATTTTAGAATACTTAAATTAAAATGAATTATTAAATTTCTTTCTTACTTCTTACAAATATTTGTTTTAAAAAAATAAATGGGGTCACTGAGGGCGTGGTACAAAAAATAGGAGGTTTAGCTGAGTGGTAATGCCATTCTCCAAAATGTGGCAGTCTTAATCTTTATATAATAATCATTTTTATTACATTTACTGTCAAACGAGTTCCCTTAAATTATATTATCTTTCAGAGATATTCAGAAGATTCAGAAAATTTGGTAATTAAAATGAATTATTTAATTTCTTCATATAATTACTTAATTTAAAAAAGTGGAGTCACTTTGTGGATAATCTGATGATATCGATACACTTACAGATTCTACTGTGTGGCTCATTTTGCACCAGTTTATACATAAGAAAACTTTGATCCTACCTCACTGTATACCAGTATGTTGTTTATATCTCATCATATTAGCGACTTCGGAACACTGAAAATCTATCTTTGAAAATATCTAAAGACTGTGTCATGTTATCACTGGCAGAATTGTGAAAATATACATTATATTTTGCATATTTTGCAATTCTATTTATTGTAATAATTGTTACGGTTTGCTTCTGGAATGGAAAAATATTATTATTAAATACATTTGTGCTGAGGTGTGTCAAAGTCCTGGTGGTACGAAGCCCGACCGCAGGTGAGGTATTCAATTGAGATCACACCCATCAGTTCTTTGATTGCGCGGTACGACCACGTTGACATATATGGTACCTCTTCTACTTCCGCCGCATAAACTGTCTACCAAGTAACCATGAACTTAGCTCGTTATGCACTTAGGTTGTCTTCGCATCACAACGGATATCCATCCATCCATTCATACATTCAAATACGATAATGGCTCGCGCGCTATTAGACATTATTATATTAACCGGCCTTCCGGCATACCTTTGGCTCGGCATCGAGATAATTTTGTAATTAGTCGTATATTATATGGATGGCAATTTGTAAAATTATTACGGGGAATTTGCTTAAGTTTATGGGTTAATAAATTGTGTCACATTGTAATCACTAACAACATGGACGGCTAAATTGATTTTATGGTTGTTTTCTTAAAATAAACAACCGCTTGTTACATGTAATTACGACATCTACAAAAAGATGCAGTGAATATATAATAAATAAATTAGTGTTTTATTAGGTACGCTTTGTTTGTAATAATGTAATATTTTTCAAATAAGTATTTGAAATGTACTTTGACATATGAATGATTTGTTGTGCACAACTAAGATAGGAAATATTAATGATCCTAAAGGACCCGTATCGTGTAGTTGTATGCAACAACAATGTCGCTTGTCTAAAAACCTTCTTTCTCCGTGGGTGTTTTCTTATTGTACGTGTTCATTTGCTGTGAGCAAATATCTATTGACTGATGATTTTTGCATGAACAGATCAGTTACTCTATTCATAGAAGAGTACACCTGGTCGGGGTACATGGCTTTTAATGTACCTATTGTGTAATTCTAATATTAACCCTATTCTGATATAATATTTTAATTAAAATTTGATTTGCAGCTTCTGTAACATGCAGAAGTGTACAACCCCTAAAAGGGAAAGCCACACATGTGATAAGAGCATGTATAATTTGTTTCAGGAATTTATGTCCCGTTTTTCTGTCTAAATAGATACATAAACCATTTAAATGGCCTACACAAGAAGATACAATAGGCATAAATTGTGCTTTTGTGGGAGACCTACCCCTATGAAAAGTTTAATTACATCGTTTAGCTTTATCTTGGCTAATACATATTCCAGACATGTGAATATCCATTTAGATAAACGTGTCGTCTGAATAGGTAAAGCCACTAATTAATTAAACAAACAGAAATAAACTATGTTTCTTAAATATAAATATTTACTCTAGTTTTTAGCGCAACTTTGTTAACACATAACAAGGTTATAAATAAGGTCGTATATTGTATCTTTATGAGAACTACCCTCATAAAGAAGTAAATTGGAACATTTAATTCCAACATTGCCAAGAGGCATAATAAATGTTTCATAAAATTAATTAATTCCATGTATAAAATTCCCCTGTTTACCTAATCTCCACCATGTAGTAAAATGGTAAGGTAAACAATCTACGAATCCTTTCTTGGGACTTACGAAATATTTTTATTAAAAGTTAAACAAGAAATGTTGCTACGCACTTGTTCATATTTATTCTACCTGGTGATTATTAATATTTGATATTTGTATTGTATAAGTATCTCCAGGTGTTACAAAATGTGGACATAGATAATAAGTGTGAACATTGAAAATTATTGAATTTCTATAAAATTAAACAAATAAACAGATGTCCAACAAAATGTATAATACATGTATTTTTTAAACGAAAAACATTGAGATCAATAGGACTTATAAAGTCAAGTTCGGAGTTAATTAACTCGTGTTGATCTTGTCAACTGAATATTTCAAGCCCCCGCGAAATTTCACTGGAGCAAGACCAGGAGGAGTGGCTCATCCTGGATTCAACCAGTCGACATGACACAACCATAAGGAAACGATCAGCAATTATATTTAGGGGTGGAAATGCGCTTCAGTGTCGAATGGATGGAAATTACCAGTCATGGTCACACGTTCTTTTGTGAAGTTTTTGGATGAGTGATTTGAATGGCTTTATAAGTCCCCAATCAATAAATATGAAAAATCGGTGACATACTTAAGATTCTAAAACATTGAGTAGAAATATATTTTTATTAAACACGTAAAACAGTCAATGACAAAAAGCGGGGTTACCTCGCAGTGATAAAATTAATATTCACAATTCGGGTGGCGGATTTTAATCCCAAAACACTCCACAAACGATGAAAACTAAGTCTGGGAACGGTTGCAGCCAGTCCGTTTAATTACATGTTCCGAAGGTAATTTCTTGCTATAATCCCACTAAGGGTCGTGATTCGCCCTACGCGTATGTCGCATAATCCCAACTAAAAAAAGATTTAACTTAATCTTGCAAATTACTGTTATGATTGCTGTTGAAATCCTTTCTATGGGGAGATTAAAACTGACTGAAATGGGGCGACACTGTATAAAACAACAATTGTAAAAAATTATTGGTGTTGCTGTTTGACTCGTGGGATCGTTTGTTCAAGTGGGTGGGAATTTTCTGCTCACTACCTTTTGGATGAATGTTCTTTATTACTTTCCCAGCAGTTTTCCCCGTTTTTCACGCTATTTATTATTTTATTTTATTTTATTAAGTTTTTGTAAGACAAAGAGGATACATTGGTCTAATTCCAGACACAAATTTTCCCAATTTGCTCATATAGGTTTATTAAACTACGTCTAGTCAAAATGGAGTTTTGGTTAAACGGCGAAAACGCCTAAGACCAGCACAAAATAAGAAGTGCCTGAAGTCTGTATCGATTCGGGAAGGGAAACTTCCTGCTTAAAAACATCCTGCAGTGGGCAGGAGGGAGCTTCCAGATTGATTAAGCATGTGACGGGAGAGTGGCGCGAAGTGCTGTGCACACAAGGTGTCTCGATTGACGTTTACCCTCAAGCTTTGACTAGACAACATAAAATTTTCATTAAAATTTCTTAACTAAAAATTATTGGAAAGTTGTTAAAAATGGTTTTCATGTAGCGATATATTTTAAAGTGTTTGAAACAACTTAGTCGAGGTGATAATTTAGTTCCGTTATTGCAAACCATTTATGTTTTCGTTATTACATCACAGATGTGTTTTATTTATTAGCACAATTAGACCTAGACAAACGTAATGAATTATGTACAGGTTTTACGAGGGAAGCGGATGCTGTTTAATACTGCTGGGATAATCTTAGAATTTACGCTAGACTCTAAGCACTGCAGGAAGCTAATAATCTTATTAATAATTAGCCCTGTTTTGCTACAAGGGTTATATTAACATCTTACCTTAATCAAGTTTCCATTTAAGTTCTCAAATCAATTAACGTTATTGGATAATGAACTAACTAAATTCACAAATTTAGGGAATACAAATTTTCGTATTAGCATATTTTTATAAAATTAAATAAACTTAATACTTTTACAAAATATGTTACTGGCCACATTTGCCGTCGTAATATTATGTCGTACTTTGTTTTTCCTCCTTCGTTAAAGATCGCTGAGGTCAAAGGAAACATGATATTACGAACGCAGAAGAATAAACTGCTTTTAATTAAAACTTTTTTAATATAGTTTTTATATTTTACCTGACTCCATAACTTCCGGGATGAGTCTGCGGTGACGAGATAAATTTCTCATTACTTTTAACTGCCAGGCAGGCACCTTCAAAGGAACCAACCCTGATTTTAATAATATACCGTCATAACCGCCTACGTGTACCGAAGTCACGATCTTGGTGACTTCCGCCTTTAAGATTCACTATCGCTCCTAGAAGAATATACGCTACAAAATTTATTTTTTATTAAACCTTTTTAATTGGTTTAGAATACTTTTTGTAATACGTATAAATCGTCTGCTGTCAAATAAAACAAGTTCCCCCAATGCCAAATAAAAGGCGGAAAATACAAAACATACTAATATCCAATTTATAATAAATCATTTAAGATTTTCTATACGCAGAGCATGGAAAAATGTCTTTGGTTCAGTCATACCCTCGTGGAAGGAGTGACGCGGAATAATTCGAAGGGGCTACGTAGATCCGTGATAGGTGATTTATGCCTTTTCGAATATTGATTCTGCCGCCGTCAAACGATTCGAATGGAGGAACAAGATGATGAGGAATTCCCCTTGTATTCAGGATGTTTCGTTAACGACAGGTTCTCCGCATTCCGCCGATTGCCGAACCGTCGTCGAGTATATTAAAATTAAATTTTCAAATGCATTCCTTTTGAAGCGGAGTTCACAGTTTAAGGGCGACGAAATTAATCATTTATCGATTTGTTGGAAGGGAGTTCAAAGGAAGCGAGCCTTTGTCATGTTTTTCTTATAATAATTTTTGTTTTGAAAGGGATGGTTGGCGAAACAATGGGAAGCCGCTTTCTGTACACAATCTGGTATTTAACTTTGATATCTCTTTCTATAAATGAAAGAATGGACTAATAATAATTTTCGTTTGAAATCAAAGGCACTAAATTATTAATAAAGTGATTTCAAGTTCTTGCTCGAGGTTGTCGAATGATTATTGAATGTTTTTGGTGGTTTTCATCACTTACCAAAACAAATTAGTGCACGAAAACAATTTAAACTAAGTCATGCATAGAACACAAAAAAAGTTTTTGACTAAATTGTGTAAAAAGCGGGCAACCACAGGGCAGCTGCCTTATTGTATCAGTAATTTTTTATCAAATAATTACGCGTTTGCGTGATCACGTGTTACTCTTTGACTAGAAAATAGTCACCCTCTTGAATAATCCAGTTAATTGGTTTAAAATTGCGGTTTTAGCTTCATTCATCTGGTTTTAATGCAATGGGCAGCTGATTTGAAATGTCAAAAGTAATTAAGTCCCAATGCGGTTGGCCTCATACATAGTAGTATTTTTGAAAATGTCCGCCGGGCTGAAGGGTGCCACAAGTTAGTTATTGCAAACAATGTTTGATGTACGGCGGAAAATATGATATTAAACGTCCAGTTTATATCTGAAATTTGATGGAGATGATAATTAATGTTGGGGCTTTATGCGGGACTGGTGTTTTAAATTAGCTGGTACATATATGAAAACTGTATTATATTAAAATATTTTAAAAACTTCGAATTGTTCAAAGCAATAATGATCATAACAATAATAAAATTTTAAGCATTTTGGATCTGTAAATTTAAACATTCAATGGGATAATTATTATTTTCAATGTATTAAAAGTAGAAGCTTTTCAGGAAATAATATATTTTTTTATTTTTTTTATATTGTATAAATACAACTGAATTGTTCCCTTTGTCTCATCCTGTCTCTAAAAACTGTGGCGTTATACAAATGAATACTAACTAGATAACCCTTTCCTCTTCATCTTCCTGATTGATTACTATGTGACTGAAACACTAATTCTCGGGTTTTGAATTGATAAGAAGTCTATTATTAGGTTTTAGTTAATTTATTTCAGGAACGTATTGGAATTGCTAATGAAAGAGTCGCTGTCAGAAGAGATACGCCCTAGATTGAGAACACTCAAAGGGTTGCACTCTAAATTACTACTCGTGTTCCATTCGATGCGTACATGTAACATATGAATTTCGGTGCAATTATTTTCCATTATGCTGTTTCATTTTGCTGCACACACTCTTTTTGTAACATAAAACACCAAACATCGATTTTTTTTGGGTGTATATAAATGGAAAGCACGAATTGTTTAGTGAAAAATTGTCGGCAAATTTACGGACACGGTTAATTGAAATATCCGAATATGCTAGACATTCACTGTCAATCCGAATATTTCAGATTTTTGTTAAAATGGACTGTGACTGGCGTTAATCGATTGAATCGGTGTACTTCATCTGCGCCCCTATGACAGGGAATTAGGCTTATTTAGAGCGACTGCGAATTTAAGCTTTATCGATGTAAAATATTTACATTACTTTACTGCAGCCAATTCAGGAAAAAATCACGTTTTACACGGTAAATATAATTAGGCTTTTTGTAGGGAAATGTATTCCGAATATCCGTCGAATGTTTGCTAAATATTCATGTGTGCGTTTTAATTTTTTCATGGAAAAAGGTCATCAGTATGTGTAAAGTATTTTAGGTACAAATATTTTTGATAAATTAACATTCAGATTTGTAGGTGAATCTCTAATTAAAAATCAATACATCCGGCGCATTCACCAAAATTTCATACCTTGATAAAATTTGTTGAATATAAAAAAATACTATTGACTTCTACCAAGTGTTTGCACTGAGAAGTTCAAAAATTACACAGTAAAGAGAATTTTTCAAATTGTTTTCGATTCTAACATATTTTAATACTCCGTAATTTTTTAGAATTTTTAAAGGACATCTAAATGTCCCAAAATTTTTTTTATGAACATAGGCTAAATAAGATTTCATACCGAATAAATACGTTTAGAATAAAAATATATAAATTTGCTATTTAATAATTGTTTATGAAGGTTTATATAATAATTTGTTGCCACATGGTTAAAAACAGTAGTTTCAATTTATATATCGATATATTGGTAATTAAATTGCTACAAGATTTCACGTAAGATTAAATATTAGTTTTAAAAATATCTAATGTAATTATAAGCCCTACAGTAATAGAAAATTAATTATCCAAAACATTCTAATGTGTATCATTATTGGACTTAATGTCTGAAACAACACAATCCATGAATTAATTTACTCAAGTCGAAATCTCGTAAAAACAAATGAAACATGAGTAATACAAATTAAATTGTAATTGGAACATAAGCGGGAGGATTATCTTGTCGCATTCTCTTCGCTTCGAAATTGAAATTTTAGAGGATCTGCATTTAAAGATCCATACAAATAGAAAATTCTTCGTCGAATTAATTTTTGTAATATAATTTATACTTACGTCTTATATAAATGTTTCAGTTATTTTAATCACCCCTTGGAATTAATGTTTGATGTCACCTAGTCATTTTGGGTATTATTAAAATTGATTTATTTCGAGTCAATTTATGTCGACGAATAATTTAAAGGGTGTAAATTAGCTTGTTGCTGGGCGGCTCGGTTTTAGGCTTCGAAGAATATTGATTCAGCTTGATAAATAATTCAAATGATGAAAGATAAATGAACTTAGGGATTCCCCGTCTTAATCCGTCGCTCAAAATGTTGTGTCATGATATATCACCGGTGGTCTACAAGGCGTAAATATTTTAGCATACAAACAACATTCGTCTTGAGACGACGTGGCTGCACCTGTTGACAAAAGTCTACATTAGTTCGCCGTTACACTAATATGCGCAATTGATTTATTATATTAAAATAAGTTATTGCCCTTTATAACACATATTCTCTTTGTAGAGTTATTCCACTTTCGTGTTCTACTTAACCAATAGTGAAAGACACACTGTAATACAGTTGTTTGTGAATGTAATGTGTATTGTTCACGACAAATTGATTGATTATACAATTTTCTCTCAAGATCAGATCAAATGATGGCTGAACTAATCATCTGGATAGCCTTCCCTGAAGCTGTACCAATATGTCTTATCGTCGTATTAAAATCTATTTCGTTGCACGTTTTTGTCAAGTTTTGCAGAAAATTGGATCATGTGAGTGAAATCAGTTCAAAACGAAGACCCATAGGGCTCATACGTGACTAGAGAGTGGATGGACAGTTCTTAATGAAATTGTTTTGGGTCATGTCTTGAATTCTTATGAAATAGCCCCCAGTCGAACTATAAAATAAGCTTATCCAATTTCTTCTATCATTAATGTCAAAAACTTAAGAGAAATAATTCGAATTGTTTAATATTAAATAAATTAGAATAAGTTTTGTCCGCACGAAATAGAATGGATATTAAAGTAAATGCATTTACTTAACTCATGGCAGCAAATATTTTTCTATTCCATTAACTTGATTCGCTTAACTAGGACAATGTACCCTACAATGGCAATGGAAACCACTTATTAGATTGGCTGAAATTTAAAAAAAAAAACAAAAATGTTTTTAGTTAGACAAAAACTTTCAGACTAAGAGGAAATTTAAATGTAAAGAAAAGAATGGTGCAATTCCCCCATCCTTAATGGCTTAGGGGAGGATGGCCAGAATGAAAGCAAAATGTAGTAGACTTCAATTTTGCATAATACGATTCTAGTCAGTTTCCGTCTATAGAGACGAGACACGCTGAATAATGCAATTTTCCTTCGCTTTATTAAAAACTATTCTTCTTATATCTGAATGGACCATTTCAGGCCTGCATATTGTCTGAGAATTCCGCACGATATTACGTTTTCATATTTATGAAATTAATAAGGACCTTTAGAAAAGCACAGCCCAAACTAAATGAGAAAATTGAATGCACTAAATATCTCCAGTTAATGGAATTTATATTAAAGAACATTCTGTCCGAGCTTTCGCTCTAATTGTACCATGCGTAAACACAGACGTTAATAAATTGTAACGTTTTATTAAATTCCTTGTCTTAATCGTAACTTATTTTAAAACTTGTTAAAAATAATTAAAATCCACAGCGGCCAAGTGCTTTTTCCGACATAGAAAATAAGCCACAATAACGGAATACAATAATCCCTTTTGAACGTGGGCTCTCAGTCAATCGTCATGGAACACTTGAAGTTATGATGAACACTTAAATTAAATGTCGCCTCGAATGACCGGACGGGATGTCTGAAGTGTTTTAGTTTGCGTGCTTCCAAGTCAAAAGAGTTACTTAACACAATGATGCATTGTCGGCCACTAATATGTTAAATTCACACTTAGAGAACACTATGTCCTTTCAGTTCTTAGTCAGTAATTCATGAAGTCAGTTAAATAGGATTTACTAAAGAAAATTTTTTTGAAACAAAATTTTACAAATATATATATATATATATATATATATATATATATATATATATATAATGTTTTATAGTAATAAAATGAGATTCTGAACTGATCCTTAAATTACGTTTTAACGAGGAATAATCATCAAAATATTTATTATATATAAAAATAAACATGCGTCTTTGTCTAACCAATAATCTTTCACTTATAACTATTTATTTAATATTATAAATAAATGCCCCAGTTATTATCTATACGAAAAACAATACACTATTATTTAATTTTCATGAACAAAGCTATTATTTTTAATTAATATGTTTAATATTTGATGATTTGACTTAAAACATTTCTATAAATAACTGTCTTAAATAAAATGTTCCCGGAACGAAATGTTTAATTTACATTTAAAATTGTTATGAAGTATACCAAGAATAATCTTGTTATAACAGTCCCACTGACTCACTGTTTATTAAATATTCTTGGTAAAATTACCCATGTGGTTTGTTTACATAAATAGTTTTAAAATATTCGTAATCATTTATCTACATTTTAAACAATGTGGTTTAACTAAATTAATATTAATATTGATATTTAAATAATTTAAACCTATTGACCAGAATAATTCATTAATAAAAGAGTTTCACTTGTGATGTTACTAATTAATAATAAATAAATGATATATATGCATATTGTAATGCAACGAAATATTATGTCTGTGTAAGAAAAATAAATATAATATGAATTTGGGCTGTATTTATTTTATGTTGTGTTTCGGTAGTTATTGTTAGAGTAATTTTTTACGTGAAACATATTTCGCCACCCCAATTATTACCAAATTAACAGTTGAATGAATATTCAACACCAGCTGTATGGTTACAATTGCACAGGACAGCTGAAGAAGCAATTAATATCGCACTGCGGAGACCGAAGCTGCTCACCATTGGTCGGCTGCTTCCGTCCCACGCTAAATTATTTGTACACAATCAATTCGTCATTAAATTAAATTTGTGCTAAATTGTTTACGTTAAACGATTTTTAAATTAAATTACTTAATTTGTTTGTATAAATATTTCTTAATGAGTTTCAGATGTTAGTTATCGTATTTTTCCAGTAACTGAAAGGAATATTTTGTTTTCATCTGCTACATTAACTCTGTGGAACTCTCAAACTTGGCCAAAATTGAGAGTAATAATAAAATAATTTTGTATATTCTGAATTTTTAAATCGTTTTACAATATGTTATACACTAATATAGTATAATACATCTATGTCAAAATATCAGAAAGATAAAATTATATGCCCAATAATTATTAGTTTATTAATAACCTTATTAATTTATAATAATTTTAGTGGTGAAGAGCCATTTAATTTCACGTGACATTATAGTTTTAAATAATTTTTAACACTAAAATTTGTCGTAATTAAAGTAAAATAATTATAAACCCTATTCTATAACAATGAAATATTTAGTATCCTCTGTCACATTACCACATGAATGTTTCGTAATATTTGTGAAACAATTCATAAACACATGTTACCAAAAAGCAAATGCACATGCTAATGACAATTAATAATTTTTATATGTATATTACACATTTTACATATGGTTATAATTGTTTTAGGGCAGTTTTATGTCCGATGTATTGACCCTGTGGCTACTTGTTGAATAACGACGTTAGTTAGTTAGAAAATCAATGTGATTAACGTCAAAATCCAATTTAATTGAAATAAACCTGTAGTCTATGCGTGCCGCCTGCAAAGGTAAAATTATGATGAGGCGGTTCATGTAGCTGATTAAATTATTGAAATACTGTCAAATATCCATCCGTCCGCCACTATGATATGGCTGAATTATTAATTAATTTGAGAGTGGAATTACATCAAAAGTCAGATAAAATCGATAATCGGGTTTACTTCATGTGCTTTCATGTCAGACAGTAATTTGAGATAGATGTATCAATTACCATAGTCCTTGACGTACTGTAACTATTAAAAGTCATTTTTACTTGAATTTATTTAGAATGTGATTCCGTCACTTAGGTAATTATTCACGAACAATTAGTTGTGTGAAAGACAAGACATAACGGGGGAAGTTTGAGTCTCCAAGGAGCTACTACTAAATTATGAGACATAATTGAGATTTACTACATAAAATTAATCGATATTGTATCATTACTAAAAATGTTAATGACGTAAATATGTTATTAATGTTAATAATTTGGTTTTAAACAGAAACATATCGGTTAAAATTTTTCGCAACGGTTGCATTCCCTGCTACTTAAACAGTATTTTCTACCGGAACTCGTAAGGTTACAGCTATTGTTTCTACTGTGGAAACTAATATTTAGCAACTCTCCCACAGTTGTTTTTTGAGGAACTGGAAATTACACCGTGTTGTAATTGAACAATTATAATTTAACTTTAGTTAGCTGAACACTGCGTAAACTGGTCAGCCGATAAACTCGTATTGTATTAGGTTTACACTAGACTAAACAAAATGCATTTCGACCACAAATTATCACTGCATAGTACGTCACAGATGAGACACATAAATTAGTATTCGAACTAATTTATTTGCAAAAGCTATTTGCGTTTTGGTTAGGGCTAACTAAATATTTATGTATGGGTTTGTCCATTCCACGGTTACGTCAGAATAAAACAATTTCGTGTATAAAAGCAACATTGTAAAAAATTAAGTTTTTTAATTTTTATAAACATTTTTAAAATTATTTATAAATTAGTTTTAATAATGGCTTTAGTGAATAACCCTTGAATAAAAATTAAAA
This sequence comes from Aethina tumida, assembly GCF_024364675.1. NCBI lineage: Eukaryota > Metazoa > Arthropoda > Insecta > Coleoptera > Nitidulidae > Aethina > Aethina tumida. The sequence continues at coordinate 19,692,177 of NC_065437.1, read as the reverse complement.
TAAAATTACAAAATTACCCAAATTACAAAAAAATGTTCTTTTTACATTATTTAGGTTGGAAACCTCTTAAAAATTTAAAAATAGAACTTTTTTAACAAACAAGTACATAAAAAACAAATATTAGTAATAAAAATTAATTTGGGAGTAGAAAATGGAAGACATAGTTAACAACTAGAAATGACTACCTTTTTAAGGTTTGTTTGTCGAGGAAGGTCGTGAACGACCTGTGGGCAGTTCAGGAAAATTTTGGGTGACAGATAAACGTCGGGACTCTGTCATGGAACTTCAGTTTTACTCACATTCGAAACAAACAAATTACTCATAACGTCAATATAATTTAATTTATTTTAATATCTTCGAAAATGTTATTAAAATCACATTAAAGAAATACAGCATTGATAGTTGTTTAACTTGAGTTTATCAGAGACTTATTTTAAACCCTTGTTTTGTTGGCGTAAAAGCTTTTATTATCTTTATATATTCTTGAAATCTTATTTTTAATTACCTCCATACTTAATTTTTTGTAACGTTATATCCATAATGTTGTATGTATAATATCATCTCACTTAATGAATAGCCCGAGTAGTCCATCTTGCAAGATTGACTTGGTGATTGTTCTAATTGGCAGTCCCATATTAATTATGCGGTGGTTGTAGATGAAGCGATCGAATTAACGTTATAATAGAACAATGTTTACGAGTAATTCAATCGTCTATTGCTACAGCTCCGGTAAACTCGTCGATAGTGGTTACCGATCCCCATCAAGGCTGGGCTAAATTTTAACAGCATTGTACCGAATATGAAAACAATACAGTTAGATGATGATGTTACGTGTAAATTGATGTTTGTATGCGCTGACGCACTAAAATATGCGTGTTTATTTAAATTACCCTAATTGGGTTTATAATAAATTGAATTTAATATCCTGGGAAACCAATTACACGTACTGTTAATGAATATCTTCTCATAGTCGTTTTTAAATCATATTATTAATAAACTTTGTCACGAGTTCCATACATTTTTGTTTTGTTTAAATATTTAACAATAGATGTAAATTTTATTTGATACTTATCAACAAGATTTTAAAAAATTATCGCGCTCCAATAAATACTGAATCATTTATAAAATATAATTTCTATGTTTCCGCTTACATAAGAATTTTAATAGGCAATATCCTTTCATTATTGCTATATTAATTATTATTTTCACATTTCTGTGGTTAATTGGAAGATTATCAGAACTTCGTCAATAATTATTGCGATATTATAATTACCATTTATGATCTGATTTACACAATGCATCATGTTTAGATATCACCCAAAATCAATTACCTGTTTCCTGTAACATCACATGGATTTTAAAATTAATTAATGTTGCGAGCAAATAATTTTTAGTTTTAATCCCTATTAACATTGATTACAAAACATATTAATTTATTGTGAAAGTAAACACTATTATCAATATGTATTTAACATAGATAATGTGTGTATTTTCTAGTTTACGTGAGCTTAATGGAGATTAATGATTAATTTATAACCGTTAGATACGATAACAATTAATATTTGCCGCTAATTGACAAATTACTAGGCACTACTGATTCAAATATATTACAATATATATTAGGCTGTAGGTGCAAGTGTAAAAATATATATATAAAAAACTGAAAATAGATATTTTAATTTTAAAGGGATTTGAGATGTTTGACTCTTAAGCTATTAACAAAAGTATCAATAAGGAAGACTGCAAAGGTCATAAACAACAATCAGAAATTTGATTAGTTTGCAATCGCTATAGATAAGCATATATAGATATAGCAAATAAGATTTGAATAGAAATTTTCTTTAATAATCTACTTACTTAAGAGAATAACATTCTATTATTATTATTATTATTTTATTAAACAGTGGTTTATGTATCCCTATTGAATTGTTTATTTTACTGGCCAAGAAAACATAGAAATCAGTTAATATTGATAATGTTTGGTCGTTTTTATTTCTACCCTACCAACAAATATTTTCTCAGTTGGAACTCCAGTTTTAAACTATGGTACGTCCAGTGTATTCCTTCTGTTAAAATTGGAAATCGTCTTCAAAATGATCGATTTGTTTAAATTTAAATCTTGCAATTTTACTATGCTTTTCACCATTCCTGAACTTTTCTACAATTTGTTGTTTAATTTGTATTGATAAATGGTCACTTTAAGGAATGATGTCGGACACAGAAATAAATTATAAAATCAATTGTATTGAATACAAGATGATTAATTTGTTCATCTATATATGAACGATAATGTATAAAGTACTTATAAGGTCTAAAAAATCACAAAATTAGCAAAAACACTTGTCTTGTGAATATGCACGACTTACGCGAAGATCTCATGCTGAAACGGTGTAGTAATTAGTGGAAATACCTATAATCGATTAGAAAGGACAGCTCTGGGAAAACTATTGTTTCAAAACCATCCAACTGTAAGCACAGTTATAATTTAATCTTTTCTAACTGTCTTTGTAAAGAATTTTTATTGGTTAATTAATGCTTGTGCAGAATTATTAAGATAACGGTCACAGATAGACACAACACAGATGCAAGCTATAAATGTATCTATACTTGGTTTTATATTGACACAATTTCCTATAAAATTATCTCGCAATTGTTTATTGTCCAGTTAACGACTATTTCCAGTATTCCTAATCACTTTGACTTCCTTTAAATTAATTGATTTACGAACCGGTAACCGAAAGATCAAATATAATTGGATACGCGTTTTTATGTGGTACCATAAATATTACGATTAATTTAAATTCAAAGGGTTACTTGAAGGACGTCATTCAGATACTCTCTAAATAATCAATCTTAAACCAGTCTCTATAGAAAACTTCAAATTGATTTCTAAGGATTTTTACAAGACTCCGTTGAAAACCGCCGTTTAAATTTCCATTTCGTTGCGGTCCCCTTTACGTTTAAAAATGGTATTGGCAATTAATGTAATGAATCGCTGTCGCTCTCTTTAAATGATTGCTACAACATGATGCAAATTGTGGACCACGGAAAATCATCAATCTTCTCTAAACGGCTGACATTTGCACCCTGCGTCTTATTGCACGTACCCCTTGATCTGGCTCTCCATCATAGCCAAAGTTGATGGGTGGGGTTTTATTAATTTTTCAATAATGGCTAGTTGTCACTAACGAATCAAGTTTTATTTGCAATATCCACTAAAAATATTCGCTATCTAATTCCAGGTCAATTAGAATCTACATAGAACTAAAAAATTGACAATGAAACTTCTTAAATGGTTATTTCAAAGAAAAAATAATTGCTTATCTATTCCGAACGTTATTACTCTTATCATTATTGAAGACTAATGCGCCTCATTGTTCCTTTACTTCACCGACAAGAAATCCTACCGCACATATCTTAGACAGTGTTCATACCATACGGAGCTGGATTCTTAATTGAGTTTATTAGTTTTTATTGTTTTATGTTCCTTGTTTCACGGTTAACCAGATGATGCAGACAGTACCCGCATCGGTATGTTCAATGCATTTGAATTCAATGGCTGGGTCTGAGCATTTTCATTTTACTGTTCGTTGGCGGCTTCTACTTATAGTTTTATGTTACTCCAGACGATGCCTATTTTATTGACATTCGTTTATTGTCTCGAATTCTTGCATATTAAAATATACGAAGGGTTTCTGGGAACTAAGACACCAACCAATTTGAAATATTTTATTGAAATTTTATTTTACAGCATCTAAATGCGGAGAGAACTCGTCTATGTCCAAGTGTCTGGAGAATTGAGATATCACACAATAAAATAACAAGTATTAGTTTGAATTAATGTGAGCCTAACAAAATAATGGTCACGTTCTATTTGTCTTACGTTGTGTAAATTATCATTTCTCTGAATAAAATCGGGTAAAAATTAATTTAACAGTAAATTTCAACATTGCATGTTACTAACTTTACTTACAATATTTAATATTATACAAATTAAACAGTATTATTTGCGACTTCCGCGATTTGTAAATTAATTAACCTCGTTTTGTATGCAAGTAATTGTCTAAAACCGAATAAGTCAACTGCGTATGCTGATAATCGTTGATAATGCTTGACTGGATTTCACTGATCACCGATTTTCCAATAACGCTGGACCAGAGGGGAACAAAGAGCCTTTATTAAACTTATCGAATCCTCTTAAATTTGATTTCATGATAGACCATTTCGGGCCTTTTGTCCGTTTCTTAAATTACATTCGATTTGCAAACCCTCCATAAAAAATATTAGGTTTAAGTTCAATGATGAAATTCCTGAAAAACGCACATGAAATTATTATATCTAATATAAAACTTACCTAAATTTATCTAACAATTATTTTTATGTATTAAAATGGATTAGTTAAATTATGAATAACGTTTGTTCCATGCAGCTTCGCTCTGAAATGAACCAAAGTATAATTGCGGATAACTACGTTGGGTGTAACTTTTACCTTACACTCTCGTTTATTTCTCCAGAGACTGGAATAAGTGATATTAATAATGGATATACACCGGCGCTTTTGCCTTATAAAACGTTATTCTTTATACATGAGAAAAATTATTCGTGTTGATAAAAATTTTCACGTCTTATAAAGAAACACCATAGACTGCCGGATATGAACATGTTTTAAATAGAAAATATGCTGCTCAATTTAGGAAATCCGGTTGTTAAGCAGTACATTAAAATAATTTTCCAATTAAGTATTCCATTACTGCTAAGAAGAATAACGATTACATGTGGAGTTATTGTTTGTAAGCATCATTATAAGTCCATAAAACAATGGAGAGTAAATACTTACATTAATATGTCATCATTAGGAATTCCACAGATATCTCCCCAAACAATACCCAGCACGTGGGGTTTCCCTATAAAAAAAATGTCTTTGAAAAAGTTCAAAACCTATTGGTATCCTAAAAATTAGAAATACAATTTTTTAAGCTCCAAAACAAATATTAGACATAAATTCAACTAATTCGTATTGTGGTCACAAAGTTTAAAGTAATCAGCTTTACCCGCACCCGTGGAATTATTGACCCCAAACTTATCCAAGCTAATGTATGTTTTATGATAATAGGTGACAATGCACCTGAGTCGTTTTTGTTGTCTACATTTCGTGTAGCTCTTATGAAGTCTTTATCGTTGTCGAAATTCATTTTTAATAATAATTAAAACGGTTTTATGCGAATGCGATAAGCTAATGATATTTATTATAGAATAAAATTTACAGAAACAATTAGATAATGATACGTTTAAATAATTGCATAACAAAACAGATTTCAAAACTCGTTAATTGATTTATGTACTAAATGAAAGTTGTTATTTATTTAAAAAGCTTTTAACATGCACATGCTGTAACATGAATTTTTTTCCTCTTTATTTATAATGTGCTTTTGTAAGTCACTTGAATGTAAAGTGGCAAAGCAAAAACTAGAAAATTATGATACATTATAAATTTCATACGGATATCATCCTAGTACCAAGACTTAGAGGATAATAGATGTTTTTAATTTATTTTTTTGGTTATACGCACGAACAAGGTATACATCACTGTTAATGCATAACAACAAAACCTTTAGAATCCACACTTACATAATATCCATTATGCATACTTGTCTGTGCTTTTTGCATAAGTTTGTTGTGTTATTTTTGCTGTAAATGAGTTTATAATTAATCTGCCATTCGTAACTTGTAATACCACAAGTTATTTTTCCGTTAAATCGATTGTTTTTATTAATAAAAACCGTTTGTAGTGACTAAAATCGAATAATCGAATACAAATAAAAAGACCATTACGCCGTATCAAGATCGAAATCTCGGTGCTTACGATCTGAAATGGATCGCCGGGTTTTTTAATTTATTTTTTCCATCTAATTGATGTAAGGAGATTATTTTCACAGACACTGACACAGAATCATTATATAAATACGATGCAATCAATCTTAGTAACACGTCAATAGCTGAGTTTCCCGGACTCTCCTGCAAGTCGATTCCTTGGAGAGACGGCTAGATTTATTACATCTGGGGAAACCACGAATGGTAAATCTGATGAAAAGGATTTGAAGAAGAAAATATATCATTATTGATGTAATCTGCCCGTTGTACAGAGGGGTATATTTTAGGCACATACACCACATGTCTACAGGAAAATCACTTTTCATACAACAAGTATCAATTGATATTTAGAAAGTTGATTAAAAATTTACCACGAGTCTCGGACTAGTTAATATTTGTTTGCCGAAAGTTTCTTTACAGAAAATGTGTGTATATATGTATAAATATATAATAAATGTATGTACATATATAAACTTTTAATGTGTTTTATTAAAGAAGAAGAAACATTTCACAAATCATCTAAACATTAAGGATGTCATGATATACAAAGTGCCCATTTTCTTAACTTACATAATAAGTTTCATAAGTTCGAAAGAATTTCCACTCAAATAAATTCCTTCCTGAATTACTTTCATAACGTCGTAACGAACTCTTGTAGTGTATTCACAGTACGTATTAAAATATCAGTTTGCTATTAAGAGCTTGTTTATGCACTCATATGAAGTAGTTTGCTGGAAGTAATTGAACAAGTAAGGGTTATTCTCCCTTGCATATCCTCAACGGTATCCAGTTACCTCACCGGTGGCGGAAAACGCATCACCACGATCGATACCGATGTTTCCAGCGTATTTGTATAGAGAATTTAACTGATTTTTCTGAATTACTTTGATACCATACATTCTTATGGGTGTTTAAGAAATTAAAAAAAAATCGTTGGTTTTATTTTATATTATAGTAGAAAGTTAAAGAAAATAAATATTGCCTAGGAAATATTTCTTAATTGTAACATATACTTAAGTTTTGTTTGAAATTGATTATCTTATAAAAACAATGAAGAGAAACAACATACGTCAACATCCCTGTACATTTTAAAATAAACTTGTGTAAGGTATTTGATGTAAGAGCAATTTGATTCTTTCTAGAAGTTTATGATTCTTAATTAAATGCTATTTAATTTCTCTTTAATAGCCAATTAATTGCAAATAAATTGCAAATTAATAAGTACAATCTGACCATTTCCTAATGCAACTGAAAATAACATGAAATAATAACTCCTAATAATATATCAGACTAATTAAATGGGGATACAATTTTTTAAAATTATGTCTAATGTTATATACAGGGCGTTTCATAACAATGGCTGCCTATAATCTGCGTCTACGGGAACACCAACAAGAAGGAACGTTGGAACTAGTGCGACGAAATTGGATAATACGGGTCCAGGTTTGCTTGCAGGTCGATGAAGAAAATTTGAACTGAGTAAGGTTTCCATATCTATAGTTGTTCAGGTTTGTTGGTCGACGTTTGTTGGAATTATTTCCTCATGTTTCTCTAGAACGAGTGACTAGCATCTTCAAAGTTTGAATTGATTCGTGTCTCTTTGACATCTGATGACCTTTACATGAGTAAGGTTTGTTTTATTTTTTATCTCGTTTTCTATTGTACTTTTATTAGAATTTTTTATGAAACAGCTTTGCATTATTTTGTTTATTTATTTATTTTCAAAAATTGACAAAAAAAGGATTTTTTTCAGTTCACAATGGTTGAAAGTTGTGCTGTTCCAATGCAGTCTAAATATTTTAGATTTTTAATGTATTATGAATCAAAAAGAACTTCTAATTATTTTAGTTAGTAATCGTTTGAAACGAAAAATTGAACTGAAAAGCATGACCGTAAGAGACAAAAGATTAATTTTTGTAATATCTGTTTCAAATACCAAAGTGGATTATTAATATTTTTCTAATGAAAATAAATAAATTGCTCTATAAATTTTACTGGCATAAATTTAAACCTAAAATAGCTAAACAAAATAATAATAACAGAGGGAAAGGAAAAAATCGTGTAGAATATTTTGGGAGAAAAAGTATTATAATTATTAATTCTTATTAGGATGAGAATATGTTACAAGAAAAAGTGAAAATCTAATTCAATAAAGGAATATTTTTTCCTAAGAAACAGAACCATACATGTCTATTCAAATGATAAAAAATCATTATTTCAGTTTATTTCGTTACCAAAACTCTCAAGTTTTTGTTTTCCATAAATATTGTTTACATTAAACACACCCTTAAGATAAATTTAAAAATATTTTTGTGATTATTAGATAATAGCATATTACAGATTAATTTAACGATATGATCTACACATTTATGACAAGAACATGTTTTTGGTACTCTATTTTAGTTATAAACAATTACTGATTTTTGCAAATGATTATAAACATCTCACGTAGGTAGACACGTCCAATATATCAAACCTTCTATATATACTATTCAATTTAAATAGAATATTTTGGAATTATATTATAACATCTATGTTGTATAGTATATCCGTGATACCGGATATTTTAACCTGGCATCAGAGAACACATTTATTAATTATTCGCTGACAATATTTCATTCTCATTACTGAGGTATCAGCTTCGCACGTTGATAAATGATGAATTATGGTGTTCGGGGACCGGGCGAGAGGAGGTCTTTACCGTGAAAAAAGTATAAATCATTCATTAAAAATAATCCGAAAAACACCAGGGACCCTCGTGCCCCCCTCATGATAATGATGGACCGCATGCGACACATATCGCAGGCGGAATCTGAATGGAAAGCCGGGTACGAAGGGTTACCACATCTGTTGTACTCGACAGACTGGCGAAAAACAAATTGCCATTCTTCAAAAAATATTTGCAAGAAACATCGCGCACAACACATGTGTTATGGAAGTCATTGATTAATAATGTCGGCATTAACAAACAGCATTGTTCGTGGAGGTAGTTTCCATTCTGTGGCTGGGGTACGAATCAATCAGGGGGTGATGTTTAGAAAAATAGATGATTTAATTGCAATATGTTTGATGAATTTAATTCGATATATATTATTTGGTTGTATTATAATTATTAATTTATATTTATATATTTTAATATATGTGGAGCAAACAAAATATTTTTTAATATAAAATATAAATTAATAAGATGACCATTTAAAAATGAAAACTAACTAGACTATTAATCTTGAATGCCAGAAAACAAACGCTAGAAAAATACATCACAAACTTTCTGAGTCGTTACGAGAAAAACACGACGGTAGCAAATAAATTATATGGCGTTAAGTGGAAGTCGTAGTTTCATTTTCCACAAATTTATTAGGAGAGGAAATTACCTAATATTTTCGGTGGAGACAATCTAAAAACAAGCATACAAGACACATATATTATTATTTATCTGACATATTGTTTTTGCTAGACATTAAAGTCTGAACCAAATTTATTATAGTGAAGATACACATACGTTTTTACCGTTTACAAAAATCTGTATATTGCAAATTAAAAATTTATATTTCATAAATCATAAAATCTAAGCTATAATTTCTGATTAAAATCATTTTCATTTTATTGTCACCATTGTTATTGAATACAATAAAATAATTTATTGTTTAAAGTACAGTTCGTTTTCTCTAAGCTATTAAAGATTAAAATTCGTTACCGTGCCTGCCCCACTTAGTGACCAAAAGGTCAATGAGTCCTCTAATGCGAGCTCCAGCTTTTTCGCATACAACTGACGTAATGGCGTATTTTAAATTCAATTCTGCCACCCATTATGTATCTAACAAAGAACCACAAACTGGTTTATTAATAGAAAAAAAAAAACGTGATCCGGCGAATTCGGATGACCTTTAAAGGTTCAATTACACACCACAGATATTCAAACGGAACATTGGTTTTTTGTTAATCTTGTCCAAGGATGCTGAGGCCATTTTTCTTAGTCCAACTAAAATTATCATGTTTTACGTCCACTAATTTGTCTAATGTTTTTAATAGTTAATAGATAATCATCTGAAAAATATAGAAGTGTATATTTTATTTGAAAAAGAATTACCCAAACCATCAGCAAAGGTTCATTAAAATTTAAAAGCAGGTACATTGAAGCTGGAAATGTGTTTTTTGTACTCATTTCTTTCACTTCTAAATTAAATTCATATCAGCAGTATCTAAATAACCTTAAAATTGTTTAGAGTCGTAAAATGTCAGCCCAGTACGGAATCATACAGCCGATCTCCCAGCCTAATGTTCCATTATTCCCGGGTTTGTTTGGAGAACATCTTATGAGATTATATTTTGGGGCTGTTCACCCTTGAGCGAAAGACTTTTTGTCTACAAAAGAGCATTACGGACAATATACGTTGTCTGAACATTTAATATTGGACGGAAAACCTACAAAAGCGAAGAAGTCCATGTGTACTTAATATGGTGAATTTAATAAAACGTTACTATTCTACATAGTAAACGTTGGTAGAATCTGATGAGTTTTAAAGAAGTTGTTTAGTATTATTATTACTTAGTTCAGCTGCGAGACTTCTGTATTATTTGATTTGCTACTTTGTTTGAAACAATTATTAAAATTTCATAAAAATGATTTATTAAACTTGTACATCTCAATCGTTAATTCTATCTTGCTTTGATGTAAATTAACTTTTTCTTTATACTGGAAAAGATCCCCAGTAGGAATATTAATACTTCATCATTCGCCAGAATGCTGAAATGTAGCATCTCTATCTATTTGACAGCAACCCACGTCACGAGACCTATTTCCGTCAAAACATATGTAGAAAACACTTGAGGAAAATGTGAACCATTTATCATATTCAAGGGGATATTTTGCATTGACAATTTTCTCTTGGTATGAAAATACAAGAGCATGTTATCACAATATTATATATATATACTATTTATCCCAGTCCTTTGAAATATGTTTTTGAATTTGATTTTAGATACCTACGCGAATAGCAGTAGAGATAAGCTACGTCAACCAGGCAGTGTTTGCAGTTTACCTAATCCATTTCCTGCATTCATTCAACCTTAATTACTTCGATGCATCTGCGGCTCGCGTGTTTTATGCACTGAGTAATAAGAGCAAAGGCTGCGATTTGAAGTGTTTTATAACGCCAAAACGAGAAAATCGAATTGCGATCATGAATGAATTATTCACGGTAAAAGAAGTGGACTTTCTCACTCATTAATGCCAATCATTACTGTATTTACTGAACACAATCTATTATTAAAGTCAAGCGACATTCCGCTAGATGAATAGAGAGCATTTAAGGAATTAACTTGTTTTTGTCCCAGGTTGGAATAACAAATTAGAGGTAAGTATTAAAAGTACATTGGAAAGCAATTTTCTATAGTTGACAGTTCTCACGTATTTAAAAAGCAGATGCAGTCTATAATGTACTTAATGAAAATAATTATAAATAATATATATATTAAAAATAAAATGAAGCCTATGAAATTCATGAACATCATGAATTTCATAGGCTGTCTTTGTAGCTAGTACTTACAAACATTTTAATTGTCTAAATCAAATTTATAATCTCAATATTAAACCTTTTGAAAGATGAATGTAAAGTAACAGCGTTCTATTATGGAAATGATTAAAGGTTGTTTTTGAAACAGTACCGACTGATTCAAGATAACTTCAATACCATGCTGTTTGATTAACTATAAATAAACAACCGTTGTAATCTTTGGTAAACCAAAATGGTAAAGTACAATGAATAATTAGTAAACGATATAATCAAACATGAAAAAATAACCGACGGAAATTACATAATGAAATCTTTCGTAATAATTTATAATATTCCTTGTATGGTATTTTACAAGTGTCTATAAAATAAACGTATGTAAGAAAATACTCACTGACATACAAAATAATTCAAAGATCAAATTGTTAGACTTAACTGATTTTCGGTGTTCAGAGAATAGAAATTCAGACAAAAATTTTTAATATAGTGGTCACCTAAAATAATAATGAATTGGACCTCCCCTATGATTCAGCCATTGATCGAATCACCTTGGCATTGAATTTCGCTCTGAGGTATCTCATTCCATGTCACTTTTACTTGACGCTGAAGGTTCGTCAAAGTTTATAGAAGTCTGTGAATTTGGATGTCACCAATCTCTTCTGTCCCAGTTCAATATGTGGAAAGGCAAAATTTTCTTGGCTATGGTAACAAATTTATGTTGCAGTATTGGAAACACACTAAAGTAACCGTAACAATATTGAAAACTGGGTTTTGAAGGGTCGTAAGATAAGCTAAAAAAGGAGATTTTGGGAAATTAAAGGTGACTACCATGTGAAATGGCATCCATACCTCTAGCTGTTTGACGTAAAGACTTCTCCACCTCCTTTCTTTCCACATCTCAAAGCTGTTGTTTTCTATACCATTCCTATTTTAATAACGTAGTAACGTGAGAAGCACAAACTGGGTACAGCAAGAAAGTTCAATTGATGACAATTGAACACCACAAATTTGACTCTATTAAGTGTTTATAATATTTATCAAATTAAAATAACATCCCTGTTGCATTAATCCATTTTTTTTTGTATTCTGTTTTCTATTGCAGTTTAGGAAGATCGTGCATAAAGTAGAAGTTACACAATATCGTTAGTGAACAAAACCATGGATCAAAGCACACTTATATGTGATTACTACTAAAGAAAGGAGAGAACGAACAGTCATCTTTACTTACTTATGACGCTGCTAACTTAAAAGCAGACCGCACAACTTTTCAAATTAATTTAAAAATACGTCTTACGCGATAAAGCCGCTAACTGTAAAAAATATAATTTACCATAAATCCGTCATAAAAGCAATAAAACCAACCCCCTTATTTTAATGGTGGCATGGTCTGTTAGCGAGGCCCAACTTCGGATGTTAATATTTTTTGCGCGACTACTGCAGACAATATAAAAAGGGTAATTAGAAAGCGCACCACATACGGCTGAAGGAAAATTACCAAGAGATAATTAAAGGGCCCACCACGTGCTGACTATTGATTTTTGTTCCAGCCGCCGCGAAATGGACCCGACCCGGCGAATTTTAAGCTAACTGTTAATAATATAACGATACAAATCCACTTTGTACGCGGCACTTTCTCCCCAAATTTACAATATTTTAAAACGCTTTTGTGTTCAGACGGTTATTCTTTTTAGCCATCAAAACAGCGCTGATTTATACGTCCACATTTGGGGACAATACAAAAACGCGAATCTCCTTTTCTCACATATAAGAATCGAACTATTTCACGGAACATTAAAACAACAATTATAGTACGTACTGTTTATACAGTAATGCCCACTTATTCACTTCAATAGTGGTGGACGATCTATTCAATGCAACTTTACCCACCCATTTTTATGTCACCTTGTATAAAATGAATTGCGTGTATTCAAGTTCAATGTCTATTGTTTGAAAACTTATTGTTATTTTAATCTCCACTTTCAGCCTCTACTTTAATCTTAAATATTTTATTATGCTCCCTTACTCGTTGTGAAGGGAATAAAATGAGTTGGATAATGAGATGCAGCTTTTAAAAATGCTGAACTAGATTTTGCAACATCTGTGAATTAGTAAAATCTAATTATTCTCTGTGTTAGGTTAGGTTTGGGTAGTCATAAATAACATATAAAAATGGCAGTCATAATCGGATTTAACACTGTAAATATTTATGTATCACATTGTAAAAAATTACTTTGCTAAGATTTTAAAACCAGATTTGTTTTGCTGAATTAACTAAGGTCCAGACATTTAGTCATCCTACTTGAAGGTGAAAGTGTCCTATCAAGGTGAACTCTGTTTCTTTTGTGTCATTTTTCGTGAATATCTTGACGACCGCTTGTTTATATCCACACTTTTTGTTTTATAACCGGGGGTCACTGTGAAATTGAATAATTATTATCCCATTTCGAATGGACGTAATTTAAGCAGCGCGTATATGATATTAATGAAAGCTATGCGACATATCGGGGAAGTTTACAACATCAATAAAAAATGATATATTCGAGTTATTGAGTTAATATCCTGCATTATGGACTAATAAAACTACGTTATATCTAAATGAAAGACATAAAACTTTGTTTTGATAATATTATTCAATTATAGACCGTGTAATTGTATATTGACTGAAATTAAAGTTATCTATGTGACAAATTTTTATTACACACATCCTGGGATTAGTAAAAAAGAATTAATGAAGGAACTTTATAGTCGATTTATTATAGACATTAGCTACATTGTACGTTCAATAACATTTTAAAATATCATTTTTAATAAATATTAAGTAGGGAAAAAAGAAATTTATTATTTTTACGTGAACTTTAAGACCTTATTATACGATTTTAGCCAAATATGCATAGTTTTGCTCTATAATGTTTCGCCATTTTAAAGGTATCTTTCCAAATCTTGGTCCCTATTGCCAAAAAACTCCAATAATTGAAAGATGATTTTTCTTATTACTAAGAAAGTTTTGCAATGCGAGAAAAAGATGATAATCGCTTGGTGCCAGGTCCAGTCTATATAATGGATGCATCAAAATTTCCCAGTCAAGCTCCCGGAGTTTTTGGCGAGTCTTGTCTGGCCTAACATTGTCCCACAACACGTCTTCTGTTAGCTAGGCAATCGCTAGCTTCAAATGGTCCAGATGCTGACAGTAAAGATCTGAATTTAGTATTTTTGCCATATGGAAGCAACTCATAATAAACTATTCCTTTCCACTTTACCAGATATCAATCACTACAGTCATCTACAGAAAATATATCTGATCTGATATCAGTCTGATATCCAAAATTTGATTTTACTTTTAAAAAGGATAAAAAAATACAGCTGTTTCAATTCGGAATTAATATTTGTATCTTCCTTATCGTTTTCGATTCACTATTGTACTTTCTGATGCTAATCTACTATGTGTACTATGTACTCTACTTCTGTCTCCATTAAAGAATTGTCACTAGTTCATTTAATTTCGTGAGTGGTTCCCGTATTTTATTCTCACCCTTAGTATTATCGCACTCACACAAAGTATATTATTGTTATTTTAATCTCAACGCTCATTCCACGCTTTAATCTTTGTACGTTTTATTCAACGCCCCTTAGAGGGAAATAAAATGCTCTTGTTAAACAAGTTAAAACGGTTCAAATAATTCAAATTTACATTTTATTGTGTCATTCGAAATTCTCTATTAGGTCCGGTTCTTATTGCGGTTTGCATTTTGCAGTTGGTACTTCACAATTGATAAGGCTTTTTAATGATCACCTTGAGGGGATAAAAATAATTATTTTGTAAGGTGATTAAAATGTGTTTTAATGCTCTGTTTAAGCTCACATAGGGTGATATAATCACAACCCGGAGACATTTGCCTAAAGTAGGTACTTCAATTGATTAAAATGTTGAATACAACAGTATTAATTAATTCATAAAATTGAATGCATTGAAAAGTCCTATTTTTAAATTTCTTTGATCGAAGCTTCCCAAGTCTTTCATGGTGAAAACTATTTAGAAAATTGGATTTGTTTGTGGGAAGCCTAGTTAATTTAGTTAATAACAACTAATTGGATTAACTCTACTGATCATACATAAATCACAATAAACTTTTGAGATCGTGTTCCGCCTACGAAAACAAGTAAAGTTACAATCTGTCATATGTAGAACATAAAGGGTAAGCAGGCTAGTTATTAAAATTATAATCTCAAATAAACGGCCGAATAATGCGAAGTTGGGGGGCAAGACAATGCATAAAGTTCAATTAGAAGAAACCCTCACCCTTTTCCCTTAATATTAAATTTGATATGTCAAAATTTGACTGGACTTCTGCAATAATATTGTACAAAATATATGTAAAAATTAATTAATTGGGTTAAAATAATAAACGACGTTTAATTAGTCGATAAACTTTTAATTAAGAATCTACAATTGTTCGGTTCAGAGTACATTAAAATCTTTGTTTAGGATATTACTTCCATTGTTCGCTAAATGATGCTGAATTTATAACAAAGCCGCAGTCTGGTCTTTTGAAACATAAAATGCGAACGGTTTTAATAAAGAATGGAAAAATTGTCGATGCGTAAACTAAAATGAAAACCTTTAATTAACGACATAATGTCTACAAAGAGAATTTATTAAGGTTTCATAGCCAGGATTCAATTATCATTTACATAGGACTTACTCATTTAGGGGTTTATTAAGTTTGCAAATGTTTTTGAATTATTTTTACCTTTGAAAGAAAGAACTATAGATCTCTAGTATTCTATATTATGGTATTTTGTAGATCCGGTAACGGTAGTAAAAACAATTCATGGAAGACATATTTGAACAAAAAATATTCTCAATTCCTACGATTTTTGAATACAAATATGAAGCGTCTTTTTTGGAATTGTCGCTGGAACAATACACCTGGAAAATGCGTATTTACTCATCACATTTTTATATGTATGTACGGTAAGTACAAATACAGGTAAGTACCAAGAACGGTTGTCTTTTTTTGTGTGACGACCTCCATCGGAATGTACTTATTCATAATTGCTATTTATTTTACAAATCACGTAACTAGCAAGTGCATATATGAATTGTTAAAACACTTTCGAAGCATATGGAGAAATTATAATTCTAAGATAAAAAA
Organism: Aethina tumida; assembly: GCF_024364675.1. Lineage (NCBI taxonomy): Eukaryota > Metazoa > Arthropoda > Insecta > Coleoptera > Nitidulidae > Aethina > Aethina tumida. Next base: position 19,675,640 of record NC_065437.1, on the reverse strand, counting down.
ATGTATGTTACTTTTTTATCTTGGAGATTCAGATAAGATAACTACACATATTTACATAATTAGATTTTATAAAGCAATTATTAAGTGTATTTAATATTTAGACATGTATGAGTAAGTAAATGTAAACGAATGGTTCAAAAGTTCCTTTGTTTCATCATTACCGATTATCTACGACTTCGAAAAGAAATAAAAATGTTTCCTTAATGTAAAAAATAAAATTTATTTCCAATTATAAAAACTTTTATGGCTGTGGAAGAGCAGAAAATGCAATTAAATATAAATTAGTCGAATATCGATTGCGAGGGGATTACCGACGAGCACGTCCGGTAAAAGAAGTAAAACGGCGCAGTTTAGGGCAATTTGCAAATATTTAGACCCCTGGACAAAAGCCAGGGTGAATTTAATATAGCAATTAAGCAATTTTAAAATTAAAATATTATTTATACGCAAGGAATGCCTAATAAATCTTTTAGTTTGGACAGCCGAAATCGTTGATGCTATGGGTCATGATTGTTTTGCATTTTTCGGTTTAATTAATCAACCCTCCATCATATTATTGTTTTACTTTGCGTACTTCATGCAATTTTATTCCAAATTTTCCTAAACAATTATTAATTCAAAATTAAATTTTATTCCAAATTTTCCTAAACAATTATTAATTAAAAATTAAATATTATTTTAGTCCTTAAAATAAATTATTCTTTTTAAGATGTAAATAAAGAAATTAATTAAAAATGTAAACAGGTAGAGAAAAGTGTAAAGTATTTAAACAATTCTACGAGAGACAATAACTTCTTCACCTAAGCCTTTGTTGTCATACAGACCATAAATGTAAAGTCAGTAATATCGTTCGTTAAATAATATTTCAGTTATACTGCAATTTACATTAATACAAAGCCAAACTTACTACTGCGAATAAAGCACAACGTATTACTACACATGTGCCCCACATTAGACGACTCATAATGTTCCCATAACAAGAGACCACATACACAGCAAAAATAATTTAAAATACATAAAAGACTGGTTTGGCATGATCTTAGTGGATTTTATACGAGGGCAAGTAACCAAAGAAAGATGAAATAAATTTACATTGAATTTAGGGTCTGCTACAAAAGAGGGGTCCTAAATATTAAAACTGGACTTTTGGCGAGCAAGTTTCAGCATGAAAAATAAAATATTTATAATACTGAACAACAATAAAAGAATACATTAAGCCTCCTAAATGGATCTGACTAATACTTGAACTTTTGGTTAACAAACAATATGTTTGGCCGGTTATATTTCAACTTTTTATTGCTGTTATTGTGCAGTTTATTATAGATTATGGTAATCAACTATTACATCTACATACTCATCTCTTAGAATTATAAAAATAAATATAATTTTTAATTTACCCCTTGGCAACATTAAAATAAAAATTAAAAAAGCTATGATCCTTAACCCCCCTTTAAGCTAATACCGTTTATTTAAACAATGCTCCAGAATTGTTATTACAATTGAAAATGATTACTAGTAATTACCAGGGAAGCTTCTTAAGCCTTCCAGAAGAGACTATTGCTCCGCTCCCTGACACTCCAAGGATTAAACTTAATGGTATCATGTTAATTGGATTTAAAAGTAAAACACCCAGTCTACGAACTTCCCCCTTATCGCGTTCTACCTAATACGTCGCTTAAACGCCATAAGGTAGCTACTTATCGGCTGAAATACGAGGTATTAGTCCTAGTCAATTAAAATCACTCTGTATATTCGTGTTATGTTGCGAATGTCATTATGGAAAATGTCGCTTAGTTGATAAACCTTATCAGCAATTGCACTGTACTTCCAGCGTCTTCTAATGAAACTAAGACGTTTAGTTGGATTATAAATGTCAATAAAGATTAGTGCCAATGTGGGGCATTTTTAAAGAAGTTAATGTATGTGTATATATGGAGAGCTATATTAAACTGGACACTTATTTATTATTGAATCTTAGTCGTTTAATTGATACCATAGCCTCGATTATTCAAATATAGTAGCAAATTTTAAAGACCTAGTTGCTTGTAACTTCTACTGATGTAGAATTTTATGATCAGTCATCAATTCACGAAGACGACGAGGTTTTAAAAGAGTACGTTTCTACTTTCAAAGCTTGAATGTTATCGTGATTTACGTAGTTTTGATGCTAATTAGCCTTCAGCAATTTAAATATATAACAAGGCTAATCGAAAGACAATACTGGGAAATCTCCAAGACCCATGAAGTGCGCGTTTTGTTTCTTAGGCTTATTAATATCCCCCGATGTAACTGTATCCAAATGTCGTGTTTTATGTCAGATATCAAGCTATAAAATTTTATTGAAGTTTTTTTATTGTCACGAATAGATTTGCATGATGATTGCGATATAAAATGAAATTTATGTTCCACTTAGACTGGTAACGCAAGTGCCATTTTTTTGGTGTTGTAAACGATGGGGGTTAATTGTCACTAATTTGAGAGTACATATGATCACCGTTTTTATAGCTTAATAATACACTGCTTCACTAAGGGTGTTTGTTTATGGAATAATTGGAAAGATAAACATTCATTAAAGTTGGCTTGTATTATGGTTGTTTGATAATTGTGTTTAATGACCATTTTCTATTATACATTTTTGTTGTTCGATAAGATGGATTCCAGTGAACGCGTTCCTTTGTTCTTTTATTATTATTTCTTAATCATAATTGGATAAATTTTTATATGTGATATTTGTCTATTAATGTATGAATAATGTTTTTGATAACATTCTTGGACGACTAGTAATGAGTCAAAAACTCATGGCTCTATGATTTATGTGCACGCCTTTCCTTCTTATTACTTATCTTATTAAATTAATTCTCCCAGCAAATCCTTTCAAGATTTCGTTTGTTGAACTTTATTATTTCGTTCCATTACGCCCCGTCCCAAATTTAAATAAAAAACATATTCAGCACCTTAAGCACGATACAATGTTTTTCTTGGACGGTTAATGTGAACCTTGTTGATGAGAATCCGCCCCTTCCAGTAAGATTAGGGCACTGGCCATTACGTCCCCTTATTTTTTCGTATCGGTGCCCCAGGAATGCATTTGCAAGACGCACTGTAACGTGAAATATTTGCATTAAGCGACTCTCTCAGCTGAAAATCTATTCCGTCTGAGACCGCTGGACATGGGGGTCAGACTGGACGCAATATCCTCGGGGTAAGGTTCGAATATTTGACAATATTACACGGTACTTAGCATATCTTCCGGTTAAGTTGCTTTGCATAATGTTTTCTGGACAAGCTGCATGTTGGTTTAATGAACCTCCGACAATGAATTATTTAGTTAATTTACAAGAAATTAAGTATTTGAATAAATAATAACAGTAAATGTGTTATCATAATTTTAACTCAATTATGTGATTATAATTAAGAAAATATAAAATTAAAATTTACTTCTGTGCTCTCATAACCAAAATGAAGGTGAAGTTTTTACTTTCTTATTTAATTCTTATGATAAATGGAAAACCAAGATATTCATAACCGAGATTCCGGAAATCTTAACTGGCCATTGAAAGTGAATATTGGTGCCTACATAACACTACAGGATGGCAATGCAACTTGATTATATAACTTATTTATAGGATTACAGAAACAGTTTATGTTATATAATTAAAGTAATACCTTATAAGATAGTTCGTATCCTGTCATAACTAAGGAAGTTAAAATTCTCATAGAAGTAATTAATATCACTGACGCTCTTGATTAAAGTCTAGATCTCATAAATCGTACCTGCAAAACTGAAACATTTAAGCATTTGCAATTTATATTAATACGTTTTGTGCTTCAAATGCAGATAAGGCATATCCAGAGCTCTCTAAAGTGCTGGTAATAATTAGTTTGGTAGTTAGTACACTACAGGATGGCGATTGTGATAAATATTTTATATTAATTAGAAAGATGAATGAAGAACATTACATGTAACTGCTGCTCGCTCTCGAGTACGTTAATCAGAAATTACGTGCAATATTTTTCATATTTCATGACATTAATTCAATTCTTTCTTGAAAAGACTTTTTTTAAACTTCCGCTTTTGTTGTATGTTTTAGAATTTCAATAATTACATACTTGACTACTGGTTCATTTTGCTAATATGTGTCTGCCCGTCAATTAAAAATTATCTGATCCTTTTAATGAGGACACATAACACCCCCATCTGAAATATATTCGTGATAGTCATCTGAATTAATTTAGAAACATTTTTATGTCTGATCATAGAAGATATTCTGAAATTTTTGGGGTCAGTGTTGTGGCTTTTAATAAAATGTCTTCGTGTCGGAGCCACAAAACTTTGTGGACTCCCGCTCATTTCCATGGAGACTGTTTGATATGCGTCCCGTTTGTGTTTTGAGTGTTCCAGACCTTAATCCAACTTTCCATATAATAAGCCGAAATAATTTGAATCACGTCCACCACCTTGTAGTGGCACGTGGCCCGACAATACAAATTTACGTGGTGGTTCTTTAATCATTACGTCGGATCTGTCATACGCAAAATAGGAGGGGTTGAAATCCCTTTCATTAATTCTCTTGAATAAAAAAAAATTCAAATACTATATGAACACATTCTTTGTTATTTGCCCAGTGGCTGGGCAGCCCTGTTTTGTATCAAATTTGGTTGGTTTAATTATACAGGAGATATAAATTAGTTGATTGTGACAGTCTTATTAGTGTCATGTTCGAGAACAATTTAGTTTTAAAATTTGAATTTATAGGGGTAGCATAACGGGACCATAGATGTTTGTGACCTAAATCAATTAAAGTCATTTAGTTTGTCATTTACTGTTTTTGGTCAATATGAAGTAAAATCAATCAATCGTTCAAATTTCATGGCAAAATCTTTTTAACCTATATGTGAAATATATCACAAGAACAATTTCAACAACATCTAACAAACCACAATCTTTCACTTTCTCTTTTTAGCTACTATTGTACAACTTTTTACGATGAGCCATTTACGTAATGTGGTTGTGCCACATTCGGGTCTTTGTTCAATTCGAACAGCTCGTAAATTGGTAATGCAATGAAATTGTACTAAACCCACTCTGTTGAAATATTGTTGTCCATTGTATGTATTATTTTTATTTCCAGTAATATTTTTTTTGCAATGTTTGTTAATTATGTTGATCTATTGTTGTTAAATGGTGTCTTAAATCTAGCTTAGCAAAAATTTTCGCACATTTATATATTATTCAAATGGAAACACACTACCAACTTTTTAAAAATGAGTATTGAGATTCTTTTCGTTGGTTTAGAAGAACAAATTTCTGAAGCCTGCAGGAATTTGATCAAAAATGCTATTTATATTAAAAGTTGCAGTTAAAATATTGCACCATACTATTTAATAATAATATATTCAAGTACATAAACAACGTAAAAACGAAGTCACCTATCGCATTTTCTTACTAAGGAATAAGCAACCTTAGTGACCTTGCATTACTTAGGGTTAATGACAGAAAAATGATTACAAGCTTGTAATCTAAGTAGTTAAACCCACATTATCATAGAAATTTTAGTTTCCATTAATTTTCAAGTAATCTTATGAAAGTAATTAAAGCCGTGTCGAACTTGTAACACCAATACCATATGCTCGTGCTTGAATAATTCATTTCTATAAATCACACACCATCGGATGTTCGATGACAATAACAACAGGATAAATCATGTACCATACATAGGGATATTTCACACATCACTTTCATCAAAATACCGGGTGATTTAAAACAATGAACTAATAATTAATGGCGAAGAAATCCTTTTTCTATTCTACTTTTATCTTCTTTAGAATATTGTTCAAGCGTACATTTCAATAATTAAAAACCGACATGTAAAATATATATTTTTATTACCGTATTGTTCCCTTAAGAAGAGTTATAAAATCAATTAAACAAATAGGTACTAAAAGACAGGAAATGACATATTCACACCATCTGTATTGAGGTATTAAATTTGTTTATTTTTGTTGTTTGTTCCCACATGAGTTTATAGCCAGTAAAATCTATGATTTTTTACTTTTATTTGTGCAAATTCACAGAGCATTAGGTTTATTTGCACTACTTTCACTCGCAACTTCTCTATTTGTGTAACGTCTTCCAACTATTTGCTCTTGCTTCTTTAACCAAATAATATCCTTGTGTCTGGCATCAGCCGTTCCAGACATTTAATTTTCTGCATTAAACTTGAGTGTTTTATGTTCCTTAATCTTGTTTATGAGGAGTTTTACTTTCGTTTATATGGATTTATACTCATCAATGTAATGTAATCAAATGCATAATCTTGTACAATGTTGCTACAGTAAGAAATATTAAATAATAACAATATTTTGATAAAAGTGTTCAGCAGTTTTGACCGTTTCATTAAATTTTAAACGGTCTTTTCATACTGTCAGAATGAATCATTTACATCCGAACATGGCCATTATATAGGAATATGTTGACGTGATGATGAGAAGCTGCAGTAAGACATCAATCAAATCACAAAATTCGCTGTTTTGATTTCAGGGTGTCACGGACGCCACGTTCCCCTTATTACGACGTTTTAAACTGTGATCCGTTTTACGGCACAATAGAAAACGGTGTTTGATTTATGAATTGTCCGGAATGGATTTATATTTTAATCTGGTTTAAAAGGAAAGTACGTTGAAACTATTGAAATACTCTTAGTAGTATTCTATTCTTCTAGAACTAGTTAATAGTTAATCATTTTCTTTTATCAAGATAATCTTTATTTTAGTACGTTTGTTGCTTTTTAAAGGTTAGAAAGCAACGAATCCTAGGAATAAAAACTTTTTGAACATTTTGTATTGTTTTATAAACAAACAATATATAATATAATGGACATAGGGGATAAAAATCTATAAAATAAAAGCTTTACATAGTCGTCAAAGGTAAGTGTGCATAACATAATAAAACGTACAGATGTGCTAACAAAAACTCTCCCCATAACTTCATAAATAACAGCCAAAAACCCCTTCGAAAGTAGCAATATTTTTTATTTTCGACAAAAAAATCCACATTTTATTCACGCTTGATATAAAAAAACAAGCTGCAGAGAACGTGCAACGTTCCTGTGCGAGACAAAGTCAATATAAGGGAATACGGTTTCACCCCTATTTTTGTGTAACTGATTTAACGTGATGATTAACGAATATCGCAGTGGCACATCGTGTTGGGCGGTAAAGGCACGCGCCAACATAACGTGTCTGAAAATCTATAGATATAATTAGAAATGTGCTGGTTTGTACAGGGCGACTAGCGAATAAATCCCTTTAAGTTATATTCATTCAACAATTTATAATCAGATATGTAGATTCTGGCTGTGTTAATACTACATGATCTTCTCCTTACAATCTCTCTGAGAAGTTTCTATAAATAAAAAAATATTTTAAACTGCTAATGTTCTAAAACATTTTTCCACATTTACAGGGTACTGAGTTTTAAATGCATTGGTAGCATTGTAATTACAATTTTTAAGATTCCAACATGATATTATCTGTATTTTTATTACTAAGTCTAATGAATTATTTTATCATTTATAGGAATCTTAATATATAGTGTTCGCCAGAAAAATAACACATAATTTAAAATTTTTGTAAGATGCTTTATAAAAAATATTTAATTCAAAATTTGTCCAGTACTTATAAAACACATTTCAATATTATATTTATATTATGATTGGGTTGACCAAAGAAAACACTTAAATGTATTTGTTTCGAGACAATATTTGATAGTACTCTTAATACTAAGAATTCATTCTGAATGGGATTTATATTATTTTATTCAATAATCCATTTTCAGGAGGTAGATTGAAACGTGGCATTCTAAATTAGTCGCTAAAAGCTTAATATGACCCTAAAAAATGATTTACAATATTATTTGCAAGTATGAAACAATACACTTATTTGAAAATGTAATAAGAAAATGTCCTAAGAAAAAGTCAACTCCTTTTGTAGATAAATAAAATAGTAACCAAATCATTTTCAGTCTACTAAACAACTAATGTAAGGATACCTAACCAAATATTAAAAATTATTATGTGTAAATTATTTAATAATATTATATTTTTTAAATGTGACTAGTCACATTGTGAATTTATAAGATATAATTTAAATAAAAATCAAAATAAAGAATTGTTGAAAGAAATTGCATTTAAATGGATGAGTGCATTTTCTAATTAACTTTATAATAGCAATGTGTCTGCCCATCAGTTTATATATAAAATAAAAAAATTTTTAATTTTTAATTTTAAAAATATTATTTACTTGCTATTCAGGTTACAACAATAGTTGTTATAAACAGTAAGTTATTTATTTACAAAATAATATTAAATTATTAACATAATGGTAATAAATAATTTAAAATAATTATGTGTGTGTAGTAGAAACATTTAAGAATTCTTATAAAATTTTTGTATTTTACAAATTGTAACAGTTAAAATACAGTTTAATTGTAAACGATATCATGTGTCAGGATGGCCGAGTGGTCTAAGGCGCTGCGTTCAGGTCGCAGTCTACTCTGTAGGCGTGGGTTCGAATCCCACTTCTGACAATTTAACTTTTTATTTTAATTTCTTAAATTATTAAAGTTTTACCTTTTTAATTATTGATTTCTATTCAATTCAATTGTTATGTTGGAGAAAGGCAATATTCTGTTTCACCCTTTTGAGCGTCCCTGAAGCTTGGATATCCTCTTCCAATTTTAGTTATATATTATGACACCTTTATCGCTTTTACCACCTAAATTTTCTAGAAAGAAAACGAAGATAAAATGAATCGTATTTATTACTATTTAAATATATTACAGAGAACTACATCCAATCATTTTTATTGTTTTAAACAGTTTATGTGGATAAAATATATCATATTTTTTGTGTAAAATATTAATATTAATATAACTCTTTAAATATAATAAAAAGAAAAACATATCAAAATATGAAAATATATTATACTGTTGCAGAAAACATTCTTTAATAAAAATATCTATAAAAAATATTAGTTGAGACTTTTTAATTTATATCTGTAGTTGTAGTACAAATGCATACTCATTCTTTAACCACATGATCACCGCTTTCAAGGATGTACTTTATTTTTTTACACTGACTCGTTTCACCCGATTCCTTTATCCGAGTTTACTGACTTATCTAAATTTAACATGGATTTGGCATAAAGAGATCTGTTAAAAAAGAAAATTCCGCAAATAACATTTTCCCATGTTTATAAATAAAGGCTTTATTTGTGCTGGTATTTCCTTTAGGCTACATGTAGGATACGCGTCACAAAGAAACTTGTTTCTTAGCAGAAGAGAGAATTATTTTGTTTCAGGCACAAGCCATAATTAGTTGTTTAAATAGAAAATGTCTTGTTCTACATGTGTGTGAATATGAAAATGTCAAGATTGCTTACTATGAATGTCTCTTGAAACGTGTATGTTTAAAAGTTTTTCTATTTTTGAACAAATATTAAATTTTCTATTAGCTAGTGTATTTGCTAATGATATTATATTAAATGTTAAAATTTGATTTACTTTTAATCCAAAACAGAAAATGTTTCAAATACAAGATAATGTTACAATATGCCGCTCTAATTCTTACTTAGAATAAAATGGGGTGCGAGAAATGGCTTTATTTATTACTCACTACGTTTTTTGGCCTATTGTTTTCAATGAATCGCTATTATCTGTGTGTTACCATTAAAAACAGGCCGAAAGCCATAAAGGAAGTTCTTTGTTTTCTTTCCTTAGACATCTTACAACAAACAATGTGACTGGAGTTGTGGGTTAGACATCACTTCATTTAGATTTTACGCGTTTCTAATGGAATGGTGTTGAACTATAAAATTTCTGACCCTTTAAAATTAAAAACAATTAGGGAATTATATTACAATATTATAAAAAATTACCCACTCATAGCTGATCAAATGTTGAATATGTCAAAATTTGACAGAATAGTTTTTATATTTTTTTACTTGTATTTTTGTATTTTGTGTTGTGTTTTTTATGGCCGTAATAGTAGGCCCGAAACCAATGTGGAGATTCCCTGATCGATTTGATGAGACTCGTATTTCAATTCCAAATTATCCAGGAGAAGAAAGATATATATGTGAAGATTTAAGTATTTATAAACCTTTATGTTTTGGCACACTGAGAGAAAGAAGCACTGATCCAATTGGTCCCAAATTATCTCCCTTTCAGAAAAAAATTACTATCGAATATCGACCCAATATTGGACCAGCTACCTATTACAATCCTAAAAATGATTTTGTTGGAATTATGTCAAGGAAAACATGCAGCCAACTTGGAACCGGATTTTTTGCAAGTAAAACGGTAGAACGGAAAGAATCTTTTTTAAGTCCACCTTCAACGAAGTATCAAAAGGTGTATTACCATCGAAAACGAAAATCAAAGTCTTTTCCTTTCACTTCAAAATTAGATAGATTTATGGTAAAAATTAATTGTGTACCAACACCTGGCACATACAATATAGATAAACAATTTTTACATAAATATACTGAAATGAGAAAAGGAAAAGTTGTATCTCTAGCTTGTGTTGAGACATTTTGCAGCATATTTACTAATCATGTGTGTCTCAAATGTAAAGCTGCTTGCGAGAACGATTATTGGCACGAAAATTTTAAAATTTTTCTCTGCCACTTATGCTGGCTTGAAGAAAAGCATCGGAGTGATTCGTTTACAATGGATGAGTTAAAGAAATTTAAAAAAATTCGAACTTGTCAAGATATACATGTTCATGAAGGAACAACGATCACCAAAACTTTATGTACGAAGGGGCGCATAATTAAATTACGTAATCTAGAAAATTATTTATGTACGTATATTCCTGATTAATATTGTAAATGTACTAAAAACTTAATAATAAATTCTTAGGAATCCCTTATTAATACAAGTGCCTTTTATCTATCAGTAGTCTGTCGGTAGTTTGTCGCTTGAGCATCTGGACAACCTTGTGAGTCATCGAACAACCTTGTCTGTGCTGTATTTTTATCAAATATTTTTTTTTAATCAATGCATTGCAATGTTTGAACGGTCACTAGAAGATACCAAGACAATTTTAAACTGAAAATTCCTTGGTTTATGCATGGTACCAGTTTGTGATAACCACATTAATACCTTCTTTCTGAAATACAATTTTATTTATATTTTACGATTTTCTTTTCAATGCATTAAACTAATGATGCATTAAGGCGATTTACTAATTATTAACAATTTCAAGTACAAGATTTTATTGGTGTTTATACCTTGACACACATTGAACTTTATTTGCAACTACGTGATCAATGAGTACACAATGGGGTATGTATATGGCTGATGATGTTCTACGTGTACAGTATTTTATATTTTTGCCGAATAAACTTTTAGTAAAAAAGTAAACAACTTAAAAACTGCCATATTGAAATAGTAAATGAAGGATAACAGAAAACTTTATTTCTTATTTTTACTATTTACATTTATGGTAATGAAGCATAACAACAAATCAATTAAAATAATAAAGTTGTGTATACTTTTATTATTAATTTATAGATAAATAAACCTATATAACCCTGACACTCATTATAGCTACATATGTAACTGTCATGTAACCGAAATCACGCGTTGCAAGATTCCTCCATGCCCATGTTGTGGAATCGTGCTCACTGATGCTCTTTTTGATTGGCAGGGGATATGGAGAATGGAGTAGACAGTCGGTGATTATGGGGACAACGCTGTGTAATCTCAATTATCACAGTCAAATGCACTGACACAGTAAAGGGTGGAGATCGCGGGTCCAAACGAGTTTAAAATTTACTAATTGTTTACGGATTTAAACCGCAACGGAAATTCAATTTTATGGATCTTTTTTGCTCATTGTGATGCCTTATTGAGTCTGTTCGATATAACGGTTAAAAATCACTATTTTAGTGTTCGGAGATAAAAAATAATTTCTTTTGGACTCATTAAATATTATAGATACATAGTTGGCATTTATTTTAATTATTTTTACAACTATTAAAAAAAAGTTGGCATTGTAAATTTAAAAATCAATTTGTAGTTGGAAAAGATAAATTAAAAATAAATTCATAGTAAATGAGAAGAGACCCCCAATTTCTTAAGTGACATGTCAAATTATCTGTTTGATATACTGCGTGGCATTTAAATGTGAAACTTTATGACTAACCAATCACTTGAAGGGACTATCAAATATTTTATATATGATATTATTGTTAGATTGGGGAACAGAAGAGGCATTGCCTAAAATCCGCGTATTTACTCATTGTTTACAAATACACGTGTATATCAGAGACGTTTATTTAAGGAAAAAAGAAACTTTTTTTCTGGAAATGTCACTGGATGGTTACAAATCATAAAATCACAATTCGTGAAATCAAAGAAAATATACATGTTGTACTTCAAATATATCATGTACAACTATTTACTTTTGATATTCTTCTTCCTCCCCTATTTTATTTTTCTCTCAGTGATAATACTCCGTACTGTAATCAAAAACTTTACCCAACTTGACTCCTTAAAAAGTTGAGTTTCATGTTCGACAACCATCAATAATGAACGTTCTCGGTGAATATTGTGTTAGTATAATATTGATCTACAGTCAGCGTCAGATCTGCAGTTACACTTCAAATCGGAATCGCTTGCGGTGCATTGTTGGCCCCCCCACCACATACTCTCCGCTCACTCCGCATGTTTATGATAACTGATTGCACTGTCGAAAAGTAAAGATGCCTCGAAACATTTTTGATGAAACGCGAAAGCGAATTATATTTTTACACGAACAAGGGAACAATAATACAGAGATATGTCTAAATTTAAAACTGTTATTAAATTTAAAATAAAAATCACTAATAACTATTAATTTGTTTTTCATTTTTTGAGAATCTTATATATAAGAAACTGCTCATAATTATTTGATCGAATTCAATTTTAGTTTTAATATGGATCATAATATTTATAACATGAATTTTTGGATGGTATTTAAACTTTTAAACAATAATATATTTGAATTATTTATTAAATTAAATAATTTACAATATATTTCATGTATCTTGATGAACAAAAATAAACGATATAAAATAAAAAATATAAAAAAATATGACTAAACCAATAATGAAAAATCAACATTACTTATTTCAAAATATTTTCAAAATTTCTATGGCTTATGAGACTGTAATTTTTTAATTCAAAATAGTTTATCTTAATGGGACATTTTATTTAGTATATCCAACATCCAATCTCATCAAAATGTAAGATTCCTCCTTTTTAATGTTGTACAGTGCCAATTATATTTTATAATTTTGTATTTATATATCTTGTTTCATTTTAGTTGTCATTTATAGAATTATTATACAATATATTTTGTTCAAATAGACTTTTAATACTAATATTTTGTTTTGTTTAATATATTTTTATTTTTGAATTTATCTGTTTACTTTAATTATACATTTAACTTTTAATACGAATACGATATGGTAAAAACTTTCGTATGATAGTGTATAATTCTTAATTACCAACATATTATATGATAATTGAGTAAAATACCTTTAGAATAAATATATTAGAATTAGGACAATAATTATTATACGAATAAGAACTGTAACTATAAAAAAGTTGTAGAGTTATATGTAGTTGTTAATATTCGATTCAAAATATATAACGTGAATAAGCAATATTCTTAATTTGTCAAATATTAATGATGCGTATCTGTTGCAATAATACATCCAAAAACATTTATTTACTGTGTCACAATTGAACACTCGCACAGTTTTTACTACTATCCCCTCCAATCTCACACACTCGCCGCAAGCGAATATAGCCTTTAAGGTGTAACTGCAGATCTGACGCCGACTGTACTTAGTCATAGTTGTATAATTTAGTACTCTCATTTGAAAAATCTCAGTAGCTTTCAACCAATATCAAAACTTCGTTGATTCTAATCTGAGGACGTCTGTTCCTTCATCTACAACAGTAAAGTATTGGGTGGCAGAGTTTAAACTAGCTCGTACTAAATACAAACAAAATTATGGTTTTGGAAACATCCTGTATAGAAGGTTAAAAGAAACGGTGTGCTAAAATTTTATTAGGCGGGCCAAAGCTTGTATTCAAATCAATGGGAACAATTTCGAACAGCTTTTATGGATGGATTGCTCTATTATATTTTTTTAATGGACTTCTTATGTAACAATGAGTATGTGGTTAAAATTTTTCGAATAAGTTGTGAAACACCTTTCAAGTTATTATTTGGACAATATTTATTGATTATTTCGTTCCCACACTCACAAAAATACACATTAACAAATGTCCATTTCCAGTAATGCATTATTTATGTAAAATAACTTCAGCTGAATAATGGATAACGAAGCCATTTGGTTTATACAAATTTGCACGCTGTATCCGCAGAGATTAAGTTATTCGCACAAATGATTCGCTGATTAATGAATCCGGCATGATCGATCTGGCACAATATATTATTTAGTGACAGTTCCCACAAAAATTTGCAATCCGCACACATTGCCTCCCCACATTATTGGTTAGTTCTGAAAACTAGAGTGCACAATCTAAACATAGAAAATTGTATAAAATAACTTCCATCCATAAATTACGTAAAAGATGTATGAAACGTAAAATTTTCTTAAAACTATACTCTATAGTATATTTGGTCAATTATATTACTATGTCTATGCAAGGATACTTCTCCTGAACGTGGTTCCAGTTGAATTTTTTTTATCCGAAAAGGTACTTTTGCGGACTGACGGTAGTTCAAGGAAATTAAATCCGACCTTATTACAAAGCAGATGGAAAGAAAATAACAACTTATTTCTTTTTATTGTAGTGGCCGATGGTACTTCAGTACCCGTGCTGGGCTCCTATGCCACGGCAGATGTCTCGACAGGTGTAAACTCCAGCTGTTCATAACTACTGAATCCGATAAAGCGGCAAAATTGTTTCATACACCATTTGCGATTGTTTATTATACAAGAACATATCAATAGTAAAGAAATAAACTGATAAATTCATTCTGAAATTCATCGTAAATTCTAATTTCTCACGCAATCCTTTGTAGCGAAATGCTAATCACATACCACTAGGCTGATAACCTGAAAGATGAAAATATTGTTTCAAAATGAATATTAAGAAAAATTTTTGAGAAAATACAAAATAATAAGGAAAATTCATTCGATTTTTACCATTCCCTATGTTTCTATGGCAGTAAATTAACTTTATTAATAATTTACACTATTTAACTTTACACTAGAATATTAAAGTAATATTCCACCTAGTTATTGCCAACACTATTAAGGTGCGCTGAATATATAAATAGTAAGATAATTTAATTTGGTAAAATGAGAGACATAAATCTCCGTATTTCCTGTAGCCAAGAATATTTTAACGAGTATCCTGCTACATAAAATGTCTTTCGGACGCATCGATGCACACATCATGCAACTGCTCTCATCAGTGGTTGTTTATAGCGAAGAACGGTTGTTTGCTTTTTAAATAAACAAACGTATCAATAATTTTCGCCGGCTATTTTATTAATTTAAATCCATTTAATATTGACAGAGTAAATCACTCACATGGCGATAAATATAAACTCGCTAAGATTATAGGAACTGTGCGTCATAAGTTATTTGCTTTCTTAGGAGAGTGGCGAATGAAGAGTTATTTGTAAACAAAAAAGTTATGGGTCCCGAAATAAAAATGGGGTATGGCTAAACTAAGTTGGACAACAAATAACACTATTATTGACCAAATAATTTTTTGATCAACATGATTGGTGGTTTTATAACAGAATAGTAATTAATCATTATTATTTATAGTTTTATGAAGTGGTTTTGTGACAAATTAAAAGACGGAATCATTCTCCTTATTTTTAGGTTTCTTGAAATAATAAATCTCTTGAATACTCTAAATGATTTTTGTTAATAACAATGAACATTTTATTTATTTTATTGTAGTCTAGGTATGTTAAAAAATTATTCTACCGTTTAAACTATTTGCCAATGGGGGAAAATATAATAAACCAAGACCCCTGCAGCCTCCACAGCAGACTAAAGTATGAATTCATATCGACAACTCACCTAGCGACATAAGTGTGTAGGTGGAGATTATGTGGGGTGGTAGGGGTGAGAATGTCTGCTTGGAATGTCGGAGACCGAGGGGATGTGAACGTGGAATTGTGTAGGCTGGCGTTGCGGAGGGTATGTCTGCGTTGCCATATGTAAGACATTTATGAAGTGTCATGAGAACCGTTGCGATGCTGACTGTTCCCACGAGAGCCTGTAAACTTATATTAACAAATTTCTGACTGTAATGTATTCAGGCTCGGATACCGAAAGCCACCTACGTCGGCTTTACAAGCGACTCGCTCAGATGGAATACTATCATCAACCACAAAGTATAAACTTTCAGCACTAAAAGCGTATTTAGAGTACTCAGTCGCATTTCATTATAAACATTTGTTTATTTTTTTAATCATTTATTGTGAAATAAACTTGTCTCTAACTAATGACAAACGTGGACTAATATTTGAAAAAAAAAGACTGTAAAATGCTAGTGTTGACATTATATTGATAAGTTATACTTATTTACAAAAAAAAAATAAAGCATTTCTAGAAGAGATTTGCATAATTTAAATCGTCCAATTGACATTAATATTGTAGTTTCCAACCTTGAAATGATTAATAAAAGGGTGTACTCACTGCAGTCATTTTTACTGCACCGTTACAATACGAATTCCAGGACAAGCCCATCCCATGATAAAAATAAAACAAGAGTTATCTTCCGAACTCGTATTTAATTCTAAATGAAACAAGTTTGTTAAGATCAAATGAATGTTCATCCGGCACCGTGATTAATATACAATGTTTCTCACCCACATATAGTAAGCTGTAGGTAGTGTCTTCAACCTTCAAACTGTAAATATTTACGTTTTTCTAGTCAACTTCCTTTTATGTGTCCCATGGCGCCATTTTCGAAGTGTCTGTTTACATTACACTACATCGGTGCCCTTTGGCATATATGCATTTTATGTTAGGTCCGTCTTGCCCCGAGATGTTGTTTTACATAATTTAGTATTCTGCCTTATGTAATATGGGATTCTAAAAGCACTTCTTTGAACCCGGCTTGAACTACTTCAGTAGAGATACACATCTGTGCCCGTTTTCTAATACTTTCGTCGTAGTGAAACTTTTAAAACAAAATAAGGACCTCACTATGTATGGCTGTTAAATTTGTATGTAAATAAAAAGGAACGAATTTAAAATTATATTATTACACTTCTTTATGTAAGTTAGTGAAACATGGTGGTACAGACACATTAACTATTACTGTCCTACATATCCTCCCATATTGGTAAATAATTTACATCCTCATGTGGGTTGAATTGTATGATTGAAAAAATTATGGTAACTATTTTTATTTCAAAATTATATGCGGGTCCTCTAAATACACCAATTTTTAAATTATTTAAAATTTTCCGGATGATTGTCTTCACTAGTGTCAAGAACCCATTAGCGTTATTACAAAGAACATGCGAAAATAGCATTTTTGATTTATCTATATATTGTACAAACTATTGGCACATTGGCAATTCAACTTGCTCCACTAAAAGATACGTGTGTTCATTACATTTAACGTGCAGTTAAATATTTTAGCTCATTTTAAAAAGTATTATTATATAAGACATTAAAACATATTCGAATATGTACCATTTTTAATGCCTCATCGCCGCATTTTAAATAATTATTAACAGAATTGTTGCGAGAGTGGATAAGCCAATTGTTTTAATAATTATGAATCATGCATTGATGCAAGACTCTCAATGAAATAACAGGCTGCACAATATTCCCATGCATTTAAATGGTGTTTGATGTCAGATGCATCATCAAATTAACACAGAAAAAAATTATAATTGTCTATTAACATTCCTAGCACTTATATATTTTTATGTCATTATTATTGCAGGAAACTGATTTTATTAATAGATACAGATGAAGTGTAGCAGAAAATGAAATAAATATATACTGAGTGTTTCAGCTTTCACTTGCCATGATTACTATTACTTTATATGCAAATATTACTTTGAGGAATAATATTTATTAATTATTAAATAATATATTATAATACAGTATAATAATAATTCACCATGTAAATTCAAAATGATAAAATAATGAGATTTCATTAACTTATTGATAATTGAACGGTACTGATAAATAATATTTCAACACATCGTATAATATATGTAATAAAAATACGTTCTGTAAATTGAAAAACATGTATTATTAGCATTTTAACAAATGGAGCAAAAAAAATTGTCATAACTAATAAGGATGGTGTGACGGTCCTTCATGTGGAGGATGACCACCTGGACCATGCTCACCTGGACCCCCATGTCCTGAACCACCATGTTCTCTCGGACCACTGTGTACTCCTGAACCTTCATGTCCGCCTGGACCTTTGTGTTCTCTCGGACCTCCAGGGACTCCTGGACTATGCTCATCTAAAAATTAATTATAATAATTAATAGTTTTGAAAAATGTTATAATTTTTCTTACCGTGAGGGGGGCCTGGTGGATGATGTGGACCTGGCATCTTTAAAATTCGACTTTCAGGCAATAATCTGACGTTAATTGTTGCAATCAATCGTCCTTTATATATTCGAATATATCTCTAAATAATGGGGCACATCAAAATTTTCTTATCCCTAAGTGCCACCCATGTAAACAAAAGTGAGTTAATATTGCAAATTTCCTTTTGATAACAATTTAAATTAATAGAAATTTTGCTGCAAAAAAATAGAACAACAATATGCACTCAATTATAATAAATAGTAATCTTGTAAATATGCAGTAAATATAATTTGTTACATCACTCTAGTAAATTAAAAATTTAATAGATCTGTATATTTTATCAACTATCATTTGGTTTCAGGAATAATAATATTATGTAGTATTTTTTAAATAAAATTATCTGGTCATTGAAACAGTAAACATTCTAGTTATTTGAAGTTCTGGAGAAAATCTGAAACAAAAATTTTATAAATCAGGATCCTACATTAATGTTTGATCAAGTATCTGTTTACAGGAGTTAATGAAACGTTTGAATTTACTATTCTACTTTAATCTAAGGACCACTTAATATTTTTTATATTTAAGTTATATCTTTAGATGTTTTGGTTTTACAACAAATACGAATGTGATTTGTATTTCTAATTAATATTTATCAGACTTTAAATACTATTTGCTGTAGAAAAGCTAAAATTAACTGCTACATTTATGTAAAATCAATACTTTATGACCATAATCGTACTATTTCATTTCCGTTTATTCAACCATTTACTGCTCTTCACTCTAACTGATTTATCAAGAAGTCTAATGATTAATGATAAAACTTTTTAACATTTAAACTTCAGGTTAAGTGAACGAAAAATAAATTAATAAGATATCTGTGATAAATTACTAAAGGACGTTTAATTGGTACGCGAATTTCAGTCTAGAAAAAAAAAAGAATTGAGCAGAAACAAAGAATCTATGCGTTGTCCACTTACTTTTAATAAACAGAAATAAAATATTGCAATGAATGGATTAATGTGAAATAAAATCATTTTAAAATATCACGTGATACTTTGATTTATAAGTTCGACATTAGATTAGATATAACAATAAATTCCTCAATCCCATCTGTTTAGTCGGGTTGTGAAATATAGTGATGGATCTTATTAAAAAACAAGGTAATAAATTAAAGGTGTATTTTTTATGAATATTATTGTAATAATATAATATTTAACAAAATGAATTACGATTTATATTTGAGGAAACGCCTAGTTAAAGCAATTCTTATTAGTTAGGTTAGGTCTTATATGTATTTATAGTAAAACTGTTGTACTAATACATGGCTTAACGTTGGTTAGTAAAATTTAGTGAACATATGGGCACAAAACAAAATCCAATTCCACCATGAATTTTTGACAATATGGCTACTTTTAGCGAGGCGTAGTCCCAGTAATTAGATACGGTCATGCGCAGAAAAACAGAACTCAAAGGAACTTGCCCTCAGCAACATTTAGCAATATTTCATAAAAGTATAATATCGCTCACTCCCTGCACAATATGAAGGGCCAACCCTAAAATATAACTTAATAACACAAACTGCAAGGGGAATTACGATAGCAAACTACAACAGTGATGCGTATTAACAAATGAAAGATTTCTGCAAAAGTACTATACTTGCTGAAATATACGAATTTTGTTAAACGTGAAAATGGATCGATTGAATTATTTTCTGTATAATGGAAAATATTTTCAATTTCCGATGATATTAAATTCTTCAAAATTTGATATTAATGTTTGATATTTTAAATAGTTTTTATTGACGTAAATGAAGTGATTTCATTGATTGTTGTTTAATTTTATTTTAACGTTATTTATAGCAAAAAATAAATTGACTCATTATCCAGTGTTTCTACCTAATTCTGATAATGTTCATCCCATTCACCTTCACTATATTTAGAAAACCAATCCCGTTATTCCTAGATTATTATCATTATATAATGGTAAATGTACCATTATAATCGGAATGCATAAAAGCACGATCTATAAAGTACGGAATTAAAGCAAATACCAATTTAGGCATGCTAAACTGCAAAATGGGCGTTTGTCACATCGTGCACGTGCAAATCAAGGAAACGTCACTATAATTGGAGATGAAACCTTGATTCAGCATTATAAGTCACCGTTTGTCGCTATTGATTGATACATTTTTTTTACTTGCTGAATATGTATTTTAATGATGCATAATCCTTCAAACCATTTCGATAAGTAAGGGATTTAAATATTGCTTCTGTAATTGCTTTCGAATTGTAATCTTAATAATTATTAAAAACATTCAAGTTTTTTATTTAATATACTATTTTTATTTCTATGGCAAATAAAGATGTAAATTTTGTTTACCTTATTATATGAGCTTTAATTACTACTTTTTTTTAATATTCCGCCATTATCGAGTTCAACTGAGTTATATGTAAATTTTCAGCTACTTAAGTAGTTGGGAATCCAGTTAACACACTGCATATGTGTGAAAATCGATGAAGAACCAGGAACTCGTTACGCGACGAAACTTCTTTACAACGCATTTAAGTTCTCTCCTTTTCTAGTTTACGTCCGGAAAAGTTACATAGTGCCGTGGATTGTTTTATTTCATCACGCGAGTGAAAATCGTTTTACTGCATGCCACGTTGCCAATTGCATAACAGCATTCTTTTATTTTAGTGGAGGTCCCCATATTTTAATTTAAAGAAGTTTTCGTTCAGTACATTGATAATGCCCATTTAGACTGTATGTCGGTTTTACCTTCCTGTCAACTTACTCCTGTCACATGAGTGGTACTTCCTTCTGCATATTCGACATCCGGGCTTTAGTCCGATAAAGTTCGTGCTTGAATCATTTATCTGGACCCTCTTGAATAATCTAGACGACCGTCACATACAGAAGGACCTTGAATTGAATTAGTAGATAGCCGATCTCATTGAGGCTGGCCTAGTACATCGTTCTTTCTTTTCCTTTTTCTTCATTTAGCTATTGTCTGCGTTATCACAATGGACAAGAGTAAAAAAGCGATATACTTTGCGTTGGTGTCCTTTTAACACTCAAGTATGCAATCGTACTGCATTTAAATTTAAAATTCTAATACTATATAATAAAAATCATATTATAAAAATTATCAGTACTTTCCAACATGTAGACTTTCCAGTTAGTTTTTGAATAAATGAAAGTAAGCCCCACATATCTTGAAATTACTAGAGCTTAAATATAATACAATACACATATATCGATTGTTGTAGTACATAATCTGCTGGAGAATTCCAAAAATTTTAAATGTAAACTCTTATTCCATTGTTAAAGAGAAAAAATTCAGTAGATCGTGATTTCTGTCAAAGACCGATAGATTATACTGATGTTTTGAATTATTCTACCTGGTCTCAAATTCCTAAATACAAGACATATTTTCATGTGACCTGCTGACTATAACGTAGCTTGCGCCACAATAGTTTGAATAGAACGGCATATACAAAAATAAACAAGACTTCCGAAGACTTTACTACTCTCTTCCTGTATCGTAATATTCATTGCCATTCATGAATGAAGCATACCGAAGTGTAGATTCAAGGAAACAATAAAATTGTATTTAATGAGGAAATAACATGATGATGTTATTGATATTTTAATTTTTTTAGTTTCAGAATTTAAGAAAAAACGAAGGAGTGCAAAGGAGAGGACGACAATTCGGTAAATTATTAATTTACATTAAATAATTATAAAATATATTTTTGTATTTTTATAATTCATTGTATGTCGGATACACCAATATCATTACTGTACCATACATGTATCACAAGTATACTTATTTGAATATTTATGCGCCTTATTATCTACCCTTGTACATTTTCGCCAATTGCAGCAATAGTTGATGGCGACCTCAAAGAACTTTTTTATTACGATTTATGGGCTTCACACCACATAAAAAATACAGTGTATGTAATTTGGCTCAGTTGCGCGGCGACATTATCATATCGAATCCTTACTAAGCCAAACACATCTTGCGAGTGTACATTTGCATCGTAAAGCTTCAAATTAGGTCGTGTTATGCTCCCCCCAAGTTCATGATTTATTGAACACATTTTTCGTTAAACCTCTGATTCATACAATGTTTTCTTATGGGGTTTCTTCGTGATGCATAGCGCGACAAATTATTTTATTGTGCAACGGCGTAAAAAATATACGTAGCGACAGTTACAATTATAAGATGGGGAATATGTGCATTATATGTTATAGCCAAGTTTTATGTCCAAGTTTTTTTACAAATAAAATTATTTATTTTGATAATTTAGTGAAATTAATTAAATCACTTAAAATATTCTTCTTGTGATAGTTCAGAATCAAAGAATGGCGTACATGCGTTATACCATATAAATAACATGAACAATAAAAACAATTTTATTTTTCTCGTGCCAACATTCTCTCCCTTTTTTGTGATTCGCTGATGCGTGTAAATCAGAATAAAACGTCTCTGTGACGTTAATTTGGCCATTGTTGCTAATGTATAATTGGCAGCAGAATTTAACGAAGCGATTCTTTACACATTCATTTTTGCCAAAATTCACCCCAAACTGTGCTAATGGAAGCATTGTCCTTTTTTTTTTCAACGCATTTTGTCGGACCTCAATGAGCTTGATGAAATGGGGTTCTATCGATCTAAACGCTCTTCGGAACTAGTAAAATATGGTGGATCAATTAAAAAAGTATATTATAATTATATATTATTTTAAATAGGGGTTATTAAAAAATATGTGTAACATTGTGATAAATTTTTTTAATTTTTTAAATTTTATTTTGTGATTTTTTTAAAAAATTTATTTTAAATAAATAATTACATACCATATTAAAGAAAGGTTAATAAAAAAAAAAAAAAAAAAAACAATTTATACTATTATGATACGAAGATGAATATTAATAATTTTTAAATTTCAATTTGAGAATGTCTGTAAAAATAATTATTCTAGTTATACATATATTTTTTCATACGACAAAAATGTATTTATTTGTAATTATTTACATAAATTAGAAAAAGTGCTTAGTATTATTTTAGTATTATTTATAATAATATATATTATTATAGAAACGATTATTAAAAAGTAAAAAAAATATGTGTACCATCTTAATTTTTAGAATTTTTTAAAAATAATTTAAGTTTTAATAAATTAATAAAATAAGCAAATAAAAACGATTAAAATTTACAAATGTTTTTTTATTTTTAATATATTATTTTTTTATAAATATTATTCTAGAGGGCTGTTATAAAATCAAGAAGAATATGTACCAAGCTATTAAGAATTCAAAATAAATATTAATAATTTTAAAGTAAGAAATTCTTTATTCTAAAATTCTTTTAGTTTTACTTATATTTCTTACTATATCAAAACTGTATTTATTATCATCTAAAATGTCTTGTAAATGTGAACATAAATAAAAACAAGTACCATTTATTATTTATATTAATCTTTTATTATTTTTTTAGACAATAAAAAATATATTATTTAAAACTAAAAAAAATGGATACCATTGTAATAATTATAGTATAATGAAATATAAACAATTTGTAATTATTTACATAAATTCGAAAAAGACGTTTGTTTATATAATTTTTATCGTATTATTTTTTTAAAATAATGAAGAAAAAATAATTTCGGCATTATTAAATTAATTAACTGTAATTATGTTGAATTACAAATAATAAATAATTACGTATTTAAAAATATACGTATTTTTTATCATTGAAATTTTAATAACAAGATAAGGCAAAACAATTGATTCTTCATTTCTGGTGTTAATAATGGTTTGATATTTACTTATTCAACTTTTTAATTAAATGTAGCCCCTTCCGTTAAATAATTAAATCAGTAAACAATTTAATAAATTACATGGAAACGCGAGGGTAAAAACATCTTACGAAAAATCAATACCGGAGAAAGTACTCAAATGAGGGTTGAATACATGCAGACACTGTAAAAGGGGTAAAATCATACAATTAATAAATAAATAGCATTCTTGTGAACGTTCTAGTATTCTTAAACTCACTCAGACATCGAAGAGTAGTCTGGAATAAGCATAATCGTTACCATACATACATACATGATTCCCCTAGTATGAATAATATGGTGAACCCTTCCTTTCGTTGGAAAGTTTCCAGTGTTCCTTGAACGTGA
The DNA here is from genome assembly GCF_024364675.1 of Aethina tumida. Taxonomy (NCBI): domain Eukaryota; kingdom Metazoa; phylum Arthropoda; class Insecta; order Coleoptera; family Nitidulidae; genus Aethina; species Aethina tumida. Next base: position 19,650,834 of record NC_065437.1, on the reverse strand, counting down.
GACGTGCGATATGATTCCATAACAGAAGCATTAATTTGAATATGAGATATACCAATTAACACTAGAAATTTGAGTCTCATAAGACAAATAAGCGCATTTATCTTGTAATTTTTCATTAACTAAAAACTGCGTGCAGTCATCCATGATGGATTGAATAACTGGAAATATTAGACGATGAAACTCAATTTATTGACTGAACATACAGAACTGGTATAAATGAATCATTTATTAGCAGTAAAAACTAGTACATGAACTTATTCAAGTTCCAATATCGGTAAAAATGCAATTTATCGAAATTGTCAATTCAACATATGGCAGGAAGTAATATAATTTTATTTGTCTTGTTCTCGCAGACATCGTTATTATAAATATAAGAACATGAAAGTTGTTGCAGGCAAATAGAAATAACTGTGATGCAAAGTTTTGCTCCCAGACATTCCTGTGGATGCTGTTATGCGCCGTTGCCATTCATTCGATTTTCTCACAGCCGGGCGCTGTTGAAGAGATCGTTCCTGCAGAGGTTTCCAATTAACAGAATGAACTATCGCTGACTAATGCGTTACTAGAAAGGACGTATGTAAATGTTGCAAGTTAAATTATATATTTTATTGCATTGTAAAATTAGTAGGTATTAAATTCAATCTCAATGAACTATTAATCAAGTACAGCGCCTATTCTGAAGCAATTACGGCGGTCTTGTAACTGATTTTCAATTTCTTCCCACAGTTTAATTTCATTAATTAACAAAAAAGGTTGCCGGGAAGGAAAATATTTTCTTTGTTTGTCGGTTTATTGTTATTACGTGAACGGCAAATTGAAAAAGTTTTATTGGAATTGGAAAAAAATCTTTAACAGCACTATTATTGATGAAATAATAAATAATTCTTTTTATTATTTGGAAAAGTGTGTGAAATTTATTCTGCCCCTTAATTTTATCCGGAGCGCGCAGTTACAAGCATTTACGAGATTAATATTTTTATTCACCCCTTGAAAGGGTTGTGGGCTGTAATTGCCAGCAATATTTGTAGAGTGCTTAATCAACTCGAGTCGCAACCCAAAATATTCGGAATATTTTAAGATAACAGATTTACAAATTTATATTTAAAAAATCTATATACTTCAAACAAATCTAATCTAATATAAATAATATGAGAAAACAAGTTAAAAAAGTTTTTTCAGAGGTAATATCTAAATTTTTGTATTTATAAATATCATAGGTATTTGATTAAAATTACTGTGTGGAATAAAATATTTAAAAGTACAGAGTTTTTCACTTTAAATTTGCAAGTTACACCTGTTTCTCACTTTAAACTTATTCCTATTTTCCTGTAACCTAATAAAAGACCACATCTTGGTGAACAGACGGGAAGAGCATACACCTTGGAAAAATAAATATTTGAAGTGATGCAGCGATTTCCGCTCTATTTCCGTCAGTTTCCTACACTCCCTTGTGGTTTTAAAATTTTCAAGTTGCATTTCCGAGCTTATGTAATCAACTTATCTCACGAGAGTAGCCCATATATAGAACACAATTATTTTTACAATTTCGCAGTTTATTCAAATATCAAACACATGGTTAATAACAATCATTAGCTTAGATCCTGTTTTGTAATTGCATGAGTCACGTTGTAAACTAGTATTAACCTATAGTTAGAATGTTATTGGAAACACATATTATCCATATGTAATTATTTTAGGATAAATAATAGAATATTTCAAAATCATAAGTGAAGAATTACTAAAAATATATACGTTTTTTAATATTCTGCGTCTATTTTGATGTGTTAATTGTCCAAAAAATTATTGATTCTTTATTAAAAACATTTTTTACTAACGTCCCAAACCTATGACAACCAAATGAGGCGCTAAACCAGAGACAGCCACTAGAATTTTTCTGATGAATGGTCGGTTTGTCATAAGGAGATATTTATAGCACTTTACAGTCTAGCTGAGTCGATTTCGTAATCCTAGCGCATGTTTTATTATTAGAAGTGCATTTAATGTCTTTCATTCATACGTTCACTCACGTATCCCTACCCAAGTCTCTTTCATGGATTTAATAGTTTCCGTCCATGTTTCCTTTCCCAATTTAAAAAATCAGCTTTATTGCCTTGCCAAGTATTTTGCATTCTCTTTGGCTAGGCTCTGTGACCTTCCCATGCTTTCTTTCACAACATTCTTATTAATCTTGCTATATAAATGGCAGAATATGACATTTTTAGTTGTAGTTTTTATTATTTAAATGATATTCATAGTTTTGTTCGGTACATTTATTTTTATTGTCTCATATGAGCGTCGCTTTCGGATTTATAAAGGGAGCGATTATGTTTTCTTTTCAACGATTTTATGAATACAATTCCCTTTAAAATGTATTTTAAATAGAATACTTAAAAATTCTAGTTGAATAAATAATTCTCTATATAAAGTCATTGTATTTTTTGCTGCCAACATTTATTTTGTTGCTGATATTTTTTTCTGTACTTGAGATATTTTATTGAAAATTATATTATTTACATTTACAAAAGATGTTTACGAAGAAAAATATGATCTGGCCTGTAAAACCTTTATAAAATATTCAGAAATCATTATTATCATTAAAATCATTTAATTGGCTTTTTCAATGTTGTTCTTATTTAAGTATTTCACTTTAAATGGCCATTTACAATATCAAACCACACTTTAGATGTACTAAGAAAACGTATTCAAATTGATCCCTTGAATGTTCCGTGATGCAAATAACTTCACGTATAATGACAATATATTGATTAATGTATTGTTCAAACCTGTCTCAATCTAGCAAATTATGTAATTTTCCAAGTAAGTCGGCAATTTCCTTGACAACTAGTTTTGCATATGCAACGGTCACCGTGTATGCAATACATATGTAATTGTTAGCCACACTTAGGGGACCACCAGGTGAATTATTCCGTTCCCTGTCCATAGTCCATAGACAAAATTACATAATATATTTATATTTTAATAACATCGGACAATGACAATAATCTATCTATCGTGTGCCGCCAATCGATAGCATTTTAGAGGATCCATTAAAAATTTATGAGTGACATCATGCAATTCGGTTTGTACGTCTGGATTTCCTATGGCTCCCACATTACAGGTAATTACGCAAACAAACCGATATTTACCATCTCTTCCCTATCGGTAATGACAATCGTAAAAGTTACGTTTCACCGTTTATTAACAATAGATATCGGCAATTATTCTATTTCGATAAACATCTCGGATATTAAAGCACAGATAAAATACGCACCATGTGTTTGAAAAGACGTTACATGTGGACAGAGAATTAGTCGTCACTCAATGATGGTGGGAAACGCTTTTTTTATGCGTACACATAATCTTGAACTTTGGGTTTTTGCTGCATGTTGTGTTTCTTCTGTAAACATCTCATCGCTTATATAATTTCAATGATTATATTCGAGCAACGCCACACTGGTTATGATTATGTTAAAATATTTAACAGACACTAATAACGTAATTAAATTTGAAGAAGAACTAGTGAAAGAACCAAAATCAAGAACGAATAGAGGAGGAATTCATTATTATTTATCTTCGTTAGTTAATTTGTATTTTAAAAAACTCCTTTCAACTGTGGTTCCGACGCGTACAAAGAAAAAGCAGGATAATATTTCAACGCACATAAACCGAGTCTGTTGTTCATTGTACCTTAACACTTTATGGGTACATGATAATTCAGGATGGTGGAACAAATTGCACATATATCAAAATGATGCGTTCTGAATACTACATAATCAAGAAGATTTAGTGCATTTGTGGAATGTTTAAACTGGAACTAAACACAGCTTTTTAAAGTAATATGGTGGCGTAGAACGACATGGAGAGGAAATAGTAGCATTTTTGTTACTTTGAAAAAGACTAAATATTCGTATAATAAAACAAAGCAAATGCATAAAACAACAATTTATTATTAATTTTATTCTTAAATGACAAATTTCTGGTTGGGTAGATACTAATCATACAACACAATATTAGTATTTCCGCAAACTATATTCCATGAATTCAGGGACTCTGGTTTAACTAATCATAAATTTCTCCATTTGTCTACGCATATTTATTTATTCATATGCGACCTATTATAACCTTTAGTATAATGAACATTTATTGTTTCTAATTAGAAATTCTTTGTCTTCTTGCCATAAAATGTAACAGAAGTATGCCATGGACTCTTATTATGTTCATAAATATTTACGTATTGCTGGCGAGTATGACGTTTCTTTCTTTTTCAAATATCCCCGTTATTGAAAAACGAACTAATCAATGTTTTATCAAAAACTCAGGCACAAAATTATCGAAAATTATTGAATAAAATTCACATTTACAGGACGATAAACGATCGAGATAAAATTGCGATGGCTTACAAAAGGCCGTTCGGATTTTTTTAGAAACGGGATCTGTCAATACTAGTGTCAGATAATAGCTCAACACACTGTAGAGATAACATTTGAGCAGTGATTAATGGAGCCAAGAGGCTTTTATGGAAAAACTATATATTACCGTAGGTTGGACGCGTTGGGCAATTCCTTCAAGAATTTATTGGGGTGGGGCGTTTCCAAGAAAAATAAAAACCTGTCCCTAACGGCCCTTTTGAACTCCACTACAGATATCGTATAAAAATGTTATATTTTCCTAGCCAGGAGTCTTTAGATCTTCAAGTAACCTACTGGGACAACTTTTATTAGAACAAAGTGTTGGGCGCAGCTGCTGCACTGATGTGTTATTAAATATTAAATTAGCTCTTTTGGTAATGGTTGATGCTGGGTTTGTAAGCATTTTACTACCAGTCTGAATTAACGTTGCTTGCCACTTTTACAAAACGACTTTTAGTAATACCAAAATAAAGCTCCTAAATAAAACAACAAATTTTGTTTTCTTTGTATAATATTGAAAAAAATATTCCAAGTATTTTGAGCCAGCTGGTAAGTCCATATTAATAAAATTAAAAACATTCCGTTAGTAATATCTGTTTATTAACAAATTAATGAGGACATTTCTTGGAATATGCAGATAAAAGATGTGAAACTGGATCAGGGGTTAACCAAGTATGACTCAAATTGTGCAAAACAAACAAAGGGTAATTTATTTAAATGATATATTCAATTATGACGAAATGTTTTTTAAAAATTATAAACTCCACCAATAATTGTCTTGTAATAATATAAATGTAAGTAACATTACCATGACTGGTTTAACAAATATGATTTAATTAAAATTCCTATTTTCATAATAGTTACTAGAAATGTGAAGTATTCAGTGCAGTAGCTTTTATGGCATTTGGATTACGGAATCTAAATTCTTGTGGGGGTCAGTCCACCCGCTATACTTCGGCAAAATTCCAATTTCAAACACATGCTCGAAAACAGTCTTTAAAATTGAAAATTCCTTGATTTATATAATAAATAAAAACCAAACTCGAAGTGGCAAGTTATGCACCACCCATCGTAATACAGGATATTCGCAGATTTTCCCCATTTCCAACATTTTTATCATCTCTCACACATCCGTGCTCGCCTTAAATACTTTTGCATTTTCACACCAGAGATGGCCCGACAGGGGGTGTAGAGGGTGTGCAGGACCCTCTGGAAATTCAACTGGGGTTGCAAAATATATAATATGCACCCCTTATCATAAACTTGCATACAGACGAGCCGTTTTACCTAAACATTAATAAAACTAATACACCAGCTGGCCTGTTTGAAGATGTTTGAAATTATATTAGTCAAAATTAATTTTAAAAATGGTTTTATACCCAGTTTGGTGTAACAAATAATGATTGAATTCTTTTTTATATGTAAATAAAACAGTAGTTTATTACCTTATTACAAGACGTAAGTGAGATGTGAGCTAAAAATTTGTATATATTTATATTCTGTATAAACTTATCAATCATACTTATCTTACTTTAATTAGAAAAGCAAATTTTAAAAACAGGTAATAAATATAAAATATCTATTTTATTTATTTAGATCTTTTCTTATTCTGTAATTTCTATTTTAAATTTAGGAATAAAATTGAGAAAATATATAAAATTTATAGATGATACCATAGTTTAAATTTATAATTCATTTTATAATTTTATTATTTTTTTAAGGAAAAAAATTAATTACAAACTCTTGAATTTATAAAATTTAAATTATTTTATAATGTAATGAATAAACCTTGATTATTACTTTTAAAATGGAATTATTTTAAAATGGAATTATACCTAGTTTTGTATGACAAGTAATGACTAAATTTTATACATAAAGTATGTTTTATTCGTAACTGTGAAATGCCCAGTTTTACATACAAATACATCATAGAAGATTTATATTTATTACTTAAATTAGACATTTTATATTATTATAATTTTATAATTCTTTTATAATAAAATTTAATTTCAGACGCTTGAAATACAAAGTGATTAAAAGAAAAATATATAAAATTTAAAATTATAAAATTTTAGTCATTATTTTATAATATTATAAATAAACATTGAGGATAACTTTAGCCATGATTTTTCTAATTAATTAAAATTTAGTTAAATACTGAATATTTAATACAATATTCTTATATCACTAAAATAATATATTTTCGCAACTTTTTAAAATAAACAAATTTTGTTTCAACCCCATGACGTATTTTTCGTTTATTTGGACTGACCAAACATTGTTGATTACTGTAAAATCAGGGAAATTCTGGAACAAACAGTGTGTAAATTCTAGCAAAATGATAAACAATTGCCTTTGTTCCAATCAATCCTACTCTTTACACATATACTTCACAATTTCATTTGACGACTGGCAAACTAATCAAAGAGGTCATTATTACTTGAGTTTAATTGCAATATGACACATACTGCACCATTATTTAACAAATTGTTCGGATTTCAAAGTGCAAAGTAACATGCCTATGAATATTAATTATAATATGTGCGTACATTATTATATGCAATCTGCCAAGTAATTATACAAAAAATGTATGAATCAGGCCATTAAAATTATATTTAATTAGGATAAAAAATTTTATAATGTTTAATTAGTCAACAAACTTATGTTATCACCCTCATTGCCTTTCAAAAATGGGAGCGTAACTATTTAACATTGCGCAATTTACCCAAAACAAATTAAATTCAATTGCGTACTAGTTACACGCGCCTCATTTGAAATATTTTCTTACTGAGTAATCTTAATTGCGTTCATGAATATGTTTACTTAATGTAAAAAATTCCAAGAATTATTTTTGCACAATATTTGATCTGCATTACTATTTCCGGTATTTCCTATTTGCTAGCTACCTTTAATCTATAATATCAGTTTAATATGAATTAACTTAATTTTGGACATTCCCACTACTATTGTAGAGAGTACTACGTCAACGTGAGATAAACAAAATATAAAATTACAAAATAATTGTTTTAACTAAGCAAATAACCATAATAAATAATCATATTAATAAAAAACAGCTTCATGCTTAATAAGTTGGTTGGTTTTCCATTTTTTTTATAATATGAAAAGTAGAGAGGTAGCAATGATAATTCTATATGAAAAGCACAGAAATACCAAGTTTGCATTGACACAAATTATATTTTCATGTTTCGAATTAATGAGAACGGTTTTAATGGATACGCGTTAAATTTAATTTAATCCTCCTTTATTTGTAACGTATTTTCAGCACAAATTTCACTTTGATCTGTCCAGCAAATTACTAATTAACGTGGCAGACTTTATATTTCCACATTAATTAAGCCTCCCGTATCCAAAAAATAAACGAATGGGTATTGGACTGACGACTTCCTCAAAGTGACAAACGAAACCAAGCCTTTACGAAGCTTTTACTGTCCGGTTTATCAATTAACGATTAATTTGCACTTTTATACGGGGCTTTTGTACTAAAGTGTGTTGCGTCTGTGTTAAAGCTCCAAACATCCAAACCACCAGCAACATTTTACTTGATTCACTACCATAAGCAACACAAATATTATACATTTAATTTAAAATTTATTAATATGTCAAATTGAATTTCAATATTATTTAAAATTAATTACCGAAAAAATTAAATTATTTGACTTATTTATAATTTATTAATGATGATGTTGAAGCAGTAAGTATAGAGGAAGAGAACTTTGGTAATTGTATGTGTGTGGAATTTTATTGACCACCGCAAATTGGCCTAGTCCATGAGAAGCCTTCTGAAAGACAAGCTTCTCTGATCAATAAAAAGTCCTGCTTTTTCTTGATAACACAAGATCAAATGTCGCATTGAAAATTCAAAGATAAGCTTCAAAATGCTAAATGAAAAGTTCTACCTCATGCATCATATAATCTAGATATTTTTCTATTGAACTATTACTTATTTTTATCATTGTCCAATAAGCTTGATCTTTTCTTTAGTTTCAAAATTTTTGGTACTAATTTGCTTGTAGAACTTTACTAAAAAATTGTCGATTGTAATGGTGATTATTTTGTTGAATAAAAGTTATTTTAAATAATGTTATTTTATTTGGAATTATATATTTTAAAAATGTAAATTGTGTGTTTAGGTATATAACGTTATTCTTATTTGGAGTTTTATATTTTCAATTTAAATATCCTTTTATGTTATATATTGAAAATTTTAATATACGAATGAATATTTACCGTTAGTAGTATAATATTGTTTATAAAATACATATAACATAATTTGATAATCGATTTATTAGAGGCTTTTGTTGAAAATTTATTAGTTCTCAATTATGATTTTGCTGGAATTAATAGATAATCTTTTAATGGCTGGTAGATTCGTTAAACTCTCTTTGTCTATTTCAATATTGTTTTTAATATCCAGTGCATATACATGGCAGGATAAATATGAATCGATGTAAATGCATGATAAAAAATTGCCGAATAATGGGAAAGTTCAGATTAATTTCCATATAGCTGACGCTAACAGTATTTGAAAAATCAATGACGCATGATAATGGCCTTTAATCTGGTACCTTGTCATTTCACAAATGAATTGTACATGTGACACATCCATTTTCACTGAAAACTAAAATGTTTTCCACCTCAGTCACTAGACAGACGTTACTTTGTAGCTGTATCAAAGTATCACCATTCAGGCCGTGTGTGTTTGTGCTCGTTTTTGAAATAAACAGGATGATAAGAGTGAATACGTGGTCCGCTCTATGTTTGAATAATGCATGTAAAAACTGTATATCTACTCGCTTAAATACAACAGACATGTAAATAATGAATGAAGCAATCTAGTAAATTAAAATGGAAAGTTATGGCGGAGGGAATTTTTCGTCGGTCCACCCAGGCATTATCATTATTAGCATTTCATAAGTATTATCATACTGTTTAGTTATCTGAATGTTTTTTAATAATTTAATAGGAATTCATTAGATTATAATAATTCAAGGAATATTACAAGCATTGAGTTAAGTAAATTGTCTTATCTATAGGTAAATTCTATAGATAATAATAATAATATGTTCAATCTATTTCCCAATACATTTAATGACCATATATTTTATCACAAACACCCTTCAGAGATATGATACTTTATCATTCGCCTAAATATATTTTTTTTTCCAGGTTAAGTTTTCATAATCTTATTTTGATAGAATTATCTATTTAAACATTTTATTTAAAACGGCAAACATATCTCCAAATAAATTTAATGACTTCATGTTTTTCACTTTAGTCAATTTTTTTAGTTTAAGGACGGCGCCATAAATTTTAAAGGAATATGACTTATTAAACAAGGCTCATAAAAAACGATTTCAATAGTACAGATTCATTAAGACTTTTTCTTATATTTTAGGATATATTATATCCCCTGAGAGTAGTATTTTTCGATTAATCATTTTTTACCACTTGGTTGGATACTTATTTTATATATCTAATTTTTCAATTTGATAACAATTTTGTTGTTGTCCTCTATCTTAATCACCTTGCATCATTTCATAAGCAATAATCAGATCAGAGATATGTAAAACAAAGCAAAAAATGTTATTTAAATAAATTATAAGGAATTTATTAGATTATAATTATTTGAGGAATTTATTCCAACGTAAATTGTCTAATCTATTTGATGAATTCTATAAATATATTTGTGGATTTTGCCCTTTCGATGAACAATGGATTGTCTTCATACACGGTACAATTGTTGTGATTGTTCCAACGCCAAACAACGCGAAGCAAAACAGTTCGAGCGTCCGCTTTAGACTTATCATAAATTATACCTTAACATTTTTAAATTTGCATACAATGACCCAATTGTTTCCACTTATTTTGCCAACAATTTCTTTGTACGTCACTATTCCTTTCCCATGCATTTTAATGGGCCTTGCCCTCAAAACTACACGAAATATTCTAAAGAGAAAACTCTGGAAAAATTATGAAAAGATTATTTTGTTATGACAAACGTTGTTCAGTGCATCTGTGTTACTTTATTATACTCACTTTTTAGCCCTTTACATCTGAGTACCGCTATTCAAATATACGCGAGCATCTGTTAAAGTCTCGTTGTTTGGGTCTTCACAATTTTTTATTTACACATATACTTCGGTCCATGAATCTAAAAATAAATCGTAAAAATTAATGTGTGTTTCTTAGAAAATTGTACCAAGGGTCTATGCACAGGCCTATTCTACTACCACACACAGAGAAATAAATTCGTTTAGTTTTGTAAAATTATTAACGGTGTCCCAGCACACGTTACGTCTAACTCAATATTATATACATGACTGCAACGTAGAAATATAAATATGTGTATTTTATTTTGGTGTTATAAAATCAACATTGAGTTTGTTGACTGTCACGAGCAGAATCTCCAGAGACTGTATGACACTACCTACTCCTATTTCACATACGTATTTGTACAACGGACAAAAACTATCGCAGCTTCCGACCGAATCGTATTGAGTCCCAGTTCGAAATCTATCCTCGAAAATTGGACATCTGCTTTTATTTAACCAAAGGGGAGATGCATAATGGTCAGTGCATGGGGTGGATAGCAATGGGATTTCGGGGGCATCTCGAATGGCACTGACAGTATTCCAAACTTTCACGGGCCGGATATCCGAAAGTAAAAGAATAACAGTGAAATGCATATTTTGAAGGCTACGAATGATAGATAAATAGCTCTCACAGATGGGTTTGATGGTAAAAAACATAAACTAAGCCATTATCTTTATTATTGGATATTATGACAGGGGAGGCGTATGTAATTGTGTATAAAGTTTATATGCACATTTTTCGTTTTATATGTTCCTAAATGGATGATATACGATCTGCCATTCTGACATATTACAGATCATAATTAAAACGTATAAAATCAGAAAAGGTAATAAGAATTTATTATTCTCTTCCTATTGGAATCTATCTGCACAATTGCTATTACGTTGTTGTAGTATTTTTTAACTATCAAGTTAAGTGTTCAATACGTAATTTGATAATTAAAAAAAATTAGTTTTTCACTTTGATAAAAAAAATTGTTTTATCGAATATTTTATTATATAGAAAATACCATATTTTTGACTATACTATATTTTTGATGATACTATATTTTAGACTATACTATGTAACATCAAAGTTTGTAATATATTCAATTCGACGAAAAAAAAAACTAAACGAATCACTTTTTTTTGAATTTTGTAGTATTTTTCGGTTAATCATTTTTACTCAGTTGGTTTTCAAAATTTCTAAAGTTTATTTTCACACTACTTTAATCCTTTTTCAACCCTGTATCAAGACCAGAGAAATAATAAGAGATGTCTAAGAGTTTACAGTTAAATAAATTTAGATAAACTAATCAAGTAATAGCTACGAAAAAGTATGCCTAAATTATATTTCAAATGTCAAGAAACAATCCAATCTTATTGAAACTGAAATTAAAGCTAACTTGGAGGAAATGGGACTTGCTGAAATTAGTTCAAAAGCATTGAGAAGATGGTTAGTGGATGAGATTCTTTTGACCCCAGACATATAAGAAGAACACTGAGTTCTAATTTCAATTTGAGTCCAATTTTGACTTGCTCACATCAGGATCTCAGTTATTATACCACAAAACAGTGAGGACGAGTAGTTTGATAAATGTTATGTTAAATATTTTATAAGGTCCAAATTACACAAAAAGTTTTTATACTCACAATAAAACATTATAGTGGTTCAATTATTAATTCTTTTGGAGTACAGAAAAATTAAACAACAATTTGCTTCCATATATCAAAAAAAATGATACTGTTAATAAGTATGTTTCAACATGAAAACGTTTCCAAACACAAATCCGAAATCGGACCAAATCATCGATGATTTGTTTTGCCACTTCCAATCACCAGACATCAACTTCATAGAAAACATGAGGAATCACGTTTATAACCAAATTCGACATAATTTTAAATTTAAGAGAACTTACCACAGTATTTGAAAAGCAGGAATGTAGACATGCCGTATAGTCGAAAAATGGTAGAGTCTATGGCACGAAGATAGGAAAAATTTTAAAAGAAAGATGTCATACAAAATGTTAAATTAAATAATATAGATCCTTAACAATCCCTTTCAAAATTAATGTTGCTACATTTATGTCCAGTTCAATACAGAAAAATATATGGTAACATTTTAGTTAAAATATTTAAAATTCTAAAAAGTTGTTAAAATAATGACTTATTTAAATATTAATAATTTGATAACAATTTTGTTATAGCCGTCTATTTTTTTCAACGGCCTTCGCACCCTACCATAACGAATTTCCATATTCTTATACATTTAATCACCCTTTATGTGTATAATTACAGTAGTTTACTTTTGGGCTGGGAGTTTTCCGGTGTAATAACCCTGAATAATGCCAGGTCTACGCATAGGTGTGGTAGGATACGTAGAACGGATATCAACAAAACACTCCACGAGTTACTAATTACTTTTTTTAATATTAGGTAATGCTTTAAGCTGATAAATGCGTGTTCCTACTTGAAGCTAGGTTTGAATAGTGTGAAAATCAATAATGTTTTTCGAAGGGATTTGTATGTGATTAAATGTAATATTGAAAATGTAAAAATAAAAGCTTCGTCAGTTTCCTGGGTGTAGCCATCACATATGCGTAATTTTAAAGATTATTAGTAACAATCATGTGACTTATGAATGATATATTTTGTCATTTGATGTTGATGATGTTCGATACACAATTCACTGTCAATATTTACTAGTAACTCGTAAATATATTATTGTCAGTTTAATTAGAAAGACTATTTGTTACTTCATAATCTTGCAATCAGGTGTAGGTGTTCTGTAATAAATATCCTGGATGTAAACACTTCACCATTAATTGATTTTTTTACGTAAATATTAGGTAACAAGATAAACTGATAAATGGATGATATTTCAGCCCACTAGCTGAATTCTAATTAGACGGTATTCATATTACCGATATATACGGTTTACCTTGATATCAATATTTTTAATAACAGATTCACTTAGCACCATATTACATAAAACTTGATTACTGATCTAAACAACTGGTTCAAGGATAATCACAACATTTCGCGCTGATACCAAGATAATATTAGATAATTACTTGGTACTTGCTAAACCACCAATATTCAGTTATAATTCCCATTTCTAGGTCAACCGAACCAAGTAAACAACAACTTCAGTTACATTTAATGGTACTTAGTGCAATCTCCGTATAAAAAATATCTAATTTTGTTACATTAATGCAAACTTGGAGATTAGCTTCTTTCTTCAAGATTCTGTTTAAAATTATCTTCGTCTTGCGTATTTTAGTTATATTGTGTCTGGGTACCTTTTTTCTGTCTGCACAGTTCAAAGCTCCAACTGCATACCTTGGAAGGTTGCCATTTGGCAACTCGAAATATAGGAACAAGATGTTTCTTTCAACTACACTTTTGAAGTGTCAAAATCACTTTTCTAATTCGGTTATACACAATACAAAATTTTCTAGCTAAAATTAATTTAATTTTGTACGACTATGGCTATTTTGAGTATAATAGTACTTTTGTAAGTAAATACGCCTTTCAATAATCTATTTATGTATTAATGTCGTGTGATTAATTATTTATTTTAGAACAATGGTTAGAGTACTTAGTAAACTGAGATAAATTCCTATACACAATTGCATTTAAACGTTCATTCAACCCAACTTTCTCCCGTTTATTGACTGACAATAAATACATCATTTAGAAAGTTTCAGTGAAATCAAACACTTTATAAAACTTCATAATTATATGGAAACTTGCTAAGATTTAAATATATTTTTATGATAAATAAAATGCGTTTTATTTCATATAAGTGCACCATAAATATTGTTAAACAAGGTTTACTAGCTTTATTATTTATTGATTTCGAAGGTGGAATGATGTGAAGGTTTTCTTATTATGTTATACTCCAACGACAATCGGTGATCCGATATCCGTTGCGAGTAATATTTATATCCAGAATCTATTTTTAGGTAAATCAATTCTTAATAAATATGTACGGCATAATGTTTACCGTAAATATTATATTTTGAAGCTACTTTAAAATAGTCCACTTAAACGTGAAGCTGTAATACACATAGCAAGAGTTTTAAAAGTCTCGTAAATATAAACTCAACGCCATAATTTTAAAAACCCATTAAATAAGTCGAGCGAGATTAACGAAGTGCAATTATAAATTCGTAAAATTTCCTGCTTATTATTTATGCGCAGTTTTAGAAGGCGAATTATGATAAAGATATGTTTCCGCAAAAGATCCTTTAAGTAATAAAGCTGCGGCTGCATTATTTGGAGGAATTTTTGGAGTACTTAAGACGGTCCAATAAATTTGAACCTACTAAATATAGCAATTAAAATTACAATAATGACCCATTAGCGAAATTAATTTTACGTATACTCATAAAATGTAAAAAGGGTGAAGCTCACTCATCAATGCAGAAGCTGACTGCCATGGCTACGCATATTAACATTTTAATTAAATAAAAGCAAGGAATTTCAATTATGAATATTTGAATTGTGTCCAGTAGCTAAATGTGATTGTTTCATTGTTCACAAAGTAAATGTTTGCATTTTCTTAACGCCTCAGCGATATTCACCCTCAGTTATAACAGGTGCAATTGTTCAAAAGGTTTTGATAACTAAAAGAGAATTCTAAACGAAATAATACTCCACCAAGTATTGATTTTCTTCAAATATTTAATAATGTTTGTTATTTTGGTATCTGAAATGTTTAAAGAAGTGAAGAAGTGATTGTTCCATTTGTATGTCTTATACATAAACAACATATTATAAATTTCCATAGCAAATTCTTATTTTTATTTCCAACCATGTTTATTGTGTTTATTTAAACAAACTTTCGAGTAATTTCTCACATGATTCACAGCCAGAAACAATTGCACCTGTCAGTTTAAAATGAGGGGGTCAAAAGCAGCAGAGCGTTCATAAATGTATAAATTTAGACGTACAATATAAATTTACCAAAAACAATTACGTCATGCATTAATAATATGTTATAAGTTCATTGTGATGGTAAATTTTGGTAATGGTCTGCTAACAACGAGCACAAAAATCTCACACAGATACGATCAGAAATTTGTTCTTTTGAAAAACAACCTGCTGTGACAGCAACGCACTCAAAATTATTATTACAAGCGAACTAAAATAAGAATCATCTAGCAATTTGAAGGAATTAAACGTTGCACAGACACAGTACCCAGACTTACAGGTACCTGTAAAAGGGCTCTTTTGCAAGTTGGGGATAAGTTAATCGTTTCTTAAAATTGCATCCATGATTAAATTAAATTATGCCATGTTATTATACATATGTGTACACACAAACTAATAAATTCATTAATGACATTTTGAACATTAGGCAACGTTCTATAAATAGAAATGTCACATTCCAAGTAATTTTACACCTAGAAGAACCCAAAACCAGACGATTAGTATGGGCCTGTTTCGAGAAAAGTGCGCCAAAATTCCTTTCCGAGAATCGACCGGGCAGCATATTGCGGCAAAAGGTAAACGTTTTCAATGGACGCTTCTCGAAGCAGGTAGAGAGGATGCGTTCAACTTGGTACGTGCTGTAAGGCAGGCCGGGACGGCCTTTTAATATTTCTGAAGTGCCGCCGCAATAAATAAAACCAGCGTACTTGCCGTAAACATAAACTGGCGCTAAGGAACATTTGCTGGAGAATTCGTTCTGATGCCAGAATATTTCTCCTACTTTCAGTTTAAGATATTCGATTTTTCAGGAATTTTCTTTCAATTATCAGTTCAATTAAAGGGTGGGAAGTGAGTAAATAAAAAATGGCGAGAAACATCAAATTATTTTTAGAATAATAGTTACAAACTTGTTTTTGTACAATAATAGAAAAAAAAATTTAACTATTAATAAAAATAAATTATAATAAAAATATTATATAAAAATATTTGTTACGGGAAATGTGATGAATCCGGTAATTGTGTATAATTGTCGATTATTATATACAGAGTGACAACAAACAAGCTCACTAATCATCTGGTTTTGTATTCTTCTAGATGTAAAATTAGTTGGTATATAACATTTCTATTTATAGAATTAACTTTGTTATTTGCAAAAGAATACCATAATAACATAATTAAATTGAATATTAAAGAATTTTTTGGTTGGTATAATCATTCCTTATAAATAAAATCTATCGGTGGTCATAGAAAAATGGGCGTCATTTTTACATATGCACAAAATTAGATATAAATAACAATTACCCTCTATAAAATTTGGAAGTACTAAAAATGACTCTTTGATTAACATGTATACCAAAATTAAAATTTCCAGCATTCAAATTAGTGGTTTTACAGGCATTTTAGTTAGAACATAATCATGAATTCAAAAACTCTTTGGTTTAGGCATTAGCCATTATATTTACAATTACATGTAAAGAATTTAAAAATCTAAAAATATACAAGACAATATGAAAAAAATAAAGATATACATACGATATACAGAAATTTGATCTAAACAATTCCAAAATAGTCATAAACTTCTAATGAATAAGTTAGTCAAGAACCACAGAAATACACAGGCAAAGAAAATGTCTCTTAAATTCTCTTCTGTTAATTAGGAGTACCAGACGTTAACTGAGCAAGAACTAATCCATCAAATTTTTAGTAATATTAGAAATTCAAAATTAGGAATTTTAGTTAGGAACGAAAGAAGGAATCGTTTTACATTGATATATCAAATATCAGTTTACAATCTATGAAGAACAATTTATTTTGCGTTACTATGATTTTTATTTTACCTGAACTAGAAACATCACTTCAAAATGGTGTTTGATAATCTCTTTCTGTCAGATACAAATTACAAATGTAAATGTAAAAAGTCTGGCAAACTTCTTAATTCTAATTCTTAATTCTAAGTATCAAAACAGTTTAATTATTTAATAATTTGTAATAGTAGCAATAATGTTTCGCAAAATATATTTTTTCTAGAATATGGGTTTATGAATATGAAAAAATCTTTTCTTATTAACTAAATAAAAAAATTTAACTTTCCAGCATCAAAATTAGCGGTTTTATAGGCACTTTAGTTAGAATATCAGTAAAAAAAATACAATAAATTCAAAAACTATTCGGTTTAGGCACAGGACATTATATTTACAATTACATGTAGAGAATTTAAGAATCTAAATATATACAATACAAAATGAAAATAATAAGTCAATGTACAGAAATTTGTTCAAAATAATTCGAAGTAGTCATAAACTTCTAATCAATAAGTTAGACAAGAACCACAAAAATAGACTGGCAAAAAAATATATAGAAATTACGAATACCATACGTTAACAGAGGATGAAATGATTCATCAAATTTTTAATAATATTAGAAATTCAAAATTAGGAGTTTCATTTAGGAACGAGAGAAGGAATCTTTTCACATTTATATATCAGATATCAGTTCACATTCTGTGAAGAACAATTTATTTCGCGTTACTATGATCTTTACTTTACCTGAACTAGCAATATCACTCCAAAATGGTGTTAGAAAATAATCTTTTTCTGTCAGACACAAATTACGAAAGTAAATGTAAAAAGTCTGGCAAAGTTCGTAATTCTAAATATTAAAACAGTCTAAATATTTAATAATTTGTACAAATAGCAATAACGATGTCTCGCAAAATATATTTTTTCTATAATATGGGTTTATGAATATAAAAAATCTTTTATAATTAACATAAATAAATAAAAACATTCGAGTTTAGTCAAATAATTTGATATATCTCTGAAACATATGTTATAACTAGTAGAAGTTCCTCTATCAGTTAGTAACTAAGATACGCGATTTAAAAAACATATCAGTAAATTTTAGATTAGGTGTCCTTTTAAACCACATTACTATCTAATTTATTATATGATATTTTGATAGAATTTCATTGAAACGTGACATTTCATTTTATTAATCGTCCACAAATTTTTTTTGTCATTTAAGTATGTTTTTTACAAGTTTCTTACGTATAAACTGTATTACCAGGTATTATGTAGAACACGCTCCACGCTTCTAGCAAACTATTTACTGGATATACAATATGTTCACGTAGCACCTGTCCTTTACGTTTCGAAAAACAGCTGCTTTGGTCGGACAGTCTGGAAATGTTGGGTATCACAATTTTATTGAAAAGGTGTGTGGTTAATGCAACACGTGATGGTAAATCATCAAAGTTTTTATTTATATACTAGGCACGTTGTGGAATTGTTTCAACAGATGATAAAAGAAACACTGACCCTTCGACCCCGGACTTATCGAAAACAGTCCGCTTTGTGTATATTTATATGCAGTAATGTTTTATTAATATCTCAATTTACATATTTTTGTTTTAAATGGTAATTTAAATTATATGATAATTTAAGAGATCCATAGAATAAACGTAATGATTTTACAACATATTATTATAAATTAAGCTGTCTATCTTGTTTTAATTCTGGTGCCATTTAGATAGATCATCAATTTGCTCTTGGTATTATAAAATCCTTTAATCTCCTCCAGATGGGTTTAAGAGAAGTGCTCGAGTGAATTTATCTTAATCAATTTCTGCAATACATACCTTGAGGCATTGCTGTGAAGCGTTAATCGTTCGTTGATTACTAAAGGATTTCCAGCGCGAGGACTTAATACATTTCCTTCTGCGTTAACACTTCAAACGATTGCTTCGTATCCCTCGGCAATAGGTTTATTTTTAAAATTTCTCATGGCTAAGTCTATTAACTCCAGAATTCTTTAAACGTGTTATTGGAAAGTAACAGATTCTCACAAAAACGATTATTCTTATTAGAATTTGCATATCAATAATTTAATATTAAAGTTTATCTTATAAAAACATTTATAGGAGTTCGTTGGTTTTGATGACTAAATGTGTTTTATATCATATGACTGTGAATAATTCTTACGCACTATGTCAATTTATAAACTCAAATATCAGTATATGAGTTCAGTTTTATTGACTAAATCATATTATATTAAACATACTTTGTTAACAGATTAAAAACAAATGCAATTAAATTGTATGAAACATCAAATAGTTAAATTAAAACTGTACAAACTAGTTTTGGGCCTGGCATTAATTCAGTTCTAGGTACAATGACAACAATTAGCTTAATTCTTGAACGGAGATACACACGTGAGCACGTATAGTTTAGAGAACCATTCAGGCAATGCAAATAGACGTGTGCCGTTCAAAACGACCGTAATGGTAGTTTGAGATCAGGAATATCCGGTAGTCCACTGAATTCCCTTCATTCTACTAGCAGTGGACTTATTTTTGTAAACTACGTGCAGTTTTTGGAAACAAAATTAAATATATAGTAAAGTAATAAATACGTTTATCATTTTTGATTGGCAGTATAAATATTATGATAAACAGTATAAATATTACCAAAATTCAATAGAAATATTTATATTAGAGCGCAAGTATAATCAGTGATAAGATTCTTTTATGGCGCCAGAGGGGGATGCGCAAGTATAAACATATTTTTAGTAGTACAAAGAGTAAGGTACTAATAGTTATTTTATGTTTTTTATACGATCGAAGAATAATGTCGCGTGAATCAATAACTAAATGTGCAATGGGGAACCGAAAAAACCTATCAGTTTTAATACAGTAATGATGATACTTTTATTAATCGTAAAAAGAGACACAACCTGTAGACAAGGATTAAACTTTTTAATAGCTTCGCGCACCCCTTTTTGATTGAATTTAAAAATTTATAAAACATTGTTGGGAATTTTTCGAACGGCTGCACCTGAAGATATTATTCGTTTTATACTTTTTTTATTTGTATTTAAAAATTCCTTGGTGCTTTTGGCAAGAGGGTGCATTATAAAGTGTGTTAAAAATATATAAAAAGGTTTTATACCATCAGAAGATCTTAAGAAGCACTTCATTATCTGATGTGATTTCTTGTTTTCAAAATGGTTTGGCTTATTTACTTTATTTTTACATCTTTTAAAGAACATAAATTTGAATAACACAATCACATTTATAACCCGGCTTATTTAGATTAATTAAACGATGTCTAATTAACTGGCAACAAAATTTATCTTACGATGATATGAATAATTTTTAAAATAGTCACACTTGGAACAGACACGTCATGCCATTTTGATTAATACTGTATATTTGACTAATTTAATGCTTGCACAAATTTTCAATAATACACGTACTGTATTGTGGAGTATTATAGATGTGTACTGCATAATAAAGTAGATCGTATAATCTGGTTCGTTATGAGGCCATACATCATTGTAAAACACACAATTGTAATTCTGCTTGCAATGGGGAAGCTACGGGGATGCGCCACTGTGGTTCTAAATGTCAAAACCAGATGCAATGTTATGGGACACGGAATTGTATTTATGCTCTTAATTACACATGAACAAAATTTAAATGGGATAAAAGTATTTTACGGGTTTTCAAACAGCTTACATGCACGAGTATGTGACTTACAACATTCAATAATGGGAAATATTGACAAATGTGTGTGGTTGTATGGGGAATTTTCACAAAAACTAATCGATTCGAAGAATTATTGTTGGAAAAGTAAAAAATGAGTTCAATAAATATACAACTTTATTGACAATGTATATGTCGATAAAATTTAAAAAAAATGAAATATATATTCGGTATTTTTTTTATAACCTGCATAAAATAAATCAAATAAATTTTATAGTGAAAACAAGTAAGGTTTATAAAGCACATAGTGTTTTTAAAAATTAAATATCGAATAAAATGTTGGAACTTTGTGTAAATTGGTCATTTTGAGATGTGGAAAAGAAAAATATATTGTGTCTGTGTGCAATTATTACAAAAATAAATAAATATAAAGCTGGGAAAATATGTATAAAATGAATCCTGTAAATATTGTTTTGGTAGTGAAAATAAGTTGCCAGTAAAATTTAAATAATATATCTAAATAAATACATAATGCATATTGATTTCACAGTGAAAACAAGTATTTAGTAAAATTTATAAATATTTTGAAATCGAAACCGACGTCTTTTTGATAATTAACTATAGTGTTCCAACTTTTTAGAGAAGACGACAAGAAAAATGTTGAATACCTTTAATTTTAGGTACAACAATTAAATGTGTGCCAAATTAACATCTTACTAAAAATAAAATAAATATAATAAATGCAGAAAAATGTTAAACATAGAAATAAATAAAGATATTTATTTGCAAACTAGGATTTGTACGAAACCTCAATTATTAATCGCACTTCAGTAATCTCTAATTTAATTTTCCTGGAAAACATGGAATGATACAATTTACCCGTAATCGATAAATTATATCCTGGCTATTAATATGTAACTGGACGTCTCAGGACCGCTTAAAGGCTAAGAAAATCGATAACTCCAAGGCGCTTAGTTAGCGCAACTCGTATTTTACGATCGCACACATACATAATCGCATTTAAATTTGCTGTGAAAGGGGAAACATATGTTTGTTCGTCCGCAATATACGAGCCCGGGTTAAGGACGAGCCGCAACAGGAATTATTACACTGTCCTGCACCGAAAGAGGGGTCGTGTCCAGAAAATTTAGAATTGTATCATAAATAAACGGCGCAGTAAAATTGAAAATGCATGGCGTCCTGCTTGGGGATGGGTTTTATGGTGTTTTATGTAAAAGGCAAACATCAATTCTCTACGCCCATAATCGAAAATATGTTTTGTTCATAGCGAAATAAAGTCCGGTCAGATGAAATATTACTGCGTACTGCAAGGATGGAAAATATTAGAGAAAAACACTAATATTAAATATATTAACTAGAAAAATACACCGGAAATTAAATTTAAATTGTATTCTCAGGTGTTTTTCGTTGGCGGAAATGATAGAAACCACATTTCCATTAAGGAATAGGTCAAACTTTCATAACATTAGATATCCCCGGTAAGTGACTTGAATACTAGTACAGTTATCACTCTTTTTTACTTCAAACAATCGTTTGGGGATTCCCTTAATTATAAATGTATAAACCAGAAGAAAATCGTATGGATCAATTAAAGAGAACATACCAAAGAAGGCCAAACATTACTCCAGGCCTGAAAGCAACCACCAAAGAGTTAATATTGTTTACACAACGGGGTGGCATTCATGAAAATTTATCAAGGGTTCTATCTGCGCCTAGGAAGACATTTCGTGCACACGTGGGACCTTTGTTCCATATTCGCCACCTGGCTCACATTATTGTCTAGGTCTAACCAAACAATAATCTTATGACGATCTCTTCCGGACTCGCAATAGACCAAATAAAGCTTTAAAAGACCAAATTTTATGTGGATCTTCCTTGTTAATATTACCGTTGGCTTATATTATTCTCATCTCATCAAAAATGTATTAACTGATTAAATCAAACATGACATCTGCTACACAAGTCTCGTATATTTTTTGAAACGCCATTTTGAAATAATATGGTCGCATGGATTGTGTGTGCCATTTAAATAAACTTTTGAATTGAAATGTCATATCTCCAAATGGTAACTCGTCATAATGAAGTACAAATAATAAGCGCACAATAGAACCGAATTGTATTATATTCTCCTTTCATCAACGCCCAGCGTTTTCATTTCCACCCATCCCGGCTGATTCGGGTGCCCTGTGTACTGAATGGGATAACGTACCTCGGGGGAATTCGCGGAGTTAAATTATAAATATTCCTCGCTTTATTATAACACGCCGGTGGATTTCGATATTTACAATTTAAATTATTATTGTACGTCAGATATTCGAGTGGGATTTCGGAGTCATTCAACGATATCCGATTTTGAATTAATTTTATACACCCCATCATTAGAATTTGATCGCCTTGTGTACATGGGGATGTAGGCAGTTTCTAGTGACGTCTATAACAAAATTAAAATGTTGAAGGGTAAATGTACTAGTAAGTAATTTCCCATTTATATTCCAGATACCTGGAGTTGAAGAACGATGTTTCACTTTGGTGGAGGAGAACATTCATGTTCGGTAAGCAAGAACTATTTTTTTTTTCTACAAATGGACTAATGCCAATGATTTGGAATCCATACAAAATTTCATGACACACAAGTGATATAAATTTAATTAACCGATTTTTTATTTCTATTGAAAACTAATTTTCATCCACTGGCCTTGTATTATTTATCATATATGGAAAAGTAAACATAAATTTAATTAAATTGAATTTTGATTAAACTTCAATGAACAAATATTGATTTGCTGGCGGCGTTAAGTCGAAAGGGTCGAGTTCAACAGGATTTGAATATGGTGGAAAATTAGACTATGCTAATCAGGTCTACGCATGTAGTAAATGTGACAGCTTTTTAATGACATTTTAAAGTCCAAAAGGTGGAAAAATTGTATGTGACAGAAAAGTATCGATTGATAAAGATAATTGCAGATTGCAGCTTGTAATCTTATGTTTTAACTTATCAAAATATATGTTTTGAATGCCTCCGTTTAGAGCTTCCGAAGCAATTTTCGTGAACGTACCTTCTATAATTAACGCAATATATTGTTCCCACACGATGCCGAAACGATTTCAAATGTCAATCACTCACATCGATAAATTGTAAGATAATAGGTGAAGCCTTTCGTAAAGGCCGAGTGATTAATTAAGTCATAAAAAAAGTTGACATTAGTCCGCTGCCCACCCTCGTAGAATGGCTCGTCTAGCGACAGTTCGAGTCGTAAACGTTGGAATTACAGAAACCACAAACCCGTTTAGGTGTTTAACTTCTGTCAGGAATGCAGTTCTAGCCCAATTACAAAACGTGGATAATTAAAATTCACAATAAAAACCTTTATTCTTGGATTGTTTTATAAGGTACACGAGGTTTTTTGTGCAACACAAGTTAATGGACAAATCCCCACCAATTTGGCAATCCACTTTTCGGATTAAAATATCGACAAACCCGAGGCGTATCGACCAAAGGGGAAAGGTAAAAGGTGTGATGGTATCGACGAATTAGAGGGGAAGATCACACGTCGACCCTTGGTCAGTCAGTGGGGTTTCTGAGATAGCACCGTGATTCATTTGATAGGTGTTTTGTAATTTGTAATTTGTCCGAACCTTTAAATGTTTCTGTGCGGTAGATTTAAGTTTTAACATACGTGCTCTCATCTCCTTCTTCCACAAGCGACATCTTCATTTAATGACTTGGTGACCACCATTCATATAAATCCGGATGTGACTTATTCATATGATACGTTATTAGGAAGTTTTATTTGTTAATTAATATTCACGTGACTATTATGGCATAATTTATGACGTGGAATTTATGATGACTTCCGTGACGTCACCCCAATTTTATTATAACTCGATTATAGTCCAGGGCGAATTCATTAATCACGAGGTTTGCAAACATGGCGATATGGTTTAAGATCCAGAACGGTCTATTGAATTTGGATGATTAAATTCCTTACGTGACAATGGCTCTTTTAATAATAAGATATTGTCTTAACCCTTTCCTAAGAGGGGTTGCTTGAAAGTGAACGCCAGAAATCTATTTCGAGGAGGTAAGAAGGGGTAGTGTACAAAATTCATTAGGGTCCGTTTAATTTAATATACCACCAGTAGTCAGTAATATTAAAAAACTGTTTACCGTTTGTCTACTTTAAAGGATTTTATTGAAGTTATACGTGCCGCTTGTATAAACATTTTAGTAATCTTTTACTGGTAAAGTTTTAATTGTTTGTTAATTTAAAATGCAGTATTTAACCCAGTTCTAGAAATACATTGATCGTAAAATTTATTTCTGTGGATGAACACATATGTTGTATTGTTGCACAGTTTTTCTCAATTAAACAATAGGGAAGTAATCTCTACGTAACGCTATAGCATACATTCGTATTTAGCACCATAACATGGTTTTGCTTTTACACTACATTGTTGATTAGGAAGGTGAAACATTTGCGTAAAAACCAAATGTTACAAATTCAAAAACTAGAAAAATCTAGATGCATAGAATGCATTTGATCCACATAACAACATATATTGTCCCTGAAGTTGTTATTTATAAGTAATTATTTTAATTGTTGTATTTTTATATGCTTGGACAATTTAAGCTACGCAACATGACAATTAACTTGTACCTCACAATTTTTTTTCATATTATATCACGAAAACACTGAGTAAGATAAACAAATAACAATGATCAGGAATCACCACTTATAACCAGGTGTATTCATAATTCCAAGATCACTGACTATTTTCGACTGCACAATCACCGGTTGCGTCACAAAAAGCCAAATCATTTCTACCACGAATGAAAATGTCAGTAAAATAAATACAAATCACGTACCATGTAAAAATAAACTTTATTCATACGTCCACATAAATTAATTTGTGGTAAAAATGCATTTAACATTTGTTTATAAATAATTAATATATTGTATTCCACATATTTTTCTCATGCGTTGAAAACGCCTTTGATTAATCGAACCCACACACATTGCCGATCACGGAAAATCCATGTAGGTATGCTCACAAATGCTACAAAGTTATGCATAATCTGTTTGTGTGCCCATAATTGGTCGTTGATGCAAGCGATTACCACTCATTATTCATTTGAATTAAAAACTGCGTGATAATTATGATTTTGCTAAATATGTTGAGGACAATTAGCACATGGATAGATGACGCATCTAAGAAGCAATGTTTCCCAATTGGTGATTAGTAAATTCGATTAGATTTGAACATCATTATAGACAGCGAATGTTTATTTTTAACGCTATCAAATATGGCAACTAATAGTTTGATTGACCATTGTAAATTTTATTGACATCGTCATTAAAATTGAATTATTGCAGATAATTTTTGGAAAATAAATTAAACAAAATAATCTGTTATAATATTATTTGTCACCAACATATAAAATATTCTCTGTACGCGTAGAAATCCATTTTGTCACATAATGACAAATGGAAAGTGATTTCATTTCACTTTCTTTTATCAAACAAAGACGGTTCAATGACAAGATAAACACATCACATATCTATTTAAAATTCTTTTTAAATTAATAATTTTCCTTCCTCTTATGTCATTTAAATGAATCACTTGGGTCTGGGATAAATTTCGAACAGAAGTTGTGTGTGTATGTGTAATTAAGTGTCAAAACCGTGATATATCCGGTTAAATAGCTGTTAATTCATTTTATTTTCGATTGGTCGATGAGTTATGGGTGTTCACCATCGCTTGATGAGTAGGAAGGAAAATGACATGTCAAGTTGACAAATTTGCCACTTAAGCTCCGCTATTCATTGCCGGTGCAGCCAATTCAAGATCAATTATGATTTGACAGACGATCAAGGAGATTTTTATAAAACTCAGGAAATTTCTAGGACATGTTTTGACTGATGTTAATTTAACTTCATATGTACAATTAGTTTTCTCTTATGCGATAATTACTATTTTATAAATATTTTAAACTCCTAAGAGCAGACTTCTGCATTTATTTCAAAAATTTAAAAAAGAGGGTTATTTATTTTTAAAATAAGTTAAGTTGCGAATTTACCTATATGTTTATATATTTTTTCATATCTGTTTTACATACTTATCAATATAGTTATAATAACATATATTTTAATCGACTTCCTTCCTATTTGATTTGATGAAGGAAATAATACAATCACGTTTTATACAGTGTTCTGATCGACACTTCAACTTTTAAAATATAAAAATTTTCTCCTCATTAATTGCACTCAATACAAAAATCATATTAATTTTTATTTTAAATTTTAGAAATTTAAAATTTTAAAAATTTAAATTTTAAATTTTAAAACTTTAAAAATTTAAATTTTAAATTTTAAGAATTTAAATTTTAAATTTTAAAATTATAAATATTCAAAATTTTAAAATTTGAAATTTTAAAAATTAAATTTACAAATTTTAAATTTTTTAGACCATTTACATAGAAAATAGAAAATTTTAGTTTTATACCAAAATATTAAATTTCGTTAACGACACATGACTCAAATACAAAAAATATGGAAGCTTCAGAGATGAACAAATGATGCTGTTTTTTATAGGACAGATAGAAAACATAACAATTTAAATCTAAGCTATTTACACAATCCAAATTGATGGAATCTATTGTTCGAAAAGCTTTTGATCCAACTGAATTTTGAAAGAGACATCATGCATGACAGTGACAGGAATAGTATCCCACTATGGGGAAAACTTTTACTGTCTCTTTCAAAATTCAGTCGTGCAAACGATTTTCGATTGGTATAGAAATATCTCAGTCAATTTAAATATTCATTTTCTTCCAACATTTTTATTTCTTTTGCCGTCTAGGTTTGAGATGCTTACGATTAAATATAGTAACAGTTAAAAGTGCATATAGTGAAAGCACTGCACTTTCTACTGCTGTAACTAGGTTACAGTTCTTCCGATCGAAACGAATTTGGTAACGTTGGATGATGCATAATTTACTCACCCTTTTAACAAAATATTATTCATCGTGACCAGGCTTGTAGTTTTTCCTGAAAGACGCAATGATGGATAGTAAAAAAAAATTAATTTATTTAAATGATTTTAGATATTCAAGTAAACAATTAATTATATTTTTTATGGAATGTGGAGATTATCGCATTTTTAACGATAAAACTTATCTTTATCTGTACGATACGACTACATGTATATCGTTCGTAGTAACATGGGTTATGTTTCTAATCTAATTATCTCAAAACTTAGTGAATACATACAAAAGAAAATTTAGAAACAGCATAGAAACATAAGAAAATAGTGTATTTCATTGTTTGAAAACTTGCGGTGAATAGACCCCACATAATATAAAACCGGACCCCCAGGGCACTGCAGCTGTTCCGTCAAAGGAATAGACGGAACCTTTCATATTACATTTTGTATAACAACAGTAGATATAGTCTCCGCGATTTCAAATTTAACATTGTAGAAAAATAGCGAATTTTCAACTTCAGGAAAATCAATGAAGATTCTAATATCTTTAACTTACTCGGTGAGATTTCCAAACAATTTTAATCAAAAATTATAAAATAAATACATGAATTTTTTGTAATTACAAAATCTTTCTCACAATTTACTAAACTTAATTTATATACTACCCTCAGGTGAGAGGGGACACCATTTCGTTTGGCGTTTCGCCTACGATTTACTCAAAGGTAGACAGCCCGTGATTTAATACGGCAAATGAGCAGAGCCCAGGAGCACGCACTTTTACTATAAATCGTCGTGGGGAGGAAGTTGAGGGTGCGAAGCATCCCCAAATTGTAACCGTATTGATTACACCCTTTACAACGTGCATATGCACGTGGAGAAAAATTGGTCACATGCTAGTGAATGAAACTGTGGAACGTGCCACATGTATAGGTACAGTCGCCGGTGAAAGTAGACGGTCCCATCATTTCCGATTAGGTGGGATATGCCGGTCGTGGAGCATGCGAAACCATTGAATCAGCATAAGGGGCATGATTTGCTGTTCGAGGATTTGTATAGGTAGTTAGCGGTAATGATGATTTGCTGATGCGTCTGTTTCAGACAGTTAAAAATCAATGCTTCACACTTCTCATACCTTTTGCACACAACCAGTTCTTTCGTTCCAGCAACAGTCGATCGTTAAGTAACCTGCAGGAAAATGAAAGAGAGTATTAATAAAATTCATTAAGTATAAACGCTATCCAACATACCATATACGCTGATGATTTTTCTTAAACCATGTTTTTTCAGATTTTAGTTACTTTGTTGCATGTATACGTAACTCGTTATTTATAGAGTCTAAATGTAGCCGAGCCTTTTTAATGAACCAATTAATATGTTTACACTTCAACCTTCCTGTTTTTATTTATAGCAAATTTTAAAATATTTACGGTACTCTAATCACCATTTCATATACAGGAAGAGGTTTGGAACGAATTCTTCTAGAATTATTTTAATTGAAGTAGAATGAAATAATTTAAAGTGTCATTAAATTGATTGATTATTTAATTTTTATAAATTATTTATTGTTGCGATCACAACAAAACAATTAAAAGATATTGTTTGGAAATGTGATATGAATTTCATTTAAGTAAACAATAGACCTATTGTATAAACAAAACATTATTCTCCTAGTGAGAGATCATACCTTAAATAGAATACAGACATAAACAACAATACAGAAGGTACATATAACAAAACAGAACAGCATTTTGATATACTTTGTTACAGGAGTAGTTCTCCATTTTACTGTAAGCCAGACATAGAACGGAATAAATCAATCAAAGTGGTGTATCCAATTGAAGCTCATGCATATTGAGATTAAATTTTATATGCATTTCTTTCAGAAGCTATTTCAAGTCGCATAAAATAGGATCAGTGAGTTGGCAAAAAAGGCGTAAATAATTATGAAAATTAATGTTTCAATAATGACACGTATGATTCCATTGTGTTTTGAAACATAAAAAGATCGACAGTGACTATATTTTTGATTGTAGAACAATAAGGGGCACATCCTTACAATATATGGGGAACATTATGTATATTATAAGGGATAATGGAACAGATTTTAGTTTCAGTTATGGTTGATATTTAAATATCCCTCCAAATATTATATTTTTGTATGATCACCACTTTATCACAAATATCAATTTTCAGTTATTGGCAGAAACAAGTATTTTTCTTTATGAGTGAAACAATGGCTCGTAAAAATCCATATATAAATTTCTCATAAAACTTTGATCGCAGTAACTGTTATCACTACGGTACAATGCATTGTGCAATAATTATTTGCCTATAAGGTCGCCATAATACGTAGGTGTACTAAACTAAATACGGTTCTAGTCACGGGCGTCACGATCCCAATGCGAGTTCCTAGCGCAAATCGGGAAGGGTCCGTCCCTAAAGTAAAAATCCCTTCTTTTAACCTTTAATAAATCACCCGGGTAATTCGGAATGCCTGAGAATATGAATTGTCCCGATCTATTCTCCTAGCATCTAGGGTGCAGTAGAAATTTAATTTCGGCATCTATTGGCCTACATTAAGAAGCACATAATAAATCAGTGAGCGTTCACGTCCAGAAGTTTCTGCGAGCATTTCTGGAATTGTTTTCGCGACACACTCATGGGGGACCACACGATCAATTGCAGTTACTAGGCAAATATCTTTCATAAATTTAATTTCCTAAAGTAAAAGCTTTATATCATGCACCAAAGGATTCTTTTGTAGTGAAACAATTAAAAAATTAAACTTGTATTATGCCAATCTCATCAGAACTCAGATATATTTTTAATTTTCAGCAGTGTTAAAAAGTTATTACAAAATTATTATCAAATTCTCTAAAGGGAACATATTTGAACAAGCTCGTAAAGTGGGAAACACTCTTAAACTAGATTAAAAAATAGGGGGGGGGGCGCCATTAAAAAGTTCATGGTGCAATATTTCATAAACGGTTGACGTAAAATGCAATAAAGTGGCACCGTAATAAATTATATGTGTATGATCAATATAGTTTTAATAAAGTATTTTAAGGGCGTTTTTAGAAATAAATAAATAAATAAAGAATGGTAAGGAACTTTTGAGTTTAGTGCTCTCAGAAGTTCAAGATTTATAAAGCACTAGCTTAGAAATTAAATTTTATGAGGAAATGTCTCAGGTTTCCAATAAATCAATATTATATTATTTATGTTCATCTAAAATCCGTTGATTTATTTTTCCAATTTAAGATAACTCAGTAATAGTGGATGAATTTAGCTAAATGTCAAAATCGAAAATATATTTTATAATTTGTATTATCATATGATGAATGAATGAACTCAATAATTTAATATTGTTGTTGGTTAAAACCTACTATATATATTATTATACGCTTTGTATAATATTCTTCTTGTTTTATAATTTTGGTCCATCTGCAAGACTCCACCAATTTCCGAATATACAAGTGTGTATTCCTCCAAGATTCTTGAATTGTTGTGAAGAGTTCATTCAAATTTGTAAAATTTTTATGTCGAATTTAGTTACAAACATGATAATGCATATTACAATTTTAGGTTATAGAGATGAAAAAATCGTGCAGGACGAACGTCTAAACCCCCAGGGGGACATAAATTAAAAATTATGCACTGTACACCCGACCCAAATGTGCACATGACACATATTCTGGAAGTCCGTTATGAACTACGCATTCCAGTTTGTGTAAGCGCAATTGGCCTACTTCCCCCTTAAAATCGGCTCTTTTTGCCACCCCACGTTCGACGGGACCTTACCCACGTATTAATCAATGAGGTCCTGGTTTTACGTTCAGCTGACCCTTCTTGCCTTCGACCATATTTATGTGCAATTTTCGTCTGTTATTGCTCAGTTGAGCAAACAAATGCATTTTAATTACATGTTTTCCAGTGGACCTTCTAATTTTCTTATTTATTGTTATCGCTTTATTTAGTCACGCCCGGTGATTGAATTAATTTCATCGCAAACGCTTTTTAAAAAATTATGTTGATGTTAGTTTGCTGTCCCTTATTCTGAATATTATTATATTGGTGTGTGAATTACAGAAGTTAAATGTTACCTGAATAATAAATAATAATAATTTAATTTTGTTAAATTTTCATTGAAATTGTTATAGATTCTATAATATATTTTATAAATTGACATAAATTTTCAGGCATTCCAATGTCATTCTTTTAAGTGATGTTCGGAATCTTGAAGAAAATTATTCCTTTTTATAAAGGTAATAAGTAGTTCAAGAAACTGTTTTAAATTTAAATGTTATAATATTGAAAACATTTTTAACTGTAATTATTTTACAATGTCATGGTCATAAAATGATTATAATCCAATCGAATATGATAATTTGTAGACGTTTGAGATAAAAAATCTATCTAAAATATTTCCATGAAATAATAAGAAATAATTAATCTAATTATTAAATAGATAAATGTTTACCTATATGCAATAAAAAATAATATTAAATATATTTCTTTAAAAATGAACAAGGTTGAGTCTGTCAGTGATGCATCCTCCGGGTTGTGGTAAACCGTTGAATAAACTGTTACCAACATTGAATAAGGCAAAAAAACAACATTTATTTTAACACAATATAGCTCCACTCTCCTACTATTTTCACCTTGAGCATCATTGCGGACGTAATCCTCTACACTCCAGCCTTCCTTTTCATGAGTACTACTCCAAATGGAGATGAATCAGAACAAATCTTAGTCGTTTTTCTTCTCCAGACGGAGAAGATTGCAACCTAAATTTTGGATCAAAGTTTATCCTAATTCTTGAAGTCCCCTTAGAATATCCATTTACTAAAAAATCTTTGACGACTTCATTTCCCTCAAAAAAGTTTCCTATCCACCAAACTACATATCTTCTCCCTCGCCACCCCTATTTGCGACCTAACTTCGTCCATCTAACTGTAGATCTTCAAATTATTTGTATAGAACTGATTATGGTTAACTGCTTCAAATCTGTCTGAAATCCCCTGGAACCTTCGTTAGACATCCCGTGCCTTCTGAAGGCCTACCTTTCCCTTTCAGCCCCCACCTTATTGAACATAATATTTTAAAATCTCTACCTTTTTCTTTCTGTGGTTATATTGCTTACAAACTCTTCATTACTTCTTCACCAAACAATCACTGTGCTCTTTGCCGACTCTACTCCTTCACTTATTTTTTTAATCCTGTTGACTTGTTTCTTTCCCAAGTTATGCTTAAGTCAGAATATGTTTGGGGAGTTTGATGAAAATGTTACACAATATATTCAGTTTGTAACATATAATCAGTTCACCACAAATCCATTAATATGATCAGTACAAATATTGTACGTGTTGTTGTCATGAATTAGACAAGTGATTTCATTTTTTTTAATTCTTCTTCTTCGTCCCCCGCACTGTAGGAAAAATTTGGCCTTTATACTGCTTGGATATTTGGCCAGCTCATTATTGTTGTTTGGCAAGGAACCCAGTTAAGGGTGTCTGGATATTTCCATTCCTTGCTCACTATGGTAGTTACAGTTAAGAACATATAATGGAAGACTTCACAGATTGGTTTAAGGATGTGATAGGGAGAATCTGCAAATTCATAATTTTATTTGGTTCACAGTTAAGAATTTTATCAATATTTTTGATGTTTTTAAATTATTTTCTCGGAGAATTGTTATCATCTTGGCTGGACTAGTAATCCCATTCTTGATAAGATCTTGATAAATATCATAACAAAGGGCTTCCATCGTGGTGGTGGTGGTGGTATAAAGGAATATGACGACCCTTGGGTGAAACATGCTATATGGTTTCCAAAGTGTAGTTACCTATTAATGAACAGGGGTGTACAATTTATGAAACAGATATATGAAAAGAAGAAAACAGATGACAGTACTTTGTACAGTATCAGTGATGGTGTTAACATGGAAACCGAAATTCTAAAATCTTCTAAGTTAAACGCTACTAATATTAATCAAGATCAAAATTTCAATAACATTGGCCAAAATGAGTATTTGTGCAAAATATGTTACTAAAACGAATTAGGTGTTATTTTTCTTCCTTGTGAACATATTTTAGCCTGTGTAGATTGTGTTTCAAATTTAAGCACTTTTGCAATATGCCGAGAACACTTGGCAGCAACTGCCAGAGCGTTGCTACCGTAATCTGAATTTCAATACAATCAATCAAAGTAAAAGATGATTATATCAGTTACAGTTATTTATAAAAGTTCATTTTATTTAAATTATAATTATAATTGAAATATTATATATATTCAATAAATACAATATATTCAATAGATGTCTTTTAAAGAATAAATGATTATTTATTTTTTATAATAATAAATGAGTAAATTAAATCATTACTTTCTAAACCAATATTCACAGTCTTTCATCATTATTTTCCATTTTATCTCTCTTATGTCCAACACAAAATATCCATTTATTTTTCATGAAGGGTCTGTGTCGCCAACTCACTGCTGGTACATAAATGTTTTTATATTTTGTTGTTTTTGGCATATTTTATCTATAAAATCAATACAGGCCGTTAAAGTGGCTTATCAGAGAGTGTTTGTTATATAGACGGGGGAAGAATAATTGCTTTAGTGTTACGTGGTACGCCACAAAAGGGAAATTGCGCCATGTAGCTTTCCCAGGGTGACCGTTCCCCAATCAATATTATAAGTCACAAGTATTTATTACAAAATTATAACTAACTATTATTTATAATTACAGTCAGTTTTACATATTACGATAACTCAAAATTTTATTTAATATTTCGACTAATACCAACGGTATAATTAAATGTCAAATTAGAACAGTCCCGAATAATATTTCAGCTTCATCTAAGTTACACGGATAATTGCGCTTTCCCCCCTTACATCCACCATGGAGGATTTACTTAGCAATCTAAATATAACAGCTATAGGACATTAATATCTGTCTACTTTAAAAACAGCAAGATGTGCGAGAATCTTTATTTGTAGAGCACTCTCTTGCAGAGTATTTGATAATTAACTTTAATTAATAATTTGTTAACTTATTTTATCAATAATCGATATAAGTAATATAGATATTGATTTTTATCTTTGCGGGGATTTTTGGTGTCAATATCTATATAAGTCATTTATATTACGATATATGTATGTCATACAATTGTTACTTTATAACTCTCATTAGTAAAACTATAAAGAATAAAAAACAATAAATTACAATAAAGAGTTTTCCTATACGGGTAGTTATAAGTTAAAATTCATAACTCATTCGACAAACTTAATATTACATAGAAAAGATGGACTCTTCTATAAAAGACTAATAAACATAAAAATTAGGTGTCCAGTTTTTGTGTCCACGGGCATCTATGATAAATGGGTAAAAGTACCATAATTTAAATTAATGTATACACTTAGTAGTTTACACCGCTACATAATGTTAATCATTTGACTTCATGGCATTTCCTGCCTTATTAAAGCCATGTTTACTCTGGAATGTCTTTTTACAGACAAAACCGTTCTATTAACATTAGCAATTTATTGTTCGCTTTTATAATGTAATTTTCGTAATGGGCACACAGCAAGAAAGCCGATAGCAACCGAAGCGACCTTTTATTTACAACAGGAAATATTTAATGATAATTCAGCTGTGAAATAAAAAGGTTATGGACTTCCGCCGTATCTAACAAGAAAGGGGTCTATTCAAGAAAGCCATTCATAACGTATGCAACTACTACTTGGAGTTCTTCTTTACGGATCTATGAATGAACGGGGCTGCGTCTACTCGAATTACATGTTGTACGCACATTGATGAATTTCTTGACAAAAAATGCGTGCCTGTAAACGCCAGGGTACCCCCACTGCGGTTAGACTAAAATTAGACTACAAGGTTTATGTACAAGAATATTTAAGATTGGTGCATCATAAAAACTTACTGAAAGTTACCCAGCAGTTGACATTGGAGTATGTATTCGATTTCAAACCGAAAGGTAAAAATCAATGAGATTTTCTCATAACGAATCTGATTTAGATGACGGTATCAATTTCATTGCGGATTTCCTTTCAGAGTGTATCTCGGGATTACCTACGTAATTAGTAATAAATATTTTTAAATTACTTACTTATCAATAGTTTTTAGAAAATATGTTGAAAAGTGTGAGAATTATGATCAATTGTATTTTCCATATATTAATGTTCATTGAAAAATTGCTCTTATCGCCCATATATGTTTGTTGCCTGGTTAACTTATCAAAAGATTAGATAGATATACGTACTCACACATACAACATATCACTTTTAGAGAGACTGTTGTTCGGTGTAGAAAATTCATAACGGTAAGTGTTTTTTGAGTAATTTCAGTACGTTCCTTGGATATAAAACTAACACTCCCTAAACAATATTTGATGAGTATCTTCAAAGAATGAAAAATTAATGTTATTTGTTTATGAATATTTTATTATATATAGTGCCCAAATTAAGAGAACATAATATTTTTAACTTTTTTCTTTTCAATATTATTTAATTATTTGTTTATTTATTATTGTTTTATTTTTTTCATGTTAAAGTTAACTCCTTATTCTTATCTTTAAAAATTATTAAGATTCAACAACAATTGTTAATTTATTGAAACATTACTGTTCTTCATGATGATGGAGCTTTTATTTTATCATTATCTGAAAATATAAAAGTATTAAACTGCTTCTCAGAAATAATCAAAGGTCTATTCATTTGTCAGATAACCCAATCTGAATACCTTTTAATGATAATTTATCAAATGTATAATTAATATTTAGCAATATTAATCCATATATTTTTGTTACCTATATTTTAAGATCGGAGATTAGCAACAACATGTGTGACATCATACCATCTACACCAAACTCCACTCTAAAATGTCCAAATAAAGATTTAAAAACACTGGAAGGTCGTCTTTCAACATTCACGAACTGGCCAATACCAAATATCCTAACTGCAGCTGATCTAGCAAAAGCTGGTTTCTACTATACTGGACATTTAGACCTGGTAAAATGCTTTGATTGCGGAATAGAAATTTTTAAATGGGTGCCAGGGGACAATCCTATGAGTGACCACACTAAATACTGTAAAGCTGAGAAAAAGGTGTGTTCGTTTCTGAATAATAATAATGACTTGGCGACGGATGGTGCACGATTTGGGGATGAGTGTGGAAAATATGATATGGGTGAAGAATCACCTACACCTTTAGGAGTAATAAATAAATCTAAACCATGTTATCCAGACTACATCCACAATAATAAAAGATTAGAATCTTTTAAAGATTGGCCTAAATATATGAAACAAACCCCTCAAGAATTGGCTAACGCCGGCTTTTTTTATAAAGGCATCGGAGATCACACTCAGTGTTTCCAATGTGGAGTAGGACTTAGGGATTGGGACGATAGCGATGTTGCATGGGAACAACATGCTATGTGGTCTCCAAAGTGTACATATCTCCTAATGGTAAAAGGAGAGGAGTACGTTGATTATATTAATAATCCAAATAAAAACAACGTTGAATCAGTACAAAAAGAAAGTGATGCCAAATCGAATACATCAATAAATGAGACTTCTGAAAATAGTACACCACAAATTTCCACATTATGTAAAATTTGCTTAAGTAAGGAAATAAATGTTTTATTTATGCCTTGTAAACACTTGGTAGCATGTATGGGATGTGCATCTTCTGTTGACACATGTCCTTTATGCAGTCAAGTTATCAAAAGCAAAACAAAAACGTATTTTTCTTAAAATTTTACATATTCATAAACATTGAATCAAGCCTTGATGTTGTGATATCTCTTAAAATTATATTTATGAACTTAAATATAATAATTTATAATTTACACGTCTTTAATGACTATCCTGATTATTTTTTAATAAAAATTAAGATAATAAATTGTAGTAATACATGTATGTACAAATTATATTTAAATAAAATATTGAACAAAATATTTTAACTTTTATTAATTTGTTATTGTGAATATACACATTTATTAATTTAAGTTGTCATAGTTAATTCTGTAAACAAAAAAAATTAATGACAACAACAAAATAAATAAAATTGTACGTCGAAAGTAAATAAACAAACTGACGTACAAATTTCGGGTGGGCCCCTTCAGGGTCGACCGTGCTCATTTAAAAATTCTGTGAATATAATCGCGTGAAGGTCAATTCGTATAAATAAAAAATTACGTCAGCCCATAAAAAATTAATAGGTACAATTCCAATTACCGCTGCGTAGCCGCAATTAATATTTATCTTTTAATGGTCTATTTTTTGAGGGAGCCCTCACCGGGATGCTTCTAGTGAATCAGATTGAAAGCCGCACAAAAATAGACGAGGATGTTTACTCGCACAGATTTAATTTAGATTTGGGTTAGACCGAAAATAATCCAGCATTGGATCGATTATTGGGCTTTTCGTTCATATTGATTTCGTCTGAATGGCGGTAATTAAAAAAGTTTTCTGATTGAAGAAAACGTGGAAAGAGGTGGTACGTTTGTTAAACTGGAAACACTGTAACGCTCGTAAGCATTATTTTTTAGAGACTAACAATTAAAAGTTTATTTCGGTGTGCGTCTGGCAACATAACAAATATAATTACAAAATTCTTTCCACATGAAGATACAGTGCGAGATGCTGCGTTCACACAAGGAATTTTTATACCTGGTGCGTTTTTCAGATGTAACGGAATTTCACTTTATTCCAAGTCACAGGTCCGTTCTTAAAGAATTCGATAAATACAATCCATACCTGGGCAACTCGATTTTACACATTAATAGTAAAATTATATATAATAACAATGACAAATAAATATACAAATATAAAATATGAATGGTTTAGTGTTTCTGTAATACTTTTGTTTAGGAGGTTAGTAATAAATGTTAAGGATTAATCCTTCATAGGTAAATACAAGCACATATGAATACCTACAACTTTTCTGTCAAGGAGCTTTTAGCTTTAGTGTCTACTTTGCGATTCAACTCTGAGTTTTTGAGCCACCGTTAAGTTTAACCAATATGTAAGTACCCATAGCAATATATCATAAATTTTACTTAAACCCATAGGTCATTTTATAAATAATAAATTATCATCTTCCCAGTAGTGTTCGTCCTGTCAACACTAACCAAAGAAGAAATGTCTAGCGTAACTGTAAGTCCAAGATACGACACCGACGAAACTCAGTCAACAGAATGGCAGGGACTACGAAGCGTCGAGGGTCGTCTATTAACGTACAGAACATGGAAAGGCGCAGTAGAACCGACGGAATTAGCTGAAGCTGGATTTTACTACCTCCAAGGTACCGAAAAGGTTCGCTGTGCCTTCTGTAATGTAACTGCAGAATATGCGTGGTTGCCTGAAGACGATCCGGTGGACCATCATTGGAGATGGAGTCTGGAACAGAGAAAATATTGTATTTTTTTAAGGGAGAAAGTCAGAGAACAATTGATTCCCGAAGATAAAAGAGCATATCTGGAAAAGTTTGGTGTGATCAGAAGAAAGGGACCCGTCCATTCCAGATATGCGGGGCAACAAACGAGATTTGAATCATTCAAACAGTGGCCCAAGGTGTTGAGACAAATATCTGAAGAATTGGCATCTGCCGGATTCTTTTACCGTGGTTTTGGAGATCAGACATTGTGCTTC
Organism: Aethina tumida; assembly: GCF_024364675.1. NCBI lineage: Eukaryota > Metazoa > Arthropoda > Insecta > Coleoptera > Nitidulidae > Aethina > Aethina tumida. The sequence goes on along the minus strand of NC_065437.1, from coordinate 19,611,235 downwards.
TATTGTGGTGGTGGTCTCAAGGATTGGGAAAGGAACGATGATCCTTGGGAGCAGCATGCTAAGTGGTTTCCAAAATGTAGTTATCTGTTAATGAGGAAGGGTCCACTGTTTGTGAAAGCGATACAGGAAAAGAAGGAACCAGAGGTTAATAGTTTGCCCAGCACTAGTGATGGTAGTATTAACGTGGATGACGAAAATCCACATATTGCTACAGTTAGTGGAAGGAAATCTCAATATTTGTGCAAAATATGTTTCGAAGACGAATTATGTATTGTTTTTCTACCTTGCAGACATATTATAGCATGTGTAGATTGTGCTGTAGCCTTAACCGATTGTCCGGTATGCCGACAACCTTTGGAAGCAACAGTCAGAGCGTTCCTAACATAAACTGTATTGATCTATTGTTAAATATAATTGTTCTGTTAGTAAAAAATATTAATAAAAATATATATTGTTATTGTTTAAATTATCAAATCATTTTACGATCCCTTTTTTTACCACTTCTATTTTTATACATATCAATGCGTATATTTTACAGAAATTTTTATTGTTAGTTGGAACATAAAATACTTGCGTTTGCGGATAATTCCTTTCTAAGAAAAAATGTACTAAAATGTTATGAAATACCTATTATTGATAACATATCAAATGCCAAATTTTACTTAAAAATAAAATTAAAGTTATTTATACTTGACAATATTGATAATAAAATTATGTATTAGTTGCACATAAACACATTTAAACTAAATTTCACAATGGGTTAAGTAAGATTATATAAAATTCGTGAAACAAAATATTTTCGTTACGGTCCAGACCCTGAGAACCTAACCTCGTTTCTTAAGGAATTCCTCCGGTTCACCGACTGTTTCAATAAGTCTCAGTATTTGCTCTCAGTACGAGGTTCGCCGCAGTAGACACCTCCGTCCACGACGAAACTCTATTAACATCTTGTGTGGGCATCGCTGATGTAGGGCTCCCATGTGGGCATGGAACTGAAATACGTCAGTGGAAACCAGTGCTGAAGCGAGAACCAAGACAAATAAAAGTTTCTTGTGAATAAGCTGACGTATACAGGATACATGATAAATTCCAAATTTTAAGAAGCGGTTCTTAAATAATGTTCGTGAATATTTATTATGCATCATCCCCATTTTAAAAAGAAATTATTACTAATAAATTAATACTGTATATAAAATTACACGGTATTTTATATTTTTATATTAAGGACAAGTGAAATATTTTTTAAACATTTTAACGTAATCATGTCAGTTCCTTGCGACGCGGTGCACCGCTGTAAATTGCACACATAAAAAATATAATTAGAAACCAGACGACTCGAACAGTAAATTCTTAATGTCGATACTTGGAACTGTCCTTAAAATATTTCCGTGGCGGCTTCTTGTGTGGGCGTGTTAATGTGTCAAAACCGGAACTAAAAGCACTAAAAAGCAGTCGGGCTAAAGGACTACAGTTCAATCTAAGACAATGCATTTATTGCCGAAAGCGTTTTGGTTCACCAACCAATTAACGTTGCACATTTTTGCATCTGGTTTGCATGGATTTTTTAGGCCTATCGTAGATGATACGTCTGCGTGTTAAAGTTTAATTTACGTCGGCGCTTCAGTGTATTAAAGCTGCGTAGTTCTTTTGGTACTCAATGCGAACCCCCGAGCATATAAAGGTTTAAAGCGACAGTAATTGGTTATCATTTAAGAATTAATTTTATTCAAGCTTACGTTAAATAAAATAATGGTCTTAAGTGTTTCAACTGCAAAATAAATATTTTTGTTTTCTGTACTATTTGTACTTAAGATATAATTAAAATTTATTTACACTCTAAATTTAAAATAAGTTGGGATTATCGCCTTTTGTACAATACACATAATTCTAACATGATTAACTTTATTATTTTTGTACTTGAGACAACATACAGCTATTAAAATTTATTTATTATCAAATTCCAAAATTTTAATTACAAATAATATTAGTTCAATTTTAAAACAACCATTGTTTGAAATGTAGGTGATTCTCGTAAATACAGGAACCTGAAACAAAAGCCGGCACCATGCAAGAAAGAGCAAAGCCTAGAATTGCATGGAAGTTTCTCAACCATAGACGGTTTGAATTCGAATTCACGCATGTATTGTGGGAGTGTTAAATTAGAGGGCGTAAATACATTTGATATTATATTAATCAGCAACGTACGTCGTGATTCAGTTTGTGTTTTTACAAGCGATATGATAAGTTATAAAGAAGATTTAGAATTAAAAGAGATATTGCAATATGCATCACATGTGAGTAGAAATTTCGCATTAAATTCATGTTATGAGTTAAAATTGACTGGTATTAATCGACTTTGTATGTACGACATTGAAAAACATTCGAACTACACGTGAATGCACTTTCGACTTCTGACGCATATTTGCAAATCGACATAATCATTTTCTTTCATTCATTAGAAAATTTCATGGTCACCGAGAGAAAATTACTTTGTAGTGCAGTCAATAATCCATGAATTAATTTATAATTAATATTTTCATATGTATTTCGTAATATACAGGGAGGTTGTACAATTGTATTTTTATAATTTTTCTTTTTATGTACATTGTAGTTTTCTAGAAAATACTTGATTAATCGGAATATACTAGTACGTATGTTTCATAAAATTATAAAGTTCTTATTTCGTAAAATGGTAAACAACATGAAAAATTGGTTAGTCATAATTACACATACTAAAACAAATAAACATTTTCTTTATGTTATCATTTACAATTATTAATGTACAAACAATAATACAAATGAAACGATAATAAGGTCGGTTTACAAAAAAAAAAACAAATTATGGACTGAAATTATGGTAAAAATAACTATAAAAGGTATATTTATACACAACGCCAAAGCCAGTAATATAATTTAAAAATAATGTTAGGAAAGTTACCTTTTTTAGTAGTAATATTTTACTGAGTAACTAGAATATGAAATTTATAATTGAACATTAAAAAATAAGAAAATACTTTCTATTCTACTATACTTAAATCATTATAATTCATATATTTTTAAACCAATTTTGATGAACAGGAACTTTTTCTCATTGCGAAAATAATGTTCGGTTTTAAAACTTTGAAGGAAGGAAAGTTTTCTAATTTATGATTATTAATTTAACCTTAAATATTTTATGTAATGTGAGCTATTAAAATAGTATTAATTTATGTGTTATATGTGTATGTATAACATTAACTATTTTTTTACAGTATTATAAAAATTATTAACAATAACTATTGTAGGTACTGTACCACTCAATTTACTTTAATAAGTTGCTGTAATAATTATTGTCACTACTGTATATATATTTACAATTTTAGACCAGACAGATAACAAATGTAATTTAATTGTAACGGAAAATTCGTACTAAATAAATATTTGTTGGTTGTTTACCTAAGTTCGAACTGTCAAATTAAGAAATATTCGTCTTATTTAAATTTACTTAGTGATACCGTGCCAGCCATTTTACAACAACAGTTGCCAATCTGAAAAAAATCCAGTGTTGAATTTCACCAGACGTCATCGTACGTGAAAACATAAAATTAACAAAGTCCAAATTATCGGAGGTACGTCTGGTCCTCGCATGTTGTGCATTGAAAATAAATTCGAAAATAAAATAAATGTGAAGCAGTCTGATAGTGTAAAGGCCGGCGTTCCTATTCGCAAGCAAGCGTGCGCGTGCGCTTGGCAACTCTGCTCCGCCGCAGTTGTTTTCTGTGTCCTGTCGACTGAGTACGTGTGTTTCTGTCTCACGGTGCGGTTCGTTTAGTGACGGATCACGTTCTTGGGAAGTTATGTTGAAAATGTTATTCGATTCATTCAGTTCATAACCTGGAATCAGTTCACCGCAAATCAATGAATAAGGTCAGTATGAATGTTGTGTGTGTCGTTTGCCGCGCACCCGACACGTCGTACCATTAAAAATAACCGAAATTTGCAGCCATATGCCCGTAGCCTTGCGATGTTCTACTTAAATTCGTGGCGATTTCTATTTTGACCGAGCCGCCCGTCGACGCGCCGACGTCCGTTGTAAAAAAACACACAAAACGCAACGCTCCTTTAATTAGCGGCCAATTTCGTGTGTATGCAAATGGGAGTACCGGCGCTTTTCTAAGAATCGGCCCGAGATAAAAGTCGTGCGTCTATCTCTGTCTTTAGTTTATGCTTTTTTTGTGTTTCCGGCGCTCGGTCATTGATGTGATCTCTGTGGAATGTGGTAGGGCTGGATACTTTTAAATTACGAGACGCGGAGAGGTAGGGTAAAGGAATGCTGGAAATCGTGAATGGTTTCTGAATTCCAACAACGTTGCCGTCCTTTAGTTCTTGGTACACTCGTACCCATTATCGAACCACAAGACGGGCAGCATAGTGTTATATGGTACGGCTCAGTAGAAAGGCGCACCGATACACCCGAGTACTGTTACTTGAACTGATCTAAATATTTCCAAACTACCCGATGGGCAATTAACGATGTCGCGTCGCGTCCACTTATCATTATAAAATGTAAATACGATTTTAATTATTATTTGTACTGTAATAATCTGGTGACAAAGTTCGATTTGTTATTTTATCAGTTAAAATCCCCACATTTAACCTTGTGACTGATAATGAGTGATTTAAATATGTCAAACAATAAACTAAAATGTCACTTTTGTTACAGTATTCTCTGTCCCTTCATCACCAACCGAAGGAGAAATAATGTGTGATACAGCTTTACCCCCAAGCTACCAAATCTGCGAAACCGAAATTGATGGACCCAACAACGGCCTCAATATACTGTCACCAAAATTGAATGGACTAAGTACTGACGAGGGCCGTTTGGAAACGTACAGAAGTTGGAAAGGAGCAGTGGATCCAAAGAAGTTAGCTGAAGCTGGTTTTTACTACACTCAAAATGCTGACATCGTCAGATGTCCCTTCTGCTTTGTAGAAGGATACAAGTGGTTACCTGAAGATAATCCAATGGATGATCATCTGAGATGGAGCCGGGAACAGAGAAGACATTGCACTTTCTTGAATGAGCGGCGTAGTGAACATGACGATTCACAGGGTGAAGTAGAAACTCCGGCCGGCCGAGACACTTGCGGAAAATATGGTGTAGAAATTTTACCGTGTTCGATTCCCGAGGATAATAAAGTGAATCTGGAAAAGTTAGGTGTGATAAAAGTGAAAGGACCCTCTCATCCTGAATATGTGATGGAACAGACAAGATTGGAATCATTCAAGCATTGGCCCAAATCATTAAGACAAAAACCTGAAGATTTGGCATCTGCTGGATTCTATTATCTTGGAGTTGGAGACCAAACATTGTGCTTCCATTGTGGTGGTGGTCTAAAAGACTGGGAAGAAAACGACGACCCTTGGGAGCAACATGCTATGTGGTTTCCAAAGTGTAGTTATTTGTTAAATAAAAAGAGCATAGAATTTGTGAAAAAGTTCCATGACAAAAAGGAAACAGAGGACATTACTTTGCCCAGTACCAGTGGTAGTGTTAACGTAGAAACCAAAGTTCCACAATCTGCTACAGTCAGTGAAAAGAAGTCTGAGGATAAAGATCAAACTTTGTGCAAAATATGTTTCAAAAACGAATTAGGTGTTGTTTTTTTGCCTTGCGGACATATTGTAGCCTGTGTAGATTGTGCTTCAGCTTTAAGCACTTGCGCGGTATGCCGAAAACCCTTGGAAGCAACTGTCAGAGCGTTCCTATCGTAAACTGTATTTCTATACTGCTAGTCATCTATAAAATTGTTCTATTAGTTAGTAAAAGAGACAAAAAATATATATTTTTATACAAAAAAATGTCTTTTACTACTATCTTTTTAAGTACAAATTTTTTAGTTATTTATACGCTAATACGCTTTTTAGTTTATAACAATTCTGAAGCGCTTTTATTTGACTGCAAGATCATATCAATTACAGTTATTTATAAAAGTTCATTTCGTGTGAATTATAATTTGTTAGGTTCATCTGACTTCTGTATTTGTGTATATAAATATATTGATTTATTAAATGTTTTTGACTTTTTCTACCTAGTCAGTTCCAAACAATCCAAATAATATTTATATACAAAAACATTAAATATACATTAATGGTAAGTAAATAAGTATAATTTTAGAATGATCCCAGACAAATTATTTATCAATAAAGTTAACTACTATTAATTAGTATATAAAACAGAAATATATTATATGACTAGTTGGTTGGTTTCCAGAACTTTAATTATTTCTACCCTTTATTTTTACAACGTAACAACGACATCTATTATTGTATAGTTTTATTATATCTCAAAATTTTTGATTTACAGATCTCTAACAAGGTTATGAGCCTAGGAGATAATGTGCTTAGTACAATTAAATTTTCTATTGTTGTTATGTTTATTGATAATTATTAACCACGTCCGACCGGTGCCACCAAATTTTGTGTGGGCCATCACCACTTCCTCTTCTTAGCTACCGCCATGAGTACAAAGATCATTTGTCCAACCGCCCAACACACTTGGCCAGACCTAAATTATTCAAACAACATTTTTAAATACTCTTTTTATATAAAAGAGAAGAAATTTTAATAAGTTTATGATTTAAAATATAAAACAATGATCTAAAAATATACATAAAATATCCTCCAATAATTTCGTAATATTTTCTAATTTAAGTGTTATTAAAGTATTTTCTTAATTTTGTAAATAAGTATTAAACTAAAAATATCCTAAATCTCAAAAAAAATTTAAAAAAAATTAGAAAATAGGTTTGGGCAATTAATAAAAACTTATTATTCTTGCAAATTATAAAAAGTATAAAATACGACTTACTTTTAAATTATAAAATTGATTATTGACATTAATATTTTTACCAAGTCAATTTTATGTCAGTGCCATCTCTCAATGGGTAACTTAATTAATTAGTTAGTTGAAAATATTTCTTTATCACATATTTAGTAGAATCGAATTCTGCACAAATTGAAGAAAACATTAAATAATCAGTCACAATGTTCTTGATGAATATTTGATATTCTAGGATTTTATAATACTATAAACACATAAATGAGCAACAATTGTATTTAAATTATTTGAATTTTATAAAAATTTGAAATCATTTTGCTCGACATCTAGTGACAACTGATCAAAGTATTCAGCGCGTCCAAAGAATTCTAGATTGTGGGACACGCAACCAGGATTACACAAGTTAGAATAATGCTCATGCGCATATAAGATCTGTCAGTCTTCGGTAAATGGCAATGGATTTTGAATATCTTCAGTGTATTGCCTTTCTTATCGTGTGTGACAGGTGTATCGCGTAGTGTAAACAGAAATGAACTGAGAGGCGGCAAAAACTTATTTGAATACGTGTTATTAATATGTATAAATTAGATTTTGATAACCATAAGAGACTTTTCATTCAGGAGCACAGAGGTACAAGATTATTGATTTTTCCTAGGTTAAGGGTACATGTGTTTTTCTTTTAAATATATTTTTATTCTGTTCATTTAATATTCATTGCTTCAGATATTTCTTAGATTATTATTTGCCTTTATCAAAAAAGTAAAATTTCTATCACAGACGTTTTTATATAAATAAATTATTATCGAGGTGTTTAAACATTTTGTAAATGGAATTTAATGTACTTATTTGTTTTAAGATAATTCGGTGTTTTCGTTGAAAATTAAAATATTAGGATAAAGTATTATAAATTTTATTATTATTGGCTACATTTTTTTACGTCATAAAAATCAAATAAGAATATTTATTTGAGTAGGTGTCCATTAATAGTAACCTTGAAAATAAAGAATATGTGCATTTTTCCGGTGTGAATATATTATTTATCAATATTGTATTTACATTAGTAATACCATAAACATTGTTCTTTTGGGAGGGGTTTGACATACGGATAAAAAATCATTTATAGGATTCTTATACGAAAAAATTTTAACAAAAACTATTTTGTTAAACTTAGCTCTATAAAATTGAATTATATTTACATTACCACTAATTAAGATGAAATATTAATTTATACATGTAGTAAAATCATAAAATAGGATACAGATAATTATTTCATTGCAAAATATTTTGTGATTATTATTAACATATATAGATTGGATAATAAAACAATTATTTCTAATTCTAATCAAATGTAGTAAAACAGAAATGTGACTAAAGTGGTGAGATACGTACGTATGTAAAGTACGAGTAAAAGAAGAAAATCGATAAAATCCCCTTGAGATTAATATGTTAATCAAACGATGATTCACTTGGGAGTCAAAATCTACTCTGGATTATCCTGGTATAAATTCACTTATATTTAACTAACAAATATATGTTGAAGACCATCCTCAATTTAAATCTCAAGAGAAGAGATAATTTGTATTTATCCAACTAATATTTATTTATGGACTCTAGTTATTTTTAATTTGATACTTCACACAACGGCTCTTAGTTCAGTATTTTAGATACTTGGAATTTAATTCTATTTCATATGGAGATGATAATTAAGATTTTTAATTAAATCTTATAATAAAAAGTACCTTTTTAATTAGATAATTTATGCTAGGTTCCATTCTATTCTTTACATATAACAATCAGTGTCTTATTAGTCTTATTTAGATAGTCATGTGTCGACCTAAGAAGCCAAAGAAAATGTGTGCAACTATTGATTAAGAGTCAAATTTGTACTAGTTGCCCTAATTTGTATACAGTTTCACAGTTAACTAAGTTAACTTTGGTATTAATAGTTTTATATCATTGAATTAGAAATATAATAAATATTTTATGTATTCATTCTTACGGTATGTAAATTATACATATATATTAACATGCAATGTAATTTGAATTGTGAAAAACCGTTTTTGAATGACTTTAACCGATAACAGTATTTTATAAAGTTTAATGTGGGATTATTTGCTATCTATGTGAAAATCACACATCCGACAGTTGACTGCTGCCAATAACCTCTGAATACATTATACTTTTATTCGTTAAAAATATGTATATTTTACAGTTTATTTTTTCACAGCTTTTCCGGTGCCCCAAACTAATTGCACCATAAAATCGTTGGGTCACCCAACAATATTTTCGTGAGTATTTTTAAAAGTGATATCTTCCATTTGGTGAAGGTTTAAGCTATTGAGGACTTTTGCTCTGAATTTTAACGCTTATCTGATTGATTTTTCAATGGTATTAATATTGTTTTAACATTCTAACCTTTAGATATAGGAAGTAAGTAGTTTGTAATGCTGAAAACTAACCAGAGTTTTCAAATAACTAATAAGATATTTACATTCCAATCTACAATACACTTTTCCTCGTTAAACCAATAATAATTGCGAAGGTGGAGTCCTCTTACCGTTCAAAGAATGCTGAGATAAATATTTATACTTCTGTCGTGACATTAACTAAATGAATAAGAAGTGGATTTGTGTTGAAATTATTCTTAAGTGGTAATTCGTACCAATCCTTCTCCTTGGCGAACACAATCTCCGGTTGGTATCTTTTCTACAGATTTTAACAAACGATTATGAAATATTTCGAGTAATTGAACAGACAATATGAATATTCATTGCGTTGTTGAATAAGTTGAGTAACTTGAATCAATTAATTTTGCTTTTTTGCCAATTTATATCGGGTTAATTGCGAGGTGTGAACTACGGATGTTGGAACCTTCGAATTTAAACACCAGTGTAAACTCACTGCGTAGACTAATAAACAGTATCTTGTCACCATGGCAGTAAAATTTAAATAATCATTATGTGACAGTGTCAATGTCAAGTTAACTTGTAAATTTTTCGATAGTATTTTATTAAAAGGTTGTTAATAATATAACTTTCAATCGTTCTAATTTCCAAAACGGCGGTTTGGTTGACCGAGCCTATTTATTACGTATTAGAAAAGTGAATTTGAATTTCTTTCATTAGATAATTGCTAGAAATGTAATCATTTATCTCAATGTACGATATAAAAAATCCGAGTTCAAGGAACCGGAAGTTAATTTCACTTCAGCTGTTCATTAAGGATATACTGGCCACGAGTAAGTTTGATTATATATTATAGGTGGACTAAAAAAAATAATTGAACCATTTATGTTATTCTATAGTGTCTTGTTAATATTTAATAGTTTAAATCAGAAAGAAACCAAATGTTTGTTAAAATATATCTTCACCTTACTTGTTTAAAAATATTTATTATAGCTTGAAGGTTTCTCATAATTGGTATTATTGGTAAAACAACTGCTGTCAATGAAATTGCTATTAACTATAATAGGACTGCTATTCGGAATTGAACAGTTATCCCTACATTGAAGTCGTCAATACCGTGAATCATCAATTGACTTTCGACTTGAAAATTCAGCTGGCTTGGCAAACATAAAACGCATACCTTACCGGTAAAGGCTGCATGGAGTACTTTTTACCTAAATTAACATTCACCATGTACGATGTACGCCGGCCGGTGTTTCCGCCAAAGGTCAATAGCTATAATAAAAAAATATTATTTGAAATGTACAGTTATCGCTAATCAGATACAAGGCGATCAGATCCGACGGATTGGCGTGTCCTGGACTTTCACGTTAATGGTTTTCGTGCATAACTCTTTCGCTTAATGAACCAGAGAGGCGATATTGTCAATTAAATGAAGATCAACTGTAGAATGACGGGGTAAAAGTAGCTCGAAAATTCGATTACCAATCAGCACGGACTCCTTTTCGAGCATGCCTTTAAAATCACATTATACTACTTGTACTTGATACCACACTTCTGTATTTGTTTGTACCTCGAGACAAATATTATTTTTAATATACAGAGTGATTCCCCAAACTTAAGAGACCGGAAAAGTTATTAATTTGACATTTTCATAGCAATTATAACTTGACTTCCATTACTTTTCTAACTAATTTTGAATAACAATTTTTTTCCGATTATGTCGGAAGTGAATTCAATTTTGTTATTTTAAATGAAACACTATATAAGCTTGAATTTTTAAATTCTACATGTAATTGAAAATAAAATGGTTAGACGATGTCTTATATCTAAACTTAAAAGTTTTTGAGTTAATTTTATTTCCAAAAATTTTTATAGACTGATTGTCCAAAATATCAGAAAAATCTCCACGCAGGAAAGTTAATTTTTGGCATACACGAGGACCAAGGACTATTCTATAAGAAGCCATTATTAGTACAAATTTCGTTATTAACGTATATTTTTGTGTCTCTTAAAAACTTTGTAATTTTCAGTAGACTATTAGAAATTTTTTGATTTATATAAAATATGTATAAAATACAAAACAAATTTTCAGTAAAATCTCTGTCAATATTCATTTTATGTATGTATAGGGAATGTTTATACCAATAAAAAAGATTTTTAATATTCAATTTAATTATGCTAAAATATAGATGATGTTCTATTGAAGGTGACAAAATTATTTATGTTTTAGGATGCATAAAATTAAATAACGAACGCAAAATTAGAAATATTAATAATTACTCCTTATAGAATGATTCCTGATTAACGTGTATGCCAAAAATGAACTTTCTAACATTAAAATTTTAGTGCCTTTATAGACAGTTTAGTTAGACAATCAATTTGTCACAATTTTCGAGAAAAACTATTTTCTAATAACTAAATTAATCCCCTACACTAGGTAAGATTATTTTATTTATTATCATTTTCTTTTTGATACTTTTTCTTTTGGTGAGTCTCCTTAAAATATACTTAACCAACGTTTAAAATAGTTCTAGATAAAAATAGACAATCTTTTGCACCACCCCAACATACATTCTTTATTTTGGTAGGCCACGAATATTTAAATATACATTAAACTAAACGAATGAATGATAATTTCATTGTTACTTCATCTATTGAGAAAACTTAATGTACACAATTCTCCAAATTTTATGAACTAAAAACATTAATTAACGAATATAATGATGATTATGAACACCGTCTGTTGAAGTAATCCGTCAAAACTGTTCTTCGTTTTATAACAATTTGCAATTATTTTGCAATTAGTTTCACCCGATTATACAATGAGCTTCACTTTTTAAATTAATCGGTATGTCAATGTCGTGTGCCTTCTTGAAAATGACAGTGAAAGTCCAGCTATCTCCATGTGTTCAGGAAACCAAACCCGTTTTTTTTTAAGAAAACGATTCGACGTCAACAGTTGTAAATAAATAAATAATCATGAAATCCAGAAAGAATTCTGTAATTTTTATTTTATGAAATTTCTAGTATCTAGTAAGTAGAATATTATGCAGTGTATTTACTTAATACTTAATGTCAGAGGTTAAATCAAAATTTATACTGTGTCGATGTACTTTTTATTTATTTTTTACCTTCATCTTCAACCATTTCATTTGTTGTGGCTATTTGGGGGGATAGTGGCCCATTGGAAGTCAACGGGCGGAACTTTTAATAGCCCTGCAATATGTAACTGTCTCTAGTTAAAATACTAGGGTCCATCACTATGTGATGATCTTGTTTGACACCCGTTTATAGTCCAGCTAATTGCTTATGATGGACACATAATCATTTAATCCGAACATGTTAATTTAGGGCTCCACTAAATTAATTGCTCAATTACATTATACTGATGATCATTTAACCCTTCAATTCACGTTATCCGTCGATGTCACCTATTTTTATTGCAATGTATGCTTTTGTTAGATATGCTGTGCAGTGAAGATAATTCAATACAATGTACAAGAACATTCAATTAAAATTTAGTGTCGTATAGGAAGAAAGGATTCTTGAACTAGAGAAAACCTGTGACAATGACAATCCAAGAAAAGTTTCTCCCTTCACAATCTCTATTGTTTACCAATTTTAAATAATCACAATATTTTTAATATTTATATATTGTTCAGAGTCCCAGCGTGAGATTAAATGTTTTTTCTACAATTAATATTCTATGACCGCAGTTACGGCTCATTCATTATCGCCGGTAATGGACTTCTTGCAAAAGCGCAGCGCATTCATGTCGGACATTCTCAAAAGCAACCAAAACACCACACTATTAATTTGCGTATTTTGCACACACACACACAAAAAAACAGACTTTCACTCATACTAATGCACTAATTAAAATGTTTAATTTAGCAGTAACAAAGCAATTACCTAATATAACAAATACTAATATGCATTTAGAAAATGTACGTTCAAGAAAGTTCTATTATTTGCGTTATCTAATAGTCGAATATTGTGAGCTTTACACGCCGATGGGTTTTATTGTTTTCAGTAAAATAATGCTTATACGGTGATCAAAACGGGCACAGGATGTTGCTTAAATAATGTGTAATTTAGGCGTTTGAATTACGTTAAATTAACACGGATTGTTTCAGGGTTGGAATTTGTTGTGAGGAGGGCGTCTCATGGGCCAATGTGTGTCCCGTAAGGCCGCTGGGGCCTTCGCAGCATCTGCAGCCGCCGCCCATAATAGACCGTCTTCCAAGGTTCAGAAAATGCATAAATTACAAGTGAGTTTATTTATAATGCCAATAAACAAATTTAAATTTTCGATGGGCACCCACGAAAATTACACCATTACTTTATATTGGTAATCTCTATTAATTCATATTACACATAGTTGCTTTATTTTGTACAAATTTGAATATTTTACCTAGTACTAGGTATACTAGGATGACATAGAAACACGATTACTTTCACATATAAATAATTTGTTCCTTAAAAATGTTAAAAATGTAAAACGTTATAATATATTTGAAAGATATTTAAAAATTATTCAAATTTGAAATTAAATTTTTATTTTTTATATATAAGTAATTATCTTAACTTGAAAAATTGTTATCAATAAAATGGTTAAAGATTTAAAGACGTTTACTTAAAGGTTGATTTTAAATTCTACATCGAAACATAATTTTAATCTTGTTTTGAATGTACAATTAATGTATATAATTAAGTTATTCGATGGTCAGTTCTCTTAAGAACATAGTATTTTCAGCAAGAGCAGAGTACTAGCCAGAATGCACGAGTTTAATTCCATTGTTTATCTACAAATTGGCGTTTGTAAATTCAGAAAACAAACTTTTGCAGTATGTATTACTTGATTATATACTAAATTTTTAAAATGCATTCCCACGTCTTCTTCAGATAACCTTCTATGAGTAAGTAGGTAATAATAATAAGTTTTTAAAGCTCATAAAAGTGAAAACAATACTTTAGCACTACGAATTTTACATTCAAAGAGAGTTTTGTTATATAAAGAATTATTTAATATATTCTAATTAATCTTTCCAAGTTTATTGTAGCGAGTGTAGCAAAATATTCACACTGATCAGTGTTTACATTTTAAGCAGCGATTAAGTTATACAAATTTTAAAAATTTAATGTTTTTAAACTTAATTGTTTGTGTATTTTTGGCTATTTTATTATTTTTGAAGCAAAAATACATATTTTAAACCACATCATAATTATCGTATTACAATTTTTTAAAACCATATTTTGTAATTCCAAAATTTATATCCTCTGTAAGAAAGCGTACTATACCACGTGTCCAAAAATTATTCAGCCAATTTGCAACCTAATTTAGGATTAATCCATTATCTCCTTAGAGTGGGTCCTGGAGTTTGTTCATATATTCTTGGACACCTGGTACATTGATTACTTGGTTCCTTTCAATTTATACAAAAAAATATATTGTAAAAAATTAAGTAGTACGCCGCCTAGTTTCTAGACCAGTCTCTAAAAAATGCTTTATTGAAACGTTCTGAGGAACTAATGTATCGTTGTTGATAACAGGTTGACGACTGAAAGGACTCAAGTTTTTACATCAAATCTAATTAAAACTTGTTACGATTTGCCACAGAAAAAGTTGATTTATTATCCCATTTTATGTTAAAATTGAATTATCCCACGGTAAATAGGATTGAAATGGTAATAGTGATGGAAGTTGACTTAATTAAGAACAAAACGGTATACATGAAATTCTTTCAGTTATAAAAAAAATGGAGCAAAACTTATGCGATATTTTCGCACGTTTACATGTTAGCATGCACTACAAAAAGTTAACCTAATTACATAACCGATTTCCGGAACACGATACATTCCCATTAATGTCGGTAGACGGTCATTTTTCTCGAGCACATACTTCCTATTTTTACGATCGGTTGAAACTCTACAAGTATGTGCATTGAGCGCGATGGGAACAATTGCAATTCGATACGAATGTATCTGGTTTCCATTGCTGAAATATCATTGTTAGATGGAGAAATGATCAAGATACACCTCCGCCGAAAACGAGCGAAAGGCCAACCCGCTGAGATCATGATGGCCATGGGATTTGGAAAGGATTATTGTTTGATCTTTGTTCGGGTTTGATGAATTATTTCATTATAAATTTGCACGACTTTCCATGGCACCTTACGGATAATTATTTGATTGGATATTTAGATTTCAAATAAGATTCTTCCAATTTAAGATTCGGATATGGGCAATTAATAACGTATCAAAAATGTGAAAATTTAATTTCCTTTAGTGTGCGCCCAATTTTATTATGTTTATGTCATTATCTGAAATCTAAAAACGATTTTAATTAAATTATAATTTCTCTTATCCGTCAGTCATTAAAATGATTATAGTTCAAGTAAGAGTTTTTTATAATTAATTGAATTTATCTCCACTTGAGATCGCATTGTGGATGTCCGAAAGTGTTGTAATATATGTTGTTTTACTTTCGAGTTGTTCCATTATAGAATTTTTACTTAAAAATTCAATAAATTTACATTTACATTTTCTAAAAATACCTGTTAATATAATATAAAAATTATTGTACTATTAATTATTAACAAGTATTGTCAAAAATGAAAACGGAGTTAATATTTTTATGTAAAAATCAAAACATTTATAATAATCAAATTGTCTTTAAAAACATCCAAAATGCTTTGTTTATAATAATAAATAGTTTATGACAGTAATTATATATACTTTCACAGACTATTCATTTTGTCAGAAATATAGTTCCAACCTTGAATTCTTTAAAAGTAAGAGTTCTTAATTGAATTTATCTTTACTTGAGATCGTATCGTTGATCATGGAAAGTGTTGCAAAATATGTGGTTTTACATTCGACGAGTTCCATTTATAAAAATTTTATTTTTTCCAAATTATCTATTTTTTTTTTTAATTTTTTAAATCTTTAAAGATGTTAATTTACATTAAAAGCTATAAGATGTCTTAGTATTAGTGTGAAACAAATTTAATACTTTAAGTTTATAAGATAGTCATAATAGACAAAAAATAAATAAATATGCTGTTAGAAGTTCATTGAAAGTTTTCAAAATAAAAACATCATCATACAACTTCTTATATCAAAAAATAGACCTTTAAACTTGAGTTATTTAGTAAGTAAATAATTTTGATAGTTAAGTGAATTTATCTCTGTAGTTCTTTCGAGACATACCATTTACAATATTTTAAATTTTCAACATTTTAATTTCTAAAAATATTTACGTCAAACAACTTGGAAACTAGAGCTCTAAGTTTGAGCTATTTAAATGTAGGTAGGAATTTTTATATAATTTAGTTTATATTTATTTGAAATCGTATATTGATGATCCGAAAGTGATGCACATACAGTATTGGTAGAAAGTAGAGCAACTTGTTTAAAATTCAAATAATTTTCGGCTATTACGTTAAAAAAATGTATATTCAAAATTAACTTCCCTTTATAAATTTAACACATAGTTAAACAATAGAAAAAATAGATTTCAATTTTATTGATGATTATTTGTTTTGGGCGGTAGAGCAACTTATGCTATTTAAAGTTTTATTACTATAAATAATTTGTAATTAGAATTTTAATTAATTCTACACTAATATATTGCAAAATTCCCATTAACACCTTTTTTAAATAGAAAGCAACAGATGGTCAATAATATTTGGACCCATATTTTGCCAGGTCTCTTGCAGAACCGTGAATAAATCTTGCTGATTATTGTACTCTTTGTGTCTTTTCACTATCTCCCATAAGTTTTCAATGAAGTTTAGTTCGGAAAATTGAGATGGCAAGCCTTAACATTATTTTTTACCTTAAATGCCACTCCTACCATATTGTTCCTCAATATTTCTTTATATATTAAACGATCATGATACCTTCTATTCAAAGGAGAAGACCCATTCAAAATCCCGAAAAGCAGCCCCTTACGGTTACCGACTTGTCACCGTGTTTAACAGTGAGTATGGTAAAATTTGGGTTAAACTTTTCCTGAATAGGCCAGATTAAACTTGATTGCTCGTTTCCAACCATTTAAAGTCCAGTGTAAAAGAGACCTGGTAAACTCAACTCTGGCTCGTCTGTTCTTCTCTGATATTAGTGTATTTTTTAATCTGGGCTTCTCGCATGAAGACCCTCTTGTAGTAAAATATCTCTTACAGTTCTTGAAGAAACAAGTTTTGCCTCAAGTAGACCTTTTATTTTACTGGAACTCAGGAAACGATCGTTTTTGGAGAAGGATAAAATTTGTTTATCCTGAAACCTATTGGTTTTTCTTGGTCGTCCAGTTTTATTTTTTTCTTCCACATCACCAAATCTTGAAAATTATGGTAAAACACGCGTTTTTTCTCATCGAATCGAAAAAACGAATCAATCGGTGATTTTAATTTGAAAATAATTTCTTTCCACGAGGAACTATATTAACATAGTTTATTTTGGCGTAAATTATGAAACTAAAAATTATTGTGGATTTTGTAGAGATTGGTGACATTCAGTAAAAAGTTGCTTTACTTTTTGCCTGCCGAATATTTTGTTTTTTGATTTGTAGCTAACAGAATTATTTTTAATTCTAGAAATATTATGATTGTATACAGTGTGTTCATGATTGGTATAATTATATTAGAATTGCATGTACAGGACCAGATCAATTTATATATATTCAAAGTTGCTCTATTTTCTGCCAATACTGTGATATAGTTTTATTTTCGAAGCATGTCATTTTGTAAATTTCAATATAATAATGTCTTGAAATGATTTATTATAACAAAAAACAAAATAAAGATATTTAAAACGTACTTTACAAAACTAGGTTTGTAAAACTGAATTAAAAAGATAAATAAATAAAAAGTATGTTGTTTTATCAGTAATTTATTTGTGAAGAGGTTTATTATGGAATGACTCTGAATACTTGCTCTGTTCTGGGCGTTACGCTTTATAATTTATTCGTAGACGTTGGCGTCTCACATTATATAATTCCTATTGTTGTTCGCTGATAGCTGAATTCAAAACAGGTTAATTGAATGTGGCTGTCCAAACAACTGTGAGAATCTGTCCGTGTCAGTGCCATAGAACAGCCAGTGCGAAAAAGTTCCACGCAGCAATATGGTCTTGATGCGAGCAATTATGGTTCTCTTCATATTTTCTATGTCGTGCCGGAATTTCGCAATCTCTTTTAGGACATGATTGTTCAGGATCGTAACAGTAAACAAGTCGTAGACAATTTCTCAATTGTGATTTGCACAGAACCTGCGTCTCAACATAAAATCTTTTGTTACAGGTTCAAAAGTACAATAAACTTATTCCTTGTTTTAGATTTTCTTCCTTTTACCCTTCGCTACGAATGTCGTGCACATTATTAATTTATTTAGGTTACGAGCACACAAACGTACAATTAAAATGCAAAACGGGATAAATATTTCGTGCCGCATTATTACTACGTCAACCCCAAATCGCCTGATTTACATCTGTGCATGTCTTAAATCCTGACCTTGAAATAACACAAATCGATAGAAACTACGTTGCGGATATTCGGCGTCGAGACGCCGGTCAATGCGAGCGTCGTTACCCTCCGCCGTCAGCTCACCAACATTCAGGGGGTTCTAAGCGAATCAGGCTGATGTCACAACGCGATTAATGGCTCTACAACTGAGCGGAAACTCCATATTAAACAGAACGCCCACCATAGTGTCATCATTAAATATATTGCATTTCGAGATGTCCGAAGTTTTAGTTTTGGAGTTCATCTAATTTAGGAGCTTCTTCACTTTGTCATCATATATTATTTATTTTAATACGCAGAAGAAATTTGTTATATGTCGATTACACTCTTAATACTGAATAAAGTTTTATTATCTTTAAGAGTTTCTTAAAACAAACTTATAATTTGACTTTATTTACTCCAAAAGTATGGGTGTAGAAAAAAAAAAACAAATACAATTGCCCCAGACAAAAATGTATAAAATAATTTATTATTTTATATTGAAAAAGGCTAACTCATCACAAGTCCATAAATGTATTATAAAAATATATAAAATTATTTATTATTTATTTAATTCTTCCATATTTTATAATTATTTTATTTTTATAGCATTTTTATATAAATCACTAAAATATATAACCATTATATAAAAATTATATATTTTCATATGGACAAACAAAGATTAAAAATCCACTAAAATTCCTTTGATTCTTGATACTTTTGTCACTTTCTTTTAAGAGATAAGAATGAAAAATATGGCAAATATTCTCAAGATAAACAATCAGATGCCTTAATTGGCAAAGAAATGTTGATTTTTCTGAAGTTAATGGTTTATGTCCAGCCAATTTTATGGACCAACGTCCTCTCTTTGGTAACCCGCTACGAAATAATAAATAAAATTTAATTGAAACAAAAAAGGAGATAAACTTCTTTACAAAACTATAAACACACTTTCAATTTTCTTTACGATCATTGAACTTAAAGGCAATTTTAAATTTATGAGCTTCTTAGCTGTTTAAGAAAAAAGGCAATTTTCTAAGAACAATTTATTTTAAGTAATAATTATTTATTGTAAAATATTTTGTAGAAAAAATATTTTGAGATGCCAACATGCACTTTAAAGACAAATATATTTTTATTAGAGTAAATAAACTTTTCATGCCAGTCAATTATTTTAAATTTTTGAAAATAATGTGACCAATAATTAAAAGAAACTAAAAATCTATTTTTTATTAATGCTTTATTAATTCAAACTGAATTAAAATAAATTATATATTTTTATTTTTAGTTAATTGAGACGTAGACAATCGGTTAATTAACCAATTTAGTTAATTAATTAGCCTATTAGGTTATTTTTAATCCACTGATATCGTAGGTCCTAATTTTATTTACCAATTTACTAATCAGTCCCCTTTTTATTTAAGAACAGATAAAACAAACTTTAAAAGTTTTGTTATCTTTAAGAGCTAGCTGTTCTCCACAGCTTTTATTCTCGTGAAATATTTTCAGGCTCACAAATAGTCCACATAAAAAGCAATTTACTGAAATTGGTTTCGTAATTTTTTGCTTCATTCTCGGTTCTTTTGTTGCCATTTCGTTTTAGGAAGTATACTAAATATTAGGTTCTGCCAAACTACCACTGAACCGTCTGGCACGTGTTTAGATTTATATACGTCCACTTTAAATCATTCATTTTCAGCATCCGTTCTTAAATGTAAAATACAGTTTGATATATAGTCAAGAAGTAATTAAAATTCCATTTGAACCAATTTAACTATAATTTGTACCTAATAATTATTTTAATAACGCAACAACTTGAAAATTATAATTGTGAAATCAACACCGTGGCAAACAGTGCGTTACGCACTTGCGATTCTTGCAAGAGATACTTTACCAATGTCAATTCGGTGACCCCGCTTTGAGTTAACTACGTATAAAATTGCAATCAAGTACACGTGGTCGAAAATCAAGGTCAAGTTTACTGTTAAAATGCATTATGAAAACGTATGCGTACATTGATCATTAATAATGTTATTAGCTGAAGAAGATTCCCATGTAGTCATTAGCATCGCATTCGTACGTGGTCAGGTGGCGAATGGACCCAACCTCTGGCGTTTTCGAGTTCAATCTTCCGTATACTGTTAGCTTACTGTACAGTCGATGTTTGAATTTGCCTTTTTTATTACTGCACCCAGATTCATATTTTACAATGTGCACACTTACATGCTTGATGTCATTAGGATAATCAACTCCGGATTGTTTAATGTGCCGTTTGCAAATTAACTAGAAAATTATGCTACTTACCGATTACGAAATACTTGCCTTTTTATAAATAATTATAGTTTTCTTAAAACTAAATTGTGGGTTGAGTTCAATGAGGTTTACGAGGATTTAAAGTCTTTATCAATTTAAATTTTAATTTAATCAACTTTTTAGTGCGTCTATCACTGTTAAAACATGAAACCGTGTTCTAGGTTTAAGGTCGTGGATGATTTTACTGTAGAGAGTTTCGACATTTATAGTAATATTTTAAATTATTGCTGGTCTTAAAATTATATATCAGTTACAGTACTCAATAATTTATTTTATGTCCCAGATCTATACATACGGTAATCTACAATCTACATAATAAACATATTTAATTTAAATCTCATATCATATTAATTAAGTAGAATTATTATTATTTGACACCATTTCTATGTTTATTTTGTAAACATTGATATATTTAGATGATACATTAGATTAAACCAATCATTAAATTGGGATAGATAAGTTTCATCAAAAATTTAGATTCCACATAAATTAAGTGAAGATAACAAAATTAGGCGTTTGACAATTGTTAATTCTCTCTTTGCATGTAACGCAAATGAGCCTTTTATTGATCAGTCTGGACAATTGTTTGAAGCTGGTTATAGATGACTGTATGGTAGACTGCGCGTGGAATTTTGCATATTAACTTACGTGTCAAGCTAGATGTAAGGACATTGGTGTTACTGTACATATAGATATAGAATTCTGCTTCAGTTGCACTATTCAATAATTTACTTTAATGTTCCCGATTTATACGTAAAGTAATTTAGAATCTCCATAATAAACCCATTTAATTTAAATCTCATATCTTATTAATTAGATAGAACTATGCCACCTTTAAGAAAAATAAAGTTGAAATTGATACTTTCCTGTTTTCTGTGTTAATTGAATAAATGTCATACATTCCTTTTATTTTATTTGAATCTGTACTTTGCACATGACTGTCTGAATAATAGTGATGTGTATGAGATCATGTTCTTAAGAATCGAATAAAAATCCAATGTCGCGTCAACGACCTGTTTCACTCATGGTATCGCAGAAAGAACCCATCGCATGTCGAATGGATGTGTCACGGAGCATTGAATAAGAACATTTGATATTTAGGAGCTGTTACAGCATCCTTTATTCGATGGTTTATCCATGAAAACATAAATAAACCGTAATGAAAGCCACGATCTTACAATGTCTTGATCGGATCTCATTATTCAGGAATGTTATTGTGTTGGGTATGTCGAAGATGATGTAGAAGATTATTCCAAATGCGCAAAAAGATATATTATTGTGTTTATAAAATTCCTTCTTTAACGTTGCGGCATTGAAAGTCGCACATGACCCGAGGCGTGCTTCTGTTAGAAGTTAAATTAGTAGCTAGAAAATTAATTGTCTTGTTTTATGAATACAGTAGTGGTCATTATTTTAACTCTTAAAATTTTAAATATTTTAGACTACTATTTTATTTAATGTGATCTGTTAAAATAATCTTAATTTACTATTGTTGTTTTATACAGTATTATAAAATCTACTATATTCTTATTGTATAAAATGTTAAATATATTTTGAATGAATTGAGCTAGACATAAATAAAACAATTTTGAAAGAGATTAGATTCCTTCAATCTTCTTAAATTGTTGTGATTGAATCCATTTCAATTTATAAAAATTGTTATGTCGAATTTGGTTATAAATGTGTTTGATATTCTATTTTTCAATTTTAGAAATTTTAAAAATTATATTATAAAAATTAATTATCTTATAAAAAATAATTAAAAATTAAAAATAAATTAGAATAATTATAAAAATTAAAAAAATTTGAAATATTTGAAAATTTTGAAAAAAATTGAAAAGTTAAAATTTTGGAAAATTATAAAAATTAGAAAAATAATTTATAAAAATTTGAAAAATTAGGATAATTATAAAAATTTGAAAAATTTTAAAAATTTTAAAAATTTTAAAAATTTGAAAAATTTTAAAAATTTTAAAAATCTTAAAAATTTTAAAAATTTGAGAATTTTGAAAAAATTGGAATATTTGAACAATTTGAAAAATTTTAAAAACTAAAAATTTAAAGATTTTAATAATTTTACATATTTTAAAAAATTTGGAAAGTAGAAAAATTGTAAAAATAAATTTTGAATAATTTGAAAGATTTGAAAATTAGAAAAATTTTAACTTTTAAAAATTTGAAAAATTTGGAAAAATTGTAATAATTTTAAAAATTTTAAAAAATTTTAATAATTTTACAAATTTTAAAAAAATTGGAAAATTAGAAAAATTATAAAGATTTTAATAAATTGAAGAATTTGAATAATCTGAAAAATTTTAAAAATTTTAAAAATTAGAAACCTTACAAAAATTATAATAATTATTAATATTACATTTCTTTACTTTATTAAACAAAATTTTCGTTGCTTAAATTTATCAGAACTAAATACTACGTTTTAATATCCTACTTAAAAAAATGAAAATTAAATAGAAGAGAGAATGTATCAGAGAGGCAGTTATCTCAGCTCCAAGTCTATTTATCCTTTTCCAAGAAACTGCCTGAGATAACGATAACTCATTGTTTACATAAAACTGTCTCATTACTTCGTCCATGTGCGTGGATCTGTTTCATTCACGAGTTGCGACCGCCGTCTTTTCCACTCAGCCGCGTCCGACCATTAGACAGCCTTGCCGCATAATTACGACGGTTTAATTTAATTACATGTGTGATTTATGGAACGCTTTGACCTGCGGAGCGTGAAAACCATTTCAACGTACTTGTGCATTATGCATCGGGTCTCGCCAGTGTTTTGTCCGATCTTTTCGAAAAGGACGCGGCCGGTGGGCGCATGCCGTCGCGACGTCGCATTTGATGCCGCCGACGCGCGATCAATTCGACGTCCCGACGGCCGATTCGCCGCATTACTGGCGTAGTATCGGTGTGACGATTTCGGTCACGATTCATGTAGGTTCCTTTTTCTCAATGATTGAAAATCGAAGTAAATGTGATAGTTTTATTATTTGGTGATTGATGTGATCCAGTGGTTGTGAAGGCGTCTGCGAATATGGATAATCGCGACACCATTCTTATGGACGACGTCCCGCCGGATCCCATGGTAAATGTTCCAGAACCATGTCTTCAGTTTCATTGTAATTGTAACGATTCTCCAGACGATGCACGGCGCAATTGCAATGTTATTACGTGCAACTTTTTTTTTTAAATAAATATTAATGTACGGTGAACAATTATTCACAAATGATTCTGTATTTAAATAACTAAAAACTATTGTAAAAAAAATCCTTAACATTGTTGATAAAATATTAATTATCTGAATTATTAGAAAACTTTGAAAAATTTGAAAAATTAGATGATTTAGAATAATTAGAAAAATCTGAAAAATTTTAGATATTTAAAAAATTAGAGAAATCAAAAAAATATATATATAAAAATTATATATTTACTATATATAATGGAATTTATTTAACTAAAAACTAATGTGAATAAAAAACCTTAACATTGTTGGTAAAATATTAATTATCTGGGTACATGAAAATATACAAATAATATAGCATTATTAGTAACATTTCTAAATTTGTATACATCAATAAATTTTTATTAGTTAATTCATCATCAGTGATTATTTTTTTCCTGAAAAAATGTTTTTATTACTGAACTAAAAAAATACCCATATATTATAATTAAGTTAATTTGGTTACATCACTTTAGCAATATTTATTATCCTAGTAGTAAAATTATGAGTTATTATTAAACATTTTTTAGTAGTTATTTAAATCATGACTTTTTAACAGAAAAAATAGTTTTATTGATGATAAATTGAGTTTATAGACTAAAGAGTAAATGAAATCCTCTTCAGGAAAGAGCATATCATTTGCCCTTACTCGAATAAAATGCAATTAATGTTTTAAACACCATTTAAAATTCAATATACTGTTTTCACTCACAAATATCTATCTATTCTGAAAGTTTTCTAAAGATTTTATGATCTGGTAATAAGATATTATAGAAACAATAAAAAATAAACAAATGTGTTTTAATATGTAATTACTGTAATTAAAATATATGTATATTTTACGGCAAAGAAAAACCATTTAATAATTTGTTTACATCACTGAAATAACGTTCTTTATATTGGGAGAAAAATAGTAAAATTATAAGTTATTTAATAGTAATATTTTTTTTTTAAATTTGTATAAATATATATATTTTTGGTAGTTTAATAAAAAAAGATGTTTAAATCAAATAATTTTTACTACAAAAAATGCGTTTATTGATGATAAATTAAGTTTACAGATTAAAAATTAAAATAAATACGAGTAACAAAATCCTCTTCAATTAAAAGCACTTGACATTAATTCGACTAAAATACGATTAATATTTTATACACCATTTAAAATCCTTTATTTTATTTAATTTTAACTTCAAAATGTAGACATTCTGAAAGCTTTAGTAAGCTTTTATAATCTAGTAATAAGAAATAGCAGTTAGACATATATTTGCGTTTAATAAATATATTTCTATGAACAATAAACAAATGTAGCTTAATTAATTACATTACATTAATTTTTACGACAAAGAAAAGCCATTAAACAATTTGTTTACATCACTGATGTAACATAATTATCTTGTTACTAAAATAGTAATATTCTAAGTTATTACATTAATTTAAAGAATATTTTTAAATTTGTATACTTCAAGAAGTACTTTTTACCATAAAAATGCTAAACACAATAAATTGAGATTAGAGAGTAAAATAAATAAATAAACGTAAGGGGACCCTTGTCAAGGAAGAGCACTTCAATCATCTTGAATACGATTAGTGTTTTATACACCATTTAACCATTACAAATAGTAGCTGTTCTGAAAGTTTTCTTAAGATTTTATGGTCTGGTAATGGGAAATATCTGTAACATTAGTTGTCTTGGTACTAAGTAATAAATAAGAAATTAACCATTTCATTCTTCTTAAGTCGAAAACCATTAAACATTTTTTATATCAATAATGTAACAGTAGTTCGTTTGATATTAAATCGTAAAACCCTGAGTTATTAATAAAAAGAAAATTTTTGAATTTAAATTTAGCGGTTATTAAATTAGTAATGTTTAATTAGCAAATGTAAATCTATTATGAATATATTCTTAAAACTTTATGATCTGGCAATAAGAAATATTTAAAGTTATTTTTATGTATTCTAAAGTTATATAAAAACTAATAAAAAATAAATGTTGCTATTTTTATATTTATTTGAATTATTTTATGTATTTTTATGATAAAATAATTTGTAACTAAAAGAACGTATTGAACAGATGGCGAATACTATTTTCATTTTTATTATAGGAAATTAACTGAGCAATGCTTTTTTTGTTGACCGGTTGTGGTCAATTTAATTAAAATAGATTGCTGATCAAATTATGTTAAAAGTGACTAATAATTACGACGTTAAAGTAATACCGAGATTGATTTATAAACATTACTTGGATCCTTTCCCAAGCACTTTGCATCCATATCCGAGTATAATTAATACAATTTCGTCTGATTAGTTTCATCTGTCTTCGTGATTCTACGGTAATCAGTTACTTTACACACGCACAAAACGATTCGTTCTCAAATTACAAACATGGGAAGATGGGAAGAAAGGTAACATACTTATTGGGCATAATAAATTACTTGTCATATGGGGAATGTTTAATCTTGCATTAAACTACTTACATACATGCATAGTGTAACCAAATGATTATTTATCTGTCATAATACCGTTACGTTCATTTTAATATCTCCGTACAAGTGCATCACTTTGAGCCATTGTTATTCCTAGATAATGTTAATTTTGCATTGTCTTACAAAGTAAAGTGTGTCGCACATTTCATAGTATCTAAAGTATCTTTAGTGATGCATTTTATTGTTTCACATTAACTCCCTGCCATTTTTATTGCATATTAAGACTTTTAAGTTATTCAAGTATTTACTAAACTTAAGGCGATGCAAATACTCAACGGCACTTCCTCATCATTGTCTAATTAATTGGTTTCTTGTTCGCAAATTTGCATATTTACTGTTGAGAACAGATGCAAAATTTAAATTTCAATAGAATGTGCAGGTATTGCGAATTGATTTGCATAGTGGCTTTTGGTTACCGCTATTTGGAACTAAAAGTTGAACTAACTGCAATAAAATTCTTCGCCGGCTGGCGTTTATCTAAATATGCACAAGTTTACCTCACGATTATGTTAATTTTAAAGAAAACATTCACAGTGATGAGATATTACGTTTATATGTAATTTAAATTTAATGCAAGATATTGTAGATAGATAATAATTAATATAGTTCGCAGGTTGTTAAAGTTACATAAGTTGTGGGTCATTGAATTTACCTGCAGTCGGGTAAAGTTGGTCAAACAATTATCCAAA
Source organism: Aethina tumida (assembly GCF_024364675.1). Lineage (NCBI taxonomy): Eukaryota > Metazoa > Arthropoda > Insecta > Coleoptera > Nitidulidae > Aethina > Aethina tumida. Next base: position 19,583,788 of record NC_065437.1, on the reverse strand, counting down.
GTCACGATTACTATATTGTAATTACAAGTTATTAGTTTATTTCAATATTTCATTAGTATTAATCTTCAGTGTTAAGAAATAAACTTACAAGTTTGCTTTTATTTTTAGAAATTGCTATTAAGGTTTAAGTACCTTAAGGAATTACAATAGTGGCCATAATTATGGCAATAATTAAAATATATGAAAAACATTAGTTGTACTACTTGAATTTTATGCCAGTCCTTTAATGTTTATTGTTTTTTCTGTTATTGTTGTGCTACTATGCAAGTGATCAATCTGATAAAATTTACGGTATTGTTATCTGTGAATTTAAATCGATTATTTACTAGTGATATTTTGGTTATTATTATTTAATCAAGAGTTCAATTGAAACTTTTTTATGAAATTATAATTCGGCATTACCAAGACTGAGAGAAAAAAAGAAGAGATGGTTAATAAATCAATCGTTTCTCGTATTATTAAAAAATTGTTGAAAATAGTTACAAGACTATGAAAATATTGGTGTTCGTTTTATCCCAGAACTACAGAAAAACTCTCATTTCAACTAAAAATTAAAAAAAAATATGAGAATATTTTTTATGATTTATAAAAAATGATAACTATGTTTATGTTAATCATACTACAGACACAAAACTACACAAAAAGTTTGTTATTAGGATATTGTTAGTGTTAATGTTAAATTAAATAACAAAGATTATACATTAAAAATTCTTTTCAAAATTGCTGTATTTATATCCAATTCAATTCAGAAAAATTGATAACAAAAATTATAACAATTGATAGAAAAAGAATATAGTGGCTTTTATAATACTTTATAAAACAATGATAGTAGAGAGGGTCGTTTAATATATAAAGAAATATTGAGGAACAATATGGTATCATAATCAGATATAAATATGCCACTAAAACTTTAAAACAACGGGATAATGACTCGAAGCACCCTTCAAAATATTTGAATCAGTGGCTTTTAAATGGAAAAATTAATGTTATGAACTGGCCATGTCAATTTCCCGATCTAAGCTTCATTGAAAACCTATGGGAAATAGTGAACAAGTGCAAGTCCAAAACAAATAATCATCAGTAAAATTAAACTCTTTATTTTTTTTATTGTTTATTTACGTAATTGTTAAAATTATAAAGGGAAGTTTATTTTCAATATATATTTTTTAACATAATAACCAAGCAAATAGTTGCTCTATTTTCTGCCAATACGGTATATATTACTTATTTACCTCTTCAGATTTGTACTCGTATTCATGTAACTGTACGTTGAGTAAAATATTCCGTTCCAGATTTTAGTGGGAGCAAATGTATCTGTGTTTAATGACACCAAACGGTCAGTTTTATTTTTTATTTAAAATTAATTCAAGACAAACTCCATGAATGTTTTAAAATATTTTCTCCTATTATTTTATACATGATTTATTCATATACATATGTTTTTTCCGTACTGTTATATATTTTTTGTTAGATATTTGTAAGTCTGATTTATTGGCGATTAAAAGTCTTGCTGAACGTAATTTATTATTACCATTTTGCAGCGAACAGTAGAATGACCAACACACGTTCTCCTTTCAGATAATTTATTGTGATATTCAGACGCTACCTTTTAAATTTCACCCGTTGACCCGCTATTAATGAATACAATTGAATTTGTGTGGGATGGAACACTTAAATCGAGAAATTATTGCAGAAATAAAGGTATGAAGAATTGCACCATTCTTCCTTCTGTTTGATGAAGTGAAAGGATTCCTTGTTATCATGATTGCCCGCTAATAAATAATACAATAACGTTCCCTACAAAAGAAAACCGAGTTTCAGTAAATACACAAATGAAACACACACGTTACATTTTTCCAAGTGGCTTGTACGGCAAAGATATCATGTTTTATTGCCGACTATAAATCCCAATATAGAGGTGAAAAGAGAGTTTAACAGCCTAAGAAATTATAACCGCTTGTGCGTAAATTATCATTGCGGTGGATGATATCGGTATCTGAACGTAATCTGAAAATGAGATTGAAATTATAGACCATTGTTTCATTATAATTATCTACCAGTTACCGGAGGAATTTCCGCCAGCATAAAATGTTTTATGCGTTGTTGGCGTCAAAAGTATATCGTGGGTAATATTTACGATCGGTAATAGCCGATATCAGAGAACCAGTTAGCTCATTCCTCTTGTGCGAAGTATGCCCCCCGATACGGTAAAATCGCCAGGAGTGGAATGTCTTTTGCTGCCTACGCTCACACATTCATACGACCGTCAAATGTACAGAATCGTAAAAAATCTATCGATATGCATTTGGTTGCATGTCCCGTGTACAGTCGTATTCAAACGTATTTTTGAATGGCTATTTCAGTAGGTAAGTTTTTTCAAACGAATTTAAACGGTTCAGAAATACACTGGAGGTCTCGTCGTCGCATATAAAATAAATAGTTTCGAACGTTATCGCAAGAACAACATTGTACATAATCTTAAATTGTTCCCCACGGTACGGTTTTATGGAAGTCTTCCGGTATTCACACTTATTCAGTCGGGTATCATTCGGTTTATCTCAAGTATAAATAAACATTCATTTATGAAATCCTTTCTATCTGTGTATTCCCACAGCGAAAAACCATAGAAAAGTTTTAAATTAATTTATGGTGAAAGGAGAGAATAAATGGGTTTTTTAATAGAATTTGCGTATCTGAAGGTTTATGTGAGATCGTAAATATGATTTATTGGTAAACAATATTTCATATTTAATTATTAACATCAAATTTATAATTATACATAAAATTTAATTGATTATGAATTACACAAAATTGATAAATATACATAAAATAAATGAACATTATTATTAAAATAAATTTTATATCTTAAATAAATTATTTAAAAATTACATGAAATTGAAATTTCCTAACAAATCTATAAATAAATTCGTATTTATTGCCTACTAATTTTACTTTTAATGTGTAAACTTCTGGAATCCGAATTATTACAATAATTTTATTGTTAATATTTGTTAACAAGTAAATTATTTTTTTCCGATAAAGTAAAATTATTTTAATACTAATTATTATACAATTTGGTTACATTAATTACCTCAAATCTAACTTATTATTTAAAAAATAAGATTAAGAAGTAAATTAAACAGATATCATATAACAAAATTCTTTTCAAGAAAGAATGTTCCTTTCCTCTTAACTCAATTAAAAAACTATTAATGTTTTATTCTCCATTTAAAATACATTACATTGTTTTAGCTCACTGATTTTATGATCTGGGAATAAGAAGTATATATTGGAACATTGTTTTTGACAATAATACATTATTTAAAATGTTTTAAAGTTGTATAAAATTATATTAAAAAAGGACCTTGTACAAATAGAAATCAAACTATAATATGAGTTTGTTAGAAATAATATATTTATTTTATGATCAATTTATGAAAAGTAAACTAAACTTTCATATAATATTATGCGTTTTTTCTGTAAATTGTTCAAGTTTATTTTGTAAAAATATGTGTCTATATTTCAGTAAAAAGGTTGTTGTTTATTTAACAAATTGTAGATATTTTGTCACAACTGAATATAAATCTAAAAATACATATTAAATATAAAAAATTGTAAATTTACTTAACTATATTAATGTTGTCATTAAAAAGTGGTAATAACATGTGGCGGACGTAGATTTCTAAATCGATTATATACGGTTGCTATCTTCTCCAAGTATTAATTTAAATATAGTAAAATAAATATATTATACTTGACAAATTACGATGTTTATATATATACAATTAGCATAATTCAAGAAATATTAAGAACTGTAATTTATATTTAATAAACAAACTTCTGTTGTATTTTTTGATTTCTGATTTCTTCATAATAACAAAACGTCCACGAATAAGCAATCATCGATTCCACCAGTTCAATAAAAATGAGACCTCACCGATGTGGCGTAGAAAATATGCGTTTATGTGCAACATCTAACGTGTACTTATTAAAATTAATTACTGAGGAAATCCGATAAAAAAAATGCAGAACGGCGTCGGTGGCGAGTAATTATTGTGTGTGTGTACGTGTGCTGATTGACTTCATTAGGTTTCTCTCCATTGCCTTCACTTTATTAGACTGGACAGCGATCAATTTGCGTGCTAATAGGCGCAGGATATGAGATTGATGAATGAATAGAACATCTTCTACGGAATTTATCTGAAATGTAGATTGATTGATTCATCATGAAACAATATATATTGTGTGTATAATGAGTTTTCTAAACGAATTTGAGTTTTGTTCGTTATCTAAGAGAGCTTTCACAAATTAAATAAAACATCGCGCATCCGCCAAAAACAAAATTGTATGTTGTTTCCATGTTATTGATATGTTTGGCCGTTTTTTACATGTTGATGAATATTATTTATTAATTTGAAATTATTAAATGACTTTTTTATCTATTTTATTTATGAAGACTTTCTACTGGCATTTTCTGAATATTTCGGGATAATATTATATATTGATATTTGTCTTTAAAATGTTGAAAGAAATAAAAGTTTTTAAAAATATTATGTGTGATTAGTGATATATTTAATTTACTGTAGTTAATATACAGTGCTTGCCAGAGAAATAGCACACATTAATACTTAATATTAATTAGAAAATGTACACCTCTAATTAAATGCTAAGAAAATATTTTATATTTTATTTAAACTACATTAATTATAATATTATATTGTTTCTACAATTATTTATTTCTTACCTAAATCAAAATAATTTATACATAAATTTATTCACAATTATTCTAAATTTAGTAATTGGTGTCTTAATCGTGATTTTCTGTCGTTCCATAAGTTATCAATTGAATTTAGATCCGGATGATGGTCAATCGAGAACTACAATCTTATTATCTTTTATCAGAGTGCTTCGGAACCCAAGGGCCAAACTTTTATTTAGAGGATAACGAACGTATTGTTTAGCAACTGATTTTTATTCTATTGAACTTAAATCCATCAATCCATTGGCCAAAATTCTAAAGGATAATTAATATATTTTTGTGCAAACTTGCAAATATTTGCATATTCAAAAAAATTGTAATTTGTTAAGATAGTTTTGTCAATACATTATGTTCATATTTTGTACCTAATCACCTAAGAAAATACTATTTTTCAAGTTTTATTATGTAAAATTTCTCCAAAAAATTTTTTGCTAAAGATAATTTAATATTTAACCGAAATATTAAGGAAATTATATTTTTAAGGTAGCCATCTTATATTTCGTAAAATGAAATGAATATTTTGGAAAAAAATGTACTTTGGTTACAAGACAGTTTTTTCTATTTGGCCTGGTCAGGAAATAAGAATAAATTTGAACACCCTGAATGAACGTGAGGCCAAAGAAATTCGATAATTAGGCTCTTCATTAACATTTTACCCATAATTCTTACTCAACTAATTATACAAATTATTTACTTTAAGTATTCTTACCTACTTCCCTATTTATATAATATTTCACTTACTTCAATAATTTAATATGCAACAACGTTTTATCCTTATCCAATGAAGCCGTACATACCATACAACCATTAAAGTACTAACGACACTACTTGCCATATTTTATTTAAATGTTTTATTTTCATTAGTCGTACGCAGATATAAATCATTCGAAGTGCATTTGAAACGTGGGAAATTGAATTCTGACATCGAATTATGTGCTTAATTGGCATCGCGTTTCCTCCAACACAATTTCAATTTGTTTTAACATGTGAATGTTGAGAGAACACGATATTTTTCTCAAGATTTCTCTAAACGTTTCATTGTTTGTGATGTGTCTTTACTATCATCTTGATTTGTTCCGACACAGATATTTTATACCTGTTGGTTTGCATCGAATTATGATGTATTCTAAAAGTGTCATCTGCAACTTCTTATATTTATTTATGTATGTAGCAAATGCTAATGTGTGCCTCATATTATGCCAAGCACGTTTTCACATGTGCTTTTTATGATTTTATAATTGACTATTTGGATACTTTGTTTTTATTTATTCTTCAAGAAATACCGTTAGTGAAATTTGTATAAACAAATTAATGTAAAGAATATTACAAAGATTTTGACCAAACCAGTTAGAGAAAAACGCATTTTGTTAGCTCCGATCTTTTCTGTAATCATGAAACATAATTTTTTGTTTAATTTTTTGACAAACGTTAAAAACTTTCTACATTCACTTTTTACGTAATATAAAACGTTTACCACAAAAAAAATATATGTCCATAAATTATGTTGGTGACCATAGAAGGGAAGAGATAAATAATATTGTTGCTTATTAAAGCAAGGTTTGTCTGTTGTTCTGGAAGAACTATGAAAATTAACCAATTTGGTACGCCCTGTATATATGTAAGGAGACTAATTAGTCGAAATCCTAATGCTGCTAGAAATGCATACACATGTTATGTAATCAAAATGGTGTCAACCGAGATTAGTTCAGTATTATCCAATAATTTATTTTATAGTTCCGCTACATACCGACATAATCACATTGTGCAGAAAGTGTTTCACAAAAATGCACATTGCATTGCACGTTTTTCTTAATAAAAGTCGCGGGAACTATGAACGTATACTTAAAGTGCATAACAATAATTTCTGCCACTATTGCGGTGTTGTCCTCAATATTACAGCATGAAAAATGGGTGTTGCAAAATACGGCTGACAATTTTGTCCAATGAAAATAATGACGATTACAGTTAGTAAATTTATATTCGAGTTGAAGACAATTGTTTATACGACATAAGTTTGTTTAACGATTTGTCTATTATATTTAAATTAAGTAGGAATTACGTATGATTGGTGCTGCATTATTTGAGTTAATGTAGATAATATTTATTATATATTAGAAATCGATTGTACAAATACCTAGAAAAAAATGTAAGCTTTTATAATTTTTATTGTCCAGCATTACGGGTATTTTCTTTTTTAAAATTTACCCACGATAATTGCCGTTAATACAGTCTTTAATTTTCTTGACATAATGGGTTCAGTTATGTTATCAACGTTTCTCACAGGCGTACTTCAAATAGACGTGTTTATGGTTTGTGAACTGTTAATTGAAAATGCTAACCTTCACCAACTTGCATAATGATAAGTCAAGGTAAAATGTTTTTATGAAATAAAAGTTTATACCAATCACATAATTTATCGAATGTACACCTTGAGGGGCAATAACAAAATTATAACTTCAGTAACAGAACTGCTAGGGGCTGTTAATATTGATAAATAGGAATGCGTCTAATGGGAAACATTCTTGTCATGACAATTCTCAATATTGTATTTTTAAAACTTTATCCCGATAAATTACTTTAGAATAAATTAACTGTCTATGATCATAAGTACGTTGACAGTACTTTTTCCCACTGGATATTACCAAAAAATCCATTCAGCATGGCATAAAGCTACAATTTTTTATTTAAATATCTATTTATGCAGAAATGTATAGTACTCCTTCAAAAAGGTGTCAACATAGTTTTAAAACAATATTATTGAATTCAATTATTTTGTATACTATACAATTGAAAATCCTTTGAATTGCTGACATAATTTGAAGGAAGTAATTATGGTCATCTGTTGTGCAATAAAAACTGTTGTTTTCATTTAATATAAAACAACTGGTCTGGCTATAGAATTGTAATTTAATTTTACAATTCAATAAAGGTACTGAAATGAAAGTGAATTAATAGATGAAATATACCAATGCAGGTGTCTTATTATACTTCACCATTAGCAAAAGCAGTAAGGAACAAATAGAAATTTTCTATTAACAATTTCAAAAACACAATTTAAATACGTATTTTTAAGATATTCTGAACACGCAACAATTAAATTATTTTAATCATTCTCCACCAAACGAACATTGTTTTGAATTGAATGTAAATTTACAATGAAAAGTATCCCATTCACTTAAATCTTTAACAGTGTTGAATACACACTACAGAGCATCGGCAACTCCGTTTACATCAAGTTATCTATTGTATAGCACAAATTATATCCGAAACCACATTCCACCGCTGTTATGTTTTGTGTTGTAGTTCCACATTTGCTAATCGTAGCATGCATGTTGTTTTTTAGTTTTTCGGTGATTTACGTGTAAATTTAATTTATGAAGGTATGTTCCAAAATAAAATTAATATTTCCTTGAATTAAGTCTGGCTGGTTGATGTCGGATAATTAAAATTTTAACTACTCATATCCGTAAATAATTATTTGGAATTTTATTCATTTAGTTTCACTTTCGTAAAATCTTGTTTGTAACGTTTTTTTAAATATAATTTTAGAGGAAATAAGGTAATTTAAAATTGTAACTTAATGTTCCACCAGTATAGGTAACAGAATAAACCTATAAATATTTAAAACATTTACATCATCTGATTTTTAGCTAAAAATAAGAGACTATTTTTATTTAAACAGAAAAAACTTTTTTTAATTTACTTATGTAGCAATTTACAACAATTTCCAACTAACAATTCGAGGTCAAATTAGACTATTTTGGATATTTAGGATTCTGACGTATACATTTAAAGTTATACATGTTGTTATTTAAATTCCTTAAGTATTATTAACATATTAAACATTATCGTTTATATGAATACGATATTTTGTTATGTTTATGTCTAGAGAACTGGTTTAAAATTGCTCGAAGACTCTTTGCAGACCTGATTTCAGTGATATAGATGCTCAATGTCAAATTTCCTAATTACTATACTTATGTATTTCTTAACTTCAGCAGTTTGAAGTTGAGAGTATAGTTGTAATCTTCTGTTCACAATTTAAATAAATGATTTATTTTTTTATAAAACAAAAGCTTAAGTTGTCTTTCAAATGTCGAAGAGACTTGAACCAGATGAGACCTCTGGAGATGCTAGTGTTAACTAGCTAACCTATTTTTTCAATTGCGTAGTATCAAAAATGTACTTATAAACAAAATATCATGTTTCTTGTCTCGAAATCAAAACCTATCTTAATTTTTACACATTTTTTATAGAAAATCTAAATACACCCTTGAATTAAGAACACTAAATACAACAAAATAAAATTTGGGTATCAAAACTATAAGTATAGTGTTGTTAGATAATATTCAAATATTCTTAAAAAATAAGATAATTGTGCTGTTTTTGACAGTTTATAAGATACAATAATTTCATAAAAAAATATTATTTTTAATTTTTCCACAGAATTATATGAATATGCATATTTTTTATGAATTTTGGTATATATCCATTTCAGAGGGTGTTTAATTCAGGGTGGAGTTTGTGTGTAGCATAATCTTTTCTAAAAGTTAATTAGAATTTGTTTAAAGATACTATAAAATGAATACTACCTATTGCTTCTTCATTGAATTGTTATAATTTCAGGCTCGTTTAATTCAGTATCTTCCATTTCACTTTTTATACAACTATTTTTTTTTATTTTAATAAATTAATGACATTTTCTTTATAAGCCGAATATTATATTTTAAATTGTCAAATTAACAGGAATTGTATTTTACCAAATTGTAATTATTTTTTATGGGATAATACCAATAAATTACTATTATTTTAGTTTACAAACAAACTTTTACTTTTGAAATTTAGTAATTTTATGTTACATTTTCATTTGTGTTATTCACCTGGATAATCGCAAATTTATGTTTTTGGGTTTATCATCTTACTTAAAGCGGCGTCCAGAATTAATGACAAACCCGTTTAAGTTGATTAATATTTCCTTAGAAAGGTAAATTTCATTTCAACTAATTAATTTCTATTGGAAAAAAATAACTGAGCTTCAATATGTAATTAGAACTTTCTACAGATGTACCTTATTTTTCTTCCGATCGATACGAATTAATAGGTATGATTGCTTGCATAATTTACTCACCTTTGTAACAAAATATTATACATCTCAATTGGACTTGTAATTTAGTCTAGACGGCGCATTAAGTTAAATAGAACCGAAAAATAAAAAATTCTGCCATTATCAAAGTGAAAAGTCCAAATGACCCATGTCATTAGTATATTAAAATATGCACTTGATTAAAAAATAACAGTTTATTCATCAGCCCCTTGAATGTGAATACTAATAACACCGTTTTGCAATTTTCTAATTATAATTTCATTTGCAGAGTCCGGATGACGAGAACAACAAACGGCCGCCCGAACTGGGCGGCCAGGGCGCAGCCAAATCAGCGGCGTGCACGAAAGGCGTCGCGATGTCGTTCGGTTTCAAGCGTCGACCGGCCACCGCGCCCGCCATAGCGTCCAACGCCAGTGCAGCGCGACGTCTGGCAAACGCGGACGTCGCCAACGGCAACGACACGGTGGGTAGCGACGACGGCGGTGTGAGAGTGTGTGTGAGCGTGAAAATTGTGAGCGTGCCCGAGCGGTGAGTGTGACGTGAGGTCTTATCGCTGGAGATTCCCGATGAATCATGGTCTTGCCGGCTGGAACGATTTTATGGGAGTTGGCCGGCTGGCTCCTCATATTTGTTTGTTGAAATTAAGTTTTTAAGTAGCACCTGTTGATATTATTTACAGCTTTGAACTGCATTATATTTATCTTCTTTAAATGTTGCATTTTGCATATATTTCTGGAAATAGATTTCAATAGAAAGTTATCTTATAGACAACTGTAATTTAACATTTTTTCTTCATCATCATTAATATAAGAACATTTAATTGTTTAATTAGGAATTTTATATGCAAATACCTATTATTCTTTTAACCCATTGTATTTTTATAAACAAAATAAAAATCTAAAAACGTATCTTTCTTATGATCTTCACATAATTAGAATATAATCATAGAAATTAGAAACTGATGCATTTCACGATGTGGAATACAACATGAGCATCAATGAGTAGTTGTTAGATATCATACTTTATTTTATGCAAGTAGCATAATATGTCATGTAAATCATAAATATCATGGAAGAAATAATCATATTTACTTTGGTAACAAGAAAGTTTCCATCTTATACAAAGGGTAACATTGATTTACAATTCTAAACTTCAAAAATTATCTAAATCTAACTGAATGACATGAAAATGTTATTAATTTTTATTTATGTATGGAAGGCCCGATTACTATTTTTCTTAAAGGTAATTAAAACATACAAATAACGGTATAAAAAAACGCTGAATTGCAGCTGAAAATAATGTAATTTTTAACAATGTTCAACCACTTTCGCATTTTGAATATATTTTTCAATAACAAATAATAATGTTATTCATTGTTCTACATTTTTAACCAATATTCAATTATAAACATTTCAAGAAATAGTAGACTAAACTAAAAAATAAACATACTATTATAGAAAAAAAGAAAAAAATAATTGAATTTACTGCTAAATCTCTATGTTTCATCTATGTGAAAGAGCTTCGAATTGAATTTATATATTTTCTGTAAGTCTTCTCGTATAAGAAATCATCATTTGTTAGAAGCTGAAACTCCTATATTTTCAATTTCGTTTACATTTTCATTCACCTTCTTTATCGTTTTGAACACCTAGATTTTCTAGCTGAAAGTGGTGTCAAAGAGACACGAACTAAATCAGTGCTCTGAAGATGTTAGCCACTCGTGCTAGCGAAACTAACTATATAAATATTTAAAGTATAATTTTACCTTTCGCTTCTTTCTGTCATAATATTTTCATTCTTTATCCGATTTAGTCCACCAGGGTTTAAAATAATGTAATAAACTATTGATTAAATTTGAACTTTCAAATTATTTATGAACTATTTACCTCAATGGGGTTTGCTTTTCAATGTGGACATCCTTTTAAGTAAAAACTGGAAAACCTAAATCTGTTTTTTCTAAAATTATTAATTTCGCTAAATTAAAAGTATATTATTATTTTTATTTATTCTCTCGTATAATTAATTGATTTATTTATTTTCTCTTGGTGTCTTTAAATTCAGTATTACGCGATAGTAACGAAGAAATAATAAAATAAGGCTCCAGTATTTCAAAGTCAAATAAACTGTAATAAAAAGTTGGTTCCTTTGAAATATAAATGTTTTATACATATGTTACCTGAGCTAGAGGATGCGAGGAAGTTGTTCTCTCTCGGGTATGCATGAATACGAAAAAATATACATTAATCCCGAATACTAGTTCTGAATGTAAACTATCCTCGTTCCAGGACACTGAGCCCCTGACCCAGAACGCCGTGCCAACGGGCAGGACGACGCCCCGGCTGGCGCCGCCCAAGAAGGAACCCAACGCCACCAAACAGGTCAGCCGATTCGGTTTCCGCCACGGTCCGGTCAACCGGCTGAACAAAGTCGCCGATCTCAACAATCAACCGGTCACCGCCGAGTTCGGCAACAACAACGGCGTTGTTGTCGGGGGCGGCACGACGAAACGCTCCCCCGGGGTGGCGAAGAGCGTTGGCCTGGCGGACAGCAACAGGAACAGGACCGCGAAATCGGGAATCAATGTTCAGCCGCAGGTCAGTTGCCAGAGTACATGTATACACAATGGTTCATGTTGCTAACTCGATTAATTAAGTTATGTGCGGTGGAGCATCAGTGCCGGGAAAATAAAAGGCACGCGAGATTGGAGAATTAATTTAGATTTAAAACAATTGGGGCATGATCGAGAATGGCTAATGGAATCAATTGGGAGTGGAGAGAATTTACTAAATAAAAATTTAAACTATATTTAGATCTTTAGAAAATTTGTTATAGAGTTGATGAAAATATAAGAATTTATTTATGTACTTATCATTTACTTTAATCTACAAATATATAAGATAAGAATACATTCACAAATTAGTCACTGTCGTGTTATTTCCAGTTCTTTTGCTCTTTTTAAACCTAATTACATTGTTTCTTAAAGCAAAATGTTCAAAAGTAGCAGAACCATTTATTTTTAGAAAAATACCTCGAACACATGTAAGTAACAGCCCCCTAATTATATATACTATTACCTTGAAGACCCTTTTACCGACTGAAACAAATTTACAGTTTTTTTATACTTTCCACCTCCTTCCTTACTTCTAAGACTAGCTGAGTATGTTTATTTATATCTCGACGCAACAATAAACTGTTACATTTTATAACTCAATATACGACCGTTGTGGTTTGTAAATTTTCTCTTGAATGAGCGTAATTATATCAGTACGCTTGTATTTTTAAAATTTGCCAATTTTCAGTGGGTGTATCTTTATTTTGGATCTGGTAATAAGAATACAAAGTTTCAGAATGTCTGGTCTCTACAGTATATTTATAGATTTCAACTCCGGCTGTGGATTACGTTATAAATATTTTATCCTGTTTGTGTAATTTAATATAAATAAAAATTGTCTATTAATTACGAGTAATTTTGTGTCATTAATGTAATTTATTTATATTACCTATGAATCAATCAATTAATTCGTATTACTATGCAAAATAATTATTACAAGGAGAATATGTGAGTCTTGTGGGTAAAATATTAAAATTATTGTCATTTTTCTTTTTTTATATATTTAATTTTCTATATGTTAGTCATAAATTGTAACTTAAGTAATTCGAATATTTATTTTTAGATCGGAAGATTTACTCTACAGTCCAACCAATTGCCACGACCAGAACCCATTCGTTTGATTGAAACAAAAACAGCAAAAACCCTTGCAAACAACAGTCGCAAAGTAGCGATGTACCAACAAGCGGAAGAGACCTCTTCCAAAGACGGATCATTGACAGAAGACTCTGGAGTCGGCAGCCATTTAAGTGGATACATGGGAGATAACGAAAGGTTAGCAAAAATATAATTATTTAATTATTGTCATAAGATATTGTAATTTTAGAGTCCAAGAATTGGAAAGATTGGAATCTTCTCCCATGTTGAAACGACGACTCGGTAATCAAAAACCTAGACACTTAGAAGTAGTAGCAACAAGTAAGAATACTTTTGATGTGAGGGATTTGAGCGATTCTTCAGAGAGTGTAGCCCCCATTCCAAAATTGCCCAGTGCTTTTAACAACACTGACAACAACAGAGGGTAAGCGAAATAACTTATATTTATAGCAAATATGTTTATTGTTATTTTTAGCTCATATCAAAATAACGGATTAGTGAGAGAACGTACTCTTGAATATCAGAGACACATAGATCATGATAATAGAAGAAAGATATCAATAACTTCGTCTGAAGGCTTTAGTGATGATTATGGAGAGGAAGAAAAGACTTACAAAGATAGTTATAGGAGCGAAAAGCAATTTATTAAGCCTACCTTACAACCAACGCCACCGAAATCATTCTTAAAATCGAGACCCAGCATCAAAGAAATAAACGATCTTAAAGGTATTTTTTTATATATTTATATATATTTATATATATATATATATATATATATATATATATATATATATATATATAATATAATCATAATTGCTTAAATAAATTTTTGCAGGTGACTCAAGTCCGCCCAGCTCCGATGACCAAGAGTGGGTCCACGGTGGCGAAGCGATGGCCGATGAAATAAGTTTTTCAATGAGCTCGAGCGACGAAAGCAAAGACAAAGTCCCATCGACAGTGCTTTCCGCCTCCTCATCAGTCTCAAATTCCATCGCTTTGGGCTCAGCCATTCAGTCTCTTCTGATGAGCAGTTCCAGTTCATTCCCGAAACAAGAACCACAAAATGTTACCCCTCTTAACTTTGATGATTCTAAATTCGCACTTGTGGCGGCCAATACTGGAGGTAATTTTACATAATTCCCCTTAATTTAGAAAAATAACATATTTGTTGTTAACAGGGCCTTTATTAGATGATGAAACGTTGGTCTCTCCTGATGACAGCTTGTTCAGTTGTTCGGACACGGAAGAATTGATTAAAAGAAAGCTACAACGAAGCTCTTCTAACTCGAAGGATATCAACGAGAAACTGACACCTCCGAGCCCGGGCACGCCCACTAATGCTTCCAACTCTTTATCGCTGAGCGACACTAAAGATGATTTTCTGATTGACGACGAAATTGCAGATCAACCTGCGTTAGTGTTCGAAGATACGATTGCGGTTGCTCACAATGACACCTTAAGCATTACAATGTCACAGAATAATTCAGAAAATACATTGACCATGGTGGATTCCACTCCAAAAGCAAGAAGGAGGGGTGTCCCTGGTTATGAAGGGAGCCCACTGATGAAAAACAAGAAATTTCTTCACAGCCGAACAGGATCTTTGGACACGTTGTCCCCGTGCGAAAGCATTGCAAGCGATGACTTAATGATGGACTACGAATACAGCCAAAGCAGTGGATTAGATGATGATAGGTAATATTTAAATTTTACCAGGATTATCAGAAATAATTTGTTAGTTAAAAATAAGTCAAGTTCGAATATTTGACATATGTAACAATAAGATACCATAATTTCAATACTTCACACTAGATTGACACGTTAAGTTCACTGTTGACTATTCTTCTCCTACAAATACTGTAATAATAAAAAATGAAACCATTTATTGACATTGTAGTGTGGTTGTTACTGATAGTTGGAAGTTTTAAGCATATATATACTTTTTTGCAGACAAAGTAGTGGGTTTCCGTCTTTAACCGAACAGTCAATACAACAAGAACTGGATTTTGAGAGAGAAGACAGTATCAGAAACTGGAAGACTCTTATTGGAAATTACATGTCTGAGAAACCATCGAAAACGTAAGTGTTAATTTTGTAGTTTTTAGATTTTGTGGGATCCCAACTTAAAACATCATAAGGAATTCCTCAATTTCTTACATATATCAAATTACCTCTAATGAAAATGAAAACTTAGGTTAGATGTTCTATGTATAGACCGTACTTTTTCACTTTGCACAAAAAACATTTAAATTTGCGTTCCTTATTATTATATCTTAATGTATTATATATTTTAATGTGTATGAATCATATATTTATATTTTACCGAATCAAGCAACATCCTTGGTAGAAGATGGTTAATTGACCGAATCTAGTAAAAATAAGTACATATTTTTATTTTGACTTTAATAAGGAAGTAACAACAAACAGCTATGGGATCATAAAATATTTATAAAACATTTCCTACTTTCTTCAACATAAGTGTAGTATTATTTTGTGAATTTGGTTAAAAAGTAAATGATCTTTCATAATTAAGGAATATTATTTATTAATAAGGTTAAATACTAACAAATTTAATAAAAATTAAGTTTATAATATTGGAAAACTGGCACTATTGGCAATACCACACATATTGGAGCCTCGTTTGATTCTAATATAACCGGATTCTCCCCAAGAAGTACCCCAAGAGTTCTTGAAAATAATCGCATCACCAGTGTAACCAACAGCCAACATCCCATGGTTCAACTTTTGCGGGTTGCACGTAGGGTCCGAAAATATACCGGAATGATAAAATTGGAATTTGTCAGTTGTAGCAATTGCAATTGAAACAGGACCGACATTTCCAACAGCGTGCACAAGATCATTTTCTTTTCCTGGTCTAATTATGGCGTATCCACGTATCCTTAATGCCACCTTATTTTTCTGAAATCTGCATTGTCCATCGACACCTCGATATGGATAATCATGTTCAGTATTGATTCCATTTACTTGCACATAACGGAAGGCACTGGACATAGAACCACCTTTGCATCCATTTGCGCCGAAAGGACGACAACAATCCACCAAATTTTGTTTGCTCAAGGAGATCAGTCGGCCTTTACGAATTTTATTCATGCTTTCCATGCTTCCAGCCTAAAAATTACCATGTTAAATGAACACTTATTAAACTTATTCAAGGTAGTACCGCGCTGAAAGCCCAACAAGATCCACACTGTCCTTGATGCCCGACAGGAGTTACTGCACCTTTTGTCCTCCAGTCAATGGCATTTGGAGTGCCATAGCTCGAGTTATAAAATTCGGCACTCTCTTCGTTAGGTTTCGGTCCACTCAATCTTAAATATTCTAAAAATTCTTCGGTTGTCATGTCGGCGAATTCATTAACAGCCTGCTTGTACGTTTCCAGACCCTTTTCGTACCTCGCATTGTGCATTTCAATGGATTTGATATTTTTGGAAAAAATGTTTGCGCGATACGTTTCTTCACTGGGGGATTTATAAGTTTTGCCGTACGTTGACTTAAAATTTTTAAATTCGTCGGCCGTTACGAAAGCAACAAGGCACACAAATATTAAAAACAGTTTCATGATGCTAAAAATTGCAACTGCAATTACAATTTGATATTCACATATATAGACAAACATTTTTTAATTACTTACTGTTACTTATTGGAACGCAAAACAAAAGTACACTATAAACATTTAGAGGTTGTGGGGTGTTTTATATGTTATATTTTACCACAAGTTACACACCTTAAGAAGAAATATTTAAATATTGTGGTTGATTAAATTAATATATTCGTTTAATTTTTGGAATACATTGATAACATTAGGGGTTTTAGTGTGTCATAAAACCTATATTTAAACTTATAAATATTTTATGATATATATTATTTTTAATTTTTTATTTTGCAAGACAACCATTATTCTGATGCGTCCAAGTTTGAACTATTTAAAAAAATCATTTGCATATACATTAATTTATTATAATTTATGTGATGATTATTAATCATTTATTTTTAAAAGTAAATGGTTGGTTTATTTATTTCTTTTGAAAATTCTGGTTTTACATAAGTTGTGGAATTTTATTTGTTTAATTTTGAAACATTAATAGTTACAACAGGTATTCTATCACTTTTAGCAAAGTTTCAAATTCCAAATTTTCAAATTTCGGAATTAATTTCTTTTTGAACTCTTTCAACTTTTAGTTAATTATAATTTCTTTTCATTATACGATAATAAAGCTAAATGTAGTATTATTAAGCATAAAATAACAATAAAATATAAATTACAATACATCTCTTTAAATTTTTGAAAGCTCATGCTCTATTTTACCTAATTTGTAATTAGTATATTCTTTACACTTATGGTAAATCTATTTTTCTTTTTTTAGGACTTTTATCGTTCTTATTTCCAATAAATTCCAACAAAATTCTAAAAAAATGTTTAATTATAAAATGTTATTCAAATTAAGAATTTAAAATATTACATAATATTAGAAATGATGACCTTAATTCATTTAAAGTTTTAAACAAATATGTTAATGCTTAATATTTAATTAAATTTATAAATATTTTAGATGAAATATTTTCGTAGAATTTTCTTTTGCCTATTGTAATTCCGCAGATCAAAAATAATAATTGTTCCTGATTCTTTCTGGTTTGAACTGTTGGAAGAATAAAATATTTGAGTAGTATGATAATCCTTCACTGTAATTTGTGTGTTGATTATTAATAATTTATTTTTAATAGTAAATGATTAAAAATAATATTCGTCTGTTTAATTAAAATTTAACTCGTCTGTAACTATATATTTATTTCGAAATTTCCGGTTTTACAAACTTTAAAAATTATGGCTTTTTGTTTGTTTAATGTTGTAACTTTAAAGAAACCGTTCAGATTTCATCGTACCACATCGTAGATTTATGTACTTTAATCTGACTTATTCCACCAGGTGAAATCAGCGTTGTCAATTCTCAGTTAAACTACTATTGTTGAATAAAATCCTCGATATTTATTATTTATGTGTTGTTTGTTAAACATATTTAATTGGTAATTTCTGAATACTTTTAAGAAAGTTCACAGTATATCGTTTGTGCAATAAATTTCAAATTTCTACATTGTAATGCATTGTTGGAAAAGTTTATTGACTGTTTTAAATTTTAATTAAGTATAATTTATGTTCATTATACGACAATAAAAATAGGTACAGTATTATTACAATAAAATATAAATTGCATAAAATTTCCTTAAACTTATTTATTAATAATATAATTCTCTCATTTATGGCTTTATGTTTATTAACTCATCTAAAGTAACGATCTTTGTAAAAACATTTTAACGTATCGTCTCTCTCCATTTTAAAAGACTGTTCACTTTTATCACTTTCTTTACAGCTAAAAAATTTTAAATTAAACATAGATTGTTTGAGTTCATTATGTTATTAACATGTACACGGAATAATAACTTAGGAATAATCAAAAAAACTCAAACTGAATTATAAAATAAAATTAAAAATATTATTTAAGTTATAAATATTTAAAATAATACAAAGAAGAAGTTGTCGTTTAAAAATATTAGAACTAGAATTTCTATAATGATAATATAAACTTATCATTATTATAATATCATTTTTGTTACAATATATCTATTCCCGAGTTGGCAACGTCGATTTCAACCTCACAACAAACTCCAACGACAGGTGAACCAGTTAACAAAGCGCGATAGTGCGGTCCGCGAGCGTACACCAGTCAGCTGTGGCAGTGGAGGACGGCAGTGAGGTTCCACGGTGCGCGACTTTCCGGGTGAATCTTTTTTTTTTAATCAGCAATCACCAATACAATCCGGCTCGCAAATCCGTGATGTGATCCTCACCTTGTTATAACTAAGAAAAGGTTTGTCCATCATACGGAACGATGACTAGTTCGATTAAAGTTATGAAAGACAACATCAACAATTTGAAGAGCAACAATGGTCACATACCGGTACCAATTGGATATCAGAACGGGTGAGGAAGCGTAAATGAATAATTTTGTTGAATCACGTTTTATTGTAATTCAAACACAATTGGATTGGTTGCATAAAGCACTTTCTAATATTGAATTAGATATTATTTGATGGAGTGGTCGATGCTTTATCAATTACCTTCAAGTTATTATCATTCGTCCGTGTTTTGAGTTATCTTCATACTTAAAATGCAAGTATGTTATGTTGAAGATAAACCGTAAAGTCAGTGGGCAGTTGAGTGCTTCTTGTTAAAGTGCAACTCAAAACCAAAAGTAAATGTTGTGTGTTCATTGCAAAAAAGTAACATTTGCAATAAATTACTCATGGTTGTTATACTTTCACAAATGTGTCGAGGTTTATAAGTTCCTTTATTTATTCTTATAAAAATATATTCTTCTTTGTTTAGAAACTTATAAATTCTAATCACCTTAATTGCCTTATATTAACTTATATTAAGTCAATAAATTAATTCAAATCTGGTAATAAACGATGAACCTTAGATACATATTAAAGATCTATAGTATAAACAAAAATTTCTTCTATTAAATTTATATAATCAACATTTTTGATGAAATGAGTTAAAATAAAAATCAGTTAGAATATTTAAATTTTGTAAGTGTTCACATAAACTGTAAATATAAATAAAAACATTAATATAAATGTGACTTTGCACGTGCTGAATTCATGAAAGTTTGAATCACAAACAATTTTCATGGAGGTAATTAAAGGAAAAACTATTTCACCGTCAACTTAAGTTTATTTAAACTTGACTTCCACCAGTTGCCAACGTATTTTTAAACTGATTATATAAACCAATTTTACGTGAAAATGCTATTTTAACAACTCGATGATAACAACAGATCATTTACGATCGATTTTGATTTGTTACTACGCTGGTTGTTAACCGTTAACCCCGTTTTGTGTGGCGTGCAGATTTTAATTTATCCGGCTTCTTTGTTTGAAAAGAATCGGGGTGATAGATTTTCATATTGGATTTATTCGTCAATAAGGGCTTTGTAATGCCCGTCGTACTTTCTTCAAACTGCATTTTACATTAAGCCCCCGATCTGCGCGTACTATTAATTACACAACGATTACGTAACACACGTGGCAATGTCCGCTACAATGCTGTTTTTAAAAAACCGGAAGATCTAGGGATTCCACCGATGAAACTCCAGTTAATTAGGTAAATTATGCACGGCGGGTTATTTGAGGTAATCAACGTGTTCCGACCGTGCCCGCAGCCGGAGAGATTACCCATCTTGACTGAGAAAAATTGTACGTTGGCTCTGGTCGCGGTTTCGAACCAGAATCTTCGTGCTTCCGCTTGACAAACTGCCGACTGGTGCATAATTACGTGTAATCTTATATATTGCAGGATTGCGGTGGATGTGTGTAATTATTTTCAGTAGCCATGTCTTACAACAGTTACATTATGCCTGGAGATAAAAGACGCACCATGGACTGAATCGTTTTTTATAGTACTTCTCGTCGAACTCGCATATAGAAATTTTTACCAAGGCTGTTTAAATATAAAATATTCCCACAACAATTTTTTATAACGACATATACTCTTATGATAAATACAAATTAAAAACACAATATTTTGGACGAGGATACAAAATTTATATTGATACGTACTGAATCTATGTCAGTAGTTTCAGTAAATTAGGAATCTTATTGCATTAAAAGAAACATTGAGGTCAATTAATTCTAGAATGAAGTTGACCATGAACTATCCATATCATAAAGCGTACATTTTATAAATTATGTTGATTCATTTAAAAAACATTTGTCTTGACGTTTTCTTCAGTTGGCAAAAGAGAATTTATTGTTAAATTATTTCTTGATACATTTAATTCTTGTGAAACAGGTTTAATCAAACACCCACCTTTTGTTGTGTATGTATGGTATATGTAACTGATATTAGTATGTTGACTGTTAAATACCACATTATAGTCTAATACCATAAATTATATTTATCTAAAAAGTTTGTGTGATTTTTAATTAAAAATTTGATTTTTGATGTTTTACTAACGTGATTCATTTTTCCTCAGTTATACGAGTATGATTCATGTTATTAATTGGTGATATAAAATAATTTACTAGGCTTGATAGTTTTCACACACAACACAATGTCCAATTAATTGATAAACGTCAATTGAACGAGCATGATTCATTCGTCTTTAACTGTTACTTCAAAATACTTTTTTTTGAACAACTGGCTTGTTTCCTTCATTATTTTCCAGGACGGTGGCAATATGAGAGACATTAACATTCACAATTTCGAGTACGTACGCAAAAAGCATTTTTAATTAAAATTTTTAACACGATTTTGTGACCATCTGTGTGATTTATTTTAACCCAATTAAAACGGTCGAGTATCCGTGCAAATAAGACTACGTGCGAAATATAACAAAAATATTTTTTTACCATGGTAATATCTAAATGCTCTTATCATCTGACGAATTTATCATGATAGAATGTATGTCGTATTTCGAGAGATTTGAAGTGCGCATAAATTTTATTATCGAACTCTGTTATGATTACACATGCGCTCCACTGAATAACGTGAAACCGATTAAACCGGCAAATTAATGTTTGAAATGTATTTAAGTAATAAAATAATTATTTCCAATTGGCAACTGTTTCATTACACGGTGGTTTTCGGTTAATATCGTTCAGATTCTTTGTATAACTGATTATGCGTACTCTTTATATTTATAATTATTTCTTTCAAACATAAAGACTCTAAAAAAATCTTGAACGGTTTAATCTTGCAAAATAGTTCCATGTGGCTGATGAGCTTTCACCACACTTTTTAAGTAACAATAAATATCATACAGAATTGAATATTTACGATTATAGTACTATTCTAAGAATAATTTCTGCGATTTGAATAATAGTTATTATTTAAAATTGTAATATTGATTTATTTACTTTTTCCTTGACCAAGAGTGTATTAAATTACACCTTCGTGCAAATAATATTGACAACGAGCCACACTTGAACCTAAAGGATGTCTAAAGTTGGTTAATTTTGATGATAAAATACAGAAAAAAAATAAGCTTTTATTAAAAAAGTGTACAAGGTTTTAAAAAAGAATGGGAGATATTTAGTTTTGGCTAAAATAATCAGAAAAATTAGATTAGCGAATGGTTATTCTTTCTCGATATATTTATTTGCAATTACTTATTACTCATTTATTATATACAAAGGAACAAAAAGCAAAAAAGTTTCAAAAATTATTCAATCTGCTCTTTAATTTTTATCCAAACGCGATAACTTTGTGTAAACGATTTTTGAATTTCTTGAACTTCTAAATTGATTAAAATTTCTTTGATCATAATTGATTAATTATTTGCTGCAGCTCCTCGAAGCTATTTACAAGAGTACCATAGACAACTGATTTTAATTTTCCCAAAAAATATCTATCTGTTCCCGAATTTTTTCTTCTGATTTATGACTAGGTAGAAACTTTAGTGAGTTTTTCCTATAATACTATGCGACGGAACTTTGTGTTGGCGTAGTTAAAATAATTAAGATATCTGATAAATTAGTTGGGCCATATTCAAAGAGAAGTAAGTGCTTTTTTGGGAATTTTATACGATTAATAAAATATAACGACTAGCAATGAACTAAAAATTAAAATTATAATAATTGTTTTATTTCGTAGTTTTAAAAATACAGGGTGTTCTTAAATAATATCGACATTTGAAGATTCAACACAATAAATTGGAATAATACTTGACAAGTTATAAATTTCACTAACTGGATTGTTTTTGATTATTTAATTAATAAATGTTTGAGCCAGATAAAAAGTAAAACAAATTTTCAATCGGACACACCATTATTTACAAATTTTAGACTATTAATAAAATGTATTTGGATCGAAAAATTCCCTTCTATTTTTCAAGAAATATTTTTTGTAAATCTAATAATGTATTTATTTTCTAGTACCTACAGTTGTTATTAAGAAAACTTTACTACCTTAATGTGTAATTTGAGTACACCCTGTATATCAAAGTCCAATATTTTTATAGAAATTATCAAATCACTTAGGGTTTGTGAAGTTTTGCAGAACCCTCGTATTTGCCAAAATCTCGATCCGGCCATGATTTCGTATTTGCCGCTCCCTGGAATTGAACAATGCGTGGCGGTGCCAGGCACCGCGACGCGCCGCCGTCTCAGTAGGGCAATATGTAACTAACCGGACGGACGAAGGCGTCGTCTCTCCCTGTAAAAATGAATCGAAACTACAACTTTCCAAACTAAAAACATTGTGATTTTCGTGCCTAATACTTTTAAAAGTTCTTAATGAAGTGTATCTTCCGTCTGTTTCCTAATTTTAGTTTACATTGATCTTTCCTAAATATGGCGAGAACAGTCTATAAAACGCGTAAACCAACTGTGGATCCGTCCACACAAAATTAACCTATATTTTTGTAATGGTCTTTAATCGATTTTCCGGTTGGGAGTATGAAGAATGCCGTTGTGATACGTACGAATAAGACGACCGAACTGCGGTACAATAGATCGCCATCGGTAACGCGTAAGATTGTTAATGTGTTGCCCAGTGTGTCCACTCCAACAAGTGCTCGTTGCAAATCACCTGATCAAAAGTCTCCCAAAAAGAAATTGTCTCCGAGAAAAATCTCACCGGAACAGTCGTCGCCAAAAAAATTTATTAGGTACCATTCAGCATCATAATTGTAACACATTTTTAACTGAGAATTAATCAGGAAACTCTTCGGATGCAATATTTATTCTGCCAGAGGTTCCGTAAACTTCTAAAATACACAAATGAAATATATAAGTATTGTTTTCTTATTATCTATACTCGACACCGTTTTTTCTAACAACAAAATTCGTTGCCAAAATTTTTCAACCATCAATTTTAGTTAAGTTATAAATATTTTACAACACACCACCACCACAATCTTCGTACGTGATTTAAAAGTTCAGAAAGTTAATTATTCAGGCGCCAAATAGCTGGAATTTAAAAACATGCCCGCTGAGCCAAAAATTTAAATTAACTTTTGCTTGGCTAAATAAGGGGTAATAACTTGCTGACCTATATAGGAAAGTCCTATTAAAAGCTGCTTGCGTGCACTCTAATTTCGTTCCTGCTATGTTAATGTTGCGGGAAATTGCCCTGAAGCTACAGCAACGTATTCAGTGACAGTTTTTTTTATATAAACGGACACGAACCTGTTTTACGAAATCAATGTAATTAAGCAATTTAAAACTTTTTAGTAAAAAACTACCAAATTGTGTATGAATGACTCATATTTCAACACCGAATTGAATTCTTGCTCTAGTAATTTTTATACAAAGGCAAACCAGCAACAAATAGAGCGTAATCTTATTTTGTTTTAATGTCTCATTGTGTTTTCACTTTTCTGTGTGAGTTAAGTATTTAAATGTTTCTTTGTTCTTCTTTGTCATCGTTTTTTCGAACAAGTAATTTACTTAAATGGTGACATTCAATTAGCTTTTACAAGCTACAAACGTTTGTTTACATTTTAGTCATCATGTCTTCTTCTTTGTTTTTCGTAATAAATATAATATTTCTTAGTTTATTTTCTGATCATTTTAATTCACAATAAAATCTATGCTTTATGTTAACATCTGTCTGAAATTTAATATGCATTTGATTCATTGGGTGTGGAGATAAAACCGTATCAATGTCTAATTAACGTGAATATGATCACGCAATTGATCCAAAAATATATTGATTGCTGCGACATTTAACATTTCTATTTTTATCATCATCATCCTGCTAATATTGGCATTGGTAATTAGTTATTGACTTTAAATATCAAATTTTGTAAATTATTATATCTAATACTGGTTTAACATGAAATATGAATATTTTTACTTATTTTAACACATGTTCATTAACTCTGGAGAAAACTAGTCTTCTAAAATTATAAATTAAATATGTACTAAAATGCATTAATGGAAAGAAAGACTCAAATATATATTTATTTAATTTTCAAGAATAGTAAACAAACATTTTACAATTGTCACTTGTTTCAGCAATGCGACGAGAACGCGACTGCTGCGATCGCGGGCCAGCACGCCCAGTTCGGTGCCGGAGTCGCCACGGTCCCTTGAAGGCGGCCGCGGCGCCGCCGGTGCCACCAACCGTTCCCGCTCCTTGGCCACCAGCACACCGGTGAAGCCACGTCTTACGAGCCACCACCTGTCGTCATCGACGGCCGGTTACGACTCGGACGACTCGGTACGGCTGGATCGTGCCAATCACACGGCCATGAAGCAGGACATCATCGGCATCAAGACGATGCTGCTGAAACTCAGGCGGGTCCTTAACGAGGTGAGGGGGGCTGATACTTGTCTCCTGCGTATTTTTTGGGATAATAGGTTGAATATCTACCGTTAAATTATTTACCTAAAATTTCGATATTCATCTTGAATCTTCTGTTTTGTATGTGTACTAATTTACACTGTAATTGTTTTCGGTTTTAGTAAAATCTATCAGTGCACATTTTATTTTTACAATGTTTTATCCATATTTATGTTGTGCTTTATGTGTCATTTTATGTTTTTTTTTTTCTTTTTGCATGTTCATTGTGTTTGTTGAGCAGACTGAAGAAGATTTATTGTTGAGGGTAAGTCGCTCCGGTTGATCTCTCCCAAAATTGCCTTTCTCTAACCTTATTGTGCTGAATAATTAGAATAATTACACGTTTCTGGGTGATTGTGTTTCCTGTAATTAAAATCATAAAAATAACAATTACTGCTCCTAAGTGCATGTTTTATTACAAACCTTTTGTGTCTGTAATCATGTAACTGTTCCATGATGTCATTTAATACTGTGCCCAAGAGGTGATTAACATATTAGTAATGGATGTGCTAGTTTTTGCATATGTGACAATTTTTAATATCTTTGCCAAACTACACATAATAAATGTAAATAAAATTATATGTGATTTTTAATGACTAGCAAATAACTTTAAATAAGGATAAGTTTAATGTCACTCTGTTGAATATATTAATTTTGAGAGATTACTAATAAAAATAAAGATAATTTATCGATAATAAAAATTAACAAACGTATTAAAACGTCATTTATAGTCGGATACTCACAACCCATTCGAGAGTCAGGCGGTGCTGACGAATGGGCTCTTCAACAGTCTGGCGGCGGCGACCTCCACGGACGATGGGAACAGTCGCTGCGACGACGATGGCGACGACGCCAGGACCGAACTGGCGGAACTGCGACGACAGGTGCTGTTCCTGCAGGGCCAACTGGAGGACAAGGACCGTGCCGTGCAAGATCTTCAGGAACAGATGGTGAAGCTGGCCACCGAGAACTACCACGCTAACTCCGCTCCCGCCTCCACGATTGCGACCGACACTTGCAATGCCGCTACGCAAACAGATAGGGTAATTAATTGATTTTTGCTCAAATAATTCCAAGCTGTGATTCGAACTGTAAACTTCAGAAAAAAATACAGTACAATTTTCAACCGTTTTACACTTTGCACATTCATGATTTCCGCACAATTATTAAATTACAACTACGGTTTACTTTCCATGCAACGTATCTTGCAGATCCATGATGAATTTAATTAAATACATTATAACTTTATTTGCATATCAGTGCAGTGTTTAACACAGTTTACATTTAATTGGTAGTTTTGATTGAAATTGTTACCCACATTTAATTTAACTAATGAGCATGCTAATTTCGACATGTTTCGCTCCCGTTACTTTTAATTAATATTAAATTATGATTTATTATGTATGCGTATACACAATATTGTACACTCTTTATTTCAGATACGACCTATATCCGCTGGTCCATCACTGTTGAATGGTTCCTCACTAGATGAAAACAATGGATCGCTTGTCAGGTAATTGTTTTTGTAAACTAACATACTCATTTGTCTTACCAAGTTACCATTTA
This sequence comes from Aethina tumida, assembly GCF_024364675.1. Taxonomy (NCBI): domain Eukaryota; kingdom Metazoa; phylum Arthropoda; class Insecta; order Coleoptera; family Nitidulidae; genus Aethina; species Aethina tumida. The sequence continues at coordinate 19,556,286 of NC_065437.1, read as the reverse complement.
ATACGTGCCCTTATTTTTCATGCTGCTCTTTAATTTGGATAGCTTCAGGATTGGGAAGGTAGTGTTAGCCGATTTAATGTTTGGTGTTATATTATTGTGTGCTGTAAACCTTTTGTGCCTTTTAAACCTGTTATATTCTAGCACGTCTTGTTATGTCAGTTTATTAGATAATCCTTAAAAGTCGTATTTATGATAGTGATATTTGTAGAAAATTTTTATGAACCATATAACGAGTTCAGGGTTCTAAATCAATGTTTAAAATCATCATTCCTCCGAATTATTCGAGCGTTAACTTTATAATATTAATTATAGGTTGAAAAGTTTATTGATATTTTGGATTTATGTTGAAGAAATATTTAATCTGAAATCTTTATAAAATTCTCAACTAATAAACAAACTCTAAAGGATCAAAACTTATATTAAATATTAATTATATTGGTGCTATAAGTTAATTCAGCTTTAAATTGTGATTGAAATAGATGATTTATTTATTTAAATGATATTTATATTGAGAACGATTGTTACCGACAATAAATATGAATTTGATAGAAGCCCTCTTTGAAAATTAAAAATGTGTGGTGCACAGAAAATGTATTTTACTTGTTGTTGGTATTGTATTGTCCAAGTCTAGTAGTTTATTTATAACATTTCCTAGAACTGATTGATTACCCTTAGACATGTTTTTTTCTTTTTATTTTCTATTTGTAACTATAAACCATAGATTATCTGTACTTGTAATAGTAATTTTTATGTTTCATGCTGCTCTGTAGCAATTTCGGGTAAGATATGCTTGTAGAAATTATTGTTATATTTTTCACCAGATTTATTAATATTTCGTTTTAAAATGCATTTATTTTTTATACAGATAGATTTGTGAAAACGTCTGCTTATCTGTAGTTATTATCAGTCACTTATTGCATGGTTATTATATTAAATTTTAGTAAAGTATAAATGTGGAGGACATATATGTTTAGGCATTATCGGATGTTATTTATTCTATAATATATTACTGTTATTATTTTTTAAAATTTTTCGTAACAAAATATTGATATATTTGTGTATTTTAAAATTATATACATATATTTCAGCTTAGTACTTAAAAATCGATTAAAAATTCTTATTTTCAATTCTAATTTCAGGTATCTGATTGGATAGTAAAATAATAATTGATTCCATATAACAAATATAAATAATTGAGGTTTGTAGCTGTGTATCCAAATTTAGTAGAGTTAAATGTTCTTCTTCTAATTATACAATTTAGATATTTTTTGTTTCCTTATTTACCATGGATTTTAAAGCACTAATCTATTTTTAATTTGTATTTATTATTTTAACTCTATATATTTATAACTTTTATATAAAACAAACAAAAATATTTGTTGAAAGTTAATTAATTTTCCAACCAGTTATTAAAATTACTATTTAAACTAAAAAGGTAGGTTCCACCGAGATTTGAACTCGGATCGCTGGATTCAAAGTCCAGAGTGCTAACCATTACACCATGGAACCTCTTTGAAGATGATTTTGTTGCATATTTGGCGCAAAATGCATTTACAAGTACTTAAAACATTTTTCTACATAGATTTGTTCTTAAGTTACACCTACCTTAAGAGATATTTGATATAAAACAAAGTGTCCATTAAATATTTGATAAGTTCTCCAACGGGTTATACACTTTGTTTTTTAAATTTGTTTTAAAATTGCTATTTAAACTAAAAAGAAAGGTTCCACCGAGATTTGAACTCGGATCGCTGGATTCAAAGTCCAGAGTGCTAACCATTACACCATGGAACCTCCTTGAAGATGATTTTGTTGCATATTTGGCGCAAAATACATTTACAAGAACTTACATTTTTCTACATACATTTGTTCTTAAGTTACGCCTACGTTAAGAGATATTTGATGTAAAACAAAGTGGCCATTGAATATTTGATCAGTTCTCCAACGGGTTGTAAAATTTGTTTTAAAATGCATCTTAAAATTGATGTTTAAACTAAAAAGATAGGTTCCACCGAGATTTGAACTCGGATCGCTGGATTCAAAGTCCAGAGTGCTAACCATTACACCATGGAACCTCCTTGAAGATGATTTTGTTGCATATTTGGCGCAAATGCATTTTTATGAACCATATACGAGTTCAGAGTTCAAAATCATTGTTTAAAATCATCATTCCTCCGAATTATTCGAGCGTTAACTTTATAATATTAATTATAGGTTGAAAAGTTTATTGATATTTTGGATTTAAGTTGAAGAAATATTTAATCTGAAATCTTTATAAAATTCTCAACTAATAAGCAAACTTTAAAATTTTTCTATAAACATTTGTCCTTAAGTTACATCTACATTGAAAGAAGTTTAGGGCAAAACAAAATGTTCATTGAATATTTTAATCACTTCTCCAGCGGGTCAGATAATTTGTTTTAAAATATATCTTAAAATTGCTATTTAAACTAAAAAGATAGGTTCCACCGAGATTTGAACTCGGATCGCTGGATTCAAAGTCCAGAGTGCTAACCATTACACCATGGAACCTCCTTAAAGAAGATTTTATTGCATATTTGTCGCAAATTGCAGTTGTAAGATTGGCTATACGATAAATTGCAACTAGTGCAGTTTTTATCTTATTTTTCTTATATATTTTATATTATTTTTCTTCATTCATTATAAATAGGTTCTTATCTGACATTCATTCGCAGTTCAAACTACGTGGCTTACATTGTGATGTTAATTATACTCATATTTACATGCTGATATTCATATTATGTTGTGTTGTAATGTTAATTACTCCATATGGATATTATTTGTATTATACACGTTTGCAGATTATTTAAAATAATTTTATGTTGTTTGTCGTTCGACTGATCTGATACATTTTGTTTCAGTGCGAATGAGAGCCGGAGGTCACGACCACCGATCCAGGGCGATTCGAGCGCCTCGAAACGGACGCCATCAAGACTGAGGAGCAGGGTGAACGGAACGGCGACAAACAGTCCAGCGCCTAAGGGCGGGGAAGCGCCATCGCCGCATCGGTACGCCTCGAACTCGTCGCTGACGTCAATTCCAAGGCGGGCGAACAGCCGCACCAGGGCGCCGCCCAATCTCACGTGATAAACTTATTGCATATAGCGACTTAATTGTAGAATAATTTGTTTATGAAAGAAGTACATGTTATTGTTTGGAATGAGCTAATCGAAATGAATGTGATGGTTTGTTCTTAAGTTGTCTACTTGACAAATATGTTAATCAAAATGTTTGAATTAGCAGTGTTGGGAGCACAAATCATATAATTACCAGCATTATGTCTACTTAACCTAAGCTTATCTCAGATGCTCAAGAACAGACTTTCATTATCAAATTTGTATTTGAAAATGGTATAATAACGAAGCTAGGTAACGACCTATGTGTATCCATGTTCCAATTTTGAAATATAAATGTTTAGATATCAACCCCTAACCATGTTGTTATATCACACAATTTTATGTACTTCTTTTATAATTATATTTTTGTAAATAATTTTCAGTAAGGGTAATACTTTTGACTGTGATTTATTTTATTGTTATTTTTATTGAATTCCTGTTGATTGTTCAATTGTAATTTTTTTACCTTAAAGATGTGTGGAGTTTTTTTTGTAATTTAAAAATTTGTTGAGTTATATATTTTTTTGATTGATCGCCTACTGATGCGGTTAAGCGTACAATACAATAATATTATTCTTAGATATTCGCTATTTATTTATAAAATTGTGCAATATACTGTTGCGCCTTCCTAAGTATTACTAGTGTAAATTAGATTGTACTATTTATGAAAATATATACTAAAATGCAGTAACATTGTGTTTTATTTACTGGTATATTAAATTGACTTTTCTGTTACAAGCACAAGAGTGTTTTGAGAATAATGGACTTACTGTTTGATGAAATACTTGAACAACGGTTTCCCACAAGATTTAAGGTCTAAAAGTTTGCAGTAGAAATTTGTCATTTCCTTAAGTAAACAATTTCCATCTATCAAGTTCAACGACTAAAAGTGCGTTTTACCAAATATTTTAAATCAAAAAGTAAGGTTCCACCGAGATTTGAACTCTGATCTCTGGTGTCCAGAGTGCTAACCATTACACCATGGAACCTCCGTATGTTTAATATAAACAGAAGTTCAATAGAAATAGTTGATTAGATTAGAAGTTTATAAGTGAAACAGATATAACAAATAAATAAATCTATAGTTAAACTACTAAAATGCATTTACTCTTAACAATTATTTATTAAGTTTTACTATGGAATAATTTAGACAATTTGAGAAATATTATCTAATAAGGAAAATGATATACATACTGATCGTAGGAGAATTGCTGCACTATTTATTGATTTACAAAATTTGGGCAAATATATATTGTTACGTATTACATTTTGACATTTTCAGAAGTGGTTTCCTTGAGTGCTTCTCAAATTGGTTTAGAATTATTTCTCCGTAAATGTTATTCTTTACTTTATTCTAATACTAATAATCCCAGTAATGCTTATATCTTTTTCTTTATATTTTTTTCAGGAATTTTAACATTTGCTAAGTTAGTTTCTTAGGAGCTATTTCATAAAAGCATAATGGTTTAAGATTTATTTCTTCTTAAATGTTGTAAATTTTTTCTTTTTCAAGTTTAGGGTTCCTTATTATATTTCATTAAACAAATAGTTCCTTATAACTATTAAGTTTACAGTCGCATTATAGTGTTAGTTTCGTCAGATATGAAATAGTAAGTAGCATCAAGTGTCAATAGTTTTGAGATTCTATATTTTCGATGACACAGAAAAGTAATGATTTGAAAATTATTTCTAATCTATTTAATTAATTTTTATTAAATACATTCTAATTACAGTTTTCCTTTTAAAATTTTCAAATTTACAAATTAATAATGTTGTAACTAGAACAAGACCTAGTCCAGGACCCCCAGTTCACTTGTGCTTCACCAATAGAATTTTTTTAAAAATAATATGTGGTTATATTAGAAAAAGTACTTAATTACAAATATTCGTTATTAGTATTAATTTTGAAGAAAAAATTTGTTCAAAAGTTAAAAGAAAGCAAGGTATAAGATGAAATATATAAAAAGTAGAAACTCATTTAAAATATGATATTTTTAAAACATGAAAATTAAAAAATAATGTAATTAATATAACTTAACTTAATATAATTCGTTATGAAAAGTTATGAGTAATAATATAAGCAAGAAATAGAATATTATTGAATAGATTCATCGGCGCAAGAGCATCAAATATGAAACTGCGTTTGAAATAAAATAAAACACACATTTTAATATATAAATAATAATTTTTTCGGCAAATTATATGCAGATGCAAATGTAAAACATAAATTTAAAATGTTTATTTTAGAACAAAATTCCACTAAATTCCACAGTGCGAATCATTTTTCCTAGTGCACGAAGTTAATTATTAATCTTTTTTAGAACAAAGGATGTTAAAAAAATTAAAATTTATCACGGTAGAGGCCATATACAAGTGTCGGCTACAACTAACAATGCATTAGACAAATTGATGGGCCTTTACAATTTCCCATTACATTAATTGCCGTTGGAAGGTCTGCTTGATTCATTGGGCACTTTTCCACTACGTTGTTGCGTGGTGGTGAGAGCGTCAAGCGTTTGCTGGAATAGTTGGAATTGCTTTTTTTATAAAATGTATACCTACGGACAAATTCAGATTTCTACTGCATAAAGTTTTATTTAAAAACCAAGAAACGAATGTAAACTTTCGAATCTCAAACAAGAAAAAACAAAATTAGTAAAGTTCCCTGAGCGGACAAACATTAAAGTGTTAGTTCCTAGATGGGATAAATATGAATCGCAAATGTTTGAGGCAACAACAACCCACTTCAGGTCTTTGGATCATTAGTGCTACACATAACAATTAACGATATCCGTAATGCGAAAGCTTCGCAACCCTCAAACACATGCTGCCGAATTCTATGCATATAGTAGTTGCCCCAAATTAGAAGCATTTCTATGTAAAACGCAACATTATGTAAGTTGTTAATTTGAAAATGGGGTGCGTTCAGTTCTGTACAACATTGAAACCTTCATTCAAATATATTAACCTATACGCTCAATTTAATTAGTGAATGGTGTTTATTTGCTAGGCAATATGAGTTTTAATGTAAATGACATTCATGTTCTAAGGGCCTTGGTTATGAAAATTCCATTGAACAGGATCTCTCTTCACTGTAAACTCTTTTATTTCCATATGCTTGCTATATCCATTTCCATAGCTTGACGATCGGACTTTAAAACTTTATGAAAGTCATTGATAAACATGAAAAGAAAACCATTCAATATGCGTACCTATTTATTTAAAATGACTTGTATACATATTCAAATATATCCAATTAGCTTTATCTAATTTTTTGCAAATTTATAATGTGATTTATCTGTTATAAGGTTCTTTAAAATAATTTTTATTTAATAAAATAATCACCATGATAGTTCCAAAAAATTCCGTCGATGAGAAAAAAGTAGGTTCTCTTCAAAATTAAAAATAAATAATAGGTATGAGGTAGAAATTTCTATTGAACGTTCTTCTAAGTCGATATCTTATCTGATGTTGTCATGAAAAAGCAGAACGTCTTTTCTATTTAAATACTTCATCGATAGTTGGGCCTCTTCTTGGTGTTTAAACGAGATGTAGATTGTTTCACCAGGTTTTCAAGCTTCAACCTATTGTCCAGACCGAAGAGAATGGTCCTAATCAACTTGTTTTTCGTCATAAGTGACGGAGATCTTCAAATACATTAGAAAATGTGTGTATGTGTATTTTTCAAAATAATATAAGAATTCAGAGACACTGGGGAAGTGCACAAGAGTAGAAGAACCTTTGTTTTATATTACAGAGATAAAATTTAATTAAACACCTCCAGAAGATCAACATTAAATATTTTACTGGATAAAGTAGTTGGAAACACGATTTATTTTAAAATAAAGGTTTAATTTTATAAATTCAATTAATTTAATTAATATTTATAAAAAACTTAAATATAAAATAAATTTACTTGAGATTATTTTACTTTGTAATTGTGTCTAGAATATTATAGAAACAGAAATTCCTGAAATATTAAATAATTATAAATAAAAATAAAATATTTGACATGTAGATCTGCGTGCAAAGATCGCAATATGTAGTTTTCCCAAAGTTGGATTACGGTGCGACCTACAAAGCATCGAACATAGCAGCGTCTGCGACAAAGGAGAACTAACGTAGCGTTCACTTGCGCCATAAGCTTCCGAGAGCTTTCATCTCTTCCAAGCTTCCAAATCTGTATCAGTCTGCTCTGAAAGCTCGAATCGGCGAACACGCGCGTCCGACACAGCTTCCCGTTTTGAAAGCTCGCGAAAACACGCACATCATCGACGCGACGAGTTCACGAAAAGTTTTGCGTCGCGCTCGGTCTAGTTGGTGTTTGCCGTGCTTTGCCATTCTATCTATGTATGTATGACTTGCGGTCTGCGAGTTTTCGCACTGGATTTGCGACTTATTTAGTCCTTTTTCGAATATAAGGAGTTGCTAATGTGCTGGTTGTACTTTCTTTGTTGTCTTTGCTTGACTCTCAATTATCTTTCGGTTACGTTCAAATTAACCGCGCTAATGTTTAGATCAAATAATTTTATTTAATTAACATTTTTAAATGTTTGAAATTTTTTTGATAGTTTTGATTTTTCATTAGTCAATCAATTATTTCAATTTTATCTTTAATCTTATTACAATGATTGAATTATTTAAAATTACTTTGAAACAAAAATTCTAACAATTCATTTTCATAGTTGTGAGTACAAATGAAGACTGTTTTGATCTTAGTTCTGGTCTTCCTTGTTTTGTTTGGGCTTTGGTCTTGTTGTAGTCCAGTTTGATTTTGGTGTGTCTCTTGGTTTATTAAAATGTTTGTAATTAAAATATTTTGCAAGCATTTTTATTTAAAACAGTATATATTAAATAAATATCAAATATATCTTAAGTGGGACAAGATAAGTTTCAATATGTGACTATATCAACTAAAAGTTTTTGATAATTTTGAAAGAAATATTTTCTTATCATTATAAATTATAATATGTTATGTTAGCTCTTGGTCTTGTGGGGGTGATCTTATTTTATTCTTGTGTTCTTACCTTTTATCTAGATCTTACTTTTGTAAAAGTACAGGATCAAGACAATTTTTGCTTTTCACTAATTAAATGTGTCTATAAAGTTAATTTTCACTCTAAATTTATTTCATCATTAAAAGAATAAGCTTGGCTTACAAATTTAGATTTCTTTTTAGATATTGCCTTTACATACTTAATATGGAATTCCTATTTTTTAAACTGTTTAGTTATCCACTTTAATTATATTTATTTCAATATTAAAATATATAGAATTCTATTTTATATTGCAGATTGTTTTAAACATACACCAGAAAGCAAATATGTGATATGAAATATGCAATATTAAAAATATTAAATTGTATTTAAAATTAGTTTTTCGATGTGTGTTAATTGCTTGTGACTGTTTTTATTTTTATAGAATATTATGCAAATAAAGTTAATGAAAATAATATTTCATAATTTCCCTGAATATAATAATAGAATATATATTATATATGACAAAAGGACTGTTTACCATGTAAATATGCTAACTTTTTAGTCACTAGTGATAGATTACTAGATTAAATTTAATAATAAAATTAATAAAAGCCAGTTTCAAACAAAAATAAATGATATATTTTACCATCATCAGGTAGACAAAAAATGCAAAAACAAAGTAATTTGGAGTTTTCAATAAATATTTAACAATTTAAATACAACGATTTTCTTAAATAATGCCCAAGCTTATTAAAATTTTGATGAAAAAAAGTTCCTTATAAGTAAATTGACAAGAAAGAATTTTACGTGCTTGTTATATCCCATTCAAATACTCCTTGATCATCCGTGGGACATTGGATTAGCTTTTTTCAGTCACAGAAATATTCCCCAGAATGAAGGGAAACGTTCGAGTCTCTGGGGAAATTTTGACTTTCGCGATTTTCCCTATTTCAGCGAACAAAAATCAATTATTACGTTGCAATTTTATAATATGGTTGCTCCTACTAAATGGATATTAAACATATTGCCCGAGAGAATTGTAGGTTTAAGAATGTTCTGTAAGGGTTTTTCGAATCAAATTGAATGTCGCTGTTATAAAGTTATAATGATACAGGACGTGTTGGTTAAATTAGAAAAGTTTAGAGACACTATGGCTCAGGATACTGCATTCTACATTTTAACTTTTATATTTGCTTTCAGTCGATAATAACGTAACCGGAAAGAGGACAAAACTAATTGGATTGTACCTTTGTGCGTTATCGCTCTTTCCTCATTTTCGTGTTTACTTAAAATTCACCAGGTGCAATAAAAATTAATGCGGGTTTTACTGATGTGGTCATATTTTGGAATATGTAGAAAATACGTGTTAGAATAGAAAGGGTTTTACATAAACTGCCTTACTTTTTGAGATTTTTTACTTTAAAACTTCAAACTCTACGTATGGTCTCTCCTAATTTATAATCAATGATCCGGTGAATATAGAATGAAGTTCCCCGTGGTTTCATGATGTAATAATAATACCAGTAATGATGGCAAAAACTTCCGAAGCTCAAACTTCGACGTATTGTGTAAAATCCTTTGAGTATTGTGTTAAGGGAAAACTACTCAACATGAATTTGAGACATTGAAATTGGTGATCCCCAAGTTTGGTGGTAACATTGTTAGAATATTTGCATGTTTGCATAGGAGGTATGTAATACATACAGAAATTTTAAATTTAATATGAAAGTATGTTATATGCACAAATTCATTTATTATTTCACACTAGATCGAATTTTAATGAACGCAGTTGCAGAATAAATATGTATGTAACGTTAATAATTTAACTATTGCTAATGTTTATGTGTTTAATGACATTGGAACAATTTAAATTATATTCAATTATTACATAGAGAACAATATACAATATAATTAAAATACCCACTAAATACACTTCTATATTTTTTCCAAATTTTTACTTAATCAGTTAAAAAATGATTTTTTAAAGAATCTGTTTATTTTTTCAAATATTCGTATCTCTGTCAAAAATTGACATATATTTTGTTTTAGTTGTTCATTTTTATATGAACAAAGATAATTGCAAAAATATTATTATTCATTATTATTTATGTTTAAAAAAATTATTCACCTTTCGTATAATACAACAAACCTCATCACGGCCAATCTTTTCTTTTTTATTTTTCGTTGTCCATTTTTCATGACACCATTTTACACCGAAAATAAACATTATTTTACTAATTTTAAAGTATTTTGGATACACTGAATATCATTTCTGCTGTGCGTCTAGTTTCAGCTTTTCAAATTATTAAATTGAAAAATAGTTAAGTTGGGTGAAATTCAATTTATTTTTTAATTTTTTTTTTTTGAATCTCATTCACATATTTTTCTTTCTTGTTGTCTATTTTTAAACAAAAAATACTATTTTCTTTTTTTAATGTCTGTTAAATATTTTTGAGTTTTTAGAAGAAAAAATAATTATTCAAATTTTGTCATTTATAATTTTTGTTTTTTATAAATAAACTTTTTAATCAGAAGCTGGTTCTTTTATTTTTTTTTTGTTTTTGTTTTTATAACACGAGCAAAAATATGTAAACTATCTTTTACCAATTTTAGACTAATTTACACATTCTAAATATGAAAGGCTAATTAATCTCGAAAAATTAACTAAAGATTATTTAATTTTTTTTATAAAGCTCATTCAAAAATGAACTTAAAAACTTAGTCAAATTTTAAGTTTTAATTATTTGAGGACAGATTCGTCATCTTGTATTAGAAAAAAAAAATTGTAAAAATGTATAATACTTTTAGTATGGTATTATAAGGTATAAATGTTTCAGTGAAATTTAAAAAAATTGGGTACAAAAGTGGTCGTACAGTGATAGTCTAGGTGTTTACTTAACTTCTTAAAACTATTTATTTTCCAATTTTAAAGTCCAAATCTAATCTAAGTAACTTTTAAATATTTAATTAAAATTCCTATCCCAGTATACCAAATTGTACAAATTAAGGCATTTTATTAGACAAAAAAGTAAAGTAGAACAACAGCACTGCACGTCTCATTGAATTATGTCGTAATAAAACTCACATTTTGTTTCAATAGGACCGGATAAGTCGCATCGATTTACAATTTCTTCTTTTGCATCCCAGATAAGTAAATACATGCATGCGACACCGCTGCAATAGGATAAGACAACAAAACAACGTTTTAAACTACTAGTGCCACGATACTACGATAATGGTAATGTCCCGTACTAGTCTAGAAGTTATTGTTAAGTAAGACTAGAGTGTACGCCTAGTTTGGCAGGGCCCATTAACAAATGTTTCCGAGTTTCAACCCGAGCGTTAGCAATGATTGTGTGGGTGTTAGAGTCCCCAGGACAATGAACAGTGCCGGCGCAGGACCATCCACGTCCCTCCAGTCGGGGGGACCTAATCGCTACGCGGCCACCTTCTTTGAATGTCTAGTACCCTTTACGAGGTTTTGGGGAATCTTCTCTGCAATAGGTAAGTGTTTCTATTATCGGAATGCGTTCACGTGTCTGCAGTACTGCAGCAAAATGGATGGTTATGAGAGTTTTCCGGGAGAAGTCAAATTAAACGGTAAATTAAGTTTAATATTTACTTACCAATATTTCTTTGAGATTAAAATAATCTATAGTCTATATAGTCAATATCTAATTTAATAAATATTTGAAGAAGAAACCAAATAGATTAAAATAAAATATTTTAATTAAAATCAATATCTATTTACCTTGTTTTTAAATTAAGTTTTACTTCAAAGATTGTGTTCGAAATTTAATTTAAAATCTTTATTAATAATTATCTTTAGGCGAAAATTAAAAGCGAATTATAAAAACAATGAAGTTAATACAACCGGGTGAAAAGTAAAGTGAAATATTGAAATTTAATTTAACCTATTTAATTAAATATTAAACATGAAGGGAGAATTTAAAATTGCGTTAAGAAGCTTAAGGCTTTATATAAACAATAAAGAAAACTCGATACTTTGCATTTCAGAAGAATGAAAATCTGAATCACTGTGGGAGTAATAATAAACATAAAAACTTTGTGTCATTAATTTAAAACATTTAACGAGCTAAATGGGCTGGTTGACTTGTAAACGTGAAAAAGTTTCTCATAGGTTTATTAACACTGGGCTTAAAAAATATAATTTTCAACACAAAAACGCTATTAGCATACCGGTTGGAAATTCCTTTACTAAAAGTTTAAAAGATGATTGAGTTAATAAATATTTTTTTACAAAATATTAAATATTTTTAAGTTTCAATTTAATTGATTAATTAAAAATTATTATTAAGCAGTGCTAAAAACTGAAGTAATTTAATTTTTATTGAACAAATTGAAAATTTGTAATAAATTTATTAACTACTTCTTGCATATTATATTTTAGCTTTCTGTTAAATTTATCCATATAAGGTAAACACTAAAAAAATGTTTTAACGATGTGTATGTACAATTTTGTCCCAATTAATTTAAAAACATTTCAGTTTACTTATTCGTAAATTTTATTCACGTCACATCATTATTTGAAAGGTTATGTAAATAATACGGAAGTTTACATTTGTCCTTCCAAGTGTACCAAACTTAATGTACACTGGGAACAAGAAGATTTTTATATTCTGCGGATTATGTTACACATGCATTTACTAACGACGTCGTTTATCGGCACATCTACATGTATTCACATGATTTCCCGCTGAAATGAGGGTATAAAACGGAAAATAAATGTTGGGGAAATGGAAGAATCTGAATAAGTTAGTACGTGTGGACAAACATATGTAAACAAATATAAAAGTCTTATTATGGACTAACCCGCATGGAATGAATTTAGAGGACTCCTGCGACCAACTAAATATAAAATAATGAAAACGTTTTGTTATTCTTTTTCTTCAGTTAATCTTTACATGAGTGTGAGTTAAAAGCCACTTAAACTTATGTGAGAATGAATAACCGTTTTTTGTGGTCGTACTTGCTTGTGTTTAATTAATCCACTACAATTTACACATTTCATATAAAAATAAAAAATTAGATGCCGTAAAGAGTAATTTACGTTTTTGGTTCATGAAGCATTTGAGTAATTTTTTGTATTATACTATGTATATCATTCGAAAGGTTTTTTATGCTCTTTGTAGGTATGCTATTTATTTATGAGCTGTGTGTGGAATTTTATGTGCTAAATACAAAGCAACTATTTACTATTTGCAAATTGTTCAATTCATGAAAAACTTAGTGAAACTCAAAGTAGTCCTTCATTAGTCAATAGAAAAGGTTTCTTGTTTTTTTTTGTAAATGGAAAAATCTACCTCATCCAGATGTTTCTCCATGTGTCTATTATTTATCAGATCATTATGATCACAAAAATTGGTTGATTACATTAGTGATAATTGTTTTGAAATGTTAAATTATCACAATATTTTTAAGTTACATAATAAATGTAAATTACTTTTTCTCTTACCAAATATAAATACCAAAATATGAATAGAATGTAAGGTATGTGTCTAAACAATGTATACAAGCACAAAAAATATACATGATTATTATTTTTTAAAGAAAATATTGAAAGTAGCCCGAAATAATCTAGTTTTAGTTTTTTTTACGATTATGTTGAAAATTTATTATTATTATTGTATTACTCTGGCGCATTCACCATTTTTCAATGTTACACTTAATAGTCATTATTGTTTATTTTTACATTTGTTATTTAACTATATATTATTAATTAAATATGTACTTTAAACTACATATATGTATATATTGTATCCTTTTATTATAATTATAAAAACATTTCATGAAATTATTCCAGAGTATAACATTTAATTATATTTAACAATATCAAGGAACACCGCCATATTTATTTAAAATACATAATACATTCTTAGTTCAAAGTCTGCGGGAAAATGTTTAATCGATGTGTAGAATGTGAAAATTCAATTTTGACTTGATTCTCCTTATGTTAAACATCCAACAGGAACAAAACTGCACAGAAATTTATATCCACTTGTCATAGACATAAATTTGCATCCATATGTTGAAGAAACAATCCCAATCACAAACTCAAAATTGTGACGAATTGGTTAAACGACCAGAACATTGATCTCCAGACATCTTACCTGTAGAAAACAACAAGTCATCACAGCAATTCAAAACACTTGAGGACTATACGAAAATACTTGAGGAATATACGATCGTTATAATAATAATATCCTATACCATACTTGTCTATATTTGGCAAATGGTCAAATCTTTGTTACAGGCCAAAGTAAATCAAAAAGTTGTAGTTTTTATATTACTGAATAAAACATTATTTTAACAGTTCATATTAAATATATGAACTATGACTAAAATCTTTAATATTTTAATAAGTTGCTATAATAATGATTACTGAACTATGACTAAAATCTTTAATATTTTAATAAGTTGCTATAATAATGATTACTGATAAAAATATTGATAAGGAAAATTAGTTTAAATACAAATTCACTAAACTATTTAAAAAGGTATTATATAATATAATAAATTACTAGAAATATTGTCAGTGATAGTGACAAGTAATATAAGTTTATTTTGTAATTTAAAATTATTATTTATATTATTACGTATTGCCGTTTATATAATTTGTAATATTAAAAAATATATATTGACTATAAAATGTGTATTTTATATTTATATGTGTATGCTTATAATTTAATTGCAAAAAAGTTCAAACAGAACAGAAACTATTCATTAATTTAAAGTATGTGAATATTTAAAATGTATCGTAAAAATGTAATTAGGTAATACCGAATTAATTAATAGATAAATAATTAAATAGATTTTTATGAAATATATACATTTAAAATAATACTGAAACGAATAGTTAATAAATATATGCATGCTTATTTTATTTTTATTAAACGTAACAACTAAAATTACTTTAAACTAGAAGCACAATAAAAATGCACTCCATAAACTAAATTACCTAAATTATTATGAAAAAATTTACTAACAAGGAAAAGGACAGGGTGCATTTTAAAATGAAATTTCCTGAGAAATATGTTATAGTTAAATTTTCAACCCCATTTATTTTGAACAGTAAAAGAGCTTTGTTCATATTTTTGTTTGTGCCTGGGATAATGTTGCCTGTCTGCTAATGAAATTAAAGACAAAATTGCATACAAACTTGGACGGTTTGCTTCCTAGATAAAATTTTGGTGAAATAAAACTTGAAAGTGTTTTAACTTTTTTACACACTTTATTTTTCTACTGTATCGTTTTAATGAAAATAAATAGTGCATATGCAGGACACACATTGCTTACATTGCATTTTGTAATTTAATATTCATATGATATAATTAGATTAATTTAATTTAAGTGGTCCACTTTCGCAACAAATTGAAATTCAAATTTAAACAAATTACTTAAATATATGTAACTTGAACACTTACACTAATTGAATTCCTTTTAGTAATACAAATTAATCAACTTTGAAGCGTAATAAATTTCCTCAACTCCCAGGTTCCTTAAGCGAGATAAATTTACTCCATAAATGCAACTTAACTTCAATTTCAATGCATCCAGTTTCTTAAAAAGCACAACAAACAAATCCAAACGAAGCAGCGCGCAAGCCGATATCTTTCAATATTCCACTTCTTTAGATAACTGCAACGCTCCAATAAGTCTGTAAGAAGCGTCTGAAAGAACGCAATCCTTACACGTGTTTTTGATTTAGAAAGTACGGAATTTCATCTGCAATATCCTCTGGGAAACACTAACCCAATTGAATATTTAATGAGACAATTTTATAAACTACTGAGTATGAAATTTTACTTATACTAACACCTGCAGTTTATTATTCCAACAGGCCCACATGTAATACGTGTCCTTTAACAGTCCGTATAAAATTTGTAGAAAATTATCCCGACGACATTAATCTTAAAGTTTCAATGGCTTTTTTCGGTGCAGTGCACAGGAAAAGTTAAGGGTAATTCCCTTCGTTTTCCCTGAATATGAATCAAAGTCTGTCACTTTTTTCTTGTTTACAGACATTTGAAGTACACTAACGATCACGGTTTCAATTTTCCATTTGTATTCCCCGGCTTCATTTTCTTTCCACCGTCTCAAATAACAGAGACCCTCGTTAAGTTTTTATGTGCTACGAGACGTTTTTTAATGTTTATGCTAAAACGTGGGTAATTAGCCGTTAATGTACAATTTTTATACTCACGATTTTTGTGTATGAAAATCTTTTAATGGTTTTTATTATGTTTCTGTATTATACTATAATTAAAATACACTTAACAACACTAATTTATAAAAAAAACAAATCTAAAAGATGAATGTTTGGTCTCGTTTTTGAAATGGCACCAAATTTTTGTAAATTGGAGTACATGAAAGTACATATTGATCTGTAAATGTGGTAACTTTATGGCATTTTATACTATTTTTTTTTAATTGCAGAGGGGAAATTGAAGAACATTTTGTACCATTATATGACTCAATAACTGTGATATTTTGGTAATGCAGGTAAATGTTTGTAATGAAATATGTTTTTTATTTTATTTTCCATATATTCTAACTTAAAAGCATTTAGAATTACAAAAACAGATGAATCAATATTTTTTTTACTTGATTGTATATTGTGTTCTTTTATGAACAAGACATTCATCAAGTATCTCACAGAAGATAAGGGACCAATTAACTGAAACTAAAACTAGTAAAATTAACAATTTACGTTAATGTAATTTGCTTATAATTATGTTTTAAATATTTATTTTTAATAAATTTTAGCCACACTTTAATAATTTAATAATTTCTTTCATCTTTGAAAGTTTGTCTTTTATCAGACAATGTTGATTTTCGTCGTCAGTAAAAATTCATCCGGAAAATAGGAGAAATCGATTATTTAAATTCCTCGAAGATAGAGACTGAAAAGGTCGGTGCACCGCATGTATATAAAACGTAACAACGGAAACTCACGGCATTTTATTTCTTTCGCTTTGAGATGCTTTTTTCATTTTTTCGAAATGTTCTTAACAGAACCATTATCGAATGCAATAAAACTTATCTCTTTAATACTGACCATTATTTTCTTCTTGAAATTACTTCCGAGTCCAACTGTATTAATAAAATTGTTAAACTAGAGCTTCAAAGTGACGTTTGTTATAACCAATGAATAGATTTAAATTTTGTTGTTTTTGAACCGTATAACTTTAACGTTACTCTTACAAAAAAATGTCAGTTCAAATTGTTTAAAAAATAGTTTGTAATTTATACATTGTGTACAAAAAATGGCATCGATTTGGTATTCGAAATTCTATGCTAATTTTATTGTTGCAGTACAAGCTTCCAGATTCTATAGTTATCCATATTTATTAGGCTAATTATCCGTGAAATATTGTGGTAAATAAATTTATTGAATTTTTATCTAATATTTGGATTTTTAAAATTATTCTAATTATCTTTATTTAATTATTTAATTAATAATAATAATTTAAAAAAAAAACAATTTAATTGATTTCAATTGTTACGAGTATTTCTTAACCCGACAGAGAATAATTAGCTTAAAAAAACTGGGATTCATCTTCAACGTTATCATCATCGTAACCAACGTCATCACTATAATCATTGTCATCATCACTATCGTCGTTGTCATCATCATCATTATTATTATTCTGAAAAACGATAAATATTTCAACATACTCATTTTTATGAAATATTTATATAATTGACATAATTTGTAATATATAGAAATTGTTTTTGCTAAGGTAAAAAGACATTTCAAAATTCTCAAACCTTAATGTATATAATATTTGGTTTTTAACATTAATAAAAAAATTATCTCATATACCCCCTACGTTTCATAGACAATATTTCAAAGTTTATCAGAAATGTGTGTCTGTTAATTGCTCTAAAAATGGGAATTTATAAGAAAATAAAATATAATTTAAACAATATTATCATATTGTAATTGTGTGTAAATATTTATTAATATTATCATCTCATAATTATTATTGTAAATATTGAATGAACATTGAAATAAACCCTTTATATTATTTTAGAGACCAATTTCGCTGAAGTAATAACTTCCTTTCAGCGCGGCGGCCGAGCCTCTAATTCAATAACGACGAAACACACCAGATTCGATTTATTATATTTCTATAAAACTTCCCAAGAACAACAAACTTCGGAATTTGAAAAAAACCCAGACGACGAGCGTCCGAAGTTTTGGTCTTTAAGACGCTGAAAGTGGGAGAGGGTACAGTAAACGCGTGTAGCGAACGGTTCGTTAGATGACCTCTGTGTCGAGACGCCCCGACGCGGACACTGGCAAAATCTCAAATTTTATTACGCGTCGCGGTATTTTCTAGAGCGCCAACCAATCTAGATCGCAAACCGTGTTACCTGAAACAAAGGGACTTTCTGGCGGTCGTGATGAACTCCCGGACGGTAAAAGTGGATTTAAATTTTGCCGGGCCCGTTCGTGCAATTTAATTATCGGAGTGAGTGCCGGCTTGAAGATTAATCATGTTATCTTACGAAATGGCTGTTTCGATAGAAGTATGTGGGAATTACATATTTTTGCACTTGACAAACGTCAACTCACGAAAGAGAATTTATTACCAAAGCGTAGACTTGTCAGCATCAGGTAAAATTGACGCAACACCGGAATAAATTTTAAGATCGACTCCGGTTTGCAATATTATACTAATGCATAAATGATTCCGCCTACATAAGCGTATTTTACATTAAACTTTCAATGTCAACAAATGCAACAAACATTTAAAATGTCAATACACACAATACTATGCATATAAATTAAGCTGCATTGAACACACAATTAGATATGCAGAAACCCTATACCTAACCAGAAATTTAACATGACCAGTTCCACGGTTTATCAGAAAGTTTCTCAATTAATATGTATATGCTAGATATGTAGTACGGATGCCGGTGAGAATTTTAATTAGATTATAAATACCTTTAAGTACAATTATTTGCAAGTGCCCTTTGGAAATCTACAAACCAGTTACCTTAGGAGATACGGTTCAAATTTAGGTCTTTGTGCCTTCCAACTATTTGGCTTATTTAATTGGGACTGGGAATATTACTTCAGATACTGAAAATTAATTATTTTACCCACAAATCTAATCGTATAAATTTACGAGAATTTTTTAAATTAAAGCACCAAGTGTATTTATTTTGTAGCTTGGTTTGTGGTTTTGCCCGTTCTCAATTCGGTCAACCTTATTCAAATATAGACCTCAAAGCCACGCCACTCCTTAGTTTTCTGTTGATCTATCCCAGTGATGTGTATGTTTTGAAATTTAAATTGAGATTTTCACTTTTAACGGTTATATTACTTGCGTTGCCAAAATTAATACTGAATGTTGTTTAAGTATAAATATCTACAATCCACAAAATAGTTTTAACAAGCACGACAGACGACTGTGTAATAATCTATACATATAAATAAAATTGGAGTGTCTGTAATATTGAAATAACCGTTTTTTGCTACATGCATAGGAACATAAATACGGTACATACACCATTTTTTACAATTTTTGTCGCTCTGTCTGTCTGTCTGTTTGTGCCAACTAATGATGGGACTTTTATTGGCAGGTAGCTGATGTAATAAGGAGTAACTTTTATTTTAGAAAAATTTCCTTTATTTTAGAAGAATAATGTAATGTTCAATGTCCAAGTACTGTCCAGTACCACGCGCAGCTCACGCGCATGCCACCACTGGGCCGTCACGTCGGGAGCCTCCCGGACGAAGTCGCTGGTACAGCTGGGTTAATCATAAAATTAATTTAAATTAAAAAGAATTGTTCTTTTAATAAAATGATTATGTCTTTTAGTTCTTTCTTACGTTTTTAGTAAATTTTTAGGAATACAGGAGGAATTATAATTATTTATTTTTACTTTTTTAATGATTTTTCGGGAAATTAGTATTAGTAAAAAAATAAAAATCCATGTTATTACAGTGAAACTATGTAATTTATTCAGTATGACTTAATCGTATGGATTTTATCCTATAGATTTTAATTGTATGGAAATTGATCGTATGGATTTTAATCGTTATGGAAAATGATCGTATGGATTTTAATCGTTATGGAAAATGATCATATGGATTTTGATCGTTATGGAAAATGATCATATGGATTTTGATCGTTATGGAAAATGATCATATGGATTTTGATCGTTATGGAAAATGATCATATGGATTTTGATCGTTATGGAAAATGATGATCGTATGAATTTTGATTTATTTTTTGATTTTTTATATTTACAAATTTTTTGGTTATAGAAGTGTAATAAACAGCTTGTCAAATATAAAATCTATACATGTAAATAAAATTGGAGAGTCTTATGCTACTTTTATTTTAGAAAAATAAAGTAATGTTGCAATGTCCAAGTGCCACGCGCAGTTCACGTGCATGCCACCACTTCTCCCACCAACGATTGATTGATAGTTTGATTTGATTGATAGGTATTCCACCGTTCCGTTCTTCTTATCTCAATATTCAGATTTACATTGAAATTGAGAAATTATTTATAGGTTATTTTATTTAGTTAGTAACGTAGATAGTTGTTTTTTTCTAATATTTAGTTATGCCTAAAAGGCCAAAAGCCAAAGATTGCGACGTGAAAATGAATCTGAACAAGATGTCCATGTCTAGGTCGAAAGAGAGTAGTTCTGAGAGAAATAAACGATTACAATTAGATAGAACGCGCCATTCATTGTTAAGGGCTTAAGAATCTTTGTAATCTCGAGATCACCGTCTAGCAAACGGTCGTATTCAACACACTGTCGGATAAAGTCGCGAGTAGTAAGAATTTAATAAACATCCTTGACCAATAGCAATTTACGTAGATGGCTCAAAATCACCATGGAATTTTGGCAGTTTCTATCTAGAAATGTATATTTATTTATTAATATTTCCTGTAGAATTGTACGACATATGGCAAAGCTTTTAATACTGGAAATTCTGTACAGACTCTTTCAACTTCATTCAAGCCATAGAAAATAAAATTATTTCGGAACCAGGAAAATTATCATTATAACAAGGACAAAAATATTACTTTGAAGTGGAGCCCAGGTATGCGGGAATTGAGAGCAACCAAACTAAAAAGGTTTAAAATATACGTTAATAAATTGAATCGAATATAATGAAAGAACAGTCACAACAATAGGCTAAAACTGTTTCTTCTGCAGGAAAAATGGTGGCAACAGTTTTTCGGAAGAATTTTATTGATTATCTTCAAAAAGGAAAAAACGTAAGTTATGCAAACTTATTGCTGCATTTGACTGATGAAATTAAAAATGAAAGTATTGTTTTAATATTGGAATGCTCCGGTTCACACTTCCCTTATTGCAGTAGCCAAAATCATTGAACTAAACCTTGAATTACTGCCTCAGAAACTCTATTCACCAAATTTAACCTCTTCGGACTATTTTTTGTTCCCAAACTAGAAAGAATGGCTCGGTGATTAAATTCTGCCTCCTTGTTGTCGATTAAGTTTGCGGTTGATGTCTACTTTGAAGAGCTCGACGTTTCTTGCTGCTAATAGTACATCGAAGTCATTGAACATCTCTAGGAAATGTGTGATTTTTCAAGATTTCTCTCTTAGATTGAGTATCTTTGGGACTAACTTTGTGAAGTACCTATATAGTTTTAAGAAAATAGTTGGATTTCAATATCTAAATAATTAGACTAATATAAAATAAACCGAACAACACAAAGAAAGTTTCTGTTAACTATTGAAAAAAATAATAATAATAATAATTAAGAGGATAAAGAAGAAAAGCAAATAAATATCTATAACATTAAAACAAAACAAAATATTATGCATTTACTTTGTAGTAATGAAAATAAAGTGTAAGAAGGCAATTCTAAGCTTAAGGAATAAAAAGAGAAATTAAACGGCAATTAATTAAGATTCCTTTCTTTTTAAATTGATTTTACAAACAGCTTCGTTTTACACAAAACGCAATCAACAGTGTAACGCGATAGCTGCGGGTTTGTTAACTTCTATACATAAAACTTCCCATAAACAGTTCGACTTCGACCCATATTAGGATCGTTTGGGTTTAATTAAAAATGCTGACCCACTTTCAAAGGTCATTAGAGCCATTTCCATTCTCAGCAGTAAGTAAATGCAAAGATCGAACGTTCAGAAACGAATTCCCCCTATGCAATCGGGCCCATTTAAAGTCATATTCTATTTTGGAAGGCTCGAGAAACACAAAAGAGGACAACGGCGTCGAATAGGTACGGGAACCATTCCAGACAATTCGGGTTAGGACTGAAAACCAATTTAAGATCATAACTGGTGTTTTCTACTTGTTATTGGCCGGGCGCGAGAGCAACTGCTGCCAACTGGATGATGTGAACAGATGACGACATACAATTGTGCACTTTTGTTTGTCTCATGGTTGAACAATTTTTACTTCTCTAAACAAGTCGTAAAAAGCACTGGAGAAATGTGTCGCTGAGCATAAATATAAAATTTATGTGCATGTTTCTTTTCACGAGTTTCATCCAGGCATTAGAAGCACAAATGGAATAATGGCTGTTAATTAAACAGCGTGATTAAAATACGAAGGTTTCATTACAAATGGAAGATGAAATAATCAGTGCTGTTCACATGAAATTCTATTTCATAAAATACTTTCAATGGATTGTTGAAAATCAAAATATCGTATATAATGGAAAAAAAATATTTGGTTTGAAAATATAGATTTAGTTCCAGTAACATGAACTTCATGTAAACTTGATATGTTATTTTAATTGGTATTTTATTTGGAGCATAAAGTTGCTATTCAGAGAGCTGAATAAATGTCATATTATATCAGTGACTGAGTAAAAATCATTTTATATTTGTAAATTCATTTTCTTTCTTCTATAATAACGCACTTTATTAATTTAATTGGCTTTGACTATTTAATGAAATTCATTAGATTGTACGAAATAAATTATAATAAATTATATATTAAATGTTTTTATTCGTGAACGACAACGTCATCCCGTATTTCAAATAAACGTATGGTTTGTTGTTTTTTAAAACGTGTTTAAATTGAATGCATTACAAGTTCGAGTTGATTTTAAAGAGGAAAGTTTCTCGAAGTAACAAAACAGCATGAAGTCGTTAAATTAAACTTTATTCCCTGTTTATAATATGCATATTATTCTTGAAGACATTTAATAAAATGATAATGTGCGTAATCATCCGCAATCGTGACGGAATTAGAATTTCAAAGTCAATTACAGAAATTTTAAATTTTCCTAACGCTTAAACTTCCAACTTATACATTTACATAAAGAAATAGAACAAACTGAAATAAAAGATCAATATTGCTGCATAAAACAAATTAATATAAGACAAATTTTGAATTTACAACAAAAATTTAATAGCCAAAATGAAAACTTTGTTAAAATTAGTGTTAAATTTTGTACATATATTTAATTTTCATATTTAGTATTATTAAAATTACCCTTTTACATAAATTTTTGTGTTTACTGTACCACACCTAATTTTATATAAAAGAAAATTTAATTTTTATTAGTAAATTTAAGAATAAATACTTAGTTTATAGGGGTGTCGTTTTCAAAAGGACTGCACTGTATATTTTATTTTTTATTAAAGCTATCGAATATATTTATATTTTATATAATTTAAATTATAATAATTAATATTTTAAAATACAGTTTCCAACAATGTAGTCCAAATTAAATGCAAATAAATTAAATAGGTCAAACGTGTATGTGTCATTTCCAGGAATCAAAAGAACCGGTATATTCTGCATTTCTACTCTTCGACGGTGAACAAGCGAATTAGTGAGTGCACTAATTGTGCACGGATTTGGATTTTGATGAGAAAAGACGTGTCCGCGGTTTTTATTCGGGTTTTCGATTATTTTCACGATTTTTTTATTGTGTTGCTTTCGTAGATGTGTTGTGTGGTGATGTACGAGTCCTTTGACTGGTTTCAATTATTCTAGCGCACGGTTTTATGAAAATTCCAGGTACATTTAATTGAAACGATTTAAAACGTTGATAATTTTTATTTTGAAACACATTTAAATTAAACGTATATTTTAATAATACTTTGATTTGTGCGATTTTTACCCGGATTTACAAATATTAAAAAAAATCAGGTTTTATTTGGACTGTTGATTAGGTTAATTTGTGAATTAATTTCGTTTTGTGGCACATTCGTATTATTACTATAACACACGAAATGACCAAATAAATGAACTAAAAAATATTAATTTATTACCAATATATTCTTGTAGTTGGCTGTGAAATTCATTCCATATTTCGATTCGTCCTTGGTGAACAAAAGAACCACAGCGGTTTTGACAGATTTTCATTTTGAAGAGGAGAAACGCGTCAGCGGGTTTAATTCGTTTTTTCAATGTTTTTTACGAATTTCTTATTGCGTTGTCTCTGTTAATGTGTCATGTGGGAGTCTATGAATCGTTTAATGATTTATGTGATTCGAATGCAAGTTTTTATGGAAATTGGTTGAAATTTCAGGTACGTTTTATTGAGACTGTTTAATATATTTATTTCATAAATATAATCATTTTAAGGCACGTCAATATTATTCATACATTTACTTTTTACTCTTTGAACCGACATCCAAATATACCAACAAATAAAATAAAAATTGCAAGATTAAAACCACAAATTTTTATAGTTGGCTTTGAATTTGCAAAGTTGGCGATGACTAAAAACGATATAATTTAATAATAAAATTTTTAATTATTTTTTAAATTAATTTCTTCAAACATGTCGGTTTATTATCAATGTACTTCAACAACAACAATTTCTTTCATATCTTTTTATTCATGTTTTGATTAACAATGTTCATAATTCGAATATATAAAATACAAATTACAAGTTTGAAATCAAATATTTTTATAGTTGGCTTTGAATTCGTAAATTAGGCAGGTGGCCCTGTATCGTTTCCAAGAATCAGAGCAATGCACTGCATTTTGATTGGTTGATAATTGTTACCAAGTGCATTTTTTGCCAACTATGAAACGTCTTCCATTCTTTGTGAGTGTTGCCCGATATTTATGTTGTGTTTATTATTTAAATGTGTGCTATCGTCTTTTATATCTTCTTTGATTGACTTGTGCCTTTTTTACGAAGGTTTACAAACATTTTTTAAATATCAGGTATGTTTTATTTGAGCTCTTGTGCCGACAACTAAGTAAACAAAAAATTATATTATATATCCATTTCTATTCGTCGACGGTGAACAAGGGAACTAGAGCTGTTTTGACAGCATTTGATTTTAAAGAGGAAATGTTGCGTCCGCGGTATTAACTCGATTTTTCACGATTATTGTATTGGGTTGTCTCTGTTAATTTCAGGTACGTTTTATTGGGATTTTTTAATAAGTTTATTTGATAAATATAATCATTTTTAAGGCACATCAATATTATTTATACATTTACTTTTTACTCTTTGAACTGACATCCAAATATACCAACAAATAAAATAAAAATTGCAAATTTGTCTATTTTGAATTTGTAATGGTGACGATTAAAAAGGCCAAACGATATAATTTAATAATAAACTATTTAAAATATATTTTAAATTAATTTGAACAGATTAATGTATTCATTTTAATGGATTTTGACGAGTACAGACGCTTCTCCGATTTTAATTGAATGATTCGATAATTTTATCATATTTTTTGTGTGGTATATTATTTTTTGTTGTACCCGTCAGATGTGGCAGTTTCTTTAGGAAAATTTTGAAGAATTTTGGGGATAAGTTGTATTAGAACGTTATTCTAATAAGTTTATACAAAATATAAATTACAAGTACAAAATTAAATATTTTTATAGTTGGCCATAAACTAGGCAGGTGGCCCTTTATCGTTTCCAAGAATCAAAGGATTCTGATTGGTTGATAATTGTCACCAAGTGCATTTTTTGCGAACTACGAAGCGTCTGCGATTCTTTGAGAGTGTTACCGATTTTTCTGTTGTATTTATTATTATTTAAATGTGTGTTATGGTGTTTTATAATTCCTCTAATTGATTTGTGCCTTTTTTACGAAAGTTTACAAACATTTTTTAAAAATCAGGTATGTTTTATTTGAGCTCTTTTGGCGACAACTAAGTAAACCAAAATTATATTATATATCCATTTTCATTCATCGACGGTGAACAATGGAACTAGAGATGTTTTGACAGCATTTAATTTTGAAGAGCAAAAGACGCGTCCGCGGTTTCAGCTTGTTTTTTTAATATCTTCCACGAATATTTATTGTTTTTTCTCTATGTCGTGTTGTGTCCATGACCGCGGTTTTTACTCGTTTTTTCGATGATGTTCTCGAATTTTTTATTGTGTTGTCTCTGTAAATGTATCGTGTGGTAGGCTATGAATCGTTTGATGATTTGTATGATCCCCAGTATTTTATGAAAATTTGTTGAAAATTCAGGTATGTGACTGTTTAATACATTTATTTGGTAAATATTTTCATTTTCAGGCACATGTTATTTATGCATTTACTTTTTACTCTTTGAACCGACATCCAAATGTTACAACCAATAAAATAAAAATTGCAAAATTAAAATCACAAATTTTTATTGCTGGATTAGAATTTGTAATGGCGGCGTTCAATATAAAATTCAATAAAGAAGTATTTAAAATACATTTTAAATTAACTAATTAATGTACTTTAATTTCAATGTATTTTGATGCGAACTGAAGCGCCTCCGATTTCTATTCAATTTTAATATATTGCCTCAGAGCTGTGTGATTTTCAATGAAGTTTCTTTAG
Organism: Aethina tumida; assembly: GCF_024364675.1. Lineage (NCBI taxonomy): Eukaryota > Metazoa > Arthropoda > Insecta > Coleoptera > Nitidulidae > Aethina > Aethina tumida. The sequence continues at coordinate 19,529,364 of NC_065437.1, read as the reverse complement.
GAAATTTTGAAGAATTTTTGGGTTAAGTTTTATTGAAATCTTATTTATTATAATAAGTAAGGAATTTCATTTTGAAGCAATACCAATATATTTTAACAACGATAATTGCTTTCTTATCCTTTAAGCCATTTTCGCAATAACACTGTTCATAATTCAAAAATGAAGATCACAAATTTTTATAGTTGGCTATGAATTCATAAATTAAGAACATTATTCAACATTTAATTTTTACTCTATAAACCGAAATCAAAATGAATATAATAAAATTTGTAATATTAAAACCACAAAAGTTCATTATGAATTTGTATAACCACGTCTAAAAAAGTAAAAAATTATATTTAATTTATTAAATAAAAAAAACATTAAATAAATTTTTAATTAAATTTATTCAATGTTTCCATAATTTTCTCGTATATATATTTTTGTTGCAGTTTTCTGGGAAATTTTGAAGAAATTTCGGGTTTTATTAGAACTTTTTTAGTAATGGATTTAATTTTGAAACATGTCGGTTTTATTACCAATCTTCAACGACAATTGCTTTCTTCTCCCTTAAGTCATTTTCTTAATATTAGTGTTCATATTTCAAATAAATAAAAATAAATTTTATTGTGTCAACTTCACAAATGTGTGGTGTATTGTTCTAGATATATTTTGAATAATTATAATAAGTAATTATTACAGGTTCTTCGCAGAAGTTAGTAATACAGTCGAAAACAAAACAGAATATTTGAAAGATATAATTAAATTTTTACACAACTAATTAGCAACTAATTATCAACAAATTAAGTAACCATGTGGAAAATGTTCACTCTTGTTTAAATCTATTTTTACGGGAGGTACTTTGTTAAGTTCATATAAAGTTATAAAAGCACTTAATTATTAAAAATAAACACAAATTGTGTGTCAACTATTAATTAATGGCAAATTCTCCACCTAATTTCATAGATTCCGTAGCCATTTTATTAAACTTGGTCTTATTTTATTTTTAACTTGATGTTTAATTTCACATTTCCAATTTTAATATTCAATTTTAATTAAAATATTTCCCCTTAAGATAAAAAGCCTAATATGTTTTAGCGTGAAAATGTTTTCATGGCATGGAATATGTAAAATATTTGAAACCCTTTTTAGATTTATTCACCGTGGAATATTTTTTGTTAATCCCTTAACAAATATTTACATAAATATATTACACATTGTATTTTTTTTATGATTTTGAAATACACATTTAAATTTGTAAACTAATTTTTGTATGAATGATTAACGGGAATCTGTTGAAATTGGAATTTTTTTAACTTTAAACACATTATAATAATTATCTAATATTAAATTACCTGATTGTTTTCTTGCATAGTTTCTAATTAAATTAATCCTTATAAAAATATAAATAAAATAAAAATACACATTGAAACCAATGTTTAAGAAGAAATTGAAGAAAAAACCTTTTTATTACCCACTCTTTTTGCAATTTATCTGTTAATAAAAGAAGTTGTTTTTTGACAGTTTCTTATTATATTTTCAATTGGGTGTGTTGTTTCATATTTGTTATTAAACATTTTAAACCATTTTTCGGAAGTTTGATGATAATTATTATTGTCCCATTCTCATACTGACGTTCATAAGAAGTGTAATAAAAAACAAAGAAAGTATAGAATATTAAAATATATTTTAATGACTGGACAAAATTTGATTTAAATTCTTACATAAAGTATAAATAATACAATGTTTTAAGTAAAAAAACAACATAATCGAAATTTAACAGATTAAACAGACATTTGTCTTTTAAATGCAAATTTAAATAAAACTGTCCATTCCAATTTGTAAACGTCGGTCATGGTTAGTAATAAATTGTTTCAGTTTAATTTTGCCGTAAACCCAGAATTTGCCTATGTTCTAGACAATTGATTCATTTATTTAAAATTTTTATTCATTGTTTTCAGTCGTATTTGTAATTACCATTGATTTTTTAAATGGACGGATACAATTTTGAATAAGCAAATTAATCTTAATTTGCAATTTATATATACTGAAAAATATTCAACTACTTTATTTATGTGCCCTAAATAGTTGTTCAATTACGTGCCAAATTACAAAAGGAAGTGCTTTAGACTAATTGAGTTTCGAGATAAAATTTAAGAATCACACAGAAACCAAACCAAATTGTAATTAATTTCGTCCGCGAGTGGAAGTTTATTTTTATTGGATTACTTCAAAATTCGCCAGTGCTATTTACTTAACACCGGGCAATTTCTCAGAGCCTTAAAGTGTCGCTCCCCAATCACCTAGAACGGCATTTTTAATTGATTGAAAAGTCCTATAGCGGAGACAGTGAACGGTCGATTGAATTACCAGTTCATTGGGTCTGAACCTATCGAATCAATTGAATGGAAATAAGTAGGAGCACATTCGTAAATCCATTCAGAATCTGTGTGGGCTGGCTCTTCACCAAATACACTGGCGTGTTTTCTGATTAGGTCGATTACTTACGATAGTATCCGGATCTGTTTAAACGAATAAGTGGATTCCAGGATTTATTCGTAAACAAATGTCAATTCATGGTAATTCGGTTGGTTCGATTTCCCATGAATAAAGGACATAATTACTGAAAGATTTCAGTTAAATTCAAATTGATTCGTAACTGATTTTCTATATTTGGAAGCAACAAAATATTTTAAAAATTAATTATTATATACTATTCTTCTATTTCATTATTTTAAATGACTATATAAAGAAAAATTTAACAAAAATTTAACTATGTTAATATTATAATCAATAAATTATCATACATTATAATTTGACAATGAGTAAGTCAAATAATCCATTAAACTAGGGCCTACTGTATTAAATCAGCTTTCTAACAACAAACTTGAAAAGTAATGTAACCATTTTCCTGGTTAGCAATGGCATTTAATATTTGTTATTTAAATAACAATAAATAATCGTAATAATTATTAAAATTTTCTTATTGTTGTTAAAATGAACAGATGTAAACAATTTAGGAACCCTCAATTAAGAGATATGTTTTATATTTATGTCCAAGAATATTCCAAGGGGCTTACTATTATATAATCACCAACAAAACCACACCATATGTTAATTAAAAATTCTCTACTACTACGTGTAAAGGAGCCAATACGATGTAAAAATAAGATAAGGATTACCATGTACTGTATATATATGCGAATCTGAAATTAAAAATTAAATTTTTATTAATTTTAAAATGAAAATTTATTTTAAAATTTATGATACAAAAATAACTAAACAATAATAAAAAAGTATCTTAAATATAAAATTTCATTACTTACTTACATTTTATAGCAATACAAGTTTTAGCGCAACTCTCAAATAGCTTGTTTTAAAGTTGTCATTAACTTAATCGTGCCTCAAGTACGTTGTATAATTAAATACTGGTAATAAATCAATGTCATAATTAAATATACATTTATACAACAACCTACTAGGAATTCACCATATATTAAGGCCCTTTGACTTTGAATAAATCAGTATATCAAGTCACTAAAAACTCATTAGGGAGACATTTTGCGGGATCTTGTTTTAAAGTGATGATTTATTTTAATGTTATCAATCAGTCCTTGAAATATTCTTATTAGAAATATTTTCTTTTGAATTAAATCAATGTTTTTAGAAGTTATGACATATTTTTTATACATTTTGGTGTGCAATACATTCACATATTGAATAGGTACAGATTATATAAGATGATAAGTTCATTGTTATTAATTAACCTGACTGAATAAATGGATACATAACTCAATGACAAGCTCAATTATTATCATGTGTACAAATTAAACACAGAACCAATTAAATGTTTTCAGCATTAATTTTATCCAACCACACTTTAATCACACTATTGGGCTAATCTAATAAATATGCGCTTGTGTATTCGAAGATATGGTTAAGCTGAATGGAACAGAGGGATAATTATATTTGACAGTTTCAAATGCAATTTGGTATCTGAACTTTAAACTAATATTGAAGTCGGTCGCATAGATAAGTCGATATTAATGTATTAATTCGCAAAGTTCAAGTAATTCGACAAAGTAATACTGTTGGCGTAATCTGTTTATCGAAAAATAGCACAGTAATCTGGCAGTAACGGAAATTTATCCGCTGATTGCTAAATGTATATTTGCGGATAGCCTTATTCCATGATATTACACTAATATTTATAAATACCAAATACTAAAAACAGTTAAGTGTTCAAAGCCTCACAAATTTTTAATATTAATCATTTATTAACTTCGAACTTCTTGAGATTTGGTGTATAAGACTATTTCCACGTGAATCAAAATTTGAAATGCTACGCTACCTCCATTTTGTGAATGTTGTTTTTATAATTATTATATTTCCACATATTATAGTTCTTTCTCAGAAATTCTTTTTAATATGCTGAAAAAATAAAAAAAAATCAGCTTCCCAAACTTATAAATATTGGAGGAAAAAGATTTCATTAATCCTTTTTTCTTGAGGAATTGAATCTACAGTTAAAAGTTTCAGTATAATTAAACACGCTGTATATCAAATGTTTTTATTCTATTGGATTATATCTTTTAGTCCTACTCCAATTTAATTTTGGTGCAGACCTATTTTCTACACTTGCAGTGATAAGAAATGAGCCATGCAATCTAAGTAGGAACAAAAAGCAATATAAATGATGTTTCACTTTTCCTTACTTAATTAAATCTGACGAGCAAACTTTGTATCTTGTAAACATAGTCTTGCCAATTAATAACGTAGATAACCGACAATGATGTATACCACCTATTGTTCTCTATTTGTCGAGGACATGCTAAGCTTAACGCAAAAGATTCTTATTCCAGTTTACTTGCGAGCAAATATAGTAAACAAAACCGCATTTGTGTGAATGCTTTTTGCACAGGGGAAATTAATTACAGAAGAAACTGCGCGGCTCCTAACATTAGATACATATTTATACTGGGACTCGGAATAATAGAGCCGTATAAATAACGAGTGGGTCTAACATCAAACAATACATGGAAAATGGTTTTCACTCATGTTATTTCTGGATGATATAAATTAATTTATTCATGATATTATAATAAAGACATTGATATTTATATAGTATATAGATGTTGCTAACTTCCCTACCAATTATTTTAGACATTAGTTAATTAAAATATTTAATAATGAACGATGAGGCATTCCTGCTGGGTTGTGGCGCGAACTCCCCGCTTAATTAATTAGATTGCACATAAAATGAATAGTTATTAAAATTTAATAGTAAATGTCTTGTACTTGTTGGAAAGTTTTTGTAATATTAAAGAAATTCTAAAACAAGTATCGTATTATTATGGGTTATTCAATAATTAATTAATTTAGAAGTTTATAGAGAACTAAAAGGGACATCCACCTGAATATTTTATATTCTAAAATATTTTTGTAGAGCTGTCGCTTCCAATTTAAGTAATCTAACGTTAACTCTGTCTTTCAAATGGAAATATATAATATTGCATATTTGAATTTAAGGCAAATTCGGGATATATACTTTAAATTATTTTTCCACCTTCATTTGTTTTTGATTTAATTTACACAAATGAAGTGTTAACTTATATAAAGAGTACTACCCATTAATAGTATTTCAAAATATATTAAGTGTTTGGTATTTCGGTTTTACTTCGTTTCCTCCTTTATTTTCTATCAGTATGTTGTAGCATACCTTATGTGCATGAATACTTACCAGTATATTACAAAAAATCGCCTCTTTTAGTTCTCCATAAACCTTTAGGTATAATTAAAATATTAGTCTCACAGGCTAATCTGGTTAACAGTAACATTAAGATACTCATTAATTCTCTTTCAAGCTCGTTATACTTAATTAAAGTATAATAGAATAGTTACTTCTATAAGCTGCTAAAATAAGCTCCAATATAGTAGAGACTTAACTTATAAATTACGCAAAACAAACTGGATCTTTTGAGAAAGTTACCTACTAAATGTCCGGAATAATGGATAATGGCAAAGCCAAATTAGTTGTATTACTTCCCAACAAAAGACGGAGTTGCTCGGGTGTTCCATTACGAAGTTTTTTGTATATGGTACATACCATCACATTAATTTACTTTCGCAATGATAAAGGTATCTCTGCACAGCAGCATATGGAGAACTGAATAACTCAGACATGAACACTGATAGGCATGTAGTAAAGATATGTTACAACGCGACATTAGTTGCATTGCACTGAAGGAAAACGAGAAACTAAAGCGTTGAACATTAACATCGACATCAAACAAAATTTAATTGTTACGTTTCATCTGCATCGTACAAGTTATCTCGGAAAGTGATAGAAACTTTCGGGGCAAACCTCTACAACTATAAGTGGCATCAATTTAAAGCAAGAACTCAGGAGGGTTGTAAGATGATGTGTTACACAACTTCCCTTTCTTGCTCCATTTAAATCAAACACTGAACTTTGTAATTGCACATTCCTACAGTCTGTGAGCGGAATTGAAAACACTGAATAATCTTGCCATAAGAGACTGTAAGAGAATATAATATTACGAAAAGGATTCCCATTAAATGTTCATATAGAACAGGTTAAATTTAAATTATTCAGGCATTACATAGATAAGGTTATATCTCAATTCAAGTATACGTTGTTCGTATTTTTCATTTTTAATATTAAACAAAATTTTTAAGGCGACTAAATATTTTTCATTCATAAAATCACTTTGGATATTTTACAGAAAAATAAAACAAATATAAATGAATTTTTACAACATAAGCCAAGTCCCCACATTCCATATTTATTACCGAATATTTACTAGATTTTTAGTGTACAATGTTGAATATTATGAGATCTTTAAAAGAATACTTACTACTTATTCATTAGTGTAATCACTTTCTAAAGCTTTCCTATAAAAGCCACTATTAACATTTTGTTTTAAGAATACTTAAACTACTAAAGTATTTAACATAGGTAAAGACAGAGTTTGTTATAACTTTGACGTACGCCAAACTTAAAGAAGATTATAACGAACATAATATTTATTAACGAGCAAAATGTAGACAAGTTTGGATGTTGTTACCATAACCACTTGCTAAGATTCTCAGACAAACTTAAACTAAACCTCAAAGCATTCATCTAATGGCAAACAAAATATTATATCAAACTCAGGGTGAATTACTGCAAAGGATTTTGATATTTAAAAGGCTCAATATAATAAAGGTGACAGAATATTGACATATTTTTAAGAAGAATGGATTCTTATTCTAGATAAATGCAATTTTATAAATAAATACAAAACTAACTTATCTATTCAATTAGTCCCTCCTTGAATAAGAAAAAACCATTCATAATAATATTGTTAGAGTTGGAGAAACTTGATGAAGTTTATCGTTAGATGTGATGATATTACCTTAACTATAATCCAGATTACTGAACAATGATTTTGTTTCTTAACAAACAAATTGATAAATTTACTCTGTTTATTGAATTATAATTGGATTATTAAGATTGATTAAACATTAAGTAAGATAAAGTAAGGAAGAATGCCAACCGATTGTTCGATGCTTCATTTCATCGAAAAATACTATAGAAATGGTATTTATTGTTGAGGTGCTGACCGATAATGAAACAAAACAACAATTTTACCAAGGTCCGTAATGTTAAAATGTTATTTTATATTCCCACGGTACCAAGAAAATCAAATAAAACTAAAAATTTTTATTATATGGAGACTAACGTTATTCAAAGTCATTAAAAAATTGAATAATTTCGATTAGGTTGATTACGTTGCTTTTTAGTTTATAAAATAATGTTTTTTGATTAAATAAGATAGAATTATTCAAGACTATTATATAGTTACTGCATAAACATCCGCTCTTCAATTATGGTAAAGTTAACGACAACGTTTTTCATCCTCATTTTCAACAAAGATTCTATTCAAATCGTTAATAGACTCATTTAAAGCTTAAGTTACCTTAAATATTTACCATTTGTGTAGATAATGAGCAACATGCTTTCAACATGAAATGAATGGGTGGGTACAGTTCTTATAATTTAAAATATTTTAAGTAATTTGAAAATATGTTTTTATAAAAAATTTAATATGGAACATTTCCATTTTTTTCTTGAAATTGACACATTTAAATCTTTAAACCCATGAACTTATTACATAATTAGTTTGTTATTTATATTCTTTAGTTAATAACAATTAACAACAGTTATATTGTAATCCTTTTAAGATAATTAATAATGTGTTTAATAAATAAAAATTATTGTATAACTAATAATAACGCTCAAATCATTTAGAAGGAGTCTGTTAAGTTACCTTAATAACTTATTCACCTCATGAAATTAAAAATATGCTCACAATATTCATTAATTGCACAATTTGCAAATGGAATTAAGGCAACTTCCTGAATTATCGCTCAACAAGATTTGTGCCATTCAGACATGATAAATTAGCATATGTCGCTGGAGTGTCGTTGCAAATATGCTTCGAGACCTTATGAATATTGGTGGATTCCTTGAGGACACTAAGACAGCATAAGCTCGTTACCTCAAAGGAATTCGTAAACACGTCGACTCCGAATAGACAAATTTGCACATCTAAAATAAAATTTATGTAAATACAGATGGGTAAAAATTGTTATGAATTTAAATGCAGATATCATCTCTAATCATAAATATGTGTATGTATAAACTATTTATGAGTGACATAACTTCAAAATAACAATAAATACATATCACTGTGTGATAAAACATAAACAGAAACTAATATGAATCAGAATTGATGTTTCTGCAGTGCAAATTAACAGGTTGATTAATGATTTAAAATGATATTTGTTCTGAACTGAAATCGTATCTCTATTCTATATTAATGACCTTGTTTACAATCAATGAATATTTTACTGATTTTTAAAATTGTTGAAATAATAATTGTCAAAATACACACATTTTCTATAAATTCAGTTATTTTACTTTATAAATTGCCTTATTTACCTTTTTTAACCATTAAAATTTATTTTTATGATACGGTTCCTACTTTATAAAACTTTTCATCCAATACAGGTGATTTCTAATATTTTATAAAATATATATTATAATATATAGTAATTTCCAAAATATGAACTAAATTGAAACGAAACATTTGCAGTCCTCATTCATCATGTTGGTATATACTCTTAGGAGTTAAATTAACTTATACTATCTGGGAATATTCAATAATTATTTCAACGGATTAGTGAATATAATTAATGCTGCATTTGAACACAAGTTCAAAACCACTGTCACTTGTTATTGCAGTACTGCAGTTCAGAGTTGGGAATATCAATCAGGCTATTGGTATGCCAGTATATTTAACCTATTTATCTGAGAAAGAAACATAAACATCCCAAAAACTGTAGATAAAAATAATCTTTAAATAAGGTTTGTAATTTTGAGTTATATAAAAAAGTAATGGAACACTCCAGTATTATAGAGATTGGTAGAAGGATTTACTGAAATCTGTTTTGATAAAGAGAATATTAATGTAATTAATGTTAATTTTTACAGTGCAGCGCATCCGTCAAAATTGTAAAAAAAATGATGGAAATAAATTTTAAGAAAATTTGGTAATAAATTGAAATCGTAATAATTAGTAATTTTTTAAATGATAATTTTGAAAATTGGTGTTTAATTAATATAAGTTTCAATATTTTTTTTTTTAAATTGTTTCTTTTTTTCAAATTCTAAGTGACAATTTTGGTGGATGCGCCAGCATTACCTATTTTCACTATATTATACTAAGAATTGCAAATAGTTCAATTACTAATCTAAGAATAAATTAAATTTCTATCTTAGGTAAACAATTGGCTATTTTTTATATAATATGAATAAATATTTTTTACCTTCAATTCAATTCAATGTGTAAATAAAATATGTATTTTTAAAATAGTTTATTTTAATGTTTTTATTATATTTCTATATTTCTGAAATATTTAACTATTTAAATTTAACTAAATTGAAGTATTTCATATATGTAAATGAAATATTATTAAACGATACATTTATATAATACTAGTTGATATAACAAAAATAGAAATTTTACTTCAAAAGTTACAAGAAAACTATAATTCTTATGATATTTTCATGATCAAAATTATTTTTAATGTATAGATTCCCTATAGGCATGTCAATGTCTGCAATGTCATTATAGACCAGAAAGTGTAGATAAACCAGAACAAAGAAATTACATCCTTGAATTTCGAATTCCGGTCACATGTGCATGATTCTTCCACACGGTCGCTTATCCTCAAATTTAAAATTGACAGATTGGAAAGCTGCCGCAACGCCGCATAATACCACCAACTCGTATGTTACGGTTTAGTTTCAACTTTTCTATTGATGACGATTTATAAGAATCGAACAATGTGGAACGTGTCTGCCTAATAGCGGGTAAATAATCACCGTGAATTCCACTGATGCGTATAATTCACAGCACGAAAATCGTTTGTCGAGTGCGTTAATTTGTAAATCATCAATTGATTTTTTTGCTAGATGTGATAAATGTCTATTTGAATACGAAATTAAATACGTCCTGTTAGGTTTGTTAAAAACAAATAGTCCAGTCGTTCATGTTTTCTTCAATATTTGATGCAATTAAGTTATGCAAACTGTCCCAAAATTAAACAAATAAAAAAATTAAATATAATATTTGCATAGAATATGAGAAAGGAATTAATTACAATTTTACCATACCAGCGAGGGTATTTCATGACAAATGTTCAATTAGGATATGGCTTTTATAATTACACGGAAGTGTAAATATTTGCAAAAGAACCTGAGACTGAGATTCAACCATATCGTTATACCTCCCCACACTGATTTTGTTTACTGCCGAGTACTGTTGCTTGAACAGTAAATTAATAATTTTAGGAAGTAAAGAAATAGATTGATTTTCTCTGTACTCACTAATTGCTTGAAACTGATATTGCCAACAATTAAGAAAGCTCATTATGTTCGAGTAAGCAAGTATATATGTGAGAAAACAACGAACGCCTTATTAATCAGTCACAAATAGTAAATTAGAAGTTCTGTGGTTTATGTAATGAAAGTTTGATGTTCCATAAGTTCAGATGTATTGTGTATTTAATTAGCGGGTGTAATTTGTTTTTGTATGGTTCACTCCAGAGAATAATCAAAAGTGTTAGAAATCTATAAATTTAGTTGTTTAGTTTTAAAATTATGTATCAATTTTGTTTGAAAATTTCATCTGGTGAGAATTTGAAATTTGGTTTGTTGCAATATAAAATATTAAATGTAAAATTTATCGTTCAATGTCTGCAATAAATAAAGAAATTCGGGGACGTTCTTATTATAAAATTGGTTTTTAATATGGTCGTATTGCCATTCAGTTTGGGTACGTGTCCTGGAAATATTCACCGAAATTTCCACTCATAAATAACCGTCGTCAACAGGGGTCCCAGGTTCGAACTCATCCCGGGATTCCTATATTGATTGTTCTCAGAAATATTGTCCCATATTGGTTAAAAAATCTGTCAGCACTGGACGGACGATTTATTCCTCCGAATATTTATGCGATCACCGCAGTTGTAAATTTACGGCCACTATTAATGTAGAAAAAATGATTCATTGCCTAGGTGGATATTCTGTTGTAAAAAAATATTTTCGGGGCGGGCGGACGAAAATTTAATTATGGTAATAAATTATTGCACCTTGTTATATTATAAATAATTTTGCTGATTTGTGTTGTGGTAATAACTAGAAGGTTTTCTATTATAATTTGTAAACAATTTATTTTAGAACATGACCACAGGAGCGAAGGTCGATAAAGTTTTTCAATTTGCCACATCCCATTAATTTAATAATAAATAAAGGTGTTGTGCGGAGATCCCAACGGAAACTGTAAAAGATGGGTTGAATAAATTGAAGTTTAAATCGTGTAAATTGTGACATTGAACATAAGACAAACTTTCGTGATAAATCTTTTAAGATGTTTCGAAATTCTTAGTTTTCGAGCGGGCACACAGTCACAATGACGTACGAAGCAACTGACGTATTTCAATTATATGGAAATAATGACATCAATTTTAAATCGCAAACTTTGAATTGAATTGATCAACCCACTATAATTTTATCATTTCAAGTTTAGTTTAAATTCAATTCGGCAAGTTTGATCTGTGTTCAGTGATCTACAAATAATTTTGATGAAATCGTAATTTTCTCGAGGTCTCATTTATAATATATTAATAGTAATTTAAAATTTGTGTAAATGAGATATCATTTGTTTATTGATTTATATTTTTATAATCAATATCTATTAAAATATTAAATTTATTTATTATCAGATTGTTTTTAAAAAGTATTCAATTTTGTAAATGATGAAGAAAACAATAATATTTTATAAGCTATTTTCAATTATGAGTTTAATTAGCTTACCTGTAGGTTTCAGGATACCAAAACGAACGCAAAAACTTGACAAACTGTAACTGAAAGCACAGCTAATCAACAGTGAATCAGTAATTAATGGACAAAGACCTTTATTTGTCAAATTAACCAAATGTCTGTAGGGAGATCGAGATCTAAATGGGTTTAATTGATAGTGGAGTTACATTACGCACCACACTTTAGCGGTCAGTAATTAGATACATTCTGTCTCCACTATTTTGTGAAATCCCCATTAATTAATCAATTTAAAGATAATGCGATTTTGCATGAAATAACATGTAATGTAAATCAACCCAAAACAAGTCGTGTTGTTGTAACGTATAATTAATAAATAATAAATATGTATATCTAATTAGTATACTATGCAATGTAAATAAAAATATGAAGTGCATTTAAATTTATTAAAAACTGAAATATGAATTTACCATTACGTATCACATATTCTATATTTTTATTATTATAAACAATTAATTATGTTAATTAATTTTCTTCAGTCCAGCGTCTTCCAATTATCATTATATTATTGGTAATACTTTTGAGGCTTTGGCAAAACATTCTAAAACTAATTGGAGTAGTGTTAAATCTTAATGTTAATAACCCGATTTTTAGCTTCTTTACATTCAACGTTTCATCCAGATTACTTAATTGTTTCCGGACTGTCTTTAAGAACTATTAAAGCGCACTATTATTAACTTAATAAAAAGTTTTCGGATTTAGATATTAATTAGAGCATGCGAAATTCCTATTAATTAAAATGTTCTAAAGTCAAGTTAAAGATGAAAGTAACTTATCGTGTCGTTTTTTTATCTGATCGATATTAAAATTACTTTCTTTTCATCAGTCGACTTGTACATTGTAAGATATTCGTTATACGTGCTGTAAAATGTGGCTTGGAATTTTTCATTTATTAAGAGAATTAATAAAAAAAATATTCCACTGTAGCAAAATATTCGTTCCTTTGATTAATTAAAGTGAACACTCCAGAGAAGAGAAAATAAAATATGCCGCAAAAAGTACAAAATTTTATTAATACCAGTCCGCAAGTTACCGTTTTAATAAAATGGACGAATAACAATGATTTGAAGTTTAATTTAAAGGCATGAAACGACAACTTGCCGAGTTCGTTCACTCTCCGTCAGTTATGAATATAAAACGAATATATTAAATTAAAATTTAAATTTCATAATAAAGTCGAAAATTTTGTTTGTATGGAGATTTTAAAGCGTTCTTGGCGAAAGCCCTGTGAAATTTGTAAGGTTTAACAGATTAAAGTTGAAAGTTATATCTTATTATTACTACATTAGAAATATGTTGTAAAAGCTTTACTCTTCACAAAAATAACTTTTAATGCTGTTAATCTTTAACTTTTCCTTAAAAGTACGTTTTTTATAAATGTTCTTTAATGTAAATGCCATTTATAAATGACATTTTGACATTAGTTTATTATTAAACTAAACATTATTTCTTTAATAAAATATTTAAATCGTAATAGTATTTTCCTGGATATACTTGGTTTCAAGTCATAGATTCTTTAATCTATATCTTTGCATATGTTTGTATATTTGTACTCTGTATATGTACTTTGTATATGAATTTATGTAAAGAAAAAATTAAATAATATAGCATTCTTGTGTTGATGTTTCTCTAAATTTTTCATACGTTTGAAATATATAATAATTACGAGTATTTTTATTTTTGCGTGTTAATCCTGTTAGTCACATACGTATCACAAATATATCACAAGTGTTACATTAAAATAGCAAACAATACAATTCGATGTAATTTATAAATCATTATATATTATTATGTGGATTATAATAACATATCTAACATCCAAACAAGTCAGTTAATGTAGCTGATTAATAATTACTGTAATAAATTATTTTGACTGAAAACTAAATTACGGATGGTATTACACAGCAATAACTATCAATATTTGAACGTAATTATTTTATAAAATTGTATCTGTGTCTTTAATTTGTACAAGCTATTTGTATTAGACATTTAGTAAAATGAATGAAAACTGCGTGTCTGTTCCAGTAATTTCATATTGTTATTGAAATTGACCCTGTTTTGTAAAACGTGAAAATAGTTTTTAATCTGCAATCTATAATTGTTTAGGGAACGGAGACAGACAATACTTTAGTAAATGACTTACCACTTTGATCTAATTCTCCAAATAATTAGTGAATGAGTTAAATATCGCCAATCAATTTAATTGGCTATTGTAAATTATTTAGTATCGTAAATTACTTGATACACAAAAAATTATTATTGTAAATCAATATTAGGTTGTATTCCAAATTGTTGAACATTATGGGTTACTCTTCATAAGGACAAAAATAACACATTTCTTTCTTTTAAATAATATTAAAAATAAATATTCAAAGATTTATATGTTTTGTATTTCCAGTAACAACTCCTGGAACGCTATATTTTGGTAACGATGCAAGTATTTATTTTCATCTTATGTTATATTTCATTATATTACAAATGATTTTATTTTTATATATTTTATCTTTAATTTACTTTAACGACGTTAATATTTCATTGGCAGACACTATTTAAAATTAGATATATTAATTTCTCTAAAAACCCTAAGTTCATTTATCATCTTGTTTATTGTTTGGTTAATTCATTATTGATTTATGTATAGTTAACTTTTTTAATAATTTTAAAAGAAAAATATCATTTAAAAGATAATCAGTTTTATAAATCACTTTATTTTAGAAAGAATCTGATACTTTTGGTACATTAACATCGAAATATAAATTATTAGAAATTGAAAGGAAAAGTTTGATGAGTATTATTGTGAATCTGGAAAAAGTATGATGCATTTTAAGGTTATAAGAAAATTCGCCTCAGGATTATTTTATGTTGTAATTTATATTAATCGTAAATCGTGCATTTATCATGCCCGAATATATAAGAAAAATATTCCTCTGTATTTAGGTTGATTTTATCATATTCATATTTAATGATCTTTGGGTTATGTGCTTGGAAAGGACTATCATCAACTCTATGATTTTTATGCATATGATAACTTATTCTGAGCAACTTATAATTGTTAATGAAATTATTACCAAAGTAAGTGCAGTGGATGATCCTAAATTGACATGTAATGGATTAATAACGGAAAAATTGTAATACTGTATTCATTAAATTATAGTTTTAATTAATGTACTCCTATTTTCAGGTACATTTATAGATTTCAAGAGACTACAACCGATAATATTTCTTTTATTTGTATTTTGAACACACGTATACATTACCAACATAAAACAAATTATTAATGTTTCCTCTAATTTTAAAATACCCACCTAGGTTGTCTTTTTTCAACACAATCAACCTTAATAATCAGTTGACAAAAGAAGTAAGTTGTAATTAACAATAATATTATAACTAAAATTAAATATTAAATTAATTAAAGTAAATAAAAATGAAATTTAATTAATAAAAACCATACGACTTTGAAACTTCATTTAATATATCCATTTTATTTCTATATATTATTTGTTTAAATAACGATCTGGTTTTCAAGATAGATTCCAATTTATTATGTAAATATTGATAATTTTAAACTATTGTTTGCTTCTAATACAATATATTAGTGTGTTGAAATTCAAGAAAAATAAATTAATTATAAATGTGGATTGAGTTTAACCCGATACTAAATGTTTTACTTCCCCATTCCTATATGAAAGTGTAACAGAAAAGTCGAATGGCAAGCAATAAAGAAAATAAATATTTGATCATAATTCTTGGACATCTGGGTACGTCCTATATAAATACTAGCGATACCCCTCTTTGCACAGAAACTTAAAGACTGTTTGGATATCAACTTTGAAATTCAAATAAAAAATAATTACTTATGCAAACTTAATTCTATTACTATTTACTGCAACAAAAGAGATAAAAGCGATATTGTTTTTAAACATGATTAAACATGTCACAACGGGTTGACACTATCGACTCTTACCAAAAGCATGTCTAAATTATAATACTATTTTATTTATTTTTATGTACATATTGTATTTAAATTTATCAGTTTGGTGTAACTGTGAAGGATCTCCTACTACTTATTTTATAACAGTAAAGTTTATGACATTTGTTCTTAATAGTGGCTATTAGTTCTAACACCTTATTGTGTCGTAAATAAAGGATGTTTACTAAAATTTGACGGTTCTGCGTTGTTTTGTAAATTATATTTTTTTGTTTACTTTCTTTGTATGCTCCTTGTGCAAATTCAAATTGATGAAATACATTTTAGTCAAAGAGGCCAGGCAACTGCGTTGTCAAACCTAATCGGATGTTGAACACTTGTTGAGTGAAAAATACGAACTTTAGTGAAAACGTTGTAGAACATATTTTACAAATTTTGAAAAGTGCAATCTTTTTTAAAATAAATGCGTAACGTTTTGTAATATTTTAGTTTTTAAGTTAGGTTATGTCTGAGTACTTTTTTTTAAATAAATAATTTACTATTGCTTTGTGTAATTAGTAAATCATTTAACTTATAAAAGTTAAATTATGTCTGAATATCTTTTTTTAATAAATAATTTACTATTGCTTGTGGTAATTGGCATATCACTTAACTTATTAAATATGTATTTAAATACTCTTAATTGTTATCAGGCATGACAATCATTATTATATATTATGCATTATACATTAGTGGTTTCATGCTGTAGTTATGTACTTGAAAATGAGGAAAGAAGTTATTCAGACGTTCATATATTTTTTATTTCCATTAACAACAAAAGAAAAAAGACTTTTTGATAAATGCACAAGTACGATATATGATACGAACAATAATACAATAATTTTAGTGAACTAATATTAATATTTTAGGTGTATATTTTCTTTTCAAATATTCATTTATGAATTGGAAAATAGAAATATTGTTATTTATGTCTCGATTGATTTTGTTCTCATTTTCAAATAATCATGAAAATGCTGTGTACTTGTACGTAAGTATTCATAAGTTGAAAAAGCGTTAAAATAGAATGGACAATTTAAATGACTGTCATGGATAATTTCTTGTTTTTAGGAAAATTGCTGTATATTTACCACATTACTTTTAAAAGATAAATTAATTGATATTGAAAACAAAATAATATTTGAAGAATATTATTTAAAATCTGAAAAACGTATTAAACAATATAGAAGAATTGCAAAATTGGCTACGGTATTCTTTAATTTTATAATATTATTCTGTATAATATTGACGGTGAATTATGGATATATTATAACCGAATTAAATTACTTTAAGAATAGTATGTATATACCTAGATTTTTGTTATTGATTCTTTATTTTATACATATTGGAATATATGGCTTAGGAGCTTGGAAGGCTATTGCGCCTTCAATGATTTTTATGTATTTTATGATCATGTATGCTGGACATTTTATTATAATTGACGAAATTATTAACACAATATATGAAGAAGATAATACACATATAATTGCATATAATTGTTTGGTTATGAAAAAGCTAAAATCTTCTATCAGAAGATATTCCTTTATCAAATGGTATTTTTTTAATTTTAAAAATCATCATTCATTTAATCAACATACCTTATTTTTCAGGCACATTTTTATATTTCAAAAGTCTACAAGATTAATAATTTTTCTTCTGTTTATATCAGGGATTATGGTTTATATCACTCATATAAAATGTGTTATCGACGTAAGATACTTTAAATTATTATTTGAATAAAATTAGAAACATTAATACTAATATAACAATTACATATAAAACCGTTGAACGAAAATGTAAAAATGCCCTTGTTTTTTAAGATTTAAATAATAATACAGTAGAGACTGAAAAACTATATTTGAAGTATGTGCTGCCGATATAATACTCTCTATCATCGTTTAAAATTCCGATTTTTTCGCAATAACCTATGATATTGCATTTTAACGTTTTAAATTGCAAATAATCCGAGTTATTGCTTCTTTTTGCCTCATTTTCTATTCAAAACGTAGAAGTACATCTCAACAATCGCGTTGAGGCAGGTAAAATGAACTAATGTAATATTTTAGTTTTATATATCTCATTCAGTAGTCCAGTAAGTAAATTAAATAAGTATAATAATTTAGACATAAAATCAAAAACAGTATGTTTTGAACATTTCTCTTGATTAATTTTATTGAAAAAATATATAAATAATAAAATAGAAACACCTGAAGAAATATGGTTTATTAGTTTGTTTTATATAATTTAGTTTGTCTTGACCTGTTACCTCGACATGACCATGATCTTTATCAAAAATAAACCATTCTCAGCTTCAACTATAATAATTAAGTTGCAGGAAAACATTTGAAATATAGGATAGTCATGTTGAACTTGAACACTTTTGATCAAACTGGGGAATATTCACAACAATAGACATGTCATATTAATATCCACATATTTTTTAGGGTTATAGAAGTATATCTACTTCCTTAAACGCTTACATTATATTAATTATATCAATAGGCGTTTGTGAGATATTTATTAATTTTGGTCAATTTATTATTGATCAGGTATTCTACTGTGATTTTTTTTTCATAAGTTAAGTTGTTGAATTTCAGACTATCGATTTATATGATTCAGTGTATGCGACACCATGGTACAATTTCAATTATTATAATAGAAGAACGATTGCTATGTTTTTATTAATTTTAAAATTTCCACCGAGATTAACTTTTTTCAACTTAATTAACGTTAACAATCAATTAGCAAAAGAAGTAAGTAATCTAATTTTAACATAATACTAACATATTAAATTAAGATGAATTATTAGCAATATATATTTTTAGATAATACATAAAATTTGGAGTATAATATCATTTTATTTAAGTTTACAATAATGCCGGTGTTTTATATGTGCGTTTGTATAAGCCTCCATATTCGTATTGACACCACACGTTTATTTACATCTGCAACAAATATTCAGTGTAATAATATTTAATATATAATAAAATTTTATCGTAATATTAAACATTTAACAGAAAAATTATCTTTCAGTTTTTAATACCTACGAAGTCTATTTATGAAATAAAATATGAATTCTATCTATAAATCCCTGGTTTTTGTTTGATTTGATAATCCTATAATTATTACATTTAGTAACCTAGAAAATACAATAGTAATATGCTTTTATATCCACCTAGCTGAGATTTCAATTTTCAATATTTAATAAATTAAAAAAATATATTAGTATTTTTCATTTAATAAATTGTAGAAATATTATTTTTTTAATATTAAACTTCAATTATTCAAGTCCGGTTTAAAAATTAGAACACAAATTATAAATATTCAATATGTTGAACCTTCTATTGAATCTTTTATTGCAGCCTTTCTGGTATCTTTCTCAAGGGAAATCGAGTGGCAACCAATAACGTATATTAATATTTTATCAAATTACTTAGACATCCAGTATGTCTTTTACAAACACAAAATGTATAATTTAATTTATCCAATAGAATAATAACGGCAAGGAATATGAAAGGGGTTTGGAGAATTACAAATTATCGTTTCTATATCATAAATTTCCCTGAATATATAAATATTTAACAGGAAGTTGTATTTTCCTGTATTAAATACATTACTAGGTAAACTGGTAAATTAGTTTTTACAAAGTGGCGAGCAAAATTAAAACCGAGAAGAAAATACATAGCCCTCATTACCAAAGCGTACACACCAGGTAATATAATGCATCACTTTGACGTCGGGGACAAATAAATTCCATTCAGAATTTGCCACTTGAAGATCGGAATTTATGGCCTTGTGGGAACTAACGCGGACAGGAGAGAATATTTTTAGCACTTTATACTTGGCTGCCATCAGCATTGCGGTCGCATTATACAGAACGTGTATGCAAAAGAGCCAATTAAGAGATTTTCACAAAATTTGCAAGTAAATGCGTTGCTTTACTTTCTAAAGCTCTCTCCATCAGGCAAGTGTGTTTAGATTAAGGTGCGAAGTTATAACCGACGACTGGGTGTGCAGGAACCTGGGGAACGATTTTCCATGCTGTCATGGAAAGTAGAATATAAATATATACACAAAATTTTCAAACTAACAACGTATGTGCAATAAGTTTAATTACAACAATTACATTTGGCTGCAACTAGCAAATTAGATGCTACAGTTAAGAAGTTAAATCGCCATCACTTTCTTGGAATCCTTAAGTTCAGACTTAAAAAAAGTAAATAAAAAGTTTGTTTATGAGAACACTAAAATTTATAAACACCTGAAGATAATACTAATAAATATTTTAATTACTTTTATTTTCCTAGATCACGAGAAGACAAAAACACAAAAAAATACAAAATGCTTTCGTTTCCCGAAAAAATTCTGAACGGCAGCGAGATATTTTAACGATCCAATTGAAATTGACAATGTCAGCGAATTTGGGCAAGTTAGCTGGTTATCCCCATAAACCAGCGATAAAATCACTTTCTCTGTGGAGATCAAATTAAATTCGGATTTGGAATAATTTGTCCCGATGGCCAAACCCTGGCGCCCTTAAACAAGGGATTAGTTTACTTATCCTCGGGCTTTGACAATAATGTGGCCTCTAACTTCGTACCCCCTTCAAAAAAACTTCCTCTTGTAAGCCCCACGAACATTTCCACTCGAAAAACACATCGAATTATAAAACAACGTTTAGTTATTCCCCGTATTAATTAGAAAATATTCAGTTATGCAATTTCATAATTTATAATTTGCTATAAAATCTAATTAAAAAAGAATATTAATGTTTAGGCGTATAATAGGTTATAATTTGAAATATAATAACATTTGATAGTAATTTTTTTAAGAAAAAAAATTTGCTTAATTTAAAAATGAATTCAAAAGTTCAATATATGAAAATGTGGTGTGTTTTATTTTCAATTTAATGTAAATAAAACACACTACAATAATACAATATACGCCAAACTCAAAGGTTGCAGACAGTTTTCGAATAAATCAAGAGAAAATTAAAACTGACAATTTCAGGAGTATATGAAAACAAACATCCCTTCTTGTATTTGTATATTTTGCATACTCTCCCTTTCTATTTACTTTCAAGCATGTGTTTTCTATTGTGAATTTGATTTAATTTATTCACACATCAATATTATGCATATAGAGTGTATTTTTATGTAAAGTACATTCAAATTTATAGGACACTTTAAGTGAGAACTTGGATGTATTGGTTGTATTTCTAATTCAGTTAAATTAATTTGATTTTAATGCTCATTTATAATTAATCACATCAAAATATAATTCAAATGAAATTTCCCCCATACAAAAACTATGGACTACAAATATTATTATTTGTAGAGTTGTTTATAATTTGTGATATTTCACTCGTATTGGGTAAATATTACTAAATAACTATCAATATACATACAATGTATGCAAGATATGTAAACACTAGACAACCAAATTAATTTAACATGTTATAACATGCGAGTTCTAATCAATATTCTCCATCATGAATATTCGTTGGTTTGGTCAATTAACTGGAAGCTGTATTTTATCAACACTGTATACATGGAACGCACGTGTTTCAAATACCCACGTTTACTATACGAGGACAATGTTGAAATCGGGATAAATTTTAAACACCTGCCTCTGGCACCCTGTTAGAATTTTAGACGCTTATAAATAATTTATACAGTTGTATACGAAAGTACAATATTGTAATATGGAAGTTTACTAACTTATATATTTAGTCTCTTACTCCAAACTTGGTAACCACATAAAAATATTAGTTACTTAGATGTGATGATAATAATCAGAACTAACTTGGCGTTTGTATAAATTTAGAAATTAATCAATCCTTATGCAGGCTTTGCTTTACCGTGTCGAAGTTTCCCAAGTAATTCGGAAAAGTTTGAGATGCTTACATCCCGTCACGTCAATCTCAATGTCCGCCTTAATTAATTGCTTTTATATTAAGTAAAGGGGCACATAATTAACGCCTTGAAAGTTTATTATTCGAAGGCACCTTGACAATAGAGTTTCACTTAAACAAAATATTTTTCGCAAGTTTTCACAAAAGATTCATATAATCCTGTTTCCGGTACGAAAAATTTTATTTAAATGATCATACACAATTTCTTAGTTACGGACATGAATCTGTTCAAAGTATTTTAAGTGGTATAGTTTAATTCAGTAGACACTTTAAACTTCCATATTTTAGTTTCAGTAATTTAAAAACTTTTTACAAGATTAATACATTAAAAGGCACAAACCGTGGCCGCTGAAAGTATAAAAACATACATCACTTCATGCATGGAGAAATATAAAACTTTTATCATTTAAAATTTGAGTGGATGTCATCGGCGGAAACTTTCGAAGTCTCGGCTAACCGTTATTTCATTCTATTTTGTATTTCGATGGAACTTATATTAAAACTAAATAAAAATATATTTCACAAATGGAACTTTCTTAAGAAAGTTTGATGAAATAGCCCTTCAAGTTTCAAATTAACAGTTCCTAAGTCTTTGTGTTACTGAAATACCTCCTATCACTCATTTAAACTGTTCAATAAACAAAAAAATTGATATTAACTTTTGTACCTTATTTAATTTTCAAGTTGGTTCTTTATTTTTAATCAATCATCAATTTCACTGAAGCTTTTATCCAATTTAATTTAGTTATCTTGTTCTATTTAGATAATTAAGTTTGACAGACAGACAAATTAGCATCTTACATTTTAAAAGCATATTAACTTATTGTTATTAAAATACTTTGTGAAATAAATAAAAGCAGCTAAAACTGCTTCAAGTGTATTATTTGCTGCATTGCGATGAATCGCCCTCTTTTAATTTGAACTTAACACCAAAAGTGCAACTCGCAGTTGAAAATAAACGAAAAAAGCAAGTTTTTCACTGAGCTGAACCGCCGGAGCAAAACACTGCTCTCCATATCCTGCTAGTGTTCATTTGGGACTGATTCACGATTTTCCGCGAAATGTTAGAATAAAACACACACACAGAGCGAAATAATCCCGACGTAGTCATGCAATACAACAATGGTAACACGTTGTTCCGTCTCGATTTAAGTTTCAGATGCAATTTGTCGCTTCCTTTTGTGAACAACTAGTTTGAAGTTCTCACTTGGACACAATAGTGACCACCGTCACATATTTATGTCAATTTAAGTTCGCATCAGTCTTCATGAATTTTAAACAATATGTTCTGATTTTCTTTTTAATTTATTAATATTTAATAAAGCTTTTTGGAAGTTAATTTTTTTAAAAATACGTACATATTTTATATATAAATTAGAATAGTGAAATAAAAATTTACTTTTCATGCGCCCTAAAATGAATATTATAGAATTTAAAAATATCCATTTTGCAGTATATTTTATTATATAAATACTTGTTACAAACATTTTTGACACTCTTGTATAAAATAAAATTTTTTATTAGAACTCGACCACGTTCATGTATTTACTTTTGATTGCATAGAGAATATTATTCTCTCCACTCAGATATTAGTAGAGCACTGATCAGCAATCTATGGACATTGAACATCCTAAAATTAATTAGGGCAATATTTGCCTTCACAAAACGTCCATTAGCACCACCGCACTACGTACGTATTTTGATTTTCAAAGGAGCACATAAACCAAGCAATTTAAATTAGTATTTACGGGAGAATTGCGCAAAACGATTGTTTCGGTAGTTTCCAATTAGCTTGATTCAACCAGAAGGGAATGAAATTTTGTTTGTAATAGAACATGTCCCGCATTTTTACGGCCACATCACTGGTTTGTAAAGGATTACCGGCCTTGAATAAAAATCGCGTTAAATTTTTACAATGTAATTTTGTGTTACGTATTTGGTAGTAAATTTTATGTCCCGAGAAATAATTTGTGGCTGAAAGAATTTTGTAAAATGTTTGATCAAACTGCACACATAATAAAATGGAAAGAAAATTTCCGATATCTAAATATTCATAATAAAGGTATGCCTAAAGATGCTGAGAAAGTAACAATATATTTTTTAAAAATTATTCACTTACCGGTGGATTGAATATAATAAAGGCATCAACATATATTACAGAAATTACTCTTAAGAGTTAATAAAGAGATTATGATTTTAAAAAGGAGACAAAGGATTGATAAAGGCTTTGGTAATACGTTCATAATTGACCATTAAGGAAATAATGACTGCTTCAAACCACGAAAACTCGAAGAGTCTGAAATATTAGAAAATACAAGAGAATGCAATTTCCTTCAAATAAAATGTATTCAAGGACTTTGTAGAGCAATGATTAAAATCTTGCGTCCTAGTTGCAAATCATTCTCCAGAAATCTAAGTACCACGTTTCTAATGTAAGTGATATTTTTATATGTATATTCAAATTATAGAGAAATTTTGAGATGTTCGGTATTAATGATCATAAATATGTATCATGTAACTCTGGAGTAGACGTTAATAATAGATTTTGAATCAAAATCGTTGTAAATGACATCATTTGATACCAAACTGGTCGCACCTGTCTATACTGACAAATAGAGCTTCACAAAGGCATAATTTATCATACATAAGCTGTGGTCTATGTTCTCTATAATCATGCCATAACGTAAGGTTTATGTCAAACGATTACTAGATAGTTTAATAAATGTGCATATAATTTTTCATATAACTGTTTTTAGGTCCATGCTGTTTAAAAATATTCATATATTCAAACTTTTATTATTATCAAAAATGTACAAGGTTTTTGGGGTATTTCAAGAAAACGCAGAGAAAAACTCTCTCCTATTTTAAAATGATGATTGCTATTTTTCTACTTATTTCACGGGCGATAAAAATCTTCTACAGGCTCCTTTTTTTATAAGAAAGATACGTATCACAAAAATGTAGGCGATTTCTAATTTACTTGAAATATTATTACCTTAATTAAAGATAATATAATATGTTTATTATTTACAAATTATATATAATGTTTTAAATTTTAAGGATATGTATTATTTTTCTATCTTTATCTAGCTATCTTATTGTAAAAAGGAATAAAAGTAAAGAGTAAAAGTTTCTCAAAAAAGAAGAAAATGAATTAAACTTAAAAGCTATTAAATTTTTTTAGAAATATGCTAAATGTCAGTTTTTTATATATTTTAGAAACATCAAAATGCTGTTTACGACAACCAACGATGACCAAAGATGAGTTGTGGACTCTAATCTAAAAATCTAATAGCCAAAATCAACTAACTTGGGACATCCTATATATCGTTTACACCTTAAAAGCTGAATAGAAAGAAAACTCCTCGAAAATACAAAATAAAGGCGCCAACAACAATAGCTTGTATTTATTATTTCGGATCTAATTTTATCTTGCGATTATTGGATTTCATTTTCATTCGACATGTTCACGCCCGGCCAATTCGATTCATTGTTACATATAGAGGAGCAATATCACATTGGGTATACATAATACAACAAAATAATGACACGAAGATGCAGCGGGAATTCCGTTACGCATGTCAAGAATGTGCACTGATCGAGGCTAAATAAAAGCAACATTTCAGAATTCATTTCTACTTACTAACGGATAAAAATTTTAATTACATGTTTATTATTAGTCGTATTTTATTTTTATTTTGTAAAAAATAATATACGACTTTATACAAAATAAATCATTTTAAATTATTAATATTTTTTATTGTATTATATATCTTTCAATTACCTTTTATATATTTTTACATTTCAAATGTCATATACTACGATTAATTTTGCTAGATTTAATATTTCTAAATCGCAATAGATAAGCAAAGAGAAGTCCGTTCCAATCGTTTTAAGTATAGATAATATAAAGGAAACTAATATCAAGTTGAATATCCGCGCATAATGACAAAATGTAACATTGTAAATGCCGTAGTGCTCGACGTATCCTCATCCAACGGAAGAATGCATTGATCGAGGGAACACAGAGAGGCACGTGAATACACTCTTATTCAGCAGGACAAAGCATCTATCAAAAAACCTTGAAAAGAGACAAAGCTGTCGAATATGTTCCAGTTTCTAAATTGAATTCGGTACAAAGAAATATGCACAATAAAACATCCATGAAACTGCATCCCTATTTGAAGCTAATTAAGCCTTTAGCTTGTAGCTGAAAGGATGAAATCTTGGTAAATGCACTCTTTGATGTTATGTTGTATCCCGTAGAGGGATGGAATTAAATTGGAAATTTTATTCAGATTATATTTATTTATATCTGCATCACTCCATAAATTAGGTACCGGAAAATATAATTTAAATTTTTGTTCCATTATTTATCTGAATACATATTTATATTTTTTTAACTATGCTATTTATTTTTTTCCACAATTTGTTGAATTCATTTTTGGGCTAAATATTCCTGTTAAGTGATGAAGTCGTACTATTTTTGTTTCGACGGTTTAAAAGTGGTAATGAATGGATTGAACACAAAGCACGTCAGGTCATCCAGAATCCTGCAAAATCCTTGTGCAACATGTTTGGAAATAGGCCAGTCATTAAACTGCAATGAATCAAATACGTTTCATGCAATGAATTTCATTAAATAGTTAGACAAATGGATTCTATATAAATCAAATGACGATTACATTTAGCTTTGAAAATTTTCTCCTTGCACGCAACGCAAACGAGTCTTTTATTGATCTAATTGTATGATTTTATGTGACGAAAAATGGGTTGATAAATACATTTCTCTATGGGGGCAATTAGTTTGCTTTGGTAAATAGACCAAATTCGTGAAAAACGAAACCTCAATATGTTAAATGGACATGAGTATTATCTAATTTTGGGTCTATTTTTTATTAATAAACGATTTAATTTTGAAGAGATCATCAATATTTGAATTTACTAAATAAAAGCCGAAATCTAATTTATTTACAGCGTCACTAATTGGATCTTCACGTATTCATAATCGGATCATTTTAGACGTGATTGCGCAATTTCTGTCTTGGAGGACATCAGTAATATATTAGCATTAAGTCATGTTATCCAGGGATGCCAGCCGATATCGACTAAATCTAATTGATATTCAATGCAAGTCCGGTCAGTTGTGTAAACCGACCATGTACAACAGTTTCAGTTAGACCGTGTAACCATGCGTTTATATTCAACGTAAATACATGTTTAATTCGTCATTTCCATCTAAAATAATTCGTATTTTATTGATACGTAGGTATTATTTGTTACTTTTTCACCATTGTTTTTGTTATTTTCCAAGGTTGTCTAACGTAGTCAAAATTAATATATTTTTTTCACAATTAAAATATAAATAATTTTCAAATTTTTTATTATAAAATACGTAATGACCAATTGGGTATTATACATACAAAATGAAAAAAATAATCTAGTTTTGATTAGTCAATTATCTAAATTCGTTTTTAATTAGTATTGATCACGTCCAAATAATAGGATTTAAAATCTTGTATATTATTTTTGTTTTAAAAGCCGACATATTTGTTCAGTAAAATTGCAGATTTTTGCAGAATTTATACAATCATTTAATGCAGATCAAACGGATTATCATTATAAAACTATAACTTATTGATTTCCATTTATTTTTATTCATTATCCGTATTAAAACATATTTAATACAGATTACAAAATACTAATATGCAACATGCAATATTTTAAATATTGTTTTCCACAAATCATTAAACGCGAAAATTAATAAAGAAATTACATTTTTCACTTAAATTTGTGTGGTGGAACAGCTTGTCATATATTATTATCCAGTACAAATTGCCCGCGTAAATATTAGATTTTCCATGGGGGAATATAAATTACCATAAATAATTCTCCCAAAGGAACGCATACGTATACAGGCATAAATGCAACGTGATTTATAGATATCTTAAACTTGCTTTAAGAATGTAACAATTTTTAATTAACTTTGGTAAACATTATTTTTATTGTGATAAATATATTGTTATTTTTGCAACACCCAAGTACAATGACCATATTCATGTTAAACTTGAATCATGTTTACATAGTGTAATTGTCAATGCTAATGTTCGTACATATTTTAATATTAAACAAAGGATTGAAGCGCCATTTCTAATTAAGTTTGTGAATTGCAATTAAGGTTGTAATTTATCTTTTAGTTTAATATGCAACTAACGTGATGACATAAATATGAAAAATAGAGTTCCTTGAAGCTTCTCTAATGAGATTTAGGGCTTTTACTATTTCATTTAAATTTCATATTGTTACAGAAGATAAAACATGTCAAAAGTTAAACAGGGATTTTAAGGAACAAAATGAATAAAGAATATGAATTATTATCTAAGTAAATTTATCAATATTTAAACTATGTAAGTGCATAACAGAAGTCGGAAACACGACGAGAAATAAATTGTTTCTGATTCACTTTTAACCTCCTCTTTTTTTAGAAGTGTTTTCTTAAAAAAGAGGCTATTAAATAATTGAATAACATTAAAAAGAACATTTTCCTTAGTTATATTCCTTAATAATATTCGAAATTCATTTTTTAATAAATTAAATGCGATCTTAAAAATTTTCTAGAAATCAAGTTAAACTGATCCTTAGGGAAATGTCTTTATGATACATATTGTATGCAAAAAGCTTAACGGAATATTAAAGGGATCTATGATGATAAAAGACTATTTTAGGAAAGAGTTCTCAGGATGCACTTTGGATCCTCGTTTAAAGCAATCTTCTCATAATGCGATCACGAAGTTCTCAATGTCAAAATTTAATATTACAAGATTTTATATTTAAAAAAGTATCTATTGACAAAAACTATTTGAATAAGAATATATGCTCAAATTAATGTAATAATAATATTCTTATGTATATTTCATAATATTATTAAATAAAAGTGATTTACAAAAAGTAATAAAGATAACATGCACTATTCATCTAAAGTACCTATGAATTTGTCTATAATATATCTCTCAATATTACATATTGAAATGACCTTGTTTTAATTTATCACAAAGTAATTACTTGCCTAAATAAGTTTTTCTGAAAGTCTATATATATCAAATCCACTTCACACTTACTCATATATTAGTTTTTGTGTAAATTACATATATATAAAAATGTATAAAATTTATAATTATAAAATTAAATTGAATTTCTTTTGTTTAATTATAATAATATTTTGTTGGGCAAATCTTAGTATTTGGTTGTTTATATTAAAATAATTATGATATACTAGTTAATATTTATTATCGCTCGAGGTCGTTAATCTAATTTTTATAAATAAATAATTATAGACATGATCTAATTTTAATTATGTAAATTTTAAATGACAATACCTACTTATATAGACTAAAAAATTGTGAATTTTATTAATGGAAAAATTGTTATTATTGATATAGATTTAAGGCAATTAAAGTTGTTTAAAGAATATTTACAAAATGAAGCAGTTAAGGAAACAATGTAAAAATATACTAATATAATGAAAACATCTTGAAGTATAATGTGGACTTTTTCATTATAGCAAAACATAATATCATAAAGGGGAACAATGAAACATTTAAGTTTTTTATAAATAAAAATTGTCATTAATATTGGTGGTCTGCAAACATATTGTTTAAATATTTGATAAGAGGTACAAAAGAGCAAAACTTGATAAACAAAATAATACTTAAATAAATTCCTCTGACAATAATTTAAATAACAAAAACATAAATTACATAAAGGAATGTGGGTGACTACGTCCTTGGAGCAATGACATTAATATATTATTATTGTGTATTATTATGTATTATGTGATTATTTAGGCCATACGTCTAGGATTTAAATTATTCTATTACGTATGAATATGCTCTTGGAAAGAACATACGCAATAAATAATACAATGTATTATTACATATTTAAAAAGCTATATGATATATTTTGATTTTGAATTTCACCTTTTATATAAAATTCTGTATCATAGTTCTGGAAAAATAGACAATATAAATATTTACTTATTTTACCAAATATTCGCTGAACAATTAAATTCAAATTAGACATGGATTTAAATTAGTATACATGTAATTTAATATTGTAAGTAAAATGACCTTTATTCATCACATGTATCAATTAGGTATTTAATATTATTGTTTGCAGCTTTATTTTCTATTTATGCCATCAAATTATCATTATTCATACATATAATTATTTTCTATCTCAAGGTTTCAAATACACACACAAATAATAGACTGTATCAATGGAAGATTTTTTTAAATAAATCACCAATATCCATATATTTTTCTTTCTATAAAAATTATCAATTGCAATCAGTGTGTTTGATGTTAAGTAGAAATTATATTAAAAAATAGTTTATTGAAATAACTGAAAATATACCCATATACTTAAAATATTATATGTTACAATCCTACAGGCCACCTAATTTATAAACATGCAATAAGAGTTCGCGTACTCTTCTGTCGTATTCTTCGGAAGGTGTCCCCCGAACCATTTTCTTAGCCATTTCTATTTTATTATCACTATTGTTAATATCAAATAAGTCTATTTTGTCTTCTTGTGCGGTGGTTTTTGCTTTCATCACTAACATAGACATGATCCAGCCAAATTTACAATATTCTTTCCATTCATCTTTTAATGTGGAAAATGGGTATACTTCCTCCGGATTTTCGCCACATTGCCGTAAAACTGCAGAAAAGTTATCATAATAAAGCTTGAGTAGATCATCCAGTCTTTCGAAAGTGTCAAGTGATGCACCTGAATAAAGGCAATACGATAGATCTTGAACTGGTGAACCTGGTTTAACTATTTGCCAGTCCAACAATTTTAAATCCACAACATTCCTTTTCTCCTATAACAATAATATATTATATAAAATTTAAATTTACTGATTATCATAATAATTCATACTTACATCATACTTAAACATCATGTTATTGCTCCAACAGTCTCCGTGTGTAAGAACAGGGTATTTTCCCTCGTAGAACCATGAACGCCGAAATAATTCGAGTCCATCTTTTAAATATTTGTCATAAGCAGCTATAATTTCATCGTCTTTGCCAGGAATCAATTTTTCGCTTACCATTTGAAACATGTCGGTCCACATTGTTCTCGTGTATTCGACACCCATAAACGTTTCATAGATTGAGTACAATCCCTCCATCAGTTTATCAAATTCTTCCGTTTTGTATTTTCTATACAAAAAGCTGGTCGCATGTAAATAGGCATAATTTTTATATATTAGTTCCATGTGCTCGTATGATAAAATTTTGGTTTTATCGAATAGTTCAAACCCGATTTTTTTTATGTTCTCCAGTACCAAATATTCTTGGTTGTCTTCCTTCCTCGTCAAAAAACATTGACTTATTTTATCAAATTTTTCAAACCCATTTTCCAGTTGAAATTGTTGCAGGGCCGGCAAAATATCATCATAAAAGTAAATTTCATTCAAAAACGCCTCTCTTATTAGACTGGTATCCCTCATTTCTTTATTAGTAAATGCTCTTTTCACAGCAACATGCTGACACTTTCCGTTTTTCTTGTCCTTTAATTCAAGGAAAATTATTTCGCCAACGTACCCTTCTCCTTTTGCGTTACCCCCTTCTAAAGATACTTCTAGGTTTTCGATGCCTATTTTTTCCGCAACTTCATTCGAGAGCATGATTATATCACTTGGCAGCGTGTCCGTCATTCTGCGACTATAAACTAAACTGAATCTAAACAGTCAACTGACCGTCGTTTCTTCCTACAGAATTATATACGTGTAAGATAATGAGACAATGAAATTTTATAATATTTAAGCGTGACTTGCAAATATTAAGTGTTGTGAATTTAAGTTATTTAATTGTGTTATCAGATTTGTATATAATATGATTTATCATTTGTTGTTTTAATATAATTTAATTTATCATCTTGCATTTTCTTTAGAATTTAGTTTATAATTACAAATATTTCAAGTCGGCCCTAAATACAATATACTGTGAAACAGATTTTTGTGTCTTTTATATTTAATTAATCATAATTTATTACCATATGACTGACAGTAGAATATGTATATAAGTTTTTCCACGAATTGACATGATAATTTTTATTTTATTTGCTTGCGTGTACTTATGTAAAGTTTAAATATTTAATATTCCAATGTTTAAATAAATTTATTTTAATTTACATTTTAAAAAAATGGAAAAAAATTAGGGAAATAAAATTGATTTCCAAATATGGTTAGAGATTTTATTCATCCTATTAATAATAATAATATTAGATTTATTAGATTTTTATAGCGTGATAAAATAGATTGTTGTTCATCAAGAACGATTTATAACTGTGGGAGTTATAAACATTTAGGTAATATTTTTATGCGTTTGCTGTTTAATATTATTACATAAATATTATAAAAATGATAAATAACAAATAGTAAGATGATTGTGCGCTATTTAGGCAATTAAAACACTTCATTGTTTGCTGGATGATCGGAGAAAAATGTATCTGTCTAAAACAAATATTTCGTTAAGTACTTCACATATTTACAAACACTGATAATTAATTAACAAAAAGTATATTATTTGAACGTTTTTAAATTTTATCAATTATCGTGTGGGAGTTGTAAGTATTTAGGTAATATTTTTATGCGTTTGCTGTTTAATATTATTACATAAATATTATAAAAATGATAAATAACAAATAGCAAGATGATTGTGCGCTATTTAGGCAATTAAAACACTTCATTGTTTGTTGGATGATCGAAGAAAAGTGTATCTGTCTAAAACAAATATTTCGTTAAGTACTTCACACATTTACAAACACTGATAATTAATTAACAAAAAGTATACTATAATATATTTGAACGTTTTTAAATTGTATCAATTCTCGTGTGAAATGTTTTTTTTTAATTATAACTCAATGTTACAAATATTATTTTTATTTACTTGTTTATATTAAATTCTGTTGATTGATTAATTAATAATAATTAATAAATATAGTATAATTTTAACGTTTTACTTCGTTAATTAATGTTAATGTTGCCTGGAATTCCTCCGTATTTGTATTTAGGCGCCAATAACAAAAAGGGATTCGAGGAATACACAAAAATTTTAATTTTCCTAGCCACGTGGTCTTACATTCTCCCTTGTTACGATCTACAAAATGTAATTTAAAAAGCAAATAAAAAATACTCATACTTACCTTCACCAGGACAAGGTATACGGCACGGCATACTTTAACTATCCCAAAGGAACACCGTTAACTTAGGATATGATATGATATGGCCGTTAACTCGCAAAACTATCTAAGGTCTGTCTAAGCACGTGATTACGAATGTTTCTTTAGAATGTGCAGTCACTGTTTCTCTACTATTACTACTCTATTCCTATTAATCCCGTTTCACTACAGTTTTTAATAGGAATATCTTAATTATTTGCTTTAAATAAAATTATTGTTCCTGTCTAATTAATATTATAAATATTACTATAATAATTGTTGAAATAGTTAATAATCAAAGTCTTTTTTTTGTAACAGTAAATTTCTTAAATTGAAACAGGTCGTAAAATAAAGAGTTTTATTAAACAAATAGTGTATAATCTTACAGAGCACCTATTTTGTGAAGAGTCCTCGTATCCTTCTGTCGTATTCTTCTGAAGGCGTTCCTCGTATCATTTTCCTGGCTATTTCTAATTTATTGTCACTAGTACCAAAATCAGACAAATCCACTTTATCTTTCTGTTCTGTAGTTTTAATTAGAGACATCACCATGCCAAATCTACAATATTCTTTCCATTCCTCTTTTAATGTGGAAAAGTGATACACCTCTTCTGGATTTTCCCCACATTGGCGCAAAATTGCAGAAAAATGTTTATAATAAAGCTTGAGAAGATCGTCTAGTCTTTCGTACGTGTCAAGTGATGCTCCTGAATAAAGACAGTAAGACAAGTCGTGAACAGGTGAACCTGGTTTAATGAGTTGCCAGTCCAACAGTTTTAAATCCACTACATTATTTTTCGTCTGTAATAAAAATAAAAGTAAGAATTAAATATATAAAATAATAATTGATTCTTACATCATATTTAAACATCATATTATTGCTCCAACAGTCTCCGTGTGTAAGAAGAGTGTGTTTTCCTTTATAGTACCATGATCGCCGGAATATTTCAAGGTCTTCTTTGTTATATTTGTCATATGCTGCTATAGCATCATCATCTTGGCCAGTAATCAGTTTTTCACCTACCATTTCAAATACGTCCTTCCACATCGTAATCTTATACTCGACACTAATTAACATTTCAGATTCTGCAAGCCCTTTACCAATTTATCGAATTCTTTCATTTTATATTTTCTATACAAAAAGCTGGTCGCATGTAAATGCGCATAATTTTTATATATTAGCTCTATGTGTTCGTAAGGCAAAATTTTCGTCTTATCGAAGAGTTCAAACCCAATTTTTTTAATGTTCTCCAATACTAAAAATTCATGGTTGTCTTCTCTACTAGTCAAAAAACATTCACTCACTGTCCATATTCCATTTGAAACTGTTGTAAGGCCGGCAAAATATCATCATAAAAGTGAATCTCATTCAAAAACGTTTGCCTTATCGGACTAATTTCCCTTATTTCTATTTTAGTAAATGCTCTTTTCACAACAATGTGCTGGGACTTTCCATTATCCTTGTCCTTTAACTCAAGAAATACAATTTCTCCAAGGTATCCTTCTCCTTTGGCGTTACCTCCATGTAAAATTATTTCCAGATTTTCGATACCTATTTTTATTTATAAATATTAATACATATTATGTTGGGACGAAAATGATACATTAAGATGTTACATTTTACATTCAATACATCAATATATCTTATATCTACTTACTTCCGGCTCGTATATGCGGGCACATTTTTATTCATTCAACATTTAACAAAGTGACTCAATGAAGACTTCAAAAGATTAAATTAAATACTGATGAAAAATTATATATACCGTTACATTTTATTTTTTAATTCGTGAATTTGTGAAATGGTTTTCTTATACAATAAGCCATACCATTGCGATGATTAAAAAGGAATTAGATTTAGGTGATAAATAATTCAGAGTTTAAACGTTCAATATCGACCAGGCTCTAAAAATGTGCCCATGTTCTGTGATTAAACGGCATTTGCTGCTTTTTTTCTTTTAGCGTGACACAATCTCGCATAATAAAGTTTGAACGTGAAACTAAAATGCACCGGGATGGAAAGCCCAATTTTATGAGATTATTGTCCGTAGTCGTGTTTGCCAATCAAATAATCCAGAATAATTAGATTTTTCTGCATATTTTAATATAAATATGCTCGAAAACGTGCAGGGAAAATACATTTTGCTATTTTTATTGTTTTCAGTCAGGCTTTGATTAATTTCGCCGTTGTTGAAGTAGAATTGAATTGGATTTATGAGAATAGTTTTAAATATTTACATTCGTTTAATTTGAAATAGGGGAATTCGTTAAATTATAAATTGCAAATGTATAAGCTCCGAGTAATTCAGACTTAATTAATTTTTCTGGTCAGTTTAATGAAAGTCAGTATATTTTATATGACAGACAAGTAATAAAATTGAATTTGAAGTTGTTAATAAATTTAATAGAAAAATTATTCTCGTCATATTTAAAAAATCGCAATCATTGTACTTACATAATTCCTCACATCTGTACAAAAAGACGGACGTCGAAGACTAAATATTTTGATGGTAACTACTGAAATGAGAGGTGAATCGCTTTTGAAATATTAGAGTGGATGTCACTCGGGTGGAATGAAGTGGTCTCGGAGGACACCAAACTTACAGTTTCTCCTTTCGTACTTCCTATAGGTATACCTAGAATCCGACGAGGAACTGAACACGATTCACCGACAAACGAAAAACCGATTAAGATTTACTACTTTCGGTAATTCATTCTGATTACTGGATAACTCGTTTTGTCGCTTTAGTGCTTTTGCGCCGACTACTGTCAGATTACCAGAAAAACGGGATTAGATTAGTTAAAATTAATGTTACATAGCAACTAGATTTTATTATCTTCACGTTAATTTTTCTCGATGGGCTATCTGAAGCTTTGTTTGCTTGTCGTACAAATATGACATATATGCTGCATTTTTTGTCACAACAAAGAAATACATTCCAAAAATCTAATTCTAAATTCATATTTATGTTGATTTTTCGATCAAATATGAGTACAGACTGCCCAAGAAACAACACCATATTCAAAGGGTTCGAGTTTTATGTCGGGGTCGGATATAAAAACTGGTGGAGAGAGGTTGGTTTTCTTTTTAGTATCAGATTGTTTTTATGGTGTAGAAAATCCCATTTCTATTTACAATATCTGATAGAAAAAGTCGTAGAAAATACATACATATAAATAGAGGATAAAAACAAATGTTATACATAAAATATTAATAATAAATCTAGATAAATATGTTTCCCGTAAAAATAATTTAATTAACACTGCCCATCCATTTAGAAGAGATGATAACATAATAGTATTCTTTAATGATTTATTAATTTAATTAGCAGTCCATGTATTACGCTAATCTTTTGTTGTAGAAAATAAGATAAATTCTCCCCTAAACCGTATAGAAAAAATAATTTTCTGTGACATCGTA
Organism: Aethina tumida; assembly: GCF_024364675.1. NCBI lineage: Eukaryota > Metazoa > Arthropoda > Insecta > Coleoptera > Nitidulidae > Aethina > Aethina tumida. The sequence continues at coordinate 19,492,388 of NC_065437.1, read as the reverse complement.
AATGATAGATGAAGTGGAGATAAGAAGGATTAATGGATACACAGGAAATTTGGTGACGAAAGAATAGGGACTTGAATAGAACATTATTCTGTAACAGAATCCGGATAACATGGGATAACAAAAATTTAAGTTAATTTTAAATTACCAATGAGTAAAACATAAATTAATAATTTAAACGATTGAGAATAAACCGAAATTAAAATTATAATGTGGACAAGAAACTCGAAATATATGATTTCCGACAAACTTTGTATTATAACAATTTCATAACGAACGAATTCAGTTCCGTCATAAAACACAAAGCTGCTCAATCGAGAATAGAGAGCAATTCCACCGAGATTAATTCGAAAGTTATTGTGTCGTTATTGCAGGAAAACAAAGTTAACTTGTTTAATTGGTTTATTTACTATATTGTGCCGAAACAAACATCAAATCACCGACTAAATTTTGTATTCCGCTTCCGCATTTCTGGTTTAAATTATACCATATAAAGAATAATTGTGATAATTTGTGGATTTTACTTTTTGAGTAATTGATATATTTATTTATAGCTTCATTTTATTTGAAATTGTGTATGCTTCATAAGATCGATATTTTTGTTAATTGTTTGTTAAAATCTACTATTGTAACGTTCCATTTAAACGTGGCCTATTTTTCTATTAATTACGTTGTACACAACATGGATTAAATTGAAAAATGGTAACAGATTGCTGGTTATCCACAGATAGCTTTTAAATGTGAAAAAATACAATACAAATACTAAATAAAAAGCTTTGCTTTTTAGTAAAGATTGTGTATCCATAATGTTATGCAGCACGTCCATTATGTTATTAAATAACGGTTATTTTAATGATGCATCTATTAAACCCGTGGAATGGAAATGTGTACGCATTGCGATAAACCAAATTGTTTCCAAACATAACTGGCATATTCCAGACAAATCAATAAATTTATGATTCATTACGGTTCTAATACGGGGTGATATGAAATTATGAAACAAAATTTAATGTTAAAATGTAGAAAAGCATTTCTTTAATAAACAATAAACGAAATTAGTTAAAATATAATATTGAGTTTAAAATTCTGATTGATGTATATTTTGTTAATGCAGTGAAATTCTAAACACTATTTATAATGTATTATTTTTTAATGAGTTGTAAATTACTGAAATATGCACACATGATCATTTACTTTCATAATCTATACAAAAAATTCGTTGTAAATTTGTAAAAATTGACAAAATGAAAATGAATATCCCTTTTAAGTCCAACATATCCCACAAAGCGTATCAACACCATTTTTTACGCATTTTTTAACGACACAAGCATATTACATCCGTTCACGGAGTAAATGAATACATAGTTGTCTAGCTCTCTAGTGCCCTAAAACGTGTACACTGCTTTATTTAGCTTTTGACGAACTTTGATTCAGAATGCGCTCTTCCCGGTTTTGATAATTAATGTTGTGGAAACACTTTGGCCCAGATATGAAGTACACATAGAAATACCGCGTCGAAAATTCAAACATGTTTTAAGTTGCATACTATGTAACATTGGAGGCAATCATTAATTAGAACGGATGAAAATGGAAAGGTTAATGTATAAAAACGGCAAAATGAAACTAATGCACTTTACTGATTCGCATAAAATATTTTACAAAATTTAAAACAATGTCTCTGACAGGATTGTTTAGTTGCCGGCGTATAGTTTTGCAAAATAATTAAAATTTGTAGAAATGTTTAATTTTGTTATAATGGAGTGCTTTTATTTCAATTTCAAAATGTTTAATTAAAAATAGGGATTAGATTTGACTAGTTTAAATTATATAAACTAAAAATATTTAAATAGTTCGATGTGGAACGGCCAAATGGAACAGATTATTTTAAAGTATTAAGTATATATATAAAAATCTGGAAGCTCGTCAAATTCAAATTATAAAATGGCATCTTCTATTGAAAAAAATGTATTTGTATTGATCTCTTTATTAATAAATATTATTAAATTCAAGTTCAATAAATTAACAATAATTACGATTTTATTTTATTTTTTATGTTATTATTTTTGCAATGAATTTAAAAATAATAATTTTTTTTTTTAAACTTTTCATGTTGTTGAAAGTATAGTACGAAAATTTTATATTGATGCTAAAACATATTATATTATTTGCTGCGTAAATCATTAAAATTAAATTATCTAATAGCTACTTTTTTATTTGCAAAAACATAAGAACATAAAATTTATCATTTAAATTATTATACTTCTGGTGGGATTCTCCTATATTTATGCTATAATGTGAGTAGTAAATTTCCACAAAGGATTTTCCCATATTAAGTCAAGTTAACCTATTCAATCCAGTTAACTTGAAGGGGAATGTACATATGATAGAGCAAGCAACAAAAGCTGCATTACGTTTGACCGAGTCCAGAAATTTAATAAAGTTTATGCTTGGTTAGTTGCAACCTTCAATAACTAGGTTGGTAACTCACAGTCCAGGTTACTTACTTAGTTATTTCCTTGAAATTCTTGAATTGCATTAATTCTGCAATGAGTTCAATCATGTTCTCCGCTTATTCAAATGTGATTTATTATATCAGATATTTGTTGTTTCAAGATTCGTGTATTATATTAATGTAAACTTCTGTGAATCATTATTAATTATTGAAAATGCCAGGTTCATGTTCAGCATGCCATTTATAATTTAGAGCAATGCCATTAATTTTATAATTTTGCGATGTTTACGGTATTACGATAAACAAAGTCTAATATGTAAATAATATGTACTAATTAAATTGTCTATATTAATATTATTTTTGGTCGTGCCATTTTTAAATAAATAAATATACGATTTATTGAAATTTATAATTATAAATTTATGTAAATATGTATTTTAATATATTTTATAATTTTTGGTTAAAATCAATTTATGATAATATTAATTAGCCTAAATAAACAATATCTAGGAAATTTATTTTTTATTAAATTAAATACATAATAACAAATGTGATTTAAACTAATTAACAATAAATTTAGTTATAATGGACACTGTTTGTATAATTGAACACGTAAAATAAAATACAATATCAAATAAAAAATTGTGTACTATTTAAACTATTTAAATAAATTATATTAAAATAAAACAGTAACATACTAATCACAATTTGTAGGTGTAAACTGTAAATTTGTACGAGTAATAAATTTAAATTTAGAGTGCAATGTTTGGATTAATAATATGTCTAAGATTACTGCGAGAAAATCGTTAGTTATGTCTGTGTGGTGTGTAGAACGGCGGTAGCTGTACTGATTCATAGTATTTTAGGGATTAACGTTGAAATTGTGGATTTGGCAAACACTACTTCAGGGTATTCGTAAAATTTTAATGAAGCACTACGTTGACTTGGGAAATAGTATGTCGGAAAATTCGGTTCACGAGCACGTGTTAAAATTGTATTAGGAAACAACAGAATACTGGATTGGAAACAAAATATTTTGTAAGATAATGTTTTAATAAACAATATTGTGAGGCCACATTTATGGAAATATTCTTGTGTACATCATTCAAACCATTTATTTAATCACCTTATACTATTATTTTTATAATATCTGTACGAAACCTGTTAAAGTTGATTTTATTCAATATTAAATAATCCATTCAAAATGTATATCAATTGGTTCAAAATTAAAAAGGGAAATTTTCTAATCAAACAGAATTTCTGCAGGGCTTCGTTTGAGCAATTTGGCATTGGGACTGTCGGGTTGTCTGCGAGAAACGGTTTTGTGGTTAAAATCTACATAGCTAATGAGTATTTTCGTCCCTGATTTAAAAGGTATTTTAATTAATTTTAAATGAACATTCCATCTGCTATATAAAGTTCCATGGATTTCCATGGAGTAAATCTCTTATTTTTACATTTATTTTAATAAATTTTTGGTTTTAAGACGAAGTAAGTTTCCCTCTTTTTGAATATATGAATAATTACTGCAGGTAAAATAAATATGCATTTTGAACGTGACAAATAAATTATTGATTAAAAAATAAATAGATACTTTTTTGAACATTTTTAATGACGTTAATACTCGTAAAATATTTACAGTTACTACCATGAAGGGTATTTTCAGTGTAAATCGGCTTTATTTTTTGCTCGATAACTGGAAATGGCTTTCATTTTGTAAATGCTCTTTTATAAGAGGATTACTCTTTTATAAATAAGTAATAATTTGTTTTGAACTTGCCATAAAATTAAGAAACAAGTTTCTACTTTAAAATTTAGTTAGGTGTTTTATTTAAAGTCTAATATAATTTTATGATATATTCTTAACTGCGACGTCCAATTCTCGATGGGCATAAATATATATACCGCCCGGTTAAATTCTGGAGAAAGTGATTTTCCAGTACATCAATTTGCTTTATTTGCCATCACATAAATAGTAAAAGCTTCTCGAATTTAGAGATGCTTTATGTAGTGAAAGAAGGCAAAGTTTACTATCAATGTTTCCTTTAACTTCCCCAAGTTTCACTTTGTTATCTCATTATTTTAAACGAATATTATCGTTAAAATTAAAAATACATTTACTTGACATGATAAAATTTATAATTCACAAATTTACGCAACAAAATAAAACTTGGTTATCAGGTATTGGGGAACAGTTGAAAACGGTTGTTGTAATTTGCATTAATTCGATTCCAATACATAGGTATAAATTTTGGGCTAACTGCCAAAAATTCGATTACGGTAGCATTTAAGAACGAACGAGGGTTCATAAAAATGCGCCACGCAGTGTAACTAACCCTGATTTATGGAGTTAATCGCGGTGTTCAGTGATTTAACACGGACAGGCTCTTGTTCATCTCCACAGCAACCGACTTTTCTGCTGCCCTACATTTGAAATCTCTATCGTAAGCAGTCCATGATAAATACTTTCGAATACCACTTTTAAGAAACTGCAAGATAATCATCGGCTATTATAATTTTTTCATTAACGGCGTCTTCTGATACTTCGGTTTTAAATGCAGGCGTAATTGGATTGTCCAGGTTATTTAATCATCTTTATCGATCCTCACGATAAGATTTGACAATTTAATTATGTTGTCGCAAATTAGTCAATCTGATAATTTGACTAATTAAATTTCAAGACTATAAGCACTAGCACACATTTTTACTATTTTGGCATGTTTTTGCTATAGCCCAAATAATTCAACCGTTCCTAAATTGCAAATGATATTATCGCTGCAGCTGTGTAATTGGCAAGCTGAGTTGCATCCACTGTTAAATTCAGGAACCTGATTGTTGGGGCGTCCTATTTCAATGCCCACGGTTATATCAAAACTGCCAGTTTAAGATAAAATTAAAAAGTTGATTTCACTCATTTCAGATGACAAAATGGATGCCAACTAGAATTGAAAAGGATTTCCACTAACAGAGAGAACTTCCTTTTTAATTTCAATCAATTATTTACTATTTATTATTATGTAAAAACTTGTCTAAATTATCAAATATATTTACAAAATTACAAACAAAAATAAAATATAACATTTAAATTTATTTAAATAAATAAGTTCTATTAAATAAAATATGTTTCCAACGAAATGGCCATTTTGGAATATATTTCATTCACTTTTATTAAACAGTGTTAGTATCACAAACCCTTTGTATGACCAAAATATGCTTCAGAGACGTGACCGAAATAATGTGACCAAAATGGCAATTAAAATTCATAAGTGTATAGGGTCTGTATCAGTTGTCACAAAATTAGTGCCTGGAAATATTGGCGAAACCGGGAAGGAAGTGATAAATTTGTAATTCTAAGCCTGTTCTAGTTTTTGATGACATACCGTGATGCTAAGCTAACTCAATAAAGTCTATTAAAGCCATGAGTAGCGTCCTTTATCCCCTATTTCACACCACCCGAATTGTTATTCCCTATTAGAGTCTCTACTGCTATTTGTTCAACCCGTAGAACTGTATTATTATTTTACGAAGGAACTGTAATACAATAAAACGTAATTATAAAATTGCATTGCTTCAACAATAAGAAATTTGAATTTAATTTAAGGATTGCGTTTCAGTTAGATTGCACTAATTAAAATTACAAAGCAACTTTTACAGTTTGGTGCTACTCGAATTTCAGGCCTCTGTATAAAATTTCTCTTTATTTCAAAGACTCTTGAACAAAAAAAAACAGACAACAGTTCTCGTTTTATTACGAAATAAACAAACTAATATAATTAATTTGACGTTAGTATATACCTTTCGTAATTCTTATCACAAAAATTTTTATATAAATTTTTCTCACTTTATTAAATTTTTATCAAAAGAAACATGTAATCAGCATTTAATAAAGTTGTCTAAAATGAAGACTGTTGAAACAAAAGATTAATCAAGATTTATTGAATTTTCCTTAATAGCGTAATATAGTTTGAAAAGAAAAAGCTGACAGGATTTCTTAAAAGAAAACACAGAGATAGATATATTGTGGTAATTCCCAACGAAATCTAAAACATAAATTTCACTGGTTATATGATCAATGACAGTCTTAAATGGTGTATGTTCTTCTAGCGATAATAAATAACCTTTAGTTTAAAATCGCCGTGATGGCGTGTTTGTCTTGAACTAAAACTTCCAGATTCCGGGCCAGTAAATTAAACTATTATCCTCGCTTCGAAATTTTGTACCGCTAGAATGGCGCAATTTAGACCAAATTTTTAGTTGGACACTTTTGCTGTCGGTTGCCGAACAGTAAATAAGGTTTTGTATCATACTAAAGATAACTGATTTTTGAATGAAAAGTGGAAATTCATTTCAAAAATTTAATTTATTAATGTTATTTCAAAACGTTGTCAATGAGAAGTTTTATTTGTGATACACGAATTGGAATGATATAATTTAAAAATTACACGTATTTAATCATCAAACAATGAAAAAATAAATAATTTTTAATTATCTTAAAATAATATTGTAGTCGAACGACTGACCTTATCGTTGGACCAGCTAAAAACGTGCCCTTTTGACATCTTTTTTTGAATATACTCAGATACATAATTTTTGTAAAGAACAAGTCAAAAATAAAAATATAATCACTGAAACCGCTAAACAAATAGAAACTACCTAATGACCACTCCTTTTCATAAGATTTATACTTAAATCGTCAATTAGGCAAGAAATTTTAAGCCTCCAGTTGACAAAATATAAAAATTAAATTAATTAATATATTTACTATCAATTAATTTCTTCTTAAGTAAATGAAAACCACAAAACCACATAAAAGTTATAGAAACATTATTTCGTTTATAATTACGGAACCAATTTATCAGACCCACTCGATGCCAATAAAGCTGTTTTATTTCAATAGGTCCCGTTTCCCTCTATACATTTTTGACGTTTATCGCTCTTATATTTATATGGTCCTGCTAGTCCGCGAGTTATAAAAACATTTCGGCATTAATAAATTACGTGATATAAAAGCCGGGCACCAGGCGGGCTGACCACCCTTAAACTAAAGTTGGGGCAAGGGAGGAATTGCGACCACTAAATTACACGATTATCCCCAGACTTGGATGAGAAGGAATTTGAAGTTGGCAAAGTCTGGACGACAGTTTGGTAAGTAGGGAATAGTGGCCAATAACGTTCTACAACCACGGTGACAACGGTTACTGGCGCTCCACTCTAGGCTACAAGCGCGGTTTTAATACGGATCCATATGCCACTTGCACCCAACAGATTAACGACCGCTGCTTCTGATTTTTATTGAATTTCATTTCGTCCATAATACTTTTATTCTCATTTATTTTATTTATCGATATTTATTTTATTTATTTGCGGAAAACAGGTCTTTAAAATTATTATACATTTACAGAAACTTTTTTTTAGTTTATATTAATCTCAAATTTAAATTACCCTTAATAGACCTATATATGGTAAATAAGAACATATTGTTTATCTGTAGTAAATTGACATAGCACGTCATTATCAAAATGTCTCTTGTTTCCTAAATCTTTCTGTTTGATTGGAAGAACAATATTATGGAGCATATCACACAAAAATTGTTTATGTTTTATAATTATGCAATTATTATTTAGTTAACAAATATAATTTATCTATACATTTATAGCTTCATATAATTTGTATCATGAAGCATTGTGAACATATAATTTACAATTTACTAACAGCTGGAGTTTTGTAATTTAACAATACAGGCACATGTGACCTTAAAGGATAAAACAGAGATAAACCTGGGCAAATCCCGTTAGTTGCAATAGCCTCTCTTCATAAATTAACTTGAAAGATCTCTTCTGTTTATTTTTATAAAGTAATATACTTCAAAATTATTATGGTATTATCACAGTATTTTAGTTTAAGCAGCATTTTTGAAATATTCTTTAAGGAAACTTGTTTGTTTATTTATAAAGTAATAAACATTAAAAACCATATAATATAAATAAATAATTATGTAAATTTTAATAGAAACTTCTGTTCATGGCATTATCACCAATAGACATATCCTGCTGAATGTAACACATTGTGTAATATCGTAAACAGTGATATCTAGTAACTAATAATGTAACAATAGTTGATGAACAGCATGGACTCCAACAAGGTAATTAAATTATGGACGTGTGTCGAAAGTAATGAAATACTCGAATATCAAAGAGAAGTCTCTTTTTTGTTCATAATGTTTGCTTATTAGAAACGATTTATATTTTATATTTAACAATTTAGACAATTTTAATAATTCATACATAATATAAAAGGCGTCCCAGCAACTGTGATAAACGGACAGTTTGACGAACATCACGAATATTTGAAAATTCTTTCCAATAATTAGGTTTGTAATAAATTTTACTATCAAGCCCTTTCATTTGTATAATAAACATATATTTGTATTGTATTACAATAGCTCAATTACAGAATACAACCTGCCAATGTAGGATATTATAATCAATGATAATAATATGATTGTGAACTAAGTTTATGGCATTAATTGGTTTCCAATTGGACAAACAGAATTTGAGAAACGGTATCCCATATTCAGGTATAGACTTGAATAATTTATTACCATGTTTCTTTAATTGTATGTACTGTAATTATATCTTCAAAACTAATTTTACACAGTTCTAATATATAAACTTCCGTACGTGCGCAAATGCTACATTTTTAATAAAAAACATGTTTAATATGCGAGCGATATATGTATGCGAAGAAAGCTCTAATGTCTTTTTATTGAATGAACACGTTTTGTATGTTTTCAACGCCAAAAGGTTCCCAGTGGTGAGCCCTTTTGAATGCTCACAATAAGCGAAACTCACAATCTTTATATTCTAAGGTCAATGCCTAAAGGCACAACGAATTTCATGTAAATTGAGAATGACTTATTTTTTTCTTAGTATATGTTCTGAAAATATCTATTGAGTAATACTCTATTTGAAGCTATATATGTTTTTCTTAAACTATAAAAACACCTTTAAAATGTCAATGACAATATAATGGAGCATTTACCAAAATGTATTGTTTATTGTTTATTTACATATATATATTATAAACATTTAATATAAAGCTACTATATTATTTAGGACATATTAGATTATAAACCTTTATTGTAGTTTAGTAGGAATTAAATGCATTTGAAAGTGCATAAGAATAGTTTTCAAATCACTTATCTCTTTTTTTAAAATTTCCGTATTACCTAATCTATCCAGAATTTCATTAAAAGTTACTTCATTATTAATTTTTAAGTCGTAAATCATTTGGAGAATGTTCAAATGCATTTTTATTGAATCATTCTTTTTCTGAAAACAATACTCAAGTATATCTTCTTTAAACAGTTTCAACTGTTCAGATATTATTTCCTCAACAATACTCCTTATGGTTGCCGAATCTGTGTCGGGCTTAAAAATTGGACAAGGGGCTATTAGAGACGAATCAATATAAGTTTCCTTATCTAATTTCGGTGGTGAATTGGTTAACATGACAGAAATTTGAGTACCATTTGTCACTTTGACGGGCTGTTCAGTTTGTGTTTCCTGTGACATATATACATTTTGATGCAAATCTAAAGCGTCCATAAATAAATCCTTCTCATCAGATCCAGTTACCTCTATGACGTTGGATGCACTTGAACTCGAACCAAGTCCCAAAACCATCTTATCATTATTATCACTACCTTTAGAGTTACCAAAATTTGGTACAAATGAATCACTGTTTTCTGCTTTAATTTTTGAAGATATGTGTATATCCAAAAATGAATCTCCTTTGGTTTCTTTTATTTCGGAACGATCTACCTTCGGTGTATCGGACACAGAATTCTTTTCATCCATATTTTCTTTCATCACAGTTTCTTTTTCTGATAACCTTAATTTTCTAAATAAGAGATGTTTTACGCTATGTTCTTTATGTGATTGAATTACAACAATGGGCTTCTTCATATGTCTTCCATCGTGGACATATATTTTACCGTTTTGACATCCTAGGGCAAAAAACTGCCCATCAGATGAAAAATCTACGGCTGTTATATTATTTTCTGCTGAAACTCGTGTGATACATATGCTGCCTTTAATGTCGTACATATTAAACTGTCTATCTAAGCCAGCAGAAATTACCAAATCGGCATTAATGGGAGAAAACGCTAATGAGGTAATTGGCGCTTTATGACCCGCCATTACAAATTTATTTCTAGAACTATGAATGTCCCAACAAACAACAATACCAGCTTCGCTACCACCTAATATTAAATTACGTTTCTGGATATTGGGGCATATTGCATTGACGGCTGTGGATTTTGGAACTTTGAGAGTGCTGGAAAGTATATTCGTCTCATTGTTAAACAGCAAAACATCACCGTTTTTGCAAGCTGCAATTGTATGGCTGTCCTTTGCAGTAAAAGCTACGTGTGTCACCACTGACGAACTGCTTTTAAACTGTTTCTGAATTTTTTTTAATTTTATATCATAAAGTAAAATTGATCCTTTACGTGTACCTAAACAGAGATATTTCTTTCTGGTGTTTTGAAATGATGCACACGTAACATCTTCTACGTTGTCAATGAAAAATAGCGGTCTAAATTGATCATGGACTGAGACAATTTCAGGAAAACCCGAATCTGGCACCACAGTGAGCCAATGGGCATCCATTGAAAGGGAAATACTATTTAAAGAACCCGGCGATTTCGCATGATAGCGGTACAATGTTTCCCCAGTGTGGTATTCGTGTACCTTGAGGTTATGAGAGGCTGAAACTATGTACATAACCTCAAAAATAGTGCTACAAAAACATATAAACAATTTATACAAAGAAACTAATTATTGGATCTTACATACCTCTATAGCTTCAACTACACGGAGCATGAACTTTTTTGTAATTCGCACTGCGATACAATCACAAAAAGCGCAGATAAAACTATTTTTGCAACCATAGTTGAAAAATGAACATGTTAGCAACAGACCGTTTCCTTGGTGAAGATTATTAGTTTGAACATTACGATCGTCTTTTATTGAAGTACGTGTTGTGTTGTCATTGGCTAAAATTACATACACACTTGATTAGGTCATGTGCCTTATCAACATTTAAACACACACTAGAAATATTAACTCAAAGCTTAAAAAATTAAGTCTACTGTAGTTAACCTAATCAATCAATATATCAAAATATCTAACAGTATTCAATCATCAATCATTATCAGAACAAAGTCTTATTATAAGTGAAACCGCCACCTCTGAGCTTTGCTTGTAAATTCAATTATTATTATTTGTATTCTATTTATTTTTTAAAGTAGTTTTTTCAAACATAAATTTATTTTTACAAGTATATTAATTTTAAGGTATTTATTCATAAAAAGCTGAATTATTAACAAAAAGTAATTTATATTTTTTTTAACTGTCTGAGATAAAAATGTGACGGAAAGTTATTTGAATAATTCAAGCGGAAATTCTAATATTTTACCTAAGTCACGTTTGTAATCTTGAAAAGTACATTTTAGTAATAATATTTTTCGTCGTGCACGTATTTTATTTTTTCCTTCCGAAGCAATTTTATATTAAAACCTTGTGCTAATAAAGTAAAATAGCGCGAGGTGGTCCTTTCATAAAAATATCAAAGAGAAAAGAAAATATTATGTTACGTATTAGGTCTAATCCTCAACAACGTCTACCTTGGTGAATGTAGTAGTGTACATTTGTTCCTGAAATGTTCTGGACCCATGTTATTACTTTTGCAATTTGGGGATCAAATCTTTTCAGTCAACAAATTTTTCAGGGATGTTGACACAAAAACGAAATTAAGCGATCCTCATGTGTACCCACAATTCAGTTTGTCATTGAAATGTTGAGTTTGGAGGATTTATTATAAACTTTTGGCAAAATTAGACGTTTTTTATAAGAAATGTTGGATTCAAATATTTCATAATTCACGTTAGGCTTAATGCCGCTACCGTCAAAGAAAATATCAATTACTTCCATTGTTTTTATTTAATCCCTCGTACTTTGCCGCAGACGATACAAATGAAACCAAACAGAGTATTCCGACAAACAAAAAACGATTGGGTTTAATTTCGAATTGCCTTGAGATAAACGAAGTTGGCGATTTAGAAAATATCATTACACCAATCTCCTGCTTAAAATTGGATTTCATTAAATACCTTTTGTGAGGATGTGAGTTTGACTACAGTTTCACGAATTGCATTCTAGACTTTCTCAGAATGACGACAAATTTTAATTACTACCTTTTGTATTTACTTCACAAAAATAAATTTGTTTCGTTTGTGTTTTATACAAGCCAATGAAAAAAAGATATATATTAAAATTATATATAAATCACAAAACATTTTAATGATTTCTTAAATTGATATCAGTTATCAATCAGACGACGTTGAGTATAATAGAGACATATCAGGTTTAATAAATCAATATGAGCTGCCTATACAATTTAAAAAATAATCTGTAATATACGAACATATTCGTAAGGATTTTCGGTATCAATAAAATTAGAGATGATGGGATGAAGATATGAAAAACGATTTTTGTTGAGTTTTCTTTGTTCGGCCCTGCCATCATTTCATCCCAAGTGATAAAAGCATATTGTGGATATTGAAATATCCGCCTATAGTTTATTATCTTCCTATGAGAATACGCCGAATCGGGCGTTAATTCATAATCCTTATTCTGAATGGTTCCTATCAACCTGTATCTATAAATTGCCACTGGTTTTGAAAGGCATATTTTATAGTGTACATATAATTTTTTTCACCATACTCTACTAAAAATTATTTCAAATACTAGATGTATATTTCTGTTGATTCTAATTAAGAATTAGTGTGATACTTGTCTTTGCATTTAACCCTATATTATAATATGTGAAGAAAATTGTGTTATCTAAATAAAATCATAAATGAAATATATAACGTAATGTTAAAATTAACATTTCACTTTAGACTGCATTTAATATCGTTTCAATAAATGAGGTTATTTTCTCTGGTACATTAAATTTCCTTTGGTAATTTAGGTCCATTGATGTATTGACCGTGTTATACGGGATCACTTCGGCATGATGTAATCGCATAAATTTCCGAAACGAAATATCAGAAACTACGTTATGGTTAATTTAGAGCCAATATAGGGTAAAGAGAATCAGCCACAAGGGATATGTTTTTACGTTTATTGAACCTCGAACGCTGAAAGGGAAAAACGTAAATACAATAAGGGCTCGTCTGAATCTTATAGGCATTGTCAGCTACAATAACTCTTGTACTATCACGCTCTTAGAACTCAATATATTGATGTAACACAATACGGGCCAAGTATACAGGTTTTCCAAACACACTATTGTGCGTCTTTTAATATCTTTTGGCAACCATTAGAAGATATCAATTTAAAAATATATTTCTCACGTGATTTGGGGCCCTCTTATACAAAAATGACAACAAGTTAGAAATATAAAATAATATAATCATCAATACTATAGTAGGTATGAGATTTCATTTCATTTATTTATTTACAAATTCGTTATGTTCAACGTCAGACAAATGAAACACATACATTATTTTATTAAAAAATTTTATAATGTTGAGATTTATACGACTTGGTGGCAAAATGAGACAAAAAAATGAAATAGCTTTCTATTTTAAATGAATTTAACATTTTCCATCAAATCCCAAAATGTTCAAGTTCTTACCACGCAAAACTCGACATGTCCAAATTTATAAAAAGGCCCTGAACTAGGTTTTTTATGTCCTATGTTTCAAGAGCATAAAACGCTAGGATAATAATGCTTGTCCCTCTTTCACCATTTCTAAAAATTCACTGTGTTAACAATGTTACAATAAGTTTCAAGTTGATCCTACCTTTGTAATATTGAAATGGGAAACAAAGCAATGCAATTATTTTCAATTGAAAAGTTGTTCTACCATATCCAACTATTGATTTTTCTGAGACAAATAGGTTTATTTGTGTGCTTAAAATATTTATGAATTTTCAAAGTTTTAAACAAACCATAAAACTCGTAGTTGAAATGGAACTGTCAACACTCTCACCCGACAAACGAGGCCAAGTTTCTAAATAATGCATTGTAAACGATAATGATTGTCCCGTATGAACAAACTGTTTTTGACAGTTGACTGATTGCCGTTGGTTCTACGAGCTTCAGTAAAATTTCAGGGGTGACAAAATAAACGCTACGATATTGATGATCCGATCAAAAGAGTGTAATAAACGATATTAAATCCAAACAACAATGGAATATACTCATGCAATATGCATCTTTTTTAATTTTACCCTATATTGATTAGCATGACACAATCTAGAGTGAGTCGGATGTAATAAATAGCTATAATTTAAATGAGATATTGATTGAAATTTTAATTATTTAATTATTTGCTGTTTAATAAAGTACATATGGCGGTTAAAACTAGTACTTTTAAATTTCCTTATCATTATGACTAGTATAAACAAAAAAATTTACATGATACTATAGTAGACATTCATAAATCTTTATGTAATTTTGTTTGACGAAATTTTACAATCCTTTATTACCAAGTTTCAAAATTAATATTTATTATTAATGCACATTAATTGCCAAAGTATCATGATAAATAATTGAGTTCATCCTGTATTCACTATAGTATATAAGCAAATTTTATACATGTATCTATATTTGCAGGATTCAATATACTGGGTAAAATTAAACATCATTATAATCAAATTTTGTTCTAATGAGCCTTTGTTGGCCTAAACGCCAACTAGATAAAATTGATTAATTAAAACCTACCTATCCTTCCAACGATTACTTACATTAGAGATTAATATTCTAAATTTGCTACAGAGGTATTATATTTTTAGACTTTCAGGCAAGCTTATCCTATTGTTTTGGCAAAATTGATGTTTAGTGGGGGCCGCATGATTTACCACTTTATTTTGATTTATTGGGTCTGGTGTTTCTTTTCTGTTATTTCTTTATATAAATTTTGACTTCACTTTTTTATTTATGTTCCTTTCTCCCTTCTAATATTACCTAGGTTTGCCTTAGGTTGTGGCTCAAACGGAATTCCGAACATTTTTAATTTACTGAGAAAATATTGATTACTGCGAAATGTGGTTTTCTTTTAAAAACTAAAATAAACAAAAACAGCAATTAAAATAATATACGTCATCAGTAGATTTTTAAAATAATATTATATTAGTTTCATTAATGGCATTAATTAATTAAATAGACATATATAAATATATTAACAGGACAGTTATGTTAAAAGTTAAAATCATTTGAATATAATTATTCTATGTACTTTTAAAATATAATAAATACATTATTGCAATAATTATAACATGTATATACAAAGAGCAACCACTAACTAATAATTTTGCCAAAATATTTGATAAATGACATGGAATTTGGCGGATGCAAATATGTTTTATGTTGTTTGTGCCATTGTACAATATTTTAATGAATGGAGTTAGATTACTTTTGCATTTAACACAGACAATGGATGTAGTCTATAAATTATTGTATTCTCTGGTCATTAATGTTTCCCCCTGTAATATATTATCTTTTTCAATATAAACAATTTTATTTAACTTTTTCATAAATATAACATATAGTTATTAATTTGTTCTTACAGTGAATGCCTATTTGATTTAACTGATTTTTTTCTTTTATAAAATAAGATTTTACTAATTAAATTTGCAATTTTCTCTTCATTTGCTTTATATGCAATGCTTTTCGCTTACTAAATATTTAAGAATTTTGCATTCATATTTATGCTTAACAAATACTGAATTGACTACAAATTTTCAATCAAGGCACTTTTTAATTAAGGATTTCAATTATTCCTCATCAGCTTTGATTTCTAAATGAGTATACTGAAAATTTATTAAAAATTTTAATTGCAGTATCAAAACATTCTTTATTAATTTTTAATTCACAATGATACTAGAGACAAAGACCAATTCTTATTAAGGGTAAAATTGAAATAAAGTAGATTTTGATTAAATTTTAATTATTATTTAGAATTATGAGGAGAATGCCGTTTTAAATTCATTATTTTTAGTTTATAAAATAATGATGTTATAGGGAATTATATTTTCAATAATTGACGTTGGTTTCTTTTAATATTGTGCATAATAGGTAAATTTGGTTTAAATCATAATAGATATGTATTAATTACGTGTTATATACTTCTGATTGCTGCAAATTTTAATTAAATTGTGTGGAAAAATGACAATTTCCAATTATTTATATCCGTATAATGATATTTATCAAATTTATATTCAAATTTAATTTGCTGGGTTTGTTGTGGTTGCTGTTCCAATTGGTCTGTTTATTCGATTTTTAAAATAAATTTATACAGAGTAATTAAATTGTACTTTCAACGTTGTGTAAAATAGGGGATATACAAATTTATACGGTTAATTGAGTGATTCAAAACTACAGTTTGATGAATAAAGCCAAATAATTTGTAAAACAAAATATTTTCAAATGTGCTTTGTATTCAAACTTGTTAATTAGTGCGTATTTTTGTTTTATATTTTTAAAACGATGAGCCAAAATTATTGTGGCAAAGTAACTTCAATACACAAACAAAGCTCCTTTATATTACATTATATTTTCGAAGTTTAAAAAAATAATTGTGGTAGCTCTTAGTGAAGGACATGTAAACAATAAGTAATTTTTCAAAGTGATCCAAAAGGGAAATTCGAAACCATAGGACGAGCCATTGAGTGAAATAACAGGAGCCAGTGCAAACATAAGCGAAGTGGTACTTTTACACCTTGTGGAGTTACATCAGTTTTCCTGTAATACATCAGCAGCTTTTTATTTCAACTCCGTTCGCTCGGAAATAATCCACCGGTATGAGAACTCAAATACCATAACTAACGTGATGCGACTGCTCTTTACGTGTATTTTTATTTGCCTGACTCTCGTGGGAATATTGTTATCACAAAATGAAAATACATACTATGCGATGCAAAAAAAAGTTGTTTCCTCTACATATGGACTCTGCGCCTACGTAATGTATGTTTTATAAATATGCATTTCGAAAAGATCCTGCCCGAAGCTTGCTTTTGTGCTGAATAATAAATTATGGAAATTCTGTTATCTTTTGTAGGTTTTAAGTCAAGTTCTTCTTTTGATTTAGGATTGCACTTTTCTGTAAAGGGCGAACGACTCATTTATCAGGGATGTTATGGACAATGCAGCGACATTTTTTAAATTGAATACGTTATGCAAAGTACAAAAGCATAAAATGTAAAAATACAAAATCCTTGTACCTAAATATACCATTTCAATCTTAACTTATTTTAAAAATGTTGACAGTAATATGGTATGATACATAATATTTAAAATATTCAATAAAAATATATGTTAATTTAAATTATATTATATAATTTATATAAATGATTTATGTGTTTTTTTAAATATATAATAATAAATTCAATATATTAATTTATGATAATAAGTTACAATTAATTATTTAAACCTTATTAAAAATATTCTCAATTCTATGTCATTAAATTAACATTATTAGAACTGTAATATATTAAACTGCACATTTATTGAATAATTTATATCTATAATGAAAACGTGTTTATTTACCTCACTATACAATACTAATTTTATAAACGAATTGTAGATATGACTACTGTTATCTAATTTATGCAATTATGTATTATAATAATTTTACCATAATTATGAAAATAATATCAAATATTGTTAGTAAAACTTTAATGTAAACATGTTCATAGATTCCTATGTATATAAATCAGTGAACATTAAAGCATTAGTTACCTATGATTTGCTGAATATCTAAATACATTATATGATATCTTGAATTTATGTAGAATAAAATTAATTTATATACAAGGTCTCAGATACTGCTTAATTTTGACAGTTCCATGTCAGATGGAAGTGGTGAAATCAAAAGGTGGTTTTGGACAATCAATATTTAAAATGAATTTTTAAATTTTTTCCAAAAAATTAATTGACAGTTTTTATTTAAAGTTTTTTTATCATATTTGATTAAGCGGAAATAATACTAAATTAAATGCAAGTTAGTAGACGGATACATTGAAAATAACATGTAACAATTTTAGTGCTGTGCTTCGTAAAATTGGTTGTCAGATACACAACTTTGAACATAATTATCATAGCCAGAAATATCATGATATAATTTTATGATGCAATAGTAACACGTGACATTTGCACTTAGTTTACTTTACCACATTTACGATAACCACAATATAGAGTTTTAGCAGTGGCTGATACTATAACCGCTCCTGAACATGATCCGTAACCTATCGCACTTTATTGCATAGTTAACTGTTTGCTTTCGTCAAATTCACCATTTTAGTAAACTCGAATGTGCAACAAAGAGAATTTCAATTTCGTTTGACGGTCGATACGGCAAAATATTTCCCAGAGCTCAATTTTAAAACGAACAGAGGAGGAAACGAAAAGAACTGTTAACTAACTACGAGACATCAATTGAAGTTGTGGGCCAGGTCTGCGAGGGTTGCGGTTCGCATTTTAACTAAGAACGTTTGTCACCGGAGATCGTGGGAGACCGAGGGTAGAAGTGGTCCACGCTATTGACCCCAAAGTATATAAATCTGAAGCTTAGTAATCTCCACATACACAAACAGCAATAATAAATTCACGTCAACGAAAAAGTCAACATTGTTTTTAAATGGGACTTTGTTATTTTACGTTGGCCATTAATTACGGGGAGGGATGTGTAATTGTCAATATTATTATACGGGATGGATTATTTATAATTTATGAAACGCCAGAATTATTAATAAGGATCAGTTTAATTGAAACTCACATTTCATTTATGTATGGTTTTGTGGTAAGCGGACACCGGACAAAAACTTTAATTTAAAATAACGCTTCTGTTGTAAATTTATCTGTAAATGCATCAACATTTTTCACGCTTATGAGTAAAGTTTGATATGGTGTTTTTCATTTTCAGTGCTGGCTGGCGTCGGAGTTGATTTTGCATTCCACAGGCACCGCTCCGGATATTATCTCATGTAAGTTGATCAATCTATTAAACGTAATTGAATATTTCTTGTCTCGACTAAATTAAATCCGCATGAGGAACTTTGTCGACTATAAAATATATGGTAATTGAAGAAGAGTGATTCATTAAAGCAATTACTAACTTTGCGCTAGTCAACAATACAACTCACAATATTTGCATAGTGAATGGCAGACATTTCAAATTTGTTTACGTATCCTCATAAATGGGGAAAAAGTTCGTCGTCGATGTTAATAATGTAGTAATTCAGCGCAAAATTTCACAAAACAAAACAGAATATTTCAAACACAAAAACAATAATATTGTGTTACACAAATATAATTTCATTAAGCTATTTATGTCTCGTAAGATAATGTAAATACATAAATGCACCTTTAGGACCTTTTATAAAAAAATAAAATATAAATTTGAGTTAAAATTATACTCAACAATTTTCTATGAACAATCGCACGAGAAAAAACTTCAGGGTTCTAAAAAGAAAACAACCTATTTTGGTGTCTTCATCAGAATCAAAATTGGACAATGATATAAATAAATAATAGTTAAATGGAAAAATATGTAGTCTAAATGGTGGATTTATTAAAAAAATCTTTTATTATATTAATTACATATATTTATTGAAAATATTATTAAAAATTTGATTTTTGTTTTTCCCTCCACTATTTATTTATAAAAACGAGCTTTCAAGGATCAGCAAAGTTGTTCAAAATAGTAAAATGACAAAAACTCATTAAAACAAAGACCATAAAAATGTTCATTTCATCATTACTGTATTTTTATAAACCAATTTTCTCAAAATCATAAAAACTCTTGAAACGTTTTGTTACGAGAAAAGTGCTTTTATCATTTACAACATCCATTACAAAATAGAGACGTCGTTACCCTTCCCATAGTCATGCAAGTTAAAACTTTTCCATTTTCTTTATATCCAATTGTCATTGCCATTTATTTTCTGAGATTTGTTAGTTACTATTATTTCTATTCGTCCCCTATAGAAGTTCTGTAGATTCGAACATCAATACTAGGCAAGTTTATTGTGTCAAGTGAAATAAAAACGTAATCAACTTAATTATATAATTAAGGAAATTACAAATCGGTATTCAAAACAAAAGGCCACACGGATAAATGACTGGAATTGAGGAGATTTGGATACTGCTTCCATTACTGATCCGAATACAAATCTAGAACAACAATTAGCAGTTAATTTCCAAATGGAGGAAATATCGACAGCGTTCAGTGCCGAATTAACTCGGCGTGCATTTACGCGTAATGGATCTACAGTCTAATTTAAAACAACGCGCTGTGATGTAAACGAACCATTCGAATCGAAATTTTTATTTTTGGTAAATTAATTAATGGAGCCGCACGAACATTACCAGTGACATGCTCTATCAATTATTGCTTCATTGTTTAAATTTCACCTATATTTCGTTGAAAAAATTTGTAAACATTGAATAAGTTATTGGACAAATTTCTACCTACAAAATTTTAAAAATATTTACAACTAGACAATTTATTTCGTTTAATACAAACCAATTTGTTAATTTTTAAATACATATAAAATTTATATAGTGGATTTCGCATTTATTCTTTGTGTTTGTATAGTATTAACAGATATAAAAACATTAAATTAAAATTCAATATAAAATTTAAATCATAGTTCTAAATTTTAGAGTACTGTGCATCAAATCGGCTTTTTAATCTGACTTGTCTCCGTAAGCTCTTTTGGCGGATATTTATACAGTTGGTAGTATTTGTTTAGACCCTTACTAATTTGAATATCGTAATAAACATTTATGAATATATTAGCAAGGCAACCGAGAGAATTGCAGACAAAAGCAATTACAACGATCATCAATATTTTAGGGTTATTGGGCTAAAAGGATTTCATGATGTTTACAATGCATTATCACGTTAGTACGCTTTGTTGGAGTTTAAAAGGAATTAGGTATTCTTTTATTGAAAATTCAATTGCAATTTTATTCTGCGACGGAAATTAGATCATAAATAAATTGATTTGTAATCCTTTCAAGTTGTGGTTTATTTCAATATATTGTAAAATATACACTTTGAGATGAGGTCACTCAACATAAAACAAAATTATATATCATATAAATAGAATAGTATTAAATTAAAAAAATTCTAAATAGTACTAAAATGTCCTTAATTTGCATTGTTAAAGAGGTATGCCTTTTTCCAACTTTGAAATTAACACATACGATGTTCCCGTAATCATTTCAAAACATATGTTAAAGTGGTAGAATTTAAATTATATATTTTGTAATTCGATCGTAATTACATATCCAATTTGTTTATAAACAATACATTAATTAAATACCATTCAGTTTAAATGAACACGTGACAGATTAAAACCATTGAAACACAACTAAATTTATGTAATGTTAAATTTTAAATTAAATGCCTTTATGTAGTATATGTCCAGTTTAATAATGCAATCATAATATTGATGAAGTCTATTCTGCCTTTTAAATATTTTGATGTTCACCATAAATCCACATCATACACTCAATATATTAATGGTTAATTATTTAGGTAGGTCGAAATTCACATCGGGTAGAATTTGTGTGAAGGGATGTAATATTAGAGCCGGGGAATGGTGTATAGCCATAATGAAGATGCCCCAGGAAACAGCAATATATCCTTTGTAATATATATGTTCATTAATACAACCAAGTCTTAGATGATTCCTATTGTCTTCAAATTAATTCCTAGCAACCCCGCAATAGACCATAATTCAGTCAATCACACTATATTTGCAAAGATGGACTGACAATTTTGAAGAGTAAATAAATCTATACGTATCTGTATTGAATAAATTTAACACGTTCTTTCAGATTTTATTCTTTATCATGTCGTCCACATCATTATTTTATCTTTCATTTCTGTTGAAATTTCCCCCCTATTTAACATTCAAATAACGTTTTGTCTCACCGATATGAAATAGGTCTTCGTTGGTATTCAATAGGGGAAAACAGAATTTAAACCTGTTTTGTCTAATCAATTGAAATATAAATTCAAATAAATATTTTTCACCGCAAATGTGCGTCTGTTAAAACGATAAAAGTTCACGTCTTCACATCCCCTTTCGTATTTCTAACGCACGTCTCGTTTTTTATAAATTGTGATAAGAGATGTCACATGAAATATGGATTGATTGTGACATCTTATTTTGCATTAAAGAGGCTACATCCGTATTATTTTAAATTCATTTAAAAGCGACTATTAAAATTTTCATAAACTTTATGCGGAGTCAAACTGTCGCCAAAATATTAATTATTCCTATAAACCGATCATCTGTTATAAATTTGGTGTGCTTTAAGTTGCCTGCTAAATATAAACATAAATTATAAATTCTCAATTAAAAAACATTAAATATATATTTGCCTGTAAAAATTTTATATAGTGGATATTTAATTTTTAAAAAATATTGTGCATATAACAGATTATGTACTTAAATTATAGGATGTTGGAAAACTAATTGAAACGAGCATCCGGCATGCGATGCAATGTTTTGATACTCTCTTAATTAGGCAGTTGAAAATCCATCGTCCAAAAATTAAATGTATGAGTATTAATTAAATTTTAAAAGTTTTTATATGTTATTTATAATCTATTATTTTAAATATTTATATTTTATAAATATATAATGAATATATAAAATAAAGTAAAGTGGTTTTATCAGTATTTTTAAAGATTATTGAACATATTGAAAATTTGACGAAACGAATGATGGAGATGAACCAAAAAATAAGTTAATAATTTATGTTTTTAATTTTACCGAGCATATTAATTCAGTTTTCCACACGGTACAGACATGGTTCCCGTATCGCTTAACTGCAGAATCCCACGAGAATATAATTAGCAAACTGTCCGATATGTTTGCTGCATTCAAAATCACCCGGAATTTCCGTGTTCATTTACAATTAATTATTCGATTTAAAACCGATATCCACCAGTCCTCCCATATTGCATCTCCTATATTTTAAAACTGCTTGCTTGCATTTCCGTTCGAAATACGAACTGAAACTCGAATTGGGTTCATTCACTCAAACCGTGCTATTGCGGTGTATATATTTCTGCAGGTACAGTCGGCTGCAGAAATGGCATTACCACCCTAAGGTCCAGTTTCGTTTGCGGTCTGAATATGAGAGTTAGGGTGTGAGAGAGAAGGATACAGCATTGTCTTGGTAGGCTGTGCTATACCATAAATTAACCCCAAAAATTCAATGAATTTACATAAGTATTTTTAAAGTAAACATCTTGTAAGGTGAAGTAACCCCATAATTTGGGTTGTACACTTGTAACATTTCTAAATAAACACCAATATTATAAAATCGAATGAAAAAATAACTATTACTCTTATTTTATTTATTTCACATTTCTAATAATAGTGATTTTTTTTCAATTCTACTAAAATTAACAAATACTAATCTGTCACTGCTTTAGTTAATATCAAAAATTAATATTATTGTATAAATATTCTATAAATTATTATGTTAAAATAAATTCAAATTATTTTATTATTTGTGCTTTAGTTAAAGTAATATTCGTTTCCTAAATTTGAAATATATAAAATTTTAATTATTAAAGACATATTTGTATAGTAACAAAACGAAATATAATATACAATAAAAAAAAAACAGTTTTTAAACCACTTGTAAAGTGTAAATAAGTATTGTGTCGGTATAATTGAATTACATCAATAGAATTATTTCAGCCAGAGTCTCAAAGAATTAGGTAGACATTTTGTTTAATATATTATTGTATATAATATTTAATCCCAATTATTATTACAATTTTTTAATTCTAAGAAAAGTAGATATCACAATCCACATTCTTATATTTTAAATATCGATTCTAATAGATTTCACTGGATTATTTAAAATTTTCTCCGTTTCAACTTATGTTTTTATTTCATTTCATTATGATTAGATTGATTTGAAGACAACGACACCAAAATGTGAAGTGTATAAAATGTTCATTAATTTTGTTTAAAAATACTAAAGATTACTAACTAGTCCTAGTAGTAAATATTTCGTTCGACAAATCCAATTTTAAGCATATTTTCCAAATTTCGGTGGCCCCTCATTTAAATTTTATAACTTACCGCAAATAGTATTCATCCTTTTTTTACTATATCTGTCCCTTGTCTACCTCTTTTTGGTGTACTGGGCGGAGCTTATCGATAGCGGGTCTCATAGGATTTTGTTTCCAAAGTGGTAATGCTATTCTGCAGCCGACTGTACATTTCTACTGTAGTATAGGGGAATCTAGTTTCTTTAGCTAATATATTTTACACGTTTTTAGCAATTTTGAAAATAAAAATAAAATGTTTGTTTACCTCTATCTTTATTCTCGTTAGTCCAATAGATGACCACGTAAACAAAATTATATTGCAGATGAATGAAAATTCATTGCCTTGTAAGGCACAAACAACTTTTAATAAGTGTGCGACTAGTTTTATTTACATTGCCCCAGAATTATTACATAAATTCTTGATTTATCAGTTGAAAAGGCATTTAATTTCAAAAGAAAATAAATATATCTGGGAATTATTAATGTAATTTTAAAGTTATAGTATATGGATATGGCCAGTTCGAGGAAAATTGTAAATAAAGAATAATTTATTAGGTAGGCAAAGTTAGTCATACCAAGGTGCCCCCTGAGGGACTCCATCCAATTTACCATTCCTTGGCCAGATCGGTTCTAGGATGCGCAAGTTACATGATTCAATTTTCTTATCCGAAGTTTCAACGGAATTGACCAGGATGCACTCGCTTTTATTAAATACGAGTATTGGCTGGAAGTGCATTCAGGCGCATCCTGTTTCGAGGTTAAGTAAATAATTCAGAAGACCGCTTGTCCATAAAGATGCATAACAGGACGTTACGAGTTTTGAGCCGGTAGCTCGTAACAAAGACGGATTATTAAAGTCGATGTGTCTGAAAAGTTAATTAGTAAATGTTTATTAAGAAAGAAAAGTTAATTAAGCACGTCAAGTCACGCAAAAAATTTTGCTTTGGTAACATTCTTAAAAACGGCAAAAACTAAAGTTTATTTTTTCTAAAAACAATGATTGTAACACGAAAGTTGTCAGTACCAGCTAATCGCAACTACAAAGAAATTTCATTATAAACTCACACAAGTTTCGTGAAGAGTCCAAAATTGGATTAGCATGACACATTTTAAAATGATCGAAGTTTCCTTTCTTTTTAAAATGAAAACCTAGCGACGAACTTGCAGAAAAAAAATAGTAAACAAGTTCGACGTAACTTGGGTGAAGTTTACAAATAAGTTTCTATAAAAGTTGGCAGCTGAGCAGACTTAGCAGGTGTTCGGTACACGTGGTCGATGTTCTGATAACCCCATGGAAGCATATTACGGAATACATAATAACGTTTGGCTGTTACGGCATCCATTCAAAAAGTTTTCGCCACTTATTCTACATAAAAACTTCGATGATTAAACGATGGCGACACTTTTATTTTCCGTTGAAAACTTCTAAATGACAAATTTCGGTGCTGGAATCCTATATCAAAATTTTTGTTAAATCCTGAGGTCCTATTAAAAGTTTTTTAATGTTCTTGGATATTACGCCACCGGTTTACATAACAAAAAGCAACTTCATAAAAACATCTGAAATTGGATTTAATGCTATTGCACTATATGAATATTTATATTAACCATAAAATTTAAGGCATTCAGTAAAAAATCAAAAATTATTTCATTATAAAATATTTAAACAGGTTTTGAAGAATGTCAATAATCTATCTAGTTTTAAACCAACGATTTTACATGATGGTGGAATTTTATTTAATTTCCGTATATAATAGTATGGAAATTACCCTGAAAATTGCAAGTTGGCTTCTATAAACTTTTAGAAAGGGTCCCAATACGATTAATCTTTTGGTAAAGCAATATATTTTAGATTTTTTAATCTATGTTAATTAAAAAGTAATTAATGTTTTACATGGAATTACCATAAAATGCAAAGATGTCTAAAGACAATTATTTTAATTAAAAATATAATTATTATATCTAAATCTATATTTACATATATTTAATAATTAAAACAGTTTGTTACTAAGTTAAAACATATAAAAACCATAATTTACTAGTGATTATACTAAAGAAATATTATGGCTACATGACTGGGAAAATTAAAAAAAAAAAACAATTTCCTAACTTCATTAATTACTTCACATGTACATGTGTATATTATTTAATAATAGGTTAGTTCATAATTACTACATTAACTCTACTACTTGTTAAAAGTTTCTTTTATACATTTAAAATGAAATTTTCAACAATTAAGGTTTTAATTAGATTTGTGCTGTTTCGCAATTTAATATAAAATTCAAAATGGATTTTAGTCCATTATAATTTTAACTTCTTAATTTAACACTAAGGTTAAATAAATGTAAGTTTAATAAAGTATAATTTAGGTATAAACGATACAACAACAAAAGGAAATATTTTTAGTCTAAGAAAATATGTAAAATCTTAAAATAGTCCTAACTCATCAATCACAGCAACTCCATTACATGATAAATTCTCAGATTAAATTTTGTACGTTCGTTAATTCGTCTATGTCAGTCAGAAATCTTTTCCAGATCAAAGTAAAGCCGATAAATAACTTTCTGTGGTTAATATTACATTTTCTAATAAATTATTTGAGTCAGTTTAATTAATCAGATCAACGTCAAGTTTGAAATTCAAGTGGTTCGTTCCTTTTTAATAACATTACCTGTTTCGCGTAGGATAATTTATTATCTCTGTTAAATATAGTTAACTTAAAACATTAATGCGTAACTGCTAAATTATTAAGTTAGAATATGTGGTAGTTCCATGAATTTTTATATTTTTCTGTTTCTAACTTTACCCTTGCTCTGTATTCGCTTGTTTTGCATAAATATGTACTCAATAAATTGTAGACTCGCAGGTGAATTCTCCATTTCTTACGTAGCTCTTTTATTCTTGAGTTTCATATATTTTAGCTTACATAGTGAAACCTTTTGATACTTAAACACGATGAAGCTTTCACCTAAAATAAATAGCACACATTAAAAGGACTAAAAGCATTCGGAAAATTGTTTTTCTTGTGGATTCCTTTATTAATAAAACTAATAAATATTCTGGCTTATAAGTGATGTCTTACTAAAGGCTTATTACGTAATGGCATTCCGCAAAAAAAAAGGTGACACCAATAAATCAAGCACAAAAGCACAAAGATAACTGTTTCATTAGAGCTTGGGCTTTTATTGTGTCAATCAATCAAGTAGAATTCAGTTTTTCATGTTAAAAAAACTGAACAAGAAAGTAAAGTATCGAAAGTCCATTAGTTTTTGTTGATAAATTCGTTATCTCCTTATAGTCTTTTACCGGAGGCCGAAAATTCTAATCCCCTGATACGTTTATCCGGTTACACCGAATTCACCTCATGAGTCAATTTTGATTACCGAAGTTCGTGATTGTAAATTGTGTTGAGCGGTGAAATCAGGTATCAATTCCCTACCCGGAACATTTTAAACAGTAAATTTGCGAAATTGTTAGACAACTTAATTAGGTTAAAACCATTTAGTGCAGGATGGATATTACCCCAAGTTTGGTTGAGAATGTGTTAACAAAACACATTACACATTACAAATAATTTTAACATAAAATTTAATAAATATTTTATTCAATATAGGATAATATATGCTTTTACAATTCATCAACAATATCAATCAATAGGAAGAATCAGTTATATAATAAAAATAATATCAATATTTAGAAATTCTGTATACATCTATGGAACACCAATATCACAATAAACCAATGTTTCACCTAAAAATTAATATTCAATTATTCATAAAATAATGAACCATTATAATTAAAATTATTTTATAAACATTAAATATGAAACCAGTAACTCGGACACAATATTAAAATAACAAATGCAAAAATTAATTAAAAAATAATACAACTTACATAGTATACTTTGAAAAAAAGTATAATTGTGTTTAAACTTTTATTTTATTTCTAATAAATATTTAGGGTGTCATTTATTAGGCATTTTAAATATGTATTTTATCGACTGCGCTAAAAGAGCACAAAATTAAATCGTTTCAATATTTACGACAACATTGTGTCAAATATCCATATTTTCTTTTTTTCATAACCCGCTCATATAAAATAAGCCTGCCGACTTAATGGTGATTTAAATTCAGTGAGGATGCTCTGGATATAAGCGCAAGTTTACGACGGCATTCAGATGCGTATGTGTCGCATAGGCACATAATGAAAAGGCGTTTTTGGGGGAGGCCAATAGTCTTTATGTTTCATTCTATATCGTGCCACAAAAACAGCCCGTGGGTTTTGTTCGATTTGAAAAATGGCTTTTCATATATAGAAAAGAGTCTGCTTGTAATAAGATTACCGGGGAATAAATCGAAAAACCATTCAGACGCCGAGCGTCAATTGGAAATACTTATATTTTCCATTAGACGTTCTGATAGGAAACATTACCGATATTGCGTGACATCTATCTGAATCACTGTTTGGATGTCTTCATACATAAGTGTATTTCATATCATATTTCTTAATGGAGTACACTCATCACCAAGTGTAGAAGAGGTCAAAAACAAATATTATTTAAGTCAATGGCGCATATTATATTTATGAAACCTTAAAATTCTTTACGTTCACTTTTTTAACGACTATTTTTAATAATATAATAGTTTGTTAAAAATATTATTATACTTTCATTTTTCAAAATATTGCTACTTAAAAAATTACTCCTATACTACATAATTTATTAGAATATTGGAATCAAGACTACGTGAAAAATATATTGACAGTGACAAATTTACTATATAAATAAATGGTTTAAAGTAGCATAAAATAGCACACTTCTGGTCTTGACGTACATCACATTTATTTAATTTAAAATTTACTGTACTAAAATATTTAAATCTAATCAAAATATAAGCTTTAACTTACAGATAACTTTGTTA
Organism: Aethina tumida; assembly: GCF_024364675.1. NCBI lineage: Eukaryota > Metazoa > Arthropoda > Insecta > Coleoptera > Nitidulidae > Aethina > Aethina tumida. The sequence goes on along the minus strand of NC_065437.1, from coordinate 19,462,858 downwards.
CTGAATCTTATTTAAATATATTTTGTATGAGTTACTGAAGGGGTTAAGCAAATAAAGGACGACAGTATTAATTTCAACACTCAAGTAACACTTAACCAGTATGTGGGAATTTCTGTAAACATAGCTTTGAGATTGTTGGAATTTATTAAGTGTTCTTTATAACTTTATGTGGGTTTATACGTTCTCACCGAAATAAAATATGTTTGTCTAAAGAATAAATGTTTACAGGGTTTAATAATAATAATTTAACATGTGATAGTGAGCTTGATTAAGTATAAAATAAATAAATTTAGTTTTAAATTAGACATAATATTGAAAGTGTGGCGATAAAATTGTTATGTGATATTGTAGATTCGCTTGTAATCAATTAATATATTTTTTATATCAAAATAAACAATTAATAGATATATGAGTGTATTTATTGATACCATAATTAATTGAAAACTTGAAACACTTTATGGTTTTATATTTAATTTGTGAATGTTTGAAATTTTACATAAATTTGATGCGCATATCTTGTTCGAATCTCACCCTTTAAAGGTGTTAAAATTTTACATTAAGTAAAACGAATTTCATTAAAACACTTAATTTGATCTTATCTCGTAAGCTCCGTCGTGCTACATCAACGGAATTGGAGAGCAAAGCGCTGATCTTTTAAAATTAAATCAACAATATGTTTACTGTAATATATTTTCTTACCGGCAAGTATGACAAAAACATATTTCTTATAAGCGTCATTCTTGTCATACTCCCAAAATATAAACAGTTGTTTTACAATGCCTATGGCGAAGTCATTAACATGAAACGCACCCGTACGCATATTGCCAGGAATCCCCCGAGTCTCATGAAGTAAACAAACGATAAAGGAAATTACTGTTGTTACAGATTACAAGTTATACTTTAGACCGGGTTCAGTCTCTATTTTATACTTATAAATTGCCGGTGGTGATGTTTTGATTAAATTAAGTATATAATACAAAAGATGCCATCGTTTAGATTAACGTTCGTTCTATTTTAACAAATCTATATGCACCATTAAAATTTATCTTCTAAACTTTCATCATAATATTTGTGTTTGATTAAAAACTATCTATTATTGAAATATTGACATTTGATAAAAGGAAATAATTATTCATATTTATAACTCAATCTGGTGTCTCTATAATTTATATTTTCGTAATAAACTTGACATAATAAACTTGAAATGTAACTTTTTTAATTAGTCTAATTGACAAAATTTTAATGTTTCTATTCTGGCATATTTCAACACTGCGGATTCACATTTTAGGCATCATGGTTATATTAACACAGTAAACCGCAGCAATTGGGAAAAAGAACATCATAAAGTGTAATTAATGGCTGCGTCATAAAGGTTTTATATTCATGTTGCGTCATTACATTATCATATTTTGTTAAAATGAGATTTTATTACAAAAAATAAAACGAATTGCCCATTCCTTACTTAAATTACGACCTTATAATACACCATTAGCTTAACTCAAAAAACCCTAGTTCAAATTAATTAACATTCACACAGATTTACAAACATGCAAAAATAGTATAAACAGTATTCATATCTATAAACTATATATATAAACTGAAGAATATCTTTTAATAATCAACAACGACAAATAAACTCAAAATATTCAAATGTAATAAAATCTCGAATAATTTGAATGGTGAGTTTGTGTCGACGGTTAAAATTTTAACGTTGTTTTATCATCTGAAATAAATCTACGTAGTTGCTTTGAGTGAAGTTTTACATTCAACAGTAGTTGTTCCGAAACTATAAAATTACACCAGAAAAGAGATTCGTCTGTACTCATCACATTTCTTTCGAAGAACCAAATTGCGACGTGTCCTTTCAAGTAATAAAACATTTCAGGAAAATAACTTTCCTTTTACTGTCCTCAGCAATCATTTTTTAGTAAATACATCATCTTTTCGGTGCATTAACGGCAAGCAATCTCTACCAAGTCGTCTCATTCTAGGTTTACTGCCCTTTGTTTGATTATTACGCGTAGTTGACGATTTGGCAGTCCTGGTTTATTTTCCTGGCCTTACGCCATTAAAATTTTAATATCCTTCGACGTTTCTGACTTTGGTATTATTTTTGTTTTTTTCGTATAAGATTAAATAACCTTTAACTTTATTCCTATTTTATTAGGTCGTGCATGAATATGTTTATGAAATGGGGACTAGAGGATTTTATTGGCCAACATAAAATATATGAGACGAGAATGATGTATTATATAAATGTCATGCGAAAATGATAATGAAATTTGGATGTTATAGCTTCACTCAAGGTGTTATTAGGCTCTTTTTATTTTGATGCGGAAATTTAAATAATTTAAATTGATATATTTGGTGCATTTCAATTTAGAAGATAATTAATCTACCCTTATTAAATGTATTATTCGCATAGTATCTTACTTATAAGGTCTTAGATCCAGTTTTATATTTTACTTAATTTTATTTTATATTACTGTGATTTTAAGTAATTTGAATAAACATAATTTTTATTAAAAAAAAATTAACAACTAAGCAACTCATTAAAGTTAATCTTAAAAACAAATTTCGTAAATAATTTATTGCAGCAAAAAAAGTTTGAAATACAAAAAGATAATAGAATTAATTATTATTCTAGTTTATTACTCGAATTTTATTTTAATACCATTTGTTTTATAGATTTTAAATTACTTGTTTACTTATACAAGTTTTAAGTTAAGTTTTAGTCTTAAAAAATAAATATTTCTTTATTCCTTCAAAAAAATTCTTATATGGCTTATCGTTTTTTTGAAAAATAATAATAATAATAATATTAAAGGGGAACACGTACGTGGTACTAATTTAAAATGATATTATATAAAAGTTATTAGTGTAATCTGCGAGTGTTCCTAGTAATCGAAGATATATGGAAATGATTAGTTTTAAATCCCTTGAAATCGGTAGTCTTTGATGTATGGGTCTTGAATCGTCTACCGAAGTTGAAAATTAATTTGAATGTCGGTTTAATCTAACGCCTTTGATAAATTTCGGTTTAAAACGGGGTCTAATTAAAATATAGCGGCGATGTTTCACGCGGGCCTGTTGCGGTTTTGTTACCTCCTTATCAGACAAAACCTTTTCGGGGAGTTCCACAAAGCTGCAAGTGTTAACGCCTCAATTGCGATACACAGCTTGTTTTGCAACTTTCACGGAATAATAATGAGACTTTGTTGCATAAATCTTCCTTAACGACAGTTACGATTATAAATATTTTGGGGGCCGTGGTCGAACAAAAAGGAAACACACAAAAGTGTACAAATTTAGATTATACCCCCAAGATTATTGAACATAATTCGCATAAAGTGTCGGGAATTAAGAGATTTATATCTATCCTGTTATGTTTTATTGTATCAAATAAATCCTGTTTTAGCTGATGAAAGATAATAAATACTTGATGTTTTATAACAATTTTGAATGTGATATTCAAGTGATTTAAAGAATCTTTCCAATCTCGATTGAAATAAATGCATGTTTAGGATATTATAGAGTTCAAATATTCAGTATTCAATTCAATAAACTTTGTATCCATCTTATTCTTTTCCCTATTGATCCCGGAAATTCCATTCTGCTTTTTATCGCTTACATAACAGTCTGAGTATCCATGAAAATAATGTATTCACGAACGTGTTCGGTCCCAATATAAAATGTAGTTTTGTGTTACAGTTTCTTTATCTTTAAAGCGCTTTCTCTAGTGAAATAAAAGGAAATATAGGAAAAGGGATTATTCTCGGATTATCCGTAAATCCTTTAAATGGACCCATAGTTGAGGCGCATTGCACTTTGATGCCGCAATCTATCTTTGCATTTGAATTTTATCAGATATGATATGAATCCACTTCTGGGTTTTGTCGTTTATTCCCTACGAAATGTTTTCTTTGCAATCCCTGCTCTAAATATAACGGTTTTTACATTTAGGCACAGTTTTATTTGGGACAAGTCAACCGTTTCGGAAGACTTTCTCCCATAACTAAATTTGTCCTTTGATGCACAGATTTAACAAGGCTTTAAAATCGGATAAAAATGTTGACTGATACAGAAAAAGAATAAACGAAATTACGTTTTCTATTTTGTGCATTACAAAAAATGCTTGTTAGGAAACAAAAATCCGCAGCAGGCAGAAATTTTTATAATATAATATTCACGATTCTATATTATGTGTATATGGAAAGCAGGCTCCTGTTATACAATTTAATTAAATTATCTTATGTTAAAAGAAAAATACCTTGATTTATATTATTCATATCTTCTGTCAAAAACGTCTACAAGAAAAACGTGTTTACTGATTTCATATGTTTAAGGAATCTGATTTATTTTCCGCTTGAAGTTGACACTTGTGATCAAATATAAGGATTTACTGTAAGTAAGTAATATTCGAGATTTATTCTTCATCGTTTTATCAAAGTCCTTCAGCCAAGTTCCGGCCTTCAATCAGCTAAAACGTATTCGTTTACATACAAACATTTTTATAGTTGCTTGTCGCCTTGCTCATACATTTTGTGTACAAAGCAACTTGTATACGGTTTAATTATATTAATGTATGCCGTTCGTGGCACTAAAAATAGTCCTAAATCTTAACTTGACAAAATCTCTTTTGGATTCCGTGAAACGGAACTATTTCGCTAGAGAAAATACGTTGAGGGATGTTCTTTAATGTTGGCCGTCCAAATAAATGTACATTTAGTATGTGAGTAAGACAACCCAAAACTTTCCTTCCCTTTATAGTAGATAATTAACTAGTTCTTTTTATGTCACATAAAATACGGTATTATACTCTTCCCATTGGTTCTTTCTATTTATTAGGTAATTAATTTACTTATTAATAAATAAAAGTAAATGTTTCTTATATTTTAATTTTTGTTCTGGAATAATTTAAACAATAACAAAATTGTTATCATTATATGTTATAAGTATCAACACAAACAAGCTTTACAATTTTCAGTTATTGTTCTTTTCTTTAGACTATAAATAAGGGAATTAGTGTTAATTATATACAGAAGGATATTCAGAAAAACACTTTTAATGAATTAAATTTCATAATTAATTATTATTTACACAAATTGTACTAATAAGCTAATTGCAAATTATATCCTCTTCAATAATAGACATAGCTAAGAGGTTATCTTGAAAACATGTTTACATATGTATTCCTGTCCAATTATTGTCACTACATATATCTAAAATGTTTTTAATAAAAGCAGTTAATATCTTTATAAGTAAATTTAGTTATTTAATTTATAATAATTATTATTTATTCTCCATTTCTTTTTGAATTTATTTAGATTAAACAAGTATAAATTTATTTAATATAAATTATTATTATTATAATATAAATAATATGTTCGTTCGTACAGCATTATAATGAAAATGCTTATATAAAGATTATATTTTAAATTAAATTTGAAACGTTTAAATTTACCATGTCAGTACGCCACTTTATTTGATAAAACAAATACAATTAAAATTTATGGATAATTGAAAAAAAAATATATATTTTAATTAACAGCAATTAACTCATAAAAGGCTTTTACACATACTGCGAAAGTAAACATGTAGTCATAAACAAAACTCACCACTCAGTTACAAGTATTAAATAATTATTTCATATATCACATAATCTCACGCTCTAAATCTTTTCTGAAAAGAGCCTTTAAATTTATAATAGTAATAAACTGTACAGTATCCTATAACTTGTTTGTTCTTCACTACTCTTAATTACCTTAATAAAAGTACTCCTGCATTTTGCTAATCTATTGCACTCGGCTTTCGTTGCTTAACTTGTGATTAGAGCTTATATTTACACAGAAAATTTACTAACAATAAGCTTGTGTGAAGGTAATAAACAGATAAGAACGCCGTTAGCATTGTTTCATATTGTGAACAAAAATTGCAACTTTGTATCTCACCTTACACATTTAAAACATTTAATATTCATCAAACTTGGTTATTATTATTTTTTTTTATAATATGTTTAACAATAATTAATAATTAAATGTAGGTTTTAAATTTTAAGTAAATATTTTATAATTAATTAATTTTGCTTTTTATACTGTACTTCTTAAAATGAATATAACAATTTATTTTCATTATTTTTAGAATTCAATTTAAAAAAATTTAATAGCCTATTTATATTCCTTGAAATAAATTCAAAACTTTTATACATTCTCGACAATTACAAAAGTTACGATGTAGTTTAAAACAGTTTTCAAATAACAATAACAATGATTTAATTTGCTTAGTTTGGACCAACTTTGTAAACAAGTTTAGTGTATTGTACTTCAGTGTGATCCTTTGAAATATACTATCCACGATTATCTCAATTATTTCATTTAATATAAATGCGTACTTGTTTAAAACATAGAAAATCATTTTATTAAATGTATTACTCAAATCTAGTAATTAGTTAAATTCAAATTAAAAGTTACGTAATATGTTGTACATATATAATCATCATTATCAAATATTAAAAAAGATATCTATCAATTATACGTACTATAATTAGTACTTGTCATAATTTATAGCATCGTTCGTTGTATTGTATTTAATTAATCTATATAATTGAAACTATGACCATGATTATTCCATTTAAAAATTTATAATAGTTAAATTTGTTTTGAATGATTTTGAAATTAAATTAAATCAGCAAAATTAATTCCACATGTTAATTAATCCTTTGTAATATTATAATAGTTTGAAATGCTTCGTCAAAATTTATATTATATTAAAATACTCCACATGGGCACAGAAAATAATAGAGCGACAGCTGGTTTCCATCATGATTTTAATAAAACCCAGTTTCTGTTAACAATGTATTTCGAAAATTATGCGAGAATGAAATTGTAATTTTACGATTTAGGCTCATTAAAAATGGAAACTTTACTAATTGAAACGATGATAATAAATTTTCTAACTAATACTACACCCAAAACTAGTGCAGGTAAATTAAATTTTTAATACATTAAGAGAACCAAATAATAATGAATTAAACCAACAATATTTCGTTGATTAGATGTAGTTGGTGAATACTTTTTTAATTATTTTTAGTTTTCATCAAATTTAATCAACATTTCAAAAGACCTAGATGTGAACTCCAGATTTTAATAAAACACACAACTTTGCCGTGGCCATAGAAATATAAAACAGCTTTTACAATGGTAAGAGATAGAAAAGTCAACAATAAATATTACGAAGTCAACGAACTGTCTAACAACTTGTATCCTGCCACATAGAAAAGATAAGAAGCTGGTGTAAAATGTTAAAACACCTCAATGATGGCTCTATCTAAAATTCAATTCTTGTGTGCACTTCAAATGCAACGCACCAGTCCTTTTTGAATTATGTATAAACCTGGCAAGCAAAAATTTTATTTCGTTGTACTAGTACAATAAAAGTTTCGTGAAAATTTTATCGTTCTGAATATGAAAGTAACTGGGCTATATTTTATTCTAAAATCTTTATATTAACTTTTAGATTTATTCCCAGCTTGATTTATTTAACTCGTAAATCTATATGTGTTTGTTTTGTTATGTGTTGTATAGGATATATAATGTATATATATTTTATCTGTAATTTCTATAAATCTGCCTCAGGAATATAAAGATAAAATATGTGACTAATATGTTACAAATGTCTATTTTCTAAAATTTTTTATGATTGTAAGTAAACTTTTATGTAGTTACAAATCTAAGAGCAAACAAAAACTTAATTAGCAAAATTTTTGTGAATTAACTGGAAATATTTTTCTGTGTCATAAATAAATATGCTATTCGTGTAATTCGCTTATCGATTTTGCTAAACTGTTAATTAAAATATAAAATTTTAAATTAAAATGTGCACCTAATAACAGATTAAACACAGCTCGTTCATTATTCATAAAACTAATTAAAAACAAATTTTCTGGTAATAAGCATATCCAGATGCTACACTTTGATTTATCATGGAACGAAATGTTCCATTAGATTTATAAGATATTTATACCGGTCTGTTGACCTTTATTAGACATAATTAAATTTCCCATTCTCCCTACACATTCTGATTTAATCTAATTTTGCTGAGCAATTTACGAACAGATATTCTCATGCATCAAGTTAGGAGTGTAATTTTTCAAAATTATATATCTGCTGACAACGAGATGAATAATAGTGAAATCGTGGAAATTTTAAGGATAAAATTGAAATTTTTAACATATAAATTTTTAAAATCGTTACATATTAAATATTGATGTACAACAAACTTAGTTTAATCTATAACTAACTGTATCCGACTTTCTGTAATTACTGTATAATCAATGTATTAATTAACGTATAATAATTATGGGGCTCAATTAGAGTGGATTTCAGGTGATTACATATTGCCGGCATTGTGTGCCTCAGTCAAACAGTCATATCCGTAATGGCACTATGCACTCGATTCTATGAAAACCGGCTGGTCCAAAAACATTGAAAGATAAAGTTCTGTTCATCGTTCGCATATCCATTTAAAGTTGTTTTAATAACATACTCCTAACTAGGAGGCAACTGCATCATTCACTGTTTCGCGCTTTACTTTTGCAACTCGTACATGCATAAAACATTAGCAATCACGCTGGCCGCGGAACTCTCATATGTTCCGATGTCATCGCTTGTTAGCCGACCCTTCATAACCAACACTCGTTTTTCACGGTACAAGTACGAGAAAAAATATGACGCTGACTGAGCCAGGCTATTTCGGAATTAATAATGCATTTCCATAGAGATTTTTATAGAATATTATTTCTACACGCTACCCTTCCTTTCTTTTTATTGGCTGACGTTTGCTTGTGATGGATAGACGTTCATTTCCAAAGGAACTGCATCAAAGTAATTCATTTTCAACCTTGCAAATAAGTAAATAATCAAAGTAGGCCAAAGTTTAACAAATTAGTCACTCAATTATAAATACGTTTTATCCAAAAAGGGCATGAGACATTCATTGATAATAAATAGAACGAACGAAATATTTTAAATTAAATTTCTATAAATTTCTTTCAAATTATGTTTTGATTGTTAACACACATTTTTAACTTTTTGAACTCTTAAGCAATTAAATTAACAAAACAATATTATTAAATTTTATTATATGCACAAAATCTCTTCGACATATAAACTTCTAAAATTATATTATAAATTTTATTATTAGTTAATTTAACAAAACAGTATTACTAAATTTTATTATATGCACAAAATCGCTCCCACATATAAACCTTTCATGTGTTCGAAACTCTAAAATTATATTATATATTTTATTTATTATATTAAATTTATTTGAATTATTAGAAGCTTTTCACTAAATTTATGAAATTCATGAAAATAATTTATTAATTGATTATTTTGAATTTTTAAAAAATTTTATTACAACTTTATATTTCAATGTGATTAAGTAAACTTTATTTGAATTCTAGCATGAAAAAGAATCAAAACATCTTAAATTAAATTCTTAACGATTTCACTCTTTGAAGTTAAAGCAATAAAAACAATTCAAGTAAGTTTCACTATTTATATCATTTTAGAATACAATTGAAATTCTTCAAGTTATTTATTTTAATTATGATATATTAATACATCAAACTTATTTAACTTATTAGACATTATAATGTTAAAATATTTATGTAAATTTTTTTTAGTTTATAAAAAATTCTGCTTTAGCATAGATGTAGAGAATTATATGCTATATTATATTATATTTTGTGGTATATAAAATGATTTATTAATATTGCTTCTTTTGAAGACTTCTAAAAGTCAAAAAAAACTTTATACTTCAGTTTTATTGTGGATAAGGCTCGGTTTGATTACTTGCATGAGAAAGTAACAAAACATTAAATTCTTATCAATACTTCTTAAACTCTAAGATTATATTGTATTAATTATTTTAATGTTAAAAAAATACATAAATTTTAAAACTTTTAATTTATAAATAATAATAAATAATCATCGATTATTATACTTATGACTTACGACAAATTATATATTATGTTATAAGTATATTTAAAGAAACCCTCTTAAACCTAATTAGTATTCTTTCGAAATTCGTCCAGAGGCTTATAACTTATTTGTTACATTCAAATATTTTGTAAAATTTGAAATTAATATTCCTTTACGACTTCTTTTGAAGTTTTCTAAAACATAAACAAAACTTTATACTTCAATTTTAATGTAGATAAACAGGCTTTGTTTGAATCCCAGCATGAAAAACAAACAAAACATTTTAAATTAAATTCTTATCAATATTTTCTCAAATCAAATTTGTTGTGGTTTTTAACATACTTTTTAAACTTTAAATCTATTAAATTAAGAGAATAATATTACTAAATTTAATTTGCATTTTGTGCTTCATATTTTATATATTGTATATGATAATTTGATCATATATTTATTCTGGCATAAAACTTTTATATAAAGCTTTTATGAGATTTATTAAAAAATAAGCCTTTGACATAAAATGACATACTGAAACTGCATTATAATATAAGTAAACTTTCAGTAACTTACACACACACACAAAGGTATTCATCAAACAATATATGTACATGATATGTCTAATTGACGCAATTACTCACATCACTTATGAAATACCTCTTGAAACACACGACCATCTTTTATGCATTCAATGTGCACAACCTCAATTAATTCATAATAAAAAGAAACTCGTTAACTAAATGTGTACCGTATTATGCCGGTTTATTTGTCGTCTGTAACAAAGCGGCGAAATTAGAGTGAAAGCCCATGCTCGTTAGCTACAGAAGCATATGCGTATAACTGGACGCAGATCCTCAAAAGCTCCTTTAATGGGACAAACGACATGCTCGACTTTGACCCCAAAGACTGCCATCGCAGTTTGGAAGCAGCCAAGTAATTATAAAATTAATGTATTTTAAGTCACGCGTAACGTCCGCTATTTGGTTTAGTCATTCACTTCACAAGTGACAAACTTCCTGGCAAGCATTCGGAACTGAATACTAATGAAACGTTTTCTTGGCCGAGAATGGTTGTTTGTCAATAGAAAAAGTGTAATTTAAGGCAAAACGGTCGTTACACACCATGAAAATAACTGTAATAACTTTCGTATTTATGATTTACGATCTGAAAAGTTTTAATAGTTGTTTTAACTTGTGTGAAGCTATTAAACTAGATACTTTCTAATTTTATTATATCGTATTACATGAGTTGAACATATTTTATTACATACATATTTGTTATGTTATGCAATGAAATCACGTTCACGTTCTGCTAACACCGTTATTCGGATTAAATATTTCAGCACATGAAACTAAATGTTTAAATTGAAATGAAATATGCATATTATAATTAATTTTAATTGAATATTTAAAAAAGAATTTGGAACATATTCAAAGTAGCAAAAAGCTATAAAGTTACGGAAGTAAAATTTTACATTTATTTGGTTGAAACATCTGGAAGTATTAACTTTGAAATAATAAATATTAATACACGCCAGGTTTCGCCAAATGGCGTTATAATCTTATGGTAATTTTCATTCTAGACTACAACAATGGCTTAGTTTATTAATGCAACTTAAGCATTTAATCTGATTTGACCGCACAAGAGCTTGTTACGAATGAAATTCTCCAACTGCACTGCGGACATGCATTAAAACTAATTCGAATAAGCTTTAGCATAACCAGGTAGCAAAGCGACAATTTTTATAGTTGTTTTAATACAATTAATCTCGAATTTACTTGCTAGTAAAATCTGTCTCTGTTTAAAATAAATGCTAAAAGTGTATCCCATTCTAGTATTACGCTCAAACAGAATTAAGATAATCTTCGAATGAATTTTACATGCGACATGAATTTTTAAACATTTCATCCACTTAAAGTCTACTATTCATAATGCGTAGTCGGGAACGGAAAGCGCACATACAGAAAACGAAAATTCGTATTTCAACTTGATGCCTTTGTTATTTTTTACTTAAATAAAGTAATGCACGTGATCACTTCACAATACCGACGGTTTATGCATTCCGGGAAGGTGTATGTTTCGATAAGGAATGCACTTAAACTTGGTGCAACGCAGTGGAGAAATTTGCGCGTGGAATAGTAAGCAGAAACGCTTTAATCATATTTTTATTATACCCATTGTTACAAAGTTTTTGAACAATTTAATTTACGTACCCCATTTAACAGGCATAACTTACTTTAAGTGCCTCTGTTTTAAAATGTAAGTCCAAATATAATTAAGAGTGATGGAATTGTGTATTCCGGCGTCGACTCTTATGCAGGTTTATGCATTTTAAGGGAGTAGGATGTGTGTCGATAAAAAGAGCATTTAGAGCCGGTAACTGCAGGAAGTAAAAGCCGCACGGAATATTAAACGGGAGTGTGTTACTATGACATTTCACTTACCACTAAAATGTCTCTACTTGCGTTTGCGGCGTGGAAGTTATTTCTGCTGACTTTTAGATTTAAGGTATTTTTGTCTGGGAGTAGTTTGATAAATTTAATTTCTTATGCAAATGTTGGTATAAAATTTTAGGCTACACACACAAGTTTCTCTCATACTTAGTACTTGTTCTAAAGGCACTCGCTTGTATTTTATGAAATTTCACTAGGGTAAAATATTCTATTAAATATAAATCTCTTATTTCCGAGAATACCATAAATTAAAGTCTTAAATGGCAACCACAATTTCAAAAAAACATTGACATGCTTCTAGCTGAATTAGTAATTAATATAGTTACTTCAATCAACCACATTAAACGTATATAGTGTACTGATTTTGTCCATGAATATTGCAACTTAAGTGGCCAAAAATAAAGAGAATTTGGTAAACTTACTTTGTCAATCAGTTATTTTTGTCTGAAAATAATTGTAAATCATGAAAATATGTACTTCGTAATTCTAGACTTAAAACAAAAACCTACAAGTTAATTTTTTAGATACAAATATAGAAGAAATCATACTAAACCTTAGTTTTCGTAGTAGTTTTATAGATTAATCATAGTGTTATTGTGGTTATATACTTTTATTTTCATTGACTTTATCTAGCTCCCAGAATTATTAATGTAAAATATATAATAAATAATAATAATAAATAAATGAGTTTGCCTGTTCTCAAAAATAAATTCCTAAATGTGCATATTTTGTAAAGTAAAATGAAATTAGTTTTCACATTTTCATTCATAAACAAAACATTAAAATATTGTAGTTAATTAAGCAAACGTTTTTGATGCCTTTGTTGCATAAATGGCCACAAGATTTTTAAAAACTCTGATTTTAATCATATTTCACTGTTGATGTATCACGTCCCGTTTTCATTGCCTTTACGCCACGTGTGCTGATGCATCACGTTCCATTTTCAAAGCTTATTTAGCTATCGATTATATTGATGCAATTTTTCACGCTGTGTTTACAGTCCCCTTCAAAGTACCGCGATTAAAAGAGTAAAAATGGACCGGTTAAATAGCAATGCATTAATCGTGTCGTGCAAAAGCAGGAACTTCACCGTGGTTCGATTGGCCCAGGCAAATGGACGTACGTGACTGCTGCCAAATTATACAACTCAGATAGCGGACCCCGAGCAATTACTCTTTCTACAATGTCAATTCATCTGGAGTTTCTATCTGAAATCTGCACGTAGTTATGTGGCGCGCGGCTTTAATGCAATAACCGCTAATAGCATCCCGCGCTTCCGCTGGTTCTCGAGACCACTGTCGGAATAATTAGTACGCATTGTTATTACCATTATCTGTCTCGGAATCGCATATTTCCAGTTTAACAGACAGAAATTATTGACGTTAATTTTGGCGGAAAGTTAAGAAATGTAAAAGGGGGTTGCGAGATTTCGAACACATGTTGCAGGCATTTAAACGTCGGAACTAGTTAAAATTCAACCAATTCATTTATTATCTTTACAGGTGTGTACAACCAAATTAGTTAGTTCTGGCTGTTACAAGTTTTCAAGACCAAATTGATAAAAAACCGAGAAGTCTCAATCAAGTTGCCCATCGTTTGTCAAGATTACATTAAAAGTTTAGTTTCGCATTCACCATTTCATTTGTTTGGGCCATTCACTCTTAAAATTGGTGAATGCGTACTATATTATTAATACTACTAAGAAAACTGGCGACTTTGCTATGATTATTATCTTTCCTTAACGTTTATATGAATTAATTCAACTATTAATTAAATAACAAAGATCAGATTTGTCTTTCCGCATTCATTATTTTACTTGATAAGGTGTATAGTAAAAAATAGGGGAATGCACCCTCAAAAAGAGAATTTAAATAAATAAATATTCAACTAAATTGATATTACAAACAATATGATATGGTTAATTATCAAAGTAAAAAAAGTAATTCTTCAAGATAAAATATTTTTTTTTTTTGCTATAAAAATAGAATTTTAATATAATAACTTTAATTTAAATTGATAATTTAATAATATAAAACAAACTAAAGTTTAATTCTGTATAACAATTAAAGAAAAAGTTATCACACTGATTATTCACAATTATTTTTATGAAATTACTTTGTGCTATAATATTACAATTCCAATTATATAATTTAGGAAGGGATAGAATTTGAATAATTGATAAATTAAAATATTTAAATATTCTAAATTCGAATAATATAAAATAAAAAATTTGAATAAATGAATGTTTAAATATCATATATTTGAATATACGAAAATAAAATTGTATTTGGATATATATTCAAGTAATTCGTCTCAAATATGAAAATATATATATTTGCTTATTTATTTGTAAATTGTTAAATTCCCAAAATGAATCTTTATCTGACACATAACTGACGCTAGAGCATAACAAGATAAAATTACATCGGTTTACACCTAAGAGATATTTTCGTCTGAACGGTGGCGCTTCCTCAAGATTATTAGCCATTAAATTCCAGTACACTACACCGGAGTTCAGTTTGCCAAGTAACCCTCACATCCTGTGTCACAGAGCTGTCTAAAAGCCATATGACTAATTAATTATTAAGGGAAGACTTAAATGATTTCAAATTGTACCAGCGTGAACTTAATGAGCAACAATTTATGGCATTGTAAAATATCTTGAATAATATAGATGAAAAAAATAAGATGGGAATGATGTTAAAGTGCACGTATTGTTTATAAAATGTATAAAAAATAACAATAAAATAAGTCATAAAAACTAAAATAAAATCTCCGGCTGTTTTAACATCAATTTGGTAACAAGTTTTATTATACAGTATAAAAGTTATCGCCTGAGTAGGTATCACTCCAGATTCCCAAATTTTACATTTCCAAGGGACATTAAATTTATCCATACCATAAACATAAAATATCACGATTTTATGAGAATTAATAGCTAGTGGATCAAATTTATTTGAACAAAAACATAATAGTTGCATGTTATTTTGCTTTTATTATAATAAAATATTACATTAATTAATTCAAAATTTTAAATATGTATATTAACCAAAGGCTAAAATCTCATATCAAATTATTTCATATTAAACTAATAAATATGCTGTGAATTATAATTGCATGCTATTAAAAATTACATTTATTTTTATCCATTAGAATATAAAAACATTTGAATTATATTAATAAATGTATTATTTACTACAAAACAATTAAATTTTAGGTAATATTAAAACCAATTGAAGTCGTTATCAAGTAAATTATATTACTATTTTACAGAAAAAGTATAAAATTAAAAATTTATTTTAATCTCGTAATTGTTTTTTAATTAATTATTTATGAAAATCACAGGAATTGGTAAATTAAAATTTTAACTAAGTAAATTCAAATCATTAACCAAAAATACTTGATTGAAGAATTAATTTTCAAATAACACTGCAACGTTAAATTTTTTCTCTGCTATGTGGTTGAATTTTACCCTTTGTCGGATACTCCCTAGAGTATAATTCAGTTCTTCTACACGGAGGGGTAATTCCTCCTGGACATATAAGGTAAAAAAATTTAAATTCGGTAAGTGCCTTGTGAAGGATCCCTTGAATTTTTCATTTCGAATAAGAGGTTAATTAAGTTTCGCGAATTATAATTACAACATAAAACATAAAAGTGCCCGTTAGAATTTTTAATAACTCAACTATTCAGTTATTTAAAATATGTAAAATCGATTAAAAATGTTTTATAAAATTCTAATTAATTATTAAATTGGAAACGTTTTAACGTATAAAAATGAAACATGCATAATTAAAAAATTCACCGTTGTTTTTAGTTAAAAATAATCGATGAAATAAAATATTTGTTCATGTGCATTATTAATTGGACGTAGTTAAAAGTGATAAATTTGATAAAAATGATTAAAAAACTGCCTTTTATTAAATTTGTGTTCATGTATTCATTTTTCTCACATATTAATTGTTTATAATTAATTAAAAATTTAAATGCTTTCAGTTCAACACATACAATGTATTACAATTAATTAATAATTTTAATTATATACTAGTTAATAATAATGAAAGGTTTTTTTTTAATGTCAGAAAATTAAAATTTATATACTCTTTCTGTTGCTAGAACACATATCAAATAATAATAAATGTTAATTATTCTTGTTTTATAAACATGAGTGAGATAAAATTTTAATTAAAATTCAAAATAAATTTGTTGTATAAAATTTAAACATTTATGAAGGACTATAAATCATAATTTATATAAATCAAAGTTTATGAAAACAGGTTTTGTCACATTAAGACTGAACCACGTATTTTGAGCTGCTAAACTCCAATTCAATTTTCCTACATTAAAGGTCAGAATAAAGCCGTTTCACAGATAAAAAATGTAAATTTTCTTGTTATTAAAAGTACGTAGATGCGTAAAATTAGATTATAAGAATTCGGTGTCTACACGTAGAGCTTGCGAAATATTAATAAAACGCTCATCCCCGACAACTTAAATGCTCAAACACGTACCACATACAGAATTTCCATACAAATGTCTCGGACTTCCCTTCAAGGGAGGCAGGATGAAGCTGAAAGTGGAAAAACTCCCCGACTTCGCCGTTCACAACTTTATATACGAAAGCTTTACATATCCAGGCCGAGAAAATACGAAATTCAAAATAACTGTTCTACATTAAAGTAAGCTTTCAGGTATCGAAATATGTATGTTTATTTAGGACATATCAGTTGAGGCTAAATAAACAGGGCCCGTTTTTTATACCGTCTGTTGTGTTTAAATAAAAGCGGAGATTCAAATGGGTTTTTTTTATAATATAAGTGCTTCAAAGAACTCTTTGGACGATACAATTATGTTTTTCTCTAAAAAAACTTATGTTTGAATAAAATTTGTTCTTCTAATATCGTTTAAATATTAATATTTTTCCATCAAATATTAAACTCGAATAATAAACAAATAAACAGTACGTTGTTTTTGTATTTTAACAAATTTTAATGACGTCTGAAGAAGGAAAACCAACCAAGTTTTCTTTATTTAATGTTGCCCTTTTGATTCGTTTTGTTGTGGATTTTCGTTCCTTTATGCAAGTTCCCAATATGCAAAAGGCTTGAATATCAGCAACGTGGCTGTAACAACAAAAACTTTCAAATGACTTTCTGCCATTGTACAATTCTACAGAACATTCCCATATAATTACTTTAACACTGATAATTTCGTTCCTTAGTCTTTGTAAAACAACTTGGCTGTTATATTATAGCATGCTAGTTCACACTGGAAATTTTCATTTAATTTCAAGAAATGAACAGTAAAACTTTCATAATTAACGTGCAATTATTTGATTTTATCTGGGGGCTTTGTTGAATAAATGGTGTAAATTCTTGATTTCCCCAATTTCTAGAAATACTAAACCTTAAATCAAGATGCGTATTAAACGAGGTTAATTTACAGGTTTATTTGTTGCATCAAATCTTTAAATAAATTGTTCTTGAGTGTTTGAATCAGAAATACATAAAATAATATTTTGTTAATAAAGTCAAATTGTTATAGTACTTATAAATGTTTATTAAAATAACAAAAGTGAGGGTCGCCTTGTACAAATTTGCTTAATGCCCGAACAGACACAATATTACCATAAAGTGCGGTGATGTTTGACAAAAACATTTTCATTTTGTTTCAGAGGCGGGTCGATATTCCTGCTGGTTATAGAAGTGCTGTGGGTAGCGACGCTTTTCATGCAGCTTTGTGTAAGGTAAGAAATGATCCTCAGTAGATAACCGTCGGCAATGTTTCACTCAGCGTCAGACTGCCATCAATCGTTTTTATTCAGTGTCTTTCTAAGTAGCTACGGAATTTGCAATTTACCTCGAAGAAAAATTCCCGGCGAATGAGCCACCGCCACGAAAGGCCAGACTGTGAAGAATACAAATATATTCATCATGTTGTTTGCTAAACGATGGAACGTCCCATTCCGGATTGCAATATTCCAACTGATTTGAGCGCAATAACTGTGGAATATTTTAAATTCGCGCTCGTAATTTAAACCAGATTTTTCACGCCGAAAAGCGGTTCCCTCCAATTCGTAACATTGTAAATGCATTTTCCATTTTACGAAAATATTAAATTAAGTTCTAGCAGAGGAAGTGAATCATATTACCTTGGAACTATGTTGATTTTTGATTTTTGTTTCTAATGTTTCAAAATCTATACATACAAATAAAATTGCAGTGTCTGTTTGTAATGATTTTTCAGGAAATTGGTAAATAAATAAAAATCCATAAAGTTATTAAAGTGAAACTATGTAATTTAATCAGTATGAATTTAATCGTATGGATTTTAATCCTATAGATTTTAATTGTATGGAAATTGATGGCATGGATTTTGATCCTATGGTAAATGATCATATGGATTTTAATCGTATGGAAAATGATCGTATAGATTTTAATCATATGGAAAATGATCGTATGGATTTTGATCGTATGAAAAATGATCGCATGGATTTTAATCATATGGATTTTGATCGTATGGATTTTAATCGCATGGAAAATGTTCGTATGGATTTTAATCATATGAAAAATGATCATAAGGATTTGATCGTACGGATTTTCATCGTATGGAAAATGATCGTACGGAAGTATGGAATTGGTCATTTTTCGTTTTTAATAATTTCTCAGGTTTTTAATGAATTTTTGAGATTTTAGTAGTTTTTTACGTTTTTAGTAAATTTGTATGACTCATTAGTATTTACTACTCATACGGGAAATTTTCTTCGAAACTAAATTGTTCGAAAGGAACAATTGGAAATTTCTTCCAATTTTACTTTCACAAGAAATTTATTTCACAATAATTTTCGCATGAGATTTTTATAATCAAAAATTTTTTGTTATAGAAATGTAATAAACAGCTTGTTATAAATAAAATTTCTTCTATTACAAGTATACAAGTATAATTGTAGTTATAAATGTATATTATGCACAGGGTGGCGTGTGACTGTGTGAGGTCTAGGTAATATTTCGAAAACAGTTAAATAAAATTAAATTTGAATAATTGTTCTGTTGTTAGGATACTTGAAACAATGTTAGTTTTTCTCATTATAAAATAATATTTTGAGCATTCCATTTAAAATTAGAAAATTGATCTGCTGTCATTCAAATGGGATAACCAGAAAATAATCTAATTATACATTAAAATATTTAGTTACCTAAAATCTTCATTGGCAGGGACATACGATGTTAAGAATTATTATTTTTAACATTATGTCTCTTACACTAGAAATTCCTAACAACTTGTTAATATTTTTAAAAAAACTAAATAATTTTTCAATAAAAATGGTAACACTGAGTAACTTAAGTAATTTTAAAAAATCATATCGGGGAAAAATAACAATAAGAAGAATGTAGATAGGAGATTATTTAATAATCTTAAAAATCTTCTGGCAATATACATAAGCTATCTAAATATCTAATATTGTGTATTTAGGAATGTTACGTTTAAAATCGAAAAATTGATATCACTACTACGAAAAAGGATAACGGGATTTTACTGAAATATGAGAAACTTTTAGATACATAAGTTACCCAAATTTCATTTTCATTTGAGTCACCCTGTATATATGATTATTTTCCAACCACAATTTCATTTGGGAAGTTAAATTGACAAAATCATGTATAAAAAAAACTTTAAAACGAGATTTCAGAATGAATTTTTACTAACGCCATATATCTATTTAAATGTCCCTAACAGTGCTTGTGCTCCTTCCTGCGAGTTATTGCTGACCATATTCGGCCATAATATACATTTCGCTGATAAATTATGTTACAGTCAGATATCTGAGCTTTATTCCGCACTTAAGTTTGTCGAGTTTGTATTAAAATTCTCGTTTATTGTTCCGCATCTAATAATCCCTCGTTCTTGAACTTTATGCAGGCGAACCAAAGTAATCAAAGTAAAACCTAATGCCATATTTTATGTGTTCCATTTTCTTTTGCTTTTTGAAAGTGCTTGTCTGTTTTATGGGACTGAATAAGAAATGCATACTTAAAATATTCTTCTGAAAATTTATAAAACGTACGTCTACTTTATTTTGGCTGGTTTTATTTAATTAGTTAATTATAGCTATAAATTACAATAATATTTAAAATGGCAATTTGAAAAAAATGTTATCCATTTATTACTTTTATTAATTTATTTTTAAATTGCATTTAGTTTAAATTCGTCTCCTACATTAATTGGTTTAAAGTATTAAAATGTAACTATAAATCTAAATTAAGTAAAATAGAATGTATTTTCGAAAACATCGCAGGATACACGTTTCGGGCGTTCCTATTTTAGAATATAAGCAGAGAAATAAAAGAGAAGCATTATTCTTACTCAGACAAAAGTCGAGATACTGATCAAGCCAATTTTCACTATCAAGCAGAGGGGAAATAGTCTTTTTCGTTTTAATTAAATTATTCAAAGTCGTGATTTAGTGAACAGTTTTAAAAGAATAATTTAAAGACATATTTAGAGTGTCTAAACAATTTTCATTTTAGAATTGTAATATACAATATATTCAATTATCTGATTTTTGTAAATATTAATTTACAGAGGACTGGAGCAAAAAATTTTGCAAGTTGAAATGCTCAATTTAACTTCAAAGCTTTGTATATTTATAAGCCGTAGGCAACAACAAATTTTAATTGTATCGATATATTTTTTCATTTTATTCGGGTAATGTCTGCAAAATTTTAAAACACATTTTTTAAAATTAATTTTAATTTTACAATGTGTAGCTATTTTAACATAAAAAATAACATATTGAAACTAAATAACAAAAAGAGTAAAAGGTACAATGATAGTTCAGCAAAATAATATATTTAAATAAAAAATAAACACGATCAAATGGATAAAATGCGTTTATTCAAATCAGACAAATATTTACAACACACACATTGCACTGTACAACAGCTGCATTATATCATTATAATATGATTAACGACACATACGAAATGTTAGTTCATAGAGTCATATGGCAACGTGGAAACGTTAATCCAATTATAATTAGTGTTATAACGCCATTACTATAAACTGTTGATATCGGCTCGGTATGACTAACATAAATTCCAGATAGCATAGTATGTTAGCTTATCGTCTGCCCGTATTGTTCCCAATTGTCGCATTTGCAAGATACATGGCACTGTAATTTCACCTTCATTATTATGACTTGGGACGACGAAAACCTATTAAATTAGGTAGACACCATATGGGACTTGTCATAATTGGCATATTCAACTTTTATCTTCCCGTGGTAGGAGAATTAACTTTATTTGCTCGTTTTATTCATCTCCAAGTCTCGAGACTCTTCACTAAAGTTATAAAATAAATATTTCAAACTGCAATTTCTATTATCTTGGGTTATGAGAAATTATAGTTTTATTTTATTCTATAACAAGTTTAGAGAACGCAAGAACTACTGGGACCAATTTAATATTTTAACAGATTTTACAAACTAGCTTCACACTCTTAGATATTAAGCTACTTAATAATACAGAATTTTTCTGTTTTAGGAATTTAATAAAGAAAGCCATTTATTATAAAGGAGTCGTAAAAATAAATAGTTGTATTTCTGTTTATACACTCGTGTATTCCTGATATATTATAAATATACATAAGTATAGTTTACTGAAACTTGTATACTTTAGTTAAATCCTCATAGAAGATTCTGGTTAATTTTATCTCTCACAATTCTTAAGGTAAATTTACTTTCCTTCAGGAATTCTAATTAGGATGTTGTTGCAGTTTTAACACACCATAAAATTAATTGGAAACCATTTATGAAAATTAAAGACATACTCATTCATTTTGCTCCATTTTTTATACAGAGACTAAGTAAATTTACGAGTACGGATTTTATTTAGAATATTTAACGAAGAACAATTCATTAAACACCTAGAACACTTTACGAGCATTTAATTTATATTTAATGACGAATGATCGGAAGCGTCGATTCTCCATGAACCTGGAAATTCTTATTTCGTGAATTTTCGCTTACTGTTGCGGTTAATCTGGGTCAATTATCCTTCGAATATCGCGTTTCCCCTTTTTACTATTAACGTTTCTTACTTTACAACTTCCTTTTGCAGTTATTAGCGAAACTAAAACAAAAATTCAATTTAAATATCTCCTACATTTAATAAAACTATTTTTCGAAAGTTTATGATACCGACCCATTATGTTGAGGTGTGGGGCGTGTAAATCAGATCTACATTAATGGTTTACATTTGGCATAAATTTATCGCTGGGTTTAACACATAATTTAGTAGAGTTTGAACTGTCTTAGGAGTTTATATATGGTGGTGTACCGCTGGATGGGGTTGCTGAAATGTTTTACTAGAGCCGGGACTTTAAAGGATTTATTAATTCCGTGAAATCACAAGAAGCATATCTGAACTTCGTTTACAACAAAACAAGTAATTCACTGTTGTTTACACAACCATGCAAAAATCATCCCAAACTATTTTCTATTGAGAGTGTCCCTGCCGAACGATATCTGAACCTACTTCCTGTTTTATGGGTAAAGTTAAATTATGTTTTAAATTAATTAAATCCGATTTAAAATCAGACAACAAGTATTAACTATTGTAATTAACTGTTTAAATTAAATTATACGGTTGACTTTGGGTGGAAAGAGATTAAATAATCTCAAAGCCCCAGGCACTATTCAAGAGGAAACAGGAATGTGAATTAAACTTCTAAATTGTTGTCGGGTAAATGATCGTAAATCATAATAAAGTAGTCTACCAAATAGTTTATTGAATATAAAATTACAAGAGTTAATTATTTTAAATTTATTATACTCTGTTTACTTGAACATTCTAAAATATACTTGAATAATTTGAACTATAAATATTTTATATAAATTAAATAAAATAATTTGGATAAAATGAATTTATTCTCCTTTTTGTTATATGCGAAATTAGTGAAGATTTCACGTTCATATCATTTTTGTTCATACTTTTTTATTCAATATTATTACACATTAAAAACAATATTATTTATTATTATTTAAAATAAACTTTACTGAGATATTTTTTATTAATTTTATATACACTAATAAAACTCAAATATCTATAAGAAAATATATATTAATTAATATTTTAAATTAAAATAAATTACATAATTTAATTGACCTCATTATGTCATTAAATTTTGCTTTAATTATACAGAAATAGTATTTGGGTTCATTAGAGCTATCATAAATATGATTAAATTCATTGGACGAAAATTAATTTATGTTAATTTAAAATTACACTAATTATTTTAACAAGGATAACTAAATTTATTTGTATTCATCATTATTCCACTGTGGTATTCAAAAATAATATAAATATGTTTAAAAAAGTACAACATGAACCAAAAAGGAAACATGATTCAATTTTGAATTTGTGTGATTATTGTGAAATGATTATAATATGAAAATCGAAATAGAAATAACAGAACCGTAAGTTTACTTTCAATTAAATTTAATTTATAAGTCGTTTATCTTCCATATGTGTCCTAAATATAGAAACCTCTATATTAGCTTTCAAAGTATTTCCGTTTCTTTTCAAAATACATAAACTAGCCCGTTTAAATCTCTCTCCAACAGGAAACGTTATCCGCTGATAAATCGTGACGTTTAATTGGAAAATGCTGAAGGATATACACTCGAAAATTAAGGCGATAAAACAAATCCTATGAAAGTCAGGTGCGTTTCCGGTTCATTAACTCTTCCAATTAGAAGTTGGGAGGAAACCCGGGGGAGTGCCCTATCGGCTAAAGTTTCAACGGTTTCAAGTTTCCATTTGTTGGTAAACATGTGCACGAGGGTTGACTTCAAATATTAAATAAGTAGGGGATTATCTCTATTGGCTATTGATGAATTTCATGCTTACATTATGGGTGTTTGCTGCAGGAAGCAAATAACAACGTTGCAAATCTTGAATGTGTAATTACTCAGCACTAATTTTAATAGACTTCGCAATAGACCTTATTAAACTGGCGCATTCACCAATTTATAGATGGCTGACTAAATATACACGGATCAAAAATGAGTGACCAAGGAAATTACTATCTGATGTAGGTATTAATAATTTCAGACAAATTAATATTCAACATTAATAGGTATACCAGTAGTATCAACTAAGGTTTATCCAAATATCCTCTGTTTAACAAAGTATACATAGTATTACTCCAAAATATATTACATTGGTGGTATTTTACATGCAATTACATCCATAATAAAGCAATTTTATTTGCAGTTAACATATTGATTTTGCATCATAAATACTATGTAATTGCTGTCATTTTCCTTATGCTACAATATTGAAATAGTTATACAGCATGTTAGAATCGGGAAAACTGCCTTGTTAGTGTCACCATTAAAACAAAGATAAACGAGATTTATTAATATTTTGAAACATATTTCGTAGTGAAGCAGAAACATTTTTTAGATAAGCTTGACTTGAAGCCTGTAACAATGCTACTACGTTAATTTTAGTGGCCATTGCGAATGACTTTTATGACTCTATTAACGCTTTCAAGCTTATCTTCTTCGTACTAAATAACTGCCAGTTGAAAAGCATTAAAATTTGTAATGTTTTTAGGCATTTTTTATTTAAATTTATAAAAACTTTAATTTTATCTATTCAATTATTTTAAGTTTCCTTTTATTGCAAAAATACAATAACCACATTGTCTTATATTAATAAAACAGATTTTATTTAATTTTACCAAAAGTTGTGTATACAAATTTAAAATGGGAGACTATATTTATATATATATATATATATATATATATATATATATATATATATATATATATATATATCTGTTTTTATATTATATGATAATTTTGAACGGATTTTCTATTATATTGTGTGAATTTTCTTTATAATAATATTTAAAATGGTTTTAAGACTATGTTAATTAAAGTATTAATAGATAAAATGTAACATACAATAAAAAAAGTTAAAAACTAAGTAAATGTAAACAAAAAGTTTCAATCCTGCAAAAAGTGAAAGACAATAATTTACTTCCTGCGGAACTTTCATAAACCTTCAAGAAAAGTAACTGAGTGCAATAATATTTTAAACTTTTTCCATTATGTTTTGCTGCATTTTCTCGGGTTCAACAATACATCAGTACGCCTCCACGAAATATGTTAAGGAAAAACGTAACATCAATCTGAAATATAATATAACTGGAACGAATTTTTTGTTTACATACGGATATTCCATGTAACAAAATAAAAATTTATTATTTTAATTTTAAAACTTTGTTATACACTGTTAGTTTAATTTTAGCCTATTTCTTTTAAATTTTAAGTAATAACCAATTTATGTAAAATTGTTTCAACGATAAACGAACACGTAATCTCATTCGAAAATACCCTATCCACCTATTCGAAAACCACTTATTTAATTTTATCGACCTAAAATAATCTTATATTAAATTTATATAATATTACAATTTATTTGGTAGTTTCCATAGTCGAATGGCTGTTTCTTTTCTCAGTCTTCCATTCACTTTGCTTGTAAAATTTGTCTTTGCTACGAGAAAAAGCAATTTATACGTAAAAGTACCCCTTTAGGACATTTTCCAGGCTACATCGCTCGTTGTGATATTTTTACGCCTTCACCAGACAACGGGGTTATACCAAAAAGCACAAGTCCCATTGCAATAATAATTAGAAATAAATGTCACTGAGTAATCTAGTTAGGTGATAAAAATACCCCGCATTTTCGCTCGCTGTAAAATGATCTACACACCAGTTAAAACAGTCATTTTTTGGAGTGGTTATCAGGTTTGTAACCCGGAAAAATTGGCTGAAATTTAATATATTTGTAACTAATTTCAACATTAAATAGTTTTAGAAAAATCACAAAACTAACTGAAATTTTAAAATAAAATTTTATATTTAAATTCGTTGAGCAATTAAAATTATAGGTTCCATAATCCATTGTGATTATCTGTAGATGAAAATGACTATTAATAGAAACTTGCAATTGCTAACCAATTATAAGTTCCAAAATTCATTGTAATTATCTACAAATATACCAGGAAATGAGTCTGAAAATGGAAACTAAAAACAACTCGTATATATTCATTTATATTCCCACGAGAAATTTTTATTTGTCATTTTACATTTGCAAACATCACACAAAAATAAATTAACCAATCAAAATGGGGTGTATGTTAACGTAAATTGAGGACATTAAACATTAATACAAAAATAACACAAACATAACAAAATTATTTGTTTAAACGTAATATGGTATGATACCAAATTTTAGTAATTCATTCATACTCAGATGAATGGTGAATGATTATTGTTAGATGAGTATTATAGATTAATAGAATGATACATAGTTTAACATGTTTGTTTTCTTTTTCCTCATTCAATCCACACCATAAAAATGTACCATATTTTATATTGGAAAAATATTTCATTGTACACACATTAGTTTTCACTAATGCTCATAAGTTAAACAAAATCATGTTGATAAAAAAACTCGTTCTTAAAATGGTCTTTATGTTTGCAGGAGCGAGAACCGTGTATGGAGTTGTTGGTCAATAGTAACGTGGTTCGAGGGTTGGAAGAAGAGTGTTTTGTACGTGCCCATGGGAGCTGTGCCGCTGCTCTTGCCCCACAAGATTTGGTTATCTTATGTGGCATCGGGCCAGATATTCGCCCTTGCCATTTTCCACATCGTCCTTTCGTTCAAGGGCCGCCGCCGGAGAAGGAGGAAGGAAAGGCTGCTCCACGGCGATATAGACAGCTTTGAGAGGTAATCGTATATATAACCTTAAGAGGTTCTTGAATTTTCATTGCAAGATGCAAAGATACAATCAAAATTTTAATAAACTAATTGCTGTAAAGCCTTCTTCCTTGAAATACTTTACATGTTTCAAGTGAATGATTGAATAGATCGTAAGTCTTGCATGGGTTGCGTCACTCCTTTTCTTTTGGTAGATTAATAATACTTTTTTATTATTGTTCTAGATATTTATTATTAAATTAATATACTTTTTTAAATTCTAATTTTTTATTTTTAATTGTTTAGCCTTAATATTTTAAATTTTATGAATTTATTTTATTTTAGTTATTTTTAAGTAAATTTGAATTAAAAAATGACCATTTTATCTTTGTTTTCTTCAGTAATTTAACGCATATTCTCTGAACCATTAAATATTAGCTGTGTCTTTATTATACCTTTATAGGATTTTCCACAGACTTGATTATATGCCCATTTTTTACTTTTTTCAGTACCTTTTACTCTGCTTCATTACTAGCGTTAATTAATTTTAAAATAAATTGTTGGATTCATCACTGTGATAGGTTCATTGGCATATTTTGCTAATTACTCGAGATGGTTGATTCACTTATTTTTTATTGATACTGTTGTAACAGCCATGTTTTTTATATTATTCTATAAGATTTTTTTGTTGTTCTTCAAATAAGTATTTGGCAATTCCGTGGTTCGTGCTTTTTCTAATCCGCCAACATTTAGGTATATCATGTTTCACCTATATAAGGTTTTACTAAGTCACTTGAGATCTGTATATCTCAGACTACGCCTACATATCTACTTTTTCTCTTTTATCTTTTATTCTTTTATATACATACTTCAATAAGTATAAAATCAAACAATGTGATTATTAAGTACATAAATATGTTCGCATCATACATAAAAAATATCTAGGGTGTCTATCATACAAATTTGAAATGTTCAACAGACAACCATTATGTGTAAAGTTCATAACTACCCGACATCATATTTCACTTCAATGAATATATACAGTGACTTCGAGGCCGAAACCGCAGACATGAATTTTAAGATAGACGTTTATAACTAAAGTTCAACGTGGTGTAGGTATTTTATATAATCTAGTTTAAAGTTATGCTAAAATATAGTTCGTCCCCCAGATGTTCTATGAAATGTGTATTACACGTTCCTTTATACCTATATGTTTTATAAGTTTTGTGTTTGCTCCGTCTTCCTACTGTTATATTTAAGAGGCCTCAGTTAACAGGATCTTAAGAATCAGGCACAAATTACCTAATTTACACGTTCATCTCTACCATATTATAAGAGCGTTTAATATGAAAGAGGCGAGTGCTGGAGGACTTCACTGTGAGGTTGAAAGGTATGTGAAAGTTACACTAAGTAAGTGCGCATTTAAACTTTCCGTTTAAATTGGCTTAATGGAACTTTAATAATTAGTACATAACTGCCACGTTAATGGTTAAATTAAGCATAGTTCCATAAAGCAGTTGGATGCACTTAAAGTGACATAGAATGTGGCGTGGCATTTCAAACTTAAACGAAATTTTTCATACGAGAATATTAACAATACACAAATAATAGGAAAAATCTATTTTTATACAAACAGATGCAGTTCAGCAATCATCAATAATTAAATAGTAAAAAGAATATTTCTTATTTATTATAATTAATGTTTAGTGTAGATATAATCACAAAACTATTACTTTTAACATTATCCGTGTATATTATTAGAATGATTTCATTTTAAGAAATAATTAACTTTCTCCTTAAAATAGTTTATATTTAATATAATATTTTTTACAACTTATTTCGAGGAAAATTTGCTTTCTCTTAATATTTTTATTTCTCTCTCAACAGTGCTATTCCTAACATGACTCTACATATAAAACAGTGTAAAAACTAATATAGTTTATTTAAATTTATAAGATCATTGTATTCTCCGTAATTTTATTTGTAACACCACAACTTGACCACGACAGAATTGAAATTGGATTCTATGTTGTTGTCTTCTTTTTCAGCAGTAAATTCGAGGAGGTGACGGAGGTACTGGATGACTGTCTACCCGAGCCAATGCCCGGAAGCAGCCACTCCCTATCGGACAGTTTAGCGGAACAAGACACAATACTAGAGATATGACCTGAAGTCCACCAGCCTCCGGATCTCTTTAAGCACATTGTCGATTCCGGCCACTGGAGTGAAATCGACATCGACGTCGTCGAACAGTAAATTGTAATTTGTCGCATCAAGAAAGATGTGTCTTTTCTTGCAATATATGGGGAGTGATTTTTAGGTGGTTGTTTATGTTTGAAATAATTATTTCGAATTTAACAATGATTATTAATTTAAATGTTGCAATATCAAATAATTTTTCAACCTAAAAAATGATTGACATATTTCTAATAAAAATATTGAGTTTTAAATAATATGAAGGTTTTATTGTTTATTAATTTTTAGTTCAGAATTTATTGTTCGGAATCATTTCAAATTATTAGTCACGTTATAAATTTAATTGAATTTAACATTAAAATTAGATATAAAACATTATATTGCTGACCAATGTTTATTCGTCAAAAAATATGATAATTTATTTACTACTGCAAACTCTTATAATGTTTACTTTATTTTGGGGTTTTAATTATTAATTATAATTTATACTTGAACTTAATTTGTTATTTTAAATAAAATAGAAAAATATTCGCAATATCGTATTGCCAATATCCCCTAGAAAAATTATGTAAAATGTAAAATTAATCATTTTAATGAATTCGTGATTACTGAAAAACTCAAACAAAACTAAAACAAGTTTAAATTAAAAATGCTATTTGCTAGACATTCGGCAGTAATATATTGTTAAATGAAAATCTGTAGTAATTATATCAATCTGCGATGATAAATATTACATTCCCATTAAAACCTTTTAAATTTTTAAATTGGATGCAGCAATATTAATTTAGGAGTTATCCCACATATTAAAATGTAAATGTCATAAAAACATGAAAAGATATATTTGGCAACAAATCATTTAAAAAAAATTAAATGCTAACCAGAATATTCCTCGGCTTCTTTTATATTTAGTCCCTAATCTTTTTTCTCGGCTAATATAAATATAAATATCCATCTGCAAAAAATACATGACTTCCATTTTTACCTAAAGCCTCACAAAAAAATACAGACTGCGGCCTTAATGAAAACAGAGCTTTTCTGGCAGCCGAGTTTTACAACTTTTTAATTGTGCGAATACACCTACAAAGACGCATTAACTCTCTGCGGAATTTTAATAAATTAAGTGCCTCGGGTTAATTTACAGGCCGGCCTGTTGCGACCATCTGTACTCATCATGTCGTTTGGTTCCCCAAAGACGGACCATGAAGGGTCTTAACTAAACACGGACAGACAGCTGTCTACATTGGATTGGTATTTCTACGTCAAGGGGATATTAAAACAGGTGAATTATGAATAACCCGCCCATTCTGTTCCTGGATATATCTGTAAATCTCGTTATGTCGTTATAAAAAGATTGTTTTATTATAAAGAGAAAATTTGACAGATGCTTAAGAAAAACTAATGTTGTGAAGAAAAAAATCTCTAATTGTTAAAAATTAATAAAAAAATCCTAGTATTAAGCAACTTAATCTGGGAGTTACTTTAAGACGAATAATAAAACTGCATTTATGTACCGTGAAAATTAATAATTCTGAACATAATCCTGTTTTTATACTTAAGCTGCTTGTGATTAAGGGTCTCCAACACGGTAAGCTCCAAAAAAATGTGAAAAAACTGAAAGTAAACGAAGTGAAAAATAAATTTAAATTAAATTTTTATTAGGCAAATATTTATACATCACAAAGATAAAAATTACAGCAAGAATCTCATCGTAAGTAACTTAATCTACTTAGAAGGGTAAAATAATAAATACTAACTGGTAATATATTGTAATATTATAATTGACCTATATAATAAATGTTTTAAAAAATCAGACAACAAATATAAAAAAAAATAGTTATAAAAATAAAAAAAATGTAGATTAATATATACATATTTATTTAATTTATACAGAATTTGAAATAGAATCTATACATATTCGTCACATCTTTATAAAATCCTTCTATAACAAAATTTAAGATACATATTTTCAAATCAAAAAAATATTTATATTTGCCAATTTTTGCCAATTTGATTTAAAAATTCTAAAGGGGCGAAATGTAGCTGAGTTATTCTATGTGTTCTTACTTATTATCTGAGTTAAATAATAACCAACTGACCAACGGACTTTTATCTCATTCGCCATTGAGTTGTGAATTATATAAACTCGACGGTTAATTTGATAAATATTCATGAAATCATAACGTTTACCAAACTTAGAGGTGATTATATATAATAGCAGGTAATTCTATATAATTACCGGGTTAATCACATTTATCGTAACATGTATATTATATATTATTATCATTATTTTATTGAAACTAATGTTTTATGGTAACATTGAAATAATAAAATAATTTGAATTAATTAAGAAAAAATTATTTAAAAAAAAAATAATAATACACACTGACACTTGAAATGTTTGTTACCTGCAGCAGACGAAATCATTATCTTGGACTTGGATCTAACTTAACGATTTTCAATTTAATCGGGTTTATGAGAGATATTTATCACGAACGATGACACAGACATTATACTCTGGAGTATAATATGACCCAATAACTGTTTTAACATGAAAATATATTGGATTCAAACATGGGCTATGATGTATTCGCAAAACGTTTTGTACAGACAAAAAGCACACGAATCGATATCACACATTTGAAATCTTGTTTAGTAAAAAAAGTCTGGCAGTCGTAAAATTGTATTCTTGGGAAACCACACAACTGATAAAATACCCTGCCTTTTCTATAATTAAGACTTTTTAAAAGGAATCTGGAAGCCTTTAACTTTTGTATTAAAATTAAAAGTATTTTAACTAAAAAATAATGGTGGGATTTAGTTAGAAAACTTTTTCATGTATTTACATTTATCGTCGCTACTTTCAAATCAAAATAGATACTACAGAAATAGAACTTCATCGCAGAACCGTAATGTAATATAATTGACATGAAATCAATATTACTACAGATTCTCATTTATTTTGTTTATAGGAAAATTGTACATACACAAAGTTAAAATCTTTAGCTTTATAGTCTATTTCAATTTTATTTATTTTCCTTTTTAGCTATAAAAATATTTTATATAATAAATGTGCCAAATCATTTTCCAGATATATTAATAAATCAACAAAATTTGTATGAGACGTTAAATATAACAAAATAAATTAATGTTTTTCTATTGTGTGTTTTATTTATGCATCATACTTTGTTACAGTTTAATCAACTTAATTGATGTTGATTTGCGTTGATAAATTTTAACCTCAACAAATTGTTTGCTCATCGAAAAGACGTGATCAATAATATTTAATTTTTAATAGTTCAAACCTATTTGAATGATAAATATTCCTTTTAGATAAACAAGCACCTTTCGTTTCCTGTACGAAAAGAATAAATACCTCACGATTTTGACCTTGGAAAGTCCAATTCGAACACCCGAAATTTCCTGACGAATCTTATACTAGCTGGAGGTGAACGTAACTTGTTCGCCATTGTTATGTAACTTAATAGCTGCTGGCTTATATGCAAAAAATTATCATTTATTAGAGGTTAAGGGGAACTACAGCATAAAATCAACAACTATGCTCGTCTACACTATTTTTCCCATAAGATAATGCCGAATTGTAGTTAAAAAAGTGTTAATAGATTTAATAAACACTTTATGAAAAACCCAATGTCTGCATTCAACTGTTAAAAATATTTTAAATAATTTATTTATGATCAATGCGCCATACCGACTAGCTCTAATGTGTATGTAAATAGACCTGATGTCACACAAATTAAACAAAATACTAACTTAATAATACTGTTAATAATAGCTTTTTACACATATGAAGTACATATTCATACATTCAGTAATTAGGAATGTTAATACTAGTCATTTTAATGATTACAAAGAATCGTTTGAAAAAGATCCTCAAAAACTGCAACTTTAGGAAACACATTGATCAAAATCAAAAATGAAAGAAACGCATGATTTAGAAATTTCCGAAAATTTAAACAGTCATAACATATTTCAAAACCAAAAAAAATAAATGAAAATTTTCTTAAAATTGCTGTAAACAGTTTACTCTAATGTACACATTAAAAAAAGCAAATATTCTTAGACATGATATTTGGCACAGCTTATTATTTTTTTCTAAATTCTCTAAGCAAAAAAATAAAATGTGTTAAAATAAATATGAAATCAAACTGTATACATTTATTAAAATATATAAAATTTTATTTGATTCTAGTAAAATTCCATGATATCAAATCATTAAATATGTAAATGAAATACGAAACGTCTAGAACTAAAAAAATGTTGTAAATAATGTTTTGAATTTTCCAACAACAAAAATCAACGCTTGTTTGACCTCTGCAGATGATTAATATTTACAAGAATTAAGGAAATAGTAAACAAATTAGGTGTTTTGCCTATTTCTCGCCAATGAACTTCTGAATTGTTAATAGTTAATGGACTTACCAGTTTTTTTAAATCCTAAAGTTACAGCATATATAAAATAGACCGTGTCTGAAAAAGGAACAGTACAAGTGTGAATGTTGAACTAACATGGCACATAAGGTAAGAATTAGTACATATTTTTTAAATTAATTTATATTTAATTAGTTAATCATATTAAAACTATTGTTACTTACATTCAGTTTGACATTTTATTTATTTTAATTTTCGAATTTTTTGTTCACAATAAAAGTTAATTTGCTTAATGTTAGTTTATCGATTAAAAGAACGTGACTTCCTCAAACACATAATGTTGAGTAAACTTGTATTACAATCTAAAATACGCGATAGGTAATATCATTTGCAATACGTAAACTCATCTTTCAGTATCAAATTATATATTACATTTTTTTATTTTTCAGCTAATTATTTCCGTTTTATTACTGGCTTGTTTAGCCGCCGCTATAGTTGAAGCCTCACCCATACTTGGTCTTGGAGGAGGCGGTGGATTCGGTGGCGGTGGTGGTTTCGGTGGTTTCGGAGGAGGCGGCGGTTTCGGAGGTGGTCTTGGACTTGGAGGCTTAGGAGGAGGCTTTGGCGGTGGATTTGGAGGCGGACGTTTCGGAGGTTTCGGAGGTGGATTTGGCAAAGGATTCGGATTCGGAAAATAATAACATTCCTTGCATTTATAGTATATAGATTAAGATGTAAATAAATAATTTATAACTCATAACTGTTTTGATTCTCAGAAAATTAAAGAGATTATTTAGAATATTTCTATAAGTATTATTACAAATGTTTATTAAAATGATGTTATTAAAACATATATCCGTTATTTAAAGATGAGTAATCTCGATTAATTTCCAAACATTTAGTTAAATAATTAATTTAATCATTAATTAATAATTAAATAATTATTTTAATACTTGATTATGAGTCCGCTTATATCTTTAATTATTACCAGTATATAAATTTTCGATAAATCGTAAATGTCACGCACCAAATTGATTCGCAATTAGACTTCGAGGTTTGACCGGATTATGATGGCAATAATTGATTATATAATTATTCATTTTTTTTTATTTTTTTTATTAACAATGTAATAAAATGTGATTTGCATCATAAAGAAATATATTAGTATTTACAATATTAATTAATTTGGATATTAATTACAGTTATTTAGTGCTATGTATTTTGAAGGCATTTCTTTACTTTTTCATTAATTGTCTATTTTTAATAAGTAAAACAAAATTGTAAAATCATAAAATCGTAAAAACATCTAATATTAATATAATGTAAAATAAATCATTCCAATTAAGAAAAAAGTGCACAAAATGCATAGTTAAAGAAATCTACCTTTCCATTATTTAATATAGTATAGAAAATAATCTCATAGTCAAATCAGAATTATTTTTAATTTTTATCTATTAATTTGTAAATTATTTTGTTTCAATCTGAAATCATTATAAATTATGTAAATTATAAGCAATAAAATTTTTAATGTATTTTAATTTAAGATATTACCACCACTGGCCTTGCAACAGACCACTACACAGATTTTTATAAATTAATTTTCATAAACTTCGTCAAATTTGTTCCCCATAAGTGCATAAGATGAATTAAAATACGTAAGTCAACAAGACAATATATAAAAAATATTTTTTTTATTTAAAGCAGAATGAAATGATAGATAAGTCAATAAGACTGACTTTTTAATTATTTATTTTATTGTCAATTGCCAAATTCACCATTATTTTCTTATTGTAAAGTGAACAAATATACAACAAAGCAGTTTTTTAAGTGTTCTTGACCTAGGAATATTCTTAATGCTAATTTACTGTTAACAAATTTATCGAATCTCAAATGGTAAACAGTTTTTTACCGTGAAATTCAACCAATCATATTCAATCATTACTAAAGATGGGGCACCTTTGTTACCAGCTTTTTATAATGTGCACTTGGTAATAGTAGCCTTGAGATAGAAAAAAATACACCATATAAAAATCTGAAGATTTGTCTGAGCTTCAGTCCCACGTTGACTGCAGAAGCAACATGGCTTTCAAGGTATTGTTTATTTATTTATTTATTTATTTATTTTTTTTTTGTTATAGATAAAAAGTAATTTTTATCATTTATGTAATTTGAGTTTAACAATTTTATTTATTATTCAATTTCATAATGATAATTACAATGTTTTTTATAGATATTTAAATATAACCAATCATGAAATTTTATTTATAAACCAAAAAGTGCACGGTGCATTAACAAATTACATACATATGAACATATATTTCTATAAATATTAACTACATTGTATTTTTTGAACATTGTGGTTAAGGTTATGAATCTCAATTGTTGAACCACCCTTACATAGACACCTAAAATATTTAATAAACATGGATCCTAAAGTACACTTTTTTCAATTTAACTATCCGTTTTCAATATATTTTTTATTATATATAGATTTGATTCACCATATACATGCAATAAATTATAAATGACTACTATTAGCACCTTTATTTAATTTACACTTTTTATATTAAAAAAACCATATAGAATTTACACGTTTCAAGTAAGTTTATTTAAAGTGTTATTCATATTACTATTAGATTTAAAGTATTACATTTAGTATGTAATTGTATCTCAATAAATGGAAATCTCTTTTCAGTTATTAGTACCTTTATTAGTACTGGTTATCCTAGCCACAGTAGTGGTTGAATCCACTCCATTCGGAGGCAGAGGAGGCGGCTTTGGTGGCGGAGCTGGTGGTGGATTTGGAGGCGGTGCCGGCGGCGGTTTCGGAGGAGGTGCCGGAGGTGGTGGCGGATTTGGAGGTGGAAAGGGTGGCGGATTCGGAGGCGGCCGTGGCGGAGGATTCGGAGGTGGTCTCGGAGGTGGCGGTGGATTCGGCGGTGGTGCTGGAGGCGGTGGCGGATTTGGAGGTGGAAAGGGAGGCGGATTCGGAGGTGGTGCTGGAGGCGGATTCGGAGGTGGCGCTGGAGGCGGATTTGGTGGTGGCAAAGGATTTGGAAAATGATAATAGCTCGTGAATACAATTATTGTAAATTCTATGAATATTAAAATAAGTTAAAAACAGATTCAATTATTGATTTTTTAATTAGTTCTCTTTTTGTACTTTGTCAGATGTATCAAATATAAAACAAAAACTCTTTTTAGAGAACTTAAATAAATAAACTAAACACTAAACAAAATTAGATATGGTGTATAAAGAAAAATATTCCAAAGTATTACTTTAAAATCTTTTTAAAAAGGGCACTTCTTAAGTAATTATTCCTGTTTGTTATAACTATATATAATATAAAATGAACTATTTTAAGATTTAATTATTATCATCGTCAATTATTGTTTTTTATTATAATTAGTAAGAAAGTTAAAAATCTGATACAAAAAGAAATTTGAATATTAAAATTCAAAGATGTTAAATATATTTTCCTATAAATAGTTATTAATTCCCAGTTACCTTCTAAAATACTACATCATGACGCAAATGAATTATAATTTTCAAATAATTAGAAGCTATAAAATTTTATTACTTTGTAGTGATTCTGGAATTGTGCTTCTGGGTATGAATATCTTTAACTATGTAATTCCCAAAAAACATTTTTGTAGCCTTGGTAAAAATTAGATATTTTGTTTTGTTAAAAATATGCCTTTATAAAGCAAATCTATTCAGCCTATTTTTTATATAAGTATGCTAGTTTAAGTTTAGAAGAGGGTACAAACTAAATCAAATAATCGAATACTTTTAGCATATATAATATTATAACAGTTAAAAATGTTTATACTTTTATCAGTATATACAGTGAGATCAATATATAAATTTATAATACGTTCTGTGTTACACATAAATAAAAAATAATATTGTTTGTAACTTGTGTTGCTTTATTTAAATTAATTAA
Source organism: Aethina tumida (assembly GCF_024364675.1). Taxonomy (NCBI): domain Eukaryota; kingdom Metazoa; phylum Arthropoda; class Insecta; order Coleoptera; family Nitidulidae; genus Aethina; species Aethina tumida. The sequence continues at coordinate 19,425,122 of NC_065437.1, read as the reverse complement.
ATTAAACTTGTCATTTTGAAGCAATAATGAAACAGTTAAAGTTGAAATCTTTCAAAAAAGCATTTTGATATTGATAATAATTTGCTAAACAAACAAACAACACTAAAATCCGGCCTCTAGTTATACTGGAAAATAAAGGTATATAAGATAGTGTGTAGATAATCCTACGTATTTAGTACCATTTAAAGTTTTACATATGACCATTACTATGTCTAAAGTAAGTAAACAAATAAATTTTGATTATAATTCTAAATCTTTATAATATTATAATAAACATAACGTTTATGTTGAATTCAAATCTAATTTTTAGATAATAATCACCATTCTCTTGGTAACAATATTAATTAGATTAGATGTGGAGGCCGCCCCTAGACGTTTTGGAAGAGGTGGCGGTTTTGGAGGAGGTGGAGGATTCGGTGGTGGTGGTTTCGGAGGAGGTGGTGGATTTGGTGGTGGGTTCGGAGGTGGAGGTGGATTCGGAGGTGGCGGTGGATTCGGGGGTGGTTTTGGAAGAGGAGGTGGTTTTGGTGGCGGATTTGGAGGAGGCAGAGGTAGATGGGGAAAATAAAACTATACCAAAAAATATAGTATTACAATGTATATAGATTGTATCCAATATGTTTCTTAGTACAATTTTAATTAATAATAATTATTTTGTTTAAACCTTTTACATTTTATTGTTGTTTAAATTTCAAAAGTGAAACTAACCATAAATAACAATTAATAGACGAATGGTCGTTCTAGAATAATTAGCTTACTTCAACAGAGTGTATTTGTCAAGTCCATTTAATGCATATAAAAGCTAGTAGATCTCGCAGTTTGGACGGTAATTCCCTATATAAATCCCCTTTTGGACAAAATACTTGCCTCGAGCTTATCCCATTGTTTATTCATGTAACGTTACACCAGGATAAACCGAAATCGACATGTTCAAAGTTACGTAGACGAATCGCCGGTATTTGAAAATACAATCTAGGGATATCTCATATTCCTTTTTCTCTTCTGACCAAATTCATATCTCTATATTTTTGGCCTCGATTAATGAATATATTATTTCAGGTAAGTATAAAAACAAATTCCATATACATCGAATCATTTTATTTATTGATTATAACTGCAGTAATTTAATAAAATTTTTAATAATTTATTTCGATACGTAATAAAAATAATAATACTAAAAAATATTTTGCATTTTATAAAATGTCAGAACAGATATAAATCCCTCTAAAGGCTATTAAAATATATTAAAAATTTTAATATAAATTAATCATTGTCAATTAAAACATTGGCAATATATTAAAATGTAATTTCATCTACAATGAAATAATGTAATGAACATATAAAACTTATATGGATTTCACATCTTCGTCCAATCCAGGTTTTCTGTGCGAACTTTGATCTTTAGATGCACCAGCTTCACCATTGACGGAATTGGTCTTACCAGTACGATTTATCTGACATGAATCTTCTTTTTGGTGACGAACTTCTTTAAGAATTCTGTCTAAAGTAGACACAACTTCATCAACATTCTCCTTGGAGAATACCATCGGTGGTTTTAGTTTAATAACATTGCAGTCTGGTCCATCAACACTCAACAAAATGTGTTCTTCCTTCATTCTAAAAACAAGTATGTGCATAGTATATTGTCAAGATTGGTAGAGTGCTTAAAACTTACCTTGTGTTTATGTACGTTGCCGTTTCTCTATCCGAAGCCCTAGTTTCCCTGTCTTTTACAATATCAATGCCGACAAAAAGACCAAGACCTCTAACATCACCAATGCAGGGATGTTTGCTCTTAAGTTTGTTACAACTATCCAGGAGGTATTCACCCACAACTAGGGCATGTTCTCTTAAGTTCTCCTTCTCAATTGTGTCGAATACTGCATTTGCAATGGCACATGATACAGGATTACCTCCATACTAAAAAAATCATCTTGTTATCACATGTGTTATTGAATTACTATTTTTTCTATGTACTTATATTTAAATACAAAAAATTCCACTTCCTACAAATTTATAAACACGGAAAATTTATGATGTTTCAAATTGAATTAGATGTTTACTCTTTATGTTATACATCTTATTTTTGTTTATACATAGATAAATATGTAATTTTAAAATCGATGTGAAAACATATGCAAAAGACACCGTCAAGATAATAAAAATCAACAAACCAAACACAAGAATATAATATAATAAAATCCAAGTAATATTCTCACCGTATTAAAATACTCTACTCCAGTCGCGTAGAAACTATCTGCTACTGCTTTGGTGGTTACAACAGCTGCAACTGGATGCCCATTACCCATTGGTTTGCCCATAGTAACAATATCTGGCACTACATCGTAATGTTGGAAGGTCCACCAATGTTTTCCAATACGTCCAAATCCAACTTGAACCTCATCAGCAATGCATACTCCACCCGCTGCTCTTACATGTTTGTAAACCTAAATCCAATTGATATTAATTATTTAGTGTAAGAGTTTTGTTGAAAATTTGCTTACATTTTTGAAATAACTTTGTGGCGGAATTACCTGACCACCACAGCTAATCATACTTTCAGCTATGTAGGCACAAATTCCTTCACCGGTTTCCTTTTTAACACGATCACAAATATCTTTCACCTCATCGGCGTAGAGTTCACCAATATCTTCTTTCTTGTACTTACTATCATTAAATTTACCTCTATAAGAATCGGGACAGCTTGCCTACAATATTAATAAAATATTATCTTTCTTATGAACTATCAAACTTAAGGTTTACTTACAACATGAACGTATTCCTTCTGTTTTGGACCACCAGGGAGGTTGAATTTGTAGTGGGAAATATCAATCAAAGAAGTCAAATGACCATGGTACGCACTAAAAAAATAGCTAAAGTGGTAACCGCCCAACTTATTCTTATCCCCATAATTCGGATTAATAGTAATTTTGACAAAAAACGAAAAAGGAATTTAGATGTAAGTACACTAAACATAATTTTGAAAAAATTATATGGAGTATGATTCTCGCTGAAACGACAAGGTGTTTAGTTTTGTAGATCAGAGTCCTTTCATAGTCCGCAGAGGTAGGTATAATAACAATACATCCATCTTATGTGTTCAGTAGCTGAAAGAAAAATGCGAAACAGATGAATTAGAAAGAGTAAACAAAACATCAGCGGAGATATTATAGCCCAACACAAACCAAAGAAAAATGCGAAGCCGGAACCAAGGGCCTCTGTAGGCGCTAGAATTTTACTGAAATTTCGAAATACGTTGTCAAATTTAGAAAATACTTACTGTTCTAGTGCTATGATTTGCCTGTTGCCGGTATGAATTTGTGCCAACCTTATGGCCAAATCATTAGCTTCAGAGCCAGAGTTAACGAAGAAGCACACGCTCAGTTCTTCAGGAAGAGTGTTAACGATTCTCTGCGCACACAGTACGATATTGTCGTGCAAAAATCTATTGTTGGTGCTGAGAAGAGCCATTTGTTCACTGCCTGCTTTCACGACATCAGGATGGCAATGACCAACTACAAGAAACATAAGTGTTATAAATATAATTTTTTTTTGAAGTTTTAATATACTCATTGTTACAGCTGGTAGGTCATGATTTGAAATTAAAAATTCCATTATAATTTAATGTTCTGTTTATTTTAATTTACTTAGTACTTAATCCACATAAATAACAAAATACTGTTAAAATCCTATAAATGTTTACACGTTTTAATAAATTTATTTTGATATTTCACAATAAACCATATCACGTCTATGACATTTTAAAATTATGTCTACGCAAAATTGCGCATTTTAATTAAATGATCATTATTCAAATACGACAACTGTATATTAAAAATTAAAAATGATTCGTAAACAGTTTCTGTTTTTGATGATTTAAATATACAATTAATTAATAATTAATTAATGTGGAATTCGCGACTTTTCAAATACCATTAGTTTTACGTCTTTAAACCCGTGATTATCAGCATTTGACCTTATGATAATGGGCAATAAGTACAGCTTAATTTAAACAAACAATATAATTTAATAATATTAAATCATGACCTACTCTAATAATTAATTTTAAAATAACCATCCAAACTCTTTAGGATAGAGTTATTAATATTAATAAATTTTTGCCAAAAAGTGTATAAATTTTCGACATTTAAATATAATAAAATTGTGAATTATAAATGAATGAGTCTAATTGAGTAATATTGAATGTTCTAGGGCAATGTACACTCAAAAAGAATTATATGCCAGTACTTCATCAAATTTAAACGAAGAAAATTAGAATTACTCTCTGACGTATTAGAGAATCGCATAAAAGTCCAAAGTTACCTTATCCTTATCACTAAAATATTTATCTGACCTAAATTTCTATTTAAAATATTATAAAAATAAAATACGTACTACTCTTGGCCAAACCATTTTTATCATTTAGATAAAACTATATGGCGGTTTTCGAATACATAATAAAAACTATATCTGATTATTATTGAATTTTAATAATTTGTTGATATTTCACTTAAAATATTAGTGAAGTACAATTGCACTCTATCAAGTTTGTAAAAAAGAAATCGGCATTGTTCTCTAACGTATTGTAAAATTGCAAAATAATCCAAGGTTATAAAAATATTTTATCAGTGTAACTTTTATCTGACCTGAATTTCTATTCAAGTTATTGTAAAAATTATTGGCCAAACAATTTTTAAAATGCCACTTTAGAACTTACCATGAGCCACATTGTTGATACAGTCTAAATAGGCATCACCTCTTTCATCGTACATGTATTGTCCTTTGGCAGAAATAATCTTCAAAGGATCTTTGCGGAAAAACAACTGACATGATTTCCTGAAACAAAACAAAATATTCCATAACATTTGTTTTATCGAATAAGTCAATGACTTATGAGAATTATGTATGACATTATGTTCAAACCGGAAAAATTTAGATAAATCGAAAATAAAAAAAAAACAGGAATATGAATTAGTAACATGAATATTGTGATTATACAATAAACATGACTGTTATACGACAATTATGAGCCTTAACAATAAACAAGATATTGTATTTTTTTATAACATAAACCATATTCACTACTTGTAACTTAATAAAACGATAATATAATAGAAGCAATCTGGCGTTTTTTAAACAAAAACAATACAAATGATAAGCATTTTAGTCTCGTCCGTCAGTCCATTAAATTAAGTTAAATATATTTTTTTAAATATTTGTAATAGATTATTTTTAGATTCTATTAATTAACATAATTAAAATCTATTATTAATATAGTATTAACTTTTCTATAATAATATTAATTTATTGTCCACCTATTAGTAATTGATGTTATGGCTTAATGAATTAACTTGAAACTAACTACGCACATGTCTGATTAATAGTTAAATTACTTACCCGATGTATTTCTCGCGTAGCGCTATGGTTTCTTTCTTGCTGAGTGTGGTCATTTTCAATGTAGTACCTAGAAGGATATGGATTCTAGATGGTCAAGTGAATAGAATGTTATTGACACTAGTTGATGTAATTCCTGACATATTTAATTTATATCTGGCGCTTACTGCGTGCGCATCTACGTTATGTTATCTCAGGATGTTATTAAATCGGTTTCTGATTCGTTATTTTTGAAAGCACGTGTTTAATTGTAATAAAACCGTAGATTAGGGTTATTTAGTTATTGTTATTCAGTTTACATCTTGGAATACGTGCCAGCCTTGAATATTCGAAAAAATATTTCCTTACTAACCTAAGTCTATTAAATTATTATTTTATATCAAAATTTATATTAAATATGCAAAAAACTATTATTATAATTATATCAATAAATATTAAGAATTATCTAAGAGGTTACCAAGAGCTAATTGCAACATTTTAACTGAGAATATATTTAGTCTTTTTTATTTAATCTATTTCTGTAGCCCAAGGTGATTTGAAATTTAAATTTAGAAGTCTAAAACAAAACAGGAAATCACCAAATAATACGTCACAATTAATTATATTTTTTAGTAATATTAATTACATGATATAATTTGTTAAACAAATTTGAATAAACCAATTTGTAAACTTATTAAGATTTAACATGACAAAATTTCCTTAAAACGTAAAGTTCGTTAATACATTTATTAACTAAACTAAACATTATTGTATTTACTTTGTATTTGTTGTTGTCAAAAATAATTGAGTATAATGTTTTTATTACTGTCATGTTCTATTTCTGATAATCTGTATGTCAAGGAGACTAATTTCCCCTTTTTATCTAAATTTACTCTTTATTTGCGACAAAATAAAATAATTTAATGTGAATATTTTTTATTAAAGATTATCATTTGTTAATTAAAAGTTATTTAATTTTTTTTTAAATAAATTCTAAGAATATACGTGCAAATAATCATTGGGCTTTTATTAATATAACTAACAGAAATAATTTTAAAAATTTCTTTTACAGATATTTTGTCTATTTCTGTTGATCCATATGTCAAGGAGATTAATTTCCAATCTTGTTTTTATCTAATTTTAGACACAATATTCAACACTCACAACCACATTTACTAACAAATGATCATCTTGTGTAACCGAATATTACTGGATCTTTAGTTACTATCTGACAATTACAAAATATCACTTACTGCAATTTTTTACATTTACATGGCGGCTTGCGTTTAAGCGTGCAATTGTAATAAACAAAAATTGCATAACCTGCGATAATGTTTATACAAAAATGGAATATGTATTAGAGTGAAAGGGCTAGCAATTTTTTCCTATAATTAAATAATACCAAATTTAGATTTTGGGTATAATGTTAAGAGTCCAATGGACGCTTTGGAATGATCGTTATTGGATATTTTTTCTTTGAATTAAAAACATTTTTGAATGTAATTTGGGCAAATGATCAATTCAAGCAAGAATAATAACAGAAACTATTATATTAATTTCAGACATATTGAGGTACTAAGGAACACTATTAAAATATGCTACTATAAAATAAGACTTATTAATATTATTATATATTCTTAAAATGCTGTAATTACGTGGTACCCATTAAATTAAAATTAGACCATCCAAAGGGTGTTATAAATTGGTTGTTTCTAGCTGCCATGAGTATTTCCAGACCAGATAAATGTTTTGGAGATATATTATAAATAAAAAAGTTATTATATTTTCTCGAGAATAGTCAAAAATTAAATTCAGTAAATATTTCAGAAATGTCCAGAGACATCAAAATGTGGTCAACGACGATTAAAGTTTTTGTAAGTCAATTTTTTTCTATGGAATACTTTTACGGGCTAATGACGTAAGTCAATTTTTTACTATGGAATACTTTTACGGGTCAATGACAACTTTTTTGTTACAAAGGGTAGTCAATAAACAAAAAATAAGGCTAACTTAATTCAACAAAAATTATAATTTAACCTTATTTATTATTAAAATACAATAAGTATTGTCTAATTTTTGTGACCAAACCACAATTAGCATTTTATTGATTAAGGTTATAAACAGTTAATGATTAATTCATTTTGAAATGTATAGTTATAAAGTTGAATAAATAATGGTAATGCAGCAGTACTTACGTGTTTTAAAAATTTATGTTAAATGTTGTTTAGAAGCACTGAGCATCTTTATATAATATGATATAAGTATATTACTGCCAAAAAGTTATAATAATCACCAACAATAAAAAAACAACTCACTAATGAACACATATGTTACAATTTTATTTTAAAAACAAACCAAAGGAACTTTCAATCTAAATAAATTTTTTTAATAGAATTTTTAAATTAGAATTAATTTTTTAATTTAGTGGTCACATGTGTTACGCGTCCTAGGCCTATAATCTCTATAAAATTCTGTTGTGAGAGTACATCTTATCCTTCATCTCATATTCTCAAGTAAATAGATCCATTTTTTTCTGTTATACGTGCAAACCTTAATAAAATTTTAATAAATAATACTTGAAACATTTTCTTTATTATACAACATCTTTAAATAATTGTTATCTTTTGTACATTTATTATTATTTATTTAATTTAATTATTTATTTAAAATAGTATGGTGGATTTATTATTCACGTTAATAATTGTAGTCTGTAACTTGCATGATATATAACAGCTGTATGTGTATATAGTATTATGTTATCATTATTATATATCATCAAAACTTTGACAAAATTAAAATAAAATATTTTATGGGAGGAAAATATTGATAACATTTTAAAAAATATGTGTGAATAAAGTCAAAAAAAATGGAATTAGAATATTTTTGGATTATCGTTTCGCCTCTATAGTAGTCCATGCAAATTTATTGGAAGTAGCGAGAGGCTCGGCTATAACACCCTCGTTAGTAACGACTCGTTACTCGTGGCGTAAACATTCTGAGCACGAGAGTGTATCGTGACTCTTACTTACATGTGAGGTCACAATGGTTTAATATTTACTTACACAAGTACATATGTACATTTTTATATCGGTGCTAGGTTAGGTCAAACATTGATAAGTGTATTTACACATAGCTCTTGCAAAATAATTAAATGATTTTTAATCTAACCACATGCATATAGAAGTTGGCACCACAAGTAAGATTTTAATTATTTTATTGACCAAAAAATATATATTATATGCGATAAACTGTTTAGACTGTTAAATTGTTTATACTGAAAAACAAATAAAATGCCATACCTTGAGAATATAGTGTGTTCACCCTAACGAAGTGCTATTATGATAAAAAATTCGTGTGACTATAACTAAAATTAATCTGACGAAGATTCAAAAAGTCTAGCACATTTACAGTTGTAGGCCTCTAGAACCCATCCCAAAAATAACCCAGCTTCATTCAATATGTGTACTACTCTTTATACTATACAGAATGTAACATTTTTTCTAATTCTTCACTATTTATGCAGCTTACTAAGCAGGTATTCAGTGACATGGGTGATTGAAAGGTCGAACCGAATCCGATAACTATTTTACCCAAATGCCAAAAAAGTATTCAGCTTTATAAAAATTAGGGTCGATTTTAAATCCTTGTCGTAGCTCAGCTCAGCTAAATATAAGATATCTAGTTTTTTAATATTTAAGTTTTAAAATAGTCAATTTGGATAAAAAATAAAAGACTTTCTAAATGATAGGTTTTTATTTAACTTTTGCACATATGAAGAAACAACACTCGTCACGATGTATGAAGTAGCAATAAATAGAGGATGTGTTATTATGAATTTGAATTGATAAAACTGTACATAAACAGAAGTTCACTATAATAAATATCTCGTATTTTAAGACATAAATAATTACTAAGTCGAGCACAATCCATAATATACATAATAGTTGTGTAAAAATATGTTACGATTAATTTAAGTTACACTAACTTATTTTAATAATCTGTTTTACACTTACACGAACCTCCTTATGCGAGAGATGGACTTGTTTAAAACTCTACTACATTTTTTAGATAATATATATATAAATATGTATATGTTGCTATTATTAATATGTAACTGTACATCTTTCTTGTGCTATACAATTTTTAAAAAGTTCTTTCAAAGCAGAACAATAATGCTAGAAAATAATTTTACACCAAAGAGATAATACCTAGCTATTATATACAAGTGCGTGAATAATACTTTGATTTACATCCACAGGCCAGTAATTTTTGCAAGAAATTCTCAAATAACATTTTATTCCTTTTTCTAAAAATAAATTTGTATGATTCAATCTCCTGAAAATGTTTTTAATTGTTTTTGTTTGCTTATGAGAATTTCTTTATAGCAAACAATTAATGGTAATTACACACATAAAGAAAATTGTATTTCGTCAAATGTTAAACGTTCTTTAACATTCACACATATTTTACATATGTAGATGTAAAACACAAAATAATACGTATTTAATTTTGTACGTACATACTGTCGACACAGCTCTCCAAATATGTTGAAGAAAAATATATCTTGAAGATGCACACGTGTATCAAATTGTTTTTTTTTTTTTATAAAATTCGCTAATAAAATAGAATGGGAGAATTTCTATAGACCTACAGAAAATATGGTTTCCCGCAAATATATAAATATGGGAGAAACGCACACTGAAACTTCGATTTAATAACCTGGCCTCATGCAAGAGCAGCATGTAATACGAAAAGAATCATCCCCACAAATCCTCCAACTCGCCTTTTGTATATTCCATTCGTAAATAAAAAGAAAATATATTGCAAGATGTTACACATTTTTGTTTAATCAGGCACTGCTTCCTATTTTTTCTACACCTAAAATTTGAGTCTCAAAAAAGCAATGATATGTTAAATACTTGAGAAAATAATTTATTGGGTATTGTGAATTATACTGGAAATGCTTTTTTAGGACGCAAATGTTTTCTTCTGCTAAGGAATAACTGCAACATATTGAAAACAAACTTTTCAAAAAAGTTAATCTCACTTTTTTTCATTTGATGTATTTATTAATCGGAATTATTTTAGTTTCAAAAAAACGTATATGTATTTTACAAACCTGTTAATTTATATATTACAATAAAATCAATTAGAGTTAAAAATTACTTAGAAGAAGAAACGGTTGGTTAGTACATTCAAGACAATTAGTAGAAATAAAAACACAAAAACATACTTTATACATCAAGTTTTTAGTTTAGTTTCAAATATGAATTTTTCTATTTATACATATTTAATAAATCAGCCCTTTTTTCTCTCTTGTGAATTGAATTAAAGAAATATGACATACACAGTATGTGCAATCTCTGTTATTTTATACAGCTATGAAATATACTGAACGAAAACTGTTTTTTCAATTACATTTATATATTTATACAAAAACGTTGTAAATCATATTTCGATAAAGTCAACGGCACTGCTTAAGATACGTTACACGTAACTAACCTAATTAAATCAATTACCTACACATTAGTGTATATGAAAAACTACTCAAAAAATAAAACTATAATTAACAAGTCCTGCCACATCAATAAACTTTCGATTTCAAGCGTTGAAATCTAAAGTCTTTTGAATGTTAGATTGCTGCACAAACGTCTCCACGTGATCTTAGATTTATACAAAAATGATATACTTTGATACAAATAAATACTGTAACTGTAAAACTGGAAGGCACCGAGTCAGAAACTGTGCACTACATTTAATTATAACACGAGACGTCATGGATATGATGAAATTTATTGAATTTTCATAAATGCAGCGCAAAGTCAAATGTATAAATATAGTCTTTTTGTTAATTTTTTTATGTAAGATCACGTCGAAACGTTACACCTGAAATATACATAATTGAGATCATGTAAACGATGGGCCGTTGCATCTTTCTAATATATTACATTTCTGCAAAACAATTTCAAACCATAGTTTCCATGGAGTATAAAAATATTTAAAGATCATTAACCCTTCAAATATGTTTGAAAGTGTTTTGCATTAACCGGTCAGTTATTTCACCTGCAAAATGTAAAAAGTGAACACAACCATAATTTGTTGTAGAAGTGTCGTGTGTGGCACAAAAAGACACTCGATCAAAAATTGAAGTAAAACGGAAACAATAAACAAATCGATTCATCAACACATTCATAAACATTTACTATCTAAGTTCTTAACACTAGTGTTGAACGAAAACAGCATAATGAAAAATATATTTAAACTAACAATGATTCTGTACTCCCTCTTAGACTCGTTCTTTGATATAAACTGGCATTTGGTATTACATCTATTATTAATAAAAGTAACGTTTCAGGTATTGTTCAAATAAAATTTAATACACTTAAATTAATTTCACATGATAATGAACTAGTCTAATGATTTTGTACAGATTTAAACTTCGGCCAGAATAATGTAATCGTTTTACAATTATCTGATGGAATCTGGCCAACCAGTCGATTGTGTAATAAAATAACTGATTAATTATAAATGGATTAAAAATGAAGATATAAACGAAAACTAAATATACTATAAATGTAAAGTAAGATCGTCGCTGTATGACATACTAAATTAATGAAATCAGCGGATGATTTTGAACCTTCCCAGATCGACTATAATTTCTAAATGGTGTTATCTAAATGATATTAAACTATAAAACAGCCTTCGTACATACTTTAAAGTAAGATCTCGATATACGAACAACGCAGAATGAGGTATAAGTTTAATATTTATTTCTCCGTCATTGTCTTTTTAAAGTAAAACTAAGAACAGCCTTTTCATTTGAGGTAATTAAACACCATGAGCACTGAAGTATGATTAAAGTTGTGTGCTACCTGCTGGTAAAAATAAGATTCGAAGTACTTAATTTGCTTAATTTTTCTGCAATTCAAAAATTAATGATAAATAATAATGCAATAATTTTGTATTATTATTATTATTATTATTATTAAATTAGATTTACAGAATCATGATACTGTGGATGAAAACAGATGGAGAAAAAGATGACGTTAAAATTCGCGTAATCCGAGACATAGTCGATATGGAATGCTGATAAATAGACGTGATGTAATAATAGAGTGGTAGACGGTTCCATAAAAAAAATAATTTGCTACTTAATATGTAACTTTACCTACATAAAGGCAGAGATGGTTAGAGACCTGAGCATTTTTATAGCGAAACACTTGAGTACACCTATGTAACGATGCTTCCTTTTATTTATTTTGGTACCAGAAGGCGATACCGTATAACCAAATGGACCTACCCTACATAATTTATAAAATAGACATCCGAAGAACCTTCCGATCGATAGAATACTCAAAAACTATTGCTTTTCAAGTGCTGACTTCGGCTGCAGGACTAAAACGGAGCGAGGCTGTCACTCTCGGTCAGTTTCAGTCCAGCGACGCGTCTCTAGAAAGTCAACTGGGTGGCGGCGGGGTGGAGCTGTCGGAAATGCAGGGGATCCAAACATACTGCGGATCGCTGACGTAGGGCACCGCGTCCATCGGCACGACATACGGCGTTGTGACGTACACGCCCGCAGCCGCGTACTCCGACGGATAGATATAAAACGCCTGTTGTTGTTGCTGTTCGACGGACTCGCCGAACTCCTGTTGCGAGTGTGGTTGCGGTGTAACAGTTACGGGGGTGGTCGACGGTTCCGCTTGCAATGTTGTTCGGTTACTAGGCGGATTAAGGGGGGAACTGCTATTACTACCTTGGGCACCTAAATCTGACCTTTGTCATTTGCTGTTAGCTTGCAGCGCAGAATTGATTTGGGCCCAGAGATCTTTCTTGCACGACTTCGATCTAAAAATAAGCACAAGTGTTAATTTAGCAAAATTAAAACAAAAAAATACGAGTTACCTTCTGATAGATTGCAGCCACTCCTTGAATTGCGTCGTGCCGTCGGGAGTGATTTGGAAAGCCGCCCTGGCGGCGCAGACTATTGTTACGAAATCTTCGTAGTCGGCGGGAGTCAGGTGGTACAATTTTTGGTGCATGCACTGAATGTACATCTGCTGGCTCTTTTGCACGAGTGGAGTTAAGCCGGTGCGCAAATGCTGCATAACAAGGCCCGGGTTGTTGCGGGACAGATATTGGGCCGCTTCGATGGCAACGTCGTGCAAAACAAACGGACTCACGATGGAATTTACGGCGCACACACAAAAGTGATGCAAGTATTGAGTACCTTCAATTAAATTCACGTTATGACAGAATTAACCAATAAAAATAAGTAACATACCTAGATGTTTCGATATCCTCAATAGCCATTTGACGTCCTCACCGTAGGGCGGATTGCGAGCATATTTTGCTTGGGGCCGGTCATCATGGACCCGCCTCGCTAGCGTCTCAAGCGCCAACATTCCTACGCGATACGCTATTAGTAGATAGCGTAACTGCGTCTGATTGAATTGATGGGGCCTATGAGGTCTGGCCGCCACTGCAACAGCCACATTTTGCTGAGGTGGAGGTGCGACAACAGATGCACCGCCTGCGGCCGCCACCATTCCCGGCGGCGGTTGGACCGGAGGGTACATATGTGTCGGAGGAGGTCTCATGCCTATAAGAATAGTTTATAAGAACAATTAAAATACAATTAACTTTATTTAAAATTAAGTACATACCTTGAACCGGTTGAGCTATAGTCACCGCCGGCCCGTAATACTGCATCGACGGCGGTGGCGCTGCGGTAGCGCCTTGCGGTGGATTGCCAAATGCTCCCTGCGGAGGCGGTGCCGATTGCGGGCCTACGTATTGTGACGGTGCACTGGTGAAAGCCGTTTGTTGCGGCGGTGGCATTGTGGCATATGAGGTGGGAGCAGGTGTGAACTGAGGTGGCGGAGGACCACCGTTTGGAGGTGGAGCAGGAGCCGGATATGGAAACTGGTACATTTGGACGTGAGCAGGCGGCGGAGGCGGTGGCATCTGGTGCAGGGGGTGTATAGGGCCCCCATAACCCATGGCCTGATGAGATACGAAGTTGTAGTGGCCGACTGCGTACATGCCTACGGGTGCGGCATGCTGAAAATAATATTGGATTATCAAACTTGTTATGTACTAAATCAGCACGTTGATAATTAATTAAAATATAGATAAATTATATAAACTGTTTCCAGCCATATAGACATGAAAAAGTGTATGCCTATGTATAAATAACATTACTGAACTTTACCAATAAAAGTAAAGTAGATCACTAATTACTTAAAAACGTAACAGATATAACTAACCGTATACGGTGGGGGCGGCGCCGTTGTCACAACGACTTGTTGCGCTTGTGGTGGCACGTCTTGAGGCACAACTGGTTGTTCTATCAACGCAACTAGAGGTCCGTGCGGATCCATGATTGGGTCGTGAGGCATTTCACTGTCCAAAAGTTGGTCACCCCCAGGTGTATGTCTGACATACAACTCATACCAGTATTTGGCAACCTGAAAAAACACACGGAACTGTTTTTGAGATTCTTTCTGCATAATATTTAGTAAAGATTCTACCTGGAATAGTACTTCTGGATATACTCCGCCACCCTTGGCTGCAGACTCGACAGTGAGACAGGCGTGTTCCAACATGTCGTCACTTTGTTCCTTGCACTGAAGGATGGCACGTTGAATTTCATTAGGATTTAGAGCATGTGAATGCGGTAGACAGGAAAGGGCCAGTTCGGCGGCGGCCCGTACCATATTTAAGTCACAACCTCTTGAAGCTCGGTCGGCAATACTCGCTGCCTCAGGTGGAGTTAAGTGTCCCTCCCATGTGTCGATTAGGAACGATATAGCTGATGCACCAATTTCCATGGCTTGTCCTACATGGTAAAATAAGAATATAGTTTTGTTCAAAAGCTCGTCTGCCGTTAATTTTTTTACCTGTGATCCACGACACGTGAGAGGAATATGTCCGGCTGAGCCAATTCGGGCTAACGCAATTATGCAGTCCGAGAGCATACAATCCTAATTGGAAAGCACACATGTGAAGTGCCCGATGGGGCCCGTGGTGGTTTTGACTGGTGGAAGCCTGCGTAAAGAGCGATGTACTGCTGGTACCTCCAGCTTTGTTCAGGACCGTTTTGGCCAGTTCAAACATAAAGTGTGCTCCTGCCTCACTTGGCTGATTGGGTATTGATGGGTAGGCACGCTTGCCCTTGTAACGGTTCTCTTTGGCTCTCGTGACCACTGCTGAAGGTTGGCCTTGCATCGAAGCTGATTGTGGATTCATTGAGAGATTCGCCATACCTGTGATATGAAAATATTTTAAATAAATAAGACTAGCGTCTATAAACTTAAACTGACCTTGTTCCACTTCAGCACTGGTTGAACTGTGAGGTCTGCTACAGCAATTGATGTCAGTGGGCAGGATTTCAGATGGTGGAATGAAGGAGCTGAGTGGCGTCATTACTTTGTCACAATCTTCGCGACGAAGGTTCGTAAATTGACTTTTTATTGGTGGATTACTTGAATAATAGGAGCTGGTAATAGGTGATTTCAGAAGTTGATGTATTTCTCTGTCCAATAATCTATCCATTATTCTTGCAACTTTCCAGCAATCGTCTTTGTAAAATGTTAAAAGGGTAATTGCCAGTTCACCTCTTTGACGTCTTGTCCCTGTAAAAAATTAAAGAAAATATATATCATTATTTTAATTTAAAGAATATAAGTTTCTCTATTTACCTTCACATAGAAGTGGATGATCAGCCTCTGAAACGTTCGCCTTCAATCCTAAAGCAGCAACCGCAGCTTCAAATCCCAACGGTTCGTCCGTCGGCAAACGCATGTTCATAATTTTAACACGATCTCTCCCAATTACGCTCGGTATTACCAAAGCATCAAATATAAAACTAGCTAACATTATGGGTAACATCGCCTCTCCTCTGGACTTCAACGTTCCATCTTTCAAATGTTCAGCTCTTTCACGTAATATTTGCAATTCTTTGTGTCCTAAAGGTATTCTCTTTAATAAACTAACGAGATCAGTCTCTTGATTCGCCAACTTAACCTCCAGAGGTTTGGTACTAGCAGGAGGCCTGGCCATTTCGAGTCCAAACATGCCCACGCGGAACGCCAAGTGCGAATGCTCACTGTTTTCGGCTAGAACCGAACAGAGAAATGCGCATTTGGCCAACGTGCCAGATGCTAAACAACTGAGTTGGTGTGTAGCCGGATTTAACTGCTGTTTCTTGCCTTTCCGTTTCGGCACGGGAGGTATCTCGATCATAAGATCAGGCGGATTGGCTAAGAGCTCTTCTGCCAGTTTTACACCTAAGATACAGGCTTCCTTTCCATGCCCATGTGCATGAAGGCCTTCAGCTCTTGCAAACAGAACATCCCACGGATCGTCGCACCTCCTCAAGCTGGAGAACATTACACCTTTATCTTCCCCTCCGTCCGACTTGTTCTCTTTTGGCGTTGAGTTAACAGCTACATTAACATCTTTACTGTTATAAAAATACACGTTATATTCATCACTGCTGGGAGGAGACTCCGAATTCGAAGAAGATGTGGATTCATCCTTCGAAGCTCTACGCGACGCATTTAAGTCATCGTCAGTCACTTTCGCCCACGAAGCCGAACTAGAGGCACCTGCTGTAGAATTTGCCAAAGTATTATTCAACTTGGACATCTCATGATGACTGATGGGATCTATTGAATAATTTTGTTGTCCATTATCTGGTGCTCCCATAGGGCCCACATAGTTTTGCTTATTAGCATCGATGTCACTAACGTTGTTGGAATGTTGAGCCGTAGATGGAGTGGTGCTATCTACACTGCAACTGCTACTCGAGGAATCGCTGCCACCACCTTGAACATTAAACAGTCACAACATAAGTTTTACAACACTAAACCATAATATCATAAAATACAATTAAAATAAACAAAAACTGTACCTTCTTGAGAATCATAATCTTGATCTCTCCCTGGAGCCATCATACTGAGATCATCGTCCACCTCGCAGAAACCTTCACTGCTTACACTGGATCTGTTGCCGCCTCCACCGCCCCCACTGCCTGTACCACCGTTCCCCCTTTGTCCTGGTAACTGGTGTGAATGAGCGGGATGAGGAGGGGAATATTCAACTGGGTTCAGACTCATCACATCCACGAAATCAAAGCGGGTAACACGGGAATGATGATGGTGATGGTGGTGATGGTGGTGGTGGGAGTGACTACTTGAAGCTGCGTTTGAATGCGGGTGTTCGCAATTTAACACCGCCTTGCTTGAATTAACTTGCGTCACCTATGACACAATAAGTATACCAATTAATAAAAAAACAATTACTTAAGAAGAATTAACTTACTTGACCTTCCGCCCGACTGTCAGAGCCATGTCTAAAACATGTGAATGGGCAATGATACATAGGATTGATGTCGTGGGTGTAAGTAATCCCCGGCATAGGATAGTCATCCCAATCCAGATAGCAAGCTTCGACGGCCGGTTTAAAACCTGTGAATACTTCCAGGTCTGCTTTTAAAGAACTATTTTTATTGAAGCTTGATTGAGAAGTCGAAGTACTTCGACACTTGTTAACTTTTTCGACAATTTTCATGTGCCAAGTTGAAAACTGATTGTGTAACATGTCCCTTTCATGAGGAGCCAGACCGGGATTAAGGGCCGCCAGTCTCCATAAAACGACCACTTCCTCGCACAAAGACGAACACGCATGTTGAGAAGCGTGCGTGTTGCTGTTCACGTTATTGTGCTTGCCTCCGCCACTACCACCATATCCGGAACTTCCACTCAACAATGCCACCTGCAATAACTGTAATGTCAAATTAAGTTTACATATGCCATAAAAAGGACGAACCTTTGTGTTAAACCACCAAATAAGAATCTGTTCGCAAGCCAAACACTCCTCGGTGATGATCTCAAGAAGAGGAATGGCATTACGATCATTCCTTTTAAACATCTCCCTCACGATGCTCAGCAAATTCCACATGCCTTCAGGTTCGCGCCCCCTCAATGGTCTTAGAAGAGAGGTCCATTCCGCAGCCGCAGGAGGCGCAACGGTGCTCAAATAATTTACATCACTGAAACAAATCATCGGTACATTCCTCCCTCAGTTAAGAAGTCGACTTACCTGAACACCATTGGCGCCGGCACACAAAACTTGATCAATATTTTCTTGATGTTGTCGTGCAGTGTCTTCTCGTCCAAATACCACGACGTCTGATCGTTGAGCGACGCCCCTGCCGTCGGATCGGGTGCACCGCATACTGAATTGATGGCTGACGGTTGCGAGCCGAGGAGTTCATCGAGCAAACGCTGCGCTGTCGGCAGTATTTGCTGAGGGAGTTCGCTGATGAGGTACTGAGCAAACTTTTGAAGCTGTTCGCGATGTAACCGGCTCAAGGATTCGGAAACGGGAGCCCGGAGAGTGACCAGATGTGGCTAAAAAATGAGATTTAGTAAGTTATAGCTTTAGTGGCGAATGCAGAAACATAGGAAACAATAAAATAATCAGGATTAAAACTACAAATCTCTATATATTTCTTTATTTTAATCATTTTGAAAATTATTAAATTTAAATTGACATATATCCCTTTATGCTATCAATACCAAATTACAAAAACAAAATGTTATTGAGCTAGTATGTGAGATGATAAAAAAGTCATTATTTGGTTAAGCGTTGTTAATATTTATGGCACAGCCCAAATTTTCTTGCCAAAATTTATTGGTTTATTTAACAACATACTTTCCATTTTATCTGATTTATGATAGATGTTCCTGTTAGATAACAAACATTATTTTTATCTTCTATAAAATTAATAATAGCATAAGCTGAGAATCACAGACAGAGTGTGTTAGGTATTAAGACGTATTAAGAACTATTGGAACATTTTTTTTATTTAAAGCACAAATACAAACATGATTTATAACATTAACAAAACTGATAAATAATATTTTATTGCACAGAATGTAGTTTATATCACCAAAGATGATATTTTCTTTCTTTGAACCAACTGTAAGCCTGAAATTTGACATGTCATCATAATACAATAATTATTTAATAAATTTCCACTTAATATTACAATTACAAACTTTTTTCTATTATATCCTTATTACCCACATCACAATCTTACCAATTTGATAGCATAAAGGTACTCTTATTTGTTGTTGATAAATTAGATACCTTTCGAGAAAAGAATATTTCAATTTAGTACCTTTATGTCGTTAACATTAAGTAATATTCCCGATTAACATACTCTCAGCCCTTGCCTGTGTTGCAGCTTACAACTCACAGTACATAAGGTCTGGATACTGTCATCAATCTGTAATTAACGTCGAGTTTTTTGATTATTTAAGAAATTTTCGAACGTTTACGTTTTTCATCCAGCCACCGGTCGCGAGACGAGACCGGCGCGAGAACGAGAAAGGCCGCGGCCAGTCTGCACAGCCCAGCAAAAACATTGAACTTGCGGCGACCGATGGATCCGATCCCAAGGACAAATCCCATTAATGGCCATCCCGCGACCAAAGGTAAACCTCTTTCTTTTCGTCGGAGGCACAGAATGAGCAACAAAAAGAAGACCGAGTGACCATTAGGCGCGCGGTCTGGAGGCCTTTGCCCTGAAACCATAACAAACAAAGCGGAGTTCGATGCATCTGTACCGCTTCGTCGTTGCACTGTGAATTCCCATCGTCTTCGACGCACTGATACATCGGGGCATGTCCACGTCAAGGAATAATCGTTATATGCGGGAGTTTAAGAAGCTTGTCAAATTATTCATGCATTGTTGATTTGATTTTTACTTTTTTACTTTATTTGTTGATATTTTTCTTTTTACCATTACTTTTGTTGCACTGAATCCATTGATTACTATAAAATTAGCCATGGTGAAATGGATCTAGTTATAGCTCCAACTTTCTGACCTTTGAAATAATATAATGTATTGCTCACCTGTTAGTCGAAACTCATTAAAACATGGTTATTATAAACAACCAATTGTTATGTCCAAAAATTAATGGTTTTCCCTTGAAAGTATTGGTGCGCAGTACTAAAAACTATTTATTCCAATATTCGAACTTTTAAACAGGAATGTTTAAAACATATGATGACTTTATAAAATATGTAAATAACACAGCGCAAGGCACAAAGGTTCTATTAATGAATAACCAATGAACTATTCGAAATTAATCCAATTATTAGATAAAAAATCGAACCGAGTAATAATATCCGATTCGACCACGTTTCGTACACCAATATAATTAACCCATTTCCCTCAATAAAAATTCTCAGTACAACCGTTAGTTTCAATTTATTATGTAAATTACTCCTTTGAGCAAAATACATTTTATATCAGTCTTACGGTATAACATACGACTGGCATCAGTAACAGGGCAACCATGTCTTCTTTAAAACCAATTAACTTTAATGGCTCCTTAATAAAAAAAATGGATTTGTAACACAAAGTATTATTGAAGATAGGAAACTTGAACAACAATGTATGCAACAGAGTTTCTTTGTGAACAAGAAAATCAATCAGCGGTAGTTTCAATGATCATTCATTATACAAAGTCTGTAATCCAATTTTGAGAAAATGTTTCAGTGGAAATAAGAACAAACATATAATAATTTAAAAAATGGAAAAGAGAATTTTAAAAGCCAAGCATTTAATAATATATAATTAAAATGAATTAAATATTGGTATAGATGTAAAAAAAATGTAAAATTTCCAACGGATAGACAGATGATTTTGTGGTTTCACGATTACTATCTTAAACAGCAATTCTGAGAAGTTGAAAGAATAACGAGGAAGTTTTTAAATTAACGGTACTAATTTATTTTTTAAGTCAATAATTTTCAATTTACATTAATATATTCATATTAAGTACTTCTAATTGTAAGATATTATTAATATAATGTTAAATGTATAATAAGGTTAAGGCTTTCGTGACCATTGTTTCCATATCTATATTTGTTCGAGTTTATAGATCTAGATATATTATTAATGTAATTAATTAATATAATATTGATTAATATAATACAATTTATTATTATTATTATTATCATAATAGCCAAATTTAGGTTATCTCCCATATTAATTATATTATGAGACAAAAGAAGTTTTAAATAAAATTGATAAAAATGTTGATTCTTTATGAAAAATTCTAATTTCAGTTATTTGCAAATATCATCAGAAGGTATATATGTTTTTCCCAATGGGTCTCCGTGTTAAATTGTAAAAAATAGATATACAGAATGTTTATTATAATTCCATTTTATTATATATTTCTTATTGAAATGTTGAGAAAGAAACTGCCCAAACGTGATTTGTTGTATTTTAAATCGATTATTGTTGTTGTTAAACAAATTTCAAATGGATTATTAACTTTGTCCTTTATAGTGGAAACTCGAATTTATCATCACTTGTAACTGGTTTATTCTAAAAATCACAGAAATACAAATTGTACAAAACTAAGATTGTTAAAGGTTTGTATTTTTTTACATCTTTTTTAATATAGAAAAAATAATTATAAAATATGCAATACCATTGTAAAAAGACAGCTCCTAAAAGTTATAAACTTTAAAATTGTGTAGTTCCATGATAACCATACAATTTTTACTTGTTTGCATTCTTCTCATCATATGCTCAATTAATTGCTTTTATTTTTAATTGTCTCAGGTTTACTAAATACCGAGAACTGGACACACTATATTTAATATAACATAATTATAATCAAAGAAAAAAGTCTATATGTAAAAACTTTGCATCTAGTGATGTATGCAGTATGATTAATAAAAATTAATCAATAATCTTTCAAATTTTATTATTTTTCTTTAGTTTAATTAATAGGTCTAAATATAAAGTAATAACATTATGTAATATTAGTCTAAAAAGAATATAATATATACTAATTTATATTAAAATAAATAATGCAAAAGAAATAAAAGTTAATAAATGTCATTATCATAACCAATGTCGATTTGAGTTTTTGATATCAAATGTTCATTATATTCGAATAAAAAACTAACAGGATTTTAATAACTGAACTCATAAAATGAAGTAATTTAAACTTTTGCTATAAAATACTCGCTACTGTATAAACCAAATAATAAAAAAATTTTAATTAGTGCGTTTCGATTTGGTTTCGATATTGAAAATTCATTTACGTTTATGAATGAGTATTATTTTCCAAATACAAAGGTTTTCAATTAATAAAATTATATTTTAAGCTACATAAATGTTAAAATATACTAAAAAATACTATATGATTTGAAGAAATTAATAAGTATTTATATTCTTTCTATTTATTTAAAATATTCGAGTGCACTTTTTTCATTAACTTATTATCCAGAAAAATACAAATATAATATTTAAAACAGTGGAAAATCTTTTATTCATTTTCTTTATGAGAGAAAATTCTTTATCATATTTCATAGTTACGGTTTAACTTGTTAACAATAAGCCGACGAGCTCCGGAAAGCAATTTACGTCCGTGTATCTGCGGAAGTCATTAGTCAATGGAGGGAAATAAACCATGTTATATTAATCCTCGGGGATTTCGTAAAAAAATAATACACTGAACGATATAAATTGTTCTGTATTCTGGGTAATGTTTAAAAATGTTATTCTACAAGTAAAAACTATAGGTAGAATTTATTACTATATGAACAGGGTGTCTCGAATTGATCGTCTTTGTTCTTGTGACTAGAATTTCGGGACCAGATAAAGGAATGTATGTACCATACCTAATCTGGAAATACTAACCAATAACAACCAACTTGATCACTCTGTACAACTAATACACAAGTTTATAAATATAGATATAAATATTTAGAGATTGAAATTTCCTTTTCAATTTTATTAGATATCGCCATTTATTATTGTCTTTTTCGCTTTGTAATTTTACTCAAACTAAGATCTGGAATGAGCGGCAAACACCATCGAGATAAATTAGGCTTTGTTTTAAAGATGATTAAATTATGTCCCTGTTACAGAATTCATGAAACAATAAATTCCATTTTTAAGAACATTAATCCATTCTCATTATTTCAGTAAATTTACCAAACTTAATTTAAAAAAAAAAACAATTATAGTTCAATGTTTGAAAGTTTTCTAGCAAAAGCGCCGGTGAAAGAGATCGGTACTCACCCAATGGATACGTGTGAGACAAACGGCTACGACATGCGAGCACCAGTACGCCGTCGACGTGCAGGTGCAGTTGCAAGAAGAGATGCGGCGCCGATCGAAGGTCACGGCCACGTTGTTAAATTGGCCACGACCTCCTCCGGCACCCGCCGTTCCACCGCCACCGCCGGCACCACCTCCTCCGCCGCCGCCACCATTGCCGCCACTCTGCTGTTGAACACTGGCTGACAGATGAAAACCTGCAACGCAAAACGGTTAAGTCGTGGGATGAGGAAATGGGCGAAGTGGAGCTCAGGTGGCAAAGCACCGGAAGACTTCGTTTGAAAGTTTTGTAGACATGTGTCCAACATTGGTTTAAATAAACCGTAAAACTCGTATTGTTTATTTAGATTCCTTGCAAGCTATTTAAATATTTTTTGCTTAAAAATTAGACAACGTGACCCTTATAAATATGTACATAGTTAATTTTATTTAAAAAATATTATTACACAGAGCATGTTTTATAAATAATATTATTTTACATATGTAAATAAACATGTCTCAATAAATTATCTTATATCACAATCTCATAATAAATTGACTTTTCCCATTATTTATTCTATATAATTTACTTTGTATTAATTAAAAACATATGTTGCTTTAATTACTAAACAAAACTTACCTATTTGCAACGGCTCCTTGACCATATGATTGCGATGGAGGCTCTCGCCACGAGCGAACTCATCAGCCGACCCGTTTGCCAAGCAAGAGTACAACCTGATGTCCTCCTCGTTGTCGGGGAAGCTCCAAAAGGCGATTCGCAGCTGAAGCTGTTCGGGCACGGGTGGATAGAAGTGCTCGACCAGCTCGAACGGGATGTGAGACGCAACACATTTCGCCGCTAGTTCGGTCAACGATGGCACGGTTGACACATCTGGAAAGACGATAATATTCAATAGTTAAATAAGTTTAAAAAGTGGAATATGGGACACCTTGTATATGTGTGAAACCCTCTTAACCGGAAATAATCACCCCTTTTATAGCTTGTATGATGACTATAGAATTAAAAATTATTTTTTTTTATTTATGCATTAATGCGGGTACCTCTATAACCAACTGTACTGTAAGTTGGATGTATTTAATGCACACCAATAAGCTTATTCATTTAAAAATGCTGAAAATTCCAATTGAATGAATCAATATTGTTGATTCCGGACGAATATTATGCATATTCGTACGATATAATCAAATAAAACGATTTCTTTGCTCGTCATTTCCTGCAGACGACACCACATCTATTATAATAAATGTTACTTAAAGATACTTTCGTAATTAATCAATTATTAAATTACTGAACCACTTCTGTCATGTTTTCGCTGACGTTCAAACTGTTATATACAGAACAAATGGCTTTCTGAAACATTCACGGTCCTTCGAAAGGTCAACAGGAAAAGGAAAACGAAAAACCGGATGCAGAATCGACTGAAACGTTTCCGGTACACTGATTCGTGTTTGGAACTTAAAAAACAATCCCATCTAAACTGAAACGAGAAAGCATTCTTATCATTCATTTATGAGGATTCGCCTGCGAATCATTTTTCCAGAAACTTTTAAAATGAATCCACCAAGTATTACCTCCATCGATTCGGTAATGGACGCAAATTTATTATTAGAGTTTATAAACCTTTCTTATTAAATATCATAGATGTAGAACAAATATTAATTAAAGTTTAACAAACAATTAAAACCACATCTATTCATATTTAGCAGCAGCACATCAAAATTGTTTTACACCGGTGCGTGTAGACATTAAAATGTGTCCTTCGGCTCTTCCAGTGCGTGTCCCTACGACAGTTTAATTTCCACCCCGAACTTTAACCTCGCGACTTCCTGCGAAATCCCACCGTTATTAGTCGCATTTAAATGACCGTCTAAACTTGTAATTACGGTTCGAGTAATAGCATGAATTAAATGTAAAAAAAACATCTGCATTGTATCGTTATTAAAGGTTTTATATTGAAAATGTTGCGGTTGTTAAACTGCAGCTAATAATATTGTTTTTGATAACCTAGTTTTTGCGCTAGCACATGATTAAATATTTATCAATTGTGAAATGTCGAATGTAATACACCTAAACAACTCACAACTGTGGCATACGGTTAATGTAATATTACCAGTTTACATGAAAAAGCTCATCACATGGAAATGACCTTTTCTATAGTAAAATTTTACGTAGTATGAAAATGGGCTCCCTTTTTTGAAATATCACCAGCGTCACAAACGGGTTAGTAAGGGCGATATTTATTATGGAATTTTTGTATATTTCTTTTTTATTGTATATTTTACTAAATCTAAAATATCACAGAAAACAGATCAAAAATATATTTTGACCCCAAAGATACGCATCATTTTACTTAATCTTTGAAATGTTCCTTGCTATAATTGACGCACAATAAAATATAAACTTACTGTAAATAGTTTACAATATTAGCCACAATTATAACAACTTAGTAAAATATATTCAAAATATGAGCTGTACTAATTGAATTGGACAGTACAGTACCCGTAATTATTTTTTTCTGTAATTGTGGTGTGGTCAATCTAATTATATTCTTTGAAAAATTGTATTTTTTTTATTTTTCAATGAACAAATTTATAGCTTTTTTTTCTTTACAGTCTTTCATTGTTCTCTCTCAAATTAATTATTGTTTAACTATTGATGACGTGAAACTAAATGAAATTACAATCACCAATTCCGAGAGAAAAAAGAAGAGATGGGTAAAAATTTACAGCTAAATAAATCAATTGTTTCCTGTATTGTTAAAAAATTTAGAGAAACTGTGGTAACTAGTTTAAAAAACTTCAAATAACTGAATGATAAGAATGTCAAAAAACAATCCATTCTTATCGATATCTAATATTAAAGATAAGGTGAAAGAAATGGAACTTGCTGAAATTAGTTCAAGGAGTGTGAAAAGTTGATTTGTAGAGAGAGCTTCAATTGACCTCAGACCTTCAAGAAAAACTCATTTTGGTTTCTACTACAATTTTGTCTTGCTTAGGATCACAGAACAGTAGAGACAAGTAGTCTGCTAAAGTCAAACATCATAACATACAGAAATAAGACAGTGAAACAGGGTGACAGTTCAACTACGCTATGGGGATGCTTTAATTCTTGTGGAGTATACACCCTTAGACTAATTTATGTACAGAAATAAAATAAACAACAATTTGTTTCCATATATTGAATAAATGATGATCTTCATTAATGTGGTTCAACATGAAAACGAACCCAATTACACATTAAATGAACTGTTCATAATGATTCAAAAAACTTAAAGAAATATAGACTTGTCATATATTCGGCAATTGATCGAGTCTATCCCACGGATATAATTATAAAATTAAAAGACTATTATACAAAGTGATATTATATATATATGAATATTAGATTAAATAATCATTTAAAAATCCTTTCAAAATTAAAGCTTGCTTTAGAAAAATATGTGTAAATAATATTTTATAGAGTAAGAATATAATGAGTTTTTATAATACAGTATAAAACAACATTAGTAAATTAATATTATTTTAACATTTCACATGAAATAAAATATTTAACCTTTTAAAAAGGTGCTATAATAATAACAATTATTACATATCAAAATGTGTGTGAATGTTTTTACCATTTACCAAGAAAAGAAACTATCACACTTTTTCCAAATCTGCAAAAAATTAGTTTTTGCAGAAATTTCTCAAAATCTATATAATGTGGTTGTTTATAACTAAATAGTTCATTATCCTTTAATTGACTACGTCACTTGTACTCTGGTCAATATTTGCAGACAGCAATTTCGGTATTTCAGTAATAAAAACCAAAAATATGCTAACGCAAAGAAACAAGATGAAACTCGGACATAATCGTGCAGCAGCTCATGTTTAAACAACACACACCTGCCCACAAGATAGCAAACATAAACACGCACATCTCATCCCAGGTTGTTTTCGAAAACTGTCAGTCAGATTGTCTCTAGTGGATGCGATAAATAACAATCATCGCAAACAAAACGTTGAACAAAACCCGTCGGCAAATATTAGTTATTCTATTTTAGGAAGCCGCGAGTTTTATTTATATTCATCCCGTACGCGAGTTCAAATCCACAAACAAGACGACCCGAACGCGGGACGAAAAAGAAAAAAAAACGAGAGAAACAATCCGGGGAAGAGGAATAAAATTCTAGCGGCAGGTGATTTAAAGCCGACGTCGGAAATTCGATATTTCGGCGTTCGGGGAGCAGCTCTTCATTGGCAAACGTTGCACTTTCAATTGCGCCCACGAAAATAATTAACGAGCGAAACTCGATTAAATTTATGTAAATGAGGGTTGAGATTTAATTTGTTTTTAATAGAAAAAAATAATTTCATTATTCGCGTATATGTGAGATATAAAATTAAATTAGTTAACGAGTAGGGCAACAATTATTAATTAATTTGGCAACTTGTTAAATTAAATCAACACTGAAAGCTCGATAATTCTGTTGTTTATCATTATGATGGTAAAGTTTGTGTAACAGACAATACATTAATAACTTATTTCTAAAGAGAATAATTTATTTTTTTATGATTATTTAATAAAATAATTATTTCTAAAGCATTACAACTTTTACACGAGTCAGGACATTGGAGCTGACAGGAATAGGAATGTAACTAAATTTTTCATCATTAAATTTTATAGGATAGAGTCACCCAAAAGGTATTTAGAAACAATAAACACAAAATTGTTTAGAACTTCAACATTTACATTAATCACGTAACAGGTTATCAATATATGCAGATTCAATACAATATAATGCAAATGCATGATTACGTATCAACAATGACAGTAGTTGATTTGATGTATTGTTTCGACCTGATAGTGGATGGTATTATTACAAAACATATTCGTTATATGATATTCCCGGTTATGTTTTTGAAAATATTACTGGTACATCAATAAAAACCTTTTGTAGATAAATTCCAGCAGCACAATGTTTTAAATAAACTTTTTAAAACGAGATTCAAATCTAATTGTAAGTTATTTGATATTTGAAACCACAGCTAAGAAATTAGTTCACTAGTATTTTAAAAACAAGTATTCAACTTCGGGAAGCTTCAACATCCTCTTATTTTGCAGAAATTTTAAATTGGAATATAGTTTCAAGGAAAATTTAATTACATTGTCAGCTGAACTAGGCAGTATAAATGGAAATATTAATTTAAAATTTAAAGCTCAAATTTAATTAAAACAAGTAATCTACATTTTCACTTAATTAAATATGAAAGCAATAGAAGTAAATTTGTAAAGCATCCGCTTACACGGTTTACCTAAGACTTTTTAATTAAATGTAATACTAATAGTGTAATCATTATTCCAACAAATTGATTTTGAAACTCTCCGGAAAATGTTCTATTGTCAATCGAATTTTATAGAACACATTCATTATAAAATTACAACGATTCAAAGTACGTTTTACGAAACGGCCGTTGAACAGTTTGACTTCGTACAAAGTACATCTAACAATAAGTTTTAAACCTGGCCTATTGTTATGTACACCTGTTCGTGACGAACGATTCCGTAATCTTTGTGGAAAGAGGATTAAATTATGACCACGACCAGCATATCGCTGGCTCCTTACCACCATCAATTAAGAATGAATCCAACTGCAGCTGCCTTTCGTAATCCCACCGTTTATGTAGTTCTTACTTTCAATTTTTACCTTAAGGAACCTGTCAGATTTATTCAACCAATAATTCTTTAACATCATTTTGTGTCCCTAATTGGAAACCATAATTTAGTTTGACTTCAAAATTCGGAAAATTTAATTTACTTTATTTATGTTTTTTAAATTCATACACTCTTTCATGCAACAATATAACAATAATTTAGATACGTTAATAATTTAGTACAATAAGTTTGTCAAAATCAAAAATATTATTTTTTATGTTTCCTAGACTTTTCAAAAATGACCAGATATCAATCGATGTTTGCGATAATCAATATTTTATAAGAAATTGTAGTCCTGATTACTCAGTTTTTCTCTAAAGCCAAAGACATCCAATTTGGGTCACATTATACATGCACACATTCACACGTCAATCAACAATATTTGTTTACAGTTACATCGCATTTTTCGTTAGGCCGATTATAACTGGAGGTGCCGAAAAATATGTTACAAAACTGCAATAAAAGTAATTTATGGCCAACCGCCGATATTTTTATATTATCCGACGTGGTATGCAAATGTGTTCCGATTCGAATTTGGAAATGCACCTTATTCATGAGCCCATATTGCGAGAGAAATGTTTTCAAAGCAGTACGACCACAACGAGTTGAAAGTCCGCCGCCGTGGAATGGTGCTTAGCAAAAACAAGACTCCAGCGTCGAGATTTTTAACAATTCCTACTTCTTCGGCAGCAACTTAAAATAGCTTTTTATTTGTCCGATGTGAAAACGAGCATTTTTCAGCGTGCCTTCAGCAAACCGTCTTTTACCGTCGAACAAAAAGGATAGATGAGACTTTCGGTATGATAAATTATACCATTGTGAGATTAAGAGGGCCAACGAGATGTGATCGGTGCAGAGGGCAGACGTTACCTGAGGCAGATCATGCAGACTCTGAACTTTAACGACAATGACCACAAATTCAAAAGTTAATGGCTTTCGTTGATTTATGCGCAGTCATAAATCAAATTAATGAAGAGTTTGTACGTGTACGTGAAAAAAATACTACAACTGACACTCAGTACTCAATCGAAGACAATGTACCACAAAGACGAAGAAGCGGAAGCACTTGAATAGACGGGTATGTGCAACAACCGTGGAAATGAATAGGAAATGTGCTTTAATGAATGTCATAGTTGTACAGTGGAACCGTAAAAGATTAAGCACGATTGGTTTGTAACGAGAAAAGTCGCTTTTGTTTATAGACTCGTCGAAAGTGAAAATGGTGTTTGGCCGAGAAACCGGTCGTTCGGCCCCCTTGTGCGTCCCGTGCGGGGCTAACGTCCCCTTGTCAGTTTGTAAGTTTAAGCGATCGACGCGCCACCGTGACCTCTCGGTCTTGGGCAGGAGTCACCACGTGCTCCATGCAGTCTTGGCCTTCCCCCGTTCCATCTCTTATTTCGTACTAGAATGCACAGTAAACTAAAGATACATTCAAGTTAGAAAAGTGCTATTTACCAATCACATTTTTCTATTACAAATTTAGGACAATGGTAGTTCACGTCACGCTAAATGCACATGGACAATGATAAGTAATTAAAGTAAGATATCATATTCCATGCATGTATTAAGTTACAGGTAATTTTAACCCACATTTAGCTCCCTTAACAATAAAAAACATAAATTACTTAGATAAGAAATGGTTTAAAAAATTATTAAAACTTATGGACAACATAAAAGGGGTGCCAGACAAATAATTTAATATATTTTTTTAAAGTAGCACAGAAGAATGAATATAAATGCTCTTTCACATTCAAATATTTATGGTAATTAACGTCTAGTTGGTTTGCTTTAAAAAAAGTTTTTTACTATAGGCTTAATTACTGTTTTTAATGTAAATACATCACAAAATATCGTTGTTTGTATATCCAAAACTCAGCTTCAGATCTTCTACCTAGAAAAATTGGTGTGTTCACAAAAAAATTATGCTTGTCAGTAAAAGAAATACACTAAAGTAAATAAAATTTTTTAGCTGATAGATCAATTTTTATAGGTCACTGCTACAATTTATTTTATTTTTGCTTTTTTAAAAAATACTTAAAAATTAGGAATTAACAAATATTCATTTGTCACCCCTATTTTTTATTAACCAATTCATTAACAGGTGTTTCATGACCTTTTTAATTATTATGAGAGCTTGAACTAATTTATTCACCTCGTAGGAATCGTCAAAATATTTCACAATTCAGTTTGGTGTATTGATTTGCTATTTTAGTATAAACTATTTACATCATACTGAACTATTTACCTATATTGATTATGCACTATCAGTAAATATTTAATATATTCAATATTAAAATACTAATTAAGCACATTTAAGCTATACAAATAAACTGAGTCTCATAACGATCACAACTTACTGAACAGAAGATAATTAAACGTTAATATTAAAGAATTTTTTGTTAAATTTTAAATACCTGCAATAATTTTTAATTAATTAATATTAAAATAGATGTACACATAAAAACTACAGCTGATTATTAATGTTTATATTGACGTATGCATGCAATTGTCTTATCCCGTTAAAAGTAATTTGAGAACCAACTTTTAAACCAATGTTTAATTAAACAAAACAACTCTCAGATTCAATGAAAGATGGGTGAATCGTGACTACACTTAATTTTGAAACATAAAGCATGTTATTTAAACAACGATAGACTCTAGCAATGATGACAAATGATTTCGCACCAAACTGATAATCATTTAACAAAAAATGCATAACTGAAGATGCATTCCAACTTACAATTTTAAACAAGAATATGTTCGTTGCGCCTAATTCTGATGTCAGCTAAACTTTTGTGGTAAGAACCTCTTGCTAGGAACAATGCATGGAATAAGAAAGATTGGACCAAACCTTTGAATTCTCACAAACAAATTCTGCAGTATTCAGTAATTCAAATGTCCCGTTTTACTTTCACAACCTAATTTAAAATGAACATAACTCGAAGGCTAATGTTGAATGTACTCAAAAAATATCTTTCCAAGTCCAAAACATTTGGCATCTGTCGTTTGATTACAGCCTGACATTTCGTAATATATTTACCGATTTTCCGTGTCCGACCGTTGCAATCGAAAATACCACCTTGAAATTAGTAAAAATAATTTTGCAGCAGATGCTGATTATTGCCGTACCGTAATTAGGTAGGCCGTACGTACTTCGTAAATCGAAATAACTGATGGTCATGTGCACACGTATGCAAGGGCAACGCCACAAAGCCCCGCTTAAATTAAACGTGAAATTTGTCTCCTCGAATTGTTCTATAAAAAATGGTACTAACGGCGTAGCCTCACTTCAGCAGGTGCTTGATGATTCATCATATACACACAGGATGTTCTTTGTGTGAAGTTTAATTGAGTGATTTTACTCGGATTCTTGTAGGAATAAGTACCATAAACACTTCAAAAATCTTAAAAAACGACCAGTTTATGAATCTAAGACTTGGGACAATTTTAACTCATCCACGGTCCAGTTTTCGCTTTGATTGTGTTACTTTTAACTTCCGGTCGTCTCACAGTAAATTATGAGGCTAGAAGCGAAAGTCAGAGACCTAGATGTAGGTAGTTCTAAGCAATGGATGATATTCCTCAAAAGTTTAAATTACGAATTTTATAAAAAAACAGTTAATTGTTTAATAGTGCCACTGACATTATTTTCTGTAAAACATTCATTCAATGCCCTAACATTATATATACACATGTCTAAACCCATATTACATAAAGTGATAAAAATTTACATAACAATGAAAGTTTAATTAAAAATGCCACACTCTTATTAACTCACACCATCGAATGCATCTTTTAATTACCCAAATAAACAAATTACGTACAAATTTCAGTATTTAATATTATATGTAGGTACACAATTACACCATCTTTTGATACTCATACCCCTAACAAATAAAAATTTCACTTGAAACTTTTTTTATGAGTTCTTGTAATTTACTAGTTCAACAAGGATACTTTTACATCAGCGAGATTTTGCTTTCTATTTCTGGTACAATCAATTCAGTTCCGTGGATTTGTCTCGGTAATATCTACTTAAACTTCAAACTGATTGGACCAATTTTCTATCAATTTTGGCTTATCAATACTCGGAAATCATACCTGTAAATATTTTTTAAAACGCAAACCTCGGTAACAGATGTAATGGATTTAATAGAACATGACGCGATTTCTCCAGGAGATAATTGTTTCCATTTCCTTCGCCGCGTTTATTTATGTTATCGAACAATTTTCTTATGAAAGTGTGTAAAGCGACGACTGGCCATTAGTTAACAAGTACTAACATAAAAAAACGAAAACCATAACGACCTGCTTTAAAATAAAAATACATTTTGGCGATGAACGCACAAATAAAAATCGACGGATCAGTATAGTAAGTAAACAGGTAAAAATGTTCCCCAAAAACTTCGAAATTTAAAGGGCCTTATGCCGTAATTTTAAAATTGAAAAAGAAAAGTTGACATTTGGTACCTATTGTCCATATAAAAAATATGAGAATGAGATTTGTCTACCAACGTTGCAAGTTTAGAATGTATGCTATACCACCTTTTCAGTTTGGTTCAGGTAGAATAAAAACCGTGACTCCTCCACTTCTTATGTTCTTTGTGTAAATATATATATACAACATGATTCACCTGACCTATTCATTAAAAGTTTACAGAACACGGTATTGATTTGAATTTTGTGTAGCAATTAGAACTTGATTCCGCTTTCGCCGCAAGTGACATCGTGTATATTTTGCATTTTTAAATTCTACATGTAATTGCAAATAAAATGGCTATACCATGTCCTCAATTCAATTGTTTTTGATTTATGAATTTTGTTTTACAAATGATATTTTCTATACTAGAAAGTTCATTTTGGTATACACGTTAATCATAGCAATTTTATCTGCAACTACATGTAGAATTTAGAAATCCAAAACATGCAGGGTGTCCAACTGAAAATAACAGTTTTGATTTTTTAAGATGCACAAAATTACAAGTAAATAACGAACACCCCGTATAAAAGTTGGGAGTACTAATAATGGTGAACTTCACTTTAGCATCACTACTCGTGGCTTTACAGATATTTTAGTTGGACCATAAATTTATCAAAATTTTAATAACTTAAAAACTATTGGGTTTAGATATAGTATATAGTAAAGCCATTTTATGATCAATTATATATAATTTAAATTTCCAAAAATTTACAGGGTGTTGAATTGAAAATAAAAAAGTTAATGGCACTTCTGGTGAATCACGAAATGAAATTTTGTTCAAAATGAATTAGATAAGTAGTACAAATCAAATTATAATTGCTTTGAAATCACTACTTTTTTCCGTTATTCCTAATCAAACACCCTGTATGAATTAATATAATTATATATTAAATATTATATCAGAAAAAAACTTCAATGATTCTTGATTTCTTTTTCCACAGATCACTGTGTTTTAAGGATGATAATGATAATGTTGCCAACAATTTGTTTATTATGAAGTAGCCAATATTTTGTTCTTGTCGTTTGTATATTATATTTACATAAAAAACCTTTTAACCTCTGTGTTAAAATCGACATTTTTATGTTAATTGGAAATTCGTTGAAATTCTGTTATATTTTTCTTTATTAAAAAATTATAAACGTAAAAACTTATTAACATTTTAATAAATTGATGGAATCTCAAACATTGTCACTCCCCTGTAGTACAATTGTGAAAATTAAAGTTGCCAAAGTAATAGAGTTGATGACATCTAAATTGAATGGTAAGAACAGACTTCGAATAATTTAATGAAATGGGATCGTACTTCTCTTTTAACAAGTTTTCATTGTCCCATTTCTGAGTTGTAACATAATATACAAAAATATTATTTAAACAAGGAAACTTCTTCATCCTACATTTCCGAAATCTTAATTTATTAATGAAAAAAACTTTTTGATTTTAAGTTAATATACATTACTAAAGTCATACAGGTCCTTAAAAAGATGTAATTACCATACAGATGTCACATTGTTCATAAAAATTTTCTTCACAAGAAACAAATTAAATAAACTTTAATGCTAACTTTAACTGCTGCAATTGGTTACACCTGTCAAACATACTATTAAATTTCTTGCTACAGTTTTTGCAATATTTTAATAACGTGCTTTAAAAATGTATTGCAAACTATATACTCTAATTGGTATTATTAATTTATGTACCCAAAAGGATGAATGTTTGAGACTCCAAACAAGGAATACAAAAAATAAAAGCCAGTAAAAACATAAATCTTGTGGTGAACAAAAACAACATAAATTTTCAAATATAATCTTTAAAATAGGTATTAAATTAAGAAGAATGTTGATACTTATTTATGGATATAATAAATTAACGTTAACTGTAAAATTATTTTGAAATTGAACAATTAATTGAAAATTTAAATATAGACACCACAGTAATTTCACTTATGAGATGACAGCTGTATTAATAGTGATGTTATCAATATTCTCAGATGAAAAATTAAGTGTGCCCGTTATTCATTCACACATACTCACACACACATGTCATTAATTGTGTGAATTACTAATTATGACACATTTATTCGGAACGATTCATTTTACATTCCGCACGATTAGAAAGAAGTGTGCATTAAAACAAACATGTTTACGAAGAAACAGAGATTCGTTTGACGTACGGTCATAAACACATGCACGGCAGTGGCAAAGAACAAAGAACTCGGGTTCAACGATACCATGACGGGGTGTCGATTGCAGGAATTTCGAGCGTACGTAGTGGCACTCACCTTCGGCCGGTCGTTTGCTGGCACCTCCGAAATAAGTGGCCGCCGTGCCGGTGGCCGGTTTCTTCCAGCCCCTCCAGTTATTGCAGAGGCTCTCCGGCTCCGAGCTCCAACTGCACAGGGAGTCCTCCTCGAAGCGGTCGGAGTCCTCGAAGCTGAACCTGTCGCCCTCCTCCCAGTCCAGCATAGCAGCCGCTGCCGCCTCATCACCTCCTGCAGCTGCACCATTACCACCTCCCGCCGCAGCAGCCAGGGTTCCTGTCACCACCGAACAACACTAAAGGAAACAGCGATTCTCGATGACCGCGGACAAAGGACAGACGGGGACCCTTCGATTTCGCAAGCACCAACACTACCCAGCAGCTTTATCAGAGCGGCATCGCTTGCAGCTGGATGCTCTGGGGCCCCACAAGCTCATACACGAAGGGCTTTCACTCACAACTCGAACGGAAACTGTTTCGAGACCTCCCCCATTCAACGATATAAACAAATATGGCGACGGACTGACGACAGCCACAGAACACCAATTACACTCCTCTGACACTCCGTCCTCAGCACGGAACAGGCCCAGCACCTCTGTCAGACTCTCCCTTACTTTCTGTTACACACGAACATACAAATTCCGTCTCTCTCGCTGCTGTCTACTCTCCTGGATGTAGCGTCATCTTTCGGTCAACTCCCAAAATGACATGCCTTAAATTTTTAATATTGCAATTTTTATCAGAATTTTTCCTTATTTATGTTCCGTTTACATTTTTAATATCTAATTCGTTTAATTTACTTTTAGAATTGTCCCGAAGCACGCTTTTTCTTTAAATTGTAATTTACGATTACTTAGTTGGTCACAGTGGCGTTTGACGTTTATGAAAGTTAACTCTTGATGTGTCAAATTGAGAGTTAATAATTTATCTTATTGAAAATGGCTCACGTTTGTGGTCCAGAAATAGTTAAATACGCGTGTCATTGTGGCCTACTGAAGCCGATTTCCCAATTATACTTCTGTAGGCACTGTTCTAAGATACGGTGTAGTTTTTGTGTTTGTCATGAGGTAACAACCTATTTTCAAATTCGACGTTTTATTAAATAATTTTCAATTCTTCAATTTTAATCTCAATGATTTATATAATTAATTTTTAATAGCAAACGAAATGCATTAACGCTTAACAACGTTTCCGTTGAATGCCATTAAGGGTAAATTATAATTTCCATATGAAAATACGAAATTCTACATAAGAATCAAAATTTAAAAGATTCGTTTTAAAGCTGTTTATTCTCTGTAATCTGCTTAAGACTTTTTATAAATCATAAAACGTACATGGTGCTCATAAAAGAATACATTAAAATACAGCTACACAACAAAGTGTATAATCAATAGTTAAAATACTAAAGATTTGCAATAAAAATAATTTTTAATTACACATTAAAAACATTTTATATCAATCCAAGATTGATAATTTTTGCTATTCACTTCACATTATTATTGATTTGTGTTCATATCCTTTGTAACAGGTGGATTCATTATTCTGTGGAAAATGCTCGGAAAATATTCCATCTGCGGAGGCCCGCATCAAGAAAAATCGATGTGGCAACTGTCTAGTGTGTCCCAGTTGTCAACAAGATCTAGGACCAAGAATTGCGGCGACTTCAAAGACTCAACATGCAGATGAGCCTAAAACTCCTGTGAAGAAAATGCACTATTTGCTCTGTCAATATTGCAGATGGACTTCTAGAGACGTCGGAATTCCTGATCAGACCAGCGGTAATAAGTGCCCTGGATAAAAATATATAAATTAATAACGTTTTTCATTGTACTGTTAGTTACTGGATTTCCCGATCGTGATAACGTGCACGGGCATCGTCTGCAGGAAGTTCTTGATGCTTACAAGGCTGTGGTTTTATCACAAAAACAACAAAAAGAGAATGACAAAAAGAAACAAAGGAAGAAATATATGAGTTACACTGTAAAATTATATAACAATTAGTATACATAATATTATAATCTAATATTTTAAAGGATATGACGGGAGTTACGGCTGCTGCTTTACGAAAGAGAATTGGGTTACCAGCTGATAGAACACACCCTTTGTTAAAGAGCAAACCAAAAAAGCCAGAACCTGCTGTTGCAGTAGAGGAGGTGGAGGAGTTGCCTGATTCAATCTTCACTGAACCACTTAATTTCTTAGAAGGTATTTTGTGATACATATATGTAGGAAATTGTTACATAAAGCGTTTTTTAGTTACTTCAATCGATCAACGTTTGTTATATCCAGAGAGTCAACCAGTCACAGTTGATAAAATGTTTCCAGTTCACAAACAATTATCCATTAAAAGATCTTTGAGATGTAGAGCTTGTGAACATAATGTCAGCAAGCCAGAATATAATCCAAATTCTGTAAAATTCAAAATTCAATTATTTGCTTAGTAAGTATAATAATTTAAAAAAATTCAATTGATTTGATGACTGTTTTTGTAGCTATCACATTCCTGATATAAGAATAGTAACAGTAGAACCTCTTAGAGCTGGTAAACCTGTTGAACTAATATTAAAATTCACCAATCCCACTCAACATCAAACTGATATTTCCTTCTTGGAACTTGTTATTACTGAACCAGAAGATGAAGAAATCAAAGAAACAGAAGAATCTTTGGATTCATTAAGTTTACAAGATGTAAGATATAGAATAGTTTAATGTAAGTTATTTTTAAATTTTGTGTTTCAGAAGCAACCAATATCACTACCCTCACTGACATCTACCAGTCAGCCAAGTAGCTTGTTGAGTTTGCCTTCTCATAGACAACCATCAATTACCATAAAACCTAGGAAAATTGAACAAAATATTAACTGTAAAGTTGAAATTCCAACTAGCAGTTTTATTTTACCTCCTCGTGATGACGCTGCTGAGTATGATGATTCTGGAGACACGCATAATATTCAAGATGATACAAAGTAAGTTTCATATATAAATTATAATCTTTATTTTTTACTGTATTTTAATATTCCAGGCTTGTTAAAAGAAGGAAGGCTAATAAAGCTTTTATAAAACTTACTGTAACACCAGATGAGAATCTGCCTTTGAATGAAGAAGTAGTTTGTGGATTTACAATGCGACATCTCTACACAAACACTATGTTAACCCATCAACCACAAAAATATGAACGCAATGTTCAAGTATTTCTAACTCTGGGCAATATTGTAGGTTCTGAATGATATAATTAAGTTGCAATTTTAATAGTTTTAGTACTAAAAATATTGCTGTATAACTAATTTATTTAATGTTTATTTAAAATGTAATCATTGTTACTAATGTAATGTAAGTACAATGCATGCTGTTTAATATTTTATACTTATTTTTTGCTTAATAAAAGTTTGTATTCGTCAACTGTTTTTTACTACACGGTATTATTATAAAATGTTTGTCACAGGACATAAATAAGTTCATAATACCTAGATATCGGAGTGTTTAACACCATTTATAATGCACATTCAGCACTAGTTATGGGTTTTAATTTAAAGAAACTATTTCATTACTTCAACGAAGTATTTATTGAGATGTTAAAGACATAAAAAACCAGCAAATTTACAATCTGCGACCGCGGCGACCACCCTTCCTGCGAGTAGAGTCTGATGGAATGGGGGTAACATCTTCAATGCGGCCAATCTTCATGTTTGAACGAGCCAAAGCCCTAAGAGCACTCTGTGCACCAGGTCCTGGAGTTTTTGTCTTGTTTCCACCAGTAGCACGCAATTTAATGTGGAGGGCGGTGATGCCCAAAGTTTTGCACTTTTCAGCTACATCCTATAAAAGAAAACATTCATATGTAGTATTTTGTAACTGACTGAAAGCTTCACACTTTAAATTAATGTATAAAGAGGCGTTGTAAACACCTTAATCAAGTGTTTAGCAAATTTAACATGTGCATAATAAAAATAGTGGGAAAAACAAAATATACATAATAAAACTCTAAAAACGCACTACCACTAAGGTTACACTGATTAAAATAATTAAGCTTTATATGATCTATTAATTACAATTTGAGTGAAACCAAAACAAACTAGTAACTCACCTGAGCAGCCAACATAGCAGCATAGGGAGAAGCTTCATCTCTGTCTGCTTTCACTTTCATTCCACCAGTAACTCTGGAAATGGTTTCTCTTCCAGACAAATCGGTAACGTGTACGAAAGTATCGTTGAAACTGGCGAAGATGTGGGCTACACCAAATACAATTTCGCCTTCACGAACTTGTGGTCCAAGGGACACTTGAACTTCTTCTTTCTGTACTTTTCCTTTTCTTGGCGCCATTGCAACCTGAAACCCAATAAGTTGTTGATAAATCAAAGGAACTTTTTTGCAGTTACAGGAAGATGTCAACAATAACCTACAAATGCGACCCAACTCTTGTATCCGACAACATCGATAAAAATCTACAATTATTTTAATATAAAACTGTTGATTAATAATAATAAATTGTTGGGTCGTATTCTTACCTACGTATTTTGTAAATTAACTAATAAACTTAAATATTTTTACTTAAGAATTAATGGATGATGCACTTACAATGTGTCTTTCGGCTAGAAGGAATTCTAAAGAGGGCGCTGAAACGTCACACTGACATAAACTAAAAACAAAAGTCTCCAGCACAGTTGATATAACAGATATCCCAGGTAAAGAGTCATATTACATTTCACAGATGGCGCTTAATAATTTTGTTGTTTTAAAATATATAAAATTTTTATATCGTACTTTTAAATTACAATTGAAATACAATTTATTGCATGAGAAGTATTTACGTAAAAAATATACCCAGAAATGCTTATTAATTATTTTTATATACTCTTTTGAAGATGACAATTTGCATTTCCTATATTATATACATTTAAAAATATTTTCAATTTGTTTTATTTTGATCATTTGAATATTTGCAACTCTGGATGGTTAATATTTTAAGTTTGTTTTACTTTTTATATATTTTATATTTATAAAACGCATTGTGGGACTTTGGACACATTTTATTAGGTTTATGCTTGATTTATCTTTCATTTAGCACTGTGAAATGTCACAAATTTCTATTATTTATGCAATTTTGTTTAATTTATGCAGAAGATTTCAATGTTTATTAAAACTTCTTTAAATAAAATCCAGCATTATACAATAAAAATATATTAATAAATAACTATAATATAAAGAAATGAAATAAACAATTACAAAAATTATGATTTTTTGCAAAAATTTTCATGCAATGTTTGATATAATTTTTTAGCTTTAATTGGCCCCAATCCTGGACACTCAGCCAACTCAGACTCCTTAGCTTCAATTATGCCCTTTAAAGTCTTAAATCTCCTAATTAAAGTCATAGCATCTGTTTTATTTACTCTCTTGATGGATGTTAGAGCTGTGACAAGCTAAAAAAGTAAACATTTTGAAAATGAACTGATTCAGAGTTAGAATAAATACATTCAAGTATGGAGAGTTCTCACTTTTTTCCATTAATCCCTCTCTTGGTTTGTTTTCATATATTTTGTAAGTTTCTATAATTTTACCAGCCTCTTCAGGACTCCATGCTAATATCAATGTTAAATCTGCCAAAATGCAAATGCGAGTGAGATTTTTTAAAACATGATGTGGTTCCTTGATGTCAACCTGCAATTTATTAAAAAATTATTTTTTGAGCATCATGTAATAAGTACTTACTTGAACTAATAAAACTCTAAGTTGATAGGATTTTCCCAATTTCTTTAACCTATCATGAATATAATCTGGATTTAAATTGTGATATTTTAGTGATAAGAATAGTGCACAAGTGGTTGCCCCCATTTGATAATCTGGTACAATATCATCGAACTCCCAAGGAACATTAGTCACAGACTTCAATAAAGGATTTCCACGTTGTTTCGGATTAACCAGGAGTGTATACATTTTGTTTGACACTTTTGTGTTGCTCTGTTCTGGACCTTCATTCTTCGATGAGGTGCCTAAATATCAACATATTAAGCTTAAACTTACAACTTATAGTCTATACCACAATACTTTCTTCCGTGAAATCATTTTCAAACTCATCCGCAAAGGCGGACAACGTATCATCCATTTTTACGCATTTAAATACAAGTATATGCACAGAATTTTGTTAAGTTGGACTTATTTATATATAGGTTATGTTTTTTTAGGTTATGTGCAAAACAAATGGCAAAAAAATTCAACAATTGACAAATTATATAAATAATTTAAATATAGAGTAGTTCTACCACATTCTTATTATATGTTACATATATTTATTTCTCTTAATTGGGCTGAATATAAATAGAGAAACTTTAATTTTAAAATGGATTTTAAATTTTCACATCGATTTTTAATGATTAAATCTGTGTTAATTAATTTAACATTAACACTGTATAATATCCTTTTTGTTTTATAATTTTTGCCTATTTGCCAAGTATATATTCCTTCAAGCTTCTTGAATTGAGGAGTTAATTTAAATTAGTAAAATTTTTATGTCGAATTTGGTTATAAATGATCCTCATGTAATGTCTGTAGGCAAGACAAAACTTGGTTGATCTTTTAACCAACCCGCCACTATTTTGGATTTGTGTTTGGTGTCGTTTCTCCTGTACATAAATCAGTCTAAAGAGTCCTATGTCAGAAATAGCATTGAAACATTTCCATAACATAATTGAAAAGCCACCATTGTACACTGTGGATATAACAAATTTTTTCCAAGCAAAAACCATCATTTTTTATAAATTAAATTTTTTTACGTTTTATGGCATTCGAATTATCCATTTATAGAATTTCTTTAGTATTACAGAAAACTGTATTTAAGCTTGAAGTAAAAAGAACAATGAAAAACCATAAAGTAAGAAGTTGCTATAATTTTTTCCATTGAAAAATATAAAAGTAATAGCAAGTAGAAACTTTATAAAATATACATTAAATTTAATAGTTGCATAGTTGAAATAACAATAACAGAAAAAAAACATTATAGGTACTGACATCCAATTCAAGTAGTACAGCTCATATTTTTAATATATTTAATATTTTCTTACTACTTTATATATTTTTAAAATTCTGAATCTCAGTTATCGTTGACTTGAAGAATAATTTAGGTATTACTTATTAATATTTTTTATTTAATGAATAAGAAAATAATCATTGCAATTAATGCCAATATTGGTGTTCACAAACGAATTTTGTTTAAATCAATCTAGTGGTACAGTTATAATATATAAAAATATTCTAATGAATAATACAAATTTGACAATGTGAGAAATAATTCATTTATTGTTTAAACTCCCTTAGTTATGCAAAATAGTAAAATGTCAAGAACAAATATTAGTAAATAGTTCACAATTGAGTTGTTAACTTTAGAATCTGGATATTTCATAATTTTGTAACACTGAGGCAAATTATATTTCAACTTAGTGGAATTTCTTATAAATGAATTATTCAGACAAATGTTGATAAGAACTATACAAAATATATTACGAAAGAAAAGTATTATTTGTAACTGTATATATACTAAATTGCAATAGATATAAGCTTTCCAATTAATTTTTATTATTGAGATGAAGTTTCTATTTTTTTAGTTCTTAGTATATTAGATCAATAATTACTCTGAAGAAATCGTTAAAATTGGGTAGTCTTTGAAAGAGCGAATACTTTATTTTGCTCTTTTATGAACGGACAACCCGTAATGTTGATGTAGTGCTTGTCTCTTTGATGGAGAAAATAGAATTTATATGAAATAATGTAATTTTTATGGAATATAAAAGAAAGATTTTTTATGTTTTAGTCCTACATTACATCCAAATCGTATGTAATAGCCTTTTAGAACACCTTAGATACTGTATATCAAAAAAAAATCATAAATAATACATTGTATTCATGAGTTCAAAATTAAACGTTAAAATGTTTATAGCCCAGTTATCAAAAATAG
Organism: Aethina tumida; assembly: GCF_024364675.1. NCBI lineage: Eukaryota > Metazoa > Arthropoda > Insecta > Coleoptera > Nitidulidae > Aethina > Aethina tumida. Next base: position 19,381,202 of record NC_065437.1, on the reverse strand, counting down.
TAATTTTTCAAGAACATTACCTCGTAAATCCGCAATTCGGTATTATCCGAAATAAACCCAATTTAAATAGATATCGACATCAAATCGTCAACTTTTGTCCCGAAGGTTTTAAATCCCGTACGTGGACGTCATTGAAGAAATATGAAAAGTGCCTACAGACAACAATAAAACTCAAGGGTAAATCGACTGTAAGTCGGAATACTGCGGTTTATTGCATATTTATTTACTGAAATAGAAAAACAGGAGTAGGATTTACACATCGAATTTCACGGTCTTTTAATCAAATGGACGCTCATATTTCAGGATTGAACGCACCTCAGTCCATCAATAGTTATGACAATCGGGCACTTCCATTGATTTTGAGTGTGAGCGCATGAAAACATATCTTTCTATATCTGCGCATTAGGTTAAAAATAAAACATTAAAGTCCTTTTCTGTTTTAGCATCAAGTTCATTTAATAGTGCAGAAGATCGGAGAGAATGATTTTATTAGGACATAACGTATATACAAGTTTCACTCATCACTAACTTTTTAGTTGTTAATGAGACCATATTGAGTCATTTAGTACTGTTCCAAAAGTACGTATTGTGATTGCATCTAACAGGATGGAACATTTGGGTTCTACGGTATTCCTGATTGTGATTTAAACTTGATTATGGAATAACCCATGCCTGACGCAGCTTGCACAATAAAACGGGGAGAAAGTTCGTGAAATACGTTACAATTGACTGGACATAACTGTTTAAATTATCCTATGACTTGGCTCATTACGCTTTATTGATATAGTGATGTCTCTATATCGGTCAGTTCCAAATTCATGACACGATTTTAAGCCTAAAGTTTGCGTACTTTTATGTGGTCATCATTTTTATTGTCTCATTAATCCGCAACTATGTGTGCCCAAATGCGAAATGCGTGCTCACTACTTGTTTAATATTTCATTCTAAATATCATTTATTGTATATAGGAATTCTTTTATTACATTATTGAATAAGTAATGTTTTTTGTTTTTATAAAAAACATACAACAGGTATAAATAACTTTTACATGTTTTTACATTATTTATCCAGTTTATACTACAAAATATTTAAGGCGCTTTCTGACTGAACTTTGACATCAATTAATATTCATTTATGAAACATTATTAAACATCGTACTCTATTTTAAGACAATTAACACGGGTCATAGCTGTTTTATAAAAGTAATATAGAGGTCATGCTGTTTCTCTGTTGGGCTGAAAGTGAAAAATTACAGCCCTAAAACATTTACCCAGGACATGTAACTATAAAAAGTCAACGTAAAAATATGTTTTAATTTAAAATTTATCTAATATTTAACCCCGTCTTTAATTTTAGATGTTGTAATAATTTAAGGTTTTAACACACTGAGAGAATCTTATATTTCCGGCTCGTCGTCCTAATATTATTAAATTAACAGCGTGCAGTTCATCTTCTAATGGTAGGCAGTCGTAATAAAATATAACGTTCAGCTTATTTACTAGCTACAAATTCCAACGCCATAAACCAAACTTCACAGTATTTTCTATAACAATATGTAGAATCTATTATAAAAAATGAACTGTTTTAAATGTTATGTTTATTTATTAATAAAATAATTTCTTATGATGTTAAATATTTGGACATAACTATTTTATGTCTGTTTGACATAATTTCTATATCGAAATTGATTATCAACTTGGCAACATTTCTCTATGGTATATTTTCTTCGACATGTTGAAGGATCTACGTTTGAAGTGAAGAGGTATCCCCATACCATAATTAAACCATCATCGTATTTTACAGCGGGTATAAAAACATTTTTAAATAGAATAAATAAATAATATAATATAATATAAATGACTTCTACACGATCTAATAAACATGATCCTGAGTAAATCGAAATCAGAACTTAACATTCTTAGTAGAAAGTATATATAATATATAATATGTATAAATCCACATCTACTTTCTTATTACACTCCCTTTTTTGGCTTTAATTTGATTTCATGATTGATTCATTATTTTATCAATTGATTTTATTAGATTTTTTTTATAATACAGGAAACAATTGACTAATTTAGCTGTAAATTCTTAGTAATATTTATTTGGTTCTTTGGGTCTTTGAAACACACTATTATAATTTTTTTAACAGCTTATGATACATTTTCATCACGACAGAAAAAACATTGTTCCAATAATGATGACTTACTGTCTATATATTGAGAACCTAGAAATCCACTTCCTGATAATTATTTTAATCCAATTAACAATTCAGAAGTAAATGATATTTTGCATAGTTTTTGGTGAGGAGGGAGAGATTTTATGACGTTACTGTAAATTTACAGTTAGTTGCTGAAAGAAAATTAAAAAATATTCTATTTTAATTTATATTTTAATATTATGGTGGATGCGCCAATTGAAAACTTAACATTATAGAAAATCAAATTTCTTTGTATTAATGTTTAATACTAAATATTACTATATATAAAGATCTTTTATTTTAAATGAGAAATTTTTTTAGTTTTTATTTTTTAAATTAATTGATTCATTTATCCGTGTTCTGTATAAATATGTTACTTACATTACCCACAATTACTTATTTCCCTTTGTGGGTTATAAATTTGGCCCACCACCCGTTGTATTCTTAATAATTGTGATAACAGAGATTTACTAATAACCTCACGTATTTATTATTCTTTTTTATAACTATTTTATAATTTATTTGTATATATGTTTAATAACACATACATTTATCGTAGGGTAATTTTAGGCGCTGAACACGAAAATCATATTATTATTTATTTTTTTACTTTTTTACTTTACTACTTTTGGGTCAAACAAATTTGTTTTTCCAGTTTGTTATTTTACTTATGGTGTCCAAAAATGATGGCAGTTCCGATGAGATTCAACGCGACATAAATTCTTTCAATACAATTAAAAATAATCGAGTTACAGCAGTAGAGATTATTTTAGGCACTTTGATCATTTCAATAATTTTTTGGTCAATAAATAGTGCCAGTCCCTAATATTACATTTTATTACCTTTTACTTTTTAGTTTTTATTAGTTAATACTGGTACAACAATTCGTTTTCAACACTGATTTTTATTTAATTTAATCAAGTACTTTAAATACATACACATAAATTTAATAAAGAATAAAAAAAATAAAAAATACTAAATTATAGATTATCACATATACTCAGAATATTGCATAGTCGATTGAATTATGAGACAATACGTATAAAACCAGAAAACTACTTTTATCCTAATCGAAATTTACGATATAATCTTTTATACTCAGCAAACATATAATCCACACGAGACAATTTCTCAATTCAATAAATAAATATCTAGAATAAAATAAGACCAAATGTCAAACAAAATTGATTTTATGGGATAACATAACAAATATTGGTACAGAAGTATTTGGTCTGTCTTTACTATTACAATATTTTAATCTATGATTAACTGCTCCAAATATTCAAAATATAAATCCAATTTAATGAAAAACGTATAAGTTAAAAAGTAATAGGTTGATCAATTAATTATAAAACTACCCGAAAACGTTATTAAAATTTATTATATGCATGATATGATAATTGTGCATTAAAATTACATAAGACATAAATAAATAATCACACCAAATATTTTTAGGTGTGATTGTTGAATTCCAATATTTAGAAAAGGAAATAAACTATTTTAAATATTGTTTTAATTATAAATAAATCAAAATTCAAACAAATTTTCACAATATTTAAAACTGCATGGAATCAAGTTATTGTATATATTAATTAATATTTTCTTCTAAATTTAATTTCGTTTTTTGTTAAAAGTCCAATTAAAATTCTAATTCCTATTGCACAATTATTTATGTAATATCTTCTTATCAGAATACGATCACACCCTTAGCCCGGGTTATTGGCGTCGGAGGCGGACGTTGCAAATTCCATATCTCGTACCTATAAAAGCACGGCGATACATTGATATCCTCAATAGTTCATAAAACGACTCTGTTGCGATTACTCTCCGTAATCGGTTCCAAAGTGATAAAACGTCAAACGATTTAATTACATCTTATTGCAAAATTTTTCAATTGTCGTCCCAGTTTGAGAATGTGTTTCAGAAAATCCGAATTTTCATCAGAGGTTAAAATTGCTACCCTTTTGATAATACTTTATCTAACAGATTATGTGTCAGGTATGTCAAAATTATTTTCTACTTTATTATTATACTCTATCTTGAATATTTTGGATAATTGAAAATGGTACATTGCTATTATTACAAAGTAAAATAATTTAGTAAACAGTTCATTTATAATAAAAAACTGTAAATTTTATTCAATTTAACTTTCACAATAATTAAATAATTTTACAACTTAAAATGCTTAAAAATAATATACAGTTTATAAACACCAAAAATTAAAATAATATTTATTCTTTTTTCACGTGCAAATGTTTAAGAGCTTTGATGCTTTTTGTTTTGTTTCAAATTTTTGTTCTCACAAACTGAGTATTGATGTATTTTTTTCAATGCTTATTTATTTTATTTGGTCACGTTTGTAAAAATTCATATTCTCTTATATATATGCATAAACGCAGTTCATTTTAGTCCAAAAATAATACCTTGGTGTCTTTGTGTATTGAAAAATAACATGATTTTTAAAGAAAACAATCTGAAAATAAGCAAGATAAAACTGTATTATTTTCATATGCTTTTTTAACTGAAAATTCAAATTAGATAAAATCGATTTTACTAATATTGAAATTATAAAATAAATAAATGTTTTAAAACACAAAAATCATATTATTAATAAAGTGTTTTTAATATAAACATATGTGTATGTTTACTAATATATGTATTTATATAAAACAAACAAAATTAAAATAACGAATGAATCCACACTTAATTAATAATAAATATTTAATTTTTGTTTTTATATATTTACTTGTATTAAAATAGCACCAAATATTTCATAAGTATATGTATTTTGTATTCTATATTATTATGGAATCATAAAAATATATAATATGTAGAAAAATAAAAAGTACAATACGGTTAAAATTATGGCGAATGCGCATCCATGTGTTCCAAATATCCGAGTTGATACAAATAAAAAATTATTTTATTTGTAGTAAATTATTTTTTTAACATCTTCTTTAGCAACTGCTAGTAAATTTTAGGAGATTTTATTGCTAATTGGAGTGAAATTTAGGTTCTTAGAAATATTTTATATTGTTGGATTAATGTGCAGGACAATTTTATTAAAATGTGACATTTTGCAAATTAAAATGTTCATTTAACGATAGATTAGCATGTTTAGAAAATTTTTACAGTGCTTAATTTTTCACCCCGTCCCTACACAAAGAATATGTTGGCGTTTTGTGTCGGCGTAGGGGCGTTACGAAATGTTGTCTATAAAAGCCGTTGATGCACAGTGTCCCGTTATAGTTTAGGCGAAGACACTGTTGCGCTTACTCCACTGATAGGAGCGCAACAAGTAACCACCACTGTTTAGTAACAGATTTTGTTTTATCGGTTTTAATATCTATTGTGCACGAAAACAGCACCATAATGTCGACTTCCTTGAGGTTCTCCACGCTGGCCATTCTCTTTGTGTTCTTCTGCTTCGCCGAAAGTTCCGCCGGTGAGTTCAATGCGCTAGATATATTAAATTAGACAAAACAGCAATACATAGCAAAACTAGTAACATTATTAATTAAACGTGAAACATATCAGTTGCATTTTCAAATTAAATATATAGTAGTTTAATAATAACATAAGTAGTATAATAATTTTAATATCTAGTTTCTTGGAAATCAAGAACAATTTAAGAACAACCAAAACTTACCTAAATTTTTAAATTATTAAGTATGCAAAACAAGAAAAAATATTATTACATAAATGAAACAACTTAATATTTATTTATGTCAAGTTATTAATTAAATAACTAATTATTTAATATTAGTTTTTAACAAAATGATTTAAGTCATTTATTAAATCGTTTGTAACAAAATTATATTAATAAATAGTTAAAATTTAATGTTTTTTAACATAATAAAAAATATATATCTTAATAATTAGATTAGCATTTAAATAATTTTAATATTTAATTTCTTAAAAATGAAAAAATATATTAATAATAACCAAAGTTGAAATTAAAAAATAAATGTTGAGAATACAAAACAGCAAAGTATTCTTAAACAAATAAACAAATTATTATTTATATTAATTTATAAATTAAATCAGTAATATTTATTAGTACATAAAAGATGATTTAAATCCTTTATGACAAAATTTTACTAAAAAATAATTAAATTCTAATGTTTTTGTTACATAATAAAAATGTAAATAAAATTTAAGTAGTTAAACACAAAAAATAATTAACATGTCTGTAACATATTAATTAACATAGGTGTATTAACTATTGAGTGTTTTACTTGGGCAACATTTTAAAGCTTTTAGTTTTAACTTCACTCCATGTCCCTTAATAGATATGCATTTTGATCATTATATTTTTAATGTCCGCACAAGCTTTCAGTTTTTCTTTTATCAATTCATCATTTTGAAAATATTTTACTGTATTACATAGCAATTTTGTTTGGCGTTTTAAAATTATTTATTTCGTATCCTAAGAAAAAAATATTTCATTGATGAAAAAGTCAAATTTAATATTTATTAATGTGTCAGTTTTATATCATATTCATTTTAAATCAAACAAAATTTATTTACAAAATATAAATTAAAATAAAAATATAAATTAAAATTACTTTTACCGACAAGTTAAATATTTGATAGATTTTTATAACTTTTCTACGAGTATGATGAAATATGCGAAATTAAAATTATAAATTTGAGAAGTTATTTCCAGAATATTTCATAATATTTAGTTTAGGTAAATAAATTTTTATTAGGAATTATATGAAGTAAGCGTAAAATGTGCTAAATTAATTTAAAATTGTTTCCGAAATGTACATTTAGTGAGAATGTTGAAATTCAATTAGTTTTATGGATTTTATGATGGATAATAATAAAATACATCCACATATGTAAAATTAAGCAGATAAAATATAAAATGATACAAAAAGTTAACATTTCGTCTGAAACAAAATTTGTATTTTTCACTTGTTGTTTTTTTTTTTAAATTTAACGAAAACTGGAGTGTCAACTGAAAATTATCCATTTTACTAGTAAAACTAGTTTTTCCACCTAAATTAAGTAACACGCCGAATATTCCGTCTAATACACTTTCCACAATGTACAAGCTCAGGAACTGGCGTGTATAAAATTCATCCTATGTGTTAATTCCTGTGCTCACTAATTTTCTTACCTTGCAGCAATGTGCCTAAGAAAATTTCAATTCGTCACTAAATGCAAATTAATTGGATTATGCAAGTTGAGTAATATCATTGCGTGCTCAAAACTCCATTAATGTAAACCTTTATTACTGGCAGCTAGGAAATTCTAACTGACGGAACAAAAATACTTAAGCAAAATTTCACATGCACACAAAAAATATATATTCGAGATAAATTTTCTTTAGAAATTCTACAATAATAAATCGATTGGCTCCAAAAATAAAGTTGCTAGGCTACCATTCAAAGGAAATGACAGAATTGTACAAAAAGGATGATGGTTGACATCAATTGATATTACCATTAAATTTTTCTTACCACCTGATATGTTAAATAAACTAATCTGTAACTAATTCGACTGCCAACATAAATTAAATGCATACACCATGTAAATGAGTAGTGTAGTACGTTTTAAAACATCTTTTGTTTTTACGAGTAATGTAAATTGAAATAGGATATTTTCCATGATTCCGTCGAAACAACTAATGAAAACTTCGTGCAAGAACAATATGATCTCTATTCGTGTTTAATAAAAAATGGCTACACTGTGTAATAATCATTTCGAACTAGTATTTTTTACAAATTTTTTCATCTTATGTATGGCCTTCGTGGCCATTGTTTTCATATCTATAGTTGTTCGGGTTTATAGGTCTTATTGAGGCACAAGGTACGAGAGACTGTACAAAGTAATAAACATTTACGTTGTTTTAAACTTTTTATTATGTATGCACTTAATTGTTTATCCTTACGGTTGTTGCTTCACTTCTTCGTGTGGGGTCCAGTCAGATTTTAAAATTCATGTTCATCATCGCTTTTGTACATTAAATTCCTCCATTTTAGTTGTGGTTTTGATATATCTTCAGAGGCCAGTTCTTGTTTAAACTTGTTCAATCGCTCTATTTCCTGTTGCTTAAGTTCCTCCAACTTTTTCTTGTCCAACTCGTAAAAATAATTCGATTCGACTTTTTCTTGTTCTTTAGTTAAAAGCCTATTGGCGCGCTTTAACGTTTGATAATCTTCGACTTTTGGTTTCCCATCGCCAATTTTTTTGAAAAATCTGTGCTGTTGACCCCCTACATACTTGGGCATACTTCTTGTTTTTTGGATTTTTGTGTTTTTGTGTTTGACAGTAAAATGTCAATGCTTATCCTTAATTCATTATTTTTATATATTGTTGCAACTACCTCGGTATTGAAACATTTTATTGTATTGTATACAACTGGTTAAAATGAGAGTCCCAGGATATATTGTGTATTTCACAAATATATAAATCAAAAGGGAATCTTTTAAAGTTATGTCGGGTGCTTGTGATTATCATTTGGTTCACATTTCAAAGGCTGCAAATTTTTAAAAGCGAAGGTATGAATTACATTTTAAGGATTTCTACATAACACGTAAAGGGCTAAATTAAAATGATTATTAAATAAACTTAAATGATAAACAACTATTATACATCTTCATAAAGATTCATATCATTCATTATAATAATAATATAATATAATAACAGTAGAAATAATAAATAATACCTGCAAATAATTAACGATAATCAAGATATTACTAATAATTTACTTACTACGTTATTTAAATTATATTCTTCATTTTGTTTAATTTTTAAAATATAAGCTATGGTTTGTATTATATTAATTAAATTAAGCTATGCAATCAATTGAAAATATTATCGCATAAAAACATGAATAATTTGACAAATAAAAGTAGAAAGTTTTAATGTATCAAATCATCCATTACAATTTAACAATTTTAGCGTATTTATAAATTTCTTTGATTTATTTCATTCTCATTCAGAAGCTCTATTTGAACAGCAAATCAAATTTCCTTCCTTTACACTCGTATATCGGCAGCTCTCACACACATTTTAAATGGTATTTACTTAGCTTCTCTAAGAAGACATAATATCATGCAAATATCATTACGAAAGCGTAAAGAAACCTCACCGAACATATGTTGTGTGCATTTTGACTTTTGTAATTTACTCTCGTTTGGAAACGCATCAAATGAAGTTATATTTTATTATATTTGTACTTATTAGACGATTGGAAAATGTGTACTTTATGATGATTTATTAAAAGGAAAAAGTTAAAATAGTTAGCATATTAACACATTATAAACTGTTCTATTGAATTACTGCGATATAGCGAACCATCGCGCAAACAATTATTAAATTAGTTGAAAATTCAATTATGAATAGAAATTAAATTATAGGACAAAAGGATGATGTGCCATTATATGATTTATGCTTGCATTAATAATTATAATTATTAGTATTTGAACACGGATAAAAATAATTATCTAAACACTAGTTATGTATTTTCGTCTTCATAAATATGATATAGTATAACATAAAACTGTTTATAGCATTTGCAACGTCTACATTACAAGTAATTTGAGTTAGTACAATAGTGTGAAAAAAGTAGTAAGTTCTGGAGATATTAAACAGACATTTAATGGATTTAAGCACATTCTAACAATTGACGAATAATGTATCCATATAAATACTTATTTAATGAAAGGTTAATGATGGACAAACCAGAATTTCTGAGTAAATAAACTTCATAATATTGTATTTTTAATCGATGATTATATTGTATCCATCTCATCGGCGTTAACTAATATATTAATGTGCCGATAATACTAATTACTCAAGTAATAATGTGTCGGCTCTATGCTCTTTTTAATTTCCGGTACAATTATTGAAGTAGTAAATAGGAGTCACATTAATTGGAGCATATGACGGCAAGAGGTGTTTCAAAGGATTTTGTATGTAATTGATATCGGTGACCACTTGGAACCTTTTTAAAGCAAAAATTTATTAAAAATTGTTTATTACCACTTTTCAGAAAAACATTTCATTTAATATTGAATATTTCATTTAATTTCAGGAAACTGCCTCAAATACGGTCATGCTTGCTGGGGAGGTAAGTATACATACATTTTTAATTAATAGATAACTAGTGTACATGCATGAATTTTAGGTATTTTTTTCAAGTGCAATAAATAGTATTTTTATTATCAATTATTTTAAATGATGTTTATTAATATTTAAAGAATACCTTAAAAAGTGAAAAAATTAAAAATTGAAAAAGATATGGGGGGGAAAAATTTGTCACGATTGTAATCCCCAAGTAATCTAAAAAAATATTAATCTAGATCAATGCTGCTGTCGTATTAAGTGAAAATATGTTTAAAAAAATTGAAAAAAATTTTTTTCGCTAAATTGCTGCTGCCTTAAAAATTGAAAAATGCTTGTACTATTTTTTTTTTCGAATTTTTTAAAAATAGTAAAAATTGAAAATTAGTGTTAATTGGTGAGTCAATTCGATAGAGGGATCCCGAAATGGTATTTTATACTCACATTTATTAAATCTGCCATTCCTGTTTCATACATGGGACCTTCCTCGACTTCGAAAAAACTAAAAAAATTGTCTAAGCAACATTATCGCAGATAGACGGGGATGATCCCTAACGTCTTTTGTTCAATTCGTTCCGGCCGAGCCGGTTTGGATGCCGCGTCACTAGAATAGCTATATCTCCCAAAATAATTTGAATTTTCAGAAATTCTTTTGGGGACATATTCTTAAACTGTTAAACTTTGATAATATGAAAGAAAAAAATCTTTTCAAACTTTCTTCAAATTTCTAGACCAGAATATCACCTTAAGCTTCGATGAAGTAAATACACCCCCACAAATTTAATTAAAGTAATTCTTTTTTCTCATATTCCCTATCTCTTGAACAAAATTAAATTATTAAAAAGAAATATATTTTTTTCATTCACAATTATCAAAACCAATTAAAAAGACCTCATCAAACCTACTTGCTTTTGTGCTTCAACTTTCTTCATAACTAAAACAGAAATATTCAAAAATAGCTGTAATAATCAAAATTAATCAAGAGTTCAATTTTTCTAAATTGAATTTGAATTTCATAAAAATATGAAAAGCTTAATGATTATAAAAATTATTCGGTGTTTTAGAAAATAGTGTAATAAAAAGTGGAGAAGACCATGTACGATACTTACTCTATCATTATGGAAAAAGTTTATTATATTGTATTGTAGTATTTTAGGATAATATTGGATTAAAGGTAACAGAAATATAGGAAAAAACAATTTTTGAAATTTAAAATTGAGCGGCTGTATTTTCTCAGAACAAAAATATATTCAGATTTTCTTTAATATTGAATATATTCTTCTTCCTAAATGTTGATCATCTATTTCAGAAATTGATAGAATATAATGTATAAATTTATGAAAATAATTCATTATATTACATTACTTTAAAATATTTTACGAATTTATTTATGTAACAATAGCTCGAAATTGCATTATTGAAATAAAAGAGAAATATTAGAAATATAAATTGTACGGATGTAACTAAAATTTCTTTGTTGCAAAATTTTTAATTCATGGATGTCATTAATTATAATTGAAGTTTACTGTTAGTTTTAACATAAACTATTCGAATCTGGGGAATTAAGTAAATAAAACTTCCACATTTTAAACATTCCTATTTTCCTATGGAGACTTTTATATTTAATATATGCTGCATATTAAATACACAGTTAAAGCAAATGTAAATAGAAACAAACAACAAGTTGAGAAACTATTGTTGATTAATTGTACACTTATCGCATTTTCAGCACACGGTAAACGAAGCGGCAGTCGCGACACGCCGTTCAGGGACGATCCCGCAACGAAAGATATCGTCATACCGAAATGGTTCTTGTCGAAAATGATGCAAGACCCAATGGATTTGCACTACATGCATAACAGAGAGCAAGAACCTTCATTTAAGCAACATCCGGAGCAACTTTTCAGCGGCAACGATGCGGATGCCGATGCTTTTAAAGCGTACGTAATCACGTTATCTTAACTAACTTATACATTACTCGGTAAATTGTAATTAGTCAACTCTCGATCCACAACAATTCGAAATTTAAATCTCCAAGCGGGCACGCAGCACTTGTCCCTCGTCAACTGGCACGAGTGTCGGACGGTTTGTGTGTGGGAATTTTGTCGAAAATTTAATTTGTTGTAAGCTTCGCACAATAAAATGTGTTAACTAACTTTTTTATGGCTTTGAAATATAATTTTATACCTTTTGTTTAGAAGGACCACTTCATAGACAAACATACTCACAGTACAGCCAATTTGCTTGAAATACATATTTAAAAACCACATACGAACATTCCTCGTGAAATCTCTATTAGTGATGTATCAAAATGTCTACAATAGTTTGCGAGATTAACCGGTACAAACAGACATATAAACATAATTATTTTAACTTATAATATGTAAGGATTAATTTAATTATGTCACGAATGCGGCTTCCACATAATCTGAATGTATATTGTTTCTAAGGTAGCTTTTACCTGTATTTAGCGAATGTGAACATTTCAAATTACAAGAATTACAGTGTAGTAAAACTTCAGACGCAAACTTGGCATTAGATGTATCAAATTTCTGACCATAGTGAATATCGTAACAATACCTATGTCAAAATTGGCCCCAATTACGAGTAAAGAGGTGAATTCCTACTTTCTTTGAAATCGTAGATGCCGCGAGTAGCTAACACTGAAGTTTAGACCTTACAAACTAATTATATACGTACGTTTACTGAAACCATTATCATAGAGTCTGCAATACTGATGTATGTATTATTTTAGCTTGGAGTCTTATGATGGATTCGACGATGGACTTTCCTCAGACGGAGATTTTGATGATTCATTTGGCAAAAAAGAATCATCATTTAACAGCAAGAAACCATCTAAGCTAATCCTGGTAATTCATATCTAGAAACTATTAACACTTATGTTTATATTATATTTTCATTCCAGAAAAAACGATCGACATAATTTAATTAGCCGTAAGTATCAGCCATCCTCCCGTCAACCTCTCTAGTTCACGTCCAAGTTCATTTACCATTATTATCAAGAAAACCATCAGTGTATGTTGTATAGGCTGGAAATAGCATACACTGGGGGTGTTTGGTTGATGTACACTTCTATATTATTGTAAAGACTGTAAATGTTATGTTATGCTTGTTTATAATAATTATTTATTGAAATGATCTAGTTGTTTTATTTTTATTTAATAGCCTGAATCCTTTGGGAACAGTTAAATAAATTCATGAATGTAAATAACATATTTCTATATCACAGTTCAATTATAATTATCATTCCATTTACAATAATAAACTTCAAACACTACATCTTAATTAGATCCCCTTTGTATCCTTTTAGAGCAATATTATTAGATATCTAAACTTATTGTGGACTTTGTAATGGACCGCATCGTGAGAGGTAGACGAATACTAGATAATTCACTACTACCACCTCCCTTGTTTGTAAGGTAAAATTTAATTTGAAATTTTGCACCTGTCTTTGAAGGGGAGGAGTCGTAGCACTGAAAACGATTTGGTTTCGGAATGATAGACTTCATACTAAGTTTATTGTAATAATAAGATAAAAAAAGACATAAAAATTGATACATTTAGACCATCCCCATATTCGTAATAAAATTATAAATAAAATAATACAAATATAACCAAGTGAACTGATGTACAAAAACAAAAGGCTCTATTCGTTAATGAGTAATATCAAAAATGAAGAAGTGAAGGGGTCAATCACCAAAAAATAACCATCACACTTAGGTCCTTTGCAACAATGGAAAAAACAAATCCAATATGAATGAAATTGAAACAGTTCATTATCACTGCTGAATCCATATTAAAAGGGCAGATGTATCACCATCAGCAAAAAGCTTTTAGAAAATTGTACCGTCAAAAATTCCCTCTTACATAATTTAAAATGCTGAAAAGTAAGCTGAGCAACAACACATACTACGTGTTATTAATATTGACATCTACAAAGTGCTAAAGGGATACTTTCATTTAGATTAAGGGAAACACATTTTTGTAAAATTCATGTATGTTTAAATAGAATTATTTAATATTGTTATGAGCAACCAAAATCATAATTAATACAATTGCACTTAAAAATGTGTCTACATTGCAGGAAGTGTTTTAGTATTTGAAAGAATTAATCGCAAATTAAAAAGCATTTATTAATTTTTAAAAATAACCACAAACACAACAATTAACATATTATAAAATGTATAATAAAATTCATATAACAACAAATACAAAAATTCAGAACTTATTGTTCCCATTTTTTTAAATCTATTCTAGGAATCTCTGGACTTGTGCAATCGACGTAGTCGTTTCTACAAAAAGCAATGAAAAAATGATAAAAAATAAGAATTTGTGTGTTTTTTTATTAACTTATATTTTCTTACCCATTAACTCCAGGTTGCTTAAAAGCATTTGGTGCCAAACGCGCTAATAATATTCCATCGCTATTATCGCAAATAATGCGAGCTATTGATGTACGTTTAATTTCTTGAAGTTGTTCTAAAATCGTATTAATTATTGTAATATAGATGTATTTTTTTCTAAATAAAATAACTTGAATTAATTAGATTCTAATTACCTGGCGTTAAATGTCCAGGATTAATAGTGGGATTATTTTCGAAGAAGTACTTATCACCTTTCTTCAACCGTACAAATTGATCAGCTATAATGTCTCTAAATGTTTTACCAACAAGACTTCCAGGTGCTTTAGGTTCCAAAAGGCCTCCAACCCACAAATCTATGTCGTCCACTGAAGCATATACTTTGGCCAACTTTTTCGCAATCTAAAAGCAATTTTATGCAGTTATAATGTTGGAAACTATATTTTCAAATACCTCTGGAGGATATTCATCAAAGGATTTAATTCGGCGTTGACCAGTAAGTTCTCTATAATCATTATAGGGACGCAATCCATGATCTCTTCCACGTTGAATATTTAACGAAGCCAAATCGACTCCAAATGGATTGCCACCTCTAAACATGTACTTGGTTAACTAAAAATAATAGACACAATTAAAATAATGTTCATCTATTACAAATTTTAATTCACATACTCCTTCGGACATACAAGTGTCAACTTCTTGAATAGGTTCCGTTGTCAAAGTACTCAAAAGCTCATCAAGGAAAAGCCTTTTACGCATTCGTGCCGGATGGAACATTACTTCAGGAATGGATATCATTTCTTCCATATTATTCTTGCCGTATATTCTGAAATATGAATCGCAGTAATATTTTCGCTCAATGAAACTAAATAAGGATTACTTCATCAATCCGGACACCATCGAGTGACCAAATCTTAAAGCTGCAGTTGCAAACTCATTGGTGACCGACGGTTCAATCTGTGCATTATAATCGTGTGCGTATTCCATTCCCTCGGTTAATTTCAATTCGAATTCTTCCATTGCTAGGTCACCTAAATTTTAAAATTTTTAATTGTTTAATGAATGTTTTCTTTAAACACTTACCTATGACGGCCGGTAAAAATTCCTTGTAAATAATTGTTTGCATCTCAGCAATAACAATTTTTCTGGATTCTAAAAATAAAATTTCATCAGTCCACATAGGATTAATTTTAGATAATTCCTCAGCTATGCGATTGTGTTCTCTGTGAAAAATTGTGTGAAGAGCAACTAACGATATCATCTGATTTGATCTCGTGTCACCTACGAAATAATCAGTAAATAATGAATAATTGATTATTTTTAAATTATATTAACCTGACTGGAAACAAGCTGAACCCTGTTCCATAGTAAGACATGCTTCGGGATCTTTGGAAAGTGGTAATAAATCTCTACCAAAATCGTTGAATACTTTTAATTTGCCTCCTTCAAAACTGCGAAGTTCCCCTGTTTGTTCTGAGGTCGATCCATAGATCGACGACATATCGATAAAATGTGTTATTTTATTCATCTAAAATATGATATTTAATCGAATTAATTAAGTCATTTTAATGGTAAAAAACGCTTTGTTTTAATTGCATACCAAAAATTCTTTTAATATTTAAACTCCTGTGACAAATTAAAGAATTAGCTAGTAAATTTAATATGATGGTCAAAGGGGAAATTCCAACAGGCGTAAAAAAGTAAAACAAGAGTCACTACACGCCTGCCGCATTGTTACAGTGATTCGAAAGCATTTTTAATTGAAGTGTACAGTTTAACACAATTTTGTTCAACCGAACGTATTTTTAAATTACCGTTTCAAGTGAATGTTCCACGAAACATGTTTTGGTGTAATTCAACAATTTAATAAAATGTGTTGTTGTACTTACTTGTTGTGCATAACCTAAAGTACAGTCTTCCCTAGGTGCTAACACTGATCTAACAAAATTCATGCATTTTTGTTTAAAAACGCCATAAAATTCATCGGACTCCGGTATCTCGATGGGCATACAAGAATGATGTCTGAACTCTGGTTCCAGAGCACCAGAACCATCAGGATAACAACAAGAGATAGCACTACCATTCACTAAAAATATTTTAATAAATCATACAAACATTTATTAAAATAAGAATAACTGATGGAATGTTTTATTTAGTCATAATTTGACTGTATCCAAGATATTTAGAAAAAATAATATTGGAAAGCAATATTAAAAAGAGTTAGTACATCTACAAGAATTTATGAATATTAATTATTTGATTAATGCACTTACCGAATGATGTATCGATAGATTGAGTGATGTCATGAGACAAAAATTGTCCGAATTGCATGAGAAGTAAAGTAAACTGATAATTTGGAATATCTTCATCAGGGAATAGAGTTGTACTTATTAATCTCGGACTTGGAAGACGTTGATTGTTGACAACAGAAAGACGTGGTGCCCAAATGCCTATAAATTATTTAAAAATAATATAGTTTCTAAAATATAACATTTGTATATGTCAGCTCCATCTAAACTTGTACAGTATTGATTCGTCGAAAACACGACAAAGAAATCTGCACTGTGAGCATTTGTTGGAAGAACTCTTTATTTATATAAATTGACACACTTCAATAAATTTAGATTGATTTTATTATATTTAAAGTTATACTTCTTACCATCAAAATAGGATGGTGGAAGTAGCCTGGAATATGGAGTAAAAGGAGTTCCCCAAGCTGTATTTTGCATATTATTACATGAACCATCTATCCTTCTATATTTGTCGTGAATCAAGGGACAAAATGGCTTTGTAATACATGCATCTCCAAGAGGTGTTAGTCTTAGGTCTTGCTCAATCATTCCTAGTTCCAATTGTTGATTTGTAATACCCTGCCTAAGATCAGCATTTAAAAAAAACCTTATTATTTTTCAAATCATATTACCTATGCTTAAATGCTTTGGTAGCAATAGCAATTTCTAAAGCTTTGTTGGCAACATCCACAACCTCGGAGAGATCATTTTGGTCGAAGGATCTGGAGTTTCTAAAGTGACTGAAACTAGCTGGTCCCGGACGTAATATAGTTGAGGATCCACCCAAAAGTCTAGACTCTCTTGTTCTAAGATCGGCCAGTTCAGTTTGACTATGATAGGCAAGAACTCCGATAGTCACAGGATCCAAATGGTGGAAATGTTCACGACCCTTTTTGCTAATATGTTCTAAAATATTACTCAGCAATCAATCAATTCAATAATTATTATTTCGTTACCTGTATGATTTCTTCCAGAAGAACAACATACTCCTTGACCTCCTCCAACAGTTTTGCAATTTATTACTGTTGTCTTTCGAACATGAGCGGGACATGACACATAAGGAACACAAACCGAGGGGCTTTTGCAGACATCTATATGCGGTTCAGATTTTGCTTTGTTTGGACTGTGTGAATGTGAATCGACGTCATTTGTTTCTTCATGGTGTGTCAGGTGAGAAGATGTCGATCTACAATGCCTTGCATCTGCCAATAGTATTGTGGCAAGAATTATCAGTTGATGAATTAATAAATTCATTTTGTCTGTAAAAATTAAATAAAACGAACATATAACTTTATTTAATTTGTATGTCACAATTAATTTTTAACATATTAGTTCTTAAATTAAAATTATTATATGTGGATTATAATTATAGCTGTGTTTGTTATTTGAATATTAAGACTTCATACTTACTGCATTTCACACAACACTGTGATAAAATTGAAATAAAGTATGCATGTTGCAAGTTTTTTTTAAACAAAAAAAATATAAAAAATTAAATAAAATAGTATAAGGCAAAAGTAAAGAATATTGATAAATATTTCCATTGTAACATTTATTTTATTAATATATTAGATGCTTTTAATGTATCTATGAATGTTTTATTTGTTTTTATATTTGACATAAATCTCAATTCACATTGTCAGTCATTTTTCATAAACTCCCAAAATCACTAATGTAAATCTAAAATTGTGTTGCAATGCAGATGAGTCCAGCTACTTTATGCATGATAAATAAATGTTTCTTTTATAACACAAAATGGGTTCAAATACTCATACAATACTTCCCTGCAATCGGTAAGCAAAGTGTTTCCTTTAGCTAAATTTTAAAGAAACATGTTTTCAGAGAGAAAAATATTACAAGCCTGGGTAGATAAACTTGTTAATATGAACAAATCTCTGGATGAAATGATGATAAGGAATAATTATATGTGGTTTTTGTTAATTATGCTGAAAACAAGAAAAGCTAGAACTCCTTTCAATAAACTACCACCACAAAAACTGGGAATTTTTTCTGAAATAATTGTGAGTAGTATTAATGAAAGTATAATCGCAATGTAATTATTTATTTGTGACCTCTTGCAAATATTTACAGATTCCTGAGGTTTATCAGGATATGCTAATTCCAAAGTATATAGAAATTAATGACTATGCTGCAAGTAATAGACGTTCTCTACCCGAAAAATATACAAGGAAGTCATTAACAAAATTTTTAGAGAAACAGGATAATAAAAATGAAGCTAATAGATATTCTTATCCAACATCAGTGAAAGATTCTAAAAAGATGGGATTTTAAAAATGTTATGTATTTTAACAATAAAAAAAATTGCATAAATACTTTAGAGCAAGTAATATTGATTGTTTATATTTTTATAACATATTTAATTACATTTTTTCAACATTTATTTATCATATTATAAAAACCAAAGTATTTTTTATACAAACAAAACATTTGCCGGTAAATGAAAAATATAAACAACTAACTACAATAAGTTAGTCGCATTTTTCCTGAGAGCTAAAAACTGAAGCATAACAAATAACGCCTTCGTTGGGACAGGGCTGCCTCCGAAAAAACTTCGCTGGTGGACAAAGAACTTTCTTCGGATTAATTTCTTCTCCTTGACCTTGTTCAACAGAAGAGATTGCGATGTCATCATTAAATAATATTGTTTCTTCATAATTTTTTTTGTTCTGTAAAGATGAAAAAAGCTTATCACGTCACTCGCTAGCTTTAAAATAACATACCACAAATTCCTTTAAAGGTAAAATGTTTTCAGGCGGCGATTCTGTAAATGGAGGTTTAATTTTCTGACTTTGCAACATTAATAATATAAATAACATATAATCTTTTCTGATTTCCAGTTCTTGAGGAGTGCGCTTCATTTCCACCAATCTATCAAACCATTCTAGCAGAACAGATCTTTCTGTTAACATATTAGATTAAAAGATGTTTATGATAAAAGTATCCAATTTACCTGATCGCGGCATCACTTGTAATAAAGCTCTGGCTAACATATTATTGAAATAGAAGTTTTCAGTTAATGCTAAATTAGTTGCCATTTTCAAGTTTTTATTGCTATATCGAATTTAACTGTAAATTTTTCTTAAATGACACTTAAACACTATGACATCTGGTGTCAAATCATTTCATAAATGATATGTTTTAACAAATATAAATTTGACATAAGTCATTAACAGTAAATTTCAATTTTGATTTCAGTTATCAAAAATTATTAAGTATGAGATACTCATCAATATGCACAACCGGTGCCAACAAAACGAAAGATTTTGGTGCACAAAGTACTCAATCTGCATTAACAATATTTAATCCAATAGAATTAAGTGAACAGCTCAAAGAGAGAAATGATGCGTTAGTCCAATATATTATCGTTTTGAAGAGGAAAAGAAATGAAATCTACGATGCTTATTACAACCGTGAAAACACCAGGAATAGTTTGAATGTCGACATTGAAACTATAGGGTTTAAAATTGAGCTGGTATTGTATTTTAGTTGTTCATTTGGTAAAAGTAAAGATAATTTCTAACATCAACAAAATATTATAATTTACTTGTTAATCTCTTATTGACGTTTCCTTTTAAAAATATTTGTCAATTAAACAATGTAAAAAAATTAAAAATCATTTGTACTTCATCGAATTGTCAAAGCTTCATTTCCTCATTTTTTCATCAAAACCATTTCATTTCAATAACTAAATTCATTGTGGACTATGCCAATAGAATCACGTACATGTCGATTAGAAAATTGTCCGAGAAAAGATTTCGGGGTTCAGAAAAGTGCCAAAGAGGAAGATGAAATCAATTCAAATTATGATGCAAAAGAGCTTAGTGATCTATTACATGAAAGAAACGATATAATTATTAAAAATTTATTGTTGTTAAAACGAAAAAGAAATGTTATAATTGATAAATTTGAGAAAATGAAAGCAGACAATGCTGGTGTTTTTGTAGAGATTGAGAGACTTAACTATAAAATTCAACTGGTAAAAGTTCATAAAATTTGATAAATTTGCTTGCTTGTTTATGCATTCATTAATAATTTTTATAGATAACCAAAAGCTTGGCCCAAAGAGTAAAAGCACGATCTTTGTATGACAAAACACTAAAAGAAATTGAAGCAAGATATGCAGAACTAGTGAAGTATTCTGGAAACTTGTTGAATGTTGTAGAAAGAGAAATATCTGATTTAGAAGAAAATTTGGCGTAAGTATATTAAAGATAAAATAGTTTCAAACTTTATGACAAATTTATAAAAAATAATTTTCAGTTTGAAAGAAACACAAGTGGTAAAAGTTGTCGAGTCCTCTAAAATGTCAGCATCGGTAAAAGAAAGAAGAGATAAACTGGCAGCCTTGAATTTCAAATGCCTTGGACTGCCCGTTTGCACTCAGATTATTGATTTAGAAAAGGGCATCTGTTGCATAGAAGAAGTACCTGTTAAAGACCGAATAGCGAGTCCAAAAGAGGAAAGCACCCCCATTTCATCGCCAGATTCATCAATTCAGCAATATCAGTCGCCACCACAACAGAGTACGGGTTCACCATCCTCCCCATCTCTGTCAAAATCTTCTAAAGGATCAAAAAGTCCTAGTGAAGATGTGGAATGCGATCGATTATCGGGATCTTGTAAGGAAACGAGTTCTTGTAAGGATGAAGAGATTAAACCTCCCTCACACCGATCGCTATCCGATGATCTAGAGGAGGACGAGGACGAAGAAGATCTCACTACAAAGGTTAGAGATGAGGAGACATAAATGAATCTTTGAAATATAATATGGCCTTAACTAATTTTCATGGACGGTTTGAGTTTTAATCGTATTTTCTTCGAACTGTTCAGTTAAATGAAATATGTTCAGAGATTTATTTAAGCTGAAAACTAGATTTACGATACATGAACGATTGTATAGAATTGTGCAATGTTATAAATAAGATATTAGCATAAATAAACTTTCATGGTCTATAATTATTTTATACATATTATATGTGCACATGTATTATTATACAAACAAGGTATTTTTTCTTAATAACAAAAAAAAATAAAAGGAAAATTTAGCTAATAATTAAAAATCATGTAGATTAAATTTGACACTAAAAAATTAATTAATTTACTTTTTATATATGAGAGCGTTGTTATTAAATATATATTGAAATAACTAATAATACTATTGTTACATTTTATTTTAGGGATCTTCGGAATCGGGATCAGGAACAAAGAATGCTTTCAGAGTTTCCAAGGAAAGTCTTAAAGATAAGTAAAAGGTAGATATTTTAATTCATCAAGACAATACAATTATTTTTGGGTTTTTGCTTTTGGAGTTCAGTTAAATTTTGTCGTTAACAAATTGATATGTATGAACAAATTAATTTCGAAATATTTTAGAAAACATTGTAAATACTAACACTGTAATTTTTTAATAAATATATTTTTCATTATAAATATTTATGTTTAACTAACTAGCCAATTCTTATGTGCATATAAAAGAAAATCTTTACTTACCCTAATCAGTAACTTTGAATCCTCCTTTCAACAAAAATTATCAAATTTATATTTGTTGCATTATACTACAACAAATACATCCAAATTGATTCATTTTCATCACAATAGATTCAAAGGTACAAAGGTACACCTGATAAGCTATGAAAATTTTAATTAAATTTCTTTAATACTGAAAATATTATAATTGAAATAAATAACTTCATTTTTTATATATTATATTTACAATTTATTATTAAATATGCATAATATATCGTTATAAATTCTATATTATGTTAAAAATGAACATTTCAAAACTATTGAAATTATTCAGTAATATAATTCAGTACTTCAATTCAAAAATAAAGAAAAGTAGTAACAATTTTGAACTAAAACGTGCTAATGTAAACTATAAACAGTCCATCTATCTCGTATATAGACAAGAATAAGTAAACAACCTTTATTCACAATTCTATTTATAAATCTCGTGTTTACTAATTGGGACAAACTGCCTAAGAGCCTTATCAAAGGTCAGTAAAAATAAATCTTCACTTTCAGTTCGTGCTAAAATACGTATTTATTTATTTATTTAT
The DNA here is from genome assembly GCF_024364675.1 of Aethina tumida. Taxonomy (NCBI): domain Eukaryota; kingdom Metazoa; phylum Arthropoda; class Insecta; order Coleoptera; family Nitidulidae; genus Aethina; species Aethina tumida. The sequence continues at coordinate 19,358,170 of NC_065437.1, read as the reverse complement.
TTTTGGATAATAATACCCAAAACAAACTCTTCGTCGCCGTATATTTGAACTCTTTGATGAACTTCATTGATACGCATCTGATGTAATTTTCCCCTCAATTAATCGATGATCAGTCGTAGAACTACCTTCAGCTGAATCAAAATATGTCCATGGAGTAAGTACTCTAATATTTTTTATATTTTTCTTTCTGCTAGTTATATATATTTAAAGTGCATCTTGAGAAATATTGATGTCAGTCATTGGTGATTTATAAAACATTTCCAGTTACATAATAGAATTACATGTACTTTCGTACAAAAAGTAATGTTGAATATACGATTTTTAAAATCTAAAATCAATCAATCATAATTTGCATTACTAATATAAAGAATGGTTACCTTGAACAAAAGTATATAATTAACTGGTGTCTCTCTTGTGAAATAATATCTTAGTTGCGCCATTGTATTCGGCATAATAATTAATAATACACGAATGTTTTTTATGTCCCAGGTTGTCCATGGTAAGTTGTAAGTGAATTCGAATAATTTTTCTCCCTAAATAATAATAAATATTAATACAAGTGTTTTATTTGGTACAATACTTACTTCATTTTCAAAACATTGTCCGCCATATAAGTAGAAGAACATGTAATGAATATACATTGCAGCTAGTAGTACTTTTTGGATAAACGAAAAATTGTTCTATAAATATTGTTAGGATGTTACGAACTAATTTTAAAATAATTAAATACTTACATAGCTGAATATGAAAGTAGTCATTATAGATATACCAATTAAGGTACCAGTTACAGCATATGGCAGAACTGACTGATTTATTATATCTTGCATTTGAGTACATTTTCTGTGGAATAAAACACTTTTAAATTGTTTTGTATACATACAATCACAAAGTTACTCGCCTCTTCATAAATGCATGTTGTATAGCCAGATCTTTCAGGGTTTGCCAAGTTAAAACCTGATGTTCATGTGATAAAATAATATCGTCGTCTTTAGCATATGACCGAATTTTATTGCAAGTGTGCTCGAATTTGTTAATTTGTATTAACATGTAAACTTCACTTGCGACAAACATTTGCATATCCATGATTCCAATAAGTGTATAACAAAATAAAATTATATTATAGGAATATATTACCGTATCATTTCCCAAATATAAACGAGTATATCGTTTCAAAACTTTTATGGGATAGAATTTCGTCTCGGTGTCGATAAATAGAACTACACAAGCACTAATTACTGAAAGACTTAAAAAATAAACTGTACTATAAAACTTTTCTTTTATTTTTTTATTAAGTGTTGCATTTAGAACTAGATTCTGTTCTATTTTATTTAACGCAAATACTTTGGCAATAAATTCTTTTTTCTGGTCAAATGTAATGATAATTCCAATAGAACACATAATTCCCTGAAAAAGATAGTCAAAATATTTATATTTAGAACATGCACTTTAAAACTTACATGCAGGATGCATGTAAAAAACAATAAATTTTCCATAACATATGCAATATTTTTAAATAACACCATATAATAAATGTGAATCGCAACTAATGGAACTTGTACTACTATTGTAAATAGTAGAAAGTTTTTAATTTGAGTATATTTCCATGTATGTGATGTCAATATGAAAAACCACTTTAGATAAACCATTTCTAGCTATTTACTATTTTTGAAATATACTAAGATTATAAAATAACAGACATGCTTAAATATTACTGATTCTTTTACGACTTGGTATCTAGATCAACATAAATTGGGAAAGATATTCTAATGACATTTTTAAATATTGATGTGAAGTTTATCAGTTCTGACAATTACAAATTGATAATTTAGACTTGGTTCTTTATAATTAATTTTGATTTGGTCAATAAAACTACAATATAATTGAGAAAAATGTTCTAATGACATTTTTAAATAATTTAAACCGTTTCCACAATAACAAGTGATACTTTATGTTTACTACATTTCCCTAATAATTTAAATCCTAATTGAAGTTGTAATTTAGTCTTTTATTAATAGATAGATATTTAACTATAAAATAACATAACTCGATTTTTTTACCAAGCAAATTCATACCACGAGAAAGTGAAGAAAATATAAAGCTCACAAACAAAAGAATAATATTATATTGTGGATGTGGTAGATTTTCCCATTTAATATTGTGAATTTTCCTTTGAATCTTTAATAATAATTTTCTTTGTCGCCAATGGACAGCTGCACTGATAGCTTAGCTTCCTGTAATAGTATATTTATAATTCCACATACAGTCATCAAAATCAAAAAGTTAGGTTTCATCTAGATTACCAACCTTAATGACTTACCGAAGACAATCCATTTTTCATGCATGAATTAATAAGGGAACTGCAAAATTTTGTTATGCACTCTTTATGTTTGTTTCTGTGAAACCATTCTAAGTTAAATTAAACTAATACTAAATGATTATATGACATTTTGCAAATAACATATTTAGTGTTAGAAGCGCAACAATTATTTAATAATATTAAGTTGTAACTAAAATTCACTATCTTAGGAGATTCCATAGTAACCAAAGTCAACACATTTATAAATAATTTACAGCAGCTATTTTTAGTTCAATAACAAGACGTACTAATATAGAGGCAATCAATTAGTCTAAATATGCTCAGTGATAGAAACCAAACAAAAGGTTACTGAATTTATAAATGTACATACCTCTCATTTTAATGTTGTCAGTGACTTCCAAGTATTCATTTGAATTAAAAATTGCAATTAATGTAATTATTAAAAACATGCGCTTACTTATCACTATTTAAATTAAGAGGTTTAACTATTCACAAATAATTATATAGAAACATTTGAATAAACAACAACATATAAACATAAATAGTTGGAATATTTATTATTCAGAATTCGCAACGTATTTGACGAATTTCGCTATTGCAAAATCAACATGTCAAGAAATAATCTGTTATTTATTTTGTTCGTTTGTGTAGTTATGCAGTAACATTTACTTTAATATTCAGTTCTTATGTTATCCTCTGATTATTTTCGACCATTTTCTCAATGGGTAAGTGATAATTCAGTGATTATTTTACATCAATTTTCTTTACTAAAAGCTTTATCCTCTCCTTAATAAATTATATATATTTTTTTATGTTTAGAATCATCGGACTTCAATCCTTTTATAATATTTACTATCCAATTACGTGTATACTAATTCCTTTGGTTTTGAGACAGCTTCTTGATGTAAAGACTGATTTGATGTTATTTTTGTTCGACACTCCCCATATTTTTTTCTAAATATTTAGTACGAATATTTAGTAACCCTTCCCCTTCAATTTTCTTTTATAAAACCATTGTGGGATATATTCTTTTCCATGTATGTTTAGAACCATCAGAATTTCCCTACCTCACTCTTTTAATTTCTTGTCTTGTTAGAGTCAAGTGTTCAACCTGCTTTTCATATTTTGGGGATCTGTCCACCATTGAAAACACACCAATTTTGCATGCTCAAGACATCTCATTACGATTTGATACATGCAGTTTTACACGCAACCTAAAATTATCGCCGCAAATTAAACAAACATTTGGTAAATTGAAAAATGTTATTTATGATTCCATGACATGTAAATGGGTTACAAAAACAAATGGAAACATACAAGGTTTAAAATTTAGACAAAAATACAAACATTGATAAATTTTTATGCAATGAATCACAAAGAGTGCGGGTGATATTGAATGTTTCCTAAATGCGACAGTTTATTCCTTTATTTGTTCTCATAATGAGTCAACAATACGATAAGTAATAATAATATTCCTAAACTGCTTCGTTTACTTTAGTCTGTAAACATGCCTCCAAGTGAATTGGTTTATAGCGGCGTATCAATCCCTTCGATCCAGGAAGATATTAATATCGGTACTGAGTTTATCAATCGTTGAAGTCTCCCGATTCTAACATATTGCGGTGTTAAAAATTCGAACACCACTTAATATATATCTGTCTATTTTTATTTACTAGACTATTTTTAACATTAAAAAATAACAACATGAGTGATTGTGTAATACAGATTTCAAGTGTTGCAGATTATGTGGAAAAAGCACAGTCCGCTGATTTCGAAACTGCCATACATTATGCAAGTGAGTATTTTTCCAATTCAATCTTCATTATATGTCTAATGAATCTGGAACGAGCTTGTTTGATTTAGATGAATCCAACAACTTGTAGCTTGCTAAACAAACATTTTTTTAATATTCAATGTTCAGTTATAACTAGATTTTGTAAATGCATATCGAACAAATTATCAGCTACGCATAAATCATTTTAACAATTAATAACAGAATTAGTTGAGGAACTTTTTATCTAGACATTTTTAATTGTTGGAAGGTATGGTTTGACAAATTTATGTAAAATTGTTTATTTCTAAAATTTTGAGCAGTGATGGTGTTTTAACGTCTCAAATTAACAAACAATCACAAATTGTCAACAACACTTATTCATTAGAAGTTTATGGAGAAGGTCAAAAGGTTTTGGTATCAAATTTTTATAGCAATTATAACTTAAGTATTTTTGTAATTTATTTAAAACAAAACCATTTCCAGTCTCGCTGGAAGTCACATCAATTTTATCTGATGGAAGGTATATTTTGGATTTTTAAATTCTACATGTAATTACAAATAAAATGAGTATATCATATTCTATATCTCAATTCAGTAGTATCTAAGATATTTATTTTTTCCACAAAATTTTGATAAATTGATGGTCTAAGTGAAACGTCAATAAAGCCACTAATATTGATACTAGAAAGTTTATTTTTAGCATAAACATTAAACAATTGGAATCTTATAAGAAGTCATTATTAGTACTCCTAAATTTTATACAAAATGTTCTCTATTTACTCCTAATTTTATGCATTTGTATTATTATATTTTCCCATTTTTTCAAAATTTCTATTAAATAAGTTAGGTTAATCATCCTGTATAAAAATGCCTTTAGGTTAATTGATAGATGGGTAAACCATAAAAAAAAAAATATTACAAACATATCTCCTAAGGTTTTCTAATAATATCAGCCAATATCTTAATACAGCTATCGCATAGTTTAAACATAAATGCATTAAAATTGTACAAGGTTGAGAAAGTTTTCTTTTCTAAACTTAATCCGTTGATTATAGAGTATGGAAAATTTCAACGCGTCCTTATACTAGTTTGTGGAATGATCTACGCAACTTGTGCCATAAGTACCACTACGTTATCATTTGTTTTGCCCTCAGCTGAATGCGATTTCAACTTGTCTTCAGCTGATAAAGGAAAATTATCAGCGATGCCATTAATTGGTAAGTCCAATTATGTGTATGTGAATCTACAATAACAATAGTTTCGTTTTTATAAGCTAATTCATTATCACTGTTTTGTACAACGCTTATAATTTAGACATAACAATAATAATTAAATATGAAAAAATCGACAATCAAGAATGTGTTTTATACAATACATTATTTTAGGAATGATCTTTGGATGTGGTATCTGGGGATCCATAGCTGATTCACGTGGACGCAAACTTGCAATAACATTATCGTTGCTAATAGACTTTCTGGCAGGATTAGGTTCATCCATAGCCCAAAACTATAATTTATTTCTAATATGTAGATTTTTCAACGGTTTTGGGTACGTAAGTTTTTATTCGTTGAATTTTTCACAACCTTTTGTGTTACTTATAACTTCTAGTTTAATTTATTTATTGATTTTTTATAGGATCAATGTTGATCTACTTACATAAATTTATTTCAGTATTATTGGGGCTACAAGTATAATATTTTCATATCTGGGTGAATTTTTGTCGAAGAAGGATACCGACAAGGCACTGGGAAAATTGGAAATTTTTTGGAACATAGGAGTCATCCTTCTTCCAGGTGTGCACACAATTTTCAATATATTAAGACATTTTCAGCCTAAATGTATATCGACTTTTCAAATATTTTATTAAATTAATTTCTTTTAGTACAGTGTTGTTTGCCGCATATTTAATTTCATAACAGATTTATATTTAGCGCTGTTTAGATTAGTTTAAAAAATTTACTCTGTTTTATGCTGAGTAGGTTGACAATCTGGCCCAAGTCAGAGGAACCTCCACGTCAGTCTGCTCGGACCCACTTATGTGCAGTGTAACTGTATCAACGTTTAATCTTTAACAAAGTTAATTCCTTTGCCATGCATTTGTAGGTGTGGCATGGTCCTTGTTGAGAAAATCAGTCTTGGATTCGTTCAAATCATATGGAAACTTCAGCCCATGGAGAATTTTTGTTTCCGTCTGTAGTTTGCCCAGTTTGTTGAGCTTGTGCATGTTGTTTTTCCTACCGGAAACACCTAAATATTTAATTTCGAAAGGAAAATATGAGGAAGCCAGGCATGTGTTTCAACGTATCTTCAGAATTAATACTGGGCAATCTTTTGCGCAGTATCCGGTAACTTTTTCTTTTGTCACAGTGAAGAATTCCAATTGATGTGGTTATTCTAGGTATTGGCTTTAGAAGGGGAGTACGAAAATAATAATAATGTTCAAGAAGTTACGTGCTCGTTGAGGACACATATTTTTAATAAAATGTCTGAATTTGGCAAAACAATAAAGAGTTTATTTGGTCACACCTACGTGAGATATTTAGGCATAGTAAGCTTTGCTGATTTCGGACTTATGGCAAGGTAGATTTTGAGAAAAACTTCGTAATTGATGTTTATTGCTTCGGTTAATTTTCAGTTATTATACATTAATAATGTGGTTTCCAGAGATATTTGAAAGATTCAGCGAGTTTGAATCAAAATATCCTAATAAGACATCAACAGTTTGCACTGTATCTGAAAGTTCCTCCAAAAATACGTCTATTTATTATTATCAAGAATGTGATCCAATTATAGGGGACAAAGTTTTCGTGGAAACATTTATAATAGCCCTAAGCTGCATGCCTACATCAATATCCCTGGGATATTTAATGGAAAAACTAGGAAAGAAAATAGTTTTAGGTAAATTAAATAAAATCTTTTGTAATTAGTTTTTATTTAAATACTTTCTGCAGTTTCAAGTTTAATTTTGTCTGGATGTGCAACTGTATCATTAATTTGGGTTCAATCTACCAACCATACATTAATCGTATCATGTGTATTTGAAGCCCTTACAAGTATTCTTGAAGCCGTATTATTTTGTGTTGTTGTGGATATATTCCCAACAAATATCAGGTAAAATTATTTTATTTACTAATTTGTTATATTCACACGATTTTGTTTTAAGGGCAATAGCACTGTCAATAACTGCAACTTCTGGAAGGATTGGTGCAATTTTTGGAAATGTTATATTTGGTCTTTTGATTGATTTAAACTGTGTTATTCCTATCTATTTGTTCGGATTTATGCTCATAGGTATGTATAAATAATTATTTTATCTACGCAAATACATATGATAAAAATAATTATAAACCATTCAATATTTTGTAGGTAGCGGATTACTGTGCATTACAATTCCAAGAACAGAAAATTATTTGACTTTGTATTGAAAATACTTAAGTTCTAGGAGAGATAGAAGACAAACTACACTGATGAATTATAAAATGCATTTTTTTGCAACGTTTAAATTAAGTTATATTTTTAAGTTAATAAAAAGTCCTTAATTAGTACTAAATGTAACCTTTACAAATTATTTATTTTTACTTTTATGTTAAATTAAGATTGTATATATGAAATAAATAGGAAAACATTTTAATAAGATTCTTGCGACTTCATTTAAAAGTATTTTATGCATCGTAAGTTCAATTTAAACCCTGAATATTTTTAATAATAATTCCTTGTCAAACCTCCTTTACATCAGAATTAATTATAAAACATTTCTAAACAACTGACGTAACTCAAAAGTTAAATATATCTTTTAGAACGAATATCTTATTTACATACTGATGGACGTCAGTAGCCAAATTTTAATTCTTAAGTCTTTAAAATGAAATATTTTTAATAATAGAACTAAATCTAATAAGAATTAGTCTACGTTTTACATGAAGTATGAACATTTTTACAGAATAAACACAAATCATTAAATTATTTTGATTAAAACAAATTTTGAATAAATTTTTCAGTGTCATTTTACTGTCAGTTAAAACTTATTACACAATTTAACGAAATTTTGCTAAGCGTGTTAATATTTACCCAGATTTATTGAAGCATTACTGACTTCATTCATATGTTGTTAATGGAAATTTTAGTATGACGTAAAACTTGATTTATAAATCATAAAATTTACACATTTTGGCGTACTAGTTTTACACACATAATCACAATGTCATTACCAACAAATTCTGGTCAATTTAGTGGTGAGATTAAAAATTCAAACAGTGAAGATAATGTAGTTCCAGAAAGAAGACAAGGTATACATAGTTCTTCTTAAATATCTAACATCTTTTTTAAATTACCCTATTTGTTATAACATACGTTATCGTCAGCTGATTGCAGTATATGATAACGAAAACTGCTCTCTCATTTATTCGTGTCAAGTGTAACTAAGATCATAGAAATAAAAATGTTATTATTTATATTATTATTATTATGATTTATTTCTATACTAGTTGGGTGATTTTGAAGGGGTTATTCTAATATTCCTGTACATTCAATGTAACATTTTATCAGTATTTTAAATGTACCATTATGTGAGAAAGAAAGTTGTTAAATTTGATTATCTGTTTTATCATTTATTATGTTTAATAAGTAAATTGTGGATTAAAAATTAATATTAACCAAAATTGAAAATTAATTCGTATAAAAAATTGGAATGAATTATTAGGAACAAAATTCCATTCCAGTTTATGTGAAAATAACGCCCATTCTTCTATGCGTACTGGTTATTAATTATATTTATTTTATAATATAATATTATATTATATTTAAATTATATTTAAAAATTTATAAATATAAGATATAAAATAATAAAATAAAAAATGATTTTAGTAAAATTTCAATGTCACAATGAGGATTATTTTTACATTTTTAATAAAATTTCTGTAGTAGAATAGTCAAATTACTTATAGGGAATGCTTATACCCATCAAAAAGTTTTATAATATTCAATTTAATATTAATACTAAAATGATGGCCTTTGGTTAACGTGCTTGCCAAATATTCCGGTATCAAAATTGGTGGCTACTATCAATCTTTCAAAATTTTGGGAAAAAACTTAATTTATTTGCAATTACATATAGAATTTAAAAAACAAAAATATGGGATGTTCTATTGAATATAACAAAATTGATGTTAGTTCAGGTCAAATTATAATTGCTATAAAAATCAATAATTTTTTCCGACCCCCCAAACTTCTTATGAATAAGTAAGGTCAATCATCCTGTATAGATTAAAGAGCGTTTTTTGAATCAATATTATCTCTGACATATCCTACAGTTCCCAATAGAAACTTCCGAAGCTTTAGTTCGGGAACTGCCGGCTTACACGATTTCTGCAAGCACTGTTTACAGTTATGCCAGTGTTACGCACGTGTCAGTTGTGATCGCGGCTAGTTCCGGATACTTGTGTACTTACATAAGAAAAACGAATTTTCTTACTTATTGACGTTGTTATGAGTTACAGAATAAGGATCTAATAGGTGTTAATTAATCTATTAATCTTTAGGTTTTGCACATTTCGAAGAAGCAGTAGAAGCATGCAGTTTTGGAAAATTCAATGTGTTCTTGCTGCTGGTTGCGATTCCGTCTGCCATGTCTCCGGTGTTCGAATCCTCGACCATGTCATATGTGTTGCCCGTAGCGGAATGTGACCTGAATCTCTCCCTCCAAAATAAAGGGATGTTAAACGCAATAACTTTTGGAGGTAGGACAGTTTTAAATGTAATATTGTAACATAAATAGAGTACTTGCATTATTTTAGGACATTTACCGTATTCAATGTTTAAAAATGGCTTGGTGATGATTATGGTAAGTGCATCACCCACCCCAACAAAACTCGAACGTTTATTGTTGTTATCAGTACTTGCTAAATATAGTAATTACAAATATTTATTTACTATTTTGCTGTGTATGTTTTAGGTATGATAGTAAGTGGTCTGTTTTGGGGATATTTATGCGATACACTTGGAAGGAAAAAGCTTTTATGTTTTGGATTTATTTTAAATGGGATATTTGTCATCATAAGTTCGTTGTCGCAAAACTTTGTAATGCTTATGATATGCAAGTTCCTTGGTGGATTTATGTGAGCAAATTGAAATAACAACATCAACATGTAAAAATAATGTGAATTTCAGAATAAACGGACCATTTAGCGCACTGACCTGTTATTTGACAGAATTTCACGGTGCCAAATATCGATCTAGAATACAAATTGGCAGAGGAATGATAATTAGTGCAGCGAATATTGTACTGCCGCTACTAGCCTGGGCAATACTACCAAAAACAATGCATTTCCCTCTGTTTAATCGGTTGGGTAAATGCATATTTTTTGGATTCAACAATTGCATTACAATGCTACATTTTTAGACATCAATTCATGGAATATTTTTTTACTCATATGCTCATTACCTCCTTTAATAAGCGGATTAATCTTCGCATTCATGCCTGAAAGTCCAAAATTCTTAATGGCGATGGGTAGAAATGAAGAAGCTTTAAAAATATTTAGAACTGTTTATAGAATAAACACAGGCAAATCAGAGGATTCTTATCCGGTAGATAACACCATAGATTATCTTACTCAGTAATTTAAAATATATTACCCCAGATAAAAGAATTGGTCGATGAAATAATTGAGCAAAAGGAAGTCAACATAAACGGACTTAGCATAACTCCTCAAAGAACAAAAGTGCAAGCTCTAAAAGAGGGATGGCTACAAATTAAACCGATATTTTTTCCTCCGTATTTGTCAAAGTTAATTTTGGTCTGCGGAAACCAATTTTTCCTGATGATGGTGTAAGTTTTACTATATTTCATTCACATGATGTTCGAGTTAATTTAATGTTTTGCAGTGTTAATACACTAAAACTTTGGGTGCCGCAAATATTCCAGTCGATAAACGATTTCAAACAAGAAAGTAATTCTTCATTTCGTTTGTGTGAAGTTATAGATTCAATGACACCAAAGAACAAGTCGCAGACGTGTTCAGTAGTAAGTAACAATAAAATTGCTGTTGTTTTAATTGATGTTCTCTGTCTTCATTTTAGAATCTCGACAACTCGTCTGTGTACATAAATTCGATTATAATTGCGGCTATTATCATGTTAGTTTTTGCACTAGCTGCTGCTTTGATAAATAAACTAGGGCAGAAAGTTATCTTATGTAATATAGTAAAGTTTTGTAAAACGCATCTGGTAATAAAATTTTATTTGCAGTGGCATGCTATTTAATAGCGGGTGGTTGTTCAGTAGCCTTATATTTCTCTGCCGATAGTATTAGTACTTTAAGTTTGTACTCCACTTTCATTTCTTTTGGAATGTTAGGCTCCAATCTCATGCAAACAGTTACACTGGATTTATTTCCAACCACTAACAGGTGAATTACACCCACTGCTTTAATGAATAGGTATTCTAAAACTCTACATCCTTAGGTCAATTACGTTATCAATTTTGATGATGATAGGACGAACAGGAATAATATCCGGTAACCTAATTTTTCCAACTCTACTTTATTTTGGATGTGGTTCAGTATTTTTCTCTGCAGGCGGAGTTTTATTATGTATGTTATGCACAATTTTCTTTTTCATAAATTTATTTGTATTTTTTAGGTTGTGCCATATTATCTATAGTAGTCCCAAATACACAGAAAAAAGCTTTACAGTGATTATTTATGTAATTTTGTATATATTTAATACATATAAGTTATACAACACGAAAGAGTTTTATTAAAACCATAGTGGAATTTCAATTAGAATAAAATTTATCTTTATATACATATTTAATTGCAAACCAAATTTAGTTCCATGTCAATAATCAATAGGGCAAATACATTCAATTAACTCGGATTAGACGTTGATCCAGATCAGTGACATTGACTTTAATTATGGTGGCCTTAAAATAACATTCTATTTACAGTTCAATGTATATTTTGCCAAATAAAATATAATTTAGTGATGAGGATGAGATAAATGCTTGACCGATAGATACAAAACTAGTAAACTATCAGTATATAAATATGAACATATATTACACACCAAAAAGATGGGACTTTTCTGGCCCAATAAATTACTATATATTCTTTGAAACCCGTTTATCCAACATCCTAATTCAGTCACATCTGTCTTAGTAATTAATTATAACAAGTCGTTATAGATGTGGCTTATTACCATTTAAAATTCAAGGTTTAAATATTTCAATAAGATTTACAACACAATTGATAAAATGAACAAATTTATTTATTTTGTCTTTATCTTATTCGCGCTAACAAATTTTCCAACAGATCAGGTCTTCCACGAGTTTGGATAATGTGACAACTTTAATTTATTGGAACTCCAGACGTCACACAGCAATATTGTTTAAACGAGTGTGCTGAATATCATTTCATAATTGTTCGTAATGGTTCCGTCCAATTTAATCACTCAAGACTTTTAACCTATGACATTTTTAATATGAACGCCAGTAGCACCCAGTTAAATTGACTGATTTGTTGTTAAACAAAAAAATTAACTGAGAAGAAGTCACTACTTATTTGCTCAGTCAGTAATGACGTTATAATTCGAATTACCGTGTTTTGGCTACTGTTTGTTAACGCTTGCCAGCTGAGATAAAACTATGTGGTGGTGATAAAATTGTAACAAACATTATGTTATTAATCGTTATTACAGTTTCATCCTCCAAATTAACTTAATGTCGGTACTAGGTGCGTTTAATAAAAATGAGTAAAGACAATAGTAATAGTGGTGATCTGCCGTTAGAGGATGTGGACTTGAATAATAAAAAGAAAAATGAAACAAAAAAGAAAAATAAAGAAGTAGATTGTAAGTACTAAAATTATATATTTTTATTTATTTCTTTCTCTTTGCAAATCATTTGAATTGAATTGAATTCAATTGGGTGATTATTTTAATGAAATTTTTATAGTCTATAATTTACATACAAACAATGATTAAGCATGTTCTTATAATTAATAATATATTACCAAACTAGATGACAATCAGGTTTAAAATAATTTATATTTAACAAGAAAATAATTTTTAATATTTGAATACATTGCTACTATAAACTATGTATGAACTGTAAAAAATTAAGGTGTTTTTATGTCATTTTTGCAATAAATACAAAATTTTCACCATTTTTGGGGTCAAATTTTAATAAATATAACCTTTAATTAATGTGGCCTTGACTCATATTTAACTTTTCGGAAATATAATATATATATTAATAAAGATAAAACCATAGTTTTGATTTTACCGCTATTGAATATTGTTGACCCACTTTTTTAAATTGATGTACTATTGTAATCGATATAATAATAGGTACCCAATATTTAAAACATAATATATATTTTATTTTACATCTTGACAATTAGGTTCATCTGAAGGTAAAATCATAGTTAAATAAAAATGTAATTTTGAATGCATTGTAAAAGTAAATCTGATAATACATAAACAAATATATTTTAACTTATTTTTAATTAAATACCGTTTATATGAATTACTTATGAGACTATAATATATATAATATTATAATATAACGATTTTTTTAGACAATACACCAGCAGACTTTGAACTAGCAATTAGTGAGACCGGTTTTGGAAAATTCAACTTTTTGCTCTACTTCCTGTCAGTTTCATCAGGATGGTCGTCAATCTTCGAGACCACGACAATGTCTTACGTATTTCCTGCTGCACAATGCGATCTAGAACTTACATTATCAAATAAAGGACTACTTAATTCAATCACATATATTGGTATTAAAAATATTTTCAAAGTTATCTGAATATTTAATTAAAACTCTGTTAAATAATTGTAGGAATGATATCAAGTGCTTTTATATGGGGATTCCTCTGTGATACTTTAGGAAGAAGAAAATTATTATTTATTGGGTTTCTACTCGATGGATGTTTTGTACTTATGTCAGCTATGTCACAAAGTTTTACTGGATTAATCATTACAAAATTTCTTGGTGGATTTATGTAAGATTTATTAAAAAATGTGAATGAAGTAAGCTTATTGGTTTGTTTTAGAATAAACGGCCCATTTGCCGCCCTTACGTGTTATTTATCCGAATTTCATTGTGCCAAACACAGAGCTAGGGTACAAATGGTACTGGGAACTATATTCAGCTGTGGTACTGTGATTTTACCATTGTTAGCTTGGGGAATTTTACCACAAACCTTTAACATAACCATCGGAGAATCATTCAGTATGTACTACAATTATTAATATATTAATTAATGTGAATTATAAAATTTTGCCATTTTATATTTTAGAATTACATTCCTGGAATATTTACTTACTTATTTGCTCAATTCCCGCATTAACCAGCGGGATAGCGTTCTTATTCTTGCCGGAAACACCAAAATTTCTGATGACCTCGGGCCAAAACGAGAAAGCCATGAGGATATTTAAAAAAGTTTACAGTATAAATACCGGCAAACACCCCGACACTTATCCGGTAAGGATTTAATGTAATGTAATAAATGTTTAATAATGCATTAGTTGTAGATAAAAATGCTAATTGATGAAACCGCATCTAACGACAACAACAAAACAGGACAGGTTACCAAAAGATCAAAAAAACAGGCACTACTTGAGGGATGGTCGCAAATCTCCCCGTTATTTAAACCTCCACATCTTTCAAAAATCATGCTTGTTTGCTGCATACAATTTCTATTTATGATGAGGTACATTCAAACTTCAAAATACAGACAAAGAATTAAGCTATTAAAAGTTCTTATAAAATATTTAATTGTTGTTTGAATTTCAGTTTGAACACTCTTCGTCTTTGGTTGCCTCAGCTGTTCCAAGCCATAAATGATTACATGTATATGAACAATGGTACGACTGATAGTTTGTGTACAATGATTGACGTTCTTCGACCGAATCATGCTAGCGTTACAACAGAATGCGTTGTTGTAAGTGTTCATGTGAAAATATACAAATAAAACTGAGTTTAAATGCATGATTCTAAAGTACATCATGTTTTAGAACACAAATAATTACATGGTCTACATGAATTCCATGATAGTTGCCTTCACATCTATATGGGGATACATAATTACAGGATCCTTGATTAATATATTAGGAAAGAAAAAAATATTGAGTTAGTAAAAAATATTTTAACAATAAATAAATTAATTATAACTTTTTTGCAGATGTTTTGGGATTCATTAGTGGGTCTATGGCAATATCTTTATATTTTGCTCAGGACGCCACGACGACTTTGGTGTTGTCATCCTTATTCATTGCACTAGGAAGTGTTTCTGTTAATGTAGTGTTAGCTGTGGTTGTGGACATGTTTCCAACAACCTTAAGGTATAATATAGTGCTATAATAGTTCTAACAATAAACGCATCATTATATTTATTATAATATTTTTAGAACAATGTGTATTTCACTCACAATGATGTCAGGTAGATGTGGTCCTATGTTAGGAAATTTAGTGTTCCCATTACTTCTTCAAACGGGATGTGCTTCTCCATTTTTTTCTATTGGATTTGTGATGATAGGTATTTGTTAGTAAAAATATATAAAATGTGTTTCACAGTTTGCTCTTTTCACAGGTTGCGCCATTTTGGCATGTTTGCTGCCTAATACAGATATGAAGTCTTTGGAATAAGTATTTTTTATTTATTAAATAATTTGTATAATATATTTTAATAAATTGTTTTATTTTTATTTAAACACAAACAGTTTTTACATTTCATTTTAAATTATATTGCAAAGAATAAAAACATATTTACTAAATAATTAAATAAATAAAACTGTCAGTCAATCTTTATAGGAGACTACAGGTATAATTCTTTCATTCTGCTTAAGAAATTATAAATAAATAAAATATTATGTTCAGTGATATAAGATATTTATAAAAGTAAAAAGAAAACAAAACAATGTTGTTTAACCAAAATTTGACAACTCATCAATGACAAATTAGATTCACCAAAATCTTCTCTAGAAAATAATAATAATAATTTGCAAAATTCCTGTAAAAAGGTCTAAATGTGGCTTCTAGTGTTCTTGAATAATTATTTTAGATTTTCAGATATATTAAAAAAGTCAAATAGTGAGCATGCTAATATACACTTCAGGTGCATCTACTTATGTCTCGAAAAACATCATATACTTTCAAAACAGTGATAAAAGATTAAAATGTTTGCAAAGGAATAAAAGAGTACAAATTAACTCAAAAATTTTCTATAACCCACGTAAAATAAGTGATTTAAGTAAATACTAACTAAATTCTTGGTACACAATAATCACATTGTTAAAGTAGATCATTGTTATGTATAACATATAAATATGCTGTAAAACAGACAAATTTAAATTTTTCATAGAATATGAACCAGTGGCGAAGCTTAAGAAATGACCGTGTCCTCCAGAAAAATGTCTGTAAAGAAAGAACAAAACGATAAGAATCAAGGTAAGATCTAAACAGATATTATTTACTTATATTTTTAGGTGTTGCTCTCCCAATTTTTATACGTTATAATATAACTTATTGACCAGCTGATATATTTAATTGATTTTTTTAGAAAATAATGGGTCAACTTTCGAAGAAGCAGTAGAAGCCACTGGTTTCGGAAAATTTAATTTTCTTATGATTTCTCTAATTGTCCCATCAGCTTGGGCCATTCAATTTGAAACATCCAATATGTCATACGTGTTTCCTGTAGCACAATGTGATTTAAATCTAACTATGAACCATAAAGGCTTCCTAAATGCAGCCACATATGCAGGTGTGTATTAACAAAGCATAAATAAAAGCAATGATTAATAAATATATTATTTATAGGAATGCTTGTTGGATGTTTTGTTTGGGGAATTTTGACTGATAAATTTGGAAGAAAGCGAGTGTTAACTTGTGGATATTCTTTAAATTTTATTGTAGCACTTATGTGTGTTTTAACACAAAATTTCATAATGATACTTACATTAAAAATTATATCTGGATTTTTGTGAGTTATTAATTATGCAGCATCAATAAATAATATTAACCATTTCGTATCTAGGATCAATGGACCATCTAATGCTTTGGCAGCATATATTTCTGAAGTACATACAACGAAGTACAGATCGAGAATGCAAATGTTTTTAGGTTTCACCTATGGAGCAGGCAATATTTGTTTACCTGCTATTGCTTCCTTAATTTTACCACAAGATATCCATTTCACCTTATTCAACGGCTACTTTGGTAAATACTAAATTTTACATAAAACATTGTCATTTTAAAAACATATTTATTGCAGTTTTTCATTCATGGAATTTGTTTATACTCGCAAGTGCTTCAGCAAGTTTGAGTGCAGCTATTGGTTTACTATTTATGCCCGAAAGCCCAAAATATTACATGTCCAAAGGAGATAACGAAAAAGCTTTAAAAGTTTTCCGGTATATGTACCGCTTAAATACTGGAAACCCTAAAGACTCATTTCCAGTAAATTTCCTAGTTTTAAAGTAACTTTGTAAACTTAATTTATCAAAATATTCTAGATTACAAAATTAACACAGGAAAACCCAACAATTAAAGAAGAGGTAACAGATCAAGAAGGACAGTCTAATAGTATATTGTTAATATTCAAACCGCCTTACTTGAAGAATCTTTTAATATTATGTGTAATGAATTTTTCTCTTGTTACATCGTATGTTGAAACATAATTGATGTATATAAGTTTTACAAATAATAATTTTAGGGTTAATACCTTGAGGTTATGGATGCCTCAAATATTACAGGGTATTCATGAATATCAACTAGCCCACAATGGATCGTCTACATCATTCTGTGAAGTTATGAAAGATATGAACTCAGTTGAACAAGAGGACCTAGTAAATTGTATAGTGGTTAGTCTTCTGATACTCGTTAACTGCATTTCTTTGAAAAATGTATTTTTTCTAGAATTCTAATGACAATCAAGATGTTTACTTTAAATCAATGATAATTGGAGCAGTAGCAATGATTTCCTACTCAGTGGCCATTGTAACAGTAAATCATTTTGAAAAAAGGAGATTAATAGGTACTTATAAAAGCATATTTATACACGAATATAATTGATGTTATTTTTTTAGCAATTTTGGGGGCAATAGCAGGAACCATAATAACATGTGTGTTTTTATCTCAAGATACACCCACAATATTAGGATTAGTTTCATCAGGTCTTGCTATGATAAATGTTTCCATTGACGTAATGATAACAATTCTTGTTGTTATTTTTCCGACATCAATGAGGTAAGAATTATAGTTTCAATAGTGTTCTTATTAATTTTATTGATATATTTTAGGGGAACAGCACTTTCACTTAGTTCGATGTTTGGTAGATCCGGATCACTCGTTGGGAATATTCTTTTCCCAGTTTTATTAAAAACAGGTTGTAAACCACCATTTTTCTTACTGGGAAGCATAATAGTAGGTTCGACTTTAATGGGTTTATTGTTGCCCAGAATAAGCTCAAAAACTATTGCCTAGGGCAAAAATATTTAGTATTATTTTGATAATAAAATAAATTTATATAGATATATGAAATTTTAATAATCACCTAACTTATTAATAAATCACTTAAATAATATGTTTAGAGAAATTTATATTTTGTTCAAGATGTCATTCAATTCTATCTTCTAATAATGCTTATTTATTTATGTTTTAAGGTTAAATCAATAACTATTACTAAACATTTTTAATAAATTAATTGTAATAACAATTGATTTATAATGTCAAGTAGTTGTAATCCAAGTAAATTTGAAGATGCCCTTCATTTTTCTCCACAAAATATATATTTGAATAATATTTTAATTTTTGAGTTAATATAATAAAATTATATATGAATTAGTGAAAGAATATTAAGATAGTTAAGTTTGCATATCTAGTTCATAGAATAAAATAGAGATTTTTTAATACTTGAAATCTTTTACCTGAATAACAAATACGAATACAGTCCCGTATTTTCACATATATTTTTAAAAAATTAAGTGTCATCTTAATTATTAGTGGTCATGATAATACAGTTCATGCGCATCCATTTGTGCCTTGGAAAACACCAAATCCTTTCAAAACAACGATAAAAGTTAAAATGTTTGCAAAGGAATAAAATAGGACACGCCAACTCAAAAATTTTCTGTACACCACGCGTAATCATTGATTTAAGCAAATATTAACTAAATTCTCAGTACACAGCAATCGTATTGTTAAAATAATATCTTTGTTATAAACAACGTATAAATATGCGGTAGAACAGATATATGTGAATTTTTCGTGGAATATAAACCATTGGCAAAATGACTGTGACTTCAAGAAAAATGTCTGTAAAAAAAGAGCAAAGTAGTGAAAACAAAGGTAAGTTTTGAACAACTAGCTTTTAAATATATCAATTTATTTAGCTATATTTTATTTCTTTTTTAGGAAGTAATGGAAAATCTTTTGAGGAAGCAATAGAAGCCACTGGTTTTGGAAAATTTAATATACTACTTATTTTTTTAATCGGATTATCAGCTTGGTCTATTCTATTTGATACATCCAACATGTCATATGTGTTTCCTGTAGCACAATGCGATTTAAATTTAACTATGAACCATAAAGGTTTACTAAATGCAGCCTCATTTACTGGTATATATTAATTATATATACACATAAGAGCATGTGTTAAAATATTAATTTATAGGAATGCTTGCTGGTTGTTTTGTTTGGGGAATTTTGACAGATAAATTTGGAAGAAAACGCGTCCTAATTTTTGGATTCTCTCTAAACTTTATTGTAGCACTTATCTGCGTTTTAACTCAGAGTTTTATAGTGTTGCTAACTTTAAAAATAATCTCAGGATTTTTGTAAGTTATGTGCGGCAGGCAGGATAAAGCTATCATTTGCATATTATTTCTAGAATCAATGGACCATCTAATGCTTTGGCCGCATATATTTCTGAGGTACATTCAACGAAATACAGGTCCAGAATGCAAATGTTTCTAGGATTTACTTATGGAACAGGTAGTCTCTCTTTACCTGCAATTGCCTCTATAATTTTACCAGAGGATATACATATAACCTTCTTCAATGGTTACTTTGGTAAATACAAAACTATAGAATAATTTGAATTTGTTAAAAACCTTATACATTTCAGATCTCCATTCATGGAATATATTTATACTCGCAACATCTATGACGAGTTTGTTTGCCGCCATTGGCTTTTTATTTATGCCCGAAAGCCCAAAATTCTACATGTCCAAAGGAGATAACGAAAGTGCCTTAAAAGTGTTTCAGTACATGTACAGTTTAAATACTGGAAACCGTAAAGATTCATTTCCAGTAAATTTACTAGATAGAAAAAAAAATATGTATTCATTTTATCAAAATATTCTAGATTGTCAAATTAACTGAGGAAAAACAGTCGGAAAAAGAAGAACAGTCTAGTACCTTTTCAATATTCAAACCGACTTATTTGAAGAATCTTTTAATATTATGCGCAATGACCTTTTGTCTTGTTACAACGTATGTTAATTGTTATAAAATATATATGTAAGTTTTACAAATAATGGTTCTAGGACTAATACTCTGAGGTTGTGGATGCCACAAATATTACAAGGAATTCATGAATATCAGGTTGCCCATAATGGATCGTCTGCTTCGTTCTGCGAAGTTATGAAAGACATGAATTCAGTTGAACAACAAGATCTAATAAATTGTAGTGTGGTTAGTTTCTTATACTGCACAACTAATTTTTTTTAATACAATTTTTTATAGAATTCTAATAATAATCAAGATGTATATTTTAAATCAATGGTCATGGGAGCAGTGGCCATGGTTACCTACTCTGTGGCCATAGCTACAGTAAATTATTTTGAAAAGAGAAGACTAATAGGTACACAGTTATTACCATATTTATGTATAGATATAAATGTTATTATTTTTAGCCATTTTGGGAGCAATATCAGGAACTATAATAATATGTGTATTTTTATCTCAAGATACGCCAACGATATTAGGTCTTACATCAACAGGTCTTGCTTTGATTGGCGTTTCCATTGATGTTATGATAACAATACTTGTTGTTATTTTTCCAACTTCGATGAGGTAAGGACTTTTAATCCCGGACGATGTTTTTTTTGTAAATTAAATATATTAACATCTTCAGGGGAACTGCACTTTCACTCAGTGGGATGTTTGGTAGATTGGGATCAATTGTTGGAAATATCATGTTTCCTGTTCTACTAAAAACAGGATGTAAACCGCCATTTTTCTTACTAGGAAGCATAATAATAGGCTCCACTTTGATGGGTTTGTTGTTGCCTAAAACAAACTCAAAGTCTATTGCTTAGTGGCATAAATATTTAATATTTTTTATAATAAAATGTTTGTCGTGATATGTAATTTTAATCGCTTGCCTCTATTCTAGCCCGCATTTGGTATTCTTCACATTTTTTTTATCACAATAATATCGGTACATTTCTTATCAAAACCACAGTAAGTCGCAATCATATTTATCAAACAACAGCAATTAATAACTGTAATATTTTAAAATTATGTAATAAAGTGAATTTTGATTTTTAATTTCTTTCTATATACAAATAACCACTCAATAATTTGCATCACAATATAAATTGAGGTAACTAAATAATTGTTTATTAGACAAAAGATAAAACATACTTGCAACTAAGTCTATAAAGCCTTGATTAAACAGCAGTAAGTCATATTTAAATACGCAGACACTTTCTAGCCCACATATTATGAGATTAAAGATGCCTTACATGGCCAACGCCATACACCAACTCGACTGACTAATACTGACTTGATATGGATTTGTCTGCCTACAGGTGTTATGGTGTTACATATGTAACATATGTTCGTATTTTTCAAAAAAAGAGACTTAATACATCCGAAGCCCTATTAATTAATTTTGAAGTGATATAAAGGGTAGTAATATGAACTTCATTTTATATAATCACTTTGCTTACATGCACGTTGTGTACGGTTATAAACACCGGTATATACAAATGCTATTATTTTTTCAACAAATATAATTTCATAATCAAGGTTCTAAAATTGTTAATGTTAAAAAACAAACTTAAAAAGAGATAAGATAATTTTATATTACGTTGTAATAACTAAAATTAATATTGTATATGTAATTGATTAATTCAATGGTAAATAGAATAAAATAAAGTAATAAGAATAAAAAGTATTAATAATCGTTTAATAGTGAATAATGATTATATCTTTTAATAATGAAAATATTTTAACAGTTAATGAATTAGACTAATAAAATCATTTAAATTGTGTATACGATAAATAAGCTTGATTTGGTAATCATGATCTAACATATCTTAACTTCCTGGTATCCAGAAAACTTTTCGATGAAAAGGCCGACATCAAACCTTCACACTGTTCTTGGAATATTCTAGAAAAAATAATCCACCCCAACCCTAATTTTATGACTGCATATTGCCGGTTCCGTTAGTTTCTGTGCGCGAATATAACCAATGGTGTGCCGAGTCTTGGGTGTCGTCGATGACGTCATTAAGCTTATAAATACGAAAACTCTGCGTTTGCCGCTTCGTACTCTGTTCGTTTGGAAGGCTGCATTACTAGCTATTCTGAAACGTTCAAGTCACAGAAATTTTTGTGTTTTTTGGTGGTGTAAAACTCAAATAAATCAACCAAAATGGTAAGAAAACTTTCTTTAATATTATCGCATCTTTATAAACGTAAATTTTTTATAATAATACAGTATTATACGAAATATGTTGGCAACTACCACGTTATGACCGGCTTTCGTTCGCCATAGTTGAAATTGTGGTTATATTCTATATTTGATATTATTTAATTATTTAAAAGAAAATCAATATGAACTTTTCACCAATTTCAAACTCCATTTTTCTAGTTTCAAATCAATAGATAATAAATTGTTTATTATTGACAGCATTTCTCTTTTTTTTTTTTCAAAAAGTAGTGACCTGAATTTCGTTTTAAGTAACGGTAATTCGTTAGCTTACGTAGAGAAATCATCGAGACATTCAACATTCATACCATTTATGGCGTGGTTTGCGTCGACTATCGTCCTTCTTGACTTTACCATTATTGATGTAATATGACTCATATCACGGATGATGACTAACATTCCATTTTTGGAACACAGGCGTGACTTCTTGAATTCATTTATATTATTGTTTAATCTATGATTTAATGAATTTAATTTAATTAATTATATGTTGAAAATAAATGATAACTATTAATTAAGTGGAGACATTTCCTCATTTTTAGTGTTTCTTCTTAATAATTATTTTAAATTTAATTAATCGATATTTTTATATGTATAGTCCTTACTAACTTAAGTGTTATCTTTTTCATCATCGTAATAGTTGTGTTCGTTTTATTTTAGATTAAATTTCAAATAAAATTAATTATTTGATGAAAATTCCAGACATCAAACATATTTTAGAAATTAATCTATAAATTAAATTTTTTCAAGTCATATAACTTCATCCATGTATTTCTAAAATAATAAAATTTATTTTGTTTTCAGCGTGAATGTATCTCAGTTCATGTCGGTCAAGCAGGTGTCCAAATCGGTAACGCCTGCTGGGAGTTGTACTGCCTTGAACATGGCATCCAACCCGATGGCCAAATGCCATCAGACAAGACCATCGGAGGTGGAGACGACAGTTTCAACACTTTCTTCAGCGAAACCGGAGCTGGTAAACACGTACCCAGGGCTGTGTTCATCGACTTGGAACCAACCGTAGTTGATGAGGTCAGAACTGGAACATACAGACAATTGTTCCACCCAGAACAACTCATCACTGGTAAAGAAGATGCGGCCAACAACTACGCCCGTGGTCACTACACCATTGGCAAAGAAATCGTTGACTTGGTTTTGGACCGCATCCGTAAATTGGCTGACCAATGTACCGGCCTCCAAGGTTTCCTTATCTTCCACTCATTCGGTGGTGGTACCGGTTCCGGTTTCACCTCCCTGTTGATGGAAAGATTGTCCGTGGACTACGGAAAGAAGTCCAAGCTGGAATTCGCCATCTACCCAGCCCCTCAAGTATCTACTGCCGTTGTAGAACCATACAACTCCATCTTGACCACCCACACCACCCTTGAACATTCCGACTGTGCATTTATGGTAGACAACGAAGCTATCTACGACATTTGCAGACGCAACTTAGACATTGAACGCCCAACCTACACCAACTTGAACAGACTCATCGGCCAAATCGTTTCATCCATCACCGCTTCCCTCAGATTCGATGGCGCTCTCAATGTCGACTTGACCGAATTCCAAACTAACTTGGTACCCTACCCACGTATTCATTTCCCTCTCGTTACCTACGCCCCAGTCATCTCTGCCGAAAAGGCTTACCATGAACAACTCTCCGTTGCCGAAATCACCAACGCCTGCTTCGAACCAGCCAACCAAATGGTAAAATGTGACCCACGCCACGGAAAATACATGGCCTGCTGCATGTTGTACAGAGGAGATGTCGTACCAAAGGACGTTAATGCCGCTATCGCCACGATCAAGACTAAACGTACCATCCAATTCGTCGACTGGTGTCCAACCGGTTTCAAAGTCGGTATCAACTACCAACCACCAACCGTTGTGCCAGGAGGTGACTTGGCTAAAGTTCAACGTGCAGTCTGCATGTTGTCCAACACCACCGCCATCGCCGAAGCCTGGGCTCGCCTTGACCACAAATTCGATCTTATGTACGCCAAACGTGCTTTCGTCCACTGGTACGTAGGAGAAGGTATGGAAGAAGGTGAATTCTCTGAAGCTCGTGAGGATTTGGCCGCCCTCGAAAAGGATTACGAAGAAGTAGGAATGGACTCCGGAGAAGGAGAAGGCGAAGGAGCTGAGGAATATTAAACAGTTTATTGCTGATTAATCAACGAATTTACTATGAAATACAAGTAAAACTACAGGAACATTAACATGTGTTTTATTTAATCCATGAACAAATAAGAATTCTAAATAGCATTTAACATACAATAGAACAGGTTGATCAATATTTTTTTAAATACAATAAAATGAATTTCAATTAGCTGCACTAAACAAAAATATTTGCTACCAAGAATACAAACAATTATTATATATTATTTAGTATTAAAGTCTCCCATTTTTGAATTATTAGAGTAATTGTGATTAAAATTATTGTTCAATATACTGTGTTGTTTCTTATACTATTTTCATTATTTTAAAAACATAAATATAATGAAGTTTTGTAGTTGTAGCAAGTGATTCTTATATTTAGTCTGTATAATTTGTTATTCAGTTTAGATTTAGTACCCTTGAATGTATTGTGTTTATATTGTACCATTCTTTTCCTTGCTTTGTACAATCGATAATGAATGGTCTAAACGAAATGTCACTGTAGTAAAAATGTCACCGTCATGAATATGCCACAAATGGAAATATAGCGAAAGTTTTATTCTTTATTAAAATTTGACGATTACAATTTGAAAATTGGATGCAAGCATGCGCAGTAAACAGTTAGTTCACGTGGTTTGGCATCAATTATTGTAGGTTATGTTGCTTTGACAATAGTGATGGGGCTTAATACATTCCCATTAGATCGGTTTATAAGGTAATTTGTGTGTAAAGTATGTCGGCTTGTGAAGACGAGGAGTACAGAATCACTCCTGCACAACAAGCGGCGGCGTCCTGCACAGGGGCACTAGTAACATCATTTTTTGGTTAGTTTTAGACTTTACAGTCATTCAAAAAATAACATGTAATTTGCAGTAACTCCTTTGGATGTAGTAAAAATAAGATTACAACTGCAACAAAAAGCAGTGTCCAATAATTGCTTTCTTTACTGCAATGGGTTGATGGATCATATTTGTGGATGTCATCCAAATCATCTTCAAAAAGAATGGTTTCAAAGGCCTGGACATTTTAATGGAACACTGGTATGTTTATCTAGTATATTAAAATATTTAGAAAAGTTATTTGTATTTTCTAGGATGCATTTATCAAAATCAGTAAACATGAAGGCATCAGTTCTTTGTGGAGTGGATTGGGTCCCACTTTGGTATTGGCAATACCAGCAACAATTGTGTATTTTGTGTCTTATGAACAACTTCGAATACATTTACTGGATGCACATCGAGAAAGGCTGGGTGAACAAGTTAAACAACCTTATTGGATTCCACTAATATCTGGAGCAACTGCAAGAGTTGTCTCTGTTAGTATAGTTAGTCCTTTGGAATTAATAAGGACAAAAATGCAGTCACAGAAACTAAGTTATTTCGGTGAGTGTGACTTTAATGTTTTTATTGTTTATATGTCTTATTAATTAAATAAATGCTAAATATTTTATTTAAATTATAACAATTCCTATATATTTGTTTCATATTTTTTATATAAGATAAAACAATTATGTATTCAGTAATCTCTTATCATTGTTCAACAATAACAACATGGTAATTACATAATATCATATAGTGATTTCTCAATAATTAGCCAATATTATATAAACAGTATAAATTTTTTGTATTGGTTCTTCAACAAACTATTCATAATATTTTATATACATTGGCTTAGGCAGTGTTTAAAATATTCTGCCATCAGTCAAATAGACTGAAATTAATTTTTTTGACCCAATTTTCTAAATCTATTTGTGTTTGTTTAAAATATTCTTGCATGAACCAGTATTAAGATTAATACGTTCACGGAATATGTAGATACTCATACACTATCTGTTTCATATATATTACAAGCATCACAATAAAATTTAATGATGCTGTTAAATCAAACAAATGTAAATTTTTTTAAAGTGACTAGAGTATTCAATTCATTCAAAAATTTCCTTAAAATTAATAAAATAGCATTGTTTATTGTTATGTATGATAAGCAAATCATAATATAAATATTATT
Organism: Aethina tumida; assembly: GCF_024364675.1. NCBI lineage: Eukaryota > Metazoa > Arthropoda > Insecta > Coleoptera > Nitidulidae > Aethina > Aethina tumida. The sequence continues at coordinate 19,331,194 of NC_065437.1, read as the reverse complement.
ACAAATTTCGACAGTGGTACATATTAATAATAATTATTTATAAAGTAGTAATTGTATTACAATGTATATATTGAAATTAAATGGCTTAAATTTATTTCAGAGGTTGGATCAGCATTAAAAATGCTTGTAAAGAATGATGGAGTCAAAGGGCTGTGGAAAGGTTTACTGCCAACTCTCTTACGAGATGTTCCCTTTTCCGCATTGTATTGGTTTAGCTATGAAACTATAAAAGGATTGTATACCACTGACCAACCCTCTTTCCTATTAAGCTTCATTGCTGGAGCAGTTTCTGGAAGTGTAAGTAAATATTTCAATTTCTAATGAATATTTGATTTATTTCATACATTTGCAGGTAGCGGCTAGCGTAACTGTACCATTTGATGTTGTTAAAACTCATCAACAAATAGAATTCGGACAGAGTACAATTACCGGAGGTAATTTTTAATAAATCAATGTTTTATTAATTATTCTACAGGAAAAAATATGTTACAGAGCCCATGAAAACAAGAACGACGAAAGCTGTCATTAAAGATATATACAGTAAACATGGTGTCAGGGGTCTGTTTGCGGGAATAGTTCCCAGGCTAATAAAAGTTGCCCCTGCATGTGCCATTATGATATCAACGTTCGAATATGGAAAGGTATTTTTCAACAGGTTAGCAAAGTCAGGTCAACAAACATATCCATCTGGGCCTCCTCCACCAACCACCATCAGTAATAATAGTACAAGTAGTAGTAGCAATGTGAGTCAGTTAAAAAAAGATTCTGGCATGTATGGTAGGGAAGGGAAAGTGGATGTATTATGAGAATACACCATTTAATATAGGTATTGGAAATCATGTTGAAGGATGTCAAACAGTACTTGATTTTGTTAATTAATAGGTTAATCAAACTGCCAATTATTACACCTAAAACAGCTTTAAGTAATTCACTTATAACGAGTACATAATATTTTACAATGAATTTTTCTTATTCTAGTGCAGCTTGGTTGTAATCATACAAAGACATATTTTCCCGGTGATATTGTTTGTCGTAATGTCTTGCTCTGATGTCAACCAGCACGGTTTTTATAATAATAAATTACTCTTGCTGTTTAAGAAAACATTGTGTTTTAAAAGTGCTTAGTAATTAGTTGTAAATCTTAAAACAGATGCAGAGTATATAATTTCATATATTTACCTACAAGGTGTGATATTTATTTTTTAATATAGTTGTATGAGTTTAGATGTAATTCTTTTTTAGACGAAAAGACGTGGAACCTAATGAGGATTGCGATTATTCGAAATATTTCGACTATGATGATGACTTTATTACGATAATCGTCGATTACCCTGCTGGGCATTTGTAAATACTGTGTGATGTATTGTAAATACAGTGTATAAAAGTGATAAATACAGATACATTAAATGTAAATAAAGGATTTTATTTCAAACATCCCAAAAACACTTTATGTTTAATATAAAGCATTCAGATATATTTAATTCGTTTATTCAATTTATCCTAAATAATGGTAGATTAGTATATTCTTATTATCGAAACGTCAGTTAAGACATCAATTAAATTTAGAACGATTCTAATCGTTTTAGTTTTTCATTATACAGTGTATTCCTTTATTAAATATATCATTAAACTTGCCTTACTCAACAGTTAATAATCGAAATACGAGTTCTTAAAATAAGTAAAAAATAATTTTGATATTCAGTATCTTATACAGTACGAAAAATGCTCTTCGTGTCTGGATGTTGTAAGAGATGGATGCACGACAAAGAGAGAAAAGTTTTGCCCGGTAGTAAGAATCCCTACTCTCAGAGACAATGCGCCGTGCTGGTGCGCGCCGGCGCACAATGTAAATTAATCTTTGCGAATGCATTTAGTAACTCTCCGTATGCGTAGGGATGTAGTTCGAGTTCTTCGGATGCTCCATTTAAATTCCGTAACTTTGTATAATTTTCAATCTGTAAAATGAAATATTTTTTGAGGGTATATCAAAAACAAAAATAAGTATTCTAAAAATAAACTACTTTTTTCAAAATAAAAATGTATCCCAAAAATTAAATAAAATATACTAAAAACAACGTCTGCGGAGACGAACCGCATGCTAAACGCAGCAAAACCAAATGATCCCCTCCAGTCAGTTCGGCCCGCCCACATAATTGCATGTATATCTTTCCTTTTTGTTTACAAAGGGGTATTGATGTTCCGTCTCAATATGCGAGTAGACACGCTCATCATTTTTGATACGGTATAAATTAGTCTCTTAAAGAGGGTTTTTAAAAGAGGTCCTCGTAAAACATTAAGCACTGTTTAACTTTTTTTACTTCTTAAAATATTTTAATATATTATAAGGATATTGCATACCTTATAAAAATATCTTTTTTTTTAAATATTTACGTTTAAAATATTCGATATGGTACTAAACTTATCAATAATAAATTTGAATAGTTGCCTAGATACTTTGTTGCAAGTTACACCCTTTAATCTATCAGAAAAATATGGGACACCTCATATATTTACAAACATCCATATTATAAATTAATATCGCCTAATTATGGTGACATTATTTCTCGCCAAAAACATACGCCGTTCTAAAGTATTGGGGAAATGACTGTGCTATATTTTATATATTATTTATGCAGTCCAATATCGACAAAGGAATTTCAGTACATAAAACATATGAACTTTATGTCTTCCAATTTAAAAGCTGTCAGGAGCAGTATTCAAAGTTTTTTTCTGGTTTTCTTCCGAGTCTGAGCCAGTGTTTTAAATTTAAAGATTTTATTTTAATCAAGTAATGAGTAACTGCTCAATGTGTTGAAAAAGAAATCCAAAAATATATAATACTCTTATGAGTCTTGATTGAAAAAAAACCTGACTAACAAAAACTTTAGTTTGGTAATCCCCGTATATTATACATGATTTTTTTTATTCCACTTGAGACTTTCAAAATAATCAACCATTGTCGATTATTAATTTTAAATTTTCATTCAATAAAAATGTTATATAATAATAATATAAAGTATATAATTTTATAATTCTCCAAACAAAAGATATCTTCGCTAAATAAAAAATAACTATTTTATAAACCAAATATAGTAATGTTAATAACAAATATTAATATGATCTCCCATAACTTTTATACGCAATTTTTAGCATTGTAACAACACATAATCTTAATAAGGAATCTTAATGGCAATGCCACATTCATATAATAAAAAGATTTAAATTCAATCCACAACTTTGACACATTTGTTTAGTCGTTTGTTAGTATACTGCATGATTGGAGTTAGGACATGGACCACCTGTTAGCAACGCATGCTAAGCTCTTCTCAACGAATTGAGAACGACGAGAGAAACCAATAACACTGCGAACTTCAAACCGTACAGTTCAGCCGCTCCAGCCTCCGGAAGTTTTCTCCGGTATTCGTTAATATTTAACGGCAAGCGGGTAAAATGATCGTTCTCTAATTCAAAAGTTTCATTTTAATATACAAGTGAATCTCACTAATTTGCTAACATGTATGGCATGCTTTTAGAGAGTGTGCAACATTTTGTTCAAGTAAGTACCTAAGTTTAAAATTATTAAAATATGTATTAGAAATTTTTATGTTGAATGTTTAGTATTTTTTTCTTTTTCAAATTATATCAATTCTTTATACGTAAGAAGATAAAATCGAATCATATTATTTTATATTTTCCTAAAAATATATTATACATGTAAACTTGGTCCATTTAAAATTAATCAGTAAATATTTAAATTACTAAATAGGTTGGTTTCAATCGAGTAATCTACTAGTAACAAACAATATACCACAAATTGGGGCCTAGCAAATTACACTAATTGGCTATTCATGAATGTTATCGTTGATCCAGGAGAATTTGAATTATTAGGGACATAAAATATTTTAGCACTTCCATAATGGGTCGTCTTGCCTGGTTGTGACATACTCCACGATTTAGTTGACATTATAATAGATTGAAGCTATTTTTTACCGAGTTGCTGCATTTTCATTATCTGCGAGTTAAGTAGCATAAAAAGTTCTCATTTGTTTAATATTATTTCATAAACATTTGCCGCGGTATATCATACATTAACCAAATTTATCGTATTTTTTATTCAGTAATAATCATTCAGAACGTTATTGATTAAATCGTTAATTTAATTAAATTTAAAGTAATATGTATAAAACCTTCGATGTTGCCCTAAAGTGAAATGCGACTTGTAACAAAATACGGAGATATTGAGGAATAAGCACCTCTCTACTTTCGTGCGAAATCCAATTAAAATTTCAGTTGATGGAAATTCAATTAATTTTCCAAACGTAAAATTGTTTACACTCGTGTTTTAAATCAATGATAAATATATTTTTTAATACAATTTAATATTATAAATATTCAAAATGTAATTATGGAGTTTGAAAAATTAAAATTTGTATAATCTCAGTCGTATTAATAAGTAATTAGAATTGAAATTTTACTCTCTAGATAAAGTGATCTGTAACAGGTTACAAGAAGATAATCCTTTGTTCACGTTAAATTTTACTAAAACTAATCCATATAGTTACAGCACTATATTAGGTAACTCGGAAACTTCTAGTGTATAATTTGATACGTACTTTCAAAATTAAGTGAAGTTAATTCCGCTTTACACTTTATCCTACAAAAGTAATTTTACATTGAAACATTACAGAAACAATGTATTTGACAAGTAAAAACCAAAATATAACGGTATGGAAGCCAGAAATATAAAAGTGTCTTTGAGAATATAAATTATAATTACAAAGACTGGACAATAACTTATAACAAACACGTAGTTTTTATTAGTAAATCAAGAAAAATGTTCCGGCCACACATATGTTTTTTATGAATGCCCAAAGCTGTTGGAATGATTGATGGGCACGGGATAAACTGTTCTCTTTCTAAAAATCAATTTGTTATAAAGCCCGATTTGGCGTCCATAAAACAATGCTCATAACTACCGAGTATTTGGTGTGAAAACATCGATTTTGAATAATTTGGTCCAAGAACACACATACTGCGCCTTAAATTCTAAAATTAAAAATATAGTGATAAATGAATCAGTATCGAATTAAAAATGTAAAGCGACTTTGATGATTTTGTGGTTGATTCTATAATTACCTCATTCTAACACTGAGACCTTCATCCACACACTTCTAAAGCTGTTATAATATTTTAATCATATTTTCTTTAATATTACTTAGTTTAATTTATTTTATCAATTTAATCGAATCAAAATTATTTTGAATATAATTTAGATATTGCATTTTCCGTCATAATAATTAAAAATCTATAAATAAAGTTAATTAATAAAGCAATAAAATATTCCATAACGTGAAAGTAGTTTAATCCAGCTCTATTTTTGGATTTCAAAGCACTAAAACCAATCAATTACTTAAATATATTGTCAATTAATTCCTGTTACATTTGGTTTATTATACTTCCAGGAATATTAACAACGGGGACGTGATGTAAATTCAAAATATTATGTTCTGTCATGTGTACTATGTTTTCTATTGTCAATCGTGGTAAATTTGTTTTAAAAAATGTAGCTGGAGTCCAGTCTATTGTATGTGTTAAATAATTGCGTTAAATTGATTGATAGATGATTAGTAACATTGAAAATTTTCATTAGAGTTCCATTATGTAACTTTGATGGATTGGGGAAGTTGTGTTAGTGTATTTAGAAAAATAGAATGATTAATGGCAACAAGAAATAACAAATCGTAAAACGCGATGAAGTTTCACGTACTCCGGTATAATTTACAAATAGAATGTTAAATTTGCTTTACTTTTAATGGACGTAATAAAGAGCACGAGTCACATCACGTTTTGTAAGTAGAAAATTTACATTATTTTCGCATTAATTTACCCCTGTTTGCGCCAAGTAAAATTTTATTTTAAAATGAGAATAAAGTGAAAAATGGAAGAGTTCCAAATGCGCTTGATTTGGTCAGACCAAACTTTTCTTTTCAAATAGATCAGATATATTTTTTGTATGTTATGTAGTGGTAAATCATTAATCATAATAAATAATTAATAATATTAATTAATAATAATAATAATATTTTTATTAACTTTTTGTCCTAAAATGGGGTAATAAAAATAAAAATTAATTTAAATTAAAAGTTTTCCCAAGAGTGTACTAGTATGTTAAAAAACATATTTTAGGAATAAAACGTTATTTTCTTTTCACGTCATCATGTGGTGAAACCAACTAAACTTCAAACCTGTTATAAATATGCAGTAGTTAATTAACTTTACTATTCTACTGACCACTTTAAACCCTTCAAATTTATGATGGAAATTCTCATTTTAATAGTTAATTAAATATAAACTGTACGATTTAATATATTTTTCTTTTATTTAAATTGACTTTATTCATAACACAATGAATGCACTGCTGAGTTAAATTATTATCAATATATCCGTTTTATTTGCTTTTATTGCGAAGACATACAATAAAGCCGTGATAAAATGCGACGAATGCACTAAATTCTCCCCATCCAATATAAAAGACATTAATCTCACTTATATATTGGGATGTTTTCTATAAATTTCGATTTAACGACCACAATAGAGACGTTAAAATAAAATTATTCAATTAATAATAGATTTCTCATGTAATTGCTTGTCAGTTATATTTCATTTTCAGTTGGAATATGGAGAGAGTGTCTGGGAAAAGGTTTTACATGTATCAGAATGCAAATACACCGTATTCAATACACATCAAGTGTATCCCGATCATATTATGTCCGACTTGGCGAATGCTTTGGAACGAGTTACAGGCCAATCGAGGGATAAATTTATGAATTTCTTTGGAAAATGTTTCGTCAGGTTCTTCAGCAACTATGGGTAAATATACCGCATATCATTTCTTTGAGTATTTATCCTTTTTTAAAATCGATCTGCACAAGAGTATTTTTATGTATTTTAACAGTCCAGATCATAATAATATAAATAATTTATAATTTTATAAATTTTACCCATTAAATTAGAAGAAGATTATCATATAAAAAAGGCATAAAAATAAGGATTCACTGAATTCATTGTATAAGACAAAGTTATTAGAGATTTCAAGCATTGTAAATCTCTAAATAGTCATGTACAGTATATTTTTATAGCTACGATCAAACTATTAAAGCCACAGGAAGACATTTTACTGATTTCCTGGAGAATGTTGATAATATCCATTCGAGAATGCGACATTCCTATCCAAAGATGAAAAGTCCTTCTATGTATTTGACCGATGTCGACGAAAGGGGTTGTAATCTAGTATACCGCAGTGGCAGACAAGGATTTACACATTATCTAATGGGTAGTATTAATTATACAATCCAAAAATTATTTGAACAAACGTCCCCAACTTATGAATATGTATCTTATTATAGGACAGCTGGATCAAATCGCCACAGAAATTTACAATCTAAAGTTGGATTCGACCGTCATAAAAAATGAAAAAGCCACAGTAAGTGGTAAAAACATTGTTATAGTTACGTTTCGCTTAAACTTTGACAACACTTCGTATGTAAGTACTGAAATTACACGCTCGCTAATTCAAATATTTGAGTTTCTGCAATTTCAGATGGAAGCTAAGAAAGCGACCAAAGCGCATTTGGAAACCAGACAACTACCGTCGTTCCCATGTACCCTGCTCCTCCAGTTATTTCCATTCGCAGTTTTGTTTAATCCGGAAATGATCATCGAAGGATACGGAGAAAAATTACTGGAAGTAACTGGCGGTCATAAAATACTTTTGGGAGAACCTATCACAAAATATTTTCGTTTGCGACGGCCAAAGGGCATATCGTTTTCATGGAAAAATGTCAGTATGCACGTAAATAAAGAATGCTCGTGTTTAAATTCCGACTGTGAATGCATTTATTATACAGCATGCGCAACACCTACTTCGTTGATTAAAAGCGGTTTAATTTAATGCACTGTTTTCATTGTCAAATGTTTTTACTGTTAATTGAATTCCATTAAAACTTACAGTAATTAAATTTAATTGAATTGGAGAGCTTTAAAGTATGTGGAAAGAATTCTGCTCCCAGAGCTGGATCGATTACGAATTGTGCAATTTAAAAGTAACTGGGATGTATACGGTTTACAACCGACATATCGATAATTGTGCTGTTAATTATTTTTTAAATTGATATGGTTTAGAGTTGTTTGTAAGAATTCTAGATAAAAATGCTGCAATTCGTGAAGGATTTGAGTCACGGGATTATTTAAAAGTGGAAGAAGATAAAAAACATCAACGTTGTCCTGAAACCTGTCCCGTCAGTAATTAATATGTGATGATCAGTCATTAGAAAGAGACTCCAAGCAATGAATTTCATCATAAAGTTGGACAAATTAATCTCACATAAATTAAGAGCAACTCAAATGAGTCTTTAATTGATTACAAAAATTCTGGCGAGTCTGGACAATGGGTTTGAAGCTGGGAAAACAGAACTCAACCCAAGAAAAAATCACTTCTACTTATTCATGAACCCCATGTGAATATACTGTTTCATAAAAAAAGTTGATTATTTCTTCAGTTCCAAGAACTGAATTTGCTTGAAGAATGGATGCTAAAAATTTGATAATTATAATGGTTATTACTTTGATGAGTAACAGTTATTTTAAAGAAAGTTACTTTTTCCGCCACCTAATATTTGATTGGTTTGATAATTCCTTTCATCAGTCGTTAGAATATTGATAACGTTATGACTTTTTTGTGAATGAAAAAAGTTTTCAGTCAATAAAATGTGACTTTATGATTTCGTTCGCATTTTTATAGCAGTCATGAAAGCAAGAAAGTTTTCAGAAAACAGAAATTTTATAGAGCATTAAAATATTCTTTAATTTTAGGATAATAATCAAGACTATAAATATTTTTGTTTATTTTGATGTGTTAATGATTTTCAGTTTTATTTATATTTTCCTCTTCTATGACATTTTATTAAAAAAAAACATTTATACAAATACAATGTTTCTCAGGGGGAACCTAATTAATTAATTTTAATTACATTTTCGGAGGAGCTGTTGGTCTGTGTAAATTTTAATTTAGTCGGCAGTTAATGAAATAAATTTAAAAAATGAACCTAATTAAATCATTGATGATTCCCCATTAATTTGGACAAAAAGTCACTTTAGATCCCAAAAACATTATTATTCATTATTTCATGTTTCCTTCGTCATCGGCAACACAATAATGTATTCGAAACAATGTGCACGTATAATTATGTAAATTGGTTCCAGGCGTTCTATTTAAAGTCAGTCATGTTCGAAATCGAAGTTTTACGAGGAGATATTTTAAAAACTCAAGACGATATTAGTTTGAGCTTAGGGGACCCGGAATCGAAACGGAAGAAGGCCAACGACAGAGAAATTGAGATTGACGGCAAAAGTATTTCGCCATACGCCTTGCGACGTGACAGTCTGCCCGGCCTCAAAAATATACTACTCAAAGGCGAAATGAGATATCTCAGCGATATCAATCGAATTATATACCTTTGCAGTCCGATGTAAGTAGAATTGGTTCATTTATTATGCAACGGACATTTCGAAACTTCGAAACATAAAGTAAGACAAATTTGCTATTTTACACATTTATATAAAAAACTTAATATTCAATATAACTAAGACATTGATAATTTATTTTCAAATTCATATTACCAAAAATTTTAAAGCATAAATTTCCATAAAACTCAGGATGTTACACTAATGAGCTAGATGTAAATTTTTTGTGGGCTTATCTTGTTACTTATTAATCTATAAACTGGCAGAATTTCATTATTACGGTGCTACAAAATAAATAAAATTTAACTACACGAATAAGGTAATAATACATGATGATACAAATCATGCCCTCAATACCAATAATTTGATATTATTTAATGTCAATTTTCTGTCGAATTAGTGTCTAGTTAAATTTAATCATCGATTAAAAAAGTGAATTTAGTTTTTTCGGTGTCTGGGGTCTAGACCCAAGCTTTGGACTTTTATGAAACAACGAAACACTTTGAACTACACTACGTGCTTGGAATTTTATTGAAATCATTTACAGTTTTTTTTTTTAGAAAAAAGCTCTTAAAAGTGCACTCGCTACACATTAATTCCAGGACAGAAGTATTTCGTGTAATAAATAAAATGAAAAATGATTTTGCACTCCCTTTTATTCCACGTTTTTTATTAAATGTACAGTTGCATATTCGCCGAGTTTTACGAAGCGAAATTATTTCCTTTTCACATTTCCATTGTGCAGGTTCATATGTTTCAGAATAAATAATATGAGCGAACTCCCGGACCAGGGAATGTACTTAAATGATTTAAACCCTCACGGTCTCGGGAAGGAGATGGTTCTCACAGGCTGGCAACACAGTTCAAAGTAAGTAAAAGGTAATAAAAGGAGATTTTATAATACTTCGCGATGTAATGAAGACGCATATTTTCTGGTATGATTAATATATTCTTCTTTTCATTCTTATCTGCTTTTGTCCCCTTTGTTTCGTTTATAACAGCAACACCGAGAACACCCCATCCCGTAATTAAATAAAGACCAAATTAAAATATTGGGGTGTTTTCCTTCTAAATAAACATAAATTTGACACCATTAATTTATATCCTGATGTTGGATTACTAAGAACTTTTGTGATATATCGCCAGATTGGAATTAATGTTTGATAAAGCGGAGCAACGGGCAACAGAGCTGGAGAACAACTACAGCCTCTTGGACGCTTGGAAAAGACGAGGAGATGACCTACTTTATTCTATGATACCGAAACCGGTAGCTGATCGTTTAAGAAATGGAGCAACCTCCGTAGATACTTGTGAGGTAATTTGGTTTAACACAATGTATTCATGTTGTTCAATAACACTTAAACGGATATGAATAAAAATTGTTTTTGTAATAAACACAAATAAAAAATCATCAGAAACATTTCAGGAATCCTTGAAACCAAATATTAATATAGTAATAGTAGGGAAACTTTATAAAATTTAATTACTCTTTAATTGAGATAAATGAACAAAACTTTCTAATTTTCTCTAATTAAAAACTTTGTTGAAATTGCTTGGATCAATAAAATTAGGTATAAAATAAAGTTTTCACAGTAATACCTTTTAACTTTTCAATTTACCTTTCAGTTTTATTTTTAAATTTTATTTCGTTTCAAACTGGCAACGCAACAGATTTATGACATGTTCAGATAGTGTGTGTACCATTTTAGTCCTTTGAGGCCGTTACTGTGATGTTCTGCGAATTAGTCGGATGCAATTCGAGCACTGTGGAGGATGCAATGGAATTAGTGTCTACCATGAATGCCGTGTTTTCCTGCTTCGATTCCCTAATGGACAAGTTCAAAGTGTATAAGGTAAATGTTGATCTTGATGGATATTGGGAACTGATCACAGAGTAATTTATCTTGTTTAGGATGTAGCGGTTTATAAATTATTGCCACTCAGCCATACACTCAATTTTGGATAGGAAGCAATTTATTGCTGAAACATAATCGATATTAAAACACTGGATCATGTCTAATTTGTATAATTAATATTGTAAACTTACTTAATTTCCTTTGTTTTCCGTTAATTTATTTGTCATGTTAATACGTGTAACAAACATTTTTGTTTTATTTATACGCATAAGTTCAGTAGAAAATATAACGTTAATCAATACATCTGAAAAATAAAATGAAATATTGTATAATAAATGGCGATGTTAACAGTTTCAATATATGTTCATTTGTTTTTGTATCCTTGATTTGTGGTACTGTCAATTTTTCTCATAGGTTGAGACGGTGGGACAAATTTACATGGCAGTTTGCGGTGCACCTGAAAAAAACGACAATCACGCCAGAAATATTTCAGACGTCTCACTGAATATGGTGGCACTCGTAAAACAACTGAAAATACCATCCGAAACAAAAGTTGACGTGCGGATAGGTATACGATCCAATTATTTTGAAAGAGTCAACATTGTAAAAATTTTATTACAGGAATACATTCCGGACCAGTAGTGGCAGGAGTCGTAGGCATAAAAGTTCCTAGATATTGTTTTTTCGGTGACACTGTGAATACGGCATCGAGGATGCAGTCCACAAGTTCGGTAAAGACTTTGTTTCAACTTTATTTCTACACAGTAAAATATAAATAAAACAAAATTGGCGATGGGAAGAAACTGTTTTTGATGTCGGAAGTTTGGATAGATTTATTTATTCAGAAGTTTTCTGCGATAATAACTTCGGATAAAATATTTCGACGACTTTGCCAATAAATAACACGGTTTAATTAAAAACGTGGTGTTCAAAGAAAAAAATATTAATAAAAAAATCAGTCGTTACAATTTTGTTTCGAATTAATTTTTACTTTAAGAGAAATACTCCTTTTCAAATTGTTTTTATATTTAAATTCTGTCGAGTAATTTTCTTATTTTCATCCGAGATGTGCAGCTTTAAAGTTTTGACATTTTAATGCATACATTCAAAGCGCCAAGCACAATAAAATCCCGCTTTTATCGTTTATTCAAGTTTTTCCTCATCCCCTTGCAGCCAGGCATGGTACACATATCAGAAACAACAAAAAACATGTTACCACCAGATCGATACGTAGTCAAGGACCGCGGAGCTGTAAAACTGAAAGTAAGTTTAAAACATAATGCTAACTTATGAATGCTAAAGATTAAACTTTTTTTAGGGTAAAGGTGAAATGGAGACTTACTGGATATTTTTTAAGGAAGAAGCCGAATCTTCCACAAAATCAAAACAATAATCGTATTGTATTTTTTTTATTATTAGAAAAGACGTAAAATTATGTATTGAAATATATTTATGTATTGTATAATAAAAAACATTATGATCAATATACGTGTTTTATTTTTAAAATTAGGATGCAACTCCTATTTCATATAAAATCCTTATAAATTATTATATATTATTTCAAATGTAAAACTTGAGAATATTTTGTTTTGAAATATGAGTCGATATTTAAATGCTTTAACTAAAACTTGAATGTGAGAATAAAGTCGTTCTCTTGTTTGTAATAGATATCGCATTCCAAAATATGTATAACATTGTAGTCTTGTGAGAAATACTGTATCTGTAAAAAAATATGGGAAGTTTTAAATAAATCGTCCAAATACCGTGTAAAATTCTCTCGACAGTTTTTTATTAAAACATTTAAAAAAATATAAGAAAAAGTATTTTAAAGTACCATTAAAACTTTTAGTAATTGGAAATTATTAGAGACATAAAGAATTTATAATTGAGAAAATTCCTAATAAATTTAAGACATTTTAAAGGAATTGAGGAGAACGGAAATTTGTAGATGTATTGAGATTTGAGGTATGTATTAATCGAAAAATTAAAATCATAAAAGAGATGAAAATTATAATTGTAATAATCTGTTTTCAATTATTCATATCAGATTCAACTCCCGGCGCCTTCACCATATATAACAAGTGCAGATAAGTTATTGAAAATATAAATATATAATAATCAACACTTATTTGCAGCTAATTATTCATTTTATACAGTAATATATAATTTATATAATTCTATATATAAATGTACCTGCGTACAATTTATTTTATTACTGTCAAATAAAATATTCCCTACTAAAATTTATATTTTTACAGTCGTCAATACTCATACATAAAACATGAAACTCAATTTGAACCTCATAAATTAAATAATGATAATAATCTAATTAGATAACGATAGTTACATGAACTCAATTAAAATGGAAAAAATATAATTAAACAAATAATAATTAATATAAGTTTAATCATTGTTACCTTACATAAGACAAATACATGACAATGGTGTCACCAGATATAAATAAACTCATAAATTAGAAATAATAATCGAGAAGGAAAAGAACAATGCCTTGAGCGTGCTTAGTCTATACTTATCCTTGTGAGTTACTACACTTCCATTATCGAGCTTAATTAAATTGTTTCATGATCACGAGCTTATGACACCAATTTATGCAAATTTTATCTAACATTGAACAAACATTTGTGTCGAAAACATTGAGTAGATAAGTTGATTTATGTAAATCGTGCTAAACCAAATAATTACTGCGACATGTATGGTGTTTTATTGGAAAGTGTTCAATACTTTATAGAGGTATGTGTGTTAATTGTATTATTCAAATTAAACGATTTCCCTCTTGCTTTGTTTTATACATGTTGATGTCGATTAAAAGCTTTCAGCTGCTTGTAAGTCGAAGCGATTTTGCTTTTAATATTTTGTCGAATTTTTATTTTTGCTTTCTACAACCGAAACTCTGATTTCGACAGTTTCGATTTTAATTCAATTTTGGATTATCATGAAATTTAAATATTTGAGGTTGAATATGGAAAAGACGTGTGGGAAGAAATCAGAAAACTTGCTGAGGTTAGTCAAACCATGTTCCACACCCACCAAATGTATCCGGACACAATTATGCCATCTCTTGCAAAGGCAGGAGCTCAAATAACGGGTTCGTCATATGATTCGTTCATGCATTTCTTCGGAAAATGTTTTGTACGATATTATACTAATTTGGGGTAAGATTAACTATTTGCGAATGCAATTTCATGATTAGTGTTTTTAGGTATGACATTACTATAAAGGCAACTGGCAGATATTTAACAGATTTTTTAGAGAGCATAGATAATATACATTCACAATTTTGTTACACTTATCCTAAGATGCACAGCCCTTCATTTTATTTATCTGCCATCGACTCTGAAGGGTGTGTCCTCGTATACAGAAGCAATAGACCAGGATTCGCTCAATATGTTATGGGTAATTAAAATCACTAATATAAAGACCATCATAATTCAAAACTTTGGAAATCAATTTTTAGGGCAACTTCAGCAAATCGCGAAAGATTTTTACGATATAAATTTAAAAATAAAAATAATCGAGAAAGCCACTTCAGCAAGTGGACTAAAATCGAAAGTTATTGTGAATTATAGATTAGATTTTGATAACAGTGGTTATGTAAGTACCGATGCCCCATTAGAATAGTACTTAAAATGGTTGTTAATTATTATTCTTCTAGGAGGAAAAACGGTTAAAACAAATTCTTTCTAAATTTAAGCTTTTTATGTCGACCTTAAATCCACTATGTTATTGAAGTATAATATGGAAATAATATAAAACTTTTTTCTCTTTGAAGTTTCTCAAATCTTTGAAGAATATGCCGACATAATACGTATATTTTGAATTGAACATTCATATTGAAAGTTTTAGGCATAAAATTCGTAAATGAAATTTTTTTGCACACTGAATTTAATTTACATAAACATTTGATTAAATAAACCTCTCTGAAATTTAGTAATATAAATCTAATCCTTGAATATTATTTATCACACGAACACTTTACGACTTTTATGTCTCAAAGCTTTTTTAGATTTGTCAATCCTCTAAGAAAAAATATTTTCCATTATAGTTGCTACAACGACTTACAAAATGTCAAAAATAAAAATATGTTTGCGTGTTCTTTACGCAAGAATCATCGATGCTAATACACAAATCTCAATAGTTATTTTTTTACCGTATTTAAACCGCTGGGAGCATAAAAATTTATAAACAACCCTATTAAGAACCAACTTAATGTCCTAGATAAATAGTTACGAAAATAAATCTTATACATTTCTTTAAAGATGTCTCAGAAAGCCCAGCAAATGTCCGGCCACAATGAGTGTCGACTCAAACCATTCGAGTGTTCGTTACTCCTGGATCTATTTCCATTCGGTATAATGCTGAATAAAGGAATGCAAATAATAGGAGGTGGCGAAAAGTTAGTCGAAATCTGGAAGAACTCTGATAGCTTCCTTAATCAACCAGTTACAAAGTACTTCAAACTACGAAGACCGAAAGGAATTGCATTCACATGGAAAAATGTGAATATGATGTCTTTATCTTGAATTGTTATTTAATTTTAATGAATTCCACACATTGTTATTTCAGATTATCCATTTGAGAACTGCCGTGTTTGAACTGGAATGTAATCGTGGTTGTGGTGATTTTACTGATTTTGAATGCTCCGACGACTCTAAGCATATTTTATTCAAAGGGGAGATGAAGTATCTTAAGGATGCGGACTCTATAATTTTCCTTTCCAGCCCCGTGTAAGTTGTGAGTAAAAGGAAGTAGAATTAACTATTCTTATTTGTTAATTTTTAGAATAAATGATCTTGACGAATTGCCTATTCAGGGCCTGTATCTCAACGATTTAAATCAACATGGTCTCAGCAAAGAAATGGTTCTTGCAGGATGGCAGCATAATTCAAAGTAAGATTATTTGTTCTATGGGCATGGTTATTTAAATCTATTTTTAGATTGGAAGTGATGTTTGATCAAGCTGAACACAAGTCTGAAGAATTGGAAAACAGCTACGAACTACTTGACATGTGGAAAAGAAAAAGTGACTCTCTTCTGTATTCAATGATACCAAAAACTGTTGCCGACCGTTTAAGATCTGGAAATTCACATTTGAGCACATGTGAGGTAAATGCAAATTTAAAACAGTTGTTATATCCCCATTGTTGTATAGTATTTTGAAGGGGTCTCGATATTATTTTGCGAATTGGTCGGATTATCCGCTGGGTCGGTGCAGGAAACTATGAACGTTGTAACCATAATGAATACAGTATTCTCTTGTTTTGATGGATTGATGGATGAATGTCAAGTTTACAAGGTAGAAACAGTGGGTCAAATATACATGGTTTCTAGTGGGGCACCCGAGAGAACTGACCTCCATGCTCAAAATATAGCAAATGTCGCATTAAAAATGATTGACAGAGTGAAGAAAATTAAAGGGCCCTCTGGAGAGGATGTAGAAATTCGAATAGGTATGTGTCATTAATATTTATACAGAAACTAATTGTCACTTGTGATTTCATGTTAGATTCTAAACTAACTAAAGAAAACTTATGATCTTATCTTGACATTAACATATTCAATGATGATTAGAAAGTGTACACGCAATACATAAAAAGTTGTATCGTGAGTAAAAGTGAGAGAAGATTATATACCACATTGTCGTATCATTTACCATTATTTGAAAATATGAATATTGCGAATGAGTAACCTAAATCCGCTTTTTGATATTACACAGCACCAAGTCGTTAAAATGATAAAAGTTCTCAAGTTGCCGAGCAACAGTATCTCATAAATTCGGGTGCAGGACACATTATAAATTGGCGCAGCATGTTCTCCACACAACTCGAGATAATTTTATTTGCCCACATGTTACAATGATAAAACGGAATTGATATATTGTGTTTTCATATAATGAAAGCTTTTTAACAACGTTCCATAAAATATATTAGCTGAAAAAATAAATAGAACATTCTTTTTAATTATGCTTTCTAGTACTAAAAAACTTTATCTTGGTCTCTTAACAAGTCTCTAAGTTATAATTAGATCATCTCCCGGGAGATAATTCTATTTTAATATAATTTCGGGAAGTCATGATGGATCACATAGAGATTGAAATGTCTGATTATATTAAGTATATTAAATTTATTGCTCCATAAAATTACAATAAAAAAATTAATTAACCTAATTTGAATATTAATAAAATGAGGTTTAGATTCTGGACTTCGGATTTTACTAACGAATGACAATGGAACTAGTGGAATGTGCATGGTGAAGTATTTTTTAGGGGTAATATACAAGAAAATCAAAATTTTTAATTTTTCTAATTATAAAGTGTGAATTTGCTTATAAAAGAGGTTCCACCGAGATTTGAACTCGGATCGCTGGATTCAAAGTCCAGAGTGCTAACCATTACACCATGGAACCTGATGAAAACATATTCCATGTTGCAAAAATCGCGGAATTTTAGTTGCATTAAATGCATTTATAAACAACAATATGAAGTCAAAGGGTTATCTTGACCAATGCTGGCACTGCAGTGTTATTTATGGATATTTATCATTCTAATAATAAGTCAATTTGATTGTATTTATTTTTGTGGGAGTTTATACCTGGACAAAAATTTTTAAAATGCCATTTTTTTTAATATTCGTCTAGGGATCCACTCCGGACCTGCCGTCGCTGGAGTTGTCGGACTTAAAGTGCCCAGATACTGTTTCTTCGGTGACACGGTCAACACTGCTTCCAGAATGCAATCCACCAGCTTAGTACGTATCAATAAAAATGGAAAATTAAAATTTAATCTGCTCTTTTACAGCCTGGAAAAATCAATATAACCGAAGGGACCAGAGACTTATTGCCTTCAGAAAAATACGTCACAGAAAGTCGTGGAATTGTAAAAGTAAAAGTAAGAGTGACTAATATTGGATTATCTGATTAAAGACTTATGATCAAATTTTGTTCCAGGGAAAAGGAGAAATGAACACTTTCTGGCTTTTGCAGAACACTGATTTATCTTATTGAATTAGCTTTAAATGTTGTATGGAATTCGATGTGAAATAAAAACTTATAATTAATAAGCCACTTTTATTTATTTGCACTTGTCTAAAACGAATCACGTGATTTTTTCTATAAAAAAATTTTTCATTTCAATATACAATTTAAAATATAAAAATAATTTGCGCATGTATACAAATATGTTAATTATAATTCTCTATAAAAAATTTGTCAATTCGTATCTTCCCAAAGACAAGGTAAACACAGTTTAGATAAAGGATAAGCCATTAAGTAACGATTAAACTGTTTTTTGGTATAAAACTTACCCCGACATTTCACCTTTAATTATTTTGTTTTGTTCGGCAGACACTTTTAATGGATGTTCATAATTCATATGAGTATAATTCGAGACACAATTGCTTTAACACATGGAATGCGTGCTTTATCATAATGAACCAGACAGGTAAGTTGTACTTATACCATTAATGAGGTTAATTAATCTGTTTCATGTCCCATCAGTATAAGCTTTTGATGCAATCTAAGCAGCTGGGTTCAAAATTAACGGAGACACTTGTCGTGAAAGCTTTAGTTGAAGAAGTATATTCAACAAACACAGCTTTAACATGTACGGAATGTTATTACAAAGTGTGCAATATTTTGTACAGGTAGGTGTTGTTTTTAATAAATTTTTATGTGGATAAAGCAGTATATTATACTTGTCAGTTAATCCAGAAACGCGTGTCTGGTAATAAAAAGCAAACCCTTAGGGTTGATTTTGGTAACGAAACGCCGAATTTTATCTGTTTAGTAGTGTATCACGTTCGTAACAGGGGGGCCATATATTGTCAAGAAAAGTGTCTAACTTAAGTTGATATAGAATACGGGTGAAATCCTGAATTAAATGGAACTTCCCTTACGTTTAGTCTAACCATGCGTTTGACCCATTAACCTCGATAGACTTAAACGGGAGAAAGAAAATAAAGAAGAATTCTCGTATCGGCACAATGTTGTACATTTATACAATTGCATCTAATTTTTTATTTTTAGCTGGAGTACGGAGAAGACGTGTGGAAAGAAATTGTGGAAGCAGCACAAATCAAACACAGCGTTTTCCATACCCATCAGGTATATCCTGATAACTTTATGTCTGCACTAGCTTCAGCCTGCGCAAAAGTAACTTCATCTTCCTATGACAGTTTCATGAATTTTTTTGGAAGATGTTTCGTCAGATATTTCACAACATTGGGGTAGGTTGCGAAAAACTATATTTCTATAGCAAAATGAAGGTTCCACCGAGATTTGAACTCGGATCGCTGGATTCAAAGTCCAGAGTGCTAACCATTACACCATGGAACCTTTTTGAAGATGATTTTTTTGCATATTTGCTGAAAATTGCATATATAAGTACATATAACATTTTTCTATATGTATTTGACCTTAAGTTACACCTATATTTAATTGATATTGAGGGTAAATCAAAATGTTCATTGAATATTTTAATCAATTCCCCTGCGGGTCAGATAATTTGTTCTAAAATATATATTAAAATAGCGATTTAAACTAAAAAGATAGGTTCCACCGAGATTTGAACTCGGATCGCTGGATTCAAAGTCCAGAGTGCTAACCATTACACCATGGAACCTCCTTGAAGATGATTTTTTTGCATATTTGCTGAAAATTGCATATGCAAGTACATATAACATTTTTCTATATGTATTTAACCTTAAGTTACACCTATATTTAATAGATATTTAGGGTAAAACAAAATGTTCATTGAATATTTTAATCAATTCCCCTGCGGGTCAGATAATTTGTTCTAAAATATATATTAAAATAGCGATTTAAACTAAAAAGATAGGTTCCACCGAGATTTGAACTCGGATCGCTGGATTCAAAGTCCAGAGTGCTAACCATTACACCATGGAACCTCCTTGAAGATGATTTTATTGCATATTTGCCGCAATTTTATTACATAGGTCAAAAGTCATAATATTGATTGATTAAAGACAGTAAATGTAATTAATGTTAATTATGTGTTATCACTGCAAACCAATCCTATTAGCAACACTCTTTAAGGTATGATGTAACTGTAAAGGCAACTGGAAGACACTTCACTGATTTTCTTGAAAGTGTAGATAACATTCATTCCCAGTTTATTTTTACTTACCCGAAAATGAAAAGCCCATCGATTTATTTAACAGATATTGATGCAGGCGGTTGCATCTTAGTATACCGAAGTGGACGATCTGGATTCACACAATACGTTATGGGTAAAAACAGTATTTAATAATAATATATTGATTTTACTGAAAACTTAAAACACATAGGTCAACTTCAGCAAAT
Organism: Aethina tumida; assembly: GCF_024364675.1. Lineage (NCBI taxonomy): Eukaryota > Metazoa > Arthropoda > Insecta > Coleoptera > Nitidulidae > Aethina > Aethina tumida. The sequence continues at coordinate 19,310,480 of NC_065437.1, read as the reverse complement.
TGCAAAGGACTTCTTCAATCTTTCTCTTAATGTTAAGGTTCTGGACAAAGCGAGTTCAGCCAGTGGCTCAAAAAACACAGTTATCGTAACTTACAGATTGGATTTCGATAATAAAGCTTATGTAAGTAAATACACACTCAATACATGTTTGTGTTATTCAATATAATAAATTATAGATATTACATAAATCGAAAAGAGAGTCCTTCCATCAATACAAACAATTATCGGCATTTCCTTGCTCCCTATTATTGGAATTATTTCCCTTCGGTATAATCATTAATCCAGATATGAAAATTATGGGTGGTGGAGAAAAGTTGGTGGAAATTTGGAGAGGAGAGGAAAGTTTCCTGAATAAACCTGTCATTAAATATTTTAAACTCAGGAGACCCAAAGGCATACCTTTCAACTGGAAAAATGTAAGGATAAAACAAGTGTGAATACATTTTAGTAATTGGATTTCAGACACTCAATTTGAGGGCTGTGATGTTTGAATTAGAATGTAATAGAGGATCCAGCGATTTCACTTTGGAAGCCGAACATACTTTAGATGACGAAAAAGAAAAGGAAAAAGAAAAAGGAAATTCTCCACAGCCGGGTACAAAAAATATTTTACTGAAAGGTCAAATGAAGTATATAAAGGACATCAATGCAATCATTTACTTATGCAGTCCAATGTGAGTGAAACATTATATTCTCTCTTTGTAAGCTAATTTTATAAATTTACTATATGGATTTTGATATTATTTTCACTAATAGGTAGTAGATACTTATGCGAGTGCTACCTGTGCGAAGCAGGGGCGGGTATACTAGTTGTTACACTTCTATTTGTAGATAAAACTGATTTTTTAGAATAAATGATTTGGATGAATTACCAGACCAAGGTATATATTTAAATGATTTAAATCATCATGGATTAAGTAAAGAAATGGTGCTGGCTGGTTGGCAACACAATTCAAAGTCTGGTTTGAATTTGTTCTAATTTTTACTAAAAACTCACATAGATATTTTTAGATTGGAAATGATGTTTGACAAAGCTGAAGAAAGGTCTGATGAACTACAAAAAAGTTACGAACTACTGGACACTTGGAAGAGGAGAGGTGACGATTTGTTATATTCAATGATACCTAAAACCGTGGCTGATAGACTGCGTACCGGTCAATCCCATTTAAGTACTTGCGAGGTAACATTCTTGATGCTGTAATTTAATTTTTTGAATAACAATTTTCTAGTCATTTGACAGTATTTCCATTATGTTCTGCGAGTTAGTTGGATTAACATCCAAGACTGTCGAAGAAACCATGGAAATGGTTACAATAATGAATGCGGCATTTTCTTGCTTTGATGCTATAATGGACAGATTTAGTGCTTATAAGGTAAGTTTTCCAAAAAATTATTTAATAAGGGATGTTCTTACATTATAAACTAGTATTAAATGTATAATATATTTTATATATATATATATATATATATATAAGGATCTAGGATTACTAGTCAAACTAATTTGTTTCTAGCTAGTCAATTTCATCCTCTCACATTTTCTGAAAATCCTACGTAAAAGCTTTAAACAGTAATTGTATTAATGAAATGTAAATGAAAGGTAAAAAAGTTAAAAAGGCTGTTTATAAGAATATAAAAGAGGCAGACTTAAAAAAAAATTAATTACTTAAGAAAGTCTACATGGTTAAAGCATTATGCAAATCTTTCGTTTAAGTTAATAAGCCATTCATTAGTACGTTTTCTACAACATTTTTTTAGGTAGAAACTGTCGGACAAATATATATGGCGGCCAGTGGAGCCCCAGAAAGAAGGGAGGATCACGCAGAACTTATTGCCAATGTTGCTCTCACAATGATTCGAGAAGTGAAGGAAATAAGTGTTCCTTCTGGAAAAGGAGTGGATATTCGAATAGGTCTGTAGCGTGTCTATTAATTGAGTTTTCTTTGAACAATAAAAGTAAAACTTTCATTCCAATCCTATTTACTTAGGAATTCACTCCGGATCTGCAGTGGCTGGAGTTGTAGGATTAAAAGTTCCCCGATACTGCTTCTTCGGTGATACAATTAACACTGCGTCAAGAATGCAATCAACAAGTTTGGTAATGTAATATTATTTGACTGGAAGTCAGATTAACTTACTAACTTCTTTTCAGCCGGGAAAAATTAATATATCGTCCGGAACGAAAAAACTTCTCAAGCCGGATAAATTCAAGATAGAAAATCGAGGAGTTGTTCAAGTGAAAGTAAGTTACATCACAGATTCATGTGAATAGTTTTAATTAAATTCATTTTTAGGGTAAAGGAGAAATGAATACGTTTTGGCTGTGCGAAATATAACAACTTGTGGCCGTTTTAGTTCTGTGTAGATAATGAAAAATAAAACTAAACATTTACGGTTTATATTTATTTAAACAATCTGTATTGCGACAAATGAATCAAAGAAGTTTGACTTATTATTTACCTAAGTCCCCTTTGAAGTTTTTAGTTTATCCCTTGTTCCACTTGATAAGTTCCTCTTCCGAATAGATTCACAGCCTGGCGTTCTTTTGACTTTTTCGTACGATTAAGCCTGAATTCGGTATTGATGTCTTAATAAAACCCATTCTCACAAACAAACATTCTTGCACTGTTGATCCAATACACAAAATAAATAAATAATCCGTTTAACAGTAACAAGCGTCCCTTGTGTTACTCTTTATCCACGAAACGTAGCGGTTAACACGTGTGTACACACCCGGATAATTTGCTTCAGCACAACCTTCACCCCACGACACGACGCCTGAAAAAGAAACCGTTGAATAACGTGATAGTAATACTGAAAGTTTGAATCGTATTGCATTACCAAGACTTCATTTACATTATTCGTATATTTTTACAAATTATTCTTTTAATATACCTATATATTTTTTTAACTTACCGGCTATTTCATGCACAAGATTATTAACCACATGAAGAGGTCCTCCACTGTCACCCTAAAAATAGACACATCAAAGGAAATTATTTATATGCATAAAGTAGGTGCGCCCAATTTATTGTGAATACACACACTAACAGTAAATTAACAAAAAATACGTGTGCTAATAAAATTAAATTAATTATTAATGTACCTGACAAGAGTCCTTTTGTCCTTGGGCATATCCTGCACAAAGCATATTCTCAGTTATTCTACTTCCGTAACCCGTTTTCCTGCAATCAGTATTAGACAGAATAGGCACTTCAACTTCCCGAAGCTTATTCGAAACTTGTCCGTGTTCCTTTGTTGCGCCCCAGCCAACAGCAATGCCTGAAACAATTTATAAAATTTAAATATTAATTCGGTAAATAAGTCAAATAAAACGGAATATTAGATTCCATTTCATGAAACAGGCTGCCCCAAAGTGTGATTTAGTTGAAAGTTAAGACGTTATTTCTGTAGTATTTTAGCAGCATTCGTGCCCTTGCGGCGTCCTTTCACGGCGGGTTAAACTTGATTACATATTTATGTATTTGGGAGAATTTTATAGATATTTCGTGTCATGGGATAATAAATATTATAGATGTATTTTCCGGTTTTATCTTTTGGTAATAAGATCCCAAGAAGTGTATTTTCAGAACATGTGTCATATTATATTTCAACCACCTATGTATTCGGGATATGTCGTGAACTACGTAATAAATAAAATGGGAGTAAACAAAGCCATCAAAGAGATGTATGAATATCAAGCACAATCCTAAAGATATTATAACAAAGAAAATTGGCTTCAATACCAGTAAATCCAGTAAAGCTCTTCCCTGTCTGCGGTAAACAAACCGGTTTTAGTAAACCCGCTACAGAAACTTCATTATCCAATTGTAATATGGCTATGTCATTATTGTAAGTTCCTCCTTGACCATACGATCGATGCCTGATTATTCGTTTTATTTTCCTCGATATCGTCTTTGTTTCGAACGAATTGGATCTGTCATGGTCCAAAAACACTGCCGTTAATCTTTCTCTAGAGAATCTGAAATGTCATCTTTAATTTAATATTCGTTGACGATTTAGCAATCTTATTAACCTTACCCATTTACGCAATGCGCCGCCGTCAGAATATATTTGTTATTAATTAAGGACGCCCCACAATAAAATCTATTATTGTACATCAGAGCGGTCATCCAGGGGAACTCGTTCACTTTCGTTTCCACTCCGCCAACAATCCTAGTTTTTTTATAAGTGATTCCACATTCTAATGGAACATACAAATTTCAATAAACACCATATATAAATGCAAAAGCAAACTTACTGCAGGAAGGACATTTCTGTGTAGGAATCGGAGCTGCAACAGGAGGATTGGGAGTGGTGGACTCGGGTGGACGGATCCCAACGATTCCCAGAAACCAATCGACCACACCTCCAACTTTATTTGTTTGATTCGGTTGAAAAAATTCCTCGTTTGTTGCGTTCTCCAGATGTAACTCCTCAGACATCACTGTCTGGTTAAACAGTTCGATATCTGGATCTCGTCTAGGTGGAGGTCTCTTTGTGGTAGGCCTCTTGGAAGGCCATCCTGGTGGTACTCCCGGTTCATATTCTACCGGGGCAGATGTCGGTTTTGGTTTGTGGAGATGTGTGATGATATTGTAGTTGCTGTCTATTAATATTTTTGCCTTTTCTGTCTCGTTCTATAAAATAATACATAATAAAACTTCTGAAAGTTACATTTTAAAACTTTATGTACGATGCTAGATTTTTAAATTATTACATATTACTTTTATATTAAAATAAGATTTTAAATCTGTATTTACATGCAAAATAAAAAAATCTAACTAACAAAAATAAACTTCAAACATATGTTTTTTTATTGTTATAACAACAACAAATGTGCGGTTACGGGTTTAAGAAATATAATTATATTGCTGCCATTAACTATTTAAATTATCTTCGTCCGATTTCACGCGTGATTTTCGTAATTATACACCAGTCGTAAAACACAAACGAACCTCGACTAGCTGCCGAGATTCAAGAATGAAAAAGTTATTACCTGACTAGTGCTTTCGCTGCATTGTGCCCAATTAGGAATGGCGAACAACAAAATAAGCGTATATGTATGATAATGCATCACTATGCTAATTAAAATTGAAATATGCAGTCTTTAACAACACTACACTATATCACAGATCCATTTAAGTTGATAGTCGCTTATTAACTGATGTCCGCCAGTAATCTATGCAAAACTGACCAAAAGAAGTAGGTAAATAGGTGGCGATCCGCCATCCGCATTGACAATCCGGAAGGTTTCTAATGAGATCGACTTCGCTCTTCTCATTCACAGTAATGTACTGGCCCATCAAGGTACAACTCTGCACTTTATTCAGTTGAAATTTCAATTAATTTAAATACGTTAATGTAGGGCAAGGATGACGCAGATTACAGTTGTAGAAACGAAAAATTTATCATGATAATCTAAATATCATTCACTCTTTCGCTTGCATAATTTCATAATTATAAGTATTTTAATACATTACAAACAGTTAAAAGTATCTAGAGACTTTATAGAATTAAAAGTAATTTAAAGAGTCATCAAAAAAATTATTAAGAAATCCACATACTTGTTTGAAAAAATCACTAAACAATATTAGAATAATAATTCTAAGAAAATCTAATATATAAAACAATTAAAAAATTTAGAGAAATTTATTTATATTTATAAAATTTAAAATAAAATTCAAGACATAATAAAAAGGTTGAAGTAATTAATTTAACAAATTATGCTGTATATTATTGTATAAAAAATGTTTAAAAAAGTGTATATTTAAAAAATCTATTGAATATATTTTCTATAAGATACTAAATAAATTTCTAAAATTTACGATTATTATAAAAACAAAAATATTTTGAATATAAATTTAAGAGAGAGTGTTCAATTAAAATAGTAAAAATGGTAAATTTAATTAATAATAAGTAAAATTTTTGATAATTCTGTAATAAAACATGTCTAATCAATTTATTATAAATTATACTAAGTTAAAAATGTTTTAAATAAAAATCTATGAGAAAATTTTTAATTAAATTTGTAAAAAACTGTAATAATATTAAGTATTTTAATGAGCATTAAATTTAAATAATAATTATAATAATTCTGTAATAAAAATGCCCAATCAATAAATAATAATGGTAATAATAATAATAATAATAATAATAATAAGATTATATTTATTTATAGATACTAATAATAGAATGATAATATAAATATCTAATATAATTAAATTGTGAAGAAATACTAAATATTTAAAAACCAAAGTAAATAAAATATTAAAAAAACAATTTAGAGCGTAACAACATCTGTATAGTATAATAAATTCCAAAGAATTACGGTGGACGAGACATGAGTACAATTTAAAATTTTCTCCTAAATGTAAGTTAATGAGACGATTAAAATTTAAATCACAAACATACAAACTCTCAATTTTACACAAAAGCAACAAGTACTAATATTTTATGAAAGGTAGAAAGGTTTTATGGGATAAACGATTGTTATTTAATTTATTTTTTTAAACACCTGTTTTAAATTATTTAATTTTATGTTTTGGTAATACGGTTCTGTTCGACGAGTTATCAACAGAATATTTAATTATTTTCACTTGATACGTGATGCTGATTACAGGCAATTATTCTTAGGCCGAGAACTAATCGGAAATTTAAATATTTACGAATTAATTCAGAGAAAGTAGTCGTTGTTTGCCAAATTTAAAACCAAAAAAAGATGAACATTGTAATCAGACCGGACTTTAAAAGTGTCACGATTTTCCCTGTACAGTCAATTTGTATAATATTTAAGACGAAAGATTTGCGTAATACTACACCTTAGGTTGTCCCAATTAATTTTAATTTTTTATAAATAAACAATAGAAGAAATAAGAACACTGAAAAATAAGATTGAAACATATTATTTTTTTAGTATACAGTTCAATTACATATTAAAATTCTGCATATTTCTAATTAAATGAAGTTTAAATTATTATTTAACATTTTATTAATAAAATAATATAATCAATTTTATGTTCAGTAAATAATACCAAATAATAAATAAATATAATAAAATTATCTAGGAATAACAAAACATTAATTTAATTACATACGTATGAAATAGTTGAGGAACTGAGTAGACCATTCAATAAATTTCCTGTCTATTATTCAAATAAGGCATATCGGGAATTATGTAAACAAACAAATGCAGCAACAATAATATTTATGTATGGAAATTAGAGCAATTTGAAAAAATTAGACGCAGTTATTAAATGGTTGATTTTGACATTGGCAAGCGATAACACCGATTTGTGCAAATTTTATAATGTGTAGTGTGACCTACAATTTTATTTAATATAATGATGGACATTTGCATAAATGCATTATTGCAGTTTTAATCTTCGTTTTGAAATAATGTACCCTATTTAAGATAAATTATAATAATTACTCATTTTACAGTAACAGACGGATTTTATTATCCGCCAAATTGACTCATTCCTAGAGTGGGTCAAATGCATTTAATTAAACTAAATACTTACACTAATATCAAATATTTATACAAACAATTAAAGCAAAATGGATAAAATATAGGTTATCAATGACTAATAAATCTGATGTTACCAATTTTATTTGGGAACGGAATGACTGAATTTAAAGAATAATTAATCCCAAGTGACTAATATCAATTATAATTGTTTTTTGGAAACGAATATAAATAATAAACAAAGATAAATGTCCCAGAAACTATTGACAAAAGTTTTAAAAGTATCATTTCATCATCCTTATTTATTCAGGGAATTATCTGAATTAAATATTGTCACACATGATTACTTAGTAATTGTTCATTTTGTTAGCACTAAAATTATAGTCAACCTTTCCCCGTGTAATATTTAATAAAGTTTACATTGCCTCACATATTTTTATCTAGCCTTTCTAACCCAAATTTATTTTCCACATAAATCATTGGAACCGAATATTAATCCCACGTTTAATAAATTTTTTTTAGTGGAACCCGATCACAAAAATTCTTTACCTTGACTCACATTTGAAAGATAAATTATGCCAGTGTGACTGCAAATAAAACCTTGAAAGGTCGTCTTTTGTTTATTTACACGTCTATCCCTGTTCACTGCAATTTCCTCCATATCCTTCGATTTATCGATATATCTGCATATTTATCGTATATGAAAAATGTGCGTGTTAGTTTGGAAAGTTTTCAAGTTCATTTTAATATGTTGCCACTATTGTTTGGAAAATATGGAATATTTTTAATAATTGAATCATCATTTCGGAAAAAAATTAAGACTTAAGGTCGCACCACAAATTATTCAAATTCAAGGTTCTTTAATGTGTTTAATTAATGTACCCTATATATCTGGCGCAACTTGACATGGATCTGATTTTAGTCAGAAATCGAAATTGCTTTCTCCGTAAGAGAAAATTTTTATTAATGTTTATAATGACAATAATTAAAAATAATAATGATATACGTACATTACAATTAAATGAAATTGCCACAACATTGTCTTATTGGATAAAATGTATTTATATTGAATGTATGTTATAATATAATGCTAATTTTTCAACAAGATATTGTATATAGGGTATTGCTAATATTTTTCAAAAAAACGTTTCAAAAATACTTGTAGGAGTATTCCTGATTTTTTATGAAACAATTAAAATGGCCTATACCTAAATTCAATAGTTTTTGAATTATTAATTTATTTTTCAAAAATTTTGACATATTGATCTAACTTAATGTTTGTAATTTTCCAATTTTGATACAACAATAATAATATTCATTATTTACTTTCAGATCATCAATCAGTTAAAATTTTTGGTGTAGCCATTTGATTTGTAATCACATGTAGAATTTAAAATCTAAACATACAGTGTTTCATCGAAAATAACAAGTTGAGGAGACTTCAGTCGAAACCGGAAATCAAATTTTGTTCAAAATAAACTAGAACTGTAGTTCTCGTCATGTTACAATTGCTGTAAAAATTTCAATTCAATACTTTTTCAGTTCTTCATAAACTTCTAATAAATAAATAAAGTTTACCTTTTATATTTTTTATTTTTTACTTTTTTGAGCTACTCCTAGTAAATCATATCATGTATTACAACTGACAGGTACTAATGTAAAATTTGCCAGCCTATTAATAAAAACTCAAAACGACAAAAAACAAGTAAAGCAAAACTTTTCAAGTAAGAAGTAAGTTTTTCGTTACTTTTTCTTATTTTGTAGATACACAACGACACAGTATAATTTGATTATTTATCTATTTTTCTTTCAATACTTTCAATATTATCATTATTATCCACATTTACGTTTTCTTTCAGATATTTCCCCAGAAAGACATCTAAAGATGTCAAGCAGGAGTATTTGATAGCTATACCAAAAATAATATTATGGGACTTATCCCCCGCCATCTCTCAAAATATTATCTGGAAATGACAATTAAATTTAGTATTATATTTTTCACTGAAATTATAATTAAATGTAGATTGATTTTTTGTCAGACATTTTAATTTGTTTTAAAATCCATTGTCATTTTTCGCTTCCAGAAGAATGTGAAATTATTATCTATATTTACCTCTGAATTCACTGAACGAGTAAAATATTTTATGGCCTATATTTATTTGTTTTCAACGTTTTTTGAATTTTACAACAATTCACATCCATTTCATGAAATATATTCTTATTTCTAGTTTCTATATTATTGAATTAATAATTATATGCTCATAATTTTAATTTAAAAAATATAATAATTATGTTTTATATAATTAAAATTTGATAATTATTAGTAATAATAATAAAAAACTAAATGTATTTGGTACATTTATAACTATCATATTCTTAGAAATTTCAAAGAAATTAAAGATATGGAATTTTCAGAAAAAGTATTATTAATCTATAAACCTATTTGTTTAAGAAATTGAGATCAAAAACAACTTAATCGATGTTTTCTCTATAAATTCTTATATAAATAAAATGAATGATATATTTTTCCATCTTAATGAATATTATTTATAAGATACATTTTTTAAAATTACTAAAATCTGAACATCAGATTAAAATTAAAAACATGAAATATTAATTAAATTACCATTTAAAATGTTTAAACAACTCATAAATTTATTCATTTATAGTTTTTTATATTAATTTATATAATAACAAAAATGAATATTTATTTTTATATTATATTCCAAAATTAAAAAGTTATTGGGTACTAGTTAAAAATATATTTTTCTACTCTAATATATGTTTTTCTTAAATTAATACTACTTCTCTGCTCTCTGTATATTAATAAAGTAAAATATGTATAATAAATATTAATATTAAAGAATAATAATAATATTAATAAATATGTATGCATATTTAACAAAAAATCTCAGAATAAATTAAGCTCTTAAAGCTCTTAAAAACCTTTAGAATCACTTAAAATTGTTACATTTCCGTCATTATCATCAGCGCCGTGCCCATTTCAATCGATTGTTTTGGTCCGCATATATGAATAAATTACAACTGCATTATGAATATCGACCGAGACTGAATATTATCTTAAATACTGTTGCGTAAGTGTGTCAAATGTGCATATGCATCGACCCTGACTGCATATAACATCCCTAGACATTGAATAATATGTAGGTGTGATCAGCTTTACATTATTGAAAATGGTCAAGGCAATTCTCCCCCCTTATAACATTGAAACAATACTGAACTATGTATAAAAATAAAATTTACTATTGGGTTTTTAATTAGTTCGTAAGTTATTTCGTTTAGTTAGTTTTAGTACATCATCCACAAAATTAAAATGGCTTTTTTCAACACTTTTGCGTTAGTACTTTGTGCGTTCACCATTAGTGTTTTTAGTGCACCGTCTGAGGTATTTTCAATTTTTTTGAGGAGTTGTGCGTTTGTGTTAATGGTTGTTTTTGTTTAGGAAAATCGAGGGAGTTTCAGAGTCCGACGAAACGTTTGTGACTGTGGTACGTAAAATATATGGCGAAGTATCTTTTTTATGTTATAATAAAATGTCGCCTCTTTTTTATACTTAATATTTTTCCCAATATTTTCAGTTTTTGTTATGGGAATTTTATTTAAATATCTGCTAAATTAAAAGAGTACTTATATTTTAATTATTTTAGATATTAGTCGGGAAATATTAGCTAAAGGTATTAAAATTTCAGAAATTTATATTCCAAATATTAAAATAATGGCAATTATTTAAGGTTTCCTTTATACCTCCTACAGGCTGAATACCAAATTAAATGTTATTTATGGCGACAAATTTTAATACTTTCCTTTCGTATGAAAATAATTTTAAATATTGCACACGAAACAAGGCTCATAAGCTTTTTTAATTGTGACATAATTTCAAAATAAATAAATAAATAGAATTTCATTTTTAAATTTGTGATATCTGAAATTATTTTAATTATTATGTTTGACATTATTACATTGTTTAAATCAGTAAAAGCTGTCGTTAAAATCAAAGTTGAAGCTCCGTGAACTGAGACGTGACTCACTTAATGTCAGTTGCTTCATCTAAGCTTTTATAAGTATTTATTCGAAAAATTTTGTCCTATAAGTTTATAAACACATATTTTCATTAAAATATATATATATTATATAATTCCAAACATATAAACATAAAATATTTATAATTGACTAAATTTTTAGGAACATACGATGTTAAAACATCACAATTAATATTGTTATTTGAGTCACCACAACAATAGAATATATATAAGAAAAACTATAAATTGATCTTGTGAATTTTCCATTAGTTGATTTAATTATGTTACATCTATTCCAGCTTGTGGCGTAAGCAACAGACAGATGAGAGTAGTTGGTGGAGAAGTGACCAAAATTAATGAATTTCCTTGGATCGGCGGGCTCAGTAAAGGAGGCGAATTTCTATGTGGGGTGACCCTAATTACCAAGAAGCACGTTATTACAGCAGCTCACTGTGTCTCTGGGTAAGTGCTAATTTTTATTTTATATAAACCTCTATAAGATACTGTTAATTTGATTAAACGCATTCTTAGATAACCGCAGGTTATTAACCGTGAATTTAATTTAATATTAATTGAATTACCGGTGGATTACTTAAAACGAAACGTTTAAAGTTGTTGGAAACTTTGTGCGAATGAAATTAGCAAAAAGTTTCATTATACAAAATTACATAAAGTTTGGGGTGAATGATCAAAAGACCTTTTACCTTGTTGAATATGATAATTGATTTAAAAAGATTCAGTCACCTACTTTGAAGAGAAATTCTATATGATTACACAAAGACATTTCAAAAGCAAGATTAACGTTCCTCAAATTACACATAAATATTATTCATGTTTCAGTTTTGACATGAGAGAATTGAACATTGCCTTCTCCGACCACGACAGAACCGCCGTCAATCGTTTCTCCCGTATAACCGTACGCGGCGTGAAGAAAATTAGAGAACACGAAGCCTTTGATGCTTATACATACAACAACGACATCGCAGTGCTGGAACTGGACGAACCTGTTGACTTCGGTTCTTCAATACAGCCAATCTGTTTACCGGAAGCAGGTACATTCCTGTAAAAGATATGTTTACTACGAAACTGTCAATGTTTTATTGCTCAGGTGCCGACTATTCAGGAAGAATTGCCCTTGTAGCGGGATGGGGAAGAACTGCAGAACAATCTAAACCATCCAACGTATTGAGAAAAGTTGCTGTGCCAGTGTGGAGCAAGAAAGAGTGCATCAGCTCCGGCTACGGAGAAAGGAAGATCTCAGAAAATATGTTTTGTGCCGGCTATCCTGACGGAGAGAAAGACGCCTGTCAGGTAATCAAACAAAATAATATAAATAATTTCTGATTTCAAGACAATGAATCTAAGTTATAACTTGTGAATTCTTGCACACAGTTGTGACCATCAAATTCACAAATATTGACCTCACTGAATGATTCTAATAATTTATTATACTGCATTGTTTTTATTGGAACACTAACAATTAAATATTGGCGACATCGAATAAATTAACCTTGCCTAACATTTCGAAATTGTCATTTTAGGGAGATAGTGGCGGACCTTTACACATGAGCAATGAACTTGGAGATATGGAATTAATAGGTGAGCACACACGTGACACATTTAACGTACCTGCTTAAAAACAAAACGAAAAATTATATTCCTCATGATATGAATTTTAATTTTGGTGCGTAAAAATTCAAATTAAGTTGAAGAGAAAGTGCCTTCCAACCAATTTCGGTAGCTGAATCGATTAATACCTAAATTACCATATTTAATAAATTAATGGTTTTGCTTGTTTCAGGTGTTGTTTCGTGGGGTAGAGGATGTGCCAGGCCCAATCTCCCTGGCGTATACACCAAAGTAACGAACTATTTGGACTGGGTTTATGAAACTTTAAACGGCGAATGTGTCTGTAACAGGAAGGTTTAGTAACAAACGTTCCTCAATTCAATTGTCTAGTCTAATGTGTTTAGAATCGATTTATTGTTAACTATCGTCCTATTTACGTGGGCGTTGCTAAAGAAATATTTTAATGTTGTAAAACTTACCGACTGATAAATTTAGTTAAGTGAAACTGTTTAGATAATTAAGTAGAATTTGAAATATGTGCCAAAGATACCTACATATATAATATATATTGTAATTTAAAAAATGGTTTTATTTCTAATATTTCATTATTCATTAAATTCTTTACAATTTATTATAAATATGACAATTATAAAGTATTTCCTTAATTAAATATAGTTACAAATATAAAATCAATTTTAAAATATAAATTTATAAATTTTATACAATTTCACAAATGCTTACCATATCTAGATATATTCAAATAGTCATAGTAGCTATAAAACATTAACAATAAATACAGAGATTTTTATAAATTGGGTAAAATACTAAATAAAGAGAAAATACAAATACAATACAATATATTTGTTAAAATATATTTAATTGGCATTAAAAAAAGAAAATGTCTTAATAATAATTTATAAGTTCTTGGCACGTGATAATTAGTTTTTTCTTGCTTCGTTCCTAATGGTACTGATTAAAGTAAAAGTGCTGTAAGTGAATTAACAAGTGATTTACCAGTATTCTACTTTATATACTACGAATGCTTTTACTAATAATAAAAACTCGTAAATATTATTAAGCGATGTGAAAAGCGAAGTCACGCAAGACAGATTAAAATACAATTCACGAACAGCATGTCCCAGAAAATTTTGCCGGGTTTTATTTAATAACAAAATTGGAATTATATACGAATATAATTGGGAATTATTAATTAAATGTGTAAAATTACAAATGACTCTTATTACTAAATGTAACCTACATATTTAATATAGCAAAACTTTTTTAAATATAATATATATGAATAAAATCTATAAGTCGTGTTAATATTATAACATGTAGCATGTTTGTCAATACATTCTAAAATGAAAATATCATCAAAATTCTAAATACACACACGGAAAATATTTGGTGAAACATAAATTATATTTTAAACAAAACTCTTATAGAATTCAAAAATAAAATTTTTCTGAATTAAAACTGCCCACTTAAAAGCGAAACACTCTCATTTTTTCAATTGTAAATTGTAATATTGTTGAAAATTAAGAAAATTTGTGCCATTTTGACTACTTAATTAAAAAATATATTCATAAGAACAATATATCAGTTTACAATTTACAACAACTGCAAATATATAGTTTCTGTATTTTAATATTAATTACTAACTTTTATAACCAATTTGAGCTTTAAATTAAAATTTCTTTTGTAACGGTGTTATCGTCAAAACCACAAAAAGATTGAGAAAGTCGCCATTTCTTCAACTTAAACGCATTCTTAATAATAAAACTAACAGCTGTAATTAATTAAAATTCCGTCAGAATTTATTGGAAATGAATTTGTTCCGATGAACATTAGGAAACGTTCCAAAAAATTTCCCCCCAAAAGAATGCCAAAACACCCAACCACTCAAAGGATACGATGACGTATAAATCTTTCCTATGCGAAGAAAGTAACACTACAGAAGTACAGTGAAAGACTGAACAGTCCCCTAGACGGTGAAAGTACCTCGTGATGTACAAGTCACTGTCGATTTTCTTTGAACCAAATTATTTCAATTGTTTATAAAACATTGCGCCAAACGTGCGAAGTCGTTTTAGGTTAAGTTGACGTGTTTGATATAGCTAACAGACGCCTAGGATGAATTTGTAATCTAAAATGAAAGTGAATTTTAGTTTCAATTGCATCTGTTTTCTGTGTTGGATATCGATTTTGGCATGTGTCCAGTCAGAAACGTTTAATAATGTAAGTATTAAAATCTTTCATTAATATCAAGACAACACTGTCTTATTCAATTTTATTACGTATTAAAAATTACTACTTATAATTAGTAAAAAAAATTTAAAAAATATTTTTTAATGTTTATTTGAAATTTATTTATTACATTAAATTGTGTCATCAACAGAAACATGTCTATTAAAACTACATCCCAATTTTACTGCACCTCTTCAGCTGTATCACTTCTGTAACTATAATCACAAACATTTAAGTTTGGATTAAACTCAAGTCCTGCCGGACATTCGAATTTGTATGGCGTCCCGTTGCTGCACTCATAAAATATTGTGCAGTTTTCCGGATCCGGTATGTAAACAGGATATTCACCATCTACTGGTGGACATACAACTAAAAAACATGAAGTTAACATCAAAGCACACATGTTCAAAAGTAAAACTTACTGTTAGCCAGAACACACGAGGAAGAAATGAGACATAAAAATACGAGCAACTTCATATTCTCCGATTCTTTGTAACTTTAAATGCATGTGATGTTTTTGCAAATGTTTTATTAGGTTTTTATATAAAATCATATCAGATAAAAGCATAGTTGTACGTTTTATCACTTTGTTGTGTATTATGTATCAAATGTTTACTCTGTTAAGTTTTTCTGCGTAAATCAGAAAACAAACACGGATCATTCCGCAATTACATTGTATTTTAATTTTATGTAATGCACGAACTCTTTGAAAACCATTCTTTGTAGTATACTTCTTCGAAAACTTGGTTTAATAAAGAAAAATCTATTTCTCGGAAAAATATAATGTGTTCAACCATCGACCTACTTGAAACAAAATGTAATAATTTTTAATAAAATATAAAACCTAACCTACATTGGTAACATACCTTATATCTCAATTTCGTTGTTTCTCTGTAGACTCCTAACGGCCTGCACATAGTTGTAAGATATGAATCGTAATACATATTTGAAATTCGCTTTCCCGACAAATTTCATATAACAAATCTTATATTTTGTAGGCACAGTAAAAAATGAATAATTTAACGGTTAAAATTCTAGTGACAATTTACTGTTTGGTATAATGTTTTATGGGTATTTGTTTTATTTACAGAACGACGTAGAATTAACGGCAAACACGTCAACAATTGCAAGTTATAGAAAAGGCAAGTTTTTATTTAATCAATTGGCTAGTATAACGAGTTTTTTCTCTCCTGCACCAGTTGTGGAAGCAATTGCTGATGTAGATGAAGAAGAGGATGAGGAAGACGAATCTAAAAAATGTACATGTGGTAAGGCTTAGATAAATTATTCGTGTATGTTTAATAAAAAGATGCATTATTGATAATTAGTTATTTAAACAATGGTACGCATTTAAAAATTGGTGGATGCGACGGTATAAATTATAAAGCGACCTTTCAAATGAAATTTTATTTTATTTTTTATAAACGTAAAACTATTTTAATTTTTATAAAATTTACATAAGAGGATTATTTAAATTAATATTAATTTCCAAGAAACTTTTCAATAATTATAATGACATTGCTTATTCTGTAAAGAGAGTTTTGTACGTTGATTTTCGTCCTGCTACTCCTTGTACACTAATAAATTTGGTAATTTAACGTTACTCTAGATTTTATGTGTACATTCCTCGATGGAATGAGTAACTGCGAGACGTTCAACCTAAATCCTAAATCAATAAATGAAGATAAATTTTGTAATTTTGAAATTTCATTAACATTGAAAATTTTGCCAATAATTACCATGACTTATTTATGTTTTAGAATGTGGTCTTTCGAATCAAGAGAACCGCATTGTTGGTGGACAAGCGACAGGCATAAACCGCTATCCGTGGGTAGCCAGAATCGTATACGATGGTCGTTTCCATTGTGGCGCCTCGCTACTCTCCAGCGATTATGTGCTCACAGCTGCACATTGTGTTCGCAAGTAGGATATTACTTAACAAAGTCTCTTTTGTCAAACATCAATTTAGCTACAAAGTCGGCAATAATATTTATACAAAAGTTGTTAGAAATAGCTTGCTCTAACTAAATGAAATGCAATATTGATTTACAAAACGTTATAATATTAAATTTTCAGGTTGAAACGTTCAAAAATACGAATAATACTCGGTGATCATGACCAATCAACTACGACAGATGTTCCAGCTAAAATGCGAGCCGTAGCTGCAATTATAAGACATCGCAATTTCGATTCAGACTCGTATAATCACGATATTGCCCTTCTGAAGCTGAGGAAGCCGGTCGAGTTCACGAAAAATATCAAACCAGTTTGTCTCCCAACCTGTAAGTAAACTTTTTTAAGTGATTTAATTTTAAAATTTAATATATTTGTGCTCTTTTTTAGTATCAGAACCTGCTGGTAAGACTGGCACCGTGGTAGGATGGGGAAGGACAGCGGAAGGGGGAATGTTGCCTAACATTGTTCAGGAAGTGGAAGTTCCTATATTGACATTAGCGCAATGTAGGGCAATGAAATATAGAGCATCGAGGATTACTTCCTACATGTTGTGTGCAGGAAAAGGCTCCATGGACTCATGCCAAGGAGATAGCGGTGGCCCATTGCTCGTACACAATAAAGACAAATTTGAAATCGTTGGTTAGTAAAGACTTTCTTAAAAAGTGATTTATTTTGTTTGAAATAATATTATCATCCGAGAACAAATATATTGTATATACATTTGAACTCTCCACGTGTGTTATCCGTAAAAGCTATTTTATGTATTGAATTTAATCAGCTTTTAAGCATAATAACTCAAGTATTGTTATATTTTTAGGTATCGTGTCATGGGGAGTAGGATGTGCGAGACCTGGTTATCCTGGTGTTTACACGAGAGTTTCCAAATACCTGAATTGGATAAAATACAACGTACAAGATTCCTGCATATGTAGTTAAATTATTTTATTTATTTATTTTTTATAATAAAAGCGACTTAACCACAGGCCTCGTCACTGAATAAAAATTTGTATACCCCATATGTGCCTCTTGGCATCGGAAAAATTTATTTTGTTTTGCTTGAAAATGAACTTGAAATATTGCACAGTGGTCCAGTCGAAGAACTAACTAAAAAACTCAGGTTAGTTCATAAACAACATTTTTTCCTAAAAAGGTTCTTAATTTGAAAGATTGATAAATAAAAATTAATAGTATGACTATTAGACTAAATATTAATAAAGAAAATTTTTAAAATATCATAATAATTACATTATAACTACAAATTATTAAAATAAAAAAATCTCAAAGTAAAGCTCCAAGATACCGATGTAAATTAGTCTAGACTTTAATAATATAATTTGATAACTTCTCAAATTAGAGAAATTAACAATAAAAAATGACGTTATATCTTAAGCAATTTTAAAATGTGTACTGCTTTTCTTTCTCCTTTCAATTATTTGTATCAATGTGACATAAAAAGCCACACATTCTATCATCCAGAACCATAGTGCGATGTAGATAAATAACAAAGATGGTAAAAATACAGTCAAACCGGTATTGAAAATTACTTATAATCTTACAAACATGCTAAATGGAAATATTAAAGTACAAAAGAAGGAACAGGTTAAGTTCATTGACCTGTGTCAACTATAAACAATTTGACATTTACCAAAATAACGCATAATTCATTTGTATTTAATGGCACAACATCATTTCGATGGTATTGACATTAGAAGACGGTCATCATTGGTATTTCGAAGAATTTAAATAAAAGCGATTCGATTAAAGATTAAGTCTAGACCACATTCTTAGAACGATTAAATGTCTTAAGAAGAATGATTTATAAAGGACGGTCAATGGGAAACGTTTACAAGAACATGATTTTAGAATTATAAGTATGATTCAACTTATTGATCGGAATAATTAATTTTAAAACTTCGGCACTAACAGCCTCATAATTTATTTTATAAAACCTTATATTAAACTGATATTTTATATTAATTTACAACGAAATATCCCCATAAAATTTGTATTTTTCGTCCTATTTCAACAAGCATTTTTTCAATTGTAAAACATGAAAATATACACATATGATCAAATTGCCTCGATTTTTAGTAATTTTTAGGCCAAAATAATAAAGAAATTGGTTCGGCGGATTAAGCACCCAGTATATAAAAAATTATGCACATTCATAATTCTGTAGAAAAATTAAGTCATATTCTTCTTAAGAATTTACTTTTTTTAAAGTAATCTATGGAATAAACTCAAATATAATACAAGTTATTTTAAAACACAAATTTTAGTAGTAATGGCTCATATGACGAATTTACCCCAGAACAATTATGAAGAGAATCACAAATTTAGAAAAAAAAAATTAATTAATTCATTAATTAGTATAAGTATATTAGTAAAATATTTCATTATTTTTGGAAAATTAGATAAGTTGTGCTATTTTTGACAGTTTATTTCATAAACTAATTGAAAATATTATTTTCAATTTTTCCAGGGAATTATGAATATGATAATTTCTTTATAAAATTTAGAATTTACACATTTCAGAGGGTGCTTAATCCAATTATGTAGTTAAATTTGTTATAAAAAATTTGCTAGTATGATTTCTTCAATTTTCCTGCCTAAAAAAATTACCTACAATGTTTTGGTTTTGTATAAGTAGATATTTACGCTTTACAACTGAAAAGTTTATCGAAATCGGACAAAAAAATACAAATTTTATGGCGGTGTCCCGCTTTCAAATGGGCTCCACTGTTTATAAAACTGATATTTTAACTTAATTTGCTTAACGTATACTTTAAATCTAAATTTTGTATATATAAGTTTATCTGAACAAGGGCTGTTGAACGTAACACTGCAAATGTTAGTCATAAACATATACTATATTTTGAAACATCGCCCGTTAGTTATTACAAAAAACTGTAATAACAAGAACAGAAAAATGGATCACACTTCTTATCAAAAGTTGGAATCTTAGATCTGAATATGGTACAATTGTTATTGCAATACCTACTACTACATAAAAAAATACGATTTCTCAAATACAACACAGTTATTATGTTTTTTTCTTAGAAATGATAAACATATTTTTTGGATTGGAATTTCCATTGTAGGATTTCTGGTAAACTGTTGATTGAATTAAATTATAATTTATGACCTACATTAAAATAATATATAAATCTATGTTTCAATGTAAGTCATTGATCATTTTTTATTAATTTAATTATCAGTCATATATTTTGATTCTTTCAAAACCGACTGATAACATGGCGATTTTCCAGATCTTTTTCCTTAAATAGTGAAATTAATGTTTCAATTATATTATTTTACACGATAATAATATTATAACTACTTTTGATATCGATTTGGCACTAACGTATCATTAAAATTTAATTGATATAATCCACTTGAGATATGAATTTTTATTTCGTAGGTTATTGACTGCTAACAACCTAAGTCAACCTTGAATATATTATGAAGGGTAATTTATTGCCTTGGAGTTAAACTTAGTAATCTTAAATGTGGGTGGTATAATATGGTAAATAAAATGAAGATTTAAAAATCATTTTAATTGATGACATATTTTGTAATGTTATTTTTTTTTTACTTTGCTATGTATATAATACATTATTTATTATTTAATCATTTGAGTTGAAAAGTATCTCACTCAATAACGAAACAAAAAACTTATTAATGTTGTAATAATTAAATTTAAAAAATAAAGAACGTTTTTTGAAATTCTTATTTACAGTAAAGTGAGGGTTTAGTAATTTTCGACCAACACATGCCCATTAAAAAGGATTGTTCACTTCCAGTTATCCGGTATCACTAAGATCATATTACGAAGACATTTTGATTATAAATTATTCTTCAATGCATTTTAATAGTCAGTGACAGTTGATTAACGTATTGATAAACGGAAAAGGCAGAGCCTTAAACGGGCACATAGTGTCGTAACTCAATTGAAAAGCTAACAGAGAACGGTCCGACTACGTTTCATTAAAGCCACATGTCTTCGAATGGACGTTTGATTATTTACTGTAGCAGTGGTATTGTGAAGACCGACCTGTGTTGTTACAACAGATGTAGCTCTAATGATATATTTGATCGACCGGAATCCGTTGGCTTCAGGTTGTTCCTTCTGACAGTTGAAGACCAGAACCAGACAGTACAGCAGCACCGAAGACCGATGTTATTGTGAAAAATATAGTTGTGTCGTTGTTGATACTAATTAAGTTTATGGATTGTTTGAACATACGATATGGCCAATCTGTACAGTTTTACTTTAGTGCTCGCTCTGTGGATTTATTTTGTAGAAAGTGGAAGTGTAAGTAAGTCTTAATACTTAATGTGCGGATTTGATAGTTCGTGACTTCAAGCAATTTGTTATGTAATCTGTATTACATGTTACTTAACAATGTCAAGTTCATTGTCAAAAATTATTATTTTCACGATTCCGGGGCTTTTATCCGATTATTTTTAGAAGATTTAAAAACAGTTCATTTCATTTTGGTGTTATTAGTGTTTAAAATAAATAATATGAAATGTATTTACAAAATTATAAAAAAAATATTTTTAAAATTTAATTTTAAATAAAATAATAATATTATTTACTACTAAACTATAAATAATTTTATATATGCAAGTTTATTAATTATTTCTCTTTATCTTTATAATATTTAATATTTATTTTATATTAACGACTTCTCTAAAAATATTCTTACATTGCTTTTCATGTTATGTAAAAAATTAAATTCAATTGTTATAATGATAATCTATAATCAAAATAAACACATTTTTTAAAATAACCTTATTACTATAATAAATATAATATAGTTTTATTATATTAAGTTTTTTTTTTTAATTCGAATATCAAAATACAATTAAAAATAAAAAAGTTTTTATAATTACCCAAATGTACTAAAGGAATAAATTAAGTAACACCTACAAACAATTAAAATATTTAAATATTCTTTCGGTATAATTAAACAAGATTTATGAACATCTGGGTTAATTCTAAAACATTGATTTATTTTCTTTTATAAAAGCTCAAAGTCATCGAAACCGGTTGCAGGAAACTAAGTGGTCAAGACATTGAAAATAAAAGTACTCTTAACTCTTGTTGTTTAAAAACATCTTTAGAAAATGATTAAATTCTTCTTAATTGAAACTAGCATCATAACTAATTACCTTCTTACCTTTCCATTAATTAATTATTAATTAATGTCATTTCGTCTTAATTTACTGGATTTTACTCGAGAATCAAGTTTGATTCTTTATAAAAAAATTACAAGTAAATACACAAAATTAAGTTAGTAATAAATAAATATTACAATTAAAAGTTTAGATGTTTAAATTTTTTATTAATCAATGTATCATCAACTGATCTAAAATGTATTGTGTGTGAAACCGTTAAATATTTTAATTATCATTCTATAAGTGTCGTAGGTGGATTTTAACAGTAAGAATTTCGACAACCGTTTCGTACAATAGATATAGCTTTTTACATATGTAATGAATATTAATACAATATTTTCAATGTGTCTTTTAAGTAATTGATACGCAGGAATGTGAAACTATTAAATTTCGGGCTAGTTAAATTTGAATACTACATTATATTTAAATTTATACTGTCATTTCAGAGGATAATGAACTTTTTAATTTCAACCTTGCAGGACAATAAAATAAATATATCTTTTTTTCTTTGAGCTGTCTTGTTACTAGCTTATTCATAAATTTACATTAAATTTTTTACTTATAAGTTTTTAAATACAAACATATTAGTAACTTAAAAAGTTTTTCCATTAGTATAAAAATTATTAAATAATCAATTAATTTAACTTTAAGAACAATTAAAATTAGATTTTCAGTCTGCAATATTTTAATTAAGTTTCTGCTTAAGGAAATTGTAGAATATAATTTATTTATCAGATTGAATAAATTCATGTCCATCTAGGAAATTTTATTTTTTGTCATTTAATTTACTCCATCACTATTATCAGTTTCCTGTCATTAATGACCATAATATGCAAAAATTATAAAAGGATACGTCACATTGGTTTGTTGTTATTTGCTTCAGGTCCAATTAGATGATAATAATCAGTTAAAGAAAGTATTTGGACCAAAATTCGGAAATTACGGAAATCATCCACCTCCGAGACATGATACGCCTGCATCTTCATGTAGTTGCAGTAAGTATGCCATCCAACATTTTTTAATTAATTGAATTTTCCATTAAAGAATTCCTGCCTCTCACTGACTGAAATTTTAATCGTAGCTTGTGGAGAAAGAAACGAAAACAGCAGGATAGTTGGCGGAAAACCCACCCAAGAAAATGAATTCCCTTGGATGGCTCGCCTCTCTTATTTTAACCGATTCTACTGTGGCGGAATGTTAATCAACGACCGTTACGTATTGACTGCTGCTCATTGTGTTAAAGGGTAATTATTATTTTAATACGTGGCTGTTTATGCAATTAATCTTTTTATATTACAATACTTTACAGTTACTTCTTTCATAACCTGAATGTTTGTATTAAATTAAGTAGATAATAAAACTTTTGTTGTGAGATAAAATTCTTAATCTACTACAACTTAATAACTTCATTACATACTCTTATTATATTTCCTATATATTAATTATCTGGTCTTTTTAAATTATTTTTATTATAATGCTTATGTTTTAATTAGAACTATTCTGTCACTTAAAATGGATATGATGAAACAGCTTAACAGTAGCCAAGCTACAAATAATGAATAATGTATTAGCTGCGTAAAAATTCTCAATCGCACGTTTACACCAGTAAAACAAATTGACGCACGTAATGCGAATATTTTGCACATCAGTGACATGAAAGTTAAAAAATGCAAATTCCTTGTCTTAATTAAAAACCCGTTATCAATTGAGTAGCTTTCTCTGCCATAATTCTAATATATGTGACCATGCACTGACACGATATTAAAACTAATATAATCAAAGGCCTAGATACAATTATTTTTTAATTATTTAATCAGATTTTTGCCAATAAATGTCCCAAAATGTAATAAAAAATGTTTACCCACTAAGTGTTTTTATCGCAGATGAAGGCAATAAGAAAAGATGATCGGATGGATATCCAACGTGTCGGTCTGTTTCAGGTTCATGTGGTTCATGATCAAGGTCACATTCGGAGAACATGACCGCTGCAACGACCAGAAGCGACCGGAATCGCGTTTCGTGCTGAGGGCCATTGCGGGCGCCTTCAGCTTCCTCAACTTCGACAACGACATCGCGCTGCTCAGACTCAACGACCGCGTACCCATCACGCAAACAATTAAACCCATCTGTCTCCCCAAGAACAAAGGTGGGTACTTGTCATTACTCGTAAACTAATAACCGTTTCAGAGTTATTGCTTTTTTAATAGTTCCAAATGTACGTTTAAAAAGAAAGGACAATATTAAACTGTAAATAGATTTTAAATGAACAGGTATTTGCATAATGATTTGTTTGACTTCAGTGTTTACAATAAGTATAGTTGTTGAAAGAGAATATTTTAATCTCAATATTGACTTTTCTCTTTTCCAAAAATGGTGTTAAATAAACATATCAGTGACTCCCAAGAATCAACTAAAACACTTTTCTAATAACGAATAATTTTTATACGAATTTCTAAACCAGGTTATTTTGTTTTTAATTGCAACCTAAATTTTTGTCCCAGATGAATTGTACATTGGTCGAATAGCAATTGCGTCCGGTTGGGGGACGCTTAAGGAAGATGGAAAACCATCGTGTATTTTACAGGAGGTGGATGTTCCAGTAATCAGTAACGAAGAATGTAGAAACACCAACTATTCGGCGAAGATGATTTCGGATAACATGATGTGTGCTGGATACCCACAAATTGGAAAGAAAGACTCTTGTCAAGTCAGTTTAATTGTTAATATTCGTATTAGTTTTTATAAAATTAATCTTTTAGGGAGACAGTGGTGGCCCATTGATTACAGAGAAAAAGGATCAACGTTATGAATTAATAGGTATGGTCAAGTTTCGCTGAAAATTATTAAAGATTTATTTCATAATGTTCAATTTTAGGAGTTGTCTCTTGGGGTAATGGTTGTGCAAGACCAGGATATCCAGGCGTGTACACAAGAGTGACTAGATATCTTGATTGGATATTGGAGAATTCCAAGGATGGATGCTTCTGCGAAGACTGATTTTTATTTAATACTTTAAAATAGGAGTGATGTGATATAAGTAGTGAATTTGTATCATTTAATTTGACGAAGTAATAATGCCTTCCAAATTCTAACTTAAAATTATTTATGTTATTTAAGATTAGATTCGCAATACTAGGTAGAATAACAAGCCAGTTGCTATAAATTCAATATAAGTTAACAAATACATTTTGTTTCATTATTTATTGAAGAAAAATAAAGACAGCTTCTAGCTTGTATAAAAAATAACCCTACAGAAGAGAGGGATAAAATCCAATGAGAGTTTAAGAGTTTAATTAAATATTGATTTAATAAAAAGTCCCTTAACAAAAATATCAGTCAGATTCAGTTTTAAAAGGGATTACAACGTAAAGAAGATTATCGCCGATTAATTAAAATTAGTTAAAATTGTGTGCAACTTACCATCATCTATGCCATTATTCTCGTTATACTCATATCAAACTACGTTGTAAATTTAAATGTCCTACTCTCATAATCACTTTTACTTGATATATTTACCAGCTTTACATAATTCTCTCATTTAAAATTTCAAAATACTAAATCAATTCAACTTACAAGAGTCCAAATATAGGTCACAAAACCTGCATGACCGAAAGAACTGTTATATACAAGTTTTATATGTTATCAATAACCACATGTCATCTTCACCGAGGTTTTAAATCAGTGAACAGTTCGCTTGGGTCATTTGTACGTGCAAAGCTGGGCAAGATGAAACTAAATTTGTTTGTCCTGGTGTTAATTATATTCGAGGTAGTATTAATATTAATTATGATAAACACATATATATATATATATATATATATATATATATATATATATATATACGAATTTTTTAAGGTGTCCGCAAAATTAAACAAAACAGGAGAAAAAGGAATATTCGATTTCTTGTTTAACGGGTGCAAAAAATGCAGTAAGTATTTGAAATATTTAATTTTATCCTGTTATTTGACAATTACTTATTTTAGAATGTGGAATTCCCAATCGTGACTCCCGTCTTTTGGGTGGCGAATATTTAAGAACGTACGAATTTCCATGGATGAGCATAATTAATTACAGAGGTAGCGTTTCCCCTGGGGTACTTATTAACGACCGCTATGTTTTAACAGCCGCTAATCAAGTTATTGGGTAAAAATATTATTGCTCTCAATTAATGAAAGAGAAGTGACTCTCCGTATTCTTTAGGCTGTCCCCACTCGACATGAAAGTGACTCTTGGGGCTTTTGATAGATGTTTTCCGGATCAAAAGTCTACCAACGTAAGCGTTGATAAAATTATTGTGAATCCCGCTTTCAGTCCAGGAAATAGAGCCAACGACTTGGCACTAATACGACTTAGTAGCACAGTTGTTTTTGAACAAAGTATATCACCTATTTGTTTATCCGCCCCCGGCAAGTATTTTTTAACACCCAATTAAATTTAAATGAATTATACATTATACCATTAACAGGTTTTAATTATTTGGGACAAGTAGCAACTGTGGTAGGTTGGGCGGAAGCCCAAACAGTGGAAGGACCCGTTATCGCATCTTGCAGGCCAAGAAAAAGTGGTCTTCCAGTTTTGGGACATGATGAATGTTTAGGAACTGCTGCTGATCCACAATATTACAGTGCAGATAAAGGATGTGTTGGAGTTATTGGTGCTCCAAGCGTTGTTTGCAATGTAAGTTAATTTTGAAATTGTAAACTTTTGCAATAATATTATGATTTTAGATTGATGGTGGAGGACCAGTTATGTATCGTTCGCATGCTGGGGTGTACGAACTCATTGGTAAGTAAATAAAGTTATTGTGATCAGATAAAAATATTATTTTTTTATGTAATTTTAGGAGTACTGTCTGATCAAAATGATTGTAGTCCAAGACCAAGTACAGCTTTATATACCAACATCAACCAACATTTACAGTGGATAACTGAAAACACCAAAGATGCATGTTACTGCTACAAAACATGAATTATTATAATTATATATTACATATTTTTATCATTAAATTTTTAACTCTATTATTAAATCGTTAATTTATTAAATTTATGTTATGAAATAGTAAAATTTAGTGTATGTGTGTGAATAAATCATTAAAATATTTAAATGAAGTGTTTTTTCATAAAACATACCCTATGTAACAATTATTGTTTAATAAGTAATAAAATTAAAATAATGGTTCAAGTAATTAATTAAAACCAACTAAATATAAAATTGAAAAAATTAAAGTTTTAAATATTAATTTACTTTGTAATTATCCGAAACATTACTTTTATAATCTATAAAACGTATGTATAATGTATTAACAGAAATATTAAATTAAACATTTGAAAATATTAAAACCAACAATAATTCATAACAATTTTGAACGTTTGTATAATATTTTAATTAATATATTTTTTAAATTTAATAATGAAGATTAATCATCAATTATAAAATTAGAATTTATAAAATAAAAATAATTACATCAATCCGAATAGTAAATAATTTTCACTGCCTACTTGAATTTTCACATATTGCATATTTTGCTCATGTACCCTCAGCCCTCATATCTATTTAGTTGTATATTAATATTTATGAAATGTTACAATTATTTCATAAATATTTAAATTGAACTCAAACATTCATTTGATGAGGGAAAATCATAATTTTACAAGCATACAGCATTGCAATTATCCCGACTATGATAGAAATTACTCTGGTATTCATGCTGTGTTCAACTGAAATATTGATTTCTGTAAAAGCATTTAGACAATGTGGTAAGTGATTCCCTTCTAAATATTCATTAATTAATTACAAGTTATTACAGATTGTGGCATTCCAAATGAAATATCCCCAGGGCGATCTTCTCATATACGTATTGTGGGTGGCACAAGTTATATCCCTCATAAATATCCTTGGTTGGCTCTATTACAATTTAATGGTACTTTTCTTTGTGGCGGCACGATTGTTAGTGATCAATATGTAGTGACGGCAGCTCATTGTTTTTCGGACCCCAGGTAATATCTGTTGTAGATTATTATACAATGTTATAACAGTAAATTATTTTAGATACGATTATAGCTACTTAAAAGTGGTTGTTGGAGAATATAATCGGTGCAAAGAGGACATCAAAACAACAACATTTTCTGTAAACAAAGTAATATATCACCCCAAATATAACCCAGAGGACTTCTCAAATGATATTTTGCTACTAAGATTAAGTATGCAACTTTCGTTTAACAAATACGTGAGGCCTATTTGTCTTCCAGCTTACGGTAAATAATTATACTCGAATTAAATAATATTATTAAATGTTTTTTCTAGACATAACGCGGAATGTTCCTAGTAGATATCCAAGCCAAAAAGGTACAGTGATAGGTTGGGGTCAGATAGAAGAAAATATTAAAATGCCTGCTTGTATACCTCAAGAACTGACCGTACCGATTTTGCAACCCCAACAATGTGGTGACTCAATTGCGCCTTCTTTATTTTGCGCCGGATATCTGGAAGGCGGTAAAGATTCATGTCAAGTGTGTTCGACAAATTTGTCTGTCCGTTAATGGTATATTAAATAATTATTTTTAGGGCGACAGTGGCAGCCCCCTGCAATTGATTAATAAAAGAAACCGCTACGAATTAATAGGTGGGTATCTAATTCAAAATATGACATATTTATAGATGTAATTGTAGGGATCGTTTCTAATGGAATAGGATGTGCATTACCAAATTATCCCGGATTATATACTGACGTTACAGTGCTCTTGCCATGGGTTTGGAAAAATATTCGTGAGTCCAATTTTTGTTGGATTTAATATACATATATTAGAACACTTAAACTTATACATATGAATAATATTTATAATAAACAATATTCTTTAAATTCAGTTTTAGGCAATGACATTAAATATATTTAAGACTTACTTGTGATAGGATTTAATTAAAAATATAATTTGGTTAGATTAAAATTTATTACAAAATTAATTTATGTATTTCATATAAGCACAGTTTAATAAATATTAATACAAAATTCTGTAAAATTTATTAACATATTTACATGTAAAGGCAGTAAATACACTAAAAATAAAATTCAATTACTTAAAATGAAACAGTAATTGAATATACATTATATATTAAAGCATTCAAACATTAATATTATAATAAAACCGTATGAACTATTATAGAGGCACTTCTAATAAACTTCTATTGTCTTATTGAATAAAATCTATTAACATAATGATTGTACTACACAATTCTTATTATCTTATTAGTCAATAAGATATTCAGTTAAATAGTAAACTTAACAAAAATTAAAAACAAAAGATATTATATCATGTTCTGAAATTATCGCATCTAAATTATACTATATATTCGATGTATTAATCAGAAATCGTATAATTGTAGACATAAAAATTAGTTAATATGTCTCAAATACAAAAGTGATTAATTTATTATTTGTAGACGATTTTACTAAAATCACTAGTAATTACCAACAAGCACTGGATATATTTTATTAAAGGCATCAATTTAGGCACTATTATGTAGATTCTATTAATCCCATCTTATTTATACAACACATTCTCCTTGTTGACACATGCTCCTCTCAAAACAGTGAAGTGGAATAATATCAACTATTCAAAACGTCAACAATTTAAACAGGTGTGCTAGCTTTCTTTGGAGTAGCATCATGTTGTCTTCTTAATCGCCTTCTCAATTCACTGGGGAACTTTTCGTAGCATTTTTTACAAACTGGCTTCAAATCGCACTCATAAAATTTGGTTTTCTGGTTCATCTTCTGGTCACACACTGAACATGCGAAATGATGGACGCACCATGCCTTGTTCAATGCAGTAAAAACTACAAAACAGAATTGTAATAGAAACATCAAGAAATATGAAACAACAAACTCACCGTCTCCAGCAATAACTTGATTGCAAACAAAGCACAAATTTCCAAACAACTGATGATAATGAGTTTCGCAGTAAGCCAATCCCTTCTTCTCGTAGTGACGATGTCCAAAAAAGGGTTTTTCACATTTGGCGCACACGAAGTGCTGAAAATTTCAATTTTATTTAAATGTTCCCAAATTTGAATAAAATACCTACTTCCACATGCCAATGTTTACCCAAGGCGGTAACCACACGCTCTTCAATAGGACGTCTACAAGCTCCGCAGATCGGAATTCCCATTTTGTCGTGACAACGAAGGCAATAAAGCTCGTTAAGATCGTTTTTAGCGAAACCTGACCTACTCTTCACCTCCCTGGCGTTACTATCCAATTCCACGCCGCAGGCAGTACAGTTGAAGTGATAAGGATGGTACACTTCACCACGGAACTTCAATGGTTCATCGTCGATCATCGAACTGCAAAATTTGAGTTTTTAAATACATTTGATATTACATTTGTAATATTAATTATGAAAATCTTACTGGCACTTATGGCATACATATTTGCCCAATCCCCGGGCCTTCACCTTGGCATTGCATTCATGGCACAGCGCTCTCCCGCCGTTCTTGATGAACCCAGTTTCGGCCAATTCAGTACCGCACATTTCACACAGGAAACAATTGGGATGCCAGCTCGCGTTCATCGCCTTAATCACACGCCCAATGATGAAGGAGTTGCATTTTTGACAGCACGGCGCAAACAGCACGCGGAAGTCGTATTCGCAATACTTTCGTCCTTCGTACTCGTAGAAAATACCGTCGGGAAATTCTTTGAAACACTGGGCACAACTGTAAAGTTATTTATTTAATCACAGAATTGGGTTGGAAATAATAATAGATATTTGTTTAGATAGTTGTGGTAATGATACTTACACAAAACAATGTTGGTGCCACAGCTGCCCAGTTGAATTTACAATTTTTTCCTGTGGATCAAACCCGTCACCGCAACGGGAACAAACCATATTGTCTCGGGACATACTGTTTATCCTAGAAAGAATTATATATTTTTTGAATCATTATGCACTACATGACGATGATAAACGAATGATAAGTGCGTGGAATTGTAATTCTATTAGTTATTCTTCATTAAATGTGTCACATACCAATTTTCTTTTCGTACCCTTGCATAAACAGGCATGCTATTTTTGTCGTTAAGTGAAACGTTATCATATTGGTCAAATTTTTTATAAGTATCTTCCTCCACTTGAATATCAGTTTTCGGTTGACGCCTCAGAAACAATGAACTTTCTTTCAAATTTCCAAGCAATGGAATATCCGGCGATTTATCTTTAAAGTTAGGCATATTTAATAATGTATCACAGAACTATTTAACTTGGCAACTTTTATCTTTAGTCTACAATAATTATCACTTTATCAATATTTTTCAACAAACACTATATGAATTGATAAGATATTTTGTAACGTATATCTAGAGAAAACGTATAAACTATGTATCACTGTCTTGTAAGTAACTTAAAATTATTCGCAGTTTTCTCATTAAAATTTAAAATGTGTATTTATTACTTCGCAACTGTTTATCACGGAAACGCTTTGAAATTAGGTTTGTTTCATGTAAATATTTATCACCATCAATATCAGGCCAATAAATCACCGAAAAAAACTAATCGAATAGATGTAATTTGAAAAATGTAGTGAATTCACTTTATAGTGTGTTGCTTGGAACTAAAAATGTTGAAAATAATGATGATAAATATAGTGACTGCTAATGTGTACCTTCCGGCGCATTTCGTTTAGATGTAGAGATGGTAATTGTGCTGTATCAATGATTAATCATTATCAATGTTATTCAGTGATGATTCTTTTAATGTACATATAGTAGTTACCTGTTAAAATAGCCAGCATTGTGTTATCATGCTTATAATTATAATTAAATTGTTAGACACTATTAACAAAAATATATTCATAAAATATTTAACATTAAGATATTAGTTTAAATACCTTGAAAATTTATAACACATATATAATATCTTCACCCATTTTACAACAGTAATGTAAATTGATATCATGTGTTGCAAAATATTTAACCACATCCTGCTAATAATCTTTTAGTTCATACATTTCTCCATAAAAATTGATATCAAATATTATTATAGTATTAAAATATTAACATATTTTATATAATTACAATTTAAACGAAATGAACTTCCTAAACCAGGATAATTACTACTACTTTTCTATTTATCAAAGTTACACTTTGTCACTGGATAACTGAAATTACATTAAGTTATATTATTGTTAAAAAATTATACAAATGTTATTTTAAAATGCTTTATTAAAATTAGTGTACAGTGGGTTAATATAAATATAACCAAATAAAGCAAATACATGTAAATAACCTAGAAGGAGAATGAATGTCTTACAATATACATGATTGTTGAAACTACAAAAAATATTAGTATAAAATGCAAATGAATTAAATAAAGCTTCAAGACCAAAAGCGGAAAACTTGTTAATTAAAACTACTACTGACAAATTGTACAAATACTGAATTCCTAAAAATAGCAGGCGCAACTATATCATGCTTACCCTGGCATAGGTGTTGGTGACATTATAAATATTCTTCAGAACCAAAAAGAAGTAAATATAAAACAGGGTAACTGAAAATAAATAATGCTATTTACAGCTGATGTATCATTTTAACAATTTATTGCTATAAACATCTGTTCTCCAACCAATTTTTTTGCATTTTATAAAAGCACTAATTTAAATTTTATAATGTCTCACCTAATCAATAGAAATTTAACAATATTTATTAAAAAATCTAAACACACCCAATATTTGTGACCACTTAACCCTACCTTGTATTTTGTAATCAAGAACTCAACCAATCGGGTGAAGGATGTCCATTTTAAGAACGGAAATGTGCAGAATCAATTGGCGGTAAAATTTAAAATCGTTATTCTGAGCTAAATAATATGCAGATTTGTTTGGATAGAGAAGAATCTGTTCAATATTCTGCGTCATCACCTTAATGAGAACACATGTGGGTTTAATAATATATTAACTTGCATAACTCTTATTTAATAGCACCAAATGGTAATCTGTTGCCCCAATGGCGAATAACAGTTATTGTTTTGATTCTTTATTTTATATGTTAAATGTTATTAAAATTGAGGTTTATTTTTAAAAGTAAAAGCATTTTAGGTAACATTATATTCTTCTTATATTGTATTAATACTCTTTTATAGAAATCAAAAAATAATATATTATAAGAAAATGATTTACTTTTTTGTCAGAATCATTTTAATTTAGAGGTGTTCAATTAAACAAAATATATCATTACCACTTTTTAGATAAGATTTAAAAGATATTTGTTATGTTATATTATTAATATATGAATTACTGAATACTATTAAAATAATTCATATTAAATTCATTTGTTGAATTGAATATGTAATCTTTTATGGATTGACTGTCAACTACATCTAAAATGTTTAGTTAAATATCTGTTAAGAATGAATGATATCATTTAAATTGCAGAGTTTTAAACAAATAACCAAAAATAGAATCAATAGTTTTTTCTAAAATGAAATTCCAATGACAAATTTCAATTTAATCATTCTACCTCAATTACAAAGTTATTACTGCACAAACAGAAAAAGTTAAATGTTTAATATAACTTTTATAAAATAAATCTAATACTTACTATCACAATTTTCTCAAATTATTTATTAACAATCAAAATAAGAATATTGGAACTAAATAACAAAAAGTAACAGGGAATGTAAATTATATTACACTAAAATACAGATATTTACAGTCAGTTGTTCTAATTAAATAAATAAAATATTGTGTAACAGGATATTCATATTCAGAAAACAACAAAAATTTATACAATCTTACTTTACATAATTAAATGACATTCTACCACTACAGAAGTCAAATGATTTATGACCCTAAATTTCTTTATAGAATATGTGATCTTACAAAGATATATTCCAAATAATAAAATACTGTGTAACATTTAGTTATCTTTCTTCATTCTGATGCTTGTCATACGGTAAATAATTGAATCCCTGCCTGGATCCATATCAGCAATAGCAATACAAATGGCAAGCAAAGAGAAAACCATTACCACTCCAAACCACAACATAATATTAAAGATAACAGGATAGTTTTCATCATAGTTTTGAGCCAAGTTATGGACGTTGTCGTCGGCAGTGTCAGAACTAACTTCTAAAACGCTTCTTGTTCTTCTGGTGTGAATGGCATCGCTGGTGATAACAGATACAAAAACATCACCATTGTAAGCTTTAGTAATTGCAGCATTCAAGGCAAGGATAGCTTCTCTCAAAATTTGGTTAGCCTCTTTCACTGTTGTGCTGTTTTCACCATACAAATCAGAAATTGCATGCAAACCTGAAAGTTTGAACCAGAAAATATCAGGTGTGTTGTCTGGTTCAATTACACCTTGTTCAATTTTTTCTGTGATACTCTTTAACAATGTGATTTCTTTGAGGAATTCACGATCTTCTTCTACTGTTGGCTTTAAGAAATTATAGTTGGTTTTCTTTGGTTTGTCACTTTTGATTCCATGGAAAATGTTGTACTTTTCAATCTGCAACAAGGTCAAACAATATTTACTTGTGATGATCACATGATTAGATCTTTGTTTCTAATAAGATTATGAAAATTACTACTTACATCTTCTAACCCATTGGATAGATCAATATTAATCAAATGATTGTTGGAAGTTGGATACCTTTCAGTAACTCTCTTTTCAAGGGTATGGTACACTCTATAATCCTCTTCATTAGTTCTAAGTGGAAAACGGTATCCCTTTTGCAAATCTATGTCTGCAACCCCATCAACTACAATGGTACAAACAGCCTCAGCCAGGCTGAAGGGGTCCTCAATGAAAACACCCCGCCAATTTGAGTAATGTTCAGTTGAAAAGCCTAATACTGCTGAATATACTTCTGGGAGGGTACTTTCTTTGACAGGGTCATGTCCTTTTAAGACTACACTGTTGGGGTGATGTAAAATTGATAATTCTCCTGTTCCATAAACTGCAATAAAATTCAAAGTTAGCATTTATTCTTACATTACATTTACATGTTGTAAAATAGCATATTTTAATAGAAATAATTTGTCGTTAATATATGCACCTGAAACGATTAAGGCAGCACACAAAATTAGTATTTTATTCATGTTGTTCACTTTCAACCACTGACACAACCCTAAAAATCATATGACAGGAGAATTACCAACTGTCATATATACAAACGACTAGACTGAATATCCCTATGCTGCTCCAATCAGATAGCTCATGTTGCACGAGACGAGGAAGTCACGAGCCAATAAAATTAACATACTCGAAAAGCGGTAACATTTAAAATTTTTCCAAGTTTACGCCGATTCTAAATAAAGTAGAAATTTCATGTTCGTCCGTTAAAACTGACATTATAAAGCAACAAAATACATTATATTACGTTCCATTGTTTCTATAATTAACAGGAGGTCATTTAGCTATGAATTATCATATAAGTATAATTTTAAATCTATATTTAAAGTATAACATTTAATTGTAATTATTAATAACATTTAGTACCAATCCAAAATGAGTAAATACATAATTAAAATAAATTAAATACTCTTAAATCACTTTACTGTAATCACTTTTAAATCTGTCTGTTGTCAAAGAAAGCCAGGGGGTAGTTAAATTCTTTACATCATCTGATTGTTTATGACATGGCCCGTATGTGTCTATAATCGACAAAAAAACAGATATGCAAGAATCGATAAGTTCTAGTTCATGTGAATCAGATAAAGAAGATGAAGAGGTAAAATTAGATGATTCAATTTGCTTTGGACCTTTAAAAACAAAATTGTTAGTCAAAAAGGGATACATATGTGCAAAGGATTTATGGAAAAACTCCCATTTGCTATCTAATATACAATTTGCAGCAATTAAATATAAAACCCTTGAAGATGAAATCCAAAGAGAAGAAATTGATGAATTAAAATTAGTACTTGAACATCAAATTAGGATTTTGGATCATAAATATGTATTTACGATATGTGGGGATTATAGGAGAGGTTTAGATAAAATTAGTAACACAGTAGTTGTTGTATCTTATTCAGAGGAATGTTTAAAAAATGATAATAACATAAGACTTTATACAATAATGAAACATTTAGTTTCATGTGGATTAATAGTTGATCCCTTAGATGGCATCAGTCTGAACACCTGCGTAGCAGTTTGGCAACAACATTTGGATTCAAATTACCATTTAATAAAATTTGTTTATGTACCAAGTGATCAGTATTACTGTGCCATATTATTTCATACAGGCCCTGATAGGTATGTCAGGAAAATTCAAGAACATGCAACTTCAGTGGGCTTATCATTAGAAAAGTATTCATTAAAGCAGAACTTTTGCGGCGGACTAATTTTGGGAGATGCCCTACACATAGAAAATGAACTGCATATTTTTTATTATCTTAAATTACATTATATTAAACCTGAAAATAGATATTAAAACTTTTTATGATGTGTTTTCTTTAAACTAATTCTAAAAGACAAACGCATAAATTAAAAAAAATATTTTAATATAATATACATGAAGAAAACAACATCAACGATGTGCACTCTTTGCAATTTGCTCCTTTAAGACGAGTATACTATTTCTCTGTTCTGGTGGAAGCATAGCAATTTGGTCATCAGATAATTGCAATACTTGCATGATAAGTGCAGCCTAAAATAAATAAGATTATGTCATTTAGAAAATAAAAATTATTAAAGTTGTTACCTTTTCTTGATCTGAAGCACCTGCTGGTCCAATATTTGAGTTTACTGGTGCAGGAGTTCTGTTGGAAATCTGTGGATTTGGTGGAATTACTGGAGGTGGTTGAACTGGCGGACGAATAGCTTGTGGTGGCATCTGATTCGTAGGTGCTAAAAATTTATGTTACTTTAAAATACATGGCTATGAATATATATCTATTTATATATAACTTTGGTTTTAACAAAAATCTATTTATAAAAATAGGTGGTCATGAAAATTCCCTTGAAACCTTCTGCATCTATAAACATATTTTATTTTTTGAGATTACTTACGAATATTTTTCTGTCTAGGATCAACTCTTTGTTGTTGTCTAGGATCGCCGGGGAAGTTACTAGCACCTCTAGGATCTCTATTAAAGCTTAAAAATAAAAAAAACGAAATGTTAATATGATGTTTTTAGTTAAAACAATTTAGAAAAGTAGTTACGTTTCACCAACTGTTGGAGGCAATGGATTTGGCAACTGAGTAGATAAAGTTCTCATGTCCTGATCACCCATCCTTGCCAATCTAGGATCAGAAGTGCCCCTGGGATCTAAAGATCTTAGATCTACATCTTGACCTATAAAATTACACATATTAGCACCGTAAGTTCAAAGAATCAATGTTAACTTACCAGTAAATACAGGTTGATTGTTAGGGTGCATAACTGGTGGTGGAACAGGTTGAAAATCTTGTCTGGGTGGTTGAACTGGAACTGGGGGAGGGGCAATATAATTAGTATTAATGGGCACCTGAAGTGGTTTATCTGAAGGCATTAAAGTAGCTGGTACTTTATTTGAAGGATGCAACAAAGCCTAAAAAAAGTGTCATAAAATTTTATATGTAATAAAAGATAGTCTAACAGGATTTATTTAGAAAATTATAATCCATTATATTTTTGATGATGTTGAACTTACTGAAGCTGATACAGGATCAATAATTTTCATCACTACTTGGGCTTGCAATAATGCATATGCTAATTGTGGATTTTGCAATAACATTTGGCGTGTTTCAGTTGGATTATTCTGAAAATTACACATTGATTAAAATTCAAACAGATATTAGGAAAAGTTACTTGTATTGTGGCTTTCATTTGCTTCATGAGTTCAAACATCTGTTCTGGAGGTAAAGAAGCAACTGCTTTACTAATAGCTTCTGGTGCTTTTTCTGCCTGAATGGGTTCACCATATGGGTTTTCAATTGGTGGTTGATTTAACAAATTTTGCATTTCCATTCTGGATTTTTCTGTACAAGCATTATCAACTCTTAAATTTCTGCCACCAATTTCATACCCATTTAAATTCCTCATGGCACTTAAGGCAGTTTCTTGGTCTCTATATTCACAAAACCCATATCCCTTGGGTTTACCAGTTTCTCGATCAAAAACTAGTCTGTAATAATTTATAAATATTATTAAAATTTAATAATATTAGAAGAAATAAAATTAGTTCTTACTTGAATGATAAAACCTGACCAACTTCTCCGAAAATATCCTTCAATTTTTCTT
This sequence comes from Aethina tumida, assembly GCF_024364675.1. Taxonomy (NCBI): domain Eukaryota; kingdom Metazoa; phylum Arthropoda; class Insecta; order Coleoptera; family Nitidulidae; genus Aethina; species Aethina tumida. The sequence continues at coordinate 19,271,801 of NC_065437.1, read as the reverse complement.
CTGTTGCTTCATAAGGAATATTACCGACTGAAATGAAAATGTTTAATGTTTTTCTTATGGATAAGTTTGAAATTAATACCAAAAACAGATCTCATGGACTTATCCATAATGTTTGCTTCTAAATTATCCATGTCGACCAATTGTTTTGTTATTTGTACAATCAAAACACCACGATTACTAAAGTGTTTATAGAACCTCCTCTGACAAACACTGCCGGCTATATTAAAATGTTAGAAATAAAAAAAAAACCCTATAAAATCGTCCAATAAAATGATAGAAAAGTTGTCATGTGATCTAAATATGGGGCTATTTCCTTCGATAATGTTGGTAATCATCTTAACCTAAAAATAAACTTTGTCATAATTTAAAATTGTTAAACATGTACAATTTTATTAAACAATTAGAAGAGAAAAATGTTAAACATGAAATTACTCATATGGTATGGAGTGATCGAATGGATCTTGTAGCTTTTTCAAATATTAAAGGTAAGTAAAAATATTATATGGTAAATTATTATATTACAAATTACTTTAAATTGTTTCATAGGTGAAGTCGCTTTACATCGATTGACATGGAGCAGAGCCTGGATTCTCAACCCTCCTATGGAAGGTGTTACTGTAAAAGGAATTGTTTGGAGACCTGATGGGAAAATATTAGCAATTGCTTACAGCTCAGGTCTAAAATAATGAAATAAAATAGACTAAGTTATTGAAAAATAAAATAGTCATTTTCTAGGTGAAATATGTTTAGTTGAAGTGGAACACAAGAATATATTAAATACGTCTCGTGCTGATGGTGATATATCATGTATGACTTGGGTACAAGAGAAGGTTGAAATTGATACAAATAGTAAATATCAAAACTTTGAAGAAGATGATGAAAACAAGTATATGAAAGATATGGTATGTTAAAAAATATTAAATCAATGTGAAAATAATTATAAGGAGTTTTTTAAATTTAATTATTCAATAATTTTAGGATTTCTCTTCAATATTTTTATCTGAACCAACACCACTGCCTTCAACAAATGTAGAAGAAACTCCAAATAAAAATTTTCTTCATAATCAAAATTTATTTAATATATTATTAATAGGAACAAAAAGTGGACTGGTTTATATTTCAATTTTTGGATGTTTTACATGTGCTGTCTTGGACATTAATGAACTTGGTGGATTTAAATGTTCTATAGAAAATATTCATGTAATTGAAGATATGAGTACAATCTTAGTGACAGTAAAAGATAATGAAAACAATATAAAAATACTTGGTTTAAATTCTGATATACTTCGCACATACATGCCTGAAATTTATACACTTGCAATGAAAACTGTCTACATTATGGATCTATTATCTTATTTAACAGATGCAATAACTAATATAGTTGAGTCTTGGGAAACTATCTTATTAGAAATAGATACAAAACTTGCAAAATTTGCTGCTATTGTCCCAAAAGGTGGAGTTACTGCTGACTTCTTAGATTTGCTCATGTTTGGTATATGTTCATCTGAAATGGAAATGTTTCTCTTATATGATTTGACTAAAAAAGGTCTAGAGAAATTTGGCCAAAGCATTGAAATGAGTTATGTTAACATTCAGAAATTGCTATTAAAGAATGTGACTAAATTTGGCCAGAATATTACTTATCATCTTGCAGAAATAAGAGGAATGGCAAGATTTGAACACAGATATAAGGTAAGATTGTATGGTACTGTAATCATAATCATTTTATAGTTTCCTGTCTGTTTGTCTAGATTCTTGGCTTAGCAGAAGAAATTATAACAGAAGGAATAAGTGCTAATGGTGCGTTTCTAATAAAAACCGGCGAAATGCAACAAATTATAAACCATTCATTATCTAACTACCGAGCGTTCTTTAGATGGTTATACACGGCCATAATGCATTTGATAGATGAACCCATACCATCTGATATTCACAAAATGACCCAGCAAGATTTGGCTTATATTACGGAATTCCTTCAGAACTTCGACGATATCGGTCACCTCCCCACTGAAGAAGTTCAAAAAGGGTTTATTATGGAGAGAATAGGTCAATATTTAACAGATGATTCTTTATCAATCCCCCCAAATATGGAAAATAATGATTGGACCAACTTTCTTAAACAAAATGAATGCATACGTAATCATACTTACATATTAAAACATTTTGAAAAAATGTCATTGATTCAACAGTTTAAAGAATTAAAAAATACACTGAATATGGTATTACAGTGGCCTAAAGTCACAATTAGTCAACAGTTTACCTGTGAGAGAATAGTGAATGCATTCAACTTTGGACCAGAACCATTAAGAATGTCTGTGATGAATATGAATGAGGATATTGCTATGTATTCCTTTATAGGTAGTAAAAATAGGATATACTTTCTTCAAGTTTTTGTGGACAACTACAAAGTAAAGCATGGCCGCTGCGGGAAGTTCTATTTTACGAATTTATCTCCTGATGGTTCAGAAGGTGATAATCTTTATCAAATAATAGATAACCAATTTTTTTCGCCAAACACACTGTCATTGCTGCTACAGGATAATAAAAACAATAAAACAGCTATTCTTTATCAGTTTTATCTAACAGAGGCATTCGAAAAATTAACGGATGTAAATTTAAAACATGATATTGATAGAAATAATTACCTTCCTGATATGAATGCAACAGTACAGTTTTCAAAAGGCATGAAACCTATAACAGGCATGGTAGCTTCTCAGTTTGCAATTTCAGGTAGTCGAAAAGTTGGTATTGTATTATCAGAAAATAAAAAGAAAATAAGACTGTTTGAATTAGGTACTGAGGAGGATGATGAAGATGAAGATGAGGATATGACAAATAGAACTATGAGAGAAAGTGATGTCAGCATGCAAGACAATAGCATTGTTGTATGATATATAGATGTGTCTAATTTATAATTTTTTATTTACTACATTGTAATATATAAATATTTTTTTTTAATTATTTTTTTGTTTATTTGCTCTTTTATTATTTAATAATACGATAAATGTTTGCATAGTTTAATTTACATTACAAATTTATAAACAGTTGAGTTATTATTTTATTTAATATATAATAATAAATTTGTAAACGTTAATATGATGAAACATGGTGTAAATTAAGACTCTAAAACTAGAATTTCATACTCCGGAAAAGATTTTTCTTCCATGTTAAAGGGAATGTAACAGCATCCATGGCTTGGATGAACCTAGAATATAAATAATTTCTATTAGTTATGCGATTATGCACACGTAAAGTTATATTGGTTGAAAATTAATTTACCTTGCCTACAGTTTGAGATTCATTATGAATAACACGTCCAATATAAAGGATTTCTCCATCACATGTTCTGCCTCCTTCTACTGCTCCTGGGGGTATGTTTGCTCCAGATGTCGGCACCCATTTGAATCGTTGTTCACATAAAACCTACCAAATTAAAGTAGTCATTTATATATATTTTAATTATTTAAATAAAATAAATGTAAATATTCGTCAGTATTCTTAAATATATTCTAATATTAATATATGTATGATGTAAATAAACATCGAAATTGGAACGTTTAATTAAATTTATTATAATACCAGTGACGTGTATATAATCTCAGGGAGAATCCGTTATTAATTTGAGAATGAAAATATTCATTGCAAGTAAATCATTTTTATAAGATAAGATAAAATGAAATGTTTTTACCTGAAACGTTTCTTTTGCGTATTCATGACCATCATACGAAATATAAGCTACATTTCTTCCAGGAATGACTTTTGCAGGTATCCAATCGCCTTCATGGTAAGCTCTTCCTACGTAAATTGGTTCACCATCAATGTCAACTCCACCTTGTATTGCAGTTGATGGAACTGTACCATTGGCATGGGTATCTACCCAATAATAAGCTGAAAAATATGTTTAATTAAATATTCAGTAACACAATCTATATATTTACAATTGGCAGTCATAATTTTTATAAAATTATTGTATTAGCAAAAATATTAGATGTTCTAATTTAATGTGTTTCTAGAAGCACAGCTAAATAATAAACCGCATATAATGTAATGCAATTAACACCTTGTTAAAATAAATATCAAACATATTCATAATAGAAAAGTTATCACAATCAAATATTGACACTAAAGATGTAGGGATTAGTAATTTACTGTGCTTCGTTACGTTATAATTCAAATAAGATTTGTGAAATATTTACATATGCAAAAATATTACACTTTTCAATTTAAATAAACGGATTTAACTACTGGTATCTATAATTTTATTAATCTTAATTAGATTAATTGATTAATCTGAATTGTTATATAAGTTCTAAAGAATAAAATATTTTTATCTTATCCTTAAACGCCATGTACTCCCTAATGCAATAGTTTGTCTCCGCAAGCTGTTTAAGATAACATTCAAATTGTGATTTAAATTTGGTGTAATTAAATTATTAAGCAAAATTACAATTTGTTTAATAATTATTTCTGATTTAATGATGTGAGACGTATAACATATAGGGCAATATATTTACATACCTTTTTTATGCTCATTTAATGGATGAATAGGTCTGAAATTTGTTAACGTGCTACACGGAGAACTTTCTGGAGGCAGCAAAGGATAAACGGGCTTGGGGAAGTTAGTAGAGGACGTCGGTGGATATGGGCAGCATTGCTCATTCGGAGGATAACTTAATTCTTGTGGATTGTATTCTGAATGAGACGGAGCACTTGGCGCAAATATAGGTTTAAAACCATACTCTATAAAATACAGATGTTAGTAATAATTGAGTTTTCATCGGCATGACTTACCCATGGTTGCATTCACTATCACTCACTCTATTAAATTACGATTTTCAATGTTTTGTTATCTTATCAGTTGTAAGAGAATGTGATTAAGATTCATGCTTGTTTATAAGATTTATTGTTATATTGTCACACAATATAAGTAAAACTTTTCGTGTCACCTGATATGTTTGTGTAAAAAAATTCCTACACCAAACATTATAAATATATTCATAGCTCAATTAATGCATTTGCAATGTATGTTAAACAATAACATAATAATAATAAATGTAAATATAATATAATAATGATAAAAGAACTTTAAGTTCTAAGCACGAGAATTTCATATTCCTTAAATTCTAATTCTTTTCCACTGAAAGGAATGTAGCATAATTTTGTTTCTGAGGAGACCTAAAACATAACATTTTAAATAAATTCAGAGCAAAGTCAAGTACAATTCATTTCACCTTTCCAACAGTGTTGGATCCTCCATATACTACTCTCCCAATGTATAATAATTTGCCATCACTTGTTCTGCCTCCCTCAACAGCCTCTGTTGGTATGTTTCCGTTCGTGACTTTTACCCAATCAAATCTTTGTTCACATAATACCTAAAAGTAGTAAGAGTAGATATTATATTAATAAAAGTATATTTAAATATTACTTGAAAACGATCTTTGCGATATTCTTTTCCTTCACTGGCAATGTAGGCAATATTTCTTCCAGGTATAACTTTTCCTGGTATCCATTCTCCATTATGATATGCTCTTCCGACATAAATTTGATGGCCGTCAATGTCGACACCTCCATCAAGTGCACTTGTTGGAATCCCTGATTGTGAAAATGAATTGACCCATTGATATGCTGCAAAAATATGTTAATAAAAACAAATAAATATTTTTCCAGATTATGTTGCATTAAAATATTGTATGTACTCAAATAGTATTTATTTTTTTACCTGCCATGTTGTGCAAATTCAGTTGTACACTAGATTATTTTAATTACTACTACAAATACTGTAGTGTGATAATGAATCAATAGATAAATTTTATCTTGAGTAAGTTGGAATTGAAAAATTTTTACGATTAAATTTAGAGACACTTTTTACGTTATCTTGTAATCAATTAACTACTAGACAATCATAAAAATAAAATTACTATGTAATGGTATACATATATATTTACAAATTAATATACTTAAGAATAAATGGTAATAAACTAGAAAATCTAACAAAATAAATCAAAATTAAAATAAAACTTATAAAGTAAATATCACAATTACTTCTTGGAATCCAATTGCATAACCATTGCATTGATTTTTTCTGATAAGGGGGACTGTGAGGGTGACTTGCTTTGAACAAAAAGTAGCCCTTGAATGTCTCTTTGTTGAAATGCGATGTCTGCGGCTTGTTCCAGGAATCTAAAAATTATTGTGAGTTGCAATAATTCGAAATTTCATGAATATATTACCCTGCTTTTGTGTAATATTTAACCTTAACATCTTCACCAACTTTGGACAAATATTTAAGGGCTTCGTCCTTCTTATCATGTTCCAAACAAACATCCACAAATGGAGCATATCCTATGGGAGATTTTTTCACTTTAGAAAAACGTTCCAATTCTAGCCAATCTCCTTTTTGGACCAAACTGTGTATCTTTAGTAACCAAAATCTTGAAATTGTTCAATCAATTAAAAATTTTAAAAGACAATATAATATTTTACCTTTTGTCTGGTATCTTGTAATCACTTCTGAATTTTTCAGCCAGCTTATCATTTAATTCTAGAAGCAATTTGCAAGTTTCATGTACTGATTTGCCTACAAACTTGTTCTTCATGTTTAATTTATCTTCAAGTTCTCTTTGGTACCGTAACAATTTCAGATTCTCTTCACACATGCTAGCATACAACTCTTTTCTGCCCTTTTTGTAAGCTTCCATAGCTGATGTAAGTAATGAATCTTTAACATGGCTCTTCTGTAAAGTAATTGTGATATACTCAATTATTATTTCTAACAGGAAACATACCTTGTCATCTAAGCTTTCCAAAATGAATGTCTGCGCTTGGGCACTAAAGTCATCCTCTTGAATGTAAATTTCGTTAAGCGCTTGGGTGTTGTGTTCCTTACAGTATTTAATATATAGAGATTGTGCAACAGGATAATTTCTAATTGTCATCTAAAATAAATATATGTGATAAATGAAATATGAGTCATTATATACATTTACTTTGAAGTCTCCTAGTGCCATTTTTTCTCTCAACTTAAGTATGACCATATATACTAAATCAGTATCACCACTTTCAATAGCTTTCACTAGTGCAGGAGTATTCTCTCCCAATTTCAATAAGAGATCCACTTGCTCACTAGCATTTGATTCATAATCCAAAAGCTGAAATTAATATTACATAAATAGTGTAACTGGGTTCTATAAATTTAATTACTTTAATTGCCAATTTTCTTCTGCCATGATCAGCTGCAGTACTAGCAATTTCACTGTATGAAATACCAGTTGTATAACCCAATTTTTCAGCAATTTCCCTTGCCACAGTTTCTTCTTCCAATTGTGACTGACTGACCTAATTTAAAAAAGTTGGTATTATAAATACAAAAATATAACAACATAAATCTACCTTGTATTTTGCCCAGTGGACTAAAATATGATTGGTTCCATCACTATCAGCCATATTCAAATATTTCGCTATTTGTATAGCTAGATAGTAATTGTTCCTTGTAATTAATCTGTTTAACAAAACTTTATATGTCAAGTATTGTAGTCTGAATTATATTAAGGAAATTATTTTTTGTAAATAAAGTAAAAAAGATAGTTAACGAATATTCTATTAGAAAGGATACTGTGTAATCGTTAATGATATTCCAATCTTTGGGTCTCTAACAGCATTTAAGACCCTAAGTAAACGACACATATTAACATATTTATCAGATGAATAGGAATTATCAGATATAAAGCATTTTCCAAATTGTGCTGCCTAAAATTTGCCGTAATTAATAATTAATAAAAAAAAAATTATAAAAACCTACCCTAATTAACATCTTTTGAACTTTGGTGTCAAATTCATAACCCACAGCATCAATACATTGTTCAACAGCTTTGACTAGATCATTTTTAACAAGACTTATGTATTCATTGGCTTTGTGACTGCCCTTCTGAAATTGTTTGGAAGCTTCCAATAGAAAACTACCTGGATCAGTGCTATTGATTCGAAAGATTTTTTCAACAACATCTGGTACTTTTTGTAACATTTCATGTTGAGTGGTTGATAGAATTCTGACTCCATCAATTTCTGGTACCAGATATAGAGATCCATCATATGTGTACATCATTTTTTGTCCATGTTTACCAACTATTAGAAGGGAATTATCATACTCCCAATATAACACAACTGCTTCATTACCGCACCTAAAGATTGCAAAGATTCACACTGTTATACAGGTATCATAAACCAATTTGACTGACTAAATCATTGCTAATTTAAGATGTGATCAAAGTGATAAATGTTGAAACTTATAGTTAAGAATAAATACTAATTCATACCTACCAAATAATTTGTTTTGGTTTATGAGTAATTTTTGTGTCCACTTCACAATATTTGACTGTAAGATTTGTCGAACCTAACCATAAATATCCAGTGTCTGTAAACAGAGCTAAATGGCGAGCATTAAATGAAACTGCTATGTCCAGTATAGAAGTATAACTGTGCTCAAAATCCGCCTGGAGCTAAAATAATATTCATTATAACAATTCTTTGTTATATTATAATAAATATATTATTTGTATTACCATTGCACTGGTATGATGTTCATCTTGTTTCAATCTATATAACTCCATACCTCGAGCTATTAAAACTTCTGTGCAAGAATTTTCTGAAACAACTGCCCAACATGTGGGTGGTACATTGGATCCTAAAATTATAAAATTAAAATATATTTGGATAATATTATATAAGTTTTACTTGGTAGCTCAGAAAGTTGTCTAGTTTTTCTATCTTGGATGTTGTTCAACAAAAATATTTTGTAATTAGCTGTCATTACAGCTATTCCAGTGAAATTTTGAGGACTTGTAAAAATCTTTGCATCAACTATTTTAGTATCATTTAGTTTTGGGCTGATGCTGAAGTTCAATTCAAACTTTCCAAACAAATCATGAACCATTACCGAAGCATCTTCTTGTACACATATTAATTTTTCATTATTTGACCAATCCATTTTGACTATTGGCTTCTTTGTCCACTAGAAGAAAGTGATCTTATATGGTGTAATAATTTAAATGAATTTTTACTTTAAATGAAGTAATTTGTTTCCCATATCCTGAGAAAATATATATAATTGGTTGACCAGTTCCATGAACCCTTACAACTTTCGCTTCATCTCTACGTATAGCAATAGGTCCACCATATGGTGCACAAGCAGCAATAAAGTTCTCCAAATTAATATCTTGCTGCCATGCCATAGAATATATTTCGAATTTTCTAAAACCAAGTAAATTACAAATGTGGTTGTTTCAATTTGCAAATCAAAAATTTACCTGAAATACAAGTCTCGTCCCAAAAGGAACCAGTCGGCAGTCAAAATTGCCGCCGACATTTTTGTAAAATATTACTAAAATTTTTACAACAAAATATTTTGGAAATACTAAGGTGGATTGTTTTGACGTCTGTCAAATCATAATTGAGAACTGACAGAAAATTAAGAGCAGTGTGGAGGTCCAGATTTATAATTTCGTGGGGGAGGCCTATTATTATTACTTTGTTTAATGATAAAAAAACAAAACATATTGGCAATAATTAATGTTCACTCCTTGTGTTGGTTAGATGTAATTGGGGTTGCATACATTATTAACACAAAATAATAGTTTATGTATTTGATTACATACGTTACGACTGTTCCTTACATTGTATAATTTTTTCATGAAATTTGATATATACCTATTCCAGGGGTTGCATAATCCACTGGTGCAGTTAGATTTTCTATAAAAATTTTCCTAATGTGATTTCTAAAATGTCTAAAAAATTATCCTATAAGTTTTGGTTTGGCCCCAAAGATATTTTGTGTATAAATACATATTACAAAAAATAAACTTATATTATTTATTAGACTTATGACTGATATCATTCTGTTGATTCTATGCTGATGAATTATATTTTTTATGACATACATAATCTTTAAATTTAGTATCAAAATTTATTATTTATATGCATTTATTTTATTACTATGTTAAGACTAAATGGAAGTTTTTTACCATATATATTTAAATTTATTTGATGCATATTAGCGTCCAGTGTTTTTGGAGTATTGACAGGCAAGTGTATAATCAGTAAAAATCAACCCAAATTAGAGTATCCTAGTACTACTTTTGTGTAACGTCCCGTACATTATTCACCTGAGTTCCCTGTTCTATCGGTTTCTATTACAAATGAGGTTTGTAGTTTCGATTACTGAGATTACATATGAACCCTTAGTATAAGTTTATTTAGAATCACGATTATCAGAAGATGATAGTGGGGTTGAAAGATTACGGGATAGTAAATCCCAATGTTCTTGGCTCAACAAGCTAAGTGATTTTGTCAGAGATTTGATCTTTGTAAATAAGATTCTAAAATGTTAGCGTCACGACTGGTATTATAATAAGCGTGTTCCTTATTCTTTCAAGTGTTGCTTACAAACTTAAGTTAAAAAAAAATGAAAAAAAATTCTATTTAATATTTTGGCTAATAGATTTCTGACATATTTAATTGAGAATATGATAAAATTATTACTAATTATCTTGTTAAAATCATTTTTATAATTTTTAAATATTTTTATAATTAAATTTTATAATAATTCAGTAATTAATTTAAACATGTTAAACAAATATTTTATACAAATATCCTAACAACGCGTAAAAACCTGGTTATTCAAAGAAACTTAAATTTGCATGCAATTAAACATTTTATTGGGCGTTTTTTATTACTTTTACCGCCCAAACTAAGTAACAAAACAGGAGTTTCTTCATATATATTTCCTCATTAGGGCGATATTTTAATTTTAATAACCATTTCGAGAAGCAAATCATATGAACTTTGACAAACGGTGAATTGCGCACCGCCGATGGGTGTAATAGTTCACGTGAACGTTACGGTGCTCTTGAAGGATACCCACAAGTCCGCGGCCTGTACGCAAGAGAAAGGTAACCCGCCGTACTTTTACCGGGCCTAGCAAAGACAATCGTGCGAAACAAGCTCCTTCTTAACCTGGTGCTCGGAGTGGTGTGGCGTATGTCGGGGAGCAGGAAAGTCATCTCGCGGATACTCAGCTTCCACTTGACAGTAGTCTCACGAAAGAAGTCTTGGGTGTCTGTGGTACATCAGCGCGTTGACAAATCTTCGACCAGCCGTGGGAGACCAGTGAAAAACGCAAGGTTACCATGCCGGACACGGTGTGAAGTATATTCGTGTTTTTGATAGCATTGACGATTGATTGTTGCGAATTCTTTTAAAAGGTGCGGGAGTGTTTATTTTGTGTATGTGTAGTATGCTGCATTAGGTCCTTTTGTATTTAGTTTATGGATTATTTAATGAAGGTAAGATTGTTGGTATTTGGGTTAAATGAAAACCTACTTATTGTTTTCACGCTATTTGCTGAGAATTTTATGTATTGGTAAAATACAATTCGAACGAGTATAAATATATTTTATGAAATGATATTCAGTATTGGAAAAATAAATTTTGAGACAATTTTACATGTATATTTTCCTTATTTGGAATTTAAATATAATTTTATATTAAATAATAAAACATAATAATTTAAGAAAAAACAGGAATAATATATTTCTTTAAATTAGTTATTATTTAATGATTATATTATTAAAAAAAGTTAGGATTGAACATCTATGTTCAGGTTTCAAAAATATATAAATACATTGTAATAAAAATCCAATTTTGTTATATCAATATAAAGAATTGGTTGTAAAAAGCATTCTTTAATTTGTTACAATAATAACACAAAATCTTATAGGAAGCACATCAGCGACTAACAGGATTAGCACAGAGTTTTTTAGGATGATTAGAAAACCTGACATATATACCTTTTTTTGGTTAAAAAATAAAATAAATTTATAAAAGCAACAAAAAATATACATAATTGAAGGTTTTTTTCACGGAATTAAATCAACAAAAAGTTAAAACGATATTTTAATTTATTTATTTAACAAAACGACAAACTTTGGTATTGTCGATTTTATTACAATATATAAAATTTGTTTTTTACAAAAAAATTTGCATTTCAAAAATTATATTTACCATAAGAAAAAGAACCTGAACATTTCGTTAGGGAAATGTCCCATTATATTATATAACTGATTCTCTTACAGAAAAATTTGAAAAAATCATAAGAATTCAAATATCTTCTTAAAAATAGTCATTAGAGAAAAGAAAAAGTCCGGATTTTTGGATTTTTATTAGGCTTATGACTAATTGATTTTGATAATTCAATATTGATTTAATATATTCCATAAATTTATCATTGTTACAAATGCTTTATCTCAACAAATTAAAAGAAAAATATCACTCGATGACACTAATGTGAACGTATTTTTTGTTGAGATGAAATTAATTCGAAACTGAACAAAATAATAATATTATTGAACAATAATTAATATTATTGTACATTTAATATTTATAAGTTATCTCGATACGTTTTAATTAGATATTCATTCATTCGTTTTGTTTGTCTCCAAGTCATACTGATATATTATTTTTAAAAACCGAATTTTATAGTATTAATCTTTAGATAAAGCAACTTCTGCCATTCTACCTAATTGTGCAGAATATTACTAGTTTTTACAATTACATGTGAGTAATTTTTTAAGAATTATTTAAATTATTGATATTAATTATACAATTAAAACTACAAATAAAACCACACAAAATTATAATAAATTATTATTGCTTGATGTATTCTTAACATTAAAGAGAAAATTCAAGGAGATAGTAAGACCATATTAACACCGAAAAGTTACCTATTTAAAACATAATCAATAGGTAACCATACACACGTGCATTGATGCTAAATTAAAACTGACTTTCCCATTAGTGAAAACGAAAAGTACACATCTTTTGAGTTTGTAAGTAAACATAAAATCATCTTAATAGTAATATACTTTAACAATAAATGTTCCTCACAATAAAAATAAATACAAGAAAACCAGATGACTGACTACAGATGTTAATTATGTCATTGAAAATTTAATTTATTTAGAAAATAATTCGCGTTGCATGCTCAAAAAATAGTGTAAAAGTGTATGGAACAAAAGGAAATCTAATTTAATTAGCTTAGTTATAATAAATATTTCTTTATTAATTATAAATATAAAAAAGATAAAAACATTTTTACAAAAATTCATGGAAAGTGGCACTGATTTCGACACGCTGGTACTTTATTATGCATCCGGGTCATTATGAACCAAAGGGAAATTTTAAAGATTCCACAAATCGTTTAACAAATTCTAGGAGGAGTATCATTAACAGTCTCTTAATATTAATCTGATAAATTTACATAGACACTTATAATGAATAGCAAGTATAAAACGAAGGTCGGACAATGCATTTTTAAAATTAATAATTAGTTTTAAACATTTTGAAGTCGTTTGTCCGGACAGTTAAGTTTGAACCGGTTATTCCACATAGCGAATATATTTTGGATTAGTCACACGAGTTAAAAACGATTGAAAACTTTTATATTTAAATGAAAAGAAATTCAAATTGTAATTAACTCTAATTCTTAGTTAACTACGGAGTTATGCAGTTCATTGCAAATTCCAAGATATCTAATAAACTGAAAGCTAGTAGACCTTTTACTCTTTACAAATGAAAAAAATCTTGTGCGTGGCTTTTCATAATTATTAGATATGGCGAGAAAGTGCAGATAATTCGAGGATTAAAAGAATATCTGAATTCTTTGAATATTTCAAATACCTGTTTCTGAAAATAAACGAGGAAATCAAACACGATTTTTATTTATGATATTTTCACATTTAGATAAATCTGTGCATAATTGCAGTTTCCTTTAATACGAATGTTTATTAATAGCTTTAACTATATTATGTGCTTTCTTTAATTAATTATAGCAATAATGAATGAATTATGTAAATTTAGTACAATTAATATGAACCATATTTAGATGTGTCTTTACTATATCCGGTGATTGAAAGATTTGTTTTCCATATTTATAAAACATTTCCTATAGTGTCAAATTAATTTAACTACAATTTGTATTATACTGTACTTAAGGTGTATTCATAATCAAGTACCAGAAAAAATTTCTTCGCCTAACTGTTCGTTGAAGTCTCCTCGACAACCTACCTATAAGTGCAATTATTAATTGTTTCAGGGTAATTTTAAATTAAAACTTTTAATTAAAGTATAAATTTCGATTATTGACCAACGTGCATCGCGGCGAACGAGTACACAATCGAGTTTTTGAGTCACGATCCACTTCGGCACTTGATCATCAACCGGCTGTAATAAACATGATGATTATATAACATTGTTTAACGAATATTTAAGGTGTACATGCGTGCTCATATTTGACCCAGATCCTCGAAATGTTAATATTCATGCGGTTGCAATGGATCAATGAATCTTGCTGGTATCCAACATTCACATTACGTGAAGAAAAATTAATCTGTCGTTTCATTCGTTTTTATTTAACCCAGTTCTGCGAATCGAATTATTTTCATGGTGTATGTTTGCACTTCTTTCCATTTATACATTTAGTATGTTAATAATATTTATATAGGTTTTTCTTACTATTTATTGGCAGCAATTATTGCATTACACATACCAATTTATCTCCAATGTGTTCCACATATTTTGGTAAATAAATATTGTTTGTTAGTTGGTAATATCAACAGATATTAAAAAGTTACTTGAAAATTGTAGGAAAAAAGAATTCTTTCATATTAAATTATCATTAATTTTCGCCATTTGTTCCACCAGAAAAAGTTCCAGCATCCCATCTTTTAAAATTTTAATCTTAGTCGCCTTATTTGAAGCCGAAAATCGAAATTGAATATTTTAATAACTATAACTAAAATATCCACTTCAGGTGAATTTTTTGGTAATATAGAAAATTTATTTTTTAAGTGGTATATACTTTTTACACTACTTCTAGATTAAGTAAAATGATAAACTGAAAAAACAATAAATTTGGCACTAGGTGAATAACCCAAAAATATTGTATATGAACATGTCTATATATCAAAAATTGATAATTGTAGCTTATATAGGCCACACTCTATAAATAAATAGAAGATGTATATCAAATAAATCATTTATAAAAAACTTCATTTTCTCTTTCCGTTTGGATCCACTCAAATGCCACAATAATGCACCACGATACAAACACCATAATATATATTTGTACCAATTCTCTTTGACCAAGATTCTTGAACACGATAAGTAATATTCATCGAATCCAATGATAATATAACAATGTTAGTGATACATATTTGCATTAAAGCATGCATACACGCCATAAAACGCAATAAACCTACTTATTTAAATAGATAACTGCAAATTTTCTCTTTATCCATTCATTGTTTTATGATCCATTAACTCAGTGGTGTAAAGAATGTGTGTTCGAGTTCAAAAATTAAATTAACTTTTTGTTTGGCAAATTACTTTCCAAATTGGCGGGCAAAACGTTATTTCATTGATATAACGGTTGAAACAACGTCAGTACGTGATCCTATATCATAATACAATTATTATCTCTAACTCAAATAGTCCAGTGCTGCTAATGAGGGTTTAGAAATAAAAATTTGCTCTAAATTTAATTGGCTTCGGGCGATTTCGGTTATTTTTTAAATGTAGATTATTCTATCACAGTGATGTAATTAAAAATGAATTAAATAGATTAGTTTAATGGTCTTAATTATACGTTTTTTCTGGTGTAATTTATATGGGAAGTAGTTTTTTAATATTTTTATTGTGCGTAAAACTAGGATTTCATTAATTCAGACTTGAACTGTGCTACTTCACACAATTTAAAATTATATTTTGAAAAGATTTAATTTTGTTTTTAATTTAATTTAGTTGTTATGCAAATATATTAAAATTTTAATCTTGGATATTTGTGAGTATTATGTTTAGGTTTTTTATGATTACAACGAAAAATTAAAATGTATAATAAATGTGGTTGAAAAATTAATTTTAAATACCTGACAGTAGTAAAAAAAGAATAGAAAATCGAAATATTTAAAGTTTCAACTGTCCCGTTCTTTATGTTGAAACCAACACTGCTAATTTATCTGTCCTAATGACCATCTATCAATATATCCTATACATAAACTAAGACAACATTTTTGACGACATAATGTAGGTCAATGCCTGGAAGGTACAGTGCTCACTTTATTTGTGAATTCAACTAGTTCTTTCGAGGTCAGGTCCATCTTGTAAGGGAATATCTTTTTGCTTTGTGTTTATAAATGATACTGTTATTAAATATTATATAGAATAATAACAGACATAATAGATTGGCAACGCTGTAGGACACCTTTCGTTTTACTTTGATCGTAAACAAAGCAGGTGTGGATAACTTTTTTTTATTTCTAAATTTCTTAAATACAGTTTTAGTTTGGAGCCTGTAAAATATATTTTGAGTAGTTTAGTGATCCATTTTTGTTTTCGTATTGAAATATTATAATAACCATTCAAATATAAAATGTAAATTGCAACTATTGTTTGTTTTCAAACAATGTAACAAATAGTATACTCGGCGCACCTTATAATCTGTATTTAGTTGAAAATATCTTTCGAGTATTTTGTGAGTTGATGCTTATCCACTTGAAGTGAAAACATTGCCATCCAATTCAATCCAACGCCCCAATTGTTTCATTAAGACATATGAATATAATATACCACACTATTAACTGTAATAAAGTATTTTCATCTACACTTTTTCATAGTAAAATGCCGTCCAAGAGAAAAAGTAATCCATACCTTTTTAAGTGATTCGACGTAGAGGTTAGGCTAACGGGACTCCACGTATGTTTACAGAAGGTAAAACAAACTGGACACACATCGCATATCTTATATTAGTCTAATCCTCATGTTAACTGTAATTACATCAAATTGCTATTCTTTACGATACTTTCGAACGCGAGTTGCTCATCAATGACCATTAAATTCGCTCTTTAAGCTAAATTGGTTACGTAAATAGGCACTTGAAAATAACTTTGATCCCATAATGATTTCGTACTTATATCAATGATTTAATAAAAAACAATCGACGTAATGTCGAAGATGTTCAGTAAGAGTTGATTATTTAATTTAATATTTTTTGTAGGTGTGATTTTATTTAATAATAATATGATTGCTATTAAACAGTTATTACATTTAATATTCATCATTGCAGACAGATAATGAGAATTGTATTGAAATTTAAAAAAATCTAATTGATATTCTCAACTGTTCAAACACTTTCTTCAGTTTCCTGCTATTCTTTCATTAATAACACAGCAAGCGTTTCACGGTAAATTTAAATTATATGTACGAGAAATGTATCCATTCAACGACGTCAAAATGCAGTTGCGTTTAAAACAAATCTCAAGGAAATTTAGACTATAATGAAAAGTACTTTCTAAGATGATTATGTACTGAGGCATTATAATTAAAAATACTTCATTATATCCCACGAAATAATAAACTAGTTTTGAAGAAGTATTTAACAAAACAGCCACAATTAAGAGAATGGACAGAAATTTCTCTTTTAATAAATGTGTTTGTGTTGTTTATTTATATAATAACAATAAAGTTATTCAGTACAATTTAAATTAAAAAATACTTTTATATTATACATAATTTATAGCATATATTTATTAAATATTTAATTAGAAAACGCTGGGTAAATAATTCCTGTAATGTATTTCAAATTAATAAAATTTCTATCATATAATTTCGTATTGCCAGAAATTACAATAATGAATAGAAAATTAAGCTTATTCACTGAGTAAATAGTAATCAAATTATTAAATTTATAATCTTTTTAAAACTCAATATGAAAAATTATTGCATTTTATTTTATAGATACTGTTAATAATTTAAATATTTTCAGTATTTATTTTTAATGAACTGTTTAAATTGTAGTTTTATACCTGTTTTAAACATATCTATTTATTGCACGATTTATTGGCAATAATTTGTTAATTTTAGGTTTATACATATATTATTACATGTATAAGTAAACAAACATTGTTTATAAATTGGTATTACTAAAAGTCACTAGAAAAATGACAAAAAAGTTCTATTCCTCAGCAGTTTAATTAAGAATTGCACAATAAACTGGCCAATTTCTGTGACATATGTAATAAAAATAAGATCTCCACATTTAATAATAAATTGGCGTGTATATATATATAATTCAGTAAAAAAACATAAATAATTTATGATAAATTCATTAAATTATAATAAATATTTTGTGTTTCAAATTTAATTTATTATATTAATTAAAAATACAAGGATAATTTAAATTACTTTCTCATAAATATTTCAAAATGTTTAACTGTCGATGCTAATTATAATTGCCGGGAGCATTAAAAAATAATGTTAACAGAAGTAACTGATTCCACTGGAACAAATTGCCACCTAGCATCAGTTTATGTTTTCCGCATCCGTGTATTTATTAACTGGCCTATATTTTGACATCAATTAGCGACGGATGTTATATATTTTTTTTTTCTTCACAACGACAAATCGGAGTTAATCTCATTTATGGTACTGGTTTCTCGGATTGTTTGGTAACATGAGAAATGCATGCGAAAGTGCGTGAATGATATTTATTGCGTTTTATGCGTACTGTGTGTTTTACATTTCATCGACCTCACCGTTACGCAGCAATAACATTTTTTAGATTTTATCAGGAATTCCAGTGAATCGAACATAATTGTTTCTACTGTTATAATTTTTCTCATGTTCATTCAACTGAATAATAGAACTTTGTTTTCATTAAGATTAATATTTATCGATTTATTTATACGTTTTTATTTGTTGAAAAAAGAATGATCTCACGTACATTTTGTTTTCATTAGTATGTAGAATAATTAAACACGGTAATTGTGACTAAAAAAATTGCCCCGATTTGTAATAAATTAGTTAATATCACGAATGGTAAGTTTGGCTTTTTTGTTTAAAAAATAATTGAAATAAACAGCTATATCCTATGACAACTTTTTGTGAACCTCAATTTTAAATGAATAAATACGGTTATTAGTTTAAATGACGTCACATTTCCAGTAAATCGAGAACTTTTTTATTTCATTTAGAATTTACAATTTAAATGGTACAAAAAACGGTATCATATCAATTTCTCACGAATTTAACCGCAGTGCAAACAAAAATGCCGGTTATAATATTAAGTATTGTATAATGAATATGAAATGCTACATTTAAATTGATTTATTTTTTAAATTTGTCATTTATTATATATCTACAATATTCTGAATAACTATATAAAATCTCTTGTAGACAAATATGGGTAAAGCAAATAAGTTTTGAAATAATTTGTACACAATGTGTATTGCACAGTTCGTTCACACACTTCCAAATTCGTCATTATTTTGTGACAGCACAAGTTGCATCATTACTTTTTATTATATTATTTCTTTATTGAATTTAAAATTAAAGTATAAGTTATAATTATTATATACATTTTCGGATATATTTCCATGTTGTTTTAAAATTTTCTCGAGTTTTTAAATATATTATAAAATTTTAGATTCAGTAGGATTTGGCATGCCAAAATCGTGAATGCCAAACCCATTTAAAGTAAATAACATATATAGACATTGTACAATAACCTTAAACGTAAACATGTTTAATATTACTCATTGGACACTCCTTTGTGCATGTGTAAATTTGAGACTGGTTATGGATTATTAAAGAATTTTTGTAATTTTTTTTTCGGTAAGATCATGATTTCATTTAAAATAATTTATATATTTATATTTAATACTATAATGTTAAAATTTTTAGACAGTTGGATTAAAGTTTTCCAACATTAATTTATATTTCCAAGCAGCCCAGTCAATTTGACATTTGAATGTGGTTTGTGGATAGGCAAGAATTTTATTTATTTGTCACGTAGTCTGTCTACCATTATCTTTAATATAAGGATCCTAAAAATTCTTCAAATATTCTCATGAGAGAATATTTTCTTAATATATCGCAATTGTTTCGAAATATAAAGGGTCATCTTAAAAGGTGAATATGTGAATTATTTTTTTGAATTTTATATAATTTTATTTATTATATTATAATTTTTAAATTATCCTTATAATCACCATTTTTATAATTTAATTAATTGTCTTAAACAACACAATCCTTGAAATTGTTCCATACAATTTCTATATAAGGTATTATAAAAGGAATAAAAAAAAATATTTAATTGTAATTTAAGAGCTAATGGAATAGACCAAAATAAATAGAAAAGATTGACAAACAAATATATAGAATTTTTCCTTTATAACATGTTTTTTAATTTGCAAAAACTATAATTTTGTAGGATGCAAATGACAATTTACTTTAAAATAGTATTTTATGGTAAAGAAGTGAAGAATTCTACAAAAATTATTTATTCTCAAAGATGGTGAAGACCTTTATTACGGTTCAAAGATTCTTGATTTTTTAGGGATATGAAGAACAAAAGAAGAAAATTTTGAAAATCCTTTGTACAAAGATGTCGAGTTTATTTAATATTGGAAGGAAGACATATTTTATATCTTTATTTTTTATTTAAATAAAATTTGACAAACAAAAATTCCAGATTTAAATTTCACAGAGTATAGTGAAACTGTGATGTTATTATAATTGGTAAAACATAATGCAAATTGAAAATGAAAACCAAACTTACTTTCATATCAATAATAATAATTATTGTAATCGATTATATTGAACATGATTGTGTAATTCAGAGTTTGAAATTGTGTACTTACCTACGATATGTAATTTGTAGAAAGCGTTTTAACACGTTCAAACAATTCAGGAATTCAATATTTAACTATTGTAGGCAATAACAAAGAATTGTGTAATACACCTTAGGGTTATATTCGTATAATTGAACGGAAAACCGAAATGCCAAGGCGAGTCGTGTTTGGTTATTCAGAGGATGACCTAGGAAATTAAATATTCGCATCATTCCATCTATGTGACCGTTATTTGATAAACACATTAGTTATTTTGCATAACTGCAAACGTTCTACATAAATCAACCGTTGAGCCAAATTGGTCGCGAACATTTCATATCTGTAATTGCCTCAATAAACAAGTGTAAATAAATAAGCGTCATAAAAATTATTATATATACTTTAACGAGATATTAAATTGAGACCGTGAACGTGTTCTAATATCGCCATGCTACTCATTTATATTCATAATTTATCTACGTGCACATCAATGGCTACAGTTAACTTGATAATTACAGTGCATTAAGTAATATACAATAGATTGCGAATAACTTTCTTGGGAGACTGTGAGAAAGTTTTTATTGCATGTGGGAAAAATAAACGAGGAGGCTTTAATATATTAATATTTTCATTTCACAAGCACTACAAAAATTGAAATGTCAGGATGATTTTAAAGTATCAATACCATTCATTAACAACAAATTGATGTAGTAGGAACATTGTACAAAATTAAAGTTACAGATGTGGAAAGATTAATTTGAAAAAGTTAATTATGGAAATAAATTATCGCTTGTGAATGTTAAACATAGTTAGTTAGGAACTTTGCCTTCATTTCTTGAAAATTTAGACTATAGTCTTATAGAGTCATGGTGTGAGTATAATCCATTTAAAGTAACTGTTAAATGAAATAAATTAGTTCAATAAATTCACTCCTCTTAAATTGGTAGGCAAGCAGAACGACCTATAATTACGGATGGTCAAAATTACCATTTTAATTATTAACCGCTACGGTGAGTGTGGTTCAATTTATATTATTAAATATTACGCCATTATTTCATTTATTTGGATGCTGATAAGCAGGAAATACATGTATTTTAAAAATAGTTATTAAGGTAAAGAAAAACAGCAAAGTGTAATTTTTAATTTAAGTTAATAACAAGAATGGCAATTACAATCTGCAGTTAGATGGGTAGTTGTGCAATAACATCGGGCGAAAAAAATGCATTTGACTTGCAGTTAATCGTGAGCATCCGGACGTGTTAATACAAATTAGTAGTTGCATGCTACAGTAAACATAAGATGTTGGTGAACTTGGCAATTAAAACACTTTGCATATTAAAATGGAAAAGAACCAACCATTTTTATAACGTAAAAATAATTTATATTTTTAACATTAGACTTTAGAATAAAATTACTTTCTTTAAATTTTAAGTCACAAAATAGTTACTATTATAATTAGTAGTTTTCTACAGGTAAATTCATGCATAAAACGTCTGGACTGGTGGATGAGGATAACTTCTCATTTAACAGGTTGTGTTTAAAGATTTGGAAATTATTAATTCTTAGGAGATACTGAAAAATTTTTTCGTTGGTACAGGTTTCTGGACGAATATATAATGTAAGAAAAATAGCATTGGTAGAAAAAGCATAAAATGCATTCAAAGACACGGTACGTCTTACGAAGTGGATAATTTCAAATATCAGAATATGCATTAACACAAAAATTATAAAATATAAAATTTATTCATATAAATAATGAACCAAAAAAGTAAATTACTTTTTCCTAAAAGTTATGTAAAAATGTATAAGTTTACAAATACAGTGTTCGCATGAATCAGATGTGAATCATACGAAACAACAAATATAATGATTGTTCTTAACATCAAACACATGTGGCCCTAGTAAAATGTCTAAGCAATATCTAAAGACGCTTCTACCATTTCGTTTAACCCATATCCCATCATCCACAACTGATCATGACACATCACGTTCTTCAATACCATTACAATAACCCAATTCTCTTTAATTCGCCATATGCTTTAATCCATTTTTTTCCATCACGCCATTTACACATATGCGTTTTCAACCAATATAATTGGTTTTGTTGCGGGATTGTTTGTTTTAGATATTCTTATTTGGACGCTAATAAGCGATTCTATTAGCATCGACGAAGAACCTGAATAATAAATTAATGCAATGTCTGTATAAGGATAAAATATTGAATGGAATCACATTTGTAGATTGCCTAGGGGGCTGGCATATCTACGGTCACTCACCTAACATTCCGATCTAGTATCTATAACTTGCAATTCAAATTATCCTGTTTTAAGAAAATAATAATATAAGAACTAATCAATTTTACCGTTAGAAAAATTAATGGGATTGTATGTTTACTTTAAAATCTTTAAATTGTTCTCCTGCCCCTGGTAGTGTAGTAGTTCGTTTATTATCACATTAAACACACTAACCGTATAATTTAAAATAAAAAGTACCTTAACACGTAAATAGTTACTTTCAACTGTCTAGATATAATAAAATGTCTTGTACTGCACTCACCGCATGCAACAATTTCTGTCACAAATATTAAAACTGCAAGTACCGTGCGAATTGGCCTTACGAAAAGTGTGTCAGTGAGAACAAAGCCAATTACGTTATTAACTCAATAAGAAGACACCGCCGAAAAGTTTACTGTTACATAAAAACAGTTTTTTTTTATTTTAAAGTGGTCATTATGTGCGGTCTATAAGTGTGACAGAAATGTCCTAAACAAATGCATTATTCTATTTCGATGGATTTTACACGTTTCCCGATAAGGCAATTTGTGTGTTGAGTGTCGTTACTTTGTTCGTTAACTTTCTATTTAATTGATAATTGTATGCGAATTTTACATAGTTCTACCAATTATTCTGGTTTATTGTCGCCAACCTGCCATTTTTGTTCGTCGCGATTTCCCACAAGATAAAATTACGGCTAAGCCAAGCTAATTCGAAAATGATAAATTTCGGACAGGATTTCTGTATCACTTGGCATTTAGAATTTCTTCGTTTGATCACGCCCTTGATTTCATTACTTGTTCATTATAATAACCGGATTTGTTTGTAATTTTTTTAGTAATTATTTATTAATTATACATGCAATAATACGACTGTAATTAATGCTGAAAATTTCATTAACAAAATACTAAATGAGTTTTGCCTATTTATAATTTATAAATTATTTTTAATAGATTGATTCCTAAGTTAAGTCATGTTCATTTTGTGGCCATATGCGTAAATAATTAATATGTCATATTAATAATCAAAACAAATGTTAGAAAGTCCAGTTATTAATTTAATTGTTATTTTTAATAGCATCAGAGTGTGTTGTTCCTTAAAATATGTCAATCATTAAAAGTTCAATCAGTTTTGTTCTTGCACAATAGTGTCAGAAAAGCTATTGGTGCATTTCTCATGAAACATACAGTTGTATGTTAAAAATTAAAATATTGTACTGAAATATTATCAAAAAGACAGTAAAATTAAATTTCTAATAAAATTTTTAATGCAACTTACAAACATCCTTAGTACACTTCTTTGTCTCTTCTTCATGTGAATAATCCTGATCATATGTAATTATATTACATTCTGCTAGAGAAAGTAAAATATATAATTACATAATAAAATATGAATTTCTCATTGTCATTAATAGATGCAGCACATTGTAAACAATGTGACAATTTTTTTTCGCTTAAAGTAGTTCAATGGTTATACAATTATTACATATACCAGTGTAGGATTATTTTGTGGGTCGATTTACCTTGAGATACCATTCCCGAATTTAAATTTTCAATGCAATTATTCCATTATTCAAAGTAAATGTTGACTTTTCCCGATGTTTATGTAATTTTCTTGTTGTTTATTTTATGTTTAATACTATTAGATAATGTAAATTGTAACGTAATTTATTAATAATTTATGATTTATAGGTGTACGAAATACAAATACACATTTTTGCAATGGTTTATTAAAATAATTAATACACTAAAACATGAAATAGAAATCGTATAATTTAAGTTAAATAACCAGAAAACAAAAATAATTAATTTAACTTTGCTATTCTATTATCTTTTATAAATTTCATTTTTTCACTTTTTAAATACATCAAGCAAAAATATTTAATAATATGTTTTCTATTACATGTACCACATACAGTATTGGCCATAATTATAGCATCTTAAAATATATTAAAAATATGAGCTATACTACTTGAATTAGATGCTAGTACCTATAATGTCTATCTAATTCTTTAAAAATTGCTTATTTTTTTATTTTTCACTATTGGCCGAAGCAAAACAGTAAAAATATTATTACTACTAAATAAGACAATTTAATGAAACCTGCCAAACTGCCGGGCCATGAAAAATTTTGTCCGAAACCGAGTTCGAAAATCTTGAAACTTGGTATGACGATAATTGAAATGACAAAAAAGTCCAATTGTATCATCAATTGAAATTAAAGCTAACCTGGAGAAAATAAGACTTGTTGAAATTATTTCAAGGACTGTGAGAAAAAGGTCAGTGGATGGGACTTCGTTTGAACCCAAACTTACAAGAAAAACTTTCGTTACTACAAAAATGTGAAACTCAATTTTGTGGATCAACACTTTCTGTTGTTGACTAAATTTATTTTATAAAACAATGATGGTGATATTATTACATGTTAAACATGGACAAGGGGTGGTTCATTTCTTCTATACAAGGTTATATTAACCAACAATTTGCTTCCAGACTTTGAAGAAATGATACTCTTAATAAACGTGTTTCAACATGAAAACGATTCCAAACACAAATCCGAAATTGTGTCCAATTGATTAAACGACCAAACTTCGATCTTCCCTGTCCTAAACTCCAAATATTAACCTTATAGGAAACATGAATTACAAGAAGTTTGTGGTGTATTCGAAAAATGGTCGTGTCTGTGTCACGGAGGCCAAAACAAAGTTAAATAACACAGATTTAAACATCAAAAAACTCCTTCAAATTTAAAGTCACTCTATTTATGTCCAGCTTAATTCAGAAAATATATATAACATTTTATAGGATATGAATATGGTAGTTTTTATAATACTCTATGGATGAACAATATTAGAATAATATTATTTTAACAGTTCACTTTAAATAAAAGATTTATTGCTAAGATACTTAATATGTTAAACATTCTATCGTAATAATAACCAGTTCTGTAAATACAAATATAAATGAATATTAGAAATTGTTGTCAGTTGATTTATGCCCATAAAAATCTTTCCCAGTCCATTTTACTTAATTACAGTCAATATCATCAATTCCGGGTTTTTGTTCGTAAATGGTTCCCGTAATGTCACGTGATAATTATTTACTTTAAAACCGATAAAACGCGTACTTATAAAATAAGGCAAGTGAAGTATCCAATATCTTGTTACTACTTTCTAAAGGAAATTCCAATGAAGCAACATTTTTTGCCTTATTTATAAAGAACCACCAAGCGACATCACTTGTTGCAATTGCACTCTGTATAATAGTTAACAGTTATAGGTTTTAAGTTAGAAGCTAGGCTACTAGCTACAGTAATTCACAAAAGAAACTACAGACGGCAATCACTGTAAATTTATTAAAATGTTAATCATTCGGAGATTCTATCAATTTTTAAGAAATATATAAAAAATTCCTCACTTGCATTTTTTATTATAATAAATTTGTTTTAAAACCACATACATTTTAAATTGCTTTGTTAACAACAATATGTTCGAAAAATATTTGAATTATTATTAGTTTTTATAAAATTTCATTCATATTATTGTTAATTAAGTTGAGTTCCAGTATATTATTATTGTTAATGTATTGTTATAAAGTCAACAGAACCCAGATTTTCTTATTATTTTTTTATTAACCAAAAATATATAAATTAATAGGTATATTATATTATTTTTTAGGTAATCTCGTCTTAAATAAATTGTGTGCCATTATGTTAGATTCACAATTTCAATTATTTAATATTTCCGAGTAATAAATACCATTATAAATATTATTTTAAAACAGTTTTACATCTTAAGAACGAATCAATATTAATCGAATACGAGTTTGAAATACAGACAAAAAATAAAATTAAGTTAATTTTAAATATCTAAACATCATTAGTTGAACAACATAGCAAATGGTTGTGTTCTTTAACTGCATAGTAGATAAATACCAGCAGTTGCTCAACAAAAGCAATGTAATCTAATTAATTGATGAACGCTCCTTTATAAAAGGTCGCAGTGTCCGAGATTGTGGTTTACTATCACATCCATCTTTGTACCACCAAATTGTGCAATCCGCAGTAACGAGAATAGACATTGAATTAATCCTTGCCTCGCTTAAATGTTTGTTAATTCATTTCTTAAAAGATACACAGATTAATTAATTTGCAGATGTATAATTCAAACGATTGAATTTCATACGAGTCAATGATTTGCCTATCTTTAAATACACTCTGATAGATGGTAATTGAACTTGATACAAACACTTTAGTAATTAGATTGGAAACGATTTTAAGATTTCAGATACAAATTAGTTTATTTGACTCGTAAAGATCTTAAGATGATTTGTGTCAGAGAAGTGTAAAATAAAAAAAAAATGTTACTTTTTTCTTGAAAAGTGTACTAATTTTGCTTCCTAAAGTGTTACAATAATAATTAATTTTTCATTTGCATATTAAAAATGTAATAATCAATTCGTAAAATCTCCCATAATAAATTATTAAAACGATTTCTTTTACGCAGTATTAACTATTAGGAATCGCCTGTCATTACTAATACCCATTCTCTGATAGGATTTCAAGTGAAAACACCAATTTCGTTTTGATAGACAACCAAGACGGTATATCAAATGCTAATTAGTTGAGAAATACCATATTCATAGGATGAATTGAATGGAACGTAAAAGTGATAACATCGTACTTCGGCTTTAATGAAATCTCACATTGAAGTGCTGTATTAAAAAATCGAACAGATGTCTTAAGATTTGAACCACTTAATTACTTGGATTATATGAATCATAATTTGAGTGATGTAACTATTTGATTTAATCCCTTACTTTAATCTAATTATTGAGGATACATTAATTAATTACTTAATTTATCTCTTTTCAGATGGACTGGACATTTTTAGTTGCCATATTATTGTATATAAGTAGAATAGACTGTTTGGAATTTCAACCATGTTCAGAAATATCGCGAGATCTGTGGTTTCCTTGTGAATGTGCTTTGGGGCCAATAGAAGCCGAACTTGATGGTAATCCCGCGATATACATGAACTGTGACAAAGTTGTATTTCCTGGAGATTTGCCGCAATTACCTTATGGTGCCCCCATAGTCTCGTTCAGTCAACGGTGGGCTGGTCATCAGTCTCTTCCCACACAGGTATGGCAAGATCATAATTAATTAAATATTAATTTATTTTTATGATAAATCGTATATTTAAGGTATTTTCAACATCAAGCCTTCCGCTGAGGAGCATTGACTTATCGGGCAACTCACTGAGACGACTTACAGAAAGATTACTACTAGGTCTTCAGTCTACTTTGGTAGAACTAAAATTGGCTGATAACCTATTGGGGGACACCCTTAATCCAATATTCTCAAGCAGCGAATTCCATGGATTAACTCATTTACAATTGTTGGACCTGAGTGGTAACCAAATTAAGGCAATGGAAGAAGGCATTCTGGAAGGATGTAAAAATTTGAAAGTAGATTTAACTAATATAAATAATTTAATACATAATTACTAATTTCTTAAATAATTGTAGGAACTGTACTTAGACAGAAATAGTATGTATTATATACCCAGTTCATCTTTAAATGGGCCTGCATCACTCAGAATATTATCTTTAAGGAACAATAGAATAGGTTAGCACTTATAACAGTTAATACATCTCAATTTCAATAAGTTTCTTCGTGATAACTTAACATTATTATTTTTAGATGTGATCAAATCAGAGGCTTTTGTTGCACAACCAAATTTAGAGGCAATCGACCTACAAAATAACATTATAGCGGGGATCGAAGGCGGTGCATTCAATGGTCTGGACAACCTAAGAAGACTGAATATTGCCCATAACCGATTATCGAGATTCAACAGTGACGTTTTCCAAGGAGCAGATAACGTACAAGCATTGGACTTATCCGAAAACTTCATCGTTGAATTTCCAACGATTGCCCTTAAGGCTTTCTCTAATTTGAGATATTTAAACTTGTCATCTAATTTAATTCAGGTACGTATGTTATAATATTTCATAATTCACGTTTCAGTATTTACCAGGAAATGTTTGATTTTAATCAGTACACATTAGCATATATAGGTAAAGTTAACAGCATTCCTATTTAACACATTTAATACTCATTTAGCTCCAAATTAGTCATTAAAAAGTATATTAGTTCTCGTTTTCTAAATGCAGGTCATGACTACCGACGAAGCATTGTTTTGTAGGCGTCTAATTAACTTGTACATACAATGAACACCTTTACAAAACAAATTAATTAACGTAACTGTTATAAAAACATATTTGAGTTACGCAACCTCAAAACCTAAACACATTTAAAAATCATATTTTTTATTGCAGAGCATGGATAACAACGATCTACTTGCCCTTTCTACTTTATATCAACTCAATCTCAGCAGAAATAATTTGGCGAACATATCTCCCGGAACATTTTTGGGCCTGAAACAATTACGTCGACTTGACATTAGCGTTAACTCTTTAAGAACAGTTAGTTTTATATAAAAAAAAAACATCTTCTGAACTTTTATCTAAATCTTTTTTCTTCCAGATTGAAGACGATGCTTTTGAAGGCTTGGATAACTTGGAGTATCTTAATTTGAAAGACAATAACATTCTACTAATTCCTGCTTCAGCCTTAGGGCGTCTTCCAAAACTGGCTTCGTTGCAACTAGACTATAACAGAGTGGCAGCACTTTCTGGTGACATATTTAGATCAATTGCAGAAAAAGTCACAAAACTTATTCTTTCCAAAAACGTCGTACGTGAATTACCTGCTGCGTCTTTCCAATATTTCCAACATCTTGAGTATTTGGATCTTACCAGAAACTTATTAGCAGTGCTCAACACCGACGCCTTCTCTGGACTTGAGACTACACTTACTCATTTATATCTATCTGAAAACAGAATTGGAAGTATCGCTGGCCCACCGTTGGCTTTGATGAAATTAAGCGTATTGGATTTGAGTGAAAATCAGTTAACTGAGCTATCCAGAAACGCATTCACTGCCCTACCGGAATTAAAATACCTCAATTTGAGCCATAATGCTCATTTGATAAATCTTCCCTCGAACATTTTCCACAAACTGACTTCATTGAAAGTTATAGATTTGAGTTATACTGGCCTGAAAACATTGCCAGCTGATTTGTTGTCTAAATCAACCAGTATTCAGTCTATTTATTGTTCTAATAATGGAATCACTGAAATATCTGACGGAGTTTTCTCGAACTTGCTAAACTTGACTACTGTCGATTTGTCATATAACTCCATAAACAATATTCGCCCAAGTGCCTTTGTTAATGTTATGAATATAAGAAAATTGATTTTAAAAGGTAACCAACTCAATTCATTCAAAGGAGAATTCTTTAACACTGGAACTAGTTTAGAATTTCTAGATATATCAGACAATCAACTAAGTTATCTGTTCCCATCTTCGTTTAGGATACATCCTAGATTAAAAGAAATACGGGCAGCTAATAATAAATTTAATTTCTTCCCCGCTGAACTTATTGCCACTTTGCAATTTTTAAATTTCGTTGATTTATCTGGGAATGAACTTAAAACTGTTGATGAGTTAGATTTCGCTAGATTACCCAGATTGCGAACTCTCCTTTTGGCTAATAATAATTTAGAGTATGTAAGCGAGATGGCCTTCCATAATTCGACACAATTACAAGTATTGGATTTAAGCTATAACAAGTTGGATAGATTAGGAGAGAGAACTTTTGAAGGATTGGTGCGACTGGAACTGTTAAACTTGGAAGGAAACTTATTAAACGACTTGCCGGAAACTATTTTCGAAAGGGCGCGAATTCAAATGCTAGAAAATATCAATCTGGCCAAAAATTTATTCGAAGTGGCTCCATTAAAATCTTTACAAAGGCAATACTTTTTCGTATCTTCCGTTGATTTATCCCATAATAAATTGAAAGATATTCCAGCTGACGATAGTATCATGGTGAATATAAAAAACTTGGACTTATCTTTTAATCCTTTATCGCCAGAAGCAGTTACGAATGTTTTGGGAGAACCAAAAACTGTTAGAGAATTAAATCTCGCAGGTACTGGAATTACTGAGGTAGCAAACTTAGAAACACCTTTCTTGAACTACTTAAATCTGTCATATAATAATATTAGCATGTTAGATGAAAAAGTATTTGAAAGAACTACATTATTGGAAACACTGGATCTGTCAAATAATGAGATTTCAGATATATCTAACTATTCAAAAATATGGGATATGCTTCACAACCTGCAAACGTTAAACTTGTCGGTTAATCCAATAATAACTATATCTCAAAGCGATTTGGAAGGTTTGGACTCGTTAAGGCATTTAAGTATACACACATTGAATCAATGTGAAAGGATTGAAAAGAATGCATTTAAATCAGTACCCAGCCTTTCTGTGTTAGAAGCATACGATTATCCCAAACTTGGTTATTTAGATGTACAAGGTTTACTTCAAAATGTGCCCACATTGGAACAAATAAATATTGAAACAAAAGATGCTGCTATTGGAAGTGACCAGTTACAATCTGTATTACACCCGAGGTTAAATGAATTAGGAATCCGAGGCGAACGTTTAAGGAGCATATCATCTGGCGCTTTGTCTGGAATAAAATGTGGAAGCATCACAATTAGGCTGAGGAATACCTCGTTGACATCTTTGCCGCCAGCTTTATTCTTTTCTGTACCACGATCCTCCAAAATTATCTTGGACGTTACTGGAAGTGAGTTGACCACATTAAGCGCACAAGTCTTGGCCACCTTAGAAGACCGTAGAGGCGACTTACGTATAGTAGGTTTGGAATCCAACCCCGTAATATGTGATTGCAGTGCTAGAGCACTCAGGAGGTGGTTACCCTCACACATGACGACAATTCGTTGCTCCGGTCCTGAACATCTGGTTGGAAAACTGTTAGTAGAAATTGGGGATGACGAACTAACATGTGACCCAAGGAAAATTACCACAGCAACTTCAACGCAGTCAACCTCTATTTACACTAGAGTCACAAGACCACAAACTAAAATGACCGAACCTGAAATTATTTGGTCTCTGCCAGCAACAGAAAAAACAAAAGTCAACAACAAGAAACCGATAACAGGGCAAACGACACTTAACAACGACGATACTTTGATAATTGGCATAGTGGGTGGTGTAGTTGCTTTCATAGCAATTCTAATAATAATTATATGCATAATTCGTTTACGGATGACAAGTAACCAATATAGAGGAGGACCATTGGCTAATGGGACACCAGTTTTGGGTCCACCAGTAATGGGACCTGGAAGTAGTTGTGCGTGCAGTGTAAAAGGCGCACCTCCAGTTTATGCGGCCTACGCAGCTCCCGGATATGCCGCGACGCTACCTCACAAATTACAGAACGTTTCGGTTGCTCCAACCATGAGACCTTCGAATTATTCCACAATGGGCAGAGTCCCATATTATCAGGGCAATGGTCAGCCGTATTTCATTGCGTTCCCGTCAGATGAGAAAATTTATCGGTAGCCTATAACTTATCACGCCATAGGATACGTTAGCAATACATTAATTTAAGATTAAAGTGTGGACAGCTCTATCGTAACGTTTTTGTATGTATACAACTTTACATGATGTTAATTAATGGAAATAACATCCTGTACAAATGTGTATTTTATTAATTTTGTTGAAAAGATTTATATATTTAATAAATATTTTATTTATATTACAAAATTGTTGATTTATTTTTAAAACGAAATTATAACCTTTCTTGTTGTATTCAACATAAAAAAGCCCATTCCACAACAATATTAATAGTGAGTAATGTAATAAAAACTTATTTTTAATTTTTTTTTACTGTTTCATAAATTTTGGAATTTATTTTCTATCAGTTTCTAAAATTAAATTGTTTTGAAAACAGTATAAATGACGGGGATGCTAAATTTAAACTCTATTAAATCAAGTTTCATCAAATTGTTTCAATATAATTAAAATAAAATTTTTAAAATAAATTTCCAATAAAAGATTTCAACGTAACTTACAAATTTGAGGAGAATATATGAAATTAAACACAACTTTATTCTCATAATAGATTTATTAGACATTGCCACACACATGGCGTTACTTATAAGTAATAATTATAATAATATGTAAACAGTTTGTATCTGATCAACTGATAGTTAATTTATTTAGAAAAATAAACACAAAGTTCAAGTCTATGTAGATGATAGGTTTCTTTCAATCTTTTTGAGTTCCAACTATTTACAAGTCAATTGGTGGTAGTGAGTGTACAACTAACCATCTGATTAAATACAAACCACATGTCTAACAATTAGTCCATCACTGAAGACAACAGTCAGTTGCAGACTACTTCTGTTTTAGTTTAATTTACAATTATTTTAATATATTTACAATTTATAGTAAATTATGTAACAAACAAATGCGTAAACTAATTTCTATACAATAATGTTCCAAAGTTTTTTAATTCTGTTCATATTTTATACAATAAGATACAAACTTTAGCAAGTCAATTGTTTGTTAAATTATTTACTTGAGGCTTCAAAAAATAATATATACAATAAAAACAACGTTACCTGAACAGTTTTAGTCTGATATTATGTTCTATATAAAATATAGTTCTTATTTGGTGTCAGAATAAATGTAAATTAAAACAAAGCAGAGTTAAATGCAACCAACAATTAGATTAATACGTGACAAAAACCGCAAGAAAATTTGTTTATCATCTGAATTCCAACAATATATAACAATAAATGAACTAGTGTCCCTTTTAACATTGAAAGAAAAATATGTACAAATCTCGAAAATAAAACTTAAAAGACGATTTCAGATGAACATTTTTTAGACCATACAGTATATGATGAATATATTTGTGGAATTGTATCTACATAGTATATTTATGGAAAGATAATTTCAAATTCTAATAACATTGAAAAGCTCAATAACAAACTGTTAAAATTGTAGTGAAATCAAAAACAAATTTACAAGTATAAGCAAGTGTTTTTTTTTGTAGTTACAGTGTTAACACATTGTCAAACGGAAGAAACAAAGGCCAAAATAATACAATCACATGACAACCAATTGGTGTAAATATTGAACAAAGCCAACTTTCTTCCCCTTGGCAAGTTGAACACGCTTAATCTAATGCACAAAATCAACACTCCCGATTTTTTCAATCCTACGCACTTACATGACGACACTAATGTTGTTACTCTTCCTTTGTGTTGGCAACATTTAAAACAAAACATCAAGAACTCCACTTTTCCTTCCCAGTATAAAGTCCATATTATATCACTATATATATTTGCACAATATGTATAATAAATTGCTCAAAAAATCAAAAAAAAAAGAACTAATTTAACCTGTTTCCATAAAATTTACTATCCAACGATGAGCAAACCACGGTATGGTATGAACAAAAAAATCTTCAAAGAAATGTCTGTAAAGCAATGTCAGCATGTTTCGCACATTCGTTGAATAATAATTTGTCTAGTTGATAGTAGTACTGCGAGAAGCAGAGAATAGACCAGCTTACTGTAACTCATAGTTAATTGACTATATACACATCAACAAAATGAAAAGCTAAAATGACATATACCTATAATTTTATTTATTAATTGAAAGTAAAACTAAATAATTTGAGTGGGCAATTTCAATAGTAAAGTATATGTGCCGTTTGGTACAAACCAAATAGGCGATGGGAAAAATAAATCACTTGTCTTTTACACTAGATTAGCACCCAGCAAAAATTAAGTGTCCACACATCACTTGCAGGCAGGTGCTTGAATGGCACTCGAGTGGCGGGGTTCATATCTTCTGAATCTTCTCTCCGACCACCACGGGATTGTTACGCCTGATCTCCTGAGCACCCATCTCCCGATAATTGAAGCTACAGTCGTGTTTGTCGCTGTACCGATGTACTGCGCAAAAGAGCCCTCCGCAACGGCACTCAAATCCTGGTGAAAAAAAAAAATATTATTTCAAAACATGTCCTCATATAAATTATTTTGTTTTGATTCGTTGAATGGGATAATACTGACCTGTCAGTCCGACCTTCTTGCGGCAGGTAGCACAGCGGTTCTTTTTCTTTTTGGCATCCTTGTCGGAATCCTTGTCCTCGGCGCCAGCGTCTGGTTCCGCTGCTGCTGCGGCCGCCGCCGCTGCCACCTCTTCCGTACTATTCGAGGACTGCGCTGCCTGAACGGGGGCGGGACATTCCTCGGAGGCCTATAAAAATAACAATTTAAACATGTACGAAAGGAGAACTAAATTATTTAAAATAATAGCAGTTAATGCGTCGACGAAAGTAGGTCAAACAAAAGTGCCAATTAGGGGACTAATTATTTTTAACCCGCACAGCGTCATTCAACAAGTGCTAATTTCACTTTCCTATTAGGTCACGATGAACCTTGTTTCAGATATCATTTCGCTTACGATATAGACTTGATTATAACGAAAATATTTCATAATGCAAAACAAGGTTAATTTAAATTAAAACGTATCCCAGTCTTTAATTTTTAAATTTTTAACCTGTTGCACATTCGTTGGTTCAGTGACTACAAGACTGTTGCCGGAGATAGAAGGTACTGTCACACTCTCAGCTACCTCCATGGCACCACTTCTCATGAATATATGATTGCTAGATATACTACGTTTACTGCGAATTTTGTGGTTGCTTGAAATACTGTGTCTGCTCGTGATGCTGTGCTGGCTGGCACCACCGGGGGCCGCATGTTCCTCACTCTCAACGCTAGTCGACGAGTCCCCTCCTTTCGGCAAATGATTTTTTGACATTCTAAATGTTACACAATTAAATAAACGAGCACGTCATTGTTGGTGGTGAGTTGTGTGGCCGCCTCGTGTTTAAAGAGGAGCCTCTAGGGCTGATTTTTTCTCTTAACACTTGTCGACGAACCCCCTTTCGGCGGGCAGTCTTTTTGACATACTGACATATACGTCAGTCCAGTCGACACTGTCGATTTTTTTGTATAGTTTACTAACCTCATTGGGAAGATCGGTGACGTTAGAGGATGGAAGGCGGCTAATGGTGGGGTGGGCAGTTGCTGTGTCTCTAAGTGCGCTTAGACTTGTAGGGGTGGTGGGTAATTGTTGTTTCTTCTTGAGTGCCTCCTAAAACAACAAATAATTTAAATATTAACAGACAAAATTTAATTTTCAACAGTAATGGGACCTGGAAGTAGTTATGCCTGCAGTGTAAAGGGGCGCCACATTTAATAATTTAAATATTAACAGACAAAATTTAATTTTCATTCACTCATAAACTAGGATTATTAAAATTATAAATTCTTGTTTAATTAAAATTTACTTGAATTTTTATGTTCTTACCTTGTAACATAGTGAACAGAGTCCATCGGTGGCCGGACTGCCGTAGAAGCCGCAGCCTGATCTGCACAGCGCCTGCATCTGATTCGACTCACGCTCCATAGCGCTTCCTTCGTGACGAACGACGACGACACGAACACCGACGCCGCTGATGCGGGACGCACTTATGTGAAGGTGCTTGAATTGATCGGGAGTTTGAACGACACTGTCACAAAATGCTGAGGGGCCACGAGCTTCTCTGGAAAGAGATCCTATGAATTAGTACCACTGTGAAATACCGGTAAGCAGTTTGTAATGTACAGGCAAAACTTCTGTACTGCCCTGTGCCAAAAATGTTGTATAAAGTTTGTTAAATGTTGCTACATTTAATGACAAATGTCATTTAAAATGTGCGACATTATAAAATGACTATTTCCAAATTACCATAAAATGCCCAAAATGCTTTGGAGATTTATTAACCAATACACTTAATAATTTAGTTAGCGACTGCATAAAATGATAAAACTCATTACGTATAACGTTACTAGATACAAATTAAATTTCAGAAAATATTCTCGTAATCTATTATAAACGATTTTGTTACCAAGTGATGAAAAGTAGTATGTGATTTGCAATATATACACAATATATTATAGTGTTTTTATATCTAAAATAATGATATTATTTACCATTAATTAAGTTTAATACGTATATATTAATTAATAAATTAATTTGTGCGAAACTTATATTGCTTGGCATTTAATCGAGAACAATGTTATTCTTGAAATCAATGATCCATATATAGATTTAGAAACTTACATCTATTTAAATTTTTTAAATTGTTGTTTCCTGACTGTCGTCAACCGCATATCTTTTTCATCCTTGACGTAGGATTGATTACACGGATATTTCCAAGGCGGCAGTTATTTACAAACTTATTAATAGACAGCGATAGTTTGTCATAGGAAAAAACAACCACGTGCTGCTTTAACAGATAGTGTCGTTAACCCCCTCGGAGTATCATATTAAAGGATCAACAATATTATACGTACATTTAAGATGAGGACAATGGTAATGGGCATTCACGTTTTCATTAACAGCTGATTTTGCTTTTTTAAAATATAATCTTCCTTCATTTTATTTTTTATTTTATAATTGACAATGTCAAATATTTACAATCTATTATCAGATAAAAATCATAATCATATTTGCAAAACATTAAATACATCACGAAACGAAATTAATTAACTTATATTCCGTAAATGAAAATTAATATGTTCAGGTTGAGATTTTTTTTGTAATATTAATGTTTCCTGTTTATTGCTTTATATTGGTTTGGAATTTCCTGTAAATCATTTCGTTGTCTCACGTATCTGTTCATTATTCACAAAATAATGATAGAAGATAAATAATAAATAAATGAAATTCTTTAAATCACGTTTTTATTTCATACAAAGATAGGTTGAAGTTTGTAATTCATAATTTATATAATTATATATAATAATTTATCACACAGGTGAGATTTGGATGTAACTGGCTCTGACAACATGCTTTCTTAGCAAAACTGTTTTAACCAGGATTCCTAAATCGATTGCGACCTTGACCTGTTCTCTGACTTGTGCTTAGGACTTTTCATTCCGCAAATACATCTCCAGAAAATTGCATAATTTAATATTCATAGTGTCTGCAATATGGGGGTCATTTAACATATGTTTGTTATTAAATTGTTGAGAGAAAGTGGTATATTGTGTTTCTGATTGGTTATCTACCCGTTAAATCAAATTTCAGATCGATAATTATGAGAAAATTTGTTAAACTTTACATAACTTGAATCTAGTTTATTTTATAAGCTATATAAAAAAGTTTTATATTTCGCTCCCGCTTATTTTCAACCTCTTGAAGCAGACGGCAAATTATTTTTATTCATACTCATTTTGTATGTGAATAAAAAGGGAGAGAATTTTTGTTAGTGTTGAGAAAATGTGGCTCAATTAAAAATAAAACCGATTAGTTGTCAAAATCACATGATTGTCAACAATTCTAACCAACAAGAATTTAATGGCTCTCAAAAAAATTAAAGAGTTGTCAGCAGTACCAAAACAACTCAAAAATTTTATAAGGCTCCAAAAGCTTTTAATAACATTAGAAGTTTTATTGAATTTTTCTTCTTACCAATAAAAATTCTATTTCCTCTATTTATAACTCAATTTTAATAAATACTCAAAAAATGGACAATAAAAAGACAATAACCGAAATTTAATTTTTTTCTATGAATAAATGGACTTTTTTTATAAAAAAATAAATTTTAGTACTAAAATTATATTTATTATTATTATATTATTATATATTTAAATAATATTTTAAATAATATTAAATAAATGTGCTGCTTGTAATGCTTTTATAACACATATTATAGTTTAATTCAACGTATCGAGCGCCCTTCTATCAAAAGAGCTCCGCACGGTCGCCCAACATTCACACACGCCTTTTCACCGTTACGCCTTCGGGCGGTGTAGGTTTCAATTGGGCCGCCGGGCACCGCTGGCCACATTTCAAAATACACACATAGCCACACGTACGTACGTAACGTACATGTGTGTGTGTCCGGACAATCCGATGCGACCGTGAGCCTCCTCCGGTCGTTCGGTGGCCGTTCACCCCGGGCGCAGCACAAAAAAGACCGCTTCCGATCGACGACGGGACAACGGAGCAGCCTAAGCACACGGCAACGGGTTCCATTGACCGGGCGGTGCGTGTACCTCCGAACACGTACTTCCCCGGTTTAGGAGGAGTGAGATACTATAGTTTAGTGAAATTGAACTGAAGATTCAAAATTACTTTATTAAAATATTCTAGTTTGAAAACTTTACCATGTACCGACTAATTTTAAAAAAAGAATACCAAATTAAAGTAATCCCATTATTTTCTTAGCCGAGAGAATCATCTTAAGAAAATAGCCAATAAAATTATATTAATTAGAATATTTTTTAAATAGTTAATAGCATCATTTAGATTAAAGTACAATGGAGGATTTTTGGGAAAATATAATATTTTAAAAGAGTATTAATTTATTTATTTCTGTGGAAATTGACTTGAAAATGAATAATAATTATTTCTAATCATTTCCGTTTTATTCTATTTATCCTTTATATGTAGATTAATCACAGTTATGAATCAGCGAGAAAAATACACTTAATTATATTGATATTTTGGTAGATAAACCACAGAAAAAATAATTTACAAAACAAACTAGATAATATTGTTTAGACTTTGCCACAATAAACAACACTATTTATTTTTACCATTTACGTTTAACTTTCGATGAAACGATTGTTTTCCACAGCTGTTTGCACGTTATTAATTATTTATATGCACCCCGAAGTCCGTATTAAGAAAGTGTGAAAGTTATAAGCGGAAACAAGAACGCAGATGCGAAATCAAAACGATGTCCGACCGTTACATTTGTTAGCGGTCACATCGAAAACATCTTTTTATGTTTTGTTAATTTCCAAGTGTGAGTAATACCGACGAAAAGTCGGTTACTGGGACGTACGACGAACGGCACATTGCAATTTGGCCCGACCGTCTTGGTGTTGTCTATGATGCAATCCCATAAACCGACGAGACATTTCACTACCAGTCAAATTTAAGATCGAATTGCTACGTGACGACACACACACACACATTCCACACCGATTGTTATTCCACCGACAAAGAAATGGTTGCACTGAATTGGGAGCAGGTAAAAACGAAATGGAGCGTCCTGACCTCTTAAAGTAATGTTTTATTATATTTATAAAAAAGTGTTGTTTCCAAATTAGTAGCGTAGTCCATTTAAGATTATAGCACCCACGTAACACTTTTAATGAAAAGATGGGCGATAAAAAGCTTTACACTTGCCATAAATGTTGTTTTCAATATCATCCAAATGAGGACTTACCATAACAACTTTTATAGTGTAAAAATGAAAATTGTTTAAGGAGTTTAGCATCCTCCTAAATGGGTGCTTACCAAACTTGATCGTAGTCTGTAACATCTGTTTGTGTAAATGTATTTCATGTGTTCAACTATCAATGATAGATAAGTGAATTTTTTAACTTTTTTTTTCATAAACGAATTTTCATCAAGTTACCTCATTTTTGAACTGTAAAAATGTTATAGTATCCCTCGACTAGTGGACGCAGAGAACATTACATTTTACATTTTTATTGTCCATCGTTTCAGCTATATTCATTAAAATCTGACCAGTTATAATTGAAATGTATAATCCAAGCTAATAATATAAATATTATAAGATAAACATTTCTTCTTTTACATTTAAATAACGGCTGAAATGTGTGTTTACCGTGTACTAAACAAATTTGGCAGCTCCTACGTATCGGAAACACCGTTGTAAAAAAAATCACATTAGCCAAAGGTCACAGTCGACTATTAATAGAATTGTTTGTGAATAAAACCGATCGGAAATATTCTAATCAAGTGTGTTATTCCCAAATAGCTGCACTTCCTGTCTGATAGGTCGGACCACTGGTAAACAATCGTCGACGGTTAGTGAAAAACAATAACATCGATGACGCAGTACACCTGTGTGATTCATTAAAATATTCCAGATAAAGATAAAACCGTTTGGTAGAACGAAACACTTGCCCGGAATGCGCTTAACGGACTCTCCTCAACATGACTAATGCAATCCTCGGAAGCGGTGAACGCTTGCGGTTCCGCGAAACGTAAAAATCGTACATTTACGATGACGTAAATGATGACAAATCGTCGTGTATATTTATGACGACGAATTCGTCATCGATTGCGCAAGGCGCAGGCGTGAACGAACCAATTGCGCTGGCTGCGTCTATTGTCACAATCCGTAACTCGAATTCCAGTGGTCGATGGAATGAATAAACATCAAACGTTTAATTTTAAGATTAGATTTTAGAGTAATTGATATTAAAATATTTGTACTGTGTATCTACAGTTGACTTATCATTGGTTGAAGTATGACGTCAATTCAAATCCACTTAAATAAATAAGGAATTTCTTTAAATCAATAATATTTATATTGTCACAATTCCTTTTAGAGTGATCTTTGGACAAATTTGGATGTTTAATTTTGTGGATAACCTTAAATTACAATATATTCTTGCTTGAGTAATTTGGAGAGTCAAATACTTTATCTTAATTTTGTGAATTAGCTTAAATAACGATATTATTCTTGATTTTATAATTTGTTGAATTGAATTAACATTATCAACAATAAATAAAAATGACCTCAAAACACTTTACTAGGTAGTACCTACAGTTGACATATCATTCATCGTGGAATGATGTCAATACAAAATAAATAAAGAAATTCTTAAAAACATTCATTATTTTTAGTATATTCTTACAATTCCGAGGTCCAGGATTCGATAGAAGAAAATCAATAGTTTAATTTTGTGGGTGAGTTTAAAAAACAAAAGATATACGCTTTTACAGAAAGAGTCGAATAATTGACCTGAAAATATTTGTACTATGTACTAATACACTTATCATATCACTCACTGTGGTATGACGTCAACTCAAACTCACAAAACAAATAAGCAAATTCTTAAAAGCGATAATATTCATTAAGCATATATTACTTTAA
Organism: Aethina tumida; assembly: GCF_024364675.1. Taxonomy (NCBI): domain Eukaryota; kingdom Metazoa; phylum Arthropoda; class Insecta; order Coleoptera; family Nitidulidae; genus Aethina; species Aethina tumida. The sequence goes on along the minus strand of NC_065437.1, from coordinate 19,229,871 downwards.
GGAGTCCAATAATTGATCTTAAAACATCTACAATTGAATTATCATTCGTCATACTATGACGTCACTAAATAAATAAACAAATTCTTAAAAACAATAATATTGATTAAACGTTCTAAACAAATAGGAGAGCATCTATTTTATGAATTATTTATATCTTATGAGAAAACACCTGTCGTTATATTTTTTCACATCTCCAACCAAGCGTTTGATGCCAAAACTTTTACAGAACGTAGTACCGATAGGTCACGCAAATATAATGAAGGAATTCATGCAAATTAATGTAGTGTCACAATTCTATTTCAATCTTTATGTTGGCATCCACGTCCAAAGTAAAAATCATATTAATTAAACCTTAATAGAAGTCTGGCATTTAAATCCATCCACCTTTAAAGACCACTAACTGAATAAGACTTAGCAATCTATTGAGGATCAAACACAAACAACGGACAGACCTGCACGGTACAATGTAAACAAAGAGAGCGATTTAATGAATGCAGGAGACCTACTGGCAAACAATAACGTACTTGGCTTGTGACGTAGCGCTTCGCACCGATTTCGTTCCCCCTTTCCCCCACGGATTTGCCGTTCTCAGACGAGGGGCCGTTTCCCCCCGTCTACGTCCTTCGTCGTTTATCTAGGAAATCGACTGTCCCACATTTTTCGTCGTTTCGCCCGGCAACGTGGCTTTGTCTTAACTCAATTTGTTAGACCCAATGACACATATACTGACGTGTACCAGAACAAAGAGGCTGTCGTTAAAAAAATTGGTGATAACGATTACAGTTCTGTTCATCGAGACATTTAATATTTTCGAGAGTGGTAGGGTAACCGATGCCTTGACACAATTTCCTCATGCCGCCGCCTATTGTGCCATTTCGAAACGTTAGGCTCTCGGCAACATTGTGCGTTTTGCGAAAGCCAAAGTTGGCTACAACTATATAAAATGATGAATGCACTATTAGTCGATAACAGATGGCCGCGGTTTCAACAGTTTGGGTCGGCCGAATCGGCCTAGTTCCCGATTTAGGAGACAAATTAATCGATTTCATACCGAATGTGTGGGGGATCAAAGCTGAGTCAGTCGGATTTCCATTAGGGTGCTACTTACCTGAAACAAAAAAATGGAATGAATTTAGTAACTTTGTTTATCAGTATGGACTATGAAACAAAAAAATCGGTTCCTTAGTTCATCTAATTTCAAATCAATTACTTGTCACGATAACGTAGATATAAACACGATTAGAATTTAATTTATTTCTTTCTTAGATAAACTTTTTTATATAGGAAATTTTTGTCTAGGAAATGTTTGTCTAATTTTAATAGCCAAATTAACTTGCGACGAAAAAAATAAATATATTTATGACCGGTTATCTAACGTGCATGTAGAATTCCATATGTACACGGTGTGACCAATTTAAGATGGCAACTTTTATATTTATTAATTGATTTTAATGAAATGGAGAATGGGAAATTATCTAAATGATTTATTGGATCAGAAGTTACAAATTTCTTAAATGAAAGTAATTTTTAACAGTCACAGGATTCTATTGGCAAACATTGGCAATTTAAATTAATAAGACTGTGGTAAAGTTGTAGAATTTATTTCCTCTGATCAACTAAATCATAGAATAAAGAGTCACATTTAAGAACAATATATAATCATTTAACAATGCTGTACTTAAAAACAGTTTTATTGTTAGTGTTAACAAGAAAACAAGTTTATTTTTGTGTGTTACACACACCAGTATACCATTCAATTATACACTGTGACAGATATTAGTTAATACTTGATATTCTCAGGCATTTTTGTCCTGTATTCCATGATTTATTGAATCAGAAATACCAAATTTTTAGTTCGTACAAGTAATAAAATTACATTTTTCGTCCAGAACTTGTTAATATTTTACTGCCAAAAATTACAGTAAACATTAATTATCAATATATAAATAAGAAAATATAAGATGGAAATACATGGGAGAAACTGCATATAAAAATAAATTTCACTCCGAGAACAAAAGGGATTTTGGATTTTCTAAGCAGAGTAAAATTTTCTGATCTATTTCGACAACAAAAGCCAACCGAACCCTATTGTATTATCGATGGCGAACAATGAGCGGTAAAAACGAACGTGCAATTTAAACGGCCGATGAATGCGGGCATTTGTTTCCTCGACAATGTCGCTCTCGACGTCGTCTAGACTCCGATGCACCGAGAAAACGGACGTTAGGCCGCGGCGTAGTAAATAACATTCCATCCGGGGACCGTTATGCAATGGCGACGTGAACGTGGCGCGCACCGAATCGAGGACGAGAGACGATCACGATTCGGTGCTGCTATGGCGGAGTCGTCCTCCACCACCGCCACCATCGTCGACCCCGTTTTATCGAACGCGCATTTCATTATGCGTGCCTTATCATCGGGTATATACTTTCTACTTTTGGCGACGTTCGCCCGTCGTGCGTTTCGTTTACGTGTCCTCTTCTCGGTTTTTTTAGGAGTGCTGCTTTAAATTGGGGCCGCGCGTTCGATTTCAACCGTCGGATGGGTGACAGGTGAATTGTGCGCACCGACAACGCTCAAGTTTCGTGGGAAGTATTGCGCCTCGAAAAAAAAAACTTATGCGAGATTTCGATGTAACTGTAAAGTGTTACGGGTCAGCTCGACGGCCCTCAGTTCACTGATTGATCGTTTAAAGATTCAAATGTTCCGCCGGATTCTTTCTGAATGACATTCTACATTCAAAATATTTTTATTACGTTAATTAGGTCTTTGTTGAGACTTTCAGTAGCAGTTTTGCGATTTTCATTAATCACTATTAATTTTATTGATTTTACTATTATCTTTATTAACTTCCCTCCTCTTGTTGACAATTTATGTCTATTTACTTTTAAGATTTTCAAGAGACACAAGTACACGCAATGATTACACTGATTACTTGTTCCAGTATCAAAAAATATCTTATATATTGAAGCTTTTTATTCTTTTTTTCTACCAGTCATATCTTCTCTCTTTTTTCTATTTTATTTTGAGATTTTCCTGAATTACAATTAATTTTGTTGTCTTTACTACTCCTTTGTTAATTTTCTTCCTATGATTGACAATTATTTACTAATGTTGACTTTATATCTATCTATGACTACATTGATTGCTTGTTTCAGTATCAAAAAATATCATTTATTGAAGCTGTTTATTCCTTATTTTTCTACCCGTCATATCTCCTCTCTTTTTTCTATTTTATTTTGAGATTTTCCTGAATTACAATTAATTTTGTTGGCTGTACTATTTTTTTGTTAATTTTCTTCCTATAATTAACAAATTGACAATTATTTACTAATGCTGACTTTGAATCTATTTAATTTTTAGATTTTGATGAGACACAAGTACCAGCAAATGATTACATTAATTACTGGTTACAGTATACAAAAATATCTTCATATATTGAAGCTTTTTATTCTTTTTTTCTACCAGTCATATCCCCTTCTCTTTTTTCTGTTTTATTTTGAAATTTTCCTAAATTATAATTAATTTTCTTGGCTTTACTATTTGTTTGTTAATTTTTTTCCTATGGTTGACAATAACTTACTAATGTTGACTCTTCATATCTATTTAATTTTTAGATTCTCATGAGACACAAGTACCAGCAATGATTACATTAATTACTGGTTTCAGTATCCAAAAATATCTTCACATATTGAAGCTTTTTCATTCTTTTTTCTATCAATCATATCTCTCCTCTTGTTTCTATTTTATTTTGAGTTTTTCATGATTTACAATTACTTACTAATGTTGACTCTTCATATCTATTTAATTTTTAGATTTTCATGAGACACAGGTACCATCAATGATTACATTAATTACTGGTTTCAGTATCTAAAATTATCTGCATACATTGAAGCTGTTTATTCTTTTTTTCTACCAGTCATCCTCTCTCTTTTTTTCTATTTTATTTTGTGATTTTCGTGAATTACAATTTATTTTATTATTACTATTATTTGTTTGCCAATTTTCTTCCTCTAGTTGATAATATCTTGCTTATGTTAACTATTTAAATCTATTTAATTTTTAGATTTTGATGAGACACAAGTACCAGCAATAATTACAGAAATATCTGTGCATACATTGAAGTTTTTTATTATTTTTTCTACCAGTCATATCTCCTCTCTTTGTTCGATTTTATTTTAAGATTTTCATGAATTACAATTAATTTTATTGGTTTTACTATTTGTCTGTTAACACACTATAAGCGGGTCGGGTAAAAATACCCGTCTCGAGAACTGTTGATTATTAGCTGGCCGGGTAATTTTTACTTTTTTAAATGTACTTACTTTAAAAGCGGGGTGAGATAATTTTACTCTATTGGTTTACATACGGAACTGAAAGAATTATCTCTTAATTTTTGTTATAATTCAACAACTTAGTTTGGACTATTTTGCTGCCCGCCTATAGTGTGTTAATTTCTTTCCTTTGGTTTACAATTACTAAATTATATTGACGCTCTATTTAATTTTGAAATTTTTATGAGACATAACTACTAACTATGATCACATTAATTATTGATTTCAATTAGTCATCACATTTCTCATCACTTCTTTTTGCTTCTATTAAATTTTGAGTTTTTCATAAATCATAATTAAATATATTTGATTTACGACCTGTTTTGGTAATTTCCTTTTTATTGTTGACATATTTATTAATTGCTAGATGGTACAAATACATTGTACATTTTCAACGCTAATGAGATAAACAAAATTCCCGTACCGTTTCGTGTCGGAACGAAACAGGTTGAGATCGGCACGCATAACGGTCCGTTGTGGACCCACTTTCGGCAAGAGATAAGAGCCAGCGCCGAGTTATTTAGCGAGGAACGGTTCAACCGGTGAAAGTGGGCTTTTTGTAACAACATTGGACTTGGATACAAGCAAGTACGGCGGGCACTTCCAAACGGGAACTGTTAATCTTTAATTTAACAAACGAGAGAGAGAACCGCCCACCGGACGCGCATATTCAGAGCAACGCCAAATCGAAAATTTTATGTATTATTCATGGGAAAATTGTGGGCAACCAGATAAAGGGAGTTTACGAATACATTATGCATTCGTAATGCGAGGTGGCACGAGTAAAAGTTATCTATAACGATTGCGTCAATGTTTTAATACGCTGAATGCGCCTCAGAAAAATCGTACGGGCTAATTAAAAAGTAAACACGCGTTTCGTAACGCCGTATCAAAGGATTTGGTAGGGTTATCATTCATTTAAGCGTGGAATGCATAAATTTCGCTCGACATATTCAATTTCTACACGGCTACGGTTTCCTAACGGCCGCACAACTAGCGGACATTGATTTAATGGCATTTCACAACGCCCAGATCAGACTATTTAGCAAACGGGGAAACTATCACGGCCGGCAAACACAAAAAGCGGCGTTGAGAAATTTTAATATCGCTAATAATAAAAGCATGGCGTGCAGGCGAGAAAGTAAAATAAACACAAGACAAGAAGTCCTTGTGAATTGTGGACGACGTATTGCCGTGGCGTTTCGCCTGCGATTGAGAAACAGCCACGGTGTGCAGGCTGTACAGAAACGATGCCGCGGATGAAATCGATCGATTGCGAAACCGTTTCTAGTTAACTTCAATCGGAATGGACGTTTTATTTATTCAAATGGACGGCCTCAAGGCTGACCGCGAAGGATGTACGGCCAAGCGCCTGCAATTAGGCGAAATTAACGTGAGACGAGACTGGAACTGATGATGACACTCGATACGTTACGTTGTAGTCAAATGATTGAAATTAGTTGATTTATTGTCTGGTGTTATTCCTCCGTGGCATCATTATGACTTCCCAAGATGTAACGAAGAAGAATTAAGAGAATTTTTTAGCTTTTTTACTCTGTATTAATGCATATAATATAATTTATACTGCAAAGAATTCAGCTGTATTACTTGGAGAACCGATAAATAACAATGACAATATTTGAAATGAAAGACCTAAATGTATAATTAATAATCATTATTTTTGACATAATATGTCAAGTACTTACTTTATGATGACAAGGTTATTACAGTTAACAATGGTGACATTTTTGAAATTAAAAATCTAAAAGAATATAATATTAAATTTTTAATCTTACCTGTCAACTTGTTAATATTTTAAGTTCACAGGATATTTTTCGTTCAAAAATTTCGCTTATGGAATAGATAGAACATAGCAGAATAATGATAAATAAAGACACTTGTCTCATCAGTTAATTTATATTGTTTCCAAACAATAATTACGTTAATTACTGCTTTCGGTAACCAAAAATAACTGCGAATATTGAAGGTTTTTATTATTTTTTCTCTTAGTCGCATCTCCTCTCTTTTTTCTATTTTATTTTGAGATTTTTATGAATTACAATGAATTTTATTGACTTTACTGTTTGTTTATAAATTTTCTCTCTGACAATTACTTATGTTGACGCTTTGTGCCCATTTAATATTGAGATTTTCATGAGTATGCCAGTTAGGTATAGGATATTTATATACGTAAATCACTTAAAATTATTAAAATAACCAAAAATATACAAAAATATAATTTTAATACACTACATGAGTGACATTGACTAATCATGTACAAATCTTGTTCTACTTTTTAGATGGTTTTAAGATTAAATTCTACAATTTGTGTATGATTTTTTTAAAACTTATTACTAAATAATCAGCAGTTGCTAGACTTATTTTGGTAACAACTTTCTATTAATTACATGTCTCATTATGTAGTTAGGTCGTAAAAATTAATTAAACCGTTTTCGCGATATCGCCCAGACATCGTGGGCCACCCTGAACAGTAACTACTCAAATGTTGTCAATTGTAAACTACAATTATCTTACTGTGACATCATTTTTAATGCGTCATACAACAAATTTATCAATGAAAACAACAAACAAATACGTAGTACGTATTTTTAAGGTTGATCATCACTAAATCTGGATCATAATCTATTCTAAATTTTTTAATTCTACACTTTTTTTTATTTTTTATGGTACTGCACGGGAGTAAATTTTTATCACGCAACACTTGCAAAACGGTTATCTCGAAACCTCAAGGCGAGACACACTCGTTGCGTGCGTGACACTTGCTGCTAATTGCGTACAAATTAGCCAAAAAACATTTGACGTGTACTTTCGCAAGTCCATGTTTGTTTGCACAACAAAACAATCCGCCACGGATAAGTTTGACCTCGAATATCCCGACGAGACTCCGCTGTATATAAGTCAAAGTTTGTTTGTGTGTTATTATTTATTGTACTTTCATCGACTGAACACAGTATAACTTCGGCAATGTGGACACAATTATTAATTTGAGGATTTTGAGAATATGAAAATAATACATACTAAAAGCAGGATAAACCACAAACAAATGCGCAGTCTTAAGAATTACTAACTGAGAAAGAAACAACTAATCCTAGAAGTATTAGAGAGTAACATTAAAAAAGTGTAAGAGTTGGGAGTTGATGTAAAAATAGAGAAAACTGTTATGTTGTCAAAGTATTCTTATCCAAAGGACTGAAGAATAATGTCCCCATGGAAGAAGCATTGTTTATGAGAAGCTTAAAGAAAGTAACTGATGTAACCGAACACAAAAGACTTGACTTAAAATAGACACATATTTAAACAAAAAGTAGACATTTAAGCTGATTATATATAGTAAATAATAATGGTATATTGCGTAGTTTGTTATTCGTTCCTGAGATGTACGGTATATTTTTACTTTATTATATGAAGATGCATTTCCATTTTGTTTCCGTGATTTTTTATTGTAATTTTCCTTCATAATAAACAAATAATTTGACAAAATATTGCAATATTTTCAAAAAAGAAAAACTACCACTTTACACTACTCTTTTTGTCGAAAAGTCGACAATGCGGCAACGCAGCCGAAGAACTGCAAGTGACAATAAAACTCGATAAAGGGACAGGTGCGGTTATAATCGTGCACAATGGCAGAAGGTGCATTTGCTCTTCTTCGTCGACGATAGGAGAGGCGGTGCACGGAGTGGCGCTCGTAAACACCATCGAACACCTGGTTTCTGTGCGTTGTCGGGCAGCTGACTCCGAGACTAATCGAAAATATAAATAAAACACGATCGAAAATAAAGCACCAGCGATGACGTAGACGTGTTTTATGGAACGGCCGAACGGGGGAATCACGTACAGGCCACGTTTATGCGGAAATCATAAAATAGTACGAATCCATGCTAATATTAGATTGTTCCGGATTGAAAATACTACGTAAACAACAGGAGAAGTCTTTCTTTATCAAGTATATGCGGGTTGATTAAAAAGCAATTAATAACGTCAAATTGTTGAAGAATATATTCTAGAAACTTAATTATGTAATTAAAAGCGCGGAACAATGACGCAAAATATGGTTATAATGGGATTGCAGGAATAACTTGAAACGTTGCCACAATTATTTTGAATATTTTAAAATTCATTTCAAAGAAACGTAAAAAATCAATCAAATAATTTATGTGGATAATAAAAAAATATATTTGAACTTTCAGATCAAAAGTTACAGTTATTTTTCTATTTAAATAACTTGATTATCTTTACTAATACCATCTCAAATACTTGAAAATGACTAGGCAATATATAAATAAATTACTTTTAAAATATGGTGATAAGTGTACTTATTAAATGTGTGAATTGGACAATAACATTTTTATCATGGAAATAGCATATAGTTTTTCAGAGGAGCGCCACGATCAAACAATTTTGAACGTACAGTATACTTTTCAATCTCTATTCGCTTTGAAGAAAAAAAAGTGTAGATTTATTAACTTTCCTAATGTTTAATTCATAATTAAATGCTAAGAAACAGACACACCAACAATTTTTATGTTACCTCGCCTTCAATGTCACAACACATTGAAAAATTATTTTAATTTGTAACTTCCTGATCGTTTGCCAGTTAATTATGGTAATTCCTTTGAAACAACAATATACCTACGCCACTGCTATAGTCTTATGTTGCGGTAGAGGGTTATTTGGTTATATTTGACCCCTTCATTTATTTATATTGTTATAAGTGATATACAAAAGTTTTAAATAAAACTTGTAGGAGTATATTTACATATCTGTGAAATATGCTCAATAATCCAGTGGCGTGCCTAATGACTAGACACAAACCATTTTTTGAGATATTTTAAATCTTTCGTAGTTTAGACCCTCATAAGTGAAATATGGATATTATACCATAATAACGTAATTGTTGGCATTTGTAGACAAATGAAAAAACAAAATTTATTTTTATTATTTTTTACACAAATAAAAAATTTTATATTATTAATATTATATTTTTTTGATACACTTTATCACATTTTTTTTATATTCGAGTTCAATTAACAAAGATTTTCAACAAAAATGAAACAATGCACATAATATGCCATAAAAAATATATTTTACTATTGTCTTTACTAACTCGCACGCCACTGAATTTTTAAGTAACTTATAATTCTAGAATACTCTTACTAATTTTATTCAAAACAATAATATATATTTTCAACGAATTTTTTTGTTAAACAATACACTTTGTGTAAATTTTACAGGAGTAGATAATCGATGCAAATGGTGTCCGCATTAAAAATAAAATAATTCAATTTCCAGTAATCTTCAGACAATTATCGACTATGAGTCACGGGTCGAAACAATGGAATTTCCGTTCTGGCCCAGGCTATCTATGATTTATTGCGTATGCCGACCTAAGCGTCTTGCGACGAACTTTTTTGAGCAGATTTTCGAGTCAGCACGCGTGATTGTGACACGTGTAAGAACGACGAAACTACCGAGGCACTTTTATCAACACGACCGTGACTACTTACTTGTGTCGTTCGTGTTCACTCCGTCAGCTGTCAAAGTCGATGATATCACAATTTTGTTTAAAATTTTTTTTTCTTCTACACCGTCGCAGCACAATTTACGTGTGGCACACCGAAATCCAGTGTGTGCGGCACCGACACACAAAACACAGCTATTCTTTCACTGAAACCAAATCCGAATCGGTCGGGGACTGTGTCCGAAAAACGAAAGCGCCTACCAGGCAGCAGCTGTACGGCAATCGTTATCGCGGGCCTCCCGGATCAATTGACGCGAACTTTGCCGAAACGCGACACTGGTTGAATGCTGGGCGGCCGTTACCTGCTCTTGATCGGACGGGACACAGGACCAAAATTGTGGGTTCAATCCAAAAAATACTCTGCGTTTCGCGTCGCACGGGGGTGACCACCCGTCTGGGTACCGCGTCTCAATTGTGACTGATGGCGACGAGGAATGGACGTTCGGGCGAAGGCCGACGAGGAAAAGCGGTCATGCGCGTTGCGTCGCTTCGGACGAGGATGTCGAATGGTGGGCGAGGGGCGTGCGACAAGGACGGAGCATGCCGAAACTGTGGAGTAATCATGGCCGACGTACTTGGAAAGTTGCCTCTTCACGATATTCGGTGCCGAATCGGGGTCTCGGCGGTCTCGGCCTAGACAATGCCGTTGTTTAATTGCCGAGAACTGTGAATTGTTGCGGCGGCGGAAAAAAAGGTCGAACGTTTCGGGGGCACTTTTGCTTGCGAACGGGATTATCAGGAAGTTGGCTATACAAAAACTACGTGTCTTTGAACGTGTGAATATTCATCGGTTGGTTTCGAACTACGCAATTTGCTTCGTGGTAATTCATGAACGTAATTCTGTTTTCGTATAATTCAATGGCTTATTACTTTTATGAATAATAAAACACAATTCACTTTTATTATTTTTCAGGTTGGCTCTTTTGCATGCACTTACCGGTAAAAATTACCATTAACAACTTATTTAACGTCATTTCAAAGTGCTTAAATCTTAAGTATTGTCATTAAAGTAATAATAAAAACAAGATTATGTATTTTTGTTTGTCACTTGTAATTTATCAAAACACATAAACAAAACTTATTTTTCATATTATTTTCCAAGATTTGTTTATCATAAAAGCAAAAATTGGTGTTTGTGGTCTATTAAATTTTGAGGTTTTTTAATTTTCAATGTTGTTGAATATAACAAATTTATTGATGTTTTAAGATGCACAAAATTAACCGTAAATTACGAATAAAATTTGGGAGTACAATGGTTCATGTGTATGCGAAAAATTTCAGTATCAAAATTGGTGACTTTTCAGGCAACAATCTGTTAAAATAATTTGAAAAAAATATTTTAAACCAAACCAAAAATATGTCAAATTATTGCTATAAATATTTCAAATTAACACCTTTTTCCATACACTTCTCATAAATAAAATATAGCATGGGGTATTTCGAATACATTTGAAAACAATATATTTGTTATTAAAATCTAACAGAACAAATATAACAAAATATTTAAACTTATTTCAAGTAGAAGTTAATAGTAATTGTTTAGTTTATTTCTCAAAAAAATGCAAGATGGGTATATAGACCTTTCAACATTAGTATTAATATATTTTTTTAATTTATTGCTAAATAAATGGTTGTTGTTGACTTATCAGCGACCAGTTTTCTGATATTATGTAAATATTTACTTGTGTTGTCTAATATTTGTTGAAATATATAATTTTTTGGTAAATAAATCAATTTTTGCCTGTGAAGTAGCATTGAATAGAGAATGGAAGTACCCTTCAAATGAGATGTCACAAAACAGCCCAATCCATAAAAAAGTGATAGTGACCATATAATACTAAGTTATTTGGCACTTGTCAATTATATGGCAAAATTTAGTTACGTGTTTGTATTCGAAGTCGATATCTTATTCAATTAAAAAGTTATTAGATAGGGGGAAGTTTTAAGACTAACTCTATATTATTAATTTAACTAGGGAAACCCCGACAAATATCAGTACATTTGCGTTCATTATATTTTTGGATAGATTGATCACTAGTATTTAACAAAAACAAGGTATCAGTAAAGTAATTTAAATATTTTATGGCTATAAACTAAAAAATCTTATGATGCAAGTCGAAATTGTTTATAAATTACTCGAACTTTAAGCAAAAAATTCCGACGTCTAAGCGATGACCTTATTTATCAGTACGTACGTTTATTATAAATAAACGAGTATTATTCATTACTTTAATTTATACACTTTTCCATTTATCGTTTTAAATTTCATTATTAATGAAAATTTATTTTATTTATTGTGAAAGCTATTGAATATAAATAAAACTTTTAACACGTGTAATATATTGGTACGGCTTTAAAACAAAAACGTGTGTGTATATTTGTATATGAAATGAACTAGCAACGTAATTAATGAAATATGTACATTGTTAATTACCGACCATAATAAATTAAAACTTAACCGGAATTAAATTAAGTATATTTATTTTATGAACAATATTAAATAAAAAAAATTAAGAAAATGAAATAAATAATATTATTTCCGATTAACGTACTCAAATCCAAGGATTGCAAGATATCCTAAGTAGAAAATAATTATATTGAAATCATAAATCTGATGCGAATTTAAGTATCAGGACCTCGTATACCTGACATATTTATTATTTGCAAATTCATTCTTAAAACAAAATTGAGTACGTTTAAATTACAATGGTTTATTTGTATTAAATATAATTAGATAATTATGAATTTTTTAAGGTTCATTTGAAAATTTCTTTATGCCGGCAGTATTTGAATTTGTTCTCTCATCTTAAAAATGGTTTTTCATTATAAGCATATTTATTATTTAATATAAATCCTGATTTACCATATATTGTTTTATAAAAGTCAAAAAGAGTAATAAGTAATATACATACTACATTGTTCATCATTGTGATATTGTTTACTGTATTTTTTGTCAGTTTTCTAAAGCATGATTCACCTAATTGATTCATTAGATGTTTATAGAGAACTAATAGAAACATAATTCTGAAATTTTGGTCGCCGCTATAACACTCTATTGTTCAAAAATATTTTCAATATATCAATTGATATTAAAATTAAGCGTTGAATGCTGCCTTTACTTTACTTTGTCATTAAGTGGCAAGTTTTGTAAATGTATATAACAAAAATGAACTTTTCAACATTACCATTGTTGATAACACAAACGTTTCTGTTGTTTACTTCATGTGACTAAATGTTCTGAAAATATTAAATAACTTAGAAACAAATTACCACAATTGCAGGCAAAAATGTCTTAGTATTTATAGGGTTCTATTTGAAAAAACAAAGTTAGTCTCACTTCCGGTTGATCCGGAAGTGGCAGTGCTTTGAATATATTTTGGAAACTTGATTAGATAACGCTATACTTGCAGCCAAAATTGTTTAATATTTCATTTAGTGTCTTCATAATCTTTTAATAAATTAGAATTTAGTTGAACATCCTGTATAAATATTAATTGATTTATTAATGAAATATTTATTTAACCAGTTTTTAAGTGATTAAAACAATATGAAAAAATATTTAATTTAAAGTCGACGTAATTCCATATAGAATTTCAGTTACTTGGTAACAAAGTTATCAATCAATACAATTTAACTGCATAAACGCGACTAGCGTGGGAATAACATGATTTTATCTGTATGATTAAGAATCAATCAACTAATTTTAATATTTTATTATTAATGATTTTCATCAAAACAATTATTTACCTAAAATATCTGCATAATATCATTCATGAAAATCACTGACAAAAAGTGAGGGAAGCATTTTGGCAAATTGCATAATAATTTGATTTGCCGTTTAATTACACTAAATAAAATTTTGTTGAAACAAGCGCAAAATGCTTTTAGCGCAGTTCCACACAAAATATTATTATCGTAATCCGGGACCTCTCTCAGACATTACATAGAATACAAAACAAAAACAGCTCGAATATATTCTCACACACAGACACAGACGTCGCCAATAAACAGCGTTGGAACACATAAACTGGGCACGATAATCGAATCACGAGGCATGCCACGACCGTGGCGTGTGACGCACGGTCCAAATTTAACCCGTTGCTCGTGTGTCGTATGCGACGCCTATGAATATTTCGAACGTCGCCGTTCAAACAGTACGGATTTTTAATTTGTTCTCCTTTGTTGTTGTTGTCGTCGTCGTGACCGTATGTGCGTTGTTGGGTCGAAAAGTGTTCGAACCGAAAGGTTGTTGATCGAATTGTGACGGGATGGGACAACGGTCGACAATACATTTCGGGTTGATGTCAGTGACACGTCGCTTTTTGCTATGTCCGAGGAGAAGAGCGAAACAATGCACGACGTTATTCTCGTCGGCCGAGCACTTTTATATCGCCCCTTCCTGACGGTGTATCACATTTGCGTCTTTACTTTTGCTCGGCTGATAATGTTATCTTTGTTGGGGATTTGTGTTGCAAATGTCAGAAGTCATTCACATTCATAATTTCTTTGTTAAGATAGCAGGAATTTGCATTTTGCTCGTTTAACAGGATAAAAAGTGACCGTTTTATACGCTTCTTAATAATCCGATTTGGAGGTTCAAAAGGAAAACAGACAAAATTAAATTCCCTGCTGTTCTGTTCAATTTCAAATTGACTATCACCTATTACTTTTTTTTTGTTATTTCATATTCAGTTTTTATTAAATAATTTATTTTACAAATAATAATTCGAATTTTCTCAGTTTTTCTTAAATACCTTTTATTTAAAATCATAAAACACTCTTTGTCTGCAAGAACGAAAATTGTATGTTTTTTGTTTAACAATTATTAAAAAATTAAAATTAGATAGTATGAACAACAATAAGATGCACATAAATCTTTAAAATTATTTTAATTATTTTAAATGGGACACCCCGTACCAATTGATATTTTCACATATAATAAATCGATATTTTCTATAGTTTTATTTCAAATCCCTCTAATTTTATTAAATACCAAAAAAATAAAGACTAACTAAAATATACAAAATGAATCAACCTTTGTCTGCAAAATTTTGTCAGTTAGACAAAAATTCTATATTTTTAATTATTTAAAATTTTTCAAAATTAACCTCAAAAATTGTTATATTTGAATTGTTTAAATTAGATAGATAGGTATGGTCAAATGGCTTATAATTCTTTAAAATTATTTTAATAATTGTATTTACATTTTCGTATATTTTCAATCGATTTTTTCTCTAGTTTATTTCAAATTCTTCAAATCTTATTAAGAACTAAAAAATAAAAACTAAAATCCTTCAAATCTTATTAGGAACTAAAAAATAAAAACTAATTAAAATATACGAATTAAATTACTCTGTCTGAAAAAAATTGAGACAAAAAAAGTTGTATATTTTTAAAACTAAATTTCTCAAAACTTGTTAATTTTAATCTGTTTAAATCAGACAGTGTAACTACATAGTTAGATAACAAGTAGCTTATTTTTATTGATTTATAAATTGATCCCGTATATTTTTCATTCATATATACAATAAATCGATTTTTTATAGACTTTTAAAATGTATTTCATTTTTTAATGATTTTAAAGTTTTCAATTATTTTCGAAATTATCATTCAAAATTCTTATTTTTTATTCAGATGAGAAGCAATTTTTACGTTATTTAATTATTGTTCTGTACTAAAAACCTATAAATAACCTATAACTACTTTATTATTAGATTTACTGATGTAGACTTGGAATTTTTGGAAGTTTTAAAAGCTGGCTAAAAAATTCTATTAAAAATTCTCAGTGACTTAATTGACAGAAACTATGATAAAATTGAAACTTAAATTACTTTGTAAATTAAATTTAATACGACCTCTTTTTTGTTTTTGCATAATCAAATAAGTAACAAAGATACTTTTAGTTTGAAGAAGGGTTGTAAAAAACCCATATTGAATATGGTATAATAATTAGTCTATTAAATAAGTTTAATTCTTAAAACATCGGCATAATTCAGAATTTGACATGTTCTTCAAATTTTGAGTAGAAATCTATTTTTAACGAATTTGTTATATTTGTTTTTTTTTTAATAGAATTGAATAAGCCAAGCCTCCTTAATATTTTATGTATACATAATTAAAAAACTTTTTAATAAATATATCCAAAAGGTTAATGTTCATCACAGCGACTTCCTCATAAAGGAATACAAAAACGATAACAAAAACTGTTTCAACCACATTCCAACTACATACTCCTAATAGACACGAACCGTGAAGGTTAAGGAGCTCCTTTTTACCTGTGCACTCATTCACCACCACGGGGCTAGAGTGGCTAGCGTAAATGATATTACGTTCTCGAAAAATGCCACATCCGTAGGAACAACCTACAAGGAGAAAACCCAATTCAAATGGCATTTCCTAGATTAAATGCGCACTTACATACGGTTCAAAAACAAATTAGCACGCTTTGTGTACCGTACGTATGCGCGAATCGTTCCGATCGTCCAAGGTTCCGTGTGACGTGGGCGATTTTCACGCAGCCTTTGTTGCAATCTTTGTTAATCGTCGAGCGTTATTAGTTTAGGTAAACAAAGAACGCCGCGAATGCGGTATTTTCATGTACTGTGATATTCACGGTAACCGGCGTTCAACGCTAATATACCTGGAGGTCTGACATGCAGTAAAAAGCTTTTACAACCAGTACAGTAACGCAACAATAATCATTTTATGTTTCGAAGCAATAGCGCAATAAACATGTGCAGGTTTACTATTTTAACCTGGGTTTTACAACAGGTACATTCGCAATGGATGTTTATGTCGCATTCATATATAAGAGGTCGTAAATATCGTCTTTATTGGATGGATAATTGGAAGATTATGGGCAATTTATCAAAAGAGGTTGACGGGATTATCAAAATGTACCGTTTCTTTGCCAGTCATGAATAATCTCATCCAGATACTCGTTCAAACATTTATGTCGTACTTCTACTTCTTCGAATAATTAGATATTTGCCATTGCTTTTGTTCACAAAACACAAAGGAGTTTTCAGCCTTTTCTGTTTCAGGATTATTACAGACAGTATTTGTGTGGTCTCTAAAAATAACTGCACTCTATTAATTAAAATGCATTGTTGGCTTGTATAATTGCTGCCAAATGCAGCGATATTCCCACTGACTGACATCTATTATTACTGTCGAGTTTTTAGCCAAGACAATTTTATCCACGGCTGTTACAAAACAGCATTCAATTCGGAACGTCCGTCACAGGTATATTGAAACGATTGCATATCAGCACCACACAATTTTACCGACGTTGGCCACGAGAACGGGCGTCATTTGAATGAATCCGAGGAGAAACGCAAAACAAACGTGCCGGAGACAACGTCGACCTCGGTGCGACCTTCTGGCCGTACGTTAATCAGCTGATTGCGTCGCATTTCGATGAGCTTTAGATCTAACTAATTGTGAGAAATCGTCGTATCTGAAGACACAGATGTGAACTGGTTCTACGTGTTTGCGACAGACACTATTTGTAAATAATGTTGTTCTTTTGTTGATGTTTTGATGTGTATGTTCTTCATGACATATAAACATATTTAAAAAAATATTTACAGTTCAAAGGTCAAATTCGTACATTGTTAATCTACACTTTTAATGACCCTGATAATGCTGATAACTGGTGTTGATTATTGTAGAAGTAAAGCAAAAGGTAAACTGGACGAGTATTCTTTTTTATAGGTGCATAAGCCTTAAATATATATTTTTGAATTAAAAAATAATCCTTATTCTTATTCTATTCTTTACATTTTTAACATATCTTCACCGAACTCCGCTAATCTTGTGAACTGTGATAGTGGAATGCGACCCGTCAGCCTTCGATTAGGCCTCAGCTGTAACAGAACATGATAAAACAAACACCATTGGTTATCCTGTTTACCAAAACCTATCGGACTGAAACCAACACAGACTTTGTTTCTGTTTCCAAATATACAAATTATTTTAGAAGAAATACAGTTTATTTGAGAAACTGTTGCCAGTTTTACAATTTACAAGACAAAAAGGATTAAATTGGAGTCCAAGGTGCATTAGCCCAGCAATGACTTCACGATTTTGAAGGTGTTTCGGAGACGATTAACATTTATGTTGGGATAGAAGCCAAAAACGTATCCATAAAATACGCCTCAAGGACAGATTGAATAAAATAAAAATTTAAGTGTTTACAAGCAAAAAAAAGAAGAGGCGTGACATTTTTCAGCTAATTATTTATTCTAGCAAAAACCTTTAAATTAACATTTATAGTAAGCGTAAACTTTTAAAATTCAAAATAAAACGGAGTGCACTTGAAAAAACTTATTTACATAAATGCCCAGTTCACAGTTCGCTCGTGCCCGTCCACGAACCGCAATCGTTAATTAGAGAGGCATTTTATTATTTCCATTAAGAGCTTTGGTCCGCATGGAAACTCACGGCCAAGGAGTGAGGCGAGCGGCTAGATCCGAGATTTATTATTATCCTGTACAGAACCTCTCTAGACAGTCTTTGACCTTTGCCAAGTTTTCCTTAGTCATCATCCATTGCCCGTGCACACAAATAAATCCTTTTTGCGCGCTATATTTAACGGGTCTCCAGTTTCGCACAAAGGCCAGGGAATTAAATGCGATTCGTAGAAATATAAATACAAACATAGATGTGAAGGAACATGGGGAAATTCAATGACCGCCACGTCAAGTTGCGACGATTTTTTGTTATCATACATTAATTAATTGTAATTTACCATTTATCTTGCAATTATGGAATGACACGATTGGGAAATGCCGCTACCGGTTTGCTCTAGTATATTGATTGATTTTCTTTATCAATTTTCGATGTTTATAGTTCCACGTGACCCAGATTAAAGCAAAATTAAATAAAAATTTATGAGTTTCAAGAACTTCGACGATTAAGTATCTAGACAATTGTGAGAATCTATTACACATACACTGTTAGTACGTCAAAAATAATGACGTAGTTCAATAATTATCGTTAATATAATTGTTCAAAGTTGTCCTAAATTGTTTGTTTTGGGTACTTTTAGACCGCAGATAAGATATTCCTGTCTCAATTTTTTAATTTGCCATAAATTTAAAAACGTTATTTACAAAATACTACTAAACTTGATTATGAAGAAGCAAATCAACATTGGAAACATTTATTAATAAATTTATATAAATACTTTTAACGGTATTTCAATTTTTTGTTTAAAAAGAATAATGATAATCCTCTTTTTCTTTCTTTCTTCTTGTTTAAGGAAATTTAATTGTTCGTTTATTAAAATATACCATTTTAGTTTCTTTTAAGATTATCGTCTACTTACAAATACAATGGTAGGCCATAGATAACATTTAAAATTTAACATTTTGTAAGATATTTCATAAAAAATTCAACATTTGTGAATTAAGTATATAAAACATATTTCAATATTCTATACGTTTTTTTTGTCACACATTTGTCAAACGTCGGAGAACACACATATTAGTCTGATTTGGTTGGTTAAATGACCAAATATATACTATACTTTTCCTATTCCTACTCCTTTGATGGACAGGTAAATTGGAAGAATTAGTAATTTCTTGTTTACTAGCCAAAAAAACATATAATTAATTCAGTCATACGGTATTAGTATGTCTAGTAGAGCAATCAGACGTTGTCTGCATAAACAAAAATAGCTAATATTTATTTAAGTAAAGAAAACAATAAAATAGAACAAGAATTTTGATGAGAATTCCTTGAAGTGATGAGTCCAAGTTCAATAGAGTGGGACTAGAACTTTGAAACATGGTTAAGGAAACGTTACGGTTTGGGATTACTTTTCTTGGCAAGATATAGCATCATTACAGAAAATTATTAGTGACATGGACTATTTCATATATGTAGATAACATGAGATGTAACAGAGCCATGACAATGATCCGAAGCCTCGAAAGTCATGTAAAAAAAATGTTATTAACAAAATTGGCCATAATAAAAACGTGGAATATATATTTTTAAATTACTCCTAGGAGGACTAATACCTTCTTAAAAGTTTAAGGTGCGTTTTGGCTTAGTTTCTTTGATATATCTTCTATATTTTTTACCTATTTTACTACAACTGTTAAAAACACTGAATTAACTACTAAAAAAATTGATAAATTAATGTTAATTTCTTTTTTAAATTCTTTCAAAAATTTTTTGCGACATATTCTGTTACTTTTCTGTGAGAAATCCCATTTTTTTAATGGATGATTAATATGTACTTATCACTGGCCGACAACAATTTCTCATCGTCCTAAATTCCTTATCGAAAACAGCAAATTTACAAACCGAAAAACATCCAAGTATTAGGAAAGAAGGCGGACACTCGATAGGTAAGAATGGTAGGCAATTGGTTCGTCGAAGAGGCGGCATTGACGTCGGCAATGCCGTTCGTGGCTCTCGAAGACAGGTGATCCCACTAGAGCCCGAAGCGAACCAGTTTGATCGATTTTTACCTAGACCCATAGTGGAACTTAGAACCGAGGCCGGATCTATCTGGCGAATAATTGGGCCGAACAAGGTCGCGTGTGGTCGCACACTTGCACCGGCGCAACGCGTTGATTTCAAAACGATAAATTTTATGGGATATAATAATCAAATTGATCCCGAATATGGTGATTGCGGACGATCAATCATCATATGAACCGAATTGTGCGTTATCCAGTTATTCAACCTTTCCATAAACATGAACGATCACATATCTCATATACTTTCTATTATAGAAGTTCTGTGGAAAGAACAAAGGAAAACAAATCTAAGGGGATCACTCCATCTGACCGTAATGGACAGTGACGCAGTCGGAGATGCCATCGGACATGATACATGAATAAATTGATACCAAATGACACTCCATTTTCGAGCACGTTTGCCCAACTATCTACGCAGCACATTGCGACCGCACAATATCTCACATCTGGCCACATAAAATATGGTAAACGGTTGTATGGAGTCGTAGAGTTTTGCCCTCTCTAAAAATATATACACTGAGCGTTCCGTTCTGCTTGTTAAAAGTAGAAGCCCAGCTCTGCAACAAATATTTTTAACTCTTTCGAAGCTTTACATTTTCGGTTATGGGGATAAAATGTTTCTGGTTGATTAATAGTTATTGTCATCATATATTATTTTTTCAGGTATTCTATTAAAATCATTGACTGTTCAGATAAAATGTTCTTCTTGTGGTTTTAATATTTATACTACTATCCTTCCCATCCACCTACTTAGTGTTTATTTGAATAAATGTACAATTGTGAAAATAAGCATTGGATAAATACTGCAAAGAACATTCGATACGTTCGACCTACATTAGGCTGATTTCCAGATGTTTCCTTTGTCAAATCAAACAGCTACATCATTTTTTTACCAGAAATATTACATGTAATAATACATTAAACTTCAATTCAAATTATAGACAGCTGGAGTTAAAATTCTTGAAGTTTTAATATGGATATTATTATTCCTCAACTCCGCCTCTTTATTACTTATCTTCCTTAATGTGCAATTTTAAAACGAAACTTTGAAGATTAAAAAAAATAATTTTTTTAAACACGCGTTCGATTTCTGACGTTCCACCTAATTGCCCATTTTCATTCATCGACAGCTTCCTGATTTGAATATCAATGGAACCAACAGGCAGCAAAATCTTTTCCGATCACTTTTTACATTCACTCTCGTCGCACCCTCTCCCCATAAACAATAACCGTTTCGCCACCGTCGAACCGACCCACCGCCGGAATGAGTGCCATAGTGACACGAAACATGGGGGTACCCCCTTGCAGTTGTCGGCCGAGCCCCGGTGTAATTTGCCCTCACGGAAAGCCGTCGACTGTCAGGCGGGCCGCGGCTGTCAAGGGGGTCACTGACCGTCGAGGCGGTTCACGTGGGGCCTTCTGGGTGCAATCAGCCGCCCGCCCCGGCCTTCTCCGTCCGTGCGAAGGAGCGGAGAGCACACGATGGGCGGAGCGCCGCGGCGCTGCTGCCTCTCTTCTCTTCGTTCGACGACGATCGCCGTCGTTCTGAAAGCGTTCACCACCAATTTTTGATTGGCACCACTTGATGAGCTTTAGGTATTGAGGCGCAGACTTTTTCATTATTTTCTTACATTTTAGAGAAGAGTGGAGCTCCAAGCGCATTGCTAATGGAAGGGATTTGTTTTTTGTTCGACAACTTTTAAGCAGTTGGAGAAAAATAATAGGTTTAAAAATATGGGATTTCGGCCATAATCTAGAAACTACCTTCATGTACAGCATTGTTAAAAATTTTGACCTTACATCCATGTAATTAAATCTCAAACTTGTGTTTAATTCTGGCCTCCAAACTTCTAATCCCTTTTAGCAACACAGTTATAGGTAGTACATCCCACTTAAAACCTACAATTAAATAAATAACCTTTCAAAATGAATCACGTTTAATGCTCATTTAAATTAAATATCCAGTTTAATTTGGCACGACACTGACTTTAAAATTAAAGGAAAAAGCTAAAATCTTTCGGGCTTTATTTCATATTTATTAGCAATTAGTTTCTCGTATACCATATTTCATTTATATTGTAAAGCAAAAATTACATAAGCTTAAAGCTGTCCCTCAGCTTTAAACTTGGCCTACTTTATATCCTCTATCTTCAATTATTCAGCTGATAACGACAACACTAATGGATAAACTAAAACAGGCTAAAATAGAGAGCTAAATATACAAGAAATGATATTTGGGTCACACGTGTACCACAATATAGCGACGCTATACCAGAAGCGAGTTAAAACTTATTGCATAAGCTGTAGAGTTACAAATATATTATATTTTTATCCGCAAAGAGTAATAAATCAATAAATTATTGGAACAATAATTAAATAAAATAAAAAAAAATAAATTAAATTTCTTTCTATAAACATAATGTAATAAAACATTCAATATGTCTCCATGTTTCTCACATATAATCAAGATACCACTCCTAAAAATTCGTAAAAATATGGATTTCGTATCTTGTGTTTATAATTAATTAATTTGTTATCTTATCTGTATATTGTTCATACACAAAGGTACAAACATCTACCGCTAAAAAATATTAAAAATCAGTGATTTCGATAGATATAAGTGTAATAACTACGGGGTGGAGTACTATTCTAATAAAGTAACTATTTTTTCATCACATCAAGATTGACTGCTTATTTATAGAGATGACCAAAATTCAATATTCTAATGGACTGTATAACGGTTTACCTTTTGAAATTGTACCGGTGAAAGCTTTTGACGTCTTTAGCCAAACTATTTGTATTTCACTACAAAATAGTATGCATATTTTATATATGTTTACATATACGTATAAAATAACAACTAATCAAAATGGTACTACATATTCATGAAAACTATTATAATTATAATTCCACTATTATTATTATTATAAATTATTTTCCATTACAATAAAATTTGTCAAAGAAATATTATAAATTTGAAAAATTATTATTTATTTTATATATTATTTCTAATATTGTCAAACATGATGCAAGTTACTTCTCTCATTAATATTGAATTTTTAGAAAATTAAATTGTTTTCCTTATTTATAAAATTCAGCAACTTTTTTATTACTAAATGAAACTGTCACAAAAAAGTCAAAAATTAATATTTTTTTTTTTTCAAAATTGTTTTGTACTTTGTAAAAATACTTTAGTTAACACCCATGGAAACTTAACTTAGTAAATAACGGGCACCCCATTGTTTTGAAATCTAAAATAATTTAAAAACAATTAAATTTTATTTCTCAACAAATTGTACTTAATAATATTCTTCGTAGTTCATTCACCTTATTTTTTCAACAAAGTATTCCTAGATAGTGTTAAAGTTTTCTGTCAAATCCAAAATATTTTGTAACATAATTAACTGCCATTATGTAATATTAAATATTCTTCAACAGTAACAAAGTAAAATTTAATAAAAATTAGCAACAAAGAGCAATTGCCAAGGAACGGCACGTATCAAGTATGACCATTAACAGTAAAACTTCTCTCATTTAACATTTAGCGTCCCCGATTTTAAAGCCGCACCATCCATACAGCAAGGGGTAACGTTTCCTCGGGCATGCTGAACGATGTCCTTTGAGATACGGCAACACCGCCACCAAATAATGGGGGGACAGAGGGATGAACAACCACCACGCATCGTGTTTAGTACACAAATAATTACTGAGGCATTTAGGGGTCGTCACGAGGGGAACGACGGTATAATTCCACCTGTTCTTCGTGTCTCGGAATTTACGGGTTCGAGATTTTCAAGTGATTTGATGGTGGCTGTTCAAGTGCGTTTTCGTATCGTTACGATTAAGGTTTCATCTTAAATTGTTGCAAGATGCCGTGTTGAAATGTGAAACAATTAGTTTGCACTTATAAATCTGCATAAATCATATTTCGTTACGAAATACGAAGGTTCACAAATGGGTCAAACGGTTTCAGTACACAACAACCTCGACTGCAAACTGCTAATTAAAATTCAGAATGCAAATTAATTTGTTTTAGTGCGTTTTATTAGTAAAAAAAACTTAATAATAATGTAAATAATAACAATAATAATATATAGGGTGACTTAGTTAACAGACACATTAGAAAATGTATGAAAAATGTATATGAATCGGTTTTTAAACATTTAATTTTTTCAAAATATTTTCAAGACAATAGTTGAAAAGTTTATTCTTGGAATAGACAGGAAGTGTTTTGGGAATAATTTAGAAAAAACAGATGACAATCAAAATTTTAGGTTGATATCTGTTTTCGTATTCTAATATAACTAATAATTAATAATAATGATAATAATAATAATAAATCACTTAGTTGAATCATCCTATATAACTAAAATATAATATATACATAACTAAACATAATTAAAGAGTATATTTAAATTAGGAAGATTATATTTCAAAATAATTAATAAAGTTTAAATGACGTCACGTATAAATATATATTAGATTTGAATTAAAAATTTAAATTTTATACAGAAATGTACAATTAACATGGTTAAATGTCAATTTACCATTGAATTATCCACTCTACAAATTCGGATGGTGGTGCTAATTAAAAAAATAATTACTAATGCGTAAATTTTTATCAAAATATGTAATAAACCTTGAGTTAACAATGTGGATTACACTTTAGTCAATTAGCAAAAATACACATTTAATTAACCTGGAAAAGCGCTATAACCTATTGTTTATAGTAACTAGGTTTGCAGTACAGTAAAACAAGGTCTCTTCAAGACAATATTATTAAGAAGCAAAAATGTATGTATGAGGACAATTTTAAAAAACACTGCTGATTATTTTATCTTATTGTTGGTGATTATCATTATTAAATAGAAATCATCACATGTACTTAAGTTTAATTGTAACAAAAAGAAATTTATTTAATTACCTGTTCACCGAAGGATTGTTAACAAGTTTTATATTCAAGTTTCACTTAAAAATATACAATAAGATAATCTTATAACTTTTTATTGTATTTGTGTAATAGTAGATAAAAATATTAATGTTGTACCTTCCAAAAGAAGCTAATTACTGTGATAATCAATATTACATTGTCCCCAAAATCTGGTATACAAATTCTGTCATCTCTACCTCGGCAACCCCCGACCTAACCCACGGTTGACCGGGCGCCAATTCACTTTCCGAATCCGACTGCTTCTTCGCCAAAAGCCATCCCCGCAACCAACAGCCATCACCCCATCTACGAAACAATCCCCATTAGGGAAGGGGTTGAATCGTGTGACAAATTAACTCGTTTGGCAACGGCGCTTCGTACGAGCCTCGAAAATCAATACAATGTGCGGCGGCGCGGGGGTGGTAACGAGAGCGGGCGGACCATCCGATCCGGAGGCGGGCAGACGAAGCCGCGTGCTTTGAAAGACGGGCGGCGGCGAAACGAGAACCCCTGCGGCTCATTCGTTTAGCCGTGACAACGTTGCCGCCACACGAAATGCGATGAAGGGGGACAAAAACTTCGACGTTCATCTAGTGTTTAATTTAAAAGTGCGCATTTTTTTAAAAAGTATTTCGAAATTAGCATTTATTTTATCAATGTAATAATTTTAATTTTATTTAATCAAATTCAATTTGTTTGAAAGAGTAAATCTTTATCATGCACTATTATCTACAGAAATCAAAATTTTAGTTTGGTAAAAGTTTTCATAGACCGATTAATTTTTCCCTGTTCCATTAAAATACAATCAAGCATTATTTAAGAATATACCTTATTACAATAAATTTATTGAAATTATTACTATTATTCGATTGCACGAAATTGTATTATTTATATTCTTTTTAATTTTATTTAATTAAATTAATAATTTAATATAAAGGAGTCTTTATTTTTGACATAATATAATTGCATTATTGTAATATTAATAAATGATTATTTATTAAAAAAAAATATGAATATTGTGGTTAATGAAATCTAGTAACTATTTGCAAATAAATATTTATTTCTTTTAATTTAGTAAAATTAAATTTATTTTCATGAAAACAGACAGCAAACAACTCAAATTAGAGAAACCTGTGCATATTAATTATTATATTATTATTTAAATGTCCATGAAATAATTAATTCTGTATTAAATAATAGTATTATTATTAATATTTTAAGAAAAATAACTGAATATTCCTATATATTTAAACATATCTTTTGTAAAAACTATAAATTCATCAATCAATAGTTTAGTTTTGTAATTTAAAAGGGTTTCTTCACTTATATTACTTAGATTTATAGATAGATCTAAATCCAAATCTGTATCACCTTGATAATAAGGACGAAGACGAATTGTGATTTACAGCAACATATTTCAAATTCGTTGAAGCGAGATACATGCATATTTAAAACAGATAAACCGATTATATGTGTAATGGTTTAGATAATGAATAAAAATAAAGATTCGTTCAGTAAATTATACGTACACAAATTTCAACAATATCAATGATAAATACTGTTACGGCGCATTTTTACTTGTAATAAATAAATATAGGAATGAGACATGTATTTAATTAAATAATTAAACTAAAATAAAATTAAAATTAACGGTTTCCGTTACATCGCAAACCTGATAATTGAACGTACAGTTTACGTCGGAGCGAGAAAAAAATAAATCAGCTCAGAGACCGACTTTCAACTTTTAACCCTGCACTTGGCAAGTTTACAAAAATAATTGGGCCTGCGAGCGGCGGCGGTGGCAGCGGCATAAAAACGTTATGTTTATATGTGCGAAACGCCAGCCAGCCGCGATGCACGACACTGAAGGGTAGGTGAGGGGTGGCGGCGACGGTGGCTTCGACGGCCCACATCGCACAACCCGACAGACCGCATTAAATTATGCACCCGCACACGAACGGCGCGGCGAAGCGGCCTAGACCCGTCGATCGATCGGACGCTCGCCGCCCCACCCGCCGTCCCATTGTTTGGTCACATCGGCTTTAAAACGGGGGCGCCGCCACATCGAGGAGGAGAGAGTGAAATTGCGAGACACGTGTGCCAAGAGATGCGGCCCATTCAATCGATCGGCATCGCCGCCCCCATCGCGTTTCGCCCCCGGTCGCACGACGTTGCCGCAGTCCGTGCCGTTCTGATGGGGAGCTTTTTTGGTATTCCACAAAAACTGATGTTCACAATCAGTCAAAACAACGTGGAAGAGACGGGGGCGAAAGCGTGTAATTAGGGAAGGAATGTCGCAGACGAAAAACTGACACAATCTTTCCCGACGATGTTTTTACCAATATATTTTGTTCGTTGCAAAAAGGATCATGACTCTTTATGTATTGCAAAAAGTTGAGATTTGAAGTTCTATGAGAAAATTATTATTAAATATAATTTGATATAATAAGATATTTCAATTGAAATTTTACTTAATGCTGTAGTATAGTTACAATCAAAAAATTATATTAAAAACATATTATATATATTTTTTAATACTCTAGAAAAATATGCAAAAAATTAATAATTAATTTAGTATGTTCATAGTTAAATGTCTTTTTTTTAATCTCCAATTAAAAAACTTTTAAGATTTTTAAAAAACTAATTTGTTTAATATTTAGTAATAAAACTCTTTTTCTTCAGTGATACCCTTTAACATTTAAGTGAAAATTGTTTCATAGAAACAGATAAACTTGGTCTTAATTAATGAATTATGAGACTTTGATGATTCTTCATTATTTAACTTGATTGATGTTGATTAAAATTAATATTAAGTTAGTTTTCAATCAACAAATTAATGTTAGTCAACAAAGAAAAAACAATGTAAACTACATGTCACGTTGTATTTTATTCAAAAATTAAGATTAGATATAAATTATCAGGAATTCTGCGTATTAATTTATTGTTACCAGCATATATTTTTCTAATAAATAATACTTCAGAATAGTACTTTGTACTTTACAATTAATGCAATTTTTATAAATCGTACTATGTTACTAATTGATAAATTATTTTATGACAAGCAGTAAGTGAATTTTATCCTTAAAATCATTTTACTAATCAATATTTCGATAAATACATTAATTATAATTAATTTATAATGTTCTTTTCGAATATAAATGTGAAACGTACAATATTTAGTAACATTTTTATTAATTTCTTATCAATTATTATACGATATGCACTGATGACTTTCATTTTTGCCTTAATGTTATCCTTTCCACAGTGGAATTCAATCAATATATTCTGGTAAGTTTATTTATTATGAAATTTCTCCAATGTAACATGTAAACACATCATTTTTGCATAAATTATAAATACTACAGACACGTGCGCCAGGCTTTCGAAACGTATTTGTGCCTTGAACATAAAAATAAGGAACTAGATGCAAAGCAAGGTGGGCACCAACTCAAAACACGTGCGTTGAAACCACTGTTCATCATTGAAGAAATAAACCATGTACTACGTCTATTAGTTAAGTTTTATTATTGAAAGTCACGTGAAAAAAAGCATCACTACGTTTAATCTAAATACAATGAAAATATGGTTTTACTAGACTTACCATAATAAATGATGCTATAACATTTTACTGTTCCTGAAAAATATTGACAGTTTTTATAAAATCTGCTTGACTAACATTCATTAATATGGCTTTTAATTAAAAGACATTCGAATCAACAACAACAAATTTATAAATAATATAAATGAACAGCAATTAATGCAAGTGCAATACTAAACATTTTTATGTAATTGCGAAATCAATTAAGTCGTAAAATGTTACAAAAATAGTACATAGTAACATTACTACATTATTTATTGACATGCTATTTATGAATTTGTTAAAATATTTATTTTACATTCAAATTTCATTCAAAAGTTTTACAATATCTAATCAACAATGTTATTCAATAAAATCAATATTTACAATGTAGTTTATTAAAATCAAATCCATATTTATTGTAACTTAAGAAACATGAAATTTTTATCGTTTTTTGTTTAAAATAAATAACCCATTTCATTTGTAATTTACTTAAATTACGAAGAACAATAAAAAACATATTTTTAAACTCATGGACAACGTGACCTTCGTATTTATTTATTCATTAACACGTTTGAGGCTGAAAGCGTAAAATATTAACAACTTTACGTCAATTTTTTGTATTAAAATTTGTAAATTGCAATCCAATTGGATGTTTTTTTAATTAAACATGCACTGGGCAATATAACATATTCATGTGTGCCGAAAAAGTAATTTGAAATGTTCGTTATTAATACGCGTTTACTTCATAAAACGGGTAAATTTATACGTTTAATTTATGGATAAATTAGAACTGATTGCGGGCTGAAAATTGTGAAGGTTACAGTAATAAAAACAAGATGATTTAATAATGTTTTGTTTATTGCTAATGATTTTACAGTACATTTAACAGGTAATTATAATTTCTCCACGTATAAAATTCATTTATTTCTTAAGTCATTATGCGCACACCGCATTCATTCTTACATATGAATAAGTTAAGTCTTACATATTTACATTTAAAATTTATACACTTTGCAAATGGCATCTAATTATTTATTGGAATTGCAGTACCTAGAAGTTGGCGGAAAATATTACAAAGAATTAAATTTAAAAATAGCTTTTACCCTAGTTTGTATAGTTTTCTAGAAAAACTAACAGTCTACTTTTTAATCACGCCTTTAACTTGTATTTTTAAAACAACCTACATCAAAATGTATTTTTAAAAATTCAGGAAGTGTAGTCGTTAATATATTGAATAATTCCTTGACTGTCTTGATAGTTTGCCAATTAAAAACAAACCCTTGTGTACAAATTAAACTGTGTGGTACTGAACAAAATCAACAACAAAAAACAAACTAATTAGAATAATTACAGGATGACAATATGAAACTGATTATTTTTGTAGGGACAAACTGACAGGTTATTGCTACTTAAAACATAAAAGGCAGTTAACAGATTAAATAAGCGGAGCGTTGTTTAAATATTTGGTATTCGAACTATAATAACAATGATAATCTGACAGCAGAGAAAATGGCGACATTCAAACTAGGAACACTGAACTACGTATTTATATTTAAAAGTCTACCAGGGCACCTTTAACTATGGAAAATGAATCGTTAATAGTTGAATATAGTCAGAAATTACTTACAATTTTATTAATTAGGCCAAATATATGAAAAAACTAGTAAATAACAAGAGATGCCACAACGACACACAAATTGACTTAATTATGGAACCCGAAACACGTGACTCAGAAAACTCGTTCTTATTGGCTGTCCACTTGCCAAATGATTTATTTTTTTCCATCCCACGCCCTCTATGTTATTTTCCCAGCACTTCGTAATGACGTCATATTTTTATGAGAGCTATTTGTTCAATTTAAGGTAAATGTTGGAATGACAACAGAAACGTTGTAAATTTTACTCATTATTTATTTTGAATTTTCGCATTTATTCAAAAAAATTCTTTAACGGTAGTTCCAATGTACCCGATGTGTCAAACATTGAGGTTAAATGATGCAAAGTGTGAAAATATAACATAAGTTTCAAATTTTTAATATTACTAGTTTCACAAAATGCAGAGGGAAGGTGGGTCTTTCAACAAATTATTTCAATACCTGTTAATTTTATTTTAGAAGTCAAAAACTATTTCACAAAAATTATTAAAGAGGAAGAGGATGTTTCTATTGGAGTTGCAGCTATAAGAACCTTGCTAGAAATAATAAATCAATCGAAATGTAAGCAGTGTGTTTTTTGAATGTCGCATATAAATAATATAGTTCTCTTTAGGTGGTACTGTAAAAGAATTAGATGTCATACTGAAAGATGGAATTAATGTAATGCAGAGCTTAAATTATCCTGTTGCTGGAATTACATCAGGATGTGAGCTGTTTTTGAGGTTTATTACTTTGGCTTCCTTGGATTCTGTACGTTTTAACTTTATTCTGACTGCAAAGGAACTCATTTTGTTTGTTTCTAGTCATTTACTGAAGCTAAAAAAGTTATGCTGGGAAGAGGGAAGAAATTTATTAATAAATTAGGTGAATCTAGAAATAAAATTGTGAAATTGGCATCTGAATTCATTTTGGATGGATCTGTAAGTAGTCTTTATTATTTTTTTATGTTTATTATATAATTTTGTTATAGTCAATTTTAACTCACTCAAGGTCCAGGGTTGTATTAAAAACATTAAAAGAAGCAGCCAAACAGAAAAGACAATTTCAAGTATTTGTCACTATTTCAGCTCCAGATGATTGTGGGTAAGAGATAAAATTATTTAAAAGGGTGTTATAGTCAGTTATTTAGTAAAAACATTTATATGGATTGTAAATACTTCCTTGATGCTAAAAATACTTTTAGCATCAGCATTAGCATTTTATTTTAGTTTTTAGACACAAAGAAAATACAATAAGAAAACATTCAACAACTCCTTTCACAGACAGACAAATTAGAAAAATTAGTCAGTGATGTCCTTTCTTGTATATTAATCAAATAAAAAATGAATTAATTAAGTAATAATAGTGTCTAGTAGAATAATCAAATGTCAATTGAATAGACAAAAATAGTAAGGTTATATTTCAGTAAAGAAATCATTTGTATCAAAAAAGAAGATTCAGACAAGACTGAAGTTTACACAAAAACATGTTAATTATCCTCCAGAATGTAGGCAATAAAGTACTTCCAATAAAGTTCAAATAAAAGTTTAGTCCTTAAATATATTACAAAAACTTTGAAACAGTGGAGAAACAATATAGTTTGATGTTCTTTTTCTTTGAATGTTGCTTTATTGTAACATCCTAAATCTAAAAGATTTAAATTACAATGATTTTTATATAAAAAGTGGTTTATATTATATATATTTATAATTATATATTTTTAATTTTTTAATATATATAGGGTGTTTCAAAAGTAACGTAAAATATATACTCCTGAGTTTATTTTAATTTGTTATATTTAAACAATTGAGAGTTATTTTGAAAATAATTGACAAAATTTCATTTTTTATTTAAATATTAATATTATATCTAATAACTTTATTATTATTTCTAAATGTCTGTTTTTCATAGAAAACGAATGTGTAAAGACCTTGAAGCTGAAGGAATACCATGTACTTTAATACTGGACTCCGCGATTGGATACATTATGGAGCAAGTGGACTTCATCATGGTTGGTGCTGAAAGTGTTGCAGAAAGTGGTGGAATAGTAAATAAAGTAAATAACAATTAATTAATTAATAGTACAATTATTTAGCAAGTTGGTTTTTAGGTTGGAAGTTACACTATGGCCGTTTGTGCAAAAGCAATGAAAAAACCGTTCTACGTGTTAACCGAAAGTTTTAAGTTTACTAGACTGTTTCCTTTGAATCAGTCAGATTTACCGGCCGAATATAAAGTGAGTTTGTTAAATTTAAGATGTTAATATGAATACTAATTGCTTATTTTATTTGTAGTACAATGCAGAAAGTATTAATAATAATGATTTGAAGAAAATCCATCCTCTTGTAGATTATACTCCTCCTGCATATATCACCCTGCTGTTTACTGATCTGGGAATTTTGACGCCTTCAGCTGTTAGTGACGAATTAATAAAACTTTATTTATAATATAATTTTTCTTTTAACTAACTTTATTAATTTGTTTATATTTTTTATTTAATAAAGTTTACTACAAGATTACATAATTTACTGTCATTTATTTTTACCATCAGTCTATTCCAATTTTCTCCAACACATAATTTAAATATAAATAGTTACCCAATACAAAATCACGTTTAGTAATATAAACATTAATATAAAACTTCTTTATTGTCACACAAATATTGCAATAATTTGCTATATACAAGTATTCATTGAACGAGTATCAAAAGGATAAATATAAAGCATACTCAAAAACTTAATAACAGTATATTGATGTCAAAACTTAATTCTAAATATTAAAAATCATATTACACATTGAAATTATTCCGTATTAATGCCAAATGTTAGTAACATACATATTTATATTACATTGACATTTTTCTTTTGGATATATGAGAAAAATGTTTGCATTTAATACTTTTTAAAACAATAAAATTTATATCTATTTGAAAAGTTAACGTAAAATTCCACGTTTTAATGGATATAAACATCACAGAAATATTGCAGATCGATAACTTAGTTTCAATAGGACATAACACACATTTAAAACATTAAAAAAAACTAAAATTCAACATCAAACTAATGCATCCACAGTTTTTTGCATATTTTAAAATTGCATATAGAATAAAGTATACATTTTTATTATTTGCTTATAAACAATAAAATCAAAATCCAATTTCAGTCTTCAACTAGAAAGAGCATTTAATACTTTTCTGTAAAATGAGTATTAACAAAATTTCAGACTAGTACATTTAAGATTTAGTTGCCATAAAATATAACGGACGGAATAAATTTAATGCTACTAAAACTATTGAAGGCATGAATAGATTTGCTGATACATATCCATAATACGTATATGTAAAAAGCATTGATTTTATTGTTATTTTGCAAACATAGACTTCTTGAAATCAGATTTTTATAAAAAAGCAACTCTGTGAGCAGCACATAAACTATCAACCACTGAATAAATTTGTTCAAAATTCGGACGTGCTTCTGGTTTGTACTCCCAACATTGAATCATTAGACTGTACATTGCTTCTGGAGTATTTTCAGGAGCCGGCATTCGATATCCTGAAATATTAGTTTGTATCATAAATAAATTTAGGAAAAGTCTACATCTATTTACCAGCATCAATTTTTTCTCTGGCTTTAGAATTACTCATGCCAGCGTACGGTGTTCCTCCCCTAGAGAATACCTCCCAACATAGGATGCCGTAACTCCAAACGTCGCATAGTGATGTATATTTGCCTGTAAAAGACACTTGTTTAGTTTTGTTATGTTAAAAATTTTGTCGAAGATTACCGAAATTAAGCGCCTCAGGCGCAGTCCATTTTATAGGAATTTGTTTCATTCCATCTGAAACTATATATTCTTCTTCCTCTCTAGACATTCCAAAATCTGATATTTTAACAACATTGTTGTAACCTGTAAATGTATTTGATGAATATTTTGTTCATAATAAAATATTTACAATTTAAATATAGCTAAAAAGGTACATTTAAATTAATCTCACCTACGAGACAGTTACGAGCTGCTAAATCTCTGTGAATGCAGTTCTTGGATTCTAGATATCTCATACCAGCTGCAGCATCTAAACACATTTTCAAGAGTTGAGGTTCTGTCAGTGTCGACGATTTCTTTCTTAAGAATGTCAATAGAGATCCACCAGGCACCAATTCCATTACTATCATTATTGGCTGCTTTTGAACGCAGATGCCGATAAGTTTTACTATGTTTGGATGATCATATTGTTTCAATATTCTACCCTCTTGTAAAAACTTTTTTTTGTGATCTTCCGGTAGTGTAACCCTGCATGTTTTTACAGCCACAATTTCGTTACTGTTTTTCAGTTGAGCACGGTATACATCTCCAAAATTGCCCTAGAATAAACAGAACATCAGAACAAATGTTTGTAAATAAATAAAAAATATTACTCGTCCAAGTTTGTCTAACAGGTTAACGTCATCATTATTCAGTTCCCAACGTTCCCGTGGAATTGGTTTATAGAGTATTGCTCCGGATCTACCAGTTACTGGTAGTCCACTTTTGTATTGGTATAATATCAGTTCTCTTATACTAGGAAATGCTGGACCTTCGAATCTGTAATGGCCCTGAAATAATAATCAACCTTATTAAGAAACTGGTGAATTAAATACACTAAACATTTACTTCAGCAGTAGTTTGTACAATAAAGTGTTTGTGACCGCCCCAACAAACTGATAAGACAGTTTGGCATTCGTCGTTTCGTGTCGTTTCTCTAACTAAAAAGTCGCCTTCCATGGTCAACAGCCTTACTACTTCCTCTCTGGGAAGTACCCCATGGAACCATTCCTCATCTACCAATGATTTGTTTGTTGTCATGGATACCTGCAATTAAATGATCTATTAGCTTTTTTTTCAAATTACCTTTTTAAATTAGTACATGCATGTTAGATAACTAGAAAAAAATAGTGATAAAGATAAGTGCTTGGGTTCTAATTGAAATAATTACGTTGGAATAAGTATGAAACACATGATTTAAATTTTTGTTAATATATTAATTATAATTCATACCATTGGATTACTCAACATGCAAATTACAATTATAATAAAATATAATTTAATGTATATTTTTATTTTATTTATATTACAAAACAAAAATATATATATTTTTAAATAACTCTTGTATAACACAGTTCTTACGAAAAATGCGTTGTGAAATTAACTAAATTTAAAATATAATACTTCTCAAAGATTTTGGTAGGGGTTTTTATAATTAATGTTATTCTCTTGATTATAATATTGATTTAGCATCATAATAAAGCTCAATGTTAGTTCATTTCCATTAGTGCAATCGGCAAAAAATGACACCCTTGACCTACGGGATCACCGCCTTCACTTCTAGGGGCGGAGTCTCTCCGTCCTTTTGTGCGGGGAGGTGCCACAGGCGATGATGGAACTGATTTCCGACGGAACGGTTTACGTAACATTTTTACAATCTTCTGATGATCGAAAACACTACGCTTATTTAGCGCACCCTCAGAGCCGCCCTAGAACATGTTAGTCTCATCTACCACCACCTAGTGATCTAAAAGCGGTTCTAGGAAAGGTATTATACTCCCAAAAGCGTACAACTAAACTATCACAAATATATCTAACCCATAATAATTAATTATTATTAGACTTTTTGAAATGCAATATGTGAACAATTTTGTTGTTGATTTGTTCACTTCTTACTTCAAAATTTCGCATTTAAAATGTTTTTTGTATGCGTGTTCATTGCAACATGATGAAACGTTTACTTTTTGTATAATTTAATAGATAATATTTTTTTCTGTCCCATCATGAAACAATTATCATAAGTGAGTTTCCTAAGATTAGTAATAGTTACCTGTTCACTAGAATTTGTTATGAAAGGTTGATTGTCTATCGAAAGATCACACCCTGAAGGCACTTCTTCGCATCCGAGTTCATTTAATGCGCTCTTAATGAGCTCAGTCTGTCTTAGCATTTTCCTTTCCTGACATTTTAATTCGTTAATTTCCTTCTTTGACGTGTCTACAGCTAATCTGCAAAGCATTTACAATTTTAAAATGTAGATATAAATATGCTTGAGGATAAGATGCACTTACCTATTGTTAATTTCGTTAGTTGGTGTAGTTTTACCATTTGCTATACTTTCGTTACTCGTTAATTGGTTTCTTTTTTCTTGGTTTTCCCTAATGCTCGTTTCTAGGTCGCTTAATTTAGTTCTTAACCATTCGATGGTCAAATTGTCAACTGCTAGGTGATTAGGAAGTAGCTTTCCAGCTGAATCTTCTACCAAACTTTCGTCAAAAATAAATTTGACAGGTTCTGTAGGAGTAGTTCTGTAATAAACCAAAAATAAGTAAATAATATTTATAACTGCTTCTACTAACTTACTTGTATTTTTCAGTGAAATCTTTATACTCTTCATTGGGTTTTATTGCATCTATACAAGATTCTATTCGTTTGTGAATTTCTCTAAATTTTTCAGAAGACAAGTCTGAAGTATTAGATACCTCTTGCAAAATTTGCTTCCTGTAACATAGACGTGACAATAATATAATTTTGAACATGTCAAATTGGCTTACCATGCTAATATAAATGCTTCTTGCAATGATTGCTGATGTTCCAAAAGTCCTGGCAATAGAACGGTTCTAAAATCTTTCTCGAATTCGACAGCTTCTGTCAATAGAAGGACGTATTCGTTGTGGGTCAAATGCAACTTCCTACAGGCTTTTTGGTATTTATCTCTTACTTCGTCTAACTTTCGACCACCTCGTCCGGCTAAAAATAAAAATTAAGTTTCAAGTATTACTAAGATGAGAATTATTAAACTAAGTCATTTCAAGCATTTCATAGAATGCGGTGTGTATTAGTATCGAAAATCGTTGTTTTTCAACAAACATTTTCTGCCTTGACATCTACTTTTCATTAAACACTTTCAGACACGGCTATTTTTACTCACAGCGTTTACGTTCAAAATTATTTCGATATTAAATGCACATGTCCAAAGGATAAATTTCTAGAAATCACTGTATTATCTATCTAGCTTCCGACAATCTGCAGATAAACTCTGAAAAATACTAATTTCGTGTTATGTGTGCGAGGCTATTATTAGAGAATTTTGGCAACGACTTCGGTTTTCCTGTGAAGGTTAAAAACACGAAAATTCATTACCATTTGAAATTATTGTATTTATTGAACCACTTGTGGATAATTTAATTTATAAATTTGTTTTCCACTCCATTGCTTCGTCATAAATCTATACAGATAATTCAATTGAAAATATTTAAAGGTTTATACGAGGTAGGATAAAAATAATTCGACGCAGTGAACAACTTCATACATGCGGCAAGAAATTATTGTATTAATGAGATATACATAAATATAACTAACTATACAAAAAATATAAATTACATAAATAAATAAAAACCTTGATCTTTAAATAGTTAATTTACAATTACCTGTAGTGTTTAATCTGATAATCAGTTAGCAGTAAATATTGTTAGAGTTTCATAAAAATTGTTCCGCATTCGTGATTATGCAAGAAATTTTACGGATCATTTACCAATCAGAGATTAATTGCAAAATTAATTCAAATAATTTAAAAAATAAAGTAAAGAAAGTATAATTATGTATACAGTAATTTAATAATAAATAAAAATACTTACTTTTTACAAAAATTTCCTCAAATCTACTTCTCATTAATTTGTACAATTCTAAGTATTTCTGATATTCAGTTTTCTTCCTATTTACTTCATCTGAGAGCTGAAATAAAAAAAAATCATTTAGTTATAAATTAATCTAAATACGTGTATCTCATAAACGTGCAATGCATATATGATTAGAAGTCATTTACGGTACAAGCCTTACAATTTAAAAGTGGAACACGATAGAACCATTGATTCTGAATCAATTCTACTTATGCTTGTATGGCGAAGAAATGTTAATTGATAACTATTTCCGTATGAAGTCAGTAGAACAAAGTTTTCTTTTTTGAACATGTGTGAATGTAATATCTCAATCAAGCATTATAAAAAAATGTAAAATATAATGCAATTTAAAGCAAATTTGTACAATAAAATAAATGCTATTGCAACAATATACCTAATTTAAATGTGAAATGAATTAACTAGTAATACCAGTTCTTAAATGAACTGCCTAGAAATATAATATTAATAATAACTCCCATAATAAATCAGCAGTCACAAATGTAATATCGAGTTTAATAATCCTTGTGTCCATTGTAATAAGTCAGAAATTATAATAACCAATCTAATGAACTTAAAAAACTGGCATTAAAACATCAAAACCTGTTTTTCGACAGGCAGTTTTCACATTTATAAGCAAATTGTTGTACATAATAAGGCAATATTTGTTTTAAAAATATAATCGCCCAGCAAAGTTTAACAGTCCGTTTCGATACAAAATTTTAATTAATGTTTAGAAATTAACGACGAGCACTGTAACAAATCAGAAAACTTTAACCTTGACAGAACCTAAATTTGCCGTTGCCATTTTGCAGGATGGTAATTAGTTACCGACATTTCGGTAAAAATTTAAATATGTATTTCGGCCAACATGAATATACATTTAAAATTGTCCACAGAACTCCGTCATCTGATTTACATACACCTACCACATTCAATGGTTTTAATAACAGTTTGTACGTGTGAAATTCGCAACAAACTATGTCAATATCAAATTTAAACATTGTAATAACAATAACAATGAAAACCTAGAGCAAAACTGCTTTCTATTTATTTTGGGTATTTGAATAATTATAATCAAGATAAAATATGTGTGCAATAATAACAAATTCATATAATTATATCTTTTGTTTTAATTAATATACAGTGTGGCGCTCTTGAAAGCAGGACACACTTATAAAATTTATATTTTTTGTTCGATTTTGACAAACTCTTTTTCGCATGAAATAATTTTTTTGAAGAAATCATACATAGCAAAGTTTGTATAGAAAATCTAACAACAATGCTGGATTAAGCACTCCCTGAAATGTTTAGATATCAAATTTGATAAAAAAAATTATGCATAATCATAATTCTATTTCGAAATATTCTTTTATGATTAATAAGATAATTTCTGATGTTTTTGGCAGTTTATTCCTTAAAGTACTTAATTAATTACATCAAAATGTGTAAAATATAATAAATGGAATTGTTACTATAAGAATATGTGGTAGTAAATTATTTTAATGGTTTGATCTAATTAGAAAGAGTATTAAAGAGTTTATAGATTTATTTATTTATTTTAAAACTCCCTCTATTTAAATTCAATTAAAAATTCCATAGATACTGCCAAACAATTTTAATGTGCATTTCCAAAACAGAGTTTTTAGTGAATAAAGAATGTTTATTTTACTTTTAAAACATCTAAAACAAATATTTAAGAATTCTATAAAGAAATTCAAAACATTCTCATTGGAATTTTTTGAGGACTAAATAAAAGTACTCTGATTTAATATAATAATAAAAATATTAAATATTTTTATTATATTTTTATATATTCCGAAAATTCCGGAGAATTATAATTTTTTCAGGTAATGTATACCTTATATCATTAAAACTATTAAATATAAATGTTTAAGTTGTTTTACTTAAATGTAAATGTAACTGTGAAATTGTCGTTTTACTCAATTTACCACATGGGTTTACAGTATGTGATTAATTTAGAATGATGTATTGCAACATTTATATTTATTACTTGCAATTATTCTCAGTTATATTTTCAATGAGAGTAAATATAAAGATTACATAATCACATATTTTAGCCACTGATGTCAGTTGCAAAAATTTTTATACTACAAGAAAATAAACAACCGTTATAATAGTTTTTTGGGTTTTGCCCTCGAAAATTATTTTTTCTCAATGAGTTTCTCTCATCACGGTTAAAAAATATTTATTTTTTGTTTAAACTGAATTGTGTACGTGGTAGATATATCAAATCATTAATAATCTTCTTCTGACTACGTGAGAATGGCTTATAAGTAACATCGCATATAATTTATATTAGACGAGTGGACATGTGAAGCTCGTATAAATTTTCAATTTCATGGAAATTTTAGAGTATCGTTTCGTGTTGGAATGCATCATATATCCGGTGTATTTGATGAATTTTAAATGGGGGTCGCCCAAAATAATGTCAAGTTCAATAATAGATTGTCAGACGTGTTTAATATCATATGTACAATTAAATTGAAGAAAAAAATAATGAGAAATAAATACACTTATTTCTTCAAAATTAGCAATTTAATGTATACAATTATTATTGCCACAATCTTTAGGTTGAAGACGTATCTTCAAATGGATTATTTCTTTTAAGAAGCTACGTTACTTATAAAGGCGAGTTGTTTTATAGGTTTCCGTGGAATCATATCATTGGTTTCAATGGTGTTTGTACTCAACTGGTTCTTATTTTGACTTGCGGTCACGGCGACAAAAATCCATGAGATTAATTAATGTTGGTATTATATTGATAATTTTTACATGCAAGAATTGTTAAGAATATATATATATATATATATATATATATATATATATATATATATATATATATATATATTCTGAAGGTCCAAGTGATTAGCAACTAATAAAACTTAATGAACAACAGTTATTAAAGGGCAATTTATAAAGAACACCAATAAAACTTCTTCTCGAGTCTTGCAAAACTGCTGATGTAAATTACTCATATAATAATGAGTTAAATTTCTGCAAGAACAAAAACATCTACACTCCTTTGCCAATATTTAAGTGATTTATTAATGTTTTGCTGGTTTAACTGTAGACCAACGACAAAATAAGAACCAGCTGAGCATAAACACCATCGGCACCGACTGCCTTCTTCTGGGGAATTCGGTTCATTGACTTCGTCGTTGAATGGAGGTGATTGTCCGTCCCCTTTTTAACCACGTTGCCGCGTCGATCAATTTCCAACTAATCAAGGTAAGCCAACTGCTAATTAATCACATTTTGGTGAATAATTAATACACTCAACAATCTGGTTTGCTGGAAATTGTGAATCATCTAACGGGATCGAGAACCACTATGAGTTTTAAGTACGTATAGATACTCAAAATCAAACAAAAAATATGGATGCAAAATATTTACAAGTCATTTCAACAAGAAACATAAATGATTTTGAAAAAAAGTTCTAGAGATGATAAAACGGAATGTTTTTAAACTCGCGCATCCACCAATTTTATAATTAGCGTAAGATATCTAAAGTAAAATTAAATTTAACAGTATAACTAGCTTTTAGTTATTCCCTTTTCTAAACTGAGGTTAATAAGTGTTGCAGAACTTTTTGCGTGGCCACGTTTAAATCGTTTACATATTGCATGCATTAACGTCCATCTCCCCATTTCCCATTAATAATGCTATTACGGATTAATTATTACCCTTTAAATTATTACATGTTATACAACATGCATGGAAACACGTAAACAAATTTAATTAAAGTAATGCCTGGCATCAACTGTACTGACTTCATCTAGATTAAAAGAATGTCATTCCATCATGTCTGAAACTAGGATAAAGGTGTGTTAAGTGCAGTATTTATGGATTTCGAAATCGATTTTCTAATGGACACAATATAGCGGCTAATTCACTTAAAACGATTACGCATTTCAAGTGGGTGTGTTTCTACGTCAAATTAATGCCGCGATAGTTTTGATATTTACCATTTTTACCCATTTAATATAAAGTATGGTCCATTTAATTACATGATTTAATTATGTGGTTTAATAAGTCAGAAGATATAGATATCAAACCAATCTCGTTTTTAAATTATTAATGTGTCTTAGTAAAGTGGATTCAAACTTTGAAGAATTTTTCTCATTATTTAACTGTAAAAATGTTTTAACAGACATCGGTTGGATGATAAAATTTTGTATCTAATCAAAAACACTGCAGATCTGAAAAATTAGCACAGATAATTAATTAGCTGTGACCATAATTTATTCAAAATTTGAACCAATAATTTATTTACTAATCTAAAATGCATTAACGTTTACTGTTATTAACATGATTCTGCCAATTCTACACACACTAACTGTAAACTACAATTTTATTCCCGTCTTTCTTCTTCAAATCTTTACGAATATTAATTTCAACACAAATTTAATTTAATTTATTTTATTTTAAATTAATTTTACACCCACCTAATTTACAGTCGACAAATACCCAATTAAAGCGTGACGACAATTAAATCCCAACAAATAAGTATCGGGGTGTTAATTTACGATTTAAATTCAACGGTGTGTGTATTCGAATCACGTGTTCACATGAAGCAAATAAAAAAAAATGGGTTTCGAAGGAGCATGTAGCATTTAACAGCTGACCAACCTCACCGGAGATCGGACAATGGACCAATGTTGCCACATACACATTGTTACAGCTTACTGCGGAATACTACACGTAAACAATTAGCAAACTTAATTACGGTATGATTATATATACGTATTTCCCATCTGTGCCATCTATAAAGTTTAGAATGCTTTTTTAATTTGTTCATGCACCAGGACTATGCTAGATGATATAATTTACAACGATATTAAAGAAGCACTAATTTAAATAATTACTTTCCATTTATATAAAAATAAAGCCAAAACTATTTTTAAATAAATGTATAATATTTTAGTTTCATCTAGAGATGTGAAAAATAATTTTTTCTGCAGAAAATACAAACAAAAATAAGGTGAAAAAAGGTTTTTTAATTTATTCTTCATAATTTTTTTTTTCGTTCATTAAGTCTTTCTAAGTTACTTAAGTTACTTTCACTGTGTAAAAAGGAATATGAACGAAATTATTATCTAATCGCATCGTAAGAGAATATGCAAAATATGTCTTCCTCAAGTACAAATACAATACATTTTTCAAGACATAGTCATAGTGTTTAGGAATTTTTAATATTTCAATTTTAAATTATTATAAGTGATTTTAACTTTTACTGTGATTACAATAACAAAATAAACGTACTTTTATTCAATTTTAATAATTAATATTTATAATTTTTATTCATTCATTCCCTAGTGTGGCCCATTTGAAAGCGGGACATCCCCATAAAATATGTTTTTGTCCTATTTTGACAAACTTTGTCTAACCAACAAATTGCTTATTTTTTCAGATCAGAGAGAAGGAAACTGACTTAATTGTCCGGATTTCATTTTTTTAAAGCGTTATCGCAAATCTTGTTTGGATATCTAATAACAAATTTGTTTAGTAGATATAGTCTATGAAAATTTTCTATATGTAAGAAAATTAAATAAAACTGTTATTTATAATTTTTTCTGAAATCTGCCAAAAGTGAGTTTATGTAAATATTAAAAACTCTGAGATCTCTATCTGGCCTAGAAATATTTGAAACAGCCAGAAACAAGTAATTTGGTACCCCTACAGAACAATAACAATTAGAGTTAAGTTTTCTTCATAAAGGGGGTTAAAATAGTGATCATGTAAGAAAAAAATCATCCTGGTTCTTTTTTTTCAACCTGTTACTGATAACATGTTTATGTTTCTATATGACCCTTTTAA
Source organism: Aethina tumida (assembly GCF_024364675.1). NCBI lineage: Eukaryota > Metazoa > Arthropoda > Insecta > Coleoptera > Nitidulidae > Aethina > Aethina tumida. The sequence continues at coordinate 19,185,819 of NC_065437.1, read as the reverse complement.
TTTGCTAGAATTACACATTAAAGATACTCATTGTACATATTTATATAATTTTATATGTAAGAACTCTAAAACAATAATTTCTATGAGGAAAGTTTTTACATTTTAAAACAACACTTACTTTACTTATAAACTTGTTTTAAGTTAATTTGTAAGTATATTTATCAAATGAAATGTTAGAATTTAAAATTTATTAACTATTAATCTCCATTAAAACAATCTTGTAACATTACTCATTAAAATAGTCACTTTCTTTTAAAAAAGATGAATATTTTTAAAAAAAATGTTGACTCATCTAAGTAGCAGTGTAGCCTTTTGTTTTCTTTTAATTTCATTATTTATTACTTTTTGAGCAATTATAGATGTTCATTGGACTTAAGTACTAATAGTTTATTTTTACTGAACTGTAAATCTTATTGTTAGTTTATAAAACTGTAATTTTTACACACATATGGTTCTTAAATCTAATCTTAGTAACAGTACATATTTTCTAAAAATTATTTTTAACAAAAAATTAATTGTTAATATATTAAAAATGTGTTCGAGTATAGGTTGCGTACTATTAGTAAAATTCCTGTGACTTCATTGTCAATTAACAATCGCCCTAATATATCAGCGATAAAATAAAATAAAGACTGAAGGAAACATAAATATCTTGATGAGTAATTTAAGATAACATTATTTCACTTTGAATCTTTGATGTTCTTGTTGGTTTCATTCTACTGTTTTTATATACCATTTAAATCTATTTATAAAGAACCTAAAATTTATGTGAAGTTTCAGTCGCCAGTTTTAAAGCGATGTGACTAAAAATTATTAAATCTCATTTTATGACTTCATTAACTTCGACTTTTAAATTTCGTATGCATCGAGACGAAAATATGGGAACAACGCTGAGATGTAATAAACTTGATTTATTATATGAAAAATTGGAAAATCTTCGGTAGCAAGACCATTGTTTCACACGAAAAATGTATTGAGCAACATTTGATATTCACGACGCACCGTTATCGGATCAGATTTCATAAAGATCGTGTGTCTGTTAATAAGTTACAAATAACAACGGAATTAATTTATAGTGAAGTTAATGGTGTTGTAGCCTTTTGAGAAGTCGAACGCATTTATCTACGCAACAATGGAAGTAGGTGGTCCGGACCAGTATGACACGCCGTCACCACAAACAAAGATGTTTGATTGAAACTTTTAGTCCATTAAAAAAGTTCTTGGCCGGTGCATGTCGAATGTAGAAAAATTACTTCCACTTAATTTACTTTTATAACTCATTGTGGTCAGTGCGTTGGCCCTGGTTTTCATTTACCTTGGTTTAAGTTATGGGTACGTTGATAAGAAACACTCATCGGTTTACATATGCCAATTAAATTATTTTTTTTTACTTCTTCTGGCATACAAATGTAAAGACCATCAATTTATTGTTACTAGATCTATTAAAAATATATAGGAAAGAAATATATATGAGCTGCTTGAAAATAAGTTGAAAATTATGTGGTCAAAAGGTAGAATATATCATTTCTATATCCTTAGAAATATTTTAATAGCTATTAAGAAAATTTGATTTGGAAATATTCCATGGAAAAAAGTACTCTCAAAAAGAATATTGTAAGAATTTGGAAATAGATAACTATTACAAGAAATTAATTGAAAATATTTTTCAAAACATGAGACTAAAAATATTTATTTGTATATTGTTTAAATTTTTATTTGCATGAGCTATTTAAAATGAAAACTCTGGTAATATTTTTGTTTATAACTCGATTTTATTGAATGGTACCTCGAAATGTAGGCAGGAAAGAACCTCAAAAAGCTTTTTATAAGAATATGGAAATAAATAATCTAAGCCAATTATTGAACAAAAATTTGTGTATTATAGTAATGAGCATAACTATAAAAAATATAATTTTTATGACAATATATTTTTGTAAATAAATATAATATGATAATGAAAAAAAAAACTGTTAACAATTTTTAAAATACTTTTATTCCTACTATAATATTATTCATATTTAAAATTTATAGTATAATTGACTAGATAAATAAATTAGTTAAACGCTTGGAAAAATTTAATAATTTCTCCACAAAAAGTTATTAAGTTATAATTAAATTTTAATTTAAAAAATGAGTATTTGAAATGTGTTCAAAATAATGCGACAAAAAACAATTTCAATATTAACAATTAAACAGATTATTTAGTACGTTAATGTATTTAATAATTTAATAATACTGATGGTACTCAATATTATAAGTAAATAATTGTGGATATGAAAACCCAAACATTGCTATATGTATCAATTTTTTGCATTTTATTAAAGAGTAATTCAAATATGGCATAAATATAATCTATATTAGGAGAACCGCATGTCAGAAGAACGTACAGTCGCTTATTACAGACTTTACAAACAGCTTTTAATTATTTTATTAATGAGTTCTCGTTCGACATCAACAGTCCAACGTTCTTTGTTTCATACATCTTCTGCTTACATGCATTCGTATGCGCTCGATGACAGTGACTTGAATATAAAATAGAATGCAGTGGCTTTCCCTTTGTGTGCCTTATGAAGGTTACCAATATTTTCCATTTGTATTGCTGTAACGCCGCTTGTACGCCGTCTTCGACATTCATTTACCGTGTTCACTGTATTTATGCAATCGCGGTAAAACCGATAATTCTACTTCAAAAGATGGGATGTACTTGTTGTAAATGTTGCGTTGCTATAATAGTATGTTTTTGAAACTATTACTGAAGTGTATAATCACTGTTAAATAGACGGCTTAACTCTTATCTATTATATTTACATGTCGAACTAACTGTTTGATGTGGGGAATTTATTTTTTTTTAAATTTGAATATTCCAATGTCGAGTAATAATAATATATTTTTTTAAAGGTCGTTTATATCTTAAATTTATTATATACAAAATTAGCAACATGAGTTCATCTGTAGTAATTTAACAAAAAAATGTTGGAAATAAATTTTAAAATATTTAAATACCAGATAATTTATAACACTATATAAGTAAACATGATACGTTTATTAAATGTATTAAAAATTAATAAAACTAATAAACTGACAAAAAGGTTAAAAAAAGATTATTTTGTGAAATATAAATTAAATTACAAGAAATAGAAATATGTTAAAGGTCTAAAAATTAAAAATGATGAGAACAGGAATACGATCCAAATTAATTTTATTTTGTTTATTCATAATTTAAAAAATGCGATTGAAAATTAATTTAAAAGTGTAAAAATTGAAAATAAATTTGTAAATTATTACAATATTTGAAAAAATGCAAATTAATTAATTATGATTATTAATTATAATTATGGCGTTTAATTTAAAATATTAAATATTAAATAAGAAATTTAATGTTATAAAATAATAAAAACTACAAAAATAAACAAACATATTTGAAAATTCTTTAGCCAGTAAACACTATGTAGTACAGATGTTTCTCTATTTTGTTGTTAATTTTTAAAATTATTAAAAGTTCCAGAAAATTACCAAAATCTACCATTTACCAATCAACCAGTATTACATAAATGTGATAAAAATATTTATAATAAATATCATAAAATATCCAAAGTTGAAAATTATCCAATAAGAGTAAATCTAAAAAGCGATAAGACAATAAATAATGTAAAGGAAACTAATATCATGAAATTCAATATCTTTATATATCTGGAAATAAGTATCAGTAGATAATTATCAATATCCTTATACAATTCAGAATCATTAATATCTATAATCTTTACTAATACCAAAAACCAAAAAGTCAAGAATTATTATAAAAATGAGAATCTTCTTCCGGTTTCTCTTAAATTATCCTAATTTAAATTAAAATTTTCAATTATTGAAAAATGAAACACAATATTTAGCAAAAAAAATCCTAAACTAAAGGGCACAGGTAAGTGGAACATTATTTGTGTTAATAGTATTCTCAAAACCGCCTAAAAATCATTGGGATAACCAGTTTGACGGTCTCCACTTAGTCTAGTTGGTTGTTTAGGTGGATGAGGCGTGCAGCAGGGCCTCTTAAAACCGGCGACGGTACGTGGGGTTCGCGAATAAGGTTAGCGGTTCCTAGCCAGGGGCACAATGCGTCTGGTTCTTGATCGAGGTCAAAATTCAGCTGACTTTCATGGAGGTACGCGGCTTCGACCCGAACTGTGTGAGAGTGTGGCATGCGTGCCGAGATATCCGGTACAATTTCATGTTTCGGTCTTTAGGTGTGGCATATAGAATGCATGCATTTTCTAATTCGGCGAAACGAATTTTTATCATTGCACCGAGTAAACAAATCAAACCGGCTAACCAATTAAGATTTTCAAAAACAACCACAGGAAATGAATAAATGTTAAGCTAACACTGAATGAGCACTTGCTTTGACTTGCTTGTGTTTAATGTTTTAACGGTACGGCGGGGGCACGTGTTCTTGTTTGTATTTTGTCTGTGAATTAAACTTTACACGGTTAGTGGAACAATATTTTGAAAAGCGGTATTTTTAAAACACATCTCTGAGAAATTTCTTATTTTTTAATAGCCAAGTTATTTAATACTGTGGATTATGATTATGGTTGCGATTTTGTATAATAATCGAATTGGATAATATCTGGATTTGTCTCATCAACATCATACATGTTTTGAAAGGAAGATATGTGGATGCATTCTTTATACAGTGTGGTCTACTTGAAAGCGGGACACCCTCATAAAATTTGTATTTTTTCTTCGATTTAAACAAACTTTTTTCAATTGCAATGCATGAAAATATGTACTAGTGTGTGTACACAGTGCCTCTTTTTTTACCCAAAACCCTCTAAGTAATATTTTGGCACGAAAATTGAAGAAACGTACTAGCCAATTTTTTATAGCAAATCTAACCTCTCCACTGGATTAAGCCCCTTTAAAATGGATATATACCAAATTTTACAATAAATTATGCATATTCATAATTAAGTATTCCTATTAGTGGCGTACCGGATAGCTAGAATTTTGGTTTTGGAACTACGAAAGAGAAAGTATTATTGCTAAATTATTCTCAGAGATGAAATTTAAGGAGTACATTATACAATTGGTAATATCAAATATCGGATAACAATCTTTCTGCGAGCAGTTCAAGAAATAACAAACTATTAAGTAAAAACAAAAATTAATAAAGGTCATATTAAAGAGTCTAAAATAGTAAGAGATGGTGGACTCTCTTTAGACACAATTGAACAATGGAGTAGACACAGTGGAACATTTCCTAACTAATTTGGTTAAGATGTTTTCATGTAATCCTGTAATTAGCATATATTCAGAAAGACTATTTTTGGCTTTTAACGATAGATATAGGCCAAGTTTTGTAAACGCAGAAAAACTTCACTAGTCTTAATTATTTTATTTTTCTTATTATTGAAATAATCGGATGATACAGAAAACAATTTTTTTTGGCATACAATTTAATGTATAAAATATATTGAATAAAATAAAATTGAATTGTAAAAATACAATTAGAGATTGTGAAATATGTGAAATTTTTAAGTTAAAAAGTTTATTTAAATTCATAAAATTAAAAATAAATCACATTTACACCAATTTGCAGTTGGTAACAGTAATTTCAGTTTCTATCATTTTGACTATATCTTAATTTAAATACAAATAATTTATGTATTCTAAAAATATTACGTATTTACGACCTTCAAGCTGAAAATGCCATTGGATTTTGTTGTGTTCTGAGTCGATCCTTATTGTTAGTTATCGTTTCTACCACCTACATTTTAAAATAATAATAAAATAAATAAATTCAACTGTATTCAAACATAAATTTTTAGTCCAACTAAATCTGAATTAAATCATTATTTTACTTTTACACATGGCTAATTATGTTATTTAAATACGAGAGGGTACAAAGTGCTCATATAATAATTAATACATTTCCTGAGGACATATTTAACCTATGTATTTAATTTTTACAGCTACTGTACAGCATAATTAACCATAACATTTTCTATTAAGTGAAACTGGTTTCGTTCGCGTATTGCGATTTCGAAAGACGAAATCAATCTATAATTATTAATAATCTACTAATACAAATTATTTTATGCCAGCTTTGTGGGTCATGTATTAAATGAAAATGACGACCTAGTTACCGACACCGTTTGGAATACAAAAGAAGCAAGATATTGCGGTAAATAAGATCACATTCGTTAAGTTCAACTTATCGGTTAACAACATAGACCTGCATCATCCAGTGTCGCAGTGAATTTCTATTCAAACACTGTGGAGTGTTGTAACGTGTTAGAGGATCACTTCACAAAATAACACATGGAATTAATGTGTATATTAATAAATAAAATTTAAAAAACTTATCAATACTTTTTAATGCTACAAAAATCTACGTCACAGTTCTACGTATTGATATGTCACGTACCAAATTTAAAAGTAATTTTATATAATCGGTGATTTAAGCTGTTTTGGAATAAAATTTAATTTAAATATGCCACAATGACGAACCAAATATTTATAAAAACAAAAATATGATTAATGGTGAGTGATTACACTTTAAAAATTTTGAGAAATTTCGTGCAGTCTCTGAAACATAAATTATCTGGGGTAAAAATAATAATGTTTAATTAGTTCACGAAATGAAATATTGGTCTGTAAAAATAGTATTTTTTATGGGAACTATATCAATGTACGACAGTTTATCGTATAATTATCAAACGATAATCATCGTGTATCTAGTTCCTTCCAATAATATTGAAATCTTAATACCATAGTAATTACATTTTTGAGAAACTGGGAAAGCAATGACAAAACTTTAAATGACAATCAAGAAAAGTTTAAATATATATATATATATATATATATATATATATATATATATATATATATATATATATATAAAATATAGGACTCTTTATACAATCAAGTAAAAGAAGCATTAGTTTTGATCTATTTTCGGTCATACTTGAAAGTAATAAATAATAATATTAAAGTTTTCAGGCCAATATATGTTAACAGGTATTTTTAATTTGAAAAAATAATAAATTAAAAAAAGATTGGTGGGAAAACAATATTGATTATCGAATGTGTTAATCATAAGATTATAATCCGGACCTGCCAGAATTCGCATAATTCCGGACATCACTCCATAATAAGATTGGAGTCAATTGATCTAATTGACATTGTAAGTGGCGTCAATAGTCTTCATTGACCGCATGAAATAATTCATGCCAGACTTAATTTCGAGAATTAAAACAGTAATAATGGCTGCATGGAAAACAACTGTCCCGCTGAAACATCTCAACCAACCGCATTATTTACAAGGTTTTGTTGCAGCGGTAATTGATAGAAATGTTCCAAGTTGCAACTGATAATTTTTTTTTCTTTTGATACTGGTGCAATGACGTTTTATTTACATTGCTATGTGGCTTATCGGAGCGGATTGGATTGACTGAATCGGTGCCTGTATCGGACGTGTATTTTGTTGTGGTCACATTTTTACACGTTAATTGTAATCTAGTTAAAATGCACACACACAATATTTGATAAGCAATATTTAAAATTGTAATCAGCTAATTAATATAAAAGTTCCTCAAGGTTGTATCATCGTACCACGACACGAATGATTTTTTATAAAAATAATGGGGAGTGGTATGACATTAGAATCTAAACTAATGGTTAGATGTATGCTAAATTTGAAGGCGGACGTATTTAGTAAGATTTATATAATCTTCATTAAGTTTTAACAATTTAGCTGTAAATAATTGAGATTAAATATTCATGCTTTATTTTAGAACAATGGAGCAATTCATAAATTATTTCTCAATTTCATATATGTATGCAAAATAATGAGATGAAAATTATTTATATTTTTAAAATTGTTAGTGAACATTTTTTGGGTAATAAAATATTTTAAAATAAGTAAATAAGTAATTCATCAGCTTCCATTTAAAATGATTTTCTTGTTGATAATAGCTAATATATTTGTATGAATGGTATGAATATGTTAAAAAAATATATTTTTTAAAAATATTAAACTAATTTTTTATCTAATGTTGTAAATTTTTATTGTTGCTTCAAATTAAAGTTAGGTTAAATCATCAATACTACTTAAAGCCAACTTGGAGAAAATGGAACTTGCTGAAATTAGTTTAAGGACTGTCAGAAGAAAGTTGTTGGATGGGGTTTTATTCGGACGCAGATCTGTAAAAAAGTCTAAATTGAATTTATTTAAAAGTGATGGTCTTGCTTTTTTTAGACATTCTACAGGGACAAGGCTACACAAAAAGTTTGTTATACCCACTGTGTAAAAACACCTTATATAATGTATATTTTTTGTTTTTTTTTTTCGGAGGTTTTTTAAGAAATCTGGAGGAAATTAATCAATTTTGATATAAAACGTACTGATATGGGGATAATAATTATATCAAGACAATTATCTGTTATAATTATCAGCAAAATCTGTTTTAAATACAAACTATATTTTAAAAATAGTAATTGACACAAACAATAGACACATTCCTATCTACTATAATCTGTTTTTTTCAAAATATCAACCACATTATTGTTAGTGTTGGAAACTCAATACAACCCATATAATTAATTATCAACTTCCTAGTTATTAAAACGGCGAACGATGTAGTTAAAAATAGACGAGACGAAATGAAAGATGATACTGGGAAACATGATGCAAACACTGATTTTTCTCAGTATGAGGTCTGAGGTTTCAGGCCATCAGTTTATGTGGAGAAACGCGCTAATAAACTCGGATGAAATACAAATAAATTTCAATTATTATGTGAATCATTACGAAACAGAAACTTTACTTTCAGAAAGTAATACGTAATATTTATTAATAAAATAAAAAGACGAAAATGTGGTATGAAAATTTTACTTCCAACTGAAATAACAGTTAATGTTGACTCCCGTATAATTTTGTGGTAAATTATACTATTATTTGAATTACATCAGTATTTAATAATAAATAAAAGTTATTTTGAATGCTCTAATAATCCTATTCATGAGCTGTAGTCAAAATATGGATATAAGCCTATGGATACAGGGTAATTTCATCTTATTGTGTGTTAGGCTTTTGCAACTGTTCATTACTATTTAATTTGTTATAGTATCATACTAGTAGTACTTACACACAAACACTTACAATTGTTTATTGCCTTACTATGTGGAAAGATAATATGCAATATACCATAATATTAAAATTTGTTATTATTTTTGTTACCATACAACTTCTCAGCTTGTTTTATAGGACTAATAAATTATGAAAATGTGTATAAGTTAAATATAAGATTAACATATAAAAAGGAGAAGATTTGTGTGCACTATCAATTCTACGCATCTTGAAGCATGTCATTATTTTTAATGCTAAGTGGAATGAAATGTTTGTTTTAATTTTTTAACCATGAATACAATAATTATATTACAACAGGTTATTAATTTTATTTTAATTATTCTTCGCTGTAATGTCCAATTAAGTATTTAATTTATATTTAACATTTAATGTTCGGGCATATCTCTGTCCAAATCTTCCCAGCTCGTTTTTCGTACAACCTCGATTTCAATTAAGAACGCAGACAGAGTATTATAACGATATGGTCGCCAAGGCACATTTGAAAACGACAAAACAAATATATATCTTTTTTCAAAAGAAAGCAATTAATTTTTCTACACCATTAGTATTCGTACGACTGACGTGATTAGTGTATTCGTCGAACACACTAATACTATTCGATGTAGTTACAAGGATTATGAAAGAATATAAATAAGAAACGCCACCGGAAATAACTCAAATATTCACGTCTGTGCCACACACAGTATTACACAAAAATTGTTTATAAGGTTATTTTTAAATCGGTTTTTTAAATAGATTCATTATAGTCTAGTAAATATGGGTCAGTAACAGATGGAACCTTAAAATTGTGCATATTAGAAATCTGTTTTTTAAATAAAAATTAGAAATTTAATCAACCGAATAATTTGCGTACATTTGAATTAAATTAATAAATTAATACAATTCAATAAATACATCATAATTTTTTCAGTTACCTCTTCTGAGTGGGCCCTGAAAATGTCGATTGCCTACTTAAGTTGTCATCATTATAAATCCATTAAATCCACACTAACTGGATTTACACCCGAAGTAAAAATTAGCAGCAAACCAGATATAATTGTTGTTTTACAGCATAAGAATTGTGTGGCTGAATATTAAAAGTTGCCACGGCGAAACCTCTTTATAAATAGATTCTACCTGTTCCCCAGACGTAGGTTAGGTAAACTCATCTTCGGCTCACAAAAGTCAAGGACTTGGTCCGTTCAAGCGGAAGACACACAAAAGATTTCCATCATTCAAAATAAATATTATTGTCCGAGATAAATTGTTGCAGCGGCTCAATGAATCTGTTGGGATCTTTAAGAGAAATCTGTATCGAGTCATAAAATAACACAGTACAAAGATTTTATTAGTTATGTATTTTAAATATCAAGGGGGAAATACCTTCTTTTTAACTATTAAATTCTAAATTATTTAGAATTATACTATTATTATGAATTAAATCTACAGTGTGGTCCACTTGAAAATGGGACACCCCCATGCAATTTGTAATTTTTGCCCAAATTTAACAAACATTTTTTTCAATTATAAAGCATGAAAATATGTAATTATACTCAAAATATATAGTTCTTGAATCTAAAATTAAAACCTAAAAGGTAATTTTTTAGATATGAAAATTGAGGAAATCATATTAGTAAACTTTTTATAGTAAAACGTTAGTTTACGTAAAACCATTGAATTAAGCACCCCCTGAAATGGGTATATACCAAATTTTATAAATAAATATGCATATTCATAGTTTTGTGAAAATATTAAAAATCAAATTCTTTTTATGAATTTATTTTTTAACAACTAATTAATGAAATAAACTGTCAAATATAGCACAAATTAACTTTTACATAATTCATTTATTCTACTAGTATGAATAAAATTTCCAGGGTATTAGTACAAGTATAGTATAATTAGTATAGTATATACACCTAAAGTGTGTATTTTTGCACTTTATTTCATGAAAAAGGTGTAAGTTTGTTGGCTCAAAGTTTGAAAAAGTTTTGGATGTTTGTCAGAATATAAATAATTATGTAAATTGCATAAATAAATATTAACAGAACTGTATATCAGTTGAAAATATAAGCATATATATCATCGTTACATAAATAATTAAGACAAAAGTAATAATATATGTAACTTCTATATTTGATTTGAATGTTTACAACTTTTAATTATCTCTGCTTTAAATTTTTAGGTTAAGTTTCAGATGTTGCATCTCACAAATTTGTGGTAATTTTGCTCTGAAATAGCGTTAGTAATTAAAGAAAAATAGAAAATAATTAAAATCTAGCAGAAACTAAACATCCACTTTCTTTACTCAACATCTAATTAGACTATTACCGTAAATTATTTTGTAAATGTGCTGAAACTGTGTTAGTTGGCATAGTTTGTCCATTACGACTGTTTTAAAATTACAGGACATTGTAACTATTTGGCAAGCATAATCAAAATTTACATTTGCTATTAATTAGGTCGTCTCATTTGTAAATTTCATGGTTTTCCAGACGGGAATTTTTACTAGGAAACAAATAACATAATTCCTGTGTTTTGAACTAAATACAATGGAAGTACAGGAAGTGTGATACTGTCTAAATTGTATAGCGCAGAACCTTATTGTAAAAAATATAATATGTGAACAATCCACATGTTTTTTACAAAAAAAATGTACAGAATATTTTATAACTTATAATAATTACACGTTTTATCGTTATTGTTCAATACCTTTTCTATCTACTGTTTAACCAATTTAGCACAAAAAAGTTCCAAAGCAGTATTCCATACAAGCATTTAATGATTAGATAGGTATATAATAATAATTTGTTCAGAAATGACACAATGGACATTGTTTATTATTATTTGTGTCCTCAGTAGATAGTTAAACAATTAAAATTGTTCAAACACATAGTAGTAAACTAAATCGTACAATGTACACAATAGAACAAGAGATCCATCTAAAAATAATCGCCAACTAAAAATAATATTAACTCACATGTGTAAACTGTTGCAGAATCCTCGTGTGTTCCTCCTGATATAGTTTTCGGACTTTTCTTTTTTCGGCGTGCAGACTATTCAGAGCCTCGAGCGCCTTGCTTTCCACGCTGTCGGCATTTTGCTTGATCTGTTTCGCCGTGTTCTCCAGTTCCTCCATCATGTTTTTCCATGACGAAGCCACCAAGCTCCCTAAGTGAAAGTCACATAAATTGCAAAAACAAAATAACTTTGTCAAAAATTTTCAATGGTTTAGAGATAAATTAAGTCGATGTAAATACTGTAATCTCATGTATGTTTTTGCTTCACAATGAGCTTCATTCCAGTGAAATTTACAATTAAACATATGTAAAGCTAATAGAATGGATATAATAAATAAAATTGCTAATAACTATTGTTTGTTCTCATATATGTTATTAAATAGAAGATTTTAATAATGTAAATATGTAAGCATAAAAACTTAATCATCCGACCTACTAACTTTGAAAATGAAAACGATATAATATTTTAAAAGATAACTTGCGCAAGTAGGTATGTAAGATAGGCTACTCAATACATAATTGTTGAATAAACATAAACAACTTATGTAAATTTATTAAAGAATACACGAACTGCCTCTCCTTCTTTCAATTTGGGTGTAATATTGATAAGAACAATTTTATATTCATCAAAGTGACTAAACTATCTTCCTTAAATTTGTTCTATAATATTAAATACTGTAATGTAATGACGTATGGTCTTGTTATTTCAAACAATTGGCCCAATAATTGATAAATTTTTAATTGCTATTTTTATTAGATACAGATAAACATTGTTTGAATCATTATAATCCATAGTTTAGTATATTTAAAAATGTATTGTGTTTATGAGGTGCAAATTTGTTGTATACTTAAATAACAAATAATAAAAAGTAATAGTTTATTAACAAGCATACGCAAATTTAGTTAAAATCATTAATGTAATAAATATTGTTGGTTAAAATTGAAGAAACTGTAAAAATATGCATTAAGAATTAATGTAATGATTAAACTGTTCATTAATTCATAAAATAAGGAGTGTTTTGTACAAGATCAACCAACCTATCGACAAACAGTGAATTTATGAATAATCGTTTTGGCAATAGCTTAAAAGACAGATATTTATTATAAACTAGTCTCGTTAATTTATTATTTTATGTCGTAAATTTATATAGGTTTAAGTCAAGTTTATTTAAATGAAATTCAACATTGGAATCTAAATTATAACTCACGAGAAAACATGAGTTTAAAATTAGATTATACGGTTTATTAAACTAGACACCGCGAAATCTTTAGCAGGAATGATTGAATGAACTATTTAATGTAGATTATACTATGTTAGCATTCACTATAAGACCGTATAAAATTTTTATGTTTTATTTAACCGGCATTAAATTTTGTTTCAAAGAATACTCCAATGCAATACAAATTTGATTAGAATTATTTATAAACAGTTTTGTTTTTATATTGTTCACTTTTATAAATCATTTTGGAAAGTCACTTTTTCAGCATCAGCTGAAATATTCTATTTAATATCAAATAATATTGATATTGTTGACATACCCAAGGTATAATTTTTATATACCCACCTGAGAGTTCATCGCTCCTATCAATTTTCAGCCCTTGAGCAGCAGTGGTGCTCAATGCAAGAGCGTAATCCCTGTCGCACCGCACTTTGTTCACAATACATCGTTTCATCGAGTCCAGGAGTCGAAGCTCGGCATCCTGACGCGACAGGAGGGCGTCATGGGCGATCTTCCCCTGGAGGTGCACCGAAAAACCCATCTTGGAAGGCCGCAAAGTAACGCTGCACACAGATTTCACATAACTGATTTAGCGAAAACACGTAACGCCAATAATATCTACATCGCTGATGTAAAACATATCAAACACTAAAACTATAACATGCAATAACAAACACAGGAGCTTAATCCGATCGACGTGTATTTATTGAGCACGGATACGATTCACCGTCTGCACGTATTTTGTTTGTTTTCAATTGACATCATCGGTGAATGTTGCTGTTGAGTTATTCGAACGAGCAATCAACGACACCTGTAGACGAACCGAAGTTCCATTGACCACTGGCTTGGGCTCGGGTTCGGCTCTGGCACCGGCGACCAGTTGCTGGTGGAGGTATCGCTGGATACGCTGTCCGACTTACACCAAGTCTATTTTAGTGTTATGCGGTTTGTCGCGGCATCTCTACGCTGAGAGTCAAACACGACACAGGTGTCTTCCACCTCTAGTTTACCTGGCCAAACCTTGCTTGAAACAAAGGTGTTTCTCAATATACCAATGTATGAAAAAGCCAAAGGGAACTTGTACTAAGGACAAAATGTTAGAAATGATCCGTTTTTTATCACTGTACTCATTATAGTTTTATTGTAATATAAAATCGACCTTTTTTTAACAAGGGCTTTAGAAGAACCTCTAACCATATGCAAATATGAGTTGTAAAAGTTATTATTAAAAAACTGGTTGAGCCCCTTGAAATATTATATATCCGCATTTCCAAAACTGAACTTTGTGGGAGTACATTATTAAACCCTTTAGTTAAGTTTATACATATTCATGAATATCAAAAATAAAAGAAATATATCCATACCTTTTATATACTTAAATTCACAAACGAATGACTATATCAAAATCATTTATAAAATATTAGAACACATTTGTGTTATTATTAGATATGATAAAATACTAATATAATTAAAATGATAAACAATAAGATATTTATTGATAAAGTCTTATCTTACACCTATCTTAAATTCTCATTATAATGTTAACCAAAACACGTTTCTCTTTATAATTAATATTTACAATTTTTAACAATTATTATTAACAATGTGAATGTTTAACGTAGAATTTATAAACAATTCTACTTAAGTGGCCTAAACTAACAAGAGGTGGTACGAATAATAATTCTTTGTATGTACCAAAACCTACTGAGTAATGTTTTAGGCCTGAAAATTGAAGAAATCATACGAACAAATTTTGTATAGCAAATCCACAACCATTAAAAATGCTTTATACCAAAATTCATAAAAAAGCTAATCATGTTCATAATTCTGTGAAAATCACATTATTTTTATGAATTTATTTTTTTAACAATTAGTCTATGGAAGAAACTGTCAAAAGTAGCATAAATAATCTTTTTTGAATTTGATTAAAAAGAAAAATAAATTGTGAAGATAATTTTGTTAATTATTAAATTTTATTTCATATTTCAAAACCTAAAGCATTAATTAACATTTTCAATTTCAATTTTTCAATTGAAATTTATATCATAAATTTAAATTTTTATTAATATTATAATTATATTGTTAATAATTATTTCATTATTATAATAATAATAATAAAATTAAATTTTATTATTTTTAAAATAATAATGTGTAAAACGATGACAATACTAAATTTTTTAACCTAAATTTTGTTAATTTTGTCATATACTTCACTCATTTTCATCACTTCTATGTCCGAGTTTTCATCTTCGAATGTGTTAAAAGGCCTACACAACAACCTATAATTATGATTAAATATAAATGTTATGTATTTCAAAAAGGTTCCAATGTCTGGTAAGATACTGTCCTTAATATATTACAATTTGATTAGTACGTCAATGTGACAAATTTACATACAATCTACATTTTTAAAAATATATTCAAATATTTAACGATTTTTATTTTAAGATATTAATTTTAATATTTTAGCTGAGATGCAGTCCGCAAATGATCACTTCCCGTTAATTTCAGATAGTATATATAGCACAAATCATGAATTTAGAAGAAGTTTGGGTGAACATTTGTTGAAAAAAGAACGTCAACCTTCCATAAAACAAGAAGAAACCAGCACTCAAACAAGCAAAACTATTTTACAGTTAGCTCAGTTAGAATTAGGTGATATGTCTCCGGATAGTTTAAGCCCCAAAACCGACCAACATGATCCTGACAGTCCTGTTGGATCCATCCAAGCTGAGGCTTACATCGAAAATCTGTATCTACCCTACAGTAGAAAGAGTCAAGTGCTTGACAGCGTTAACTCTGAAGAAACCTTGCAGGAATCATTTAAACAGGGGAATACGCTTTTGCAAAAATTTCTGGAAAAACGCTCAAAGCACGATTTAAAACAAACGGATGCAGTAAATACAACAAACCCATCAACATTAACAACCCTGAACCTAATTGGAACTAACAAACTCAAAAGCAGTTCTTGTGTCGAAAATCTCTCAGTGCAAAATGAACCGGAGAGAAAAGTTAGAAGTGGACATTTTACTCTCAAGTCTGTAAAAGAGAATTTTGCAAAAGCAGACAACTCATTCAACCATTTTTTACAACAAAAATATACGTTGCATATAAATGACGACAGGAACTTTAACCGCCAACGTTTCGAAGTTGATCCGAATTCTATATCCTTCATGTCACCGACAATTTCAAGTCAAAACAAAAATAAAATGATTGAAATTGAAGCCACCCAAAGTCGTATATCACCCGTGCGAAAAGACAATTCATTCGGTAGTGGAAAACACGAACTTCAACCTAATATAAAAATACCATTCACAGATTGTGATGTAGGGAGTACGCATGATTCACAATCATTATCTGGAAGCACATTTCGAGAAGATAAACTGAACTTAAGTCTTGGTGACGATGTATGTAAATTCACATTCGTTTAAATTGTCTAATTAATTAATTATAGGGATACACTGACTTGAATCCTACTTCTCCAAAGCATTATTTAGTAATTAATCAAGCCATGCACAAAATACGTTCTGATGACTGGTAAAATAACTAAACATAGTTTATTAGAAAATAAATCTAAGTTCGTATATTTAGGACTGCAAGTTTACATGGTCTTTTAGAGATAGTTGAGATATGTAAAAAAGCGACTCCAGAGAGTATATATCCGCAAATGACATCTGTAAATCAAAAATTAATTGAGTTGTTAAAAAGCTCCAGATCCCATGTATGTCGTACTGCATGTCAAGCTGCGGGACATCTTTTTGAACTTATTGGAGATACTAGGAGGCCGGTGAATATATTTTCTATTTTATCTATTAAGTAATTAAAATAAATTAAAATCTATTATGTGTTTAGGAATTTGACGAGATAGTGGACATTCTTCTATGTAGAACAGCCGACTCCAACAAGTTTATTCGGCAAGATGCGAATTTAGCCCTAGATTGCATGGTGACTCACATTTCACCAATACATTCTGTGCGAGCTTTGTGCTCGAAAGGTCCCTCTCATAAAAATTGTCTGGTGCGACTTGCGGTGGCTAGATTGCTAATCTGTATGACTGTAATAACTGGCGTTGAAAAAATTATGTGCCCTACAGGAAACGACCATACGAGGAGAAGGCTTTTTATGAATATGTACAAGTTTATATGTGATAAACACTTGGATACGAGGTAATTGTAAATTTACATTTTTTATCCACATCATACAATTTATTATTACGAAATTTTTATATATCTATTTTTAAATTATAAACTATTTCGTGTTATACAACTTTGTGATTGCAACGTGAAGACAGTTTGATAAAAATCGCTTACATAAATGTATAATCTAAAATTTGCTTATAGATTATTTATCATTCTCTATTTAAATTTTGTTAGTTACAAGTCTATTTAATTTTTTGATCAATTTTGCTGTTTCAGGAAGATGGGCCATCGACTGTATATGCTTTTGAGTAAGGACCGGAATTTTGAAACGCATACAAAAAAGTATTTAGAGAGGGATGAAATAATTTTGATGATGAAAAATTTGAAAATTATTAACAATAAATAGTTATAAACAAGTTTGCATGTTGGTTTTAAAAGGTGATATCAGTTTAATTGATGCAGTATCCAAATATCGCAAGATGTATTCAATTTTAAATAAATTTTGGAGCAGTAGAATGTTTCTTCATTGGTGGAAAAAATGCACAAGAACAATTAAATATTTTTAATAAAATAATAAATTAAAATGTGCCACAATAATAAAATTAACAATAGAAGTATATACATATAAAAATAACTTTACAAAATGTATACAATTTACAAAAAATTATTTGTTTAAAATGATCTACCACAAGAAAACTGGCACAAATATACATTTATACAACTATAACATTTATACTGTTTTCATTGGCCACTATATTTATAACATTAAGTTTATTAAAATAAGTTACAAAACGACAAATAAATGCTTTTTCCCTTAAATAATATGATCACACCCTGTCCCAATTTGCTAAAACCACTACCTTGGTAAAAAAGTCTACAAAATAAAACATATGATATGTGGAAATGGTCAATTCAAGTATCTATTTCAAGTTGTTCATGCGCGAGTTTTGAAAAAATGCAATAAAATACATTTTGTACCTAAAGTCTATAATAAATATACATTACATAGCCAGATTGGACTTTAAAAACGATCTAAAATATTTTGGTCATAATATAACCACATATCATTTAAATCTTACAGTATCTTACATTTTTTTGTACATCATGACATATGTAAATTATTTTATTGAAATAAAATGCTCATATTTGTTTTCATGGAATCAAAATGAGCTCGTCTAAAAACAGGAATAATAGGAATGACGCACATGATTTAAGGCTTTTATGCATCACCTTTCTAAAACATAAAGTAAATAAGTTATTGTTTTTTGTGTTTAATCATTCTGATCATTCCCACATCTATAAAATAAGCAATTAACTTGTTTACACAATTTAGTTTTGAAAAGGCGTTGCTCTTAATTTACTTACAAGTTTAGATAAAATAGTTAGTTACCACAATATTTCTTCTACATCAAAGACATAATATTACTAAAAATGCATAATTAGAATTTTGTTCCCATTTTTTGGTAGCAAATCCCTTACATCAACAACTTGGTTTTCGAAATTCAACTAAGACAATAGTACCCTGATAAAATGATTATCTAAAAGTTTCTTATCGACCAGTCGCACTGTTAAGAACATCGAACATTAATACTTGAGCTTATGTAACTCGATATAGGATCCATAGTAAAGTTTAGATACATCAATATTTGTGGCTTTTCATGAATTCCGAATGGCTGGCTATCACGTTTGAGACAATCATATCTTCGATTTCTATGCCATTTAACATTTGTTCTCTTGTAAGCACCAACTCAAAATTATTGTCAGGAGTGACGAACACGACTCTGGTGCTTCGAGTTTGAAGTATATTTCCAATAACCAACTAAAATAATTATTTTTTACTATTACAGGCATAAAATTGTAAAAAGTGACATTACCTTATGTTTATATTTAGCTAATGCCTCTCTAGCTTTTGGGATCAGTATATGTTCATCAGTCTCTAATTTAAATGATACTACAAATGCATGAGGTACCCATAGACTCACCAAAGGTGCTAATAATTTTGGCACTAATTGTAGTTGTATATTAGGAACTCCAGCTCCAGACTGCATTTTATGAGTAGGCTAAAATATAAATAAATTTTATTTTTTTAAAACAACTATAAAATAATAAAATACCATTTGATTAGATGGTACATAAAAGTCAGAAACTGCAGCTGCCATATACAAGAGGGCTGAGGATTCAAAGCTAGCAAGGCATTCACAAGCTGCACGTAGTAACCAAAAATAATCAGAAACAGTTGTGAAGTTTATGTATAGAATTCTGCCACCCTCTTGGGCATTTTTGTATCTGGCTAATACTGGTGCCAAAACATCCACACTGTCAGGTTTCACTGTAATTAAAAAACTCTAAATGATTTCAAAATTTTAAAAAATGATGTTTATAAAATCAAATTTATATAACTTTAAGTTATGCAATTCAACAATTTCTTATATTTATTAGTAGTTTTACGTTTTATAAATTATATAATATATTATACTATATTATATATATTCCCATTTATTAATGAAAAGATTAATTTGAATAATATTATTAAGTGGTCAAAGTTCACTTCAATAAAAATCAAAAATTTTATAAAAGCAGTTCTTTAACGAACCTGTTATCGACGTGTTTGGTCCTCTTTCATGTAATTCGAGCATATCCATAAGTTTCTGTCCATTAAAATGCCTGGTGTAGGGCTCCAATGACTTGAGTCGATGCATGAATATGACTGTGTATCCATGTTCCAAAAAGTATTCAGCAGAGGCAGCTCCTCTAGTGCCTGCACTAAAATTGTCTACAAATCTCACAGTATTGTGTTCAAGAGGTACTGTAGTGCCTCCAGACTAAAAAAAAACATTTCCTAGTTTTAAAAATATGTAAATATAACCTCACATTTAAAGAAATTTATATTTATGAATGTTCTTACCGTTATTAATACAATTCTTTGTCCAGTCTTTTTGTGTCTATCACAAAATTCTTTTAAAAGACTTCTGTTATCTTCAAAGTCGGTCGGAGGAAGATGAGTAGCATAAAATTCTTCCCAGTGTGAAGCCATTTTGCCTACTGCTTTGTAAGCAACGTTCACGGAAATGATACCGATTGGATTTCTCATTTTTTGAGAACATTATCAATAATCATGCCTAACTATTGAAAATTAAGTATACATTTACCAAATCTTTAAATAAGACTACAGTGTATTTATTAATCAATACATATTTTTTAGTTTTAAATTAAATTACTAAATTAATGTTCTTCATATTTATTCACTACTATATATTAATACAATAAATAAAACATTTCTATAATATTTACAACTTTATTTAAACATAAGGGTACAGTACGACTAAGGATTACATTTTCTAATATTTTGGAGCTGGGCTCTCCAATTTGGAATAGTCCACATTTGGAGAGTAGAACTGAAACAAACAGTATTAGTAAAAGGTAATTACATATGCATATGTACTGGCTTACTTTATACTGCTTAGCTCTGAATTCTTCATTGGAAATGTCTCCTCTACGGTCCCATTGTACATCAGGGTTACGGACAGCCAAGCGGAAGGTGTAGAAACCAGCACCAAGGCAACCTAATCCCACGCAGAAGTATAATGGGATCAGCTGAAGAAAAAATATATTATTACGTTTTAAACAATAAAATTTGATTAATAAAAATTCCTATTTTTGTCAGTCAAATAACCTCCCTAGGTTATGTCTAAAATTAATTTCTGGAAACAATAGACAACAAATTTTTATTACTTACAGCTTTGTGCTTCTTAAGACTTTGAAGAGACAATCCCTGCATATTCGCAAAGCTTTGGTTGCTAAATAAACTGATATTTAACCCAGAAAAATCCAAGGGTAATGGCGCAGATAGCAATACGTAACCGCCAGATAAAGACGAGAGAACGAACTATTTTGAAAGATAGACAGAGAAAGTTGCAATTGTCAAATTGTGATATTGTCAATTATATAACGTTGGAAAAAGTAACTACAAGTACTTGTTAAATTTCAAAAATTCATTATTATTTATTATTTCCAACCGTAAAATTTTTAAATAGATATTATAGACACGAGTTTAATAAATTTTTTATTATATTATAACTATAGCATTTTTTGTATTACAGTTTCCTGGCGGTTTATTTGAATTTTAAAAACTCGTGAGTGAAGAAATAATCTCCGCTTCAAAATTCTGCAGATATATTCATTAATAATAAATTTTTAATTACAAAAAAGGGAACAATTACTAATATTTAATATACTTCATTAAATTAAATATTTTCAATTCATGATGCTCCAACTTTATTAATTAAATATGATTGCATACATGATTTAGACCCTCAAAGAAATTCATCTATTACGTTACTTTATTTGTATTGCAGAATAACCCTCATTAACACTAGAATAGAATTATCTGAACATATTCAAGTTGAATTTCTACCGAAAATGATTGGTCAAACATTCAAAAATAATAACTTTTTGTTAGGTTATATAAAAAATAAAACAAATATATTGAATAATATTTTTATTTAACAAAAGTCAAACAACATTTATTTCTCTTTTAATTCTTCGTATTATAAATGTATATTGTTGTAATAATGGAACACTAATGAAGTCTCTGAAGCGCCCATATGAAGTGTACAAATTTGCACACCTGAAAAAGAAGTCACAATTAGTTTAAGAAAATATAGATATTTAAAATAAATGGAATGATGATAATAATCAGTAAAATTTGTCGACATGTATTTTTCAGTCGCAAATTACCATAAGCATCATGTTTAAATAGTATATGAATGAATATTTTTAAAATATCAATTCAAATATGTACTTACTAAAGATTATGAATTTATTATTTTCAATCTTCAGGTTGAAGCCATTTGGGAGCTGAAATTTTAAATATTATTAGTAATTGTCTTCTTACTTTTATAAAATGAATAAATTAATTTATAATCAGATAGGAGCGAAAGACATGAAATGTATAATCAGGGATTTCATCTGAACTATAAGGTCATCATATAAATTAACGGTAGTAAATAATTTTACCTTTTGTAAAAATCTTATATATATATATATATATATATATATATGTAATACATTTTTTTGATAATTTACGAAAATTTAAACAATTAAATATTGTTGAAATTTTATTATTTTAAAAACTTACTTTTTCAATTTTCCTCCAAAGGTTGTCAAATATAAAGACCTCTGAAAAAGTATGGATTTATTAAAATAAAGGTCGATAACAGACTAACTAGTAATATAAAATTTAAAAAATCAGATAGGAGCGAAAGACATTAGGATGTATAATCAAAGTTATATCATTTGAACTATAAGCTCATCATTTCAGTTGATTTTTATTTAAAAAAAAACTAATATATAAAAATACCTGTGTTGGACTTGAATTTCTCCATTCAGTAATTTAAAGTTGTTATGGAAATCTGAAACAAAAAACTACTTATTAAAATGTTGCTTAGTAAACAATAAATTCCATATAACCACATTAAATATCAGAAATTAGTGGTTAGACAATGTGACTTCATAGAATTCAGAGTGGTGCATGTCAATCATCATGCTTTATTTTTATTTGAAATATTATTTATCTGTTGAATTTAATTACCTGTTATTTAAATGTTGAATTCAAAAGGTCTCACACATCAGAATCCATACCTAGAAAAATGTAATGTTGAAAACTTTGGAAATAAAATTACAAAATAGTTGCTACTTTTTAAATTCAGTTTAGTGGCTTCTTTCTCTGCAATGCAATTCAGAGTGGTGCATGCCATTCATCATTAAACAAGTGATGAATTATAAATATTAAAGATACTTACATGTTTTCTTCTGCTGAGTGGCTTAGTTATTTATGAAATCTGAAAATAATTAAGTAATCAATAATGTTACAAAAACGAAATAGTAAAATAATACGTTTATCAAATCAGATAGGAGCGAAAGACAAAAATGTGTATAATCAAAGTTCTTTCATCTGAACTATAAGCTCATCATTCAAAAGAAATAATAATAATGTAACAATATTAGAGGGAACTCACCATTAAGAGAATCAGGAAACCATTGAAGTTAGAATTTCATCTTTTGACCTGTAATAAAAAAATCGTTTAGTAATTTGCAACAAAAAAGTACAATTTTGATTTCATTTTTAAGAGTACTCAGTTTAGTGGCTTCTTTATCTGCACAAAAATTCAGAGTGGTGCATGCCATTCATCAGTATATTTAAAATTGGAGGAATATTTAAGGAAGTAATTTATTTCATAAAAATTCAAGAACACTTACTTTTTTTAATTGGATAAAAGTTGCTTTGATTTAGTGTATGTGATTACTCCTGAAAAAAATATATATTATATAGGGATTTATAATTATTTAAATTTAATTAGATATTATAAACAGTTAATTCAGTTAGGAGCGAAAGACAAGCATTGTGTAATCAAATGTATTCATTTGAACTATGCTCTCATCATGATTGATGTTATATATTTATAAAAGACAATTTGTAATTAAAATTACCTTTTTGGATTGTTTTTAATATCCATAATATCCTTAATATCTTCTCCAGAATAATAATCTAACCTGAAATTAAGCAAACTGTTAATATTGACGAAAACCAATAAAATAAAATAATAAGAATAATATTAATTCAGTTGGTAGTGCATGTAAAAATATAATCATTACATTCATTTTTCGGTGTAAAAATTCATCACATTGAAGTATATTTAGATATTAAAAATAAAATAATAATATTTACCTCATTTTCATCTTTTCATTTCTTAATAAACCAGTTTACGATCTGAAACAATAGAAAGGATGTTTAATTTTTGTAAATTTACAGAATACCTTTAAAAACATATTTTTCAGTTTCAGTTGGTAGTGCATGTTAAAGAATAATCATTATATTCATACAGTGGTGTAAGAATTTCATCATGAAAATTTATTTACATTTACATTTAATAAAAAACTGAAATACTTACTTTATTGTATTTTATTTTTTCTGGTTCTCTAGGGTAACCTAATTGACTGTTCACTTATACCAATTTTTTTATTGAGCCAATCTGTGAAATAAAATTCGTATTAACAAATATTTTATAAAGTTTCTATTATTATCTACATACAAAAGTACATCAGTTGGTAGTGCATGTTAAAAGAATAATCACTAATTTCATAAAGTGGTGTAAGAGTGTCATCATAATAATTGAATAAAAAATTATTTGAAAAAATAAAATACTCACTCATTTGCAAATTTTCTTAGCTTTTGTCTGCACAAATATTCTTGGTACATCAATATTTTCTTTTTTATTGATGGTTCTTCGATGAATGTATGAGTTATCAACTACTACAAAGCCAGCTTCTTCAAATATAGTCTTAACAAACTCCACAGAGAAGTAATAACTTCTTGTACCATCCTGCCTCATGTAAAAGTTCTCTGATATTTTATGGCCCGCCTTAAAACGAAGTTGTGCCATATCATATAATCCATAGTCTCGAAACAGAACAATCCCTCCATCTTTTAAGAATGTGTGGATAGTTTTCAAAGTCTTGACAAATTTATTAGGATGTATAGCAGATAGGACAAATATTAACGTAGCAATATCAACACTTTCAGGTTCTACTTGTGTTAGGATTTCATCAGAGGTTATGTCTCCTTGAAAGGCTCTGATAGTTTCTTCATTATACAAAGTGTTCGACTTCACCATCTCAATTGCACGTGGTGATAAATCGCAGACTAACGCAAAAATGTTCAAATTTTCTTCAATAAGGGGAAAAATAAAATTGCCTACCCCACATCCTATTTCGAAAATCGTTCTTCTCTGGTCCATGTTTCCATCTAGAAGCTCACAGAACTCTCTGGTGGTCCAATGGCGGTCTTTAAAAAAACGTGTCTCATTTCTTTTGTAGAACAGATCCCAATGCTTCTTAGCCTGAAGTTCGAGCATCTGTGCCTTATGGTCACTGACTAGTCGTTGATCTTGAGATTTGAGGCGTTCCCGGTCTTCATCGGTCAGCACTTTCGGAGTGGTTGTAGATGTAGCCACATTTTCCATCTTGTTTGTAAAATATCGCAATAGATCACTTAATTATGTTAACTAGGTACGTATTTGTAAAAAACAAATTACAAACATGATGGGATTGGTTGGATAAATTCAGATTTTTTGTGACTGTACACGACGATGGTTCTGATAAAAAGAACATAAAAACACGTGGTTTCTAAAATTACAACTTTGTACCCTCTGCGTTGATAATTGGAACTATTAATAGGAATCTGAAACACAGATGGTCGTGACATCTTACGGCTCCTAAATAATAATATCATATAGTTTTCAATACATGCTTATGTAAGATTTGAAATTGTAAAGAAAATTGTAAATGCCCTACATTTTAGAGTCTACAACACTGAAAAAAGGAATTTCTAATACTGATAATCTTGCAGTTTAAATGGATATAAGAAATCACTCATGAAGATGGAATTCAAATATGGTTTACTAGTTAAAATGAACTTTTATATTAACACTTATTTTTTAGGGTAATTTTAATTATAATTTAATATAACATTATTTTTCAAAGTATGAACAATTACTATTTTTGGTAAAGTTGCAGAATCGGTCACTCTAAGGAACATTATCTAGCGCATGCGTCGTGAGGCGCTGATTTCGCGCTTCTTGAACATTTTGAAGTGCAGTGTTGTCGGTTTGCAACGGTCAAAATATTCGAATCATTTTTTATGGTTGAATTATTGTTGTGTTGTTGTGTATGTATTATACTTTTTATTTTTTTGGTAAGTATAGTATTTCTTCTAATTTGATGATTATTGTTCGTTATTAAAATATTATACTTTACAGATTATATTCTCATGGCGTTTTTAAAAACAATATATTATTCCTATTCTTCTGCTAATTACTTTCTTAATTTATTTGTATGCTCATTTAATATATTTTACTTTATAGATCTTTCTCATTTTTAAAATATTTTACTTTTATTCCTTTAGTAAGATTATTTTTAATTTGTTAGCAGTCATATTTTAAGTTATCTTACTTTATAGATTATTTGTGTGCTGCATTTATTATTTTTTTTGTACAATCTTAATATAGGACCATGACTGTTCCTCGGAAGATCTGTTTCCATCGTACCTTCACGAATTCATATGGAGAAATAAATTTAAAAATCATAATATGTTTATGAGCATTTTAAATTGTATCAGGAAGCAATATCCAGTGGAATAGATTTTTTTGTTTTAATTGATTTTGTTTTTTATTATAAAATACATAAATATATCTTTTTTGTTAATTTTATATTAATGTTGTAAATTTACCTAATTATTTAATAAAGAACTTTTAATTAGATAGTTAAACTATCAAAGAAATATAGAGTAAATAAAAAATGAATATACTAATTATAAAGTGATTTGCCGAATTTTATCTCTTTTCGAATTCAACCACATAAATAATATAAGTCATACATGAAAAACATAATAAATTACATATATATTTTTCTAAAAATCATTTCTCTACATATTTCGTTAAAAATGAAATCTGGCAACTATGCTGTCTAAAATCTCCGAAACAGACGATTTCAAATCCAGTTGACGCATGCGCTACAAATATTCCTTAGAGTGACCGATTCTGCAACTTTACCCTATTTTTTCTTACTACCTCGGTCGAAAGTGCGTATTTTGCTCCCCGGTTCCGCGGCAGAAAAATACTATTTTCTGCCGCGGAACCGGGGAGCAAAATACGCACTTTCGACCGAGGTAGTAAGAAAAATAGTATACACTACACGGGAAGAAAGTTTGAGAGCCCTGCCCTGCGCGCCATCTATCTATCATCTATCTAATATGTCGCGCAGTGCAGGAATCTCAAACTTTCTTCCCTTGTAGTGTAAAATACTATTAATTACCATTTAGTTCGACTTTATCTTAAATAAAGATGTTAAGTAAAATAAATATAAAATAAAAATAATAATTTAAAAATTTCATTTCCAATACATTATTTTTTTTATTTAAGTATGTTATAAGCGAATAGAAAATTATTGATAGATGATAGAAATAATTTTAATATGTTTGTGTCAGTTCATATTAAAATAAAATATTTACAACATTAATAATAGAGAATAAGATTTAAATCTTCAAAACATTTAACATTTTTATACTAAGAGTCTATATTATTACACTAGTTTACAAGGGAGGTAAACAGTATGTTATAAGCGAATAGAAAATTATTGATAGATGATAAATATAATAAACTCTTTTTTAATAGAGAATTGAAAATATAAAAAAATAATACGAAAAATATTTTTAGACAGCTTATTTTATTTTATCTTTACAAATTGTTGTACATCCCTTTAAAATATATGATTTTTACGTTTGTTAAATAATATGTGAAGTTAATTATTATAATTTTTTGACCAGTTTTCAAACAGAATTTGTTAATATAAAATCGGATCTCTTCCGGAAAATATTGATTTCAGTTGAAAATAATTGTGATGTTCTTGTAATTACATAAACCCCAATGTGGACCAATAATACTAATACCAAAATACTAATTTGTTGATATACATTTGCAAACGTTTGATTTTAACAATTTTGTAAGTAAATGTGCATCAAGTCAAGATTTGTTTGTAAAATTATTGTAAGTAACTTTTAGTTTAAATACAAATTAATATCTGAATACGATTAAAAAACAAATGTACTAATTTTGGGACAAAAACTTAAACGACTTAAGGATTCTTTGTTATCAAATTTATAAAGAAATTATTTTGTTCTGAATTGACACAAAATTTTTAAAAAAAGAATTTTTCTAATCAATAATAATATTAAATTCTTATTATTATATGTACTTACTGTCTTCAAGTGTTTGTTCATGGACAGTTATTAATTTTTATCACATTTTTTAACTAAACGTATGTACAAACATTGTGTTATTTCTATTCGATAGTATTCGAACCAAAATTCGGATTTTGCATTTGTTCGTGCGACACTGACGGAGAAAGAAATACATGTTAATGAGTATTAGAGAAAGATAAAGATTGCATCAGAGTTGTGCCAATCAAGTAGGCTGTGCATTTTTTATAGACAGTAGTCAAATTCGTAGCATTTAGTTCACTTTGAAGCATTCCGATAAGGTGTGCAGTGACAATTATTAAGCTTGGAGTTAATAATGTAAGTTTTTACTAATTAATTAAAATTATATAATTATACATAAAAAGACTGTGGGTTATATAAAATCAATTGAAATATGCAATAACATTGAATTTCAAAACTTAAAATTTATAAAATTAGTGTAAGTTACCCTTAGTTTAAATACAAATTAATACCTGCGATGAGATTAAAAAAGAAATGTATTAATTTTGGCACAAAGACATAAGGATTCTTTGTAATCAAATTTATTAAGAAATTATTTTGTTTTGAACTGTCACAAAATTTTTAAAACTGTTTGTAAGAAATAATTTTTCTAATCTATAATAATATTAATTCCTTATAATTTACGACAGCCCTTAAGCGGTTGTTGATAAATAGTTATTGATTTTTACGACATTTTTTAATTAAATTAAATTTCTTTTCGATACTACTCTACTCAAAATTCGGATTTTGCATTTGTTTGTGCAACAGCGACAGAGAAAGAAA
This sequence comes from Aethina tumida, assembly GCF_024364675.1. Classification (NCBI taxonomy): domain Eukaryota; kingdom Metazoa; phylum Arthropoda; class Insecta; order Coleoptera; family Nitidulidae; genus Aethina; species Aethina tumida. The sequence goes on along the minus strand of NC_065437.1, from coordinate 19,156,720 downwards.
TACATGTTAAGGAGTATTAGGGAAGGATGAAAATTTCAATAAAGTTGTGCCAACCAAGTAAGCTGTGCATTTTTTATGGATGAAGTCATTAATTTTTTTTTGAAGCATTTCAATAAGATGTGTAGTGACAATTATTGTAACATTACCTATGCAGATTAAAATTTGAAATTTGTAAAACCAGTGTAAGTTACTCTTAATTTAAAAATAAATATAATATCTGGGATACGATTAATTTGGTTTAAAGACTTGGGTATTCTTTGTTACGAAATTTACTAAGAAATTATTTTGTTCTGAACACATACAAAATTTTTAAAACTGTTTTTACGAACGAATACGATAAGGGACAGAGATAGGATATTAATAGTAATAAATAATAATATTGATTTTTAAGTAAATATTGATTTTAATTGATTATTTTTGAATGATTTTAGATGGGTCTTTAACAAGACTAATTAACCGAGCAACTGGAATCGCGAAGTTTTTCTACATATGAGTTTGTTATATGTTTAGATTAGTGGTAGGATTCACTCTCTTGCGTTCGGGCTGTTGAGTGGATAGGACGTGCGGTTACTTAATCAAAATCTAGGTAGGAATTTTTACATATTACGTTCATTTTGTACTAATATCTGTGTTTGTTCTGTTTGTTTTTTTTTTATGTCGAAGAGGGGAAAGTCTTATAAAAGACTGAAAACTCCTCTCCGGGCACCGATCCCGAAGATCATAGCCAAAAGACGGACCTATATGCAAGGCATATACGGGGGTACTGAACCAGTCCACGGACGCATCTATATTATGATCAATCACTGGTATCATTGGAAAAACGATAAGGAAACAGAGATAGGACATTAATAGTAATAAATAATATTATTGATTTTCAAGAAAAAGTGTGAATTTAATTGATTGTTTGTGAATAATTCCAGGTGGTTTCTGAACAAGACTAATTAATCGAGCAATTGGCATCGCAAAGTAAGTTTTTCTACATATTACAAGTTTTGTTACCGTAAAATCAATCTTTAGGTTGGTTTTAAACGACACATACTTAATGTATTTGCTTTAGATATGACAAATTAATGTTTATTGATTGATTATTGAAGAAATACTTTTTTATCTTACAGAAGTAATCAAAGCCATTAGAAATATAAAGAAGTAATCTATCCTCAATGTTTTAACCATTAAAAGGGCATTTTTTAAGTATTTAATACTCTATTTGGATAAGTAAAGTGAAAACGATTTTCAGTCCCCCATTCAATTGGGTCCTGACCCGGAGTCTTGGTCATGGAACCACTAAGCTCTACTAGGCAGCTTTGCAGCAGCAGTGTGTCAGACCTGACATTGAAGAGGTGCACTGTGAATAGTTAATACTTTACTTGGATAAGTGGAGTCGCGAGTCCAAAATGTGTACGTTAATATTGAGTTGGATTCTCAATCTTGTTGTTAGCTATGTTAAAGGATAAGTAGTTTTGCAACTTCGGAAATTGACTTTTATTGCTCTTCAAAATTTGCGATATTTTATGGTCCTTTCGAAAGTTCTTTCCTTAATTGAAACATTTAGGCAAGATACCTTTTTTATTTTCTCGTTGATTGGTTACTAGAAAGAGATGCGCAAAAAGCTTTTGTGAAGTCCATGGACGCATCTATATTATGATTATCAATCATTGGTATCATTGGAAAAACGATAAAAGAACAGAGATAGGAATTAATGGTAATAAATAATAATTTTAATTTTCAAGAAAAACAGTAATTTTAATTGATTATTTGTGAATGATTTCAGGTGGTTTCTGAACAAGACTAATTAATCGAGCAATTGGCATCGCAAAGTGAGTTTTTTACATATTACAAGTTTTGTTACCGTAAAATCAATTTTTAGGTTGGTTTTTAACGACACATATTTAATGTATTAGCTTTAGATATAACAAATTAATGTTTATTGATTGATTATTGAAGAAATATTTTTTTATCTTCAGAAGTAATCAAAGCCATTAGAAATATAAAGAAGTAATCTTTCCTCAAGTTTTAACCATTAAAAGGGCATTTTTAAGTATTTAATACTCTATTTGGATAAGTAAAGTGAAAACGATTTTCAGTCCCCCATTCAATTGGGTCCTGACCCGGAGTCTTGGTCATGGAACCACTAAGCTCTACTAGGCAGCTTTGCGGCAGCAGTGAGTCAGACCTGACATTGAAGAGGTGCACTGCGAATAGTTAATACTTTACTCAGATAAGTGGAGTCGCGAGTCCAAAATGTGTACGTTAATATTGAGTTGGATTCTCAATCTTGTTGTTAGCTATGTTAAAGGATAAGTAGTTTTGCAATTTCGGAAATTGACTTTTATTGCTTTTCAAAATTTGCGATATTTTATAGTCCTTTTGAATGTTCTTTTTTTAATTGAAATATTTAGGCAAGATTCTCTTTTTATTTTCTGATTGGATACTGGAAAAAGATGCGCAAAAAGTTTTCGTGAAGTCCATGGACGCATCTATATCATGATTATCAATCATTGGTATCATTGGAAAAACGATAAGGGAACAGAGAGAGGACATTCATGGTAATAAACAATAATATTGATTTTCAAGAAAAACAGTGATTTTGATTCATTGTTTGTGAATGATTTCAGATGGTTTCTGAACAAGACTAATTAATCGAGCAATTGGCATCGCAAAGTGAGTTTTTCTACATATTACAAGTTTTGTTACCGTAAAATCAATCTTTATGTTGGTTTTTAAAGACACATATTTAATGTATTAGGTTTAGATATAACAAATTAATATTTATTGATTGATTATTGAAGAAATATTTTTTATCTTACAGAAGCAACCAAAGTAGTTACAGAAGTAATCTATCCTCAATGTTTTAACCATTAAAAGGGCATTTTTTAAATATTTAATACTCTATTTGAATAAGTAAAGAGAAAACGATTTTCAGTCCCCCATTCAATTGGGTCCTGACCCGGAGTCTTGGTCATAGAACCATTAAGCTCTACTAGGCAGCTTTGCAGCAGCAGTGCGTCAGACCTGACATTGAAGAGGTGCACTGCAAATAGTTAATATTTTACTTGGATAAGTGGAGTCGCGATTCCAAATTGTGCATTTAATATTGAGCTGGATTCCCAGTCATCTTAAAGTAGTAGTAGTAGTTTTGTAGTTTCGGAAACTGAGTTAGATGCTCATCTAAATTTGCGATATTAAATAGTCTTTTCAAATGTTCTTTCTTTAGTTGAAACGTTTAGAGAAGATTTTCTATTTATATACTCGTTGATTGGGTACTCATCTAGCATATGATGACCAACAATTGAATTACTAAATCATTAAAGGTAATAAATAATAGTATTATTTTTCAATTAAACAATGATATTAATTGTATGTTTGCAAGTGATTTCAATTGGATACAGAACGAGATATGTTAACTGGGCAACTAAAGACGCAAATTAAGTAAGACATTTTTTGTCGTCAAATCAACTAAGATTTATTTATTAAATCAATATTTTTTGTTTCTAATCTTGCAGAACATGTCAAAGCTGTTAGAAATATAAATAAGTAATCGACTCTCAAAGTTGGATGCTCAATTTGCTTGCAAGTCATATTAAAGGATCAGTAGGTTTGCAGTTTCGGAAATTGAGTTTCATGCTAATAAAAATTTGCGTTGCTAAATAGTTTTTTCGAATTTTCTTCCTTTAGGTAAAACGTTTAGAGAAGATTTTTTATTTGTATTCTTGCTGATTAGATAGTAGTAAGAGACGCAAGTCCATGGACGCATCTAGAGTATGACAACTGATATCATTGGAAACTGTGATGACAAACAACAATGCCAAGAATTTTTAAGGGCACTTGTTCGGTTAGCTTTTGCGCCGATTACGCCTTTGTAAATTCCGTCTGAACTATTTTGATGATTTCAACTTCTAAAGTCAATTCAGAATAGGACAATTATGTATATACTGTTAAAATTTAAATTGTATCAATGTATCATGTGTGTATGTATCATCATATACATTTAATCGATTCTTATTGTTTTAACTATAAAATATAACATCATTTAATAAACACACATAAAAGTGTTCCAATAAAAGATCTTTGAAGACTGTGTATAAAACGTGAGTAAACGTTTAATATGTATAAAATCGTTGGCGTTGTTCGTGAAACGAAATCCGAATAATGTAAACGTAGTCCTTGTAAGATGTAACGTAGCACGTATAATGCAATTAATTTTGAGCTGGATTCTCAATCTTGTTTTTAGTCATATTAAAGGGTAAATAGTTTTTAAGTTTCGGAAATTGAGTTTGATGCTCATGAATATTTGCTATATTTAATAGTCCATTCGAATATTGTTTCTTTCTTTAGAAGTTGTATTTGATACTGATCAAAATTTGCGATATTTCAAATGTTCTTTCTTTAAACATTTATATAAGTTTCATTATATATTTTCTCGTTGAACGGTTACTGGAAAGAATACGCAAAAAGTATTCGTGAAGTCTACACGAAATTATGATGATCGACCACTGATATTATTGGAAAAACGATAAGGGAGCAAAGATTTTAAAGTAAATAGTTTATATTTTATATATATTGTAAACAGCAATGAATAGTTCTCGACCATTGCTTTGGATGAACTAATTACCATGTAATTATAATACTAATAAATAAATGGAACATTATGTTGATTTTATTTCTCTTTTTCTTAAGATTTATGAATTGATATGATTTCGTAGATTTTGAACAAATTTGGTGATACTAATTGGTAGTTATAAGTAATATGGAATTATTCAAGCAATTTATTAATTTTCTTTAAATTAATATTAACTGTAATATTCATTCAGGAATTACAAATACATTAAATTTAAAAAATCATTGTTAACACGCAAGGGGACGAAAATATAACTTTTATGTGTACGATTTACGTTTCGTTTTTTCATTTTTTATGTACCCTCCAGAATACCAAGTTGTGTAGGTGATTCGTTTTGCTCAGCATTATTTCCGATCACATGTAACATTGATGATATTAATAAAATATAAAAGAAACTCATTCTTATAAGTACTTAAGATTAATTTATTTTACACTTATTATTATAGCACCATATAAAAATCTTATAACAGAGAATGTATCATATTTTATATTACACACATATAAACTTTCTTTCACATGTACATTGGCAGTGTAATGTTTCTTAGCTAATAAGAAATTTAGCTAATAGAAGCACACAGGTCCTATTTCCACCCAGAAGGCATGGTTAGGATCACTGAAGTCTCTTACAGCAATATCAGTGATGGGCAATCTTTGAGGCTTATCGGTGATGTAGGTTAAGATTGATTCAGCCCACGTTCCTTGACGATACTGCAATAAAATTATAAGTGCGTTTAAGACCATTTACATATATTGTCAATATTTATCTTACCTTGCAATCATCAGTAATAGCTTCGTATCTAAGTTTATTTCCTTTAGGGGTTATTTCAATATCATTCCAACTCATCAATTTCAAACCTCTTCTGAAAGTGTGTTTCGTAACATCAAAGTAAGCTACAGAATTTCTGCAGTGGTATGTAACATTTTGTTGGGCCTTTGAAGACAACAAATGAAGGAATCCAATTTGAGTGCTGTCTGCTTTGTAATTGATCTGGGAAAATAATTATGTTTGAATATTTTAATGATAGTGACATTTAAAAATTACCTTAACTCCTTTATCGATTTCTCCTAACCATATTTCCTGATCGTGACCCATGTATGTGATTTCTTCAGATCTAGTTGGTTTTGGCATAATACAAGTTGCTTTCTTTTCCATGTCACAATGTACCAAGATGGCATCCCTGGGATCTCCTTCATTTGGATCTACCCAGTATTGACCTAAAGCAATAAAATAAAATTATAATTACATCATATTTGAAAACATAAAACTCTTACCGCTCTGAGATTCTGGATAAGCAGCAAGAATATCTCTACAGGTCTTTCCTGGTGTTTTCTTTTCACCATTTGGTTTTTTGAACTTTTCAAAGCTTGTTTTCAGTTGCTCGTAAGCCTTAAGTACAATTTCTCTAGTTTCTTCTTCGGTAAGTTCCTTTCCAAAGATTCTAGCAGGTTGATCTCCCAAAGAATCAGGTCCCTTTTGGTTGTTAATTTGACTGTGAGATAATAAAGCAGCCAAACTAGCAGCGTCATAACCAAGTCCATCTCCAGGTGGTCCAGGAGGGCCAGGAGGTCCTAAAGATAAAATGTGTATTGTGTACACAAAAAACAACTTTTTAAATAATTGTTTACCTGGAGGTCCAGGTGGTCCAGAATGTCCATCGTTTCCTGTCTCTCCGCGTGGTCCTGGATTACCCTGAATACCCTGAGGTCCTGGACTTCCATCTCTTCCAGGTGGTCCTCTTGGCCCTGGCTCTCCATCTTTGCCAGGTAATCCTTGGAATCCCATTGGTCCTTTCTCGCCAGGAGGACCCTGGATACCAGGCAAACCTTGTAATCCCATTAAACCACGATGTCCCTTGGAACCCTTCATTCCTTCAGCTCCACGTTCTCCTTTAGCTCCTTCCAAACCTTGGATACCTTGTTTACCGCGTTCTCCAGGCACTCCTATAACACCTTGTGGTCCAGGTTCACCCCTAGGTCCACGTTCTCCAGTCATTCCTACTGGTCCAATTGGTCCTGGTGGTCCCTAAGTTACATAATATGGTAATATTTATACCGTAGATAATGTTCAATCTTACCGGTAATCCTGGAGTTCCCGGATTTCCTGGTTGACCTGGGGATCCCTGAGGTCCTTTATCTCCTGGTCTTCCTGAAATACCTGGTGGTCCAGGTTTTCCAGAAGGTCCTTCTGGTCCTTGATCACCACTCGGGCCTGGTGGTCCTGGAGGACCGGTAAATCCAGGTGGACCTGCCTTTCCTTCAGGTCCTGGTTTTCCTGGAGCTCCAGTCTCTCCGACAGCTCCTCTCAATCCTAAAATTTTTAGGTGATGAATGCTTATAAAGGAATTATAAATTCGCTATACCTCTAAGTCCAGTTGGTCCTGGTGGGCCAGGCAAACCAGGTAATCCTCTATCACCAGGTGGTCCAATTGGGCCGGGTTGACCAATAGGTCCCGGTGATCCTTCAGAACCGCGTTCACCTTTTGCACCTTCAGGTCCAGGTAATCCTGGATGTCCTTGAGGACCTGGTAATCCTACTCTGCCAGTATCTCCTTGCGCCCCCTTAATTCCTGGTAAACCTTGCGGACCTGGTAGTCCGGTACTTCCAGGTTGTCCCTACAAGTTGTGATTTATACAATTTGTTGTAATGTTGTGTATTAAAAATATTTTGTATTTGTAATATATATAATAATGAAAAAATAAAATTTAAAAATACTTGTGCAATTAAATTTAATCTACGTACCGCAACTCCTGGTTCTCCTGGCCTTCCCGGTGGACCCATTAATCCAGCATCACCTCTAGGTCCAGCTTCACCTCTGGCGCCTTTAGCTCCAGTAAGACCGATAGGGCCTTGAGGTCCTTGAGGACCTGGTCGGCCAATTGCTCCTGGATTTCCTTGTTGACCTTTCATTCCAGTTAATCCCCGTTCTCCTTTGATACCAGGTAATCCTACAAGGCCTTGTGGGCCGGGAAAACCTTGCAGACCTTGAGGGCCTACTTGACCACGTTCTCCTGGACTTCCAGGTGCTCCTGGTTCTCCTGGAGAACCTGGCGGTCCTTGTTCGCCTCTCTCAGCTGGTTCGCCAGGTGGACCTGGAGGGCCCATTGGCCCCTGAAGACCCCTCTCCCCTATAAATTTTATATATAATTAATTAAATTAATTAGAACAGGACCTATTAAATTATATTATATAATGAAATTTTATTTAGTTACCTTGCCTTCCCGGTGGCCCTTCTGGACCCATTGGGCCGTAAGATCCTCGTTCACCTTTTTCACCTTGTGGTCCAGGTTGTCCTCTCAGCCCAGGAAGACCTACTAAACCTGGTGGTCCACTGTGACCTTTAGGTCCTCTCAAACCTTGAGGTCCCTAAAATAATTTTATGTTTCAAACTTTTGCACTTACACAATTTGTGTAAACTTACTGGTGGCCCATCAGGTCCTTGTTCACCTGTTGCTCCTTTTACTCCTGTTAAACCGGTCAATCCTTGAAGACCACGTTCTCCAGGAAGACCACGTTCTCCTCTAGGTCCAGGATTTCCTGCTATACCAGGTGGGCCTTGTACACCTGGTTCACCGTCTTTTCCTGGTGCACCAGGATTTCCTTGTGCTCCTGGCAGTCCCTTTTAAGTGTAAAGGTTTGGTAAATATTAAAGTTAGGAATACGCAATTTATTTCAATAACCAATTATTCATGTGACTAATACATTCAGTTAAATGATATTATAAATGTCACTTATAACTCTTATTTCATTTTTCAATCAGCAACCGAATTACTCAGATTGTGATCTTCTTGATGCATTAGTGCCAGCTAATAATTACGTGAATAAGGTTATAATCATGAATCTTACTTGGAATCCTCTAGGTCCGGCTACGCCTGGTGCTCCCCTTTCTCCATCAGATCCCGGTGGCCCAGGTGGTCCTTGAGGGCCAGGTTGTCCATCTTTACCGGCATCTCCTCTAGGACCTTGTGCGCCTGGAGGACCAGGTTCTCCATCCTTTCCTGCTTCGCCCTAAAGATTAAATTTAGCCATCAACATAAGCCACATATATTTTAATTGCTTAATTGAAAGATCTTTATATAACTTTAATATTGTCGGCTCAGTTACACTTACTGTTAAACCTTTGTCTCCCTGAATACCCATAGGACCGGGAAGACCTTGTAATCCTTGTGGACCGGGCTCACCAGGTTTTCCATCAGCCCCAGGTAATCCTCTTTCTCCTGGACCACCGGGTTTTCCTGGTAGGCCTGGTCGCCCGGTTAGACCTCGCAGTCCTTGCAGCCCAGTCTGTCCCGGTCTACCAGGTTCTCCTTGAGAACCTTTTGGTCCACTTGGGCCTACCGGACCTCTATCACCAGACTGTCCCTTTGGACCAGGAGCACCATCAGGACCCGGTAATCCAGTCACACCTGGTAATCCTCGTTCTCCTTGCGGTCCTTGAGCACCAGCAGGTCCCCTCATACCTCTCTTGCCTCGTTTTCCTTCAGGTCCAGCTACACCAGGCAAACCTCTGGGACCTGGGGCACCAGCTTCTCCCTTGATACCACTTTCTCCTTTATAACCACGTTCTCCTGGAGCGCCCTTTAATTTCAATGTTATTATAAATTATATGATCTTTTATTAATTTATATTTACAATATTTCCTTTAGCTCCTGGTTGTCCAGGACTTCCTGCCAAACCAGGTGGTCCTCTAGCACCAGGGAAACCGGGAGGGCCCGAAATTCCTGGTGATCCAATGTTTCCTTTTTCTCCTGGATATCCATCTTTTCCTGGTGGGCCAGGGGGTCCAGATTCTCCTGGTTGTCCGGGCCTTCCACTTTCACCTAAACAACATACACACACAAATAAATACATACACTCATAATATTAATTACAGTTTAATACCTCTTGGTCCTTGCAATCCTTGACTACCTTTGGGGCCTTGAGAACCCTGATCTCCTTTAGCACCGGGGCTTCCGGGAAAACCTGGAGGTCCGGGTTTTCCAATTGCTCCCTAAAAAGAAACTTTATTTTATAATCTGATAAAATTAGTGTTAAGTTTGATCATTTGAATTAGAATATAAAATTCAAATATGCATTGACATAATTCTAGATGTCTGACAACAGAAATTAAATGAATAAAACTTACTGGTAATCCAGGTGGTCCAGCAATTCCATCCAATCCTCTTAATCCTGGGGGACCAGGGGGTCCTTCTCTGCCTCTTTCTCCTCGTGGTCCTGCAGGTCCAACTGGACCAATTGGCCCCATTGGTCCTGGACTACCTTGCGATCCTTTTTCACCCTGTGCACCTTGTTCTCCCTTAGCTCCGTCCAACCCTTGGAAACCTCTATGTCCTTTTACACCTGGTAAACCTGGCATTCCTGGCAAACCTCTAGGACCTGGAGGTCCAGCAGCCCCTGGTTGACCCATTTCTCCGTCTTCACCATGTTGTCCCTAAAAATATTATGTTAGGTTTGTTGTAAGAGAAACAAAATTAAATGTTATTACATCTTTTCCTTGTGGTCCCGGAAGTCCTCTGGGTCCTACAGGACCTGGGGGACCTGGCTGTCCGGGTTCTCCGGTGTCACCACGGGATCCTTGAAAACCTTGAGGGCCGGGTGGTCCGGGGGGGCCAGGTGGCCCACGGGCACCAACTGGTCCAGTCTGGGCCTGCAAATATTGGAACGGTTCCGGAAATGAAGGTCCTTTATCGCCACTAGCTTGCGATAAAGCTAATTGCTGATAATAAGCAGATAAATCAGGAGCTGGTCCTGGTGGTCCTGGAGGGCCGGGAATGCCGGGATTTCCGGGGGTACCAGGTAAACCTGCCTCTCCTGGGCGTCCTGCTTCACCTGGGTAGCCAGTTTGTCCACGCTCTCCTACAATAATAATTTATTTATTGAATGTATTTAACTTAATTTTAAAGATATTAACCAGGAATGGGAATAGTTTCATATGCGGGCGGTATTACTGGTGCTGTGGCTCTTAGACATTCATCGTCGGTTTTGCATTGAATTTTACCCCTGACACAGGTGCAATTTGAGCACTCTCCTACTCTCCATTTTTCTTTGTCCTGATATATTCTTCCATCTTGTCTACAGCTTGGGGCTGGTGTGGGAGGAATAATATGAAGATCAATGTTAGCCGTAGGTTCTGGAGTAGGTAATTCGTCATCTGGCTGAACATATATTTCTGTTGTGTCTGGTCTTTCATCTGGTGGCTGTGGTGTTGTAATGGATCCACCAGCTGTAAAAAATAATATATTAATGTGTGAAAATTTTGGTGAATACACTAACACAAATTCAAGGGGTTATACTTACGTCTTCTGTTGTCGTCGTATTCAGTGTATTCATTGTATTCATAATCCGTTGGATAATCATCACCTTCAGGTTGTTGGTTTTGTATGCCCCCTTCAGGTGTGTCAGCTTGAGGTCTCTGCTTTTTCAATTTGCTTCTTCTGGTACGGGCTTCAGCCGTTGTCCCCAAGAAGGTGAGCGCAATAAGCGCCACCCACAGGACTTTATTATAATGCATTCTGTAATTATAAATATTTATTAATTATAATTAACAATTTATTATTATTATTAAGTTCATAATCAAATGATCATTTTTCATAATTCATAATAATTATAAGGCTTATAAAATAAACAAAATCAAAAACCATTGACCTTTAATTAGGATGATTAAGAGAATCTGGTTTAATAATTGTGTTATTTTTACTTGACCATTATTTTTAACTCTAACGCATTTTAGGCAGTTAATATCGACCATTAATAGTTGATTGAACAACTCTAGGACAAGCGAATTAATATGGCCTAAATATAAGCATTTAAATTAAACATTACGTACCATGATGTCGTTTATATTTTAGCCATAAATCAATTCAATGTGTTAAATAGAAATGACAATGGCACGCAGTTTACTTTTTTAAAGAAGAAATTTATATTAACTGATCGAATTGAACCCATTTACATTAATCTTAGTATTTTGAATATTCCAGTTGCAGTAATTATAAATAAAAATGTCAAACATTTTCATAAAAATATTCCGATCTGGATTACTTCTGAAGGAAATGTTTTAATTTAATATAAATGTTTAAAATATTTTAAAACAGAAACTAGACGATAATGGGCACTGGTTGGTGCTTAAATTTTAAAAATAATATTTTCTTATTACCACCATCTTATACAAAATTGATCATCTAAAGAAATTCATATAAATATCATTCCCGATCTAATATAATGGATTATTTTTGTATAACAGATATCTTACAGTTAATTGATCAGCTAAAAAAATTATGAATTTTCATTACAATTATAACGTAACAGATTTACAGACAATGTAAAATTTGTGTGGGTATGTGTATTTCATGAAAAATATTATTAGCCTGGATAAAATAATAATAGAAAATTTTTGTTCAAATAATACTAAATGCAAAATGTCTTTTATAAATAAGGTTCCATTACAAACGTTATTTTTTTTGTGAATTTAGATTAATTATATTAGAAAATATATTTATGTTTAATGACTATAAACGAAAAAAGACATTTTGCAATTATTATTTAACCATATTAATAATTGAATTAATTTAAATACAATTTGATAAAATATTTCCACTTTTTAATGTTTTTTCATGAGCCGCAGTTTAATAAATTTATCGCAAAGTAAAGCGCGTTAGAGATAAATGGTCACCACTTAATCCCGTTTCCACTAATAAATAAGTATAGTCCACATGTCACTTAAACACAACAGAATGATCACAAGCAAGATACACACCTTGTAGGGTCCCGAATGCCCCGTTCCAGGGCACGCACTATTAACTTCCTGGTGTTAGCACATCTATTTATCTACAAGACTATTTGGCGGGGATAGCACATATCACAAATTAATTAATTAGTATGCGTATGTCTGTCGCCCCCTCAGCACATTTGTTTTATTCCTCAATATTTAATTCGTATACGTATCTGCAAAAGTGCTTACCCAAGAAAGCACGACGACAATTCTATTTTAAAATGACTAAAAATGTATTTGATCCGTTAATTCTGAGTATGAGTTTTGAATGAAATTTGTAATGTTTTAAACATTATCATATTATGAAAAATTCTATTTGACGTACTAAACTAAACATCCTTAGTTTTAAGTTACTAATAAAGGTTACTGTTAAAATTTACGAATATATCTAATAACTAAATATTACAAGTTCTGAGTGATACTAATTTTATTTCTATTTCAGATTCTATAAAACTACTGATTTATTTTTTTCCTGCGTCAACTATTAGTATTAGCATATTTCAACTCATACCTTCTCCAAATTTTATTTTCATCGTAAAAAAAATGTTTTAAACATATTTGTTTTCTTATGTGCTAGTTTATTAATATTTAATAATAATTAAAAAACAATACTTACAAACATATAATAGTATTTTAGACAAAAAATATGAAATCAAGTTTTATAGAAGAAAATCTTGTAATAACTACTGAGTCAATAGTGTTTCATAATTTGAAAAAAAAGACTGTATTTTTAAATAAAATGCAAAACTTGAATAAGCAAATAAGTCAAATTTTAAATTATAATTTTTTGCATCAGCGCATTCGCCAAATTTTATATTGGCATGTTATTAAATGGCGAATCTATTTAGCATACAAATTTGTAACTATGTACTGACAAAATTTAATAATCATTTATCTCCATAAAACTTGAACCATACATTTCAATTTATATAGATTATCTTACAAATATATTATAAATAAATTCAATAAAAAATCTGTTACAACAATTTAAAAAATATTCTAACTTTATTAATAAATAATATATATAATTCTTAGACTAATTAAATCTGTTATCAAAAATAATATCAAATAAGATAAACTTGCATTCGAATTTATGTTTGTTGTAAAATTATAGCTGTACATAATAGTGAACATCTCGTGCAATACACTTATTAAAACCTGCACAAATACGGAATCGCCTTCTCAGAATATTTAATTAATTGAACACAACCAGCATAATTATAAAATAGAGCATTGCCTTTGTTTATTTTGCATCAATAAAGACTATTAAGCTACTTATGAAAATTTTGTTGTATTATATTATGTTTCAATATTATTAATTCTCTTTAGAATAACTTTATTTTATTAATATGATATTATCATTTAGGTTTTTAAATACTTCAAATTATATTTTAAGTATGTACATGAGATTGTAAATTTTATTCCACACATCGTGGACCAATAATATGTATTTTAAATAATTTGGCACCATCTAAATTATTGCGTTAATTTATTTAATTGTCTATAATCAATATAAATAAGCTATAAATTGTTACAATAAGTTCCAATACCCGAACTACCAAACAGAATAATCGATTATGCAACTTGAAATTAATCAAGTGAATAAAATTTTCAACACATGGTGGATTCTAAATATACTCTGATATTATCATTATGCATACTATTAATATGAACTATTGTAAGTCACTAGGTTAATAATTTATACCATAAAGTGATGTAAGTTAATAGTAAAACACTTGTCCCAACTCGAAACAGTCCTGCAAACCATGTGGCTCTATTTATCATTTAAGAATGCTTTTAATGCAATCAACAGTGACAGACGAAATTTGTTTCTGAAGCTGTACTCTGAAATTAGATATACAAAAAGAGACTTTTTATTCATCTTTTTAGTAGATTAATTTTAGTAGATACTCAATATATTTTTTCATTTCAATATTGTGTCTTATTAGATTAGATCAATTTGAAACTCTTACCAAATAAAATTAAGCAAGTTCTTAAGTCAATTTTAAATTAAAATTAATATTTATTAGAATAATTAATTAATAGATATTTTGGTAAAAGAATTACCAAAAATAAAAAACCTTAATAATAATAATAACAATATTTTTATAAATGTTATTGAGTAAAATAAAAATAGCTATTAAGATTTTTTTATTTGTAGATACTAATATCGTTACATCGTCAATAAGTTTTGACCTACTAGCGTAAGAAATTTAGACTGGGATAGTCATTAAGAAAAACGATTACATCATATCTGAACATATGCATGCAGCTTCCTAGTTGTATCGAGTTGTAATTTGAATTATGCCTTTAAATGTGTCATTGCGAACATGACCTGTTTTATAAATAATGTATCTACAATAAAGTCATTCATGTTCATATTTTTCGGTCATTGTGTTTAAATTTAAAGCAATTCAAGAGTTTCACTAAAATAAAAAATTTAAATGATGTATGATATTTATTTATCAATTTATCAAAGAAGAAAGAAAACACACTCCTCGATTTTTGTAGTGGATAATTTGATTTCATATATTAAATAGATTCAATTTTGACCTGTAATGTTATTTGAATATATGCAGCTCTAGACCATAACTGTTATAAATTTATTTTACTATTTATATATTTAATAGATATATTTAGTTCACTCTTAATTTATCTCTTGTTTAACAACGCAAAATATTTCAAATAACACTCTTTTATTTTGAATATTTTTCCTTTATAATTATATCCATATGTATAACGTCACACACGCTGTGGTAAGACAAGAATTGTTATTGGCAAACTGGTAATATCAATATATGAACGACATTGTGATGGTCGACAATGAATTATGACCACAAGGCAGGACCGTTTCTGATTAATTCTGTTAAACAAAATCACACATCCTCTACATTCAGGCTTCGTGCAGACATGAGTGTAAACAACAGAAGAAGCTTGCATGAAGCTGGTTTTAGAACAAGAAGACGATTTCAATATCCTTTGTTTAATAATATCACTAATTAGTTAGTGCAGAATTTCGTTATTTCACTTGAATATACTAAGGAGAGGAAGCTGGAGCAAAAGAGAACCGACCAATTCCTGACTGGATAAATGTAGCAGTCAATAACCCGTTTTTTTATTTAATTGTTTATTTTAATTTTGTTTAATTTATGCAAGAGATTACATTGTATATCATTGCCTGGAAAATATTGTTTGCTATTATTAAGAGCGTAATACTAATCAATACACATGGCGAAAGATAATTTAACATAATATTGATAATGTAAGTTTACTTAAAAATTTAATGATTGTACAAAGATTTAATTTTATATACTGTCGTATTTGCATTCAGTTAATTAATTTCACAAAACACTTGTACTCTAATTGTACTAGATTTTGAAAATTTGTCAATTACTTTTCAATAGGGGTCGGCAACCTTTCGGCGGTAAGGCCTCATAGTGACAAAGTGAAGAAAGAGCGGGTCGCATTTGTCCATAATTTTCCCATAATTATCCCATATAATACTCTCATTTACAAAACGTGCCGCGGGTTGCAAAAATGAGAGTGGTTGCCAATCGCTAAATACTGTAAGTAAGTATATAGATATTAATAGGCACTTCGACACGTACAAAAAACTATTTGAAAATGTAATACTCAATCGCCATCTATAGAAGAGTAGCTAAACCATAGACTTACACGTAAGATATAAAGATTCCTGCAATCTGTCTCATTGACTTAACAAAAGATTATTGGGGATTCGCAGCCAATCTTTAGTGCTATTGCAAAAAAATCCCTATTGAAATAACCTATTCATCATTCAGAATCTAGTGCTATTTTTGTTTATTAGTCGTCTGCAATCGTATGTCATGCAAGTACATTTTCTATTGTGTATATCGGACGTTGAATAAATTAAAGGATAATAGTAAATTCTTGTGTTTTCGTAAATCTGCTACGCTTTGAAATCAATTTAGATTAGACTAACATTATTCTTATTGTAAAATGTCTACACCAGCACGACGACGCCTTATGAGAGATTTCAAACGGTTCGTAACACTCTTTTAAGTAATTTCGTTTTATTGTACTTTGTCCGTGAACAAAAATACGAGACCTTAAACGCGAATCTGATTACAAACGATCCCGTTTTTTTGTAGGTTACAAGAAGATCCACCCACTGGTGTTAGTGGAGCCCCAACTGATAATAATATTATGATCTGGAATGCCGTTATATTTGGACCTCATGATACTCCATTTGAAGATGGCACATTTAAATTAACTATTGAATTCACAGAAGAATATCCTAATAAACCTCCCACAGTTCGATTTGTTAGTCATATGTTCCATCCCAATGTGTATGCGGATGGTGGTATCTGTTTAGACATTCTACAGAACAGGTGGAGTCCTACATACGACGTATCCGCGATTTTAACTTCTATTCAAGTAAGTAGGTCATTGACTAGAAGGCATAACCTTCACCTTAAAATTTTCATTGTGCTAATAATATTAGGATAATCTGATAATAATGAATTTAATGCAAAATTATCATCAGTGGACAAAGGGTCAGTTTAAAAATGTTACAGAGTTGAGCTGTAGTCAAAAAATATTAATGAAGACAATAAATATTAAATTGAATGTTTCGATATTGACTGTCTAAAGTTACTAAAACAAAATTCTGAATTCTGAATACTTTGTTAAAAGAGATAACTTTAGAAATATTTCTTTAAAAAAATATTGGATGAATGACCTGTAAGAATATCTCATAATTATTAATTGACCTTATATAGTTACAGGTTAATTTATTGATTGATAATTGGTATATTTTTATTAATAATCATAGTTTATGGGAATTTGGTTTATATAGTATTTATTTGGATTCAATGTGTGTTTTAATGATATTTACGCTCACACGATTTAGTTTTATAATTACGTTATTAAATATGCAATTAAACCATTTTCTTTCTAATTTTATTATTGTTTTTTTTTTTAATGTTGTGAATTATCTATATCTGACGTCAATATTTCTATAGATAATAAGCAAAATTGATCATTAACACACATCTGTTATCATTCAAAATTCATGTAATGATAAAAAAAGTATGCTTAAATTGCTAATTTTTTAAATTACAGTTTGTGACCACATTAATACATACAGAGTTTTCAAAATATTGAAGTCTGAATTTATTCAGATCAAACATATGATACAGTTGAGTTAAATGAATTTTTAAATTCTTGTTAGTTGTTATAGAAACAAGAAATAATATTTTTTAATTTTTTAAACATATAATATTATTAAAGAAAAATTTTATAAACATTCTAGTATTTTTTTTTTGTTTTTATATAGATGTAAAAACAAGAAACTATTAAATGTACATTTTAAAATATACAATTCAATAAAACATTAAGTATTGTTAGCTTAAATTATTATCTTTTATTAAAAAAATAAAATAAAATTTTACTCTATTACTTTTTTGACAAAGAAAACATAAGAATTATTAATACAATTTTTAATATAAATAAAATGACGTGTTCTATCGATTTTCGGGAATTCCAGTGAGTCATAATTTCAAGTAAATGTATATGCGTCCCTTCTAGCGAGTGAAATCAAAGATGAAATTAATAAAAATAAATTCTTTTGTTTTTTATTAAGATAACCTTGATGTATTTGTGTTTGTTTCAGTCTTTATTGAGTGATCCAAATCCAAACTCACCTGCGAATTCAATGGCGGCCCAGTTATACAAAGAAAATAGAAGAGAATATGAGAAAAGGGTAAAAGCATGTGTTGAACAAAGCTTTATTGACTAGCCTCTCATGGCTAAACATTACCTGAATGCTAAAGTGTAATTTGTTGCTTCAAAATTGCAAGATTCACCATTAAAAAATAATTTATCATAGTTCAACTTCTCAGTTCTGAAATATCATGGTTAAATTAAGTGTCAAGAGACCTATACGATTAGTACGTTACAATTAAAATTGCTGTTCTATTATTCCCCTTTATGTATTTTCATCCTTAGACGAAGAAACTCCATAATGATTTATTTAAAACTTTCTTCAGTCAGTGTTTTCCTGTGTTACATTAATATATATATTGTCTCTCTTTTTTGCTTTTTAATCACTTTTCCGTACTGCCTACCTTCATTATAATAGGTAGTTAAATGTGTTATATAATTACGTATACTTAATAAATTATTATACTATACCACCTGTTTTCCTTATCCCTGTAGTAATTGCCTAATTTGTATTATATATCCGAATTTGTTAGTTTAATTAATATCAACAACCATATAAAAAACACTTAATAAATAAATCTCTGTACCTAACGAGACTGATTTAAACCCGTTTTTGTTGGTAAGAACTGGTTTAAAATACTAATTTTAGTTTTTGCGAACTTACTTTATCATTTTATCTTACATTTTGAAAAAACAAAACAAACATTATATTGAGTAAAGGAAAAATAAATAAAAGTCACTGTTATTTTATCGTTATAATTTTTATTACGAGTGAATTACACTTTTCTATTTTCTATTATTATCCTAAACCTAATATATAGATTTATACATAACTTAAATAATGACGAGGGTGTTTATGGCACCTAATGACGAAACAATAATAAATGTAAAATTGCTTCCAACAGTAAATAATTCATTGGAATATCGGAATTCGTTCGATCGAACTTTGGTAATATATACATCACAATCGATTCAATATATACACATAAATTAACTTAATGAATAGTACTGTAAATAAGTAATTATTAGTTAAATGTTTAACTTATTGATTTACAATAAACTATTACAAAGGCCTCGGTCATACATTTTTTGGTATCTTTACACATTTTTATTATTATTTGATGCTGTTGATTATTTAAATGTTCTAGATTAGACTAATATACATACAGCTACGAAAATTACAAGAAGCTTTAATAAAAAAATCTATGTATCACATTCGAACAATATACATTCGATAATATCAATACACCACAACAAATCTACGCAAAGGAAATGTTAAGCAAGAAATATTAGTAGGAAGAGAAATGTTAGTTAAATTATTCGAGCACTGGTTGGATCCACAGGGTATTTATAATACTCTGGCCACTTGTATGCTCTTGTGCTACAAATGAAATCATATATTCGTTCTATCCCTGAACATACCTTTCAAATAAAACGTGCTTTCTACACAGTCTGACTTATACTGAGGTAAGTACAAGACATCAGTGAGAAATCAAGATTTATTTTACTCGTATCAATTGTTCACTTAAGATGCTGCTCGGTTTGTTAACATGCACGGGAATGGATAAAGGGAAGGGTTGTTAAAACGGGTTTCAGCATCAAAAGTAAAATCGAATACAAATACCGAATTAATTTGTTTGGATTGGAATGTATTGGAGAGGTTTGTTAGTAATGTATTCGTCAACTGATACAAATAAATTAAATCGTTAAAAGAAAAGAACCCAACCACCGATTCGAAGTAAAAGAGTCAGGTGATATGTTAGTAATTTTTTGTGTAAATCTGTTATAGTGTGCCAATTATGGCAAACTATGTTTTTTCAGTTTGTAAGAGAAACTAAAAAAATAGAGTTTGACATAATGTGAACAAAAATATAGTATTGTATCATACAAGAAAAATTAAAGCAAGCTAAATATTTGACTATTTAAGTACTTTTAATGTAGTAGATAATATTTTCGTTCAAAAGCAGATTTAAAAATTAAAAAGTTGTATAACTTTATAAATAAAATTCGATAATATCAATAAAATAAATATCAACATGCTCACAACAATAATAAGCAGCAACAATTGGTAATACTCATATAACAATATTACTCCAAACTAGCAGAGTTTAAAAATACACCCTATTTAAATATTTAATACATCACAAGTCCAGTCTGTATAAAAATTTACAATTCAAAAGCATTTTGGTTATATTTACATTCTCGTAAATAAAATTCAGAATCTACCCGAGTCAGCTATTACAGCTGACTTAGGTACTAAACCCTTTTGTGTACCCCTGCAACATAACAACCATTTTTCATCTACTTCTAAAACAACTTTGAGCTTTTCTCCCTCATTGAATGATAAGTGTCCACTCTCTGAGGGCAATCTATGTGACAATGTCCTTACCACTCTGCAAGAATAAAATATTTAAATATAACAAATGTTCGATTTGTAACAGAATCAACAATCAACAACAATAATACGTACTTTGGTGTAGTAGTTCGGGTAACTGGTTTTCGATTTAATGAACTTGAGGCTGCCCTTCTTGGAGGTGTAACCTTTGTATTTTTTCCATTTGGCGTCGTTACCTTATACGGTAAACTGCTAGGTCTTGATACATTCCTTGGGGTGTCTTGAGGGTTATCCAACTGATCAACTCTGCTAGTTCTGAAATATAAAGGATTATATTTTAAGGAATATTTAAATGGTAATTAAAAATAATTGCGGCAGCCGAAGAAAAATACTTGTATTGCAAAATTCGCTAGAGATTTTATATCGGAAGGCCAAAATGGTTATTTAAAGCAAGGTATAGTATATTATATTAAATTTTTTTGTAATATTGGTTTCAAATATAAATTTATTAATTGAAAGCTGTGTAAGAATTATAGCGAAAATTGCAAACATAGAAACATGCATTGTTTCATTTTTTCATTATAATGAACTTACTGCTTAAAATTACGAAAATAACTGCATCATCATCTGTAAATAATATTAATTTTCGATTTATGTTAATCAAGTATAAAAATAATATTTGTTCAGATTAAAACTTAATGTGTAATATAAATATGTTAATTCTTATCAATACTATTTACCTTGGACCGATTTTCTTTGCAGGCGAATTCTTAACACTAATCTTGGATGGGGCGGGTATTGATTTTCCAGGACCTGGTGGTGTGACTACTTTTTTTACATTCTTCATATTGGACATAAGTACGGGAATTCCCGATTTTACGGGAGAGGGTATCAACCTGGGTATTTTCGATTTGTTTGGAGTGCTTGTAGGTGACAAAGGAGGTGATTCTTGAGAGTCCTTGCCGCTCAGCATTTCCCATTTTTGTTGTAACTTCTTAAAACGTTTACCGTTCAACGGTTTTTCATCTGAGAAGTTGGAATCGAGCGATTCGGGTTGTTCTTCTTGCATTACAAGCGTTAACTTTTTATCCTCTGGTTTGGCGTCTCCTGACGAGCATGGTGTTTCCAAGCTGTCCGTATATTCCTCCTCTTCCTTTGCTAACCTATCATAAGCTTGATATAGTTTTGAATTCAAGGCGATTCCCGACCACCGCTTTTTATCTACGCTGGTAACGTCTTCTCCTAATTTAAAACTGGGCTGTGACAGAACTCCAGGTTCTACACATGACCTTGGTCGTTCTTTCTCTCCTCGGCATTTTACTTTGCAGGACGAATTTACCAGATCTGGCATAACTTCATCATACAGCTGATAATTTCTCACAGTTGTAGCTGCCGAAATTTCATCTGTATCTGAGTTTGATCTGTTACTGTGAGATGATAATCCAAGTTTAGCCGAGTTGAATTGTTTGAAATTTGGTGAAGGTGAATGCTGGGAAAAATAACAATTAACTAACGTAATATATATACAAAATCTTTACTTACCTTATGAGTAGGACTCACTGGTTGATGATAGGAATCCATCCTTTTAAAGCTCATGTGCAATTCCCTGTACTCGTAAAGTAAATCCAATTGGAATGGCAAGAATGCTAGTGGTCTAAGTGCAGCAATCATATTGTCTAAAAGAGATCTAATGTTTGGTCCCCCAGTATGAGACATCAGTAGTAATGAATCTCCAGTGTAATGCTTCCTTAGCACACTTTCCCTTGTTCTCAGGTAACTGGTCCAGGCATCCAGTGACCTGACATTAAGTAGTCCGAAAACGAACGCATTGAACTTGACTAGACCTTCGGTAATAATGTCTTCGCTGTTGATGCGCATTACCAAATCATTTAAAGCTTTAGTCAGCGGGCCTTGTTGAGCCGAAGCTTCAACTACTTGCCAGACGGAATTATTGATAGCACCAAAGCTAGTTTCCAAACTGGGTTTGAGACCGTCGCTTAATACTGCGTACAATGCCGGACACAAAGTAGTCAAAGCCAATTTAGCACAAGCCGGATTCATTGATGAATCTCCTAATGCGTTTAATTCCTGTTGATTCGAAGCAGGTGAAAAGTGATGCATTAGTTGCTCTACTGCGTCAGTTACGGCCCCTATCAGGGAACTCTTTTGTACAAGACTATTGTGTGGGCCAATTTTAGCCAAATGGACTGGGGTAGTTTGAGGACTAGAATAATTTGGGCTGCCTTCACTTTCTTCACAAATAGGCATATCAGCAAGATTTTTAGACTGAAATAGTTTTTTAAGATTTTCGTTACATTATTATCAATTAATTAATTTTTGTTATACTTACGTAATAATTCTTTTGATGCAAAAAGGCAGAAACATTGGGAGAATTGTTGGGAGGGTAAAAATGTTTTGATTCTAGGTGTTTAGGTAATACGTTAACTTTCTCGGCGAAACTGACGGACTTCTTGCCCCCGAAATGATCTGATCCATCCTGGTTGATTTTTAATGATAGAAATTTGCTTACATATGATCTTAATTGAAGCAGACTTTCTTCTGTGTGCTCTTCATGGTCTGACGTAGAAATGCCGCTTATTTTCAAGAATTCTTCGAATTGAGCGAGTTCTTCACTACTAATATTTGACAACAGAAAATCGGTTTTATGATGAGGAATAGCTTCTGGATGTTCATCTAAGCTACTACTTGAAGTGCCTGCATCCACACCTTCATCTTCTGTTTCAGAAAAACGTTTATTTCTTTGCAAGTAATATGGTTCTTGAAGAGATTTCCTTTTATATGTATTGTCTTCAACGTTTTCCTCTTCACTGGTTTCATACATGCTATAGCGTTTAATTACATCAGAACCCTTGCGAAGAATGCTTCTGGGTAATGGGGGTCTTGGTGGAACGCTATCACCTACAAAAAATATAAAAATATAGAAAATAATTTCAACTACACAACAATTAAAATTTGTAACATACCGTGCGGCAAGCTGACGCATCTGACAGGTAGGGGTGGTGCCGCAGTTGTTGTGGTACTCCTTTGTCTTTCACTCGTCATCAAACTGGCCTCAGAACTTGTCACACTATCGTATCTATACACGAATAATGGATTTAAATTTGTTGTTGGGGCAGGACTTCCTTGAGAATCAGTCAAGATGGTCGAAGAACCCCTATAACCGGAACTGGGTTGAGTAGCTGTACTTGAACTGGAAGAAGTATTGTTTTGATTTAAGGAATTTACATCGCAGCTAACCGGTCTTTGCCTGAACTTTTGTCGCATGAATGTGGGATTTTCCTTGTGGTTGACTTTAATATGTTCGGAAATTTCTGGCACTTCCGATAAAATTTTCTTGTATTCTTGAGGCAAAAGGAAGTTTAGTGAATCCCAATCTTTTACATGACCGAAACCCTTTCGTTTCAATGATTCTAAATCATTACAACTGAATGGCCTAGATTTACTTGCTGACACAACTTTTGGTGCTCTCTGGGGTACCAACAAAACTTTAGATATGTCTTCTCTCTTCTCGTTCAAGAAGTCCAGGTTAGGTAAAACGTAGTTCGGGTACAATATGTAAACTGGCTTCTCTACTTCCCCTTCTTTTTTCAATTTACTCAGGAAAGATGGCTCCACTACCTTTATTTCAGGTTTGACTTTCAAGGGATGAGGCTTGGTTTTTAAGTTTGCTACCTCGGAAAAGTGTGACGTTTGAATACTTCTGTTCATTAGCTCGTGCTTAGTGAGACCAGTAAGGATTCTTTGTGGTGAAGGAGCCTTTGGTCTAACATCAGATCCAAAGCTGTTGTTGTTATTCACGTTATGTCTGGGTTCGGAACTAGTCCTTAGATCTAGTTTGCTTATACTGTCTGAGAGTTGTTCAATAGACTCACTTTTTGATTCATCCTCAGGTTCTTCAGCTATTAAATCGTATGTTCTTACGCTACTTTCGTTCGTCCTTTGATCAGTACTCATTTCAAGATTCTTGTGATCAAGTGCCTTTGAATCTGAAGAGTTACTTTCTCCAGACTGACTAGCTGGCCAATTTTCTGTAGATGATAGTTGATCTAAGGTTGTCGACATTCCTTCAGTGCTCATACTTTTTTGTTTCATGAACAATTTGACCAAATTGAAATTGTGTGGTCTATTGTTTACATTTTCACTTGAACTAGCATCAACTGAAGTTGCCATGTCTGATAGACTCACACTGTCGCTATTGATCTGATGTTGAATGTCGAATACCTTCACTGGTTTCCTTTTTATTGTACATTGTTCCGTCTGAAATAGAAAATAAAATGTAAAAATGGATTTTTAATTAAATAGAACTTTTGACTTACAGATATAATTAATTTACTCAAGTACTGCATTTTGGTCGGGAATATTTTAGAACTACATTAGGTCTTACATTCTAATTTAAATGTACGTATGTGTGGTCTGTCAATTTCCACATGAAATCTCCTTTTATATAAATAATATATTTCCCATATGACTAAAAATTATACCACAATATCGTTCACAAAACCACAATGTACACGCTGAATGTGTGACACAAAGTAAAATACTGGGAGTGATCAAGTTAAAAATAGAAAATATTATTGTGTTAAAATGTATTTATTTTTAGATTAGATGTTTGGAACCAATTTTAAAATAGAGCGTAGTTCCTCTCTACTGTAATTATGTTATGGAATAAGTAAAACTTTTGGATATTTAATATGCAACTAGTTCCTAAAAACACTCGGAAACACCTGCTAATTTTTAACATTAGATTCTTAAAATTAGAATTTTTGAATATAGAAATATGTAAAACTAAGGATTATTTTTAGAATGTATTTAGTCCAAATTTGTGTAAAAAATGTATTATTATCAAAAATTATGGATTCCTTATGATTTTTTTTCTTGAAAGCATAATACATTTAACACACTATATTTTTAAATTAAATACCACCATTTACTTATTAATCATTGAAGTGACTAGACAAAATAGGATTTAAATTTTATTTGTCAGTAATAATTACAGTAGCACACGCTCATTGTTTAAATGTAGTCGCCCACCCACTGAACAAAAATTAAACAAAGTGTATCTATTAAAATATCGTCAACATTGTAATTAATATAATTTTATTAAAGCGGGTCATAGTTAGAGAGTATCCCTATAATAACAGAGCGCGTCAAAGGTTATCTGGCGAAATAAGTCGCAGGTTTAGTATATAAACAGAATTGTTTGAACAGTCACAGTAACTACAGTCATGAAACTGGTCACTTTTATATTATTATATGCAATTGTTGTTCTGGAAGTTTTATCAATACCATTGTGTGAGTATTTTTTTTATTTATTAAAATATCATCATTAATAATTTATTATTTTAAGTCTCATCAGCACCATCCTATTCTGTTACAGTTGTTGAAGATTATGAGCCGTGTCCATTTGGGCAAGTAAGAAATCCTCAATGTGAATGTGAACCAAACAAAGCGGTAATTTATGATCCACCACCAATATGCCTTTCTATTTATGACTGAAATTGACTAGTAATTAAATGTACTTTATGACCAATTAATAAAGATATTTTAAATTAATCAGTGTAATTATTTTCATATTTTTAATAACAAATGCTAAAACAATAAGGAAATTGATATAACACACGGTATATGGAGAAAGTGTCGACCATGAAATTGGCCTTTAAATTAATTACGTTATAATTATGTCTACGCTATTTTGTCATAAGGCTAAAATTCTATTTAATTTTCCTATTAGTATACTAATTTTGTTATAATATGATATGGTATTTACGATTTAGTTTCTTTAAACAATAAGTATTTAATTTTACGTATATTTTCAAAATTTAATTTCACTCTTTTGAAAATATGAGCACCATATTTATTTATTTTTGGTTTCAAAATATATGTCGTAGATCGTATTTAGTATTGTTTGTTTTCAGACTGATCAGAAATTTGATTTATGAATAATTGTAAAATTAAAAAGTTAGATCATGGAGGTATTAAAATAGAAAATTAAGTATAATCTTAATAAATAACTGTTGGATTATATTCATTTGTCACACATAAAATAAAAGAAATTCCAAATGCATTTTAAAATACTTGGAATATTAATAATATTAAAAACTGTTAAATAGTATTGTCTATAACATTTTTGTTTAATGATATATTCTATATATTGTACTATGACTCATTTTCATTATTTTAAAAAGAATTGGTATTTATGAGTATAACTCCATAAATGATTTTAAACTAATATGTGTATATTCGCTTTTGTTTCACAATTTTTTATTACATTTTTGATAAGAAATCTTTTTTCAACCTTCACAAGAATTTGTTCCATCTCATCCCAGAAAGATAATATTTATTTATAATAAATCATTTGTTCTGACAATGAATTATAAATCACATAATTTATTAAATTTAATTTGTAGCAGTTTCTTGTTTTGAATTTCGCACAGCTTAGTATGAAACTAGCTAATTGAGACTTGGGTATCATTTCCTATCTTAAATAATTATTATGTATCTATCTTTGAACAAAATCATATATCACTTTTAAGAATTTTCAGAATCGATTTATAACTTTCCTCTATGTTTAATTTGTTGTTTTGATAAGTAACTCTGAGGTTATTTAAATATATAAAGGGTCAAAATTTCATGTGGCATGTTTATATTTTAGTTTATATTTCATAATAATTGTAACAATGGCCTTTTGTCTCCAATTTAAAATTTAACAATTAAAATTTTTATTTAAGTAAAATTGCCAGAATATTCATAAATTTAAAATAGTTATTCATTATAATGTAAACCTGTTCAAGCCACTTACCGAACTATTGCTATGGGTCTTGGTGTGTCCACTTCTTGCCATTCGCATCTTCTGCTTGTACAAATTGGGTAAACTCTGGCTTTTGGCCGCCATCTCGGTAAGTCCCAAATGACTGGCGTCATCGCCAGAATTGTTATTGTTCCCAGATGGAAGTCTCCTCAACTGATTATCGCTGGACCTCTTCTTCAGGTTGCTCCACGTTGTGAAGCTGCCGGAATCCGATTGCGTCATTGATGCATCCAAATTTTTTAGGTTGTTTGTCTGCGATTTGACTGGCCAATGTGTACTGGACGTATGCTGGTTGGCCTTATCTGAAAAAAGGATAACAATGCATGTTTATTTATAACGATAACTATGTCACTAATGACTTTGTTCACTGCATCCAAGTGATTTGTCTTTAAATTTGGTAAACAAATTAGGTAGCGACAAATTTACATTGTTATCGGTTTATAGTTAACGGGGTTACCTGCACGTCTCATCCCTAATTTAGTAAATTTCATCGTTATGAATGAAGTTGTTTTACATTTGTATAATCTATAACGTTTTTTGTAATATTTTTTATTTTCCGAATGGATAACTAAAATTAATGAATATGCAATATATTTTGTACAATTTCTTTTACTTATTTTTAGGTAATAAATAGGAATATTTTATTTCTTTTATAATCGAATTTATAAACATTAAAATCAATATTAAAATTGATGAAATCGAATTTAAAAAATACGATAAAACGTAATTTATTATGAATAAAAGGAATGTATTTCTTACCAGCAGCATTATAATCGCTGTCTTCTGAATCCATAATAACTGATCCTTCGAAAGCAATGGTATAGTTATCCTTATTTGCCTGACAAGTGAGCATCATGTCGCAGTCCAAGGAGTCCACACTGAAGTTAACTCCTGGCATTGGAGTTTCTTTAACCGGACTGAAGAGCAGTTCCGATTTACAAATGGACATCGATGTGGAATTTGCAGATTCATCACCTTGCGAACTACTGTGTGGACTGATGGAGCTGTCCAAATCAAATTTGCCCATCATAGATCCTGACACACTTGCATAACACTCTCCTTGTCTGTTGGTCTAAAGATACAAATATAAATTAGACAATTTCTCTTTTGAAATGGGTGGTTTATAACACTTAAAAGCAGGTACCTGTTATGTTTTTAAGTTTTTGTATAAGAAATATGCTATACAAGGGTAGGTTTTTAATACTTGTTTATAATTTTCAATTAAAGATATAGCAGGTATCAAGAATACCTTCAGATGGACACTACAAATGACTACAAAACAAAAATAAATACATTTTTTCAAAATAGATGTGTAACGTGATTTATTGCAATTTAAACTTCCCATTTCCAAGTTCCAAATCTAAACATGTACAAGTTATTTTTTGTTAATTTAAACGTGTTAACATCATTAACTTTTAATTAAAATTTAATTAGATTCTAATTAATACTATATGGTGGTATAGTCTGTTTCAAAGAGCGACTATTTAATTAGATTTTCATAGAACGTTTGCTGCAGACATGTTCAATTACGGTATATTTCTTATTTACCTCTTGACTTAGATGGTCGGTGCACATGGGCGGTAGATTGGTCAAAAGTGCATGAATATCTTCCGTTTTGAAACTTTCCATATCAGCTTCAGCCAGATTGGCGTCCATATTTTTCGCGATGGCGTCATAGTAGTTGATATCTGCAGCTTCATATGATTCCGGAAGTGAAAGGATGCTTGTATGGTGATTTATGCCCCCATCTCTGTATCTGCAATAAAACACAAGTTCACTTGTTATTTGTTGATTACAACATTCATTTAGATTTCATTTAACATTTGTGAAAATAACTCAAAAACAATAAAAATAATCTTAAAAAACAAACTGTAGGTAACCTTATATTAATATTTATATTATTATGATATTTATATGTATATTTTTCCAAAGAGTATTAAATATTATATGAAAAATAATTGAAAATCTTAATCTGTTAAAATTTAAATTCACATGTAAAAACGTTAATTATGCAAAATTGCCGTAATATGTTCAACATCGTTGAACCTAGTCTTATACTAACCGTAATATAGCTCTTTATGGATCAAATTATATTTTTTATAGTTAAGGTTACTCGGAGATAAAAAAATCCACTTCAACCATTTGAATTCAGAAATGGTGAAATAAATTAATAAATGATCCAATTATGTTTGTCTTCGTCTATATAAATTAAAACTGTTTAAATTGTTTATTTTTATTTCAGTTGCATGGTTTTTATTGACATTCAACAGGAACAACTTTTTTATATCTATCACAATAAAACTCGAAAACTTAAACATCATTTTTATCCCAAGTTAACATCATAATATCCTCCTATATATAACATTAGATTGTTATTATTACAACAATTACTTTTCCCGATTTATAATGTATCATCATTACAATAATTATTTAAAAAATAAATGCCGAATTTATATTTTTGTCTGAATGGAACCACAGACTATATAAAATGTGAGTAATCACAGTTGCCTAACTGTGCTTGAAAAATTATTATAAATTAGTTCAAGTTATAAATGATTGTTTGATCAATTCATATTTTAAATTTTTTATGTATTCTAACCGTTGATTATTTGGACAATGATCACTTACCCATAGTCCAAAAACCATTGATAATCTGAATTGTCCTGTATAAAGTCGATGTCCTGGGAAGACGTGTTGCTCAAGTAGCTGGCGGATCCGGGGTGGTTGCTGTTGCAGTCCGAGTCCGGACTTGCCCGGATGCCAACTCCCACCTCGGACATAGCTCTATCTGCAATACACAAAACGATTCACCATAAAAATATGCCCATCATTGAATCAAAAATGTACAATATTAATATTTAGAAATATTCATGATAAGTGTCCGTGATAAATCCGTCACACCAACCCTTTTATCGATAATGAAAACACGATTACATGACAACTACTTTAATTATTCTTATTGCATTTACATGGTCGTTTATCTAACGCCGTAGTTTACAAAAAATGCCGTAAACGGAAAATTCAATTAAGCGCCTCGGCCGAGTATAGATTATCTGGAGCCAAGTCGGCGGTACTTTCTGGATTTATGTCCTAGCTGTTGAACAAATTGTATTATTATTGCCAATTTATGACTTGTTCCCGTTCATAAATTAACCTGAGTAGATGTGCAATTTGTCATTATACCAATTGAGTGGGATTATGCACCAGCACTTTCCGAGTTCACTAGATTAGATTATACCGATGACTTTTGCGAGTGTTTAAGTGCAAGCTCGTGTATTAAAATAGTCACATTTAAAAGCACAGTTTTGATGCAGCACGCATTGGAAAATTAAATTTTAGGAGATCTAAAGGCATAAACTAGTAGCCGCAAATTCACAGGTTTTTTGAAGTATAACTCAGGCATAATGATTGATATATGTAGGTTTAATTTTAATTAAATATTTTGTGGAATAATGGAACCTCTTTGATTTTTTCTCATAACATTCAGCCCAACATTTACGATGACCTTGCGGTTTCGGATGATGCTGCGTTATTATAATGGTCAATCTTCATAAAACGGAACGCCTACTTTTCTCTTCCCCATTGTCTTCAAGTAATAACGAACTGCCAAAAAACCCACAACCCAAATATCTAAACAGTCAATCTCGTGAGCAGGTTATTTTGAATCATTTGTTTGTTTGACTGCCCACTATAACATTTTAAACAACATTAATGGCATATTTATGTTTATTATTTTGTTGTAGAGTCTGGTAACTTTATTGCAAGGGGAGTATAAACACAGTCTAAGTTTCATTCTAAAGTAATGTGAGATATAGATTGTTAGGAATTAGAATCAAGAACCTTCATATAGGAAATATTAAATTCTGAGTCACATAATATTAATTTGATAAAACTTAAAAAAGTATCTTTGGATGGCATTAGATGCACAACACTGAGTTCAAAAGTTATCATTTTTCGGCTCATTAATTTAGTATTGGAAAAAATACAAATACTAAAGTAATTGTCCGTTATCAGTCAGTGATGACAAATATTTTAGAATTATATAATTAAACTTCGTTAAGAAACTATCGGTGTCTTGTATCATACCTAGTATGCGCTTTCTAATACACGACAAAATATTGTTCAGTACCTTAATAGGTAAAACAAGTGAATTGAATTAAAAACCAGTGTTTCGCGTAAATTGATTAAGACTGATGTGGAAATGATTTTCTGAAAATTAGGCCGTTTGCCTGTCACCACTTTCACTATCTGTTAAACTAAAAACAAACAAAACGATGCGGAAAAAATAGTTTATTTCTATTCAAAATGACATATTATTACATATATGTATATTAGGAACACTATATTTCTTCGACTTATATTTCATTTTAGTACGCCATAACGAATGAAACATGGAGTCGAAAAATTTAATTCAAACCGTCTGTAAATGGAACATATGCTGGTAGTATTAAATGGAATTCATGATGATGAACGATGACATCACTGCTCTTATTTAATTAAACGACTCACTTCTGAAATAAAATATTCAACCAGTCTGGCGGAATTAAAAGCTAATCAAAAATATTGCTAGTGGCCTCTCGTGTTATTGAGGTTTTAGTTAAAAATGTTTTTTTTTTTTTAATTAATTTGCAAAATTTGAACTGAACTAAAATGTTTCCTTGGTAGTATCTTGATTACGATCAAAATCTGGTGGTTTTTCCCAACTAAATAATTAACACTTAATTATAGTAAAATTATAATGAAGAGACTATAAAAAAATCTAATAAAGCTGCTACATAAATTAATGATTTGTCATTTGCATGAATGTCTTTTTGAAGGTTGCCAAAATCGGTTTTGGTAACTAAATTTACATAACAAATACAATTGCAAGTTGCATTTTATCATCTATTTTACAGTACAAAACATGATTCAAATTTCTCCACGTCGACAGTTCACACGGTGTAACAAAACACCTACATATTTTACGATTTGCAAAATTAATTAAGATTATTAATCAGCATTTAAAATACTGGGAACAGAAAACTTGCGTATGTGTTGAAAAAATGAGGTCAACGGTAAATATATTTTGGATTATTGTAGTTGATGTTGGCATATATGTAACACTTTCCATTAAGAAATATTTGTAACTGTTCATACTAATAGTATGTCTTCAAACATTGCATTTGTTTGAAACACTCTCGTAATATTTATACATTTAATAAATTTTAGTTAGATTATTATTACTTTTTATTGTTTGCATGCATTTAATAAGCGTATAATTTTGAAAATATAATCACTTTGTGAAGGTTAAACTTGAATCATTAATGGCATCTAGTAATTAATAATTTATATCAAATTTAATTGAATGTACTGCAAGCTGACGTTAGCTGTGGCCAACCAAATATTTTTGTAATAACATAATAAGAGGTTTAAATTTTTGGGAACTTAAAATTGTTGACTTTTACCAATTTTCTTTGACCTTAGCAATTACATTTAATTTCAGTTTCGTGCAATATTTTTGGTGGTCAGTAAGTATTCAGTGTATCATGGTAAGTACCTTACATAAAACAGTGACGGATTTGAAACAATATCGTACGTTCAAAGTCTCTCAGAAAACAAACAAATTTTAAGCCCGAACATTTCTATTTATTTTAGCGTAGCACTGAAATGAATAACAAACATATGATAACAGTGTAACAAGAACCACGAGTATATAAAATATTTAAGCGACATACAACACATTAAATAAAACGTCGCCCGTTCAACTGATAGATGCTAAAGATTCCAAATCTACAAGACAAACGTGACTGTTTTTATGTAAATTGTTTACAACCGATTAAACGATAACTTATTTATTTGTCAGGACTAATCTAACCGCCAGATGTTTTAACTCGGTACAATTTTTACTAGTCACACTTGTAATTGGCTAAGAGAATTATGCACAAGCCGAAACTGCTTGTAAATGTGGAGGTTTTTATAATTAATTTTGCTGATACGTTTTCTGAGACGGAATAAATTAAGACCACAACCAAAGGTCAGAAATGGATTAACTTAAAATTGAGGTTTTCTTAATAGATATCGTGATTCTTAGAATTTAAAAATGTGGTTAGCATACTACTATAGATGGTAAGATACACAAACTTGAGATTTATTCAAGTTTTTTTTTGTATTAAACAAATGTGGAAAGGCATAATTTGATTTTGTATTTGGAAAGCCTGTAACGTATTTTACAAATTTATGTACACGATATATGTCTTCGACAATATCCCTTGCTTGCTTGTTTAACATCGTAAATCACTCGTGACCCGCTTGCTTGGTAAATATCTTCTCCATCAGATAAGGATATTGTTTTTAGAATTTAAGCGTGTGGACCGAAAGATACTCAATGTCAGTTTGTTTGTTAATATGGAAAAGAATTTATTATGTGTTCCGTTGCTGTATAGATGGATGAACAGCACATAATTAAAATAAACTAACGTGTCAATAACACCTAATGTCTAGCCTTCCGTATTTCACAATCCGTTTTAGGTTTTGATCCTAAGCGTGGAAAAGCTGGTACGGCTTGTACCAAGTGAATTTATCGCTAAACAATAAACGTAAGCTGCAACTCAATTTACGTTTTATACAAGATACACTCCGCTGTCAATGCACTGATAAATTAATTCAAAAGACAGTGATGGTTAGTAAATTTTAGCTGAATTCTGCCAATGAGATAAACATTCAGGTCAAAACTGCACTAGCTGAAATCCACCTAAGGCAACTTTAAATGTAAATATTGTTTTACTAAATCGAAACTACTTCCAAGCAAGCTGCTACGTTCGCCACAAGCTGTTCTGCAAACCAAAGGTTGGGTGAAACATCAAACGCATAAGCCATACATGCAACATGCAAAATGA
The DNA here is from genome assembly GCF_024364675.1 of Aethina tumida. Taxonomy (NCBI): domain Eukaryota; kingdom Metazoa; phylum Arthropoda; class Insecta; order Coleoptera; family Nitidulidae; genus Aethina; species Aethina tumida. Next base: position 19,122,594 of record NC_065437.1, on the reverse strand, counting down.
TTAATCAAACACGGTACGCCGAGCGTAAAATACAAGCCAAAAGACAAAGCACGGTTTAAAAAAAAATACGTACCTTTTACAAGAGAAAAATGATACCGTAAATTATCGGGAGCCGCCCTGATGTTATAATAGGGCGCGCCCCTATTGTGGGGGACGTTACGTCGTACCAAAACGATCATAATTACACTCTTTGTGTCACATTTAAGTTCTACGTTTCGTACTTTTTAGTTCACCATGCTTATTTAGATCATCCGATAATTAAAATCCACAACACAAAATTATTGTCATTGCACTGTTATCCAACACCAAAGTTAGTAGTTACACTAGAATGAATTACAAGTTTAGTTGTTTCCCAGTATTAATTGTGTACCAAGCATTGTAAATTTCGGGCCGCAGTTACAGTTCATGTCATAGTTAATTCAGGTCAATCAATTTTCAATTCATTGTTAGAAATTGATTGAATTGTAACAAAATTACTGTGTAATATTCTCTACGTACAAGAGGTGATGTTATTGTGAATAAATAGTAAAAGTATTCAAACAAAGAGATTGAGTTACTATTTTTTACTACTGAGGTTAATTAAGTCGTCTAAATTGCTAAGAAAAAAATTCTTGGAATAATAAATTAACAAAGTGTATTGCAGTTGTTGCATCAACAAATTGTTTTAAGCAATTGCCCTGAGCTAATTTTTAGTTTTTTAACGCATAAATGTGTACTATTACACAATTGTTTCAAGGAGGCTATAAAATTTATCTGATAAATAACATATTTAAGGCAGATACTACAAATGAACGGCGCTCTTGTGGTTTTTTTCTGTTTATGCGTTTAATAAGATTTTCACTATGCGTTTTAAAATTGACTTTCACAATAATTGCACGATAGAATTTTATAACAAGGTTGTTGACTATAGTGTAACGAGCAGTAGATGATTATTCTTCTTCTATTATGCCTTATTGTAGCAGACATTCTATGTCCAGGTGATGTGCAAAAACTAAACTCTCTTCCAATCTTTGTAATTACGGTTTTCTCCGGCGATCAATAAATATGTCGTGAAAAAAGTTCAAAGAAGCAATATGAAATTTGATGGTACACTGCCAGTTGTGAGAAATCGTTGTTTTCGTTCCAAAAATATTTTTATGCGTTTTATTTTTAAACCGATTTATTTAACAAGGGATGACGTTGTTCCGCTGGTGACTAAATTTAGACAACAATTAGTTATAAAACCGTAAATCACGGAGTCCTTATTAAAATATTTATCGAGTAAGATTCGTGTGATATAAATTTGCCAGGAACATTGATGTGCAAAAATATGTTTATGCGAGTGTCGCATTGCAAACCCAATATGGGATGTGTTCAAAACCACTGTCGCACAATCTGGCATGTCGGGAATTCGTTATTGTTTAACATTCAGTACAAGAACAAACTGTTTATTGTTTTGGTTGCAACAGTGATTCTACGACAATGACACAGTCGCACTGCAAGATACGGGCTCCTCCATTAGAATAAATTGCGCCTCCAGTATTAATTTCAAGAAGAAATGATGCACATAATGGATGGCTTGGTTGCTGGATATTAAAAACTTTCTTGTCACAGAGTCTATTATTTTCTCGTTGTCTGATAGTATAATTACTAGTGTGACTTGATGAAGGAATTATGATAATTTATTAAGCGTCTTTGAGGATTATGATAATATGGCTTTTAAAACGAATATCCTTTCTATTCCATAAATATTTTATCAGTGTCAGTCACGAGACTTAAGTGAATTTCTAACGTATCAGACAAATTGCAATAAGTCACTTTTATTACAGTTCATGTGCGAGTTTCACTTTCAGTAATTAAAGGTTTTGGACTTTTTCCCCATTGTTTATCAGCAATCCTATATCGTAACGCGGTCGACAGTAATGCCGGCGGATAATAAATTCGTTAAGTCATATTTCAGCAACATTCCGACAATGAAGTATAATTATTTCGCCAGCACGGGAATATATCAAACGAAAATATGTAACGGCCATGAATAAACCAGTGACTCACCGAAACTCCGCAAATCGTTTTCCAATATCGATTTCGATACTCTCGGCGCGATTACGGGGTTTTAAACTTGTGCAAATGTGTAAATATTTACGCGGTTTGGGCCAAGTTTATGGTCGGAATAAAACTTAAAATTCCACAGGTTTTAGAGAAACTGCTTGTCGTTGCAGGAATTGCGAATGTCTGCATAAATTTTCGTCTCTTACTAAACTATGCTTTATTGTCTCGTGCTGGTTCTAAAATTGTAGAAAGCATTTAATACCAGAATTAGCATGAATACATACGTAAAACAGTAAATAGTGTAATTTTTAATACGGCTAATCAAAGTGCAAATAATTGAATACTGCAATATATTTAAGATGAAAAATACTTCTTTAACCTTAATTGGCAAAAATTTATTAGGTTATTCTTTATTATCTTTCAAAATAAATGCATACAGAATTTTTTTAAAAAATATAAAATTCCAATCTTTTAAACAATTTGTTTCTTCTGAACAAATAAATCTATATTCATTAAAATGACTCAGTTCAACAGTTTTAAAGCTATTTTAATAAGTTACAAATAAAATAATTATGGGGGTTTCCATGTTTATACGTTGGTTTGTTGTTAGATTTTGTATATCTCATCTCTATGTTTTTTCGTACCCATACTATGTTAAATCATTACAGCTAAACCTACTCTACCATAAAATCCTGGTGTGACTCATAATTGGCACCGGTTAATTATGCATTTAAATAAACACGTTGTAGGCCTCCAATTTTATGTAACGCTCATTAAGTCACCATCACAATGTGAGTACGCAACAAATAAAAAAAAGTTTCACTTCGGTTGGACACAAATTGACCATCAACATAAAACTTATTTTACGATCATATTCCATATTTTATCTAAGCCTGTCAATCCGAAAATGGTCAGTGATTGAGAAACGAAATCACATTGTCGGACATAAAAAATTTAAATATAAAATCCCTATTGTCTACCGGGATTACCATATTGTTTTTTAGATTATCTTCCGTAGCTATGCTTAAAGTGAGTTTCAGTGTGGGGTCTATGGTAAACTCTATAGTTATTCAAATTTATGTCGAAATCTTCTTCAATATTTATGCAAATGTCAGGAATTCTTCGAAAGTTTTGGAATACATTGCACGATATTAAATTCCTAACAATAAAATATGTGGTTATACATTTCTTATGTAATGGAGAATAAAGACTCTGGGGCAAACTGTTGTTTTATTACATCTTTAAAGATGAACTCAAATAATGCTTTGATGATTTCAAATAAAAACTGTAGTAATATATCTGACTCCTAAAATTCCTCATTGCCCCAACCAAAGAGAGTTAGATCAATAATAAATTTACAAAACCAATCGAAGAAAATGTTCTTTTCCCTCTATGACCAGCGGCTCCCCAATGATCCCCCAAATTGCATAGGCATGGTTGCCATGGCGTCAGAATATCGATCCGGCACTGCATCCCTTAAAGTACTCGGGGGGCTTTCCAGCATGTCACAATTCATTTTCTAGTCTCCCCCCTGCCGCACACAAGTGCACAAGATCCCTTTTAAAGGAAGTGTTGTTTACCTTCCAAGTTTTATATGCTCATGTGCCTGTGAGGCTGCTTACACTCAAAATTAACGTGATTAGTGAAACAGTATCCAGAAGCCTCTCTATTTTTATGCGTGCGTTATTTTTAAATTAATTCCGGGAGCTTATGAAACTAAAACAAGGAAATACGAAAATATTTTGCATATGAGTTACGACCGTGTCAATGATCCTTTGATATATTTTTTAGTTAATTATAAAAATAACGAGTTTGTCAAAAGTTCCGGGGAATGTCCCATATTTCGTACATGACTATTTCAACATGAATGAAAATAACGAAATAGCAGATTTTTAATTATTTACTTAAATCTAATCTATATGTGCATCGCTCGCAATTACTTGCCTTTTTGAAAAGCGAAGGAAGATAAACGATGAGGGAATTATAAATAAATAGTACAAACGTATATTAAATATTCCTGGATAAAATAAGTTTACAATTAAATTATTTTTAATGTCATAGAGATAATTTCCATCAATTGATTTATAAAAAATATAGTCGGGACGTAGCGTTATTTAAGGGATGTAATAATCTGCACTGTGTTTTCAACCATTTTCTACTTAAAATTGTTGGACTGGAAGAAATTAGAAGGTATTGTAATATATAGTAACAAATTACAAGGTGAAATATTTTCGAAAAAACGTATTTTTTTTTTTTTTCATTGTAAGAGATTTAAAAATTTCTAAAAGTTGGTTAGGTTCTGCTGGTTTTAATTACGAACAGTGTGATGGATGTGAACACTTCAAAAGGAAGACACCTAATACCAGGATTTTCGATTATTATAAAAAAACATATTATCACTTTATTGCTCAATAAAATCAAAGGACTTTGTTAAGAGATTTCAAATTGCACATCACATCCTACTGGGTAAAATAACAGGAGACTTCAAAGAGAATAGTAATTGGCTACAGTTATTTGGTTGCTTCCAAAAACACATATGAGATAAACAGTTTAGATTAAAGAAAAAATAAAAATCTGGATTTTTGTATTTTTGATGAGTTCTTTACAATTTATATTTAATCTTTATTTGCCTACTATTTTATATAAATTAAGTTATGTTTACTGAATTTTTAATACTGTTATAAATTTATTGATAATTTATAGTGTAGTTTCTTATTTTTATATAGTTTGTATTATTATTTTATTTTACTTAGACTTTACTGATTGAAATGTGTATTTCTTATACAACCTAACGTTTAATTTATAGTATTTATTTTATATTCCAAACTTGTCACCGAATACATTATACTATGATGCAAATTTACAGTCCCAACGACTTCTTTACATACCCAACATACAACTGGAACAAGTCGATTTAATTTTTTATCGCGTTTGTTAACAGGATCATCGGTACTTCTTCGTATGTTAATTTATCTCCGCTCGAAATAAGATAAACCGCATTTACAATCCTGAAATCTGATATGGACTTGTTTACAGATGTTTATGAGTAATTTATTTTTGTGGATCCCATCAATTCTATAATAATTATTTCAATTGCTAGTTTAAGACTTACTGTAATTGTACAGGTCTATATCAAAAAGTCAATTGAATTGTAAAGTGCAATTAACGCATTCTAAATTGATGCGAAATGGACATGGATATGCATTTATTACACTGTATCACCTACATCAAGGTTGCATATCTAATGATGACTGAATAAATTGAGTATGAATTAATTGTGACTTATCTTACAATTACAACAATTACATGTAATCAAAATCGTAAAAGTTACTTTCTGATCCCAGACTCGCAAATACTATTATTAAATGTGCGATTGGAATGGAAAATAACGACGAGTTTTATAGTACGTACAAGGAATTTATGGTGATATAAAAAATTAATAGTACCGTGTAAACTAGCTCACGCATATATTTTTAGAGTTGGGTTTAATTTTTACTGTTCGTCGCTCAAAATTAAAAATGCGGTAGCCATAAAAATATGTATGACCGTTCCCATTATTTTCAATGAAACAAAAATTTGAAATTAACACAAGGCTTTCCCTCGAGTTTTGATCGAGTGTCAAAAATGGTTTCGAAGTGTCACGACCAACAACATAAATATTGATTTTACGGTGCCATATTTTCTATGACTTAATATGATTTTGTTAATAAATACTAAATTAAATTTAATTGAATGTATAAATGTCCAGACTATTTTAATGAAGTAATTAAAACGGATGATAAGTTATTTAATGTTTATTTGTGTTTACGTCTGAATTTTTGTGCTAGCTCGAGGTGTGTAACCTTATAAAAACATTGTTAATACATCAATAACCGCAACCGTGGGCGTATGATTATACATAATATTCAGTTTATTCAAATGGAATATTCTTAAATTGGTTGTTTTATTACGGCGACAGACTGGGCGCCAGCAGTGTGTCCTACCTTGAGTTATGTTCTTAATTTGCAGACCTAAAAGTTTCTCTTCTTGATAAAAATAAATGAAAAGTAATTGGGGGCCGTGTTTAATTTAAATTTACATTCGAATTTAAAACGATTGAATGTTTTTTTCGTCCGATATATTGCACGCCAACAAAATTCCATCGATTTATTCTTAAAATCCAACTTTTAAACTGTGTTTTATGATAAATCATTTTAAATTGTCGGATGTTAAATATGTTTTCCCTCCGGTCTCGTAGATAAAAAGTTGAATTGTCAAACTTTTGGTTGGTAAATCATGCACAGGTTGTTTTCTTATTTTAAAACATGATATTTACAACTAAGTGCAACGTTTAAAAACTATTTTGGCTGAATGGTTGGCAACAACCTTGCCAATTTCCACGCTTCCAAGAACAAACAACATAAAGGTGAAGCCTGCCAAAGTTTAAGTTCGAAAAAATCCGTGTTGCTGCCAACGTTAAACATATAAGTGATGAAGGTGAAACATATTATATGTCCAAATGGAAACTAAAACTTATTATTGTATAACAGTCATCAAAGGGAGCCAGGGAAAATGGAGAGGCACAATTTATATTAATTAAATGTGTGTCCGTTAAATTTATTATTACTCCGATGGTTGGTCGAATTATAATTTATGTATGTATGTGACTGGTTTATCAATCAACAACTGTATCATTTATTCGTATCGGTCTACTATCGGAAAATACATCCCATGTAAATTTATTCGTGTATTCAAAACAGATTGACTGAAAGATAATAAATATTCCATTTAAAATGGTACACGAGCACGTGTAGGTAAAGCGACTTTCAAGTCGGACTTCCCATTCAAATGCAAGCGTTTTGCTTTATTGTCCCAAACGATTTTGAATTACAGATACTCAAAGGTCGGTCGTATACTTCATGGTTGAATAAATCACTATAAACATCGACGAACAATTGGCCTTTAATGTTTCAAGACACTAAAGCACTAAAAGTATAAAAACCAAAGTTTCCAAATGTCATAAAACTTACGGTATACAGGGTGATACACCTAACTTATTCAGAAGCTTATGGAGAGAGGAAAAAGGTATTGTATTTAAATTTTTAAAGTACTTATAACTTCACCCGAATCACTTTTCTAATTTATTTTGAACAAAATATCATATGTGGTTACACCGGAAGTGACATTAACATTGTTATTCTCCATAGAACACCCAGTACATTTTTGGATTTTTAAATTTTATAAGTAATTGCATATAAAATGACGACACCATGTCCTATATCTAAACCCAATATTTTTTTCAAAGATTTTGAATTATTAGTACTCCCAAATTATTTATTTACATTTAATTTTGTGTAAAATACCAACTTTTCAAAGGAACATGTTTTAGCATAATTAAATGAAATGTTACAAGAAATTTGCGACAAGTATATGCATTCCCTATGCATGAAATAAATGTTAACAGATTTTAACAAAAATCTCTATTAATATTCATTTTATGCTTATATCAATCGAAATGTTTTTTAATATTCAATTTAATTATGTTAAAACAAGATATTCCATTCAAAAAAAAGTTATCAGTGTTTTAATATGCGAAAAGAGTTCAAATCAAGTTATACTTGATATAAAAATTTCAAATTAATACCTTTTTCTGTTTTCCATACATTTCCAATGAATAAATTAGGTAGGGCAGAGGGTAATATTGAAATCTTAAATAAGAAATTTGAAAAATTTATTTAAAACATTTTTAGAGATATTAAGTCTCAGAAAATCACTGGAAAGAAGAAAATTGTCCTAAATAATTCCTAAAATCTGATTTCAGCTTTAGAAGTTTTTGATGTTCTTATTAAATTGGATACAGGATGGCTTTTGCCTTGAATGTATTTCCTTGTTTTCAATTTGGATCACAAAACGTCTATTTCCAGTTGTCGGATTCCGATATTGCTAAATAGCATCCGCACCTGTCCGAGCTTTTAGAATCTAATGGAACAGATTATTTCCTGGATGTATTTTCAGTTCGAAAAGATTCTAAGAAAAGTATAATAATTCTTTCGTCGTATTTTCGTCTCTTTTAAAAATTAAACAAACTGGGTTATTTCTTGTCGAACGACGGATTTAAAACAACATTAATCCCGTGATTCGTTCGGACGTAAACTGTTTTTTATGTCCAAGCTGTTAAAACAACTTAGAATTTAATTAAAAGGAGGATTATATTCCACAGGCCACAACCTACTGTTAAGAGTAGTGACTTGTGTAATGGGTTGTGGGTGGTAAAATAATTATCATGTTTCCTAATTCCAGTCATCGTGCTTAAGATATTGGAACATTCTAATTATATATTTGCACTAACGTCTGAAATTATTTAAAACATTCAACGTTCAAATGAGTTAAGAAATTTCTCAATCGACGTCAGGCACTCCATTAAGCTCCACATTAGGTTAATTTTCTATAAACCGTCTGGTGCATTAAGTCATGTCAACGTTTTTCCAAAGTAATTATCGCGATTATCCTTCACATGTTATTCTATTTGAGCCGTTAAACGAACTATCCCGATAAGTCGAAATTAAATCATTTAACCTTTCAACTGAACGCGTTTCTTAGCCGACATACCATAATAAATCAGATTCAGTGATCGATAATTATTCCTTTTACCGCTTGGAAAGTGTTTACAACAAGCCAACTGTTTCTTGTTTTAGTTTATATTTGGAATAAACAAAATTATTGTTCTGATTTAAAAATATGCTTACTTTATAAATAACAATCCAAGAGGGAAATCTCTTTTTAATCGTGAATACTATGAATCATTTTAGCAATAAATGTATCTGGTCGATAAGAAGTAAGCCACAACGTACGATAAAACCTCCACATTTAACAAATGAGTAACTAAATTTTTCATCACAATACCCAATCAACTTTGTAATTCGTTTGTTTCCTATGATATGGTGTTATGGTGCAAAATGCGGTCCTAATCAGTGTGGACGCATGGTTAGTTCCATTTACAAGTTACAACGATATAATTGTTTATGCTTGTGTGAATACTTTCTTCAAAAGCAAATAGAACGACAACTGTACACTGACGAGCAATATTTTCACTTTTACGGCGCCTTGCTAATGTTTTATAGTCTTTTAATTTCATTTATTCCGGCCAACGTGCGGATCTGGACCAATGCAATGCAATATGAAATATTTAACGTGAAAAATACCGTATCGCCGGGCCATACTCGTAATATTAATGCAAGGCTCCGTTGGTGATAAATTACCGGTGGATGGAGAGCTTATAAAGTAACAATGGAGATGTCGGGGAAATTTATTGGCGCCTTCAAAGATAAATAGAGAAATACAAAATTAATAAGACGAATGTGAAAATTACGGTTATAGGATCATGTTGCACTTTCTCTGATTAAAAATTTATATGGAAATATGACGTTTTCCAGGTTTCGTTGCTTTATTGCATAGTGTCAAAGGAAATGACGAACCTTTGTTTTTGTTGGCGATATTACTAGATATTTTCAAGGTATTATTTACGTAATAAAATCATTACACTGCAACTGGGTTTAACCCTAACTAATTACGACTGCACCCATTCTTTTGTATTTCCATTAGTAATGGTTTGTTGAAGAAACAACGATTTATAATAAGGTACGGAACATTTAGGGTTCGACACCGATGATCCTAAAATTTCACCATCAACCTCATATCTGCCATCGACAACATTTACGCCTTTTTTTTACTTGATTTGTTCGATTAAATTCCTATTTAATAGAGACTACTCTATAACTTTGCTATTGAGCTGTTGACAACGAAAGTTCCTAAACATAATTTTTGTGTTATTTGTCTCTTATATCAAATATTTATCATTTCTGGTTTACTCTAAAAGCTACATAAAAAAATATACATTAAATGTATTTACAAATCTAAGATCAAATTTTTATAAATATAATAAATTTCGTAGTAATTAACTTTGTTAATAATGACTTTTAGAAGCTACATAAAATGTTTGTACACTTTTCTAATATATAAATTAAATAAACTAATGTAAATAATAACAAATCTTAGTTTTATCAATACATTTCATGTAGAAATTTTTTATTTAATTTTAGTTTTTGGAATAAACCAAATGAAAGGGATGAAAAATTATTTTCAGTTTTTCCATTTCAACAGGGTCTTCGTCAGTTATTCATCCCGATTTTAATTTAAATTACTTTCGGTAGTTTTATCCTCAACACCTCAATATCAAAGATATATTAAAGTAAGTCGTCTTATAGTAGATACTGTAGATAATCTGTATCTGTTTTTCATACATTACTGACATCACAATAACTTGTTTTTCTCCACATATAAAATACATGAATAATTTTTATTATGTTCTATTATAAATATCATTTATATATAATATATTTAAGGTATATAATATATAACTTTTATTCTATCAATAGTTATTACCCCAGTTTTTAATAATTTTTATTTTGAAAATTGGGAAACAAATCGGTGGTGCCCTAAAAGAGTTACAAGCTCAAAAACTAATACGACCACGGAAGATAAACAATTTTATGGATTTTTTTGCGTGTCGATACCGCCAGTTTTATCGTAACCTAGTTGAAAGGCTGCAATTATTGTTTACGCCTTTTTACACTACGCTTTGTACATAACATTCTCATTAAAAACGAGCTGAGATTTCTATCGTCTACTTTTTGCAGATTGCCGATATTTTGTATACGTAACCTTTACGTGTAACTGGATTTTGCCTAAGATTTGCTTTTAGCACATAAACTAAAATGCCAGCTCGGATATTACCGACAACAATTTACCGGGGATCAAAAGCTGCGACATTGCCGTTGAAAATATCGTCGTAGGTCGGAACAATAGGTCACATCCTTATTAACCTTTCGCGTTGCTTTGCATTTATTTCTGTGTGTTCCACATCGAACGGACGCATTCCTTTTGTGTGACAAACTCGATCCAAAACGGAGTATGTTATGAAAATTGTAAAAAATACTTTCTACGTGAAAGCTTTTCACGCGAATCAATCTCAATTAGCGTCGGGCTGGCAATCCGCTTATACAATTATGTGTTGGTTCAATACTTGAATAGATAAACCTGGTAATGGGTATGAAGTGAATAATTGTACATATTTGGAGTATGTAAATAATTAGAAACTGAAAGTAAACAGTTGCATAAGTAGCCCGGATTTTTTTTAGGTAACTGGTCAATTGTGTAATAATGGTTATTTTTATAAACATATTGTGTTTGTTTAATTCAACATCGATCTGTTAGGTTACGAGGTTAATGTATGAATTCATGTTGAAAATTGCTTGTAATTAGTGTTATAATGGCCTGAACGTACCTACTAACAATATCTTAATAAAAACAATAGGACAATGAATGATGCTTACTAAAAGCATTCTTTTGTTCGACATTTATAGGCCGCACAAATTATTTTCCTGTTAGCAATCCTTACTTTCATTATTATATTATTTAAAAATTCGATTATTCAACTTGAATCTTACTATTTACACATAAAAAAATAAATAAATGGAAAATCACATGTTAATCATAATAGAAAATAATTTAAATTTCTCATTTTTTAACATTTATAATTGAATAAAATAAACAATGGAATAAAAATACAAATAGCGGAGCGTTAGTTTGTTAAAAAAGGATAAATTTTGAAAAATATTCCACATAAAAATAACTCACATTAAGATTTCTATATTTTTTTTATTAGCAATCAGTTGTCTTTTATATTAATCATTGAGAAAGCTCCATGAGACTATTAATTATTCAATTAAAAGAAACTCTTGTCTATCACTAATTGTTGACTATCTTATTGTATTTTCTTAATTTTTAAAGTTTTTTTCTTGATAATTAATAATTAATTATTAATTTGTTAATTATTTTATTTTAAGTGTCAAAGTATTCACATTTAAATTTGGATGTTTGAGATAAAGTACCTTAGCAGAATCATTCAGACTTCTACGAAACGAAATTGACTAATCTCTAATCAGCGCTAGTTAAATGTTTATTCGTAATCACTGTTTGAAACAATGCAAATAATTTTGTAGAATCCAATGGAATGAATGATCCTGGAATCCAGCAATGAGCTTTCCGATAAGAAACTACAATAAAATTTCTACGATTAATTTCCTGTGTTTATCAGACATGAAATTTTAATGTCGTCCTTATTACGGCTCGATCAACAATCAATTTCCCGATTAAACTAAACCAGACAGACCGTTTCAATTTCGTCTGTTGTGGAACAATCAAGGCTTTAGTTGCTGCAATTTTTCCGCTATAGTGATAACGACCTTTTTATGGAGGGACAGACAACGTTTCCCGGATCGATCCGTCTGAAAGGCCCCCAGAATCCCGTCCCTTATTCCGTATTATGGTGCGACGAGGGTTAGGCACGTCAGACTATTGGATTTCGGAGAATTAGCAACGGTTCTGTGTAACACGTACTGTCCTTTAACTTATTCTTCAGCTGCAAAATTCTTGATGGATCCAAGAACTGTAGCTTCCACAAATGATTACAATTGGAGCCTCGAATAATGAGTATTGTAGAGAATGAATCATACGTTGCTCCCTATGATAGTCACGAATTAAATAGTAACGATGTTATCTAAAGGGGGAGAGCTTCACAATATTCGTAATACGAATGTTCTTTAATTATAATTCGCAGTCTTATGAATTAAACAAACATTTGGTGTCTTAAATGTACTTTATTCATCTTATCTTTTCCTGCAGATTGTTTGCAGTATGCCCTCATACAATAAATAATTCTACAAACTCCAGGTGACACGTTTATATCAAATTTCGCTTAAAAAATATTGGATATATTATATTATTGGATAAATATTTGTGTTATGGCATCCTGATGATACGTTTATAGCATTCCTTTGTAAAAATGCGAGTAAATATCATCCGATCTATTTTCACGATACTAAAATACATTTACACGCCGTTGGCACAGAATAATAATTCATATGTCTAGCAAAGAAAGAAAGTTTATTTCTTATTTCAAGTACACGTGCTGAATAAATGCATTGGAGAAGTGAAAACATTTTAATAAAACATTTTTCTTTATGCTGTGTGATTTTACTTCACATCAGTCTATTTAATTCTTTCATAAATGTGTAACGAGGGAATCAACTTAATTGAAAAAAAATCAAGGGTCTCGCGTGACACACTGATGTACGATATTAATGAAAATTATCATTAGGACTCCATGTCAGTTTTTTGCATTTATATTTCAACATCACACACCCATAGGAACACCCAGCAGTTAGTTCTTTTCCTTGCAGACAACAAATTATTCAAAGATTTTTTTATGGTTGCTAACACCAGTGTAATCTCCATGCATTTAAACACACAGTAGTTCTTGTGAGTACCAGTGGCTGTTAGAATAAAATCAGATCAATTAAAGATACGGCAATCTTGGCTCTAGTGTTTGACATGTTGTAAATCACTCGCATATATAGATAGAACAAATGAAACGAGTCTTCTTCAAGGCGCACTGCAAATTACAACCATGTAAAATTCAAAACACAAGATTGCAAAGTCTGACAGTGTCTGGTCGGTATTTTTATGGCTGGTGACGAAGTGTTGGGTATATAAATATCCTCCACGACATCCACGTTTATTTTCTTGCTCTTAGGAGATCGTACTTCTTTTTCAGTCTAAATAAATCAAGAAATAAATTTACTCTATGACGAATCGTACTGAAAATACCGTGAAAATCACGTGTGTGGCGTCATAAAATATTATTCAACTGGTACTGCCAAAATGTGGAACGGCTTCGTCTGATATTTTCCCAGATTATTTAATCCCGTTTTACGGCATGGAATAAATTGCTGATTTCCATTACTAACGTTTCCTCTTATCAATGCTTGTTATACGCTAAAGCTTCCTGTAAGTAAGTATCATTTACTAGTGAAAATGTATAATTTGTTGTAAACAAAAATTAATTTCAGTATCAGTTTCGCATGATGCAATTAAGTGTTGCTTTCTACGCTTTGGTTTAAAACTGACATTTAGAAAATAATGAACAGAAATGATTAGAACGATGCAACCGGAAATTATTAGTTTCTCTTTTGAACTTTTTTTTTTTAAAATGTCGTCGAGAAAACAATACTAAAAGTATAATTTTTGTTCTCACTCCGTTCAAAAAAAGTTGTGTTAGTCTTCATAAAAGACTTAGGGGTAAGGAATATTTTAATGGCCTTTTTACTGATTTTTTGAACAAATATCAGGTTTAGAAAAAGAAATCTCGTAAACTATCGATCAAATAATTTCAGATTTATGCTCGTTGTTCGCACTAAAAATATTCTTTTGCTGTTTTTCGTTTGATCCATTCAGTTGCGAGTTACAGGGTGTTAAAACATGTTAATGAAGACAAAATTCGGTACAGTTATTCTTTGATAAAGGCGAAAATGTGTCTGAAATTCTAAAAGGTGCAGCTTATTAGATACAATTTTAGTTTCGTCGATTCTATTTAGATATTTTTGATGTTAAAAATATCGTCTGACTAACGACCAGGCAAAATCTGCTGTTTATTTTGTAACACTGGAAAGGAATCATTTATTGTGAGTTGTTTCTGTATGGCTAAATACTATATTCAGATCTGCAGTTAACAACTGGATCGTTTAAAGTTAGCGATTGACCACAAACGGCGAGAATTGGCAATCAGAAGAGGCGTTGTCCTCCATCGGGACAACGCCAAGACATCCACCATATAATCCGGATCTGACACCAAGCAATTACCAGCTTTTTCTTGAATTGTAAAACTTTCTTAGTGATAAGAAATTGGTATTAAGGGAGGATTGTCAAAATCGATTCCTAGATTTTCCCCAATAATAGTTCTCGTAAAATAATAGATTTCTTTTACCCTAGCCTATTATGAAGTAATAATTACAATATATAATTATGTATTTTTCTTATGATTCAGTTCAGTGGTTTCTCATCTTCAACCGACTGGACTAGATGAAAAACGAAATGGAAATATAAACCGACTTATTGTTTAGGGAGTCGTTATATTACTCGAGAGAGAATATGGTGTAGGAGGAGATCTAAGAAGTGATGGATATTTAATGGCAAAATATGACATCTAGTGGGATTTTAAGGTTCCAAATGTAGTAATACCTCGTAACCATATTTTTTCTTAGAAGTGGGAAATAAAGAGACGGACTTTTAGTATCACTTTCTGATGAGAGCAGCACAAAGAAACAGTTCCATACTTTCAACAGAAGCAAATACAGTAATGTTGCAAACATTTTAATGGAGATTCTTTTTGCACTATAGAAAATACGTCCCATTTAAAATTGCTCTATTTCTGAACTAAATAGCCAAAAAACTGTATTACAGAATTGGTTACGGTAAAGAAGTATATAATTATGTTTTACCACTATTTAATAAAAAGTGAAAAACGTATTTGATACAGAGCATAAATCTTTAAATTAATCAAACAATTAATGTTGGTAGCCGGTATTTCCATTAATTTTACTTATTTTAGAAAACTTGAATACATTTACCGTATAACATTACGAAAAAAAAAATAAGGCAAAAAAATTAAATGCAGTAATTCCCGATAGAAGGTGATGCCCACTTGACAAAATAATTTACAATGCTTGGTGTATGAATTACATTCAACAATTAGACATCCCACTGTTAATTGTCTTATTTAAATATCTTAAATTACCGTATACTGTTCATGACACAATCTCCAACCCAATAATCCTTTT
Source organism: Aethina tumida (assembly GCF_024364675.1). NCBI lineage: Eukaryota > Metazoa > Arthropoda > Insecta > Coleoptera > Nitidulidae > Aethina > Aethina tumida. The sequence continues at coordinate 19,106,851 of NC_065437.1, read as the reverse complement.
AGTCACTGCTATTGGCAAAAAAACGATATCGTCACTGAACAAAAACACATGATCCACATACGATTTTCCGTGTGTTTTAATCGATCCGACAAAAACTATCGCGCAGCTATTTAGCAAGAGCTTACACCTTTAACACAACAAACGCCGCGTCCAACTGAGACATGGATGCATTTTGGATAGACGGTGGCCGGCGAGGTGGGGAGAGAGCACGTGCTGCGTTCGGATCGGTGCAGACGAAAAGGGGGAGACGGGATGGAGTGGTCCAGCTGCGGGGACGACACCCCTATAGGGCCCTATACCGACAGTTTTTTATTATCGACACAGATGGTCGGTTAATTGAAGATTAATTTTGTGGTATCGACGTAATGAAGTTATCGGTACGAAAGGGTTCGATTACGGTTATCTAACTTTGTAAAAAGCATTTAAAAAGGTGACATTTATAAGGTGTCCCAAATTGGTTGAGTTTAATGAAGTTTAAAAGAGAAAACAAAAATAATTTTAATTAATTAAGATATATACCCAATTTCACAAAAAAGATATATTCAAAATTTTGTGAAATAATTAAAATTCTTATAAATGAATTATTTTAATGATGTTTTTTATAGAATACCCCGTCAAAAAAGCACAAATTATCTTATTTTCAAACTATACTTACTTAAAATCAATATATTTATTATATATTTTTGGTTAGTTCTAGGTTATCTTTCTTAATTGTTGAGTATAGTATAATTAGTATAGTATAGTATCTTATGTAACGAAGTCAACTAAAAGTATACTTATATTTTGGAGTTAAATAGTCATTTAGAATAAAACAAAAAACTTATTTAAATTGTTAACACTTTTACTAATAAATATTTATAAACTTAATTATTTTTTACCGTTAAAGAATACTTAATGGCAGATATATTTTCCTTCTATTCAAGGTTCAAATTTGTTTATTGAGTGATATAGAAATAAAAATATTCTGTAAAAATAATTATTCAATTATAGAATGCATCAATTTAAACTGTGAATGCATTTATTTAAGTAAATTAAATTTTACATTATTATGTAGTTATCGATTAACGAATAAATTAATGTGTTTCAAATTATTATTTGTAATTGCCTTTTCAAAGTCTAAAAACAAGTGAAAAAAAACATTTTCCGATGTCACATAAATATGTCTAAGAAGGGATACAAATAAACATGAAGTTTTTACTCCTTTTGATTTTTCTTTTTTATTATTTATTTAGTTTAGATATATTGAATCCATCAAAGCTAAATGGGTTAAAGATGCCCAAATTCTGCAATAATGGACACCTTGGGACAAACTCGCAATAAGAGGAACAATTTCATTCTGAGGAGCCTCACCCTAAATCTGGGATCTTGGTGGTCAAAGCAACAAATCAATTTTATTCTAATCAAAATGGTTCAACCGTACTAGCAGTATATGTAATTATGAAGTATCTTAAGCTAGGAAAGAACAAATCAAAATTGACATCATACTCAGTTTGTGTTATAAATTAAAAGGAAAAAAATTACTTTTTAAATACTCATAAAAATAAATTTTTATTTTAGAATGGATTAAAGAAATAGTTGGCATTGTTATGAGAAATATCCATTTAATATTAAAAATATCACGTCTTTTAAACAACGAAAAAATATTTTGAAAATTCTCTAGCTGGTACTCTAGAATGAAATGTGTTATAAAAAATAACAATAGATAATGGAGGTGCAATATTTATACACTAAATAAAACTATGACTTTTGCAGTATTGATGTTCTACATTATAATGAGATGCGTCTAAAATAAAGCCGGAAACACTTTATTTCAATAATTTATCAATTCAACGACGACTTAAGTCATTGATAAGTCAGAATGGGAACAATACCTACCGTAGATTAAATACCTAATTTTAAAATTAAATTTACATAAGCTGTGTCTACTCAATGATAAGAGAGTGATATAAAAATGCATGCACGAAATAAAAGGGAAATGAAACGGGTTCAAGTAAAATTACTTTGTTTTGTAGATAAGATAATTTAGGACGCAGAAAAACGTTCATAGTGAAAGATCTTACCTTTTCTTCCATGCCTTCGCCTGACCCGCTTTCTGGGCTTTGGTTTTGGCTTTGGATTCGGATTGGCAACGGGTTTTCCCGTGGTGAACTCCACGATTTTCATCATACAACACAGTATCACCACTAACATGTCTAGTGATTGTTCAATCTCGGGTTCATGTCAAAAAATTATTGTACTTTAAGTCACTGACACGTCAAATTCGTACACAATAAACGTCATAACAAAGTCTCAAGTTGTTTTAGGGACCAACACGCTTGCACAGTCTGCTATCACTCTGTGGGCTTGCTAAACAGGAAATGACGAAAACATGCGGGGAAGACTAAACGATATTAATTCGCCATCTCTAACAATATGATGGACGTTTGATAGATATGAACTTCTGGACGATCCAACTGCGACAGACGTCAGCGGAATAAATGCAGTTACTGAGTCTAATGTGGCTTTGTGATGATCTAACCAGTAACGCACATACGTAGGGAGAAGAAGTTATTTTTGTTGTCTTTGTGTTTAACACCAATTAAATAATGCAGCCCCCCAATGGCAATTATTTAACTTGTCTAGTTTTGGAATAACTACTTATGTCAGATGTCTCTTTTCAAGCATGTTAAAGTGTGTACAAGACATTTGTTATGAAGAAGCTAGATTGAGAGGAGAATTTACCAGTTGAACAAATTTGTAGATACAACGACTGACTCCACTCACTGAGATATTTTGCGTATTACTGAAACAATTTTGTTAGCCACATATGTGTACTGTAAAATTCCGTTATATTTTATGTTTATTTATTTGTGTTCCCGAAATATACATGAAGTGTTTTATTTGCACCATCTTACACAAAATAAATTTAGTGTTCACTTCCAAAAAACTGAAATATTTTTATAAATTATAAATAAATTCTTTAAAAGAATGTTGAAAAGATAACACAAGAAACAGTTTTTTATTAGAAAATGCTAAAAACTATCTTTAAGAATTATTTAAGTCATGATTGATTTTATTCATTTATTTAATTTGAATTCAATATTATTTCTTTTAGTTTTTCGACTTAAGGTTCATTTATATTATGCATCAACAAACTTTGCTAAATTTATTTATTGGCCTGTAAATTTTATTTAATTTCAGATACAGAGTTTGGAGAGATTTTGTGAATTGAAGAAGCATTTTGTTATTTATCAGTTTTTATTTATCATTAATAATTATACGGTGCTGAATTTGAAATAAACACGAGACTATAAAGGGCAATATAAGAGACATAATATTTTAACTTTTCCATCTGTATATGTTTACTTCAAGATTTCATTAAAAAATTTGTAGGAAAATATTATTTTCATTTATTGGACTTCTTTTCAGAATTACTTTTGTACTTATTGTTACTTAATTTAAGTTTTAGCAAATTTTGCTATTTAATATAATTAAATGTGAATTAATTTGTGATTATATCTTCTTATTCTATCTTGACTTTCTTCTTTATACAATGGGAATATATAATAATAAATACATATAAGCACGTTTTTTCTCAAAATGCCAATTCATATAATTTATTAATTACGGTTTTAAGTACATTTTATTATTGTAGAGAATAATAAGAATGCTTGAAGAAAAAGTTGTAAGAATTGTAAAAATATTCATACATTTAAGTATTAAACAAGCAGTTCAGTTAGAAAATACATTTACTTAATTAAAAAAATAAACCAGTGTAAATATGAAGTGTGTTATTATTTTGAATTGCAAGCCCACAAAATGGCCGCCACCGACGCTAGCGCGAAAATTTCGCTCAATTACCTGATCGCGTAACAACTGTCTACGACTCACATTCACACCGTAAATTATTAAACGAACACCACTCCATCAAATAATAACAATCACGTTTTTAATCAAAACACAATTCACGATGATGGCGTCTAGAACTTACTCAGTAACTGAAAGATTGAGCGTGGGCTTTGCGCACGACTCCAATACGCACAAGTGTATTAAGAAACGACGCGCGAACCCCTGAAAAATCATCATTGCATGAGGCTTTTTCAGCGGGACACGTAGGTCTTTGCTAATGGCTGTTAATCAAAATAGATTGGTCTTATTTCTGAAAATAATTATTCGTATACGCATGTGTGTGTACTCGAGGCAGGAGTGCTGGTGTCTTGGTTTTGTTTTCAACCTGCCATGATGGTCTTATGATTATTTTTAGGCGTGGTGGTAAATAAGGAGCGCGATGTGTGGTGCTGGAGAAAACATTCTGGAATCATAATCATCGCTTGAATTGCTCTTAAGTGGGACATTACACGGTTTACTACTTGAAAAGATAAAACTGTATTAAGCTATGGAATGTGTGTATTGTAGTTTAGATGCGTTTAAATGTCTGAACGTCAACACGTAATAGAAACTTAATTTGTTTAAATGTTACAGTTTGTTGTACAGCGGGAGATTCTTAAGCGAACTTTGAGATTCTTATTAAAAAATGAAGGGAAAAGCTAAAAAATGATGAATATAAATATAAAAAAACCGTCTGATTGGAGATGTTATGAGAACGGACAATGACATATATGTTGATGAAATATTTGATTAACTATAATGAATACGTGTACTTGACAACTATGAGTAATTAAATGTGCATGTTTATTTATTGTATAGGTTAAAGTTATAAAAAAGATTCTATTAAAAAAATATTGTGAACTAATACCCCAACTGGATTTAATAATATAAATTGACATTGTTTCTATTACACCAACACGAATATAATTTCTAATTATACTCACTTCATATGGAAATTCAAGCTCATTCTATAAGAAATATTCATACCTTTACATTTATTGTTAATTGTATTGCGTTTGCTGTATCTCCTGAACTAATATTTTATATTAAAAACAGCATAGGCGTGATGAAACACAATATTTAATAGATTTCGTGCCAAACAACTTTAATAAAAATCTGTTCTAAAAATACGTAATGTACCAAGCATCACAACTACCGCCAAGTCTGAAACCGGATGGTAATAAACTTTTATTAGATACCTATAATATAACAAATTACAATGATGTACGGGATGTTATTCAATTAAACTTCTGTAATAGGTAATTTGTACATATAACTATGGTTCCATGCCTAGTTGGTTTAAAAAATAACTTCCTGGTTCATTTATATGTATAACATTGAATTTTTTTATTACAATTAGTTATGGATTTACTTTAATCTATAACTGTCACCAAAATAAATAGACAATATCCTAGACAGCGTCGCTTTAGTAAGCTAGCTATTTTTATAATTTCTAGGACAAAGACTAAGGTGATTTATCTAGAGTATCAGTTTATTTCTGAAGTAGTAGACAAAGAAATAATATATAGGGGGTGTCATTTGTACAACCCCTGTAAACAAGATGTTCACAATTTATTTCACAAGAGCTACTTTTGTTTCTATTTATGGTAAAACGTTGGCAGACGGGATTATAATTATTGAGCTATAGATGTTAAATGGTCAAAATGGGTTAAGGTTGGAGCGTCATTATTGATCGTTGTTTTTTATTCTTCCTAACGTTTTAGAAATTCAGTGTGTAACTATCGAAGGCAATTTAATAAATAGTCCATTGTTTGTGTAGAAGTTACTTCATGAATCTTAACGGTCGTTTTGTAAAATTCGTCAATGAATTATGCAGCTGTAAAAATGTTCCTTACGGATTTTATTTGCTGACAGTTTATGCCCGTTGTAAAACTTACTTAATATGAGGTAAATAAAATATACTTACTTATTTGTTTATCCACAATCTAGATGAGCGAACATATTTTTCAACAGGACATCTGAAATAAAATATAACACAAAATTAATTTCATTGTTTTAATTTATTTTTACATTTTTGGCATTTACTAAAGAGATGCATTTTTATAATTTTTGAAATTATTACTAAATTGCATCGAAAATAAAGTTAAAAGTAAACATTTAATTATTTAAGAAGGGTATTGAATTATAAATTTTCCCACAATTTTTTAATTAGCTTCCAATTTTCTTAAACTATGTGGTATAGACAATACGTAAACTAAAATCTGATCTGATCTTTGGTTTTTAGGTCCAGAAAAAACAATTTTCTTCTACGTATTATTAAGTTTTTTACCTAGGACTACAACTTTTTGTCCAAATAATTTAATTTTATGTATTTTAATACATTTAATTTCTCATAATTAAGTTAAATCATATTTCATTGTTCAACGATATAAATTTAGAAACAAAAAGGGACCCATTTATCAAATCTATAATATTTTAAGAGCTTTACAAACGCGATATAATTAATAAATATTATTATTTATATATTAAATTATTTTAAAATAATTATTAAGTATGTAGTAGGAAGTATTAGGTACCGGAAGAAGTAATTAATGTTTTTGGTTCATGATTTATTTGAATAAATTTAAATAAAATATTTTAAAATTTTTGTATTAAAATAATGAACAGTGTCAAGGCCGACATGAAATTTGTATCAATAAACAATATATCGTGCAAAATCCTAGTGCAATATATTTGGAAATCGGCTAGTCATTAAATTACAATGAACTATCAATCATTAAAAACAGGCAATGCAATTCATCAAAATAAGTTGGAATCCAATTAAATTAATTGAAGATGACAATTGCCAATTTTTTCTTGCACGCAACGCAAATGAGCCTTTTATTAAACACATTGCTACTCCCGTATTGCCAAATGTGTTGATTAAATCAGTCGATTTAGACAATGGGTTGAAGCAGATATTTACATTCTGATTACTACCAACCAAAGAGCCAAACGATAAATTGACCAAGTTACTTACTCAAAGATGAGCTTCCTCAATACAAGGTAAAATTATGCATTACAAATTCAAAGCAAGCTTCAAGATGTTAATGGACCTCGTCCACCACGTAGCCCAAACATTTCTTCTTGTAACTATTATTTATTTTTGTCATTATATGATTTTTTACGTAATAAACAGTTTAATACTGATGGCTATGTTGGAGATCTTCTCCAGCCCTAAATTAGTAGATAGTTCCTAATAAATACTATTCAAGAGATTTTATGTAATATATTACAATTACGATGATTTTTTATAAACAATTTTTAATTTATTAACATGTAGTATTTAGCATTTACTTCTCCAAGAAATATTATATACTAATAGCATATTATAAAATTTCTTTACACAAATTTTATGTTGCATAAATATTAGATCACAATCAAGATTCGCTCATCCGGGGTGAGGAAGTTCATTTATAAAAAATGATAATTAGTATAACAAAACAAGTTCATACAACAAAATAAAACTGACTAGTTTTATTAAAATTTATTTGTCTTTGTTTTATTAAAATGAGTAAGAATAAAATATTATCAACTTCCGTAATGCCATGAAAGTTTGATACATTGATTTTTACAATTTTGTTCAGATATCAATCCGAGCTAGAATATCTAGAGCATTTTTATGGATTGTCAGCAGTTCGTATTGACATTACACAATTTATTTAATGTATAATAAATATATGTATAGTATTAATATGTAAAGTATTGGGGTTAATATTGTCGACCTGATAATCTTTGAATGGATTTAAATTTTCCTTATGTTGTCCCTAATACCTTTGTGTGTGTAGTTTAAATTTCTTACCTTATTATATTTTTCGTTATTTTATCAGCATTCAATTATATGTTGTAATGATGATATTAATTAAAAATTGTGTTCTAAGCATGATTATTCTTTGTGGATACTTATATTTAGCAATTTTGAACCTTTATAATTATTTTAGTTCAACATAATTTACATAATTCTGATAAAAGCAGCTAGATTTCATATTAGTGACAATCATAATCGCTTATTTGAAAATGTCGCTTAATTAATGATCATAGATTTTTAATGTTATAAGTGACCGTATCGATTTAATAACAACAGGTATGTAGATTCAATAATGCTATTGACTGCTTAATAAAGTTAATCCCGAAGCGTATACACTATACTAATAAATCAACATGCATTAAATGGACATTGAATTTTACATACCAGTATTAACCTTCTTAGGATAGATAATGAGTACATAAACAAAACAAGAAAACTCACCTTCCTAATTATCCTGATCAATATTACGACCGTAATCCAGTTTCATGTCGAAGCACTAAAACGAATACGCACCACACTTTAAACTAGTCTTGCACTTGGTGTATATGTATATACTTTTTTTTTCAAATATTTTGGACCGGATTTAGATCGGGGCGGGTGGGGTTGTGTTTTATCAAACAATTGACGTACACATGCGGAAGTAGTAAGGGGTGTACGCCACCTCGTGGCTCACTCTGGGATTTCTCGGGCGCATATTGATTTTACATCCCTTTACTACGAATCGCGTGATTGCGTGCGTCTATTTATTTTTGTCTTTTTTGCATGATACACAACCGGGCAGGTTTGGAGTCGGGTTCTGGCACACGTGGGATACTTGACGAATCGCGGATACAATTGCATGGAAGAAGTTGGTGGGGTGGGTTAGATACTATTTATTTTCTTATATTAACCGATGATAGTTTGATGTCACTGTTAACATTTGCATTCATGGTACGATGCAGGTCGCATTTGCAGTCTTATGGCAGTTACGTGTTTTGTTTAATAATTATTTAGACTATCTAAATTTCTATACTTTGATAAATGTATTTAAAAACTATTATCCTATTTTGTGCCACTGAACTAAAAAATAAACATTCAACAATTTGTTGTGTAATTTAAAATATTGTATGGGTGCAGAGATTCTCTTATACTCAAGAATTAACATCGTGGAACAGTTACAATTTATCACTTATTTTTGGGATAAAATTATTTATTATTGTGATTTTAAAATTATATTTTTTAAACAATAAATAAACAGGGGACCCATTGAACAAAGAAATAGCAAAATTTATCGATCGAATGATCCCCGTGTTAAAACTGCAGCAACAAATTTGAAAAATAAAGTTTCGAGAAAAACGCGTTTAGAGATAAAATAGTAGATTTCATTGTGAATTAATAAATATCATATTTAGAGCTAATCTGTAATTACAGGTCCATATAATTCACCTTTATCTTCTTCAAAAAGCGCCTGTTGGGTTGTTAAAGCTCTTCGAGATGATTGACCCTCTTTCGAGGCAGCTCGTTGACTTAACTCCATTTATTCCAACACACAAGAGACGCAGCACAGCCACTAAACGTATATTTATTTCAAATACAGCTTCAATCATTGGCCCGGAATTGATGTATGAAACGCTTATACATCACAACAATTTTGGATCTCAAAACTCGCGAACTTGTTTAATTAAATGTCAGATTTTTTATACACCACTAAATTGAAAAATCCAGGAGTTGGATCAATCACACTATTTTCATCATTACAGACCTAAGAATAACACCCGTAGTAAATGTAACTTTCACTTTGTTGAGCAGCTACTCTTTAAAAGGCCGTAACTCAAAAATATTTGAGATATTAATCTAAAATTTTAGTATATTATCTTTGAAAGTATAGACTATCAAAATACGTATTTTTAATTTTTCAAAATTTCTTTCTAGGTGGACCCCGTAACTTAATATTTTTAATAGCATATCTTGTGAAGAACCCAATAATAATAAAAAGCCTAAGATTTTTCATAATTTTATTATTTTTGTAAAATAGTCTAATGGTAGTATTTACAATAATCGTAAACAATTTGGTAAACAATATCAAAATTAAGATGTTATGCACTGGTCTTTGGTCAACCTAATAGGATAGTTTCTAAAATCTTTAATGAAATCACGAAACATTTGATATCCAGTCTTCAACTACCGCCTTGTATCGGTTCACCCATTTAATATTATTACTGACAGTCTCGAGAGCTTGAACTCGGGCAGTAGCGCCAGCACCTGCATCAGGATACTTGGCGAAGAATTCTTTCATCTAAAAAGACAGGGTTAGCATAAGATTATATAAAACTAATAAAATAAAATAGAACTTACTTCATTTAATCGGTCTTCTGTTTTAAACCTCTGAGTTACTGTTGGTATTGCCCTTCCCAAGTTTCTTTCACTTAATCCAAACCTGTCCACCAGTTTCTCCCAGTTGTTTCTAAAATGTTTTGTGAATAATTTGTTTAACACGAAACGAAGCTTTTCTGTGGTTCATACAGATCATATTACCTGACATAATCCCAAACAATTGATGTTCCTAGCTTGTTAGCCGACACGTAACTCAGGAACGTGAAGTAATCCTGATTCCTAATATACGTTTCATCTGCAGCAAGATTTAACAATCTAAAAAACGAGATGAAATGTTATTATATTGCCTATTATATAAAACTCTGAATTCTTACTTTTGAAGTATAGCTGTATCATTAATAGAGGCTAAACCATATAGGAGTTTTAATTTTTCATTAGAATCAGTCTCTGCTTTAAATACTTCAAACAATTTTTCCCATGTAGCTTCATCAGCCGTTTTCATTCCTTAAAATAAGAAAAAAACTTTAAATTAACATAAAATTTACAGAAAAAGAGCGTACCATATCTATAAATTAGACCTCTTAGATCCTGAGACAAAACAACGGTAGCGGGACTGGCAATCCATTCATCAAATTTCGATTTGACTTCCTTTAAACAGTCTTCGTGATCAACCGCACAGGCAAGTCCCAAAATAACAACTCTCGCCAACCTTCAAAGTGAAATTTGTTTAAAATAGGCAATAAACACATAGGCACAGTTATAAATATCAGTAGTAAATATAACAAAAAATTTTAATTTACCTTTTTAAATGACTGTCATCATCGGATTCAGTCCAAGTTAACTGTCCGTAAGCTTTATCCGTAACATTCCTGATGTAATTCTAAAACGAAAAATCTTATTAGAATCACTTAAATTGGCATTATTTACTATTAAACATGTTTGAATTTTGCATAAAGAACTTACATCGAATTTCTCTTCGACTGAGTCTGACAAAAATCCTTTAATTTTTTGCAACATAGTAGAACCAACGCTCCAGGGAATATAATTGATTTCATCAACCAGCATTTTTGTGAGATCAAGTGGGATGGAATATTTCAATAAACCAGCCTCGGCAATGCTGAATGATTCTTCTAAGAGATGAGTTCTGTCAGCGGTACTGAGGGATTTGTAATTTTCGATAAGTTTGGACCATTCTGCTTCTGGATAATTTACACGGTAGTAGCCTACTTGATCGTAGTTAAATTTAATCCATTTGGCATTAGAGGGCTTCTCTATAGTCACTGTGAGAAAAATATTATGATTATTAATATTATCATAAATTAATGTCAATAATTATTATAAAAACTATTTTATTTACCACTGTCTTTGTTATATTCAAACAATGTATAAGTGTCTGATTTTCCCAAGTCCGTAACATATGTTATTGGGACAGTCCATTTATAACTGAAAATAATTCTGACTTAAGTAACTGATAATATTGAACACAAACGAACTATTAGCGAGTAAATATTAAGAACTCATTATATTAGTACATAATTTCTTACTTGTAAGGTTCGACACCATCATATTTCGCATCTGGATCTTTAAGGAAACGTTTTTGCGTAAAAGTGTATTTATCTCCATCTACAGTGACAGTAAGAATGGGATAGCCCATTTGAACGGTATATGTGTCTATGAATGAGGTAATATTAAGTTCTGAACCAACGATCGGTTGGAGTTGATTAAGTAAGTTCTGAGTAACAGCATTTCCGTACGTATGCCGCTCCAAATATTTAGTTACTCCGTTCCGGAAGTTTTCACTACCGACCGTGTTCTCCAACATTCTTAAAATTGAAGCACCCTAAAAATCAAATTTTTATAATCATATTGTCAATAAAATGGATTTTGTTTATACTTTGTTATAAGAAATTGTATCGAACACTTCTGTAATTTGATTAGGAGTTTCGACGGTCACAATAATTGGATGAGATCCCAAAGTGGCGTCCAGAGATAATACTGGATGTAAATCATCAATCAAAAATTGATCCATCTAAAAAGTTGTATTTACTTATATTACAAAAAACACACAGGAATTTTAAATAATACCATTTCCCATGTGTCTTCTACTGCTGCTACTCCTTTGTATTCAATGTATGAAGCAAATCCTTCATTTAGCCACAAATCATTCCACCAGTTCATTGTTACTAAAATATGTACACTTTTAGTTCATATACAATAATCCATAATGTTTTATATTTACCCAAGTTTCCAAACCAACTGTGTGCTAATTCGTGGGCAATTACGGTAGCGACACGTTGTTTATTAGCAGATGAATGAGTGGTATTTGTGTAAAGCAATGCAGTTTCCCTATAAGTTACTAAACCCCAATGTTCCATAGCCCCTGACACAAAGTCGGGAATTGCAACCATATCTGCAAAAATTATGAATTTAAGAAGTTACATTAAAATTAAAGAGAGGTGTTACCTAATTTTGGAAGAGGATATTCCAGTTTGAAATAATCAACGTAATATTCGATGACTTTCTTTCCGACTTCTGCAGCATATTTAGTTTTGGACAGTTGTTCAGGTGATGAGAAAACTTTAAATGGAATTTCTACACCACTATTATTGAAAGTCGTTTCTGTGTGTTTAAAATCTGATACAATAAAGCAAGCCAAGTAGGTTGACATGGGTACCGTTTCTTTGAAACTGACAATTTGTCCATCTTGTGTATCAGTCACACTCTAAATATAAATTTTCAGTTATTTGTATTATGTTAAACAAAACAAATTTGCACTTACTGCACTTGGATAGTTTGATAAGGCAATGTAGTTGTCATCTTTCGGTTTCAACAGGCGAACCTTGAATCTTGCTTTTAAATTAGGTTCATCAAAGCAGGGGAAAGCTTGTCTGGCAAAAGTTGGCTCAAATTTCGATGTAGCAATTGATCTGAAATCAATTATTTGTTTATAAATATGTATATTATTTATAATTTATTTTCTTAAATCAATAAAAACATGAATTTTATGTTGATGAACGAAATTGTAGTTAATAATATATAATAATAATATAATATATACAATATTTTTTTTACATTGTCTAATTTTTATACTTTGGTAGGTGTTACAAATATTTAAGCAAAAAATTACTCAAATTTATACTCATTTTGGCTAAAAATATTCTAATTGAAAATATAGTATTTTAAGTGGAGTTTTAGAGTCACATATTTTAACTGCACATTCTTAAGTATGGAATAACAAGTGAAAAATTATAATAAAATTTAAACTTTATGTGAAAATGCTGCAGATATGTGATATAAAAATAATTTCTTTTTACAATTTTTCATTCCTAAACCGGTCATGCACTAACGGCACTTTCGAAGCAAGATTTTTTATGATTTTGGCCAAGTTGTATTTTTTATTAAGCCGTAAAATGTCGAGTATATTAAGGAGTCGCATTTAATTATTATACGATAGCCTTAATTTTCATTTCGCAACCTGGGGTCACTTTCTAATAACAAGAAATGGCTATTTATTTCTTATGGTATGTTGTATAATGCAATTCTCGTACAACACACGAATATTTAAACCGTAAACGAACAAAGGATACAAATAAGTAAAAGTGTTTACATCCACATAAATAGATAGTTAAACCACATTTTTGGGTAAATCATGATCTTCGGAGTAGAGAAAGTAGTTGTGAAAATATTATCCTTTTAAAAGTTCCTCTCGATAACGCAGTATAATCAAGTTGATTAATCTAAAGCTTATTGTTAGTGTCACAATTAATATTTATATAAAAAGCATGCATGAATATGCAATAGTGTTGTACTTAATAAAGCAGTTGTTACAGCATTAAAGAAATAAACAATTTCGTCAAGCTTGATTTGTTCGACGGTAATTAAGTAAAACTAGTACTGGCAAAAGTTATGCAAGTACGCACACTTTGAATAAATGAAGCACATTTATCCTTTCTTGTTTTCCCGTTCCGAGAGTGCACACGATATTCAACAGTAAATTAAAAGCGTGAAACAAGGTTTAACTTAACATGAAAGAATCAGATAAAGATGATGTAACTTACATAGGGTAACTGGGAGTGTTTAAAACAATTAATTATTAGATAAAAATGTTAATCGTATTTCTTTACATCTTTTAAAAAGGCAATACAAAAACATAGCAATATTCATTAAACATAATTTCTTCACATACTATTATTATAGTATTTAAATTTTGTTTGCTTAAAAATTCATATCTAAATTAAAATTAACTCTGTGTTTTATTTAATTTCACGTGATTATTAGGGAGTACAGTACTTTTCCTGCGATAAATAATTTAAAAGTGCTCAAGAATTTCGAAATATCTACTTTATTGATTTTAAATCTTTATAAGCTTACGTATTAAATTTTAGTACAAAAATAATTAAACCGATTATTTTTATTAGCTATCGTATAACTAAAAATAAATTGTTATTTGATTTTTCCATATCATTTAGTCAATTTGTTCAAATCTATTTTGAAACATTTTTTATATAAAATAAATTACCTGACAGTTCCATTTTTCATTTTATATGTACTCTTATAAAATCCTCTAATTCTATTTAGTAACGACCCTTGAAATTCGACGATTAAATTATAATTTCCTGGTGCCAGAATAGTTTTGGTTTTAACCGTAAGAGTTTCAAAGACTTCATTTTCTTTATATTCTTCGACTTCTATCATTCTTTGATCGGAAATATTTAGGTGAACCGATTTAATTGCCAAATCCTGACTATGCAATATTACCTTGTCACTCGATTGTGTAATATTTAATGTAATATTTACTGCACCAGTGAATATACCAGTTTCTAAGTTGGGCGCCAAGTAAATGTCATACAAAATAGGCAGCACATTCCTTGGTAACCTGTACAATTTTATTGGCATAGGTTCTGATAAAATTAAAGATCCATTCCTTGCAGCATCTATTATAACATTCGAACTGAACGCCGAAGAAATATTGAACGATTTCGCATCTTGATGATTATAAAGTGTGTGTCTTCCAATGAGTATCAAAGCTGTCAACAAACACGCACAAAACACCAGAAGAAAAACGCAACAACTCACTAAAATCACCACCAATTTTCTCGGTCTTCGACGCTGTCCCGAACTATCGGCGCAACACGACATCTCTTTTAAATCAATCGAAATCAATCAGTTACAGTTAGAATCGATTGATCAAACGAAGCGCATTTCTGTGGGACTCACGTGAAACAGTGAATGTTTAACATTGTTGTTGTTGTGTATGGGTGCCTGGTGGGAGATTTCTTGACGGTACATTACACCTATTTCGTATTGCTGACCAAGTGCTAGTTGAACGCACGGTCGTTTAAATTTTGAGTTTTTCCAATAGGATCTTACGTTAGATATATTTAAGAGAGGTTTATTTTGTTTTATTTATGTTTCAATGCAAAAGAAAAATTAGAGACGCAGGTACATGATTCATATAGATACCATCTATTATTTTCCTTCATTAAAAAAGTTATTAGACATTGACCAGAATGATATTTATTTTACTTAAGTACAGCTGTTAAATATTTCAAGATGAGAAATGAAATTTCCATTGTTCAAGTCATTGAGAGATTTAAGATAATAGCAGGAACATTTTATTTTGATTTTTTAAATATAAACATGTTAATTTTAGTTTTTTTAGGTAATCACTTCAAATATAATTTGATAATTAAATATCTTAAAGACAAACGAAGAAATTTTTACACAAAATTCAAAAATAAAATAATATTTATAGGGTTAAATTAGAAAATTAAGTTTATTTTAACTAGAAACGAAACAGGCTAGAATGTATATTACATATTTGAAAATAAACATTATATTGGTATAAGAAAGCAAATTTAGTTATATTTAGTTTTTATTTAAAAGGAATACTGTTATCTGTTCACTTTTTACCACAGTGCAGGAAGATGAATGACTAAGAGCCGGTTTAAATACACGGTACCACGTTAATTCCAATTAAATGTATATCCGAGGGACTCGTCAACAAAATCGGAAATGCAGCGTAGAAAAGCATGTGAACTAATAACGACGTTGTTTCTTAACAATAATTTTGCCACATTATATCAAAAAATAGCTGAAATATTGGGATGGAACGTTGATATAATAACATAATATTTAATCATGAAGTTATCATAAAAACAAAATTTGGTACAACATAATTTTGTATCTCATGTTGGCTTAAATTTCGTTTAGATTAAACTAATTTCCAGATATCTTGTTAATTTGTTTTAGGGGAATATTATCTTTGTACATTTCTAATTTCCTGCCTTTTACCTAATACCTAATTATTTGGATACATATGTAAAATTACTATAACGAATTGTATTCAGTAAATAACATTAATTTTATCAAACTGACTATTAAGGCTGTTTCAAATATAAAAATGTTCCATTATATGAAAACACCGCAGCTTTTCCGTTGATAATGAACATTTAAACCAATTCACGTAGAAAATATAAGATAATAAGCTATAGGAAGCCAATTTTTATGAATATAAACAGACACGTCGACAATTACGTTTTGTACATCTCCGTGTTCGCAATTATTAAGTTAAGTGGGGTCATTTCTTCAATTACTCGAATAGGTTTATGTTTGTTTCATATAATCAATTTAACATATTGTTTCGTGATTCATCTGAAATACTGCATGTCTTCCTTGAGTATAATCACAATATTATTCCCACCACAAAAAAATCACATTATCTTTTAACAACCTTATACGGGTCAGTAATTGTTTCGCTAAATTTAGCACTTAAATCATTTTAAATGTTAATTTTAGTATTTTGCTACTTGAAATTATGGAATATGTGAAAGAGGATAAATTATATTGAATTATATAAACTAATTGTGTACAGTAGACAAAATAATCTGTTTTATTGGACACTCACCTAGACTCTCCAGACGCAGATGTATAGTTACTGGTATACAATCCCACAATCCTCTTTTTCATGTCACCAGAGAACTCAATGTACACCACGTTTTCTCCGTTCGTAAATTCCCTGTCATTAGGATCAGTAATGGTCAAAGTCTCGTACGTAGCGTCCAGTACGTGTTTGGCCGCATAACCATTGACTTCCACCTTATTGATGGTTAATAGGCTGCTGTGCAATACGATTTCTTTGGGTGAGCCACTCAAAGTAACCGTGATCGAAACTTCTCCTGAGAATAGACCGGAAGTCAGATCGGGTTTCAAATACAGATCGTAGAGACTGGGTTTAGCGGTGCTGGCTAATCTGTACTTGCTCATGGTGCTGGAATCGCCCTTTGCTTCGTCCAGATCCGATCGCAGGTTGCTGTTGTCCACTCCTAAAACTATTGTGGATATTCCGAAAGCTACAGTACCGGCGATGAAAAATATAAGAAGCTTATGAGTCAAAATCCACCCTAAGAAACTCATCGTGGACGCGTGTTGGAACGTTTGAACCGTGAATGCTGCGTTGTGAATGTCTCGAGCTTAAGCTATTTATTATCTTACTTATCTTTAGTTTATTGGAGATTTCTAGTAGGGATGTTTATTTGGTATATATATATATATATATATATATATATATATATATATTCAAGTTTAAAGTGGATCTTCGTTTGTTTAACACTACATGTGTTAAACCATTTATTTTAATTTACCTTTACAATGATCTCGTACAAGTTCAAGAAAATTATATTTAAATATAATAACACTGTGTAAAATATTGGTATATACAAATGTAATATTTTTAATCACATAATAATGCATTTTCTACGTGCATATGTACTTTTATTGACAAATTTTACTTAACAGATATAATATACTTCATAAAAATCAAAACAGAAAAAAGAACAAGCAGTAATTAATGTATATCCATAATCTTAAATCTGTAAAACTGTCTACAGGATTATAGATAATTCTTAGTAAATACCTGTACTATCTCTAAGGTCAAATGACGACATTTATTTTGCAAAAATATTTTAAAAAAAATAAACTAACATTACTTAAATTTAATGTACAGTGTGCCCCTTTGAAAATTAGACACCCCCATAAAATTTGTATTTTTGACTGATATCTGTTTTAATTCTAAAGTATGAACAAACGTAAACTTTTGTCTATAAGTACTTATAGACAAAAGTTCACATTTTTTATTCAAAAACCAGAACCGACAGGAAAATTTTTTAGGCATGAAAGACTACTTAATTAAAAAGATAAATATATAAAAAGAATATGATTTTTCAGAGATGCTTAATCCATTAACATTCAAGTTAATTAGATTTTCTATAAAAATTTTACTATTACTTATTCAATTTTCATCTCACTTTCAAATAAACTACGATGTATGTTTATACAATCCAGAATTTGTTGCGTATCTGGAGTAAGCTTCCTTAGTATCATCTATTTTATATGCACTTTAGAAACATTATATAAATGCCAAGTTAAATTTATTGCATATTTTTAATTTGAGTCGAGAACAAGTAATGTTCTCAAATTATTGTATTACAGTGACAACAACGACATACGCTACTTAAAAGACTATCAATTTTGATTTATATGGATTAGCATTACGTATGTCACATAATGCAAGAACGCCCAGATATAAAGACCCAATATAAAAGATTCTACTGTTAAAATTAAAATAATAAAAGTGTCAAACAAAAATGATAAATTATAAAGTTATTTTCTAACCAATTAAATCTAATAGTAATAGATTGTTTAATACCCTTTATCTAAAATATGATTTATTAATTGTTTTAGGAGTTATACAGACCATTAGTGTTAATCCGAATATCGCGAATATTGAACAATATGAAATTAAATATTGGGTAAAATTGATAAAATTATAAATTTCTAATTAACCTGGTATCTATCCAAATAAATGATGGATGGTGATTTCTGTTATTACATTATTAAAAGTCAATTATAGTATTAGGAATATACATTGTTGTGATTGACATTTAATTATTATAATTTGAAGATGATTTCATTTTCTAAATTCTATTTAAATGGTAAAAGATCGAATGCTTATAAAAAAATAATGCTTTCCATCACATTTTTTCTCAAATATAAAGTTTTGTGAGGGCGCTTTATCACAACTACATTAAATTATAGAACTTTCAGTTTCAAAATTATGATCTCTAATCAATATAGGCAACCCGAAATGTAGTAATTCTTTGTCAAACACTTTTTGACATTTATCTTCAATATTTCTATTTAATAAAATGATGAATTAACATTTATTAGAAACAACGTAACTCGATATCAATGTAAAATTTCTTTTTCTTTTATAGTTGGGTTATCTTATATGATAAAAATATTAATTAAAGGATACTTACAGCGAAAATTAGTTTGATATTGGTTAGACGGCTTCCTTCGATGTAAAAATATGGATTGATTTTTAATTAAAAAACTGCTTTTTAGACAGGCTACAAATATGCACTAAATGTAACATTATATTTATCTTTCAAGAGGCTTTATCTGTGTACTACTTACAGTATATTTGTCGTCTGGCTATATTCATTGGCAACACTACAAAAAATAGGTATATTCACTTTATATTACATGTATTGTAATATATTTACAAATCATTGTAAAAAAATAAATAGCTAATATTTATTATTCACATAACCTAAAATGTATTTGAAATTAAAGTTTTCTATATCTGCTTCTTTATTTGGATAGATGGCACACTAAATTGATTTAGATCAGTTTCATAGAAAACCTCAGTTTTTGAGATATGTATTCTTAGGTTTCTTTATTTTCCGATTTTAAAAAACAGATTATTTTCACTTGGAAGTGTCTAGTTCTAATGTTTCTGCAAATTAAAGGTTAGTTAGTTACTATTTCAAAAGTTTTTGATTAGAGTATTGGCTTACGCAATATATGTAATGCACATTAATAATTTTAATATCTTTGGCAAAATCTCACAAGTAAATTTATGCTAATTAAATATATAACTTATATTATTAGTATATTAAGAAAAAACTATTTTTTCATTTTGCTATTGTTTAGAGAGCTCTTTTTCAGAAAATTCACATTTATTAATTTAATGTTATATATTGTGTGTGGAATAAGTACAAGCATATATTGTAGGTAATTGTGTGTCTAAATAGTAAAGAATAGTGTATATTGAATATTCTTAATTTTGTTGATTTTTTTTGCGTATTTCTATTCATACAACTTATAAGTAAAACTAAAACTATGAAAAATTTTATGAATACTATGGGCACACAAAATAGATAATTTTTTAATCACACTTATGAATATCACATTTTTTATAATTAATTAAAACTAATTTAATAGTTATAAAACAGAAACACATAAGTATACTAATTTTCTTCTTGTTGTCTTCTAGGAAATAAGACAATTTTAAGTTGGAAAAACATGAAATTAACTTGTCTTTTAATTAGTAGTACATTTTCCAAATAATGTATAATAAGCCGAATTGAAATTAACCAACATAGAAATTGTGAAAAAAATTAGTAATCGTAATTTGTGAATAAATTAAACAAATAAAATAAAAAAAGATTTTATGGCCTTCTATTTATTTACAATTTGAATTGTTATATGTAAAAGCTACATAACTTTTCTGTCTGTTATTAACTTGATATGAATCTCTGCATATTTTAATTGATATCACTGTTACCAAAATTAATTTTTCAATAGATATTTCTTTTCCCTGAAAATTTACTTTTGTAAAAAACTAGAAGTATAGAACTTCAATTAATTATAATCATTTAATTATTAATAAAATTGTAAATGAAAAATATATTTCTTCAATCAGTTTTATTTATCAAATTTATCTATGCAGATAAATATGCCAGATCAACATTTATTTTCCCAAAAGAAATGATCAGTTAAAAGAGTGCAGAATATTTCACACTTGTGCATAAACTTGAAATCTTAGAAATAAGAGAGAGCTGTTATTAGCTGTACATAATTACAGATTTCAATGGAATTCAGTACAAAAAATTACTAGCATACATTTTCATGTACACAATTACTCCCACAAAAGAAGTATCACAATAAGTTCATTGGTATCAATCAATATATTGAAAGGAAAACAATAAAAAAACATGGATGATAATTTTGTAAAATCACATAAATTTTTAATTGGTTGTCACAGGCGTTTTTGTCTTATTTTGTATGGGAAGGAATAATTTGAATTCTGCTGGTAATTCATCTTCCGAATATAATCTATCTGAAAAGTAAACCCTGCGTATTCGACAATTTGCATGCACTTGCACTCTTAGTGTTTCAACATAATTAGTTCCATAGGCACGTCTGGTGAAGTCGGCAACATTGAATTGAATTTGGTTCCATCCTTCATCTAACCTCATTGGCATTGTGCAGATAAATGGTTTGACTCTTGTTGTAGATTGGTAATTGCTTGCTCTAAATCTTCTTCTAACATTCTTGTCATCTAGAATCTGGAAGGGTAAATTGGAATAAATTTGAAGGTATTGATCAAATAATTATTACTAACCTGTACTTCAAATGTAAAATATTTCTTTAAATTTTTCACAATCATTACCAGAAACGGTAATTTTATGCTTAAAGTCTTTTTGGGATCAGCCGGGCACGTAATATAAGTTGTACTAACATTACATCCCACTAATTCTAGCACTAAGGACTGAATGTCTTCGTCGGTAATTCGTTTAATATGGCCATTTTTAACTTTTTTGTCCCAAATTTGAAGCGGTTTACTTCCTATACTGTAAAGTATTGACAAAAAGCCACTTTGAAATGTATTTTTGAACATTTTTGTTAAATACACTACATTTAATTTTCTTATTTACGTTTAAAACGTAGGTTAGATGTTTGGAAATGACAATTTGAATTTTGTGCCCCCTATATGCGTGCACCACAATTACTGTAGTGGCATCTATTAAATTTTACCTAGAAATCACGTACATATTTACAATTGCAATTAGGCATGTGCACAATTCATTCAATATTAAAAATAAGTGGTTGTTTTTTGAAAAATTATACAGGTTTCCGAAGCAATTGTAATTATGATAAAATACTTCAGATGGCTCTCTAAAATACATGCAGTTTTCTTTTTGAAAGTTTAACACATTAACTATTAAGCGGTATAGATGGCGCAACGATTAAAATATACCGTGAGATCCAAAATGTTTTGTGAAAAAAATTATAATTACAGTAGCTTAATTGACAGGAGATTCTTTTTGTTTTTTTAATTTTACTAAAAAATAACGTTTTTGTGTTATACTGAGCATGTAAACCATCAACTAATTTAAAAATGTTGTTATAAATAACTTTACTTCCCATTTTTTTCTTTTAAAATTAGGGTGAACTGCTATAAGGATATTAATATTATTAAAGTTTTAATATTTACCAAATAGAGAAAAATTAAAAGAAAATAATAGTAAAATACAATTTAAACAATACCGAATTAATATGTATAAGTAAACCCCATATATGTTCAATTGGGTTTATGTCCGGAGAATGTGGTGCCCATCCCATTAAAAACATTCCGTACCAATTGGGTTTGATGTGGATGATTATCGCGTGTATAAATACGAAATTGGATTAAATTATAATAGTAATTTTATACAAATGCATATGGAACCATTTCCCTGACAAAATTTAGTTGTTGTGCATGTCATTCTCTTCAGACCCGACAAATCCTATACCTTTTCGTCTGAAAGAAGAACCTTTCAACAGACAAAGGCTAATTTTGATGGAACGGAATATGTGTTTAAATAGTAGGTTAGGTACTTGATCATGATCGAATAACAACAGTCCGTCTTTTAGTGGTTACATTCTATATGGTGGTATGTAGCTTGATAGTCACTCCGAACTTTACTAACAGTTATCCAGATATTTCTCATATGGACTATGTACCTATCTTGTCTGGCAGTTGATGTGTATGTTTCATTGTGCTGTTGAATGAATGATCTTCGTAATTATATTATGATAAATGTTGCTTCTGCTACAATCCTTTCTCGTGAAGAAACATTGTTCGTAAATAAATTTCATTAGTTAATTACATTTGCATTTTTTCGAATTTTGAACTTTATAAATGTTAAGTGACACTAAAATTTGATTAAATTTGTGATAGGAATGAAATCGTTTGCTTTTTATTCTGCGTTTCAATTTCAGAATAGTGTAAAACATTTAAAACTGACCTTAATATTCAGGTTATAAGGATTTATATAATTAAGACAAAAATCAAGTATATCTATATCTTTATATTTTAGCCTTTGACAGAAATATATCACATTAGACATCTAATTACTATAATACATTTAATACTAATGATATGTTCTTGATATTAAAAACAAATTTAAAATTGAAGTTTTATACTCATAAGTATTTTAAATTAACGATACATAAATATTTATACACATGAAAACATGACAATTGTTTTTAATGTTTATTAAAGTGTATAATTAAATTAGATTAAAAAATCTCAATTCCTGGTAAATAAAAATATTTCATAATACATATACGTATCACAGAACAACTAGAAATTAATACTACTAGAGGGGAGTATGTAATCTGGTAAAAATGTGAGAAATCTTATAAAAGACTACAAATATTTGGCGATTTCTTCCCATAAAAAAATCTTTTAAGTGTATTTGCAGTTTGAAATATATATATATAGAGTATATGAGAACAAAATTTTACAATCACCATTTTTACCAGTCGTTTACCCAGATAACATACAACATAGTGTGTTATATTACATTGCTTACTGACTACTGTTATGGACAAGATATACTGTGCGGGCATCACTGCATAGTGACAACGAATGTTTTTAACAATTTAACAGCGAATTCAACAGCAAGCATGTACTATATGAAGCATAATCACTTAGGAACTATTTACAAAATTAATTTAAATTTACGAGAAAGCATTTTTAAGCAATCGTTGTACGTTACTCGATGACATTATAGGTACATATTGTGGTCATTAATAAATATGTACAACTGCGTAATCTCTGAAATAATTAAGTTAAAGTTTTACTAACGATATTTAAATCAATTTTGTAGACTTGTCCCATATTTTAATATTTAGTTATACATATGTGGATAAAAACTGAATAAAACTATTTGAAGTTAAAGCTGGTTCAGCAGAGTTTAAAAGAAACAGAGAAGATGCTCGAAAAATTTGTCTACTAATAAATATTACATAATACGGAAATGATTATTACCGAATTGAATATATTTTTCTGAAAGATTTTGGGACATTTAGTAGATAAATCTCTCTAGCCTATTCAGAGGAATGAAATTAATAGAATATTTCATATCTGTACAGTAAATACGATTTTGGGAAAAATATACGCTTTCTTTTAATATTGCTAATACACGACTTGTCTATTAATTATTTACACAAAAATATGTAGGAATCTACATGGTACATTTGGACTACGTTCAACCATTTAATGCATTTTACAATCATACTTAATAAAAATTGCACACGATTATGGTGAAAGTAAATAAAATATGAGTGAATATCTAAGTTGATTTGAGAATTATTTGCAAACGTTTTTGAGAAAATTTATTTTGGTAGGTACCAAAAATGAAATTTTAAATACTTTCACCAACTTCACATATACTTTACATCTACTTAATATATTTCTTTATATGTAACAAGTATATAATACAAATTATATCATGGCAGTCCATTTCCAAAATTTTATAAATACATCAGTCATTTTAGAAATGGATATGTTCATTTACTTAGATTGACAGATGTAGTGATATGCCATTTGAAGGCCATTTGTTAAATTTAAATTATTGTGTATACAGCTATGTCTTTGTATAAGCATAGTAAACGAATTTAATATAATTTATTTACAAATAAATATTTCAAGTATATGTATATTATTTATCTGCTAATAATTTGTTTTATAATATCTTTATATTTTAAGAAAGTAGATCAAAGAATTATATGAAACATTGAGACGATTTGAAAGGAGAATTGTGCATTGAGTGTAAACTAATAAATATCATGGATAATTTTAATGGTTGTATCCATGACTTCATGGATTGTACATATGTAATATTTAATTTTTGTGAAATATAATAAATAATTTGTTATATATAATATAGAGAATAAAAAATTTTGAAACTTAACATAACTATTTTATAATAATTAACAATTAAGCAATATGTATGTGAAAAGTAATTTTAATTTGGATTATAATATATTTGAAAGTTGATAAACAAATAAGCGTTTAAATATTATCACAATAATGTCTGTATATATACTTTTTTTAAATATTTTTTAGGAAATTAAATATTAAGAATGCTATAATAATTTCAGTTTTAAAACGACATATAATACTTTCCATTAATTTAATTGAAAAATTAATATATAATTGCCTTTCAGCTCTGACTTTTAATACCATAAATTTCAAAATTTTGATTTTAAGTAATTATTTTATACGTAAAAGTGGTGATATGTATTTAAAGTAACGAGTAAAGAAAAATATGTTCCCTATTGCAGGTAATTAGGCCCAACTGATGGTTCAACAATATTTAAAATATCTAATAAAAACTCAACAAATTAACCACGGTACATATGATTGTGGTTAATAACAAATTGAATATTATTTTCAACATTTAAAAACATAACAATAAATTGTATAAATAACTTTTTTAATATAAAAAATATCTAATTCGGTCTTTTGAGTAGGGTCTGCATAGCGTTAAGACTTTCCTCTAAGGACTGTGCGAATCTAGAAGTGCTTGTAATCTCAGAGGACCAGAAAGCAGATAAACAGAAGATTATACTATCAGATTTCGGGTTATAAGAAGCTCCGTAGCCGTCGGGTTCCACAGGTCCGTAACCCATAAAGCTATTGGTGCTTGTAGCGACTTGACTTGTACTTAATTGAAATTTGTTTGCTATCCTGTATGTAGGATCCGTGAAGATTTCTGGCAGTGGACTTGCAGCAGTAGGAGATGTTTCTCTTGCAGCTTCACGCAGACCTAATAAGTGTATGTCAATGCCTTGTCCTAGAATGTTGTCAATCATTTCTGTGGTTTGTTGTTTAACAGCTTCATTCCAGAGTTCCAATTTCCTTTCATCGCTGACAAGATGGAATGTAACTTTCTTATCGTTTTGATCATCCTTCGGCTGTGACATGGCCATAGCCCACTCCAAAGCTTCGGGGCTAGCGGATCTAATGCAGTCGACTCTTCCAAGTTTAAATCTTCTAGTTGACGCGCTCTCGTATGTTGCTGTAAGTTTACCATACAACCTGTAGTAAGCTAATTGCAGAGCAAGTTGAATGTATACATCAGGACTAACTCTGCATGATTTAATAAAATCCTTTCCGTAACCAACATATCTGTATACCTGAAAATCTAGATCTTTAATCAAATTATCCAGATATATAGCAGCATTTTCTATTCGCTTAAAGTCGGTTTGCTCCAGACTCCATTCTAGACGTTCTGGAGGTGGTAAGTGACTGCCACATGCTGTTGGCACCTCTGAACATGCTGGTAATGAATCTGCGTGTTGCCACAATTTTTCGACAAGCTGAATCACAGCAACTCCTTCAGCACTTGAATGCTCATAGCATAAACCACAAGCGCCATCACCAGATATGACTATTTGTATAGTCTTGTCGAACCATCTGTTCGCTGAATTGTGAGTACTTCCCCCTCCATGAATCATTTGATGAGCCAAATTTGTTTCATCTCTTCCTGATGTGGTGTGTCCTTGACCACCTCTCTGGAGTCTACAGTTAAAAGTGTTGGGAAGTCCTTCATCCAAACAAACCACCAACAACGATTTCATTATAAGTTCGATATTTCTTGAGTTTCTTTCCTCTTTCAGCAAGTCACTGCGAGCTTCGGCCCAAAGACTTCTTTTCCAACCGGTAAGGAGACCTATGGGTGGAGGATTCGACAGGCACGGAGCGTCATCTAATACATAGAGTAGTTGGGCACATATTTCATCCTCGGTCAACCTTCCGCGGTCGGAAGCGAGAACCGGGACACAATATAGTTGGCTTCGACATATAACTATAATATGTTCAGGATTTTGATCCCCAGTCTTTGGCTTAGGTGATATGTATTGCGAGTCTCTTGGTTTGCCGGGTATCCTGCAGGAACCCAAGATTCTGTAGTACTGTGCCATGCAAAGTGGTTGTCCTGGTTCCCTTGAAGTAGCCTTCTCCAAAGGAAGGCGATTTTCGTTAAGTATTTCCTTATGGTCAAGAGCTGCGTCTATGAGTCTGGCTGTGAATCGAGCAACGTCCAAGATGGTGGTGAATTTCCTAGGTGGAAATACCATACCTGGATTGGAATTTATTGGAAGTGGTTCTCTATAGTTCAAATACATGTCGTTTAACCAATACTCATAAGCCTGAAACATATTAAAATATTGATATTGAAAGTTTATACGTTTTCTCGAAGACTTAAGTAAAATTGTAATGTTTATCCAATGAATATCACATGTTAAACATTTTTCTATATCTCCGCTTTAGTCGTATCATAATTCGAAATAAAACATATGTGATTTTTACAAAAACATACTGACATTATAAAATATGAATGCTCCAGTTGAATATTTTATTTAAAATTGGACATTAAATATTAAACAAAGGATAAAACGTTCGAAATATCTTATCATTTGATAAAATGGAGATATAACAATAAATCAGGATTTAAGGTTGCCTATTTTAGTCTTTCTCGTAAATTTTCTTGAAATTGTTCCTGATGCATGCCGTATGCCCTCGGGGCGGCAACCAATCGGGGGTAACGGCACGCACGCACGCGTCCTATCTGCCGGCAATCACCCAATCCGGCCAACATTGCGGCTTTGTAAGACAATGGGGTAGATAATCCAATTTTTCCGCGTCAATAGGCCGCACTCCTCTTTCAAGATTCTATTCTACGTTTGCCTGCTGGCGGTGGCGGGATTTCCAATGACTTTTTTCTTCTGCCGTAAAACGATAAGAAATTATGCAAGGACGTGTTTCCTACAAATGGGAATCACAGTGAAGTTTTCTAAATGATCCAAGTTTTGTATGATGACTATTATATCTTCCTCTTCGAGTTGCTTGTATAAATTTTTTTTCTGTAAGATCAGGAAGTAACTAAACCCCTTATATATATATAAACAAGTTTTATTGTGTATTTTATTTAATTAATTTTATGAGCTATAAATTTAATTTAACCAATTTTAGACATTAAAATTCAATTTGGTGTAATGTGTATGAATGTTAATATTAATATTCAGATAATAATAATAAAATAATCTAAATAATATTAGTATTTAGAATTAAGCTTTAAATGCATATTTATAATAAGAATGTTATATTTGAGCTCCGAAAAGGATAGAAAAACATATAATTTATTATGTTATAATTTAATGTAGATTTATTTTACATAGTTTTTAATTTTCTTTTTTTTCTAAAAAGTAAAATTTCTGTCATCTAATTGGATGAAGACCTCTTGGTTCTACGTGAAACTTTCTCTCTAAAGTCATACTTTAAATTTTTAAATAAAAGAAGTGTTAAATCCAGTAAATACGGTGGATGTAAATAAATCAACGTTTTTCCCTTCTTTCTTTGCCTAACCGGTTAGTTAATTACTTTTTTGAAGTAAGCGATATAGATAATTTTGAGTACATCCTAAAATAAGTCAACTTATCAATCGATTTCACCATAAAAACACTCTGTTTTGAGTGTTCTCTTCGATTTTGGAGTGCAGTAGTGGATCCATGTCTTCATCTATAGTTATGTATACACCAAAACAGTCTCAGGGTCGACTACATGATTGCATTTATTCTCCATCGAGAGCAAATAGGCACTCTCTTATATAAAATTGAAAACACTCTAACTTGGAATATGTCTGGGAGCTCAACTATTTATTCACTTTCGTTCATCGATTACTCACAGCAACATGGTTGATTTTGTCAATAATTTCGGGAGTAGAAACCCAATTATAAACAATTGCAAAACAAGAGAAGATGCGCCAAGAACTTCATTCAGCTGATTTATTTCGGAGCATAATTGTGATGGTATCACTGAAACTTTGTCAGCTGTGTAGTGATTAACATTACTTAATAAAATCAATCAATCATTGAGCGACCTAAGTAATTTATTGCCAAATATAGTTTTTATAAACCGAAAATAAACTGAGAAGTTTAATTTCTTTGGTTATGATCAAAGACGTTGTAAGTTTGATTTTGATAATTGTCATTTCACCTAATAATATCTTATATTATTATTGTAATAACAAAAAGAGAATATAATATTGTGAAAGAATTCTAAAATTGAATTATGTTTGTTTACTTCGATGAAAAATCTATACTATACGATAATAATAAAATTGCAGTGTAAGATAATTCAAATTCTTTCAAGACTTCTTTGATTTTTAAAATTACTATTATTACTTTGACACAGTCATTAGGTTTTGTAGACTTTTGACAATATAAGTGGTTTCAAATAGCCGTAATAATACATTCATGAACTGATTGATTTTCATACTTCCACTTCACATCAAGAATGTCTGAAATATGTACAATAGATTTCAATATACTATGTAAATTTATATACAATCTAGAAGCGTTTGTATGTCTATGAATTCGTTTTAATCCCCCAGGACTTAAAGAGCAAACAGCGCATTTCGATGTCCCTCGGGGGATTAAAAATTATAATTGGATTGCACGGGGCTGAGGTTACAAAACCCAAACCGAACGTGTTCTGCACTCCATCTCCCAGTTCACGGGATTACCTAGCGATTGTTTCAAAGGCAATAAAACAATAATTATTTCTCTCTACATTTGGATAATTAATTTTGTTGAATGAAAAGCGATTATATGATTAAATTCTACAGTTACTAATTTATATTGTGCTCATTTGCAGGGCTTATCTGTAGCTTATTCTGTTTGTATGAAAGAAATGATATTTCAATTTACTTCGTTTGTCAAGAATAACCGTTGTTTAATTAAACCAACAATAATGAATTTGCATGTGTGCAACAGCCAACAGCATAATTTAATGTAACGATTCGAAAATAAATCAATCAAAGCACGCCAAAATTCAGTAATTAACAGTGCAGTCAATTAACACTAATCACAGTTAATATCGTCGTGATAAACAAGGCGAGGTGATTGAGCTAGGTGTATAACGCCTGCCTAGGTCGATTCTGGAAGTGTGAGCATCCGACCGAGAATATCTGGGCTCCCCCAAGCCGAATTGATCTTGTTAGCAATGAAAATTGTTTGATCACCGATTCGGAAAGTAAACGCAGTATTTTCCACCCCCGGTTTTTTGGCTAGTTAGCATTGCTTACCTACTTCGTGGTCTATTGATGTAAAAAACGTAGACAGAAATGACTGTTGTTGACTTTATGTTCGAAGGCAGCCACAAAGTAAATAAGTTATATTCAAAAATTTATTTGTGTCTTTTTTATACAACCTGGCATGAAAGGCTTTTCTTGGTTTAATTTTTCATACAAATTATATATGTGGTATAATTTTAACTGTAAAAAGGTAGTTTATTACAATATAACATGTAAATTTCTTTAGCTATATATATATTATTTGCTATTTTAGCTAAACAATGCAATTCTTCCTACACTATATTTAAAAGATATTTATATTTTGAGTGAAAAATGGTACACCATTCAATTCCTAAAAAGGGACTCAAAAGTTTATATTGAATTTTCTTGTTGAACATTAGTAACACATTATTGATTCTGATGATTAAAGTTGAACGTAAAATACACCTTACTTTTTCCGGTATCTAATATAATATACTTTATATTTATAATATTCAAATTGTTTCATAAAATGTTTGTGAATGAGATATACTGCCTAAATGGGGTTTTAATGGGACAAATATCTATTTTCCATTTTTAAATAAATTATGAGATCAGTCATAAATCATTGTTTTTAAACAATTAATTGAAAAAGTAATATATTTATATTCATTTAAAACATTTTAATAAACTAATTATATAATGACGTACCCAGTTGTCCATCTTTTCTTTTCTGTCCTCAAGGTATAGCTGAAGTTTTGTTCCATGACCACCAGGTCCACCAAATGTTTCTATAATTTTTTTTAGTCTGGCTTGTTCGTTTTGGTCCAGGAGCGGTCTCATTGTTTTTTCATACTTTTGTAGTGTTACATCTAATGGTGGAACTGGGAGTTTTGGGAGTTGAACCTGTAAAAATATAATAACATAAAGACATTGTTTTATAGTACTAATTCAAACATATGGATATAAAACAAATCTCTATTCAAACTTGAAACTCAGTCAATTTATAGAAATTTGCAATTTCCCAGCGTCACACTGAAATCACCTAACAACGCCGCATTTCGCACGTGCATTATGAAGGAGTTTCCAGAATAAAATTTACATAAAACCGCCTGAAACTGAATCGCATGGGCGCGAATAATGTCCATGTGAATGGCATAACGTCTCTACCCTTGCCGATTTCTGTAATTCAGTTTCGGAATCATCCATATATTCATGGGCTGGGGGTTCCCCAAGCAGGGGTGGTGCAACGAACGCCAACAAAAGAGGGGTGACACTCCAATTAACATCTCGTGAATCACTCCTGCACCGCCACCGCGCCCAATTAGCCTGTTTGCTTAACATGTTACTTATCGATGGAAATTGTTGTATTTATTCATCATTTGCCTGTAAAATCAATATTTGTTTAGTCCGCCTTTAACGCAGCTACCTAATCCGAGATAAATATTTGAAACACACAATCTGTGTAGTTTTGTGTTAAGTAAACACACTAAATAAATTTTGTCATTTTTTGTGCTAAACGTCCTATTAAATCACCAAATGTTCGAATTTATTGTTATAGTTAAATTAAGCTTGTTTTATATTTCCATGTTTCATGTCATATGGAAATGCTTATTTACTATTACTATTGACCAAAAATTAAATTATACTTCATGTCTGTTATTCCCATAACATGTAATTTTACGTTGAAATAATTCGCTTTGTTGAAAATTTTTGACGTTTTACAATTATAAACTAAATTAGTCCCTGTTTAATTCGATTCGTATTAGCGACGTGTAGCGTGACATTGAAACATGATTCATATAGGGGGTAGGTTTATATTAAATTACGTAGTAAGTGAACATGTTCATGTGCAACAAAAATATTTAATTTTGAACAATTTTAAACGGACGACTAAAACACAAACTCGTAAATTGGTAACAATTGGTCACTCAATAAATGTATAATAATTCAGTTCTACTTTGTTGTTTGAAATTAAAATATCAGAAAATGTATTTTAAAAAATCATATATTAAATTAAAAAGCTTAAATTTTTGACAATCTCGAACAGAGAACATTGGCAGTGAAATTAAATATAAAAAAGGAGAGAAGTAAAGGAAGATTTTTATATCTTCTTCAAAAATCTTCTATAGTCTTAATTCCTTGCTGATATAATTTAATTCTTGATCTTATACTTTTGGTTTAGTAGGTGCATATTTCATATTTTAAGTTATAAACTTTTATATTGTAGGTGCGCTCTAGAATAAAAACTTTTTCAAGAGAGATGTGAAAAGCGACTTATAGTATGATATTTATTATGCAAATAACACCTTTAGAATTCCGTTCAGAATAAAATACGAATGTCCTATAAATTTATTCTCTTTTTGCATGAACTTAGGTGATTCTATGCTGGGGAAATCTACTTAACTAACTTCCTGACGCAAAAATATTACGTTTTCTGAATGAATTTTATTTATCAAACGTTATATTTTCGAATAAATTTGATTTCGTGCTCTATATAGCCAGGTGATAAATTTCAAATGCGCCATAATGTTTTGCCTTTCAATATTTGACGATTTCAAAGTAACCAAACTCCGAAAGCAATAAATATTCCATTTTCTAAACAATGTAACACAATTACAAAGAGTACACTCACTCCTTCCTTTATTCATGTTTCCAGGATAATCAATAATGTACTCCAAATGATATTATCGCTGCGCTCCCATTGAAAATGCTACTTTCAAATGCACGTAAGGGCGACCACGTGCAGGTTGTATGAAAAAGTTTTGGGGACCTTAGGGGTTAAATGATATTGTCGCGTGTTCCCACTCACCAGTCTGCCCACCTAAGTAACAAGTGCACGAACGAATATCATTTTAATCGACGGAACATAATGCTTTCCTGGTTCGAATCGTTAGTGCATAAGGATCGTTAAAGTGAGTACCTAAAAGATATTTTTTTTACTTATCGTCAATAGTCAATAACAATATTTACGGAATTTTTTTTTGTAATTATGGAATATTCCTCTAAACTTTAAATAATTAGTTATGGTATAATCTTATATTGATAAACAAAATATATAAGATTTTTATTTATTTAATAATTTATGACAATCATAATCTCATTTTCGGTATTATTCCTAATAAAATTCCTTCGTGACTAATTTCAATGTTGATAGATAAGATTTATTGTTAAAACAGAAACATTATTATTGTCATATGTGCAAGATGATTAATAAAAATTGATTAATATTTGTGTATTTAATTTAATTTTCTTTAAGAAACACAATTGTGGCCATATTTATAGCAACAATATATTAAAAATATGGGTTGTACTATTTGATGTTAATATCTATCTGTTATGCAACTGATCAATTTTATTGAACAAAATTAGAGAAATTGGACTAATTTTTATTTAGGGATATATTAAACAATAGTTTGCTTGCCTATTAAATAATTTATGCTCTTAATAAATACGTTTTAACAAGAAAATGTTCCCAAACACACATTCAAAATTGTGAAAAGGTCAAACCATCGATGTTTTGTCTTGACCATCTTTTGATGGCATGATTTATGACGTGCGACGTTTCGTTCCTCTGTTTCGTCCATCATCAGGACTATGTTGGTGGAAATATAAAACAATATTTTCATAAATTTTATGATAGAAGAGAGAAACATTTACATTTTATTAAATTAAAAAAGAGAATTAAAGGGAACACAACCATAATTATTTCAATTGATATTTCCATAAATACCATAGAAAAAAATTGTACAAAATTTATCACATTTTGCACAATTGTGTAAATTATTTCGATTTGAAAGTGGCAAAATCCAATTTTTTTCTTAGTTCCTGACGTTGATCAACTTATAGTCTACGGTATTATTTATTAAGTTAATTTTGTAATATTTTTACATCAGAAATAAAAATTATAAAATGATTGATTATTTTTATAATTTGATCGCCCATTTTCTTTTTACTGACATAATTAATGAATTTAATCAAATAAAAAGTAAGAAATGCTCGGGATTAATTTTGGTAATCAGCGCTTTTAGGGATATATTAAACAATAGTTTGCTTGCCTATTAAATAATTTATGCTCTTAATAAATACGTTTCAACAAGAAAATGTTCCCAAACACACATTCAAAATTGTGAAAAGGTCAAACCATCGATGTTTTGTCTTGACCATCCCAATCTGCAGACACCAACCCTAAAGAAAATATGAGGATCATGTTTATAACCAAAATCGACATAAAAATTTGACAAACTTCAATATACTGAGTTTATGCCACGGGGTAAAACTAAAAGAATATTTTACAAAGTATTAATGTTAAATTATATAACACAGATTTAATCATTAAAAATCCCTTTCAAAATTAAATTTGCTATATTTACATTTTTCCAGTTTAATTCAGAAAAATATATGTAACATTTTATAGAATAAGAATGTAGTAGTTTATAGTATAATACTGTATAAAACAACAACAGTAAATTAATATTATTTTAACAGTTCACATTAAATAAAAGAGTTATGGTTAAAATATTTAATACTTTTAGTTGCTTAATAATGACTACTATTATACATACATTTCATAAATAAAAACTGATGATAGACATTAACAAGTTAAATGTTATATAAAAATTTTTAAATCCTTTAATTATAATTATTAATTGTTATATCCTTTATCATAATTTATATCAATCAAAAATGATATTAGTCATTTTTTATGGAAAAATAAGTTTTTCATAGAATTTGACATAATTCAAAATGAGTATATATTGAACTTTGTAAAAAATATTGTATAGTTTATGGTAGATTATCAATTACTGAATTTATTTTTTCTGATATCAGGAATATCAGAGAATTATGACATACCTTATTGTATGGTTTAGTTTAGCAGAATTAATCAATTTATTAGAATAATGTTTTTTTTTCGATACTTCAATGGAGAATATTTTATTTTCATGAAAGTAATAAATTTTTATGAAAACAATTTTAATGGCATTCATAGAGTTACTTTTTGAGGTATTATTCGTTGAAATTTAGTTATAAATTAATAAAATGCATTTTAAATTCACTGTATAAATAATTCAATTGAATTAATTAATTTAAAATTAATGTAACTCTTTTTAATAAGATATAATTAAGTTCAAATATTGATTAAAGATCTGAACCAACTTTTAATTTATTATTTAGGCGAATTTTTATATGATTGAAAATGTGTGTGTGACTCAAATATTTTTATAATTTTGATTGCAATGTGACACACATTACTAAAATAAAGGATAACTTATTTAAACATTAGAAGATCACATGTAAAACTAAGATTGTTTTGACATAGATGAGATCGCACAACGAATGGTAAACAAACCCGGAATTCATTTCCTGCCGCGTCCGGACGGACCGAACTAAAAATCGACGTGCCCGACAGGTAAATGTAGCATTCTCCCGTAATATAAGAGCCACCGTATCGATCGTCGCTGAAAATATGGGGCGTACCGTTGTGAACCTTCGCCGTTGAGCCAGAGCTTTCGCGTACGTGGGTTCTACTAGTCCCGTGAGATGAATAGCTTGGAGGGTCAGTGCGACTCTCGGTTTCAACCTCATTTGCACACCGTGGAAAACACACCGGATTCCGTGTCTGTCGTCACGACGCCCGCCGCCTGTTACGGACCGCACTGTATCGACGTCGACGCCAGTCCGACACTGTCTACTGTCGCTCCGGGACAGCCTGGACAGCACAACTGCTCCCGGAAATGTGCAGTTAATACACACTTTTAATGGCATGATTTATGACGTGCGACGTTTCGTTCCCCTGTTTCGTCCATCATCAGGACTATATTGGTGGAAATATAAAACAATATATTCATAAATTTTATGTAATGAAAGAAGAGAGAAACATTTATATTTTATTAAATTAAAAAGGAGAATTAAAGGGAACACAAACATAATTATTTCAATTGGTATTTCCATAAATACCGTAGAAAAAATTGTACAAAATTTACCACATTTTGCACAATTGTATAAATTATTTTGATTTGAAAGTGGCAAAATTCAATTTTTTTCTTATTTTCTGAAGTTGATCAACTTATAGTCTACGGTATTATTTATTAACTTCCTTAATTTTGTAATATTTTTACAGAAATGAAAATTATTAAAATGATTGATTATTTTTATAATTTGATCGCCCATTTTCTTTTTACTGACATAATTAATGAATTTAATCAAATTAAAACTAACAAATGCCCGGGATTAATTTTGGTAATCAGCGCTTTCGTAGAGACAGAAAACTGGATAGATTGTTAAATAATTAATTGAAGTAGGGGGACCTCGGGCATTAATAATAAATTATATTCCATTTACTTTACTTCCTGCAGGTATACAAGGGCTACACCGTAAAGGGAGAGCGGACGGCACTCAACCGAAAATATAACGGGGCGGTGTGTCATTAAACAAACAAGCAGGATGGTTAAATAATCAGGGTGATTTTTTCTATGGAGAGAAAAACCGTGTTGTCGGATGGAAATTTAGTCATTATGGAAAGTATTATTGAATCGTTTTTAAAGTATCTGACATCAATTATTTTCGTTGCTTCATGAATTATGGACATAAATGTGATATTTTTTAAAATATTATAAAACGTTCAAAGATTGAATAAAACTGTTTGAACTTATGTACTGTTTGTTGAAATTACTTACTGAGTTCTATTACAATATTAGTTCTATTATAATATATTATTAATACACGTAAATATCATAGTTTTTTTGACTTAGAAGTTTCAAGCCAAATAATCTTTTACAGTTTGTTGGTTCTTTCATGAATATTTTGAGCCCATAGTCATATACCAAGAATGAGACCTTTTTTATATTTCAGTTTCTGGTAAACTGTCCAGAAATAATCACATAGCATGTCCTCTTTTCAATCACTACCATATCATATTATTGTAAAAATGCTTACTACAATATGTTTTTCATTTTTAGCTCCTAAATTAGCAGAAAATAATTTGAATTATATTATGAAAGAAATGTTATTACCTACAGCAATGTATTCTAATAAATTCTAAACAATTTTTACGTAATTAATAATTCTTTTCTAAAGAAAGAAACATAAATTATAACATTAAATGACATGCAAAATTGTGCGCCATTTTCATTTAATTATAGATTTTGAATACAAATATTCTTTCATATTTTAGAAAGTCAATTTTGATGATGTTTTGGAAATTCAGGTTTAATATTTCTAAAGGTATTAATTTTTTATTAAGCCGAAATCCATGTGATAAAATAATCTCAATGACAAAGAAAGAAGAAGAATTTTGGTAGTTACCAACAAATTAGCAATTATAGAATGAATATGTCAAAAATCAGGCTGAAATTGATACATATAAAAAAGTTGATTTTGTTTCAATAACTGTACAAAATAAGTTCTATTTCTTAATTATTAATGATGAAAGTTAAAAAATATGAAAATAAACACAATTATTGAATTACTACAATTGTAGTATCATTAAGTGATTTAAAATGTTTGTCTGTAATAAAAAATTCAGACCAACATACCATAAAAATTGCCATTTTATGGCACAAAGTACTGCAATTTAAAAAAATAATAAAAAAATATTACTTTCAGCGATATTTCAAAAAGGAAGTTAACTTAAAAAAACTTTGACATTTGCGAATTTTACATAAAATTTTACTATAAAAATAACCATTTCCATGTGAGTCGTTTTTTTTTGTATTAGTGGTATTGTATAATTTATTTAAAAATTCTCTCATTTCATTACTTCTACGTTTTCTTAAATAATAATATTATTTTAATATGCATGCATATATTTGAATTAGTTTTATAATCGAAAAGTAAAAAATGATCGCAAAACGGGAATATTATGTAAATAAAGATCTTAATTTACATAATAATGTCCCATTTACTTTCAATGGTTATTTAAAAACTTAATAATCGTAAAGTTTATGGTTGTCATTAGTATTCCTAGTCTGTAATGCGTTTTCTGTCATGTTTCATTTAAGGTGTTAAAATAGATGTTAAACACCAAATATATAGATTTCCTATTGTTCATATTCATTTTAATTAGTTTTCAATTTTCATTTTGTCATTTAAAAATGAAATTTAATTGATTAATTATTAATGCTTTTACCTCAAATAAAATTATGTAACTTTTAGAAAATATATATACGAAATTATTTCTTTAAAATCCAATAGTGATTTTCATTATTTATTAACAGTTTTATAAGTGAAATTAAATTTATTTACAATTAATAATTTCATTATTTTATTTTGGTTATCTGACATTCACAAATATTATAAACTTGATGGCATATGGGAATTATCGTAGCCAGTACAAATATGATTTCCTCCCTCGGAAAATGAAGAAACTCAAAACAAAACAGCGGTCGTAATAACACTTGAAAATAAAATCCTCTCAAAGCGTGCTCTTACAAACCTATGCATAATTTAAGAAGTTTACTTTACGTAATGTACGGCACAGTGAGCTGTTTATCCTGAGAAAGAAAGATGACACGTTTCCCGTGTAACGATTAAAGGGAAAAACAGAGGGGGAAAAATTCGGTTCTGGGTCCCAAGGGACATATGGCATGTAAATGGCATTTTGGTGTCTAGCTACGAATAACCGTATAACCAATTTTCCAGTCTGGTTTGAATTATAGAAGATTTTTTGAAATATTGCACGAAGACGTATTTATAAATCAAAAAATATGAAATTTAAGTGTGACTTATTTATCTATAAATCAAATTTATGTCATTCCTTTTTTACCTTTGTTTTAGTTACATTCTTTAAGATATCTTAAGCAAATTGAAATTAATTAGCGTTTGCAAAGTAACTCGAGTATATGCACATGCTGGGGAAACTAAAAAGTTCATTTACACAGTGTATAATATAAATTTCATAATTATTATAGTTATAATAATTAACAATATGTATTAAAATGTGGCAAGTACTTTTATTTATAATTGATAACTTATCAATTTAAAATGTTTTATAAGTAACTCTATACAAGTAAGTAGGACTCTTAAAAATTCTGATAAAAATTTAGAAAATAATGTAAAGAGAGGAATATTACAAAAACCTTTAAAATATTTGTTTTTAATTTATCAATAATTTAATATAGGTAGATGTTAACACCTAAATTGTTTTTTGCATTAGGTTACATAACTGAGATCTATATGGAACTTAATATTATTGACACGTAAACTCGAAATTGTATTAAAACTTAGACATTTGTCTGTTGCATCCTGAATAAATTTAGTATACAATGTTATATGAAACGTCGATAATATTACACGGACCTATATCCTCTACAGTATAAAATTTTATTGGATATGTATCGATCGACCCCTCATGCATCTATCAAACTCACTTTCGATGTTATCAGACATTACGAAAATTAGATTTAAAATCCATCAAAGGTAGAATGAGACAGCGGTAATCAAATGATCGAGTGGTGGATTCGAGGGTTTGGGGCTGTAAATATCCAACTGTCTAGAACTGACTCATCCAAGTCTCCACGTATAATTTCATAATAATTTTCTGTTTTCGTTAAATATTACTTCATAAGAAATTCGACTTTCGAATATGATGAAAATAAATTGAATTTTTCTCAAAGACACACATAATCGTTGATACGCTCGTCTTCTACAGTTATTAAGAATTTGATTAAACCGTCTAAAAAAAGAAAACGCAAGATCAAAACACAAAATAAAAACAGACAACCAATACCATCAAGTTAATTGGCATAAGGAAAAGGCAAATGAAAACAGTATTCCTCTTGCAGTTTCCGTTCCAATTTACTTAATGGGAGAAAAATTGGGGAGCAAATAGGGTGCATGGTTCGTTAGGGTTGAAGCCCGTAGCCTCGGGTAAGATAAGCCAACACCTTGACTAATGTTGCCGAGTGCCTTATCGAATCGATTATTTCTTCGTTTCTTGGCACTTTAAATTTCTGAAATATGTTAAGGCGAGTATTGAACGTTTTTACTGAATTAAGTGAATTAAATTTTTATATACGTTTTATTATACGTTTTTTAACAGCGAAACTGAACAAATATTGAGCCACATTAATCATAACATTCGTCCACCCCAAATTTCTGGTCGTATGTATGTACGACATATCTGTGTACACATAGATTCTGATCAGATAGAAAACGGGAGGAACGTGCTGTGTATGGTGAATTGTGGGTGCGAGACACGTGTCCTCGTTAAGACCCTTCGTATGGGGATTAGAGCACAATATCAAACGCACCATTATTAATTAACCTTAACACGGATAGGCATCGGATTGCTCAACGACCGATTCAAAAATTTCGCCCGCCGTATCATTTGTCAATATTATCTATCAGCACGCCCTTCCAGAAGTAATATTAATGGTTCGGAAGATAATGAACTTGACAAAGACAATTACTCGTGACAATAAACATATTTAATATGAAGGAAATTATTGAAATTAATGTTTTTTTTTTCAAATTTATGCGAAATTACCTTCCAACATCGATATTTATTTAAAAGATTTCAATCATTACAAAATGTTTTGTATGATGTACTATTAATTTATATAAATTGACAAGGCAGGATTACAAGCAGATGTCAATCTTTCATGAACATGAGAAGGGGTGATAAGGGTACCGTAACATAAGTAATCTGACTTTAATTAGCGTTAGAGCAGTAACTTGATAATATGCAATGGTTGCAAGATCAAAACACTTAATCTAAATTAGTTCTTAGAAACTTTAGCGGGGAGACTAATAAGTTTACATTAACTCTCTTAATAATAAAATATTTTATAATTAAAGCTAAGTGACAAGCATTATTTAGTCATTTTAAGCAGGGTTTTGTTATTTATCAAATACATTATGCAATAATATAATTTTTGTTCTAGTTTGCTCCCATGGAAACTTAGATAGTACCACTAATTAATTATTAAGTTAAAGTATACTTATATTGAGTGGAATTAGAATTAGAAAGATCACAATTTAAATGATTTAAAAAGAAAAATATACAATTGTAGTATATGGTGCCTCTTCTTTACAAATGTTCAAGAAATATAATAGTAAAAATATGAAAATGATGTCTTCTATTTTAAATTTAATTTGAAACCTAGAACTAAAAATGGTTCTTCAACATTTTGTATATTAATTGATAATATCTTAAATGTCCACAACAGCTCAATTTTTAAGCTTTTGTTCACTGCCATATTTTCAATATTCTGCCAAACTGTTAACTCACATAACACCAAAAATTTTGAACTGAATTTTAGTCTTGAATATCACGATGAAAAGGAACAAATTCGACATGCGAAACCCGATACGAGCTGCGTTAAGTCATGCGGATATTGTTACGACCCACAAACATAAAGTGTTGAATCTTCCCAAGTTTGTCATCAACACCACGGACACCTGCTACATAAGATTATTTCTCAGGCGCCCCCTTTTTACTCTACTTACCCTCTGGAAAGTGAGGGACAGACATTTGTGCAATTCATACCGCAGTATTATCACTGCGAAAACTTTTCTGGTGTTAAATTGGGGTGTAGGTATGGTTTTAATGCGAAAACTTTTGGCATTTTCATGATTATTTTAAAATCTGAAATTTATACAGATAATATTTATTTATATTGTAATTACGTTTAGATAAACCTGTAAATGAAATTTATTTCCTTTAAAAGTCAATAAATTTTACAAATTGATTATGTTCATTAATTTTTTTATTATTAATAAAATAGTATTCTCTAAATGGAAAGTGCATATTGGAGAGTGCACACATTAAAACTACATAATTAATAATTTACAGTCTCTACAGCTTATATTTCAACATTTTAAAGCGATATTCATCTCAAAGAAATTATGTTAACCAAAAATTCTCATTTAATTTTTAAATTCATTTTTTTATAATATTTACAATTTTCACAAAATTAATTAATTATTAGACTACAATATGCAATATTGGTGAATGCGCATATTAATACTGAAAAAATTATCATGAGGGTAATTCACCTATCTGATTTATAAGGAGTACCAATTTAACAACCGGAAATAATTATTTTCAAATAGAATACAGTTATTTTTTTCAAATAGAAGAATTAAGAATTTAATTTTCAATCATGGAGTTACTATTATCATCAATTGTAATGTTATAAAATTAGTCCTTGCTATACACGTTAACAGAAGCTCATCTTATGAAGAACTATTAAAAGCATTTTAAAATAAGTATTTTAAAATTCAAAATTTTAATATTTTTTCATATGTAAATCATTCAACTTTGATGTCACAATTTTCAAATTAATCATTATTTATATTTATGAAGCTTATATTAAACTATTTAAAGTACGCCACATTTTGTGATAATTATTCATTTTAGGAATAGAATATACTAAAAGAGAATATAATTATACATAATGATATGCTAATTTTATGGTGGCTCCATTTGAAATAAAACAGATATTAACATTTAAAGTGGTTAAGAAGTAAACGAAAATGCCAAGCATCTTTTTATTTTTGTAAATATTCATTTCAGCGATAAATTATAGTATAAAATTAAGTGACGAATGGTGTGCGAAATTTTATGGTGGTATAATTTGAAATAAGAA
Source organism: Aethina tumida (assembly GCF_024364675.1). Taxonomy (NCBI): domain Eukaryota; kingdom Metazoa; phylum Arthropoda; class Insecta; order Coleoptera; family Nitidulidae; genus Aethina; species Aethina tumida. The sequence goes on along the minus strand of NC_065437.1, from coordinate 19,064,039 downwards.
AGTTATAGGCGTTTAAAATAGGAAGAAAGTAAACGAAAATATTGTAATAACCACTTCTGACAGGACATTTCAGTATTAGAATTGCTGATAATACATTTTTTAATTACTTTCCATGTTTTCTTTAAAATATAGATAACGGCACAACCGAAAGTTGGAAAAATATCAAATTGATTTTTTAAATTCGTTTCCTTTAAAACCTTTAAATGTTTAATTTCTTTTAAGTATAAACGACGTTTCTCGGTTAAAGAAGTGCGTGTCAGAAATGCATGGATTTTCGACACGCGTGTGGAGCGCGGGAATGGTCTGAGTATTGATCGTCGCTTTGCCCCTGGTCTACCTGGCGCACCGTGACCTCTCTCCATCCGGGCAATTTGCCGGTTATTTCTGGAGCGATAGAGTTTCCAATTATAGGAAACTCGCCTTAGCCACAAAACCTCAATAACCGTACTTATTTTACAAATTGAACCGTTTGTTTTTTAATTATCACACTCTTCATTTTACGTCCATTCTATTAATTAAAAGGCCGCCGAGAGGGATTTTAAATAAGGGGTGTTTACTTTTTTACTTATATATTCTACAATTTCACTTCCAATCATTATTACGTTATATATTTTAATTTCTATTTAAATTTTTAGTGTGTAAATAATGATGATGTAACAATTCCCCTCTAAAAATGTCGTTCTAATCAGGATTATTTATATTTTACATCAATTTTTCTTTGTTAATAAAAAATATTTAATTTAATTATTACATTATTTATTTAAATTATTATTATAATATTTATTTAAATCTGTTTTATCATAAAGATACGGAAAACAATGAACAGTGAAAATTTCATGCCAATATTATTTCAATTATTCAAAATAAATATTATAATTTTAAGTAATACTAATGCTAATCGAAGGTTTATAATAACTAATAAAAATTTTAATAGGATTTTTTTTAGGTTTATTATTAAATTAGAATAATTTTTTTTTAACTTTAACGTTTAATTCTTGAATGAAATATTATTTTCGGTTTCACCAAAAGTTACATCAACTTTGTTATTTTCAATGAAACACTGTATATTTTGGTATTCTTAAATTCAACATTAAAATGTAAATAAATCTTGGAAAAACAAATAAAAACTATTGAATTTTAGTATCGAACATGTTACACAATTTAAAAATCCGAAAATCTACAGAGTGTTCCTTGAAAATTGTGTCATTTCCGAAGAAACCGAATATGGATACCGGATAATTGCTATAAATTCATAATCTTCTAATACAAAAGTTATGTCTCCCTGATTACTTGTACTGTGTTTGGTTATATTAAAGTATTAAACCAACTACTCTTCAAAATGAATTGAGAATATTCGGTTATAGTACACTAAAGTAAACGAAACGTATATTTTGCATTTAAAAATAAGTTTCACGTTATTCGGAAATTCACATAAATATGTTTATACGTTGCAGTGCAGAAATAAAACGACAAAACAGTTCACACAATCAGCAGCTTCCCACAGTATTTTAGATAGAACTCCCCAATAAATTCTTTGCAAAGTATCCACGAACTTCAAAGAAAACACATAAATATGAAACACTCTCATTTGCATGTGCATGTTTATTAATTAATTCACAATGCAAATTCAGACGGATGCTATTATAAAGCTACACTGCGGGGTTCAAAGTACAGGGGAGACTCTCAACCCTATGTGAACTCACTGGTGGTCTAATACATCCGACAACAATGGGATGTAGCCACGCCGTGTCACGGGGGTTTATATCACTCGGATGATATTAAATCGTACTTTATTGCTGTAGATAAATGGGTAATTTGACTAAAAATTATGCGACGCAGAGATAGAATCAAAGTTGGGTGCAGTCACCAGCCATTTATTAGCTTTATCACCGTAATTGCTCTAATTGTAGCAGTAACGTTATTTTTACCCGGTACTGTGTTTGCTTTATATTCTGTTCTGTAAAATTGAATCAACTGCAGCCATTTTTTGTTAATTGGCAGTTATTTAAAAAACTATAGTTGAAAATTAAAAATTCTTTCTGTATTTTAAAGTTTTATCATTATTATTTATTTAAAATATTATTTCTAGACCATGCTGTAAAGTTGATGGTAATTTTAACAAAAAATAATATATATTATATAATATATAAATTCGGGTTTCGTTTAAATAAACGGTAATTCCTTTTAGAGCTAGTACTGTAAAATCGGTTTCGAAAAGGAGACCAAAGCAAACAGTTTTCTTTTGCTTTTGAGCGCTTTCCTTTAATAGGGAATAAAATACAATCACTTCATTATTTGGCATTGGGCGGATGGGAGAGGGTGACCTGCTGTGCGTTAAAATTACATTCAAACAATAACGGGGGACATTTCAAAGGGGGTTCCCCAATGTGGGAAATTGAGTGTCAGATGCAGGTGGTGTACGAAGGTGGTGTTTTTTACCTCATTATCAGCCGAAGTTGAATTTGTGTGCACCAGGGACGTCCCCGATAGGAGCTTCTTGGGCAGTGACAGGATCGATTCGCGCCATCCTGAAATAGAACAGATAAATAAAATAATTAATCTGTTTGAATTGGTTTACAGTCTATTTGTCTGTTTCAGTAAGACATAATAGGTTACAAACAATAATCATTTGTTCATTTAGATTTGTCTATTGTTTATTATTCCATTTCAAATTATATCATGCTTTGGATAAAATTTCAATTTACCTTTTCAGAATAATTTAATAACTTGTTACTTACATTACTCTTTTAAAGATAATAAGATGATAAAAAATATAGAAATAGATTATGTTGAATTCACATATTATATTCTTATTTATAATTCCTTTAATGTAATTCAAACATTTACTTAAGTTTCAGGATCCTTTTTATCCTCTTCTTGGAGATTCCAATATCAAATTTGTTTCGTTATGAAACTTCAACGGAAATTACATTTAGTTGACCTTTAATCCTGCAACGGCTTTAAGGTCCGTAAATAACTCGCCCAAAACGGGGGACTTTACACGCCGACAGTAACGAGCGAGGGCTACACTTCTGTCGTCGTGCTCATGAAGCGCCTCAAAAAAGACATTCATTCATAACTGGATTACAAGGTTGGGTAAATATTTGAGAGGCCAGAATCATCCCAATAAATGTCAGAGCTGAAAGAAGACATAAATCAGGAGCAGCGATGTCACTTAACAGCAATTAAACCTCCCCCCACAGGATTAACATGATTACGAGGTCGCGTTAAAACATACCGATCTGTTGTGGGACCAGCCATCTAAAATTACCGAACACTTCATTAATTATCGGGCTTAATTGGCTTAAAGGCGCTTATATAAAAATGTGTTGTCAAAATGCGAATTCCTTGAGGAATAATGATGAATTTGCTAGAGTTTTATTAATGGTTTATTAATATTAATAATAAGTCCTTATTTTTTTAGTTTTTTAATTATCTTTATATCAATCTTTATTAAACCAACAATCTCTTTGAGACTGTGTCGTCTTCTATCGTTAAAATAATGGAGTATAATTAAAAAATAATAAAATATATTTTTACAGCTGTAACTTCTTGCTTGAACTTACCATGAATATAAAACCTTTCTTATTGTAAAAACACATTGTTAAACTATAAAATTAATTCAAGACCTTTACATATTTCTAACAAGAAAGTAGAATAATGTTTCCAAATTTATATAAATTATCATTCCTAATAATATCTGACAATGTAAAAAATGGAGTAACTAAAAAGTAAATAATATAGTTTAACGTATGTCTTAAATCTAATATTTAGTATGTAAGTGTGTCACAAGCCTTGAAAACGAAAATACAGTCCTTACACGCAACTAACAATTTAGCCTATCTTTATTTTTATCACGTTGTTATTACAAAATCAATACAGATTTATTGCTTAAAACTTAATTTTATAAAAACTATATAAACATAGTTATGTAACTAAAATGATTGTTAGATAAATGACAATAAGTGTAAGTTTAAAGTCTATAAAACTTTAAAGAAATTGATGTTTTGTTGATTTAATCTTGTACAAAGAAAAACCTCTGCATTGCAGATAAAAGAGAACTCATGTCTATTTATTCAGCTCAAATAATGCTTTATTGATTCACTACAACCACAATAATGAAATAATATAAATTCCATGGAAATCCGGTTTCCCGATGGAATTAAATCGGTGACCAGAGTGGAAAATTCTTTAATTATCCCGGAGAATGTCCGACTCAGCATCTTATGGGGAACAAATCATGGGCTGGTCCCACATAGGCCGTGACGTATCTAGCTAATCTACTGCCCCCGTCAAGGACCGGATCCCGCACCCCCTACACCAGACCCGCTTGATTGCTTTGTCAGGTTGTTTTATTGTCACGAGTTCATCACCGCACTTCGCACCATTTATTCCTTTTTTCGCATCCCCCGTCTTGTTCACCCGCACGTACAACTGAACACATAAAGCGGCAACAAATTTATTAAGAACGACATAAAACGTCTGGATTGTTTGCCACATCGTCATTTCAGCGGAAATAATATTTTTAGATGCGAGAATATGCTTCCGGGCTTCTAAGGTCAACTGCATCATTTGATGTAAGTATTCGAGGTTTACTAATCAATCTATCTCAATCTAAAGTATTACATTTAAATATTACCACATACCAAACATTATTACTTATTATTAAGGTCATAGAATATTATTGAAAATTCTGACGATCGAATGATAACAATATGCTTCCGCCTCTCTGTCAGAAATTTCATCTTCAAAACCGATTTAGGATTATTCCAAGAATTCCTTTCTTTAGAAGTAAGCATCTAATTTATTTGTAGAGACCATTTTTCATGTCAATCACTTTTCCAATTATATTTGTAGAATCGAATAGTCCTCGTTTGACAAGTTTCATGTATATATTTTTTAAATATACCATATTCTTTTGTTGTGTATTCATAGACTGGACTTTTATTTCCAATTATAATTCATAACAGTAATTTATTACGAACTATACGTGACACAAAAAACGGAAAAAAATTCCTTTTAACAAACATTTTTTTATATAATGCGGTTATTTTTGAGATATATTTTACTACACCAGACTGATACATCAAATTCGTAAAACAAAAACACGACCATATCAATATTCACATAAATAAAACAGCCAAAGGTGAACACAGTCCGAAAAGGCAGGGACCAATTTCCCAACAATAAAACAATAACGGTTTGATGTTTTCATTCTACTCCGGCATTTCCACTTGTTTTCTTTTTTATGGAGGACTCGCGCCTCCAGGCCATCAAGGGGATGGAAGGAAAACTCGTCTCCATGACTTTGTCCCCGGGGAATTCTCCCTGCCACTCGATCAGCTCAGATAACAACACTCATGTTCAGCCTTTGTTTAGAACAACTTACTGAGCATTACTACGCGTACCCCAAGTTTTACTAATTGCTTTCAGGTCTTGGGCATAAGTAATTGGATACTGGTTTGCACTTTACGGAGGTATTTCAAGAAGCCGTCGAAGAAGTTTTAAGGGTCAAATAAAAGTTAAACTCTTTGAAATTTACGGTCTTTTGCAGTATCATATTAATCAGAATTATTTCGTTTAATTATTTATTCCTTCAATTCACAGAATTTTATGTTTTCAGTCACAGAAACGTCTTTCAAGGCTTCAAGGCATTTCAATAATTACTTAATTTAGTTAAATAAATTGACGTTTTTATTTTGCGAGTGTGATATAAAGTAATTTATTTACAAAGAATCAATCTTTCCGGAGCTTAAATCATAAAACGGCTTCACAAAGAATCTTTTTCAATGCGGCATAAAGAAAACCCGACAGCAAGAAGTTCATTAACTCTCCGCAATGTTGGAATTCGATATTTTTTGTAGGGAATGCTACGGCAAGAAATTGCAGCCGGTAAAGCGGGATTTGTAAGGGATAAAGCTCGCCTTAAATTGGCTCGAATCTAAGGGTAAATGTTAGGTGCGCCGCTGGATCGATAACGTGGCAAATCCTCTAAAGGCAACCAGCCAAAAGAACAAGTCCAGTTGGTGTACATGACTTTCAATAATAACTACATTATTCACATTATTCAATTTCTAACCAATTTTTTAATTATTTTATTTATAGAAGAAAATGACTTTTTATAAATATGTTTAGAGATAATTATATGAATATTATTAACTGAATGGCCATTAATGATTAAATTTAAAAAAAAATAATCAATCAAATAAATTATCATTTTAGTGTAAGTAGGTCACTAGACATTTTTAGAACTATAATCGCTATAATAATAGTGTAATCGATTTTGAAATATTAAAGCATATTGTAATAATTTATGATAAAAGAGAGTACATTTCACACTTACATTCAGCTACCAAATTCAGCAAATGTAATACAATTTTTTAAAGGAATAGTTAAATAATTTTAAAAACTAGTGCGATAATATTATTATTTTTATTTTTATATATTTCCGGATAACAAAAATATACAAGCGTAAAATAGAATTATTAGGAAATTTTATTTTTGTCATATAATTTTATTTTAAATAACCAATTTAAATAAAACTCTATTTTATTGGTATAAACTTTTATGAGTATAGTTTAAATATATACATTTAAAATTTGTATTTGATTTTTATGGAACTTTATTTTGAAAACAAGAATTAAATATAACAATTAAATTATTAAAGATATTATGAAAGACATTAAACAAAATATGGTTATATTTATATTAACAAGTACATAAATGTGTGTGAGTATATTTAACTTTTAATTAATGAAAAAAAAAATTAAATTTAATATTGTAACACCTTCTATCGCTTGCAGTCTTTTCCTGAATGCTGGCTGCAAGAAAATTATAACTAATTCCGTAGGAAAAACTCGAGTCCCTGTCCCCGTACACGTTGAAGAACAAGCAACTTTCAATTTAGACATACCGAAGAATTTCTTATACCGATTTAATTCTCGTGTGAAGTACCCTCGGCGGCGCGCCCGTAAAATTGAAGTAGCGAGTTAAGAGAATCATTCCGACGATTTAAATTGGAAAAAAGGGGCCACAAACAGTGAAAAGCCACGGTATAAAGCCCCGTCTAACTGCAGTCTACGCATTTCTTTTATTTGCTCGCGCCTCACGTACACCGACTAAGGTAAATCCCCCGAGATCCTTGCTAAAAAGTTCCGAACGCTAACTTTGTCTCCTTCACAAAGGAAACAAAACGGGATGGTGGGGAGGGGTCCGGATGTCTTCAGGGATCAAAACAGTGCCGTATTTTAAGCAGGTCTGGAACAAGAACTTTAGGCCGGGGATTAAGACTTTATATGAGAATCGATTGAGTCCATAACTGCTCTCAGACTACGTGTAATTTAATTTTGATAAACTTTGGTCTTATAAGTTTTATGTACTTTTCCAATTTTAGATGAAAACAAATCGAAAATAAGAATATTTTAATCCGTAAACAATTTTTGGTATGGATTTCAATTTTATTTAAAATTTACATTGAAAATATATTTGCAGCCAATTTTAATAATTGACTCTACTTGATTCTGGTAGTTTTTAAATTAAAATTTTAATTGCAATACCCATGATCCCATGACATAAATATGCATGTAGGAATGATCAATTTCGTAGTAGACATTTCATAACTAACACTAAACATGATAATTCTATTTACAAATGGTTCATTAATTTTTATTGATCTCCATTTCAGTACAGGTAAGATAATTTAATTTTACAATTATGAATCTATGTTTAAATATGGTTCCCAGCATAAAAGTTTATGGCACACATAAATCATTCATAAAAATCACATTCACTTTTTTATATTGCAAAAAGTACATTGTTATGGCATTGTGGTCATATTAATAATTGTAAATAAATTATAATTCGAGGACTCGTTTTGCATAACTGTACAAAAGAAGTGTCTGGTCGTAATCATGTGAAGCCTTTTAGAAAAAGACAGTATCAGTGTATGGGATTTGGAGTCGTTGGGGCATAGATGGCTATTGTGCGGAATCCGGTGTAAAATCTGATCTAAAGGCAGCTGAATGTCACTAAAGTAATCCCGTCTTGTAGGCAATTCGGAAATATGTCTTTAGACAGCCCACCATTCATCAATGTCTGTCTGGATATCGTCAATTTGGCGAAACCCTTAGACTTTTTTGTACCATACTAACGAAATTACAAGCCAATTGATTCCGGCGAGACATTATAACGAGTAGTTTCACATTATGGGTATAGCCTCCTCTGAGGACACCTTTAAATTTGTTTTGAGGGATATATTTAATGTTAACTTAATTTATTAAAATATATTAAAAATATGTCTTGTACTATTTTAATAGAATGACAATATTTATGTTTTAAAAAATTCCTTACTTTTTTAATTTTTAATGGACAAAATTATAGCAACTTTTGACTTGAATGGTATTCTTTTGGTTTCTGTGAATTTCGATTGATTATTTGCTTACTATAATTATGTAATCATTGCTAGAAGTGAAACTGTAAAAAACAGCGCAGCGGGAGAAACAAGACAAGGTGACTAAGAGGTTACCATTAATTACGTCAACTATGCTATGGGGATGCTTCTGGCGCAGGTCCTTAGACTAATTTATGTACAGGGGCACAAATCCAAAATTGTGACGTTTGTTTAAAAGACCAAACCATCAATGTTTTGTTTTGCCCGTTCCAGTCTCCAAATACTAATCTATAGAAAAAATGGCAGATTACGTTGATAACCAAATTCGATATAAAAATATTAATTTAATTGAACTCATCATTGCGATTCAAGAAGCTTGAAGTAGTATATAGAGTTGTCGTATATTCGGAAAATGGCCGAGACTATGCCACGGAGGCCAAACTGTTAATAAAAATTTAAAAAACATATTTAATTATTAAAAATTTCTTTCAAAATTAAAGTTGCTCTATTTATGTCTAACTCAATTCAGCAAAATATATAACGTGTAACATTTTATAGAATAAGAATATGGAAATTTTCATAAAACTTTTAAAAGTTTAAAAAGACTTATCCAAAATTTTTTAACCAGATATGCAATTCTAAATAATAAGACGATTTCATAAAGAAATCCTTCAATGGAAAACGAGATAAAAAATGTTAAAGTTTTGTTTTGCTTTTTCCGGAGTCGCAGATTTAGGCAGCCATTATGAATCACTTACACAATTCACCGATATTTTGTACTTCCTTACGGTATACTTCGGTTGAAACAACAAAAAACCAGATAAAATTGTTGGGTTACAATAATTGAAAATATTAAAAAGTAAATACTGCATAAGAAATTGTAGAGTAAGGTTTGTTTCAAACTAACATTTTTTATCTAATGCACTTTTATTAGATTTTTTTTAAGAAATCGACTTATTTAGAATTGCATATCTGGTTAAAAAATTTTCGAAAGGTTTTGAAATCCCAACAACAAAATTTCCAACTAAACAACAGCAATGATGTAAATGCTCGATACCATTCCTGGCTTGTTGGGAACGTAATAGACTAACATCCCTGTTAATTTGAAGCAAATCGAAGTTCCGAGGAAAAAGTTACAGCCATCTAAAAATAGCGATTTTTGAAAAATCGTTCGACTTTGGATGACCGTATAATAACGAAATCCAGATAATTAAGAAAAAAGTGGGCAGATATCAGAAAACACCTCCACAAAAATATTAGCAGTTATTTAACTCAATATTTTGGAATCTGTAGACTTGAGAACATTTTGAATGCTTTTAGCTAAGCCGGTGTTTAACGCTAGTATGTATTTTTGTCTTGAAAGTAGGGGTTCACAAAGAAGATACATTTTAAAAATGACTAAAAAATTGCCCAATATCAAAAAATTCTCCGTCGAAATCGGTTATGTCGTATTTGATGATTACGACATAGAATATTGTTTATTATAATACAAATACCATTTGTTTCTTAAATATTAATAGCATCGTTATAGCCGATAAACCTATATTTGTTAATAAAGTTTCAAAATAACAATGATTTTTTTAACAAATTGCCAATGACAGAAAACCTACTTAACCGACGCAGCCGTAAATGAAACCGAAAACGTAAATCGCAATAACCATAATCTGACACGTTTATCGTACTGGGTTCCTAACAGGAAATTGTATCTGCCTCATCCTGTTCCACATCGGGATGTAATAAAGCCGAAACAATGGTAGGAAAACTTGCGGGGAGAAAGGTTATCGGAGCGCTAATTCCTTGTCGCGATACTGAGGATTACACGCTCAACTGGAGTAATCCCTTTCGGCGGGGTCCGTAACCGTACGACAATCTCCTGCGGACAACCGTGCGTCTGCACATTATTTATGGCAGTAGGTTATTGCGAAGGGCGGCCCCGTATACGATCCAGCTATTAAAATGGTGTCATTGTAGTCGACGGCAAAAGTTTAATTACTGCCCGAGCATGCGTCTAAATTACCTATCGAAAATGATCTCATAAGTCAATATAGATTTAGATGCGCCTATAAATGTTGTAGGTTGAATTTCGACATTTTATGACATTATTAATATCGTCGTAAATGTTATAAGAAGTGTTGTTCTAAGTTGTTTTTACATAGAAAAATTATTTTATATACTTCTATAATCAGTAAAACAACCTACAGTTTAATTATCATTTATTTAATAAAATATATTTTATAAATCAGTATTGTCCCATGTTAAAAAAATAAAATGCATGGCAAATTAAAAGTTTGAATTCATTAAATTTAATTATATGTTACACTGGACAGAAAAAAACTGAGTGTGTCTAAAAATAAATATTTCATAAAAAATCAATATCTCGAAATTTGATATAAAATATTGGCATATCTTAATTCAAGGTAATTTAATATGTCTCAAATTATATATTTTTTAAAAAAATTTGATATTTTTCTGAAATTTTAAAAATACATTTAATTTGAAATATAAAATTGCACATATTATCTTGTATTGTTATGTTAAAAAGTGCATGATTATTAAATTTCAAACGAATTATCAATACATTACATTAATACATTAATACATTAATACTATTACATTAATATTAATACTATTTTCGTCAAATATCATATTTGATTGCATTAAGATGTTCATACTACACTAAAAATACTATTTTCTATATGTTCATAAATATATCGAAATTTATTTATATAAAGCTTATTTTATAAAGCTTTTTATCATGTATATATGAACAAACAATTAAAAATTTCGTATTCATATTTATGATTTGAAATAAAATTAAATAAAAATATAAAAACAGAATTGTATTACTGCCTACGTCAATATTTTTAATTAAAAACTAATTTACAAATCACGATATGTGACTCGTATGATGCGGTTGAATAAATTAACTCAATTAAAAGTTAATTAATAATTAAAAATTCTAACATATATGACAGAACTTTTAATTAAATAAAAAATAAATGCCAGTTAATTTTTTACTACTATTTCTTTTTAATAATTTTAATAACCTACGTATAAAATGTTTTAATTACTATTCTTTTAAATTTGAACTTAGTTCCTTGATACATAATTAAAATATGTAATTTAATAATGTACCTCAATTTCTATGTTTAAGTACACGTAACCTTGGAAGACCTCAGTCCATTTTAAATTTAATTTGTAATTATTGAACTATAATATTATTTTAATTATTTATTTAATGTTTTGCTATATAATATGAAACAAATGAAGCGTACAAATTTGAAATGTAATTTATTTCTTATAATTGACAATAATAATATCGTTACTATAATACATCTATGTTATAAAAGTAAAAGCACTAATTAAACAGTTTTATTGGGTTTAAAACATAGCTAATAACATAATGCATAAACCAAGGCGTAAAATCTTCTTAATAATAAACGAGGACCAATTTTCTTAAGGAATTAACGTAATTATGGTTGGGACTAACTTCTTAATGACATTAATTCGCCAACAAAATGGAAATGCCACAACATAACCCGAACAAACTTGGCGCGTTTCTATACCGTCTGATATGTTTCACGGTTTACTACAGCAACTAAGAAGAATGACTCCCATAGGAGATGTGACCATCATTTCCTGGCACGTTTTCTGACTAAGTCCGGGAGGGGCCATTCCAGAGGCGTAATGTGTTCCGACTATTACAGTAAAGTTGGAAATGTTTCTGCCACTCTCTCCTTTTACCCTCCCCTGGATATACGATATCGGTTTCAGAAAATACATGTGTGCACATCAGTCGGTCTGAGAAGTAGCATGTGTACCAAATTCAGACACGAATACGCTTTGCCAGCGCGGCCACGGAAAATTGATGAGGCTGAATGGGGAACAACAAATCATGTCGAGAAACGTAATATGTTTTACATTCCTTAAAATTAAACAAACAATAAAACAAATATTCATGTTGTTTTTTTAGTTCAGGTTAGGTTTTTTCAATCTTATCCTATGGGTCTGCAAAAAAGGTTAATTGAGACTCAAATATGTGAAAATAAAACAATTTGCAGACCTATACAGGGTGTTTCATAACTTAACATAACGAACATTTTTAACGCCAATCAAGCCCAAGTTTGCTTTCAGATCAATGGAGAAAACTTTGAACAGTTCGTTTTCTGTTGTAATTTAATTAGATTTTTTTTTATTATTTAGAAGTGCATATCTGGTTAAAAAAATTCAGATAAGTTATGAAAACCCTGCATGGTTTATACTATGTGTAAAAAAAACGCAACACTCAGAACGCATTCAGATATTTTCATAAAATTTGGTATACAAGTGGGTACCTTATTAAAATAAGAAATAATCACCACCAGTTTTCATTAGTGGCAATGTGACGTCACAGCGATATGTGGATGATGTTTTGGAGCCTTATTTTCATTCCTATATAAAAGGAGATCCCGGACTGCAACAGGACATATTGCTAGGAATACATTGAACTTCCTAGAAGCTTCCCAATTGAATTTTCTGTCTTAGCCACCCACATTTTCAGACCTTTCCCTAATGGAACATGTGTGGGATACGATGGGCCGACGATTAAAGAATTTACGGACTAAGACATCAGATTCAGTTCGAGTGAGATGAGATACCGTAAGAAAATATCGATAATCTCATTAGATCGATAACACGACGCGTCAATGAGTGTCTTGTCTTAATCAAAGAGAGGGTCCGACACATTATTAGCTTCTGACAATTTATACTTTAATATATTTGTTTAATTTTTAATCAATTATTATTCTGTAGTAGGTTAATTTTTCTAAAAAGAAAACAAATTGGAATGAATTATTATTAACACCTAGGTGTTATGTTTTTATTTCGCACGTAGTATATTTTCCCAATTAGTGTAATGCCCATTAGGTTTTTACTTAATTGATTACAATTTATTTTCATGACAACGATTTATTAAAGGCATGTGCAATCACAACTGTTTGTTTTAAAATACAAATAAATTGCGAATTTATAAGTATGTTTACAAAACACGAGGTTCCAATTAATTACTCAAATAAATGAATGAATTGATTCTAGTTTGCTTTGAGAATATTATTAAATTTATTACAAAATTTTCATTTACCGTATACGTCTTTTAAAATTCTAAATATAATATATAGGGTGGTAATAGAAAATAGAAAATTACATACAACATTGAACAAAATTAATTATTTTAGCAGCTTTTTTCGAAAAAGGAAATATTGTTTATAAGAATATTATTTTTATATCGTTTCTTTGTTAGTATATATAGTGGATTAGTGGATAATTTAAATTTCCTACATTAAATAGATTTAAAATTATTTTTCAATAGTTTTATTTTGGTTATTTTGAATATTTGCAGCAAATATATTTTATTTTTTGTATATTTATCACTCCAATTTGGAACATGGCAATCTGAGTCAACAAAAAAGAGCGCAAATGTGTGATATCTCACAATATAATAAGTTACGTCTGGAATCCTTATCGACAAACTGGTAATGCCAAAATACAATGTAGTGGTGGCCGAGTACGAGCTACAACCTCAAGACAGGATCGTTTTCTGATTAATTCTAGTAGACAAAATCATATATTCTCTATAACAGGTTTCGTGGTGATGATGGAGTTACTGTAAATCTGTCTACTATCAGAAGAAAGTTGCATGAGGCAGAAAATGTTTTTGACTCCCCTTGTTAAACTAGGAGCATCGGGTTGACCGCAAAGCATGTGTCCGAGATCAGATGAATCTACATTATTACACTTTGACAACCGTATTTTGTCATGCCGTGAACTTGATGAAGTATATCATGGACAAAACGTAGAAAATTTTCACTAGAAATCATCAGCCTCAAAATTTGGAGCAGCTTTCTAGTGCTCTTGGAAAAAAATGGATCCACAATTTCAGTAGATTTGAATATGTCAAAAGGGTGGAGGTGGTTCGTAGAACAAGAGGGGACCGACCAAGTACTGATTAGAAAAATGTAATGGTTAACATTTTGATTTTTTAATTTCTATTAATTTCTTATGCAATTTAATAATATTAATTTTATTGCCGATTTGAAAGTCATTTTGTTTATGCTATTTTGTTTACTTTATGGAGAAGATTGTTTATTTAAATTTTTTCTGATAATATAATGATAATGTCAAATTATCCATATCAAATGAATGTATAGTGTATATTGTTTTTTCAGTTTTGCAATGCTATAGTTAAGTAATATAAAAGAGTTAATATGTATAATTTATGTAAAATTTTATTAGAAATGTACTTTAATGACAAAACTAATAGACGTAGTTTAATTACTATTTAAATAATTTTTTCAACGGTATGTACTTAACATTTATTCATTATTTCAATTAAGAAACGCTCTGTATATTCATGTACACATGTATAAACTAGTTTGTGTGAGATTCCAATTAGTAAAACAAATAAAGCTGGTCGCGTTTGTCTTTCTAATTGGGACATTTAGCCCAGACTTCGCAATATTTGATAGTACTCTATCAAAAGATTTGCATTCCAATTAACTTCCCCACAACAACTAATTGAAACACGAAAAAAGCCGAGACGAAATTTGCAAGTCATTAAATTACGCACGGTCGGTCGAATTACATACCCCGGCAAGAAAACGAGAACGGCATCGCTCAACCCCGACTCGGAAAAAAACTAAAGCCTCTCGTGGTTCTTTCAGCGTCTACACGGGGTCGGACTGGATCGGGCTAACAAAGCCAATCTCGCTGATCCGCGGTCGTAAAAGGACCAAAACCCTTCGCACGCCCAATTGACTCGACACACGTCCGTCCAACAAAGCGACGCACTTCTCTATTCAGCCGGCCGGAAGTTATGAGGAACTCATTGAAATAACGGAACGGAACCTGGAACACACTTCATCATCTAGTTTTTCCGGTGTAGTAAATGTCGTTCGCTCTATTGGACTTCGTTTGTTTTATGGTTAATTGGACGTGCGGCATCTTTCTAAATACCTAAATAAATAAATGTAATTAGGCAATTTATTATTCAAAATTTAATCTGAATGTGTCATTATCAAAGAAACCACACAAAGAGTTTAATTAAATTAGATTTTTTTTAAGACGTCGTCAGAAGATTAAAAACAGACACTTTCAATTATTCTAATTTGTATTTCTGTCATAAAACAGATCTGCGACCCCACCATGCTAATCTTTATCCGTAATGGAAAACGTGAGAAATGCCCCACACTGGCGAGAAAAAAAATCCAATTTACTTCCCTCCGTCTTGAAGTTTTTCATACCTGAATGAAATGAATTCGTCTGCACATCAAGGGAAAAAGTCAGTTTGTATACCAATTTATCTTTTCTTACAACGGGACTTATCGACACATTCGATTTACTCAAGTGTGTATTGGACTACCGGATCATCACAGGACTTTTCATATTGACCAGCAGAATTTACTCAACTTATTAAAACGTTTGCAAGGAAAATATTAAGTAAAGTTTTTTTTACATAAAAAGTAACTAGAAGTTGTTGTTTATAATGTTAAATTGAATCTAATATGTCTTTTAATCATGTCATTTTGTTATGCTGATTTCGTGCTTCGAATTTATGTTTCTGTCAAATTCTTAACTTTAACTTGAATCTTCTACCTTAATACCCCATTTATATTACTGTCAGAATTCATCCTCATGACATTTTTTCGCTTGGCAATTTCGACATAAATTTGATTATTCAGTTTAATATATTTTTTCAAGATTGTACTTCTTATATAATATTCAAATGAAAAATATTGCCTTATACAGCGATCTTTTACTTTAGTACAAACAAAAAAATAGGGCCATAAACTAGGTCGATAAATAATATTTGCAGATCGTAGTGCTTGGGGAAAATTTACATTAACCAGTTAATTAAGCTAGGAAATTGGTTTTTATGGCAGTTTAATGTTGTTGTGTGCCAACCCCGCTTATAACCATCATAAATGTTTTATATTTCGATGCACCCTCGCCGACACTGCTGGTTTGCCATTCTCCATGGCACCCTCACATAAAGACTTGCAGAAATACGGCGGTGTTATGAATATTAATGTTCCATCTTCCGTCATCATACCGGGTGTGGAACAATAGATGAGTTTCGTAAAGCTATATTTATTTTTTGGGACCCGCTGGGGAGCTTATATTAGGCCAGATATTTCAGATGGGCTCGCTGAAAGCGCAAAAGGAGTGGCGCAGAAAAAGAAAGTTGTTAGTTTTTATTGCATTATCCACTTCTACTTCTTACTTGGAGAACAAAATGAGAAAATGGTCTTTTAAAAATTGTATTTGATAAGCTTTCACAGAAAATCCCCAGACACATTCTTGTATTGTTTTATTTTGGCGGACAACTCTTAACACCTTTTACAACTATTTGAAAGTTCCAAAAATGGAATTAAAGTTATAAAAACTTTTCAATTTCTTTAAAACAACGGTGTCTAAGTAACTATAAACATAATTAATTTATAATATAGAATTTGTGGTCATCGTCCTTTGAAAAAGACGAATAAGTGAAACAATACATAATACAACTGTACAAATTGAAGTGGTGTACTTGATTTGCTTCAAATATCCTTTTGGATGCACCTGCTCAGGAATGTACCATTGATTTTTTTTGAAACGCTGAGGGGGCAGTATTCCGTAATTTAATTATATCACGGAGATCAATTCATCAGTTGGGTCAACATTTCAAGTAAGTCGAGATGAAAGGGTGGCCGTTTTCTAGTACGATCGAGCACCCTACACGCTGTGTGTTCTTTTTGGAGAACACCACGGCACACGAGCTGGTGCCGCTTTATAAACAGAAACACGACTCCCTAGAGACGGAGGGTTGTGACCCACTCGCAGGATAATCGATAGATTACGCCACGACTTTACCTTTACGTCTAAATTGTATGATTCAGTTGGAAAAGCTGGGATTATATTTAAAGGGTAGGTTTGCAGGTGTCAAATATATTACATTACAGACAGCTGAAGAGTTTATTTAACATCTACGAGATCATAAATACTTCATTATTATGGCTTTATAAGGATTTTTCGAAAAATTTTGAACAATTTTGAAATTTATTTATTATCATCTATTAACTTTAATAGCTAGATCATAAAGTAGTGTACACATTTAAACATCCAAGCATAAATTAGTTCATTTTCTTTGACGTGAACACCTCTGAAAAATTTATACCCTCTTATAAGGATAGTCTTTCACGACTTTATAAATCTTGCTAGACAACCTTTTATGGAGCAGGATAGTGAATGAAAGTGTTTCCTGCCATTATAAGACCGTAATATAGAGGAGGAGCGAAATTTCTGCCTCATGAACCACCCCTGTAATAAGGAATCATTTAGATGTTATATATATTAAGAAGAATGTGGTTAATACACAGCTGTTGTTATTATGAGGGTAAACAAAAACTAATAATTTATTAACATTAATATGACGTGGATTTACCCACAAATAAATTTCCAAAATATTCCAAAAATGTAATAATTATGGAATCACTAGAGTTTAGTGTTATTGTTATAAAGTTAAATTTGAAATAAAGTAATGGAAACGAAAAATAATTTTCTAATAGACTAAATGCAAATTTTTTATTAATACTTTGAAAGGTTCCAGACAGTTACAACATTTTAATTGGCAATTTAATTATATACGTCTTTGTTTGGAAGTTTATTGTTTACAAAACCTCACACACCATACGAATTGCGGTATAAAACATGGTTAATTATGATAAAGTAAAATTTCAGACGAAAATTAATTAGCACATGCATAACAAAAGACAAAGGGCTAATTCGCATAATTGTATTTTAATAACATTAAAACAGTTTCGTTCTAAAGCCGACGATAAAATTTTGTTACAAACGGATGCTATTATCAGATTGTAATTAAAACATAGAGCACGCAGGGCAGAGTAATTGGCTAATTCTGTCGGTTCCATTGTATAACAGAGGGCAACCGCATAGCAAATCACCCTCAGTTCGTTATCTCTCAATACTAGGGTGAAGCTTGCCAAGGGAACGTTTCAACACAGGTTCGTCAGCTGATGTGTAACATTCTATGCGCAATGTTCAATATTTAAAAAAAAAAAATTAAATAAATAAAAGCTAATTTTAAAATAACACTAAAATTTATATCATGGATGATTAAATTAGTCTCAGATAAATCTGCAACGGCTTAGAAATATCTATCATTCGACCTCAATCAAGTTACTCTTGACTTAACACTATCTATGTCGTCAGATACAAAGTACTCCGAAGTAAATTTAACTAATTACACCAGAACATGTCAGACTGCACAGTTTTCGCTTCGTTAAATTTCAAAACATTTTACTTGTAAATTGGATTTTTATGTCTATAGTTTGAACAAGTCCGCACTAAGACCACTTCGTTTAATGAGAGAGTTGGAACGTATTCATTGTCATTTAAATTTGAGTGCTTTCATTCCTAGTTATTGCAACTTACCATTTTCTTATTTGATAGGATTTTGAATTATTGTAATAATTCTTTGAGCAGCGTAAATTAATTGGAGTTGTGATGACAAGAAGTATAGAAATAAAAAATCTCAACTAAGGAAAAGTAAAAAGTAGAAGCAACTTAGTTTCAACTTTACATGTATTAATTAATAAAGAAGTTCAGTTTTATGGCTTAACATATTTTCATATGTTTTAAATTATTACTTTTATTCTATTTCTTCGTACTTCTTACAATAATGTTTGATAATTATGAAACGGCATTTTAGAGTTTAATTAAAACATCTGTCTAGAAAAGTTTATAATCAAGAATTACATTATACCATTTATACGACCAAAAATATTGAAGAGAAGAGAAGTTTAGCTATTCATACCGTCAGTGAATTAACAACTAACTCTAAACTAATTTCTGTCCGTCATTAAAGGGTCATACTACTAACTTTAGTTAGTGATTAAAACGCTCAAAGCTACAGTGTATGTACAGTGTAGTAATAAAATCACTTAACCTTAGAGTCATATATAGTAAATGATGTTTTGAAGTTGTCAATAAATAAATGTTCTCCTTCAAAGTTGGGAAATAATTAAAACAAACTCATTGAATAACAATAAATTTTAATATACCCATTCAGAATTTCGACAGTTTTCAGTACAATGTTATTGATCACAAGGCTTCAACTCTTTCTAACCAACAACAAATAAAATTCTAATAGGAAAAATAACTCTGTTCAAGAAATTCAGAAAGAGTTCAAGCCTTAGAAAGAGGTGCTTACAACGGTAATAATATAATTCTATATAACAGCACCCATTACAACAATTGTATATTTAAATTATAGTACACTGAATTAAAGACGAATATAATACACTTATTTCAAATTCATTCCTACAACTAACAGTACTAGACCTACTTGATATAATACATTCTAATATATTTCATTCATACAGTATGATAACATTTTAAACTGTCAGTACTTTACAAACAAATGTAAAACGAAAAATTAAACGCTATACAACTAGAATTTAGTAATATTTAACATTTATTACAAATTATAAGCTACTCTCATTTGAGTAAAGTTAATGGTCTGTCAGCACACGAACTTATTCTGCAATCGTTGTTCCTTTTCTTCATAGGTTTTTTAAAACTTGAAATGAGAGTAGCTCTTTTATACGCAGGGAATATTAGTGCGTAGAAAATACTTTTTCTTATTTTCAGAAGGTTTTTGTGTTTACTTTTATACTGACTTAACATACATAAAGATGAGTAACTAGCTATGATGGATTAGAGACTGTGTTTTATCTTGTCGATAATGATAGAAAAGAGTATTGGATTATGTGAATGTCCATTTAACTACGAGAATATACAAATTCTACGAACGAAATGTCATAGAAACACTATACACATATCTAATTGCCATTTGTTTGGAAGAAGTTAATTACGACCTGAAATCTGTATCAATATAAAAAGCTTTCTGAAAGTAGTGAAAGTCTTTCAGTAACTACAGGCACCTTATAATAAAAGGACACATATTTTCCATCTACCATTCGATGTAGTGGTAAACGTCTTATTGGTCAAAAAAAGAGGCTTATAAGTTAAGTTATTGCTCCTTGCTAGTTGTTATTATTAACTATAAGCTTTTCGTAATATTGTGACATACAGGTGTCAAGATAAACTAAATTATTCTTCATGCAATGCTTTTAGAAAGTTTGGCTAAATAGTCGGATTTTATTAGTTCTCATTTTAAGTGGATTTAGATAGTGTTGATTATAAAGGGGGTTAACATCTATTTAGGCAGATGCAAATAAAAAGAGCCAGATTTCAGTTTCTTAAAAATATATGGAGCTGGCTAGATTTATTTGCATCTTGTATATTATTTTCATAATATTGTGATATGTTTATGATATATTGATATGTATACGATATACTTGATATGTTTACTTTAATTCGTAATTTGGAAATTATTTGTGCAATTTGGAAATTACCAAAGATATTGTTCATTTATTACAATTGTTCGGTAAGTTGCAATTGTAGATCTGCCGATATTTGACTGTTTCCAAATTGCAGTTGAATTAGTTTTAAAAGTTAGTCTATAAATGTAAATATATGTATAAATTTTACATATAAACATTAAGTATATGACGTCTTGATAAATACTTTGAAAATTACACTTACAAGATATCTACACAATGAGCAATTTTTCTGGTTACCGAACGTATATATACTAATAGCAAAATAAGATATTTTGCACACATATTGTATACACATGGAAATTGACCTATTGAGAGCTGATCCAATAAAATCCAAAAATGTACAAAAATCTGAAGGAATAGACGGGGCATGTGATGCGGGCTACTTTGTGACTTACACTAAGCTTAAGATTTAACCCTACGACTAGAACTTACGCATTAGACTTAACTTTAAGGTTGGTCAACTTAAGTTGACCTATCACGATAAGATAAGCGAATCATTCGATTCTGATATGTATGTGATGTGTTTAGTTGATTAACGTATAAAATAAATATAATTTTAACTGAAACCTTAATCCTAGGTCCTTAAAAATTAATCCCGCGTTGTGCTTGAGATAAGCCTTTTAATTAAGATCTACAATACTTACTTCTAATAAGTTATGTCGTTCTCAACCATTTTACAAGCGATGAAAATAAACTAGAAAATAATATAAGGCGATTTTGAAAACATGTAATTATGTATTTTTTATTGGGAGTAAATTATTGTAGAAAATATCTCAAGCACACACTTAAATTTTATTTATATTGTATTAGTACTATAATCAGCCGATATATACAACGTAAAAGGAACAACTGGTGTGTTATTTACACGAAATTAAAAATAAATATTTGAAAATATACTTAGATATAGCAGACATTTTACTTACCATCCGTTAGCATGTAATGTATAATAATAAAAAAAATTAAATGTAATAAATTCTAATACGATTAGTCCTAAACCAACATAAAAATTGATCCGTTGTGTTAAAATTTTTTAAAATTAAAATAAACTTCTATTTTAGGTTAAGAAATTTAGAAATGTTTGCTACACCTAAACTCTTGCCTACGCTAACATAAATGTACAATATACACATGGAGCCTAAAAACCTTGTCTAAACGGATTTCCTCCTGTGGCTTGTGTCCTAAATGGGTTTGCCTGTGGTGCTTCTGGTTGTTGTGGCAACACTCGACCTGCGGGCCTTTGAGCCGGCTGCTGGTATGGGGTTTCTTGATAAGGCTGCTGTTGCTGATAATTTTGAGAATAATTTTGTTGTTGATAATCCTGTTGTTGATACCCTTGGTCATAATTTTGTTGATAATTGTTATCAAGACTGGTTTCTTGCTGTTTGTATTCCAGATGATTCTGAATGTCCGTTGAAATCGGTTTTTGTTCTTGCATCGAATAAGTCTGATATTCCTTGTTCGGAGGGTCCGACATGAGAATATTTGCTTCGTTTTCGAATGGTTTAAAGTCATAGATGTCTTTGAGATACATCAAAACTGGTGCGTAAAGTAGATTAGAAAAGGCTATGCCTACGTTTAACGCTGTGAAACCTATAGCTTCCACTACTCCGCCTGCTATGATAGGCCCTACTGCATATGCTACTGAATAAGATATATCGGCTATGGCGTAAATGCTTCCATAAACAGAAACGTATCGCACGTCCACCAGGTACCCAAGGGTTGGTAGGAGAGCTGTATCTATTAGAGCTATTCCAAAGCAAATTCCGCATATTGGTATCATCAGGCCTTTGTAGGAACCGGCAAATGGAATGATGAAGCAGCAGAGACCTTCTAAGGCTAATCCCCCTGCCGCCATTATCCATTGGTAGTGCGGATATTTCTTTGCCATTTTTACTGTAAGAATAACACCAAAAACGTGGGGGAAGAACGCTGGCAACCATATCATTCCGATTTTCCAGTTGTCCGTGGTAAGGTTGTCCTCCATCCATAACGAGATAGTCGGCTCGAGGAAAGCCAAAGCTACGTTTGACATCATTAGGGCACCTGAACATACCGCGATGTAAGGATCCATGAACAGTCTCCATATTGGTACAGAAGGTGGTTTTACCATTTGGGACTCTTTGATTTGTTCTTTTATTGGTTTCATGACCAGCAGAAGCATGAATCCGTCGGCTAGTGAAACGAAAGCGAGGATCAGAAAGGGCATTTCCTTGCCTGCGAATTGGTACAGGGCTCCACCGAAGGGGGGCGCCACCAGGCAGCCGAAACTGATGAAGGCTAACGCTATTCCCAACGCTTTCGAACGCTCGTTCTCTTCGGTAAAGCGATCCGCGATCATGGCGAGTCCTGAGGTGTCCGCGAAAGCCGAACCCACTCCCTGAAGGCTTCTGGCGAAGAAGAGGAGGCCATAGCTTCGGCCGCACGCGAACACCGCTGTCGACAGGAACATGATTGTCAGCCCAATCATCATCGGTATGTCGTAGCCAATACGGTCGATCAGCGCCCCGGAAAACGGGTTCACCATCAGCTGGACGATGGCTTTGGAGGCGAATAGGATGCCTGTAGCCGAGTCCTGGCCGTGGTGGTCGTGCTTGACCGGCGTACCTGGTGGAACTGTTACGTTTCCCGGAAGGGGATCGTCGGGGTAGGCACCTATGTATCGCAGATAATCGGGGATTATTGGCACTATTACCATGTACAGCATATTATCCAGCAAAAGCGCTATCGACACGATGATCAACACCAACTTTCTTTGCGTACGCGGTTCCTGCAACTTCGTCCACACCACTTCCTTTAACTCGCTATACTCCATGTTGATTATTGGTATCGTCGTCATCTTGCCGGCCCGCTATTCACACCACCTTCGTCCAAAAGTCGCACAGTTTTTTTCTTGTATATTCAGCGGTGATTAGAGCGGCTCAACGGGGGCGGGGGAGCGCAGTGCCATCGGATTAACCTGGACATACAACAATCTATTAGAATTTTTGCTAGCGCCGGGTGGGGAGGCACTGCGCTTATCCCCCCGCACCCCGTCGAACGTTTTAAGGATCGCGGAGGTTTCGGCGCGAACCAACTCGACAAAATTCGATCAATTGCTTTCCACCATTTTTATTAGCTCAACTGCTATCACAAACATTTTAAATTTTAATCTAGGCAAGAGAAGAAATGTGCATTTGGATGGATTTGGTACTTTGAAATACTAAAAATATATAAAATTAAAAAAAATAGAGATCCTTATTATTGATATTATAACAAGTGTACAAAAAAGAATATTGCTTAACACAGATTCAAGTAACTAAAGTATCATATTATAATACAATTTAACATGTACATATAAAACGGATGTAAAACGAAATTAACTCAATAATTTAACAAGTGTTATGACACATGTATGAATTTATTTTGGGTAGTGATCACTTCTACGCTCACTGGAATGTTCACATCTTTTAAAATGCTTTAAACTGTGTTAAACTAATTCTAAGTAAATGAATTTGTCGTAGCAAAAGATTTGATGTAGTTTGCGTTAATTTTTTTCTAAGTTTTTGATAAATTTAAAAACATATTAGTTTATACTCCGATAGCAGTTGAGAATAAAAGCATCAAGTTTTTAATGGATTTTGTGTAATTGAATAAGTACATGGAAAATAAGCGAAGTCAAATAATTACATAACAATATATTGATTGCAGCCATTTTGAATATTAAAGCCGAAAGCCAGCCATCTTGTTTACATAGTCAGGAACGATATACATGCTCGATGAATGGGCTAATCAATATCTGCTGAAAATACCGAAAGCAGGTAAAGAAAATCGGCAGCAGATACCAATTAACCCGCAGACAATATAAAGTTCAACATAGAAGAAGTTATTGACTTACCTGTGTCCGGAAGCGCGTTTCCGATCCTGCTGGAGAAAAATCCGCGTATGTTGTTGGCGACACGCGACTCTCCGAGTAGGCCGAGGGTGGCACCCGGGCCGGTTTGCCCGCGAGTATCCACGGTGATGATGTCCAGGTGCACTGCGGTGGCGGTTCACACTCCCGGCGAACGTGCGACCGCTCCTGTATGGCAGCACGCGTCTGGTCTGAGGCGGCGAGGCCGAGGTACGCGGGGGCGGGCCGCCGCCAAAGGGCAAGCGCGCCTTTTGCCGGGGGTTGATTGGTGCAGGAACGCGACGTCACACCCTTGAGACCAATAGCGGGTTGCTGCTATCTTCTTCTATGCCAATTTAACTGCCGCTTCGGTCTATTTGCATATTTCTAAATATGGAAACTGTAAATGGAACTCGAACACGAAACTCCACTGTGTTCGTTGAATGCTCGCAATAATACGATACATAAAAAATGTCGTCAAAAATGCATGATTGATAGTTAATCATTACGTTCATAAAGTCAAGCCTCGCGATTAAACTTTTAATATTTATTTTGGAATTTCCATCATTACTTCTGGTGGTCGAAATTTAAATTTAAATTAATTTATGTTTTTTGTGCCCTCGATAGTATTAATAATGGTAGTATTTAATATATACGATATATATTAATAATTATTATGAAGATTATGAACTCTAGTATAATTTAATGTAAAGAAATTCTAATATATAGGTAATCTATCAACAAGAACAGAAAAAAGCAAAACCATCGATAAGAGTAATTAATGTTCTTATTATTACAACCAATTTTTTCAACGTAATTACTATACTTATTTCACAGCTTTTTGGTAATTAACCATATTTTTATTTTGTAATCTCTTCTCTCTTTAGCCTTTCTAAAAAAAGTTGGATTATTTCAATATACCCATAATTAGATAATAATAATAGAAAATTCATTAGAAAAAGTGAGAAAAGATATGATTACCACACAGTTTTTTGGTAGCCTTTCTAAAAAAAGTTGGGTTATTTTAAAATACCAATAATTAGATAATAATAACAGAAAATTCATTAGAACAAGTGAAGAAAGGTACGATTACCACCACAATCGTATCTTTCTTCATTTT
Organism: Aethina tumida; assembly: GCF_024364675.1. Lineage (NCBI taxonomy): Eukaryota > Metazoa > Arthropoda > Insecta > Coleoptera > Nitidulidae > Aethina > Aethina tumida. The sequence continues at coordinate 19,038,222 of NC_065437.1, read as the reverse complement.
TTCTAATAAATTTTCTAATTTTCTAAAGAATTAAAAAATATTGATAAAATAGTCATTTTAAAGAACCAACCAATAATTTATAATAAGTGGTGGTTACATCCTTTACATAAAGATTTGGTAATAAATTTCCAAAATCGGCACATCCTTTTTATGAGCAAAGTTTTAAACGACAGATTTAGTCTGTATCAACGATTGTTTTACGTGATCAGATTAAAGCTGGAGCCCGTCACATATTAACCGAGATCTTTACACGACTTGAATACCTTTAAATCAACAGAGACATTTCTAGTCCTTGAATATATTTCACATAAGATTGAAATTTTATTAATAGAATTTAAATAAAATAAAATATATGACCTCTTTTGACACTTGATTTCGTGTGGTTACAATTTTATAAAACTTATTTATGTTATGGTTTTCTAGTGAAAATGTAATTACTAAAATTGACATTTGAAAGAAATAATCATGCTCAAAACCAATTTTGAGCATCACATAATTGGTTAATGGTAAAGTCTTCCTGGCATTTAATTGACATAATTTAGTCCGTCGTCCCTTTCCTAAATATTGTACTAGGTGTGTGTATGTGTATACTCACTTCTGTTGACATTTTAGAGCAGAGGTCAGATTGTAGAGTGACAGAAGGTTAGCGAGGGGGTATGAAATATTCATGGCAAAGCGGCGGCAGCTCTATCGACCGTTCTGCCGCTCCCTCGGACGCCCCTCCATTCACCTGAGCCGAGCCGTTAGCTGTTTCTGAAACACTGTTGCCGGATGGGAACGGTAATATATGGAATAAAGGAAATATAGGAAAAGATTGCCCGAATCGTGAAGTTAGGTCAATGATGAAACCTGAATCGTGGGAATGTTGAGGGAGGTGATAGGATGATAGGAACATTGTAGTAGTGTGGTAGTGCATCTATTTATTCTTATGTTGTTCAATTGCAAATGTATAAATTTAATTAACATTAGTAACAATTAAAATAAAATTAATTGTTAAAAATGATGTGGGTGACCTACTTTACCTTAATTTATTTACTTTAAAAAAATCAATAAATCGAAACCGCTACGACCAAGCGATGTAGTTAACTAACTCATATAGATTTCCTGACAACAACGTGTTGGGAATTAATATTTATCATGGTTATAATAACCTAGGCTAACGTTTATATTTGGTGTCTAGTAAGTGTGGTTAAATTTCCGTCAGTAATAATCCAACGAACAATTGGTTTCAAAGTGAATTTGCAGAATCATCTCTATTAACATAGTCTTGAACACACACACAACAGTTGGTAACGTTATAACTGAACAATTGGGTTAATTCGGGAATTATGAGGTGAATGTTATCTAACACATTCACACTAATTCTACCATAGATAGATATTCCATATTCCACTCCAATTTAAATTATGGTTCTTAATAAGGACTATGAGAAAATAAATCTTGAAATAATAACGATTCTACAATTTACTGGATTTATCTTTTATTAATTTAAATTTCATTCTTATGAAATAAAAATTTATTTAAAGAAAAAATAATTGATCTCTTTTAAATCTAATATGTGTTTTAAAAGACATTCTTCCCTTTCTTAAAATTATTGACAATGAGTCATTGTTACAAAAACTTTAATAAATATAATAAATATTTATATATTATCATTAATTTAAACTTATATTTTTAGTCACTTTTTTCTGCAATTTTATAAATAAATAAATCTTAATAATAACTTGAAAAAATAACCAACATTATTAAAAATGTACAATTATCAAATTAAATTTACCCATCTAAATAGAAAGGATGAATTACAATGTTGATTAATTCTCTTATGAATTCTAAATAATAATAAATAAAATTTAATTACATACTTGAGACATTAAAAGACTGAAACACAAACTTAAAACAAATCGCAGCATTTAAAATAGATGTTATATATTACAACGAATATATAGAAGAAGAAAGAACATTACCTTAATCACTTAATTACTTATAAAGAAATTTATTTAAATAAATATAAAAACATAATCTATATATGGTATTTTTGCATATATTTTAGCCTACAATAAAACGCTGAACAATTAATTTCAAGGGTCAGATTTAGTACGTGCTATTGTTTCACATTTATGTAAATAACACGATATACATAGTTGCATTGTTTGCATGCAACAAATGTCATCAAAAGCGGAATTGTTTAATGCCCACTGCTATGTTATTTCTGTTAATTGCTTATTTGTTCATCGGTCTGTTTCTGAATTAGAAACGGAATCCCATTAATATTATGACTTCATACGTAAGTCACTTAAGGTAATTGTTGTGGAAAATTCTCTTGCATGATCGTGTTTGGTACAATTGTATATTTATTGCACGGGGACATAATAGGATTTTTATAAAAAAATATTAGGTATAACCTTTCTGTAGAAGTGATGCAGGAACTGTACATTATATTTTAATACTCCATAAACATTTTTCTCAGGCACATGTACTTAATTGTTATTTAATGGATCTTGATCAATTTAAGTTATACGTATCCTACTAAAACTGTTATTCATAACTTTAATCAACTCTTAAACAAGTAATTTGAATACTATTATTAATATCAGAAGATATAATTATTATTATTAGTAGTCTCCAAATTAAATAAAAAGCTATTAATTAAATTCTGATTAAACAAGGAAACAAAAATATATAGATCAAAATATAAATTGTTATAATAAACTGCAATACAAATTCCAATTGCAAAATTGTCATCATTTTTATAAACCGAAATACATGTGAAAACAAATTAATAATCATAGCCTACATTCTACTGCCAAAAATCCATTTCTAAAAATGGTTAAATTCTGGAATTGATCAAAATTGCTCAATCAACTTGGTTGTTACACAACTACTACACTGTTCAATTGGAATTAAATTTTCTTTAGAGAAAATTCAGATATCAACGGTGGTACAAGGTCTGCAGACAGACTTCATGAGGACAAACTCAACGATTAGCAAACACTCCGTGTCTTTTTACAGTTTTAACTAATATGTAGCCTTTTTCTATTGTTGAGCTACCTATGTCTCAAAATAGACGGGACAAAGCCATATAATCACGACGATTATAGCAATATTAACAAGAAATTATAAATGCAGAAGAAAAGCAGAAGGAAAAGGATGAAAGAAAGCTGAAAAATAAAAGAGTTGGAAATGGTGAAGGTAAATCAGAGGGAAACAAAAATCCTGGACCTAAACAATTTACCTGTAGAATTAGAATTTCTCAAATTATTCCAATGATTAATGAAATACTGATTAGATACTATAATTATTATGATGATCATGTTATTATTGTAAAAACTCCAATTTAATTTCAAGTACTGATTATTGTCATCTTAATATAGTCTCTGGGACGTAATTAGCTTCCTAGAAATATATTTTTAGATTTTCCACTTTATTATGAAACCTTTTACCGTAAAAATAGTAATAAAGTCAACGAGTTATTAATTATTTTTAATAATAAACAAGTATTCTTCTTAAGTGTTAACGTTTTATTTACTAAAAATACAAGTAAAAACTTGTAATTTTTTTATTGAAAAGGAATTGTAACTTATTCATGGATAACAGCTAATGATTGTTTATTCTCATCGTCAATAACAATATTACAATCTCCACAACCTCCCTATTCTTTATATCTTGTACTTCCTAAATTCAAACTCTGAAAATCATTTTTTATTCCAGGGATGTGACTTTTTTTAGCCCCAACACAATATAACAATTACTCGAAAAAAAAAACTAATAAATAACCAGCTGTGTTGCTCGTTAGTTTCGTTAAATCTTCATTAATATGGATGGATTGGATTAATTTACGTAAATAATGAATTTTATATTGTGATCAGAAAAATACTGTCCTTATTGGTTTATTAAAATGTTTAATTTAAAAACCAACAAATGCAGCTGTTCGTTGTGTTTGCTCGTTAAAGATAAAACACTATTGGAAATACGAGACATTCTCCTTTTAATTGCGGAGCATGGTACAGAATATTCAAATTGACCAAACTAGTAAGCCCGGAATAATTTAAATCTTTTATTCATTAAATTCTACGGTGCCCTGGCAATTAAAAAAAAATTCTAGTAATACCAACTATTAAATTTTGCCTTTGAGGCAATGCAGAACTGTATGTGTCACTTCGGAAGTAGTTAACGTCCCCCCAGAAAGTTGATTTGCTGTGGGCAAGTTGTCAGACGTTCGCCGGAAAATTCGGGTATGTTCTCTCGATGTGCCTCAGGGCTCCGGGGTGTCCGGAACAGTCGCGTTTCTCTTTTGTGCGGTCGGTACGTTGGATTGAACGCTGTATCGCGGTGGGGATCCGGTGCACGGTTCAAGCGGGGAGCAAGCGGTCCCCTTCGGCTACGGCCGATGCATATAAACGATACCAGAACGCCCGTTATAGATTATAAACATAATTAAGTAGATTACATGGGAGATTGAGCGTTTAAGTTATCTGGAAAAATTGAGTTAAAGTATTAAGTAATTTTTTCCTCCCGGCTCTCTGTTAGAATTATGTCTTGTCGCAGTGCGGTGAATTTTATGTTAATTTAAATGACTTGTTGTTTTAAATATTTTGATTATAAAACCGTTTACTGTTAATACAATTTGAACATCAAATAAAATATGAATTATTTTTGGAATTATTGTATTAAATTCTATTAAACTTTAGTTAAAATTGTATGGGGACTAACGGTTTCTTGTGTATATTAATATTGGTATTAACCAATTTTGGATTCATATATTCATTCAATTTGTTTGATACAGACAAAGAGATCATCTACTAATAATTTGAGTTTCGTCAATCAACCACATTTGAACAGGTACGAATTATCTGGCATAGTGTCACTGGTCTGCAGGAGCCTCTGGACGACCAAGAGGTACCACAGAAAGACCAGATAGATACTGGCGACTCTTTGCTTTCAGAAACCAGCAGTTATCTATAAATCGTACGGTAGCTGATTGGAATAATATGAAATAGATATACAAATTCCTGCATTGTATAAACTTTTGGCCTCTGGAATTGTGACCCTCATTTGGAATTTGCACTGACCTTCGAATATAGAAGAAGGTTTGGAATGGTGGAAGATCGAATAAATTAGGTTGATGAGTGGGGTATAATAAATAACGTCAAACGAAATAATTTTGTATATTCTATAAAACAGTACGTACCCCAAATACTGACTGTAATAATTTAGGGGGTTAGCATTATGAAATTTGTAATATGAGCATATGCACCGGTACGTACAGGAAGTATTAAGGTCCCTAGCTATTCCTTTTGCTTCAACTATCTCGTAATTTCGACCTAAAGGCGAAAACTGACTAATATTCTAAGGAGATTAATGTTTTATTTGATTATGTTGCAATAAAAATTAATTTCTTGTTAATTAATGATTTGGAGAAATATTATTTGCAAAAAATTCAAATAATGTAATTAATAAATCAATTATATAAATCTAAAATAAAATTAAACATTTTAATTAATTAAAAAAGAATAAGTTTACTTTAATTCTCAGTAACAGTTATTATCAATTTCCAGTTAATAAATTTTACTCCTCTTTAAATAAAATTGTTTCCAATGTTAATCAGATAATAAAAATTGAACTTTTACCCAAACAGGCTAACCAACAGTTTAAATAATCCATCGCAAAATCCGCAATTTCACCAGCAATCAGAATTTAATTTTCCTTACACATCCGGATAATATTGGATTATCATCAATAACCGTCAGCAGACAAGCAATTTTCTCTGTAGATAAAACGGAGAATTATAAAGATCAATGCTTTTTATGCAATAGCAATTTAAAATCCAATTTGGTCTGAATTTATGATCATTAGAAAAAATCTAGAAGTGGGGACCTCATTACCACAAATTAATTAATAGTACATATTGTACTTTAACGCAAAATTAATTATGGGATCTCTCTAAATGTCATGGTTAAGGAATCAGACCAAATTGTAATGGTTATAACTGATGCAGTCATTAGGTTAAATAATTAATATTAGATCAACTAATAATTTATTGCAAATATCCTTGAATTTTTATAATATTAATCTGTTAATTTATATAATATAAGTAGAAACTGTTTATATTGAACTTGCTAAATTAATATATTTATTTGCAAATTCGATAAACAAAATTCAAAAGAAAATTTGACCTTACTTGGTGAACTAAATATATTCCATAATTAGTATAAAATCCTAATTAATTTAATGATTTAATAAAATATTTATTTTAGTAGAAAAATATGTTTACTTAGTTCAATCAGTATTTAATTTATTTTGAGGTTCATTCCAAGTGTACATATTAATAAAATTTTTTTTAATTATCGCAAAATTAATATATATTTTACGAGTTTTTACAGAAATATTTAGCATAAATAAAAAGTATAATTAATTTTACTGCTTACGTCGTTTTATTTAATCTGCCTACTTTCTGAAGAATATCTATCATACAATGGCCAAGATATATATAAAATGTAATTTTTTTCCCCCGTGAAAATATTTTATATGTAAAATACGTTTTCCAAGAAGTTCATTAATTTCACTAATTGAAATAAATTTTGTACTTGTTTTGTGTACCTTACCTTATATAGGTTATACTTCAGAATTTACAGTTCAATTTCAGATAAAATTAATTTAAAAAAAGAATTCAACCGTTTCGGATATTTTTAAGAAAAACTGTATATCCCTATGGAATCAAATGGGGACCAGGCGATAAAAAACCGTACGCCAGTTTTTCAGTCAGATTCTTATCAAAACATGTACGTTTCGAATTAGGGTTGATCATGTCTACGAATACGCCCGCCGTTATTTTGTACGAGGGTGTAACACCCATGAGAGCCCTTTGTTATCCCAAGAACAATCAACCGCGACGTCAAAGAGATGGTCAAGAGGCAATTGAGTTAAAAAAGCGACGATATTGTCGTTCATTGTACTAGACAAATCCAGTTTATACCTTTGTAATTCTTCTGACATATTAAAATTTTGTGTGAGGGCGGATTAATCTAGATGTAGTAATATATTTGGGGGGATGTTATTGTCAAATTCCTTTTTTATATCTTCTTAAGTACATTTTCGATTTCGTAGACTCGTAGGTAACTCTCTAAATATTGACACCACAATTAGTCTTTACTGTTAGGACTACAAAAATTTAGAAAATAATTAAAATATACTTCTGTGACGAATGAATAAATATGTACGAGGGCTATATGATAAGTACCTGATGTTAATGATATTTCTTGTTTAAAATTTATTTTATTTTTCAACAATTTCTTCCTAATTTCCTTCAAAATATGATTGCATCAACCCTTTTAAGTTAGTATTCCTTTCAGTAGTGACCTCATCAGATCAAGCCCATTTTTTTACTTCTATATTTGGATATAGAAAATAATCTTTTGAAGTTGACACAGGTGTGTGTTAATTGACAAATGTGAACAATAGCGGTACTCGTCTTACGAAAAGCAGTTTCATATTCAAATGAGATATTAAAATGTTTTGTATCCGTTCTATTAAGATTCTTACAACCTCAGAAATCACGATATCATTAATGTTTTCACTTCTGAATATAATAACCACGTTTGAATTTGATTGCCCAAAATTTTTTGATTGGTAATGAAGGTGTCTTCAAAAACTTAGATGAGTTCCATTTTTATTTGATCACTTATTTTCTTTTTGTAACAAAATTATTAAAATGTTTATTTTAATGGCTTCCTTTCACTAATTAAACTATTACTTTTAAATAATGTTTCTGGCCTACATTATGTACTTATCATACAGCCCTCGTATATGAAAACTCATGATAAGTAAATGTGAACTTTATATTGATTTCAACAAGACTTAGTGAAATTTTGTTAAGAACTTCTCTGAATACTAAATAATTTACTGTTTAAGAAGCTTTTAGAGGTATTTTGAATTATTCATGCCATTGTATGATTTCTTTTAAGAAAACGCTAAATATTTATTCCAGAAACATGAAAAGTTAAATCGTTTTATAGTTATCATAAAAAATGTATAAAAAATACGACGGTAAAACATATTTTTATATTAATACTACACCTGAATTAATAATAAATTACAACTAATGAAATATAAATCATTAAAAAATTTTATTATTTATATAAAAATTATTATGATTAATCATGTGTTTAATGGCACTGGGAATGATGTTTTGAATAAGAAAATGTTATTATTTATAAAAAAATTATTGTAATTAATTATATTTTTATTGATTGCTCAGTAAACTTTAAGAGCCAAATTAACAAATATTTTAAATAAATATAAGCATAGAACTGCTATACTTAATAAAAAATGAGCAGAATTAAACTGAGTATTAAGCCCAGTTTAATTATGTTTGTATTGTCTCATTGTTTCTTAAAGTTGAACCTTCATAATGTAATAAGTTACATGACTCTGAATAGGGTGACGTAGGTAAGTGTGATCGATGGAGTCACAATTCAGGACACATTGACTGTCGAAATGCAAATTTCAGCTTAGCACATTGGGAGTGTTACAAACAGGTATGGAATTAGGTTTAATATCGGTCGACTTGATATTGATCCCGAATATGGACACACCCCCACAGCCGCCTACAACGGGGAGACCGCCTCCGAAACTCCGCCTCCATAAAAGCTTCGATCGTTCCCAAAGTTCATAAAAAGGTCACATGCGTTATTTGACTAATGTCCAACTTTTCTATCGGCTTTGTTTTGGATCGTTTTCTGCTACGAAGAAGTGATGTTTTTTATTTATTTTCTTATCGGTGCGGTTTTGGTTTGTTCTTTTCTGGCAGCACTTAAATTACTCGGTTGACAAATCCAGACACGTTAGTTTAAAATTAAACATTTTTATACTTATTTGGAGAAGCAGCGTTGTCATATGGATATGGCGTATTCCTTCGGAGTTTGTGGTTTAATTGACTAAACACAAAATTAAGTTGTTTTTCAATTTAAATTCTTTTTTTTACTCAAAAAGGAGTTGTTACATTTTGTTGAACTGAATTTCCTATAAGAAATTACTAATAAAAATTTGTTGTTGTGACTTGTTTTCATTAAATTATCACAAATAAGGAAATGGAAAATATACGTTTACATTCTGGTCATAATAATCATTAGAAACTGAACAAACTACGTCGTTGTGTGTAAACGAAACTGAACTAAAAATAAGGAAGATGTAGGTGCGTGCAATGTACACACTTGGATTATAATTAACTTTTAAATTGTGTTTTCGTGATTCTTTGTGAGAAAATAATGGGAAGTATTAATTTCCCAAATGCGTATATAATCATCTTAAACAAACTTAATTTAATTTGACGGTTAAAATGCATTAATAATCATTAGTCATATTATGTATTTTTCAAATATTTTCATATTAATGATGGATAATTTTTTAACACATAAACTGAAAAAAAAACAATAAATAATTCCCACTTTGGTAAATTGGCATTGAGCTCAGTTTTGGTACAATTCACTAACACACGCAGATTCGCAAGGATAACGAAATAATAAAACCATTTGCCGCTGAAACGCTAATTTATCAAAAACGGCATTGAAAATTTTTGAGTTGTGCAAACACATTAGTACTGATGAGTATGATTTCATTGATTAACACTATTAACAATGAATATCGTGAATTAAAACGGGTTAAATTGCTAGCCAAAGCAAATTTGCTATTAATTAATATATATATTGTGTATTTACAAACTTTAGATCCTGTTTGGGTACTGTTACGATATATTCTGGTACCTTGAACCAATATAACATGTTACTAATTATTTAATTGTGTTCCTTTACCTTGTAATAATAGTTAACAACAAAACATGTTCGATATAATTGATCTCTTCTTGACATTAATATTTCTGCAGTCTGCTTTATTATTTTGAAAATTTATTTATAGATCCTCTGTTAATTGTGTCCATCACGTTCGACCAATTTATTTAATAAATAGGTAATGTAACCAGCAACGTCTATAAACTATATTTAGTAAAAGAATACGCAATATTAAACACGATTTTAATTTTTTTAATTCGGAGTCTTGGGTATATCAAAAATGTAATCAATAGTTACACAACCTATTGTGAACTAATAAAAAATCATTGATTGTTTGTCTATTTTTTTATCAAAATTATTTAAATGTTTTAGCAAAGCAAATTTGAAGCAGAAAATCTTTAAAAATGGAACGACGAATGATGATATTGAAATAAACATTAAAAATATTTAACTGTTGTCAGGATTAAAGTGCCCAATTTTTCATTTCCTGTGGTAGTTTACTTTATTGCTTTAAACGAGGTACATTTTATGTATGGTCGTTATAATGGACGAAGTGTGACGTCTTTATGGTAAAGCTTATCCATATCGCCAGCTTCCTCCACATCATTTCTTTGGAAGAATTCATCCAAAATTGTGTGAGTCTGTATATTCTCCTAGAACAGATGAAAAGATTCTAGAACGAGTAGAGCATAATCCGGGAACGAGGAAGGCATTACTACACCTTTAATTGTTTGGGAAACTCTTCACCAGCATATGCTTTATCCACATCATACACGGCGAGTATAGGGCTTAAATCTATTTGAACATCTAGCACGATTAGTTTTTTGCAGACGGTTTTCTCACATAGATGTTGAAGAGCCTCGTTTTCGTAATTTATATTATGGCATGATTTTTTATGGCATTTAAAAATATTAGTAATAAGTAAGCAGTTATTAAAATATAAACTAAAAGTATAATCTCCTACATCTATATTGTTTGTGTTCACATTAAAGTAAATTAATAAGTAAACCAAGTTCCAACAATGTTGACAAAAGACTTCTTGGGGAAATTAATAGTAACTATACTAATTCCCAATGTACTTTGTGTACACAATTATTTCGTAGACAGGTGTTTATATTTGTTTTGCCATTACATAATGGGCTCTGTAATATTTTATTAACTATTCTCTTTTACACGCTTTCAGTAGTTATTTGCATCCTTCCGGATACGCTTTCACTATTCATTCTTATTTCAAGGTTCCGTTATTTCTACGTACCATTTTGAGTAATAAAACGAACACAGCATTTTAAAATAATGAACTACAGTACCCATAATCAGTGTTTACCAATCGTTCATTATCCAAAATAATTCAAATGTGTTATACCACTTTCCTAACCTTCGATATATAATTAATCTCACTTACATTAGAACAAATATTGCAACTCGCAATAAAACTGAAGTTAATTGTGTTGAAGAAGTGCCAGTTAAATTTAGTATCAATGGTTGTCGTAACGTAAGGTCATGTTGGGTTACTTTTGCAACGGTAAAGCACGAAACAAAATTGAGTAATGAAGCAGAAAAGTACGTGTATCAGATAAGCTCACTGCTGATATGGAATTGCACAAAAACCTGGAATTCCACACACAACTAACAGTTTCTTGGTTTGTTTAAATGAAAACAAATTGGCGAGTGCTCCTGTCTTCTTCTGTTGCTCATTATTTATTTAAATTATGGTCATGATTAGGTAACATGTATATCCTTGAACTTAATGTGAACTGCAAAACTTTACATTAAAAATAAGTTACGGCATTACGCCAATTGTTGAAGAGTATGAATGAACCCTTTTTAGCAATTTGGCTTATGTATACTCAGCTAATTGTTACATTTGTAATAATGTTAATTATTTTTCTCACACTAACGAAATTAAAAAAGATTTTCTTGCAACTGATTATGACACAATTTAAAATTTATAAATGTAATTCTTTATTGTATTTAATCGCTTGTTGCTCCTTTATGGGAACACATAGAAACAGAGTACATTATATCAAGTGTTTTTTTCCATTACAATGTATTTACGAAATTTTCTTTGTGAGAATGCACTAATTAATCAGGTTTAATTAATTTGCTTTGTAATTTGTTTAAATGAGAACTGTAATCAAGTGATACTCAATAAATCTAATTATACTAGAGATAAAAACTTATCAGATATAAACTACAATTGTTTTAAGTAAATTAATTAAAGTGTTGCTTTATTAAAATTTGTTTGGGATTCACCTCGGAAATGAATAAATGATATAACAGCAAGGAAACCGCAAATTTTACGGTTTGTGGTTTATAGTGGATCAACAATAAAATTGAAACACTTATAGTCATTTATCAAACTTAAAAAGACAATTCGTCAGAAGAAAGTAAATTACCATCTTTAATAATCCTAAAAATCGTGAACAATGTCTTTATGTTGGATTAATTGGTAATTCATTTCATAACCTGAAACAATGTGTTCGTGTTATTAAGTTGTATAAACGCAGTTTCCACGATATAATTAAAATGTTGCTTAAAAAGCAAATTATTGAATTTCGAAATTATTCACGCACTTAACATGTTCACAAATTATTATTTACAATCAATTTATAATAACTAAGATATAATATTATTGGGGGTATGTTTCTAAATAATAATTAGTTTTTAAGTAATACGAATATTCATATTATCAAGCAAATAACTAATTCATGGCTGGATAACCAATTTCTTTTAATTAATTAAAATCTCTTGTATTTTCATCAGTCAACAGAGAAATTATTAATATTTCTTCACTATAAACATTATCTTTGTAATAAAATAGATTTAAAACTGAGAGAGGGAGATATTAACCACACTTTTTTGTAATATATTGTTACATTACAGAATTTCCAAATGATATTTTTTATTAGAGAAAAAAATAATTCTATTACATATCTTCTCTGTCGTCATTGCTGTGTTTCGAGTCAACTAATGATGTATTTATTTAGCACTAGAAAGTCAGTTACTTAAAAGTAAAACGACCAAATGAAGTATTATAAGAAACCAAAACGTGAGATTACGAAATATAACCCTAATTAGATAATATTTATTTAAAATTTTTACTAACGTTATATAACCTAAGGCTATGGAGATATAAAACTAAAATTATTACTTACATTACTACTAAATTAGAATATACATCATAAACGAAGGTCAAATAAGTATGTGATAAATCTAAAGTTTTTATTAAGGTCCACTGGACACGATATCATCATTACAAGTAAATAAGGAAACTAAGAATATAAATAATAAATCGATAATTTAGGCATTAAAACTGGGGAAAATAAATTAATTAAATACAATTACTTATACATATATTCTGATACAATAGAAAACTGGTTCTCAAACCCGACGGTTAAAACAATATTTTATTTATTCACTCAACAGTTGGAGCTACAACAAGATGTATTTATTATCAATTGTGTTTGCTTATATTGTTCTCATTTCTCAGGTATGTAAATACAGTCTGTTTTATAAAAGTGATTCAGTGAAAATAAGGCAATCATCCTAAAATAAAATTTTAAAATGAAATACCTTCATGTTTACAGTTTCGTTCAGTTGAGGTTATTTATTACGTCAATATTTTAAGGTTTTAGCTCAAGGCGACTCTCTGGAAAAAGCTAACGATTTAGTAAACTCAATAGAACAGACGACACGGAAGCTTATTAAAACTTTGAGCGACACCGTTTATGCCTTGGATAAAGATTTTAAGAAAGTGGTTGACAATTTTAGAAATAATACAGAGAAACGTTTAAACAAAGACTACAATCAAATAGTGGAAACAATCGAACAATTGCGACTGGAAAATCCTACCCTGGTCAAACAATGCATTGAACCTTTCACAAAAAATATCACAGAGCTCAGACAAACTGCAAATTCGTTTCAGTCCTGCGCCACATTCACATCAAATGGAGTTTCAAGGTACTTGGGAGAAATTCTCAAACAAATTGGCTGGATCAAAGACAAGCATCTTGCTTACAAGGATAAAGTTGACGAATGCGATGGAAATGTTGATTGCGTGGAAAATCTTTTACCAGAACTAAGAGAAGCGTTAAAGAATTTGCCTGAAAATATTGAGGAAAAGAATAAATTATTAAATCAATATTTCGATACAGGAAAACTGCAAATCTGTGACACCGTTGATGAAATGAATAAGGAAGGACATAAAATAATAGAGGAAATTCGAAAATGTATGAAATTAAATTAAATGTATGACAATAATATTTCGTAATTAAAACAATTTCTCAATTAATTTGTTCTTTCTTTTCTTCTTTATATTGTCAATTTTAAGCTATTCTCCGTGTGTTTTGTGTATTTTCGAAATGAAACATAAAAGAAAAAGTGAAAGTATACACTGAGGTCAAGGAGACTGCAAGTAAGAAAGTAAGGGCATCTAATTAATAGTCACTTCCTATGTACCACAAGAAACTGTTAACTATAGTAAATTCATATATGAATGACATTATTCTCCATGGTAATAATCATACACCACCAATTTTATGTTTAAAACATACTATAATATTAAATGAACTGTTAATAAAATTTAACTTTATGAACCAAACATTGTATTTAGTAATAAAATAATTTTAATTAATATATGAAGGTGATAAATCTTTGATATTTTTCAATGAAGGTTTAATCAAGAAATCATTTTCTTTTGAACTATTAATCTTCTGTAATTAAGACTCTGTCACAGTTTGTTTGTATAATCGTGCACCATCTGACATTGAATACTCTCTTACTGGTTCATCTTAATGCAGCAATAATCTCTCTTGCAACAAAATCTTGCGAATCGCGTTTCAAAAATCTCTGAACCTTGACGTTGCTTAATCGATTTGAAGTACCCACGCACACGACCACTTGAGGAATGAATACATTAGTTTGTTACTTCTTCACTAAATTGCACATTTTACAATCAGCGTTTTGTGCAATATGTAGATCCATCAATGTTCGCCATCAATCATGCATTTTATTGTGGGTTTTATAAAAGGATTTAAATTTATTACCATCACCGATTTAAAGTCTTTCCATTAATATTTAATATCTTTATTTATTAATACAGATAATACATATACTATATCACAAATCCATATATAAAAGCAATATATTATCATAAAGTAGTACATATTTTATAATTTAACTTCAATGTGTGTGGCAATAACCCCATCAAAGTCATTCGCTGCCAAAAATATATTGGAAAATCCCTGTGAATCCACATTTATAACCTTTCCAGTACATTTTCCGTTGATTAAATTGCCAGATATAACGTCGCAATATTGGCCTGTAGGTAAACACGTCTGCAATTTTTGGTTCAAGTCGCCATAATTAGTGAAAGCTATGAATCCTTTATTCCCTCGACAAAAAGCAATTTGCTGGTCTCCATTTGACCACCAGTTATTAATGTTTGTGCCTCTTACAGTAGCTCTGAATACCACCATATTATAAATCTGCCTCCATCTGTGCTCACAAACATAACCGTTGCCACATGTGTCGTCAGGATTTATTTTGGGTGACATTAGATTATCATTGTTATAATGTGGGGGACCTGAAATTATAATTATGGTGGTATAATTAATGTAATTGAAGGAGACTTTATAACAATTTTATGTATAAATTAATAACCCATTAACCACTCAATAACACATCTACATATATTGGTCTATAAATTGAAACAACTCTTATATCGTAAAATGTGCAGTAAACATGGTAATGTCTTCTTAAGTTAGTAGCAATACAGATGTGAGAGAGTAGTAAGCAATGGATACATTTTCGCACGCTGAAAAAAGTATGTGTGTACCTTGATCCCTGGTGTCGAAAAAGAAACTAGACATAACCTTGGGGGTCCCATAAGGATGTGCCAACATGAAGGCATTGGCCATTTTATATTGTTTAGCATTCTTGTAAGTCAATGCACCAGAGTCACGTTGAGTGTCGTGATTGTCCACGAAAACGACCGCATATCGACTTTCCATGAAACTCCAGCCAGTTCCCCAGTTAACTAAATAAGTAAGCTTATCGTTTCCTTTGAACACGTTCGATATTGAATTGCAATACTTGAATTCAGTGACGTGACCTAGACTTGTGTATTCATTGGAGTGCACAGCTTCTCCTCCTGAAAACGCAATTGATATTGATTTTGTGGCAATTGAAATATTTTAATATTATTTTAATTGTTAACACCTCTGTCGATAACTTCTTGGTAAATGTAAGGTTTTGTGTTTGGAGGAAATCCATATTCGGTATTGAGATTATTTAATTTGGAATAAATGTATTTGAGGTCGGAAGGCCAAATATGTTTGGCCGCATCAATTCGAAATCCAGCCACACCCAAGTGTGTTAAATGGTTCATGTATTCTATAATTTTTTCTCGCACATAACTGGTGCTCTAAAACATAATTTATAACATTTTTGGGTCTGTGTACTTCGATGAACATTCAACCTGATTCAAGTCCCTCAAATTGTTAAGTCGACAATCTCTAACATTTTCAGCGTTATTGTAATTATTAATTTCGCAGGCACTGTGAAAATCGTTCGGCCCATACGGGACCCCGGGGAATTTTAGTTGCATGGCATCGGCAACGTTTCCTGCTGTCCCGATACCGTTCCCACCGGCCATGTGATTGATAACTGCGTCGGCGAATATCCTAAAATATATTTTAGAAGTTAAAATGTACGAAACCATAGAATGATAAGGGAATTAATCGTACCACACACCGACATTAGCGCATCGTTTTGTCATGTCCCTAAATTCATCTTCAGTTCCTGACCTGGTACTTAACGTGTAACTAACTGGTTGGTACCGTTCCCACCATGCACGTCCCTTAATTATTAAATTTTCATTTGGAGGAGAGATCTAAAAATAATCTACATGAGGAAGTAAATATTTTTTGACTAAAAATTTAGGTATTTATACTTTTTTGGTTCAAAACCTAAAAAATGGTAGTTCTGATTGGATATTGCATACATTAGTGGTTATTATTATAACAACTTATGTAATATAGCCATAACTATTTTATTTAATATAAACGATAAAAATAATATTAATATACTATTGTTGTTTTGTACAGTATTATAAAAACTATTATATTCTTATTTTATAAAATTCACAAATGTTTTTTTTTAACTGAGCTGGATATCATTATAGCAACATTAATTTTGATGAAATTTTTAATGAATATATCTGCACTATTTAATTTAACATAACAATACAACATAACATTGACGCAAAAGAAGCTTCTTGAATGGGTGTGATGTTTTTTATAGGGTTGATGTCTGGAGATTGGGAAGGGCAAGAAACTTTTATCCAATTCGTCACAATTTTGGAATTGTGTTTAGGATCGTTTTCATACTTACTCATAAAATATATAAGTTTAATATAACCTTGTACATTAATCAGTCTCAGGAGTTTCAAGTAGTGCAGCTCATATTTTTAATATACTGTAATAAGTAGTCATGATTATGGCTACTACTGTATGTATGTACATTGTAGAACAAAGAAAAATATTATCGTTTTAAAATTTCCTTCTTAGAATGCAATAAACATATTTTTGTGTGTGTGAAAAAAAGTTGAAGAATATTCTCACATTAAATGTATATATAAAAAATAAAGTATATAAATATAAACATTTTTTATACCATAAACGTTAAAAACGTTTTTATTCTGTCACAACATGTTCTTCATAATGTAGTTAATTAAAATAATATTTATGTTGTCTACATTATCTTTCTTTTGCCGAAAATGTATTAGCCAAAAAGATTATTCAACTCATTTAATAGATAATTAATTCAAGGTTAAAAGGTCATCAAACACTTAATTAATCACGTAGGAAGAATTTCCTTATTAGGCTCTAAATGTATTATTATGAGTTAACTTAGAATAAATTTTAAAAAAGGTGACAGAAATTATATGTATACGGTATTTATTGTATTTAAATAAATAAATAATAAAAATGTTTTACAATAAATCACTTGTGGATACTGTAAATATTCTACCTGTATAGCGTTATATCCTTTATGCTGTAAAAATCTTTCGCATTCTAAGGCAACATCATTCCATTTCCATTCAAATAAGTGTACTAACGTCACATTTTCGGGTAAAAAGTTTGCAGAACTGTACAAAATCACATTGAAATATAGAAAAGCGAGAACATATCCGACGTAAAACATTTTGATTGCCGAACTGAACTGAGTATTCGGCCGAGCGTGTCCAGTAAAAATAATCGAGATACATATTTTCGGCCCACGTTTTATTTGTCTTCTTGTATTGGTGTGGAATAAAAAATACGTAATTGTACAGATTGCAGAGTTATTTACTTAAATCAACTTATTTTGATGTTACTAGAAACATGTAGATTAAGAAAAGCTAATGTGGCAACTATTTATAATTATGATTAGAATTTTAATAGCGGGTATCCGTCATTTTCTGAAATTATTTTCCCCTGATGCTTAATCTATCCATATTATAAGCCACACCCTAAAAAAAATTATTGTAGTCTGTTCAATGTGTATTAAAATTGCTATTTCAATTCACTTGAGATTTCCGGAAATTATTTTTTTCTGTTTATTTATCAGCTACGTAATAATTTATTGTCAATGTCTGTTATCAAATGATAATTTTTCTGTGTTATTATCAGCTACTTAACAAATTATTGTTAAGCTTGTAATCAAACGATGTTCTCGGGGGGAAATTTTGATAGGACAAAATAAATATAATTCAATATTAGATAAACTTTTTTAAAATTATTTTTTTAATCACTAATCTTAAATTGCTATATTTATATAATTTATAAAACATAGAAACGAAGAAGAGATGTTAATTTAACTGGAGTAAATTAAATGTATATTTATATCATGTTATAAAAAAAATCAAATTAAATTATTTTTTAATTTTATTTCAGTCAATATAAACATATAAAAAGTAAAATATAAATATACAAAAAAGTATAAAAATACAATTATTTAGTTCATAATTTAGCACCAAGATGTATAGCCATAACTCCATCTTCCTCATCTTGTCTCAATGAGACCGATACTTGTCCTCCACTAACAGTCACCATTTTACCAGTACAGGAACCATTTTCTAAATTTCCAGTTATAATATCACAATAAGAACCATCAGGTAGAAGAGTTGAAAGATTCTCATTGATGTCTCCTCCATTGGTAAAGGCGATGAAACCTTTCTCACCACGACCGAAGGCAATTTGATTGTCACCATTAGACCACCAGTGATTAATTTCAGTTCCAAGTACAGTGTTTCTAAATACTACCATATTAGCAATTTGTCTCCATCTGTGTTCACACACCCATCCATTGGAGCATGTTTCATCATCATTGATACCTGGGCTAATGATGTTTTGATTTTCGTCTTGTGGCGGTGGTTGATCTTTATCATCAAAAGCGTAGCTAGACATGATTCTAGTGGTACCATACGGATGAGCCAACATAAAGGCAAGTGCCATTTTGTATGGTTTTGGATTTTTATAAGTCAAAATTGAACTAGAACCAGTTCTCTGATTATCGTGGTTGTCAATAAATACAGTTGCAGAAAGACCATCAAGAAGACCCCATTCTGGTCCCCAATTTTCCAAGTAAGTAAGCTTGTTGTTTCCTTGAAATGCGTCTCCTAATTTTGTACCAAAGAGAAACTCAAGAACTGTTCCAAATCCAGTGTATTCTTCCTTCTTAATCGCCTCACCACCTAAGTCAATAACTTCCTGATAGATAAATGGTTTTCCACCAAATTGAGTATCTTCCAATTGTCCATAAATGGCTTCCAAATCTGCTGGCCACATATGTTTTGCAGCATCCACTCTAAATCCGGCTACTCCCAAATCAATCAGATGGTTCATATATTCTACAATCTTCTGACGAACGTAAGCATGGCTTTGATCTAAGTCTTTAAGACCTTCCAATTCGCAATTTCTTACATTTTCGGCGTCTTGATAATTATCTATTCTGCAGGATGCGTGAAAATCATCAGATCCATAAGAAACGCCAGGGAATTTTTTATTATCAGCATCACTGCTACTTCCGGCTGTTCCAGTACCGCTACCTGCGGCCATGTGGTTTATAACTGCATCAACGTATATCCTAAGAAATTAATATAAATTGAAAGTGAAAAGCACGAAACTAGTAAATAATATTTATCAAATTTTGAATGATAATTTGGAATAAGTTTAATATTTACCTAACATCTACAGCATTACAACGACTGATCATGTCAGCTAGGGCAGCTTCATCCCCAGACCTTGTGTTAAGGATATAGCTAACTGGTTGATATCTCTCCCACCATGGACGGTTGCTGCTAGATATTACCAAATTTTCATTTGGGGGAGAAATCTGTTTACAAATATATTTTAATATAAAAATAGCATAAGAGGTGTATAAATAAATTACCTGCACACCTCCAAATCCTTTAGGACCTAAATATCTTTCACATTCATCTGCAATGTCTGACCACTTCCATTCAAACAAATGTACTATGACGCTTCTGTCGTCAGCAAAATGAGGATCTTTCTGTGACGTCACAAAAGCGAACAAAGTACATAGAATTACAATCTTTACGGAATTCATCATGAAGTCTGTCAAGAATAAATTTTGCGTATGTATTTATATGATTTTAAAGTACCACTTTAAAAGATAAAATACTCAAAAAGTACTAGAATTATTATAATTTATTTTTAAAAGTATGATGATAAATATCTAATAGATACACTATTTGAATCTTAAAAGAAATGGATCTAATGTAATAAATATTGTTGTAATCGTAATCAAAATTATTGAAGTGAATAAAATCTCCAAAGCAGCGCACTTATTCTTTTAATTATTTACTTTCTTAACAATATTTTTATTTTAATATCAGTTTCAAACAGTTAATTAATATTACAATCCTAATTAATGTTGAAGCTTGATCTATTACAAGATTTCATTGATGAAAATTTGTTTATTTGTTAGTAGATTTTTCTGGAAGATGTCACCCTTCTCGAGTTCTGTTCTGAATACTTAGAAAAATATCATCATATTTAAAAATGATGTCAATATTTTTAATAATAATAATTTTTTAAAATCTTTATTATTATGAAGGACAGCAAAATTTTGTGACAAATTTGAAGCGGATTTATACATTGAAGATAAATTATTAAAAAAAATTATTTTAAATAAACATTTCAAAAATAAAATCATGTTTAAGATAATTGCAGTTTACAGTTCGAGTACCATTCCCTGCTATATAAATACGAGCATTAGGAGAGAATTTTAGTTATAACAAAACACCAAAATGAGAGCGTTGTGGTGTGTGGTCCTTTGTACATTAGTTGCTTTTGCAACAGCGCAAAAGAATCCGCTATTTGCAGATGGTAGAAGCGTGATCGTTCATTTGTTCGAATGGAAATGGGAAGATATAGCCCTTGAATGTGAGCGATACTTGGGTCCTAAAGGATTTGGAGGTGTACAGGTATATAATAAAATATAAATAGTATGTATATTTCTTAACAATAAATGTTTCAAGATTTCTCCTCCAAATGAAAACTTGGTAATATCTGCAAACAACCGTCCGTGGTGGGAAAGATACCAACCCGTCAGCTACAATTTAATAACTAGATCTGGTGATGAAGCTGCTTTGGCCGATATGATAAAACGTTGCAATGCTGTTGATGTTAGGTATGTAAATGTTTAACATAACATAAGAGTACATTTAACACACATTTCAGAATTTATGTTGATGCCGTTATTAACCACATGGCTGCTGGAAGTGGTACGGGCACGGGTGGAAGCAGTAGTGACGCTGGCAACAAACAATTTCCAGGAATTCCCTATGGCCCAGGAGATTTTCATGATTCTTGTGCAATCAATAACTATCAAGATGCTTCTAATGTAAGAAACTGTGAACTGGAAGGTCTTAAAGATTTAGATCAGAGTCACGATTATGTACGTCAAAAGATTGTTGAGTACATGAACCATTTGGTTGATCTTGGAGTAGCAGGATTTAGAGTTGATGCTGCCAAACACATGTGGCCGGCAGACTTGGAAGCCATTTATGGACAGTTAAAGGATACTCAGTTTGGTGGAAAACCATTTATCTATCAGGAAGTTATTGATTTAGGTGGTGAACCTATTAAAAAGACTGAATATACCGGATTTGGAACGGTCTTAGAGTTCTTGTTTGGAACTAAGTTAGGAAATTGTTTCCAAGGTTATGATAAATTAACCTATTTGGAAAATTGGGGACCTGCATGGGGTCTTCTTGATGGCTTGGATGCAACTGTTTTTATCGACAACCATGATAATCAAAGAACTGGCTCTAGTTCAATTTTGACCTACAAAAATCCAAAACCATACAAAATGGCAATTGCTTTTATGTTGGCTCACCCTTATGGTACTACTAGAATCATGTCTAGCTACGCCTTTGACAATAAAGATCAACCACCACCACAAGACCAAAATCAAAATATCATCAGCCCTGGTATCAATGAGGATGGAACATGCTCCAACGGATGGGTATGCGAACACAGATGGAGACAAATTGCTAATATGGCAGTATTTAGAAACGTCGTACTTGGAACTGAAATTAATCACTGGTGGTCTAACGGGGACAACCAAATTGCCTTCGGTCGTGGTGAGAAAGGTTTCATTGCATTTACCAATGGTGGAGACATCAACCAAAGTCTTTCGACTGCTCTTCCAGACGGCTTATACTGTGATGTTATTACTGGAAATCTAGAGAACGGTTCCTGCACCGGAAAAACGGTGACAGTTAGTGGAGGACAAGTTTATATTTCATTGGGTCAAAATGAGGAGGATGGAGTTTTAGCCATTCATGTTGGAGCAAAATTGTGAACTAAATAATTATATATTTTGTATTTTTTGTATGTTTGTACTGGGCTAATTAAAATTATTTAATAAATTAATTTGTATTTCTTTTTAACAAAAATATTATGATATCATCATCTGAGTTTTCACTTTCCTGTTGAAGCCAATTAGTAAATTAAATTTTTTGCATTTTATGCTTATTAATATATTTATTTTGAGTTAAGTAATATTATAAAAGAAAAAGTTTGCTAATATTTGATACATTATCAAAGATTTATTTTATTTTAATCAAATTTTAAAGTTTTTTGAAAAAAGAAATCTGATTCATTAAATTCATTTTAATATAAGGTCATTTAATTTCTTTTAATATATATTAAGATAAATTTTGCATCATTGATTCGCGTTTTGTGTGCTTTTAAAAATATTTTTTGTCACTTATATTTTATACAAAAAATAACTACTTCCAAATATTTGCATGTGTATTTATAAAAAATACACTATTTTGTAAACTGAATTGTAGTTATTTTTTAACTTAATCAAAAAAAAACTTCCTTAATAGGACAAATTTTTATCAGTGTTACAAATTATAAAATTCCCTGTTACTAATCAGATATGCCACATGATTTATCCACGTGCTGCACTACATTCAAATGCAATTTTTATCTCTAGTATGTAACACGTGCTTGACAATAAAATATATTTTAATGAAATTACCAGTTAAATAATAAGTACATAAATATATATACATATAATAAAATCGACAGAATAAAGATAGTGAAAGGTAATGTATTAATTAACAATAATAATATCAAAATAAAAAATAACATCAAAATAAAAATCAACTCTCCAACTCCTAACACATATTTACTTAATAAAAATTCATTAACCTGGATATATTCTTATGAAATCGGGTAACGAAATATATTTTATCAATTACTAAATAATATTAATTAGAGATTAAAATTTTTGAAGAATAATATTTTTCTTTACTTCTACCATTGAAACTATGTAGATTTGGGACACTGTAGCTTGAAAAATATTTTCCTTTTTTTGTTTCACATAATTTGTAAATTTAGTTTTCATATAAATCTTTTTTATAATATTATAACTTATATATTAAAACTAAAAATGAAAATATAATTTGTGTTCAAACTTTAAAAGTAATATTATCTAAATAATAATAATAATAATCAATAAAAAAATTGTTGATTAAAGTTACTTTACTCAGAATCACATTTTATTACAAACAATTTTTAAAAATTTAAAGTTTTCAAGGTATTATTAAATAGAGATATGTATTTGCCAACCCTCAAGATTATAATCGTAATTTGTTATTTAAAAACATAAAGTAATTATCGTATAAATCGTGATTCATAAAAAAATAATATAATTAACTTAGTTTATATATTTAGTATTCAGTTTATATTTATTAATCAAGAGTAAATAGTGACTGAGTCAATTTTGTATTGTATAATATATTTTAATCTGCCCTTTTAATCTATATTTGGTATCACGAGAGCCAGTATTTTGCATATGCATTCATATTAAGCTCATTGAGTGATAATAATGAGTGTACATTTAAAATAACAATTATAGAATAAATATTACTGGAAAAGTAAGAAGCAAACTTTTGGTTTTGACGAACAAAGTGCAATAAAATCTATTTTAATTTTGTAATTTTAGCTGTGAATCACTTTTTTAACTTTTGACATAGCCTTTGATGTTCACTAATATGTCGAAACATGTAAAAATACAACAGGATGAGTTTCTTTTTCGTTATCTTTAAAAATCCTTTAAAATAATTTTTCATATTAATATAAGCTATACTAAATTATCACATAAATGAAGAGCCTTAACGGAATGTAAAAACGAAATGGAGAAATTTGACTGAAATTTAGTACCCAATATTTTGTTTGAATTATCAAGACATTAGTGTTATCAATGTTCTACTATATTATACAAAATATTTACTTTCTTTACTAAAGTATTTAATTACAAACTAGATTGTTGAAATATTACTATTATGAAATATAAAATGTTTGATTCCTGCTTTTACAAGATACACCAGATCTGACAGTTGTTTACTCAGAAGTTTTAAGATGCATTTCGATGCCATGCGCTTACATGTTGTTACATCTTTTAACATGGTATTATAACAAATACCTGATCCTTTAACAACGAGCACATCCATCCGTGAAACTTTTACTTACTGCAGTTTTTTATCTTTGTCACGTGTACACTTTTATGTGATATGGTATTGATAAAAAAATATTAAATGCTGTCCTTCAATTCAATTCAAAGTACATAAATATTAATTTGTTGATTAATGTAAAATTAGATATGATTTGTCAATACTTGAGCACGTGCTATAAACTAGGAAAAAAGTCAAAATTTACTTCAGTTCGTTACTGACCTTTCAGATTAATATTTGCTTTGTCAAATATAGTTCATTTCATTTACTTTACTTCAATATATTATTTAACATTTTGAAATTATATCGTGTAGTAATGTTTCAGTTGTTTATTTTATTATATATTTATCCTTCTATACAAACTCATATTAATTGCTAAAGAATATTTTAAAGGCAACTTGATGTTTTTCTTTAACGTCGTAAGTACTGATATTTATTTTCTATTTTTTTTTTATTCATTTCTGTAAATGTCGATGATAAAATAAAATTATTTTAAACTTAAATATTTATCAAATTTAATAAACAAAAAATTAGTGACCATTTCAAAGCAAAATTAAATATTAATTAAAATAAATTTGCTATTACTCAAAAGTAAATCCGAAGTACAACAAACCAATTCAAAATTTTGAACAAAAAGTCAATAATTAAAAGTTAGTTAATATAATTTTGTTTTTCACATTTTTTAAATTACATATTGTAAAAATATATTTTTCTAAATTCCATCTCATACTACAATGTGAAGATAACTAAAGATGTGTGTTATCTAATTTAAATCAACACATTTTAACTAAAATAGAAAACAAAATAATTAACTTATTCTTTCTTAAAAAATAGATTTTGATAAGATTAAGAATACTTAAACTTTGTAAGCTGTACAAAACAAAAATCATCATATACTTAAAACTGGTGACTCATTAACTTTATATACAATATTATATACTTACTATATTATGTTATAAAATATTGAAAATATAATAATTGTGAAATTTATTCTCTGCGAATATATCTGATTTCAAAAATATAGAGTTTATAAATTTATTAAATTAAATTAGAGTATTTTCCTAAATATGTTTTTATTGTATATATCAAAGCGAGACAAATCTGTTTTGTACACTGTCACTTTTATTATACCTTGAACTCGACCGAGAGATTCTGTAATAAATATTACATTGTGTCCGCTGTAGTGAATTATGTCACTACATTAACATACTCATATGTACGTATGTATACATATGATTTTAACATGTGTATTACTATTAAAACATAATTTACATACAATCTTATGTTATTTGAGCAATAATTTTCTTTTTAATTAAAACGAATATTTTATAATAAATATTGGGAAACTAAAAATATGAATCAAATGCAATATGTATTATTTCAGATTAGGTAAATATGTAACTAACTGTCTTTGGGACGGACAATTAAATAATTGTATTATTAAAATAGTAATAACTAAATAATATTTAAAAGTAAAATATAAAATAAAATTTAAATATAATAAATAACATTAAATAACTTTATATTTACATGTATATTGTAACTCACACTCGCCACTTGTGAGTGCGTAAAAAATTAATTAATTGAATTAGACTTTTATTCCATTTTCCCAAAACTGGGTCACCACAATACGTGTCTGCTTTACAAACAAAATCCTCGGAAGACAAATATACTCATATATTTGCATTAAATTCCCTTATGTTTATTCCACTTTTCCTCAAGGATTTGTGATTATAATAACATATCATTAGTTTTAAATTGAAATTTATATTTATATAAATTTTTAATAATGGAATATTACAAACCCTGTATATATTTAAAGATATATTTATTCAACATTTTTAAGAAAGATAAGTAGTGTGTGTGTGTTACAGTTTCTGTAAATTATTTCTCATGTGAATTATTAAAATGTAATAAGAGTTTAGAAAGTCTAAATTGACTAAAAATTGTTGTTAATTATTAAAACTAACACTCTTGTAACCAAATAAATCAAATATTGTTACACAAACGAAATTAGTAATGGTACATTAAACAAAAATTTTAGTTTCCCACTATTTTTTACATTTAATTCTAATGGAAAATATAATTCATTAAATTCTCGTCATGGAAGTACAATTTAAATGCGTTAAATGTGTTTTCTAATTTGGTTGTACTCATAAAAGTCGGGCGTATATCTAATTACTGCATTTATTATTGCATTATATCAGGATGACAACACAATTTCAACACAACTGAAGAAACGGTGAGGTTAATTTATTTTTCTCTTTAACGAATGTTTACATTACTAAATTGATATTGAATTTTAATTATCAAGTTATAAAATAAGAAAACAATAGATGTTACATTATGTTAAATGATTATACCTTTTTGTAACTTTAATTGTTGGGGCTTTCGTTAATCATTTTTTTATTATTAAAATTGAACCACAAATTGATTAGATAGATTGAAATCATGAAGCGTGTACACTTTTAATTATCTGATTACTTACTATACATGATATCATTTATATAATTTAAAAGGTTTAAAATTATTTTGTGAAAATCAGATTATATTTTTATTCAACAATTTATTATATTATGTTTAGTTTATTGAAATGAATAATTTTTGTTTACTTTAGGTTAGAATTTAGATATATTTCTTGAGGTGGACTTAAATACATATATGTGGGTGTAACAATTAGATTGGATTGATTATTTTTGATATATAATAGACGTGTTTGAACCTACTTACAAAGTAATTCAAATTTCAATATTATGTTAGTATTCTATATCGTAAATTTATCACACGTCAATCTTCCTTTCTCCAATTTATTATTCTAACCATCAGCAGTCTAATTGATGTATTGTTAGATACAATTTAGAAATAAGTGAATATTATAATAGTTTTTCATTAATAACAATCGATTTTAAAGACTAGTCAATTTTCCTTACGAAAAGTGCACAAATTTACCATTCAATTTACCAAAATTATCATTGCACGAGTAACAACGGAATTTAAAAAGTTTTAAAATCATGCAATAACCGCCAATTAAATTAATCTCAAAAGTATTCAAATGTTAGCCAATTTATAGCCCGTCATTTTTAATTCTCATTGCATTCGATATGCAAAATGATTACACAAAGAAAATAATAATTCGTGACTAAAGAATATTCAGTGTATGATCTTATGTACGAAATATACATGTGTCATAATGTAATGCAGAAATTTTCAAAGGTGCTCAATGATATGTCTATAAATGTTGCAAAGTAATGAGGACCAATTGTCATTTTATATTTTATTCATGTATTGTGAAATATATTTTTTATATCTAGAAACAATATTATATTGTTAAATATATGTGTTCTATAAGACAATAATGTAGCAATTTTTGATTTGAAATTTATTTAAAATATTAATTCAAAGGCAATAATTATAATAACAGTAAAAAATTTTAAATATTTTTATTATTATTCTTAAATACTTATAATAATATGGTTTAAAAAATTATTTGTTGAATAATTATGTAGTTCTATTTGCATTTTTTAAGACTGCAACTGTATATAACACTATATATATTAAATAGTTATGCTAATTCTTAAATCAGTTTAGTTTGAAAATAAAAAGTTAACTACGACGATTTTGCAATGCTTGCTCAGCAGACAATGAAACTAATGGAATTGTGTGCGATTTCAATCTGTATCTTGATAAAAGGTTACGTAATTTTTACACAGATAACATTTTTATGTGCCATCATGAAATGCAATTGAACTTCAACTGTTTTATGTTATTAAGGTTTTATTTTTATAAGGATCAATGAATCAAAAGAAGTTATTAAATTTTATTATAAAAATTTATTTTTAGGAAAATAAGTATACATCACCGATAAATATTATTTCGGTGAAGTAAGTGTGTATGAAGGAACAAATTAATTTTAATTTTATGTATCTGCTTTCATCAAATATTCAGAACATGGTAATGCACAAATTGTTTCCTAAGAGCATTTTATAAGGATTACGGAGTCGAGATGATTTTACGTAAAGATTTCTAATAAATTAGAAATATTAATATAAATGATACAGTTTCACCGAAAACTTTTCTAATTACAATTTTATATCATTATAAATTTTAAATGCATTCCACCGTTTACATTAATTTGAACTAATTTAGCCAATGTGCTGTATAAACATTGTTTGTAACTGCATTCATAATTACATATGAAAAACTATCGGTACAGATGATTTAAAAATTCAACATAAAACAAATTTACGTATAGGTTTTTAAGTTGATGGCTTCATGCATATTTTAGCTATCGACACCAAATGAAGCACAATTTATTGCATCCGAAAGTGTCTATAAAAGGAGATATTTTAACAAATTAAGCGATACGTGATACTACACTTTGCTTACGAAAGAAAGCAGTACTATTTTAAAGTCGGCCCAATTTATTTTTAAGTGACTTTCAAAATTACATCTAGTTGGTATAATAGTTGGTTAATTAAAACCTTTAAGATATTTTCATGCACAACCTACTTCCATTAATGGGATAATAAAATTAAGAATTTGGCGGAGAAAAGTGTTGATCATGTCCTCTACTTTTAATATTTTAATATGGAAAATGTTTGTTGTAAACAATAAATCAATTTCACCTACATAAGTGTCAAGATCTTAAGACACATAGCTAATG
The DNA here is from genome assembly GCF_024364675.1 of Aethina tumida. Taxonomy (NCBI): domain Eukaryota; kingdom Metazoa; phylum Arthropoda; class Insecta; order Coleoptera; family Nitidulidae; genus Aethina; species Aethina tumida. The sequence goes on along the minus strand of NC_065437.1, from coordinate 19,008,740 downwards.
TAAATTTTCTTAATTATTTTTATAAGGACATCACTAATATCGGTAATTTTACGGTTGTTTGTTTCATAAAAAGAAATTGATTATTGTCCATCATTTGTATCATATTTATAATTAATCTTTTATGTAATACCACAAATATAAAGGATCACAAAAATTATTATTAGTTGTGCATATTTTTGGAATTCTATGTATTTTTAAAATGAAACAGTTCATATATTATTTCAATATTCTAAATAAATATTCCAATTATTCGAATATTCAATTATAAAAGTGTCAAATTCTGGTTATATTAAATACTATTCAAATAATATTTAGCATATTCGGATTCGTGTCCTAACTTTTAAAACCTAAATGATTGATGATTTTTAATTTTTAATAATTTCTTAACAGTATCTATAAGCACACTATAGTTAGACAAAGTAAATATTGTGATGTGAAAATTTTCTGATTAGTTTACCACTAATTTTTAATTAAAAATTTTAATTCACACTTACTTTTGGATTTTTTATTAACTGCCAAACACTGTTTATTGTAACAAGAGTCAAAAATTTATATATCTATAATTTATACATTCAATTATTTTTGAATGTAACGAATTTTAAAAAGGGACCAAAAAGTTTGTTTCCTTGTTAAAGACATGAAAAAATGCACTTGCTATTGGCAGCTCTGGGGATCTAATTGTGGTTTGTACTCCCTAATAACTGTTGCAAACAAGTATATGGTAATTGCAAATCAATTCTGTCGTAGATATAATGATCGGTCAACCTAGAAATGTGTTGAACCTCGCAACTCTTCGCGCTCTATTGACGCAAGTAATGGATCCGTGCAAGATGATCTACTCTTGGCAATCTGACCGGCAAAATACTCACTCGTGACTAACCAATAATTTTCATTGTCGCGTAACAGATATGTGATGTGTATGTTTCACACCAAGGTTACACCAATCATCCCTCCAATATTTTTTTACTGAAGACGGTGCAAGGCCTTCTTTTAGTCCATCTCCCACACCAAACATCCAAGATGTGAATAGACTTTCACCCGGTGATTTCGTGAGCCATATAAATATCTGCAGGCCCCATCCTTAAACATTGACTTCCACGAAGACCTAGTAAACACATTTCAGTACTAGTGCGTGCAAGTGTAATCCGAAAACATGCGCTTTTTGACAGTGGTAAGAATAGTGAATACTCTAGCGGTCGGTGCAACTCAAAAAATTACTAAAAGTTTTGAGGAAAATTTTACGAGTGAAAAATTTTATACAAAGACTGTATCAGTGAAAATATTTTGTTTATCAATAATTTGGGCAAAAGTGATGGATTTTTGACGTACAAATTGGTGTTTAAAATTTAGTGGATTATTTTTAAACATCATCTAAACATTTTTTATCTTGTATCGGCATTTTCGTTATTTCAATTTTACGTTAGATACGCCCAAGGAATTATTTTTTTTTATTTTTATTAAAAATTACTATTAAATTTAAATAATATTTAAAAAAGAATATTTTTATTAACTCAATTTTTCAATTTTAAAATTTTAAATATACAATTTATTGTCGGAATTAAATGATTAAAATTTTGTAAATCAATGTTTTAAATATAAGTTCAATTCAAAGAGAATGTTCGGTATATCATAGTGTAAATAAGTGAAGTATTACACATCTTTTATTTTAAAACGAATTGTATAATTTAAATCTTATAAGTATATAGTTATATAATGTAGTTATTTTTACAGTTGACAACGTGCAAAAAATATAATTATAATTAATTTTCCTTTATAAATCAATGAATAATTTATAATTAAGAATCCATTACACAGTTAATAAAATTAACTTTCATGTCTTTGGAATACACATTTCTCTATTAAATTATTTATTAATTTAAAAATATGTTAAAAAATAAAAATTCACATAAAATTAAACAAAATAATTTACAGATTTAAAAATTTTCATTAAAAAAAAACATTTTTTGAATTATGAATTTGATTTTTAATTACTTCTTTATAGAAAATTTTGTATATTTGTTTAATTTTGATAATAAATTTGTTACATTTTTTGTAAGTACATTACTAAATTAAAACTTTTTGTATTCACTGAACCCACATCATCCAGTATCACTATTTTGTAACATACACAATCATCATTATTTATTATACAATACTAGATATTTATGTACTACGAAAATAAAAATAACCATTATTATAATGCGCGGTATGTATCTGTAACAGTCAATTAAATAATTAGATTCGCTGGATGTAAATGAGAGGTTCCCCGTTCGTAATTTGTTACAAGATGCACCGAATCTACTATAAAGAATTGTAATTATTGTGTAAATATATAAGGAAAAGGAAATTCGTCACGAGAGATATTATTAGAGAAATTTAAGTCAGTTATGACAGATTGCATGAACAGTTTCATTTATTAGAAAATTTGATTTTAATTAAAATAAGTATATTTGGGTAATTAATAGATCGTGAACTCAGTAATCGAAAAAAAATAGTCAATTTAAAATTTAAAGTTATAGAAATCTAGTTCGCATTTAATAAGTAATAATGAATGAAAATATGGGTTACATCAATTAAACATTTATTTTATGATTTCTATAAGAAAATTTGTTTCATTCAGGTATGAATATTCAGTTTTACTTTTTTTAATATATAAAATTCTTTCACACTTTCCTTAAATTCTAATAAACAGTAATATTTGAATTAATATCACTTACTTTCCGACAGTCAATTCGGTAATCTACTATTTCCTATTTAAAAATTTGGATTTCATAATAATTAAATGTAATTGTTTATTTTAGAGCTCTACACTTGCACTATGCTGCCTCTTGAGTGCGGCCAACGCAAGACAACTGGCAAAGCGTGACGGTAAGTGTTTAGTTAATAATGTCGAACAATAACAATGTGGTTCCACTATAATTCATGATGAATAAAGGAGAAATGACGATTGCTGTTTACTTTCATAAATTCATTACAATATATTAGATAAATTTCTTTAATATTTTCTCATTTTGAATATTATTTTTTAATTTATTAAGACTAATTATTATACCACATGATAGTGAAAATTAAGTTTCATATGTATATTTAAAATCAATCTTACCTTCTGAATTATATTATTTCGTAGCTCCTCTTGTCGGTGGTGGTCCATCCAATAACTACTTACCACCATCCTCTAGCTACGGTGCGCCATCAGCTGGAAACGGAGGTGGTTTTGGAGGTGGAGCAGGTGGCGGTGGTGGATTCGGAGGATCAGCTCCATCCGGTTCCTATGGTGCCCCCTCGCCAAGCTACAGTGCTCCATCTCAATCTTACGGTGCCCCATCCAACGGTGGTGGATTCGGTGGCGGACACGGAGGTAACGGAGGCGGATTCGGAGGTGGTTTCGGAGGAAACGGCGGACACGGTGGAAACGGTGGTGGTTTTGGAGGTTCACCATCCCAGTCGTATGGTGCTCCTTCAGCTCCATCCAGTTCATACGGTGCCCCATCTGCCCCATCCAGCAGTTATGGCGCTCCATCATCTGGTTCCTTTGGTGGGGGTTCATCTTTCGGTGGCAGTTCTTTCGGTGGTGGTGCACCATCTAGCTCTTATGGTGCTCCATCTCCCTCTTACAATGCTCCTGCTCCATCTTCCTCGTATGGTGCCCCAGCTCCACAACCGCCATCCTCCTCTTACGGCGCTCCCGCACCTGCTCCACCATCCTCCTCTTACGGTGCTCCCGCACCGGCTCCGCCATCCTCTTCCTATGGCGCTCCTTCCAGAGGACCAAGCTCCAACTACTTACCCCCATCCACTAGTTACGGAACCCCCGCTGCTCCAGCTCCAGCCCCACGCCCATCATCATCTTACGGTGCTCCATCAAGACCTAGCTCTAGCTACGGCGCCCCATCAAATGGAGGTGGAAACGGTCACGGCGGTAACGGCGGTAACGGAGGATCTTCCTACAGTAGTCGTCCATCATCTAGCTACAGTGCCCCATCTAGACCAAGCCAATCTTATGGAGCACCATCAAGACCCAGCTCTTCATATGGCGCCCCATCGAACGGAAACGGTCACGGAGGCAACGGCGGTGGACACGGAGGCAATGGAGGTTCTTCCTACAGCAGCCGCCCATCTTCCTCCTACGGAGCACCATCTAACGGAGGTGGTTCATCCTACAGCAGCCGCCCATCCTCTTCTTATGGAGCCCCTTCGAACGGAGGTGGTTCTTCCATCTATGCCTCTAACGGAGGATACAGCAGCGGTGGACCATCTGGCGGTTTCGGTGGATCCAGCTCCTTCGGATCTTCAGGATCATTCGGCGGTTCCAGTAGCTACAGCGGATCTTTCGATGGTGGCAGACCTTCCTCGAGCTACGGGGCTCCAGCTCCAGCCCCAGCACCAGCTCCATCTCAAAGCTATGGTGCGCCATCCAACGGTGGACAGGGATACGCTAGTAACGGAGGATACACCTATTAAGAAGATGGAAGCAAACAACTTGTATATATTAGATTATTTATTTATTAGTACTTCCGCAGTATTATATACTTTTTCTAATTTTTATAAATAAAACCAGCTATTTTAATATACAAATATTTTTATTTACCTTCTAAACAAAATTTGCCAAATTTGTTACTAACAATTATTTGGATATTTGGATTTGATAATACTACTCAAATAAAAGTATTATTTTAGATCATATTATTATATTATATATACTTACCTTAAATAATGACTCACTTGGTATACAAAATATACTATATTATGTGATGGACTAATAGGTAGTAAATAGGATCATTACTTCAATTTATATTGAAAATAAATAAAATAACAAATCACTTGATACGATTTATTTTTCAACAATATTCTAGATTTCCTAATATATTACATTTAGTTTACCATAAATTTACATCAAAGACTATTTTATAGTTCAAGATAACAGTCTATTATTTTAAATTTAGTATACACATCATACCAAATATATTTTTTCTTTATATTTTATATTACAGCAACAACAGTGGTCATAACGTTTTTCTACATCGTAATATACACTACATGTGATATTTCAAACTTACAATCAATTTAACATATAGGTATAGTTTTCTAGTTACGTAGGTTGTTCACAGATAAGGTAGTTAATGCCTCTGGCGAAACCATCGATGATTATTGCTTTTCATAGTCTCACGCAATGCAAAGTGCTCTTTAGATTTAAAAAAATTGAAACGTATTCTGATTCTCTGATTTTGGGGAAGCGCAATATTAAAATCAAACTGTGTTATAAATTGTAATTATCTAGAATATAAATATATAAATAACTAGACAAATATAAATTAGGTAAATGATGGAAAGTTGAAACTATACATATTTATTAGATAACCGCTAAATGCTGTAAATCTTCCTTATTTATCTATTTATAACCGGTAATGACCTTACGCGTGTTTTACCGAAGGTATAGCTACGTTTACTGCATTCAATAAGTACATCAAAGATACACGCGAAATGCTTTCTATTGGCATTGTTCAGTTCGTCTTCACTTTCTGAAATTGATAGATACTAAATCGTTTAGCGTTGGCTTTGTGAAAGTAACAGTATTTCTTCTGTGAACATCCTGGGAAATGAAAAGTTTACATAAATAATGAATAATTTAATTTATACTTATTAATTTTTCGAATATGAAAATGCATTTATTGATATACTTGAGATATATGATATGTTTTTCTGATATGTATAGATTATTTAGTCTTTTATCCTCTGTGAATTGCCATAAAACGTAAAATTAAATTGAAATATTCTAATTATTGTTTTACCACATCGAGACATTCAGAGAAATTTTGAGAAATATACATCGAACATTTAAAATTTGATAAAAAATTAATATTAATACTGCTAAATAGACCCACTAAACAAGAGCATTTCTGCTACATTCCGTATTTATGCCTAAATTATCACATCGTGTAATGAATCACCAACGATAGCGCTAGATTCTACCACAATCAATGTTTCAAGCCATCTTTTCTGTATTTAATCCAATATTTAAAAAAGTTCAGCAGGTCTAAAATTATAAATATTTATAGCTTTGGTACACCTAGAATAAAATATAATCCAATAACAATTATAGGTATTATTAGGATACAATTCCGTACTTAAACCTCTTTAGAAAGTTAACAAGATTTCTGGGAAGAATTCGATGTAATTTGGTTCAAAATAATTACTGAAACTAAAAAGTACGATAATATTAAGACCTTAACAATCACAAAAAAGGTACAGTCCTAAAAAACGCTAGAATCGCACCTTAATTATTTATACTAACCTGTAAGCCCTTTAGGAAATGATCATATTGAAATTATTTTTTTTTACAAGACATAATGTTTAATATATTTTCATAATATTTAAAATGTTAAATTAAAAAACCTATATACATATTAAAGTCTTTTTCGTAATTGTTAAGTGTATCACATAAATATGCTTCACAAAAACTGAACATTAAAAAAACTGTTTTCGACCCAGAAAACAACTGACTTAATAACCGTCCAGCAGTTATAATATAACTATTAACCACTTATAGTTTCTACATAGCACCTATCTATCCTTGGAAATTAACATACATTTACTGCAAACGAAGACTTCTGTTTAATTAATTTATAGTGTTGTTTGGGAGGTGTCTACTGGATTAGTAATATTACGGTTACCTCCGCCACTGCTCACTGAACTTCTTAGTCTTTCAACTTCCGAAGATGGAATATCATCATCAGCCTCTAATGCTGGATTGATCCTCCCATTCCGCTCGTCCTTTCCGACTAAAGTAGCGGCTCCATATAATTTTCCCATAGCCCCGGAAGCCATCACCGACATTTGTTCACCTTCTTCAGCTGGTTCTCCTACTCTTTCTATATCTTCAGGAATATTAACCACGCAATTAAAGAAATCATATCCAGGAGCAAGTCTGCCAGTCTCGAACAACCACTTGGAGTACCACGACACGCCAATTAACGTAACCAACGATATTAACATTGCCATTGTTCGGAAGGGGAAGAGTTGCCTCTGTCCAACTTCATCGTAACCTGGATATTTGATGAGAGGATCCAAGAACATCAAAGGTTCTCCACCAGATACTCGTACTAAGAATGCTATTATGTAAGCGGAAAGGCTTCCGTAAGTGTTACAATAGTCCTTGAAGTGGACAACCATCAGAAGCTGCGGGAACAGTATTACGTAGACTAAATCGGAACACATCGACCTGGAAAAAATAAATCATATTAGAGTAGGTAAATTAACTTTATTTTGTTCTCAGACAGTGTGTTAATTACTTTTTGTCATTCTAACGTGGCAAAGCAATGAACTTTTATTGCACATTAACATATTAGTGTTATTAGAAATAAAAATTAATTAGTTATTTTGAAACTATACATTTCATTACATTACTATTTGTTTAGCAAACATAATTTAATTCAATTATTATTTATTATATGTATATAGTTATTAATACTCACCATAATCCATAAATAGAAGGTATAGTTAGAGCCATGATTGTAGCCAGAACACCGACAATTAATATTGACACCCTCATTACCCAAATGATTTCCATTTCCGAAGCCTTTTGCCTGAATATCAGTTTGTAGACATTTCTTGCAAACATTGAACTAGCTGACAGTACGCTGGAATCGGCTGATGACATTACGGCAGCAGACACAGCTCCCAAACCAAAGAAAGATACGAAATCTGGGGTTAAATATTGTAGCACCATTGGCAAAATCATGCTGGTTTCATCGGCGGTCAATGGGTACGGACCTTTATATCCGGTTTCGTTCCAAGCTGAAACAATAAAAATTTTGTTTAAAATGAGAAGCGTGATTTAACATAAGTTCAAACTAACCTGTTCCTTTAGCGATAGCACCAATAAGCACTGGCGGAATGGCCATTAAAACACATCCAATAGCGGCTACGTAAGACAAAACTTGAGCTCTTCCTGCCGACTTGCTCGACAATACCCTCTGGAAATATACTTGCCAAGGAATTCCGCCGAATACCAGTAATAATCCGTAGTCGATGTAAAACCACAACTCCTCAGATTTGACTTCTCCAATCCAATCCACATCCATCGACGACAAAGATGTTACATGTTCACTGGTCCAAGCGAACGGAATGCACATCCACAATCCAATAAATATACAAAACAATTGTATGACATCTGTGTACGCTACTGAATATAATCCTCCAAACAGTGTATAAAATACAGCTATACAAGCGCTGAAGATGACACTTGTGCGATGATCCATGTCTATAATGACACTGAGCGTGGCCCCAAGGGCAGCCAGAATACCAGCGGCCCAAAAAACTTCACCACAGAGTGCTGGCAAGAAGAGAAGCCCTCCCATACGTTCCCCAAATGTGTCCTGTAGTGGATCCAGCATGGTGATGTAACCCTGTTGACGCATTTTATTGGCAAAAAATATGCCGCCAAATGCTAAGCTCAGCGAATACCCAAAAGGCGCTTGGCACCAAACCAAACCTGATGTGTAAATAGCCTCAGCCGTTCCGTTTATGTAGCCTCCACCGACCCACGTGGCTGTAATGTAAATTTCACTGTAATTTTTACTTAGATCCAGATTGAAATTAATAATTTCAATTTTCAATACAATATAAAGGAACTTATAATATTTAATAAGAAAATAATGAAAGTCTTGGAATGGATATTTAGATACAAAATATAAAATATTTATTACCAATAAAAGTATCCTGTTTTATTGTCAACAATTAATGTAGATGTTATAAAGTGTATTTCCTGGCTTGACTTACCTGTCATGGTAAATATCCCCACAAAGAGACCAATGTTTCTTCCGGCTAACATGACCTCTTCTTCTGAGTCGTTTCCCGCTTCTTTTTTTCTCGCCGCCCATATTCCCACACCCAAAATTAATATATAAAATAGAATAATTGATATTACTCCTGCTACGTTTATCATTGTGATATTCTGCAATAAAGACAAATTTTCATTTATTTTTAAATTAATTACAATGCAATTTATTTATTTTACATAAAATTTTATTATTTTTTAAATAACATTATAATATATTCCTTGTGTAGTAACTATTAGTGAGTATTTTGCTATTTATTAATTAATTGATTGTCGAAATTTAGGGATTTTTGATTAAAAAGGTTTTACAATGATTAGGAATTTTTATAGAAACTATTAACATGAGTTTGCCACCCATAATTACAATAGAAAAGATTCTTGAGAATTTGAAACCTTTCCCTTTCATCTGATTTAAAATTGCTTAAACAATTTCACTTTCATAAAACTTTAGCTAATCAAGTTAACTGTTTTGTCTAACTTGATAATAAGCTTAATTTCGAAATATGTGTTCATCAAAGAGAGTGTAGTAATATGAGAATTAATTGTTTAATATATCCTATCCTAATTAATAATTAGTACGTATGCGAATTGTGTTTATACAAATATTGCATTGTTAAACCTTGACAATATTTTTATTATTTTAAATAGCAACCAAAAATGGCATTATCATCATTATTAACATGATACGTCATTTGAATGTAATTTCATTCACTGAGGTTTTGGGTCAAGATTAGTGTTCAAACGAACTACAGTAAGACAATCCAAATTGTTCCTAATTATGTAAAAATTGTATTGCTCACAAAATCAGCATTTAAGGCATATAAATGGCTTTTATTTTCTAAACATGGAATGAAATAGTGAAGGTTAGTTCTCTAATAAACATCATTCATTCATTCCGTTGGAAATAGCATTATAAAAATTTTAGTTTCTGCAATAATGCAGAGTTTTTATGGTTTTCGATGGAATAATTGTGGTTGGCATTCTGATATTTTAAATTTATTCTGAAGAAACAACATAAATCCGCATAACAAATTTAGCAAGTCTCTTTGGCGCAAATTTTAATAATAGACACTCGGTTCGTAAGGAAATTTAAATACTATGTTCTGCGCAATAATGATACCATTTTTGAAATAACAGAGTAACTTTTCTGATACAATTTTAAATAGTCTTTAATAATAATGATAAATATACATATTACAGATGTGTATATTTAAATTTACGTAATCGTAGAAACTTTCACATTTTATGGATTTTATCTTATTAATTCGTACTCTTTTTTTTGAATTATGTGAAAATTAAATCTGTACAAAAAACACGTTCACATACATATCACACATAAGATAAAAAATATATAATATAAAATAATTGAAAACTATAAGTGATTGTGTGATCCATAGGAAATTGAAACAATCTTTTATTTGATGCTTAGGTGTTAATTATAATTAATTATAATCCTTTCTGTAATCGACCAACAATGTGACACGCCAAGTTCAACCTTGACATGTAGGGAAGCACTCAAAATAACCATGAATGGACTATAAAAGTTATAAATATATGTTTGTAAAGTTTTATGGTATAGTAAAAAATAATATTAGGATATTCGCCTTTTAACCATTTTTTGGTTGCTCCAGTAAATTATTTCTTTTTTCTAATGAGAAGCAATTTCTCATTAAATTTACCAAGTCAAGTTAGACTGACATTTTAACGTTTAGAGGTGAGTTTAAACATAAGGAAGAGTTAATTTTATGGTTCAGTTTTAGTAAGAGTTATTTTTTATTAATGTAAATGTCAGTAATGACATATCATTTAATTCAATTCCATTAATTTTAAATATTTATACATTTAATCCATAGCATATTATAACTTAATAAATGGATTCAGAAATGTAATAATACAGATTAAAAATAATAAAATTTTAGTTACCAATATAATTAATACATTTTCTAATCTATTAAATATTGATTTGTTTAAGGGTTTTAATGAATATTATGCGTGTTCTATGAATCAACTTGAAATTAATTTTAATGTTGTTTACAGTCGTATATGAAGGAAAAAATCAATATTGTCACCACTGTCAATAAAATTCGAGACTACTACACCAATATTGGTACCATCTTTAATTATATATTTATTAAATACTACTTTAGAGTTTTATATTTGGTACATTACATCTTATTCATTTTATTAGAATATAATAATATAAACATCATATTGGCCATTTTAACTTCAAAATACACTCACGTTTATTAATTCAATGAAGATTCTTTGGAGGCATAAAAATATTGACCGTTTTATTAAAAGTTTGGAATGCTTTCATGGTATTGATCTAAACTCTTTTAGGTAACAATGTCCAATGATACAAAAGCATTTGAAGAGGTATGCGCAAAAAAGGTATAATTTGTATTACAAATTAAATAGTACATGGCTACGATAAATTGTTTATGAAAAAATAAAAAGATGACTTGTGTTAAGCATATAAATTACCTGTGAACGTTTTCTAGATGGGAGTTACTTGAAGCACTTATATATTAAAGGCGAATATACAAAAATCTTAACAAAATATATTGTATTTGACCACTTTAACAGTACCTAATTTAATTAATATTATTATTAACTATTGATGCGTGTTTGCAATGAATTAAACAGCAATCGCCCCAACGCAGGGAGGTTTTTTGAGAGGGGCTGTTTCTCGTTCTAAACGCTAGCCCGCACATGGGCGCTCTTTAACTTCATCAAATCAACACTACAGACACCCAAAGACATACAAATTTGACGCTCGCACGGCGAGAACTGTCCTGGTCCTGCGAGGTATTGATCCTGATTGTGACGTAAGCGAGGATGTGGTGTTCATTGGGCGCCTGCTTGAACGGTTCCCTTTACCTCTCCCGAAGAGATGGAGGCGGCGCATATGGGCCCATTGGAGATGGTTTTGGTTACTCCCGCCCGACACCCACGCGCACCGCCGCCGACCAGTAAGGTCGTCCTGAAGGACGAATGCCTCAATAGATGGTTTAGGTCGTTTCGATGAATTTTTATGCATGATGTTTACATTACATCTGCTCTCGTACATTTACGTACATTTATATTGATTGTCTGCCATTCACACTCGATTCGGCCAATTGTAAATTTAACTTTAACCACTTTTGGTTCGGTTTGCATTTTTTTAATAATTAATTTAATTATTCAAAATTTACATTCATTACAATATTTAATAGACTATGTTAAACTGTAAAACAAGGAAAAAAGTCAAGATTTTGTTTAATATACTAATATAATAAAATAGAGTTCAAAGAATTTTGATTATAAAAACTAGTCTAATCTTTTTAAAAATAATTTTGAGATTTATTTTTTTTTAATGATTCCAAACAAAGTATTTATACTAAGTATCTAGATCAGATGTAGATTATCTTTATTTTTAATGTTTAATTATATTCTTTCTATATATAAGTTATTTATGTATTTAATATTTTTAAAAAATAAAAATAAATATACGTTTATACTACCACAAGAAAATATCGCTCCTATCTAATATGTTTTTCCAGTGTGTGTTTTTTCAAACTAAGAAAAACAACGTATAAAAGATTTATCAACATCCAAACTTCGATGTATTCCGTTGAAAGGTTCCATAAATCTTGTTTTATAAGTTTCCGTATGCTTTTAAGCATTTGTAAACTTTTATCCCGAACATTTTTATCACCTACCTAACAAATGATGTTAATTTATTTTCTTAAGTAATGCCTCACAATGTGAAAATTTTAATGATGGTACATTAAATTATATAAATGTTAATATAATCTTTAAAATACAGTAATTTATAATTTATAATTAGTAACTAATGTTATATTTTTAAATATTTTGTGAAGTCTTCTTGTAGATATACTTGAGAAATTCTCTTGCTTAGGCAGTAACAAGTATTATTTCTGGTCTTCTCATGTAATAAGATCGTTTAAAATATCATTTATTATTTCTACTATTCTACTACTACTAATTTATTATTTTTACTAATTAGATTTATGTAATTTAATCACGAAATATTATTATGAACTAATGTTTAACCCTTTCGCAGACACTGGGAGTATTATTCTGATATTCACAGGTAATAAGTTATCTTCCACATTTTAGTGCGCCATCCAATGTTAAACAAAATAAATCTCAATAAAGTATGGGAATTGTAAAGTTTAAAAAAAGTGATTTAAATCATAGAATATCGAACAGGTGCTTTTGGGGCGAAAAAATGGTGTTTAAAGTGAAAATATTGTAATAATTCAGCTAAATCTATTTTCTGCATTTATAGTTAGTTTATGGTTTCCTTCGTATGTCTAATCATGTATAGTGTTATGGAATATTTTTGTTGGGAGTGTTTCACATTTATTATAAGTTATTTATAATGCATTCAATTGCTCTAATTACAAAAATATTTGACATAAATATTTTTTCACAGAGACAAACATTTATGATGGCTCAAAGGTAGGACCTTGATGATCCTAAACAACATGAAGTTGAATTGACAAATTTTTTGGGTCCTTCCAGATAATGAATCTAAATCTAACCAACAGAAGATGAGGATGCAATAGAGGAATTGCAAAAAGATTGTTAAAAGAAGAGATAAACTCATTTCAAAATAACTCCCAAATTTCTTCCTCTACAAGTAAAAATTTATTTTTCGCATATTTCCATATTTATGCAAATTATTTAAATTTTGGTTTAAAAGTTTCATCTAACTCTCACTTCTAAGCTCGAAAGATAAAAATAATGAATTTTGATTTTTATACTAAGGATGATTGACGTGGTGCCAGAAGTGTACTCTCCAACATCAAAATATTGTATTTTGTAGATTTTGCACATATTAACTCAAACATTATTGAATTTAATTTCAGGCCATGGTATAGCCATTTTATTTGCAATTGCACGAAGAATTTAAAAAAATCAGTGTATTTCATTTAAATTAACGAAGATGATGTCATTTTCGTTGAAATCGGAAATTACATTTTATTCAAAATAAATTAGAAAGTTAATTTTTAATTGCTGTAGAAATTTCAAAGCAATACGTTTTATGATTGTATATATTTTATTTATATATAAATTTTTATATTAAATTTATTATCAATATTTGGTGATTATTTAAATAAATATAACACTTCAAATTTTATTGGAGCTATTCTTTGATACATAAAACTGAATTTTCCTTCAACTTCATTAATTATAAAAGATGTTCAACACGCCACCTACTCAATTTCAGATCTCTTTGTTCTTTAATTCATCCAAAAGCATAAAGATGGTAATTTATATAAGAACTCTAAAAGTAATTAAAACCAGAGAAAGCAATTTTATGAAGAACTTTATTTATTTTACATTCAGTGAAAAAGTTTACTTAATTAATTTTCAGTAATACTTAAAACCTTTAGTAAAAAATAATTCAAATTCAGAACATTCAGAACAGAATTACATTTTAAATATTTGTTGAATTGTGTGATATGTATATTTTAAAAGTATGTTATCAGGCGATATATTATAACTGCATGTGATATCAAAGAGGATATATTTTGTTCCGAACATGTTTGTACATCCTTTGTCCAAGGCGCACGAAATGTTTACACGAATAATAAAAATTTGATCATTAACCTTGTAGTCCCTAGTCTGTTAACTTGTCAAATTAAATATTTCATTTGGCTACTTACAGGTATAGAAAATCGATACCATTTCAAGGTTTCCACAGTTTTTCATTTCGTTATTCTGACAATTATGGTCATCAATTTGAAATTAAGAAAAGTCCTTGGGAAGTATGGTTTTAATTTAAATTGCTAAAATTCAAAGTTTTTCCAAATATCCGCAAAAATAAACATTTTTTTTTACTTATTGAATTTTTATTCATGTAGTGGTGTACTTTAATTTAAATAATGTTAAATGTGATGATAGATTGAAGAAAAGAGGTACACATGCTTTATTTGGTGCAAAGAAAATTTGCTCTAGAAATTATCCCGAATATTGAATAAACTTTTAATACAGTTAATAAAAATTCTTCTTTTTTAATTGTGATATTTTCGATTAACCTTTCTTCAAACTTACAAAGAATTAAATATTAAAAATATTTCTAAATTAGACTATTATTTTTTTAATTTATCAAAATTATTTTATTTTTTTTAATAGCACATGTAGATCCTTATAAGAAATTCTCATAACCTTCTAACAAGTAAAAGACACTAAATAATTCTCTTTTGAGTATCCATCCGCCATCTGAAGGTTTTCGAACGAACTGACATTTTTATTGATTTTATTTTATTCGGCCATCTGTGCATTATGAGCCAAACTAAAATAAAGCGTTTCAAGTTAACTCTAAATACAAATCCTGCCCTGATTAGCAGGACTAAAGAATTTATGTCGTGCGAGGTATTTGTTATCGATATCATAGTGTAATAAAGTCTTTTGTTACATATTCTTTGAGAATAAATGATATTAATCAATTAATTACCATTTAAATACCAATTTTTTTATTTTAAAAAATAACTGAACAATATTGTATTAAAATAAGTCACAAATTGAATGATACTAATTATTGAACCATACGAATACCAGATAATAAATAATTATCATGATACTTTTGTTAAATAAAAAGAAATAATTTTTATGCTCAACTTTTATTTAAGCTGTAACATTAATTATACATTTGAATGGAATGTTTCCAAGTAGGCCTCTAAACACAACATTATTTTCACATTTAAACAGCATTATCTTAAGATTCTTGTTTCCGTGATCACTTAATTTGGGGTTAAGGATAATATTTTTATTTACTATAGTATAATATTGATAAATAAAAAAATATAAACTAATCAACAATCAATGTTAAATTACTTTCAATTATTATTATTACGATTGGATAAACATTAAACATTATTTAGGTAATTTACACAATACACAAACTTTTATATAATATTCAAAAATTAGCAATTTTTACCTTTTTTAAGATATAGACGTCTCATCTACAGTAAATTTTTATAAAACGCTTTGTAATTATGTACTTTATTTGGTCACATTGATTATCAGCTTACACATTTAATATAAAAACGCATTTTTCCCCATTTGCAATAAATTTTGTGTTAAAATATTACATTTGTATCTATCCATAATATTCTGTTTCTTCAACTCCGAAGTAAATATGTATATATTTTTTTTCATATTATCCAATCCATTATCCTTACAAAATTGGAATCTTGATTAAAATTTTAACTGAATAGGATTTAATAAAAGTTAATCATCTTTTTTCTCGATAATTCACTCGCGAGTTAGAAAAAGAATATAGGGACGTATAACATCTTTTGCTACACTCTAAAGCTAACATCTAGTGGATAAATAACCCTGTATATCACAAATAATAAATTAATCACATATAGTAAATTTATGAATTTACATTTTTAATAATTATATTAATAAATTAACAAAATTTTTTATAGTATATTTAGTTAGTGAAAATGTAATTAAATATGAACAAACACTCTTTATTTCCATTTCATTCGCAGATCTTTTAATTCTTGGGCGAAATATTCCTTTACTAAACAAGTTCCAGACAGATTAAATTGTAATTAAAAAATAAATTTCTTGAACGGCGTGAAAATGAATTTTCTTTTCTTTAATTGTCATCAAAACATGTGCGCTTGTATTTAAACACCGTCATTGTTGAAGACAGCAAAACCATAATAAGTACGGAGTAAATCTCCAGTGACACAAACTTATTAAAGAGATCGCGGCGTTACTACGAGAACAATTATATAACTCAATCAAAAACGGGAATTAAACTAAAGTTAAGAGAAAACTTAATTTGCCGACGATTTTGTTACTCGGTTTGATTTTGAAATGTAGTTTAAGTTATTTAATTAGAATATTGGAGCCCTTCTAATAAATTGAGTTTGAAGCTGTTTACGACAATACATCATATATTTCACAGAAATTCGTAGAACGTAATAATATTCAATAATTAATAGCTAGCCTTGTTTCCGCGCATAGATATGCTCATTCTGCGTTCGATCCTCGAAGACGGGAAAACTTGTTCTGTGGACGTCGACGAGGGAGGAGGATACCTCCACCTCCAAGGCCGTTGCTGAAGATGGCCGTCAGTTGAAGCCCTACCTCTAAAGGGAACTGGTTCATTAGGACTGGAGGCGCACCCTTCTTTACCTTCACCGTCGTCTTCTGCTTCGACTTCCGTGCATCGTTTGCCCGTGCTGTTTGACGGGCGAATTGAATGTGGAATCAAATTACTGGGCGATATGGCGGAAAATAGACGAGATGTTTCCGGCGATATCTGCTCCCTTTCACTTCCAGAGCGGCGCAATTTTATCGGGTTCTTGCTGTGGACTCTCCAGAATCTGCATACGTCACGGAAAACGGCTAAGACCTATATTAAAATCAATAAATGTAGAATAGAGCATTAATAAAAAAAAGATTGTCGAAATAACTTTTAAATAATTATTTATTTAAGATACATATACAATATGTGGTAAATAAATAAAATAATTAAATATACTGCATTAAATTTTACTTATATTATTAATAATAATAATTCAATTTACAAAAAAATGTTTTATATAATATTAAATTTGATTGCAATTAATTAAGTATAGAAAAATATTGATTTCGCATTAATATAAATTAAGATTAAGATGCAACTTCTTATTCAATTAAAACTAAGCTCATATGAGAAAATAATTAAAGCTAATATTTTCTTGATCATTAATTTTGTGGCTTGTGTGTGCAACCCGATATTGGAACACAGTTCTTTCAAGAAACATGGATTTCGTCTCTAATCATGATTAAACTTAATACATCATCCATCAAAAAGGAGAAACTGTTGTATCAGCAACTTACTGAAATAAATTGTAGTGTTATGTTATTGATTACTGACTACTTCAGTTTTTAATATTATTAAAAAAAATAATGATTAACAGACCAACAAAATAATCAGATTCAATGTTAATTTAAATTCTCTATATGCATGAGAAAATAACTCAAAAATATTTCATCGAATTACACAGTACAATTCAATATACTCAGCGATATGTAAAATCATTATAAAATATATTTATAACGAACTCTCGAGTAGCGCATTAAAACCAGTCGAATATGTCGTTAAGCTTTTATAGATTTATATTGGATAAATTAGTATATTTGCATAATAGAAAATTCTGTTGACATAACTAATAAGAATATTGATTACCTGTTCAATGCTTTCCCTAACTGAAATTTCGTGAAAACACACACAGCCAATTTCTTTGCTTCTCCGCTGACCTTCCTCCAACGAAACCATTCTGTCTTCCACTTGGTCAATTTTATTTCCGACCAGAACGACAGGTACATCACAAACGTTATCCTTGCTACTACCGCCAAGTTTTCTCCGCCTTTTGTTGTAGTTTATCAGAAATTTCAGTCGATAGCATTCGTCAAAGGAGCATTTATCCGTTACCGAATACATAAGTATAAAAGCCTCCGCCCAACGTATGTTGGCTTCTAATCCGAGATATTCGTTTTCCTGTAAACAGTTTTTATATGAATTGGAAGTACACAAAGTACTTTATTGATACGTCATTATTAACATTACCGGATATCAGGTTTTCTTAAGAATGTTATTGCTGACTAATAAGAAAAATCTTAAATATTTATAAATTATAGAAAATTAGAGTTATCTGATTTCAAAATAAACATTACATTATTTATATATGTATCATAATGTACAACGTTTGTTTATCATAGCATAGGATGTATATGAAAAAAAGATACTACGATAATAGTATATTCTATGAACATTGCAAATAAATATGTTAAGAAAATATATATTCTATTCTTTATGTAAAAACAGTTACAATTGTTAAGAACTGAAAACCAGTAATTAACTAATTAAAAAATAAACAAATAAAAAGTAATTAAATTAAAATTAAAATAAAAATAAATGTAATATTTTGGTGGATGCGCCAGGATAGTAACATATCACCTTAGATGATAACGGTAATTTTCAATAAACATATTCCTAAATTATAATTTATATTAGACAATTTATACAACCTCAATTTCGATGTGGTCGTGGTAACTTTTATTGGAAATTATACTAATTTCCTGATAACTAACTAGATAAGATGACTATAAAAATAAAAATAAATTAATCAACTAATTAAAATTGTACAGGGACTGTAGTCACATACAGATCCAGTGGTCAGTTAGTCACTGATTTTTGGTATACACTTTGTGTATAGAACTGTGAATGAATAAAAATTTAAACAAAAATATTGAATACATTGATGTGTTTTATTTCTTTAAACTGATAATACTCCATTGTAACCTACATGATAATCCAAACACTAAAATTTGGTATTAATCTGACTTGGTATATTTCGCCCCGAGCTGTCCCTCCATTTGACGCTGAAGGTCCCCAGCGTTTGTTAAGGAGAAATTGTATTTCGAAACCTAGAAATCCGAAGATCTTGTTGGCCGAAACAACAAATTTACATCAGAATGTTAAAAGCACTCTAAAATAATTCCCGTAATGTGAAATTGATCATTATCCTGTTTTAATACTGGATTTTGAAGGCTCCAAAGTTAAGGTAACAAATGAAGTTACACAAACCACACACCATATGCCGTTCACGACCATGTTCAGACAACAATCTTCAACAATTCCAGACAATGTCCCGGTTCATCCGATTAGCAATTCCCACAAAAAGAAGTACTGAATCTTTTAAGCACCGTCTTCATAGTAACGGAATTCGAAATGAACGAAAGAATAATCCTTTAAAAACATCAAAAATGAGATGAATACTAAATTATGTCTACGTGTTCTAATTTCTCCGTCACTGCGTGGGCAAATAGCATGATGACAACTGTTAGTGTTATACAAAACATTTTTATTATAAGTTTCACTTTAGAGGCCTGAGTCGTAAAAATAATTACCACTCTTGTGTACATGTTTACATATGATTATTATCTCATATACATTTAGCTGTTTGTGTCCGTTATTTTTAGAGGTAAAGTACAAATTAATATGTATACATGCTATAAATTAATAAGTATGAATTAATATGTACCTCAAAAGTATAAAAAAACTAATTTACTTACTCCGGTTTGTCCGGCGGTATCCAATATTTCAAAGGAAACTAATTCTTTATCAATAACCGTTGCGTAAGTGTAAATTCTTTCCAGAGTTGGATCGTATTCTCCGATGTATCTTCTCGTTGTGAATCGCACTACCATTGCTAAAACCCATTCAATATAAATATCCCTGACATGAATTTCACGAATTTTCTGACAGTGCCAGTCGTGCTATTGCAGAACCGCTATTTAATAAACAGCATCGTCTTTGTTCGTTAGATTGGAGGTGCCTTTACAAAGAGAAATATAGGACAATCAATTTAACGCAGACATGGACGAAGCACTTAATAATTCATTCTATATTGCACTAAGAAACTGTTTAATAAACAAGGATCTGATTATGCATAATTTGACAATGAAGAGGCTTGTGACATTAATGGAAGTAATCTTAACTAAACTGGCGCATTTACATATGGCGTCACTGATCGTAATAATTTGAAATTAATTTGTTTAGAAAATCATCACGTTCAAGTTTGTTTTTATACGAGGACACTAGAACGTTTAACTTTCCTTTTTTAATCAAAAGCTCCGGTATTTACATTAGTTTCGGAACTTCGTATCAGATGAATTTACGATGCAAATAAGTAAACAAAATGAGGGTGAAAATACGAAAGTTAAAAGTAAACAGCAAGTTTCCCAATAAATGCTCTCCACGCGTGACATGTGTCCAGTTCTTTTAATAGCGACAGGATAACCGTAAACACATGTTAACCTTCAAAGGGTCAAGTTGGACTGCTTTCCGCAACGTCCGGTACTCCAGTTCAATTTTAATCAAAAACTTTTGACATTAAATATTGATTTATAAAGCGACCGATCTGTGCAATTTCTAATAAAATAAACACATTTTGGCGAGTGAACGAATTGCTGTGGGCGTTTATAATTTTCATTTTGTGTGAATCATGTTGAATAAATTACTTAAATCACGAAATTCACTTATTTTATGCTTGCACTACGTGCTTGCAAATAATTATGTTTGTGATTTTTTTTGCTGTTAAATATTTTAAAAAGAATTGTATGCTAGGCTATAAATTTAGATTTATGATTATTTATACATTAACCATTCTAAAATTATATTTTGATGGATGAATGTGATCACTAATGAAATTGTACGAATAGCATGTAATATAATCAAAAGTGTTATTTCGGAACAATGATTGATGAGATGGTAACTTCGACGAAAATACATAAAAAATTATCAAGGTATAATAATCATTTATTAACACTAACAAAATTCAAATAAATTTAAATCACACTCTTACCAGTCTTTCCAATTCCACTTTGGCCAAGAACCATAACTTTTAACGATTTTTGGCGGGGATACAGTCCCAGTTTCGCCAATGAGGATTTTGGAGAGGTTGCGTTCATTGTTTCCTCATCTGTAATATAAAAATGTTTATAAAATTGTATACATAATTAATTAATTTTATTTTATCCACACAAGAATATGGCTTTTTTGGATAGACGAATATATCAAGTTAATATTTCTTATGGCAACATCACTCAATTAATAAATTGATATTCCAAATTATTTTCGTTTATTTTCATTAATAATAATTAATTCATGTAATGATGTTTAATGTAATGTGATTTGTTTATTTATATATTTACCTTGCTTATATTTAACGGCACCTAGTTAGGATTATACCTTTTCCTTATTTGAGGATTTGAAAATTATACAACTCACCTCTTATTAAAAAAGTACCTATATAGAATATGGAATTTTCTAATTTTTAACGAAGCTATTTCTAACATCTTCCACAGACAATCATAAAAAACGAAGGACCAGTAGCAAATATTGAGGGATTGCTATATTATCATCCTATACAATTATGGCCTTACTGATGTCATTCTAGTCTTCTTAATACCCTTAATTATTTATTGTTGACCTTTTCTTGTTGTGTTATTTGTTTGTTTCTTGTTCTCGTTTCTTTCGCTTTCTTAATTGTTCTATCATTTCTATGTCTTTCTTGAAAAATTTTAGGAACACTGACATCCTTTTTTGTTTTCCATAATCAGTTAATTTTGTCATTGCCATTTACCATTTAAACCCCCCAATGATACTAAAATTGTTTTAAATCAGAGTTCATATTTGTTTATATACTTTTATTCCTCTAAAAGCAACAACAAACATCAAAAGCTCAGTATGAATTAATATACGTCACTTTTTAACAATAGGTAAAATTTAATTTAGGGATGACTAGCTTTATACGTTAAAATAATAATGAAAATGTAATTAACTGAACTACGTATATGAGAAACACGAAATATAAAACAGGTGTCGGATACATCCTTCCGACGAATGTTTATGAACACTTTTAAAAGCCATGTTGACATTTCAAACAAAAAAGAGACGAAATTAATTTGCACACTACACCATGAAAATGTAACATATCATTTAACAAGTCAAGATATATTTGATATTTTGATAACACAAATGTGGTGTTTCTCATTAGATGCCTCACGTACATGTTCTGTGCATGTAGTCTTCATAAAACATGTAGAAATATATATCTATACACCGTTCTTTTCTAAAAACTTTTAAATATAGTTTAGCTTACTGAACTCGTTACTTTGTCACAAGTTTGTAATGTGTATATAAAGTTTATACCTATGCAGTGTGTGTGAAAACTCACAGAAAAACTTTTTGAGTATCAATTTCTTACAGGATAATTTACTAAAGAATTCTCTTCATGTAAATAAAGTCAAATATACGAAAGTTAAAATTTACTAAATTGAATTGTATCATTTTAGTATTCCATGTGAATTGTCTTTAATTTTATTAAGTGGCTCTCCTTTACTCTTCCTTTAAAAACAAATTTAATTTTAGTATTTTACTTGGAGAATGTACATCATCATTTTATGTACGTTTCATATTAAGGAAGAAAATTAAATTATCACAAAATAGGGGGTTATTGTGAATAAAAGATCATTAAAAATTTAGAATTTAAATTATTTTTACTATGACTAATTTTATTAGTTTATAAAAGAAATTAATGTTTCACTATAAATACTATAGATTTAATTTTTAATAAAAATGCATTATAATTTAATTTAGAGTTAATTTATAATAATTATATAAACAGTAATGTCATAAATGTAATAAATATTGATAAAGTAAAAATATAATATGTATAAGTAATTCAAATATAATATTTTAATATTGTATAAATTGTAATTTATTTTCTTATAATGCTTTTTTGTTTATTCTTATATAACAAATCTAATTGTATTATATTACTTGATTGTTTTGATACAAAATATTTCGTTCTGAGAATAAAAATATAAAAAGCAGCAACCGATTGAATTTTCAACAACTGACTCGCTGAAATAAACGGCAATAACAATAAGAAAAATACCCACTTGGCAATATTGAATTTCAAAAGTTTTAAATACATAATTAAATTTCTCACATTTCAAAGAATATCAATAAGTTACCGGGTATTCAACTACTGTATTAATTAGTAACTAATAAATTTATAGTGCTTCTTACTAATACATTCGGTCCTGATTTAAATATAAACGATGGCGTAAATTAATTTTCATTTTAAGAACTATTCACATTACTCGTAATTCAAAACACCAAATTTATTACAAGTAGATCTTTAAACATAATCTTCATAATGTTTTATCATATTAAAATATTTATATATGTAATCAACGTTGTAATGCAACAGCCAGGAGTGAGCTGAACATAAATCAATATTTTTGATGGAAATTTCATTGCCAGGAATCACTGGGAAGTTGTGTGTTTTAGTGGGAAATTACCACTGGTTATGTTAGACTAAATCAAATACTAATTATAATATTAGTAAATAATTAATACCAAAGATAATGTAAGTGTAGAGTTCAATTATTTCAACAAATTAATTATACTATTTAACAGAAACACTATTACTTTTTGGGAATAATTATATTCTAATGTTAAAAAATTATTTTTAACAAGAATTTAATGTCTTTTTTATCCATATTAAATTTAAAATTTTTCATTGTGGAACATAGACATTGTGTAGATTTTATTTATTTTATTTTTATTTCACTTATTTTATAATTAAAACAATATTAACAATTTGACAAATAGTCTCACCAAGTAATTCCTTAAATGTTTATTTCTTATTAGATGGGACAACATTTAATCGATAGAATTTATAATAAATTATGTAACAAATTTGCAAATTATGTTAAAATAAATATCAACTAAATCAAATATTAATTATTATTATTCTTTAAATATAATGCATTTATTTCAGTGTTACCTCCACATTTTGATATATTCTAAATAAGTTCGCCATCGAATATACAATTCAATTAAATACATAAATTCGAATATGTTTAAAACAAATTATTTATTTTATTGATTATGAAAGAATCATATCATGTTCACTGCAATTACTAAAGTTTAAGTATTATGTCAATATTTTTACATTAATTAAATACCATTTTTATTTATTAAAAATTAATTTTGGGCACAACAGTGGTTCTTTACAGGTTTTTACATCACCTCAAAATACAAAAGATTCTTTTGTACTCTGAAGTGATATGCCACTTATCTAACAGGTACGTATGACATTCATGAAAAGAGAATTTTAGGAATAAAAGATCGTAATAAATTTAGTGGAGAACTCAACGTTTAATGAAATTGAACGGGTTTGCTTATGTAAATTACTATAGACAGCAGCATTAATTAAGAGAAAAAACAAGATAAGCAATCTAAGTTAATTGACGTAAATTAAAACACAATTTCAAAATGAATAAAACTATAGAAATTGGAGGACGTATTTAGTCCTTCTTGTGAAAATCCACATATACGTACATATTTAACGATTTTTCATAGTAAGTGTGCAATTAGTTTGACAACTTGTCAATAAAAACGCAGTAAAAGTTAAACGGTCGCGGTGATGGGAATCTGTTTTGGATATTTCTAGGTCGAATAAAACGACAACACATTATGGGGGTTATAATGGACCTAAAACGATTTGAACCAATGACACGTGCCTAAATAAAAGAGCAAAATATACTATGTACCGATTTATGAGAGTTAGATTTTCACTCAAAAGAAAGCAATTTTATTTATTTTATTTATCGAAACATTTTCTCAGTGACGATGATTTTTTTTCTTTAAGCATGTATTTTGAACCCACTAAATATCATTTATCACTTTGATGTTGACATACCTAGGGAAATCAAAATCTCTTTTTATCTAATGATGTACTTTGATTTATGTTCGTATGTTAAATCAATATGCATAAACTGTGATTACATCGGTAGTATTTTTTAAATGGTATTCTTACTGTTTTTAAAGTTAGTGATTTTTTACTACTAACCATTAGGTACATAATTACGTGTCATAATATTTCATAAATTGATAAGAAAGTCATTTGTAAAAATACATAATAATAAGGAAAATGGTATTTCACTGCTAATTAGCTTAATTTTTATTACAAATTATATTATATAGAATTTTGAATCGAATAATAATTATATATCATTAAATATGATAAATCGTCATTCTTCTCAAACGGAGTACATATACAGTGACTATAATTACAGTAACTTACAGTAAGGTATATTAAAAATGTGCTATGAATTGTTTTAGTTTTTTATTTTTGTTATTTTTATGCCTACTATGCAACAGTTCAATCTAATTTTATTCTTTAAAAAGTTGCACACGTTTTACTTTTCCGTGGTCAAAATTATTATAACTTTTTATTTCGTGGTTCTCAATTGTGCTCTGTAAATTTAAATCGGTCTCGTACTTGAAAAAATTTGAGTTAAAAAAACTTCACAGGAAATCGATAACTGGAAAATTCGAATGTCAAAAAACAATTAAATTTTACCGTCTACTGAAATTAAAGCCAATCTGCAGGGAATGGAACTGAAATTGAAATTAGTTGAAGGATTGTAAGAAGTTGATTATTATGTATTATGCTATGTATTAAAGAACAATTTGCTTCCTTATTTTGAAGAAATGGTGTCAATAAATGTGTTTCAACATGAAAACGATTGCAAACACAAATCCAAAATTGTGACGGATTACTTAAAATTACAAAGCATGTTTTATATAGTCCGTCCCAAGCTTCCGACATCAATCCTCTAGAAAACATAAGAGATCACGTTAATAACCAGATGCGGCATAAAAATTTTACAAATTTAAATGAACCCGTCACTGCATTTCAAAAAGCTTGAAGGAATATGGACTTGTCACATATGCATAAAATTGTCTGTGCCACGGAGATAGACCAAAATTATAAAACAAAACGGATTATATACAAATAAGTTAATGTTAAATTAAATAACAGGTTTAATAATTAAAAATCATTTGCAAAATTAAAACTATTATATTTATGTTCAGCTCAATTGAAAAAAAATATACTTAACATTTTATATAACAGGAATATATTATTTTCAATAGTAAATAAATATTATTTTAGCAGTTCACATTAAACAAAAGAGTTATGGCTAAAATATAGTGACCATCACTGTAAATATTTCTGTTCTCCTAATTAGAGGAATTATAATTGTGTAATATATGCAGTATTGATAAGACAAAACACTTTTCCTTTTTCTAATAACAGCATAAAAATATTTATTTGCAAAAACATTAAAATTTGTTTTACCTGTTTTTCCTTTTTTATGACTTGATGCACAAGAATTTCCGAAAATTCTATGAGCCACCATTCCTTTTTGAAATGTTACCAAAATATCTAAAACAAAATGACAATTAAATCCAATTCACCGAGTACATTTTAATTGAATGCAAACACGAAGTTATAATAAAAACATACGAAGTATTACAATGAAACAAGAACAATAAAGGGAATAAAATTTTACGAAACATAAAATTGAAATTTTGTCCACATTTATAGGGCTATATTTTTTACGATTACCATGAAATTTCAATCAATCCGCAAAAGACAATTACTACATCAATATATGTGTTTTAACTTACTTTAAATGAAATGTTAAATTAACATTACAATATAATAATTGGTATACTAAAACAACAAGCTGGAAAATAATATATTGTTTTAAAAAATAAATTAAAATTCCTTTTTTCATGAGGTGCAATAAAATTTTTAAATTATATTAAGACTATTTGTTACTTTTATATTATGTTAAATATTTGAAATTGCAATTTTAAGTGTTTTTGTTGTTTTCTGTTTATATGCAATTATACTATTTTCACCTATTAAAATATGTACTATAAATAAGCTTCCTCCTAATATTTACAGCAGGTGAGGCGTTAATAAAAGTCACTTAGGGACTACGTGGCAGGAATGCTTAAATCCTTCATCCTGCCAAATCTAGGACAGAATTAGGATTTACTTACTAAATCCTTGATGGCGTATTAAAGTTAAGACGCAATGCTTTCAGTTTATGTCTTTGTCTTGCTGAATGTAATAAAGTGTATGTTTGTGAATAATCGTGACTTAATCAAAACAAATGTACATTTTTTTCCGTTAATATAATTTACATATCAAGTAGGTTAAAAGCTTGGTGCTGTATTATACACAGCTAAACAATAGATAGATGAGTTTTTGATTGTTCTCATGCGTTGTAATGTTGGTAACCTCGAACACTTTACATTGAATTAATCCTCAATTCTGATATAGTTAGCACGTTTATTTGTATTGACATCACATGCACAATATTCATTTTTTTATAATAAATTTTTATTTTATACAAATTTGATTAGCTTCATATTTTTATGCTACCCTTAAATTTAAATATCATCATTATTATCATTTTTGATAATCAATCATTCACATAAAAATATTGAAGACTCAACGCCAATCTTTGAATAAATCATGCAAAGCCAACAACTCATAACGATAGCCTAAAAAACAATTAATGCGTAAAGGAGAATACATCAATCAAAGTCGTTAAATAAAAATTATAACTGTTGTGAAATAAACGGGAACAAACGCACCTGTTCAAATCCTTTATCGCGTGCCTGTTATAATAAAAACTAATTTCGTACCCGGATTAAAGTATTCACTTATTCAAGTGTTTATACAAAAGGTCTAACAAACTGCAAGTTCATATATGTAATTCAAGTTTAATTAACGCACATAACATGCCATTAAATTTCTGTCGTAATGTTCGACCCAACTTCCGTCAATAAACCGACTAACTTTCCCGGTAGCATTCAACTAAATGTTTTACCCTTCGTACGGGAAATAGGTTAGTGCGATATGAATTAAAGCGCGCGCTTGCGTTTGTGCGGGCTATTTTTGTACAAAAAGTTTGGCTGTTCTTAAATTCTCTAGTTGTTATTGCAATAAACTATATTGTGATTCATCATTGTCTACGAACACTTTTAATATTAGAGGGGAAACTCCATTATAATGATCAGTAGTTGAAAATCACTAAATAAATAAATTGTAATTATAAATAAACAGCTTCAGCAAAATTACTTCGAGTTGGGTGTGTGAAATGGTGATCAATTATTATATTTTATATCGAAAATATATTCTGAAGAGGACAGAGGAATTTTTTTTAATGATTAAATTTGTGTTATTAACATTGACATAATATCCTTTTTGTTTTATATTTTAGCCCATCTCCGAGGCATGGACTGCACCATATTCCGACCATCTATATTCCTTCAAGCTTCTTGACTTGCTGTGATGAGTTCGTTATTTTTCATGTCGAATTTGGTTATAAACGTAATTTTGTTTACATGTTTTCTATACGATTGATGTCTGGAAATTGGGACGTGCAAAACAAAGAAAAATCAATGATGCTTTAGTTTTTTAACTAATCCGTTACAATTTTAGATTTGTGTTTCGGATCATGTCGAAACACATTTAGTATTTATTAAGAGCACCATTTCTTCAAAAATGTTGTTTAATATATCCCTGCATATAAATTAGTCTCAAGGGGCTTATGCTAAAAGAATTGAAGCTTCCCATAGCATAATTGAATGCCCACTATGTTTTACTGTAGATATAATTAATTTTTTGTGTAGTTTTGTGTTTTACATAAGCAAAACGATCATTAAATTTGAATTCGTTGTTATAAACTTTTTGACCCAACTGTTCTGTGGTCCAGTTTTTTGCAGGTCTGAAGTAAAACGAACCTCCATCCAGTAACCATCTGAACTAATTTCAGCACATCCTATTTCCTTCACTTTGGCTTTAATATTAGATGACCATAAAATTGGATTGTTTTTTGACATTTGAATTGTAATCACGGCCACTAGTGTAAGTAGTGTGCTAGTTTGTATTTATTGTAAAAGCATACCTTTTTCCTAAATTGTTGTTAAATTCCATAAACAAATATTATGAATTTTGGAAAAACTCATTTCATTTTTTAACAAATATGATGTTCAATGATTCAATTTCCATTTGATTTTCAAGTCCTAAATCCCCCTAACTTTGCCTTCGTCACCACCCTCATTCGTTATTTCCCGTGACTTACTTAATATATTTTGAAATTCCATTAAAACTCACAACACAAAGGACCTTTAAAGTCAACCGATAAAGAAAAGTTTTTGCATTTAAACATTCACGGCATAAATATGAATTAATACAAGGTTCTTTAATTCTTAATCATTCTTTCTTTACAATTTTTAGTTGAACCGTTGTAAACTGGATGTGGTAATGATGAAATATATCGATATAAATTTTATTTTCAATTTAATTAAAGGAGGAATAATTAATTAGGAAAATATTTCCTGAACATCTTTCTTTATTAGATGTAAAACTTGATATACTATATTTATTTCCCCATACTGAGACACATGAATAATAAAAATTTATTAGTATTCAGAGAAAGAAAGATTCCGAATTCGTAATATATCGTCATATGTTAAAGTAAGTCACAAATATAAAGAAGTAATTTATGGAAATATTGATTATTTTTAAGGTTTAGAACTTACTAACTATGATAGTTTTTGAAAAAAAAGGACAAGGTCCCCGTGAAATCAAAAACATTTTAAAATATAAAATGTATGGTCTTTATTTGTATGTTACCATATAAAATTGTGAGAGTTACAAAATATTAGAAGAGATTGAATGTGGAGATGAAATTTATTCGTTGTAGGATGCCGTTTAATACTCTGTTTTCTAGACTTTTTAAAATATGCTTAATAATTAAAATAATGAATTTACGCCACTTGGCTGTTCCAGATTGTAGAGACGAGCTTGTGTATTTATCAGTCATGAAAAATGAGTCTCTTTATTTTTGTTCAGTTTTAATATTTACTATATAAATTAACATATTGTATATTTTCAATTATTTTCGTAAATTTATTTCTAAAAGGTAAATATTTTTATGAAATATTGATTATAATTAAGATGATTATGTATCTAGGTTATTTAAAATTAAATTTAATTTAATCTAAACTGCTAAAAATAAAATACTAATATTATACAAAGCAACAAATAATATTTTATTTATAAGTAATATGAAAAATTTTCAGGTTTGTAATATATTTCTTACAGGACTTCTATGAGAGAATTTAAATTTCAATTATATTATTCAAATTTATCAATCACTGATTGCACGGTTTGTGTCCATATGGATATGCAAGTATGTTACATGAATATTAAACAAAATTTAGTTTTTGTTCTCATGATACATAAATATGTTTATATTTTAATCCGTCAATTTTCTAGTCGATTACTTCATAGGTTTGACATTCTCGTTAAATTTTCATGAATATTGAGTTACTGAGTTGTCTGAATTACTAACATTATCATAATTAAATTAAATTTCTAAATTTATATTACGAAAATGCCACATTTTAAACAATGTGTATTAGTAAAAACTATTTGTCTAAATGATTTAATTTGAACTAACATGGATTCAAATATATATATTACTGATTGGCACTGATCTATTGATTAGATAGTCTAAAGAGAAGTCCAGAATCAAATTAATAAAAACCCAAATAATACAGTACAAAACTTATCTGTATCAATAATAATAATATGTCTATTAGTAGATTTGTGTCTCCACGAAAGGAATAGTCAAAACAAAAATGTTCGATAAATAAAATACAGCTTTCTCAGCTTTTACGTTAATATTAACATAACGAAACCGATAATATTAAAAAGTTTGAAATCAACCTTTTTACATGACAACAATCGGCGTGTGGGATATAAAATTTCTAGATCAGCGATATAGTCAATTGAATATTGTCCTTTTTAATGAGTATGTTATCGTATCGTAGCACGTGACAGCTAAGCGTTATAGCGGTACAAAGAACCCATTTATTAAAAATGTTGAATGAATTAACTTCAGCTTAAGGCTAAAACATGTGTTGCAAAAATTACATTGATCAAAGTTGTACTAGTAGTTATTATTAATAGCTAACAAGTCATCATAATAGAAACAGCAGAATTTTTCTGCCTACATAAATCCATTTTTTTTTTCTTTCTAGTATTTGCTCCAGCTTTTTGTTTTTATTAATTTTCCTTAAAAAAATCATATAAACTTCATCTGATTTAAAGTTTACCATGCCTAAGCTTTAAACAGTTCCTGGACTACTTATAGTTCAGAATTGTCAGACAGCACAACAAATGTTATTTAATAGTCGTTAATTAGTAGATAAGGTTAGTAACAAGAGGTAAACAATGTGATTTTATTTGTTTACTATTGTACAATGAGTATTTGAACGCAACTTTGACCTTATTATTGAAATATATTTAAATCAAATTAAATTACTTAAACGTTGTTTCTGGTTACACTATTAATAGATTCATATTTTTGTTTATGCAAACAGAGTCGTTAATTTATTTACTTGATTTGTATTACTTTCTAGCTTTCAAAGTAAATAACTTTTTTCATTTAAAGAAATACATACCCACATATTACTTTTGGGAACAGGCTTTTATTACATTATTATTAAACTTTTTATTATTAAATATTTCTAATAAAGTTCACGTAACACTGAAGATAAGTTACAATTCTTATGTTTATATTATTACTATGACTATTACTCCAAATTAATTGTTTGATGATAGTCCTCCTTAATCCTCATCCTCAATTATATCTAATCAAGTTTGATCATGCATACATGTTGTAAAATACAATGCCATGTATATATATATATATATATATATATATATATATATATATATTTCATAGAATTAAATTAAATTTTAAAATATTACATTTACTTACTCTTTTAAATTTAAAAGAACGTTATAAAAAATTAAATTAATTGTCGAATTAAACTAACTATCGTTAAATAATTATGACCCTTAATACAATAAGAAAATTGTAAATATAAAAACATGTTTGTGAAATTTTGTGTTCCTGAAAGCGATCATAATTGAGCAAATATAGACTAGCGTCTCGGCAAAGAAAATATACAACTCTGCAAAATCATGAAGACTCATATTGTTACTGTCACAAGCGATCTGCATGTGCCGGAGGCTGGCTGTGTGTAGTTTTAGGGCTGTGTTATTTTTAAGTAGACATTAATTCTAAGTGGTAGTTTTTATGGATTTTATTGTGATAATAGTTAGCCATAATTATTAAAAAAGGTAAAATATTTTATTGTTTCTCAATTTTAATATTATAAATCTGTTCGTTCTTTCATACAACATGTGTACTATGACATCTTTCATTTTGGTTATTTTTAAATTCGTTCCATCTTATCATAAAAATATGTTTATTATATTCTGCCAAAATTGAGTCTTCCAAAAACGTAAACACGAGTCATCCAACAACTCAAAATGTTAATTTGCGTTAATTGAATTTATTGTGAAATTAATTGCTGTACAAAAATTATTTTATCAATGTCACAACATGAAAATACCAGAAAAAAATACTATAAATTTTAATACAGTCCATAATATTTTTACAATTTAATTAACCACCTTAAATAATTAATCTTAAATTATTACAAAAATTAAGTTATATTTTTGTCTCTATTTATTGGAATATAAAGAGTATTCTAATTCATTTTTGAAACCCATTTTATGTAGAAATATTATTTCCTTAAATATATAGCTGAGTTATATATTTAGTAGAACATAAGGATTACACTAAAATATTTCGAATTCAATTTGAGGTGACTTGGTTGGAAAGTGATTTATTAAGAAAATAAGTAACTTATTAAACAATAATTCTAGTATTGTCTTACTATGTAAATGGAAATATGTAAAAAAAAATAATAAATTTAAAATGTTCCCGATAAAATCACACTTTGTAAAAGCATCACAATTTATTGTTAAAATTCTAAAATTAAAATGTAATTAATTTTCATTTTTTTCTTGTTACTTTTAAAAAACATTTATGACATAACTATGACCGTCAAAACTCCATCTGTAAAAATACACATGTGTCTTGATAAGGTATACATTTAACGGAATTATCTAATTCTTTTATTTATAGACCCGGACTGAAGGCATTAGGAGTTATGTCCTTTTTATCATACAGTTGCTATGCAATATAATTATAATACATAATCTGTAAATAAAATTGCAAATTCAGCCTCATTAAATCATTTTATTAGTTTAGTATTTATCTTTGAGTATTTACACGATTGGAATTACTATATTTTTTGTTTAACTTTGTTTACGAATTATTTATAGTATCCAGAGGCAATAAACTTTATTGTGATGGTACGTAAATCTTCGTTGGCCATCAACTTTTATTTATTTACCTTCATACATATTTACTGTGATACCGCAACAAAGTACCTTCTGCTCATATAAAGAAACAAATAAATTATTTAAAAAATTCTTACTTTATGCTTTGTCGTTTATTAAATATCATGTTTTTTATTTTTTAAAAAAGTAACAATTACTTAGTTACCTTTCAATTAAACAATTTACTTCGTACAATGCTGTCTATTTAGATCACGAGAGTCCCAATTTAAACTCAATAAATACTCTCATTTGACAACTATGCATCATTCAGTTACTCCTACATAGGTAATTTTAGTGATTTAATCAGTTTAGATTGTTTATGCCCACATTAATAAAACATAAAATGTTTTGCATGGGAAAGTGGATACTAATAATATATTTTATGATATGATAAAGGTTAAATATTTTTTCACGAGTTAGCGAGTTAAATAATTTAATTGGTTTCTTATCAACATTATTATTCAATTAACAGTCATCAGCCGGCACGAGTTATAAGATTGTTAATTGTAATCAAACGCTGTAAATAAATGTGGCATAAAATATATCTTTTTGCAAATAAATTCACCAGAATTATGTAGAGCTCAAATTTATATTTATTCTTTGTTATCATACTTGTTATTTATATATTTATGAGCATCATCAAGGAACTCGGTACTTTAACAACGAGTGGTTTCTGAACTTTTTTAAATTTAATATTCAACACACTTAGTTTATAATCAAGTCTCTACCATCTTAATAAAATATGCGGGGTGGTGTGGGTTTTGATGTCCATCTACATCTAGCAAAATTTAAGTATTTAAGTTAAAATTTTTAAAAACTCAAAAAATATGTCGTATTCAATAAAGTCGTCTGTCTGTCGCTAAACGCGAACATTTATTTTGTTTGTTGGGATTGGTAATTCTCTAATTTCTTTTTAATGTGAATCATGATTTCAGATATTTAAATTCCACGTAAGAACCGACGTTGCAATAAATCTTTATATTTACTTAATAACATTTTAAATTCTCATATTTTCCTTTTGTTATAAATCGAGTCTCAAAAAAGACAGATCTTCAAGGTCCAAGTTAAGAATATAATTATTTCTGAGAAGTATCACATGTAATTGAGTTCCTGAAACTATACTTTATTATACAGTCACTTAAAACTCGTTTTTTTTGTTGGTTGTTAAGGAGCTTGAAGGATATGATAGACATTTTGAATATGTTATTTCTTAATAACACTTTTAACTTTATCAAAATGCCTTTTTGTCTAACAAATGTTTTAAAAATGCGCAATAATTAATCAGAATATATTTAATTTATATTCCACTAATATTTATAAATAGGGGATATAAAAGATGTTAATGTACCATACCATGTTTTTCAATTATGACTTTCATTATAAGTCGAAAATGGTCTTTTAAAAGTGTGAAAATACTATTAATCTCTGGCTGACACTGCTGCACATGTAATATGATACCATTAGCAACGATAACTTCAAAGGGATATAAACGTTGTACTGAAATTTGAGTGCGATTCCAATTTCAACCGGCTAATGCTGAACGTATATTTCAGGTAAAATGATAGTGGTCTTAAAATGCCTCCAAATTTATGTAATTGTGTTAAACTTATCTGTGATCAGTGCCAACCCCATTAACACAAACAGTGATAATTCTGCAATTGGAGTGAATATGGATCCTGATTCACGTGAACTATTTATTAGAAACCAAATATTATGTGGGGATCGTTTAACGAAAACTGTGCACAATATATGTTCAGTACACAATTCTGCTCGTAAGTATAACACCATGCGGAATTACTACCTTCATTTTTAAAAATAATTAATACATATTATGTGAATTGTGTACATTTTCTTGTTTTAACAAGTATTGTAGTTTTTAATTTGAATTTTCAAGTTAACAATTAACATAATAAAATTACTAACATATTTTTATTTTAATATATTTTTTTTGTTATAGCCTCAAGAAGAAAAAGACAAATTGCAAACGATTGTTGCAAAAAAAGAGAAGGATGTTCTTTCGAATATTTAACAAGATATTGTGCATCAATTGATAAGTAAGTTTTAAATAATCTAGATACAAATCATAAAATTATTATCTGATATTTCAGCGAAGGTATCAAAAGGATGTTGGATGATATAAAATTAAAAAATAAAAATAAACAAAAAAATATAATACCACAACAAATTGATAAATCTGAACCTAATGATTACGTACAGGTTAGCCATTCAAACAATACATCAATTAGTAGTCGTCAAATACCTCATTTGAATCATTCATCACAGGAAAAACATACTCATCGTACATCGGGTGACATCAAAGAACCTCATCGAACATCAAATGCTAACAAATACCATCAAAAACCCAGGGGAAAACGCAACTGTACATGTAAACGGCGAAAGCAAAAGGTGTGAGCATCAATTTAATATTTTTGAAACTAAATTAAAAAACTTCTTAACATCTACGTTTATTTGAAAACTTTAAACAAGCATTCTAAGTGCACTTAAAATAAATTCATTTGTTACTAACGTACAAATAAATTAATTAAAAACGTATATATAGTTTTTTATATAATTTTATATATTTCAGAGAATTCGCAAATATGATCAAGCGAAGACAACAAATAAAATATCTGGTGGCGAAGTGGGGATGATCACAAATATGGGAAATCCGTTTTATGTTGGAAACTATTATTAAGTTTTCTGAAAATATGTTGGGTTTCGTTCGACACTCATATTAACAATGAGCGTTAGTATTCTTTCGGGACCAAAGCCAAAGAACCATGCGTATTGCTTTGGTTTGATTTAGATCTCTAAACCTTTGTGTATTTATTTATTTTAGTTTATTAGTAATACAAATATTTTTATACCGAACTGTTTATTTTTCTTTTTATAGATTTAATTTTTAGGAATATAATGTTAATATGAAAATGTAGGACTTTATGGTTTTGTTGTTGTTTGGAATATTTTAGATATTTTAGAATGTATCTAATAATATTCATGATTTTAATAGAAAATAAATAATATTAAATTATAATAATTACATTAGTATATAGGAATATACTGAAATATTTTCAAAGAAATATTAATTATGCAAATTGTAGAATAGTTTAACAAGTACGAGTATTTGTATACGAACATAAAATATGTATTAAAACTCACATAAAATTAACCGAAAAATATTTTTCACCCTGTAAACCAGTTTATACATCCGTAATGTTTCTGATACATTTTTAAAATTTTGAAACATTTCACCAATGTACTTTTGTGTCTGAGAAATCATAAAAACGTGATGTCCGCCCTTAAATATGGCTTTAATCTCAGATGTCTCAAAAACTATATTTTTATCAAAAAATGTTCTATTTTGTGTGGTGTATGAAATGTTCTTATTATAAGATATAATATCGAAATTTATTTACTTAAATAATTCGCATAATACATATATGACAAATATTTATTGTATTAAACAGAAATACAAAAATATTTTTCAAAAATAAACAAACAATAATAAGTATTAAATAAAATTATACATAAAATAAAAAAATAAGTATTTGTAAATATAATATTAGATAAATTTATATATATGTGAATAATAAAATTTATATTACTGATTTTCAAAATAAAGTAATTAAATATCTAAGTTCTTGAGTATTTTCATGGAACTTCCAAGTGTTCTGCGATTTCTACTTGCGAAAACAAATATTAAGAAGCAATCTAAAGTTGATCAGTCATACTATAACACAAATATTTAGCAATTATCATCTTACCCCAAAGAAAACCGTGTGTGGAATGAAAAGTTTGGTCTTTTTCGGCAATAATAGTACAATTAATATTTATTTGTTATGATAATGTAAACAATCACTACCTGTTGCGGTTTTCGAGGAAATCGAATTCGTATGTAACATTACAGTTCGTTGTTTCTTACAACTACTATATTATATAATAAAATAAATACAAAATGTTAAAATCTTTGAAATATCTCATGGATTCCTACAGTGAGTTTCAAAAACTTCTTTTAGGTAATTTTTGGAACATTTCCTTTGAGTTTAAATAACATTTGTGTTAAAATATGCAATAAAAACATGTCATAGGTGTTATATATTTTTAAAGAAGCCTTGCTAAAAAATTTTAAAAAACTATTAATGTTACAAATTACTGGTACTATTATTACTACCTCACTTCAATCATGAGAGGAGTTTATGTATTCAGGAAATAAAAATATTATGGAAGTGTAAAAATATGTTTATTTCAACTTGTTTCTATAATATAAAATACAAAAGTTTAATTTGTAAACGTCCAAACGAAATTAATTACGAAGAAAACATATTTTTAAATAGAACATAAATGAAAAATGTAGTTGATTTAAATTACAACACAATAACATATGCAAACAACAATAAAATTTTATAATTAAATTAATTAATTAATGTTCTATCAACTTTTCATATAATTTAATAATTATTTTTCCTTGTTTTTCTTTTTTTTGTTGGAACTGTTTTCAAGTTCCTCTTTAACATCATATTTTCTTTTTTTCTTATTTGCCTCATTGACAGACATTTCACTTTTCACACTATTTAGAATGTCTAATACCATCGATTTTGACATGTCTTGTACAGAATTTTTATCATTCTGGTCCTCAGACTCCTTACTTTTGTTTTTATCCTTCTTCTTCTTATCCTTGTCTCCTTCTTTTTTCACTTTACTAATGTCAAATTCAATATTACTGTCAGATGTATTTTTTTTATCCTTTTTCTTCTTTTTCTTTTCTTTTTCTTCATGTTTTTCAATTTTTATTTTACTAAGGTCAATAGGCAACACAGAATCTTGTTCATCTTTCTGATGTTTCTTTTTCTTTTGTTTTTTCTCTACTTGTGGCGTTTCATTGGCGATTCTACTGAACTCCGCGTTAAATTTTGGAGAAAGTAGTTCATCTTGAATGAGTGTACTATTTATAATTGATTGTCTGCCCTTCCCATTTTCAGTTTTTACAGTTCCATCCATAGTTAATTTATCTGTACTCTTTCTCTTCTTTTTTTTGGAAAAATCAACATCTGGAGCTTTCATTTCAGTTTTTTTACTTCTCTTTTTATCCTGATCTACAGCTGCATTTTCACTGTCCACCCTCAATTTCTTTTTCTTTTTTTCAATAGATTCATTGCCAATTGTTTGACTTAGTTTTTCTAGCATACTGTCCAAATGCGTATTACTGACATCTGTAGATTTATTCTTCTGGCTAGATGAGTTATGAGCATTAAGCAAGTTAAATATCAAAGGTTCCTCCTCCTTTTCAGGTAGTTTTCGTTTTTTTGAATGTTTCTTTTGCTTCTTCTCTTTTTTAGACATACTATTAATTGCCTCTTGCAGCTTTTGTTCAATAATCTCATCTAGGTTGATTTTCTGGAGATATTCTGAACCAAATAGTGGATGTCGTGTTTTCAAATTGCTTGGGACAGGAATGTTGTCTCTTTCAGGTACAACAACTTCAGGATCTTTCGTTGATTTAACGTAATTTTCAATTTTGAAGTGCCCCACAAAGTTTACTTTTTTGGGTTTGTTAGTGATCATCAAGTTGTATTCACATTTATCCATGAGTTTGCCAACAAATTTTTGATCCCCAATTTTAAATTTCAAGTCTTTCCCTCTGAAGTCGAGTTTTTGATTCTTGGTCAAAACTGCGTTCACAGGCGCATGTAACAGGAATATCTCTTCAGATTCTGACAGATCAGTTAGTTCATCTTCTACTTCTATTCTTTCGGCATCTGGATACTCATATAAAATTTTATTGTCGAGCGATTGCTTATCCTAAAATTAAAAATAATGACAATAGTGATAAATGACAAGAATAACATTATATTACTTTCTTCTTTTTATAAACGACATGTTGCAAAACATTTATTGAAGATTCATCATCTGCATCCACTGTCGTGCTTTGTGACACACCTAAAAATAAATTATAAGTAATTTAAGTAAACTAAAAAAATTAAAAACTTACGTTTTTTGGTAACTTCTTCTTTACTTCTATTTTGTACTAAAATAATAAAAACATGTATAAATAGATGTAATAATTTTTTTAAGATTAAATTTACCTTTCAACATATTTTTTTCATTCTTACTTGCTTTACTTGAATTTGAATGATTTTTACTACTGTTACTGTAATCTCTTTCATCCATTGAGGAGTCCGATTTTTCTATTTTTGAGTGTTCTTTTTTTAAAACGTTTACTTTACTATTTGATTTATTTACTTCATCTTCTGAGTCAGATTCTGAGTCGGAACTTGATTGTTCTTCCTTTTTCAACAATTTTCCTTTTTCTGATGTAGCATCTGATAAATCAGAATCTGAAGATTCTGAACTTGACTCTTCTTTATTTGCAATCTTTTTATTAGAAATCTGAGTTTGTTCTTCTTTCTTTACTTCTGTCATTTTATTTGAGGAGCTGCTTGAAGAATCAGAATCAGAGGATTCTGCACTAGATTCCTCCATTTTCTGGGGTTGTGGCTTTGCTTTTGTGTTTTGTACAAGTATCTTTTTAGATTTTTGATCTTCCTTTTTCACTACATTAACTTTATTTGAAGCAGAATCTGAGGATTCTGATTCTTCTCCACTGGATGAATCAGATGATGAACTTGTCACACCTTCAGTTTTAATTTGTTTTGATACAGATTTTTTCTCATTTTTAATGCTTGTCTCTTTAGAATACTCTAGTTTCTTGTGCTTTGATGAAATATTTTCTCTCTTAATAGATGGATTTAGAGTATTTTCTTCATCCGATGAATCAGATGATTCTGAACTAGAACTATGAGTTTGTTCCATTAGCTGAATATTTTTTTTCAATGATTCAATATTTTTTTGTGCACTATCTTCAGAATCCGATTCTGAACTTGAAGTTTGTGTTTTTATCAATTGCTGAACTTCTTGCTTTACCCTTTTAATATCTTTAGAAGTCGTATTTTCATCAGATTCATCAGCTGAATCTGAACTAGATTCATCAGATGACTCAGAACTGGATTTCTTATGTATTTCCTGTTTCACCACTACTTGTTTAATAGAGTTTCCACTTACACCATTATTTTCCTTCTTAATTTTATTTAATGCTGTCTTCACATTTGATTCATTTTCTGATTCACTTTCAGAAGATGTCTCTTGATCTTTCTGTGTTGAAGCAGCAAGTGGTTTAAACTTATGGTTAGCTACACCTTCATCTTCAGATGATTCTTCATTGCTGGAATCCTTCTTTCCCATTTTAAATGATACATGTTTTTCTATTGTATCTTCTAGCCTTCCTTTCTTTGAACTGGAAGATTTTTGTACTTTTGAACCAGCTCCACGTTTACTCTTCACACTAGTCTGTTTACTTTTTCTGTCTTCATCAGGCATTGGTTCTTTTTTTATTACCTTAACTTTATTTTTTAATATACCTAATACTTTATTATTACTATCTGATAAAGTTTTTTGTAAAATTTGCTTTTTATTATTTAGTGTTGCAGATTGCAGAAGCATTTGGTTAATGGATAAAGGTTTTTTAGGAGAGTCACTATCACTGTCCGAACTTGAATCCATTTTCGCCTTCACCATACTTTTTATTTCCTAAACTAAAGTCTTTGAATAAAAAAACGTGACTGCCCACAACCAAAACAAAA
This sequence comes from Aethina tumida, assembly GCF_024364675.1. Taxonomy (NCBI): domain Eukaryota; kingdom Metazoa; phylum Arthropoda; class Insecta; order Coleoptera; family Nitidulidae; genus Aethina; species Aethina tumida. Next base: position 18,967,533 of record NC_065437.1, on the reverse strand, counting down.
ATTTTTGGTTATGTTTCAAATATCACAGTCCATGAGGTAAATTAGAATTCCTCTATAAATGTAGGTATTTACAAAATAACTATCACATTTAGCCACAAATAAGTAAAACTGTATTAACAAATGTCTAAAAAAGATATAAGTTATTTTTTAATGTAATATTTTTATTCTTCTTCCTCTCCATGGTGTTTTGTTAGTATATGGTTAACTGGGTTGCCTACATTTTAGTGACATTGATAGTTAATAGTGAATTTTATTTTCTGTATATGGTTATCCTTAACCGGCTGATATTGACATTTGACGTGTCGACACGTATTTATGTTTTACAATTCAACATCTCAAACAAAGTTTATGATCATTTAGAGAATCTGAAGAAATATATGTAAGTGTAGTAGCAATTTTGATGTAATTAAAATGCTTAACTATTATTTTATAATAAATAATTTGTTTTAGAAAAGTGTGAAAAAATGACTGCTGTGGAACAGCCCTGCTATACCCTTATCAATTTACCTACAGACACAGAGCCTTATAATGAAATGCAATTGAAGCAAGATTTAGGTAAGTATATAAACCATGTAAATAAACAATTATTAATTATTTTTTATTTTAGAAAAGGGCGAAGTAAAGCAGAAAGTGGAAGCATTAAAAAGAATTATTCATATGATTTTAGCTGGAGAAAGACTACCCCCAGGTTTCTTAATGCTAATAATAAGATATGTTTTACCACTACAAGATCATCTAGCCAAGAAATTACTTCTCATATTTTGGGAAATTGTGCCAAAAACATCACCTGATGGTAAATTACTTCAGGAAATGATTCTGGTTTGTGATGCTTATCGTAAGGATTTACAACATCCAAATGAATTTTTGCGCGGCTCGACCTTAAGATTTTTGTGTAAACTGAAGGAACCTGAATTGCTGGAACCTTTAATGCCATCCATTCGAACATGTTTGGAACATAGACACTCCTATGTGAGAAGAAATGCAGTCTTGGCCATATTCACAATATACAGAAACTTTGAATTCCTAATTCCTGATGCACCTGAGTTAATTTCTACATATTTAGATGGAGAACAGGATATGTCATGCAAAAGAAATGCATTTTTAATGTTGTTACATGCAGATCAAGACAGAGCACTGTCATACTTGGCTAATTGTTTGGATCAGGTGAATACATTTGGAGACATTTTGCAACTGGTTATTGTTGAGCTCATCTACAAAGTTTGTCACACAAATCCTGCTGAAAGATCCAGGTTCATAAGGTGCATCTACAATCTGTTGAACTCTAGTAGTCCTGCTGTCAGATATGAAGCTGCAGGAACATTAGTCACACTCTCCAATGCTCCAACTGCTATTAAAGCAGCAGCCAGCTGTTACATTGAACTTATAATTAAAGAAAGTGACAACAATGTTAAACTTATTGTATTGGACAGACTTATTGGTCTGAAAGAGCATCCAAGTCATGAACGAGTGCTCCAGGATTTGGTAATGGATATCTTAAGAGTTTTATCAAGCCCTGACTTGGAAGTCAGAAAGAAAACATTAAGTTTGGCCATGGATCTAGTTTCTTCCAGAAATATTGAGGAAATGGTTTTGGTACTGAAAAAAGAGGTATCCAAAACGCACGACGTGGAACATGAGGACACTGGAAAATATAGACAACTATTGGTTCGTACCTTGCATTCTTGTTCAATTAAATTCCCAGATGTTGCTGCTACTGTCATACCTGTGCTTGTTGAATTTTTATCAGACACAAATGAATTAGCTGCCACAGATGTTTTGGTGTTTGTCAGAGAAGCAATTCAGAAATATGATAATCTACAACCACTTATTATTGAGGTAAGAAATTTATTTTATTTAATTTCAATTTTTCCCAAATTATTATATTATTCAATTTTTCAATATGCATTTAAAACAAGAAACTTTAATATTAATATAATGAAGTATAGAGAGTTGTATGTTTATAAACTAAATTGTTAATTTTAAACTTTCGCAGAAATTACTCGAATGTTTCCGTGACATAAAATCCGTAAAGGTACACAGAGCTGCGCTCTGGATTCTTGGTGAATACGCAACGGAAGTCAATGATGTGGAAGCTGTTCTGAAGGAAATTAATAATGCTTTGGGAGAAGGTCCTCTTTTAGAATCAGAACAAAGATTAACTGCTGGAGACACAGAGGAAGCTCCAAAATCAGCGCCAGTTCAAAATGTTCCCTCCAATCTTGTAACTTCTGATGGCACATATGCCACTCAGTCTGCTTTTAACACTGCACAGTAAGTGTCTTTATAAAGTACAATAAGTTATTATTATTAAATATAATAATACTTTTAGACGAGACAAAGAGGTTAAACGACCTCCATTGAGACAATATTTAATGGACGGTGACTTCTTTATTGGTGCCGCATTGGGCTCTACCTTAACAAAATTGGCTTTGAGATACAGTAAACTGGTTAGCCCCCTCCAGGCAAACCGTTTCGATGCTGAAATTATGTTAATAATGGCCGGAATTATCCATTTGGGGCAGTCTGGTAAAAATCCATTGCAACAAGTTTAATGTAATTATTTTATATATAATAAATTTTATAGGATTGCCAACTAAGCCGATTACAAACGATGATAAAGACCACATTTTGTTTTGCCTCAGAGTAATCTCTGACAGAAGTCCAGCCATTATTGAAGTCTTTATGGAGCTTTGCAGGCGCGCACTTAATGATATGCTAGTGGCCAAGGAAGTAGAGGAAGCATCCACACAAAAGGCCAAAGAAAAAGCGGGTCACGTTATCCAAACCGACGATCCTATAAATTTCTTGCAATTGGAGGCCGATAAATCTGGCGAATTGGGAGAAAACGTTTTCGAGATTTCTTTGTCACAGGCACTTGTCGGCGGCAGAGGTCAAGGGGCCGATACAAACACCGGAGTTAACAAACTCAATAAAGTCACTCAGCTCACAGGATTTTCAGATCCAGTTTACGCAGAGGCTTATGTGCATGTTAATCAGTATGATATTGTTCTGGATGTTTTGATTGTAAACCAAACAAATGATACTTTGCAAAATTGCACCCTTGAGCTGGCTACTCTTGGTAAGTTATTTTACATGTTTTATGTAGTTTTAAAATATTTTATTAACTTACATTTGTTTAAAGGTGACTTGAAGCTGGTGGAGAAGCCACAACCAGTGGTTTTAGCTCCAAGAGATTTTTGCAATATAAAAGCAAATGTAAAAGTTGCCTCAACAGAAAACGGTATAATCTTTGGAAATATTGTATATGACGTAACTGGCGCTGCCTCAGACAGAAACGTGGTGGTACTCAACGACATCCACATCGACATTATGGACTACATCGTTCCGGCTTCTTGCACTGATACAGAATTTATGCGTATGTGGGCCGAGTTTGAATGGGAGAACAAAGTAACTGTTAACACACCTATAACGGATTTGTCGGATTACTTGAAGCACTTAGTGAAAAGTACTAACATGAAATGTTTAACGCCAGAAAAGGCGCTATCTGGTCAATGTGGATTCATGGCTGCAAACATGTATGCCAAATCTATATTTGGAGAAGATGCATTAGCTAATTTAAGTATTGAAAAACCATTTAATAAACCAGATGCTCCAGTTGCCGGACATATTCGTATTAGAGCTAAAAGCCAGGTAAGTCATGAACATTTTTCTAGCGTTAGTTTATTTTTGTTAGAAAAAAATATTATTAAGATATACTATTTATAACTTATATTTTAGGGAATGGCTCTAAGCTTGGGAGACAAGATAAATATGACTCAAAAGGGACACCAAGCTAACAAGGTTACAGCAGGTTGAACAAGTATTCTGAAATTTTATGAGTGTATTTAATTATTAGATTTCCTAACAGGATTATGTACCTATTTTGTAAGTTGAAATAAATTTAACAATATTATCTAATTTTTGTTTTATTTATATTTTTCCTTAAAACTAATTTAACATAAAAATAAAACTCCAATATAACATTTTTATGATTACAAATAAAACTTTATTATATATAATTACAAATAAATTAACATTTTCTGTAGAATGGAAAACAAAAAATGGATTAATTTTTAAGCCCCAAACAGTGGGTACACTGATGTTATTTTTATGTTGGATGTGCTATTGATATTTATTCTTCTTCCTCCTCTTCTTCATCTTCCTCTTCCTCATCTACCTCAACTTCCTCTTCTTCCTCCTCTTCTTCTGGTTCAGGTTCATACACGGGTTCCTTAAGATCTTCATCTTCATCAGCAGCTTGTTTGCCTTCTTCTTCACCTTCAGGAGTGTCTGGGTCACCAGCCTTTTTGCCTGGTCTTTCACCGAACCATTTTGGAAGTTTGGCTACAAAAATATTAAATAACATTTAATATAATTATATGGAATTCAAAATTTTGAAAAGAATTGTTAAGTAAAAACCTTTGAGGTGAAAAATTATAGTCAAAGTTGAAATTTTTTTAATGCAACAAATTGCAGTAAACTTAGATTATAATTTATAAATCTTAGTTTGGGACTACAAAAAAACTAATGTTATAACGATAACATTAGAAAAAAATGTTTAGTACTAGTAGTATTACATCTTACCCTTTTGTCTGGAATCGAATTGTCCAAATTTCTCTTTCCAGTTCTTTTCGTTGGTTTCCTTAATGATTTCATCAATTCCCTGTTAAACATAAAACACACACTAAGACAATACACAGGACAGGCACAATTACTCTTATTAGATGTTAAACAACATTAGAACAACACAGGGGACACTATTTGACAATAGTTTTCTAACTTACTTCTTGATCTATTCATGAATTCCTCTAATCTAGATTTCCACATTTTTTCGCTTGTTTCCAAAGTTAAATGATCAAAACCCTAAAGGTGCAAACATTAAATATTTTGTTTTATTTTTAAATTGTCCGAAAAGCGAAAAAATATATAGGTACAGATGATGATATTAAGGGGAATCAGTCATTTTTTCATATTCAGATATAAGATTTTTATTTTTAACAATATTTTTCAATAAATTTAACATAGGCTCAATTATTTTTATTTAATTATTCATATGTATATATTTTTTATTGGATTTATTTTTATTTCGCTGTCGGGACATTTTTAAAGCTTAGAATATTGATTGTAGTTGGTGTTCTGAAGGTGATCTGTTTGTTTAAATTAGGATTTGATATGGTTGCCAAATATGTAAGTAAATATTTAAAATGTGTTTTCTAATGTTGCCAATCTTAAAATACTATTTATATCACTGTACAACAAAATCTAATTAAAAGCTATTAACCATGTTGGCTGGACTCCAGTATAACTTGCTGTTTTTAATTGATTTTGATAAAGACTCAAAAAATAATTTGGATTCATGTAACTGCATATTTGTATTGTAGTTCTCTGTATATACTTACACCCTCGAAAAGTTTCTTCTTGTCGTCGTATGATCTGGTGTCAACACGACGTTCATATTTGGAGGCTACTTGGATCTTGGGCTGTTGAATTTGAAATATATTAATTGTAGTTAAATATCAATATATTGTTTACTTACTGGGTATTTGCCAGTAAGAGCTTCTGGGTCCAAACCTTTCTTCAAGGCTTTGTGTCTCAGTTGCTGCTTCTGTCTTTCCTTCAACTCTTTAAGCTAAAACATATGTCAGTAAGTAAGAATTCTATTATTTGATACTATCGTAAATTACATCGTAGTCCTGGCGTTTTTGCCTTTCTTCCAAATCGTACTTTTCAGTTTCCAATTTGACGATACAGTCCCACAATTCTTGGGCCTTTTCGCGGAGTTTGTCTACGCTCAAACCATCGATGGACAATGGTTTGATACGAATGGAAAGGGAAATCTTCTTTTCTTCTTCCAACTGTTCCTTAGTCTTGTTTCTTTCAATTTGAGCAGCGGAAAGGTTGGCTCCAGCTTCTCTCTTTTGGATGGTGAAGTTGGGTCCTTTGTTCTTGTTTTGGTCCTTCAGAGCTTGCATCATGGCTTGGCGTTTCTTCTCAGCTTCTTCGAGACGTTGTCTCTTTTCTTCAATGTCGCGTTGTTTCTTCTCTTCAATTTCACGGACGCGACGTTCTTCTTCTTGCTTCTTACGTTCAGCCATTTTCCTTTCCTCATCGGCACGGGCAACTTTACGTTTAGCCTGTTTTTCCTTCAACTGTTTGAGGTCCTGTTCTTCCTTGGCACGTTGTTTGCGCCATTCTGTGATGTACTCACGTAGTTGTTCATCCAAATCGGACCTTTTTTGATCTTGACGTTTGATGAATTCTGGATCACCCGCTCCTTCTCTATAATATTCAAATAAGTAGTTAGAGTCAATCATAAAGTTATTGGCAAACAAAGAGAGAGAGCTGCTGACAGGCTTTTATGAAACTGAATAGTGTAGAAAGTTGCAGTGTACAATAATGAAAAAATAAAGTACTTTTATGTAATATAAAAAAGTAATAATTACTGCATAAAATTGTATATGTAATATGTCGAATGTCTAATAGGATAAACGTAAAAATATATAATAATGTTGATGTTTATATATTAAATACAGACACTATTACTAAATTTTGAATAGTGTAAGTTGTAAGAAAGCTAAACAATGAAAATTTAAAATGTTTGAGATCAATCAAATACTTACAAACATAATATTGTATCTGGAGCATCGCTCACTTAATTATTTGGCGATTTGTCAAACATTCCAAAGTTTATAACTCGTTTCAGAATTTATTGTGCTAGATAAGCAATATACTTCGCACAAATGTGTAGCACACAAAAATTGTATTATGAATGTGATAGTATCCTTTTCAAAATCGTTATTATTTGTTATCACATTAAATTTGAACAAATTAATAACAAAAAACAAAAACGAAAACGTTAGGATTACATAGTAGAAAGCATTATCCGTGACGGTTAGGTGCTGTCTCTCTGCTTCCATATCAACTGCTGATTGCTGAAGAAAGCTCATTAAGGCACGGAATTTTAATTGATCGTTGATTTACTCTTTGTACATAGATTGTATTAAAAATAAATGGGAAAAACAAAAATCAGTATGTACAAAAAGCAACCCCGTTGCAAAAAAGCGGTCGCTGTTGTTGCCATTAATGATGACTTACTCGACTCTGGTAGTGGTGGTGGTTGTAGTCCTATGGGGGTACATCACAAAGGGTCACAGGGGGTCACGATTGGTGAAAAGGAAAAAAATACAAAATAAAAAATTAAAAAACTACAAAAAATAAATGGCAACTTCTGAAGTAAATAAAAAAATATGAAATTATATAGTTCTATATGAGTATATTTCTGGTAATTTCCATAAACTTACTTAAAAATTTCATAATTACTACGATAAAATTCTGCTGATTTCATTGTATTCTTTACAAAAATTACCAGTTAAGGTTATTCTTATTTATATGGTATGATAAGTACTTATTTTATAATTTAAAATAGTTAAATAGTAGTTAATAAATATTTCTTATCTTCCATTAAGAAAGTTAATAAGGCACATAAGAAAAATTATCCATTTTAAGAGAGAAAAGTAGGAAAAAACACACTAATCTAAAGGTGAAAAAATGGCTATTACGTATTGCGCCATCAAACATATCTACTGGGGTACTCTATCTACCACTGTACAGACAAATAGACAGAGGTGGCTACCAGGGATAAAGGGGTGAACTTACGTTTTTCTGTAAAGAGACAAAACAGGCTATTAAATTACTGTACACATTTAATCACTACCAACTGATCTACAAAAGGGGGCCAAATGGATAAATTTGTTTAGTTTAAACTACATAGAAGTGTGCCAATCTCAATTTTGAATTTTGGTTGTTAAAATCTGGGTTTTCTACATGGAAACAACAATTTCAAAAGTTGTTAATTGGGTGCTAAAACCATGTAGATAATTTATTAAACCAGAATTTTACAATATTTACAAGAATTTCACAATGGAATAGATAATTTACTATAATTTATATCGAATTTTATAATCTTATCTATTGTGAAATTGTAGATCTTTGGATTTAAATAAAACGAACTTACGTTTCAACGACTTCCTCTTCCTCCTCCTCTTCTTCGCTGTAATATTTAACAAACACATGTTTAAACAAGGACAACGAATAATTATGATCTATTAGCGACAAAGCTCAAGGGACTCGTGTTGCATCAAGCTCCTATAATTGATTGTACTTACGAGTAAACCTCTTCCTCGTCGGACATGGTTAAAGGGCTTTAAAAAATAACCTGAAAAAGATTTTTTAATTAGTCCTTTTCGGGCAAAGAATTCACTAGGACTGAACGGTGTAAGACCATTGATGTATAAATATATCAGTAGAAACTTGGATTCGGAACAAACAATGCGTTATTTTTAGCGAAAGCCGGCTTCGTAAAGGTTTGGACTTAATTGCACTTATAAATAAATATGTCAACTCTACCTCCAAAAAGAGAATTAATTACTTAAAGACAAAAACATATTTTTTTAATTTTAATTATTTAATTTACTTATTGGCATCGTTTCAAGCATTTTATTGTATAATAAATACAAAAAAAAAAGATAAAGTACGTATTATATTCACAATTAAAAATTATTTAATTATTATATTTATTTATAATTAAGTATAATAATATACACAATTAATATGTTTTAATATACATTTGTTTGTTTTTTATAATTTATATAAATTATGATAAAAATGTATGTATTATTATTAATTTTGAAAATAAAAAATCAGTTTAATTTTCTGGAAATTGTAAATAAACAAAAAACTTGTATTTGTAAGTGTATTATATTCAACATATTATTGCTAATTAATAATTGTTAATAAAATAATTAGGAGTACATTTTTCATTATGTATTTATGTTTGATATGATTTATAATATATTTATTATATATTATTATTATTAAAATTGGACATTTTTTCACATCATGAAATTATTTTTCCAAATTTGTTAATAAAATTAAAATAAAATTACCGAGATTAATTATTTCCAAATTATGTTTTGGCGTTATTAAAATAAATTCGTTATTTGCAAAATCTTTTCTGAAAACGATTTATAATATAATTCACTTTCAAAATTTTTAATAATTCGTTGCTGTGTGTACGGTTAATTTCATCTGACCCGATCCATTCTGAAACCTAAGTCAAAAATCCAAAAATAATTGACCAGTGGGTGTGCTCCGCTATTACGTGAAGTTGTAATAAAGTTGCACCCAACTGAAAACTGAAAATTTATACGGTCGCCACGTCGGACTGTATTTGGCATCGCCGCTCTCTAGGTTTATTTTTGGCACTAGCGTCTGTACTTTCAAGTGACCAAAAATAACCACTCGAAACGTAAACGGACCAATTGAAACACTACTAGCCTAGAAAATATTCGTGAAGATAAACAAATTACACGAATCTGCAAAATTTAATTTTAGTTTTATATAATATTTATGTAAAGCAATTTACACACTTGGTCAATTACTTACTATTGAGACTTCATAATATATGAGATAATGATGAAAAGCTTTTTAAATATATTTTATTATTGTTAACCATTATCAAAATGCTGAATAATAAAATTAAATATAAAAAATATTTACAGAGAAAATATATATATATATATATATATTATAATTTATATATATATATATATATATATATATATATATATATATATATATATATATATATATATATATTATAATTTAAAGAAATGAGTTCAAACAAGAATTACAATTGCCATTAAAATGTTTGAGATTCTACTTCATTCATTTATAGATGCTCCAGCAGAGTTTATATTCAACCGGTATGTGAAGAATTAGTTCAAAAAATTGCTAAGAAAATGAGTTCTAATAATAAACTGGCTGCGCCACCTTCTTTTACAATAATAGAACTAGTAAATAATCCAGAGATTTTAAAAATAGTACCATTGAATATAGTATAAACAACATTTGGCAAGAGTTCAAGTCTTCGTTAATTATGTAACGGTATGAAATTACATTCCCAGGTGTTCTCGCAGGAATGTTTCATGAAGTTATTCAGTGGTCAATGTGTGTAATGGTGAAAAGTTTGTCCTTCGGAGGATAACACCCTCGGTAAAGGAGCACTCGAAGAAACAACACTCAGCACCAATACACACATCCATCCACTTTGGAACAGCACATTTTTCTTCACTCTTCACTAGGATTGAGGCAATATAATCTGGCTGGTGGTTTTGATCATTCCACGGTGTTAGTAACAAAAGCAGATATGGATGGTACACTTACAACGGATGACAAAGAGCGGTCCAGGAGCACCACACAACTCAGGGAGCCCGCAGTGACTGCTTCCTAAATCGCTGAGCTCGACGGGGAAGATTCTACATGCGCGCGCACCACACCCACAATCCGTCTTAAGCTGCATTTTTATTTAGAAATAGAGAGAATAGGAGATATTTTACGAAAAGCAGCATGCGAAAATATGTGAACATGATACCAGTTTTTGACCCAGAGACGGGAAATTTATTTTGTTCCAATTACTTTACGACGAATTGAGGAGCTCTCTCTCTCTCTTCCAACAGTAGTGCACGAAGAGGAGCTTAGAATTTACCAATTGTTAGTAAATAATTTGACGTGCAATTATTTATTACCCTGTATGATCTGGATATATTCAACTATTAAGTTCTGAATCTACCTTTACAAATGGAAGAAAATAAGTATTTATTAATAAATAAATTGCGTTTAGTAATTTATGTTATCTAAGTATCTGCCTTTATATTCCAACATTTTATTCTATAAAATAGAACCTACATATTGTAAATTTACTATACTTATACATTATTATACCTGGCGCATGCACCATTTTACAAATCAGCAACTAATTATTGAAATATGAGGTAGAAATTTGATTCCAAATAAATTATATTGAACTAATAATTACACATACCAAAATTGAAAGAATTTTTTATACATATATTTAGATTTTTTTTACAAAATTATCTAATTGCCTAGAAGAATTCAGGTGTTTATTGAAAGAGAATTTTCAGTAGAGATAAACAGATTATACTAATCGGTATATTTTAATTTATTTCTATATAATATACTGATTGGAAAGCCTTCGATCCTACTGAATTGTGAAAGAGACATCATGAATGACAGAGACAGTAAAATATTCCCACCACGAAGAAACTTGTACTGTCTCTGCGGCGCATTATGTCGGATGAAATGGTTTTCCATTGGAATGTAAAATTCCTTAAAAAATTAAATGAAAATATGAACAAATTATATATTACTAGACACCGGGATCAGATATTGATTAAGACAAGTAAAAGGAAAAAATTGTAAGAGTTCTAAACATTATTTCCTAATTAACGAATTATTATATCATAAAAATTAAATTAAGAGAGAATAAATTCAATCAACCATAACTATATTATTAGGCTACCAGCCAAATCTCAGTTCATTTAATGTAATTTTAAATTCAAAAATAAAATTTGTGATAGGTTCAAGGATAATATATTTCTGTAATGAAATTCATATACATCACGCAGAATGTTACGTATGGTTAGGTACGCAATATAAAGGGTGTAACCGTTTACTTTCAAATAATAATAGTTTACATCATCACTATTTCAAGGTTGATTACTTTAAAAAAATGTTTAAAGAAACATAATCCAAACCAAAGGTACATATCATTGGGACAATAAATTCTGTGCACTGGTTGCTGAACATTTATAAATACCTCTTTATTTATACCATCAGATGTAGTGTAGAGCCCACGCTAATAGGAGAATAAACAACATGACTCTGACCTAATCAATCAGTAAACTATCAATCACAGACGCACAATACTTAAATACTGTCATAAAGGATGTAAATATAAATATTGCAAAAAAATATAATAATAAATTCACCAAATTGTAGTTTTTATTGCATTGCTATTAATAATTTATTGTATTCAAATTATATAGTTAAATTTTAGTCAAAAAGCAAGTTAAAATTTAATATTTTTTAACTTTAATGAAGTTAATTAATTAATAATATTTGATTTTAAAAATGTAAATGTAAATAATATTTTAATAAATTAATTTTAAATAAAGTCATGGTACCTTCCTTAGCTCCAGCAATCAAAATCCGCATTTAGAGGGTATCACGTGGCCTTATAAGGTTCCAGTGGCCGAGTTGGGACGACCCGCTACGGTCAGGAGCAATCAACATTTCGGCTATTCTTATTTCGGTCCCCACCACATGGAATCCCGGTATAAATTATGAAAAGGTTGAACGTGGTATTTCTGAAAATAATGTAAAACGTTCGGATCGGCTCGTCGCTTGTGCTCAGCCACATGTGTCGTTCGCTAATCGTATTATTAGACACATGTTTTTTGATTCTACTCAGATAGATCGGATAATTTTTATAAGTAATAAGTTCTTATAAAATACGTTTAAATAACTAACCCCTTCATATTATTTTTAAATAAGTTTCTCTTTTAGTTGCAATATAAATTTCATTGGTATATTCAGCTGAATAAAATTATTACACCTAATAACTAAAATAATTATAAAAAATAGTATTAATAGTTCTTCAGATGTGACTAAGGTTAATAATTTATAAAAAGGACCTCACGTTTAAATAAGTAATACCAGATATTTCAATTTGTCATAGGATCTTTATTATAAAAAATAATTTCCTGACATTATCTGTTTCCGTTGAATAAGTGAAAGTAAAAAAAACTAAATATGCTGAAACATTTTTTAATGTAAAACCATAGACATGGATGAAACTAACGATAACGTCTTTTTGGTTTATTATATTTGATTACTGTCTATCAGATAAGGTACTTTATGAATGTATACCGCCTTAGTTTAAGGATAGACAAGATATAAAAGAATCTGCATTTGAAAGTAACGGGAAGTTTATCACACTTTTTAATCACAGATAAAAGAAAAAAATTCTATAACATAATGCCAATAAAATATATTTTATATAGAAAAAATATAAAAATATATAACAAGATCATTTTTCCCAACAAATAATTAAAACGTCACTAGGTCCTGTTTAGAACACCAAATTTTATAGTATGTGTATACATATATAAATATATGGATTCTATTTACCAATGTTTAATTTATACACAAACTAAAACACAAACCAATAAATTTATCATGGTTTATATAACAAATTTGAATGCAATAACTTTTAATGTAAATGATATACATATATGTATATTACAAATTTAGTAGACTACCTAATAATTGAAAATCATAGTATAAAATGATATTATTCTTATAGGTCATAAAATACTATAACAGTGTATCTATACCCATTGACCACACTAAAGGTTCATTTGTAACAATTCTAACTACATCTGAAGTACTATCATAAGTATTGGAAGAACTTACAATTCCATTAAATTCGAGTGTTTGTCCTTCTGTAAATAATATATTATATAATTGAAAATTGATTTCTATTTTAATAACAAACCCAAATTCCATTTAAGACCTTTGGTTGAAACTTCACAAGGTGATCCTATAGGCAAAAGGGCGCACCATTCCTGATTTTTCCTCAAATTAATTGGAATATGTATAATGTGTTCACCTTTCCTAAGTATCCATGTCAATGAATTGCTAGCAATTTGAAATATTGAAGTGTCCTTAATTATATTGTCAGATTTAAACAGAGTGTTGATATTTCCCAATATGTGATCAAGCCTACCACATGTGTCAGCCAATACAAATACTGTATCTATCTAAAAATTAAAGTGGAAAACAACTGTCGCATAAAATATTCTTTTGTTAATATTTTACATTTTGTAATTTGTAACAAGAATTGTATTTGATTTTTTTCAAATCTACTTACATGTATATTTTCCCTAATGCATTGATCATTCAATTCAATTAGTGACTTAGTAAAATCAGTGTTATCTTGGTCAGGAGTGCATATGATTTGTGTGTTGGTATTCTCAAATAGCTCCAAAACATCCTTTGGAAGAGAATCCATATCACCAGTGATCATGTCAGGATATAATATATCTTTAAGCTCATATTTATTTAAACTTAACCAGTTCAACCATCTTTTTGTTCCCCCATCTACAGTAACTCGGATTTTGGCTGAAAATAATGGTTTTACTAAAGAAATATACAATGACAGTCACAAAAGTACCTTGATTCCACATTTTTACAATGAAATGCGTGTTGAAGCCGAAGTTTATGGGCGTATTCAGAATGATTATGGCATAATTAACTTCTGGATTCCTTGAGAGCAGGTATTCACAGGGATTCCACTCATAGGAGTTGCACATGGCCTAAAACCGAATAACATTTAAATACGTGTATTTTTATGGACAAAATAATGAAATGGCTAAATAAACATACTGTTTTTAATCGAACTAAGGGCTTGAAAATAGTTTTTTTTGGAATGTAAATATAACCTCTCCTGAATAAAAACGACATTTTCGACAAACAACGTTGCCATGTATAATTACCTTTAGTTAATTTCGTATATTACAGAGTTCACAACGAGATGTACTCAAATGCGAACCAATAATAATTGCTTTCGTGATTATCGCTTAATTAACATGTTTTCAATTGATTATGAACACTGATAATTTATTGACCTTATGTAAACATATTTTATTAGGTTTTTAATCTTAATAGTACATTTTTCATTTATTTCAGTAATAAGGCAATAAACTAAAAATCCTGTAAAATATGAAATAAATAAAGCTGATTTATAGGTTATTTGTGCAACAAATTACGTGATCACATTGAGGTAGGCAGCCCACATTACATGATAGAAAAAATAATATAATGCTTTATATAGAACAGCGATCAATATCATTTTGAATTTCGGATTTTAAACAATATTAAAATTTATGATATCATTAATTCTTAAGAATTTTGATAAGTTTACTACATTTATGTAATTATTAACATATATTAATATAAAATAATTAAAAATAAAATAATATTATTAGAGAAATAATAAATAATAAAGTTATATAATGAAAATTAGTGTGTCTGTGGATGAAAATAAATTAATTGAATAAAACTATATTTACTTCTTTGGTATCTTTTTTACGAAAATAATTATATTGATATTTTTCCTTTCACTGTCATTAAAACTAATTGGTAACGGAGCTGTACTAACAATTTTGTATTTAACTCATAAAATAAAATTTTTCTATGAATTCTAGTAAATTTTATTTTTTTTTAATTAAGATTGCCGTGGTAAATTATTTATTCCGAAAATAATACTTAAAATGTTTTCCAAAAATAATTGTTCTTATAAATACTTTATCGACCAGTTTTTGATATTCTTATTATATAAATTAATCAACTAACCACATATGTATTTGTTAATATGTTATCAATTTTATAAAAGTTTATATGGTAAAACAGTGTAAAATAGTAAAAATTCAATTAAAGCCGGTGAAATTATTTACACTAACACAAATGTTATTGGATAAAAGGGGAAAGTGCATTAGAATTAATCACAAACTTATATGGGCCATGTTTATCCGGGTGTCATTGTAAATAATTTGAAACTGTTGTTGATTGAACACAAAAAATATGAATTTTATCAAGCTTATTAGCTTTGCTAAAAAGGACATATGTCATATAAATTACAATTTATCTAATGATTTATTAGTAATAAAGATAAAGTTTATGTATCAATATATATACGAAAAAACTTTGCAAATATATTAGAAAAGTTAGACACAGTATAGTAAAACATTGTTATTGCATCATATATTGAAGGGATATGAAGTGTATTTTAACTTTAAAATATGTACGGAGATTATTATGGTGTTAAACGCTTTTAAATAAGTCTGATTGTGCATAAACAGTATGCTTTATTGGAGAATGCAAATATTTAAAAATAATTTAGTCTCTTCATAAATTTCCATTATTTAGTGATAGTGAAATGACGCATCGCCAAATTGCCTTGCCAACCTTGTCAATATTTAAGTACTGCATACCTAATATTTATTATTTTAATTTTTAATTTAATACCTAAACCTAAAAATACAATTGTTAATATAAAATAATTTGATAAACAATTCGATAAGCTGTTGGCGCATTAACAAAAATGTCTCTATCCTTAACCTACATTTATTTTAAGATAATATTCTATTGGCAACAAATAGGTATCAACTTATCAACGTTACGAATAATTGACGAACTTTTGATAATTTATAATTTAACAACGCAATGTGGAAAAGTCTAATAACCGCAAAACCGTTGTTGGCAATTGCAAAAACACGAGTAATTTAAAATAATTGGCCGCATTGAAGGAACTAACAGGCCGGCTGAAATTTATTTATGTAGTCTAAATATCGGTATCTATCTTCCCCTTTCCACTTCAAAATTGCGGCTCGTAAGTCACGTGTTATTTGTCCACACCGTAAACCAAACTGAATTGAATGATTGACGTTACGGATTGCACTCGTACCGCGTCTGGTGCTTCAGTTCAATTTTCATGATGGTTAAATCGAAAGTGAACAACGTTGGCGAGCTGCTTACAAAGACGCTGGGCGATGACATCGAAGTCGTCGATCAGAAGACTACTATTCTTACCGCTCCCGGTGAACACTATGGGAGCATTATGTTGGCCCTGGACGTGACAGTGAGAAAAGCCGGTGGTAAGGAACAAGTGTTAAATTTAGTAGCAAAACTTATTCCCGCCAATGAAGTGTTGAGAATTGCCTTCGATATCGGAGTTACATTCAGAAAGGAAGTGATCGCTTACACCGAAACTATTCCTGCTCTAATTGAGCTTCAGAAAGAATACAACGTTCCTGAACACCAAATTTTGGATATATTTCCCAAATGTTATGGAGCTAGGGTGAGTCTGGACGAAAATAAAAATCAGGTGGATGAAGATGGTGTGCTAATATTCGAAAACTTAAAACTTCAAGGATACAAAACTGAAGATCGTCTGGTAGGCTTCGATTTAGAAGCTACAAATAT
The DNA here is from genome assembly GCF_024364675.1 of Aethina tumida. Classification (NCBI taxonomy): domain Eukaryota; kingdom Metazoa; phylum Arthropoda; class Insecta; order Coleoptera; family Nitidulidae; genus Aethina; species Aethina tumida. Next base: position 18,950,628 of record NC_065437.1, on the reverse strand, counting down.
TATTATTCAAGATTTAGCAAAGTTTCATGCTGTTCCTCTTGCTTTAAAATTACTTAAGCCTCATGTGTTTGACGAAAAGGTACGACCATGTCTGGTCAAAAACAATGGTTTGGAACAGCTTCCCGAAGAAGTAGGCCTAGCATTCCATAACAGTATAATGGATGGAGCCAAAGACATTCCAGAACTCCAAAAATACTTGACTCGTCTTCAAGAAATTGTTGATGATGCGGCAGCAAATCCGTATGTAAACAGACCGCCACCTAATGAACCATGGGGTACCATGGCCCATTCTGATTTCTGGGTCAGTAATACCATGCTTCTGAGGGACAACAATGGAAAAGCAATTAAAAATAAGATCGTCGACCTCCAGATAATGCGGTACGCTTCTGCAGTGCGCGACCTTGTGTTCTTCCTCTTTACGAGTGTCACAAATTCTGTCTTAGAAAAACATATCGATGATTTTATTAAATTGTATTACAACAGTTTCATTGCTGTTCTCAATGACTTTCACATCGATCTTGCACAATTTTCATGGGATGCTTACATTAAAGAATTAAATGAAGTGGCGCCCACCGAGGTTTATCACGTTTTAGTGATGCTGAAACCTATTTGCACTGAGAGGGGAAAAGTACAAAATAGTTTAGAAGATTTTCAGGATTCTGATTGGAGCAGGAAAGATTTACTGGGACCTAATCACAAAAGGAAATTGAAAGATACCGTGTTGGCATTAGCTAAAAAGAATTGGCTGTAAAGTTAACATTATTTTAATACAAATTATATTTTATAGAAAGAGTTCTTTTGAAATTGTAAGTACATTAATTTAGTTACTGTTTGTTAATAATAAAAATATATATATTAAGGCTGTTTTTTACTAATTTAAAGATATTTTTTATTCCATTACATCGTTTCAGGTATGTATAATAACATTACTTATTTACAAATGTTGCAAATCAAACATGTATATTTAAAGAATAAATATGTGGTTAAGTTTGTAACATTCTAAATGTGTTTTCAGACAGAAAAGATAAGATTAAATTTCGATTAGACTGATTTTATTTAACATGACATCAATTAATCAGAAAATTAATAATAATACTTGATATAGGGCTCCTTTTCTGATTAATTTTATGAGGTATTTGTAACACAATTAATTTATCGCAAGAATGTAGGCGTGGAAAATAAAAATTATAATTTCTAGTGAAGAAAATATGTTTACGCATTCTTCACTAAGTATTATGGTTGATGGAATTACATTTTCTTGCGAGCATTGAAAGATATATGATGTTTGATATTTGACTAATTAGCAATAAATAAATGTGCGAAATTTGACAGAAATGAAAATTTTATTATTCGACAAAATTCTGTTGGTTTGTAATAGCTGTATATTCTTACAGTAATCTTTTATTATGTACTAATAACATAGATTGTTTATTTTGTCAATGTGTACCGAGGAACAATTTTGGACGACCTATGAATTAACAATTAAGTTTTTAGATCAGAATTGATTAAAAATATTTTTTATACATTAATTCATTCAACTTCAATTTTACACAACATGTGTAACCGAAAATGGAATAAATTTGCTATCAGGGAGCTGAATAATTTTTCTAAAAATTCCTGAGACACGCCAACGTGTGAATATGTTTACTTATCTCTTCCACGCAAAATTTAAAATTTTGGACTAATTCTAATATCCTTAAGATAAATATATATTTTTTGATTCTGAAATTATAAAAAAATATATTTTTTATCAATATATCATAATAGTAATAAAACATATACTGAACACTGTACACACAAAATATTTAAAAGCATTCCAAATAATTAAAATTGTCTAAATTTATTTTTAAATGGAGAAAAACAACTCTTCATTAAAAAAATAATAATTAGAATTTATACTAACATAAATATCATGAACTTAGACACACTAATTTAAAGTACCAATTTTTTTCATAAAATAAATATCACCAAAAGGTTATCACTAAATTAATTATACTTTTCTTGGAATTTTAATTTTTATTATTGATACTATATTTATTTATTTCATACATGATTATAAACAAGTTAATAATCGTAAAAATTGAAATCAAAGTTTAATGAATATTCTCGTTTCGAAAAATTTCCTACGTTATAAATATATATTTTTAAATTTAATTTTATCATCATTTAGTCATTTAGATATAATGTTCTGAGATTGAACAACCATACTTTTATAAACAAAACCTTTATTTTTAAACGAATAAATATAAGTTTTATGTTTTCTGTGTGAAATTTAAATGACACTCTGTATATAGATAGTTAGTTATTAATGATAAGTAAATTTTTATTGACAAAAGTATAGTCTTGGGTACATATATCGAGAGCCACAAATAATCTTTCAATAAGCCGCATGCGGCTCGCGAGCCGCAGGTTGGCCACCTCTGGACTATAGTATAATTGCAGTAATGTTGCAAGATATTATTGTTAAAGGGAAATATAATCTACTGATTTAAAAGACATGCCCAATTATGTCATTAACCTGTGTAAAGGACATACAATTTAAACATTAACAGATTCTAGTTAGAAAATAAAGTAGGCGGTTTATATGTTGTACTAAAATTAATTAAATCGTAATTAAATTGTATGTACAAATAGATGTCAAAAAACAAAAAAGTAATTGAATATTTAAGAAAACTAATGAAGGTTATATAGTAGATTGATGTAGCTCACGTGCATCACTCACATCAAGTAATTAAACAAGTTTCACATTATTAACTACTGTCACAATGAGAATTAATAGATAAATAATAAAATATTTGGACTAGTGAACTTTGATACTATAAAAGAATAATGCAGAAACAGAGTTAACATTTAATCATCATGTGAACAAACTTTAATCATCAAAGATGCGCTGTTGAATACAAAGAAATAAATAATGACTAATTATGACGTTATGTTTTGAATTTTATATATAGTTTTAATCTCCAGTATTTATAAAAATATTTACTCATGTATTGAAAAATATTCGTCCTGTTCTATTTTTCAAACATTATCATCTTCGAGTGATTTACGCTTTTCAAATAATGATAAATAATAAATTAATAAAAAATAAAATAAATATAAAGTACGAAGATGAAATATATCTTATATAATAAATTTCAACGCTAAACTATTGATTATTAGCATTTCTACACAAGTAGATATACATATAAAACTATAATTTTATCTATTAATAAATTATAAAGGGTTATCAAAAGTTTCAATTGGAATGAGATACGATGCTGCAGTTCGTGCATCTCCGGACTTTTATCCTCAGTCACAACGATCAAACCACCTGTAAGTCACATTCGGATATAATTTTCAAGATAAGTCCGCATTATTAATAGATATTTAATCCTACATTTAGTTTAGAAGTTTGGGTCGTCGGTGCAGCGTGTCATTACTCACGATGTATCGGTCAGCAATTGTGGTTGTTTTTGTGTTAGTGTATTTCGAACAAGGAAACACGCAGAATATATCCAATGAAGATGTGGCGATGGTGTTGGAACATTTAAGCCCAATAGTCAAGAATTTAAATATTAGTAAAATTCCAATAGGCGAAGCTGACTTTATGATGACAATGAAAGAGAAATGTGACAAGAATAATGCGGATCCAGCTATAATGGAAGGTTTGCAGGAGCGGCAGGAATTCATAAAAGGGTGTTTGTTAGGTGTGATGGAAATTGGTGCCTTACAAACAAGTCTTCAAAAAGCCAGGGAAAATGGAACGCAGGAGGTTGAACGTGAACTTGGAAAATATTGTGGAAAAGTCGAAACCACGTCATTTTGTTTCCCCACAGTCATCGAGGATCTGAAAAAGTGTTTGAATTTCCGGGAAGTTCGAGTTTTCGAAACGTCCTTGAACGTGATCAGAGCATTGAAAAACAATTTGTGTTATAGAAATGGGCCCCTTGTGGCCGAATTTGTGCAACAGGGTGGAATTGATTGTACAAAGCAGCGGGAAGAACAGATAAAAACATGTTTTAATGAAACATTAACTGACTTTAAACACAATCACCCTACAAATGTTTCACTTATTCAATTCGCCACCACAATTTTAGAAAAATACGACTGTTCAGAAGTTGAAAATCTAAAAAAGTGTATTAAATTTGAACTCGAACAGTGTGAACCGAGTTCTCCGGCCGGAATTCTTGAAAAAATTGTAGACGATATCGTTGGAGAAATTCCTTGTACAGTAAAAAATTTCACTCAGGCTTGTGTCGATACTTTTATCAACACCACAAAACTTGAATTGGAACTGAATGAAGCTAAGAAAACTGGATCAATGGACGAAGTCTTTGGACGATACTGTAACAAATATGAAAACATTAGCTTATGTTATATTTCACCTCTGGAGAAGTCCAGGAAATGGATAAGCGAACAGGAATCAAAGAATTTAAACGAATCACTAAAAACCATTGAAAAATTAAAAGATTTCCTTTGCTACAGAGATGGCGATCGTATGGCAATGTTTGTGGCAGAGAAAGGTGTGGAGTGTATGAAAGAACAAAAGGAAATGCTCCAGCAATGTGTGAACACAACTTTTGGCAGCAGAGTACCGACTGAGTTAAATGCATTAACCTTTTTAGAAATTCCAACATTCTTGATTACGGAAAAAGACTGTGACGATTTTGATGAAGTACGAGTTTGTGTCAATACCGAACTTGAAAAATGTGATACTCCAACACCTGCTAATCTTGTAAACGCTTTCTTCAAATATCTTAAAAGTCATACTCCTTGTAAGCAGCAACCAAAAAATTCAGCGCATACATACGTCGCATCTTTGTTAATTGTAATCGGAACACTCTTTACTCATGTGTTTTATGTATAGTTATTTAAATAATTATGAGTAGTTTTCTCAGACTGACTATGAATGTGACTCACTGCGATTAATGTAAATACTTATGCATGAAATGTCATAATCGCACATTTGTTTAATTTATTGTAAATAGTGATATTTGTACTTATTTAATTAGTCTAATAAAAATATATATTTTTAAAGAAACTGTTTTATTCGTTAGGATGTATATTAATACATATAGTCTACACAATACTTTATTTAAGAAAATTAAAACAGATACAAAATAAATATATTTTAAAACGGTAAAATATATATTTTATAATATGTAGAGACCTATTCTTCTATTCAAATTACATTGAAGAATGACCAGAAATCGAATCATTGAATAAATACTTGTTGCTATCTAACTAATTAAAATGTAAATATATAAAACATTATTTTGGAACTTCGGCAATGTCATTAACTGCTAAATAATGATCTAACCATTTCTCTATGATTGGAAGATTGTCGTTACTCCATTTGGTTTCTTCCTTAATATTCTTCAGGGCTTTTTCTATAACGAAATCAGCAGTACCAAATTCGCTTTGTCTTTGAACATACAGTTCTGATACCATGTCGAGACCTTCTTGTGTTTTAAACACGGTGGTAGCTGAGGTAATTAGACTATTCCATAGATAAGGTTTGTCTTCTAACCTGAAAGAGCACTTTATTAGTACAGTGAAATAGTTCATAATAAATTTAAATAATTAATAAATATACTGTTGTATTTATAATTATTATAGTAATGTTTTAATGTATATTACTTAATATCTATCTAGTCTTAATGATTGTTATGTGTGGAAAGTAAAGATTTGTCGTAATATAATAGTAAATTATATTACAGTTTGCACATTGAATTTCTTGAAATTTTGGTTCATTAAACATTTATCACAAGGACAAAAACATTAATGTAAGAAATGTCAAATGTGAAACGCATCTAATTTATGACATAATTATTGGTTATAAAGAATTTTATTAGGATTAATTGATGTTAAGCAATTAATTGTACAAATTTTTTAATTATTGTAATCTCGCAAAATTGAAAAAAAAAATTAGTTTAATTAACATTTACCTATATAAGAAAAAAATGTCACACGTAATTTTATTATATATATTATGTTTTGTTAAGTTTTTACTATAAATTATTGTTTAATGTTCAATGTTATTGTGCAATAAAAATTTAATCTATACTTCAAAGTTATTTTATTAACAAATTGTGTAAAGCGACCTATATGTTTTTTGCAATACCATCTATAAAATGTAATAGCATGTGTGGTATATCTACTCATATGTCAAGATTATTTATTGTAAGATAAGTTATTCATATATTGCAATTATACAGCATCTGGTGTCTGTATTAAATTCTAATAAATATTTACTATTAGTATATGTGTAAATTCTCTATTTAATAAAAGAAACGAATGCTCAGATAAAATAAAAATACATTAATATGTAAGTTCCTTTATCAAAATAATTCTAATGAGTAACTTTGACCTTTGTCAACGAAACAAAACGAAGGTTATTTGACATATTTCCGATAAGATCATATCGGAACAATAGTCCATACATGTCTTATCTTTAGAATACAAAGGTAGCACAAACATTAAGCATAATTATTATTGCTTATAACCAATTTCTATAAATAATAGAATGCACTTTAGCCATAATTAAAATATCACACATGAGTTTAAAGGTGTTTAAACGAATGGACTTACCTTTTTTTGATTTCATCCCAGTTCTTTTTCAAGAAATTAAACAATGTGGTGTAACCATTTGCCCCACCTGTCAACATGCTGAAAATCAGATACACATCTGTATCGCTGAAGTTTCCATTTTTCTCTAGGACAGTGATTGTAAGAAGTTTTTCGATTTTAGACGCGTCATTCGGACAGCCGGCCAACGTTTTCAATAAATAAGTCCTTTCGCTTTGTTTTCTTCCAGGTGGAAATTGAATAACTCTTTGCAATCCGAATTCCCATTCCTCTTCGGTGCCCCATTTAAATACGGGACATATGTACTGGTTCGCAACGCTGAAAAAAAAAAATGATCACAACCAGTAATTTTAGGAAATATTCGTTAGTGATAACCCAAAATAAATTCAAAGTCATAATGACACAGTTTTTGTGCTACTATGGCAATATTTTTGTTTATTGTGGAAATTTATCCAAGTGTTAAACTTTGAACCGCAATTATAAGCGTTGTTAGTAAATATCTTCGCTCGACAATATTGAAAAAAAAGAAATGATTAAAGCGTGTAGATTAAAACATTTCTGCGAGGGTACAAAGTTTTTTTAGATTGGACTTTGTTTATTTCCTAGTTGTTTTCGATCTGACACCATAAGACAATGAAATAACTATCAATTGAGTTCATTAATAATTAATATGCATACATCGTTATCTGTTTACGTTATGTTAATTTTAATTTGTGAAACCAAATTCGAGTCTTTTGATAGCTTCCAATTCAAATCTTTGTACTATTACATTAGTACTATTTGAAGGGATTTATGATCATATAAAGTGGTTTAAAAGATTGCTGATCCAAATAATTTAAATTATTCACTATAGTTGTCAGTATATAAATGATATCTTATTTATTAAATATAATTTTCACATTATTATCTTTTGATATTGATTCATATTTTAGTGAATATAATAATATTTAAAATATGCATGATATGCAAATATGATTATACACGTAGTTATAAATATTAAATAATTGTTATTAAAGTAATGCTACCGTATTAATTAAATCGGGTACTATTTTGGCCATCTGTTCTAACAGCCTTCATTACAATTATTGATAAATTGCGTCATGGCTTAATGTGTAACCAAATTATTTGTAAATATTTACTACATAACAATCGTTAAATTTAAAACGAATAGGCATACATAAACATTATTGTAAATATCATTTAGAATCTGGTGGTGTCGAATTTTGATGGCGAATATTTACAAATGAGGCGTTGCTGAGGCTTCTCCAGGAAAACACTAAACAAACATCACATTTACATTTGGACGAAATTTACTTTTCTATTAACGAAGCCTTGAAACATTTTTAAAAATAACAGACCACTTCCTTGTTGTTGCATGCGCAAATTTTTCCATTCTTCCAATTGCGAATAAAATGATGATAAACGTATAATTTTGCCAGTCCATTTTGCAATGAAATTGTACAATGCATGCTATTTTTGTGGTCAAAACCTACAATTACGGGTATTGTGAGAATATCGAATGGTACCAATAACTGACAGCCATTGTTTACAAACTAGTATCATTAAATCATGATATTTACTAAAACAATTTCGTGGAAATGAAATTACTTACGGGTTTCCTTCATCTGGATTTTTGCTCTCCATCCATTTCTTGTAGGCTTCTTGCGCTTCCTCTATGCATGGTTTGTAGCCGGCTTGACAAAGGAATACTTTCGTGGAACTTCTAAGATGCGCCCTTCCTTCAGATTCACCTTCTTGTGGTTCGTTGCCCAGTTCTTCATATAATGGAGTCAAAAGTATTCTCACATAGGACTATAATTAGAATTTAATTACTTGTATTTGTGATTGCATTAACTTGATATTGAAGAATTTCCAATTAGTTTTCTAGACTCACGATAAATGTTGTTTAATTTAAAATTCTATTAGAGAAATTACACATAATAGCCATAACCAGCGTTTCAGAATATTTTTACTGACTTAACTTATGTTGTGATTTTTACCTGGAACTTTTTATGGACGGCGGAACTATCTATGTGTCTGCCTATGTGATCGATTAAAGTGAAAACGGGATCCCAAGCCAAATAGTCTCTCTCGTATTTTAAGAACAGAGTCATGTTCAGAGCAGTGCCGAAGTTTAGGTTACCGGCATATGCCAGATTCCACGCGTCATGTAACAATTTGGCTCTAGTGACCACAGGTATTTTCTGTCTGTTTTCCGTGCAGAGGAACTTCGCCAACATGTTCCAATTTTCCGTATCATAATTAACTGGGAATGGACCTGTGTGAAATGGAAACTTATTTATAAATCGTTGTACTAGCCAATTTTATGCGGGTAATTGCTGAATACGTGCCTATTTCTTCAGGATTGACGATTATAAATTCATCTTTTCCGGGAAGTCCGGTCATGGTGATTTCCTTTTCTCTTTTCATCCAAACGGATGGTTTAAATGTCGTAAAGTCTAAATTATTTTGTCTTATCATCACAACGGGAATCCACCATACAAATTTCTCTTGATCGGGGACATCATGGGGTCTTTCCCTTAAATACACCCTCTGTAAAATTTACATGTTTTAGCACAATGTTTGAATTTTCATAATAATTTATTTTACTTGAGATAAAACTGCACTGTTGTTTTCATAATTCCTTTGTACTGTGACAACTGGTAATCTATCTTTAGTAACCCATGACCCTGCTATTTCATTTACAGTAATTTTTTCATCCAAAGTTTTATCGTCTCTAGCCTGTTCAGTGATGCTGTTCCAAATGTCATCTCCAAAGAATGTTTTGAATCCCCTGAAAATATTATTTATAGATTCTAGCATGATTTAAATTACTTAACCCTGAACCTAATGTTTCCTTAGAAAATTAAGTCCCATAGTTAAGGTTGCAAATTGAATAAATGCAAATTAATGGTAACTCGCAATTAAGGAAGTGTATTTAAAATAAGCTCGTAAAATGTATAAGATAATTAGATTTTCATGAAATGTATGTCAAGACCAGCATCAGCATAGATCCAAGTACTTAAAGAATATTACCTGTCGGCTATAAATCGCTGTAATCCTTTCTTTACAGTTTCTTCTCCCAATGTGTAGTTTAACATTCTAAATACTAATTCTGTTTTAGATGATGTAGTGTCTTGCTTTATAGCGGTACTTTTTCCATGTGGATATCTCTTGCTGAATTCGTAGTAAATTGAATATAACATTGTCATGGGCCAGTTGTTAAAGGTTTCTTTGTCATTCATCTGAAATTTTAATTCATATTTCATACTTTATTTAAATTATTGAAACATTCTCTTTATTTTAAAGTTCAACTGTTTATTTATTGAATAGCAATTTAAAAATATTTCATGTTAGTCAATCATTCAATTTTTTAATATGACAGTTTGGCACTAAATTGCCATGCATAATTAAACAAATCCTTTTTGCAACATTTAATTGCTCGATTATGAAATTTGCTCAATTCATTGCAATTCAACAATCTTAATTTTGTAATCGCCGGAGAACGTAATTTCGGATAGTCTTATAGACATAATAGTTGGCAACAATGGAAACCACAATAATACATTTCCACATAGAATTATATAATATTTTTTCTCATTTTTTCAATTGAAATATATAAAATGTATTTATAACAAATTATTGTTAATTATAATTTTTGCGCATATTATTTAATCAGCAAGTGCAAATTTCAAAGATTGAAAAAATTAAGATAGTCATCAAAAATTTTATCTATCTACTCATAACAAGAATTTATTTACAAAATTAATATCGATTAAATAATAATTTATGTATCAATTTTTGTTGTATATGTTGTTATATTGTGTTAATATTGTAATGTTTGAATACTAAATAGTAATTATATTAATATTTTATAATACTTTTACTAAATTTATTTTATATAGAATAGATTTTAAAATGTTTTTTTTTTCTGAAATATATAACAATAAAATCAATGATGGTATAATTATAATGCATTAATTAGCTTTTTTATCAGTGTAATTATGTGAATTTTGTCATATTTTTATTGTATTTATAATGAATTAATATTACTTTAAGAAATAAAAAAATGTTGTATTTATTTTACCTTTAATGTTGTATATGCTGTAACATATCGTACAAGAGCGTTGTTAATTTGTGCATCAGTCCACCAGAAGGGAGTAGCCAAAGCCCCAATCCATTGGTATACCAATTCATGAGTTATATGCCATGATCCTTTTCCACTAAGATCACTTTCTCTATGAAAATATTAATATTAATATTCTATTGTATAACAATTTGGACAAAAAGAAAAGGGAACTTTTTAATTACACCTCGTATATAGATTGTTAGTATGTTATCTTTTAACATAGACAACTCAGTCAACACTGGTGTTAATTTTGTGACTATGCTTTATCTCTAAAATTTTCACAAATTTTCTCTAATATTTTTGTTTCATTCTAAACTTACTTAAATAATAATAATCCCCAACTATCTGCTGGTCGAGTAGCTTGGTAGTTGGGCAGAGCAAAGAGATCCAACTTTGGCAAAGGATATTGTCTTGCCCAAAAGTCTTCCAATATGTGAATTGACCTATTTACTTTGTCGGAAACATTTACTAAAGCGTTAATAAAATTAGGTCTGGCCCATATTCCCATTTCCACGTCTGAAAAGAAAATTTACAGTTTCAAAAACAACGTCAATTTTAAATTCTTACTATATCCGGTTAATGTGTGATTATCTTTCAATACTTTAGTACATTTTATCGTACTAAATTCAGATACGACGAATCCAACAGAATAAGTTGCCATTGGAGGAGACTTCTTAAACGTATCCCATACCCATCCGTCCCAATTCTCCCTACAAATATTCTAAATATATAATAGAGCAAAAACAATATCATCCAACGTTCATACATGGGTTCAGTTGACTCCAAAGGCATGTTTGATGTGGCAGTCATATTTCTATGTCTGCCAATTTTTATAGTTATCGGTGTTTTGTAACCGGGTTCGTCAAAGGAAGGGAATACGTTTCTGGCCATATTTGGTCTCAAGTGTGTCGCCACAAACCATTTATTTTGAGACGTTTGAGGATCAATGTAACTACTTCTGAATAATCCTTCGCTAGTGTCATTAAATATTTTTCCTGTGTAACCCATCGATATTTCAAAGAGAGCTCCTTCTTGGATGGGGTCTTTGAGAATTATCTGAAGGATGGGATTTTTCTTTTCTCTTTCTGTACCCGAAATTATCAAACTTCTTGGATACTGATCAGGAGAAACTTTGTTTTTCCTATAAACAATAGTTATTGAGTTAGTGAAAAGAAAACATCTACATTATTGATCGAATAAAATCAACTGCAACAATCAAGAGGAATATTTAACTGTAAAATTGACGTTAATATAAAGAGTGTTTTTTTTATTTTCAACTCTCAGTAACTTGTTTACCGGCTGAAGTGTTAACACGAGTCAACCTCTGACGCAAAATTCCAATTAGCCAATTTAACCTTCATACTATATAACCAATTTAATCTCCCAAAATTAACAAAATAAAATATACAACATACACTTCCTCCTCGGAACGTGTGAATTGTCGAACTATAGTTTCAACCAGTTCCAAATCCGGATGGCAATGTAATGCAATTGTTTTTGTTGGTGATTGAACTGTAAAGTTAATCGAAACTTTGCCGCTAAAAATGCCTTTGTCTGGCAAAGGATGTATTTGGATAATATAATCCTGAGGAACCACGTCTTCAGGTAGTTTTGGGTCTGTTATTAAGCCATGTGCTGCTATTAAGTCTATACTCCTCTTCTGGATATGTCTTCCGTATATCTGAAACATATTCATTTTTTATTTTAAATTCGTTGCCAACAGCTTGCGAACTTACGGATAGAACCAGGAAATAAAAGGAAATGGCTCTAAGCCACATCTTGATATTCCTGTAACAAAATTGGTTTTTTAAATACTTTTTAAAATATGTTGATTCATAAAAATTAAAATCTACCATTTCAAAATTTTCTTTTAAAAAATTTTAACTTTTTTATTTTATTTTTAGATATTTTTTGTTGTTTATATTTTTTTATCTTAAACGCAAATTAACTAGATAATTTTAAATATTTTTCATTTAACGGTAATATAATAGTTAAGCGTAAAACAATAATTCATAAAAAAAATTCAAATGCACGTATAGTTTAACTAATTATTCATTTATGTGTGTTAATAAACACGATCGCACTCGATTACATCCCACTAATTGTAATAATAATTGTTTCGCGGCGTTTCATAGATGTGTTTGTTAATATTTGTCTTTTACCGAATAAGCATGGCGAATTCTTATCGGTTGTGTATTTAGTTACTAAAATTTTTAGCAGTACGTACATTATGAAGTTATGTTTTTGTAATTATGTGCGAAATAATTAAACGAAGTGCAACAAACTACGAGAAAAATGTTAATTGGATTAAATTGCAAAAGTGCAGCATATTCATTTTTTTACTGCTTGAACTGTTTAACAATTCGCATCAGGTAATTATGTAAAACAGTTAAGGTAACCTAATTAAAATCAATTTAATTAATTTAAATACATAACAAAAGTATCAAGAAATATATCTAAATTTGTTACTAATTTACATTCAATAAGGAGATCTACATTTCCTTAAAGGAAATGTTTAGTAATCTTTAATAAAATCTAATATTATATAATATTATAATTATATAATATTCATTTGTCTATACAACTTTTTTCCATTTACGGATTTGACCAAGAAAAATATAATTTAAATAAAAAGGAATATTTGTTAAAATTAATTTTGCCTCTATTAATTTTTTCCCAATTTTATGAAAGCTTAAATATTTAATATGTATTAATAAAAAATGTATTCACTTTCTAGGTGTGCCTCCCTGAAAAGTCAAATTCGATGAATACTAATTTAAAAGTAAACTGGCTACCTCAAAATTCCAAAAAAATCATTGACAGTTACATAGTAATGTCAAGTCCTCCATGTCTAGATCAAGAAAATAAACTAATCACCAGACAATGTATAAACGGATCATGGATTCCCAGTTCACCACCACTTTGCCACGTTTTGATTAACGACAATAAAGAGTGTCCAAATTTTTTTATCGAAACCGAAGTGTGCGCTGTTGTAACAGCACCAGTACACTGGAACGAACGATGTACGGCTTTAATGGACAAGATATCCACAAATTTTCAACCAAAATCAATCAATTATAAAAGCAACTTAATATGGATACCTGCCAAAAGACGTGTGAAATATGGACCCTATGAATATATGACAATGGATTCGAATCACGGGCGTACTATTAACCCAAAGTTTAATATATCAATCAAAGATGATATTTTTAACAGGGACTGCCTTCTGTATCATCCCCGCCTTAACAATTTAATACCTGAATACTGCGACAAATTATATCCACATGTGTGCATATTTCAAAAGGATTCCGGTACGAATAAATGTTCCAAAGGATGTATTCCAGCAGGACTAGGTTCTAAAAAATGCTACTGTAAGATTTATGATAATGTTTGCGAGAACTTGGCCAAAATTGAAACGCCGTTTGAGAAAAATCTTTTAAGTAAATATGCAGGAAACGAATTGTGTAACATAGATAATAACCAAGTTATCACAAAGGATTTGTGGAAGACTTCGAACGTATCAGTCTCATGTTCAATTTGTATTTTTGATAGACCGTTTGGATTAAGAGCCTTGAATGCCACATCTATTCCGGTACTGGAGATGTCATTTAATAAATCAAAGAAAAAGTTGTACCTAATAATTTACTCACCAGAAGGTGTATTTCGGATGAAAGACACTGAAGCTGTGTATTGCTTTACGAATGCTTCGGACGATTTGAAGAAACTGGTGAAAATTAATAAAATTGTGCAGTCTGACGATAGAAAAACGTTTGGGTTAAAAGAAAGATCCGTGTCAGTGTATGAAGTCAAATTGGAAGATTACATGGGAGCTTATTGGTGTGAAGCACATAAGTCAAACAATTTTTCTGATATAGTGTATTCTGAATCAATTATTGCATTTAAGAAGGTAAAAGTCAACGAATACGCTCTGAGATTTCAAATGTACAATGCTTGTTTGGCATTCGATTGTGGTAATTTGTTAAACATACCTTTTCCTAAATTCATACATTCAGAAATAAAAACCGCCTTTAAAGGGTCGGACGCAACATTTAGAGTTATGGATGTAATTAATTTTGATATAAATGCAAATTTTTTGGATTTACTTATTCACGTCAGTACTACCAAAGGTAGGAACCGTATAGGAGAATTTTACAGAATGAAGAATCTTTTGGACACTATCGACAGCTCCATAAAAGTGATATATTTCAGAAATGCTGAATATTGCATTCCATTCAACGAAGAAGTAGGAGGCCGAAGGACCAGTTGGCCTTTGACAGAGAGGGGAAAATCAACTCTCCCAAAGGAAATTTGCGTCAGTTCAAATATGCCAGCAAGACGAGTATGCGAAGGGACCTTCCTAACCGGGGCATATTGGTCTGATGTCACTGGTGAATGTAACTTTGATGAAAAGGCTTCACCATTAACTGAATATTTATTTAATGTTTACGATACAAATATTACATTTGAAAAAATTAATAATATATCAGACATGATATCAAAAAATGATGTAACAACCATCGATGTTTATTATATTTCTAAGGTATTAAAAACTATTTATAACTCTCTAAATGTGAGTATGGAAATTTTAAATAAGACTTTAGAAATTGTGGACAATGTGTCTTCCTTAAATTTAGAAAAATTACGATACGCTCAGGAGTGGTTTAACGTTACTGATGACATAGTAGATATTCTTGAAGATGCAGTGGCTACAACAGATTTTAACAAGTCAGAGGTTCATACAATCAACAGTAAAAACTTATTTATGTACTTCACTAATCCTTTTCTAAGTAATAATTCCGGTATAGTAGTATACTCTAATTCTACTGTCAATTCTGTAAATAGAGCAAACGAATTTGAAAGTGATATAGATAAATTAGATCTTAAGTTGCTAGTTTACGTACCAGAAAATGTGTTAAACACTATTTACAACAGAACAAAGGGTAAAGTGTCTGATGTGAATCTAATAATTATTGTGTACAACCATGATACGTTCTTCCTAAGTGAATCAAAACATTCTGTTGGTCCGGTAGTTAGTGTCAATATTCCTGGACATGGACATTTCTTAAGTAACTCCATTCCAATTTTGTTCAAATCAAGTGAAAATCGTAACATAGAATGTGGCTTCTGGGATTACGGTAAACATACTAAAAGGCATAGAGGCATATGGTCGACTGTTGGTGGAAATTATTTGGGACGATTCAAAAACAATACCGACTTGCACATTTGTTCGTTTTCACATTTAACTCATTTTGCGCTGTTAATTTTGCAAGACCATTCGGTGATTATAGAATTAACTTCAAGTAATTATTTTATTTTACATGTTATAACAATGTGTGGTTTTATGCTTTCAATAATTGGTTTAATAGGCATCGTTCTCACCGCGGTATTATTTGAAAGTTGGCGAGAGAAACCTGGAACGAAAATTTTGTTGCATTTATCAGTTTCGATAATTTTACAATGTTTGAGCGTACAACTTATGGACAGTGATGACATTCATTCGTATACTGGGTGTTTAATTACAGGCATGATGTTACATTACATGGTGATTAGCAAATTTTCTTGGATGTTGGTTTATGCCTTTTTACAATATTTAAGATTCGTTAGAGTATTAGGGCCACTTCCGAATAATCTTGTTTTAAAATCTGTATTTTTTGGATGGGGCGTGGGACTTGTACCGGTGCTAATTACTGGCCTGATAGATCCACACAGTTATAATCAAGAAGACAATTATATTTGTTATCCTAAAGGTTTAACTTTGTATTTGGGGGTATTGTTGCCAATATGTGTAGTCATTACTATAAATAGTATTATTTTTGGTATTGTAATGTACGAAGTAAGAAACAAAAAAGTTGAATCAAATGGAAATGTAGGTAGTAATAAGTTGCAGATAAAGCTTGGAGTACTGTTATTTTTTATCTTCGGATTACCTTGGATTTTTGGAATATTAGCCGAAATTATTAGGAACTCCTTTATTCGTATATTTTTTATATACATTTTTTCTATATCTGTAACTCTTGAACAATTTGTATTATTTTTGTTTTATATAGTGTTTAACAAAGAAACAAGAAATAAATGGATAACTTTGTTAAAATTAAATAAATGAGAATTGTAAATATTAATAAATATTCTTCCATTAAAATCAAAGCTTTTTTTTTTCATTCCATATAATACAAGAATTTATTCTTATGTGAAATTTCGAATTAAAATATACAATATTTTATATAGAATGTCACTTTTTTCTAACGACGCGCTTTAATGTTTTATGATGTTTGACAACTCTAACTTTTAAAATTGTAATTTATACATAGAGGTCAAAGTAAAGCTTTACAAATTACAGGTGTTTTAGGCTAATAACAGGGTATAGTATGGCTGGTGTTATATGCACAGACAGTATTTATATCTTGTTAGGTGGTAAATTTTTAAACATCAAAATTGCTTTACGACGGAATAAAAGTGTGTAATTATAAAATGAATTATTTAAACTGTGTGTAGACTATCTACAATGTATATTATGTATATGAAAAAAGTTAAAATGGGCAAATTTTAAAACTAAACATTTTTTTTTCATTCGATGGATATAGATTTAATAATTCGATTTAAATCAACCATATTACAGAAAGTTTAGTGCCTACTCAAGATGATAACGTATGTAGTCATACAATGTGCCAGTCGTATCAGTGAACAGTTTGAAAACACATGTAAATTCGGTGAGCAATACATTTATTTATATTGTTAAATCTAATATATTTCAATAATCTATATATTTATTTTTTAATTTAATTTAAATACATGTTTGTAATTTCGTTAATTAAACGTCAGAATAATAAATCATAAAAATTGAAACTTACCTGTATTGTGTGTGTTTATGTCTCCTTTACCATAAAAATCTCACCATCAAAAACACTATAAATTTACAAACGGCTATAATAAATAAAATGTTCACTTTTAACTTGCCTCCTATGCTTTATTGTCGAATGTACGAATAGGTATATTAAGAATTCAGAATAGAAAGGGTTATAAATTATTCTGCATATTATAGTCCATTTATCCATTTAAGGCACAATAAGCAAATAAGAACTAAATTAGGTGCTACCGGTGACGAACTCAACAATAGGTCTATTATTCTCAAATCTCTGCATTTCCCTTATGAAGAGTGACATCCATTACTGGGCAATGCAACACCGTACCACTCGCTAAAAATAATTCAGTTGTCAAAATCTAATGTTCTGTAGTAAATCTAACTGCCTTAATTTTGTTATTTTAACTTATTATTTGAAATAAAAATGAAAATGTATTTTATCACTTTGTAGTTCTGACTAGATATGTAATTTTGTAACTCAAGTTTAGACGAATTTTTAAAACAATTTTTACTATTGCTCAATTTAGTTTAATATACTATGTGGCCCAAGCAGGACATCCCCATAAAATTTGTATTTTTCGTCCCATTTTGACAAACTTTTTTTAATTGTAAAACATGGAAATATAAAAATATATTTATAATGAGCAATTTGTTAGGCCCCACTGGATTAAGTACCCCCTAGAATTCTGGAAATTAAAAATTTATTTTTTAATCAAGTAGTATCAACTGACAAGAAAAGCACAAATTATCTTATTTTTCAAAAATATTAGAATATTTTACTAATAATGCAATACTCACAACTAATACACTTGATACCCATATTTTATTTACTTCCATCAATTCACCGTTCAATTCAATGCGTTCATCATAAATTCGTAGTAAAATTAAGAGAAGAAGAAAAATTGAGAAAAGTAACAACGAACCAAAAATAAAGGCGAAGAAATGTTAAATGTATTCAAATACTAACGTCTATTGGTGAAGCAAATAAAATTTATTACGAGTATTATGCATTTTAGTATTAGTATAGAAATTATTAGAATAGTATTCAAACAAAGTTGAAAAATAAGATAATTTGTGCTATTTTTGATAATTTATTCCATAGTTACCAAAAAAGTTCCTACAAAAAATATGCTTTTTAATTTTTCCACAGCATCATGAATATGAATAAATTTTATGTAAAATTTGGTGTACACTCATTTCATGTGGTACTTAATTCAGCGGTGTAGTTATATTTGCTATAAAAAATTTGCTAGTATGATTACTTCAATTTTCATGTCTAAAAAATCATATATTATGGTTTGGTTTTGTCAAAAACGTGACATTAAGTACATATTATCTTGCGTTATAATTAAAATTTCAAAATTGGATAAAACACATATTATGAGGGTGTCTCACTTTCAAATGGGCCACACTGTATATTATATTAGAATGGAATTAGAATATTCTTTCACGTCATAAGACTTAATTAAATTAAATTAGTCATACTATGCATAGCAGCTGAAATAAAAATTCCATTAGAATAATCTTAATTATATAAATATGTCCCTTAGCATTTTCATAATGTTAGGGTGTGATTCAAGTATGCAACTCTGCGTACGCGATAGAGTACAAGCATTTGTTCATGACTTTTTTAATACTGCCACACATATATAAAGATGTTATGTTTATTAATTTTTAATTATGAATATTTTCTTCCAGCCATATTACAGAATATATTATCAAGTTATATTTTTGATTTTTAATTTACTTTAGATACAATATTTTTTATGTAACATAGATTATGTATTAAATTGAAAACATTTTAAAACTACTTGTAAAATATTTATTTATTTATTTATTTGTGTTTTCATGAATGAATTATAGGAAATGCAACTGATTACTCATGATAAGATATATTTTTTTTATTATTTTTGTTTCTTATTTAAAACAAATGGTGCTAAAACAATCACAGTCACAAATATTTATAGTATTATTTTGTTGATACCGAAAAATAGAAATTATTAAACAGCATATCAACAATTTTATATTTTTGTCATAGTTTTAAAATGATACTTGGAAACACGTCTTGATAAGAATAATGTTTATTTATAACAATTGTTTGAAATTCTAAGAATTACTTACAATTAATATTAACACAATCTTTCTTTTACAAAATTGTTAATCTATATTTGCGAATATTTTGATGTATAGATTTTTTTAATTGGCTTCAATTTCTATTGTTTGGTATTTTTAAATATGATTAATGGATTATATAAACAAACCATGTATTATTTAACTTTTTGTCAAATCTTTAGAAACCTATTCGGTATTTAGTAGTTTTGTTCATGGGCGCAGTTAGGGGAGGTGTGCGAGTCAAAAGGGTGCATGATTGTAGAGGGTGCATTAACGAAAAGTTCTTTAATATGGAACAGTAGCACAACAATAGTAACTATTCAAAATCTTATGTTCTTTCACTATTTTCAATCTCTGGGTATCTTCAGATCATAAAGCAAGTCTTCATTTAATGTTATTATATTTCAAATATCAAATGGAAAGTAAAGATTCGGTCTTATTAATTCAACTTTTACTTTAACCCATTTTCTCTTCGTCTGTCCGAGTATTTATATTTTTCTGGTTTCTTCAGGCCGATATTTTATTTTATTATAATTTAATCTTGACTAGAATTCAAATAGTGTAGAATGATGGCAATTTAAGTAAATTAGATGTGACCTGGTTTGTTTATCGTTGTTACCAATAACTTTTAGTGCGTTCTAATGACTGCGACAGTCCAATAATGAATAGTTAATGTATCATTATTAAAAATTTTAAACTGGTTTCGAATACTATGTTGAACAAATACAGAGTCCGTCGTGCAATATTGTTCTAACGGTCACGCTAGGCTGCCCTGCAGCAATCCAATAATTTTGTTGTTTATTTTGTCATAGGCATTTAAGTTGTAACGCATATCAAAAATTTTTCATCGAATGAGTACCTTCGGTAATGGTCAGTGTTTTCAAGGGTAAACTTCTTAATTAGATCCCACGGCAGAGTCATTATTTTTCAATGCAACGCAACTTATGTAACATTAATATTCAAATCTTCACCGTGTTAGCGATAATAGCCGGTTATTCCTTAAACATTCGCGAATAAGCGGCAATAAAAATTTAATAAATTTCACCTTATCGAGTTTAGTATCCGATCGTGTAAAGTGAACACAGCACGCGTAGAGTTTTTCGCTGCCGCTTAAATTTTATCGAATTTGTTTTATTTTATTTTATTTTTTTTTTTGTATAATGCCAAATGACGTGCATGATCGGTGAGTGTGTGTGTCGCAGTGAATAGATTCGTATGCTAATTGAACGAATACCTACCTGTCTCTGCTTCATTTTAATTCAGTAATGAAAAGTGGAGGTCAAATTTAAAGGTAATTTGGTTTTTTTTCTACTTTGTTAGTTGATAAACATTATTCCAATCCGATGAATGCTGATCATGTGATGTGCAACAATCGGAAACGCGTTTAGAGTTTTGTGATAAAATAAGTGGCCTTTGTGATTTGTTGTCTGAGGAATGTTATAGTTGAGGTAATATATTTTTGTTTTATGGTTATTCGTTGTAAATTCAAATTTTAATTACGAGAAACAACTATTTAAAATGTTACTGGATTAGAATATAAACAAAAACAGGTATGATGAAATGGAATGTGATATTTATAAAAAACAGCTAGTAAACAAAATGTATTATTATTATTCATTTGATGAACTATTAATAAAAAATTTGCAAATACATTTTCATATATTATTGAGTAACATACTCTTAGAATATTTTAGAGCATAGTTGCTGTCAATGAATGTAGCCTAGAAAAATCACAAACTTGTTTATTTAATGGCAACGGGATTCTTGTTTGTAAGTTCATTACATCTAATACATCATAATTTTTCAACCAAGTTTAAAGTTCTATAGTAAAAATAATACTGCAACGTCATTGCTAATAAATGTAAAATACAACAAACAATCAAAGGTATTCTTGAAGGTTACAAAACATACTTTCTTGTTGGCGAGTTGCTTCTTATGAATAACAGATTTTCGTATCTTCAGTGATTTTAAAATAGCGGCACGTTTTAAATATAGTAATATGTTTTAATGCTAGTACACAAAATATTTTTTAATGTTTTATTTTTTGTGTAAATATAACAAGAAATCTGAAATTGATTTCGTCTAATTGTTTAATAATTTATGAAAAATCGGTCATCTCCAATATTCATATAAATGCGTTTAAACAATTCTGTTGTAAATAAAAAATAATATTTACAGTAATCAATAGTAATAATTACGCACATAAAAACAATTTCTTTCATCTACTCAGGTGTAAATAATGGGCCGAGGAGGGGTAGGCTTCCATTCTAGCAGAGCCGAATTTTTGACTGATGACGCTCTAAACAATGATCTTAAGTACAGCAGAAACGGTGGATGCTTTGTTACCACCAAAAAAGCCATAGCATTCGTCGTCCTGGCCATCACATCTCTAGTTCTAGTCGTAATGCTCATGTATTACTATGGACCAAACAGAAAATTGGAAGTGGTAAGTTGTACAAAAAATGTATTTGGGAAGGTATAATTAATAAAGCCTCTATGAAACAACATTTACTTAAATAAATCAATAATTAATAATTAATTACAAAAAATCATTAATAAAATAAAGTACAAATAAAAGGATATACAGAATTGTAAACCTAAATAAATTATTATATTTGTTAATTTAATATTTAAGGAATTCATATATATGTATTTAATATAGATACAATTGCCGCTGCATAATTGGATTTTTCTCTGGAAATTCTAGACCGCACATGAAAATTGGTTGTAATTAGTTAACTACAATTTTTTAGTTTATATTTGCATATAAGTAACATATTTTAAATTTATAATATGGAACAACGGTTCTCAATAAACTTTTATTGGAGGCACACCCAAATATTTAAATAAAAATACCAATAAATTTTCTCTTATGAAATGTTATCTCGAAGATGTTGAATAAAAAGACACACGTTCGAAATCTTCGACCTTCATAAAAATGAAACGTGTAAATTCTTAACAACCGATTTTGTTGACAAAAATATTTCACAATTTATACGTAAATCTTTTTCGGTCGGAATATTTCTACAAGTAACTGACCTAATGTACTATGGAATGTCCAATTATTATTATCCATATTACAGACGAATAATTTACTTAAATATACTAATTAATTTACTTCCGTCCTTGCTATAAATATCTTGAAAAAAGATATAAAGGAAGTCATTATTTTGTACATATATATTATAATTACACTTGAAAATGCGAATTCAATTACCCTGCTATTTATACGTATAACTTATTAATACATTTTTTAAATAGTGGAAATGTACTATTTCGTAGCACATACACAAATGTCTCCGTCTTATTTTGGAATTGGCAAAATGTCACTCCTTTATGGCACATTTAATTTTATAATTTTAATTGTTGTCATATCAATTAACATTCCAGTGTTTCGAAGCATGAATGTAAACAATAGGTGAAACATTAAGTATCTACTTCCACATAATTTGTGTGGCTTCATTATACTTTATGAATAATAGACGTTTATTACGTGTGAGAATTTTAATACTTTAAACAATGTTTCTTTAATGATGATAATTATGATCTAATGGGTATAGACACATACATACGTGTTTATAACGTATAACTTTTTTAAAATTGGTGTACCTCTATCAAAAAAGCTGATGAATTAAGTATAATAGAATCTCATTGTGTCATTTATCATATATCCATTTTTTCTCCCATTACTTAGTATCACAAAATCAATATAATAATTTACAAAACACATACAGTTACGTAGTCCCCATAAGTTATGTGTCATCCCATCAATATTTAAATAACCAGTACAAATGTAATTGTAGAGCTAATACATGTTAATTATAAATTCAAATAGTAAGGTAGTTATTTTCAATTAATAATCCAAAACCACGTAATCCGAAAGAAATTTACGCTAGAACAATCTTATTCAAGGAATAACCTCCAATTATAAATAATATCAGCGATAAAGGTGAACTATGCACCAACACAAGGCTGTAATTAAAACTATTGTACTAATTTTACTATTAATTCTAATTAAAATAATAGACTTGATGGAATATATTAAATGATTCCAACGATTCTCATTATATCATTTTTTAGCTTTGCAATTATTATTTTTGCAGCTGCAAAGTGAATCAAATGACATAGAAAAGCTTATCAATAAGACGATTCAAGAAAAACTTCCGGAGGAAGGTATTCGATTACCGAAATCAATATATCCCTTAAATTATCGGCTGTGGATCCATCCAATTTTGGACGAGGATTCAGAGAGGAATTTCACATTTACTGGGCACGTACAGATTCTTGTAAATTGCACCAGAAAAACTAATAAAATAATATTAAACATTGACGACTTAAATATCACAGAGTCGGATATTTCTGTTTACACAACCAGAATAGTCACGTATGACTCCGAAAAGTATAAAGTTATTAACGATGATGTACATAAATTAAAAAGGGATACCAGTAATATTGAAGAATCACCACCTGTTTTGGAAAACAATGAGGATAATAGTGTAGAGTCTACTGAAAAATTAGAGAACATCGAAACGACTACAGAAATTCCCGAAGTTACTACCCAAGAAATCCAAATGGAAAATACAACGGAAGTTAATATAACCGAAGAAACAACTACAGAAGTTGTAATAAAGAAGGAAAAAATAAACCTAACCATTCAAGATATTCTAATGGACGACGAAAACTTTAAATTAACTATAATTATGATGTATCTGCTCGAGCCAGGTCACACATACACAGTTGATATTAAATTTTCCGGAGACATTTTAAATAATCTGAAAGGTTTGTATAAAACTAGTTATGTGGATCTCGAAGGAAATACAAGGTAAGACATCAACCTCAATTGGTATATATGTATTCAAATCTTTTTATCATAGATGGTTGGCGACTACGCATTTCCAATCCGTGTATGCCCGTAGAGTATTTCCGTGTTTTGATGAGCCGTACTTCAAATCAACGTTTGAAATCAGTATTGCTCACAGAACGAATATGACTGCTTTATCGAACATGCCTTTACGCGAAATGGAACCAAAGTAAGTACATTACATATTTAATTAAATGACGCACCGTTCCACATGGATATTTTAGGAATGATACAGAACTTGGCTGGGTCTGGTCGCATTTTATGAAGACACCGCCAATGTCAACATATATTGTTGCTTTTACTATATGTGATTTTGAAAGTAACGGTAATGTCACAAAAGATGTTGGACCTGTCATTAAAGTTTGGGCACCTAAAGATGATATAATTAAAACAAAGTATGCTCTGGAAGTTACAGAGGAAATACTTCCGTTCCTAGAACAATATTTCGGGATTAAGTATCCTCTGCCAAAGCTAGATTTGTTGGCAATTCCGAACTTTGGAAAAGGTGCTATGGAAAACTGGGGTTTAATATCATTTAGGTATTATACATTTAAATGACATAAAAATGGAATTTAAAATATTTCTTTATAGAAAGGCAGCTCTATTGTTTGATCCTGATTCAAGGAGTATTAAGACCAAAAGTTTTATATTTAATAAAATAGCCCACGAACTAGCTCATCAGTGGTTTGGCAATTTGGTGACATTAGAATGGTGGTCTGATTTGTGGTTGAACGAAGGTTTCGGAACATTTATATCCGAAGTAGTTTTAACAAACGTAATTTTATACAATTTAATGGCACACACTTTTTTTGACTTTTATAAATTATAATTTTAGCTGAGACCAAGATGGCAAATTTACAGTAGTTTGCAACTGCGAGATACTTATAAAACATTATACTATGATAGTTTAAAATCAGCTCATAGTATTCAAACTGAAATAAAAAGCACAGCTGAGATTGAGCAAATATTCGATACTATTATTTATCAAAAAGGTTGTTCAATTTTGAGAATGTTAAATTACACATTAACCAAAGATGTTTTTAATAAGGGATTACAAAATTTTCTACGCAGATAGTATATTATGTTAAAAATATGTATAACAATATAATATTTTCAATGATATTTTAGTGCATACACGTCAGTTGATCAGAACGATTTGTGGGAAATATTTACAATCACAGCTAGAAATGAAAGTATAATTCCAGAAAATGTTACAATTAAAGCTCTTATGGATTCATGGACAACTCAGAGTGGATATCCTTTAGTAACAGTTACTAGAAATTACACATCGGAAATAGGTACAGTTAATCAAACTAAAATGTCTGAAGATAACATACCTTCGGAGACCTTGTGGTATATACCCATTAATTACATAACCAGTGATGAAGATTATGCTCCAAAAAGTATATGGATGGAAAATGTTCGCAAGATTGACTTAAATTTAACAAGTTCTGATAACGACTCCTGGGTTTTACTTAACATTGATGAAACTGGTAAATATTATATGATTTATAGTTTCATGTTTCAAATGGTCAACTTCAACTTTGAAAATTTTAGGATTTTATCGCGTTAATTATGACATATATAATTGGAAACTCCTTAAAAATCAACTTCTAAAAAATCCACAAAGAATCCCAGTTTATAATAGAGGTCAACTAATGGATGATGCTTTCCATTTATCCAACATGGGTGCTTTAAATTATACGGTCGCATTTGAACTTACAAGATATCTTAATATAAAAGAACAAAATTACATTCCGTGGTACAGTGCACTTAGAAATATGGAGGAGTTACGCGTCATTATCAGTAATTATGAATACACTGGTCTATATGACGAATATTTGTTGAAATTGGCTGGTCCAATGTTCGACGAGCTTGGTCCAAAAGACCGACCTTATGACACTCAAAATGAGAAACTTTTAAGGTTGCACTTAGTAACTTCAGTTTGTAAATTGCGATATCAACCATGCATTCGTTGGGCTATAGAACAATATGACAATTGGATGAGCTTGAAGACACCTGATCAACTTAATCCGTAAACGTCTTATAATTATTGTTTTATAAAAATATTTTTTGATTTTTTTTAGAATACCAGTGGACTATCGATTTATAGCACAGTGTGTGGCCATCAAACATGGTGGCATAACTGAATGGGACTTCCTGTGGAATCGTACATTATCACCGTCTATAGAACCTGTAGACCTTCAAAAAGCATATTTAAGTTTGGGTTGTACTAATGATCCATGGCTTATTAATAGGTAGTACCCATATTTATTTATTATTTATTATATGGTGATAAATATTTTAAAATTTAGATATTTGGAGTACTGTCTTCAGGGAAACATTACGTTGGAAAACATACCATATGTTTGGCAATCCATTAATCATCCAGTAGGTGTAAGAACAGGATTTCAATTTTTACGATTAAACTGGGAAAGGATTTATACAACATTTGAAGATGTTTATACAGTATTTAGTTCCATTTTCCATGATTTTGTTTCTCAATTGTCAACTGAAATAGATTTAGAAGATGTAAGAACTCACTATAAAAATATTGTTTTACATTTAATATTCTTCTCAATTTCAGCTCACAACATTCTACAAATTGCATCAAAATGATTTGTTAACGGTATCAACAATTCTTCAAGGCACAGTAGATCAAATTAAAGTTAGGATCAATTGGAAAACTAAGCATTTAAACTCCGTCATTGAATGGCTTAAAAATAATAAAATATAGTCGGCATGAATAATATAAAATTGTTGTGATATATTTTTAGATTTGTATAGTATTATCTAGGTATCAATAACAAGAAATACAGTCATAATTGTACTAATTCTGAATATTTATGATCAACAGATTTATATGTATGTACTTAGTCTTGTACAGATAACTATAATAAATGTTTTTGTTATAATTTATCTTTTTTATTTTTAAATGGTATACCAAAATGTAATCAATATGTCAGAGTAATAATATCTTATTAAAATTATTTGAAATGTTACACGGATTGTCTAAAATTACTAAGGATAAAATTACCAGTTACAATACGTAATAAGGGACACTCATTCTTTAATTTATTTAATTTGTGAATATTACAAGTACTTTGTTCAAAGGGGTTAGAATTAAAGACAACAAGATCGGACGAACATAGTTCTAGAAATGTCCTTACTATCTCTATAAAAAATCGCAGATCTAGTTTCTGACCACTAGCTTAATAATTAAGTTATCTGTTGAGGAGTTCAGTATATATTTTTAGTGATATATTTAATAAAGCATCTACTATGCAACGAAAGGTATTATTAATTTTCTGATAAGTTGATTGGATAATAATTGCATCCTCGATCGATGCTATTTTTTTAAATTCATCAGTATTCATTTTATCGAACCTACATTAATTACTTTGAAATATAGATAGACATCAAAAATCAACATTTCAAAAAATAATATTTAGTTGAAATTGAACATAAAATTAATTTTAGGATACCATGAATCAACATTTATTTAAGGTATGTATAATCAAATTCAGTATTTGATAACATCATCAATAAATTTTCAGACGTATAATGTTGATCAGCTCTATTCCGCTGAAAAAACCTTATTAACAATAACGAATATCTATCCTAGGAGAAGAAGAAACATTTTCACGCAAATAGCGGGGATATTCGTTTTTCTTTTAGAATATGCCCAATTATTTCTAATGACAATGTTTGTTTTTACTCATCTGGACAACGTAACTAAAGCAACTGAGGCTTTACTTTATCTATTTACACAGATTGCCTTTTTATCAAAATTGACTAATTTTGTCTTTCAACATAAGCATATAAGGAACATGGACAAAATAGTCAATGATTCCTTAATTACAGATACGAATGAAGAAGAATTAAAAATGATTACTTCATTTGAAATAAATGCTAGATTTTTGGCTAACTCTTTTAGAATTACGTGCCTTATAGCTGTTATATTTTACGGCGTTTTTCCATTTTATGATGCTA
The DNA here is from genome assembly GCF_024364675.1 of Aethina tumida. Lineage (NCBI taxonomy): Eukaryota > Metazoa > Arthropoda > Insecta > Coleoptera > Nitidulidae > Aethina > Aethina tumida. The sequence continues at coordinate 18,922,104 of NC_065437.1, read as the reverse complement.
CTTCAGAAGAACAATATCCGTTGAACATGTGGCTCCCCTTCAATACAAGACCTTATTATACTGTAATATTTATAAGTCAAATGACCAGCATTGGTCTTGGTGCTTGGTTAAACTCAACTTTCGACATTCTGTGTGTCAAACATATTTCAATAATAACAGCTCAGTTTGAAATACTGAAATTAAAATTGGTACAAATTACAGAAGCTAGAATAAATAACATTCCCATTGAAACAGAGGTTGTTAAAAGGTTGGACAGATGCTTACATTTATACGATTTACTTTTGAGGTATAAGCTTTTAGATAATTTGATATAATTAATATAAATTTATTTTGTCTTATGTAGGTATGTAATTGAAATCGAAAAGTCATTCTCTCCAGGAATTTTCGTTCAGTTTGCTTCCAGTATGTGTGTTATATGTGTAACTGGATTTCAGTTAGTAGCAGTAAGTATAATTTGTAATACTAGTGCTAATATTTGTATGACAAAATTGCTACTTTTCTAGATTCCTCTATCAACTTCAAAATTTGTAATGTATGTAAATTACCTTATGTGTATGTTGTGTCAAGTAATTATGTATTGTTGGTATGGTCATTTTTTAATTGGAAGTGTAAGTCACTAACTTAAATGTAATTATAAAAAACTTTAATAAATTAATTGTTTTTAGAGTACAAATATTATTGAAGCTTGTTACATGAGTGATTGGCTAAATTGTAGTCATGATATTCGTAAATCTTTGATATTAATGATGGAGAGAGCAAAGAAACCAGTTTCGATGAGAGCCCTAAACTTTTTCACATTATCCTTGCCTACACTCATAACGGTATTTTTCTTTTATTATATGCAAGTGCGATATGTTATAAGAAAAATATTTTCAGGTGTTAAAATCATCATACTCATATTTAGCTGTTCTGCAGCACATTTATTCTAAGTAACTTGAATTATAAAATTCTATATAATTGATTAATAGGTGCACTTAATGTATGTATGTACAAACAAAATTATTGTCAATTTTAAATTTATGTTATTTATTAAATAATATTAGAAACGCAATTAGAAAAATGCAATTAGGTAATAAAGATTATTATGACATAAATGTGACAAATTTACTTACCAACCATTTTGGAACACCATAACAAGCGAGAATTTATCCTATCGAAGCTAAAATAAAAATAAGAAGAGCAGCTGTAAAAGTTATTTAATTTCAAAGTATTCGTTACAAAGTGATATTTTTATGTGAATTGTTTGTTTCGTAACTACACTAATATTACAAAAATTATTTTACTATTTCATTCTATTTTGTGAGTAACATGGTATCATATTTGCAAACAAACTGTCAAGTTAAAACGAAAAACGTTTAAGAAGCTGCGTTTTGTTAATAAAATTTAATTTTTTATTTTGTAATGTGAAGGAAATTTACGCCACAACAAACTTTTTCAAGGAATAACATTCAATTAAAATTAATATCGACCAAGGTAAACAATACAGCCAATACAAGGCTGTAATTAATACATTTTCTGCATATTAACAGAACACTAGAGGGAATATAAGTGTAACTTACTTTAATTTGTATTTTTACTTTATTCTCGTTAAAAATATATTTCATATTTTCTAAAATTTTATAATTTTCTAACAAATGTAACCTATAATTAACTAATATTCTGTCTGTTGGTCAAACGTCGAGTTATAAAATTCTCTCATGTCAACAATATTTTAATTTTGAAGAATTACAAAGGACAACAACATGTGTGTTATTTTATTATTTATATCGTTTGACTTGTTTTCAAAGTACTTCACTTCTCTGTAGATAATTGGATTAATTAAGACAAATTTAAGGATATTTATAAAATCTATATACCAATCATCAGACATATAATTAATTTTCAAATATGCTCTTTGATAATGAGTTTATAAATAGGATGGTACATGGAAAAAAAGCTTTAGTATTTTGAAGGAAACACTCACTCATAAAAAAATGTCTTACAAGGTAAGTAACAAAATAAATATTCAAATATTAGAAATAATACTCTAGTATTTTAGGCTTTACATTTTGACTTGCGAAATAGCTTTGAATTTGAAAAAAGGTTGCTAACAATTTCCGGATTCTATCCCGACAGAAAATTTAATATTCTGAGGCACATTAGAGTGTTTGTCATTTTACTTATGGATTTCATTCAACTGATTTCTATGATTATATTGATAGCACTAAATTACGATGATTTATCAAAAATATCGAATGCTCTTGTTTTTTTAATTACCCACATTACAATGATGACCAAATTAACGATTTTTTTATATAAAGGAAAGAGCATGCTTAAAATGGAAGATATGCTAAAGATTAAAATATTTACTAGATTTTCTGAGAAGCAAATCGAAATATTGCATGAATATATTGCTAGTGCCGAACGAATATTCTTTTTTTACAGACTTCTTTGTATAATGACCCTAATTTTCTATGGCATATGTCCTTTCATTGATGACTTAGACAATGCTTTACCTTTGCCTGGTTGGATTCCATATGATGTTAGCAAAAATATATTTTTATATATTGCAACTTTCGTGTTTCAAATTATCACTATTACAATGAGTGCTTATAATAATTCCACTTTCGACACAATTGATTGTATGTTGATTACGGTGGCATCAGCTTTATTTGATGTTCTAATGGATAATATGAGAACAATAAACTATCGTTCGAATAATTCGAATCAGTTATTAAAAAATAATATTGAATTTCATGTTGAATTACTGCGGTAAGTAATAAGAAATGTATAATTACAATAAATATTGGTAAATTTATGATAATATAGGCGAATAAGTCAATCATTCTTTTTAGGTATATTAAAGCTATAGAAAAAATGTTTAGTTATGGTATATTAGTACAATTCTTAGCTAGTTGTTTGGTAATTTGTTTCACTGGATTTCAATTAGTTGTGGTAAAATATTTTGAAATAAATGGAAATGTATGAAATTTTCAATTTAATATAAATAATTTTTTAGACGAAGCCTCAGAGCTTACAATTCGTTATTTTATTACTCTACTTGATGGCCATGCTAACTCAAGTTGCAATATATTGTTGATACGGAAATGCTATAAGCATAAAGGTAATAGCTAATTTTTCATTACAAAAATATTATAAACTTAGAACTTTTGCAGCAAAAAGAACTCTTAGAAGCTATACATATGACCAACTGGTACGAATCTGATATGTCCGTAAGAAAGCCATTGATCATCTTATTAGAGAGATGTAAAATGCCAGTCACACTTACAGCAGGAAAATTCTTTACTTTGTCTTTGACAACTTTATTAGCAGTAATTTAATACAAATACTGAAGAATATTATTTACTACTAACATCGTTTCAGATTTTGAAATCATCTTATTCATACTTGGCAGTACTTCAAAGAGCATATAGTGACCAGTAAAATAAGATTTCATCTATAATTTACATTAAATTAATAATGTAGGCTATGTAACAGCCTATAATAATAAAGAATACACTAATTTGTTAACAACATTCAATTTATTTACTTTTTATGACATGTAGATGTACACATTCAATGATGACATACATATTTATGTAATTTTTGTAAATTTTTTGATATAAATAAAAGATTTGGTGAAAGTGGAAGAGTAATTCCTATATGATGTAATCAATTTGTTATTAATATTTGTAATATCTTATTGGATTTGTTAAGAAATAATAAAAATAAATAATTCCAAAAATTGTTTTTAAGGATCAATATATTAGATTTTATTTTGAATATTTAATTTTTATAATGAAATAAAAGGAAAATTATTGTGAAATGAGATTCCAGAGAGAAAGTTCTCTCAAAATTGTTCTGTAATAATTTAATTCTAATTTTATTAAGTAATTTTTTAAATATTTTTTTGTCAGATATTGTTATACTTATATGATCCTATTTTAATTTTGAGATTTACATTTTTTGTAATAAAATAAGGTACCACCTAATATATAAATACTTTTAAAACACACATTAATACAAGGAACTGCGAAATAGATATCTCATACACAAAATGGGAGTTATATATTTATTTTCATAATATTTTAGTATTTAAACAAAAACGGAAAAATATTTAGTGATTGCCAACCACTTAATTTTGTATCAAACAATTTTGTTACTAGTCTGATAATTAATATTAATACAAATTTACTAATGTGCTAATATGATTAAAGCTGGTTGCATGATTCACAATCCTTCTACAAGGACTAAGTTATTCATTTGGGTGTGTCTTATATATTTTGAGTGGTATTTAATAAATCACTTATTATGCAAGGAAAGGTATTATTAGTTTTCTAACATGTTAATTGGAGAATAATTGTATATACGATCAATGCTACTTCTTGAAATGCATCAGTATTCATTTTATACAACCTAACGTAATTACATTTCGATATTAAGGTAGGTATTTAAAAATAATGCATGTAATATTTTAAAATTTCAATGCAATATTTAACTTAAAACTATATTTTTAGGATACCATTTCACATCTCTCGCGTATGTATGACTTATTTACTAACCAATAAATATTATTACAATGCCTTTCAGATATATCAAGTAGACGACATTTAGTTCACAGACAAAGAATTTAATAATTTTGATAAACATTAGTCTATAACAAAAACAAAAATTTCTTCATTTTACTTCATTTGAATATTTTATCAAATAAAAGATGCACATGGAAAATTAACCATTTCCAACAATGAAAATTTTAAAAAATTATTCTAGAATTTAATTTTTTTACCTAAAATAACAATATTTTACTATACTTCATATTTATTTAATTAAGAGAATCATTACTGTTTTTATAAACTATCTATAACTACATATATAATTCAGACATCGTGCAAGTCATATTCCGAGTGGAATTTTTTACTGAAATTTTGCTAAAAAATCTATGAAAGTTTGCCTTTATTAATAATTACTGTTGTTTTTGTATGTTCTATTACCATAAAATCGTTGTTCAACATTATCCAACTTTATTCATGATGTTTGATTTCAATAAAGTATATGCTCTAGAACGAGCATTTTTAAAATCTATTGGTATATATCCTTTGAATGAAATGAAGTACACGTGCATTTTAATAACGTCTGCAATCATGGCATTTGTTTTGGTTTATCTACATTTTGTCTTGATGTTGATTCAGCTGTTTTGTCAAGTTTCCAATATAACAAAAGCTTCAAATATTTTATTATACCTTATGACTCACATTGCTTTTGTAAGCAAAATGACAAACTTCGCTCTTAACAAACACCAAATGTGTTTGGTTGATGATATTCTGAACAACCCCATTTTTAAAACTGTTTCATTGGGAGAAACCGAAATAATTGTAAACTCAATGGTTTCGAGCAAATATTTATCGGTAGTGTTTAGATTTTTGTGTGTTGGAGTGGTATTATTTTATGGTATTTACCCAGTGATTGATATTTCATCCGAGAACATGTACCCTTTAGACCTGTGGTATCCATTTGATCCTAATAGTTATCATTCCACCATCATTCTCTTTGAAGTATCATTAATCGCACTTGGTGCATGGACCAACTCTAATATTGACATTTTAACAATTAAATTGATATCCTTGGGGACTGCACAAATAGAAATTTTGAAAAAAAAGCTGAAAAGTCTTGTCAATAATATGGAGGATGTTGTAACAGATGAAATTGTTAATACACGTTTGAAACATTGCATTGAACATTATTCTCTGATTTTGAGGTGAGTGAAGTTTTTACAAAATAAATTTACGTTATTTTATAATATTTTAGATACGTGAAGACTGTTCAAGACCTCTTTTCAAAAGGAATTTTTGTTCAGTTTGCTTCAAGTGTTGTGGTAATTTGCATGACTGGATTTCAATTTATAGTCGTAAGAAAGAGATTTCTCAACAATTGAGTTTGGAAAGGAATTTCTTACGTTTCAGGTTCCTCTTCAAAGTATGCAGTTTATATTGGTGCTTTTGTATTTTCAAACAATGATGTGTCAAGTAATAATGTATTGTTGGTATGGTCATACAATAATGGAAAGTGTATGTTTATTTTCACAGATATTTAATCAAAGAATAAGATGTAATTTATATTTCAGAGTTCTGGTATAAGTATGGCTTGTTATATGTCTGAATGGAATAGATGCAGTCCTAAGACATGTAAAATGTTAATGATATTTATGGAAAGAGCCAAAAGACCAATTCGTTTTTATGCAGGAAATTATTTTGTTCTAAATTTAGCAACATTGATGGCAGTAAGGAGTTTATGATTTTTTATGTTATAAAAAAATCATATTTTTCATTTGTAGATTTTGCGATCTTCATATTCATATTTTGCGGTTTTACAGCGCTTGTACAAGAAATAATGTGTAATTTGTTAACTTGTATTTACTTTTATTCAAATGTAGTTTCTTATTATTATATATTATATAATGATATATGAATATGTCAAACTATATTTGAAATTTTAAAACCGTACATTTTTATTAATTTAATACAACATAATGCCTAGTATAATTATTGTTCTATTTCTGAAATATTTTTATGAATATGTAGTTTAATTAGTACTCAATAATACAATAGTATTTCATGATGCCTGATTTCATGTTATAATAACACATCAACATTTATTGTCAAACAAACCTATAATTACAACAAAAAAGTTTTAAAAATATATAACTTACACCTAGTTTTCTGAAAGTTTCCTTATTAATAAAATATTCACAGCTGTGAATCATATATAGAAAAATCTCGACTTTAGTCCACAGAAAAAATGATCGACTTAAACAAGTTATATGTTATTGAAAAGAAAACGTTGTTTTTTACAGGGATATATCCCAATTTAGACAAAGAGACTAAAGTCCTTACTGTGCTGTCTGCATACTTCTTTATGATTTACTCTTATATAGTGGTATTTGGTTTATTCATAAAAATTTGTTTAGAAATAAATAATGTGGAAGTAGTAGCTAACGTTCTAGTGTTTTTAATGACACAGCTGGCTTTTGTGTTAAAAATGACAAATTTAATTAGAAATGGAAAACTCATTTTGGAAATAGAAGAAATGTTAAAAAAACCTATATTTCAACCAAATCATCGTGGTGTAGAAATAATTAATAACCATATGAAAGTTTGTAAAATATTGGCTATAATTTTCAGAATATTATGCGTATCAGTTGTGGCATTTTATATGATCTTTCCATTTTTTGAAGAATCTACAGAAAAAGTTTATCCACTTAACATGTGGTTGCCATTTAACCAAGACAATTTTTATGGATTTGTCTTTGGGTTTGAAGTAATTGGAGTCGGAATAAGTGCTTTAATAAACTCAAACCAGGATTTATTGTGCGTTATTTTTATATCAATAGCAACATCACAAATAGATATCTTAAAGGAAAATCTACAATCTGTTGGGACAAATGGAGATTCCTGTAGTGAAGATAATATTTATTCAAATCTTAAAGGTTGTATAAAACATTATTCTTTAATACACAGGTAAGTCGGCCCTAATTTTTTTTACTTCATTTAATTATTGTATTGCAGATTTGTAAACACGGTGGAATTAGCATTTGCGGATGGTGTTTTAGTACAATTCGCAGCAACAGTTATGGTAATATGTACCACTTTGTTCCAAATGATTGTGGTAAGATAACAAAATGAAAATATTTCAAATACAAATTAAAACTGCACTTTATTTAGATTTCAACTCACATGGGTGCACAATTTATACTTCTTTGTTGCTACTTCATGACTATGATGTGCCAAATAGCTATGTATTGTTATTTTGGACATAATATAATGACCAGTGTAAGCATACTTGTGTTTTGTTTAATATAATTTCCACATTTATTAAAAAGTAACATTTTAGAGTTCTGAAATAACAACTGCTTGTTATATGAGCAATTGGTTAAATTTTAGTGTCAAAGTTCGCAAAATGTTGATATTGATAATGGAAAGAGCAAAAAGACCTTTGATTATAACAGCTGGAAGATATTTTATTTTAAATTTAGCAACATTAATGGCAGTTAGTATTTTCATTAATTTATTTGCACAAGCATTGTACTAATAATTTAATTTTTAATATTTCATTCTAGATATTGAAAGCGTCCTATTCTTGTTTAGCTCTGTTACAAAGGACGTACAAAAACTGATATGTGGTCTAATTTAAGAATTCCATGCATAGATTTGAGAACGGATAATTAATGAAAAAAATATATATATAATAATTATATCAAATACATAAATAACTGTGGTTTAATATAGTATTATAATATGAAATTCTAGAAAATATTAAGATTTTATATAGTTTTAAGTCATTACAAATAATCAGTTGTCCACGTATTTTACAAAGCACTGCATATGTATCAAAAATATATTAATCTAAATAAAGATATTGCAAAAGTAAGAACGTATGAGTTGTTTTATTATTCACATCGTTTGTCATTTACAGAAATTTAAGAGTATTTATAAAATCGATAAATCAGACATCAAAGCCGTATAATTTGTAATTTTATTTTAAGTATGCTCTTTGAAATGGAACTTATATATAAGATGATTGAAGGAATAATAGCTTTAAAAAGTGTTGTCTTGAAAAATTACCTCACTCACAAAAAATATGTTCCGCAAAGTAAGTAACAAAATATATTCATAAATATTTCAAATATGAGTGAAATATTTTAGGAATTTGATTTGCGAAATAGCTTTGAATTCGAAAAAAAATTGCTAACAATCTCCGGATTTTATCCTGGGAGAAAGTTTAATGTTCTGAAGTATCTTAAAGTGTTTATTACTTTACTCATGGATTTTATACAAATGATTTCTATGGTCATATTGGTAGTCATAAATTACAATGATTTATCGAAAATATCGAATGCCCTGGTTTTTTTGATCACTCACGTTACAATGATAATCAAATTATCAATTTTTTTAATTAAAGGAAAGAGCATGCTTAATGTGGAAGGTATATTAAGAATAAAAATGTTCTCCAGTTTTTCTGAGAGACAAATCGTAATATTAAATGAATATATTACTAATACTCAACGAATATTTTTTATTTACCGAGTTCTTTGTTGTATTGTTTTATTATTCTATGCCATATGTCCCTTTATTGAAGATTTGGACAACGGTTTACCATTGCCTGGTTGGATTCCATATGAAGTTAAAAAAAATATTTATTTGTATATTACAACTTACATATTTCAAATGGTTACAATCACAATGAGTGCTTATAATAATTCAACTTTCGACACGGTTGATTGTATGTTGATTACGGTGGCATCGGCTTTATTTAATGTTCTAGAGGACAATATGAAAACATTAAACTACCATTCCAAAAATTCGAACCAAATATTAAGAAATAATATTGTATTTCATATTGAATTGTTGAGGTATGTGCAATACATGGAATTATCATATCAAGCCGGCTTCAGTTTTAAATTGCAAATGTTTTCATATAAATATCATTTGTGGAGTCATCTTTATTAATATTAACTTTTTGTTTGTAATTTTGTTTTATGTTACTATTGAATTGACACCATTTTCGTGGTTTTGCGTTGTATACCATTAATTAATTAATTAAATCTTATTAAATGTGGATTTAGTTTTAAAAAATAATAACAAACAAAAAGCTTACTTATTAACTGGAGTAGTGTCCAAGTTCATAAATTTCTAGGTACATTCAAGCTATAGAAGAAGTATTTAGTTATGGCGTTCTAGTACAATTTTTAGCTAGTTGTTTGGTAATTTGCTTCACAGGATTTCAGTTAGTTGTGGTAAAATATTTTATAGCAATTTGTAAAATATGTTCAGTGTATATTTTTAGACTAAACCACAAAGTCTACAATTTTTTATTTTATTACTTTACTTGATGATTCTGCTAACTCAAGTTGCGATATATTGCTGGTATGGAAATAATGTTTCTATAAAGGTAATTGTAAATTTTTCATAGAAAAATTTTTATTAAAATATCTTTTTATAGCAACAAGAACTATTAGTAGCTACACTTTTGTCTACTTGGTATGAATCAGAAATGTCCGTAAGAAAATCTTTGATCATCTTATTGGAAAGATGTAAAATGCCTGTCTCCCTTACAGCAGGAAAATTCTTTACTTTGTCTTTAACAACCCTTTTAGGAGTAATATAATATAAGTGTGATAATGATAATTAATTTTTTTAATAATTTCGTTGTAGATTTTGAAATCATCCTATTCGTACTTGGCAGTACTTCAACAGGCTTATAGTGACAAGTGAAATAGAATTTAATTTATAGAAAATTAATGTAATATTTTTTGTGATTTTTCAAAAAAGTTATAGTTAAATATGTATGTAAAAGTACCTTTATAGAATAATAAAACACAAACGTTAAAGAATAATTTCAATTATTAGATTGACCAATTTTTATATATTAACTATCTACTGTTTGAGAAATAATAATAATAATGTTACTTAATTCAGTTTTATCCCAAATATTTCTATGGTAATGAAAGGATTCTTTAACTGCGCAACATGTGTGCCGTATGGATACTTTGAGGTGTTGTCCCGATTTAAGAGTTACTGTGATGTTGGTTGCAGATATAATAGAGGAGTGTTGTGTAAAAGAGTAAATATAGATGCCGCTGCGTGTTTGTTTTGATTGTGCAAAGGTTACTCGAAGTTATACGCATTATTTTCATAAGTATTTTGTGTTATTAGTGTGGATTGTAAAAAGAAGGTACATAATACATTAAATATTTATTTTTCAATTATTTCAGATGCACTTTTTTTTACAGTAATGCACAGTAGCACAAGATTTGTAAGGCATTTGACACGTAATTCAGCACAAGTTCTCCGGCAAGAAATATCGTCAAATCCATTAGTAAATAATGGCAATAATAAACAATTAGAAATAACAGTAAATGGCCATACAGCTTTTGTGGAGTATAAACCGCATGGAAAAGTTTACCACTTGATTCATACACAGATACCTGATGCTCTCCAAGGTTATGGTCTAGGGGGTATTTTAGCAGAGGTATATAAAAGAGTAGTTATTGGTGGTGGTTTTTGTTTATATGACTATAATTACTATATAAATATGTTTGGAGTATTTAATGCCATCACTCCTGAAATAATTACAATTAAATACCTCATAAATAATTATTTCAATTTTTGTTATTAGATTAATTTACAGTAAGGTCTCTTCTATTTTGATTATTTTTTAACTCGTTCCATCTTATGTAAAAAAAAATTATTGGAAAATAAGTTTTTTTTCTGATAACGTTAACACGCGCCTACAATAAATTACAAATACAATATGCCTAGTTGTTTTACATATATGATCTTATGTTATTATTTTTATAACATAAAGTTGGTTAAATATATAGTGGTGCCTTTATATTAGTATCTTCAATTATGTGTAAAAGTGTAACAAAAATATCGCCTTGGAAACAGGCAAAACACATCAAAAATGTTAATGAAAATCTTTTATTAGTGGTCACTATAATAGCAACTTTTCAAAATATGTAGCAATAACTTATTTATTTAATTATTTTATTATTGTTGCTTTATATAGTATTACAAAAACTGCTATATTCTGATTCTATAAATGTTACATATATTTTTCTGAATTGTGCTAGACAATTTTAATTTTGATAAGGATTTTTAATTATTAAAGATGTGTTATTTAATTTAACGTTAACATATCCCCGTAGCGGAGACCGAATATACGGCAAGTCTATATTCCTTCAAGCTTCTGTGATGAGGTCATTTAAATTTGTAAAATTTTTGTCTATTTTGGTTTGGCCAGATGTATAGTAGGCACAACAATAACAGGAAACAATAAACATAGGTACTGGTATTGTCAATACCAGCACTAGTACTTTTAATGAGCACTTTCTTAACAATTGCTTTATTTTAAATGTCATATTGACTTGTAAATTAAATGTAACTCATAAATTATCTTGTAAAATTGATTTTGAAAATGAATAGCGCAAAATCTTTTGTGAGATTATTCTCGATTAAGTCTCCAGAACTTGCGCGTCAACAACTAGCTAACAATTCGTTAAGAAATAACTTTTCTGAACGAAAATTAGAGGTGCGTTTTAACGGTCACTCAGCTTATGTTGAATATGAACCACAAGGAAAAGTTATGATTTTAAATAATACTTATGTACCAGAAGAATTTCAAAATTATGGATTGGGTCATATTTTAGCTGAGGTATAGTGGTATTATTTATTTCCGAGATTGTGTTAGTGGTCTTCTTTTAATAGTCTAAATTACGTAATTTTAATAATATATTTTATTTTCAGAGAGTTTTCAATTACGTGATAGCCAACAACTTAAAAATGAAGATTCATTGTGAATTTCTTGCCTCTATGATTAATAAAAACGAAGGAAAATACAGCAAATATGTAGTGGAATGAAAAATAAATTGAATTTCAATTATCTTATTTTATTTATAACCATTAATAGATACAATGGATGAAACTGACCAGAAGGCTAAAATATTTTACTTCTTTAGAGAAAAATATTACAATCAAATGATTAACGCATGCAATGATGCTATTGCTAAATACAAAACAGACGTTTCCCTTCATTTATATCATGCGCTTGCTTTAATTTTAATAAACCGTTTAGAGGAGGGTATTCATGAACTTGAAAGTATCGCTTTGGAATCTGAAGTTAAATTAGCGACGACCATTGCGTTAATTTACGGAAACAAACTCCTCGGTGGGTCCAAAGAACTTTTTATAAGACTTGATAATCAGATGCGCGAAGTTCGCAAAAGTACTGATGCTCTTGGATTTTATCATTCTGCATTTGTATTGGTTGCTTATAATAAACTAGAAAAAGCTATAGATTATCTAGATAAAGCAATAAATCTTGATAATACTTTATATGAAGCGTACGATTTAAAAGGGTGGATCCTTATTTTACTTCGCCAAAATGGCCAACGTACCACGGTTAACGCCAAAAATGTATTTCAAACCTCATTGGATGGAAATCCTAAGAATTTAAATGCCATAATGGGCCTTACTGAATGTTATATATATCAGAATGATTTTAAAGAAGCTTTAAATATTATTAATAGAGCTGTCGTTAAATATTCTACAATAAATTTACCTATAATTCAAAAAATGAAAATTCAATTTGCACAAAAAGATTGGGATCAAGCAATTGAGACAATGGTTAGAGTGAAAAATGTATCTCCAGATAATTTGGATTCTTTAAAACAGAACATCGTAATATTACTTTGTCGCGATGCAAACTATGAGGAAGCAGCCGCATGCATTAGAAACTACATCAAGGAATTGAATACAATAGAACCAAACAACAGTATTATTTGTCTAGAGACTGCACGTCTATTCTCTAGAATATGTGGAAAAAATCTTGAAATATTGAGCGAAATTAAAAATCTGCTAGATATGTTGGTCCAAAGTAATTCAGAAAATTCTGATGTGGTTGTAGAGTTGGGTTATCAAAGCTTATTACGTGGCCAAGTTAAGGAAGCCCTGAGATATTTTAAAATGGCAACAAAAATAGATGAAAGTTCTCTGCCAGCCCTAATAGGATTATCCATTTGCGAATTCACAGAAAATGGGAAAACCGATCAGTTAAAACAACAAGTTGAATTCTTACAAGAATTTAAAGATGCTCAAAACTCTGCCTTATTGTACTTTATTCAAGCGAAGATAGCCAATTTTTCTGAAGAAGCATTAACTCTACTTAAAAGAGTTTGTGAAATACATTTCACACCATTAAAGAACTATCCATATTCCGATCACTATTTACTCATGTTAAATCCGAATTTTACACTTGACATTGTTAAGGAATATCTACAACATATCTCTGGTACCCAAGAATCAAAACAGCTCTCGAGTACTGACAAAACACTCACTTCAGCTGTAGAAATATTGCATATGCTTGTTTCGGCTTGTCCAGGCTTAATAGAGCCATTGTACTTATTATCAAAACTACAATATTTGAGCGGAGATTACACCCTAGCGTTAGAAACTTTGGAAAAAATACTTTCGAAAGCAAGTTCACATGTGGATGCCCACTTATTGATGGCCCAGATCCAATTGCAGCAAGGTTTATACGACAGAGCCGCCCAAAGTTTAGAAATTTGTGTCAACAATGACTTCAGGGTTCGGGAATATCCATTATATCATTATATATCTGCTGTGGTGGATAAGAAAAACGGCATTTACCCAGAAGCAGTTAAATCTTTAACAACTGCAATTACTTTAGCTAATACACAATCTACTAAGGAGGGACATATGCGATTGACTTTGGCCGAGAAAGCGTCTATTTATGTGGAGTTAATAGATTGTCTGAATGTTATGGAACAAACCGAAGAGGCATCAAAAATTTTGGAAGAAGCTACTAGGGAACTGAAAGGAACATCCGAAGAATCACGCATATTTTTACTAAGCGTTGACAATTTTCTTTCCCGGAAAAACATCCAGGGAGCATTACAGATACTGGAGAATATTAAATCTAATGAATCGTGTTATTTGGAGGCTCAAAAGAAGCGAGCAGATATATTACTTAAATACAGAAATGACAAATTTGCATATCTTGAATGTTACAAAAAATTGATTGGCGACAATCCTGGATCTGAAGAGTATATTGCTCTGGGAGATGCATATTTGGTAATCTTGGGTAAGTAAGTTTCATTAAAAATCAATTATCAAAAAATTATCTATTTCGATTAGTTTAGTTATCATGTTGCATAGTTCAATGATATTCAAAAGTCTCAATAATTGAATGAAGATTTTAATTATTTTTAAACTAGTAATTATTTTTAGAACCGGACGACGCTTTAGATAGTTATGGAAAAGCTCTTCAGATAAATCCATCCGATTCGTATTTAATTTTAAAGATGGGTCGAGCTCTTGTTCAAACTCATTATTTTGGAAGAGCCGTCAAATATTATGAAAATGCTATTAAAACGAGTTCGGATCCACAATTAAAGTTAGATCTAGCGGAACTATTTATGAATTTAAAGGAATACTCAAAAGCCGAAAATTTATTAGCTGGCGAATGTGACAAAGACAATGCAACAGACGATATTACAAATTTGGAATATAAGATTAAAGTATATAACCTATTGGGGCAAATAAAGGAAAAATCTGGCAATATCAAAGATGCTATAAAGACTTTTCGAGATGCTATGGAAACCCAGAATAGGTTGAGGAAACGACTTGCGATTGATTATAATGGTAATCATAATAGTATGCAAACATCACATTGTAAAAAAATATATTTTAGGTAATTCACAACAGGAAGAAATTGTGGAAACTGCTTTAAAATTGGCCGAATTATCAATTTCAATCAAGAATACGGACGACGCAGTTAATTTTTACAAAGAATGTTTGAATGTGTCGCCAAACAATGTGAATATTATGGTCTCTCTAGCAAAATTATATATGCAAGTAAGTATAAGCTTTGGTAAATTAATTATAAAATGTAACATGGTTATTGTAGATGAATTTTTTGGAATTATGTCAACAAACTTGTACCAATATCTTACGAATTGACAATGAAAACGAAGCTGCTTCTGTTATGATGGCTGACATTGCATTTCATAAGGTAAAAATAATCAGCATAACATAGATGTAGCTTTGTCATCACGGTGTATTATGCATTTTAGATAGACTTTGATATGGCCTTATTCCATTTTACTCAACTTATCTCGAAACAGCCAACCAATTGGGCGGCTCTGGTAAGATTAATTGAAATACTAAGACGAACTGGTAATTTGGAAGATTTGCCTGAATATTTGACCACCGCAGAAGTCCGATGTGAAAATCCAACGAAAGAGTCAGGCTTTCTGTTTTGCACGGCACTGTATCAGTGGTATATTGGAAATCTTAATGGTGCATTGAAAAATTTTAATAGCTCTAGACAGGATCCAGAATATGGTCTAAAAGCTATCTATAATATGATTGAAATTTGTTTGAATCCCGATGATGAGATGCTTGCAGAACAATTTATGGATAGTGAGGATATTGAATACAGAGATTCAAGGTCTATGGCATTAAAAACAGGTATTCAGATATAAAAAATTAATTAAATAAACGTTACATTTTTAAAATATTTTAGCTGACCGTTTACTGAAGGAATTAAAGCAACGTTTAGAAGCTTCTGGCGAGGACATGTTAAAATATCGTCTTTTAACAAATTTTAGACTTTTGGCTACGAAGGACAAATATAACATTGAGAGAGCTCTAGAGGGATTTGTTGCCATTGTTTCAGAGAATTCATATAAGGATAATATAGGAGGAACACTCGGCATATCGACAGCATACACATTGCTCAAACAAACACAAAGGGCCAAAAATCAGTTAAAGAGAATTGTAAAGTCGACTTGGACTTTTGATGACGCCGAGTACTTAGAACGATGTTGGTTGTTGTTGGCGGATTATTATATTCAGTCGGCAAAATTCGACGTGGCCTCAGATTTAATTCAAAAAGTCATTACACACAACAAAAGTTGTACCAAAGCTCACGAATATTTGGGTTTTATTTCGGAAAAAGAACAAAGATACAAAGATGCAATAACCAATTATGAATATGCCTGGAGGTTTGGTGGAAAGTGCAATCCGACAATTGGATTCAAACTAGCTTATGTATTAATGAAATGTAAGAAATATCCTGCTGCAATTGATATTGCACAGGAAGTTTTAAAATTAAATCCTGAGTATCCTAGAGTAAAAAAAGACATATTAGATAAATGTATGACTAATTTGAGATCTTAAATAAGTAGTGATAAATTTTATTTAAATTTTTAACAGTATATTTATATTTATTTATGTACTTATGTTATCTACATAATAGTGCCTTAAGCTTATAATGCATTAAATGTCGTTTTTTGTTGAAAATGTCTTGAAACTATTATAAAGTAGCTCGTAAAACTCTTTTTAGAATTAGAATAAAAAACTGTTTGCACTGAGTATTATAGTATATTTTTCGCTACACTCAGATATGTTTACAATATATATATTCAATAAATCATATAAATTATCTGTAACGATTTTATTTTTCTACCATTACAATTTAAAAAAATGTACATATACTTTAACCTAATTTAATTAAATCTGGCAAAAATGAAATCTTATAAAAATGGGTCCGATTTATTTGTTTATTCGCTTGATGTTTTAATTATTAAAAGATATCGAAGATAAATTCTTTCTGGAGCATTGGTAAACACAAACTGGGAACATCTAAATTATGAAAAAAATTCTTAACCAATAAAGATTTTAAAATGACTTGTTTCCAGGGTTATTATTTTCTGATGCATCAAAATATTTTGTCGATCTTTGTTTTTGGTATATTCTAAACAACCACTAGAAATGTCACTGTCTGATGATGATTGCATTAAAATCTAATAATAGATAACAAAACATTGATTTCTCTTTCATTTTGTGGACGACATGGTTGTCTAGGATATGATGTTGCTAAGGTCCTTAAAATTCCGGATAAATTTAGCAAACAAAGACAAATCAGGTACTTTATTTCTATTAATTTTTGTAATATAAGAAAAATAATTCAAAAAAATTTTCGAATTCGAATTATTCGAAGGTAGAATCACCTGATCACAAAAAATTAAAAATGTGTAACCTTAGTTGCATATGCAACAGGATTACATTGGGCTTTGCATTAAGTATCCGGTTTAATAATTATGCTTTCATAGTTACATGAAAATGTAAATACGAAAGTATTTTAATTCACTCGGATTTTATGAACTCTACAGAAATAAAGTAAAATTACTTAACAAATGTTAGGGATGATTTAGATAATTCTTCTTCTTCTTTTATTTATATATAAACTGATGTAACATCTAATATCTCACCGGCGTTGTATAGCATTTCATGAATAAGTACCTGAAAACGTCGTTAAAGATTTCGTGCCTTAAACTAATGAGTAAGGAAAATATACGAGCCTTGGTAACGCTTGGCTTACATGCTAGCTACCTAGCCGTTTAATTTTTGTAGGGGTACAGGTCGTCCTGTGAATGCCTGCCTACTTTTCGCAAGTGTTCCGGTGAAGCGATTTGCCCCGTTTAAATTTCAATAGAATCTTTAATTTTCATGAAAATATTAATGCTTTAATTTAAAGTAGAGTCGAGCAGCTCGACTCGAGCTTACTTTCACGTCCTCGTCCACCCATCAAATATTTATTTAATGTTGCTTTTTCTTTATGGATTTACAATTACAGAAAAATATATAATTATGAGAAAATTATCCAAATTCTATTTACTATATATTATTTTTTAGCTTTATATGTGTCAACAATATCTAATAAAAATTTTCATGAAGTATATAATACTGTCAACCGGGTTGTCTACATATGGTAGTCTATCTCTATCACAACAGACGCATTTATATAGTTAAAGATTTTCATTAAAAGAAACACAAATCGAAAATAATGGATTTATTTTAATTTAATAACTCTATTTCTGAAATATCTGTCAAAATACAATATTTATGCAATCTGTGAAGTCACAATTTGGTCTGTAAAAGCTAAATTTATTATAGCATTTGCTATGACAAATTTGGTTTTTTTTTTCAGTTCTGGGGCTCACTACCGCTCCACAAGCCAGTGGTGGTGGGAAACCAACGGATCTAACTGCAAGTCCAATCCATACCCAGGAAGATCTCGGATCTTCCTCAGATTGGACTTGTTCTTTCGAACCCAGTTGATAGGGGGCTGGCATCTTTGTCAGTCCCACGTCTTCTGGTTCAGTAAACCCGTATATGCAAATATACACCCTGTTTTCCCCATATGTGAGTAATCGCATTTTGGTTCGAATCCGGTCCGGATCGGTACCCGGAGGGAAGTTTTTACATTTTCCCCTCTCTGTCCCAACAAAAAAAAAAGGTTTTTTTTTCAACGAACTTAGTTCTTTCCCAACTTGATAAGCATGGCCAATTTTGAGGAAACAAACATATATTTAGTACCAGGTTGCTCGTATTACCTTATTTTATTCGTAATTAAATTTTATAGAACATTTTCATCATTCATCTTTGTATCATTTCAGCATTTTTTAAATTGGTAATAAAGTAATTTAGATGTGAATGCCTCTAAACAGCTAAACAGAAATATAGTTTCGAAAAAACTTTTTTTTTGTTTGGGGGACAAAGAAGGGAAAGTTTAAAAACCCCTCTCCGGACACCGATCCGAAGATCATGGCCATAGTGTTTACCATGTATAATAAATCATACATGGGGGGAAAGGAACGTATATTTGTATATACGGGGTATGCTGAACCATTTTTCTGATTTTCCAATTCTTCACTTTTACAAATTTCTAATTCTCCACTTTCTCAAATTTCCAAATTTACATTTTTCCATTTTTAATTTGTCCATTTTTTTCATTTTTCCTTTTTTATATTTGTCAATTATCCTTTTTTTATTTTTCAATTTTCCATTTTCCTATTTTTCCAATTTTTCAATTTTCTAATTCTTCACTTTTCCAAATTTTCAATTTTAAATAAGTTGATTTCTTAAAAAAATCTAATAATAGTCCAACAGAAAACGAGATAAAAAATGTTAAAGGTTGTAACAAACCGTACTTTTTTCCCAAATTTCCAATTTTACAATTTTACATTTTTCCTGTTTTCCATTATTTATCTTTTCATTTTTAATTTTTTCAATTTCCTTTTTTATATTTTTCCATTTTTCATTTTTTTTTTCAATTTTCTATTGTTCCAATATTCCATTTTCGACTTTTAATTCTTCCGTTTTCCTTTTTTATATTTTTCCAATTTTAAATTTTATCATTTTTGCAATTTTTCAATTTACCTTTACCCAAATTTCCTAATATTGAGTCGATTTCTTAAAAAAATTCTAATAAAAGTGTATATTTTGAAAACGAAGTCGTTCTAAAAATTCTACACATTTCTGTGCAAAAGCTAATTGATAGCAAATAGTCATTGATACTTTTCAAGTTGCGGCGCAATTAATGACCATTGTTTGGTCAACTGGATCTTAATCTTCAAGTTAACAACATACATTAGATTTCCTTCCTAATGAATAAATCATTTGAAGAGACACTCAAGTTAATTTTATTCATAAAATAATATCAACAAGAAAGTATCATTAAATGTTGTTGAGCGTTACCAACGACATTTCATTGTCTGTAAATTATTATTGTAATTAAGATTATTTCGTCATACATTTTGTGGATTTAAACATTTCAGAGAATATTTGATTAGTTGTAAACTTTATATTTTCCATTGTTTAACTGATAAGCTCTGCATATTATTCATAACTTAGATATTGATTTATTTCCTAATCATAAAATACATCATTGGCGTAACCCAAAAAATTAATAAGACAATAAAAATATACACAATTTGTACAGAAAACAAATTATAATGTATACCGTAAAAACTTGGAAAAAGGTTGAAACTAAACAAAACCTAGTTTAGTTTAGATTGCATACAACTAAAATTTATTGTTACTTTATCACATTCGGACTATTATCTTGTATTAAAGAAACTACATTCACAATCAAAAATAAGGCGCTGCGCAACAGTATTTATTAATTAGTTTATGATTACTTTCGAGTGAAGATTAAATGTTAGACTTTGGAAAATGTTGTTTATTTAATTACATATGTAACTGCACATTATCCATACCGCAGATACGCCATTGCAAATTTGAGTGGGCTTTATTATACCTGCGGAAATTTTCCATAGACATCCAACAAATCGCGTACGTATGGCTCAGATCCTCAATTACAAATAATAATAGCCGGACGCCAATTAAATATATTTTATCTCTGTCAAGCCAATACATCCTTCAATAAAGATACGTTTAATTGTTGAAAAAAGATAGCACACCACGTGTATGAGAAATTCAGAAAGAATTCAATGAGGAAATTATTTTTGAATCGACTTAGTTGGCATAGTACAATTGTTTCACGCAGTGTATAACGTATGTTATATGTCGTCGCGGCGTTATGTTAAAAAAGAGTAGAAGTGTCAAAGACGCAGTTGCTTGGGCTGGAAGTGACATTATCATACAGTTTTTTCAACACAACAATGACGCTATAGAGGATGATAGTGAGGGTCAGTGAGTTAGAGCATGTAAGCAATTTAGGCGTTTATCTTTTGTTTTTGTTGACGTTTTTCTCTTGTTTCCATGACTCAATACTGTGTTTATAAATTTAACTTCCAACTATTTCTTTGTTTTCCTGACTAGTATGACTATTTACGATATGTGTGATACATTTTTACATACATAATCTAGTTTGATTCTCGTGACGGTAGCGTGCCACATTCATTTTCAGATTTGGCAAGTTTTACTATAATCCAGACACAACATACGATAAATTTCTATAATTTTAAAAATTTCGTTTTTTTATGAATAACTACAATTCATTTTACTCTTATTGAATGTTTACTAGAGAACTTTATTTTTTTCGTCTAGTTTATATTAATAAAACAAAAGTTACAAATTAATATTATAAAGGTGTCATTAATATATTTTAAATTATTTGTTGGATATTTATCTATGAAGAAAAAATACATTTCGAATATATTACTTGTGTGTTATCTAAATTAAATTTTAACATATCAAGAACTGTTTATAAGAAACATACAAATTTATACGCATTTAAAATTTAGTTCTCGTAATTTTTATTTAAAGTTTTTAATTTCCCGACAAAAATTAATTATTATTTTTGAAATACATTGATAAGAAACATATAGGATAAAGAGTAATTTATTATGGTGATACAGCATATGTAATAAAAATCATTATCTTAAAAAAGTTTAATATTCATGTTTATCTTCACAAATTATATGACACAAATTAAATTTTTATTAGTACTGACTAAAAAATAAAATTTACCTCCTTAAATTGTGAAAAAATGTTATTACAAAATTTAGTGTAATAAAATAACGAAAGATAATAAGTTTGTAGTTTTTATTGCATTATATTCATATCATTTATTATATTATTATTATTATTATTATTACAATATTTCACATATTTTTACTTTAATCATATATTAGTTACACCGTAAAAATCTTTCATTACATACGAAAATACGTCGGTCAATTGTTTTTGTGGTATTTTTGTCATTTAGGTAGATATATAAACAGTGTTATTGGCACAAAAGCCAGTCTCCTTGCCAAGTTGTAAAATTTTCACGAACTCGTTGAAAAATACCGATTTTAATGTCGTCCGCTGTTTATATTATAACTTTTAGTGTCGGCTGCCTGACATTATATTGGAACTTCTAATAAAAGTGTGTCGAGTATTTAAAAATAGAATAATTATTTTTATATACATATACAATTTGTGAATGAGGATTTTATATAAATAATTTAAAATAAGTTTATAAAAAAATAAAATACTATATTATAATTGTTTATTTAATATTACTAACAATTTCGACATAATAATTTTCATGCATACATTAATTACACGTACACCTTTGTATTGTCCGCCAATTATTTTTAATTACTGAAACAATAGATTACAAATTAACATAGTTTAGGATACATTAAAGAAATAAATTAATTTGTGCAAATATAAATTTACCATATTTATTAGTAAATAAAATATGCGATTTCAATTTAATATGGAATAATTCATTCGGTTCTATAGATCAAGATACATAACACGTGTAGCAGATATAGCTCCAAAGAAAGCCAACGAACTGGCCACACTGACAACAGCCGTGGTGGTACCAGAAACGCTTACTATAGTTCCCATACACAGAGAAAGAATGAATTGAGCGAGGAATACCATACTAGAAACTATTGCCACGTCAGTACCAAGTCCCCGTATTTGGCTGCTTATTTTCTCTTCACCCTCGGAATTTATTTCGAACTGAGGAACAAAGAGGTTATTGTTAAAATGTGGAAAAAAAATCAAATTGCTCACCGTTCCCTTTGCATGATAATGTGCAATAATCAAATACGGCATAGTAAACAATGTGGAATACATAACACCCGCTGTCCAGCTAAACAATATCACTCCAACTTTATGTTTCGTTATAGCCATCAACAACATCCCGCTAGAATAAACTAAAAGACCACCCACATACACTTTTTTTGCTCTGAAACAACAAGTTACAAATCAACAAAATCTGTTTTACGTCGTATCTCACCCAAATCGAGCGATGAGTTTTTCAATAATCATAGAATAACATGAACATGATAGAGAGTACATCGACATCCCCCAACAACCAAATCGTACACCACTTTCATATAATTCTCGAGTTGGGTCAGTAATTGGAGCCTAAAACATAATAGATCATTATACAAATGCCAGGTTTAGTTCTTTAATAATCCAAAATTTACTGTTTGACTAAGACCTACCACAGGGTTTCCTAAGAAAACCGCTTCCCCAACAAAATCAGTAAAATACAATGAGTAACATACATGTGCCATCCAACAGAATAAATTTGTCAGACATAACATTCTTATAGAATGTGGCATAAATATAATACTCTTCAAATATATTATAAAAGAAGCATTAGGATCTGGAGCTATACTTTTCCTCGGTTTAAGTTCCTCAGGTTCTGCTGCAGAGTATTTCTCGGAATTCTGTGACAGTAAAAATAGTTATTAGACTTAGAATTCCAATAAATCAAAATACAATTAAACAATTAAAATATATAAAAACACATAATGAATAATTGATTATTATTGGCATCTTGATAATTTACATGCGATTTAAATTAATTCTGCTTGAAACTCGATATAATCTTTATCGAGTTGCTGTGACGAAACACTTTCAGTATTTCAATTGACCTATTGACAATTTTAAGTAAACTCAATAACAAACCGATTAAACGAATGATATTGTGCTCATTTGAAGTAGTTAATGTGTGTGCAATATTAATTTCATTAGGACTGTTGACCATTTATGGAAATTTTTTAATAGTTCTCTTAGACTATGGATGAACTGAAGAAATTTCTAAAAATTTTGGCAATATGTTGCGCGTTTTAACGGGTGAGACAAAGTCATACGTTTTGTTTTAATGTATGTGTTTTGTTTTCGGATCAATATTTGTTATTAATTATGTTCATTCATTAATCATTTCATTTCTGGTCATTTTATTCAAAACAGTTTAATATCTAAAACATCTAACAAATTTGTATAAATAATTACTACGGAGTCTGATTAATTTAGGGTTGATTGCTTACTCCAAAGTCACTTTTTGTATCTAGTGCTCCGTAGTTTTGCCCATCAATAGGAATTTGTTCATTTTCTGCCTCCTCTCGATATCGTTCATAATTAGAAGTGATTTCATCGTGATCCATATCACCTCTAAGTTCGAAAAGATATAAGGGCATTTCCTTAAAACTAGTAATTGTGTATGATACACATATTACAAATATAATTGTAATTAAAGTAAATACTGCTTTAACGTGTCCACCTAGTAACACTCCTGAAATTTATTAGATAAATTATATACAGCTAAACTAATTAAACAATTGTTACCAATAGATGTATTATCCCAATCGATTCCTCCTAGTGCATATCCAAAAAATCCTCCTAAACCAGCCATTATTGTAAACGTACTCAATCCTCTAGCGTGATCGTCTAAAATTATTATTTTAATATTAAATGATATAAATAAATTAATATACCTGGTATTGTCACATCTAATAAATAAGCACGTGCAGGACTTTGGCAAGCGTCCGCATCAAAATCCAATAAAACTGTCCCCAATATAGTAAAGAAAACACCCCATGGATGATAATTGTTATATTCTGGTAAATACTCGGAATATCTTTCTGGCAATTCATCTTTTACCGAAGCACTAGTACGATGTGACACCACACTAGAAAGTGTGACATTAGGAGGCCTTTCATCGCCCATGGAATATCCCATTTCCTCGCCATTTGGAACAAGTATTAACCCTGAAAGATGTATATGCTGCACAGAATAATCAGTCGATTTGTTTACCTAATAAAACGCCAAGCGACATAATAAAAATGAACGGTCTCCTCCTTCCCAATTTCAATGGACATCTATCACTCAGTGATCCTAATATTGGAGTCAAAAAAAAACCAATAAGGGGAGACAAAGCCCAGACCAAAGTCATATGTTTGTGCTCGACGCCGATTTTCAGAAGAGTCGGCGATACAAAAGCAGTTTCAGCAGCATATGAGAATTCAATGCCCATTACGGCAGCTGATATGCGGATCAGTTCCTTTCTGCTTTTACGTCTGTAACAAATGAATTTAGTTTTCACTGATATTTTTATCCAATTCAAGATATTGGTTTAATGAAATTTGTAATACATAATATTATAAGCTAGCTTTAAAAATATGTAAGATGTGGTTTATTTTAAAAACATCTAAGTGGAAAGTCACATGTATTTTAGACACTCAACTAATTTACTAATGTAGTTTGCCACATACCTAGTTTGTGTAGTGATTATATTCGTTATATATTATTCATATTTGGATTTGTGCTTTTGTGATATGTAGACATGATAATTTTAGGTAAGGTTTAATTAAAAATATAATTATCCTTAAAAGAGTTTCAATAAAGCAATGTATTCAAATAAATGTAACAGGTTTAATAGTACTTTATACTTAGATCTCATTAAAATATTTATTGAGAAATATTAGATTAATATTAACTATATTTAAAATTAGTTTGTTTTAATGATTCAGTTATTTTTTTTTGCAAAATTTCAGAATGATAAAAAATATACATATATATTAATAGGTCTTTGTATATATATATATATATATATAATTTGTATTTATAATTGCTATTAATTTTATTCATCTTTAGATTCTTGTTTTGTGGGGTGAAAAAAGAAGCTGATTTTTACTGTATAACCATGTTATAATAATAAAAATATTTTAAATATGTGATTAAAAGGTTTAGTAAAATTACCATTTTATTTTTCCTTATTTAATGTGTAATTTTAAACGAATTATCATATAATGTTTTATTATATAATTCCAGTTTCCAGTATTATTTTTATTATTCTCATAGTTATCAAGATTTAACAATGTGACAATCAAAAAGTATTGATCTTTGACGTTTGTATGTTTTCTGCATGTGAAAATAATAAAATTATACTAATTAAATAAAATAAAGTACTTTGTCGATGTGTTGCACAACGCATTATTCTTTGTTGAATTTATTCTTGATAGAAACATTGAATTTCTAAATAGCATTATGCATTACAATAAATGTAGAAAAAAAATTATTCTTACTTCTAATTGAGGATGGATAATTAAAAATTACAATAATCTGTCAGGGACTTACCTGTAAATGTGAGAATAATCCTCGTAAACAACATTTCCAGTGCCACAATTTTCACTGGCAAAACATCTCTTAATATTATCTACAATACCTCCTGGATTTCTTTCTTTCCACAATGCGTATCGTTCCCGTACATCATCTCTAATTGTGTGCAATCTTCCAGACAGTCCTTGATATTCGTACAATTTTTCAGCCATTTCAATTAGAATAGAACACAATAGAATTTAAACATTGTCGACTATCAAAGCACAACCACTTGTTTGATGAAAGAACACCCTCAACGGCACAATATTTTACACTTCCTTGTTTTGTCCTGCGCGTCGGGTAAATAAGTCTGCTGAAAAGGCATGTAGCTATTCGCGAAGGGGTTGACGGTGATATGAAATTATGAGCCACTAAAAATATTTAAATTAAACAATAATGTCTTGAAATTCTTAAATAGTATTATTATATTTATAAATAAAATAAAATTTCATTAAACATTTCAAAATTTCTCTTTATATATTTTTCTAATTTGTTCATGGATTTTTTTTTTTCGACTATTAATTATAATTGTGTATACATATGTATTAGTACATATTTTATTGTTATATCATTAAATTATATATGTAATATTCTCTATTTATCACTTAAGATTGTTATATAAATACTAACTGTTTAAATATTTATACTGAATGAATAACAAAGAAAAAATATTACAAAACTTGTTGAATTAATATCACAATTGTAAAATCAAATAATATATGATACTTTATAGTTGGTATAAAGTATTTGTATATGCTGTTTAAATGTGCATTAACTAACTGTCAAAATATAATAAAGAGCAAATAATGATTCTAAAGAATATTTAATTTAATTTACTGGGGGTGTTAAATTGTATTGCCACCACCATTAAATTACTTGTTTTGCAAAATATCACGAATTTATATAAATCAATATTATACAACTTCGTCAACATTCTCTTGATTAATTTTCATGGAATAGCTTTACAATTTATCTCTAATTAAATTTGCGTTAATTTATATGCAAATTGTTCCTTATAGTATTTTCTTAACCACAACAATGTATGCTCAAATTGAATCTGGGTATTTTCCACCTTGTGTAGCAAAAATTGTTTGTTCGATTTTTGTCAACGAATACTTGGAACGTTGTGTTATATTTGTTGACTGGTTTATTTTTATCATACGTCGTTAAATCTGGTTTTAACCAGTCGTTTGGTATTTTTAATATTGTTCATTTAGTAATGAAATTATTATAAATTTAGAATATTAATTATTTCATACTTTTTATGGTCATTTGACCTAATAAATATTGTAAATTTGACAACAACAATATTAGGTAATTATGTCTCTCGGCTTAAGTACTTAAACTAAAAAGCTTTTACCCGTTGTTACGTTTTTGTTCGGCCATCAATTATTTTAATCAAGAATATTAATCATATCTCCGAATTTGTCTCTAAACACGAAGCAAGTAATTAATTCAACACGATTTTACAATAGATATGATATGGTGTAAGCATATTAATTAATTTAGGAACATGGCCTTAATTGTATTAAGTCGATTTTGTCAACATATAAAAAGATACAATAAATCAATTATTTTAGGCTTAGCATTATCTGGAAGTGGAAACCCATGAGGGTTATGAGAAAGAAGCCTCTGAAATTCTAAGCCAATTAGACAACTCCAGATGTAGTTACAGAAAAGCTCATTCTACTGAAATCATTCCTCAGTTCCACGAAAACAAATTAAAACAAATATTTTAGCTTGACATTTTAAGTCAAAATCACAAATAACTAAAAATTCAAATGAAATTTGAACAACGATATTTAAAAATGGGAAACATATTTCTCCTTATTCTTCACACATTTTAATTGTAAAAGTAATATTCTTGAAGCATAAGACCAACCAATCATCACCTTGACTTTCTTTTTATCCGAATAAAATACAGTTACACATTTGTTTACATAATTTATTTATACCGACCACGTATGCAATGTGTTTAAAGCCCACAATTAATTGTATTCGAGACGCGTCAACTTGTAATATTCGATCATTCATAATGAATGAACAATTGAAGGCGATATTGAAAACAATCATGAGGACAAAATTAAGACGTTGTGTAAAAAATCGATGTGTTACCCTTCAGACGGGTTTTTTAAAAGTTTCCACTTATTGCATAATTCAACTAAAATTGATCCTTCGTAATTGTTTGCGTTATTGCGAACAAGAAGTTTATTTACTTTATGCAATGTTGGTTTAAACGATAAAAAATTGAAGTGGGTCAAATTAATTTTATTATAAATATTATTATTATTATTTATTAAAAAATATTGCCAAGAAAAATTCATGGCTCATAAAACAGTATACATATATTTAATAGGCACGTGGACGCATGTCTATGAAATTGAAAGTTTGAGCGTCTCAGCAACCGTGTTTTCGAGCGCACAAATTTTAATTACTAAAATTAGACGATCAGACGATGTGTCACCTAAAAATATCTTGTATGATGTTCAGTATGAGTGCAATTTCAAAGCAGTTTTTCAAAACAATTGGATATCGAATGAATAAAAAGATCAAAAATTGTTTAACCATTACATTACATTTTTAAATATCCGAATGAATTTATATTCTGCTCATCATTGAACACATAATATTAATGTTATTTGCAATAACGGTTTGTCTGTAGCAAGGTAACAGTTTCCATGGAATTCTTCCTAAGATATGCATTACATAAATATAGAAATCAAGAAGGTTAATAATGTAATGTTGAACTAAAACAAATGTTTATAATTAATTGAATGTATAAATCCATAAATTATTATTAGATTGTTTTGGTAGTACCCTTGATTTTAGCAGTGTGTGAGAAGTAGTACCCAAAATTTACATATTGATTAATTAAGAAATTAGTTTATCTAGTTTTAGAAACTGATGAAAATGTGTGCCCTATATACAAAATGCCAACGAATTAACCTTATTTAAATGATTAATGATTTTAATTTTCTACTAGGTTAAAAATCCATATATTATTATTATTAATGCGTTTGATTCATTAGTTGATTATTATATTCATTTATATATTTGAATAAGTTTAATAATTATTGTGAGGTAATCACAGAAATTTAAATATTTCAGTTTGTTTGGAATGTTTTAGGTTTATCATCCTATTTGAAAAAAAAAAATGTATTATTTGAAAGCGTTTTATAAATTTTCTAACTAAACTATTTATTTTTTTCTTATACTGTATTTAAAACAATTTTTTGAATGGTCTGCTTAAATAGACAAAACCGACACGTCTCATTACAATGCGTTTGGAAAAAATGCTGTAAGTGATAATGTCGTATTATTTTAGTTTCGTCGGTTTAAAAGTGACAATGAATGTGCTGAAGATAAACAACTTCAAGGTGATCCTAAAATCTGTACCAACGAAGAAATTAAGCAATATATCGTGCAAAATGTTTGTAATATGTTTGGAAATAGCCCGCTCATTAAACTGCAATGAATCAACCATTAGAAAGAGGTCTCACGCAATAAATTTCATCCAAAAAATTAGACAAACGGATTCGACATAACTTAAGTGAGGATTACAAAATTAGGAGTTTGACAATTTCAATTATCTCGTTTGTACGTAACTCAAATGTGTCTTGGTTGATACTGATTATAATGTAACTTGACGATAAATGAGTTGATTACGATAATTGTCTCTTCTTCTCGGTCTGAACAAGGAGTTGAAACTGGCCAACGTGATGGAACGTACGTAATTTTATTTAAATTTTCTCGTTACTAAATTATTTTCATACAAAATATTGAACCTTAAAAAAACAGATCAAAAGATTTTTAATATAATCGGTCCGTGTAAGTGGTATAATCAAGAAAGTGTGATATAAAGACACCGCTGTGAAATAAATAAACACTGTTTGATAGAAATATGCACATGAAAGCCATTGTGGATAACAGACTTATCATAAAACTATCGTATTACATAATAATATTATTAATAGTGAAAATATAAATAAAGGAATATTCAAATCATCAATGGTACTATTGGTCTGTGGGACAAGTACATGACCTCGCTTCTGATCCGCAAACCTTCTCAAGTCAAGTGCACATACCGGATGATCTTGACCAATCGCGCGAACTGAGCACAAATGACTTGAATCTAAATGCATTTCCTGCAAGTGTTGCTCTGATTTTTCCGCGCATTGTTATTGTCGCTGGAGAATTTACGCGAATTATCTCGTCACTGTAAGATTCCATGTGCAAATTAAAAAACTCACGTCAATTTTTGAAATATATATATATATATATATATATATATATATATATATATATATATATATATATATATATATATAAAACTCACGTCAATTTTTGAATATATATATATATATATATATATATATATATATATATATATATATATATATATATATATATATATATATATATATATATATATATATATATATATATAATACAACACATTGTTAATTACATTTATAAAATCGTAAAAATTTTCAAATGTTATTCTTACCTTTAGTTAAATTAACAACCAATTATAACTCCAAAGTACACTATTCTTTAACCATTATTTTTACTAGAAAAAGGATTGGAAGTAAGAGGAAATTTGACAAATTCATACATTTGATTAACGTCTATGACGTAGTTGTGCTTTAGTATATTGTATATATGTAGAAGAAATATCTGGCCACGATTAATTAATTTTTCATTTCAGATACCATGGCATAAGAAAATATTCTTTTTTTATGAAAATATATAAAATAATTTTATCTTAATCAAGTTAATATTGAATTTGAATAAATATTAATTTTCGAGGTGTGTTTCTAAATATTTATTGGAAAAATTAACTGATAAAATTTGTCTAAGTATGAAAGTTTAGAAGCAGAAATAATCACTGTCCATTAACTTATCTTGTTGGGACCTCGTTACACTTAACAACATCCTTAGTTGCTCTGTTATAAATTTTTACATGTAGTGGTTTTGTAATTGTATCAATAATGTTCAGGATATCCAAGCAATTATATCAAATCTATTACTGACCTCTGTTTGAACAAATTTATTATATAGGTGTACAGTTGTAATCAACCATTTAATTGATTGGTTTCATAATTTACAATTAGGAAGTAGGTTGTTGTACTACACGATGTGTCCCAAAATCAATCAATTTAAATATTTTTGAAAACTGCGACATTTGAGTTTTTGATAGATCTATCACTAGGGTCATTTTGGTACCTTTACGTCGTAAATAATGTTAAATTCATAAATAAATTTATGACACAAAAATATTCACTAATTAATCGCCTTTTAATTAACAGTTTAGAATAATTATTAGGATCTAGATAAATATATCCGAAACTTTTGGATTCAGCACATATTTGTACATGTTTGTTCCGTCAACGAAAAACAACGCAAATATTATATTTTAATGAGCTACTTACTTTAACTTATAATCAACAAGTAACATAAAAAATTATTGTTCTATTTCCAGTGTTTTATTGTGGAGTATTTTTGGAAATCGTAAATATTTTATTAAGCAATTGTTAACAATGGTTTTTTTAGACCAATATTAATAGTGGTTTAAATATGTATTTTGAATTCTACTTTGCGTAAAGTGGTAATGAGATCTTGTTTGATTGGCATTAAAAATGCTTAGTCAAAAATTGGATAAATGGTATTATTATATTCAGTGCAGTGGGGAAAACTCTTGGTGCGAATCGTTTAGCAATTAGTATCGAATAGACCGGCGGATGTAATAACGAAATTACAATTTTTTACGGGAATCAATATCGATATATGGTCTCAAATAAAACCGCGTACGCATCGTATTTTCTGGTTCCATACAATCCATTATTTCCCCCAAGATAAAAACAAGCAATCGATAAAGTAAACGAAAAGTGTTAGACAGTCTAAAGATCAGTTTAAACCGCGTCCATAATTTATGTGGTGTTAATCTTGTAATGTTATGTGTACAATTTTGACGCTTTATAAACTACATGTGTAAACCTAATTAAAGTAATTAATTCATCTATCGATTGCTTCTATTTTTAGTTAAAGTTGTCATTATATGGTCATTTTTGTGGAGAAACTCGCACAACGCGGTTATTAGTCTCCGTCATGATATACGGTGCCAACACTGATCATGTATCGGTTAAAAAACTAACGTAAAATGTCGATGAAGTGATTCAAACTTTCCAGACAATTTGTATGCCGCTAATCGTCGGACAAGAGAAAAATGATGTGTTAAAAATAATAGTCGGGGAGTAGATGAACTTGAGATATTAGTTGATAATGGATATTTGACCAATGAAATCTGATGGCCTTTGAAGGTAACTCATGCAGTTGGGTATAGTATGCTCAATCGCAAATAAATAACATTATTGTACCTGTGGCTTCTTAGTGACAACTGCCGGTTTATTTGGATATTACATTTGCGTGCGTGATTTTACCAAAGAGTACCAATCATGGGTCAGTGTTTATTACATTTATTTTCGGCTTTAGTTTGCTTCTTATAGCGGAGAGTAAAGTTGAGTTTCTTTTTCTTTCAGGATTGGATTTTATTGAGGAGCAAGGGGAGGATTTTGAGAGGGCTTTAGAAAGCACTGGTAAGTACTTTTTTATATTATTTAATTTTTATTTTTTTGTATATATATTCATTCAGTCAATTTTAAGTACTTATTTCAAAATTATAAACACTCATTTTTTTATGATTTAATTTTTTTTATATTATGAAATTAATGTCCAATTTTTGGATTATTAAAATTATATCCAATATTTAGTGTTATTTAACGAATTTGCTCGTTAAAATATATTATATAAATTAAAATTGTTGATATATTTAATTAACGACATTAACATTATTTCATTAATAATAATTATCATAATAATAATTCATTGTCTACAAGAATATAATTGTTATGAAAAAATATTTCAATTTTCCTTTATCTTGATAACTCGTTCAGTCAATTTCAAGCAAATATTTTAAAATATTATGCACACAATTTTTTATAACTTGAAGGCAATAGTTTGTTAAACATCACAAACATATTCTATATATTGAAATTAATATACAAGTTTTGGAATATTAAAGTTATATTTAATATTTATTGTTATTTAACGAATTTGTTCATTAATATTTAAATTAAAGTTATTGAACTTAAGCAATAATAATTATTATGAAAACTTCAAAAAATTGATATAAACTGATGTCATAATATATTGTGTAAGAACAAGTTTTTAATAATTACGATTACTTAAATAAATAATAATCCAATGACAATAATAATTATTTTGGAAATTTTCAAATATCTGTATGAATAACTAGAAGAAAGTTCCTCAAACAATTAAACAAATTGTAACATATAATTAACAAAATGTTCGGCACGTATGTTATGTTGTAGGAACAAATTATTTTATTGAAATATTTACGAAGCAATTACTATTGACACAAAAATAAACGGAATAATGTAGCGTTCATTATCATTCAATACATTCATATAACAACAATTTAAAATTATTTATGTATTATTTCCGTTGATTATCGATTACGTGGAATTATAAAAAAGTAATTGATTGCCTATAAGGCAAGGTCGAACTAAATATTTTATTCTCCCTTTAAAAGAGCTTTTTTTACTGTTGACATTTGTTGTTGTTGATGTAGTAAATTTGTAATGCCATTGAACTTGATCCTGTTTAAAACTGGGCCAAAATAATATTTCTACTACTCTATATTTGTTATGTTTTTAATTTATTGTTTATGCGGTATTTTTTCGAATTGTCAATATTTTGCATTTCTGTGTACTCATATTTGTTATAAGCTAGTACTTTGTCTCCTTTCAATTTGCTTTGAAAGCGTTAATTTAATTTATTAGTTTAAATTTTTTAATGTTGACGTTTTCGTTTACTCATTTTCAATATAGGTATTAAGTATGCAAATATTTTTTATTTGTTTAAGATATATTCTTATTAGACCAATTTACAAATCGTATAAGTCAAAAATTACAAAAAATACATTTAAATTAACATAAATAACAACTGATACAATAAATATTAGTGTTAGGCAAGGAATACATAACAATTATTAAATCAAAGGAAAAATCACTTCTGGGATTCTTGTTGCATGTTTCTTTGAACAAGGACTACATTACCATTTATTTTTGGTATGGTTTCAGGTGCAAAGTCATTCACATGTGGGTCAAGTTGACTTCCACAAAGAACCGTATTGATTTTAACTGTCGATTTTCAATAAAATATACATATTTTATTAAAATTAACTTATATCGTAAATATTTTAAATTATTGCATTTATTACTTTATTATGCCTGATTTCCAACTATGTTTACAAAATATTGTTTTTATTATACTATTATCTACATTATCTTATTCTAAAATGTTTTATTAAAATTTTATATACTTTTTTATTTCAGGATTTGGGAAATTTCACTTTACACTTTTAACAATATGCGGACTTATATACCTCAATACAGCTGTCGGAATCACAATAATCTCATTTGTCCTACCTTCAGCAACTTGCGATTTTCAAATGTCTTCATCGGACAAAGGGTGGTTAACAGCAGCTCCTATGCTTGGTAAGAAAAAATCAAATTGTTGAAATTTTGTATTTATCAATTTTTAACTCTAAGTTAGTAACTATTCCTTTTTTTAATGTTATGATATATCATGAAAGATAAAAAGGAAAAATATTAAACGAAAAAAAAAAAACGTTGAATTGCAAGCCCTCTTCAAAAACATAGTTATTACGTACTATTGAATAATTCTATTATTAGTGATATGTTATTAGATTTTTATTTACGAATTTATTAAATATTAATCTGTTCAGACACCTTGTTGTACCTTCTTGAACAGAATCAAAAGATAATTATAAATATCTGTGTGTTTTCTTCAATTATGACAAATATTAATTAAAATTATAAGTTAAGATTATTGATAGTATTTTTTATTTTAATTTTAGATTATAGTTTCGAAATTTATTTTTATACCTTATTTAAATGTCTTTAAATTATTTTTTATTCTATATTTTTTATTATTATTATTTTATTTTTGAATAACATATGAATGGTTTAATTAAGCAAGATTATCAGAACCCTATATAGGGAAATTTTCAACAATAATTGAAATACTTTCACGGCCCGTAACTGATGATTTAGATTATCTAAAATTAGAATAGCAAATTAGTAAATATTACCAGTCTTGTCACATGAAAATCATATTTGTACTGTTTTTATATAAGGGTCAATGTCTCCCTATTTAGTCGATTTTCATCCAATATTGTTGACCTTTACATTTTAATATAGACTTACCCATGAAACATTGAACTTTAACTCCACGGTTATTCCCATTATTATTCTTCAGTTGATCTGGAAAAATGTCTTTTCAAAACCTTGCACGAATTTTATACGCTCTTATCGTTTTTATCGTTTGTTTCTTTGCGAGACAAGGTGTCCAGACTTCGAGGTTATTCTCTCTGGTTCATATATTATCCGTTTCTTAGTCGACATTGAATAATGATTAGTAATTATCCATAATAGAAATTAATAATATAAAACTAATATCGCTAATGCATTCTTTAAGGAATCAAATGAAATAAATTTTCGTAACTTTTTCCGTAAATAAACAAAATGTGCATAAATAATGTATGACTTTTTAAGGGATGGTCATTGGCTCATATTTCTGGGGATGCCTGGCTGATACTAAAGGAAGAAAAACAGTATTAATTGGTGCTCTGCTGATGGACGGTACATGCGGCCTTTTGTCCAGCATATCTCAGGCATATTGGTTGTTTATGCTCTTTAGGTTTTTGAACGGATTCGCGTAAGATATGGAACTTACGTATTAGTTACATAAATATATATTATTATATTTTAGAATAACTGGTGCCATGGGTATATGTTTTCCATATTTGGGCGAGTTCCAACCTGGAAAATATAGAGAAACGATTTTATGTTGGATGGAACTATTTTGGACTGTAGGTGTAATAGTATTACCGGGTAAGTTAAAATATTGGTGCATAACATTATGTTTTAAATTACAAAAATATTTTATTTCCCTGTTATAGGTATTGCCTGGATAATAATTCCAATGGAATTTGAATACGTGACGCCTAATTTCAAATTTGCAAGTTGGAACTTATTTGTGGCAGCATGTTCTATTCCTAGTATTTTTATAGGATTCTGGCTTTTCTTTTTTCCCGAGAGTCCTAAGTTTTTATTGGAATGTGGCGAAGCAGACGCTGCCTTGGAAGTGCTTAGAGAAATGTATGCCAGTAACACAGGGGAGAACGCCATTGATTTTCCCGTAAGTTTACACAAAAAAATAATAAATGTTGCAATGTAATATTCACTCAATACAATACTTTCAGATAACAAGCTTAAGAGAAAAAGTTAGAGCCATGAGTGTAGTGTCGCAACAATCAACCAGAAGTATTCGCAGTCTGAGAATAAGAAAGCCAAAAGAGTTAAAAATGCTTTTAAGGGAAATTTGGCAACAAACGAAAGCTCTCTGTAAACCGCCACACTTACGGTATACTGTAATTACTTGTTTAATCCAATTTGGACTGACGACTAGGTACATTTGTTAAATTAAGGCACATTCTCCTTAAACATTATAATTATTTTTTTAGTTATTACACATTAATGATATGGTTCCCCGAATTATTTTATCGATTTGAGGAATTCGAAACCCTTCATCCCAATAAAAAAGCATCAGTTTGTGAGGTATCATCTGTAGTTGTGTCGGGCAATGCTACCATTGTTGAAAATGAATTTTGTGGGGAGCCAATAGCAGATTCTGTATTTTTACACACATTAATCATCGGATTAGCATGCATACCTACAAGCTTCTGGTTACCGTTGTGCGTCAGACGATTAGGCACCAAATTTTTCTTAGGTAATATTACTGTAACGTGTCAACGAAATTTGTGCACCCCATTATTTCGGACTGTTAGAATATTTTAGTATTTAGCGTTTATATGGCAACCAGTATCCCCTCAATCTTCGATAACTTTTTTATTGCTAAAATGATAAGCTAGGGAAACTAATTCATATTGAGGCAACTGATAATTTTATGTTTTTGATATTAAATTTTAATTAACATTAAAGTGCGAATATAATTCTGTCATCATTTTAGAAAATAGAATAAAACGGTGGAACAATGGAGGGCACGAATTTCGTAAATTACTGTGTATGTTTAATGAAATTTATTAACCAATTTTGTTTTAGTCTTCAGTTTGTTAGTGGCTAGTGCAGTGACTTTCGGACTCTATTTCGTAGATTCTACAATTTCTAATTTGGTTTTGTCATGTATATTTGAAGCTCTAACAAGTCTAGGCATCAGTACTGTGTACTGTGTTATGGTGGATTTGTTTCCTACACATTTAAGGTAATTTTTTTAGCCAATATATCGAATAAAAATCTAATAACATGGATGTGCATTTTTAGGGTAATGGCAGCAGCATTATCATTAACATTCGGAAGGGGAGGTGCCCTAATAGGAAATCTTTTATTTGGTTTTCTCATTGATCTTAATTGTGTGGTACCAATAGTTTTATTTGCATCTATGCTCTTGGGTAAGTTTGGTATTTTCATTGAACATAATTGACATGACCATCAATTAATCAATTACTAAATCAATGTATATTTTAGGTAGTGGATTGTTATGTCTAATGCTGCCCAGCACTGGTCATGGAGCTCTCGAATAACAAAAGTATTGAAGAAAGCAAATTAGTATAGGGTTAATTTCTCCGTGTGATTATGGATTTTATATTTTTTTCAAAACGACATAAGTCATATTTTTGATATGAGAACTGGCTCAAAGTCTATATTTACACGGTATACTCTTGTGATAATTGTATAGTATGCATATTTAGGAGTAGATTTAAGTTGTATCATAAACTTGTACAAAAGTTATGTTAGCAATTCTTTATCCTGTTTTAACATAAAAATTAACAAACATGTAGACCTTGGGAAAATTTAGGTATTGACTTTTGATTAGCGTACTTAATATATTTTTCAGCATTTTTCACCACTCTGAAATAAAAAAATCTACAAAGTATGAAATACGCTGTTAAATTAAAGGGTGCTAGCACATTATGCTACATTATAGCTCATTTATTTATTGATATTTATTTTATGTTATAGTAAAATGGACATTATTTTGTTAAATGCAACAGCAAACAGACAACGCACAACAAATGTGTCTTATTATGAAAATATTTTATTATGTTAATAACACAATATACATATATCGGAAAAATTGTTTTTTCTCTTCTTATAAACTCTTACTGTACTGTTATAAAAAAGCAATAATTATTATGTAACACAGCGAGTCAATAATTAAAATTTACATGTTATTCAATTTCTGGAACAATAGATGTTTGAATAGTAGGGGAAATTACTATTCTTACAGTACTTGTGATTGTAGAACCTGGTTTACCAGGATGCAGTAATATAATAGGATCACCATCTTTAGTAATTCCAGTTTCTGCGGCAAACTGAATACCGTATTCAAGTCTTTTTTCCATATCACAGCACCAGTTGTCAAGTCGTGGTTTTCTATAATATAATGGCACAACAGCTCTGCACAACTGTAACTGATTTACTGTATCAAGTTTTCTAGTAACAGCCAGTATAGAACATCTGGGAAAATATTTGGAGAGCAACTGAGCCGTTTTCCCCGATTGAGTTATACAAATTATTGTAGATGCTAGACATACATACGAAGCTAAAACTGCCGAAATAGCTATGGCATCAGTTATATAAGTTGGAACCTTAACGGTTTTAAGTACATCTCTAAAGTGTCTTTTATAAAAAAATCCTAATTCACCAATTTTTAAGCAGCGATCTAAAACTTTGCAAACTTCTGTAGGGTATTTTCCCGTTGTTGTCTCACTGTGAGTCATGAGTGATGACCCTCCGTCCATTGCTAAATTTGCAACATCCCCAACTTCTGCATAAGTGGGTGTAACTTGTGTGGCCATTTCTGTCACGAACTGCCCCAACACACAGATTGGTGTCCCTGAAATATTTGCTTTGGATATTAATGATTTCTGTACAATTGGCACTTTGCGCCATCCGATTGTATATCCTAGATAACCTCTTCCTACAAATACGCCATCAACCACTGGCAAAATTGAGTCTATATTGCAGACGCCTAAAACATGTTTTATTTAGGATAATAATATGATTATTATAAGCGTGAGATTGTCATGATGTTATATATTGGAATAAAATTTATTTACCTTCCCAATTATCAATTTTTGGAACTATAGCAATATTTCCACCCAGAGTCTTTATTTTTTTGCGTATATGTAAGACGTCCTCAGCATTTTCAATGGACGAAGGACAGAAAATATCTAGATTATTCTTAACGGCGAAAGACAATGCTTTGAAGTCTTCCGCACTGAATTTTGATGAAGACACATGTGTCCCAAATATAATAACTTTAACCCTGCTGGTTAAATATCCACCTAATTCGACCGTACATACAATATTAGTTCCAACAACTCCGTCTACTGCTAAGACGACTGCATCAAAATCTATATTTATTTTATTTCCAGGAGACAGAACTACGTGCATATTCTTTAATCCAATATAAAGGTAATCGCGGTTACTTTTATGAAAAAATGCAATGTCTTCAGTACAGATTACTTGATGGCCTTTTGGGAAATATTCTTTTTCCTTTAGAAAATGTCCTACTTGAATTACAGATCCTACATCATCTGTTGAAATTGCTAGCGGAACGTATCGGCCAATTTGTTGACTGTATTCTTCTCTGGCCTGTCGTATATTTTTTAATAATTCCAGTAAAAAACTGACTGGTCCTAAAGAATATGATAATCTAACGATATTCATACCACTGGCTAAGAATTTAATCAGTTGTTTAACAGTTGCTGTTTCTTTAGATATCATAATCCATTGGGCTGTGAGACGAACTCTATTTGGATTTAATAGAGGTAATAATTCTTTGTGATGGGCATTGTTGAACTTTTCATTTTCACTCGGCAATTGTACAGGTAAACAAAGTTTCGTGTTATTTGTATAATTTTCGTTTTTATAATCATTCCTAGGCCACACCATTTTTGGAGTGGATTATTTCTGACAATTGGCAGTTATCTTCTTCGATAATATAATGTCACAAATTGTCAACATACATTATTTGGTGCCAAGTTATTGATAAAGTGTCACGCTAAAATACTGACCACTATTGTACATTCATTAACAATTAAAATACAGCCATTTCAGGTCTTTTTTAATTTTGGTAGTAATTTTGGATCAGAAATCTGTTTAATTTCAAATACAAAATTAAAACAAAACATAGTCCTCAAAAAATTTTATTGACTTGTATAATGAACATATTGTATAATATTATACATTAAACATTATAAAAAATTAAATCTGCCTGAATACCATATTTTGATGGCCCGTCCTAGTTAAAATATCATAGTTAAGATTTTAATTAAATCAAAACTATATATCATCATAACCAATTTCAGGAATAACAAAAGGTCGTAATGAAGGAGACATTATTATTCTTATTGTACTTGTGATTGTTGACCCTGATTTACCGGGATACAATAATATAATAGGATCGCCGCATCTGGTAATTCCGGTTTCTGCTGCAAAGTGGATACCATATTGAAGTCTATTTTCCATATCGCAGTACCAATTATTATGACGAGGCTTTTGGTAATATAAAGGAACAACCGCCCTAAACAATTGTAATATATTTATAGTATCTAATCTCCTGGATACAGCCAATATAGGACATCTAGGAAAATATTTCGAGAGCAATTGTGCAGTTTTCCCTGACTGAGTTAAACAAATTATGACAGAGGCTACAGAGACATACGAGGCTAGAACTGCGGAAAGTGCTACTGCATCTGTTATGTAAGTGGGAGGCTCGACGGTTCTAAGTAGGTCTCTAAAACGTCTTTTATAAAAAAATGCTTGTTCCCCTAGTTTTAAACATGTTTCTATAATATTACAAACTTTTGTAGGGTATTTCCCTACTGTTGTCTCACTATGAGTCATAACTGATGATCCTCCATCCATTCCCAAATTAGAAACATCTATAAGTTCTGCACAACTAGGTTTATCTTGTGTCACCATTTCTGTTAGAAACTGTCCCAATACACAAATTGGTTTACCCATCTTATTTGCTTTCGATATTATTGATTTTTGTATTAATGGTACTTTGCGTATTCCGACTGTATATCCTAGATAGCCTCTCCCTACAAATATTCCATCAACTACTGACATAATTTCATCTATATTTCGCACGCCTAAAATATTTATTAATTTAATTAAACATATATATTTGAGATTTTTTTAAAATACCTTCTAAATTGTCTATTTTTGCAACTATAGCAAGTTTTCCACCAAGATTCTTTATTATTTTGCGTATGTGTAAAACATCTTCAGCTGTTTCAACAGAGGAAGGACAGAAAATGTCCAAATTGTTTTTTATAGCGAAAGATAAGGCTTTGGAGTCTCCCACAGTGAATTTTATTAAAGGCACGTGTGTCCCAAGTATAATAACTTTAACTCTGCTAGTTAAATATCCAGATACTTGAACGGTACATAAAACATTGGTTCCAATAATTCTTTCCACTAACAACAAAACTTCATCAAAGTCTATATTAATTTTATTACCAGGAGACAAAATCATGTGAAGATTTTCTAGTCCAATGTAGAGAATATCGCGGTTGCTTTTACGAAAAAAACCAGAGTCATTAGTGCATATAACCTGATGACCTTTTGGGAAATATTCTTTATCAATTAAAAAATGTCCTACTTGAATTATAGATCCCACATCATCTGTTGATATAGCCAATGGAACGTATCGTCCTACTTGTCTGCTGTATTCTTCTCTTGCCTGTCGTATATTATTTACAACGTCAAGTAAAAAATTCATAGGTCCTAAGGAATATGATATTCTAACGATGTTCATGCCATTTGCTAAAAATTTCACCAGTTGTTTAACATTTGCGGTCTCTTTCGATATCATGATCCATTGGGCAGTAAATCTCATTCTATTAGGATTTAATGCAAATGATAACTTTGCTTGATGAGAATTCGTCGATTTTTCTTTTTCACTCGGAAATTGCTGAGGTAAACGGGGTTTCGTTTTATTTGAATAATATCTATCTATAGAATCACTTAGAGGCCACACCATTTTGATTGATTTCTTTTATGACAGATGTCAGTGGTTGAAATATATAGGATGTTTAAAAAAAAGTGTCATAAACGTTACACTAATACAGCAAAGAAAATAATTCTTGATTTCTCCGAAATCGTTTATCGTTTATATAGTTACCAATATATGCTTACTCCAATTGTATGCAAATTCGGCCATATGAAGACAAAATACTATTAGATTGTTATTGTACTACACTTGTAATACTACATATGTTGCGTAGATACTTTCATTTAATTCAAATGCCATTTGTGTGAAATTGTTGAGGAGCACAGAAGAATATCGAGCGAAAGACGAACATGAAGACCTTTTTAAAACTGTGATACTGTAAGATCGTTTTGTATCCACTCATGCAATTGCCAAGAAGTGGTTTACGAAAAAAAAAGAAGTATTTACCATAGAATTCGTTCTTTTAAACTTTTTTAACGTCCTTAGTTTAAGCTTTCTCTCCTATTGCAGCATTTGCTTTATGATGTGAAAAAGAATGAGGTCGACTTCAATGATGAGTCTCGATTTTGTTTGATCTTTCAAGATGATCGAACATGTGTGAGAGGTCATCGTGGAGGAAGATGAAATCAACAGTGGGGTACAATTTTGAAACCAGTGACATTAATTTTTGTCTTAACTTTGAATCATTTTTCCTATTATCCTAATTTATACAGCAAAATTTAATTAAATATGACTACTAGATAATATGTTGGATAATTATGTATAAAATGAATTGTTTTTGTATTACTATCAATACAAGTAAATCCCTTAATAAAAGTATTTGTATTTTAGGAATACCCACAATTTATTAAACAATACAAGTCTGACATCTTAACAAAACCGTAACATTATTAATAATTCACTTCTGGAATGACAAATGGTCGCATATTCGGAGACATTATTATTCTTAAAGTACTTGTGATTGTAGAACCTGGTTTACCGGGATGTAGCAGAATAATAGGATCGCCATTTCTTGTAATTCCAGTTTCTGCTGCAAACTGAATACCGAATTCAAGCCTTTGTTCCATATCGCAACACCAATTCTCATGACGAGGTTTATTATAATATAGTGGAATAACTGCTCTATATAATTGTAGCATGTTTACTGTATCTATTTTTCTGGATACAGCCAAAATAGGACACCTAGGAAAATATTTTGAGAGTAGTTGTGCAGTTTTTCCAGACTGGGTTAAACAAATTATGGCAGAGGCTATGGACACATACGAAGCTAGAACTGCTGAAATTGCTATTGCATCAGTTGCATAAGTTGGTGACTCGACAGTTCTAAGCAAGTCTCTAAACTGTCTTTTATAAAAAAATCCATGTTCTCCAATTTGTAAACATTTGTCTAATACGTTACATGCTTCATTAGGATAATTCCCAATTGTTGTCTCACTATGAGTCATGACCGAGGAACCTCCATCCATTGCCAAGTTAGAAATATCTACAGTTTCAGCACAAGTTGGTTTTATTTCTGTTACCATTTCTGTTAGAAACAATCCCAATACACAGATTGGTTTTCCTATAATATTTGATTTGGCTATCATTAGTTTTTGTATTAATGGTACTTTGTGTATTCCAACTGAATATCCTACATAACCTCTTCCCAAAAATACACCTTCAACTGCTGGCAAAATGGAGTCTATATTTCGTGTTCCTATAATATTTTCTTAATAAGTATACTTTATATATATCATAGATAATCGGCGTAATTCAGATATATTATGTAGATTGCCTACGACATCCTCATTTACAGAGAGTTTACTTACCTTCTAAATTATCTATTTTGGGAACTAGAGCAATTTTTCCGCCCAAGGATTTAATCTTTTTGCGGATGTATAAAACGTCTTCAAGAGTTTCTACAGATGAAGGGCAGAATATATCCAGATTATTCTTTATAGCGAAAGATAGTGCCTTGAAGTCTCCCAAAGTAAATTTTGTTAATGAGATGTGTGTTCCAAATATAAAAACTTTAACCCTACTGGTTAAAAATCCAGGTATTTCGACGGTACATGAAATATTAGTACCAATAATTTTGTCAACCGTTAGCACAACTCTGTCAAAATCTATATTAATTTTATTTCCTGGTGATAAAACTAGATGAATATTTTCAAGTCCAATATAAAGAATGTCGCGGGTGCTTTTACGAAAAAATGCAATGTCATCGGTGCACATTACTTGATAACCCTTTGGGAAATATTCCTTTTCGTTTAAAAAATGCCCTACTTGAATTATAGATCCCACATCATCTGTTGAAATAGCCAACGGGACGTATCTTCCAACTTGTTTACTGTATTCTTCTCTTGCCTGACGTATATTATTTAATGTTTCAAGTAAAAAACTGACTGGTCCTAAAGAATATGATAATCTAACTATATTCATACCATTGGCTAAAAACTTCATCAGTTGTCTGACACTTGCAGTTTCTTTAGAGATCATGATCCATTGG
Source organism: Aethina tumida (assembly GCF_024364675.1). NCBI lineage: Eukaryota > Metazoa > Arthropoda > Insecta > Coleoptera > Nitidulidae > Aethina > Aethina tumida. The sequence goes on along the minus strand of NC_065437.1, from coordinate 18,877,209 downwards.
GCAGTAAATCGTACATGATTGGGATGTAATAGAGGTAATAATTCTTTGTTATGAGCATTAAAGTACCTTTCATTTTCACTCGGCAATTGCAGAGCTAAACTAGGCAATGTATTAACTGTGTATGTCTTTCCCACATAATCATTACGGGGCCACACCATTTTTTTGATTGAATTATTTTGTGATAATGACAATACTTTTTGTCAACTGTCAACTGTCATGCAAGAAAATTTCTTCTTCAATAAATGATTTTTTTGTAAATGTACATTTATCGAAATGAAAGCTTAGTAATTTTTCATCTGTGAAATTCACTGTACAATATGTGGCAACATCAAAAAACTTAAAACTCTATTATTCACCCACCATCCTATTATATTACTGTATTTTAATTACATTTAATTAATATAAGGTACTTATAAAGTTTACCTCATATATAAAATTACGTGTTACGATTTAATGAAAAATTAAGTGTTCAGTTATGGGTATTTCAGAGTTTAATGAAGGCATCCGTAAAAATGACAATTGAAAAATTATGAGGTTTAGATAAAATTTCTCAAATAACAGACCTTATTTATTTATATTTACAATATGATTTCTAAAAAATAATTAATTATATAAACTACAATGAATTTGATGAAGTCAATGTACTGTCAATTAAAAAAATAACCATATTGCATGATAAGTAAATTAGATCCATTCATTCCAATAACTGGAAAAAATAGATAATTTTAATAACGAATATAAATAAAACAATGAGCAAATAATAATTTTAACGCAATAATATATAAGATACCTTATGAATATATTATAATCCTGCTACTTCAGCAACAAATATGTATATAATATAATAAACATATTTAGAATGGGTATATCAAATCATGATCAAAAGTACAATACATTTTTCTATGTGTTTGGCATGACGGGTCTATGATTATCTGATTGTGAGCTAGACGGCATGTTGGCGTCATCTAGGGTTGGTATTCCAAATACACAACTAATTGGGGAGTAATAAGGCGTCAACAAAGCAGAATACTGTGATGAAGTTGGTGTGAAATAATGAGGAGGAAATAATCCCTGTCGCTGAGCCATTTTTAACCTTGTAGTTAACTGTTTCTTCCATTTAGTGCGCCGATTCTGAAACCAGGTCTTTATCTGCACTTCAGTAAGATTCAAGGCTTTAGAGAGTTCCATTCGTTTGCTGACACTCAGATATTTGTCGATTTTAAATTCGCTCTCCAAACGTTCCAACTGTTTGGCGCTGTACGCTTGACGAGGTTTTCTGTCCAAACCCGGCTTCCTTGATCGACGACTAGATGGCTTTGGAGCTAAAATTCATCAACAAATAACATTAAATCACAATTCTTGATTTTTTCGTATTTGTATTTTACAATGATTGAATACGAAACTGAGTAAAAAGATTTCTCTTTCAATAGTTTTTAATACCACTAAAAAATTAAATATTTTAAAGAAATTCAAGTATTATCAGATAATTTTTTTAGTGTAAAATCAAAGATTAAATATAAGAAAAATTATATATTTAATCTTTTAATGGTAAAACACAAACGATATAGTTATATTAGTTTTGCCTGGAAATTTCACTAAATTGACTTGATTTAGACTTACAGTACCATCTCGCTTTATAAATTAAAAATAAAATACACATTTTGGCAAACACTTTGAAGCGTCGAGATAACAATGTAGATCTCTAAATAAATAGTTTTTGAGGTATCGAAGAAAAATTACGTTTTTCATTTAATCCATGTCTAGTAAAGAGAAAAATTTAAAAAGAAAAGAAAAAGTATCATTTCATCATTTTACCGTTAATTTTTAATTTTTTTACAAACAAAACTTTTCTTCATTCTTCGTTTAAAGCAATAAATCTCATCATGGACCGAGTTTTCCTACTTACTTTTGTAATCTTTTATTAATTTTTTCTCACTTTACTCTTGTTTTTATAAAACTACATTATAGAGAAACTTTAAAAAAATCTTATACATTTTAATAAATTAGATGCGTTGAACATGAAAAACGTACTAATATTATTATTAGTTTCAACTCAGAGTTAGAATTTAGTTACACAAAATACGTTATTGGTAACGATTCTATAATGAAGGTGAGTGATTCAACATACTTACCACATCATAATTTTAATATTTTTTTATTTGCCAATTGTTTTTGATGTCTTGTTAATTAATGTTAATTTTATTATCCTTTTATGTATTTTTGCAACTTACACTATATGTGTAAATATTCTAAGATACCAGAACAGAATATATTTCATCAATTTTGGACTAATTACTATCGAAATAAAATACTTCTGAGCTTTATTTTTTAACGATCTTGCCCAGCACTACTTTTACTAGTTTAATTTTGTCAGTTAATATTCGATCTTATCCAATTTATTTTTAATTTGTAAAAAAGTTTTCACTTAATAAATCTATTTTAATGGCATTTTCAACATCCATTATAAATTTTAAATACTATTTGGTGTGTATTGCAAACCGTGATCCGCACATGTTAGTGTTACTTTGTAAGAGTTAGGTGTAATAAATTCTGATTTAAATTGAGTTGCTAATATTAAAAATACATACAGCATTTATTACATCGTTTATTGGTGCTAATTACATATTTATAAAATTTAAAAGATATTATGCTTAAGTGACATCAACTGAAATATGTGTTAACTTTGTCAATAGATCATTAGAATTGCAAATTTCACTTATGACGCTTCATAACGTTTAGAACAGTTTTGTTATTATGGTGGAGCATATTTTTTCATATAAATATTACTCTTTTAAATGTACTTTATTTTTTATATATTGCATAAAAACAAATAATCATATTCTTAGAGTATATATTTTTAAAAGCTAAAGTTATCGGGATATTAGATTTATCTAAATTTACCGCAAATTCATTAACATATGAAACTAAGAAGTTGTGTAAGATGAAGGTTGTAGAATTAGGACTGAAGTTTACGAAATTCCGCATTTAATTTTAATGTACGTACAAATATCTTAATTAGATTAATTTTACAACAATATTTTTAAAATACAACATAGTATAATCAATAAATAAATGTATAATTTATACCAATGGGACTTTTAGTAAATTATCGTGTGTCAATATTTTATAATTTTAGTCGATAATTTTTTACAAATCAATCACATATTTAATAGGTAATTGTTAAAATAGACTGGCATTAACATTAATTAGCATTAATAGTCCGTTTATTTATATTGGCTGAGTCTCAGTTGTAAGTGTTAATTAAAAACAAAGGGCATGTTTTAAATTTGTTTAATTTAGAAATTACTGGGTGTCAGCGGCTGCAAAATGACCAGAAAAAGTAACTGCCTCAGACATTGTTTGAATAGGAGTTGACACCATCTTGTCACATAACTGGTGGGTTAACCGTTTGTATTTTAAACACCTGTGTGATATTTAAATTAAATATTTGTACTTGCATAGCGCAAGTTTCAAATTTAACATACATACATATGTATTTTATTTTGAGCAATTATTAGTACTGCCATGGGGGGTCCGAATTAACTAACTAATATTGTGGTTAGTGGTTACTATAAATTGTCTTTCATTAAATACCTGCATCCTTTTTTACAACAACACTTTAATTATTTCATTTATTTTGGTAAAATACAAATTTATTTTACTCTGTTATTTTTAACAAAATATTTTTATTTTATAAACTAAGTCCAATTTAAATAAAAACCAAGCAGGTGATTAATATATGTTATGTCATATACCTTATTTAAACAGTTTAAGAATTTCATCTGTTAAAGTAGTTAATAGCTTGTTTAAAATTTTTAAGACACATCTCTATTTCACACCAAGACTTTCCAGGAACTAATATATGCGTACACTGAACAAGGTGTTGATTTATATGCTTGCTTTGGTTGTAAAAATTACAAAATTCTAATAGGTGGTCTACTAGGAGTCGACAATATTTGATGTACTCGACGATTTAACACTTTGTACACAATGGTTTCTACCACAATAAAATTAAATCATCGAGTTTAAATATTACATATATGCTACATAGTTTCATATGATTTATTTAACATACTTGAAATACAGTTTTATCACAAAATATCACAATTTTTATTTGGTAGAAGAACAGTGAATATTTTTGATTGTTACTAATAGTCATTGTCTTTATGGTAAAAGAGTAAGTAAATACTTAAATTTTTTTAAGAACTATAAACCTTTGTTGTAAAATTCATCTAGTTGTGGTACTAGAGTAGTCCCAAAAGTACCCGATCTGGAAAGTACCACCTTCAAAATGTTTTCAAAACGCTACTACATTAATTCATAATTTTAATAATTTAATATTAAATGTCAGTGTTTAAATGGCAGGAAATAATCTATAAAATGATTTTAGATGATTGTTGTGATTTAACATATACCATATATTTACAGAAGAGTGTACGAGGAATCAACCGTTTGGCCATGTTTAGCCTCAGTAAAGCTGATTCATAGCAATTCCATCTGAGATGGAAGAACAGTCAAAACAATGGACTAAAAAAGGAAAATCGACTGCTCGAAAAAGGGTGGAAACAGTTCTATCTGCTGGAAAGCCATGGATTCACACGAGACAATTTTCATTTATTATCTTTAAAGAGATAAAAGAAGTAGCCACATGTGGCGAAAAAGTGTTGGTCCATCACGACAAATCTCCCATTCACACTTCGAATTACTTTCTCACGTACCCCATTCGCCAGATTTAACTCCGTCGGACAATGTTCTATTCCCAGACTTTCAAAAATGATTTGAAGGTAAAAGATTTGCCCACAATAAGAAATTGAAATTTGCAGTTGATATCAATTTTGAAGAGTTCGACGATTAGAAGTTATTGAACATGTTAGCTTCAGTATTTTTAAGACTGCTCCCGTATATCAAATTTTAATAAACAAAAATCCATATCGCTACATATAAATTAAGCGAAATAAAAACATATATGCTTATTTACCTTGCAATCCAAACATATGACTAGAACTTTTGTTTTCTGAATTGCTTATCCAATTGGCGTAGAGGAAGGATGACGTAGAGGTTCCTTGATGCAATTGGTATGCTGGGTAAGAGGATTCGTTTGAATTGGCCTGATTTGGTGAAATAGGTGATATTTTAGATGCCGAAATGAAGTCCAACAGTCCTGGATCCGGAGGCATTGAGTCCACTTGTCCATACTGCTGTAGCTCGATTAACGATTGATACAGAGAAACTAGAAAAATCAGTAAATCAGAAATATTTGAATTAAGTTAAAAAGATATTTATTGGCTTATACTCTACTATTAACTGGGTAAGGTGTGTTGCAACTAGAGTTGTAATATTTTCATGTTTTTAAACATACTTTTGCTTTCTTTTTAAAATGTTTGTAACAAAAATCATTTATTTTAAATTATGAAAATTGCCACAACGATTTTACTATACTTTTATATATTTGGTAGATAAAAGATATCAATCACTATGTCAAGCTTTAAAACAGTTAAAAGTTGAAATACATTCAAACAACAACTAAACAATAAAGTGGCTAAAGTTATGAACATATATAAAATTAATAATTTCTTGGTAACATTTGTGTAATAATATTAAAAAGTGTCACTGTGTCATTTTAAATTTCGGGACAGGAAATAATTAATAAGTGATTTTAAAATTAAACTATCTTTCAGTAAAATACTTTTTGTTGTATTGTCTAAAAAATGAATGTCTATCGTATATCTATTTATATTTAAGAATGATTAATATATCTGAAATAAACTTATAGCTCAGTTGCAACGCATATAAATTGACTTATCCTTACCTCCACGTGATGTAGCAGGAACCGGCGTAGGTTTGATAAAATTAAACTGTCTATTGCACTTTTCACTTTCCTTGGTTTCCTTAGATGTCAATCCCAAAATACTGTCAATAGAAAACTTATTATTACTAGCACTAGCTTCAGATATATTGTCACTTTTATCAACACAAACATCCGCATCGTCGTCTTCATGCGACAACACATCCACACATTCATCTTCCGATGAAAAATCAGAATCGCAATATTTCTGTTCGTCCTCGGACATCAGGTCTTTTTCACTCTCCGTTGATTGTTCCATGGCTTATTATGATATTAGGTAGAGATGAGCGTGTTTTGTTTTGGCTACTGTGGCGTGCTAGGATGGTCCATTTGCTGAATCAACTAACACCTTAACGGACCAGCTCCTCCCAAATGCCCCCCTTTCCGCTCCCCCAGCTAGTCATGTTCTCATCTCGCGGGACGCCTCTACAGATTGGTGTTTTGCGTGTTTTCTGTTCACCCTAAAATCCATCTTCACACCTTTATACTTCCTTTACATGAGGTTCTCAACCGTTTTACTCCCTTATTACAAATCATAGTAATGCTTTCAGTCCGGCGTATCATATATCATCGCTCTCCGAACGAAATTGTACATTAATTATATTTGTATTACGGTGTGTTAAGCGGTTATTAGCGGCACGTGTGTAATTTTTCATACTTAGCTCAAGAAAATTAATCTGTTATCATTATTTTTGTGGGGTTTGCATTTACATGTTTAGTTGATACAAACAATGGAAGAAGGTTTAAATTTGCTTTAATTGTAACTTAAATAGTATTTTAATAATTAAAAAAAAAAAATTCAAGGATTTTTATTTTAATGATAAGAACAAATTCTTGTTTCGATTTAAAAGATTTTGGTCTGAATTATCTATATGCTTTATTACAAACCTAAAAATTACTATATATTTTGAGATATAATATAACATATATAATAAGATAAATTGTAAATAAATCAAATCACCAACAAATTTTACGATTACATTTATAAATAAATTATTCTGTGGAAATGTAATTTGATTTGATATCTATGAATTAGTTTCAAAATAGTTGCTAATAAACAATTATTATTTTCTAAATAAGGTTTTTTATCTCGCACAATTACATAATATCATTAATTTTTGTAAATCTGAGATACAATTCAGAAAACATTCTTGAATGTCTGGATGGACAAAAAGGAAAATAATTGGTAAATGAATAAAGAGCCACCGAAAAATCTATTAACGTAATATTAGATTTATTGGTATCATTAAAGATGATCGCCCTTTTAAATCGAATTCATAACCACTTTGTGCACAACACGCATCCCTATTAGTATTTTCTCACACTATTCAAACGGAGTTTTTCATAGCGCGACGAAATAGTCGCATTAAGGGCTTTTGTGTTAGTTATTTAATATTTGCTGGTTAACAGGATTTTAGTGAATGGGGGTGGATAAATGTAGTTAAGTGCCTGATATCATTTTACTGCGAGAATCTGCATCTTGTGTTCATTGTTTGCCCTAATTGATGCCCGACATTTGGTCTGTTCCTGATGGGGCTAATGAATCGTTCCTCGTCATTTTAATAAAGAGAAAATTAAATGTTTTTCGAGGATGAAAAATTATATCTAGGTGAGTGATTCAAGCCATTGATATATATATGTACTTAATAATGGTGATATCTTATAATTTTTTTATTAATACGGAGGTTTTTAACAATTACTTTATCAATGAAATAAATATTATGTACCTAAGGTATAAAAGAAAAAAATATTTATTTAAAAAATTTGTACATTATAAAAATATATATTTGTGCTATATTTAATATCGTTTGCAATTTCGCGGTTAAAGATTGTAGATTAAAGAGAATGTAAGAGTCCTGAAGAGCTTTTAGGTGTGATTTATCTCCTCGAGATTGGCTGTCATGGGCTAGTTGAAAACCTACATGGGTGGTTATACAGTTTTAAACAGGTGTTTTAGACGCTTCCATTCACACTCTTGTTATATCGTTACCGAGTTTAAAAGCAAACGTGTTAGAGACTAAATGGGGAAATATTCCGGGTATATACGAGGTGAATCAAAATATTATGGATATATAAAATAAATATAATATTATTTGATTTATTATTACTTTTTTATAGCGGCCTAAATTTGATGTTTGTGGAGTTTTACCACAGTAATAATATATCAGCACTTTTTTAAAATATGGGTTTTTAAATAATTTATTTTGATTCTTATTCGGTCTTTAGAATTAGTAATAATACAAATAATAATACAAATTTTTAGAATGTTAACAATCTGAAATGGTTGGACCAATCTTTAACATTTTATTAACAATTACATATTTATTGCACAATTATTTAATCTGCGCTTTTATCTACTCTTAAGGTTATATCATTCGCTTTCTGTCATGTAAGTGTTATCTTTTTAGGTAACAGTCATTATTATAAGCTTATGAAATTATGTTAACATAAAAACATTTAATTATATTAGAAAATTTGCCAAATTAAATATATGTAAATTAAAAGTATGTAAATACTTTGTAAATATCAAATGTTGACTACATCGTTCTTTTCTTTTTATATAAAATAATAATAATTTTCCTCTCGAATATCGAGAAATATCGTAATTAAATATTTAATTAACTATTATTAAGACTATTCACGTGATAATTCCGAAAAAGCTTTGAACCTGTCTTATTATTTTAAAACTTTTGATTTTGAAACTATTCTTAAAATCTATACATGATCATTTATAACTGGAACAAAATTCTTATGCAAGCACACCGTTAAAAATACCACAAAAAATTGAAAATAGTTTCAAATAAAATTTGAACACAAAAATTGTCCTTGATTCGTTCAAGGAAGGCTCAAACAAGAACAATTTATTACATATTTAAGCTGAAACAATGATTGCCAAATATCAATAAACATATGTTTACAAAAAGCATTAAATCCAATGTATGTGTTATGTTCAAGCGTTTCTTAAGCGTCAAGATTACTATTACACTGTCGTTTCTGAAAGAAAAATAAACTACAAATAGTTTACATTTAATTGAAAATTATAATATTAACGATAAAAATTAATATAAAATTTACAATTATCAAATTTCTAAATTTTTAATATTTTCTGATATTTTTGTAACCTTGGGTCCAATTGAGTATAAATTTGGTATGTATTATCTTAAAATACATATCTATAATTCAATGTAATAAACTATTTCCATAATGATACAGGAGCGTGGATTTTGGGGGGTTTACTTCTTCCCCTCTATTCTCTATACCACAGATTATTTTACTATGAACTATTAAACTTTTATCTTCATTACATAATTTTAAAAAAGTACTTTTGATTAATTCACAGCCGTTTCTAAAATATTTCAGTTTTAACGTACATTAATAACCAATTTATTCTACAAAAATTACTATTTTAGTAACAATTTATGTTTTACATCTTCCAAATTTTTCACACGTTTATTTTTAGTTTAGGATATTTTAATATAAATAACCTACATATGTATCAAAACAAACTTTGTTGATAAGTTATTAAAAAGTTACTGGAAAGCTTGTGAATAAAAAAATTATCTTCCAGCAATTTATTGACTAAAAAATTGAAATTCGCAAAATTAAATATTAAATAAATTCGTTAAACTTTGTTAACAGACATGGTATTTTAGAACTTTTCGTACAAATTACTTGTCAATGTCATAAAACATGAAACAATATGGAGTGGAATTATTTTTATTCCAAACTGCATATTATCGCAAATTTCATTTATAAAACTAACGAATCAACCTAAGTTGCCAGAAGGTTTTGATCTACATGATAATCACTAAAAGTATAAAAATATTTTCAGGAATAAGCTGTTAAACCATTTAATTAGTTATTTAAAAATTCTATTAGATATGAGAAAGTATCCTCCCTAAGTAAGATTACAAGTGACAACACGAAATGTGTGTGTCCTGTAATAGCATGGTAAAAACAACAATAACAAAACAGCAATAAATATTATCAAATTCAAGTAGGACAGCTAATATTTTTATTACATTTTAAGTTGCTATAATTATGGCCATTACTATTTATCTAATTACATTTTTTGTATTTATCTACAAATATATTGTATAAATAAAATGATTAAAAAAATTATAATTTCAAAGTAGTATGTACAAAATAAATTTAAATCACTAGCTTGTGGAATTGTTTTGACCTAATCCTGTTTTATGGTTTATATTTAAAAATTAATATTATAGAATATTCTAACAAAAGAAAATACATTATTGCATTATTGTGTATACAATTATGATCTTGTAGACAACACAATACAAATCCCGTTCGTCCCCTTCGGTCGACAGGCATCCAGGTTGCGTGCAGCGTGAAGTAGCTGTTATAAATTCCATTTGCAGAAAATCTAATAAAACCACTTTTGAACGCTTTCAAAGGAAAATATATCCCATTTAGGAGAGTTATTTCACGTTACCTGTAAATACAGAAATCATTTATTATTACAACAATAGAGTAAAACAGCGAATAGGTATAAAAGCCGCTACTTAGAGGGGGGCAGCTTCAAGTGAAAAGATTTCTCCGGCGCGCAAGCTTCCCGATCGTCCAATAGGAGCACGGTATTTAGGATGTTCAATGGTATGGGACGACACTTCGAGGAGTGCTATTATTAAGCTCATTAGCGTTAATAATGGCGCATGTTTTAAATGCGTACATGTTTAAAACATTACATTTGCATGTTTAATAAGTCCAATATTTATTTACACATGATCATTATCACACATCTAATTGAAAAATTAGATTTTTTTAACGTTTCTTCAATATATATTAGTAAAAATCACTATGTTACATATTTAGCACTAATATGATTATACTGTAAATAAATGTGTTACCACATTTTATGTTCATAAATAGATTTTATTAACATTTTTGCTATTTTATTTCATATTGATTAGTTATTTTTTTAGTTATGTCTTATGCATTATTAGAATATTATTTTCATATACAATGGCTATTATTATAAAAATTTTGTGTCTTATGGCATTGAAGCATCCTGATAATTCAACCATATAACAAACTTCTTGTGTAGTTTTAACCATGTAGGATATCTAACATACGCAGCAACAACAATTTTTATAAATTAAATCTCACATAAATTAAATCTACTCATTTATAATGTTTTGTAGTTCAATGAATATGATCCTAAGCAACTCTAAATTGGACTTTTAAGTAGAAGCCTGGGTTTTTCTTGAAGGTCTGGTGCCCAAAGAACGCCACATCCTCTAACCTTCTTCTTTGAGTTATTTTCATCAAGTGGATAGTTTTTTGACATTCTAATTATCCAGTTATCGATTTTCGAACTATGATTTATTCGTGGTTATCACGTTTCTATAATTTTTATAATATGGGAAATAGTTGACTTATTTAGCCACAAAGTGTGACCAATGATTAAATAATTATAATGAGGAAAAAAGGATAAATAATCAATTTAAATTTACAGAAGACAGAAGATCAAAAGCCTATAAAGTAAAAATTTTATATAATTTTGTTCATTGAAAAATAAAAAGTACTCAATGTTTTAGAGAATAAAATTGAGTACTTAATATTGACTGGTTGCATAGTATGTACAATAATAACCGAAAAGCAATAAATAATATCTAATTCAAATAGTAGAGCTAATATTTTTATTACACTTTAATAAGTTGATATAATTATGGCAATTACTACCATGGTAATTATCTAATTACATTTTTTGTATTTATCTACAAATATATTGCTAATTAAAATGGTTAATTAGTTAAAGTCTTTCAATTCTATTTCTTTCTATTTATTTCTGGTTTTTGAAATATAACGATGGAAATATTCTGAATTTTTAATGTTTAGACACCTTTAAATACTCGTATACACTCTACACCACTAATTCTGAAAATTAATTTGACTTGTCTAATTAAGATTGGAAGTTTACAAAATGTGTCAAATGATAAATAGGTAAGGTACATTTTCACTTATTAAATACTGTTACAGCAATCATTTTACATGTTTTATTTAAAGTAATGTTCCACTAGATGATTTCGTAAATTGCTCGCAAAAAGCCGTTAAACGTCGTTTGATGTTTTATACTTTAGTTGATTTCAGTCTGATTTTGTAGCACAAACATGACAAGTTGTATTCAAAAAATGTATTTATATGTAATTGCGTGTTTAACAATGATTTCAACCCTTAACGCTAACAATGTTATTGATGTGGACGATATTTTATCTGAAGACTTTATGCCAGGAAATTTACTGATGTTGGAGCATCCTGAGACATCTTCCAATAATTTGAATAAAAGTGTCGATGACTTTTTACATATGAAAAAGCCACTAGATGGATCATTTGATAGAGCTATGCAAACCATGGGTTTTCACAGGTATTTATTTATTTTTTTTTTCATATATTATAAATATATATTATTGACTAATAATTTATATAAATATAAAATATTATATAATAAAAATAAAATAAATATACAATTTGTTGACATTTAAAAATAATTTTATTAATTAATTAATTGTGAGCTAAACAACAAGGACGAAACTAAAGAATAATAGTTTCCGAGATAACTATTAATTAAGATGACTATATAATTAAATTTTGTCCTTTTAATATTTTATTTCTAATAAATTTTTAATTTAATTGTACAATTTAAAAATTAATATTATTAATTATGTATTCTTCATTAATTTAATAATTTTTTTATTACTTTCTTAGATGTTGATACAAATTTCATTAGACTTATTGTATTTATTTTAGAATTATCATTTTATTTATTGCTATTTTAAAAATGAAATTTTCAGGAATATGATGAACGAATATCTATGTAGGAGTTATGTAGCTGAACAGATAATAAACGATATGACAATTTCTCGAATTAAAAGAAGATTGGGGGCAGGCTCTGTTATATCTAATAGTTCAAAAGTTCAATTAAATGTAAAAAACGATCTTTTGGAAGACGAAGGTTCATCTACGTATAAAAATTGGTTGTCTAAGTATGTTTGTTCGTTAATAAAATAAAAACAAAACTCCTCTGATTTCAGTCAATGTTAATACAATATGAGTGTACATTACAAAAGTAATGACAATGTCAAGCTTTCTGTTTTATACTACGTTCATTTCTCAATTATCAATATTTTATCTATTGAAATTAAAATTAAAATTTGCAGTTGTGTTTATTGAAATCAGGGTTTCCATTTTTGACATAATTTGTCTTATATCAATGCTAACATTTAATATTCAAGGAGCACCACGTTAGAAGATATATATCGTCATTACGATAAAGGAACTAAAAAACGCGATGACTATATTGAAGTCGACGATGACAAAGAGGATGATCCGAATGAAGAATATGATACTCAAGTGACTGGATATGGCGTTCAAAGTAGTATTCCACCTAAATTGGGTCACAGAGGGCATAACGGAGGAATATTCTTAACTGGGAATACGTATCAGGGTGGTGGAGTTGGATACCATAGTAGCCCAGGCATTATATCATACGGAAATGCCGAATATGGAGATGTCTATCACACTAGTCCTGGTGCACATGGAGGTGAGAAAATTATTTTATTATTGTTTACATTAATTTCAAAAATATATACTTTTTCAAAGCCCATTCTGCGGGTAGTGGAGCAACTGGTTTCGGCGGTACTCACACTATTCATGAACACCACGAACATATTATTCATCATCCACCTAAATATGTAGCAGAAAACCACAGCGATAAAGAGCACGATCTCTCTGATTTGTTTGAAATTGCTTTAACGGCACTTGCCTACTTGTCGTTCGGAATGTTCGTCATCCATGTAATCATGTGCATATCCATGACGGTAAGTAACAATTTTGTAGAGTACTTTGACCCGCTTGATTACAGTATTTAGTCTGAATTTGTATAAAAGTTTAATTAATATGAATAAGATAAAAGGAGACATTTATTATTCCGATTGTTCATTATAAAATTTAAAAGTTATGTTATATTTAATAGCAATTTAAAGTGTACCAGTTTTGAACGTCAAATAAAAGCAAAAACATATTTCAGAATACTGGAACTACAACTACTACTGCCACTGCCATGATGATGCCCATGAGCATGAGCCCAACCGCAGGAACGGGTGGCGGTACAACTGGAACTGGAACAGGTGGTGGCACAACTGGTACAGGGGGCGGAACCACTGGCACTGGCGGTGGTGCAACGGGCACAGGCACAGGTGGTGGTACAACTGGAACTGGAACAGGTGGTGGTACAACAGGGACTGGCGGTGGTACTACTGGCACCGGTGGAGGTACTACAGGAACAGGCGGTGGTACTACTGGCACCGGTGGAGGTACTACAGGAACAGGCGGTGGTACTACTGGCACCGGTGGGGGTGCTACAGGAACAGGCGGTGGTACAACGGGAACAGGTGGAGGCACTACAGGAACTGGCGGTGGCACCACAGGTACGGGTACTGGCGGTGGTGCAACAGGCACAGGTACTGGCGGTGGTACAACAGGCACTGGTACTGGCGGTGGTACAACAGGCACTGGCGGCGGTCCAACTGGTCTGTATGGGCATTTGCTTAAAATAATAATATGTATATAAAGTATATTACATAGATAAATTAAATTACATCCTTCTTTAAATATTATTATTTATTATTCAATATTACATGCATTATAATTATCTATAAGTTTAAAATTTGCGTTGTGTAATACAAATAATTCTTATATGATAATTAAAATATTTTAGGAACTGGTGGTACTAGTACCGGGGCCGGTGGTACTGGAACTGGAGGCACTGGGACAGGGGGTACTGGTGGAGGGGATGCCGGAACAGGCACAGGGACTGGAAAAGACTCTTTCAATTTTCGATTAAAAAGGGATATTCCAACTATAACTAATCCGAATAATCAAGCATTAAATGAATTAGCTCGGCGAATATTGACTTCAATTGAAGCGGCTCTAATTGCAAATAGCGATAACGGTGAATGTCTTAGAAAAGTTTTGTGCGATAACAATAAATATTCAAGAACTCTTGAAAACAATAACAAATTGTGGATTCCAGTTTGGAGGTATCAATGGTGATTTCATTAAAAATTTATAGTTTAATTTTAATATTTTAGCTTGGCGATGAGTTGGATGTCTGGAAGAGTAACTAAAAATGTAAATTCAGCCACATCCATGCTTGATGGTTTAAAAGCATCTATCCTTGGTCTTGGACGAGCAAATTGTGAGATACATTACCAAAAATGTGATTTGAAACGAGGAAGAATGGACCGTAGGCGTAAACGAAAAAGGCGACATACATAAAAAATTGAAAATAATTTATTTACTGTATAATAATTTAATTTAATCTTTTGTACGAATATGTTCCTTAAATTTATTTATTTATCTGATGACAAATGATTGGAGATGTCTACTTTAGAAGATGACACTAGTGATTTACTACTATTATACTATTTACATATCGAACAAGACTACATTATTATATCCTTTGACTAAGAAGTTTATTAATTTATGAAAGTAAAGAATTTATATATTATGTTATGTATAGTCACTTTTAAACATTTCGAAAATAATTAGCAGAGACTCAGAAGATTTTAAAACGTGGTGTAAGGATTTTTTCCAATTTTAATTTAAATTTCAATAAATGAATGTCTAATTATTATATTTTAAATACCTGTAAAGAAATCTGATGTATCGCCAAACTCTTTTCTTCAGGGAAATTATTCTGTGATTTATATTGCCATCTACTTTCCAATTACATCAAGTATGGTAATAGTACTAAAGGAAATTTTGTCCAGGATGATATTTCAATAACAGCTCAAAGATGGCAGAAGTATGCGCTCACAAAATCCAATGCAGAATTTGATTTAAAGGAAACTGTAATGCATTTTCGTAAGATTTCTGCTGTATTGATTTGTTTTAACGCATTGTGTTATGTAATTATAAAAGTTTCTCAAAATAAAAAATTGCAATAGCACAATAAGTAATAATAATAAAAAATGTTATATTTAAACGATTGAGCATTAAAAATATTTAATACTCTATTATTCAAATTAGCAAATTAAATAATTATGCATATATTTATTTTTATTAATTTCAAATTTTCTATTATATTTTATTTAAAAATAAATTAAATACATAAAAATAATTTATTTACTCCGAATTTTATATAAATGTAACGTTTCATAAACTAAAACTAGTGAGGTTTTCTAACAGGAAAAGTTTGAATTGAAAGATATACCATAAGTTTTTTGGTTTTAAAAGACGCAATAAATCTGGGCCAAGTTTCAGAGAAATCAATTTAACAGTCCTTTTCAATGATTAATGTTGCTTGATACCATATGCGAATGATAAATGATATTCTTTATGTTTATTTTTTTAACCCTTACGTCCATTAAATTGTGGGGTGATTTTGGAAAGAAGCGGATGTGAAACCAATTATTGGTTGTTTCGATGTTGCTGTCCTGCTACTACTTCTTTCTCCCTGTATCTGAACTTTTATCAGCCATTAGTTTTTCACTCGCCATTTAATTTTGGAAACTTTAAAGGTCTAGTCGAAGGAGGGGTCTTAATAAATTGATTGTTTTTGTGATCGTTCACTGAACTTCAGTGTTTTTAAATTTAATAATTCTCTGTTGTGGTTACGGGGAACCGCCTTTGGACCAAGTTTTGATGTAGAATTAACTTAATTTACTTATTATGTTTCTTGCTTTCCTTTTGAAGTTAAAGCTAATGAATTCACCACTGCACTGTTAAATTCAAATTTCAGAATACAATAAAGGAAATTTAATTCAAGGTATACCTTAACTTTATGCATTATGCATTAAAAATAAATTAGGCCCATTTATGGTATAATAAATAATTAAAGAAATTTATCGTCATTTAAAACATCGATTACCGGAAGATTTTTATAATTATTTATAAGATTTATCTCCGAAGATTTCTGAATAAGACGATAAATGTTCAGTGTCAGTGTCGATCATCCACTAAACTTTTGCGAAGTGTTAATGATTGATTACCGTGTTTCTCATTAGTTCGGTATCGATTTTTGTTGACAGGGAATGAAATATAACTAGTTAACATTTATTTTCTAAAGGTTAATAAAATACAATCATATTACTTTATACAAAGTGTCATTTTTGCTTTATTTAATATTGTAACAATAAATTTCATAATTAACAAATTAAACTCTGATTTTAATTTGATGGAAATTTTATGATAAAAAAAATGTATACCGCATATTATTATATACAGAGTTTAAAAAAAGTTATTTATGTCATTATTAATGCAGATTTTCTTCTACGACAGTAACCAACTCTAACTTAATCAATCCGAAACTTATTAATTACATAATCCTATTCCTTTGTTTCTCGTCTCTCCGCATTGAGTCCCTTAAATAATGGGAGTATTATTTAAATTTTCGGCTTATGTGACGAGCTTCATAAATATTGGTCTACATCCTTGTTTTCCTTATCTCCAGCTTGCCTTAATTTTAAATTCCAAATTGATTATTTACTTGAAAACAATGGTTTTGAGGACAATGGGAATTAACATCAATTCGTATATCAATGGCATTTCGCTCTGTTATGTGTGTGGATGTACGTACACATCCATATTTCGTTCCATCAAATATTACAGGTGTACACATAAATTAAGTGTATTAACTGTTCAAAGCGGCTTTGCGATGTTATTGCTATTGTAATTTAACAGTTAGAAACTGAAAGTAAACATAATATAACATGGAATTCTGCAATTTCAAAATATGAAATTAGTCCAATATGTTAGCTGATCCAAATCATGCTGTACCTAAAACTTTGATAATGAAAACTAAAATTACGACATTAACCAATGGAAATTATTCAGTCTATTCAATTATAATTAACATTTACTCTTAATACTTCGCTAAAATTTAATTTGAGAACCCAAACATAATAGAGATATTAAAATGTATTAATCCACCGAACAGAATTTTATTAAGAATATTAGGGATTCCACTTAAAGGGACCGAGATTAGACAGAAATTGGGGCAAATTTTGCTTCATGTTTCTTATCGGTTCGAGAAATGGGTTTAATTAAATTTTGGACAGAGAATATTTAAATTTACTTAGTTCGTGATTATTATATTTTTATAATTTTAGAAATAAATTCAAAACTATTGGATAAGTAATAAAATGTGCATATCTTTCTTTACTTTAAAGTAAAAATGTAAATCATTTACAATAATTTGTTGATTTTTCATTCAACTGGAAGATTTATTATTACCAATTGCCGATTGGTTAACTTGTACACAATTCTAGGTACGACTGGAGTCCAATTGTGTTTCAGTTCACGTTAAGATCAACAAGAATTAAGCTTCCCGAAAATTTAATTAAACGTGCCACAATATCTTGGTTAAAGTTGTTTTTAGATTGAAACTGTGAAAGGACTGCAAATCTGCTTATAACTCGAGAGATGGTGTTTCGTTAATAGTGCTGATGACCCGATTTTCCGCCTTTCCGTACTAAATAAAATAACAATTAAATGTGTTGTTCGAGTTAACCTGAATACGAGTCTTAAAAAATTAAACTTGCTTTTACAATTTACGATGGTTACTAGAAAACTGCATCTTCATTTAATGGACCCGTCAATTGTAGTTCACTCCTAATAAACATCGTCAACTTTGTTTCCTTTTCGGTGTTGTGTTATAAGTTTAGCGAAACTTAACTTTTTGGGGTTGATTGTAAGATACTTTAATTATACTAGTATAATAGATAGGTAAAGTTAATGTATTATTTGTTAACGTATTTGTATTGTTCAAATAATTATTTAAATAATAAATTATTATAGATTTTTCTAATATAATAGTTGAATAGATACATCAATTATTGGAAATTGATAACGAATTGGCACATTTTTATGAGGGAAACTGTCTTAAATTGAAAACTTAAATACAAGTATTGAACTAAAAGAACATCCATGTGAAAATGAGATAAACGACTATATTTATTGAAATCTAATGTTGACTGATTCCACTAAAGGAAAACAAACAGCAAATGATAAATTCGAAGCAAATATTGTCATATATATCAAAAGAAAAATTGGTTTATAATAAATATTTACACTATGTAATCAAAAAATATTATAAATTGTAAATTATTGTCAACATACAAGCTGTTTATTACACTTCTATTACCAAAAAATTTTTAGTTATATAAATTTCATATGAAAATTATTGTGAAATAAATTTATTGTGAAAGCAAAATTAGAAGAAATTTCGGTCCTCTCGAACAATTTAGTTTCGAAGAAAATTTCCCGTATGAGTAGTAAATACTAATAAGCCATACTTTCGAAATTTCTTGGGTGCATTAATTGCTGCAATTACGAGTGGTAGCCTTAATGAAATATACATACATATATATATATATATATATATATATATATATATATATATATACATATATATATATATATATATATATATATATATATATACATACTGTATATATAAAAACGTAAAAAAACTACTAAAATCTCAAAAATTCATTAAAAACGTGAGAAATTACTAAAAACGTTAAGTCACCTAATTCCATACGATCAATTCTATACGATCATTTTCCATATGATTAAAATCCATACGATCAAAATCCATACGATCATTTTCCATACGATTAAAATCCATACGATCATTTTCCATACGATCAATTTCCAAACTATTAAAATCTATAGGATAAAATCCATCCGATTAAATTCATACTGATTAAATACATAGTTTCACTTTAATAACTTTATGGATTTTTATTTTTTTACTACTATTAATTTCCTGAAAAATCATTAAAAAAGTAAAAATAAATAATTCTAATTCTTCCTGGATTCCCAAAAAATTACTAAAAACATAAGAAATAACTAAAAGACATAATCATTTTATAAAAAGAACAATTCTTTTTAATTTGAATTAATTTTATGATTAACCAGCTGTACTCGCGACTTCGTCCGGGAGGCGCCTGACGTGACGGCCCAGTGGTGGCATGCGCGTGGTACTGGACAGTACTTGGACATTGCAACATTACTTTATTTTTCTAAAATAAAAGAATTTTTCTAAAATAAAAGTAGCCTAAGTTACTCCTTAGTTACCTGCAATAAAAGTTTCGTCAAAATCGGTCCAGCCATTTCAGAGATTAGCCGGAACAAACAGAGAGACAAAAATTGTAAAAAATGTTATTTTGGTGTATGTACCCTATATAAATATATTCATATGCATGTAGTAAAAAACGGTTATTTCAATATTACAAACAGGCACTCCAATTTTATTTATATGTATAGATTTATACATTGCATATTTATAATTATTGGTTAACCCATTAATTAATATTTTTATCAGTTATTTTATTATATATAATTATTATAAAGGATATTGTTTAGCACAGAATATTGTTTTTCCCAATCTTAAATATTTTGTTGTACGAAATTTTACCATCGTAGTATCAGAGAGAGGGAGTCAATTTTCGATTTTAATTTTTGAGAAATATTTTAAGAAGGTTTGCAGTGACAATAATTATTTTTCTTTTTTTTGATTTCACTGAATATCCAAGTATTTATTTCTTATATTTCTTTTATTTATACCAATAACAAATATTAATTAATTTAGACAAATTAATGTGCTTAAATTAATTTCATATTTTAATAATATATTTAATATTAACTTTCAAATTAAATAGATCAAACGTTTACGTATCGGTATATAAATTTTAATTGTGGTGATTTATTAGCGTAAATGTGTAAATATTTTATTCCATTATTGTTTCATAATAGGCAGTATATAATTAAAATAAAAAATTATTAATTATACAGATTTACGATATATGTATTTATATGAAATTATAATAATAATCTGTCTGTATTGTGTGATTTTAACACAGAATTCAATGAAAATTTGATGGAGTATTTGGTATTTTTAATTATTAAGATTTTTATTAGGTTTATTTAATCATTTATTCATTTTGAAACACACCAATATTATTTTTATATATTACAGTACAACACTTGTGGGTATGTTTTATTGAGACTTTTTAGGTTAGTATAGGAATTAATTTCGTTTTGGGATACATAGATAAATTACAGTTGTTCTAAATATCACTCCAATAAATAAAATATAAATGGAAATTTTGTTTTTATACAACTTATGGTTCTTATGTTTATGATTATATATATTTTATTATGTATAAGGACAGAATTTTGTAAACTCTATTACAATAAAAATTCGAATTTTGCATTTATCCTGGCAAGAGTGAAGGGGATAGATGTTTATGAGAGTTGAAGAAGGACGAATGCAGCGAGTAGCGGTAAGTAAGCTGTGCATTTTATCATTGGACGAGACAATCAATTGTTTGAGAGAGGAGAAGGGGAAATTATTGTATTTCTGTTTGAGTCACATTTCAATAAGGTTCGCAGTGACAATTATTCCTTTAGCTTCATTTAATATTCATTTTAATAATAATCATTTATTAATAAAATTTTTTTACTTTTATTAACATAGTTCAAACACTACGTAAATAAAGTGAGTGAATTATGTGTCGTGCGATGATATGTATATCCTTTGACCGAATATGTGATTTTAACTTGGTTATGAAAATTTTAATAAATTCTAAAAATGTTATGTTGGACTGTTTATTAGATTTGTTTAAAATTTAATTTCGTTTTGATATACATCAATACTATTATTATTTTACAAAACAACACTGAAATTACGTGAAACATGCTGTTTTAACTAATGAATGTACTTAAACGTAATTTCCTACTTTACAATAATTTTTTTATATAGTTCCAATATATGTAAATAAATTAAGTGTTATTAAATTCCGTGTGGAGTAGAGATTATCCTTTAAACAGATTATTTAGAAGTATTAGATAAAATAAAAATAACCATTTATAATTACATGCTTTAAAATTTGAATGTGAATTTGTTTTGCCGATAACTGAGAAAATCAAACCTGATATTTTATTTAATAATATAATATTCAAACAAAAATTTTAAATTATATTTGCCGAAAGAATGTACACATTTGAAAAACCTTGAGAAATTTTTGATATATTTTATTGAGACTATTTAGGCTAGCATAAGAACGTAAATTTATCAGTAAAATCAGGAAATATAACAATATTTTGTTAATACAATATTGTGTTTATTTTTTACTACTTATTATATTTACTATATAAATATTTTTATGTTTTTGTTTTATTTCTATTTTTATAAATTTGAAATCAAAATTAATTAAATTTCAAAATATTAAATTTGGAGAAATATTTTATGTTATATTTGATTATATATCACATCGTTGTTATGTATCCTCATCATTATGTGTACATAAATATTTGACTGATCATTTACGCACAAACTGAAACGCTGAAGAGAAATGTGTACATATAGAGCCAACAGCATATAAAAATATAAGGAACACACTATAAATCACTTTCATATGACAAAACGGAATTGTTATGTGACTTTCACGGATTCGGTGATATGCCTTGGTTGAACTACAGGTCTGAAAAACAACCCTGTGACCTCCAACCACGCAGTCCTGGCATCGTGACAATTTATTTCGTTGGTGCTAACATTTTAATTATACTCTCCCTGTTTCTCGACCAAATGAGGTGGAAAAAATAGGTTAGATAAATTGTTTAATTCCTCTCATGGGGAAAAGGAGTAACTAATAATTAAATTCTTCCAATTCGTTATCGAATATATTTTGTCTCTGTACTTAATGAACAGTGATAGTGAATTTATTTTTTCTTTACTAATTACATTTATTATTTTAATATGAGTATAAATTACATTAAAAACATGTGAAAGTGGAACGCCGTTATAAAATTTTTGCCCGATTTTAATATTTTTTTAAATTATAAAGCATAAAAGTTTGTAGTAATAGAAAAAACCTCACGATTTTTGGCAAAAAAACCAAAGCCTACAGTATAATTTTTTAGCCATAAAATTGCAGAAATCATACTAACATTTTTTTTTATAGAAAATGTAAAAGAATTAGTTATATTCATAATTTTGTGGAAAAATTAAAAATTATATATTAAACAATATATTATTATAATATTTTTCGTCAGTAAAATGAAAATTAATTAAATTTCTAAATTTTATTAAGTTTGAACATATATATACTAATATTTACGTTTTAATATAATGTATCCACTCTAGATTCAATTAAATTTTCATTCATTAATGCTTTGTTGACACAAAATCAATTGGCTTTTGAATTTTAGTTAAAGGGATTGTGTTTACTATTTTTAAATAAAATTCGGTTCGGATTACGGAATTAATTTTTAAACCACTATTGTTCATATTGATTTATTAATAGTCATTTAGCTGAGTTGCCAAAAAGTAATATATGTGGCATAATAATTTTTATAAAAAAATTGTTACTGTTTGTCACATTTTGACAATATATTATTTAAATGTAATAAATGTGCTCATCCTTCGTTGAATTTAATTTTTTATATTAAACCAAGTAACAAAAAGTTGTTTTATTTTTAATTAAAATTTCAATTCGTTCTGCTATCCGCCGGATATTATGTTGCAAACTTCCATTTCAAGTAGTGACATCTTCAAGGTTTGTTTTATTTGGTGGAGGTTTATCTTGTGCACCTAACTGACAAACTTCATGACTTCAAGCGTCTTGATTATTTTTCTACTGCAACATATTCCCTTGCAACTGCACTAACAATGGCAAATCGATTCTTAACATTACAATAACAACCGCGACTGACAGCTGCACTTTAATTAAACGTACCCCAATTCCGAACAGATTTTATCGATTTAAATTAACTGGGCGAATCAACTTCAGTTTGTTTAAAATGCATGTATAATTTCGACTTTCTTTAATTAGTATCGACCCAATTTTCTTGTTATATTGTTTTTCTGCAGAAGATTGTAGTTTCTAAATGGTTAGTAGAATAATAAAATATTCAAGTCATATTTGCATTAAGTCAATAGTCATTATTAAATATTTGTATATAATCTTAAATAGTAAATATTATATAGGGGTATTAGAAATAATACAGAAAATATTTAATAATAAAAAGAATATTCTATAAATATATTTACTGTTCTAATTACTTTTCACACACAAAAACACTTATTAATTTTAAGTATATATTTTTTAAATATACTCAATATATTTTAAATTTTATTAATTTAAAATAATTAGTAATTTATATTATAATATAACATTATTAATATTTAAATATTCTATTATGGCTATATGTGGCGCATATGCCACAATTCTAAAAATGTATTTATGTAATATCCATAAATTCTGTAAAGACTTTATGGAAAGCAAAATGGGACAAATATTATAAAAAATGAGCTAGACTAATTTAAATGTATATTTTATTTCAGAAAAATAAAAAAATTATATTTCCAGATGTGCCCTGGCGCATACGCCATAATTTTAAAACAATATTCATCAATCAACTTTTTGAATTCATCAATTGCATTTTGATTCTTTAATTGTTTATAATAATATTGATAAATCTAAATTCTGTAAAGTCTATAAGGAAAATAAAACCAAAATTTGTATTTATTATCTTTTAAATAAAAGGAAATTCTAAAAGTGTATTGATTACTCCAATGTTTATTCGCTGAACAGAAAGAACCAGATTTAAGAATCGATTTTTTAAATGTACAGTAGTGGTCTTTATTATAGCAACTTTTTAAAATATTAAATATTTTAGCTATAACACTTTTATTTAATGTGAATTGTTAATGTATTCTTTGTATATAGTAATATCCTTTTTGTTTAATAATTTTGGTCTATATCTGTGGCATTAGAATATAGGATGAGTTTAAATTCTTTAAGCTTCTTGAATTGCTTTGATGCTTCGTTTAAATTTGTAAATTTTTTATGTTGATTTTGATAATAAACATGATCTCCCATATTGTTTTATAAAGTGATATCTGAAAATTGAGGCGGGCATTTATGTTTTGGTGCTTTTGCCAATCCATCACTATTTTAGATTTGTGTTTGGGATCGATTTCACTCATCGTTCATTAACGAAACGTTTATTAAGCATCATTACTTGAATATATGGATGCTAATTCTTGTTTAATATATCCCTGCATATAAATAAGTCTAAAGAAGCCTATGCCAGATAAATTGAAGTATGCCCATAGCATAATGGACACTGTGAATGTAGATCAATAAAAACTACCCCTCCCCATTATTTGTCCTGTGGTCTAGTGAATGTGTTTTTAAGCAAATCAAAATGGGAATTTTCAGTAGAAGTCAGCGTTTTTGTCATATATTTGGTGTACAACGGACCCTCATCCACTAATCTTCTCACAGTTCCTGAACCTATTTCAGTCACATTTCCTCCAGGTTTACTTTAATTTCAGTTAACAACAGAGTTTTTCTCTCAGGCAATTTTTTTCACTTTTTCTAAATTTTTTAATAATATGGGAAACCATTTACTTCTTTAGCCTTAAACACTTGGTCATCTTTTCTTGTTTTTCTCGGTCTGGCTAACTTCGAATTACAATTTTTCTTACAGTTTCACTGCTACCAATGTTTAAATAATTATAATAAATAAAAAATCGCTAGTACGATGGATTGTTCGAATCATAAAGAGTAATGAAGTATCATAAAGTAAAAAGTCCATTGAAAAATAAAGAAGTCCTCAATTTTTTAAAGAATTAAATGCCAGTTGCATAGTAGACACAACAAATTATGGTTAATACAATAATATATATTTTAAATTTTTATTTAAAATGATTAATAATTTCTATTATTCATCATTTATTATGATTATTATTTTTACCATTATAAACCATTAATATATTAAGAACCATTTTTATATTCACTATTTCTGCATGCCATAAAATAAACAGTGAAAACAAAATTTGGGTAATAAATTAAATCATGCCATTTAAATTTTCCCAGTTTTTTATTTATCAACATAAATTTTGTAAACTTTTGTCGTGCTGTCTAAAAATGTGTCATCCGGCATCTTAATCCAGTTTCCCGTTTAGGTGGAGACAAAAGCGAAATTTCTCTTGGGCATGTATTGAAGGCGGGAGGTGCCGAGGTGCCGATGTGGCACGGCACGGCCGCCGACCGCCTCCGCGAGAGTCTGAGTTCGAAAATCGGGCTGTGCGGCTGCAGTGTGGCTCCAGAGTGCCGGGGACACGCGTCTCTATCGACGGCATGCCTCCCTCAGCCTCCGAAACGTTGCGAGCATGGCTACTGTCGGCCCTGGTGGTGCATGGTGCCGTGGCCGGTAATCCCGACGCGAAACGTCTCTACGACGATCTACTGTCCAACTACAATAAACTCGTACGGCCGGTGGTTAATACTTCCGACGTCCTTAGAGTTTGTATCAAACTGAAACTTTCCCAGCTAATAGATGTGGTGAGATGCCTTTTATCTTTCCCATGTGTCCGCTTGCATTCTAGAAATTGCTCTATGTGAATGAATTATTTAGCAAGGAAGCGCACAAATATAAACTTATTGTTGCACATTTATTTTTGTTTAATGTATTTTTTTGCTAGTATCATCATTTATAAAATAAAAGCGACAAATCAAAATCTTTATACATGGTCGACTCAATTTGTAATTGAGAAAAAAACTTTAAAATTTTTAAATTTTTTACCATTTTAGGTATAATATGATTACGTAATATAACTTTTATTTCGGTGTGGGCCAATCTGACATTTTCTGAAAAATAATTATATATTCCGAATAATAAATGATAAATAAGTGAAACTCATTAGTAATAATAATTTTATATAGATTTAAATGTAATTAATACCTAAATAATATTTTTTATAAACAAAATTAGTTTTTTCAATATTTTATTTCGTTAATTTGTTTATGAACTGTAACTAAGTTAAGAGCACTTTATTTAAAATACAATTTTCTATATATTTGTATATTTAAGACATTTCAAGTCCAATGATTAGTCATATATTTTGAAAAAAAAATAATTATTATTTATAAATATATTATTTTTTTTCTTTATTCTAAATTAATTATTTTTTAATTTATAGCATTTTTGGTCTCCTAATGAAACTCATCATACAAACATACTCATAATATTATTCATAAAAAGTATCTGTTTATTTCTTTATGAAACGAGTTTTACATTACTTTTGTGTACTTTGTTTTAAGTTTGTATAAAAGGGTATATTTGAAATAAATTACGTGCTGTATATATCGATTTAAATTTAATATTATATTTCGTGATCTGAATTAACCTGTTAAATTAATGATTTCCAAAATAATTGAGTTATAGCATGCTATTTAAAAGATCAGAATAATAAGATTAATATCAAATTATCGAATAATTAGTAAATTATTAATTATTAAAAAAGTCTGTTTTAATTGTAGATTAACGGGCACAATACGTCAATCAAATTTTAGTAAGAATTCATTTAATATTTTAATTATATTAATATTATTATAAATTGTTATATTTCTTTTAAATATAGAATAATTTAATTTCTAGTTTTTATAATTAATATAATATATATATTTTTATATTCAAATAATATTTTTAGGGTTAACTGTGTTACTTTGTGATAATTAATAGTAGGTAATTGAAAAAGCAATTTACATTCTTATCATGAAACTTTAAAATAACATAACCTTTTTTTAACAAAATAGTCACCACAGTAATCCACAATTGCAAAGTGCCTTCTTAGAAGTAAATATCAAACTCTGTTTTGATCACATCTTCAAAATTAAGCCGTTTATTACTTAAAAAATGGAACAATAACAAAAATAATGAGAAATATCTGGACTCTTTGGAGTCTTTATTGTGACACGTGATCTTACATTGTCATAAAGAAACTGAACATTTTTCCTATTGGCTAAAGAGTCTTTGAGTGAGTATTTCATGAACTTTGGCCCACTAAGTCAATATACTACACGTAGTCCACTACACAGTCATTAAGCCTTCTTTGAATTAAATACAGCAATCATGTTTAGTTTCTTTTGCATCATGCAGAATTTTTAAGTCGTTAACCAAATTTGAACGACACGCATTATTTTTAACAAAAATATTCAAATATAAATTATGAAAAATAAATAAATATCATAAAAAGAGCACAAAAAGACTTTCAAATAATACATACAGTCTAAAATGTAAATGTAATATAAATGTTTATTGAAATAAAATGTTAACCAAAAATATAACTTACATTTTCGAGTAATTAATGATTAATTAACTTAAGTACAAAATATTAATAAAAAAGAGTTTATATGGAGGTCATCTTAAAAAATAAGTATAGATTTGTTAACTTTGTGACTTCGTCCCTCTGAAACCCAAACGCCTTTACGACTTCTTGTTTTACTGAAACAAACTCGCACGGCTTGCGGTTACTACTTCCGAGGTTTCTAGAGTTTCCTCCATAGTGGACTTGATGAGATCATTTAGCAATGTTAATTATGACTTGACAAACCGATAAACGAGAGATCGGTTCAAATAATTTTAGTATATACCTTGTAAAGATAAGAAAATAACTCCTAGTTCTTAATATTAAAATTGTATGTGAAATATTGATTTTGGTATTAGATCCTTTTTGAGCTCTCTGAGCTGCTCAGGGAAAATCCTATTTAAAAGATTATCCACTGTTGACACATTGATCGACTGTATACTACAAAAATAATGACGACGTTTCAGATATTTTTAAAATAAATAGATCCAAAAACATTTTAAGGTGTGTATTAATATAACATATACTATTGAAAAATGTTATGGTTTTGATATAATTTGATTACTTTCATGTTCATGTGAAAAAAACTTTATGTGTGAGTATATAAGATATAGATGACCTATACCCAACGATTAGAAAAATGAAATAGATTTATATAATTTCTACAGTTTTATACTACTAAACCATTACAGAATCATACTATTTTTAAAAATCTCGTAAACTTAATAGAAATCAGGCGAAAATATGTAAAATTAACTTAATAATAAAAAGCAGTATACCATAATATAGTAAAATATTTTGGAGATATGGAGAATTAATATTTAAGTTTTAATAAACCAAAATAATCCCATAAATGAAGGTGCAGTGATAAACACGATTAGTTCCCTGAAACTTGCCAGTAATATTGTTATTGTAAATTATTATACCGACTTATGCAACCCAAACATGGAGATTATAAAATAGAATCGTAAAATTTATGAGCGTATAGTTTAAAATTCGACATTTCACTTTGACCTATTTCAATATTCCATCTCTGAAACCATTCGGTCTAATCTGGACTGAATGGACATGTTCGAATTCGATTTTTAGTATTATCTCATTTTAAAGTTGAATGGGTACACATTAAAATGTCACAATATGTCACATATTGATTTTTCAAATATTTATTTTATTGAATTTAATTTACATCGAATGGTTGTGAAGTGTGACAAAAAACTGTTTTAGTTTGTTCGTAATTGGTATGGTTGAAAGATAATGTAACATATATTAGCATTTATTTGCTTTTCAACCACACACTACACCTGAAATTTCCCTGACTTCAATTAAACCAACCGCTCAATTACTTAACTACCGAAAACAGCCTCATTCGCATATTTCATACGTTCAGTCTAAGCTTTTGCAGCTTACTGGGAGATTATGGTTTAAATAGTATAATGGCCCCCTTATTGAAGTTCTGAGCAAACTTATTGTATTATTAATTGCTAATTTTAAAATATCAATCAATTTGTTCGAAGTATGGGTTGAATAATCTGTAAATAAGTGTAGTTTCCACATATAAGAGATATACTTAACGAAATTTGTATGAATATAGGTTTTAGTAATATCTAGATATTCTTAAAAATGTAAAAGAAACAAAAGGACGCAATTATATTTACATTATATTTACAATTATTCATTTATTGAGATTATTTGAATACTGTATTCTTGTCGATAGAAAATAAAAATTCCTCATAATTGAACAAGAGTATTAAATCACAATTAAACTTTCAACCACGCTGCTAAATAGAATTATAATGCGTAATATACATTTTTCTCTGTAAATTACATTAACTCATGCCCATTTTCGTTGTTTCCCTTGCAAAGCATCCAAATTAAAAGTTATGGCTCCCAAGAGAAACGTTGATTTTAGCAGAACCATTCCTGTCTTGTTCCTCCTAATATTTCCGGTATAATAGCGCATAGTGTTAGTCAGAACTATGCTTAAAACTTTAAGTTTTTGCTTTTAGTACTGTGCACTCTTGAAATTGTTTTAAATGGAACAATTTGGATGCAAGGTATAATATTTTAAGGTTTTACCAAGATATATGGTAATTAAATTTGCATTATTACTTCATAAATTAAAGTGGTTTGCTTTAATACATTAAGTGATCATTTGAGGAGGAAAATTTCGATAATAACAATTCGAATGACACTTATAAAGACTGAATACCGATCTCTTCATTATTTCTGAATATTATTATATGAGTTCCATTTCAATGGCCAGGAAATCCGAAAACGTAGGAATAAAACGAAATAAAGAGGGGCCTTTAGTAATATTGGCAAAGCGCTTTCAATTTATTGAAGTAGATAGTGGAAAAAATATGACGAACCGATTTTCTATAATAAGGTTATTGTCCGCTAGAAATTTTCCATTGTGTTTTAGAAGAAAGCCATTAAGTTTTTGCTTTGTTATAATGTTTGCTCAGTAAATACACCTACTGCATTTAATTGTGTATACAATTAGTTTTTTATAAATTATAAATTAAGAAAAAATATAGTAAAAAATTATATAAACAATGATAATTATCTAGCAGTTATTTATAATTTAGGATGTTCTTTTAGTTATAGTATTTATGCATTTAATGATGGTGCTATATAAAATTATCCAAAATTATGGTATAAAACTTTATTAATATTAATAATTACAATATTAAAAGTCATATTTTATTCAAAAAATTTTACAATTATTTCCAAGAAAATGGATTTGATGCACATCGTAAATTGTTCGTTGGGAATATCTGTAATTTATACAACACAGAAGTACCAATGGATATAAAAAACAAGACAGCTTTATCGGACATATAAGATAAGTTATCAGCACAGCGACTTCAACTAAAGACTAGGAAACTTCGGCTTTGCTTTTTTTCTGTTTCCAACTTCCAGGGGTGAAATTTGATGGTTGGAATAATTGTTGAGAAAGAATGGGGTATCGATTGGAATGTGTCGGATTTCTAGGGGAGAGAAACGCGTAAAATGTGTGTATTAGTGTGAGTGTGTGTGGAATTTTATTTCAGTTAGGTAAACACACACGCATTTCATTGCTTTTTCAAGCGATAAATTATTCTTTTAGCTTGATTAACACACATGTAATATTGAAGTAATTGAATAATAGATTGGGCGTGTTTTTTTCCCTCATGGTTAAATAAATTATACTTAAACGTTGTTTTTAATTACATAATTTCAGTTCCATGTAAGTCTTTCTTTTTATATGGAACAACCAAAAATGGAAATATTTAGTAAACAGGAGCGCTAAATTTTCTAAAATTGTAAATATTATACATATATAGTACCATTTTATTTATTATTTGATCATAAAAGTCAAAAAGTAATTTTAACTGAATATGCTGACTCCAACATATAAATGTATTCTTGTCTGCGTGGATAATATTCCCATTCCAACAATTTAAGGTCTGATTTATTATTTACGCCTTTGGGGCAATTACTTTAAACAGTGTAGTAACCCGAATCGTACTACAAAGCTCTAACGGTAATAAATAATTTCTAATTTTCAGTCATTCACAATCTAATCTATAAAAGGTGCAACTTTAATCGTTGTTTCGGTATATTCTTCTAGGCATTAAGAACATCAGAGGGCGAAGGCTGAATTACATTACTCAGCCATGTAAATGGCGATTATACAAACTTCCGTTTTTAAATGTGTCGGTAGTTTTGCGAGAACGTTTCTATAACATTACGGCACATTACACACAACCGTTAAATTTTACTCTTCATATAAATTTTACGTTGTTTACTACATATGCTAGTGTATACTGGCAATAAACACTGATTTGTAAATTAATATCTAATATATGCCGGATGCGCCAGTTTTTGAATTGTAATAAATATTGACATAAACACTTAAAATGTATGTACATAAATTATAATATTTGACTTAATGAACATAACTCAATATTACAGGAACACTAATGATTATCCTGAACAGATGCAAACTAATGCATTACAATTGAAATAGTAGAAAATGTAAATATTTAAAATATTTTATAAATTGTTAAATCATTTTGTATTATTAAATTAAGCAAAACTTAAAACTTAAGTTACTACTAGTAATGGTTGATGGACAATTATGTTTTCAATTTAAAATTTTGAAGTAATCTGTTCTAAAATTGAATTCCTGTCATTAGCCAATAAATAAAACGCCGTTGTTCTTTAAGAAATAAATTCTTTTTCTTAACACTTCGGCCGGAGCTCCGAAACTTTTTTAAAAAGTTTTTTCATTTGTCTTGCCGGTATAAAAAATTATTGGCCTATATTAAAGCAGAAATTTAAAAGAGAATCCAATATCTCTAGTAGTCCTAATTACTTGCTAACTTTATTATAATACAATGGTGGTTTTTCGCATAAAAAAGTTATTTTATACATGATAGGCTTATTTAATTAACAAACTTTTAGAGGTTGACGTTATATTAAAAGTTGTTTTAACCTCTATACCATTTAACCCAATAAGTTAAAATGAATTTAATCAAGTTTGTGTTACAAAATATTGTTGTCAAAACTGAAATTTAAGGTATAATAAAAACACATAATTTTAGAAATTTTGTTTTCGTTATACTTTCTACCAAGAATAAATTATCACTTTATAACTCATAATTTAACTTGACTATCAAATTTAAATTTTAATATTACTAATTTTAGTACTATTAAATTAGTATTTGAACAAAATTTTATTTTACTTATTAAACATAAGTATTGTAATAAATTTGGTCACGCTGTAATTTTTATAAAATTATAAATATGAGAATAAAAAAATACTATGAAATCTATTTATTGTTATAGATGAGATGTGAGACTGGAACAATACCTGTTTATATTTGATTGACCTTTTAACTAATATAGAAACAGTTTAAGAACATAGTTGTAATAATTAATAAATTAAAAAAAAAAACAAAAACATTTTGTTTATATATATCTG
The DNA here is from genome assembly GCF_024364675.1 of Aethina tumida. Lineage (NCBI taxonomy): Eukaryota > Metazoa > Arthropoda > Insecta > Coleoptera > Nitidulidae > Aethina > Aethina tumida. The sequence continues at coordinate 18,844,209 of NC_065437.1, read as the reverse complement.
AAATATTCCTTACAAGTGAGAGATTCTTTAATTGTGAGTCACAACGAAAATTTTTAAACATATATTACATATTACACGAGTACAATCGCCCAACTATTTCTTGTATTTTGTAAAGGGTAGGTCAGAAGCAAACATCAAAAGAGAAGAAACTACTTGAAAAAATTCGAAATAATAAAATTTTATTAACAATTTTAGCGATAATATCGACATTAAATATTTATAGAGTTATTTTCAGTATACGTACCTTTTATATCTACATATACCCTTGAGAAACAGTGCTCTTTCAATATGGACCATGTACTATGCGAGATAAAAGGGGCCGATAGAGCTTTCAAAAATAATCCTCATTGTAGCGAACGGCGAAGTCACAGTGGAAGTGGCTGTCGTTCGATATAGGATGGGCATTATTCGATGACTCTTGCAGATTTTACGTTAACAAAGCGGGCTAGTTTCAAGTGGCATACCCTCGTCAGGATTATGACACGAGATAAGATATTTGAAATTAATTTCAATGTTACTAATTTTATTCTCTTATCATTTTATTACTCTATTTTCATAAAATTTATCGTTTATGGTTATTATTGCCTTGATAAATTTATCTTATTGTTAGTGAGTCAGAAACTTAAATTGTATGGAGCACACATTACACATTATAGATATATTTTAAGGAAAAATCGCAGTGAACAGGATGTAATTTTATCAAAAATAATTGCAATTTTTGCAGTAAAATTTGAATTATTACTATATAAGAATCGAAACATCATTAACATGAATTTTCCCGCTTAATAACTTCACTTAAAATGTTATTCACGTTTTAGAAGATAATTTATTATCCTCTCTTTCATGTTGTAATTATGGTAGATTGAGTCCGTTGACAGTGAAGTGGTTCATTCTGAATAGGTATTAAATTAAAAATACAAAAGATGAAAATTCAAGTGTATTTAAATTAAAATTTGAAATTAATGGTTTCATTTACTCTCAAAGTTCTTTTACAGAACTGTTTATTGTATTATTACCAATAATATTTTTAATAATAATTTAATACGAACATAAAGCAATATACCCATCAAATGTGTGGTATTATCAATTAAATAGCATAAACAAATTTTGTTTTTTATTTTATATAAAAATAGATTGAAACAACCAACCAACTTTAAATTTAAATCACCGTTGAAAAAACAAATTTTCATATTTCAAACATCGTACTTATTTATCCAAAATGCCGGAAACTATCAAATATTTCACATTCGTATATCATTTAAATTCCTGCGGGATATTCGATACCTCGCATCACATGACAATGAGGCCATGTGCAACAGCCTATATCAACTAGGTATTTTTAAAATACCATTTAAGGTTGAATGTGACGAGAAATATGCAAAAAACTAAAAATAATTTCACATATTTTTCAATTTTCTTGTAATTCTATCAGTGGCAGATACTTCTATATATTTTCAGATTTTCATTTAACAATTTAAAATTTTAAAATGCGATTTAGGAAAGATTTATTTTGGTATTAAGTTTTCGTTAATCCGATGATAATTTTCCTGGTTGGAACCAATGCGACAGTAAAACCAAAATAAATTAGAAGTTTGAAAGAATCCAACGAACAGTTATTAATTCCCGATATTGCTGTGAATTGGCGTGCGAGTTTCTCCGATAGCAAATAAATACGCTTAAATTGAAATCCACCTTAGGAATACTAAGCCTTTCCCAACGGGAGCGTAGAGTTCCATCAAACGATTTAACAACAATGCCCTTTGATCCTTAATATATCCCAATAAAATTTCCCCAAACTAGAATGTAATTTCGTGTCCGAGCAGCAATCGAGTGGCCTATTTAATCTGGCTATCGTGTCCCTATCACATCACACGCTGCCAAAACAAAGTAACTGTAATTTAAAGTTTCAACCGGCAGAAATAGATGCTTACTTCACCTGGGTCATCACAGTAAAATGTTGGCTTACTGCGAACTTCTACATTGCTACTCATTTAATCTAGAACGTGTAACTGTAGATACACTCCCAATTTATTTCATTTCGCAACCGGGAGTTTAAATAAAGTTGAGTAGTTATATTTATTCGACTTTCAACAAGTATCTACTTTGTTGCTTTGTTCGTTATAGTCATGTCCATTGAAACTTTCTAGCAGGATAATTTACAATTTTCAACTTTTAATTAGACATAATTTTGAAATTTACAAAATTACTAACGCCTCCTGAGTTACAAGTAGTTAAAAATTATATATATTAATGTTTTTAAAAATTCATTCTAAGAAAAGCTCATTTATTTCATATTTAATTTATCCAGTTCCGGTTTTAAATTTATTTATTGCACAGTTTTGCACAAAGTTACTACATATTTGTGTACAATTTTCGAACTATTGTGAACATCTGCTCACTTATGGGAACGTGCAAGGTAAGCAATAAGATATCTGACGTATTCAAGTTTTATTTGACGGAAATTCGATATTTTGCTTTTAAAATTTCCTTGCCAATACTGAGGGATGCCCTATTTAAAATGCAAAACTTGTTGACGGCCCGTCTAAAGATTGTAAAGTTTTATAACGTTATCAAAGGAAGGGAGTGTCGAATTTTTTGACTGATGTACTGTCAAAAAAAATTCATTACAACATATGCTCCAGAAAAGTTATATATATATATATATATATATATATATATATATATATATATATATATATATATATATATATATATATATAAAATTTACATGAAAATGACATTTTATGTTATTATACAGTCCATAAACACAACTTGAAAAGCTATTTATTTAAATTAAACGGAGTTAGTTTCTATATAAACTGGCTTAGAGAGGATACGTCGAATAACTTAACTTTAGAAATCTATTAATCATTCCAAAGTCTGCTTCTGCAGCTAGTTTATAGTTTAATTATCCCTTTAATAAACCATGGGTTTATTGTATCACATAAACAATTTCATGTGATTTAAGTCATTATGACAATATTTACAATACTACATATTAAATTAATATTATTATACATATTAAATTAAATAAAAATTGGAGATGCAGATTGATAACACACTCATATATTATATTTCTTCTAATATACTACAAATGTATAATTTTTAGCAAATATCAATAGAACGTTGAAAATATATTTAAATTTTAATTTTGTACCTTGTATCTGCAAAAAAGTATACTTAATCATTAGTATTTTAAAATTTTAAATGAATTTACGAATTCCTGTGTTTACATAAATCTCAACCCAGCTACAGTATACAAACTTCACCCACGTCTAAAGAGGTTGCCCTTTAATTATGGACTAAGTGTATATCTGTGTTATCCTTCTCAGATACATTTAATGAGATTTACTAACAGGAAATTGCTATTCATGCTTATTTAGACTATTAAAGCATTGATTTAAAGTTCTGCACGCCTAGTTGAGTTGTCATAAAAGTTTTCGCTGCCTCGGAACGCTATGACAGTTGACATATTCTGTAGAAAGGTGCATCAAATAATGTTAAAAAATTTTGTAGGGCAACACCATATTTCAACTTGTAATCGTGGTCGATAATAAGCGCAACAAAAGTAAAGGACTAAAAAGTAATAATATTTATTTTAATTAAAAGTTTTTCAATTAACATTTACAATGTGGTTCACTAATTAGAAACACTTTAGTACGGGTGACTATGTTGACTTTTATTGTAGGAAACATAAATTTTGTTAGTTTTTTAACTAAACAACTTTGAATTTGACTAAATAATTCTTGCAAACCATTTTTATTAAAAAGTGAGACAACAACTAACAATAACAATATCTTATAATAAAATATATATGTTACAACATTTAACATTTTGAGTTTCGTATCCAATAATTTTTAAATGAAAAATATCTAATAAATATCTTATTGTTTCAACAAGTTGAGAATACAGGTTATGGAAACAAATTTCATTTGAATATTTTAATTTTTTTATAAAAACGAAATAAAAGAACACCCTATTTGATTAACCAGTTCTAATTTATTCCTATTGTATATTGATTAGGATTGTCTATTTGATATGGAAGTATTTTGTTCACAATTTCTTCCAAATAATGTCATTTTTTAACTTTAGTTTTGCTCTGTGATAAACACAACTAAATGTAAGGGGTTTATAAATAATTACAAATATTATTGCTTAAAGTTTCTTAATATTTACAATTCGATGTAATCAGATTATAGTGATTTTTTCGTTAAGTTAGAATCATCAATCATATTTAATTGCTACAATCAAGATACATCTTTCGATTATAAACTTTTAATAAAGCAATAAAGAATGCATTTAAGGGAAAAAATGAATATATCAATTAATATAAAATTATCATACATTTGTGAGTGATGTATTTTCTTTAAATCTTAATTTATTTAAATGGTGCAATAAAATGAACTAAATTTAATACGTGATACATATTCTGTAAATATTTAAATTTCTGATTTACATTGAAATTGAACGGGAATAATTTACTATTTTAACTATTACGGAACAGGGGTCTCGATAGCAAATCTGTCAATTTGAATTATTTATAGGAACGAAATAAAGGAGATACTCAATATTCTACTATTCTTCAATTTAAATGTAAACTTCATTACCATTTTCTAAAAATTTATCTTTTTACTTGGGCTTTTATTTAAGTAAATAAAAGATTATTTGTTTCTTTTTTGTGATTTTGAATTTGTTTAAACATTTTCATGTGTGCCGATATCTATTTCGAAATTATTGAAAAATCAGCTAACCCGCTAAACAATCATTTACTATGATATATATGCGTTTATATTCACTAAAGTTTCAAAATGAACCGAGTAAAATTCGCAGAACTCTGTCGACCCTAGAAATGTGGGGGTTTCTACCCTAAGAATTTAAATAACCAAATACAGTTACGGACGAGGACGAGAGTGTTTGATTTATTTTGTAAAGAGAAATGATTCGTTTCAATTTCATTAGAGTAATAATTTTTTTCTGGCGTTGCAATAAAAGGTTGTTAGTGAATCATAAAAACTGCGTTAATCCATGTTAAAGAATAATTGTCTGTATATGTCCGGCAGTAGGTGGTTGTAATGGCAATATTTCGAATATGCAATCGTATGTCTGGCAGTTTAACACCGTGGAATATTACAGACATTATTCGTCAGGTATCGGATTTATGAGAATGTGGTATTGTACATTGCAGTGGCAATTTCGTTTAAATCCTTTAAACATTGTCATAACGCATTTGATTCAGATGCCACGTAAAAATAATTTTGAATTGTTTAGTGCAATTTTAAACTGTTATTGAATATTTGATTTGTTTTATTGGAATTATCGTAGGTTAATTGGAACATTTGAAATCGTGCAGATTAAAATTTGGAAACATCATTATAACATTATTAACATATATTAAGGGTAGTAATATTTTGTAAACATACTAACTAAACAGCTGCATGGTGCGTAGTTAATTACCTCTAGTCACGATTATTAATTTTATTGTTTTATTTTAGTTAAAAGATGAATATTTGCAATTATCCTGACAAGTTGGTATATTAAATTTATGTTTTGCAGTAATATTTACGAATATGTCCTATAATTCAGAACTAAATCAATTAATTTTAATTGGAGTGAGTCCGCAACAGTATCGGTGTAGTCCTAATTATATACTTATAAAATTCCCAATCTTAAAACTTCGTTTTGTTTGTAATTTAATTTAAAATTATTTGTAAAACACATCAGTAGAATTGTTATTGATATACGATGAATTTCAGTTGACTTATTTTAAATAAAACCAGTACAACACTTTATTTTCATAGTTGAATTTGAATAAAAGTATATTAATGTTTGCGTTAATTAATATCGTCCCGCACATATAAAACCAATTAGGATCAATGACAATCCATCTCCCTAGCACTGTAGAAAATTAAACTGTGCACCAGAATGTGATCGCATCTGCGGCCATTTCTACACAGATTGCAATTATTGCATGTATGCTCATTCCATTCATGCACGTCCCGAATATCTGAACTGTTCAATATGAGTTTTGCCGCACGCGTTAAAATTCAAGTTAATCTAATTCAAGTGCTAATAAATGCAACACAGATACGGAGTACAAATTTATTATGACATATTACATATTGTCATTGTTGTCAGGGACAATCTGCAGAGCAAAATATGTGTGGAAACATTGGACATTAAAATTAAACTTGTACTTATGTTTTAATTAGCACATCCACAACGCAATCAGTCTTTGTGAATATCAACTTGTTGTCCTTTATTTGCTGCAAATATTCTACTATGAAAAGTATCCAGAATATTTGACACATTTTTATTTTCTTTAAAGAAACAACATTTGCTAAATAATATTGAGTGCGGGCGCGTGAAGATCTGTCCTTTTCAGAGGATACGGACAAACCTTCCTTTTATGAGGTTCGTTACACCTTTTACGAACCGTATCTCGTTTGGCGGAAAGTTAACCCAACCCGGTCCCGTCATTTTTAGATGTTACTGACTGAATAAAACGGTTGCATCGCTGTTTGCAGACTTGAGTCTCGGGCAGATATCGCGGTAATTCGGGTTAAAGTACTCTATGGTGAGAGTTATGTGCCAATTCATGTCTGCAACATGCCAGGGAATTAAACTAGATGACAAAATATAACTGGAAAGCCCAATTATTAGCTTTGTAACTACCAGCAGATGCACACATGCGAAAACTTACTTGTCCCGAATAATGGAAAATGTATTTTAACTTTCTCGATTTATTATTTTATACACAAAAGGAGAATAGAATATTTAACACATTCGTTAAATTAAAGTTTCTCTAAAGTATCTTGAGCAGTAATATATAGTATTATATAGTAAAAAAGTGATCAGGGCTATAGCTGAACTTTGTTACTGAAATACGGCTTTGGAGGGGCGCAATAAACCACGTAAACAAGAACCTAGTTAGTTTACCCTTAGGTCGTCCTCAGAAGGCACGTAATATTGTAGAAGTGGCAATACTAACTTCGCTAAGCCAATAAGAAATTTCGATTTATATAGTTAGATAAATCGAATATTGGTTCTTAATCAAGATACTGTTTTATGTAACGTATAATTTTTTAGATGTGTTTTAATAATGACTCTTGTTTATTTGTAATTACGAAAATGTACATTTCAATATTGATCACAATTGAAAGTTGACGGGAGTGTAAGGTTGAACTTGTGACAGAGTAAACACCTTTATCGTGTTACTACGTTTATCCTAGTTGAAGGTGCAGCAAATGTCATACACTATTTGGCCTGAGAAGTTAGACATGCAGTTAACCAGTTTGTCTGAATTGGTACATCACGGAACAAATCGGATATTCAAGCAATCCGTGTTTGCAATTTCAGTTAAATATATTTGTTAGCTTACGACAAACTAAAACGTGTCATTTGAACCATTCAACATTTTAATACATCCAGCCTATTGAGAATAAAGGAGTGGAATTAAAGGTAAACAATTCCGAATCTACTGTTTAATACTCTAATATTCAGACTAGAATAATATTTATACATAAGTCGTATGACACAGTGAAAATATTTTTGAAGATAATTACAACTCTTGACAGCAAAAACAGAAGTAAACGATGGCTCCTGCCTCATCGAATTTAAAATAAACACACGTTCTGCTGAGCTGTCTCTGACATACACTATTATGAGGTTATATAACATTTGCCGCTGACAGGGTGAAATGAATAATTTTGTCATTGTAGCCCTTTTACATCACCCGCCATTTCGAGTCAGCCTGTGCTTCCTGCAATTCCACACCAGCGCACAGTCCAACGACTTCTATTTCAACTGGTAGAAAAGTCTAATGCGTAAATGGTAAGGTGAATATTCAGGGCGAAGGAAGTTGAACATCCCTTAATTTATTACGTTACGAGTAATTCGCAAAGCAATTTACATAGCGTAGGCCTTTATAATAATATTACCTTTGGTTACAATAAGTATTAATTTATTTTAACACCACAGTCTCTGTATAGAATATTATTTCTTATGAATGATTATTGTATGTTTATATTTGTATGTTAAATTAAATGTAAATACATATATCTGAAAGAAGAGCTGAAAAAGTAATTTCGTATTTCTCATAAAATTAATAAACAGAGGGGGATTCTAGTTTTACGCGTTTCGGCATGAATTACGTTCTAAAGGCAAGAAAAATACGAATATAATTCAAAGAAAAAAAAAGAAATATGGTATTAAAATCACCTTTTACGTAATTCACTTTGACTGTATCTGTCAGTAATTGTGGTCCTTACTGGTAAAAAACTGAAAGCTTTTGAATGCTTCACCTATTGATTAGGTAAATACTATTAAGATTTGTCAGCAAAATTAAATTTCTGTAATTTTCGTTGAATTCACCCACCCATAAAATCATTTTTTAATTAATAATATTAGTATTAACGTTAACTTATTTTCAGTTCTCTTGGTTATATTATTATATTGTCTATTATGTCGTTTTCTCCCAACATGCATCTCAATTTTCAAGTCAGGAAATCCTAGGGTCGAAGACAATAACAATGATAATTCCTTAATCAACTGACCAAAGTCAACACAAGAAGGTATCCACTTGTATAATGGATTTAACCCTTACATATCTAAGACGGTCCCAAGATAAACTTTATCCAATCAAGTTATTGTTATTAATAATTGTACTCTATAATTGTTTTTAGAACAAATATTACTAATTTTTTTTTTATAATTTGATTACGTCCTTGAATTTATATTAAATGTCAAAAAAGACCTGGTAATGAGATAATGTAATCAGAATCATTCATATCTTTTCTGAATAATTGCGACTTTTATGTGAAAATAGAAGAGAACAGCAAGGTGTCGTCATTAATTCACCGTAAAATGGATTTTATAATCACCTCGAATATTTATCCTAGTTGACACTGTCTTTCTTATCTCGTTACCAGAAATTTAAACTTTAATATAATTTTCGTAATTTCCACGTGAAAAGTCTACAAACTTAGTAAACGTTTTCCATAATCGCTTCATTACCTTGCATTGTTTACAAGGCTTTTGGATCATTGTAAGACAAACACAAAGTAGAAGGTAATATACGAATGCCGGGATACCCTTATGGTTACTACTCAGTATAAATTTTTGAATATCTTGTGTATAATGTGTTCCACAGGAAATCGGATGTTGAGAATTTTAATATATATTTTTAATGTTTCCCTGGAGAGAAATTACACAACATTTCGTAATAAAAGTGTACAAAGTACACAAGATATTAAAAAGATGTGGAAATTAAAAAATAAAATTTTATTAAATCGTTTAATTTGGAATAACTGCCGTTCATTTTATCAAGGTATATTGTTTGTCGAATAAATATTTTAAAATGTTTACGATGGAATAGATAGAAAGTTAATTGCGTTCACTTGAAATCCTAATTTCGGCAAATAAATTTCTCAAACAAGAAATAATTTGGCACGCATTGGAGTGTTTAAAAGACTATTTGTGTTTCGAACAAAACATCCGGGAATTATTTTCGCTTGGAAATACGGGTCACATACGAAACAAACAGGAGCTTTTCAATTGTTCAATTTACACAGTGATTGGAGTGAATTCGAATTTTAATGAATTTCAGCTGCTCTTTTTTCAGTTGATCGTTAGGAAAATATTGGTCTAAAATCGTATTGTTTATGATAGCCACAGTCCTTGTTTAATAATGAAAGGATTTAGGAAATTACCAAAAAAAAAAAAAAATATATTTGATTCATTAAAAATATACATTAGGAATAGTCTTGGTAACATTGCTTAATTGATTTGCCAACAATGGTTTGGGATAATCTTTATAAATGTGTACGAAAAATATTTTTTCTTCTTTTGAAAGTTTTATTGGACGCCTTACAAAATGTAACTGCGTCCACATTACAAAAAATATAGGTGCAACAAATTAAAAAACCAATATCAACAAGAACTAACTGGTAATTTAGTTTGGCGATGCATCAATAAACCGGAAGATTGGGTTACCGGTTATCCGATGATAAAATTTAGTGGCCCATTAAATAGTCAAAATAACTATACTATATGCTGTCCACAGACATAATAAAAGTTTTCTCATCTTTATGATGATGTTTCCTTGACGTTTATACTTGCCTTTCAAATTTGCTATAGGAAGGAAGTTTCACTTTATGTAACAAGTTAGGTTTTTATTAAAGAGAGAAGAAAGCTTTTACTTTAATTTAAAAGGAACTGAGGTGCTATTACATTAAATCATCACAGTTATAAAAGATATTGTGACACTATAATAATATATTTCATCAATAATTATTATCTAATATATCAGTTTGATATTTGGTGGATATAATTAAAGGTAAAAAATATCTTTGAAATTTCTCATCAGGTTCCCAATAGTAATAATTTATACACAATATTTACCTAAAGGGTATCGTAAGTTTAGCTTTCGCAAACTAGGAGCGTTCTTTGTGGATACAATTTCTTAGACTTTGAAATGGAATAGAAACGTTACTAATTAATTCAAAGTGAAAATCTGCGGGGTTGGAATATTTTTAGCTTTCCATTTTACTTAACGAGGCCGTGTCAGGAGCCTAAATATTTTATCTTATCTTATCCTGTTTATTATGTATTCCGTAAGGGTGCTGCGAACAGCATGGGCCCTAAATTGTGCTGCTACCTGTCACCCGGACTGACTATCAAACTTAGTTGTGGAAAGATAGTGAAGATGAATCGCATGGAACTAAAATGTTTTAGATTAAAGGTTTTAAAGTTATTTAAATTTGTCATTTAAACTTCCTGTAACCAAAATTTACAATTATGTCACTGATTTTATATTGACCATTTAAATGATATCTCAAATATATGTAGAATCTGTCGTACTATTGTTTACTAACGTGACATTAAAAATTTGTCTTACCGGATTGTATTTCAATTCTTTCAATTTATAAGCTTTATAATATGAGAAACACTCTCGTTTTATAGGAACACATCCAGAATTTTACTAGTGCTGCAGAAATAATTTTCTAAAACTTCGATCCGGATCAAAATAAAACCGTGCAGTAAACCTGCCACATGGAAAGGAATCCGGGCAAAATACAGTGCCCCGTAATAAATATTCGCATTTCACACTGCCATTTACAATTTCCTTATCTTGATACAAACAATTGATTCTGGCCAATACTTTTAGAGGCATTTTTCACACGTGCATTTACGCCTTTGAGAGCGTTCGATAAACCGAACTGCATGGGACCAACGAATAAACGTTTTATCGTTCGCAATTTGTACAATTTATGCCGGATATGATATTGATTTACAATTCAAGGGGAGATAGAAAAAAATGTGAAATCTTTCTAATCTTAACACATGCTCGACCAAACAAGGGAAACAAATTTTGGAAAAAATTGCTTTATTTATCAACATGTCCGGATAAAAATGCTTTTTTTCCGGATTCCAGTAGTGAAACCCCTCAGAACTGCCATAAACCACAAGTTCGACCTTTTCATTGTTGGTAAATTTTTCATCATTTAAACAACATTTTTATAAGCTTTTAAAGAAAAAATAATCCCGGCGAGCTGAATCTGATGAATGGAAGGCGTTAAAAAGCGATTCAAACTTAAACTCATTGATTTTGGCAATCGTTATAGCGGATGTGTGAAATGGTGCATTCTTTTGATGAAATTCAGACTTTTTCGCAAAAAATTAAATGTTTCTCATTTCTTGAATACATTCAAGAGTAACCTATTCTTTCATTTACTTCTGGGATAATTTCTGAAAAATATAGTTATAGATTTCGATAAAATATTTTAATTAATAAGAATTGTGTAAATCAGAAATGTTGCAGATGATTTTAATTTTATATATGAAATATGGAGAATACTTAGACTCAAAGTAAGAAAAATTTATATTAGAAAAATTTGTATAATGCGGTAATCATTCGTTTCATAATACGGTAGCTAGACAAAATAAATTGCCTTTAAATTCCAACTTCTCTCCGGGATGAAAGAAAATCGATGAATGCTCTATATTAAAGTTTTAATTTCAAGAAATATTAAAGAAGTAAACAAAATTATTCATGGTTAAAATACGGTTAGTTAAATTTATAGTGTTTTTTTGACCTATATAGTTTTTCTTACGCCACCTTTTTCGTGATTTATTTTTAATAAATTAATAATCTTTTTTTCATTAAAATAAGCTATAATTTTATATTTAACAGATAATATAAGTGCCCATAAAAATGTTAGACTACTTAAATTACGAGCTTTTTAAATAATTTTTTGATTGATTTATAACTTTTCAACGACTACATATATTGTTTGTTCAATCCAAAATTTATGGATGCATAAAGCTCCAAATGGCGCAAGCCATCATTTAATTTAAGTTCGTAAATCTTTTATCTCGAAACTTCGTGCAGCGTAATGCTTCGGCAACTTCCTCTGTATGTATTTATATCCGGCCAAGTTTTAAGGTGCAAAACCATATATCCAACAGTGAAGGCCCTATTGATTTTTGTTTGCCCTAATTATTTAAAATCAGAATTTTGTAAACATACACCAAAGCGAATGCATTTAGTAAATGTCTGTTAAACCATTTACTATTCAGATTTCCTATCTCAGTATGCACAAGTTGCCTAAGTATGCGAATTTTCATCAATGCAATTAAAATAATTCGTTCAAATAATCAAGCACTCTACGTACAGTTGTAATTAGGTTTATAATGGTCGTCTCCGAAATTTAATTGAACATATCGTGCTAATAATATAACCCGTTTATATTTATTCATTGCAAAACTGTATATAAAGGCACGTTTCTAATATGTGTTTAATATTAAGTATAGTCCAACTTAAATTTAAATATGATCTGAAGAAGTTTATGTCGAGATTTCTTTATTAAACTGGTTGCACAGTTGTACCAGAGGCAAAAATAAATAAATATGTAATAAAAATTTGTGGAGTGAGTGAAGAAAATATTTATTTAAGTAACATTAAATATTGACTTAGCATTTAATAGACCTCCCATCTGTTTGCATATATTTCGAAAGAAAATTTTTTTCTCAACATAAATTTCCGTAATTTTTAAAATTAAAATTCGACTATTAGGTACTTGATACTAGTTAAAAATATTACACTCAGTGACATAGAAAATTGAACTCGTATTCCCGGGGGTTCCATATTATTCATTTTAAGTATACGGTTTGGGGTAATAGAAAATAAAAAATTTTCAAGATTCAAAAAGAAAATTGAATATATGATAGAGAAGACTACCCATGTTGTCCTATACTTGTTCTATAGATGAGAATACTGACCGTAACGACGAATTTACATTGGTATGTTAGAAATACTCCAATCTAACCCCGGCAATATGAAGTCGGACATTATCCTGTTGAAAATCTGGATTTTGGAGGGTTCAGGTGAGACTGTAAATTGAGTTTCATAACACCACAACTAGTTATCTCTAATGAAAATTAAAGGTGATCGACTATCATAGACAATGGCATCCCAACTCTCTGTGCGTGACCTCCAGATATGTATCCGTCCTTCAAGCATGGCCAAGCAAAATCTCACTCACACGACTCACACTGAAGACGTCCCCACTCCATTCTGCATCACAAGACTAAATTCAGTGTAGTCATTGAGTCACTAATTATATTTTAAAAATAATGCAAATTTATAATATTATTAATCTATTTAATTATTATATATGGTATTTCACCCTTATTAATTTAATAGAAATGAAATTAAACACGTATACAAATTAAGAATATATTAATTTCCATTTTATGACGTTCATCATTTAATAAAATTCATAATTTTGATTTGCCTGGAGAACTCTGGACAAAATGGGAAAAACTGTTAACCATTGTTAATATTATTCTAGTTAATACTAATGGTATTTATGTTAAACGAACACAAAGAAATTTCAATTAATCATCAATATGTTGGTCTTGGAAGAATGTAATTTGCAAATTTGATAATTCACAGTGTCATGCAAAGTGAATATTAAACGAACGAGATGTCTCTTTGAGTACACAGTAAATATGATGAAAGTAACCATGTGCAAAAAATGTTCCTTGAACAATTTGAAAACATGCCTTTGAATGTTTGATATTTGTAAAATAGTTCTTGTTTTATTTCTACATATTCCAATTGGAAGTAACTTTTTACACTGCCAGTTATTATATTTTCAATCATTTAGTTAGAGGGAAAGGAAAATTAGTAGAAAATTGTCTAAATTTATGCAATACTAATTTCCCCATAGACAAATTTTATCGATCGAAAAGATAAACGGTGTTAGCAAAATATAATACCTTTAAGTGTATATTGGCTCTTGGTAACGTTTCAACCAGTGTTGAGTGCTGTATTCGGTTTCTGAAAGGAAACAAGTTTATTCTGTCGGGATATTGTATTTCAATTAAAAGAAGTAGCACGGAAGTTTTCAGCGTTTTGCCGGGAATAGAAATTATCTCCACCATCATCTGATTTAACTATTCAAACTCCCAGTGGAAATGAGAGTTTTATCGAGAGACTGTGAAATAATCTTAATTGCAATATAATTTAATTTCGCTGCGGTTTTTAAAACACATTTCTTTTTGATGAGTTAATTTTTTTAATTTTGTAAAGTTGGCCGTTATTAAGGGCATTAATTAAGTTTTTAATTGTTATTGCCATGTTTCTTCCATGTCATTTAATTTAAAGTATTTAAAAGTTTCAAGCTTAAGAGTTTTTCGGTCTCATATTGATTAACTCTTAACCACTCGTCATGGTGTGAAGACATTTCAATTCATAAACATAACATCTCGTCAGAGCAAGTTAAAATTAAACTAGATTTCAATTAATGTAATTTAATATAATTTAATTTAATATTATATAATAATTGATAAAATTTATTTTATTATCATTATATACTATTCAATTCATTTGACATTGACTTAAATAACAAATTTTATCTTGTCAACGTCTTTTTGAATTTGATAATGAATAAATACACCGCAGCAACTGACTAAAATTTATCAGTTTAAAATTTCGACAAATTGGAACGCAGTAATGTATAGTTAGTTAATTTTAGGTTCACTGTTAATAACATTATAAACAAGTTTCACCTGTTTTTCATAATTGAGGTAATTTCAGTGCATATGAGTGAATACTGTTGATGTGTTGTCCAGTAAAATCGATAAAGTTTGTAACAAACTTTATTATGTTATCAGTCTATTCATGCATCAGTGAGTTTATTTTCCGTGTAATACTGATAAATATGTATATAGTGCTTTATTACTTTCATGAAAATGGAGAATAAATATTTAAGTATCCATTGTTTTTATTTTATTATAATCATGATTTAGTAAAACAAACAAGAAACAAGTGCAATATTATTTTTAAAACTCCTTTTAAAATGTAATATGAATAAACCATTTTGAACATACAAATTCAATGAATGTTAACATAATGCAGTTACTTTTTTAAACTTAACAACGTTTCCTTGTTTATTTGACTTCACGAGTGAATGTAATCAAGTACAGTGAGGTGACGAAGAATGTACTTTAACAACTGTCAAGAAGCATAAACTGTTTTGTTTTGTTCCGTGATTTCGACCCCTGCCGACAACAATACACAATGCAACAATTTTAATTAATCAAGTCAGGTTGTCATATTTAATTAAAAATAGAATGATGAGTTTAATGCTATCAAACAGGGGATAGATTTTATATGAAAAGCAGTAAACTGTGCATAAACATATCCGATTTATTCAATCGGAACACAGTTTAATTTAATTTTACCTGGTGTGGCTTTGTGCGTTCACAAAGACAATTTAGTGCTTATTGTTGTAACGGGCTCGATCGCAATAGTTAATAAATTGATAATTCTCTTACAAACTCTATGATGCATAAACAGGGAGATAATGATGATACGGTTCTGAGTTCTGTTTAATCATGAATATTCGATCCAATACCAAGTTTATTATTTACCAAAGAATATACCATATGTGATACGTTATTAAATTTTCAATGCTCTGTTTCATGTTTAATAAACATTGTTTACATTGTTCAATCTCATCTCATTTCAATTTAATAAAACATTTGTGACGTTTGTCGCATTTTGATTCTTATTTCATCTTTTTGGTAAAGTTTATGTTTGAGGAAAAACGTCTAATGGAGAATTGTGAACCAATGGTTGGCGTTTTATCTGAGGCGAACTGTTATTGCCATAAGAAGAAAACGAAATTCAAAGGATCTTAATTACAGTGAAAGCGAATAATGACAGCAATACAAAGAAAAGCAGTCGAAACCTATAAAACGGCACAGGCTTCACTTTATTTATTACCATTACATTATTTAATGATTAAGATTGAAATTATTTTATGAATTAAGCGATTGAAGAACTTTGTACATTTGTACGTTCCCTGTTCTAACGTAGAAAACGCTTTGTGATACACGACACTGACAATTTATTTGGATGATGAAAGCTTATCCGCAGGATAGAAATGCCCAAAGGTATGAACTGCTTTCGGTAAATAATACTGTACAACCCTTTCCCGTGACTACATGATGCGAAAAAAGTAAAAACGTGCAGAATAATAAAACAATTTTAATGGGACATTTATATTAAGGTGTATATAAAAATAAAAGCGGCCTGAAACAAACGAGGTGTGATAAAGCAGAAAAGCTTTGGGACTATAATAAATAGGAATACTTAACCCAGAAGGGATTCCAACGATTATGTTAATTTTGACGTATGCATTTATCACGCCAGCATAAATTGTGCTTAAGAATAATTATGCCTTGAAACGAAAATGGGACGACTTTTACAGCACTTTTACATTGTCTGTTCAGGTGTAAAGTGAAAAGTAAGGGAGCCGTTTTTTGCAATGAAGAACACGATATTTTTTGCTTGAAGTAAATTGTACGTATCTACGACCCATTCATTAAGAAAAGAAGACAATGCTACAAGTTCTCTTAATTAATCCAAAAAAAAAATTGTATATGTAACCTTCGTTATAGGCGTGTACCAAAGAAACGATAGTAGCATTCTCCGTAACAAGTAAATTTCATAATTTCGTAACATAAGATTTCAAACACGTGCATAAACCTAACGTATACGTATTATTCCATAAATCGAATATATCTTTACATAAAACGGCAGTG
Source organism: Aethina tumida (assembly GCF_024364675.1). Taxonomy (NCBI): domain Eukaryota; kingdom Metazoa; phylum Arthropoda; class Insecta; order Coleoptera; family Nitidulidae; genus Aethina; species Aethina tumida. Next base: position 18,827,097 of record NC_065437.1, on the reverse strand, counting down.
AAACTGTAACGCGTGTTGAAACGCGTTTATTGAATAAATAAACAAAACTCGTATTAAACAAGCATGCAATAAAGCCGTGAATACACAATATATGGGAACTGGTGTGATAAAACATCGTCTTCCTTTCTCATCGTATCGATCAGTTGCAACGGATATTCAAGTCTCATGACAGATATGCACTTTGCATTAAAAATGATTGAATGGATAAACTTGTTACTAGACAATTTACTCCGGCGCCTAGATTGCAATATCGATTGGAAATAAAAATTCGTACTGCTCTATTTTAGGATGCATTCAATTGGAATCACTGATTGGATATACTTTTTGTTCTGGCTAACGTGACATTCTATTATAAGTAGGTGAAATCCTTTAATGTACTATGGAAACCTAAGAAATTTAGGATTATATTTTGAGGTGTACAAAACTTCGTAATTGTTATTCATTATCATCAAAAAAAAAGTGTAATAAATATTACTATTATTAGGCTAATAACATGAAATATTGAGAAATTGTATGACCGTAAAGGAGCAAAACCCAAGACACAACCGAGGCATCGCAATATTCAAAGTTTTATAGCATTGCAGTTATTTGGAAATTTATTTCATAAAACTTGAAGATAGTTAGACTTTTATTCGAGTCACGAATGGAATTTTATCGCAAATATTGTAAAAAGCAATTTCCCTCATTATTGGAAATGTTGAAGTTAATTAAATGTACTAATCGCAATTTAAATATTTATTTTATTTATCCCCCTAATAAAAAGTTACGTTTATGAAGATTTATTAAAATTAATGTAATTTAATTATATTTGATATTCAAAATTAAATTAATATAATACTTATCTATAAAACATAAACATTTTTTCAACCAAATTAGAAGTAGGCAAAAGTATTGTTTACTTCTTCATAAATTTTATCTAGATATTTTATTATTATTTTATATACGTAAAGTGTATAGATCGATTTTAACATCCATGTTTTACAAAATATTAAAACTATGAAAATACAACAATTTACATTTTAAAATGAATATTAACATATTTTCTTTTTAATCTACATTTATTACTTAAAAAACATTAATATAGTATATTTTCTGTGCTTATTTGAAAAATGTTGAGCAAAAAATAACATTTTTCCACATTTAATTGTGAAATTTATGAAACTACTATAATTCAAAATATAATAATTAAACATGTTCGTCTTTTCTCTACGATTTAAATAAAAATGAAAAAAAAAAAAAAATACTATAATAATATTTTAGGATTCTATGTAAAATTTTACAACAGTAATTTCAATTTTCATGTGTGTATAATAAATTGCACCGAAATGTGCGATACAATTAACCCATATATGTTCATAAAATAATTTTAAAAATTTCGTAACAAATTTACAGCTATATATTAAACAATGACAAAAATACACTTTATATTGTAACATTTTCAATTCAATTAAAAACATGTAGGCATAAAAAGCACGAGAATTATAATGCTCGGCGAAATATTTGTATGTAACATTTTAATTGTTATTAAGATTAGATGTTAAACTAAATTCGAATAAAATAACTTTGTTACGAAGTTATCCTGTTATATGAGTAGAATATTTACGATAAGATCTACGTGCTATATCGAAATTGAGGCGTCGAAATCAATTGTAATGGGAATTTTTCTACATAAACTACTTTAACTACCCCACATTCCCATTTAATCGGCCACAAGTTAAACATTTATCGTGCACCGAAATCACCAAACATTTTAAATCTTTCAATTTATGATTCTCATTGCACTTTGTTCTATACACCATTGACATAACTATAGTGCATTCAAGCGATAAACTAGCAATTACATCCTTTAATATTTCAAAAGGCTATGTGGACTATCGTATTTTAATGGACCAAAGAATAAGCCGAAACATAAAGCAGAATTTCTTCATTCAGAAATCCAAGCCATTGTTATGTCTCTTCTGCTTTATTTTATTGCTGTTTGTGAAAATAAAGCGATTCAATGGTTATTTTTATGGCTGTTGCTTAAAGAAACATACGGAGTGTAGGCATTTCTATCACTGAGCAGCTGTTATACAAACATTTAAAGTGCGAAGCTAAAACCGTTTTTATCGTCCTCTTATTTGTTTCCCTTAATTCGTAATTTGAGAATGGGTTTTTGTTCACTTAGTTAATAAGTCTCACTATTAATCAGTCGTTCGCTGTCTAATTAATTGAAAATATTGTTTATCCTAGGACAGAGTGGTTATACATTTTTGATACGTATCATTTGTGCTGGGAGTATTATGATAGAGGAAAAGAGGAAAACGAAATTTTCCCTCACCGAGTTACTAACATTAAATCAACTCGGAAAAAAGATAATAAATTATACATTTGCTTAGGTCGCTATTTATATGAAAGGTCCGTATACACACACACACATATGTCCAAGGTATAAAAAATGAAATTTTATATTCCAGAACGTAGAAGTATTATTTATATTCTGTACCATTAACCATTTTTATGTGTGTGTAACGTTTCTACCGCTACTATCTTTTGTAGTAGGGCGTGTATTAGGGCATTAGAGTCCTAATATTATTTTAATTACAATAGTAGACTGAATTCTAAATTACAACGAAAATTATTTAAGAAATTAAACTTAAATTACAATTTATGATCTCAGATAAAGGAAACCGGTAAACAAATAGTAATTTTTATTTAATATTATTCGAAGTACGATCCTTTGTTATTTATACAACGTTAGAATCGTCTGTAAAACGATTGAATACAAAGGTGGAAGTCATTCTTTGGGATCTTTTCTAGGGCCCGTGTGATCGTAGTTTGGATCTCTTCTATGGACTCATAACGCTTCCATTTCATGGCAAATTTTAGTTTAGGGTATAAGCAGAAGTCTGCTGGAGCTAAATTTGGCGAATATGGCGCCCCTTTTGCCAAGAACTCCTTCATTATTCTGATCTTGTTACAAAAGGCGTCATAATCCTTGCTCCCAATATTCTGGTCAAACACATGTAATTCTATTCAGCAATCGGTCCAGAACCTTCAAATATACTAACCCATGATCGTTTGATCTTAGCGGGAATTTCGATTTTAGAATTCATAATGTTCGATTTGAAAAAAGTATAAAGAATATAGAGTATCTTTCTAAAGATAAAAATTTCGTGAATGACTAAATGTTTACCAATTTAGTTTAGTTTTTATATTCTGGGTGGCGCAAACCTGAGATAATTTATTGCACCACTCACCTAAGTTTTGAGACAGACCGAGTACATGGGTGTGATTATACATGGAACAATTATGTATGTTAAAAATTATTGAATTATACTTGTTGTTATTATCATTAATAATAATTAAAGTTGTTTATTTTTATTTTACAGCACAGGTACTATTATTTGGGGACATTTTGTTTATTCCACCTCCATTGTTAAAGCGTTTAAAAAGTATTCTAAATTAAAAGTCTCCTGGTTCACATTCATTTTTAAATTCTCTTAAACTGTATAATTAATCTTTAGAGTCCAAACCATACCTTCGTTAAATATTCAACTTTAATCTTAATGACCCTCTGGTAAAGTTCTTTGGAGACTTTTTTTGCTTTATATGAATTAATTGCTATATAGTTAATTGCTTTTATATTTCATAAAATAATAGTCATCTTAAATCGAGGAATGATTATCTTGTTAAATATTTTAAGCGTTAAGTTAATATAACAAATTTAATATGAACGGTATCTTTGTCAGATTTGCTTTAGATTCGTAATGTAATAACCTCCGTCTTAATCAAAATTTAATACCTTGATGGAGTTTTAGATTGTTAAACGTAAATAAATATATGTATGTCTAAATTAGACAACCATGATGGCTCGCTGTTGGAACTAATTACAAAATTAATCATCCATTTTATGTTTAATTGGCGTTCGATATAATTACCTAGAAATTAGTGGAGTTAGAGATTCGACGCGTCGCGCAGAACGCCTTCTGTTAACCGAGGGTATTCATTGAGGTATATTGTATAGTGGTTAGATCAGATTAGTAGTTACTAGCGGTATTATTGAAAAGCTTAGTTACAACTTCTGATTGGATTAAGCCGAATGAGCCCATTGTTAACGTGCTGGTGAGCGGATGTAAATGCATATGTCTGACACTGGGGTGTTGTTGACAAACAACGCCGGCATAACACGGGAAAATGTTTACACCCAAATTGTGTTCAAATTTGATAAAGATGATTGTTGTTTTGTGTTTGGTTTTGGTATTATTAGATTATGGTTCAATCAGAGAACGAAATTGGATCATACACTTTTCGGTAATTAATTTAGGTTTCGTTTGGAGTTTCAAGTAAAGGCAAAGTTAGTTATTAAATTTACTGGTGTCGGTAAAGAACTTATTTATTAATATTTATTCTCAAATTAATTTAAATTTAAGAGAATTGAAGCTAAATTTGATAATTAAATTGTTGCAGAAAATTATTCTAAAAAAAGATTTCTATAGTATAGTAGTATAGAAAATGAAATGTCAAGAAGTATAATTTTAAATAATAAGTTTGTTAATCATAAGAGAAAAGTAAAATATCAGACAAAATAAATCAATATCTTGTTCTAACCAAAAGTGGGCAAAGGAGTAATTTATGACCCTACTGTATATGTTTATTAAAAATTTAATACAAAAGGTTCATTAATTTATTTATTTTATTTATTATTTAAAAATTTTTTTATTATTTTTTTAGAAATGGTATATGGGCCTCTTGTCTAGAAAAAGTATTATCTAGTCTATCTTAGTATTTATCCTTAAAATTTCTACATAAATTATGGACTATATAACACATCGTTCAATAAGTCCCGAGACTAACCTAGAAATGGTCCTAGTAGTACCAAACTGGCCACGTTTCTCTAAAGTACGAATCTTTACATAAAACATGTAAAAATTTTACGTCGATCGAACCACAAACAGCAGAGTTATCGAGGTTAGAGTAAAGTCACTTTGTAATTTGTTTGAAAAATGGAGAAAAGTGAGTTTCGCGTGTTAATAAAACATTGTTTTTTAATTGGTAAGAACACCGTAGAAGCCCAGCAATGGTTTGAAAAACATTACCCGGACTCCTCTTCATCCAAACCAACGAATTGTCGGTGGTATGCTGAGTTTAAACGTGGTCTTACGGACACATTCGGGTAGGCCATTGGAAGCCCTTGAGATTGCAGAAATGACACAGATATCTTCTGGAAGCGTATTTACAATCCTTCATGAAAAATTGAGCATGAAAAAAGTTTTTCCAAGTGGGTGCCGCGATTGCTTGCAAAGGCAAAATTGAACGAGTTGGGCTTTGATTTGCATCCCCACCCCCCGTATTCGACAGATTTAGCCACCAGCGACTACTGGCTCTTTGCTGATTACAAAAAAATGCTCCAGGGAAAAAAATTTGGCTCGAATGAGGAAGTCATTGCCGAAACTGAATCCTATTTCGAAGCTAGGATAAATCCTTTTATAAACATGGTATAGAAACGTTGGAACGATTGTATCATTCTAAAAGGAGATTATAATAATGAATAAAAATGATTTTTGAAAAAAAAATCTTGTTTTCGTTGTTAGTCTCGGGACTTATTGAACGATGTGTTACTATATAAATATAACTATTATATTCTATATAAATATACTAACTATTCTATATGTGGTATATAAATTAAAATAAAAAATATCAAAGGTCCGTTCTACCTCTAAATACCACCCCTTACTATTTGGACCCATCTTGGTATGCCAAAACTTTTTACATATAACGTGGATTTATTCTTTGATTTGGAGGTATCCGGATTCGTATTGATCTTCTATCACTAAAGATAGTCCAAATCTGCTTGTATCTGTAAACGTCATAGTATTCCTTCCACTCTTCATGCCTCAATTCTCTCTCCTGACATCAAACTAATCTCGCTGCAGGCTGAGGGGTAACTCTGAGAAGTGTGCAGTTTCGTATTGGGTCCGCTCATGCTTCTCTGATTAATAATCAACCTTCCCGGTGAGATGTCATACATCTTTGGTCAAGATTAAATGCTGCGGCCACGTCAACTTGTCTTGAGCCAGCCGGAAGCATTCTTACAGCATGATGTCGGTCAGCTTCTGATAAATGACGTCTCTGCATGATTTTCAGAAGAGGCAGAAGAAATTTGTTGTTAATTCTTGAACAGAGTTAAAATCAAACAGTATATTTAAATATCAACTGAATCTTAAGATGCGTTTTTTGTATAAGATTTTATTGTTTTCATTTTTTCATTTTTACTCACAAATAATCAACGCACACAGGGAGTAAAAAGAAATGTATGGTTAAATTTATATTTTGGTCGTGCTTAACTTTTTTCGTTTGAGTGTAATTAATTATTACTTATTTTTACCAGCGCATTCGCCATTTCTACAATCCTTCTTGTATGACATTCATTTAATGATTACAAAATTAAAAAGAGTCATTATTTATACAAACAAATACTCCAAACAAAAACAAAAAAGAATTCCCTACCTTAACAAACAAACAAAAAAAAACGATAATAAGTAAAATAACAACGGGGATTTTAGTCGTTCACCATTAACATGCTATACACATTGACATTTTTTTGTGTTACTTTTTACGTCGAATATTTGTCCTTTACAAGTTGGCAACGATCAAAATAATGACCCATTATCCTGTGTAGACAACAATGGCAAAATCTCGCATACACACAATCGTGTCGGGCCTTTTATTTTTTAATTGACTTTCGGTATCTGACTGTGTGACCGTGGCACACGAACCGAGAGAAAACATTCGCATTCCGAGTACGTGCCGCCATGAATTTTAAATCCGATTTAAACTTAAACGCTGATAGGATCCATTTTCCGTCGGATTCGATAATACGAATTGTCAAACGGTGTTTGAATCCGCACTCTTCTGGGAATCCAGGTGACGTTTTAGGCGGAAAAAGTATCGTGGGAATGGGACACCGTTATTCCCGCTATAATACATCACGTGTGCCACGCAATCCCGGACATTGTTCGGTGTTTGCCATGTTTACATGTTCTTCTATTGGCGAAGTGGACGGAGGTGACTGTTAAATGGGGCTCTAAGCGCATTACTTAGGACTGGCCCTCGTCAAAATTGCTGAAGTGTGCAAATATGTAGTGTAATATAATAAACTGCGGCAAAGGTGAAAGTTGGCAAATATTGTTTCATTCAACTAAAAACTAAATTATTTTATAACGTGCAGTTTATTAATATAAACGGATAATATAATATAAATAATCAAATGAATTATCATATCTCTAAATTTCATATAATTTTATTAAAACGTAAATATTTAAAATAACTAGAAATTCGTATGAATTGTTAAATTACAGATTTATAATTATCAAATTGGATACACACTCAATTTTGTGGATAATTCGTGAGTGATTTATGTCGATTTGCAATAGTGTATTTTAATTATATCACTCAGTTACAAAATTACTTTTGTCATAAATAAAATGACCAATATTGTAAAATGTAAATTGTTTAAATTGTAACAATTAACATAATAGATTTAGAACATTCAATTAATACTTAACATAAAACAACAGATGTATCTGAAAAGTGTAAGTAAACAATTGCTAATGCAAATACAAGCCATATTTTAAAAGGTTTATTATTTTTAAATTATATTAAATTGTACAAGTAATTACTCAAAGCTTTGGCAACATTAAAACTTTTATAATAATAATAATTATAACATAATAATTAATTTATCCTTAATCAAAAACTATCTAACGAATATAATTTATTAATTAGTAAAAATTCTCTTTGCTCTTTTCTTAATATACCCTTTATGTGTACCGTAATAAATTATCAACTACAAATTCCTAATTTTTATTTACAATGGAAGATCGAACGACAAGAGTTTGTATCTACTTTTATTATAAAATAATATAGCAAATATATTTTAACAATAAGTCGAAAACTTCACTAATTTGTTAAAAATATTAGTAATGTTATGAAAGGGGGGATATACTAGAATTATGTAATTACAAATGAACAAATTCCAGATAAAAAATTACATCTCAATTTACAAATGTTTAATATCAACAAGTTGCTGTCACCGTGGAACATTGACCGTATAATACCCTCATAAAATTTCCCACGGAATCTAATTATGAAATTGCTTTCAGTAATAGCCTTTTGCATGCTTGATGTATTGCGTGACTGAAAATGTAAGTTTATGGCTTTGGAAATTTCGATATCAGAAAATATTTCCAAGCAATGAGCATCACTATCCATTTCAAATAAATATCAAATCATAATTTGGTAAAATAAATAATTCACTTCTCTATGTCTAGTCTCATGGTGATCATCAAAATGATCCTGCTAGAAACAAATCATGACATTGCTAGAAACAAATTTTTAGTTTTGTTTTCTTTACTATTTGATTTTTACATTTTTACTTTTATTCATTTAAATTAACAAACGAAAATTTGTATTGTGAAACCTACTTAATACCACAGACCAAGATTAACTTAATTAAAATCATAGTGTACTAAATATGCTCAGATAATGACACAGAAAACTTATAGTACAATAATAATAAGTTTGAATAGGTTTGTAAAGGACTTCTATTGTCTTACATTTGGATTAGTATAGTGTCACTGGCTGTTATTAACTATAATTGGTTTGTTGTATCGTAGAGTGGCCAGAAGAGGCCAACCACGAAAGGAGTATGTTTTGAGTTTAGAGCTAATGGACGCTATATATAAATGAATTGCTATATAAAAGACCAAACATGGTGCTTATCGATTCGGAACAGCAAATTTGTAAAAATCACACCGACAAAATAAATCAATTAGAATGCGATGCTTGAATAAAAAACATGTGAAGTTTACTTTTACAAATTATGGCTGGATTCGTTTGACCGTTAGCGTCATAAATCTACTTTCACATCAAAATCCAGTGACCGTTAACAATGGGCATGTAGGTTCGGGAGCATCAATCAATCATAACAAATTTATAACGTGCCAAGATGACCACCAACAGTAACACAGAAGAGGTGGGGACGCCAATTATTGTCTCATCGATTATTTAAGTGGCGATGCACATAGTTTGAATTAAAACGTCCTCAAACACACGTCAAATATATCAACATATATTCAACTCCATTGTAAATCGTTATTTTGATAAAATCTTTAAAATTGCTTACGAAAATTATATAAAAATCCTTTGAAACTTATCAACAAATTGTATTACAATCAATTTCTTTTTATTTTTCTGTTATAACTTTAAATGCCTTATATTAATTTACTTATTAAAATAAAATACTGATAGTGAAAAAACATTTAAATTTATATAATACAAATACTCATCCATTAACATCCATAAATCGCAAATGTGGCATTTTGATAAATGTTTCATCAAACGTTATTAATATAAAAGCCATTATATAAATTTAAAAGGAAAACTTAATAAGACTCATATTTCAAGTGTAACTGTTTCGGAAAGTTCAATTTCATTTCATCTGTATATAAAGTTTTTTCTGACGCTTTTGCATAAAATAAACCTTCAATATGTAAAACAAGGGGGACGAGTAAAACTTTTCCACGCTTCATATTTTTCATTCTCCTGGTTCTCTAAGGTTTTTGTCTCCTTTATGCAGTTCAAATTCAGCTCCCTTTTATCGCCATCCATTAAGGTTTAGATAAGAATGGACCACTGCTTTGAAACACGAGCATCCAGAGAATTTAGCGACCATTTCGGATAATTACTGGTTCTCAGGAAATTGCGTATAAAAGTGAAATATTTTTCGGAAAACTTAGCTATATTGAAATATTCATCATACTCTCACCGTGTAATTGCGAATGAAATTATTCTCTAATAACTTTTGAATTAGATTTAACTACATAAAATTAAAATTAATATTCAATATAAACGTCATACAGTTCATGAAATGTTTATATATAAATCCTAATATTAATGAGTTTGCACAATCTATAAAATTATTGCAAATCAAATCATTTTGCCTAATAGGATTAATTAATTTTCCCTGTCTATTCAGCTTGCGTAAATCCTTCGAGATACATGCACAGATTAGGCTGAACCATTCCTTTAGACATGTAGATTGTTAGAAACAATAGTGTACCTTTAGCACGTCCATGTAAATTTGATTTAAATTTATAGTTTATCCTTCTCGAGGGATAATAAATGGCAGTGGGGTTAGGATCGACAAATAAGTTTATCGTTGAACGTGAAACGCCAGATGTCCATGGTTAGTAAGATCCGACACCGAAACCGAGAATTCCAACATACATATTGTCGGTTTCAAGAGACAGAAATATATTTGATAAATTAATTAATCAGTGAAAATATAATATAAGAAGACTTAATTTGGAATGACAAAAGCTTATTCATATTATGTTAATTGCTTAATGACCAAAACGGAATAGGTGGCTTCTAACAGATTAAATTTTAATTTAACAAATGATAACAAACAACTTTAATTATTTAACATCTAAACAAATTAAACGAACTCTGTAACTAATTCGATTAATTAATTTACTTTACATTTCTATTCCATTATAGTTAATTTAACGTTGTGACACTATTAAATATTTTACAGATTTGTAGATATAGTAATTTTATCATTATTCTATAGTTTTTATACATATAGACAATTGTATTTTTATCTCTATACCTCTTTATTTAAATTCAATCTTATCTAAACGCATTTGTTAACGATCAACAGTGGTTTATTAGCTTCATTAGTAAATCACTTTGATTAATGTGACAAACAAGATTAACACACACAGAAATTCATCCGATTGCACTCTATAATCAGTGTATCAACTAACATTTCTGATAAACCTAAACGATAAATTAACAACGTGTTAAATTTAAAATACGACAATTTGCATTTAGCTTTGATGTTGCAAAACATGGCAAATTAAACTAAAATGATATGGTGATAGGAGCGAAAATGTACGGACACTGGGTTAAGCGAAATGCCAAGTTGGAAGGTGTAAACTATCGATTTTGGGAGCGTGAACGTGATTATAAATACGACAACCTAATCTAGATGATATATTATAGTTTAAATTAATTAAACAAAATTTTCATCTAACATGCTAATATCTAATAATCCTAATACGTGTACATAGACTTCATTTTATATAAAGAGATAACCATTATGAATCTTTTATGGCCCTTAGCCGGGTTCGAGGATTTAGTGGATTGATTTTCACTGGAATAATTACCTATTTAAACTAATCTCCTATAAATTATATCATGATATAAAGACCAGATTATGGTGAATTTCAGCACGTTCAAGCGTATCCACTCAGTATTAATGGCAAATGAGTTTTGGGCTACCGAGACAATGCGTTCATTGCCTAAGCGATTCATTTTAGAGTTAATAGAGATCTTGTTGTTACCCTATAACTATTTATTTAACTTTTATATGGAATTATTTACGAATATATCTGACAAAATCTAGTCGGGACCAAGAAAATGATTATTTAATATTGTATCATTAATAGTCATATTGTATTTTTTTGTCATGGGTAATTATGATTGTGAAATGTTAGAGTATAGTATTTATTTTATTTGTGTTTAAATGAAGCAAATGCAGCTAAGTTTACACTGGACATGGTTTTAGGATGTAAAGTTTCGTATTATTATAGTAACAAAACAACATCAGCGAAACTATCCAGACTACGGTCGTTATATCTTCTTGTCGTGAGTTATAATCCCACTTTAGATTTACAGTTATTTTAAAGCACATAAATCTTTCTACAGACTATAAAGTATTCACCAAATGGTACCATTTGTACACATCCGTACAGACAACAAATATTAGCACTTGATTAGGCATTGTAATAATGATGCACAATTTATTATGAATCACTAAAACCTTTGTTATTAATATTTATTTTAATGTTTTGGTCAATGATAATAATATTATATTTATAATCAAATTTACTCTTATTTCAAAACTTATAATAATGGAAAATTGGTATATGTAACATAATTGTGCTGGTTAATGTTTGAAAACATATCATTGAAAATGTATTTAGTTTTTTATTTCCAAAAGTGAACATAATATCCTAATTAAATATAAATTGTAGCTTAGGAAGGATGAAAAGAGGATTACACAGATGTAATAAAACATTCAACGAGCTTTCGAATAAACCGTATTTTGTAATAAATGAGTAAAGTGTATCATCAAAGTTTCAAGTCAGTTTAAAATTATTTAGTTTATTTTGATTCCAGCATATACCAGAACATCTTAAACAAAGGCACTAATTGTAAGATTACAAAAAGTAAGAAAATTAATAAGAACAAAACTGCATTATATAGTTCTCTCTAAAATTAAAATTTTAATTCAATAGTCTAGAATAATTAACATTATCTTTGTAATATTTTTCAAGGTACTTCTTTTGTTTCAAATTATACCACCTATTTCAATTGTAAAAAATGTATATAAATAACAATTAATAACAATGATATATTTTTATGAATCGAACAACATTACATGATTTTGTCTCAATCACTATGTTTAAATTTAAATAACAAGGAGACACAAATCATGTTACCATGTTTCTATGCCATTCAAATTTTGGTGAATGCGCTCTCCCTATTCAGTCGACGAAATTTTCAAATTATTCGAAATTTTGTACTTATATATTAGAACTTAGCAATTACCAATTCTCCTGCTTCCGACAAAGCCATGAACAACAGCCTTAAATGACAATAAAGAACCTGCGTTATTTTCATTTAATTTGTGCACAAATTCCTCATCTTTCTACATAAGCTGGATTTGAGGATCTGAGAATATTTAAACAAACGTTCTTTAATGTTTTAGAAAGACGCTTTACGAAAAACGTTTATAAGATATTGAAATGTATTGAAATGCAGGGCTGAGATCCAAAGTCTTCAGATATTTATTACGTCGAGATTTATATGGAGATTTAACATAAATCTACTTGATGATAAAAGCAGGATTAGCAACATTCATGAACTTACTTCGAACTCTTTTTATCTGATTAAATTGAACGTATATAATATTCTGATATTATAATAATGACAAATAACAGACTTTGATACTTTACAAACCAGTAAATATATGAAAATGTAAAGAAATAATAATGAGAAAATAGAATATAAAAAAAATAATTGATTGAGTTTCAGTTACGACACAAAATTTGGTGTACGAAAACTCATATAAAACATTCTTTCAGTAAAATGGCCGTATTTATTCTATGTGGACCACTAGATAGATAATGATTATAAGAGAGCTCCTTGTATAAATAAGTGTACAGTGGTTTTGATTTGTGATTCTGAAAGTTTACATATTATAAAATATAAAATTGTATTTGCTGTCATAGAAAAATATTAACAATGAAAATTGTCTAATATATTTTAATTTTTTGTAAATAGCCTGAGAGACCACCATTAAAAAATACAAAGAAATTTGAATTTAAATGAAATCACATAAACAGCACAAATCCATAAAACTGTCCAGATATATATGCAATTTATTTCGATCAATTTAAAAGGGTAGACGCGCCTTTAAAAATGCACACACCGACGGCATAAAAATTGCCCAGAAATCGTGTATATTTAAATTTAAATACCTCTAGTGACACACTAAATATTAAATGAGGTCTTTTCGTCGTTTAATTTTAAAATAAAAAAGTTAATTTTCATGGCACGGCCAACGTAAAGCTTGGTCGGGTCGCAGTCGATAGTAGACACAGAGGTCGTAATCCGCACTAAATAATTCAGGCCGAGATGTACGCCGAGTCCCCGTGCTCCACTGGCGGTAAAGGGTCTCTGCAGGGCGCGCCACTATCCCGTTGAAATGGAAAGTAGATCATTCGGTCGTCCGGTTTTTAGTCTAAATTATTGAACACACGCTCCCTTATCACACCCGGAGGACCTCATAACTACAATTATGTTTACACATGTGATAATCTACATATCCACCTATAAGTAAAGTTTTGGGAACTTCTCTTTAAAGTTACCTTTGGAAAAAATTATTTTTCTTATGGGGATGCAAAAGATTACATTTACTGAACATAAAATATTACTTTTCAACTCGGAAACAAAAGCTTCAAATAATAAGTCCAAACCCTCAGAATGATCCATAAAAAGTGTGTGTTCAACAAAAAAGTATTTCATTTTATTAAAACTTGACTAGCTTGTTCTTACCTTATTTTATTCCAAGGCATTAACAACTGAACTACATCATTTGCTACGAAAACGTACTTACATATATCTTCTACGTTTCTGGAGTGTAAATGGAGAAATACTAAAATTAAACTCTCCCCAAAAGTTAATAAAAACGTTACATTTATTGTGTTTCGTCACAGAAAAGTGTAATATTTCGAACTCACATCTCATAGGTATATAGTAACGCAGAACATATTTATTTACCGAAATGAAATCTTTATAAAGAAAATTCAGACTGGTACTTATGAAAGATTGAAGTTTTATTACGATTTCAACAAAAGTTCAGAAATGCTTTTCATTTTGATGTCATTTTTATATTGTCATGTCAGGAGATGATTTTCCTTTGTCTTTAAATTATTCCTAAAAGAGATTTTATATTACTATATAGTATTAAGCAATGTTACTACTTAAAATACACTATTATTTCAAATAGAATAAATGTTGAAAAATAATATACAAATTATGAGTAAAATCCATACAAATGTTTCCAATGATATATTTATGTGTATCAAAAACAATACAGTTAATAATTGACTTGTTACAAATGATGACAAACTCATGTTATATTTTCGTATTTTAACATTTTTACATAAGCATGTAAAAAGGTATTCTTTTAAAAAAGATAGTGTTTTTATGCAATCTATGTAGCCTTTATTTTTGTTTTATTTAATGATAAATGTACATAGTCATCAGAGTATACTACAGCTGTTTCCCATACCCATAATCTGAAGAAAGAGAATGCAATACAATAAGATTATAACATATAAATTTACTAGTAATATAAAGAAATAATAATATAATTATACAAGATCAAGAACAAATAAAGTTAGTAAAGTGTTTTGGTATATTAATGTTTTAATTTTCATAATTTTGATAATTCATAGATGAATGATATTAGATCTTCATGTAATATGTAATTGGACATTAAACTAGAATAACATACAATATTAAAAATTCCAGAAACTGTATTTATCTAATTTCAATTTTTTTTTAAGAATAGAGCCTTTTTATTTAGACAAAAAACCGATATTTCAGACTGTTATTAATGCATAGGTTCGGAGAGTATGTTAACAAAATGAGGCAAAACCCTTGTGCAGTATATATCTACCACCGAAAGACACAAAGAAAGTTACAGAACGCCGAATTCCTTTGTATTTCTAGTATCGATAAAGCACAAAAATAGCGGAAAGAATGAGAGAATGGGGAAGTATTGGTTTATTCAATAAGTAACAGTTGATGTACATTTGCCTTGTTCAGAGAACAATGAGTTATTTAAAGGATTCTGCCGAAGCCTAATAAATATGTAAATGCTAGTTCCTGGTTGTTTGTCAGTTTGGTTCAGATCAAGATTTAAATAAGAAATATTATTTAGTAGGAGTGAACTTCAATTTTATAATTCAATGTACTATTCAAAATGAGAGGACGTGTTTCAAAATGTTGGATTTTATTGGAAATATGTGGACATTTTATTTGTATTCCGTAAATGCCGAACCTACATTTTTTACAATTATTGACAATCTACGATTAAATCAGATTGTACAATAAACCATTTCGCAAATAACAAAAAATCAACAATACGTATATTTTAACATTGATATTGAACTGCTTTATTGAAGTTTTAATCAAACTAAATTAGTTATCAGGATAAAAATATATCGGCAAATATCACTAAACAAGTTCTGTTCGCCAGAAAAATATACATATACATTTGAAATTGTTTTATTTTAAGAGACCCTAATTTTTATTGAATGTTATTGTGATTAATGTAAAATTTTCGTAAAACTACAGCATCTATTCGCAGTTCTAAATGGATTTTCTTTGTTTCAGAATTTAAAAAATCAAATAATGACAACGAATTTATGGGTTGAACAGGTAAGTACACATTTTTTAATTTTTAAATTCTTTACATTTCAGTATATTCAATCAAATTATTCAAAAATCAATAAATAATTAATTTAAAATTGTGAAAAACGGACCATTTATTACACGGATTTTGTAAAACCAACAATTTTGTATTCGTTAATAAAATATATTTGTTTGATTAAAACTTATATCCAAATATTAAAGATCACAAAAAGCATTGTTTGAATGTTATTTGTAACTAAACCCTTACACAAAGTATATTTTATAATTTATGAAACAGTTATAAATTGATTAATAAACATATGTTAAAAAAACATTATATTAACGATCCATTTGTCACAAATGTTTAAAATTGTATTGTATAATTTAAATTGATTGCTTTAAAAACTGTATCTACATATAGCTTTACATACGAGTTCAATTAAGTTAGGTGTATGAAATCAGTCCCCTAAGTAAATGGACCGACGTATAAATGATTTATAATCTGCCAACAATGGTCTGGGGTGGTCAATTAAATTATTACGTCTAAATGGAGTGTCAATGTATATGCAATTTTATTTTGAACTTAATTGCTTTTACAGATACATTTCGAAATGTACAATAATCACAAATTCCCCCAATTAATTTTACACAAAATAAACGAACAATTTATAATTAGTTTTTTTTTTGATATTTTACAGTCATGGTACGATTATAAACTACGATGGGAGCCTAAGGAGTATGGTGGAGTTCATATGCTTCACGTGCCGTCCGATCATATCTGGAGACCAGATATAGTGTTATACAATAAGTAAGTTGGTAAATAATTTCCTTTATGTGTGAGTGTTAACTTTCTATGTAGCTTGTTCGTAGAGAACTAAAATACTCTTTCAGATTGCTGTCCTACGGTTTAATTTATTTCAGCTTCTTTATTAAAAGTGTCCCGTCTCTTTCGGTTTGTAAATCAAGTCACGTCGAATAATTATTATTTTAAAAGTGTCACGAGCATTTCTAGAACAGGCGAATAAATTTTAAGGAAATTCGCGGAAATCACTTTTCGCTGTACTCCAAGACCATTTCCGTCAAGATTTGAATTTCAAATATACATATATTTTTACTTAGTTCGGAAAATATCCCCAAGAAATTGTTTTTGCCAAATCTTTGAGGCTAGCGGTGGAAGCGGTAATTTTAAAGCCAAAGGCGTTTCATAACTTCAAAGTGCTGTATGTAAAATAAAATTACTCATAAAATCAAAAGCGCAGCAACATTTTACACACTCTCACTGGAAAATGGAACACATTATTTTACAATTATATAAAACATTGGTTGCTTTTATATTAATAATATTTTAATTATTCTATATAAAAAATTTTATTGCAAAATTCTTTTGTGTTTGTTAATTTTTTACTTTACTGTTGGGTTTTATTCACAATGACAATAACAACTGCATCGCATACAAATAGTGTGTGATGCAATTTTAAATAGATGATATGATATGGAAGCTGAAGTGATGTATGAATCACGTTTTGTCGTAATATGTAACATCATTTGGTGTTTCCGAGTTCCGCAATAATGTCAAGCTGCACTTTACCACGGGCTAAAAAAGAAGTGGAAGAGAAAATTTTGTCATTTCATTGTTAAAATAGTTACTGAATGTGTAATGAGATATTAATAAATTAATTAATGTGCATTCTAATTGTTAAAAAATATTATAACGAATTACAAAATTTATTAGAATGTTTATAATACTAATTAGAGTAACATTAGAACAAAATTTCAAATAAATATTTTGCAACCATCACATTTAAATTCCTTCAAACTCTTTAAAATCCTATTTTCCAAGCCACTCTTGAAAAAGTGATATTTATTGACGCTGAAACTATGTTTCTCGTACTTTTTCACAGGGCTGTGGCAACTCAGTCTCGATTAACCAAACAGGAATATTTATGCACTGTACATTTAGCGTCTCGACTGAAAATGGAAAAACCAAATGAAATATGCAGTCGTAAAGTATCGTTCAGAATGTCAATGATTTAACGACTTTTTTTATAAAACAGAAATAAATACTAAATGGCATTTAATGTTGTTCTGCGATGTGAGTTACAATGGCAATTGTCGCCACGGCAAAAATGGCAATAATTCGTGACCAACATGTTTATGAGGCCAGGTCTTTTAGAGAAATATTTCGCTTCCGCTCGTATTTCATTGGATCTGGATAGTTATTTCGAGGCAGCTTGACGTCCTCTTCTGAGTAATTTACATTGTAATTTAGAATATTACATCGCTATTTCACCACCTCTTATGTGTCATAAAATTAATTTCAGTCTTTAACGACTAGTCGTAATTTATTACACAACAATAAACGTTTAGAGTAATTATTTCAACATCTTCCACTGAAAATGAGTAAATTTCCAGCTTGTTTGTATAATATTGTATACCACCACATTTTTATACATTTCATCGATAGATATCTACAAAGCGAGGATAATATCTTCTGGTTGGGGAAGGAAAAATATGAGGCAATATTGAGAAGCTGTGCTATAAACAACACAATATGGAAAGTGCACACTCCAATATTGATACGTTGAGAAAACGAATTTAGAACTTTATCCTTTGATCTCTATATCGGAAGTGTCGCCTATCCAAAGGTTCTGTGGAAAAGTTTCACGGAAAATAGTCCACACTCTTTGCGTACCCTAGAAAATGTTTTTTCAACAATCCGTTTTCAATAGAATACTTTATTTAGGTCACTATTAGAAAATCCTCTTAATTAGATGAAGTTTAATTCAACCTAATAAACGTGATAAAGCATTTGTGCAATGTGTAAAAAAAAATATAACTAATTTCTTTTACCTGATTTCTACTGCTGTGTTATTCTAACACATTATTATAGTATGACTTAAATATGAAAATGTGAATTGTTAGTTAAAATCTTTTTAGTATACATCATAACATAAATTTCCCATTTTCATTATTTTCTTGCCGAACAGAGGAAAAAATATGTAAACATTAATATTAAAATACTCTGAGATATTTCTAAATATCACCTAACTTAATTCTTATTGGGAAATATCTTTTTATGTAATAATAATTACTCATTTTAGTGAACTTAAGATTCACATTTATCACCGAATACATCGATAATATAATCCGCTTTTTACTTATAATAGTCCTTATTTGCTTTTACTGGTATATTTTTGTGGAAAATCTCAAGGGCATTAGCCCACTGTCTTAGAGAGAATCGTTAAATCTCCATTAATCTTGTTCGCGTTTGACAAAAACTGAGATGTGCGGTAATCGATTTTAGTTTAAACCATGATACGGTTTTTAGACGACATGTTAACAACACACTGTTATATGAGACTAAAAATGTACTTTTATTATTAAAATAACGTAACTTTTAATTGTCCAAATACAAAGTTTTAATCAATCTTATAAGACAAAGAACATTCTCGAAACAATTCGTCGGTGGTGAATTTCATATTTTACCCAATCAATGTTTTCAATTCAGAAAATTAATTATGCGTGCTTCCTCCCTTCCTTAATCATTCCCTGGCGCCAACCGAATTTTTACTTCAGTGTAATAAATTGGGTAATTAGTTCTGTCCAAATTCGATAAATTGAAATAAAGGGGTCCGTAGGGAATATTCGTGAGTGTTCGCACTTAGCTATGCACTACTGAGATCTCTGAGCCAGTCACTTAATGGATTATGGGAGAGCAAAAGGGTTCTGTTTATGTATTACTTCCTCTATAGAATCCTCGGAGTAAATTCATACGGAATTAATTCCTTTTGTGAATACATTTTTCTGTGCCGCTTTATTTAAATTGTATTAGGATTTGTTCAAGCATGATTAATTATATAATTTCAATAACTAATTGATTTGAATTATCGGATGTTGTTGCGCCACTGCATTGTACCTGCGTATGAATTCAGCTGCATGACTACAAGTTTTACGGAACTTTCTTATAAATTACCTTACGTGCCTTATGTGCTGCATACATTGATTTCACATTTAGATGTCTGGAAATCCTAATACAATGTACGTCCTGTTCCTTAGTTTTAAAAACTTTTATACCTATCCGAAACTAATAAACATTTGTCCTAATTTTTGATGTCTTAGACTCAAGTAAAATGTGCTCCCTTGTTTTCAACTCTCATAAAGTTTTGTTGCTGGAGCGGACTAAGTGATTTATACGCTGCGTAGTGAAAAATAATACTTTACAGTTAACAAATGTACGTAATGTTCGTTAAAGCCAGAAGAGAAACCTTTAGCAACAACAACAACAACATATTACTTGCAATTTGCTTTAATTTGTAAATATTTAAGTGATTTATATCTTTGGTTTGCTTTCTAAAATAAAAACGTTAGGACATAATAATGATTAGAAACTGTTCTGAACTGTGGTTCAATCTATATGCATTGTAAGCCAAAATAATATTTATCTTAAGAAATCATACAAAATCACAATTAAAAACTGCAGAGT
The DNA here is from genome assembly GCF_024364675.1 of Aethina tumida. Taxonomy (NCBI): domain Eukaryota; kingdom Metazoa; phylum Arthropoda; class Insecta; order Coleoptera; family Nitidulidae; genus Aethina; species Aethina tumida. Next base: position 18,806,579 of record NC_065437.1, on the reverse strand, counting down.
CCAGTAAAATTCTATCGCATTACTGAAATTAATCGATACAAAACATTTCCTGTTTATTAAATACGTTTCTTAATATCATTGCTTTTAGTACATTTCATCTCAAAAGTCTAAAAATATATCACACAAAAATATCCAATATCTTTTTAAAAATAGTAATAATAAAGTGAAGTACATTTGAAATCTTTTAACAATTCCTCGAATATAATCTTTCTATATTTATTTCTTCATAATGAAATTTAAAAGATCTAAAACCAATATGAATGAAATTAATTTTATTATTTCCAGATGTATTTTAAATACGAGATTATATTACATATTTGCATTGTGTCATATTTTTCTGCTTTTTAAAACTAGTAAAATTTTTATTTACTCTACGATATTTGGCGATTGATCCGAAATGTTACAAAGTTAACTAGGGGATGCAGATGTTCCTTATATCTGAGTAAAAATAAAATGTAACCAAATATTACGTTTCGCTCAGTTTGCGACACTTTTGTTATATCTTGTAATATTTTAACATGTCAAATATACAACCACATCAGCTTTTCGTTCATGCGAATGTTTTATATATTTGTATACATTGTTACGACAGTTTTATTTTAGAATTCGTGAATTATTTGTTGTAATATCAGAAGCATATTCTATTGACAAGAAATATATTTCTGATGCTTTATTTGGTAAATAAGAGAGTTTGGTAAACTTAGCTGTTTAACTAGTTCTGTGACAGTAACATCACTGAGTACAGAATACTTCATTAAAGTAACATAAAAAAGTTTTGTTAAAATATTTGCATAAACTGCTTCGTTTAATGAAATGTGCTTATTAATATTAAGAACAGGAAAAGGAACAAATAAGCCGTAAACAAAATTAAAAAATATATAAAACGAAATATAAACTAATCATAAAAAAGTATCCTTCATATAATTCAATTAATAAATTATATTTAAATTTCCCTAAATTTATCACTACACAAAAATAAAAAATTAGTTATGCAAATGAGATTATTTCAATAATTCAGACTTATGCAAATTTTATCAGGTTTAGTTATATTAATGACACCACGAGATTAACCCCGTCGCAATATTAGTACGTTTGTCGTGTGACACTAACACGATTAGTGACAATAACGCAATTTCTCGTACGAAATTTCTCGAAGTGCACGTATCTCGTTAGTTTACAGTGTATACGTTATAATCTCTAAGGAACTGATTAAACTTAAATTGTGCTTGTATGCAAAACTTTTTAATTTTTAAAATAGAAAAATTCATTAACTTAAGATCTTATTAACTTTGGAATTTAATTTAAGTATTGTTTTGTTGACGGTTTTAAAGGAAATTTTTAGTTCCATCATTTATATTCAAGTCATAGAATTGGAGAAGTTAATGAATGGATTCATTGTGAAACTTTTAATGTTACATAAAAAGAACTTGGGAAACTTGCACTCTTTAATAGATCATAATTTTGTAATAATTAAACTTAACCGATATTTTCTTGAATATAAATTATTGACTTTAAATACTTTTTCAAAATTACAATTCTTTAATTTATTTATATTTGATTATTGAGACAAATTAATATTGTTTATACACAAAAGTATACGTTAGAAAATAGTTGTTAATTGTTGTTTAATAAGCTAATATCAAAAAAATTCGTTGGATAATAGTTTGATTAAGTTGAATATATTATGTATACATTGTTTACTTTTTTATTCCAAAATAAAATCAGGTATAATATAGTTGTTAAGAATTAAGGAATTACACTTTAATAATAAAGAGACAATAACTGCATGAAAGTCTGTATCACATTTTAAATGTATTTTACAAAAAATCTATACTATACCGTACGTAAAAAAAAACAAAATTAAATATAATACTCTGTCTTTGAAATAATAATAATATGATGAATAAAAATATTGTAGAGTTAATAGTTTCAAAAAGGTATTTCACCAATTTATATTTTATAATTGCCAAAATTAATAAAATCCAAATTAAGTAAAATATTCTAATCCATAGGTAAAATAACTGTCACTTTAATTACAGTCAGAAAATTGAAATGGAACGATTTATAACGCCTGTCATGGCGCAGGTCGCTACCAGCCAGAAACATGTGTAAAACGTTACAGGTCACCTCCACTTCCGAACTTAACGAACCCTTGTTCGAATTACCTTAGCAAATTGTATAAACGAGTGGGGCTAGTAATTAGTTTTAAAGTCCCGTTTTATATGCTATTCAAGAACTTTCAGGGTTACAAGTTACAAAATTATTATAAATGAGGTGTCATTGTCTCAGTTAGTTCCTGTTTGCACTGACTAATTGGTATCTAGTTACTATAATATAAGACAAATCAGTGCAAATTTACTTGGCACTAAGTTGCTGTATACAACAAATTTTATGATTAATTTAGCCACATATTTGTAACTTTATAATTAATAAATCAGTGTTAGTGTGTAGGTTTTTCGGACTGTTGAATTTGATTGATATTATCTGACGGATCGTTTAATTATTAATCCATACGAATTTAAATGGAGATATAGGGCTTAAGTTATTTATCAGTTAGCTCGCAGTTCTTGCTCAAAAAATCGTTCCTGATGTATTGTATCATAATAACACGCCGATATTTTCCTTCAAATTGAATTTTCATTCTGCATTGTGGTCGGTTGCCCGTTTCGCTTTCCATCGAAGTCATGAATATAAATTAATACAAAATACGAACTTCGGCTTTGTATTTTATCGATTGCATACTCTTGGAAATTACCACAATTCTAACTGAAACTGGGCCATTTGATTGGAACTGTTTACCATCATCATTTTTATATTCTGGAAATATAACTTCCTATTTGATACGACTCAATAATTTTCAAAAGACACGCGTCAGATAAGTGTACGTAGACATTTATTTAAAATAAAATAAGTTTTTTATCATACGGTCCTTACAAAAACAATAATTTTCGTAGTCCCCAAATAGATATTTGGTATGTAAATGCATAATTGGATTACCAGTTCATGTGAGCAATGGATTTTTATAACTTTACTAAATTTCTCGTATTGTGCACGTGTTTATATAGTCCTGATGAATATTTATGATGTGTTAGCTCAAAATTACCACTACGACAATATTACCTTTAGAATTTTAAGTGATTCAGTTTAATGTTTAAAAGCATTAGCATACTGAAAATGTTTATTTAATAGCATCCACAAAATGTTTAGAAAACATTTCGTAGTATAAGTTGAATCCCATTCCGGAAAGGAAAAGCGGAAAAAATTTCTTGACAAATGTAATTTTAAAAAATTCAATTTATTCATTCTATAGTGAATATTTAAACTTTAAGTAACAAAAACAAATATATTTTTCCTTTTAACTCTTCATAGATTAACTGTATAAGCTTGGACACTTTAAATAGTTTTGTAACATAAATCTTAGGAACTATCTATCACGAAACAATGTTTACTGCAGCAAGTGCACGCCAATATTTCATGGATAATACCAAATGACTGAGATTAAATTTAAGTGTTTGCCCATAAGCTTGACTTTACAATGTTCGAGTTGAAACTGCTTATATATTTTGTTTAATGTAGTGCCTATATCTTATTTTAACATGTATCGATAATGCAATTATTATGACAGAAGTACTTGAAAGACAAAACATTTTTATATTTTTTAAATGCATACATTAAAAATGTTTATAATTTATATGTATACACTAAAATGGCTTTGCTATATATTATAATATGTTATAACAAATAAACAGGATCGTATTTCAGATGTCATGCCATTGTGTAACAATTAAACTGTCAGAACTAAATAATTAAAATAGCTGTCTGTTCATGTCTGGCATTACGCAGGATTCGTGCCAATGTACAATAAACAACCACTTAAAATCGAGCTCGTAGACCACAGTGTAAAGACGTTCTGCCTTATCAGAGGCATGTGAGTACAGTAGACAAGGGTGGTTCGTGCATATGTATTATCAGATAATGTTAGGGTGCTGAGACAAGTGTGATAACCCTGATAAATGCTTTCTACCAGGGTTGTGTGAGATTCCCATCTTTTTGGTGAGGTAAACCCTCTGATGTTGTCAGATCTTGGATGGGTTTTGTTTCTAGCAATTTTAATTTGAATTCGGGGAAATTGAGAGCTTTTCAGGGTTTCTGAGCTTATTGTTAATCTGTTCTATGTCGAGTGCCGTAGTTCTGATTGCGAAACTTTTTCAATAATACTTATTAATGTCTTCTTAGGTATTTTTTCAAACTACTAACAAAAGTGAAACAACGAAATGTTACAATCATATTGTATGCATATTTCAAAGTTAAAAAAAACTTATTATCATTTTAAAATAAACTAACGGAAATATTAATTTAATTATAATATAAATTAAATAAAAAAAATCAGAAAAATAAAGTAAATTGAAAGTTAATTAATCAAAAATTATTTATTTTAAATAATATAATTTAAGATTTACTATAAAATTCTATCAAAATGTATGTTATATTAAGCTTAATATATATTATAAAGTTTATAGACATAAATGAGTTATCTATTAAATTGTCTAACCCTGTTGGAAATTTATGTGGAAACGAATAATGTATATTATATCGTTTCCTAACATCGTTCAGCTTTTAGAAATATTATAAATTTTATGGTCACTCCCAAACGGCCGCTAACTGGATATTGTAAATTCGGCGTTACTGGAGGTTAAAGCTCGAGATTCAGAGTGCTTTGATCAGACAAGTGAACACTCCCAAAACACTTCGAATCGATACCCCGCTTCCTAGGAACAATCGCACTCCACTTTCAATGAAAAACTCCGGTCCCTTCGCATCCACAATTCTCCGACTTGGCCTTATCTTAATCGACATTCAATTCGCGACAACTGTCACAGAAAGATACGATTTATGTTAAATACGGCAATTTATTAAGTGTTCCTTAATAAGTGGATTCTTTTGTGACTCGATTTTACAAAGTCCAGATGTTTACAATACAATTTTATCATTTTCCCGTCGAGCGGAGAATCATAAATCGTTTTCTGTCCCTCGTTTTGAACCGAATTCCTCAACTGAAAACTTTTGATGTTCGTTGACTTTAATTGCTTAAAAGCATGTACCTATAAATATAATTTTCATTGTGCAAATTGATAATATATATTATTACAAATATTTGTTTGGCTTTTAAAGGAAATAATTAAAAAAGTGAGTGGCTCCCTGAATATAAAATTGAACATATTTATTAACAGTAATGCAATCGATTGATTATTGGCCGTTAACGTTAGAGTTGGTACTTTGAGAAATGCCTTATACGTAAATAGTATTTATCAAATACCATCATTTTAGTTCCGTGTTTAATTGACCTGATTATGGTTATTAATTGGGAATATATGTGCGTTGAATTGCCGAAACCTGATGACACTTGTAGAACTTACATTTAGTATATGTATATTGATTGTGGTTGATCATTGCAACTGACTCTCGTGAACATATTCAGATCAAATCACTTACAAATGTAGCTTTCATATGACTGTTAAACTACTTGAATAACACTGACGTGTACTTGAAAAGGTAATAGAGAACTTAAAAGCATATTTAGAATAGGATGCACAGTGTGCAATTCCTACTATTAATTAAATACACACATTAAATTTATGTAATACAATTCTAAAATTTGCCTTTTTATTATCTGTGACGGAAAGCCAAAGTTACTGACAAATCAGCTTACTCATTGGTCTATACTTTTTAAATTTTGGAAAAGAAAATTTAAATTATTTATTAAAATATTAATTTAATGATTACGTAAATAATATCTAAGTGTGGGAATATTTTAATATCACGAATTTATATATAAGTCAGATCCTCCACGTATGAAAGAATACTTAAAACCAGTAAAAATAAAGATAACATTAATATTTAAAAGCCTCTTGGAAGGTGGAAGTTAAGTTAATAAGAGAAATGCACAAAAACAATATATAAAAGCGACATTCATTTCTTTCGTTGATGCTTTTCTCTCACAAACTTTTCAACGACGCATTAACCTAATTATATTTATTTTTTTATTCAATTTTACTTAGATTAATAATTACTTGAAATCGTTATTTTAAGTCCTTTTTTAACTTGTCATTGATTTTTTGTAATATCATGTATTATGCATAAATTGCAAATATGTAAATTTTTATAAAAACACTATCCACATTTGACTAATTATATCACTCATCTGGTCTTCATGTATAAATTCTTTCTTACTAGTGGTCCTTAATGTGATCCTTAATTGGCATCTTTTCTGTGCTAGACTGTCCCAGTTTATTATCTTCAGTTCCACTTCTGGAACTTTCTTAGGGTCAACCTAACGACCATTAAAGTTAGGACAAATACAACGCACATGAAATAGCCGTCACGCATCGGCTGAGGATGTTTTCAATTGTTGAATATGAAGGTTTTTTTTTAACAGAAATACTAAGATACTTAAGCTACACGAAATTGTATTTTTTGTACATGTCTGAGAAATAGTTGTAGTCATTACAAACAGAACAAGAAAAAAAAACAATTTTAGCTAGAACCAATTTATGAGAAAAATGTCTTCTGAAATCATTTAATTTCGCTCCACTTAATCCACCATAAGCCTTAATATTAACCTTAAAGAGAATTGGGATATGTAATTTTTCATAGTGACTTTCTCTAAATATTTTCGGCTTTGTGACCTGTGTGTAACTTCAAGATGAAGTAGAACATTTTATATACAAAATTGTACGACATATGCAACTTTTTTTTAAATAAACTGGACAATATTTATATTAAAAATTGTTTAAAAGTAAATGTGCAGAAATCCTAATTTCTAGCACACAATCTAGTAAATTATCTTTAAAATCCAGGACTTTTTTCAACTTTTTTTTAGAGCATCATCCATTTGTGAATTTATAAGATTCAGAATTTCACTATACTTTCTTTTCTAATTCGATGAAATGGCAAATCCTAATTTGAAGTAAATCACCATTTAAGTTAACGAGTGATTTATTTAGCATCTCATCCAATTTCTTTCCCCCTACGTTTAAATAAACGTATTCAATTTCAGCTCAGTAATCGAGCATGTTAATTTTCACTACCCTATTAAAAAACATTTTGTTAAATTGTTTCTCACTTAAGGAAGAACATATTGAACTTAATTTATTCCAATTTATTTTAAACTACATCAATCGATTGAAAGGAAAACTTGAAATAAGAATATCTGCATATATTTAATAAATAAAACATAAAGTTAATAAATTAATTATTTTATTTATATAAAGTACATAAATTACACGTCAACTACTTCCTAAACCTACATTATAAATAAATTAATTAGTTTCGTATACTATATATATTCGTATATTTATTAATAGTAATGCAATCGATTGATCGATTGCATATTGAACTTAATTTATTCCAATTTATTTTAAACTACATCAATCGATTGAAAGGAAAACTTGAAATAAGAATATCTGCATATATTTAATAAATAAAACATAAAGTTAATAAATTAATTATTTTATTTATATAAAGTACATAAATTACACGTCAACTACTTCCTAAACCTACATTATAAATAAATTAATTAGTTTCGTATACTTTGGAGAACTCTATTTTAATTATTCAAACTAATATTTATTGGGGTAAAGTTTATACAACTTTAGTTTCGAAGAAGTCACGAGTGAATATGTATATTGGATCCTACTAACTCACTAACAACTCTAATATCATTTAAACCTGTACGCAAATAAGTAAACTTGTCACAAATAAGTATAATTACAAAATAATTACACTCTCAATTTTCTTCATAACAAAGTATAGTTTGCTCTAAAGTAAACTTTTTTGAACAAATTTAATTGAATCATAATGACCATAGTTCAGCCTCATGTAATATGCAGGTACTAGAAATACTATTAGTTAATACATTTTAAACATGCACTCTCAGACTTAATGCATTTAATATTTGTTTATTTTAATTTTTAATTCTAAGGATACCTGTTTATTTTAACATATAACATGATAATTGTTTTTTTAGACTTGTAGTTATATTAGTTAGTCGCAATGCTAACTTAAACATAAAATAAATCATATAATAAAAATGTTTGAAAAAGTGTAACTGATAATCCAATTATCTCTAAAAAATACACAAGATTTTATATTTCTTTGAGTCAACACGAAACCTATAATTCTTATCACGCGATGAGCAACTCCGAGATTTCTAAACTAGCTGCTGCAGTCACGTAGGTCTACATAAATAAAGTGCAAAGAATTCACAATAATTAGAAAAATATTATAGATAAATTTTTGAAAGGTATGAAATCTATTTTGATTTCAAATTATCTGACAACATTGTTGACGCAACGATCATGAAAAGATGTTACTCGCGAGTAAAGCATAAAGTTCTACATCATTTACAATCGTACAGTTTATGTTGCACGCCTTCTGGGAGAATAAAAGTGGTTATGTATCTTCCGTAGTGACAGTAAAAAGGTTTTTGTACTATGACGAGTTCTTTGATACCGAGCAATTTTCCTAATTAAACTACTCTACGCGATAATTTAATATTGGGAACCAATTTAAACGTGATGTAAAGGATGTTGCTTTAATAAATATTAATACATATGTAATCAACATAAAATTTTCTCTACTTTAACGGAAGAAACAATAATATTTCCAACCTTAATATTGATATTTATGCTTAAATAAAAAGTTTTCACAAAAATGTTTTAACGATATTTGTAAAGGAAAATATTTAATTTGAATTTCAAATAACTTCACATAAAAACTGAATTGACGTATTTCTGTTTAGTATAAAAACATAATATGATATGGAACGAGTCTAAAAAATAAATCACCGGTATTCTATAGAGAATAATAAACATACATAAAACATTTATTTGAAAGCGTTTCATCTCTCGGGCAGTCCCGCTCCACAAGCCAGTGGTGGCGGGAGGCCGACGGATCAACTGCAAGCCCAATCCTCACCCAGGGAGGTTCTAGGACCTTCCTCAGATTGGGCTTGTTCTTCCGGGAACCAGTTGACAGGGGGCTGGCATCTTTGTCAGTCCCGTCTTCTGGTTCAACTTCACCCGTGTATGTATATACACGCCCTTTCCTCCATATGTGCTAGCACATATGGTTTCCAATTGGTTATGATCTCCGGATCGGTGCCCGGAGGGGGGTTTACACTTTCCCCTCTCTGTCCCCAGAAAAAAAAAAAAAAAAAAAAAAAAAAAAAAAAAAAAAAATGAAAGCGTTCTTTAATAGGATTTTGAATATCAATACCTCGTAAAAATATTTTTAACGGTCTAATTGAGATTTATAGATTTAAATAAAAAATGTTTGGAGGATGAATACAATTAAATTCTTTTCAATTTATCTCATAACATGCATTTTGGTAATTTTTATTACTTTTATTGTGTTCGGATATAGCTTATAGAATATTTGATCTATCTAAAAGCATTTGGTTCGACTACATTTTGAGAGAGACCTCAAGCATGACAGAGATGTGAAAATGAAAGTGATATTCGTCTCAAAATTCAGTCGGATCAAACACTTTTCTATAGGTATAATACACTGTTCGTAAAAGAATTGTATCTTCAACAGCAGAAACATCATTGCCATTGACGATAAGGAAAGACAATGCCAAATCATGAATGATAAACTAAACTTTGTTTTCAAATTTGAAATTTCTATTGGTAAGTATGTAATTGTCAACACACTTGTCATGTATGACGATTAATTCATTTAGAGATATTAAATTAATTCAATTTGAAGGTTGATTTAATTTATTTTTTATACAAAAATAAAACAGTAATATATTACTTTTAAAAAATCATTGTTAACAATATATACACTATAAATCTCACATTTAAAAAACCTACTTCATCAATGCCTGTTGAACAATTTAACGACCTCTCTGTTATGCCCCTTTAAAGTGGTGTGTGTATATACGAAAACTCTGTATAATCATATATTTTTATTGGATTATTTAATTTTTTTAAATTTTTGAACAGTTATTGCCAAAGAAATACTATTCATTTTTAGTCATAAATACAGGAGAAAGTTCATTTATTTGAATATATTGTTATATTTTGTTATTAAATTGTGTTTATTATTTGAAAGCTCTAAAACTTTTTTATGGGTTAAAAATGTGATAAAGTGCCATAAATCGTAAAAATTTTTTTTATGACAAAAATTAACTTAAAGCAACAGAAGTCGCACGATTTTACTTTCGTCGATTTATAAGCGGCATTAAAGTGCGATGAATCCAGCATTACAAAGAGTCTTCAAGCAATGCATTTCATCAAGAGGTTTTAACGAATTGATTTCACATTCATTATGTGAAGACAACAAAATAAATAAATTTTCAGCGGACGAAAAGTAGGTAAACCTAATAAAACTTCTTCTTCTAATTTTTAACCCAAGAAAGATTTTGAAGACTATGTACAATTGTGCATTACTCCTCACCAATAAACCTAATCTGATCAGTATCAGTATTTTTATTTCCCGACGCGAATTTACTTCTAGAAAGTTTACAAAGAATTGTTGATCTATATTTAGTTAAATAAAAGTTATTTTAGAGAATGTTGTTATTTTAAAGTTAAACATCAAAAATGTAGGTTACATTTTCCGATCCCTAATATTTAGTGAAGTAAAATTAATATTACCCAGCTATAATATCTATAAAATTCCAAGCGCTTTTAAATTAAATTATATTGCACTGAATAATTTTGTAAAGCAACATTTTCGTAGTTGAGCTTATCCAATTAATTTAGACTGATATTTTACCGATAAAACAAAGAGCTTGTATGATGATAAATTTTTCAATAGTATGTGTACCAAAAACTTTAATTTACATTAAATTTATCATTTAATTAATTCCTATGTAAAACCGCTGTATAATTTATCTCGCACAGGTTTAATTTACACTTGAAATGTTATTTTAATTGAAACACACATCAAAGATCTGTATTCAAAATACATACGTGTATCAACCAGAAATGCATCACCGGAAAATTTAATGTGAAATGTGCGGATTAAACACATGTTTCCAGTTTTAATATATTCTTGCTGGTGTTGGAGTTTTAATTTAATTTTCGCTGGTTTGCGGATGCTACGAATTTTAACTGAAATTTTTGCCGCAGTTTATTATTATCGAAAAAGTATTTGAAACTTTCCTAATGGTGTGACACTGCAAACACACTGAAGTATACTTAACGTGATGGTTATAACAATGTGTCAGGGTTATTCGAAAAATATCCTCATTATAGGCGTAATTTGCAAACGTTAGAACTTCACAAAGTCGTTACAACAATTTATATACGAACGAAAATTACTCTTCCATTTTATTCTTTCCCGTAACCACTCAGGCTTTGTATTATTTCTAGTTGAGGGAATAAATTGTGTTTTACACAGTAGGCTTTCAGGGACATTGTCAGAGTTTATTTATGAGCGTGGTTCTGTACGCAGATTATACACTCAACTTGCCATAACAACGTCTTTTTTCTTAATATCATATTGTAAAGTGGAAAATTTATTGTGAGAAAAAAATAACGTGTGTTCCATATACCTATGTTGACTTGAATAGAAAATTATTCATGAACGACAAGGCTTACTGAGTTTATTTTTAAACACAATTGTGGAGCTAAAAAATCTACTTTCGTTTAACTACTAGAAAATATAATCATCCATATATATCCATTTATGCATAATACCATTGTGTTTTTCATTAATAACTTACGTGTATATTAATTTGCAATAATATAATTTTTCAGATACTTTTTGAAAACATATAAAATCGATAATAAACTTGACAAGGGGAAGTTTTTCTACTTTATAAATAACGCATTCGCCAATATTGAAAGTTGTATTAAGATGACAAAATTTTTTGTTACCACATATTTTCAGCTTATATATAACTGGAATAAAAAACTTTATGATTTATTTACCCAAGGAAAGGAAAATCAGTCACATACTTAGAGTTGTCAAGATATATGTAGGTATTTGAGGAAGTATCGTCACATTTTTTTTATATATTTTTAAATTATTTATCAGGGCTACACCCGTTATAAATTTAACGCTGATACAATTTATAATAAATATGATTTCTGTAGATAAAATATTAAATTAAATTAACTAATTAAAACTGCTTATAGTTTCTAACAATAGAAAAGGCAAAATGACTGAATATTTATGCTTTATTCCTGGTCTAGAAATGTTGTGAACAATAATTATCTTAAACTTGCTTTTATTTTCATTTTAGCTAGTTCTATGAGAATTTATTTTGTAGAAATTTAAGCTTCCGTTGCTTAAATGTTTATTAAAGTGCTTTAAATTTAAGTGGCTATTCCCTTCTGGCACCTTATTTACGTCGAACAGAAATATCAGGTCTCAAGCTTGGTTTTAATAAACGTATTATTAATACATGGTTGGCAGAAGTTAGAAAACACAGGATTTTATTTTAATTATTATTTCAGTTATATAAATTTGGAATCTGATATTTTATTATCTTGAGAGATAATATTACTTATTTTTTGTACAAAAGTATAATTAATTTGGTTCCTAGAAAAACTAGAACAAAAAAAAAAACAATTTATCAGTGTATAAAATGTAATTGTTACCCATATAGATAATTTCAGATTTTACCACTTCAATAATATAATTAATAATTTAAATCCAAGCAACCTTTTGATGGATAAGAATTAATGAAGGTTTCATTTGATTTATGTTTTTGCTTTTGAGTACTTTTCCGAATTTAGTTTGAATGTGTATGCTAAGAGAAAGAGGCGGCAGCTTCACAAGCTGAAGCTGCCAAATGTAGCGGTTGCTGGTCGTTGCCGATTGACTTACAGTGCGGATGGCAATTTCGAAGTGACCTTGGCTACCAAAGCCACGATCTACCACCAGGGCTTGGTCGAGTGGAAGCCTCCGGCCATTTACAAGTCCTCGTGCGAGATCGACGTTGAGTATTTTCCGTTTGACGAGCAGACGTGCGTCCTCAAATTTGGTAGCTGGACATACGATGGATTCAAGGTAAGTCTACGGACGTAAGCTGTTCTGAGGTGTTTCTGTTATCTTTGCATTTGAGGAATTCATTTTAAGTGCAAAAACTAATATTCCCGTTTACTCGGATGATAAACGGAGCAAACAAAAATAAATATTAAAGGACAAAAAAGTTTATACCCCTGTAATTGGGTAAATAAGTGTGAAGGAGAACAGAACAACCTTCTGGAAAACAGGAATCGTCATATTTTCATATAAACTCCCCCAGGCATAAAAATCTTAACCCAAATAGCGTAAATAATGTCCTCGAATGCAACGATCGTTTTCTAGAATTGTGAGCACAATTGTGTAAGGCTTGAAATAACTTTACAGGATGGCGGAGATCTATATATATATATTTTATCTTCTTGTATAATATAAGTATTCCAAATTGCTGACCATCGGAGATTGCCACCTAGATAGCCGAACTCCTTTCGATAAATCAACGAGTCTCGGGACCAAAATTGATTTAAGTTTGTATAAAGGAGAAAGTTTTGGAAGAATGTTCGATGATACATAGATTCTTGGAAAAGGCGTGCTTTAAGAAGATATGTAGATTTCAGTCTTATAGATGTCTGCTTACATCACACGTCAAACTACAGGATAACAATATAATTTTGTTATAGAAATCATTTTAATCATAACAATATGAATATGTGAAAAATTGATATATTTTTATATATCCTTCAAATCTTTTTCAAAAAGTCTAATCTCCACAATTTCAGTTTAAATAATGAAAAAATCAAAACTGATGGTTGACAACATCTCATATTTCTAAACGAAGAGAGTATAAAAAAGGACACATATTTGGTTATATTGTAAAGAAGCATCACTTGTTTTCATTTATTTGATTGAAATTGAAGGAAATTTACTTGATTACCTATTTTTAAACTGTAATACATTTTATAATATTCCTGAAATATGTTATACTTTAATTTTTTATACAAAATTCAGTCCATATGGTATTTATAAATATTTGGATTTGCTTGAATAAAACTATAGTATATTTTTGTAATACATTGTTAAAACTCGATTTTCATTATTACTACTGTCTATATTCACCACACATTTTTCTATCAATAAAAAATATTCAATTAGCAAAAATAAATAAAAACGCGTCCGTTTTTTTGAAAACAATTCAAGCTTTCTGCACATATAACATAAAATTTCATCACAACAGGTGCGAAAGTTAATTTATATTTGGTTCGAATCCCGTGTGGATTAAAACAGAAAAACGCCGATCCACGTAAAAACGTCGGCAAAAAGCACGTCTAATCCCGCAATCAGAACACCTCGAACAGATCCGGGGAAACGAAAAACATCGTCGCCAATTTTAATTACGTCGAGTGTCCAGTTGGAGTTCGGTGACGAAGGTGCCGGTGTCCGGGGATGTCAGCGGGTTCCGGTCCCCGTGGACGGTCAGAATGGGACGCGTTCCAGAACTGTCAATGTGTTTTCTTGCAGCGCGGACGGCAACTATGAGGTCACGCTAATGACCAAGGCGACCGTCTACTTCAATGGTTTGGTGGTCTGGCAACCGCCTGCTGTTTATAAGTCCTCGTGCGCAATTGACGTTGAATTCTTTCCGTATGATGTCCAAACATGCGTGTTGAAGTTGGGAAGTTGGACTTACGATGGGTTTAAGGTTCGCGTGGTGTTATGTTGACTGATGTTTGTTTTAGAGACTTACGCTCCCTGTACATATCGACTGTTTACACTTGGGAAAGGTATAAAATTATACGAAGCTTTACGTTTGCTCACTTTTTCGACCATTCGCATAGCATGCGCTCCTAAAAAGTGTTCCTACAAATCGATATATATTCTATCTAACAAACACACAAATCACACATTCAATAATCATTTTATATTTTATAACAGTGGCAGAAGAAAATACCTTAATTTGAAATTTTCTATTAGAATTAAAATTAAACTTTAATTTTTTAAACGTATTTTTGTATTAACATGATCATATTATAAACCGATTTATTATTAATAAAATTATCCATATATTAATTTAATCTGCTACTGACAGTTACTAGTCATAAACATAATTCTGTGTGAAGCATTTTTGTTAATAGTCATCAATAAATAAAGCCACTAGTTAGACCTTTATTGCCCCTAATTGTTTATGCTTATTCAGGCTGTAAAATCTGCAATTTATGACTCACCATCCACTAATATTGAATGTATAAATAAAACTCTATTTTACGTTCCCGTATTATTCTATCGATAAAATTCCAGTTCAGTTTCCATTCTTTTACAAAATAATACATTTTTATTATTATGATTATTTCAAATTTTATTTGTGGACGCTTTTTAGGACTGCACACGAATAAAGCTTCAACTTATAAGGTTTCATTAAATGAAACAAGAAAACATGAAACAATGTGAGTTGAATGCAAATATTTTTTTCAGGAAAAAATATTTCAAGATGGTTCAGAAATAGTTGAGCAAAATTTATGCCGGATTTTCGTTAGTAATCGGATAAGTTTTCTATGGGAATCAATTTAAGAATTTAAATGGCGCAGCATAATTCATGAAAATCGCGCACAAATCATTCACCAATATTATTTTATATATGTGTTAGCATATTTTCTTACAGTGTTTATTGATGTTGTTAATTTAAGGCCCAATGACAGAAGTTTTAGTGGAAATAATATCTTTATTTATGAGAACTGACAACAAAGACCAAAAAATAAATTAATAATTAAAACTCTTGTTCGCGTTTATGTTCAAGTTATCGACGCCAAATGTTTTCCATTAATTAGTGGCTTGAAATTAATTTTTGGAAACGATTTACAAAACGTTGAAAGAGAGCCTACTGCTCCCCATTAAAATTTTCCTTCAATAGCGTGACACCTAAGCCATAAACTAATTTCGTGCTCGAGATGTTTCGTTTAAAGAAAAGGTCTTTACTCTTTGTAATCTGCTTTGCATGTAGAACGTAAATTATGAAGAATATAAAATATATTTAATCCGGACTTAGTAACAAGGTAAGAGCTTTACGAGAGCGATTGGTCAGGTTATACCATGCACATGCTATACAAGATGCATATTATATTATTGTATATTTATGCATTAATAATTAATTTCACCGATAGATAAATTTGCATTCTAACAATATATTGTATATGTGCTTTATGCAAATAATAATGTGGCAAATTTTTAAATATAAAAATTACATGTAAATATAAACAAAAAATAAATTAAAGAAAATGTTTAATTAGTACTGTTAGCTTAACATGCTATAATTAAACGCTCAATTAAGAGGCTTAAATGATATACTTGCACCTTTCAGTCCCATCATCTCGATCATTTAAAAAAGTAGATTACCTCAACATTTAGTTCACACATTTTAAAATTTAATTTTAGATTTTTACACAATATTACCACTTATGTCATGTACTAAAACTTTTGTCGAATGGGTGAACGTATCACTATTTGCATGTCAGTGTTTAAATGTCGCATGAAATGTCCGTTTTTATCCTCTTCACGAGCATTTTAATATTACAACTAATTGTTTTTCACTAGTCTATTACCAACTTCGTATCCATCACAAAAATAAACTGTTAATTAAAGGTTTTTGTCCAGTGAGCGGGCAAAGCAATTTCAGAAAAAAAGTAACTAACTGTCTCACGATCTTGTAGATACTCAATCCGCCATAAAAGAAATACAAGAAAAGCTTCGCAAGGTCTAAATGTAGGTTTATTAAGTTGTACAGCAACATACAATAAAAAAAAATTAATTAATCTCCAACATTATCGATAAAATTTCTTGTCATACGTTACCGTTCGTATCTGCTCGTTGATTTTATCGACAGTAAACTTTTATTAAACGTTGCATGTTTAGGTAGGGAAGCGGTAGAGGTAAAGGAAACGCAGACATTATATACATGCGTACAACGACATCCCTCTTATCTGGATGTTTTTATGGTGCGTGTAAATTTCGTGAGAAAACTACATGACTGACATTTTCCTCGTTTCCAGGGAACCCATCTTTTACAATCCGGAAAGTCACAACACGAACGGGGCTACTACAATTTGGGTCACCTACAAATTTTTTTTAAAAAACTGATAAATTATGTAATTTTAATAATGTTTTTTCCTGAATATATATTAGAAATAATGATAAAAACGTACAATAATACAAAAACATTCCCTGACGACGACGAGAAGACGACCTGTAAATGTTGTCACGTCTCTAAATCTCAAGACCTATGAGAAACCGGCATCTACCATGTGCCAAATAAAATTGAATTCTCTCGCTACGATCTGAAATCAGCTGATATTTCAACAAAAGCACTTTCCAAATTTCTAAAACGACTTTGATCCTTTCAATTTGATTATTTTAAATCTTACAATTCATACTCAGTTGCCCAGTTGTGATTATTAATTATTCCATCAGTTGTACAGGCGTGAATAATTTTGCACAAAATAATATTTGAATGCTGAAAATTCCCATAGTGAAATAAATTACTACGGTGCAATGTTATTTATTAAAAACTGTCCGTAAATAGCTGGCACCTTTTTGTTCTGCGAGATGTAAATGACAGTGATAAATTTTGCCTATTAAATGTCCCCCAAAATCTCTGGTGTTTCGAGCTCATTTTTCCAATACTTGAATGTCATATGTGAACGCGTGGGTCTATTGTGTTGCAGGGAAATTTGTTTTGATAAATTACAATATTTATTGGACGTTCCGCAAATTATAATAAATCAAGATATTTATATCCGGTTTTAATCGCGTGCATTGACTAAAATTTCGTACCGATTGGGCTATTGACTTCGGGATAAAGTTGAGGAATGATTAAATCTCAAAAACTAAAACCCGTTTAAGAGGAAACTATGATAAAACTACTTGTGCACGATTTATGCATTGTTTAAATACCAATTCATCAACTTCGATGCTTTAGCCAAGTTATGGTTAAAAGCAATCTTATAACTAACTTTACTACGGACTTGATATGTTTGAACATTTATGTATTACAAGAAATTTCCTAATGTATTATTAAAATTAGTTGGTTCATTGCAGTACAATAATAAAAGAAATACTTAACTCTAATATTTTCAAATTATTTTCATAAGATACATAAAACTATTTGGAGAAAAAAAAAATAATCAACTGTGAATAAATTAAAGCTTGTGAAGAGGGTGAATGCTTTAGTTTATGGCTTGAATTTCCGCTTCCTAGTTGTGGTCTTTAACTGAATACTGATTTCTACAAGGAATACGCAGTAAAATCACACAATAAACTCACTAAATAAAACTGTAAAAAAGTTTGCAGAATAAACACCATGTATTATTCATAGGAAAACTTCACAGTATCCAATGAAAAGATTTTGGTAAAATTTGTTTTGTTTATTTTTCTTAATATAATCATTTGTAGATAGACTTATTAATAGAAAATATAGCATATTCTGCAAAATTACATAAATTAGATACTAAAAATCGAATAATACATATTACTCACTAAATGGTGACCTTTATTTTGCTTTATAGTAGCTAGTTAATTAATATATTAAATCAAAATATACATTACTGGATAAAATTCCATATTTAATCAGTTACATGATGCATGTCATTTATTAGCTTTGTATAAAGCGTTCTATATTTTAATTTTAATTTTTATTAATACTAAACTTTTGGAGCATATTTTGTAATTGCATTGTAGTTAAAACAACTTTAATTCATGATGCCATACTTAAATATATTTTGTTTTTCCTAGATATATGTATACAGCATAACAAACAAAAAAAAAACTAATATTCAGTTATAAAAATTATGAAATACATATATAAATTTACTATATATTGGGTTTTAAAATTATCATGGGATTTAAATCTAGAATCTTA
This sequence comes from Aethina tumida, assembly GCF_024364675.1. Classification (NCBI taxonomy): domain Eukaryota; kingdom Metazoa; phylum Arthropoda; class Insecta; order Coleoptera; family Nitidulidae; genus Aethina; species Aethina tumida. The sequence goes on along the minus strand of NC_065437.1, from coordinate 18,787,693 downwards.
ATGCAATGCTGTATTTCTTCCAGATTTCGAATAATTATAAGTTATTCTCTTTCTTTATGTTTTAACTTTTATAAAAGTTACAAACGATTTCTAATCGTAACGTATATATTTAATGATGCTAATATTTAAGTTATGCTCGACTTTTTTAAATATAATAAACTCTTTTTTTTATTGGGTCAAAGAGGGGAAAATCTACAAAAAAAGCAAATTCTTGTTGACCGTCCATATTTACTTCTGAATTAATTTTAATAATTTTTAAAATTGTCAAATATGATTTTTTATAAATTTAAAAATTTCTAAAATTCCCACCCACATTTTTTAGCCCCCCTTATCTAGATACGTAACTCACATATATTTATGCGACGTCAAATATGAAAATTGGGTGTTTTATGCCACCCTAATATAAACAAAATAAAATAGCGTATGGCATGCATTGCTTGAGATACAAATTTTCGTTTGTAAAGTTTATTTCTTTTGTAATTGCATATCCAGTAATGTCTCATAGCTTAAATTATTTATTAGTATTCTGAAAATCTTTTTTCTATGATTATTTTTTACCAATAAACAAAATTTTGTAGTAGTACCTATCGGTAAAATATTTTTCCTGTGATGTAATAATTTTTGACGCATCACAAATTTTATACCTTTTCCATTATGGGAGGTTAGTGTTAGACTATAAGTTTCGGTTACTTTCTAGGTGGATGTCGCTTAAATGGCTTCGCGGCATGATATAATAGGTTATTATAAAGCTTGCGGTCAAAAAAGGCAGGAAAAGAGGAATTCGTATTAATGTAAATAAAATTTTAAGTACACAAGAAGTGATTCAATTCTAATTGTAATAACACTTTACATGAAACTATAAAAATAAATGTGTCTAGACTATGTATTTTGATACACATATACTATACACCATTATTCAAATGTTGCGGCCATTTATAATTTAAACCGTTTAATTTATTCTGTAGAAAAAATTCCAATTGGATTTCCATTTTTGATCATAAGCTACTTGTACATATTAATAAATGTTAAATACTTGTAATTCACATATTGGTATAATGTATGGTAATTAAATCTAATATTATTATTTTGGATTGCTTACTGTGAAATGTAAATTGAACAATAGTAAACACAGTTCACACATATGTTTTCCAAATATACTAATTTTTGGTAAGTACGTATTATAAAATACATTGAAATTCAACATCCAAAATTAAAATGACAACACTCCGATATAAAATGGCTTGTCTTGCGCTTAATGCTTTACTCTTAGTGTAATGTTTCAGTTATATCCAGGGTTGCCACCTTAATACCACGCAATTTGTTATACTTTGCTTCATTACGCAGATAGAAATACCAAATTCTCAATCCCTAGAATGTCTGGCAAGATAAAACTCCCCAACGTATCCCCCTAAATCGAAATTATTTATATGCATGTCATCGTTCGCACTTTTCATTTTATTAAAAAATATATATTTTCCAGGGATTTGTTGTCAGGGACGATTCGTATATCCGAAATACAAGATATATTGTGTCGGGATTATCAACACTCACAATCGATACCATCCCATTGTTGGTCGGGATTTTATGACTCAACTATACGAAAATGTCTCCTCATGTAATAAGTCTATCTAAAGTCTATTTCAACATTGTAGTTTTGTTCAGTGATATAATTATGAATTTGTCACTATCGACAAAAGCATTAAATAACTAGAATTCATAATTGTATTTAATTATTAAGCATTAATTGTTGAAAAACTGTTAATCAAAAGACTTACTAATAACCTATATAGATAATTTGTTTTGGAGACAATTAGTCCTGTGCGAAGCTCACTTTTCTTAAAAATATCATGAAATAATTCAATATCTACTGACCAAATTAGCAACATTTAAGAATAATTTCCAGACTAAGAGTGTATTAAAAAGGCTCTCCTACTGAATTATTCAAAATGTTAAGTTCCCAGAAGAACTCAAACAGATACCAACAAGCATTAAGCACTTTAAATTAAAATTATGTTGCTTGAGTATGTATATTAAACCAGTCAGTTCTTTTATCTCTACCAATAATATCCTAAACTTACTTAAACATAATCAAGTGTTACTTAAATAAATTATTCATAAATGAATTCTGTTAAGATAGTTTGAAAAGAGTAATACATTTTTAACATCCTTTTTCCTCCAATTTTCAATACTTCTGTGTAACATGCTTTAATATATTTTATTTAACTTTTAAATTAGTTAACTAGTCTTATCTATTTCTGATGCAAATTTTAAAATTATGCTTCTTTTTTTCCTGTTTCTCTTCTATGTTTACAAAAACATTTTGTAATATATAACTCCTTTCTAAATCTGTATTGAAACAAAAAGTTCTGGAAAAAATTGCATATTACTTCCTTGTAGGTATAGTAACAATTACCTTTCCCAAAGGCAATTCTTAACATCAGCAACCCTGTATGTTTCCTGATTAATGTATGTTGCTTGTCGCATGCTCCTAAGCTGTATTGCAAAATTTACTATTTATTTTTGGTTATCATAAAACCATTTCCTGTAGTTTTGTGGTTTTCTGACTGAACCCCAGATCCATGCTTTTGTTTCATAGAACCAGCGCAAACAGGACACCACAAAATACAAGAACCGCATCCTGTACATATGTGTTACACTAATTTTGTGACTAGCTGTAAAGCTTTAACTAGTACTAATAATTAATAAAAACATAAATAAATAAATAACATAAAAACTAATCCAAACACAATACATGCCATACGGTACATTTGCACTTGAATGGGTACAATCGTTGCACTACTCTTTCTTTCTAGAACAATATGTGATTGTAATTTGAAACAGTCATTGTCTTCATTGTTTGACCAGTTGCCAAAATCATCAATATGTCCTTCGTTTCGAGCATCGTAGCCTTCTTTATTGGGTATTGATTTCTTTGGGAAACGAATTTATAATATTTTGAGTGAAAGTCCTTTGTTTATTTTAGGTTTAAATAGGCATCAAAGCTACCTTTGCGGTTAATTTTAATATGTTCCTTATTAAGTTTATTTTTAGCCTTCGTTCTCATTTATATTTTGATTGCTTCTATAATATATTCATAAGGTAACATATAGCAAGACTTATTTTCCTGAGATGGAATTACTTTATTGCTGAAAACTGGCGTGTCAAATGAAAATTATGGAAGCTATCAGAAGTATGTTTATTTTTAGGTTATAAAGTCATATGTTCTTTTTAAATTATTTTAGCTTAATGTTAATTAAAAATTTAATTATATGCTTTCTAATACTAGTATAGAATGGCAACCTATAATTTCATATTTGTATTCAATGTATAGAGGGCCTTACAGTGCTAAAAACTGTAATAACTGGGTTTGGCAAAATATTGTACATAATACCGATTTAAAAACCCAACTAAAACAACCCAACTTAACCCAACCGCTAAACCAAAAATCTAAATAATATAAAATCGTTAGGGTTACTTTTGTAGGATTATTCGTAGGTTTAATCTATTGTTGTTGTATGCTGATACTCAGGTGTTGTAACGATGTTTGTTCTAATGATGTACAAATGTTTATATGATTGTACAATATGTAAATAGGCAATCGTTTTGTATTCTGTGTGTAAACTCCAATCTGTTATTTTATAGATTTTACGAGCAATTTTATCTGTAGGTCGACCTGAGGCATATGGATGAAAAAGCTGGTAGCAACGTGGTGGAAGTCGGAGTCGACCTATCTGAATTTTACATGTCAGTGGAATGGGACATTTTAGAAGTACCTGCCGTAAGGTGTGTATTTATTCGCCATAGTTTTCGTACATAATGGATCTTTTATTTTTGTAATGAAGCAGCCTCCCGGGTTTTGAATCTTATATGACATGTTAATCGACATTTTACGAATATTTTAATAATCTGCTTTCGTTTATTTTAAAATGCTACGAACATTTTTTTCAATTATATTATTTATCGTCCTAACGTAATACTAGTATAAAGTTATTAATTACTATAATTTTGTCACTTTATATTATCTTGATATTTTTTAATATTCTCTCACATTAAATTTACTTTTTTTAATTTATCCAGAAGATTGTCGTATTTAAGACAATATAATTCGACAAGAAAACTAATAATACCAGAAAATCGTCATTAATTAATCAAAGACGATACTTAGCAAAGCATGCACGTCGTGTTAAAACAATGTTGATAGATAACATTTGCTGTCTACCTGTGTAAATCTTTTAAGGGAGTAAAATTCCATTATCTTTATTGAATTTGTCCTGAGTTAGTTTCATTTACTTCAGTCCTGAGAAGTTAACAAATAGTTTTGACGTTTTTAACTCAAACAATGTTTCGAGTAATAAGAAAAACTTTAATCTGGAATTATTTATTCTTATAGCTAATTTATTTTAGACAATATTTTCTTCTAATTTTTGTAAATTTTGACAGCATGTGCTGTGAACATGATATTGCTATTATCTCAAAACCATTTCTATTGTCAGCTCGACCCACTTTATAACTAAATGTGTTAATATGACGCCAGCAATTTCCTACATTTCATAATTTGAATAATACTAAATTCATTAATTTGATTAGAGACATAACTTTGTTAAGGTTATAAGTTTTCAATAATATAACAATATTGCTAAAGCCTGCTATTAAATATACTTTTTTAGGCTATATTAATAATTCTACTCCTAAAAATGATATTTCATAGCTAAAAATTGTAACTGTAATTGAAGTAACTATTTCTATGAAACAAACTTAACATATATTTAATTCATACATTACATATTTATATTTTAGTCTATTTAGGTTTTATTATTTTTCAATCCTTGCAATTAATTTCTTCGACACGTTTGCGCATTATCCCACCCAGTAATTTTGTTCCCTCAATTTAAACTTAATCAATCCGTATATAACAATACAAGCTCACGCTAACTGTTCCTACGTAGACGATTACGATCATTGAATAATATAATTTTCGAGAATTCCACAATCAAGTATGTAATGATCAAGAGCTTTTAGCATATGATGCATAGAGTTAATCCAATATTCAGGATTCCGAGAGATTGAACAATAGACAGCTGATTAAAATTAGAATGCCTTATAAACAAATAGTTTAAATTATTTCTTAATTAAATATTTAAACCACATACTATACATGTATATGCTATTTAAAAAAAAAAGTTACTTTAGATGTATATATAGTGTTACAAATTTAAGAAATGATCAATGATAATTAACTCGAAATTCACTGCCTGACCCGCAGTTGAAGTAAAAGTAATGCTGATATGAACCTATAAAATTTACACTCGACATAAAAAAGTCCCATTCAGGGAATTATTCGTAACAGGAATTTTAAAATCGGCAGTAAAAGCTCTATTTTATGATTGGCGGACATGAAGTGGTGCTAAATCTTGCCCACAATGTTGTCTCGCAGGATTTTAATTAATTCGGCAACGTAAACACTTAATGAATTAAGAATTTACCGACCAAATCCAAACATCCAGTACATACAATGAACACGCAATCAATTCACGGCCGTATCGCACATCACGTGTGTGGTAATTTAATTTGGTACTTACATAGTATCACAAATCAATTAAGATTTATTTATGTACAGAAATAGATATTCTCCAGTATTAACATTATATATATTAGGGGAGTCTACAGGCACAATGAGAATTTAAACTCGGTTATTGATAGAAATCTAAGGTCTTTAGAGGGAATCCTATAATAGAATTGATGAATATGAGAGATCAAAATCACCTGTCTTTTAATATTAAGTACCGAAAAGAGTAACTTTTTACATTATTAACATCGTTTTTGATTTCTTCAGAATTAAATCGTTTACTATAATAAGTATTAAATTGGAAATAACAATCTTAAATAAATAATAGTCACATGGAGAAACATCTGGACTATATAGTGGAAAAGATTAAATAGTATTTTGAGAAACACTTTGAAATAATATTTCATAGTTTTCATAGTTTGTAATACTGAAATATTTGCATGCACGCTTTATTAAAACAGAATTTTATGCACTCGAAAATATTTCATAAGCAAATTCCTTCATTTGTTACCAAATAACCGTAAATTTGCATAAATTTAGCATAACAGTGATTTCGATAATGACTACCGCAAAATGTAGTCTTTGATAAGAATTTTAAGTCAGCAAATTTTTCGTACACTCACAACCTATTACTAAAAAATACAATTTTTTTAACTTGATATAAGTTAATTTTTTAAGAAATGCTCAAATTTGAAATGAAAGCTGTATTTTTATTTTAATATTAAGCATCTTTGAGAGGTTTAGCCCTCTCGAACCGATTCATTTAAGCATCCATAGATTTTTTGTTAGATCGAAATAATTTCTTACTCGTTTATATTTATATAAATTTAACCGTGTTTATAAAGTATTATATATTTTTTGTAATGAAAAATTTATATGACATGTTATCTAGCTGTTTATACTAATATGTTTTTCGTTTATGTTTCAGAAATGAAAAATTTTATACATGCTGTGATGAACCATATCTCGACATTACTTTTAATATTACGATGCGACGAAAAACTCTATTTTATACAGTGAACATCATCATCCCTTGTATGGGCATATCTTTCTTGACGGTCCTGACATTCTACCTGCCATCAGATAGTGGAGAAAAGGTAATGTGATAACATTAGTGTGAGCATTATGTTTCAGTTTCAGTTCACTTTCATAAGCCCTAACGCAGTGACCACCAATTTATTTCGTCAATCTTGCTCTTACAACAAGAACATTGGATAAAATATTTCATTCATCATCTTCATTGAGTAGCTGAAAATGAATATACGGGATTAATCAATAAATTTATATTAACGAGTTTTATACTGTTTCATTATGATCGTGATGGTTAAATTATCAGACTCACTTTTTATGAGATCGACATATTGATTGTTAACTTGACAAATTTAAAGTACTCTTTGAATTTAAGTAATGGTAAAAAATTAAATACATCAAACGGAAGTAATTTAGGAACTGTTGAGTAGAACACATTTAAATGTCATTTAAAAATTTAATTTGATTTAAGTCTTTTTGTAGAATTCATTAGCTTCAACGGCTCTGCGATAATATATAATGAAGGCCGGCATCTTGACATAAGTTGGAAAATGAGAATTCAGCAAAAAAGAAAAAAAACTGTCACTGCAAGGATTCCATTAACGAACATTACGTTCTGAACGTCATTTCATTTCAGTGAATATTCCTGAAATGTTTATTATTTTGTCCTGGAGTAATTTGACGTGTTGTAGTTATTTATACCTAATTAGAAAAATATTATGTTAGTTCCTCAACAATTTTTTATATATCACACTATTGTACTTTTCTTGGAAAATATGTTGAGAAAAATTTAATATTTCTAAGACACTAGAGGAAGTGCACATACTATATAAATATAGATATGTGACAGAAGTTTTCCAGTAAAAGCGCTTTCAGAAGTATTTTCGTATTTGGAATTTAATAAAACTTTTAACACATAACAGCTAAAAGAAACTTTTTTAGGGTGGGAATTTCAAGATCGTACGAATTTACAATATATTGATGTTTTAACTATTTAATGATTAAAAAATGTAATTTACAATACACACACTATTTTAAAAATTAAATATTCTAAAAATATATTAGTTTGTAAATATTAAGAAGAATTTCTTGGTGCAATTCTCTTTGGTTAAAAAATTCGGGAAAGGCAAACAAATAGATATAGAACAAAACAAATAAATCCTTTTACGCAATATTAAACAACCTCAGGAGAAAGCTGCATTAAAAAAGGAAACCCACTGAAAGATAAGAATTACCTGTGTCTAAAGGCTTTACATCTTTGATTTAGATTTGCTTGAATGGATGTGACTAATTTCCTTAAACGTTTAGATAAAGGAAAGGAGCACTTTTCTATTTTCCTCAATTAAATTATTTGTTTTATGTTACTAATTGATTATACATTTTATTAAAATATATTTTGAATTAAAGCGATTCGAAAATTTTTTATTTTCTAAATAATCAATAAAATAAATATGTAGTAAACCTATTTTAGGCCTCGTATTAAGTATAGATTATCAAACGTTTAGACAGTAGACATGAGAAATTTGCTTGTATTAATATTATGAAGATATAAGTTTTCCAGATCATTCACCTTAATTTGACTAGCACCAAATATTTGCATGCTCAACTTATTGGTTTAAGCAACTTAAAATAACATAAAAAAGTGCTCTTAGAATGTTTAATTTATTGTTTAATTCTATCAATGTATGTATATAGGAGTAATTGTCCAATGAACAATGTTTAGCATGTCTATGGAGATTCTGTATTGATACGGTAATTAGAAACTTTATGTGCTCCGTGTGATGTATTTACATTTACAACATAATTTACGGAGAGAATTAGGTGTAATGCAATGTAATATATCCTGTTTACGAGACACTTTATAGCATCTTACTGTCTGAGTAATATTTGGAAAATATATGACTTTTCATAAAAATGTTGATATTTGTATTATAATAAAAATGCGTTAAAAACCTACCACGAATTGAATTTTCATAATGTTGACTTAATGTTAGCAATTCCAAAATTTTCCAACGTCTTTGTATTATGTTATATAAACACAAATACGCCGGCTTTCAGTAAGTGGAAGAAATTGTTATTGTTACAGTTTAGACTGGGGAAACAAAATTTAGATAAAATGCCAACTCAGGTTTCCGGTTGAAGATTCTTTAGATAATAACATAAACATAAAAGTAATGTGATTAAATGTTTTCTTTAGTTAATAATTTAACCTTAGAAATTAGGGCTTAATTTATGGTTAAACAACCAAATTTATATGAATATATATCATCTTTAAAACGGATATCTTACACGAATGTTTTTAAATCGAAATTATCGCAGACTATATTTATACATTCACCAAAATAGGTACAGTATAGAGTTACATATATTTATTGAACTTGTTTCAGGTCACGTTGTCAATTTCGATTCTCATTAGTCTCCATGTGTTCTTTTTACTGGTAGTTGAAATAATTCCACCAACATCTCTGGTCGTACCGTTATTAGGCAAATACTTAATTTTTGCCATGATTTTGGTTTCTATTAGGTAAGTATTATAAATTACTATCAAAGTAAAATTTGTTCAAATTTTATTTTAACACTGTTAGTAAAATTTAATCTGTTCGGAAATCCAATAAGTTTTAAATTTCAATTTACTTTGATATATTTTTAATACGTAAAATTTTGTTGGCCTGTCTAACAGGACTTGTTCTTTATTAAAAACTGACAAAATTATGAGTTTGAAACTTTTAGTTAAAATAGGTACTTTCTTTAAGCAAAGTTTAATTAAAAAGTTGAATCAATACTTAAATAGTATCGATAAATAAAAATATGTCAAAATTGATAAATTTCTTTCAATAAAAAGACTTTTTTTAAATATCCGTTTTATTAAAAACTAGTGACAAGTATTGCACACTAAGTTAGTTCAATTTCATATACAACTGATAATGTGCCTTATTGTTTGTTTCAGTATTTGTGTGACAGTTGTGGTACTAAACGTACATTTTAGATCACCACAAACTCATAAAATGTCACCTTGGGTGAAGCGGGTCTTTATACATATTTTACCAAGACTTTTGGTCATGAAAAGACCGCAATATGTCTTTGAGACAAATAGGTAAGTATTATAAAAAATGTAATAGCTAAATATATTCACCAGTTTGAAACCTCCATATAAAAGTAATTTTAAAAACAATCGTTACTTTTATTGAAAGTAAATTTAAATCAAGGTACGAACACAGTATTTTATTCTACTAACTGCTGCTACAATACATAAAATATGTTTGTCCAGTTTTAACAGAAGTTACGTTTTTAGTTATTAAAAATGTTTAGCGATTTTAAGATACGTTTTTGAAATATAAAAAATAAAAACTTGTTTATTTATTTTATTGATATATTCATCCATTGCAGATGAATCCCATAAGGTTAAATATAAATATTAAATCAAAATATCCACATGAATGCATACCGGATAACTAATTTTGCATGCAATATTTTGCTGCGATTAACAATGTTATTAAAAAAATACTAGATAATTTAATATTCAATTTTATATAACAGTTACAATTAATGATTTATTTATTACTAATTTATGGAATAAATTCTGCTTTATATAGCATGACTGGCAGTTTAAAAAGTACTGCACTCTCTAGAGTATCAAAAGCTTATATGTAAGCACTATAATATTTAAAAATATTTTACATTTATCCAGAGGTAGAAAAAAATAGTTTTAATTTTTTATTCTTCTTCTTTATGGCACTTTTAACCTTACGTCAATATATTTCTTTTTTCGATAGCAGCTTAAAAGCAACACTTTATCTAATAAAATCCTCACCTTTCTCTTGTAACAAAGCATCTTACAAAACAAAGAGATACCTTGAATATAGTAAGTTAGTACTCAGCACTTTGTTTTAACGTGGAGTATTTTATTTATATTTTAGTAGATTCATGTCAAGCAACCGCTTCGTTATGCGCCAAAGAGAGCTTTCCGCATGTTTATATCCTTATCACACGACCGTGCATAGGGATGACAGCCCGAAGCGGAGGTATCCTAGTAGGACGCCGTCAAAGGAAGATATATCCCGGAGGTAAGCGTCGATGACATGGTCCCATATAATTTTTATTCAAATAATATTTATGAATGCTTTGGGATACTAAGTGCCTGGCCCAATAATCGTAGGTACACCGCAACTCCCACGTAAACCAATATAAATTTGAAAGAGAAGCTGTCGAAAATATAAATTTCGCTTTTTGTACTTATTCACAATTGTATTTTTCCAGTTTAGCGGACGGTGGACCGTTCGGTGGAAGTTGTCAGATACATGGTCCTTTGGCGATGCCGCATTCAGAATCGGAGGATCTGACTGTATCTGCGGCTGAATGCGAGAACGGCATAAAGAGTCCGGTACTAAGGAATCCGGCATTCTCGCACTCGAAATGCCCCCCAGAAATACACAAGTCCTGCTTTTGCGTTCGTTTCATCGCCGAACATACCAAAATGCTGGAGGATTCCACAAAGGTAGAATAACAATTTAACAATTAAATCGAAATTGTCTAAATATATTGGCCTTTATTGTTTGTTTTAACTTCACAAAGAACGTATTGTTCTTGTTTCATTTTGATTTAGAACCAATATATACGTAAATATATGTTGTTAATTCTATTTGTTCAGCATCAAATATCTGATTTATATAATATTTGATTTAAATAATTCATCATACATGCAGTCTTCACTGTATCCAGGTTGACGTTAAAAATTTCATCTAGTATTTGACATATAACTTAATAAGAGGATTAGGATTATGATGAATTAGACAAAAAGTTCTCCAACATAAAATCCTAGTTTGATTAAATTGATTCATTAGGTTATAAGCAATTAATTCCCTCATATCCTGTTATATCGACGATATTCAATTCTCACAATTAACAGAAACTTTTCTGTTAAAACACTTCTATATAAATCCAATGGGATTTGTTTGATTGTAATTTATCATTCGTCTAAAGCAAACTTCTGATTGCTTGCCTTGTTCCCTCTGGCAAAGTTTTACATTTTTTTCCATTCTATGACTTTTAAATCATGAATACCTGACTAATCTGTTTTTTATAGTTTTAAATCCAATGAATTGGACTGTTTTTGTCATAAATCAAGACCCTCCCGTAACTTCTAAACCAATTTAAGTAATTTAAATTTTGTACTGTAACTGGAAAAAGTTATAACGAAATTTATTACACCGGGATTGCTATATTTTAAATAGATTAAACACAATTAGAACGAGTAAAAAAGTGGAGAATGCAAAAAAGCCTGTAATTCGGTTCCGAAAAATTAATTACGAGAACGCATAATGGCCGTATCGTGGCCGGTAATATTGATCAAAAGTGTAAATTGCTAAATTCCCCACACCTATAAAAACCAACAGCGATAAATCTTGTTTTTGTTTCAGGTCAAAGAAGACTGGAAATACGTAGCCATGGTTCTGGATCGGCTATTTTTATGGATATTTACGTTAGCCGTGCTGGTAGGAACGGCCGGCATCATCCTGCAGGCTCCCACTCTTTACGACGATCGTATCCCCATCGACAAAAAGTTCTCCGAATTCGCCACCACTGCTGTTGTCCGATGTCCCCCGCAGTAGGCAGTATCATATAAAACTCGTTCACTTATTAGGCGATGGTTGGATTCATGAAATCGATAACGCATAAGACAAAACCCCGAATTTCCATCATGTTAGGAACTTTAGTAGGTTTAAATGTCTTCCTTAATTAGCTACATTAGTTGTCATTATAACAAAACCTTAACTATCATCAACGTAACTACATATGTTTTATCTTTCTAAACTTCATAAGCTTTTTAAGATATATAATTATGATTATTGTTTTTTATTACGTTTGCACGAACAATTTTATATATTTTGTGATATTTTGATGGTTAAAACGATGTGTGGAAAACTTTCTACGTCAAATAAAAATAATTATACATTTTAGTAGTCTCTTGATACAAAATCAATTTAGCAAATACAAGGGTGTTAATATAATGGAGCAATAAGTTATTGGCAATATTATCACGATAAATTATCAAGTAACTCGGGGTTTTGGACATAATGGTCACAATTTTGGCATAATTCCAAACATTCAACCATCTCCAATATCAATATCATCAACGTTTCATACAAATCGAAATCGTTAAAAATAAGACGCATAATTTTAGAAACATTAACATTGCAAAACTCATATTTAAAATCTACTTTTTTATATACATCGTTATGTATAATATGAAATGTGGCGCCTATTTATTGGTCTAAATAATATAAAAACTTACTTTAATATTTATAGAAATCTGTACATGTACATTTTAGCATAAGAATTAGATTTATAATTTAATAAAATATCTGTGTTAGTTTATATTTCAAGACTGATCTCATCAGTTATTTAAAGTTTTAAGATTGAAGTATTACTGCCAAAATTAACCTTCTCGTTCTTCCATTTTTTTATATAATTTTTAAATATAACTTAAGTCTTCTAATATGCCAAATTTTTAAATAGAATTTTGAATATGAATTTTGCACAAATTTGTCGTCCTTAAACGTCGAAACCGGTATAAGAAGCTTATGAATTTTGTATTCAATTAGAGCTACCTGAAATGTAAATATGGTATTAAATATTTATATATTTTACAAAAAGCTCAGTAATATTTTATATCCATAATATTATATACAAATTGTTAAAATTTATTTCTCATTATACGATTAATTTGTGATATTTTAAGGATAAACACGTAGTGCCATTATAGATTAATTAATTATGAAATGAATAAACGAAATGTTAAATAGCACAAAATCTAAAAAATGATGTAATTAAGCAAATAAAAAAATATATAGAAATTAAACTATAATTACTTTAGTTAATAAACTGGTAAACAATATAAATGTAGCAAATAATGAAAATTATATATTATAGTTAGTTCAATAGACTGCCTATTGACAAAATGGGAACACTGTATATAGGTTAAATCTAAGTGTTAGAATAATGTAGATAAGTATCGTTATAAATGGTAATGTAATACAGTTTAAGAATTGTTATACGTTGTTGCTTGATTTTATAATCATGCTTAATAAAATAATCCGACTGAATTTTGACTTATTTATTTCTAGAGCACTTGTAACTTTCGTTACAAAGCACTTTATAATCTATACTGACATATCATTTTAGCTGACAGACTTGAGTACATTTATTTTTATTCTTGAGATAAAACACTTGAGCGTAACATCCCCGGAGTTCGCTCAAAGTATGAAGGTTACAATATAAAAGAAAAAAATAATTTCATTGTCTAATGCGATGGTTTCATTTCCGCAAATCTATTTATCTGTATTATTACAATGTGATTCACCAGTCATCATAAATAAAATCACGCATTGTTCGTGCAAAAACAAGTATACTTTAATTAAATTGTTTTTTTCAATATCTACAAACATCAATTAAAAATGCTCAAGAACTAAAAACATGCAATTCTCATAAATATAAAAATTATTAACAAAAATAACTTAATAATACATTGGCAGTAATTTTATAACAATGTGCTACATAGTAGTAATAAATCAAATACTATTTTTAAAACAAATACAGTACTTCAGATAATTATAATTAATACTACTAAATAAATATTTTTAAATACCTTCACTTAATCTAAATATCTAGATTTATATTTGAGTGACATTCTTCAGTAAAATTAGTAGGAACATGTGGCTTTGTGATCTGAATAAAATCAGACAACGGACACATCACATCACAGCCAGGAAGTTGCTGCTCTTCAGGTTCTGCATTCACATCTCTGGAATAGTAAACCTAAAACACATTCACTCATTAGTCATATGCATTTATATATTAGCTTAGATAGATAAGTATAAGAACAAAATAAAAGAAGAAATATATTATAGTTAAATGTCAATAATTACCTTAACTCCGTATCTTTTGCTGTCCTCTAAATAGTGCAATTCAATGATGACTGCAGCACTGTATTTGGGGACATGTGGTTTAAACAGATCCAGAGCAGCCAAAATGTTTATGACATTATTTTCATGTCCGGAATATAAATAAATTTTCGTTTGTTCCGGTACCAATTTTTCTTCCGATTTCGCAATCATTTGTTCGATAACTTTACCCAACATCCGACCTGAGAATTTTTACCAAATCAAGTAATTGAAAAATTATGATATTTTATCTTTGCATTACCTCCGTTGAGTTTCTTCAGGACGTCATTGCTATTTTCCAGCTCGCATAACTTTCCCGAAAGTGTTTCGATGTCATCGTAAACTTTAACTGCCCAATCCGGTATGGTTAAATTCAAACTTTTCTCAGCACATAATGTCTGATAAATTCCGAATACGTCATCTAAAGTATTTATAGGCTTTCCTGCATTCCTTGCAATGTAAGTTAACAATTTTTTATTTTCTTTGAGCAAAGTTTGAACTTTTGCGGATGCACGTGCTTCTTCCAGCTCCTTTAAATACGTTGGGCAGTATGCGTTAGGTCTACGAAGTTGCTGAAACATTCATTATAATGTAAGTATTATTTAATGTCGTCATTACGGAAAATTATGACATTTGCTATCTTTAGAAGATTCTGTAGTATCATAGCAAACACAAACATTGGAATATTTTAATATATCTATTTTATCTGTGTTTATTTATCTCATTAAAAAACATGATATAAATATTTTTTAATTAAAGCGTACCACAATAAAGTACTTACATAGTCGAAGCTGTCTTTTAAATAACTGTAGGGAATTGGCAACCATGTGACTTCCTCATCCCAAATTTGGGACGGAGCTGGCTTAAATAAACCGGCCAGTGCCAAAAGGGCTGACATTTTAGTTCTGTCGTAGTCGGTACTTTGAGCCATTACTATGTCCGGTACATATAATTTACCCAAAAATGAATCGTATCGTTTCCGAAGCAATTTTCCCAACTTAAATGCTCTCTGTTTTCCAACCTAAAAATAATTAAAAATTAAATACAAGTCCTAAATATTATAAGACGCTATTACATTTGTTAATTGTCCCCATCCCATTGGTTGGAAATCTTCCAACTTGTAAGGATCTGTCGGATATATGTCCTTTTCTTCAGGTGTACGACTACCATGTCGGAAAAACTAAAATGCAAATTGCTTAATTAATATTACATAGGTCGTTTCATCAAGGAAAGTGATTTGTTAATTACACGAGTAGGAATGTTCCATTTTTATTATAATATTGGTTTTTAATATATTCAAGGAGTAACCAGTAAAAGTATTATACTTGAACCTCTGACATGCATATCAATTAAGATTTTATTATAGTTTATTAACGCTTTTATTATTTATTCTACATTAATTAAACATTAATACAGGGTCACTTTTCATCAAGGTACTACAATTTTAATTGGCGGAATTATATAACACCAGGAAATATCACTGCATTAATAACATTGTTTATAATTCAAATAATATTAAGTTAGTATAAAAAATTGGTTTGATTAATTTTAGTGGAGAAAGAAATCTTTTTTACGCTAATCTACATTTTTCTATTTTCTCATATAGATTTAAATATAATTTAAAAAATATTAATAAAAGATTTTAACAAAATCTTCTTATTTTAAATATCAATTCTATGCCAAAATATTATTTTAACATATTTTTTTAAAATTTTCTCATTTATGATTTATCAGACTATGAAATAAATTTAATATTAGCTTAATAAATTTGGAACAAAATATTACATGTACGTACATAATTTAAAAATTTAATTTTAATTTAATCACATTTAAATAAATAATTAACTAAATTTTATATAAAAAATAAAATTTAGTAATTATTTAATAAGTATAATATTAAATATTAAAATATATATTTATTTCTCTAATAACTTACCACATGCACCAATTTTAAATCACTCGCAATAGAGTGACCAGTTGATACGGACACAAGAGCGAACAACAAAAAACCGTAAATATGCATCGCTTAAGATAATGAATAAACCCGTAGTAAATAAAATGAATTAAATTCCGTATGTTGTAAGAGCAACAATAGATCTTATCGATTTAAAAGCAATTAACGAACGTTAATCCTAAAAGTTAATATTTATATCATTGTCAGTACCGTACTGAGAACTGCTCGGGTACCACACTCAAATTTATTTGTGCCGTACAGATCCGTAATGCACCGGATTTCTTAATCACTGACCTTCAGATTTTTAATTATTTAATTGCCTCTAAGATATCAGTGGCTATAAATATGGAAACAAATGCGCTTTCTACTACATTATTTACTACCAAAGCAGGAAGCAACGTCTAGTGACTGTTTTGTTTAGTTTGATCGATAATTGTTAAATTTCTGAATTGTCATAGTTACCTGCACCTACCCTAACCTAACCTTCTGATAATTATTATTATAATTAAGTAGTCTAAATAATAGTGCTGTAGACGTCTTATAGAAAAAAAATATTTATAAATTCGTTTGCGGTTCTTTACAATTTTTCCACAAGTCAAAATAATAAATGTATTAGAAATTGTGTATTTAAAATTTATTTAGAAATATACCAATTTTTTACTCAATTAATTTTTTGTAATATATTGTATATTGTAATATATATATATATATATATATATATATATATATATATATATATATATATATATATATATATATATATTTCTTTGAAATTTCTTTTTTGGAAACTGAAGAAATAATGCTAATTATTCACAATGTGAATGGATTAAAAAAAGTAACAAACAACTAGCTAGGTAAGAGATAAACATGAATTAAATAAATTTTAGATAAATAAATGGAGGTTAATACTTTTTAACAAGATAATAACTATACACTGATTCATAATGGTATTTATATCCTATTGAAGATATAAATAGCTCTGCATAAATAGTAAACTGTCAATTATGTGTTATAATGTTTTGGAGCCACTGCCACAAGAGCAAGTACTCTTTGCACCATTCCATAACTGGTGATTTCCGGACAGACCTAATCCATTCTCAGTTCGTTACTTTTCTTTTATATGAGATTATTTTAAGCCGAAGCAGTGGACATGCGGACATCACGTTACCCCATATCATGCGGACATTTAATTGGTCATTTTATCTTTGGGTCCATTAACCGGTCCACATTCGCATGCTTAAGTGCACCGCTGCTGAATTTCTTTGCATAAATTCGGCTTTGATGTATCGTGAATGAATATGTAAATTAATTCATTATTTTGGGAATTAATAGCATGAACGTTTTTAGAGCGTGTAAATTTATCTCATCTGAAGTGACCATCCAGTTGAAGAAATATCTGTTTCTTTATTTTTTAGTTTTATACATGAGTAAATCGTAAATTTACGAACCGATGGGTAAAGTAAAAATTATCATTTTTGTTAGCACTGATAAAATTAATAAATAGAAATGAAATATGATATTTTACATTATGAATTTATTTTTGTTGTGTCTTAATTTTAATTGTATATTTAAACTGATAATTGATTTTAATGTGTTTAATTTTCTATTTTGTTAAACTTGTCTAAATCAAATTCACAATACTATGTAAAATATGTTTATAATTAATGCAATTAACAATTAATGTCTCCAAATATTTAAAAAATAAGAGCAAGCATGTTTAAACATCAATATGTCAGATATACATATATGCATGTGTGTGACTTTTATTTTGTTTAAGTACGAAATTTGCTGAATGTTTTAATTCATTTTATTTTGTACTATAATAATCACAATTATACTATAATATTTTTTGAGTTCTGTAAATTTTATATTGGGCAACATTTAATTTGCTTACGTATTGCCCCGGTATTTTTTAGAAAACCATTAATCAATCGCAATATGTGTTGTATAAATGAACAAACAATATTTTTGCATGAACTTTAACTTCAAGAACTATATTTTCTTTATCGATTGACATAAATTGTGCAACTTGTACTAACAAATATAAAATTACCCATTTTGGTTCACGAACACGTGGTAGATAAAGATATTTTTAAATCAAAATTTAAAAAATTATGTATCTAATTGGTAGAAGATATATTCTCTGCTGTGGTCACGTTATTTATTTCTTTGAGTATGGATTCTCCTCGTGACGTTAAAAAAGGGTTAAAGGTCAAAAACGTGCAATACAAATACAAAATTGTCTAAATGTCCAAAGTCGAATAAAATGGATGTGACGCTCGCAGATTAAAGCTCACAAAGTGTGATATATATAATATATCCAATTAATTATTTAGAATTGAAAAGTATCAATAGTAATATAATTTTGTTAATAAATAAATTATTTATTATTATTATATCGTATTTTGAATCATATGTGTTCATATCGTATGAGAGATCTTTAAAATTTATTAAACCAGTGTAATACTCAAGAATCAAGTGACAGGATATATCAATCAAATGCTAAGTCATTGTTATAGTTCCATTGTTTTTTTTTTTTCATATTGCTGTATCATTTTAAAAGGTTTATTTGTAATAAAAAACAGTTTGTTTTTGAAATAAATATAACTGATTTTATAAATTTTGTAATTTTTTGACAATTTTTTAATACAGTCTTCTTAATAATAAATTAAAAAAAAATAAATTAATTAAATTATGCTAATTTATGCTAGAAATTCAAAGTTTTGATTAATGATAGGTTCAACAGCTTTCTAAAAGAGTTGTTCATAATTGTTACATATAACCAGTCAATAAAATAACGGTTTTTAACAGTTTGCAATAATATAATAGTGATATTCTCACTTCGTTGGACATTATTTTAAATAATTTCTTTTTTTCAATAATGTTTAGTTGAAATTTAAGAATTTATATATTTTTAATTATAATAATAACAAATTAAAAAGTACATATATTAAATTAGTTTTTATTTTTTTTTAATTAATACTGTTATGAATAAATAAATACAAATCTTCATAATACTTAAAATAAAAGTTTATCATTATCAACAGAACTTGGTCGACAAGCTTCTTCTATGGTAATTATTGGCAGTATATGTTTTTGGAGACGTTTAAACTCATGAAATGGACACATGACATCACAACTAGGAATCTTCAAATCTGTTGGTTGTTGTTCTCCAGAATTCTTATGGTATCTTATCTGAAAACAATAATATATATGTAAGTAAGCATAAAACAGCAGTTTATTATGTATATTCTCGTTAAATGACATCATTTAAGAAGTATTATATTATTATCAATACGTTACTGTATTGTTATTGTAAATGGACACCTAATCAGTGTTTCCCAAAAATAATAAACAAACTTCGAATGCATTTTTATCATGGAACATACATGAATAACTGAAACCAAAAACCACTTACTTTGATGAAATATTTATTATTCAATTTCCTCAATTCAAATAATATGGCACTCCCATAGTTTGGTATTTCTGGCTGTCCCACCTTCAACGCATTCAACATCAAACCAACAGTTGATTCATGGCCTGAATATAGCATGAGCTTTCTATCTCTTGGAAATATTGTGTTAATTGCTTTTTGTTCACAATCCTCAAGAATTTTCTTAATATGATAACCTGAATTTATTTTTGTTATGTCATTAACATGGTTGAAGTATCCATATACTTGTCCAGCTGCCACCTGCAATTTTTCAGGGAAAATTGATTCGGTCCAAGCTGGTAGTTTATAGCCCATGTCCGCCTGTAACACCAGTATTAGTAAATGCAAAGAATTTATTATTTCATTTAAAAAATTACCTCGCACTTAAGATTAAAAAACAGTTCTGCTGCATCCGTTGGTGTCGACATTTGCTTGCCTGAATGTTTTTCGATATATTCATACAACTCTGCATATGGCTTTAGGAACTTCTCATATGCTGTTGGAGTATTTGGTAAATCATTCAGAATACTATCTTTGTACGGACAATTATATCTCCTATGAAATATCTAAAGTAAAATAAATATTACATTTTAGGGAAATTAACAAAAGAAAATTCAATATTCTTACATCTTCTATATGACCTGGTTTATACAAAATAGGAATTGGTTGCCATTGTAGTTCGGGATGCCACATAAGTTTTTCGGTTGGAGGAAATAATCCAGCAACAACCAGTTGTGCACTTGTTTGTGTTCTTGTTACATCGGTACTTCTCACGTACACTTTATCTTCAGTATAATCTTCTCCTAGGAAATCACCGTAAAGATTTTTAAGAAATTGCCCAAGTTTATATTCCCCTAATTTGCCCTCCTAAATTAAAAAGTTAAACTTTTTTAAAAGAATAAATTTATATTAACTTACGTTCGTTAAAGCACCCAACCCGTATGGATAAAATGTTTCATTTTTATACGGATCGTTAGGATAAAACGAATAAGTTGTTCTGGCTCCATGTCTAAAAATCTGAAAATACACACATTATTTAATAAAAGCAATTGAAACACTGTATGTATGTTTAAACATACCACATTCAGAAAAATTAACGTCCCTTCGTCTGACTTATTGATACTTGCACACTGAACTAAATTCAGAATGGGAAATAATATTATCAAATTAAATATAAACATTATGAATATTATGACATTACAAGAATGCTTTAGAATAATTTTGATTCTTATTTTATAAGTCTTATAAAATGAACGTAAATCACGTAATGTTCGATAATCTATATTATTAATGACGTCTTAACTGAATAATTCACGTCAATTTGAATTTTAATAATTTTGTTTAAATGTTTGGTAATTAAAAACAATATTTCAAGTTCAAAACGTACAAATAAAAACAAAAATGTGTTATCAATTGATGTAATCTCATTTCAATGTAAATGATTATAAATATTTACCAATTTAAAAATTAATTTAGGATCGAATGATAAGGGTTAGATTCTATAAAAAGTATTTATAAGTAAAATATATTTGTTAACTATTAATAATCATTGCATTTTATAAGAAATGAGGAATCTTAATGGTTATAAAAATACAACAGTTCAATATAATTATTTATTTAAAACTTAAACTTTATTGTAGTTTTGGTTGCACGCATCGGTAATTGATCCCGAAGGCAATAAATCTTTATATAGCTCTTTAAAATCTTCAATTTTACAAAGGGTTTCACACCCTGGCGGGGTAAGATCAATGAACTCCGACGCGTCAGGATCGTTTCTGAATCGTAACTAAAACAAATGAAATAAATAAATAATGTATGCGCTGATCTACTAAACAATCTTACTTTAATGTAATATGTATCACCCTTCTTCCTAAGTTCAAACGATATAGCGCTGCCATAAGAAGGAACACCTCCTTGAGTTAAGTTTAGTGCACTCAACATGTACCCAACGGTAGATTCATGTCCAGAATACAACATAAGTTTTCTATCAGAAGGACTAATAGTTCCCTTAATTTTACTTTCAGCATCTTCTATAATTCTTTTCAACATAAAACCCGAATTAATTTTGCGAACTTCAGTGTTGTAGTTATGGTAATCGTAAGCAGCTCCGGCTGCTTCCTCAATTAGATCCGGATATACACTGTTGGTCCATTCGGGAAGCGTATAATTCATATCTGCCTAATGCATGTTATGCATATTTAATCCATGTACAATTATTTGTTATTGAATTACTTACTTCACATTTTAGATTGAAGAATAAATCTGCTGCGTCAAGTGGTGTTTTAAGCGATTTGCCAGAATGTTCGTGGAGATACTCAAACAACTCTTTAAAGGGTGTAATATATTTATCTTTAACTTCATCAATGTTAGGAAGATCATTAAGAACACTGGATTTAAAAGGACAATTGGAACTACGATGAAAAATCTAAAATTGAAAATGTAATTAATGATTAATTAATGATGAAGAATATATATATATATATACATCTTCGTCATTGGCTGATTTATAATTTATTGGAACTGGCAACCAAAGTAAATCGGGATTCCATACTAAGCTGCTGCTAGGAGGAAATAGTCCCGCCATGACTAGTTCAGCACTCATTTTAGTCCTAGTAACATCTGTAGCTCTTACTGTAACTTTATCCAATGTATAATCAGGTCCCAAAAAATCTCCATAATGGCTTTTTAGGAATCTTCCTAATTTGTACTCTCCCAATTTGCCTTGCTGAAAATGTATTAAAATAGATTTAACTGCTACATTCAATTAAATTCGTCTTAGAAAATATATTATTATAAATATATTATATTAAATATAAATATTTTCATTAGATTGTCGCATGGTTAGTTGCCTAACTATGTTCCCTGAATGCATATGTATAAGATTTAAAAATATTTAATTTTGAAATAAATTGCCACAATTATTAAATAAATATGATATTTACATTCGTTAGTTCTCCCTTTCCGAATGGATAAAATTGTTCATTCTTCCAAGGATCGTTGGGATAAAAAGAGTACGTAGTCCTAGCACCATGTCTAAATATCTAATAAATAAAAAAAAAATATGATTTGATAAATTATTAAAAAATACTAACAATTAACTTACAACACTTAATAATATTAAATCTCCATCGTCACTCTTTATTGCTGCTCCGTTTACTACCGAGTACAGGCAAGTAACACCTACTAACAAAGCACGCAACATGTTTCTAGTCAAAGGGTTACTCGCCAAATAAATCGTAAATTATATTGAATCACTACTATCTTAATAACAATTGCACGTTAATTTTAATAGATAAAAATCCTTAATTACAAAATAAAGATTTTTTAAGATTTAATTGTTATATTTATAAGTTAATCAATTGTGTAATTTAAACACAATGTTATATATAATTTTGATTAAACCTAATACATATTTATAAAATTAAAATTGTTTTTAATTTTTTTAAATTCCACAGATGGTAATCTGTGTTATTAATATAAAATTATAGATAATGAATTAGATTGTTGTTTCCATGGAGGTTTAAGTATTTACATACACTAAATATAAAAAATAGCAATATTATTAAATTACTCAGATTTTTTATTATACAATGACTTCTTTAAAATTCGCATTCTCTCTTGTTACTAAAATGAAAAATTTTAATATATTACACATTTAATTATAAGAATCATTTGAATGTAATAAAATATTATTTAACTTAATATTTAAATATTATTTTAATAATTGTTAATAAACAAAAAATTTAAAATAACTCAAATGGACTTAAATGTAAAATTATTTATTCAAAATTAATATTGTCGTCAATTAATACTGCTTTAATACTTTATAGATGTTTAAATTGTATTTAATAAATACATATCACAATTTACGTGTAAAATAGAAAACGTAAGTTACTACTTACTGCTATATTCATCTCAAATTAATTAATAAAATTTTTATATTTTTTATATTATATATTTTATTTTTTAATTAAATTAATTAATATAATTAATTATTAATTAAAATTTTTCTGTTGTCAAATAATTATAAAATAATTCACGATTTTGTATAATCTTTTGTTATTCAATTTTATTCATCATTTATTTTGCAAGCTGTTTTCATGTCTACAGTTGGTATCACATTTTTAGTCAGTT
Source organism: Aethina tumida (assembly GCF_024364675.1). Classification (NCBI taxonomy): domain Eukaryota; kingdom Metazoa; phylum Arthropoda; class Insecta; order Coleoptera; family Nitidulidae; genus Aethina; species Aethina tumida. Next base: position 18,763,637 of record NC_065437.1, on the reverse strand, counting down.
CTTTAAATTTTTCAATAGGACAAAGCAGTTCACAACCAGGTATCACCAGATTAATTGGTTTACATGCTGATCCTTTTCGGAATCTTAGCTAAAAAATATAAGAATAGTTAATATTAAAATAAATTAAATATTTGTTGATCGAATATTTAGCAAATTTACCTGTACAAAAAATTCGCCTTTACTCTTTCTTAATTCAATTGACAGAGCACTACCGTAAGGTGGAACAAAATTTACTTCTAAGCCAAGACTGTTTAACATATAACCAAGAGTGGTCTCATGTCCGGAATAAAATGAGGCTTTTCTTTCTTTAGGGGTAATATCATTTTTTATTTTACGATCAAAATCCTCAATTATTTTTTTCAAAATATATCCAGAATTAAATTTCTTCGCCTCTGGGTTGAAATTGTCGTATTTGTAAACAACGTCAACTGCTTCTGCCATTTTATCTGGAAATACTTTCTTGGTCCATTCTGGCAATTTTAATCCCAACTCTGACTACGAAAAATTATGTATTAATTCTTAATACATTTTCATACATTATTTTAAACTTCTCTTACTTCACATTTTAAAGTAGAATAAATGCTACTCATGTCCCGTGGTACTTTTAGTTTCATTCCTGAATGTTTTTCAACATACTTATATGTATCTGCAAATGGTCCTACAAATTTTTTTAACAGCTCTCTATTATTTGCTTGTTCTTTTACGAGTTTCATGTAATATGGACAGCTCTTATACGGATTAAAAAGCTAAAAAGTCCATATTTTAAATAATAAATTCTATTTACAAGATAATAATACTCATACATCCTCATCGGCATCACTTTTATAGTCTACGAGGGCCGGTTGCCATTTGAGATCTGGATTCCAAATTTGTACGTTTACAGGAGGAAACAGTCCAGCCATTACCAACTGTGCACTCATTCTGGTTCTTGGACTATTTGCACTTCTAACATAAAAATCATCTACCAAATACATGTCACCCAAAAATTTACCGTAATACTTTTTGATGTACTTTCCAAGGAGATATTCTCCTTTTTTTCCTTCCTATTAAAAATTACATTAATTTTGTCACTGATAAATGGTAAATACACTTACATTTGTTAGAGCACCCAGTCCAAAGGGAAAAAAGGTTTCATTTTTATACGGGTCTGTTGGATAAAATTCGTATGGGGTTCTGGCTCCATGTCTAAACATCTAACACAAAAATTTGTTAATTCATTTTTAAAAATGTATACATTTATTTATTTAAATATATCTATTTCGCTGAATGTTAATTAGTACATTAACTTTGTGTATGAGGTTATGGAATTACCTTTTGGTAAATCACATATTGCATATTCATAAATATCTAAGAAATAAATATTTGTTGTGGTTTTTCAATGTAAATTTTTAATTACTATTGTGTAACTAATATGTAGTATTTATACACCTTTGCTCACACACACATGGGTGTGTGTAATTTTATTTGAAACATTTACTTTCATGTAATATAAACTGGAAACATATGTTACATTTAATTTCTAATTTTATAACATTATCAATTTTTCATATAAATAACTAGATGCTAGACAAATTTTAATTAAATAAAAATAATGATTGATTTTCTCTCAGAGATTCAATAATTTTCCACATACGAGCATAAATGTTTGAGTAATATCTGGTACTTTTTCTTTTCATAATATCCCCATATTACACACCATATTTGTAAATAAAATAAAATAAATAAAAAATACTTACAACATTTAAGAATACAATTTCACTTTCAGGTTCATTTGGTAAAATAGCACATCTTAGCCCCTTTAAAAAATAACACAAAATAAACAATTTGAATAGCATTGTTCTGGTCAAAACGTCTAAGCGTATGTGCTCGACTTAATAAAAACAAAGTTTTCAATTTAACAATTTATTGGACCAAAAACTGGCTGCAAAATATTTTCACCTGTCATATACTTTAAATTAACAGTAAGAATTCATATTGGAATATGCATATTTCTTGAGTTAAATATAAGTAGTTAAGTTGTATATAACATAAATTAATTAATAAATTACATTAAAATGAAATAAAGCATCGGTTAAAAATATAAATTAATGTAAATTTTTTAACAGATACAAGCCATGCCGAGAACAGGGTACTATATTTTTGGTAGCCCACTATCTTTAAAATTTACCTTTATCTATGTATGCTAACATACTTAAAAATGAATAAAATGAATGAATAATAACTGCTTCATTATTTCTAATTTAAAATGAAATAAATATTTGAAATTCATTGACCAAAATCAAAATTTATTGATTATTTGATTATTATCCACATCATTTCAATAAAAAACAAATTTGTTATGTAAACAGTTTTCAGGAATAAACATGAATAAGATGAATAAATTGTGAATCACATGTGTAGTTATATTGAAATTTAATAATCAATTTTAATTATTCATTTTCAAATACTAAAAAACAAATATTAGAATTATAAAGCTTCGTGATTAGACCGTGGGCACGTTTTTTTAATCTATTTTCAAAAATACATGTACAACACGTACTAATGAAATATGTTACAAGTGTAAACTTTAAATTGTGTTAAAATTCTGTATTTAATTGTCACCTTTTTAACATTACTCTAAAAATTATTTTTATTTTTTTAATTAAAGACATAAAAACGAATGAACTATTTACACGTACGAACATTATATTATATGTGTTAGATCTGAATAATTTATTCATATAACCTGAGGACTGTGAAACAAAGTTTGTTTCGCGCTGTGATCGCAGAATACATGTATTATTCCTAAGTCAGCATATTTTTATTATTTAACATAGATAAAATAAAATATGAAAAAGGAATAATAAATACAATTCAATGGAAACACTTTTTGTACCACGTATGTCAGTAGGCTTCACAAACAAATGTTTCAATTATTTGTATATGTGCCAAAGATTCTTGAATTAATACTTAAATATATTATCTTAAATCAAACAACTCACAATACACAATACAACGTACAACAACGAACTTTAACGGAAATTATTATATTATTATTATTATTCATTAATATATTTAAAAATTGATTAATATTGCTAGCATATAAATGTATAAAATTTTGTGTTGAAAATGACATACCTTGAATTAAAATATCATTTACAGTTTACTAATAAATGTTTTAAAAATAGTTTCTTTTTAAGCGAAAAGTTGCTGAGCAATTTATTTGAAAATTTATAATCATAATTTTAGTTCAAATTAAATATTTATTATTATTATAATGATAACACATTAATACAAAGAAAGTTTTCAAATTAACCAAATGTACAATTTATACACTTAAGAAGAAATAATATGTAAATTTTATTAAATCTAATACATATTAATTAAATTAAAATTATATGTTTTTATTTTTTTAAAATTCCACTGATGGTAATATGTGTTAATAATATAAAATTATAGATAATGACTGATTGTTGTTTCTATGGGGGTTTGAGTATTTACCTATATTAAATATAAAAAATAACATTATTAAACTACTCAGATTTTTTATTATTTAATCACTTACATTAAAATATGCGTTCTTATGCTCTCTTGTTACTCAAACGAAAAATTTTAATATTTTACACATTTGAGTATTAGAATCATTTGAATGTAATAAAATAATATTTATATATAACTTTATTAACAAGAAATTTAAACTAGCTCAAAACGACCTAAAATTAAAATTCTTTTAATCAAAATATTTACCTCTAATATTTTATTTAAAAATATATTGATTTATAGTTATTTAAATTGTATTTAATAAATACACATCACAGTTTATGTGTAAAATAAAAAACATGTATTTTTACTCAAGTTACAACTTACTGCTTTATTCATCTTAAATTAATTAATAAAATTTTAAATTTCTTATTCTATTATTAATATAAATCTTGAGTAAAAATTTTTCTGTTGCCAGATAAATATGAAACAATTTACGATTTTCTATAATTTTTTATTATTAAATTTTATGCATTATTTACTTTGCAAGCTGTTTTCATATCTACAGTTGGCATTATATTTTTAGTTAGTTGTTTAAATTTTTCAATAGGACAAAGAGTCTCACAGCCAGGTATCACGAGATCAATGGGATTACATGCTGAACCTTTTCGGAATCTTAGCTAAAAAATATAAGAATAGTTCATTTCAAATTAAATTAAATATTTGTTGTCATAATTACCTTTACAAAAAATTCGCAGTTTCTCTTTCTTAATTCAATTGACAGTGCACTACCGTAAGGTGGAACATAATTTTCTTCTAAGCCAAGACTGTTTAACATAGAACCAAGAGTGGTGTCATGTCCGGAATAAAATGAGGCTTTTCTTTCTTTGGGGATAATATCATTTTTTATTTTACCATCAAAATCGTCAATTATCTTTTTCAACATATATCCAGAATTAATTTTCTTCGCCTCTGGGTTGTAATAGTCGTATTTATAAAGAACGCCAACTGCTTCTTCCATTTTATCTGGAAATACTTTCTTGGTCCATTCTGGCAATTTTAACCCCAACTCTGACTACAAAAAATTAATGTATTAATTGTCAATAAATTTTCATGTATTATCTTAAACTTCTACTTACTTCACATTTTAAAGTAAAATAGATGTTCCCCATGTCTTGTGGTGTTTTTAGTTTCATTCCAGAGTGTTTTTCAACATACTCATATACATCTGCAAATGGCCCTACAAATTTTTTTAACAACTCTCTATTATTTGCTTGTTCTTTTACAAGTTCCTCGTAATATGGACAATTGTTATACGGATAAAAAAGCTAAAAGTGAAATATTTTAAATAATATTTTCTATTTACAAGATAATAATACTCAAACATCTTCATCGGCATCACTTTTGTAGTCTACGAGGGCCGGTTGCCATTTGAGATTTGGATTCCAAATTTGTACGTTTACAGGAGGAAACAGTCCAGCCAATACTAACTGTGCACTCATTCTGGTTCTTGGACTATCTGTACTTCTAACATAAAAATCATTTACCAAATAGAGGTCACCCAAAAATTCACCGTAATGCTCTTTGATGTACTTTCCAAGGAGGTATTCTCCTTTTTTTCCTTCCTATTAAAAATTATATTAATTTTATCATTGGTAAATAATAAATACACTTACATTTGTTAGAGCACCCAGTCCAAAGGGAAAAAAGGTTTCATTTTTATACGGGTCTGTTGGATAAAATTCGTATGGGGTTCTGGCCCCATGTCTAAAAATCTAACAAAAAAATATTAATTTATGTTTAAAAATATATACATTTATTTATTTAAATATATCTATTTCGCTGAATGTTAATAGTACATTAATTTTGTGTAAATATATTATATGAGATTATGGACTTATCTTTTGGTAAATCACATATTGTATATTCATAAATATCTAATTTGTTGTATTTTTTCAATGTAAATTTTTAATTACTATTGTGTAACTAATATGTAATATTTATATACTTTTATTATAAACACATGGGTGTGTATAAGTAATTTTATTTAAAACCTTTTGTTACATGTAATGTAAATTGAAAAAAATGTGTTACATTTAATTTCTAATTATATCACTTTATCAATTTTTCATATGAATAAAATTTAGGTACAAGATCCAGTTACTACATCCTAATCACTTTTTAATTAAATAAAAATAATGGTAGTTTTCTCTTAAGTTTCAACAATTTTCCACTTACGAGCATAAATGTTTGAGTAATATTTGGTACTTTTTCTGTTCATAATGAGATCACCATATTTGTAAATATACTGAAATGTATAAAAAATACTTACAACATTTAAGAAAACAATTTCACTTTCAGGTTCATTTGGTAAAATAGCACATCTTAGTCCCGTTAAAAAATAACACAGGAAAAACAATTTGAATATCATTGTTCTGGTCAAAACGTTAAAACGTGTGTGATTGACTTAATAGAAACATAGTTTTCAATTTAACAATTTATTGGACCAAAAACTGGCTGTAAAATATTTCGACCTGTCATATATTTTAAATTAACAGTACGAATTCATAGTGAAATGTACTTAATCCTTGAATTAATTATAAGTTGTTAGGTTGGATAAGACATAAATTAATTAATAAATTATATTAAAATGAAATAAACCATCCATTAAAATTGTAAATTAACGTATATTTTTTAACAGATACAAGCCATATCGAGAACAGTATACCATATTTTTGGTAGCCCACTATCTTTAAATTTTACCTTTATCTATTGTGCTACTTAAAAATGAATAAATAATATCTGCTTCATTATTCCTAATTTAAAATTGAATAATAATAATTCATTAACCAAAAATCAAAATTTATTGATTATTTAAATATTATCCACGTCATTTCAGTAAGAAATTGTCATGTAAACAATTTTCAGGAATATACATGGAATAAGATGAATAAATTATGAATCATATGTGTAGTTATATTGAAATTTAATATTCAATTTTAATTATTCATTTTTAAATACTAAAAAACAAATATTATGATTATAAAGCTTCGCAACCTGCCGATTTGACGTTTTTTTTTAATCTATTTTCAAAAATATATTTATAACACGTACTAATGAAATATGTGACGTGTAAACTTTAACACGTGTTAAAATTTTGCAATTAATAACAACATTACATTACACAATTAACATTTCAACTTTACCTCTTGAAAATAATTTGTGACTGTGTTACGCTAAACATTATTTTTATATTTTTATTAAACATATGAAAATGAGTGATCTGTTCATACGTACAAACATATAACAAAATTATATTATATCTGTTAGATCTGAATAAATTATTCATGTGTAAATTTTAACAGATGATAAAATTTTCTAATTCATTGTCACTTTTTAATATTACCTCCTGAAAATAATCTGTAGCAGTGTTACTTAAAAAAATTATTTTTATTTTTTTATTAAAGGTACGAAAATGTATGAACTATTTACACCTACAAACATATAACAAAATTATAGTACATGTGTTAGATCTGAATAATTTATTCATATATCTTGAATCCTGTAAGACAAATTTTGATTTGCGCTATGATCGCAGTATACCTCGGCAAAAATTTATAGACACATTTCGATCTATATAGAAACCTACCGCTTAGAAGAGCAGAAATTATAGAAATCTTCAATGCATTATTTTATATCTTTATTTTATTTTGTTATTATTTTTTGTTTTGATATTGAACTTAACAAAAACTGTATTATTTGTAGGTTAGCAGATTTCTATTATTTAACATAGATGAAAACTTGTAAAATATGGAAAAGATATAATAAATACAAGTCAATGGAAAATTATTTTGTATCACGTATGTCAAGTAGACTTGACAAACAAATATTTCAATTATTTGTATATAGCCCTGTGCCATATATTCTTGAATATATTAATACTTAAATGTTTTATTGTCAAGCCCCTTAAAGCAGACAACCCAGAATACACAAATAACAACAAACTAACGTAAATCACTTTATTTTTAAATTAATTTATTTAAAAATTTATTAATGTTATTGACATATAAACTTATAAAATATTTTCTGTAAAATGACATACCTTGAATTAAAATATTTATTACTAATAATTTTTCTAAAAATATTTTCGAAACGAAAATTTGCTGAGTTTATTTGAAAATTTATAATTGTTATTTTAATTCAAATTAATTAGTGGTTAGTATTATATATAAACAATGACAAATGTTTTTAGAGCTTACGATAAAAAAATAGTATTAAAAAAGTTTATTTTATAAAGTGTGGCGAGTTATGAATCAGTAATTACTACAAATGATAAATTTTATTTATTAAAGAATATGAAAATTCTGTTATGTTAGCTGAACAATATGGATTATACGGAAAAATATCTAATAGGAGAAATATTGATCACAATTTTCTTCATAATTATTATTCTAATTATAATACTATATTGTATACCAGGATTAAATTAAAATCTTCGTATGAAAATTAGTTTTAGTCACTCATTTTATAAATATAGTCGTTGATTAAATTTTTATGAATATTGAATAATAAAACTCCATTACACATAAAATGTTTTTATAAAATAAATAAATAAATAAATAAATATATGCACTACACATCCCAATTCACCATCTAAAAGTACCTCCCACATGCCACGTGGGTTTTGCTCTTCCCGGGCCGTGAAACACTTTTCCCCAACCAGCATTAAAGTCGTGTTTCTCCCCCACATATTTAGTCTCTACACCACCTTGTACATTTTTTCCATCTCCTCCAACATCAGGTGAAACATGCCAACCTTGTTCTCGCTTTCTTTTCTCCTCTTCAGTTTCTCTCTTGAAACGGAATGTTCCTCCTACGTGCCACGTAGGTTTTGCTCTTCCCGGACCGTGAAAGACTTTTCCCCAACCAGCATTAAAATCGTGTTTCTCTCCCACATACTTAGTTTCTACACCGCCTTGAACATTTTTTCCATCTCCTCCAACATCAGGTGAAACATGCCAACCTCGTTCTCGCTTTCTTTTCTCCTCTTCAGTTTCTCTCTTGAAACGGAATGTTCCTCCTACGTGCCACGTAGGTTTTGCTCTTCCCGGACCGTGAAATACTTTTCCCCAACCAGCATTAAAGTCGTTTTTCTCTCCCACATACTTAGTTTCTACACCGCCTTGAACATTTTTTCCATCTCCACCAACATCAGGTGAAATATGCCAACCTCGTTCTCGTTTCCTTTTCTCCTCTTCGGTTTCTCTTTTAAAACGGAATGTCCCTCCTACATGCCAGGTGGGTTTTGCTCTTCCCGGACCGTGAAACACTTTTCCCCAACCAGCATTAAAGTCGTGTTTCTCCCCCACATATTTAGTCTCTACAACACCTTGTACATTTTTTCCATCTCCTCCAACATCAGGTGAAACATGCCAACCTCGTTCTCGTTTCCTTTTCTCCTCTTCGGTTTCTCTTTTAAAACGGAATGTCCTTCCTACATGCCAGGTGGGTTTTGCTCTTCCCGGACCGTGAAACACTTTTCCCCAACCAGCATTAAAGTCGTGTTTCTCCCCCACATATTTAGTCTCTACAACACCTTGTACATTTTTTCCATCTCCTCCAACATCAGGTGAAACATGCCAACCTCGTTCTCGTTTCCTTTTCTCCTCTTCGGTTTCTCTTTTAAAACGGAATGTCCCTCCTACATGCCAGGTGGGTTTTGCTCTTCCCGGACCGTGAAACACTTTTCCCCAACCAGCATAAAAGTCGTGTTTCTCCCCCACATATTTAGTCTCTACAACACCTTGTACATTTTTTCCATCTCCTCCAACATCAGGTGAAACATGCCAACCTCGTTCTCGTTTCCTTTTCTCCTCTTCGGTTTCTCTTTTAAAACGGAATGTCCCTCCTACATGCCAGGTGGGTTTTGCTCTTCCCGGACCGTGAAACACTTTTCCCCAACCAGCATTAAAGTCGTGTTTCTCCCCCACATATTTAGTCTCTACAACACCTTGTACATTTTTTCCATCTCCTCCAACATCAGGTGAAACATGCCAACCTCGTTCTCGTTTCCTTTTCTCCTCTTCGGTTTCTCTTTTAAAACGGAATGTTCCTCCTACATGCCAGGTGGGTTTTGCTCTTCCCGGACCGTGAAACACTTTTCCCCAACCAGCATTAAAGTCGTGTTTCTCCCCCACATATTTAGTCTCTACAACACCTTGTACATTTTTTCCATCTCCTCCAACATCAGGTGAAACATGCCAACCTCGTTCTCGTTTCCTTTTCTCCTCTTCGGTTTCTCTTTTAAAACGGAATGTCCCTCCTACATGCCAGGTGGGTTTTGCTCTTCCCGGACCGTGAAACACTTTTCCCCAACCAGCATTAAAGTCGTGTTTCTCCCCCACATATTTAGTCTCTACAACACCTTGTACATTTTTTCCATCTCCTCCAACATCAGGTGAAACATGCCAACCTCGTTCTCGTTTCCTTTTCTCCTCTTCGGTTTCTCTTTTAAAACGGAATGTCCCTCCTACATGCCAGGTGGGTTTTGCTCTTCCCGGACCGTGAAACACTTTTCCCCAACCAGCATTAAAGTCGTGTTTCTCCCCCACATATTTAGTCTCTACAACACCTTGTACATTTTTTCCATCTCCTCCAACATCAGGTGAAACATGCCAACCTCGTTCTCGTTTCCTTTTCTCCTCTTCGGTTTCTCTTTTAAAACGGAATGTCTCTCCTACATGCCAGGTGGGTTTTGCTCTTCCCGGACCGTGAAACACTTTTCCCCAACCAGCATTAAAGTCGTGTTTCTCCCCCACATATTTAGTCTCTACAACACCTTGTACATTTTTTCCATCTCCTCCAACATCAGGTGAAACATGCCAACCTCGTTCTCGCTTTCTTTTCTCCTCTTCAGTTTCTCTCTTGAAACGAAATGTTCCTCCTACATGCCACGTAGGTTTTGCTTTTTCCGGACCGTGGAACACTTTTCCCCAACCAGCATTAAACTCATGGTTCTCCCCCACATATTTAGTCTCTACACCGCCTTGAACATTTTTTCCATCTCCTCCAACATCAGGTGAAATATGCCAGCCTTTTTCTCTTTTCCTCTTTTCTTCTTCAGTTTCAGGTGACCTTTTTAAACGATTTGATTTAGTTTCAAAACCTTCTTCAGATTTTACTGTTTCAGCTGTTATCGACGCAATAGCAATTGCGATAATAACCGCAAATAAAACGGTTTCCTTCAACATCTAAAATAATGGTAAGCTTTAAGTTTTAAATAAACAGAAAAATAATCGTAAATTGTTAATAATACTGACCTCTCCACAACAATATCAGTTTTTACTCTAATTATCAGCTAGATCATGTATGTTTATTCGACGACTGCAATTTCTTAGTCCGTGCCCGTCCTTATATCTAAAATTGAGATGGGTAAAATACTCGATCGGGGAATAACAATAATCTACAAGAAGTGTATTCATCCAACCTTGAACTCTCTCATATTACATTGACCTCCCCGTACTTTTTTAAACTATTATAATACTATCAGATTTCAATAAAAAAGTTTGCGTGCAGTTAGTTTTTTATATATTATTTTAAAATAATACAGATTATCATATATAATTGTAAACCTATATACATAGATACTCAAAGAAAAAAAAAATGCAATGAAAGTCAAATAGAAAATTGAATATAAATAGTAATAAAAGTACAATATATATACTTTCAAATTTAAATTTTATAGGGCGGAAAAAGTCCGCCAAAAATTTAAAATATAATATTTATAAAAAATTAAAAGAAAACAGACTGAAATTAAAATATTTTATTAAAAAATATAAATACATATGTAAATAAATAAATATATAAATAACTCATATGAACCGTATTAATATTTACCACCTGAAGGTTCCCCCTACGTGCCACGTAGGTCTTGCTCTATTAGGGCCGTGAACTATTTGACTAACTCCAGCATTAAAATCATGTCTTTCACCTTTATATACAGTATCTACAGCAGCTTGAGTATTCCTTCCATCGCCGCTTAAATCAGGTTTAACTTGCCAACCTTGTTCACGTTTCCTTTTCTCCTCTTCGGTTTCTCTTTTGAAACGAAATGTTCCACCTACGTGCCAAGTGGGTCTTGCTCTATTAGGGCCGTGAACTATTTGACTAACTCCTGCATTAAAATCATGCTTTTCACCTTTATATACAGTATCCACAGCGGCTTGAGTATTTCTTCCATCGCCGCTTAAATCAGGTTTAACTTGCCAACCTTGTTCTCGTTTCCTCTTCTCCTCTTCGGTTTCCCTTTTAAAACGAAATGTTCCTCCTACATGCCACGCAGGCTTCGCCCTTCCTGGTCCATGAAATACTTTTCCCCAACCAGCGTTGAAATCATGTTTCTCTCCTACGTATTTAGTTTCAATTACACCTTGTACGTTTTTTCCATCTCCTCCAACGTCGGGTGAAACGTGCCATCCCCTTTCTCTCTTCCTCTTTTCTTCTTCAGTTTCGGGAGATCGTTTTAAACGATTAATTTCATCGTACTCATTTTCATCAATCAAGCTTTCTTCATAAATAGCATTTACGGTAATTACTGCGAGAGCAGCGAAGAAAATGAATTCTTTTAACATCTGAAAAATAATAATAATATTGAATGTAATTAAATAAAACACTAAATAGATCACTGAATATATAACTAATAATGATTGTATGATACTAACCTCTATGTATACTCACAATCACTGTTTTACTTGAATGTGATTTCTTTGGTACTCGCTAATGCTTTTATTTAAAAATTTACTTGGTGAAATACTGGATCGGGGATTTACTAACTACTTCTGAGTAGATAAATGATCTATATTTATTACAATGTTATGTTACTTCAGTAATAACGAAATGTTTTGTTTTGTTTAATTTAAATTAGTCAACTGATTTTAATAATCTAATTAGCATATGAAAAGAGAACGTTTCGAAAATACAAAAATATTACAACATTTTAATAGTATCTTTTATCTACTCGGCAGTAGTTATTCCCCAACTCAGTTTTTTACTAAGTTAATTTTAAGATAAAAGCCCTGTTGAGAAGCGAAGAAAGTCACTTTCGAATAATACTCTGAGTAGAATTGATATACATATTTAAAATACATATTGAGGAGGTCAGTATTATTAATTAATATTATTAATATGTTTATTTATCGTATTATTTAATTTATTTAACCTTTTTATTTATTTGTTATCTACGTTAATTGTTCTAGATGTTAAAAGAGGCCGTTTTTCTTGCCGTTATCGCAGTTTTTGCCTTAACTTCTATTAACGCTGACAACTTCATTGATGAAAACTCCAATGAAACTGAAGAAATTTATCGTCTAAAACGTTCTCCAGAAACTGAAGAAGAGAAGAGAAAGAGAGAACGGGGATGGCATGTTTCACCCGACGTTGGGGGCGATGGAAAAAACGTTCAAGGTGTAATTGAAACTAAGTACGTAGGTGAGAAACATGATTTCAATGCTGGTTGGGGAAAAGTATTTCATGGTCCGGGAAGAGCGAAACCCTCGTGGCACGTCGGAGGTACGTTCCGTTTTAAAAGAGAAACCGAAGAGGAAAAAAGGAAACGAGAAAGAGGTTGGCATGTTTCCCCTGACGTTGGCGGAGATGGAAAGAATGTACAAGGTGTTCTAGAAACTAAATATGTAGGTGAAAAACATGACTTTAACGCTGGTTGGGGAAAAGTATTTCATGGACCAGGAAGAGCGAAACCCACGTGGCATGTAGGAGGAACATTCCGTTTTAAAAGAGAAACCGAAGAGGAAAAAAGGAAACGAGAAAAAGGTTGGCATGTTTCCCCTGACGTTGGCGGAGATGGAAAGAATGTACAAGGTGTTCTAGAAACCAAATATGTGGGTGAAAAACATGACTTTAACGCCGGTTGGGGAAAAGTATTTCATGGACCGGGAAGAGCGAAGCCAACTTGGCATGTAGGAGGAACATTCCGTTTTAAAAGGGAAACCGAAGAAGAAAAGAGAAAACGTGAACAAGGTTGGCAAGTTAAACCTGACTTAAGCGGCGATGGAAAAAATACTCAAGCTGCTGTAGACACTGTATATAAGGGTGAAAAACACGATTTTAATGCTGGTGTTAGTCAAATAGTTCATGGCCCAAATAGAGCGAGACCTACGTGGCACGTTGGAGGAACATTTAGATGGTAAAAGTTAATAATACGTGTACCAATTATTGTATTTATAGTATTTATTTTTATATATGTATTTAAATTTTGTAATAAAATAATTTAATTAATTTATATTTTAATTTTAATTAATTTCCTATAAACATTTTATTTTTTATTTGATAACAAAATTTTTTTATTACATCTAAATTTAAAAACGCACATTATTTTATGTATCACATTATCCTAATGTGTCTATACAAAATATAATCAATATAAAATAATTTTAAAGATTGTCTTACACAATTTTTTTTAAATTTTTTATTTATGTCTATTGATGTAAATTATTATTTTTAACTCAATATAATTAAACTGAGTTATATAATGTATTCAAATTAACTGCATTAGTTGGAAAACTTTTTACCAAAAATTTTTACCACATAAATTCTATCCTACGAGAAAATTATAAACAATTATTGATATTAATTTTTAATCTATCAGAAGAATTAATTTATTACATAGTATATAGAGAAAATGAATTCTTTGAAAGAGGCAAAATAATAATGATAAAAGGGTTTAGTAAACAGTTTTTGATTTAAATCATATTTGAACTGCAAATAAATAAATTAAAATAAATTATAAAATATATTAAATAATGGGCGTTGCTTAAAATATAATTTTCAAATAAATTGTATTTTTTAATTTTGGTTAATTTTAATTTCAGAAATATAATTTTTTTAATATAAAATAAAATTATATAATTTTTATTACAAGTGGAAAAAAATATTTTATTTTATTTAAATTTAAAAATTTTAAATATAATAAATTATATTTAAAATTTTACTACACAAAGATTAAGACAAAATTGAATAATATGTAAGGAAAAATTTAATTAAAAGTTGAAAAACATATTATAAACATTCATAGATATACAGAGAAATATAAACAAAGTAATTTTAATAATATTAATATTTACGATTAACCAACAAAATAGGGATTAAAAAGTAATATTTCAGATAGAAAATAATATTTTTATTGGAAAATATATATACATACATAAATAAAGAAATAAATAAAATAAATACAAAAATTGGTACATGTGATATTAACTTTTACCACCTAAATGTTCCTCCGACGTGCCATGTGGGTCTTGCTCTATTAGGGCCGTGAATTATTTGACTTACCCCAGCATTAAAATCATGCTTTTCACCTTTATACACAGTATCTACAGCAGCTTGAGTATTTTTTCCATCACCGCTTAAGTCAGGTTTAACTTGCCATCCTTGTTCACGTTTTCTCTTTTCTTCTTCGGTTTCCCTTTTAAAACGGAATGTTCCTCCTACATGCCAAGTTGGCTTCGCTCTTCCCGGTCCATGAAATACTTTTCCCCAACCAGCGTTAAAGTCATGTTTTTCACCTACATATTTGGTTTCTAGAACACCTTGTACATTCTTTCCATCTCCGCCAACGTCAGGGGAAACATGCCAACCTCTTTCTCGTTTCCTTTTTTCCTCTTCGGTTTCCCTTTTAAAACGGAATGTTCCTCCTACATGCCAAGTTGGCTTCGCTCTTCCCGGACCATGGAATACTTTTCCCCAACCAGCGTTAAAGTCATGTTTTTCACCTACATATTTGGTTTCTAGAACACCTTGAACATTTTTTCCATCTCCGCCAACGTCAGGGGAAACATGCCAACCTCTTTCTCGTTTCCTTTTTTCCTCTTCGGTTTCTCTTTTAAAACGGAAGGTTCCTCCTACATGCCAAGTTGGCTTCGCTCTTCCCGGACCATGGAATACTTTTCCCCAACCAGCGTTAAAGTCGTGTTTTTCACCTACATATTTGGTTTCTAGAACACCTTGTACATTTTTTCCATCTCCTCCAACGTCAGGTGAAACGTGCCATCCCCGTTCTCTCTTCCTTTTCTCTTCTTCAGTTTCGGGAGATCTTTTTAGACGATTGAGTCCATCGAACTCATTTTCATTTTCGTCTACCAAGCTTTCTGCATTAATTGCGCTTACGACAATTACTGCGAGAGCAGCGAAGAAAAAGGCTTCTTTTAACATCTGAAAAATTAATAAGGGTCTATAGTTAAATAAAAAACAAGTCAAAAAATAAATTCAGTAAATTCCTGAATAAGTATATGAGTACAAATAATTATGTGATACTAACCACCACAATATATGTTTTAAATAGGTCCACTCACAATCAGAGGTTTACTTGAATGTGACATTCTCTGATTCTTACCATTGCTTTTATCTTAAAATTTACTTGGTGAAATACTCTATCGGGGAATAACTACTGCCGAGTATATAAATAATGTTGTATTTATCAATGTTTTGATATTTCCGTATTTCTATATTTTGTTTGTGTTAATAAGATAATTATAAATATAACAAATTTACTAATTTAAATTAACATGTTAATTAAGAGTTTGAATGTACTGTGATGAAAAATAAAGATAAAATACTTTTATGAAATATAACATACTTAAGTAAGTGCACAAATATTTAAAAAATATTACGACAATTAACATTTTATTACTCAAAACACACTTTAAATATTTGTTGGGAATCGCATTATCGAATAAATATATCTAGAAAACTAGTAGAAAAGATTAACAAAAATTTATGTTTTCGAACATTAAATTCATTAGCGTATGCAGCCTTGTCTAATAAAAAAGTCATTTGAAAGATATAAATGATTCTTGTCAAGTCTGGACACTGAATCAATTGTTAATCCCCAATAAGCTTGTTTTCTAATTCTCTGGATATTCTAAAAACAGGATTTCTATACAGTTAAATCAACTACATATTCTTAATCTAGGTCAAAATCACGTTTTTAAAATGTTGAAGTATGAATTACTTATACAATTGTATTATTAAATTTTTGCTATAATAATTTTAGAATACTAATTACAATGTTTAACAAAATAACAAATATTTTAACGCCATTTAATTATCACTCTCTAATATATAATTTAAATATCGCTGAAAGATTATTTGTTGGTGTTAATTAATTTAATACATTGATACACCGATGATCAATTATTAGTTGATTTTTAATAAAGATAAAATAAATTATTACATATCACTTTAAATAAAGCATTATAGGTTACAGTATCAGAATTTTATCAGCACAACCTGCCTCATTAACATGGACGATTGATTGAATGTAAAACAAAGAGTACCGTTATCACTGATAATGGATCAAATAAAATTCGAATGCATAAAAGTCCTTTGTCAAATCAAGTCCCAAAGCCCGAGCTTGGCTGTTTTTATTTAAACTCCATGTAGAAGGGGAAATTTTCACTTCCAACTTTAAACTCCGGGAGTTCCAAGTTAATTATCATTCAATTGTTTTGTCGTGTTTCTAAAACCAATCGCACTATTTATACTATCATGTTGTTTAAATGGATTTTCGTGTGGTTTATTGTTATGTTTCTAACAAAAAGTGCACTTTCCTCTGAATTAAAAGAACTGGTGGTTAGGGTAGTGGGAGGACCTTTTGTTGCACAATTATTGGCACAAGAAACAGGATATTATTACAAAGGACCTGTAAGTACATTTACAATGATAATAAAATTTTAAAAGTTTCTCAATAACAAATAAGATTTCGCATCTTACTCATCTGCAAATAAACACAAATAAAAATTATTTTAAAATAGTTGGATACTAAATATTTTTAGTAACAAATTTCCTTTTGTATTCTGGATTTACTAAAATTATCTAAATAAAAAATTAATTTTAAACATTTAGAATTCTAGTTTATTTTGTTACAGACAAATTATTTTAAAATATATTTTTATTTTGTGTTTTAATAATATTTATAATTATTATGATAAATCAATCATTATTTTTACCATTTTTATATTTCATCCATCTTTAATGGTTTAAAAAATGGATAATTAAGTATAAAAATGTTTTGCCCTTGAGGAATCAAATAACGATTTTAATATCTAGCTTATAAATTCGGATAATACTTTTATTATTGATAATAAACTATCAAAAAAGCCATATGGTGTACTATATTAATATGATTGGTGACATCAGGTTTAGTTTATTTATGATCTCGTGAAAACATGCACATGTATTATAGTTTCAGTTGACTAATTTTTTCCAAAATGTATTTAAAGTTATATTAAAAAGAGATTAATTCTGTCGTGTTACTTTTTAGAATTTTTATTAGGCTGTCTTAAAATTAGAAAACATTCAAAAATAAAATACAAAAATATATAATGTAGAATATTTCTACTTCAATTGATGTTACCATCAATATAGATATATTAAAACATATTTTCTTGGTCATATAATAATTTATTTAATGTATTTTTGTATAAGTCAGAAAAAATCAAAAATTACTACATGCATTTAATACACCGTTCCATATGCACACACAAATCCATTCCACAACAAAATGATCGCGATCAGTTGTAAAATATTGGCAATGCACGTCAGTTTCGATGGAATATCCCGACCTATATATTTTTAGAAAAAAACATAGATTCTTTAAGGTAGAACCAACCCTTGGAATTAACTTCCATGTAACAGGATAGCAAAATTATAAAAAGTATTGCAACCGACCGGAGGGGATGGCGATTTCGCCCGCGTCGATTCCACCCCCGAAAACAATGGTGAGACACCCGTCCGTATCCCTGTTCTCCTGTTAGCGGCGTCCAAATGGGAACTTCGCGCGTATCCCTTGACGGTTTTCCTATCCTATTTATAGCGCGTCCCTGGCCAACGTCGGACGTCCCGATCGCGGGTCGGACCGTCCTGACGCAGGGCGCCGCGGCGTCCGCATCGATCTAGCTGCACAGTGGGAACTGAGTGAAAATTAAAACGATTCATTTAACTTTGTTTTTTCAATTGTTAATTTTATATTGTGTTTTGTAAAAACATTCATAGTCATTCAAGTACAATTTATTAATATATAATTCATATTAATTGGCAAATATGAAAATTGAAACCATTCATACAAGCACATTTTGTTTAAATAATAAATAAATAAAAATTAAATAGAATAATATGAAAATAGAACATTTTATGGGGCAATTTTTATTACAAAAATACCAAAAATTTTTTTATCTTTATAAATAAATATTCATTTTAGATTTACTGTAAAAATAAAATTGTAAATTTGTTAAAAAATAAGTAGAAATAATCATCCTATTCAATATTTTGAAATAATATTAAATGTTCTTGGATGTATGTATATTATTTATATTAACCTTTCAACATTATAATTGTTAACAATACAATCATTTCATTCATGTTTTTTTTTGTATCTCTAAAATTAAATGAAGACAGGAAAACAATTCAATAGAATTCTTGAATTCTAAAATTTTACGTATACATATGACAAAAATATAAGAATATTCATGAAAAAGCAAATTTAATGTCACATTCCTTCGAACTACCATAATATATTTTATGATAGTACCACATAAATAATAAAATCAAATAATAAACAAATAGGTGCAACTGCCGCATCATGCTTGGGTACATTTATTTTCATTAATCGTCCCATTGTGCACGCTAGATTTTCCTGAGCCGCAGCCCACCATTACTGACGGCGTCCTGCGACGCTAAAACCGGCGGCGCCGAATTCCCGGCGCTTTTGTCGCGCGAAAAGCGACGCATCGTACGCGGCCAACATGAAATCGAGGAGGTGTATTATTCGGGCACGCGCCCAACCCCTAAAAATAGATCGCGATCCGATATTGCACCACCCCCCGCATCGAAAAGTCCACGTCATATAACGGTACGTTCGCGGGAACAGGGACAAAACGATTGTACGGGTGGTTGGGTGCGAGCGAGATGGGAGACGCGACGTGTGCCAGAAATAGCCGGCTGGGCTAGCACCTGGTCGCCGTACCCCAGTGTTTGTATCATGCCCCAGTTCAGTAGTCGGTTCAGAAGGGGTCCGACCCATGTGTACCTCGTACAATGTCACTGAACTGTATTGTAAACAATGCGGGTTTAGCAATTGATTCGTGACGTTCTACCGACATCAAACTTTAGTTAAAAATAATATAATTATCAGCGCACAGAAAAATTACACAGATTCTCACACAAACACACACACACACACACACACATATATATATATATATATATATATATATAATAATTTCTTATATATTTCGAGTAATAGAAACATAATCTGTAAAATATTTATAGATACCTCCTCTCCACTACGACATGAGAAAATAATTATTATAGTATTATTTTGACAGTCTAATATTATTATAAAGATTTACTAAAAATCTACTCCTACTGGTTTTACATTTATTCCCTATATTAAATATACAATTTTTAATAATAATATATTTAATCTTTGTTTATTCAATAATTCCGGAAGTTGTTTTTCCTAAAGTTACCGGTAAACAAGAATTTATAAACCTTCATGTTGATATTAAAGAGCTTAAGTACTGAATTTACATGAATCACGAGCGAAACATTATAAATTAAAACCGTATTTATATTTATCTCACAAATATATACTCTTTTATAGGATGAATGAATTTAAAATTAAGAATTTTTACAATTATTTTAATATTTAAATAGTACGAATGGAGATTTTAATAACGGATATACTTAAATTTGTTGATGGTATAATTTTTTAAATTCCCTCTGGATATTTAATTTTAATAAAACAAATTACATTTTTTTCCACGTTATTAAAAATTATTTTTAGGTACGAGGATTTGTAGACACCTACATATTCATACCACTTCCAAACGTATACCCAACACACAGTAAAAGAGGAGAAAAAGTAGAAAAACGTTTAGTTGAAGATGACAGGGTGACGCAGTTCTTAATATATATTTAATACACAACATTATTTTACAATTTTCCATATAGGTTATCTGGGCCGAGGAGCAACATATACAAGAAAGGCATAAAAGAGATTTTCTCGATATAGATCCAGCCGACGTGCCCCATGAGAGGGTTAAACGTTTGGACAACGATCGAAGAACAATTTATAAAAGACCTCCTCCGATCAACAAAAACGATAAAATATTCAACGATGAACTTTGGACTCAGGAATGGTATTTGGTAAGATTTATAAATCTATCATAACGGGATTGTGCACGTCGTTGTAGAATTCTTATTAACAACTTTCATTAATTTTATTTTAAAAGAAACTCAGGTATTTACAAACATCTTAAAACGTACAAATTGCCGTTTAAAAAAAATTCATCGAACTCTTAACGTTTAATGTAATTTTTTACCAAGAATTTCACTCAACCGCTTTATACCGCTGGCTATAATTAACTATACTGTTTCAAATAAGTAGTTATTGAAAACAAACCATAAAATCTCGTAATTGGTCTCGAGATAATTGACTAAATTACTGTAACTTATAAATGATTTTAAGCCGTCTGTTAGTCTGTAAGAGCAAATATACAAATGATAGTAATTAATATATGAGAATGTTGACATATTTTTTTTTAATGTAAATCATTTAATTTTTATTAACAAGGGGATTACCATATCTGGGAATCACCGATTTCTCCCGAAGCGAGATTCGGGATTTTACACATCGCGTCTCAACATAAGTTAATATTAACTGAATTTATCAGATCCATAAAAATATCTAAGATAGATTACGGTAGTTTCAGCACGGTCCGTTCCATATCTGTTTAATACCACGAATTTATATTGTTAATATTTTGTATTACACAACACATATAGAATTGGGGATTATAAATGTTCTAACTGACCAGAATATTTAACAGAATTTTATTCCTTTAATATTCTATTATTAATTAAAAAAAAAAAAATATTTGTAAAAATTTATCTCCATCTTGAATTGACCTATTTGTTTGTTGGTCAATTTTTCTTTAAATTTAATAAATCAAATTTAATTTTTAATACAAATTCCTCAAAATGTGACAATATATACTTGAAAAAAATATATTATTGAAATACCAATTTATTCATGGACTGATTCTTTGTGTTTCAGAAATCAAATTTAAACATCCCAAAAAAGTACTCGTTGCATTACAAAAATTATTAATGTTGTGTTAATGTTATTGTAAATATGTGTTTGGTATTCCCCTTGAAAGAAAAACTACTTAAATAATGACGACAATTTCATTCAATTAATTGATTATCTCTACTATGGATAAAGAATTTCTAGCGCTCTTTAGCCTGTTCCAATTTTATAAATAACAATATGATAAAAACCGTGTTTATTTAATGTAAATTACATTTTTTATTTGTTTTGTATTCAATAAAGATAACATTAACATTATAAAGTATGCAGTGTTCTGTAATTGAGTATCAGTTCGTTTCTGTTTCACAAGATCATAAGTGTAAGTATATATACCATCTTGTACATTTATAATTACCCTCCATGATGTACTCGAATATACGTACGTATAAAAATAATGCTAATATGTACTTTTTTAACCTATTCTCAGATGTGGAAGCAACTTATTTTCATTACAATGATTTTGATTGTGGCATCTGAAGGTGCTCCATCATCCTCCACTACGGTTAAACCACCTTCTACCAAAAGTATAAACGATCAACTTTTGGATGTTCTGAAGACTAATACGGATCCGACAGTGGCCAAAACTATTTTAGGATTACAACAACAGATTTACCAAACCAATTTAAACATACTTCATAATTTTAATTAAAAAATATATTTATGTAATAATTATAATTTGAGTAAAAATGTTAAACAAATAATAATAACAATATTTTTTCTTATATTTTGTTTAATATGTCATTCCTCATATCCAAGGACCAATATAATGAGATTTGCTACAGACTGACTCACTTTCTCTGAATACGTTCAAGTTCAAAGTATTTAGACAATACACTCGTTGGGGATTCACTGTAGTAAATAGTAAGGGACTTTTTATTTTATTGTGTCTTGAGAATAATAAAAAATACATTTTCTGTGTCATTTGTGTAAATTCAGTGAGTCATTGTTTGTTATATTACTAAATTTCACTCAATATCGGATATTGATGGAAGTAATTATTTATTTATATAGCAATACTGTATACATTTATTATGTGCACATTTTTTCATTACAATTTATACAAGATAATATTTATTAAAATACAAATATGATATTATTTTATTTACTCTTTAAAATTTGTTATTCAAAAGCCACAGTATCAATTATTTAATTATTAAAAATTCTAACACTGGTGATTTCAATTGAATATATATGAATTAAAACAAAAAAGTTCAAATTAAAATATAAGTTGTACTGTAACCATAAAATCTAAAATTGAAATTAAAGAAAACAAAATCTAAATAAAATACAAATTATAGTATTACGTACCTTATAAAGCAGCGTATGACTGTTCTCCAGCAGCACAACCGAATTTCAATTCAAATAAAAATATACATTATGATATAGAAAGCATATGATAATTATATCAATATATTAATATTTATTTATAATAAAATATTATTAATCAAAATATTTTTCATATAGTTGATTTTTATCTTATTATAAAAGAGTCTTGTTTTTATATGTTTGTTGTATTTTAGCAAGACACCCGAACAAGGCCAGATTTACCCAAATTAGATTTAAATGTATTACCAGTGTATAAAGCAGGAATAACAGGAAAAGGTGTCAGAGTAAGCATTCTGGATGATGGCATAGAATATACACATCAGGATCTGATAGAAAATTATGTAAGTGTTATGTATAGAAGGCACCAGTAGAAATTAATTAAGCCTCTTAGTCTCTTACTATATATATATATATATATATATACTAACGTTATAATTGTAATTCATTATTTATAGAGGAATCATTATTAAAAATTAATAAAATTAATTAATTTTATAAATCTTTTATTTGTTCCAGGATCCAGATATTAGTTGGGATTGCAATGATGATGACAATGATCCGACACCCAGATATGACAACCATAAATCAAATAGCCATGGAACAAGATGTGCAGGTGAAGTATCCATGATGGCAAACAATAAGAAATGCGGAGTTGGTATAGCATTTAATTCTAGAATTGGAGGTACAAAAATATTAAAATATTATATATACATACATTCAACAAATTATTGTATTTAGGAATTCGTATGTTAGATGGTTTAGTAACAGACCGAATTGAAGGTTCAGGGCTTAGCTACGGACGAGATTTAATAGATATTTACAGCGCCTCTTGGGGGCCTAAAGACGATGGAAAAACTGTAGATGGACCCGGACGTTTAGCTAGAGAAGCATTAGAAAGAGGTGTTAAAGAGGTAAATTATATAATGAATATTAAATTTCATCATTAATCGTAATTAAAACTTAGGGTCGAGGAGGAAAAGGATCAATTTATGTTTGGGCATCTGGTAATGGAGGAAGTAAAGGAGACAATTGTAATTGTGATGGTTATCTGGCTAGTATTTATACAATTTCAATTGGAAGTGCTTCTCAAAGAGGGGAATTTCCTTGGTATGGGGAAGCGTGTGCTTCTACTCTTGCTGTTACTTATTCTTCTGGGGCTTATAAAGATCAAATGATAGTAAGTGGTGTATAATATTTTGTATTTTTTAAAATTATATGTCTAATTTTAGGCAACAACAGATTTAAATAATGAATGCACAATCAAACATACTGGAACATCAGCTTCTGCACCTTTAGCAGCTGGAATAATTGCTTTGGCATTGGAAATTAAGTAGGTATTTCAAAGCGTAAATAATAATACTATTTCTATTACTACTGTTGTTCAGTTGCAATTTTTCTAATCACTTGCTCTTAGAAATAAATTAAAAATATTTATAAATTTGTTTAAGTCCAAATTTAACATGGAGAGACGTTCAACATATCATCGTTTGGACTTCCGAACCAGCTCCAGTTTTAGATAACGAAGGTTGGCAACAAAATGCGGCCGGTTTTTGGGTTAATACGAAATTCGGATATGGCCTAATGAACGCATATGGATTTGTCAAAACAGCATCTAACTGGACCCGAGTACCGGAAAAATCTATATGTTCTATACGCTATGAATCTCAGTAAGTACTAAAAGAATTTAAAAATGTATAGTTATATTTTTATTTCTAGTAACGCAACAATATCATATGGAAATCCTGCTACAATGCATATACACACAACAGGATGTAGAAACACTGATCAAGAGGTAGTTTATTTAGAACATCTTCAACTTAGAACCACAATCGAATATAGTGTAAGGGGAGCTCTTGAAATCAAAATAACTTCTCCCTCTGGTATGTTCCTCTTAACCTATCACTGTATTATTATCTATTAATTAATTTTAATAGGTACAGAAGTGCAACTCTTAACGCCAAGGAAACTAGATAAAAGTACACTGGGATTCATCGATTGGACATTCATGTCTGTTATGACATGGGGAGAAGAAGTTGAAGGTACTTGGGTTGTGAAAATATTAGACAATGTTAGTATAAAATGTCTGTTTTATAAAATCAATTTTATAATAATGGTGTTTTATTTAGGTGGGTCCGGAAGGTAATAAAGGTTATATTGGAAATACTGTTTTAATTTTACATGGAACCAAAACCAAACCTGAACATATGAAAAGGGGACAAAGAAACTATAATCATAACTACAACAGTGTAAACAACAAGTTTTATAAAAACTCGTTAAAAATGCACACATATTATGATAATTCATTAGAGGACAATTCTGAATTTTATGATTATGCAGATTTTTAAAAATATGTTTTTAACTTATTTAATTATGTTTATTAGTGTATCAAGTTTTGAAAGTGTTAAAATATATTGTTGACGTGTAAATTTTAAAATAAATTTATTTATGAAACAGCTTTGTAAATTAAAAATTATTAATAAACAATAGAATTAAGTGCATATAAACTTATTTAATGTCTCCTCAAGGACAAGGAGTTTGTTAATTTTAATAGTATCCTTATCAGGACAAAAATGTTGAATAATTCTTAAATTTGTTGCTGCACCTTAGTCTATTCCAAAATTAAAAATCGAATTGACCCAAAAAGACTTGGGTTTCCCATGAGATAATTGAGTCTCTTTCTCTGAGGTACATTCACAATAAATAATAGTAAAGGACAGTTTATGTCTTACTATTCTCACACCATTTATGTAAGTTGTTTATTTATTATTAAACTATAAAACTTATTTCAATGTTAATACTTGTTTGTTTTAATTGCTAATTAATACCACAATATAAATTTCAATTGTTTAAAAATGTAGGGATTTGGATGTATGACTAGAAAAATATTAGAAACCAGTATCAAAGCAGTAAATTATATTGACAATTAACAATTATTTTGTATTTATAATTATGATTAAAACTTAAGCTTGAAGAGAAAAACCTTCGTTATGTCGAATTTAAACAATTTCAATTGCAAGTAATTCGTTTCTTAATATGTACGTATATTATTACGATGTACAATATTTGTGTTAAAATAAGCAAGCAATAGCTGATTTAAATAAAGAATGTAGTATAAAATACATATAAACTTCATCCGCTGTCCAAATGTAATAATTGTTTTGGCATCGGAAATTAAGTACCATTTTAAACACTTATTTATAATAATGAAAAAATATATAACTGGAATTCTAAATCAATTTCTGTTTTAAATAATCTAGATTGGTCATAAAATGACCAGTTTTTAGGTTGGATTTCAAAGACCAACGTCTAGCTGTTGAAGAAGCTGTAAGCTGTAAGTAAATAATAGACGTTAATATAAAAAAACTTTTTATCAATGTGTAACTAAAATGTATTAGAGGTAATATTGAAAATACTGTTCTAGTTTTACATGGAACCAAAATCTATTATCTATTTTATTTATTTATCAAATAATTAGTATATTAACTATCAATTAGTATATACGGGATGTACGAAATAAATAATACTTTCAAAATAAATACATTTATTTATAAACAGCTTTACAAATTGTAAATCATTATTAAACAATAAAATTAAGTGCATTTAAACTTATTTAATATCATCTTTTCAGTGATATGTACAGCATAACATGAAATAATATTCAATTTTAAAAACAAGTTTGACAAAAGTTTACGTCTTAAGTAATGTTATTTGAATCTTTTATGTTAGACAATAATAAAATAGGAAGTTACATTCACAATTTACGATATTATTTTTTTGCTGAAAATTAGCTAATGTGGTCACTTGAATAAAAAATATGGTTGTATTTGGGCAAGATGACTTAATGAAGTTTTTTATCAATAAAAAATTTATAAATTAATTTTCCTTATTTTATACCATTTAGTCCAAGTTGACAATTAACATTTATATTTCACTTATAATTTTATTGGATATTTGTTGTATATATAGTAATGGTCTGAAACATTAAAAAGGTAACATTTAATTGACATTATACAAGGTGACTGAAGCAAAGACAGTTAGAAATGAACAGATTGTTTATATTTTGGTAATTATATTTGTTTTTATTGAATTGTCAATGCATTTGTTGTCATAAAAAAGTTATATTTGGTACAAATAACGATTGACAATTGCTAACATAAAAACAAATTTAAATAGAATTTCATAAAATACATTTGAAATTTGACAATTGAAGTAAGTTCATTTTAAATAAAATACTTTGCAAAATTGTGTTGAATATTTACTTAATTACAACTTATTAAATTAATATGTTTATTCTCAAACAACTTCATTTGTTAATTGTATATAGAGCAAAACAGAACATGTTAATCAAAAATCGATTTATTCAAAAAGATATTTGTATATTTAAAGCATTTATAATGAACTTACGGCTGTACTTGATTCTACCTTTTATTTTACAAAAAAGGTCTGCAACTTGAAAAAGATAACATTAATTGACATTGTATAATGCGACCGGAGGAAAGTCTATTGAGAAAGGTTTTATTCTTCTTTATTCGATACACTAGTTATATTTGTTTTTAATCAATGATCAATTCCATTGCTAGTTTCATAAAGGTATATGTATATAAGAACTACATTTCTATATAATTGTACATCTCATATTATTGACAATTGAAATATAAAAACAAATATAATAACATTCACTTTTTCATAAAATACATTTGATATATAACTGGTACTTTATCACTCTAATATGGACCGGACAAGGCAATTTCAAGGGTAGAGGACACATATATAATTTAGATATGTATATATGTATATATAGATTATATCATAAGAAATATTCGTTCATTTAGTTTTTTAATAAAATTTAACTTAAGATACAATTACTGCAGGTCTTCTTGTTTCCCTTCCTTATCGCTTCATTTTCTTGGTCAATCTTTCTTCTTAAGTTATCTAGAAAACAAATACATTCTCTGTAATGGACATAATTTAATACATCTACCGAATTTAACAATTTACTTTTCGAATAAAATCCCCGAACGCACGGGCTAGAACTTAAAAGTTTGAACACGTACTTCGGAGAAATACATTAAGAGGAATAATGGGAAAAATCAATTCAAAAACTAACGTGGCTGAAAACGTACCTGCCAAAGGCCTTTTCCCTATAGCCACGAGACTTTCGTAAAGTTCTTTGACAGGATTGACATCAGCTCCAAGCCCGTGGGCCCATATTAACATCATGCGGAAACCGTGCTCTTTATAACTGGATGGGCCTAAAATTAAGGTTTAAATTAGTTTTGTATTTCAAATCAGTTTGAAATACTTGCCGTTGTATTGATGTTCAATGGCTTTAATTTGGTCCTCTGTAAAAGCCCAATGATTGGCCAATTTCTTCCATTCGCCATGGCCCAAATGTTTGTATGCTAATTTGTATAGTACTTCTTTCATACGCTCACTGTCCTTCCCCCGACCTTCATCTTTACTGCCAGAACGCCATTTCCGACTCAATTTTGGCTTCAAACCACCGGAACTTTCTTTACGGCCATTTGATTTTTTGTCTTCCTAAATAATAACCAAATTACAAACATTAATATCTGTTAAATTTAATAACAATTAAATTTGCGAAGTCAACAGAAAATTTTATGTGTCAACTTTTTTTATCACATTCACAGTGAAAGTTATTAAAGTGTACTACAAAATAGAACAATATAAATTTTAAGAAAACCTATATGTTTCATCTGTACGGTTATCATAAAACCCAATATACTCATGTCTTACGACCACGGATATAAAATGATTGACGTATCTTTGTATCACGTTATTTTTATAACGGTCGTACATGTAGCCCAAACATATCAGCCATGTTGTTAAAAAAAATGATATGAATATTCAATTAAGCAAATTCAAATTAAATTTAAATACGTATGTGTATCCCAATTTTTGTTTCAGTTCACAGAAAAATTATATTAAAAATTTTCTCTCTATATTATATTATTTATGCAAATTGTTACAATCAAGCTTTAAAATACAAAAATTGTAAATTTAGACCATTAATATTGCTATTTTAAAGCCAGATAATAATAGGTTCCGGTAAAATACAGCTGTGAAGCTCAACTTCGTCCATTAAAGTAGTAAAACGCGCCACAAAACGACCAATAAAATAAGCAATACGCCACTTAAATGTTCTGTATATCTAATCTAACGACCTTAATGACCATGCCGGCAAAATACAGGTTTCGTATACAAATTTTACTTTCAATATAATAGTTAATATTTTCAAATTAATGCCTATTATACATGCAAAAGAAAACTATTTTAAGAGTCGAATAATACATATAAAAAATATATGAGCATCAATTAGAAGTACTTACGTGTGCAGGATAATCTAATCTAGCAGTCTTAATAATCATATCCACAATGGCGGTAAAACTTCCACGGGCAGCAATATATAGAGGCGTCCTGCCTCCCTGTTCCCTTTGTTCGATGTCTGCACCAGAGGCCAGTAACAGCTTGCAGATTTCCGTATGTCCCATTTCAGCTGCGATGTGGATCGGAGATTGCAACCGCTAAAACACACAAAGAACGCTGTGTATGCAATTTGGAATTCCCTATTCCTAATATCAATGGTACTTATTGAAGGTAAAATGAAATCTGGGATCATTTTTCCAATTTTGGTGATAATTAGAGATATCTCAAATTAATACTATATCATCTACGTTTTAAAAATTGATGTCATGATAATTCTATAATCACCTAGGTATTATGTTACTTAATGCATAATGAAAAAATGACAAATTTTATATAAAAGTTCAATCTATAAATAATTTATACTGTCGTTTCAAAACAAAAGTTTCTTAGGTTATTCCCTGGAGTGCAAAAGACGACAAACTTGGCGTTGTTGTAATTGACTACCGTTTTCCCCTGACAACACAATAATAATCTTCGTTGGATATCCTGTGGGATATTGCATCAAATCAAATGAATCAATAGGCCATTTTAACTGCAAATGGGTCCTATTATGGCAATTGAAACATAAATCAATTCACCAACAACTCGACCTCCGCTTCGGTTCATTTATTTTATTTTAATTTATATCATCCTTACCTACAATTTCTGAATGTTACCACTAAAATCAATAATGATCACTTTAAATATATTAATATTAAGCAGAACCTAGCATTTACTAAACGCTATTTAAAGAAAATGAAAACCTTTTAATTAAATTCAATCATCTAGAATAATATTGAATGATTTATGAATACATTTTGAATATATTCCCTTGACAGTTCCATGTCGCCTTTGTTCTACATTTCTTTTGTAAAGAAATACAGTCACATATACTAAAGGGTAACCACATCTGATGTCTCGAGCCTCGAGTATTATTAAAACAATATTTATGTAACTTGAAGAAATATTGTTGTTAGTACAGTCTCACTTACCGAATTCAGACAATTCAGATCTGCTCCTTTTGCTATGAGAGTTTCCACTATAGTTACTTCATTTGCTTGACTAGCCAAATGCAGTGGAGTGTTTCCACACTAAAAAATACAATTGATATTGTTAATAATGACACGTTACGTTCGTTTCCTTATAAGTATTTTTAATCAAGGAAGCTTATAATATCCAGAATTTTTACTTTTTTATGAAAAAATACATATTCTACTTATTATTCATATTTTATACCTAAATGAAAAAAGTAATAGAAACATTTGTGATTATCTTCTAATTAATTTGATAAATAAAGTTTATATTTCTATATTAAAATTATGAAGCATAGAAATTAAAGCTCATAAACATTTTCCATTTCATTCTCCTCAGCTCAAAATCAGGCACAGCTCGTCAAACACCTAAAGCCTTCTTTATTGTGCAGCGTTAATAGATTGAGAAATTGAATGACTAAATTTAGAAATATTTATGAAAAAACCCGCGCCAATAAATGCGACTCACAAT
Organism: Aethina tumida; assembly: GCF_024364675.1. Classification (NCBI taxonomy): domain Eukaryota; kingdom Metazoa; phylum Arthropoda; class Insecta; order Coleoptera; family Nitidulidae; genus Aethina; species Aethina tumida. The sequence continues at coordinate 18,732,760 of NC_065437.1, read as the reverse complement.
TTAACATGCATTATTATCATAAATTATTCCATGTCATTCACAATAACTTCTTTCTAACTTGAAACTGTGTCATATTTTTTAAGTTTAACATGAAAAAATAATTTCTGCTAATAAGTAGAGTTTAACTTTTGGCTCCTTCTCAAATTTATATTTCAAAGTGTAATTTAGCTAGAAATTAATTCGAACGTTAATCCAAGTATAAAATATAGAATTTATTGTCTATTAAATAAACACATCAGACATTCACACATTACATATTTACTATTTGATGTTTCCAAATAAAAATTCCTAAAAATATTTTATACTAAATAAATAAACTCTTTTAATGATTTGAATATACATCAATTATCTCCATGTGAACAAATATGTTAAATATTTGTTATTGTATATTATTTCAAAACTAAATTAAAGTGATTTTGTTTGAAATTTGACATTTATAAAAGCTATTATATTTTGATTTACATATTCGCATTTCGCATTTTGTGTTTACAATAAATCACAGTATATGATTTTATCAGCTTAAAACAAACAAATGTGCATTATCGCAAAATTCTAAAATACCGCCATTTTCATATTTTAATTAACAACCATCGATATTTTCAGAATCAGAATAAAAACAATGTTCGTATAACAAATTTCTATTTAATCTCCTGTTTCAAGAACACTTCATCTTTCGCGTTCGTTATTATTATAGTTAAGTGTCTGATTCTTCACAACACTATGAAAAGCTCTTGTCAAAACTTGAGATTATCGATTATTTTAACACAGCGTATCTTTTACATTCGAGAACCACTTCAGGTTTTAACCGGAACAAAAGAAAGAAGATTAGACACGTAACGCGGAATTTTCTCACATACACAAGTGAAATAAAAAGCGAGATAATGGAGGTAATTTGATTTTAATTGTGCTTAAATCCATCCGAGCAAATAATTAAAAATGGATGATTAAACCGCAATGTGGAAATTTAATTAGATAAATGTAGCAACATTTTTTTAAATGTTAACATTAATTAATAAACAGTTAAATGTAATTTTAGGTTAATTATTCAATTTAATTCGCATATAAAATATACATTTATTTCACAAACTTTATTAAAATTATGAAATACCTCATTTACGTAATTTTACAGAATAACGTTAATTATTTAATTAGTACGATTTAATTCGTACATGAAATATACAAAACTGAACAAACTACAAACTTTGAAATACTTCATTTACCCTTATAATTTTACGGCTTATTAACCTACCTTGTTTTGGTTGTTTATGTGTGCTCCATGTTGAAGCAGTGACTCTAAAATTCCCCTACTTCCTAAACTACAAGCTATATGTAAAGCTGTTGAACCTTTCTGCAAAAAATAAGAGCATTCATTATTGGGAAATTTTTATTTAACAAAAATACTAAACGTACCGGCTGCTGTTAATTACAAATTTGTTTTATACCTTTGAGGTTTTAATATTAATTATCTTTGCCAGCATTGTAGGGCTTGCTAGCTAGTCTAACAGATGGACAAAAAGAACAAAAATTTTAATTAAAATTTCTATACTGCGTAGCTTCAAGCACAGCTAAATAATTATTAAAATTTAATTTGGTAGATATGTATGTTTTTGAAAGTTTATACGATCTAATTAAAATTTAAAGTGATCTTTTAGCAAAAGGAAAAAGCTTTAAATTAGATGATAATGAAGAGTATAAAAGAACTACTTTCATTTCATATTTCAAATAGTCTAAAATAATGTTTATATTTATGCCCCAACAAACAGCTCCTGGTCTTCGCAATTCTGACATTAGCAATCAATTTGTTCGAGTAGCACTTCAGGACGAGGACGAGGATCAGTAACGAAATTTAACAAATTGACTCCAAAGAGGATATATCAATAGTAAATGGAAATATTCAAGTGCAAGCCAATCTCCAATTCTGACTGACAAGGTTCTGTTATACAATGTAGAACAATCAATTTTAATTAACATTAACAATATTAAATATTTGAGGACATCCATAAAAATTAAAATAATGCACTCACCAGATTTTCACTGTCAGGATCAGCGTTGGCATCCAGCAAAATTTGCACTATTTTAGTCTGTTGATGTTGAGCTGCTACATGTAGTGGTGTGTTGCCGTTGATGTCTTTTGCTTCCATATCAGCTTCGTGAGATAAAAGAAGTTCTGTCACATCACAATGTCCTCGTTCACAAGCCACATGTAGTGCTGTTCGTGATTCCTAGATAACGAAAATTATTAAACTAAACTAAACACTTATTATGTCAGTAATTATACGAAGTAACAAAGAGAAAATTGTTTCGATTAAACTTTATAACATCTTTAATACTTATTTCAAAAATACTGCAGTACGAACGACTTGATATAACATATATTTTCCATTATGTAACATAAAACTCTTACGACTTCAATTATATTTATAGCTTTCCATTTTGTCCCGAGAACGCTTTTATAATTTCATATTCTTAAGGCAAGGAAAGGTACATTGTGTATAAGCCTAAGATTTACGGTATCAAATAAAAGCTTAATTAGAATCTGTGCCTTCCATTATTTTATTATAAAATTACAAAAGATTTCAAAATGCGAAAGATTAAAGAACCAATAATGACACGTGTACTTATGAAATAATGAATTGTATAGGTATATCTCATTTTGTTGTTTGATTTAATATTACGGTTTAATTGATTTAATTTAGTCAAAGTGGTCAAATATTAATGATGTCCAGAGATTTCATTAATTAACCCCATTTGAACGGGGATGTATTATCGGGCTTAGACGAGGTGGCCGCTAGAAGAGTTAATCAGTTTGTGATTACTGGGGTCAAATGTTGATATGCAAGAGGTACTACTGATAAGTCGTGTCATAGTTGCTTGCTGGATCAATTGCTGTGTCGTCAATATACCTTAGTGCAAGATCTTTTAGAGTTTTAGAGTTATTGTTAAGATAGTCGTACGTATTCAAGGCATTCGAAATGACTGAACATTCGACTTTTGTTTCAAAGAAATATTTAGAACTAACTCATGTTACTGTTTTGTGTTGGTCATTCCGTTCTCGCGACTCACCAATTGAATAAGTGAACTAATTTTGCCCGGAGATCAGAGAGCCTGAAATAATTGGTGCACGAAATTCGAGTAATATGCGGGGTGACCTACTACTATTGATTAAAATACATGTTATATATTTCCTACAAATCTCAATTTTAAATAAAATATTAATTAAATTAGTATTAGCATGTATACTAAGTTTCACTATTCAGTATTATTATTCAATAAATATATTCATGGTAATCAACTTTTAACTATGATTTAGTTTTTTAATGGACATTTCAATTAAGTAGCAAATAAAACTAGGTAAAATAAAACTGCTTACCCTTCTCAGCCAGCCTCGAGCATCCGTTCTGGATAATGAAAGTGACCAAACAAATTTATTACCTTATTTCTTTTATCAGGCGACGCCCCAACTTCAATAAGCCTTTTGACAACGGATTTGTGGCCTCCGATAGCCGCATGAAAGAGCGCCGTCTGTCCATCTATGTCCACAGCATCTACTCTGACGTCTTCTAACATGTCCAACAAGAAGTTAACGACATCCACGCGGTTATTTCTAGCGGCGCACATTAATAGTGTGTAGTGTTTCTAAAAAAATTGAAAAATGATTTTTGATCATTTGAAATTTTTATATTTGTAAACACTACACATTATTGTTGCTATTAATTTCTATAGCGAAGCTGAAAAAGCTGTAAATACGAATGAAAATTGAATATTTGCGTTTTTGTGATTGTTATCTGTACTTCTCATAATACTTACCAAAAGGGAAATAGTATGAGATATGGTTTGGAATAGTTTAGACCTCCATTATAATTAATCATTTTAATTATGGGTCTTTTAATCATGAATCTTTAATTTAAATGAAAGAACGATTGGAGATAAATGAACTAATGGAAACGCGTAATTAAATAGGCTTAAACAATAGAAGTTTTAGTTAAAACTTCATAATCAATAAAATTTTCAATTAGCATTGTTGAATATAAAACGAGATTGAGCGTAATCAATACCTTGTTGGTGGCATTTGAGCAGGCACCAGTGTTAATCAGAAGCTGGACGGCGGGTCTGTGTCCGTGCCAACAGGCCATCAGCAGTGGCCTCATTCCATACTGCAAAAAGCAAAAAGCTTATGTTATTCGTTAGCAAAATAGCAAAACAAAAGTCATTAATTAATTAGTATGGCTAGAAACACACAAAAAAAATATTTTGATATGTAGCGGATTTGGTTTTTAATTAAAATTCCCTTCTTTACATTTTGTTTCAATTATTTTCAATTTTGCTTTATTTATTTGTAATAAAGAAACTTTGTGTCCGTATTTTTCAAAATATATAATTCCTTTTTTTATTTTTAAATCCAGCCCATCAACAATATATCTTCTTATTATTTAACGGTAAAAAGATTTATGTATTTTGTGTTAATTAAAAATCTTTTCATTTTTTTGAAACAAGAAACTAACAAAAAATAGTTACAACTTTAATAATAATTGATAATCAAATGGAATATTTATATTTGATTTATAATTTGACCATTAATATGAATTAATCATGGAATAGTCAATTATTTGAAAATTATCAACAAAGTAAGACTGGCAAAAGTACAAACACAGGGTATCGATTTTAATATAAATGCAATTTACAATGTAAACAGTAACAATGTAGATGTTTGAATACATTCAATGGTTCAAAGTAAAACCGTTTACTCGATTTTGTAACATTGTGCTCGATAATTTAAAATTTAATAAGATTTTTCTGATTACGTTTACCACTTGGGTTCTATATTTAACTTTCAACCGGGTAGATTGAAATCATGCTTTTTCAAGTTGGAAAAGGCCAATTATAAAAACACTAAAACGAATTGAAGTTGTCACTGTAAATTGGAATTATATTATACAAACTCAAATTACTCAAAGAATTTGTTAAATTATTAGTCAAAATAAATTGAAATTTTAAATTCAAACGAATCGATTTTATGTCACTGTTTGACCTACGTATGTATAAAAATGGTATTAATAACTATTAATAAATATGCGCACATACTATTTTAATAATATACAAATGTAAATTTTATCTCAATGATTAATCACAGTTTTATTAAAAAAACACATGTTTCCACTTTGAAAAATTGCAAGAATCTGCAAGAGACAATTTTTTATTAAAACTCCAAGTTACATATTTCACGACTCCTTGAAATGAAGTTTAGGCCTTTTAGCACGTAAGAAAAGGCGGCTTCATTAAATAAATGTCCCCCTTTGAAATGGATTCGTGGCCCAGCGCATGAATGCGTGAAACTTTTGTAGATGTTTTTTTAAATATTTCACTCTTCTCTATAAATAAAGGCACACACATGCTCCTGTGAACATCCCGAAAACGGGCAAAATAGAAATACCGGCACAATGGGAATATTGATTTGTTTAAGCTGTGGTGGAGGGCCGTTTATCATATCTTGTGTTTCGCGAATAGTCGCCCGAATACTTAAAATTAATTAACGCATTAAATATAATCACACCGTAACTAATTTAAAAAAATGTAATTTTTTAAATAACATTTAACCTCATTATTATAATAAAGTTTTTTAATAAATTAACTAAATTTAACTAAAATAACGAAAGCCTAAACTGTTAACGTAATTAGAAAACTTCGTTCGTGTATAAAATATATATGAACATGTTCATCATGTAGATGCTCAAATGGTGACCCCGGATTTGTTAGAAGAAAATTACATGAACATGGCAAACCTAATAAACTTTCCTAAATAAACAAGGGTTATGTACCAGACATCATTCAATTAAAAATTCATCACATTTGTAGCGGTATGTAGAAATACCATCCACAAATATTGGCTTATAATATTTAATCGCCTGATGGTAAATAATCCTTTGAAGAAAGCATAAAAATGTACACCTAATGTGAACAATTTCAATTAATTTGACAAAAAGAACATAAAAACAATGGCAATTAATTGCATGCAAGTTACAGTTTGTTGAACTTGCCTTACCATAATTAATATCTACTGAGCAGCAGAAAATATTCTATAAATATACACAGCATTTTAATTTATTATACCACTAGGTCATATGTAAATGCATTCAATTTATACTTAATTATTTTGTTTCTCTGGGGGTTTCTTTATTGACCGTGGAGTTGATATTATTTTAGATGCTTTGAAGTTTTTCAAAGTAGATTGATTAAAAATAATAAACTACTGACTCTTGATGTCAATTTCTACTTTGTTGCTTTGTCATTTATTAATTTCTGTAACGAACGAATGAACCAGTATTTTATTGATTGACTTATTTAAAGTGTGCGTGTTGACATCACCACAATTTCTATGTAAAAATAATGTTTTTCATATAAAAAAACATAATGACGTTAAAAAAAGGTACGTAAATTAACTGCTCCCAGAGTTTCATTTAGTTATTATATTATAGACTACCCAATAAACATTGTAACGTAAGTAATATAAGAAAATTTTAAAGGTAACTTGGAAAGAATATTTTGCTCATTGTAAAGAAAACGCATGATCATCTTCATTCAGTGGACCGCAAATTTTTTACATGTAATTTATGCTTTTTAGACTCTTATTTCAATATGGGGGTCCCATAATTAATGACTCAAAATTAAGCAGTAACTTCATGGATAAAACAAAATATAAATTTAACCAAACATTTTTTTTAAAATATTGTATTTGGTGTGTTAGACGAGTGCTAATTTGTTTGCTGGCAGTTTTTTTTAACCACTAAAAAGGCACAACTAACATTCCTTTAAAAATTTAAATGTTGAACTGTTTTTTTTATTTTTTTTATATAAAATCAATGTTAGCGCATTTAAAATTTTCTTCCAATGACCATTTTCCAAACACTTATGTTTAAAATACTATTTGCATTTTAAAATAGCAATTATTTTTATTTTTTGAAGCTTTTTTTAAATATTTCCTCGTTTTAGAGTTATATGCATTTAAAATTTTAAAATGCCACTGCCGGAATATTTTTTTATACTTGATTTCTACCAACATATATTTTAGGTAATTATTAATTTCTTTGAATAATTTATTTATGATAAATTATATGTAAAATACACATGTGTAATGGACTGAGTATATCGAAATGTGCGTGGCATTTAATCGATATTCCCCTGAATTCAATAAATCCCTAATGAGACTGGCGTAATGGATATTAACATTAAATTAGATTATCTTCTCTACGGATGTTAATTTTTCCATATAATTAATTATTTTATTTTCTGATTGCATTCATTTTTTAAAATTGAACATTTTATATTATTTAAACTAATTGATTGATCAATAATCTAAATGATCTCTAATGACTTTTCGTTCATATCCCACAAATTAAAAAAATTCAATTGAGATAAGTGAGATACAGAGGTATTGATTATTCAGTCTCGTGCATTTATTTATTATTCATCCGGGGTTCGTTGGTGGCCAATTCATTCTTTTATTTAGAAGAAACCGACATTATCAGCAGCAAAATCATAAATTTTATTCTCTTAGAATACATATTCATTCTTTATATATATTTCTAATATATTTAATACTTTATCTTATTTTTTTTAATTTTACTAAATTTGTTATTGTGTATGAAAATTGAATGTGAAATAACATTGTTTACCTAATAATACAAATAAATCATTTTCATACTTGCAACTCGTTTAATTTAATACTTTTGAAATATATCAAATAACGTGTCTGGTTAAAATAAATACAAACCAACGGCTAATTATGAATTTTGATTTATAGTGTTTCATAACTCTCTCGCATGCCCATAAATGTTAATAAACTTAGTTGCACAAAACATTTTAAATTTTAATGAAACATGGAACTCAAACTTTGTTAAGTGCGTCAGTGTGTTTCCTATGATGTTTAGCAAAATTACCTTATCTCGCGCTTCTATATCACAATTCGCCGCTATTAACATTTCCATGATGTCGATGTTTCCCCGGGACGAAGCCCAATGGATCGGCGCTCTTCCATACTAGAACAAAACAGGACAAAATTAACAATTTTATTACGGAATCACTATTTACATTGACCTCAATTATCCAAACAACCGTCAAAAAATATTACTTAAAAATTTACTTGAATTTTTTATCAATAGATAAAGTAACATATAAAATATAAAAATTAAAATTACTCTATTTATTATTCATTTTTACTAGAGCTTATTATTTTTATAATTGGATGTATTTAATATCAGTATTTCCCGTAATCTGGTTTAACTGCCATCAGGCATGTCATTATCACTGTTTAATCTCAATAATACAACTCAATAAAGTTGACTTGGCTGGTAATTAATTCCTATTGTGATGTAGGTAACTAAATGGGTATTGTTAGAGGTCTAATGTATCAAACATGCAAACATTATCCTTAGAAACGATGCTGTTTGCATTTGACTTTCCGGAATAGATCCAAACATAATATAGTTGCTAGCTGCAACAACATAAACAAATCAAATGTTAATTAAAGCAGAAAATAACTGAACTACAAACAAGGTGAAATAGAAATAAGTAAATTAATCGAATATAGATTCAGTGAAAACAATAGAGATAATTAATTGTTCGAATGTTGTAAAGAAAAAGTTTTCTTGATAACTTATTGTGGTATTTTTAGGTTGTTTCTTTGTATGCTACACTTTTTATTATATAATTTTGTGCGACAAATTTGTAAAATGCAGTTCTGTTATTGTGTTTAAATGATTCTTTGGTTCATTTTAAACAACGTCAGTTCGAAGGCATATAATCCAAGTGAGAGAATGAATAGTTGGCTTAAAAAAAGCAGAATATTTGTATAAGGAAGTTGCCAATCGGATAAAGGGAAGATGAAACAGTGTCTGCAATTGTTGGAAAACGTGGTCTGAAGAAATCAGCCTAGAGTTAAAGGTAAAAGTTTTGAAAGATCGCTTTATGACCGCCAGTGGTTTATAAAAGTCTTTATCGCAGAATCCCGTTTTGAATTTTCATTTACAGTTCCCAGTATATGCTTAATCTTATGTTACAACATTATCATAAAAATTGTCATCAAAAGGAATGGTATAGGGAACGACAGCTTTGGGACATGAACTGGAATGTGGTCTTCGGAGATGAGCCTATGGAGGATGATTGAGTACATGTAAGAGGTCACCGCGGAAAAAGAAAAAGTTCGCAGTTTTTTGTAGGCGGTCACCTTTAATTTTCATTAGGGATAATTTGTCTTTCCACCAGTACATCTAGCAAATTGTGAAAACCATTTGCTGCCTTACATTCCGTCATTTCAAAACCCAGTTTTCTAACAGGATAAATCATAACACCATATCGCGAGGGTTACTTTAGAGTGTTTCCAACATTTCGATGAGTTGCGTAGTTTCCGGATTCATTAATTCATAAGTGGATGATTTTGAAATTCAATCCTCTCTCCATATATTATGGTAAATCTTCAGAATCAAGTAAAGTTGATATAGAATGAGGTACCTTAAGATGAATTTATGAAAATGACCGTCTCATTTAATCAATACCAAGAGTCAATGAATTTCTGAGCCATCGTGGAGTTATTAGTTTAATAAATGACACAATCAATATATTGAATATCATATTTTTGTCTGTATTTTTAATAATTTACTATTCGTTATTTATCCAAACTATACACCAAAACTCAATGAAATTTATATATAGTGTGCAAAAAATAAACCCTATTTTAAAAAGTTATGAAATTTATACATTTTGAGCAGGAATTAAGGAATATTTATATTATATTATTGATTTTATAAAATATTTAATTATTCAATTTTCTTTAAAATAAAAAAGAATTTTTTTTAGAATTATTAAATTTGGAATTTTTTTTGTCAAAAATAGTGTATGTACTTTTTATTTCCGTTTCACCACAGAACAATTTAAATATGTGTGTGTAAAAAGTTATAAAACTCACGCAAAATTAATTTTAATTATTACTCAAAATATTTAATAAACATCAATTCACAATTCATAAATTTTAATAGCTTTTTAAACATAATTAAGTTTAAATTAACGTAAACTTATTAATATCTACTATATGTTTTAAACTGCCGTTATTGAATCGGAATTTCTAGTTAATAATCACAATTTCTGGGAAACTCTGTTTAATTTTAATTGTTATGCTAATAGCTCGTATAAAATTATAACGTTTAAAAAGGAATAATCTCACCATTACTCACATAATGACAGTGTACCAATCATTTATGATAAATTATACGAATTGTATAAAAAGTATAATTTCTATGTAAACATCCAAATTATATTTTTACATATATTTGAAACATTAATAACTGTGACTTAGAGTCACTATTTATTGTAATAATTCTGAGGCAACTGTGAAAAAATTACATATAATTAATTATTTCGTTGATGAAAAAAGTTTTATCTAGTATCATTTTAAACGTATCGTCAATATCCAAGGTTAGTAGTCCAGTCAATTAAATGTGCATGAAGTCAGAATTGCGTGTCTACTTAAAAATTTATAGGGTTACATTTTATCTAAGGCACATAATTTACGTTATTTACTCGAATTTACGCATAATACTACACGTATGTATGTCTATGAAATATTCAAGTAGAGCAAAGTCACATCATCGGAAACCGAATATTTTTGATAAATTATTTGAGGGGTACTAAACTTTATATACATCGTTTGAAGAACACTTATTGAGCAGGTCAATAAAATAGCAGTCATGTACTTTTTCGAACAGAGATAAAATAATTGTGTATAAGTGATAAATTATTGGAAAGGTGGGAATAAATAAACCACAAATGCAAACAATATACCAAATATTTGTTTTCGTAAAAATATAACTTTACGTTTAGAATATAATTTATAAATTATGATATTAATACGTAGTTAACTGAACTAGAGATAAATACCAGTATCTTATAACTAAATTGCAATATAAAACCTGCAATGTCTCGCAGAAAACTAAAATTAATGTGTAAGGAACCTTGACATGCCAGCTTATGCATTTATTTTCATTTTCCGGCTACTTTATAGAGCCCTCTGTTCAATTTAGTTAATTTGTGTTTATGTCATTTATATCAATTCCACTACATTGAAATACATATTATTTCATATACTACCTTAAAATTTCAAATCCACACTGTACAACATAAAAGTGACAATAAAATATGAAATGTACAAAGGTGCGTATTCCCAGTACACTAACCAGCAAAGAAAACCGAATATATATATATATATATATATATATATATATATATTTCAATAAATAATAATTATAGATTCATTTGAAAATATGGCGAATGCGTTTCAGAAAATATATCGTTCCCGGGCACTCCAGCGACTTACATCAAAAGTAAGTTTAAAGGTGCTTTACTTTTATGAAATTTCACTTTGATAAATTCGAAGACAGCTTTGTTACTCGTACAAAAGCTTTAGAGGAGAATGTTCCAATATCTTAGAAGATAAATTAATTTTCCGACCGTTGACATAATGAAAATATATTTTTATATATATAGCTTTACAAAGAAAATGCAGGATCATAAATATAAATTTTAACAAAGTATATTGTTAAACACAAACAATAAATTCTGCAAAAGTATTTTGCTAATTAGGCTCCTTTTATTTTTAGTTTCAGACTCTTTCTGTATAAAATGAACATTTTCAAACACTTAAACGATAAAATAATCTTGAAGATGATTGGTGGTTAAAATTTCAATAATATTTTTTATTTATTTAATTTTCTTTATTATAAACTCCCTTTTTTATCACAACTAAAATATATCGTGAAGTTTTATTTGAACCAGGATTAAATATAATTATTTTACAAATATATTGTGAAATAACATTTTATTATTTCAAAAGATTATTGCATAGTTTTGTTTAAACCAGGATTTTATATTAATTTATAAAAATATTTTTCATATTTGTTTTAACAATTTTGTACATGAATTAATTATTATTATGTAAATATTAGATTATTATTTTAATATAAAATGAATGAAATGTTATACAATTAAATTTACAATTTTTGTAAATTACATGTATAATAAAATAAATGCTATTTATTAATTTAGAGATAAAATATGTGAAATATAAAATGTTTGCTTACAAACAGTGCATCAATGTTTTCTAATAACTGGATCATTATTTCTCAATTTTCCCTCAATGATGCATGATAATTGAAATTGATGAGTACAATTATCTCACCGGTGGAAATTGTTTGTTTTAAAAGTGAACGAGAAAAGCAATTTCGCTAAGTTAATTCAGTGTCATTCCTTTTTCTAGTCATCTGACTAAATTGTATTGATTCAAAGTCAACGAACATTTAAATTTAAAAAATCCTGAAGCATATTACGCTATTTGCAGCATATTTGGAAACATGTAATGACTGGAATAAAATAAGCATCGATATGATAATATTCTCCCATTATTAAATTAAACCGGCATATGGAAATTTTTAATTAAAACATTTAATTGAACTTTGTATATATTATTACAGAAATAAATTCGAAATGTGTATTGTAAATCAGGACTAAAAATATACAACTGGATTCAACAAAGATATGTGACTCATATATTTTTACCAGTATTTGTGTATACAATTAAACACTAAGTAAATATATCCTAATGTCGGTCAACAAAATAATTATATTTACAATAAAATGTCTATATTTATTTTGTCTAAGCTTATGTACCTTGAATCAAAAACCTTTAATATCAAATATATACATACAACTATTTACAATATAAATCGTATTTGATGTTGGTGACTTCAATATTCGTTAATCACATAATTTTGGATGGAAGACACAATTTTATTTTTATCTTATATTTGATAATTTTTTCAAATAAAAGGAAAAATATACTCACGTTATTCCGCGAGTTAATATCGACAGGCTCTTTAAGTATTCTTCTCACAGCTTCTGTGTCGTTCTTTATGACGGCTTCGTGTAGTAGCAGATCATTTCGCTGAATTAATGCTCTCCTTTCTAGTTCCTCCGGAGTTGACGTCGGTGAAGGGCAACCAGGTCGCATACTGCATCCCTGTTCCACACCGTTTGCAAGGGCCATTGTTATTTCTAAAAATAATTGCACACTATTATATTAATTATTTTTATGAATTGTTGATTATAAAACTCCAGTTACTAGTATATAGTACTGAAAGTTCCAAAATAATGTCGGTTAATTATTAATATTATTAAATCAATATGTTTGCACATAATTAAGTGTGCCCCAAATAATGGAAATTAACATTTAAAAGTGAACAATAATAACATAAAAGTTCAATCCACTTATCGGTCACTCCATACAATATAAAAGAGCAATAATAAATATATACCGTAAATATTGTAAATACAATCCAGAAAATGAAGTCCGGCGAACTAAAAAAAATGTAAATCATTTTAGTTGTCGTATCCGTATAATTTTTTCTATTGTACTAATATTGATTAAAAGCAACATAAACGTTCTCTAAAAATGTTATGTCTCCGAAAAGTTAAATTTAGGTATACAATATCAGCATTAGAACTCCGCTATATCAAACTTTTCATCATAATTAATTAATGACCCTCTACGTGGAATTAAATTGTAAAATTACGACAAGCCACTCTGTTATTATAATCAATTTAGTTTGTGAAATTTGTTCCAGCTATATTATGATAGTTTGTTGTAAATATGAATTTGAATGCCCGTTTAACTTTTCCTAAATTTTATTTTTAATATAATTTTAAATAGTTAATTCAGATTGCATCACAGTTGAAGTTACTTACATATTCATCCCGTTTAAACAAATTAGTTGAATTGTTTCTCAATTCGACGTAGGCTGATGCTGTTGGGTGCCAATTAAAATATTGCTCAAGATGCTAAACATTTTGTTTTCCGTTTTAAATTGCAAACAAATTTCAAAATTATTGAATGAACGAATTTTATACTGCTTTCAAAATTACGTCTTTACAAAAATTTTATTAATATCTGTTAATTAATGGGGCGAATAAAAAAATAGAAAGTTGACGACTTTTTTAATGTAATATAAAAATTATAACTAATTTTACAAATACGCAAGTATTATTATAATTAAAGAATATTAACGCTTAATGAAATACTCGAATGGTTTGTCATTCGCAGTCCCTGAAAAAAGCTTTTCCTGTTCCACAAAATATAATATATACATTATGCTCTTAAAGTATTTGCAAGGGAGAAAAGAAAATGTCATATTTAATGGTATTTTATTAATATATTCATTCTTTCTGTAAAGAGCATCCGTAGTGCTTTAAAAAATCAATTTCTTTAAAAATGTACACAGCATTTCTTTTTGTTTCAGGAACATATACTTTTTCTGAACTGAACAACGTATAATAAGAGAAATACAGAATTACCAAGTTGGTCTAAAATAGAAATCGATATTTCAATTACTTTTTAATTTTTTAGATTTATTATAAATGAATATGGTACCGTTCAATATGTAGGAAATCTAGTTTTTATAATTATATTAGGATATTATATTAGTTAGAAATTATATGGCACATATATATAAAATTCACGTTTATGTTGTCTGTTATTTAAGTCAAATTTAGAAGATAGACAGACCGATATTGATCTCACTTGGTATAATAAATAAATAATTATAATTTATCATAAACAACAGTAAGTAGTAGTAGTAGTAGTAGTAGTAAAAGTTGACCTTAATAAAACATTCTTCCTAATCAAAAATGATAAATGACATTTTACTTTATTTCTGTAATTAACTTACAAAATATTGATTTCTCGAAACTATATTAAACAATACAAATCATATCAATTTACAAATATTGAGTCAAAAAATAGTTACTATATACTAAGAAATGTTATAAATATTAATTTACAAAATATGCTTTGTATTGTAGTTCAAAGATACAATATAAAAATATATAAAATCAATGCGGATGTAAATTTCAGCCATCCATATTCTAAGGGCTCATGAAATGTTGAATATTTTCATTTGTTGTTTTCATTTAATAAATTTGAAATTACAATTTTCTTTATTTTTAATAAATAATTTGTATCAGCACTAATAATACTATAAAAAGTAACGTAAAAATAAAATTTTTTAAATAGCAAAATTTTACGTGGAATTCGAAATCGTTAATGTTCTTTTAAGTCGGGAATCGTTTTGAAATATCGCCCAAAAATCAAATTTTTGAAAATAGGAGTGCCTAGTGATACATACTGATCTGTAAAAATGTTATCTGTCTAAAATACAATATAACGGTATTTTAGTCCAATTCATATTTATTCTTGGGAAAAGATAGGCGAAAAATGAATAATAAAATACGCAAAAAAAATAATTTTTTCATGTCCTTTCCCGAACTTTCTAACTTTCATGCATTAAGAATCACAGAAATCAGATGAAAACCAATGCTTTTTTACTTGATCGTAAGGGCCATTTTGCAACCATTTTGAATCCACAGACATGCATCTAGTATCTCGCGTTATATAAACTGTACTGAAACATTTTTACTGCTTTTCGTACATTTTCTTAATTTTCTAATATAACTGAAACTAAACTAATTTTTATATGTAAATTTTTTATTATTTTTTACATTTTCTTGCTGGTTTGTCCTTACTTTGTCATTGAGCTCACTATTTTCAGTGAGAAGATCAGAATATTGTATACGTGGAATTTGACCAATAAGAAAAAGTTTGCTGTTCAGGGTGCTGATAATCCAGCTTTTATCGAAGCAAGCAGAATTAAATCCTCTCCATATAAATCTCGATATTAACAAACTAACTTCGGATGTTAGTAACTTTCCAACATTTTTCCAAAACTGCATTTCTAAAGCATTAAAGAAAATGTATTTAAAGCCGGAAACTTAATGAATTTAATTATAAATTAAATGAAAATAACGCACAATTATGGTTGTCATTTAATGCTGTTGTTGGTAGTTTTTTCAGTTATGATAAGATGATAATTATTATTAAAGTTTTAAAGAATTTGCACTATCATCTATATAATCTTCTACATAATTAAGAGTAAAATATGATGAATGAGGTGTACATTTTCATTAAAATTTAATTATTATAAAAATAAAATTTCAGCGTTATTATATGTACGAGAAAATGACTATAAGAAATACAAGAAAATAGTTCAGACATTTCTCAGAATGGATATTACTGACAACCTTAGCACTATACTATTTTAAATTGTAAAATAAAAACACTAAAATATATAAAAAAAAATATTTTGACTCACTTCAATTATAGCACAAAATGTACAAAAAGTATACTTTTTCAGTCATATTTATGAAATGAGACAAATGTCTAGGACAGGACACAAAATGTTTGTGAAGAGGTCCTCAATACTATCAAGTGTTGAAACATTTTCTTGTTCGTTCAAGCTTGAACGTGTAAAAATAAATAACAGTATTTTTAAATTCATTTTCAAAATATTTACCTATTCTGCTTCACCAGCAATGAAAAAAGAAAATTGTTAACTTTAAAAAATCATTAACGTTGTCGAAATTTCCCTAGAAAATTTATGTTTTAGAAAATACGCATAAATTTTTTTTTTAACAAGGTAAAATGAAAATTTTAACCTAATAGATAAAAAGATTCACATATTTTTTGTATTGTTTGAAAATATTTATGGTATTTTTAATTAAAGTGTTAATTGTTTTTGTTTTTATAACATTTTTCTAAATTAACTAGAGTAAATGATTGATATTAATGGTGAAACAATAAGTAAATACATAAATTGATTATTTCTTAAGATTTAATTAATAAAAATGTTTAATATGTACTGTAAATTTCGTATTTATCTGAATATAATAACATTATATATAATATGTATATTGTATTATTATAATATGTATATTTAAATATTTATTTTATTATATATGTAATTAATAAAACATATAGTAAATAGTGTAACTTACCAATTCAAGAAAACCCTATAGTAAATCACTTAATCACAAAAGTTAAATGTATGCACCTCACATATCACAACACCTGTAACCTTTCGGTACACTTGACTTACATCGTCGGCGGCACGGTGATGGAACACGCGTGCCGGTATCTTCTGCAGGATGTATCGATGTTGTCTGTTCGATGTCGCGCGCGTAACAAAGCCACCCAAACCGCCGCCGTTCAACGTTGAAGCGGCGGCACGTCTATTATTGTTGTGCGTCTGCCCCCAGAAGATCGTGCGTCGGTGCGAAAAGAAGCGCTCTCGCAACAACGGCAATGTATTTTTGAATTGTTTGTAGGTGGAAGCGTGTCCGTCACGGATTAACGGCACATACTGGGGATGTGCTAAAAATGATTTCTGATACGGACAGGTAACAATTCACGTGTTATTAAGATGCTTCCTTGTGGAAGTCGATAATTTTACGTACGGCGTTATCGATTTTAGTTCGTAAGCACCCATTTACGTAAATTAATTTATATGTTTATTGTAATGCAACCATGATTCAACTTTTGTTGCAACATTTTATTTATACATATGTATTTTAGTTTTTTAGTTAGGAAAAAGTCAATACTCAGAGACTTTGTTATCGATCACCATTTGAAAACGACTAAAAGCAGTCGCCTATAAAAGGAAAATTGTGTCCCTATTGCCACATTGAAATTGATATATTGTTCATGGTTTTGTTGCTTTTGTATTAACAAATGTTGCAAATAAAAACATTTAATATCGTATGGTGTTGATACAATTTTTAATGGAGTGTAACTTCATATAAATTATCGAAGTAATAAACGGAATATGAGAGTAATAAATGCTAATTAGTGATTCGAATACTGCACGCAATCCTTACTAGATTTATACGCTCCACTCGAATTCCTCTTTATTAATTTATATTTGCATTTTTCTCAAGTGTAATTTAATTGACGTATATTGCAACCATTTGAATCATAAATATTATAATATTAAACATTTTTATTGATTGAAACTTTCTATTTTCATACTTTTAAGAAAAATACATTAAATATAAATATGGGGATGGTGCATCATCTTTCTTTAACCCCCTCTTTACTGTATTAAAATGAGCGTATACAAAATGAAGACAAAAAAATATTTTATCATAGAGCAGTTTGCTCAGCATAATTTTAATATACAGGATATCTTTCTCGAATATCAAGGATAAATTCATGTTGCACATAGTGGTGTCTGAACACATAATTGAATTTACTATCGACTCGGAGGTGAATATCAATTAGTTTCTAGTCAAGGGAGCTCTCAGAAGGCGTTCGAAACATTAAGGAAAATTTGTATCAGGTCTAAAAGCAAAGGCCCATTAGTACCTTGGAACGATATAGATTACTTAAGAAATTTCAAATTTACGTCAGTGCTGTCCATTCAGGATGTCTGATGGTTATTTTTGGAGATTTAAACTGAAACTAGACAATTTTCATATCAACCACAACAAGGACTTTAAATTTATCTAATTTTATAAATTTGAAGGATAGGACAAACTGAAAAAATTAAATATCAAAATATTTTATATTAATTATTTAATTAATAAATAATAGAAATTATATTAATCAGAACGTTAATAGCAATTTATTCAAATAAAATAATGATCACTCAGCCACTAAACATAATCAATATATAAATAGAAGCTACTTTATTTTTATTCCTAGAAATCAAATTAAGTGGAACTGAGATTTCGGAGGTAAAAAAATATATTCACCTACACACAACAACATTTTGTAATTTATAAATAGAAATCTAATAGAATACATACGTACCATTTATGTGAAAAAATAACATATAACAATTTGTTTTACTCTACATTTCTTTCAATAAATATTATAATTATAATATTTATTGAAAATTGGACATCTGTAGGAAATAAAGATATCCAATTTCTGAAATCCATCTATTTCATGGTGGATCACACAATCAGACTGACAAAAGTAGATGTAGTAATTAAAATAACAACCCAATGTTTTTTCAGGGAAACGTAAGTAGTAAATCAAATGCACAGTTTTAAAACGTAATAACGCCCACAGTCATTCGAAAATACGTTTTACGCTTTTGAAGATTATAAGTTTAAAATTATGATCTCTTAGATGGTGATTAATTGAATTTATTTCCCGTAATTCTATGATGAAACTTGTATTTTATCTATATACTTATTTTTTTGCATTTTCATTATTTGAAAGTTACTCGAAAAATAAAAATATTGGCTCGCTCATGCATGTTTTGCCGCAGAGTTTTGTAATAACAGTTGCCCAAATTGATGTATGCCTCCTTAACAATAATTTTGGTAAAGGAAATTTCCTCAGTAAACTTGCTTTGAAACTTCCCATTTGTGGTGATGATTCGTAAAATATATGAAACTAACAAATTTTGATATGAAATTGATAAAAAGTTAGTTGCACCATTGTAATAATATTCAAAAAATTTACACCAAAAGTGATTTATTCAAATATTAAAAAAACACTCATCCATGAAACATAATCAAATAAAAATAGAAGTTACTTTATTTTTATTTCGAGAAATCCATTTAAATGGAACTGAGATTTCGGAGGTAAAAAAAATAGTCAAGGACTTTAGTATTTTATAAATACACTTAGGTGTAATATACTTCTAATGCACTTTTTATGTAGAAAATAGCATAAAACCTCTTACTGTTTTTCTTACTATTCGTATAATAAATATTGAACGTGTTTAAAAAGCAAATACACCTAGTTCCTTTATTATATATTTGATCAGAGACTCAGATGTGAAATGTTCTAATTTCCATTGCTTTTACAAAAAGTAAGTGAAATAATTAAAATAACAATACGATCTTCTTCCATGAAAACGTAGTAACTAAAACACATACAGTTTTAAAACGTAATTACATCCACGGTCATTCGAAATCACGTTTTACGCGTTTGAAGATCATAAAGGTAAAATTATGATCTCTTGAACGGTGATCAATCGAATTAAATTTCCGTACTCACGAAACACAGTTCTACCACATAACATTTGTTTTATATTAATTGAATTATTAACAGGCAGTTCCGTTTTTGGAAGTTTCATAGAAAATGTGAATGTTGACTTTCAGATACATATTTCGCCCGAGAATTTCGTAATTACAGTTGTCCAAATTGATGTATGCCTGAGGCACAATGGCTCCCCAAACAATAAATTTTGTAAAGGAAATTTGCTTAGTAAATTTGTAAGCTTTGGAACTTGCCGAAAGTGTTCGTCCATAAAGCGTAAAAGCTCCAACTTCGGTTTCAATTACCCACTTTAAACGTTTTGTGGGTTGATTTCTTCCAGCTTTGAACATCAGACTCAAGTTTCTTGTGAGCTTTTAGAAACATCGCTTTAATTAATTAACAGGAAGTTGCATCAGTTTTTGTACAATTAATTAATAATAGATAATTATTAAAACTATTTTAATTATTTTGTATGTGGATTTTCCTTTTGTTAAGTATTGCATCTGTATCTTGTAGTAATAAACTTATTTCTATATTATATCTAATATTAGTAACATATTATTTTATTGTTTAGACATTTTTATGAAATCTCTGGAAATATTCATTTTATATATAGATAATTCTTACACTAAACGAAAGACTTTTCAGTATTCAATTTAATTATACAAACATACATGAGATGCCATTGAAAATAATAAAGTTATTAATGTTTTAAAATTTACAAAATCAAACGTAAATAACGAACACCCTATATAAAATTTGGTAATATTAATAATGGCTTCTCATAGGATGTTCCTTTGTTAACGTGTATGACGAAAATGAACCACCATAAAAATTGGTGGCTTTACAGACATTTTAGTTTGACATCAACCTGTTAAAATTGAAAGAAAAAAATAAAAAAACTTAAAAATGATTGGTTTTGGGTATAGGATGTGGAAGAGCAATTTTATTTGTAATTATAGATAAATTTTAATATTCCATTAAAAATAATAAAGTTGATGTCACTTCGGATTTTGTTGATGAAATAATGGAAAATTCAAGAATCAATAAAATAAAAATTACACAAAAATTGGTTTGTTTGTATCATTTTTAATAACAAGGCAAAATTTCACCAACTCTTTTAGTACATTCGATTAAAATGCAGGTCCAAAGAAGGAAACGAAATTGAATTCAGGAGATAAAGGAAACAGAAAATTTAATTTAAAATGAGAGAAAGGTATTAGATCTGGTGGATCCCACTTTATTCTGGACTTGGTTGTACCTCAACCATTGATCAATATTATTGAGTCCTGAAAGATATACCCCAATTTTACACAATATTGCTTCCATAATATTGACAATGTGACAATGTTAGTTCATTTTACCATAAATAAGCAATACAGCATGCCATACCTAAGCTAATGATTTCTATTTGTTGTAACATAAATAATTAATATAAAGGAACCATTGGATTATAACGTCAAAATTCAGAAACAAGAAAATTATGCTGGAACAAGATGTAAGGTGAACTTAAAATATTCAGCAAGTTTTCAATTTTGCTTCTAGAGATCCGCATGTGTGAATTTTTAAGCATTTCGACGCTCCGAATTAATTACAATTCATCGTCGGTAATATTACAGGATTATGCCCTCGTTGGCCTCGACGGTCCACGCAATTTCGTCGTTCCGTTTCCTCCGCATTTTCGCAAGTCCACGCAGGCACATCCACTTATGCAGACTAAACGTCTTCTCCGCTGACGCATACAAATTACTAGAATCATTAACGAAATGAAAAATTGAAAATTACCAACGTTATAAAAACACAAGTTCAAGATCTTTAATAAAAATAGGTTTTTTAATGTTTATAAATTCAAGTTCGTTCTTAATCATTCTTATGGCTCTCCCATTTCACGCCCAATCTAACGTTTATATGTATTTTCCGCGATTTGTTATACGGAATAATTAAACACAGGGAAGAAGCCCATTAAAATTAATTTCTTGGCTTGCTAATATTTGACGCGTGGGATACTCATATATTCACACATCAACTCTGTATAATTGATGGTATAATTTTAGTTAAGTAATACGCCGACGATCTGAGACGAGCCTTCTTAACTTAAAAATAGGGATTGGGATGCAAACAAAAGGAGACCGATGCGTGGGTTGGCGCCTAGAATTGCAGTGGAAATTATTTTATTTGCGTAATAGTACGACTACAGAAATATGTAGGTAACAATGTTCCTAAGAATAATTACTTCTTTTAATTTCAACCCACATTTTAATCGAATGACGTTAAATCATTGTCTAAATTAAATATGTTCATGATAAATAATTTTGAAACCAACAATTACGCCCAACCAACTTCTATATATAAAATAAGCTTTAATAAACATTAGAATCTCGTGCAAAAATAAAATTACTTCACCAACAGAAATTTAAATTAAAATTAAAATGAAAACATATTATTAAGTATTATATTTTTCCAATCAGTACTTTCCAACATTGCTCTTCGATTACCTTCCGCCCTCCTTCACATGCTCATCATTCTTCTCGGAAGATACTTATATTGATTCCTTTGCTCTAGGACAGGATGATTATGTCTCCAGCATAAATGACCAGGAAACGGTCCTGTGTTCTGGTCGTAGCTCGTTGTCTAACACGACTATTTACACTTTGTGAAACATATACTTGAGCATCTTATTGATGACTGGAAATATCTTGATAGACGTATTTTGCGGTGCTAAACAACAGATAAATTAAGAATTAACCGAATAATGTGTTCAAATCCACAAAATGCTTTTTATGAAAATAAAAATTGTACAATAAATGGAAAGGTACCTATTTTTATGTCTACCATATTAAATATTAGGATGGGAAAAGAAATACATTATTTTTTCGGTAAATGTCAGTAGTGATCGATATCTCGTAAAGTATCGATTAAACAATTTCAGACTTAGGCTTGTTGTCATTTCGCACAAAAAAAAAATCTTTCAGCTTCTATTTGACTCAAATCGGACAATCCGAAACATATTAAATAAAGTCTTGAAGTTCACTTAAAAAAGAAATCCTCTTCTTCCCCAACGTAATATATAAAAAGTAAGATAAATTTAAGGTACTGACTGTCTCCAGTTGCAAATATTCTACAATATTAATTGTTAAAATATTTTCAATTCTATAAATTATAAAGTTAAAACATACGAAGAGGCAAGTTAATTCCAAAATATAGAATCATTAACACACGTATTTATATTGTTACATTATTTAAACACTCGATCACAACTTCACAAAAACAGGTTGATTATAACAAACTGTCATATAAGAGTGAAACAAACAAGATAAATTTAATGAATTTGAGCGCAAAATTCTGTAGTTTTGATAAAATATTTGATCAAAGAGAAAAACAAATGCAATATAGCTAATGCGTTTACCGTCGATAGATAAAGATAGAAGATAAATTAGGTACGGTCAAAGCATAATTGCTACCTCTATAATTTTTCATACTGTATCACTTATTAAATTTGCATTAATTTGGGTATAAATTTCGAATATGTAAATAAATTGTATATATTAAATAAAAATATATTTGAATAATTAAAAAATACTCTCAAATGATGATACGATAAATATACCGAACCGGCCCCAGAAAGAGATCGAGCTCATAATTTCAGGGAATCTTAGTACTAATAAGATATTTCAATAGTGCGAGTTTCAGGTATTTATCTATAACCACTTCTGAGTAAATCGAAAAAACTGAAAATTCGGAAAAATTAATTTTCTCAGCGCTGTGTGAATCGATTGATCTAGATGCCGGATATGTTAGGGGGACGATGGAGGCTTTTCGAAAAAAAAATGAAAGCTATATCGGTTCACAAGGACCTTAAAAAAAAATGAGTTTATTTTTTTAATTTCAATTTTTAACCATCTTACGATTACGACACAATTATGAAACTATTTTTTTTTTTGAATTCCTCGTCCAATTTCCGATAAATATATGAGCTTTTGGAATTTTTAAAAACGGTACGCCATATTGAAAAAAAATAAAATCTATTTTTTTGCTCAAAAATCAGGTTTTTTAATAATTTTTGTCTTGAACTAATATGATACGGAACTTATTTGTTTACTGAGCTGTGAACACAACAGAAAAAATTAGATACACTCATATCAAATTTGTTTTTTTTTATTTAATCTACTTAATTACTATTATAAACTTTATTAATCACTTTTTTTTTGGAACAGAGAGGGGAAAATGTAAAAACCCCTCTCCGGGCATCGATCCGGAGATCATAACCAAAATGCTTCTCATATACGATTACACACATATGGGGAAAATAGGGCGTATATTTGCATATACGGGTTTACTGAACCAGAAGACGTGGGACTGACAAAGATGCCAGCCCTCTGTCAACTGGGTTCGGAAGAACAAGTCCAATCTGAGGAAGATTCAAGATCTTCCTGGGTATGGATTGGACTTGCAATTAGATCCGTTGGTTTCCCACCTCCACTGGCTTGTGGAGCGGTACTGAGCACCAGGACCACGACAAGGTGGATCCATCCTGGTGTATTAATCACTGAAATTATAAAATCAGTATACATTACTATTGTATCGATATTTAATTAATTTAATGACCATAAGATGGAACTGTAATTCAAAACAGGTAACACTGTTTTTTTTATCTGTAGATAACCTTAAAATTATTGACTGTTGACATTCCAAAGAAGCATTGGCTGTATTTTTATATATATTTAATACTTATTTTTATTTGACTATATTATTATTTAAGTGAAAATATGTCAACATCTAAAACTAATAATTCCAAGTGTTGCATTTGTTCAAAATTCTTAAAAAAATCACCAGGTATTCCAAAATGTATAAAATCTGATGAAGATGCTGAAGAGTTCTCAGCTGCTTTTGAGTGTCCAATTGCAGTCGGTGACGTTCTGTGTTCTAATTATCGTGTTAAAAAATATAAGAAAACGAAACTTGAAGATGAGGATCAGGAAACATCGGTGGAAGTTGAGTCAAGCACTGATGATTCATCATTCAATTTAGATGTTGTATGTGATGATGATACAGAAGAATGTTCAAATTAAGAGAACTGTTGCAACTCAGATATTGTTGTGTGTGTTCTGTTTCTAATCTAAATCTAGTAGTTGTTCCTCAAGATGCCCGTATGCATTGCTTTATTAAAAAAAGAATTTTCATTCCGAATGGGACTAGTCGCATTAAATATCGATGTTAAAAATATTAAATAAAAAAAATATTTTAATATGAGTGTATCTAATTTTTTCTGCTGTTTTCACTAGCTCAGTAATCAAGCAAGTTCCGTATTATATCAGTTCAAAAGTAAAATTATTAAAAAACCTGATTTTTGCGCAAAAAAATGGATTTTATTTTTTTCAATATGGCGTACCCTTTTTAAAAATTCCAAAAGCTCATATATTTATCGGAAATTGGACGAGGAATTCAAAAAAATAGTTTCATAATTGTGTCGTAATCGTAAGATGGTTAAAAATTGAAATTAAGAAAATAAACTCATTTTTTTAAGGTCCTTGTGAACCGATATGGCTCTCATTTTTTTTCCGAAATGCTACCATCGTCCCCCAAAACATATCCGGCATCTAGTTCAATCAATTCACACAGCGCTGAGAAAATTAATTTTTCTGAATTTTCAGTATTTTCGATTTACTCAGAAGCGGTTATAGATAAAGACCTGAAACTCGCACTGTCGAAGTATCTTATTAGTACTAAGATTCCCTGAAATTATGAGCCCGATCTCTTTCTGGGGCCGATTCGGTATGTTTATCGTCTCATGGCCTTTAACTCCAATTTAAGTTCTTCAAATTTATTTGATGTCTAATTTGTAACGTAATTTTCTAGTTTCAGATGCAGAAATGCAACTTATCCATTTTTACCAATCAACGTCGATGGAATTTCCATAACTCTTTTTCAGATAAACATAAATCAAGGTGAGACACGTGTCCAATTGGAATTGGTAATTAAACTTGTAAAAACACCACCAATTTCAGTTGTATATTAGCATTTGCATCTAAAGTTGAAGTTATAAAATCTTTAAGATGACATCAATTTAAAACTCAGATAGAAAAAGAAATTACATTAGCCGGGAAGTAGATAGACACATAATTTTCGCACCGTCTGAAACGTAATAACTAATTTTTTGGACCCGTACACAATTTATTCATTTATTTTATGGAGTGTGTATCAAACTAAAGATTATCAATATTTGCCAAACCACTTTAGCAATTCCTAGTACGCAATTAATAATTTGACAACCTTGATACACCGCATCGATTTTATTGTAGTTACAGTCTCGTATCGTCAACAAATAAAATCGGTGTGGTGAACTCTTACACAAGAGTCTAAAATCGTCTTGCATTGAGATGTCAAAATAAATTATATTGTTTTCTTCGGTGTTTGCTGCGTCTATTTCGGAACGATACGCCGCTGGAAATTTAGTTCACGTGGATTTTATACGCGATGACGGCAATGTAGGTATATGTTCTGATTTATTCAATAAATCTGATGGCGAATTTTTTGTCGACCTGTCTTTTTAACTAGGACACGCAGTTTATCATTAAGTCTCTGGATATTTTGTAATTTTATTGGTATTTGTTTCTGTAAACAAGTTGTCAATTTTGACAAGAGCGATCAATTATATTTATGAGTTCGTCTCTTTGGAAAAAAAATCTCATATTCTAATAGTATTTTAATGGCAGAGAAGAGGTTTTTGTATTTTCACTTCTAGTTTTTTTATGGCAAAATTATAGCAACTTTATACTAAATGGTATTTTACTGCTCCCTGTGAAGTTAAATCGCATATTTACCAGCGGCCTTTTGCTTATAATATTTATTTAATCATTGGTCGATGTCAAACAGTAAAAAAATATTATTTATTATAATTCAGTATTATCAAATTTAGAGAAACTGACCAAGTGATAGTTACGAACAACGTAACGAAAAAAATCGATAAGTAGATAATTCGAATGTCAATTTTTTCGTCAACTGATTTAAAGTCAACCTGGAGGAGTATCAATCTTTTCATCAACTGAATTAAAATCAACCTGGAGAAAATGGCACTGAAATTAGTTCAAGAACTATGAGAAGATGATTAGTAGATGGGGTTTGTTTGACCTTAAACATACAAGAAAAACTCTGGTTTCGACTAAAAGTATGTAAGTCCAATTTTAATCATTAAAAATTTCTTTCAATATTAAAATTGAGATATTCATGTCCAACTCAATTAAGAAAAATATATATAACATTTTATAGAATGAGAATATTGTAATTTTATGTTTTGGTATTTATTTTATTTATTTATTTTATATTATTAATTATTATATATTATAGCAAATTAATATTATTTTAACATTTTGTTAAATTAAGGACCACTACTGTACATATACATATTTTACAATACTTTAAACTAAATCGAGTAGTGTCAATATAATGGTTATTAGGTACTTGTGAAGGATAAGTGTTTTCAACTTATCAAGATGTATTTAAATTAATAAAGATAATATTTATAGAAATAAAAAAGATTTTGCGTAGAAAAAGAAAACAAGCCAGCTTTAATTGGAATCTAAATGTGATAAAATAAATAACACCTTGTTAGTTTACCACAACAGACATGTGTTACAAAATTTACTAGGATTCGTTATATTTAAATCGTTTAGCTCCGAAAGAAGTTTTTGTGCCAATCATTTAAAAAAAAAAACTTCCACTATGACCACAATAACATTACTAACAATTTTTAAAGAAACATAAATTAAGTCAAACAATAACATTCTTTAAGAAATATTAAAGTTTGTGAATATCAATGTGATTGATTTTAAGTTTACATTCATAATTAGCGTTTAAACTAGCAGACGCAGAAAATAGAATACGCAAATTTATGTTTCCTGTGTAATTACTAGTTGGCCAAATATTATGTACTTGGCTATTATTTCAAAGAATTTTTGTTTGTGATTTCAACGTCAAATGGTATTTACAGTTGTTCCTTAAGTTTAATCAAATTTGATATTTTCTTTCTTTAGATCTAATATTTATTACATTTTTATTTATCAATTTCGTCAATCGATGGATTGGTATCAATTAACTATTGTTTAATAGACAACAAAGAATTGTAAACATTTAGATATTGAAATGAAAAGAAAATATTATAAAAAATGTGATATGATAAACAAAAATTATCTTCAATTTTAAATATGAAATGTCATAATACAAAATTACAAATTATGAAATACATCAAATATACTAAACCCTCAGATTTCGTTTTTACCTGTCCAGATCAAATGCGATAAAACAAAATAATTACGATATTCACCCACACTCTGTCTATTAATATTAATTTTGACATTATTTTGGCTACCAAACCGTCTGAGAATATCGGACCATCACGTAGCGTTTAAAATTAGAGAATCCCATTTTTAAAATTTACCAATAAATAAATGCGCTTTGAAGTGTCATCAGATCAACAACCTTAAAACTCGTTAAACTGAATTTTATAGTTTATTGAAATATTAATTTTTAACAGATATTTTCTGTCTATATTGAATGTCACTGACATTTATTTTTTGTTTTCCTTTCAATATACTATATAAAAATAGTATAACATAAATAACGTTTTATTACTGTAATCATTGGAAATTTTCATAATTAAAGACTATTCCAGGATTTAACCATTCTAGGTCAATGAAGATTTTTAATTTTATGAGGATTTCAAATTACTTATAATTATTGTATTACAATTTACTTAATTATAGTATGTTTGTTAATTATAATTTACTTAAATAATATAAATTTAATTGTAAACATTAATAACAATATGTTTTAAATAGCACACACCGTTTACAATAACCGTATGTTTAATATGCATATTATGTTTAAAATTAACATATTAATAATAATAATACTCATTTACCGCAAAAAATATAAACTTCTACATACATTTGAGGTAATTCGGGTGTTTTGAACACGAACAAACATTTTACAGCCCTGGTCAACCAAAATCGGAGGCATAATGAAAATGTTATGACATGTAGATGAATTATTTGTGTGTCAAGAGCTTCGACTTGAATTTTTAGTGTTTCCATTCGTCGGATCTTTTAGTATAAAAAACAAACAATACTTCGCTGCTTGTTCATCACTAAACCT
Source organism: Aethina tumida (assembly GCF_024364675.1). Lineage (NCBI taxonomy): Eukaryota > Metazoa > Arthropoda > Insecta > Coleoptera > Nitidulidae > Aethina > Aethina tumida. Next base: position 18,703,686 of record NC_065437.1, on the reverse strand, counting down.
TTGATAGCTTTTTTATTTTAGACAAGCGTTCAAGTTTTCCCTTTATTCATTGCCAGCTAGACTTTTCGTGAAGAAAAGTAAATATCTGAACAGAATATGAATATTAATAGTTTTATTTGAACGTGAAAATCGAAATTGTATATGTCGTATGAAGATATATTAAAATGAGGACACGTGCCACTTGTGTCGTATTTTTGTAACATATCTTTTACACGTAGTTGCGACATTTGTATTGGAAAGCATCGAGTATATCAACAAACTTATACACTGACATCTTTTTTCTATCACATTGCCATTTTTTATCCAATTTTAGTCTCGTAGGACTTGAAATATTTTTAATTGAAAAATATTACTCAATTGAAAAGGGACTGAAAATCATAAAAAATTCTATGCATTTTCATCAGCTGCGAGTCAGCCATTTTCCTTCTGATAGAAACAGTTGGATGAGTCACCTTTCTAATGAAGTATTATCAATGTCAATTAATTTTGGATATTACATTAAATAAAATGATAAACTGGAAAACCCAAATTGGACATTATCTAGGTTAATGACCCAAATATAAAAAAAAATAAATTATTTTTGTGTTAAGCGATTCCGAATTTTGCATTTCAAAAGTTTAAATACACTTATGTTTAAGTTCAGATTAAACTTTTTTGTATAAATATATATTTTTTATATTAAAACAATTATTAAATGAAAATCAAATTTAATAATAACAATATTAAATAAATTATTAAACAAACAATTTGGTAAAATTTATTATGATATCAGATTAGTAACGTTATGATTTAGATTTAAAATTGATGGAAAATATTATCTACCACCAATAAAAAACTCACATTTTAAATATAGAAAACGTACTCTATTTTGAGTACGTTCGTATACATTTCAGCGTATTTTTATAATCAGAGATAAAATAATATTTTCAAATGCCAAGATTATTTTGTCAAAACAAATTCGCAATAATTCCAGATTTCATTTAAAGTGTTTTGACATTGTGTATGTACATTTCGAATTTTTATTTTGATAGTAAACACTAAGTTGTACACGATGTGATTCGATTGGTTCGAATTGTGCGTCACTGAGGTCACATGACACACACATGAATAACTTTGAACAAACGTTCTAAATATTTATGAAATTAAGACACGTGTAAAACTCAAAAAACATACTCCATGTAATTGTAAAATATAATTTTTAATCTCGGTATCAATTAATGAACCAGTTTTATTGTACGCTCGAAAACCATATTTTATTTGTTAACGATGCGGCTTTTCAATCGCCTATTAAGCTAAAAAAAAGCATATATGCATCGTGGCTAAATCGTGTTCCTATTGATTAATTAAAAGGCCCATTAGTAACATCAGTCGACCACTAATTAATGCCTAATGTAGCTTTTAGGTCCTGACAGGCGTTTGCTACTGATTTCTAAAAGGATGCATCAGTTTCATCCAAAATTCTGTTTGCGGGAAAATGCATATAAGTGCTATTTAATACATTGTTTCAATGAGACGTGGAAGGAGAAATTGATATATTGTATGTAGAATTTTAATATACATATAAAAATTATATAAATTAGTGGACAGACATTATTACAGCAACTTATTTAAATGTTAACTATTTTAATCATAACTCTTTTACCTAATGTGTAATTCACTATTACTGTTTTATATAGTAATATGTTACATATATTTTTCTGAATTGAGTTAGACATGAAGCTTTACTTTAATTTTGAAAGGGATTTTTAATGATTAAACCTGTGTTATTTAATTTAACATCAACACTTTGCATATTATACTTATTGTTTTATAATTCTAGACAATTTCCATGACACAGACTCGACCATAGCAAGACTTAAACATCCCGAATTGTGAAGAGTTCATTAAAATTTGTGTAATTTTGATGTCGAATTTGGTTATACACATGCTTCTGTGCAACTTTTTTAGTAGAACTTCTCACAGTCCTTGAACTAATTTCAGCAAGTCCTATTTCATCCAGGTTGGTTTTAAATTCAATTGACGAAAGAATTAGATTGTTTTTTAATATTCGAATAATCCAATCATCGATTTTGTTTCAAGTTTTTCGAACTCAGACAATTTTTTTCCAGGTACCACTTGTTCAGTTTCTCATAAATGAAGGGTAATGAACCGTAAAGTAAAAAGTTTCTATTATTTTATCCATTGAAAAATAAAAAGGTTCAATTCAAACTCATATTTTTAATATATTAATTTTATAAAATGCGATAGTTAATGCCTATATTTATAAGAACAATACGTTTTAGATATTATAATTATATTCTTATAGTTATTTCATTTCAATGTATTAAATAGAGGACGGTAAGATGCTTCAATATTTTAGTAGCTATAAATTTAAAACAGCTAATTTGATTAATATTTATCGAGTCCTAACTGGTTGCTTGCATAAAGACATCTAGAATCTATTGTGCCTTTGGGACAAGTAGCTTATTGCCTACCGAAGTACTTCCAAGTGGATTGCTTTCCTTAACAACTTCAACATTTGCATATGTAACGAGTTTCCAAATAAAGCATGCAGCGTGTTTAACTTAACCAGGGAAAATAAATTAATTTGCATTTAAATATTTGTTTAAATTATCCTAATTTTCAAAATTATATGTAACGTAATGCAAACTCATGAACTTGATCAACCAAATTGTAAATGCAAAATGTGGAAAATGTAATGCACAACCACAAAATTATTATCAAGTTGTATATTTTCATCACATTTTAGGGAATAAATTTACAAATTTTGTGCGGTCAATATTCATACATAAGTTATTCAACAATGCATTCAAGTTCTCTGAATCAGATTTTATAATTTCGATTTTTCTTTGAGAACCATAAATCCGTGCATTAAATAGCGTATATTTTAATATAGCTTAAATATTAACATTAACATTAACTAGCTTATATATATATATATATATATATATATATATATATATATTTAAGCTAGTTAATGTGTCCTAACTATGGTTAATATCTAACGGAATTTTGCAAGATAAAAATATATAAATTTACAATTTTAAATCAACATTTTTCTAATGTCACTGTCAGTATAATTAAACATTAGAATAATTTATGTACAACTTAACATTGAAACAGATAATACAAATGAGGTTGGTGAAATTTTACAGTCTATAGATAAAATTTAGTAATAGGTATATATTTTACAATTGATAAGAAACATTAAATTTTAAATATTTTTTTAAGCAAACTGTAAAAATTCAAATATAATATTTATCGATTTACATGATTTTATCTTACGTGCAGTTTACATGTCCATGTATATTACTTATATTTTAGTCATCATTTCTAATTTCTTCGAATATAATTAAACGAATGTGACTTACAGAACATATATATCCTATATATATATATATATATATATATATATATATATATATATATATATAATGATATGACAAACATATTAAAAGATCATTAGAGAATTATGTTAATTGTTTACGGCATGTGGCGCATATTGTTTTGTGTGTTTTTTTCCGCGTTGTAAGTTCGTTATTTCCATATTAAATATGCTTAACATTTAAATTATCCAACTTATTCTTGAATTTTTCAGTTGCTCAACAGATATTTTGATAAAAAGTGTCATCAAACCAATTCAGCATGGTGAAGGACCACACTGGGATCACAATTTGCAAGTGTTGTACTACGTCGACACATTTCAGGCCACAGCTTTAAGATGGGATCCCAAAACAAATATAACTACTTCATTTAAAGTCGGTGAGCAATATTAACGTAATATTGTGTAGGATCTTCTATTTTTAAAGATTAATTGAAATTATATGTACCTTTAATCTTGTTTATCTATTACGCTAAAAGTAATAAATCTTCTGGATGTTCTATAGAGGAACGAGATTCGATAGCAATAATAGTTCCTGTAAAGGGAACGAAGAACGAGTTCGTAGTTGGAGCTGATAGATTTATTTACAAAGTTAACTGGAATGGTTTGGAAAACAATACGGCAAAGTTTCAAGAAATTTTAATGGTAGATGAATCAAAGCCAACCAATCAATTTAATGATGGAAAAACTGACTCTGCAGGTCGTCTGTGGATTGGTAAGTTACAAATTAAATTAATAATGAACATTTTTGCTAGAATTTGTTTTAGGAACAAGTAATCATTTTTTAGTTTATTAGATACTCATTGATATCAAAAAAAGTTAGTGTTTGTTGAAATTATAACGAAAGTCTCAACCGATAGTAAAATTTTATTGACATAAATGTTTTATAACAGGAACGCTCACAAGAAACACAGATCAATCGGTGACGAATTATGGGGGCACCTTGTATATCCTGGATGGTAAGCGAAAGGAAGAGAGAATAAGTAAAGTCAGTATCAGTAATGGCTTGGCGTGGTCAGAAAACAACAAAAAATTTTATTATATCGACAGTGAAGAAAGAAACGTAAAAGTTTACAACTTCGACTTGGCTAGCGGCACAATTTGTGAGCATTTTTATTTACGACCTATCGTCCTCGATATAATGAGATTATTTTATGATCATGTATTTACAGGTAATGGGGAAGTTCTGTTTACTTTGTCCGATTATCCTGACATCGAGGGCATTCCGGACGGCATGACAATTGATTCCCAAAATAATCTATGGATTGCGGTTTACGGGGGCGGTTGCGTGAGTGAATTTATAATAATAACGTAGTTAACGTATTATATAAAAAACAACTACAGGAATTTTCTTTGTTCACATAGTCCATAAATTCGAACTTAATTTTCCTGACACAGATTTGAGTAAGGAAACAATTCTATAACGAATATCATAATTATTGATCATAATTTCAAAATACTTCAAAAACAAGTGTTTCTATATTAGAATATTTTCAATAAGAGAATAATTTAATTCCAATCAATTTAATAGACTCCACCGAATAGTTTCAACCCCTTGACCTATATATTTTTTTATGAAATATTAGCTTAATAAAATTAATAAAGTGATGTGATTGTAGATTACGTCAATTAATGCGTTTTTACCGAGTGATTAGTACAATATATTGTAAGTATAACAAACATGTAATCAATTAAAAAAGAAAACCAACAAACGATAATAAAACTATCGTAAACAAATTAATGTGATATTCTATAATAGTACTCATATTACATCACCATCTCTTGACATCATTCACAACCAATACGAGATTCTTTTCGCAGCACTAATTAAATCGATAAGTCATTATATCGTCATCCAAGTTTAACTTTAATTTCCCAGGTGATTCAGAACTAATTTCTTTTTAAGCATCTTATCGGAAACCAATTCATCTCAGCGAATATAATAATTAGTTTTCAATTTTCATTCTGTAGATTCAATAAAATTTAGTTTATCATCAATTTTTGATTGGATTAATTGTTATGATACAAAACAACGAAGGAAAGAACGATTTCCTGTCTAATGAACTCGTACCTTTCTGTTGTTACTGCAGATCCTCAAAGTGGATACTAAAACCGGAAGCTTGCTCCAGAGAGTTAAAATGCCGGTCAGCTACGTGACTTCAGTGGCATTTGGCGGAGCCAATTTAGACAAGTTATACGCGACCACGTCGAGATTTAAATTGGACGAGGTCGGAGTGCAGCAGCAGCCTTTAGCTGGGTCAGTGTTTGAATTAACTAATCTTGGTGTCAGAGGGAAACCTGCCAATGAATTTGTGTATCAGGAAAAAGAGTGTGGTAAATAGATGATATGAAATATATTAAAGGAAATTGCGTTTTATTTGGTATCAGGGATTTCCTTCCCACTGAGTATTTTTATCCATTAATCCAGTTGAAATTTTAATATAACACGTGTAACTAATTTTGAAAATACTAAAGATAATTTAAATTTATATGCTAATTAGACTACCTTGACTTATCAATTCAAGTTATCTACTTATTTTCCGTTTGTTAACAAACATTACAGCACCTAAAAAGCAATCGTTGTTGAAATACAATGTTGAAAATTTTAATAAAATTCAGTTTATTATTAACGGTATTGTAAGTATTTACTTAAACATATTATATACATGTGTAATTTCTCACATTTTAGATGTGCAGATGTAATTATTAAACCTGCAACTTCGCCGTTACAACATTCCGAAGGTCCATATTGGGATGCTAAACGTCAATTACTATTTTTCGTAGATTATTATGAGGCAACCATTTTGCAATTGAATCCTAAATCGAATTTGGTGACCAAAGTTCAAATACGTAAGATGCATGTATTAATATATAATACATAAATAATGCGGCATTTTTAGCAAATCACAATTCATCTACTATTGTCATACCTGTTAAAGATAGTAACCATGAATTTATAGTAACTGCAGATAACTTTATTTATAAAGTAAAATGGAATGGTCAGAAAAATGATACAGCAATTATTAAACAACTTTTTGGTATTCAAAAAAATGAATCACACATACAATACACTGATGGAAAAGCAGATTCTGATGGTAGACTATGGATAGGTAAATGAATTTTATTAATGAAATATTTTTTTTTATTTTTAAGAACTTAATTTAATTTTTTGACAAAATTTTCGTTTCTTTATTGAATTCCTACGATAACAAAATCGGTTAACTTTATATGAACTCCTGCAAAGATTTCAGTGAAGCATTAACTAAGCTTATAAATTATATACAGAAATACTTGAAAATGTCTCCTCAATTCTGTGGTAATGTTTTCTTGAATTATTTCAACATTCTAAATTTAATTTGAAATGTTAAAAAATAAATTTACTTGCGTCCCTTGGTATTTATCGTTTTCTATTACTTATTTGTCTTTTTCTATTCAATTTAGCAACATACAAAAGAACCGTCGATAACTTATGGGAAAAATATAAAGGCATATTTTATAGAATGCAAGGAAAATTATTAAAGGAAAGAGAAATTATAAAAACTGGTTTAACTTTAGGTAACGGACTTACTTGGTCCAAAGATCGGAGGAGGTTTTATTATATTGACAGTTATAATTATAATATTCAAGTTTACGATTTTGACTTAGAAAATGGAGAAATTAGTAAGTATATATATAAAGTAATTTAAATGTTAAATGAATCGTATACTTTAAAGGCAATCCAAAAGTCCTGTTTAATTTGAAGGACTATCCATCACTGGTGAACACAAGTATGAATGATGGTTTGGATGGAATGACTATTGATTTAAATGATAATTTATGGGCAGCAGTTTATGGTGGAGGAAAGGTATGTTTAAGTGACAAAAGTAAAATGAGAAATTCCTCGATATTATCATTTATGAAACATATATAGTAATTTTAAACACAATTTATCGATAACATTTATACATAATGTTTAGAAATAAATTATAAAATATTAACTTGCATGATTGAAATTTATGTTTAACTCGTTGTCATATTTTAAAGTTGAAAGTGCCTTGAGACTACTTTAGCTGATAGCATGCCAAGAAGTCGTGTACTTTGAAAAATTTCCACACGACGTATTCCAATACAAATTTAATTCCATATCTCGTAAGACTTAAGAAAAGTTAAAAACTAAAAAACTAAATTATCAAAAAAAAAAAAATAATCATTAGATATATTAATAATTTAATATTGTACATTTTTAATAAAACTGACAAATATAGTAAGTAAGTAATACTTTTTACACTTTTTTAGATAATTCATGTAAATGGGACAACGGGTAATCTGATACGAGTAGTACATTTACCAGTTAGTCACCCAACTTCTGTAACTTTCGGGGGACAAAATTTCGATATATTGTATGTGACATCATCTAGATTCAACTTTAATGCCACACAGCTTGAAATGGAACCACTGGCCGGATCAGTATTGGAGTTAATCAACTTAGGAGTAAAGGGATTACCGGCGAACGAAGTGGATCTTAAGGAAAATCCAAATTATAAATAACTTTGGAAAACATTTGTACTAATTATATTTCATTTAAATTGCTATATTTTATCCCAAGTGTTATTAACTAATTTGTAGTTAAAGTATTTTATTATTATTATTGTAAGTTTCACAATCCACTATAAAAATAAAAACAATTAAAAATTTTATCCTTACATTAAAATAACCAAGCATTATTAAAGTGTGAGTAATTTGATTTTAAATTGGCTACAACTAAACAATACAAATGGTTTTGATTAAATTCATGGCAAACACATTCGCCGAATATCTCTACGTATAAATGTGTTGTTTATTTTTGAACCTTCTACATATATTTATAAATAAGTTTATACCGAGAATTTTTTAAACGTATTTTATTTCCTGTGATATTTTGAATGTTTATTGCTTACTCCGTTTGTCTTTCATATTATAATTTATATATTTTCATCGAATTTAATAGATTTATTTTCGTTAAAATACAATAGAATTAAAGACAAGAAATTAATCAGAAAACTTATTATTTATTTAAAATTTTTAGTAACAACGAAGTGATGTTTGTAACACGCTTTATATTACTTTGAAATCTCATAAACCAGTTACTTAATTAAATTACTTGAATAATATATATTAAAACATATTTTCTTTAGATAAAATTACTATTTCATATTTACTTTTGTTTTTTTCCCGAATTACCGTCGGGCAACAACTGGAAATTATTCAATATTACGATTCTATTTGTGATATTTATCATTCTCGTTGAAAGACCACAAAATTAATTACTGCTCATTTGTAATATTAATTAATAAAACTTAATTATGTACTTTTTACTGGTAAATACTTATATGTGTAGGCGTTTTAAATTCTTTACTCTTAATACTACGCGTCTTAAATTGCATGAAAAACTTATTATTTTACATTCATTATTTATTTAAACAAAACTGCATTTGATTTTCTAATTAAATTATTATCATTATTTGACACAAATAATGTTTTACAGATCGCTTATACTCCGTTAATATTTAACCAAATATAACGATAACTAACAGTTTGTTAAAAAAAAATTAAAAAAAAAAGAAGTTGTGCAGGAAAAGGAATTAAAAGGTTTTAAAATCGTCATAATGTATTTTATATAAAACAAACTTATTTATTGTTTGTTAACATTTATAATATTGCACAAACATACATTACATTACGACATCTTTTCCATGTGAATAATTTATCTCAGATATTATATATTATCCCTACATGATCAGATGGATTTACCGTAAATCCAATTCTAAATAACATCTATTGACAGATACATGTTATGAAAATCATTGTGTAGACATATTAACCCAGTCTGCTAATGATTAGGTCTGGCACATTTCAGTTACAGAAAAATATGTAACTAACATGTTTCAAAATTCCAAACAGAATTATATAAGTTTATATTTCGCAATAATAATATATTTGAAAAATAAATATTTTTATATACTACATTCAAATCTTATATGTACTTATTTTACAATAAATAATTTACTTATTATTATTATTACAAAATTGTGTTAAATTTAGAATAAGTAACATTTAGCATTTTTCTTTATGGACCATTGTACAGATCTTTCTGCATACCTAATATTGCGATAATGTAGTGTGTTTTAGTTAAATTTTCTGTATATGAGTAATTTACGCTGCCTAATGAATATTAATACCAACAGATGAACCGTAAATTTAATTTGACATTTAATATGTAAAAAAAAGGTGTATCCATTTAATACAAACTGTTAATCCTACGCCAAGTTATCCTCGATAGGGGTCTTCGATAAGGGCGACACGTTTGCGCACAAAACTCTGACGTCGGAAAGTACACGCGACTCATATCTGAGTGTCATCCAAACGTACAATTGTTTTAAGACAAAGTAGTAATACTTATAAGGGTTTCGAAATAATAACAAACGTTTTAAGGTGAATTTTTTGAAGCATTTAAATATGTTTAAGTATACATACAGAATACCCATAAGTGGTATCAATACATTACTAAATTTACCAGGAAGTACACTAATGTTACAGAAAAACATAATTCTCGACATATTCAACATCGTGTTTTTAACCACTTTTATCAAAACATTTCGTCAACATTCGTGATTTAAAGACTAAATCGCTACAATGTTTTCAATTTAGTTTTTAACTCCGGTACATTGTGTGAGGCTGCGTCACGACGCCGTTCAGCACGAGATTTCAGCTACATCGACCCCTTCCACCGGTCAAAGCACGTTGCTCTTTTTTCCATGCGCCTTGCTCTACGTTCAACAGGTTTGTTGCTTTACCTGTTCATGTTGACCTTTTCCTGGGATGTGTCCCGTCTGTACGTCATTAGGGCGTGTTTACGCGAAAATGCAAAAGGAATTATCTCAATTCAACTAGAAGATAATTTTCTCTCAGTTACATTTCTATAACTTCATATTTTTATATTATATATTTATTATATTCATTCACAGTCTTTTTTAATTTTAATAAATCATAATAAAAATATAAATTTGTTTAAGTAATGATTTAACTATTAGACTAGTTTCATTTATTGTTATTATTAACGTGACTTTAAAACGCAGAAATGAAATTTAATTATTGTAAGTTGTCGAAAAGTCATGTATATTTGCATTGAATATGAAATAAAATATAAATAAAAAATTCCTTATAAATGTGCCGTTTCATTTAGCATATAACCGGCTAACCTGGCGCATCCACCAAATATGCCTTAAGTTAAAGTGTTATGTTAAAAGTGCTATAAAATGGAAACAAAACAAACTCTTACAATTAAATATAATTTCATTCGATTGATTAACAAAAAAAGACATCTGAAAAATCATTCAAAAACGCAAATTCTGTTGAGCACATATATTAGTTCAAAAACTTAACCATTTTGAAAAATCTTGGCGCACAACTTTCGACCCACAACTGTTATTCAGTTAAAGTATTAAATTCTTCCAAAAACTTACTTTAAGAAACTTTATGTTATTGTCAAACATTTTAGGAACAATAAGAATCTGTTATTATTTTATATTTCAAATTACTTCTTGAAAATCTTAATCATCTTCGTCATATTTGAAGCAACAGAGAATAAACAATACACAAATAATATTTAGTAAATGTTATAACCAAAGAAGAAATATGAGTTGAATAAAAAATTAGAAATTAATTTCTGCATGTTTAAATAAAAATCTCAATGAGGTTATTAAAAATTTGGAAATATTTAAAGCGTTAAACCCTTACTGGGCCATATGATCACCTTAGAGAAAATTAATATGCACATATCGAGTCTCCGTTTATTTAACCAATAATTTACTCTGAGAAATATTTATTCAGTTATATTATTGTTAAAAATTGATCTTTCAATTATTATTTTGAAATTATTGAATAATTTTGCCAGTGAAAATTGTATTGTTTAAACTTATTAAATATTATATACTATTTAAATAAGACCAAAATAATTAAAGAAAACGGGCGCTCATTATCAACCAACTGATCAATACGTCCGTAAATAATGGACGGAATCTCAATCAATCTTTTTACGCAACAGATTTTTTCGTGTTGCAGTAATAAATAGATTAAATTTTGGTTAGTAAAATGAATGAATAAAAATTATATAAAATAAATTTTATTAAACAACTAATAAGATACAATCACATATATAGATCACAAATTGCATTATAGTACTTGAGAATGGAAACAATTTACGTCATTTAGGTCTTAAACATAAACAAAATATTATTTAAATTGCAGTTACAACCTTCTATTCAGAAATAATAAATAATAAGGATCACTTAAGAACATTTTAGAATATAATCTGTCTAGACTTTCACGCTGCGAACTTCAACCAGCATATTGTAACCAAAATTCAGAGAAATATAACGGATAAAATAATCTATCACATTCTGAACACTTCAAATAAAATCAAATTAGTTTTAAAAAATCAATAATAGCACATACAGTTTCTTAAATAAAAATTTCGACAATGAAAATAGTTCTTAAGTGACTAATAATAATCATATATATTTGTACAATTCAATATTTGCACATTAACGTCAATATTTTTAAAATACTTGTAACAATTTAAAAATAGTTCTTATTACATTCACTTCAGACAATTAAAAATTGAAAATCTTTAGAAAAATAGTGCAGAATATATATTATATATATATATAAAAATAGATAAAAAATATTTGTGAATATATGAAATCACAGTATGATAATTATAAATCGTGATAATTTTGTTGGTATTGTGAAAAGTTTGTAACGGTATTAAGGTTGGCGGATATTTGATTAATGACTTCATTGGTACGTCGGACGAAGGGTGCTCCGAAATATGCACCGTGAGCCTCACACAACTCAATATATTTACGCCATCTGTCGTCGTACACGAGCACATGGGGACATCCTATCACAACCAGCTTGGTCATCGCCCTAGTCATTGCAACATTGAAACGCTAGAACCACAAGATTGTATTTAACTGAAAGATCATTATAAATGTAATATATACCTTTTCATGGCGAACGAATCCCAAATTATATTTTCGATCAACTCTAAGAAGTGAATGTTGCGCCCGAACTGTACTGATAATAATGATGCGCTTTTCTCGGCCTTGGAACGTTTCAGTAGTACCGACTTCCACGTTGTCAAACCCGTTCTTTCTTAGACGGTCCCTGATTTTATATACCTGTCTGACATACGGTGTTATAACACCAATATCTACTTGCTCAACATTATAACGGGTATCACCAAGTAATTTCGATACGTATTTTATAACCATCTGGATTTCAGCCAGATTGAAATAACTAAAATATATTTTATATTATGTAAAGTAGTAGTATTATATTATAATAAAAGGTTCTAGACAGTCGCTTACCTAGGGGAACGACCCTCTCTTTTCTCTTTTGAAATTACACTGTAAAACTCTATCGGTTTGCCACCGGACGTCAACCCGTTCGTTATATTCGTATCGTATTCTCTTTCAAACACAAAATGTTGTCCAACGGGATCAGATAAGGCGTTATTTGATATGGCCTAGCGGCAAAACAATTTTTTTATTTAAAAGCGTATGAACACTCATAGTTAGACTTGTACTTACAGCCAACTGATTGTTGTAAAACTCAGTGTTTGGTATACAAAGAATTAACGGATGGCATCTGTAATTTTGACGTAACATTGTTATGTAATTGGGATTTGACTTTCTATACCCTTCAAATTCCATCAATCGCTCCAGTAGAGACATTTCTGAGAATAAAAATATACCATGAAAATGTTTATTTCAAGTTTTTGCAATTTAACTAAAAGCTCACCGTATTGATGACTTTCGCAGACCTTAGAGCAGCACATAGGACCCAATTGCTTCGGATCACCGGCCAGGATCAGCTGCATCCGGTCCTGGCGTAAAAATCCTATGGCAATGTCGACTTCAGGTTCAGGGGCCTGCGCCGCTTCATCCACGAACACCACGTCGGGTTTGTAGCTGGCGGCATAGCGACCAACAAGCACTAGCGTCGTGACGACAATACGATACGTGTTGAGCTCTTGAGGTGATGTCTTGATGAATTGACCGGCATTGATATTACTGTATTCGAGAAGGTACTCGTTTATTGAAGACATTTCTACCGATTCAGAATGTACACGAATGAGTTCATTGCGGGTACAATGTGCCAACAGTTTGGTGGCAATCATATCGCAAGCGGCATTGGCTGGAGCACATACCAAAATTCGATGATTTGTATGCCGTTTTATTTGTAAGACGGCTTCAACAAGGGTAACAGTCTTGCCTGTACCGGGTGGGCCCCAAACAATATATGGAATGTTTCGCGCTGTGTTGAACAGAATATTCGAAACAGCGGTGCGCTGTTCTCTGTTAGTAAGGATAGATTTGTTCACGAACCTACATAAAGACAAGAAAATGCTTTAATGTGTTAGTATATATAAATAATACATTCTTAAAAATATCTATTTTTATTTGTGAAATCCACCCATTTAAATGTGAAGGTAAATATGATATTATAAATGGAATGAATTGATAGTTTAATTAAACAAAGTATCCTACAAACTTTTTCATTAGAAATTATAGACAATTAAAATATTATTTATGTTCTACTAATATAATAAAAGCAATACTGAAATTAATCCCCAACACAAAATTAACGAATATAAAATTTCTTTTGTATTGTAATATTTATTATTCTGATATGGGTATTAAGATTTTCTTACATCTTCGTTCATCTTTCAACTTAGTTAGTTATGGTGGTAAGTTAAAAAGAGTTATATATTCATTTTGATTACAACTTTTCATCTGTTTCCCGAACGAAAATCACTATTATACATAATTAAGTCCTATAATGTAATTTATTATAATTGCAAATTATAATTTCAATCAGAAATTTAAAATATATTGTTGACATACTCAATATCAACCAACTTTTTGATCTCAATGTGTTGGTTGGTGATCATTATTATACATAATTAAGTTTTATAATGTAATTTATTATAATTGCAAATTATAATATTAAACAAAAATTTAAAATATATTGTCAACATACTCAATATCAGCCAATTGTTTGTTCTCAATGACCGCAATGTTTGAAAAATTAGGGAACAAATTTTTTGATAGACCCCCGAGAACTGTGCGATCGACACCCTCATGCATCCTCTCCAACGGTAACCGTCCCATCACAAAGCGCACATCCAATTCTATGTTCGGATGTTTCTCTAAATAATTAATGAACCTACAAACAAAAAATATATGTTATCGTGTTAATCGAAATATTTTACGTATATTTACTGATCATTAAGATCCGTTATTTCTATAGTTTTGTCGTTAATCCGGGTAATTATTCCACGGTAACAAGTATGGTCCTCGTGGATACGTAAATCAATCATATCGCCTTGAATCAACGATGGTCTCTTTTCAGCCAATCCAGGCACTTCTAATTCGACATAGTTGTAATGGAGTTCCACTGTCACCTAAAGTAAAAAAAAATACAATATTTGATTCGAAAATTAATTTTTATTTTACACCTACATTGGACATATTATAGCGCCTAAGCATCAACTTTTGAGACATTTCTTCCAACCATAGCATAATATGGAAAAACATCTTGTAATTAGTAGCAGTTACTCTACCTGGATAAATCATTTGCCTGAAACCAAATCAATAGTTAATACAAAGTAAAATATTTTCATTTTTACTTACTGCAAAAGGGAAAGAATGTTGTGATCACTCATAGATTGGTGGTGTTTTAATCCAAACTTCAAGCAAAGAGCATATTCTGGGGGAATCGGATATTTTTCTGTATATTTCCTAAGAACATCAATCAATTTAATATCAAGGTGAATAAAATTCAAATGAAATACTAACATTTTTTTCTTGGGTGGGACAAGAGTAACTTTTTGCACTTTATCCCAATCACTATCCACAAATGGGCTGCTCTCATTTAATGTTTCTTCTCCATATTCAGTTATATGTACACACTAAAACACAAGTCAAATTTATTTTATTTATAAAATAAATATTGTGACATTACAAATGTTCGTGCTATAGTAAACCGTTCTTCTGGGTCTTCCAGGAGTTGAAAATTAATAATCAATGTATTCTTTATGCTACCAATAACAGCCTCTTTATTTTTAAATTTAACATATATTGGATAAGTTGAATCTAAAATAAAAATAAATTAGTTGCATGAAGAAAAAATACACTTACAAATTTACTGGGCTCCAACTGTATATATCCACCATTTCTAATAACATTATCATCCTCATACCAAGTAAATAACTCGGTAGTATGTATCAGTCGAACGCTGGTTATTAAAATGCTATTTTTGCTTGTATTGTTAACATTACAATTAAAAATAATACAACTACCATGATCATAATACTGATTTGGTGTAACCTTGAAAAACAGTATGTTATTAATATATACTAAAATCACTTATTGAATATTTTATATCTTGCCTGTACAAAATGTTCACCCTTTGCCTCAAAAAATTTACACTGTCCATTTGCTGACTCACAGTGGTTAACAACAATGGTAATTCCCTTTTGATTTCGTAACAAAGGTTTCCTAATAATCACAACATATTAAATTTGAGACATAATTGCAGGGGAAATTCTGTTTAAATATGTATGAATTAAAACTGATCATTAATTATTTTTTTCATTTATCTTGAAAAACATTTAGTGATAATTATTATTAAAGGAAATAATTTATTAATTATGTCAGTAAATTTCTATATCATTTGATATGAATGTTATATGAATTATATGAAAATCATTAGCATTTTCAATATGTTGTGAAAGCATTCAATTTTGTACAAATCTTGTTGATAACATTAATATAGTGTTGGTCAATACAAACAAAAATTAAATAAGTTATCTCAATCAATAATGTAAAAATAAATGATAGATTAGAATAGAAATAGAATAAAATAGAAACAATACAATGTGACATACAGATTAAATCAAAGATTAGATGCAAAATTTGTGGTTTAAACACACATGCATATATGTTAAATATTACTTACTTATAATCTCTCCAAGCAAACAATAAGAAATTAAATCGATGTAAAGGAGAGTCTGTATGATTAAAATCATTGTCACCAGTATTACACAGGTTACATCTTCTGTCGCCCTTAAAAATTATCAGATATAAAATTTAAAATAACACCTTCAGCAAGTTACCATTTTGACGAAAAAATTCACTTCAATATTATTAAAGGTACAATGGACATTAACTATAAGCAAGTTATAAATTAGTCAATTGCCATTCAGAAAAAAAAACGGACTATGTTATTCCCCGAATTACAATGACATTTGGTACACAAATTGATGTCAAAAGTAGACAGTATACACTACCACAACGAATGATAACAACTATATAGTATTAAAAACATCAAGTGGGGAAACAACAAGATAAAACAAAGTAACCAATCACAATGTTTGAATTTAAACCATTCATTGTAACCAACATAAGAAATGAAAATAATCACGATACAATGGGAAAAATTAAATAACCAGAATGTACGAATTTTACATAGTTTCTTTGATTTTCGAATTTATAAATTGACAGTTTCCCCAAAATATGTTATATTAAAAAAAAAACACACATTTTCAATAATTTTTAAAATTGTTTAATATCTACGTAATTGTCATAATTTTAGGTGAAATTTTGTTTAAATAAGCATGAATTAAAACTGATCATTAATTATTTGTTTTCATTTATCTTGAAAACCATTTAGTAATAATTATTATTAAAGTAAATAACTCACTAATTATGTCAATCAATTTTCAT
The DNA here is from genome assembly GCF_024364675.1 of Aethina tumida. NCBI lineage: Eukaryota > Metazoa > Arthropoda > Insecta > Coleoptera > Nitidulidae > Aethina > Aethina tumida. The sequence goes on along the minus strand of NC_065437.1, from coordinate 18,686,493 downwards.
ATCATTTGATATGATTGTTATATGATGATATGAAATAATAGCAGATACCAAGATAAATCATTATCATTTTCAATATGTTGTAGGACAGATTAATTTGTATAATATTATATTATAAATTTTCTATGGATTGTACTGAATTATTAAAAAAATGTCCTGCTCACATTAGAAGTTTCCCTTCTTTATTAATATGAACAATTTTATTTATTAACCTAGTATATAAAACGCTCAAACAGCATTGTTTTTATAATTTTTTTTAGATTAATGAAACGCCACCTGGTTGAGATGCAAATTCAGATGTAACCATTGTTTCGAATAAAATTTCAATCACTTCAAGAGTTTTAATATCCTTTTATTAGCAATATTACACAACAGGAGAAAATTAACAAGGGAAAAATAAAACGGAAAAAGGAAAATATGTTAATGTTCGAATATGTATTTATTAAATTTTACATTAAAATTACAATAATTTAATAATTTGAAGTTCCAATTGAAGCTAATTAAATCTACGTTAAAGAGGGCTTCATCTAAGAGAGTTATGGAGCCAAACAGCAAATTATAAAACGACTAATAGCTTCTTTCAGTAATCATCCCGGTTTTATAAACGACGGTTTGTCCTTTCAGGGCATTCCATTTAGAATATCACTTATGAAGCTATCAGGATTGGAAACAACATCTAACAGACCTGCAACATAACAAAATAAGACTTCCATTCATTATTGCTTTAGTAAAAACTTACCAGCTACATCACAGAACTCGGAGAAGGAAGTGCAAGGTAAAAATTCGTCAGTGTATGCGGAAAGCAACTTCTCAGAAGCCTTCATTAACGCTTCGTCGTTATGACGAATATAGTCAGCTAAATTGTTCGGCCACTGTTCGTCGCTGCCGTTAACATTTTTGAAAAAGTAATTGTAAATACCATCTATTAGAGCGAAGAATACCAAATAAGGCTTATAGGCGGCGTAGGGTTTAACCTGTTTGTCGGCAAGAATGGGAGACACAGCTGCATTAGTCTCCCTTTGCAGGTGTCTTGCCTGGGCCAACACCACAAACCGTCGTAAATGGGTTAGCCGATGTCGGTTCCACTGACGTAGAGAATGCAACAACAACGACATCGTTGCCCAGTACAGTGGCCCTTCTGCTTCATAAGCTGATTCTACCCACTTTTCCGTGTTGCTCGTCTCCAGGTAATTCATCAGACTGCTTTCTTCACGTTTGTTGACACGGGTCCTAAAAATTACAATGATCAACGTCAACATTGTACACAACTCAACAACTAATTAAATAAATACTAACGTGTTAATAACGTAGAGCGCCACATGCACCAGGTATGGTACGACGTGCATGTTGGATTGCGGACCTCCTCCGCCCGTGTCTTCATGGAAGGTTCGTTCAAAGGCGAATCGCATTAACAGAAGTTTTAGGTCGTGGACGGCACTCTGATGGCCGATGTCTCTGTGATTGGTGCATTCTTGAAGATAGGTGTTGTGGCGGGCGAGGCAGCTGGCGAATGCGGACTCGGCGACTTGCGGTCCCCATAACGGCAACAAACCGTTGCATTTAGTATTAGCATTTTGCAGTGCGGCCGACTCCCATTCGTCACGCGCCCTCGCTAGACGTACTGCACTCATGTGGCAATCAATATGCACGACGTTAAAATGACTGACTGTGGTGTAACCGACTGTTTTGCGGCCACCTCCCTGAGCTTGTGAACCGATGGAGCTTTTAGTGCTACTGCTGCCACTGCCACTACTTCCACTACAAGGAGACTCGTAATCTTCCACATTGCAACGTTTTGTAAACGTGTACACACCCAACACCTTGGTGGGTTGGTATTTATAACCCTCACGACATATGCAACACACCAGTCCAGATTCTTCGCCCAATTCTTCAATCTGTTGCAGGATGGTAGACTTTGCCGTTACCTGTTATAAATAAAGATACCGTACAGATTATTTGAGACCAAAAAAAATTAAAATCAACCGACCTGTCCTTTGTCATTAGTTCGCATACCCAGTTGTCCCAACTGCTTCTCACGCATTGCCATCGCCAGTCTCTTCTTTTCAGAGCGAGTAAATTCACGCACCTCTTCGATCTGTTTGGCGACAGTCGCATTGGTGCATAGCGCTTCGAGTAAATTTTCAGCTAATGAACCGACATGTTCGTCCGACGAAACCTGTTCTAGTCTGTGGATTATTGGGATGGTATCCGCCGATGCTATAGCTAATTGCGTTTTTTCGTGACTGTGAGCCAGCCCGGTAAGAAACCGAAGTATATACTTAAGTGATGGTTTTGAAATAAAGTCTTTAAGCTCATCACTGTCGGTCCTAAGCAGTGTAGGTTTAACGCACGGCGCATGCACCGTGATATATTCCAAGGCATCCTTCACTATGTTTAGCGATACAATATAGTCCTTCAACGTGTTGCCAATCGCATTCTTTTCTATACCTGTTATACGAAAGAAGTATAAAATTAACAAGTAATCATTATTACATTAAGTATACTAACCATTAGTTAAAACGCAAAACATCTCAAGCCGATACTGATCATCGGAAGTATGGTCAATGTCGAGTGCATTAAAATCGGAGAGTACGGGTAGGAAGTGGTCGAGTAATATTTCCATTTTAGCCGGGTTGCCGTAACAAAGAGCGGCAAGCACTCGTGTCAAATGTACTAAAACTGGTCGGTTTTGACGCACAAAGTTGGACGAATGAGTGTTCGAGGTGCAGCATTTCAGTAACGAGCGCACGTACTCGGGTCCGCCGAACGTACAATGGGACAGTCGTTCAAATTTATCAAGTGGTTCGGCGGTGGCTCTAGACAGTACAGTTTCCATAATGTCGAGCAGTTGTTCGGTAATAACAGCTGCTTGCTGCTGATTCTCCGCACCTCCACCTTCAAGGCACATTTGTAAAGTACGCAAGAACACCTCCATTGCACCTAATTCGGGACGAATCAGTACTTCTCGGCAACGGTTTACTTTGACGCTAAGTCTGAAGAGTTTGAGCAAGACCTGGAGCAGAGGTCGTGCCCGCCATACGTTCTGAATGGCTGCTAAACGTTGCACCATCGCGTCGAGACCGTCGCAATCATCTGCCAACACATTCGCCATTCTATACACCTCTTCATCGTCGACCGCGCTCTGCTTATTACTGCTAAGTGTCTCGACGAATTCTTCAGTAGCATCGCCAAGCAAGCCACGCATTCGGTAAACAATTCGCATAGCATCATGATCACCGCCCTCTGCGAGCCAAACTTTCTTGTATACGTCCCGGACAGGTAGATCCAGAGACATAATCTTGTTGTTGACCAATAACTCCATACCGTTATCATCTTCTAACAAGGCAACCAACTCACAGTCTTGGCATATCTTATTCTTGACGTCGCGCATCAACGGTCCGAGCCCGGCCTCAAAGCTGGAATACGGATTGCCGAGCATACGACCTTGTAAGAAGTCCTCTTGTTGAGGATCCTTTTCTAACGTCATATAGAATTCCCCTACATCGTTCTCCTCCGGGTAGATGATAGAACAGAGCCGTTCGAAGATAAAGACAGGCGTCAGCATATCCTGAGGCCCGCAGCCATTTACAGTTTCAATGCATACAGCCATGAACGCCCTGGTTTCTTCTTCGGTACCAGTCGTCATTTCTTCCAGCAATTCAAGTAACTTCTCTTGCGTATCGTCGATGAGGCGAGTGCGCTGAACCACAAGCCGTCGTAATGCCAAATATCCATTAAGGACGGCGCCCACCAACCGTCCCTTATATTGTCTGCGGATCGCAGTGTCGTCCAGGAACGATGCTAGCAACTCCGTCAATTGATAGAGCGCGTAACCTTGAGCTAGATCTGAAGTAAGGGTACTCTCCTCGAGTCGGTGCAATTCCTGAATTTCTTTAGTGACTAAACGGGCCAAGATGTTAAGTACGCCTTGCAGCGCCAGATACTGCTTCCACGGTGAGTCCTGGATCAGATTTTGATAGAGGCCTAGGAACTCTGCAGAACTTTCTCCTGCAGCGCCCAATTCTTCCAGGAAGTATGTCAGTAAAACAAGGATCTAAAAATTACAATATAATTTATATTAGTATTATTATTACTAATTGTTCCAATAATGAAACTAAAATCAAATGATAATTACCTCCTTTTTCCGTTCTGGCGTATTACATAAGCATTCGACGATGTTACATGCAACTTGCCTAGCAAGTCTGGAACTAGGATTGAACAGTACGGACTTTATCCACGCACAATTGTCCAATTCCAGTCGTTGACAAATATATCTTTTTATGTTTTTCCTCCATCGTCTACTATACTTTTCCATCAGGTAATACTTTCTTATCTGAAAAATGATAAACATAGTATATGCAATTAAAGATTAAAGGATTACACACCTCATCTTTTGCGTTGGGCAGTGACATACCACCTTCAATCTTATTCAAGATCCTAGCCTTCCATCCAGCAAAGGTGTGATCTGGTTCTTTCGCCAACCATTTGTTAACATCGACTGTGACTCCGGATACAATATTGAGTCTTGATGTGGCAGCAGCCGAAGATGTTGATGCCGCCGATGAAGCCCCGTTCGTCTTTTCCTTGACTGATTTCTTAATGTTATTTGCTTCAGGAGGGCGCATAAGAGTTTGCAAAATCTTCAAGCAAGGTAAAATAATGGATTCCATTATTAGCGGATTACGTGACTCATCGCATGCTTTTAAGAACAATCCCATCATACAACGTAACTTCAGTTCCCAGCAGTCGTCTTCTTTTTGCACCATTGCGGCCAAAAGTGCTATTTCATGACGCACTCCTGTGCCTAAGTCCACAACACTCGGTGCATGACCTGAAAGACTTGGACGAATCCGTTCCATCAGTAAACTACACAATTCTTCTGTGGACATAGGATTATCTCGAGTCAACACGCACAATAACTGACGAACCTAAGGAAATGATTACTTGATTTTGAGCTCGAATATTAAAAAATCGAAACAAACCTCTTCTTGTATTTGAACGCTACCCTTACGTAGATTATTCCACACCAATTCTTGGACAAGACCTCGCTGACATAATATTTGTCTAGTTTTGGCATTGGTGGCTAATGCTCGCAGCAGTGTAAGACAGTGTTCTGTTGCCGCTGACGAACATCCGTAACATCGATTGTTGACGCATACAACATCTGTATTCGACTCGTCCTTTGCCTCGGATTGTTGTTGTTGATGCAATTTGAGTAGTGGCGCGCTCACTGGCATGTCAATGTCGCGGTGTTTACGATCGTAAGCAACTAATTCTTTTCGAGATACCAGTACCTATTAAAATTGTACAATTTTTAGTTTTCCAATAATAAATAAACCTGGGTACAACTCACCTTCTGAATAATTTTACTCAATTCTTCAAAGGACGTCTTGCAATCGTTGCAGTATTGTTGAGCCAGCATTTGGATAGTCTTGTTAACCTTCAATTGATTGCTAACCGAGGCAGCAGCTGTTACCGCACTCGCCGGTTGGGAGGAAGCATTGGAGCCGGTGCCACTTCCCGCAGTTCCAGAGGTTGAAACTTCATCCAACCTTCGACTGCCATCGGAGCGGTGTTCTGATATTTTAAGTAATAAAGATTCCAGGGTCGGCTTGTTTGCTATGAGCTGCTTATAAACGCGATCCGCCTTCTCTAACAATGTATTAATACTAGACACCGTTTTCTTGCGATCTTCGTCTGATTCAATGGGCTCAACAGCACAACATGGTCTAGCCAACAGGACAAAGTCGAATTTGGCATACTTGCAGAAACCACAAGCATGACATAAGAATGGGTCCTTCTCGTCGTAGTTGATGGCGCGACATTTGTGACATTGGAACACGTTTTCACCGCAATTAGCGCACACGCCTGGATTGGCGGGCACGGAGGCGCTACATCTGGGACATTGAAGAGTCTCACTGGAAGCTTGGAAGTTTTCATAGAAATCTGCGTATTCTATCATAAGATTGCAGGCGACTATTGGCAAGGGAAACTCGATCTTGACTTCGGCTTGGCCCGACTGTAGAGTCACTTTCTTAGCTTTGTGCCAAAGCGCCGGTTTGTTTTTAAGTTCAACCACCGCTTGCACCGTGCGATTGTTATAGTAGATGTTGATTGTTCGTACCATCTTAGTGCGCTTTAGATCTCCAATGCGCACGGTTATGCGGCTGATTGTGTGGCTACTAAGCAGTTTAACGATGGTGGTCGTGGTGGTGAACTTTGAATCTACCTTGATTGAACCCAATTTGATGGTGGAGAAAGGCACTTCTGGATTGTTGCACACTAGACATGGCTCAGATTCCAAGTAGTAACCGTCCAGATCAACGAATTGGCCCATGTGGGCGTACAAGTTGGCATTAGGATGATGGGCCAACAGTTCATTTTGAATGCGTAGCACATTAACTGCCTTGTCTACGTAATCGGACACTTGTTCTGAACCCTCATTGATCTGTGAATACTTCAGCGAAAAGTATCCCAATAAGTCAACGAATTGAGCAGCTTTGCGGCCGTAAGCAGGCAGCAGGGGCCATAATTGCCAGAGAAGCTGCAATAACGAATCTTGTTCGGCTGGTTTCGAATTCTTGTACACGGCTAGTACGAGGGCATGGGCTTGCCATCGAACACTGGTCGTATTTGTTTCTAACATGTAAGTTTTGACAAATCGTGCAAAAATCTGAAAATTAAATATTACAGAATTATTTTAAGAAAATTTTATTATTTTAAAAAAATTATCCTAAAATTAAACATCAAGTTGAATTTAATATAAATTAAATTAAATTGACCATTTTACTGCAAATTGTATAAACTTACGAAGATAAATAAAACTAACTTACTTCTCTAGACACCTGTTTGTTAATCTGTTCTACCAAAGCGACGCAACTAGATTCTTCAAACAGTGCTTCGGCAGCAGAGTCATCCGATTTTTCTCTTTCTTTGCGGGAGACTGTGGACTGTTTGTTATCGGACGTTGTTGGTCTCTTGGGCACCGATGATAGGCCAGCACCAGACGGGGTACCATGCACGATGGCACACTGCAATAAACCCAAAATGGTTGGCGCCACTCCTTCGTCTAACAAACAGCTAACACGCAGCAGGAACGGAATAACGTGGTCATGATGGACACAGAAACGCTGCCAATTACCCGTACGCATGGTCGCTATCTCCAGACACGCCTTAAGGTGTTCGACAAGTTCGACCAGCGAGTCGTAAGGTAACGAGAGTGCATGCTGAGCCTCCACGTCCTTGCGGTAGCCACCACGTGCACAACACTGATCCGCACCCTTTACGTGCGCATCGAGAGCGTGCAAGTCTCGAAGTTGTCGATATTTCTCCTTGTTGCCGCAAATGAAAAGCAGTAACTTGCGCACTTGGCGTCGTAGAAATGGTGTTTGAGTGGTCATCATGTATTCGCACAGGTAACGATACCAAGAGGAATCGAAAGCCACATTTACTGGTTCAGATATTTCGGAATTTTTGTGAGCCTACAATAAAAAATATTTATTTAAATAAAAAAAAAAACGAAAATGCACATAACAATTTACCTGATAGGGCAATCGCAGTGCCATTTCGGTAAGAAGTTGCGGATAGGTGGCAAAAACATCAATAGCATGTTCTTTAACAAACTGGCGTAAAAAGAAAGGAGTCATATCGGGTGGTGGATGCGGTAGGTGCTCTTTAAGGAGATTACCACCGACAGTAGAGCCGCCAATATCATCATTGGAACTAGCATCATTTTTCCAGTATTCTAATAAGGCCTGTAGCAGCCTATTACAATAGCCTATGATATCAACGCGTTGTAAGAACGTTGCAGTAGTGCGACACACGAATGTGCAATTGTCAGTATTAGAAGATGACGTTGGTATAGCTGTAGAAGTACTAGGTTTGCTTGAGGCTCCACCCACAGACGAAGCCGTTGACGAAGATGTCTTACATCTCGACATGAATACACTGAGCAACCGCATCAAAATTAACTGAACTTCGCGATGCTGAGTACGTGTACAAACATCCTCCAAGTTGGGTTTAGAAATTTGCAATTCGAAAACGATTGCTCCCAAAAGAGTGTTTAAAGACATGCAATCACGCTCAGAATGACCGTCCAAATCTGCAGTGAGCTGAAGCACCACCTGCAAAAACGGTATAGCCCTGACGCCGTTGACTTTGCGAAGTTTCGGAAGATATCGAATCAATCGATCCAACAACTGAAGTCTAAGCATGTGCAATCTGCCGCTGTTTTCAGATTCAGCGGTGACATCCGAATCGTCCTGTTGGTGAATCTGGTCTACTTCAGTGGCACCGCAATTAGCGTTGGTTAGGGAGCTAGTGTCAGAGCGGGACACCATCGTAATCGTCTCTTGAATGTTGTCGCCGTAGGTGGAACTGCGACCTGATACGTTGTGTTCGCCAGCAATGCTTTCAACCCCACTTCCGCCGCTTTCTGAGCCGGCAGCACTGCCCCCTTGTTCAGCTGGGGACGTTCTCAATGTAGACCCGTCCGTTGCTGCAGTAGATCCCTCATCGTCCGAACCAGCTGCGGAAGCTGTGGTGTCACTGAGATGGCCGGCTTCTTGAGCATGTTGAATCTGGTGTGCACCACCTAATCCTTCGTTGCCCATCACTTGAACTTGAAGACCTTGCTCACCGCCGATTTCGTGCTCCTGTAATTCAATGTAATATAAATGTGCCTCTACAATTATGTTCTTTGTCGTTAACTTATAATGCTTAACGTACCTGGAGACTTAAGGCGATGGCTAATTCTACCATGGTTTCGTCGTCAGCGTCTGGTGGGATATCAAGGAGAGGCGGAAATCCTACGCCACCGCCTAAGAGTGCCTCCAGTGGGTTAATATGTTGTTGCTGATGCGGATGATGTTGCTGAAGGAGAGCGATTGGCTCTACTGCTTCAACGTCCACAGCATACTGATTTGTTCCACGACTGCCTTGCGCCTGTTGTTGGTGGTTGTGATGATTATTATCATCCTCTTGGCTCGAGTGTGAAACGGCTGATGTCGTTTTGCCATCGTCGGTGGTCGCTTCACCTTTGGAAGTAGATGGCGAAAAGCAGTGTGGTGGAGGCGGGGTCGGTATGAAAACACGCTTCCGGCGTGCCCTCGGTTTCAGCACTTTACACAATGCCTGCTTCGCACTGAATGCGATGACAGGATCGCTGCACAACAATAGTTGTAAATACACGCCTATTGTTACATTGCTGTATGTATCGCAGCTGTTAAAGGCATGCACGATTTCCACGAGAGCATGAACGACTTGCTCAGCATGTTTGAGGCCTGGCACAACTACTGGAGCCAAAGCCGGGTTCTCAGGATTTTGAGAATGCAACGTCCATAGTACATCCATCAATAACAACAGCAGGTGGTTGTTAGTGCGTGGTTCTTTTGTTGTAGGTGGTTCCAGTGGATCATCAATCACCACATCCTGTAATGATTTGGCTATTAATAATCCATATATCAAGTGACATCTTAGAAAAATTAAATGGAAATGACAAAATATTTTTAATTTTTGAATGTTAATTAGTTTTTGTAATCCAAAATTCTTCTGATCATTAAAATTTGTTTTATTTGTTTTATACACACACAAGTGTTCAAGTTAAATTATATTTAGATTTTTTGTCTGTTGATGATCTATGAAAAATAAAACAAATATAAACAAGATTAAAGGATAGAAGAATTTATGAAGTTAAGTGAATGATAATTTAAAAATAATCCAGAATCCAGAAGCTTACTTGTATTGATGTATGGGCGTCAGCAAATTTTACTAAGTTTTGTGGTCTAGCCACGGCAATGCCACGCACAATAAGCACCAGTCGATAATAGCTTTCAGCATCAATGTCATGCCTGGGTTGAGGATCGTCGTTGGACAAGTTCGTTTGAGACCCTGTTACCATTGCTGTCAAACTGCTCAGAACGTGTTGTAATAATGCCTGATCCTTATACACATGATAGGCTTGTTTGGATGTGTGAAGTGACGATAATAACGCCTTTGCATGAATTTGAACGGTGGGAGGGGTTGGCAACGTCAAGAGGCGTGTGGCTATGTTGAGAGTACGTGGTCGGTACACGTTAAGCTTCTCTTCGGGTACTGACGGTAGAGAAAACGATCCTTCGAGGGATTCCAAGATACCGACGGTGAGACGTTCGAGTTTAGAAAGAGGGGCAACACCCGCATTTTGTTGTTCAGTATCATTAGTGCTGGGTGCATTTACCACCTGAGCACATGTCGAATTTGCAGAAGTCACAGCTTCTTCATTTTCCTCTGGCCATCCAAATGCATCTTTGGTTTTACCATACACCTGTATAAAAATATTTGTAATAAAAATTTGTAATAAAAATTGGTAACTTATTTAATTTATTTACCTTTATACTGTCAACCATAGTGATAGTTTCAGGATCTTGGGAGGGCCCAAACAGTATGGTGAGTTTTTTATCAGCTTGAAGACTTTCCTCACGCGAAAACGGGATATCATACCAGCGACTGCGAGTCACCGACATTGACACAATGCGTCCGAACACCTCGACGAATGAGGGAACACGTTGGACATCCTGCGAACCAACTAACACACGCACGCCTGTCATAACCATGGTCGATTCGTTATTTGTGATCTCTACGGTGAAACCTAACGGACGGTTACAAGCCACGTACAAACCCGTGGTGTTGAGTCGGTGCTTCAGTTGTGCCATATTGTACACTTGAAGCAAGTCATTACCACCTATTTCTACATCATTCATCGCGGTACAATGTTCGAAAAAGTCTACGGGAAAGGTTACCGCGTTCGATGTCTTTCCTCCGCCACCACCCGCCTTAAGAGTCTTTTTCTTTTTGGGTCGTTGCCCAGCGGCGCTTGTAGCGGCAGCCAACGACGGTTGAATGTTAGCCGACATCCAGAAGCCGGTGTGTTCCATGCTGGCCATGAACATCTTAAGACTGCCGTCTTCGCATAATAGGATGAGCGTGGTTCGTAACTCGCTTCCCGAGTTGTGTCTTATGGCTACCATGTCCATGATTTTGGCTTTGGAAGGTACCACCCGTATCTCTTGGATGTATAAGGCATCCGGCTTCAGCATGAGCACAACGGGATTGTTCGTCGATTGCATGGCGCAGCACACCAATCCGGGATGGTTGGGAATCTCAGTCCACTGACAAAGAGGTTGTGGTGACGGTGGATTACGCGATCCGTTGTTTTTAGAAGACGTGCTACCACTGCTTCCAGTGGTGCTATTCGTATTACTTGATGCAGGGAGCGTGATGGGATATACCACAGTAAGTGAAGTACTGTTGGGATTAATTGGCGAAATAAAGCTTTTACCTGCAAGTACCAATGTTTGAACATATTTCTTAAGAATTTTAGTAACAAGTACCTTGAGAATAGCTGTAAAACAACAACCCTAGAGTGTGCGAATAGTATATGCTGACGCCGCCTCCAGCAACCTGTCCATTCACGTCCTATAAAAAACCAATCAGAAATTGTATGTTCAAATAGCTAATAAATATCTCACCACAAGATCTAAGTTGAACACATCAAGCGTGTTAGTAACATAGAAGGAACCATGTTTGGCCGAGCTGTCCTCATTGAGTAATTCCGTGTAGATATGCCCAGGGGAAGACATTAATAAAATATGGTATGTCCCGCTATTGTACATGAAGGTACAGTCTCGAATTTTACCACTTGGTACCAAGAAATAATACTGTGGGCTAAGAGCATCCTGAGATAAGTCGTAAATCTTGACGAAATCCGCTGTCACTAAAGCCAATTTTGTCTGAGATCCGGGGAGCCATATGGCCTATAAACGTTTTAATATTAATAAAAGCAGTGTAAACTAGACAAATTTACTACCTTAATAATAAAGTTACCAGTCTCTAACTGTGGATGCAAGACTAGATGGTCCGAAACGGCACCAGTAGATGTAAAGGTGAGTACATGGCAATCTTTGAGTCCACACACAGCCAAAAAGTCTTCATTGCAGAGGTTTGCGGAAAGCGATACGACGGTGAATGGTATCGGGGCGGAAGCCAGCCGAGTCAATGTTAGCTTACGGGTGGACGAGTCGGCTTGCTTGAGAAGTGCGGACAACTGTAGCACCGTGATCTTGCCCTTTTCGTGCGAGACGGCCAAGTGCTGTCGTCGACCGCCCTGAGTCGACGTCATACAGCACATGGCGACGCGACGCACTATATGCGCGGAGAGGAGCTGTCGAATTGTCTGGCCTTGTTCGCCGGCGTAGCTCATACGTACATTCTCAAAAGCACCTTCTTGTGAACCTAGTGTGGGCACCATAAGTTGATCGGTGTGTATGCGCTTTTTATCGTGGTCTGCAGCATGTAGACGTTGCAGAGCGCGCACTGCCCTCTGATGGCAACCGACCGCGGAGTTTTGACCGCATGTCGCTTCCACGGTGCCCATTAAAGTGTCGGCCAACCTCACCAACGCACCCGTCACACCGCTCTTATTCAAATAATGCTGGAGAAATTCTCGAGCACCATCTAATTGCTTTGCGTGACGGTGATGGCGTTGGTGATGAGCTGACGCTGCGGCTGCTGTTCCATAATACGCCACTCTATCGATGAATGTTGGTGAAGACGTACGTCTGCGTAACGAGGACGTCAGCATGTGTTGTTGATGATCGGTACTTCCAGGGAATGCGGAGGTTACTGAAGATGATGCCAAACCGGCGACAATGTTCGAGCCAGATGCGTTATCGTTTCCGACGTTCTGTTGGGGACTACGTTTAACTAGTGCCTGACATGACCCGTCCTCCTTAGCACCACAATCGCAGAAGAAGTTTCCAAATTTAGCATAACTAAGATCGTGACCTTTGTGACAGACGCGTGCACAAATGGAGCACACACCAACGCCGTCCAACATTTTACATGTGTGGCAATGATACCAGTGCTGATTCATGAATTCCTTCTGAGTGACTGTAAACGTGCATAACTTGTTACACAACGAATCCTCATCCGAGTCGTCTCCACTGTCCTCTTCCTCATTATTCGCATCCTCGGTCCATTCGGTTTCAGCGTCGAGAGGCATTTCGCTTTCCCACGGTGGGCTAAGTGCTCTAAAACTGCCAGACGAAGTTTGGTGCGCACTAGCAGTTGGTGTCTGTAAGGATGTAACAGAAGCCACCACATCACTCACATAGTCTAGAATACAGCAAGATGCTTCCAACAAAGCATTCTTGTTAAGAAAGGCACAGTCGCCGCTTTCAGCAGCTGCAGCAGTTGCCTTCTCGAGTGCTTCTCTTGTAGACGGATGATCGTTGCAGATCTCAATCCATTCTGCAGTCGCTGGAAAAAGCAAGGTATGGCCTTTTCCTGTACCTGCATCGGCCAGCATCGTCATAACCACCATGAGATCAGTGAATCCAGCCCCTTCTAATTCCGGTGATAAAATGTACAAACCCAAAGGAATCAATGCCTTTAAAATGGTCACGGCAACTTCTTCCGACACGTTGCTGTTCTGTTTTACGATGAACGAAGTGAGGGCCTGGAGCAACTGGCTGTTCTCTTGAACAAGTGACTTCTGGTCTTCGTTAGTGGTGCTGGTGGGTCGGGCCGGCGTCACTGTTATTATGGCCGTTGACTGATTGGCTTCATCATTTTCATCGTTGCCCTGTTGTGTAACGGTCCATTTGCCGCTGGTGGAGGAAATACCAGATGCACTTGTGTTCATTAACTTGTTGTCAGAGCATTCACCCTACATACAACAAATATACATATTATTCAGTCAGTTAGAAAAGTGATAAAATTTATTCAATCTTTATTATAGGTAAAAATATAGATTTTTTTTGTTTTAAGTATTTATGTTTCAGACATAATAATTATATCTGTAACTGTCTTAAATTATAGTTGCAATTAGGCTTCATTATATAAATTATAATTTATTTTTTAACATTTTAATATTTTTTTATTCTATGATAAAATTTCTTTTTGTGTTTCAGGATGAAATAAACACCAGTTATTTAAATGAAGTTGAAATAAGAAGAGGTAAAACTGATTTGTATTTTATTAAATAATATCTTCTAATTTAATAAATAATACACGTCAATTTTAAAAATTTAAAAACCGTATAATTTTAATATTATATTGATATTAATGTCATTAAATAAAACATATAATTATGAAAAATTCTTACCTGGGATGAACCAATAATAATATGTTGTAGCCACGTTTGTAACTTTTCAGGTTCAACGTTAGCTAGCTTACTAATACTGGAACACAAATAATTGAGACTCGGATCGGTAGAGCTCTTATCTGCTGCCTGAAAGAGTTTATTAAACAGATGGAGCACCCGAGTGCTATACTGTTGCGAAACCTGCGGACTTGATACTGACATCAATACTTTAACCAGGTCCCGATCAGCACCCGTGAAAAATGCTTCCAAAGCCTGACGTCCCGAGGATTTTTCAATTATTTTCTCGTAGAACTGCAGACAATTGTAAAGGACCTTTTCATCTACATTAACGCTGTAGTTTGCGTTGTTCGGTGATGTACAGTTGATAATTAGTCTGTAGGTGTGATCAAGAACTGTAAGATACACACGCTTTTGATGTTCATCCGTCTCTATGTCTCCAATCATTTTGTCAAGCGTCTTGGACGCCGTCTCATACAGGTACTCCGTTCTCAGGTCGAGTGTAATCGAGACTAGCATTTCGATAGCTTTGTTTTTCGTATCAGTGTTTTCGATTTTTGGTGCATGATCACAAATAAATTTTACCAAACATTGCAGTAATCGTTTCAGGGACAAATTTATGTTGAATGGGCAACTCATTGATAAACTTGACACGTGAGTGTCGACTATTTTCAAAATAAAACCCTCCGACGGGATGACATCGTTTCGATATGCACTCTACAAGAAAAAAAATTATTATTTATATTATCTGTAAATACTTTTACTTTTTTATTAATTTACAAAATTAAGTCAAGTTCACTATTGTTTAAGTTTATTAACTGTAAAATATTTTTATATTTAAATGTAAACAAATAATCGGTAATCTCACCAATGAGATATCGTCCAAAACTGAGTTATTCCACTGCTGTTGTACAGATGCAACTCCAGATGGTAAGAGTCCTGTTAGTTCAGAAGCAAGACTGTTGGTAAGCATGTTTTTGTTTGATGCAATCGACAACATATCTTGCAAACCCTCAAACTCGTGAAGATTTAGCTTAGTCGCTGCCTCACTTTGTTCCACCACTGTATGAACCAAGGACCACCTGAAGAATATATTTTTCACATTTTTGTCATTTAAAAGTTCTTTCAGAACTCACCTAGTACATTGTAGTATGGCCTGGGTGAGCCGCAAGATATACGGTAACAGATCCTGAACAAGAGCAGCAGCTTCAGTCGAATATGAAATCGTCGGTGTGGTAGATTCGGTCGCTGAGTTGACACCGCCACTTTCAGATTGCTGCAGCTCATCTAGTGACACTTGCACCTTAGCTAACAAGCTGTCCAGCAATATAAGATTCCAAAGAGGTGGTAAATCTTCCTTAGACACAATTCCTTTTTTCAAATCGGGTGTAAGGGCGACAATACACTTCTTAGCGTTGGCGATGTCGTACTTCGCATTGTTTACAACATCAGACACCGATTTCAGAAGTTTTTCAGTGAGTTGTGTGTACATTCCTTGTTTTCCCAAACAATCTTTGAGCCAACGACTGAAATGCTTGTTTGATGCACGTGGACCCCATATAAGTGAATGAAGTAGAAGAGGACATGGTGAAAGGCTTTCATTGGCTGCCAACCGTTCAAGATAGGACACAGATGGAGGTAACAACTGCAAAAGTCTAATAATTTATTTATTAGTAAAGTATGATTGTTTTAAGTCTTAACCCTTACCTCCAGCAAATAGTGAAGCAATACTGTGTAGCACACAAACCTAAAAATGTCATTTTGGACATTTGTGAGCCCGTTGCACGAATATAAGTTACGTTAAGTATCTTTACAAGCGCATCCAGTAGAAGTGGATAACGAAGCTTATCGGGAGTGCCAAGTACAAAGTTGCATGCTAAACCATCTAATTTAGGTACCTCCTGATTACTCATCTCGACGTTGGTGAGAACGTAAAATCTCGGTTTCATGGCGGTATCGTCTGTGGCAGCGATTTTACGGTAGTTATCTTCGATGTCCTGCCACGCGGTGAACATTCTAGTCATATTGTTCTCCTTGTCTTTGTCGGCGGCTGGTGCATGCAAATTAGTAGCATAGAATAAGTTCCAATGGATTTGTTCGAGAAGTGAGGTCGGCGCGTCGTATAGATGTTTCATTATGTAGTCGAAAAGCAACAAAAGTCGAGACAAATGGAGTAGTTGTGAGTCACGCATGGGACACCAAACCACTTCGGAACAACGCAAGACGCCTCCCGCCATTAATAATACCACAGACTTTTTCTGCATGAGGTTCAGTGAATGGAAGAGATACAACAACACCTGGGCATGCTCCACGTTCAAATCTATCAAACAAAATAAAAAAGGAATTCCAATTATTCTCATAATGATGGTTGATTTTTATTCAAACATTAACAAGCTACTTCCTTTAAAGTGACGTAAAAGAAAATGATATTTACCTTCAGCCTCGGCATCAGGCACATTTGGTGGGCAATTAAGAACATTCTCTATAAGAGTATTAACGAATTTATGCCAAATGCTGATGACAGACGCTTCTTTCTCGTTCTGTGGACGCAACAATAGCACTTGAGCCAAAACTGCCAAAGTCCTGGGATAGACTTGAAGTGGCCAACCGTGTTGTACATCCGACGTCCACGGTGATACACCTAGATGGTTAAGCAAACACGCCTGTAGCCCATTCAAGTTGCTGTTTGTAATCAAGTTATGAGTGAAGCGGGAAAGTGCACCGGAGAATTCGCAGTACAATTGGCCGAGGACAGCTCCAAAATACACGGATATGGTGCCTACTTCTGTACGGGAGGTCTCTTTGTCTAAATCTCGAATTATAGCAGCCAAAATAATCATTTGCTGCTCGGTTAAACCGTTCTTTACGTAGCGAGCCACATACGCACTGCGAGAACATAGCAGATGTCGGTCCAGGAATTGGAATATATTCGTAGCTAAGGCGATATATCTGCAACCAAATTTATTTGTTAGACCTAACTAAATACAAGGTGTTACAAATTGGTTCTTTCTGATATTTAAATATATGTAAATATTTCAGCAACAAACGGAGATATTATAAAGTGATTTATGTTAATAAATGTTTGAAAAAAGTTGAGTTCTGAACATTTTTTCTTCATCTTATCTGAAAATGCTTGTAACAGTAAGAGACAACCAATTTGGAACATTATACATGGCTTTAAAGTATTTAAATGTTTCAAGTGAAAATGAATGCATTGCATTCACACATACCCATGAGCTTCACCCTTTTGAGGAACAATAGAATTTCCAGATGAATTATGTTCACCACCTGACATTGCAGCACAACCTTCTGTAACTCGCTTTGAGTCAACATTATCTGACGTTGAGGGACTCTTTGAATCCCCAGGATCAGGCGGAGCTATCGTCTCTTCAAACCACTGACCCAGGATTGGTTCACTGTCATCATCTAAAAATATAATATTCAAAATAACTCCATAAACTTTGAAATTAATTTTGCACTACAATACTATAATAATGAAGTGTGAAATTATTTAGACATTGTAATGTCATCACTCACCGTCTGTGGAGCTATCATCTGAACAAATAATCATGTCTTCATAATATGTGGTCGAGTCAGATTGACTAAAGTTATCACCTTCAGGAGGATGTAATCTTTTAAGTGTACATGCTTTTCTATATCCCACAATTGCCAAATAAAACAGGAGTTGGTTGAGAGGTGCGGCACCTAAAATACGCGCCACTCGCTGTAGCGCTGTGAACTGTCCCATAACAGACAGAGGTGCCGGCTCAACCTGCACCTGTGCTGATGAGGCGGTGGTACCACAGCAGGCCTCCAGATGTAAATCATCGAAAAGATCACTAAGTAGTGAAAGGGCACGAGTGGCCAACGCCACCGACAGTACACCGAAAGATTGTTGAAACTTTTGGAGACCCGAAGAGCGTGGTGTTTGCGAGATTGTTACTGAAGAGGAACCACTAGTCGCGCCTTTGCATGGACTACGTCCTTTATCCTCACGACTTTTATCTAGAGACGATGAAGACGACGAAGATGTAGTCGAAGAGGATGAAGTGCTGGCCGTCAGATGGGCTTGGAGACCACTTACCAAAACCCATGCGCCGGCCAATATATAGTTTTGATATATCTGTAAAATATATTAAATTTTATTTTGCCAATATACAATAAATATTATAAACATACGTGACCACCAGCTCGTGTTGAGGATTTGATTGCATTGCCGACGTACGCATACATATTAAGTGCCTCCTCTACTAGCGCCACTGCGTTTATGTCAAGATCGTCTTCTTTCAGGCCAACAGTGGCTTGGGCTTGTTGGGACTGCTGCTGCTGTTGCTGAACCGCACTTTTAGGCGATACTTGAGCGACAGCTGCCAAAACAGCACTGGCAGTCGCCTGAGCCACAGCACACTGAAGGACCGCCATCGTTAGATTACATAACTTATCCAATTTGCTGGTGGTGAGCGGCTCAAGAACTGGCAAGGTGAGCGCGGACATCGCCAGCTTTATCTCGGTCAAATTTGACGACAACCTCAATATTAACAAACAAATAATGTTATTTTAAAAGTACAATAACTTAATATTATTCTACTAGAAAAATCAATGGACAGTCCAATACTGAATATCACTATCAATTTTTTTTTCTACAATTTTATTTGATTCTGCACACAAACTTTTAAAGGCAAAAAAATTGCGAATGTATAAGCAAACAAATTATTCACCAACATTTATAACAAATTAATTTAAAATACTTTCGCTTAGATAAACGTATATATAACAATTTTAGGACCACATATTTTTTACTCATAATCTGAACTTCAAGAAAGACAAAACATATTTGTAAACATTTCAATGAATGATGTAAAATGATGCAATGATATCAGTAAACATTAACGGATATGAAAATAGTTAAATGATGATTACAATGATTGGTTATTTTATGTTGAATAATAATACAAGACACTATTTCCTTTGTATAATTTTAATGTTTCACAAAATATATTTAATATATTTATAATATATATTACTAAATTTTGACAATACTAAAATATTGCACATATAAAACGTTACAAGTCAGAGATCAGTTAATACTTTTATTCATATTCAAAGAATCAAGAAGAATTCGCCAAATATTGACAAGAAATTTTTTTAAATAATTATAAAGTTAAATTGAACAACAGTACTTTCATTATTATTTTTTTTTTTTTGCAGAAATATTAAGCATCCTTCCTGATTCCCCCTGCATATATTATTACATCCATTTACAAAATATTTAAACAAGTTGAAATAGATTTCATATAAACTTACCCATTTCTCAGAGCTGTGGCCTCTGAGTGGTTTGTTGGAATACTGAAGGGTTTTCCTGCCAATGCCTCTTCTACTTTGGTTTTAGCTCTTTTAATTGATGGTAAGCTCAAGCACAGATCAACAAGTGTATCACCTGCCCTCAGTGCTTGCAAGCTCTCTGAATTAGTCTTCAAAAATAATTTCTAAAACAGAAAAAAATTGTCACCAACAAGTTTATTTGAATTTTAGCAGATAACTAACATTGATTTCTGATGTAGGATCATTACTTGGTCCAGCCTCTGATGTAACAGGAGCGCTGATACCACCCTGATCACTACTGACATGTCCATCACGTAGGGGTAATGTCAGATGTTCAAATATGCTGACAGATAAATCTGATCTGGTTTTGGAACTTTCCTGCTTATTGCTAGCATCTTTTTCATTTCCTAGAATTATGAGGTAAAACATATAGAAATTTCTATAAATACAAAAATATTTTACTGATTTAGTGACAAAAATAAACATATATTATTATAGTTATGTTTTAATAACGCATTGTAAAGGGTATATCAATAATAAAAGCATATAAATAAAGAAATATATTTCAAAACACTGTATTTAAAAAATGTATGCACAAGAAAATAGAAAATATAGATTTCCAATAAGAAATTAAATTATTTTCAATTAAGAAACAATTATCTACATATATTTAATAAATAGTGGGAATATATTTAAGGGAACAAGAGAAAAATATCTTGACAAGTTATTTCTTATTTGTCTTTTAAAATTTCATTATATTTTATAGGGAGAAATTAAATTTTATATGGTTTTGAAAATGTAAAGTAAATATTATAGTGAAATTATACAACTTGCATTATATGTTATAAATTTTAGAATGTTACACACCTGTGGGTGTCAAATTGGGGTGTTGCGGTGGATTCTCCCCTTTCATGATGTCTAGCAGGAGAATAACTTCTGATCTAGACAGTGGGCCAGTCCCTACACAAAGCACTTGCACTGCATTTATAATTCGTTCAATTTGGGCACAGTTCTGTTGAGTGTCACTAGCACACAGTTGCAATGTATTCAAAAGATACCTTAGAAGTACTTGACTTCCAGCACTGACTGTTTCCAATTGGCTGGCTGTTACTAAAAACAATCCAAAATAGTTTGTTAGATAATCAGCTTCTGGGAGTACATTAGAAAAAGACTTAGTAATTATTGGAGTGTTTGATGAAAAAATGAATAAAAAAATCTAGAATCCAGTGAGATAACCTAACCAAAAAAGCGGATGCTTACGGTTTTTACTGTTGCTGCCAATATAGTTCGAAGCGAGACACGCAAATGAATTATAAAAATTCCTATTTGTCTCTTTGTTGCGAAAAATTTCCGATTCGCTGAAACAAAAAGCCACAATAAACAAAATGTCGAGCGACTTATCTGGTCACTGTCAGTGTTTATTTATTGCGTACTATTAGGCCGCATCGGCGACGAGCCCCGATTATAATAAAAATGGCATTTTCTCACCTTTTCACTAACGCCGAACATAATTCGATCAAATCTGTCCTGTTGAAAGTGTCGCGGTTCGGCGACAAGAGTGGTTTCAGTATCGCGGACCAATCGACTCCGCCACTGCTAGCGGCCATTGCATCTGCCATTTGCAAATTGACGGCGATGACAAGTAGATTCTAGGGACTTTTCGCTGTATGAATTGGGGTACGTTGGCAACGAAACACAAAAAGGTTTTCTATGACACAAAAATACACTCCCGTCACTTCGAATTTTCACTAAATAAATTGCTATGTTAATACTGTTGTGGTCGTAATTATTTCATCTCCAGCATAAAACACGATTTAACACGTTTTGACGTTTTGTATAACGTGAATATGCCAAAATTTTGATCAAGTCACTTTAATGTGATGTTGACATTTTATGCAGTACAGGGTGAATCCTTTTTTGAAATGAACTTGAAGAATTCATGCCTCAGGTTTATTCAGAAATAAACTTAATTAAATTTACCTTAACATCCTGCAAAGTCATTCAGCTGTATAAATTGTAAAGTTTTAAAAGTTATCACTGAATTTCTAGAAAAATACATTTTAAGCACATTTGTAAACTTTTGTAATTACACAACTTTATCCATCTTTTTTGCTCGGTAAATAGAATCTATCTATATCCTATATTTTGTAATATTTTAATAAAACTCGATTTCAACAATTGTTGTATTAATTAATAAAAATGCATATACATCAATCGCATCGTTCGATCCTTTGAACATTTAAACAATCAAAATAGAAATTACATTTCTTAATTTGAATATTTGTAAAGAGTATCGAGTCCGGACCTGCCTATTTGCCAATATGTTATCAATCTTTCTGCACAACCGAGTCTTAAATAAATAACTAATATTAAATATAATTGAAATTATTTAAAGTAACATCTTAGTTACAAACGTAAGCTTTTAAGTTTTTCTATCCGATAATAAAACCACTCTGATACAGTTACAGAATTGTTTCCTCCTCCACTCCACGCCCTCTATAATTTTTCCTGGTATAAGTGTTTTCCTGCTTGTTTTGATAACATGAAACATAATGTATTTTTTACACATATCACAATAAATTAACAAGGTGGTGAGTGGAATTCAGTATTAACACCCAAATCGTTTCTAACCACAAGCAAATTATAATTGTTTATGAGTTTTTATGTTTCAGCCACTTTAAAAATGGCTTTCGCCTATAATTTAGAGGCAAATGACGAGCTGTGGCGAGAATGTGCCCAGTGGTTGACACAATGGGAGCTAATAAGACCAGACCACAGAGTAAATCTTCCAGACTCCAGGATTAACCACTTCGCTAACATCCTTCGTGATGGAGTGTTGCTGTGTAAATTGCTTAACAAAATTGACCCAGGATGTATTGATATGAAAAGTATTAATCTGAAACCAACAATGGCTAGAGTAAGAACTAGATCATTTATAATTTAACATATTTAATAAATTATGTATATTTTAGTTTTTGTGTATACGCAACATAAGAACATTTCTACAAACTTGCCAAAGTAGTTTTAATTTAAAACAGAATGATTTGTTTGATGAGGCAATGCTATTTGACTTGACCAACTTCCATAAGGTGCTTTGCACACTATCAAAAGTCTCCTTGCATCCCAAGGCCCTTAGGACAAATATCAGGTTCGTTTTCCCCTTTATTTTAATATACCTTTATTTAATCACTTATCTGTTTTAGGGGATTTAATGTGCAAAAGGAGAACACAAGAGAAGAAGATGAAATCTATCAGAGTCTACAAACTGAGTAAGTTTAATTTTAATAAGTCTCATACTGATAAAATATTAAAAGTGGAGGTAAAGTAATTTTATTTTACATTGTGTTTTTCTGTGAACCATAGCGCGTCTAATAATTAAATCGTTAAAATTATATAACAAGTGTTAACGTTTTCATTGTTTAGCCGATCAAATAAGTGAAGACAAAATCGTTATTTTTAGGATAATTGCAAAATCCAGTATTAATAGAAACATCTGTTCATGTTTAGCTATTCTAACAATAGCTATGTTATCTGTTTATGAATTTGTGTGACCACAAATTTATTTGCAATATTTTGATTAAATTAAATTTCCAAATACCTAGTTTTATGTTAAATAGATAGATTTTGAAACGAAATAAATTAATCTGTTTTATGAATCAATGTTCAGTATCAGAATCAAAAGTTATTTGATTTTACTCTTAATAAAAACTACTCAGAAATATGCTGTAAGTGGTTTGGTCGGTTACTGATTTGTTGGGTACAGAGTGCTACCACTAGGAATGTCGCGGGCTGCGTCAGGTGGTATAGGCGGATGTGGTACGTCCGAACGTAACGGCTGGCTACAGTTTACAATCCCTTGCAACTTATCGGAGGAGCGGGAGGAGCAGGCCTACGAAGACCTGTGCTATGTAACGATCTCGGCTGAGCTCTACGATGAGGTGCCCGCCAATTTCACTCTACTAGCTAGTCGTTGTTCGTTGTCGTTTTTATTTCGTTATCTGTTTCTTTGTTCCAGTTAGAATAGAAGTACACGTATTTAGGTTGCAGCACGTGGTTAAACAAAATTCGATTACCATTCTATTTGTGACGATGAATGAACGACTTTTTTACATTTTTTAAATGCGTGTTTGCCAAACTTACTTAGCCCTCACGAAATATTTAAAAATATAATGATTTTGGGCCAACACATCCGATTCACATCGTAACTCTTTAAGTTGTTTCTGATAAGTTACAAACAGGTTTTTCATTCAAGTCATTATTATATATTTTGTTAGCATCTTATTTATAGTTGACAAGAGAGCGAGTTCAAATCGATGGATTTGTTAAGCTTCTGTTTAAATAATTTTTTGGTTTAATTTAGTTACGTATTTGAGATTGTTGCATGGCTATTTCTATGTTGTTATTGTCCAGAGAAATGACTCCCAGGCCAAGAAGTGTAACAGAGGAGTACGAGGACATCTATCATGAAATACTTATCGATCGTTTGGGTGCATCAAGGAAGGATGAGGTACAGTCGCATGTTTCTTCATTTAATTGACTTCGACTCCTCATTTCTATATAGCATGATTTGTTGTCTAATAATTATAAGTGGTAATAATATTATTTCGAAATAGCAAACCCACACATATGAGAAACGAGATTTTGTTATCAACGAACTACTTGACACCGAGAAGAATTATGTGGAAGTACTGACGAATCTCAAGAAGAATTTCATGATCCCTCTTTATCAATATTTGAACGACGATGACATGCGCACTATTTTTTGCAACATTGAAGTAAGTTCTAAATTGTCGATTTAAACTTGAAACATGATATTCTATTGCATGGTTTTAGGAACTGCACGAGATACATTCTGCCTTCTACTCAGAACTGGTCCAGATTAGAAATCCAACACCAGGCACACAACCGCCAAAATTATCCAGCATATTTATGAAATACCGCGATAAATTTCTCGCCTACGGACAATACTGCGCTAATCTACAACATGCAACATCTAGACTTCAAGAACTGTGCGATAATAGCGAGCATTCGGATTTTAATAACGAAGTAGCGGTGAGTACCGTACCATCTCCCTTATTGTACTTGAAATCTAAATTGTACTGATAATTATTGTTACAGAAATGCGAAAAGATGGACAACAATGGTAGATTCAAGTTACGAGATGTGCTTTCAGTACCGATGCAACGCATACTGAAGTACCATTTATTACTGGAGAAACTCATAGAAAATACGTCGAATGTGAGTAAAACATGTAGATAAATAAAAACAAACGTTATTCACCCCAACCAATTAAATTACAGAATCATGAAGAGTATATAGCTTTAACACGTACTCGTGAAATTATGTTGGATGTAGCGGGCTACATCAATGAAGCGGCTCGTGACAGCGACAACGCCACAGTTATTAAAAACGTACAACAGTCAATCGGCGATTGGGTTACCACAGCCGGTGATCTTCCTTGCGAGGAGTACGGACGTCTACTCAAAGATTGTGACCTGCGAATGAAGTACCACGAAAACAGTCGTCCCATCAAAAGTCGCTACGTATTTATCTTCGAAACATGCATTATCGTATGTAAGCAGCAATCGAAGGGTTTCTCCTTCCGTGAAATCATACGGTTGCGCGACTTTCACGTGGAAGACGGTCATCAGCGCCAGACTCTTCAGCGGGATTTGAAAATGATGAATCAATTCCATCTGGTTCGAAACGATCAGTCGAGCGTTATTACCGTGTTCGTGCGAACCGAAGATCTGAAACGCTCGCTAATGAAAATATTGAGAGACGCACTCGATAACTTGAAACCGGCAGTGGCGCAACGTACCAACCATCAGTTGGAATATACTACTTTTAAGAAACCCACCACTTGTCACTTCTGTTCGAAATACTTGCGAGGACTGATCTACCAGGGTTACCGTTGCACTAGCTGTGGCGATGCTTTCCACAAACAGTGCATCGCTAACTTAAGACGATGCATGGGTCACGCTAGACACTCCCGCATGCATGAACATGTGCCAGCCCCTGGACTAGCACCTTCGCCACCACCTGTACCACCACCCTTGAACGAGGCACACGGTGACGATCCTCTTCGCCATCAATTATGGTTTGTCGGAGAAATGGACCGCCAATTGGCGGAGACAAAGCTGCGTGGTCGCAAGCGTGGCACCTACCTTGTGCGTATTCGCCCGAAAAGTAGGGAGCAGGACCGTTACGCGCTTTCGCTTAAGTATTTTATTAATTTATATCCATGTAACGTTAATTTTACTATTTTTTATTATTGCAGGACTGATGGTACAATGGTAAAGCACATGAAAATTATGTGTACTGAACCTTCGAATAGCGACTCGGTTAAATATTACTTGTCTCCCTCCAAGTACTTTAATAGCATAGAGGAATTAATAATCAACTATCAACATTATAGTCTCAGGGAAAACTTTGAGAGGTATTTAAACAAAAATAATTTTTATAATTGAACTAAATATATAATTAAATAATTTCTAGACTGGCGGAAGATACGATTCTACATTGGCCATATCGTCAACTTGTCGCTATAGTGATTGAAAGCTTTAATTCCGATGATGATCACGAGTTATCATTGACTGAAGGCGAAGAGGTCTTTGTCATCGGACGTGAGGGTTACAGGGATGGATGGCTTAAAGGCTATAACAAAGATGATAAGGTCGGATATTTTCCTGAACAAAACGTCTCTATTGATAGAGAAGCGATATATGATTGACTGTGAATGCACAACTAGACTAGTCCTAGAAACGAATATTTGATAGACTTATCAATAATTTAAACACTTCTATTTACATCTTTCACGACGAGTATTTATAGATATGTACTGAAGACATGAAATTCACTCTTCTATATGTGTAGACAAACAAACATGAAGATGACATGCAAATTCGGGATAGGACGAAACTATAATATATCCGTGCCATTTTAAAATTAAATAGTCACGTTTTCATTAACATTAAATCGTACAACTACTTACTCGCTAGGACAAAATTAATAGTATTACTTTAATATATGAATATTATATAGGTATAATAAATTGAGGGAAAGAAATTGAAGCAATGATGATAGTGCCAAATATTAAGCTAATGTAAATAAAAAGTTCCTTTAGTAAATTGATCCCGCTCCGTCTTTGTTTAGTCGGTCGTCCATTTTTATCTGACAGGGTTACAGTCAAGCAACGAATCGAAAATTCTTATCGACACAAAAATAATTTATCACTCACAAAAAAGAATTATTTAAAAAACTAATATATGTTATTTATGTATCTAGAAATTTATATCCAAAATTTATCTTATTTCTATGAAGTTTATAAATTTGAATTTCGTTATATATAGCTACTTTTGGAGAATGTTATTGAATAAAGTGGAATCAATTTTGCTAATGTATGTTATCTGTTAAGTATTTATTGGCATAAACACTATTTGTTCATAAATATATATATGAGTGTTCATTTATACAGATATTTAAATAAAATATTTAATTAATTTAGTAGTTTTATTTTTGAAATATTATACACACTGTATACATGAAACTACCCTTGTGCAACATGTAGTAGTTTCACATATTTGACAAAATTTTCCAAAGTTTTGAAAATCTACTTAGGGGCTACTGATTGATTCAAAACGATTTTTTTCTGGGTTTATTATTTATGAAAATTATTACTAACTTTTTTATTTGTAAATTTTTAAAAATTGACATGAAGAAAAGGTTAATAACAGAAGGGTTATGGATGTGATAAATAGTCTAATTTGAATTGTTAAAATATTATGAAATTATATCTTTTGTTGTTCATCAGAAACATCTTATGGACCACGAACGTGAAACAGCCTGTGCATATTAATGACACAACAATTTAAAAATTTCTTTTATGTTCTGAAGTACCCTTGGGATATCATGTATGTTATTCAATTCACTGTGCGTGTTCCCGGTTGTTATAACTTCGCTTGTATAATACCCAATGGATTTCACGTAACGTTACATAAGATAATCAATGCAAAATTCATTGATTTACAATTTGATGTGATTCATATTTAAGTTATAACTATTTAATGGGACCAATATTTTAAGCGACTAATACTTTTAAGGTTATACATTTATGATTATTATTGATTCAATAATGCGAAAACATTTTATTTATTTCAAATAATTGTGTTTCTGTCTAGAGAAGAAATACATGTCAAGTATGTCTATTTCTAATCAAAAAGTGATTCAACCATCTTCAAACAAAAACCAAAAGTTTTATTGTTGTTACAGTTTACCAGAAGTAACGTGTAATATTTCACTTTCTTAAAGTAATGATAATCTTCAGAGTGCCGTTAAAATGACCATCTAGTTCTTCAAATTTACTAATATTAAGTAAAAATAAATAATAACAAGTAAAAGCGACAGACAATATTATATTGGAAAAAAATGCAGAGTGACATCGGGGCGTGCGGTGTCCAGAACGCGGGGCGGAAGCGCACAGGTTGCCGTCGTCGACGTCGCCACCGCCACCGCACTCTGTCCCGTCAGTTTCGATCCGCGCCGCTTTCGATTCGGCCGTATCCCCAACTGATCCGCAAACTGCTGGAGCGCGTCCCGCGAATAAAATCGACTGACGCGCGCGAATTTCGCTGAGTGCTTTTGCTTGTGTGATCCGGTGAGATTTTCATTCAATTTTATTTTTTCATACATTACACACATATTTTCTTTTAGTAATTGTGAATTTGATATTTTTGATGATCATTTTTATTATTTTTCTTGATACTTGTCTGGTGAGACAACTTATTTATTTTACGGTTGCCTTTAACCAATGTAAAAGTTTTCAGACAAATAGTTCGAAAGTAATTAAAAAATAAGTATAACATAGAGAACACATAAAAAAAGCATTTTCAGACAAATACTTCGAAAGTAATTAAAAAAATAAGTACAACATAGAGAATACATAAAAAAGCATTTTTCTTTTTGCCTTAGTTCTTAGTCCTTATGTGTTAAGAAAAATTATAAAAAGAAAGCATTAATTAATTACTTGTTAAAAAAATTAAATTCTTTTACGCGAATATGTATTTAGTATCTCTGGTTTTAGAAAAGTAGATAATTATTATTTTGCTTTTGTTGTAATTTATGAATTATGTATTTAATATTATCAGTCAGAATATAAAATAATGTCTGAATAATCAGCAATATATGGAAATATTATTATATTTATTGTTATCTTAATCCACTTTATCCATGAAAATATAATAAATGAGGTTTCGGTATTTAATTGTATTCTGATAGTGTTTGGATATATTATATTTATTACTGAATTTATTTATTTTTATTTAGAGTCACATACAAAATTAATTTAAAAACACTAACGTATATCAAAAATCACATAAGATAGTCATTATTAGTTAAAATATGCATGTAAGTAATAAACATTTCTTAATTCACTCAAGTAGTAGTTTCCAATATCTGGGATGTCATACAGTTATGTGATAATAATATCTTGATATATGTCTCCTAGTTTCATATAGATTCAATTGTTTAATATTCTTTAAAATTTTGGTTTATAAAAAAAAAATAATTATATTTAAAAATATTAAAAAAAAATATTTCATTTTAACATAAACATTTAAAAATTATATTTGAAAAGTAGTTATTGTATTTAATTTTGGCCGTCAGTTTCAGAGAGAAACTATTTTGTTATTCCTCTGTAATTGTTGTGCGAATTGTTGAATTTAGTTTTGTCACAAAAACACAATTTAATATTATAATGTTGCGATTGTATTTCAAATGAATGAGAACAGAATAGACGTTGCAAAATTTATTATACTGTTTAGTTTAAAAGCTGATTTTATACGTTAATTTCTGTCTTCTAACTTATACTTAGTTTTTTTTTCGTAGTCCCTTAAGGATATTTAGTTCGACAATATCTAATGATACACAATAAGTTCATGTAATAAATAAAAAATACCGTTTGATGTTTAAAACAAAAGGACCGAAATCCTACCTATATAGAATCATTAATTCCACCGTCGTTACGCAAGATGGCAAAGGAAAATTTGTTTTCATGTTCCTCAGACATATTTAAACTCTCGCACAGTTTAACGAGCATTTAAATTTTAACGAATTCCCATCGAGTAACGGCGGGGTGAGTTTTATTCTTCGAAACTCGATTCGACTCCAATCATAAATTCATTATTTCCTCGACCGCTGAAAATTGAATGTACACGCGAACAATAAGTGAGTTCAAGATTATTGTGAAATCGCTTTCACTGTCCTGTCTTACAATTTTAGAAATATTTAATATTGTATTTAGTAAGTATAATTTAATCTCTTTTATTGAAATCAGTGTAACAATTGTACATAATAACACGTGAATATTTAAACAAAATATATAAAACCATTTATAAAAAAATACTTTTTATAACATTAAAGTTTTAGAAAATTTCAAATGGACTAATTTCAATAAGAAACAAAAATATTTAAAATTTATTATATTTTTCAATATACTCACTCCTCTTATTTAATCCAAAGTTTTTCTGTCTTTCGTATCCCCTCTAAAAATACGATTACTCCAAACCTTCAAAATAAGTATTCGTTTCAGCAATGAATTCATCATTGGAGCCTATTATTTTTTCTGTTGAGACAATTTTTCATGTAAATAATCATTGGGTGATCAGGCAAATAGAGTGGATGTGTCTAATCACTTCTTTTAAAGTTGACATACGTGTATATTTATTGTCAGTTGTGACAAATGAGTTGTTAGAATGTTCTGTATATGTTCAATTAAGATGTCTTCAGCCTCAGCGGTGTCATATTTTTGATCATCTCAAAAGTGATATCCTCATTTGGATGACCTAGACATTATTCATAAAAAATGCTTCAGAGTTTCACTGAGTTGAAACACACTGAATAAATATTTCTATCACTGTTGGAAATACAATTTTTTTCCATTGTTACAAAATTATAAAAGTTGTCATTTCTAATAACAACAGGGCCACGTCTGGATATATATCCTAACTGTTCAAATTATTTTGCCTTAATTTGGAAATGACAATTAGTTTTTACATATTTATTTGTAATACTGAAAATGAAGTTCTTTTTTAAAGATCATTTAGAACTGAGTAATATTTTAGTAACAATAAAACACTGAAAATAATGATTATAGATGAATTAATTAGCGTAAAGTATATAATTAGAAGACCTGAGAGAAATGAGCTGTTGGCGACTTGAGATAAATTAGCCCTTTCACTCCTTTTAGAGGGATTAAATTTCTTTACCCTCTTCAGTCTCTTCACTCTCTCAGAACTTTCGTTTAAACTTTAATTACACTTACAATTAGTATTCCAAAGACGGTTGTTACTTCATTTCATTTTTAACTCATTTTTTTAAGTGTGTGTAAATTTGTTCTTTCGACCACCTACGTTTAGAAAAACAAAATGATAGTCTATGGTATATGCAAAGATATTTTATTATATTTCTATTTATATGAAATTAAGCATTTTTATTGACGAAATCAATTATATTAATATAATTATAAGATATCTTATAACGAATGTCACTTTCAGAAACGAGTTGAAAATGAGATGTTTTTTCTTTCAATTTTCTATTTTTCTTTTCGTAAACTGAATGGATAAATTACCGCTATTGTTTGACAACTTTTAGGTTTATTCGGTGAATTATTTCTTTAATAGAAAATAAAGATAAGTAATGATAGTGAGTACTCAAACCAATCCGATTCATAAAACAGTGTATTTAATTCAAACTACGAGAGCAATTAATGTTCTGTCTCATTCAGACCAGTTTCATTCCAGTGAATTATTCTGTTACTCTAACCACTGTCGAAACTATTACTTTTCAATTCAATTTAATTGTTCAGAATAGGAAATTAAAATTTCAGAGGGGATATTCAATTAGTAAAGTTTGTATTAAATTCAATTTTCTGCAGGCTTGAATGGATTCAGTCGTGATGTTTGCTGTTTAAAACAATAACGAGGTATTTTCGTTCCAATTCAATTAACACCCAAAATAAATTTATTGCCTGTTTAACAAAAATAATGTGAACAATTTAATTCTATTGGAAGGTTCTGATAAATATTTATATATTATAAAAGTGTATAATTTGTAAAAAATATTACTAATAAATTTTTTCAAATATGATTTTAAAAGTCCCTTAAAGATTTATATTTTGATTGAAACTTGTTATCTTTGTATAGAACAGCAATAATAAAAAGAATCAAACTGAATTTGCCACTGTTTAGAACCAGCATGGGCAATTAGTCGTTTCATACTAGAGATTTTAATTGGCCACTCAATTAGTGTGGTTCGTCATTTGTGCACCGTTGAACGAAGTAATGTAACATCAAAAACCGCTTTTGTTTTCATTTACGGAAATAAAATCGATAATAGCCGTGATATTTTAATGCTAGAATTGATTTGGTTACTGCGAAATGTGCACATTTGTATAGCAAATGTGTGACCACAAACTGATCAATATTTGAGCAAATGATCAAATGTATTAACATATTAGCAACATCTAAAATATGATTATTTTTTAAGATTTTGAGGTCTTAACAATGACAACATTTTTATATTAACAATTTGTAAATATACGTATTGCATTATTTCAGAATATCACATCATACCGTCATTATCATCATATTGATAATTCCAATTTATATGCACGAAAAATACTTCCCAACATTTTCGTATCTGTTATGTTTGTGTGCTAAATCTAAAAATAAAAGTACGTGGTTCTTTATGACTGCAGATGAACGTCGAACACGTCGTAAATGTGTAAGGTATTTGTAAACTTCAGCATGAATGAAAACTTGTCTTGAGAAATGCGACGGTTCAGTGTGTGCTACGCATTGTTTAGGTAAAGCAAAAGGGGTGAATAAGTTGCGACACAGGTGGTCGTCAACATTCCCGCCTCAAACTCATCCAGATTTATTGTGTTTGGTGACACGGCGTCAGTTTTTTAACCGTAACAAATGTGCGAGTTGTGAAACCACCGCACGGACAATGGAAATGGAAAGTTGAAAACTCCGTCGTTTTCCATGAGTTATGACGGCGAAAATCTCCTGGGAGTGATTTATGATCAATGTGTCGAAAAAATTTGATAGTAATTCGTCTAAATTGTCATTTCGAATAATAAAACTGTCTATATACATTTTTCAACTTGTCATTTTTAAAAACAATAAATAATTATCAGAAAAAAAACTATAAAAGACATATTCTTATGTTGATTAATTTTGAACAGAAAAATAAAAGAATATATTTTTATTTTTTTTCGTAAGGTAAAAAATAAATATGTAAATTTGTTAATATGTATAATAATATTTTTAAATATCTACATATATGTTTACTTCAATATTATACTGCAAACATTAATTTTATAAAATCAAAAATATCAAATATAGGAAATCGCATAGAAAATTATATCTGTTACAGAAAAAGTCATTAAAGCGTCTCTTAAGCTTATCTTATGCATAAAATGCATGTCTGTAGAAAGTTGTTGATATTTTTAGTGTAAAGTATTTACACTTTTTGGAAATCTGCAAAAAATCTGTTTTTTATAAATATTTCTAAAACGGTCTAAAATACCACCGTTCAAAAGAATTGAGATATGAAGTCAGTTTTTCTCTTTGTAGTCTATATATTTGAAACATCCAAAGACAAACATTTTATTGTTTATTCCAGCCAGAAATTTAAGCAAGTATAAGAAATAAAATATATAATGAATGCTAAAGAAGGTTAAAATTCAGTGACAAAGAATATGTGATAACTACGTCCTTAAAATTCTTTCTAGTAAAGATGGTGACAGTAATATCATCAGTACCATACATTGACAGATTAAGAAATTATCCATAAAATTTATTGATATTATAAGAAGACTTACATTTGAATGTATATTTTTCCTCTTCTGGGTAATGGTTAATTTGTGTTTTTTAGTTTATCATTTTACTTAATGCAGTATCCAGCATGAAAGTCTGATCGAGGTAAATAATAATTTATGAGAAAGATAAGTAAATTGTGCATTCAACGGTAACTAATTGGTATTGATCGGAAGTTACAGCTATAGAAGGTTCAAATTTCATACAATTTCAGACGTTTTCCAGTCATTTTCGCCTTTTGAGTAATTCCTTTCATCAGCAAATAATTCCAATATCCTAAGTTTTCCATTTTGTATAAATACTTTATTCTATTACAAACATTTCAAGCCCTGATGGAATAAAATTTGATACATACACAATGAAAATGTTACGAACGAAAGAAAAAAAAACGAATATTTAAATTTACTGTCAAATTTCACCCATTTTGTTGACAAAGTTATTTACTCTGCCTATAAAGCTTTGATATCTTCTTTCTATTTTAGTCATTTTCATATCTTTGACCACTTAGATTTTAGTAAATGCACCTTAATTATTTTATTGGAATTTGGAAACTGAAATTAAATATTACAATAAAATAAACGTTATTTGGATTTTTTTATTCATACTTACGTTTTACATTTGCAATATATTTATCTATATTTAATTATAAATTATGAAATATTGTTGTCTTAGTAATTACTCAAAAAAATTTCAGCGTTAACAGTTCAATCTGTCAAGATATTTATTCACTTTTTAAAACAAAATTGTACAATATGAGCATTCGCCATTATTGCGACTTCACTGAAAATTACACAGCTCAGATTTAAAGGGCGCATTCGCCATAATATCAAAAATCCACATTAAATATAATTTGGTGTTAAATTAATTGTAATTCGCGACTATAAATTTATCGGGGTAATTATTTTGATTATCTTGAATATAAATGAGACAATTAGGAAAAACAAGGAAACCAATTAATCAACGTCTTATTTCGAAATAAAGTTGAAGAGCTTAATCGTTTAATTATACCACTAATTAACCGCATTTATGCCTAAATATCTTATCGTTTTATTAATAACGTCATCATTTTCTCATTTGCGTAGATCCGACTTTAATCATTTCATCTACCGGAAAAGGGAATTCATAAAGATAAAAACCGAAATATTCGCGTGAACTTGAATAATTAAAATAAAAATTGGAAACATTCAATCCACGACGACACATCCACGAATGGATCGTTGAAAGCTAACGTAGGTAATGCGTTGGGGGGTTATAAAAATGCTGTTTGTATGGAGTTTTAACGGGCGAAAGCTCTTCGACGATAGGACAAAAAAAGTGGGTATTAACCGACGGACTGCGAGAACATTATCGTAAACAATACTTTGTCGTCGGTTGCTTCTCCCTTTAAAATTTCTAGGTCACAACAACGAGTTTTAAATATTCGATTATTCGTATATTCGTATATCAAATTTTAAAATAATTTTTAACGAGTTGTCTCCGGCTTCAAATTTCGGGGAAATCTAATTTAATACAAAGGAATTTTTAAAAGGACATTTTTTCATTTACATTTTCTTTTATGTGGGTAATTTGAATTATCAGGATACCAATCGCATTATATTGTAATAAATATATTAGCAAAATAAGTTTTAATAGATAATGTAATCCCCTCCATAAGTTAATTAAAATTGCATCAACGACAGAACTTTTAAATCAGTAAAAAAAGTAACACACTCAATACCTTGAGAAAATAATATATTAATATTAAATATAATTAAAAAAGCAGAATATTAAGTGCTACATTTTTCCAATTAGTACTTGGTAACCCATAACTCGTCATTTCTGTAATTTTGTCTTTGAAGATACGTGTTCAATTGAATTGCAGTCAGGTAAACGTGGGGGCCACGTGACTATTAAATATATGAAAAGTAAAATAAATTTAATTTACTAACCGTCCAGGGCTTGAAATATTCAAACAATATTACTGGTTAAAATAAGATATTAAAATCTATTTAATTTAAGAAATTATCCACTTCAAAGGATGCACGATGTATGTATAATCTGAGACTCTATAACATATAAAAATTCCAAAAGTGGCCGATTTGTCAAAGAATGCCTCATATATTTCACGTTTTATTCGAAAATTATAGTTGTTTTAGCACCATTTGTTAAATATAGTTTATGTACATGTTGAAAACATCTAAATTATCCATAAAATTCTTAGTGTATACTAGTTTAACATGTTGCATAGTTATTTAGAGCGGACTAATCGACACATCAAGCTCATATTTTCCTCATACATTATGCGTACATGCACGGAATACGCCCGACTCGGACAATAGAGACGGCGGAATAATCCGATTGTCCAAGAAATATACTCGTCCACCGTAAATTTACCACTGCTTTATGCCTAATTTACCTTTCACCGACGCAACACTAACAAATTTAACACCCCCAACTTTGATGAGGTCCAGCGTTTTTATTTGTGTCCAAAACAGACAAAACTTTATTACGTTCATCTTTTAAAAGAATTTGTAATTATGGGGAACTTTCGAACAACAATCTTCGTTGAACTTCTAAAGGATACTTTGTTCGTAATCTGGCTATAAACCCGTGTGGTATTCCTGTTTTATTGTTTTACGTTATAAATTAAATTATTTGTAGTTGTGGTTGAATTATTATGATTTTATAGGTTTAGTTGTGATTCAAATGCCTCGACTGCAATCTAAATTGACACGTTTTAAATTGCCATTTGAAAGACTCAATTTAGGCAAATTCAATCTCTTGTATTCATTGTTACATAAAGCCCATTTCAATGCAAGAAATTCTTTGTAGTAGAAAAGGTGTCAGACGTTTAAATGCAAAACCCAACAACTCGAAACGAATTTTACGGAAATAGCGAAAAAGAGATTGAAGTGGTATTATTAGAAAGACTCAAACAAAACCTAAAACATTTTCTTAAACGAAACTTGTACACATCAGTAAACTTCAATAACATTAAGTAATCATTAGATAATTTAATGACAAATATAATGTTGTAAATCACAAACGAGAAGACATGGGCTGAATAAGCGACTAATAGGTATAGTTGATGGAGTAATAACTAAACCCGGGACGCTCAACCGAGCTAAACTACGTACGTCGTCCCACTGGTAAAACTACACTGAACTACTTCAACTGGCTGCGACGTAACGCCCTGACTTGTTTACTCACTGGTTCGAGACATATCTATCCCTGGGGAGGTTTCCTAAGATCAAAACTGTGCATCTACCACTACGTACAAACCACTACACTCAACGTTTTTACAGCATTTTCAACTTTGCCGTAAGCTCTTGAAATACTGACGTGATGGAAGGTTTGTTCAACTGTTTTTTCAACGTTTTTACGTCTGAGAATAAAATTCCTGAAAATATCAGTCGGATTAAATGGACGTAAGGGATTATAAGTTTTTTTTAAATTAACTTGAAAACACCGTAATATTGAACAGAAATTAAAGCTCAATATTATATTCGTTATTAATAATAAATTTTTTATTTTTAATGGATAAAATTATAGCAATTTTTTACCTTATGATCTTTCATTGCTCTCAGTGAATTTAAGTCGATTATTTACTAGCGATCTTATGTATATAATTATTTAATCCTTGAACAAAGGGGAAGTGTAAAAAAAATATTTCAGTGTTGCCAAGACCAAGACAAACAAAAATAAATGGATAACATTATACGGCTAAATAAGTCAAACGTTTCCTATATTAACAAATTTAGAGAAACTGTCCAAGTTATAATTACGAAAAAATTTGTCTGATATCGAAAAAACAATCCAATTTTATTGTCATGTGAAATTAAAGCCAACCTGCAGAAAATGGGACTTGCTGAAATTAGTTCAAGGACTGTGAGGATACGATAGAGGTTCATTTGACCCCAAACCTACAAGAAAAACCATGTTTTATAGAAAAAAATCCAATTGTGACCACAGAGCAGTGGGGACGAGTAAGTTTTAGTGAATAGTCTAAATTTAATTTATAAAAACATGATGGTTCTTCTTAGGTTAAAGATCCCACAGGGACAAAACTACGCAAAAAGTTTGTTATATAAACAGTGAAACATGGAGACGTCCAATTATGCTTTGGGGATGCTTCAGGCCCATTTTAACTGATTTATATACAGGTATATATTAAACAACAATTTGCTTTCATATATTGAATAAATGATGCTACTAAAAAATGAGTTTCAACATAGAAAAGATCCCAAACATATATTCAAAATTGTGACGGATTGGTTAAAAGACCAAAGAAAGCATCGATGTTTTGTCTTACCCATCCCGGTCTTTAGACACCAACTCGTTTATAATCAAATTCGACATTCGAAAATGTTATAAACTTAAATGAACTTATTACAGCAATTCAAAAAGCTGTACAAACACTTTTTTTCATAACATTTCTTCAAATATTATATAGTTTCTCCTGAAGGAAGGAAGTATTCATTAATTTATTTAACGTTTCATCATTTTATGATTAGTAATAAATATTCCTCGTAGAAAGATTATTTATATGTATTAAACTGTGAGTGAAAAAATAAATACACCGACACACTTTTTTCCAATTTAATTATTATTTTCGTGTATCGAAATGAAATAACACATAGGTTAAAGCAACTGATCAATAAATAAAGCCAACTTTTCTCTCATCGAACCGATTCGTTCCATTTTTCACCCCTTTTTGTGTTATTAAAACCGTCGGCGGTTTGTTAAATCCCATACGTTCGTTTTTTAATGGTCCAATGTTGTTTGTTACAGATTTCATGTGAAGTTAAACGCGAGGAAAATTCAACTCAACCGGATGTGAGTGTGTGAACCGAGTGCGAAAAAGTTTTGGTGTTTTGTTTGTTTTTTCTAGTGCGCGAAAGTGAGCGGAAATTGGAAAATGACTACTGACGAGGATCCAGGCACTAGTGCAACGAGGTATCTGTAGAATTTGAACTGCATGCCATAAATAGAACATTCCCGGCGGTATATTATTTTAATAATAGCCCGAGAAATAAATCAGGAATGCTTTAAACGGACGCAGAAATTCCCTTTAAATGATAAATGGGCGCTTACTCTATTATTTGCAAACAAACAAGAGTTATTGCGGTTGTTTTTTAATTAAGATACACTAACAGCCCTTGTTACATTTGAAATTAAATTATGATAGATATAACTACTATTTAACAAATATACAAAGAGGTCAAAGTGGTATTCATAATTTTACATACAATTTATAAAATTATTAAAGACCGTGTAATTTAATCCATTAATATTGATTCACTCTTAGTATTTAAATATTTGTACCACATAAATTGTCACAAGGACGTGGAGTAAGTAAATAATAATTGTTGGAACGAGGATTTCCAGTGTCCAGGCACATGAAACATAGGGATTAAGAGATACAGCACCGGGATCAGGTCGAAACAATAACGTTAATTGAACCTTCGAAATGAAACTCGGTATTTCGATTTGTATCCAAGACCTAAATCCGTAACCTAAGCAAACTTGTTAATCGAGGACGTGAATATTACACTGCGTGTTAACTGAGCAAACAGTTTAGCGGTCATTTTCCTCAGGAAGTCAATTTTGTTGTATATTAAGTAAACCACAAAAATTTCGAATTTCAACAGAATTAGGCGTAGAGTTTGTTTAATTTACTTTATTTAATTAGCTGTGGATATTATATTATATTTACCTTAAGCAGAATCCGTTGCTGGATAGCCTAATTTATATTTGTTTTCTGCGTAATACATGATTTTTGGGTAAAATCGATTTCCATTTTGTACATCTTTCTCCAACTCCCTTGGAATAACATTCACCCTTTGAAAATAATTTTATTAGAATGTGACACATCCCTTTTAGGTTATATAAAAAATATATATAGTCGAACTTCGATAACTTTAATAGTGAAATGAAAAAAATTCCACTTATCAAGTCTTCGAGTTATTAACTAAACTTCATTAAAAAAAGAGATATTATTTTTATGATAAAAAACAAGTTACTTAAATCATTATCTATATTTTAAATAGGAATCCAAAACCTTTAATTTCTTTGAAAGTTGTTACAATTCTTCCTCCAAAATATACTCCGTCATGTCATTGTTGGTGTCATCGATATTGTTAACTATGCAGATATGCAAACTTCCCCAATATCATCGTCTGTAGGAAATAGTGAAGTAGGCAAAATCATTAGAAAATCAAAAGTTAATTAGAAAAAAAACTTTGTTTAAAGTGAAATATTTTCAATTTTTTCTTCGAACTTTTACTTATGGACATATCATTCTCTTAATACCATTCAGAATATTTATCAAAACCGACAATTGAAAATAATCTAGTCTATATTCCATGTTTATCTGTTTATTTCATGAATGATTTTCAAAGATTTTTCAAAGTACTGTTATTGTAATGGCTTTTCACCTATTATGACACTTTGTTCAAGTGGTATTTACTCGGATATAATATTTGAAAGAAAAATAAGTTAGAGATTCTACTGAAAAATTATAATTTTCTAAGATGTCAAATATTTTCTTTGAATTATCAATATTCTAGTTATCGAAGTTATATTGAAATCGTTTTACTTAGTTTAAATGAAAATTCTAAACTATATTATATATATATATATATATATATATATATATATATATATATTTGTTATAAAAAATAAAAAATTAAAAAAGACACTTTTGAATGATTTTAATAAGATAATAAATTAGTGAAATAAGGCCAAAAATTAATGCAAAATATTTTAAGTGAATTTAAAAGAGAATTGTCAAAAATCAAAAATATTCTTATTTACTCTAATTATAATTATTTCCATTTTAAAAAAATCACTCTTTTGTGTATTTAAGTCAATATTTTCACATTGTTTGTTTGTTCCTCTTATCTAATTACTATTATTGATATTTACTTTATTTATATTTACACTTTTTTGTATTTAAATAAATAAATATAATAAATAAAAAAGTAAAAATGTTAATAACATGTTTTGAAATAGGTTAAAGTGGGTCAGTTGTCGAATAATGGGTAAAATAAATTTAAGTTAGACGTAAGTAAATGATTGAGATTTATTATCTGGCAGATGTATTTCCGATCTCCGTGATTTATTCTCGATTTGTGCGTGCACGTAAATGATGAATGGATTCGCCATAACAATTCATCGCGATTTAGCTGTTTTGATGATTACGTGCTTTTGTATGCAAGGGACTTTAAATGTTAAAATTATATTAACAAAACTTTTTAGCCAGGTATGCGAGGATTATCAAAATGTTTTTGACAAAATTCAACAAATTTATTGCAAAATATATCGTTTTTTTGATTTGCATAAAAAAATTAAAGGGAACGTGTTTGTGGTCCTCAAAGAGGCAAATATATAAACACAAAAACATTGCTTAAAATAAAATAAACCAATTTTTATCTAAATTTCGATCCCCAAACACGAATCCAATAATTCTCTCGCGTTTGATATTCACGTAAGATTGTGGTATGAGTAAGAGATTGATGAAATGAGCAAAGACATTGCGAAAGGGCAAATTGAATTTGACTTCGCAGAAACGACAAAAAAAAAGACACGACACGATCTCGCAAAATTGCTCACCCGCGGCGGACCATTTTAAATTTCTGACAACAAGCAATAATATTCTCCGCAACAAACGTATGTTACGTGTATGTGAGTGTGTTTAAAGGTAACTGGTTTTTTCTATTTCGTTTACTTTTTCAGTGTACCCAAAATGGAAAACCCTCCGACGCCGAGCGCCTCCGATTCCCTCAGCTCCCAAAGGTGAGTCAACTCAAAAAAAATTAAATGTTGATATATAAATATATATATATATATATATATATATATATATATATATATATATATATATATAGTTAGTAAAAGTAATAGTATGTTAAATTCATCGATAAAAAAATGACCAAAATTTGTTCAACAATCAACATTCGATGGTGACTTTATTATAATAACATATTTCAGAAGATAACCACAAAAATGCTGAGTGGAAAGTGATTTTTATTTGATTTTACGATTTTAAGGGTATTGCCACAACGTTGTAAAGAAAGTTTTACACTTTTTGGCGGATTAAACAAACATATTGTCGTAATGTACCATTTCAATACAATCGTCACATATGTACACCAGAAAATGCACCATTCAATAAGTTTTATATACATTTTTATTACTATTTTATCCTTCAGTTATTTTTTTCATGTATGGAAAGTAAACTAATTCAAATTAAGTAATATTTATGAGTTAATGAGAAAATTATGAAAATAATAAATTTCGGTTAAGCAGAGCTTTTACAAAAAGAAGGATTTAATCAGATATTTTACAAAAAAAAAATTATAGTCATCCTCTATCACATGGATTGAATGTATAATTAATTTTGCATTGTCTGGAAATACGACGAGACTGATCTGAAATAAATGATAATCGGGTTAGTGAAAAGGAAATTATAGGAGCGAACACCGGTACATAACTGCTTTATTATTTTTTCTCTCTTTCTTCAGGTTAATAAGTGGAAAATTCAATTAAGTTTTCTATATGAAAATGTAAATGGTTCCAAAAATAGATTTGCAAAGCCAATGACATTAAGAAAAAAGTTAACACTGATGGACTCCAACCGTTAAAGTGCTGAGTGGAACCCACAATGTTGATTTAATTTTACTATATCAAAGGTATATGTTGTAAATGAAGTTTTTTCTTATTTATCATCTTTACTAATGTTTTTCGAAGAATGAACAATTTATAGTCAAATATATTGCCACTACAAGTGTAAAAACTCCACTTCTACTGAACCTAGTCCTATTTACTTTGCAATCCACCTTGTAGTAGATAATTGTTTGTTATTTTAGCATTAGATTATTATTTCTTGATAACGTAAATCAAACCAGGTCAAATTAGGAGCGAATGAAAGACTAAAGTAAGAAAATAACTAATATAAGTTCGGCCAGATCTCTGCTTTAAAAGAGTCATTAAGTAATCAGACACTTCACAAGAAATGTGTTATACCCATCCATTATGACACAGATTAAATGTACTAATTTACTAAAAGTATTAATTTTGCATTGTCTGGAAATACGAAGAGACTGATCTAAAATAAATGATAATTGGGTTAGTGAAAAAGAAATTATCGAAGCGAACACCCGTACATAACTTCTTTATTATATCCCTCTTTTTCTTCAGGATGAAAAGTGGAAAACTCAATTAAGTTTCTGTACGAGAATGTAAATGGTTCCGAAAATAGATCCGTAAAGTTAATTAAGCGATGGAAAAAATTAACGAAATGGGTGACCAAAATTGGATTTTTAATGTTAGATTGTGATGCCTATTTTTTGGGAAACTAATCCCAAACGTTGACTATTAATGCTTAATCCAATTCAGAATCACATCTTTCAAAGTTTACTCACATTT
This sequence comes from Aethina tumida, assembly GCF_024364675.1. Lineage (NCBI taxonomy): Eukaryota > Metazoa > Arthropoda > Insecta > Coleoptera > Nitidulidae > Aethina > Aethina tumida. The sequence goes on along the minus strand of NC_065437.1, from coordinate 18,643,746 downwards.
ATGTCAGTAATAATGGTGTTGAAGTTATAAATGTGATGTCAGATGCAGTTTAAACTGTTGCGAACATCAATAAACATCAAGGCATAACAAATAGGATAATAAAACGTTCAAAACCCATAAAATCGTGTATAATTATTTTAACAAAGCGATTTAAGTAAACAATATTAAAGTAATTTTTAGAGCTTACGTTCGGCTACACGAACAGTGGAAAATGTAATTATGTTTTCCATCCAACGTACACGGTTCCAAGAATAGAATGCAAAATTCAGGCCGCAGTTAAACGTAAAAAGCTGCAACTTAAACAAAAAGGAACTAATTGAAAAACGAATTGATCTGATTCCGCAAATAAATTATTTTATTTGTTTAACTAGTATTACGTAGTTGCATGTTCAATAAACACAATTTCGTAATTAAACGCCTTCAAGAATAAATTTAGTCGATTTACAGTTGTATTCGTGTGTTTGTTTTAATGATTTTAATCTCCTTGATCGAAACGTTTGTTTAGTTTATGTGTGCAAATAATTATTCAGTACATAATTATAATATAGTCATGTATATTATAATTATATTTTAATTATATATACTCCCAACAAATTAATAAAATTGGACTACAGAAACTTCATTTAAAATTCACTTACAAATTAGTTTTCAGATTAAGCTTTGTGCACAATTTCCACAGACGCTCCAAAAATAAATCGTTAACTAACTTAAAATGAGGAAAAAAACTTAAACTTCAATCCCTTGTAAATGTTCCACAAAACGTGTCCTTTCAACGTTTTAAGGTTCATTCGGAACGGTTGGGAAGATTCGTACGTAAGTTTTACTTTCATCCCTAATTTTCGAAAGCCGTCGAAACGAAAGAAGGTATTAGCGTCGCCTTTCGATGACGGGGTGGCAACAGATGGGGGAAATGAGCCGAGCGGCTTGGCCTCGTGCGTCCACCCGATCCGTTCGCTTTCCGAAACCCCCGTACACCACACTCCTTTTACTTTCAACGTTCCGCTTCTCGTCTACCCCTTTTTTTTTCCTCACTCTCCATTCTTTGAGTTTACGCTCTCGAATATTCGATTTCGTACGGTCAGCGGAACGGTTCGAAAGTGGGACAATGCGAATTAATTAATTTTGGTCGATTGGCGGCTAACGCTTCAATTTACTAATTCATTCCGTCCCAGCCTGCCACGATATTGCTTCGAAATTGATTTATTCTCAAGGAAAATATGGTAATTTATTGAAATAATATGCACAGTTTCAATCACATTTAGTTTACGTTCTATTACTATATGTGAACAGATAAAGCACAGATATTACTATATATTTTACATTTAGCCCTAACATAGGAAAAATTAATTAAAAAAACAATATTAAAAGAATTTGATAATACACATAAGCATTGTATATGTTATAAAACTTAAATTGAAATGTAATAGATTTCAAACACGATTTCTAGTTGAAACACTAATTTTTCAAGTCGATATTAACTTATATTAATTATTCAGACTTTAATTAATTTTAAGGCAACAAATAAAATTATATTTTAATTTAAATTTTCTTTTAAAAGTTTTGCAATTTAGTATAAGAATATTATAAAGTGTACGTGTTTATGCTATTACAAGTCATAATATCATGAATAGTATGTATGTATAAAGTTTTCATATCCCTCAAAATGTTATCTTTAAATTTCCTCATAAAACATTCGAGTTTAAAGTACATACCTATTACAAACTTTTTTATTTGTTGTCAAAATGGCAATTTTATAAAAAAACACTTGTAATAATTACCATAGTTCATCACTCACATTCAATTATACTGAACTGGATTTGAATTATTTCAGAAGTTAAAATACCAATGGCGTTGTATTTTAATAAACAATGAAATATGTCCTAAATAAATTAAACAAAACTGCATGAACAACAGAATTTTTAAACCAGTAAATAAGCTAACATCACCAAATTAAGAAAACAAAATTAATTAAAATAAAAAAAGATTAAATATTTTTAAATTCGTATTATGTTGTCATCTATGAGAGATACCAATTGTTTTTATAATTCACAACATATAATTTGATAGAAGTACATACAAATTGGAATAAATGGAGTTTAATTGAATCCTCTCGAATTAAACTTTAGGTAAAAGATCTTTCGAATTGAATGGCATCAAAGGTGCTTAAATGTGAAGTTCAAGCTAAGAGAATTTTTAAAAGTTACCAGTAAACCTTGAAGGAACTTTATTGATCAAAAAATAACTTTCTTTCTGTTCCATGCCTTATTCTTGTCTCTTAACATTGAGTAGGTTTTTATTGAACGACACGGAGTTTATCGGAAGCAAACCATATTGCGGACCGACAAAGAAGTCTTGATGGTGTTAGGTATTGTGTTAGGATCGATTACCATTTACGTTTAATGCGGACACACACCCAAACACTGACACACTCCTAGTCGATAATAATATACGTTAATATCATCTGCCCAAGCCTTTGATCTGGCTTAATCAACGATAAACCAATTTATAACCTAATTAGTTGCTATGACAATCCAACTTGATGTCCCACACTTTTATGTTAATTTGTAATAGCGGGAGAGATGGAAGTTGGCAACATTTGTGAGATTTTATTGTAGGAGGGTTTATACGAAAATGTTCGCCGAGGACTCTTATAATTGTCCGTGTCAGCGCCTTTCTTCTGCACTCGACCGCCTTCTTATCCGAGAGGGAATGGTCGTAATAATTCGCAGACTTTATTTCGAGTGGTGGCTGTTTAGCTAGGGATTGCTTCAAAATAATATTTATTTTAGTTTATACAGAGAGTCATTTCTATAGTACGAAGAATATTAATATTCTGAACTGACAAAGAAATATTGAACATTATTCCAGAAGCTTTATTGTGCAATTTTGAACAAAAAAAGTTAAATATGAGTTCGTAAACGTAACAAGTAGGTGTCAAGAAACGACTAAACTATAACTTAAACTTATCTCCACCGAAACATGCCATCTTGACTGTTTTATAATGTAATTTATAACGGTTGATTGATTGACGAACCTTCGTAGTAGTTATGTTTGGGTGCCGTGACATTTGCGATTTTCGCGTGTCTTATCTTGATTAATTCGACCGCGTAACCGGAGTAAGAGTAGATTCGTTTGTCTTTCGGGCCGCCATATTAATTCAAAAGGGGGAGAGAAGTACGCGTTGTGAATTACCACTTACCTAAATTAACAACAATTTCCTTTCATATTCGTACATGTACTATAATGCGGGTGTTTTCATTTTAAAGGGTCACTTATGAATTTTGTGTGTTCTGTTATCTTTTAAAACAAATGGGGTAACGAATTTGTTTTATTCATTATTCATGAATGTCATTTTTCATTGTCTTGCCTCTGAAGTTATGTTAATTGAACTGAATATTCTAAGGAAGTCTGGATAAAAACCTACATTTAAGACAGTAAAAAGAATAAAATACATACAAAAAAGACATAAAAGAAAATAGAAGATGAATCGACAATTCAATTCTCCTTGACATTTTGAAATACATATTTTAGGATAAAAATATTACAAAACAAAAAGCACGCTTTGAAATCTATACGACATAACAAGCCAATATGTCCGCCTTTCCGTTTGTAATATACACTCTATATGTGGTTTCCGTTGAAGCTGAAAAGTTCGTAAGGACGGCCTTCCAGTGACAAAAACGGAAACGGCACGTTCTTAAGTTGGGGCGTGAATTGGTTGACGATGGGTACGGTGGTAAAAGGGCCACGTACAAAATGCGACGTATCCGAACGCAAATCCAATAAGTCGCAGACGTAGTAATACTTTTAAAGAGTACAAAGTGGTACAAACATATTTCCTTTGCCTATATGATCTCAAAGGATCAATGAAAGCCATTTTATTATGATGTTTTCAATTTCATTGGAAAGCGTGAATATGTCAAATTGAAATTTTAAGAGATGGCTCAACGAGAGAAAATGTGATTGGAACATTGTCATTTATTTAAAATATTAGTTGCTGCGGCTCATTTGTGAACATTTCGTTACCGTAAAATAAACATTTATGATGAGCACTTCTAATTTAAAAAAGAGGAAAAGAAATTCTATAGATATAACACATTCACAATTAAACATACAAAAATATACAGTAATACAGATCATTGATGTTGGTATTTACTGGATGTAGCGAAAACAATGGACTTAAATATTATTACGCTCAATTTCAAACCCCTCGAATTTCATCCAACATTAGCAGACCTCGTATATCACTTTTAGCCTGTATATCTTGTCCTTCACTCCTTGTCTACTCTTTCCCAAATTGATAATTAACCTTGTTCCAACAACCATTATGACTCTCCTTCCTTCCTTTCCATCTTCCATTCGTGATATGTCTGAAGTTTTGTTTGTATATACTTCTACATATATGTCAACAAAATTGTTCTATAGTAAATATTTAATAGAATATGAAATATAAAAAATACAGTAAATTTTATATTTAATAGTAAATTTTGTTTTTCACAGATTTTATTTAGACACAGACACATAAGATAAATTATTTCAAAAAAAGTCTAAAAGTTTTCTTTAAATGAATATACTGCTTAATAATAGATTCTAAAATGCCCGAAAATTGATTAACTGTAATATAGTATTCCTTTAAAATATAACAATAGGGTGTAGGTCAATCTTGTAAATTTACGTCTCTCAATTCTGCAGATCAGGTTAAAAATTTCCTGGAGCATATTACATGAATTTCGTATCTCATCTATTCCATTGTGTTTGGTCGATGTTATTTAGTATTCATCCTATAATATCCTAAACCTGCTCAATTGTAACATGAACTTATTATAAACATCCCATTAAAACACGAGCAACATGAGTATCTTGCTTATACTGGACGTTTAGGGGAAGCTTTAGACTTAAGGTATAGTTATGGACCTTAACGCTTTCTGAACATACCATTGCTTCTGGCACGACTTTTCTTGAAACCATATATTTTAGAAGTATTATTTAATAATTTATGACATAATAATACTGAAAATACTACAAAATAAATTATATCTAATTTCACATGAGTTATAGTTATTAAATAAAAACTAATTAATAAGATATTATGAATTTATTATTTATTAATATTGTTGTTTATATTTCCATACTCTTTTCTTACCCTTACTTTAATCTAATGATTAAATGATATAAAATTTAAACCAAAGTAAGTACAAAGTTAGCCATGTATGATACTTTTACTAGACAAATTGCTCTAGTTAGTTAATTTTACGAACCTTATTAAGAGAAATTTTGATACATGACAACCAAATCTGAGACAGGGAAGAGTCTAGGTGCTTTAAACTTTTAATTATATGCTTTTGTATATTAATTTTATAATATACTGGATGTGTGTCACATCTTTAAGAGACATAAAGATATCGGGGTATCAATAATTATAATTGTTCAGATGATCGAACAACATCCGGATTTCATGCAAATTATATATTGATTAACTGGACTAACAATCATTATATTAATAGCAGTATTATATAGCTAAAATTAATGGCAATAACACAACATTACAGTGCAGTAATTACCTCTATTTACATCTCAAAACCAACATTGAATGCGATCGTCAATGATATAGGCGATGACCAAATGGAGCGTCAAGCATCGATTGATTGGAGACGACAGCAAATGACAAAGGGGAAAACTCGATGTTGAATATGTTTCGGTGGTCATTTGACGGATATACTAAAATCGACCAAGATTACATATCATACAAATATAATTTCTTCCTGTTATGCTGAATGCTTGCGCATTTCAATTTAACTGCACATTTCAAACATTCCTAAATCCTTCGCTTTGCTGAAAACTGTTATAGTTATGTGGTTTAATTTAAAGCATTTGGTCCATAATTAAATTCCGTTTTTCGCTACGAACGTTACGAGGTTTGCGAACCAGTGATTAAATATTCTAGTTAATTTTAATTTGGTTTAATTTATACACTGGGTAAAGTTATTTTAGGTAAAAATAATAATTATGTATTTTAGCATGTGTGTAATTTTAAATTTTTATTAGCCAAAAAGCCATGATGATTTTAATTGAATTTGGAGTAATTATATATATATATATATATATATATATATATATATATATATTTGTATTTTAAAACCGATATATTGATTAAATCAAAAATTTTATAATTTTATTTAAATATATTTTATTTGTTTTATATGTCTTTTTTATATTTTTCGATAAGTGTGAAGTAAATAAAAACTCTTTCCATGACCAAGAAAATGACAAAGTAATTAAGATACTTCATTCACTTACCTTATTAAAACAAGAGAAAAGAAAAATCAGAATACCAATTACATTATATTGCAATAAATATATTATGAAAATAAGAGTAATAAACAATGTCCCGCATAAACTAAACAAAATTGAATCAATAATAGAGCAATTAAACCAGTAATAAAACAAATATTACATTTTTTCAATCAGTACTTTGGTGGTCTCCTCCTCTCCTGGAAGTTTTATACGTAATCAATTGGATTGCAGTCTCGAGAACGAGGAAGCCACTGTATCTGAGAAATGTTATGGTTTTGCTACTCCAAATTTAAGTCTCACACGGTGCAACCGGCCATTGTCGTTTTCTAATACGAAATCTGATCCAAATTCTTGAGCAAATGATATATTGTTCCTCCGATTTAAGACATTAGAGAACCACTTCCCAAAGTAACAGTTGCTGCATGTTTTGCTCATGATCACCATGTTGACCATGGTCCCTAAATCCTTAAAACTTTGACTTTAATTGTCTAAATTCATTATTTTAAAAAAAAATTATCTGCTATATTAACTAGCATTATTAAATTAGTAATCATTATTATCAGTGGAATAAGCTACATTATCTATTGTGGTACTGTATTAAATATTAAGATTAAATATTAAAATCCTTTCACAAGCTAATTTACTTGTTCCAGGGTATTTAAAAAGTCGTCGCCAAACAACAAGTTAACGTTGTATTTGAGCTCCCGCGACCTAGTTGTATCGCAGGGCCGGATTGACCGATTGCAGGGTGTCCTTCTGGTCGATCCCGAATTCATTGAGAACCGAAAAGTCTACGGTCAGGTCACACTAACCTTCAGGTAAGAATTCGTTGCATCCCAAGTCATTTTTTTAGTTTTAGTTTACATTTCCCCGTGTAAATTTGGACACAGGTAATAAATCAGCCGGTGTCAAGTGGAGTAAATTATAACGAGATTTTGGGGGATTAATTGCATTGTCCCTTGGAATGGCATGTGGGACGGATTTGCCCCATAACTCTCGCATTCTACTATGCAAAAAGGTTTTCAATTAAAATGTAAATGCGCTCGTGTCGTGCAAAAATCACGGCGCGGCACACTTGACGAGAGATGAAAAGCCGCCAATTAAAATTCGCGCCGGTGTCACTATTGACATGAGAAAATGGCAATTATCACCCCCGACACGTTCAAACAAATTAAACTCTCACTTCTTATGTACGTGTGTGTGTTTGTTTCTCACTTAATGCAAATTGAGACGTTGAAAGTGAAATGATTGTCAATCTTCTTGTTACACATAACTTTTGTAATTTGCATATATTGATTTCTGTTACTTCAACTAATGTTATTTAATCCCATAAATTATTTTATTCTTAAGTACATAACAATTTAGATCCTGGTAAATTAAATAGATTCAAAGTGGGGTATCGCAAATTTTGCCAGCTCCCGTTTAAGTGTTTAGTGCATGCAAACATGAAATCGGAATCGGGTTCGGTGTTAGGGAAGATGGGGAAATTCGATATCGTCCAAATCACGTAACAGATCCAGTTTACCTGTGGGTAATTGTAATGGATTACTCTTTCGGTGTTAAATAAATAGAAGAGACGAAAAGTAAATCAAACATTGATACTATTCGATTATATAATTTATTAAAATTTATCATATTTCATATAAAAAGATTAAATTAAATTAAATAATTCCAATTTATAATGTATTATATAAAATTATGATTATATTAAATATTTACTAATTTAAAATTTTCTTTTCCTGATCGATAATTAATTACTACTTCATTAGTGAAGCTTCTTATTTTTTGTTCCCTTTTATTTATGTTTCTGAAAAGGTTTAGTTGTATATTAATAAATGAGTATTTATTTCTTAATGAAAAGTATACAGAAACTTAAAAAAAAAATCAGATTCGATGTCAAAATAAAATTATACCAAAAACATGGAGTGTTTCATATAAAATAGCCCAAATTTCATTAAATTAATTTAGTCCTAGAGTCCTTTAAAGTTGACATTTTTGTACAATATTCACAGTAAAACAAATTGATGATGAAATTCTCTAAAAAGGTGTTTTTTAGGATACAAATTGAATTACTGGAACAGAAAAAAGTTAGATTGTTATTATAAGATTTTGGGCCATTTTGGATGCAAACATTCATGAAAAAATACCAGTTTCAACATCTAGCCTAGCGATCAGACATTGATCCTGCTGACATTTGGCTCTTCACACACCCCAAAAAATCTCTTCATAGGAAACGGTTTTCATCAAATAAAGAGATTATAACCACTGTAGAAATGTATTTTGCAAACGAAAAACTACTTCAGGAAGTTGAGTAAAATATACAGAAAAATGCGATTTTTATAACTATAAATTAATTGCTTGATTTCCGTTCCACAAAATTATTGAACAATCTTGTATACTTATTAGAATTTAATATAATAGATTAAAAATGTAATTATTGTTGTTTAAAGAAATTTAAGTTTTTATTTAGTTTAATCCATTTTTAAGTAATAAATCATAAATATGTTGTGAATTTATAGATCTTTAAATAATTATTACTTATTGAAAAAAAAAATATTAACAGGTTATATATAATTTTTATTAAATGTATTATTATTTAACGCTAAGGACTGTTAGTCAATAGATATTCGCACAAAATGATGTTCTGAATATACACGGTTCCAATAAATTAATGCACCAGATAAATAATAATTGATTATTATTAATATTTTCAGAAAATATAAAAAATAAACATATGCACTCTTTGTAAATTTATTTGAAAATGGAATTTTATTTATAATTGTTACAAATAAACAAAATTGTTTTTCAACAAAAATTAAAAATGATCAAAATTTGATGTTTATAAAAAATATAAATTTGAACTTAATATAGGGTATTCCACCTCTACTATGAATGACAGCCTCAGCCATTTTCTGTTCATATTCAAAATCTGGGTTCGAATTTCATTTTGGTCCAAATTCTCCCAAATTTCGAATAGAAATCCTCTAAGATATTCTGGACTGCGAGCTGGCCAAGCTATAGCTTTAATCCCAACGTCAGCAAGATAATTAGGGAGAAGCTGTCCTGCATTAGTAAAAAATGTTGACCTATAACGAGGGCATATGGCAGGACATGTTCTTTTAGAATGTCCAAAATATTACGCTCAGCATTAAGGTTCCCATTATTTACCACAACCAAGTCGGTGTTAAAGAAATGACTTCCTACACCTTAATTGAGTCCCCATCATTTACAAAGTTATATTGAGAATACCTTTCATTCAGCCGCCAAAACACATGAACGCGTCTATCACGATCCCAATCCGTTTCTATTCATTGCTCTGCTCTCTACGATCGAAGTCGGGCCCCTTGCAGGAACACGGGGTTGCAAATTATCTTCCCTAAGTTGTTGTCAAATAATTTCAATAGTTATTCGTACCCCATCAACGTTTTCTGAGTCTGTAAACTTCTTGTAGTCACAAACCGTTGTCTTAAAGTTAAAATTCGCCAAAAATGATCTTGAGCAGGAGCTGGAGCACGATCTCGACTTGGTCTCCTAGTTTGGTCATCAGTCTCCACGTATCGTGGTAACATACGGAATACTTCAAGCCTGTCGGCTATTTTGCGCCAACTCTCAATTTCTTTCACTAAAACATCTTGGGTACACTCGTCGAGTGTTAAAATTTCTAGATTACTGTTGCATATTGACAATTATCGAAAATTAAAAATAAATGGGGATGATAAATGAGTTCTAACATAAACGTAATAAAATCAATGTACTAAATAGAAAATTTTATTTACAAAAACGGTGGTTCATTAATTTCTTAGAACAGTGTACTTATAAAACACTAATTGACAAATTGTTTGACAAATTAACGTTCAAAAATCTATACGTATACAAATAAATGGAAGATTACTATTTTACATTAAAATTAACAATTCATATTAAATATATAATGCAGTAATAAATGTATGTAAATATTATTTAATAAATATATAATTTGAATGAATGATTATTTTATTGAAGAAAGTTTTACATTTATCAACTACAGTTTCTTTATTATACTTGTAATTGATATTCTTGTTTCCTTATCTAAGTACTTATTCGAATACCTTTTATAATTTTGGTCCTTACTCAATTGTGAATATAATTGGTGACCCATTTTCCTGAAATATTTAAAAAGCAGTTATATAAATATAACATTTAGTTGCACATTTAGGAAACAGTTTTTGGTAAATTACCGATTCTTTTAATAAACAAAAAACAAAGAAGTTCGTTTATGTGAATTTTAATTAAAGTATTAGGCATATGCCTACATATAATCGATGACCTATTTTCATTGAACGTTCTCATGAAAATATCTATGTAAATATCATAAAATGAATGTGAATCAATCGGTTATTTTGTAAAGGAATGGAATTTATTGTTGCAAATGCCTTTTGAAATCACCGATTTGTCTGATAACATAATCCATAAAAATATTTTTCATGTTATTGTGTCGACCATACATAAAATCTATAAATCCATATTGACTAAAATATTTTCCATGTTATCGTATTAGCTGTATGAAAAATCGGTAAAGGTAAAATAACACGACAAAGGTGTTAGCTCATTAATTGGTACAAATACAAAATAAATAATATTGTTCACACCTAAGGATCATATTATTATCTAATATAACCATTGCCATAGTGTTGATAATCCTCTTCCTGGTACCATCAAGCATTTTCTCGGACATAATTTTATCCACACCAATTAACTCTACAACAGACAACAGCAGTCTTGCTACTGCGATTCGAACCAATGGATTTTTATGCGAAGGTCCCCTCATGCACAAAGCACGAACCGAATGTGTCGGAGCGATGTGAGTCACCATGCAATCTAGAGCCGCATTGGCTTCGATTCGAATGGATTTGTTTGAATCTGCCGTTTTACAAAGCAGGATATCCACAATATCATCAAACTCCTATAAATACACCAAGGGATATCGGTTTGCGTGTGTGAGTCAGGAATTGTACACTTACAGGTCTTCCAGTATCTGCCACATGCTCGAAAAGATGACCGGCTGTTTGACATGCGGAAAGACAGACCTGAGATCGGGAGCTCTTCAACAGTACAATCAATTTTTGATTCACCGATGTCATGTATGTAATGTAATTCGGGTACTACAACAAATATCCTAAAATAATACGCAATTTTGAACAAGAAAAATTTCAAAACGACCATAGGTTAACCTATGAAATTGACAGACATTCAATTTGTTTCTTGTCATATTTGTTAAACATATCATGAGTGACATTGTAAAATTGCCTCATTTTGCACGATAATATCCATTCAATTATTGTCACAAGTAGACCAGGATTGTTAGAAAAACAGCGTCACAAATTGATTGACGGCAAATTTGAACCTGGCTGGCTATTTTTATGCATAAATAATTCAATTTAAATCGAAACATTGAATTTGTAGTGATTGATTGACGTTGTCGAGTCGAAAGGATTTTATTTATATACTGTAGAATTCAAATCAACCTCATTAGTAATTATTTGATTAATCAAGGACAATATAATGATAATATAGGTTAACCTATGAAATTTACAGACATTCAATTTGTTTCTTGTCATATTTGTTAAACATATCATGAGTGACATTGTAAAATTGCCTCATTTTGCACGAATAATATCCATTCAATTATTGTCACAAGTAGACCAGGATTGTTAGAAAAACAGCGTCACAAATTGATTGACGGCAAATTTGAACCTGGCTGGCTATTTTTATGCATAAATAATTCAATTTAAATCGAAACATTGAATTTGTAGTGATTGATTGACGTTGTCGAGTCGAGAGGATTTTATTTATATACTGTAGAATTCAAATCAACCTCATTAGTAATGATTTGATTAATCAAGTACAATATAATGACCAGTCGTACTTAAATTATTTTTATATAAATTAAATAAAAAAATAAGATGGATTTATTGAGCAAAAGATAAGCATTAAAACAGTTTTTATAAAAATTCAATACACAAGGATGAAAATTTTCAATTTAAGAAAGGGTGGAGTAAATGGGAAATTAAAGAGTGGGTAAACCAACGTTTCCGAAAGTTTTCCATCATTTTTCTCTTTTATAGGCAATTACGGGCGAATAATTAACGATGTACTCTGATAATAAAACCTTCGAGCAAAGTAAATGAGAAGCATAAAGGATATAAGCCGGCCCAAAAGGGATTTAATTACACCGTCGAAGAAGCTAACCATTTATTTATGCGAAGTTGACGTATATCTCGAATTTTGAATACTTAATATTAAGATATATTTTTTATTTTGAATTTGTAAACAACAATTAAATGAACCATTTTTGAAAGGAACAAGATAGGGGAAATCTCAATTTAACTAAATTGGTTTAAAAAGTTCACATGTGCTAAATTGTCCCCAGTACATTTGAAAAATATTCAAAATTATTTTACTAGCTAAAATCGAGTAAGTAATTTCATAGTAATCCATTCATTTAATATGATGGATTCAAAAAAAATATTTATTTTTAAATTATTTAAATATTATTATTTATTTTTAAAATATGTTTAATGTAATATTATAATAATATAATAAAATTTAAGAAGAAAGAAATTGGTCATCTAACTCTTGTTTTAAATTATTTTAATATTTTCATTACTGTTTCATACACTGTAAAATATTTACACAATCGTACATAATTATTTGAATAATGGCTCATTTTGCACACAAAATTTGGTTTGTTATAAATACCAACCGTCAGCGTCAAGATGGAGGGATCTAACCCGGTGTCGCGTTAATTATCACGTGTCACGAATTAATTATCGCCCTTGCGTTTCCTCAAGACCTTCGCGACAAACAGAGAATAAGATATTCTTTTAGAAAAACTGTATATCTCGTCCACAATCAAAATTAATCACCGGATTTTTTCATTTTAACGTTTTAATTTTGTGTCTGCTCAGTTCTCCTTTTACGGCAGCGACGAACGTGGATTATTAATGTTGTTAGAGCAGGAAAAAAAATTAATGAACTCCTTGGAGTCTTTAAGTTATGTTTCGGGTCGTTAGAACTTATCCTGATTTAACACACACTTTTCGCGATATTAAGAAAATAAATACGTGTAACTGAAGGAGTTGCTCTACCGGCCAACATTAATCAAAAAAACTATTTGATGTTTTAATTTTTTAAGCGGGACTCATTGTAAATAAATCACATTTTTTTCTTACGTGCTTATTAATTATTAAACAATTCGTCCTTGGGCTAGTGACGTTCGTCGTCCCGAAGGAAATAAAATGAGGTAGCGGAGGAAAACGTAGACTGTTATGTAGTAAAGTTTGTTTGTTATAGATACGGTCGCGAGGACGAAGAAGTGATGGGGCTGAAGTTCTGCAACGAGGCCATAATGTGTCTGGCCCAGCTCTACCCACCCCACCAACCTTCAGATGATTTCCCGCCGGAGCCCAACACACCCTTACAGGTAAATGACATTTACTCGATTTTGTTTTCCTTCTCTCCTTTTTTGACAGAACCAATTATAATTTTTAATATACATTTTAAAAATAATTAATGTTTGATGCTGCAGGAAGGAGACTGCTTTGATTGTGATGCAACTTCAATAACTTGAATCCGTATTTTTAGAAAACAACTAGTAGACTCTTCCAAGTTAATCCTTAAAAGACAATTCGGGATCTTACATTCATTATTTGTAACACTAGTTTATCGAAAAATTATCACTGAGCTAATGCCAAATTTGTTTTTCTGTCATTTTGCTGAAGGCAGCGTCTAGGATGAACAACAAACCCGAGATAACCATTATTGAGGATATTAAATTACTCTCCGTAATAATTAAATTACTATCGGAGAAAAATGGCTCAGTTACAGCTGATGAAAATTCAAATTTTATACAATTTAATAATCTAACCTAACCACTTCAATCAACTGCGTAATTTTTTAATATTTCAGTCTTTGGTTGACCTTTTCATCATATTCACATTTTATAGGAAGAAAACCAAATAAGTGATGAGATAATGAAAATGAATTCTCCTATTTGAATCAACAGATCGAAATTGAATATTTTGATATTAGAATGAAACGAAACATTTTGAGTTGTCCAACTTTGTTATCAACTTCGCTAAAATTCACTGACATTATGCAATCCAATGTTTTGAATGCCACCAAAAATTTTCTTTAATAATTATTATTTTTGGTTAATCTAGCCATCTTTAATCGGTTTACATGGTTTATATACATGAAAAATATAGATATTTATGTAGCTTATATGCTGTTTTTTTTCTTTTTTTTTACATTGAAAAATATTCATTGTTTATTCGATCTTGGTACCATGGTATTATGGTTTGATTATTAATAATTAAGTAAACTATGGATAAAAATATGTAATTATGTGTATTTGAATTATTTATTAAATTGGAATTATTTATTTATTGGCTGAAAATACACAAATATTTTATGAAATTTATATTGCATATGGTGTAGTCAGCTATTTTTCTTCCGATCGAAAAAACCCTTCCTAACGTAATATTATTCCCCTCGGCAGTGTAATAAAGTTCAGTAAACTCATAAGGGACCAAAACATTATAATATAAAAAAATATAAGGCATATAGTATCATTAAAATAATCGACAATAATGTTATAATCGATAAATAATAAATATTTGGACTAAAATTAGACCTTAATGGAAAAGTTTACAATCGAGTCGATTAATTCGTGCGAAGTCATTAACGGTAAATAAAAGTGGTAAGTTTAATTGAATCGCTTCGGATCTACACAATTTCCACTCGACCCAATTACAATACATCGACTGTCAGTTTCTCCAGTTGTAATTAAATACGTTCTCGAAAAACTACGCGAGCTGTTCGGAAAACCGTTCGACCGTTTTATAGGAATAAAGAAGGAAAACAACGAAATTGGCCTACGTATTTGTTAGTGTTTATCAAATGTATGAATAAAATTTATTTCTGTTTATTTAGTGGTCGTCCTCAGGGAGACAAATCAAAGTAAACGTTTTATGTAGAAGAAGTCTGTACTTAACGTATAATTTTTGCAATAACGTGTCTTGAAATTTTTAATAGGTAGTCTAGATTACCACCTACAGTCTCCTTATGACATCTTGCAGAAATGATGGTTTTATATCTCGAAAAACACTGCCTCCATGCTTTGCCTATAAGATCATGTTTATAAAGAAGCAAAAAATTTAAATTAAAATTAAATAAATGGTAAACTTCAGTGGTTTTTATGTACTATCGGATGCATAAGTGGTATACCACTTTTCGAAGCGCTTGACCTCGACCGTCACATTCTGTTACCGTGCATCGTTTAAGTTCAAAAACTGAATCAATATACGTTTTGACACTGCCTAAAGTGTAACGAAATTACAGAATAACATTTTATACTATAAACAGGACTGCAAGGATTGAAATACGGCAAATTATTAACTAATTTTGTAAGCTTCAGTCATTCAGAGAATATTATTTGTGTTTTGTTGAAATTGTTATAATAAATACATTATTTAAAGCGATTATTTAAATAACAAATATGAAAATAATCTTAATTAATATTATTTTGAATTATTTTAAAAATGATTTAAATTAGTATTTGAACTAATGTGAAATATTTTAAAAATATTTAAAATATTACATACAAGAAACAAAAACTAACTATTTTCGTAACAAAATCAAGTATCTACGAAACGTAAAATAGTGCATATTAAAACATTTTGAATGTTATAATAATATATGTTATTAACAAATATAATAAAAAAGATCGAGTGATTAGAAATAGTTCGAGTCTATGAGTAAATTTCACGATACAAGACATCTTTTTAAATGTTATCAGTATGTAATATTCTATTTAATAATAATGACAAATTGTTAATTGTATTTACTTTTATGCTGTTAAATAAATAGTTAACAGTCATGATTCACAACACCCAGTTACATTTTTAAAACTTTATTTTATGGATCATGATTTATAAAATGCTGTACAATCTCTGTTTAATTTTGCCAGTTATTTAACCATATTTTATTACTAAAGATAAAATAAATTGTGTTTAAAATGTAAACATACAAGTAAATAATTTGAAGTGGTAAAATTATGTCTTCTGTCTATTGGAATGTTTATATACACGAAATCTACATTCTAAGTTTATTATTGCTGGATATTTAAATTTTGGTATAATTTCTCAACACTCCAAATAGTACGATATTCTTCATTCTTTCAAAGTGACTGAACCAATCTCTTTTACTATTTGACAAATAGTTCCCGGACCTTTATTAGTCTCAGTCTGTCTATCATTACTTATTTAACATTTAACAAAAGCCAAATTTCTAAAACTTTCTCACATTTTTTAATTCATTTTCAATAGTGGCCATAATTATAGCAATATAAGATGTACTACTTAAATTGGGTACCTAGATTTATAATATTTTTTTCTGCTTTTTACTTTATAATATTTCAATGAACTCATTTAAATTAAATAAATAACTTAATATTAATTAATTTTGTTTAATTATTGTTAACAGTATGTACTACAATTGCTCATTAATTTAATTTGGACGTTTTGATTTTTTTGATTTAAAGGATTTATTATTTGGTTAATTCAATTAATGAATACCTAAAAAAACAG
Source organism: Aethina tumida (assembly GCF_024364675.1). Classification (NCBI taxonomy): domain Eukaryota; kingdom Metazoa; phylum Arthropoda; class Insecta; order Coleoptera; family Nitidulidae; genus Aethina; species Aethina tumida. The sequence goes on along the minus strand of NC_065437.1, from coordinate 18,626,824 downwards.
GTAGATTTACTTAAATAAATTGTCGGGTAAATAGATGCAACATGCAAGAACCGAAGCAAAAGCTTGTACGAAGATCAAGAACTAACAATTTTCAAATTTAAATTGATATACACCACTAATCAGATGGATACGTATAATGGACTTGATCGTTCACAAATGGACAATAGGTCCATGGTTATAAACCATAACGTTATTGATCATACTGTGAATCCGTATGAATGTATAAACAAGCGAAAACGCCATACGTTTACTAGAGGGCAGCTCGATATATTGGAAATGCTTTTTTCCACAAACAAAAAACCATCCCAGGAAATCTTGGATGACTTGGCAATCCTTTTTGGTTTGACCCCATACCAAATCAAAATTTGGTTTAAAAACCGTATGGCGAAGTTGAAAAAGTCAGGAAATATTGATAATGCATATTGGCAAGAGGGCTCTAATAGTGCACATTGGCAAGAGGGTCCTAATAGTGAATATTGGCAAGAGAACTCCAGTAGTAATGTGTATTCGCAAGAGGGTCCCAACACTGCATATTCTCAAGAGGGTTCCAATAGTACATATTCGCAAGAGGGTTCCAATAGTACATATTCGTAAATGGTTTCCAATAGTGCATATTTGCAAATGGGTTCCAATAGTGCATATTCGCAAAGAGAGTACACTAATCTGTCACATCAAGAAGGATATACGGATGTAAGTCCTGAAGATTTTTTTCGTCGACTTTCACCTCATTATATGGAATATTTAGGTAGAATTGTGGACGAGCACTATGTGAATGGAACATTCATTGTATAAACAAAATAAATAAATAAACTAGAAAGTATGAGCAGATTAGAGATATGTAATTGAAATCAATAAATTCTTCTACAACGTACAAATATGTGTGTTTATGTATCATTCAATTTGTCATGAAGATTAAACACTTATTACTTATTGTAAACAATAAGCAGCATATAAAAGTAGTAAATATAATAATATAACAAAATATTCACACAATTTTTAATTCATAACTGTAATAATAATACCACCTTCAATCAATAAAATCAGACTATGGTGCCCATAATACTGATAAACCAATGTGGATTTTTTATGATATGAATTTACCAGTTTACATCCACAATAAAAGTAGAAGACAATGTAAGTTTTGATTTATTACATTTATTCCCAATTTCATATAAACAAACACGGCTCAGAACAGGGTAATGTCAATAGTGACCATAATTATACCAATATAAGATTGGTTTAATTTCAATGAACTCATTTGAATTAAATAAATAACTTAATGTTAATTAATTTTGTTTAATTATTGTTAACAGTATGGTTTTTTCCACAAACAAAAAACCATCCCAGGAAATCTTGGATGACTTGGCAATCCTTTTTGGTTTGACCCCGGTTCAAAAACCGTATGGCGAAGTTGAAGAAGTCAGGATAATGCATATTGAGAAGAGGGCTCTGATAGTGCATATTGGCAAGGGGGCCCTAATAGTGAATATTGGCAAGAGGGCTATAATAGTGCACATTGGCAAGAGGGTCCTAATAGTGAGTATTGGCGAGAGGGTTCCAACAGTGCATATTCGCAAAGAGAGTACACTAATCTGTCACATCAAGAAGGGTACCCCATTCAACAGGGATATACGGATGTAAGTCCTGAAGAATTTTTTCGTCGACTTTCACCTAAATATATGGAATATTTAGGTAGAATTGTGGATGGAACATTCATTGTATAAAATAAATAAACTAGAAAGTATGAGCAGATTAGAGATATGTAATAGGAATCTCAATAAATTCTTCTACAATGTACAGGGTAATTTCAAAAGTGGCCATAATTATAGCAATATAAGATTGGGTACCTATATCTATGTTTTTTACATAGTACAGGGTTATATTTGTATATTTTCATAACTGTTAATTAATATTGAGAGAAACACTAGGCACGATGGAGACGTAAATTGCGATTGATTAAGCTTACCTGTTTTCCAGATTAAATATAGATTTCAGTAAAATTCTACATATTTTACGTATCGATATTATGTAAAAATGATCATTTTTATCTTCATAATAAAGAAAGTTTGTTTGTAATTGCTATTAAAATTTAAATAATGTTCAATCTATATTGAAATTGTCCAATGTGATTTAAAAATAAATTTACATATCGATAAGGCATTTATATTTTAATTAAATTTAGTTATTGAAACATACATACAGGGAGTGAAAAATTACAAAATAAATGAAAAACAAGAGCTGGATTTTATTTTTTTTTATTATGATTTTTTCATTTTCAGTCCGATGTTTGTATTAGTGAAGAAGCACACGGATCGATATGAGGAGATATTACAAACCATAAGCAAATAGAGATAGAGATTAAACGAAGAGATGTGTGCGTTGTTCTAGTATCCCTCGTCGGACCACGTGATCTCGTAATCCGTGAAAGTCGTCTTGAGAACGTCAACGGCAGCCTGGTGATCCGCTTTGCCGTAGCCCTGAAAACAAAAGCGATAGATTTACGTGAACTTACTGAAAACACGGCGGACGAACAACGGAGCCGCGCACGCACAAAATTCTGTAACGAAACCTGCGTATTCATCGATCCATTTTAAAATTTAGGGTATAAGTATATTAAATTTTAATTCAATGATTTTTAATTTATTAGCTAATAAAGTAAAATGTCTTATTTTCCTATATCTACATGATATAATCATTAGACATGGTATAATAATAATAATATACGTATTTAACTAAAGAACATTAATGAAATTTTATACTAGTAATAATTTTCATATTAATTTATATTCACAATTTTAATTTAATTGTGTTTAATTTTAATACATAATTAATATGTTTAAACACAATTGAAACTGAATGTGTAATTGTTTTTGCGCGAACAACTGCAACCGAATATAAAATTTAATAATTGCATACGCGTTGTCAATAGACGAAATAATGGGATGAACATTTTGTTGTCACTTAAAATTTAATTTTAATAATTTAATTTTAATTGTCGATTATACATTTGTGTCCCTTCATTTTTATTATGAAAACATGCTTATGAATTTAATTAACATTAAAAGCAAAATAAATTAAATAAATTCATCAGGTTAATAATTTTGTAATTAATGCTAATTAGTCACACCAAGTTTGCATTAATTTGATACAGTTACTATGTAATTTGAGAAAACGCTATAACATTTTATACTTATAAAGTTATACATAGCTAATTACTAATTAGCTGGTTACTTGAAAATAAAAAGAGTTAACTAGCGTCAAGATAATTTGCAATTACAAAAATGGCGAATGCGTCCTTTCAATCTACCTAAACCATCTCATTAAAACGCTCGCCATAATTAATGCCGACGTTTGCCAAATGATTAATGGTAGCGATTAGCGTATGCTTAAAAAGGGGAAAAGCCGCTTCCGTCGCGAAAGCGACAATACAAACAGTCGTTAAACTTAATACATTCGCTTATTAATCGTGTACCCATCATACTTTTTCAATTGCATTATCCTAATGCGGAATGACTTTTCGCCCCTCTCAATAATTAATTCCATCGATTTCCATCAATGCCACTGATAGACAGCATATCGAGTTACGGTCGATTCAATCGCACAAAAAAAAACAAATAATTCTCAAGTGAAAAAATATAATGGGACGGTTGGCTGTTCCATAACAAACATATTGACACAGTTCAGTTAATAATGAATTGGGTTCATCGGATAATTACATTTTTATTATGGTTTCGGTTGAATCACAATAAAATTTAAATAATCGATCGACCAACATTGGTCTGTTATCTCTCTGCGTTATACAGTGTGAAACATCTATGTTTTAGGCGTTCGTTACTTATTTCTAATATCCAAATTAATTATGCCAAAATATACATGGTGTTTCTTTAAAAATAACACAGTTATTGATGTATTATGATACGCACATTAAACTACAATTTGTATCGATACATATTGAAGAGATATAATGTGTTTCAACACACAAACAATCCCAAACACAAATCCAAAATTGTGAGGGATTGGTTAAAAGACCAAAGTATCGATGTTTTGTCTTGCCTCTTTTAGTATCCAGACATCAATTCTACAGAAAACACGGGATGATTGTATTTATAACCAAATTCGACATACAAATTTTACCAATTTAAATACAAAATAATAAATATTACACAAAGTGTTGAAGTTAAATTAAATAACAGATTTTATCATTAAAAATCCCATTCAATTTCATTAAATACAATTCAGAACAATAACATTTTATAGAATAATAATAATATTATAGTTATTATAATATTGTATAAAACAACAATAGTAAATTTGGCAGTTCACATTAAATAAAAGATTAAACATTAAATAAAATATTTAACATTTTAAACAGTTGCTAATTAATTTATTGATTTATTACATAATATGTGCCCCAAAAATAAACTCAGTCTCTTTTTCGACCCATAAATGGCGAATGTTATTTGAAAACATTATGGTCTGAACTGCCAACCTTCGATGGTTCTACTAGTAATGAACAAGATAAGAAGGCATAAAATAAAGATATAAAATAGCACCCACAATTATTGTACAATCGATCATCAATTCAAATAGGCATTGATCTATGTAAAATGACATTTTAGAGGATAAAAAAATTAAATTTGATTCTAACCTGAGAGTATCCGTAGACTTTGATTTTTTTGCCGTCGGCATCAACTTGTATGCGTCCGCCTCCGAGAACAGAAGAACGCCAATCTCTGATAGTCTTCGACTCTTTCAACGCCTGCAACTCCCTAGTCACTTTGTCATTTATGTCGGCTGAAACAAATGCATCAATCAATATTTTTATACGATGAGCTTAGGTGGTAGTTAAAAAATACAACCATCGTATCATTTGGACAATTAGAATAGAGTGTTTGGCTAAATGTGTATGGACACATAGAACTTTAAATGAGTAGAAAAAATTCGCTTAATCTGTCAAGGGATCACCGTGAATTGTTGAGGATTAAGTGACTTCATAGAGAAAAAGTAAAATCCAAATCAGTCTACTTTTATCCCGCCATTGTTAAACGTAACTTCGAGTATGCTGTGTACAAAAGGACGTGTCCCACGACCGAAAATGATTAGGTCAAATACCTCAAAGACGAAGAACGAGAAACCGAGAGGGTGGAGAAATGTTTATATTTAACGTCAAGCAACCAAATCGTAATACACTATTTTAGCCATCAGCGAACCTCTCAACAGTAATTCATCGGACTCGCTACCCATTACCCCGTTTTAATCGAATTAAAACGTTGCCGCTTCGACAATCATTAAAGCAACGTTATTTTATTTTCTCCCTTCCATGTCGCAATTTTATTTCGATGTTGTCCAAACACAGAACAGGAATAGCCAAAATACTATTTACATTTACTTTACGAGCATGTTGATATAACGTTATCGACCTTAACTACTGATTAATAAAAAAATTGTAAGTGAGAATCAACACTAGTACTTGCAATTTACTATTTAAATATTTTATTAATCCAAATAATTGTCACTGTCCAATAATTACTACCTCAAATAATTAAATTTCAGCCAAATCATTTCACAATAAAACAAAACTGAAATTAGTAATGTCGAGCCAATAAATCCGAAACATACAAACTGGATGGGATTGAAACCAATGTCACTTAATTGGCATTTTAAAAATTAAATTCAGTTTAGTTGAATTTTAACGATGACTCGACGGAAAAGACCAAAACCATCAAATTGGTTATTTAATTTTTAAAACGATTACATTTCCACAGGAGAAAACACAAAATAAATCGAATGTTTCGCCTCGCAGGTTACGATACGCAGAACGCGGTCTTGAATGCGAAATTCGGAAATGTTTTCGATATTTCAGCGGAGGAATTGTGGAGGAAAATCTCGTTAAGGAAAGTCTTTGAGCTTTTTATGCGATAGAAAGGATGGTGATTTTTATAAAAGTATCATCGGACCAAATCACAATGAATTTTATTTTATATATTACTCTTCTTCATCATTCCAACACGGCCGTAGTCAAAAACATCGTCATCTCAACTTTATCACGTTTATCAACTTTATCACAATTATCAACTTTATTATATTTATATTGAAAACTTTACTGCTGGCTTACTAAACACTAAGTACTTGATTAACATTTCAGCCTTTTTATTTTAAGTCCAATAATACTAGGCTCAAGTAGTCAAGTGATGCAATATTTGCAAAAATTGCTATAATCGTTTGTCATTACATGGATATTAGTTGACGAACTGACAGAGATAAATCGTGGAATAACATTTTTTGTCAGACCTCTAAGCCGTTATCGGCTTGAAGTGTAAACATTGAATTATTGACTGTCTGTGTTTGTGTGTGCGTGTGTGTTTTATTGGGATCGTGCTTCTGTTCTTCATCTGTCTGTTCCCATAATTCTAAAACCGACCGAAATAATTTCTCTGATTCAACGAACACGCCAAATCGCATCACCCATTTAGTTTTCGCACTGTGAGGGCTGGGATATTCTTATTCATCCATAAATCAAGCATAAATCCTCTTTATTACTTATTTTGAACGCGTTCGTTCGCAGTGAATACCTTTGCGTGTCGTATCGATTACGGTATGAATATGGATGTTCATTTGACTGTGTAAACGACAGATTCCATTTAGAGTTACTTTTCAACCACAAAATCATCGTTTTTATAGATTGATTATTCATCAATAAAAATATGAATGTTACAAAAACCAATGAAAAAATTACATTATTTTAAACTTTAATTAAATAGATTCAAATAAATATTAAATAATATTTATGTGAATGTTTATTTTAGTTAATATACATTTTTATTGTTCTATGAGTTGATAGTATAGAACCGTGGCACGTAATTTAAACAGTTGACAAAAATTATAAATTTAAAACATCTAACAACGAACAGCGTCAAATTTATCCCTGTAAAAAAATGAATAAATAATTCAACACCCAGAGAGAAACTGAAGCAAAAGCGACACCGGAGAACGTTGATGTGCGCTCTATTAAAATTTTACTAAAAATTGGATTATCAACCGTGACCGAGGGTTATACAGACATCCAACGCAAAAGGTGACAGCTGCACGTCGAATTAGCTTCGTTACACCATCATAACGTTGACCGAAACTTTTTAATTGTTTTTGGATAAGCATTTTCATTTCTTCCCTCCTTCAAGTTTTCAATGTTATTCACCGCTGAAAACTTTTAATGACCGTTTGCTGCTTAACATGAAAAATGATGAGCCTAATTTTTCGTTGTAATTCGAGATAGATTACAATTTTTTTTTAATTTTTTATGAAAATACTTAAAAATTTGAAGTTGAAAAACTTGTTGTTTGTTTTAATATTGCGTTTAAGTTTCACAATGTCTAAGTGAACATCCATTAATGTCTCGACTAAGAAAATTCGCCAATTAATTATATTTAAATGGAAACGAATTATTGGGCATTAGGATGGTATTTCCAAGAGAGAAATTGCTGGAAGAGACAATCGGCGTGTATGGAATGTAGAAACGTGAAGTCATGTCAGTGTTTCAGGACAATCAAGAGTTAATACAGAACCGAATCGATCTTGCCGATATTTGTGATCGATATCAGCTTATAAAGTCCTATGTAGATCTCAACATCGGCGTCAAGGATAAATTAATAAATATTAATGTTTATATTTTTTATCAGTTCTAAAATTTTCAGCTATATTTCACTATTTGAATTTTAAGTAAACTTATCTATTATTTGTTTTTAGATGTTTTCACATATTTTTTGTTAATTATGTGTGTAAGTGGAAAAATTTCTAAAAATAACTTAAAATAACTTCCTTTCTTTCACAATAAAATTAATTTACTGAATTGCGACTAATTTGCTTTCTCTAATGTCCATAATTTAAATATGTTTTATATTTTAATAAAAATAATAAACTGTAAAATGAGGAAATTAAAATGAATAAATGTTTAAAACAACATAATAAAATATGTAAATATCCATATTTTCAGTCGCTGATAATAATGAATAACTCAATGTAAATTCGATTAAATATTAAATTATAAATTATGAATTATAAGTTTTAAAGCAAGCATTTGTTCCTCAATACTTTTTTTTTACTATTTTTTGAACATTACGTTCAAATAAAAACTTTATTTCTTACGTTAAAATGTCTTGTCAAAATTTATTCAGATAAACGTAAGCGTCTTCTGCCTGGAAAACAGGATAATACAAATTTCATTCGACGTGCACCATGTTATTGTACATTTTCAGACGTTATCCAATCCGCCGCGCTGCGACACTCCCAAAATAGAAACCACACACGGATGGCAGCATCAAAAAACTTTTTGCAATTTCCACTACATCTTTTCCATCAACCGAAGCCATTTCCTCCTAATTAAAAACGCCACGAACTAATCAGCCGCTGAAAATAGTCGGATTAGAATGAACCGTCGGATTTATTTATTTATTAAAACGTCGGAGGAAACAACAGGAAGCCGCCCACCCTCCGTCTTCGATTGAGTCGAAAAACGTGTTCGTTCTAAATAACAAAAACACACCCCAATCACTGAATGTTTTGTTTTTAGTCTATATATTTTTTTTTTGTTGTTGTTCTCGTTGTTTATTAATGGAGGTCGGTCGCCGCGGGACGACTAAAATAAAAAGATGTTATTTATAAATCTGGTCTCGTAAGGGCGTGGCAAAATGCGTTTGTGCGTTATAAAAAAAGGATTTTAACCGTTGGGTGTTTTTTTTTTTGTTTCTTAGTATATGTGAGTATTAAAGTAATAATTTTGAGAGGGAATGCCCTGAGGGAGTTCAGGCGAATTGTTTTTGTTTCAATGTTTCCAACTCCCTTAGGAAATTATGCGTTATTATTGATTAGGAATTCAATTATTTAAATTTCCTCCTGCATCCAGAACCTCGAATTGTGATTGATTACTAAACTGGGTATATTTATTATATTTTGATTGTTTGGTGCTGATATATCACTAAAATGTATTTAAATATAGATGTATTAAAAATTATGAATTCAAAAAATGTAATGTAATGTAATTGACTTTGTTAGTCATTTGTAAAGTCACTTGTCCAATTATTATTACAATACATATTTGAAAAAAATAAAAATACAAGCGCTAGAATTCCTTTTTATCTATTGTTTTTAAAATTAAATAAAATAGAAAAATTAATTAGTAAGTAGCCAACATTAATTGATACATTTTATTAAAATATTTTAAGTATATAATTTGTAAAATTAGTTACAAAATAACTATTTCAATAAATAATTAAATAAATACTTATCAAATCTGGTAAAATGTATCAAGCACATATTAAGTTTTGTCCATTACTTTTATAATTGGATAAAATGAAAAATTAATTAGTAATTAAAATAAAAAATCCACAATTTTATATTTCATAAGTCAACAAAATATAATAATTTATGTTCATATTATTATGTAAGAAATTTTATTAAGAGTATGTTAAATGAATGTCAACAACAAGTTTAAAATTTGCCACAGAAAAAATATGTTCATATTGTTGAAGTGAAATCTATAATTATAACATTATTAACTGCAAACTGAGTAACTTGAAACGTCAGTAAAATGTTTATATCGATTTACATTTTACTTGATACAGCAATATTTCAAAGTTTACATGAAAAATTATATTTAATAGTGGTCATAAATTTATTTAACTCTGCATAAACTTATTTGTATATTTCATAAAAAAATAAATCTAAGTTAATTACATTTTGGTATTATTTGAATAAAAAAATTTTGTTACTAAAATATCAATACAAATAATAATATAAAATACGTTTGGTACATGAAATAAAAGAAATGAATAGAAAATAAAAATATGATACAGAATAACTGCCAGTTAACTCTAAATATGATAATTGTTTGATTTGAATTTGTTCTAATATAATAAAAACACACATAAAAATTGTGTTATGATCAAACACTTTGAAACCAATTTGTGAAACCTACGATCTCATATATTCGCCCACTTTTCCAACAACGTAAGAAACTCGCTCACTTCTCCTTTAACGAGAATTTTCTCCGAACTTCTTTTTTATACTAAAAAGAAAAATAAACGAAACATCGACAATTTCGGATTCAAGAGTGGGTGCGCCGCGACTCAAACAAATGAACCTTGTTCGATTTATCTTCCAACTAGTTTCGTCCCGTCGAAAAGTAATCGGTTGAAACTCTAAACAAACTGATGGTTTCGATTTGTTTTGTAGGTAGTGAAATTCAATAACAATCAAGTTTAAATTAATTTATAATGGGCAAAGTACGTGGGTGTACTGTGATCTTCCAATTATAAGTCTAGGTTCGAATGAAATTTTAATTACTGGTACATGAAAAAATATTTAACAATTTAAAAAATATTAATTCAATGTTTTTTTAGAGTTCCATTTATAATTCATTTTATTCAAAAAATAACATTCAATATGATTTTCCATTGAATATTTTACATATTGAATAAAAAATATTACCTGTAGCAGTTTTTCTGTGATTGTAAAAAATATTCTGATTTAACGTTATTTAATTAACTAAACCGGCAACAAAAGGTTTTACGATTGTACGAAACATGAACAATTTAATTTAATGAGCTTATCTACTAGCAGATATTTATTCATATAATAGCTATCAAATGTAAAATACTACTTGGTTTTGCTACAAATCGTTACAGTTAACCAAATACGCTTTACATAATTAAATTTTAATCCTGTTAAATGTCAATGCGTATGTTTAGTCAACGATATGTATTTTTAGTTTTGTATACAATTAAAATTATTATGTTTTAACTAATTTGATTGTTTATGTTCAAGAATAGAAATAATGGTTCTTTAAAAATAATGCGCAAATTCTTTGTTTTCAAATATATGTTGTTTATTAATTTTAAGTAAAGGGGCAGCTATACATAAATTATATGAAATAACAAAGTGTGGTGATTTGGGCGGATTTATAAATGTTTGATTACGGCAAACCACAGATTTCCGATGAATTGGGTTTCGTCCCTATTCAAGTAACTATTAATCTGTTCTCTATAGTTTACAAACACAATATGTATTTTGCTTTTATCACTTTATTTTGTTGAGTAATAAAATGAAAAATGTCTTGCTTAATTTTTATTTTAAAAACAGAATAGTTTTAGTTGGTGAGATCAAGATCTACTATAATACTATTAATAACATTAATGAAACAACTCTAAAACTACCTTTTCAAAAAAGTCTAGTTTTTATATCAAATTAATATAGGTAGCAGTAGAGTAATCCTAAATATTTAATACTACCCTCTGTCTAATATATATCACGCTTCGAGATTTTAAATTAATTCGTAATATAATATTTGCTTCAAATTATTAGGGCATAAGTTGTAAAAGACTACATTTCTATATATTTATTATATTTCATTAAATATTGTTTATTTGTGATATGAACATCTGGATTGATTTATCCAATAAACGAATATATTTATAATTAATAAATAAATTAAAGTATGTAAAGTAATGATATTTAATACTTTGAACTTCAGATAACAATTTTCAACTAAGTTGAACCAACTAGAGCCCGGGAAAATTATCGAATTATCATTTTACTTAAGACACTGGAAGAATATTTTGTATACTTATAAGAACTTTTATAAAAATAGAAACCGTAATAAATTATTTTCGCCACGACATGATCCCTTTAAACGACGACAAGCCACTAAATCATGGAAAATTTTTATTTGCCGAGCGACATATACAGTTAGCTGTGGATGCTCCTTTTATTACACAATTATCAGCCAGTCGTAAACCTACTACGTGTTAGATCCACTTTCCTGCGTGATTTTCCCATAAAAATATTATGTAGAATACTATAAGGATATTTATGACAGAATTTACGTACGTATTTTACACACCTATTTTCACAATTAGACTTTTTATAATATCAGACACGTCTAAATTTTATTATACATGACTATTATAAAATGTAAACGCTTCTGTCTAGTTTATTAAGAAAACAATTTAAAGCAGGAATATGTTGTTTCAGGACGCCCTAATAAGACGTTTGGGCAGCAATGCTTACCCCTTTAGCATGGAAATTACCCCATTGGCACCGCCCAGCGTCCAGTTGGTGCCTGCCAAGGAATATAATGGGGCACCAATCGGCACCAGCTACGACATTAGGGCCTATGTTGGTAAGTTCACCACATAAAAAGCAATTTTATCATAAAATTTATTACACAAATTGATAAATTTTAATTAAATATTAACATATAATTAAAATTAAATAATCCCCGCATGGAATAAATGTCCACGTCTATAGTAATCATAGCAGCAAATGTTTATCACATAATTTTAACAATAAATCAAATCTAGTTGTGATCAAAGGGCCTTAATCAACGGGTGGTTAATTAGCAGATCCCCTTTGTCATCGGTAACAAAAGTTTTCTATCTGAATGTGATCATTTCCATAACAGAGTCTTGTTGTGGCTTACCAGAATATATGTGCCAGAAACAATGCTCATTGTATTGATTGAATCTCTCAGATAAGTTTAGAATTTAGTTTATATTGAGGCCAGAAAAACGCTTACATCTCGGGAAACATTTAATATAATGTGAAATGGTATCTCAAGTAAGATTAAAATATATATATATATATATATATATATATATATATATATATATATATATATATATATATATATATATAATATAATACTAAATATAATGATAATTATAATGATAATTATAATAATAATTATATTCTTGAACAATTTCATAATTCATAATTTCTATTGAGATCTATTGAAAATTATTAATTTTAAATGAGGTATTTTATGTAATTCACAAACTATTTGAAGCTTAATCTAATCTGTACATAACATGTGAAATAGAAGTAAGTTTCAAATGGCACGTACAGTATGTAGATCAGCAAAGTCCTGCAATTCTGATAATTTTTTCTTTCTAAAAACGACTGCAGTTCAACTCATGATATGGCCTCCCCCAAATATAGGAATTGTTTAATATGCCCTTCGACTTCTTAATATCCTTCGTTTTGTCTATATTCAAATTCGACGTCTATTTAAAAGTAAGAAAAATTTAGAGTCACTTGTGAATGCACCATTCATCTTTTCAATTAAACAGTTAACCCACAATGACTGATTGGGGCATCTTAGAGCCCTACAAGCATTATATTGAGTCAATTCCACTCAGATTATTGGGAATAAATTGGTATATGAAATATACAACTCGTTTGCATTTTATTGAGTTTTCGTACTTCTAGAAAATAGTACGTGGCACGCTTTAATAATTAGATTACAGTTTCATTTTATCAATATTTATTCTACTCTCAGCCATACTGAGCAGTTTATATTAAACGAGATTATTAAAAATATTATTTAAAAATAGACTGATTAAAGATTTCCAATGTTGCTCTTGTTGTTTTTGTTTACTAACTACTGTTTAATAATTTTGCTCGGCAACAAAATACATAATGCAACCTGTTTACTTATGCATTAGCGCCGTTGTTTGCGTTTTGGAGTTTCCAACAGTTTGAGTAACATTAATTTTTTCAATTTAAACTTCGCAACTAGCGCAACATCATAATTTAATACTGTCGTCCCGGTAAGTAGGTGTACGTGCCCCGAAATTCGAGTGAGATATTGTGACGAGCCGCGACAATTCGAAAACCACGACCGCAAAAACACGCCGACGAAAATCCTCCGGAGCATCATCGTGTCGCGTCGCCGTCGTACCGGGATAACGCAAACACTTCGCCTACAATATTTGATGTACAATCCGGAATTTCATGTCCGCAAATGCGAGTGGGCAGAGGACGACGCTATCTGGTACAATGACGCACTTAATTTCGAGACATTGGCAAGGGTGAAGGCCGGCGGCGGCACTACATTTCCAATAATACGTAGCTGGCCATTGTTCCGCTTTATCTGTCAAAGTCCCGTGACTTTGACTTTGCTCGCCGTATCTCGACGGTTTTCTTTGAACTTTCAAGTCCCTGTTACATACCGGGATTGTTAATGAAATAAAAAATCCGTAATGATTTTTATCGCTGAACTTTATCGACGTGTCGATCTGCCGAGGAGATAATTATTTGATGCAAATGAAATATGTTGCCTCATGAATATTTTTATTGGATACTTTTTTCAAATGTGCATAATTTCGTCTACAAAATGAATGAAACCATTTCTCAAATAAGGTGATAGTACGGTACTGACATAACAACAATCGATACTGAGTATTGTATTTAAAATAAAAAAAGTTGCTAGTTTATAATTCTAATTTGTAATCGTATCTAAATGAAGACAAAACGACCATTTTTAGAACTGACTTTAATTGAAAAATAATAAGGCGAGGCATTTCATGTAAATTTAGCACCCGAGTGGGTGAGACTTTTCTAGATATTGTCAATATGCAAAATGAATCAACTTACATCATAAGGAAAATAATGTACAACTCAAAAAAATAAAAAATATTTTGTGCAAATAATACCAATAAACAAATTTCTAGATTTTTTTTTTTTCAAATTTATTTTCTCTAAATTTAATTTACAAAAATAGTTTGTATGCGAAAATATAGTCGTTGTTTTCGGTACCAAAATAGTTTTGAAGGAAGAAAAAATAGCTGAGCTACAGCTGACAAAGTTACAAATCGATTTCCAGATTCAAATATGACAACTGAATAGATTTTGAATCACTACTCTCAATGTGATTGCTATTCACACCAGGCGCTAGTTTAATTACAAACATAATTTGATAGACAAATACTCAGGTGAAATGTGGTTTCAATACTAGTAAACTTGAAATAATAAAATTGTCATCACTTCCCACTTGACCAAGGTAACTTGTTTTATTAAATGAGCTTTTGTTTAATTATATTAGTTTATTTTTCATAACATGAAGTAGTGTAAGTCAATCATCATTGATCACATTCAATGCAATGCCTAGGGATAATTTAGTTTTTGGTATAAAAATTTAGAGAATGAGTTCAAGGGTCAATTATTTGCTATGGATATACGATTATTATCATTATTTTTGGCGATTTGCAATCGACTGCAAATTTTATACTTGTGTTTATTCCATTACAATAAAACAAAACATTCCTTTGTAGATTATTTTATTAATCATCCCTACAAAAGTCACTGTTTACCTTTAATTTTATTCGTGCAAGTCAGTATAGTGATAGTTAATTATGGAGCGAAGACATTCAACTAGAGAAGAAACGATAAGGGCGGTGTGTCCTTTGGAGAGTGGTATGTATCAAACTCAGGTTGCGGTGAAAGTCACTCTACTATAACGGCACCTAAACTGCAAATCATACTTCAAGTACATAAATACATAATGTTGCAGTTTCGGCTGAAACTGTGCGTCCTCACTTGTATGAAAACAATCTGCATAGTTGTCGACCTTTGTGAGTTCAACCGCTTTCGTTGAGTTGTTGAAAATTGAAAATTGGACAACAGTGCTTTTAAGTGATGAATCCCGGTTTGTCTAACAATACAATACCTTCGCAATGTCCAGGAAGTGCACTTTTTTAGTTATGATTTGGGGAGGAATCTGTATCGGAGGAAGAACCGCTCTCAATTTGTTGGAGAACTTTTTGACAGGGATTAGATATTGGTACCAATTGTCGTTCCATATGCAACAGCGATTATGCCCAATTTTGTTTACATGCATGATAATGTCAGATCTCACACTTCAAAGATTGCAATGAAATTTTTGGAAAACAATAATATTACTGTGTTACCATGGCTAGCTCAATCCCCAAAATGGAACTTCATCGAGCACTTATGGGACCTGCTTCATAGAAAGAAGAACTCTTTTTTAGCACTTCACGATGCTTCGAATGAGATTCCCCAACAGGACATCGATCATTTAATTCTGAGCATGCCCAGACAATGCAAAGAAGTTGTCACGAATCGAGGTCATATAAATTATTAAATCATGGTTTTGTTAAGTTTTACAATCTAGAAATGGTTTTTAGTTTTCACACATTTTTAAATTATTCGTTTTTTTAAATAAACTTTTATTAGCAGCTTTTGTGTATCCATATTCAAACTAAATTAAAACCGAAGTTTAAAATAAAATGGCCGTATATATTTAAGACATTGCGACGGTTTGTATTTTCAAATCAAAAATGATTTCAATGATTTGCTTTAATGATTAATATCAACCAAATCTTTATTTACTACATTATTCAATTTTATCATTTACATGTTTGCCTCTCCTTTGCAAATTTTTGAGTGTTGTATTTACATGATATATCAAGTAATAAACAACATAATGTAATTAACAGTAAATAAAAGGTATATTTCTGTTTGTTTATTAGGTTTCTCTTATTTATTTTCATTGTACATTTAATAATATTAATGTTAAATTTTGAAATTTGGAGAAATGTTTGTTTCCTTTATTAATTTATCTTTCAAATCACTGTATTGATATTTTCTATAAATTTTATATTTGTTACGGCCAATAATAAGTTCCGGATTTTATAATTCATCAAATTCTCCATTCAGTGAATTCATATATGACTGCGTTTACAAAGCGCCACTCTGTCACAAAAAAGCTATGCAAATGAAAGACGTCGCAAAAAAGTAGGGTGCCTTTGAAACGCCAACTGAAAAAGGCTGAAAATCCTGTTTCGGCCTATTCGAACCGGCTTCAGGTCGCGTCTCAAACGTTTGCCTATAGAATTACGTGGAAAATTGTGCAAATATTTAAGCGAATCCGGTTGGCGTTGTTTCGCCTCCTACGTAACCGAGCTCGCTTCGTTGGCCAAATCAGTTTTCGGATTTGAAAGATGGTTGATTACTTTGAAACTTTCGTACGGCAGCAATTGGGCTGTTGAACTGATTAAAATATAGGAAATGAGACCTCGGAGCAAATTTAAATGGCACCGCGTTAAGTGAACTTAATTTCAGTATCGAGATAATTTACTCATTAACTGATACGGAAGTTTAACACGAAGCCAGGAAATTGTCGTCTAATGTTTTTAAAGCTTGTTTCGTATGCAAATAGAAAATTAAAAACTTAGATCGTGTAAGATCCAAGTGGTCCCTTTGGGCATTCCCTCAGGACCAATTATTAATATTAATTGGACGTCCAATATATACATCAATGCGGAATATTAATTGGAAGAAAGTTCTCCAACTTGGTAGAGTGTTATAGAAGCGATATGATGTATGGAGAGGACGCAATGGGGACAGGTAATAAGGATCCAATAATTGTGACGCATTGAATTGCACGGTAATTCAATAAAAGTTGAAACGATCCATCTTTTCCGATTTCATTTCATTTTCGATTCCAGTATCTAATTAACTTTGCTATTTTTGTACTCTTCGATTGCCATTGTGATTAATGTTCGCTCGTGTATTGACACGAGAAAACATTAATCACATCAAATTTAAATAACATTTCGCAACTAAATTAAAACTTTTATCAAACAGAGAAATATGATTTAAAATTTTATATAATGTAAAAAATGATTTTAAGTGCATCAATGGCTTTTCATATTCGGTTACATGATTTTGTTAATTGGTTTTTGAATTCACCGAGTTTTAACTAAAATGTCAAAATATTATATTAATAAAATTAGTATGTTAATAAACATAAAAAGATGTGAATTCATGCTATTCATTTATACAGAATGATTCACGTAACTTATTCATTCATTGACCTTTTTTTTAAGTTATTTTGAATAATTTTCGTTTTCGTTATGGTTATGGCGGAAGTGACATCAACTTTTCATTTTCAATGAAACACCTCATATATTTTTGGAATTTTTAAATTGTACTTGTACCATATCCCATATCTAAACGCAAAAGTTTTTAAGATACTATTTTTTTCTCAAAGATTGATGGTCTAACTAAAATTTCTATAAAGTTACCAATTTTGAATGAGGAATGTTCATTTTCGACATTCTGCCAAATTTTATTCGTTATTTACGTTTCATTTTGTGGATTTTAGATGCTAAAAAGTTCATTTTCTCACATAAACAATATAAAAAGTCATTATTAGAATTTCCAAATTTTATACGGAGATTCGTTATTTTCGTTTTGTGCCTTAATAAATCAATAACTGTTAATTTCAATGGAACTCCATGTATTGTGTGATCAAATATGTTCCATCATCATCAAAAAATAATGACAATAAAACTGTTCCACAACGTTTTCTGAAGTTTTTATCATATCATTGGTAGAGAAAACAAGTTTTAAGATAGAAAAAAGGAGAAACAACTATCAGTTATAAATGACAAGGATGGTAATTTTTTATATACACACCTCTGAGTGCCACAGACTGATTTTTATTACTTTCAAATATCTCGAGTAATAAACTGTGTACGAAAAGATATCTTAGATTATTGATTTGGATTTTGTGGCTAAAAACATTTTTTTCAATTCATAATAGATACTCTGTACTCGAGGAATTCGAATCTGCAATAAAAACGAGATTATTGTTCTCCTTAAGCAGGAGAGGAGATTTTATTTCGAGAAATTATTAAATTTTTTATTATATTATTACTTTGATAAAGTTCTGGTTTTAAATGTTAAAAACAAATCAACTACAAAAAATAGTTTAATTAAGATTACTGAATTTGTTTTTAAAATGCTTTTTATTTATAATTTCAGCATATTTTGCTCTTTTATGTAAAAAAATAAAGTTATTATAATTTATAATATATACACAGTATTTTGTTGAAGATATTTAATATTTAAATTTAATTTTAATGTGCAGTTTGTACAGATTTTGATATTAAATTTGCCATTTTCATGTTTCAATAGTTTACGTAATATAAAAATACAAAATTGAATATACCAGATATTGTTTTAAAATATAGAATAAAATATGTATTGCTTATGCATTCTGCAATTTCAATTTTATCACAACAATTGTTATTGCATGTATAGATATTTATATTGTCTCTTTTTTGACCTATTCGGAGTTTACGTATTCCATCAATATTTAAATTGACAATCAACTCCGCCAAATATAAAAAAATAATTAGACTTTCCATCGTATAATAAAAGCATTCGAAGAAACGAAAGCGAAACCGCAAACAAAAAGCGAATTTAAATCTAAATTTCGGCGTGCCGCAGTTTATTGATTTTGAAAGACCCACGGAGGCATCGCGGGGCCCGAGAGTGGGAATTTTGACCGCCAAACCTCCGACTTTGTTTATTCTTTTAATTGATCCCGCACTCGCATGTGTTCTATACTCCGACAACGGGTCCGTGCCACATCGATCGGGGGCGGCGGCGGCGACGGAGACGGTGGCGGCACCGTAACCGGCCGATGCAAATTTCGCGGACCATTTGTCCGGGAAAGTGACCCCGGGGCCAGGACGATTTTGGACGGCGCAAACGAAGAAGGAGCGTGCCCGGGGGACCTGAAAGCGGATGGAACTTTTATTACGTTTCCGAACGGAGAGAACTATTTCAAGTGCGTTATGCGGACGAAACGTTTCAACTTTACTCTATTACTTTTACTCTTTGCTAAATTCGGCTCCGACTTTATTTTACAATCTGACAAATGCAGTTCGACTTGAATGAAATTATTGGAATTACTTCGCACTTTGTTTCGGCTTTTGAATATATTATAGTTACTGTCGAATTTAATAGCATTTAAATCACATTTTTAATCTCGAAAAGGCCATTTCTAAAATATTTATGAAAATTAACACTAATTTTTTCATTTATGTATTTATTACTAATATTGACAATTGATAAAAATTTTTTTAACTACTTCACTAAAAAGTGTACCTACTTAAATTTCGAGATAACATGGGTATGTGGGAATACCCACGCAGCAAATGTTTTCTACATCTGAAGTTCACCAGATCTCACCAGATGTTGAAGGATTTTATTTGGAATGTCCGTGGAATAAATGTTATATATTTAGGTACCGAATACCGAGAAAAGGCCCACCAAATGTGGGAATACCATCTGTGGAGGTAAACGTTTACGATGCTAGGTAGACCATCTTCTGAGAAGGCTCACGAGAGGTAAATGTGCCAAGGCGCTCTTAAATAGACGGAGCACCCTGACTCGAGATGTGTTAGAGTTTGATATTTCCTGATGAATAGTCCACGTGCAACCTGATAACACGTTCACACAACTCCCCAACACTTTCCTTTCGCCCAGTGTTAGAGTGATCAATAAACATCGTCGCAATAAACAACGCATTATTATTCCACACCAAGAACATTCCTGAGAATCACGCCACAAACTCACATTTTCAAAAAAAAAAACCTGTCGATATTTTTTATATATTTTTTTTAATGTCATGAAAAATTTGTCTTGGTGAATTGAAGAAAGTCAAAATTTCTTGAAAAAATTAATTTTAAATTTGACTTTTGAGCTTTTTCCTTGAAACTTCATGAACAAAATTTGTTTATGCCTATTTCTTTTCACAAAGTTCAAAAATAGAATATTTTCAAAAAATAAATAAAAATGTAACCTCAAAAAATTGAAAAACAATGTTATTGACAAACTTCTTTTTTTTTTTGAAAATATTGTATTTTTGATTGATTAACTTTATGCAAAAATAGGTATACAGTATAAAAAATTCATTTTGATTTTTCTCAATTGAGAAGACAAGTTCCTAAATATAAAAGATTTAATAAAACATTTTCATATTCATTTTTTTGTTATATATATATATATATATATATATATATATATATATATATATATATATATATATATATATATCAAAACGTGAAATCTCATTTTTAATAAAAATTGTTAAATATTCATAAAAAATTTATTGAGATTATCAAAAAAATGTATGCTATTTTTGATGATCTTTATGAAAAAAATAGGCATATACAATAAAAAACAATCAGAAAAATTTCAAACAAAAATTAATTTTTCCCTGAGAAATGTTATTTTTTTACTCGATCATCGTGAAATTTTGTAGAAATTTGTTTTAAAACGGAAAAAAATTAAAATCGGACAAAAAACACAAATTTTATAATGGTCTTCAAATGGGTAAACCCCTATATTAAACATATTTTTTCATTTTCTTCCTCGAATTAACCAATGAATGGAAAAAAGTAGTGAAGAAAATAATTTAAAATTAAATTCCAAATAACATTTTAGGATGGTGATGATATGATAATTACTTGTTTATAGTCCATTGATACATTTAAAGCACAATATCATGTTTCAAATACTGAATATTAAATTAATTTAAAACATAACATAATTTTCACAACTTCATTTACATAATTTATTCATAATAAAGGTAAGAGCAATGTAATTAGAACCATTACAACAGGAATTTAACTACCTAAAATTTAATCTGATATAAAATATTATATTACACTTTAATTTTAAATAAATGAATGTTCTTATGATTAAATTAGATCAGTTAATATTTTCTAGTGAGGGGCAAAACATGAATTAATTAACGTCATGTTAAGCGCATCTACATATTTGTTTCGGTTGAGTTCATTCCAAAATATGCAATCATAACGCGTTAACCCGATGAATATGCATGGCTTCATTACATCCGGAGATAATCTCCGGCGTTATGCTAAAGATAAGAGAAGAAAAGCATAACGTGTACTAAGCCAAGTGGGAAAACTGCCCCGTACAAGTAAATCGTTACAGCATCCATGGCAGGTAGTAGGTGTTCCAACCTCTATCCCGATACTGATCCCGATCCCGGCTGCGTTGCCAGCACCTTATTTACCGATTTACCTTGTCGGATTATTTCTGCTTGAGGAGAGTTTCTATTTACAACTAACTCATCCGCCCAAAGGGCGTACAAGAGGAAAATTTAGAGTTATTTCTTCGAAGCAATGTTTAATTTTCTGCACAACCAAATTGACTATTTCAAATGTTAGATTGGCACGTTTTACAAAGGATTAAGTACCATCATCATTATTATATGCGAGTTTAACTAAAATTAAACAAGTTTATATAGAGCATAAATTCTGAATGGACATTGATAAATTGCCCGTAATAAATACATTTTATTAACATCAAAGGGCACATATTAATATTCACTTCATAGTAGTTATGGAAATCAGCAGAAATTGTACGTTTGGAGTACAACTAAATGTTATACAGGCATAAAAAACTAGCATAACTCGATTAATACGCCACACTACGAATTCTCTTGGTTAATCTAAACTACCAAATACATTCCCTCAATTCGAATTATGTGGAGAATCAAATAACTGTGGTTTCCTACTTCACTCTGTCTAAATAAAAAATGTCTAATAATATTTATTTTCTAAAATTGGATATTCATTTCTGAATATGAAATTTAAATATAAAACTCACAAGGTTTCTTTCCAATTTAATGAAAACTAAATATGTACCTTGTCTCGTCAAGATATATATTTTTGTTATGTAAAATTTATTTTATTTTTCAATAAATCATTTTTCAGTAATACAATAATAAATGTTTTTTGTCTTCTATATTAAAAGGTCTCACCTAGATTTCTAAATAATTATATTTTCAAATATTAATTTTAGTGAGTCAACTTTTATTACTATTTAATTTTCATATACAAAATTATTAAATTAAAGTAACAATAACGTTTTACGTATGACCGCATTCACCATTTTTGGAACTAGAAATCAGAAATATTGTGAAATTGGCAGATTAAGTTAAAATATCAATTTAATTATTTTAATTAAAAAATGTTAAATTAAAATTAAATTCAATATAGATTATATTGATAGAGACAATAAATATGTTCAATTTTTATTTGAAATTTGAATCAAAAATAAAATTAAAAAAAAAATAATCACAATATTAAAGCAACCAATTATTGTCATATTAGCTAAACAATGACTAATTTTATGACTTAAGGAAGTTACTTTACTTCAAAATCAAGTTGACCTTCTTGTGTAACAAATAAAATTTGATATAAATACGTTGCGCATTCACCATTTTTACATTACGGATTGCTTTTCAGGAACCTTAAAAGATGAAATATTTATTGGAAAAAATAAAATTAAAAATAATCAAAAAATTAATATTTTAGTTTTAAAAATTATTCAAAGCAGCGTATAATAAGTAATTACAATATTTTAATTTTAAACTAAAAAAGTTAAATTTAAAAAACCATTTTCCTACAAAGAAAAATTTAATTATGCAGCCACGTATTAAATTCATCATTTACAAAAGATAAAATTAAAGTACAAACGGAATTTACCTGTTTTAGCACCATCAAGCCGACGCATTTATAATTGTGTTAGTATAAAATTAAAATTAATATCGTGCCAGACCTTAACATTTTTAAACCAGTTAGGGCCAACGTTGTATATTCCTCTTGAGAAACATTTCCTAGCCGATTGTTGTAATGCGCGTTGGCTATGTGATTATTTAGCGCCCTCGTGACCCACTTAAACGAGCTTCAGGATCCGCTTTAATACTTTTAATACCGGATAGTGTGTTACTGTTACCATTTAGAGCAAAACGGTCGCTTCCATGCTCTTTAATATGAAGCTAAATCGATGAAGCCATCTAATAATCTTCTTTCAACACTTTATATCAACTTGGGGATGTTTTATTAAATAACTGTATTAAAGTAATTTCTTTTGTAAAATAAATTTTGCGAGAGACAAGTTTTTTCGCGGCTCAGACCAACTCTTATTAAAATTTTATTCAATTACTCCACGGAACAGCTGCTTTAGTTTTCCCTTGTGCTTTGTTTTATCAAAGCTAAAATAATCTAGCTCCTATTTTTAGTAAACGGTGTGTAAAGAACATTTGTATAACTAAAAAAATAGAAAATATTTTTATAGAAAGAAATAAAAAAGTGTATGTAAATTTACTGTAAAATCTGTATGTTTTACCCCTTTGAACTCTATAAACAGCTTCCACTTGAACTTTTACTTTTTTGGTCGGTCGAACTTCTCGCATCAGAACGCTTTGTTCGACCTCGAAACATCAATATCTTCTTTCTGATTCAGTCAAGTCTTGGTGGAACTTTGTTACCAGATAATTGAAAAGGAAAAACATTCTAAATGTCCTATTTAAAACTGAATATCGACATTGGATATTTGGAATGAATGAGAATTAATTGAAACATGCAACACATGCATACCAATTGTGTTTGTGGCTATGCATTAATCTTTTAAGGACATTTGTATTTTCCTAGAAACATGTTAACAACTACCTGTCATGCTTCTAAGTGAACTGCGCTTAAATATTCATTAAATTCATTGTCTTTATACATGTAATGATGACTATAAATATCAATTTCAATTTATCTATTTG
This sequence comes from Aethina tumida, assembly GCF_024364675.1. Taxonomy (NCBI): domain Eukaryota; kingdom Metazoa; phylum Arthropoda; class Insecta; order Coleoptera; family Nitidulidae; genus Aethina; species Aethina tumida. The sequence goes on along the minus strand of NC_065437.1, from coordinate 18,602,592 downwards.
AATTGATTTTTTGTTACTATTAGAAATTTAATTTTCTGGAAGCACATACTAGCACTTGAATGAAAATTATAGATTTATAATACCAGCCCCTACTACTAGGTATAAAAATATTTGTTATTGAATCAGGTAAAGCTATATTTCTTCCAATCTAAACATATTAAGTACCCGTTGGATGGACAATTAAATCATCTTTCTAAACTTCTCCCTCAATGTATAACCACACCTTTATCATCGACTTAATTTTAGGACTTCTTAATTCAGTTCCCTTCAATAATATTTTGAATCCCCTCATAAACGTCGCTTCCGGCCTCACGTGCCGGTTACCGTTTTGTAACGTAATAAAGTTAGGCACCCTGAATGCGAGTTGCGGAATGTGAAAATATTTGGACTGGCAACTAGGCCTATTCGCTACGAACTGCAGATCGAAAACGAGAGCCGTTTGGGTCTCCCTTCGCAATGATAATGTAATGTAGGACCGCACACACACATACACCGACGTCTCGAGGGAAAATTGAATGCGATCAGGACCTTCGATCTCCGCTTTAGCTCAATCCCATTCCGTTACAGCTCTAACTTTGACGTCATAATCTGGATATTATGTGTAATATATAATTTAACAATGCGTGATAAAATGTGCCGGATTGGTTCGTCTAGTAATATAATTGTTTGTACACAAAACGTTGTGTCAAATAAATATTTACGGGTAATTCTAATTAGAAAACCAAACACAGTTCCAAATGTTGATGAATGTTTGCAGCCACAACCATTTGAAATCCACAACTTAATTGTGCCTTGTTGGAAACTAATTCCGAAGACAATCTCATTGATGCCGCAGAAATTCGAAAGTTCGGAAAGCCGATTTTCACATCGACATTGACCCGGCACAGTTGGATACGCGTCAGTGCCAAGTTCCAGATACGAAAACGGGGGAATGCCACTGTGGAAAGTTTTCCGGATCGCCCGGTCGGAAAACTCGGCACTTAATTAGAGATACCGCGAGATGTGCGAGCTTAATTGACACTGAACATCCCCCTCCGATTTTGGAAACTTCACCGGTAATTAAACGATACGAATGGAGAATAAACTAGACAGAGCCTATTAATAGACGACCTCCGTCTCTGTTTCGAGAACGAAACAGTAACGACACCTGGAAAATGATGCAAAAGTGACGGGTATTTTGTTAGAATAAAAAAATTCTGAATAATCAGTTTTATTACTAATTAAATTAAACTTATCAACTATTAGTTGAGCGATAAAAGACTGTTAATTTTCATTAATATTTTTATAAAGGCAAACAATGGCCCAAGTGCTAATTACGTAAATTTTAAACTTGAACTTTAAAACTCTTAAATCCTGAAATATAAAATTAAATTTAGCACTTAGGTGCTAAATATGTAATTTGGGATTCTAAATTCATTATAGGAAAACATATTTTTTACTTATTACTAAAATTAAGTTGTTTTATATGTGATCTCTTCTTTTAATTAATTAGTTAAAACGACGCTAAAATAATATATAATAAATATTTTATATATATTTTTTTATTTTCTTCTGTTTTAAACTCCCAAAAAGTTAAATATGAAAATTTAAGACTAAATGTAAAATGGATAAATTTATAATTTAAAAAATGAATTTGAACAATTTTAATTTTAATTCAATATTACAATTAAAAAATAAAAAGAATAAAATAATTGGAAATGGTGAATGTCCTTTGTAGTTTAGTAACTGCGATCCCTCGTATAATTACACTTGATACCTAAATAAAACAGCTTACAATTAAAATTAATTTAATTCTGCCGATGAAGTAAAAGAGACGCGTACAAATCGGGTTTTAAAATAACGACTTTGTAAAAGGCTTAAAGTGGAGTAGGGATGAAAGCCGAGGCGACGATTAAAGGTGAAATCTGTTTTTTCAAGGGTGTCGGGTGTCGTTCAGCGGCGCAATAAAACACCTCGTTTACGTGCACTTCTCACATGAAATTGTCGGGCTATTTAGCTTTTTGAAACCTATTAAGCTCGAGAACTTTGAGAACCTCAACTAATATTCTTTGGCGGCTTCCATTCTCCTACAAAGGTGGCGAGTGCGCTGATTTAAAACATCAAACGATTCAGAAAATTAAATCGTAACAACGGGAGGTTACTTTGTCCGGAAAGTACTAATTAAAAAATGGAACGGTATTCATTAACTGCGACACAGATCACAACAAGTGAACAACAACGCAAAATTGCGACAAATGACGAACTAATTACTTCCGTTAATTATTGTTGACAATACGAACGCGCCGGTTTTACAGCGATTGCCGACGGCTGATAATTGCGTTTGTTGCAATCGATTATGGCTAATTATAGCGCGTCCGCGTGGCAAGCCCTTAATTATCCATATTCCGTTCTATTAATTCTCTCTTTGGTTTCCAATTTAAATATACTCATTGGTTAATGGTATGAAGTTGAATAATTTGATTAGCCTTTATGTTCATAACAAATGATAAATGTCAACTAAAAGATAGTCGGATAATTCGTTACCTGTTACATTAATTATCTAATCACTATAATCAACATATACAGGGTATCATTGACTCCAAAGTGCTTAACTGCTTATTAATAGTGCAAAGACAAGTTTTAAAAAATATGTTTATATATTCGTTATCCAATTTTTTTAATTTTACCAAATTTGCATCTCACAGAATGTTGTTTAAAGAACAAATAAAAATGTAGATAATTAATTAATATGGATCAAGTATAGATTTAATTGTTAAACCAAATTATTATTTTTTAGGTAGATGTATATAAATTAAAAATAAACAAAAATTTTTTATCATTAATGGTAAACATATATGTATCGATTATGGATAAAAAACTCTATTTGTAAAAAAAGCTCGTGCTTTTTAAAATATAATAGCAAAAAGGAAAATTAATGTACAGTAACATATACAAGTATACGAGGGTGGTCCGATAAGTACTTAGCCTACAAAAGAAAAACAAAAATTTTGAAAAAGTGGCGATTTATTTTTTTCCTTTAAGTATATTTCTTCAAACATGTTGAATTTCTGTGATTCAATTTGTAAAATATTTATGATGAATTTGATTGTAAACGTGCCCCCCATGTTTTATATAGGACTGATGTCCGGAGAATAGAACAAATAGGACGAGCAAGACAAAACATTGCCTCTTAGCCAATCTGTCACAATTTTGAATTTGTGTTTGCTTTTGAAATTGTTTTCATGTTGAAACACATTTACTAAGAACATCATTTCGTCCCTGCAGCATGTTTAAAATAAACAGAATTTATTATATATATATATATATATATATATATATATATATATATAATCTTGAGTTTTTCTTATAGATCTGGGGTCAAATGGACCCCCATCCACTAAGCATTTCTCACAGTCCTTGAACTAATTTCAGCAAGTCCTATTTCCTATTATTCAGTTAACGATTAGATTGGATTGTTGTCTATCCAATTATACATTTTTTCGTATCTACCATTTTCTCTAAACTTCTAAACTTTTAAATAATGCGGGAAACAATCGACTTACTTAGCTATAAACTAAAGAAGTACCCTTTTATAGAAAATAAAATGCAATCAGTTGCATAGGTATTCAAATTTACAGTATATGTACAGTATATTCCAAAAAATAATTCATTTCTTTTATTTTGTTTAGTATTAACTACTTTAATGTATTAAATTTCTAAAGCTAAAAAAAGTTAGAAACATTGTGTTGTGTCAGATATTTTTAAACATCTTTGTCATTTTACACACAATACGACATGCAATACAATAAGACGGAATAAGAAAATGACGAAAAGCAGAAAAACGTGGAGTGCTCTAGAAGCGAAATAAGATACAGTCGAAAGAGCGACACACTGGCCAAATTACCGATAATAAACAAACAAACACACATACTGTCGTTCGTCTGTGTTTGTGGGTCAGTGCAACAACGTTCCGCTTTACTTTACACAATCACCACCGACCCAATCTCTTGCCTCTGTGATGGACTAATTAAAACGTATACACTGAATAAATTTTATTCAGAAAATATGGGGTTCACTTTGTTCAACCTTCAAGTAGAATTCATAAGATTTATGATGTTTTGTATTGCTTAGTCTTTGTTTCATTAATTCAAAATATTACGATAATTTTTTATTTTATGTCTAAATCGACTTATCTAATTCTTTATAGTTCATTGGCTTTTATTTTATTTATATTTATCTATTTTTATTTAAAAGCTGAAAAATATTAATAGCTTTTAAAAATGTATCCAAAATTTTATGATTATTTTTATAATTAAATTTTAGAAAAAGTTTTGTTAATTAATTCCTAATTATTTGAATTAGTCCCATTATAATATAATAAGATTAAAATTACACTATTCATTAATTAAGAAAATCCACCACATAAGTGAATGAATACAAATTCCTTAAGTAGCATCAGTCACAAGGACGCATTCGTACCTTTAGTCTGCGCTCATGCAGGAAAGCCACATCTAGGCAAATTAATTAAGTAATTACATTCCATTTTAAGCCCGGCCCTCCGGACTTTCCATTCACAATCCATTATTGTTTAATCCGTGTGTAAACCGCCTAAACCCCACCGCCCTTTATGGTATCCGCAATAAGCTCACGGTGTATCCTATTTCCAAATTAACTTGGTCCCAACTTCAGCAACCACTTCCTCCTCCGACTCCACTCAAGCCAACTTTAGCGGGACTAAACGTAAGAAAAGGTAAATGGGCGGTTTTTTTCTGGCATTTAGCCACTTTCTAATGTAAACATTCTTGTTGTTGCCCACTGGGGAATCGATGTCTCCCATTTGTCTCCTATGTCTCGATTTAATTGAGTCTCCCGCCCATGGATTGTAATTAATTGCCTTCTCCAGTCAATAAAGACCGACACAAAGATAAACATGAATGTTTATTTAGTTCTTAACAGGTATTAATTACCCTTAGTTACGCACCTACTTAAATAGGAAAAAAATACGTAAATATGTAAGTCACTGATTCCAATTAAAAATGTCTATGCTTTTTTCCATGTACACTGATTCATGTTCTTATATTTCTACAAATTTATGTCTTATTTTTAAATTAATCCAAATTTTTCGGAAATATTGAAATTAACAAGCACTGTTAAGTTTGAAACTATTCTCTAAGAACGTTGCCCCTAAATATGAATTTGCATGTTTTGACTCGAAACCGTTTTTAGACAAATCGATTTGATTTCTACAACGCAAGTGTTTTACATTCCGGACACGTTTCACTATCAAGAGTGCGACGCACCCGGCTTCATTTTACTTCCGCCTTCGTCGTTGACCGTATTGATCATTTTCATTTTGTTAGAAAATTCCCCCACCAACGGCATGAATTAAAATTAAAATCGAAAAACCAAACAATTCGGGAAGGTTGAAGTTCAAAAACTTCCCAAGGTCCCGTATATAAAACAATTTTCATCGGTTTCTGGTATTATAAAGATGAAAAAAGTTCGTGGTGTAAAACGAAAATTCTGGACGGCACCGCAACCAACCGCAACTTTTCAACCACCGGTGAACTTTTGCTTTTATCAGGGTTTTCTTTGTGATTTCTACCTCACACCCTTACATCGCTTGTAACGACAAAAAGTCTGTTTTTATGAACCACATCAAAGAAAATACAATAAAAACCAGAAAAGCTGTTGCCCAACCTACTTGTTTATTTAGGCTAGGACGTGATTTTATTGAGTTCAAAATGAAGCGCCGTACTTAAATTTTTTTGTCATTTCACGTCAATTTTTAATCCTTTTCTGTTTAGTGAAGGACTTACAAACTTTCTGGGCAATATTAAAGAGACTTCAATGGGAACTGCAACGTAGAAACTATGAAAATTGCAAAAGTTTTTCATAGTCGATAGTTTTAATAGCAGTTGAATTTTTATACTTTTGTTTATTTAAGTTGAAGTTCCGGTAAGCATTGTGAATTACGTAGCTTGTTTGAACTAATTTAAAAGTTAAATTAATATAATATAATTAATTTAGCTTTAGGCAAAGTTGTTATGACATAAAAATGCACCAGTTCATTGTTTTCAGTCTCAACAATTCAGGTTTACAAAATTATAATTACAAAGTTCACCTGTTCACTTCGCTCTAGGAACAAACATTTCAAAACGATTAAATTACGCTGACGTAAAAAGCAATTTTATATTTTCAAACATGTGGATTCTGCAAAGAATAGAAATTACGATTTTCAGGTCAATAGGAACAAATATAAAACGTAGTGACGCATTTTTCCAAATTTCCGCTACTTATGGAATGTAATTTTGCCCGAGTGCCTTTTTCAATTTGGGTCCTTGCTTTGGAGTCACCTGAAAAAATGCCGAGACAAGAGGATTTTAATTTGATTTCAACGCCATTACTAAAAGCATTACCCACGTATAATTAAAAGCGACACGATGATCCGTACAGTAGAACTTCATTTCATTATCTTGTATAAATTGTATATATGATATTTAAGTAAAAGGATACTAGATAATTATACACAATGAATACAAATCATTACAGTTGTTTATTTCGTTCCCGTTCTAAATAAATTATTTTTATATTAATTCTGTCAAGTTAAAATAATTGCTTAAAAATGTTTAAAAAAGTTGACACTAACAAATGTGAAGTTTAGTCTTATTCATAAAAGAGACGGAATGTTTTTTCATCGCATCATTTTTCAAGGAAGGAAAACTGGCAAGCAAAAATTCGGCTGTCCACATTATTTGAATAGGAACAAAAAACTGACAAAAGAGAGCAAAATAAAAAATCTGATAAAATAATTTTGTAGTATTAATCATGACCAGGCACTATTCATTTTAAATATAATTAATTACTTATATTCACCGTGTTTTTTAAAGACTGGCTTCACATTTTTCCATTTCAACAAATTCAATGTGACGAGTAGATGATTCCGTGCTAAAAGACAAATTTGAATTGAATTTAGCAGCCGGATTATTCACCGGCACACCGTAAAGACCGGCGAGCCGTTGAAATCCGTCCGGATCGGGAGTGCGAGTCACGAATTGATGCAGATTCGTCTTGCAGATTCGATATTAAAATGCGGGGCGTCGCGACGGCGACGCGAAAAAGATTTCGCGATGAATATCTGATCCGGGGCGTCGAGTCTTTGACCCTCTCGCACGCACACACCCCATCTATAACGTTGTTAACTGGCATCATTGGTGGCACGAATACTAATTAATTTCGTACGAAATCTATGTATTTATTTATTTTATCGGACCAAATTTCTAGCAAAATTCAAAATTTAAAACAATGAACTGCGTAATGTTTATATCAGTATCAATATATGTACCAATAAAAACGTTTGTTTTTCAGCGGAAAGGGCGGACGAGAAACTCCACAGACGTACAACGGTTCGCATGGGCATTCGAGTGGTCCAGAGGGCGTATGCACCCCCATCCCCACATATGTATGTACCCGGGGGTGGCGCCCGTACCAATAAGGTAAACAATGAAAAGCACTATAATTTAATAATAACAAACTACATGGTTTGTCATAAATCTCCGATTTAATCGACACGTTGTGGTTGTAAATGCCAATATCTCGCTTCAGTTACTAAAATTAATATTAATTGCACACGTAAATATTACGTAATAAATTATTACGAGACACGGCTATCCAACTTGTTACGAAAAGCAGCTGAATTTAATAATCCCCTTTTCCTATCTACCTTAATCAATCATTTGTATCAGTCACATTACGATGTATTTCATGTTTTTCTTCACATTCAATTATGTATTACACAAAATGATATAAAATAAATCGTACAAAAATTAATATTTATTATTTTATTTTTAAAATTGTTTAATTATACAGGGTTTTTGGATGTTCGCGTACGTTTAAAACTTGAAGATTCATATGCCTACCTTTATATAACGAAGCTGGAACGCATTTATCCGAGTACCCTGTATATAAATAACAAAAAATTATGAAAAAAATCAATTTCATAATATTTTAAAAGTTGCCATATTTTTTTATATTTAGAAGTTGACCTTTACCTCTACAGGAAATATTAACTCAACTTAATTAATGGTGCCAGTTACCATTTGGCTCTCTAATTAAACGACCACAATTATATTATTAATAAAACACTCACTCGAAACAATTACAATTGCCATAAATTTTGCAGGAGAGGGCAAAACAGAACCGAAAAGCTTTACTATTCGGATGTAAAAGCTCCCCCTTAGAAGCGAAGTTCCCAAAGGAGCCGGAACAAAACAAGTCGCGGTCGGTGGAGGCGGTGGGCAACAGCATCGCGGAGGACACACCCTACACCGGAAGCACCAGATCCACCGGCACCGTCGTAGAACGAATATCTCGGGAAAAATCGCAAAAAGAAAGGACAACAGACGACGAAAACGAGACGAGCGCACCGACCATCACTGTCGAATCGACGACGGAGAACAAGAGCGTGTCGTTTCGAGAGCAAGAACAACATTTGACGAACGGTGTGGACGACAAGCCGGAACCGGTCGCGTCAGACCATGAGGAGGACGACAAGAAGATCGCGGAGAACTTCCGTTCGTTGTGTGGCGGGAAACGACCCAGCTTGGCGGCCTATTTGGCTGGCGTGCCCGCGCCCAAGGCGACAGTGGAGAAACCGTTCCTGCTGAGCGACGGCAGGGTGGTGCTTTCCGCCTCCCTCGATAAGGCCATCTACTCGCACGGTGAGGAGATACATGTCAACGTCAAAATCAGGAACAACAGCACCAAAACTGTTAAAAGAATCAAGGTAAAGAAATTCTTTAACATCTACATTATTAAAATTTGAAATGTGGTAAGCACTAAGGCAAGCAGAACATTCATTCTGGGACATAATGGATATAGTTGGTAAATGTTCCCTATATTGTCAGATTCAATAAATTACATTCAAATAAGCTATTAATTGATTATTGAATTAATTATTTTCATAATAAGCACCGTGAAAATATATTCCAAATATATGTAATTAGAAGTACAGTAAAATACAATTTTATTGAGAAAAATAATAGATAAAAACAACTATCTAAGGAGGAAGCTAGTTACGTTGTTAGAATGCACCTTAAACTCTCAGTAGGGTTAAAAACAACTAGTCACGCAAACATAAAAAGTAACGTATTGATTCGTTATTGAGAAAGTATACCAATAAACATAAAACGTAACTTATTACTTGATTACGCCTCAATAGGTAGCGTATTGAATTTGAAGACACTCGTCAGGGTTGCATTATGTCGAGTAAGTACAATTGAAAAATGAGAACACGAGACAAAAACCTCTCATTTCTCATTTTCCAACAGAAAACGCAAGGACATCCCGATAATTCAGCGATTTATTTGTCACGATCGGCTTGCCGAGCGCCGTTTTCACGATGCTCTTACTCTTTACGACTTGTTACATCGAAACTTGGGGTGGATTCCGGTTGGTCTCGTAAAACGTGACTGATGTTAAGCGTGCCATTGTAGAGACACTTTACAAATGGTTTTTGCGCGGGAGAAATACATTTTATCAAGACGACACTGTATCAACTCCAACTTCTTACTTAGACTCTATAAAAAATGCAATGGATAATAAACGACCTGCAGTGATCAGGGTTTTTGTTGTTAATATTTTATAGTTTCACCGTTAAAGGTACACATGTATAATAATTTATTTTTTATAATTACCGATTTACATTTTAAAGGAATGACAGTATTACAGTGGTGATGTATTTTAGGTTTTTGTAGTTCAACATGTGGATGTGTGCATGTTCTCTAATGGCAAATTCAAAAATGTGGTGGCGATGCTTAATACGAAGGATGACTGTCCGTTGCATTCAGGCGCAACAATGGATAAAACGTTTACACTTTTGCCAATCAAGAGTTCCACCAAAAATTGGATAGCCTTAGAAGACTCTTACACGAAATCTGGCACTAGTCTCGCCTCGACTGTTACCACCAGCGAAAACAATCCAGATGACAGGTAAATATTTACATTGCTATTTTATAAAACAATAGGGAAAGAGATTTTAGATATATACTTGGAAATAAAAAATTCAAAAAAATTGAATAAGTAATATATTTTGTAAATATTTTCGTATAATTTAACTTTAATATCAATATGTATTATACAAAGTCATAATATAAATATATGAGTTTCATTAATTAACTTTGCTTTGAGTTTTATGCTTTGATGTGGAGCGAGCCACACAGAAAACACAATATTACACAGACGAAGTTTTAATTTACATGCAACAAAACAAAATTTGATTTTAATTTGCATTTGTGTGCGAGGACAGAAGCAGAGTGAATTTGTTTTAATTATTTTAAAGTTGTCAAACTGAGAGATGCGCCAAAATAATTAAGTACCATTAATTTACTAGATTTTATTTTCGACATTGAAACTAAATTGTGTGCTGTGTGCTTTATTTTTTTTTACATTTTTACATGCGTTAAATATGAACTACTACTACGAATTTAGAGAATTAAATGACAATATTTTTACTCTGCTTTTGTAAATTTGCTATGTATTTGATTTTTAATTTTAACTGTATTAATTTTGCACCATTATAGAGTACATCGACACAAAATTAATCATCTCAGTCCGTTGTTGAGAAACTGTAATGTGTACGTAAAACCGTGGACCGCATTTAATGTGTGACTCTTTGTCTATGTAGCTTTATGTCCCACCCCAAATTTTATAGTCTTAGTAAAACAGTTGTGACTAATAAATCCCTTCTATACAACTCCACTACCATCTTCTATTTTAACACAAATTTGTCCGGGAAATATGGAATTACAATAAAAGAAGTGACCTTCCGTGTTAAACTGTGCAAGGATAGTATTTTTTCCATTTTTCGAACAAATTTTGTGAAATATATGTCCAATCCTGCACCACTTTTTGCACTGATAATTAGTAATTTCACTTTTGATTGTTTGTAATTATTTTCTTATAAATAACATTAGTTATAAAAACACATAAAACTTAACGTTCTCCAGATATTTATGTTTATTATTAGTTTAATACTCAAATTAAAATAAGTATAAGAAAATTGTTAATATTTACAATTCCAAATTTATAATAAGAATATTATTAAAATATAATATCTGGAAAACTAGTAACCATTAAGAACACTATAATACCAAATCTTGAATGTTTCAAAAGATTAATATTGAAAGGTCAATTTTCTTAAAAGTTACTTATGTAACAAATATTTGAAAAACATTTTTGTAGCAAGAAACTTAGTACCTTGGTACTTTTTTGATTTATTTTCTAAAAACAAGCAAAATAAACTAAAATAAACCATACATTTTAAAACAAATCATTTAATTATCTTACATATTTAATTCAATCTTGCATGAAACATTGATTAACCTTTCCCATCACGTAAGGACTATTAAAAGAATCGCCAAACTAATGTGTTTTATTTATTAGAAATGTATTTGCCATCTACGTATCGTACTACGTGAAGGTGAAGCTGGTGGTGAGCGTGATGGGTGGCGAGATCGCCCTCAAACTGCCCTTCACCCTAATGCACACGTGTCACTCACACGCAGAATTAGAACACACCGAATCGCTCACCAGACTAGGTCGGCGGCCGTCCGCACGCGACGTCCATCTCGATCTGAAGAACAACGCACCGACAACGGCGCCCGATCGACTACCGCCCGAGAAGGACGGCACGTGAGACAACGAAAAGGTTCAGTGTTTATTTTCAAATTTTACAATACATAATGCAACTAAGCGTTTCTTTCAGACCGTGGTGGAAATCAACAAGACGGTCGAGGAAGACAGATCTGCTACAACATCAGCGACACAACCTGAACGTCGGCGATCGTCGGCCGGAAGTTCACGTCGTCCCAGTCACCGGGAGAACCTGGACGAGATCGTGACTCTGACCAGGGGCGAACCCGAACCTCCAGCTTTCCAACCTTCGCCGACTCCAGCTTCACAAACGCCCGCCCCGAAAGGCGAAGACCGGACCAAGGATGATGGAGGTCGCGACGGAGGCGGTTTCAGCATACACCGGGCTTGGTGTTGTCTGATGACGAGACGCACTTCATAACGCCACGTGTCGACGTAGGGACCACGATTTTATCAAATATTTAGTGACTGGAATCCTCATCGTTGCTGATGTTGAAGTGTCGGGGACGGATAGTTCAATTGTGGGTACATATCTCAAAGTGACTGATTTAAATCATAAATGAATTGTTGTTAAGCTGTGTACTGACAGACTTGGGCTGGTACATAAATTTTATTATTGTAAACGAATTTATACCCTATGATATACTACACAAATTTTATCCAAAATGTGTGTTTTGAATTACGTGGTTTGGCGATAACTTGGTATATTAATGTTTTATGTATATTAGGCTTCATGTATAAGAACTAATGTAAATAATAAATATAATTAAAGTAAATTAAAACAAATAATTACAAGAAAGACAGTAAAATATCTATTTTGTTTCGTTTATATCTCTTTGTATTTTGTTGGGGCAACTGGTATTCATTTGAAAGTAATTATTTATAAAGATGGATATTCGCTTTTTTACATTAGTTCTTCAATACATGGTAAAATTATTCAAGATTAATTGCAACACAATTTTGCACATTGTTAAATAAACTATTTCAAATACACAAATGCATTTTAAGAATTGTTTTCCAGTTTGTCTTCTCATTAAAATTATAAATATACATATTGTGTCAAAAGTTGATTAATACCAGCTATATTATTCTAGTAAATATGTATGTATAGGACTGACAAATTGTATGTTTGTACGTATGCATGTATGTATGTGTAAATAGAAAATGTGAACGTTACAACAAATTTAGTTGAAAGCGTTATTGCATGTGCACACAGGAATTCCCCAAACAATTAATATATTAATGTTAACGAAAACCTATTGAATACTCCATGTATGATTCTTGTGCACATATATGCGACCAGTAGTAAAATTTTGCACGGATTTAGTTTTGAATTGGAATCCAATTGGGACCAAAGGCAGCCATCCTCTAAATAAATGGGATGTCTGGATTTGCGGTCGCACTGAATGTAGCCTAGTTGAGAACAGATCAGATATTTTGTACCTAGTGATTTTGTAAACCAACTAGCGTGGAGCTGATCCGGCCAAACGAATGAATTCTTTAACAGTTCCGTGTGCCAGTCTATTTCAAAATCCAAAAAACTTTTTTTTGTTTAGTTAATATTTCTCACACAGTGTCCACTAACCTTCCGCGTTGCAACAGGCCTTTGTAAATAATTTTGTAAGGGTATTGTATACTATACTTTAATCTGATGTAAATAAAAAGGGTCTCGAAACTTATTTCCACCTTCTTTTATTCAACCTCAATTTAACAAATTTTAATCAACAAAATTACTGGAAATTATAATTAAAAATATTACAAACAATAAATAATATAAATAAATTTTGAACCAATAGAAAATACACATAAAATAAAGATGTTTTAAGATACACAAAGATGTATTATTTTTGTATTCTCATATTAGAAGAAATATAATTCTAATTCAAGTTTTATTAACATTCTAAAATACAGTTAATGCTAAAACTTAATATTATTATATACTTTATTTGTATAGAGATACAAATAAAGTGTCTCTATGATTCTCTTTTCAGAGGTAAATAGAATCATATAGAATATACGGTAGGCAAGTCTTTAATAAACTAATTTCAGAAGAAAAAATTAATTTTAATACAGAGCGTCACGCATGTAAATCCACTGAGTACAGTTAGCCTCCTTATGTTACTAATCCATACATCAATAATAAAGTAAAAAAATGATACTCACAGTGATATGGACACTCGGCATATCCTCTGACGATTAATTTGTTGTACAACTTTCCACATTCATCTGGACTAGTAACTTTTATAAGGATATATTTGAAAACTCCATTGGGGTCGATATCTACATCTTTAATTTGGGGGATAACTGACGACGACGCCATCCTTCTCACTGATTGGAACAATCTCGTAAACATAAAATGCTGCAACAATATTTTTAATAGAATACACTTATGCGATTAGAATTTGAAGTACAGGTAATTTTACTATTAACATGTATCAAAAAGAATACAATTTTAAAGCATAATTATTTGTATAACATAATAACAGCTTATTATTATTTATTTTTGAAAATCACAAAACGGAACTATTTGCTCTGTCATTCTCTTTTTTAGAGCAGTGTAACTTATTTTTTTATTGAGCAGTTTATACTCCCCCCAATTGCATCAGTTAAAAAATACAGAATTTCGATCCCATGAGAACAAGCAATTATAAACAATGCCAGTGACGGTTGAACCTAACCTCAAAATTATTCCCTATTAAAACGTGATTATTTTTAATATTTTAGTTGTTTCATGATCAAATGTAGTAAACTTGAAACTAAAATGTTGGTGAAAGAGGCTCCAGTCGTTTGGAACTTGTTAAGAGGAATTTTGTGCGTCTACAAGCCGGCAGAAATTTCTTGTGAAAATTTACGCAAGGCATTAATTACTCGAATTTGTGATGGTATGTTCGTAATGGTTACCTTAAAAAAGGATATTACGTAGTAAATTCAGGAATAATTACCTTTTCGATGATGCGAAGCGGGTCTTATGCACTTCGTACTTGTGCGCATGCGCTAAATCGCTTTAAAAATTTTAAACCGCAAGTGCCAAGTGTAGGGGAACAATTATTTCTATCAAATCACATAAATATGACATTTGTTTGAACAATATAGTGTCAAAGCAACCTTAAATTTTTTAATAATATCGACCTTTACAAAAATTTATCCTTTTACAGAATTAAATGAACTGGAATGTAGACCACCCTCAGAATATGTGTCAATTGAAGGGAACGCATTGCAAAAATTAGAAGTAAAAGTTGTGCCTAACTGGGCTGACCATCCTTTGGTTGTTGGGCCTAGATATCAGCCTCAAGATCTGCCTGTTAGTTGGTCAAACTACCTTGGATGGAACACCTGTGGTGTACTGTGTTAGTAAACTTATCAGAAATTATTCTAAACCAAGTTTTTATCCTTAAAAAATAGAATTATAATTACTAAAATAAAAATATCTATTGAATACAAATGATTTAATTTATCTATATATATTTAGACAATTCTAATTTCTTTTATTTCAATTCCATACATACTAAAAATCAGGGTTTCATGTATTTAAATAACACTTTTTTAATTAAATTTCAGTAATGGGTTTGAGAAATGGAACAAAGACTGCCAAATATTTACGAGAAAACCGCCCCACAAGGGCATACAAAATTAAAAGTGAATTGGGAATAGCCACAGATAACGGATGGGCATCCGGAAAAGTCGTTGAAAAAACAACATGGAGACATGTTAAAAAATTTAACATGGAACGCCTTTTAAGTTCCATGCAAGCTTCTCATCAGAAAAAAATGTTTGAGTAAGTGAAATTTTTAATATTTCACTTTATTAAATGTATTTCACTTATATTTGCGTGCAGGTTGTGTGGCGTGGATTTACAGTCGCAGTTGGCCTATGACTTGGCAGCTCAGGGACCAATCAGACCAGCAAACTCAAAAGTTCCAGTAATTTATGGAATTAAGTGTACTGAATTTGAGGCGCCTAACTTTACATTGGGTAAATTATCATGACATTTTCCCACATTTTTAAATAAAACGAAATTAAATTTACAGAAATTCAATGCATGAATGAAAACGAAGCGTACCTGACCAATCTCGTGAACGACATTGGCTTGAAGTTACATAGTAGTGCTCATTGTACTGCTATACAATGTATCAGGCATTCTTGCTTTACAGTTGAAGATGCACTATTAAAGAAACATTTTACTCTTCAAGAAATTTTAGATAATATGGAAAGATGTAATCAATTACTAGAGAAAAACAGGCATTTACTACATCAGCACAGCGCAAGACTTACTAGTATAGTGTGATACAGATAAGGTTGTTTTATGGAATATCTAAAATGTAAATATAGTTTTAAGTAAATAAATAATTGAATATAAATATTGTTTTTATTTTATAACGATATCCTATTAGCACACACGCATATAAATTAATAAATTACCCGTCAATACCAATAATATATGTAAACAATATAATTAATTATTTTTTATCAAATTTATGAAAAATATATGCATGTAATACTTTATATCAATTTTCTAAATAAATGAATTAAATAATTTACAATTGAAAGTTTGTTTATCAGCCGTACAGATAACGAATGGTGGGAAAGAAAATGTAGAATAGTGGAATGTCCCTGTGGCGTCTTCCCGCCGCCACGAGATCAACCTAAAATCAATAGGTGGCTGTGACGCTGGATACATCGCACGCTGTGCTCAAATATAATATATTTTAAAAGAGTAAAATATATAAAGTAAAATTTGAGGTACATACAATTCTGTTCAAAGGGTAAAGGGTAAAAATGGTGAAGGTAAAATGCCTTTATTATTTAAATAATTATCTTTAAAGAAGTTTTTTAGAATTCAATAAATTTTGATATTAGATATTAAATATAGGCAAGTGAAAATCTGAATAATATTAAATAATAACAGAAGAAAGAACATTATTAACTAAAAATTGTTAAATTACTTAAAGTGGTACCAGAATTATAATTTTAACAAATTAAGAGAAAATATTAATAATGCCAACAATACCTTTTTTAGAATATTTTAGGAACTTACTAATATTACTATTATTATGCCTAATATAACCAAATGAGTCAAATGATTGAAAAATAACACGAATTCCATAAAAATTTAAAATATTAATTTAAATATAACAATATATTATTGTTATTATTTTTAATGCAATTTTACACTATTAAAGAATATTAAATATTTGTACATATAAAAATACAATATTCAAAAGCACCGTGCGATGAGGTCGGAGGGAGTCGACGGCGGCGTCGCCTCCGTCGCCGTCGCGGGATGCTGACAGTGACCGGCGGACCGCCATCCGACAACAACCACTCCCCGTAGTAAGATGCTTCGTATCCGTAGTTGTAGATCACCGAGAGCCGCAGCAGCAGCAGCAGCAGCCGCCTCCGCAGCTTCAACGCAACAGTACCGCCACAGTACGACGGGGACCAGCCAGTAGAGGAACCCGAAAATATTGTAGAATGGCGAGTGGTAGCGGCAATCACAATCTCCTCTTCAAAGCAATCGTGTTGGCGCTGTGCGTGATCTCGTTCGTGCACGTGTTCTTGTTCCCGCTGTACGGTCTGGGCACCGGGGGCGGCGGAGGCAGCGCCCGCACGGCGCTTCGTACATTTCAGGACTTCGAGCAGTCGCTCTGCACAGCAAACTTGAGGAGGAGAAGGCCGGCGAAGAGGTCAGCGGCCTGTCCCCAGTACGGCATCGTGACCATAGTGCAGGGCGGTCGACTCGGTACAGTACCAACAATACAATCCTTATGTAAATTTTCTATCTATTTTATGTTAGAATTTATAAATTAACTAATAAGGTAAAAAGTGCGCAGCTACCCCTAGGGAACATTATGAAATAACACTCCTATTGTGACACAAATCAATATAAACCATATTTTTTATTAATTTTGTCTTAATTATCAAAGGAAGCCATATAACTGTCAGTAAAGAAAATAGTTCTATTGGTATGGGAGGTCTATCACCAATTATTAGATTTCTTAAAACGTTCTACCACGCCTAAAATTTATAATTTTTAATTGGGATATATTCAAAATAATATAAACATATTGCATTTTGTTGATTTATACCAAATGATTTAATAGGCAACCAGATGTGGGAATACGCCTCCGTATGGGCACTAGCACGTCGTACCGGTCTTGAGCCCTATGTGCCACGTTGTATCCGTTTGAAACTTGACCAGTTGTTTGAGTCTCTCTCAGTGCCAAGCTTCGATGAGATCTCTCACTGTCACGTGCATCTGCAACGCTTCGTCAAGTCTCCAGACGCCTGGAACTCGACCAATCAGGTAGCTGCACATCTTTCTGTTTGTCAAACGCAACGTAATATACGAAAACATTTGTTAAATTATAGAGCATAATTCTGCCGCGCTATTCCATTCAGCCGGAACTAGTGCTAAATTGGGTCCAAGACATCATCGCGGAGTTCTCGATCCGCAAACGGTTGCTGGAACGCAGCCAACAGATACTCACCGCGATCAAAAAGAGTGTCGCGGCCTCCAAAGCTTCTTCAGCCACAACGTCTCCAGACAACGCGCTTTTATTTGTTGGAGTCCATGTCCGCCGCACCGACTACATTGGGTAATTTAATTTATTACGCTTATTATTATTTTTACATTACATTACCTTTATATCATTTATATAAATATAGGATTTATATATATATATATATTTAATATATTTTAAAATGAAATTCGGTGTACAGTGTATTTTTTCGAATTTTCGCATTTTGCAGTTACTTAAAGCGAAAACACGGGGCAGACCCAGCAGATCTATCGTTCTACCTACGAGCAATGCTACATTTCGAACAAAAATACAGCACTGTGGTCTTCGTGGTGGTGAGCGACGATCCTCTGTGGTGTCGCCGCCATCTAGGTTCCCGCCCCAATGTTCACGTAACTGGTGGCAACCGAAAGAAAGGTGCACCGGCAAACTCGGCCGCCCTGGATCTGGCCCTCCTTGCCTCCTGCAACCACTCCATCTTTGACTACGGTACATTCGGTGAATGGGGGGCACTGCTGGCGGGCGGTGAGACAGTCTACTACAATTTGAGTCGACACTCGTCCGGCAGGTTGGGGCGGCTTCTTCACAACTGGCATACAATATAAGTCGGTGTCGGCGAGAAATTTAAATCAATAGTGATGTGGTGATTAAGTGGTTTTCGTGGTTGTGGAATCTGTATACGTTAAATTTTAATTGTCAACACAAAATATTTACCTATTCAATTCGAGTGTAGAACAAATCAGGGAAACAAGGGGGCCAATCGAACCTTTAAATTGTAATAATATGTCAAATTGAACAGTTAGATATATTTAATCCTGATTGAGGGAATTTAAAAATGTTTTCAAAAAATTACAGGCCTCTTAATGATTTTTAGTAATATTAATAATGTATTGGCAATTCGAACAGTAATTTTTATTTTATTTTATCCTATATTAATGTCATTTCTTTCGCATGTACAATAATTAAACAGATTCAACATCCACGTAAAAATCCTGCTATCGAATGGATTTCGAATAATGGTTTATTCCCAATAAATAAGTAAATGATAAATTCATCTGTTCGAAAATCACCACAGACAAATGTACATAATAAGTAGAGCTTTAGGTAAAACTCAGTGAATGACCAACTAAAACTTTTCCCCTCTTGTTCACATTATTTTATGTTAAAGTACTGAAAATATTTTCGTTTATTTATAAAATTATTTACAAAAAGCGACAACGAAATTACCCACTGTATATTATAACATTTGGTATAAAAGTTAGATGATCTATCACTCATGCCATTTTTCTTAATTTAATTAATTAAATATTTAGTTAATCCACATTGCTTGTGGTAAATGAAAAAAGACTATATTTTTTAAAAAACTATTCGTCTCTGACACAAATAGGCTGTACATAATTTCGTTGCCACTATTAAAAACCAAAATTTAAAAGACAAATACAACTGAAACGTTTTCGAGGTGCTATTTTCTAATTTCCATATTCGCTTCTCTGTATTCATCGAATATTGATCGTTATTTTTTGATGTGGAAAACAATTAAACTTAAGTACCTATCTTAAAATGTGCCAAACTATAGTGGGTAGAAGAAACTCGAACACTATAATGGGGATGGACAAATTTAAAATAGTGCCCTTCCCCTATGTATATTTATTATCACAGAACTGACAAATAATTTTTATAAATTGATATAGTTGAACCAAAGTTACACCAAACACCAGAAAATAACCTCAAGTTAATTGCGATAATTTTTATTGTCTGTTTTATTTGTCTGTTCTGTGGATTTGAACATAACTGTGATTTGTATATTCAATGGATGTGGATGTGTCTATTTATAATGTAGATATCGAGTATGTTTCAATAAGGGTTTCAATTTTTGTATCAAATTTCAAAAATTGAAACTAACTCGATGACCTGGATTACGCAGAAATTTGGGACGCGTTTCTCATTGTTTTTTATACATTTTACTATTATATTTAGGCGTTATTTTCAATAGTAAAGGTTTTAAACTATATTTGGATTTCTTAATACTTTGGAAACGATTTATGAATTTAATTAAACAACGCTACCAAATTTCTGTGTAATAATTAAGGGAATAATCAATTTTATTTTTCAATGTCAGCTTTGAATCTGAAGCATAGTTTTCTAGCACTCCTACAAAAACGACGAATTGATGTTTTAATTTCGCCGTGCCAAAAAAATGAATATTTGTGACCTGATTAACGAAGGTTTAGTCGGTAGACCGTGCACGAGATGAAATCTAAAGATTTTAATTTATCATGTCACAAAAAAAATTAATGTAAAATAAAATGCTTTGGGTTTTGGATCGTGATTGTAACGCGGGAAAACTCTTGTACATAAAACATACCCACATAAATGTTTCTGTGATACTGTAAGTTGAAAACCATATACAATCAAGTCGTTGAAAAAAAAGTGACACGTTTATTTACAACTACTTATTTCTCTACTGTAGTGAAATGAATCTATATATACCTCCTATACCCTTTAAACAAATATATACATATAAAATCTGTTTGTTATTTATTTATCCTAATTAACTTCCTTGTTTTCAAACACTGTTCCATAATATAGATATTATAAGTTATTATAATCAAATGTTATTTGCTCAACAGAACAGAATATATTCCAATGACCAGACAAAATACAAAATGAGAATAACAGTAAATTATATAAAAATAGTATATAAACAATATATAAACATAATTCAAGTAAATTAGGAGGCTGCAATTACCTTAAAAGAAAACAAAGGGAACAACTATTTATATCATAGAAAGTGTTACTAAACTAATCTGTTATAATAATCTGAGAGTCAATATTATATAAAAGTTTATATAGAAAAATTTAATCCATTGTAATTCCCCAATGTTTCAATACAGGATGATTGCGACAATTTTCGTCTACTTAGACAATGTTTACGGCGGTTAATTTAGAACAGGACTTAAAAAAGGTCTTAACATAAGAAAGGCTTTTATGAATATATGAAGGAATTTTGCATACAGATTAAAAGAAGAGGTCAAAATTAGTGTTAAAATTTTCTTTTCAAATTTTTTTCCACGTTAATTGTAATAGTGATTATTTTATTGAATAAAGTTATTTTGAACATTTACCTAATATTAAGGGGAATTACTACACATTTATCTGCCTTATTTTGAATTCCGGTTATAATTCCAAGTAACAATTTCTTAATTTTATCACACTTGTTTGTTTATGATCGTTTCCATTTGAAACCAGTACATAACCAGTAATAAAATCTTCCCAGAATATTTTGTGATATCCCCGTCTAGAAAAATCCCCTCAAATATCGCTTGTGCATAAATACGTGTCCATACGTTTAAAGATTTTAGAAAGAAAACAAAATAAAAACAGAAATGAAAGTCGCTTTGATTATTTTACTCTTAACTATCAGCATGGTGGCTGTCACCCATTCATGTAAGTTTTTTTAAAATATTATTATTTATTTCAGTCTTAAAATAATATAAATATTTTATTCTATTGTATACAATGACACAACATAAATTAAAAAATAATTGATTTAATTTTAAAACTGAATAATAAATCAATTGTAATTATACGGCATATTTGAATATTTTTGTTTTTTCTTGACTTACCTACGTACTTTACTATTTATGTATTATACATGCTATCGGTTTTAGGTCATTTGGAGGACTACGCTTTATGTGATGTTTTATATAAAAGAATGTGTAAAATAAAAGACTGTAGGAGACAATGTGCAAGAAATGTGGCCAGTCATAAAGCTCGCTGTGAAAGTGGTATTTGCAAATGTTATCGATAAAGCATCGAAAAATTTTAAATTTAATTATTGATTATATTACTACGTTTATTATTATTAAAAACTATTTATTAATGAGTCTCCTAACGGGGTTCAATCGATAGAGTTAATTTTATTTTCAAGAAATAATGTGTAATAATAATTTATTCCAATATTAATGAAATTATGATATATTAATTTTGGTTTATTATTAACCCGTGTTAACCCTAAAAATTTTTATGTAAATGTAAACATACAATTTAGAAGGTGGCAATTTATTATTATTGAATTACATTTTATTATTTAATATTATTAAATTCAAACAATCTGAAGTAAATTGAAAACTGTAAACAAACATTGCGTCTAATTTTAAAATATATATTAAAATTTATTAAAATGTTAAGTGTTTATTCAATATCAGCAAACGGACAGGTCAACAAATGTTAAAAGGTCAGTGCATCGTGCAACAGACACAAATGTTCTTGCGCTCGTACTCCTCACATCTGCCCGACCAATCGCTGTTGATTTCAGAACAGGACTGCTGACAGGACGCTGTGTCCTTGCACGAGTTCAAATACCGTACCACTAAAACAACAAAGGAAATAAATAAAATATCCGTACATCTTCAAACTGAATATAAAGCATGGTTGACTGTATTAATTTACTCATTAATAAAAATAATGAAAATATTAATATGTCACGGGTTTACGTTATCGGAAATCATGAGTACGCTGCGTACCGTACGTCTATTATAAGTTAAAAATAGAAAAACAGTAGCCTTACTTGAACAAGGTGCTAACATATTTTAAAATAACATAGAAAAATTAAGTAAAATGGTTAAATGAATAAAAAATTTTTGTATATTTGCATTGCGGCTTCTAATAAATTCTCAAGACGTCATTCAAATTTTGTTAATCTGCATTTGGAAATTTAGATTATCAAATAAAATAAACAATAGAAAAATTACTTGGATCTTAATTATGCGTAATATACAATATAAAGTAGTATCCACTATACTCACCATACTCTCTTTTATCTCCAACTATTCTAGATCTCATGGCATTGCAGGAAACCATCAAAGCAAACAAAAACAACAACACCTTAATAAACTTCATTTTCACAAAAAATAAATAAAATGTGTTTATCGTGCTTTTTATATATAAAGTTTTATGTGACAGTCAAAACTGTCGGAAACAATGAACCGTATACCCGAGGTTATCGTTAAAACTGCGATTCCTTAGTCTCCAACGTACTTGAATCTTTCAAAAACCACGCGAGTCGAATGACAATTGATTGGTGATCTTGCCGGGTGTGATGTTTTTCTTTTTCTGGAACACTGATTTGTAGTATGACGATTAACACGTCCCACGATAAATTATCATATTGTTTAACGAACATATCGATTGGAGCTAATCGTCGCCAGTTCGGTACAGTGATAGTTCAAAACAAAAGAGTATAAATTGAATTTAGAGAAATGAAATTATTAACGTATCATAATTTTAATTATTCACAACATTTTAATTATTTTATTTTTATTAACTTACTAAAATTTATATTATTCTTCACAAATTTCATAAATATTAATTACATGTACTCCATTCACGATGGAAATTTATACATTCGTCATTGTTTTATTTGAATAGAAACAAAGAAAATAATTAACAAACAAGTATTGCCTAAAACTAAAATAATAAATAAATAATGTAATGGTCACAACTACATATTAGGAAAATAAATGGGTTTTCTTTAAATAATATCGTTAAAAAATATAGTTATTAACATTTTTATATAATTAATTACAATTTTTAAAACATCTGTTTTGATTTAAAATGGACAATATTAAAAAGAAAAACCAATTATTACCTAATATTTCTGAGTGAACGAACATTTCGGCACATTATGACTGGAGATGGATATTGTTGAATTGTACAACAACGATAAAGTAAGTGGTGATGGTGCTTAGTATTGAAAGAATCGTAGATTTATCCAGAACGAAAAAGTCGGCGGCTGTGAAAGTGGGCTCGAACATCGCAGCCTTCTCGCACAATCTGAACAGTTCTTCCCTAGTTGGCGAGTACTGAGGTAGATGATGTTGCAATCGCAGACTGGTTTGGACGATTTTCTTTGCAGAACTTTTCGCTTTGTGTGACTGAATTATTAAAACTGACACACCTGTCTGAAAAGTTAAAGGAATAATAATCGTTTATAGGAATAAAAATTTAAATTGTACTTACTAACAGATAAATCATACCAAAGAGGTAAACCAGCAACTCCGGTATGGTTTTAGTGCTCCCGAACAAGATCCAATTAAAAAAACTCAATGCACTGACGATAAACAAGAAAACCAAATACTGAATGTGCCATCCAAAGAGTGAATTGAATTGCTCCACTACGCTGTACATCAATCGAAACCGCTTCCCTACATCTCTTATATTCAAGTTTGCTGTATCTCCGGAAATGATTTGTAACTCCTTATTCAGATTTACGTACTTACAGTTGATGTACATAATAAAGACCCCGATCAGGACGTTAGTATTGAGTATGTAGAAATAGGTGTTATATTCCAAATACTTTCTTAAGGTTAACTTGGTTTTAATTGACAGTAACACCGAAAATAAATATAAGTTACAGGAAATGACATAGATCAAAACTTTTCTTCCTACGGTATACGGTTTGTATCGTATGTAATCCAACTTTTTGTCCACTGCATCCGACATTTGTAAGAAATTACTCCAAGAACTCCACCTCAACATCAACAAGATCATAGAAAATACTGGAAAAAATGAAAATAAGTAGATATACAAACACTTGAATATTTTCTCGGTTGGAATAATGATGGGCGAATTTGAATAATAACAGCAGTACTGATGTGATTGCCAGACGTAAATTGAATAAAATCCTATCCAACAGATTATCCACATTTTTTCAAATAGTAAAACTAATATGCTGACTTTTCCGGATGCATTGTAACCCGGGGATATGGCAAATATTTTAGTTATTGTCAGTATTATCGACACTACTTTCCTATCGGTTAACCACATCGTTTCAATAAAATACAGTAACGTAGGGAAATTGATTAAATTCCATATAATTATCTACATGTTAAATGAATTCAATAGTGATTTTAAATAAACAACCCATTCGACATGGTAAATATTATAGAATGTCGAAATGTTTGTTCAGTCCCATTACTAAAGTAAAGAAAAATAATTTATGTCTAAATCAATATTTTTCTTTACTATTAGTGAATGTTCTTGTGTTTTATAGTTTTATCAAATTACAACATGCATGCAGGTGTATTTTAGCTGTATCATTTTCAAGTACCAATTCGAAAAATTTTTACACGAAGGAAATTCTTCTACTTGTCTCACTTTTCATTTATTCTCTTCCAGATCACTATAGAATTAATGTCAAAGCCGTTCTTAACAAAATCGTATTCTAGGATACGTCAGGTTGATCAAATTTAAGTGTTTTATTATTTATTTATCATTGTGACATACATTAAGTAGATCAGTGATATAATGAGCGAAGATTGTGACCAACCCAATAGATAATATTTCTTGCATCAGCGATTAATTAGGCACGAGCACATATACATACTTCGATGTGATTACGTAATCGGGCGGATCGCAGATCGCAAAACGAACCTGTCGTTTATGCTCTACAAAGCGGAGAAATTCCAAAACTGTATCGACTTTCCCATCAATGTCAAATGGCGGCGCGCAACCTCGACTCCACTCTAGTTGACTTATTCGTGTTTAAGGCATATCTTCAAAGAATTTCTGCAAATTTGCATAATTTTGTCGTTCCTCAAATGTTTTAACTAAATCCGAGTGATATTTTGACTGTGGGAACCTCACATAAAAATGTAAATTATTTATTATATTATGTTGTGTAAGAACTACATTTAGGAAAAATTAATTAAAAAAAAAAAAATATGTAAATAAAAAAACTATGTGTATTTGGATAATTCTAAACAAAAACTTTCGCTCCAACATAGTAGTAGTAGTAGGATATCTCAACAATTAAACCTAATCAATTGTTCTTGTTATTAATTCCTCCATGTTTGAATAGATATTTTGTTAGTTAAAAATATATGTATTTACAAAACTATGTATGTATTTACAAAACTATAAACTATAGTTTATTTAGTTTATTTAATAATGTCTTGCATATGTAAATAAATATTTTAATAAAAAAGGCATTACTGAATATTAGAAACTGGAAACATTTATCCACGTTTCGTTTCCTTGATTAAAATTCTGAACAAATGTCACAACAAGTGCTGATAAATCCTTTTCTCTTTGGATCCATTCACAAAATCCGAAAGTGACAGTGAGACTCACTACCATACATACATATGGATGCACTAAAAGCGTTGGAACATTGCCGACACAACTTGAATTCCTAATAACTACATCGTCTAGCTATTAGACTCGAGTTTAAAAGAAAAAATTATTTATATTAAGATATGAAAATGAAATTACAGAAATGGTAAAATCTAACCCTCAAATATGTTAAGGGAAGAAGAGAAATAACTAATAATAGTTCTTAACAAAAAACTATTTAAAATGAGGTAGACTACCTTAAATTATAGAAATATTTTTAAATAAGTAAAATAATGTTATCTCATTTATGTTACTTCATTGATAATTATGAAACCAAAACAAAATTATTTGTGGTTTGACATTATGATCTGATTAAAAAAGTAGGTATGTAGTTACTAAATTAAATATTGAATTAACTTTTTTGATCCAAAGAAATAAAATTAAGTATTTAGCTACTAATGAATTATAAATCAAAAGAAATTTGATTCTAAAGATACTGGACCAATAAAATAATAATCATTCGTTATTTGTTAAATAAAACGTTACACACATTAATAGTAAAAATATTAATATAACAAATTGAAATATATAATGCAATACACAACCCCACAAAACGCTTGGTTCTTGACTACCAGTTCAAGAATAATTATTTGTAATATTATTATTTTAATTCCAAGCATTATTAAAAACCAACATATATTTATATAGTCGAAACATATTATCTTTAATATCATTTCTTACACGTCTTTAATAATATTTTATAAACTTTAAATTTATGTCTTAACATAATTTTGTTTTAATTAAACATATTTGTGTGTACCTGCGTCTTATTAATTATTATTACTGAATATTGAAGATATTGGGGATGTTTACAGATTAGGTGTTATAAAACGGTGTCTTCGAATAGTTCGGCCTTCTGAAATGCGAGTTCGGAGCCCGAGCCGCAGCGTGAAAGTACTTCGGTGGCATGGAGGCTGTCCAGAGGGGCGCGGCACTTATAAAACGCCCGCTCCCTGTCCCCCTACACCCATTTCCGCGACATTTCTGTGATATGCCGTTGTAGAACTTTGTCTCCGGTGATTTTTTCGTTGCGGGTATTTTTTTAGTTGGTTTTTGGAAAGTTTTTGTTCCGCATACTGAGGTTTTCTTCGGGGAAACAAGATGAGGACGTGGGGCGCGTTGACTTATTTATTTTTTGTGGTAAGTGAGTTTTGTTCAAATATATTATTGGCGTCTAGCAAAATTGTTTTTCCAAATTTTTAGGAAAAAATATTTTATCATATAACATCATAAATGTAACCATAGTTACTAAATTATTTTTTGGTGGATGCGCCACCCTGCCAAATTATAACATCTTTATTTTAAAATATTTAATTTTATCATTTTTTTTACTAGATTTTATTATTTTTTTTTTGATATTTTCGTTGATTTTAAGGTGCGTTTCAATTTATTTATCTGTAATTATTTTAAACCTAAAACCTAACTTTCATTTACATTATATTAAAAATATATATATGGGCTAAAACTGCCACACAATACAGGCATTATAGAAATGCCATAAAGCCCCTACACTTTCTTCGCCCATTTCTTTTTTTTTTGACATTCTTAATACATACTATTAATAGATATTTTAATAAACTAGTTAATTATCAATTAAATCCTGCTCTCTAGTACTTCCTTCTTCTACAAGTAGGAACGGTCGCCGCCATTGAAATCTAGATCATTTGATATATTATGTGACATATAAAATAAACAGAATCGAAATTAATCGAATTCGGCCGGTGGTTTTTACTCCTTTTAGTTCACCGTTGTTGCACAAATCTTGTTTATCGGCTATTGCATAATATTGTTATTATTATAATTTTGTGTCCGCTGCTCCACTTTCTTTATTTATGGGCGTTGGTACTTTTGTCTTTTATAATAAAGGTCGGCGGTTGGATTCGGGTTTCAGTTTCGGTCACACGCACGAACGTTTAAAATAAATTAATTTATGTTAATAGGAATGCCGGAACTCTCGAATCTAGGAAATTAATTATATAATTATCCTATGATATAATAGTACACCACGTCTAGTGAAATCAAACATAAACATGACTGCAAACTAAAACAAATGTATTGACCAGTTTGTAAAAGCACATTATAAAATATATATCTTATTATTTAAATTTTACAAAGAAAACGTATTTAAAACTAAGTGTTCTCGGTTCTTTAATTTTATCTAGGAAAAATCTATTAATTAAAAATTAACGTTGATTTAAAAACCAAAACATTTTAACCACACATATACTTTCAATAATTCAGAAATTAATTAAATACAATGTTTACAATTATGTCCCTTATTGGGTGAACTAATATTTTTAATTTATTAAAATAGTACTGTTTCTACATATATGGATTTTTTTATAAAAATTTAAAATATTTAAATGGTATTTCATAAAAGGAAAACATAACATCTGTTTGTCAGAGATGTCATGTCACGAAGCAAAATGGGCATGGAATACCGGATCGAAAGTGTCGATTACACACCATTGGTAATTTCTCATGGCAAGACTATAATTTTACTTTCGACCAGGCGCATTTCATTGCAATGCGAAGACAAAGGCTAATTGTAAGGCACGCATACCGGGCAATGCAGATATTTTAATAAGCGATCAGAATTAAGTAACTCGTATGGAATTCGCTCGAAGAGATCGAAAAAGTAGTGGCAAGGTCGACATGATCGCCAGCCTCAGCCCCAACCTCGATATTCGCTCGCATATGTGCACATAATCACTTAGCTTCACTTGTTTTATTTACAAATTTGAGTTACATGAATGATCATAAAGTCCACTCATATTTAAACGTTCATCTGTCATAAACAAGCGTTAAATTTTATTGATCCAGCTCTTGGGAACAATTTTCTTGTTACCACAAAAATAATATAAATTCTTGCAGGTACAAACACTTTCTACGACATTCTTTATCTCTACAGGAAAGAACTATTCCTATTTTCATTCCGACAAAATTAATGTTAGAATAAATATGCAAATTTAATTTATTATTATATATTATTGTTAATTTATGTAATTAAAAATTTTAAAACTTTATTTATTCAACTAATATGACAAGTACTATTTCAGCAATATTTCATTAAACTATAATATAATAGAAAAAATAAATTTATGTAAATATTTAGATATATGTGGATAATAATGCAGATTAGATGTTCACAAATTAGAAACAATTGGTTAGTTTGTTTAATTAACAACCATAAATGTCCAATAGGTTTTGTAATTATTGGTAATTATAGCTTATCCGTTGGTGAGAATTGTGGTTATCGATAATTAACCTTTATAGCAAAGAATTTCGGTCGTGCACTCAATCAACAAATGCGACAAAGAAATGGCTGTTTCGAAACGAACACTGAATTTGATTAAATTACACTCACTGTCCTTGCATTGCTGTTTCTTTATTTAATTTTTTACCTATTTTGTGCTACCATTATAATATTCCAGTCCAAATCAATTTGAACTATTGATTCTATGTACACTAATAATTTTTAACATTGAGTAATCAGTCGTATTTAGATATACAGATAAAAGGACAACTAAATGCAATGGTCTATGGGTTGTTTTTTAAGGAATTTCTACATAGAATTGGAGATTTCTCGCAAGGTTACTAGTTATTACTTAAACAAAAAATTGTCCAAGGCTCTTCCCAATAGTATGCATGTGTGTTATTTTTTATTCAAGTTCATTAAAACATTTGTATGTCACTTTTCGAAAAGCATAACAATGGAACAGGTGGGAATCGAAATCGATTTCAAATTGTTTGTAGAATTTACTTTCGTATTGTTTCATGCTGCATTAAAAACAACATTGATAAAACAATTTGACCTGTTTCTACTGTTATTCGAATAATTATCGAGACAAAAAATAGATTGGCATATTATTTCGTGACTGCTAATTAAAATATAAAATGTTATAGATTTATTTAGTAAAAGTTTCAGTCTTGCAATTAGTGTGAATGTTTTTAATTAATTTTCTTATTACATTTTTAGCAATTCTTTTAGAAATTGTATAAAACATGTTGTCTGTATATTTGATACGTTATTTATTATTATTTTTTATTAGCTTATATTTATCTTAACTCATATACAATGGTATTGTTTGATTCATGATATTATTTTATTTTTTTTTAATGAATGAGGTTCAAAAACATTTTGCAGTCACGTAAAATAAATATTTTTTTTTATTTTTATTATATTCAAATAAAAATGTATTCAATATAAATTAAAAATAAAAATATTTTTTCTTGAATATATTTCATATTTTAATTAATTTTTAGGTGTTGTCTATTTCTGAAGCGCAACTGCCGCCACGGTTGCAAATTCCAGGCGCACTTCTAGTGTCTAGTGGTCCATCACCTCAGAGACCACCTTCGGCATTCAGACAAGCCCGCCTTCTAGATCTGCCAACGAGTGGTCCCTCTCCACCCAGGTTGAGGCGCCCACCGCCTAACGCCGTACCTTTGCCCGTTGCTAAGGAAATCCGTCCCGTAGTGGAGGAGCCTGAGGAACCGGTGCATCATGCTCAAATATCCAGTTTTGACGATGAAGTCAATAAACTTGGTAATTTATTTTAAATAAATAATAGTCTACTTACAACGTTTTTGAATTGTTAATTTATTCCTTAGGCATTTCAGTATTACAATCAGCCGTCCGTGAAGCCGTTTCAGCTGAAGAAGAACCAGAACCAAACCCCGTACAATTCAGACCTCAACGTCCCGTGCCCATTCTTAGAGAGAACATCAGGGACTCTGCTCCCGCACCACCACGTCCTGTCGCCCGACCGGCACCCGTTTTAAGAGCAGAGCAAGTCGCCAGGCCTGCCCCCGTATTAAGAGCAGAACCGCAGCAAGTGTCCCGTGGACCTATCTTCAGAGGTGAAGTTCCTCAGAGACAAGTTAAGCAACAACCTCTGCCAGAATACAGAGAACCACCGCAACCAGTAAGACAACCAGTGAGTTAAATTGTCTCCGAATCGATACACAAGGATTGAAGTATATAAATTTTCAGGTCCGTCAGCCGCAACGTACCGTAGAACAATTCAGAGGCAATCCCAGACCACGTCCATCAGGTGACGAAGATGAGGAATACAACCGTCGTCGCAAACCGGTCGTCCAAATTCTGCGCAAGTACCGCACCGACAACCCCGACGGCAGCATCACTTGGGGTTTCGAGAATGAAGACGGCACCTTCAAAGAGGAAACTCTGGGTGTCGACTGTGTCACGAGGGGCAAATACGGTTACGTTGATCCGGACGGAGTGAAGCGCGAGTACACGTACGAAACGGGTATCAAGTGCGACGAACAGCCTCTGGAGGAAGAGGAGGAGGAACTGAGACCACAGCTGCAGCAAGCCAAGTTCGCGCCACAACCGAGGAAGCCTCAGCCACAATTCAGGCCGCAGATAGGACTGCAATAACTCGTCTAGGTTAAGTTATCTCGCTTGTAAATTTATTGTTAATAAATATTATTTAAGTTAACTTTTTGAGTTTTTGTCGATGTTGAATTAGCGGATCAAAATATTTATGTAGAGATATTATATTTAAGATATGTTATCTTTAATTATCATCTGAATATAATGTTGATGATGTTTAAATATTCACTTTGTCTTTTTGGTGAAAAAAATAAAAGACCCATTATTTATTAAACATTTTATTTGTCATACGACTTCGGCTCTCCATTTTTAAAATAGTCAGTTGAACTGAAAATAATTGACCAGCTCGTCCATGATCATGTTTCTTTTAAAAATTATTATACACATTCATAGATAATCAATGCATTTATTTGTTCTGCGTAACTTGCAAAAAATCCAATCATTATCAGCGGTCTTATGATCATTTTTACACACAAACAGCAACAACAAATAATATAAAGTAACACATTTTCACTAAGTTTTACGAAATAAATGCAAAGTGTACCTAAATAACAATCAATCAATCCGATTTACTTTTACATATACACTTTCATTCGTTTATCAGCGTTCGTCCGTCTCTTAAACCGATTATCACTATGACGTCATCATATCACTAACCGACGATGTATTTACATTGGGTCCTTTCAACGAGTCGTTTATGTCCCGCCGGAACATAGACAAATTTTGCGTGAACCTGAAACAAAAATAAAATCACAAATTGCTGAATAATGAACTATAAAAAATATAGTTTACCTATCGCGGTTTTTGGTGAGGAGGTTACGTTCTATCCCATCCATGAGATTCTCGAACCACGTTGCCATTGCAGCCTGTTTGTCAGGAGGCTGGCCCCTAATAATGGACTCGCGCATCTGACCGAAATAATCGGCGTTGAGCAGGATGAGCCCAAGTAGTGGTCGCGACATCGACCACTGATTACGACAGTCCTCGAACATAATCACATTCAGTACGGTGCTCAGAATCTGTTGAAGAATTTCGGGGTGCATTTCGAGGACTTTCAAGAACATGTCACTACTAGGTGGCACGCCGACTCTCTGTTCCTTTCCAGGGTACACTGAAAATGAAATTGAATGAATTACTTTCTGAATAAAATAATATTGTAACATAAAATTACATTGCTTTTTTGCAACGCATACCTTTTTGTGTCAACTGTTTAAATATAAACGTAACTATATGGTCCAACGTGGCACAACACCCTGTACAAATCATGGTATCTGAAAAATTCAACATAAATGTTAAAGAGTTCCTCATAATATAGCTAAACCAAAACCGATACGATTTTTTATTCATAATTCATTTTAATTACCCATGTTTTATTAATCACACAATTTATAAATAAATAAGCAATAAACAGTTCCCGTTAGTAAAGCCACATTGTAATAATTCATGCACCATTAACAAAAGAAATAAAACAAACACAAATTACTTGTACAGTCAGAGACAACACTACTGCAGACCTGTTACTCATTACAAGGTTTATTTCTGTCAAAACCAAAATCAGTTCAACATTATCACAACAGTCTAACCGCCAGGCGGCGAAAAAATCGTTTCTCTTGAGCAGTTTTTTCGCCGACACGTACAGACAACAAATAATATGGAAATAAAGAGGAATATATATATGGCGGTAGTGGTCTGAGCTAATGGCGGCCCCCGACTGCACAGACCTGTGTAGTGATTGAGTTGCCCACCTAGCGCCGTCAAGCCTTCAGAGATGGAGGCCAAGATGTATAGGAAGACGCGCGGCTCCAAAGTCGACAGATACGCCATGTGGTCTTGAGCCAAGCACTCAAGCAACGCATAATAAGACACAGACAGCTTGGGGTAGTCCTGAAATAACACATTAAATCATTTCATACTCATAAAAATACTTAATAACTAGAATTTCATTTTTTTTATTTATTTAGATTATTGTCCTACAATGATTTTATGTTTATCAATTAATGATCACTTATGAAATGAGATGAATTATTTAAATTACCCCAAAAAATGTAAGAGGAACATTTCATATTTTTACTGCAACTCAGAATGAGAATATTAAAAGAATTAAGGGAATCTCACCAGAAGATCAGGCTGCGGTATGGAAAGCAGTAGTTTGACGAAAATGTTAAGCGCGTTGTCGAGCGCTTCATCTCCGTACAGTCTAAACACTCCAAAGTTCACGTAGCTGCCACACAAGGCCGCCTTCAACATCGAAAAGCAAATGGAGATGCCTTTTAGTTTCAGAGGATACGTTTGGTCCTTGGCCACTTCCACGTTAAGAATGCGACTACCATAACTGCAGAGGATCTTGCTGGCTTCCCTGAACAGCAAAATGCCGTTAGGAGAGGAGACGTCGAATTGTAGACGCTGCGACCGATTCTGAACGAGCTCGGCAAATAGACGCAGCACTGGCGTGGTCACGTGTGGGTCGTGGTACCACAATTCAATAGCTCGCAACAGTATCGGCGTGTAATTCGGGTATATCCAGTCAAAGAGCATCATATACGACGTTTTCATGTTGAACGAAAACGCAAGACCACGCAAATCGCGTGCCAATCCAATCAAGGCTTTCTTTGTGTCATCCGTTGCAAACATGGGACTGTCGGCCGACGCCAGCGCCGTTCCTATGCTTTCGAATGCGGCCGTTAGCGGCATCATGAAGGTGTGAAACCGGTCTTCATCTTCGCCAAGATCGACCATGAGTAGCCGACCCAGCGACGTGTAAAACATAGAACGTAAACGCATTTCTGTCACCGGCACAGAGTTACCGAGGAATGGAAAGTGCTCGCTGGTGTGATTGTTGAGCATAAACTGGACCTCTTCTAACTTCACTAATTTACGGACGCAGCTATAGCCCACCGACAAGTCGTTAAGCAATTGCAGCGTCTTGCTGATGACAGGTTCACTTCGACCCCAATATTTCAAATTTGTTATACTAAACAGATAAATAAATAAATTTAATTTGATAAAATTTAGTACGCCCAATCTAAAACTCACATTTTCCTAATAAAAACGCTCAGTACAGTGGGTTCATCGTTCAAACCAAGCACTTCAGACAATCGCCTATAAACTTTTGAATTTTTCTGGACCTGGTCGCCGACATAAATCTTGCGGAACTGCTCGAAAAAGCTTAGTGTCGCAAGCTCTAATTTCTCGCAGCCAGTTTGAGCCAATCGCGAATCCGTCAGATTCATTAGCTGGAGAACACGACAGAGCAGTTCGCCATCCATGGTGTCGTGTTCTTCGTTGCTGTTGAATGACACTCGACCACCGATCGCACTGCCTATGATGTAAACCAGCCACGTCAATTGTCCTAAACATAATCATCATCGATTAGAATTTATACCTAGTAAAATAACACACACTTACCCTCTTGTATTGAGATCTCCATCTGACCTGAAGCCGGATTGGCCAGCAGCTCGGTGTACGTCCTGGCAGCTTGGTCGAAAAGTTGCACCAGTAACGTGCAAGTCTTTTGATACTCGCAACGTCCGATCACCGACATTTGTTCAAGTTGTTGCTGCACCATGCCTAAATCATCTAGTGGGTCTTCCATGCCGTCACGAACCACCATAGTCACAGATTCCAATCGCGAAGTAATGTATGCATTGGTCACTTCAGGGGTATACGTCTCCAGAAGATGCGGCTCCGTGGCCTTTACGTAAGGTACGCTCGCCACCATCCGTTGCCACAAACTCAGCAGATAATGAACACTGTTAGGCGCGAATTGCCACATTTGCTGTCAACATAGTTTTAAGTAATTAATATCTTTAAATTTTTATAGGATAATTACGGATTTACCTGTAAACTTTGCACTGTAAATTTGGCCAGAACCTGTATCGCTTCCGGATAATTGTCAACCATCACCAACTCTCCAAGCTGATAGTTAGACTTTAACCTTGCCAGCAACCTACAAAATTCGTGATAATTCGCGGGATCGCTCAATCCCTGAGGATTTTGCAAGATGTGTTTGACTCCATTGACAAGATGGGTAAGGAACTTGGCGCGTTCTGCGTTGCTGAAGAGCGAACGGCGCACCGACGCAATCTGCACGAGACAGGAAAGCGCCAGAGATGAGAGAGTGTTGGGCAATGAGTGATACAAATCAAAGAATAACTCCAGAGTGGTGAAATCGAGGAATGCCGGCCGCCAGCTAGTGGGTATCTAATGAATAGAGAACACATTGTGTTAACAAAATTAATATCCTGAATGAATTTATGGTATGTCATTTAAAATATTACCTGGACGGTGCAGAGATCGTCAGAAGATTCATCGGTAGACGTACCAATGAAATCGAAGGTGAGACAATTCTGGGCAAGACGGAGTAGCTGAGTCATCAAACCGTGCTGATTTTCATCGTTAAAATTAAGATTTTTGCAATTTTCACGTGCATTGCCGAGTAACGTGCACGACAACCTGAAAATCTCGAACAGCTGCGTGTCTCGGAAGGATGACGCGATCTTTCGGTGTTTGGTCAGTGATCGGTTCGCCTCCACCTCCGAGATTTGGTTCATTTCGCAAGTGAGCTGCGACAGCAACTGCACACCTATCATGCAATGCTCTACGGAACCCTGTAAACGATTATCTAGTTGTTTAATAAAATATTAGGATTAGGAAATATTTAAGAAATAATGTGTGATTTTATCCTGGGTCGATCGGTACAAATTACTTCCGAGTGTATTAGTATTTTTAAAGTTTTTCTTCTTTGAACTAAAATACAACGGGACTAAAAATCATTTGTACTTGAGATCTATAATTATTTTCATCTACATGCGAAATAATGTAAATAATTTTTATTTCAATATTTCATTATTAATTAAATAAAGTTATTGAAAAAACTGTTCTGCAATTAATTAATAGTATAAATTATATAATTTAAAAAAAAAATTAACAATAATGAATATACCAAATGAGCCATTTATAGGTCGATTTTTATCATATTTTTTAATGATTTTAATCACCTAAAAATTTTTAAATAATAATTTAAACTTATTTTTATTTTAATACATTATCAGTAATAATTGATTGATGGAACGAGAAATGATTAACAGATACAGAAAACTACAGCTAGTCCAAGTAAAACATTGCTTTATCTTAGGATCGTATGATAGATATTTCGTTTTTAAATTATGATATTGATCAAATTGTGAATTTGTTGGTATAAAATAATGATGGTGGTTTCATGAGCAACAATTAATTACCCAAAGATTTAAACGGTGAGAATATTAAATTCTATCAGTGAGTAAATTGAAATATTAATCTAAGTGAAACTAAAGAAAGTGAAGTGAATTATTACGTTAAGATGTGATAAGTTTAAAACTGTTATTTGTAATTTCCTCCAAACTGAAACTGAGTGGGCAATAAAATAAAATAAAATCTTCAATGCTTCCTTTTCTAATGTGATTAAAAACAAATCCTAAATTTTACTTAAAATAATCTGACAGTTAGTATAATTTAAAACACATGTGAAACAAACAAATAAACATTGTAATAATTATACAGGTATATATTTACGTGTCTTATTAGATTTTTATCAATTAAAAGTAAACGCAGTCCAATTGGACAATTGTGTTTATTAATTTGATTGTTTCATATTAAAGTTTATGCAAAGAATGGAGTTACTCAAAGATAAAGTCTTTATATCAAAGAATACCATTTCAATATTACTGTATTATAAAAATTTCAAATATTATATATTTTAAATATTTAATTTAAATGAACATAAAAAAATGAATATGTACGTTTTTGATAGAACCTTCGTATAAAAATTATTAATTAACGCCCTACCAACATTTACTTATTAGTAAATTAATTAACTAGTATTAAATGCAAATAAATTTTATCTAATAAGATTTTTATCATTTTAAAATTAATAGTGCCCAATTGGACAATTAATATTTACATACATCTCACAATTAGGGAACACCATAAAACGCGGTTAGTGAATAAATATCACAGGATTATAATAAATTAATTAATATATAATATTATTATTATTAATATTATCCGATTATAAATCCAATTTTAAGAGATCTAAATTTCCATAAAATGTCTAATAAAAATTTTAATTGACCTACCACTCATTTAATAAAATAAACTGCGAATTAAATAGAATAAGATTTATCAAAATAGTAACAAATAAATCAAGGAAATTCACTATATTGCTACTCCTTATCAGTATGTGACAAACATGCACTCTCTAATATCAAGTACATCATTAACTATAATATTTCAATCCCTATTTCATTACATTTTAAAAAATATTTATCTTGAAAATGATAAAGCAGAAAATTATTAAGGTCAAATAATCATAGTTTGGTAAGAACAATAAGATATTTGCGCACTCGCAATAAGTTTGAATCTTTACCTGTAGGAACTTTCCAATATCAGCCACCACATTTCTGAAGACAAAGTCTTCCTTATGTGTGTCACACCATCCCAGCTTAGTGATCCTTGCAAACAAGGTGACTAGTGCTTGTACAACAAAGTTTGGCAACTTGGGTCTGGTGGCCAAATAATTAAGCACATAATTCCTAATGTCCACTCTCTGTTGGAGGCTAAGACCCTGGGCGCTTCGCGAGACTAGCTTGGTTAACGTGGTGGCGGCCAGCAGCTGGGCATAACAGGAATCACCCCTGTCAAGCAGCACTTGACACTTGGTGAGGGCATCGGGGCCATCCTGGAAAACCACCAGCGCCTTCTCGGCGTCGCCCCGGATCGCAGTGTCCTGCGATTCGTACAATTGTTTACACAGAAGTTCGAGTTGTCGGATCTCCTGTAAACGAGAATAAAAGTTAAAGCATTAGAGATTGAATGGGGTCCACCAAAACATAACCGCAATTACGAGAGGACAACAAAACGCCGACCGTACAATCCGACGTCGAACATGAACGGAACGCGAATCAGATCTGTGGCGGTGTGACGAACCCGCGAAGGGCACCAATTAGGGAGACAGTTATTAGCGGTAGAGCCGCGATTTTTTTTATTTGTTCAATTCGGAAAACGCACCTGTTCATCAGCCATTTTCGGTTCCTTTCATTTGGTGCCCGGTGCGGTCCGTTACGGCTCTCCAATCCCCCGATATGTGCACAGAGAAGCCGGATACTTTTTCCGATTTAAGTTCACTAACTCACTCGCACACTCAAAAACATAACGCAAAATCGGCTTCTGTGGCGTCCTCTGGCCGAACACGGCACTAGTCTACGGCACGGAACGTGCGAGCGCCAAATTCGACTTTCCGATTCTGTTCCGTGGTCCCTCCGTTTTTCATCGAAGAATATTTGTGTCAGCTTCGTTGTGTTACTATTATTATTATGGTCAAAACACTGTATTACTGAACTAATTGTTTATGCGTTTAATGTCGTGTAATCCGAAATATCAAAATCAACATAAAACATCAACTGTCAAATTTTCATAACCTCTCATTAAATTATAAATGTCATTTAAATATACGGGGTGGAGTTAATATGTCGAGTCTAGTTTCTTACTGTTCTATCTGTATCTGTATAATTAAATCGATACAATACTACAATTGAAATACTGCGTTAAGTTATAAGTTAATACAATAAAACATAAATAAAAAGTATTATGTAATATTATTTTAAACAGTATGAAAAGATGGTTTTATGTAATCAAACAATCTTTTCATTTTCTCCGATATCTATTTTTAAAAAAATTTTGAGCTGTTACTCATATACAGAGTTAGATTTTAAAATTAAGGGGCACATCTAGTTGTAATGGCGTAAATAAAGGTGATTTTTAGAATTTTTTAAAGAAAACTACTGCTACTATCAATTTGTAGAAAAAAATTAAGCGATTGAATGATTTGTCTTATAGTTACAACTGCAGCAAACTTGAAAAATGTAATTTCGATAAAATTATTGATTTCATTGTTATGCTATTCCACGTCTATATAATTCACTTTCCTCTTCTTCAAACAATGCTTGTTGAACTATTGGAGCTCTTCATCGAGATGATCGCCTATTTTCGAGGCAGCTCGTTGACTTAACTCCATTTATTCTGATACTCGAAGGGCGCATCACAGCCATTAAACGTCTATTTATTTCAAATACATTTTCAATCGCAGGTCCGGAACTGATATATGAAAATCCTCATTCATACATAAACCATTTATGAATCTTAGGCCTCGCGAACTTGCTTTATTAAATATCATATTTTATATAACACTAAATTGCTAATTGTTAGAAAAACCGAAAGAAACTGAAAAATGCAATATCCATGAGTTGTATCAATCAAAATATTTTCATCATCAAAGTCCGAACAATAGTACTGGTAAAGCCAGTAACGTAACATCCTAACTGTTGAGAGATTACTCTTTAGGAGGTTGTAACTCAAAAACTATTTGAGATACAGCCGAAATATGCAAAATGTTTTATAAAGATATGTCTCTTAACTTTAACAGAAATAATATTCCAATCTCAAATTATATTATAATTTCAATATCAAAAATATCTTATAATATCAAAAAATTTAAATACTGTAATAGTTTCACCAATGATATATTTGTTAGTTATAACTTCAACATTAATATATTAATAATTAAGTAATTATTAAAAATGTTTAATATAAAATTACAAAAGTTCATATATTTACCTGTACTTGCAAATCATAAATACTTGTTGGTTGCCTGTTTAACAGTATTTTTAGATCAATATTATTTGACCAACTATACATGTTAATGTATATTAGCCGTCAATGTCATAAATTTAAAAATTTAAATTTGTTGATAAATTCTTAATAATAATCATTAATTGAATTTTAACAATAACATGTATGCAAATATTGTTAATACATACCATAAAAATGTTGTCTTATATTGTTGTTTGTTCACTCCTATGGGAGCAATACATTATTTCTTATTAAAATGTGACTTATAGAACCGCTCGTCCCTAACATACCTAGGCATTTGTTAAATAAAAAACTGCTATACAGAGGTTAAATCTATTTATTATGTTTGTTAAAACAGACAACAGAAGTTACAATCATCTTCAGCAACAATCTTGGCAGTCCTTGAACGTTACGACATGGAAATCCTTTAGATCTTCGTGAGATCTTTGTGTTTGGAAGGGTTCACGCATCATTATGTTCCTTTTGTACCACTGCACCAACGGACTGAGAGAGTATCTTGCCAATAAAAATAGCTTATCAACGAATTTATCGAATTTTTCAGTCCAATACTGAACCAAGGATTCGTATTCTCTGATGTTTTCACAAAGGAAAACACTGTTTACTGGCATTTTTACAATTTATGTCTTTTAAACTGAAAATTTTGTTAATGTCAAGAGGAAGTTCAAATTGTCATTTATAACGTTGCAGTTAATTCATTGTTTAATTTTAACAATTAAAATATTTAAATATTTTAATGTAATCGAATTGGAAAATATTAATTTTTTGATTTGTTTACTTGCTTAGAGATTAATTATAATAAATATTTTACAGGTAACATTGTATATTATAAGCTTATACATATCAAAATATCAAGCAAAAAATATTACATTCAAAAACGTAGCAAAGAGTAGGAAAAGTTGCCAACAGCATATTGGTTTTATATGAAAATGCGAAAACAGTGTTTTCTGTTCCTCAAACGGAAACATATTTAAATATTTGGAAGAGAAAGTGTGTTGTTTTTATTTATGTTATTTATTTTTCCCTCTTCGTCGTTTTATTAAATTATTTAAATATTATAAATAATATTACAATAAACTAGAAATTCAGAATCAATGATATGAGCCTTCTAAAGAATACATTTTTATGCTGAGAGGTATTGATAGGTGAAGTTCAGATTTATTCATACATGTCTCAGATTGTACCTCTACAACAAGATATATAACCTTAAAATTTTGTTTATTTATTTGTGTATAAAAAAGCAGAATAGAATAAGCATTTTAGCATTTTTGTAACATTCAATAGCACGTTACTTAAAATTAAATTCAAAGGTATTTCGGGATTCCCATGTGTAGGACTCACACTATGGTATTCTGGTGTAAACACGGCTTAAGCCATGCGATAGCCGGTAAGATCACGCGATGTGATGTCAATATTGATCTCAAAGATTACAAATTCGAAAACGGCGTTTTAATGCCAGGCTAATAAATTAACAACAAATACGTAACGAAATCTAGTCAGATAACTAGAGTTCATCAACAAATACCACCGATAGTACGCATGCAGGTTAGAAGCTGAGGTGGGGCGTTCAAAAACAAAGTTTACGGAGATATATCGCGTTATTACTAGTCAGTGTACCGCTCTGATTAGTCGGTTTGCACGGAAGTGACACGCCAATTATACTGTTACTGCAAAAATGGACCCAAACATTATTGTTGGACCCGAATTGGAACGAGTTGTGGAGGGAAACCTAGGAGAACTCCTCCTACTTCTCTTAAAAACTTCGGAAGAAAATGTTATTCAGGTAAGTTTCTCTTAATAACCCTCAAAAATAAACTAGTTTAAGCTTAATAATTTCAGATTGATGCAACTACAGGTGAAAAACTCCTTGCCAATGAAT
This sequence comes from Aethina tumida, assembly GCF_024364675.1. Classification (NCBI taxonomy): domain Eukaryota; kingdom Metazoa; phylum Arthropoda; class Insecta; order Coleoptera; family Nitidulidae; genus Aethina; species Aethina tumida. The sequence continues at coordinate 18,560,348 of NC_065437.1, read as the reverse complement.
TGCTAGTCAGGGCAATCAAACTGGCTGAATGGTTTAAAATGAATGGAATTGGTGTGGGGGACAGTGTGACTGTGAGCAGTGAGAACCGACTGGAATTTTGCATAGTGCCAGTTGCTGCCTTTTTTGTCGGTGCAACATTTGCACCCATCAATCCTGATTACACACCACGTAAGTGCATGTTCACCTGATCATTAGAAGGTCCAAGGTTACTGATATGCAAGGATATATTTTTGAATTTGGGGTCAAAAGTCAATAGTGTTTTGATGGGCAATAGTTATCACAGTGTCCAATTAATAATCAAAACAATCAAAATTAATTTATCTGCTATTGAGAAATTTTATAAATAAATTTAAATTAAATGCTATAAATAAAAGTAACCTTCATTTTATTAAAAATCTGTCTGCTACAAAAATACACAAAATTATTTTTTTTTCTTGTAATAATACAGTAATATAAAAAACTATATTTATTATTTTAAAACCTATTATGAATTGGTATTTTTTTAGAGAATTGCATTAAAAAAAAGCTTTAAATAAACTGTGAAGGTAGTAATATTAAAATAATATGAATTAATTTATTGTATATTGAAAGACTTTTTTAAATTAACACACTATAGGCAGGTAGCAAAATAGTCCAAGCAAGTTGTTGAATGATAACTAAAAATAACAGATAATTCTTTCAATTCCGTATGTAAACCAATAGAGTTAAATTATCTCCCCGCTTTAAAAGTAAGTACATTCAAAAAGGTAATATATATATATATATATATATATATATATATATATATATATATATATATTCCACACATATGTAACTGTTACATTATATATAATCAGTGATTATTAATAACATAAAAATAAGCAAGTAATTAAAAGATTATTTTTATGGACAGTCATTTATGACCTCATGATTATTTATCATATACAATTTGAAAATATGACTTTCATAATAATTTTTATTGTTTGAATAGACTGTAATTTATTTTTAACATTTTCAAGTGGATTAATTGTGGTTCATTGATGTTTCCTATTATAAAAAAACAGTAGTAATTTTAGTAATATAGAATATTAAATGTAAATTATTTAGTTTTTAATTCATGGTAAACCACATTAGTTATGTCTCATATTATTTTTAATTGTTTTGTTTTCACAGACATTACCAATTATATATTTTTAATTACATATTTTTTGGAACAACTAAAATAGTGCACCTACATTTATACATTTTTTATGAATTATTCACAGGCGAGCTCCTGCATGTTTTGAGTTTATCAAAACCCAAAGTGATGTTTTGTTCAGCCAGAACAATATCCAAAATGTTGCAAGTGCAGAATGATCATCCCTATCTTCAAAAACTAATCCTTTTCGGCAATGAGACCAAACCAAACGGTCGTGTCGAATTGTTTAATGACATTATTAGAGGTGAGAAACCTGGTGTTAAATATAATTGAATTGAACATTTTAAAGTACATATAATTTTTTCTTTGTACACTATATACAATTGAAATGTTATTTACTATCCAGATGCCGATCCTGAAAATATCGACGAGGCATTTGAGGCAGCCGACTACGATCCTAATGAAGTCGTGGCAACTATCCTTTGTTCGTCCGGTACCACCGGCATGCCCAAGGGCGTCATGTGCACGCATGCTAGCATGACCGCCTATGTTGACATCGCCAGGTAGACATAATATGTTTTTATATACATATAAATATTTCTTTAATAAAATTATGTAGTAAAATTACATTATTATTGACATTTTAGGGCAGTAATGAAAGACATGGTGGAATCTGAAGATCCATCAGATGCCATGATGGGTCTAGTTCCTTTTTTCCACTCGTTTGGTTTTATGTTGATGTTCCTGAACGTATTGCGCGGTAAAACTATGATCGTTTTAAGTAAATTCCACACCAAAGTGTTCCTCGAAGCAATCGTTAAATACAAGGTAAAAGCAAAATTAAAAATCTTCTCTTCATGGATTTCTAAATTTCAAGGAATGTAGATAACTACTAAATTCATGTGTGGTCATTAAACATTTTAGCAAATTAATTAATTTAAACGTGGTTTAACGGATTTTCAGATGATTTATTCCAGTCTTTCCAAATTTGTTCTTTTATTTGGGACAATCTTAGACCCACCTTTTCGCTTTTCAACTCGTTTAAGCGTCTTGCTTCATACTTTTCGAATGCAGCTTTTAGTCTCTTTTCTGGGTGTCTATCAACATTTCTGTGGGTGTTGTTTAAAACAGCAATAGCTTCGTTAATAGTTCTGGCCACCTCACCTTCCACCTCTAGTCGATTAATATTTTGAACCAGGGGTGTTCCCCGACTTACAACATTTTTACCTTTATCTTCTTCATGTTGAATTGCTTTTTTATCAATTTCGGCACGAGTTACTTTTACTGGCGCTAATTTCTTCGCCTTAACTGTATTTGCTTCTTCCTTTTGTAGTAATGCTTTGATTTCCGCTTTTTTCTTTAATTGTTCCTGTTTTTTTCTATCCAGCTCTTCTTTCTTTTGTTGTTTCTTTAGTACTTTTTTGTCAGAGTCTTTACGCACTGTATTTTCTTGCTTTTCATGTTTTTTAGCTATTTCTGTGTCCTTAGCGATTTGCTTCTTTTCTTTTCTTACCACTGCTTTAGTATTGGGAGCTTTTTTCGACATTACTATTAAAATATCGTTTAAACACAATAATAAATTTATAGTTACGAATAATTTGTCAAATTTTAATACGTCAGTTTCTGAAATGCTTCATAGTTACTGTCAAGTCTCTCAACATTAACATACTTATTACGTTTGTAATAATAAGTATATGTTTGTATGTGACAATATTATGATTTTAGATTACTCGTTTGATCGTTCCTCCTCCGGTGTTACTTATCCTACTGAAGAATCCTTTGACCAAAAACTATGATCTGTCCCACATTAAAGAAATCAGAAGTGGAGCGGCGCCTCTCGGCAAAGACATGGAACAGGAACTCAAGGATCGTTTTAAGGTGAAGAACGTGTCGCAAAGTTATGGCATGACCGAAACCACTCTCGGTATTTTGATGACGCCACCGGGTGCTGGTAAACTCGGATCCTCTGGCAAAATTGTGCCTGGATGTGCCGCGAAGGTAAATTCTATGTTTGTTTATTAAACTATTTGAAATAATTTATGTATTTTAGATTATTGACGAGAAAGGGAACACTTTGGGTGCTAATAAAGAGGGTGAGCTGTGTTTCCGCGGCCCGCTTATTATGAAAGGCTACGTTGGTGATCCAGAGGCAACGGCCAACACAATCGATGCAGATGGTTGGCTGCACACTGGTGATGTAGCGTATTACGACGATGAAGGATATTTTTTCATCGTAGACAGGTTGAAAGAGCTCATTAAATACAAAGGTTTTCAAGTAAGAAAACTAAACAGATTGTGTTTGTACAAATATTTAATTCTAAAATATTTAGGTGGCTCCTGCAGAACTGGAAGCTTTGCTCATCACTCATCCGTCGGTACAAGACGCTGCCGTTATTGGTTTGCCGAACGATGAGGCGGGTGAACTTCCACTCGCTTATGTCGTGAAGAAATCGGGTAAAACGGTAACCCAACAAGAAATAGAAAAATTTGTTGAAGATGCGGTGTCACCGCAGAAGAGATTACGCGGCGGTGTAATTTTTGTAGAAGAAATTCCCAGGAATGCGACCGGCAAGATTTTGAGACGGGTGCTCAAGGAACGAGCTGTAAAACAAAAGTCCAAACTGTAATTGGAATCAATCCAATTTTAGGCCAATTGAACATTCTTAGTATTATTTATACTAGATCATTTTGTTTTTAATTTTATTTTTTCTTGTTTTATGCTATTTGTACGATTGTTTTTATTATAATTTAATAAAAAATAATTGTTTTAATTCCACACCTTACAAAGAAAACCCTGTGAATATTTATGTTACATGATTGCTTGAAAGTTTTTAAAATATTGTGAACTAACGATGGTTTTTAAATTTACAGTTTAATATTCACTGAAAATTCTGATAACTGATATTGGTACCATTTTAATAAAATTTCTTAAATTTATTTTAAAATACACTTTTATTTTGATATAATATTAATAAAAATCAAGTTATACTACAAAAATTTATTGTTCGTATATACAGAATCTTGCGTGTTAAGTCCACCGTCGGATAATCATTTCATTCATTTAAATACATTAAATAACAAAAAATGTAATAAAATAATCTTACAAAACAAATAAAACAAAACTGCTCTACATCTAGGTTCTATCGACAATATAATTGTGTATATCTCATGTGTCGAAAAATATGCTTTCTAAACACATCCGTGTAAGTATATTTTAAATATATAATTCTTAAACTATTTTTTAATGGTGTACAAAAAAAGCATGCCTAAACTTAATTTGTTCATGAACTACAAAAATCAATGTTAACAATCACTTCAATTTGTGATAGTGTTTCATTTAATATTTTGGAAGAGGATATTGCACTAACTAGAAGTAAACAGTCCGATTTATCAATATATACAACATTAAAGATATGTGCATACCATTAGTATACAATTGAAAATGTTATAAAAGGAACCCTGTAATCGCTATCAATGTAGACAAAGCAATTTATAAAAAAACAATAAATAATACTCATAACACAAACAAACCTTACAACTTCCATTTATAATAATCACTACTGTTATACCTATTATCTGTCTGTTTGTCTGAGTTGGTTCCACACATTAGTCTTCTCGTTACTGAAGGGGTTTATCAAAACAATCGCTAAAGAATGGAAGGAGGACTGGTTTGTCTTTTGATCGGCATCACCGATCGACATATCACTTGCCACAGTTTTCAACAACACAATGTTAAAATCAAAATTAAAATTGCCGCAGTGCAAAAATAAACGAAAAAGTAGCAGCCAATGTACCCAATAGATAAGAGATACTAGAAGCGCACGGATAGAGGCTGGGGATTAAATGCAAGTACACGGGCGTTCTAATTGTTGTCCTGGAAGAGGTACCTTATCGCGCATCCTTCGCCGTTAATTTATCGATCAGCTCTTGAAGTGGAGCCAGTTCTCGTCTCTCAATCAGGCTAAATTCCTGCAAATTGGAAACAATTTATTGTTGAACTAAAACAATAACGGAAAGTTAAAAGCTCACTTGTACAAAGAAGATAAAATGTTTGAAGGATGTGTTAAGATGGGCTTCCTCCCCAAGTTGCACAACCTCGCTGAAATGTTGATGATAGATGTGGGCATAAACACGAAACAATCGTTTGAGGATGGTCTTTGCGATCGTCAGGAAGTTTTTGGGAAAAGGCACGCCTGCAAATTCACAAAGTAAAATAAATCAAAAGAAAAAACTGTGAACAAGTAGTAAGCAAATCTGACAAGGCAGTTTTATTACTGATCCTGATTAAAATCAGTGTGCGACCTCGAAAATTTTAAAATATTTTTTACTTCTATAATATTAAATCAATATAATCAGTAACTGAATACATGTCATTTTGTAAAATTCCCAAATGTAATTCAATAATAATTTATGGTTCATAACATTACAATTCAAATTGCATAAGAATGCATAATGAATGAATAATGCTTTATTGTTATTGATAAGAGCAATGATGATATTAAATGTAATATCCTTGATATCTTTGACAAATATTTTCGGATAAAAATTTTTTTAGCATTTTAATACAATTTCAGAGACCAGAAATTAAATGTATATTTTTCAATTTTTAAAATTCAATATATTCTGAATATACTCACTCAATATTAATTAAATATTTCCCAATTGAATCGTATTTCTATAATTAAATGTAAGATTATAAACAATTATTGCTTTATAAAAGTAACAGACTTTCCTACAAAGAAAAATAATGACGCTGGGAATGTAATTGATTTAAAATGTTCTACAGAAAAAAGTAACAGTTTGTTAATTACTAAACAAACCACATTACTTCATATATCATTTTTAGAGGGGGTAGATAAGTAAATAAATTATGTGCATCAGACCATGCCTGAATCACCTAACCACATCCAGTGAAACTAAGAAAGTGGAGAATTATTGTTACACAACCATAATCCAACTCACCTATTTTTGATGGAAACAGCATTTCATCATCCAGTTGATCTTGCACCCAAGTCATTAAGTAATCTATATATTTGGGGGCTGAACATTTAATTGGTTTTTTCACTGTATGTCCATCAGCCCAATGGTATTCATATTTAGGTCCAGCTGACATTATAGAGCAACTGTCTTCTGTACAGAACTCTGTTATGGTGCCATAAAGCATATTTATTTGGTTAAAAAAATCTACAGCTGCAAATAAGCAAATTTAATAATTGAAATAATATAACCTGAGTATCTTTTACTGTTTACGGCCACCCATTCGTTGAGATCCTCGCCTTCTGGTAGCATAACAGCCAATCGTAGGTTTCCAGATCCCAGAGTTGCAGCAGCATGTTTCATTAGCTCATATTGATGAGTGCCTTCAGGGATATTCTTCTTTGGTTTGAAGGTTTTGGAGGAACGACTTCCACTAAAACACACAAACATTTAGATTGCGTTCCGTCTGCCCATGTATTTTCAGAAACGAGTTAAAAATAGATTGGCAATGAAACCGGGAAGGAAAATACTCACAACAGGAAGCTCATGTTGTACGATGCACTAGATGGTTAGAAACGCGAAGCGATCACAATGAAATCGCAAAGAAAAGTTCCAAGTTACAATAAACAACACACAACAATGGATTAATTGTCAATGACCTTAACAAATACAGATGTTTTAGTCATCCGCGTGAAAAATCAACTGGCCAGGCAGCCAACGTAACCTATATGATAAACTTTAGGAACTCTGCCATATCATAATGGTTTGTGTTGGCACAGATGTAACACTGACATTTAGCTGACATTTCAAAATTAACCAAAATAAATACAAATGGCAACAAAATCCGTAGCTACTGCGACAGTCCGCGCTGTGAAACGTAAACTTCTACCATCCAGGGCAGCTCTGGTTCTTGTAAGTTAAACAAAAAATTAAAATCAAGGTAGTTACATAAGTTTTTGTTTCATAACCTATATTTCGTTACAGACACCAAGGGCTGTTTCAAGAATTAAGGAAATTTTACAAGATAAAAATGAATATGTAAGTGATAAGGCTACACAAAATATAAAGTTAAATTAATTGTGTTTCATTAGATAGGTTTAAAAATTGGTGTTAGACAACGAGGTTGTAATGGCCTGTCATACACGCTGGACTATGCAACAAATAAAGGTATTTATTTGTAAGTATTAGTTTGTCACAGCTACAGTTCTCATTTTCAGAAAAATTGGATGAAGAAGTGATACAAGATGGGATTAGGGTGTTTATAGACAAGAAAGCACAACTTACTCTATTAGGTAAATTTATAATTTTTTAATTTAATTTCAATATGTTTATTTATATAAATTTTAGGAACTGAAATGGATTTTGTAGAGAATAAAATTAGTTCAGAGTTTGTATTCAATAATCCCAATATAAAAGGTACCTGTGGATGTGGAGAATCATTTAGTGTATAGTAAAACAAAGTGAACTAGTCATTTGTATATAGATATTTATTGAATAATAAAATTAGAAGTTATCTTAATATCACAATTATTATGAATGAATAAAACTGTACAATGATTATAAAATAGTTTTTAAAATGAATTATAGAAGTTTAGGTTGTTTTTTCAAAGCTGATATATCCAATATTTTTCCATTCCCACCAGACTGCAATTTTGTTAATCTGGATTTGGGCTCTAGTGTCTGTTTATCTAAAATTTAAAAAATATCTATTATGTTTAGATATATGTTACTAACAAAAATGTTATTTGTTAATAAAAATGCAAATTACCAAATCTAATATTTAAGTTTTGGTATATTTTAATAAAAGTAATTTAAATTTTGTTAAAAATGTTATCACACAATATTATTTCTTGTATTTATTGTAAAATTAATTATATAAGAATACTTACCTTTGTTACCAATAAGATTATATTTTTGCAAATACTGAACAGTAGCTATTGAGAATTCTGGTCTGTTTGACAACAATGCTGGACCTGTGGCACCGCCATTCACTGGTCCTGATCCTGTCTGTTTATATGTGACCTTAGCCAAATGTTCATCAGGCAGATATTTCATCAACAGTTGCTTCACAGCAAAACTGATCTCGGTGTCATTACATTCCTCACTATCATCAGTACTGCAAAAAGTTATATATATTGTGAAATAATCATTTCTAAAACATTAGGAATTTACCTTTGAGATGATGAAGATTCTTCAGCACCAGGAGGTAATGTTACTCCAATATTTTTAAGATGTTTAAGCGTAGCTTCCCGAACTTTTTGCATTTTCTTGCCTTTCAACGCCTCGCTTCTGACATCCGCCAGATTTTCTTTTGTCTGAATTTGGGCCCGTTTTAACACATTGTTTACTTGACTCTGAGAACAAAAATTAAAGCTATAATTAATGACAACTTTAATAAATAGTCTAGCAAAACATGTATAAATTTTAAGTGTTACCTAATAAATTTATTAGTAACTTTAACTATAATTTTTAATAAAGAATTATATGATTCAAATGAATGTTTTTTTTAAGAAATAATATATTTCTATTTTCCCAGCATTAGTTCTCAACATTTTCTCTTACCATTAAATTTTGATAAAATGTGGCTCCAATCTCAGATGTGGCTGATTCCTCATCACTAAAAATGAAACCTTTACTCACAAATATTCCAATTAATATTTTACTTACTCAGAGTCATCATACTCTTCAAAATCATTAATGCGTACACTTGGCTCAGGACTTGGACATGTCTCCCTAACTTCTAATGGCTCTTTGAAATGTAGTGAAGTGTCTTCACACTTTTTTTCATTCTCGTCTGTGCTCTCAGTCTCAGTTACTTCAGTCAATTTTGGCCCATGATTCACATACTGATGCTTATTGGGCCTTCTAAATGACACTTCAAAACTAGTCATCATAGAAAATTTGGGAATGCCTCTTTTATTCATGCCTTGTGGTATATTCTCATGCTGTGTACTTGTTACATAGTTTTGTGCCTGTGGTGGTACAGGTTCAAGTTGCTTTAAGGCATGCTCTCGTTCCATAAATGAAGAAACCTGTTTTTGTAAAAGTATCAGTTGCTCATTTTGCTGTGAGATAATTTTCAGCAAATCTTTAATTGTTGGTTCACCATCCTTTTTTACTGTTTCCTGTTGTTTATTGACAATTATACTTGTTTGTGTCGAGTTATCACATTTTTGAGGTGGTTTATAGTTTTGTTGCATTGATGGCATATAATCATTTGGTTCATCATATTCACTATTCATATTTGTGCTATTTCTTTTTACAATTGGCACAAATTTTTCAGTGTTGTGATAATTCATTTGAATTTGTGATGCAGCATCACATTTTTTAGGTGTTGTATAGTTTGGCTGTACTATAGAAGGAACACTTTTTTTAATTGGATAAGCTTCTGAATTAATAAAATTAGGAGAATCTTTTTGCCTCTCAATAGTATTACAATGTTCATTAAAATTCCTATTCGTGTTTGGGACATAATTTTCAGTACATTTAGGACTTCTTGAGAAACATTGCAAATTGTCATCACTTTTATTAAACATACGTCTTACATCATTCTTAATAATTGGTGAAGTTAAATCATTCTTATTAAAAAGAGGTCTTGTGTCATTTTTAATATTTGGTGGAGTTTGCTGATCACTCACTGTTGGTGATAAAATATTCTTACTTTTTGGTGTTTTCCGTTCATTTACATTTTTTATCTTATCACTATGAGGTGAATTTTTAGCCTCAAAATAGCTATAAATGTTGAAATCACCAGTTGTTTCCTCCTTATTTTTTTGAGATTCCAAGAATTCTTTGTATGTTTTGGGGGGATCATTTTTTTCTTTGACATTTAATGCAATCTGCTCATCATTTTTACATTTTGGCATGTTACTGATAGGTCTATGTGGTGGATCAATGATACTCAAATCCAAATGACGATTGGGAACATTTGCCATATAAATTTGATCAAAAGTCTTACCATTTGTTCCGCCCATGTTTGATGATTTGTTTTCACTCATCAGACCCATATCAGATGATGTGGTTTCCCCCATATTTCCCACTTTTGTTGCTTTGAAGTTTTCCCTCAAATCTAAGTTATTCGGAAACTTTGGAGAAACACTTTTGACTTGTATAGGTTCATAAGTTAAAGAAGGTCTTTGTTGAATTGTAGGGCTCTCAAACCTAACTTGTTTCTTTAAAATTTGAGAAGTATTTTGAGGGGCACTCATCCTGTTATAACCCATGTTTTCTTTATTCATTAATTGATTTGATGTCCATCCAGAATACGGTAAATTACCACCATACTTTTGATTAGTTTGTTCATTGCAAAGCAATGACACTTCTGGTACTAAAGTAGAGGGTAAAATCTAAAATATTGTAATTTAATGATAATTCAATTAACAAATGTCTAAAATTTTACCCTTCCCGACGCCACAGGGGCGGGAGCCTTTCTAGGTGCGTCATAAAATGAATCCATTGGAGTAAAATTTATGTATATACCACTAAAGTCAAACAAGTAACAAAAACATAATTAATAATTTCAAATTCAGTGGTCTCTTCAAAATAATTCGCCGACAAAGACACATAGATTTGACAATAAGTACGCTAAAAAGAGATAGCAATAAAAACCGTTACACGTGTTTGCAAGTGATCAAAAAATCAAATTTGAAACTTCGGTACAAATGAACTACTTTTATAAAGTCGTTTAAATTTGAGGTAAATAAGACAAACGAGCTTCATTAAATTTTTATTTATGAGAGGTATAATGGGAGTCTTCTATTGAACTGGTTTGTACATGTTTTTGTTAATCTAGGACGGGTAGGCAATTTGTTTATCACACGCACAGCATCCTGTTTGGTACATTACGGTTTTTTGTCAATCTTATTTCGAACTGCTTTTGCTAATGCCTTATCCCTAAATAATAATTTACTTTATTAATATTTATATACATTTCATATCAAAAAAGATTCAAAAATAACTTACGATTGATGAACATAAATACAATAAAATATCACAGTAATTGTTGCGAACGCAACAACACCAAGGATAAACAATCCCGCAATTGCTTGAGAGTAGAATATAAAGTTTTCCTTTTTTTCTAGATTACCTAAGACATATTTCATAAATATATGGAACATATAATGTAATGATTTATTCTAATTCGAAAATAGTCAATTTATAGAAAAAAGATAAAGATTCAATTCTTTGGTTTCCAGCTAAATGATTTAACATGTAGTATTCAGACACGGTGGAATAAAATATAATATCTCATACTTCAGCGTTCTAGCCATACAAGCTAATACAAAAGCTAGTTTAATTGTTAATTGATTGTTATTGATTTTTTTATGAAAAATGGCTTTTCTATTTTAAAATACTGCTTTTTTCTATAAATGAGTATTGTTAAACATCTCATGGTTAGAATTAAAAGTTTCTACCTAAATTGTCTACCTCTTCGGTTACAGTATTGTTGATGATATATGAAGAATTAAATACTTGCACACATCCCGTTGTCTCATTATACCATACGTGAAACCTAAAATGACAGATTTATTGTTTGCTAGGAAAAATTGTCGTATCACTTGCTTATCACAGGCACATCTCCAAATGTCGTACTTATCCTGCAAACATACATATCTGTGATCCGAACAATCTTCGGTACTATTGCAAACATCTCCCCAGTTTGCTAAAAAAATATAGATCAAAATTTTTACTTATTGCATTTGATATGTTTTTTTTCAAAATTATTATATTTTTAATTCTATCCAAATTATTTGAGCTTTTATTAACTTTTTTTTCAATGTAAAGCATGAAAATATCCACTTAAGAAATGTTTCGTTTATTAGCCCAAAACTAAATCCTACAGGGTAATTTATTAGGCATGAAAATTGAATAAATGAAATAGGTATGTACCAAAATTCATAAAAAAATTATGCATATGCATAATTCTAAGTAAAAATAGAAACCATATATTCTTCTCATGATTTTATTTTTTTGATTAAGTAATCTCTAAAATAAACTGTTAAAATAAGCACAAATTATATTATTTTTCAACAAGATTTGAAGATTTTTGTTCAATATATTTATATTATTATTATACTAATAGTTCTAAAATTCAAATGTTCATAAATTTGTGTTAGAAACAATTATGTGCGAAAATTATCCCAGAACAATTGAGTCAGGTACTCACGAACTTACGAGATATAATAAATGTATTGAATTAAACGGTGGATTGATGGAAACGGATATAAAGAGTATTAGTGTAAGTATAGCATTATTAGTACAATATTCTAATATGTTTGAAAAATAAGATATATTTTCACAGAATTATCTCAAGGGGTACCATTTGCTAGTACGATATCTTCAATTTTTTTGCCTAAAAGATTACCCAGTAGGTTTTGGTTTTGGGCCAAAAAACGTTTTTATCTATTAAATAGATATTTTCATGCTTCCCAATTGGAAACAGTTTTCCAAAATTGGGCAAAAAATATCACATTATATATTGCTAATTGCTTCTGGTCACAGACATTTAAACTGATAAGAGAAAAGTTTAAAAAATACATGGTTTTGTGTAATTTTAATAAACAAAAAATATATAAATATTTTTAAAACGTTGCTTGCTTATTTTTTAACCCGGACCTTAATCTCTGAGAAAAAAATAGTGCAATTTATCCGCAAGATTTAACTACTATTAACAAATATCTATATAATAAATGTTAATTACCTGGAAAACAGACGACAGACATGAAAAATTGCAAAACATATAGTAGCGCAATGTTGAACATTATTTTCTATTTAAAATATTTAATATATGCCAAGATATTTCTTAAGTTGTATTTAAAAAATGAATGGCTGATTTATGTTGTATGTCAGACCGTAAATAAACACTCCAACTCTAAAATTAAAATAACTTGAATCTGCGGCACGAAAACTCACAAGTCACTGTTGGGGAAGCTCAGGTCAGAAATTATGTTGGCAAATTTTTGAATTGTTTTCCCTTTTTATTTTTATCCCTGGACTCACGAAGTGTAGTTAAATCAGGTGCATCAAAGTGGGTTAATGAATTGTGAGTTTATATTTAGCCTCATTTCAACAATGGGATCTTTCAAACGCGGATAGATAATGAAAATCTAAGTCGTAGTATTTAATTAAGTGTCTATAATCAAATTGAGTAAAATGTAAATCACTTTAGAATAGCTGATTTGTTGAAGGTTATAGCTGTGTGTGTTCAAATTGTGACCCACCAAGTTGTTTTTTACCCTAACCAAATGATATTACATACATTATTCGTTTTTGTGTGAACCATATTCCATCTTCATTACACAAAAATGTGCAATATTACATTAATATACGTTTGTAAAAACTAAAATTGTAACATTCACTCAATTTATTTATTTAATTTAGTAAGAAGTAGTAAAAACAATGGTAGTTTAAGATAATGTAGCATGATAAAATAATTTTAATACAAAGTAAATGTATGTATATATTAAATTAAAAAATTGTAAATATTTATAATTCAATTTAAAAATATAATATTTTGTAAGATGGAAATATGCCAAAATAAATACAGCAAAATTTTATTAAAAACCAGATTGACAATAAAAAGCACTCAGCTACTCGTCTACTTCATATTTGGTAATATCAAATAAAGACAAATAGCGTCACAAACTTGTGTACACAATGAGCAAATTCGTCAAGGGACTGAGCAAACAGAGCGAATAAATCACATTTATCCTTTATCTTGACATGTTTAACAAAAACAGCATCATTCTGAGCACGTTCCGGTCCACTACTTCTCTTTGCCTCTTGCGTAAATCTCTTTCGGGTGAAGGATAACACAAGAGAAAAAAATTAAAGTTGCGAAAATCTTAATAGTGAAAAATAAAACACAAACGTAGCGATCCCACCTCGTTACCTCCACACCGAACTGGGAGGTAATTAAAATGGTTTATCAATACTTGTTAGTCATTTTCTTTCATTAATGGTCGTGGTATTTGGTACGGTACGGTAATATCGTACACACCAGTTACACACTGACATAATGATGAACGCCAAGTGGGTATAGCTTCGGATGGTTTTGTTTTAATGTTTATTGTTTGTTTTGTGATTGAAAGGATGGAAGAGTATCTGGCCTCCAATATCAGGATCGAGAGACCAATCTACGAACAGGACCAAGTCAGGAAGGATTTTCAATATGAAGCTGACGGGGAAAAATGTAAGTCCACACAAATCGTTAAAGAAATACTAAATTAAATTAAAAAATAATAATAATTTGTAACGTGCAACTTTCCCCATTAAGTTTTAATTATAAAGTAATTTGTGTTAATGTATCTTTTCGGATTACCGAAAAAGTGTAAATGACCTCTTATTTATACTAACTATAGTAATAAATAACTTTAAATAAAAAAAAAATAGATGAAACTTATAAATGATTTGTTCAGTTTTATTTGGCACGGCTTGACGGAACACCCGTGTTAAAATCTACTAATAAATAAATTTTATATATAAATTTATTTTATATTTTAAATTACATTAAATATATTTCTTAATAAAACATGTCAACAACATTATGTAGTGTTAATATATAACATAATATAAACGTCTTATTGTGTGTTATTTGAAGATTAGCAAAAGAATAATTAATTAAAAATTAATTATCATTAACTATTTTTTCTCAGGTTCTGCTTTCGATTGTGACGAAAACTTGACACTGAAGAAAGGCCTTTTGAGATTTATCCCTTCAATCAGCTGGTTGTCCCATTACAGGTGGAAAACTGATATTTTGTCCGATCTGACTTCAGGATTCACAGTAGCAGTAATGCATATACCCCAAGGTGAATGGTATACAAATATAATTTACATATTTGACTTAAGCACCCATTTTCGTTCTTATCTCTGCCTAATTTTTTTTACGTTCGTGGTCAATTTACTTTGATAGATAAGAACAATGGAATTTTACATTGTTTGATTGTTTTTATATCTCACACAAAGCAAAGATATATAATAAACCTTGTTTATAGATTTAGGATTAAATTCATAAGATGTAAAATAAGTGATCTAATTCAAAATTCATGCGTCCCTGTTCTCAAAAATATGAACTTATTTTGTAATTATTATGTAAAAATAAAGATAAATGAGAGCAAAATATTAATGAAATAAAAACAGATTCGTTCGTTCATTTTATATTTTTTTTACAAACATTATATCATCAAGATAAACAAAATAAATATATTAATGAAATCGTTTGAAATTAAATTAAATTATTTAATTTTTATTTTGCTGGCGTAATTAGTTTTATTATCACTTCAGTAGTGACGCATTGAAATTAATGTCAATAAAATTATTAAATTTTCAAAATTTTTATTTTAAAATCTATTTTTATTAATTTTCATATGAAAATCAATATTATTTTGCTCCTATGTGTACATGTATTATTCACAAACCTATTTTAAACTAGTTAAATATTGTAATTAATATTAAGAACTAAATGTTACAATTATTTTTAAAAGTTAAAATTATAAAAAATGTTTTTAAAAATATTAACAGGTATGGCATATGCACTTTTGGGCAATGTTCCACCAGTTATGGGAATCTACATGGCATTCTTTCCTGTTTTGGTGTATTTTTTTCTGGGCACTTCCAGGCATAACTCAATGGGTAAGTCATGTTATTAATTTCAAACACTATTAACAATTAAACAGTTTATAGTTTTTGTGTGCGTAATTGTAGCTGGTTCAATGAATTGATTGCGATATATTCATTGCTTCTTTTGAAATTCACAACGTCGCCTTGATGTCGTACCAAGGTTTTTTGTATATGAATTTAATAATTAATTAACGTTCATTAATGCAAATCTGCAGTGGCCGATATCGTTCTTCCGCAAAAATAAAATAAATCACCATTACTTACTTATATAGAAACATATTTTCAATAAAATTTAACAAAAATTTCTCAGAAAACCTCTTTTTTGTAAAGAAAAAAATAAAAATTATTATTTTATGATTTTTTAACAATTGCAATTTTTTTAGGTTTTATTTTGTTTTTTAATATTCCATTCAATTTTTTTCTTTTTTTACAAATTTTTAATTGATTTTATTATTTTAATACGATTTTAATATGAAAATTTAATTATTATTATTACGATTTTAATATGAAAAAACTAATTTTGTAACTGATTTTCACAAGATGAATACCATTAAAGTCAAGTCAAGTCAAGGCATATAGAGATTTCACTTATAATGTGGTGTTCAGTTGTTGATAAAACTGCTTAAATGTACGTTTTGAAAACATAATTAACGTATTTCTCAACGCCAACCACGAGTACATTATATTACAAGTTACTATGATTAAGGATCTAATAATTACTGATTGGAATTTGCAATTTTTTAGAAATGGTAAATTACATGTTAGAATTATGCAAAGTTGGATTTTATTATGATAAAATATTGATTTCGTAACAGATTATTTTACTTTATTTATTAAATGTTGGGATTTTGAAAAATTATTTACGTTTATTGCTTAGGTACATTCGCTGTAGTATGTTTGATGACTGGAAAGGCAGTGCTGGAACATAGTGATCCCAGTTATTTTGCCAGAAGTATGGATATAAATGCGACTGACAGTAATTTTGATGCACCTGCAATAAAACTTGTACAGCCAGGATATAGTCCTGTTCAAGTGGCAACTGCTGTCACATTTGTAGTCGCCATTGTTCAGGTATAAAAACTTTCACCAACAAGTGAATTATTATTATATCAAATATCTTTTTATTTGAAAATGTTGATTTTTCAGCTAGCTATGTTTTCCCTGCGATTGGGCGCCGTTAGTGCCTTGTTGTCAGAAACACTAGTCAATGGATTCACCACTGGGGCAGCAGTTCATGTGTTAGTTTCGCAGATTAAGGATCTCCTCGGATTGCGAATTCCAAAACACAAAGGATATTTCACCGTTATTAATGTGAGATTGATTTAAAGTCAGTAAATCCTGAAAATTGATTGATTTTGTTTTTTAGAACCTGATAAGTATATTCAATGAAATCGGCAATTATAATGTAGCTGCTCTGTTAATTTCCGTTATTACAATCACGGTTGCTTCTATAAACAACGAGGTTTTAAAGGTAAATGATTACTTTAACGAAAGAAAGATGGGACAGATGTTTAAAGTTGTATATATTTTAGCCAATAGTAGCAAAGAAATCGTCTTTTCCTGTTCCCATTGAATTGATTGCAGTTGTCGTAGGTACTCTGGTTTCTAAATACGGAAATCTTCCTGAAAGTTACAATGTCACCACAGTAGGACATATTCCTAGCGGGTAAAACCTCTTCCAATTTTTTAATTTGTGTTTAATGCTGAAATATTTATTTTTTATAGGTTACCTGAACCTGCAATACCTCAGTTTTCACTGATGCCTAGTATAATAATGGATGGGTTCACAATTGCTGTCGTCTCCTACACTATTACACTTTCAATGGCGCTGATCTTTGCTCAAAAATTGGATTATGAAGTTGATCCTAACCAAGAACTTCTTGCAATGGTAGTAATCACAGACGATTTTTTACATCTTACATTAACATGTAAAAATAATCATATTATTAAAGAAAGAATAAGTAACAACATATTTTCCCTGTTGAAGGTACACTGCTCTATTATATCTAGAGAAGATTGTGTACTTTCCTGCGGGTTTACTGATGTTAATTTTATTAGCCAGATATTCATATTACACAGAATCCATATGTTTCCTTTTTATACACATATATTTATTTTATTACAAAAAGTTGGCAGCGGTGGGATTCGAACCCACGCCTCCGAAGAGACTGGTGCCTTAAACCAGCGCCTTAGACCGCTCGGCCACGCTACCTTGAGATTTTATTAATTAAATTAATACCTCAATTTTTCTGCTCTATTTCTCATAATTTGTTAGTTCCTTATATTTTCTATAATTTTAGGGATCTGGAAATCTAGTGGGATCGTTTTTCTCGTGTATGCCAGTAACAGCCTCTCTATCCAGGTCGTTAATCCAACAAACCGTTGGTGGAAAGACACAAATAGCTTCGATCGTATCCTGTAGTATTTTGTTGTGCATTTTGTTGTGGATTGGACCATTTTTTGAGCCTCTACCAAAGGTGCAACTTACTTGTTTTATATTAGTTTATTTATATCTATATAACTTCTTTTTTTAATTATTCATAACAAAAGTAAATTCTTTCAGAGTGTCTTAGCTAGCGTGATCGTAGTAGCATTGAAAGGAATGTTAATACAAGCAACAGCTCTGTTAAATTTTTGGCGGCTAAGTAAAATGGACGCTATCGTGTGGCTGATCACCTTCCTGACAGTCATTGGCATTGGCATTGATGTTGGCCTTCTTGCTGGTGTCATAGCCTCTCTCATCTCCATACTTCTACTCACATTTAAACCATACACGTGTCTACTTGGACATATTTCACGTACAGATCTTTATCTGGATACCAGTAAATATAAGGCGGTGTGTGCTAATAACAAAATAATTAAAATATGAATACTACTTATAAATGTTGATTTTTAGGCTGAGCAAATTCCAGGAATAAAAATCTTTCAGTACAGCGGAGGAATTAACTTTGCCACCAGAGGAATATTTAAGAATGAATTGATTAGGAGAGTGGAAATTAATCCACAAAAAGAAATTATATACAGGACAAAGTTAGCAAAGTATGCAAAATGTTTGGAAGCTGATGATCGATCCAAACCAAATTTAGACAAAATTGAGAGGGTGCAGAAGAAAGTCAACACCGATATTCGTTGTATCATTCTGGATTTTTCTTCGTTGAGTTACATCGATCCTTCGGGTGTAACGATGTTGAAGAACGTTGTTGAAAGTTATAAAAAATTGGATATTCCGATATACGTAGCTGCAACTTCGGGTAATTAAATTTTAAATGTTTGTATTTGACATTACATATTTTGTCTTTTAGATCCTGTTTACGAAATGATGGAAAAATGCAACCTGATCAACACGAAAACTGCCTTAATACGGTCGTTTCCAACGGTACATGATGCTGTTCAAAGCGCCACCGATATTTTCAATATTAATCTAAATTCCAACATTTCCATAGTCAGTAGGATCTGAACGATGTAATTTAAATATTGAACGAATAATTATTCGTATTGTAAAACCAAAAAGTACAAAATGTATCAAATAAAAACTGTGATATTCTTTATTATCTTTCATTTATTATTTATTATTTCGATAATACCTAATATTCCTAAAATTTACAAACAACAAAATGTTATACTATAAGAAATTTTTATTATGTGTAATTAATATTATTAATATTTATTACACCTAATACCACTTTCGTGTTGTGACTCCATCGTTCCACCAAATAACGAACTTTTTTATGCAAATCAATTTTCGAGAAATATTATTTTAATTAACAAAATAAAGTTACTTTATCATTAATATACAAACCTGTAAAGTTCTTTGTGTAGGGCACTTCGCCTAACATATTTGTCACATACAAATAACTACATATACATATACAGTTTCCTATTTATAAAAAAAGTGAGGTGAACACATTGTTTAATAGGTGGCATTTGAACTTTTTTTATACTCCGACATTTCAAATTTGAGTCGTTTGTGTCAAAGTATTTTTTCTATAATTGAAATGGATTCAAGCTCAGTTTATTTGAGAGTTTTATGCGTAAAGTATGTTTAAACGATTCTTTTAATCTATCATTATTACTATATAATAATTTGAAGGTTCGAGTTCGGAGTGCCTTTAGAAGACATTTGTTGTGAAGGCAAAATCCACTACAAACTAAACGTGAGTGATATTACAACTTCTTTTTTAATGTTGATTTTAGTCACTACTTGCAGATGCTATTACAGCTAAAAAACGTTCACGTGAGCGGCCAGAAAAATTTTTGAGGTAAGTAAATAAGAATTATCATCACGTAATAAGGTTATGATATGTTTCATAAACATTACAAGAACTCTTTTATTGTTTTAATTAAATTACATAGTTTTAAATTGGACGATCTCAGACACGTGACTTTGTTTATTATGACGAAATAAGTTGTTTTACTAGGTACATTTAAATATTAGATAGTTTAATATTATAATGAATAAAACCTATATAATAATGATTATTTTAAAATTTGAATGATAAATATTATATTATATTATATTGATGTTACGATTATTTTAAAATGTATATTTTTTCCTTTTATCGAGTAGTCATTTAATTTTCTATTGACTTGCTAACATAACTTGCTGTTTTGTTAATTTTGGAATGTTAACAAACAGTTCTTTTATACACAATTAACATAATTCGAAGATTAGAATTTAAAAAATCAAGAACTTCATGTTGTCAGTAGTTTAAGGAGACAAGAGCCTAAAATTGATAACAATTGAGAAAGTGCAGTATGATGAAACTGAATAAAACATTCATTGCCTAATTTAATATTAATATGTATCTGTATTAAATTGTGATTTTATGTTTTCATGTTAAGAAAACAAATTAAATGTTGAAGTTAATCAGTTTTATGTTCATACTATTAGTAATTATGTTAATTTGAGATTGTATTGTTACAATGCAAGTGGCAAATAGAGTGAAAGCAAGCCATTAGAATGGGCCGGCATTTAAACCTTGCTCTCAATGTCTTAAAAATCGCCGGTGCTCAACCTGCTTGTTGAAACGACTTTCCTGAAACAAAAGACGTGGTTCTTTTCTGTCGTTATTTACGCCAAAAATTCATTTTATTTGCATTATATAAAAAAAGATAATAATAAGATGCACATTAATTGTCTCTTGACATAAATCTGTTTTGATATTAGTAACAAATTTAATTAAATTTTTAAACTAGTTTCACATAATTTTACCAATTTATGCACTTTTTTATATATTATATAGATGAAAACAAAATTAATATTTCCAAAGATTTTAAGACAATGTTAATGTTCACCATTATCAACTCATTTTAAGAATAAATAATAGGTGGTGAGCTTTTTTCAGTAGTTAACTGTGAATGGTTTACTTTTGGGCGGTCTATATTTTATTATTACACCAAATAATCTTCAGTATAATTTAATTGATTCTATTAAATTTGTAGTCATATCATATATTAAACAAATAAAGGTCATTTTTGTATAATTCGTACAATTTACAAATGATGTATGATAATCAGTTTATGCTCTTGGTCAAAGTTGCATTACGTTCTATTAGAAGGTTTTGTGAATTTAATTAGCAATTTTATAATGCATTGGCAATTTGGTTGTAATGGCTTACCTGAGGAAAATAGAACATAGACGTGGGTAACAAAATAATGATATTGTTTGATAGTGAATAAGGATGTTTTCGTTTCGTTTGACAATCAATTAATAATAGAAGCGATGTGGTAAATACTCTGTACTCATTTTATTAATCCGAAAAAAATCGAATAATGCAAGAACATGTATATATACTTGTAAATAAATGGATTACAGTAAAATTTAATTTTTATTATATTTTCAGGTCAAATGATCATAACGTAGAAGAATGCCGTGACCTGAAAGAGGCGTTGTTATCTTCTTTCGACCTAATCAAATTGTACGATCCGAAAACTTACTGCCACGTTATTCGCGAATTTTTGAATCAGTTGCCGATCTCGTTATTCCCAATTTGCCATTCAGAATACCAATTTAGATGGATGGAACTGACTCAGTCATGTCGCAACATGATTACGAGAAGAAGCCATAACAAATACGACAAATTCGATCGACTAATTGCAGAGTATGTATAAATTTATATGTTATAATTTGTACGTTTATATTAATTTTAGGAGAGTGAGTTTGTTACCTTTGGCTCACTTTGCCTTTTTACACGTTTTTATGGAATTTATTTTAAGCTACTGTAAAGATTCAGAAAACTTTATAACTAGCATGTCAGTGCGAAGTGTTGTTAGTTATTTTACTCCTTCCATTTTTCACATCCAGGAACCTTCGGTAAGATTTGTGGGACGTTAAAATACTATAGAGTTATATTGTCTTAGTTTTTAATTTTCAGGACATTAAAATGTATTTTAAATTGATAAAGTACTTGATCGTTCGCTGGAATCACATGAAAAAATATTTATGTCATGATCGAGTGACCGAAGATAATCAAGATCAATGCGGACAAATAAGACAACAGCGACAATGTCTAACCACTAAAATTATTCCAATTTATCAAACTGTTTTGCATTATACAGACAATAACAATTATCTTAAAGATGTTGCTTGTCAAACTGAATCAGAAACTTGCTCAAGACAAGACAATTATTGTCAGTACGATTGGAAATATTTAGATACTATTACAGAAGTATCTTCCTGTTCAAAATTCCTTACTGAAATATCTTCTAAAAATTCTAATAACAACATAGATGACAAAACAACAACTAGTGAGTTAGAACTTGTTTTCGAGGGTCAAGACCAAGAAGATATATCAATTTTCGAGGAAATACCAGGAATCAAAGAATTATCAGATGCCACTGATCAAAATGATTCAAAATACAATTGGGATGTTGATTTAAAAGCTGAAGAAACAAGAAGTTATAAGTCAATTTCAAAAGAAATTACAAACATCATCATTCCCAAAATGGAAGTATTACCAGAGGTTAAAGATATGTATGAATCCACTGAAAACGAATGTGTTTGTTCAAAGACGGAAGAAAATTCCGGGAAAAAAGAATTAAGACAAGACATATTAAAAAAAACTTTTAAAGGAGATCGTCGCAAAATCGAATTGTTTGAAACTAGTATAAAGAATATTTCAAAATCGAGGAAACAAAAAGTCCCAGAATATAATTGGAATGCCAGTCCAGAGCAGGATGAAGCACTAGAGAAGAAAGGAGATTCGAGTTACCAGGAACCAGCAACTGCTGAATGTGGCTGGGTAGCCAGTCCCAAACTATCTGATGGTTATATGTATGATGATTATGACACCTTCAAAAACGAGTCTTTCAATCAAATATCTGAAGACAAAACTGAGGTAGAAAATGATGATTCAACAAAGGAACTTATTTCTAAAATGCAAAAAATTGGTTGGACTTATACACCACCCAATTTCGATACAACAAAGCATAACGATTCGAACACAAGTGCTACGAGTAAAGAGTTTAATGGAGATAATTATTCGAAAGAGTGTATTGTACACAAGGATGAAGAAGACAAATCCTCCACAAAAAGTCTGAAAAGTTTTATGAGCGCAAAGAAGGTTACTATGACGAATATGTTTAAAAGAATTAAAGATAGTTCAAATCTTTCAAACTATACTACCAAGATTAAATACAAGAGGCTATCTGTTTGTGGCTCAACTTTACTATGATTTTGTTTATAGATAAAAAAACATATTATATTATTTTTGTGTCCAAATATTTAAACCTTGACTACAATAAACTTTACACGAATGCCAAACAACGAGAGACTTCAGTATGTAAAGAAGTAAGAAGTTGTCAGATATTTATTTTTGTATAATCAATTATTATATTTTTATTTAACATTTACTCTTTAATTATTATACGAGCAGAATTGGTAAGTATAAACAACAAAAATTCCTTTTTATTAAGTTTTACAACGTTAGATTGAATATAATTATCATATATAAAATATTGATTTTTATGTAAAGTATTTACATTACGTTTCCGGGTGTTTAGATTAATGGATTAATCTCGGAACATTGAACTTCAAACATATTCCTTTAAAATCAAATAAAAAATGTAAATTTAATCATTAGCTAATAATTTATAAATTATTTAACCATAAAACACTTGAATTTTCAGAAAAATCCGGTTCCCACATTTAATTTTAATCTAATACAGCACAGAAATGAAAGTGACGCCTTAATTAACCGAATTTATTATAATGAAAATAAAACAGAATAGGTTTAATTTAAGCACGTATCATTAGCTGTATGAAAATGACTTTCCCCTGTTTATTGCAGTTTTTATTGCGTGGTACATATATCCACTGAAAATTTTGAATGATTTTATTAAATTGATAGACCCAGTTTTTAGAACGTTAATTTTATGCAAAGTTCATCACGTGTCACGTCAATTTACCTAATTATCATAAAATGTTTTTGGAATAATTTATCAACTTTAGAATCCATTGACATGAGATCATTTCAAAAATACGCATTTTTTAAAATTTATCTTAAAAATTAATCATGTTTTTCTATTTTATTATTCACCATGCTTAATTAATTATTCAGTTATTCAATTGGGTTTATTAATTTATTTCTTTTATTAAAAAATCCATAAGTAGTAGTTAACTACTCATGTCAATTAGTGTTTTATTTGTAATTTTATGATATACTGAATGTTATAGGCGTTTGAGATAGAAGTACTATCAAAATAACATCCAGTTGTATTTATAAAAAATGAAAATGTTGTTGAGACCTAATGATTTTATATTGATTAATCTCTTCAATGTGATGTTTAGGAAGTTGAAACAATTCAGAGAAGTCGGAAAAGTGTAAGGAAAAAGGCTATAAAAAATAATAAATAGTTCATAATTGCACTTTCCTGAACCATATTCATTACTGACTTAAGCTTTAAGTTTAAATCTATACCAAAGCCAATAAATCGTTTGTTTGTTTTTGGAGGGTGAATTTTATGAAAAATGTATTTTGGAAATATTTTTTCAATTAAGAAAACCATATTGAGGCACGTCAATGGTAAACTATTAGAAATAAGAGAACGAAAGAAGGCCGTCGAGTTGTGAAAACTCGAACTTGATTAGACAAACGAGGAAGGGATACCAATTCGCGTACGCGCATTGTTAGCGATCACAATAAATAATTGTAGTAGTCGGCGGGCCTAAACTTTTTTCACCTTTCGGAAAGCGGAAGAAGCGAGAGTAGTTTGACAAACTTAAAACGATGTACGGCGGTGTTGGGGATATTCTTGTGGGTTTTCTAGTATCGTTAGTTGTATATGTATTGTGGTCCAGGAGAAAATTGTATCTGATTTCTGCTCGTCTTCCCGGGCCCTTTGCCTTGCCTATCATCGGAAATGGATTATATTTTTTATGCGACCAACAAGGTAATTATTCTTTTAGTGTATTGAAAACATTATATGTAATATAATAATTTTTCAAAAAAGAAAACGTTTTTAGCTGAATATTACTAGACTATTGGTAGTGTAACATTTTTAATTAATTCTAACTGTTTAGTAACGAAAGTACTTAAACTCAGTAAATCTAATTGGTACTTTACATAATTTTGTTGAAATCTTGGTAACTATATTATATTCAATACAAAATTAAACCGCATATAATAAATTAATAATTAGTTTATAATATATCTCATAAAATATCACAAGGTTTTAATAATTAACTTATGACTAACTGATTTAATTATTAAAAATTTCTTCAACATATAGTCATTGTTAATTGATTATTAAAAGCTCTTAATGTAAAATAAAATCTATAATTTTAATTATTCATAATTACATAGATATGCCGCAAAAATATATAAATATTTTTATTACAGAAGAAAATTTATAGTAAAATAATTTCTACAAAATTTATAAATTACTAATCTAATTAAACATTTAAATAAATAATACATTCCTTGTATTGTCATTTTCACTTATTTATTTCTTAAAATATATTATTTGTGTATAAAGTACTTTCATAACTTCTGTCAAATGTAGAAGAAAAGAATAAAACAGCTATTTTGTTCTAAAAATGTTAATAAATTTTAATCATAGTAGAATATAGATAAATAGAAAATTTGGTGATTTATCAACGAGCTAAATATTATAATAAAAGAAACAAAATTCTAGAATTGTTGCAAAGATTGGTGAGACTGACCAATAAGTATGCCTCCTCACCCATGCGAATATGGTTAGGACCACGACTAGCAATTTTTGTAAAAGATCCGGACCAATTACAGGTAATTTTATATCCAACAATTTACATTCACAATAGTAATGTTACATTTTATGTAGATTATTCTACAGTCGTCGAAGATGAAACAGAAGTCGTACATTTACAGTTTTTTGGAACCATTCATGGGTCAAGGATTATTCACATCAGGAGGTACACACACAATGCCCAATTAATATATCCATATAAAATTGATTGACTTACATCAATTTAATTGTTCCTATTTATTAATGTTTTTAGGTAACCATCATAAAAACCATAGAAGGATACTGCAACCGTTATTTGGACCAACTTACGTTGAAGGATACAGCTATTTATTTCAGAAACATGCTGATAAACTAGCAAAAGCCTTGGAGGCGAAAGCTGATAATACCTCATTCGACGTTTTGCATTACCTTCATGAGGCTGCATTCGAAGCAACGATGGGTAAGCATCAATAGCGATCTGAGTTGTCTAACAGATAAATAAGTGTCTCTAAGTTATTACTTTTAAAATTTTGTACTAACTAACAAGAGTAATTATTATATAGATATTATGCTGGAGGATAAGAATGAACATTCGTTAGATTACAAGGACATGCCCGCCTACGTAAGACGGTAAATTTTTATTAATATCTAATCAAATTATCAAAAACTTTTTGCATTATTTTTTATATATTTTTTTTCTTGTAGCTTTTATTATATCTTTGTGCAGAGAATTTTGAATTTTTGGTATCATCTGCAAGTAATATTTGAGAGAACCAGTTATTATAAAGAACAGAAACATATGACAAATATAGCATTAACCATGACCAAAGAGGTATTATGTTTTACTACAATGAAATATAAATAAACAATTTACTTTATAATTTTAGATCACTGATAGCTTAGTGCCGGAAATCCAGAAAAGGTTGGATTGTAAAGACGATGTGACGAAACAAGCCAATAATGAAATTAGAACTCCGTCTATGTTGGAGACGTTGATGGAGATGTGTAACAACAAACCTGACCTGCTCACTGAGCAAGAATTCACTGATCACATGATGACGTTTGTTGCAACGGTAAAACTCGTTTATCTTGCATAATATTTTTTATATATTTATTATACAATTGTATGTCAATGATCCGAAATATTTTAATTTATATTTCAGAGTCAAGATACTCAGAGTTCAGCCATAGCATTCACCTTAATGATGTTGGGTATGCATCCGGAAATTCAAGTAAGATATTAGTCAGAGTTCAAAGTGCATTTTAAATGAGTGAATTTTAGGATGCTGTAGTTGAAGAATTAAACGAAGCTTTGGACGGCAAAGACCGAATACAGTTCGGCGATTTGGGAAAACTTAAATACATGGAGATGTGCCTTAAGGAATCGATGAGGCTGTTTCCTTTGGGACCGTTCCTTATCAGGGACACCGTGGAAGATTTTCCATTAGGTAAAAGTATTAATAAAGTTGTTAATTTTTGCATCTTATCAAAATGAATAATGTGATAAATTTAATGGACTAAATTGTTGCATTATTAATATCATAACAAATATAACTGACTAGATTGACGTTTCGTTTATGATCATTATGGAATTCACGTAACCGACATGAATGACCAAATGGGTCATTTGGCGACCCGCTGGACATAGGTTGATGACGAGTCATGAAGCATGTTTCTTTATGGAATTTCCATTTTTTATTCTTACGTGATTGTTAAAAATAAACTATAATTTTAGGTGACTTAGTTTTGCCCCAAGGATGTACAGTTGTTTTAGGAATTTATAATGTGCATAAAAGTCCTAAATTATGGGAAAAACCAAATGAATATTACCCTGATCACTTTCTACCCGAAGCTGCTTCCAAACGCCATCCATACGCGTACCTTCCTTTCAGTGCGGGCCCCAGGAGATGTATTGGTAAAGTCACATAATATTAAAACATGCATGCTATTTTAATATATGTTACTATTAATTTATAGCTCAAAACTATTCATACGTGAATATGAAAATCATCGTATCAACAATTTTACAAAAATTTAGGGTGTATTGCGAAGGAGACCTGAAAAATTTAGAGCTGATAACAGATGTATCTATTAGACCCAAAAACGGATATTTAATAAAGCTTTTACCTAAATAAATAACATAATTTTATAGTAGAATACTTTGAACATTAGTATATAGAAAAATGATATTTCATTTTATACAATGATTTTTAATTAAATTATGATTTATAAATAAATTTTTGAAAATTAAAAATGTGCCTAGAAAAATGTAAATTTTATATAAATATAAAATATGTTTCAAACTATTTGGTATAGTTGTCTTAATTGAGTTGGTTATTATGAATTTAATTTTCATGAAAAAAACTTAAAAATTTACTAACTGAAGTTACTGCTAAAGTTTAATTTAAATGTATTATACAGTTTTTGTTAAGAAAATTAATATTGTTTTTATTTAATGTACACTAGACTGGTTGTTAAAAATTAAATTTCTTATGACGCCCCCTAAAAAGCTTTCTTTTCTATGAATTAGTTATTTAGAATTCAGAACTTAAGAAAAGAAGTTCACTCTTACTGAAATATTTGACTGTATACATTTCTTATTAACATTTTTATTTAAATGAATATAAATAATTTGCGTCCTTCACCATTGTTAGAATTATGAATTCTAACTATTCTAGATTAGTTTCACCCCTTCATTTATCAGAATTGATTCATATTATTAATTAGACAAAATGGAGCAATTTAACTAATTGTACTTGTCCGAAATCTTAGTGTAGTACTAAGGTCGTAAAGTAAAAACCTGTATAAAATCTTACACCATCGAACGAGTTCGCCAGTCTTGACATAGTTTCCCGACGCATAGCATACTAAAAAAATGTGAGTACATCATTATTCACATTTACGCAAAATAAAAATTAATTTTTTTGTTTAGGATTTTATTGGTCGTAATTGGTTTACTGGTGATGTTTGTTGTAAAGTTTTGTTGGAGCAGAAGAGAATTGTATATGGCTGCTTCAAAGATGCACGGACCCACTGCTTTAGTACCGATATTAGGGAATTCCCTGCATTTTCTTTGCAAGGACGAGGGTAATTAATTTGCGTATTTTTAATATAA
Source organism: Aethina tumida (assembly GCF_024364675.1). Lineage (NCBI taxonomy): Eukaryota > Metazoa > Arthropoda > Insecta > Coleoptera > Nitidulidae > Aethina > Aethina tumida. Next base: position 18,531,315 of record NC_065437.1, on the reverse strand, counting down.
AGGTTTTTTGTTTTGTAATTTTTAGACATATTATATGTAATATATAACATAAGTAGTAAATATCCCTCTCCGGCCAGACTTTGGTTAGGTCCTGTACTTATGGTGTGCACTGCAGATCCAAATCATGTGGAGGTATCTTTTTTTTATAAAAAATACATTATCTTCTGATAAATATTTTGTATTTTAGAAAATTATGACTTCAACAAAATTTTCTTACAAACACGATTTGTATGATTTTGTGAAAAATTATTTAGGAAATGGATTGGTCAGTGGATCAGGTATGTTGTTGTGTCATTAATTAAAAGGTTAGTCAACAGTTTTTTAGAAAATTTAGAATTATTTATAAATTAATCACAAAATTTGTTTGACTTAAATGGCACATGGTTTGGTTTTACTTATAACAGTTCTACTAATAATTGATTAATAATTAAATAGTTTAGACACATTTAGATATAAAAAATATCTAAATATAAAAATTAATATAGGTCCAGTATACAAGAAACACAAGAAAATAATTCAACCAATGTTTGGCTTAAAGTTTGTAACCGCCCAGACTGACCTTATACAAAGGCATTCAGAAATATGTATGTCAAATTTGGAAAAATTGGTAGATACTGGTACTTTTGACGTCCATCACACTATACACAAATGTTTTGTGGATATTATTGGAGGTTAGCACATCATTTTAAAACGTATATATTGTTTACACACTTCTTTTTTTCTAGAGTGCATCTTAGGTACTGATATGGAATGTCAAAAAAATGGCTACTCTGAATTTTGCAAAGCAGCCATTGAGTAAGCCAAAATTATTACTTTTAGACCAATGGAATTAATTGGGAATTTTTAGTATGTATGGAGTAGGATTTACCAGATTAACCAGACCTTGGTTGCATCCAGATATACTTTACAACCTTACCAGCATAAAAAAACGAGAAGATCGCATCATAAAGATTATACGAAACTTTATCTCATCAATAGTCACTGATTCGTGGAAGAAAAGAATGTTAACTGATTACACGGTAACCGAAAGCAGCCCAATCGTTGATCAAATAGGCGAATACATCGGTCAAAATCCAGACTCAATCAATTGTAAAGACTTCGTCAGTCACCTTCTAACACTGTATGCTGCCGTAAGTACTCAATTCAAGCTGTTGCTAAAAGTTAATATAAATATTTTTAGTCCGAGGATACTATGACAATAATATCCAGTTTTTTGGCTGTCTGTTTCGGAATGTATCCGGAATATCAAAATAAAGCAGCGGAAGAAATCAGGACAGTATTTGGAGATAAGCCTAGAGCAGTAACATATGACGACATCGCCAATTTACCATATTTGGACAGCTGCATTAAAGAAGCGCAAAGATTATTCCCCATTGCACCTTACATTCTACGTCAACCATTGGAAACTGTTCACATTGACAAAAATGTTACGATTCCAAAAGGGACTTGCTTAGTTGTACCGATTTTCAATTTACATCGAGATCCAGAGAAGTGGGAGAATCCAGATCACTTTCATCCGGATCATTTTCTACCGGAACAAGTTAAAAGCAGGCACCAATACAGCTTCATACCGTTCAGTGCTGGACCTAGAGGTTGCATAGGCAAAATTCTTGCTAATGCAATTTTAAAAATATTTATGTGCAATTTTCTTCAAAGGTTCGAAGTGGAAGCTGATGGGAAATTACCTGATTTGAAATTAAAGATGGATATTTCGGTCAGACCCATTAATGGATATAACATAAGGTTAAAAAAGAGGGTCTGGAAGTGATACATTGCAGTCAATCCCAGCATATTTAGTTGTAACAATGGAATAATTTACTGACAAATTATTGTATAAACAAAAATTTGTCAGTAACTTATTTGACTCTATAATCTGTATTAATGATATATTCAAGTGTTTAATAAATTGTTAGACACTTAAATATAGTATTTATACAAATTACATACCCAAAAAAGACTTCGAAAGATTATTAAAACTATTAACAATTTTTAAATAAAATAAGTGTTTTTATTTCTTTAACAATAAAAAATTTCATTATGTAATTTGATTTTAGTTTAGTTTAGTTTTGATTTAGTAATTTTTGAACATTTAAATTTGTTCCTAGGACAATAAACAAAAATGATAAATTCTGAAAGACTGACATCAAATTTGTGTGCATCCTTTTTTAATATTTGTTTAAATTTGCAAATGTACTTCTAAGTACACATATAATTTATGTAATAACGATTTGTTAATGTTAATGTTTTGAAATATTAAAAAAAAAACGATTTATTTTTAGTAATATATGTATATTTATTAAATTTAAATTAAAACTAAACAAAACAATTTGAGAAATACATTTTTTATAATTTTCATATGCCAAACATCTTTAATATCTTCGTTTAATTCGAACGGGATACAAATCATCCTTAAATCGAACACTTATATCAGTTTTGAGTTTCTTATCCGCCAATTTACCGTCAGACTCGATAATAAAATTTCTTAATACAGTGGCCAACGTCGTTTTCATACTCAGAAAAGCGTATTGCCTTCCTAAAACAAAAATATCTTCAATTAATCAACAAATAAGGTAAATATTTATTACCTAAACATGATCGAAGTCCACCGCTAAAAGGAAGAAAAGCGAAATTGTGTCGCTTTTTTACTTCTTGAGGAAGGAAATGTTCTGGATAAAAATCATTAGGATATTTCCATAAATTTGTGTCTCTGTGGATCGCGTATATGTTAATGACACATGAACAACACTCTGGAATGATTACAGAATCTACTAAAAATATTATATTTTCTATGTAAAATATTATGTTTATATACCAATTCTCATAGCTTTTGAGGACATTCTCATAATAAATGGAGCAATTGGAAACAGTCTTAACACATCCTTAATACACATTTCTAGATAATTAAGTTTTTCAATGTCTTCTAGCTGGATATCTCGATTTGAATTTCCTAATATTTCTTCCAGTTCTTCTACCACTTTGTTTTGTATGTTAGGATACATTCCAAATAAAACAAGGGCGAAAGAACAAATAACTGTTATCGTATCTTCGCTCTGCAAATTGCAAAATTTTAATATAGAATGTTTTTTTATGTTAAATTATGTATACAGCTGAAAAAATCGTTGAAAGATGATGAACAACTTCCTTGTCTGTCGCGTAGTTTTTATGATTTTCTTGTAGATATAAAATAAAACTAGTGAAACTAATGTTGTTTTTTTTGGTTTCCTCTTGGCGTCCTTTTCTGTTTCTAGTCTGATTTATGGCTGTTTTTATTACATCGAAATATATATCTTTTGCTTCTTCTTGTTCTTTGTGGAATTTTGTGAGGCGAAATATCCATTCAATTTGTAACCAAACTTTGATGATTCTTGCATGTATTATTGTGTAAGTTCTGAATTGCAACAAAATAAATCACTAATTAATCGTTGATGATGATGACTTACCGAGCTATTGCTTTTAAAAATACATCCATTTCTCCTTCTAGAGTATTCAAAGGTATGCCAAGAATTGTTTCTGGTATAAAATGTTAAATATATGAATTTAAAACATACTTAAACACACATTTTTACCTGACACATAATCCGCAACACACCTATGAAGATACAGTCTAATGTCAAAAGTGGGTTTATCTATTTCCTCTACAAGTTTCTCCACCAGTCTGTTAGATTTATCTAAAATAATGGGAAAATATTGTGAAACGAACTCAAATTTGAAAATTGGACTCATTAATTTTCTGTCGCGTTTCCATTTGTCACCAGAACCAGTTATTAATCCTTCTCCGTTGAAAGTCTTCATAAACTTGTAGATTGGATCCTTCGTTAGGAAATTTGTGGAAGTCATTATTCTCTAAAATTACTGACTCCACAAATCTTGTATTTATATTAAAAACAAAATAACTTGTTTATTGAAGGAATTGAATGTAAATTCCAACTAGTAACAAGTAGAAATTTAATTACTGACCTCTGCATGTGCAACATGTTGAAAAAGAACTATCAATTTTGGCCCCAGCCAAAATCTTATTGGACTTTGGGGATAATTCCTAGTGACATTTATGGCTTGCTCAAAAATATCTATAAATCAATTAAATTTAATTGAATCATTACGATTAGTACATACCTTCTTCTTTGCACATAAACACTAGAGCATTTCCGATGAGAGGAAAAGCCACGGGACCGGGTAATTGCCACGATAAAATATACAATTTTCTTCTTCGCCAAATATTAATTAATATTAAAGTGAACAGAATAAAGATGATAAAATAAATAACCGGCTGCACTAAAGCCATCTTACAACACTACTGATCTATGTCAAACCAATAATGTTACAAAACACCAATAAGAACTACTTGTCTATATGTGGGTATAAAATGGAAAGAACTTTTAAATGAATGTTGCAGGGTAATTTATTTTGCTATAAACAGTCTTGTTTACATTTATTTCATCTGCAATGAGTGTAAATAATGATAAACTCATTTACAGGGTGCCACGTTGTCGAATATTTGACAAAAATGTTCCCTTTTTCATTTTCACAAAAATATTTCTTTCCAATGCGTTTAATAATAATTTTTTATTAAGTATATGATACATACAATTGATAATTTATAAATATATAATATTTAAATACTATAACATTATTTTGAAGCAACGTACAATGTGTACTTACAATATTTATTTATGATATATCAAAAATAATGTGTATATATAATGTATTTTTTATTAAGGTCCTTCTAAAAATACAATAACTAAAATAATTATAAACTCAAATAAATAAGACAAAACTTACCCTTTTTATATGAAGAACTATTTCCATCTTTTTTATAGTTACGCTTCATCTTTATTTGTTCGGAAATATTCAACTGAACAAATAAAATAATTGTTTCATATATATACACAAACAAACAATTATAGAAATGCGTAAGCAATATTAGTACAAGCAAATTCAATTAATTAAATAATATTAAACGTAGGAGAAATGTGTATTTTAAAAATTACACATTTAATAGTAATGTTTAAAGTTTCATGTATAAATTTATAATAATTATTTTTTATCGAGTTTAAATATTTTTTTCTGTATTATTATTGTTAATATTCTTAATATCTTAATAAGATCTTCTACTGTATTTTTATATACCTTTTATTTATATATTAATTAAATTAAAAATAGGTATTAATATGATAACTATAATTATTAATCTTAAATAAATTATTATTTTAAAATAATTTTATTATCCTTAATTGTCGTTTAATTTTATTATTTTATAAATAATCATAACCATCGTATTTTTCTGTAAGTAATACACATAATAATTTGGTGCTTATTTAGACAATGAGTAACATACATTGACTTTGACACAAAAGTAGAAAAACACGTTCGCAATTATTGTAGAATATTACGTGAGTTGAAAACTTGTTTTGTTTTCTTAAAAATTTATGTCAATTTAGTTACAAACATTCTAAACCGCCGCAACTTTTACACAATTACGACTAAAAATGGTAAAAACAACCATTATTAAGCAATTGATGAAAAGTATATAAACTAATTGGAGGAATTCATTTTATAGTTTTTACGAATTCTAGAATGGAAACAGTTAAATTTTAGTATTAATTTAATTATGTTAAATAACAAATAAATATAAATACATTTATTTGATCAATCGATTCAGAATTTTGATAATATAATTAATATTTATTTTAAATTATTATGTGATAGATAAACGATATTTTAAAATGTATACAATAATTTCAAAATAAAATGGAACTACATTATTACAATTTTTTTTAATAATTTAATTAAATAATTCATGCAACTATAAATGTTTGTAATAAAAGAAATCACAATTGTATTATTGATTATATAAATAGAGACATAAAAAAATATGATTTTAATTACATATTTTTGTTGAAAATAAATAAAATTTTCAATTAATTATTGTTTCATTGAACAATGAGAGAGGCCAAATGTAAGTGGAGGTCGCACAAGGAAAATTTTTTAATATTCGTTAATAAATCAACCCAATGTTAAAGAAAAAAGAATAAAACGTATTTTAGGGCAACGAGTTTGCGTTCAATTCATCGACAATATATAAAGTGGTAGTGAAACTGGCCGGCTCTTTCGATGACCTCACATTAAAACAAGTCCGTTTTCAGACCATTTAAAACACTCAAAAAGCAACCGCGTCATAAATACTGTCAATTGTTTTTAAAACTTTCACGGTACGATTTGTTTTAAATGATTCAAATATACATTTTGATTGTGTTGGTGATTGTTCTTGTGGTGATTTATTGTGTGACGCAGAGAAAATTTATCAAATTATCATGGCAATTACCTGGTCCGCCTTTGGTACCCTTTTTCGGCAACGCTCTGCATTTTATTTGTAAAGATGAAGGTACGTTTAAATTATTATAAGTAAGTTGCAGGTGTTAATTCGGTAATATGGTCGTAGATATATTCGAAAAATGCGTAGAACTCATCTCCCAATATCCCAGTCCTATGAGAGGATGGTTTGGACCAAAAATGGTTGTGATTTTTTCCAAAATAGAACATATTAATGTACGTATTCTGTTTAATTAAAAATTTGATTTACCAATATAATATTTAATATGAGTATCTAATAATTTAATAATTAAAATCCAGATAATTAGTCATCAATGTTTAAATAAACTAAATGAGGTAACTTTTACCTATGTTTATATGTAAAATAAAAATAATTAACTTAATACAATATATGAATTAAAACATTCATAAATTTATATAAAATTTCTATAAATATGAGTTTATAACTGATAGAGGTATCTATATCATATATCAAAAAAAAATTATGATAAATGGTAAAATAATCTGATTAAAATATTAAAAGTTAGTGACATTAAACCATTGTTTTAAATTTTATTATGCAGAAAATTATGTCCTCCATGAAATTCACCCAAAAAGACAACGTATACAGATTCATACAACAATTTGATGGGGAATCTCTAATTAGTGGATCTGGAATAAAATGGAAGAACGATCGACGACTAATGACTCATATGTTTCTCAAACGGAACATAGAACAGTATTTTCCTCAAATTCTAAACCATGTAAAAATCATGTTGGAAAAACTCGAACCGGAATCTTTAAATGGATCAACTTTCAACATTGAACACTACGTTCATCGATGTGCTACTGATTTTGTAGATGGTAAACTTTATAAACAATTTATTTAAAATATAAATTTTAATATAATTATTTGGTCAGAAACTATTATTGGAATCAAAACCGATGCACAAAATGGCGAGATGGATGAATTTATAAAACAAGAAAGCAGGTAGGTAATGTCAAACACTTCAAAACCTATCTCCGTAATACTTTTGTTTCAGAATGTATGTGATAGTTCATGCTCGGATTCTGAAAGTGTGGTTGCAGTACGATTGGATGTTCAGACTGTCGCATTATTGGAAAGAACATGAAGAAGGGAAAAAGATAATTCACGGATTCATGAGAAAAGTGAGTACAATGATATTAAGAGAAACGTATTTCTTAAGTTAATTTCTGTATACCATACATAGGTAATACAATATTTTTAGGCTTTATATTCTGCTCGAGAACGTCGCAAAACTGGTCAAAATGTAGAAGGTCCTCCTAGTTTTTTGGACTTGATGTTGGATATACTTAAGGAACACCCGAATTGGGCAACTGACGAAGAGATTGACCATCATCTCACAACCATGTATTCCGCTGTGAGTTATCTATGAAATTGCTTAGAAAACTTCTTTACTGGTTAAATTTTAGAGTGAAGACACAGTAACGACGATTTGTTGTTTCACATTCGTTTTGTTGGGCATGTATCCAAACATACAGAATAGACTTGTGGAAGAAATTAAAAACGTGGTGGGAAAAAAGTACGTGGAACTAGACGATTTGCCCAAACTGAATTACTTGGACATGTGTGTTAAGGATGTTCTCAGATTGTTTCCGATTGCTCCGTTCATAATGAGAATACCCAGTGAAGATGTCAAAATTGGTAAAACAAAATACATCTTATCAGCTTTTTTACTGACATAATACACAGTTATTACTTACCATTAAACAACATCTTTAATACACTTTACTGATATTTCAAAGTAAATTTTAGGAAATTACTTAATTCCCAAGGGTTGTTCGACAGTGGTTTCGATACAATCATTACATCGTGACCCCGATCTTTGGGAGAAACCAAACGATTTTTACCCGGAACACTTCTTACCCGACGCCGTTTCTAAACGGCCCGTTTATAGTTACATGCCTTTCAGCGCCGGACCAAGAGGATGTTTAGGTAATTAACATTACTAGTTTATGTGCACCAGAAGTAATTTAAAAATGTATGTTTCAGGTCGACCATATGCGGACATGGCTATGAAAATTATTATCGTATCTACTTTACAAAGATACGAGTTTGAATCGGATGGTTGTCTGCAGGAGAAAAGATTAAGAACCGACATCAGTGTTCGATTTTGGGATGATCAGTATCCAGTTCGAATAAAAAAGAGGGTTCAAAATGTCCATACAATGTCAGAAAATAATTAAAGAACATTTCACAATGTTACTTAAGTGCGTATCTTACTTAAGTATCGAAGACATCAAATTGCTTAAAACTAAATTTTGTTCATTTATATTTTAACTTTTCATCAGTGCCTATTAATATTGCTACTTTTATTTAGATATTTTATAGATATAACAAAATAACAAACATAAATAAATACGAAATAGGTAATATATATATATATATATATATATATAGAAAAAAATTATATTAAGTCTACAAAATTAAATTTTTAATGTATACACTTTGGCAAACCTAATTCATATATTCAAATTAAATCGTGTCCAAATAGTTAAGCCAAACTATTAACCTTGAAATGTACTATTATTATCTCTGTATACAAAATAAACTATGATAATTCAACTATTATCATCTGTGTATTCTTTATATTCTACAAACATCACGCTTTGTTTCATAGTTAAAACAACAAATAATCAATGTAATATAGAATTACTTAAATATATCTTTTATCATCCAAAACAGAAACCAACAAATTCCAAAACTCAAATGACGTTACCCATGAAACAGATTAGATATATTATTAGTGATGCAGTAACTGAATAGCGAATCGATCGTGGAAAACAACGCTTGCGCGTGATTTTTCGCTTTTACAATCGTTTTTCTCGTGTAACCTACAGAACACCTATTAGTGCAATGAAATTTAATTTGTTGCTGTTTACGTTGGCGGTATGTTGTTCGACAGTTTGTTCTCGTGGAGTCAACGGAGGGTTGAGTTGTGCAGGTAAGTTATTTCGAAGATCCATGAACAATTCGAAACGTATGATAAAGTTGGCAGCAATTGTGTTTACTTTTGTATGACACTGTGTTGAATATTTCGAATGTTTCAATATACAGAGAGAGAACAATATTTAAAAAATATATAATATGTGTATTAGTAAATAAATAAATTAACTATCTAATCTGCTTATCTACATAACTACATATCTACAATATTATAATTTAAAAATATAACAATTTATTGAAATCATCTGGGAATGATTTATACACATTTACTGTTTCAAATAATAAAACAATACATGTAATTACATTGTTTTAATAATTCCTTGTTGTGTTAATATTAAAAATTGTAATAATAAAATTAGAAGAATTAGTATTAATATAAATTTTAACTTATTTTGTTTTTATCTTTTTTTATTTATTTTTAAATATATCACATGTACAGAATATGTTATTTCTTAGAATTACATTACAATTGTAAACTCGATCTCAAATTAAAAATATATTCAATGTTTAACCACGTGGATTACATGTTTTCTTTAAACTTATGAGTCATAATTTATAACAAAGAAACTTCAAGAATCATTACCCCCATTAGTCTGCAAATGACATTCTGGGACTCGTCAATCTTAGACAATAAAATTGCTAGTCCAAAGTTTAAAAATATAATCTCAAAGCAATGTATTTCTTTCGTTTTAACAAATTATTATGAGAGCATAAGAAGCTAAAGCTAAAAGTGGGACTTGCTCCAATTATGTTTGTTTATAAATAAAATATATATTCTTCAGGTTTCGAATTATACATTCGAAATATTTTTTATCTTGTACATATAATAATTTTTAATATTTGTTTTATATATAAATATAAATTTTGAATAGTCTAGTATAGTGATATTTTATATAAAATAACATTCAAACATATTTTCTAGTGTGTACAGTTGTTATGGGTGTTGCCCTCCAAGTGGCAGAAATAAAAGAAGAAAGCATCTTCAACGCAACACGAAGACTTTGCCGCTATCTGCCAGACAAGGTTGAAGGGGAATGTTTAACGCTACTTGAAGAAGTCGAACCTATATTTAAGTAAAATTGCATTTTTCAATTAATATAAATATTATACGTCTTCAATTTAGTGACGTTTCAGAAAAGATCACGCCAGATCTGTTTTGTTTGATATATGGCACGTGTAAAGTAGATCCGGGTCAAGAAATATGTCATCTCTTTCCTCTTCCAGTCAAGACCCTTGACACAGTTCATAAGGTAAAATAATTTTCCATAAATTTATAGTTATTTGTATATTATAATAAAATATTAACCTTTAACCATTTTTATTTAGATGAAAAAAAGTGTGGTGCGCAGTATAGATGTATGTACATTTCCAATTTTGAGGGACATCTGTCAGATCTTGAATAATTCATATATTACATTAAAAGCTGCCCAAGATTTTGACAACGACGGATTTAGCATAATCAACACTGCAAGGTAAGAAACTAGCCAACTAAAACTAAAAAATCACATGAATAATTTTATAGAGGTTCCGATTGGAAAGGCAAAGATTGTCGTGACAGTGATGAAAACTTCTATCCCGGAAGACTTCCTCTAGATGTAGACGTAGAAGCTGACTGTAAGCATTGTTGAAATCTTAGAAGATATTTTTAAAAACTCTCCAAAGTGACTTTCAGCCAATTGTAATGGAATTTACGGCATGAATCAATTGAACAATCGCCCTTGGGAAGAAATTCTTTGCCGAAAATCTGATCCAAAGGGAGTAATTTACATAGGTGACTCCATCGGTGCCCACTTTCACATGCCACAAATATGGATTAATCCCATTGAATTCAACTGGGTATATTCGACGCAAATTTAGGTTAGCATGTTTTATTCAAATTTATTTTTAGCCTAGTTCAAATGCAACAGATGTTATTTTGGACGAAATAGACTGGCCACAATATGGCTTCCCTACTGGATACAAAGATATATATCCAAATATTCTTATTAAAGGACCAGTAGATTCCATTTACTTGAGGTTGAGGAAGAGAAATCGGTGTAATCATAGGGATTATCAGAATTTATCACAAAATGGGGCTTCCAGTTACGATGGCATTTCACATGCTGAATCGATAACACGTAACCAGACAAGAGACAATCCAGCCATAGTTATCTATGCTATGCAGGGAAATGATGTTTGTAACAAGTAATATTTATAATTTTAGCATTAAATAAATATTGTATTTGATTGATTAAATTTCAATATTTTCAGTTTTGAAGATACAATTGCAAATATGACTAGTGCAGAGCAGTTTCGTTCCAACGTGATGCAAACTCTGAATGTGTTAAATCGGAAACTGCCCAAGAAGAGCCACGTTATTCTAATGGGTCTGGTCAATGCTGACTTCATCTATCCCAAAATGGCAAATCGACTGCATCCCATTGGTATTTAATCTTAAATATTTTTAGGTATTTGATGTAATTAATGGAAGATGTTTTAGGCACTAAACATAGGAATGTGTATTACAAGGATTTATATAAATGGTTTAATTGCATGCAAATTGGTCCTTGTACAGGATGGTTGAACAGTAATGAAACTCTAAGACAAATAACCACACAAGTAATTTTTGTTTTAATATTGATATAAAATCTATAAATGGTTATTTTTAGCACGCCAAAATTTTAACAAACGTTTTGAGAGATATTGTGGAAAATGAACATTTCAAATATTTTAAATTACATTTTGTGGAAAATCCCATTAACCTAATTGTTAATGAAGAAAAAGTCAGTGTTCCTGATCTGCTTGAATCTGTTGATAGCTTACATCCGAATCAAGTACGTCAAATTGAAACATCCATGACTGTTTAAACATAATACTATTCTTTTATAGAGAGCTCAGCCTTTAATGACTGAAAAACTGTGGTCGCAAATTCTAACAAATTTACCTGAAGAAGTTCTTGGACCAGTGAATAAATATAATATGAAAATCAAGAAACTGTTTGGTAATCAAGGAGGACATTGAATAATAATAATTATAATATTAATAACAATTTTTTTGTAATATATCTAAATCTTGCAGACAGAAGCAACGTAATTTTTATTCCATTTAATTAGTATAGTAAAATAAATAATTTAAAGGAGATAAGAATTCAAAACTTCTCTTCTTTTAAAATACTTTAACTATATATTACCCACATTAAAAAAAATAATAATAAAATATAAATTAATTTTGATACCACTTAGTTATAATAAATATAAATAATAAGTTTTATAACCAATTTAAAGTGTGGTGGAAATTGTATAATAATAATAATAATAATACAATGAAAAACGTACAGGAAAAAAAATTACCATAGTTCTATGGTAAGTGAGTGTGTCGGTTCGGATAGACATCTAAGTTTCCTATATTATTTTTAGATATATGACACTTGACATTCTAAGTTAATGTAAATCATAAATGATGACGGGCAGTACTCAACTTTTGATACGACCAAAATATTTACAAATCGTTACTTACTATTAATTATTACACTAAATAATTTTTTCCTAATTTACATATATTGAAACAATACAAACAGTATGTAAAATAGTAACGGATTATATTGTTTTCTCCAAATGTTATTTATTAAAATTATATATTTTTTCCTTTTAAACTTGTTTGTAACCCTTACAATCTATAAAATATTTACAGTAATCAAAAATATTTTTTTAAATTGGTTCTACATTTACCCACAGTCCACCTACTACTGAAGCTGAAAAATGCCATGGATGAAACTTAATTGGTAACTGCGTCTTTTCATTTAACGAAAACTTAAAATTTTTTATTAGATGATATATCCCTGCCTTAATTTGCAGTTGCGCATATCGTTTTCCTAAAAAATATGTATTTATTAAAGTGACTAAAAATACACCGCATATGATATAACAAACCTAAACAAGCTCTAGGCCCCTCCCCGAAAGATTTGAAAACGTAGGGGGAATTCTCATCACTCTTTTGAAGGAATCTCTCCGGAATAAATTTGTCGGCGTCCTCGAAATACTTTGGATCCGTATATAGGCCACCAATTGGGAAAATGATTCTTGTACCTTTTTCTATGAGTAGTGGTGGATAATGAAAACCTGATTTTTCTGATGGTGTGTAGGTATAGTTTTCCGTGCAAACTTTCCTCAAGACGAAAACCGTCGGGTTCTTCCTGAGACTTTCCGTCAAACATGCATCCAGGTAAGTGAATTCACTCAGCATTTCAAACGTAAGGTCCTCGCTTAGGCTCAAAATTTCCTCCCGCAGTTTATCTTGCTTATCCTGATTGCAGGCAAGTTCAAACAAGAGGAAGCTCATCACAGTTGAACTGGTTTCGTAACCGTCTAGGAAGAAGGCGGCGATTTGGGCGGTAACGTCTTCGTAAGTAAACTTTCCTGAAGTTTGGTAACGAAGTTGGTTAATAAAGTGCAGAAAATCTTGGCGTACGACATTATTTTCCTCTCGATATTTTATGGTTTTAGTAACGATGTCTATTAATTTATCTTCCACATCTTTATTTACCAATCTGAAAATTTTAGTAAGCACTATAAAATTACATAACGTCTATAAACACTCATACATACTTCATGGATAACATTTTGGTAAAGAAAGGCATAAGAAATCCTAATGAAATTTTAATTGCCGAAATCGTTCCTGGTGTCAAGTAACCAATTGCCAGTTTTCGAAATTCCGAATAAGGTTCTTCGAAGCACTTTCCTTCCAGACCGAATCCAGCACTAGCTACGTTATCAATGGTATATTTTGTACATAATTCCTTCAGTTCTATCGGTTCATTCATGTTCCTATTAACGAATGCCACCATTTTTTTTCCAACGTGGTCAATGAGGGGAAAGATAATTTTCATCTAGAATAAATATTCCCTTTTCTATTTAAATTTTTAATTGAAGGACTGTTAATATACCTTTCCAGAGGTGAAACATGGTGTTAGAATATTTCGTGTGGTCTTCCATTCTTCACCTTTCAACACAACGGGACTTCGTCCGAGTAAGGGGTCAACCTTCTTGTCCACATAAAAATCGTTCTCACTGAAGTGCTTGAAACTAGCCACATTTATCTCCTTCATAAGTATTGGATCTCGTACCAGGAGACAGGGAAACGCTCCATTAAATACGCCCACTACTGGCTTGTCTTGATAATTGCTAAAATAATGAATAGAAAATACTTATTATTATATGTATTAACTGTATTAGATTAACTATTAATATTACTAAAAATAAACTTACAAATAAATATCACGGAAGATTTCTCCCATATGTTTCTTTCCCATGAATTGTTCTAAAATATTACCGAAAAGAAGAGTTGGTTCAGGCCCTTCAACATTTCGACGTTTCCAATATTGAAAATGGAAATACGTATAGAAAAACGTTAACATAAACACACTTATCACTAGAATTAGAAACATATTTTTCGATGTTTAGAATGTGTTCTGATATTTTATATTAGATTAGCTATTAAAAATCAGTACTTATATATAGTTGCCGAATAAAATTCCTGTCATCGTGAAACGACCTCTGTAAGTAGCATTTGGAGACATCAAAATATATCATTAGATAAGTTGTATAATTTTCATGATTTCTTCAATTATTCCAAAATGTACAATAAATAAGTTCATATTTTATACGTTACCATTGACAAAAAATGTTTTTTTATATTATAAATTTATATTATAAGAATAAAATCTGAGAAGTAAATATATATTTAGGCTATTTCTTTTAAATAGCAATAGTAGTTTGTTACAATAAATATTCTGTATATAAATGTAATTCTCTAAAAGTACATTTGCAACATTCTCTTTAAAATTGAAATTAATGTTAATAATGATATATTAAAATGATGACTATCAAAGTTGTTGTTTGTGTCGGGTTGGTAGATTACACGAATCATGAATGATGAACAGCAGTCTATGTTGTTTGTGTCGGGTTGGTAGATTACACGAATCATGAATGATGAACAGCAGTCTATGTTGGGCATAAACAACAATAATTATCATTCTTAAATTAATAAATAATGATAAATTTTATTGTCAAATTTCAAAACAAATTAGCACTTAAATTATACATATTTGTATAGCTACATTTATAAATGAATTCAATCTATATTTTTAGACATACAGTTTTAGTTTTTTTTAAAAAACATTAATAATATGTAATCTATTAAATTTAATTTGCAAAAATAAAATTTACTAATTGTAAACTATTTTCATCAATCAATTTTATTATATTTCCAACCTGAACATCTCTCGTAACAGACAAAACAAAACAATATATTTAGAATCATTACGAATAATGACTATCAAAGTAGTTGTTTGTCTGGCGTTTTTAGATAATGCGAATCATGAATGATGATGAGCGCTACTCCTACGTCTGATACGAACACAATATTCACAAATCACGTACTATATTAGAATAAATAATATTCTATATTTTATAGATAAGAACAAATTTCACCGTATATATGAATGTGTACATGTGTGAATTTGGATTAAATCAAGTACACTTAATATTCAACTTGGTAGCATTACTACCCAAGTTAATTCCATTATGAGGGCAGATATTTGTAAATCATTAGAAAAAATAATTGATTAACTAAACGTTCTTGGGGTGACAATTCGAAAAGTAGTAAAAACAGAAAAAATCATATGTATTTTAAATTATATGCGTAAATAAATATCATGTTAATCGTGTTAATTTTAATTTCATTCTGAATATACACGTCGTAAAATAATAACTACATAATTAAATATGACATTCATGAAATAATCCCGATAACTACAAAAAAATATGTATAGTCAGTACTATCTAATGGTAAACAAACTAGCATGTTAATCCTTTAACTTCCCCACCATGAATTGAAACAGCCGCATTTGTCGCCAATAAAATCCAATTAATTTATGTCTGGTGCATTATTGTTGTGTTAAAATTGAACGAATAAACATCGCAATGATTTGGTTGTTATTGGTGCTTTTATTGCTGTCGCTAGTCTACCTGTTCCAAATATACAATCAAAGTTATTGGAAACGCAGAAATGTTTCAGGACCGAAACCTCGTCTTTTTGTCGGTAACCTCGGGGAGCTTCTGATATTGAAGAAATCACTTTTGGATATCTACTACGAGATTTATAAGTAAGTGTATAATATTTATTTAAATATTTATATTTATATGTTTACTAGAACAATTTTCGTATTCTCTAATAAATATAAAAAAAATGAAAATTTTGCCAAGTATTTTATGATTTATTATGGTTGATTAAATTTACAAAATAATTTAAAAAATTTAGAGCCTCGTTTACCCAATAATTGAATATTTTATAAATTCATTATTAACAATAAATACTTGAGTTATTATCTTACATTTATTTCAATATTACTTAATGTAATGATGTGGTGCATGCAAATATATTGTTTTTATGTACAATCGAATATATACCAGATATTTTTAGAAATGTTGTTGTGTTTTCATTAAGTTTCAATTACTTTATTATTTCCTGAGTAGTTTAAATTTTCTTATATAAGTGTATTATTTGAAATTGTTATGAATTATATTTAATTAGATATATTGTTACGAGCAGTAATTGTACAAAATTTTTGTATACGACAATATATATTTTTTAATTAATAATTTAACATTTTATAATCCTTCTTTGAATCTCATTTATATTATTTCTTGTTTATCAGATGTGTACAATTCGATAATAATATTCTTTTACATGATCTTCAGTGATTTCAAAAATCTACCCTTTGTGGGCATCTACAGGATGGGAACTCCTTGTTTACTCATACGAGATCCGGAATTATATAAATGCATAGCTGTGAAAAATTTCAAAAACTTCTACAACAACGATGTAGAAATTGATAAAAAGGTCGACCCTATTTTTGGTAAAAACGCTTTCGCTCTTCGAGGCGCAGAATGGAAGGCAACCAGATCAACACTAACACCATGCTTCACTAGTCAAAAAGTATGTTATAATTAGTGAATAACTAAAACAAACAACCAATATTTCAGTTTATATGTACAACAACCTGAATGTAAACAACTTGAATTTATATTAATTTCTTCATTTAGATGAGAGTGATATTTCCATTACTGGACACAATTGGAAAACGTCTCGTTAAATACATCAACGATCAAATCGACGCAGGAGAATCCTGTTTGGAAACCAAAGAACTTTCTACAAAAACAACTTTGGAAAATGTAGCCAGTTGCGCGTTTGGCTTGGAGGGTCAATGCTTCGATAATCCAAATGCAGAATTTCGTCAGATCGCACAGGACTTTCTGTCTCCTGGAGGATTACAATCCATAAAGTTCATGCTTATTATGATGTTCCCAGCCTTATCCCGATTGGTTTCTTTCAAGTAATATAAAAAATCCAAAACATAAAAATTTAAAAATTAAAATTCGTTTTCCAGGTTCGTAACTAAAGACGTCGAAGAACGTTTAACGAAAATTGTAACAGACACGGTAGAATACCGCGAAAAGAATAAGATAGAACGTCAAGACTTTCTGCATGCCATGAACCAGCTGCGTAAGACTCATCCTGAATTCACAATGGCCGATTTGGTAGCTCAAGCATCCGGTTTCTTTGCCGATGGCTACGAAACCAGCTCCATCGTTATGAGTTTCTTGCTTTACGAGTTAGCCTGCCATCCGGATATACAGGAAAAGTTGAGGAGCGAGATTCAATCAAAAGTAAAGGAAAATGGTGGTAAAGTGACATACGAAATGATTCAAGAAATGGAATACTTGGATGCTTGTTTCAATGGTAATAGTTTATATAATTTTAATTTCAATAACAGACATAATGTAAAATTTTCAGAAAACATGAGAAAAACACCTATAGCTGCGATATTATTTAAGGCCTGCACAGCACCGTTTTCGCACACATATTCTGGTGAATACGGCGAACATTCGGTGTCGGTCGAGACTGGGACTCCTGTTATAATATCACTGAAAGGTATGTTCCTAGATCCAAAATACTTCCCTCAGCCAGAGAAGTATATGCCAGAGCGATTCCTCAAGGATAGTCAGGATCCAGGTGTAGTTCGGGGTATCTTCAAACCTTTTGGTGATGGGCCCAGAAGTTGTTTAGGTAATAAATCAGTTTCATTATATTACCACTACATTTTTTTTTAAATGAACTTTTTATACCAAAAATTATCAAATATTCAATATTTTAGGTCAGAAATTTGGAATTCTCCAGATTAAGGTGGATGTTATTCATATCCTGTTAAACTTCAAACTTAGTTTTAACTCAAAAACGAAATTACCTCTGAAGATGGACCCCTTTTACGTAATGCCAGCTCCTATAGGGGGACTTTGGGTTAATTTTGAAAAGATTTAATGAATGTTTTTCAAATTAATAAAAAATCATTATATATTGTATTTACAAGATATATATTGTTAAGTGTTTCCACAGTATGTGTTCAGTGTGTGTAAAAATGTAAAAACACGGCAAATTTTATTTCTAATAACAATTATATATTTATATATTATATATATTATATTTCTTCTAATGTTATATTTCTTATAATCGCACAAATCAAAAAAATTATGTAAATAAAATTAAATAAAAATAAATAATGTTTATTATTAATAAAAAAGAAGAATAGCTGAAAAATACCTTTTAAAACACCTTATCCTTATTCTACACCTTTATAAATATTAAAAAGAGTCACCACACAAAATTGAATTAAGATTAACAATAATAAGTCTTCAGGTGTTCTTAATTTCTTAATATGTACACAAAAAATAATGAAAGGTGATAATCATTTTAAAATTTTCCTAGACAGACTGTTATCTAGTATTGTTTTTAGATATTTTAAAATGGCTTTGAGTTGTAAGATAAAAACTAAAACATACCACCATTTTTTTACATAAGTCACTTCTCACAGGACTCCTTAGCTACTAAACACTAAACTTAAAATATGACAATGTACAGTGTAGGATAGTAATCACCACAATTGTGACAAATCATTTATAAATTCAATAACTTTTAACGATTAATAAATATGAAATTTATTTATCTATTCAAAAATTTTATATATTTAAATTGGGTAAATATACTATATTCTAACTATAATGTTCGTTTTATAAAAAATATTCTTAAGCAATATTTATCTTTAGCCAATACTATATTTCTATAAAAATAGTTCATAAAGATTATTTTAAAAATTAGTATGTCCTTGAGGACCTTGACAGTAGTACTGATATAGATTATTTAATAACAGATCAAATATAAACAAAGTGCAGTTGGACTCGATGTTTTAGAGTGATTATGTTTGTTCTTTTGGTTTTTATTGCGGCGGGCTTGTCCTATTTATATTTGAAACATGTGAACGGATATTGGAAGAGGAGAAATGTTCCGGGGCCGGAACCAACATTACTTTTCGGAAACATTAGCGATGTATTTTGGAAGAAAAAGTCTATGGGCGAAATTTTCTATGATGTATATAGGTGAGTTTACATACATAATATGTATGCGGCTCCATTTTTTGGCATTAAATGGTCTAATTTAAGGTAAAATATATTAACATATTTGGGATTATATAATTTACACGTACTATATGAAGGTGGATCAGATTTTTTTAAAAAAAATGACCAAAATAGACCATATTTGGTATTATATAATTTACAGATTAATCCCAGGGAATAGTTATCAACCTACACGACACACTAAATTAATATACTTAATTAAAGATACCACTTAATTTTATATTTTTTAAATGTTATTTTAGAAATACTTAAAATGTTCCTTTCAAAATACTGATAATTAAATAAACAAGTCACAAGTTCAAATTGAACGACCCCAAAGGCTGATTATGAAGAAAATTACAAAATATATATGTGTATCAAATGAAAGAAAAACATTAAGTTACGTTGTTTTTAAAAAAAAAACTCAAACCTGTGTACAAAATACTTCTTCTGTCAACAGAAAAATACATAAGAACATTCCTGTAAACGTGATTCAGAACAAAATAAATACGCCCCTAAATTAACCGACCTAGAAAAGCATTAGAAAACTAAGCTAATTTTATGGTTTAATAAATAAATTATTAAAAATTTACAGTTCATAAAATATATATATATAGATGAACTAATAATTTTATTTTTATTTTAAGAAAATATGAAGATTATCCATACGTCGGTGTCTTTAGAACAGTTACACCATGTTTGATTGCCCGCGATCCGGACTTGATACGTGACGTCACAGTGAAACACTTTAAATGTTTCGAAGATAACGATGTGGTCGTATCCAGTCATGCTAATCCTGTAATCGGAAGGAATCCGTTCGTGCTAAAGGGAAGCGAATGGAAAACTGCAAGGACCAGACTCACATCATCTTTCACCAGCGGAAAAGTAAACACTTTTTTGTTTTTGTTCCACAAGTTTATAAATGTTTTTCGTTTTAGATGAAGACATTGTTTCCTTTGGTGAACGAGAACGGTAAAAAGATGGTAAAATACTTCGAAAAACAGTTAGAGGGGCACAAGGAATTCGTGTGCAGGACTGAATTTGAGAAGTTCACTCTGGAAAATGTGGCTTCGTGTAGCGTGGGCTTGGAAGCAAAGGCATTTGAAGACGAATACACTGGATTCAAATATATTGCTAATAATTTCATGATTGGTTCTCTGGCTATGTTAAAATCGGCTTTTATTTTTATCTTACCTGGATTGTTTCAGCGTTTTCGAATTAGGTGAATTTCGATTAATTTTTTTATATACACCAAGTTAAACGATATTTTTAGAGTGTTTAACTACGACGTTGAAGAAAGAACTAAAGGCATCGTGCAAGAAGTCGCCAAATATCGTGCACAGAACCACATCGAACGACCAGATTTTTTGCATCAATTGCAGCAAGTTGGTGCCAAAGACGCTAGTTTTACCATAAATGACGTCGCCGTCGGAATCGCCGCCATCATCATGGATGGCTACGATACCAGTGCTAATGTTTTCAGTTACTTAGCGTATGAAGTTGCTCGACACCAAGACATTCAGAATAGGCTTAGAGAAGAAATTGAGGAAACTTTAAATGCTAACGACAATGAGTTGACCTACGATACCATGCAGGAAATGAAACTACTGGAGGCTTCAATACTAGGTACATAGGCGTTGAAGTTTGCTAGACATAATGTAAAAAAATATCTAATGTCAAAATTATATGAAGGATATAATAAAGTCAAAAAAATTAAACTAATGTACAGGAAGAACCGGCAACAACTAAATTTTTTTAATATTTTTTTCCTTGAATAATATGTTTACTATTTTGATACAACTTTTATATCTATTTACAGAGTGCTTGAGGTTACATCCTATATTCATGA
This sequence comes from Aethina tumida, assembly GCF_024364675.1. Taxonomy (NCBI): domain Eukaryota; kingdom Metazoa; phylum Arthropoda; class Insecta; order Coleoptera; family Nitidulidae; genus Aethina; species Aethina tumida. The sequence goes on along the minus strand of NC_065437.1, from coordinate 18,509,681 downwards.
GTCTGGCCAAAACTTGTGTACAACCATACACTTACGAAACATCAGAGACATCGGTATTTAAGAAGATGTCAGTAACTATTGAACCAGGAACCATAGTGGCGATACCATATGATGGTTTGCACAGAGATCCGAGGTTTTTTATTCAACCCGAAGAGTATCGTCCAGACAGATTTTTAAATGACGAGAAAAATGATCTGCCCAAGTATGTGTTCATGCCTTTTGGGGAAGGACCAAGATCTTGTCTAGGTGAGAATGAAATTCTAGATCGTACCTTGTCGGACAAATTTTAGATTACATGTAATTTATTTTCAGGACAAAGATTTGGTGTGCTTCAATTGAAAGTAGGACTGGTTTACTTGATCCGGAATTTTAGGGTGAAACTATGTCCAGAAAGCGACGTTCCATTAAAAGTTGAGCCGTGGCATTTCGTTCGCACACCTGTTGGTACCATTAAGATAACATTAGAAAAAGTATAAACTATTATTATTGTCCAATTAATGAATTCAATATGTCTAAACAAATAAATATTTAGTTTTAATCAATATGTAAACACAATAAAAACATTTAACAAATGTGTTATGTATTAAAAAACATTCCATGTTGTTTTATTTTATTTGTTTTATTTTATAATAGTTAAAACATAAACCTGAGCTATCATTTAACTTACTTTTAATATATTTTGTATTACATTAATTAATTAAAATCAAACTAAAATGAAACTGACTTTGCTTTTACTAAGAATATGTACGTTTTATAAATTAATATACAGTTGTCTCTATTAGAAAATATAATAAAATTAATTGTAATTGTGACACTAGACTTGTGAAACAAAATATTGCAATGGGGTCAAAACAATGCGAACCTATTAATATTCTGTGATTGTATCGATGAAAGTGTGTTCAACTATCAAAACACTGCGATGGATACGTCAGAATTAACTAACTAATGAATTATCGTACAATTATAATAAACCATTTTAAATATTATTAAATCTCATAAAATACATTAAATGATTTATAACCTCGAGGAGCAATTATATAAGACGGATAAATAATTTGGGATGATTCAACAATGGACTCTCTAGACTTTAAACCGAACTGAAAATATAGTCATAACATTCATTCAAGGAAACCCCATAAACACACAGAATTAATTGAAGAATTGTGTATTTTAAACTTTAATTTGTGATAACACAATGCGTCAACTTCAATAAATAAATTAATGCCGATGATTAAACATTGTTAATGAATATTAAATTTATACAAAACACTCACAACATAGATGTAAATAATGTAAAATGATAAACAACATCAAGCATCAACAGAATATTTCCATCATGAAATATATTTAATAATTTAGATATAAAGATAAGAGATTCAGAAATGGTATTTTTTTGATGTACTGAAATAGAAGAATCAATTGATATTAAACATTACGAGTAAAAGTGTTAATTTTTATATATTTAATTACATCTATCCAATTCTCAACAAAAATAGTGCAATAAATCAAAGTAATTATTTTTGACTACTCTAACTCATTATAAAACAATATTAAATAAATATTAAAATATATATACATTTTTAGAAGTAATATAAGATAGATATAAAATTCTTTTATTTCTTATTAACAAAATATAGTTTTCTAACATTAATAATTAATTATTTAGAGTGTCAATTACAATATTGTCTTCAACTGTGTTGTTAATATGGCTATGCAAAGTCATTTCGTAAACCGATAGAACAACAATAACACAATGGAACATTCAATTATCCAGAGTATTATGAAAAGAGGTGGTCACACACAGTGGCGACCAAAGATAATTAATACATAGAGTCGACGGGTACGAGTACAGGTCCGTTTAGCAACGCAAAATCAGCCTTGAATCGAGAACCGGTGTTTTGTGGTAAAAAGAATCGGACACCGAGCACTGTTTTAATGTTTTGCAAACCACACAATCGGACAGCATATTACAAGTAAATCGCATTACAAATTACCACATCGACGGACAACCGCGAAGAGAAAAAAACGGGCGCGATAATTTCAGTTCGGAACTCGGTGCAGCACAGGAGCGTCTTGCTAAATCGGACGAAAACCAAGAAAATGACATAAAAGTTGGACGCGTCAAGTGTATATTATCAAGTTGAAGAAACAACAAAAATAAGAAAACCATGGAACAAAAAGGACTATTGGTACTTTTGATAATTGTTACTGGAGTGGTGGTGCAAGGACAGCTAACGTTTAGGGCTCCACGAATCAGTCAGTTCTTCGACAGAGTTTCCAACGCAACTTACGGTAAGTGATCGAAAAGAGGATTTTTTATTTTCCCCAAAAAAATAAAATTTTTAAGAATTATTAATGATAATATGTAACTACAATACCATAATTACACTAATTATCTGATCAATATTAGAAAATGTACACAAAATAATATTAAATTTTGCAGCCCTGATTGAACTTTACTAAAAATACTGAATGGAAAAATGCAAACATTTAATTTCTTATTCAATACAGTATTATGTAACTTACATAAACATAACATCAGCTGTGATAATCTTAATAACAAATGTTAATAATTAAATTGGTGATAAGTAATACAATAAAAAAATAGACATTAATTATTATCAATTATCAAATACAAATAATAAAAGTATTAAATTAATTTTTTGAATGTAGGTAAAGATTTCTTCGTTGCATTTACTTTTACTTTTTTCTGTCAAACAATGGATAAATTTATAATAAACAAAATTTTAATTCAAACATATATTTAACAAAAATGTTATGTTAAAATATGAATTATCTATACTTTTATGATATAATATCTATAGTTTAATGTAACACAGATGCTGTTGACGTGAGAAAATATTCACACTTTCACTCGAATCTTTTATAACCAATATTAAAATATGGCAAATATTTTCGTACTTTATATTAATTTACACTTCGTAACCAGGATAATCGCACAATAATTTGAATTTATTCTAATCGCAATTATATTCAAATCATACGGTTGATAAAAAATGACATAATCTAATAGTGGGAATTTTTGTGATATTTGATCCTTGGTAAAGTGTTTCTATGAATAATTATACACATTGCAATAATTCTCCCACATACATGCATTTGTTATAATTGAGTTGTTTATTAAAAAAATTAGATAATGTTACGTTCAAATCAGTAATTTATGGATACTAATACCATCATGTGTGATAACGTATCATTAAAGAGTTTAGATGTGCAAACACCCACTTCAAAATTTCATTTATCAACAATGAGATAATAAATTTAAAAACGCATTTATGGGAAGAACAATTAACGTTTAAATTTGCAGATATAATTCGTGGTGGTGTGAACCTGTTTTCTCGCACTACCGACAGGATAATCAACACATTCGCTTCCGTCGAGGACCGTTTGGAAGCCCTGCTTAACGAATTCCGTAAACGGATCCTGCAGGGAATCCCCGAGTTCAACATACCTGTTCTCGATCCACTTCACATCAACCGGATAGACTTCGATGTTGTTCACGATGCAGCCAAGTCAGTCAATTTGTTTCTCTTTTTTTGAATCTACTTTCAATGTTTGGCATTTTATTTTAGGATTAAAGGCTACGCTTCGAACGTGACAATAAGACACATCTCCAAATTTAAGGTGGATAAATTAAAATTCACTGATTTGGGACGTAGAGGATTGAAATTGGATTTGAACATAACCTTCCCGTACCTCACCGTTGTAGGTCTATATAAGATAGATGGAGAAGTCAGTGAAACGTTTCGTATTTTCGGTGAAGGACCCTTTTGGTAAAATATCCTGATAAAAAACATGAAATATTTTTTTAATATAACAAATTTTAGGCTAAATTTAACAGATTTGTCCATCGGAACGTCTACAGTTCTGAAATATACTTTCCCAAGACTGAAAGTTACTGACATGAACATTGATGTTAAGCTTCGGAAATTGAGTGTAAGTAAAAAATAAATATCTGTCAGTTTTAGATGCTTTAGGTATTCAAAAAATTTAACATTTTTTATATTTTGTTTATTTATTTTATTGTCATATTGTGGTTCTGAACGCCAAAATCTTAAATAATTTTTTAGAACAATTTTGAAAATTTAATGTCCGACGAAGAACTGGGGGAACTATTCAACAAAGCCATTGCCAGTTTAGCTCCCGAGGCACTAACTATGTTGTGGCCGGAACTAAAGGCGCCAGTTGAGAAACAAGTCATGAAAGTAAGGCAACCATTTTAAACACCTGTACGTAACTCAATGACAATGATTTTTATTTACCTTTTTCAGTATATCAATAACATTCTCGAGAACACGACCATTGCAGGCCTTGCCAGGAGATTTTTCAACATCCCGTAATGGAAAGTTATCTATGAAACCATTTCTGTGATCGAATCTAGTATGTTTATTAATTACTTTCAAAATTTTAGTGCATTAAATATACTTTTTATTTAACATATTCTGTTGTTTTATTTATTAACTTATTATGCACTAAATACTTGTCTAGCTGAATTCAAAAACAGAACAGATTATCAATAGGAGTTACTGAGTCACATCTTATCAAAAGTAATTTTTTCAGACCACTCCAGTCTGGATAATATAAATTATAGAATATCTTTACCTTTTTTAAATATAGGTTAATAACTGGATGGTACTGATTAGATTGTTAATCTTTATTTATAACGTATTAATTTTAGAGCAGTTCATTTGTGTTGCAAAAATATTTTAATATTATTGAAAAAATGTGGGTAATGATTATTATTTTTAAATCAGTTTTACAGTTTAGTATATTTATAGGTATATACTTTCCCTAATAATTTTAGTATTTGCTCACGAATTTATTGGTGTTCAAAGTCGAGTTGATGTTTGTATTCCTGCTGAAAAACTTCGTAAGTTAATATTATTTTAAATTTTAACTCATGTGTAGATTTAAAGGTGGTGAGTGTATTGAGTTTATTTAAATAATTGTAGCTAGATAATTTACTTAAAATTACATTGGAAGCGCAATTACTGTGAGATAAATTGAATAATTAAATTGTAAAAGTAATATAACTCGTAACCTTCCCGAGTACTATAATTGAAAATATAATTAAGTGCTATTTTATTGCTATTACGGAAAATATAAGAAAAAATGTTAAAAAACAACATATAAAACGTGAAATAATATAAATTATGAAAAATTATTCAAAATTAATAGTTCTTACAATATTAATCAAAATTTTAAGACTTATAAATTAAGTTTTGTAAAAAAAGTAGTTAAAAATCAAATGAGAAATATGTAAATAGAATAAAATTTCTTCTAAAGTAAAAAATTTAATACAGTTCTTAAAATCTTTTACAATTTATAAATTTTTTTAGATGGAGATTTTTACAAGAATGAATTGCCTAAATTAATAGCAAACAAACTGAGATCTAATGAGTCCATTTTTATAGATGAACTTCCTTTTGGGTTCGTTCATCCAGCAATGGCGTAATAACAAACAGCGACGTGGATAAACTTATTAAAATTATTTTCGAATATCATTGTAGGCTTAATGGCACATTGGACAACTTGAATGTAACAAATTTTGATAATTTTACAATTAAATTGGATTCAACGTCAGAAGGACATCTGAATCTTACATTCTCATTAAACGATGTGAGATTTGATGGGCAATACGATTTATTTGGTAACATTGGTGACTTGTTTGATATATTTGGAATCGGGGACTTTTGGTAATGATATAATAAATCAATTGTGATAGCATAAATTTTTACATTAATAATAATAGTAATTTTTTAAAGTAACTTATTGCACAATACATACAAAATAGTTTAAATTGGATTTATTTAATTTTCAGGTTAAAGGCCACAGTAAGCGTTGACGTGATTTTTATCATAACTCATACCAGTGACGCAACTTGCATTCCCCTCGATATTAATGTTCGTTTAGCAAAAATAGATGTAAGAAAAACATTAACATTTTAAAAATAAGAGTATTAATATTAAAAAAATTATTAGTTTCTATATTTATCTATTAAATTTTAATCTATTTATATACAAAAAAATATATTGACAATATATGTAAATAGCATGACGTTAATTTTTTTATATTATTTTTTTTGCAATACTTATAGTAGGGATATATTTTTAAATCTAATTGTTGGAAAGAAATATTGCATTTCAATTCTGTATTATAAAATTTTAATGTAATTTGTAGGGTTACTTAGACAAGTTCATGAACGACGCCGAACTAGAAACTTTGATGAATAAAGGCGTGATGACAATAGCCCCATTGTTAGTAGATGATGTTTGGACCACCATCCAGGTATATTATCATGATGTTCTTCAAAATGTGAGTATTAAATTATATTAATAATTAAATTTTAAATTACTTTTTCTTATTTTGTTACAGTACATAAATTGTTTGCTGGATTACCATTGTGAGCAATTAGTATAAACCGAATCAAAACAAAATAATCAAGAGTAACACAAGTGTTATAATGTAAAGCAAAATAAATTTACTAAATTGTGTGGTTGTATCAATATGTTTATACCACGCAATATTGTATAAAAAATTATATTGTCTATTCCACTGACTTGTAACGAAAGACTTCTTCAAATAAAAATATGTGTTGATTTTGTCGTACTGATTTTTATGTGTTCTTTTGTTTTTCTGTCTTACGTACGTGTATACGTATATGTTTAAATTACTCATATTTGTAGCTGATGTGTGTATATTAAAGCAGCAAAAACATAAGTGTAGAAAAAGTAGTATGTTAACAATACTGACTTAAAATTAAATAATATAAATATGATTTTTTTATAAGCAAAATAATAAAACAAAAGTTTTGCGGACTGACTTTGTGGAAAAACCTCAATTAAATGAATTGTACATATTTATGTTTTAGTGAAAATAATGGATGTTAAGAAGTCTAAAGTATCTATTTTTAGATTACTCCTGTATATCGGGTTGCATATATTCCAACTGGGACCAATCTCTTTCATTGTTTATGGTCTGGTTGAGAAATGGTAAACTTGTGAAATTAACCAAAGAGTGTGTGGGTGCTTTAACGGCATGTGTTATCTAAACTGAATGATAACGCTATGCGTACATTATACAATTTTATATAAGAATATCTGTGATCAAGTGTAAACCTAAGAGATCTTCAAAACCATGTAAGTCCATAACTTTGCGGCAAAATCATGTGTTCTAACCTGGACACGTCAGATGTGCCGGAACGATGTCGACATTAATTAATTCTTCTATTAATTAATTGTCTTTTAGGAGATTGTTTATAATTGGCATAGTTTTGCTTACATATATTTGGACTACTAGTTCCAAAGAAGAGACAGACTTCTACAAACTTTTAGATGTAGGTAAAGATGCAACAAGCAAAGAAATCAGAAAAGCTTTTAAAGCTTTGGCTGTTAAATTACATCCAGACAAAAATAAGGTCAGTTTTATTAACACAAACATATTAACTAGTAAGATAACTAGTTTTTCATTTCTATTACAACCTAAATAATAACAACTGATTTCATTCTTTGAATAATCCTCTTAGGATGACAAAGATGCTGAGTCAAAATTTATTAAAATTGTGAGAGCATATGAAGTACTCAAAGATCCTGATGCCAGAAATCGATATGACATGACTGGAGACACTGGTGATAATAAGAAACAGAACTATCATAGCTATTCTTATTATCGAAATCAATTTGGCATATATGATGATGATCCCCTCATTATTACCCTTGGAAAGAGCGACTATGGTAATCAACTTACTTTGTTAAAAATTTTTAAATTATTTGGTATATGTTGATTTTTATTTATTAATTTAGTTATTGTTCTTTTTCCTAAGAAATGAACATTTTGGACAAAAACCAAGCATGGTTTGTGAACTTTTACTCTCCAAACTGTCATCATTGTCATGATCTGGCACCAACTTGGAGGAAACTGGCTGTTGAGCTTGAGGGGGTTGTAAGAATTGCAGCAGTAAACTGTGAAGATGATTGGATGTTATGTCGACATATCTATGTTGAATCATACCCAAGTCTCTTGTATTATGAAAAAGAGGTAATGTGTGTAATTTACTTGTTAATATTATTATTGACACATCTTTCTTGTTTTAACAGGCTACATTATATGATAGTGAAAAATATGTAGGTGACAGGACTTTGGAAGCATTAAAGAAGTTTGTGTTAAACAAAGTTCCTGCTGTGCCAGAAGTGACTGAGTCAAATTGGGATGGAAACAAACAATGGTTACTGTTCTTGTGCACAGAGGACAATGTTAATTGTCCAGAGAAAGAAACACAAATCAAACTGAAGGCTATTATGGTATAAAGTAAATATGTTATATTCCAGAGAATAATTACTACTATTGTGTTTTTTTCTAGGATGGTTTGATGTCAACAGGTATTGTAAAAGATGAAAAATTGTGTGATAAAATTTATGAATCTCACAAAATGAATCCTGTTGTATTCTGGCAAGTAAAGGATGATGGCACCTCAGAGGTACATAGTATAGAAGGATCTGACAGTAAGGAAATATTAGACAAGATTTTAAATATTCTTCCTAATCCAGAAACAATAGACGAAGAAAGATTTAAGGTAACAGTCTAATTATTTTTACCATTTACAGTATATGTTTAATTTTTATTTTTAGGAAATAAGGTCTAATCTTCGTCTAGAACAAGAGAAACCTTGGTTGCTATGCTTTTATCTGGGCCCTGCAACTGAACTTAACTTGCAACTGAAGCGTCTGCCAACTTCCGTTCCAAATATCAACATAGGTAAAATCTAATAACCAGTAAAAAGAAAAATCCACTTGAATAATCAAATTTAAGGTTTGGTTCATTGCGGAAAGAGTGCGGCTCTTTGCAGCAGTTTGCACATCGCACGATATCCCACATGGGGTGTTTTGAAAGTGGGCGGTGCTTTTGAACCGCATCACGGACGAGACATTCTACACGAGGTGGCTACGTTCGCGAGAGACAGCGTCCTTTCGACTAATTTCCACGCGCTGTCGCCTGCCGATTACAAGCGGCTGCTTAAAGAGGGGGGTGCTTGGTTCGTCGACTGGTATGCACCTTGGTGTCCCCCCTGCAAACGCCTCATGCCTGAGGTAAGTTAAAAAGAATATATATTTTTTTAACATACATGAGTATAATATATTTTTTATAAACATGGCGTTACTTACCTAACTGTGAAATGTGTTTGTATGAAATTAAATAACTTCATAATATTACGTGGAATACAATAATATTTATTGAGTACTCTTTGAAAAAAAAAATAGTTCATGTCACTTATGATTGAACCACAATTTCAGAATAATTTTTAGTTTAGTTTAGTTGTTTTAGTTGTCTATATGTTAAATTTCTAATTAATCAGTTAGGTGAATGACACTGTATATCATATAAATACATAATTAGGTTACGTTTTCTTAGTTGCTTAAAAAGTAATAAACATACATATTTGTTTATAATTAATGTTTTGTAATTTATTAGAGTATAACAATAAAATTACATAATATTGCAAAATTAGTAAACACTAATTATTTATTTTCATTATCTTTGAGGGTACCTCAGCCGGAGATTGTTTCATCTCAAAATCATGTATTAAATCTTGAATTTCCTTTTTAGATAATATGTTAATTAGCGTTTTATCGTTAACCCTTCTTAAGGTTGCAATTTCAATTTTGTCAGCAGTTAATTTTGTCATATCTAGCGCTTTAAATAGGACTTTCATGCCGAGATGTGTAGAATCATTTAGAGTCATTTCTCCGTTCTTGTACTCCTGTGCCAATAGAGATGTGACTGAACTACTATTATTTCCAATACAAACGGCCCTCCATCCACTATAATTACCACTTGGATCAGACTGATACAGTTGATATCCATGGTGAATGTCCCATCCCATGTATAAAAGAGAAACACCAAAAGGACGTTTTCCACCAAATTGTGTGTATGCCTGCTTAGTGTCACACAACCACGACACCAACTGTTCACATGGAATTGGCCTATTATATTGATACAAGTACCTTTGCCCAATCAATCTTAATTCGTTTCTCAATATGTAAGCGTCTGACGATATCCCAGCCACACTGCAAACCATATTTTCGTTTAGCTGGTAGATTTTTTCTGTTGGAAATACTTCATCAAGAAGTTTATTGGTGTTGCGTTTTTCTGCGGCCATGAAAATTCCATCGTTCGCTAAAATACCCAGACATGTGCCTGCATTACTTATGGCTTTCATCGCGTATTCAACCTGGTATAATCTACCCTCGGGGGAGAAAATTATGGTTCTAGTGTCATAGCGGCGAGCCATTTTCTCAACTTCAAATAAATGTCAGATAAGTCAATCTTATCTGACATTTACCGTGACTTATTTAAACTTTTGAAATAGCTTTCATTAAAATGCATTGAATCAAACCATTTAGAATATTGATAAAGATCTTAACAAGCCATTAAACATATTACAGGTTCGCAGAGCCAGCCAGAAATTCGATGCTACACAAATTCAATTTGGCAGTGTAGATTGCACCATGCACAAAGAATTGTGTCAAGAACAGGGTATCAGGTACGTAATTTATATAATTTCTCTTTTTCATTCGATATCCGAACATTTCTGTACATTTCTCCTACTATAGATCTTATCCGACGACAATGGTTGTCAACGGCACTAACACTTATCATTATCATGGAGCAATGTCCGAGGCTGACATTAGGAGCTTCATTGAGGATCTGTTGGATCACACCGTCGTTACTCTAGACAGCAGTTCATTTGCACAGTTGATGCGCAAACCAGAAGATGAAATATGGATTGTCGATTTTTACGCACCTTGGTGTAATCCTTGCCAGAAGTTGGCACCTGAATGGAGGAAACTTGCAAAATATGTAATATTTTTTATACCTAATTGTTGAAAGTACAATTATTTAACATATGCTATTCCAGATGTCCCAGTTTCCGGAAGTAAAGGTTGCACAGGTGGATTGCGTTGAAAACTCGGATCTCTGTTCTGCCCAAAACGTCCACGCCTACCCCACCATCCGTCTCTATCCCTTGGGAAGCAAAGGGTTAAATACCATGGCGTAAGTTAAATCCTCTTATTTGTCACGGGTATAATAATATTTGAAATTTTTGCAGCATATATAATGGAAATCGTGAATCAGTGTCCCTAAAACGCTGGCTTCTGAGTTTCTTGCCGTCTCCTGTTTTGCAATTAAATGCAGACCAGTTTCGCGAAAAGATACTTGCCGATAAATCCCATCTGAAACCGTGGCTCGTTGATTTTTACGCACCCTGGTGCGGACACTGCGTACATTTCGATCCGGAGTACCGAACTGCAGCACTCAAACTCGAAGACGTTGTCCACTTGGCTAAGATCGATTGTGAAAAGGAGCGCTACTTTTGTGGGCAACAATATGTAACAGGTTATCCAACTGTATATTTGTATTATTCGTCAACAGATAGAGTAAGGGTAGAGAGCAGGACTGCTGATCAGCTTGTTGATGAAGTTAAGAAATTAATCGAAAGGCATGACAACAGGAGAAGACATGACGAACTGTGATGTATGTGCAAATTACGTTCCTAAAATTATCACAAATCGAAGTTGGCGTGAAAGTGATACACTTATATACTTTTTGTAATTAAATGTTTAATTTGAAACGACGTAATGGTTTACTTCTAATTTTAGACGTGTTTTCAATAAGTATTTGAAATGAGAAATTTATTATGCATCCCAACTCTGATTAAAATAAGTATTACAATAACTAATTATTTTTTGAACGATCATTTTCAGACTCTATTTTCATTTTCAACTTTAATGTTTAAATACAAGTGTACACAGAAAATAGGCGTCTTCTCAAAAAATTTTGCTTTTAGGATATATTCAAAGAACATTGTTCTGTATAGAAATTAAATTTAAAAATTATAATAATTTTAAATGAATTAAGTAGAATCTCTTTGTTCTAGATGCTTTTATGTGTATTGACAACAAAATCACTGCCATATTTATAATTGTTGTTTGTGTATGTACCTTCCAGAAAATAATATATATATAATAATAAATAATATATTTTGTATTAACATTATTATTAAAATGTAATATATACCCTTTTTTGTTTTATTGAAATATTGCATATTTGAATACTGATTGTTAAGTTAGGTATCTCCAGACAAGATAATAAGTAATAATAATGACTAATACCTAGACTATACAAAATATTCACAAATTTAAATATTAAATATGCTTTATTGTTATACCTGGAAATATTAGATATGCCCTTTTTGTATAGATGCCTTTATTAAACAAAAATAATTTATTCAAAATTAATGCGACCATATGTATAATATATTTATAAATATATTGTAAATGATAAATTTCTATAATAATGTTTAAAAACAATATATTGAGAAACACAAATATACCGGGTGACTGAAAACACCCAAGATCAACTAAAAGTCATATATGAACCGATTTTAACAATAATAATCTCTATAATTTTAAAATGGAAAGTGTATACTGATTTCAAATTTATTGCAAAATTTAATAATGCTGCTCAGTTATCAAAAACTAACAGGTTAATCGTATTAAGTTTTCAGTGTGTTGTATCTCCTCTATAAAAAATATTTCAATACATCCATTATATAATTGTTAAATTCTTCAGAACTCAAAGTTATGAGTCATCGCTGAGGAAAATGTATTAAAAGTTATAAATATAATATAAATAAATATCAATATAAAAAAATTAATAGAAATAAGAACAACTTGAACTATTAAAAATGGTAATATAAAAATAGTTTCCGGACTGTATTAACTTTTAATCTGTCAAATGATTTGAATTTTTGTCTGAATCACAGTAAAATCTAATAATGTTTAAAACAGAAGATGAAGAAACTAGCTATTATCAATCATTTCATATTATTACTTACATCTTTTTTTATGTTTTAGTAAACTGCAGTCGATGTGAATAATAGATTTCACAAATTTGACGACTCAAGTAAATATATTAAAAAGGGGATAATCACCAATTTAAAACTTATACAATATATAATTTGATATTATTTTAATAATTGTACATACTAGTATTACTATGTACGTAATTACTAAAAGTTGTTTAATAATAATTAATAATTATTTTAATGTTCTAATTTTTAATTGTGTTTGTAAATTATATTAAATACTTTTTACCCAATAAAATCCACGGTTCGTTCTATTTCAGTGCTAACGTTCACAAAATTATAATTAATATTATTAATAAAAATTTAATTTTGAGATTGACCTACATTTATTCGAATGCAAACTGGGGCTGCTTCTTCCTTGCTACATTTATATCCCTCGTATAGGTGGAACGATGGGCCCCCGTATACCGTAGCGCCAATGTACCAACAATTCCCAGAACACCGAGCATATCCCTACCACATTCCATTTATAGGAGGGACGCCAAGCTTCGCCATCTTGAACACCCTTGAACCATTTATAAAACGCAGTTAGAGAGTGCAATTATTTGCAGTTCTCCGTTTGTTACGTAAAAAGGGTAAGTTAATACATTATTTCATTTGGTTTGCTTACGCACACCTACCCGCAACAACCGAGTTTATCTAAAAAGGACTTTATATGTATATCCCATCCGCATTGATTTTTTATAAATAATTGATCCTTTCCAGAATCAAAAAACACAAATAATGTCTCGTTATCGTGAGTGGGACTTGTCGTGCAAAGTGTACGTAGGAAATCTGGGTTCGTCCGCAAGTAAACACGAAATCGAGAGCGCGTTTAGCAAATATGGGCCCCTGAGAAACGTATGGGTGGCCAGGAATCCGCCCGGATTCGCATTCGTGGAGTTCGAAGATGCCAGAGACGCAGAAGACGCGGTGCGCGGACTGGACGGAACGTAAGTGGTTTAAAAAAACAACATGCTCAACAAATCAACTTTCAACTATCACACTGCAACTGTGCCTTTGTGCCATAACAACGTAATTATGGTAAATATTTCGGACACGAATTTTACTTGGTCACTTAGATGTAGTTTTTCTGATGTGGTTTTTAACTAACGGCTGTTTGTGTTTAGACGGTGCTGTGGAACCAGAGTTCGTGTGGAGATGTCAAATGGAAGGTCCAGGAGAGGAGGTGGTGGAAGAAGAGGCCCATCCAGATATTCGAGGTCAGTAGACACTGAACTTCAACACTTTGTTGTAGCAAAAAAGTTTCTAATCACAAGTTAGATAAAAAAGTACATTTTTGTGATACATACTTTGCTAATTATCTACAGGAATTCATTTATTCTGAATATTTAAGATAAAACAGGATTACTTTACTGGTGGAAAATTTAACAATAATTATTATAACCAACATATAGAATTAAAAAAAATGAAGAAACAGTGTTGCCACATGTAATACAAGAAAATATTCCTAGTTTTAGTTTCTATTATGGTAAATTTAACAGTAAATGTAACCCTACATATTTTAGCTGCTCATTGTTTTGGTGAAGGGTTTCAAAAAAACTATGAGCTGTTAAATTAACATAATATTTACCATATAAATAATTTCTGATTCTTGTATATTTTAAATGTGGCATTCAATCTAGTTTTCTTTAGTTTTTAGATCAAAAAAAATTTTAAAACTGTTAAAATACTTTTTCACTCATAGATTTTAGTTGTCACTTTTATTTTAAGATTTGTCATGAAAATTGCTGGAGTCATGTGTAAGATTATAATAATTACTATGTATTTTGATAAAGTGTAGTGACAAATCTCAAAAAAGGGGACACCACAACCAAGCAGCACTTATTAAATTCATGAGTATTTGTATTGCTTTTTCATATTATGTTATATAACTAAGCATGAACAAATACTTTTTTTAATATGCATATTTTTTTATAATTTAAATGTCAAATTTTCATATTCTGTTTTAAACTAAATGAAAACAACTGTTTAAATTTTATGTTAGTTTTATGAAATTTGAATTAGATAGTCAATTTCTATAAACAATAGATACATGGTCATTTAAAACTCAAACTCACTATTGAGAATACAAATTTAACAACATAAGGTGATACGCATGACGATAGAAATTTCAGTTAATGTTAAGTATAAAATTTTATTTAAAAGTCATGTTTACAGTATTTTTTTCTTAAAAGCGTTCAAAATACAAAGTGTTCTAATAATTTTAATAAAAACGGTGTAAATAAAAAAGTGCAAGCACACTTGATTAGCAGAATTAGCTAAATTGCATTGCATAGGAAAGTTAAAATATGGTTTGGCGCACATTGCAGGGCATCAGCGCCTCTGCTGTTGTTTTCTCCCCCCTGAGACTGAGACCCAATCCCTTCCAACGCCTGCCCGAATAAATGGCCACACATCAATATCATCTAAACATCGACACACAATCAACAATCTCGGCCTACTGCGTCCCACCAGTCGCCAGACGACGTGGTGGCGACACCGTCCGACCGATCGTCCGCTCGTGCGCCTTCCGGCCTTTCGTAACGAAAAAAACCGCACGCGACTTCTCACCACCAATCAACCAACCAACCAATCAACCACCAGCTACGATACAACCTACTACTTCTACTCTAAGTGTTAGCGCCCCCATGTGTGCACCGGCACGACGGCGAACCGTTGTTGGCCAACGACACGACTTCGTTCTCTATGCCCAATCAGCAAAACAACTCTATTTAATCAACTCTTCCAAAACAACTATCATATCTGGTGGGATATTTTTCAAATCAATATTATATATTGGGAATAATTTTACACGTAATTTTAGTAATCGTTTTATGTTCAATAGGGCTTGTTCTAAATACAACTGTGCAATTGGTCAACACAATTTTCATCTATTGATTTACTCACACACCTTGTTTTATTTAATTTATATTTACATGCTGCAATGGACATACAAATAATTATAGCTGTCTCAGATGTTTTATATATAAATCCAATTCATTCACATGTACATACATATAATTCACGCGTTATTCTTAATGCACAGTCGTATTTCGATCAAAAATTTTGGCGATTGGATAATCTAGTGGAGTTTTTTTCTCAAAGTGATTTGTTTTTGTTTTTCTGTTACTGTTCGCGTCTTCGCTCGACCAAAAATAGGGTGATGATTTGTTCTAATATAATGTTTGATGTTTTGTAGGTCCCGATCACCGAGGAGATCCAGATCTAGATCCAGGTCTCGTAGCCGAGACGGACGCAGCAGATCAGACTCGAGAGACAGACGTTAATAAAAAACTATTATGTCTGAAGATTATTTCTTAATTTAAGACTTATTGAACAATTTTAATTCTCTTCATTTTTGGAGTAAATATAGCGACTTTTATGTTTAACAATACATTTTTTTATTTACTTATATGTATGTATAATTTGAGAAATTAAATCCTAGAATTATTATTATAATTGTATTATTTTTTACCTTAACGTCCATTACAAATATAAAAAGGTAATTCTAAGTAATATACATGGTGTATATTATAAAAACAGCAGTGACTATAATTATAGCAACTTATTAAAATGTATTATAATATGAGGAGTACTATTTGAATTTGACTCCAGTATATGTAATGTTTATTATTTTTTCTTTTATTTTTGTGTCCACTATGCAGCTGGTCAATATACTGTACAGTTTTTATTTTTTGGACAAAATTAATTCTTTTTACCTTACAGTACTCTAATTTGAATTTGAAGAACTTAAATGGATTATTTGAAAACAATTCATTCTTATTTAACTCACAGCAAACCTAAAGGACATAAGACTTGCAAATATTTAGGGCTAGAAGTGGATTAGAGGATGGAGTTTGCGTAAAGAAACCTATATTTTCTATTAAGAATGTAATGGTTGTGTAGACGGTTTATGTAGGGATATATATTAAAGAATTCTTCTACATATTGAAGAAACGATATCGTTAAGTAATGTGTTTCGACATGATAGCACTCTCAAACAAAAATTCAAAATTGTGACGGATTAGTTGAAGCTTGGAGGAATATAGTCATGTCATATAGTCGGAATTGGTGTTTAATTTAAAATTAGTACAGGGTATTAATATTAAATTAATATAAAGTATTAATGTTAAATTAAACGTTGTTCGATAAAAATTTTTCGCGACATTAAAGTTGCTATATTTATCTTCAGCCCAATTCAGAAAAATAAAACAAAATTAGGTACATAATATTATTTTAACGATTCACATTAACTAGAATAATTATGGATATAATATTTAACATTTTAAGAAGTTGTAATAATGGTACGTCGACAAGAAACTTTAAAAAAACTTGACTCGTATTCACCCAATTATAGGTACTAAAAAACGATGAGTTTTATATTATCTTATATTTATCTGTACGTTATAATATTGCCATACGATATCCGAAATATTAGAAACCATAGATTAATAATTTAGAAATACTAACAAACAAAAATGTTATGTTATGAATGATTTTAAATTAAAATTACAACTTGGAAATTTGAAAAGGGAAACTAATATGGCAACACAAAGATATTCTTTCATACTAATGAAATAAATTTTGTAACTTTCAACTCTTTATATCTCAAAAATTACCAAAATTAATATTAGTTTTGATAATTTTGTAAAATTCAGAAAGCAAGTTTTTTTTTTCAAAATGTCACAGAATACCATATAAGTTATGATAAATAATTAAGAACAAAAATTATTACGAATCAAACACGATTTAAAACGTAAAATAGTATTTTCAATTAAAAATTTCGTGTAGACATAAAACGGTATACAGTTTTTCTATGACGACATAAAAAAGTTTCCGTTTTTATCATCTAATATAAGTAACAAATCCATAAATAAGCAATATTTTAATTGTGACGGTTTGCATAATCTTAGTCATTGTTCATTTCAAATGATAAATAATTTGTAACATATAAAAAGAAAATAGAAAATACATAGAATAAAGAGCAATTACACTTCTACTCTATAAAATTATTCAATTTACATTTGTAGTAATATAATATGAAATGCTATACATTTGTTTTTACTCCACTCAAAGAAAACTTTCTCTGATTTACCTATCTGATTAAAATTTTAATCTGGAAACTGCATAAAGATAAACAGGTATAGAACAATGTCTATATTCTATGAAACGTTTACCTATCAGACTGTCCACTTTCCTTAAATTGCAGTTATTTCACAAGTACAGATATTAAATTCTAGTTCTTCAAACATCGAACGAGTCCTCTGTATATTTGAATTGTTACAAGAGCAGTAACACCAACACATCGAACAGAAAATAGCCAGTTTATGGAGAACAGTTACAAAGAATATACTAAACTGCAGTTGGCAGACTTTGACGTGTGAGATCTGTCCGTTCTGTTCTGCGCCATTTTGCTATATTAATAGGAAGTTGTTGACAAGTGGCATTCTGTCTGTAAGTTCCTATTTTTAACAGGAAACGAAAAAATGGGATCATCTAGACACCGTGACAAAAGCAGGGACCGAGATCGCGACCGTGATCGTGACAGGGACCGTGACCGAGGTGATAGAGACAGGGACAGAGATCGTGATCGTCACAGGCGTCGCAGCCGCGACAGAGACCGTGATCGGGATCGTCACCGGGAAAGGGACAGGGATCGTGATCGCAGAGATCGAGACCGGTCCCGCAGTCGGGAGAGACGAAGGGAGAAAACGCCTCCGGAGCCTGATGGCGAGAAATTGATTGCCGACACCTTGGCCACTATTGCTGCCACAAGAAATTTTGCCTCCTTGGTGTCACAGAAAGATGGGGAAAACTCTAATCACTCCACGGGTATGTTTCATATGTATATGTTATGAGTATATTATAGATGCATGCAATATGCTACAATTATATTCGTTTACGTAATTTGTATATAAATCTTTTTTTATTTGCTTATCAAATAGTCTTAATATAAAATTTAGAAAGTAGGTAACACAGAATACTTAGACAATATACAACAAAACTAAAATTTAAATTTGAAAAACCAAAAAAAGAGAACATAACTATATTATTGAATAAAATATTTATTACATATTCAGGGAGTCAAGAAGATGAAAGAAAACGCAAGAAAAGATCAAGATGGGGAGGAAGTGAACATGAAAAGATCTTTATACCAGGAATGCCAACAATTTTGCCACCCAATCTTAACAAGGACCAGGAGCAGGCATATTTACGTAAGTCAAATTCATTACTATTTTTCATAAATTATTGGTCCATTTTTTGTTTTATCTTGTAAAATGTTTGTAATACATAATTTATAGATATTTGGTAAGTATCTATAAAACTCTTATCAGTAACTGTTAGCATTATAATTACAAAAGTTGACCAGCTATCCAAAATACAAAAAGAACCGACTTGTAAGTATAAATGACCCTAACGTAGTATATAAAAGTACCTTTTATCGATTATTTGTTTACAGACGATGCTGATCTTTTTTTGTCATTTTTGTCATCATTGTCCTTAATCTAAATATTACCTCTAGAATCTGCAGGTTTTACGCATTTTTTTCATGTTTTATATTAATGACGAATTACCTCATAATGTGTCAGGCCTGCAGTATAAATTAACAAATGATCATTTTCAGGAGACTGAATCAGTTTTTCCAGGATGAAGTACACATAAAAAACTAATTGTCTTATTTTTATTGTGTTTTATCCTTCTACAGTCTCCGTATATATAATTATGTGTGTAATAAAATATAAAAAATATTTATTTGGCAAGACAATTGAAATTTTTTAGGTACTGTCTTTAATTTACATGAAATTTAAACAACACGAATCTAACGATTGGGCATTGGCCCTCCTCTAACCCGTTTTATTACAGTTCAGCTGCAGATCGAGGAAGTTAGTAGAAAGCTCCGTTCCGGCGACCTGGGGATACCCGCCAATCCAGAAGAAAGGTTCGAAAAATTTACCAGCAGTTACCCTGCCGACCGTGTCGTCTTCACCCTCACCAGAGCTGTGTGGTTTGGCAACACGATTCCAAAAAATAAAGTTTTTTTTCTCAATTAAAAAAAAAAGAAAACACTTATTATGTTTTCTATTTTTTATCATAGATTATATCTTTAAGGCCACTGAATTGGATGGGTTTTTTAAATTTTACGTTTTAATCGAAAATTAACATTTAATTAATTTCTTAAGTTTTCGTTTTCTTTTTGTTTAGTATTATAATTGGTAAATTAATTTGATACATTATTCTCAGTTAGCTTGTGTAATTCTACATTTATTTTTAATAATTATCTAATGATATTTTTAACTACTTTTTAAAGTTTTTTTTATTAACTTCGTACAAGCAGTTATTGGTATAAATGAATTTGATAAAAACTCATTCAACATGTGCGTTTGTAAAAATCTACAAATAGTTTGGTGTAGAATATATGAGATTTTTATAATAATCAACAATTTAAATTAATTATTATTTGAAACTTCCAGTATTTATACACCAAATTTAGCATTTTTAGATTTTTGTAAAGTCATCTCAACTTTCATCTTATCTGTCCAAAGGAAATGTTAATCATATTTATGTTTTAGATAAATGCAATTAATACACAAAACATAACATAAAACTAAATAAAAACTGATTTAATTTCAGCAGTTAACGAGACAATCATTTAATACGAACTTTTATTGCAGCGATTAATTACAATTTTCTTTAGGAAAAATTTCTCATATTGAGTGATTGTTTGTTTGCATTCTATCACAATAAAATTTTGATTATTTGTTATTTTAATGACTTACTGCCTAGGAATAAAACAAACAATCGCTCCATGTGTTATCGTGTAATTGCAAGTGGGTTCTTCTAATTATTTGCAAATATACGGTTCATTTAAAATTCTCCAATTCCCGTAGTTTTAAGCGAACACCCGAAAATAATTCCCGGAATCGCACCACTCAATCTGATATCTATAATCAGAAATTTTGAGCAAACAATTAAAACAATATTTATCAGTTTGAGTTGTGTGTGTAATATGCGGGAAGACGTGCTGTTGAAGTAATGAGTTGTTTTTCTTATGCGCAGATCGCCATCTCCCGAGCCAATTTACAGCAGCGATGGCAAGAGGTTGAACACCAGAGAATTTAGAACCAGGAAACGTTTAGAAGAGGCTCGTCATTCGCTTGTACTGAAGATGCAGAGTATCAATCCGGAATTTAAGCCTCCATTGGACTATAAGTGAGTATTTGTGCATTGTTATATATCAATAATAGTATTCAGTTTAAGTGGTTTTATTAACTATTATTAAAATCTTTTCCAGACCTCCTGTAATTCGTGTCAGCGACAAAGTTATGATTCCTCAAGAAGAACATCCTGAGATTAATTTTGTTGGCCTGCTGATTGGTCCAAGAGGAAATACACTTAAAAGTAGGAAAAAGAATATTTTATTTTACAGTAGTTATATTATTTTTTAATTTACAGCAATGGAAAAAGAGACAGGAGCCAAGATTATAATTCGCGGTAAAGGAAGTGTAAAAGAAGGTAAAGTGGGCCGAAAAGATGGACAACCATTGCCTGGAGAGGACGAGCCTCTTCACGCTTATATCACGGCAACAAATCCGGAATGTGTGAAAAAAGCTGTTGAAAGGGTATGTGTTATTAATATAACTGTAGAACTGTAGAATAAATCTATTTCGTATTTTAGATCAAAGAAGTAATTCGTCAAGGCGTGGAAGTACCTGAAAACCAAAACGACTTAAGAAGGATGCAACTTAGAGAATTGGCCCAACTGAATGGTACATTAAGAGAAAATGATGGTATGAGGTGTAACAATTGTGGAGCAACAGATCACAAATCATGGCTGGTAAGAGACAATAAATTAAATCATATACAATTCCAAAACCAAATCAAGAATTATTCAATAACGATTTATTATTTTTTTTAGTGTCCTGACAAACCAAATGTAACCAACAACATCGTGTGCTCCAGTTGTGGTGCTGCTGGCCATATCGCCCGCGATTGTCGTCAAAAACGACCGGGTCAAGGTGGACCGCCCCTCCCGGGTGATCGTGCTAAAATTGATGAGGAATACATGTCACTCATGGCAGAGCTAGGCGAGGGACCACCGCCCGAGCAACAACAGCAACAACAAACCAATGGCACCAATATAATGAAAAAGACAACGCCTAGCTTCAACATGTTTGAACAGCAAATGGCACCCAGACCTTTAATGGCTCCTCCAATGATGCCTCCAGGTAGTCAGATGCCTCCAATGCCCCCAATGAATGGAATGGCTCCACCTCCTTGGAGTGGAGGAGCCCCTCATCAAGCCATGTCCTGGCAACCTGGTCCCCCAGGTAAATTTCTGCTTTACTGTTGAAAAATGAACAAATAATATTAAATTGTTTTTTTAGGTATTTTACCACCACCTCCTCCACCAGGAGCCTCAAGTCCCCCACAGATGATGTCGTGGATGCCTTCACAGCAGCCTCCGCCGCCAGGAGCGGGTACACCTGGTAATTTGCCCCCTCCAAATGCTCCATGGCAGAATATGCCACCGTTTCCGTGGCCACCTAGCAGTTGTCCACCTCCGCCGCCTCCAGGCATAGACGTTAATCTACTGACCGCACCACCACCGCCACCACCCTCGTAAGCTATTGGTGTGCGACTTTCAAATTCGATTACGTTATTATGTGTTTCTTCAATTATTCAAAATTGAGAGACTGATTTATATCAGTTTTATGTATAATTTTAATTACATAATGTAATAATTGATTAATAAAAGCATACCATAATAATTTGTACGTCTTGTATATTTTGTGGCTATTATCAAAAAGTAATTGTAGTAATAAAAAGGTTTAGTTAAAAAATAAATGTATCTATAACGTGACAATCAGTCAGACTGTGAGTAATATTAATCCACTAACGTGGATACCGAATAGAACTGTTTTTCTGAAAATTTATCTTTCATTATTTACAAATAGAATAAGTTTCTTCTGTAAAATAATTTGCATAAAATTTTAACAATTAAATGTTTAGAAAATGGTGACCCAAGCATGGATCTAACGGCTGCAAATAATAATTGAAATATTAAAAAGAGGAAAACTTTAGGAAATTATAAAAATCGATAAAATTAATTTTTTAAATTTATTTTACCTACTACGAGAAATGTACTTAACATACTCGATTTTGATCAATTTAAGTGAATTAATATAAATAATTTGCATGAGTAATTTGCAGCTTTTCAATTAAGTTTTAATGGTTGTTAAAAATCACGTTTTAGCGGACCTGTAGATATCTGATTGGTTAAAAAATTTGGGCTATATAAATTAATGAAAAAATTAAATTACAGATAAACTTATGTCTGTTATGTGCATGAATAAAATATTGTATAACCGTTGATGTGTCTATTTTGTAATGTAGTAGTCTGTGTCGCCGACATAAACAAAACATAACAGAAACCTGTAAATTTCTTTGATTCAACTGTCAAACTGCCAGCCGCTAACCTTTTTTCACTGACGTGGATACTGTATAGGTAGTAAATATCTCAAAACAACAACATTTATTATAAAATATCCCGTCAAAATGGACATAGCGACAATGTTCGATGACGTAAAGCGAATGAACAAGAGACAGGTAATTAAAAACCTTCATAATCCATATGAAACAACCAAAATTCTAGGCTATATATTCTCACATATGCGTTTTGTTTGCAGTTCTTGTATCAAGTACTAAGTTTTGGAATGATCGTGTCCTCGGCCCTTATGATATGGAAGGGACTGATGGTCGTAACGGGCAGTGAAAGCCCCATTGTCGTCGTATTGTCAGGCAGTATGGAACCAGCATTTCACAGAGGTGACTTACTCTTCCTGACCAACTACCCTGAAGAACCAGTTAGGGTTGGCGAAATCGTTGTGTTTAAAGTTGAGGGGCGAGACATTCCAATTGTGCACAGAGTTTTGAAGTTACATGAAAAGTACTAAACGGGGATATTTTTATTATTTTTGTATTAAATGTCCTTCTTGCAGAAACAATGGTACAGTCAAATTCCTCACCAAAGGTGATAATAATAGTGTTGATGATAGAGGGTTGTATGCCCCTGGACAATTGTGGCTTACCAAACAAGATGTGGTGGGTCGAGCAAGGGGATTTTTACCATATGTAGGAATGGTTACAATATTAATGAATGAATACCCCAAATTTAAGGTAAATATATGCTATAATTTTTATGAACATGTTTGAAAACAATCATTCAATTAGATATTCAATGCTTACATTGATTAACTAACTTGTTATATTACATGATGTATGAGTAATTATTCAAAGAAACAACCAGTTTTATACCGACTTTATTTTACATATGCCATGTAAAATAGATATCACTGCTACTCTTAAATGTTTTTTTGTTGTTGAAAATATTAAAAAAGAAAACAAAAAAAATTACTGGTTCCACTATTTACTAAACAACTTGTATGAAATATTATTTTAAAACACATTTTATCTTTTTGTTTCAGTATGCAGTGCTAGCATGTTTAGGATTTTATGTGCTCATCCATAGAGAATAAAAAGGTGACAAATATGAAGAAGTAAAGTTTTCAAAAAGCACTGAGTTACTAATTTGATGTTTTAAGTTTAAACAATCAAATTATGTGGGGACAATTTTTTCAGGTTCATTTATTTTGTTGTACACATTTTATTTTGTTGTTTATTTTTGAAATGTCAAATATTTCATATTTTTATTTAAAATATTTTCAAATAAAAAATTTAAATAAATTTGACTTTTTCCTCCTTAATACATAACAAGTCTGGCTTCTTATTAGGTAATATAAATATTAGAATAAAAACAAGAACGGTGTTCTTGCAGATTAGGTGGACTTTGCTTTAAATTCAAATATACTTTTGTTTCTTGATTTAATTTAATTCATAATTCTACTACAGTATTCATACAAAAGAAATGAATATGATGGTAAAAAGTAAAAGTAATTTAGTATTTAACTGTGTAGATGGAAAGAGAATGTATCATAAAATTTACTAAATAATATATAAAATGAAATGAAATTAATTTCTACGTTTATAAAAAATTATTTATTAATTATATATTAAAATATTAAAAGTTGCAATGTTACAAGATACAAGAAGAATTATGTGAAGATGTAGTAATTTACTTTGAAAATTAATTGTTATAAATAAATATTAATTCAAATAATACAAAATGTCATATCAAAAATAAAGATGAATTTTTAAACATATTTTATTTAAAAATTTATAAATATTTACAAAACAATGTTTTGAAAAGTAATAAATAGTGTACTTTATTCTTCTTTAGGAACATGTGGCAACAGGACATCAAAAATTATTTTTTAATTTTTTATAATTAATGAAGAATTTCTATATAAACTACTTAAATTACAAGATTATAAAAAGATTTAAATATATCTTTCATATTAAATCATATTTAATGTATGTTCACAAAGATCAATTTATTGGTAAATTAAACATTAACCTTTGCGCATATATTACTGCAATAATCAATTATTGTCAAAATATTTTTGTTTTGAAATCTTTTTATAAATGTCATTTAATTAGGTTGTCCAGGTTGCTTAATCAAATCTATTTAAGTTGGCACAACTTAAACATAGGTTTCCTAGGTATACATTTTACTTATACAAATTGGTATACCTGTTTTTCAGCCATTGTGTTCCTCATAACGCAAAGTCGTTTGCTTGGTCGCTTGTGCGGTTTTCAGATTTTGCTGTATCCCACAATTGTGCTCTTTCCCCCTCGAATACTCTATAGGTTTGTGCGTACCTATTGGTAAGATCCTAGTTTAGTGACGTTAAACATTGACGTTTGTTCGCGGTGTAAGAATGTCGGTCGACCAAGATGAGGGATACATCGCAAAATTGCGCGGCCTTCCCTGGTCCGCCACACAAGACGACATCGTCAAGTTCTTCAAATCATCGAGGATCGTCAACGGACGCGACGGCGTTCACATGACTTCCTCCAGGGAGGGACGTCCAAGTGGCGAAGCCTTCGTTGAGTTCGAGGGACAGCTGGACTTGGACGTCGCCCTGGAAAAAGATAGGGAGCACATCGGTAACAGATACATAGAAGGTTAGTTGCCCTAAAATTTTATATGTTACTTATAATTTACTTAAACATACATTTTGAATAAGTTCCATATACTGGGATTTGAAGGAACAACCAGGAGTTTCAATATTTATTTATAACAGTTGGTTTTTTGTTATATTTTTATGTTTAACTATATTATATGCCTCTATTGATAAAATTTTTGTAAATAAATATTTGAAATTTTTAATTAATTGACATATGATAAATAAATGTTTTGTTTAGTATTTAAGGTTAACAAAGCAGAGATGGATTGGGTCATCAAACGATCAGGTCCTACTTATGGAGCTAATGAAGATGGTTGTGTTAGGTTGAGAGGTTTACCTTTTGGCTGTTCCAAAGAAGAAATTGCACAATTCTTCACTGGTATGAGTTTGGATATATTATTAATTTTAGTTTAACACCAATGTTGCTTTTATTTTTGTGTTGTCAAAGTCATGGTTAGAAATTTGAATTGGGAATTGTTGGGAAGAAATTACATAAGTATAGTTGGTTGAAATTATTTTGAAGTTCTTGAATCAAAAATATAAACAGTAAGTTTAATGTTCCACTTTTCACCTATTCAAAACCCCTTACAGTAAAATTTAAATATTAGATTTTTAATAGAACAAAATAGTTTAAATCAATTGCTACCAAAAAGTCAAAATGTATGTAATATGAAAATATTATTTCCCTTTTCCTGGCAGTTCTTTAATTTATTTGTAGTTTACTAACACCAGTTTGTAAAGTGCAAGAATTTATTTGTTCTATTAGTTAAATGCATCAAATTCTGTTGAAATTACATAATTTTTATATAACTATCTACATCTATTTTAAATATACAAACACTCCTCATTTCTTATAACATGTAACTACACATTCAGGGAAACAAATTAATACAATTACTCAATAAAGGTTGAATAAAATATTTTTCGTTTTATACTTATAAACCTCAGAAGCTCTTTGATCATTTATGTTATGTGTTAAGGATCAGAATGAAATAAATTCTTGCATATTCCCCAAGTTGATATAAATAACCTGATTATTTTTGTAATCGAGATCTAAAAAGTAGTACATTACTTTTTTATTATACAAATAATTTTGAGTTCAAGGGCTCTGATATGGGAGATATATTTTTATTTATTGGGTTGGTAGGGTTGGAGATAGTACCCAACGGCATAACTCTTCTGACTGACTACTCGGGGCGGAGTTCTGGGGAGGCTTACGTTCAGTTTGTAAACAGAGAAGTGGCAGAGAAAGCTCTGCAGAAACACCGGGAAAAGATCGGACACAGGTGGGGTATGCGCGGGAGGGATAGGTTAGGTCATGACCTCCTTCTACTATTTATTATTACTATTATTTTATATACTTTTTGTTAATTGACTTGCAATTAGTGATATATCAACTTTGTTCAATTGTGGGAATGGGATATAATTGTGTCTTCTCCCATTCCTAATTCCAGTAAGTGGAAATTTTGTGAATTATTTGGCAAAATTTTCATATACAGATTATATTAAGTTCAAATTGCAAAATTACAAGATATATGGCGAATATTAATTAATAGCAATTCTTCATACTTATTGTATATTGTTGATAAGCTTCTATGTGCTTCAAATCTACTTTCAATTCTTATATTATATGAAATCATATAGAAGTGATCCAACAGTTGCATTAAAATTGTCTTAAAACTGTGCCTTAATGATAATTAAATTGAATAAGAAGAAGTTACATGCAAAAATTTGTTTTAAAAATAATGAACCATGGACCAATAACCGAGTTTTATTTTAATGTCTTAAATTTGATAATTTTTGCATTTAATTTTCTATTTGACATTGTATTTTTGTTTAAATTTAACAATAAATTTTGGTTAGAATTGTTGGCATTAAATTTAAATATTCAGTTAAGGATACTTTATAATAAAATATTTTCTTTGACCGCTAAAAATTTCGTTGATAAACTAGATGTCCACTATTTATAAAATATTGCTTAACTGAATTTTAATGATGCATTTTAATTATATAATAATTATTTGCCAATTAAGATCAACGGGTAATCGGTAAGTAACCTTTGATTTTACCCGTTGGACTATTAAGTACGCGACTACCGCTGTTTCATCTGACATAATCCTAATTTGCATGTTTAGGTAATGGGTTAAGAATTTTTAATGAGAAAAGATTGAAGTCAATAAACACACGTAAAGTCCCGTAACGTTGGATAAAACGGCTTATAATAAATAAGTAAAGTGGATGAAAAAGGA
Source organism: Aethina tumida (assembly GCF_024364675.1). NCBI lineage: Eukaryota > Metazoa > Arthropoda > Insecta > Coleoptera > Nitidulidae > Aethina > Aethina tumida. The sequence continues at coordinate 18,481,416 of NC_065437.1, read as the reverse complement.
AAAAATGTAACTAGCTTTGAGAGTAACACTTTATGTTTATTGTCTGCTATTCAAATCGTTTACCGGCATTGTTGGTTTTGTGTTCACAGATACATAGAGATATTCCGCAGCAGTCTGAGCGAAGTGAACAGTGTGGTGGGTTTCGGAGGCGGCGGCGGTAATAGGAGGATGGGCGGTGGTCCCGGTGGCGGCATGTTCAACCCTCGGCCCAGTCCGTATGACCGTGGTGATCGGTACGGTGGCGGCGGCGGCGGCCGTTTCCAGTCTCGGGGTTCGCGTAACTTCAAAGGATCAAATTTCTCACACATGTCTGGTAAGTTTTACATTTACTTTAATATTCCATGTAGTAAAGGATAACTTAACACTTAATGAAGTTTAAATAAGTTTCTATGGGATTTATCTTTTTAAAAATTATTACATAATTTTCACGGCAATTATAATTATCATTTTTCAAAATATTTCGTGCACCATTCTTTTTGATATTCCAATATTTGTGTACCTGTTTTACAGAAAAGTCTACGTTTACACTTTTGCTTAACTAACATAAACACGATTTACTTTTATAAATAAAATAAAAACATTTGTTGTTAAAAGATACTGTTGACGTACATTCCAAGAAAAATAAAAGAGGCTTTGATTGTGTTCGGATTAATTATTGATAATTTATTCTTTAGATTACAACAATTATGATAGATCTGGGCAATGGGTTACCTCCAACGGCAACGATATGAGAGGAGGAGGTAGGAGCCCCTATGAGGGCGATAATTGGAATGACAGGAATAATCATGGAATGCATTGCGTTCACATGAGGGGGCTGCCATTCAAAGCCACACAAGCAGACATTGCAGATGTAAGTATTTAATACAATTAAAATGTTGTCCACTTAATAGACTTCAATATATATGCTTTTTCATTTTCAGTTCTTTAGACCAATAATTCCGGTCTCCATCCGCCTCTTACAGGACAATACGGGCAGGGCATCAGGAGAGGCGGATGTAGAATTTGCCTCGCATGATGATGCGTTGCGAGCAATGAGCAAAGACAAGAGCAACATGCAACACCGTTACATCGAACTGTTTCTGAACTCATCGGGAATGGTAAATGGCGGCGGTAACGGCGGCGGCGGCGGCGGGGGTCCACAATTTGGTGGACCAGGTAGGAGACGCATGTAGAGTCTCCCTCTCATCATTTACAATTTCCATCCGTCTTTAGACAGTCTGTTGTCGCAATGCCATTTGATTAGATACTGACAAATTTATATTATATTTATTATGTGTGTATGAAGAGATTTGTAGTGTTTAGATAGGCGAGGATTCAGGTGATCTAAAGTAGCATGTCTATTTTTGCAAATGAATTTTATTGAAGCAGACTGTTTCCAATTATTTAATTGTTTATTGTAATTACTGTAACAGGACTTACTGTATTTTACTTAAAAATAATTTTAAATGTGTATAGGATTGTATTAAATGCAGTTAGGGTAGTAGTATACAATTACCTCCTATGTATATTGTTTCGTTTTCATAGAATTAAGAAGATGGCCAAGACGAAGCGTACATGTATTGATGTATGGTTAGCATTCAGTTGGTTTCTTTATTTTTGTATCTTTTTTTTCAATAAAAGACCTCATTGACTTGATGTTGTGTTTATTTAAATGATATTATTAGTTATGTCTTATTAATTGTTTACCAATATCGGTAATATTGCAGAATTCGCGACTCTAAGAATACATTTAGCGCATGCGTCAACTTGATTTAAAATCATGTTTCGGAGATTTTAGACAGCATAGATGCCAGATTTCGTTTTTAACAAAATATGTAAGTATAATATTTTAAAAATGAGAATGATCTATAAAGTATAAGTTATCTAGTTTTATCAGTTCACACAAGTTTGAAACGTTTTGTTTTATATCAAATATAAGCTCTAACACTGGATTAAGAGACACAAAATGCTTTAAAATTTAGTTATACGTTTTAACAAAATAATTATGTATTTTCTTTAAATTTTGTTTAATAATTCCAAATAAAATTAGTAACATACTTAGCAGAAGTAAGTATAAAATGGAAAACCAAATGGTACAGTTACAGACAATTAAAGTGTTTATACAATGTGATTTAGTCTTTCTTTAAAGTATTAAATATAATAAATGATGCTAGTGTTTTATGATTTTTATTAGTTAATTTCGAATTTATTCAAACTGAAGTTGGTAGTTGGATTTTCTATGGTTGGCCACACTGCACTATGACACATTGGCGGGCAATGAAAGTTGTTTATCGTCTTTGAAAGGTTACACAAAAGTTTCATTGGGTCGGACTTAAAAATTTACTGTTATAATGTCTACTTTTAAAGAAAAGTGTGAAGACTACTTCGGCACAACTGATTTTTATGAAATATTAAAAGTAAATCGTGGAGCTTCAGACAAAGAAAGTAATAAGGTAACGACTTTTTAATCGGCAGACATTAACCGTTTTATTTTTAGTAAAAAAAGCATATCACAAATTGTCTCTGCTCGTTCATCCTGATCGAGTAGGTGAGTCAGATAAGGAATTGGCAACTGAAAAATTTAAAGTGCTAGGAAGGATCCATTCGATACTGCAGGATGCTGATAAACGTAAAACGTACGATGATTGCGGTGAGTTTGATGAAGATTCAGACTTCGGCAACTGGATGGAATACTGGAGAGCTATGTTTAAAAAAATCGATATAAATGATATTAAGAAGTATGAGGAAGAGTACATCGGATCAGAGACTGAGCTTCGTGACATAAAAAAAGCCTATGTGGGTAGTAAGGGTGATATGGATTTGATATTGGAACGAGTGCCATTCAGTACTTGTGACAATGAACCCAGAATCAAGGATATTGTCAGAAAGATGATTGATAATGGTGAAGTAGAAGAGTATGATGGGTTCTTCAATGAGAAGAAACAGAAGGCACTGAGAAGACGTAAGAAGTGGGAAAAAGAAAAAAAGCTATCTGAACAAATTGATAGTAAGTATTTACATTTTATAGTTTTATAATAATTTATTTTGAGTTATCCACCACTCTTACCAAAATTAGATGTTAAAATTATTGCTAATGATTTTAATTTTAATTTATAGTGGAAGAATTTGAAAGGGAAATGGAAGAAAACATGAAGAAAAGAGCTCAAAATTTCAGTAGTTTCATATCAAATTTAGAACAGAAGTATGCACCTCAGAAAAAACGTAAAGCGATTACAACAGGAAATCCTGATAATAAGAAAAAGGGAAGGAAAGCTCGCTGATAATGCATCTTTTGTAATCTTTTTTGATATTTTTTATAATCTATGTGTATAATTAATTGTGATTGTAAGGTTCAGTTTAAGATTAGTGTTATAATGTGTGTAATCATTATTATAATTAAACATATAATTTATGAAAAATTGTTATCTCATTCTTAATAGATATAGTGTGGTACAAAACTATATTTAAATTTGTGAATATTTTGATTCAAACAGATAATTATTTCAGTTATGCTTATTATTGTGTATAGGTAACTCTCCATTCCTGTGATTTGTCATTGACATCCATAAAAATTCAAAGTATTTTTTTAACTCAAGAGTTGTAGAAATAAATATGCTATTTCAGATAATTCTCTATCTTAGTAATGATAATACTTAATTTTTGAATTATATTGGTCACTCATAAGAATCAGTATTTTAGTATTTTATTTTAAATTATAGTTTTTTCTTTGATGAAGTATTATAGCTACATAAATTTTACTTGTTACTAGTAGTATGGTTTATTCTTTTAATATATCTTTTAATACCTTAGTATCAAAATCAAGAGTTAGGGAAATGTATAGGTATCATAAAGTAAAACACATTATTAATCACATAAATGTTAATTTTATGTCGAATATAAAATTTATCACGATAAATAAAAGTTATTAATATATTACATAAACAATAATTTACAAATTTTAAACAAGAAATTGCTGTACACAAAAGAGTTATTTACAAAAAATATTTAATTACAGTACATACAGATTTTTCATACTTAGATAACTAATAGATACGACTTTTCAATAACATACAATTGGCACTGATCAATAACAAATTTTTCACATAATTTAAAATTTCGTCATAAATAATAAATAGAGTTAAATACATAAGGAACACTTTTAGGCATATACAAAACAGTTCGTTTTTCTTCTTACACACATACAACCTCATCAACCAAAACATTGAGTACTAATTAGTGTTAGATTATTTCTACACTGTCTAACATCACTGGCCAACAATAACGGTTAATAGGGGAGACGAGCAGAGCAACAACAAAACAACCTCAACAATAATTTAAGTGGTAATAGCGTTTCACTTTGCTTTGCATGACTGAAGTGCGGGCGGGAATGTATTAATTTCGGCATCGACCCAAACTCATGGTAAAGACCTCATCTCATGAATAGTACAGTAGAGAGAATTAATATTATATAATAAAAATTGTTATATACATATATCACTCAATTATTAATGCAGGTGGGATGGCACCATGATGCTGGCTGCGCCGTACAGCATCCTGGCATACCAATGCACTCCCACAGAGGGTTTGCTGTACGAGACAGCGGTGTCGTGCGATCGAAGAGGGTTGGAGATAGCTCTCCAGACGGCTGAAATGCCGTCCTGGATATTGTTGACGAACCTGAGCGGCAAGAACGCCCAGTGGGCAATGCTTTGACTGTCGATGGATGCGTAGCACGACGCCACGACGTCGTTTACCACCAAATTGCCGGCAACGGTGAGAGGAGCGTACACTCCCGTCCGTCTGATAGCCTCCAGCTCCACTATCTCGTCAGTGACGAGTCCATTCGCACCATCACTCACTAACAAACTGTCGCCGACTTTCAGAGCAGCAGCGTAAACTGTCCGACTGTTGTTCGCGGTCACAACGGGCACCAGATGGGTCCCGGTCAATGTCAAAGTCCGACCCGATCGTAGGGTCACGTGCTGGAATTCACGTTCGTCCTGAGGATCGTAGTCCAGGAACATCAGCACTTCACTGTACACTAAGTCGCCTGTGGACGGGTCCTTGGCCAGGATCTTCTCACCGATCTGCAGGTCCGAGAGATTGCGACGGACGCCAGTGGATGTTTGCACTGTTGTGTCTCCGGGGAAGCACCCGCCGTATTTTCCTGACGATGATTCTGAAAAATAAACAATTTTATTAGATTAAATAAATAATTATATGTATTATATTTCTTATGCTACGATGAAATAAACGACAGTTTAAATGTAATTGATTATTAATTTTTTTTAAGTTTAGTTTAATTTAGTATTAAATAAGTAGCTAGTATTTACTCCTGTATTATAAAGACAAGGTGAAGAACGTGGGAATGTCACGTATAAACGAATGCGTCGGCATTGTTTGCCAATGCCCATACAAATTATCGATATTGTCGACATAAATCGTTGATCGGACGATCGTCATAAGGCAGCGACATAATTTTTTTCTGTCCGTTCTGATATTAATTCACGAGATTCCGTTCGAATGTGAAAAACCGGGCCTGCCTGGACTGTACGGCCAATAAATTAGCCTTTTTTATTCGGTCGCGATCAGGGAACGACATTTAAACGAAACAAAAAAAAGGACTAACAGTCGATGCGGGACTCAAAAATGGCCGTCGATTTTATCGATCATATTTATGTGACGGCCGGTCGATTGTCAACCATTTTTTACAAGACTGCTGTGATGCGGTGGGCGGCGCTGTAGTTTATTCATAAAATGGACATATTGTGCTGACATACACAAGTTTTTTCCATTTTCGATTTATAATTATGTATGAGGGAAACTTGACGGATCCACTTCAAATCGTTCCACATAGTGGAGACTTCAACTCTAGATGAGACTAGAAACTTCCATAACAGATTTATCAGTCAATTTCTTTTTAGTTAAGTTTATAAAGATACATAACAATTTAATTATTAAATTTTTGAATTGTTGCATTTAAATATAAGCAAATTACTTGTATTAAAATTTATTTAAATCATATTGTAATACTAAGTTTTGGTAATCACCATTGTCAAAACAATTTATTAAATATCATTAGAGAAGTCCAAAAATTTTGGAAAATTTCTAGCTTCTTCTCTATCCGATTATTTTAAAAAGATTAGTAGAGGCCAAATACTAATCCTGTTCAATTCGCAGAATATGGAAAGACAGGATAACATTTTTCGGGGTTTAAATCCGCCGCGGTTGCCTCTAAGTCCATTACAATGGACACTGACTAACGCATTAACTTTTCAAGATCAGTAATTGCATTTTCTGCCGCTCAACCGTTGCAATCTTGTTTGCTGGACGTGTCTTACAACCTACCGATGCTTAAGACGGGATTAACTCTTTCCAAGATTTGTATTTAGTATAACAATCCAATATTATAATAGCTTAACTCCAGTTCTTTAATTTTGTTTTTAAAATAACAAAAGCTACTAAAACCAATGGACCATTATCATTTGCCAATTGTTTTTATCCAAAAGAATTAGTTTAACGTTATCAAAAAGGATATTATCGTTTAAAAATTAACCAAAAACAAGAGAAAAAATATCTGTGGTCAGTGTCCGAGTGTCCAGAATAACAAATGCGTCGGCACGGGTGCATTTGATGATAATGCCGCGGGATTTGGTGGGTTTTCGGTCGCTTCTCGGGGAAATTAAATGTGTCTCTCGTCTCGCGATAAGCCTTTATTTATGCCCTCACCGAAACCGGTCTGTGGGTTTCTTTTTACTCTTGTACGAATCGCTTCCGAAATCGTGTCCCCTGAATTTTACACGGACGGCGTTCGTCCGTTATCTGTACGTTTTTTATTTCATCGTGGCACATACAAATTTCGATGACACTTCGAAGGTTACAAGAAATAGACAGTCTCTTGTAGTTTATGGAGTAATTGTAACAAATTTTACACTTACCGGACTTGACGGAGCAATGTATGTGAGATCGACTCTCATAGTAGACCCAGTCGAAGCCAGCTTCGACGGCTAATCTGGCCAGCATTCCGTATTTGGAACGGTCACGATCCGACGTCGTGACGTCCACGGCGCGTCCCTCATAGTGCAACGAGTTCGGCGAGTGGTGACCTTCTTCGTCCCAGCCCTCCGTGACCACCAATCTCACACCAGGCCACTGGTTCATCACGGAGATTGCCAAGGTGTTGAGTTTCTCATTGCATCGCTGAAAATAATTAATTTTAAATTAGATAACAGCGGATAACACATATAATAAAATTTTAAATCGATATTAAATGTTTAAAGGGGGTTTCTTCATTATCTTCGCCGTGATTTCTAAGAAAGAAAGCGGACCCGCGTTGATAACGAAAACGATGAGAACGATTTACCGGTTTGGTGGAGGTGTAATGACGATAAATCAACGAGTTATCGACTTATCGAAGAGGAACGAGCGGAATAATCGTTTTAAACAATGGCGGCGATGGGAGGACACTAGGACCGATCTAAAAAACGAGACCCCGGTAATGAAGGAAGGAAACCCACTTGGACCGTAAATTATGGTGTGTCCAGAATACCGCAGGTTATTGTTGCCAGTCGTTTTACGGCAGGTAAACAATGATATAGTTTTGGCATTGTTGTCACAACTTTGGACCCATAAATACAAGATAAATGGTCTGTGTTGGGCAAATGTTTGGCTTGTCGATGTGTTTGGAAATTGGCCGGTGTTTTTTAAATTGTTTTGGCTTTGAAGTTGCCGTCTGAATGCCACGATTACATGTATCCTTGGCAAATTGAAACCGATACTGTCGACTCATCATTGCTCACCTCTGACACATTTTGGAAGAGGCCTGATTTGTAACACTGCTAATTATTCTTAAATTGTTTGTTGACATTACTACATCAAGACAATGGATTTATTACCTTATTGTTATGTAATTTATAAGTGTATTAAGTTTTTCAAGAAATCAACATTAAATTGTGTAAATTATAAGAAATATCCGATATGAAATTTTATTGGAGCAATAAACCACTTATCATGACGGCCAATTTCAATCTAGTTAAGTCATTTAATGTGCCATTGTTTCACATAATTTGTATTGATAAGTCACGTTGCATATTATTGAAACCAGAAACTCCGATCGAAAATTTAATTGCCAATGATAAATTAAATTGAATGCAATAACGTGTGGTATTAAAGCAAATTACAAAGATTAGCATTTGATTTGCATGTCGGGAAAGGAAGTGAAACGATTAATTGCTTGCCGTGCTGAAATAAGTGAAAATCCCTGAAATGGACAACTTCATTATCCTAACGCCGATAGTAATGAATAATTAATAACAATATACAGATCGTGTACATTAATAACGTTAGTGATCGCCGTTAATTTATTTATAAACAGGCGTCAGTTGATAATATTTAATTTCATCTGGAGTCATTAACATAAATAAACACGGATTTGTTTGTCTAGAACTTATTGCTAATTACTAACGAGTACACATAATTTATAATGAAAGCGTCTATTGTATTGCTGTTTGATGTTCTATGCAAATATGTGTTTAACTATTCAATGTTCATCATTAAATGGACTCTAAATGTCGTTTTTATTAATAAATGTAAATTGATTTTTTAATTATTGATTAATTTCCTTTAATGTTGTTTTCTTGGGTCTCCCTTTTACAAGACTAATGCTAGTATGGATCAGTTGATGCGCCCAAATTCAATTTCTGCCAATAACTTGTTTAAAAAGGTGATTTATTAGTAAGTGAGGTGTTCAAAAGAAATGGGAAATTCGCATCGTTGTAAGATTAGAATTTTTAAAGCTTCTCGTAAGAACTCCCCGAAGGTAAATTTGATCTTTTTCGTTCAATTGGCTTACTTAGGGATAACATCGGGATTAAAGCGGTCGTAACCGAGTCAATTACCGCTTGGGATTATCCTTATTGGATGAGGTAACCAGTCGGAAAATTGCCAAACTTACTTTAATACGACTTATTATCGTGGCCATTGAAAAACTACAATTTCCAAACATAATATAAATCATACGCACCATTTGATTGATGATAATCGTGTCAACAACGCGACGATTATCCATCAAACCGATTCGAAGGTGATTTATGCACTTATGACAAACGCTCGTAAACCGGCATGTGCTGCTCAAACATGCACACAATAAGATGATGTATGTGGACAATAAAAGCAAACAAATAAGTTTGTAAAGGAGAAGAGAAAACATGGCTGCGGCATCCAAGAGCCGCCAATAAATATCCACGGCCGGAATCCGTGATAAATTGCCGTCGCAAGACAACCCACGAAATACTTCTTTCTAACCGTTGCAAGCAGCCATTTTATTGTGTATACCATATTAATTTTTATGATCTTCATTCGTTTCGTAAATGGAGTCGGATTGAACTCGGTACATGGCGAACGACAGTTTATTGTTAACGTCCGCACGTTATTGTTAATTTTCCCGTTCCGAGTAAACCAGTCGGTTCACTGTCGTTTTCATTATAACCGGCGAATTCCACTTGATTAGTCATAGACAACCGGCCAGAACGACCAGGATAAAAGACAATTCATTTGACTACCGATTGCGTTGTACCTGTCCAGATAAATTGATAAATCGACACTCGTGACGAATGTGATTTTCGCAAATATTTTGTCATTCGAACACAAATAAATGGGGAAAATATTTTGAGTGGCACACGTGAAATCGATTTTCTTTACCGCCGGTCCGCAGGGGTCTGTCCGAGGACCGGACGAACAAAAGGCAGCCTTTTCAATTTGGTCTGTTTTGTTTGACAAGTTTCGACGTGACAAGGTGTTGCCTGTTAACACCGGTTTACGGATACGCCCTCCAACTATCTATGTACCGCGGTTTTCCTAGGAAATTTTCTTTGGACGGTGTATGCGTGAAGTAATTGATTTCGAAACTGTTTACACAAACACTTCTTTGTTTGACTGGAACTTTAGAATTTTTGACTTTTGTGGCACCGTTTGAAAGCTAATTCAATTTGTATCTTAGCACCATTAACACAACAGTCATGTTGTTAAGAATGATATGAACACTGAATGTGAAGCGGAGTAAAGAAAGCCTTTTTCATAACAACCTAAATCCGGAGGCGAAAAGTGGCTGCATTTACAGTTTTAGTAATATAATGTCGGATGTGGAGCTTATTAATTTTCTAGTACATTACCCGCTCAATGAGGCTAGTCCTGGCGGAAAATTATCGAAAACCTTGAGGCTAGCATAGCGTTGCAAAGCACAAAAAGACCGGTGTGAACCCCTGTGGGGCCAAAAACGATTGGGAACAGAACCACGCGCTGTTCTCAAGGAGAGCGGCGGCAAAAGTACAAAAGTCTGTTTTAAAATGGCCCATCCAAAGTTAATGGACAGTGTGTACACACACATACAGGGAGAGAAATGGATGCGGTGTTTTTGTATTTGTGTTTTCCGACCAGCAGGTATTGTTCGGTTTAGGGGTCGGTCCATGGGCCACCCCGAAGACACTAAATTAACAATAAAAGGTTTTGCGGCGAAGGCTCCTGTCAAAACATTTAGAGTTGTGTTTTTCTTCCGGTGCCAACACGCTTCCATTAATTTTACGTTTGCCACCATTATTATTATTATGATAAATACACGTAATTTTATGGATTGCAGTTAAAAAAAGAAATAAAACGGATCATTATTTTCTTAACAAGAGAGTGTCTCTGAATTCTTACTAAATAATAGCATTGCTATATGCATATTAATTTGGACCCTTGTTAAGGCGTTTTTGCAGCAATTTCCGTTGTCACTAATAACACCCGAGAAAATCACGCGATTCACCGTCGGACAAAGGTCCATGAATAATATTCCAGACGAATCCAAACCACTCGAATATTCGGATGAGTCACCCCGTGGAGTCATTACACGCCGAGGTCCATAGTTCACGGCGATTGGCCGACGAAAGGCGGTCGTGAGGGAGAAAAAAAATGTGTGCTGACCTTCGGAGGGCTACTCGAAGATGGCCCAGAGGCGCCCGAGCTGGTTTCCAAAGCCGTTTTCTCAACGCCCCATCCAATTATTCATCGGCCTCACAAAGTCCGCGCTCCGTTCTGACCCCGAGGCGACGAACCATCCGCTCAGAAAACCGATGGAGAGGAGAATTCGCGCGAAACGCAACTCTTTAATGGACGGCCGGCTTTCTATTTGGCCTCCCCCCTGCCCACACACGCACCCGATTTATGTCCGCTTGGATCATCGGCGGACCGTTCTTTCCCAGAGCTGAATGGATCTGCATTATGTCGAATTAGATTTCAATTAGGTGGCATTCCATAGTCCCCACTATGTTCGTTAGTACGCAGTTCACCTGCGAGCGGTTTCGTTTTGATTTATGCGGGTTCCCATAGCACTGTTTGATCCAACGATCGTTATATACATTGTAATACCAATTTTCTACAGCTTGACTTCAATGAGTTCAATCGATTTCAACAATTTTTGCTGTTATAGTGTTATGTTCAAAATGGACATGGTACCCAGAGAATATAACAACTGAGGAACATAGAACCTAGAGGTTTCGCAGAACTTTATTTTTCATTTTATTCAGTAAAACCTCAAGGAATTACATTATGCATCCGTTTCTTGAGTTTTCTCTTTCATTCAATGTGACTGATATTAATGCTATCCCAGGCCACATCTATGGACACCTACTGGTTCGAGTCAATGGCGAGCACTCTCAATACAAGTAAATGTGTATGGTTCATGTCAAGTTGCGGTTTACACAATATTAATCTCTGCAAAACACCATTAATATCCACTCTTCATAACGTAGGAGTACTTACAATTTCGGAAACGGGCAAACGTCCCGTGGGACAGAACAAAAGCGAACGCGTATCCGCAACCAGTCAAGATTAATGATGGCGGCGACAAAGTTTCACAATTCCTCAACAACAAACATTTGATTTCCATTCAGTGAGTGTAAACCGTCAGTGTGTGAATGGACGACGGAGATCCGTAGTCAGAAAATTTATCGGTCCCACGGGCTTAATTCGGTTCATTGTGCCGGTTATTGTCGGCTTTCTCAATGCACTCTTTGCCCTCTTGCTCTGACTTACTCTTGACAAGAATCAAATCATTACACAAAAGATTGCTTCACTGTAAAGCACCAAAAATAATCAATGTAGATTTTAGAAATGGTGCTACATCAGATCACATCATTTACATTTTTGAATTGTCTATATAATTAAACATTTATTATGATTATCCAGCAGCTCAAACCTTTTGGTGTCATTTTATTCTTGTTGAATTTGTATGAACTTTTTTAGAAAATTTATAATTACAAGAATTAATGGACTAGCCTTCTGTCAATTCCTTTGAACCCACTCTTATCATTGTGCTTTCTCCATTATTAAAACCAATTATTAAGTCCCCGAAAAGACTGGAATTACCGTGCACCGCATCCGGAGGGTACCGGTGCTCTCGGCCACCTGTTTCGGGGGGCGTCGTCGCGGAATTTCCGGAATCGAGACCGAATGAACCGAAATCTGGGACTTGGTAGAATGGCCGACGCTCGCGGTCCGTCAGTGCGATGGCCGGTCCGTGTATGGGTAGGCGGGCGAGGTGATGCGTCCGCCCCCCTCGAGCCGGCTCTGTGCATTATTTTTTCCCTTATTTCGGACGAGTTGAGGGCGCCCGATGAAACGGCCCCGCTTCGGAACACAGATGTCGGCGTCTTTGAATCGCCTTCGCCAACCAGTCCGCCGAAACCGTGCCTCGTAACCCCTCCACCACCAGATGGTACAGATGCGGTCAAGAGTTTCCGACCGCAATTGGCTCTCTTCGGACGCGACTTCTGACTCCAGATTGTTAACGGCAATTGGATATCCCCTTAAGAAGCAAATATCAAATGCTGATAAAATTTTTGGGAGGGCAAAGTCAATTGTTTAATACTTTTAACCAACTGGGGACTAGAAAGATGTCAGCTTAGGCGTCAATTCCCATCCTGATAAAATAAGGGATTTTCACACAGAAACAAATTTCTTTAGATAATTGAAGGAATCAACAGAACCACATCAATTTGGGGTAATCTAAATAAGTGATTTATTTTGTGTCGAACTGTTTTCTTAAATCCAAAGTCGGATTACCGTGTGAAAAAGTGTCAAAACACGTTTCGATTATCACACGATAATTAGGTGACAGTGCATGATGTATCAAAATACCAAGTGACATCAGTTCCACTCTCGGGGGGTTAATAATTCGTAGATAACCGATCTGAGCTTATCCCCAGTTAAAAGCCAGAAAAGCTCATTACGTAATGGTATAAGAGATCCGTTGGGCTGGGCCGGTAGCCGAATAATATAATCCATACCGGATTCCAGACGGTATTAAGTTGGGAACAGTGGGAAAGTGTATCCGCACCTCACACAAGAATTTTTTTGTTCATTCCTTTGGATTTGCCGAAAACCTTTAATCATAATTGTGTGCTAATGTTTTTGTTTGTCCACATTAGATATTTATACAAGCCATTGTGTTTATCAATTAATGAGTGAGAACTGAAAACAGTGTAATAAAACTGTTTTTCCATTAAAAATAAAAAAATGTTATTGTTTATGCAACAATTGGAATTCCGGACCGGGAACCGAAGCTCGCCATTGTCGATTAATCGAAGTTAATAAAGTTTTATGCCCGCATGAATATAAATTGAAAAGTTAATAAAGAAGGACATTACAAGGCGACGAAAAACTCATAAACAATTATCCTCGCCGTTCAATTAAGTCGGGCGAAATAAATTGCGGGAATTCTCACAATGCCGGTTTTAATTTCTTACGGTGTTACCATATACAGAACTGATGAGTTGTTTTTTTTTCTCGTTTTTCCCATTTACTCATTTCGTGAGTCAAGATTTATGTATTACTCCCTCGACGAATCCCGAACAGTCGCAAATGGGACCGAAGAAAACAAAGAAAAAGATCAAATTTAAGGTGGAGTAGTGTTGATTTCAGCGTTTTCAGGTACGGCGACAAAAGATCGCGGCAAGTCGGTTTCCGGTTGTTTGCACAAGTCCGGGCGTTTACGCCGGCCGGCAACCCGGCCCGGTCAACCGATTGTGACAGGCGCTGACTCCGGTGTCGACGCTTCACGACACGCCGCCACTCGTCGTCGTTTCTGTTTAATTGATTTTTTGGTCGCCCTCCACGTTATTTTCTACCTGTTGCACCGGGGGCTTACTAGCAACACACGATACTTTTTCGTGTTGGGGCGCTGCGAACTCGATACGGCCGGTTTTGTAATTGATAGCGAATTCTACCTAATCACCGGTGGACCAGTGTTTGCACATCACTTTGTTTACACGTCCTCGCGTTGCCGGGACGCCACTGGCCGGTCATAAGGTTTAACAGGTAGAGCAGCAGGAGCAGCAACGGCAGCGAGTCTCATATAAGTTGTTAATTTCCTTGTGACCCCGCCACATAATATTATTATTTATTATTTGATTGTGTACCGATGCACGGCCGCCAACAATGCCGGTGCGCCAACAATAGCCGGTATTGTTCGGCAACAAGAAAATAATTTTCTCCGATCGCCAATACACTTTTAATACAATGGGACCCGTTGTCGTATGCAAATCGCATTGCCCGAAACGACCCATCATATTTTCCGCGGGCCGACCGTTCGGTTAAATCACCGCGACCGGCTCATTAATATACCGAGTGGATAAATCCACTGTGGATCCCTTTGCCCTCCACTTCAACCGACAGCGTTAACACAGTCTGTTGATTTCTTTGATACTAATTTTTTACTTCAAGATATTTTTGCTTGACTCAATTTATTTTTTGTAAAAGATAAATGAAGATTATTTTTACTTCGTTTTGTTAAACTTTACATCTCACTATCACTTAATTTATTTTTAAATAAAATGGTGAATGCGCAATAAAACTGTTAGAAGCAACTTAAATAGTTTTCATTGATAATCAACAAAGAATTTTAATTTTATAAATACTCATACGAAATTCAGCATAAGTAAAGCTAAAGTGTTTGGTTATGCAATAAATTATAGTAATAAACCATTGGAATATTTATGTGCATATGTTTTAACAGTCATAATAAAGTTATGAAACAGGCATTATTCATACACAAACAATTAGTATCATTTAAATGTCAATAAAATGAATTTGCAGTAAAATAAATTATTTTATTTCAAACAAGTTTCTCCTTGAAAATGCAACACTTTTGTAAACAATTTATCACAACTACTTGTCTTGAAAAAATGTGTGAAAAATCATAAATGTTACTGATTTTCTAATTTTAAAAATAAACTTTTTTAGATCACACCTTGCCATAATTGATGCGTTATATCTGACTTTTAAATATTTAGATTTATAAATTTTTCTAATTTTACATAGATTCTTTTTTTAGATCATGCGAGCGAGAAAATCAGATAATTTAAGTTTAAGGTACAATTTTTAATTCTAATTTTATAATAAACTATTTACATTCTTTTTAACTTTATTACTTTCATGATGAATTTTAATAATTAATAATATTTAACTGAATAATATAAATAATAACAATAAATAATATCTATTTTAAGAAAAAACTTTGACATTGTTGTATTGTGGTTTTGTTAATATAATGTAATTATTATTAATTTTTATAATATAAATATGTATAAATTATACATTTTTTATTATAATAAAAATAATTTAAAATATAATATTTTAAATATTTTGTTTTTAGAAATGTTTATGATTCATTAAATCAGTAAAATTATTAAGCTGAAATAAAATGAGATTTATAAATCTATCTATAAGTTTATACATGTTATTATAATTTAATATATTGTATATTTTTTGTATAATTTTTAGAAATGTTTATATTATATTTATTAAATCAGCAGTTACTTAAGCTCGAATAAAATTTTTATATAAAATGTTAGTATAAGGGAGTTATAGATTTTTCAAATTTCTTAACATTTAATAAAATTTAAAATATTGTAGTCACGCATTATATTTTAGTTGTTTTAACATGTATAATAATTTGAGTTTTATAATTCATTAACTGAAATAATAAATTATTAACTAGCTTAAGTTGATAAAACATTTATTTTAATGAAAACTAAAGTTTTTATTTATAATGCAATTATTGTTATTATTTTAATGTAAATTTTTAATTATTTAAAAAATACATCTAATAATAAAAAGAATATTTTAAGATTTTGTTTTCCTTTTGTAGTTTGATCAAAAATTAAATTGAATGAATTGATAAGGTGTTTTAATATTTAAAAAATCATTCCCTGAATCGTTCAACCTGTTAGCCTAACATTGTTTGTGCACCTGGCCAGGCTAGGACGAAGGGAAAAACCAAGATTAGCACTTGTCCACCTTATCGCGACAAGTGTCCAATGACCACGTACCACAAACAAGATAAAATTTCCCACTGTTTTTCCAAATAACATAGTCACCTTAAACTACAACCAAACCGAAACCAGTTATACCAAAAAGTAAAAGTAACACTTGCGAATAGACGAAAGTGAAGCCCCAACGCAAAAACGGACAGTCATATTTATGTTCTCTTGACGATCGTAAATTAACCATGTATTCAGTATTTATTGGCCATATTGTTGCAATGTGGGAATCCGTATTAATTATTTACATGTTCGACTATTAGATTTGATATTTACGACTTGTCGGGCCGGAGCGATTACACGTTTTAATTGCACGGACGCGTATCCACCACGATAAGCAGCATCCCGACATTACAAATCATTGATTCATTGTTAACTAGGTGCAATCCGTTTGTTCTTGAGCCACACCACCGTAAAAGAGTTATCTCTATCTTGCGCAAGTGCGCCGTTTAAAATGTTTCGCATTCCCCATCCAAAGTGCCCGGAATCTCGAATCATCGCGAGGCACGAAGACGATCGTGCTGGAAAGTGCCGTGGAAATTTATTGCGCCAATATCACGGTGGAATTCCGTACTTAGAGCGGTGTGCAGTTGCCCGCGGTCCGCAAATAAAACCGGCTCCGATACGCGGCGGCGGCGGAAACCTCGGCAGCGTAGCCGCTGAAAGAACTTAAAAGAGGTGTCGGGGACGACACAACCGAGGTGGCAACATAATAAAACGAGCCGAGGATGTGTCAAGAGAGCGCGAATAAGCCGAATAAAGTGTTTTGGCGATAAGCGGTGGCCGGACGCACGTTTTCCGTCCGGACTCGCCAACGAAAACCCGTTCTGGTTATGGCCGGCCGAAAACGGGAGATAAATTTTACGCCCACCCGGACCGAAACTGTCCGGAATCGAATTAAATCCGTGGCTTTCCGAGGATGCGTTTAATTGACTCCGTAATGGACCAGGCCCGGTCGGGTTGGTCGCTCTGTCAGGATTATAATATATTGTATGTTTGTGAACTGTTTTCGGTAAATTCAATTTGAACACACTGCTTATTAT
The DNA here is from genome assembly GCF_024364675.1 of Aethina tumida. Lineage (NCBI taxonomy): Eukaryota > Metazoa > Arthropoda > Insecta > Coleoptera > Nitidulidae > Aethina > Aethina tumida. Next base: position 18,464,039 of record NC_065437.1, on the reverse strand, counting down.
TATTAATGGTCGGGATTTATGACTCGCTTTCGGTATGACAACACCCGTACGACTAAAGAAAGGTCATACGTGCATACGGCAGTACTAGGGTTGCCATAATACGGGACATGCTAAAGAAAATAAAATTTGATTTACGGAAATTACATCAGTCCGCAGTTGGAAAGGTACTGCCAAAGTATCGAGGGTACTACTGACTAATATAATGCTAAGAAATTGTTCATTTATATACCATATACTCTCATATGCTATCTATTATTAGAGATAGATAGATACCGACATTATTTTTACATATTACTGAACTTTGGCAGAGTACCGACATACTATTAACTAATATAATGTTAAGAAATAAAACGGTTTATACTGTTATAGGTTCTCTCTTCTTATTAGAGAGGGAAAATATTCATTTAACTATATTTTTTAATATGTGTACTGTAATGTGACAGAGTACCGATAGTACTACTGAATAATATATTGATAAGAAATTGGCCATATATATTCTTATAGGATGTCTATTAGCAAAGAGAGAAGAGAATACTCAGACGACTATATTTTTTACATACGTACTGTACTGTGGCAGAGTACCTACAAATACTATTAACTATATAACGATAAGAAAATGACTATTTTTACTATTTTACCTATTATTAGAGGAGACTGTTAGATAACGATATTTTTTTACATATGTACTGTACTTTGGCACAATACAGTCAGTACTACTGGTTAATACAATGCTGAGAAATCAACGGCTTTAATGTTATAGGCCATCTCTATTTATTGGGAAAAAATATTATTTCAACTTTTTTTTACGTAATGAATTGTGGCAGAGTATCGAAAGTACTACCGACTAATATAATGAAAATAAATTAGCCATTTGTTAGAAGGAGTAGAATATTCAGACAACGATATTTTTCTTACATATGTACTGTACTCTGGCAGAGTACCGTAGTACTACTAATATAATGCCAGCAAATTGATGTTTTATATTGTTATGGGTTATCTATTATTAGAGGGTGAAAAATATTCATTCAACTACATTTGTTTTATATAAGTACTGTATTGTGACAAAGTACCACCAGTACAGATTAATAAAAAACAAATAAATAGAATAAACGAATGTTTTATATAATCCGTAGTATATAAAAATCTTATAGAAATACTTTTTCTATTCAGAACACGTTTCATCTTTTGAAAAATCGTACCGAACGATCAGCGATCAGTCCATGTTTCGCTATCTGTATGTTCGGTGGTTGTGCTTTGTTTTTATTTAGTCTGCGGCGTGCAGCCTCAACTCGTCTCGTAGATAGGATGTAAACGACAGCGATTATTTGTTTTCCACATTATTTTTATGGTTATTGCACACTTCCATCCAGCCTTGGCCAGATCACACACACACACACACACACATGCAGAGCAGCACACGCGTTCGCGTACTTGAGGTAGGTCGGCATTCCACGCCAAAGCGTTTATTGTTTCAATGAAATCGCAATTGGACAAATATAGCGATCGCTTTGACGGTTGTAATTGCGCCCGGTGCCCCGTTTCGGGCGGCGGCCACGCACCGCAACCACCGCCGTCACGTATCGGTATTTTTATCGCCCCTAATTACATTTCAATCAACTTGTGGTTATTTTTATGTCGACCGGTAATGGGACGATCGCAAAAAAATTCTACATGCTGATTATACCAGTTGGTACCGGTGGTTTTTTGTCGCGGACCAGCAAGGCTACCAACTCTTGCCAACCGATGATAAATCGTTCAGTTCATTCAATGATTTTTTTGTTATTGGTTTTGTTGTTGGAATTTTTTGTGTAACATTAAGGCAAAAAAATGGTATCATCTTTTTTAGCAATGCTGTATATTGATTTAGAGTTACCCAAGGTAGTACTGTTTTCTTATATTTTAATCCTATTGGCTTAAAACATCATTAAAAGCTACATTAAAGGTTATACAATATAATATACATATTATATGGTACATAATTAAATAAAATATTAGATAAGTAAATTAAGTAACAAAAAAGAAGTACCGTACTAACTTATAGGCGCCATAGCATTTCCTTATAAATTCAATTACTTTGAAAAACGATTGAAGTCCATAAAAATATGTAAAATTGGGAGAGAATATTTAGAAGTTATGAGTACCCACCATAAAATAAAAGATTTGTTCGTGTCTTACTTCTCGAACAAAATGTGGTTGGTGAAAAAGCACCGAACGAAGATTCCCTCAAATAAATTCTCTCGATACAGACCTTGAATTTGCGGTCGGTTTCTATCGTTTTCCAAGCGTCAGGTTTAAAAAGGAAAGAAGCCTTAGCAACGCCAACTCGTTCTGTGAGAATAAGGGCAGATTCCGAACGGACCGTTCCGTTCCACGGTCTGGATCACAATCGAAAAAAATCGATTAAATTGTACAAATAATTTTATCAAGTGTGAAAAATTACTTTACACAGGCGTCTAGAGATGGAGACGGCGCGAGGTTGAATGACACCCAGAGTTGATTGTTCAATAAATGCTAGTATTTGAATAAGAAAGATAACTTGCATTTTTATCTAGTTTTAAACAATGTTGTAAGAATAGACTTGGTGCGTATTAATGTATTGTCTATTTTTATGTTTACCCACACCACTCGCTCTTGTCTCATACAATACACAAATAATTAAAATTGATAAGATGAACTGTACTGGATCTGTACACAAACATAATTATGTTTTTGAAATGCGAGTCCATAGAGTTTTTTTCATTTTGTCATTACATCTCTGACTCACCTTAGATTATATACTGGGTAAATAAAAACAGTTAATTATTATTTAACGTCTCTTGGTAATACAAAAATAACTGGTGAAAAGAAAATGCATGTGAACGCTGAGTTCAACGCGTTCACAAATGTCACGTTTTCCAGTTTCAATAATAATTTTGTGATTAGGAATCTACGATCGGTACAGTTATAAGGAAATTCCACTCGCACGGCCATAAACAAATTGATTAACGTTTTCTTCAAATGTCCATAACCCGACCGAGTTAGAAAATTACAATTTTCAGCGTGTGAAATATCGTAAACTATTGTTTTACACAGGCTTGGCGATTTCACGAAACAAATGTTTATTCTCAGTTTTCGCGCCTGCTGAAATATATTTCGAGCACTCACGAATGTTTATTTTGTTATAAGCCAAATACTTTCTCGATTATGTTTGTTATCATTGAAAATGTGCACCGGTTCAATGGTATTTTACGTTTGATTTATCGCCTTATATCCGCGGCACGTCTTCAAAATGACCGATTATAACAATATTTACATTAGATGTGTTATCGAAAACGCGAATGGGAACAAAACAAGCATCTAAAAATATCAGTACGTGTATTTTTGCGATGTTAGATAATATTGTTCTATTGTATTTTGGTTTATGAAGTGTTGGAACAATTTTATTTTAAACGAAAATATTTATGTAGACGAGTAATTTCATTAATAAACCATTGACATAATTATTTTAAATATGATGAAATATTAAAATAATTTTTTTGTCTATTTCTTGATGTGAAATCTGGTAAGATGTAATTTGCTAGTTCTAAGATGTTTTTTGAATAATTAAATAAATAATTTTAAATTTCCTTTATTTATAAAAACTTATTGAAAAGAAATCGTTCCATCCAAAACCCAATTTACAACTTGTCAAATTGGGTTCTATGATTTTTTTAAATTTATGGCGGTTGACAGAGCCGTACAGCCAAATTACTAATTAAGAAAGCCTCTTCAAGAAACTGATGACTAAATGGTATGACGTTTGAATCTAACCTGAGTCATGAACCTGTCGGCGCCGGTGCCCTCCTCGTCTTTGATGATGATGTCCTCGTTGTAGTTGGGCACCAGGTCCTGGAACCTGGTGTTGTTCCTGTCGATGGGTCCCTCGTTGGCGCCGCTCGCCGTGATCGAGTTCTCCGGCAGATTGGGCACGTGCTGCTTGAAGACCAGCGGCGTCAATTTTCTGGGTCCACGGCCGCGGCCGACGCCTCTACCGGGGCCGCAGGACTGCGAGACCGCCGCGAGGGTCAGCAGCAGGAACCCGGTCACCGCACTGGATCTCATCTCCTGAGGCTCATCGCACACACCAGGTCACGTTACGCGCAAACACTGAACCACCCGTGCTGTATGGATGTGCCCTGCTCCTGATGCACTCTCTTGCACTTGTCATGGGCGAAGCACCGACTGATCGGCCCCACTACGGCCCCCGAGGTGCCTGGCCATCTTCGCGATGGAGGAGGTGCGCGATTGGCTGGCGGGCGGGGCGCGCGCCGAACCGAGAGACTCATCGTCGGCCAGAGCGAATCGTGCTCGGTTGGTTCTTCGGTCGTTCTCTTGGACGCATTGCGATCGGGGTACCCGAATATCACCAGGTGGCCCTGGCCCCGGCTGAGGCCGGTGCTCGCCGCTTGACGCCCGATGATACTGGATCCATTTCGATGTTTCATCACATCCGCATTACCATTTTACGCATTTCTACTTAAAATCTTGCACATTCTTTACCAACACTTGAAATTTACTTCTCATATTTATCTAAGCTTGCAAAAAGAACGAGTTCGAGTTGATGAAAGAAGTTACCATAAACATACCAGTAAAACTCAATCTTTTACATTTTCATGTTCAAAATTGGGATGTTAAATTTCTACTTAAGAAGTCTAATTAAGATTTTCTAATAATATTAATGAAAAATTGAAAATTCTAACAACCTTGAAAAACTCTTTTGTAAGTCACCCCTCTATAAAGTAATTATGACTATCATCGAGAATTCCACTTCCTGTGTATAATAAAAACATGAGTACGTAAACATAACGCATAATTTAATGTTATTTCAGTTGAGATAAATCTCAGAATGTGGATTAGGATTTATTAAATACAAACAGTATGCTGTACACAGCGGAAAAAGTAGTGGGATCTCAAGATTGATTACTTCTGTTTATACTAATAACAACATTAATCTCAATTTTTGGATAATATAAACAAATATTAATTAATAGATGAAAATGTGGCAATATTAATATACAGTAATGGGCTTAATTAAAGTAATTTATTAAAATTAATTAAAAATATGAACTGTATTACTTGAATTGAATTCCAGTAGTTTATTGTTTTTATGTTTTTGTTGTATCTACTATGCAATTGGTCAATTAAATGTTAGTCATTTAGTCAATAAAGATTTCTTTCAAAGTTAAAATATATTTATGTCCAGCTTAATTCAGAAAAAGAAATGTATAAAATTAGAATAAGAAAATATTAGATTTTAGATAGAGTATTAAACATTCCATATTAAGAAAAATAGTTTTTGATATAATATTTAACATTTTAAAAAGTTGCTTCAATAATGAACAATATGGAAGTACTAAAATAAAAATAAATTTTCCTTAATTTTATTAAAGAATACTACATGTACAGGAATAATCAACGGTCAATCTAATTCATTCTTATCAGAGGTTCAGGCTGTTTTTAGGATGATTTATAATATTTAAACATTTTTTTATTACATCATCCAAACACAAACATACACACAAATATTAATTTTTTTTTTATTTTATTTGTACAAGAATAATCAATCTCATTATTATCAGCAATAAAGTTTAAACATTATAAATCATTTTGTTACATAAACATTATTGTCTCATATTTAATATAAATTCTATAAAATAAAAATAAATAATAATAATAATAATAAAATAAAAGGAAATATATAATAAGATATAGGAAAGGAAACATTTACATATATTGTGTGTGTAATCATTTTTGTGGTAGATAAATTATTAATAATTTGATGTAATTGTTATTATTAAGGAGTAAAGATTCCACAAATCTGCTTTTGTTTTGCATACGTAAATTGCAAAATGTATAAATTAATTTAATAATTAAATAAAATTTCAATAATAAAAACTGCAAAATTATAAGAATAATTTTAAAACATCTTAAAAAAAGAGCTCTCCAATTTATCACTATGTACAAACACAATAGAAGATTCTACTAATGAGTACGGCAGAAGTCATTTCAAACAGCAAACGTCAATATACCTTCGAGAGACAAGTCACACCTGTTAATTAAAAATAAACTTAACTAATTAAACAACAGTACGCTACAGAGTTCTGAGGAAGTCTGCTCAAATACAATGTACCAATGAGTAAGTTACAAAATATTTACATATGGTACACAATTTTTTATTATCTTCTTTCACACTTATTGTTTCAATGGTAATTAAAAAATAAGCAATCAACAATATCAATTATTATTGTTGAAGAAATTATTATAAACCATTTTAAAATGGTTCATCATCATTGTTTCTTAAATGACAATAAATAAACTTAAGTGCTTGAAGAATAGGAATGTTATGAAATATGTGATTTAGAATATATTAACAAATTAAAACATTTTTTCATATCAATTAGACACAAAAACTATTATTATTGTTATTATTATTTTATTTCATTTTCCTTTTGTAGTTTACACTTTTTTATAAATATGGAATAAAAATAAATTAAAAAAATATAATAATAATATTAATACGCCGAAGTAGAATTATAGAACCATTGAACGTTTGTTCTTGAGGCATTTTTACATATTCTTACAAATCCATGTTTCTTAAATTAGTTTCAATTTATTAAATATTAAATATTTTTTAGGTAAAGCTAGCAAAATCATATTTTCGTAATAAAAAATCTCTTTTTAATCTTCTATACAGGGTGTATCGCAACTTATCTGACAAATTTAGGTAAGTAGTCATATTTTTTTAAAATGGACTTGTTATGTGACAATGAGTATGCGGTTAAAATTTGTCGAATAAGTTGCGAAACACCCTCTATATAAAGGGTCTCATCGAAAACTGAGTTGTATATATATATATATATATATATATATATATATATATACAACTGATTCACAACTTATCCAAAAGCTTATTGTCACATAACAAGTCCATTTTAAAAAAATATGATAAATCGACTACTTAATAGTGAATATGTGGTTTAAATATGTCATATAAGTTGCGAAACACCCTGTATAGAAGATTAAAAAGAACGGAATGGTAAAGATTCGGCGAGCCAAAGCTTGCACTCAAATAATGGGAACAATTTCAAACAGCTTTTATAGATGGATTGGATGATTTTTTATCTCGTTTCCTATTGCTCTATTACAATTTTTTTTTAAGTGGACATCTTATGTAAGTCAGTATGTGGTTAAAATTTTTCGGATAAGTTGTGGAACACCTTGTATATTGTGTTTTCCTATTTTCAAAAGAAGATTTCTTACATCCCCTTAAAATGCGCATGGAGTTTTCTCTTTGAAATAAATTTGGAACGGAAGGTACTTAAAAACGGTGTGACTTTACGGAACGTTAGGCGATGACCGGGCGGATGATGGACCTTTGCATCTTTCGCTTCGCCCGTATTCGGTGCCTTAACATCTCCGAGGTGCTAATGAAGCGCTGCCACAGTCTGAAACGACCACTGTTTTGGTTTCGAGTTAGCGACGTCCTGAAAGCATCCACTTTGAAAACAAAAGAGGATCGTGTTTGCCGGACACATTAACCGTCCGCCGGACAATGATGGTTAACTCTCTCGGGACTTCGGACAAGGCCCCGCATTACACAACACTGAACCTTTTGTTTCGGCCTAATCGGCGGCTCGTATATTCTATATTGTCGTTGGGCAAACAAACATTCGGGATGTTCGTTAAAGGCTTCGTTAAATCCAACATATTTCACGTGTTATGCGCTGTTTACGGTTAGGTGGCTAAAACTAATGTGCAATGTAAGTACCAATATGCCATTATTCTTTGAAGGCGAATAAAGTTCAATGATGTTTTAATTAATGTACGAATGAAATTTAGAAAGTCCATACGTCATTATCTTGGCATATACATACGAGGATTAAATTATGTTGCCATTATCGTAAACATTTAACTGAGACATCAGCGGTTATTACGCAACGACGATCCTATGTTCATTTTTGTACAGCTGCTAATAGCTGATCATTTGTTTGGAATGTAATAGATGTCATTTAGTGAAATAATGTGTATAAATTCGCTGAATCGCATAAGAGCTTTGCGTTCCGAATATTCTCTCACAAATGCACATTACTCTACCTCATCATCTATATATTGATTTAAAATGAAGACAATTTTAGTAATCTCAAGAAACAATATTCATTTAAGTCAAGCACTTACGTCGCTTCAAATTAAGTTATAAAGTGTATGCGAAGAGACAACGCACCAGACCAAGAGGAAGAGTGGAACGAGTAGATGAAGGAAGAGTGTACGGCTTAGACCGGAAACAGAAACCCACACCAGGACACGAGACGAGAATTTGCGGTCACCGTAATCACATTCATTAATATGGTAACACTAGACGATGTGAAGTATTGAGAACAATGGTGTTGTATACGAGGTGTGCCTGAAACTCATAACAAAAATTCGTGTAATCGATGTAAATACAAATATTTGCTTACAGATTTGGTTAGGAAGATAAAGTGGTGTCGCATATAAAAAAAATTCTTAGAAAGAAAAAACGCAAATTATCTTTTATTTAGAAATTCTGTTATTTGATATAACAAGTTTGCATTCCATTATTATTCATGCACAACGTTAATTCACAGAAGGCAATCAAATGAGCACGTATCTATTTAGCACAATTTGATAATAAGCGGTGTCACTTAGTATGTAAAGCTTATCATAAATGTGGTATAACAGGATATTCCCAGAAAAAACGCCAAGATTACTAATCGCGTTAAACAAAAATGTGAATAAACATTTAGATACTTGGTTACCCAGCAACAAATAATCTACACAGCTGAAGGATAAAAACTGTATGTATAATAATAACGAGTGTATGTTTCAGTCGTCTGAATGTGTTTCGACATAGGTACCATCATCCAGCATCGAAATGACTGAAATGCCATTGTTTTATTGTTAAAAGTCGTGCTGAGAACTTCACAGCAGTGTGCATATCTTTAATATCGTCGATGACCATCTCTTCATATTGGCCACTCATCATGACACGTCTTTTTGCCGTTGTGGTGATATTTCCTTAATCCTAATTCAATGTTTCATTAAATTCGTGTTCTTGTTGTGGACGTGGATGAATATTTGGGGGGATGGCGGAAGCCATGGTTTCCAGAAGAAGTTAAGAATCAAAAATTTTGACCAAGCTGAAACCCTTGAATTCGTGGCATCCGTTAAGAGGACACATTTAAGGTGACACGAGACAATAAATCCGGCAACGATGTGTCACGGCGGTGCGGAGGAGCGATGAGGATTCGGGTCCCCGCAAGATACCGATCTGTCGGATTCATTTTTACATTCATTAATGGGCCCCATTACTCTTCCGAATCACGAATATGTTCGGTAATGTTTTCCCAGATAAGGGGGCCAATAAAATTTGTAGGAATCCCGGTTACCTAATTGATTTAAAATGTACACACCGACACAGATCGGCCCTTTCGGGAGCCTATTAATTTATGATAACGGCCCTGATTTATCGACCGTACCGATTTCAGTTCACACAAATTCGAAATGATCTGGAAGCGGACCGGGGCCCCACACAAGAAACAGGTAACCGAAACAACGGATAAACGGTTTCTTTTCTGGACCACCACCGCATTTTTTTACCTTACCACTTACCATTTTATGCATGGAATCCGACTCATTGAATGCGACTACGTGAATCACTCTCGCTGTTCAGACGGGAATTCGGATTCTCACTCTTCGAAATTATAAATAGACAGGAATTTCTTGACCTCTGACATTACTTAAAGTCGTTATGTTTCTAAAAATATTCTTTTTAATGGCGTTAATATGGAATCTGAACAAAATTCTTTTGTAATTGACCAATTATAAGAGGCAGTTTATTGAAATAATTTTTCTTTTAATTTTTTAAACAAATAACTCAAGACACCTTAAGAATAAAGTTTTAAATACATTTTATAATATTTTAATTGGATTTTTAAATTATATTAAGTTTATTAAAATTTCATATAATCATATTTAGACATTGATTTTTAGGGGATTTAAACTTTTCGGAGATATTTTATACCATTTAATTTTTTTCTTGCCTTTAGACAAATTAAATACATTTGATTATGAAATATTAATTTATGAAATGTACATGTATACTTTTTACAAAAATGAAAAAAAAACTCTGAATTGTAAATATTCTATATCTTATTCATTTTATTTTTTATTCTTGAATTTATACCTAATATAGATAAAGTTTTTATCTTCATTTATTTTATTTTCACTCTATTTTTAAAAATTTTTAACATTTTTTGATCTTTTAAATTCTTACCCTTTTTATTTTTGAAATTGTGAGAAATTGGTTATTTTCTTTTATTTTTATTATTAATTATATTTATTTACTATTGGAACAACTATCCTTTTAATTTTTTAAACAATACACTCAAGGCACCTTATTCATTGGAAATTTATTTTATAAATTATTTATAAATCTTTTTAGCATAAATTATAATAATTACATAAATTTGATTACCTTAATTGTTTCAAAGTAATTGAAATATGAAACTGTACATATATATTTGTCATAAAAATAAAAAATTATGGATTGTAGATATTTATACCCACATTTGGTATTTTTAATTTTTTTATTGAATATATATCAATAATAATATTGTTAATAGAGATAGAGTTGATGATTTTTCAATGTCTTTTTAAATACATCATTGTATTTTTTATTTATTTTAAACTGATATTTTTTTTTTTCGTTTTAGAAATGAAACTTAAAAATATCAAGGATAAATGTTCTTTTATAATATTTTTACAGTTATAATTTTTTTTTTTTATTTTACTGAGTCAATTCAGTTTCCATTTTTTGGTTAAATTATTTAATTTAATATATTAAGTATTTTTTTTTTACTTTATTACTCTAATATTTAATTTTAACCTTAATTAGTTTACACTTTGAAAATATATTGAAAAAAATGTATTTTGAATTTTATTTGAAAATTCATGTTTATTGTCTGTTCAACTGTTGTTCAAACTCATTTCATCACTTTTCGATTATCTTTATACTTTTTACAATCTGTAAACCTTAAGGAACTAATTTGTATTCGTATTAAATTAAATTAACTAACCTGGATTAACTTTTAAATACATTTTATAATAATTTAATTGAATTTTTAAACTATTTCAAATTTGTTACAAATTTTATACAATTATTTTTGGGGATTTAAAGTTTTTGGAGATATCTTTTAATTTTTTTCGTTTCTATAGACAAATTAAATAATTCAGTTGTTTATGAAATAGCAATTTATGATTCTGTACATGTATACTTTTTGCAAAAATGAAAAAAAGTGAATTGTAGATACTCATACATCTTATTCACTTTATTTTCATATTCTTGAATTTATATCTATAAGAATATAGATAGTGTTCATAAAGTTGATATAATTTATCTTCATTTATTATTTTATTTTTAATCTGTTTTTAAATACTTTGTATTTTTTAAAATTTTTAAACACTTTTTATTATTTTAAATTGATACCCTTTCTATTTTTAAAATTGTGAGAAATTGGTCAACAAAAAACTCAAGGCACCTTAATCATTGAAAATTTATTTTATTAATAAAACTATTTTATAATACAATTTATAATAATTTAATCAAGGCATCTTAATAATTGAAAAATTATTTTATTAGTAAAATTTTTTTAAAGTACAATTTAAAATAATTTAATCAGATTTTCAAAATATTAGATTATCAAAATATTTTTCTATTAAAATTTCTGATATATTTAGATTTTGATGTTTTGGGTATTTAATTTTTTTTAATTTTCCTCTTGTCTTTAGACAAATTATATAAATTTGATTACCTTATTTGCATTAAAGTAATTTTGAAATTGCACATATATATTTTCCTAAAAATAAAAAATTCTGGATTGTAAGTATATTTTAAAATATATTTTACATTTTTACTTTAATATTTAAATTTAACTTTAATTAGTTTACACTTTGAAGATATACTGAAAATGATGTATTTTTAATTTTATTTAAAAATTCAGGTTTATTGTCTGTTGTTTGAACTCAGTGTTGTTTGAACTCATTTCTTCAGTTTTTCGATTGTCTTTTTACAACCTGTAGACATTAAGGGACTAATTTGTATTCGTATCAAATTAAATTAACTAACCCTGGATTAACTTTTGACCTTGCATCATGTCTTAAAGTGGGGGATTAAAGTGTCACCCCCTAGTGAGTGCTAGTGCCGTGGGAATTTTGGCGCCTGGACCTTTTTTCACCCGCGCCGCCCAATAATCGATTCAGTTTACTCAACGGGCCACTCCAGGCCGTGCATCCACATCCACATCCACTTGGCTTGAGTGCATTCTTTCTGTTCGCTTCGATTGGCCTCAGGCCCCCGTTTTGACAACAGTCAGTCAATTCTAGTCAAGACCGTTCTTCTGTATAACTGTTGACCTACCCATTACACTTCACGGCCTTTTTTGACGCCGTTCGTGACCGTGTGACTGAGCAAATATAACTCCAGACGCGAGGTCCTCGTGGGTTTCTTCCTTTGCCGCCATTGAAAATTTTGTTACCGATTGAAGTAAAATTATTTTGCTAAAGAGCCTGTTTACATATAAATACCAAATACATCAATGAACAGGTTGTAAAATTTAAATTAAATTACAAGTTATTTCCGCAGAAACCACAAAGTCGTATTTGAACAAAACCCTCGCGTTAATATTATCCTAAGAACAAAAAAACGAACCCGGAAACCATAACCCCAGAATTATATTACACTATTCCGGTGTAATTAACATGGCACTTCGAAATGTGGCAAGTGCACGAAACGAAATTTGCCATCGGCCCGTGAGATACGATCCCGAGGTGGTAACAGTTTACTGCTTATTTACGTTTGTATTTATTAACCCGCAAACCGCAATAATAGAAAACTAACCGTTCTTGTGGCGGGGGTTATAAAATTGAAGACGACAATTCGGACTTTTATTGTGCGGGGACGGGTTTCGAGAGACTGTTAAAAGTTTTATCGCTCTTGTCACGGAGACCACTAATCCTCGCCAACTCGAGTTCGACATGTACATAATTCTCTCGCTTGGTTTTTGAATCATGGTCATTATGACAGGTGATGAAACGGCCCGTAAAAACCCTATATCAGGTAATCGTTTTCTTTTATTTTTTGTTTACTTCATTTCTGTTTTGTTTCACCCTTTGGTATTATTGTCTTGATATTACCATTAAAATTGGACACGACGACACCTTTATGGGGGAAAGCAAGAGATGCCCACTTCGAGCGGTACTACTCGTGCAATAAAGATAAAATTGATTGAAGGTTACGAAAATTTAAATGACTCATTAATTGAATGAAACTTCGTACAAGTTAGTTTTTTACAATGGACCACAGACACCCACATCAGCGTGTCGAACCTGAGTGAAACACAATTCCAGGATTGCCATAGCATAGAAATAATTCATGAAGAGTGTGGTGCATAAATAATTCAGTCGCAGACACAATGGCCTATTATACCCTGCCATTAGCTCGAACAACATGTTAACAATGCTGCAGCTAGTTAACAATCGTGTAATTAAATTAACAACATATTCGTATAAGTATAGCAATAATAATAATAATGCCGTTATTAATACCGTGTAGAATGAGGCAATCTGCCATATTTTACACGTATTACGCATTTTACGTGTCTTCGGGCATTAGTTTGACCTAGTTTGCTAACTTATTTGACATTATAATAGAAATCCACAATTTTAACACAAAACAATAGGACAAATTAAGTGTCAGTGAAAAAGTCAGTGTACTATTTATAAATGATTGTATACTTATTTAGTTCAGAAAATAATGTTAATTAAAACTAAACATTTAGTTTGAATTATTCCTTATTAAAATTTGCTTAATGCTTTTATTACTTCTAAATTTCTTTTAAATAATTATAAAATAAGAGATGGTAATTTTGTTAATATGAAATGTTCAAATATCTCGAGTACTCCACACATGGATTTAATTTTGAAACATTCTGCGAAAATGATTTTGATGAAAGAGTGGTGAAGCAGCTGAAAAGGTGGCTAAACCAGGACTAAAATTCAGGAAGAGTCTGCTGTATTTATGCTGAGACTGGAAAGGAGTCATTTATTACGAGTTGCTTCTGTTTGAAGCTACGTTTGATTAGAAATGTTGAGAATTGGCCAACAGAAGAAGTATCTCAGAGAGCTTGGTACGGAAGCTTTGATGCATTCACATATAGTCCAGGTATCAAGAGAAGTTTATGAAAATAAATTATTTTAGAGAGGCATTGTGAAGCTACTTTTAAAATGAAAGTTCGAGTAAAAATAATGGATTTCTTTTTCCCCAACCTAATTTTAATAAATTCTGATAAAATTAATACCATTACACCTCATTTCTAAGGGAGAAAATGTTAAATAGATTCCTCTATTTCTTATTGAAGATAAGTAAAAAATTTTAAATCTATCTTCATGTACCTTGGGTATATTAAAGATTTATTTTATACACTATTTCAACAACAGGCAAATAGATATTTTAAGAAAAACAATATTCTTATAAATCACATTAAGAGATAATTTTGTAACTGATATTGACAATGTCTTGTGAAATTTTTAACATTTTGATTTAATCACAATATTATAATATAATAATATACTATTAATATTAATACTAAGTAGTTATTTGATAAATAACTCTAAAGTACATTAAAATATGTTAACAATTCAAATTTCTATTACAGTTGTTTAACAATAGCTTTCTTGTATCTAGGTAATGTCTTTGACCGTAAATTTTAATGCCTTTGTAATAAATTTTCCTATGTTTATTACGAAGAAAGTTGCAGTAACCTAAATAAATAAAGTTATTTATATTTTACAAGACACCGCTATTGATGTTTTATAATAATACTTATTTTAATTAGTTTTAAATTATTTTGTATTCAAGTTTTCAATTTAACCAAGAATTTTAGCAATAAATATTATTGTTAATCTCTCATCATTAAAACCAAGAAATTAATTAAATTAAATGAATCCACTATTTCTCTTTGTGGTCTGTAAATACTCCTTCATAAAATAATTTATTAAGAATTGGCGTGTAGATTTTTTATAATTTATGGAATGGGAATATTAGATTGTCCACCAGTGGCATAAAAGTTGTAGGAGTTTATTTTATGTTACTTATCTGGGAGACATCAACGATCAATGAGAAGACGAACCCGCAAAAGTTCACGTTCCTAAAGAATCGCATTAGATTCTTTTATACGCCAACACAACAGAATGTACAAACAAGCCAATAATAGAAAGAAAAAAAGTCGCACACGTTCAAAAAGGGGTTTTTAAAAGGCCATTCATCCGTCACCTAGTTTCCGCACGTCGACAATGACCCACCCCCCCTCGTATTGACGCGCTTTATGTTTGCACAGTGCGGACGAGAGCGAAAGAGAGGAGAAAAAAAAGGCGATGGACCACCGAAAAGACAAACGGACACGATGACGGTGAATGGGCCGGGGCGGCGAGAATAAAGCGCCGCTTTTCAGTTTTCGAGTGAAAAGTCGCCGTCGGTGCCGTGGCATCGTTTCAAAGCCGTGACAAGGAGGCTATCAATCAGTACGGGAGAATAGTGCACCAGGTAATTTAGATTACGAGAGGCCGACTTTGGGCAACGGGTGCGAGAGAGACGGCCGGGCCGTGTTTGTGTTTTGTGTGTGTTTACAGATTGTAATCAAAACAAGACGACCTCCCGGCCAGACGGGGCACACTGCGCCCAGCTCTCCACAAAAAAGGTCGCCTTACCGATACCGGTGCGCCCAAAAAACGCCGGACTATTTCACCTATTTCGGTGCCGTAACCGCAATGTCTTGAAGGTCCCCACTTTTACGATATTTGCCAATATTATAAAATTTTTAGCATTCCTTTATTTATATGTAATTTATTGAAGCTAAATTTTCAATGGTATCATTTTATGTAAATATCTTATTCAAAATATGTGTTAAATATTAACTTTAAATGTAAGGAATATTTCTACTATTTAATTTAATAAACTCAATTTCCTATTTAATTTGATTGGCTTCAAAATAGTAAGTATTTCTTAAATTTTTGAGATTTGTGGAATTTAATCAATATATAATGATAGACATTTACCAAGAACTAAAAGGTATTTTAATAATTTTAGTACATTGTAATGATTTCATCTAATTTTTAGTGATATTTTTTACTATACATTTGGAAACAATAATTAATAATTACTTACATATTAAAGGAGTGACTATTAGAAGGAGTAGTTAATTTCATTTCATTTTCTAAAAGCTATATTTTTCTAAATTTTTATAAATAATTAAATTATTTAATTTGGTTATGTTACATTCTATAATATTTTCTTTCATGTTTTATGCCTATAGAGTAAAAATATTTATTTTTAATGAAATTAAATGCAGTTTTTTTTTCGTAAAAAGTAATCAGTTTTAAATTTTTAATTAAACTACACTTTTACATTTTAAATAAATTATATTATATGAAAATTATTTTACAAATAGATAATGAAAGTATAAATGAAGAGTATAAGATTAGATATAGACAAAAATATTTAAATGACTTTTAACTAATAAAACTAACTTTAATAAGAATTTAATGGTAATCATATATAGGATAAAAAAGTATATAAAATCAAAAATGGTTTTTACAGTTTTAATTTTTTTTACCTAGTCTTATTGTGAATACTTAATTTATCTCATTAAAATTAAATTAATAACCTCTAAAATTAATTTAATCGTCCCAATTTTAATATTTAAATGATTAAATCAGTTTTAACAAATAAAATTAACTACAATAGGAATTTAATGAAAATTGTATATCACGTTAAAAAAAATAAAATCAACAATAAACTTACAGTTTCTAAATTTTATTTTATATAGTCTTAGTGTGAATATTAATACTTAATTTGTTACAAAATTATAGAAAAAAATAAATTTAATAACATCTTATATATTTAAGTTTTCGAAGGATCCCCCTTATATACAGGGTGTTTCGCAACTTATCCGACAAATTTTAACCACATACTCACTGTTGTATATGTAGTCGATTTATCATATATTTTTTAAATGAATATATACAAAGTGTTTCACAACTTATCCGAAAAATTTTAACCACTACTCACTGTTACATAAGAAATTCAGTTAAATTAAAAAAAATATGATAAATCAACTACTTATGCAATAGTGAATATGTGGTTAAAATTTTTCGGATAAATTGTGAAACACCTTGTATAATATGGGTTATATGTTTTTTTTTTCTTTATACATTTTTTATTATATGAAAAGATTTTGCTAAATTGATTTGGAAAATATTTATATAATATACAATTTTTATTTGTTTTTATAAGGCGTTATTTCACTAAAGTATAAACATTTCGACAATAAAATAAATATTATTTATTGGCAACGCCGAATTTCCACAATCTACAAAAAATTTTTTGCACATATTTTTTAATAAATACATCAATGGATTGCATTGATTCACTTTTCGGTTTATCTTTCCTTAGTTCTCTGAATCAAAATGACCTAATGTGTTGTTACTCATGATTCGTTTGTTTCTTTAACATGCTCCATTATCAGTTGTTTGTTTGTAAATGTTGATACTGCGTTATCATGTTAAAAAAACTAACACATTGATTTTATCTTTTTATAATCCTCAGCATTGTTAGAAATACCGATGTGTCAAATATTTGGACAAAAAATCAAATCAAATTAGACGAACAGTAATTTCACAATAAACTATATTATAGTTGTATTACAACACTTAAGTTGTTTAAACAGTTGTATAAATCAAAATCTCGAGTGTGTTAGTTTTGTTTATATTTCCGTTATTGGTTGTCACATTCATGAATAAATAAATATTTTCTATTTTTTGTTGAGCACATTATTTTTTAGATAAAAACATATAAAACCTGAAACGCAGGTTTGGAATGTGTTCGTCAAAATTTGTACTTGAAAACAAATTATATTTGCACTCTTTTATCCATGATTAATTGGCACTTAATCATTGAATTGTTTCAAATTCAAAAATCGATTAACGAGTGGCACTGGTCAACGATCGACAGAGCGAGATGGCAAAACGAAAGAGAAAGAGTTTTGGTGAAGATTTAGTGGAGGCCCGTTGCCGACACGGCTGCTCTTTTATCAGGTGACACTTCTTGTACTAATGAATGTTTTCGGGGTCTCCACATTCACAGTCAACGTCGACCACCGCTGCTGTTGGATTCACCGTTTCGTCCGGTCGGCCTTCGTTACGATTAATGCCATACGTTAAAAAATGCACCGCGGGACTGTCATTTGTCTAATCCGTTGTGTTTTGATATAAATTAGGCTGCGTTGCTTACATGAGATTGATTGAACAGTTCTGAGTACACAGTAGAAAGTTTGATAATTATAACTTAATTTTTACCGTATATCACGAGTGGGACAATGAAATTTGCATGTTGAATAAACTATTTCTGGGGAAATAACTTAGAATATAAATTTCGCTCTTGTCTTATCCGAAATAGAAAAGGGACATAAAGAATGGGACAAATGTTCGGTTGCCAATCGAAACCCCGACAGATAACCCAGAGAGACCGACTAAAAGCGGGCAATAAATAATATCCTGAACTGGTACCGCATCTAGAATATGCACGAAACGCAGGGACAAACACGATGTTTATGTGAGTTTAATTTGGGAGAGATTTTATCGGCCAGTCTGTTTCGGTAACACAATATCCTCCACTTTTCTCTTTCTCGCTCTTCATTCTTTGTTTCTCTGTCTGCGTGGCGTGTATTGTTTATTAATGCCACTAATAACTGGACTTTTACGTTTAATCGTCCACATTTCATGTTTATATCCAGCCTCAGCCAGCTGAATTACACCATTAATGATTGTCGGTGTCCACTAAATCTTTGCTTATTTAATAAAATAGTCGGCAGTGTGCGTTTGTTAATTTTGTGGTATAATCTTCTTGGTTTGCGATGATACTTTAGGCAAATATTACGTAATTATATTAATGTTATGTGTATGCCTAAGTGCTCTTAACATTTAGAATTACCCACCTATCTTCCGTCTATCTGACAAATTACATAAACGCAAATGTACAAAATTCGAATTCATAAACACTAATGGAATAAAACAAAATGTATACAGCAGTTAATTGAGACTCCCAATTTGGGAGCGTATCATCTTTTGTAATACCCTAATAGTCTTCACAGTTCCCCGCAACGATAAGACGTGAGAACGGAGTTGGAGGAATGGAAGAAGTATGGTTAGTCAGCCAGAATAAATTATCCGGTCCGAGGCATCGGAGTGAATTAAACTTTTTAGTTTTATCTCGTATTGGACCATTAGAAGATCAGTGGATATCAATGTCACTTGTGCCGGTTCGGACCAACCCATGTTACCACCGTTGACGTGGAAAACCACACATATTCCGTCCAGTCAATGAATGACGTTCCGGTGAATTGAAATCAGAATTAGATAGATTCCGAAAAGTGGTGCGGCAATAAAGAAATGTCTGTGTTATAATATTTTGGTTGATTAATGATGTGTCCATAACTTTATCGGGAGAAACCATTAATGCATAAAATAATACAAGGATTGGATTACACCCTCTTCCTGTCCGAGTTCTGGTTTCAAGATTATGTTTGGCCTCGGGTTTGCTCTTAAGCCGATATAAATATGTGTTTTGACCGTGGCCTGTCAACAGACATCATCAAGCGAAGAATTAATAAGACTAATGTATTATTATGATTAGTAATATAACCCAAAATGAGTAAAAGATTAAGTTTTTAATATTTTAGAAGCAGTCCAAAAATAATTATTACTTTCTACTGTATTAATTAATTTTATTCCAATTCTAGTAGGCAATTTCTAAAAGGTACAATGTTTTATTTGGTTCGTAAAAGTAAATGCATATATTTTTATAATTTAATGTTAATGGCAATTAAAACAAGATAATGTCCAATGTTTTGAAAAATATATTTCTTAATGACACAAAAATACTTTTCTAAACAACATATTTTGACTTTCCAAAATTACTTTTACAATGTGACTTATTTTCGTCAAAAGGCTATTTTGAAAACACTTTGATTTGACACTAAACGTATTGAGATCAAACTTATTTGTTACCTTTCAAACTTAGTCAATTGACAATGCAAGTCCGAGAGCTGCAGTCACCGTTTCTCTTTAGAGAAATAGACACCCAATAAATTATTCAGAAGCAATTAAACCATAAAATCATTGAAGCCCATGACGATTCCCTATAGAATAATTAGTCCTACTATCAGCTGGATCCTTTTCAAAACCGGGAGTTTATTGGGGAAATATTTACACTGGGTACCGTCATAAATACCGTCACGGTACGTCATTTACGAAAACAATTAGCTACCGTCTATTTAACTGTAAACCTATAATGTGAACCAATATAATAGTAATGGTCAAGTTATTTCTATTCCTTTCACGATTTTTGTATGAAAAGCAACATGAAGTTGTAAATTTTGCCAGAAAATGAAGCTTCTGTATTTATTACACAACAAGTAGGTTTTTTGAAAATGGCACCATAAAATTGGAACCCGATGAATTGTGGAAGATCCTGGAATTATGTCTTCTGTACAAATGCTGAATTGATGTCGTTATGGTGTTGGACTACAACAATTTAACTTTCCATACAGTTATAAACATTTAAGAATTAAAATACACTGTGTAATTCATTTATTTAATATGGGGTTCGATAAGTTAATTGAAAACTACAATTTGGTAATTTACAACATTAAAAATTTTTTTAACAAAAAGGTTTAGTATTTGAATTATTTTTGACAAATTATTAGGTTACATAAAAAACAACTTAATGAACTTATTTCATCATTTCAGTAATGGTCATTATTTTATCAACTTTTTAAAATGTTATGTAATTTAGCCACAACTCTTCTTTTTAATGTGATCTATATAAAATATTAATTTACTATTGTTGTTTTATATAGTATTAAAAAACTGCTATATTTTTATTTATACAATGTAACATATACTTTTTTAAATTAAGCTTTCAACATAAATATAGCAATATTAATTTTAAAAGGAATTCTTAATGATTAAATCTGTGTTACTTAATTTAACATTAACACTATTTTCCAAACATATCACAAATCTAAATTCCTCGATTTAAATTTTAAAATTTTTATGTAGAAGACATTTATTAAGAGCATCATTCCTTCAATATATGGAAGTAACTTGTTGTTTTCTAGGGGTATAACAAATCTTTTGTGTAGTTTTGTCCCTGTAGCATGTTTAACATAAGCAGAACCACCATTATTTTACAAATTAAATTTAGACTCCTCAGTAAAAAATACTAGTTCCCTCTGTGGCCCAGTAAATATGATCCTAGCAAGTCAAATGTGGACTTTGACATATTTAGTAGGTTTCCTGTAGGTCGGGGATCAAGCGAACCCCCCAGCCAATAACCATCTTTTCACAGTCCTTGAACTAATTTCAACAAGTCTTATTTCTTTCAGGTTGGCTTCAGTTCATAAATTGAATTGTTTGATAAAATTGTATTATTTTTCTAGCCATAAATTCCTAGCTATTTCTTTTTGTTTCTCTCCAGTCTTGGCAATGTTGAATTATAATTTTTCTTACATATTACTTCATCCAATGATTAAACAATTAAAATAAGAAGAAGACAGTTAATAAAGAATCACAGGGAACAATGAAAGACCATAAAGTAAAAAGTTGGTTTAATTTTGTCCATTGAAGAATAAAAAAGTACGTAAGTCCTTGGAAACAAACATTCAATAAAAATGAATTTTAGAATTAATTTCAAAATGAGTGGATGAATAATTTTGAAAAACAATTATGCTAAAAACATTATCCCAAGGTGTGCATAACCTGTACATTATTGCCAGCCATCGATTCCTTATTTCGTGCATCAGCAAAAACCTAATTAACCCGCAACCAAAACTTGTTACAATCGAAAGTTACGAGCACGCAATAAACGTTAACAGCTTAAAACTTCACCAGCATTATTGGCAACCACTCTCTCTCACCTCCTTTCGCCGTCTCGCTCGTTCTAAAACACCTTAACCATACCGGAGGCAAAAGGAGGCACAAAATAAAATAAACTCGATGAAGAAAGAAAGAAGACGAAGAAAAGAAAAAAGAGTGTTGCGGTGGTGTGGTGTCTTGGCTGACTCGTCAGAATATTAATAATCTCTCCGTGATCGCAGCGGGCATCGTTCGCCACGGCCTACTCAGCGTCCTGCAGTTCCATCGACACTACCCATTTAATGAGGCCTCCATGATCTGCCCCACAAAAATTCCTCTATTATTTATCCTTTGTCGTGCCGGCCGTGCTGTCTTACGTGGCCTCGATTTTGCTCTTTTCCTTGGCTTTGCTTGCGTTCATATTCGCGACGTATTTATGTTGACGGGTGCCATCTGTGTCAATGGATGGTCGCCTGAAATGAGAATAAAATCACCTCAGTTCATAAACTAATATAAATTCTAATTAGTTTGATGTGAGACTGTTTGTGTGATGGATGGATGTAATAATGTTTATTTAAATGAACGTGTCTATTTAAATTACAAATGCTAATTGTTGACTGGTTGTCTTTATTAAAATTATTCTAATGGATGTAAATTTATTAAGAGTCTAGTGATACTGGTGAAAGTCATTATTCGCTTCGTCAATTAACTATTACTGTTCTTGACCAGAAAACTGAAAGATAAAATTATTCACTGCACATATGCAATTAAATGATGCAATTCATTCAATATACTACAGATAAATTCTGATTGGGATAGTAAATCAAAGACCCAGACATCACAGATCGATAAAGTATTTGAATCGGTCGTGTACAGCAAAAATCTAGCTTGTCTCGCGAAAATTGTGAAGGTTAGTGAACAGCCACAACATCAGATCAAACATATTGAGTTACCAGTGGCGAGAATAAGTCGTGCACAAACACGAGATAACGAAAAATTTTTTCGTATAAAAATACCGAAGACAAAATATACAAACATGATATCGAAACCTCCGTACGGGCATTTACCATCCACCTGGTTCTGGGTCACTGACCTACGTACTTACTCTCTCTATCTGCTCTCCTCGAGTCATATCTATGTTATTATCTAGCTATCTGAGAGATTCGACGCATTTATGGGGAAGTTTCTCCAAATCTTTACATAATATGCGATAATATAAATATGTGTAAATTCGGAGCTTTGAAAGACCTTATTATTAAATTATAGAATATCGAACCGTTCCACAACACTTCCAAACTTGGTGGCGTCGATTAAACGGTGGAAAAAATATAAATAAAATAAAGTAATAAGCAAATAAAATGTAATAAAAGTAGAAATAGAAGATGTAACAGGACAAGTGGGTATTTGTGGGATTTGCGACGTCGTGTCCCACGCTGTTCGGAGGTCGCCGTTGCGTGGGCTCCCATTAACAAGGTAGCCATATCTTTCGGTCGGTCCGGCCACTATTAATTTAACGCCTTTGAAAAAAATTCCATGTCAAAAGACGCTGCGCCGGCATTTTACCATTTTTCCCGCGGTCCGAATCGGTGGCGAGTCGACGCGTTGTTTGTCGGATTCAGACTCAAAATTCCGACCGTCTTGTTCAGTATCCGAGAACGACTTTAATTAATTGTCGGTGGTGGTGTAAATTCCTAATTAGGGAAGATTGTTTCGTCGTTTGGTAATCGTCCAAGAACGATACTTGTATTTTACTTTTTTAATTTAATAGAATGGCATTTATTTATTGGTTAAGCGTTCGTGCCATTTTAGTCATTTAAATTTTGCAAAAAAGTATTAAATTTAGAATTTATTGTACTTATGTTAAAAATAATCATAGTTATAAATTTCTTAATTAGGAACTTCATATTAAAAAGAAATTTAAAACTATAATTATGCCAATATACAGAAAGGACAATTCGAAACCAGGACACCCTCATAAAATTTTAATTACTTTTTTAAGTTTTAACAAAGTTTCTTTTTTCAATTGTTACAATGTCACGTTTTTTGGCCCAAAACCAAAATCTACAGGGTAATCTTTAAGCATGAAAATTGTAGAAATCATACAAGAAAAGTTTTTATAGCAAATCTAATTTCTCCACTGAATTAATCATCTAATACTAAATTTCATAAAAAAATTATGTACATTCATAATTCTGTGGAAAATAATATTTTCTTAGGAATTTATTTTTTTAATTAAGTAGTTTGTGGAATAAACTATCAAAAATAGCACAAATTATATTTTTTTCAACAATATTGGAATATTATTTTATGAAGATGTCCCACTTTCATATGGGCCCCACAGGAAAAATAACTTGTTGATACCTGCAAAGTACATAGTGAAATCTCTGTTCGTTTCTTAATATTTGGAAAAAATTTAATAACCATTTTAATTATTTATTTATTTTGGTTATTTTTTATTGCCAATCATAATTTAATTTGCTTTTTAAATATCGAAAAAATTATATTTTCTAAAATTATATTAAATATCTTAGCCAACGATAAAATAATAATAGAAATAAAATAAATAAATTAATGATAAATTTCAAGGTATGGAATAACTAAATAAACAAATAATTTATTTGAAAATTAGTAATTATTGATAATTTTTACGTGAATATGTGTGGATATAAAATTTGGATTTCATCCCAAATATAAATAAAATAATCTTTAGTTACGCCCTTCTTGTTTCACAGACTACAATATAAAATATCTCGAAATTTACCAAAAAAATGTAGATATATTTTAGCTAAAAACAATTTAGTAAACGCCAATTATATATTTTCGAAAAACTAAGTAGCTTTTTTTATTACATTTTAAAGGCAAATTCAATTATGTATATGAAATAAACAGTTGTTTTTTTATTTCAAAGCTTTTATGTCATAAAAAATTGTCGCTAGACACAGCGTTTACTGCTATTTAAAAAAATTCAAATTAAATTAAATATATAAAAAAGTTCTTTCCAAATCTATGTCAGTTTTCATAAATATTTTAGAAACGATGATAGTGGAACATATTGTATTATATAAAAACAAAAGTCATAAAAATTTGTTTGTGAATGTTAAACTTTTCTGTCTTAAAAAAGAGAAAAGAACAAAACATTGAATTTTGGTGCACCAATAATGGAAGAAACAATGTGGAATTTGAACATTTGAACAAAATTATCATAGAAATTTGGATCGAAGTCTGTTAGGTGATGATTGTTGGTTAAATATGAGAAACGCAAATATGGAAAATTACAAGAAAGAAAAGAAAACTAAAACAGAAATAATTTTGAATTTTAATACTCAAATTTGGATTTAATTTTCTTAATATAAAAAAAGGTATTTTTTATTAATCTTCTTTATCATTCTTTTAATATATTTAAGTAAGAATTAATTTCCCGCCAAAATTGTTTCACCTGATTTTGGTTAATTTTTACAAATCACTAAATCATTCGATGGCTATACTATTTACCATAACATTATTTTTTTATTTGCCCATGATATCAGACAATAGTTGGTGTGTTGTAGGTAGTCAGTCACCAAGTAGTAATGTGAGTGAATTAAGTCTTTGTGAGTAGTTCTATGGCCTGTCCGTAATCCTATTTACACACGGTTTTTTTACCGGTTTTATAATGACACGATAGACGACAAAGAGTAAATGTCTGCTCACACGTCAAATACAATAAAAATGTGGAGAGACGCAATCGGCACCTAGAGTTAATCTGAGAATAAACAATACAAACAACTTAGCTGTTTGCAAATGGAGGATGTGTCTATAAACAGTACTTCTTCCTCGAATTTAATAAGTAGTAAAATACTTCTAAATGAAATAAATGTTTATAAACGTGATAAGACATAAGATTTACTTGATAAAACAAGTCCAAGAACTATGATAGTATGGGTACGTTTATGAAGAACATATATAAAAATTAAAATCTAATAATATTCAAAACATCTTTGATGAATATCATAAATTAATTAATAAACTTACAGTTGTAAGTGTTAACCAAACGCAAAAGCTCGTTCCTTGTGAATTTATGGTTGGTTGATTTATCGAGGTGCAAAATTGCTCTTATTATAAATGTGTCGTCATTCCGAGTGATTTCCGCCATTAACATTAATTAGCATTTTACATCGGTCTCGCCTTCATTCATTCATGCTGTTAAAAATATGTCGATCCGTGATCCGTTAATTATATTAACGACACCGCAGCCTAATCGCTCCCCATTCAAACATTCCTGCTGTTGCTGCTCCTGCTGCAATGATAAGCGCCACTTTTGATCCTGCTTGTTAACTGTCGACGATGCGAATTAATTTTCATTAAGAAGATATCTGATGGACGCTACTTTCTGCCTTATTTATCTCAGGACATCTATAAGAATATATCTCGCACCAGTTTTAAAATGTGCTCTTCTGAACGGGTTAAACAGTAACCAATTTTTCGGATAATTTTATTATTCCAAGTACAAATAATTACTTGTTTCTAATTTTATTTTTAATAATTTACTACTATTGAAATCACATTGTTTATAACAATTTAATATTTTGTTTAGTAAACATTAGAACAAAATATTCACGTCACAAAATCCTATTTTTCTTGCTATTTTCAACTTTTAATGAACGTCACGAAAAAGTTATTAACCCATGCAAGGTTTTACAAAATTGTGAATTAAGTAGTGTAATCCAGATATAATAGTAAATTTGACCCTTAGGTCATAGATTGCAGACTCCCGTACCACATCCTGACCATTTTTGTCTAGTTCTTTGCAACGATCGTGCACAGTCCACTCGGATGGACAGACAAGGACAACCATAATATTCTTTTGGAAGCCGTGAAAAATGATTCATTCTCGGCCGCTCCGTAGGTTCGATAGGATCTCTGGGAGTCATTCTTTGCCGCGGCATGCCATGAGCATTCATGTCGCAACCGGTCACAAAAATTCGATGATTGCAAAGATAACATTCACTATTAGGTATTAGAGACTATCATCTTGTAAATACGGTCACCCTATTTGTTTATCCACTTAAGGCAAAACTTCTGCCCGACACCGATCAGTGGCGACTCGTTTTTAATTTGTTATGGGATATAAATTATTAATTTTAATAATAGTTTTGTATTAAATTTTAATATTGCGATTAATTGTGAATGGTGCCATTAAATTTGTTATAACGTTATACGATATCCGGTCAAAGGATAATCAAAATTAGCAGTGATCAGTACAAGGAAATGCGTCGGAAAAATATGTGAATCGAGGAAAGGACGACAGAGAACGAAAATACCTATATAAGACTGATGCGTCTAAGAGACATAGTGACTGCAACAGCATCGTATCTCTTCTCCGCGGAGCTCCAGTCTTGTCTGTATCCAAGGGAAGTTCACCAAGGTGAACCTGCGGCGACACGAATTCATTCGGGCCGTATTCTGTATGTACAGTTAATCAATGTTCATTTTGTCTCTTGCACCGTTCCAACCCATTATTTTTTGGGATGTTAAGTCAGTTAACATTTTTGGTGTGAATGGGCTTTCTGTTTTAATGAAGCTTTATTATTATTAATTAAATATTTTCGTTACGCCTACTTAAATAGTTTTTATTTTAATTACTCATTTTTATTACAGGAAACAGTATTTTATTTGTTGCATTTACGTCATTAACATAATAATAAATCTGTATTATCCTTACCATTGAACAATAAATTCCTTAAAAATATAAAATGTTTATAAATGTTGTTTTTTTAATTTTTAATAAAATACATGTATAATAAAGTATATAAATTGTAATATTATATAATAAAATATCTGTTAAGAAAAAATTACTTTTATTAAAATAAAATTAAATTAAGTAAAATTAAAATACTTATTATTTTTTAGTTTCAAATATATGTATTAAATCAAATAGTATATATTTTAAATTATAATAAAATTGAGTAAAATATTTATTATTATGTTGTGTTGTTTATTTTATATAATGAAATAAAATTTTACTCAACTAAATTTTAAATTTATTTGGGCCTAGACTATTTTTTTATATACATATTTAGAATTAAATAAATTTAATAAATACTCTGAATAATATTTGATAAAATATTTTTATGAAAAATATAAAATTGAATTAAATTAAAATCAATAAATAAGTAATAATTAATATTTTTAGTTTGTAATTACAAATATATATTCAGTTTACAATACGTCCAGGATGAAACATATTCAGTAAAATATAATAAAATATATAAATATAATTTAATTTAAGTTTTTAAATTAGATGTACAATCAGCTAAATTTAAAAAAGAAAATTTAAATTATTATTAAGAAAAATTAAAATTATTAAAAATTAATACCTTCATTTCAAATGAAACAAACATTTTTAAATAAAATAAATATGTATTTATATTGTTTTATTATAATTTTTATAAACAAGTATTTTAAACATTTTATTTTATATTCAGCTTTTAAATACTTACTAAATAAAATTATTTTTTTACGCAGTTAGACATTTTTTATTTCGAGAAAAATATATTAAAATCATTACAAATATGATTTTTATATATACTGAAATGAATGTAATAAAATATATGTAATATTTGATAATAAAATATGTGTAAGAATAAAATATTTAATAAAATGTAATAAATTTTAGAAAAATTAATTAAGTTTACAATATGTACAAATTTTATACTGTAAAATATATAAAAAATAAATTAAATATTTATATTATATTTTCTCATATCATCATTTTTTATGTACATGTTTGTATTTTATTTTTTATTTTCAGTTCTGACTTACTCACCATTTGAAATAAAATGTGCATTCTGCTCTGGTGCACTTAGAAATTTTTATGTTGTTAAGTAACTAATATAATTGTTTTACGGTGCTAATCACCACAATTTTATTTGCGTTTTACATATAATTTGCTGTCGTAAATCGTATAACTATGCAAATTGTCATAACTTCAATAAATTCTGGATTTTCTGTTTGTGGTTTTTGAAAACTATTATTTGCCATGACTTTTCTACCACAATTTATGTAACAAATATTGGTTTTGTCATAACCTAAAACCGACACTAAAAATTAGGAGTGGTTCAAACTGTGATTTTCTAAGAATCATGACAAGTTGTTTTTTGTTTGTTGTTTAAATTTTTTACTATATTGTTAATAGAATGCAATTTTTTATGTAACATAAATAACTTACACATACATTTTAACTAGCAATAATTGGTGTGAAGTTCCGCAAAATTCTTATGTGATTAGAATCTCATCGGATTATCCGTAAATTGTTGTCATCTCTCCGCATAATTTGCATTTCTTACCGGCTTATTCTATATGTGTTAATTGTGGAGCTTTCGTAATCTGCATATCTGCAAGCGATAATCTTCTAATTTAAATTTAAAGCACAACTACATTATTGCGTTTGATTACATGTATTACATAAGCTTGATTATTATGGAAAAAATGTGTAGATTATATTTTTTCAATCCCTCGCAGCCTCGTAATCAATTATCTCTATTGTGTTTCACTTAAATGCAAAAAGTGCATTATTAAGCAATATCATCAATAATAAATGTATCCTCTTTGTTTGAATCGCGTTGCATAACCGGCACATTGCAAATATGAATCGTACACACACTTCAAACATTCAGACACATTTGTTTAAAATAAACATAATAGACTTCGCCTTGGCACAAAATCTGATTTTGTTTTGAACAAATGTGCATTTGTTCGGCAAATCGAACATTGATTGTTGAGCTGGTGCAGCAACTATGACTTTCTATTTACATTCGCGATTCATAATTGACGCAACGTGGATGCAATTCATTTTCGGTATTTGGGTAGCCTTGATTGATGAACGAAAAAAAAATAAAAGTAGTGTCAAATTGATGGACTGCCATTAAAAGTTCGTAAATGTAGCTGTCTTATGTCTTTGAATGCTTTAATAAAAGAATATTTTAATACTCATTTTAAATACAGTGTGTCCTATTTGAAAGCAGGATACCCTCATAAAATTTTTTATTTGTCCGATTTTGCAAAACTTTTTTTTGTAAATTGTAAATCATGAAAATGTGTACTTATACTCAAAATGTTACGATTTTTGGTTCAAAATCAAAACCTATTGATAATTTTTAGATATGGAAATTAGAGAAACCATATTAGCATTTGTTTATAGAAAATTTAAGTACACTTCTGAATTGAGCATCTCCTGTAATGGGTATATACCAAATTTCATAAAAAATTGTGTATTCATAATTCTATCAAAAATTCATATTCTTCTTATATTTATATATTGCAAAATAAGGTAATTTGTGGTATATATGACAGTTTATTCCATAGACAACTTGATTTAAAAAATAAATTCATGAACAATATGATTTTTTATTTTTCCACAGAATTATGAATTTGTATAATTTTTTTATGAAACTTGGTATATACCCATTTGAGGTGGGGATGGTGTTTAACACAATGGTCTAGTTAGATTTTCTATAAAAAAATTGTATGTAAATATATAATAATATAATAAAACGTATGTTCAATAAAAGTTTGAAGGTTGGATATATTATTGTAAATCTATAGATAAATGATCGACAACCAAATGCTAATACATCTGTTTTGAGTTTGTTTTACAGCATCTAAACAGTACACTGTTTGCAAGTCTATTTTTAGATGTTTATTGATTTTGAATGTACTTTATTGTACTAGGTCAATGAAAGGTGATAAACGGAATGAAAATATACATACCTATATCGTTTACTATTTGGAAAACAACAAGTAATAAGTAATTTGAAGAAAAAGTCAGAATAAACCAGTAACTGCATTCCGTTAATATTGTTCATGGCAATTTTCATGTTTTTACATAACAACTTAAATAATGATATATTGCTAAACATTCGATAATAAATGTTGGGTTTTTGCATAAGAATTTTAAGAATTCCATGAAGTTTATTCAATAATTTGCACGTTAAAATGTTTAATGTGTAATAATAATTATTAAGCAAAGAAAATACAATAACTTATGTCCTTCATTATTTACACTGTCATAATATAGTCATTATCAATAAATAAATTTTGGTAATCATGTATTAATCATGATATCAATATTTGTACAACTTTTTGTGAAATTATTGTAAATAATTTTTTTTAGTAATTAAAAGCACAACGGCAACAAAAATTCCCATTTACACTTTAACATTTTATTACAATTTTTTTATTGATTTGAAACAGTAACTTCATGTCTACTAAGAACAATTAAATACAATGCCTCGTATCGGATTTCCCAAAGGTGTCGTCTTTAACTAAAAGACTTTAACTGCGACGAAACGTACGAACACACCGATTCATTTAAATTTTTATCGGCCGATTGTCGCGGTTTCTTCATGTTTTTCCTCACCTGCCAACCAATTATGTCATTGCAGTTAAGTTGCAAACGAGTCAAGAATCTTTATTAGTTTACAGAAAGATACTGATTCAATGTTGGGCTATTTAATTAAAGTAATTACTTTTGTTTTACTGCTTTGCCGCATAAAAGTTAATATGAACAGGTTCAAAGTACATGTTAGACAATAATTAGAAAACGTTTAAATGAAATTATTGATTGTTTTTACTGATTACCGTAGTGGTCATTATTTTAGCAACTTTTTAAAATGTTAAATATTTTAGCTTCCACTATTTTACTTAATGAGTACTGTTAAAATAATATTAATTTACAATTGTTGTTTTATACAGTATTATAAATATTATTATATTCTTATTCTATAATAAAATGTTACATATATTTTTCTGATTCGAGCTGGACATAAATGTAGTAATTTCAAAAGGAATTTTTAAGGATTAAATCTGTGTTATTTAATTTAACATTAATACTTTTTATGATTCATAATTTTGGCCTATCTCTGTGGCATAGACTCGGCCATTGCTTCAAGTTACTTGAATTACTGTAATGAGTTCATGTAAATTTGTAAAATTTTTATGATAAATTTGAATTATAAATGTAATCCTCGTGTTTTCTACTGTATTGATGGCTGGAGATTGGGACGCGCATTAAATTCAAGTAATACAGCTCATAATTTTCATATATTTTAATAAATTGGTATAATTTTATTGTCTGTATATTTCATCCGATTTTATTTTAAACTCGCATCTTATCGCACTCTTTTTGAGCACTTTAAATTTATAAATAACTATGAGTATCCGCATAAATATTGGTGTCACTGTTGAGAAATGTAAAAGACAAAACCTCGCATGCAAGTCGGAAAGAAGTTGGAATTGGACAGGCATGGCACTTTCTCGATCCATTACCGCAGCAAAATTCCAGCGGCTGCTTGGTCGCCGTTAAAGCCATTAACTCTGTCAATATTGTTCTTCAAATTGAATTCAAGTCGATTATGCGAGAGCAATTAAAGCACATTCTGGTCTTTGGGGATTTACGAACACCGATCGCAGCTCATTTTTATGTTGGAACACCTATTGGTAATGTTATTGATACAATTCCTTCAACAAAAATTGTTTTCTCTTATTTTATTGTAGCATGTATATGGTAATTTTTATTTTCTTAAGAAATATTATAATTTATTACTTAACCACGAAGTCATTTTCAGGTGTTATCCTAAATTTATACTTAAATTCAATCAACCATCGACTCCCAAAATTAAAATAATGATTGATATTGACGTGGAACTGCCCAACATCAGCTTAATTAATTTCTTACAAATTGGTATAGGCTTGGGAATAAACAAGCTGCCGTAAAGCGAGTGAATGTTTCTCGGAAATTATTATTACTTTTGGTAAATTGATCTTAATTCAATTAAGCAGCGGCGCAAACGGCCACAAGAACACAAATGAATTACGTTCGTTCGAATGCCATTAAAATTGCCAAAGAGCAATTCCTTCGGAGAATTCAAAGGTCGCATGTAATTTTAATTGTACGGGTTTTATTGACAAAACGCAACCGAGGCGAAACTCAATGCAAGAATGTAAGTCACATCGGACCAAGAACCACTGGCAACTCGCTGGCTTCAGGTCCTCCATTGATTCTGCGCTGCAGGAGGTGAAACATTAAAATTGCAATTTCATTAATAATTCAACGGGTTATTTTCTGCAAAAAGTCTATTCATCACGGAAATTTATTAATTTTCATCTTTACGCAACAAAAACTTTCATTATATTATTACTGTGTATTGTCTTATTATTTTAAAAAACAACATTTTAAAATATGAACATCAACAAACAAATTTTAATATATAATGGAATAATAATAATAATAATAATAATAATACAATATCAACTAATTTATTTTAATCTATAGAAGTCTATGAAGAAAAAAACTGTAATATAACTGAAGAAATGTTTGTTTTATATGATTTTAATAAATATTTTTAAAGTGGTTGTTGGTTGTCATTGTGTCCGGTTGGTTTTCATCTCGTTCCTTTTTTTATATAGACGGGACAGCATCAGCAGCGGCGGCAGCAGCAGCAGCAGCAAGTTTATAAGGCTGAGCCGAGTCGGTAATTGGATATTATGGCCGTGTAAACTCGCTGCCGGAATGCGACACGGTATGCGTCTCGGACGAATGTGCCGAATGCCGGATTCGAACTGATCGTCTCGCCACTTTTCAAAGTACAACTACAAAAAACAATTATGTATGAGATTGTATTGTAATTACATAACTATTTATTATTTCAGCCTAAAAAAATAATTAAATAATTCTTAATAAAAAATCAAGAGTCGACAATAGGTTTCAACTGAAAAATTTTAATAGTGCATAGTTTTAACGATAAATCATTGCCAATCTCATTCAATTACGTTTCTTTGAGGTTTTCAGTACCACGAAATATTAAAAAAAATCTATAAATTACGAGGCATATTTTGGTTAATATATTACAACCTATTCTATTTTTGTTGTTTCATCATATTATCCTCATATGATCATATAATCTTCATCAATATCATCATCACCATTATTTTATCATGGTATCATCGTATCACCTTACCATGGTGTCATTGTAACATAATTATATTTAAAAATTTGTATTTCTTCTAATTTTGAATATTTTTGATAAGTAAATTTCAAAAATTATATCAATTATCATACATTAAAGTACCTATGATCCTGCTAGGATTATTATACTTATTAAAACATTAATTTTTAATAATTTATATGCTATAAGTGTATAATAAATTAATATTTTTCAATAAACATGATGTTTATGTCTAATCCACAATAAATGTGGTCAATTAATAATAAAGTATGGTTTTTTATAGGTTAACCAAGAAATTTAATTAAGTTGTAAATAATCCATTTTACAGTTACTTGTTTAGTTACACACTATTGGTGATTTTGCAAGTCACATCAAAATACGATGCCAAGGCTGCCATTTATTTTACGTCCAATGAATTTGTAACAATTTGACATTTTTGCGTTATTCCCCATTAGAATATGAATAGGTAAGTAATCCTTATTTGTATAACGGCGTTGTTAATAAACTTTACGAGGGGAATAAGTTTTATTTGTAATAAATTACGACGCGCAATAATCGTAAATCACAATTATCTAATTCATTTAAATGTTTCTACAATAAACATATGTCAATTAAATTGCTGTTTAATTGAATTGTACATATTTAACAACATTTTATTGTAAGAAAACTAAGCGGACAACAAGTATTAATCAGCCGTAGGATTAATCCATTATTTCCTGAGACGATATGTCGGAGATTAAAGCAGCAGGACATAAAAGATAGCAGAACAGTTTGTGCACGTTACAAGTGAACAGCGTCTATTATTTTATTAACTGCACCGTAAACCATAAACGTTTGTATCATTTACATTTAAATAGTTGTGGGACATGTGGAAAAAATACGCCGCACCACCATAAACAATCGTCAGTGGCCGCGGCCGAGTGTTATAAATTCAAACACGGACCTTTGAATTGTGTTGGTGCTTAGCTCTTGTTATTATAATCGGGGTATAATGTTCGTTGTCTGGCGGGAATGGGTTTAGCTGAAAGGAGCATTTCCGCGTCAACATCCGCCAAGTTTATTCGTCAAAAATTAACGGTTGATCAAAAAATATATTTAGTTAACATGACAAACTACTTTCAAGAAAAACCTTTGAAAGTTTACTATTGAGAAAAGCTTTATAAAATTTGACTTTTAATACCAAATATAACCCTCACAATTGTAATTAGTAATTCAAAATATAACACAAAATGTGGAAGATCATAATTATTACATTTTGAAGAAAATTTTCCAAGAAAACAAAAAAAATTAGTTTAAATTAATGGACTGTCTAGCTGAGATATTCAACGAATAGATTATCTACTCGACCTACCTATCTACCGAGTTTACAGCTTCAAAAATTGCCTTATTATATGTGCCCATTAATGATTGGTTAAGCTGAAAGGAGCATTTCCACGTTAAGATCCGCCAAGTTTATTCGACAAAAATTAACGGTTGATAAAAAAATATACTTTAGTTAAAAAGACAAATTACGTTCAAGAAAAACGTTTGAAAGTTTACTTTTGAGAAAAGATTTATACAATTTAACTTTTAACACTAAATATTAACCCTCACAATTTTAATTAGTTATTCAAAATATCATACAAAATGTGGAAGATCATAATTATTACATTTTGAAGAACATTTTTAAGAAAGCAAAAAAATTATTTTAAATTAATGGACTGTCTTGCTTAGATAACCAACGGATAGATTATCAACCTTAAAACTGAGATAGTTTCTAATTATTTAGAGAAATAGTTTTGATAACCTACTTTGAAAAAAAAGATGAAGAAATTTCGTTAAGTTTCTTAAGTGAGAATTTGAAGGAAATTACTGAAAATACTCGACCTCAAAGATATATTTCAGCTTCAAGAATTGCCTTATTATACGTGTCCATTAATGATTGTCATCAGCAGGACGTCAATATTTCTCCTTCTATCAGAACTTCTGTGACATAATGGACGATTGTTTGTAGGCAAAGATACAGAAATCTTCTTCTTTTCTTCCTATTTAAAACGTTAAATGTATTAAAATATAAAATGTAATTTAAAAATTTTATTTTTTTGAGAAACGTGAATGATCTCTTGTTATTTGTTAATATTTATTTAAGTAAATGTATCAAAATAATCTGTTAAATCTGATCTGATCTTACAAAATCAATATTTTTATATTAATTTTATATAATATAATTTAATATCACAATAATACTTGATGATATAAATTTATACATTTACCTTTTGCTTTATTTTAAAATTAAGAGAGGAGAAACAGTTTTCGAACCAATTTTAGCTGTACCAAATAAGAAATTTATGAACACTTTACTTTTAAAAACACATTTTCTTTATATTAAATAGTTTTACTCTTTTTATTGGTTAATTAATTTTTATAATAAAATACATAGATGAGGAATGTCACTCTTTATTGTTAATGAATTAATATTTATTGATGTAAAACTGGATGATTAATTTTTTTGAAAAACGATCCCTTCTTGTAGGTTAATATTTATTTAAGTAAAAAAAAATCTGTTAAATCTGATCTGATCTTCTCATAAAATCAATATTTTTATATTAATTTTATATAATTTATTTAATATCACAATAATATTTGATATTTATACATTTGCCTTTTGCTTTATTTTAAATAAAGAAAGAGTTTTCGAACCAATTTTAGCTGTACCAAATAAGAATATGTGGTTAACTATATATAACTGTTATATGGATGAATGTTGTAATTTATTTTGTAATTCAATTGATGATTTGATATTGTTAAACTTTGCTAATAAAAACAAAGAGGAGTCATACAAAGCACACTAATTAGTCAGAAAAAATTCTTAATACTATAATGAATTAATCTAATTGAATTTTATAAATTAAATGTTTTTATAATATTAGATATTAAGAGAATTGGCTTTCTGTAAATTCCAACATCTAGTGGTGGCAAACCTGATACTGTCCCGATATTGATAAAGACGGTAATTTGATTCCGGTGGAATCGGATGTCTATAGAGCGGACGCGGATACCGAAACAGAACAAAACGAACAAAAAAAAAAGTGGACAAGGACCGTCAGTGATACCGATCAATCTGTTCGCGAAAGGTTTTCGGTTACCTTTCCTCTGATTGGCTTATTGTCTTCTTAAACAACTACAAATAAGTCTGTCAATAAAGCCAATATTTCTCCAAAATTATTTAAGTTTCATGATACAAATAGAGATATCAACGCTGGATAATTGACGAACTCTAATGATATCAAGTTTAAAAGTATAAATGGATCCAAGAAAATCATTTAAGCAGTGTTTTAACATTTCGGATATATTTTGTGACTTTTACATTTCGGATGTCAAATATAAAATAGAAGTGCAGGTTCTACAATCTCGAAACAGCAGAAGATCAAGTAGAGTGTGTCCGTAACCGTAACAGTGAAAATGAACAGGGAAGGTCGCGGTGGGAAACGTGAACGCGAAGGTTCTCTTGAATTAGCATCGCCCCGAGTCAAACTAATGAATCGGTCCGGTCGTTGAGGCCCGGTCAATTTTTAGCGTTGCCGTTTTAGAGGCCGAGGCCGCAAACCTAAATAGGAGAGGTGTTCTTTTTTTTTCTTTAAAGCCTCGCCATTAATTAAAACTGTAAAACGAGCTACGGAGAATTTCTACAAAGTACCTCACTCGAAACTTATATTAGCCAGACACAATTTATTTGCAATTTTATGAAAACTAAAACAGATTTTCTATTATCAA
The DNA here is from genome assembly GCF_024364675.1 of Aethina tumida. Taxonomy (NCBI): domain Eukaryota; kingdom Metazoa; phylum Arthropoda; class Insecta; order Coleoptera; family Nitidulidae; genus Aethina; species Aethina tumida. The sequence goes on along the minus strand of NC_065437.1, from coordinate 18,426,300 downwards.
TTCTCATCTTAATTTTGAACGTTTTATTTATTAATTATTGCGTATATATAATTCTAGGTTGCGTAATACCGCACTAATGAATTAAATGAGTTTATGGACACAATTTTATCAATAGACATAAATTTATTTAAATTAATCGTCCCCATTTACATTTATTCGATATAACTCATGAATGTTAACGTGCTCGTATGCATAATTCTTAACAACGAAAAAAGTTTAAATCAAGCTTATAATACGAACGCTATTTATAGACCGACATGTGCGCGGGATTTGAGTATATTTGTGTGAAAGTGTTAATCTCGAATTAAATCGTGTTGTAATCTTGGATCGTTTGAATTAATTTATTGGGAAATAAATTATAATAAATTTACAACTGGAATGCATTTAATATAGGTTTGTGTGATTATGGAAAATATTTTGTTAAATATTTTATTAATTATTGATTTAGGTTACTGTTCTATTTCAGTAATTATTCTAGAAAATAAGTAATTATTGATTTCACATAAATAAATAACTACTATTAATAATTAATTAATAGCATCACAACTGCATTTTATTTGTCAGTAAAAAGTTATTCTAAAATAACTTTTAGCCAACGGAATAATTGCTAATATAGTCAATAATTTTTTGCCAACGTTGTGTAAGCAAATTTGTCACAAGGGAAAAATTATAGGTTTTTAAAAGTGAAGAACAAATCCACTTCAGAAAAAAAATAACAATGATAAAAATAAACTGTAGTCAAATGGAGAAATATTTTCTGATGGATGAGGTAGGAGCAGAATGCTTCTAACTTAAGAAGCTCGTCTTTAAGTTCATAACTTTGATCAGTTTGACAATTACATCAATCGTTTTAATTTTATCTTAATATGTAAAATTTCAGGCACAATTCACTATACAGTTATCAAAATCATTCCTGATTTAAGACTTTTTAAAAACTGTTCATACGGTATATCATTTTATCTATTTAACCTATTTTCTACAAAATTTTCCAAATCAATCTATTTTTTGCATTTAAGAATGCGAATTTTAAAAAACTTATTTTCATTGTTTGCAAAGAAAAAATTAGTAATTGTCAACTCTTTAGTTTTGCCGTTCTCACTTTATGTGGGATCCATTTGTCCAACTTTTTGATGTAATTCATAACTTGAATCCTCTTCTAGTTATTTTTACAGGTTATTTAATTTATTTTATTGTTATTTCCAAACAAGATAACAGAGGATTTTATATCAAATATTACTTATTTTCTTGATAGGGGTTCATGACAACTCTGATGTTGTTCATCTTCAATGCATTCACTTTTAAACCGATGAAAGTAATATCTTGGACTTCATTACCTAGAAAATCTTCTCCAAAATATATAAAATAGAGGAAATACATAAAATATATATAATATATAAAATATATAAAATGTATAAAATATATAAAATATATAAAATATATAAAATATATAAAATATATAAAATATATAAAATATATAAAATATATAAAATATATAAAATATATAAAATATATAAAATATATAAAATATATAAAATATATAAAATATATAAAATATATAAAATATATAAAATATATAAAATATATAAAATATATAAAATATATAAAATATATAAAATATATAAAATATATAAAATAAATAAAATATATAAAATATATAAAAAATATAAAATATATAAATACGACATGATGCTTCTTTTGCTTAAGCTGATTTTTGGACGCATAGAACAAATTTGTATGAATTCAAGCATATGAGTGCACACCAGTTTTAATAAAAAATGTCTTAAGTACAATGTAAGAAAAAAGAAAAAAAAAAATAGCACAGTTAAAAAGGGGAAAATGTTAAAATGTCGTATAATAATTGAATCAAGTGCATTATAAACCGAAAACGTAAAATAACTCTACTTTTTTAATACTGTTACACATTATTTTTATTCAATAATGATAAATAAAATAGGTGGGTATTAAATATTTCTTATTATCAATTTTTGATATATAATTACATGTGTAATAAAAAAATAATATATATTAAATTAAACAACTAATAACAATACATAAATACATAAACATAAACAGTGTAGAAAACTGTTAAACGTGTAGCTGCGCGTGCCGCGTTATGTGTGGTCGTAGCACGCAGATCGCCCAGATCGCAGTCCGTTTATACTGAATGGTAGTGAATGGTTAGTGAGCCCGTTTGACGCGTGCCACTGTCTGTGTGGTCTCGACCGGTCCCAACTGCACATCGTTCAGGTGCACCGACTCCGATTTACTGCCGTGCTCTTTTAACGCCCTCCACAAAAAGCTCTAACTGATAACGCATGGGCGCAGTCGAAGCTGGGTAATTAGGTTTATAAATTTATGAAATATGGTGTCTTTTTAGAGTACTGAATGGAGTTATTCTGTTAATGTTATATATTTTTAGTAATTAGGTAGTTAAAAAATTTCAAAGACAATATTTGTAAAAATTTAATTTTGTATTTAATTATATAAGGGCTGATTGTATTAAGTTTATATACAAGTTGAACAGGTTTATGTTTGATATTAGGAATCAAAGATTCGATTTATTTAAAGAAATGTTTAAGTTTATGTATTTTATCGAATCTCTTACCCAGTGACTTTCATAAATGTATAAAATAAAAAATGATAAATTTATAAGGATTTTTTTAATTTATTTAAAGATTTTCATTTATATTTTTTGAAGTTGAATAAACAATATTTTGTGTCTATAAATATTATATTTTAACTTAATTTTTAATAGTTTTTTTGCTTAGACTTATTAAGTAAGTGCAAGTACTAATTTACCTTGTTTAACGTTGATTAGAATAAAATCAAGCAGATCGTTTATTTAAAATCACAAAATTTTGCATAATTTATAAAGACCCCTTCTATTATTTATTTTATGTTAATAAATACAAAAGGTATTTCTAAATTTTTATGAAACATAAAAATCCAGTGGCGTGTGTGCCACCAGATACAAACACTTTTTATAATATGTAATTTTTGGATAAACATTTTTTTTTATTATAATCAAATAGGCCCATAATGTCATATGGATGTGTTTTTAACTATCTTCTTTATTATTAAATTTTGAAGCTCTACTTCCAAATCTGTAAATACAGAGGGCTCCATATGCACCTTACTGGAATTTCAAATATAAAATGTATAAATACTGCCTCAAATTTTGTTTGAAACTATTTTTTGTATCTCTTTTAACGGAATACATTATAGGGAGGCCAAAATATAACAAACGACCTTGTAGAAAAATTTTGGACAGACATTAATCACTCAGCAACAGCGTGAACAATTTTAATAACGTGTTTCAAATTATGTCAAATATCGTCTAACAAAATTAATAATCCCATGAAATTAACGACCCATCAATTGACTTGACCATACCCACACGACGAATCTAAAACAACTGGCAGGCCGCAGCCAATACCCGTCCGGGCGACCGCTCCGCAGCAGCGACACCTCGCAGACCACACAGACAGTGGCACGCGTCCCGACGGGCACACCGATCGACCCGGTGTTCGGGCACCATCGGCGACGATCTGGGTGTCCTGCGTGCGCGGTCCCGCACTAGGACCACACAGAGGGCGGCACGCGCAGCGTCCGGCTGGTCGAGCGCACGCGCAGACGCTCCGGGATTGCCCGAGCCAATTTGTCAGTTATCGTTAGCGGTGTCGGCCGGCCCGAAGCCCACCCAAGACACTTCGCGCGCGCTCATGGTTTCCAACTGCCTATTAATTAATTAGCTGCCTTAATTATTATGTGTGTATACTAATTTATTATTTAAATGTTATGGTTCCCGTTTGTTTAGTGGATTTTTTTTATGTTAAATGGTTTTACATAAAAGAAGTTAAATAAATTATAAATTACATATTGATTAAATTTACTAAGTAAGAATAATTTGGAAAAATTGCAATATTAAAAAAAGGGATATTTCACAAATTATCCAAAATAAATACTCTAATATGCTAAATAAAAAGTCAATTTATGAACAAACAAAATTTTTAATTTTGATGGGTAAAAATTAGTAATTTTTTAACTTTTACTTCATCGTATCATAGTGAAAGAGTTATTAAATATGTCCAAATAAAATTCATATAACTTTGTGGAATAATCGAGAATTTTATTTTTCAAAATTTAATAATTTTCAACTTTAACCTATATTTTTTCAAAATATATATATTTTTGGAAAATGATTGATTAATCGGTATTCCATATTCATAATTTAAATAATAATTAATTCCATTTTTATAATTTAGTTTAGATTAGCATTTTTGAAAGAAGTTTCTCCACATTTAAAAGAGCATATTTTTGACTGATTCAATGATGGTCTTTTATTAGATTATTTTCAAATAACATTAGGGTTTCCAATTTATTTTTTATTTACCCCACTGAACTAACATTGAGAGATATGAAAAAACTATGAATAAGGTGTCTTAGTTTTAAAAATATTAATTCAATGGAATTATGGCATATTAACAAATATTGAAAATTCTATTACTAAGTAGACGAAAATAAATTTAATAATGATTAATGAATATAATGGGGGTAAACTTTTTGTGAAATTTCAACTTGATGTTGATAAAAACATTAAAAATTATAGGGTAAACTTTTACTTTATAATCTCTTAACTTTTTGAAAAATACATTTTTTTTGAAAAATTGCAAATTAATTTTCCACATCCATTTTTTTATTAATCAAGTTTGGAGGACTTTAAACAGAGATAAAAAAAATCCAATATAAAAAAGCATAATTTTGACATATTATTTTTTTGAACAAGAATAAGTAACTTTTAGGCGACTGTGCAGTTTATGGGTTGTTGTGTCGAATGACGACCACTTTAAAATTAGGCTCTAATTAGGTGATTAATATAAAACGAGGGGTATCGTTACGATCGTCGTTATTAATACCCCAAATATTTCGTTTTTACATGTGTGCTAACCAGTTTTAATGCCGTTGTCTGGTTTTATTGAGGCTCGATGTATTTTGTCGACACTCTGGCTGATGATCGCGGCGCCAATAAACATCCCGCTCCCGTCCTCATTAGTGTTTGATATTGTTTATAATAAATAGGTACTTACCGGTGATAAAATAAAGGTTTATAAATTGAGTACAATATAAACAGGAACTGGGAAGCGGTTTGTTATAAAATTAATACTACAGTGTTAACAATTTTTTAGAATGTTTTCAATAATTCAACACCTGTGGTGTTTTTAAAGGAGTACATTGACCTAAATCCATGATAAATTAATTTAAATTATAACAGAACGAAAGAATTGTTATAGGATATTTGCAATGGAAATCCAGATCAGTTTTCCCAATATCAACTACTGACCGACTTAACAACAGCGTTGCACAAAGAGTATCCAGTAAGACGAGTGGTTTTCGATTATCCCCATATAATATCGGATATGAATTATTGTGTTTGGAAGAGTCGAAGAGTCGAAGAGCCGGACACAAAGATAATAAATAGCCGTGTGGTTTTAACATGGCAGAGACACGACAGGGAAATTGACCTTTTAGGCTTATTTACGGCTCGACTAACGGCAAGAAGGGCGGATGTTAATCGTGTCCATTGTGTGCCCTCGCAGTGATGCACACCTATTTTAAAAAAGCCTCTCTCTCACTCGCTCGGCTTTTCAATGAAAATTAGATTATTCATGTAGTGAGGCACCGGCGGTACTCCTTTGCTCTTCCCGTCGACTCTCTCCTTGTCGGCGCACTCGTCAATTACCCTGCCAATTTATTTTCTATAGATGTTTGTATTGTCCGATGGATAATGTTTGTATACATTTTTTGGACACGGGATATTTTCCATGAATTTCGGCGGTTTCGGCTCTGTGTCGCCTTTTCACAAAGCCGTTTACGCAAATTGAACAATATTTTAACCCACATTGTATGACAGAATTATGGCACAGCTGCCGAAATTTGCAAGTAATTATAATCATAAAAATTCCAGAAAATAAAAATAAGAAAAATTTGTGAATATCATTTGTTTTAAATTATGGTACGACCATAAAAACGTGTCAGAACCACTTTATTAAATGGTATTATTAGAACTCATGTCATTATTGTTAATTAAATATTTCAGCGTCGAGTCGATTAGACGAATCACCTCGTCGGAATCTGTTATGTTTTTTGTATAAAAACAGGCCGACTTTATATGCATAATCACGTAGAATTCCTTGTCCGACTAATGAGATGTGGTTTTTTCTTAATTAATTTATTAATGAAACAGAATTTAACTACGCGATCAACACACCTTATAGATAATTTTGTAGGTTTTAATAATAAAGAAGTTTAAAATTGAAATAAAAATTCCAAATTAATGGATAAAATGCTTTTTATAGTTTATTAGAGTTAGATAAAATACCTATTTAATTTAACAAAAAACTAAACAATGACAAAGTTCTGATTATTTCCTTTGATTATTTTCAAAATAATCTTAATTTATATAAAAAAAAAATATATATTTTTTCGGCATTTTTCAACAATCAAACACAGATATGACAAAAAAGTAATTTTATTACTACTTAGAAAATATTCTAAATTTTGTGAAAATAAACTACATTGAAACATTTTTTTTATACAGGATTCAATAACAAAAGGTGTATTAAAATTTGTAATGCACATAATATAATTCAGTACACTTTTTAACAACATTCTCAAAAAACTATACATTGACAAAGTTCTGATTATTTCCTTTGATTATCTTATAAATAATCTTAATTTAAATTAAAAAATATTTTTTCAGCATTTTTCAACAATTAAACACAGATATGACAAAAAATTAATTTTATTACTTAGAGAATATTTTAAATTTTATGAATATTAACTATATATAAAAATATTTTATTATATAGTTTTGGATTCAATAACAAAATGGGTATTAAAATTTGTAATATACATAATACAACAATTTAACAAAAAAACTAAACAATGACAAAGTTCTGATTATTTCCATTGATTATCATCAAATTAATTTTAATATATATTAAAAAATTTTTTTAGACATTTTTGAACAATTAAACGCAAATATGAAAAAAAAAATAATTTTATTATTACTTAGAGAATATTTTAAATTTTATTAAAACATTTTATTATACAATTTTGGTTTCAAAAACAAAATGTGTATTAAAATTTTTAATACACATAATATAATTCAGTACACTTTTCAACAGCTTAACAAAAAAACTAAATAATGCAAATTTCTGATTATATTCTTTGATTATCTTCAAAATAATCTTAATTTATATTAAAAAAATATATATTTTTCAGGTATTTTTCAACAATTTAACTCAGATATGATATAAAATTTTATGAAAATAAACTGTATATTAATACATTTTATTATACAGTTTTGGATTCAATAACAAAAGGAGTATTAAAATTTGTAATACACATAATATAATTATACGTAAAAATTAATTATTTTAAAATAAACAATTTTGCATTCAGGAACAAAATTTGTATTGAAATTTGAAATATAAAAGTTAAATTTTTATTATTGTATAATGTAGAAACTTTTTTTCAGTTCTTTTTGAAAGATAAAAACACTACTTTTTGACAAAGAAAAGAATTTTTATTAGGTACTTGAGATAATATTTTAGATTTGGAAGAAATGCAATTTATGTAAAAATCTCTTAAAATATGAAATATGTAGTTAATATTTATTTCTGTTGTAATACACAATATAATTTAGTATAATTTTTTTCAATAGTTTTCAGCAATTAATCAATTGTTGCCTTTGACAAAAAGTGTTCTTATTATGTATTACTAAAAGAATATTTAAAAATTTAAGGAAATTTACGTAAACTGGGCACAATTTTGTTTTAACATTCAGTTTTAGATTCAGCAACGAAATGTATTTATTAAAAATTGAAATTTGTATTTAAACCAAATTTCTATTATTGTAGTTTTCAGAATACTACTTTTTGGCAAAGAAAAGATCTTTGATTTGAATTCATTTTTTGTAAAGTCAATATTAACACAATTTAATATACAGTTTAAACATATTTCTATAGTTGTAAAACACAATATAATTTAATACCAATAACTACCAGTTAAAAGGTTCTATGCTCTTATTATAAAATAAACTGGAAACTTTTTTATTTTAAAATCCAGTAACGAAAGCTGTATTAAAATTTATATATACATTTAATAATTTATTTTTATTATTTTAATGATCATTAAGACTAGATTATAAAAAAATATTTCTCTTTTCATTTATTTATTATATAATTTAATAATATTATTTTCTATACTTAATTTTATTATTCAGTTATATTGTAGTTCAAACGTATTAAAATGTATTATTGTATTGCACTTAACATAAATATAATATAATCACCTTATTTAGTAAAAAAATGTTAATATGGCAATCTTTTAAAGGTTATTATAAGATTAATTTTAATAATATTATGTTAATTTCATATATTTTAATGTAATGTAGTTTTATAATCATTAAAATTTTAGTTTTAATAGATTTTTTTTTCAAAATAAGGGTAATTTTGATGAAAGTTTTACTATTTCATTAAATATGTAAGCTATTTCGTTACTAAAACATCATAGATAAAATCTTTAATAAAGTACATTAGTATTTTATAAATTCGTATGTAGCAAAGTATTTTGTACGTGCGGTACCTTAAACCTTTGAAAATAACAATTGTCTTAAAAGAAGTATAATTTCTAAATAACAACTACGTACACGAATGTGGCGTAAGTAAACGAGAACAATATCAGAATATTGCGGGAATGTGACGTGACCGGCGGTTTTTATTAATGTCGCCTAATTAAAATGACATAAACGTGATGCAATGAATTATGCACGTTAATGCGATCGTGCCTTTGTCCGGTGTAATATAAGGTGATGGTGGTTTGTTTTTGGAAATGTTGGTGTGGTGGTAATGCGGCAGGCGAGAAAAAGCAGACAGACATTGCGCTGTCGAGCAAGTCGGAACGTCTGCGGGTACGTGCGAACGGGTCGGGTCCGGGTCCGGTCTCGGTGCAAAAACACTCAAAAACCCGAAACGCGAAACGCATTACTGGCTTTTTGCCGTCGCACGAATGTTAATTATTCGGCATGGACATAATTCATTGTTCGGTGGGGTCGTTATCGTAAATCGGCGATCTAGGAAAAATGAGCAAAACGGTGGGGCACCGCGCGGCCCGTCCGTCCGCGGTTCGGTCAGCTTTTTAGTGCCGTAGGAGTGAGAATGGGTAGCGATGCCGGTGGATGTTGGATGTGCGGCGGAGTCGGTTCCCACGGGCCGCGCTCCACGCTGGAATGTCGCTGGTCGCTGCTCAATGCCCGATGCTCGCTGGAACCCGGTACACGGCGAACGATGCACGGTGCACACTGCAACCTGGCGGCGTTCCTGGACTTGTACCTTAACCATTTCATCAAAGGAAAAATTCATTAGTAATATTAAAGTCAATGTAGCGTTTACAGCATGTAGCATTCTAACTTTTATTGGCCACGTTGCTACTTTTACTGCGAAATGTTTCCTTACACTCTTTGTCCGGTACAAGTAGCTATGAAAATTTAGGATTTCAAAATTATATAAACTATTTTTTTTTCCTAGTAGAGTAGAAGAAAGAACAGTTTTCAATTTTTTTATGATTGGGATGAACAAGAAATCTGTTGTAGCTGACTTTGTCCATTCTTAGTGGCCTCGGACTTCTGTAAAACTATGCTTGTTAGTAAAGATGGTCGACATTTCTAAAAATATTAAGAAATTAAATATTTTTTTGTGACATGAACCGACAAAATTTACTATTAATTAAATACTTTTACTTCATATTTGATATTTAATCATTTAATGTACTCCAATATAGTAATTTATATTTAAAATTAGATAATGAAAAACTTAATAAATTGAACTGTCAATGTCTAATTTTTTATATTTATATAACAAATGAAAGGATGGTGTTAGAGTATTTTTTATTATTTGTTAGAGCATTTTTTTTAGTTATTAGCAAATATAAGTTACGTAAGAAACTAGGCAAATGATTACAAATTGTACAGGAAGCATTAAGTTTAAACTAAATACTAAAAATAATTTACACTCTATTTAAATTGCAAAAAATATTTAGTTTTTACTAAATTTATTTCCCAAAAGTATTACGATTTAGTTAAAATTTCTGTATTCAATAAAATTTTCTGATAACAAGTTATCAAATTTAAAATTTGAGTAACCAACTATGATTAATTATGGTTTTTTAACTCTACAAGTGTTTATTATAAATTTTTGTATATAATATATTTTTTATATAATATTATAAGGGGGTATCTCATGATATTTTGAAACCGTTGTAATATTTTAAAATATTTTAATATTTTATTGTCTAGTTTTTGTAGAAAAAAAATTACAACTTATAAATTTATAGATCTAATCGATTTAGTAAATGAGAATAGGTACATTAATTTGGCTTTCTTACTAGGCAACTATAATTTTTCTAACAACCAGTGTTATTCAGAATAGTCAGAAAATGAATAAATTTGTTGTTAGAAAGTCAAAAAAATGGAAATCTACAAAAACATGGAAATATTGGAACAGTGTACCATTTTGCCGTATCGCATATTTTATAAATATATATAATATTTAGGAATAGGTCACTCAGGGAAACATTTATAAGGTACTCCTTTTATCTAGTGAAAATATTGCACGAACAATTTAATTAGATATTTAGAAGTAAAAAAGTTACAAAGGTTTTAAAGTAGGGTAGATAACATACTTTGGTACGGTACTAAAATAAAATAAGGAAAATTTAACTTAAAAAAAACACTTTCAACAAGTATTGGTAATGAAGACTGGTTTATTATGTATGTAAGTATCCGTAGTAAGTATGTAATAAATCCGAAGATAAAATTTGACCTCATCACTATTTTTGAATAAGGTATTTCAATATGTTTACTTCATAAATATATACTAATTTTATGAGCCATTACTCAAAGAATACCAACTAGATATTAAAAACTAAAAACTGTTTATCTAGATTTTTCTTCAATGATTCCAATGGATGGTTTTCTAGAATAAGTTTGAGATGTTTGGAACGACACTTGTAGAGTTCCCCTTTCCCTTCAGAACCACGTCCCTGGACCATCGCGCCACCATTAGTCCACCAAGAACAAAAGACCTGCCTGCATCCGAATCACGGCCTCCTTTATTTGGCATCGTCAACACCACTTTTCTACTTTCGCTAAACCCCTGTTACTAGGCAATGTTGCATCTGGAAATGGTACCTTATCGTCATGATTTTCTTTTAACTCATTGGATACAGTTGAAATACAAGAAAATTTAATATAAATAATGAATTAGTTTCAGTTAGGGTTCCTTTATTAATTTTAATGTGTATTATTATTGCTTTTTACTATCAGAATCTTCAGAGATTCTACAATTTTATCTTTATTGAGAACTTGACTCCTATTGACAGAAAATAAGTAATAGAAATAAGGGTTATTAATTAAATTCAAAATTAAATTAAGAAACGTTTAGACTCATTCAAACAATTTGAAAATTTTAATAAATAATTTAACATAAGTTAACCTAACGTGGAGTCTTATTAATTCTAACATCAGTGATATAAATTAGTCTATAAAGAATTGAGTAAAACAAATAACGAATTTTATTCATTTTTTTAGAATATTTTTTTACTTTTTATAATATTTTTGGCGCCCCTACAAACATTTTATAACTACATTCAAAATATTTTAGAATATCATAGTACCATCTAGTGGTTTACTTTGATATTAAGCGAAGCATTCTTTACAGATGCATCTCTGTTAAATATATGAATCGATCGATCTGAAAGAGAGAGTTCAGAACACCTCTCCGTAGATGTCACTACAGCTAAGGTACAAAATTGTACATCACCGGAATATTATGAACTGGGAAGAAAGGGAAACGAGGGGATTATGTTCGTCCCCCAAGGGTACAACAGATCTTGGCTCAAATGACCCGAGTTACTTGATCCAAATTAAAATGCACGGATTAATGAATAAATAATGATGCTTAATCTTTATTCAGAAAGTATATTACACTTACAATCTTAAATTTAAATCACAGAATCTATGTACACTTTTATGTATACAGTAAGTCGATTTTTGGTTTAATTCAAGTCAGATTTAGATGCACATTTACTTAAAATCCAGTTTATGTACAATAGTTTGACTAGTTTATAGGTGTTGCAATATTTGGCAGACATTTTAAATTTTCAAAGGTTAATTTGAACTATGTTTCAAATCCTCTAATTTTGTATAAATATCCAATTTGTTGGGAAAAGATTAGTAATTAATTGGCATTAATAAAACTAATTATGTACATATAAGACACGTAAAAATATTTAATTTAGAACAGTGAATTTTACCTATCAAATTTAAAATAAATTATTTTCTTTAATATAGTAAGAATATCATAAAAATTCAAAGAAATCAGTCTATTATTAAATGTAGGTATAAATATAAAGTCGTAGTAGCAAATCGATTTGCAACACACTTATAGAGAAAATATTTTTACAAAACGTAAGTCTTACATGAGGGAAAGTACGTAGCTATAAACCTTTGATATATTTTTGATTTAACATTTCATTATTACAATAGAATTATTATTTACAAACCAAAAAACGACAACACACAGACAAATAAATAAATTAGAACTACTGAGTGGTCCATTCTTCCATATCCATTTCTGAGCAAAGGACTTCCTCTAGGTGATGAGAACCACTGATGAAGATCGGATAGTTCGCCAAAACCATGATGGTTTCTAGTCTGTATTAGACATTCATAAACCGAATCCGCAACAAGGTTCGACAATCGATAGGTCTGGCTTCGTTCTCCCGTAGCTGAATTGTAACTCTGCGGTGGTTTCACCAAAAGATCATGCCACTGGCCTGGATGATGATAAGAGCTGTTAATCTAAAAATTATAATTTTATTAGATATGCTCTTTTAATATTAAACTAATCAAAATGACGAAAATAAAAATTGTCATTAAGGGAAAATTAAATAAATGCTTTTACCATCATTCTCCTGTACAAAATCCTAACTTCCAATATGGGAAACACTGATTGGACAATCCAACTCAAGTCATAGTCATGTGGATTCGAATACTGGGGACTAGTAACTCGTGCTGGTCCTGGTTTACCTGATAATTCGATGTATCTAAAGTATCGAAGTAAACATTAAAATTTACCGATTTTATATGATAAAATTTTACCGCTTATCCCGTCCAATTGAATTTTGCACGACACAGCTGTAGTTTCCATAATCCGATAATTGAACATCTCGAATGGTTAAGGAAAATGTGTTTCCACTTTTTGACATAATTCTTCGGTCAGTGGGTTGCAGTAGAAATGAGTCTTGATACCAAGTTACCTAAATAATAATTGATTATAATAAACAGTTTATTTTATTGAATTATTTTCTCACCTCTGGAGGCGGGTCAGCATGCACTATGCAATCCAGTTTAGCCTCTAATCCTTCACCAGAATTTACCCATGATCGCAGCACACTAACTTCTGGAGGATCTGAAAAACGACGTTATCATTAGATTTATAGAAACGAAATTTGGAAAGTTCTTACACAAAACATGCAATCGGATGTCAGCAGTAACAGGTTGTCCGATACCGTTTGAAGCGGTACACGTATAAATGCCACCATCCTGCCTTTGGACCTCGTTCACCGACAATAAGTATCCAGTTTGAACTTGCAATCCAGAAGGCAGCAGTCCCTCCTGCAAAAGAATATTGTTGGTTAAAAACATTCAAAACATCAGTATGATGTAGATTTATGGAGTACCACAAAGGAATATACAAGAGTGATAGTCATACATATTTAAGTAGCTATATGCTAAAGAGGGTTAAATCTTTTATGCAGTTTACATTACCTTTTTAGACCATTGAACTACAGGTGAAGGATTACCGTTGGCTTTGCATTCGAAGGAGACCGGTCCGCCCTTTCTGGTCACCACCTGGCCATTTTGTGGCATTATTTGGATGCTAGGCGGCACTGCAACAACCGATGAATATTCAATTGTGAGACGAAGTAATAAGTACGAGTGAATTCGAGAAGCGTCTCTTTTATTTATTAAAGAATCAATTTATACACTGGAGCGAAGCACTTGCAGGTTTATGGGATTTCAGAACAACAGTTTTTATTTAAGTCTTGAAATTTGTATGATGTTTTAATGTTAATAAAATTTTATTTATGTGATGCTATAATATCTAATTACATATACGTATTTGTATACTAGTTTGAAATAAATAAATTTATTTATTTATTTAAATGAATATGTTTTTTGATTAATGATATCAAACTAATTCAAATTGATAGATTGAATAAATAGATTGTAAATTATGGTGAATGTATAAAATATAACAAACCTATTTTAATCAAAATAATAATAGTGTAATAAATTAGTTATTGAAAATTTTGAAAATTAAATTATATGTTGTCATTAAACAGAGTACAAAATAAACAATGTTTAACAAATTTATAATAAAACAATATAATACAAAATTTAAAATTTCAATATTTAAATTAATTCAATTAAACATTGATATTATGCGAATAAAAACAAAGTTTGCTGCAAAATCGAATAATGTGTGTGATAACTAAATTTGTTGAAAATGTAACTATTTTGTCCAGCTGTCAATATTCCCTCAAATTCGTTTTATATTTATGTTCGTATGTATCTTCAATTGCTTCTGGAATTAATGGTTGGTTAATTTTATTAAGAATCATTATTTTATTTCGATATATTTTATGATTTAAACAATTTGAATTTGCACAAAAACAATTGTTAAACAATTGTTTTATATAAAATACTCAAACAAGAAAAATAATAAACTGTATTTTGCTCTATTTTGATTTGATTCGTATTATGGGAATATAAAAAGTTTACATACAAACCATATTTTGAATAAATAAATTTATATATAATAAATAGGGCCCGGTCCAATAAGGATGGAAACAATTTTGTAATTTTTATTTAGGATTCAAGATCAAAAGACTAAAAAAGTTCAATATTTTTCATAGTGAAACATGAAATACTTCATTGAATTTTGAATTCTTTAAAACATTTTTAAAATGCGTGTTTACCAAATTTCACAAAAATAATATTACATATTATTAAATGAGTTAGGATTAATAATCATACTTTTGTAATGAGTTTATTGCTTCTAATCAAGTAATCCATGGAATAAAATGACTCCAATTTTGTCAGTTACATATTGTTAGTCAATAAGCACTAAATTGATTTCAAATATTTTTTACGTTTTTATTATATCATTTAATTAGTTTGTTAATGTTGCTAAACCACAAAGGATGCGAAATTTATGGCATATATAGTTTTATCATAAAAAGTGTCCTCAATTTTTCTCATTTTTTAATTATAAAAATGATATAATATATCTTTGATGGGTGATGATAAAATATTTTTTTATTATCATCCATAAATATATTATCTATTTTTTAGAACTTTTCTTTATTAAAAATAAGGAAAAAATAATAATATATGTATTAAATTAATTAATATATTAGATAATACAATTTATTTAAGTATTTGCAACATTTATACACTTTACAGTTATACAAATATAAAAATATTTTAACGAGCTCTTTACTGATCTCTAAGATATTTTTCACATTTGGAGATGTGGAAGATGCTGCCTTTGGAGCATCTCACACATCTCTCAATTTTTTTTCTTGATTCGGTTAATAACAACATGTAATTTTTGACCTATATTATATGTCCGACATTTCTTAAATTTAATCCTTGATTTGCTTAATTGAGATGATCAGCTAATTAGAAAAATGTGGTTTTTAGTCTTCAAATTTCTACATTTTAGTTATAAATAAAACAGTTTAGAGGATTCTTAAATCTCAAATATACCAGGCTGAATGCATTAAGTAATATATATTCTTTTGAATTCGTAAAATATAAAATTTTTGTGCACTTATACAATTATAAAAATACTTTAACAATCACTAAACTGATCATTTCAGATATCTCACATTTTATATGTATCTATGTTGATTTGGTTAATTGAGATGATCAGTTAATTAGAATAATGTGATATTAGTCTTCAATATTTAAAAAAAAATGGTATAAGATGAAGCATCCCATCTTTTGAGTTATTATTTGTTAAAATCTAGTTATAAATAAAAGAGTTTCGAGGGTGCTTCCATCTTAAATCACCCACACATCATATAAATAAATTCGAGAACGCATATTTTTTTGTGAATTTGCAAAATGTAACATTTTTATACGCCCACTCAATATGGTAATAGTCGCGCGCAAAAAATGTGTAACCAGAAGCAAAACCGATCGGTCTCGGTCGCACGAACGACAAATCCGTTGCGTATCGACGTCGCGGCCATGAATATTTATAGCAACCCTTTTCGGCTGATTGCAAGTTTAAAATGCAAAATAGTTAATTTGCATTCATTAGAGGATGGATGGAACGGGAGCGGGTCGCGTTTAATCGGCGGCCGTCGGGACCGGCCTCCGGCTACCGCCAGCTCCGTTTGTTTTTGATGTTCGCCGGGAAAGCTCTCTCTACAATTTGCATGAATTATAATTCGATTCCGCCACTTCCCCGGGGACCATCCATCATTTTTGCACCCCCTCAGAAAATCATCGCGACGGTGGTGCAGTCGCGGGCGGCTCCCGCCCCGAATTTGCATTTTAAATTGGGAGAATGCCCAGTGGTCAATGGCTGTTTAGTAGTTTCATTTAATTTGGACCCCTTACCGTCTGGCGTTTTTATTTGTAGACCGCAGATTTTTGAAAAAAAAAAACAAAAAATGTAATCTGCCGTAAGACTTCCTTAATATCGGCGTTAAAAAGGATCTTATTAGAATCTGCGACGTTCATATGATTTCGGTGATCAATTTTGTTGAAGTAAAGCAATACGGTCTCCGCGTCATTTTCTTTGAATTTTATCTCCTTTATGGGATGCGAGGAAATGAACTCCGGGTTTGAAATAAAAATCATCGGCAACAAGTTTCGGTTTTTGCGATTGTGTAATATATAAGAACAATTCATTAAGCCTGACGTAATTAAAAACTTGGAACTGGTGCCGAGTGGCAAATAAAACTTTATAGTTTCTGCTTCTTAATTCGCTTTATTAAGTTCTCGAGTTCGTGGAAATTTTATGGTTCACAAAGGAAAATGAATTGTAACCATTTGTTTTTAAGAAATAAGTAAGTTGTATTTATGCATAATGATTACATTAAAGTAAGTTTCAACAACCGTCACGTGAGGAGGCACTAAGGTAATTATTAAATGTCGAAGGCAATCAATAATTAAGATGTTCAAACCATCCAACAAGTTAAGTAGAGTAACTCAAAGGAAGAATATTTTTTAAAATAAATGCTTTAGATAATGAAAATGTTTTTTATTTATAATTTAAATTTGTATCTTTAAATGATTTCATAAATTATGAAAATACAAGGAAGTGCAATAAATATACTCATTTATTTATTAATTCTTATTTCGAAATAAACTTTATTACATACAATATGTTTTAAATTTGTTTCAGTTTTAAAATATTAAATAATATACAATTAAATAATATTTGTAACATGTTATCTATAAATAAACAACAAAAGGGATATATTTATATGTTCAACTCCGGTAGAAGTAAAAATTCCATACTAACTTATTTGTTAATATTGTCATAATTATTTCAATTACATTAGTAATTTCAAATATCTACTAATTGGAATAATATTTTCCTCATAAATATGTTTAACTAACAGTTTAATTAGTTTATAAACTATCCAAGTAGTTTATGAACTGACCAAGTTTATATATTAGACTGAATATATACAACCGCATCCGCCAAAATTTATTATATGCGAATATACTTTTGTACAAAGTGGGGAAACTTTGTTAGGAGTATATCCAGACCAGATGGAGAAAAAAAGCTTAAGGTATTTAGAGCTCCATTTTTTTAAAACGTTAAAACTAAGATTTGGTACATTTAGAAACATTGTAATAACTTTTCTTATTTATACTTGACTAATACTTTAGTTAAATTTAAGATATGTTTCATAGCTAATATTATAATAAATAAATCATGAAATTTATCAAAAATATATATCTTATCTAAAAATAATTCTATTCGTCAAAAATTCTTGGTTTGATTTTTTTATACATTTTAAAAACAAATTCACAACTGGTTTGTATTTGAAATTAAAAATAGAATACTTATCACAAATATTTTAATTTCTTGCCTCAATTTTTATACGAATATATCCAGATTGTGACAAATAATTAAAGAATCTAGAGCTCAATTTTTTTTAAATGTTAAAATTAAGATTTGGTATATTTAGAAACATTGGAATAATTTATTTTATTTATTTAATTGTGACATAATACTTAATCAAATCATATCGTATTTGGCAACTTTAAGATATATTCATAGTTAATATTATGATAAGTATCATGAAATTTACCGGAAACATTGATATATGATAGCTAAAAATAATTCAGTATATCACAAAATTTTTGGGAAGACAAATTCACATATAGTTCAAAAATAGAATACTCAAAATCTTATATATTTCTATATTTTTTGTAGTAATTTTTATACAAAGTGTCCCCGAAAGATAAGTACAGAATTTCACAAATTCCCGAAATACATCGATTTGTCTTATCTGACCTTAATACAAAAGTTGATAATTAATTCATTTTCAATATTTTTATAGGGTATTCTAAAATCAATGATTTATTCTAGATGTATAAATTCTGAAGAGAAAATTATAGAGACTTAAAGTGTTTTTGCATAATTAATAAAAATCAAATTTTCTCAGTTTTATTTTATTACAAGTTCTTCAATTAAATATTTTTTTCAAACAGTTGCCCCTGGAGACATTAAGGCGATATATATATATTTTAAACGCAACACGTAGATAAATAAATATTACAGACACATGTAGGGTGAATGGCAAAGAAGTTAAGAAATCAAGTTTTATAACGGTGATACTTATCTACCAATAAAAAACGAAGGAAACTGAAAATGAATTATTAACTTTGACATTCTGTGCCACCATAATTTTAAACTTTTGTACTAAGAAAAGTAAAACAATTTATTTTTGCCTCGAGGACCCTGTATAAAAAATAATACACGTACATATAACTAAACAGAAAAACTAATGCAAAATTATAGGTTTAAAACTAATATAAATTTAAATGAGAGTTAATTATAAATGCTAATTTTAGAGGTTTTAAAAATAAGGTAACGCATACATGCATATTTTAAATGCTTTTTAATATAAAAATAAGTTTATCACAATAGAATACGTGGGAATTCAACAAATAATTTTCATAACAACTCTGGGGGTCGGCTGAAATGCTCGCGTGGCATTCTCGAAACATCCCCCTCGACTATGTGAATTATTTCGCCAACGTCCCACCGCATAGATACAAATACTCCTGAAATATTAACGAGAGCCGTGCTTCGTGGGCAAAATGAATGTCAGAACCACTATAAAAATTCTTTAATACCTTTAACAAACGAGCTCGCCACATAAAAAATGTCCGTGCCCGTCTGTATGTGCGAGTGTGGGTATGACGCCGGAGCGGGAAAAACAGAGCAACGTCAAGAGTCAGAGTGAGAAGTGGAAGTGAAACGTTCGCCCCAATTTAACATAAAGTTATTCGTTAAGGTCTCCGGGGTGCCATTGTACATGAAAACTTTAAAAGGTCGCCGCTATATCATCTTTATCTTAAGAGCTCCATCATGCCGTGCTGTATGGCCGCAACGAAACGAACGTCGTCCGAGAAAATTGCGGAATAATGATATCGTGGACCGTGGCAAAAAAAATAAATTGGCAGGCTCGTTAGTGGGGCATTTATCACCCGACGACCGAGAAGGGAAAAACTCAATTCTGGCTGCGGGAAAGTGCCTTAATTTTATGGAGATCTTCGATGCATTATCTACTTTCAAAAAGTTGTTGCCTGAAATTTTAACTCTGCGTAATTTTATATCGCACCGGCGCACGGCTGTAGCACCGACCAATTGTATTTTTATTGTAAATTAAATACAATTTAAAATGCTTAAATGATATTTCATTTATTTGTATAAAATTTTTAACTATATTTTGATTGTATATTGCAAGTAGGTTAATTTTGGAAACAAATTATATCGAACAGTGTCTATCACTTTCACCCACATCATGCAAATTTTAAATGAATATTGTAATTCTATTTAATTTGTCAATATCAAATATTTTTAAAATCAATAAAAATAATTAAATGGGCAGATTTTAAAAAGGATATTTCAAAATGTAATATTTTTAAGTTTCTTATTAACATAAAAGTGGTTTTGTCCAGTCTTAAGTCTATAGTTCCCACACTTTGCAAAATTATTTAAATTATATATATTTTTTATTATTCATCTGTAAGTTTGTAATTTTTAAACGACACTAATTATATATTATATTTACCACACAAAATAGGTAACTTTAATTTTATAATTTATCATTATTAGCATTTATTTTTAATTTTAATTGAGTAATAAATTTAATATGTTAAATTAAAAAAAAGTTATCAAAATAAATTATTTTAGTAATGAGGGCTTTTGTTATATTTAAATATTAAATGTTACACAAATGTACATTTGTAGTATGTTATTAATGAATAATAATATGCAAATATTTATTTACACAATATAAAATAAATAATAATAATAAGCATTTTGAAATCATCAATTATAAAAGTCTAGTATATTTAAAAACTTCACATAAATTGCAACAAACTGTTAATTTAGATGACATTACGTTTCGTTGACAGAAATATGTAGCTAACAGTTCGGTTAATTTATAAACTATTCAACTAGTACATGATTTGGTTAAGTTTGCATGTTATTCGAAACATATACAACCGCATCCGCCAAAATTTATCATTTGTCAATAAAATAAAAATTCCTTTTGTGTAAAATAAATGAGCAATGAGAAAACAATGAATTGTTAAAGCAAAATTCAATTTAAAATTGGTTGATTTTGGCTATTACTAGCATTTCCAAATTGGATATAAACCGTTGATTCCCGTAAATGGTATACTGATGACATAATTATTTCTTAAATATCTTAAAGATGACATTTGGTAGATTTTGAAAAAGTGACGATAGAATTGAAAAAATCTTATTAAAACATAACACTCATACTGTTTTTATACCAACAAGGAAGATTCAATAGAGTCTCAGATCTACCAAAGAGAGGAGAGACCATCAAACAGCTTCTGGGATATGCCGCATACCATGTTCTTGCGGGAAAGTATACATCGGTACCACAAAACGTTCAACAGGGGTCTAGGATTAAAAAACACAAACGAAACTGCAAACTAGGACAATCAGACAAGTCTGCTGTAGCTGTAGTGTTAGATGGAAATCAACTGTTTGCCTCGACAACTAGATATCACAAGAGAATGATTAGGGAAGCAATTTAAATCCACAGACACCGAAACAACTTCAACAGAAAAGAATAAGTATTGAAGCTTGATAAAATATGGACACCACTGCTCAAAAACATCAAAATCACTAAGCGGACCAAATCAGACCTCTGACTACTCGTGCTAGCGAAACGTTAGGAAATAATTTCAATAAATGTCGACTAATAAACCCGAACAACTAGCCTGACCATTAAATGGTTCAGTTTCTCCCAAATATATTTAATTTGCCATTTTTAAAAATTATTAAATGTGTACTTTTATAATTCTCTCACTACTTTTCTGCCCTTAATTTAATACATACATGTGTATATTAAATATAAAAAATATTTTTGTATTTAATATACACATATATGTATTAAATTATAAGCCACACCTAATTATATATTCACCACACATAATAAATCAAATTCAATAAATGTTTCATCCGTTAATGTTGCAGGTGACAAATTTAATATTGCATATTTAAAATTAACAATAGACCAATTAATATGTTTAATACATGTAACAAATTATCGACGTCACAGTCAAAACTACGCACATGTAGTTAAATCGTTGTAGTGTATAAGAAACAAAATCAATGTGGGCATTATTGCACGTTTGAGTAACACAGAGTTATGTTGCAGTTTGTGATAAACCTGATATATTTTTGTGCCGGCATACTTTCTATTTTTACTGACCTAAATATCGAAACAAAGCAGTTGCGGGCGTAATCATTGCAATGTCCCGTAAGCTTATTAGTTAATAAAACGATAACGCGAATATGTGTGGGAAATTTCGAATTTTCATTTTTATCTCCACTAAACACACATTTAAGGAACTAATTTTACCATTATAAATGTGATAACGTGCATTTTTATTATTCCATTTTGAACAAGCATAAACTGGAATTGTTAAATTATTACAAAGTCTGTGATGAAATGAAACGAAAACAATAATAATTATTTATTGAACTGTTTCAGTCAGCATAACTAAATGCTAATTACGAACATAACTATTATCCAGAAGCCTTTCACAACATTTCAATACATTAATATTTAGCCTAATGCAGCTTAAATTCATTAAAAGGATTTAATTATCCTGTGGCCATATTTTCTTTCTCACCACAGAGGACGTACGATACATGTAGAATACATACAATCCTGCAGCCAGATTGAAAGCTCCACACTAATCGGCTTTCGGTCCGGGATTCGCATCCATTAAACTAAATGGTACTTTGCACAATCATCATATTTTCTATTAACCATTTTTGTGCCGTATTATTCAGGTTTATGTCCATTTAAATTCATTACAATGTATGTTGAAAGAATTGGTCTTTTATATGACATTTTAGTAAATTTAAATTAATCGTATCGGTCAATTAAATACAATTAGAAAATTCTAAATTTATATTTTTACATATTAACTCTAATAAATGTATTATTGTGTTTTATAAATATATATTTTTCCTTGTATTTGTTTTTATAGATTTAAACAAAATCTTCAAATCCAATTATACTATAAAATATTGATAAATATATTAAATTTTAATTTTAAATAAAATCAATTGCTAAATTAAAATGTGCCTAAAAACACAACAATATTCTTAGCAGATATTAAGTAATATTAATAAAAATTTTCATGATTATGTGCTGCTGTTAGTTTTCAAGAATTTTCCCAAATGTCAACTCACATAGTTAATATTCCATTGAATGTGTTCGGTTTGTGGTGGTGATGTATTCCGTTTTCATTAGTCGTCGTTATACGGTCCGCACGTTTCAAATGCAATCAATGTTTGTTGCTCTTTAATTGTATTATTCAATAATGTGCAGCAGGCGAATTAATCGTCAGGATTGCTGGAAATGTGGGGAGGTCAGTCATTTATAATAAATTGTTATGCATGTCTGTTATACAATGTGACTGCGTATTTGTTATGAAATTGCAGTTTTTTTTTTAGTCAAAATCTGGAGATTTATATTTGTTTCCTTATTTAGGACATCATATACACAAACTATGGAACAATTCATAAAAGTTTTCATTGATAATTATTTTCTTGACATTTGTTTGTTTTATTTTTATTAATTGGTTTAATTGTCGTACTTTTAACGAATGTTTATTTTTCTTTAATTAACGTATACTTGTTAGTCTCAGTCGGCTTTAATCTTAGTTGTTTCAATTTACTTTTTTAAGACTTTGTGTAGTATCATTAATTATAAGTTTTGAATAGCTGTAAGATTTTGGATTTGAAAACTAATATCTATATTTGTTCGGGTTGTTAGGTTGACGTTTATTGGAATTATTTACTGGCGTTTCACTGGCACTAGTGGCTAACATCTTCAAAGTTCTGATTTTGTTCGTGTTTCTTTGACTTCTGACTAACAACAGAGAAATTTCGTTCTATTCAGAGGCTGCTTAGCGATTTTTGTGTTCTGAGCACTGGTTTTATATTTTATGAACTTTAAATGTTTCTTCATTATTGTTGAAATTATTTCTGAGTTTGAGGATCTTAATTGCAGCAAGAGCAGGAGTCTTACCTTTAGCGGAATTAATCTGAGATTGTTGAATGTTTTTTATTGGTTTCAAAACAGTATAGATGTTATGTTTGTTTAAAGAGGATTTTGCCAATTTTATCGGTAACTTTGAAAACTTGTTTTTCTACTCGAATCGTTTATTTTAATTACAATATAAGTTAAACAACAATTTTTCTAGGGTTACAATGTTATTAGTAAAGACGTAAATACGGTAATGACAGAAAGTGGAGCAACTTTTTTAAAATTTAAATAATTTTTGTCTTCGTTATCTTCAAAAAATGTATATTGAAAATTAACTTTCCTAAATTTAACAATTACATAGTAAAATAATAAAAAAAATAAAGAGTTTAATTTTTCTGATGTTTTGGGCTGGCAAAAAGTAGAGTAACTTATGCTATTATTATTTTAATTAATTCTACACTAATATATTGTAAAATTCCCATTGAATAACTTCCGAACTCCTTTTTTTCATGGAAAGGAACAGATGATCAATAATATTTGGATCCACATTTTGCCAGACCTCTTACAGAACCGTGAATAAATATTGCTGATTACTATAATCTTTGTGTCTTATTTTGTTGTTCACTATTTCCCATAAGTTTTCAATGGAGTTTAGATCGGGAAATTGCCAAGACACTGCATATTTTTATATGAATGTTGTTCCTCAATATTTCTTTATACATAAAATGATACATGATACCATCTATTCAAAGGAGAGAATCCAAATCCTGAAAAGCAGCCTCATACCATTACCGACCTGTCGCCGTGTGATTATAGTAAACTTTCGGTTACACTTTTCATAAATAGGTCGCCTTACATATAAAATCCCATCACTGCTAACCAGATTAAACTTGACCTCACCTCTCCTGTGATATTTTCTCAGAACGTCAGTGATCATACAATATATACCAATACTGATAAATTTAAATAGCATTAATATTTAAGTCTAAAAGTGGAAATATGTACACTAGTTTTAGTTAGTTCTTTTTGTTCCTTTAAAATACATTGAAGTTTACATTCAGAAAATATTTTATGCATTACATACATCAGTGATCCATCTTAAAAAAATCTTTTATTATTTACTAGTTGAATATATTATATTAATAATGTATGTAAAATAAAATAAACTAAATTAAAAATTTAGTATAAGTATAAGTTTTTCCAGTAAAATTAATTAAAATATTAAAATTATTATATAATATATAAATTTTGTATTTATTTTTTTAGTTTAAAACCAAAGTTTTAATGAATAATTAATTATAATTTTGTTCCTTCTATTCTTAATATTTCTTCCAATTAATTTTCCACAACTCCTCAATTTATTAACACTGTGCTCTTAATCTGACATTTTTTTAAAACTTAAATAATTATTAAAATAAAAAAGTTTGTATTCTCAGCGGTTGACTAATAATTAAAAGAAGCTTTAATTTCAATTGACTTCAATTTAGTTTATATTTAATTTAATATTTTTTGTGTTTCATTTTTTAACAAGCAGAATTTTTTATAAAAAAAACATTTCTCGTAAAATATAATCATATCTGTGGACAAATTATTAAAAATTAAAACTCAGTTGATGAATTTAGTATTTAAATATATTTTAAATGAAAATGAAGTTTGTGTTATATAAATTTTATGTAAAATAAAAAATAATGATTTGATAGTAGTGGTAGTAGTAGTAGTTGTTGTAGTTTTTCCTAATTATGTAATTTTGATCTAACATGTTTTTGTGCCAATTATATAATTTTAGTTTAAATTAGTTATAAACGTACAACTTATACATGTGAATTATTAGTAACCACTGTTAAGGATAATTCGGAGGGCACGTCAAATAAACAGGAATGATTTGATTATCGGAACGGTGCGCCTAACACACGCATACCCTGGAACACACAGAAATGCAATAATGCACAAAGCCGAGTCGAAAATTAAACGCATTGTTATGTTTGTGTTGGCGTGCATACGGACGTTGGAATTTATGGCCGTAACGCCCAATCAAATATTATAATTTTCGGGACGATTATTGCACCATATGGAGCACCGCGCATCCGGAAAAATCGACACGCTTTTCCCGAACGATCATTCACCATTCAGATGATGGTTTGTATTTATGAATCGCGGCAAAAACAATTTTGCGTCTGCAATTCGATACGGACGGCTCCGATGGATTCGATTTAGGATTTAAATTAGATTGGATCAGTTCGTTAGCCGTATCGGAGTGGACAAGGAATTTCAATTTTTGAATATCTCCATTTTATGTCGGGACCGAATACCTATCTGAATTTGTTCCTGTTTAAAATTTCATTCACTGAAAACTGATAAAATATTTTTAGATAAGGTAAATAAGTATTTTAAAAGAAGGAACATATAATATAGATAATAATAGATTTTGTTACACAATTTATAAATATAATAAGTTTTTTAATTATATGTCGATGCCTATAAATTAGTTTTTTAGTTTAGTTTTTAAATACAACTTAAGACTTATTTTACTATATTAAATTACTAAAAAAGTTAGATGTAAAGAGTTATTTATTAAAAGTCAGCTGATGAAAACGAGTTCAGAATTTTATAAACTCTAAAACTTCTGAAATGGGTCCCTAGTACCTCTTAGATATTTTTCATTAAATAAATAAAATTACTGGCAATATCGTTTTATTATATCCTATAGAAAATTTGAAATTACTTCTGGTGCAGAATCGGTACTTAAACGTCACATGAGTGTTTTATTTTCAACTTAAAAGACCTCTAATTATTAACTACTAATAATATAGTGCAAGTAATTTTTTAATTTACTCCTTTTCATTGGCACATATTATTTAACTGTCCAAACCATCGTCAAAGAACAGAGCCACAGTCCACAATTTAATGTTACGCATGACTGTATGCAGCTCCCAATTTGATAGTATGTAATCTCGATTAAAATGTGCGAACCAGTTGATTAAATGTCAATAAAAGTGGAAGGCGTCGGTGGTTTTCGAAAAGTAAACTTTCGACGTTCCCTCTCATTTATGTATTTAAGCAGCCGTTATTTCATTTAAGTCTTTTGATATGCAAATTTTCTATATTGGAAATTTATTTTCGGTGGCGGGAATTTCGGTCGAGGCATCAGTACAAAGGGTGGGCGCCACGGCCGCATCCACCAACTAGATAATTCCACCTTCATTACAAAACTATTTAACATATATATTTTATTTTCAAAACATCAAAAGCCAGATCGCTTTACGTCTGAATTTTCTTTATTATTAAGTTTCGGTACAATTAATTGTACGGAGTGTTAAAAACCATTGTGGGCAAATTGACGATATTACTGGATTAGAGGTGTTACTATCATGATGGTGCTTCAGCACATTATTCAATTGTTGTTAGAGAGCATTTACATAGATGAAACATTTTCAAGTACACAGATAGGAAGGAGTGGACTTATACTACCGCTCTATTTAAACCTGTAAATAGCCTCGAGCAGCTTCCGTTATCAATTAATAAAAAGTGCTAAGAAATTCTAGAAAATGGAAGTCTTACGGGGAAAGTACAAAATTTTTCTGCACAACGATGTATTGCTTGTTTAGACAAGGAAAAAGTGAAATGTTTTGTAACATTTTTTTTATTTTTTTAAAGCTTATTTTGTATATAATAAAGAAGTCAAGAAAAGAAAAATATTCCATATTTTATTATTATTTGTTCATACCTTTTAGTTATTTTACACAACAAACAACATAAAATAAAATATAAAATGTTCATTAAATACAATAACCAAAACAATATATTAATGAGTTAAAGTTTAAGTTAAAATTGGAATCACACATTTTTAGTAGAAACTAGATTTTTTCTTGTAGGTCTGGAATCAGACGAACCCCCATCCATTTAACATCTTCTCACAGTCCTTGGACTATTTTTAGCAAGTCCCCTTTCCTCCAGATTGACTTAATTTCAATTGATATAAAAAGTTAACGACTTTGGTTTACGATTAAGAACAACCAGATAAATTAAATAAAAAAGATGTGTAGTACAGTCTACACAAAAAATGTAAAAAATCTACAACGATAAAAACAAAAAGTAAATCGATAAAAACTAAATACGATTTGATAAGACAAATAATAATAGAAAAATGTATATCCTTTAGTATATAGTCATTATGTTTTTTTATTTTATTAATAATTTTAGCACAGCTTGTGGATATAATATTGAAACAATAAAATCTTGATAAACAAAGAACTGTATCAACATTAAAGACATTTAAATTTTTATTATCACTCGCATTAAACGATCTTTCCATGTGTCTCCTTTTATGGTTAGACCTTAACGCGAGAAATATACTCTATTACCGAAACAACTTTCCAAATAGCCATTTAGAGATTAAAATAATATTGTTTAAAGCGTATATCTACTTTGTGCGCTCATTTTTTACACAGTCCCACCATAACCATTATTATTTTAATTAACTCCAAGCCACAATAAACCGCAGGCATAGTGGCTTTAATATATTTCACTGAATATGACTTAAAAATTTCATATTAACACAGTGGTCATTAGCATTTTAATGAAATACGGAAAATAAAAAGAGAATTCGCCTGTTCAGTAGTTGTAGTTGAGCATAAAGCCGTATTGGTCACGATTTGCATATCAAAGGCCCCAGAATGAATAACCGAAGTTTAAATACACAAATGAGCGGGGGCCGTTTGCTTTGATCATTACTATGGCGCTTACTGCTCTGTTCCATTGACATTTAATCAATTGCATCGCTCATTTGAATCCGAACGGTACAGAGAAACTACCATAATATAAAGTCTTATTACATTTTCATAAAATTCGTATCAAGTTTAAGTAAAACGAAATGAAAATTTAATTAGCATATTTTTGATTAATGAAAAGTAAATTACAAAAATAACTGATTAAACAGAAGAAAATAAAACTAAAGCAGGCAATTTATGTTAAGAACGTTTATTTACAACACGTTAATATTTTTATTTTTCCAGAATTTGGTCTTTGTTTTTACATTTCGATTTATTACACAATAAGATAATTGGTATTTTTTGTTTAAGGTCGGTTTGTGCTGACATTCCGAGTCTGGTTTTGTTGGTTTAGGTCTAACAATGAGAAAAGTTCTTAGGTGTTTTATGAGACTTTAATTTTAGATTGTGTTTCCAGAAACCCTGGTTCCTCCATGTAAATCACAGTGTTCATTACAGTATAGTACAAATACGTCTTCAATCTAGTTTTTGTTGATTTTATGGCATCCTTTCATTGGCTGCTGCAACTGGTTTTGATATCGGCTGAGAAGAGGTCGCTCCTGATGGACATGGTGGGTTTGATCCTTTTATATCACAGTGATAATCCATATCTTGCTACTGAGATGCCTTCTATCTGTTGGGCCGTACTGCTGACTTGTTGGATGTACAGAAGACATTAAATTTCCGAAACCTTAACGCAATAGATTATGAGTCCAGTCAAGTTGTTGAACATAAATCTTAAGTAATAGATATCACATAGTATTTACGATAGAGTACCACATATTCCAGTAAACCAGCATATACGATTCCGATATTCAATTGATGTCAAAAGTCTTATTGAGGACTACCGTTCGTGAGTTACACTTATTGTAACTTCAATAATATTATGGAATCATACATATACCAGAGCTTCCTACCTTTGATACAGTTACCTTTCCTAGATTATGTAAATATCCATTACTTTAGACTTCGTTTCAACAACTTGTCTGATCCCATAACCTATTGCATTAAGATTTTGGAAGACTTGTATCTCGACAAGATAGGTTATAGGTATGATTTCAAACTTTGTAAACAAGCTCACGAAAATTTTACAAATTAATGAAAGATTTCCAACATCCTGAAAATCTAGACACATCGAAAAGAAGAAACTGCCTGCTAAAATGGTATCTCGCACATGAGTCTGATCCACTTGATCCTTATAATCACAATCTTGCTGCCGAGTTGACTTGTACACATTGAAAGGTCTTCCCTTTGTCCATATATAAATTTTTCGCTAATGTTCAGATTTTCATGTTTTATTTGCTTCATTGTTGTTAAACAGCAAGCTAGTAATTATATATTTGCTGGACGTGTTGAGACATTAAGTTTCCGAAACCCTAACGCAATAGATTACGAGCCCAATCAAGTTGTTGAACATAAATCTTAAGTAATAGATATTAAATGATGTTTACAACGATAAAGTACCAAAAAGACTAGCAAATTAGCAAATACAATTCCGATATACAATTGAAGTTATGAGCTGCCTCGTGAACATTGTCTCAACAAACTTATCAAGGTAATTTTTAGATACAATCTCAAGTTTTTCATTATTTCAGAAAAATATTATCAGAAGAAAGGTATGTCTTTAAAATATATATATCATTCATATCAATAATTTAATCCTTCCAAGCACTTTGTTTTGAGATCATAACTAAGCTAGTTTATTGACCCTTACCCTTTCATAAGCACCTATGTAAATTCAATTGTTCAATTTCAATTCTGGAATCATACAAATACAAACTTGTTGGCCTTATTGGTACACATACCTTTCGTGAAATACGTAAATATCCAATACTTGAGACTTTGTTTCAACAACTTGTCTGGCCCCATAACCTATTGCATTAAGGTTTTGGAAGACTTGTATCTCAACATGACAAATTATAGGTATTCTCAGGCTTTGCATACGATTATTTGGTACTTCAACGAAGTACTTTGGCCCTTGCTGGTATAGTCGAAATATTTTTTTTTCAATATACTATTTCCAAAAATAATATGTCCTGATTCTCATTACTTTGATGGATTATTATGTAATAATCATACGCAAAGCTTTTGAGATTATACCTATAAGATAGTGTCCTGATCTTCAGTCACTCTCAGTCTCCGGTGTTCGCCTATATGTAACTTCAGATGTGTTCTGGTATGCTGATATACTACTATTCGTAAACGAATGGCTGTAGGTAACTTCGATTACTTGAGATTATTTTCATTCATCTTAACTATGTTGTAATTTATGTGAGAGCATCTGCTCACGACGAAGCCTTAACTTCAACTGACTAAATGCATAACTGCTACTGCTATTGAATAGTATTCTTTTGTTTTTTGCTATGACAACCTGGTAACCAAAGCAACTTTAAACAGCGCCAATATTTAAAATATACATTTAAGTTAAATGAAAAAAATTAATTTTCAATAACACAGATATTTTATAAACTAATTTTAAGGTAAAAATATTTATTACTTTAAGTGCATTACTAGATTTTCGGTACAGAACCTTCTCATTTTTAAGTACGTATTATTTTTATGGTGAAAAGTTATGTTTTAAAAGTGTTCACTCTCGGTGTCGTAAGAAAAGCGGAAAAGGCAACGCAGAAAAGCTTAAATAAGAGTATGTCGATGAAGAACATAATGAAATGATGTTTAGAAGTCGGTGAAAGCTGTTAGGATTATTAAATTTTAGAATTTTAGTATCCGAATGTTAATAAACAAGTTTCTAAGCCATTAAAGTCACAAACTTTTATATGGAGTGGAATATTTATAAGTATTGTAATCAAGATTTTTTTATGAAGTCGAAATTATTCCTATTATTTGAATTTGTGTTGTTATTAATGTTTATTAATAATATAAATATTTATTTAAACATAAAATAATTTCATTTCATTTTTTATAATAATCTAAATATGTGGGTTACAATGATTTTAATTGGACGTGTACATTTATTAATTAATAAATAAGTGGAACCAAAATATTAAGGGAGATCAAGGTGTGTTGTCAATGAAATATTAACTATCCCTGCTTCTAATAAATTAAAAAATAATGTTTATATTTAATGTATCCATTTTACCCTATTCGCTACTTTATTCCGATTTCCCCTACATATTTTAAAGCGAAGAATATTTTATTGTAGGTAAATTCATAGAAATTTCGGCTCAAATTCCATCTATAAACAAGAGAATTTTGTATATAGCCAAATATTTCCGGAGCATAAATAACACAGAATGTGACATGGTTTCATGAAGAACGTCGTTATTAAAATATCAGATACCATCAGCACATTTACCCAGATAATTACATAATTTCAATTTTCCAAAGTTTATTAAAAATAAATTAAAAACTGCAATGAATAAAGTACGAAAGTATTCACATAATTACCATAAATAAGTGTAATTTAAGATAAACACATTTCCGAAATACATTTGACCAAATCATACAAGAAAATCTAATAAATGAGCGAACATAATTTCCCAATTATCTAAATTATAATTTTCACCATTCCCCACTCACTCGACAATAATTTAAAATTCGCTCATTTTCAGCCAGAAACTTTATCGCCGCAAAACCATGTACCAATCACACATCGCTGACGAACCACTAAAAATTTAATTTTCCCCATTTTTTTATTATTTCATTTTGCGGCGGGAATTAAGAGCGTTGTTGGCAAGACGGAGATACAAAGCGCCGTAATAGAGAATTAATCTGTATGCAAATTTTTAGTTGTCGCTGTGGAGAAAATTAAAGCGACGCACATTTTCAAAGCGACAAATTTGCCTAACGAGATTAAAGAGGCAGGCGGCGATGGTTGCGTTCAAGACCGCAACAACTAGTTCTTATTACGGGGGTGTATAAATATGTCACGCAATTGGTGCGGATGTTCATCATTCAATTACCCACCGGAGGTAATTGGACGTGATTGTGTCATTCGAAGGATAATTCGGAAATAAAGATCTTTGTTTAAGTGAGTTTTTTTGTGAGTGAAGGACTGACAAATTTAAGGGACGTTTTAAGTTAATTGTTTATTCTATCTGTAGGCTAAATTATATAGCGAATTGTCAAATCTACAAAGCTAACATAAACAACATAATTTCATATGATATCATGGTTTATCTTAAAAAAACTCATATATTAGAAAAAATTAAAATCAACATATAAGAAAATACTAACTCATTTTTTTTCATAGTGTAATTGACATTTATATTATGTAATTTTTATCCCCTATTTTAAAATTTTTATTTTTTAAACATTAACATAAATTAAAAATTTTACAATCATTATTAAATTAACATTTGATTTAATATAGTGACGCCCATTAAAAAGGGGGCGCCTTAAAATTTGTATTTTTGTTGATTTTAACAAATTTTTCAATTTGTGAAGCATGAAAATATGTACTTATAGACAAAATGAAATCATACTAGCAATTTTTTTATAGAAAATCTAATTACTCCTGCAGATTAAACACTCCCTTAAATAGATATACACCACTGAAGAATTTTTTGAAATTTAAAAAAGACAATTAAATATATATAACTAAGAGATTTTGTTCAAAGGGCATTCTTCTCTGTGAACCTTCTACTTTCAAGGCTGGAAGTTCAAGTATTAGCAAAATTTTGCCTGTTTTTCAGAATGCTCTCAAATCTACAGCTTCCAAAGTATAAGGTTAAATAACTTTGCTCTGCTCAAACTCTTTTCGTAGGACGTTCAATTCCTACAAGAAATGTGAATAGAAATTGTCTGTACGATCAAGAAATGACTAGATATGGATTGTGTCATATAGAACTGAAGAAAAAATGGAACACTGAAATAAGGAGGACCTTTATATTCATGTAATATATGTCACAATTATTAATTTGTTAGTGCACAGATTCCTCCAATTAACACTAAACCTGCATATTTACTGATCAGTAAAACCGAAAGCATCAATTAGGTTATTGGAAAGCATAAAGATAATGTATTATCGTATCGACTGAATGGCAAATAGCACGAACAAGCATTCCAGGATAAGCAGTATATCAGCAATTGAATAATATGTTGACACGGGTCGAAGATAATTTACGACGTCAGTAATTATGAAATGGTCCAGGGGGAATTTATTAAAATTTCCGCCAATATTGGTTCGAATGTAAACCGTAAATGTAAAGTAAACAGTGTCAGGGAAAATTTATGTCCTGGCAATAACGTTAAATCAAATTCGGCACGATGTAAATTTAAACAACAGCACCGGACCTTTTTATTATGTACCCGCTAATATAATTTATTTCGCTGATGGATATTTATCGCATATAAAAATAGAGGCGAATGTTTTAAAAATTGTTTCAGTGCTAATAATGTTACGAAAATATTGTGTTTCAATTAGTTTTCAAAGCTCCATTAGAATTCCATGCATGGATATTGCTTATGTTACATTAATTACTTTAAATAAACATTGGTACAATTGTGTTCTATACTGTTTTGTTTATGGTTCGCTTGATTGTGTCTACATGCTAAATTAACTACCAGAACACTTGCAAAGCAGAATAGAAATCATTTTATGGTAATTGTAATTGTTGATAATTAATTCACTAAGCAAATAACCCATTCAATACAAATTATTTTATTAGGTGCACAATACCTTCTATTATCAGACTGTATAATAATATAACATGATGGCAATCATTAGTAAATATTTTCATAAATTAATTTTTAAATGTGTTTCATAAAATATATAATAATGCAAAAAATAAATAATAAAAATATCACCTTTAATATTTTTGTAAATTAATTCACAAAAATAATAAATTAACAAATACAGAAAGTCATTAATATTAAAAAGCTTCTAGTTAAACTAAACAAATTAATATATATTAATATTTAATTTATAGGGAATTAAAAAAATATACTACATAAAAGCGTAATTTAAATGTTCATGTAATAATCATGAGTGGTTTAATTATTAGTTTAAATATTTATTATAAAGTTAACAAAATATTCACATTTGCTAAACAGATATACATTAAATGTTACAGATTATTTTTAAATCAAATTTTTTAAATTTGAACATATGGTTTTAAATATACAATAATATTAATATAATATTATTAATTAATATTAATATTAAGTTTAATAAACAAATGCACATTTGATTTTAAATACATTTGAAAATACTTAAAAATTAAAACTTCTCCCTGTTTTAAATATTAAAAAAGTTATTCTAAATACTGATTGATATCTTCTAAAATATGAACACCGGTATTATACAGGGTGTTTGGCAACTTATCCGACAAATTTTAACCACATACCCACTGTTGCATAAATAGTCGATTTATCATATTTTTTTAATGTATATATACAAGATGCTTCACACACGTATCCGAAAAATTTTAACCACATCTCACTATTAGAGAAGAAGTCAAAGTGAGTTCAAGAAAAAACATAAAAAAAATCAGTATTTTTTAAATTGACAATTATTTTTTCTCTAAGATTTCAATTCATAAAAAATTGAAAAATTATTAATATTGACAATTTGTTTTCTTTTTAAAAATATTCTATTTCTGATGAATTTTCTGAAAAAGATATGTTTTTAGGTTTCTTTTTATTTTTTTTTTTTGAAAATATTCTATTTTTTATAAACTAAAAATATGCATATAGTATATTAAAAAAATTTTCATAAAAAAATGAAAAACCTCAAAAATCAGTATATATATTGTATATATTTGAATTTTCAAAAAATTCATAAAAAATTGAAAAATTATATTATCGAACAATTTTTTTTTGAAAATGTTCCTTTTTAAAGAAGGCGTATAGTATAGACAAATTTCAAGCAAAAGGCATATAGTATACATTTTTTTATATTAATTTCAAGGAAAAGCCTCAAAAATCGTCATTTTTCCAAATTAAAAATTAATTTTTCATTTAATAATTTGATCAAAACATACTCTTTAATGAGCCAAAGAGCTGAATATTTCCATCCAACATGTGAAACAATGATATTGGAGAATACCTAATATGGACGCACAAAAAAAAAATCTTTTTGTGGATGACTGTCCAATTTCCGACCCTATTTTCCAGTGACCGACACCGACACTTTAAATCAACGAGATCATTTTCACTCTACAATAAACCGCATCTCCCCCTTAATCCGGAACGACCAAAAATCGTTCGACTTCTAGACGTGAGGCATCTACTTACTGAGTATCTCGATGGTGTGGATGAGGTCTCCCTGCGATCCGTCACCTATTTGGCACGTGTAATCGCCCTGGTCCGAGTGGCGGATGTCCTTCAGTTGCAAATTGAAGCCGCCCGTTAACGATATCCGGGGATCCATCGAGATTTTCTGCTGGCCCGCGCTCAACAACGTCGTCCCCCTTTTCCACACTATCACGAACGGACCTGGAATCGATTCAAATCATTTACTTCATTTAACACCTGTTTGATTTTAATTTATTTTACATTTAAATGGTTTGACAAAAATTTAATATTTTTCAATAAACATTTTAAGTAACGCTCACGTTTTCGTATTTAATATCAACATATCTGGCAAAATTAAATTTTTATTTTGATGAGGTTTTCTATTAATTTCTAATTTAATCACGTTTTAAATAAACTAGTTAATTATCGGTAGTAATATGAATTTTTTGAATCACTTACTCGAATTTGAATATAAATTAGGTTTACAAAAAATTCAAACAAAATAAAGAAAAATCATCACTCATTAAAATTTTTTATAGACACTGAAAAACATTTGTCTGTAAAATTAATTAAATATAATATATATAAAAGCAAAACTCATAAAATTTTTATTCAGTTTGTTTACCACACTGCTATAAATTTAACGATTTTGACATATTTAAAATATTTTTGTATCATAATATTCAATATCATATTGCGATTCAATATTTTATTGTACATAATATGTTATGTATAATTAATATCAATAGTAAATGCTTATTGTTTGTAATTTTAATGTTAGTTTTAATCTACGATTGCTGCAATGTTTAATTTTTGTTTTGAGTTTGATTATAATAATTATATTAATTATTATAAATGTGTAAAAAGTCATATGAAGTAAATTGAAAAGTACTTTGACAAGTAAACGGATGATGGAAGCTAAAAACAAGTTCATGCCATTTAAAGAACACAATTACGAATTCGTTTTTTAGTATTTCAATTCTTGTAAGATAATAATAATAATAATAATAATAATAATAATAATAAAAATAATAATAAAATAGTGAATTTATTTTCTCCGTCCCATACTGTATAATTTATTTTAAATTTAACCACTCTATATACTTAATTGACATCTTTTAGGGTAAAATATCTTATTGTTCTAAATTGTAATAAATTATTAGATTTTACGTTTATATTAAACTGTTCATATCTTTCATAATTTCTCTCAAAGAGGGTATACCCATTATTTTCAGTCTATCAGTGAAAAGAGTGACAAAAAAATTAAATTTACGACCCGATTAAAAGACTCATGAATAATTTCCCTTAATATTCCATACACAAGTCAGTACGACTTGTTATGAAACATTTCAGCTGCACCGGACCAGAAATATGGTCCGGAACGTTCCGTGGGTTTTAGAATGACAAATGAACGTAGCAAAAAGCACAGGTCATAAATCACGGGCGGCTCGGTATAAGTTGTAAGTCGCGCGTGCTGGGCACAAAAGACCGCCGCTAATCAATCATATTAGCGGCGGCAGAATCGAACAATTTGTTTCTCTCTATCGCCGCGACGCGCCGTCCCCATAAATCAGCGGCGACGCGGTTCACGTAGGACGTGCATATTTCGATGACAGGTCGTCGTAAATTTCTTCGGAAGTCATTTAAAATGCACCTCCAATGTGACTGGAAAAAGCGAATCACCCCCTTGAAGGCACCGATTGGCTATTAATGTCTTTTTGTGCGGTGTGGGAATTTTCAGGTGCAGTTGTAAATGTACGTGGAGTTTTTAAATTTGGTGACGTTTCTATTGTCTGATATCATACGGTATTATTTGAATATAAATTATTTATGCGATACTATATCGCGATGATTAAATACATAATGAAAGGGTGGTGAATTTCATTTATTGTCTCCTGATTTATATTCCTGCAATAGTTTTTTATTATTAAAATTTTTTTATTTATTAAAATTCATAGAAATTAATAATGGTAAGACTAAAAGTTCTAAAGTACTGGAAGGTGCTGGGAATTGCAGGATTGTTAGTTAGGATAAACAATCATTAGCTGCTATCCAAAAAGCGAGAACAAATAAATAATCTATACTGCACCATCTTCAATATCCTAGTTCTATCTGAATAATTCTACTGAGACTCAATTTAATAGTGGAGTAGCCACTGTAGGACAATTCTTATCTAATCCAGTAACTAGTGTCTATTCACAAAGACTGTTCTTCGAAGTTCTACAACTTTCAATTTATAAAGGTAATAAACTATAAATTTCTTCCTTTATTTATTTGAGGCCAAATGACCAATTTTATTTTAATTTCAAATATTCTTTGCTGTGCTACGTCCTGCACTACTTTTGGCAAATTAAAATTACAAATATTTTGAATTCCTCCTCGAATTTACATAAAAAAGTTACAATTTATAAACATATAAATCGAGTGATCCTATTTAATAGTATTAACATCTTCCTGGATCAGGAAGCTTATTCGGGATTTCTCAAGATCCAAAGGGATTCAGTTAATCCATTGCTAAATATTAATAGAAACGGACTGGTGCGTTTACGATACAGCCGATATGCAAATGTCAGTTCCTGCAACCACCATCTGTAATTACTAAATGCCTCGTTAATAATGTATTCAATAATCAGGCCGGGGAAATTATATGGCCCAGTAATTATGAACTAAATATTAATACGAGTGGCTTTGTGTGCTGCAAATATGAGGGGAAGCAAGTTGGTGCCATTCTATACCAATACTAGAAAAGCTTTTGTTTGTACTACAACGTTGTATCATGTATTAATTTATTTTATTTTTTCAGCATTTTACAGGTGTGAAGAACAAACGAAATCATCCCCTTTATCAATGAATTATAAACATAAAAATATATAAGATGAAATATACCTAATTATTCCAGACATCAAAAGTACTCAGTGGTACTCATTAAATATTTTAAACGATTATAAAATAATAGAAATATTTTAGGTCAGTGTTTGGCATTGAATACCCAATTTAAATATATAGAAATAAAACAACATAACATTATTATAGTGAAAACTTTCAAATCAGCTTTTCGACTTTCAGAGACTAACAAGCTGGTGCGAAACTTTTATATAATTTCATTTATGAAACGAAAAAACTTATTAATTAATCTTTAAATAGTTTGTTTTCACTCATTAAAATTACAAATCAAAATTTAATCTAATAAATTCTGTATCCATGAAATATAAACCTATTACTAAATTTATTTAAATTTAAATTGCAGTCCACAGAACAATCCAGATTGCCCTTGTTATTCTACTCGAGTTACAGCACTTGTCGTTTTTCAATTCATAGTAGTTGAGCTATGTTACTCGAAATGTAAAATTTAGAGTTCTGTAGTTTATTTCCACTCATGTTTAAACAAGGGAAATATTTTTATGCTTTAATGTCAACGAATCCATCTACATTCCGCTTGAATGATTCTTAAACTTTTTCTTACCTATTACTGTATTCCTTAAATTATTGAACTGATAATAAATGAAGATTATAGTTGCTGAGGTACGACTGAATAAGGATAAATAGGCGAAAAAATATTTAAATAATGATGTACTATAATCGTGGTTGTGATTAGGATAAATTGTTGTTTTGCAACTAAACATTCAAAGTCCTCCCAAAAAACAGTTACACATTCAGCGATAAGTCCGCAGCAATTAGAGAGTCGACCGGTAACAAGCGTACATATTTTATGGACTAAACTCCCCAAGGACCAGGCATTACCAAAACGGTTTTACGTCGCTTTATCCGTAGGAGTTGTCGGTCATTTGAGTGCGGTAGGTATGTATGTACGAAGTACAAATGCCGTTTTATATGGTGTACTGTGTGAGGTGAAGGCATTGAGGGCTCGACAGAGAGGAGTTGTTCCCAGGCTTGTAATCATCTCAAGCCGTTAGCCTTTTAGCGCCGCAAGACTGTCGGACCACTCGTCGGTTTTGACACAGTGGAGAAATTTATTATTTCAAATACTTGTTTAAAAGTCCACTTCAGTTAGCAATACAATGAATTTTTAACACATTTTATAAGTTTAAATTACCATAATATTTCAAAAATACATTCCTTCCATTTTACTTTTTATAATTAGAAAAAATGTTTTATATACTTTTTTCCAGCTTTTTATTTTAGTTTATTTTTTCAGTTAATTGAAATAATAATTTATTAATAAATTTTGAAATACAACTTGGTTTAATTTAAAAAAATATTAACAACATATTATTAAATTCTTATATTTAATAAATTATTCATTTATATTTACACTATAGTAATAATTTAAGAAATTAGCGTATAAAATTACCATATTCTGTAAAATATTAATTATATATATATATTATTATAATAATTTCTTTCAATAAAATTATAAATATAATAAATTTATTATTTTATAACAATTTTACATTTTGAACTTTTAAAATTCACAGTAAAAAATGGAGCTATAAAACTGAAGTAGAACATTTTTTTCGGCAACCTATAAACGACATAAATAATTTCAAATGTTCAAATGAAAATAGAATACTAACAATAAATTAATTTAATTTTTATTGTAACCGTTTTGTAGTTATAAGAAATTAAATATTCCATATATCATAGAATGACTTTGTAGAAGTTAAAAATATGAATACCTGAGAAAATTATTAAAATTTCAAATTATCTAGTTTTATGTCCACGGTGCGCGCCGACACGAGTGTTGCACAGTTAAACGTTAACAATCCAGTTTTATGTCCTCCGAAACCGAGCCCATTGTTTTAAGGGGCGCCCCATCGCTTTGCTCGCCTCTCGTCTCTCGCCTTCCGTCACCCTTTCATTTCTTCCTTCCTTATGCATTACGTCTCTATAGTCTCACTAACTGACGTCGTAAAACAGCACCGATATAAACTGAATTAATTTCGGAAACCGTAACGTTGATGCCCCACCGTGTATTAGGTATTACGCTAATTGTTCGTCCACGGTACTCGGAATTGCGTACAATCGATGCGGCTGAACTCCGGGCCCACCCCCCTCCGACAAAGGCCAAGCCAAGCCATTAGTTCAGCTTCGAAGGACTAATTTCGTTGGAAAGATCAACTTCTATGTGCCCAACATTAAAACTCGAATTTTCTTTTAATGTCATGTTGCTTTTGTTTCAGGCAAAAAGCGAAAGTAGCTTTTCTGCGTGCGGGACTTTATTTAATACCCGCTGGTTTTTGGGAACGAACTTCGGTTTTTAGTAGAGCCTTTTATTACCTGAAAGCTTTAATATAAATTTATCATGTAAATTTGTTTCCATATTGGCGGGTACTATGGAAATAAGACAGTTATTTGCGAAGCAGAAATGTTACTAATTAAATTTGAAATTGTGGTCAGCGTCGTTTGAAGTCGGTTCAGTTTACCGTATGGTTTTATTTAGTTTATTTATAAACTTCACTCTATTCTTCCACTCTGTTTCTCAAATCCATTGCTTCTTCTATATTTAAACGTTTATCATTATGTCAGGAATAATTCTGTACTAATGCCTATTAATTTTCTTTATATAGCTCACCTGTTCAATTTTAATTACTTCTTAAACTTAAAGATTTAAAAGCATTGAGACATATAAGTACTCCTAACACACACAAAACGTTACAGATACTTAAACTTCAATAAATTTGCCCAGGTGCTACAAAAACACCAAAAGGAACAGCTTCAGTGCTCAACAGGTCAAACCATAATCCTTATAGATTTACAGTGTGTTTTATTTCTGTTACACTAAAATTGAAAATAAATATTGGACTAAATCAACAGTAATCTCTAATAAATCTGGGAGAGTAATTTATTCTATAATGTACTTACACTATTTAAAAAAGAAAGTATCGCACTAGCAACATTTAAAATTTACTTGAAGATCAAGGACAATTTCAAATTTCTGAAGCAAAACCAAGAATAATTAATAAACGTAATTAACATTTTTTGGCAAAAATATAATGTAATGTACCATCCGTGTGGTAAAATCCCTGATAATATTCAGTTTATATTTAAACCAATCGAAATATTCGATTTAATTATGCTGAAACGTGCATGATCCATTGAAAATAACAAAGTTATTGATGTTTTGCGATACATAAAAGTAAACGTAAATAAAGATCATCTTGTATAAAATTTGGAAGTAGTAATAATGGTTCCTTGTAGGATGGTTCTTGGTTTATGTATATTCCAAGAATAAACTTTCCATCATCAGAATGTGTCAAAATTTTTGGAAAAAAAATTAATAACCCATAAATTATTGAGTTGAGGTTTAGGACATTATAGCCATCTTATTTGCAATTATATGTATCCACAAATACCATAAATATTGAAAATAAAATAAATGACTCTTCTGGCAAAACCAGAAATTATATTTTGTTCAATATAAATTAGAGAAACAGTATAAATCAATTTATAATTGTTATAAAAATCAATAGTTTTTTCCGTTCTCCAAAAACTTCTAGAGAATATCTTATATATGGCACTGAAAAATAACTTTTCCATAACTTTATGTCATAGGCAAAATTATGGCAAATGTTTTCAATGTTTTTTTTACAATAAGAAATTGATGTTGTTAGTTCCCCACACCGTCATCTTAGAAACATAAAAATATTTTTCACGTTTTGGGCACTTTTAGTGAAAATATGTCTATTCGATAAGTAGTTTTTGAGATATGGCCCTCCACCTCCACTATTTGGCCACTCGGTGCAACGATAACATTTCAGAATCGTAATCATTTTTTCAGAAAACAATATTTTTGTCTACTTTCACTGCCATCTTAGTGCATTTTACAATCTGAAACTTGTAAGATACTTGAAGGAAAAATGAAAAAATTAATACATTTTTAATAACCACTCTCTACCATTATGATTTTTTTACTTAAAGTACCAGAAACTGATATGAAACTCTTTTCCACTTCTCAGTCGTACTTTATATTATAATTTCTAATCAAGGACACATTAATATTCGTGTATAAGTTATCATTGTTGGCTCTGGCTGTGCCTGGATTCTTTTGAAGCGCCCGAACCCGGAGTATTTGTCATGCAAATTGTGAAAACGGGAGTATAAATGAGGGGACTACTGGAAATCCAAAAACTTTTCAACGACTGAACAAACACTGATATAAACTTTGGAGTAAACACGGGACAATTTCCATGTCAATGGACTTTTTTCTATCCCGTTCTCGTTCGAAACAAACTTTCGCAATCGCAGTATATTCGACCGGTCCACATTATACGCTCGGTCAACCGAACAAATATTATGTGAAGAATCACATCAGTACCGAGATAGAAGGTTTCCATTTGCACGATAAATTTAATATATAAAAAACTTGAGCATGAATACAACTGTAATTAATAAATTTCAAGGCAAATTTTATTTTCACCGCTCGAACACAATGAACGTTAAAGTTTACAAACCAGAATTTCAATTATGACAGAATTTATGTTTGTGGTGTTTATTATGCGGAACAAAATATTCTAGAGATATTACCACATACTTAATAAATAGCCGGAACTATGAAATATGAATTCGAATGCATGACGAATGTTTGTGGATGTTATTACACATTGGGAACATCCCCTTCGGAAAACCGAATTCGTTAAGCTTCGCTATAAAACCGAAATGTAAATGTGATGATCAATAAGTGTCTGTTTATTGTAAAAGTTTCGTTCACTGTTCACTTCATATAAATAATATAAAAATTAAATTTAGAACACATTTAGAATTGATCGAAAAATTATATTTTTTGATTTTTACCATATTTTTGAAAATTTCAATCCCATTACATTTAATATTTTTAGAAATTTTATGCAGAATTGAACAGTTTTTCATAGTATTTTTTATTAAATAATGAAATATAAAATATATGCTTATATTATTTATATTTTTTAAAAATAATTAATTTTAAAAGATTCTTTTGTATTACTATATTGTAGGAAAGTGCTAATAAAAATCTATATTTTAAAAAACTGAGTTTATTGCCAATTAATATATAAACAAGCTGAATAGTTTTTAGATGTCTTATGCTGAATAGAATTGAATAGTACTATTTTTATAGATTGATTTCTATAAAATATTTAAAATATTGATTTGAAATTATTAAATGAAAAATATCTACTCAACTAAAAAAAAAACAAAATAAACGCATAAATAATACATAATATGAAGATATATAGCTTAATTAAGGTGAATTGTTAAAATAATATTATTTACTATTGTTGTTTTATACAGTATTATAAAAAGTATTACATTATTATTCAACAAAATATTACATGTATTTTTGTGAATTGAGGTGTACATAAATATAGCAACTTTTCAAAGGAATTTTTTTTGTGTAATATTCTTTTTGTTTTATAATATTAACTCATCTCCGTGACATACAGTGATGTTTAGACTTGTCACTAAAAGCT
The DNA here is from genome assembly GCF_024364675.1 of Aethina tumida. NCBI lineage: Eukaryota > Metazoa > Arthropoda > Insecta > Coleoptera > Nitidulidae > Aethina > Aethina tumida. The sequence goes on along the minus strand of NC_065437.1, from coordinate 18,382,001 downwards.
ATTCATCTCCATCTGTTCTATGATCCTAAGAGAATCAAAATTGGACCTAGTAGTCAAACTACAGGAATTTTCTTATAGGTCTGGAGTCAAAATAGGACTCGCATTGTTTGTATTAAATTCAGTAAGTTCCATTTCCTCCAGATTGACAATATGATTGGATTGTTTTTTGACATTAAAATTATACAGTTTTATACTTTTTGGCCAGTTTACCAAATTTTTTTAATAATACTGGAGACGATTGACCAAAAATTCTTAACATCTTTTTGTGTTGCTCTCGGCTTTGGTAGTGCTGATTCAATGAAAGACCATAAAGTAAAAAGTTGCTACAACGTTGTCGATTGAAAACAAATAATTTCTTTAAATATGACCGCTACTGAATGTTGCTATCAAACCATAAAATTTTTCAAGTAAAGGGCGTAATCAATAATATTTATTATTGTTATTCATTTGTCTTGATAAAAGATATCCATAATATCCATATTATGGTTATGCAGTATGTTTGATAAAAACAATACAGAATTATAATTGTGTTATTAGTGGGTTTAGGTATTTATTAATATTTGGAAAATATTCAAAGGTCAAAAGTAGAGCAACTACAAAATAAAACAACCTTACGTACATTTAGCCTACTTTTATTTAGTTTCTAGTAGCATATCCATTATTTTTAATGACTTAACTAACACCTTTTCTTCATTGATTTTAGTAGCGTTTCAATATAAACCTTTCGAAATTTCGTTCGAGTGATTTTGAACTTCTTCGTAGAGTTGAATCAAATTTGACACTCTTTTTGCATGGATTTTCCGACCAATTTCATCACAAAGGTTTTCAACTGGATTGAGGTTTGGACTTTGTACTGGCCAAGACATTATGCGTACTCCTTGAGAAGCAAACCATTCTTTTGTGAGCTCCTTCCAGTATATTGTTTCTATTAAAATTGGAAATCGTCCTCGAAAAAATCAATTTTGTTTAAATTTAAATCTACTACAATTTTACTGTTTTTCACCATTCCTGAACTTTACTACAATTTGTTGTTTAATTTGTATTCACAAATGGACACTTCTAGGTATTTTTAGTTTTAAGGAACGATGTGGGACACAGAAATAAATTATAAAATAAATTGTAATGAATATAGGGCTTATCTGTTTTATTTATGAATCTTACTCGAAATAAAATGTTGTATGTTTAGACACTTAATATTTATAAAATTAATTTGAATTAAAAAGAATTGTTCTTTTAATAATATGATTGTTTTTTAATTATCATAATTACATGAGCGACAGTGTATATAGCAAAATTCATCTAAAAATGTTCTTCGTGGGATAAAATTATTAAATTAATAGTAGCTTAAAATTCTAACAGATTATCACATATCCAAACAATAAATAAATAATTATGACATGTTTGAAATGAAAAATTTATATATCTTTAGATATATATTTAATATTAATTACTTTTGACAATACCGTCACTCTTTTCGAATTTAACGAACCAGAATTGACCCTAGAAATAGTACTGTTACCTTAAAATATAATTGATATTGACCGGTGTCACATAAAAGCTTCTATTACAAACTTCATTTTCCTCTCAACACATTTAATCACACAGTTTTCAAGATTTGACGTAAAAGCACAACAGATGGGGATTTAATTTTCTCGGAAGTCGTCCTCGAAACAACAGAGACATTTCCGTTTTTTACGTGCGTGAGGAAATATTAAAAAGCTACGGTGAAATTTTCGCGCGCGGCCCGCGAACCGTTCGCCACTCTTTCGCCTGCCACTCCCGGCGGGTTTGCATTCATAAAAATAATTGTACCGTGAAAAATTACGAGCACAAAGTTACAAATGAAAACAACACGTTGCGGACGCGTATCCACTGAAAGCCTGAAATAAATATACGCCGCTCATTTACCGCGGGACTTTGGCAAAGAGTAATTTCACACAGCGGACCCACAAAACGTCGCCACCTGGTCGGAATAGAATGGCGTGGTAAAAAATCGTGGGGATAATTCACCTTTCCACAAAAAGACGTGGATGTGTGCAAAACAATGGACAATTTGTAAAGAATTAATTTTATAAACTTGTATATTAATTTTTATATCCTATAAGCATTGTTTATAAAAATTATCCAACTATGCAATAAAATTACAAGGATTACATATTTGAAAATGGAGAATTCATCTGCTTTTTTTACTTTTTTGCTTACTATTAATTTTGAATTTTGAATAATTTAATACGAAGGATTTAGACCTTAGTCTAAATTAATTTAGATCTAACTTATATTTTTAACAAAATTTAATAATAAAAATACTTAGAGTGTCTGTTTGTAATATTGAAATAATCATTTTTTACTACATGTATATGAATATAAATACGGTACATAGACCAAAATAACATTTTTTACAATTTTTGTCTCTCTGTCTATCTGTCTGTTTGTTCCGGCTAATCTCTGAAATGGCTGGACAAATTTCGACGGGACTTTTATTGGCAGGTAGCTTATGTAATAAGGAGTAACTTAGGCTACTTTTATTTTAGAAAAATTCTTTAATTTTAGAAAAATAAAGTAATGTTGCCATGCCCAAGTACTGTCCACCATTGGGCCGTCACGTCGGGCGCCTCACGGACGAAATCGCGGGTACAGCGGTTAATCATAAAATTAATTTAAATTCTTTTAATAAAATAATATTATGACTTTTAGTCATTTCTTACGTTTTTAGTAATTTTTTAGGAATCCAGGAAGAATTAGAATTATTTATTTTTATTTTTTTAATTATTTTTCAAGAAATTAGTATTAGTAAAGAAATAAAAATCCATAGTTATTAATGTGAAAGTATATAATTTAATCAGTATGAATTTAATCGTATGGATTTTGCCTATAGATTTTAATTGTATGGAAATTGACTGTATGAATTTTGATCGTATGGAATTTGATCGTATGGAAAATGATCATATGGATTTTGATCGTATGGAAAATGATCGTATGGATTTTGTTCGTATGGAAAATGATCGTATGGATTTTGATCGTATGGAAAATGATCGTATGGATTTTGATCATATGGATTTTGATCGTATGGAAAATGATCGTATGGAAAATGATCGTATGGATTTTGATCGTATGGAAAATGATCATATGGATTTTGATCGTATGGATTTTGATCGTATGGATTTTGATCGTATGGAAAATGATCATATGGATTTTAATCGTATGGAAAATGATCGTATGGATTTTGATCGTATGGAAAATGATCGTATGGATTTTGATCGTATGGAAAATGATCGTATGGATTTTGATCGTATGGAAAATGATCGTATGAATTTTGATCGTATGGAAAATATCGTATGGATTTTGTTCGTATGGAAAATGATCATATGGATTTTGATCGTATGGATTTTAATCGTATAGAGAATGATCGTATGGATTTTAATCGTATAGAGAATGATCGTATGGAAATGATCGTATGAATTTTGATCGGAATTTTCCATACGCATGAGCGTCAAATGATTGAGCGTTGGAATTTGATCGTCACTTTACGTTTTTAGTAATTTCTCACGTCTAATGAATTTTTGAGATTTTAGTAGTTTTTTACGTTTTTAGTAAATTTGTTACACTCTTCAATTCCAAATGAAATTAATCAATAATATGGAGTCAATAAATTATTATTATTATTATTATTATTATTATATGATAATTAATAAATTAATTTTTAAGTGATTTTATGATAAAATTGAATTAAATCAAGATTAATGGCGGAATCAATTGTTGAATAAATTTGTATATATTATAAAGTTCGGAATATATGTTTGTATAGCCATTTCTACTTTTTTACCAAATCATAACAGTTGCGCTTTTACATAAAATCTTGGATACCGTAAAATCTTAATCAAGCGCATAAATAAAGAACATGAACATATACAGCTTTAAAGTTAAAACTCTTTTCGACAAAAGTGTGTTTGCGTGGAAAACCAATTTGGTCGCTGATTTTTTCCTTGAAAGTACATCAGAAATAAAGATGATCCTGAACATTTGAGTCCGATTTGATCAAATATGGGCACTGGAGAATTTTTTGAAATTTGAAAAAAGTCATTTTTATTCATTTTCAAAAATTTGTATCAATTGAAAGTACATCAGAAATAAAGATGATCCTGAACATTTGAGTCCGATTTGATCAAATATAGGCACTGGAGAATTTTTTGAAATTTGAAAAAAGTCATTTTTATTCATTTTCAAAAATTTGTATCGGTTCTAAGACATTCTTCTCTCCCTCTACTTTCGAGACAAAAATAGATATTAACGTTAAACTCATTTCCGGCTTAGCTGGAAGCTTCCAAAATTTTACCTGTTTTAAAAATGCTCTCAAATCTACAACTTCCTAAGTATAGGGTTAAATATCTGCTGATATTTTTTGAGGAGGTGTATTATGTTGTTATCTGTTATATTAATTCGCTATTTTTAGATGGCTGTAACTTCGATTGCTTCAAATTTTCATGAAAGTGAGTCTATTATCTCCCCAACAAGCTCAACTATGGTTTCGAACTTGGATCTAAGTTATAAATTTTCAGACATTTCGAAAATTGCTTTGATCTCAACAAGTAACGAATATTATTATAATTATACAGTTTTTTTTTAATTTAGTTAAACACCGACTAGGTATTGTCATTAGAGGTGTAAAAGAATGGTTAATTCGAGTAATTAATTTTTTTACATTAAATTAAAATAGATCATTTTTTGTTTAATCTCCGACATTGAAAAATTGGCTTCTAGGAACCTCCCCATCTCCAAAGATGAGCTCTTAATTTTAATAGCAAGATCCTCCTCATCTCAGTTTTCAATTTTTTCTTCAGTTCCATATGAGGAATACAGAAAATTTTTATTTATATGCTCTACAAAAAAGGTTTATAATTCTTACCATTTAGAAGATATCGGAGGTCAAAGTTCGAAGAATTTCACAAAAATCTCTTTTACTAATTTGGTAACTCGTAGATTTATAAATATAAATAAATAAAAGTAAATATTATAAAATGTGCAATATATAGCTTTGTAGGAAATTAAACGCACTACAAAAAGGTCTTTTGTGGTTAATCGATTACTTTTACTATTTAGAAAATATTCGCATTCGAATTCCGATGCATGCTGATTTTAACAGTTTTTTAATAAATATTTTAAATTATATATGAATATAATATTTAAATGGACATTTTTTGATATTTGAGACAATTCTCGAACAGACTGTATATATTTGTGGCTACTTCATTTTTTAAAGCCATTATTAATATTGCATCTAGGTGGCCGCGATGGGACGCAAAGGAACTTAAGGACGTCAGGTGATGTCAGAAAATTACAATCGCAAACATTCAGAGATTAGTTTGAAGTTACGAAAAAGACAAGTTGTCAATATCACATTATCAAGCCTAACTTTTCTTTTGCGATTTGATTAAAAATAACCTCATAAATTAAATTATTACTTAGCGATTACTGAATAATAATTCATTTACTTATTAGGAACAAGAAAATGTTAATCAATGACTGAGTATTGTATATTGTTAAATATAGTTTTGTCACTATTTGGTACGAGTTGTCGGTTATTTTAGAATTTTTATTCCACCCAAAATTTGTAAAACAAAAGAATTAATTACTCAAAAAATCTAACGAAAAAATTTGTTTTGGTTATAGGCAACATTTTGTTGCTTTTGAACAGTTTTAATTAATTTTGTAATAACAATATGATTTTCAAATCGATAACGAATCTACATCATTATAATAGAAACATGATTTTGTTGAAGTATCCGTTGCTTTGAATAGTTAACAACGTTGTTTTGTCTGATCCGGGAATGTCTGGGTTTTACAAAAGTTAAACACAAAACGAAAGGCTTGGCGGACTAGTGCTTTTGAAACTGCCACCACTCATCACATTCAAATATTATCCGATTAAAATAAAACGAATGGTGCGCGGTCAAAATGAAAACGGAGGCCGCACAGCTAAAATTCCGCAATTGATATGCCCGGAACAAAACGACGGAATTGATGCAGTTTTGTCGGCGTACCGGTTTTTAGCAGGCTTATTTATATGCGGTGTGGAGTCGGAAAATTTTTAATTGAAAAACGGCAATCAGAAGAAACAGACAATATATCACGTAACAAAGCGCAAATTTACGTACGGTAATATATCGCCGATGACGCTTTTAATTAATTTTTTTGTAACCTTTTTTTCCACGAATTCCTAAGAAATTAAAAAATATCTAAACATCTACTTTACACCTCGAGTCCTAATATCTTTCGTAGCGTAAAAATTCGTCGGGCCTTGGATAGGACCGAACAGTAATTACTTCATCATCGGCATTTTTAATTAGCGCAAACTATAAATATACGAAATGAAATCTTGACGGCGGGAAGTAATCCGAAGAACAAACAGAAAGAAAAGTAGTAAACGGAGGACCGCATCGCAGACTTCAAGTTTAGTGTACACACTGCTTCAGTTTGAGGATTAGGGATTAAAATCATGGAAATGAAATTGTCGATCCGCTCTACCCATCTCCCTACGCTCCGAGCCTGCCCTTTCCCTCACCTGCTTATTTCACTTTTGCCTGGATAAATATCATTCGTTTCGATTTAATTTCTAATTGCACAACACAACATAATATCGTCCATCAAATCATTAAATAATTGGAAACGAGATACACATACAAATTTGAAAAATAAAGTTATTCTAGTAACTTTTTGGTTAATTTAACAAAGTTAAATGTAACGTGTATTCGTGGTTGGAGTTTAAACAGAATGCAAATGCCAAAAACCTCTTTTGCTTCGTGATGGGAATAATAAAAATCGACGGAATTTTTAAATGGGGACCTGAGTGACATTTGGGATTAGGGGATTTAAATGTCCCTGTATTAATGTTTATCAATTTTAATGTAATTTTTAACAAAATCGATGTAGTTTGATATATTTAAATAATATTGGCTCAAAAAGCTTTATCCGAAATTAATTTATTCTATTAAAATAAAATTTAGCTACTTAATATTTGATCGAAACAACTTTGATATCGTCGAATGTACACATAAATTAGCTGTCTAATAAAAAATCCTTCTTCTCAAACAGGATTATCCTCTACTTTTAACTCTAGTTTAATTACAATAATTTTAAAAACTGATATGTTCAGTTAACAAGGTGAATGGTTCAAATCAGAATAAAATAGTTTTGCATATTCAATCCATCCAAATTACCTTAAAATGTGTTAGGAAATATCTTATATATTTTCATATTGAACTAATGTCAAAATTATTCGGGTTTGTAGGTCGAAATTGATTGGAATTATTTCCTGACGTTTCGTTAGAACAAATAGCATCTTCAGAGGTTTGATTTGATTCATGTTTATTTGACATCTAACAGACAATAGAATGACAACTTAGATAACTTATATGATGAGAAATTTAGTTCTGTTCAGTGGCCGTTCTTATTTGCTCAGCAATTTTTGTGTTTCTGAGCTCTGGTGTCCAAATTTTATCTAGTTTTAGGGTTTTATCTTTTCTGTTAAATTATTTTTGTGTGTTATTGTCCTAATATCCAGTTTCGTTTCTGTTCTTTAATCTATTCATCAGGGAATGTTTTATTATACTATACTCTGTACTATTCCTCAAGAGCATGATATGTGGTATATCCCAGAAGATGTTTAAAGGATCTTCTTATTTTTGACTAGTCTGAGACTGTTTTGAATTTTTCTTGTTGATTTGAAAACAGTATAGATATCATGTTTTAGTATGATTTTGCTAATAACTTGTGATATATATTGAAGAACTTTACTAGTCATGGGCTAACTAGGTGGTTACTTCTTATTAGTATGAAGTCTCATTGTTCATCTTACTGCAGATGCGCTTGTTTTTTAGCGAGGCATATATCCTCTTGGTTCGTTCACTCAATGTTTTCATAAATATTCTTTTCGAATTAGATCATGATTTGATAATTTATGTAGATGCCAATCAGAATTTGTAGGTTTCCGATATAACATATGGTCCATGTCTTCATCCATCCATGTTACTAGGACATCCAAGAAAGGTATTTGCTTCTCTTTCTCCAATTCCATTGTTACGTTGAGAGTTTAGGTGTTTTAGAAACTGATTCAGTTTTTCTCGATCATATTTCGAAAGTCTCATATACCTAACGATACTGAACAGAAAGAATGTGTTTGAATGTCTGTATGGCTTTTTGTTCAAACTTTTTCATAAAGAAAGCTTTAATCTTTCTACTAATTAAAACAATTCTAAATAAAAAAAAATAATTAAATAGAAGGAAAATCGGATCAAGAGCATTAAATAAAGATAATTGAAATTTTTATTTACATATTAATATTTTGAAAAATATAAATTTGCATTAATTGATTATTATTTTTTATTTTAATTTGTCTGTATAATATTTTAAAAATATTCAAATTTTGATCATATACGTGTATTTATGAGCATGTTTCTTAGATACAAGATAAAAACAGTAATTAGTAAATTTTTTAACAATTATAATATATATAATTATATAATATTATGACTAAGATACCTCGATGTAAAATATTATAAAAAATGTAAACCAATAAAATTTTTAATTAAATCCAATGTTGCGTTTGTATTTCGCAGCGTCCCTCAAACAACACGACCACATACAAAACGGCCACGAGCAATTTAGAGATACTTTAGTGCCTTCCTATTTATCTTCCATTTATGTTTATTCGTTGCATTGGTTAAAGAATGGACGCGCACATCAACTGATCCCAAAACAAACAATGCGAAAATGAATTCTTTTCTGCGGTCCCTTTGTAAAGTCCGAATTCATGTTCCGGTCATGATGAAATCAAACACACATGAAATATAACCGGAGCTTTTCCTAATGCCAATTACTACTGTACGTTCTAATCAATCATTTCGTTCCGTCGACGTGTTATGTGACGCTTTTCAGTTTTTCACGCCTCGTTCAACGCCAAAAATGGAAATTAAAGTCATATTTACATATATTAAATTCGCGTGGGTGCGTAGCAGACTCGATGGTAAATGATTTTGAAAAAATATTCTACCGGCGCGCCGCTTGAAAGTATTATTGATAACGGATGGGTGATAAATGATTTGAAACGTTCCGAGATATTTTTTTGTCGGTCGGCTGGGCTGTCGATAACGTAAAATTTAAAGGCAGGCTTTTGTGAAAAATGTAAACGAGTTTTTTTTTTATTATTTAAAATGGCTATAGGGACTATTAATAAATGTAACTCATAAATCGAGTTATATTATTTAAAACTCGGATATGGAAACTTGTTAAGAAGATAATTGGAAAATAAATCCAGGGACTGGGGAATACTGCAAAAACCTCCAACTCATTAACTTTTTTTATTCGACGAAAACTAAGCATACCTAATTGGATGCTTCATTTACAATATTTTTCCTTGTTGTTTTAAACTATAAATATTTTAAAATAATCGTTTATAAAATGTAAAAGCTTGTTATGAAAATGTGTTTTCGATTATGATAAAACTTAATATCACACTGGACACACAATTATAGTTTACGGATTTGTAGAATATTATATTCATAATAGCAAAAAAAGTTTAGTCTAGTTGGTTAGTCAAGTCCAACAGAAAACGAAATAAAAATTATTAAAATTTTTAACAAACCTTACTCTACAACTTTTTTATGCAATATTTAATTCATACCTTTAATTTTTGTCTCGTTACAATATAAAATACTTCTTACACCATCTACGATGGTGGCCTGAAAATTTTTCAACCTAAACCCAAAGACAACGGCACTCGACAATAAAAGCTAGTGAACGTAGTTGTGCATCTTTTGACACTTACTCAGCAAAGTTTCGGCCATTTTGGACGCGCAATTTTTAGTTGACAGTCGTTTGAGTGAGCTGTTATTAATATTTTGTTTTTGAAAGACAATATGCCTACGTAAATCAAAGATGAGTTGGACTCTATATATTTTGGGACGTCCAAAAACTGCAACTACTGACGTTAACATTGCTAAAGTTCATCAAACGACCGCCGATTGAAGTGGGAAAGATAGCTCAGGTAATAAATATGTCCAAAGAACATGTGTGTCACATGTAAAATCAAGATTTTGATCTGTTGGCGCAGTTTAGGCACAATAAATCCGAGTTTTAGCGCCGATTAATTACTGTAAATGAAACTTGTATGGCGACTGTTTTTTGGGATAGTCATGGAGTTATCTTAATGTTCAAAAAAAATCATTACAGGGGCATATTACGTATCATTATTTGATAAGCTGAAGACAAAAATTGCGGAAAAACGGTTACATTTACAGAAAAAGAAAATCAAGACAACAACAACACCTCAGCGGTTGCACTGGCAAAATTCTATGAATTACGGTTTGAACTGCTTAACCATCCGCCTTACTCACCAGATCTAGCCCCAAGCGACTTCTTATTGTTCCCTCATCTAAAATCTGCGCTCTAAGGACAAAAGTTTTCGTCAAATGAGGAGGCAATCACCTTTGTGAACCATTATTTTGCAGAGAAAAACGTCGAGTACTATTTGGACGGGTTAGAGAAATGGGAGCATTGCTGGGAGAAGTGTACACTATATAATAGTAGAATTTTAATACTATTATATTAAATAAATGTTAAAATTGTTGAATATTCTATAAGCTTATCAGTTTCAAAACAAACATTACAAATTATTTTGACTGCCCCTCAATTTGTTTCCTTAAAAATTAATGAATCGAATCCAATTGAAAGCAATGTAAAAATATAAGAAATATTAAAATGGACAGAACAGCTGTTATTGGCAAAACGGCAAATTCTCACAAATTATGAGGCATGCTAAATTATCACGAAATAAACTGTAGGTTTTATTTTCGCAGTTTTTCCAGTGGAAAAGTTTCGAGTTTTGACAGCGGTCTTGCAGTTTTCCAGACACTAATTTTCTAATTACCAGTACAAAATTGGTTCTTCGGACGGAAAGTTGCAGACGACAACTTTGAAGTAAATAATGCTGCGATTGCAATTTTCGATTTAATTCGTTCGCAAAGCCGTTCGTACTGGATTAGTGAAATTAGGTTCTGTGTCGTATTAATCGTTTTATGAAACGGGATAACTTCAATCTCGATGAAATTATGTAGTATAATAAATAAAAATAGAAATTTAATTTTGCTTCTCTGCATACCATTTTTCCAATGATTTATAAATTTAATATTTCGAATATAATTTTCCAAGATAAAATCGTTAAAATTAATTGAGTTTTTTTTATATTAAAAGTTACAAATTGATTAAAAATCTTATTTCATATTGTTTAAGTAGGTCAGTAATAAATAAATATGTAATATTAGATCCTATTTTAATAATTATTGATTAGAAGTTGTTGAATTTTATTAGTATCCAAACATTTTACACATAATTATTACATTTGATTAGAGACGTTTATTAAAATTTATATACCATTCATTATAAATTAATTGACCACTAATTTATGAACATAATTAGCAACAATTAATTGACATTTAAACAACAATAATTGGGTCAATTATATTAATCACCCATATTGACAATCAAAACAAACATCCAAAATTCACCACCCCACAATTATCCAGCACCGAATAAATAAGTTGGAGGGTTCGAGGGACCGATAAAATAAATTCGTCCTCATGTTGATTGCAGGCCCGTCTGTAAATATTTAAAGAGAGAATCAGCGCGAACAAAAAGGAACACACAACAACGGAATCGTGATAACGGAGATCATTACGCTTAGCTGATCGCAGATAAGATTATGAATGGAGTGAGCGGAACGGGTGCGTCCCGGACTCAAAGGGCGGAAAAAAACTATGAGTCCTGGTTTTCGATAAGATCGGGACGCTTTCCGGGAGGCGCGCTCCATGTGTGTGTTTATGTTAATTTTTTAGAAGCCGCCGGCCGGTTTTTCGTCATGGGGATGAATGTCACGGGGATCGGGTGACGGCGAAGGATTAAAAACGGAAAGACCGAAGGGGGATGAACAATCGGTTCGTATATTTATCACGGTCCATTTTTAACACTTCAGTTGATTCATCAGGACCAGTTTTTTGATGGATTCATATTTCACATAGCAGATCGAATAGTTTTTTTATTTTGTTTCACATGCGCCACTCGAAAGTAAATTTTGTATTTGATTTGAACCATGTTGGACGTGGAAAATAAACTGCTGTAAAAATACACACCCACACAACATTCATTTATTTCACATCGAAACTGGGATATTATATACTTTTAATTTGGTTATTAAATTAAATTACACAAATTATGCTTAATGTTTTAATAATATTGTTGATTTTGTACATAAAAATCTAACAATTATTTAATTTGTTTCACATATTTCTTAAAAAAAAATGGTGTTCAAATTTAATATACTTTTGGTAAAATTTGAAGGAGGCCGAATTATTGGTCCACTGGAGGCAGATTTTTCCTTTCGACAAATCGGTAATCGCTCTAACAAAAAACCAACTTGGTTTGATGATACCCAAAATTGGAGAAGAGTAGAAAGGGCGCATATGTAATTCAAGATCGACATCTAAGACTTATGGCCTCCAAAAACCGATTGTCGACAACTAGATCTTTGAATGGTGAGTGATTAGGATAATAAGATCATGTTGTGAGTGTCCGAACGGTTTACCGCTATATAAGGTCATTTGGACTGCAGCATTATCAGACAACGACTACAGTGGTGTAGAGAACGACAACATTGGGGTGTAGAATGACATCCAGTCGTCTTCTCTGATGAATCCCGATTCTGCTTGGGTGGACATGATAGGCGAAAAAGAGTCAGACGACGTGAGGGAGAAACACGTCAACCTTAGTTTGATGTTGAACAACATGTACACTGCATAATGGGCGTTATGGCATGGGGTGCTATTGCTCATGGTTGTAGGTCTTTATTAGAAGCAACATGACAGCGCAACGTTATCTTTAAGAAGTAGTAGAGCCGAATATTCTTCCTTACCTGAATCGACCTAAGGGATGCAATAATTCAGCAATATAAGGGCTACCCCATTTTGCCAGGGTTAGTTTAAACTTTTTTGAAGAGTCATCTTTGGGATGTGATAATTAGAATGCTAGGAAATTTACCCCAGCCTCCATAGACATTGGAGGTTCTAAGACATGAAGTACAGGTAGCTCGGGATACTATACCTCAAGAGGAAATAATAGACCACCTAATTGAATCAATATCAAAACCTGTTAGGAAGTGTTTATATAACCTAGATAAACAAACATAATAACAAAATTATTAAAAATAATCTAAAATATTTGATATTTTATTTTAACTGCTTGTTTCTTGCTATAACATCTATGTTTTATCAAAACAATGTTAAATGTGAACTCCCCTATCTTGGTGTTGCAATTTCTTTATATATATATATATATATATATATATATATATATATATATATATATATATATATATCACACATTTATCACCAAATCACAATGGGAATAATTTTTGTTGTTAATTTGTTAATAAAATTAAATTTTACATATTGCTTTATTAATAATGACATTGATTCATGATATAAATATTTTGTAAAATAATTTTTATTATTATTATTATTATTTGTAGTAGGGGGAACTATCTATTTTTAACACTTTAATTAATTTATCAGGACCAGTTTTTTGATGGATTCATATTTCACACAGTATATCGAATATTTTTTTTATTCTGAACCTCCGGAAAGTAAATTTTTATATTTAATTCTAACCATTTTGTATGTGTGTAATAAACTGCTATAAAAATTAATACACACACAATATTATTTCATTTCTCATTGGGACATTGAGAAGTTATTTTAACATTAATTTTTTAATGAACATTTTTTATTTACCATTAATTTGGTAATTAAATTAAATAATATTAATTAAAAGATTTTTGTAAAAGTTCTCTTGTATTAATTTTACGTCACTCGAAAGTACATATTGTATTGAGTCGGAAATGAAAAATAAACTGTTGTAACATTTACTCAATAACATTCCCTTCTCATCGAAGTTGAGATTACTGTTCATTGGCATTTAAATTAAATTGCTGCATGCAAAATATATATTTTGTTTTAATTATAAAGTATTGGCGTAATTAATAGTTGAAATAATAATTTATTTGGAAAACTGAGTAATACCATTTACTGTATGATTTTATAATAGAGTTGTTACTATACATTTTTTAGTCACAAAATTTGTTATATAATTGTCAAAATGTTTATTTATTGATTTAAAAAGGTATGCATTTTCCTTTACTAAATAATATATAATAATAAAGAAATAAATTTACATAAAAATAAAATGTTTTGTCCATTTCCATCGCGTCTGCTTAATTAAAAATCTGCTCCGGCAGATTTATCTTTTCCAACTGAAATGCGATTAACCAATCCGAATTGAACCTGGAAAAAATATAACGAGCGACGGTCTTGCAGCACCGGCGTCGCGGAGACAGACGCCACCGCCGTGTGCAGTCGCAGCCGTTCGTCGGCGGTTTCATTAAAACTCCGATGCCTCATTACCTCGGCAATTAACCAGACAATCTGGAGTGGAGCGGGACTGCGGAGCCACCAAGCCATCGAGCCCCCCTAATTGACTAACCGGCGGAGTTGTCTGACACAAATAATCGGATTCCAGTCGGAAATTGGTAGTGAAATGCGGCGGCTGAGGTTCTGATTAATCCACTTTAAATCGACCGCTGCCAGTCGGGTGCTGTCCGGATTTCTCCTTTGCCCGGAACATGCAAACAAACAGCACTAACTGATTTTCCTACTTTCCGTTCTGCCATTACCCGAAACGTTCGATATCTCATTAAACATTCATAGTTTGAGGAACATTCCGGCTTTGTGTTCTTGGCAGGAGTTTGCCGATTTAACCGATTACTGATCTTGTGCTCCGTGTCTTGGGGATCGCCTTCGCTTGTTGCTGGAGGCTGTCATCAGACCCGATGAGGAATCGCGTAATTCGAAAATTAATTCCAGTCTCACTAATTTTTTCTTTCATATTTCGTATTTTTCAAAATTGGAGTACATTAATTAGCATCCAACACCCAGAACGCATTCAGATATTTTCAAAAAATTTGGTATACAAATAAATATTTATTGAAATAAGAAATTATTAAAATTGAAGTCAATCGGAAAACATATTGTCAGTTTTTTGTTCTTTTTTCTTTATATCTTTAAGGTATTTCAAACAAACGTATACATAGTTTTTGTTACAATTTGTATTTAGTAACATATACTAAATGTATAACATGCCTAGCGTACGAAGAAGAAATATTTTACCAGAGATAGAATAGTGGGCCTGAATGCAGAAATTTCGTTTTGAGAAATAGCACGGCGTTTGAACAGAAATGTAAAGAGGGCAGAAATGGTAGAGCAAGAGGTTCCGGGAGACCCAGAACTACCACAGAACCACAAGATCTTCGTCTTAAATTATTGGCCCTAAAGGAGAAGATGAGTTCAACCCGGATCATTGCTGATGAATTTTTTGTCGATGAAGATAGGCCAATTGGTATTAGATCTGTTTACCTCCGTATGAGGTCTTTTGACATACGAATTCATCGCCCTTTTTTGGACTTACTTCTACCAGCAAACCATAGGTACCAACGTAGTGACTGGCGTATGGAACGTCAACAGTGTAATAAGAAATGGAATCTCATTGTGTTATTGATAAATCACGCTTTTGCTTGGACATGCACGATGGACATGTAAGACGGCGACGTGGGTAAACACGTGATCCTCGATTTGCTGTGGAGAGTCATATCCATAACTCTATGGGTATAATGAATGGTATGGGGTGCTATTAGTTATGGTAGCAGGTCACCTTCAGTTTTCAATAGTAGCAATATGACGCGATATGTGGATGACGTTTTGAAGCCTTATTTTCATCCTTACATAAGAAGAGATCACGGACTAATTTTTCAGCAAGATAATGCCAATTCACATATTGTCAGGAATACATGAAACTTCCTAGAAGCTTCCCATATGAATTTACTGCCTTACCCATCCTGATCATAAGACCTTTGCCCAGTTGAACATGTGTGGGACATGTTTACAGCACCCTCCACAGAATCTTAATGAACTAAGACGTCAAATTCAGTTCGTGTGGGATAAGATACCACAAGAAAATGTCGATAATTTGATCAGATCGATACCATGTCAGGTTAATATTTTTTTAAATAAATTGGAATAAATCAATTACATGTAGATATTGCATTTTTCGACATATTCAAATATTTGTACCATTATTGTGAAGTGAGGAACTTTGGAATTCAATGTTATTAACGAGAAAATATAATTCATAAATACATTTTATATAAATTAAATAAATTTTGTAATTACATATTATGAATTTTATTTATAAATTCATTGAAGTTAAATTATTATAATATTATTTTATATTATTTTAAATTTTATTTATGTATAATTAAAAAATAATTATAAAAAATTTTACAAGACAATTTAGTAAATTAATATATTTGTTGCAAATAAACAGAAGTATATATGTAGATGTAATTTTAAGTACAATTAAAAAATGTATTTATTATTTTTTAACAAAAAAAAAAAATATATTAGAATGACTTTTAAGTAACTATTTTTAAAAGCTCTGGACTAGTAGTTTAGAGTACGTACTCGTCGCATGGAGATTTCATGTACATATTTATTCCGCAGGTCATTATTCGAGTCTTTTCATTTGACGCTCGTTATTTTTTGTAGCTGCAGTTGATAAGTATAAGGTAGGTAAAGTAAAATGTCATTAAAATTAATATTATGTTTAATATATATTTCATACAATAAAACTAAACATTTATGCAGTTTATAAGATGTCGATTAACTTGAACTGACGAAGAATCATCAAAATATATTAAAAAGTTTTATAACTTAAGAAAATATTAATGAACTGATAGATTTGTCAATATTTATTAAATGAATGATTGTGTATCAAGCTGTAATTAGTAATGCACCTCACCAACACAGTTGGTGATTTCAACCCCACATAACCTAAAAAAATTTAAATTTTGATTAGAATTCAGCATCAGAATGGACCAGCCTCACGTCGAGGTAATGAACCATCTGTATTTTAATGAAACCGCCTCAAACAGGCGACAACTCTTTCTCCGAAGAAACCAAAGCAACGCTTCAATTCGATGTCGCAACGCCTTGTTTATTTCATTATTTTTATGAGGTTCGAATTTTACCAAGTTTCACGCTCGTTAATTTTTTACACGACCGACGACGTCTTGCATAATCGTGGATTGTGCCCGCTTAATGGGACCGAGTAAAGCGAGCTTAAAAGCTTACATGCTTAACATTTTTACTCGGTTTTCATATGTAAATGTGGACAAAGTACGTCTCTGAACATTTTATATGTTTTATTATATTTAATTGCTTTGAACTTGATGCAGACGTGTTCCGAGTTGGCGTGAAATGATTTATACTGCCATGCTGCCATGGTTTCCGGTGTGCCAAAAAACTAAATATTTAAATTGTGTTCCATTATATAAAAAGGAAAATCTTATCGAACATACATGTAAATAATAAAACTGAAAAATTTCAAATTTCCCTACCAAATACTATATATATGATTCGTATTTTTTTATGTATGAAAGAAATTGGAAATTTTTATGTGATATCTGAAATCGCTTAAAAGGACAATAGAAGCTACTAAGGAGAACATCGATGTCGATGAAACAAGTTGTGGTGAAGATTTGTGTAAGTTTGATGGTTATAAAGACGTATTTTTACGTTGATTTAAACTCATTACATACATTACTTAAATATAAGACGAGGCAACGATCTACTGAAAGAATAAACAATTAACACACAGGGTGAAAAGAAGTAGGAGTAAAATGCCACTGTTGGTGCATTACCTTAAAAATAGTAATAAACATTTACACGTTTTTTATTCTGATCAATTACCTTCGTAAAACATATTCTAAAATAATATGGTCATTCGAAAAAATCTATTTTGCTCCCAGATCCCGATACAATGGTTGTAAACCAGTTGTGTTGCATTCCCATTCCGTCCGCGAAGAAAATCAGACACGTTCGTCATTCCCATTCGGACCGTGGCAATCAATCATTCGCCATACGAACATGTGGACACGCGGATGCGGATTTATGTCGTCCATCTGGTCTCATCGTTTTAACGCTAATGGCAAAAATGTAAATTGCACTCCCATACAATTTCAATATGCGTCAAAGCTTCTCGAATCGCGAAGCCTGATCAGGTTTGTAATATGTATGTGGCATTGTGGAGTTATTGTTGTTTTATGATTGTAATGGTAACCGAATATAATTTGTGTAGCTGAAGTATTAAATTATTCGATGCATTCACCATTATTTGAAAAGAATAGCTGAATGGTTGACAGATATTAAAAATTGTATAAAAATGTCAACAATTGTTTTATTTATGACTAACAAGGTAAAAAATACAATGTGGTTAATTTAAAATTTAAATATTCCTGTAATTTTTTTATTTTTAAATCGTTGGAATAGTATGATCCATATAGTGATTGATTCACCTTAACATTGATCTAAGGAGGTTTATGTGTGACAACTGGAAAGAGGGCTGAATTGATCTGTCCTGCCTATGATAATTCAGACGCATTCAATCGATGACCGATGAAGTCTGAAGATTTTGATGGACATGTTAACAAAATTATATAGGAAAATTGGCACTTGAAAGTATCCAGATGACTAATATGTTGCAATGTTACAATGTTACAATGAGAAAGAAAACACAAAGAGATAGTAAGAAGAAAGACCAGATTTAAGGTCCTAATGGGCAATTTTGACGTTCGCTTGACGCTCGATGTATTTCTGAACCTTTGCTAAGTTGTTCACGACCTTCTTCAGATTATGTTTTTCAACAATTTCAGACAGAACTTCAACTCTGGTGAATCCATTCCATAAACTCTTTTAAATCAATAATTTGCCCCCTAACAAACTAGACTAAAACCTACTAAAACCTCGATAAGAAAATAAATTTTTTGGCTTTTCACTTGGCATATTAATTTCGTATATGGGTGAATTGCCAAACGGATATTCAAATTTTAAGGATGCCATATATAATATTTTACAGGCAGTAGTTCAATATATGCAGTCGTAAAGGACACACTTGTACAAATTGGGTGTATAATAATAACCGGGCACGAGTATATCGGATACTAGTCCATATGCATTCCAAATGTACCTGGTCTAATGAAACGTTTATCATAAATGTAGATGATGAGGTAATAAAAAGTGGTCTTTAATATCCTAATTGATTGTAAAATTGTGACAGAAGTAGCAATGTGTTAGTTAATTTGAATAAATAAGAAATTTACAAAACATAAAACTAATAAAACAATTAATTAAAATGTTATTTAACAAACTTCAATGAAACCCAATGAATATATACAGTCATAATGATATCTGATATTTAATTAACAAATTTTGAATTGCTATTGCGCATATTTCCTCCAATCAGATTGATTAATTGCAATAAATATTTATGTAATAATACCGAATCAATTGAATATGATGATTTAATTCTAGACTGAAAACAGATGCAATGATGATGTTTCCCCCAAATACCATTTAATTGCTATTTTCAACAATAACAATATTACGAAATTTCCTTGTTCAATATGTTAGGCTTGTGCCATATTATTTATTATCGTAATATATTTTTTTTTATTATGATTTTGAAAGCTTATTTAAGTACACTAAGCTATGTTAATAATAAAACGTTTGAAATCAAAATCATATTAAATAATGCACATTTAAAAGCCCGAACGGAAAACTCTGAACGGAGTTATAAGCTTATAAAAGCACGATTGTAGGGATGAACGAATTGTGAAAAATTGTGTTTCCATTCGGAAAAACGGGCCCATTGCAGTTATAACTATGCCATTATCGTTTTTTTATGAAATCACGCTTTTTGACGGCCCGTTTACTGTTAATTATTGATAGTTAGCCTCACATTAAATATTTGATTGTATATGTAATGTGTGAGTAATTTCTGAATGTTGTAATTTTAATCGGAAATTGTTCTCGTTAGCTTTGAATATTATTGAATTAAAATCAAAATTCAAGATTTGGTTGTATTAATTTAACGAATGTTGTTAATTTAATTAAAATAATAAATACAGAAATATAGACTTCGAAAAGTGGAATTAATAATGATATTAACGTTATATAAAAACACAGATAAATTAATATCATAATGAATTAAATTATTTTATTTGGTAATCTAATTAATAATTAAGATGAACTTATTTTATGAAAAGACATTAGTAATGCGACTATAATTATAAAGGTTTAAAGGCAAAATATTGTGGCAGTAAGCCATATAAAAAATATTTTTAATAGAATTCCAATATTTTTTATTTTATTACTCGTAGTTAATTTTTCAGTGTGTTAAATTCAATATAAACCCAAATAAACGCAATTCAATTTAATTTTAAATTGTAAATTTTAAATATCTTACACAAAGTCGAATGGACACAACCACATACGTATGTTAACATCAAATATAAGACGAACTTTCCAAATTATTTATTTTGTAACTCATAAATTTACTGATTTTACCAATTAAATAATAATCTTATTAAATAAATATATTGTATATGAAAATATATTGTATATGAAAAAATAATACTTGAAACTATTATATAGTAAATGAAGATGCAATTTCTAGAATTAAAAATGTTATATAGTTAACTTACGGAAACTAAGTAGACTAGAAAATTATTAATTAGGGTTGAATTATTAAAGCACATCCCAGATCTAATTAACTGCAGGGAAATTAATAAATTACGTACGCCGCATCTTTGAAGTAGTAAATAGAATAATTAAAACTTTAAATATATGAAAGTATATTATTACACACGTTTTTTATATAAATTTTGTAAATTAAACTTCAAATATTAAATTATTAATTCTATATATTTTATTACAATTATATACAATTTATAATAATATCTAATTTCAGTATAATGTGCAAATTTTTATAACTATTGAAAGATGCTTAAATGCAGTGGCGGCTCGGGAAGTTAGAGTTTGGTGGGGCACATTATATATACAAAAGAAAATACAATATATATATAAAAGAAAATACAAACAAATATTTTTATTTATGCATAATTAATTACATACAATTCGAATGATCCACGCTTTTATCAAATAAATTTAGTCCGTAAGATAGTTTTTTGAAATAACAAAAAAACCTTTTATACCAAATATCTTCACCACACTTTGAAAATAAAAGATATGGCGAACAAAATAATTTATTCATTACTGTACTTTCCATTACCCATTCGAATTTATCGAACAATATAATATACTAAACGTTACCACAACTGAATCTACCACACAAAAGGTCAAGTATGTTTGGTGAAGGAATCGACAACTTCGTTTATATCGTTATTTAGAGTTATCTCATTGGCTAGAAGCACGCCTCAGCTCCCCTACCATTGAAACAAAAGACCATTCGCAAATGTTAGGAGCTAATAGAAATATTCAAGATTCACTTATGAAATTAAATGATGCGAAGAGACACATTTAAAAATACCATTGGAAAACTTATACACAAAATATTCATTGAAATTTAATATAAAACTGATATTATTTGTTTAATTGTCGGTTTTACAACATATTAACCTTCTACCTTTGTTTATTAGTTGTATTAGTTTAATTTATTAATTATTCTATTTCAATGATAAAAAAACATAAACAAGTTTTTTTCATCTGAGTAGTCCTCATTGCTTAAATATATTTGTTGGCAAATCACTTATTTAAAAAAATACAAAATATTATTTAAACATTTTTATTACAGATATATATTTCATGTAAATTTTGTAAATTCCTCATAAAATTAATAAACATATAAATAAATTATTAATGCTATATTTAATACTATTGTTTATAATTTACATTGAGATTTTAATTAATTAATTAAGTACACATACATTTGAGCATTTAATAAATAGACAATTATATACAGTAATTTTAATAATTTATTAAAATAAGTGTTAAAGTATATAATAAGATGAAACAAAATAAGTAACTATTTTTTTTTAACTTCCGATACTGAAAAATTGGTCCCAAGATACCTTTAAAAAATGCTCTCCAAAGATCAGCACTTAATTTTAATAGGAAGGTCCTCCTCATCTCAGTTTTCCATTTTTGCTTCATTCCTATTGACATTTTTTGTAGAAAATTGAATGCTTTGCAAAAAAGGTATCTTACAATTTTTTCATAACTCTTACAGATTAGAAGATATCGGAAGTCAAAGTCAAAAATTTTACAAACAAAAATTCTAAATTTTATAACTCTTAGATAAATAAATATTATAAAAAGCGCTATATATACATTTTTTGTAGGAAAAATACTTTACAAAAAAGATCTCTTGTGGTTAATCCATTACTCTAACCATTTAGACAATATTCGCATTCGAATCCCAATTGCGTCCTGATTTTAATAAATATTTTAAATTTATCCATTTAAATAATAAATTTTGAGATAATTCATTATTCATCTATTAAAAAAAATAATGTTTAAGTATTAATATGAAAATATTACACTTTTTGGCTAGTTATAAAAATTAACTTTTATTACAATTAGGATAATATAATATTTAATTATCTACAAGTTATAAGATTTAGAAGTACTAAAGAAATTGTAATTAACTTCAAACTTCGTCCTCCGATATCTTCCAAACGGTAATAGTTATGAAAAAATTGTAAAATACCTTTTTTGTAGAGTGTCTAACATAAAATGTATATAAAATTTTTCTGTACGATCAAATAATGGCGAGATATGGATTTTGACATTTCGGGCAGAAGAACAAATGGAAAACTGAGATGAGGAGGAATTTCCTATTAAAATTAAGAGCTCATCTTTGAAGAGCATTTTTTAAAAGTGTCTAAGAAATAATTTTACAGTGTCTAAGTTAAAAAAAGTGAGATGAGGAGGAACTTCCTATTAAAATTAAGAGCTCATTTTTGAAGAGCATTTTTTAAAAATGTCTAAGAAGTGTCGAAGTTAAAAATCAATATTTAGTGTATATATCATATATATTTGTCAAATTATTTGTTTAAATGAATCGTAATCAAATAAAATAAGTTTCGAATTGTCTTATTATACAGATATAATTTATTACGCATAACTATTGTAAAATAACTCGTTAGCAACCATTGAAATAAACGATGAACTTTTCCAATTCCGCATTCAAATTGGGGCGATAGCAGAGATATTTTGTTAAATCCGACGCCGTCGAGCTTTTCACACAAACTTCCAACGAATATGTAAATGAGCACGTTGTACACGTGCAGAGATGAATCGAAACGGCCTGGTAAAAACGGCACTGCTCCGGAATATCCAAAGTTGGATGTGCGGCAATCGCGAATTAATTAAAATTTCACATTAATTCCCCAAAAAGGCGGATAAAATTCGCCGTCTTTTCGGTCTGTTTCAATTTCGGATGTCGTATTAATTATGTCCGTTTATTGCGTCGAGAGTCGGTGCACTTGTCGATGAGTTATGGTTTATCGATGGCAAAATTAATGTCCCGATTTTATTGGGCGCATATAAAAGGTTTTATAGTTCAGTGTGTATTTCATCCAGGCAACGGACGCGTTGGTTCGCCCAACTGCCTTTTCTTTCCACTTCCATCCAGGATTACGATGTACACTTTCGGCGAGGGCATTAATATAGGTGATGTATATCGGATCTAATGACTGAACGTGACGATATTACATAGGGCTCGACTAATCGCCCATTGTCGAGAAGAGACTATCATTTAATTGCTGCTAGGTGGATGTATATTTTCATTATAATTTATAATAGTCATATAATAACAAAAGGGTGAAATATTATTATTATTATCATACAAATTGAGGTATTAACTTTTAACTACCGGTCGACCATACCTGAAAATTTACTCGTCGTAGTGATTCCTAGTTTATAAATATTCTGTAGCTTTTTTAAATTAGCCTATTTTGGCCGTTTTGTAAAAATTAACTTTTTTTCAAACAATTTCAATTGTATTTTTATACAGTGTGATTCACCTAACTAATTCATTCATTAGAAGTTTACGGAGAATAGAAAAAGGTATTAATTCGTTTTTATAGCAATTACCGGTCTACTTTTCTAATTTATTTGAAATTGAACGTTACCGTTTCGTCGAGAGTGATACGAACTTTATTATTTTCAATGGAACACCCTGTATATTTTTGAATTCTACTTGTAATTGGAAAATATTATAAGCTACACCTAAATCCAATCATTTTTAAGCCATTCATCATTCATTTTTTTTTAATTTTGACATTAATAGACTAACTAAAATATCAGTCACTAATTTTGATGGTAGAAGGTTTGGAATTTTTGGCATGCACCATAAATCATTCTGTAGAAAACCATTATTAGTACTCCCAAATTTTATATAGGATATTTATTATTTATGTTTAATTTTGTGCATCCTAAAACATCAATAACAATATTTTCAGTGTAACACCATGTATAAAAATGAGCATTATTTTTACATTTATAGTAAATTTTTTCATTTTATATATACGGAATACTTATACCATCGGTGGTGATCCACTGAAAATAACAAAGTTATGTTTCACGATGTACGAAATGAACGGTATAAACAAAACTAATGAATACCTTTTATAAAATTTGGAAGTACAAGTGTAGCCTCCATATGGAGTAATCCTTGAGTTAATGTGTATGCCAAAAATGAATTTTTGAGCATCAAAATTGGTGATTTTAGAGATATTTGTTCACTAATCTGTGAAAATTAAAAAAAAATAATAACTCAAAAACTATCAAATTTAGGTATTGAACATAGAATAATAATTTACTAATTTTTTCATTTAATTTATTTTCAACGTGAAATTCACACATGAATTAGATAGGCGAATCATCCTGTATATAAGTAAATATAACAAAAATACTAAAATATATTTATTTTTAAATATTTATTCAGTAACATTTTATGATAAAAATTATAAATTTACAAACGGTGAAACTGTTTTATATTTGAACAAGAATAAAATTTGTTTTAATTACATTAAATTTAAAAGTTTGAAACAGAACAATCTGATGAGATTAATTTCATTTATTAAATAAATATATACTTTTTCGTATGTTTGATGTGTGGAACTTCATAAATACGTTGCAAATCAAAATATTATTCCCTCAAAATATCGTAGTAAACTAATGATTCTATAACAATTCTATTGTTGACCATTTTTATTTAAATCTTATCTATCAAGAACGACAACGTTCGACAGTTTTTGATTTTAAAGACATGCAAAAGTTATTTTAATTAAGAGTCTCGAACAAAAAAGTTTCTTTGAATTTCCCAGATAAAAACGTTGATATGTATTAGAACGTCAAAGTAAATTTCGTCGTTTGCATAACATCTTAGAAAAATTGCTTATAACAAACTATTTAGGAATAAATTACCGAGCACCATAACTCGTGCTAAGTATTTCATCCGAGGATTTTCATTTCACACCAACTTCACCCTGAACTTTCCCGTTCATAAAAGTACCGAAACCTCGGTAGCTTACGCTTACTTACCGCCCATTGAAAATTACAAACTTTCTTCAGCTCCCTAAAACACTCGCTTAAAACAATACAATTTTTCCGTCTGTGATTCGTTCGTTCGTTCGCTGTTTACGATAATTTTGATGCAGAGCCAGGCTAATTTCGCTAGTGTAGCTGCATAATTAAACTTTTGCCGTAACATTTGCCGCTTTGGCTAATCCGCGGCGATCACGTGCCATTCAACGACAAACTCCCCGGTTAAGTTCTGCCAACTAATTTTGCACAATTTGGCGCTAGTCCGACTGCTTTATGCCCCCAGATCTAATCAGCGTTACATCCGTCTAATCGTTTTAGTTTAAGACGAAGATGAAGCCAGACTTCATATTATTAGCTTACCGGTAAAACGCTTTTATCGCTGTCAATTGTTGTAAAACGTTTATATTATTAGAAAAATGCAATTTAGAGTAGCTTTTAAATCTAAATCTCTGAAAAACTACTGATAATCAATAAATATCCACTGATTACTATCAACTAATTAATCAATACAATTCCACTAATAGGTGGGAATAATGTCACTGATGAATCAGTAAGTTGAAGTTATTAATCGGTAATTTCCATTGATGAATCAGTAAGTATATTGATTCCACTTAGTAATGAGTACAATGAAGTAGAAGAATTTTACTAATGAAGAAATAATTTTCAGCATTACTGTTTGAAATAACAGAATTCATTTTTCTACAAAATGTTAAGCACAACAAAGTCTTATTAGTTTTATCGTATTTAGAGCACATTTCAAAAGTAATTTTTTCAAAATAAATAAACAAACTAAACCAGAACTTCTTTGACAATTGTTCTTCTTACGGTTCAATTTGACACCGCTCCGACTTCATCGTCGGGTTTTGTAGGTGCCGCGGGACCGGCAACACGTTCGCAACAGTGAATCCGCGGCGGTGCACCGTGGCGGCGTTGTTGGCACAGACGGCGGAGTTGTGGCGGAGGCGGTTGCCACGGCGGCAATCTATATGCAAATTAGGCCGCAATAGAATCATTTCCCGTGACGCGGCCGACACCCACCACCTTCCTCGGCGCTCGCGAATTTTAATTTTACCCAATCGTTTATATCGACGGGACTTTTGTCTTTGGTGCATCTAATGAATGCGCCGCGGGAGACCGCTCTATTAAAAAAGTTTACTTAGTGTCGAACATTTTTAGCTCTGATTACGTACCGAAGAAGATTTAACTGAATGGATAAATGTTGACAATTTGTAAAAAATATAAAAATCACAAAATAAATATGCTTTATTAAAACTTTATTACTTTATTAAACTACTTAATACAATTGAGGAAACATTAATTTAGCAAGGTTTCCAAAATAAATTGGAAATGTTAGAAAATAGACCAGATAAAGATCGCTAAATTTTCATATTTTACATTTTGTTAAAAAATGAAGTTTGGCCGCTCTTTTGTTCCCTCCTAAACATTATAATAAGTTAAAATCCCCTAGGCAATCTAACATAAATAATGCGGAGGGAAGCCACCCAAAACACATACCTACTATAACAATAAATTGAAAAGGAACAAGGTATTATGTTGTAATTTGAGTAATAAATAAGTCACAAAAACTCATTTACATTGTCTTAACGATGTGTACGTAATAAAAGGCATGGCTTACCTTACATTAATTAATTTGTCACTTATTTCGGTATGAAATCTTGTTCATTATCCCAGTAATAACATATCAATGATATATCGTATTTCGATATTTTATTTCACACTCATAAAAAACTATTAATATAAAAGTTAAAATAATAAACGGGACCCAAAAAATGGTGGAAAATATTTTTTAGTTTCCAAAATGACCAATGCCACCACTAATTAAGAAAAATCATTTTTTCTTTCTGATTTACCAATTAAAGGTTCATTTAATATAAACTGCATGTCATAAGTAGAGACATTGTCAATATTTATAAACAGAACTTATGGTAATTTAAATTATTTAAAAAATAAAATATTTTCACTATTTGAATCAATTATTGCTTGAGACCTGTGGGGCATACTCTCTACTAAATTATTAACATAATCTTGAGCTATTTCTTCCCATAATTGTGATAACAATACCCAAAGTTGTTGTAGAGTCTTTGGAGATGGTACTTTATTCATAAGCCTTCTTTGTAGCATGCCCCAAGCATGCTCGATGGGAATGAGGTTTGAAGAGCATGGTGGTAACACCAAATGAGGGATTCCATACAATTTTCGACCTTCTTCGACTATTGTAACTGTAGACGATTATCGCTAAAAAACAGGTCCCCAACGGTAGCATAAAAATTAATAATTATTTGCTCAATAATGTCCCACCTATCATACTGTCCTGACAAATGTAGAGATCTGTTCTTCCCCTAAACAGATTCCAGCCTAAACCATAAGACCTTCATCTCTAACTGAATGAACCAATTGGCATGCCCTTCTATTTCTTGGTACCCCAGGTCTTGGCAGCTATATGAAAATCTGACTCGTCTGTGAACAGTACTAAACGCCAGTTGTCCCTTCAATTAATTGTCTAGCACATGTTAATCTTTCACGCCAATGTCGATCCGTCAACGGTACTCTTCTCAAAGGACGCCGAGATACCAAAGGTCGTCTGATGGTTCAAGTGGAAACAAAGGTATCAGTATCATGAAGCTACTGAGACAATGCTCGTGCAGTAATTAACGGCTCTCTTCGCGTAATTAAGATAACATATCGGTCATCTTGAGCGGTGGTTATCTAGTTCCCTGTCACATTTCCTGCGTTCTGAAGCCTAGACGCAAGTTTTGAAATAACACTTTGTGAAACATTGAAAATGTTTGCAACTTTGGTCTGTAGGGCACCATTTTGAAGCATTCCCACAGCTCTATTGACTTCATCTTGGCTTAATTTACGACATATTTTTACTAAACTTATTTAGAACTAATTTTATTGCAAAATAAGTAAAACATGAAATGGACGGTCCGTGAATATTTTTATTTACTCAGTAATAAAAACTTAAAATAAAATATGTCGTTTTAGTACACTTTTATTGTATTATTATTTATTTAATTTTACGCCGTATTATTTTATTCTTTATTTAAAGAACTTTCAGTGTATCTCTTAAAATAAAATTGTAGCAGAACGTTAAACATTCAATAAGATAAAAGTTGATAACTTTGAATTAATTTATTTTTACTCTATTTTTCATACTTTATAGCTCTTTTACATCAATCGTTACAAATACTAATTCTATATAAAACAACTACAAATTTTGTAAAATGTGAAACAAAGAAAAACATTTCTTTTTCCAAATTTATCGACATCCAATGAATCAAAGAGAAGTTATCACATTTTTCAAGAGATACACTTAAATTTAAAATTATTTTATTGTAAGTATCAATTTCTAAACAACTAAAATTGTAAAGAAGATTATTGTACTGAGCCTTGATTTCTGAAAAGGATTTTATCAGGATCTAGTTAAATTGATAAGTGAAAAAGAGTAGAATTGCCTTCAAAGACTAAACATTTCAGCTCGGACATTGTGTTCTTTAGGATAATTTAATTCTGGTGAAATTTCATTAATTAGTATGCAAATGAGTTTCTACAATGTGTTGGAGTAATTATAGTTCTAATTACTTAAAATGTCATTTAGAAGCTTGTTTATTATTCTATTAAAACAACGACGTATTATTATTAATGCATCAGCTGCTGTTCAAGTTTTAATAACCGCGGAAGTAAATATACTTTTTGCAAACTAAATTGTCAATTCAAAAACTCCGCGTCCCCAAAAGATATTAATTATGCCGGCAAAGCAAAAGATCGTTTTCCAACTGCGAACTCGGACAACAGGCGCTAAGTGCAGTTTGATTAAGGAACAGTTTTCGTAATTACACGAGAATTAAAATGGGAGCGGGCCAGAAAGGGGCACAGGGTCGGCACCGAGAGCGACGTGTTCCGGGACAATGCAGGACCGGCAGCGTGTGCAGTGGTTTAGTCGTAATTGGGACGGCCCTCATTTGCATATAAATTGTCAGCGGGGCGGCTAACCTGCCAAATTTGCATACTGTTGCCCGCGGTCCATGATTTGTTTCCATACAAGCTGCCGCCGTGCCTCCACACTCTGCTCCGTCCCGCTCTATGCGGTGCAATTCCTGCTCTATATACGCTGTCGATCCATACCTGTGAGCCATTCCACGAGGAATCCGTTAAGTATGCAGGCCACGTGATTATACAAATGGGAATTGCTGATAAAACAATGGGTTTTTGTATTTTTAACATCAAACCATAAACATGAAGCACTGTTAAGTGGTTTATACTTTCAATCTATGTTAGAAGTATAAATTGTAAAATATTTAGTCTAGCATCCTTTGAACGTTTCAAATCGTTAATTTTGCTGCCTTTAGAAACAACTTAAACTCAATATTACGCTTTGAATTAATTTGCATTTAATTTGAATAGACGTGGACATCTAAGGCAAACTTTCTAATTAATTAATGAGATATGAATGGAAGACCACATAAATTCTTAATAAACTTAACTAAAGAGTTCTAAGAAGTTGCAGAAAGCACATAATATGACGAATATAAAATAAAGCAAACTGAATATGAAGAACATAAAAGAAAATGCAAAAAGACCCAATGAAACTAAACGAAACTTTAAGAACTGATTCTTTTAAATCGGAAATTTAATCCAATAATCTAAAGCAAATCAATGAATCCATAAGAGAATTTCGGTTATATTTTGCACGATCAGATTTCATTATCATGGAATGACTCTAATGGTTCAAATCGAATCCTAGAACAGGTCGTGTTGATTTTCGATATATTTTATTATTTGCATATCGACGGGAGATAAACCAACACGTAGTCCCGTCCGACGTCCCTTGTGCCCCTCAGTTCACCGGTTTATCTCCATTCCGTTCGTTCGTGTTGTTTTTTACGGCAATTCATCACGATGGACGCAATATGTAGAGCGGATTGGTTTAAACGCTCATTTTCCACGGGCACCGGCAATAAATTTTGCCAATGTCGTTATACTCTCACAAAGTAAACAGGAGAATTCGAAAATGTTACTTAAAATGTATATGGAATAGATGTACCTTATTAATCATTTTCTGCCTTATTTTAATTTTATTCCATTTCTTCAATTATTCATTCGTTCTCTCAATTATGTCATTGTTAAGTATTTCGTATATTTCTTTTAAATTTGTGGCCCTAAGGATCTAAAATTTAAATTGAAAAATAATTCAGTATGTGGATTTTATTGAGTATTTAAAATTTCAGAATTATGGGCCAAAAATTAAATTTTTATTTAAATAAAATTTGACTGTCACTTCATTATCCTTTTGAATCACAGTTCGCACAATATTTGGCATACAAAACTATAAAGAATAATGTAAAAACTCATTACTTGAACTTCTGAACGGCGAACCTCGTTCAGAAAACGACAAAACGAGTTCAGCATATGTATATCTGTTTTCCTAAAAACATCCTGTAAATCGTAGTAATACAACATTGAATATGCACACATTCGTAGGAAAAACCATTGCTGGTAATAAATCACAGACCGGAAAAAAGTCATAAATCTTTTGTGCGAAAGTTGAACGTACACCACGGAATCAAGTGTAATCCCGTGCCAGAGCGCATTCTTAATTATTGCACACAACAGCGGGGGAACATCAGTCAACTCGGTCCCTCAGGACTAACAAGGACGTTCAAAACCTGCACGGTGGCCCAAATATAATATATGAAGTTACTCTTGCAACTTTTTAAAGCTACACACACAGCTACATCATCACTGAAAATTTGTTACTTTTATAAGTTTGGTGTTTTTAAAGAAATACATATTAACAGATATCACCTTAATAGAGATGATAAGATTCATGTTTTTTTTTTATTTTTAGATTGTATAATGGTACGATTGATATTTTTTGTGAACTGTGATACAAAGTAAAAACTTCAAACTAGAAAACATAAATATTAATATTTAATTAAGGTTGTGGATACTGTTGTTAATTTATTATTAGTATTAAATATTAATTTATTATTAATTTTTTGATAATGTGATCTAGGTGGGGTGGGTGATCACGTGATCGGACTGTGAAAATTTATTTAATATAAAAAATAAATAATTTTTTAATAAAAATTTGAAATAAATTGTAATTTCTTATTTATTTTTATCTTTCAAAATTATTTATTTTTACTATATTTATATAATTAACAAAGTTTTCACAATTTCTTATATTCTACATAATTTATTTTTTATAATTCTTTAAAATTTTAGCAAATTTTAATAAATATTAACTAAATATAATATTGTTCTACTTTACCAATTCTATAATAACATTTTTTCTCAACCAATAAAAAATAAAAAATAGATAAATGTAAAAAATAAAAAAAAATTATTAAATTATAACAATTATAATTAATTTTATAAATAATTATTCGTCAACTTGTATTGTATAAATCATGATTTGAGCACTCAATTATCAAATAAATGAAGTTTTAATATTAATATTTAATTATGGCTGTGGTTACAGTTGTTTATTATTAGTATTAATTATTAATTTAATAATAAGTTTTTGGTGATCACGTGATCAGAGTGGGACTGCCATGTTATCGGTGTATGGTAATCATCGGGAAGGGGTAATCACGTGATCACGTGACCTGGAATGTGAAAATTTGTTTAATTTAAAAAGAAAATTAATAACTGTTTAATAAAAATTTTAAACAAATTGAAACGTCTCTATTTAATATATTTTCATACGAGATCTGCATTTTTTATAAAATTATTTATTTTTATTATATTTATATAGTCAACAGAGATTTACATTTTTTAAAATTGTACATAATTTATTTTTCAAAATTCTTTAAAATTTTTGGCGAATTTAAATAAATACCGTAATAACTAAATATAAAATTTGTTTTATTTTACTAATTACATATTAATATTAATTTTTTTCTCAACCAATAAAAAATAAAAAAATGGATAAATGGTAAAAACAACTTTTTAAATTATAACAGTTATAATTAATTTTATGAATTAACATACGAAGATAAATTTGTAAATCATGAGTTTAGCACTTAACACACTATAAGCGGGTCGGGTAAAAATACCCGTCTCGAGAACTGTTGATTGTTAGCGGGCCCTGTAATTTTTACCTTTTTGAATGTACAGTAAGTAAGTACTTACTTTAAAAGCGGGGTGAGATAATTTTACTCTATTGGTTTACATATCATCATTCAACAACTTAGTTTGGACTATTTTGCTACCCGCCTATAATGTCTTAATTATCAAATGTATGAAGTTTGGAGTTAGGTAATCACGTGATCGGGATATAGTGATAACGTAATCGGAACGGGGTGATCAGTGGATCAATGAAGATTAGTTTTGGTACTTCTACAAAAGCAATAGATACTAACATTTTCTGATATCTAGTCTTTTATGTACAGTATTACAATCGCCCTATCGTCTAATTTAAATTTAGAACTTTTAATAGAAAACTGGATCTTCCCTATATTCCTGCTTTTACATGTAATATGGTCGTATCAAATAATTTAATTATTAACTAAATTAATTATATTCTAAGAGAAGCAGGAATATACTCTTTTCTCCAAATTAATGAGAGTTCTCTTTACATCTGATATTTATCTTCTTAACTAATTGCGAAGAGTCGTTTCTCAGAATATCATGTATTTCCAAAATGCTCAGCCAACATTAATTATTTTAATTTCAACCTACCCATCGACATCGTAAAAACTGTGGCAAATATGAAGGATACAAATTAACATACAAAATTATAAAATTACATTTTGTCGAGCAGCGTTTTATCAGTTTAGCACTTTTTAAAAAACACCCGACCACGGTAAACCGACTCCTCGGTTGCTCATCTAACCCACATAGGTGAGCCCGAACGCCTCTCATAATCGAGAAGAATTATTGCCAGTTTCACTGGCAGCGTATATACATACATGCAAACGTATACGGATATATATAATTTTAATGCTGATGTCGGTTTATCGTTATCGTGTCTGGCAGGACGGGCGGCAAATGCGGGCGGAAAACGCGAACGGGATATTACCGCGAAATGGATGGGACAGAAGCTGTGCTCCGATGCCGGCTGAATTTTAATCATCGTCCTCATCGGTTCTTTGCGACTTTTCCCCATCCAAACAATGCCAACCATCCGCCGTGCTTATCGCTTTAATATGTCAAGTGATTTTGTTCCTTAACATAGTGATTTACGGCGGAGGATTAACGGCGACGGTAACGGTTACTGTACCGAGGTTTGGATTAATGATGGATAAATCATTCTCAAGTACATAATCGTCTAAATTGATATTACGGGGATTATTAATTACAGAAAATCAATAAGTATTCTGTTTCAACATTATTTAGTGTCCCTTATGGTGGTAAAAACTCCAACAACCATGCAAGAATAAAAATAAATAAAAAAGTCTAAAAAGATTATTTTAGATTACCTGCAGCAATTATTAACAAACTAATGAATATATTAATGATTCTGAAACTAATTATTAAATATTTGCTATAAAAAAGGTTCGGATTACCAAATAAAGTACAAAATTATGAATAATACGTACACGTTATATACGGACAGAGTGGTCATACTTATGGCAACTTATGTTAGTATTGAATGTTAATATTATTCTTTAAAAAATTTACAAAAGACAGGCTCATATATAGAGCAACAGATTAAATAACACAATAATTTTATTACAAAAAAAAATTCTTTTTAAATTAAATTAATTTTATAATTATTAAGTTTCTAAACATTTTGTACCTCAATTTATATATCTTTATTTATATTTATATACAACATTTTATTTCGGGCAGTGTTAGCAACCAAACCCTATATTCAATACAATTGATTTTATAATTTATTTCTGTGTCCGACAATTAAAAAATGGTTCGCTTCTGAAGGAGTACGTGTAATGTCTTGGCCAGCACAAAGCCCAGACCTCAATCCAGTTGAAAATTTTTGGGATGAAATTGATCAGAAAATCCATGCAAAAAGACTGTCAAATTTGAATGAAATCTCAAAATCACTCTAAAGAAATTTTGAACGATTATATTGAAAAATCGAAATCTATGAAGAAAAGTTGTTTAGAAATTATTAAAAATAATGAATATGCTACGAGATACTAAATAAAAGAAGGGTACGTACATAAGGTTGTTTTATTTTATAGTTGCGCTCTATTTTTCATTTTTGAATATTTTTCAAATATTAATATATAACTAACTAAACCTACTAATAAATAATTATATTGTATTGTTTTTTTTTTTTTAAATATACTGCACAACTGAAAATAATGTGGATATTTAAACGTACACTTTTATCAAGACAAATGAAAATTTCTAAAGTTGCTCTACATATGAACGTTAGTATATATATATATATATATATATATATATATATATATATCAATTCCCAAAATGTGAAAGAATGA
The DNA here is from genome assembly GCF_024364675.1 of Aethina tumida. Lineage (NCBI taxonomy): Eukaryota > Metazoa > Arthropoda > Insecta > Coleoptera > Nitidulidae > Aethina > Aethina tumida. Next base: position 18,347,002 of record NC_065437.1, on the reverse strand, counting down.
TCTCACTCGAACAAAACTGAAAACTCAATAAGACACCAGAAAGTTTTAACAACGGGACAAATTTAATAGTTTTAAAAACATAATTAATCCATTTATTGATTTTTCTTTGTGTTAAACTTTTTATTAGCGGTGTCAGTTTTTCGGGGTCAAACCTCCCGCCATCCATCCTTTTAGCGCAAATTTCCAAGGTAAATTATTTATAACGGCCCAAAGTTCCCGAAACTTTCTTGTTATCGGTCGTTAACGGTCTCTCCCCCGTTTCAGCACTAATAAGTACGGCCTATACAAACTCAACTAAACCGCCATCGACAAAATCTACAATAAAAGCCAAATTTACCCTGCAATCCAAGGATGACACGTTTTTGTGTCCATATTTCAATTATTAATAGCGATTTTTTTATAAGACACGGAAATGTTATCCAATTCAGATAAAGGTCATTGTTTCAGAAGCAATAAATCATTTATTACACGGCGACTACACCTGAAATGTAAATTTATTGCGAACGAATAAATGAGCCCTGTGGCAATTCACCGAGTACATCGATTGAGTCGAACAGAGTCCAACACAATACAAATTAATGAATGCCACGAAAAGCAAATACGGTACAGATCAAAAGATTCTGGTAAACAAATAATGAAACAGTCAATTAAAAATGTCCATTAATTACACACTTGTAAAAAATACGTGTTTTCCCATCATAAATATCTTTAATCATGATTGCAAAATCAACGAAAATTATTTAAATATTCCGGTGACAATTCAGATATCGACATACCATCTAAATAAATTTGTCATGAATATTATAGTTGATTGATTCAATTTTATGCGGAGGATCAGGGTTTGTTCTAATCACGTGTCAATTATTTACGGAATACGCGTCTGTCTTGTTACGTTTCAATTTAACGTAACCCCATTCTAGGTCCTCCTTTAAATTCCCACTGAATCTCATACACTATCGAATAAATTAAGCATGCGATAAATAACTTAGTGTTAACCGAGTAAAATTCCCATTATTCCAACCCAATAAATTAAGACATGATTATCTACAAACTCATACAGTTATGCAGTTTTTTAGTTTAAATTCTGCAATCAACCCAATATCAATACAATCAACGACCGCGGTCATTAATTCAATTGGTATGTGCGAATACTGGGAAATATATATTTGGTTCGTAGTATGATTGAAACATAAACAACGGAGAACGTTATACAATTAAAACGTCCTTGTTAAAATAATTACTTGTTGACGTGAAAACGCATAAATATAGGAGTTCGGAGAATTGCAAACATCCCAATTGCTGTACCGGGATATTCTGAAATACTGGATCTGGCTATGGATTTTGAAATAATTGACAAACCGTTTTAATGTCCATAAACGTGCGGTTATTAATTCTAAGTCTGGTTGATACTATTCAGTCGTGAGGAATATGTACATTTAGTACAAAATAAGTCCACGTCCACTCTCTTGAAATTCCATGCTTCATTAAACAAATAATTTATATATTCCCCATTATTCCTAAATGTTACAAGATTTTGAATGGGAAAAGTAGTAACAGCAACAGCCCAATAAACGACATCATGTTAGTTAATTAGACCATCAAAGAAACACTCAAACTCGACTCACCACCCTAAACCATGAGTGGTTCCCATCCATTACACGTTTTACCGGGATTTTAAGCATAAAAGCACAATCATTTTTGACCACATGATACTAGGGTGTCTTTTATCTTGATCATTTTCGAAATATACATTACAAATCCTTCCGATAACACTAATGGTTAATTAAGAATAATTTTCCCATAATCTATAATACATATAAATAAAATTGGAGTGTCTGTTTGTAATATTGAAATAACCGTTTTGTACTACATGCATATGAATATAAATACTGTACATACACCAAAATAATATTTTTTACAACTTTTGTCTTTCTGTTTGTTCCGGCTAATCTCTGAAATGGCTGGACCGATTTTGACGGGACTTTTATTGGCAGATAGCTGATGTAATAAGGAGCAACTTAGGCTACTTTTATTTTAGAAAGATAAAGTAATGTTGTGTCCAAGTACTGTTCAGTACCACGCGCAGCTCACGTGCATGCCACCACTGGGCCATCACGTCGGGCGCCTCCCGGACGAAGTCGCGGGAACAGCTGGTCATAAAATTAATTCAAATTAAAAAGAATTGTTCTTTTAATAAAAATGATTATGTCTTTTAGTTATTTCTTACGTTTTCAGTAATTTTTTGAGAATCCAGGAAGAATTAGAATTATTTATTTTTACTTTTTTAATGATTTTTCAGCAAATTAGTATTGGTAAAAAAATAAAAATGCATAGTTATTAAAGTGAAACTATGTAATTTAATCAGTATGAATTTAATCGTATAGATTTTGATCGTATGTAAAATGATCGTATGAAATTTGACCCTATGGAAAATGATCATATGGATTTTGATCGTATGGAAAATGATCGTATGGATTTTAATCGTATGGATTTTGATCGTATGGGATTAGGTCATTTTACGTTTTTAGTAATTTCTCACGATTTAATGAATTTTTGAAATTTTAGTAGTTTTTTACGTTTTTAATAAATTTTTACTGTATGTATATATATATATATATATATATATATATATATATATATATATATATATATATATATTTAAGGCTACCACTCGTAATTGTAGCAATTAATGCACCCAAGAAATTTCGAAAGTAGTAAATACTAATGAGCCATTAGTATTTACTACTACTCACACGGGAAATTTTCTTCGAAACTAAATTGTTCGAGAGGACCGAAATTTCTTCCAATTTTGCTTTCACAATAATTTTCACATAAAATTTTTATAATTAAAAATTTTTGGTTATAGAAGTCTAATAAACAGCTTGTAAAATATAAACAAAAATATTATTTTTAAAATTTCTAAATGGTACAACAATATTTATTGTCATATTTTTTATTTAAATCTTTTTACTGTATCTCTGATGGTGGTACGTTAAATATATTATTGTCATATTGTCTCAATTAATGTCGATAAACTTAGTATCTAAAGAAAATAATATGACCACTTTTCATTTTTTTTTTTTAAATTTTTAAATAAAATGGCAAATAAAACAGAAAAAGCCAAAGAAGTTGGTGAAAGCTACATCTCTTATATTTTATGTTACCAAAAACATAAAAAGAAACTATTCGATTAGAAGTTTCTGAAATATGGTTGACCAACTCCAATATTTAACAACTCTATGCATAATACAGAACTGTAATCGCATAAATATTTATCAATGCAGGTGCCGTTCGAGGTTCGTTAACTGTTTATTAAGACTTTAATCAATCGTAAATTAACAACGCCTCGAATTTGGAATGACTTTTGTGTCACCGGATACGACCTACTTCAATATATTCTTAGGAAAACCATTCAAATTATTAACCTTTAAAGGATATTATTCCAATAACGCTATAATACTGCCAAGTTCTATATTAAACTGCCATGACGTGCCATTCTATTGAATATCATCGAAATAAGCATAAACCACAGCACAAATCATTTTGTTTAGCGTGCGCGAATGTCGCTAAAAGAAAATAAAAATTTATAACCAGCAATTTAATATTGGATACGAGTTTTCAGCGACGACTTCTGTTTTGTTCGGTGCAATTGATAAAGTAATTTCGACTCGAATCGATACGGATCCATGTGAGAATGGAGATTTTCATAAGCCATCAATGGCGGTTTTAATTTGTATCGGCAAAAATCGCTAGAGGATTTGCACATGCCGTTCCGCCAGTGGCTTGTTAATATTTCCTGTGAACGTACCCTATCTTTAACCCACCAAATACTGAAATTTGAATCTGACACAAAAATAATTACACATTCTGTTTGCAATTAAGGCAAAATACAAAAATTGTATAATAATTTCCTAGCATACCAGCTCGGATTATTTATATCAATAAATTACACTGATATTAAACATGTTTCTCTATGCCCCAGTTCTCTATAATAATAATATCAAGTTGCTGATTGCGACGAGCTCAGATTGCATGATCGCCGGGTCGTTTTATAGAGATAATTATAGGCGAAAATTTCGATAAATGACAGTGCCGCCTCGCATATTTGAAATTCCCATAGAGTCTTAGTAGATCATAGATAGAGTAGATATTTTTGAGGATCGTCGAGGTGCATCATACATGCATTTTATTTATATGCAATTAACTAAAAAAAATTATATTGATTAAAAACAAACTTGTAAAAATGGAATGATTTTTATAATTTTATATCCTAGTATTTTTATGTTAAAATAAGTTAAAATATTAAAATATGTTAAAAATCCAACTGATAAAGTTTGAAATAAATTTCCAAATTCAAATTTCAAATTTTTTTTAGATGGTATTTGATTTGAATTTTTTACAAAAATATAATTATTTATAGCTAAATTTGAAAAAAGTTACATAGAGATAGTATATAATTATTATATTAAAAATTCAGCGAATTCCAAGAAGAATGGATTCATATTTATTGTTTTACATGGAATGAATGCGCCATTTATATTTCCAATAACATTAATATAATAATATTCAATGAAATTATTATTTTATTTACTGAATTGTAATAAAAAATATTTTGAAATTTTCAATAACAATAAGTTAGTTATACTATTTCCAGATTGAGTGAGCAATTTTATATAACATAATGCACAAATAAAAGTTAAATGGAATAAATCGAAACCATTGCAAACTACTATAATTAGATTAAAAATTTTAAATGCAAATTCAATCTTAATGAAATTTATTCTCGCTTACATTTGGATTTGAACATAATTGAATGAAAAATGTTTACCACTCGGCAATTCTACATTACAAAAGTAACTAGTCTAAAACGCCAGTTAATTTATCGGTACACAAAAAAAAAGTAAAATCCAAATAATTAATTGATGTTCAGTGAAACTTGCTTGGAAGACGCCTAAATTAGGTACTCACCTAAATTCTGTATTTCGCAGGGCAGTTCGACCGTATCGCCCGTCACCACTTTGAATACGTTGCCCCGGGAAATAAATCTGGGAGTGACGGCCGGTATGTGGCTTCCACCGAACGTCGAACTCACGCCTTCGGGGTTCATGAAAAAGAGCACACAAAGGATCATTAGAAACTGCGTCAATTTCAGAAAGGAGTCAATTGTAAATCCCTATTGTACCGTTTGTATTGTAAATTTAAAGAGGTTCTACGAGAGGTTCAAAGGAGCCTAGAGAATTAATTTAAATTAAAACAAAATGCTGTGTTCTAGAAAATAAATATTTTTTGTATGAATATTATTTCGCAAATTACATACAAAATTTCAGTTCAATAATGATCGAATAACGCTTCAATAATTTCGAACATATTTACAATTTTGAGGTACATAAAAGTTGTATTAATTAATTTAAAACGTGGTATTATTTTATTATATTTTCCAGGCTAGATAAGTTCATTAAATATTAATTGTAATAATGTATAATTTTAAATATTTATAAATTTACTTTCTCTGTACATAGAAATAACAAATAAATTCTGTAATTTTCTCTCTTTTATCCAGTAACCACAAAACCCTTTCGAACATTACTAAAAGAAAACAAAGCCATCATTAACGGGGCAGAACTGAGAAGGGTTAACAAGAAGGATGCGAAGCATTAACACAAAACGAAAAGGATCAACCGGGAACCGGTGCTACCAAAGGATTGATTAGCATTGACATTAGCGAAGGGGTTGTTTGAATGATTAAGGAACATGTGTCGGTCTCCGGTCACCTTTCACATTCATCAATAAAAATTTAATCTTACTACTTAATAATATTCAATAATTTCAAATAATTTATCTCAAGTTCAAGTTTATTTTATAATTTTTTTTAGATTTAATAATATATTTTAGGTGATACCTTCAAAAATAGGCAATATACAGTGATTAAGGTTTGAGTAGTGTTGATTGTCGTTCGTCGAAAACCTGTTATCGAATGATCGATTTTAGTCATTTTCAGTCCACCGTGCGTGGTTGCAACCGATGCGAATCCGGGATTAAATTCGACCGCAAATAAGTCAAATAATGTGTACAGTTTCCGTGTTTGAATAGCGAGCGTTTACTTTGTAATTTCGATCTGGTCAACGCATTGTGTGCATAACTTCAGCGGCAAATAAAATCTGTCCTGTCAGTTCCGATGTTGTTTTGTCAAGGTTTATTGATGAACAGTTTACCGTAGATTTTATTGTTTGGTTTCACATATTGGTTAATATGTCTTTTGTAAACGTCAATTTAACTTAGAAGAAATTATCAGATAAATTTCGTTTTCAGAACACTAATAGTCAAATTAACTGTGTAAATAATTCATACTTATTTTGCAGGTTATGCTAACATATACAGGGTGATTCACCTAACTTATTCATTGGAACTTCTTAGAGAATGGGTTATCATTTATCTAGTGTTGGATAGATGTCTATTTTCAGTATACTTTATGGAATAATATAATATAATATCTTTTAACTACCGTTCCATCCATGTCTCAATATTTACTAATCCAAGTATTTCTTTGTAACAAATAAATGATACTTGTAAAATATGTTTTATTTTTAAATAAAATATTTTTGATGTTTTTTATATTAAAACAATTTAACGCTGAAATAATTATTAATTTTAAACATTTTAATGGGAAAATATTTTATTAATTATTAATATCTTCTTTCTGAGTATAAGTTGAAAAATTAAAAAAAATATTATATTCAAAACAGATTTCTGTGAAAATATTCAATTCAATTCGTTATTATTGATAAATTTAAAACAACATTGACTTTTATATAATTTCAATTAACTAATAAACAACAAATTTTATAAGGTGGAACGAAAAAAGAGGAATTCTGCATTTGTTTGATGAATTCGGTTTGTTGCAAATGCATTATGTGTTCTGAAACAAAATAATGATTTAATATTAAAAATACTATGAAATTAAATTAATAGTCTATATTAATCTTTTCATCTAAGACTAGGCTTCTGATAGCTTGTAATATTCAATAACTAATGTTATTTTATTTTATTGAAAGTTATGTTTCAATATACACGTTGTATTATGCAAGGCTGGCCAGTGGGCAAACGCCTTCAGTAAAATATAAATTCGTTAGGTTAGAAGACCGAAACGAACTAGGTTGCATTATCCACGATGCTTTGTATATTGAATTTACAGTTTTATATCCCGAAGCGACCATTCAATTTATAGTGCTTGAATAAACCGACCCCGTTCGAACAGAACGGGATAGCTCAGAGGGAATCGTGCAGAGGAATTGTTCGACGCATACACAGTGGCCAGGACATGGATCGGATCTATTAAATATTCACCGATACGGCAATAATAAAACATTCAGTACTGTTCAGTAAATTTGTGGAATGCTAAATTGTGTTTGCGTCCCCGGTATACTGGATAAACCGTGTTAAATGCCACTGTCGATATAAACCACGGGGGATCGACACTCATCAATTCTGACGTATAAACTCGGGGACGAGGTGAGATGCATACAGAATTTTCTGCCGCCGGGATAATGGAGAGGTGCTGTAAAGTGAAATATTGAGACGTTGAGAACAAACGGGTCTCCGGTTAAATTTTGTTGAATGAAATATACAAACGATACGAAATGTTCCATTCACGTACGTTTACCACGTGTATATTATGATATTATGCATGTTAGCAATTAATCTGTTTAACTCGAAAAGAGTAAAATATATATCTGGATACAATTTTAAATACACAAACCTATCTGTTTATTTATCAAATAATTGCTCATATAAAAATTATAAATGTATAAATTTAGAAGTTCAACGAACTAGAATCGAGATAATTTCTTTGGTTTCCACGTCTTTTCAACCAACTTTGTAATAAACTTTTATTGCTCTCCAGTTCTTTTGGACCGAATCATAAAAAGTATCATTTGCGATAATAAAAATTGTAGCAATTTTGAATTTTTGTATTTTGCATTGGCATATTGCAGAAAATGTATATTTTTGAGTAAGAAAATCACATATCTTTTAATGCTTTTAAAATTGAATTTAGTTTTTAATTACACGAGTAGTAATGATTAATGAATTAATCCATTAAAAAAATATTATATACTTCACTTATACAGGGTGTTTCATAACGTATCCGAAATTTTTTACCAGATATGCCCTTCTAAATAATAAGTCCATTTCTTAAAAATATTCTAATAAACGTCCAACAGAAAACGAGATAAAAAATGTTAAAGTTTATAACAAACCTTACTCTACAACTTTTGTATGCAGTGTTTACTTCTTAATATTTTCAATTATTTTAACCAAAACCATTTTTATCTGTTTTTTTTTTGTTTGTTTAAACCGAAATATACAGTACGGAATTACAAAATATCGTTGAATTGCGTGAACGAATAACAAGGGCTGCCGATAATCTGCGTCTCCGGGAACAGCAGCAAGGAGGAACGTTGGATAAGACGGACCCAAGTTTGCTTGCGGTCAATGGAGAAAACTTTCAACAGCTTTTGTTGTATATCGTTTTCTGTTGGATTTTTTTTTTATATTTTGATATACTATAAAACTCAAAATATTGTATAGGGTGTTTAGTATTTTCGATTAATTTTTTACTACTTTAAATGTTAATAACTTTCTTATTTTTAAGGGTATTTTGAGAAATTTTAAATTAATTTTAAATATAGAGTTTGACAGTGATACCTCCGTATAATTTGATTTTTATTTTTTTCTTTTCAATTGTAAAGTATGAAAATATTTACTTGTCACATTTTTGTGCCCAAAACCAAAATCTACAGGTATGAAAATTGAATAAATCAAATTATTAATTTTTTTTATAAAAAATCCAACTACACATTTGGATTAAGCATCATCCTGTTGAAACGAGTGTATACCAAATTTCGCAAAAAAATTATACATATTCATAATTCTATATAAATATTCTTTTTATATTTTTTTATTAAGTAGTCTATGGAAAAAACTGTTAAAAATAGTACATTTATCTTATAGCCATTTCAGGGGGTGCTTAATCCAGTGATATAATTAGATTAGAATTAGATTTGCTGTAAAAAATTCGCTAGTATGATATCTTCAATTTTCAAGCCTAAAAAATTATCCAATAGAGTTTGGTTTTAGACCAAAAAACGAGACATTTTGTAGATATTTTCATGCTTTACAATTGAAAAAAAGTTTGTTAAAATTGAAAGTTTTCAAACGGACCACATTATATATTTTTTTAAATTTTCTATTGTTTGTTTTTGTTATGTTTACGTAAAATATATAAAACGTAGAATTTACACATATTAATATTATTTGTTAGAAATAAAATTTGAAATATTTTTTTTTATATTTTTAGTGATATCTCTGTAAATATTCGTTTTAAATATAGGATATGTTATAAAATATCAATAAAGAATAAAATTCCGTGTTGAACGAAAAATTTTATGGTAGTTCCATTTGAAATATGAAATTAAAAGCATTCATGTCAAAATTTTACAATTTTTACAGGTGACATTACAATTATTAAATAAATATATATATATATATATATATATATATATATATATATATATATATATATATATATATATATAAAGAAAAATACAAAATGTAAACATTTTGTATGTTTGTTATTCAATATTTTTAAAACCATTTCTTGTGATTGTTCAACTTTCCTACGTAAACTGTTCTCGCATATTTATAAATTCAATAAAAAAAATAAAAATTAAACAGTTAAATCAGTTAGTCTAAATATTTAATAAATACATTCAAAAATAAATATTAATATAATTAAATGTAAAAATAAATTCTATTAATTATTAACGTAACATTCAATAAAATTATGTTAATTTCAACTAAATGTTTGTTATTTAAAATTAATTAAATATTTAATAATGAAACATAAATTATTTACGTATTTATTCCGCATTATAAAATAAACATGAAATGTTTAAAAAACTTGTTGACAATAGGTCAGTTACATAAATTTAAATATACAATTCCCGTACACATTCGATTTAAATTTTTATTATGCCCTCACCTAACCACCCGTAAATGTTAATCGCATCCGCAACTTACCGCTGTTGACAATTGCTAATCCGGGTGCGACAGCGGCCCAAACGAGAACAACCACTGCCAATCCATTATCCCGCATTTTGTGCCTGTCCCACATACGTCACGCCTGTCACAATATCAACAACACCACCTACAATAACAACAACAACAACACGGACAACATAGGCATCACATCATCCGCGGTATATTCGTCGATTCCCGCGTGTTTTTCGAAAAGTGCTGAAGGCGCGCGCGTTACCCCCCGACAAACGACGAACTGCTATTAGAACGGACGCGTGAGCGCGAATGAAGCTGACGAGCGATGCTGACGGTTTCGGGCCCTTCTTGCGGTGCTGGTGGTGGTGGTTTGATGTCGTGGTAGGGCGTCGCGACGCCCTCCCGGTACGGGACACAGCGGTGGAAATTTTAATAACAAACTTATTTCGTCTCAAATTGCTGCTTTAACAAAATCGTCTTTTGTGCATTTAAGTAAAATATTAAAATTAATGATCCCAGGCATTTGTGCAATTTTAATTCATGAGTTTTAAATTATGCTCGGAAAATAAAACACATAACCAGTGGTTAGATGTTATGGATTTTTGCTGTACACTTTGGTAAATGAATAGAATTTCAAACGAAAATATTAAGTATATTGGTTAGTATAGTTTCTTTCATTAATAATGATGTATGTCTCCACAATGATCCAAACACATACGGACTCGCCTTGGCATTGATTTAATATGTGGACAATTTGTTCCTGAAATAAATCATTCCATGCAACCTCTACATGACGCTGAAGGTCTGCCAAATATACATCGGAATATTGGAAACACTCATTATCCTCTTAGAAAACTGGATTTTGGATAGTCCTAAGTTAAGTCATCAAATGGAGTTCCACAATTTCATCCCAAACCATAACACCAACTTTTCAAGGGAGTGTCCCTACAGAAAAAAATATGCATTTCACTTTTTCCCACCTTCTAACACGTACCCGATCATCATCCATGGTCTAACAAAATTTGGACCCATCACTGAAAATGAAGAAACTGAACTAATAGTTGACAATTGCACAAGTTGTAACACGGCAATCTTGACGTCCGTTTGTCGCTCGACATCTTCCTGAATCTCTCGAACTGAGTATAAGTAAGTATATTTAATTGTACTATATACTTTATTCACAATGGGGTAAAACGAATGCTGAAATTTTTATCCACAACCCGTTGTGGCCATTTAAATTAAATGTAATTATATCTAATTGCTGTTGTTAAATATTTTATTGATTATTAAAAAAGTAGCTTCAACTTAACCATTAATTTTTAATTAAAATGAATACCGAGCAATTTAATGACCTATATTTTCACACAATAACGCTTTTGATTATTTTTATACGTCCATATTTATATTTAACCATGTCCATAAGTTTCCTCACATTATTGAAAATTTCTTTGCTCTTAATTTTGAATAGTTTTTATATATAGTAGTGACCATAATATATAAACATTGATCGAAGTGTAACCGTAAGAAAAATTATAATTCCCGTTAACAAGCCCGAGAGAAACAAAAATATGTATGGATCACAAAAAGTTATAAAACAAAAAGGATATTATACATAGTGTTAATGTTAAATTTAATAACACAGATTTGATCATTAAAAATCATTTTCAAAATTAAAGCCTTATGTTCAGCTTGATTATGACTACAGAATAAGAATATAATAGTTTTTATAATACTGTATAAAATAACAAGAGTAAATTAATTAATATTATTGTAACCGTTCACATGAAATGAAACAGTTATGGCCAAAATATTCAACCTTTAAAAAAACTATAATAATGACAATGATATTTAAACATTTAATTTTTTACATTTATACATATTAGTTATAATAATAAAAATCGAGAAAATGTCTAAATATTAAATCTTATCAATGCCTGAAAATGTTTTTCAATTCATAAACTTGGATAACATTAATCAATTGAATTAAACTTTAACATAATTAAAGAACTTAAATTCATTTATTAATGAATAACTTTGAAAAGAAGAAAAAAAAATTCTTGATTTTTATAATGAATCATTTACTGAAATTAATAGAAATGTTTTACAAAAAAAATTGTTTCATAATTGTTTTAATGAACTAAAAATATTTTTATTTTAAATTCACAAAATTTATAATTCACCTTTGTCACCATCAGAACTAACTTATGGTCAAATATTTAATTATCTTTGAAAATAATCAGCAACTGAAAAATAGAAGTTAAAAATTAATTTAATTTTTATATATATTATATTCAATTCGATCTAATAATTGCGGGTTCGGTTAAAAGTAAGTATTTACACAAATAAAATATAATTCAGCAGTCTTTTAAAAGTATAACAAAAAATTAAAATAAATTTAATTGCAAAATGAAAGATTGTGTCATCTCTAGCTTCCATAACAGGTTAAATACGATGAGGCATGCTTCGAATTAAGTTGTCAATCGTATCTTGAGAAATATTGTCCCAGATTTGAGTAACTGCAGAAGTGTGGTAGAAGGCGGTTTGCGAGTATCTAACCCCCTTTGAACAACATTCCACATGTGTTCGATGGGATTCAGGTCGGGAGTCTTCGATGGAAATAGAAGATGTAAAATTTCAATTTCCCTCTTCGTGTCCTATGAGGCCGTACGTCGTTGTCCAAAAAATGGAATTCCACTCCTACCTTCTCGAAAATTGGGTTGTCAATGTTTGTGATGATGTCCCTTCTGTACAAATTATTGTTCACGTTCCATCACAAAGTAAAATGACGTCCAGGAACCTAGAGCGACGCCACTCCAAATCTCAAAAACAAACAAATCCGAGATGCCTTAGAAAATTTCTTAGCCTCCACATCCTAATTCGTCTCGAATCTTTATGCAGACCATACCTCGCCTCATCAGAATACACCATGATATTCCATTCGACCTCCCAATGTTGCCTCCCTCGCGGTCACCGCAACATGTCTTGTCGGTCTGTGAGGGGTACTTATTTCATGAAGTCGATTCCGTATGGTTTTAAAAGATAATCATCTAGGTACCAGTGGCCACGTGGAATCGGCGAAGTATCAAGGTGGCCGATATTGTGGTGTTACCTCTTGCGTTTTGGGTAATGTAATGGTCTTGCCTGACGGTTGTACACCTTTATCTGCCCTGTCCAGATCTTCTACATACACTTTGTGTTTTCCTTTGACTCCTTACAACACTTTGTGTCCTAATGGTTTCAACTTCACTTAAATAATATAAAGGCATAATTGTGAATAGAGCGACTCAAGAAAATAAAAAAAAAACAACTAAAGTATTTAAATTGTTTGACAGTAATAAGAAATTGTTTAGAATTTTTTTATTGTGTAGTAAATACATAGCATATATTTGAAAAAATAATAGCCTTGAAACGTTCGCCAAATAAATATTTTTATATTAAACAAGAAAATTTTTAAAAGTATATTTTGCCGGCATTATATTTAAAAAGTTGTCAATGAAATTGATCTATAATATTCCATAATTCTTTGTGTCCAAAATATACGTCAATAAAATAACTATTTAAGTGAACCCTAAATAAATACGTACTTAACTTATTTCCCCGTGTATTGTTTCAAATTGACTTTTCCCACTCCGTAATACAGTGGGTTATTCTTTCCCAAAAAGGGATTACCACGAAATTACCATAATCCGTCCGGATCGTCGGATCGTCGGGAGATGCGCCTCATCAATTTATTGGAGCGACTAGCGCAACGGGACGCCGGAACGTCGGAACGGCGAGCGTCGCCGCGGACCACTTTAATATGCAAAGCCCCCTGATACGGTCCGAATGCCCCGCCACATAAATTAAGGGCTGCGAATGGTTTTTAATTCGGGCGGGAACGCAAACAGGCTGTCGTCACGTGGCGAAAATCTCCTGGACAATCGTGGATAACGAATAGCGGGAGCCACAATGACACTAAATCATATGAGTAAAAAATTAAATTGTGTATGTACTTAAAAATTTTTACATGTATAATGGAACAAAAAGCTCAATTAACTCTAAAATAACACATTTTTATTAATTCGAAATTGTTTCAAAATACATTTTATTTTAAATATATTGTTATTTATAACATAATGTTAGATTGGGGAAAAAGAAATCCATTATTTTTTTCGGGGAATAGTGTTCGATATCCGATAAAGTATCAATCAAACAATTTCAGATTTATGCTCTTTGTCAAGGTGACAATTCTTTTACTATTTTTTGTTTGGTGCATTCAGTTGGAAACTTACAGAGTGCTAAAAGTGGAAGATATTTTACAATTTTTCTTATAAGGCGAAAATGCAAGCCAGACCGCTAATATTAATAATGGTGTTTATGGTTCCGATACTGTAACAATTAATTACATACGATTTTGGTTTCTTTTATTCCAATCAGGTATTTTTGATGTTAAAGATGCACCACTCACATACAGATCCGTCATCAATATGCATGTTTGTAGTTGTAGCATCGTCCAGAAACTAAAGATCGATCATAAAACAGTTTTAAACCATTTGCATAAAGCTAATTTCAATTGTTTTAATAAAATTTAGAATAATATGTTTGTAAAAAATGTGCACTGGATTTATTAAATATATTTTTTTATAAAAAATAAATTTAATAAAATATTTTAATCTAATTTCACGAATATTTAACGTTTGTTGTTAAAAGTAATTTTAATAAGAAAGAAATTCTGTTTAGAAATATAAGATCTCCAACTTCTTCAATTCAATTCAATTTACTAAAATTTATCTGGAGAAGAGAATGTGTAACGAAAAATTAAAAGAATAAATAAACAAATAGTATAATTATTTTCATATTAGTGTACGTATTTTAATTTTTGTTTTTTTTATTTTTTTTTTTTTTTTCATAAATACTGACTCGACTACTTGGATTACATTTTGCCAGCAGGGAAAATTACTATTAGATTTATTTAGACTTATTGTTTTTAATATTATACAATTATGTTAAAAAATAAAATAAGAGTTTTAGGCATATAAATATAATATATACATAATAATAAAAATAATACTTATTGTAATTATAATTGTAGATCCTATAATGAATAAAACTATAGATAAATTGAATCAATTTAAAATACATATCTTTCAGAAATATTTCTTTGAAAAGAAAACTCGTCACTGAGAATGCAAATTATTCTGTGTAAAAGTAAATATAGTTATATCGAGATATCTATGAAAATAGCAGGGAAGGTCATCTACCGGTAAATAAATACAATCACTAAATGAACTTGCAGAATTCCACAAGACTGCATTTTTTCTCCATATTCCTTTTATTTTTTACTTAATTCTGAAATTCCAAAAGGCTTATCGTACAGTTTTATCCACTTTAAAACTATATTTAAAATGACAACTTTTTTATAGTTAAACATTAAATGAAGATATATTAAATTTTTGGTAAAAAAGTTTTTATTTACATTTTTTCTTTTTTTAAATTTCATCAGTTTCTGTCAGTGGCACTGTCAATATTAATATTAATTTTCTAGTAGATTTTTAAATTTAAATTTGTGTTGAAATCGAATTAATTATTGCGTTTTCATTGTCACTTTTTTCGCGAATGTTCCAGTCATTCATAAGTATTCTATCTATTAACGATATCTATTGTTGACTTTGACAGTTCGGCACAACCATAACCTCAAGACAATTTGTGCCGTTTCTGTCTTATTTGGATATTCGCCCTACACAAAATCGTAAGTTCAGTCGATTAACTTGCACATAACTAAATGAAACCACAATGGAACGATAAATTTGATAATGACACTCCGGAAATCCAGAAAATTCTATAACAAACGTGTTTATCCAACAGTTATATGCAAACAAGCATGTCAACATCCACCGCCGGTTTGAACAAGCGCCAATAACAACATGTATGCCTGGGGTAGTACCATAAATGGGGAACTAGGATTGGGTGGTATCGAAGAGGAACACATACTAGAACCAAGACCACTCGAATGGAGCTTGGCCCACACTGTGATAGAGGCTGCCTTGGGTGATAATCACACCCTCTTCCTCACCAAGGATGGCAAAGTCTACTCCTGTGGCAATAATGATTATGGACAACTTGGACACAGCCAGCCTAGGAAAAGGCCACGTATGTCACTATTTAGTATGTGCAATTTAGCTGGGTTTATATTCATTTCTTGTAATGTATGTAGGATTCTGACAATAAATTAATCTAAAATTTAGTTATTTGTCAATATTCTACTACATACTGCATATTTGCTATTTGGTGTTGAATCACTGGGGTATATGCATTTGTTAATTTCTTGCTTCTTTGGGTGCATTGAGGCCATAACTTGATTCATTGGTTTGGGATGGTGACTGCTTATATGATCTTTTGGAAGGAATCATGTTTTCACCTGTGGTATATTAATTAGACTAATATCACATTATTTTTATAATAAACAAAGGTATTGTCATAATATTGTCATGACAATTGAACTTTTTACTAACTATTTAGTGACATATTTGTCATATAACCAACAACCCTGTTTAATGAAAAATACCAGTGGTTACCTACATGTCCAAATATGGAAGATTTCAAAGACAGTTAATGATGCCTATTAACAATGCAATATGTTTTTTTATTAATTTTTTATATAGTGACGTAATTAAACTTATTATTAAATATTCTGTAAAATTTTTTATTAATGCCTTTAAAATATTGTAGAACTAGCTATTACCTGCTTAATGTTGAACAAAAACAGCTTCTTATTGGATTTGCTGTGATGTTAAAAAGTGATAGTTCTATCTCCACCAATAGTGTAATTTAGAGAAAAGAATAAAAATTAGTTGCTCAAATTTTATTGATAATCAATTGCAAATAAATGTTAATAGATACTATAATTTATACATTTCTTTTTTCTAAATGCGTATTCACCATTTAACCACTTATTGTTTATTTAGTTGTCGCGCGTTTTGCAGAACTGGTAGAAAATTTAGAAGCACATACTATAGTGCATGTGGCCTGTGGGGCTACCCATTCTCTTGCCCTGAACAACTGGGGCCAAGTATTATCATGGGGTTCAGACTATCATGGTCAGCTGGGCCAGCAGATCGGTGGAGAAAATTCGCAGGGAACACCACGTATCATCAAGGCACTTGCCGCCCACACCGTGGTCCAAATCGCGTGTGGTCAGCGTCACTCAGTCGCGCTAACGAACAGTAAGTACATTTGATCCCCTTTCAGATAGAG
The DNA here is from genome assembly GCF_024364675.1 of Aethina tumida. Lineage (NCBI taxonomy): Eukaryota > Metazoa > Arthropoda > Insecta > Coleoptera > Nitidulidae > Aethina > Aethina tumida. Next base: position 18,329,719 of record NC_065437.1, on the reverse strand, counting down.
TATGATAGTATTTTCGTTATATTATGACCCGGTTACAGACTAGTTGTTTTATTTCGTTGAAACGCTCAACGACATTCACACGTACTTTGTCAGGATTCTGTTTGTAGGTGGCGAGATACTAACGTGGGGCGCCAATAATTTTGGTCAATTGGGTTTGGGCACTATGACGGCTCAAGAGCCGCTTCCCACCGTCGTTCGAAGTCTGAGTGGCGTGCCGATGTCGCATATTTCCTGTGGAGCGAATCACACTCTGGTCATATCGAAATCTGGAGCCGTCTTTGGATGGGGTAATTTCTTTATTTTTCACATGTTCACAGTCAATACTTTATTATATGTTGTACAGGAAAAAATACTAAAGGACAGTTGGGAATAAATGACGTGGACAACAAAAAATTTCCGCAGCAATTGCGTACATTACGTAACCTGAGGGTGAAATACATTTCCTGCGGAGAGGAGTTTTCCATGTTTTTGACCTCCGACGGGGGAGTTTTCACCTGCGGGGCCGGTATGTATGGACAACTTGGCCATGGTACTAGCAGCAACGAAATCCTGCCCAGACAGGTAGATATTATTCAGGGTGCGGGAAAACTACTCCATATTGGTACTTGAATACAAATCAAACCGGATAAAATAAATAATTGTACTTATTAGAATAACAGTGGGTGGTTCATTTAGTTTATTTTTTTGGTTTGCTTTTAATTCACATCCAAAAGGGAGTAAAGATAATAGGTATCTTGGTAAAAAGTAAATATTTATGTGTATCTATTAAATTAATAATTAATTACTGTTGTCCAGGTTGTAGAACTTATGGGTTCTGTCATCACCCAAGTGAGTTGCGGCCGTCAACATTCGTTGGCCTTAGTTCCATCCCGCGGTCGCGTTTACAGCTTTGGCATAGGTGGCAGCGGTCAACTAGGATTACGCAAGTCGTCTAGCGCCGCCACGCCACAAGTGGTATTAGGCCCTTGGTGTTCGCCTGGTGGTACTCCGGTGGTGCGCAAGAACGACGCGCCCAACATAGTTGTCCGAAGGATTTTCGGCGGAGGTGATCACTGTTTCGTCACTGTAACTAAGCAAAATGAAACTACTGAGGTTGCTTATGATTGTAGGGACTATAATGAACAAAGTCAGATTGTAGGTCGGTTAATTGGCGAATTTAAAATTAAATAACACCAGTATTATTTCAATTTTCCTTTTTAGCGTTAAGTTATTCGTCTGTAGAAGACATGGTGGGTTTACCAGAAGATGCACCAGTTGATCAAGAAACGCTTAAGTATCTAGAAGTAGTTTTCAAAAGCCAGGCCTGTTTAAACGCTTCATTCCTGGAGTCTGGCGATCAACACTATTACTGCACCAGCAGGCACTCAGGGGTCGACATTCAAGCTGCTCAAGATACCTTCGACTTAATTGCACGCATCGAGAACAGTAGTATTAAAGATCTTGTAATTTAACTTTCAATTTTTCAAATATAAAACATTCATAAATGCCCCATTTCAGATTTTCAATGAAATCACAGATGATCTTTTGGGCCAACTGCTGCCTTCACCGCCGGACGTGGAAGCTTTACGTATATATCTGACGCTCCCTCTTTATCACGAATTTAACAACCCAAAACATCACATGCGGCTGCAGAAACCGTTCGCTGCGGCCGTTCTCCGATTGAAACCGCAGCCGGGTCGCGTCGTTGCCGGCTGGTGGAGCACTATGTCTGTCGAGTATTTCGAACGACTAGTCAACATATTTAAGTCAGTGGCCATGTTCGTGCTACGTAGTCAGGAAATTCCCGAAGGAAAGGTAGACAATTTGAACCTTTTAATTTAAATAATATTTATTATTTTATTTTGTATAGACGGCGTTCTATGACGCGAGTCTAGTGGCTATGTTGGATGTGCTGTCGCTGCTCAACAAACTGAACCACAGCGTTGACGGTTTGAAAGTGCCTTATGATACATTCCACTTGAATGAGCTTTCAGAGTGTCTTGATGTGCGAGTAGACTATTTATTGTGGTTGGGCGATCCGGGGGTAAGTACTATTTACGTATTAAATATTAGAGATTCTTTAGAATTTTCTAACAGTTTACATATTAAATCACTTATAAAACTATAATTTATTTCACTTAAAAATATTTGTGAAATTTATTTAACCTATTAGAATATCAATTCAAATTATTCAAAACGTATAAAAATAAAAATTAAAATGGGAATGTTGGAATAATTGGATTTTAATGAATGAATTAATGTTATATAAAAAAGGTATTTTATATAATAAAGTCCATATAAAGTGGTAAAGTATAATTAATACAATCATCAATATAATAATGCGCACAATATTTATTTTTCAATAAAATAACAAAATATACACATAATAAATTCATTCTTAATTGTATAATCCTTAGGCACACATAATAATTATACCAGATGCTTGCTTATATACATTAATCTTCTAGTAGCAATAAAAAGTATATAAAGTGTAAATATAAAAGATGCAGAAGAAGAATAAGAATACAATTTTCGATTGGCTTAAATCAACAATTGAAATTTACCATGATTATTAAAAAGTACAACTTAATTAAATATTCTTTATAGACATTACAACTTCTAGACTTGACAAAAAGAAATAGAATACAATTTTCCATTGGCTTAAATTGACAATTGAAATTTACCATGAATTATTAAAAAGTACAACTTAATTAAATATTCTTTATAGACATTACATCTTCTAAACTTGATAAAAAGGAATAAAATATGTAAATGTAAATTAATATGCTATATTATATAATATATAAATTAATCCTACAGTTTTATATAATATGTAAAAATTGATATCTGCAAGATAATATAAATAAAAATATAATTAAATTATTCCTGTTACTGTAAATTACTCATAATTTTTCAATAATTCTTGTAAATCATAGAGCTCTTGTTCTTTTTCAAGTTGTTTTTGTAATAACTGTTGCAAACTCTCCTGGAATCTGTGCCTCAAAGCCAAATTCTCAACACTTTCAATTTTAGTCTCCTGTTGATGTTGCTGTGCTTTCAGCATCTCAAGTTCTTTGTGAATTTGATCCATTCTACTCTCAATATTTCCCTTTGATATATTCTCAGAATAAGTCATACTGGATGTTGAATGCTGATAATAATCCATCTCATTCATGAGGGTTGGGGAGTTTTGCATCTCTCTGAACATTTCACTTGTGAATTCTGTTAATTGTTTTACCTCTGCAGAATTGTTCATTACTGAGTTTGAATCACTCAAATGGCTATCATCTGCTGTATTCTGACTGTTCTCGTCCAAATCCATCACATTTAAATGTGTTTCTTCTTCATCAGAATCACTGACTGCCCCACCAAATATATCATGTTCTGCAACATTTTGATTAACAGGTTCCACTGGTTCCTTTTTAATTACAGTTCCCTTATTGACTTTATTATCATCATCCTCATTAATAACTTCCCATTTTACACTAACAGCATCATTGTCTGATCTGAGCAATCGTTTTACCTCTTTCTCAATTTCTGGAGCTTCAACATTCTTTTTCTTAAGAGTTTTCCTAAATCTACGCTTTCTTACATTTTTCATGGGCGGCGTCATTCCATGTGGTAGTAAGTACTTTTTTTCAACTTTATTTGGATCTTTCTTCTTTGTCTTTTGTGGAGAGTCTTCATCAGTTGTTTGATCATCTTCATCTCTGCATATCAACATTTGGCAAATGTCAGCCGTTTTATAAAATCCTTTATTATCAATTGTCTTAAGTGATTCAACAATAGTGGGTAAATCGACCACTTTCGCAGACATAACATACTGGTCGACGCGCACTTCACCATGTCGCATGTCATTTTCGATTTTTATAGTTAGTCTGTCTTTAAGTGTACTGTTGTTTCGTATGGCTTCACGTAAAATTTTGGCCGCTTCCGCCGGCAACCGCAAGATGAACTGCGATTCGAGCTCGGCCGGCGAATCGTCTTTGTACGACATGAGACTTGAGATGCCCAAATGTCAACAAAACAGATGACATAACCTTAAACCGGCTGTCAGATATTTCAGTGCTGCCAACACATTATCCATTAGAGCTACTTGCAAAACACCTACTGAAATCTAAATGTTTATGTTTACTCCGTAATTCATCGATTTTCATTTTCCAGAATTCTAATGAAAATTGTCTTTTTGTTCACAGACGAAAACTTGAGAACTGCAATTGAATAATAATATTAAAAATACAGAACATCTGCTATAAATGGCCCATTTTAATTTGAGTTATCGCCAGCCAGTTCGCCAGTTAAGTCACATTTCAGAGATATTATCAGTTTCGACTATTAAAATGTTTCAAATGTTTTATCACAGGCAACTTGTTTATTTTAAAATGTAGATAAAAAGTTTATTCATGTAATTTAATAGCGAAACTAAACTTAAAGCTAACATAAAAACAATGATGTTCTTTTTTAGATAGAAATAAAAATTCAATAACAAAACATAATTAAAGGCTTGGAGCTTTTTAAAATGTTTAATTAGTTATTTTCAAATTGTTAATTAGAATATGATTTTGACTATTAATTATTTTTATATTCAAATGTTTATTTAGTATTAAATTTTTTAATTAATATTCATAAATGTCTTGCCCTTGTTTTTCTCTTTTAAGTGCTAAACTTTACAAGTTTGATAACATTTACAAATATGGTCAAAAAAATATTTCGTACGTACGTTTTTTGATATTGCAGTATTTTTGTATCATTGGAAAAATGATTTTGCTACGCTAAAAACCATTTAATTGTAGTCTGCTGCATTAAGCCACATATTTTAAAATGTTCTAAAATACATAACCATTTAAATAAGAATGTTTGACATGTTTTATCACGTTATTATAGCTTATATAAACTATAATATAGTATAAAAATCAAGTAGCTAACAAATAACATAGAACAATTGATGTACGACTATTAGTTTATGACATTTAATTTTTGTATGCAATGCACAAAATATTTTTTTGATGTCAGTTAAATCAAAACTATTTTTATTGAAAAAGTAAATTAATATAATTAGTATTATCAAACTCAAATTGCGAAAGCTCAGCAAACATGCCGCTTTATCGATTTGGACTATTAAAAATTTTTATGGATTTTTGGGAGGAAAGGGTAAGAATTTATTGAATTCACTTCGTCATTTGTCAATATCAATTTTGTCAGCAATCAACATTTATTAGTTTTTAATTACTGAAATGTTTCCAGTCGGGAAAACTGTTCCTCTGCAATTATCCGTTCGTGTTCGATGCCCAAGCCAAAACGCTTCTCCTGGAAACCGATCAATCGCTACAGATGCAAAACGCAATGCAGAATGCCGCCCAACAGGCGGTGCTGGCACTTTTGTACTCCCCCGCCAACATCCATTCCATCAATCAGTTCCTCGTTCTGAATGTGTCCCGCGAAAACATAGTACGTGATGCCTTAAACGAATTGGTTAACATAGATCCAAGCGACCTAAAGAAGCCCCTCAAAATCAGATTTTATGGGGAGGAGGCGGAAGATGCGGGCGGTGTCAGGAAAGAATTCTTCATGTTGCTACTGCGGGAAATCCTCGATCCAAAATACGGAATGTTTAGAGAATACAGCGAGACCCGAGCCATCTGGTTTTCAGAGCATTCCTTCGAGGACGCAGGCGTTTATTTCCTCATAGGTATTTTAACATTTTTTAAATAATTTTATTTTCTTAATCTCTTTAAATTCAGGTATGATTTGTGGCCTTGCCATATACAACTTCATCATCATCGACATCCCATTCCCTCTGGCACTTTACAAAAAATTGCTTGGCGAAACCATAGGTTTGGCCGATTTGAAGGGTCTCTCACCGGTAATGGCAAATTCATTGCAACAACTTTTGGATTACGATCGGCCGGATGTTCAAGATGTGTTTGCACTGTCCTTTGATATCACGCGTGATGTTTGGGGCGAAATCCAAGTGACAGAATTAAAAGAGAACGGTTCAAATATTCCTGTGACCGCGGAGAACAAGCAGGAGTACGTACAACTCTACGTGGACTATATCTTTAATCAATCCGTCAAGGAGCAATATAAAGCTTTCCATAATGGGTTCATGAAAGTATGTCTTAAAATTATAATGCTAAAGCGCCTAAATATAAATTATCATTTTTAGGTTTGTGGGGGTAGAGTGTTAAAGCTGTTCCATTCGCATGAACTAATGGCGGTGGTAATTGGTAACGAAAACTATGACTGGCACGCGCTCGAAGAGACAGCCGAATATAAGGACGGTTATAAATCGTCGGACCAGACAATCCGCTGGTTTTGGGAAGTCATACATGAGATGTCCTTAGCTGATAAGAAGAAGTTTTTGCTTTTCCTTACTGGCAGCGATAGAATACCAATTCAGGGCATGAGGGCCATTAAGGTAAAATAAGGTTTAAGAACTAAAATGAATAAAATCCTTAATCCTGAAATGTTAAAATTATTGTATTGTATTGTTGTATTATTGTATCACATGTAATTCATCAATCTAAAAAAAGTTGTAACCATAATGTTCCAGATTGTACTTCAGCCGACGAATGATGATAAATTCTTGCCGGTAGCTCACACGTGCTTCAACCTTTTGGATTTGCCGCGCTATAAAACAAAAGAAAGACTCCGATACAAGCTTATGCAGGCTATACAACAAACTGAGGGATTTTCTTTGGTGTGATAAATTTTTTAATTATACATTTTTTTGACTATACAAGAGTTTTGTTATAATACTAAAAGCTAAATACACATTAATTCACTGTTTTTTTATTTGTTGTTTAGAATGATTGTGTGCGATTGTGCAATCGTTAAATTTAAAAGCTAATAGCGAACTCAGGAAACACGTTTGTCGATGTTGTTTGTACATAAAAAATTGTTATTTTTCTGCATTTAATGTAAATAAACTAGATATTATCTTTTTACGTGTTGCTTTTATTATATATAGAAACCTATTAATATTTGAAACAAGCTTCGCGACAGTAGGTCAATGTAAATGAAGGAAAACCTGCAGGATAGTCCTTGTACTCATTTGTGTCCAATTAATTGACTAATAAAATGAATAATAATAAAACATCTTTCCATTGTTATTATGAGCACAACTGCAAGCTTTATTAAAGTGAACATAGATATGCCTACATTACAATTTATTTAAATTACAACTCAAAAAGCAAATATCGATCAACAAAGCAACAAATTTAGAACTCTACTATCTAAGCGAAATACAATACGATTCTCATCCTGAAACAGAAAACATCATATTTGACTGAACCTTAACCTCTCCTTTTACTGTTTACATGATTTCTCCCCAAAAATCACCCGATGTTACAACATATGGTTTAGTCTCCATTACCAAATCATAGATATTTATTACAGGTCTGAAACATCAGCTACAGCAGTGCCGGGTGGAGCGCGGTATTTTGGCACAGTATGGACAACATCGTTCTTTTCAAACAATTCGGTGTAGTCTCTCTGAATGCGTCTAGGACGCAGGAGGCGCCCTTTGGCCAAGGCGATGCGCTTCTTGTTCTCTTCTTCAGCGCTAGGGTAAAATACAAACTTTGTACCTGTTTTGGGGGCCTCCCCACCTGAAAACGAAGATAATATAAATAGTTTTATTTTCATATTTTCAATTTTGAATTGCACGTGTTATACTGTGTTGTAACAACGTTGAAGATAACAATCTAATCCAATTTTATTTTTAAATAAGGGGTAATACTACAATAATAATTTAATATACAAATTAGGCAGTGGAAAACTTTAACATTAATTTTATAGCTTTTAAAAAAAAACAGAAATTCCTTTATACTTTTAAAAATATCTGTTTTTTTTTTTATTTTTAACTATTAACTTCGACGCTTCAGAGTTAATATCTTGATATATAAATTCAAATTTTTAGAATATAATTAATTAGAATTTATTTTACAGTCATCAGTAGAGGACGTCTCGATAAATTTTGTATACACGGAAAAACATTCGATTGAAAGATCTCATTATAATCATTAACAAAAACTAGTTGGATTATACTCTGAGGAGTCGTTTCCTCATTTACAGCAGTAAAATATTGACCGTTTGACCGCACAGTACAAAGCTAAATGAAGTAACAATTCCAGAAATGGTTAAAACTGTACATGATGATCGTCTACTAAAAGTACATGATTTAATTCATAACACTTGAAGAGACACATGGACCCACTATTTCACACATGAGATGAGAGAACACTCAAAGGACCAGCATCGATGGGAAAAGTAATCAAATTTAATTTTTTTGTTAGGTCGAGTACTGCCCTTGTACATATGATAATTACTCTTATTTTAAGTACAATGACTAATTTTTTATTACAAAATGTTTGTAAGGTAGAGCTATGTGTGGTAGAGCATACTAAATTAGATAAAAATAAACTTAATTGCATGTTTATCATAATTATTTAAAAAAAAATCCCTTTCCTTCAAAATGGTACATATAAGTTATTAAACAACATTGGATCCACGATGATAATAAAAACTACAGTTTGACGAGGTGTCAATAATATTTATTTGAAATTTTCCGTATATAAATATAAATTACAATAAACATTTTGCGTACAGCAAAAGCTCGAATCGAATAGTAAATTTTCTTGCAAAAGCGGCTTGTCGTCATTATCAATGATATATAAGTAAAATTAATAAGCCTCAGGCTTACAAAAAAGAATTATATACATCTTTATAAGATAATTCAATTTGCAACCATGGGCAAACTCATGGGTCCACCCAAATAATGTGTTAGTTATGTATAAGTGACTACATAAAATCAGTTCAGCATTATCACAAACTTAGCATCTTACGGACTAGAAGTTACCACGTAAAATTAAGGTACACGTTTATTTTTTTTACACGTCCACGTCCGCAGTTGAAGTATGCATAAAACCACCAGACGTAGACGCCTCTTACATTGACTTAATTCAACAAAAAAAACAGTAAATTATATTAAAACTTTCGCCATAACATAAAGTTAACCACAATTAAATCGAGGTTAATCAAGGACGGATCACCGCGCCATTCACACGGGTCTGAAGAACTGCGTGCCGGGCGGGATCACGTATCTCGGATATGTGTCGTTGAGCCTGTTCTGTTCATAGAAGCTGCTGTAGTCCTTGATGTTCTTGGGTGGCCGCACCGCCGGGCCCATGGCGATCTCTTCTTCGTGTTTGCGCTCCTGCTCCATGCGGGCCCTGACGTCCTCTGGGGGCCATTTCAGGTCACCCCTCAGATGCTTACCACCTGCAAATCGGGCAAACTGTGAGACCAGGGACTCTACTGGACTGGGGCAGGCTGACGGTCAAAGGGACTCCGCAATGATGCATCATGATTTTTGTGTTTATTTTGATCTCTCCAGAAGATATTATTTATTGTTGGAGAAAATACGTTATTCAAATGGAGATTCTCAATCAGTTTATAGATTATAAAAATTTATGTAAAATTAATAATTATGATATTATATGTCATAAATATTAAAAAAAGACAGATTTGTTTGTTTAATTAGATAAAAATATTTTTTATTATTATTATTATTATTTTAAATAAAATAAATTGAGTTTTCAGTTGAGTACATTAATAGAATGTTTGAAACAAAAATATGTGTTTATTAAATTATGAAAAAGTTTGAAAATTACATGTTATTATCATAACAATAAATGGTTCTAAATTCTATTCTAAAACTTATAATTTGAATAAAAATAAAATCATTTAAAAATTGATAAAAAATTTTTTTCAAAGAAATAAAATACTTAATTTTTTTAATATTTAATTGTATGTATGTTACTTTTTAAACTGAACTGTATAATCTTGAAATCTAAATATCTAAAAGCACGTTATTATGATCAAAAATGCTACAATAAAGTTTAAAAATAACAGTTTCAAGTTGATTTATAAATTAAACGTGCCAAGTCTTATTTCCATCGACACAGAAATGAGTAAGCATTTATTTTTAAAAACGTATTATTCGAAAATCACCAATTGTCAAATAAATCTGTCTATCGTGCAATAATCGAATTGATCGACAATCACCATTAAACTATCTACTACGGGTTAACCAAATAAAAAATGAGACATTCACATCGCAAAAGCTTGTGGAACATTCGCAATGATCTAACAGTTAGTATGTTAAAATGAAATGGAATTAAATAAAAAAAATAAGTACTAGGTACGTATGTGGATCCAAGACTATTTTCTTCTGCTTTAAGTCGTTCCTCCTCCATGAGTTTTTTTACATCTTCCGGAGGCCATTTAAGGTCACCTCTGAGGTGTTTGCCACCTGGAAAATTAGTAGTTTTATTCCGGTGTCGGTTTTAGTGGTGGCAGCCGGCAAGCGTTACTGATATCAGTCAGTATTTTCAGTACGAATAATCACAGGGTTACTTACCTGTGAATATTCTATTGTATAAATCAACGTGTTGTAAAGCCAAACTAAATACGGTACTGTACGCGATGATGTTTATTATTTAAATTTTGGAAAAGATATCTCAGCCGCATTTGTTGTATATACCATTTTGAAGGGCAGAACTACTCTTTTTCAAATTAAAAATGAAAACATGCACTTAATGCTTTAATGTCAGAGCGTTAATAGCATAGATCTAAGCTCGGTTTATAGTATTTCCAGTCGGTACAGACTCTATACACTTATGTAGGGAAGAGGGATTTATCAATAATTTCAAGAACTTTTGCAAAAAATTTGTATATGAAACTTATAGTGTTGAAATTAATATAACAATGACTTTGATCTTTGCAAAAATTCATGTATTTATATTATAAAACAACAATGTGTGAAATGGATATTTACCCCTTAAGGTTGCCGTGGCTGGTTGAGAGGTGATCAACGGGGCGGGAGCCTGACTGACGGGCGCTTGAGGGCGCAAAGTGATAGTCGCCGGTGGCGGCTCAACGACCTTCTTTTGAGCTGGGGCCGGAGCCGGTGCAGGAGCTGGTGCACTTTGCTGACGACCTGGAGCAGCTGACGCTTGTGCTGGTGCCTGCGCAATAATCATGTTGAATATTTGTGTTTGAGTGTAATATGTGGATTTTCCATGCCTGGGGCCTAAATGAGTTTATCTCTGGCACTGAAATGCTCACGTTTGCTAATGAATGCTAAATGAAATAATTATATTTGTTACATATAAAATGAGAAAATTCATATGTTAAAAATGTATATTTCAAAGGTGAAATTATCTAAAACATGAATTAATTTTCTGTAGAGTTAATAATGTACAAAATTTAAATTAAAAAGAAACATAATCACTGATTAGATAAGTAAACAAATAAAATTTCTTTGCAAAACAAATTACTGCACTGCAGTGCCATAGACGTTACAAACCGAAAAACTTAAAACGAAATTTAATTTATGAAAATGTTTCTGTTGATAGAAAAAATTATATGTAAAATGCATCAATTTTTAGTGTTGCCCTGGTTTGATAAACTATTCCTCATTCATTGAAATTATTTAAATTTATCTTATTACATCTTCTATCTTTTAATATGCCTTTCATTTCCTTATAATTATTGATGGTGATTATCGTCCCCGATTATAATCGGCGACAAATTCAAAAACCTACTACGAAAATCCAAATGGCAATTCTACATAGATCAAAACGGACAAAAAATGCATGTAAGGGTTGTTGGCCAGGGAGCGTTCTACGAAGCAAAATCCATATAACACCAAAGTTGCGTACCTGTACTTGTGGCTGACTAGCCTGTTGCACGGGGGTTGACTGAGAAGTTTGTGGCTGTTGTTGAGGTTGGGGAGTTTGGGATTGTTGTTGTGGAGGCTGATATTGTTGTTGGGGTGGTTGGTATTGTTGTTGGGGAGGTTGGGATTGTTGTTGTGGAGGTTGGTATTGTTGTTGGGGTGGTTGATATTGTTGTTGGGGAGGTTGATATTGCTGTTGGGGAGGTTGGTATTGTTGTTGGGGTGGTTGATATTGTTGTTGGGGTGGTTGGTATTGTTGTTGGGGTGGTTGGTATTGTTGTTGGGGTGGTTGGTATTGTTGTTGGGGTGGTTGGTATTGTTGTTGGGGTGGTTGGTATTGTTGTTGGGGTGGCTGATATTGCTGTTGAGGTGGTTGGTATTGTTGTGGAGGGGGTTGATATTGTTGAGGGGCTGGTTGATATTGTTGGGGTGGTTGGTAATGTTGTTGAGGTGGTTGGTATTGCTGTTGGGGTGGTTGATATTGTTGAGGTGGTTGGTAATGTTGTTGGGGTGATTGGTATTGTTGTTGGGGTGGTTGATATTGTTGAGGTGCGTTAAAATGGGGTTGGAATTGAGGCGATCTTGTCGGGGTACCGACGGGAGAATGAACAGGGGCCCACTGCTTAACAGGTGTAGCAGGCCTGTAGCCCGCGGGACTTTGGTTTAAGACGGGCGAATGGGGAGATTGGACAATTGGGGAGGCCGAGCCGGTTTGAACGTGCAACGGGCGGTATGCCGGTTGGGGAGATGCCGCCTGGTGGTTAGGAGCGTGATTATTCTGCAAGCCGGGTGACTGAGAGGGGTATTGGGCTCCACCCTGACACAAAAATAAAGGGACCGTTATCAAAAAAAGATCCATGACAAGACCGCAGCCACAGAATGGTTCTCCAAATCGATCTAAGAATTACGCAAGTAATTTTTAGGTACATTTAATTTAAGACAACTAAATTTATCTAAAAATAATTATTGACATAAATTTATTTATCTAATGATATTAGTTAAGAAATTGTATGCGTATTAATTATTTCGAAATTTTTAAATTTATATCTGACATAAATCTGTTGATTCACGAGACGAAATTATGTGAACGCACATTGAACCCAATTTTATATAAAATCCTTCAAATTTACCTACATAATTCTATTGTGCCATCTGTGACCATATTCCTACTAAGTTATAAAAAAAATAAAAGGCCTGATTTTCCGTAACAATCGACATCACTTTAAAAACACATACGACATACGCAAAACAAGGAAAAAACACTATTGAGTGATGTTTGTCCCATGCACGGTTGGAGTTTCGAAGATTTCTTTTGCCAAAAGGGCCAAGCTCATATTAGTTATCTAAGTACCGTTAATTTTAGTTAATGGAGACATAAAAAATGTTGCCTACCTGAGCTTGCACTGCTTCTTGTTCTGTGAATTCTCCACTGTCTTGCGGTGGCGGCCAAGCAACTCTTTTCACACCTGGAAAAAGTCACTAGTTAAAATAATATACAAAATATCTGTATGTTTATGTCTATCAAATCATTTCTTAATTAATTTTATGTTTTACGTAACACCAGATAAAGTTATTGGAAAAGTATATATTCAAACTGGCGCATCCGCCAAAATTTTAAAAAGTAGCTAGGAAATATAATAATATATTTAAAGAAAATTTTTATTGAAATATTACGACAATTTCTTAAATAGTATCAATATGTTTACTTAAAATTATTTATAATTAATTAAGAAATGACAGGGACAATTTATATTATTTGAAATGATGATTAGGCATGTGAAATAGAAACAATGTTTTCGTTGGCCGTAAATCATTTTTAGAGAATAGAGGTCGTTTTAGTTATTTAAACCTATTACATTAAATATAATATATTATACATATTTCTTTTATGTGTGCCAAGTTGTGCCAATTATTTATCTTTTGATTTATTTTGTTTGGATTAAAGAAAGTTATTATTAATTCAAAGTATTATCGTATAGAAAATGCTGTGCATGATGTAATGAGTGTGGAATGAAGTGTGTACGGAGATACAGATACAAACATCTAATCTATGAAGCACGTGTTTTCATGCATGTACAATTCGCAACACTATTAATAATTAATGTACTAAAGGCTGTATTAGCCAAAAAAATCCATATTATCTTTGAAAGATATGCATATTACAACTGTTATTTACTACGTTTTCCTAAATGTTAGAGAAAAAAACTTCTAGAAAGCGCTATTGGGATAATCTAAATAATGAAATTGAAATTCATTTTAATGGAGAAAATAAATAGGAACTCAGAATGCAAATTATACCAAACATTAAAATAGAACAAGGAATTCATTTTTCACCGGGGACGAATATTTTCCCAGAACTAGAACAACTTGGTCACCTATTATTAAAACCAGTCAGAATTTGTTTATTAAGAGCAGCTGTGCGTGTTTTCTCATCTCAAATATGCAATTCACCGTATGACGTTAATTGAGGAACTATTTCGGGTCGTAACTATTTTGGCCACCTGTACCTAGACAAGGTGATTAACGTCATCAAAATCAGAAATGACCATACCGACTACCTGAGAAAGTGTTGCAAATGGTACACCGTATGTAATTTAGTTACACAAGCGGTACAACGATCACTAGTAACGGACAACGATTGTTGCCAATCAAAAATCCACTACTATAGAATTGTCACAGACGGAAGCCCGAGAACCCGGTGCACTAGAGCCGGTCCTGCGCAAAACTGAATGGTCTTTACCTGGAACGACGGTGTCTTTGAACACGCCTCGGATTTGGTTCTTAATTTCGTGTTCCCGGGGCGGCCACACTGTATTCTCTCGCAAGGATTTCGGCGCGTAATCGTTACCTGGGAATACACAACGTCACACTATTTTCGGTGCACTTGTGCAATTTTCGCGCTTGCGACTCGATTCCTGGTCGCACTAATCTTGCATAACGCGGTGACTAAACGCTTTTTATTGGTTACCATGAGTAAACAAGCTCGTAATTCTCTAACTTTACAACACTCAACACTGGGTTTGATTGAAGTTTTATGGAGATTTTAGTTTACTCATCGTAAATTGGGGGTGGGTTGGGTCAATTAGAAAATATCGGTCTACTTACTCGGATGATGACCATTTCGTTGACGGTTCTCCTCTTCCTCCAGCATCCTCAGAACGGCGGAGTTCTGAAGATTGGCTGGCTTTCCCACGGCAGGATTGTAGAAGTTTACTCTGTAAATGCATAAAAATTATGTAATGTGTATAGATTTAAACATTTACCAATGCAATTAACATTTTCTTAAACGTTAGATTAAAAACTTAATAAAAACGTTATTAAATGAATTAAATTTTGAATTCAGATTGTTGTCTAATATTTAGTGTTTTTTAATTTTACATCGGTTCTCTCTCAGATACCCTATTTCTTCCAAAGGAGTTATGTTATTTTATTTTTATCCAACTATTAGAAATATTTATATATTGAAAAGTGTCAAGTTTCTTTAAAGGCACATATCTTATAACAAATACACACTTATCGTAGCGTATATAGAAACTAAGAATTTCTTGTTTTTATTGTATAATAACTATGCACAATCCGGTATTCAGACCAGTGCCTTCAATAAAGATTAAATATTATATAATATATTAAATTAAATTTGATCATATATAAATTATAATTTTATATTACATTATATATTATATATTATATATAAATTATCATTGATATTATATCCAACCAATATATCTTTTCGATTATTTTCTACTTTACTAATTTGTTTCATAATCTCTTATATTATTTGTAGTTAAAGGAGTTATCATTTAAAAAATATATGGAGGAATAAGAGAATCTACAAATATACAAAATAAAGATTAAATAATAATATGTATGTATTAAAATTGACTTATTTAGTTTAAATAATTCAAATTAAATGAAATAAATATATAATTTTCCAAAATAAATATTTCCAAATAATAAAATTAAATATCATGGAAAAATTGTTAATAAATACATTTCATATACAAAAAAACCTATTTTTATATTTCTCCGAAACTTAAATAAACAAATATAATTTTACTGAGAAATCCGGCAACCTTGAAACATTATTAAGTTTGAGTAATAATTACAATTACATAAATTTTGGCAGTGCCCTGCGGGTTAAGACACTGGAAAGTGCCTCGATTCACGGTATTTGACCGACTCTTATGGTATGCGTGAATCATTTACCTGAAAATATTTCAGTTTGATCGCGAGCTTTACTGAAAAGCGCCCTGTTGCCAATTCTAAAATCATCACTCGCTTAATGCATCGTCTAGGAACTGTGTGAAATATTTTTAAATCGACCGAGACGCCAACATTTTCTAGAGCTTACCAACTCTGCTTCGGCAATCGTCACATTTTTTAATTGGATCCTCTCACTTCTATTGACTCATTGTTTATTGTTTGGTATTTCTGTGTTACAAATAGCTAGTAATTGTTGGCACTGTTACAATTATTAATTTAAATTTGTAATTAAATTTTTACTATACATATTTATTAGTTTTTTAATGGCATCTAAAATTTAGTATAGTTAATTATTTCACGAATGTTAAATTAGTGTATAATTAAAAAATAAAATAAATATCTACGTTTGTAAAAAAGAAGGTTAAGCCTTATTTTATAATTATTTAAATAATTGTTAGAAGAAATTAGAATTGAAATTAGAAGAATAAATTAAATACTTTGGAGCTTTAAATAAGTTTGAAACTAAATTAATATTTTGTTATCTAGATGAATAATAACAATTTTTTTATATTTTCGATGAATTCAATAAAAAAATTCATAAACATTCTTAATTGCTTTAATATATATGACGCAATTACAAACAAATGCAAAATACAAACAAACGTCTGCAGTTTGTGAATTTTCTTGATCTCCAAATTCAATTACGTCGAAAATAAATCAGCAGTAAACATTAGAGGCCAACGGTTTTCACCAATGAATCACCAGTCCTAAATCCGTACAGTCTGTTTGAAGCCTGTCTATCAATATGACTAATTTCTCTATGTACGATACATGTTCGAGTGTATTTTTGAGATTTTTAACAGATCAATAACTGCAACTGTTAAATGAGTCACAATGAACCCACCTTTTGTGACACAAATATTTTCAAATTACGAATTGTCTTATAATTTTTCTGGATATTTCGAGAGCATTCAATTACCTCAATAATTTTGAGAAAAGTGTAATAAATAACTTCAGAACTAATCAATTATAATCTAGAATACAAGTAAATAAATACAGACAAAACAAATATTTTCCAAATATACCTTGGGGAGTAAAATCTTAATCTAAGTCGGGAACCAGCAAATTATCATATTTTGTTTAATTAGTGTTACCTTTAAGGAATACTCAAGTAAACATATTAAATGATTACTTACCCAACAGCTCCATTAGACAGAATCTGGGTTTCCCTGTCTATGACTTCCCGGACATTCTGTTCGGAGTACAGGCCAATGGGGGAGTTGAATTGTTTGTTGACCAATCTCGGTTGTGTTGCCATCTTTTATTAGTTTGTTATTCGTTTCTAAACTACCTAGAATCAACAAAGCGAATGTATTCCGTGTTTCCTGTGTAAAAGATAATAAATGGTGCACACTGATTTTAAAATCCAGCATGTGCATTACATTGGTTTTTGTAAAAAAATATTGGGATTTACTTGAGCCATTTGGTATTCAAACAGATAAAACTAGCTACCTTAACAATTTAACTGTCCTCACTATGGTTATCTGATAACGGAAATAATTTTAAGCTACACTGTTAAAAAAGTACACTACTTTTTGGCCACCTGATCAAGAACTTTCAACTTCAATAAATTTATTGCACGAAATGAGATATTCCAAGAGTCGCTAAACTAAGTCAATAATATTCCGCTGTTTAGTGCTTTTGGCCAGCCAACTAACTAAATAAGCAGAACAAAGTTATACTGTTATTTTCGGAATATTTCGATATTGTTACGAAAATCAAGGTAAAGGCTTTGTTTGTACGGATCGTGTACAAAAATTTGGCATAAATATTAGATATTCCAATTTATTTTAGTACCTAAATAAACGTATATTTACTTCAGTTGCAAATTAAGTTGACATTTCGTTTTCATAATAATACTGAATGATCATGAAATATAATTTGGAATCATGTGTTTAAAGTTATTTTAATTACTTATTTATGTTTCGCATATGTTGTAACATTCTAATTAGGCAGTTATTGGGTTCTGGTGTAAATAAATATTTGGCAAAACGCATCAGATGCATCGTTGCAATTTGGTATGTGACGAAATTTAGTGACGGTGAGATTGTATATTATACATTTGTTTCATCGAAAGTTTTAGTTATACGAAAAACAGCTGGCAACTGTCAGGTAAATCAGTGGGTTTAATCCCAATAATACTTTTCATTTTCTTTATTTATTATCATTGTATGTTTACTAGTTTAAACAAATTTATTACTTTTGATTTCTAAAATAAAATCTAAAATCCACTCTTGATAATATGACTCATGTTTTAAGCTTTGCCAATGATTCGTAATACTTAATATTATTACTCTATATGTTCTCTTATTTCCAACTTGTACCTAGGAAACATATAACATTTTGGCATGTTTTGTATTCTACACCATGACTATTAATCGTTATTGTCTTATTATTGCTATTACATTCGCAAATTGTGATATAAAAGTGTTGTCAATCATCATTTGTATTTATAACTTATACATAAGAAACATTTTTGGACACGTGCGTTATTATATTAATGCGATTTTGTGTTCACAAATAAATCAGTTACTCAAAAAGTGCCAAAATCAACAGCTGTGCAACTGCTTCTAATTTAATTGCACATGCCAATGATAATAGGCAATAAGAATAATTAGTTATATTGCCATTTATTTAAAAACCGAAAATACCTACAATGCCAAATTTTTCTTTAAGATTATAAATTTATATACTGACTGACACATTACCTTAAAATTCTATCAAATATCTTAATTTGAAGAAGAAATTTAGAAATATTGTCCCTATTGTTGTGTAAGTTGCTGTGTAAAATATATTTTTAAATCGCGTTACAATAGCAAAATCCAAATATATATTTTTTGCTTCTGTGACGTCATAGTAATAAAAAATCAGCACATGTTATTTTCGATTACTCGTAAAGCCTGATTTGAATTAAGTCACTTGTTCGATTAAATTTTCACTTTTTAATTTTTTAAACATGTTTTGATTCTGTAACTTAAATGTCGTCATTTATTTATTGATCTATAATATTTTCTTTGAGATATTATATAAATAAAGGAAGGGAACCCTAAAATGTAGTTTTTTAATAGGAGAATATCAAAACAGTAACTTAAATAAATGAATTTAAGATATTAAAGATATTAAAAAACAAAATATTTGTATGTATTCAAAGTGAAAATTAAAGTATATTTTAAGTTATTGCAATAAAATTAAGCCAATTTATTAAAATAAAATTTCGAAAATTTGAAGTATATACAGGATGGTTCATAACTTATCGGGAATTTTTTTAACCAGATATGCACTTCTCGAGAAACAGAAAACGAGATAAAAAATGCTAAAATTCTTAATATTTTCAATTATTGTAACCCAAACATTTTTTATCTCTTTTTGTGTTGTTTCAACCGAAGTATACCGTACGGAAGTACAAAATATCGGTGAATTGCATGAGGAGATCTGAAATTGGATAAGACGAGCCTAAGTTTGCTTCAGGTCAATGGAGAAAACAGTTTTTGTAGAGTAAGGTTTGTTATAAACTTTAACATTTTTTATCTCCTTTTCTGTAGGACTTTTTTTTAATAAATAGACTTATTATTTAGAAGTGCATATCTGGTTAAAAATTTTTGGATAAGTTATGAAACACTCTGTATCTTGACAGTTTTATTAATTATAAAGTTTTAATTAGTTGTGTTGGCTGTAAAATGTTTTCATTTAATTTATTATTATCAAGACTTGACAGTGTAACATTATTCCATTCACAACGTCTCTGTTCATTAATTAATCAAAGTTTCACGAATAATCTCATCTCTGGAAGTCTCCAGATAGCCAACAAAAAAAAATTGGCACAAGTGGCGTACATCTGTAGGTTCAAAACATGATTAATCTACTAATTAAAACACACTTCGTCAAAACAAACATTTTTGGTCCGTGAAACCTTGTCGAAAGCAATAGTATCATTGACAATTCACGAATTTTGTGATCTAGGAATGTCACGACTTTGGAATCTATTAATAATACGTTAAAATCGCACACTTTTTGATTAAGTGCGTGCCTATTTTTATCGTGACGACATTGTTTTTTCCAACGGTTTCGTAAAGATTGTGTGATAAAAGCGAAACACATCGAAAATCGGCACAACAGATTTTTGGAGTAGACGCTAAGCGGGAGTGCCAAGAATTTGCACACGTTTAAATTTATGCGTTTTATGAATTTATACCTTGGTAACGGGAAATTTCGGTGGATTACCAAACATGTGCAAACGACATTTGATCCACTTTAAAATCGAAAGAAATTTTATGCATGAGTCCTTTTTCAAAAGTAAAATTATTTATTCTTACTCTGTTAAATTTATATTATAACCGTGTATCAAATTATACGATATGCATTTCACTATTAAAAATCCCGAATAAAATTTAAAAAGGGCTTTAAGGTAGCTGAACATGAAAGCAAAAGTAACTAAATAATAAAACACAAATGCGAGGCACAAGATTGTTATAATACCTGTTAAATATCGTTGCCGCTTTTTGACACGATCGCTGAAAAACACACACTAAGCGTCGCGACGTCCGACGTCTTCTCGATTCCCACTGCGCGAATTAGTAGGCGGGATTCGGACGTACGAAGTAGATCGCCGTGACGATTCGGATGGGATACCTATCCGGCTGGAATTTCGGACTAATTATTCTAGGTAAAAATGAAAACAAACACAACGTGGATCCGTAAACCGAGTTTGTGTATGAAATGCAGACATGGGGCACATACCAACTGTGAATTGCACCAACCGTAAACGATACCTAGGTTGTAAATAAGAAAGGAAGCAGATGGTGTGCAAAAGAATGTGGGAAATGTGATAAATAATCAGTTATTGTTTATTTCATTATTGATATAAATACATTTTAGGATGTCCCTTACTTAGGTCATTATTGAATTTGGAACATATCACTTAAATATATCGTTATATTGTAAAAGATAAAAAAAATTACAACTGTAACGTTCATAGAATACCACTTAAATTTATTATATTGAATGAAGAAAACTGAAAATAAATCTTGGTTAAAAAAATTAATAAAACCAATTGAAAAATTTGTAAATGTATTCGAATCGAACTATATATAATTAAATAATTGTTTTTTCTAAATATATAACTGCTAAGTATTTACGTCCTACAGTGCAGACAGAATATCTATTTACATAATGTTTGGAATTTATATTAATTTATTTTGGTTGTGTTATAAAGTACGTATTGAATGATACGATGAAGTCTCTAGAAAAATTTAAATTTTTCTTAATTTTTAATTAGCACGTAAATGTAGTGTACATATAATTCCAACATGTTAAATAAAATACAAAGGCCATTAACAAACTTTGTATGGCATGAAAATATGTACTTACAAACAAAATGTTACATTTTTTTATCCAAAACTAAAACCTACTGGGTAATTTTTTAGTTTCTTTTCTTTTTTAAAAAATTTTTTATAGCAAATCTAATTACATCACTGGATTAAGTACCCCTTAATAAGTAAATTAAATTTGAGCATTAAGAGTATTAGTAAAAGTATGGCATTATTAATATAATTAATAATAATGTTTTAAAATTATAAATCCTTTATTTTTATGCCTCACACACATATCACATAGTTTATATAAATATTAAACTAATACTAATTTCTTTGTTGGCTTAAGGTTTCTCATTTGTGTCATCTACAAACCATTAGTCACCATTTATTTAAAGTGTTCTAGACTAATGCTCATTACAGAGTAAAAATAGAAAAATTCGCTATTTTCACGATATAAACATACACGCACACCTTGATCGATGCCTGAGAATTCAGATCTTTAATTCAGAACAATGCTAAAAAATTGCCAAATCATGTGTAATTCAATACTATTAATTGGCAGTTGATACAGTGTCCAAATTCACATTAATAATACCCACATATTTACTATTTTAATGAATAAAACTAAATATAAATTCAGATTACAAAATTAAATTAACATTAAACATTTTGTAATAAAATAGAATTATTTATTTAATAAAGGTTTCTTATAAGAATCTGATAAATTTGTGTTTGTTAAGTCTACGTCTACGTCGCCGACAAATTTCAACAAAGTAACAATTTTTAATTATCCCTTTCAACCACAACATACAATATCCAAACAAATTTATCCATCAGTGCCAATTTCATTCGGACACAAACAACAAACATCCAAAAATTCATAAATGACATTTTTTAAAGGACAAACACACGTTTCATTTTCATTATTTTTTTCATTGAGGTCGTGTATCAGAAAAGAGATTAATTTAAAGGTGTGACTATTTTTAAGTGGTAGAATTTTCTTAAAATAAGTTATTTTGCAAACGTATCACTTGGTGGGCGTCCTGGCCAAGGCGTAAAACTATTTTCAGATTTTGCCTCGTCGCTCTCAGAACATAGAGACCTGCTTGTTTTTATATAAAATAAATTGTAAAATAATATTAATTTATTTGTGTTTTATTAATATTTTTATAATATATGATTAGAATGTGTCATATAAATATAAACATGATTTAAATATATAAGGAATTAATTAATATAAGAAAACAAAATATTGGTGTGGTACCTAATAATAACAAGTATTTGTTGATTGATATGTATTATTATTATTTTTATGATATATTAATAATAAATATATTTCAGTTATATAAATGGGATTAATTCATCATCAACCCATTTTACTATTTTTAATTTAGGAAATGGAAACATTGAATTGAAATTGTTAATTTTATTAGAGAAGACTGTCAAAATGAGAGATAGAGAGGTAGTATTATGATTTCCTTAACTATTAATATTTGTGAAATCGAAAAAAGATTTTGGGAATACTATATTTTAATTCAAGTATGATGCATTTTTGTAGTTAATGAAATGAAAATCTATTGTATTTACTCATTCAACGTTC
Organism: Aethina tumida; assembly: GCF_024364675.1. Lineage (NCBI taxonomy): Eukaryota > Metazoa > Arthropoda > Insecta > Coleoptera > Nitidulidae > Aethina > Aethina tumida. The sequence continues at coordinate 18,306,822 of NC_065437.1, read as the reverse complement.
CTTAGGTATCCACCAGTCAATATTCAATATTTAATAATAAAAACTAAAAATAAACAAATGAAAGTATAAACCGCGAAATAAATTTAAATATATAACTGAGCCGACCACGTATAGGTGGCGCCATCCAACTGCTCGATAAAACAGGAAATGCGCGCGCGCCTAATCGCGTCCGTCAGCCATTTTTCGACATTAGGGTAAAGTAGCGAGCGTCACCGTAAAATAGATCACTAATTTATCCATACGAAATGAAAACATACAGTCGAAAAAAGCTAGACGACAATCAGGAAGACATTGTCGACCTGAATGAGCTTTGTCGCCTTTGCATGGGCAAAGAGGACGATCTCATTTCAATTTTCAACAATGGAGAACAAATGCCACTCACCCTGCGAATTATGGCATGTGTTGCGCTCGAGGTAACTATTTTGCCGCCGTTTTAAAGGTTCTTTGATGTATAATTAAAAATTGTCATTCATTTAGGTGGTCGAGGGAGATGGTTTGCCGGATAAAATATGTCACCCGTGCAAGTTTCAACTGGAAAAATCATACGCGTTTCGAAAAAAATGCGAAACCTCCGACCTGAAATTGCGTCAACACTTGCTTGAGATCCAGGAATACAACAAGGATATGGAGAATGAAGCAGCTCGAGAGGAAGAGGAATCTAGAGAAGCTTTAGAAATTACTGGGGAACAAGAGCATATTATGGAGACGAATGAGCAAAACACAGAAGCTGAGATAGTGCAGAGCACCATTGTTAAATACATTGAAGCCGACAATGAACCTGAAGCCGATCCTGAGAATATCACACTGCCAAGTGAGGTTGACAAAGAAGCTTGCACTTTAAAGAATTCAGAGCTGAAGACTGAAGTGATCGAATCTGAGGATGGAGAAAATATTTTTATTGTTGAAAATTCTGATCCTAACATGGATGTTATTGCTGATGCTGTCAAAGCAACCCTTGCTAATCAACCAGGTATAAATAATTTATTTACTTTCAGAATTTGGTCTTTTATAATTTGAATTTAATATTGTTATATATATTTTTATCATTTGTGTATTGTAAAATACTTAGATGTATACATTTTTGTTTCAATGTAATTTTAAGGTGATATATATTGGCTTCAAATATAATTTATTTCATGAACAATAACTACATAAGAGACAAATTCATGTTTCAAATTTTCTTATACAATGAAATTATTCAGCAACTGAAATACAAACTTCGTTTTTAAGTTAAAGAATGATCAATTTATTTTATTATAGCATGTATGTAATAATATAATATAATTTTAAGAGTAAAAATTAAATTAGATTTTATTATTTTTATTAAGTATTATAACTATTAAGTATTTATTATTGGAAAAACAATCTTTAAAAAATATAAAAGAATGTTATTAATATTATCTTCAAAATAAAAGTGTCCATGTTAAAAATAATAACATCCATTTATTGTTTTCAGGCATTAATTTGAATGGGCCCATCCAGTTGAAGGTAAACCAATCTGTAGGCAAGTCTACTCAGGTTGAAGTGACTACTGAAGATGGGTCTGTGATTGTTATGGAACTAATGACTGAAGAGGATGCAGAAATGCCTCAAGTAGAGCAGCCAACAGAATCAATTGCAAGTGTTTCAGAGGAACCTGTCAATGACGATGGAGAATTAAAAATATTCCGCTGTCCTGACTGTCCAAAATCATTTGCCAGAAGGATACAATTAAGGTGAGAATTTGTGTTTGTTCAAAATAACAACTGTTTCTTTTTTAAAAAGTAAATGTTTTTGAGAGCAAAATATGTATTAACAAAAATTAAAGGTACAATTTTTTTTTGAATGTGCAATAAAATACGGATTTATTTCGTTACAGACGCCATGCATCAGTTCACATGCAGCAGCGAGGCTTTAGCTGCGGCATTTGTGAGAAATGGTTCCCGACCCGTTCAGCTCTCATTCGCCACGAGCGTATTCATACGGGTGAACGCCCATTCCAATGCGAGGTATGCCAAAAGAGCTTCGCCCAAAAAGAGATCTTGTTCCGCCACCTAATGACACACACTGGGCAGAAGCCGTACAGTTGTCCGCACTGCCCACGGGGTTTCTCACAAAAAGAACCACTTAGAGTTCATCTTAGGACACATATGAACAATCCAGCTGACATTCAGTTGCATTATTGTTCACTATGTCCGAAGGTGTTTTGCCACGCCTCGGGATTGAGCCGGCATTTACTGACGCACACAGGCAAGACGTTCAAATGCAGGGACTGTGATAAAACGTTCACGGATAAGTCGTCCTTGAGGAGACATCACTTGCAGACGCTTCACCAGGCATGAGATGAGAAACTCGGATAGATTTAGTGCGGTAGATTAAGAGAAGAAATAGTTTCCTTTTTATTTGTACGTTTACCAAATATTCTGATTATATTTTTACTATTTGTGAAATATGTGTTAAATATTTAATCCATTTGACTAACAATATTGTTTTGTAACACATAGTTAGGCATATTCTAACGTCGCAAAAAGTGCTATGAACACCTGGATATATTTTCAAAATTTTTTGTAAATTTCTATATATAATATAGATTAGAGTATTCATGTAAAACAATTGTTTTGAAAAATTTAGGCGAAAAGCAAACAGTATTTAATTAGGTTTTACTGAAAGAAACGAGCATAGTTCTTTAAAAATTTTGTAAATTGCGAAAATAAAGATTATTTCACAAAATATATATTATTCATTAATTTAATACTACACATTATTATAAATAGAATATTCCACCAGATTAATTATCCATTTGAGAACAATTATTTTCCCAATATGTTCTTAAATATAATTAAAAATGTTTTGGTTGTAGTAAAACTTGGGGATTTCATTAAAATCACCAATTAAACTAAATACTTAATTTTTTTTTTGAATGGTATTTATTTCAAAACAAATTACATATATTAATATGGGACTAGATTATTTTTCAACTTGGGATTTGTTGTTCAAGCTTCCCACCAGATTGCTAATCTCCTTATTTTGCATAACACTTTCATATCCCTTTTTTGTCCACTCACTAATATACTCTGGGCTTTTGGTCAGATGCTCAAATGCAGATTGTACACCTTTATTCCAATACTGTTTGGTGCTTTGCAATAAATTTTCTGTTTCTGGGATTTCCGGCAACTAAAATCAAATTGTTGTAAACATTGGATTACATAATTATACAAGTCTAACCTCAATTGGAATCTGGGCTTTAAGATCTCTAATATAGGGATTAATGGTTGATTTCAGTTCCTGGCAGGTTTTTTGTGTTTCTTCACTTTCCTTCCAAACACCTTGATCTTTGATGTAGTAGACAGCACCAGCTGCTAACCCTACTTTAACAGCCAATCTACAAAAATAGTTATTGCATTCAATGTACGTTTATAAGTAAGGATATAGATTTTAACAAATTTTTGTCTGTTCTTACATAAGGGCCTGGTGTACTTTGGGATTGTTTATGAATTTGATAAGCGACATTTCAAATTTTTATGGCCAGTGATTGACGAAAGTGTCAAAGTGACAAAGTCAATTTTTCATTTATTCATAGCCTACTTACTTAATTATGCCCATTTTTATTTGTTTTTTAGTTAACCAAGATTTTGAAGGGTTTTTTGACAGTAGGGATGACCATTACCAACCATAGAAAAATCTGCTGCCAACCGATAAAATAGTAATCTTTTATTTTATATATACTATTTTCAATATAAAAATTTATATTATTTAGGTAGGTGTTCGTAGTTAAGTCTTTTTGGGACAACAATGTTCTGGTTATTGCTTATTTATTTGATTTTGTCAAAAACACAATATTGAAATAATTGTTAAATACAGCACGTGACGAAATAAACTTATGCTTCTTTAAACAGATATGTAACCATTTTTAATTATTTTGATTATTTAAAAAATTTTAACTCAACTAAACTATAGCCAAACAATAGAAATAATATACTATAATATTAATATGTCGATAATTAACAGAAAATAAAATCAATTTTCTGAAATTAATTTATTAATTCTATAAATAACATTTAATTGTGATACATTATTTGATAAACTTTTAGAACTTTTGTAAACAATGAAGAATATTTGTTTTCAGTGACTTTTTAAATTATTATTTAGGTTTTATAAACCATAATAATTATTAAAAAAGAGTATCTTTGATAATTTTATACTTTCTTTTATTAGCAATAGTGATATTACGCTTAAACTATTTAATATTAATAGTTAATATGATAATCTTTGTTAGGCGTTCGCTCTAAAGTATTGATAGTGAAACTCTTTTAAACAAGTAAGGTTGAGACTTATTGAGCTATAACACATTTTTGTTGGTTTAAAATTAATATCTTAGGACGTTAATAAGTTTATATTAAATTTTAATAATAATTATATCCTAATTTAGAAAAAAGTGTGAAGAGTTAATGATTCCTTGTATTTTGTTTATTTTATTTTATTTGTTCCTTACTTTGCTTGGTGGTCTTTGCTGGGAATCCCCGTTCAGAGTACTAATTGAATACATGTTGCTTAATTTTAAGAGAATTTTAAATTTATACTTTTAATTACATGATATAATAAAAAGTATTTATTATCAATAATTCTATATGCAGGAATAATTTATTTTGAACAAAATTTTATTTCCCGTTTTGCCGGAATGGTGACATCAACTTTCTTACATTCATTGTGACACCCGGTATATTTTTAAATTCTAGATGTAATTGCAAATAAAATAGCTAAAACATTTCTTATATCTAAATTCAGTAGCTTTTGAATTATTTTTATATTTGGTATGCTCAACCAAAATAACCTCTTATAAGGAGCCATTGTTGTGGCTCCCAAAATTTATAGAGTTACACCATGCATAATTAAATTGGATATTCAAAAATCTTTCTATTGGTATAAGCATTTCTTATACATAAAATTATAATACATAATTAACTGAGAGACTTTACCGAAAAATTTAAAAATAACGCTCTCTATGTGTAGTGATAGATGCCATGGATGACAATTTCTATTAAAATTATATATTTTTATATTAAATTTAATTATGTTAAAATATACATGGAGTTCCATGTACTGGAAGTTATTGATGTTTTAATAAACAACACCCAGTATAAAATAAAGGCTTCTGAACTTTCCTTCATCAAAATTGGTTTACGGACATTTTAGTTAGACCATCAATTTGTCAAAATTTTTGAAAACTATAATGTGATTCAAAAAAACTGGGTTTAGGTATAGGACATTGTATAATCGTTTTATTTCCAATTATATAGGATTTATAAATCCATAAATATACAGGAAACCGAAAAAGAAATTTTGTTCAAAATTAATTAGAAAAGACAAATCAATCTTTTTCCATCTTCTATTCACTACTAATGAATAAATTAGGAAACACCCTGTATATATATATATATACACATACTAGTACATGTAATATATAGCGAAAAGTTTGTAATCTACAATATACAGAACAGAACATCATAATGTTTATTATGTTTATCGCTGTTGATACCACAGACAGCCAGCCCGTATCGATCTCTCATCCGCTCATCTCAATGAAACGGTGCACACGGTTTTTAACCGTGACCCTGATCATGTCCGTAGAAAACCAAATGCGGCCAATACAAAATATTTATGTGAGATGTCGCCATTGCGGCAACAAGTGTTCCCACCTGGCGTAAACACAGCGAACTACGCCCAATTCGAGATTTTGCTGATTTCGACTTGTTCGCAGTGTGTCACGTTCAGTTTGGTGCGTGGAAGGGTGTGTGTGTGCCCGACAGATAAAAACCACGCGAGTGTCCCGATTTGATGAGGTGGATCGGCTGATCGATTTTACATTGAGAGGAGTTTCCCCGGTGAGTCGGATAAGTTCGATAAGGACGGGACGTGGACGCCATCACCGTAAACAAGTGCCGGCAGTGCCGCACCGTCACGGCCTACCTTACCATTACGTTGTGTGGCACATGTATTTATCTCGTTTTCGAGATTTTCCCTATTTTTTTTCGTCTTGTTGTTTTTTGATTTCGCGTTGTTTTTACCGCCGGATGTCGGGTCGTTGTCGCGGTGGACGCGGGTAATCTAATTAGGACGGTTCTGGACGTACAGAATGTGCATGCACTTCGAGGAATATTTCAGCTATTCCGTTTCACGTTACTTGTTTCTCTTGTTTCGCTGGCTATTTTCTCTCGCCGGTATTTTTAGTGTCGCCTGCACACGGTCATTTTTCGAGCTTGCATGCTTCAATTTAAATATGTAAAATCCGAAAACCTGTTTTCACCCGTGCCATATCATTTTTGTGTGATTTCTAATTGGAGTCGTTCTTTCCGTTTCAGATTAGCCAAGTTCACGGAATAAAATCACCACAATGCCGAAATCGGTAAGTAGTAAAATGAATAAGTGAATCACACCGTGCCGTGCATTTAATTAGCCGGCCAGTGGAATGTCATCTTTTCCAACATTCATCGAACGCCAAGTAAGCAGTCACCTGTTGATAAAGTCGAAGAGAAAGTTTTTAGTGTAAATTCCGAACGGTGGCACATTAACGGGCTTCGAAATCATATTCCAACTATGTATTTGTCGACGACAATGACCACTTTTCTCTATCGGACAAACGGTTATTATTTTGCCGGTGTGTTCAATAAAGAAAATCGCCCACGACACTGAACCCGATCGCAATTGACCGATTCGATTTGAAATGGTGGATTCGGCGGTTCTCGGCTCGTATATTTGACTGGTCAACCAATTTTTTGATGAGTCGGAATTGTTCACGAAATAATTTTCATAAGTAGGTGTAAATTTTGATTTGTAAAGAACATTTTTAAATGAAAAAGAATAAGATTAGAATAAAAGTTATCGGGTATAAATTTGAATTGTTACTCTAATTAAAAGCCCAATTTACATACAGTTGAACATCCTATAAGACATAAAATTACACCATAAAATGAAAAACTATGAATTTATTGTTCACAAAAATGTGTCACACCTCAAATGTTAACAATGTGTCAGCATTGTGTAAAAGATTATTGTAATACTTTAAACAGATAAAATTTTATAGATACTAAAAAATGATGTTACATATTGTTTATAAAAATTGAGATAAAGATGAGATATTTTTTAAATTTAAACTATATTAAAATTAATCAAAGGTACATTTTTCTAAAGCTAAAACCAAAATACTACCATATTGATGTATAATGTTTTTGAATAAAATTAACTAGCACGTGTCTAAAGTAGATCGAAATTGACATTTATTTCCTATGTACTACTCCTCGAATTGAACGCTTTCGAATTGCATAGGTAGTTATTTTTAGATGTGCGAAAATTCGATACAATAGAAAGTAAATTGTCACGAAATAAATTCCGGTAATCGAAGTCCAACTTGAAATTTCCATCGTAGATGTTAATTCAAATGCCATGTGAATAAAAAGGTGTGTTTCCAAATAAACCGAATAAAAATACAATCTGTACAATATTTTAAGTTGCTGCAGTAACTTTCAACCAACAATGGTAATTCTAAACATAATAAATTCAACTATTTACACTTAAAACCTTAGTTTATATGCTTTTTTTAAAACAAGAACTGTTTTATTGTCAATCAGTAGAAGAACCAAAAAGTTGCAGTTAACTATATTAACTTATTTGGATATTAAGAATGAATAAAAATTAAAAATGAGTGCTACTTTGATCATGGTGGCATTTTTAATGTTAAATGAAAAATAGTTAAAATTATAATTATAAAAATTACACATCGATACTTTTTTATATATACTTTTATATATACATATATGTAATATGTATGTTCTGCCATTCTAAAAGTTGTTTTAAAAATATTTATTAATTTATTTGGATGTGGAGTGTTACTTTGGTCACGTAGAATTTTAAAACACAAAATAACTTTTGGATTTATATATTTTTGTTTTATTAATGTAACTGAGTACAAAAATATACAACAATATATTATATAAGATATAATTATTATTATTCAAGATATAGAAAAACGAAATAAAATTTGTAAACTAGTAAAATTATTATTATTAATATTATTACTACTATTATTATTATTATTATTATTATTATTTTTTATTTAATATAAATTAAAAAAAAAATCCATACTGGTAATTCAACTCTATATTTTAATTTGATTAATTAGAAAATATGTGGTAATTCTGTCAGAAACAATTTTTTGAGAAATCTTCAAGACTCTCTCCAGAGTGTATTAAGTGTTGTTTCACCTGGAAACTATAGTACCTACTATATTTTGAATGTGCAATTCTTATCTTTGTTTAGACGTCTTCGATCTTTTTAATGCAATTGCATTTTATCACTTATTTTTTATTTGTTTACTGGTAAACACAGATAAAAAGATTTAATCAATATGTTTGCACAATCGTTTCATGAATGGAGGCGGTATGATTTGTTGTTATATGGTTTGTTTGTTATTTATTATATATTTTTTGTAAACTTGAGTCATTTACGTAGATGTGGGTAAATAGATTCGTAATAGTTCTAATAAAATGAATTTTGAATAAGGCGGATGCAAAAATATTTTAAAATTTTCTGTTTAGGTGAATTGAAAAAATACAATTTATAAATATATTTTTAGTCGTAAAAAGAAAAGGAATTTTTCTAAAAATGTCACATTTACAAAATATTTTATATTGAAAATAAGCATAGATATCTAATAATAAAAAAAATTGTTTTAGGCTATTACTATTCCAGAGCTTTACTTTTAAATATTGTTCCATTAAAAAAACATACGAGATCTAATTTATGCTAAAGCTCCCACAACGATGGGACTTTTTGAGAAATCGAATATTTAAAATATCAATGATCTCCCTAGATTTAATAATTTACTATACAACTTTTTTAATAATTTAAAAATGAAAATTCAGTAGTCTAAAATATGTCATCGGGTTTTGACTATGACGTCCTAAAAGCAAAAAAACTAATATATTAATAAACACTATTGGGATTCTGTTATTGTAACTGAATATAAAATTTAAATGTTCTAAAAGGGCAGAATATATTAATTTGAACTAGAGTTATTCGTTCGTTCCAAAAACCCAGATTTCACTAGAAGTTGTTTTTTAGAGGTTTTGACAAATAAAATTAAATTTTTCGGTCTCAAATTGTGCATACAAATATCTAAATATACTTTTGTTCACTTCCAACAAAACAGTGCCAAAGTAAAAATTATTCTGGGACCATGCGAAAATAAACAGTTTTTATATTGTGGCTACGTTATCACTGGTGTTGTATGTGTGTTTGCCCCGTTAATCAACCTAATTCAATGGATGGGCGGTAAATATTATCAGGGCCAAGATTATCAACTAATTAAATATTTGATTGTCGACGTGAATACCGTCGCCGTAATAATTACAATTGGCTTTCTTAACTTGGTGGAAGACGTGTGTTATGTTTTAGTGGTCGCATTTTTTAGCCGCTTTGGAAGTTTTAGTGATAAAAATGCGGAATATCGCTTGTCTACAGCTGTTCTCTGATAAAAATCAAGATCCGGTTAGTATTAAAATGTATTTTTGTTCGTAGGGTGTTTAATGTCGTAGTATTTTTAAATACTTAAAATATTTTTGTTGTTGAATTTCTTATTACTTAAATTAATTGAATTCAAATTATTAAATAATTAATAATTATGCGATTAAAAAAAATTCTTGTTAGAGCTGTTAGAGCGTAGGGTGTTTAATGTCTTAGTATTTTTAAATACTTAAAATATTTTTGTTGTTGAATTTCTTATTACTTAAATTAATTGAATTCAAATTATTATTATTATTATTAATTAATAATTATGCGATTAAAAACAATTCTTCTTAGAACTGTTTCATTCTTACCAATTCATTATATTTGATATTATATTAGCTTAACAGAATGATTAGATTTCTTTTTGAGTTTCAATCTTTAATTTTTTTATTTTTTCTTGCAAGAAAAATTTCAAAAATGTGTTGATTTATTTAATCTAATAATCTTTTAATCATATAATTATTATGTAGGTTAAAGATAAATTATCTTTAATAAAAATGATAAATTATGACAGTAATATGAATTATGATGAAAATTCGTTAATAATTTTATTTATATTAATACGATATCAATATAACATAATTTTAATATATTTGTTTATTTTAAATTAGTTAATTCGTATGCATTTAGATAACTCAATACAAGTTAAGGTATTTTTAACAATTTTATTATATAAATATGTATATGTATTCAAAATTTTATATAAAAAATATAAAAATACAAATCTATGGAATAAAAATAACAATTACTCGACTTAAAAAACTCTGAAATAAATGATATTTAGTAATAAATAATATAATTTATTGAATGTATTTTTACATTTTTGTATCAGTGTGAATGTTGTTTTACTATTTTTTAAATTATTTTTCTTCTGTCATAGTTAAAACATTTTTTGGATTAAAAATTATGCGTTCCAGTTCAATATGTATAATTAGTTCAGATTTGCTTGATGAGTTCAAAAATCAACTAAAATCAACAGAACTAGTACGCCCCCATTCAAAGATCTTTTGGAGAACATGTTTCAAGTAATAATGTGGCACGATTTTGGCTTCGTCGGTTTAAAAATAGCAATAAAAGCATTGAAGATGAACTACGTCAAGGTCGTCCTGAAACATCTATCAACGAAAAGTATTTTCTACCGCTTTTAAGTTGACAAATTTATGAAACTTAAACACGTACTTCTTTAGTTAATAGAAAAGGAAGCTTAAGAATATTAAATAAGGGGTTGTAGTTTATCCACTATGTTGGCCAGACCTATCTCCATGTGACTATTATTAATTTTCGTCGTTGTTCTATTCTTTTACGTAATAAGCATTTTAATTCTGGGAGGTCAAAATAGAAATTGATTATTTCTTCAGTTCCTGTTGGTTATAACCAGAATGTTTTTGTCGTGGTCCATTGACAAAATATTGTTAATTATAAGGATTATTATTTTGATGAATACAAGTTATTTTAAATATGTACACATGTTATATGTTATGTATATATGTTAAAACGTTAAAAAAATTAATTTTTCGTAATAAATTTTTGTGTAATAAAATTCGAATATACCATGAGAGTAATAAAAACTTAGAGACGTGCTATTTTGTAGTAAATAATTAATTTAAATTTCCATGTCAATGCGAGTAAGCTATTTAAAATTTATAACAAGAAATCTGTTTAAAAAATACTGTCGGTCGTACAGAACCTAAACAAAGTAACTTTCTATTAACTTTAATTAACTAATTGAGAATTGGTGACCTTTTGCGAAATACTATTTTCTGTATATATTTTTCTATAATAAATTATTGTAAAATAATTCTTGCTTAATGGAACGTTTGAAAATATATCTGATATTTTCGAATCTGGTCATCTAATTAGTTGGTAAAAAGATACAATTACTTTTGTTAATTATTCGGTGCTCATGTATATGGTACTTTTCCAATTTACATCATATTGATAAGAAACATAAAAAACAAAATTCTCAGTTACAAGTCCATCGTTCCGCCACTTCCCCATAATAGTGATAAACGGCGACGCCACATGACCATTTGTGTGTTTTAATAAAAAATTATCGAGTCGTAGAACAATTTAAATTTCCATCTTGGTGTGTGTGTGTGCGCGTTAGTCATGTGATGCGCAGCATCCACCGTTGACCTTGGACCAAAGGAAACTTGTACCTAGGCCTCGATTGTTTGGCACCGTCTTCGTGGGACTTTCGACCCCGCACGCCCTTTCTATACCATCGAATTTCCCCTGTCGCAACAGGTGCAACACGGTTACGGGTGCGGAAGGGCGAGGGACGATAGGAGTCACTTGTTGCCCGGTGCAACCGAAAGACGCGGACGTTCGAATTCGAATCGCCGTCGAAGACGACCAGCCATTGGCTCAACGGACCGTTTTGACGGTTTCGCAGCCGTAACGAACTTCTCGGCTGCGTTGCCGTTTCGCCAGACGTCGGGGATAAATTCACGTCTGCTTTGAAAGTGGTCGGAATATCTGGGCATCTGGGGTTTTGTTCACTTGCCTGAATGTTCAATATCGATTTTCGTTTACAGTAAATAGATTTTATTAAACCTTAAATTTCATTTAAAAACTTAAAAACATACATTTTCAAAGTACATATGGGAATATTTTAGAATCGATCCTAATAAAACATAAACTCTAAAAACTAATAATTTTTCAAAATCTATATTATGGGAATATATAGTATCAATTTAAAAATGGTTTTCTTTTTGTTTTGTTGTTATTAAATATACTTCTTAAATATAATAAATTTGAAAAAGAGAAGAATGAATTTTTATTTAATAATATTAGTTAGTATAGTGATTATTGAAAAAAAATGATGAAAATCTGAAAAATTATGTTTATAATTTAATACCGATTTAGAAATAATTTTCTGTATTTTTAAATCTAATAAATATTATTCAGTGTGGCCTATTTGAAAGAGGGATATACCCATAAAATTAGTATTATTTGTTCCATTTTGATAAACTTTTTGTTTTCAATTGTAAAGCAAGAAAAATGTATTTATAGACAAAATGACACAGTTTTGGATCCAAAATTAAAATCTACAGGGAAAATTGAAGAAATCATACTTGCAAACTTTTTATAGAAAATTGGTTGATATTAAATTTCATAAAAAATTATCCATATTAACAATTCTTTGGAAAAAATAAAAAACATTTTTTTAAAAAAAAAAGTTTTTTTTATCATATAGTCTATGTAGTAAATTGTCAAAAATGGCACAAATTCCTGCTTTTCAAGAATATTGGAAAAATATACTAATACTTATACTAAGACTCCTAGTACAATTTATTCTATAAACTACTTTATTAAAAAAATAAATTCATGATAAGAATACAATTTTTTAATGTTTTTATGAAATTTGGTATCTCATTTCAGGGGGTCCAATGGTAGATATGTTATAAGAATTGCTAGTTTAGTTTATTCACTTTTCATACCTAAAAAATTATTCAATAGATTTTGATTTTGTCTATACACATTTTTTTGTTTTACAATTGAAAAGTAATATTAACAAAAAATACAAATTTTATGAGGGTGCTGCTCTGCTTTCAAATGGGTCACTCTGTATACCTCTGAAAAAGAATTTTTGGGAAATATTCAACAACAATTGAAATCAAAATGTTGTTTCGTATATGAATAATTCACGAAACAATCTTCCTTTTAATTATTAACATTACATTTATTTATTAGTTTAGTTAAAAATTACTTTAAAAGCTGGAAAATATACATTATTGTACAATGTCTCATAAACTTTATTGTACTTTTAATTAATTAATAGAATTTCTACTGTTTGTTTTGTATGCTTCCAAGAACAATGCAAGATTATGTTTATTAAGTTAACAATAAAAACATCTTCAATGGTGGGATGTTCGTTTTGTATACTTCTTAATTTCTAAAATTCAAAATAGTAAAAATTCTAATTGAATAATAATATGTCTTAATTTCAATTGTATCGGAAATTATTTTATAACAATTAAGGTTCTTCCTTATTTTGTAAGTAACATTTATAATGTTATTAATTAAATTCAGTTCTTTTTACAAGTAAATTTCATCAATTTCTATTTGTTTATGCACTTTTCCCCCATAATGTGTAACGTTCGCATGGCGGCATCGCTGTCATGGTAACCCATGACTCAGTTCCAGCCATAAGTTGTTTGCCGGCTGTTCAGTTTTGTGTTAACATTTGCGGCGAGTTCTCGGGCACGAATTCATTTGTGCAACAGTCAAGTTCAAATTCGAATCGCACAAAGTGCATCTTTTCATCCTTAACCCTCACCTTTTTTCGTAAGCAAGGAAGATGGTTTCCAGTAAATTGGTATGCCCTTTTTATTATTTTCATTTCGATTTTCCTCGGTCGGTTCTCGCACGATATTGAGTTTTTTATGTGGTAAATTACCGCCCAATATTATGCAACCGAAAAACAATTCCGACTTATAATTATATGAAAAGTTGATAAGCACCGTGTTGGGTACGTAACGTCGGTGTTCCCCGCTTTGTCGAGAAATCAGTTGGTTGGGTAACGCCGCTGGATTGGTGCAACTTCTATTAATAGACGGTGGTTCAAATCAAATGCAAATGCAAATTTATTTATACGGTGGTTTATTGATGATGAATCACGTATTAATGAGAAAAAAAATCACATTTGTTGCATGTGATGGTTCTATTTTCGTATTCACCTTATAAACGGTTGAATTTATTATAATTATTTTTCTGTTCTGTTTAATTGGCCTGGACACTTATTAGTTGTACAATGAAACAAAGTACAAGGTCCCTCCCGTATGGCCAGTCCGTAATATTGATTTAACGGAGCGATGATTAGAAGAATATACCGGTGAAGTGGATTTAATTGTTCGACGGCCCTGGACCATAACCCATAAAGAGTGTGCATATGCCCGATACTTTTTTTATTGCTTACAAACAGTGATAAAGTTGTTGTAGACGCGATATAAGGCTGAGTACACAAATGTAGTTGCAAATATTGATAAAAGGAAAATTTGTTTTCTTAAGTAAAGTAAAATGTGAATATTGGGACTATTTAAAGATTACGATTTAATACCATATTTATTTAAGAAAGTAGGAAAATAAAAATAAGTAAATTGTTAATTAAAGTTGTCAAATTGCATGATGTTGCCAGTTCATATTACTTAAATTAAAAATGTTCGAAATAAAAATAAACAGTAATTTAATTTTTTGTGTTTATTAAATTTATGCAAAAAATAAAGATAAAATAATAAAATTTGCATAATAAAATTATATAGGAATATATTAAAAATCATTTGTATCTATTTTTATTATTGAAATTGAAAATAAAATCGTTAAAAATATATTACTTAATGAAAATGTATATTAAACAAGAAATTTTACAAAAATATGAATAAATAAGAATATAAAAAATTTAAAAAACATAGTGTATAGAATGTGGTTCATTTGAAAGTCGGACATCCTCATAAGATTTGTACTTATTGTTTGATTTTAACAAATATTTTTTTCAATTGAAAAGCATGAAAATATGGACAAAATGTCACGTTTTATGCCCCAAAAGTACTACTCGGTAATTTTTTAGACCCTCTGAAATTGGTGTAATTTCATAAAAAAATATATATTCATAATTCTATGCAAAAATTAAAAATTATATTTTTTATGAATTTATTATTTTAATCAAATAGTGTATGGGATAAACTGTCAAAAGGAGAAAAAATTAACTTATTTTTTAACCAATCCATGACTAAAAAATTACCCTGTAAGTTTTGGTTTTGAGGAAATAATTGACATTTTGTTAATGAATACATATTTTCATGCTTTGTAATTGAAAAACAAAATCAAAATCGCACAAAAAATACAAATTTTATGGAGGTGTCCCTTCCGCTTTAAAATGGGTGACACTGTATATAATATCTTATAAAATGAAAAATAATAATATTCCGGCATCGTTTTCTGAGAATTTTTCAAAATAAAATGTCTAAACATAAAGTTATTGAAATTCTATATAAAATCCAAAGTAATTTGTTAATTAAATTTTAAATTTTAACCTAAAAAATTCATTTATCAAAAATATGTGTTTTTGTAAAAGTCAAAAATGGAGAAGTGAATTTAGTGCTTGATTAAATTGGAAACATTACATTTAATTACTGCTGATTTTTGTATTTTGTTTCGAAGATTCATATTTTAATGTACGTAATTGTAAGAAAATATGTGCCACCTTAGTAACATTTGCTTGATTATATTTGAAAGATTTCTAAATTTTTGTTTCTATTAAAACTAGTTATTTTCTATTAATGTTAAATAACGTTTAACATATTTGAAACAAGGTATTAAAATATTGTTGAATTTATTAAAGAATATATTATATATTTATTTATATTAATAAATAACATATTTTAGAAAATTTATTTAAAACTAATTTAAAAATGAATAATATTTGGAATATGGAAACAATAACTACATACTAAATAAACAGATTATTGTTTTTTTTTTGGCGATTCGCCAAATTATATGAATATAAAAGTATAATAATTTTACTTTCTTTTCTAATCTGAAAGCTTGAAGCAAATGGAATTAACTGGATAAAATAACGTAAAACGAATTCACTGTGTTATTGCATTGAATGGGATGAAGGCCGTTAAGAAACAATTAGTGATGGAACCTGATCATTGCAATTAAGAGGGAACGAGCTGAAATAATTGTGCGCCACTTATCGATATACTGTTACCGAGAGTTAAAACTCGCTTTAAAATCAATGCGTTGAAAAATTGATTAATTATTATTGTCGGCGACATCCATTTGTACATTTCCAACAATCACCTTTAAATATTCGGCATGATGGGATTGTTTAGTGGCCTTTTATTTATTTTTTTTACGATGTTATTTGGTACAGTGACCTAACCTAATTGAGTGATTATAATTTACTATGGCCCGCACGCACCCATGTGTTTTTAAATTATCGCTTCACGTAATTAAAATATCATGGCGTTTGTCTATGGCCAAAGCGTAAAATTGAATTAAGAAATAGTGGAATTATGAAAACTATTCTTAGCAGAAATATAAACAGTAATGGTGTTCTTCTGTTGATCCCGTTATTCTTCTTTTATTTAAGTTATTAATTCGTTATATTGGATTATTTTTTAGCCTGAAACATTCTAATCTCATGTAATAGCTTCTCTGTGAAAAATACCCATAATCAAAATATAATTACTTGGCAAATTAAGTACTCATTCATTCATTATAACATTCACCCCCAAATAGGAATAGACATTGTAGAGTCAAATTTTGTGATTAAAAGTATTTACCTCTTCTTTCTCAATTGATTCATGAAGCAAACCTTGGAAAAATGAAATTCGACTCTCCAAAGCTTGTAAAGATTTCGTTCTGTAAGTTCACCCTTTGTTATTTTCCAGATAAATGTGCGGGTGACAACGATGGACGCGGAACTGGAGTTCGCGATCCAGCAGACCACGTCCGGCAAGCAGCTGTTCGATCAGGTCGTGAAGACCATCGGACTGCGCGAGGTGTGGTTCTTCGGACTACAATACACCGATTCGAAGGGCGATCTCACATGGATCAAGCTCTACAGAAAGGTGAGTTGAGCGAACGGCAAAATCGACGGGAAAATAACGTAAAGTAAAACGCCGCGACGTTCGCCAGACCGTGGATGAGACGGTGTCGCCATGACACCCGTCGGAACGCGGAAGAATTCCTCGGTTTCATCAAAGTAGATTTCGATCGGCTGGCTGGTTTCACCGGCGGAACAATATTTGGAATTTTTGCTATTTAGTTAAAAATTAAGCAAACAATGCTTCGCCATGGAGTTGTATTAATTAATTAATCGATAATTAGTGGTTTATAGAGCTTAAAATATCTGATGAAGCCTTTCAATTCCGTACCTAGTCTAAATTACAATAATCGATGGAGTTTAAACTGGTAAGCGTTCTTGAATTCGTTGATGAAACCGAGTAAAAGCGGAAAAAGTATTTGCTAAAAACAAGCTAGTTTAATTTAAAAAAATTGTTGGTTATGCATATGCCGACAAAGTCAGTAAAATTTTGCAAGTTTGCCACGTAGTCGGATCAAACGCTTTTTGATAGGTATAGGGCCTTTTTTATTACATACAGATACGATACTAATTAAAAATAATATATTTAGAAATATAATTGAGCTTAGACTTAGAATACATAATAATACCAATAGATAATATAAACTTTAAATTAATACTTTGAATATTTTAGGGAATGTACCAAAAATCTTAAATGCTAATGTAAGAATATTTTAAAAATTTAAATTTAAAATTATTCTAAAATACGAAAAATAAGTGTAAAATAGAAAGTAGAGAAAAAATATTCAATGATGAGGTTCAATACGGATGTGCAGTATATGGCAAATACTAAATATAAGACTCAAATATTTTAGTGTAATTATAAAAAATATTTCTCCTTTGGACCTCTGACTAAATTTGGAGAATTAAATTTAATTGCTGCTTATTTTTGTACATACATATTTGTTTTTCAAAATCATATTTTATGAAGATAATTGTGAAATTTATGTTTAACGTTTGGAATAACTTTTTGTTTAAATTTGGAAAATTAACTGTAATTGTTAATATTTAAAAAATATTGTATTTTTGAAGGTCATGTTAAAAATATGCTCCATCACCTCCATTAAAAAAGGCTTGTTAATTAGCAAATTTGAATGAATAAATAATATAAAATACAAATAAATTTAGGATATAATAAATGTGAATAAATAAAAAAATTGTTATGTCCCGATCGTGCACAAATTATTATATATAGCATGTTTTTTAATGTATGATATGACTACTCGATATATTTCCATAATCGATTCGTGTAATTAAAATATTAGTTGTATAATCGATTATGAATGATACATTGATTGATTCAGTTACCAATTATGAATGACACACCAGTTGTTGAAATGACCATTTTGAAACAACTACATATATGTATATCTTAGTATTTAATTTGTTATTACTTCTAACAACAAACAAAAGTACTGATGAAAGTTAATGAAAAATCTGTATTTAAGCACAAAATGTCATGTTATTTAATAAAAAGAGTAATTTTAGGTGTGAAAATTGAAGAAATTATACTCGTAAAATTTCATAGCCAATCTAACTCTACACCAGTGTACACCAAACACCCCCTCACATGAATATATATCAAATTTTATAAAAAAATACACATATTCATAATTTTGTAAAAAAATAAATTATATTATGAATTTTTTTAATCAAGTAGTATAATAGTACAACTTCAATAAAATAGGAATATACTATACTAATTATACTATATTTATACAAATTTTATTTGTCCCCACCAATCCACCGTTCAATTCGATTCATTTACCATATCTTTTTTCAAAAGTTCGTGGTAGCATTAATGAGTCATGTGAGAAATTACCTCAGAATGATTGACAAAGGTCACCACGAACTTACGAAAAAGATACGATAAATGTATTAAATTGAAAGGTGAGCTGGTGGAGGCAAATAAAAATTAAATATTACTAGTTTTAGTATATATATATAAATATATATATATATATATATATATATATATATATATATATATATATGTATATATATATATACTAAATTGAAAGGTGAGCTGGTGGAGGCAAATAAAAATTAAATATTACTAGTTTTAGTATATATATAAATAAATATATATATATATATATATATATATATATATAAGTATTGATATATTATAATATTCCAATATTGTTGAAAAATAAGTGCTAGTTTGGACAGTTTATTCCACAGACTACTTAATTAAAAAATAAATTCATAAAAAGAATATGAATTTTAATTTTACCACAGAATTATGAATATGTATGTTTTTTGAATTTTAGTATATACTACCCATTTCAAACGGAGATTAAACCAGTGGTGTAGTTAGATAAACTATAAAAATTTGTTGATATGATTTCTTAAAATTTCATGTCCAAGAAGTTACTCAGTTGGGCCGAAAAACGGGACATTTTGTTTAGTACATATTTTTATGCTTTACAAGTGAAAAGAGTTTGTCAAAATCGAAAAGTACAAAGTTTATGGGGGTGTCCCGCTTTCAGACATACAAAAGACTTATTTATTAAATTTACAACAACGAAATCTAACTTTATCTAATTGAATTTTGGAGGAATCTACAATAATATTGTAGTTGTAGTGTGTTCATTATCCAAAATAGTTTGAATACCCTGATTTATATAAATATTATTAGAAAATCAAAATATAATTTCGATACTGCCAATACCAATCGAAAAAGTGCATTGGGAGAGAGGTTAAGAAACGGCAACCGTGTCTGCGGGTTTACATGTCTGCCCAGTCCACAGCCTTGACATGAACCGTTCAAATCCGTGACCGACTTTGCCAGTGCATACATAATTCTGTCATCAACCTGACTGCAATCTACATTGCACCTATTTCTTTAAATAACAATAATAACTGGACATAAACAAAAAAAAACTATTTACAACAACAATAATAATGTTAAACCGGATGAATCCAAGCCATGAAGATTGTTCGAATATAAATATGACGAAAAACCAGTTAGTTGTTGATTGGTGATCAGATGCTGTGTGTATGTTATTCTATAAACAAATTGTATTTGTTTGAAAGAATTTGGCATCATTCTTATATAAAAGATTTAAGGATGGTTATTAATGAAAGTGGATACGGAGGCGTGTTCTTCAGATGCGTCAAGAATACCGTTTCTAAACACTAATCGTGACTAAATGAAACATTGTTTTACTGCAAGTAATATTCCTATTTTAGAATTCAGTGGTTCGAACACTACTTTTTGTCATTTCAAAGTAGCTTACTCATAAAAATTATACATTTTAAATAATAGCACAGCCTCTCTAAATCCTGCTAGAATCCAAAGCAGTGAATCACATCACTGTGCTTAGACGATCGGTCTCCAAGGATGCCATTCACCCAAAACACATTTGAAGATCCTGTTCAAACAAAATCAGCGGGAAAGTTCACGGTTACTTTGGAATGCCATCGACAAAAGTGATTTTCACCGTACACATTTGACGAAGAGATTTTCTTGCGTTTCAGTTTTAATTAAATTGTGTGTTGATGCACAGAGACGCACATTGATGATGGTGACTCACCGTATCAATTTAGGAGGATGGCAATGACGCAATTGAAACCACATGTTGGCGATAATGTCACCGACTTAGTTCTTTTTATGTTCGTGTTTTAATATCTGTGTGAACTATCCTTATAATTTATTAAATCCCGCATTATGATCGTCAGAGAACTCAATGATTAACATGATATTCATTCATACCGTGAATGTAAATATCGCGATATTAGTTAATCAAATACTCTTTCCAATTATAATTGTTGGTATAGCA
Source organism: Aethina tumida (assembly GCF_024364675.1). NCBI lineage: Eukaryota > Metazoa > Arthropoda > Insecta > Coleoptera > Nitidulidae > Aethina > Aethina tumida. Next base: position 18,285,903 of record NC_065437.1, on the reverse strand, counting down.
TGTTAATTGTCACAATTCACTCGTAACTGTTGTGTCAGATGAGTAAGGTAAAAAAATTACTGGGACAGACACGAACATTTTAAAGGTGTGGCCGACAATTTTATAAAAAGTAATTGCAAAAAATGTGGATTTTAATTGAACTTACATTATATTGACACAGTGTGTGATTTTTTACTTGTTTCAATCTAAATGTTATTCAATCAAGTGAAAAGCGTTGTTAATGTTGTTAGACAGATAATTATGCACAGATCACTGTTAGTAACTAATTTGAAAATTAGAGAGAAAGTATTAATTATTAGTAATACATACAACATATTGTAAAGAATTTTATAACAATAAAAATTAGTATTCTATTATATCTGGAAAAATAACCCTAGTTCTATCAATAAATAGGGGATTATTGGTGATTGTTGATTTATTTATTTGTTGTAATATGTTCCAGTAATTAAAATCACAATAATCGAACTTATCAAACAATTCAATAACTATATTTATCTGTAATATATAAAAAATGTATGTTTATCAGTTAATCTGTTATACACTTGTTTGTTATCACATTTGAACAATGCGGAGATCAAGCAAAATCCTTTGATTACAACAGATACATCGCCCATGCAACAAAGTCTAACTGTGTGAGCTACCGTACATTTAATTTCGATAGAGGCTGCAATTTGCATTTTTCAGTCAGGTCAAACTTGAGGCAATAGTAATGAATGTGCGGAGGAGACCAAGAAACGATGTCGAATTAATAACTCAAGGTGAATTACGAAAACACAATTATCGTAATTGAAATTCTTCATTGCATTGTAATCCTATGATCATGACGATACTTTATCTTGTGGATGGGAAATTTTGTAGTTATTATTGTGTATGTGTTTTGAAATTAATTCAGTTTGTTAGTTACAAGTATAAATTAAAATAAAATAAGATAATAATTAAATTAATATTGTTTTCCTATCATTAAATATTTATTACAATATGTGTCATGTTGAGGTTAAATTGTTTATAAGTATTGTATCAGTTCAGTTGTTAGAAAATTCTCATTTTTGTTTAAACTATTTATTTAGCAGTTGTAAAACTAAATAAATTATTTTAATGGATATAATAATCATTATTTGATAATTTGATGATTTTAATATTTTATATCTTATATGGATAACTTTTGTCTAAGTTTTAAATAATTAATTTAATTGCATCAAACTATCTTATATTAAGTGGATAATTTATACTACACGTGATCACTAAAATTTAATAATTCTCGTAAGTATGCAAATAAAAAGTTATATAATTATAAGTATAACAAATTTCTGGTCAGAATCAGGAAGTGCTTAATCACTTTCAGACAAAACGGAAATGATAGAAGGTTGCAAATATTTAAAATGGGAAGAAACTCTTCGATAAAATATTCATATTTAAAATATATTGATAAAATAACATTTTGAATACAGGATGTCCCTAAATTGAGTGTACAAAAATTACACATATTCTCGACCTCAAAATATGCCGATTGGTCTCAATTTACCTAGATACCAACGTATTTCCTAAGTGAGCCTTCAAAGGTTGATTACTGAATGTAGTTATCATGATATATCTCGGAAACTAGCTAAGATAGGATAATGAAATTTTGTGCAGTTACATAACTTTTTGTTTGTTTGTTGGAGGGGGTGACGAGAAGTTTAAAATTCCTCTAACCTTTTTTATGTGTAAGTTTATTTTAACTTTGACATCACAATTTCAAATTTTAAAAGTTTTTGTCTAAAATGGCCCTCTTGTTGAATTTCAATAACATGCACTGTTTCCAACCAAAATCAGTTTTGAAGTTTCATCTAAAAAAAATCAATATTGATTTAGAATTTTGTGAGATCAGTTACTAAGAGCATTACAGCAAATGGAAGAACCATTGAAGACCAGTATTTTTCCTAGAAAGCATATCGGTATATAGGTAAATTGGGTCCAATAGTTCTATTTTGAGGTCAAAAATATGTGGTTAATTTTTGTGCACTTAATTTAGGGGCACCCTATATAAAGAAATAATTAAAAACACTGATTATTTTGAGATAATTTAGTTAAGTTCAGTTTACATATTGGATATAATATCCTAATAATTTAAGAACTTTACTACAAATTTTCAAAAGATTCATCAACATCAATTATTTTAATTTTTAACATAAATTGTACAAGCATAGTTTATTTAGTAATATTGTGCTTTTAGCAGTAGTAAAGTATTTAGGTCCAGTTGGTCGTAATGCTAGATTTTAAAAAAAAACATCTTCCAATTTTCTACATTAACATTTCATGCAGCCGGATAACGTAATCGACAAAACTGTCAAGTGTTTCAAAGCGATAAAATTGCGCTACTACTCAAAATCAGATTGCGACGACAACAGCGACGAAGGAAGCGACGCAGAGATGGTAAGAGCGATCGTCGAAGGAGTTTTTAAGTGTGAGAACCGTCCCCAAAAACACACACAATGCATAGTTATTTTTTATTTTCAATGTTGAAATAATGAGTTTCATCGTGTTGTGCCGTGTTGTGGCCATAAACGAGCCACTCACTGATTCGGAACAATATTCATTATGTTTTTCAAACGGGCTTCCTTCCTCCGCGAGGTCGAACGGACGATGATGATAGAAACGTTTTGAATGTTGTCCGGTTTTGTGCCGTAATTTTGCAGTTACAGTTATTCGATACTGACGTCTAATTATCCAGTCAAATTTTATATTTAATTTTAACTTTTTTTTCCGAGGACAAATTGTATGTTGGGGTTGTTGATGTATAACAGCCAAAAATTCAATTTTGATCACTTGAAAATGTATCTTAAAAGCAAAGTTAAAAAATCAAATTAACTCATAAAAATAATATTAATAATAGAAAACATGATGAAATAATTTCTTTTATAAAAAAAATAATGATTGAATTTAATAAAAACTAGAGAATAAGAATAACATTATTGCATAATAAAGAATAAATTATAAAACGTAAAAGGTTAATAGGACCTTAAATGATAATTTGCTGAGTGAAAGATATTTAAGGAAATGTCTTGAATATTAAAATTATTAAGAGACATAGACACGAAATTGCAAAAATATTTTTAAAAAGTTAAAAAATTGTGTAGGAATCTTTATGTCATCTTTAAAAAAATCTCTTCAAAGTCAACAACTTTTTATTGCTTAATTAAATATTTCAAATACACTTGTAATTAAGATAAAATTCCTAATTGTGTGTGATGTGTAACTGAGTAAATAATTTTACATTACTTCAACTTATATGATTAATATTTTACCTGGAATAAATTCTAATAGGAAAAGTATATCTTAATCTGGGAAAATATTTTTTATCCTGATTGATTAGTTAATAAGGTCATCGAAATATATTATGATTCACAACATAAATTAATATTCCGATTCTTACCTATTACAATCATTATTATTTAATTAGTTACTGAAGCAAATATAAGCTTATTTTAACCTAATAAATTTATTTGAACTTATTTCGAAGGTATGACAACATTGTTTTGATGACAAACTCTGTATGCCGGTTATCTGTGACCGGTTTTTAGAAACTGTTTACGCAAACAACACTAATAGATCATGGAATCACGAGATCAACTATTTTTAGTTGATTTCGAATATACATATTTCATTCATAGTTCCCCCATTGACACGACGAATCAAATTTATAAATGATTAAGATGGATTGGTCAATAGTAAATGTCTTTGATAAATATATTTGACGCATTATGTTAACCAACACAGGAAAATGTTATCGGTGTGTAATAAAGTATGCAATTGTGTTGGGTATATTGAAACACTTTAAATTTAGGAACCAACGTCATATTTGTATGCTGTAGCTATAAAAATTTGCTTGAATTACGCCTAATAAAATGTTTTATTTGACTTAAATATTGCTAAATTTATATTGGAATTGAAATTTTCACCAACATATTAAATGGACAAAATTAATATAGGGAAATTTATTTATTATTAGCCTCATTTGATACTAAATGTTGATGATCAGTTTAAAATTTGACCATTGAAAGTAAATAATAAAATAAAACTTTTAATACTGTTCTACAGAATAAATTGTGTTAATTTATTTAATGTTTCGAAGTCGTATTTTTATTGACGAATTAATTATAAATGCGATCTTGGCATTTACACTATACTGGGAATTCTAAAATAAGTCACGTCTATATGAAAAATGTATTGAATTTAATATTTGCACTTGATATGATTTAGTGGGAATCAACAACGACCACAACTAGAATTTCAATAAATATTGACGTTCAATATTAATTTTACATTGTTTATAGGTTTAATATTTGGACCTAGTAAAATATTAATTATTTTCATGAAAATTATCACTTAACCTTGAAGGTAGACCTCGTTACATGAGTAACAATTTTTTTAGTTGATTGTATTAATAACTGCATTAATTGATTTAATTACTGACGTTACCAGTGATGCCACAACAAAATGGCAAAAAAAATCAAATGACTTAATCCGTTCGGTTTTGCCATGAATGGATATTGTGAAGGAGAAAAAAGCCATTTATATCGCACGGGCTCCATTAACCTTCGTGTGCAAAACACACTCGACCCATTTTACATTTCGATTCACGCACAAATATGTACAAAACACACACACCATCCATTTTATTTATTTGTTGTAAAAACGATCATGTGACACAATGAGTCGCACCGTGACACGATTCAAGGTGCATCATCAACTATCGGTTACGCAACTTGGGGACAGCGGCGTGTGTCCATTGGTTTTTGCTTTCCTGGTCGATTTTAATTGTGGGTGTTGTCCCATTATCAGCGAAATTTTTAATATTTTTTATTAGAGTAATGATATCTAAATTGTTTCGATTAGGTGATGAGCCAGGAAGTCAAGAAAGAGAATCCGTTACAGTTCAAGTTCCGCACGAAGTTCTATCCCGAGGACGTGGCCGAAGAGCTAATTCAGGACATCACGCTCCGTCTTTTCTATCTGCAAGTGAAAAACGCCATTTTGTCAGATGAAATTTACTGCCCACCTGAAACCAGCGTCCTATTGGCGTCGTATGCCGTCCAGGCGCGTCACGGCGACTACAACAAGGCCCTACACAATGCCGGCTTTCTCTCCAACGACCGCCTGTTACCCGAGAGGTGAGAGCAAAACAAAATTTTCTAGAAATATTTAATGCAGGGTTTCCAGAAAAAATATGCTTTCTAGATAGGTGCCTGTAAATATTTAAAGTGAATTGATGTATTCTTATCTCCTTACAGTGACTAAATTTTTTCACTTATTGTTGTATTGAAAATTTTCCATTTAAATATTACCATTACAAAGCACTGTAATTTGAATTTTTTATTTGAATAGATTACAGCCACAATTTTTCCAAGTCTACACTTTTACTACTACTACTTGGACACAAGATCAAACTAGAAAACTATTAAAGATACATAACATTATTTTAATTGCTGATAATTTTAACCCGTAAACATTATAATTTTGTGGAACGGCTTTTTAACAAGAGTGTTTTAAAATATTGTGCATTTTTATGATTTCATATGCTTAATTTGTTTTATTGCAAAATGTTTATCGGAAACGTGCTAAACTGTTTTTTCTCGCTCGAGTGAGCGAATAATTCGTCGTGCTAAGTAACTTCAAATTGGTCTTAGATGTACTAATCAGATTGTGAGTTAATACACGAAAAAATACATTAATAGCAATAGGTATTTTGTCAAATATTGATATTACATGTCAACATAAATACATGGATTAATTGAAGATTGATAGACATCATCATTCATTAAATTAACTATTACCTTATACCCAATCCATATTATATATTTAGCAGAAATAATGTTATATTTAAATTAGTTTTTTAAAAAAGAATCTAAAAAGTTTTTACTTTTTCGAATTAAAAAAAAGATATTGTGCATATGTGGCAATTAACTTCTAAGAAAAGCCTTTCGACGTTTAGGTCAGTTTTTCTCTACCTGATCTGCAACTACTTGATAACAACCCAATTAATTAAATATTATAAAGTAATTATTAGGATATTGAACGTGATAAATAATTTAAAGCAGTTACGATTTAATTAATTACATAATACTATTATTCGATGCATAAATTCTCTGAATAATTGATTACTTGCATTATCTTATTTTAAAAATGTACTTTCAAAATTTTCAGAGTAATGAACCAACACAAGATGTCCAAGGAAGAATGGGAGAATAGCATAATGACATGGTGGAAGGAACACAGGGGGATGCTTCGCGAAGACGCAATGATGGAATACCTGAAGATCGCACAGGATCTCGAAATGTACGGTGTAAATTACTTCGAGATTCGCAACAAGAAAGGTACCGAATTGTATTTGGGTGTCGATGCTCTCGGCCTCAACATCTACGAGAAGGACGATCAGCTGACGCCCAAGATCGGCTTCCCTTGGAGTGAAATTAGGAACATCTCATTCAATGATCGTAAATTCATTATCAAACCGATCGACAAGAAGGCGCCGGACTTCGTCTTCTTCGCTCCAAGGGTATGTATTTCCCTTTGGTTTAATTTGATTGAGTTCATGTAAATTTATTCCAAATCGTTTCTAGGTGCGTATCAACAAGAGGATCTTAGCCTTGTGCATGGGTAACCATGAGTTGTATATGCGTCGCCGAAAACCCGACACCATTGATGTCCAACAAATGAAAGCGTTAGCCCGCGAAGAGAAGCTTCAGAAGCAACAGCAACGCGAAAAACTCCAAAACGAAATAGCGGCCCGCGAGCGTGCCGAAAAGAAACAACAAGAGTATGAGGAGCGACTGAAGCAGATGCAAGAAGATATGGAGAAGAGTCAGGCCAATTTGTTGGAGGCACAGGAAATGATCAGGCGACTGGAGGAACAGCTTAAGCAACTCCAAGCTGCCAAGGAGGAATTGGAGAAGCGTCAGAACGAATTGCAGGCGATGATGGAGCGTCTGGAAGAAAGCAAGAATATGGAGGCCGCCGAACGTCAAAAGTTAGAGGACGAAATCCAAGCCAAACAGGCTGAAGTACAGCGTATTCGCGAAGAGGTCGAGGCCAAGGACTCGGAAACAAAACGATTGCAAGAAGAGGTAGAGAACGCGCGGCGCAAGGAAGAAGAGATGAAGGCGCAGCAACTGGCGAATGCCACCAAGGGTCACCTGGAGGAGAACAATCACGACGACGATGATGAAATGGTCAATGGTGACGTGAGCAAGGATCTCAGCACTGACGAGAACATCGTCGATCCCATCGAAGACAGGCGAACATTAGCCGAACGTAACGAACGTCTCCAGGATCAACTTCTGGTGAGTTTGGAGTTTTGTTTATGGCGACGTCAATGTAAAAGTAAACACAAATATTTCCAATTGTAGATTGATAATATATTAAAAAGATACTTTTATATATGATGTCGTTCCTATGTGTTTGAGCATTTGTAACCGATGCCGCAGAGCGGATGCTATTGTTGTTTTTACAGGTTATCCGGTGCAGGCTTTGCGTTAATCGCAGAAACAGAGTCGAGGTATCGGGTTTATTGTTGTTGATTAACGGCAATAACTGCACCTCTTTAAAATAATTACTAGTTTGAAATTTGAATTGAATCATTAATTAATTTAATCATTAATCAATATTCTACACATTTTCTTATGCAATAAGAAACTTAACAATACATACGAATATTTTCCCCAAAGTTCCCGGTTTCTTCTAATATTTTATTAAAGATATTATAGACTATTGCTGCTTGTGCATATAAGTGTGAATTTTTACTCAATATTTTTTTACGCCAAAGTGTTCACTAACATATATTTTTGTGACTTATACAGATATACGTAGATTTTAATAATTTATGAGAAAGATAATCAAATTTTAAACTGCATGACATTTTCTACACATGCATTTAGAATTGTACTAATATTTCATATTATTGTTTTCAGGCTTTGAAAAAGGATTTGGCGCAGTCCCGTGATGAAACCAAGGAAACAGCTATGGACAAGATTCATAGAGAAAACGTGCGCCAAGGCAGGGATAAGTACAAGACCTTGCGCGAGATTCGCAAGGGTAATACTAAACGTCGTGTCGACCAGTTTGAAAACATGTAAAATTTCGCAATTAATCGGGCTTTTGGCATATTTTTCGGTACGCCTCGAACTAAACCCCGCCCATGAAATAATATAAAAAAACTTAAAACAAGTCCATCCCTTTGCTCCCTTACTCCTATACACCAACTGTTGTTATCATTGGAATTGAAATCAAATACTGTCAATTAACAATACGAAAACAAAACCGTTTAATGCTCAATGAACGCGATGTTACGGCAGTCGGCCGAAGTCGCTTTGTTTAAAAATTAAGTTTTGATTTTTTTACTTATACATTTAAGTATTATTTTCTCAACCGTAAGATAGAGCACTTTTGCTCATTAAGTGGCCTTACAGAAATAATCTTTCACTTTGTTATTATTAAAATAGGGCTTTTATATATTATTATATTTTTATCTATGTTAATAATATTAAAAAATTGTTTTCTGTTAGTTTTATTGTGATATATATTGAAAGGGCAGATCTATTGATAACTATTTCGATTCTGCGTACAGTGCATTTTTCCAAATTTTTGTTTTTTTTACTCTTTTTTTTTTTGTTTGTTTTCACCCAATAAATCATTCCAATTTGTTTAACTCATAAAATAAGGTACATAAGGTAGTAGTTGTCTTCTAATTTTAGTGCCATTGGTTTTTGGGCTAATCCAATACATTTTTTTAAAATAACAAGAATAGTATTAAAATATCAATATCATTTCTTCGAAAATTACGGTTTCTGTGCCAGGAACAGCAAACATACAAACTATTTTTTTACATCCCTCTGCTAGTTGTAGGCCAATTTTTGTGCTTCGCTCAATTGAAAGTGGACCAATCTTCGGGCCATTTTTATCGCAGCAAGTGAATTTTATCAAGACTCTAGCCTGGTGCTTCCTTAAAACTAAAACATGTAAATATTCGAGTCAAATATGCAAACCAACGCAATGTTTGCATTTTAGACTACCAAAATGTACATATATCTTATATAAAACCATGTTGCCTTTTTACAATACATTTTTATGATATTTACAATGGCTTTTATACACAGGAAAAAATTGGGTTATATATTCAACAGTGGTGTGAATATTATTTTACACATTCAATAGATTAACATCGAAGTAAATGTAGTTTTTTTTTGTAGTTTATTAATATTTTTTCGTTTGTTTCTAAATTTTGTTTTAATATTTGCTTTCCATCAAAAACAACTCATGTATACTTACTTAATATGCATTTGCAAATCACGATCTGTTTTAATTAAAAATGAACTGTATTGTCCATTTGTATATTTATATTCTTCAACTATAACTACACATGTACTTCTATAATGTTTGTATTTTTACTAGTTATTCATTATGTACTATTAGGGTAAATAAAAATATTATTTAGAACTTATGTAGTACTGATGTTTTATTTCTACAATTTTATATAATATATTATAATCATACATACTTTAAATAGCATACGTAATCATGAAATTGTAGCACGTAGTCGACGTACATCTAACATCATTAATTTGTCCAATTGAGCAATTCAATTCAATTTAATTTATTTTACTTTTTATTAAATATACAGAGAAAATATTCATTTAATCTTTGCTGTTATATGATTGATACACTCAGTTTAATATTGTTGAAAAATAATATAATTTGTAATAATAAATTCATAAAAATATATATATAAAATTACCCTGTAAGCTTTGGTTTTAGACCAAAAAATGTGACATTTTGTCCACAGATACAAGTACTCATGGTTTACAATTGAAAAAAAAGGTTGTCAAAATGGAAGAAAAAATACAATTTTTTGGGGTGTTCCCACCTTCAAATGGGATACCTATATTTATGTACTTATGGGTCTAGGAAATGCGTGTATATTTGTGTTGAATCTAATCATTTTGGAAATCTAAACAAACCTAATATTAATTAATTAATTATGATAATCGAAGAAATAATAAATTGATGTATTTGATTTAGTTTGTGTTAAAATATGTAGAAGGAAACTGTAATTTACGCCAGATACAGCGCTGTTTTGACAGTAAAGTTTTTTTTGGTTAGTAAAACTTAACCTAAAAATGTTTACATTGATAAACAAATAATCTTATTTATAAATAGTTGAACAAAGAAATGTTATATATCAACTATAACAATGGATATTAGCAAAAACCATATAAAAACCTGGGTAGGAAGCAGTTTGCAAGACATCTGCAAAGGAAAGGGGCCTTGGTCATTTTCTATAAGTCCTTTAGTGCCCACAAAATATCATCAAGTACTGTATCAAATTCCTGTGAATTTAAAAACGCCCCCAAAACCTCACATACCTGCTCAAACGTTTCATTGGGATGAAGACTATGTTCGTATGCCCTATTCTGTGAACAATGTATTTCCAGTTGTGGAAGTTAGTCTTAATAACCTAAGTTTTTGTTCTTTATAATTGCCATTAAATTTTGTAGAATGGAATTAGTGTACTAAAACCCAGATGGAAACTAATTATACATGCATTTTCTAATCCAATAACATCAACTAAAGAATTTGAAGTGATTGTAGGCAGTTATAACAAAAATCTCCCAAAATTCTCAGCACTACATACATGCATAAATGAAGTAAATATATGCTATATTTTTATAAGCCAGGTATGAATTCTGTTAGGTTTTAGATAAAGAAGAAAAACAGTACTTTTTTGAAACTCTTCTGCCTGCAATTGTTAAATTAGCTTTACAGTTGCCAGAGATTTTGCCAGGAAATTTGCCGTTACTTAGGAAAAATCACTGCAAATCAGTTAGTTTAAGTCAGCTGCAGATTGCATCTCTATTAGCAAACGCCTTTATTTGTACGTTTCCTTGGCGCAAAGACATGGTGCAGTATCCTGGAGTTAATTTCTCACAGTAAAGTATTTCTGTAAACACAAATATTTGTAAATAAATAATGCAACTAATTTTAGATTATTTTCTGCTGATAGTACTTTTTCTTCAGAAAAAATTAAATGCATTTTGCACTATTTTAAAAGAGTAACGAAAAATAGTGAGTTAACAGTCTATACATTAAGTATACTATACTATTATGTGTATTTTTTAAGATCCTATTGGTGTTGTAACATTTGAGAGAAAATTTATACCTAGAAATAATATGCCAAGGTGGGATTATCTAGACAATAATCTTGGCAACACTAGAGTTCACATAGACAGTGAAGGCACAATAGAAGACAATGGTTTAGGTTTATTACAGGTTGATTTTGCTAATAAGTATGATATATATTTAATAATAAAATGCAAAATTGAATGTTCTATTTTAAATATTTGTAGAAACATTGGAGGTGGAGTCTTAGGCTACGGTTGTGTACAGGAAGAAATTAGATTCATTATATGTCCAGAACTTATAATCAGTAGGTTATTTGTTGAACAAATGGGAGATCAGGAAGCAGTTGTGATAACAGGTGAGGACTGGAATATTTTTTTTATTAATCCAAATATGTGTATTTCAAAAAACAAATATAGTGGAACTTATACCTTAAAACATGTTTTGCCAGAAAAACAATAATTTTGAAGGTGTCAGAGGTCTAAATAATTAGGGTCATTAGCTTTTTCTTTCAAATTTCCTAATTAAAGGTCCATTTAAGACATTTGGTTATATATGTTCAATCAAATTCAACTTGAGAAAATACAGTAGTGAAACCAAATAAAACAACAACATTAACTCAATGTTTAATGTAAAAAATGATAAGTGTTTTTTAAGTAATTAAAATTAAATTTTATAGGAGCAGAACGATACAGCGACTACACAGGCTATGCCGAGACATTTACATTCGCTGGCGATCACTGCGATGGTACTCCACACGATGATTATGGTCGACGTCGCACCACCTTGGTGGCCATTGACGCCACTCATTTCGGGCGACCTCGCGACCAGTTTTATCCATCGGCGATGCTGCGCGAAGTCAATAAGGCTTTTGTCGGATTTGGTGCGCGGGAAAAGGAGAAGGAAAACGCTGCACCGGTTGCATCAGGTAACTGGGGATGCGGAGCATTTAGAGGCGATGCCCGCCTTAAAGCGCTCCTTCAGTTGATGGCAGTGTGTGCAGCAGGAAGAGATTTAGTATATTACTCATTTGGTGATGAAGAAATTAAGGAAGATTTTTATAAAATGTATTTATTTTTGGCCAATAATAGGATTACAATAAGTAAGTACGCACACGTTTATTTATTTGAATCTAACATTTTTTTTCATATTACAGAACAATTATGGAGATTTCTAAGCAAGTTTTCTTCGTCCTCTCTTTCTTCAGAAAAACTCTATTCGTTCATTCAACAATCTTACTTTGACAGTAAAAATCAACCATCAATAAGAAAATTTCTCGGTTGTATCGCGAAACCACCCAAAGATATGCCTTCAACTTCATCATCAACATCTAGTATTGCTCCTGTTCAAGAGGCGAAACAATTAGACGAACTTGATTCTTGTGATGCTGTCATTGATATGGAAGGAGTAGAGACAGTGGACTGTGATATTCAAGAAGACATAATACCTGAGACGCCACCAGAAGAATACGTACCGAAATCGAGGAAGGTGTCATTGAAAAGCACAAAAGAGGAAATAGCAAAAAAGATACCTAAGAATCACGATGAAATAGTGAGTTTGTTAGGTTTGATTGATGGGAACGCAAATAAACCGAAGAATCGGGTCGTACAGGATGTAACTTTTTTATCAGAATTGGATAAATTCAGAGTGAACTGTAAGACCAGGTCGGTAGAAATGATCAATTGTCCCAACGTGACAATGGATGTGGAGGAAGACGTCACGGACGATGTAATTTTAGAAAAACCACAAAAAAGGAAAATCACTGATTATTTTTCTAAGCATAGCAAATCGTAACAAACAATTTTGTATTTTATATAGAATTTTCAGATACAATAAATTAAATTTAGTATATATAGTTTTTTATTAACTAATGCATACATCTATTGTTTTTGGACAAAAGTTCTGGAAAAAGCGATTATATAATTTGTAACAACTTTTTTTACTTTTGTCACATCAATTTTTTAGTTATAGTTGTAGCACGTATTTTTATTTTTAGTACTTACATTAAAAACGATCGATTTTAAAATAATATTACCAAATTTTAATTTTGGAATTTATTAATTGTAATTTAACTGTAAAATATCAAAAAAGTAGTAACCATCGAGCAAATTTTTATTATACATATATATATTATTATACATATATATATATATATATATATATATATATATATATATATCATTCAAAATTAACCAAAATTAATCACAATCGTGAAATGTGCAACAATAAATCCGACAGTGTGTCTGGCTGCTGGATAAAAATTAGACTATTGCAGTAATGAAATAGGCGATAAGTATAAAAGAAAGTATCTGAAGCAGGTGGTGTTTCCAGTTTTACGACGTTGCGGCACTGCAGCGCACTGCAGCGAAACCTGGCTCTAGTGTCTGCGTGTCTGACATCCCGATGTGGAATTTAAGGGGTGCAATCCACCATTAATCGTGCCCCTTAAAATTCATCGGGCATGAAATCCACCAAAACCGGTCAGTTTCCGATTTCACATATGAAAATGCCGGTCGTATTTTGGATACGTCCGGTCACTAATATCGAATGCCTTAACCACGGTACGATACATTTGTCGCATTGTTATGATTAATGGAATCTCGGCGACTTTATGCGAGCATTGTCGCGTGCAAGATTGCATATTGCCAGAGCATATTCCATTGAGGAATTGGAAGCAGTTTTTTGTATTTTATATTGTATTATGTACGTGTATCTGTTTTAGAAAAAGAATAGTTTAAACGTGCAACTTTAATTTTCAAAATAGTTGTACCTATTAAATACATATTCACAAACGAAAATGAAGGAGACTAAGCCATAGATTATAAATACTAGTTTTAAATGTTTAAACTGTAATACTTTTTGTTTTTATTTGAAGCTTGAAATTGATTTTATAGGTTTTAAATCACGAATAAATTTATTCATAAAACCTTTCTCTGCTACTTCTAAAATCAAATACTTAATTTTTTTGTAATAAGGGAACCCATGTCTCATATACATTACAAGTGGTAACTTGATAGGGTACTCCAAACAATCTACTGTTTGTTTACCATCAATGGCTAATTCATTTTGAAATAGTTCTGATAAAATCAACGTCATTCCAACAGTTGAATTTTTATCTGAGACTATAGATTTTAGACATATATCAATTCTTTTGCAATCAACAATTCGAGATCCAAATGGATAATCCATAAAAACTTGTTTCTCTATAGGGTCTAATTTAAAATTTAGGGTACTTGTAAATAGTTTTTCCAGTGTACCATATATTTCCACTTGAGTCATACCAGTTAAAATGCTAGCTAAAGTGGTAAATATTATTATATTAAGAAATAAATAAAAAGATATATTCAAAATACTTCTTCTAACTGGGCTCAACTTTGAAATTTTAGGGACGCTTATTAAGGCAGATAACATTAAAAATAGATTAGAGCCAAAGGTTTTTTCCTGCTCTCTAAAATATTAGAAATGTGGTGAAGTAAAACTAATAATAGGAAAGCGGTAATAATCAAAATAAATATTATTGGATTGACACTGAATGTCCGGGAATCTTCCAGTATATGTGGAAAAAGCCATACAAATTTATTTTCTATAAAGGGAAACACCGGATAAAATCTTAGTGATCTATCATATGTCCATGTGTACGAACCAACAGCAATATCAGCAGTTTTCTTATGTAATTCAAGTAAAGCTCCGACGATAGTTCCATTTGGATAAGCGTCTCCTGAGCAATGATCATTTTCTGGAAGCAAATATACAAAAGAAATATTTAAAATTTCTGCCATTAAATTTAAAGTATTATGTTCTACCCCGTTACTTTTCGTAATGGGTCCTGATAAGGTGCCGTTTTTGAAATTAATTATATTAGGTTTTCGATTAATGGCAATCACATTGTACAAATGTTTATCTTCATTTTTAAATATTGTAACATTTTCGTTGTAAATTAGATTTCCTTTTTGACAATAGTTCACTTGATGATTAGGAAAAAGCCAGTAACAATCATTGGAATTACTCTCTAGATTTTTGAATATATAACAGTTGTAATCGTTTTTGTTATACATACTTTTCGTTATAATAATTCCATAATATCTTCAAATTTTAATAAATTCGTCGCTTGAAATGCGAATAATGTTGGATTTTTAACTGTTAAACCAAATATCAAAATTCGAATGTCACTTTCCCACATAGAATTATTTCCTTTTATGTAAATTACTTTGTTTTAGAAATCTTCAAAATCTTGAATCACTATTATATAGTGACTTGGCATTGCCGCAAACTGTTGTTTTTTATACTCAGAGTTTGACATATTTGTTACAAGAACTGGCCAATTAATGTGTTCTAGTATCATGGGTAAAATAAATTCGTACACTATGATATCATCATCGAGAAGAATAGTCAACGGTTTCGTTACATATCTATTATCAATCATATAATTGTCTATTATCGTGTAAATACAAGTCCATAAGTAATTAGAAAATTTGGCAGAAGAAGTGAAAATTACAGGTTCTATTGTAATTATATTTGCAAATAAAATCACTTTTAATAAAAAGGGAAACATTGCTGCATTAATATATTTTAAATTAGAATTTGCTCGTATTTAATTGATAATAAACATAATTATGACAAGAAAAATTAATTAATTTTATCTGCAATATGATCAATTTAAGGTTATTTACATAGGAAATGTAAATATTTAAAATAAAAGATACAATCGTTCATAACCGTAATCATTAAAATGATTTATTAATTTAACAGAGTGTTTACTTATGTATATTTGTATTATATATGTGTGTATCTGTTTTAGAAAAAGAATTATTTTAAAGTGTAACTTTCATTTATTTTTCAAAATAGCTGTACCTGTTAGATACATATTCACCAATGAAAATTATAGTGTTTAAACAGGAGACTAAGCCATATATTATAAACACTAGTCTTAAATGTTTAAACTGTAATACTTTTTGTTTGTATTTGAGGCTTGAAACTGATTTTATAGGTTTTAAATCACGAATAAATTTATTCATAAAACCTTTCTCTGCAATTTCTAAAATCAAATACTTAATTTTTTTGTAGTAAGGAAACCCATGTCTCATATACATTACAAGTGGTAAGTTTATAGGGTATTCCAAACAGCTTACTGTTTGCTTACCGTCGATTGCTAAATTATTTAGAATTAGTTCGGATACAACAACTGTGGTCCCAACTGTTGAATTCTTATCTGAGGCTATAGATTTTAGACACACATCAATTATTTTACAATCAACAATTCGTGATCCAAATGGATAGTCTATAAAAACTTGCTTCTCCACAGGATCTAATTTAAAAGTTAAGGAACTTGTAAAAAGTTTTTGCAGTGAACCATACTTTTCCACTTGAGTCATGCCAGTCAAAATGCTAGCCAAAATTGTTATTATTATTACATTAAGAAATAAATTGAGAAAAAGTATTAGGTTTAAAATACTTTTTTTAATTGTGCTCAATTTTGAAATTTTAGGTATACTTATTAAGGCAGACAACATTAAAAATAGATTGGAGACACATTTTTTCTTCCTGCCTTCTAATATATTAAAAATGTGTTGAAGTAAAACTAATGATATGAAAGTAGTGATAAATAAAATTAATATTATTGGATTAACACTTGGTGTCTGGGAATCTTCTAGTATATGTGGAAAAAACCAAACAAATTTATTATCTATGAAAGGAAACACTGGGTAAAACCTTTGTGACCTTTCGTATGTCCACGTGTACGAACCAATGGCAATATCAGCAGTCTTTTTATGTAATTCAGATAGAGCTCCTACGATAGTTCCATTAGGATAAGCGTCTCCAGGATAACGTTCATTTTCTGGAACAAAATACAAAAAGGAAATATTTAAAATTTCCCCTATTAAATTTAAAGTATTACGTTCTACCCCGTTACTTTTCGTAATGGGTCCCGATAAAGTGTCATTTTTGAAATTAATTATATTAGGTTCTTCATTAATGTCAATCACATTGTACAAACGTTTGTCTTCGTTTTTAAATATTGTAACATTATCGTTGTAAGTCAGATTCCCTTTTCGGCAGTAATTCACTTGGTGATTTGGAAAAAACCTGTAGCAATCATCGTAATTACCGTTTAGGTTTTTGAACATGTAACAGTTGTAATCGTTTTTGTTATACACACTTTGCGTTATAATAATTCCGTTAATGTCTTCTAATTTTAATAAATTCGTCGCTTGAAATGCAAATAATTTTGGATTCTGAACTGTTAAGGCAATTACCAAAATTCGAATATCATTTTCCCATATGGTATTATTTCCTTTTATGTAAATTACTTTGTTTTGAAAATCTTCAAAGTCTTGAACCACTATTATGTAGTGACTCGGTTTGGCCGCAAACTGTTGTTTTTTATACTCGTAGTTCGACATATTTAGTACAAAAACTGGCCATTTAATGTGTTCTGCTACCATGGGTAAAATAAATTCGTGAACTATGACATCATCGACAAGAATACTCAACGGTTTAGGCACAAATCTATTTTCAATCATACAATTGTCTATTATCCTGTTAATACATGTCCATAAATAATTAGAAAATTTTACAGGGGATGTAAAATTTATAGATTTTATTGTTATTATTACACTTGCGAATAAAATAATTTTTAATAAAAGAAGAGACATGGCTGCAATAATATATTTTAAATTAAAATACTGTTGTTTAATTTAAAACAAACTTGGGTATGACAAGAAAAATGTAATTAATTTTATCTACAATATATTCAGTTTAAAATTATTGACATAGGGAGTGTAAATATTTGGAATACAAGATACAATCGTTCACAATCGTAATTATTAAAATGATTTTAATTATTGATTTATTACAATGCTTACTCGAATGTGTTCTAGAAAAGAATTATTTTAACATTTAACTTTTATTTAATTACGTATATATTTAGATTTATTAAATATGTTCACAAAAATGAATATTAATAATTAAAGAAGAGACAAAAGCATAAATTGTAAATACTGGTATTAAATGTTCAAACTATAATATTATTACTATTATTATAATATATTATTATATATATTATTGTTTATAATGGGTATAACTATTGATTTTTATACTCGGTATTCAACATATTTGTTATAAAAATTCTTAAATAAATTTGGTCATTAAATTATTAAATTAAATTAATTATTTATTAAGTAGAGGTCTATTATGATGAAAATAATACAAGTGCATAAGCATTTTACAATAGAGATTTCTAATTATAGAAGGAAAGATTAAATTAATCTTATCTGGAAATTACACTATTCTTAAAATGTAAATTTTACAACTAAAGGGATGTCGAATAGATAAGATTAAGTTCTGCAGTTTTTTGTGCACGCTGGGTTTCATACCGCAATTAATTTATAAATATTTACAGTTTATTTTTTTCCTTGGAATTTCGCGAAGAACTGAGATTAAATATTTGTCTCCTATAAATTTTTATAAGCTTATACAAATCTACCTGACAATCACCAACTAACGTTACAGGACCATATACTTGCTGCAACGCAACTTCAAACTTGGTGTCATGAGACATTTCAGTAACAAATCGTTTATTCCTGATCATTTTAGTCCACTGAACGATACTGACGACAGAATTGTTGAATGCTTTTTCAATTTTGTTTTGAATATCAGCAACATATTTGAGTTGACGATCGTTTTTAAACTTTTTTTTGGCGTAATCTTTTGAAAAATGTAATTTGTAACATCTGGCATAAGGTGTCTTATAAGACATATACAGTATAATTCTTTTCTTTCTACCGATTTCCGGACGACTGTGTTTTCATACCAAGTCATCCTTTGTGAAATCAAAAGGAAATATTTCAAAGTTCTAAAAAACGTACGAATTAAATATTTTACAGGTTACTCGACTGTTTGCTACATACTCTGTGTTAAACTGAACTAAATCCATTTCATCTTTCAAAATCGTGAAGTAATCCAAGTCAATTTGAATTTTGTCGTTTACATTTTGTTTGCCAGTGATCAACTTACCTTTTAGTTATTATTTTTTGGTTATAACCTAATTTATAATTATTTTATTCTTAGATTAATTGTAATTAATAAATGTAATACACATTTATAAAAGAAATCGTGTTCTGAAAACAAAATAATAATTATTATTATAACTATTATTGACATCATTGGAAAAGTATTTTTAAAAATTTTGACAATACAATAAAGTCCATAAAGAACGCACACATTCCCAAAATGCGATCCAATCCGAAATGGAATTGTTAAACAAAGAGTTTTAAAGTGGGAGCCGGGACTGAATAAGAATCGCCGGGAACATTCCGCAAATAAACGTAACTTAATAAGGAAGCATATTGGCTTTTCTTGGCGTATTTCACGGGGCCCGTCGAACTGAAAATAACATAATAAGCCGTAGAAGTGGGCTCCATATGCCCCCAAACCCCCACGACTTTGAAGTGCACCGCGATACACCCCGGAACGCATCTATGTCGAAATCGAATCAGATACCCGGTTCCTATTTCCATGTTGCGGCGGAAAATTGCAGTTTTCCGGGCTGATTGGAAAGCACGCCAGCTCAAATGACCCCTTTATGATAAGGGAATCAAAAGGATTACGTCGCATCGGACGAACAAACAGATCGGTAAATAATTTGATCTGGGACGTTATCAGGCTGACAACTCGCGTATCAGATTGGTTTTCATTCCCAGGTTAAAGAGGAAAAAAATGTCAAAGAAAAGTTTGTAGTTTTGCAATTGGCTCAAACGTTTTCGGTTCATCGGCAAGAATATTTAAAATACTTTTGAAATTTAAACATGAAAGTGCCACAATAAAAACAAAATAATGATGTACTTTTAAATTTGCATCATTTTTCAATGGTGTCACCGGAAAACTGAACAACGAAATCTGGGGTTATCAATCACCGGCTGTCCAAGTGGCACATGTTACTTGATTTATAGCGACGCCATCGGATCATATGTATATGCAGCAAACGATATTTTAATGAATTCATTGACGCGCTTCTGTTTCTGTTACCGGGTCAAAATCGTTTGTCAAAAACTATATTAGTATTTTAATATTGACCCATCCGATGCCTATGCGGATTGCCCCCTTTGAAAAATGATTCTAGAGGATATTTTTTAATAATGCAGAGCCTCGTCAAATGTAACGTGGGTGTTTTTTTAATAAATACTTTCATGACGTTATTCAAAATGTGTTTCATAAATTTCTTTACTTCTCAATTTTGACTGTTACCAACTCATATAAATGGAATACCATTAATTCATATAAATAACATTTCGAATAAAACTAATTTTGAGAAAATAAATCACAAATTTTCCAATAATCAATTTAGATCTCTAAAATTTGATATATTGCTCCAAAAGCATTTTGACATTTTCATTCAGTACTGAGTATTTAAATATATACAGTAGTAGTCATTATTATATCTACTTAACTAAAAATATATAAAGAATATGTGCTGTTCTACTTGAGTTAGATGCCAGTACCTAAAATGTTTATTGTTTTTTCTGTTACTGTTTTGTCTACGATGCAACTGGTCAATCTAATTTTATTCATTAAAAAATTTCTACTTTTAAGTCATTTACCGTATTATTAAAAATTTTAGAGCATTTTAAAATTACATTTGATATATTTATGTCCATTTATATATCTAATATCTTATAGACAAGAATATTTTAACATTACATTTCATTTTAATGAGCTGTACTATATGTATCTCAATTTTTTTTCATTATCTAAAGTAATCCAAGAAGAACAAACATAATTAAGCATATTTTAAAATGTAACAACCTTGAACAAATTAAAAGCTCCGTTAATCAAAATAACTAAAATGTGGATTTATTAGTCTGTTGCATTTCTCCGAAACACTTTAAAAATTAATATGTCACATTCGAGAGGCAAGTAATAAGTATATTCTAATAATATTGAAGTATCAGGTGCATTAAATTAATCATGCATAAAACTGCAGCAGTTAGTCAAAGAACATAATCGGAAATTCCATGTAATTCTGATATGAAATCGTGTGAACAATGCCAGAATAAGCGACAGAAAGACAATAGCCCTAAACCAGAGATTTGCGATTCAGACTGCGTCCGTTGCATTTACGTGACTCCGTCCATAATCTACTGAAAGATTGCTAATTCGGCTATTTTGTCCACTCGGCGATTTCTTTCGCTAAATTCATTTTCATTTGTCCGTGAAACTGGCCATCGGACACGTGCCACGAATATCGTACAATTTCGATTGCATTATAAATATTTAATTTATTGGTTCCGTTTTGCACGCCGTTCGTTGAACATTGGGGGAATCTATTAAATTCACTTAATCGACGAAAACGAGTCATAATTTATTAATTATTTTGCACACAATACTTACATTTCTTTAATTTTTACTCAGTTCGATTTGATCATAATTGAATTTATTTAGCAGAGATTTATTAATTCAAAATAGTTTAACTTCAGTGGAACTTTTCATCAACTGGAGATGTGTTTCAGTTCCCACAGCTTAACAAGTTGGTGTTAATGTAACGCAATTTCGGAATTAAAACAACACGAACAACAGTAAAACAGTAAATTCCCGGTGTCAGAACTGAATAATTCAAGTGGAAATTAGTGAAGAGTGCGTGCGTTTGCGGCGTTATCGCGCGACACCGACACGCAAGCTTTGATAAATAATAGATTAGTTTAGTAAATCATAAGACGGGGTTGGAAAGTTTACCCGCGCACCCTGTTATCCACAAAACACCTTAACTATAACACCTACGCGATTCCGCAAAAGGATCATGTTAAATTGGTCCTAGGCGAATTGCTCCAATTTCTGTGCCTTATTAAAAATTTAAGCCGTGCGTGTTTGCGGCGAGATGCATCACTTGGATTTATGAGACTGAGAAAAACCTTTTTATTTTTGGGAACATTCTTTAAACACTAATTGTAAGCAAAGAAAAATAATATATTTATGATATAATTATCAGCAATAAGCTCCGAAATAAAAAATGCAAAGGTAATGAAATTATTATTAGCTTCAAAGAAGTTCCGTTTTCAGAATGATTTTATCTTCAATACTTGGAAGCGGGGAAGCACATCCTGCTTAATACGTCTTATCCTTTGTAGTCCTAATGCAATACACCGAGAACATGTATGTCAATGAAGACGTAGGTACGTATCACCCCCTTGTAAGTTATATTCCAGTTCCTGTCATTGTTCTATCAAATTAAAACGCAAAGTGCCTCGCATCTGCAAAATTCACCCGCCCCACTGTAACAAGCGAGATGTGTCGCGTTTTTCACATGAATATACATTTCCGCAGTTCCGTATGCAAATCGGGTAACGCTTAATGAAATCGGATCTCTTTGACGATTTACGGTGGAGGGTGGAGCATTTATGAATGTTTAAGGAGTTGATTTTGCAGTATCCTAATGTCAGCAGTTAGAAATTTATTCTTTAATAATTATAATCACATCTGTTATATCAATATTTTCTTTTATTATAATCATTATAAAATAAAAATAAAAAAATGAGTCAGTCATATGTCAGTTAATATTTAATAAGTCTGTTGATTGATGGAAAATGATAGTTTGTCATCAGTTCTCTTCTGTGAATAGACAATAGCAACTACAATGGTATTAGCGACGTCTTATTATCTATAAAATATAGTTAGATCCGCGCGTGATTTCCAATTTCCATACCATTAAGGAAACTAATAGCTTCTCGCCCTAATCTTGAGAAGGGTATGTCTCACTTATGTGACGCTTACTGGAAATTGGTTACTTTACATGAAAATATATTGTATTATTTCGCATAAAAATCGTCATTCATTACAAATCAAATTGTTTCTGGAGTAATTTTTTAAATATACAGTACCTAGCAAAAGTAGGGAAATAAATACAAAATATTTAAGAAATTCTCAAATTTACATATTTCAACCGATTCATAATTTTTTTATTATTACACACGCCACCTTCTCTATTTATGTGTCTTTAAAAGAAACACACTGTACTTATAAAAATACAGGTATTTACCTATTTTAATTTTAACGAATCTTCTGCGCATAATTTATTGTATTTTACTTATCAATTTCGAAAATACTTCGTGGTATGCAGTTAAGGGTACAACTAAAGCAGTTGTTAATATCGAATTATAAAGCTGAAGTTAAGTTAGTTGACATTTATAAACAATTAGAAAAAAATAGTCCTCCTAACACAGGTAAGCCTTGAAAAACGTCCAACGAAATGAACAACAAAATTAAACAACTTGCCGAAGTAGATCCCTTCCATACTGCAATCGAAATTAAAAACTAACTTGGGGATGTGTACAATTCTGTACATACGGTTTATCGTCGTCTAAATAGTGTGTGGTCAAAAACCTGGTAGAAAACCGTTCATTTTGAAGAAAAAAAGCAATGCCCATCTACCAAGTGGTATACAGTACTCTTTTCAGACGAAAGCAATTTTAACGTGCATAATTCATTTCGATGGGTGAAGCATTCAAGAAACAAAAGGTTCGATCCAAAGTACATGGTGGCTACAATTAAACATGGCACAGGAAATGTCATGGTTTGGAGATGGAAATAAATGAAATTATGATTATATTATATTATATTACTGTAAGCGGAGGAAAACATGCAAATTATATGGCGATTCCAACATGATCCAAAGTATACGGCAAAAATCGGATCTTAACCCCATTCAGAACCTTTGTGATATGGTGGATAAGGAAATTCGGTCCAAATATAAAGAATTATTTAGTGCAATTGTGTCAGTATGGAACGTTATTGGCTTTTTGAAAAATAGATGCTTAGAGGTTATAAAAAAAGGGATATGCCACCAAATATAACATAACTTAATATAAAAATAAATTTGTGTCTTTACTTTTGCTCCCCCATAGTACGTTAATTTTCTATTAAATTTATATTTGATGATGAATGAAATTATTAACTTTATGCTTTCTGTGTTTTATTGTTTACATAAAATGAATCAATTTCTTATATTATTATAAACGAAAATAAAAATTCTCCCAGATCCTAAACATGTCATTATTAATTAATTTGTAATTCTTATTATTTGTCTAATATTGTTTAATAATTGATGGTTAAACCTGAATAAATAAGAATAATATAGAATATTTGATATAATATTTATTACACATAAAAATAGTATTCAAAATATAACAAAAGCGTAACAACACAAAATATTTCATAATGTAGTTTAATAATAAAATATATGAGATAAAATTTAATTGTTTAAAATAAAATAAAAATTATATTATGTATAGTATGTTGGATCATAACTTATTGTGCAAAAATACGAATTCGGAAACTGAATGTATCGGTAATATATTCTTCTAGTTGATCATAGTACATGGTAACATATTGCCCTTTGACTTTGAAGCATTCGTTGACATCGCACATGGGTACCACGTTATATCTCAAGAACTGGCGATTGTTCGAATCGGAATTGTCGATAAAATCAATTTCGTACTTGTGATTTTTGCAGTTTTCAGCGGGGCCGACGTATTGCACACACCAGTACATTTTATCCGCTGCATACTTATATATCACCCGGAATAAATTTCCAGAAAATATGATGAAGTAGTATTCCAGTACTTCCTTCATTCCATCTTTATGCCAGGGAATGTTGATTTTGTCACTCTTTAACATTGAATTGCTGTGAGCTTTATTTACATGGGCCACAATAGCGTCCAAGCTATCCTTCCATTTACAGTCTTCGAATCCGTTAACAGGACACATATACAAGCCGAATTTGCAAAACTGTTGATGCTGTTGAATTGTGTTGTTCTTTCCCAAGAAAAAACAGCCAGCCTTTCGGTATTTGCAAGGAAACTGGAAGTAGGTGGCAAATTTTTCAAGAGAGTAATTACGCGTCTCCTTTATTTCCTTTTTATCGGGACACAATACACATTCTCCCTCATTTTTACAATCATTACAAAAACTATGTCCATCCGAACATTGAAAAATCGTAGAAACCATGTAATCACTGCATTTGGGACATTCTAACTCTTTCAACATATCGAAATTGATATCCGAAACGACTTCTTCTTCTTTCTTACTTGTAAAATACGAATTTGACGAGGATTTTACTATGTCAATCCTGGCGACCATGGTCTCTGGATTACCAAGTTGTTCCAACACGAAATCTGCGGTGATTTTAGTTAAGTTTTCGTCATTGGATGAGACGGTGGATTTCTCAGAGCATTTGTGTGTGTAATTTCTGTTGCCACTCTCCAATACCAGCCTGTAGTTGTAATTATTATCATCATCGTCCAACAGTATGTTCTTCACAGTGCAACAAAGTGTACGTTTCTTAGAATCAATCTCCTTGGTTACGACGAACAAGGTGGATTCATGAACCAGCAGCAAATTCTCCTTGTGACTGTTCATGAACGATAAGTTAAAGCGAGAATCCTCGATGAGAAGGTCTGAATGATTGGCTTTGAAATGTTCCTCGAGTTCTTTGCTAGAACCTTCCCATTTGCATTTGGTGTAATGCTTGCTGGGACACTCGAACTGTCTATACTCGCAGTTTACTTCGTGACCTTTCAAGTCCAGGGGGTTGAGCTTTTGTTCGCATCCGTTCTTTGCATAAGAACAAGGGAAAATAATGTATTGAGCTATGTTCTCATATGCTTCGTCGCGGATAAGTTTATCGCATTGGACGACCGGACACCGTCCACAAATTGATTGATCAGAGTCCATCATGTAAATGGGAAAAGTCGACAGGTAGTTCTTGCACTGGGAACATTTTAGTGTTTCCATCACTTCCGGGGGAATGCAAAATTGGTTCGCCATTATCTGAAACTATTTTTATTATATTATTTACTTGATGTGGTTTTTATCTCATATACATACAATATATGAGAAAAATCAGTTCAAACAATCACACACAGACAAACTAATTTACTATAATTATATTTATTGAGTCAAAGCAAAAGATAACATACACGTAAATATGTTGGATATTATAATTTAGTAAATATTACAAAGTACATAAAAAAATTGTTAATTAAACATTTTCATTAGTGTTGCAGTAACAAATTAGTTAAATTAATTCAAACCAAATATAAAAAAATACATAATAGAATACAATAAAATAATAGTTAAACAAAATAAAGTCATGCAATAAAAATTACATCAAAACTCTAATAAAAATATTCTTTAAATCATTAAATAACACATATAGACAGTCTAAATCCAAAACAGTCAGTAATCATATTTCTTATTTGCTCATAATTAACTGTATAATAATTTTCATTAATAAAAGCTTGTTCCTTGGGGGTGTATTTGGAGCAGATGTCAGAGAAGTAAAAGCGGCGATTCTGTTGGCTAAAATCAATTATATCAATATTGAACTTATATTTTGCACATTCTTCTCTTTGGCCAAGGAGTTGTATTGCAAACTTGAAGACGTTTTCTTCATACTCCAAATGCAGCATAAACAATTTTAAATTAAATTTCAGTACAAAACAATCTTCAAAATCTTCACCTGTAAATGGTATAACAACTTGTTCCATCTCCAATAAATTTTCATAATGGTCTTTATTAATGTGATCATATAAGTTTTCTAATATATCAGACCAGCAACAATTCCCATAATTGTTAAATGGGCACAGAAGCGGGCCCCAGATGCAAGATGTCTCATGTTCCTTAATTACATTAGATTTGCCTTTGAAATCGCAACGATCGTTTTTGCA
Organism: Aethina tumida; assembly: GCF_024364675.1. Lineage (NCBI taxonomy): Eukaryota > Metazoa > Arthropoda > Insecta > Coleoptera > Nitidulidae > Aethina > Aethina tumida. The sequence continues at coordinate 18,259,036 of NC_065437.1, read as the reverse complement.
AGGAAAGGTCATAATACGTGATATCTTTTCCAGAGCAAAATTTTGTGTCAATTTGATAGGAGCTTTACATGTGGGACACTGGGTCAATTGATCTGTACAACCTTTACACATACTGTGCCCCTTTTCACATTGCATAATTGGAGGAACCATGTAAAGGAAACACACTGGACATTCTAGTTCTTGCAAGAACTCTTCACCCTTGTCATCTATCTTTTGTGTTATTTTTTCTAATTTCTCTTTAAACATATCTATGTGGCAAATGATTGCTACTGGATCATTCAGTTGTTTTTTGGTATGTTGAATGTCAAATGTGGATTGTCCTAGTTTGTGTGTGGAGGTGACTTCTACAGATTTGTTAACTGTTTGGAAGATTATTCTTATATCGTAATCCAGGCACTTGGGGTTATTTCCCACATATTCAATGTTCATTTTACATATGTTCACTTTCTTATCCACATTGACTAGCACGAAGAAAAAGTCTTCGAAGTGTGGTAACAAATAGTACATATTTAGGTTAGGAGAGAAGCTTAATTCAAATTCTGCATTTTGTAGAATATATGTAGGGTGACATTGTTCAAAATGTGTCAAAACTTCTGTAGGACGATCTCTCCAGCTACATTTTTCATTATCAATTAAAACAGGGCATTCAATCAATCTGTATGAGCAAAATTTTTCATGCTCATTAATTTTTTCTGGTGTATCATTGTGCAAACAACCATTCACGTCGTACATACAAGGAAATTTGTAAGTACTGGCTAGGGTTTCATAAATAGAATTCCTGATAGATCCCTCGGGGTGTGGACATCTTCCACAAATATTCTCTGAAGCAGTGATGTAAACTGGGAAATGAGATAAATATCCATGACACAGGGAACATTTTATGTCGTTTTTTATTGTCGAAGTCACGAAAGATTGTGTCGGCATTCTTCTAAAATGAACATAAAAAAAACACTAATAATCACCAGGTTCCATGCGTAATTGCATATTTTTCACGAACAAGCAATATTGGTAGTATTATTTTGTATAAGCCTATTCTCTATATATTTAAGAAAATTAAAAACTTACTTTGCTTGACGAAGATTCAGTTTTTTAAACCGATAGATAAGGTGCACTTCAAATCTCTGAACTTGCTGTAAAGTATGACGATACTGTTACATAGTTGCCTAATTTAACAATTAAAACTCAAGGTTACGAGGGTAAAAATTTTTAAATAAAACATTAAATTAAATGTTTAGCAATCATTAATAATCATCAAATTATGTGGTTATTATTTATAATATATTTTTAAAATTTAGTAAATCAGCAACATGTTAGTTATAATTAAACAATACGTATTCAATGATTGGTAAAAACAGGGCAGTTCGACAACAGTGTCTCCCGAGAAGTAACCCGTTGAAGCAACAAGTTCGTTGGGGAACTACTTTGTTTTCCAGTGAATCCCCAAAATACTTTTCATGGATTATTACGTTTTCTAAGAGATGTATTGTTTTTTTTTAACAGAGACGTATTCATAATATTGTAATTTTCTTGATTTATTATTGTCATTCATGTTTATGTTACTTGAATATTTTAATCTGATCGAATAGAACAAGTGTATGTGTGATTAACAAAAATATTCAATAAAAAACCTTTTTGTTAAGTATTTGTATAATTCATCCTGTTATTTATATTTACGTTTGTTTATAGTATTACTTATTATTAAGTCTTAATTATATAAAAATTTGGCAAATGTTTATTATTAAGTATTTGCATCTTGTTGTTTATATTTACGTTTGTTTATAGTATTACTTATTATTAAGTCTTAATTATATGAAAATTTGGCATACATACATTGATATCAATTTCTTCTTTTTAGAGAGCATATTATGAAATTATTTATGTTCTCATAAAAAGTGTTTTTGTATGTAAACCGTTTTATTATAATCGGTTTGTAACAAGTATTATTAAAAGTTTTCATAAAAAATAATTCTGGGGCTGTGTTTTGTGCGTCCATGTTAGTTTTAGTAGAGCACTAGGTAACTATGCGCGAAATGCACCGGCATGGTGCATCTTGCAAAAGTGGGTCAGTTGGGCCTGCTCTCGGTCATGTCAGCCTGCACTCCGAACGAATTCGATTGAATTTTTCTAATAAAAAATAATGAGGTGTGATATGTCGCGAGTGATTAAGTGTGCTCTTATTTGGATTAATTTGTTTGTCTGGACACAACTATGGCCGCTTATAACTTAAGGTGATATTATTGATTTTTTTAAGATTTAAGATAAGAAAAAAGAATTATTACCTTTGTATTTTTTTAAATAAATAGAGAAGTATTTTAAATCTAAAATTCTTTATAATTCCAAAAATCCTGACCTTGTTTTTCATTATACTTTTTAAGCAAAGATGGGTACTTTTATCTTTTGTTGTTAAGTTTACAGTTTAATTGTTTATTTTAGTTTTCTTAGTCCTTTGAATTAATGGATTTGTTGTTGTGTGTGGTTATGCGGTGTTTTCTTTCTACCACTTAGCCTTTGCAATAATGTCAATCTCTGTTCGAATCCTACAACCTATTTGGCAACTGAATAGTCTGCTAAAAATCGATACTCCCTCGAACGTCATTTTAACATAATGCTTTTGCTCTTATGATACTAGTCTCAAGTGTCAAGATTTTAATTCTATCGATATTTATAAACAATTTTTGAATAATAGTATTTTTTGTTTCTTTACACTTTTATGTTAAATGGAATTTGTGTTATAGTTAAGGCGTTCAATAAAAATTATAAATATGAATTAGTACGAGGGCAAATTGAGGCCATGTTTAATACTTTGCCAAATCAACCTGTTGCTGCTATGTGATGCTTTCTTTCGTGTACCATGCAACCAATATTCATCCCTAGGGACCAATGATTGGTTAAAAGTTTCACTATTTGTTTTTTCTGATATACAAAAGTTGTAATTTTCCATTTAAACCCAAAATTCATCTTCTTATGGTACTGTTGTTCAAATTTTTGGTACTGGTGCTAGCTAGTCCAATAGATTTTAATTTTGAATTTAACCCGAATAATTATTACAATACACAACTTAATCTGTATCGACACTTAAATGGTATGTTTAAGCTAGTAGGAAAAACAAAATAAGTATTTTTTGACTTTAAATTTTCTGTCTACTTCAGCCCACCATTTCATTCTCCCCATTCTTGGCAGCTTTTCAAGCAAGTTCCATACACCATATTGATTGTCGCAACGTTTCAATTAACAGAAGTTCCCGGGTAAGGAAACTAGTAAACTGTCAAAATAGATAACATCCTACAATGGCACAGATATTCTTGCGTCTTGTACTGATAGTCTGGCATTCGGGCGTGAAACGTTAAGACGGGGTCCCCGCAAATGAGCAAAACGAGTGCATCTGTTCAGAACTTGCAGCCAAATTGCCCTGCCATGTGCACGATTTTATGTCGATTTTGCCTCCCCTCAGGAGCCCAACACACATTTCTACAAAACTCATTTCAAAATACGTATTATCACTTACATATATACTTTCAATACAAGAAATAATTTCGTACTCAATAAGCATAATAAAACGTTCAATGAAGATAATAAAATATCTGGTTCACCACATAATTTAACAAATATAAGAATTGTGTTAGTGTATCTTATTTTGACAATTATTACATCGAAGAAAAGAAGTTTTAGAAATTTTGGTTGAAAATATAATTGTAAAATACATTTCTAAAAAATGAATTAAAATAATCGAACGCCAAATATTGATGGCCACATTTTTTAATAACTGGATGAAAAATAATTTTGAAAAGCTAGTTAATTTAATTAATCATCCAAAAAGAAGCAAAATTGTTATAAAATATTATCCTGACTTTCAGTCACGAACAGTTTATGCATTTCTAAGTTTCGTAGAAATTTGAATATTGGTATTTACTTTTGTTAGAACAAAGTATTCATAAGTCTATGAATGTTAATCAATGTATTAATTTTGCATGATTCAGTCCACGGCTTCCCCATACGTGGGAACACAGTTACGTCTTCATTGATCAACACCAAGCGAGCTAAATTGAATTCTCGCGTTTTAAATTGATAATTACGAATTTCCCCTGAAAATTTAATTCGCCAAAGTTGTGTACAAGTACACACGCACACTTGTACGACGAAGGATCCGTTTACCTCGGGCGTCGGCTAATAATCGTTAGTCGGCGTTTGACAATTTGCCGCGCTCTTAATGGGATATCGGAATCGAATACAAGCCAGAAATGGAATACATAATCCCAATCAGGGCCCGGTGGGAAACTAACAATCTTAACGTGACTGTGACACGTAATGAAACGGGGTGACGTGTGACATGCACGGGCCAAATGAACGCGTTTCGCCTCCCGCCTCCTGCTCCTCTGGAAAAGAGCGAGTCGCGACGCCCGCCGTATTTGCATAACGTCGCCCGAATGGGGCTCCATCGGATTTATTTTATGGGGCTGCAGCCAGTGGGGCCCAGATGTGATTCCTGTAATACGGTCCCGTGGCGTCGAACTATCGCGCTTTACTTTGTGGCGTCAAATGTTTCGGATTTATCTAGTGGTAACCTCAAACACATTTTTTTTATATTTCATTCAAATGTTACCCATTATAACAATATTAAAAATCATAAGAATTGGTGTTAAGAAGTAATAGTTAGTTTTTGGAGTAAAATATAATGAAATTGTAACAATCATAATAAAAATAAATAAAAAACTAAAAATAAAAGAATTTAATGAATTTACTAAAACTCTCAACATAACAATATCAAATTCACAATGGAATTGGAGAAGGAGAACCAAATTCATTTTTTGGATATCCTAATAAAGAGTGGGTGAACATTTAGACCATACAGTATACCGACAACCTATACACACCGATGGGCACCAACATAAACTATCTAACCATCATCTTAGTCAAAAATAAGAGGTCATCAAAACACTAACCGAACGAGCCAAAAGGATATGTGCTACACACCACCTCGCTGAAGAACAAAAACAGTTAGAAAAAACACTACAGGCCAAAGGAAACAAACGCTCAGAAATAAGACATACAATGAGACCTCATACTAATAATAAAGATCCACCTAGTGAACCCACGATTGGTAAAGCTTTTCCCCCATATATATTTGAAGTTACTGATAGAATTGAAAAAATCTTATTAAAACATAACATCCATACTGTTTTTATACCAATAAGGAAGATTCAACAGAGTCTCAGATCTGACAAAGATAGGAGAGATCATCTTGCGAGAAAGTATACATCGGTACTACAAAACGTTCAATAGGGACTAGGATTAAGGAACACAAACGAAACTGCAAACTAGGACAATCAGACAAGTCTTCTGTACCTGAACATGCACTGTTAGGTGATAAGATAAAATTTCAAAATACACAATTGCTTGTCTCGACAACTGGATATCACAAGAAAATGATTAGGGAAGCAATTGAAATCCATAAACACGGAAACAACTTCAATAGAAAGGAAGAAGCATTGAAGCTTGATAAAATACCAGTGCTCAAAAACACCAAAATCGCTAAGCAGGTAAGAACGGCCAACGAAGAAAACGAAATTTCTAGAATATCAATTGTCTAAGTTGTCATTTAGTTGTCAATCAGATGTTAAAGTGACACGAACCAAATCAGACCTCTGAAGATGCTAGCCATTCGTGCTGGCGAAACGTCATTCTCCTTCAAAAATTCAAAATGGTGTCAATTTAACTCAATTGTGTTGACTGGCATGTACCAACTATTTTTTAATGGAAATGGTGTTATGAAATAGTAATTACAAAGTCGTGAGTGATAAGTTAAATATGTTAAATGAACCTACAAGAAAAATTGTTTATTAATTTAGATACTTTTACAGACGAAGTTGGTTCTTTTTAAGATATATTTGGTTTCAAAAGTCTTGGACCACGCTAATATTTGATTCAAAATAATAAAAACGGATTATTAGACTCTCTTATCATCTGTAAAAGAACCCCTAAAGTGATTTAATATTTACCAAATCGATAACAATATTATGAGGTGTTATTCCATTATTTAACTGCAGCCTGTAGTAGGTGTGGAATACTACCAATACTACTACCAATAATAATTGGTTAGTTAATGAATATTTTGACATTTTATCTGATATTTTAACTATATAAAATGTTTAACAACTGAACGTTTCTATTTGAGTTTTAATTTTGACATGAAAATGCACAAACCTACGCTGCTTGAATAAAATTTAAACAAGTAAATTTATTATTTACCGGATTAAAGACTTTTGAAACTTGATGTTCATAACAAAGAAAATACCATCATAAAAAATTCTCTACACAACCATCTTTGTTTGGATAATACTAAAATATGAATCTCTCATTCAGCCAACACGTTGGACGATTCGTTTCTTGTAACATATTAAGATTGGTGGATGATTCAATTTCTAACAGTATAATTCAGTAACAGTATAATTCACTACCAAAGGAAGGAAAAAAAAATAGTTAAGGACAAAAAACAGATTCGGAAATTAGCAGGAGTTGAATCATAACATTTTTTACATTTGATGCAATCACTAATGAAAAATTTGTGTTCATTCACACCAACCACATTTCAGTTTTTATTAAATTATTAATATATTGAAATATTTAATTGGTCATTTATTAAAATGTAATATTTTAATAATATTATGATGTGTATATTTATTTATATTATTTTTATCATATCTTACTTAGCATACAATATTAAGAGGACAATTAAATTTAGGCGAGGTCAAAAATAATCACTAAAAAGTAAATAATGAAAATTATACATAAATAGATTTAGAAGCGGGCGTTGTTTTATTTTGAAATATTCGCATATGCATATATCGGTGTTAATAAGCAGATGGGAAAACCGTGTTCTGTCGACAGTATATACTTTGTGTCATGTCATATGCACTAGCCCAAAGAGTCGCTGCGGTTGTGAAAAGGGGAACGCACTGATTTACATACAAAGTTCGTTATTGATACCAAATTTGGTATCTGCAACAAATATTACACTTTCGGAGAACGTTCATCGATTTTATATCATCCATCAGTATCATTTTGCAATTAATTTCGATTTTTTTATAAGTAAAATAAATTCTTACCGATGTACTGTAATTCTCCACGTAAAAATTGGAGCTTCACTAATATCTCTACTAACATTATCATAACAAATAAATGTTTTCATGTTTATTTCTGATTATTCATATGTATAGACACTGTGATTTCATTGTGACGTTACTGAATTTAATTCCTGTTGCAACTGCGACTGTACCCAACTTGTGGCACAAGTTGTGCCACACAACAGCATGATTCAATATCGTCGAATAAATTTTAATTGTACAACATTGAAGGGGTGCACAATTATCCTCAGGAATTGTGTTTTACACAGTAATGTACGATATGTAAATATTCCTCATCGCGTCGGATTGCCGGAGAACTTTTGAATATTCATTGGGGCGTAATTAAAATATTTTAATGAGCAGACGTCACGAAATGCAATACAACAGTTCACCGGATGGATTTAAACAACTTTATAACTAAGTGCGTGTTATTGTATAATTATTCAAATTTCATTTTAATCTCGACGTTCATATTCCCGACGCCCCCAGGACCGACACACAGCCAGACATAACTTCTGATTTGCAAACAATTCACTCCTTAATTTTAATTAGTTGAATTGTGGATCCGATTACGGGAAATTCGAAACTGACCCACGACTATAAGGCGAAATTAACCACATTCCGAAGGAAGTGGAAACAGTAATAAAATGAAAGTGTTTAATTTTGACAAGACAGAATCGTTATATTTACAAAAACTACCTCAATTGATCAATTTTTTAAGTTTTTTTATCTTATTATTTAACTTTTACAAGGAAAATTGTCGTTATTTAATTTTTTACTTTAAGATTATGTGTGTTACTGATAATGTTACTTCAATAATAATATCAGTATGTTGTGTAATTAAGTTGTCCATAGAAGTCATAGAGCCAGTCCCACATTTGAATGATTTCATCATCTGGGTTGGATGCGGTATTCATTGTTATGCTGATGTTCAAGTATACTAAATTACTACAATTCGAATTATCCATAGGTGACCAGGACACATTGTTCAGAAGTGGATTTGTATCATTCGGGTAAATTGGATTCCTAAATAATAAAGGGCACATACGTATCGAATCTTCTTAATTCAAATGTGAAATTTCTAATTTTGAAAACTTGTTCAACATACCTGTATTTTGCGAAATTTGCCCACATGCTCATCATTGTTTGACAAGTAGTCTGACTAGCAGTATCATTTGCAAAGTCACTTGCCGTACAAAACGTGTATGGTGTATCTGAACCATGACCTGCATCTAAAGCCAAGACAGATTAAAATGTTGTTATGGTGGAATCATTCTAGTCACCTGTGTTTGGGAAACAAAATCTATAATAAAAAACTGGCATTGTGTATGGACAGAGTAATTTGGCAGCTTTCACTGTAGCTTTATGGAATAAAACATCACCTACAAACTGAAATTAGTTTTTATAATTTACATTAACATTGTATTAATATTGCTTATTACCTTTTGCACTTGTGCGGTGTAATTCGTGTTACTGGTAAAATACTTCTGACGTAGTATCAGATCAACTTGACATGCTGTTATGTTATTATTTATGTTCATATCCCAGGGAGTCAGTCCACATGCAACTGTAGTTTTTGCTGAATATTGAGCTGAAATTCAAAGAAATGCGACGTAATTATAAACACCTAAATGCCTAAAATATGTATTACCTAGTGTGGTGCTCTGCAAAAAGTTTCCTTCTAGACACGTTGTGCCAATTATTACCGGAACTCGTTGAAAATATCCATATTTTAAGTTAACCCAATTTGATTCACTCATAAATGCATCTGGATGATTGATTTCTATTACTGGGGCAATGGGAAATTGATTGAACGCGTCGCCACCTGTGTATATCTAAACAAACGGATAACTTTTTGATAAAATATAATAAATATACTGATGATTTTCTTTCACAAACTTCAAATTTTTAATTATTTAGTTGTAGATTTATTGTGGAAAAAGACCGGTACTCAAAAAAAAGGTTGCTAAATCAAAATAAATGTATCTCTTACTTCATTCCACAAAGTGTTTGCGTTTGAGTTAAGATTCGATGCCGAGGCATTCCTGAAGCATGCCATCATATCCTTAGTTGAATTTATAGTAGTTGGACACATGAGTGCAGCCAAACCTCTAGCAAAGTCTGGCGCATTTCTGTTTATGGACCACGTAGTTAACACGTTGCCACTGCATAATTGCACCACCAAACAAACCTATAAAATTTTCTACCGTACTAACTTGTTTGCTAGTTCATGAAATTATGAAAAGAAAGAATGTTTAAATACCTTGGTCCCTTGATTTTGGGGATACCATAAGGTATGATACTGATGTAGCTCCAGCGCTTTCACCGAATAAAGTAACCATGCCGGGATCACCACCAAAAGCCATTATATTTTGATTGACCCATTGCAATGCAAGGAGTTGGTCGAATAGACCCATATTCCCAGGACATTCCAGGTCTCCAGTACTTAGAAAACCGAACACAGATACTCTATAGTTGAATGTAACCACAATAGTCCCCATTCTAGTATACTCTTCCGCTTTTGAGGCGTAATAAGAGCCGTCTCCGTACATAAATGCTCCACCATAGATCCGGAAGAGAATAGGTAGTTTGGAAGTGTTAGTGGCATTCTGAAATATTTGAAATATCTAGTAACAGGAATATCTGTCGCTATCAGAATAAATATTACATTTGGTGTTAATATGTTTAAATATAGACAGTCTTCAGAGGATGATCCTCCCACTAAATTCAAACAAGCTGGGCTGTAGCTTGTGGCGTTAAATACACTTGTCCATGGTGCTTTCGGGATCGATGGCTATGTAATAATAATAAATATAATTCAACAAAACAACAATAAGTAAATAAATTTACTCGGAATCTTAAATCTGCGACAGGTGACTCTGCAAAAGGGATACCTTTATAAATGCAAAACTGATCGGTGGAATTCTGATACGTTTGCCTTTGACCCTGTATAATCCCCACTGGTGCTTGTACGATCGGATCAGCTGAATTCTATAAATAAAAATATATTAAATAAATTATTATTTAAATATTAGGAGAATACGAAAAACGAATTGTTAAATATCTATCTTATTTGTTTAATAAAAATTTGTCGATAAATAATTTATGAAATTAAATTAAAAACAGTAGTAAAACTGTAAATAAAAATTGAATTATATATGTACGTACTTTCTTGCTTAAATGAAATAATTATAGAATTATATTAATTTTATGAAAATGTAAAATTAATAAAATTTGTTATACATACTGAATTTTGAGCTTGCCCTGTTTCAAAAAAATACCCGAAGAGAATTATTAAAAAATACTTTCTATCCATATTTAAAATGTTCCTCAATGGAAATTTAAAATCGTACTGGTCAAAAATTATATTTGTAAAATTTGTCAATAAAATTTTTGCAAACAAAAAAACACAAACACATTAAAATTCAGGAAAAATACTAAACAAATTTTCATCAAACTAGAATTGAAAATATGTTTTTGTTTGCGTAGAATTATTTAAGATAATATTTCTATCAAGTATTAAATAAGTATATTATGAATACAAAATTTACAAAAATTATGACAATACGTAATAATAGTAATTTGTAGCTTTTTTAAATCAACTTACAATTTGCACAGTATTGAATAACAATTTATTATTCATATTTACATGTTTACAAAATGAGCAAAGCTTGGGAAAATTAATTTTACGTCTTTCCGATACTTGCCACTTTACGAATAAAAATCTGTTTGGGGTCTAATGTAAGAAAATTGAGATTAACATGTGTGTGATTTACAAATTTTAATGTTTCATACAAACTTTTTTAATTGTAACATCTGAGATTGACGCTGTCATGGAAATGTCAATTTTTGCCAACATAGTAACTAATTAAAACAAGAATTCACAGAAAAAAAATATTTATATATTCAAACTAATTGGCAATCAAATAAATCGTATGATTTTTATTTGCTGAATTAATGAGGAAAACTTTTGCACCGTCTCGCCGGAATAAAAGTCGGGAGTCTCGCCTATTTACCGGTTCTCGCACAATTATCGCTAATTCGAGTCCAGGCGTATTCACAGCAATTCAATCCTTTGCAGGAAAGTTAATCAGCCAAAAACAAATCAAAACTTGGGCATGGTTCTACGTACAATGGACCCTTAACATTTGATTAAAGAGCCCCTTTAAACACTTCCACTAGATAAATAACCGTGCGTTTGAATCGGACTATGTCATTTCATTAATTACTCGTAATTAAAACCCCTGTTGATTGGAGTTGCTGCGTATTTATCTTGTCGACGGTAAGACGGAGATTCGTTCAGGTCCTTTTATGCACACCCTACTCCCAGAACCGGAATTTATAGATAAATTTTCTGGACTAGATGCTGGTAATGAAAATACACTTTTTTAATGTAACGATATTTTATTTCAGATAAATATGAGAAAATAAATAAGTAAAACATCAATTGACTTTATAATATATATTGAATACGAAGTATTATATATAACATTAAGGGAATGAAATAGAGAGAACCATTTAATCAAAACTTACTAATCTACTTGTTAAACTGGGTCTTTGACCATTCCACTTTTAAAATCAAGTGATCATATCCATGGCCATGTAATCTTGTTAGTGCTTTGGTTGCATCTGATCTATACTTATAATGAACATAAGCATAACCCTTGCATAAGTTTTGTTTGCATTTTGCCAAATAAATCTTTGAAATAGGTCCAAATGGTTTAACCAAATCTTCCAAATCCTCATTAGTCGTATTCATACTCAGATTTCCAATTCTCAAAGTTGTCTGATCATTTTTCGTTTGCAATATGTGTTTCTGCCTTATTCCAGGCGGAATATATTTGGGTGCGCCTGATTTCTTTAAATCACCCGCAGGGCCACCAAATGATTTTTTTTTATCTGCAACCTTACTATCCTCGGCAACCTTGTACGGGCACTTTGAAGTCCAATGATCCTCATTGCATATACGACATTTGATATTTTTGACTCCCAATGCTTTCAATTTATCTAACGAGTCTTCTTCCGGCTTGTTCTCTTCTTCCTTATTGGAAATAAAGTGCATGAAAACTTCTTCGCCGACAGAACACGTCCCCGGGTTTGGTCCTGGTCCGTCGTTCGTGGAATCTCCAAATTTTTTCCAGGACTTTCTTTTGACGACCGATTTCGACGTAAGTCTCGTTTCAATTTTGTATGTTCTAACTATTTTCACTTTTTGATTCTTTTCATTTATTTTGTATTCCGTGACTATCTTGAATCCATTTTCATATACCACAGACGACGGAGGTAGAGCCCGCTCATTGTACATTTCGACTTCATCTGCCCAGCTTGATTTCATTTCTTTTTTTACTTCCATATTTGCTAGACAATGATGCACCAGAGAATAGGTAATACAATCACCACGGTGTTACTGTGATAAGTGAATAAATAAATGGAATTAAACTAAATAGCTAAACTAGTTGTTACTATGGACACTATGGTATAACAAACAAGATAGTGCGTATCTAAGAGCAGGAAGGAAGTATTTTTTAACTTCGTTTACTTCCCCTACCAACTGACTAAATTTTTTTTTTTACTTAGCCTTCTATTTTTGGATAATATTCGAAAGTAAATTATTTTATGGTATCCTTGGTGATCCCTCTACGAAATGATTTGAATTGAGAGCTAGGACTTGGCCAAAAGAGTAATGGTTGGGCCATATCATAAGTAATAGGTAATATATCTAAAATAAATCATGCTAATTATATGCCTCCTGATGTTTGATTAGTAAACAAAAATCAGGAATGTATTAATCAACTAATATGTTCTGTTATTAATCACAACTCCTTCCTTTCATGTCCTTTACACCCTTGCAACAATATGTAAACGAAATATTTTAATCCTGATATATTTTTATATTTGTACCGCATAAAACAGTCGATCTGAAAACTGTAATCAGGGTTGCCGAATTTATTTAATAAAACATTTGACAATGTCGTTATGACAATAAACGTCAAATTCAAATAATATAGTTGTGCCATTCATATTGATTTTATCTTTGTTACGGCCCTGAACCGAATCATCTGGCAATCAGTGCTGAAACTGAAAGGAATAAATACCGGCACCGTGATAATTCCATTAAGAAATGAAGCCTCCGTCCGGGCTTGAAGTGCTCGCGATGGAATAAACGGGCGCGTGTAATTTGTAAGTCAAACAAATGTTATGTTAGTCGTAAGTTGAACACACGAGCCAAAGTACACACACTAAAGGATCCGACCATGCGAGCATATATGCTAATGTATCACTTATATTTTTCGGGTTTTCGTTCCGCCTAGGATTGGTTTTCAAATATTTGCGCTGCTGATTGCGTGTTTCGGATGTTGCCCGCTACTTCAATTATCTGCAACTGTAAACACACCACAAAACTTTTCAATTGACCGTCATGAATATTGTTTTAATATGTTAACTAGAGGGTCGATGCGCCCTTCAAATTTTCATTTATCAATACAACAAATTTAATTTCAGATCGTTCCTGTCTCATAACACTTTATACCGTCTAAGCATGTCAGAAAAAGAGATGAAATCTAGCTGGGCGGATGAAGTTGAATTGGACAGTGAACCCGCTTTGCCACCTCCCAGTGTGGTACATGAGAATGGTTTCAAAATAGTTACAGAATACAAGATAAACGAGGATAATCAAAAAGTTAAAATCGTGAGAACCTACAAGATTGAGAGAAGGCTCATGTCAAAGACAGTAGCAGCCAGGAAAATGTGGAAGAAGTTTGGAGATTCCACTAATGACGGACCTGGACCTAATCCAGCTTCTACAACTGTTGGCGAAGAGGTTTTTATGCAATTCCTTTCTAATAAAGAAGAAGACAACAAGCCAGAAGAAGACGCATTTGACAAATTGAAAGCATTAGGAGATAAAAATATCAAGTGTCGCACATGTAATGGTGATCATTGGACATCAAAATGTCCTTATAAAGATACCATATTGGAGGGTGGCAAAATTTTAGATGATAAAAAAACACCAGCAGGTGTTGGAGGTGATCCTAGCAAACCTGGAGTGTCCAAATATATTCCACCTGGAATGAGACAAAAGCCTGTCATGCAGAAAAAGGAAGAGCAGACGACTCTTAGAATTGGCAATCTAAGCAGCAATACAACTGACGAAGACTTGGAAGATTTGGTTAAACCATTTGGTCCCATTTCAAAGATATACTTAGCTAAAGATAAACAAAACGATTGTAAAGGTTATGCTTATGTTCATTATAAGTTTAGATCAGATGCTGCAGAAGCAATTGCGAGACTTAATGGGCACGGTTATGATCATTTGATTTTAGCAGTCGACTGGTCCAGGCCACATACTTCAAACCAATAAGTTTTGGATTTTTTTATTTATTTTTTATTATCTTTTTATTTAGCTATAATGATTCCAATTATACAGTAATATTTAATATTATATTTCTCTCTAAATATACTTCACTTCATTAAATTGAATGATAAGTGTTTTTCTAGCAAATGAAATAATTAATTATATAATATTGACATAAAAATTTTTAATAGGGATAAAATATATTTTTTTATAAAATTATGTTTTCTCCTATAACTTTAGATTAGTTTGTTTATAAACAATAGCAGCTTAGTACACGAAGCAAATAAACAAATCATCAACTAAGAGGCACCCCAAAGACACGATTTCTCTTAATAGTTTCCCGCTGTCAACACATTTCAATAACAACTAGCGAAACGCACACACATCACATGAATATTATAATTACGGGCTTTATGAAGCCAAGTCAGCTAATGTGTTTGCTAACTTGGCAGATTACAAAGTAACGTTCGACGAGGAAAGTGTAAACACGCGATGGAGTTTGATGGATCCTGTTTTCATCTGTTGTCAGCAAATGCGTGTTCACCTACTAGGATAATCAGGAAATAATTTCTATGGTTATAAAACCGTACAATGTAGTGTTTCAATTCATCTTATGGTGTCATGATTGAATTTATTATTAATTATACCGTAAAATGAATTACAATGATTTTTTTTTAATACAAGTTGTTTATTACACTTCTATAACTAAAAAATTTTTAATAATAAAAATGTCTTGTGAAAATTATTGTGAAATAAATTTTTTGTGAAAGCAAAATTGGAAGAAATTTCGGTCCTCTCGAACAATTTAGTTCGGAAGAAAATTAGTAGTAAATACTAATGAGCCATACTTTCGAAATTTCTTGGGTGCATTAATTGCTACAATTACGAGTGGTAGTCTTAAAGAAATATATATATATATATATATATATATATATATATATATATATATATGTTACGAAAAACGTAAAAATTTACTAAAAACGTAACAAACTAAAATCTCAAAAATTCATTAAAAACGTGAGAAATTACTTAAAACCTAATTCCATACGATCATTTTCCATACGATTAAAATCCGTACGATCATTTTTCATACGATCGAAATCCATTCGATCATTTTCCATACGATCAAAATTCATACGATCATTTTCCATACGATTAAAATCCATACGATTATTTTCCATACGATTAAATTCCAGACGATCATTTTCCATACAATCAAAATCCAAACGATCAATTTCCATACAATTAAAATCTATAGGATTAAAATCCATATGATTAAATTCATACTGATTAAATTACATAGTTCCACTTTAATAACTTTAATACTATGGATTTTTATTTTTTTACTAATACTAATTTCCTGAAAAATCATTAAAAAAGTGAAAATAAATAATTCTAATTCTTCCTGGATTCCCAAAATATTACTAAAAACGTAAGAAATAACTAAAAGATAATCATTTTATTAAAAGAACAATTCTTTTTAATTTAAATTAATTTTTAAATAATTTTAGATAATTCATTTCAATATTTATTTGAATTATATAGATATGTATTTATTACAAAATTATATTATATTAATTCGATGTGATTTCTGAGGTGGAAACACCAGGAACAATAACGTCGAGAATTAAGTTTCCTTCGACGCATCGCCTAACCGAATTTTTCGATCCGATCGCATTCGAGGCATATATCCGCAATCTGAATGATATAATGTGCGGAAACGAGCTTTCAATTCAATCAAGTCCCATTCTGGGGCATTCGCGGCTCGATGCTCGCTCGTCAAACCACTTTCCACCATCGAGACCCTTATTTTTGGTTGCCACAAGGTCGAGATTAGTGTAAGACGGACCGAGATGAATCTGAATCACGGAGTACACGTGGTCTATTCATATTGTTATCGGTCGTAAATCTAAATATGAAAGTTGTGAACTGTATTTACAATGTACGTCTTGTTTTTTTATTTATTGTGTCGCATGAATAATGGATGGTTAAGTTTTTGCTATCATGAAGTGATTTTTGTCAGTATCCTGGCTTAAACGGATATCGATTTATAAAAGAAACTATCTTTAATTCAGAATTGACAATCTTATACTATCATATTATACCAATAAGTGTTTATTTATGTGTGATTATGTTATATTTATTATGAGGTTTTAATTATAGCAAAAGGAAACCGAAACCGGCGCATCCACCAAAAGTAGATAAAACCAATAAGTAGCGTTATTTGCATAGAATCGCCATATAAACGGGCGTTAATCAGTCAAAGTGGCCCCAAAACCGACCGGAATACTAATTCCGTCGCATCTGCATAACTGCGGACTAATAGCGTACCGCATAACCAACAATTCCGACACACTTTAGGAGCATTTTGCTCACCTAGATTCGCGACTCATCACATTAAGGGACATTACTTGATTAACTCCGTGACCAAACCCTTTCGGCAAACGGGGACGAAGGAATTACATCGTCTTAGGGTTGTTGGTTTCTCGGCGGTGATGTGTCGTAAAATTTGCATAACTGTGTTATGGACAGATTGGTAAAGATTAAATGCAGGAGATATTTATTACGTATACGTGGAAGTATATCACAGTATGATTATAGCAAATACATACATAGAAAATATAACATAGATTCAGGGGTTAGATTTTATTGATTTTTGGTGTATAACATTGGGTTAATAGAGAGTAGTAAATAATTTAAAATTCAGTGTGGGTAGTTGTTTTATTTATTTTACTGTTTTTATAATACAATATACGATGTTTATTTTATTAATCTAACATGAGGTCAGCAGGATCTGGCGAAAGGGCCGCAGATATTTCATTACCATTAGTGGCAGCACAAAATGAAAACTCGCCCACATGGCAAACGGCCGCTAAAACGGGGATGATAGTTTTAACAATTTCACATACTTTGTCCAACGCTGCAGATATTTTAGTTGCGTGAGCTCCCATTTTGTTACCAACTTTGCTAGCCACTTTGCCAAAATTTATTAATTGTCGTCGCTAAAATAAAAAATAAATTTTTGAAATTACTTATAGAAATATTTATTTTTGTTATAGGAAAGTGAAGGAGTATTAAGAAAGGTAGGAATATGCATGATTTTTGTAATGAAGTATGTTTTTAAAAAAAACTTTCTGTGTAACATCGCTGAAGAGAGTTATAAATAATCAGTTAATAATTAATTTTAATGACGTATAAGTTAAGACAAAGAATTGGAAAAAAAATTAGCTTAACTACAAGAAAAAATTGCAACAAATATATTTACTACGGTTAGTATTAATAAATAAAAGCAAAAACTGTTTATTACGTAATAAATATAAATAATTATATAGTAATTATTTTTTTAGAAAATTGAATCACATGGCAAAATTTGTATAATTATTTTTTGCCGCCATTTGAATTAAATTAGCCATTTTTTACAAATGAATGTTATTGAAAATTATTTAAAAAATAATTTAAAATTGTTACCATCCATCCTGGTTCTTCTTCTTCCTTCGTTGGTTTTGCAAGAGTTTCAGCAGGAATCGGTGTCGGCCAGTGAGTTACAATTGCATCACTATGAAAATTATAAGAAACTGATCGACTTTCAGTGTTTTTCGAAAGAAAAGCAATTAACGAAAAAACCGTTAACAGCAAAACAATTTCAAATTTCATTTTTTACGATATGTGTGCTTTATTTGACTGTTATACCAAGAATGTCGTAATTGTGATATATTTTTTAAGTTATAGTTTATCATAATTTTTAACCACAAAGATAGTGTTTATTCTCAATGTTATTGTCTCAGAATAGGTTAGACAAACGTAATATTCTACCACCAAAAACTTATATTAACATACTGCTTAACGAAATAGTTTTTACATTTTACATTTTACATTTGAATAATTAAATTAAATTATTTAATGATTAATTTTACGTATGTATTATAATATTGATATTCGTATATGTTATTTTATCCATATATCATTAGATGTATTATCTTATATTATAAAAGTAAACAAATTAAAAACATAATCATTTTATTAAAATAACAATTCTTTTTAATTTAAATTAATTTTATAATTATTAAGTGTCTAAACATTTTGTACCTTAATTTACATACCGATTTACCTACTTCATAAGTAAAGCAACTAAACCTTATATTCAATACAATTGATTTTATAATTTATTTCTGCGTCCGACATGTTCTTTAAAGCTAAAATGCCTAGAAGTGACCATTTATCAATACAAATTAAACAACAAATTGTAGAATTTCAGAATGGTGAAAAGTACAATAAAATTGCAGTACATTTAAATTTAAAATTGATCATTTCGAGGACGATTTCCAATTTTAACAGGAGTTTCCATAAGTGGTTGACGCAAGACTAACTTTAATCAGTACATACCGCATGAATCAAAAAATAAACGAACTCAGTTTGTTGGTGAGTACCATAAAACAAAGACTAAAAGGAGCTGGTCTCTGTGGTAGAAAAGCAGCAAAGAAGCCCTTCATTTCTACAAACTATAGAGAAGCGAGACTACTTTTTGCAAGAGAACACGTAAACCGGACAGATGGGCAATGGAAAACAATTTTGTTTTCCGATGAAAGTCGGCTCTAATTATTCAAATCTGATTACATTTCATAAATGAGACGAAGTGAAAATACCCTAAAAATGTAGTTTAAGACTGTGTAAATAAAAAAGTGATAATATTTATAATAAATAGTACAAGCATAATATAAAAAACATTTATTGATTACGTATTTATGTATATGATACATATGATTATAATATATTTAATAACTTGTATTCAAAATTAATAATCATTTCCACCGTGGAGGAAATTATAAGCACTTGCTGCACCTGCGCCATACTTTAAAAATTTTCCCACACCTCTGCCAATTTTACGATAGTTCTGGAAAGTTGAAAAAAATATATTAGAAAAAATTGGAATAATATAACACATTACTTACAATTTTTCTTCTTCTGGCTTCAACGTTAAAGCAAAGTGCAAGTACCAAAAATAAAAGAAAGAAAAATTTTCCAAAATGCATCTTGAAAGCTCGAGAGTGAATGCATCAACACAAACTTGATTGTTCCATTTATATCATCACTTATCTGTGCGGTCATCCCTGTTTCTGCGCTTGTGGTTGAACATTAGAACAAAATTAACAAATGTAACCTTTAAAATCATAATTTATTTCATAACAAATTACGTTTAAATATTTTTGGATTTGGTCTTAATTTATATTTAAATAAAATTCTAAGAATATTTAATAAATGAGTTTAGCTTAAAAAGTATTAAAAATACTTAAAAAGTCCAGAGAATGAGGTAATGATCTTAATTCAAGTGATCATAAGACGAAATACTTTGTATTTATGTATTATGTTCTATTAACTTCATATAGTTTTAAAATTATATGTCAAAAGAAAAGTAAGAAGAGAAGGTTAAGAAACTTCTTAATTGAAATTGAGGAGGTTGTACTCTAAATTTAGAACTAACATCTTTGTTTCTATCATGTTCACTTATCCTTTATATACTTTTAGCCATAAATTTTATTTTCAATCATTGCTAGGCATAAAACTGACTATAAAAATTATTAATTTTTTATTTTATAATTTTACTAATAAGCATATCTAGAAAATTACATTTCGTTTCATAAACACTTGCGCCATTTATAAAACTTCGATGGCTAGAAAATTATTATAATAGGTATTATTAAAATAAACTCATATTTATCTATTTTGACACCTTTATTGTTAGATTAAATTATATAAAAGTATATATCATGTTAAAATATTTGACAATAAAAGTATTGTTTAGATTATTCTTAATTATATAAAATATTGTAATATTAAGACTATCCTTGATGATCTCTATAGATGTTGTATAATGTGTAACCAATTTGTGCAGCATTAGCTCCATGATTAAATCCACCTTTAATACGCCTGAAATTTTTCTGAAAATAAAAATGAACAAATTAGATAAAATAAGAATTTCTATGGTATAATTATTATATACCCTCCATTTTCCTCCTTTTGCTTCTACGATAGAACAACTGAGAATGACGACCAAAAATAATACGAACAATTTGTAGAACTTCATGGTGAATTTTATACTGAACAGACACAAAAGCGATATTTATATAGTGCGTATGATAGGAGGTAACCGCAATTTTATCATATGCACCAATTGTACCAGTTTCATTTTTTTAATATCAGGTATAAATAAACAAATTAATTTTCCTTATATCCTCTCGTTTGTTTTTCTCTCCAAATTATTTAATTTCAAAAATTTAAAGCAAACATATAATAAAATACAAATATAACAGAAAATTATTAATTATTAGTTATTATTAGTTTTTATACAGTTAAACTTATCTTATAATTGTTTTATTAAAAATTAATATTTTTTTCACATATCTGTATTATTTGTGCCATAGTAAATTTAAGAGAATATTTTTATTATAAAATATTAATTTATGGTTAAACTTAAATGAACATAACTTATTTTCAATTATTATTTTTCAGAACATAATTTGCATGCCAGTGTATTAGATTCATAATTTGATATTTTGTTTCATTGGTTTACCATTAAATTAAATTTAAGACTTTAGAAGAAATAGACATTTATAAATCATTTATAGTAAAATTTAATAATATCTAAAATGTATGTTTATAATTTACTAATGTAAAATAGAAAAATATATAAAAGAATTAAATATATTTGTATATTTTATTTTTATTTAATGCTTCATACATATTCATATTTAACATTAAGTCATTATATTATATTTAATCATAAATGTATATAATAAAATAGTAAACATAATATTAAATAAAAATTTTGTAAAATAATTTTATTTATTAATTTTAATAGTAAAAATTATTTTACAATTTAATTTGATTAAAAAATAATTACTGAAATGTTTGTACGAAAGTAAATAAAGCATGTTCATTAAAATTTTATACATACAAATTATAGTTAGAATATTTTTATATAAATTATATAAAAATAATACATCATAAAATTGAAATAAAATAATTTTAATTAAAATGGCATAAACTTTTTCTTGTAATAAGATTTTAATTAAATAAAACACAATTACAGAAGTATTTTAGTTAAAAAGTATATACATTGTGTCCATTAAAATTTTACACATATAAATTATTCTTAGAACATTTTTATATAGAGTTACTAATTTACATCATAAAATAGAAAACACAATATGAAATAATATTATAGTAAAATAATTTTATTTAAAATGACACAACGTTTTTTGTAATACGAGTTTATTTAATTGAAATATAAATTACAGAAATTACATAAAATAAGTAAAGCGTGCTCATTAAAATTTTATACATATAAATTATTATTAGAACATCTTTATATGAATTTTAACAAAATAGGTTATTCAGATTCATTAGAATCTGAATTCTCGTCGGCTACAGCATCCGCCATCTTTAGTAGATTTATAGCAGCAGGGAGTTCCTCCGCCAATCTTACAACTTCTTCCTAAAAAAAAAAAATAAATAAAAAAGCATTATAGCCTAAGAATAACTGTGACTTAATTACCGCAATTTCTTCAGAATCCTCTTCTTGTGCTACAGCCGTAAGGACCAAGACAAACATCATTAAAATGCAAAACTTCGTTGAAGCCATTGTCAAAGAATACGTGTATATGTTGGAGCTTACAAAAATGAGACTGTGAAATCTATCAGTGGAATGGAGGTTTTATATGAACTCGATTGTGGCTTTTGGTTTGATACAACATGATAAAAAGTAGTCATTTTGTGCAATGTCATAATATGGATGTGTCGTTATCTGCTCTCCTTAATTTTGTTCTTGTTTGAAAGTTTAAAAGAGATAGCGTATGTATTCCTTAATTTAAGCGTAAGAAATCAATATAAAGGTTTAGGCTTTCGTGACAATTGTTTCCATATTTATATAGATATTAAGAAATCAAAACTGTATACTATAAAATTAAATGTACTAAAATAATAGTGACAAAAATAGAAGATATAATGAAGTCACCATATCCGAAACCACAAACCTATTAAATAAAAGAGCACTTCATAGCATTAAATCATTATTTTTCTTGTGTACTGGTGTTTGTAAATATGAGGTACTTACTCGTTCTTCTTGTACTTATATTTGTTGTTGTTCAAACTTCCCTCCCCGTTGAAGCTTCACAACGCCGTTTACGTCATAGAGTAAGTATAAAAAAACAAAACGATTTAATTAAACTCATAAATTTTATTCAGAACAATGCATATCGAAGTAAACCTAAAGATAGTTGGGAGAACTTCTTCAGAGGCTTCTGGAACACCACCAAGAAAAACATATCTAAAGATCGCAAGAGACATAAATCGACAACAGAAAGAGCTGCAGAATATCCAATAGAATCATCTTTTAATGCTGATCAAAATCTAAATCCTTACGGTCTAGATATGAATTATAATTAATTAATAATATTTATCACTATAATTTATAATGAATGGATTCCATTATGTATAAGAAGTTATTTTTGTCTTTTATGTCAATTAAAATTATAAATAAATAAATAATTCGCAATAATTATTAATAGTGTTTTTTATTAAATAAAATAACCTAACCTAACCTATTTTAATCTAAACTATCTTTACCTAACCTAGAAATAGTCAGGAGAATTTCATCAGGGAATTCTGGAATTTCACGAAGAAAAATATAACTAGAGATTGCAAGGGACAACAACAGAAAGACTTGCAGAAGAACTAATATAATCCTCTTTTAATACGGATCAAAATCTAAATACTTATGGCTTAAATATGAATTATAATTTAATTAATAATGGATGTATTTCATCACATATAAGTAGTTATTTATATTTTTTATTTCAATCAAGGTTATAAATAAATGATTCGCAATAATTAGAACAGTGTTTCCTATTAAATAAAATACAGATCACATTGCTATTTTTAATATGTGGAAGTCGTGTGTAGAATACATCCTTTCGTTAAAATATTTTATTCACATTTAACAAATATATTACATCACTATCGTAATATCACTTTTTGTCAAGATCCGGAATATCCACAGAAACTGAGGGTACCGTTCTTCCAATTACAGGCTTTTGGGTAGAACTCAATAAAAGAGTATTTGGACTATTCTCTGGTTTAGCCTCTTTTGTCAATGGTGGTATTTCTTGTTCAATTTTGGGAACGCGGGTCGGTAGTAAGTCGTTCAAGTTGGTAGCCGGAGTGCTTCTTTCTGCACCTCTCAGGAAGGTAGGTAACAAAGTGGGCAGTCTTGGGGGCTGCTCAAGTACGAAATTCGATGTAAAAAGTTTTCTAAAGCTTTCGGGTGTCAATCCAAAACTGGTGTTTTCCGGTCTAATGGAAACGAAGATTTTTCCCAGTCTGTTCGGGCCTAGCGGGATTGGAGGGAGTCTTTCCTGGATTGTTTGGACAATTGCGTCATTTACTCTGTGGTGACTTTTAATCTGGAAAGAAACAGTTTACGTAAATATATACTGTATATACCATAAATCAATAAATTTATCACTACAAAGTTTTTGTAATAAAAATTTCTAATAAATAGGTGAAACCCACTCACAATTTCCGTGACTACATCAGATACAGTTGCGTTACCAGTTGGAAAAACTGCAACGAACGCCACAATCACAATAGAAAACTTAATATTGAGAGCCATGTTAAGCTGTCTACAACTGTCAAGAAAGAAATAATAAAACGCTTTGGATTATCTTTTTATATAATAACAATCGGAAAATCATATGAGTAATCAGAATCAGAAAGACGCAATTATAGTAATTATTACATTGTTCACTCTTTACTATGAATTAGTTCAAAGATTAACTATTAATTTAACATTAGCATTTTCTTGCATATCATTCAAAATGCAAAGGATTGGAGTACTTATGGTTCAAGGACGAAACGTAATTCATGTTCTCCTTTACTCGATAACTATTTAAAAAAAGAGTAATTCTCTATTTTATCATTTTGAATGTAATAAATAAAAGTAAAATGTATATGTCAACCAATGATTTCAATTTATGTGTTTTGAAATAAACATTCGGATGTATGAATCTATTAGCAAACAAGTGAGTTTTGTTACTTAGTGAAAATGATGTTACTATGACCAATAACTGAATGAGAACGGTCGTCTTGGGAGCAGTGACGTCAATTTTTCAGAACAAGAAAATTCACCGGTGTACTTGGTCATACGACGAAACAATTATTTTTTTTAACGCCTCGTAGATAATTTATTTGTTGTCCATTAATAGTTTACAGTTAATTTTAGGTTCAAAACATAATGTCGCTTGTTTCTGCTTACCGTTGCCGTTAATTTGTTTATCTCCCAGGTAAAATTTATACACTCATCTATCTCAAGGCAAATATTTATTAGTATTCCACATTACCTTAACCTTGACTCGAGAACTTGTATTGGAATATTGCAAACAATATGTTTAAAACCAATGGCGTACTTATTGCGAACAAAATGAACCGTAAAATTCAAGTTTAGAAACATTTAATAAAGGAGTAAATATTTTTTATAAATTTTTCATATAAAATTAATTGTTGTTGAAATTCATTTAATTAAAATACAAGCGTACAAACTCAAGAATTTTTAACTAGATGACTATAACACTCGTGGAAATCCTTATAATTCAAATTTAACATAACACCACCTACCATTGTAATTTGTGTATTAACTGATTAACAAAAATAAAAATTAATTAATTAGTATTATTCTAGATTTAGTTGAAATAAATTGCTGTCGCTATCATATATCACTATGATATTAATATAATCAAAAATCAAAAAGCCACCAAAATTTTTTACAATATTATTTTGGACTGTCTTTATCACCTTATGAAGATTTATGTAAATTATCTTAATTACCAAATCATTATGATAAGTAAAATCGCGGTTTTTTACCGCAATTCGGTAAGTCAGGTATATGTGGATTTAAAAATTGAATAGTTCCTAAAAATGAAGCTACAAGTAGTCGTATTTGCTGCAGTGTTTTTGTTATTTGCGTTGGAAGTGGGTGAAGCTAGACCTGGTTGGCTTAAGAAAATGTTCAAGCCGGTGGTAAGGTCATAATTAAATTTTTTGAAATTTAGATGTAATTTAGGTGTGTTTTTTACAATTATATTAATTTTGGAAAATTTACCGTTCTACAATATTAATAAAGGTTTAATATTTTAGACGAAATCGATTAAAATGGTACGTTACTGAGATTAGGAGAACAAAAATATGTTTTTGTATATTATTTATTTTATTCTATAGGATTCATCTTGTATTCCAGGAAGAAGCAGTTAAAAGAGTCAGGGACAGAGCTAAGGAGAATTTACCCCTGATAGCCAGTTATGCTTCTATTGTAACTGCAGTAGGGAAGTGATGTAATGATATAATTAATGTTTATTTGAAATATAACATGTATTTCTTAGAAGTTTTATGAACAATAGAGTCAAATAAATATCCTTTGTAAGTTTTATTGCGTATATTATAACTGAAATTTATTTTTAGAAATGATAAGATATTTTATACAATTAAATATTTACAATTATAACTCCTTAAATTACTTGTTGAGGATTTATTAATACAAATCTACTACAGAATCTTATTGTTTATTTTTTATATCGATAAATTATTTCCATATATATTTAAAAACGTGGTAAAATACTTTCTATTCGAAGAAGTCAAACTACTGTTACTAAAAATAGATAGAATTAAAGCAAGATTATTTTTGTATGTCAATTAAAAATATATAAAATAATTTTATAAACATTATATTTTATAATTTATTGAAACATATCGGTCACATTTATTAAATGGGGAAGGAACATTTGTGGAAATGCGTGTATAAATACTCTTTAGTCATCCTTTTTAAACAGTTTTGTAATGTCTGAGATTCCTTTAATAATTGGAAGAGCTTGGTCTAAAGCACCTTTAATTCCTGTCAACGAGTTTTGCTAAAAATCATATATTTTAAAAAATATATTATAGAATTAGTAGTACTTACAATCTTTTTGACTTCTTCATCGAAACCGGGCCGACAATCCACTTGAACAAAGCAGATTGCAAAAATTGATAGTAGAGCTAAAAATATCAACTTATTATTCATTTTAAATATAGACATGTATTGAGTTATATTGAGGCTTTGTTGTTTTATAAGCATTCGCTATTAATGTTTCAGATATTTATATATGCACGTTAATATTTCTCAGGGTAAGTCCCTTATGTCAGGTAGTTTACTTTGTAGGAACTTACAGTGATTCATAAAAACATTAATTGATTGCCATAAAATATGTGGTGAGTTTCGATAATTAAAATAAATACACATTAATTTAAAACTTTATAATTTGTATTTAAAATGACATAAAATACTATTAATTACTGCATTTTCATTTTTATATAAGCATATTTCAATGTTGAACATATTCACAATATATCTCAATAAACCAAAAAATCGTTGAATTTTTTCAAAAAAAGTAAACTAGAGTATTATATTTACATAAAGTGCAGTATAAGTAAAATATTGTTTTTATGTATGGATATTAAAATTTTACAATTAATTTTCATTTCATAAAATTTTTAATCAGTATTTATTTACACTGTTTACGTAAAATCGTATTAGAATTATGAAATTAACTTTCCAGGTATGCTTTTTCAAGAACAAAAGGTAAAAATTTCAATTTTCTATTTGGTTGACAGATGTTGTAAAGAATTTGATGCTTTCGTAAATGGTTTTTCACCGTGTATCCGAGATAGTCCTACATATATAAAAACAAATTGACACTGTGTTCATCATCGTAGTTTGAATAAAAGTTTACAACAATGAAGTTAGGATTCGTAATAATTTTCACTATTCTGATCGTGTCTGCCTTTTTCGGTACCACCGAGGGTGGATGGCTTAAGAAGAAACTGAAGAAAGTGGTAAGTTTCTATTATAAGTTTATTAATAAAAATTGTATTATATTTAAAATATTTATATGTTTAAACAAGTAAGGATGTAACATTTATATTTTGTTTTCAGGAAAAAGCGGGACAAAGAGTTAGAGATGCTGCTGAAAAAGCTCTGCCTGTTGTCACTGGTTATGCGCCAATAATTGCGGCAGCAGGAAGATAAATTTATATTTTAGTTATTATTTATTTAACAAAAACTATAAATCCTATATTATTCTATTCCCTATCAATAAATATTTGAAATACTTTATTTATACCATATGTCAATATACTGGGATAAAATATTCGAGGAATTATTTTTGGACTTTATTCTGATATTTGATAGATTATCGTTTCATATTCATTCATATATATATATATATATATATATATAAAGCTTAAAATATTATATGTAGAAATCAATAAATTTGTTATAAGTATGCATTGCTGACTTATATTATTCTATAAACATTCATTATTACTGTTGAAAATGAGTATGTGAGGACGTTACATTTTTCAGGGTAAAAATCCTGAGTAGGTTATTTACAAGAAAAGTAATTAATTCCCATAAGCATGTGTGGTGGTTTTTGATAATAATTAATTTGTGTTAATTTAAAAGTTTGTAATAATTTATGTTAAAATTTTAATTCTATATCTCACATTTGCTTGATTAATATAAGCAAATTTTAATGATTAATATAAGTAAATTTTAAAAATTTTTAAGAATCTGTCAAGTTAGATGATTCACAAAAAAAAACAATATTGAACAATAAAATAATTGATTTTTTTAAAGCGTGACCAAAGTCCCTAATGTATAGGTTCAAAAAACATTTTTTTAAAAGTATAATTTAAAAAAAGTACTTTATTAACTATATAAATATAATTAAAAAAATTAATGTGTCAAATTATTTTTAAATACCTTATGATTTATTCTAATCATAATATTATAAACTGCTGAGAACACTTATTTTATTGTTTTAATATTAGTGAATTAAAACATATTTCTATACTAATTTATTTGCATTTACATACAAGTAAAATAATATGTTTATTTATTGAAATTGCAATATTACAATTATCTATCATATTTACATTTCATTGTTTATGTACAATGGCTTAGAATTACCACATGAACATTCCAGACGTGTTATCATATTTTTTCAAAGACAAAAGGTAAAAGTTTCAATCACTAATTGTTTGTCAGATCCCGTAAAATACCTCTCATCATTTCGTAATTGGTTTTTCACGG
The DNA here is from genome assembly GCF_024364675.1 of Aethina tumida. Lineage (NCBI taxonomy): Eukaryota > Metazoa > Arthropoda > Insecta > Coleoptera > Nitidulidae > Aethina > Aethina tumida. The sequence continues at coordinate 18,230,385 of NC_065437.1, read as the reverse complement.
CGTAACCCAATACATCTCAAATATATATAAACAAATTGACACTGAGTTCATCATTGCAGTTTGAATATAAGACGACAAAAATGAAGTTGGGATTCGTAATAATTTTCACTATTCTGATCGTGTCTGCCTTTTTTGGTAGTACCGAGGCTGGATGGCTGAAGAAGAAACTAAAGAAAGTGGTATGTTTTTATTATGAATTTATTAATAGAATTATATTATTATTAAAATATTTAAATGTTTAAATATGTAAGGATTTAACATTTTTATTTTTCTTTCAGGAAAAGGCTGGACAAAGAGTCAGAGATGCTGCTGAAAAAGCTTTGCCTATTGTTAGTGGTTATGCACCAATTATCGCGACGGCAGGAAGATAAATTTATATTTTAGTTATTATATTATTATATTACTATTTATTTTATTTATGCCATACTTATTAATAAAATGTACAAAACTTACATATTATTTTATTCACAAATCGTAAAAATAATTATTGATTTGTTTAAGATATATCGGAGGCTTCTATAATAATAAGTACATAATAATTTATATTTAAGAAAAGTTATAATTAAATGTTTTAATTCTACTTCTAATATTTGCTGGATTGATCTAGGTACATTTATTTTAATATCTCTTAGTTGTATAAGTTATCACTTATTTTGGCGATATTTACCAAATTTAATTTAAATGTTGCACAAAAAAGTAGATTTTAAATAACATATTTCAGCTCTTTTTAAATGGTCAGATTAAAGGACACCCTAATAAATTCTTAAAACAATAATTTTAAATGGAAGTTACCTTTTTTTATTAGACAACTCTTTTGTGTTTAACCTATTTGAGTTTAAATATTAGTTACAAAATAAATTATTATCATGTCGACGGAATTTTTTTCTATAATAAAATTTATAAACTGAAAATAATATTTATTTAAATATGTGATATTATTAGGAAATTTATTTAGTAGCAAATAATACTTCTGTGATTTGTTCTATTATTTTAGTGACACTATTTTTCTTAATAATATAAATTAATGAAAAAATTTTATTTAATTTATTATATAAATTAAATTATTTTTTAATATATTTAATTTATGGTATACAGGTAAATAAACGTATTTTAGTATTTAAATTTCAATATTCTAATTAATATTTATAATTCGTACATCTTTATCAACGTTTACTTAATTTCCCATAATTTGTAAAGTACATTGGAGTGAACAAATAAACAATCTAGACGCTTCATCAAATTCTTTAATATTTTAAGAAATCAATAATGCGTAAAATATTTAATTCCCCTATTGTTAGTCAGATGCTGTAAAGTACCTCACCATTTTATGAGTGGTTTTTCACCGCCTAACCGAAATGTATATAAATAAATTGACACTGACTTTTTCATCACAGTTTGAATAAATCACTATAAGAATGAAGTTGGGATTCGTATTAATTTTAACTATTCTGATAGTGTCAGTCTTTTTCGGTAGTACCGAAGCTGGATGGCTGAAGAAGAAACTGAAAAAAGTGGTAAGTTTTTAGAATAAATTTATTAATATAATTTATTTTATTGATGAAATAATTAAATGTTATAATTAAACCTATTTTATTTTGTTTACAGGAAAAAGCTGGGCAGAGAGTTAGAGATGCTGCAGAAAAAGCTTTACCTATTGTCGCTGGTTATGCCCCAATTATTGCCGCAGTAGGAAGATAAGTCCGTATTTTATTTATTGTATTATATTTATTTTCTGTATGTGCCATAGTTTATAATAAAATTAAAAAATAGATATACTGAGATATTATGGTTTCACACAATCGGGAGCAAAAATATACTTTAGTAACGATAGTGGTATTAAGATGTCTGTCCACAATTGATAACATGTCCCCTGCAGAGGACGAATAAGGATAACTAATATTTTGATCTTGTATGAATTAGAATGAAACAGATAATCGAATTTTTATGTAATTAGATTTTAGTTATCAATGCCCTTGGAGTACGCTAAAGGGCAACACTATTAAATAAGATATAAGTGCATATTAAACGGGCTAGATATTTTAACCACCGGAAACATTTTATCACTTTTCCTTTTTAGCAAGACATGTTGATTTTTTATCCAAAATAACCACGACATTGTCGCAAAAGGAAGGTTATCAAAGAAGGAAGAGATGTATATAATATTTTATTTTGAATATTTAAACATCGATTATTTCACAATTTTCTTTTAATTTACATAGTAAAATGCAATTAGCTGTAAATTGTTTGTTGCACATAACATATACAAATAATTGTATGTGCCTTGTACACATTTCCGTTAAATTATTCATAACAACGTAAAAGAAGTATATTAAAAGTTCAGGCTGAGCTAGCAGAGATGGTCGAGTTTTTTTCTTCACCCATCTCTCGCACCGCTCGACATTAAACAAGAACATAAATTATAAAGTTCCCGGTTTTCTAAGCTACATTATCGAGAAAGGCAATTCCGAAACGGCTCCAACATATTTATATGCCGCTTAGGTCCCTATAATCGCCAATTTTCAATGCCCGCCTCCGCTACTCCATAACTTCGTACAAATCCCGAGCCATTGGCGACATCTAGACATCGTTACTTTGCATGAGCCCGACTTGTTTAAATCTATATTCTTACAGCTTTTCCAATTTTCGTAATAATCCCGCATCCGGATCACGCCGTACGAACGGCGCCCGATCCCCATGCGATGTTCTTATCGCATAATAACGCGCTTTTAAATCCGATTTAATTTATTTTTGTTTGTACTATTTCGTGTCTCCGATAGTGCTACAATTTGCTTATAAGGATCATGGTTTGTTTCTTTAATATAACCATTTTCTAGACAGGCTCTTCACAAATCCACTGTTCATTGATATATACTTGATTAAATTCTGAATTTAACATACGATTATATTTATTATCTAAAAGCATTGTTTTGTATATCTAACATCATTATTTGTTATGTGTTTTAGTTTTACACCGTTGTGTTATATATTAAAGTATTAAAAAGCAATAATTAATTCGAAAGGAGAAACATATAATTAATTACTTTCTTTATGAATTATCTAACAAAATGTTTTTTGTTGGTCCAACTTATTAACACAATCTTACCAGACTTCCCCTGTTAAGATTAGTTTTATCGACCACGTGTTTTTTTAAACATAATTACTTCCTGTTACTTTCGTTTTAGACAAAGTTTTGTTGATATCCTTTATATTATGCATATTTAAAATTGCTGTTTCAGTAATTGCGAATAAAGTAGCTATAAAATAAGGGGTTTGTTTGTTATTGAAGTGGATAGTATGCCGAGACGATTCATGGCTGCGGAACTTTTTAAATAAATTCGTTTTTTACGTTTACGAAAGGTATAGAACAATAGGACCCATTACTGGAAGTGGCACTTACACTGATATCTAAAATCGATACTTTGACATAAAGCGAACAATTGAAATGATATTGCGTCTTATACTGTCAGCACTAAAGTTTACATCTCTTTTTTTAATGGCAGATAAAAAGCGTCGTTCGCTTTTATTCCCCAAAGTCGTTATGAAACAATCGTTGGTTGTTGTTTACGAATTGTTTAAGCTGAATGTTACACCTAAGGTTGATGATCAATACGTGAAGTGATTGATTAAAGCCACCCTTAGAAGCATCCGCCGTATTATTAATTACATACATTCACAAAAAAAAAAACAATTTAAAACTCCACCTTGACTTATTCCTCGCTAAATTTTAACGGACGTCCTTTGTTCGTGCGAAACACGTAATTTAAATTGAAAATGATCCCGAATGTTGTACTAAAATATTTTTAGAAACGCCATAATTCCCTGCTGTTGCACCTGTCACAAGCCAAGCCAAACATTTAAGATTCCATTCATCCCGAATAAAAATTGCCCGGTTCATCATGCAAAATTAGGGGGAGAGTGCAGAGAAATTACTTTAATGTGACAAGTAAACGCGCGCATTGTCGCAATTAAATCGGCCGTGTCTGAAAACAGACAAACCATCCTGCATATCAAAAACACAAAATACAATGCCCATTTCCTTGGGCGTGTTCCGGGGATGCTCTTAATCTGCTCGTTGCAATTTCTTATGATGGAAAACGGGGGAGGAAGTGGGTCGTATGGAAATTGTTGTGGAGCACTCTGGTATGAGTATTACGATGAGATATTTTAGTCATTTTGGATTGTTCCGTACAACCTATCTGGAAACTCATTTTCTTAATGCTAAAATATTTTTATGCATCAATAGAATTAAATTATCTTTTGTAATTTATATATATATATTTTTTAATTTCGATACAATATTTTTTATTCAAATGGAAACCTTATTAAAATGTTTTAAAACTACGTATAATTTGTGAAATATTAAATTAAAGCTAAGATGAAACGGTGCTGGTTAATTTTGGGATAATCAACACTATTATTAATGAAACCCAGAGGACTTAATTTATTTCATTTATGTTGTTAAAAAGCAAATTTTTTATCAATATATACTGATGAAAAAATTGTAACATAATTTCTGAATTCTCTAAATATAGCCAAAAAAAAAAAAAAAAAAACAATTTGAGATACCATGTACATCTTTAATTTGTCTTAATAGTTAGTTTCAAAATATTCGCTCTTCTAATTAAATAAACTGATCAAAAAAAGTAAACATATTTCGACTAAAATATAAATTTAATCATTCATTCCGTATACGGTTAAATGATACAGGACTCCATTGCAGGAGACTCAGGAAAGAGTACTGTGGCATGAAGAGTGGAATACTATAATGTTTACAGAAGCAGATTTGGTGTATTTAGTGATAGAAGATCAGTACGAGTCTGGAGACCTCTAAGTCAAAGAATAAATCCGCGGGTAATTCACGCATACCAAGGTGTGTTCATAGTGTTTTGAGGTGGCACTTTTCTAGGGATGAACCATGATCGGTAAAATTTATGCTTCAGACATTATCGACAATATTTTAGACAACGCAAAACCGCATAGAAATTGGATTGTCCTCAACCACTCAGAAAATGCCCAAATTGAACATCTGCCCTCACCAGCCTAGTCGCCTGATTTAAATTGCATAGAACCTGCGTAGGTATGCTTGGAAGATCATTAATTGCTTACCAGCTCTGTGCTCATACGGTCGGAGAATTAAGACAACTTTTTCCAAAATTATGGGTCGCTTTGGATCAAAATCATTAGAATGACCTAATAAGAAGTATGACGTAGTAGGGACCAAGCTGCAATAGGAAGCAGAGGTGGAATTATTCGATTAAAAAAAAAATGCGTATTTTTCATTTTATATGTGAGAACAAAATTTCTTATTTAAAATAAATTTTACTTATTGATATTTATTTCTTTTATTACAATTCTACTATTAGAATTTTAATATTTAATTTAATTAAATAATCTCTTCTAATATGAGGCAATATGCTTATCTTTTTTTATTAAGTAAATTGTCAAAAACTTTTAATTTAAGATTAAGTTTAATTTAAAACTTAATTAATTTAATTTAATTATTATAGTCAACAATAATTATTATTAATTACAAAATTTTAACGAAAGAAAAATTTGATTCAAAAATATTTTTTTAATTAAATCATTACATGTAAGATTTTTACGTAAGTTGAAAAATTAAAAAATGTCTAAGAAAAAATCAAAAGAACAGTTATATATATTACAACAATCATATATTATTTTTTACTCACGCTTAAAAAATGATACCCAGCTAGTAATGTATGTAACGAAAGCTGTGGGACTTGAATTTGATAATATTTTATTTGTTACTTTTTTGTCCCATAGTGAAAACTATTTTTCAAAATATGTTTAATTCTTGAAAAACTTTTATGACGCACAGTCCTAATTTTGCTCCCCTATTAAGTATATAAGTAAACTCGATCCAGTGATCTGTGAGGTCATCGATAAATTTTCGCTAAAATAAACAAATTATTATATTAATATTATTATAATAATGTTTAAATGTAAGCACTTACACAAACTTTCAAATTTCTTTTAAGTTTGATCTGTGATTGACTGAAGTAAATGGAAAAAAATATAATAAGACAAATTATCAGCGTAATATGAAACGTTTTACTGTCAGGTTCCATTTTTCATTTTGTTATTTAAAAGTTAGATAATTTTTCATTGATAACATTTCGACAAATTTGACATTTGAAAAGTGTTTAAAAATGTCAAATAGTGTAAGAAAATTGTAACCACTTATTGATTGTGAATATTTAATTTCAATAATAGCTAAAATTATTTAGCATATCTTGTTGAAATTTCTACATTATTTACTTCATTATAATAATTTTGGCATATGTGTATTTTACGCATTATTTTAACAATTCCGTAGTAATTTTCATAGCCATTACTATGATTTAAACCCCAATATTTTGAAAATTACCGACTAACAGAACACATTTAAATAATTGCCTTATTAATGTTAATAAAATTCATTACAGTCGAATAATCGAAGGGCCATTTTCACGTTATACGTTTTTAATGGTAATAATATGTGAATATGTGTAGTCCAAAAATCTCTAAATCAAAACGATATAATACGAAACCATTCGGGAAGTGCATTATTTAAATGTTATCGTGGGGATTATTGCTCATTCATAAATATTAATGGGAATAAGTTGAATGTTATAAAAAAGGAGAAATTAATATAAATTTCGTGGATATATTTAATCTGATTCTCCTCCAAGTATACCTATAAATAACTAAGTATACTTTCACTACATCGAAATAATGGGCATCGTGTATATTTATACAATACAATTATTTAATACAATTTTATAATATTAATTATACATAATATAATAGTCAAAAGCAGTTCAAATTGCGTGGATTCCTTCTCGAGTTCCTAATTGGAACATAAAAGTGATTTTTTAAAAAGTTTCCCTTTTAATCCAACACACCACGAACCCCCGTGCTTTATTCGCACCCCCGCATTAAATTAAATTAAATCCCGCGACCTGCATATGATTAACTTGAGCAAACGTCGGTGCCGCGTCGCTTATTTACCAAACCGTAATTGCCATCCGATCAAGGTGAATACATAAAAGGCTCCCCCGCATTTTTCGAATCCGCAAAATCCACGCAAATGGAATAAAAAAGCAAGTCGAGAAGTTTTGGTCCTAATTAAAGAGGCGGCGGAAACGTGTCAAGTGCTGCCCCCGATCGTCCACACGTGTAATTAATGATCGCTCTCCATTTCCGGGCCCTCCTCGCTCGTTTCTTTCTCCGGGCCCCGCCATCCTGGTGCACCCCCCAGAATAATCCGCTTATGCTTTGACTTGCTCAGCCATTAGTGATCTTTACCCGTCGTGTTTTTCTTTTCGTCGCTGATGAAAAGAAAAATATATAATTTCCTTTTAACCCCAAAAAAAAACCATTCGGATAATAAACATTTTTTGCGCGTTTGTCACTGGTTCCATTAGATGTAATAAATGATGTAACGAAATCTGTGTGGTTTGTTTGCTGGCGTACCGAAGATTAAAATTAAAAGCTTTTTTCGGTGGCGAGATGCAGATTATTTAAGTGCACGGCAAATTTACTCGTCAGATTTCCTGAATATAAATGTTGCTTTAGGACTTTTTACGGTGATCTGAGGTGCCTCGTTGGAACCGGCTCTTTCAGGTCAATAACTGCTTCTAAGATGTCACAATTACACACACAAATCATTCATATTTTTGTTGTTTGAAAAAATACTTAAAAATTAGTAAGTCTTCCACAACAAAACGCTTAGAAGAAAAGATTTAATGGATCATTTTTCCTTCATCAAAAGACTCATTTAAAATCTGTTCCCACTAGATGAAGTTTACATTAAGTCACTATTTTTTGTAATAAATTTAATTTTACAAATTAACAATTTTTTAGATTTTAGTAGTTTTTAAAATTAATTATAATTAACGGACATAAATTGTTGTGTGCTTCAGTGGAAAGAAGTTATGAGAATAGATTCATTTAATAAATTTGGATACAAATTGTGTGTTTTTTATAAAAATGTTGTTCAGAATGGCCGTTATCGTCCCGAATTGAGTAATATATCTCTCGAACGGCGTTTTCACGGTATTTATAGAAATAAAATAAACATTATCCAAATCAGTTGTAATAGAAGTTAGGCATAACATATTTTTTGCACACAATCTCCATAAATAACTGAGGGGGGTTAAGCAAGTTAATATCCCCGCAACGTAGTTAGTTCCACCCCGTCCGTATATCATGTTTAGTGGCTTGTTCCCGTTATCTCGAGGTAATACGGAACGAACATCCTTCTTAAGAATGTTATTGGTTTCGTCTTAAATGGACCTTTAGCGATTTATGCATCCTAATAAGCTTGACTTATTGTCGACCGATCACAAAACGGGGGACATATTTCCTTCCGATAAGCTTCCGGCGCCGTTCCTACGTTTCCAGTGTTTCAGCAGATTTTACATCGCGCACGTACAATACTCTCCATAATTATAGCAACATATTAATAATAAGAGCAGAATTACTTGAATTGAGTGCCAAAACACAAAGAGCTTACTATTAGAAAAACTTTTTAAAATGTTGAATATTTTGACCATAACTCTTTTATACAATCTGAACTGTTAAAACAATATTAGTTTACTATTTTTGTTTTATACAGTATTAAAAAAAAACACTATTATTTTTATATAAAATTTTACATACATTTTTCTGAATTGAGCTGGACAGAAATATAATTTTGAAAGGGGTCTTTAATATTAAAATTTGCTCCTCTCATAGATTCAACCATTGTCTGCATATACGAATTGTCTATAGTCCTTAAAGCTTCTAAAATTGCTATTTGTAAAATCTTGTAGAATTTAAACTGATCAGTTATTTAGATACTAAATTTTTTAATAACGCGGTAAACGATTGACTTATTTAGATGTAAATTCTCATCCATCTCTTGTATTTCTTGGTAAATTATAATTTTTCTTACAGTTTCACCAATAATGGTTTAATAATAATAAACATAAGACAATTAGTAAATAATTGACTTAATTTTTCGGAGAGCAATGAAATACAATAAAATATAAAGTTGCTATATTTTTGTCCATTGAAAAATAAAAATGTATATTTTTAATGTTTTAATTAATTATATAATAATAATATAAGTATAGCCATTGCGTATATTAATAATTTTTTTTCTTATTGCTGTGTATGCAGCTGCTTGGACAAAATTGTAATAACTTTTTACATTATAGTAACTTACAGTACCGAACAAAAGTAGAGAAACAAATACGAAATATTTAAGAAAAGCTCAAATTTATTTTTTCAACCATAGTGAACTTGGTCCTAAATTAAAAATAAATAAAATTATGGATAGGTACCAGTACTTAGAGATTCTCAGCAATACAATGTTACCGTATGTGGAGGAAAACATGCCTATTACTATATTTGGCAATCCTAACAATATATGAAATAGTAAAACAATGGTTCCGGGACAATAAAGTTACAGTTTTGAAAGGGCCAGTAAAGAGACCGTATTTTAACTCTATTGAGAACCTTTGGGACAAGGTGGATAAGAAAATTCAATCCAAACATAAAGAAACATTCAAAAACTCAGAAGTATTATTTAGTGCAATTGTGTTAGCTTGGAATTCAATTCCAAGGGATTACATTCCTAACCTTATTAGTCTATGAAAAATAGATGCTTAGATGTTATAACAAATAGGGATATGCCACCAAATATTAACATAATTCAATATAAAAATAAAAAAATAAATTTGTTTTTTAATTTTGCTCCCCTATATTATGTTATTTTCTTTCAAATATATATTTGATTATAAATGAAATTATTAATATATGTTTAAAATTTATATTTTTTGGGTTTTATTGTTGACATAAAATGAATCAATTTCTTATATTTTTATAAACGATAAATTATAAAAAAAATGCTTCTCTACTTTTGCTCGGTACTATAGCAGTAAAGAGCTACAAATTTGAAAGTCTTTCGTAGTAATCAATAATTGGACAATTCGAATGTGAAAAAATTATCGATTTTTACCGTCTACTAACATTTATAATCTGTCCTGGGTGAAATGGAACTTACTGAAATTAGTTCAAGATTTGTGAGAAGAAGATTGATGAATACAGTTTGTTTGGTCCCAGTCCTCCTTGATTTCGATTTCCCCAATATCACATTCACTGGACCACAGAACAATGTGGCTGGGTAGATATGAGTGACGAGTCTAAATTTAATTTATTTAAAAATGACAGTTTTGCTTTTGTTAGACGTCTTGGAGGGATAAGGCTATATCAAAAATTTGTTATACTCGTACTTTTATATGCAAGGATGTAATAAGTAATAATTTGCTTTTATATTGAAGAAATAATGCCATTAAGAAATCTCAGGTGTATCATATTAACCACATCCAGACATCAACCCTAGAAAAGGTCAATCCAATAAACTTGGATGAATATAGATAAGTCGTATAAGTGAAACCTGACCGAGTCTATGCTATGGAAATGCATCGAAATTATAAAAGAAAAAAGATATTAAACAAAATACTGATGTTAATTTAAAAATTTACCAAGTAAATGACAATTTCTTTCAAAATTAGAGTTGCTTAAAAAAGTATGTGTAACATTTTTTGGTATGGAAAATATGATAAACATTTAGACATTTAACCCAATTTCATAATCACTTAACCACGTAAAAGGCAAGACTTCCCAGATAACAGCCAAAGACGTGATATTAATCAGAATTTGCGCCAGACGCAAATCCGACCATTAAAATAGCATTCCGAATGAGTAACCGGCAAAGGAGCTTCCAGTGTATGTACGCGTACGTCTTCTACCGATTTAATTACGATCTATATGTTATAATTACGCGAATTTATAAAGATTTACTCGTCCGTGCGTTCGGTTATTAAACCGAGTCGGATCTTGGCCCTTCCATTACGGCTTCTTGTCTGTTTGATGTTTATTGCGGTGCCCGCTAATGCGAACCGACCGGGCAGAAATTACATCCCGGCCACGCCATAAGCGAATATAATTTATGACCTTCTAATTATTTGTAAATAGGAAGATATTAGGAAAGTTTGCCTCCAAAACGGTCGGATATTAATAAAATGCAAACTGGGGATGCGGGAAGTCATATGGAAAACAACGTGTTAAATATTCGTTCATATTGTTTTGCTAATTTCTCAAAAAAAAAAAAGAAAAAAAACGAGGCGACAAATATAAATTTTCCATTAAAACCTCAATTACTTCTACATGATTTTCTATATTATATGAAAATGGCGTATTTTCTTTGTGTACTATGGACATATTAATTATTGATTAATGAACAGTAATATAAATTAAGCAGTACTATAATCTACTATTGAAATTTCATTGAAATACTTTTTACATAATTAAATTATAAATGAATTACAAATGTAAATAGTGTAAATTAATGTGTCACAGATAAGAATGTAATTCGGAATTAATCGATAATCGTATATTTGGTAATTCAAAAAATAATTTGTGATTAATAGACATAATTTAAGAATGACAACTTGTGCAGTGATAATGTTAATATTTATACATTTTGCTATTTCTTTTGAACCATTGCGTCCAATAGATCCTTTAAATAATTCAGTGCATCTGCATAGTTGTTTTAACATGATAATAAATAAATTTATGATGGATAAGAAGTATGTTGTCAGACCACTAACTTATTATCTAGATGGTGATCAAATGGAAGAAGATGTTTTACTTTACATCTTAAACCATATTGATTGGCCAACGTTTATAGTGAACAGGAAGAATTCCTTTTACAAAAAGCAACAATTTGTAGAAGTTCCTACACATTACGTACTAATCGCAAATAATATCAACAAACTTGTAAATAACGTGAACTATATTAAAAGACATGCTTCTATATGGGAAAATAATATTAGAATATTTGTTGTGGCAGTGGCTGTTGTGGACCCAGAACCCTTCATATTTCAAGCGAATGAATTATTTAAATCGGAAGACATAAACGGCGTTGTGGTTACCAAAAACCTTCAAGATAACAACAATTTCAACTGCTACATATTTAAAAACTTGAACTGTTATGTGCGTGGATGTGAATGGAATTTATATTCCAATATGAATTTTTGCCAACGTGGTATTTTAATACACAACGAAAACGTTACTACATTTGGAAACAGCAATAAAAAATTATACAATGTGATTGCAATCAATATAAAACCGAACGTAATAAACCTTCAAAATGGAACATTATCTGGACCCACTTCACTAAATTACGGAGTAGAACACAACATTCTAAATTTAATAGCGGAGATTTTAAACATTTCTTTTATATATTACACACCTTACAACCTCAGGGATTCTGGAGATGCTTACCCGAACAGAACCGTAGTTGGTGCGTTAAACGAATTACACAAGAAGACGGCAGACATTGCTATTGGTGCGTATAGTTGGACATATGAACGCTCTTTAAGGTTTTATCCCGTATTTTTTCACATTGAAAACAAATTTGGATGGTTTTATCCACACGTGTTGGAGGATTCCCATAGTATTAAAGCTGATCCATACGTCATTATAATGATTTTTATTAGTTTTGGAATCTTGGTTCTAATGCAACTTTCTTTTGACGTTTTACGACGCAGAAATGGACACTATTGTTATTACTTTTTGCTCATGTATTCTGCCTTAATTAACGTACCAACAATATCCAGAAGCAAACCGATTATAAGGAGAATTTGGTATATAATTTTATTCCTAAATTTATTTTTGACTATAATATTGTATACTTTATTAATTAGTTATTTAGCTGATACGACTCAAGTCGAAAAATATGGTTCCATGAAACGACTTTTTTCAAGTAACTTAACTATTAAACTTGATCCAGTAGAAAAAGTACTTTTTATGGACTATTCATTTTACAACAGGATTGTAGATTGTGAAAATGATGATGACATGTGCCTAAAATCTGTGGCTGTTGATAAAAATTCCGCAGTCGGTACATCATTTCTCAGTTCTGATATAATCATAAATGAGTTCTCAATCGGAAATCAACAAACCATCAATTGTATAGAATATCCAATGAATTATCCATTGGTTATGTATATGAGACACGGATTCCCTTATTACAAAAATATTGCATATCTGATTTTACATCTTGTCGAGAAGGGATTTATGTATAAGTTCGTACAGGACTTAAAACCAAGAGTATTATTATCAAAAATTCACGAACAGAATAAGCAAAAAATATTGAGATTTAAACATTTAAAACCTGTGATTATTTGGTACTTTATATTCTCGAGTTCAAATGTTTTCGTATGCCTTTTAGAAATTTTATGTTATAAATATAATGTTTAATTATTATATAAATTTAAGTAAATAACAATAACAATAGATTAAAATGTTTTGTTTCGAATATTAATATACGTTTTTCAAATTAATTTAACGGTAGCCGATGGGGAATATGTTTAAATTGTTATGTAAATATATCAACAAATACTGATTGGAGATAAATATAATTTCAGTGAAAAATAAAATGGAAATTTAATAGGTAAAAGTTAAATCAATTTAATTATCACAAATGCTTTTATCAGTGACACATCTCTAAATTCATATTTATTGTGTACAATAATAATTTATTTAAAATTATTTTCAATTAAATTTTTGTGCTTGTTCGTTAATGGACTTATGAAACAAAAGAGCCATTGTAAACATGTCGTTCGTCACTGTATTGTTGCTGTCAATACACATTTTCAACATTGAATCGTTTTTAATCCCAACAGATTCAATAAAACACCCAATTAATTTAGAAAGTTGCATTCACATAATAATAAAAACATTTATAGAAGATATTAATCTAAAACCTTTTATTTTTATTATAAATGACGACTCCTCACAGGAAGAAGCAATTTTACTGAGGACTCAATGGCCTAGACTTCTAAAAAATGTAAGAAATTCCGTTAAAAAAGAAATTGGATCTAGAAAAAATAAAGGTCACTATGTAATGATAACGCAGAATATTGAACATCTTCAAGAACTTGTAGATTATATTAACAGAGACAGTTCCATGTGGGAAAATATTCGTTTCCTTATCATTGCATTAAACGTCAAAGATCAAAACGATTTCGTAATGCGTGCAATCACTTTATTGAAGATGGAAGACATTAATGGAATTATACTTACTAAAAATGCATTCGAAGAAGAAAATTATGATTGCTACGTATTCAAAAATGTGAATTGTTACTATTATTCTTGTGAGTGGAATTTGCCTTCAAAGCGTAATTTAAACTTTTGTCAAAATGGTTTATTAACATATAATAAAAACACAACACAATTTAAAAACAGTATTGCCAATCGAGTATTTTCAGTAATTGCAAATAATATAGAACCGAATGTTATAAACCTTCAAAATGGAACTTTATCTGGACCCACTGCCCTTAACTACGGTGTGGAGCACAATATATTGAATTTAATTGCCGAAATTTTAAACATATCATTCGTCTATTACACCACTGAATCAGGGATGTGGCCTGGCGATGCTTACGACAACGGAACAATAGCGGGTCTTCTAAACAAGTTGGAAGAGAAAACCGCCGACATTGCCATAGGCGCATACATTTGGACGTCGAGAAGATCCGCCAGATTTTATCCAGTGTTTCTTTTCGTTGAAAATAAATTCGGATGGTTCGTCCCTTACGTATTGGAAGACGTCTACAATATTAGTTTTGACTGGTTAGTTTTTAATATGTTCCTTATTTCTTTTATAGCTTTGACACTAATCCAATATCTATTTAATGTTTTAAGAAGTAGGTGTGTAAAATTTGATAGAATATTATTTCTCGTATTCTCTGCTCTAATCAACGTACCCACAGTTACCAAGGGCGGACCTATTACAAAGAGTATTTGGATTATAGTCTTGTTTTTGAATTTATTTTTGAGTATGACATTGTACACATTTCTGACAAGTTTTCTAGCTGGGCTGACACAGGACGACAAGTATAATACAATGGAAAAAATTCTCTCTAGCAATTTAACAATTAGGGTGCAAGAGGTGCTGATACCTGATTTTAGTGACCGCCCATTTTACAATCGAATTGTTGATTGTAAAATCCGTTATGATTGTATAAAATCAGTTGCCACCGAAAAGACTTCAACATATGGTTTTAATCATCTCATTCCAGACCTAATAATAAATAAGTTTGCCATTGAGAATGAACAACAAATCAATTATGTGAAATATCCCGTGAATTTTCCATTAGTAATATATTTAAGGCATGGTTTTCCTTATTACAGAAGAATCCTGTTTCGTATTTTGAATATTGTGGAAGAAGGATTTATACATAAATTTATTGCAGATTTAAAAGATAAAAAATTTAAGAAAATAAAAAAATCGGAAAACGAATTAAAATTTAAACATTTTAAACCGATATTTTTATTTTATTTAACTTTGTGTTGTTTCAATATTGTCGTGTTTATTTGTGAAATTGTAGTGTATAGGGTAAATTATTTAATACACAAAGAATTTTATATTTATTATTTATAATTTATGGTTGTTGATATTCGTTTGTTTTAAATTATTCTGTTATGCATATTTCATATATGTGTAGTTAAATTAATAATTAAATATTGTAAATCAATTTATATAATATATATTATGCAAAATCATTTATATTTTAATCAAAATATACTTCATAACAGTTATAATGTTTGCTGGGTCAATCTGAAAATTTTAGTAGTAATTTTTGTATTTTATCTATTTCTCTAAAATATTCAGTTCTCTTTTGGTTTTGAAATATTTATATTATTTATATATTTTTTTCTATTATTATTATTGCTAAAAATTATACAGCTGAAAATATTCATTCTTGGTAAACCTGTCAACAAACGTTCCATATAAAGAGTTATTAATAAACTAGTCATAATGAAATAGGTATCAATATTTAAAATGTAAATAGTTCACATAAATTTTGAGATAACCATATGTAATCTTGTACGAATTACTTAACATTTAATGCTTCAGAATTAGACTTGTTTAATTCACGAATAACTTTTTTTATCAGTCGTCTTAACCGTGCTGTGCAGTGTGGCCATTCAGCAAACCGTACCCCTCTGAACTTGATATTTTTGTGAGACACGTTCGGCACCTTTGGACTCGGCACGGTTCGGTTTCTGAATCGGAACGGAACTGCTTGGACCCACATGTTTATAATAAATACATTAGCAGCGAAGTAAACAAGAGTTTTGTCTGTTTCTTATAGCGTTACACAAACTTGAATATATGGAACTCGATGCGAATCTTCAACATTGTTGTTGATATATAATTTGACGAATTGTTTGAATTGTTCTTAATAAAAACTATGTTTTAAGAAAGTAAAAACCATAAAACATTTGTTAATTTATACATAAATTATCTATTATACGTTACTAAAGATTAATTTACTTCAATGATAAAATGGTATATAAAGATTAAAATTATATTTTTATATCTTGAGTAAAAGTACATTATAATAATTATTGTTTATTACTAACAATATTAATTAAAAGTAAAGTAAAACACAATACTATTACCGCTTATTCAGTGAACGACTAATGATCTACACAAATGTATCATAGTCCAGAATTTTCTTTAACACGAGCTTCATCACAAATCAGATCAATTACAATAATATAATATACATATGTATATGTGTGTATAATAATATTTAATAAAATTTTTAGTTTTCAGCAGCTAATTGTAAAACATATCTAAAACTTTAAGATAATTAAGGTACCTTAATATTAGTATTAAAACTACGTCTTACATGATATTTAATTTAATAATAAAACTATCTTAGACCTAAATAACACAACAAATGTAAAATTAAATATTTATTATAAGTTTGTACACAAATGTAGTATTCGGAATATTTATATTACAAATACATCAAACAAAGTACAAATACTATTAAATTATTGGGCAAATATGATAGTTAAGACTGCCAGAAGATACATTTGGATGTTCGATCAGTTTCGAGATACACGTATATGAACAAAATTTAATTGTTTCTTGTTTTTCAAAATATTCTCCATGAAGACTGACACAATTTTTTATGTGAACCAATTTTCAAAGCACTTTGCCATCTTACCCCAACATAGTACTTTCAAAACAAGTGTTTAAAAGCTTGCTAAATTAAGGGCTATACGGAGAATATTCCATCAGTAAAATAAAATATTATAAATATTATAATTTTATCTTTATGTATTCCATTTCCACTATAATAAAAGTAAATTATTTCAAGTTATAAAATGATTCTTTATTAAAAAAGTCAAATAATTATATTTAATTATATTGTATGGTTCAAATTAATTTAAAGTTTTCGTTTAATATTTAAATTAAATACAACATTTATTTTTAATCAACATATTTTTTTTAATATTAATATTTGAAATCAGTTCAATTAAACTAACTTAAAATTCAGTAAATAATTTGAAGTTCTTCAAATATAAAAGAATTTTTTTTTTTTTGGTTTTCATTAATCTGAACTAAATTGTTATTATGATTATTATTGAACGAGTCGTGCTGTGGAATTAATAAAATCTATACCAAATTTATTCTAAAAAGTACCAATGTTTAAGATTTATCAATAATTTTATAATTGAATATTATTTTCCACACTTTAGATATAAAATAAATGTTTGTCCTTTTTTATAGTCCTAAAACCGAATAATATGATATCTGCAATAATGTTCCTACTATATAATTATTTTTAATAGTTATATTAAATATAAATTTGTATTAAATAATTTAGAATTTAATGAACAATTTGTACGGTGAACAATATTAATATTAACAAAACGGGTAGTTAATTAACACATTTGTGTTTGAAATCAAAATAATAGTATTTCTCTCAGAATTATTTTATTGTATAAGATTATTTTAATAATTATATAATATATTTTTACAATTAATTTAACCATAAATAAATATTGATTGTTTATTACATTATTATCATTGTTTATTTTATAATTGTAGTTATATTATTAATTTCACACCGACTCCAAAATTTTTTTCTAATAATGGAAGGTCGTCAATTAATGCCAACCGCAAATCTTATTTAAAACGCTTTGCAGGTAAATATAAAATTGGAAAAAACTAATACTAAAAACAGCATGCGTATCCACGGCAGTCGCGTTTCGATTCGGAAACCAAACGTGATGAACGAAAACGAGCACTCCAAAATCGTCTTAGACCCGAAAAACCCGGTTTGCTGAATGGCCACACTGGTGCTGTGTGATGAACAACGATGCTCTTGGAAGATTTATTGTATAAAGAAGACATCTTAATCTATATGAAGTTGTTGCAGTGCCCTTGCATTTCTGCAAGAAGGTCATATAAGACCATGTACTGCTCCTCAGAGACTGATTACTCCCCGCTTCACTTTATGGCCACATTTATCTACTCAAATTGTAGGTAACAGACTTCATGAAGCCAATTGTTGTTCCTGAATTAACTAGAGTGTACAACAGAATGAGAAGAAACTTCTCTAATGAACTAATTTACTGGAACATGAATCACTGGAGTGAGGTTGCATAAGACTCCAAGTTTTATTTAAGATCAAATGACCCACGACAGACAATCTATAGACACAGAGGAGAACGATATTTAAATACAACTGTGGCTGATGTAGAGTCCTTCATGTCTTGGCGAACCGTTCCCTGATGCCCAGACGATACATTGACGATATTCTGCAACCTGAGTTACCTTTCATAAATGAGTATGGGCCAAATTTCACTTTACAATAACATAATGCAAGACCATACACTATCAGAGTTGTTCTAAATATCTTTAGAGAGCATAATTTGAAAGTTATGGAGTTGCCGAATAGTCCCGATATGAATTCTATCTTTGAGACATTGTATGGCGACGCATAGGAAATTTGGGACCCACAAATAACTTTCAAGGATTAGCTCAACAACTTCAGAGAGAATTGAACAATGTACCTCAAGACTTGATCCGCCTGTTGATACACTCAGTGCCTCAACGTTGCCCCGAACTTCTAAGAAGTAGAGGAGGGCATACTCACTGTTAAATATAGGGATATTTTTAATTTTTTTACATATTATAATGCTACATTAATTTGAATATTACCACATATTTTCATTTTTGTTACACCCTTCCCTACTATGATTAAATTCTATAAAATTTATTATTCAGTTTTTTATACGGAATTTCATTTCAATATATTTATTAAATAAAAAGTTACAAACACTTTAAGAAGTGATACCTATTTCATTTTGATTTTAGTATTCCCAAATATTAATTAATTATGTTTAATTGTCAATGTTTAAAATTGGATGATTTTATTAAAATTTCAAAATACATATATTTTATATGTATAAATAATAAAAATATATTCTTATTTTAAAACATTCTTCATACTGTAAACCGACGCTGAATGTTAAGGCTGTCCATTTGAAATTTAAAATCAAAATAAATAAAAAGCTGGAGCAATGCCGGGAGTCCTCGACCTTTCACCTATGTCGAAAACTCTTCATTCGTGAGACTGGTCGAATTTTTTGCGAATCGAAAACGGGGATGGTCGTTGGTAGTGGCACGGGACCAGTCCGCCCGTGCAGACGATTTATGGTTATGGCAAAAAATGTCTTGCGAGACCAGGCCGGGGCCTTTGTCTGATCTCCGCAGCCTCCGTTGGTCACGGGCGCTTCATTTAGTAAAATTAATTAGCCAATTATGGGGGAGACGTGGTCTGCGCGCCCACAATAGTTCGGCCTCGCATCAACGATTCCATCTTACGGGGCGAATTTGTCACCGATGCGATATTAATTTCCAGCTAGGAGATGGCGCGGGGCGGTTAGGGGGGGTAGATGGAAAGGAATTATGTACTGACGTTTGTCTATTGCCGCTACTCCACGTTCTTTATGGTCGATGAGTTTGGATTACAAATTATGAAATTAAGGGTCCGTAATGAATTTTCTGCTGCTAATGCACTCAGAATTACAGTTTACGGTACAGATCACTGACACCGGTTATCTATTTTCGGCGAACGCAGTTAATAGCCGTTTAAAACGAGAGATTAATACACATCGATAGCTTTATCACATGTCAATTAAAAAGTTCAAAAAATTGAAGGCATAAGTTATATGTTGACACTAACAGTTTCCGGACAATATAGTAAATTAATTAACCTTTCCATTATCATGAAAGGTGTGTGTTATTGACTAGCAGAAATTAATAAACACAATCCCTTTGTTTCTCATCTTCTAGAGTCGCCGCACAATTTCAATTGGTACCATTCCCGTTTTCAAAGCCCAGCCACTTATTACATAATGCAGATGGCAATCAAGGAGGCTCAAAGGGCATCCGTTATAGCATTCCCGCTCACTAATCATCGGCATTTCTCCGGCAACAACACCTTCGTCACTCTGCGGTCAAGCCAAGACGTCCAATCCATTCCCCTCGAAGGAGCCGTACCCCGGAGTCTGGACTCGTTCAATGGGCCACCGCAACCATTATTTCGGTCAAACAAACAGTGTGTCCCTATTTTATATGCCGATCGTTATTACCATAAAATTGGAATTTACATTTCGACGACCCTTTGAAGTAGTCGATGGAAAATTGGACGGAATTGCGTTTGTGCCCCGGCGAGCTTGCATAGAGATTATTTTACGGATGGCGCACAGCGAAACAGTGAATTTGACGAGGTCATCGAAATTGGTTAAAACTTCATTGTAATGCAATTGGTACGGGCTATTTTCGTATGAAATTGTGTGAAAACTGTGATTATTGAAAATTACTTTTTAAAAAAAAAATGACGGCTAAATATCACAACATTTAGTTAAAAAATTCATAGTTAGTAGAAATTTTGAAGCTTTTACACATTTTAAAAATTAAATTCAGAATTGAAAAAAAAAATAAATAAACAATTTACCCTCCCCCAGGCATAAAAAAATTCGAGTCAATTATTCCTTTGGTTTTAATAAAAAATTGTTTTTAACTACATACTACCATTACACGAAGTAGATGTAATATAGTGTGCAACAAGCTCAATTTATAACTTTTATTTAACCGGGTCAAACAGGGGTTGCAGGGGCAACTGCTGCGCAATTCGAGGGGGAGCTTCAAGGACCGTCGTTAAATCTGCAGCGTGTGTGTGTACGAGTGCAACGCAGAACAAACATCGCATTTTTCTAGAACAAACTACCGAACCCGGTACGGGATGTAATTAAAGTCCTGTTAGCTTTGTTAATGGGACCCTCGATAGTATTAGACCACCCACTTTCGATGGACTTATCAATTTGTAATTATCGTGCGTATTATTGGATTTGGACCCGGGCTAAAGCGGCGGTCGCTGTGCATATGAGAATATGAATAAATATTTGTATTGAGGACATGAATAGACAAAGAAATTGAATTAAAATAATAAACGAAGGGGAGGACAATATAATTCAACTATAGTCATCAGAAGTTATATTAATTATAAAGATCCCCTATCTACTAAACAATTAAAAATATCAAAACTTTATTAACTTATAATTTAATGAGTCGTGTGGTTGCTATTAAGGTTTAATTAAAAATATTAGACTTAAAAAAAATAATTATTTGGGAAGAAAAATTGTTTTACAACATTTGAAACAGTGATTTCCTGTAAAAGAAATACACTTTTCTTTGATCGCCAAATCCACTTTGTATGCTATGGCGTCGCTTATCTTTCACAAGATAACCGAATTACAGATAAAAACTAATTGCCGATCTGACCGTGTTCACTTATTCAATTCATGGACCATTTCACCGATAATTCCATTTTATTTAATTAAATTGCCGCTGGATAATCTTGTTGCAATGCGTTTCCTTCAGGACGTGATAAAAATTGTAATTCACTTATTGGAAAATATAATAATTTAATCATTGGTCATTAAGATTACAAAATAATGTTGGCGTAGGAAATGTCGTTCTATATACATATCACAAAACTCTTTTTAATCTTTCGGTAAATAAATCTGCAAATTTTCAATTCCTTAAGCCTTTTGAATAATTCATCGCTATCCCTAAAATGTTTAATTGCTTCTTGAAGAAGTTACTGGGACATAATTACTCGTTGCAACTCCGCAGGTTTGTTCCGGATTGAATTCGTAATGAGTGAATTACGTGTTTATTTAAAACGCCAACGGGGGTTGGATTAATACCACGCTGACAGAAAACGACCGAATTTTCCGGACCAAGAAGGGTCAGATGATTGATACGTTATACGATTAAACTGTCATTGTTTTTAAGCGTTTTTTAAACGAATCCTCGCTAATTGTTCGGTATACAGATTTAGATGACTTTTTTGGATTTCAGAAACATGACAATGAATAATAAAATATGTATTTAGCGCTTTGATTTATCTACGCAAACATTAAAAACATCTTAAGATGAATTCTGTTGTAACTTTTCTTCGTTTAGGACGAAATGAAGTAAAAAAGTGAGATCTTTATCACCCCGTATCATAAACATAAGATGCGCAATAAGTTGATTTCCATTTTCCCCTCGTGCTCGTATCAGCAATGATTCATTTACTGCGTTGCTGACACGAGGGTTCGACACTGGAAACTATTCGATCCGCATCTACTCTGCATGAGCTTTACGACCACACTAACGCCCTACAAGTGTGCTCTATGGCTCGCACTTTATATATTTTTTGTTCTTTCATGAGATAAATACGTCTCTCTTTCAATATCCGGCAGGTTAAATAAAATAAGATATACGCCATACTGAATAAGCAATTTTATGTATATGACGCAAGGGATGAAAAATAAATTCGCTGTGATTCGGTGTATTGAATATTATCTGTTATGAGTGTGAAACGATGCCACCCTCTGTTCAGAATTTCTTTTCCGGGGGCGCGAATTTGTCCAATATTTGACATGATTATTGTTCACAATAGAGTAATATTTTTATTATGGGGGGAGAAATGAAAGAACATCCTATTCTAACTGTCACTAATATTATTAATAGTTTATTGTTTGATTTGAATATTATTAATAGTTGCAAGTTGGAAAAATATTCTGCTTTTTATATTCCACTTTAATTTGTCTATAAATTTTGCCGCAATAAACCTGAAATTCAGAAGAATTTTAATATATTTTTTTTTCAATTTCCGGAGTTGCTCTGATATTTTTGAGTATAACTGGAGATTTAATTGACCAATTTGGCTAACAAGCACTCATATTAAAGGTAAATGAACATAGAGAACATTTATTTATATATATTTTGGGATTAGTCCAGTAGTTCAAATGTCAGCGATTTTATTAATATGATAGTCATTTTTTCGGTCAAGAATTGATACCTCAAATCAAAAATTTAATTTGCGTGTTATCAGTGTTGGAAATTTTCACTCGCATTCTTCACAACGTGAATAATTAGACTTCAACGACGTCCGTATATTCTATATCTATAATACTCGAAATTGTATCTACTTACATCAACTCAAGCAACGAGAAGTGCACTCTAAAAACAAGCAATTATTATTAGATCCGCACTTGTTCGATAATTATAATTAAACAGTATATATATCGTATAATAAATCTGAGCAGAAGATTACCTGTCTCCTTAGCGACATCTTAAGTTATTAATTCCAGGTAATTATGAAATTGAACGGGGAGCGGGCTACTTACGGTCTGTGGGGCCGAAAACTTTGCCCGCGTTCCCTCAGGACCTGCCTGGCAAGAAGCACAGAAAGGACACGTTGCTTTTCCTGGCTAACTAAATTCAACCAGCCAGTGAAATGTACATTTCTTATGTAAATAACGAAGCAATATTTTAGTTTTGGCCCATGGGAAAATTTTTCAAAAGCACATTAGTTTTATGCTCACTTTGATGTATAAAATAAAATGTGTTTTTTTTCTTTAACGAAATTTTAGTATTTATTTCAAACGCATATTTAGGGTTATGTTTGGGTAACTGAAATTAAAATCATAATTATTATTTATTTAAAACGTGCAAAAATGTGTTTTAAATGTCGAACAAGGTTTATATCAGTGTAAAATTTGGACATTTATCGACATTGATAACGATGTCAATTTCCTTCTCGACGGCAGGGAAATTAATTTCTGTCAGTCCGCAAATCAAGTTTGAACACTGTTACAGACTGAATGTTTGACAACAGGCGTGAAAATAAATTCAGCTGTTATTCGTGTAACGAATATTTACAAACGAAACCCGGTTCCCGAAAACGGTGGACGTGGAGGCCATGGAGCGACGCACAGTTGTTTAAATAATTAATTAAACATTAAAACTTGTAAACTAGTTAAATTATTATTTTACAAGTTATACATTTTATACCATTTACATTTATGTATTCACAATAGTATACGTATATTTTTGGGTTCTCTATATCACAGTTGTCAGTTTAAGCTCATCAAAATTGTCTATTGAATTTTTTTTAATGTCAAAATATTACACAACCCCTTCTGTTTTTTTTTGAAATAATTAAAAAATATATATAACGTTCCTTCCAAATTTTTTGTGCCTGGTATGTAATTTGATATTATTTATGTTATTATGATGACAGAATTAGAATTAAGGACTTCTATGTTCATAATTAATCTACATTTAGTATAATTTAATTTAATACATTTTTAGTCTGTATGCGAATTTTTAAAATTTAGGGGAACCACTGTGCGATATTTGGAGGAGGGAACAAAAGCGGCAGGACGTGTGATTGTTTTGTCAATTTGTAGTTGCCTAAGCGGTAAATTAGATTCATTGATTATTTGATTAATATGTATTCGTTGCGAGGCTACAAATTCAACTAACGACTCAATCATTACGGGTACTGAAAAAAGTGAAAGAGTAAACTTATTCCTGCTTCTGATTGAAATGGAAAAACGCTGTCCAATTTAGTTTGTCCAGTCGCTCTTTGTAATTAAAAAGTTAATTGACGTTTGTGGTTTATTGCATCGATTTTAGCTCTTATTTCTATATTTTGTTAGTCAGGTTACCTTTGAGGTTGAAATAAGCATGTAAAATTGTGTCAACTCTCAAAATTGACTAACAAAGCAATAAATAAAAATGCTATAGCTATAAATATTCGAAATTTCCTGATTATATTTCTTTCTTTTGTTTGCGTTGTGCAAGTTTGTTCTTAATAATAAATGTAAAGGCGCACTTTAATGTAGCGCTCCTGGTATCGACAGGTGGTGCAGAATAATACATCTTAGCATATCAAAAGGAGGCGGGTAAGAAGATTAAAACTCGGGAATAATTTCCAAAGAACAACAGAAAAAAATTCAAAACGTATGTGAAATGAAGTAGACGGAATTCATAAATATTTCATAATATCGGTGTTTGAGCTCTAGTTACAGATGCTAATGCATTGTCGGCAAAGTCAAACAAGTATTAACAGATAAAAAGGACCTTTTTCTGTAACAAGCTAATATTCAAATTTCTTTTAAAGAAAAATTTTACGCCAATATATTAGAATATCTACATACTCTTGCCCCTTATTTATTGTTGGTATCAGTATTATAGTAAGAAAACATTAGTTTCGAATTGTCCAATTTATATTAATTGTTTCGATATTAATTGGGACTTGAATTGAAATACTTTGATTATTAAATTTTGATCATCCATAAATAACATTATCACAAAATTTGATAATTAAATAATTTAATGCCTTCAAAAGATTACGTTTTTCTAACGGTTATCATGGTTGTAGTAACTTCCGTGGGTATTGGTATATTTTTTATCGACGTAACGGAAGTTTATTTGTTACCATTTATTTTATGTCTGTGCTTGAGAGTGGATAGTAAATAAATATGATTAACAATAGGAGTTATGATATATCTCGAAAAGATAAATCTTTTAAATCGTTTATAATCTCTTTGTTGGTATTTTTGGTGATACTAGTAGTGATTCTTTTGGTGTTAACATTTTATAATAAATCAAAATCTGATGAAAAGAATAAGGTAATTAATTATCTATAGTACTAATATATTGTAAATATATAAATATAATATATATACTAATATATTGTAAATATATTATATTAAGAGTTCATTCATCAAATAATTAATATTTTGAAGAATTGCATTTAATCATTAAAAGAAGTTAAAAACTTTAATATATTTATTTGCCATTTTAGTCATTTTTTAGTTTTTCTTTTATTTCATCTCTAAGCATAACTTCATTGTTTAATATAAATATAATTTATTTATTATTCTTTAAATTAACGGAGAAATACATACTGAGAATGTGTTTCAGGGAAGTTATGACTCACAACGGGGAAATATTAAAACGTGGACTACAGATTCAGAAGCTGATTCTAAGACAAGTAATGACGTTTAATATTTTTATTCTTTTATATTGTATATAATTTATAAATAATTTTTTTATATTTGAAAAGTTACAGGTTCAACCAAATCAGATAATTTCGTTGAAAATCCCATAAAAAATTCTCATACGACAACAAATTTGGTAACTGACCCGGCAACTGCTTTTACTAAAACGAACTTGGGTGAACATCGCTATAAATTCTATTTTGAAAAATATTCATTTAATAAATTGCAGGTACAACTAAATCTACCGATAAGCCGGATATGACTACGTCATCTTTTGTTAGTGATAAATCAACAATTTCTAGTGGTAAAAAAATTAAATGAAAAATATTGTATTCGTATAATGCAACAAATTTAAAATTTTTTAGGTGCAAACATTCATAAGCAAAATACTACGATTTATCCTACAAATGCAAGTGATACAACTTTATCTAATTTTGTTACTGATACATCAGTAATGCCTAGTGGTACAATTTCTAATTCCCAAAACCATTTAAATACGACTGAGTCATCTACATCAGGTTTTATGACAGTTACACCATTAATTTCTACTGGTAAGAAATTTGATATTAAATATATGTCGCGGTTCTAAATGATTTACTTTATTTTTAAAGTATGACATTTGCTTTGTGTTAAAGTCACAGCTACTTTTTTGAAAACAAAAAATTGTAGGTGCAAGTAATACAAATATTCACACCCAAAATTCTACGATGCATCCTGCAACTACAACTGATACAACTTTATCAAATCTTGTGACTGATTCATCAGTAACTTCTAGTGGTAATAAATTAGATATTTAATATATACTTTCCTAATAGCATAAGGAAATTAAAACTTGAAATATTGCAGGTACAATCAATTCCCAAAACCAATTAAATACGACTGATTCATCTACATCTAATTTTACGACAGTAACACCATTAATTTCTACTGGTAAGAATTTGTTTAATAAATGTATGTTACAATTCCAAATTACTTACAATATTTTTAAAACATTGACGTTGGCTTTGAGGTGAAGTCAGAGCCATTTGTTTTGTAAAAAAATCTCTTTAATACTATAACAAATTTAAAATTTAATAGGTGCAAGTAAATCAAATATCTACACTCAAAATTCTATGATGCCTCCTGCAACTACAACTGATACAACGTTATCAAATTTTGTGACTGATTCATCAGTAACTTTTAGTGGTAATAAATTAGATGTTTAATATTCTTTCTAATAGCTTAAGAAAATTAAAAATTAAAACATTATAGGTACAATTTCCAATTTCCTAAACCATGTAAATACGACTGACTCATCTACATCCAATTTTATGACAGTTACACCATTAATTTCTACTGGTAAGAAAATTTTTAATAAATGTATCACAATTCCAAATGACTTACTTTATTTCTAAAACATTGACGTCTTTTGAAATTTTTTTTTTTTTTAACATTTTAACAAATTTAAAATTTTATAGGTGCGAGTAAATCAAATATTCACACTCAAAATTCTATGATGAATCCTGCAACTACAACTGACACAATTTTATCAAATTTTGTGACTGATACATCAGCAATTTCTAGCGGTAAAAATTATATATTTAATATATATCTTCTTCATGATACAAGAAAAAAATATTACAGGTACAATTTCCAATTCTCAAAATCATGTAACTGCAACTGATTCATCTACAACCAATTTTATGACAGTTACACCATTAGTTTCTACTGGTAAGTAATTTAATAATTTTAAAGTATTGACGTTTGCTTTGAGTTAAAGACACATTCACTTTTATTATGAAAAAATATATCTGAAACTGTGTTAAATTTTTCTAAACCTGTTTTCATTATAGTACAATACTAATAATATCAAGGTGACTAACAATTTATTAGTTTCCGTTAAATTATTTATTAAATTTTCATAAATTTCCTGTATAGGAAATTACACAAATTAGTTAACACATATAAATACTTTTACAAAATTAATCATTTACAAATCAATCAATGAAGTTAGCGGAGCACCCAACATTAAAAAAAATATTTGAACAATTGAAGCTTCGTAATTAAAGCAATATAATATATTGTTTCATAGTTTAATGCAGTAAGTACTATAAAACCAAATAAATAATTAAGACTCTTCTTTTAAACATTACGAATTATAATATCTTAGGTACAGATAAACCAAATGGTACAAATCAAAGTATAATAGTAAATACTAAAAGTGCAGTTGATACAACAACAACAGATTTTACAACTAATACTTATGGAGTTTCTATTGGTAATAATTAAATAATAAGTTATTTTCATATTTAATATGAAATTTGAATATTACAGGTTCAACTAGATCAAATAATTTCATTCAAAATTATGTACCAAATACCACTACATCGAATTTTCCAACCGATAGTACAACCGTTTCTACAGGTAAAAAAATAAATAAAATTATTTTATATGAGAAATCTAAAATATTGCAGGAACAACAAATATGTCAAATAATCCTAGTCGAAATTCCATAATGAACACAACGAATATAATAGACACAACAACACCACATTCTACAAGTGATACACCGACAGTTACAACAGGTGAAAATTTATTAGCAGTAAAATAGTAATATCGTAAGTGCCTGTACAAATGAAAACTATACTCAAACATTTCTGTTTGTAATTGGAAATTTTCAAGAACCAAAATGAACCCACATATTTTCGTGGATATTAAAATAAAATCTGATAAAAATACTTAACATTGTATTGTATTGTAGTGTATTGTAGCGTAGTGTACATAATAATTAATGAAATTTTGTGACACTAAATGTGAATTCAATTTTAGATTTGATTTGGAGTAGCTCATTTTTAAAAAATTTTTAGGAACAACTCCGGTAATTTCTACAACAGACTATGTTACCACTACTACTACAAAAACAATTGTTACAACCAAAGCAATAACATATCCAAACCCAACGACAGTTGTAGTGCCACCTCCACAGGGTAAAATATTAATTGTATTATAAAAAATATTAATTATTATTATTGTTTCTTATGTATAGACATATGTACTTCGGATTTATGTTATACTGAGTCACTGAAAATTGTTAGTAAAATGGATCCTTCTAAGGATGCTTGTACCGACTTCTATGAATTTGCTTGTGGAGGTCCAGGATTAGATTCAAAACAGTCAAAAAATAATAACACATTTTTACTTAATTATGTTAATGATTACTCAGAGAGTGTCTCATTTTTGTTGCTATACCAACAGTTTTACACATCATGCATGGAATATGATAATGAATACAATTATAAAGACAGATTACAATTTGGTATGGATAAAATGTTATAATTTTAATCAGACATATTATTTTTTAAATAGTTTTAGAACGTTTCAATAATATAAATAGTGCCACGACGGAATTGTTTGCTGAGACGATATTAACCCAAAGTTTGCCACTGTTTGAAATAAATGTGGATTTTTTGGAAGGAACCGACAATTTTACCCTAAGGGTAAATGATAAATTACTAAACACTGAACGTTATCACTATTTGTTTGAATTATACAGATATCGAATGGAGGAAGTGGCTTAAGAAACAAATTAAAGGACTGGGATTATAGAGAATTATGCAGTAAAAAATGTTTAAACAAACAAAGAATAAATATCTACAAGCAATTTGTCGACTTAAATGAGATATATGAGTCATACACTGAATGTTCTAAGACCTGCTATATAAGTGCTTTTCGTCAATTTTTAAAGACAATCAATGATACAGTGAAAATTGCAAATGTATGTTGTGATCTCTGTACAAATTAAAAATAAATAACTCGACTTTGTTTCAGGACCACATAGAACTGCTAAAAATAAATAGTTTACTTGAAAAAATATCAGATTTGGTAAATACATAATATTCATATTTTTTATATTTTTAGAAATTTAATTTTGCAGCCAACATATATGAATCAAATTACGTCTCTTTCGGTACATGATTTAAATAAACAAATGCCTATTCTTGATTTGGATTGGATTGAGCTGTTGCACCAAATCACTGGCAGACAACACCTTAATGATTTAATCCAAGTTGAAAATATAGAATATTTTAAATTTTTGATAGATGAAATGGCTAATCTTCAATTTAGTAGTAAGTACGTAGATCAGTAAATTATAAATGAACTGAACTGAACAATTTTATGATACTTTTAGAACTATAAAATATTTACTTTTACTTGCGCAAGGACTGACCTGGTACGAAAATACAGTTATCCCGAAACACATAGAAAAACGAGAATTTCATTGTTTAGAAATAACAAAACAATTAATGCCCGACATCACAAATTATATTTTTCAAAGTGTTACACCAAAATTTGTATATTATAACCATTTACCAGTAGCATATTTTTTACGCATAAGAAGTTATATTGCACAAATATTTAATAATTCTAAGATTAGAGATGTGAGATGGGGTGATTTGCTTAAAAATATACATCTTGTTAAAGAGACACCTCAAGACAAGAACTTTAAAGATAAATTACATAGACTTTACGATTCCACCACATTGAAAAATGATTTTCAGCAGAATTTATATCAGATAATGAAGATTTATAGAAAAAATATTTATGACGTATCTTTTTCGGAAAGAGCTAAAAGCAAATTGTAAGTATTATTTAAAATAATCACCATAAAAAATTTATTAAGTTGCATATTTTAGGTTTACATATTTCATAGACTCTTATGATGAGTTTCCCCATACATTTGTATCAATTAACACAGTGGGTATGTAGGACCATGTTCACTCAACATTATTATAAACTAATTAATTTTCCGTCTTAGCTGTACCACTTGGTATGTTCCATTCTGTACCAGAAAGTCTTCCTGAAAATATACGACACACTAAATTGACATTTAGGTTAGCCCGTGCCATAATGAAGCATTTTAATAAGAAGACCATTGAAAAAATGGGAGATCCGATAATGACTGAATATCAGACAGTTTTAGATCATAGTTTGGCAGCAGATCCCACACAATATTTTGGAAGAGATATTGAGCTAGATGTAAATATACATTTTCGCCAACTCCAAATTTCTAAAATGTTCTACCCTTAGGTTTCAGAATTAGATGAATTATCGGCAGAAGATCGGCTTATCGAAACTTCGGCGTTCTCCATCGCTGATTCTTTAAAACCCAAAACCAGTAAAAAATTGCCTTTGTTAAGCGAATATTCGATTGACCAGGTGTTTTATATTACAGCTGCTCAAGGTATTGAATATCAAGCCAATATTATTCAGTTTCTGTATTACATAATATTATTTTTTAGAGTATTGCACTGAAAAAGAAGATCTGTTGGATTTCTTGTATAAAAGCAAGATGGCTAATCCACTGCCAGCAATATTCCGCATAAAAAATATTGTGGATAATACCAAAGATTTCTACAATTGCACTTCATTTAATGAAATTCTTGCATTTCCTTTATATTTACATAATAGTAATGGAAATTTATTGTAGAAAAAATTAATAAAAAATAAAAGGAAAAATGTATTGTTGTATTATTCTACTTATTTCATTTAGATAAATAAATAGATATTAAGATTAATAGATTCCTAGATAAGTATAAAAAAATCGACTAAAATTTAGTGTAATTTTCTAGCGTATTGTAAATAGTAAAGTGAATAGAGTATATATTTCATATTTTTTGATAGTGAGTGGTATTACTTCGTATGGCCGTTAATTCGCCTTGGTTTGTCCGCTATTCATATTTTTACAATTTTATACATTTTAACACGTTCACTTTATTTATTTTTAACATTTTATGTCCAATGATGATTTTCCCTGAATCTGACTGTCATCATTTAGAAGTCATCTAATCTTATTCATCCACAAGGTAAAAACCATTCATTAACCTTAATTTGATAGATACTCGTCATACTATTGTCTTTCAGATATTCAATATGTTGTTCTATTACTTGATATTTATTTTTTTACTACAGTTGAGTAGTTTTTCATTTTACATATATTTAGCAGTTGACATGTTTCTGCGCAAATATATTTTGAAAAATCTAATTATTATTTTGTAGACTCTTATTTTATTTTAGATTTTGTTGGTATATACACAGGGTGTTTCATAACTTATCCGAAATGTTTAGATATGCACTTCTAATTAATAAGTCGATTTCTTAAAAAAAACTCCAACAGAAAACGAGATAAAAAATGTTAAAGTAAATATTATAAAATGTCCAATGTTGTTGAAATTAGACACTCTATAAAAAAGATCCTCTGTAGTTAATCGATTATTATTACTTTTTCATTATGTTAATTTAGGTACGTGGGGTAAGTCTTAAATTATATAATAATTATAATAATCATTGTGGTTTTGCGTGAGAAGTAGTGATTCATATTTTACACATTTTGTTTTAGTCAGTCTAAATTTACAAGCGATACAAGTATGATCTATAAAATTTATTATATTATTTATTCAAAAAGACAATGTATAAAAAAATTGTCATTCGGTGTCATAGCAATATTTTTGGTTTTTAGTTTTTTAATGGTAAATTTCGTAGATAACCAAACAGACCATCATGGGGAAAATAAGGTGAGATAACATTTCTATTTTTAATATTAAATTCATTTAGTAAATATTAGTTAATTTAAGTGCTCTTAAATATTTTACTTCTTTTTCCCGTTTTTTCATAAACCAACGAAACTAATTGAAAAATATTTTAGAAAATCTATAACACAATTAGGAAAACATTTTCACCTACATACTCAAGTTATTTAAACGTCACATATTCGAAAACCATTCAAAGAGGAAAACGAAATATAGATAATAATGTTATGCGTGAGACTCACATACAATCACTAAAGGTTAGTGTTTTGATGGATCCAACGAAAGATCCATGTACGAATTTTTTTGAATTTGCATGTGGAGGTCCTCGAATTGCCCAAACCGATAGGTCCCATAATAACGTATTACTGAACTTTATAAGAAGTGATATTGACCTTAAATTTAACAAAACCATGCCGTTTCTGAAAGTTTATAAACAATTTTTTATGACTTGTTTGCAAGGGGGTTATAACTACGACTACAAAACGCGATTAAAGTTTAGTAAGTAGATATTATACAAATTATATCGTTTTATACAATGATGTATAGTTTTAGAGGATATAAACAAATCGATTTCGAAAAATATTACCTTCTTGTTCTCTGAATTGATTTTAAGCCAAAGTTTGCCTTTGTTCGATGTCAGTGTGAATTTTTTGGAGAACACCGACAGTTTTACTTTAAGGGTAATAACATTTTTAAAGACTTGAATTATTATAATTTATACTTATGTGTTCATGTATGTATAGTTTGCAAATGGGGAATCAGAATTAAAAAGCAAATTGAAAAATTGGGACTATCAAGAGCGATGTAATACAAGTTGTTTAAATAAAGAAAGACGAAATATTTATACTGAAGATACTATACCTTTGGATGACATGTATGAAAGGTATATACAATGTTCTGAAACTTGTTATTTAGATGGTTTTTCCATGTTTTTGAAGCAAGTTGAAAATGAATTAAATTTTTATCAAGTAAGTGGGCTATTAATGTATTCAATTTTGTTAATAATAAACTATAATATAATAGTAATAAATTTATAATTTTTAATATATATTTTTTCCTTTAGGAGTTTTTAAAAGAAAAATCTAAAATCGTAACTTTTTTAAATAATTTGGTGGATTATGTATGTGTATAAATGACAATGCTTTCAGAATTAATGAAAAATAATATTGTAGCCGAAAAGTACAGGTAATATTGTTACAATCTCAGTCGACGATTTGAAAAAACAATTTCAAATAGTCGGTTTAGATTGGTTGGAGTTGCTGCAGTTGATCACTGGCAAGCAAAATGTAAACGGCAAAATTCAAATCGACTTGGACTACTTCACAATTTTGATAGATGAAATGAGTAGACTTAAATTTAACACAGAGTATATGGTAAGCAGTCGAGTAACCAGTGAAATATTTAATTTGAACGTTTTTTAGAACTTTGAAATATTTCCTTTTGATTTCACAAGGGTTGACTTGGTACGAAAACACAGTCGTTCGGAAATCGGTAGAAAGAAGTGAATTTTACTGTATAGGTCTTACAAGACAACTTATGCCAGATGTTACAAATTACATTTTTCAAAAGATTACGCCAAAAGAAAAGTTTAAAAACGATCGTCAACTCAAATATGTTGCTGATATTCAAAACAAAATTGAAAAAGCATTCAACAATTCTGTCGTCAGTGACGTTCAGTGGACTAAAATGATCAGGAATATAAGATTTGTTACTGAAACGCCTCATGACACCAAGTTTGAAGTTGCGTTGCAGAAAGTGTACGGTCCTGTAGCGTTAGCTGGTGATTTTCAGGTAGATTTGTATAAGCTTATAAAAATTTACAGGAAGCAAATATTTAATCTCACTTTTTCGCGAGATTCCAAGGAAAAAAATAAACTGTAAGTATTTATAAATTAATTGCGGTGTGAAACCCGGTGTGCGCAAAAACCGCGGAACATAATCTTATCTATTCGACGTCCATTTAACCATGTTAGAGTAACAGGAAACGAGATAAAAAATAATTCAATCCATTTATAAAAGCTGTTCGAAATTGTTCCCATTCATTTAAATGCAATCTTTCTAAACAGGGTGTTTCGCAACTTACTCACTGTTGTAGTCATATTTTTTTTAATGAACTTTTATGTATCTGTAAGCATGTGGTTAAAATTGTTGTGTAACATCTAAAATTAATAATTAACAAAATTTGATTTTTATATAAAAAAAATTGAACTTAATATGGGGTATTTCCACCCCACACCCAAAATGGGCTCGAATTTCATTTTTGTTCAAATTTTCCCAAATTTCGAGTAGAAGACGCTTCACATCTCTAAGTTATTAGGTCGGTTAGGATGGTCCCTTAAACGCCTCCAAAGAATGTCCAAGATATGTTCCATTGAGTTAAGGATTGGATTGCGGCTGGCCAGGCTATAGTTTTAATCCCATTGTCAGGAAGATATCTCAGACAATGTGGCCTGTATATGGTCGTGCATTAATAAAAAAATAGGACCTATAAAAGGGGCATATGACACGTTCTTCTAGAGTGTCCAAAATTAAAGGTGGTGCGTCAATTTCTTGGAACAGTGTATTATTAAATTTAACAATAAAATATAAGGAAACATATTTGCAATAATAATTATAATTAAAAAAATATTTCAATTGTGAGAACGTAGCTATTTTGGGGGAATTCTTACAATGCCATTATTTTATAGATACTAGCTGAATTTTGTACTATAAAAAACCATATTTGCTACTTCATTCTATGTATTTATATTTCAGATTTACATATTTTATAAACTCATACGATGAAAACCCTCATCTTTTTAATTCAATTAACACCATTGGTAAGACCTTTTATTTATTAATTTACATTTGTTACTATTTTTATTATGTTCACAGCTATACCTTTTGGAATGTTTTATTCAGTATCAGAAAATCTTCCTGAGGTTATTCGCTATAGTAAATTAACATTTAGATTGGCACGAGCTATTATGAAAAAATTTAATCTTAATACTATTAGGACTATGGGAAAATATATTGAAACTATTTATGAAAATGTTTTATATAATAGTTTGTACGACACGATTAGCGACTATGCTGGAAAAAGTATCTCTTTGGTATATTAATTAAGGTCAATATGAAATATGAGGTACACTGATTAATTTAATTTTAGGATTTTGAATCAGATTTATCAGCGGAAAACAGACTTTTGGAAAATTCAGCATTTTCTATCGTTGATTTGTATAAACCAAATGTCAGCCAGAAATTACCATGGTTTTCTAATTATACAAGTAGCCAGATATTTTACTTAACTGCTGCTCAAGGTATGTAACTAAATGTTTTATTTATTGTGAATATTAAATGTGTGTAATTATTGTGTGCATTTTAGAGTACTGTCTCGATAAAGAGGATCTTATAGATTTTATGTACAAATCGAAAACTAACAATCCACTTTCAGCCGCTTACCAAATAGAAAATATAGTATATAATACCCCGAATTTCTTTAATTGCGTAAATGACGATGCTGTGTCGTTTCCGTTACATACTTTAAAAGAAAATAACTCTTAGAATAATAAATTTTTATTATACATATATATATATATGTTGTTTTTGTTACCAATGTTAATTATTATTAACCAGTTTCAAGGCTATTATTATATTAACATTGCGTTTTTATCCAAATTTAAAAGAATCATTTTATATTTTGGATCAAAAATACTGGTTCTGGGTACATATTTGACCACTACGTTTAATTAAACAGAATCAGCACCGCAGATCAGATTAACCAACTGAATAGTTAACACGTTGCAAAACTTATTCGTGCCGAATTTCTTAAGTTCTCGGAAAACAAAACTAATAATAATTGAATGAATTATTAAATGTGTTGTTTGATTAAGAAACAATTTTGGTTTTTATCAAGGACGGAACTATCGTATTATTTATTTAGTGTAAACAAGATTGTCGCTTCGAGAACCAGTTAATATAATGGTGTGTTGGTTGGTGTTAGGGTTTCTTGTGTTTTATGCCAAGGGATTACATGCTAGTAAGTAAAATTCTATTTTTTACAATTTCATTTATGCAGTAACCTAATTGTTAATTTTATTGAGGTCAGTAACACCATCGTCGTCCATTTTCTGATATCAAGTTAACCTCCAATTAATTTATTTATTAGTTTTTAAATAAACTTATTCTGACAGCGCACAAAAACAAGTCAAAATGTAGAGCAAAAATTATATTAAACTCACAATAATTCTTGTTTCTATGGTATGAAAGATTGTTAAAGAGGATGCTGTACAATATTTTTTATTTATTATGTTTTATTTTTTAAACGAAATCTTACTGTGTTATTCAGGTTTAGCAGGTCTGGACGGTGGTTGGGTTTTATTTTTTCGTATTCTTTGTATATTGTGCATAACGAATACAATTTTAAGAATTATTTATATAAACCCTAATAAAATTTTATGAACGTCGATTTATATAAATTTATATTTTCTATATTAAAAAATACGTGTTACATTTGATGCAATGGGATATAAAAAAATACAAAAAAAGTACTGCCGAAACCAGGGATCGAACCAGGGACCTTTAGATCTTCAGTCTAACGCTCTCCCAACTGAGCTATTTCGGCACATACAATACAATTCTTGTCATTAGTATGTATTTGTTTTACCATTCTTTGAAAACACCTCATTAATGTATTTACAAATATGTAAATATATTTATTAAATAATTTTAGTCACGGATAAGCATCGTTAAACTTATAAATTATTTGTTTATTAAATTAATAAAAGTAGTTCCTTTTACCAAACTGAAGCATACAAAAGCATTATTATAGAACTGGGAGAACAGTGCCTAACTCCCAACAAAGGAACAGGAGTGTGCCAAGCACTAAAATCTTGCAGCATTTTGTATGATGCTATTGCGTCCGAAAATGGTCCAGACCCAGTACAGATTCAGTTCATAAGGGAATCATTCTGCGATTACGATGGTTCTTCATATGCGGTTTGTTGCGGGGATACCGCCAACTTCACTTCAAGTCTGTTGCCTGATCGATCGACCTGTGGGATACAAGTAAGTTAATTCATTAAAAATATTTAATTAACTTCAATTATATTATTATTATTATTAATTACTACATTGGTATATTTTGTGTATGTAGTATATAGTATATACACATATGTATATGTGTGGGTGTACACATCATATTAGAAAACATAATTAAAACTAAATATTTCGCATGACACAATAAATAAAGTAAAATGAACTTTGTATAATTGTATAATTACGTAGCTAATTAGGAGATAATAATAATCTGGTTTCTAACATTGATACTAATTATTATGCAGTCGTTTTAATCTGGAAAACCCTAACATTTGTTTCACTAGAATTTCCAAGAATTTTAAATATTACTGACAAACTGTCTTTGTTAAAGACTTTTGAACTATTACGTCATGCTGGAATATACGTACCATATCATTCATTTATAAACACTGTGATACAATTACATTAAATCAAAAACATGTCACGTTTTCAAAATACTTTTTGGGATCTATTTTTTAACCCTTTGATGTACCGACATAGAATGAATTCAAAAATTGAAGTCGGAATTCTTGATAATAATTTTAAGTTAGCAGAGTAAAAAATTAGACATTAGACTTTATTATGGAATCTGAATACAATATTTAATGCAAAAACAATATTTGTGATACCTACTAATAAAACAACAAAGAAACATTTTAATTAACTTTTAATGTACTTTTCCAAATCAAAATTAAATTTTAGAAATTCATTTTCAGTCGGCAAACAGAATAATTGGTGGCGAGACCACCGACATGGATGAGTTTCCCTGGATGGTTCGCTTGAAGTACTTCAGAAGCGACAATAGCACCGTGTTTGCTTGTGGCGGATCTCTAATTTCAAACCGATATGTTCTCACAGCTGCCCACTGTGTCTCGAAGCCCATTCTGGCAGTCAGGGAAATTACACTGTAAGTTTTGGAGGAACAGAAATATATTTTGAAAGACACTGTTTGGTCCCTTTATTATTATATTTAGCGAATGTAGAATGAGTCCCAAAAACAACCACATCGGTAATCATAAAGGAAATGTTGTTTTTAGTTGGCATGTTGTAGGGGTGGCGTAAGATTGGGCGAATGGTTCACTGGGACTAATCCAGATTGTTCGGCAATAATTT
The DNA here is from genome assembly GCF_024364675.1 of Aethina tumida. NCBI lineage: Eukaryota > Metazoa > Arthropoda > Insecta > Coleoptera > Nitidulidae > Aethina > Aethina tumida. Next base: position 18,191,377 of record NC_065437.1, on the reverse strand, counting down.
CAACAGAGTGTAACGATCCATACGTGGATGTAAATGTGGAAGAGGCAATTGCCCATCCCAAATTTGATAACAGCAATTTGAATGATATCGCTTTGATTCGAATGGCTGAAGAGGTTAAATTTACAGGTATGAAAAATATGTATTAACTTTCTAATTCCCATATAAGATTTGATTATTAATTTAGTAGATCAAGTTTTTATTAGTATTATTATTATTCTACTAATAAATTTCATTTCTAGATTATATAAAACCAATATGTATACCCCTATTGTCTGAAATACCAAACGTGGGCACCTTACTGACAGTATCCGGATGGGGTCAAACGGAAACGGAGTTAGACAGCAAATATAAACTTAAAGTTTCCGTACCGTTGGTGCCGAGATCCAGATGCAGTCAAATATTCCATTTTAATCTACAATTTACTCAAATCTGTGCGGGTGGTTTGAAAGAGAAGGATTCGTGCAGAGGTGACAGTGGCGGACCGCTGATGGGCACCGTCAAAACTGATTCATCACAGTGGTTGGTGCTAGGAATCGTGTCGTTTGGATCATTTCCCTGTGGCTTGGAAAATAGACCGGGAGTATATACGAGTGTGGCCAGTTACTACAACTGGATTAGTTCGACCTTGAGACTGTAATTTTATTATAAATAAATAAATTGTTTTATCAAGAAAAAAATAATTTCAATGTATTTCTTAAATAATTAAGTATATATTTCTATTTAAATATAGAGGGTTTTTAACGAATTAGAATATGACTTTAAACATCCATTAATTCCCTAAAACATAAATAACTTTCTGTAGAATTGTACTGAAGCTGACAATAAGATTTATTTTATTAAAATATAAAATCTAAGAATTGATCTTTTTTTGTTATTGTGTGAACAGACTGTTAGATATGTCATAAAATTATATTTATAGTGTGCCTTTTTCAAATACATATTAATATTAATCTGTCTAGTAAAAAGGAAAATATAAATGTAAAAATAGATCAAGTTCTTCACCAAAAGTAATGGTATCTCAAAAGGCATTCAGTTTATACCCAAGCAAACTAATCAATACACATTAAATGGTAGTAAAGTGAATTTATTGTTAAAAATCCATTGATTAACTAATTGACTTATATTTTTTATGTTTTTTTTTATTAACTATGTATATTAAACTAAAATTGAAAATTGAAAAATTTTTTAAAATAAATATGTCACAATATAAAAAACCACTATGCCCTATACGCACATCCAGTCTCACACATGCGGCAAATTGAAGGGGCTCAACGCACCGAACCAAAAGACCTTTTAAAATAACCACCGCGTGTGGCATTAGGTAAATGAAAACCGGTCGAATTCGTTCGGCAAATAGAGAGAAAAAAGCACGATGGAAGCACACGCCGTCGGTTTATTGAAGTTTTCAGCGCAAGCAAATAATCATCTAATAATTACTGACGGAACTCGTGCATCTCTGCGGTTCCGGGAGCTCAATTACTTAACCGATGACCGACCCGTCCGCGTTGTTTGCCCGCCTCTTATTTCTTACCGTCCCGTCCGCCTCCCGGTGTTTATTTTGCCGTCGCAATTCTCTTCCTATGCTCCTGCACTGCGAATCTTTGGGCAAACACACGCCGGATCGGATGCCCCCGAGACCAGGCTCCCATTGCGGTTTTATCTGGGCCTAATATCCGCTAAACGATGATCATTATCTTTGTTTCATAATCGTAGTAATTTGTTAGCATCAATTTTAGTAATGGTGAGAGGGAGAGTGAGAATTTTTTAAATTCATTTCAATACATCTTGATTAAATCGAATAAATCTAAAATTCTTCAAGCACTTTAGAGAAACGAAGGTGCTTTAGAACCAGGAACTCGATCATTTAATAGATTAATGCTGTAATATTTCGTTTTTAGGTGATTTTAATTTCCTTTTACTTGTAACGTATAGTTACTTTTTTAGTTGACTGTTCCTATTTGACGTAGACAGTAACACACACCCATTATTATACATATTTATAATTGTATAACCAGTGACGTTTTCTAAAAATGTTATAATTTCCTATTAATAGAAGTTACAAAAAATCTGTTTTTTATAAGAAAACCCAAATGAAACTAAATATATTATATACAATTAACTTTACTGAATAAAATTAATCACATAAACAAAGAAATAAATATGATTTGGTGAAATTAATATAAAAAAGTTATCGTACATTGGTCCATATCCATTCTAGATAACTGGAGACTTTGGTATAAACAGCAGGCCAGTTTTCCTCACCGCAAGCTGCCCCGAAGGACACAAGTCCTTCAACGTACCACTGAGAAGTATCATTCTTAGCCCTGGCCATCAACGGACCACCGCTGTCCCCTTTGCAGGAGTCTTTCTGTTTTACACCACCTGCACACAGCTGAGAGTCTTGGACTCGGATGCTGTACTGAGAGAACTTGGAGGCACAGGTCGCGGTGCTTACAACAGGCACACTGACTTTCAGTTTGATGTTGCTGCTTTTTTCAGTTTCAGTTTGGCCCCAGCCAGCCACCACCAGGTTGGTTCCAATGTTCGATCTTTCGTTTGGTTCCGGCAGGCAGATCGGTTTCACGAATTCTAAAAATTTTATAATAAAAGTATTATTTGGTATATCATTTATTGTAAAATCTCACCTGAGAATCGAACATCCCTTGCCAGTCTTACCAAGGCAATGTCATTGCCTCTGCCGACTGGGTCATATTCAGCATGAGGATACGTTTCTTCCACGGGCACATTTAGATGTGGATCATTGCATTCTTCAAATCCTGATTGAAAAATACAGTCCGGATTGGTGTCTGTGTTATACTCTCCTAATCGAACATTTACTCTGAAAAAATAAATAATCACTTCAAATCGCCCCTTTTCTTTAAGCATTTCCTTACAAATTTCCGATGACCCTTAGTATGTCGCCAGTGACGCAATGGGCGGCTGTCAGGACGTATCTGCTGGAAATGAGAGCACCTCCGCATGAAGACTTTAGTGAACCTCCATTTCTAGGTCGGTACTGAAGTAGAGCCATCCACGGGAACTCTTCCAACCCAGTGCTTTCGCCTCCCAATATTTTATTGTCCGACTACAATACCAAATTAAATTAGCTTGTAACGAAATAATTTAAAAATAAATATTTAAAGCACCTGTATTCCACATGTTGATCTGTCTGGAATTAGGTCGCTTCTCCTCGACGCAACTCTTAAAATTCCATAATTATCCGACACACCACAACAAACCAACGGACCATTCCCGTAGCCGCAGTATGACTCTTTTATAAACTGTAACTGTCTGTTGTCTTTACTCAGGACGGCATCATAGAGTATTTTGCAGGATCTTATAGGGGTGCAGATAGCAGAATCCCCATTCGGTGTTTTACATGAGTCTCCAGCACCTACAATATTAAGATATTTATTTGACGTTAAATTTTATACATGTACATTAAATTCTTATTATGGATATATTACTTAGACATTCAACAATACCTGATAGACATTTAATATTTTCTAGGTATTCCCTAAGTGACATTCGCCGATTCGCAAACTAAAGTAATGGATTAGCCACATTTTTATATTTGTATATGAATAATGTTAATTTTTAGTATTATAAAAAAATCAATATTTTTCTTAACAAAGTTTATTCGTTGCGATGGTTATATATATGAATGTGGGAAACCAGAATATTGAACGCGTTTACAGCAGTACACGCAAGGAATAAATTTAATTTTCAATGACCTTATATAAAAATATTTCGAGAATAACTGGTCCAAGGATTATTTACTTCATCATCATTTTTCTCAAAATCGTCCCATTTTAATATTTTTAAAACTGTGTTAAGGACGTGTATTAAAATGAAGTTTACAAGTAAAAACCTTAATTGTAGTATTGATATCCATATGACAGTGGTAATGTACGAATTTACATTTTTATTATTCCAGGTTTATATGGTTGTGACCGTAATTTTTTAGATATAATTGCTGTGTAACTTGTAAATATACCAGTTTATAAATTCCTTTATTGTTGTTTGTATCCGAAGATAATTTATTATCATAGGTCAAATGATTACGGATGTTTTCATAATAAATGTTGGTCGTGATAACAATAAATTTTAATTATAATAATGCCAAAATATGCTGCGCATAAAAATATTTTGTAGACGTGTCTGAAACATATGTCATATTAAATTAGTTATATATCATAATATTGGATTTATTAAAATTTAGTACAGCAAGTTTAGGTTATGAGTACATTTTTAAAAAATACATGCTACATAGATAATATTGTTTTTTATGTCATGTATGACAAATAATAATTATATTAACTTTAGCTACTTATTTACGTTTTTATTGAATAATGACAAATAGATATTTGAATACAAAGAATCTGTTTTACATATCTTACATATATACCTGTTTATTTTTACTTCAATAATTACAAAACTTGTATTAATTATTGTAATTAACTCACTATGTACTTTTATTTTTGTATTAAATAACATATTTTATAAGAAATATCAATTAATTACTAGTAATTGAAACTTCTGCTTCCACGAGATTTATTTTAAATTTAAATACCTTTATACTGGTGGTAATTAACATATAGTGTATCTCACTTTTTAATAGATAGATAAACCGATATTTACTCCAGTTAATTATTATATAAAAATTAGTGTTTGCACATTTAACTTCGCTTAATAACAAAAGGATATTAAGTCCAAAAAAATAACTAAATTGTTGAATGGGGTAATATTAAACTTACGTGCATGGACACCGCAAAAATTCAACAGAACTCCCAGAACAACAATTAAACACCACATCACTGAACCAAGAGAAGTGCTGCCTGCTACAAGTTCTGTTGCACACTAATCGCTCGCGAAGGAAACAAAATTTTGCTTTTATTTTGTCCGTCTGGTATTCCCGTTCGATTAATGCAATGGTAATCGGCTAATTGCTTGAGGTAAACCGCGTTTGTTTCGTTTTTTAGGAACACTAGGTTTGGAAGTCGGATGGATGATGAGATTGTTTCGAAATTAGATTACGGGAATGGTTGGAGTCATGTTATCGTCGTGACCTTAAGAAGTAATTTATGCATGTGACGTGCAATTAATAAATGTGTTGTGGCACTAAACTACATGAGAGTCTTTCCGGATTTATGAGTTTCGTCGATGATTGTGAGTGTTCTTAAGCCGAACAACATATCTGCGTCAATTTGATAAATTCGTAAATGTACGTGTTTACTGATTACTGCAATGAAGTAATATAATCATAAAATTATGTTTATGTTATAGTAAGTATAATTTTAATATAAATTTTTAGAGATGATTCAAAATTACTACTCATTCCCAATGTACAAAAACTGAAATTCTAATTAGTAAGTTTTAAGGTTTTAATGTAAATACATAATAATTTTATCCAATCATATTAGGTCACATAATTAGATATTGAAATTTTAAGTAGATATAAAGCATAACCGGTAGACCAGATTTACTCAATACTAGTATAAACAAAGTTAATTTAAAAAAGTTATAGTAAGAAGAAGTTTAGGTAAGACCAGTTACAGTATACTTAGCAAAGGCCCTAACGAGTACAGAAGTCAGTGAGCTGGAAAAGAAAGAAAGAAATAATAACCATTTTCCAAAAACATTAAAACGTAGTCCTTGTTGGAAGAACTGGATGGACTATACCTTCTTGTAAGAAAAATTAGAGATGGGAACACAAATTTGTTAAGTAATCAAGAGAGGAGTTGTAAAGGAATGCAGATTTTTTAGTGTTTCGCTTTTGCTTTTTATTATTATTCTTTTTATTTTTGGCTTTAGCTTATACATTGTATAGAAATTTTATTTTGAAAATTTGTATGCTTCATTTAATAAATGTAATAAATATACACCAAAAATGTAATTTAGGTATACACCAAAATGTACAAAACTGATAACTTTCATCAGTCAAAACTGCTGCTCTTGGATATATACATTTATAACTTATAGTATAAGTTATAGTAAGAAGAAGTTTTGGTAAGACCAGTTACAGTATTCTTAGTAAAGGCCCTAACGAGTACAGAAGTCAGTGAGCTGGAAAAGAAGGAAAGAAATAATAACCATTTTTCAAAAACATTAAAACGTGGTCCTTGCTGGAAGAACTGGATGGACTATGCCTTTGTGTAAGAAAAACTTGTTAAATAATCAAGAGAGGAGTTGTAAAGGAATGTAGAATTTTTATTGTTTCGCTTTTGCTGCTGCTGCTCATTTTATTAAAAGAACAATTCTTTTTAATTTAAATTAATTTTATAATTATCAAGTATTTGCATTATTTATATACGGACCTAGTTTTTATACAACATTTTATTTCGGGCATGGTTCATAAGTAAATCAACCAAACCCTATATTTACAATTGATTTTATAATTTATATCTATGTCCGACATTGTTCCTTAAAGCTAAACATGCCTGGAAGTGTCCATTTATCGATACAAATTACACAACAAATTCTATAAATGTTTCGGAATGGTGAAAAGCAAAGTAAAATTGCAGTAGATTTAAATTTAAACAAATTGATCATTTCAAGGATCATTTCCAATTTTAACAGAAGGAATACACTGGAAGGAGTTCTCAAAAGTGGTAGAAATCGCAAGACTAAGAGGGCTGTGGAAAGGAAAACAAAAACGTTTGTTGTTCGCAACACTTTTATCAGCGCATCCCGTATAAATCAAGAAATAAACGAACTCAGTGTGTTGGTGAGTACCCTAAAACGAAGCTTCAAAAGAGTCTCTATGGTGGAAAACCTGAACTTGTGAACTGGACAGATTATACAAAATAATCTAGGAAGATTCTATGTACTTATTATTTTAAAACAATAATAATACATATTTTTTAACAATTGTAACAATAATAATTGTATATATTGTATATTGGAACTCTTTGTAGTAGTAAAACAAAATACAATAAAAATATTTTATTCATCATGTGTATCAGCATACATTAATATATACCTATGTATGTGAAACCAACACTGGTCAACAAATGCAAATAGCAACCATTCTATTCCACAACATTCTTCTTGATCCAGTCCATGTAATTGTAAACTTTCGTGTAAATCCCCGGCCATCCAATCTCACCACATCTGTTCCCGAATGATACGACCCCTTCAATGTACCACTGAGACGTGTCGTTGAAGGTTCTGGTCATTAACGGTCCGCCACTATCTCCCTGGCAAGAATCTTTACCATCAACCCCACCAGCGCATATTTGATTGTTGTTCAATTGGATATTAGCTTCGACGAATTTCCTAGAGCACCGTTGCTTATCAACTTTGGGTAACTGGACTTTCATTTTGACGGAGCTTCTCCTGGCACTCTCTGTTGCGCCCCAGCCCGCCACTATCAAAAGCGATCCAGTTGGGCTGTCCTCATTTGCAATCGGTAAGCAAACCGGTTTTACAAAATCTGCAAAAAAAAAATAGTGTATTTATATTTAGCATATTGGCTAAAAAATACTTACCATTGAATTCCACATTATTCCGAAGTCTAACAAGGGCTATGTCATTATATTTGTTCTTGTTATCTGAATTGTAGTTTTCGTGCGGAATGACCTTTTCTACAGGTACATCAATCGGATTGTTACACGATTGAAATTGATTTGAACCTTCACAGTCAGGATTTGTGGATACATCATATTCCCCTAACCTGGCACTTACCCTAAAATAATTCAATATATATTTATATAATATTTAAAACAATTTAAATAAATAGCACAAATTTAAGATAATCAAACAAATCTAAGCAACTAATATCAATTTAATTATTGTTAAACTTTTTCAGTATACGTTTATGCTATAATATATTATTATATTGTATGATAAAATAAATAAAAATAAATTACTATATTTGAATTTCTTGATGATTTTAAAATATCAATTGCTAAGTGAATAAAAATTATTAATAAAAAGTACTCAGTGGGATCAATAATCAATCGTCTGGCTCTCAAAATTAATTGACCCGTTAAAGTTATTCCGTCCGTTGTGTTGGCGCTTTACTTTCGGATTTTCGGCACGAATTAGTAATGATTTTCAAAAACTTATGACCGAAACGTTCGCGAACAGCGGCTAATTTTACAACTGAGTTTTATATATATTGCCACTCAAAGAAAATTGCGTCTGGTTTTTATTATAATAAGCGAGTGATTTTTTTCTCTGTTTTTCTTTTTGGCAAAGTGCTTTTGTATGAAAGGCTATAAGTTTTCCTGAATGGTTGACACTGAATATTGAATAAGACGCGGCGCAAATGATGATAAAAGTTTAACGAATCTTATATGAGCTGATATTTATTATATTCAGAATAAGTAGAGATGTTTTAGAAAGCTATACTGAGGAATTGTCAAAATTTATACTTTTAACATAAAAATATTCATAAATAATTCTAAATACCTCTTTTAATTTATTTATTATAGTTGTCGAACTATTTAGAAATGTTTGAAAATATCTAAATGAAAAATAACTTACAATTTAATCATTCTAGAATTAAACTGAGATCCTGTTACGCAGTGAGCAGCTGTTAAAATATACCGGGAGGTTATCAAAGACCCCCCGCAAAAGTAACTCCTTCTCCCATTTCCATTTTCGTATTCTAATAAGGCCATCCAAGGAAACTCATCCAAACTTGTGGCCCCGCCATTAAAAATCTTATTTCCAACCTAAAATAGTTTTACTAGATTATATGAGACGCAAACAAAATATATATTTACCTGTATTCCGCAGGTAGATCTGTCTGGAAACAAGTTACTAACTCCTGAATTACGGGACTGAGTATTTGCTGTGTTGACACAACAGACCAAGTGGTCCCCTCCATCACAGGGAGATCTTCGGAGAAGATCTACATCATCTTGTGTCACGAAATTAGAACCCACACAGGCGAGGATCGATGTACAAACGCCATTTTGACCCAAACTATTTAGACACCTTTGATTTCTTTCTAATAAGTAAGAGAAACAAAATATCTGCATCTTTATCAAATAATATAAACATATTCGTTTCAAAGAAGTAAGTAATGAATAACAAATGCAAATTTATGCCTCGAAGCTAAAAGTTTCCTTAGATGTTTGTTACAAACCTATTATTAAAACCCAGATCAAGTCAATGACATACCGGGAACTGCTACTGATTGGAAAACCTTACATGCATTTATGCGTTAACCTTCAGAAAATCCTACTGATATTTTTCGAAAGTAAATTTTATATTAGTTATCTTTGTTTTGACTATTGTTATTGCCAATTTAAACTTGCTCCACAGAGAATACAATTTTATAGTGTGTACTAAAAATATATAATAAATAAATGTGATAAAAATATATTCCTTTTCTTGTTGAATGAACCTAATTTGAATAAATAAATGATTTGTTATTTTAAATTACATCCGTAGTAAATAGACAAATAGATTAAAATAATGTTTTAATTCATATTATTAAACAAAATGTCATTTAACTTTTCATCGCCATCAATTAACAAAAATTTAAAAGAAAACATGTTTTCAAACTGGTATAATAAAATATGTGTATGTTATTTATTACTTACTATACTTTAAAAATCTATTTTTAAAACTATATAAAAATATATTGTTTAAAATTAAATATTAAAATATCAAGTATGATTAACGATAAAATTATCGAATTGATGATAAAATAACAAACACTTCATTGAAAGCGTGAATAAATTATCATAAACTTACGTCCAGTTAATTCATTTATCATTACTAGCACAAAAATCACTAAAATCACTTTCGTCATATTCGCCGACTACCTTGACTGTGTCTTCTCTTCAACTAAACACACATATTTCGATTTCTGTTGGAATTTCTACGTTGAACGTCCAGGTCTGTCCATTTATTTACAATTAAACATAGATTTGCGCGGGTGACACTTTTATTATTGTGGTTTAATGTGGCAGAATTAATTCCCAATCGTTGTTTGTCTCTGTTTATCGCTGTTACAGAAATATCACTGTGTTGACCGAAATTCAAGGAAAATTTAAATCAATGCATGGCTTCAGACGACGGATTAAATACAATGTTTACTGACGCAAGCTCAAAACCTGTTGTGGAGGTGATGAAGAATTGTACCCTTTCGGGGAAGGCACATTAGTCACGTGAAACCCGCTTTTATAGGTCACATATATATATATATATATATATATATAGAATTTATGAATCTGGTAAGAAAAAATATTTCTGTGGTAACGATGAAAGTATAAAACAATAAATCGTTTTCGGAAGGGAATCAACTCATCACGGCCCCTCGTCTCATTTTTATGTTAGGAGACCTTGACATCTTCAACCCACAGGATAAGACAATCCGGTAAGATCTGGAAGACGGATTAACGGTTTGAAACAGTCTTGGCGTTTGTGGTTCCGCTGAAGGATGGACCTCGAATAAACAATTACCAATTTGCTGATGATGGTCAAGTGAGAGCGTCTCTCTCTGCGTCAGGGGGAAACTCGGCTCTAAATTATACACCTCCGGTCGACCCTCAAAGTAAACGTTACTGGAATACTGCTTCTGGACAATGTACGGATTAATTGATTTTTTCTGATGACAGGACCCTAATTGAATCGACTGCGAAATTGGAAATTTCAACGACCAAGAGTTAAATTTCAATTTCCCGTGCGCCGAGGCTTTGATGTTTTAGCCGTGCAAAGCTTGTTCAGAGAAAATACTCTTTTTTTAAATTAAAATAACTTCAGTCATTATTTGAACAATATTTCAACTATTGCAGGTTATTATGGCGTCGAAACGCATTTCACTTGTCACATAATAATGTGACGAACAAATAAAGTTTTATTTTTATCCTTCATTTTCCTAATACTAAAATTTAATAATCTTTCGGGTGTGGTTATTAAATAAATGACTTCTGAAAATATCTGTGGAAAATGTAATTTAATTCATATAATTAGGCCGAGGAAGTTTGAAATTCACGTAGCAATACGACAGTGATAAAATTACAAAGTTCAGCTGGAAAGTTTGTGGCCACAATCATAAAATTTTCACCGGTTTTCATATGGACGAAACTCAATTATTTTGTTAATTTATACGAAAGCATTTCCGACGCTGTCGGAATAATTAAAAAAAAATAAAAGAAATAGTAAGTTAAAAAAACTACATCAGACATTCTATATTCATATTGTAACCGATTCAGACCGTTATTATTTTTGAACTTTAATTAAAACTTACACCGCAAACTAATTCGCGCCCCGACTCTCCTTAATATCGTGTAAAAACTCGTCTAAATGCAGACAGTGCACCAACCGATGCCGATGCCTCCATATTATCCACTCCTTTTTTCATTTCCCCAACAAAAATCTAATAAGCGTGGGTGTAGGCGAAATTGGATTTGAATTAAATTTACAATATCAACAGTAATTAGAACATTGCGGCACTGGTTTCATGAGATTTCGGGCAACTATTTATTTGGCATGTGTGGTCAAGTGGCGATTCGGGGAAACGTTGTAAAGGGGTGTATTCAAATTTTACGAGTCAGTAAACATCAGGGAAAGGTGCGACTCTAACATTTTTGGGATAGATTAAAATTACATTAAATTTTTGGAAATATATATATGTGAACCTTTCTTTATAATACAATAACATCCAATTTTAAATTGTTAATGTTCACCATCAACAACAACTGTTGCAAGATAGTAGAAATTAAACTTTTGTTTACACCCAGAACATATTTAAAAATTATTTTTGTTGGACTTGTTATGTAAATATTTAATATTTTGATCAATATGTTAAACATAATCCCTGAGGCAATCTTTCTGTACTTTTTCAGTTACGCCAAACAGGTTTTAAAAAATTATAATCATTTTTATTTGCATTTGTTAATAAAATTCTCCAAATTATAGATAAAATATGGAAATTTAACTAATATCAAATATGCTGTAAATTTAATTTATAATTTACAAATTATTACTTTTTAACATCAAATTTATTTCCTCTCTATTACGGTTCAGTATATTTTTAACAAAATTCGTTATTACTGTAAGTATTAAAATTTAAAATAATAATAATCAAATATAAAAATTCTTATATGAAATTAATATAGATAAAACACATAGTTTAAACATTAATACAATATTTAAAATATAAAATTTCCTATGTATTAAACTTTAATTTTTTGTATAGTTCCATATACATGTTAAAAAAATGGTTGTATTTATGTTAACATTTCATGCCCCTCTTTGTAATACTATAACAGGGAGTTCTTAAAATATTTGTTTTAATCGTGGTCAACAAAGCGACTTCTTGAACCCCCCAGTCCTAAATAATTAAACCCCCAGAAACACAATGCGCACACACATCACCACCGAAATTATATCTTTGTAAACTTCACAAAGAAATTACATTGTCTGAGAGAGCGGAAAGGTGATTGTTGAGTTCTGTTCCAAGCAAGCAAAAAAACGTTTCGTTTTATTCCGAATGATCCGCCTCAGGCATTGGCTTCATTGTGACTGTTTTCTTTATGTATGGCATCCCTTATTATCTTTCCATTCGGCCCATTTCCTTCCGATTTGTTTCGCAATAAAAAGAGACCTAAGCCAAATATTACGTCCAATTTTAATTACGGATTTTTTTCGATGAAAGGAACGAGCCAGACCGTATAATTTGGTGGATATCAATTTGCATAAATATTTAAAATTATTTCACAAATGTATCAAAAGGCGAACATAATAAATTTGCATCGGGTCTTTCTTGTATACTATTTGTTTCCGGGGATGTAATATTTAATATGACTTTGTTCGTGTTAACTAAACAAAACCAGAATGCTGTGCAAAACCCTAATACATATTTCAATTAAATTTGCCCCAAAATATTTGTTACAAGTGTAAAGCACTTAACCGGTATCCCATCAGTTTAGGAGCGTGTACATAAATAATCGGTTTTTAGAGAAAACTAGAGAAGGGTTGTAACCCTTTCGAATTAATCTTCAGTCGCCGATGCATTATGCGGCGATTATTCAGATCATATTTTGCAATTAGTGATATCGTAACCTACATGAAAGCCTCCCTAGCGATTAAATGGGTCGCGTAAGTCGTTCTAACTGTTTTAGATGAAACTATTTATCACCAAACTCAGATCTATGGGTCAGTGAGTTTCAATTTGATTAAAATGTGGACGTAATTTAATTTGGGATGGGACACACAGATTTGGACACTCGTAAATACGAAAACATTTCTTGTTTCGTCAAGCGTATATCAATTGTTCTAAGTGATACAAATCATAGTTTGTCATTAGTAATTTAATAAAATAAATACATGTTCTAAAAATAAATGTTGACTACTTATATATACATTTTAATCAAATCTAAATATGGAAATATTATATAAGGATTATTCACATGTTATGTTTTACTCCAAATAACATACTATTGTAATGTTAGCTGCCTATACTTAATTTTACTATAAAAAAGCACATGTCATAAAAACTTAATTATCATTGAAATTACACAAACACAAAAAGACAAAATACGTAAAAGCTTCAGCGCCGTCGTCAATTATGGAGATTAAATTCTCCATCGCAGTGGACTAAATTAAGGACTCCCTAAATACATACGAGCACAGCGTAGCGTAGGTGGTATCAGTGATCTCATTTGCATACAATAGAGAGCTGCATTATGAAATCATCGGTTCAATTTCAGTATGAACGAAACGCTCCGGGCATCTGCTCTAAAACCTCGCCTTTTAGATTTAAAAGGCCGCTGATAACTCAACTGTAGTTGCTTGAATAATTTATGTTTCAGGAAACTGTTGCCGATTATTAACACCTATCTTAAAAAATAAATTCAGTTTGGCATTAAGACAATACCGAATAAAAAAAAATAATCAATCTCCTTTGTCTGTAGTTTTTTCTATTAGATTATTCACATAGAAAATGGTCACAGCATGTGTCCCAGGACCAATTTTTTGCGGTCAGGGGGATAATACAGAAGCTCGACCAAGTGTTAAGTTTCTCTAGCATTTAGCCGGTGAACTATTATATCTATTAAAGGTTTTTCTTTCAACTGGATGGCGGCTGTTAATATGGAAATAAAATTCCCATAGAACACAACACCTTTGTCCTAGGTATCGGGTAACACGTGTTCACCGTGTGAACCCCTCCTAAATTTACAAGTGCACCACTTTTGTCGATGCTATTGCATAATTTATGTTTGAGGGGCACATATTCGTTTTTTTTTATTTTCTGTTATTCTAATTTGAGGTAACTGATTTACAGGTTAATAATAATTATTAGAAGGAAAACGTTTTAAAAGTATTTTAGGTTTAGGTTTTCAACCATAAACAATCGAAAAATTGAGATTTCAACATTTTTTCTTTTTTTAAAAAATATTCTACTCTTCGACCCATTAGAACTTATATTTTGATTGAGAAAAAAAATGAATATTTCTTAGAGAAAAATTAATTTTAAATTTGAAAAAATGCTATTTTTGTTTGAAATTTTTTTATACCATATGCCTATTTTTTTAACATCAAAAGTTTTCAATAATACAAAAAAAGTCGATAACGTAATTTTTTATGAACTTTTTAAAATTTGTATTCAATATTTGTTTATATTTTTAGGTGTGATGAAGAACTTATCTTGGTCAATAGAAAAAAAATACAGAAAAATTAATTTTTGATTTGAACAATACTGACTTTAAGATTTTTTCTCGAAACTTTTGCGAAAAATATTTTTTATACTGTATGTCTATTTTTTTTCAGACAATTAATTCAAAATAGAAAATTTTGTAATTTTATTAAATTTAATAAAAAAATATTTATTATTTTCTCATAATTTCCCATGTTTTTTTTTAAATATTCTGTTACTCTATTATTAATTTTCAATAATTTACGAAAAATTTTGATTGAGAAAAAAATCAATTTTTTAACATTAAGCTATAAGTTACATAAGTTATATTTATTATCAACTGAATTTACTCAGTTTACGAGAGTTGTCGTTTTTTCTATTTATATCATATATTTTTGAAAGTTGTTGTCAAATTTAGATAAGTAATTTTATATTAAATTTGAAAAATTAGGTTAATGATTTTTTATGAAAATATTCTATTTTTAGTGAACTTTTTGAAAAAAAGGTTGGGTTAGGTTAGGTTATATTAGGTTAGGTTTATATTTATTTTTTCCTTAATATATTCTATATTTGATAATCTTCTTAAAAAAATAGGCATACAGTATAAAAAAAGTTTCATAAAAATCTCAATAATGAGTATTGTTCAAATTAAAAATTATTTTTTCTCTAAGGAATTTTGATTTTTTTAAATTGACCATGACAAGTCCTTCATTAAAAATAGAACATAACAAAATATACGAAAAAAGATTGATATTTTATAATATAAAAATTGTTAAATTTTAAAAAATTCAAAAAAAAAAAAAATGAAAAATTACGTTATCAACAATTTTTTTTGATAATGTATTATTTTTGATGAAAAAAGCACAAAAAGATCTTAAAATTTCAAGCAAAACATATACTTTAATGGGCCGAAGAATAGAATATTTTGAATAAAAAAATTTATATGAAAAAATGTTTTCTCAATTTTTTGAAGCCAAAAATAGAGAGGAGTCTCGATTGTTAACAATTATCGTGTTTTATTTAAGGCTACTTTTTTGTGATATTATCTGAGATATATTATAATTTCTACCCCACCAGTTAAATTCTTATACAAGCGCCTAACATCATATATTATCTATACCCAAAAATTAATCATCTCCTGTACAATGGACCTAATAGCAAGGTATAAATTTCCGTGGCGTGCTATGCCGGTGTAATTAGAGCTCTCCACCTTTTCCGCATGCAAATGTATTTTAAAATAATCGTTTCGAATTTTATGAATAATTCAGACTGACAAATGATCTTGGGCAGGTCCAAGGACATTAACCATATATCCTGAAGATGACTTAATTTGTCTGGAGCTCGGGACCGTATAAAAGGGTGCATGGTATTCTCTTGACCATTACTAATACCGTCCGGCTAATTAACCCCACGACGTACAAATTAGAGCGCGCCTGATCCCATGAAGTGGGACTTCGCACAAGCACAGAATACGTGGATCGGCTGGCCGACTGGAGGATGGTCGATGAATCCATCAGGCAGGGGTCAGTACAAATGACCTTATGGAAAGAAATAAATATTGCATACAACTAAACCGATTTTCAGGCAATGCTTTTAGCGCAAATAATTATTAATGAGAAACAGGATTATTTGAGAGCTTTCCAACAGTTTTTTTCAGGAAACTCCATTAGCAGTTTTCAACGATTCCTTATTGGAATTAATGGATATTACCCGATTACTTTAATTTATCGCCGAGACTTTAGTCTAGAAACTATTTTCTTAAGGAAATCTTTGTCGAAATTAGTCAGATTATTTTGGAGAAGACAATATGACGTACACAGACCAGTTGATACAATGTTTAAACTATATTACTTTTGTTTACTTAACTAGTTCAACTGTGTAAACTATGAATAATTGGGCCTATGGTTAACTGTAATACAGAACAACAATCTACTTAATAATTATTAATGTATTGTGTGTATTAATTAGATTGTTAACCATTCTTAACTACTCCATAATTTAATTTCTCTAATCCAACGCTCCTTTGTTTAAATTTTATTGCTTAACAACTCAAAGCAATAACATAAATTAAATTTGAATAATATTAATTAATTTAAATATAATAAAGACGTAAAACCGAACCAAATTAAACCGACTACAACGGATGACACTTATAGTTCATTCCCGTCTATTAAAGTTTATGCAAATGCCTGTCTATAAATTAAATGACTGGAAAACCTCTTGAACTAACGAGTTTCCCATTCGGAAACTTATATAATCTAAAAGCAATCCCGTGTTCGGATCAGCCAAGTACATTTCCGATGGTCCAGCACTAACGAATTCGTCGCCCGGTAATTGTAACAAATGTTACTTAGAGCTGCACGACAGCAAAATCTCCAATAGCTTGGTCACGTTCCCAACAAAACAACAGACTAGAAACTACATAAACCCTCAGTAATATAAAATTAATAATCATAATGCTGAAGATATCATCGGGGCTCAACTACAATAACATTGTGACAAAATATATTATTCGAAAAAGATACAACTATTTATATCAGTGAGTGTGTTTAGTTTGAGTACTCCGATATCTGAATAGTTGCACTTAAACAAATTTACACCACTGTCTGATAGCGATAAGCGGGTTATTTTTTCGCCGCCAGTTTGCTTTAATCTGCATGATTTGATGTTCGGTCCAGCTGGGCTTTTATGTTCGCACATAGTAAGTTTATCAAGTCGGATCCGCCATAGTTCAATGGTTGAATCTATTTTGTGAATTCGTTTCATTCATTGCCAGGCCAGTTTATCGAGAGAGAAAGCTTTTCGGTATGTGGTGGTTAACGTACCTCCGCCATGGTAAATTTAGAATTCAAAACAACCAAAGTTAAGGAGTCACAAGTCGAAACATCGAAAGTTTCTTCGGTATTTATTCGGTTTGAGTGAATCTTGTATGTTGTAAGTTGTCGGACGCCCCAATGATTTCCACCCCTTGTTTAATGTTCCGGTGGGTTCCTTAAGAATCTGCCGGATTAACTTAACCCTTGCATATCTGGCATAATTAAAAATTATGTCAGAAATTAAATTTCCAGAGGCGCGAGTGTAATTTACGCTCGTTGAGTAATTGGAAGTCAATACGTGAACGAGATTAGAGGGGGTCGGTGTGATGATTGCGAGTTTGCTTTACTAAGCAGGTCTGTATTTGTAAAATTATTATGTGATATAGTCTGATATTGCCATACTCTTTACATATAAATTTCATTGCATAATCATAAAATACTGTTTATTATAAAAAACCATTAATAAAATTGATGAGTTTACC
Organism: Aethina tumida; assembly: GCF_024364675.1. Classification (NCBI taxonomy): domain Eukaryota; kingdom Metazoa; phylum Arthropoda; class Insecta; order Coleoptera; family Nitidulidae; genus Aethina; species Aethina tumida. Next base: position 18,173,480 of record NC_065437.1, on the reverse strand, counting down.
TTCAACCTCGTCACCCTCATTCCTTATTCCATTTTTAAAATTGATTATTTCAATTTTATTCATCTTCCTATTACTAAGAGTAAATTCAGTTTCCTGTAATTATTTAGAAAATTTATTCATGCAAACGTCGAATAGCTTTCTTTAGAAAATTTGCACATAGATACATTAACATGCAATGAAGCATAAATTTTAACGGCGTACTGGATACTTACTCCACGATAGAAAAATATCTATATTACCCTCTCACGTCGCCATTGGACAGGTTATTTAAATAACAAACCGCTTCACCAGCAATCTTTTCCCAATTTCAAGTTTTAATAGGTAATCTCGAGGAGACCTAATACTTCATATTCATGGTTTTCGTGTAATTGTGATCTGCGTGGAGAAAGACAAGAAGCATCTTATCCCTAATAACTAACTAATAAAGGCGCTGATGAAGCAAAATGTCCCTTGTTTAATAATACTGGCACCCCGAACACACTTGTTATTACAGTAATCGATTGGCGATGTAAGACACAATGCTATCACGACGAGTCCTGTTCAACGGGGAGCGTAAGCAACCCTTTCTCCATTATGAATTTATGATCTGACACAAACCAATATCTCAGCCAAATTAAAGTGATGCAAATTAATTTGGATGGCTAATCTAAAGATGGGGCGACATTTGTTTTTGATTAAGCCAACTTTTGACTTGGAACAAGTTTTTCAAGTGGGGCTTTTGTGGAAGAATTTCGGTTAATGATGGAGTAAATAGGACGAAGTTTTCTGACATTAAATTTGACGTAACACTTAGCAATCAAATTAATTGGTTTCCTAATGTTAAGCATTCAGAGAATATATGCGTATTTAAAAAATAATAAATAATAATTAGTAATAATACTATGACGAAATAAGTAAATAGCATTTTTTATCTCTATTGTCCAGTTTTTGTATCTTATTACGAATTCGGAGTCAATCGGACCTTAAATTTAATTTTTGACACTATCGCTAATTACATACGTAACGCGGGCCAATAAAATTTTACGAGTTTTTCCATCTAATCTACCATTAAATGTTTGGTGCATCCAGTGTCCGGTGAGCGTCAGATAGCGTCCATGTAGCAATGGTGCCGATGGCGAAGTTAATAGTGAATTACTGGCCCCGTTACACTGTCCCGGGGGTCCCGTTACGACTTTTTAATTTGCCCGCTTTATTAGCCGTCCAGGAACTGGTCCCCGGATTATCGGAAAAAACCATCATTAATCGGACATGCAGTGCATTGGGACCTCGGGCGAAATTAGATGTAATGATGATTGTTTGCAGGGACGCGATACAAATAACAAATTGTAGTTAATTCTCACCAAGATAAAATTGAATCCGCTGAGATATTTTATTGTTCTTATATGTATGTATTTACTTATGTAAAACCACGTTGTAATAAAATTTTTATAGAATAATCCGAAAACTAACAAGATTAATAATTTTAAAAATTTTATTGTGTACTAAGCTGAATCTCAGGAAAATAGTTTAAACTGAATTCTGTTGTAAAACAAAATAAAATCTAATTTTTGAATTATTGAAAATAAATAAACTCTTTTCTTCAAATTCTATTTAAAGATTTTATTACAACCTTAACCATTTATTTATTCGAAAAATATTTTTACTTTAATCAGATTTTTTTTACTAAGAGGCAAAGGGAGTGCAAAATTTTCCAATTTTACCTGCAACTACACAGTTGGTGTAACTTCAAAAAAATTCAAATAAATCATAATATTAAAACAAATTTAATACGCAAAAAGTATCAAATATATACATACATACAATATTATCACACTTTCTCCATCAGAGGTATTGGTTCAAACTTTGCCTTCTTCTCAGCAGCAAAGGCCGCTTGTCGTCTGAGATCGTTGGGAATAAAACCTGTTACAACCGTTCCAATGAACAAAAGCGCTGCTTGGCTAGCTAATGACCAATATGGCCCAAACCATTGATTTAAGTAGCCCAAGGCCGCTGTCGTTAAGAATCCAGCCAATTGAGTCATGGCAAATAAAATACCAGTCGTAGTACTCTCCTCACTTGGATAGGTCAATTCAACAGCTAGTTCAAAACCAACCGACCAATATGCACTAGTAAATACACTAGAAAACGTCACTTAAGTATAATTTAACTGTAATAACGATTATCTATATATACTTACCCTAAAAACGCACAACTTGCATATGTGAAATATTTTGATTGGAACTCTAAGGCGTACATGAATGCTATCACACTGAAGGCTGACAATAAATATATTACAAAAGTAGTTTCCCTGTAAATAATTAAGAATTATTTAAGTTCTTATTAATTATTTGCTCATTAATTTTGTGTACTTTTTGTATAAGACGTTACTTACTTATATTTCTTAGTTTTGTCCAAGATTACTCCAAAAGAAATAGACCCGACCATACCCGCAACAACAATCGTGAATCCCATAGCTCCTGCCAACTCTCTTTGATCCTAAAATAGGATTATAAGAACGTTATATCTTTGTAATGTATCTTATTTACTGGAAAATAGAAAATAATAAATTGGGACAGAAGAGTGCCAATTCCAGAGAAAACCGCAATACTAATTGAATATCCAACCATATGTATAACGAAACCCTTGTTATAGAATAAGTCACTCATCGACTTAAAGAAGGACTTGGTATTAAACTTGGGTTTCTCAAACCGTTCCTTTGCTTGTGCTACACTGGGGGCTTTGGGTGGATACGACGGAAAATCTAAAATAAAAAATTATAAAATTTTTACGTGACAAAATATATATAACTATATATATTTACAAAATATAACTGCAATAACAGCTGGTATTATGGACGCAGACAATGACCAGCACATAGTTTTCAATCCTGATGCAACAATTTCAGGATCATCTGATACTGGCACAATTAGAGGTGTCAAAATATAACCTACAGCTGTGCCCAACTGTGTACCGAAAACTCCAAGAGCACAAGCAGTGGACGCCTGCAAGTATAAAGTGTAAAACAATGTTGGTTGGTTTTTGAAACGGTAGGAATACCTCGTTAGGTTTGAACCACACGGCAGCAATTTTTGGTGGTAGACACAAGATTATAATTTGTGATGCTGAGACAATGGCCTGGCCTATCATCACGACCCAGAACAAGTCTTCTCGAACCGAAAATATTTTCACCCACGTTCCTACAGCTGTGCCGATGCATCCTATTAGTCCTGCCGCTTTTAAACCCTAATCAAACATAATTATTTTATATTTATATATTGTAAAGTCGATTACAATCTTAAGAGACAATTGTTAATTAAAGTTTAAAATACAATTTTATACAAGATATTTCTCTTTTGGGTATTAAAATTTCCTTTCTTTTTCCTTTAATTTTCGATTAGTGGTTACATACAAAATTTACAGTTACCTTTTTGTCGATGATATACGATGCTGGGACCACAAAAAACGGATACAAAAACATAAATATAATTGCTGTCCAATCCACTGCAATCGATGACACACCATAATATTTGGCCACTAAATCGTTAACAATAGTATACTCCACCCATTGGTAGGCGTTAATTCCCGAATACCAAATAAACACAGCCAAAATGTACCAACGTTTTTTGTATGCCTTAGTTTCGTATTCTACATTGTTAGTTGTTGTTAATTTTTGCTCGGCCGATTTTTCTTCACTTAAATGGGCCATTATTACACTTGAACAAAATGTATGTTTCCCATTTTTGTTTCGTATTTAAATACTCTGCTATATCTAATCTATTCGTACAATAAAAATATAACAATTAAGAAAATAATACACCAATTAACGCAGATTAAATTATTATATTTTGCGTGTATTTATTTAATTATGTGTCCTTCAATGATTTGCTTGAATATATAATATATGAGTATTTAAATTAAGAATTGTAACAAAGGATATAAAAGGATAAACTCCAAAATACTACTACAATAACATTTATTCACTGATATGTTATTTTATATTTTATCTTGTGGATGGTGAAAAGTATGGAATTATTGCTGCGTCACATTCAAACGAACTTAGCTTTTAAATACTTTAAATAGTGTAATCGTCTCGATTTTATGAAAAAAAAAAAGTTATAGTGGAATATCTGTCCATATAAATTGTGTATATAAATATGTACAATAGAAAGATACGATATAAAAAACGGAATGGAAATATTTTATCTCAGAATTCTGATATACATACAGTAGCGGCCGTAAATGTAGCAACTTATTAAGATATATTAAAATTATGAGCAGTACTACTTGAATAGGATGCCGGTACTTATATTGTTGATTGCTTTTTCTGTTATTATAGTGTTTGCTATGTAATCTAATTTTATATTTTTTTCTTCCTTTTTATTTTTGAATGGACAAAATTATGCCCAACCTAACATTTTACTTTATGATCTTTCATTCCTTTCTGTGAATTTAAATTGATTATTTACTAGCGATTTTTTGCTTATTATAATTATTTAATCACTGGTCGAAGTGAAACTCTAAGAAAAACTATAAATTCAGCCTTACCAAATCGAAAGAAATATGAAGAGATGGAGAAAATAACTTTAGGTTGAATAAGTCAATGTTCTCCATATTATTAGAAAATTTAGAGAAATTTGTCAAGTGAGAACTTGTGAAAGTTCAATTTTGACTTGAACCATAGAACAGTGAGGAGGAGTAGTTTTTAGTGACGAATCAAAATTTAATTTATAAAATATTATGGTTCTGCCTATGTTAAACATTTTACAGAAACAAAATTACAGTGAAAGAATATAGTGAATGTAAAGATTAAACCTAAACTCTCAACATAACAATATACAATTCACAATAGAATTGGAAAAGGAGAACCAAATACCTTTTTTGGATGTCCTAGTAAAAAGTGTGGGTGAACATTTAGACCATACAGTATATCGAAAACCTACACACACCCACCGGTATTTACATAAACTATATAATCATCATCCTAGTTAAAAACAAGAGGTCACCGAAACACTAACCGAACGAGCCAAAAAGGATATGTGCCTCACATCACCTCGCTGAAGGACAAAAACACTTAGGCCAACGGATACAAACGCTCAGAAATAAGAAGTACAATGAGACCACATACTAATAATAAAGATCCACCTAGTGTGCCCACGATTGGTAAAGCTTTTCTCTCATATATATGTAAAGTTACCGACAGAATTGGAAAAATCTTAATAAAACATAACATCCATACTGTTCTTATACCAACAAGGAAGATTTAACACAGTCTCAGGTCTGCCAAAGATAGGAGAGACCATGAAAGAGTTTCTGGGATATACTGCATACCATGCTCTTGTGGGGAAGTATACATCGGTACCACAAAATATTAAATAGGAACTCGGATTAAGGACAATCAGACAAGTCTGCTGTAGTTAAACTTTCACTGTTAGATGGTAATCATAAGATACAATTCCTAGATACACAATTGCTTGCCTCGATAACTGGATATCACAAGAGAATGATTAGGGAAGGAATTGAAATCCATCCAACACGAAAACAACATCAACAACAATTTGGATATTCTAATGTATAAATATAATATACATTATAAATATTAATCTAAACGATTTTGTAGCTATTTAATATGTTCGTCTTAATTATCAATTAATGAACGTTTTGTTAAGTGAAACCTGTAATAAACTATAAATGATCACATTACGTGTAATAGTAAGTATAATTTCATATGAAACCTCTCACAAAGCGAAATTGGGTATTTGATTCGGTTTTTTTGTGATTTTTCATCTGCATGATCCGACTTTTCAATAACCATACAGAATGTGAGGGTCGTAAAGATTATTACTTTCGTTGCGAGTTTGCATACATACATTTTTAATATGGGCACCGTTTCGCCATTGATTGATCCATAAAATTGCACTAAATGTTATTCGGGGGGCGGCGTATTTTATTGCGAGCCGCTTATCAACGGCCGCCAGCAGTTTTATTATAGAAAAATAAAAGCTTTATGTGCAGAAAACTGCAAGAACCTCCCATGATGCCATAATATTTTCTAATATGAATTACCACATTGTAAAACACGTATTGATTTTGTTATAAACTTGTGCGAAATATTTCTTCATCATAGTGTGTTTGTATACAGTTAATTGGAAAAGATTTGCCAGCCAAACATGATGTCACAGCTTTAGATAAACTTATATTATTGTATTTTAGTCACCCTGGGAAGATAAAATGTCCCGTGTAAACATACGTTCGGATGTAGCGTTTATTCTCGAGGCTATATTAAGAAATAAATATTATTTAAGGAAAACCAGATATCCCCCGGAGGCAAATCGCACAAAAGTGTGCTGTTTCTAAATCCCGCCCTAATTATACAGCCCGCCAGTACGAGGTAAAGTATTTTAATTGCCCTAATAAGAATGCAAAGCTGAAATTATTATAAAAGTTTAGCTGCGGTTTGTTTTTAAATAGGATTAAGGACTGTATTTTATGCCCTGCTAATTGGAGGTTATTATTTTCGTAATGCTTGTTCTTTTGTCGTAATTGCTGAACTCGAATTAAAGATAAAATTTTATTGCGCCACCCCAAATATTATATTCGCTCGTAAAAATAAGCGTATTGGAGACGCGGTCGAAGAAAAAACTCATTAAAATTTTGTTGTGTACTCATTGTGAGTTTGAGTGCCATTGAAGCGAAGTAATGATTAATAATTGGAGTCATTTACAGGTTCAGACAATAAGCTTCACCCTTATTCAAATAATAAATGGTAATGGATCTTATAACATAAAGTTTATATTATCTAAAAAACCCGCACATTATATGCAACAAAACTGCAATTACATCAATTACAGTACTTTAAACTAATAATAAAACTAATATTACCAAATTCCTTGGGAATTTAATAAAACAAAATTAATTAAAATTTAAAAAAAAAACAAAATATTAACTAATCACTCTGTGGTCGGTTCCCCCTTGCTCCATGAACAGCTTTCACCCTCCTTGGCATACTCAAAATTAGTGAACCAGTAAATTGTTGATCTTTGGTCGTTCTTTTGTAAGAGAATTAACAAGCACCTCCAAATATTTAGGCAGGTGGTTTCGTATTTGAAGCCGGTACCATACGCGTTCAATTGGATTGGAGTCTGGTAAACAAGGGAGCCAGACAGTGAAATTGGACACTGTCGTCTACAAAAACAAAATCTGGTTCTAATTCTTAAACAAGTAGTTTCTCGGTCTAATATAAGCAACTCCGTGCGTGTCTCTAAAGTAATTCCACTCCATACTGTTACAGAACCATCTCAAGCAACAACTGGTTATAATATTTCTCACCACGTTCACGCCTTGTGCTAATGAAGTGTGATAATGTGTATCTAAGCTTATCGTAAATAAACTATTACAATTCGGTTGCAGTTAATAGGAGGTAATCGTTGGTCCATGTCCTGCAGGCAATTGATGCTTCCTGTTTAACAGAGGATGTCGAAAACTTATTCTGGCTTAAGACCAGCTTCAAGCAATCTTCTTCTGTTGGTAGACCGACTTACAGTGACTCCAATGTTTGCACGAAGGCTGGATGTAGAAAATGTACGATTGTGTATAGCAGGAATAATCTGAAAATGGTCCTGACTACATACTTACATTTTTAAAATGCGACTACACTTTGTGTGACATTATACATTTGAACTATTTGTTGTTGACTGATATTACTATGTTCTAAAATAGAAATTATAGTGATAAAATCTTCAAAAAAAGTCTTATTTGAGACATTTTTTCGGAGATAAACGACAGAAAATTATGAATAAATCGAATAAAAGTTATCAAATCCAGAAAATCCGTTCATTAAAATATAGAAAATAAAATAAATTTAATATACTGATTATCAACGATGATTTAAAATCAATAAATTGGTATGATGTATTAAATTATAATCAGTCAGTTGTCATCAATTTACCGAGATAATAAAAAGAATGAATAATGAAACTTAGGATATACATTTCCCCAAAATAAACACTACTTAAAAGTTTAAATGAAAAACACACGCTTTAACCGAGGACCCTCCAAAAGAAGTTAGTGTGCGTGTTCGTTCGACACGCGTAAAATTCTCGGAATGATCTCCGCTCTCATTAAAAGTACATTATCACTTATTGCGGGTAGTTTGACTGTGAAATGTGCTAAAACCGGCGCCTCAGCCCTCAGCTCCTGATTAAAATTCATTCCCACATTCATAAAAGCGGCTGGCCCTTTATCGTCGGACCGACTCTCGTAAAATTTTATAAATCTCGGCGTTTTCATTTATTTTACAGCCCACTTTTCCTGTGGATGTATCGTCGGAAATGGTCCGTCCGAAATATTTCATTAAAATAAATTGTTTACAAAACGCCGGTCCTGCCCACGTGGATGGCTCGTAAACCTTATTTTTATGTCTGAATAAAAGACATTGACATGCACATCTTGTGTACTAGGAAAACTGAAGAATAATTTTCTGTGACGAGCTTATGGGGACCGATAAATGTAATTTTATCATGTTTAAAAATACGTGAATATGTAAAATCACATATTAAATTTTAAACCTTATACCAGAGATGCATCACCGAGCTCCATCAACTAAACTATTTCGAATTAATTAAACCAAACATTCATTTGGTGAGGTGTGGTCTGGAATAAAAGTAAATTGAATGTCTGGAAATGCAAAAAAACCCGGCATATTAGCGACTATCTTAAAGGTAATACTTGAAATATCTGCGGGAGAAGTTTAAATTTCTCCCTCGGAAACTTTTAAACTGAACTCGGGGAGAAGAACGGCCGCAAATGTAATTAAATGTTAAATAAGTAGATTTAATGGGGTTTTCAACTTGATTTACTTTTTATGTCACTTGATCGGTAATTATATTTCATTAACTAATTTTATTATCTGAAAATTTATTGGACTCCGGAGTCCAATTTGTTCTACTGTGTAATTTAAGTTGCTTACATTAGCGGAGTTCATTATGAAAGTACGTCGTAAAATACGTTGAACTAAGTTTGGTTTGTTTTTAATCATTATTTAAAAATAATAATATGGTAGCAAATTAAGCAAATATAAATATTACTATGAAGGATTTTTTTTTTTTCATATATTTTCAAATCTAAATCCATAAAGCTAATTTGACTAAATTATTTTATAAATATCTTATTCTAAAAAATATGTCTTTTTATTTACGAGAATGGGAAACTATTTTTTATGTATGTATATTCTTGATGAATCAAACAATTCAGTTAGTGTCATTGATAATCACATTTGTTACTCATCCTAACTGGCAATTATAAATTCAATATTATTTAAGACAATCAAAGTCTAAACCACAAATAAAGAGTCCAACGTTCAACTTTTTAATTGGGGATTAACAAAGTAGTACGTGTTACGGTAATTGTGATTAATACGATGATTATGCATAATTGTTAGTTATTACATATAATCTCCACTGAATTTGGTAAATGTGATCAATTCTTAGATATTTATAAAATCAATGCAAATTAACATCCAATATAATAAAAACTGTTAGTTATTAATTAGTCTATTTTTTAATTAGGATAATGGTTAGAAAGGTTCAGGTTTACAGTCAAAGAAATTATTGGAAGTTTCGAATATCAAATTTCCTTAGTAGTTATGAGTACCAGATGTTGACAAAGGAAGAAGGATTTATGGAGAGTTTTCAGCTAAAAACAAAACAAGATTTTCATACTTATAGCATCGAGTAAAATTAGAGCGATTTTCTTTTTGTTTAAATATTAAGCAATATACACTTATTATTAAATAATAAACACACATATATAAATTATATTATTTATTGACGAAAAATGTTACGTTAACGATGACATAAAAAATAAAACCTTAAAAAATACTCCTTAAGAAGCAAACCATTCTTTAACTAACTTAAACATGTGTTTCGGATTGTTGTCGTGCTGGAAAGTTCACCTTAAACACGAGTTAATTTAAAAAAATATATGATAAATCGACTACTTATGCAACAGTGAGTATGTGGTTAAAATTTGTTGGATAAGTTGCGAAACACCCTGTATAGAAGGTTAAAAAGAACGGTGTGCTAAATTTGTATTCGACGGGCCAAGTCTTGCATTCAAATCAATGAGAACAATTTCCAACAGCTTTTATAGATTGAATTACTTTTTATTTCGTTTCCTGTTGCCCTATTGCAATTTTTTTAAACGAACTTTTTATGTAACAGTGAATATGTGGTTACAATTTTTCGGATAAGTTGTGAAACGCCTTGTATAAATAAAGTGGTGTTAAATTTATTCCATTGTGTCCTAGTTTATGCGTAAATATTTAAAAATTCAAAATGTATAAAAAATTTTAATATAGTGAATTATATCGTTCCAATTGAATATTAGAAAATTTTAATAAACATGAAAACCAATAAGTTTCGAGTGGTCACTCGATAAGGTACGATCCTGGAGAAAATTCCAGTTACACAGTTATCGGTTGTTGGGTCGAGTGGCCGGCAGATTGTGTTGACCGGACCGTGGGGCCCCGGAACAAATGTGGGGTAAGTCGTTGGGGCGCCGCACAACAAGGGAGTTACGCGTGCATCTCGCCGAGGGAACCGCTCACCTTGAGGCACTTCTTACGCAAATGTACCGTGCACACTTAAGAACTTCCTAAATCCCGTTGTGTTACGTCGATGAGGCTCTCGCACACTCCGATAACTTGGGAAACTCGCTTGTTAAATGTTCGGGGCTCGTGTGTATTGTTGGATGTGTATGGGTATTTATTGAATTAAGGTGCAAATACCTGATTATTGGACCATAAAATGGACGAGGACTTAGAAAGATTGTTGGGTTGGAGGGAGCATAGCATGATATATTACAACACGTAAGCTAATATTAGTTCTTGTAGGGAGATTTAAGCTAATGAAATGAGGAGTATGTAATAATTGTCGGCATTTTGACAGGAGGAGGTAAAAAGAAGGTTATATATATATAACGTCTAGCTTCCAGTCTAATGAACAAAATATGAAATGCTGCTCACAATCAGAGTATCTCCTTTAACCTATGACATTTTCCCCGTCTACCGGCAGTCTACAAGCAAATCAGGAATTAATTATTAAGTAAAGCGTATTTTATTCGAGTGCAATTTCCATAAAATCTCGGCACAGTCTGAGCCCGGGAGTTTTATGTGCGGCAGTTTGTTTGCTGTTGACCTGTAGCGAAGTAAAAAGTGTGCAGAATTTCGGATCTCATCAATAAGTAATGAACGGGAGTTGGCGCCCTAAACCACAGACTACTGTGCATTCTGGGAATGGATCAACTTTTAAACTGCTGCAAGCGAACAAAAAAAAAACTTTAATACTGTTTGTCGTTACCGTGTGCGGCTTCAAGCGAAATTTCACTAATAAAACTTAAGCATTCTGACATAAAACTTACCTACAACTTTCTATTTAAATAAATTATACATTAGTTGCGCCGGCTTTTACGACACTTTCATAGTTGAAGTTCGCTTATTGTGCCCGAGCTTTTTACGAAAATTATTGCTAACTGAAATAGGAATATCCAGTGGAAGAAAATAAAACAATTTTATCATTTTGCTTTTCATAAACAGAGAATTTCTGAAATATTTTATATGACTAAGAAGGAAATGATGTTCTTTAATATACATAATATATTTAAACATATTATGTATATATTTACAAACTGAAAATAATAAATATTTTGAGAACTTTTTATACCCAATTTTTATTCGTAATTAATTAAATTTAATGTAGACGAGTTACTGTGCACTTTTTAAAACAGCTTTGTAACATAGTTATTAATTATATTTTTAACGATGGAAATATTGAAAGTGAAAAAGCACTATTACAGTCGAAAACTTTTACGTATTAACTGTAATTATTCACAGTCTACAAACTTTCCTTTAAAAAAAGTATTGTATTCTTTGTCGGTGGTGTACTGTATCCGATCTGTAGGGAGAAAAAAAAACCAACATCAGTAAACAAGCTGTGCGCGAATCTAACAACCAATTACATGAGATTTCCATTGTTACACCGTCAAATGAAATATCGAATTTCAGGCGAGTTTGGCCGGGACAACGACGCGGTCGGTTAGTTACAATAACGAGCCATCTTATTTATATAATATTTCCACTAAATATGATGCGGATGGCCTAATAAAGGATAATATGCCATAAGCCTGCGAGCTACTCAAATAAGGATGAAAAATCGCAAACATAATATGATGCAGATCAAAGCGTTCGGACACAAAGCGGAGAGAATTTCATCCCACCTGATTGAATTCCATGCTCCGCAGGATGTATGTGTGTGTGCGTTTCCCATATAATGGACCCTCCCCAATTTTCTACCTTAAATCATAACTTCATTAATCAATCTTATTGACTTTCCCCGTATTATTTGTCAAACTGAAGTTTCTAGCAATTAGGGCTGGTCAAAAAGTCGGATTAGAGGCGTCTCTATTGTTATAGTGACGGCTAATCATCTCTTCTCAGAGGTTTCAAACTACTTCATAGTATTCGTTGATTTAATGATGGTAGATGAAGTTGATATGAATCTCTTTTTAGACTTTCAACAAGTTTTAATTAGTTACTTTTACAACGTTCGATTAGTAATGTCTAATATAAATGATCACCTGAGGATAACGAGAGAACATTAACTCAAACGTCATGAAAATCAGTAATTCAAAGATTAGGATATCCTGAAATAATACTAAAATTAAAAAATCAAACTATACATACACTATCACTCACATGTGGAGCTACTTTAGGAATTTTTATTTGTCTTGATAAAAGTGTACGTTTATATATCTATATTATTACCAGTTATACAGTATGTTTGATAAAAATAATACAGCAATAATTGTTTATTAGTGGATTTAGTTAGGTATTTATTAATATTTGAAAAATAGTCACTGGTCAGGAGTGGTGTAACTATAAAATAAAATAACCTTACTTACATTTAGCCTTCTTTTATTTAGTATTTAGTAGTGTATCCACTATTTTTAATAACTTTTCTTCACTGGTTTTAGTAGGTTTTCAATATAATCGTTCGAAATTTCTTTCGAATGATTTTGAACTTCGTAGAGGTCATTCAAATTTGTCAGTCATTTTGCAAGGATTTTTCTATCAATTTCTTCTAAAAGGTTTTTCATTGGAATGAGAGGTGGGCTTTGTGCTGGCCAAGGCATTACACGTACTCATTGAGAAGCGAACAATTCTTTAACTACCTTAGACGAGTGTTTCGGATCGTTGTTGTGCAGAAAGGTGAACCTTAAACTCATGTTATCTTCGGTAAATGGAAGCATATGATTCTACAGAATGTCACGATAAACAAAACGATCCATTATCCTGCCTAACTTAACCACTGGGCCCATCCCCAAAACATAACGACCCCTCTACCATGCTTCACACAAGGTCTAGTGTACTTGGGATTATACCTTTCATCAATTGGTTGTCTCACCTATGAAATGCTATCAGATTAGAAAACTTTGCCAACTTTCATCGGAAACAAAATTGTTTTCTATTGCCTATCTGTCCAGTTCACATGTTCTCTTACAAAAAGTAGTCTTGCTATTCTATAGTTTGCAAAAATGAGGGCTTCCTTGCTGGTTTTCTACCATAGAAACCAGCTCCTTTTATTCTTTGTTTCATGGTACTCATCAACACACTGAGTTCGTTTATGTATTTCTTGTATTTAAAATTGGAAATCGTCTTAGAAATGACCGATATGTTTAAATTTAAATCTACTGCAATTTTACTCTGCTTTTCACCACTCCGAAACTTTTCTACAATGTTTTTTTTAATTTGTTTCCATAAATGGACATTTCCAGCATTTTTAGCTTTAAGGAACGATCTCGAACACAGAAATAAATATAAAATCATTGAATTGAATATAGGGTTTGGTTGTTTTACTTATGAACCATGTCCGAAATAAAATGTTGAATAAAGACTATGTAAATAAAGATATCCGTATATAAATTGAGGTACGAAATGTTTAGACACTTAATAATTATAAAATTGATTTAAATTAAAACGAATTGTTTTTTTTTATAAAATGATTATGTTTTTAATTTATTTGCCTACATATGAAAGATAGTGTATGTCAGTTTTTAAATATGAAATACTCAGAGTTTAACTTCTGGGTAATTATTACCATTTTAGTATAGTAAGGATGAAACAATTTAAGACTTAAATATTTGTACCACCTCAGTAAAAGAAGATATAAGATTTGTTGATGACATACAATGTGTCCTGTACATTCAAACCATTAAAACGTTAAACCAGAACATTATGCTCAAATTTTATAAGTCTTTGTTTTATGTAAATAACTTTCTTAGAGTTTCCTAATTGTTATTAGGCTAATAACCTCATGTAAAATTCTCTTTACGAGACATCTGGCAACCCCTGACCGACATATTAAGACACGAACATCTATGTACTATGTACAGTCTCCCCTGGAAACACGATACACATACCCGTACACGCACTAAACTTTAATCCTAGCGTATGTTCAAGGCTGTTATCCTAAATAGTCCATTCGGGACGAAATTATAATTAGAGCCTGCGGAGTCCGTAATTAGCTGAGCTACGATCAAGTGCCGTCGATGAAGCGGGGCTTCACGGCTCAGACAATAAAGTTACTCAGAACACCTCGATTTCCATGCCGGGATGCCGGTCCGATGAATTCGTGGAATGCCTAAAAGGATTTCTACATGTCTATTGTTTCGCTATTAATTTCGTAACGGTACACCGAAGTAATTATTGCCTAGATATATGAAGAGGAACGTGCGGGGGAGTCGAAAATTTAATTTGGAAAATTATGCACGATAATAATACACAATGGAGCAGATTTTCTCTGAGCATGTGAAAGCTTCGTTCGGGTTCAATTTGAATTTGGTGGGATTCCTATTAAAATCTAACTGCCGGTTATTAAGATTCTTTGTCGCAAACTGGATGAAAATATCGTCATAAATATTAAATTTTTTTATTTTAATGGTCGCTTTTAATTTGTTTTTGATTGTTTCATCCACCTTAGCCTCACGATGTGATTGTAAACGTTATTGCTTGGTTTTATAGCTGCGAATACTGTCAGTTTTTACGTAATTACTTCATTATATTAACACAGCCAAATATGCGGTAAAATAGTCTACGGACCGAGCTATCCCAGGAGAATGCAAAAGTACTTACCAGCTCGAATTAAATTGGAACGGAATTACTTGGCTGCAGCGCCTTTATGGTTTTTGCACTTCGTGGTCTGTGTACGCAGCAATAATTAAGGGTTGTATGTGCGATGTGCGAATTGATTGCTCTTTTTGATAGCTTCATAATATTAGGCTGTATAACCGTAAGAGTCAATACTTTTCACAGGGACTGTTTTATTAACTTTGACGCCTTCTACCTTAACTGTCAACTTTTCTGTTCCTATCAGGGAAATCTTATATGGAAAAATAAATAAAAAAGTCATTACACGTACGAGATCAAAATGCGGATTGAAGCAATCAATGATTGAGTTCAAGTTGAACTTGAAATATACGTCAAAACAGCCAAATTCATCCAATTTGCGACACAATACGTAATTATGTTTACAATACATTGAATGATTTCGAAAGAAAAAAAACGGCGATGTCTGTTAGGATGAAACTGGACTATGTGATTTACAGTCGCAATCACATCGGCGGAAACAAAGAAAATCGAGGATCGGCCGGAACGACTTCATAAGAATTAATGATGAATCCGTGAAATAGATCGCGGCGCCCTTTGTTGCGTATACGGAGGGATAGAATGTGATTAATGAAATTTGTAATCAATTCATTACCGGAGATTCGCATCTCCCTTACATTTTTACGAAGATTAATAAAGCACGGCGTAAAGTTACTGTCTGGTGAGTTTGCGGGAAAAAAGGACATATATTCGGCTGGAGGATGTGTTTTAGAGTGATTGTTGTGTGAGGGGAGAATGTCACTCTAATATAATTTTCATATGATGGATAATTAAACTTTGATGACGGAATCTTACTTAAATTTGTATATCCAAATCCTAATTGTTGATAATTTTTATTTCTAGTAGAAAAATGAATTCTTTGACCTTCATAATATAATATAAAAATATTGATTTATTTCAGAATAGTGAGTAAAACACATCCCAAAATTTATTTAACAACAACCGAAACCTCACCTATTTTAATAATTTGTACGTCTGAAATGTTTTCGACCTGAACCCAAAGATGACGGCACTCTTCAATAAAAGCTAGTGAACGTAGTTGTGCATCTTTTGACAGTTACTCACCAAAGTTTAGGCCATTTTGAACATGTAGTTTTTAGTTGACAGTCGTTTGAGTGAGTCGATGTGAGTGTTTTTGTGAAAATAGAAAAATTGAGTATTGAACTGTCATTAAATTTTTGTATTTGAAAGACAATAGGCCTACGCAAATCAAAGATGAATTAGACACTGTGTATAGGGACTCTGCACCATCATTTACCACAGTGAAATTTTGGGCTGCTGAGCTTGGAAGACGATCAAGGACGTCCAAAAACTGCAACTACTGATAATGACATTGATAAAGTTCACCAAATAGTCTTAAACGATCGCCGAATTAAAGTGAGATAGATAGCAGAGGTAACGAAAATGTCCAAAGAATGTGTCAGTCACATATTAAATCAAGATTTAGACATGAGAAAGCTTCCCGCGAGTTGGGCACCGCATTTGCTGGACCAAAAACGTGTTTGAATGAACATTTCCAACGCTCTGCTGATGCAGCCTAGACGCAATAAATCCGAGTTTTGGCGCCGATTAATTACTGTAGATGAAACTTGGATACACCATTTTACACCCGAAACAAAAATACAATCAAAACAGAGCACTATAAAGGGGGAACCGACTCCAAAAAAAGAAAAAACTGTTTTTTGGCTGGGAAAGTGATGGCGACTATTTTTTGGGATAGTCATGGAGGTTTCTTCGTTGATTATCTTCAAAAAGGAAAAACCATTACAGGAGCATACTACGCATCATTACTTGACAAGCTGAAGGCAGTAATTGCCGATTTCACCAAGACACACCTCAACGGTTGCCATGGCAAAAATCGACAAATTACGGTTTGAACTGCTTGACCATCCGCCTTACTTACCAGATCTAGCCTCAAGCGACTTCATTTTGTTCCTCATCTGAAAACTGCGCTCGGAGGACACAGATTTTCGTCAAATTAGGAGGCAATCACCTTTGTGAACAATTATTTTGCAAAGAAAAAGGCCGAGAACTATTTGGACGGGTTAGAGTAATGGGAGCATCGCTGATAGAAGTGTGTAGAGTTACAAGAAGACTATATAGAAAAATAAATATAAAAATTAAGAAAAAAATTGTTGTATCATTGTTAGGTTGGAAACTTTTCAGACCACCCTCGTAAATATTCTCTAAAAAGATAATAAAACAAGAAGGCTTTGAGTATTTTTAAATATAAATGATCTTTAAATACCAAGTAATGAACTTCGAGCATGAAAAGGCTCATTGCATCATTTTAATTTTAAGAATAAAACAAACTTCTATATTTATGGCAGATTTTTTTTAAATACACCACAAAATACGGATCTTTCTTTATTGATTTAGACAGTTATTGAACCCGTCATGCGATACACTCGAACCTGTAGTATCCGATAAAGTGGTTAATTAAAGACCTAGATAAAAAAAGCTGGCGATAAAATCGATGCGCCCAATTGAGCGCAAAATAAAAGGGTCTCGGTGAAACTGTACCGATGGTAATGACGGGCGTTTGTTGGGAAATCGCGGACGGCTATGATTGTGCAACTTTGACAGATTCGATTGGGATTTAGACGGTTGGCGGTCATTAACGCCTCAAGAAAACGTTCCATTACTTTGTAGTGCTCTCGAGGTCCGACAATCATCGTTATCCGTCCATTGTTCCACGGAATAGATTCACCACCTCCGCCCCTCCTCAGATTGAACAGCATCGTTCGACGAAGGGGGACACACATACAAAGAACAATGCCCGACATGTCAGCCAGGACATTAGTTTCGCAGTTATAAATGTCAAGACGGCACACACTGATGGCACGCAACCGCAGTTATTGTTTCTGTCAGTTTCTTGGAGAAAGAATTTCGGGGGATATTAATGTTGCTGGATTAGAAAAACTCATACCGGGAGTATTCATACACATGAACGGTATTATACGAGTCATTATGATTTGATGTGACATTGTGACAGGGGCGGTTATTGCATGGGATGTTTCACATTTGGTTTTTGTCTTCAAGCATCTCTTAGGATTTAATTACATATTTGTCTAGCATATTATGGATTACGACAGGAGATATTCCTCATAAATGTCAACTTATGTCCACTTCAAGAGTGATATACTCAAACCGTTTTCAATCAAACCTCAAATTAGCAGGGTTTACATTACAACATCCAATTGTAATATTATTTGTTAATCTAAATGGCAATGGCAGGCTGATTTAAGGATAACGAAGTGATAAATAACTGCACAAACAAACAACAAATTTAGTAAAAATCACCAGAAAAATACTGATTTCATCAACTGAACCGAGAGCAAGAAGGATTCCTCGAATCCTGGAAACTTAATGCGATTAATTACGAGATCCAGTCCGTTGGAAAACAGCGCTGATTCGTTAAAGTAAATACAAGTGTGACACGAACACGGTTTGGATGTGACGTGCCCGGGCCGGTTCCTAATTGTGGGCCTTGTCCCTGACGTGTCGCTGAGGGTGTCGCTCAACCAATTATTATCATCAGTTAAGCCCACACTCGGTGATGTTTGGAAAGTGTGTTTGCTTTTCCTTGATTGATTCCGGATGCAGCATGTCTTGTTATTCTTCCTTGTTAATATGATGGTGCTGGAGATGAGTGTTTATGTGGGCCAGTGTGATTTTCAATCGACATATCGAACCAATATAAAATCATTTTTAAGTTAATAAATCAAATATGTCTTTATTACTTGAAACTGTCCGTTTTTTGATCAATTTTGTTACCTATAATTAATTAATAAACTTAATGTACTTACCTGCTTGTTCAAGAAGCTTTAACGTGAACCATATTCTAAAAACTACTCGGTAATAATTAAAGCTCTGGTAGACGGGAAACGGAAAATAATCATTAAACTCTCCCATACTACAGGCAAAACTCCGCATTTACACTTTGTTATTAAAATTAACTTTAAGTTGATGTTTGTGTTCGCGTGGAAAGTTCGATTACATGTACTTTCAGCAATCGTTAATAATTTAAAGCGTTGGGAAAAAAAGCGGCGCGTATTTTGCAAAACGTCTGCAGCCGGATTTAAAAGTTCCATTAATAATTCCAACGGGCAACAATGCAATGCAAATTGAATTTGATTAATATTTTAATTCATGATTAACACTTGAATGAGTGTTCCCCGAGTCGCAAGAGGAACGAATAATGAAATATGAGAACTCATTTAATGAATTCTTTTATGCAATCTTTTTCGGAAATCAACAGCCGAAGATATTGAATAAAAAAGTCTATTGAAGGTCCGTGATGAGCGGGTCTGTCAAGGTGGGATACAAAAAGAAGGAGACGTCGGATAAAGTTACGGGAGTGTTAAATGGATGTCTATTTTATGTGAAATGAGGTGTGTTCGGTGCCGCGGAATCTTTCGTTCGCATGCTCTTTTATTTAAATGGACGGCGATTTTTCTGTTCCCGGTTAAATTTATCAAGATGTTCGGGCCCCCGGATCCCGACGAAATGTTGTCATATGAACTTCACACAAAGTTTTTGCATGGGATTTATTTTTCATGCAAAGTACGTGTAGTTTCGTTGACGGTTTGTATTTTACATGCGCGTGAAACTTCACCAATTCCATTCGAAATATTCAATCAGGCGATTTGCATATAAATATTCTCTCTTTCTTGTTGTATCATGTCTTGCAAACTTTAAAATCATCTAAAAAACAAAGACAACTTGAAGGTAAATCTTTTTGATTTCTTACTTCGTTATTGGATTTTCTTACTGATATATGAGCTTACAAGTCACCCGATAAAAAAATAAAAAGGTCTAGATGTTGAAAAACATAATCAAATTATTAAAAGAATAATTCTTTTTAATTTAAATTAATTTTATAATTATTAAGTGTCTAAACATTTCGTACCTCAACTTATATACGGATATCTTTATTTACATAGTTTTTATATAACATTTTATTTCGGGCAAGGTTCATAAGTAAATCAACCAAATCCTATATTCGATGCAATTGATTTTATAATTTATTTCTGTGTCCGACATCGTTCATTAAAGATAAAAATGTCTAGAAGTGTCCATTTATCGATACAAATTAAACAACAAATTGTAGAAAAATTCCGGAATGGTAAAGAAGCAGAGTAAAATTGCAGTAGATTTAAATTTAAACCTTTCGATCATTTCGTAGACGATTTCCAACAGAAGGAATACACTGGAAGGAGTTTCTAAAAGTGGTAGAAAACGTCTGACTAACAGAATTGTAGTCAGGAAAACAAACACGCTTGTTGTTCGCGACAAAGTCGATTCCAATTATTCAAATCTGATGATATTTCATAATTGAGAGGACCAATTAATGAAAGGTATAATCTCAATTACGCTAGACCCACTGTGGAACATGGTGGAGGAGGTGTTATGGTTTGTGGATGTTATTATGGGTTCGGCATATGCCCAATGGTTAAGTTGAACGGGATAATGGATCGTTTTGTTTATAGTGACATTCTGTAGAATCATATGCTTCCATATCCGAAGATAACATGAGTTTAAGGTAAACCTTCTAGCACGACAACAATCTAAGCACTCGTCTAGTTATGCTTTTCAAGGAGTACGTGTAATGCCTTGGCCAGCATAAAGCCCAGACTCCAATCCAGTAGAAAACTTTTGAGAAGAATTTGATCAGAAAATACATGCAAAAAGACTGTCAAATTTGAATGAACTCTACTAAGAATTCTAAACGATTGTATTGAAAAGCTGCCAAAATCAATGAAGAAAAGGTGTTTTGAAATTATTAAAAATAATAGATATGCTACTAGATACAAAATAAAAGAAGGCTAAATGTATGTAAGGTTGTTTTATTTTCTAGTTGCTCTTTTTTTGACCCTTGAATATTTTTCAAATATATAACTAAATCCACTAATAAACAATTATATTGCTGTATTGTTTTTATCAAAGAGACTGCATAAGTGACAATAATATGCGTATTTAAACTCACACTATATATATGCCGCTTATGTTATGGGCCCCATTAACAAAATAAAAGGCTACCCTATTGTGAATATGACGTGCCGTTAAAATTTATATTTCAACATGACAATGACACCAAACTCATTGGCAAACTTGTTAAAGAATGGTTTGTTTGACAAAAAATCAATGTCCTAACGTGGTCAGCCTAATCTCCCGATCTTAATCCAATAGAAAACTTGTGGAAAATTGTGGATAAGAAATTTAAAGCAAATTACATCATAAATGAAGCACATTTTTTTGAACAAATGAAAAATGTTTGGAATAATATGGACGAAGAAATAATTTCCTATCTATGTGTGACGATGTTATAGCCATTAAGGGATACTGAACGAAATTTTAAATATTAGGCCATTTACGTTGGATTTACTTTTTTTTAATTTTTATGAAGAGTTGCTCTAATTTTGTTGAGATAAAAATTGTTAATTTATTGGTGTAATTTTTTTTGTATGTCATCGTTAACATGACATGTTTTGCCAATGAATAACATTTTTTTAAGTGTTTTATTATTTAATGGAACAAAAATCAGTACTAAGTATATATTGTTCAGTATTTAAACAAAAAGAAAGTGGCTCTAATTTTGTCCGATACTGTATACATACATTTTGATTTAACTGTTGTGTTTATTTTAAATGAAATTTTAGATATATATGTATATAAAAAACATCCATTTACATTACTTAACATAATGTTAACATTTACATACTTATTTCTTTGTAAAAGCTTTAGAAGCACAATATCTGTACTTTGTACATTTCTAGATGAAAAGTTTTAGAAAGCATTTTATTTCCTTATGCCCCAAAAATAATGCTGCCATAAAAGACTAAAATATATATGTAGTATCGTCAATATTTTATAGACACACTTCCTTTAAGTATAAAAACAAAGCTAACACAGTTTTAATATCATTTTTACACCCAACCGATAAAACTTAAACATGCATCGGGAGTTTTATGTCCCTTGTATTCACGCATCTTTGATTTTTATGCGCGAACGCGAGCTTTAGTTGCGGTGTGAAAGGCAAAGGATCGTGATATATGATAGCCTGGCCATTGAAGCGAATCTGGGGGAAAAATCAAATATATTTTAAAAATCTACTGTATACAGTCACAGTCACAAAAATTTCTTACACATGTGTTAAAATTATGACTAACTTAATTATAGGCAATCAAGTCTCAACTGCCATTAGATATTACTAAAAAAAATAAAATTTAATACATGAAGACTAATAAGTAACCATTGGTTGAAATCAGTGAGATTACATTTTGACCCCATCAAACATGTTCTCGTTGTTTAGCAATGCCATAGAAAACCTGTTAGGAGATTATAGAAGTATGAATATCATTTGACTATAGATGTGCTCCCTCCGTTTTCCCCAACAACATAAAGGACAGATTATATTTGGACTGTCGTGTATTTTTATACTCCGGGCGTTACGATTGTTTAGTTTTATTCGGCCAGAGTTATAGGTAGGGTACTTTCTATGCTTTGTGTTCGAATTTAAACTTTTTTTTATGTGACTTGTCGTTATGCGGCGTTTAATGTAATAAAATTACCTCAATAAAATGGGTTAGAAAGTTCCCCTTGCATTTTTTGTGTGTGTGGCCTTTTGTTCTGCTAGTTTTCGTATTCAGCATATTTTCATAATTGACAGGTTGCTTTGAATGAAACCTGTCGACCGTGCACACAAATGATGGCTGCTAACTTATACAAAATTTGAGGCACGGAGTTTATTAGTCTTATTTGTAGAGGTGTAGAGCAAATCAAATGCTGGATACGTATGAACCTATTCTATACTCTAATACTTATATATAAATTCAATATTTCAAAAGTTTCTTGAAATTAATCTTAATCTTAACCATTTTGTATTAAATTTCACGAAATCTAATTTAATTAAAACATCAAAATATAACTGTCTCGTCTGAATTAAATTTCCCTCATTCGGTTCTTTGTCTCCAGTGTAAAATTACAGGAGACATACATTAGCCAAATTTACTTTAGTTCAGGTCTATCGGTTTAAGGTGAAAAATGTCCCTTTGCTTATTTAACGAATCCCCCGCGACAAATAAATGAATCTGACTATGCGAAAGTCGCTGACGCGCGTCTTGTTATCTTTAAAATAATATCTCGGGGATTATCCCGACCGCAGACTTGTTTTTATCGTAATAAAAATGCTTACAAGAGATCCCATCGCTCGGAGATAAAGAGGAACATCATCCGAAATAGACAATACAGACATGGAAAATTTATTATTAATATTGGATGTATTAGGGGAAAGCAATATCTCTTTCGGTTTTTATTCGTGGAACATAAATCTTGATTTTATAAACTGTCGGTGCAGTTCCTCTCACTGAAGATTTTATTTTTACGTTAGAAAATATTATTCAAATTTTATTTTGAATGTTAATAAAACTCTATATTTTAGATTATATTATTATTTGATTATATATTATTTTTTAATGTCGAATATGAGTTCACTTTTGATGTATTAATTTTTTCTTAAAAAGTAAATCTATATAGAAACCACTCCTCAAATTTCCATTTCATTTGAAATAAGATATCTGAAATTAATACTAATTAATTAGCATCGGTCAAACTAATTGCATTCAATCCCCGTATTTACATACACAGCTTCCAAACAAGAAACCAGAACCGGCACTGAAGTTTGCATAACAAACCCCTTTGCCCAGACACACTACCTACCACTTTTAAACAACATGTCAACCGTCCTTTTATTTACCCGGTAACAGCCCTTTCGGGAAACCGATAGTGCCCAATACATCGACTATTTTCATGCAAATAAGCCTCATCGAAACAAGTGTTGCGTAAATCGTATACGTCGAAGAAAGTCCGTCAATTAATATGGAAGTTATTGTTTTGGAGGGAATAAGGGGTTCATTGTGAACGGTCCCTTTGTCCGTGCGATATTCTGAAGTAGGATATTACGGAAAGCTCGGACTGGACAGGTACAAAAAAATCCCCACAACTTATGTTCATGATTTTAGGGGTAATTGGTCTAAGAAAATTAAGAAATCTCCCCTGTAGTATGTGTAGTTGGATATATATTATTTTAATAAGTATAACTGATAGTCTTAACTAATATTATTAACAACAAAAGTTAATTTAATAGTAATAATTATTATGAAACCTGTCACATCCCCCTTTAAAAAATTGTTCGCATTGATGTTCAAAAATCCGATCACGAGTTAAAAATCATACGAAATATTTTATTTTTTTAGCATTCTGAATGAACGAAGATTATTTTGAGTATATATTCTTTTAAGAAACGTTTATTATTTGTACATACCATTTATTTTTTACCATTTTTGTGACAAAAGTATTAGTAATTAAAGAAAAATATCGAAGCTACCATACATACATTTTTTAAAACGTTGACTTACATTGTTTTTATTCTTTATCAAACTTTGACTTATTTCTTTTTTTATGTAAATGTTTATTAGTTAATTTAGCTGAAGTACCATTTTGACTTTGGTTAAAGAATTTCTGGTAAAGTTTTTGATTTTCTGGTAATGGATATATCAGTCTAAAATCACCTCTCCACTTATATTCCATATCAAAATATTCTTGAAATGTCTTCCCAGTTATTTTTCTTCTGTGTTTGAAAGACTTTCCACTGGTCAATCTATCTGTTATACGTTTCCTATCTTGGAGTATAATTTTCATCTTGTCGCAACAGTCTAAGTTCATCATTGCGAACATGTCGTAGATCAAATTTTCTTTAACATCAAAATCAGCCAGAGTTTCAATGTTAAAGCTTGGAGAATGATTTACTTCCAGTATTTGAGGTTTTAATTTATGATCGAGAATGATGTCGATGCCAAGAAGTTCCGAACATGCTGGGAACAAATCGTGGTCCGGAAAACAAGTTATGTATAGATGTTTTAGTACTGGCTGAACACTGATTATAGTTTTTATAATGGCATCGTCTATTTTATTCCAAAGTGCATCCACATTGTGGTTTTGAGCGGTCAGCAAATCGTTAAGCCATGCCAACGTCTGTTTTATTTGACCATTTGTTTCGCTATATTTGTTTACCGAATAGTTCGTTAAATGCATAAAAGTATTTTTGACGTTCCTACCTTTCGGTGTCTTGTAAACATTTGAAGCGAAACGTACCAATCCTTCATTGTAAATGTATATTCGCAATGGATCACAAGAAGTAACAAGAACGTAAACTCTAAGGTCGAATTTGTATCCATTTACAAGGTATGGTCTGTTAACATATACTTGACAAATTTTCCGAACAATAGGCGAAATATTTTTTAAGGACCGGATTATTTCGATGCCTTTACCCCGACTTCCGCGGTCTGGTTTTAAAATAAATGAACAATTCTTGTGGTTCGTACTATACAATATAGCATCGCTATAGTCGAATGGCAAACACCAAGTCTTGGGGAAAAATTTGTAATCCTTCGGGAATAGTTTCGACATGCGGTTTAGATTTCTAGCCAGCAGGTCTTTTCGACACAATTCCGACATGCCTGGAAAGTGATTTATTTTCTGGTACCTTTTCATTTTTTTGTATTTATCAAACACAACGAACATATCAGTCCAGTAAAGGTTCCAATCGTCATCTTCTTCGACTTTTGGATAGCCGAATATTTCTGCTGTTGTTGAAACCAAATCATAATGACAATTTGTAAGGCACACTGAAACACTATTGTTTTTCTTCTTTTTCGGTTTTTTGTGACATGCAGGTATAGAGTGTGTACTTGATTTTCCCTCCATTGACTTGGTATTTTTTTAGTAACACTTTCACATAATTTTGATAAACTAACCTAACCTAACACTTTTGACTGAAATATTGTCAAAAAATGAATTGTTACAAATTAAAAAATGATCAATTACTATTATTATTTATTAAGTGTTATATTTCACAAATAACTAAGTTAACTTGTTTGGTTGGGTCTGCTCAACTTCGATTTTCTTAATGGAACAGCACACTTTTGGATTATTTCCGTTGAATCCGCAGTGAGATTTAATAAGAAAGTTAAGTCTCTCGATAGTCATTGGAGTTTGAAGGTCATTGGAATTGGCCCAAAGTGAGGGACACTCTTGTATTTCGATGCAAACTCCTTTTTCTTCATTTGGTGTATTACATACGTCTGAAAATTAATAAAAAATGTGTTTCAATACACCAATTTTAAAAGAAGGACATAAAGACTAATATTTTAGGGCATAAAGAATATTTTGTCGAACATTTGTACAAATATTTAATATATTAAAATATATTAAAGTTCATTAATATATTTTACTAGAAATATATACTTTATTTATACAATATAATTAAATGTATCAGTTAATTATATTAACTAGTAGATTGTTTTCAGTATAATGAATAGTTCAAATAAATAGTATGTTTCTAATATTAAATTAATTTAATTACCTTGAGTAATTTTGCTGTACACGGTACCGAATAACAGCAACATCGAGACAAGAACACATTGCGCAAACATTTCGAGTGATCTAACGCGGAGAACTGAACATTTTGTTCAATTCAATTCAAGACCCGATCTCCTCCTTCGATCCTCCTTGACTTTGTCATTGGTAACCCGTTATTTCGCAACTGTATCTCAAATCGTTTGTAATTCACGATGCACGTTATTTTTGACATCTTCACCATCTATACAATTAACGGTAGACTTGTTACAATCGCCAAAGTGACATGTGTGCCAAATTTCAATGTCATTGTCGTGTGATTATGTTTTAATTATATCGCAAGGAAATTCTAAGTTAGTCGATTGATGGCGGAACACAATACAGTCCCATTCGTCGACAACAGCGACAGTTCAGGCTGGTCGTCGGAATCCGATAAAGCTGATTCAAAGGAAAGAACCAAGAAACTGTCAAAATTGTCCAGCAAAAGCACCGTGGTCGAGACCGTACACAAAAAAAAGAAGAAGGGCGTGATTTCGGTGTGTTTAACAAATTGCAGGTATGAGGTTATTAGAAAGACTGCACAGAAATTTGGATATAAGGAAGTGGCGGAGGGTGAAAATTGGAATATGTATTGGACTGACTTATCAATCACTATAGAAAAATGTAAGGATATGAAGCGCTTCCAGAAGATCAATCACTTTCCAGGAATGTTGGAGATATGCCGAAAAGACCTACTTGCCAGAAATTTAAACCGAATGTTGCGATTATATCCAAAAGAATATAATTTTTTTCCTAAAACATGGTGTTTTCCAGCTGACCTTGGTGATGCATTAACCTACAGCAGAGTACGCAAGAACAAGACATTCATCCTCAAGCCCGACACTGGTAGTCAGGGCAGAGGAATTGTTATTACTAAAAGTTTAAAGGAAGTTAGACCCTACGATAAAGGTATTTGTCAAGTTTATATCACCAGACCCTATTTAATAGATGGTTACAAATTCGATCTACGTGTATACGTATTGATAACTTCATGCGACCCTTTGAGGATTTACATTTACAATGAAGGACTGGTCAGATTTGCTACGAGTCGTTATAAAGAACCAAACGGAGTGAACATTACCAATGTTTTTATGCATTTAACAAACTACGCGGTAAACAAACACAGCAGAACTTACAACCAGGATACTGAAGGTGGTAGCAAAAGAAGATTGTCCTGGTTTAACGGATTTTTAAGAACCTTAAAACACGACGTGGATGGACTCTGGTATAGAATCGACGATGTGATCATTAAAACTATCATAAGCGCCTGGCCAGTCCTCAGACACAGCTACGCAGCGTGTTTTCCTAATCACGATATTGTGCCGGCTTGTTCTGAGTTGCTTGGGGTAGATATAATTCTGGACAGAAAGCTAAACCCTCAAATATTAGAAGTCAATCATTCGCCTAGTTTTCATACTGATACAATTTTGGACAGTGACGTCAAAGAAAATTTATTAAACGACATGTTTGCCATGATGAACCTTGAATATTGTGATAAAAGAAAAATAATGCGCGAAGACAGAAAAAAGGTACGCGAAAGATTGTTGCACGGCGCTGTAAAAGAGTCCTTGCATAGCGAGAAAAAATTTACTGATTATTGGAAATTAGAACATCAAAATAGAGGCGGGTTCCGCTTAGTTTATCCGTCTGCCGCTACTGAACACGTTTACAAAAAATTCTTTGAGCAAGGACAGTGCTCTTTGTTCAATGACACTGCAGCAAGTAGGGCCAGAGAAGCCGCACAGAACGCGATGCGTGACGAGATGGTGCTCAAAGCAAAAGTGGAAGCTGCCAAAAGAATAAACTCACAAAAGCCGGCTAGACCATTAGAAGTTAAGAGCAGATCCCAAATCAGAAGTTTGGAACCGTCATTCTACATGAGTTCCAAGTGTAGTTCAAATTCCTTCGAACCACAAATGATTGTGGAGGCTGAAGAAAGGGACAGGTTGCAAAGAATGGCGCAAAGGGAATACTTGGTAAGAAGTAACGGAGTTATGGAGCATGTTTACTTTTCGATGAAGCGGAATGGGGTTTTGAGACCGCAGGATGAGAGAAAGTTCGCGATTTTTGACAAAATTCGAAGTTCAGGGGAGCCCCAAACAATTTTAGGTGCAAAGACCAATAAACCGGCAATTAGCGAATTGTTGGAGAACATCCAAAGTAGCAATGGATCCGGAGAACTTATCCGCAAAGAAATTTTATTCCCATAATTGTATCTGTCTGGTAGTTGATATTAAAGCATATTAGTTTTGTCTTAGTATTTAATAAATTGTTATTGAAAGGGGTTTTTACTTTTTTAGGGTCATTTGTAAATATTAAAAATGTTGGCAGAAATTGAAATGTTACAGGTGAGTTAAATTGATTGTCGTTTTAATTAACACCATTTGTCTCTGGTGCATTCTAGTTTTGCACAAGGGGGCGATATTCAGGGAAAGTTAATATAAAAAAGTTAATATACAAAAACAAAAAATTCACGAATAATCGAAGTAATATTTTGGTGATACATAAACTGCGTACGACACAAATTTAAATTGCTTTATTCCTTGGAGATTGGTCCCAAAGTTTTAATAAACCCATCTACACGTCTCCAACGTTTAGAGATCAGCTGACTGTATTCTCTAATGGAGGTATTAAAATTAAAAAATGTAACGAAATGTACAAAATATTAAATATATATATATATATCAATTGTTTGATTAAAGCTTCTAGAGAGAGAAACCCTTTTTACGAAACTGAACATAGAAACAAAGAAGCCCCACACTACAACATGTAAATCAACCCCTCGAATATGTGAGCATATTAAGCATCTTTATGATTAATTTATGTTGCCCCAAAACGCACACACATCAAAAGTCGACCAAAAGGGACACACTTAGGTGAGAGCTTTTGTGCGAAAGGGGTTTGATTGTAACTCGATTCGACCGCAGTCATTTTCAATATATGAGTATGGGGTTACCTGTGTTATGCAGGACCCTACTTAAAAATTAGCGCGGCTGAACTGGCCGCTTTTTCTTCATTGTCTATCGAGGCCAGAACGTCGTCCACTCGACTTGTACACGGGAAACGTCATTTAGTGCTATGGCAACCTTTGACATAATTTGCTTTGAACGGTTTCAAGCGGATAATTGGAAAACGAATATGTAGAAAGTTTTAATTAATTTTTTCTACGGGCTCATATGTTCAGATACTTTGACATCGAAATCATACTTGTTTGAACATACACATAGGAGGTAGACCGAAAAGATATCCACAATATCATCTAAAGAATATATTTTGTAATTGAGAGGTACTTCTGAAAAAAGGGAAAATAGTATTTATGAAGTTTAGAAATGATCATAAACAAGAGAGCAATCTGGGATATAAGATAAATTGCCATTTCTTATTCAACCAACACTCATTTTCCAGAAATCTGTATACTAAATAAATCTACCTTGAAATTTAGCCTCGAATAAATTAGGTTAATTGGATAAAAGTACTAGTTAAATTAAATGTTTAACATTTAAACAAATGTAAAATATATCTATAGTATGGTTATTTTAACGACCTTGGGATCACAGACTTTTTTATTTCCAAAGACCGGCGATATTTGCTAATTTTGCATCTTTAAGAAGTGTTGCCATTTTATGGCGTAACTTTTGGGAAACTACGACTAATACAATCGTGCAAATGTCGAGACGTATATATTTACGATGCCAGGTTATTTTATGCAGGACGTAAAACGAACATAAACCACACCTTAAACACTTGCCACCAGAATACATACAAGACATAAATATGCAGAAGCCTTAAACACCTAAGTTCACTGTTTGTTTAATCCCTTCAATGGCTGATGAGAGAAATATTTAAAATATAAATTTTATACCAAGGGCTACTATTGGCATTGATGATTTAATTGGAGTTGATACCAATCGATCCTCACTAAATGAAACAATTTATAATAATGAAAGTCCATATTAATTCCATTAATTCTCAATTTAATCAATCTAAATGTTTTCAATCTGTCCGTTTTATGTTTCGATGAACACATGTGCTCCGAGCGACAAAGAGAACAATAACGTTCCATTTTGCAATTTTTAATAATTCAAAACCATTAATAATTTTTAATTTGGGGAAATACTTTGATGGTTGAACGAAGGCTTTTAATTTTCACAAAAGGGCGTCCACTTTAAATAATGGGGAGTTAATCCTGACCAACGTCCGGCGCTGTATAAAGCATGTGTCGTGATTTATAAGCTTTTAAAAATATGGGACCGTCAACTCATAAATTTTGTTTTGTCATCTCCCCTAAAGCTTTTTCTAATTACAGTCTTACTCCGATTTCACATAAATACTAAATGGACGACGGGTTTTTAAATATGATGACAGTTTTTATCAATTCTAAATATACATATTTCTAAATTACAATCGTAAAATAGAAGAATCAAAATAAAAAGTCAGGTTCCACCGAGATTTGAACTCGGATCGCTGGATTCAAAGTCCAGAGTGCTAACCATTACACCATGGAACCGTTGAGTAAAATATGATTTTAGACATTACTAAACAAATTGCATATTAAATTAAAATACACGACATTTTAAAATTGGTTTATTTGTACTTCCACAAATATGTTCTATTTAAAAACTTAATCTCTGAAATTATTTCTATAATATACAGAGTGTCTTAAAAATTGATACCCTTAATAAAACACATATTTTCTTGAGGCAGTTCATAGTTTATTTTCACTAAAAATTATAATAATATTGATAATTTATTAAAAACATATATACACATTAAAATACTTTAAAGTAAAATATATAATACATGGTATTTACACTTGACTAAAATATCCACAGACTTTATGGATTAAATTGATTTAATCTTATTGTCATGGTTGCTTTTATTTAATGTTCTGTTGAATCCAATCAACATACGGTGGTAGATACGTATAAACCGAAGGTCTAGTTCCACATGGACCCAAACCGAAGGATGTAATTCCGACAAGCAGATAAATATATTCCGAACCATAGATCTGACCCAACATTAAAGGTCCACCCGAGTCACCTTTACACGTGTCTTTGCCGTTTGTTCCACCTGCACAAACTTGACTCTTGTTCCACACAAGTTTTTTGTTCAGTTGTTTGCATTCCTCTGGAGATGCGTATTTTATTCTAGCCTTAAGTTTCACGGAACTAGATAGAGCTAAAAACAATTGATTTTATTTGAAGTAATGTAAATTAAATTTTGAATTTTAAAATTTGACGTATATTACAAAGGAAATATTTACCGGTCAGCGTTTGTCCCCAACCAGCGATATCAAATGTTTCATTGCCTTGGAGTGTGAAATCTCTGTTTGGTAAACAAATTGGTTTAATATAATCTGAAATATTTTAAAATTATTAGTGGCAGAACATGCATATTTTTATTCATTCATTATATAGTTTGTGTAATTCAGCTTTGAAAACTTATTACGTCTCAAAACCATTCATTTTAGAAAAATTAATTGGAGAAAACAAGAAAATATTTGTCCTTTGAAGAATATAAGTACCTGAAAAGGTGACAGAAGTTGACAATCGTATTAATCCTATGTCATTTTGTGGATTTCGAATTTTAAATTTGGGATGAACTTTAAAAGATTCTATGAAATATTGAATTGGAGGATCTGAACACCCTCCAAAAATACAATCTGTTTCGTTATTCGTATCGTATTCTCCCAGAATTACATGATCGCTACAATAAAATTGTCACTATTAATTACTGTTATATTAATATTTCAATACAACTTACAGCCTTTGTAGTTGAAATTGCCTCAGAACTTCTTTGTCCAAACAATGACCAGCAGTGACAATATATTTAGAATTAATCAATGATCCTCCACAGCCATTCTTCATGCCACTTTTGGAAACATAGACCAAAATGGCCATCCAGGGAAACTCTCCCAATTCAGTCGAACTTCCTCCTGTAATTCTATTATTTTCTGAGATATGCACACCACATTGTCCACTACTGAGGTTTAAAATACTGTTGTCAGTCCTGGGTGTATTCCGTCTTGGTGGTGAGGAAGTTGTCGGAGGTGATGGTGGTGATGACGGTGTTTCTTTCGGTGGTTCGAGGGTTCGAGAAGGTGGTGGATTGTCGAAGATAAAGTTGTCGTCGTCGAATATTCTATCTTGAACATCTTCTTGAGGACAGCACACTCTGAATTCATAATCATCCGTGTAACAACGCCTACCTTCTAAGTAAGTCCAGACGTCATGTTCGTCTATTTCTCGAATCGCTCTTTGTATTGGCTTACAATTATGAACGTGCGCACATGTTCCTTAAAAATATTATGGCAATAATGAAATGCGAATATGGAAAACTATTAAACTCAGAAATTAAATAAATTACTTACCATTTTGTACATATTTGTTACTGCAGCCCCTAAAAGTTGGACAAAACACCATAGGTTCCGATCCCCGAATCCCACAGTGACTGGTCTTTAAAAATTCGATTGTTTCCGGTGCGTATTTCTTCGTCCTCACTAATGTCATGGCCATTGGACAGTCCTTCAACGGAATGCATTTTATATTTGTTGCGCTAATATCTGTAACAATAAAAAATTATTATTATACTCACAACGACCACAATCAAGTTGTGTGTGAACGTGCCTTGTTGAGATTGTGAACACATTCTCCTGCGGTTAACCACATGGAAGTAAACCCAAACCGGTGTCGTTTGTAATTTGTCAATTTTATTACTATTTTAGTGAATGTTATGAAAACAACATATTTTAATTAACATAATTATATCTCTTAAACATAAGTTATATTCTGTTACCTTTCCATAGTACTTTTCATTTTTTATTAACGGAAACTCTTATATTTAATTTGTCAACAGGTTTTTGTGGTTTAATTATAATAATAAGAGTTTTTACTGGTTGTTGCGTCTATACATTATAGATTAATAAATTCTATAATATAATAGAATCAGAATAGTTTATTTACATGTTGTTGCCACTTATTAGTCTGCCGTATTGTTAAACTATAATTTAGTTTACCTTGACATTGGTATTTTGATGGGAATTTAGATCCCCGGTCGATATTGAGAAACACATGTGTTAATGATTATTATAATCAAGTAGTTTTGTGCATTGTTATATGAACATTTTTCCGATGCAAGGCGAATTAACTAGTTCACTCACTCATTGTAGGCCAATTAATATAAAATTTGTGGTTAATTGTACTATGACTATTTAAAAATAGATTGATCGGTTCCATTTTAACCATGCTTATGATTCATCACGAAAACTTAATTGATTATTCGTATAAAATTTTCCGTTCTCTTATCTACACGCGTACATTCCTACTACATCTACGCTTTGGCGCTGATTCTTGAAAATGTAAATCCCAGAATCCCGGTTAAAGCCAACAATTATTTTTATTTTGATTCGTGACGGATTTTTATGACAAAAATGTGTATTCAGAAACGGATAATGGTATATCAGAAAAACGAGATATTATCATTTTCAGGGCTTTCCTATTACACATTTTATGTATGACAATTTAATATAAAAATATTTTAAATAATTAGAACATACACATACCATTCTTAATACTTATTAAAACTTTCTGATTATATTAAATTTGAAAATTGTACAAATATTTTAATTAATATGTAGTTACACTATCACATTTTGTGTGATCCTCTGTGAATAAATTATCCAAATCATTAATTAATTTATTTATTAAAGGTGACTAAGTCTTCCAGATGTCTAATGTGCTGAAAATCGTGATTTCTACATTCTAGAATCAACTTCTTGATCATATGATTACTTGCAAAAAGTATAGCTTAAATTCTCCTGGGTCACTATCCTCAAGAGATTAATTTATCGTGTACAAAGTTCATAACAAATGGGGAAATACATAGCGAGCATAGTTTCCCTACCGGAAAACATAACTAAAGATTATCTTATAAATTATATAGGATTACAACATGGCCATTTAATTAGGTAATGATAGTTTAATACAAAGTAACTATTCATTCAAGATTTTTAAATATATTGGAAAACCCTTACCTTCAAGTTGAGGGTAACTATGTTCTAAATTTAGTAGGACCTCGTAGTCTAACATATTTTCGTAATCAGTCTACAAAATAGTACTTTCACTATAATCGTGATTTTGAGTAATATTCTAAGTAAATTTAAAGAATAAAAAACACTTTAAAACAGCTATTATACTGAAAAATATTATCTATTACCTTAAAATTTTATCTAAATAAATATTATTTTAATAATTTATTTATTTAAGAATATTTTTGAAATTTATGTTTAATGAAAATATTTTTACAAATTATCGTAATGAATTTTCAAAACTACATATTTTATTTATTAAAGTAAACCTTAAATTACTATATTTTTTATTTATATTTAGCGTTTACAACGATAATTATATATTATCGCATTAGAAAAACAATTGAAAATTAATATAAATTATGGTCTTATTTACGTACTTTAATTCGTTGTTTTAACTAGACTAAAATTTATGTTAATATGCTCTATTAATAGAACTTTAAATTCCCATTTATGAATTGATTTTATTAATAAAAGAAATTAATGAAAAACAAGCAATTAAAGTTTAAAATAATCAAATGTTTCCACTCACCTACAAAACTAATCGCAAAACATAAACTGACCACAAACAACTGACACCGGAATTTCACACCCATACTCAAGCAGGTGATGGTGAATCGAGCACCGAAATCGGAATGAAGAATTTATCCATCGTTCAGGAGTTTATTACACTACTCATGACGTATGAAAAATCAGGCAATTTCGACTAGTGAATAATGTGTGTGGTTTCCTGCGTTGATACCGCATGTCTATAAACGTGCATAATCAGATGATAGTACCGCAAAGGATCAGATACGAGATTCTTCCAGATTAGACTGATTTTAATTAAGCTTTTTTGTTTGTTTAGGTTTTGTAGCGGTTTGGGAGCACGTGCGAAAAAGCATTGTATGTAAAAAGTCGGTTTTGATTGATCTTAAGGGTTGACTAATTTTTCATTGAACTGAATGATGATTGATTTTGTTTATTAAATAATTTAATGAAAATAAAACATTAATATATTATGTTGGAGTAAGAAATTGTCAAAGAAGTTCAAGAATATTATTGAACATTAATACGGTTTATTTTTATTCTTAATTAATAGTATTTAGTGAAAACAAATCTCCAATCATAAATATTGCAATTTTAATTGAATATATATTTATATTTTGATGGTAATGATTATAATTATGATTTATCTTAAATATAATTCAAGTAAAATAATAAAAGATAGAATGCATTAATTAATGCGACTTTCAAGGTTTAAGTTGCTTCTTAAGGTTTAAATGACCGGAAGGAAATAAAAAATAATTTAATGCATTGATGAATATTTTTATTGTTATAAAAAATATTCTAGAAAAAATGTTCAGGATTATTGTAAATTACCTATTCAGCTGGCGAACTGCGTCAATCCTGAAATAATACCGTCCAATTATCTTTCCTTTTTACATATTAGTAATGGTGGTTAACCATATTGGACTTGACCTTATTTTCATAAAATGATTTTCTGGATCAATGTTTATGTTATCAGCGATAACTATCATCATGACTGGCACATCCATTTTTATTTCCTTACTGAATGTTTAATACAAATTATTATGTTTTACATAAACTTTGTTTAATTAACACCAGATTTGTGCCAAAAAATTTACATATCAATTATACTAATTTATATTTGATACTTTGAGGAAGGTTTTAAATTAATTAAATTTTTTTAGCCTTAATTAAGTTGTTTCAAATTAGCCAAATGTAAATATGCTGCTGTACAAAACTATTCAGATATTAGAAATATATTATTAACTTTCACATCATCAAAATAATTATTGTAATTTTATAATTTTGGCGATTTACACAACCAATTAAAGACAAAAATATGGCCAGACATATTATGTTACTATTATAGTAGATACTTCAGTATTATTGTGGTTGCAATAAAATTAAACATAATCTCATATTATTGGCATCCTTTATTGTCTAACAATAAGTACGTTATTTATTGTTCTCTTAAAAATAATTACTGTTGCATATACCTACATAAACATAAATAGAATATGTTCCTTACACACCATATTGTATATTGTATCAGGATGCGGTTTAGACTTTTATTCTAAATTATTAGAAAATATAAAATTCTTTTAACTAAATATACATTCTTCTTAGAACACTTAACGGTTTTTTATAAAATTATCCTATTTATTTAATGTTAATTTATGTTGGTTAACGACAACTCACACACGCCATCACAGTATGCATAAATTATTTGAATTTCAAATATAGATTGAAAGGGGTGTGTAGGTGTCATGTTACAAAAATATATAACAAGAAGATAAAACATATATCAACTAATATTTATACAGGGTGTTTCATAACATATCCTAAATTTTTTAACCAATATGCTCTGCTAAATAAATCGACTTCTTAAAAAAATTCTAATAAAAGTCCAACAGAAAACGAAATAAAAAATGTTGAAGTTTGTAACAAACCTTATTCTACAATTTTTTATGCAGTGTTTACTTCTTAATATTTTCAATTATTGTAACCCAAACAATTTTTATATAGTTTTTTGTTGTTTCAATCGAAGTATACCGTAAGGAAATACAAAATATTGGTGAATTGCGTGAACTGATCACAATGGTTGCCTATAAGCTGCGTCTCCGGAACAGCGGCAAGGAGGAATGTTGGAACTAGTGCGACGAAATTGGATAAGACAAGCCCAAGT
Organism: Aethina tumida; assembly: GCF_024364675.1. NCBI lineage: Eukaryota > Metazoa > Arthropoda > Insecta > Coleoptera > Nitidulidae > Aethina > Aethina tumida. Next base: position 18,136,046 of record NC_065437.1, on the reverse strand, counting down.
TTGCTTGCAGGTGAATGGAGAAAACTTTGAACAGCTTTTGTAGTTCATATTTGATTAAAAAATTTCGGACAAGTTATGAAACAATAATGAGTTAGAATTAAGCCGATATCGACGTTTTATAATCAAATTCGCCTTTTTTATAATTTCAAAGAGTGCTGGTTTATAAAATTATAATAATCTGGGAAGGTTTCCTTGATTAGTATGGAATAAGTTAGATTTTATTGTTGAAATAAGTTTTTGCAAGTTTAGAAACGTGTGACACATCAACAGTTATAAGATCAGATTTATGGAAAAATTGGAGGTACCGTACGTCCTAGAATTACCCAAAGGTGTCACTAACATATTAAATATCTTGTTATGCCAAACCGGTGTAATGGATTGAAGTTTCATATGTGAATTTAAATTAGTAGTTAATTTTATATGTTTCCATCAATAATTTTTATAAGGAAACATATATTTTCACCAAACTGTGTCGCAGTCTCGGAAAGAATTTAATATTGAAATAATGATCATGAGTTTAATAAATCAATTTATTAAAATAAATATAGTAACAAATACCCATATAAAATAATATAAAGATTTCATGAGATTTCACATGTCAAAATTTAAATTTTTATAAAATAAATAGAAAGGAATAATACCGTTGAGTTGATTCCTTAAATCGGTGTGGTATATCAAAATGTTGTTTTAACAATATTTCAAAAGAAATGTTTTACACACAAGCTTTCTTTCTCTCTTTTTTAGTCTTAAGAACTAAACTTTTATTTATTTAATATGATTTTGATTTATATAAAATTACATTAAATAAAAAAGATTTATGAAACTTGTGTGAAAAATTATTTTTAATATCTAATAAACATTTATATACTATTTCTTGGATTAAAAGAGAATAAACAAGAAATAACAATGTAGATCAGTTTAATAAATCTCATTTAATTAATCTATTACTATTTTTACATTTATAATTGGGTATTGTGTAAAAGAGACCGAAAATTAAACCTAAAATAATACTTTTTTAAGGAGCAATAAAAAACAAATTTGGATACCATTAAATTACATATATACATGCACATATGTATAAATTTACAATTACATTGTAATTTCGCCTTTATAACATTATATACATATATTTTCCTTAATGTATGTGTACAATTTGTATAAATAATACATGATATTGTAATAATTATATACATACATAAACTAAAAACTTTACGCTTTTTTCTGAATAAATATTTAGTTCTTTAAACTAAACATTTATTAATGTCTTTTATTTATGTTTATTGTATCAAAATAAATCATCGAGCCTTCCTTGATGATTTACTTTGCACCATTTTTCTGATTTCGCTCTTGATCCAGGGTACATAATGGGGAATGCTGGTATAAACTCCAGGCCATCCTTCCCTGGCACATCCTAGTCCATAACTAACGAGTCCTGCTGCGTACCATACTGTTCCATTCGGTGTCATCATTAACGGTCCACCAGAGTCTCCTGTACAACTGTCTTTGCCTTTAACACCTAAAAATATCTTTAGTATGCAAACCACAGGTAATAAATTGTTCAATAGTACCTCCGGCGCAAATTTGTTTATCTGTGACAGTTAATTCTAGAGCCTGAAACTTTTCTCTGCACGATTGATGGTCATAGCTGGGCACGTCCACTTTCATCTTTACATTGGATATTTCGGCTACAAATTAACGGTAAATATTAATTAAATTAAATTACCTACTTTTAAAATTTTACCCACCAGCATCCGTTTTACCCCATCCACTTAGTTGATACTGATATACAATGTAATTCGGTTTGTCTAACAAGCAGATCGGCTGTATAAAATCTGGAAACATACAACTGTTCGAAACATTCCTTAAAAATTATGACTCGGTAAACAATTATTACCTGTAAATGTAACAGGATTCTTTAAATAAATTATTCCAATATCATTGGGATATGAATTGTCTCCAAGTGTAAACTCTGGATGAAACACTAAGGATTTAACTCGAATTTCAACCGGCGGAGGAGCACATAATTTTGGATTACTTTTTAAACAGTCCACTTCTGTTTTGGTATTATGTTCCCCGAATATGACAGAGGAACTAAAACATGCTTCTATAATAAAATATTTTTTAGCCAATTAAACTCTTTTATTACATGTTGCCTTTGACCGAGTTGGTGGGAGAAATAATACAGTGAGCTGCAGTCAAAACAAAACTGGGCGAGATTAAATAACCAGAGCAGCCGTACGTTCTGTACCCATTATGATTGACATGTATCAATCTTGCCAACCATGGGAATTCTCCAATTCCCGCAACCGTACCTCCCATTATCCTTGATGACACTAGAGGCATTTGAATACCGCATTTTTTGGGAAGCGGATTTGTGGCTAGAAAAATTGATATTAGTTTCATCTTCTTTTGAATGTCAATATACTCACCATCTTCTAATACTTCGGCATCGGTGTGACGTTCGGTGTAATTTGTTGAGAAACTATTATCTCTATATCCTATTTCTGATTCCGGAACAGGTAATGGGGCTTCAGTTTGAGACAGCTTACCTAACAAAATTTGATATCATCATTTGTTGAAAATAAACGTTAAGTTAAGTTTGTTTTACTTTTATCCTTCACAAAATGTCCGTATTTTCCACAGCATACTGATGGTCCTGAGGACGTGCTGGGAGAATTACATTTAGACTCTAATAAAAATTTTTTTGAGCCGGCTTTGAAGAGTACTTGCATAAGTACCTTGCATTTTTTTATTTCAATGCATATTCCAACATCTCCATTAGGTGTCTCACAGGGCATGTGGAATCCTAAAATTACATACATAAATCTCATAAATTTTACATGGAAAATATTAAAATTGCAAATATTATTCAAACATGTACATAGATAACTTTATTGTTGTTTTTTTTTAATATTCATAAGATAATGTATATTGATTGTACTGTACTAAATGAGTAATGGTTATCCAGATGTCAATTCCTTAATTATATTGAAGATTTTACCATTGATTTGACAACAGAGTGAGTAATAATAATTGTCTAATTAATGTATAATATTAAATTTAATAGTATTAAATTAATAAAAGTATTTATAAATACTTTTCGTTGAACATTTGAAAGACTTCACAAATAATGAAAAAAATATAACAATTTTTAATTACTGCTAAAATTAGAATAAAAATAATAAAAAAAATTAAATAATTTTATTAAAAAATATTATTGCATCGATTTAATAAATTTGTATGATCTAGAAAATTTAATTTATTTAAGACAATCTCTAACTTATGAGTTGAGTATGGAATTTTGTGTATACAAATGTAAGTAATATAATAATAAATAATGTTTCATTGATTTAATTACTATCGTGACAATTCGTTTACAGTTCACATGTTAACTGCCAAATTATATGAAAAATTCCCGATATTAATATTCATGTATTCAACAAATTAATGAGAATTTCCAGTTAAAAATAAAATAAATTCACATATAAGTTACGTTGCATTCAATTAATTTTATAAACTGTTTATTTTTCTTCTGTCATGGCCTCTTATTAATCACTATCTTAATTATTATTTAATTTATTCCACTAAACATAAGCATATAAAGTATTGATTTTATATCACTTACACATTGTAAGATCAACGTAACCTTAGATAAAAGAAATGGATAAAAGATAAATTATTGTTCTTATGACAGCTCCAACGAAAATATTTTTGTAAATATACCAAAAAAAAAAGAACAATAAATTTGGTTATTAGGAGGATCAAGGTTACAACCATTAACAAACAATCGCATTCCATAACCAAAACCCAGCCCTATATCTCTATACATACGTAGATGGGGAGCCCATGATATTGTGGTCGATTCTGATGCATCTTCAGTGTCGTTCTTCGGCAATTGACTTATTAAAGAACCTTCCTGCTTCGCCTCGCCACTCGCACCAACGACGAACACAAAACAGAACAACAGCTTTAAACCACGCATTTTCACTGACCGAATAATAAATATTTTGTTTACAACATTAATTACATTGAGATTTGATCTCGTATCGCCGCCGAACAGGACCGGATCAGGTTGTTTGTGGAAGTGGTTAGGATGGTCGCGGATCCTAGAATTATATGAGGATCGGGTGACGTTTGCGAACTTCCCATTGCAAGAGGTAGGGAAAGTGGTTACGATTTTTGCATCATTATGTTTAAATAAATGATGTATAAATAAATATGTGTGTTTATAATGTTTTGACAATATTGAGAAATATCTTACCGAGAATTTTTAATTTAAATTTAAAAATATTGTTGAGGTTTCAAAACCTTATATCATAGCAATGAAACACTGATAATAGAAATTGTTAAACTTGTAACACATAATATAAATTTTGATATTTTAAATTTATTTCAAAATGTTTTGTTTTTGTATATTTTTGTTCATGTATATTTAAACACAATTTTGTCTGAAGCAAATATATAAATTTGGAATTATAATGTATAATATATTTCAAAATATAAAATATACACTCCTGTACAAAAGTTTGAGAACACTAGGATATAATTGTTGGAAATAGCAAATCTATACATATAAATAAAATTGGAGTGTCTGTTTGTAATATTGAAATAACCGTTTTTTACTACATGCATATGAATACGGTACATACACCAAAATAACATTTTTTACAATTTTTGTCTCTCTGTCTGTCTGTCTGTTTGTACCGGCTAATCTTTGAAATGGCTGGACCGATTTTGACGGGACTTTTATTGGCAGGTAGCTGATGTAATAAGGAGTAACTTAGGTTACTTTTATTTTAGAAAAATTCATTTATTTTAGAAAAATGTAAGTAATGTTGCAATGTCTGTCCACCACTGGGCCGTCACGACGGGCGCCTCCCGGACGAAGTCGCAGGTAAGAATTGTTCTTTTAATAAAATGTTGTCTTTTAGTTATTTCTTCCGTTTTTAATAATTTTTTGGGAATCTAGGAATTATTTGTTTTTACTTTTTTAATGATTTTTCAGGAAATTAGTATTAGTAAAAAAATAAAAGTCCAATAAGTTATTAAAGTGAAACTCCTGTAGATTTTAATTGTATGGAAATTGATCGTATGGATTTTGATCGTATGAAAAATAATCGTATGGAATTTGATCCTATGGAAAATGACCATATGGATTTTGATCGTATGGATTTTGATCGTATGGAAAATGATCGTATGGACTTTGATCATATGGAAAATGATCGTATGGATTTTGATCATATGGAAAATGATCGTAAGGATTTTGATCGTATGGAAAATGATCATATGGAAAATGATTGTATGGAATTTGATCGTATGGAATTAGGTCTCTTTACGTTTTTAAAGAATTTTTGAGATTTTAGTAGTTTTTTACGTTTTTAGTAAATTTTTACGTTTTTCGTAACATCGTTATATTTATATATATATACTGTATGTATATATATTTATTTAAGGCTACCACTCGTAATTGTAGCAATTAATGCGCCCAAGAAATTTCGAAAGTATGACTCATTAGTATTTACTACTCATATGGGAAATTTTCTTCGAAACTAAATTGTTCGAGAGGACCGAAATTTCTTCCAATTTTGCTTTCATAAGAAATTTATTTCGCAATAATTTTCACATGAAATTTTTCTAATTAAAAATTTTTTGGTTATAGAAGTGTAATAAACAACTAGTAAACAATAAATATGAAAAATAATATTAAAATAAACGCTCTGTATATGAAAATACACACAGTGTATGAAGTTTATTTCGGTATTATAAAAAATATTATGAGAAGTAGACAAAGAACCAGTTTTTTACCAAGACTTAAATTTGTTGTTGTATAGAAATGACGGTATATTGTCCAATCGAATTTCTGATATTCTGCACATAAATAAAGGGATACAAAATTTACCCGCCAAGAGTATGTAAAGAAGACTGCGGAAAATGGAACTGTTTGGAAGAAAACCCACAAAAAATCCCTTACATCAAAGAAAAATATGAAGAAGGTATATTTCGTGGTCCTACGAAAAATGAGGATTGGTGTTATTAAGCGATAAAAATATGTTTAATTTATTTGGAAATGGCGGAAAGGAGTTTGTAAATTGATCAGTAGGCTAACGGTTCCATAAAAAAAAAAACAATTAACCGACAGTTAATGTTATGATGTAGGGCTGTTTCAACCAATATGGCTTTGACCCATTGGTCCATATTACAGAGTGAGAGATTTGTTTATGGAAAAATAAGAGCTACTGAAAAATCTTCAATTGGAATGGCAAAAAATACCAGAATCTATCAGAAAATTAGTTGACTCCATGAACAAATGGTATGCAACAGTCATACAAGCTGATGGTTATGCAACAAAATATTAATGCTTCTATTTTAATTTATAATATCTCAATAAAAGTGAATAAAACTTCCAGAAGCATTTTTATTAATTACTTATACAGGATATCGATTAATAATTTTATTTAAATAATTAATTGTTTATTAATTATTCGAATAAAACACAATTCAATTTTAGAGTTTCCAAACTTTTGTCCACGAGTATACGTATATTAAAAAATTAACACATTTCTTGAAAATGTTCATAAGACTCAGGTATCAAAACTAGAACATATATACCATTGTCTAATGAAGCAAATGTTCAACATGCGATAGTAACTCAACCTAACTCATATCTTCTTTATTTGGTAAACCACAACTGCATTCATATATATAAAATTTTACCTGCTAAAATATGTAATGTAACAAATACAATTTTTTAAAAAAATATATTTATAAAATACTTATTAGAATTTTTAAAATTTCCATGCATTTTTATTGAGAGCTAATCATGAATATTTTATAATGGTTTCTAGAAATTGCCTATTGCATAAATAGATTTGTGATGATGGTAGTAATTGTTCTATATCCACCCAATTACCATACACTCAATGATGATTGTGGAAAAACGATTTAAAAGTAAGTGAAACAAGGTTATTCAGAAACGTTACGAGGCACACAGATAAGCTAAACAGACCCGTAACACCAAAAATTTATTTGAACTAAATATTAATGTTGCTGGTAAACATTTAAGGTGACTTTCTTCTTATATCATACGGTATATTCTCGTGTACTTCCCCTTAATTTATGAAGACATGAACAAGTGAGAAATATTAAAAAGTAATTACAACACAAATTGAATCACATTTTTATTACCTCATTACAAAAATTTAAAAACTATATCTTAAAAATTCACAGTTACAAATTAATATTGAAACACAAATCATTATTTGTGAAATGTTTTTGGATCTTACTAAATCCCACCGAGAAAATTGCTTGCACTTTAAAAGTTGTGTTGCCATCATTGATGTTAATGATGTGTAAATATTATCAACGTTACTAATTTACTGTATCATTTACCAATTTTACACTACCTCGATCAAAAACTGCTTGTTGTTTATTTTGGTATTAAGAAAATACTTCGTATTTTCAAGGAAGACTTTAATTAACTGTACAAACATCTACATGCACCTTAAGGTAAATTGAAATTAATTGAAAACGTTCATAAAGTTCAACATTAAAGAGGTAAATTTTAAAAACTTAAAATGATGAGATATCGTTTGTTTTCAGTAGTTAGATTTTACATTCATATTCATTACTTTTAGAAAGGTTCAAATTATCCGAAACAATAGCTCCTAATAACTGACATTTGATAGCTGTAGTCGACGTCCGTCCCCTGCATATGTATGCAAATACGGATTATTCGTGTGATAATGTCGATTCAATATAAAAGAAACGTAATTCGAGCCGAACAGGGCAATAAGCTGCAGGCACAGGAAAGAGTAATTTTGATAATGACCTTGATAACGGCGTAATATAGCATTTTTGCAAATCCTTTACTATTTATCCTTCCGAGGGGAATTAAACAAGGATTACGGCTGGAATGGAGAGTCAGATAAAAAAGGGTTTATTTTTCTCGTAATTTCATTATCACTTATATGAAAATTTCCAACAATGTGAACCGGACCGTTATTAAGTCAAATTAAAATGAATTTATTTTGCTCGTGGCTGTATTAATGGGGATGATTAAAATGGAAAATTATGTGATTAGCAATAAAGATACCGTATAAAAGTATGAATAGCATTGCCCATAAAATGAGTTTTCAAACACCGATTGTTGTGAACTGTTCTTAGGACTCGCCACATTTACATATATAAAAAATAGATACTCCCACAATGTAACGTATTTTTCCTCGATTATAATATTTAACCGCAAAGTCGAACAGGTATACATATATGTATAATTTTTTGTCCATTATATAAATTGGTAATTAAGTGGATAGTAGTTTTAACGGATTACCTTATGGAAATTTTATAGAAAGTTATTTTGGAATTAATAATATAAAATTATAACTAGACATAAAAATGGGACCAGTAATTTTAATCAGTCGTGTTTTGAATATTTTATTCCCATTTATTTCATTAATTTTAATATATACTAGTATTTAAACATTACATAAAAAGAAACAAATACAGTTTAAATTAGAAAATAAAACAGTTATAAAATAATACGTTTAATATACAAGGTGTTTTACAACTTATCCGAAAAATTTTAGCCACATACTCACTGTCACATAAGAAGTCCATTAAAAAAAATGTAATAGATCAACTGGAAACGAGATAAAAAATAATTCAATACATCTATACATCACCCTTTTTAACCTTCTATACTGGGTGTTCCGCAACTTATCCGGCAAATTTTAACCACGTACTTACTGTTGCATAAGTAGTCGATTAATCATATTTTTTTTTTAATGGACTTGAAACAGTGAGTATGTGGTTAAAATTTTTCGGATATGTTGTGGGACACCTTGTATATACATACATATAAAAAATATAATAAATAGACTACTTATGTAACAGTGTAAAAAATTTCGTTAAAATTTGTCGGATAAGTTGAGAAACACCCTGTATATTATATAAAGACCATTATTACTTATTAACATCTTGATAATATAAGAGTAATTTGTATAATTATTAATGGCAAAAATATTAATAACATTCACAGAGGATACAGTCTTATAAAACTTAGTTTTGAGTTACGTTTATTCCAAATATTGTCTGTAATAGAATTGAGTTAATTTATTTTTCCATGTATGCATTAAACCCACACATTTATCCCCAATCCCAACCAAACACATTACTATAGACACGCACTTACTTTCGCCTACCCAAAGAATCAATCCACCATCACATAATAAATCAGCCACCCTTAAAAAAGCCACCCGACATCGATATTTACATATAAAATCGTCGCCGGGCGTCCTATCCTCTTCGAATGGCAATAAATGTTTACATTCGAGAGGCAACCAAAGAGTATAATGGCTTGTCAAGCGACACACACAAACCGGACTCAATGGGCGACCGGAGTAGTTGAGCTGCAGCGGACAGCAGGAAATACGTTCCTGCTACACGTCATTCCGTTCCGCCGCTATCGCGACTGATCCTGACATGCAATATTCAATGGGACCGTTCGTGGAACTGCTGCGGAGAGATGCGGAGCAAAAAGCAACAACAAAAAAATGCGGCAACATGCATTTATCGTTTTGTTTTTTCATTAAGTCGACGCAGACGTCAAACACGACGGAAATAATACGGGAAATTGAATGTTATGACGAAAATAAATGATAACGGTTTATGATACGCGGTTTATGGAGTTTGCGGAGTGATTTCTTTTGCATGCCAGAGTTTCCGGCGGATAGGGCAAGAAAATGTCGACGCATATTTCATGAGGTGCTTTACGCTCCTTTTGGAAACCATATTGTTTCCTGTATCGCGGTTTATCAGTGCACTTTACCCATAGCCGTAATAGGACATTATTTTTTACTACAATGATGCAATTAAATAGTTTGATGAAAATTGAGGATATGTAACTTATTCCTCATTATGCAATGTGTCACTGCAGCTCTAAATAATTGCACCGAACGGCTTATCTAAACCAGTACTCGCATCAGCGTCAGATCGACGTAATTAAAAGAGTGCCACCCAATAACACAATTTCTGCATGACACACAAGTGCCGTCCGGGATGCCCCACTAAGCCTGCAACCGGATGAGGATTTTGTAATGACAGCTCGAGTTTCCCCACGCGATCGTGGGGGAGCAGCTGTACACCGCCCTCGACGCCGTAGCGGGGACGCCGGCCACTCATTGTTTCATAAATTAGCCCCGGTCCCCCGCGATGCAACTGAACAGATGTAAAAACTCCGACGCGATTATCCAATCGCAAAATGGGAGGAGGTGAGTTGCGTTTTTTCCATGCATGTCGGGCAGTCAGAGATTATTGGGGTAAAATAATGTTGGAAAATGATGATGATGATGATGTACGGGAAAAAAGATTCCCGAAGGGACAATCTTCAATAATATTGCCGGGGCATACTATTTCCAAACATTTACTGGAATTAAAACTTGATAATTCTTTTTCTATTAAACTATGATCTGATTTATATTAACCTTAAAATATTTATCAAACTCACCCCGTTTTTTGGTTTAATCAAAAACAACATCAGGAAACCTAATAACACAATTCCTCAATGACATATAGAGTGAGTGTGTGGATTCGCTTGGAAACGGATTCCCCATCGAATTGTTGGGGTGAACTCCTAGCTCCCCTTTAGTCCAAAGGGGGGACTCTTATGACGCACAAGCGGACTCCCCCTGCAAAATTTTATTTCACATGTATCGATTTTTATATATATGTTATATGAAAGCAACTAGGCGGATGATGTTAAATAAATCAAAACTGGTTATAAACTAATTTAAACATAATTTTCTTCGAACTCGGGAATTTATAGACGTAACCCACTTAATTATCTAAACATTAAACTGAAAAACATTAAACAAACATGTACCTATAAGAATAAAAGTAATATAAATAATATTTTATATAAACACAATTTCACTTTTATTGTTCAATATTTAATTTATAAATTCAAAAAGTTACTAAATATACCATTTATCATTTATAAAACTGATCATTTTCTTGAGGTATTCAACAGTCCCTCATCAGTTCTACACTTTCGAATACATATTTAGTCGGGCATCGGGGCAAGGGACACAATAAAAGCCTAATTCGGTTCAATATTGAATATTTAGTAATCTCGATAAGTAAAATGTGCGGATCGCATGCTAAGCAAGGATTGCCAACAATCGGCCATAATGCGATGGGCTCGGGGAATTTAAAATACCAAAAGGGAGAGATAACTACCTATAATTCTGTCATAGAACCAATTCCGTACAGCTACTTCAAAATTCAATGGTTTCCTTTTTTTCCGGCTACGTCACAATCTGTTTTATATTCATGCACAGGCGACGACTCGATAAAATACAAACACAGATAAAGATGCTTTATATTTTTCAATCTAACGTTAAAACGTTCCGTCTACGGCAGGTTGTAAATATTTATGTAAATTTTGTTGCTTATCTGGTCGAAAGTTTTAGTATGTTTCCAAGGATATGGGCCTGAGAAAATATTGTTAATACTATAAAAATTGTTGTGAAGTAATCCTTCAAAGAATAGTGGTTCCACTGTTTTAAAGGACTCATACATCTTCTGTCATCCAAGTAAAAGCTTACAGTATTTTCAAAATTATTTTAACAATTCATCTTCTTTAAAACGAATGAAATCCCGAATAAAATTTTAATTTAAAAATTATGAAAGCATCGTGAGGTTATATTGTTACAGCCAATAATAAAACATGTATCGTTGAATTAGTTCCAGTCACGGAAGCCGTTCCGAAATTAATTCAGTCAGAATTTCATAGTTCGCGTACTTCTTATAAAATATTATTAAAACCTACCAGGAACATATTTCCTGTCTGCCACGTTATTTAACTTTTTCCAATCGAAATATTAAATTTATACGGGACTGAGATGCGCTCCCTCCATCCGGGATTCTCTTTTCAGTCAACTTTAATTATTTCCTATATCGAGTCAAATATTAAAATGTTTTCAGAGCATAATACTTATTGTTGGCGCTCCATTCAAAAAATATTTATTTTTAATGAGTTTTATAGAAGGGACACTGATAAAAATTACTATTCGCTGGAATTAATTTACTCGGCGAATTTTCCTACACAAAGTTCATATCCAATTTATACACTGTTTATTATCTCATTAAATTTCTATCGAACGGAGGTGGTTTTTTTTGTGAGCAACTAATTCAAAAGCTTCTATTTCCACCGATAAGATCTTAATTGTGTTGTAAATATACTAATATATATATATTTTAATAAAAACAAATATGATTATCATAGGCAAAAAATAGGAGGAGCATTCTAATTTTTAATTATAATTTGATAAAACCTCAAAAAATCTCAACAAATTGGTTTAAAGTTAATATATCAAATCTTACAACATGTGTGACAATATCAACTGTTAGAATACGGTAAGGATTATTATCAAAAATAGCTAATAAGAATTATTTTGCTAAACACTATTCCCGAAATTGATTTTTCACAAGAGAATGTTTTGAATAATATATTTGGTATACATCTACAGTACTACAGCCATCGTATTAACTGTATTAAACTAGAGGCCATATGTGTTTCCTTTTGAATTAAATAAACAAATTAAAAAATAAGTATTTTTTCTGATATGAATATTGAAAATCTCCATGTATCTATATAAAAATAAAGACAAATGAGACATATTAGGTTAAAAATTGTACTAGGATTATTCTAATTTCTAATATTAATTTAAGAAAGCCATTAAAAATCTTATTAAGTTGGTGTAGATTGAATATATCAAATCCAATAATGTGTATGTTAATATCAACCAATAAGGTAAGGATTATTATTAGGTAAAAAATTGTACTAGGAACATTTTAATTTCTAATTTTCATTTGAGAAAACCATTAAAAATCTTAACAGGTTGGTTTAGAGTTAATATATCAACGTGTATGTCAATATCTGTCTGTCAGAATTAGATAATTATTATAAAAATTAACTAATAGGAAATCTTTTATTAAACACTGTTCTCAAAAACAGATTTTTCTTTAGAGTATATTTTAAGTAATATATTTGGTATATATCCTGCTACTACTCCTGCCATATTTTAATATGTTAACCCAGAAGGCATATGTGATTTCTTTTGTTTTAAGCACAAATTAAAAACTAAATATTTTTCTGATACGAATATTGTATGTATCTATGTATCCTAGATGGTATCCTTGGTTACGTATAATTATGGATATTCAAAATTGTAAAATTCAGGTTCAGCGTTGAAAATCTTGCCACGATCTCAAAGGTAGGTGTTATTAAGCAATTTGTACACTTTAAATTTGAATGCAATAACTCAATCCGACTTTTATTAAAATACTTAATATGGTTGTATTTATTTTATACTTTTAGGGTAAATAAAATAAATACGTCAAAAAATACGTCAGTAACCGTGTACCCGCAAAAATGAGATTTATTGGCAATATTTTCAGAACTGTTCTGAAAAAGGCAACAGCCCTTTATTTGTTGAGCATTATGTCTGCTGATATTTTTGAAGAGACCTTTCAAATGTGCTGCCAGGAAACATTGGAAATGTTCAACATCGGAAAGCTTTTCAAAGACTTAAATTGTTTCAAAAAATCTGAAGAAGAGAATGATAATAAGAATGATTCAAATGTTGAAGATGATTTGTCACTGAAAGATGAAAATCTTGAAACTGAAGTACTAATTACTAATGTAACTAAAATTAATTAATTTGTTTACTAATAAATTCGTATGTAATTTCAGTACTGGTAAATTTATTGACATTTATACGTAACCTTCATTAAAAAAAAACCTGTGTGTAAAGGCTACATTGTTTAGGGAAACACACAAATGGGGGAAGATAATTAAAAACCTCTGTTTTATATCTTTTTGTTCAATGTGTGAGTCATTTTGTTTTATTGCACCCGCCGTTTTGTATATATTTAATTAAATTCTGGAGATTCTACTGTAAAAATATCTTAATTACGTTTTAGAATTTTCAAACTCACTGAATTAATTTGTGAGCACAAACTTGTTATTTTCACGCCTGCAAAACTTTGCGCCGGAAAAAGAAAAACACTTGCAAAGAATGAATGCGAACTTGTTGTTTGATTATTTTAATTAAGTATATTAATTCCAGTGTTTTTTTGTTGTTTTTTTACTTGAATCTGTGAACTTTAGTGTCTGCATTAGGTACCTAAGCCTTTTTAATGTCTTAATTACACGCATTTACTTAAAAATCTAATTAAATACTATAATACAGTGTAACTGATAATAAACTAAGCAGTTAATATAAAATTAAATTATATTTTATTTTAATTTAGTTTAAAAGGAACAGACGTAAAACAAAAAATAAAATTTTGCTAACCATGCATGAAATCCATTATCTTTAATTTTTCATAAGGTTACTGGGAGCCGTTAAAGCATTTTAATGTCTGAAAATATATAAAAGTTTATGATCTTTGCAGATATAAATTTTGTAGCTAATAAAATTCCATAACAAGATTATAACCCCCCACAGTCCATGATCCTAATGGGCGCTATTTGTACTCTAAAATAATTTTCATTTTTTTTGGGATCAGTAGGACATACTATATGGCTTTTAAGAAAATACTTCAAATTATGACAGGGCACGTCATGTATTTGCTCTACGGTGTACATATATGCGATTTTTAAGTAAACTAGGTTAATCCTCTATATACAGTATCAGACAAAATTAGAGCGACTATCTTGAATATTAAAAAAAATGTTTAAAAACTAAATTATAAAACATTTATTTATGCCCACTACTTTATTTCTCTTATTTCATTTATGTCCCACGCATTTTTCACGTTCAGTAGGAGATAAACTGTTTTTTATTCAATATTTATAAGAATAAAAAAAAATAATTATTGTGGTTTATAAGTCATAAAAGTAATACGTAAGTAAGTAATCAAAAACAATTAAAAGGTTTCCAATTCATGGAAGGGTGGAAACTCTAAAACGAAGCATTAGATCGTCACATAAAAATGCTTATTAGAAATAATCCGAGGATGCCCGTAACTCAAATTTTAAGAGATTTAGGAGATCAATCAACAACAATTCAGCGTTGGTTAGTGGAGGCAAAAGAATCGATAAGCAAAACTTCGTTTCGCTCACAGGCATCGCAATTGGACAGCAAGATAATGGAAAAAACTATATTTTCAGACAAATCAAAGTTTAAAATTTTAGGAAGTGACGGTGGACAATTTGTTCATCGCACTAAAAACAGTGGACTTCATCCAAAGTACGTTACAACAACTATTAAATATGGAGGAGGCAGTGTGATGCTTTGGGATTGTTTTTTTTTCACTTACGGTATGGACCCGATTCACAAAATAGAAGAGAGAATGGATCGTTTTCTGTATCGTAACATATTAAATGTCATGCTATCCTAATGTGAATGGGAAGTGTCGTTAAAATTTATATTTCAGCATGACAATGACCCCAAACACATTGCCAAAGCTTATTAAAAATGGTTTGTTTAATAAAAAATGAATGTCCTAACGTGGTCAGCTCAATTTTCCTATCTTAATCCAATACAAAACTTGTGTGAGATTGTAGACAAGAAGATTAGAGCAAATTGCATCACAAAGTAAATTTGTTTGAACAAATCAAAAATGTTTGGAACAATATAGACGAGGATATAATTTCCAATCTAATCTCGTCTATGCAAAGATGTGAGGATGTAATAACCAATAAAGGATACTGGACGAAATATTAAATATTAGACCATTTACGATGGAGTGACTTTTTTTTAATTTCATCGTCAATGTCATGTTTCATCAATAACATAATTCATATACGTGAGTTTTATTATTTAATGGAACTAAAATCAGTCTTGTAAGTATATGTTGTTTAGTAGACTAACCAACGCCGCAAACTAAAACTGATGACGAAGGAACATTTTACAACAAAAGAAGCTGGTTAAATTGATTGATTAATCTAATTTTTCAACATAATAATATACCATATATTGTACCTTTGACAAAAATATTTCTGATCACACTCGATAAAAATTATAGTTTTAATCAATAAGAGAAAATAGCACAGAAATTAATCTCATTTTTCTGACAGTTTATTAAATTAAATGAATTTATTAAAACTAAAATAGAAGCTATCTTGTTTGTATACCAAACTAATTTTGAACAATTTACCATACATGTGTAACAAATGCAAAAATATATCAATATAATACAGATATCTGTGAAATAATGCGTCTACTTTTTTGTATTAACAATGAGTTTTTTAATATATATATATGGTTATTTTATTATTTAATTAACCTGTAGATAAATTATATCGAATTATTCAATTACGTATTTTGAAATTAATTTAACGCATGGTGGGCGCTGCAAAATAATTATCTCCGATTACCAGATACGCAAAACATATAATTGTTCCAAATATCCATTACAAATTAAATTTGTCATATAAATAAAAAATTTGTAGGACCACATTTACGTCCGTTAATGGGGTGGGGGGACAATAAATACGTTGAAAACAACACTTTAATCCCTCATATATTTGAAAAATTGTAGTTATTCCACGGCAATTTGCCAGTGCATAATAAATTAAGGTACTGAACGATAAATAACAATATAACACTTGCGTTCGACGGCCGTGATATTTTTCACCGTAAATTGCCGCAATTTATTTAGTACAATCCAAAAAAAAATAAAACTGAAACATTATTTTCCAGACGTTTTACGGTTAAAATATATATATAACAAGAACGCGAAAACAATTTAATTTCAAAGGCCATCTGACTGATTGCTCTTTATTAGATTTATCGGCGTTTGTTGTTGGCGAATGCACTTCTTTGTCGACCCCCATTGTGTGTTCGTTCTTCCAATATTTTCGAGCGGTCAGGAGCGTAAAAGCCCCGGAGCCCCTGACATATTGAGAATAAACTATGAGATTACGCTCGCAAAGAGTCCTCCTTTTTTTACGAAAGGTATATCAGACCGAAATCTAATCAGACGCCGACTGACGCCTCATCACCGCCGCAACCGAACTGCTCTATCCACTTGTACTCTTCAACCTAGTCACTGCTGTCCTTTCAAATGTCGCGGTAATGTCGATGGGATTTGACATTTTTATTCCATGGCAAGGAACAGAGGCCAAACTGGATTTGCGCTTCTTTAAATATCAAACGGAATCATCGACTTCTGAGTAAACCGAATCGAACAGGTATTTTTGGTAGTGGCGTTAACGTTTTTCTTTATTAACTAAAATCAACACGAATAAAATAAGATATTTGCGCCTCTATATTCATATAATAATTGAATATAATTTAACAAATTTAAATGCAACCGAATTTCGTTCATTCAAACCACGATTTTGTAGGAAAAATAAACTAAAATAAGCACAAAATATGATACTAATGGAAGACATTCTTAGTAAAAGTGACCCTGAAATAAAGTGGAAAATATTTTTTCTAAGATGTACTTTAGAGGGCTTAACACCACTGATTGATCATTTCATTATTAATCTTGACATTACCGTTAATTTTCTATTATATATATATATATATATATATATATATATATATATATATATAAACATCAAAGAGCATCTCTTAAAACAAATTCGTAGTAACATTGAAAAAATATTTTTTTTTTCTATTTGAATGGATAGATATTCTCAGCATGAAAAAAATCTATTTTTTGATCTATATATACTTTTATATTTTTATTATAGTAGCAGTTAATATGATTCCTTTCAAAGATTTTTTCAGAGATTATAAATTATTTTAATTCATTTAAATCACTTAATTCCAGTTCCTGAGTACAGATACAGATATTGTATTTAAAGAATCTAAAAAATTTAAGCTCAGGGTATCTCAAAATATGTAAATATATTGTAATGATAAATTAAGAAGAAACTAAACATTCTAAGGAATTTAAGTAATTCAGAAGACACTTTAAAAAAATATAAAAAATGTAAGGAATATAATAAATAGTTTAACTGGCCTAAATACTAAAAAACGATAATTAACTAAATATAGAGAAAAATTGATCAGAAAAGTTAATTTTTCTTTCTAATTTTCCCAATTTAATTATTGACAATACAAATTGGTGGTAGCGTGTTAAACATTAAAAAAAATAATTTTACTTACTTAAGTAGAAGGTTGATTTATTTTCTGTTTTAGTCATTTTTCAAGTACAAGATTTCACTTAAGTCACTAAAATGTGTCTGAACACAGAACAGATATTTAAATTATATATAAGTATAAAAGAAATACAGTACAATTTATTGTATTATACTTGGTCAATGCTAAGGGTATCTCAAAATATGTAAATATATTGCAATGATGAATCAAAAATAAACTAAACATTCTAAGAAATTTAAATAATTTAAAAGACACTTTAGTAAAAATATAAAGAACATAAAGAATATAATAAATAGTTTGGTCTAAATACAAAAAAACGATATTAAACTAAAGAGAGTAAAATTTTCTATATCAATAAGGTTTATTAATCAGAAAAGTCAATTTTTTTTTCTAATTTTCCCAACAAAGGACCATTTAAGATATTTGATTATTGATCTTAACATATATTTATACTACATTTATAATTTTCCTGACATATTTCTTATAACAAATTGATGGTAACATGTTAAACATTGAAAAAAAAAAATTCTTGGCTGAGTAGAAGTTTGATTTATTTTGTTTGTTTTAGTGAATCTTCAAAGTCTTTTTAAAGATTTTTTAAAAGAATATAAACTATTTTAATTCACTTAAGTGTAAATATTTAATTTAGGTATTTAATTTAAAGAATAAAAAAATGTAAAATATTTAATTTAAAGAGAAAAGAGTATCTCAAAATACGTAAATATATTGTAATTATATAGCGAAAAGAAACTAAACATTCTCAAAAATTTTAATAATTTAGAATATAAAAAACATAGAGAATATAATAAATAGTTTAACTGATCTAAATACTACAGACAAATTGGTGGTAACATGTTAAACATTGAAAAAAAAAAATTGTTGATCAGAAGTTCTTTTAAAGATTTTTTAAAAGAATATAAGCCATTTTGATTCACTTAAGTCACTTAAAAGTGTATAAAAAATGTAAACTATTCAAATATATTGTATTTATAAATCCGAAAACAAATTAAATATTTTAAGGAATTTAAACAATTTAGAAGACGCTTTAATAAATATATAAATATTAAAAGAATTTTTGGAATATAATAAATTTCTATTTAAGAAAGTTAAAATAAAAATTGAGAGAATAATCAATAAAATTTAATAATTACCACCAAAATTTATAAAATAGTTTAAAAATGTATTTTTATTTCATTTCTGAATATTTAAATTATAAAATTTACATGTACATATTTAAATACCATTTTTAATAAAAATCCAATTTCATCATGCTCACGTGGACCCATACATTAAAAATATGATCCCGTTTTCTTCACATCCCTTGATCCAGAAACGCTTGAAGTATTCTCCCACGTTAATATACTACATTAAATCCATACACAAAAGCAAACACGCAGGTCGCAGACGCTAATAAATATCTACAATATAGCCAAACGTGAATTTTTTATGCGCCAATAAACGCGCCCGAATCGTGCGTAAGATGAAAATTCCGGGTGTTCACCGGAGCGCGTACAATGCACATACATATCGACAGGCATCTGTCAAAGTGGAAATATGTTTTCAGTTATAATCTGCCGCGTGCCAAATGCCGAAATCGCAATCAATCGGAGGGGGTGCTTTCATCCGCCCGACGTGATGTGTTATTCTCGGCAACGATTTCAATGATCCAAGCTCTTTACATTCGGGTATTACCTGATTAAACAAACCGTTTTTCGATTGGAAATTCGGCTTAAAACGTATCGCACGTGGGCTTTTTATAAATTTCAATGGCGTTTTGGCTAAAAATTGAATCTTTTCAGCTTTATACGTAATAATACTGTCGAAAATTTTTAAATGGATAAACTGACCAACGGTTTTTCAATCAACATCCAAATAACCATTTTTAAAATTCATTAAACTGTTGAACAATATTACGCACATCATAATTTTAACCGTTTTATGTATATAAATTAATTTTAATTGACATATGTGATCGTTATATACGTGATGATATTGTAACATTAAGTTCGAGCTTTTCTACATTGGAAGATTTTTGCGGCCTGAACTCCATAATAAACTAACCCGTTCGCCGATAAGATTCTGGTTTATTAATTAGTGAGAAACGTCCCGATTAATTTAAGGGTTTAATTAAAGATGGGGCATCAATCATGCGCTTGGGGGATGAAACCAGCCGCGGGGGCGGCACCCATTGTCTAGCTGATAAAGCAATCTTTTAATAAGTCCGACGGGAACGCGTGGAATGTGATTGAATGCGAGCCAGAGTACGATCCTCCTTCTTACCCGATGACACTTCTTATTTACTGTTATATCGATTTCTGACTTTTTCGCGCATTCTTTACATATTCGGTGTCTCGTGCCATAATTTAGGACCGACGGATAATGTCAATCTGAAAATATAGCGGCCCTAACGGCTAATTCTTCAGTTAGATTGGATACTGGCAAGTTGGGCATGTTGTTGTGTTCTGACGACATTTAATTAAATTGATGGAGGCTAAGTTTCTGGACAGGTTCTTTTCGTACTCTCGAATATTACTGGGTAAGCCAATATTTTGAATGATTTTGACACTTTGACATTTTGATATATATATATATATATATATATATATATATATATATATATATATATATATATATATTTCTGGTAAATTTGGAGATATCTAGAATTGCTACTTATGAAACATATTACATATGTCAAATATCATATTTGGTAGATAATAACTATGAAAAATTCTAATATTTTTTCATGTTTTATTTTAGTTAAAGAATTTTTAATTTTTTCCAGCATATTAAGCAATTTAATTGTGGTTTCTATTTTGAATAAAAATGTTTACATTTTTTGTAAAAAAAGTAACAAAAACGTTATTCCATTTTTAAATTTGCTAAATATCAGTTTTCAATTTTTTTTTTTTTCAAAAACGTGATACCAAAGTATAGTTTTAACATAAATCAACTTTAAAAAAAAATGAGGTTTGGACATTTTCCATATGGTCTGGATATACTCATAACAGCTAAAATTAATCAATTTGGGACACCCTTTATTTTTATGGAAATAATTAATAAGATTTTCATTTATTTTGCACATTATAAAATAGTTTAAACATTCTCCAAGTATCCCCAATATATTCTTGGTCGGCACTATCAGTGGCCAAAAAATTGACAATATAATAACGTATTGATACCGAGTGACTGTGGGGCGAAAGTTGTCCCCGATCTCGTTCCTACGTACTTTACAAGCCATAAATTGAAAAATAACATCTTGTTGTTTCGTACGGCTGCAGCCCTTATCACATCCAAGCAACTCCGCAATATAAACCGGAGTTCGATTAAGCTCAAACAGCTTACTCAGTTTATGATCCTGTCAACCCCCCAAAACCTCCATGTCCGTTGAATGTTTTATGTTACGCGATACATTTGCGGCATAATTTCACAGCCGAACGTGTTGTCCCCAGTTCAGTGGTACAATCAAATAAAATATCACTTTGGCAAGGGGCGGTCCGGGACACCGGCCATGTGGGGGAAAAGTGGCTCGTCAAACGAGCTAATCGAATCCGAATGGAAAAAATCTAAATAATTTAGATGGACTCATGTCGATCCTGTCCTGTTACTTCGGAAAAATCTGTTGTCGGTTAATTATTAATTATTGTCCTGAATAGAGCACAGACATATGCTCGAGCAATTCATCAGGGGAAAGTTCTTTTTATCAGGTTTTAATCGTGGGCAGTTAAATGGATTCATTAATCATTTAACACTTTTTTAAACAGTTGAAAGTGCAATTTAATTGAATGTATGAAGTAGCTTATTTTCCCCAACATCATTTGTTTATAAATATTTGAAATATAACAATTTTTTCTGACATTAAACTGGTATCTGATATCTGATCATTCTTTTTTTTTCAGTTGTATTTTTCAATATCATTAATAATTATTTTTCTTAAAAGGGCGTCCATATTACCAGTGGGCCCATGCCAAACCCAGAAAAACATCCCCAAACCATAACTACTCCTCCACCATGCTTCATAGTGGGTACTTGGGATTATACCTTTCATTAATTGGTCCTCTCACCTACAAAATGCCATCAGATTTGAATAATTGAAACCGACTTTCATCGGAAAACAAAATTTCCATTGCCCATCTGTCCAATTCACATGTTCTCTTGCAAAAAATAGTGTCGCTGCTCTATAATTTGCAGAAATGAAGGGCTTCTTTGCTGGTTTTCTACCACAGAGACCAACTCCTTTTAGTCTTCGATTTATGGTAGTCACCAACACATTTTGATTATTTTTTGATTTATGCGGGATGCTCTGTCGCCAACAACAAGAGTTTTTGTTTTCCCGTCCACAGCTTCGTTAGTATTGCGTTTTCTACCACTTTTCAGTGTATTTCTTCTATTAAAATTGAAAATCGTCTTCGAAATGATCGATTTGTTTAAATTTAAATCTACTTCAATTTTACTTTGTTTTTCATCATTTCGGAACTTTTCTACAATTTGTTGTTTAATTTGTATTGATAAATAGTCACTTATAGGCATTTTTCAACTTTAAGGAACGGTGTCGGACACAGGAATAAATAATAAAATCAATTGTATTAAATATAGGGTTTTGTTGCTTTACTTGTATAAAAATCAGGTAAATAAAAATATCCGTATATAAATTGAAGTACGAAATGTTGAAAAAACACTTATTAATTATAAATTTAATTTAAATTAAAAAGAATTGTTATTTTAATAAAATGATTATGTTACTTTACATAAGGACGATAGTGTATATACATTTAAAAGAAAATATAATAAAACGATTATGTGAGTATGTGCTTAAAATTTGTCAGATAAGTTGCGAAACACTATTTTTAGAGATATATTGGTTTCAGTTTTAGAGAATACCTCTTATGTTGTAAATTTTAAACACGTGAAGATAAAATATCAAAATATGATTAAGTGTCCAATTTTACACAGCTTTTTATCACAGTTCAACTAAAGTAAAACGTTAAACTAGAGGATTAGAGTAAAGGACACTAATCGATTTTAATTACATCACTATCGAATTATATGGGTTCCTTAACCCGACCGCTTATTTTAAAAGCCGTTTTCTTTTACTTCTCAATCGATTTGGCCATTATTTCGCCCGCCTCCGAACGATTTATTTTATTATACTTTAAGAAGTTCAAACTAAATAATCCCAACAGTACCAGAGATATGTGTCTATCGCGTTATTAACTCCGCGGAATTCGACCCCCATTGTACTTGCCGTTCAAACTTCACTTAGAAGTTTGCATGAATCATTCGCTAACAATCAAAGTACGTGGCGATGTCGGATGGATTAAAATTTATAATGCACGTAATGGAAATAACCTCGTGGAGTTTGAGTCATTTTAAAATAATTTAGAATTCAATTTAACAATCAGATAGTCCTGACTCACGTGCACCATGAATACTTAATGAAGTGGCTGGCAAGTGAAAAAAGATGTGGCTTTGTGTCAGTTTACATTCCTTGCAGACTATAAATTCAATGGTTTTATCAGTGAATCTTAAACTCTTACGGTCATGTAATTATGCTAATGTTTATGTGTAAATGAATGACTAGATGTGTTTATCAGTTTAGGTTAGGTTAGATAACCCAAGTGAATTGTATGTGTACAGGACCGTTTTGTACTACTATTGAACAATTTGTTTTGATAAAAGTCACGTTTAGTTATCTATAGTTGTTCTGGTTCTGGTCGCGACGTTTGTTGGAATTATTTCCTGACGTTTCGCTATCACAAGTGGTTAGCATCTTCAGAGGTCTGATTTGGTTCATGCCACTTTGACATCTGATTGACAACTAAATGACAACTTAGACAACTGATATTCTAGAAATTTTGTTCTGTTCGTTGGCCGTTCTTATCTACTTTATTTTATCAAGTTATAATGCTTCTTCTTTTCTATTGAAGTTGTTTCCGTGTTTATGGATTTCAATTGCTTCCCTAATCATTCTGTTGTGATATCCAGTTGTTGAGGCAAGCAATTGCAATCTTGGAATTTTATCTTTATGATTTCCATTTAACAGTGTATGTTCAGGTACAGCAGACTTGTCTGATTGTCCTAGTTTACAGGTTGTGTTCCTTAATCCTAGTCCCTATTGAACGCTTTGTAGTACCGACGTATACTTTCCCGCAAGAGTATGCGGTATATCCCAGAAGCTGTTTGATGGTCTCTCCTATGTTTGGCAGATCTGAGACTATGTTGAATTTTCCTTGTTGGTATAAAAACAGTATGGATATTATGTTTTAATAAGATTTTTCCAATTCTATCGGTACCTATCGGTAGAAAAGCTTTATCAATCGTGGGCTCACTAGGTGAATCTTTATTATTAGTATGAGGTCTCATTGTATGTCTTCTTTCTGAGAGTTTGTATCCATTGGCCTAAGTGTTCTTGTTCTTCAGCGAGGTGGTGTGTGGCATATATCCTTTTGGCTCGTTCGGTTAGTGTTTTGATGATCCCTTGTTTTCGACTCGGATGATGGATACCGTTCGGTGTATATAGGCTTTAAGTATACTGTATGGTCTAAATGTTCACCCACTTAACACAAGAAGATGGAAACAATGGTCACGAAAGCCTCA
This sequence comes from Aethina tumida, assembly GCF_024364675.1. Lineage (NCBI taxonomy): Eukaryota > Metazoa > Arthropoda > Insecta > Coleoptera > Nitidulidae > Aethina > Aethina tumida. The sequence continues at coordinate 18,111,330 of NC_065437.1, read as the reverse complement.
ACTTCTACGTTACGTTTACTAATTAAAAAAAAAGAGTATAAAGAGAAAATTTTAATTAAAGTGGCTCAATGTAAGTCTCGAGTCATAAACGTCGCGACGTACACATAGTACTGTGCGTTAATCAGTAACTTTATTTCATTCATTTGAATATGGACCAAAATGTAGTAAAATTTATCGGCACAATTTGGAAGTGAAATTTAATTAATCTCACTATATGGCCCTATAAAACTTACACACATAACACAGTTTCCATATAGGGCTATAAAAAGTGCCTAGCAATCCCCCCGTAATCTATAAACGGTTTATTCGTTCCCTCAAAATATTTGCCTTCCTTTATTTTAAAACCTACATATAATCCTCTTTTATTACTTTAATTTCAAAAGCGTTATACTATCGCCTAACATTTATACACATCTATAAAGTTTCACGATTTCTAAATGTTAAACAGGGGCACTTTAAGGGACCGGCTGGAGATTTTACACACTGGATTTAAAGTCCCTTAATGTTCACTTTGATGAATCACTAGTCCCGGTTCCGTCAAAGAGAAAAGTGTTTTATCGACTGCCGTTATTTGCAATATTAAATGATAAAAGTGCACTTGGGCGCAAATGTAAAATTTTTAAGGCCATCCCACGTCGAGGTGTATAACCGTTTTCATTAAAATTTAAAATAATATTAAAAATAACTACAGAACCAACGCCATTTTACAAAAATATAAAAGGGAACAAGATCCCATTTTTGCTTTCACAGAATTATAAAAGGCTTTATCACAATTTATTATTCAATACACCATGATTTGTGAATGACTCTGCTTCATCATAAACAAAATATATAAAGATATTTATTGCCGTTTACTCCCAAAAGTACTCGTCTATTTTCGTTTTAAGACAACACTTAATTATTGCACAGTCGGTAATTCCTCCAGCAATTCGGAGGCAATAAATAATAAAGCTCGTTTCCTTTGTCTTCGAATTCCAACTTCCTATTGCCTAGTTTGACTTGATTTAATGGGCAGTTTTATATCGGACCAGTATATATAGGTGGGATGAGTGTAACGACCATTTATTTTCCAACGCCCGGTTTGATGTGCTGTAAAACAAATCACGACCGGCTACTGTTATTGTCGGTTTATTACCATCCACTGCCAAAAGAAAACTGCAGGGACTCGGACTTTATTATTTCTTTTAGACCACCATTCAATTAGTGGCTCTCTTTTTTCAACAAAAATTGTATAACAAAAAAAACCATCAACGTTATGTATAATCTCAATGTAACAGTTACAAAGTTTTACAAGTGTGCTAAAGTAACTCAAGGGGTTGTTTTTGTTCTCTCTCCGAAAGTACGAATGCTTCTTGTGCTGTATCTCAGCGCTGCTCATTCGGAAATTAAAATGCCACTTGCAACTTTTCCAAAAGCCACATTTTAATTGCCATTGTCAAAAGAACTACTCGTATCTCTAATTCCGCCAGCGTAATTGCCGAGACATTACTCCGGCGTTTCGCGGATCCATCTGACAAATACTTTAATACGCAGGAGTTTTACTGCCAGATGTAATGGACTCTTAAATAGATTACTTTAAACGTTCATAAAATCTGGTCGAGGAACGCGTCGCATCCGAAAAAGTACGCCCTGTTTAATTAAACATGTTTAATTTAATGGTAACATTGCGGTAGACATTTACAATTAATATTTCACACTGGAACTGTAAATGTACATATTCTATGGGTTTAGCTAACCAGGACCGTGCCAAGACATTTGGCATGAGCACATTCGGGATGGCTTTTAATGGAATTTAACGGCGGGATTTGAAATTAAATTTTGAAACTCAAATGTGACATGTCTCTGATTAAACATTTTTAAAACATATTAGTTATATGATTGTTCGTTATTTAATATTGTCAAATATGCTTTTAAAATACATTTTATTTGTTAAATTCAGTGGTTACACATAATTTTGATTGATTTTTAAAAAGTAGCTAAGAAGGTGAGGATGGCCATTAATTGATTGAACACAATGGTGATCATAAATCCGGCCCTGTAAACTGCATGTATTGGCAACAACATATCCATGTGTATAAGGGTAGTCGGTTAATTGCAAATAGTGACACGACTCCGCAGTTAAACCGCCAGAGGCCGTCAGTCGTAAAGTGTTTATCCCTGCCATAAACTGATCTGGATGACGCCCAGCCACCTGATCCCCGCATACGTTTTATGCCTATAGTCCTTCGGGAAGTGGGTACGATGCAAACGCAACGACTTTTACAGAAGACGAATGAACTGCCAAAACTTATCTGCGATTGCTGGGAATTGTGCAATAAAATAGTTTTCTGCTGATAATCAATATTAAGACAGAAGCTGAAAAAAACGGGTAAATTGTGATGGTGACAATAGAAAGAACTCATGGATTTAAAATAACGGAAGCAAGCCAATTTGCCTAGAACATTTGAATCAGATAATTAACTTACGTATTCATTAGAATTACACAGAAAATTTAATTATTCTCGACCCCACCATTTACGGACGAAATCCATTATTTGCCGTCGTAATTGACAGTAACTATGGATGACGCGAAAAGGTGGACGCTGGAAAAACGCTGACCTCTCAATAGCCTGATTAATATAATCCCCGTCCTGACTGATGCAAATTTAAATAGTCCTTTGAAAACATATCCTTTCATGGACTCTAATAAAATGGGATTAAGGCCCTCGCCGTTCTCCCGATACGCGTCCATTGTGCCTGCCGGTCCGGCCGCATCTTTGATCCGGGCGTCCTGACGCTGACGGACGCGAGTGCAGGTGACCGGTTGCCATATATACCGCCGAGATATTAATTATGATAGCATCGGGAAGTTTTTCCTGGGTCCCTGATGTCGGAAAGTTGATTGGCGGAAAGCAGGAAAAGCTGGATACAAAAGTAATTGATTCAATTTCATCAATCAGGTCCTTTCAGTTAGTCCGTTGTCCCGAAAGGAATTTGACGTGCCACATCCTTTTTTCGGATTGCTATTGTTAGACGATTTCTATATGTAATTAAAAGTTAGGACTGTCAAGTTTTCGGGATGTCAGTACTACTAGAGTAACTGCTTCGACTTTGAATAACTGTTGCCTGATATTAATCATTATAAATAATACTTCTTCGATACGTAATATATTTATTTTTAGGGTAAAGTGGGTACGTTGTGGCGGTATTAATAATCTAATGTTTTAAGAAACGTACAAATGAAACTACTACACTGGTCGCTACTTGGAGTACTGCTGGTTGCCGATTCTTAGGTAGTACTACACAACATTGTTTATGTACAATACTTCTTATTTCTTAAGATGGTAATGTTGTGTTTGCGGTTGATAAGTATATCTTAAGATATTTAAATAATTAGTGCAATTTTATGCATTATGTACTCAAAGTTTTATATGAGAACATAACTTATTAATGCCTAAGAAGGTACTTACAATACTGGAATATCTTAAAAAAACAAAAACAGAAGTGGAAAAAGGTATATTTTATTTAAACAATCAAGTGAAACAAAGTATTAAAATTATGACTAATTGATTTAAATAAAAATTATATGTAAATAATAATTTTCTTCGTAGATCAAGGTCTCTTGATTATGGTTTACATCTATACATTCTGCATCTACAGTTTTCTAAATTTTGTCACTTTTAACAGTTCACATTTTTTTCATGCGATTTTATAGTAAAATTCAGTTACCTCAGAAAGAACAGCAATCAATTTCTTTAATACTCTTAATAGTTTTGTATTAATAAAGGTAAACGACCATTATTCTAATTGTATGCTTGGAGAATTTCCCATGTCGTATTTATCCGCACGCACTTGGTTTGGTGGTGTGGAAAATTTATTATTCTGCAATAAAATAGGTGTTTATACAAACTAAACGGCATTTAAACGTCAATCGAGATGGATTGATAGATACGTTAATTAAATATCATATATGGAGCACACACGTGTCAAGAAATAACGCCGACACGAACCATTCAGTTTAGGAATAAGGAAATGAACGGACCCATTCAGAAACACTAGGTGTGGCAGGATGTAGGGGCGATGGTGCATTATCCGTCTTGAACTATGATTGAACATAAAAAAAAATTATCAACAATCAGACAGACGGTGTTTCGCATGCAAAGTTCGTATTATGATAATTTTGGATTGGCGGAGATGCAAATGTGGACATAATGCATTTAAAGCGAGTGTATTGTTATACATTTGGTGTGGCTCGGAGAGTTTAGTTTTAGTTTCCTCAAACTTTGTCTCAATATCTAATATAGTTACAGATTATGAATATGTAATTAGGAATATGATTATTCAAATGCTTTTAAAATAAAAATGACGAGATTAGGTAGACAAAATCACTACACAAAGAATATTTTTTACCAGAACTTTCTTTAAAACAAAGTGTATGCAATGTTTTAATTATTTGCTTTTTTTCTAATTACACACCACTTCAGACTTAATGAAATACATAAAATATGCCCAACATAATAATAAAAAAATAAACGGTTTCCTTGTAGTTTTTAATACTTAAATCTAAATGATTTCGTTACATTGAAATATGATTATTAATTAATTAACATTTCCAGTTATGTATTTATCATTGTACAATAAATTAGTTACAACCCTAGGAACTAGTAATTTAAAGTTTTTTTCATTTCAGTATTACATGCAATATTGTCGTTATACCTACGTCAATTTGTGTTTTCAAACACTATTAAATCGTCTGAAAACGAGGCAAATATTTACATTGTTAAAATTTAACAATTTTTATGTTTAACAGTAGAAGAGATACATAAAATCTTGTACTTATTTTTGTGCTTCAGGTTCAGATCAGTTATCCGACAAGGTAAGTGATTATTAAAAAATTTATTTATGAAAGCTCAAACTGGGTCAATGTTTCATTAACTGTAATAATAATCGTTTGTCGCCACGTAAATAAATAAATTTCATCTGTCTGATCTTAAATTGCGCCACGCAATTGATACACTGAAGAAGGCAATATTGACAGAAAAAAATATTTTTTGACCTTGCTTATTGTCCTTGGATTTGTTTGCACTTTAATATTTATTTGCGTAAGAGCATAAACTTAAAAATACTCAGCGAAACTTTTTCCTTTTGTTCTTATTGTGGCAAACAGATGCTCAACATCTGAGAAACAGTGCAAGAATATTTCATATGTGTTGAGTCAGACTAAATATTTATTTTGTGCAATTTTATTAATTTCTAATTTCTTGATTAATTTTTATTATTAATTTTAATTAATGATAAGAAAATAATTAATTTATTAATTTGGATAATATTTTATTTATTTATAACTTATTTTTATTTTTTCAAGTTTAAACTCCATTGTTTGTGAGTTTTGTTTGTCTTTCTAAACAAATAAAAAACTAACAGAATTTAATGTTTATAAAAAATAAAATTTTTAACTTAATATGGAGTATTTTCAACTCTATTACGAATGACAGCCTCACATTTATTATTTATACTCAAAATCTGGGTTTGAATTTGTATGTGGTCAGTTATTATCCGCCATTAGTAAAAAATGTCGACCAATAAAAGGGGAATATGACACGACATGTATGTTCTCTAGAATGTCCAAAATCGGTAACTGGTGTTAAAGAACCATAATTGAGCCCCTTCCAAATAAGGTGGTTTATATGAAGTTTCAATGAGCATATCTTTTTCATTTGACCGTCGAAACACACGAATACGTCCATCGCAAATGCTCAAGCAAAATGTAGACTCTTCTGTAAACAGAACTCGTTCCCAAAAGGCTTCTACCCAATTGACAACCTTCCTTAGCAAAATTTAACCGGGCTCTGCGATGACCCACAGTTAAGGTCGGGCCTCGAGAAGGAACACGGGGTTGCAAATTATAGTTCCAATACTTATTCGAACCCCTTCTACGTTTTTTAACTGAAACTGTAAATTACTTGTAATCACAAACCGTGATCTCAAAGTTAAAAGTCTCAAAAAACCTGAGCAGGAGTTGTAGCACGATTTCTACCCTTAGGTAGGTGGTGCGTTAATTTCTGCAAGCAGTGAATTCATGGAAATAAATAATTTTTCAAGTCAATTCTATTATATTTAAGGTCAACAAAATAGCCGAATTGTAATATTTTGCATTTCTATGTCACTTTTTTTAAATAGATTATTTTTGATAAAAATAATCAATAATGACAAATCCATGACATTCATTAACATTTATATAGTATGTAACACTTTCACAGGATTTAATGAGAAATTACGATAATAAATAACTGATGTAAAAGTTTTAATAATAAACAATATAAATAAATATTACATTATTAATCATTTAATGGCGTAATTCAATATTATCCGCATGAAACACCGGTAAACAAATCCCCTTCCCGACGCAAATAAAACGCAATTTTTCTTGGATAACGTTAATCTGGACATTTTCCATAAAAACATCACGTGAAATCCGTCCAGGCAACAAACCATATTAAAAAACTTCAGCGGTATTCAGATCCGGGCGCGGAACAAGCTCGAAAGCTCACCGAAGCGCACCAAGATATCACGCTGTGACTATTCCTTTTACTTGTGTCAAACTTTTCGGCAAACTTTTTTCCCAGTGTATGTGTATGTGCTTTCGGCAAGTTTCTTTTTTATTTTTCAATGGGGGGCCCGTGCGGCAGAGAAGACGTCCCCCCGAGGGAAGTATCATCATATTGCCGAGATTATTCAATTCGGGAAGGGCAGACACGCAACCCGTCACGCATTTCGCATACGTGGAACGTCACAATTTTTCAGGGACGATAGACAAATGGTCCAGAATTGAGTTTACGATCTGTCATGCAAATTCTGTTCACGTCTAAATTGGCTTTGCAGTTATGAAATTTAAAGGAGTACGTCACCTATTTTCTTTAGCATATTTGATTTCTTTTGAAATATTTTCTTTTTTGAATGGAATTATTTTTATTTACTCACCATTTATTATAAAGAAAATGTTTAACATGCTACGAGAGAAATAATTTTAGACAATTAAGCGAGTTTGATGGAGATAGTGGTTCTGCATGAAACAGGAATTTCGGGAAAGAGAAATAGCACGGTATTTCAAAAGAAATGTGAGTACTGTGACGCGGTGTTGAGAGACAAGAGGGCAGAAGAGTTAAAGTAAGATGTTCCGGAAGACCCTGAGCTACCACAGAGCCACAAAACCGTGGCCAGGATGAGTTCAACGAGGATGACTGCTGATGAATTTTTTGCCAATGAAGATGGGAGGCACATTTACAACACTATTGGTTTAATGGTATGGGATTGCTTATGGTAGCAAGTTACCTTTAGTTTTTATTAGAGGCAAAAGGATGTCCCAGTAATATGTTGATGACGTTTTGGAGCCTTATCATCTTCCCTAGATAAGAATAAATCTCGGACTAATTTTTCAGCAACATAATGTCCGTCCAAGTATTAAACTTCTTAGAAGTCTTCCATGTGAATTTACTGACTTGGCCATCCAGATCTTCTAACCTTTCCCCAATCGAACATGTGTGGGATATGATGGGGCGACTCTTAATGAACTAAGACTTCAAATTCAATTCGAGTGGGATGAGATACCACAAGAAAATGACTATAATCTCATTAGATGAATGCCACGACGCGACAATATATTAATCAAAGATTATCGACCCGTTATTAGCTTCTGACAATTTATGCTTTAAGATTTTTGTTTCATTTTTTGATCAATTATTATTTTGTAATAGGTTAATTGATGTTTTTCTAAAATTAAATAAATTATATCTAGGTGTTGCATTTCTTTGCACACAGTATAATTTTTAATTAACAATAATATTGAAAATACCTTCTTTTTTTGTTTTTAACATTTATATTTAACTTAATTAATTTCGTTTTTTATGATTTTTTATTGTCTTACACTTTTTAAATGCATTTTTTCATTCCTTATATTGTTTAAATCTTAAATATATCGATAACCTTAAGGACAACAGTCAAATTGATTAATCAGTTCAATCAAGTGCAAGTCGGCACATCAAAGAATTTTAATTTTTTGCTTATTCAAGGCCGAACGTGACCAAAATGATATATATATATATATATATATGATTAGTAATTATTTTAACTTAGTTCTTAAAAGGAAATTGTTTGACATAGACCATGATTTATATCGACAGCCTTTCATATCAGTATTAGATTTACGTTGTAAATAATTTTTGCTTCGATTGATATTTAAGAGCACTTGAAATTAATTAATTTTTCCGGCAGAATAATTTAATGCATTTATTTCAGTTTACTTTTGGGATTGAAGTTTTGTTTGATCCCACCAATTACTGTTAAAACCATCTGACAATTGATGCACGGAAAATACCTTTTTATCTAAATCTAGATTTTCGTTTTGCTATAATGACGACAAAGTTAATTGTAAAAGTAAGATGCACGTTCCGACGAACCAATTGAGAACAAAGTGGACAGAAAATATTTGAACAAGTGTCCGTCATCGAAGTGAAAAGAGAGATCTGGAGAGACCGAACAGAACGTTTCAATTATGAGGACCCTAGAGACGATGCGTCGGGAAACTGACATCTTTTAACGTAAGGGCACGATTTTTTAATTAAAACAATTAATTTGTCAGGATTTTAATGAAGTTATTAAAAAACTTCTGTTATTGCGCTAATTACTCCACTTAATCTTGGCATGTTTGCGAAAATATTAAATTGAATTGTCACTTAATAATTTTCTAGTTTTTTTAATTGGAATTCATCAATATAAATTGTGATTTATTCGTAAAACTGTTTCTATAATAATTAATTAAAACAATTATAAAAAAATTACTCAGAAATTCAATGATTACATATGTACATGGACATCTTGTTCGAAAATTTACTTTCAATATATTCACATTCCTTGAAATTTATGATTTTATGAATAACTTTAAAGTGGAAAAGAAATCATTTGTTCTTAATGAAATATTATAGCAGTCAGACACTTGACATTACCTAAAGCGCCATGTTATAAAACGTGCAACATTTTAATTTGAATTTATGACCACTTTTCAATATTCCCATAGACAGCGAAACTTTCTACAGATGTCCTACGTTGAAAATAGTGCAATTCAATCCGAACGTAACAGAATTTACCTAAACGAAATTTGAATCTATTTTATTTTATTTATGTTTTTCGTTTGGCATAAATTTGAACAATATTAGTCCTGGAGGATGGCACAAATCGGATTTGCCGGTGCAAATGTGACGCCGTGTGCTTATAACAAGTAAGCAAAAGTTTCCTCTGCGAATATTGCACCTTTTGAATACTCTCATCCGGGAAATGTGTCCCGGAGTAAATGTACGAAGCAAAGCCTGTTGCTTTCTTTTTATGGGTGATTGATACGTCTCGGGGGTGAGTCGTCATCTCGGCGAGCGATAAATCTTTAAAAAAATTTACGTGCCGAGTCGGAAACATCTTTTATTGATAATGACTGGTCTGTGAAGTGATTTCGCATGTCTCAAGAAATATGAAATGTTTAATAATTGTTTAGAATTACGGTTCCACTTATTTGAACCATAAAAAATCGAAAAATTAAGTTATCGACATTTTTTTCTTCAAAATATTCTATTCTTCGGCCCATTATGTTCGAGTGTATTTAGATTGAGTAAATAAAATTAATATTTCTTAAAAAAATTAATTTAAAAATTTGAAAAAATACCAATTTTTGTTTGAAATTTTTATGAAAAAATTATTTTATACGATATGCTTATTTTTTTAAAAAAGTTCATCAAAAATAACATTAAAGAAAAAAATTATACTACTTGCCTTTTTTTCAAAAATGGAATATTTTCAAACCATAAAAAAAAGAAGCCTAACCTAACATATTTATTTTTTCAGAAAGTTCATCAAAACAGAATATTAAATAAAAAAAAAAAACAAAATTGTCATTAACATAATTTTTCAGATTTTTATAAATTTAATAAAAATATTTTTTTCATGATTTCTCATGTTTTTTTTAAATACACTATTTTTAAAATACCCTATTATTAATAATCATTAAAAATAATTAATAATAATTTACGTTAAAAATTTTTATTGAAAAAAAAATCAAATTTTTAATATTCCATTATAAACAAATTCTATTTTATCATACACAGATAAATTTATATTTATTATCGACAGAATTTAATCAAATATTAAAAAAGTTTTTAATTTTTTGTTACTATATAAATATTTGAAAATCTTATTATTGTTAAAATATTTACAAAGATAGAAAAAAACATGATTTAAAAAATTCAAGAAAAAATCTCAAAAAATCAGTATTTTTTAAAATTAGGCGTACAGTATAAAAAAATGTTTCATAAATATTTCGAGAAAAAACCTCAAAAATCAGTATTGTTAAAATTTAAAATAAATTTTTGTTGAAGAAATTTTGATTTTTTTTATTTAAAGACAAGTTTTTCGTCAGACCTAAAACAAGAACATTTCAATTCAAGCAAAAAACTTGAAAAATGAACGTTTTCTCAAATTTAAAATTAAATTTTCTCTAAGAAATCTTATTTTGATCAACATATATTATTTGATGCGCAGAAGAGTAAAAAAATGTATTTTTTTTTAGATTTTTTTATAGCCAAAAATAAGATTAGGCACGATTCTTAACAATTAACAAATGTTCAAAACAAGATGCGTAAACAATTGACAAGGCTAAAAATTGTACTAGTCGAACACTGGATTATTACACCAAGACCAAGTGCATGCTTAACCCAGTGTTTACAAAACGTGTGTTTACTCTTACGCTTGCCCAACAAACTACATCCACTAATTAAATCTATAAGTGTCAATTGGATTAAACTAAAAAATAAATCAGGAAGATGGACAACGGCACATTTCCATCACAAAACGTGTACATTGTTAAAAATGGCTGCACACTCGGATAAGCAACAAACAAACGAGGGGTTGGCAACGCCACCAATAGCAGCCGGCCGATCGACAATGCGAGTTGATTCATGTACTTCAATCAAAACGAAAGGGTTACGAACTGATGAGGTCATTTCAAGGTGGGTGGGGTAGTAACCGAAGAGCGGCCTCCTTTTTTCTACATCTGTTCTACTGAAAATTACGACACAGTCGCTACAGATGTTTGTAAAAAACATATTTAAATTTATGAAAATTGCTGTGTTTAATAACAGTCATAGAAACTCAATAAACTGACCAAAAATATTGTAACGTGAACCAACTAATTTTGTTTTAGTTCTGGTCCGAGGCCGAATATTATGGAACCAAGGAAGTGTATGTGTGCATGGTCCGACTGTAAAACGTCTTAAATTACCAATTTAAAAACCACTTAAAAAAGTCTTTAAAAACCAGAAAGGAGATCTATAATAATAAAACAACAACAGTTCACAGTAAATAACAATAGATGGTTTTCTTGTTTATGTGCTGACCGTGTAGACACAACAAAACATGTTTATTAGCGGCCAGTCCCGACCACATTTGCTGTTTAGGAAAGCAAATGTCAATGGGAAATGTGCTCTTTCTGTCGATACTAATATTTTAAACATGAGCCTTATTGGAAAAAGTAAACTTACTTCGGACATTGAATCACGAATAGCTTTTTTTGCTTGTGTCACAGTGAATAGCAAAACGATGAGAAATAATAGAGATTTGTAAAAAAATGCCTGAGAAAGAAATCTAATAGGAATTTTAAATTTAATTAAAATTCCAATTGTTATTCAAGCAATTATGACCAGGCATAAAATTTTAAACAATAGTAATATCCAGTGATGTACAAATACATTAAATATTGTCTCTTCATATTTAGATAAGCAGAGACCACTAATTGTATATGTGCAGATTTCCCGTGTATTATAAGCTCAAATCTCGACCGATTGTTGATAATTTGAATTACATCGACATCGTTTATCAACTACGATTAATTCAGCGTTAATATTACACAATCAGTAATAATGTAAATATTAAATTTTCTAATAAATAGATGAAGAATAATTGATATCAACGAAGTGTGTAATGAGCTTTCATAAGTAAAATGCTTAATTAAACTTGAAAATTATTAATTATTAATCAATTTCTTCGGTCCGCTGACATAGAATAATTTTAATGGAAGTGTAACATGAGATTTCTTTAAATCAATGTTTTCACATTATTTTATTGTTGGTTTAAAATGGATATGATGGTTGGCAAGTTAATTTAATAACTTGTTTTAGGTTTGAAAGTGATCATTAGGCTAATCGCTTCAGCTTTATTAACAAGGTGTAATTAATGTTTGCTTGATCATTTTCAGAGAGATCCTTAAAATTACTTTAATTAATTGTTAACTCATTGGTTTGAATTTATCGGTTTCATTGTTAAAAACTGGTACCAGTGGAGATAGTAATCGTTTATGGTGAGTTAATGATAAAAACTAAAACTAACCTTGTTTTATACAAACGTTACTACCACTTTCTAATTGGTTGTTTTATTTACAAAATTAATCACCCGAGATATGACTGCACAAGTAAAATAATGTAGGTATATTTGAATACATCAAAGATTTTAAATTTAAAAGAATCCTTCAATTAACCCACCGCCAGCACAGCATCGTATCCATCACAGAAAAAAATCCTCTTTCGTTCCTCTAATTGACATTTCGCCAATTTGAATATTAGCGTCGCAAGCACTGAGTCAACGTGAAAGAGTTAAAGGAGCGCAAGCAAGCAACGCTCCAAAGTGTGTATGCAGAAAAGAAGATTAAAAACAGGATGAAAGGCCCGGCAATATTGTGTCATAGGGGGACTGGGTACTCACAGCTCGAAAGGGTTGAGATGAATGGTGGTGAGTGGGGAATTAGGGCAGTAGGTGGGCTCTGGTGGGTGGCTGGGTGGAGGCACTTACAAAGACGAAGTGCAAAGCTGTGCAACAAACGAGGCATGTTTGAAAATATGCATGATGATCGTTATTGTGTACTAAATGGCACGCCTCCCATTTATTAAATTCGTACTGAAAACAAGTATTATAATACTTCAGATGAAATTATTTTCACTGTGTATATATAATTTAACTCCTTATAATTTTTATTATAAATTATTAAGAAATAAAAACTGTAAATTGTAAATCAAAAAAACTTGAAACGTGCATAATATGTGATTACTTGATTTCATCATTTAAATTACAAATATCATATTACATCCAATAAGGTAAAGAATGTTTCAGTGAAACACATTATTTTATTACAGTTATTTACTAATTAAATCGTCGTTAAATGGTTTAGTTTAGTGCCCCTAATAACTAGGTACATAATACATTTATTTCTTTTCCAATATACACGCCTTATTCCTTTGTGCTTGATTCAGCTGAACCAGCTCCCATAATTATTTAACTGATTTTCTAAACGGTATAATAACACTGGTAAAAGGGAGGTTACATTCTGAGCCCATATAAAACCATTCAAAGATTCATATTAAATTTTATTTCGTCTTGACATGACACAATACTTGCCAAAAAAATACCAAATGTACGTCGAAATAAATGAATTGGATTAAATGGTGCGTTTTGGTTAATCTATATATTCCTACCCACTAGAAATTTATGTGGATGCGTAATCCAATTAGAGAATATCTAAAATACTTTCGTTTCATCAAATTAAAATCGCGTGTTTTATGCCCCACGTGTTTGTCGCCCGGTTTAGGCAATAATTAAGAGTTATTGTTTTGGTAAAGTGGACCGGCAAGTTTATGAGTTTTTAATTCATGCGAATCAAAATCCCGGGGGGCTACGGACCCGTTTTGTCCTCCGTCAAAAGTCCGAATTTCCCGCATCACCAGTTCGAGCGTTGGCCTTTTGAAAAATATATTAAAATCTCAATTAAAGTAATGAGTATCTCTAACCCGAAATATTTCGGGAGAAGTTAATTTAATTTGGTCGACGTAATGCGATTTAAAAGTCCATACATTGAACATGTAAAAAGGGTGTAGTCCGGAAAAAGGGAAAGGACTGACCGGGAACTATAGGCGAGTGAATTTTCGCCGATTTCAGGACCGAAACGCGAATGAGACGTGTACTCTTTACATAATTGAATTTTCATACAAATCGGTCTTTTGTCGTGCACGAGACTTTTTCTGCACGTGAACGCTACAAATGGATTAACCCCGGCCACTTGCTCTAGGTATATGAATTGGAACACCATTTCAAATTACAAACTGCATTCGATGGGCCAAGTTTTTATAACATTGGCTAGATTTTCTGCTATATTGATTAAAATTGGAAGGCAACATTTCAGTTGAATTCCTTTATGAAGATTCTTATTTTATTTTTTGTCATCTCCATAATTCTATACTAAATTAATTAAATATTATATTTATGTTATCTTCAACATACAGTAAGAGTCAGAAACTTTTTAAAATGTTAAATATTTTAGACATATTTTTTTTATTTAATGTGAACTGTTAAAATAATATAATAAATTCACAGAAAACAATAAAAGTCCATAAAGTAAAAAGTTGTTATAATTTTTTTCCATTGAAGAATAAATTCATATTTCTAATATGTTTGAATAAGTTCCTAGAATTATGGTCCCTACTGTATGTAACTTAAAATATTTCAAATATTGTATTTGGTTTAAAGGAAACAAAATGCATCTTTCAATTTATCTCATATTTTGACTATAAAAAATGAAATATAAACTTATTTAATAACATAGATAATGTCAAACTGTCTTATTCTCTTGAATTAATTCAAATCGAATTTCGTCTAAAAAAGTTACTGCGATTTTTCTGCATTTAATTAATCACAAATACATAAATTACCAGTCGAAAGTAAAGAAAAAAACTAATATTTAAAAAAAAAAAAACATATGTAAATAGGATGTTATCAAAGAACTATATTTTTGTCAGATAGTGTACCTTATAACTTGATGGATATCATAGATTTTATGATTTTTTTTTATTTACTCAACAGAGCACTTCCTAAACCTGGAGGACAACGGTCCTGACGATCGAAGGATCAAAGAGCATCCAAAAGTGACCCAAATAAAACTGCCGAAGATCCTAAGACTAAATATTCACATTTGGGAGTGTCTGACAGTATCGTAAGTCGTAGGCTAAGGCAAAATAATTTATATGGAAGAAGTCCCGTCAAAAAATCCTTCATTTCAAGAAAAAATGGAGCTGCCAAACTCCAATTTGGACAGGAGCACTTAAACTGATCTGAAAAAAAAATGGAAAACCCAATTGTTTTCTGATGAAAGTAAATTTAATTTATTTTCATCAGATAGAATTCAATGGATTAGACCACTCAACAAAATGTTTGACACTAAATACACCAATGGAATAATTAAGCATGGAGGAATAATGGTATTTGAAATGGGACCATTAGTAAAAATAAATGGAATAATGGATAGGTTTCAATATTTACGCATCCTGATGAATTTTCCAACAGGATAATAATCCGAAGCATACAGCCAAAGTTATACAAGTCTTTTTTGGTTCCAATAATGTAAATCTTAGGAAGTGGCCAGCTCAAAGTCCCCATCTACACCCCTTAGAAAATCTATGACACATTAATAATTAAAATGAGGAAAGCTCACTCAGGCAAATTCACCTGAATTGTTTGAAGCTATTAATATTATTTGGAACTTTGTTTCTTCCATGAAAAGAAGATGTCAAAAGGTAATAAATAATATTGAATATGCTACTAAATTAAAAACATAGGTATTTTATTACTTTTACTTTTTGTTTTATTTTATACTACAGTCCTCATCCTTTTTCTTTTAAATCAATTATACATTATGTTTTAAACACATTATACATGATAAAGATAAGTATAAATATAATTTTTAATTTCACGTACTAATTTAAATATACAAATGTATTTAAAATTTTTTTCTTAAAAATAAATTTGTTGCTTTACTTATAACTGGTACTGTATATGTATAAATATTTTTCAAGTACCTTTTTTAAATTTTTTAAATATTGTATTTATTATTGTTCCAATAATCATCATTATAATTACATAAATAATAATTAAAATTTCTCAATTTAAAAAGAAATTATTTATGATTTTTTAAATTTTTATTAAAAACAAATAAACTAAATGAAAGTTTATATTTTAAAATATTTTCACTATATGTAGAAATACTTGTTTTTTCATTAAATAAATGTTTTAAATTATTTTGGTTAATTAGTAAATAATTTCCGTTCAAATCTAAAAAAAGGCTTTAAGTTTTATATAGCAAAAAAACTTTTCCTTTTCCTCTTAATTGATCCAAAATTTAGCATAAAAACAATTAACAAGATTTGTCCTTATCCCGCCATTATTTATAGCTCGACAACGGAAAAGTTTTTGAGTTATCCCCAGGACTTTAACGCTGAATTAAACAGATTAAAATTAATCGTTCCAAATGCGTATCAGAAGCATTTCGCGATTGCACCGAGATAAATCAATGAACCTGTAAATTAAGTTCCTGTTAAAACGTGTTTCGTACGAAACTCCACAAAACCAGACTCGCAGGAAGTTTTTCGAAAGTTTTCGGTTTGGAGTTCGCGTGTCTAGCGATCCGACAGTGAAAGTCGCACGGAACGGAAAAGGGTTGTCGCCGCCCTCATAAACACGATATAATGTTTGAAGTTAACGTCGTATCCTCTGCAACTTTTGTAACTGTCTTGTGTCATCCAATTGCATTCGGAATTATTGCGCCATTAAACCGGTTCATCTCCCCATATTTCCACGTTTTGAGCGACACTTAATTCACAATTAAATTATATCGGAGTGGCTCAAGCACATGTCTCACTCAAAAAGGGTTATTAAATGAGTCTGCCGAATTGTACACTTCTTGCTGTAACAATGGTGTTTATTTGCATGTTAAGTAACGTAAAAAATATGTATTCTCTATTTATTGCTTTCCCAAAAATTAATTCCTTTTAAAGAATGCATTATAAACTTGTCACGAAGAATAGGTATCACTTCAAAAAGTGTTTGTAACTTTTTATTTAATAATTTTGATCATTTTTAACTAACACCCGTATAAAAACAACTGTATACTAAATTTTACTGAATTTATTCATAGTAGAGAAGGGCGTAAAAATAATGAAAATATATAAAATAATAAAGTAACATTATAAAAGCTCAAAAAATTAAACATATCCCTATATTTAATAGTAACTACGACCTCATCTACTTTTGAAGTTCGACGCAACTTTGAGGCATTGATTGTATCAACCGTTGGATCAAGTTTTGAGGTACATTGTCCCATTCTCTCTGAAGCTGTTGAGTTAATTCTTGCAGGTTCCAAATTTATTAAAATGTCCTAAAAATGATGTATCGGATTCATATCGGGACTATTCACTGGTCACTCTATAACCCACAAATTATGCTCTTTAAAGAAGTAAAATTTGGTCCATGATGATTCATAAAACACCTTCTTGTAGAAGTACAAAGGCCCTAATAACTTCATCTTAATTGACATGTCTTCTTTGTATAATAGGTCTTCCAAGAGCATCTTTGTTCATGACACAGCACGGTGGAAACGACCACAAAACAATGTTATTCACGAATTAAACGAGTCTGAAGCATTTTATGATAGACTTAAATTGTTTAGTTTTTCTACAGATATTTAAAAAAATAAAGAACTTTTTGGTAACATTAAAATATATTGTAATGTGTAAATAATGCGTACAAGATTATACATGATTCTCTCAAAAAATATGCGAACGGTTTATATTTTAAATATTAATACCTATTTCATTTTGACTAGTTTTCTACACTTTGTTATAACATGCAACTAGTAACTATCTAATTACTCTTATAATTAATTAGCTTTATATTAGTGATCAATTAATATAAATTTTTCTTCAAACTCAATAATATATAGATTAAAATTTTACATTAATGGAGCTTTGAGTTGATAAAAGCACAAATACACATATAATTTGTGATAAAAAACCGCACTCTCATAAATAAAGCAGTTCCTGTTGATATTATTGAAAACGGCTGATTGCGGTTTATTTTGCGAATTCGTTTTAGTATTGATAATCGATTTTCGTTTGCACGTGTTCGATTAAAATTGAACTGGATCTCGTAACGTTCCTTTCAATTTTAGCTGATTGACTCCCATAACTTTTATAAACATAGTCATTCGAACCTTTTATGTTCAGTTATCATATTTCCTCACAATCAATATTTCTTTTTGATAATGACAGCTTTGTTCGTGAAATACGAATAATAAGCACAATCGGGGAATTATAAAATTTCTGCTGTTGTGCATTGAGAAATTTGCATCCATTGTTCACAGGACATGCATTTTGTAAGTAGAACAATGAAAATGAAAGAAATGTTTTAGAATTCACAGATTGATTGATTGATTATTGACGGGATAAAAGAGGTAGTTGAAATTTAGTTTTTCCTTCAATGTAAATCAAAAAACTCGATTTTCCCTTACACGTCTATTGAAATTAAAATTTAATAATTTACATTTGTAATTAGTTTACCCATTTGTAAATTGTCTCATCCCATTGAAACAATTCAAATCATCGAATATGATTCGTTGTAATAATAAAAAGAGATAAAAGAAAACCGGAGGCCGACTTCCGGACCAACAACCAAAGCTCCTCTCTTGACCTTCTTACAACCCTTCCTTCGTTCACGTTCTCTCTTCCTCTCTCTTACACCACTTCTTCCCCCCATTGTTTCCGCTCGTACAATCGCTATCTGCGTCGTTACATGTATTTATGCCTGGCAAATTTGCCCATAACGAAAACTGCAGCCTGTTATTTCGTCATAAAAAAATCTAGATAACGTCCTCCTGATTGCATTAATTTGGGTGCGCCCCCGAAAATTGTGTACGTCGAAGGATTTGAATAATTTCGTTTATGTGCCGTGGAAAATTGGCGGTGTGGAGTGTTTATTTTTGTGGTCGAAATTATGGTCACTAGAAACGTTCGGTTTATTATGTAAATTTTAAGCATATTATCGTCGTCTGGTTATGATAACAATTAGTCAAATAAATAATGTTTAATTCATTAATTGCTTAAAATTACAAATTGGAATGCAGTGGTTAATGTAAAATTCATAAGCATTAATATATTATTTACGGATAATTACCATACACCTTTTATTAAATAAATACAATTAGTGAAACATCCTATTAAGTTCATTTAATTTGAAAATGTTTTTGTAAATGTTTTCTTATGTTTAACCTGTTGATATTTATTATTATTAGTAATATTTCAAAATAAATCCAAAAGATGAATAGTTATGACCTAATGACTTTCATATAGCAAGTATAATCATGCATTAGCATATATACAATTCCAGTCATAAGTAAAGCAACAAATTTATTTTTGAGAAAAAAATTCTAAATATATTTGTATATTTAAATTAGTACATGAAATTAAAAATTATATTTATACTTACCTTATATCATGCATAATTCATTTAAAAGGATAGGAACTGTAGTGTTATAAAATAAAACAAAGAGACAAAAGTAAAGTAACAAAATAAAATACCTAGGCTTTAAATATTTTTATAAGTATTTAGTGCACATCCATTATTATTTATTACCTCATGACAACTTCTTTTTATGGAAGAAACAAAATTGTCAATCAATTGCTTAAAAACAGAATTCTAAATAATATTAATAATTAATTAACAATTCAATTCAAGTTTTGAAATTTGCCTCAGTGAGCATTCCTCATTTTAGGATTTATCATGTGTCATAGATTTTCTAAGGGGGTTTAGATGGAGACTTTGAGCTGGCTACTTCATAAGATTTACATTATTGGAAGCAAGTCTTTTATAACTTTTGCTGTATGCTTCGGATCATTATCGTGTTGGAAAATCCACGACAAAGACATATGTGTAAAAATTGAAACCTATCCATTATTCCATTTATTTTTACTAATGGTCCCATTTCAAACCCAGAAAATGGGACCCACACCATTATTCTTCCACCTCCATGCTTAATTGTTTCCTTGGTGTACTTTTCTATTCGTTTTCAGACCAGTCTCCTGTCCAAACTAGAGTTTGGTAGCTCTAATTTTTCTTGAAATACTGGAACATTTCCTCTAATGTTAGAGGCTCGAATTGTTTTGACACAATACTTCGATTTAAATTTAATTGCATCGCAATTAAAATTTGTTTAAGTCCTGATCTGTACTTGGAAACATCATTATTTTTAAAATCATTCAACAAAGCTCGTCCTACAGGCATTTTTATCTAGGTTTACTTAACTACCCACCGTATGCATAAAACTACTAAAGACAGACTAAAATTAATTGTATTATAATTTACTATTTACTGTTCAATAAATAAAAAAATTTATAAAAACTTTATAAAAACGGATTATGTTTATATTCAAGTATGATATCGTGATTCAAGTTATAAGGTTCAAATATACGGTTCCTTGATAACATCCTATTTGCATATGTATTCATTAAAATTATGTTTGTTACTTTATTTTTGACTGGTACTGTATAAAATATATATAAAATTAAAGATCATATATTCTTAAGAATTTATTATTTTAATTAAATAAGTAGTCTCTAGAATAAACTGTCAAAAATAACACAAATTATTGTACTACTAATACAATACTCTTAAAAAATAAAATTCTTTGTGCTATTTTGACAGTTTCTTCTGTAGACTACTTGATAAAAACCATAAATTCATGAAAATAAGATATTTTTTCCCAGAATTATAAATGTGCATAATTTTTTACAAATTTTGGAGGGTGCTTAATCCAGTGGTGTGGTTAGATTTATTAAAAAAAATTCCTATGATTTCTTCAAATTACATGCCTAAAAAATTACCCCGTAAATTTTGATTGTGAGCCAAAAAACGTGACATTTTATCTATAAGTACATATTTCAAGCTTTACAATTGAAAAAAAAAATCAAATTTTATGGGAGTGTCCCGTTTTGAAATGGACCACACTGTATTATATTCAACAATATGGTATAGGTAATCCTTTTAATAAGCGATTCATTTTACAAAGACACTAACCCAAATTATTAAAACGGTAACAAAAGCGGAGTCGGACTCCCGTCAGAATATCAAATTTACATATCTGACATGATCTCCCGCGCACCCGTAGGCAATATTTTATTACAAAGAAAAGAATAACTTAGGTATATTAATTAGTAAGAACCGGAGGGCCCTTGAAAATCTGAGGCAGCTCTTAAAGACTCCTAATGAACTTAAATATTAAGAGCTTTATTGAGTTGGGGAGGCGAATAATTACAGCGAAGAAAAACATGTAATTTGATATTTCGTGTAGCCAAACATTTGTCTCAATTTGGTCGAGAAATAATAATGAACTGTATAAAATTCAAAAGTAACATTGTGAATATAAATTTTGCACGATACCGATCATTTCCCATGATGGATTCATCTGATGCTGGCAAACCAATAAGTTTGATGTATCGCTTTCAATAAGCATTTCCTATGCAAACCCACTCAATTTCATATAAATATTCTGTCAAGTTTTATCGCGGGTATTTCTCTTGCTTATTGTAATGTGGAACAAAATAACATTTACCGAAGCTATACATTTATCAATGTGGAATATTTTATGTAGATATTGCGCCCCAATATAACCGACTGAATAAAACAAACTGTTTGTTCCGGGATTTGTCTCGGGTCTGTGTCTCCCCTCACCTTTATTTAATATTGAAAGTTGATTTTCGGATATAATATTGGCGATTTATCACGCTAACAATTTTTCAAGAAGATTAATGTCGTTTGTATGTCGCGAAAATGTGAAGACTAATTTATATTCCTAGACGAGAACCGATTTATTTCCGCATAATTATAGAAATTTAAATTTTAAAATATGAATCTAAACCAACTGATGAAAATATTCATCAACAATTTATTTAAACAAATTTATTCATTTAAGCTTGCGACTAAAATTAAAATTAAATTAGTTTGCCGTAACATTTTGAATATAAATTTCAATTTTTCTATACTCTTTAATATCCAAATTTAACTTACTTTCATCATTCAATTCAATGCATTTATTACATCTTTTTTGTAAGTTCTTCGTCATTTGTACTAGGGTAATTTCAGCACGTGATTCATTAATTCTACTATGAACTTACGAAAATTTAAGTTTTATTAGTCAAAGTATAGTATAATATTCCAATATTTTTAAAAATAAAATAATCTATCCTATTTTTTAATAGTGTATTCCATAGATTAATTAATAAAAAAAATAAATTCGTAAGAAGAATACTATTTTTAATTTTTCCAATGAATTAGAAATATGCATAATTTTTTTATGAAATTTTATCCATTTTTGGAGGTGCTTAATCCAGAAGTGTGGAAAGATTTGCCATAAAAAATTTAGAATGATTGCTTTAATTTTCATGCCTAAAACTTTACCAAAAACTGTTTTTAAATCAAGAACGTCACATTTTGTGTATAAGTATGTTTTACAATTAGAAAAAAAATTAAATTTATTAAGTTGTATATTTTTATACGTTAATAAATCGTTTCAATTTATTTAATTACTAAAATATACTATAATATATTTACTCTATTCAAACAATTCAAATAACAATTATTTCATCAAATTACTAAAGAAATCCCTATGAAACAAATTCTATCTTATCCAAATATACGAAATATTTAAAATAAGGTGAATCGAAAAAAAAAATAAAAATAATAATTTCCACTGGTTATTGTAATGAAATTATTCCAAAACATCAAAAACCTAATATTTACCCCTTCTTCTCTTCAAAATAACAATTCTAAAAAAACTATTAAATGCGTAAAGCGTTGCATAGTCCACTTAAAAAACACACGGATTTCGTCTTTCTCCAACTCTCGTAAACATATATTTCTTTCTCTTTTACTCTTGTGGAGACAAATGCAAAACATGAATTTTGATTCGATTAAACATTATTCAGTACATTTTAGATTCAGTATCAAAATTGTCGTTAGAGTAGAAACATCTCGAAACAAGTAAGTTGTATAAAGATTAATTTAATTTAAATATATTTGATTCACTGCTTTATAATATGTATAGTAAATTAAATGAATTGTTTATACATATTGAAATATTTATAATCTATAGGTAATAAATGTTGAACATTAATTAAATCACAGGTTAATTTGAATTCGGACGTCGGGAAAACCCACTCTATTTTTAATTTAATTTTTGATACATAGAAATGTTCTCTTATGTTTCATTAGAGTAATCATGTGCACTGAACATAAAACTCATTAATTTTATTTTTTATTTGACGATTTACTTATATATATAAAAGCAAATTTGTGTTTTTTGGTTTATCATTTTACTTTACTATTAATAAATCGTTTTAATTTATTTAATTAACAAAAAAATATTTTATTTTAGTTCAAATTAAAATACACAAACATGTGAAAAATGTAAAATAAGATAAAACTAAAATATTAAAAATAATAATTGTCCCCGCTAATCGTATTGAATTTAATTCGAAACATAAAAAAACTAATATTTACCAGTTCTTCTCATCAACACAAGAATTCTGAGACAAACAATTAAATGCGTCGGGCGTAACTCTTGTGAAGACAAATGCAAAAGTCGAATTTTGATTCCAATAAACAGAAATTAGTACATTTTAGGTTCAGTTGCAAAATAGTTGTTGGAGTAGAAACATCGCGAACAAGTAAGTTGTATAAAAATAAATATAATTTAATTATTTTTGGTTCACAGTTTGACAATATGTATAGTAAATTAAATAAATAGTTTATATATATTGAAATAATGATAATGTATAGGTTATAAATGTTGAGTTTTAATTAAACCACAGGTTAATTTAAATTCGGACGTCGGAGGACACCCACTCTAGTTTTAGTATAATTTTTGATAATTGAATATCGAGCAATGGATTGCCAGTTCCAACTTTTGAAATACAGTAATGTTTTCTTAGGCTTTTTAGACTAATTCGTATGAAACTTATATTAATTTTATTTTTCATTTGGCGAATTACTTAAATAAAGACAAGTTTGTGTTTTTTGGTTTTATGTTTAAATTAAATTTGTTATATATTTTAAGAAATATGTGAACGAAAAAATTAATAAATTGCTTTAATTTATTTAATTAACAAAAGAATATTCTCTTTTAACTCTATTCACATTTCAAATAATAATTATTTCACCAAATTATTAGTTTAATACACAAGTATGAAAAAAGTTCAAATAAACATACACAAATATGTAAAACATGTAAAATATAATAAAATTAAAAAATGAAAAGTAATAATTGTAACTGTTAGCCGTATTGAATTTATTTCGGAACATCAAAAATCTAATATTTACCACATCTCGTCAACACAACAATTCTAAAAAAAACAATTAAATGCACGAAGCATAAAAAATGCACAGCTTACTTAGATTGCACAAGATTTTCGTCCTTTTCTAACTCTCAAACGCAGGTATTTCCTTCTCTTTTACTCTTATGGAGACGAATACAAAACTCGAATTTTGATTCCAATAAACAGAAATTAGTACATTTTAGGTTCAGTTGCAAAATAGTTGTTAGAGAAGAAACATCGCGAACAAGTAAGTTGTATAAAAATAAATATAATTTAATTATTTTTGGTTCACAGTTTGACAATATGTATAGTAAATTAAATAAATAGTTTATATATATATTGAAATAATGATAATGTATAGGTTATAAATGTTGAATTTTAATTAAACCACAGGTTAATTTAAATTCGGACGTCGGAGGACGTCCACTCTAGTTTTAGTTTAAATTTTGATGTTTGAATATCGATATGTGATATTGAAAGCGATGGATAACACGTTTCAACTTTTGAAACATAGAAATGTTCTCTTACTCATATTAATTTTATTCTTCATTTGGCAATTTACTTAAATAAAGGCAAAGTTGAGTTTTTTTGGTTTATCATTTTACTTAAACTTAACTTGTTGTATTTTTGGAGAAATATCTAATAAAAAAAATTAATAAATCATTTTAATTTATTTAATTAATAGAAAATATTATATTTCTACTCTGTTCAGACGTTTTAAATAATAATTATTATAAAAAAAATCAAATTAACATACGTAAATATACAAAATATATAAAATAAAAGTAAAAAATGAAAAATAATAATTGACACTACTAACTGTATTGAATTTATTTCGAAATATCGAAAAACTAATATTTACCACCATTTACGTCGAGCGTAACAAATGCACAGCTTATTTAGATGGCACAAAATTTTCGTCCTTTTGCGACACTCAAACACATGTATTTCCTTCTCTCTTACTCTTTTGGAGACAAATGCAAAACTCGAATTTTGATTCCAATAAACAAAATTTAGTACATTTTAGGTTCAGTTGCAAAATAGTCGTTAGAGTAGAAGCATCACGAACAAGTAAGTTGTAAAAAATTAATTATTTTAAATATTTTTTATTCAGTTACAAAATTTATAGTAAATTAAATAAATGGTTTATACATATTGAAATATTGACAATGTATAGGGAATAAATGTTGAGTATTAATTAAATCACAGGTTAATTTGAATTCGGACGTCGGAGGACGTCCACTCTAGTTTTAGTTTAAATTTTGATATTTGAATATCGATATGTGATATTGAGAACAATTGATTATATGTTGCAACTTTTGAAACATTGAAGAGTTCTTTTACATTTTTTTAATGTAATTTGTGCACACTGAACATGAAATTCATATTAATCTTGTTTTTCATTTGGAGATTTACTTAAATAAAGATAAATTTGTATTTTTGGTTTAACATTTTACTTAAATTAAATTTGTTATATTTTTTAAGAAATATGTAGACGAAAATATTGGTTTCATTTATTTAATTATCAAAAGTATATTCTATTTTGATTATTCATATTTTTATTTATTAGTTTAATCCACAATTATGGAAAAAGTTTAAATTAAAATTAATTTAAAACACAAATATGCGAAATATGTAAAATAAGTTAAAACTAAAAATTAAAAAATAAAAATTGTCGCTGCTAAACGTATTGAATTTATTTTGAAACATCAAAAATCTAATATTTACCTCTTCCTCTCATCAACACAATAATTCTAAGAAAAACAATTAAATGCACTGAGCGTAAAAAATGCATGGCTTACTTAGATAGCACAAAATTTTCGTCCTTTTCCAACTTTCGTAACATGCATTTCTTTCTCTTTTACTCTTGTGGAGACAAATGCAAAACTCGAATTTTGATTCCAGTAAACAAAATTTAGTATATTTTAGGTTCAGTTGCAAAATAGTCGTTAGAGTAGAAGCATCACCAGCATGTAAGTAATATAAAAATTAATTTAATTTAAATATTTTTGGTTCACAGTTTTACAATACATATAGTAAATTACATAAATAGTTTATACATATTGAAATATTGATAATCTATAGGTAATAACTGTAGAGTATTAATTAAATCACGGTTAATTTGAATTCGGACGTCGAAGGACACCCACTCTAGTTATAGTTTAATATTTGATATTTGATTATCGATATGTGGTATAGAGAGCAATAAATTGTAAATTTCAACTTTTGAAATATAGAAATGTTCTCTTAGGTTTCTTTCAGACTAATTTACACTGACGATTTACTTAAATAAAAGCTAATTTGTCTTTCTTGGTTTATCATTTTACTTAAATTAAATTTGTTATATTTTTTAAGAAATATGTGGACGAAAAGATAAATAAATTGTTAAATTATTTAATTAACAAAAAAATATTATATTTTGACTCTATTCACATTTCAAATAATAATTATTTCACCAAGTTATTAGTTTAATCCACAAATATGAAAAAAGTTCAAATTAACATACACAAATATGTGAAATATGTAAAATATAATAAAATTAAAAAATGAAAAATAATATTTGTAACTGTTAGCCGTATTGAATTTATTTCGGAACATCAAAAATCTAATATTTACCACTTCTCGTCAACGCAACAATTCCAAGAAAAACAATTAAATGCACGAAGCATAAAAAATGCACAGCTTACTTAGATGGCACAAGATTTTCGTCCTTTTCTAACTCTCAAACGCAGGTATTTCCTTCTCTTTTACTCTTATGGAGACGAATACAAAACTCGAATTTTGATTTCAATAAACAGAATTTAGTACATTTTAGGTTCAGTTGCAAAATAATCGTTAGAGTAGAAGCATCACGAACAAGTAAGTTGTATAAAAATTAATTTAATTTAAATATTTTTGGTTCACAGTTTTACAATATATATAATAAATTAAATAAATAGTTTACACCTATTGAAATATTGATAATATATAGGTAATAAATATTTAGTATTAATTAAATCACAGATTAATTTGAATTCGGTCGTCGGAGGACACCCATTCTAGTTCCAGTTTAATTTTTGATAATTGAATATAGAGCAATGGATTGCAAGTTCCAACTTTTGAAATACAGAAATGTTCTCTTAGGCTTTTTAGACTAATTCATATGAAACTTATATTAATTTTATTTTTCATTTGGCGATATACTTAAATATTTTTTAAGAAATATGTGAACAGAAAGATTAATAAATTGCTTTAATTTATTTAATTAACAAAAGAATATTCTCTTTTAACTCTATTCACATTTCAAATAATAATTATTTCGCCAAGTTATTAGTTTAATACACAAGTATGAAAAAAGTTCAAATTAACATACACAAAATGCGAAATATGTAACATAAGTTAAAACTGAAAAATAATAATTGTAACTGTTGTAACTGTATCGAATTTATTTTGAAACATCAAAAATCTAATAGTTACCTCTTCCTCTCGTCAACACAACAATTCTAAGAAAACCAATTAAATGCACTGAGCGTAAAAAATGCATAGCTTACTTAGATGGCACAAAATTTTCGTTCTTTTTCAACTCTCAAACACATATATTTCCTTCTCTTTTAGTCTTGTGGAAACAAATGCAAAACACAAATTTTGATTCCAATAAACAAAATTTAGTACATTTTAGGTTCAGTTGCAAAATAGTCGTTAGAGTAGAAACATCACCAGCAAGTAATTTGTATAAAAATTAATTTAAATTTTTAAATATTTTAGGTTCACAGTTTTACAATACGTATAGTAAATTAAATAAATAGTTTATACATATTGAAATATTGATAATCTATAGGTAATAACTGTAGAGTATTAATTAAATCACGGTCAATTTAAATTCGAACGCCAGAGAACACCCACTCTAGTTTTAGTTTAATTTTTGGTATTTAAATATCGATATGTGATATTGAGATCAATGAATTACAAGTTTCAACGTTTGAAACATACAAATGTTCTCTTAGGTTTTTTAGATTAATTCGTATGCACTGAACATGAAATTCATATTAATTTTATTTTTGATTTGGCGATTTACTTAAATAAAGGCAAATTTGAGTCTTTTTGGTTTATCATTTTACTTAAATTTAACCTGTTGTATTTTTTGAGAAATATCTAATCGAAAAAATTTAATAAACATTTTAATTTACTTAATTAATAGAAAATATTATGCTTTTATTCTGTTCAGACGTTTTAAATAATAATTATTATGAAAAAATCTAATTACAAATACAAAATATATAAAATATAACTAAAAAATGAAAAATAATAATTGTCACTTCTAACTGTATTGAATTTATTTCGAAATATAAAAAAAACAATTTTTACCACTTCTCGTCAACACAACAATTCTAAAAAAACTATTAATTGCGTCGAGCGTAAAAAATGCATAGCTTACTTAAATGGCACAAAATTTTCGTTCTTTTCCATCTCTCGTAAACATGTATTTCTTTCTCTTTTACTCTTGTGGAGACAAATGCAAAACTCGAATTTTGATTCCAGTAAACAAAATTTAGTACATTTTAGGTTCAGTTGTAAAATAGTCGTTAAAGTAGTAACATCACCAGCAAGTAAGTTGTATAAAAATTAATTTAAATGAAACATTTTTTATTCAGTTTTACAATATGTATAGTAAATTAAATAAATGGTTTATACATATAGAAATATTGACAGTGTATAGGTAATAAATGTTGAGTATTAATTAAATCACAGATTAAATTGAATTCGGCCGTAGGAGGACACCCACTCTAGTTTTAGTATAATTTTTGATAATGGAATATCGAGCAATGGATTGCCAGTTCCAACTTTTGAAATACAGTAAGGTTTTCTTAGGCTTTTTAGACTAATTCGTATGAAACTTATATTAATTTTATTTTTCATTTGGCGAATTACTTAAATAAAGTCAAGTTTGTGTTTTTTGGTTTTATGTTTAAATTAAATTTGTTATATATTTTAAGAAATATGTGAACGAAAAAATTAATAAATTGCTTTAATTTATTTAATTAACAAAAGAATATTCTCTTTTAACTCTATTCACATTTCAAATAATAATTATTTTACCAAATTATTAGTTTAATACACAAGTATGAAAAAAGTTCAAATTAACATACACAAATATGTAAAATATGTAATATAATAAAATTAAAAAATGAAAAATAATAATTGTAACTGTTAGCCGTATTGAATTTATTTCGGAACATCAAAAATCTATTATTTACCACATCTCGTCAACACAACAATTCTAAGAAAAACAATTAAATGCACGAAGCATAAAAAATGCACAGCTTACTTAGATGGCACAAGATTTTCGTCCTTTTCTAACTCTCAAACGCAGGTATTTCCTTCTCTTTTACTCTTATGGAGACGAATACAAAACTCGAATTTTGATTTCAATAAACAGAATTTAGTACATTTTAGGTTCAGTTGCAAAATAATCGTTAGAGTAGAAGCATCACGAACAAGTAAGTTGTATAAAAATTAATTTAATTTAAATATTTTTGCTTCACAGTTTTACAATATGTCTAATAAATTAAATAAATAGTTTATACCTATTGAAATATTGATAATATATAGGTAATAAATGTTTAGTATTAATTAAATCACAGATTAATTTGAATTCGGTCGTCGGAGGACACCCATTCTAGTTCCAGTTTAATTTTTGATAATTGAATATAGAGCAATGGATTGCAAGTTCCAACTTTTGAAATACAGAAATGTTCTCTTAGGCTTTTTAGACTAATTCATATGAAACTTATATTAATTTTATTTTTCATTTGGCGATATACTTAAATATTTTTTAAGAAATATGTGAACAGAAAGATTAATAAATTGCTTTAATTTATTTAATTAACAAAAGAATATTCTCTTTTAACTCTATTCACATTTCAAATAATAATTATTTCGCCAAGTTATTAGTTTAATACACAAGTATGAAAAAAGTTCAAATTAACATACACAAAATGCGAAATATGTAACATAAGTTAAAACTGAAAAATAATAATTGTAACTGTTGTAACTGTATCGAATTTATTTTGAAACATCAAAAATCTAATAGTTACCTCTTCCTCTCGTCAACACAACAATTCTAAGAAAACCAATTAAATGCACTGAGCGTAAAAAATGCATAGCTTACTTAGATGGCACAAAATTTTCGTTCTTTTTCAACTCTCAAACACATATATTTCCTTCTCTTTTAGTCTTGTGGAAACAAATGCAAAACACAAATTTTGATTCCAATAAACAAAATTTAGTACATTTTAGGTTCAGTTGCAAAATAGTCGTTAGAGTAGAAACATCACCAGCAAGTAATTTGTATAAAAATTAATTTAAATTTTTAAATATTTTAGGTTCACAGTTTTACAATACGTATAGTAAATTAAATAAATAGTTTATACATATTGAAATATTGATAATCTATAGGTAATAACTGTAGAGTATTAATTAAATCACGGTCAATTTAAATTCGAACGCCAGAGAACACCCACTCTAGTTTTAGTTTAATTTTTGGTATTTAAATATCGATATGTGATATTGAGATCAATGAATTACAAGTTTCAACGTTTGAAACATACAAATGTTCTCTTAGGTTTTTTAGATTAATTCGTATGCACTGAACATGAAATTCATATTAATTTTATTTTTGATTTGGCGATTTACTTAAATAAAGGCAAATTTGAGTCTTTTTGGTTTATCATTTTACTTAAATTTAACCTGTTGTATTTTTTGAGAAATATCTAATCGAAAAAATTTAATAAACATTTTAATTTACTTAATTAATAGAAAATATTATGCTTTTATTCTGTTCAGACGTTTTAAATAATAATTATTATGAAAAAATCAAATTACAAATACAAAATATATAAAATATAACTAAAAAATGAAAAATAATAATTGTCACTTCTAACTGTATTGAATTTATTTCGAAATATAAAAAAAACAATTTTTACCACTTCTCGTCAACACAACAATTCTAAAAAAACTATTAATTGCGTCGAGCATAAAAAATGCATAGCTTACTTAGATGGCACAAAATTTTCGTTCTTTTCCATCTCTCGTAAACATGTATTTCTTTCTCTTTTACTCTTGTGGAGACAAATGCAAAACTCGAATTTTGATTCCAATAAACAAAATTTAGTACATTTTAGGTTCAGTTGTAAAATAGTCGTTAAAGTAGTAACATCACCAGCAAGTAAGTTGTATAAAAATTAATTTAAATGAAACATTTTTTATTCAGTTTTACAATATGTATAGTAAATTAAATAAATGGTTTATATATATATTGAAATATTGACAGTGTATAAGGTAATAAATGTTGAGTATTAATTAAATCACAGATTAAATTGAATTCGGTCGTTGGAGGACACCCACTCTAGTTTTAGTATAATTTTTGATAATTGAATATCGAGCAATGGATTGCCAGTTCCAACTTTTGAAATACAGTAATGTTTTCTTAGGCTTTTTAGACTAATTCGTATGAAACTTATATTAATTTTATTTTTCATTTGGCAAATTACTTAAATAAAGACAAGTTTGTGTTTTTTGGTTTTATGTTTAAATTAAATTTGTTATATATTTTAAGAAATATGTGAACGAAAAAATTAATAAATTGCTTTAATTTATTTAATTAACAAAAGAATATTCTCTTTTAACTCTATTCACATTTCAAATAATAATTATTTCACCAAATTATTAGTTTAATATACAAGTATGAAAAAAGTTCAAATTAACATACACAAATATGCGAAATATGTAAAAATAAAACTAAAAATTGAAAAATAATAATTGTAACTGTTAGCCGTATTGAATTTATTTCGAACTATCAAAAATCTAATATTTACCATTTCTCGTCAACACAACAATTCTAAGAAAAACAATTAAAGGCACGGGGCGTAAAAAATGCACAGCTTACTTAGGTGGCACAAAATTTTCGTCCTTTTCCAACTCTCGTAAACATGTATTTTTTTCTCTTTTACTCTTGTGAACAAATACAAAAGACGAATTTTGATTTCAATAAACAGAATTTAGTACATTTTAGGTTCAGTTGCAAAATTGTCGTTTAAGTCGATGCATCACAAACAAATAAGTTGTATAAAAATTAATTAAATAGTTTAATTTGTGGTTTTACAATATTAAATAGTTTATACATATTAAAAAATTGAGAATATATAGGTAGATAAATATATTAAGCAATATAAATCACTTTTTAATTTGAATATTTTTGGTTTACAATTTTTACAATATGTACAGTAAAAGCTCCTTATTCGCGCTTCCTACACTCTCGGTTTCACTATTCGCGGATTGAAAAAATGTCACCCAATTTCTGTATTCGCGACTAAAGATTTCTTTATTCGCGGATCTAAATCTGAACATCGGCACAATACCCTTTGTAAACGCGCCGTCAAATGGACTAATAAAAAAGTAAAATAGACCTTATTACAACTATTCCAAAAGTATGGTTTTAAATAATATCGATGCCGTATTTTTTCGATCTTTGACATAAGCCGCCTTCGCCGCGTTCGGTCGTTTATGAGAATTCAAACAAACAGTTCCATCCTTTGGTAAGAACCGCATTGCATATGCATTTATAGTTTCATCTTTCCATTCGTTACAAAAATTGTGATCGTGTAATTGATCAATAAAAAAATCCGAAGATAAAATAAGGTCGTTTGTAGCTTCAACTTCACTCTCAGCTAAAATTGTTCGTAATCCAACAATAGAAAAAATGGAAGTGGCGTTATCAGTATGGATCGAAGACCGCAACCAAAAAATGAAATGAAAATTGATCCGTGTATGAAACAAAGTCTTATTTTTAAGAGACAAATTGCTAATGCTTCTGCTGAATATCAGTCTGAATTGAAAGAGCTTCTAAAATCTGCTAAGCAAGAAAAAATTACAAAATTCTTTAAGCCATTGCATAAGCCTGAAGATAATAATTAATCAGTATGGTTAAAACCTCAATTAAATTGATTTTTTATATATATTTGTTTTTTATTTTGTCATCTAGGAACGTATCCCCTATAACCCTATATAAATTACCATTCCATATTCACGGTTTCTGTATTCGCGGAACATATACCCCACGAATAAAGAGCTTTTACTGTACAGTAAATTAAATAAAGAGTGTGTATATACTGATATATTAAAAACAATGAATTTGATGCATCTATCTGACTGAAAATTTTTTGATTTAACCGGTTGTAACAACTATGATCTCCTCCTCCCTACTCTAATATGTGTTTAATCTATGAAATTATATCAGACTGTATACTCTTGTATGGTGGAGAAAAAGTTCAAGAAAATTCTATTGTTCAAAAAATTTATGTGAATAATTAAAATGAATATGACAACATATTTATATTTAGGATTAGTAACACTGAAGTTTCATCTTTTTGAAATATATTTTCTTTTTGAAATATAGATATTTTCTCTTACGTTTTTCTAAGATAATTCTTTTACACTGAACATGAAAATAATTTTATTTTTTATTTGGTGATTCACTTAAATAAAGGCAAACTTGTGCTTTTCGTTTTATTATTTTACTTAAATTTTTGTTTATTGCATTTTTTAAAAAATATATAGAATAAAACAATAAATTATATCCTACTTTTACTCTATTCAAAAAATTCAAATAATAGTTTTTAATATTATTAAATTACTAGTGAAATCCACAAGAATGAAAAACATTTACATATATCTATCATATACAAACATACGAAATATTTAATATAAGATAAAAATAAAAAAGTCAAATAATAGTTTTCTCAACAAACCGTATTATATATTGAAATGTTTTCAAAACAGACAACACTCTTCTCTCCAAAACTGCAATTTAACAACTATTAAATGCCACCTGCGATTAAAAAAATTCACAGTTTTTTTAGACAGACGAGTCTTTCAACTCTCATAAATTTGTATTTTATTCTCGTTCTCTCTTGTGGAGACAAATGCAGATCTGGAATAAAGATTTTAGTGCATTTTTGGTTCAGTTGCAAAATTATGGACCTATTACAAACAAGTAAGTTGTATAAAAATACTTCTAAATGAAATATTTGTGGTTTACGGTTTTATAATTAGTACCGAAAATTAAATAATTAGTTTACATTAATATATATTAAAATATTAATAATCTATATGTAGCAGAAACTTTTTTTTGTATTTCTATTGTATATTATTATATACAAGTAAAAAAAATTCATTTACTATCTATCATACATAAAATGAAAAATAGTAATTGCTATTTGTTTTTTATTTTGTCATCTAGGAACGTATCCCCTATAACCCTATATAAATTACCATTCCATATTCACGGTTTCTGTATTCGCGGAACATATACCCCACGAATAAAGAGCTTTTACTGTACAGTAAATTAAATAAAGAGTGTGTATATACTGATATATTAAAAACAATGAATTTGATGCATCTATCTGACTGAAAATTTTTTGATTTAACCGGTTGTAACAACTATGATCTCCTCCTCCCTACTCTAATATGTGTTTAATCTATGAAATTATATCAGACTGTATACTCTTGTATGGTGGAGAAAAAGTTCAAGAAAATTCTATTGTTCAAAAAATTTATGTGAATAATTAAAATGAATATGACAACATATTTATATTTAGGATTAGTAACACTGAAGTTTCATCTTTTTGAAATATATTTTCTTTTTGAAATATAGATATTTTCTCTTACGTTTTTCTAAGATAATTCTTTTACACTGAACATGAAAATAATTTTATTTTTTATTTGGTGATTCACTTAAATAAAGGCAAACTTGTGCTTTTCGTTTTATTATTTTACTTAAATTTTTGTTTATTGCATTTTTTAAAAAATATATAGAATAAAACAATAAATTATATCCTACTTTTACTCTATTCCAAAAATTCAAATAATAGTTTTTAATATTATTAAATTACTAGTGAAATCCACAAGAATGAAAAACATTTACATATATCTATCATATACAAACATACGAAATATTTAATATAAGATAAAAATAAAAAAGTCAAATAATAATTTTCTCAACAAACCGTATTATATATTGAAATGTTTTCAAAACAGACAACACTCTTCTCTCCAAAACTGCAATTTAACAACTATTAAATGCCACCTGCGATTAAAAAAATTCACAGTTTCCTTAGACAGACGAGTCTTTCAACTCTCATAAATTTGTATTTTATTCTCGTTCTCTCTTGTGGAGACAAATGCAGATCTGGAATAAAGATTTTAGTGCATTTTTGGTTCAGTTGCAAAATTATGGACCTATTACAAACAAGTAAGTTGTATAAAAATACTTCTAAATGAAATATTTGTGGTTTACGGTTTTATAATTAGTACCGAAAATTAAATAATTAGTTTACATTAATATATATTAAAATATTAATAATCTATATGTAGCAGAAACTTTTTTTTGTATTTCTATTGTATATTATTATATACAAGTAAAAAAAATTCATTTACTATCTATCATACATAAAATGAAAAATAGTAATTGCTATTACTAGTCTTATTGAAATGTTTTCCAAACAGCAAAATCTAATATTTACCCCTTCCTCTCTCCAAAACCGGCTATTAAATATCTATTGCTTCTTTGGACGGCACGTATATTTCGTTGCACGATCACAATATGCATATATGGTAACAACACCGCTTGATTGTATATAATCCAAATACATCATATTACAAAAGCAAGTAAAAATACATTATTTAAAAATGGTGCTAATTACTGATAAGTAACAAGTTTCAGTTTATTCAATACGTACTTAAATATTATCTTTTCCCCACTCTGTAAACAAACTTTCTCATTAAAGTATTTGAATACAAATATTTAAGCTCGTTGCGCCCATATCGTTAAGAATTAGCTCGAATAAAATTCGTACCTCCTCTTTCCAATTAACTATCAAAGAAACACAATAAAACTGAGCCTTTTAAATCGGCTAAGGGCTAAGCCCGCTGTAATTTCCCATTTCGTGCTGATCCACTCCTTTAAAACATGTGCTCCATTCTTTTATTTTAAATTCTGCCAGAATTCGCCATGAGAATCCTGCAACAGTTTGTCGTTTCGCCATCGTTGCCGTTCGCATGGGCGACTGGAAAACGGGGAGCTTGACTGATGGTACTTATGCCTTCTCTACAGTGTAACGACTCGAATGCAAGTAATTTAAAAAATATCTCAACATATTTTAAACAGGCTAATTTTAAGCGGGACTTTTTTCAGGATATCCGGCAGATTTGATTCGATTTCCCGTCCGGAACGTGGTAATTTTTACCCTCTTCGTAGAATCTTAGAAAAAAAAAAAGAGTTAGAATTAATGGGGTTTCCGATCGCGCCAACAATCGGATAAAGTTTTTTAATTACCGGTATTTATAGCATTAACGACTTGGACCCTTTCGAGTTGAATTATTTAAAAATTGATTCCCGACGGTAATTTTTCATTTTCTTGGATGGCCCTTAATGAAATTAAAAAATCCGTCAACCTGCTTTTGTTCAGTAATCTGCTCCATATTTAATTACTTTTTAAATCGACTTTTTGCAATGGCGCAGTGAAATTGCCACTTTATATACTAATCGCTTCGCCTCTCGTAATTTATTCGTAAAGGGAGAAAATCTTTCAATAAAAAACGGACATGTGTTCGATAATTTTGTCCCGGCAAAATTGGGCTTTAGTCTTTTGTTAGATACAGATTAAACGCGATAATTATCGTAGACACAACATAATTATTTTTCTAACTAATTTATTTTTATGTTATAAAAAGATTTTTAATAATTATAAATTTTATTTTCTGGTGTTTCCTTATTACAAAATGAAGAATATATATTTTTTTCTGAATGAATAATTGTATGAATAATGTAACCTTTAAAGTGTATATAAATTACAACGTTTCCATAGAATTTACTTAAATTCAAAATATTTATATATTAATACAGAAATAGATGCCAAATGTTATTAAACTAACTCTAGAAAATAATAAGAACAATTAACAACAATGCTTTTTTATCATTTAATGAATAATCGAATTCCTTCAAAGTGTGTATTCATTTTCAAGTTTTATACTATTACGAACAAACATTAATTAGAACGTTTCCATAGAATTAACTTGACTTCAGCAGATAACTAAAACAAAGTTGGGCCCAAAGTGTCTGTCGGAACGGGCCAATTTAAGTAATAAGACACCTGCAATAGTCCATAAAACAATATCGGGGCTGCCTGCATGTCGTTCGCACTACTATATTTAACTTGTTATAAATAAACCATAAAATTTTTATTGGGCATTATTTTCGCCAAAGCCAGGGCGTGTCTCGTTTCAGACGAGTGTTTCAGGGCCGAACCATGAAGCCGTACCCTGAATTCGCCACGCCGATTGTATGTTTCAAAACTTGTGCCCAGTAACAAGTATTTTTAATTCAAGATTACGAGGTTGTACGAGAATATTTATTTCTATTAATCCTGATTTTAAGATGGAAATGTGGACAGAAGATGGTGAAAGGCCTAATATCGCATAAGGAAGCTGTTTTGTTAAAGGAGCATTAATTTTCTAATTCAATTCAATTTCGTAAAATTATATAGACAGGATGATTGATCAATGTTTTGGTGAACCTAAACAAATGGTATCTGACGTACAG
This sequence comes from Aethina tumida, assembly GCF_024364675.1. Taxonomy (NCBI): domain Eukaryota; kingdom Metazoa; phylum Arthropoda; class Insecta; order Coleoptera; family Nitidulidae; genus Aethina; species Aethina tumida. The sequence goes on along the minus strand of NC_065437.1, from coordinate 18,073,437 downwards.
GTTATTGCTTATGCAACCAAGTTGATTTAATCTCACACAGGATTAAAATATTTCTAACATAAATAAAAACAAGTTCAGTGTTCCTATCATCGAATTTGATAAATGAACAAAACTCGACCCATAAATAAATATATCGAGCCCCGCGTTAGTTATTGGATTTGTCAGATGGTGGAGGATAAGTGTTATGTAAATTTATGTGATTTATCACATAAGGATTCCTGGTCCATTATAATCTTGCGTTTTCTTAAATCTCAACATGAAAGCGCAGTCACATTAATTTCCCTAAAAATTATCAAAAGGGGAGAATTCATAACGCCAATAAATTTAAGTCCTTTGGGGGAGAATATGTTTTGCTCGACAAATCATCCTCAATTCGACCACCATAACTTCAAGGATTACTGAAAAAACAACGAAGGGAACATTTGTAGATTAATTTGACAATACTTATTTCGAATTTGTATATGAATTAAAATATTTAATCAGGATGGAGTTAACAACTCTTAATACATGATGAATTCGTTTATAATTATTTTTTTCTTGTAAATTTTTGTTCACCTCAATGTGTTATAATTGTCCTTTCTCAATGACTCCAGTTTATAAATGTCTGACATTTGAGCGACAGAAATTTTATTGGAATTTGTTCATCAAATTAAGTGCATCAATGTGTTTATCTATAGGAAGGAATCACTTGACGAAAGTCAATATTCTCTAATGTAAAACGTTAGAAACGGACTATAGACCAATATACCTATAATTAAATAAACTCTTTTTTTTCTTAGGATAATTCAGATGCTCAAAAATGTGAAAATTTTCCCTTGGACGAAATGCGCACTAAATGTGATTGTGTTCAAGACGTCCACATGCTGAATTAATTTGAAGGAACCACCTTAAGGGCACCCCACAACAACAATGTGCTTTCTTAGTCAGGAAAATAATCGGCGAGGTCCCCCATTCGGTACACAAAGAGCCCCCATTGACCAACTTCACAAAGAAGGCACGAGGAACGTGTCCGACCCACATTCGCGGTCCCGAGAAGATGTCCTTGACATCGGCAAGTCTTAAGACCTTTGCCGGAGAGCTAGTATTCAAAGTAAGGCACTATTCCGACACGGACCCGTTTCTTCTTCATTCACCGTTGTTGATGTTGTCCAGGTGTTCTTTTGTAATGCGCGTTTTCCTCGTGTGTAAGTACGTCGGTAAGTAAAATGCCAGGAGGGTACAAGAAGAATTGATTATTTAATGCGTACCCACAGATTCGATTTTAAAATGGTATAATTAGGTAGTTACATCATTTTTTATTTAGGTTGGGACTTGTTTACTCCCCTGTGTTTGTTCTAGTAAAAACATTTGACATTATTTTAGATGTATTCTCGTCCATGAATCCCATTTCACGATGAAATTTAATTTAGTCACTTAGAAACGGGTATTTATTTTAAGCACTGTCACTTTTAAAGGAAAATAGGCGCCATAACGTCGAACGCACACTAATTGCTCTGGCGACTGTTTACTTACACAATTTCCCAATAAACAACAATTCATAAGAGTTTATTCATGAAAGTATCAGATTTCATAATATTTTGGAACTGACGAAATGTACGTTCGATTTCAGCATGCAGATTTTCTAAATATTGAAACTGTCGACATACCTCATAAACATATAAGGCTAATAAGAAAATGTAGCCTAAACATTTTTATACCCACTTTTTGTAAAATTTGATTTAATTAGAATAACATAACATGTAATTAATACTTTAACGTCGAATCTTGTAAGAAATTTTGTTTAAGGTCACCTCTACGCTATTTATTTACCTCCAGTCTATTAATTTATGAATTTACTTAAAAACAAGTGTATCGTGAGTATATAGAATGTAATTATAATCAAAATCATATTACGATCAATTCCCCATTAAACGTTGACGCAGCGGATGACGATTCAGTCGAACACAAAGTGGTTGTTTGGAGCATAATCACGTTAGAGGTAAAATTTCTTATTAAAGCACAAAGGAAATCAAAGGGCACGTCACGAATCCAGCCGCTAAATACATTAACCTCGCATAAAATTAATTTCGTTCTATTAATTGCAATACTTTAAACATCAATGGAGGATTCGGTAATTACATTTTAAAAGACCGTGTGTGGGACGACACGGGGTATGCGAAATTGGAATACTCTACTCAATTTTCATCTATAATATTTTTAGGCCAATTTAGGTAATGTAACAAGAGAGAAATAACGAATATGAATTACGAAGAACAAAACCAAAAGCTCTACCTTTTTAAATTTGTAATTTTTCAGAAATAAATTCAATTTAATGTGCAAGGCAAATTGAAGAATTGAAATAAGAATAGTAAATTAAATAGACAAATAAAAATATTTCGATTATAATATATCATGTGGATGTTACTTGGTCATAAACTAAACATAAACTTTGAAGAATCTGTAGCATTTTACGCCATTCTTTGCGTCTAATAAGAACCAGATGACTTCCCACTTATGTAATATAATATATTAAGAATAAGACATTTATATGGCACGAATAAGTGTGAAACAGAGAAGAAAGGTTCATTATGTGAAGCCATGATTGAAAAGTTTTGTTGAGTTTTATCTTGGAATTTTCATTATTGAGATGTAAATAAATTTTCTCGAGGTTTTTGTTAATTAATTGATGATTTGGTTAATTTATCTACAGCACTTCAATGTAAATTATAAGAAACAATATTTAAATAGAACCAGTTATCTTTATAACAACTCCTTTTCCCATCACCTTTTCGGCATGAACATTTATTACACAACAACAGATTAAAAATTATCATAATTTATTCAAACTATGTATCAAAAATAAAAACAATGAGCATAATATAATCTTCCTGCGCATTTCTGCGAAGCACATTACATAATTAAAAGCTACAGATTGTCTGTCGCGATAGTACTGACCCAGTTCCTACCTTTCGGACACGATGGCGTAGTTGGTAGTAAAGGTGTAGAATTGCCAATGTTGTTTTTATTTTCCTGATTATGTGTCAAGCTATTATTAGACCAAATTAGCAAAACAGTCACGATTTAAATCTGACCTTGGCCTTGACTAAATTTACTCGAGCGGCAGATGTTTTGTTTATGTTACGATATTTTAAAGAACATGAGGGCAGTCTAGGTTTAGTTTTAGAACGTTTCGAATAAAATTCACCTGGCGTTAAAAATACGGGGTTGAAAATTGTTCACCTGCAATTATTAAAAAAGATTTTAATAAGGCTTGACTGCTTGTAATTTAGTAGGGGCCAAAAGATGGGAAGTTAAGATTGTATTTTTTTTTTTCAAATAAAAAATTTCATGTTAACTTTCTATGTAAAATATTAAAGCTTGTTTAACATCACGAGTCATTAAGCCGTTAAACAAATTTCTGCGTTTATATCGTTTCATGTCGTGGATTAAATTGGATTTGTATCCACCATTAATTTCCATAACTCACGAATCCGATCCATAACGTCAAACAATGTAAAAATATTAAGATCTACGATGTAGAAAGCGCTTGCAATAAGCCAGCAAAAAACGAATGAACATGAGCCGGCGCAAATTGCATGAATATTCCCGAAGCTGTCAAAGTGACGACAAGATGGGCACATTACCGCTTATCTATTAATTTGCGCCGCGTTAAAAGTGAATATATAAATTAAGCCGTAAGACCGTGTTTGCTTAAACAATGTAAGTATGTTGTGTGTATAGTTGTTTATGTTCGGGGCCTTTGTCCGGGGTATTTATTAGATGGGGTGCGGCCATAATACTCATAAATAGCAACTAATGTGCAGTATTGTGTAGCTTTTTGTCTGACGTGCAGATTAAGACGAGGTGTTGTTATCTTATAATTATTCTGCTTTGCCATCAGCCCCTTCTTCTGGCTCCTTAAATCCAGACGTCAGTGTGGCTTGCAAGACGTTCCCATTGTTTGATAGTGCAAATTTTAGCGTCTTAAGCGATATCTCTGGATCTATTAGATTCACCGCTTTTATATTTGCAATTATATTTTTGACAATAGTTTACAGTACTCATAATATTACAAACCGGGAAAATTAATTTATGGTAAATGACAAATTCGAACAAGATGTACAAACTGAAATAGTCTGTAAAAAATAGTTAGTAAAAGGTTTAGATAATCTAAATGTTAAAAATATGAGCTTCTTCAGTTCTGGATGATTTTCCAAAGTGTCAAAAAATGAGTTATTTTATTATAGATAAACATTATTAGAAGACTTGCACATAATATGAGTTTATTCATGTAGACATACAACAGATGTACGAGAATAATAAAATTATTACTTTCGAATTAGACACGAGATTGTATACGCAGTATATTTAAACATTTAGCTATTTAACATCTTTATTTACTATCAAGTATAAAAATTTTATGATCTTAATAATGAGAGACTAATAAATACATAGTGGTTGTTAGCATTTATTTTTATTGTCATTTGATGATTCCAAATCATTAGTTAGAAATTTATTAAATAGACTTTATTCTTAATTAATAAACAATAAATTTTGTGTATATTTCTGTATTATACACAGATGTACAAAATCAAATAGAAGAAATTGTTTCCGATATTTATTCAATTTTTTATTTAAACCTGATTTCAAATATATTGACCCTACATTTAGCAAAATATTTTTTTTTGTGTTATTTATGAAAGCTTCAGTATTATTACTAATAAATATGGATTCACAAATAAACAATTTCGGAGATATTGAAGATTTTTTACATTTACGTATTTTCTTATCGTTATCAAACGAAAAACTTGTGGGCTTTGACTTATCCGTCTATTTGGAAATGTTTCATACAACATGGGAACTTCCTTTATTTCAGATATTTACATTTTGAAAATTAACTCCATTTCGGATGAACCCACTTTTTTCGTAAAATTCGAATTTTAGAATGAAAATGAGTATTTCCAGCATATTTGCGAAAAAACTAGAGGTAAAAAACTAATTGTGCATGATGATAATGTTTTTTTATATATAAAACTTCTGCTCTAGGAGTAGATACAGAGTCTTAGTCCATATCTTATTTTTTGTACATATTTTTTTGACACCCTGAATATAGATGAATATTTGATAAAACATCGTAAGCAACAATGTTCATCAAATTCGTTTTTTGAGCAATTGGAGTCTTCCTATTATCGGAAACGCCAGTTTTAGACATGTTTTTTTGAATCATCAGGTTTTAACAGAAATTGATATAAAACTTATATAAATCTGAATATAAAAACAAAAAATTATAATTTACTTTTCTGACGATATATCACATGTTCCAAAATTCCACGGAAGTTGAGAATTTGCTTTGATTTTATTGAAATATTGGGTTTTTGTAATTACAAAATATCATTTTTCAATTTTTAACAATTATTTGATTACTTTAGAAATTTATTGCTCTTAAAATTTAGTTGATTTTTTATTAGTTGTTATCTTAGATTAATAACAAAAATAAAATGCCACGAGAAAATCCGTTTTTGATAAAAAAAGTTTCATTTTAAATTTTGTAAAGGAAATGGGTCTTTCAGTCTGACGATAACATGTTCTTGACACGGATTTCAGAACGAATTTAAAAATTAAGAATAATTTGTGCGTATGTTTCATAAAGTTATTTTTATTTCATTTAAATATGAATATTTTAAATTCCATGCATTTTTTTATTCTTATCAAAAAAAAAAAAAAAAAAACGTTTTTACAAGATATTACATACAGATGAACAATTTTAACAATCTATTGGAAAACAGAAATAAACCGACAAGTAGATATTGAAAATATTATAAATTTTGATATTTTCAATAAGTACCTCCATGATTTTTACGATCTCCGTGTCAGGTGCATTAAAACAATCAGCATTCGTCAATGAGTAATGCGTCTGCTGAAGCCGTGCGGGTTAACATGTGCGACGGCGAAGCGCCGCACGATCGGGTAGTAGTAGGAGGCCGCGACCGTGGCGGTGCAACGTGGTGGTGATCCGTTCCGACGGCCGTCGCGACGGTCAGGGCTGCCGAGAGTGAAAATCGGCGGCGGCGACGGGCGCGGCGCTTGCGTCGCACGCGGAAACCGAAAGTGAAAAGCGAAAAGCCCACCCCACTCCTTCCCCTACCTTTCGCTTTCGGCCGGTGCCGTCCCCTCCAGACCACTTTCCCCGGCGGTGCGTGCATCGTTGCAGTAGGCTGCCGAGTGAGCCGCTTACAAGACGTGACCGCTAACGTATTTGCGAGGCAAGGTCAACAGCATCCACACACACACACACACACTGCGTCTCCGGCGTTCTGGACGGCGAACATTCGTGCGGAGTAAAACTGTTCGTTGCAACCCTGAAACGAAGGGATATTTTGGCACCAGGTCGCCGCTGGCGCGACGCCACCAGTGACGTTATGGCACCGCGACGCCATCTCGGACAAGTTCAAGGCCTGTTGGGAATCGATGGGCTGGAGGACGCGAACGTGACCCGGTGCTGCGTGCCCACCGGGGACTGTCTGCGCGTCCAGCAACAGCTAAGCCCCAACAACAACGACCCCATGCTCATCTCCCTGGACGACCTGCGGGACACGGTCCGCGTGACCTGCAACAACGAACTGTGCACCGCCGGCCGGTACATGCACCGCGAGTGCTTCGATCAGTGGGAACAGACCGTACTGGCCTATCTGAAGACCTGCGGCAGGGCCAGGTCCTGGAGCGAGCGTCAACGACACCAGAACCTCTGGACGAAGAAGGGCTACGATCTCGCCTACAAGGCGTGCGGCTGCCGGTGCGGCCGCGGCCACCTGAAGAAGGACCTGGACTGGATGCCGCCGCCGCCCACGAGCCACATCTTTGGGCGCATCGAGGAGATCGACGCCGGCAAGAAGAAGAAACGCAACAGGAACAGGAACCCGAAGCCGACGCTGGCCGTCTCCGCCAATCACTCAGTCGGGATGATTGGAGAGGCGCCGCCGACGCGTGGCAGGGCTGGAAGTCTGTCGTCGAGCACCGGGTCATCGTCGCCGCCGGCTTCAGGCAGCGAGACCAGCATCTCGCCTGTTCATGCTCATTCCAAGAAGAAGTCCAAGATCGAGATCGCAGATAGAATCAGGTAAATATTTATAAAATATAAGTAAATAATTTATTTATTTTTAAAACTTGTATTTTATTTAAGTCTAAGTATTCTGAAAATATATACTAAAAAATCGGGATTGTCAAGTCCGAAACACTCGTTTAAAATATATTTTATTTGCACAACAATCATTTTAAAAGAAAAAATAAAAGTACTGAAAATATATTAATACATTAATTTATTGGTTTACAAAATTTATTATTTTTTTCTAACGAATTTTCTTTAAATATGCTTTAAATGTCTTTTTTTCATTATGAATATCATCAATAAGTTGCTGTTAGAGCTCTACATCATTGCCACCAGTGGAATATGTACGAAATTTATTCGGGGAATTCCCTAGTTTATTGGCGCCACCATTTTTTAAATAAAATTTATGCATTTAATTTAAAACTATAAAAAGATAAAATCTCCGTTTTATTTAATCTAATTAAAATATAGAAATGATTTCTTTGGTACATATATTGTATGTATTTTTATATTTTTTTTATTACATTAAATATTATATTTTTTGATTCTCCTAACTTACAAGAATATTTTTGTCACTAGTTAAATATTTTAATTTTAGATTAGATATCACAATTTTTCATATATTTTTTTCATTGCATAATTTTGGTTGAAATATTTTAATTTATTCTGAATTCGATACTTTTTCAATAAAAAAATTATATAACTGCACCATCTATCATCAGAATATAAATAAAGGGGAACCCCCAATTTATTTGCGCGATCGCATTTCAAATAGAATTAATGCTTTTCATTTATAACTATAAAAAATGTTTTAAACTATTGTATTATTTTTTTGCTTAAAATAAAAGTTTTATTTAATCTCTTAAAAAATACTGAAATGATTTTTTGGTAATATAATGTACGTATTTTTTATGTTTTATGTTTTGTATGTTGTTTGTTAAATTAAATATCATATTTTGATGATTTTTCACATATTTGTCCTATCTTAAATAAAAATATTTACATCGTCAGTTAAATATTTACATTTTTAAAATATTCTCTCAAAATATCTAAAAATGTCGTTTTTTTTTCATTGCATAACATTACTAGAAATATTTTAATTTATTCCGAATTCGATAGTTTATTTGTTAAACAAATAAAATCGATACAACTGCTTGTTATAAACTGGTTTATTATTTTCGGTCGAAACATCTGGTTGATAAACACCTTCAATAGTTTGTTTATGTTTTACTGTATCTTACACATCTTATCATCTATTTTTACAACCAAGTAAGGCAGTACTATTAATATTTTCTACTTGAAAGCTGTAAATAAAGATTAAATGAATGTTATAAAAAATATTTTCTAAATTTTTACAATCCAACCATGAGTATTGAGCTCTTTACTCCTAATAATAAGTTAAAAAATAAAATTTTTACCTAATCTTGTTCAACAAAATTATTATAAAAGTATCTAAAAGTTTTAAATATTGTTTAAAATTCGTCGCACTTATAAATTGCGTTGAAACTTCCGGCGGATCTTGCACTCCGTAAATTCAATGAATCCCGCGAGGGAGAAAGGGCGCCGGGGGATAAATGTTCGCAACCGGTCCCTGCATTCGGTAGGTCAAGGTGAGTTGCGAGGCTGACTCCGCTGATAGATGCGTCTATCGATCTACGGGGCCGCAGACGCCTCCGAGAAAAATGCGTCGGAGACGTTGTCGAGAGATCACAATTTTCGGGCCACCCTCGATGAGAGGAACGTTGAGCCTTTTTCCATCGCATTCCGTCGGCTCTGCACGCGTGATTTAGGACGCCGCGGCTTTTTTCGGTTAAAGTGGTTTTTCGGTACGCCTTGGGGCCCGATTCCGGCGAACATTTTCTGCGGTATTCGAAGGATGATATTCAAAAAGTTGTGTGTTATTTAATCTGGAAATATTGTAATTTAATTTAATTGTTAAATAATAATTAGATATAAAAATGTTTATGTAGATATTAAATAATCTCGTGTTGCTAAATTTTTAAGTGATATTTTAAAAATAGATATAGCATAAATATTTACAATGCAATTATTTTCAGATATGTAAATGACAAAAATATAAAAGTATTATACTAATTGGTAAATATTTAATTTTAATGTATATAAAAAATGCATATAAACTTATCTATGTTGAGTCACCTTTGCTATTTTGACAATTATCACATAATCGTCAATATTTACTGAGCATTTTCGGGACTATATATCTAGATAGATTTTATATAACATAAGTATGTAAACTAAACCGTAAATATTTTCACCAAAATCCGCTAAAGTAAGCAGCAATTTGACCTTTTTCTCGTAATCTTAGTTATTCGGAATAAATGAAAAAAAGTAAAATGAAACGTAATTCCAAACAGAGAGTGTGGTCAGTGTAAGTAATGCTACACCGTGAAAATTTATATGTAATGGTACACCGTGCATGTTCGGAAAATATTTCAAGCGAGTAAAACGAAACTGATATTTTCATATTTTTGTAATATTTTTTAAGATAACAGTGAAAGGAAGTGAGAGACAATTTAGTAAAGATATATTAATTATATCCTGTAAAAGGCAGTATTATTATTCAGATGTCATTATATTGTCATACCATTTTTGTCTAAGCGACGTTATTGCATTTTCATGTGGCCAAAGACTCGGCACATAAACAATGGACACCAATAAATCACATTTTTAAATGGAGAAAATTGCCGTCAATTACCATAAATTTGCAATATTGCAGTTGTCGAATTACCGATAATTCGCCATTCAAACCGGGAACGTGATTGATGAAGCGCCTTCTCAATACAAAAAAAATATATATGTTCGTATGCTAATCGTTTGCCCTTTTGCAATTCGCCGGAGGAAGTGCGTCCATTGAAACTCTCCCCGTGTTGGCACCGTAATCAAAATGTGTTCGCGCACTTTCTAACCAATATTCGACGACGGTGCACAAACGTTAAATAGCGAGACCCTTTCGTAACTAGTGGTCGAATGGTGTAAAAATAAACTTGAGGCGGTTATGTCCAATTTTGGAAGGTTGCCACATGTGAGACTGTAATCTTTTTCGGTCGTTCGAGACATTATGCCGAAAAAAGGAGATGGCGGATTGTTATTGTCGTCTGTGCTTCTCGATACTCCGTAATAAATGTGATATCGATTTGTTCTTATGCAATTTTAAAAGCATTGGATGAAATTTATGTTTTATATGAAGAAAAAAAAAAGTTATTACGACATCAAAACTGCTCGAGTAAACCGCATCGAGTTTTCAACTTCTGAGTTGTGTATTATTTTTAGTAATTCTCTCAGAAGTTTGATAAGGAAATTGTGATGTATTTTTTCATGAAATATGCAGGATAGTTTCAGGAAGCAAGTTGATGTTGGTTTAAGTAAAGGGATTTTTATATAATTTTATGTAATTTTATGAAATATTCTTTTTATAAATTGTAGCGGTCTTTGACTTTTTTATCTAGCATTTGGACAATTTTGATTAAGAATAAATATTTTTCCTATAACGATAAAATGATTCAAATTAAATTCAAGTTTAATCATGTACGTACCGAAAATATAATAGTTATTAGAAATAATAGTTATTTGAACTTACAGTAGTGTTCATAATTATAGTAAATTATTAAACAATATTAAAAATATGAGTAGTATTAGTTGAATTGAATGCCTCTACCTATAATTTGTTTTTTCTCTTATTGTTGTGTCTATTATGTAACTGGTCAATCTATGTTTATTCTTTTTTTTTAATGGACAAAATTATAATAACTTTTCACTTTACGGTTTTTCATTGCTCTTTGTGAATTTAAATTGGTTATTTAACACTGATTTTTTGCTGATTATAATTATTTAATCATTGATCGAAGTGAAACTCTAAAAAAATAATTTAGACAACGAGAAACAAGAAGTGATAGCTAAGGTCATGGCTAGATAAGTCGATCGTTTCCCGTATTATTAAAAAATTTAGAAAGAGTGGCCAAGTGGTGGCTACGAAAATTAATAATAGGATAATTCGAATAACAAAAAACAATCCAATTTTATCAATTGAAATTAAACCTAATCTAGCTAGCAAAAGGATATTTTACAAAGTGTTAATGTAAAATTAATTACCACAAATTTAATAATTAAATTAATCATGTCAAAATTAAAGTTGGTATTCAAAAAAATATATGTAACATTTTATAAAATAATAATATGGTAGTTTTTATAATACTGCATAAAGCAACAACAGCAGATTAATAGTTCCCCTTAAATAAAAGTGTTATGGCTAAAATATTTAATATTTTAAAAAGTTGCTATAATATTAAACACCACTCTATAATTTCTTGAGTTAAAAATTATTAGAATCTGCCAAAACCTTAAAATTATTTGAATAATGATATTCAGATATGATATTTTCTATCTATATAGAGACTTAAATAAATAATAAAAAATCGAATTAAATTTGAATTTAAACAAATTATACTAAATAATTTTTAGTTATTCTGTTTACTTACAATTAATTAATTAATTGCATTAAGAGTTACCGGATTCTACTCAAGATTTGAATATTGTCTTTACTGTGATTTGTTCGTATTAAATTATAATTTCTTGTGGTGAGAATTAATCAGAATCTTACCGACTTATTAAAATAATTCATTTGTAAATATTTTCTAAGATTAGTAGTGTAATCAGATAAACTAAATGAAAATTCATTCTTAACTTAACATTTAATTTTCTAAAATATAAATTAATAAATGAAATAATGATTCTTGGTCATTATAAAACATTTGCACAATTTGTGTGCGAATATGCAGCCGCGTAAAAGCATTTGGGAAACAATTTTCGTTAATTCACTTAGAACGTGATTTGTCTTAAACACAACAAAGCAAGATGTCACCGGATCCATTTGTTTCCCGTAGTGTCGGATTATTTATCTCCCAGCTACACACTAACTGAATTATTTACCGGGGTACAAATCAATTATATAATGTTAGTCCCTAAAATTCGGTTTCCGAATCCGCGCCGCCGTAAATTAACGCACGGCCACAAGGAAAACAAAACCCCTTGGTCCGAGTTGAAAACCGAACTGGCAAAGGTGGTTTATTGCATTCGGAGGATTGGGCGCGGTAATTAGTAATTAGTCCCCTGGTTGTTTCTCAGCAGCTCCATTTGTTAACGACGCCGAGTTGTTAGCGATACGTTATAGTGTCGTTAGCTAGCGCGCCCCGATTTACGAACCTAATCAGCAGATTCGGTCGCTGGCTTGTTAGCAAATTGCCGATTGGATTTACCGAGTCTAATTGCTGCGACATGAAAGCGAAAAAATCAAACGAAAAGGTGCGTGTCGCTGGAGAAAAAATAAACGTCTCCTTAATCCGAATATGTCGAGCTCGGTTCTGGAAACGGATTCCATGACTAAGTTGGGAATTCGACTTGATTATGCCGTTCCAAATAAGAGAAATGTGCCTTCAGTCAGCAATGGGAGACCGATGAACCTATTCTATAGGAGAGAATTTACACTTAAAACGGTTTGCCCTTTGTTATCGGGTAATTCTATAGTTTTAGTAAAGCTCGTCTGTATAATATTGTTATTTAATGGTGTCAAAGTTTCATCAAAGTAATATATAATGAGTTCAGAAAATATTTTAACAACTCTTTTGAGAACTGAATAGTTTATTCATTGAGATTTAGTAAAATAATTCCAGTTAGATCCAAGTTTAGTGATGAAACAATCGTTTACAATTTGAACATATTTTTGAGAAATGAATAGTTTGTTTATAAGATTTAATAAAACTATTCGAATTAGGCTCAAGTTTAGTAATTTTGCTAGTCAAACTAAAGTGAATTTTAATGCTTTAATTCACTTTTAGTTTGAGGCATTAAAAATGGCCAAAATTATGTAATTATTATGTTTAGAAGTGAATATTGTAGTGAACTTAATAGAACAATAAAAATTATATTCAAGGTTTAGTGAACCAATCAAATCGTGTAATTATTATAGTGGTATTTTTTGTTAACTTTTAATTTCTTGTCATAATTTTATTTTTGTATATTTAAGTGCTTTTGTTGACTTTTTATTTCTTATGTTAAAAATTGCTAGATTATCAAGTACTGAATGTATTTTAACAAGTATGTTGAGAAATAAAACGTTTATTCATAGAGACTGAATAAAACACTTTAAATTAGATTAAAATTTAATGATGTAACTTGACGAACTATTCAGAATATTCTTGAATACTCCACTTTAGTTATTGAAGTAAGAATACAAGCATTCAGAAATATTGAACGTATTTTAAAAAGTATGCTGAAAAGTGAATATTTAGCAAAACAAATCGGATTCAAGATTAGTAATTTAACTAGACAAACTAGTTTGAATAATTTGGTTTATTAAGGTTATTTTAGTATATTTGTCAATTTTTACTTCTTTGTGTTAAAAATTATCTCGGATTTATCAGAATTTCCAACATATAAAAGTTGAAAAGTCAATATTATATTTATGAATATTTAAAGTAACTTTTACTTACGAAAATAAAAAACAGTACTATGTAATCTGTTATTTAAGTACTTTTAGTTTCTTGAGTTAAAAATGTATCTTCTATAATTTATTTCTGGAAATTTAATGAAACAAATTGAATTAGGTATTAGATTCAAGTTTAGTGATGCAACTAGACAATTGAAACTGAGTAATCCTCAGGTATAAATGCACTTGTCCACTCTTAGTTTCTTGCTTTAAGAATTACCAGAATCCGCCATGTCGAGACGAATGGTCGCCGTGGCATCCTACGTTATGCTTAGGAAGCACCCTCTAAGTGACATCTTGCATTATGCTGATACAAGAATAGGATTTTTCCATTTTCATAAGTTTTATGTGTGTCTGCATGTAAAATCATGGCCACCATCTCGTAGCAATATATTTTGCTAATGTATTGTTTCAAGTGAGACGTGAGCGGGAAGTGGTTTTAATTTTGCAAAATGCAAGGAAGTGCGCTCAGCATGTTCTATTGCGAATTCGTTTGGAATAAAATATTAATATGTATGATATTGGAGAACTGTCTGTCGAGGAAATAACATGCACAATTTATTGATTTCATATATGGCGTAAATGGATGTTGCCGGGAAATTACATTACTCATTAAACAATAAAAAGGGCAAACGGCAACGTCATTTTGTCTACAAACATGCACATAATTTCGATGCTTTGTAAATTATTTACTTTAATTTGCGTGTAACACAGACACTTAATGTTAAATAATAAAAAAATAAAGTCTCAATTGGGATCTTAGAATTTATTCAAAGTTATAATCGGCTTACGTTGGCTTTAGACATAATTTATACCGGCAATCCCTTCTTTAGCTTGTTGTACGCTTGAAATGTGTATATGTATATTTTTAACGTTGTTTACTAGATATGATCGTGTGGGTTGGACAATTTTATCAAACTGGTAAATAAGAGTGTTTATTTTTAAAATGTATGCGATAACGCTCGTTATTGTACGGTGTTAAGCGGGCTTTTAAAAAGAATAAAACAACATTGGCTATATTTAAATTGCACAGATGTTCTTCGTCTGCATTGGAAATAATAAAAACATTGTGTACGAGAACATTTTTAACCAGACCATCTTTTGCTGGGTCAAGTTCTTCACAGCATCCTCACCATCTTGAATATATAGAGTGTGTCATAAAAGAGTAAAATTATACTTTGCCATTTTAAATTTCAAATATATTTTGTAGTTTTGGTTTAATTCTTTAATTTATACTTCACTTCCACAAGAAACTTGTTGCTATATAATTTGAAGTTAAGTTTTATTTGCTATGTTGAGAAAAGTAAGTGCCACACCAATTTTATTTCTGTTAGCCACTTGTACGACACGAATTATCAACAGGAACATAAAAAAGCATGTTTTAAATTCAGTCTTGTTAAAAATACAACACCCCGTTTATATTTATCTATCCGATGCGGTTCGTGTGGGACGGTATTTTTAGAACGTAGTAAAGTTAAAAAGCCCCAAGGCCGTCGCATAATTGTTACTCCGGACGAAATTAAATCAAAATGATATAAAAAATACTTTCAAGTTTGCCAAGGGGACGTTAGTTGGATTTTATTGCTGGTAATTGCACGTTATTACCAGCAAAAATTGATTTAATTACCGGTTCATTTTGTATGTTGTGGAAAGGATAATTTTTATTGCTGCTCTGCATCTAATTGTTTATTTGTCTCTACGGGGTGTTTCGTA
The DNA here is from genome assembly GCF_024364675.1 of Aethina tumida. Taxonomy (NCBI): domain Eukaryota; kingdom Metazoa; phylum Arthropoda; class Insecta; order Coleoptera; family Nitidulidae; genus Aethina; species Aethina tumida. Next base: position 18,058,138 of record NC_065437.1, on the reverse strand, counting down.
AAATTTGGGATCCAGCTCAGGCGATTGAAAGCTTCAAAATAGGAAAGTTTTTGTAAAATATTTTTTTAGGAGTACTGTCTAAATAATATTGTGTAATTTGTACTTAATTTTAAATTAAAAAAGGGACTAAGAAATATTAAAAATTTCAACAATTTTTTTTAATACACAAAATTATAAGAAATCCTAAATAAATTTGAATGTTAAAAAAATAATAATTTAAGTTAAAATAATCCTTGTATTGAAAGCTTCTAAATGGGAATGTTTTTATAAAATAATTTTGAAGTAAGGCCTAAATAATATTGTATGATTTGTAGTTAAATTTTGATTGTAATTAATTTGTTCAAAATTCAGACGAGGAAAAAATGTAAATTTCAACCATTTTTTTAGATAAATATGCAAAATTTTGAGAAATCCTGAATTAAATTATTTGATTTAAAATTTATTATTTTACAAATATTAAGCTTAAAAATTAAAAATAACATTTTAAATAAAAAAATAATAAAATAAAATATTTAATTTATATTTATAAAGTTTGAAATATTAAGCTTAAAAAATAGCAATTTAAATTAAAAAAAATCGTTTGGATTAACAACAAATATTATCCTTGTATTTGTGTGGAGCATCACAACCGTCAGCACAATCTTATTCATCCTCAAGGTAGATGCATCATTACTGTGGTAACAGCTTGAAGACTGTTGTGTGGGACAAAAGAGTAGCAATTTTTTCAACAACGAGGGCGGTCCTCAAATAAAACCGGAGAAAACCAAATACAAAATGTGCACCTTTTTAAAATTTTGGTGAATGCACCCCGACAAATATTCACGCACATTAAACAATTCTATTAATAGAGGGAAGCAAACAACGCGATTACAAATTAGTGTAGGTAAAAAAGCGTGTAACAATCTTGGGAGGAGTGCAAAACGCGAACAATACCACATTACCATGGTCTGCTGGATCCGCAGTTACGGCCATTCCAGAGACGGATTTTACGAGTTTTCGTTCTATTGTGCGTGCGCCGTGTTTCGCCGCGAGACCAGAACCAGACATTGGCCAGCATTGTGTTCCAAGACGGACATTAATGCCACTTTTACTGCACACATGTGCTCTCGTGGAACGTCCCGATTAATGGCCGTTTTATTAGTGACGACTGCCAGCCATTTTTCCATCTCCATTCCCCGTAATATGCAAAATGCGATTTTTGTGGGTTTTATTTACTCGTCTAGCAATAGAGGATGAAATATTCACGCTTTTTTTCATGGCTGAATACGAATGAACAATGCGTCTTGTGCTTTGTGCTTTTCTACATGTAAAGTCTCAGCGTACGATTACAGTTGACGCCTCTTTTACTTTGGAACTTGAGATAGTTAAAATTTCTCCTGTACGACCCGACACACAAGGTTTTTCCTGTTGTACGGGTCAGGATGTTTACGAAATTTGTTTTCCTCATTTTCCGATATCGCATAATTGTTTGTTTATTCAATAACGAATTCATGATTATATTTAGCTGTGGTCAAGGTCGAATTCGCTATTTAAAGAACCGTGGTGCCAACTTGGGCTTCCATGTGAACACAGTGCAATAAAAAGGGAAATAAACAATTTCAAGGAAAATGTTATCTCCATTTATTATTAACAATTTTCTCAACTAATTGTAATTGTTTAATTAATTTTTTTTTACATTAAAGTTATATTGAATTTCATATTTAGTGGGTACCTCAATTTTTTTTTTTTTTCGTAAAAGGCATGTCAATTTTCGTGGATTCTTCAGTAACGATCAAAATGCAATTTACAGCAACCAAGATTGTAAAAAAATGAGTTCTGGACACTTAACTCAATTTTTTTCTCCATCTGGAACTGGAATTACAGTCTTAAACAGATGCTTTGTTAACTAATTTATTAAATTGTTATGTATATGTAGTTGCATAAATAAGTTCGGTTAAAAAGTGATTAATACCGAATATAAATTTTAAAAACTAAATAATGCGAATCAAGCTGTATTATTTCATTTAATGAAATGATTTAATGATGTGTATACTATTTAAAACTAATTTAGAATATTCAATTAAACCTTTTATAAAAACATCAAAATTTTTTATTCTCAACTCGACAGTCTTGTTATTTATCCAAGTACAGAAGTTAATTATCTTTTTTAACCATTGTTGTTTTTTTCATAATCTTTCATGAATCATTAATTTGCAGCACCTTAATTCTAAAAATAGTTTCCGGTAATGAAAAAGTAATTGCGGAATTTTTGCACTTTCAAGTCGCTATGTTCGTAGAATTGATACGGTATCGTCGGAGACTCGGCTTCTGGCGTTTTATCTTTGGTTCGTGACTTAAGCCACAGCTGATATTGAAAATGACGCCCACAAGTTAGCCGGTCGCTATTGTTACATCCTCGGAAACTTTATCCGATGCATAATCTTTATTACGCCTCTTTCGATGGGGGCCGAGCGAAAAAAAATGAAACGGTTTTAAAACAAAAATCGGTGATAAATAGTGAATTGTTCATTGTGGGTGCTCGGTAGATTCAGATTGCGGGAGTGAGTTGGCGAATTATTCAGTTTCGGCACCTATCACACGAATTGAATGGGGCGCAATCCACTTACTGATAACGTGTTAGCCATAAACTCAGTTTATCTCTTAATAATTTTTATTGCCCCTATTTCATAAATTTTGTGTCCTGTTAAATAATCAGTTTTGCAACACACGTCAATACTTTTTTCTGTGGGGGAGAATGAAATTCAAACTTTACTCATACAAAATGTGACTAATATAAACCCATTCTTTGACCAATCATCATCTTGGTCGCCAGATTGCTTCAATTTATTGTCAATTCAAGTATGGCCAAAACGTTGTTGACATTCCTTTAAATTCTCGTGGGTGTTTCCAAAGCGAATATCCAGGCTATGGTGACGTAATGTTGTGTGTGGTCACATTTGGCGCCACTTGTTCTATCCACCGAGCGTGTCACCTTGCTGTAAACACCGGTCAGATAATGGAAAAACTTGGTCAGCAACTGTTTGAACCCGGTTGTTTTTTTTTTTATTTAGTTTCTCCGGAGTGTTTATGTAAACCTGCAACTTTTGCTGGATTTCACTGTGTACTCTTTACACTTTACTTAGTTTACATTTTACTTTGTAGCGTAAGTTGTATTAATCGGGCTCTATGGACGAGGTCAAGAATAACATGATGGACTTAATGGTAAACAGATTCCGGGCGGAATTGCGTTCTATTTTCAGGTCGTTGAATAATTGCGGGGAATTGTGTTTGTGTGTGTGCATTGTAAACGATTTTACGTTCACATCAGTAATATTTGTTTTGTATCCACTTCTATTTGGTGGACCTTGAGATTAGGCCGTAGCACAATATTATACAGTTTGCTGTTCTCGCATTTCCGTCAATGAATAAGTTTTATTGCAATGGCATTGCAGAAAATATTACACCGTGGAATTATTGCTTTTATAATTGATGTGCTAAAAATACAACTACTACAAAAACATGAGCGTAAAGTATTTTTAACCTTATACGAGGATATTAATCGTCTCCTCATGGGCTGTTGGACCGTGCAGTGTCAAACATTGTCAAACAGCGTAATAATTTTAATTAATTTTGTAATCTATTATCGAAAAACCCGCGGTTATGGTAAACGTATCAAATTTGTTTGGCGAGTTATTTTTGCTCTCATAAATGTGAGGCTCGGATGGGGAATAGAATTTTTTATCTTTGTTGTAAACAACATACACTGTGACGAACAAATTCGTAATTTGTTTGCAGTTGAATCGATTGCATAAATATAATTTAAAAAATATTCTTATACATTTATAACATTATTATAGAAACTATTTCTTGGACTGGATGTTCAAAGACAAATTGTTTATACTTAATATTCTAACATTTCGGTTGCCAAAATTCCGCATAGTTTAGCTTATTGAAACCTCGACAATTTATTTATAATCGTGACACGGGTTTAGGCGAATTTTGGCGAATATTCTCTGAATTTATGTATTTTTTGGCCTTGAACAGTGCCAAAAATATATACATAAAAAAGTCATAATAATGCATATTGTTACTAGCTGTGAGAATTGAAAAGAGATAATAAATATAGTTCTAAAAGTTGTTTTAAATGGGATATATTTACTTCCTATTATGAAGAAGCATAAAACTAGATCGTTATTTAGATAAGTTTCCATGTTTGGGGAAAATATTCATAGCGAAATTTTTATTTTCGACAGAGGATTATGCAAATAACTATTGAAAATGTTCCTTCTCCTTTAGGGACATTTCACTATATAATATACTCTTAAAAGTGTTTTATTTTATATTAATTTACATTTATATAGAATATACGAGTAAGTTCTTTGCGAAATACTTACTTTTTAATGAAATTTATTTTAGACGAAAACTACAGTAGTTGTATATTTTCGGTATACAAGAATCTTTATCTATCACATGAATACAAAATACATGTATTTTAGTTTCCAAAGTGTGCATTCATATAGACAGATATATCTATAAACATAAATAAATAATTAAGTAATTAATTGAATTAATGGAATCTTAAAAATTAGAATTTTTTAGTCTATGACGATTACCCAAGAATAGACAGATAAATGGTTTGAAAATACTAAATATTTATATTATAATATTTGCGAAACTTGATTGCAAATTTATTTTAGATTTGATAATTTTTGCAGCCACAAAATTATTTGCAAAATAATATTGAAAATATTTATGTACACGTGTATACAATCAATTGATAGCATTAAATAAGAACTACAATATTGTTTGAATGAATTATTTTACAAATTACTTTCTCTTTCTGTTATTTATAAATTGATAAATTAAGTAATGTTTCTCAATGTCATGTTTAAAGAGTTACCAAAATCGACTTTAGTAACATAAGAATATTATTAACATCCTGAAGTTAAACGCAATGTAGACAAGACACCTAAATTTAAAATAAAACCAAACAATTCAAGCCCGTTAAGCTTGCGTAACTTTAATGTACTTAGAAGATTTATTTAATCCAAAACCTTAACTAAGCAAATTTAATTAGACAGTTTTAAATATTCATTCTTGTGGCACTAATTTTACATCTTTAGTACCAGACTTGGCAAGTTTTCCTTAACCAAAGTTTAATTACTTACAGTCAAAATGAAACTATCAAACTAATAAACTACAATGTAACCAGATTAAATTCGAATCGTTGCTTGAGCAATTAAAACTCACGAGCATATACTTTAATTAAAACGATAAATAACATGTTAGCTTTTTAATAAAGGCCCCGGCCTTTCATTTTTATATTCCTGTTTATGTTTACCTCAGCAATTAAGTTTCACGATATTGGGAAAAATGGTTGTTAGGAATATATGAAAATGTGTTAAGGCGCTGTTTTATGACGATACATTCAATATTAGGACCGAGTCAATTTAAAGTTAAATTGCTTTTGGTGGCGTGAATTTAAATAAACAGGAATGGAAGCTCGACTTCTAGCAAAAAAAGCTCCATTAACTTTTGACTGACATACTAATTTGTGATTTGCTTTTTTGTCATCTGTATATGTATACCTGCATTTGTGTTTTTTCCCGTCGTTCGTCTCGGCAATCCAGATCCAGATGAGACGTTTCCTATTCAGTCCGTGGCTCACTCAAAGAAGTCGAGCGAAAAATTAAAACAATCCTCCACTATGTCATCTCGGCAAACAATAATACCCTTTATCTCGAGTCAATGTACTGTAAATGTTGTTAAATTTATCTGTACGTTTAAGTATGCTGATTTTTTATGGCAAACAAGACTTGGTTGGGAAGATTTCATTTGTCAAGAAAGGTACGGCTTTTAAAAACGAGCAAATAGGGAACGAAAACTAAATTATTATTGCTGTATTTTGGAATTGTGCTTTAATGGAGTATTGTTTGTTTCAGGTACGCCACACACGATTTTCTTATTCGAGTAACAAACAATAAGTAGACATGCACGCGATACATAATCGGGATGGTGTGTAACACGGTACGTAAAACTTGTCCATTATTCGAATACCTGTAATCAAGGGTGGTGAAATCAGTCGTTGAACCGTTACCATATTGATAAAATCGTGCCACAGATAGTTTAATAATAGCTTGCATAGTGTGTAGATTATTAGCATGTGCGATATGCTAATTGAATGCATGTACAAGTGCAGGGTATTTGTGCATGCATGTCGAAAATTTAAAAATTCAAGTATTATAAACAATTGCTTGGGATAACAAATTTGAAACAAAAGTAAACTTAAGTTTGTCCAACTTTGTTGTTGGATGGCATTCTTGACAAGAATATGTTAATATTAAATATGTTAAATAAGTGCTCAATATATTATTAAATTTAATATTTTAAATAATTGAAAAAAATACTGTGTTCATGTATAAATATAAAATAATATTTCAAGTGTCTTCTATTTTATATATAGATGCTGATGATGGCTAACTGATAGAACATAAAATGATTAATAAGTACAAAAATATTTAATTATGTTAAATAATTATCTTTTTTCATAGTTTTTGTTTTTTAAGGATAATAATAACATAAAACAACATAACTTCTGGTTTATTTTCACTGCCATTTTACTTTACATTTATTTCTATAGTATTTTTAGTACAAAAATAATAAATATAAAATACTTCAATAATATATAATAATAATTAAAAAGTTGCTTAAAATATGTCTCATAAATAATGAAAAAATTCTTACTTTTAAAACTCAAATTTGGATTATTTTTTTATCATTAATTTGAAAAAATAAGTAAAATTTAAGTATCTTAAACTATATTTAAAAAAAATATGTATATAAATAAACAATGACTATTACTACACAAATTAATATAAAATATTTTCTTGAATATTAATAAAAAAGAATTGAAAACAAAAGAGTTAAACAACACTATAAATGCCAATACTATTTTATAATAAATTCCTATAAAAAATGTTTTATTTATTCAATGAAAACATTAACGCACTGAGAAAGGTTAAATCTGGTATGCATTCTACATTTTGATTTATGGATACAATTAAATTTCTATTTATAAGATAATGAAATGTTTTAAACTCAAGGAGACTCATTAACTTATTTATAATTAAATGTGTACCAATATAATTAAATTAACTGCATTGGAACTGACAGTACTATTTTTATTCCTCGAAACATGCAAAATGAACACTGCAAGTACGTTCTCCCAGGAAACTTGCGAGCATAATTGAAAATAAATAATTTTAACAGTAAAGTGACAAGTCAAGTTAACTAAGAGTGCATAAATTTGTATATACTAATAATAATTTCCCGGATGAACTTGGGAAAATTAGCTTGGAATTCAATTAAAATAAGTGGCTGCACCGACACAGACTCCGGTGGCCGTGCGTCTTAAGACTTAATGCCGCCTTACATATGGATTATAATTAATTTGCCTTAAACAATCCGGGACGCCTTTAAACGCTTGGCGGTGCGGGATTACGTCCCGGTGGGTGCTCCAGGGAAATTTACTTACCTACCAGGTCTTAATTTGCAAGTTGTTTCTGATTTATCGCCCACATCTTGCGTCAGACCATACCCACCCCATTATAATTCCCACTAATACGTCAAAACGTTATTGTTGAATACGCGACTTGTTAATAGATTATTTGGGGCTTAGGTGCCCCACCGTTGCTTAAACAACCAGTTAAGACTTATACTTGTTACATTTCCCGTAACAACGAGGGAACGGAGTTTGGAAAATCTTGGTACGACTGTAATACTTGTCAAAGGATATTGTTATGTCGGACAACCTGTGAGTAATATTGGGACGTCTGGTATCGTGTACACCCTGTGTACATATTGACGTACGAACAGTAATCTGAAGCGATCGATGGCAGTTGCAGCGCCGTATGCGGCTTAATTGAAATTTAATGCAAATCAAAGTGCAGCCGCTCCCATTCATAAATATAAAGTATCATAATTAAGAACTAGTTTATACTTGCCTTCTCTCTGTCGGGCTGATTGATAATCGATGCATTAGTTTTAACAGACTGGATTTAATTATGCGAAGATGATTTGTTGGTAGATGCGCGGCGAAAATGGATTTCAACCGAACGGTCAATTAAGACAGAAGTTATCGGCGATTAACTTAACTGGAAATGTTTTGCAGATTATAATCGAAGATCTTTGATAACGGAGATTGAAATAAGCGTCACCCTTAATCTAAATACTGAACACTTTATTAACATTTTTGTTTAATGTATTCTCTTTAAAATCTAAAGAATAAAAGTGCCGTTCAGGAAGCAGCGACGTTCCTCGAACGTTAATATTTTAATTGGGGCCGATTAAGAAAATTCACCCCTTTTCAGTCTGTGGTTTCGCTTAAAGAAGACGAATAAATGCGTGGTCGCACATACTAAAACTTTTTTCCCTTTCAAAAGTGATTTAGAATCGGATTAAAATGGTTTTAAACCCCTTCATTAGTCTCTTGTCGCTTAAATTTGTCCGTCATTAATACTGGTTTATTCAACAGGGAGTTATCAAGACCCGTGCAATTTCACTCGAACAGCATTACAATGTTTGGTTCGAATCTAGAATAAGATTTATAAAAGTAATTACGTTTTAATGGTTATTTTATGCTAGCGTATATCCAATGTTTTTTTTTATTTGAGCTTTATCTCCAGCATTTTACGGTACCAGTAAATTACATATAGCCATATTGTTTTAACAAACAACTGCATAAGGCCGTATTTCACCAGAAAACGAGCTGAAACAGAAACTGAAAATATCGCCGGTCTTACAAATGCCGAAGTGCTTGTGCAACCGATGCTGTCTGGATAATGCGCCGCTACTTCGAATTTACGAGCTTGCAACATCGTCTTAAAAGAGAACTGAATTCGCCAAAGTCAATAATGCATCAGGCAAGAACCTGTTCTTACTTAAACACTTACTACATAATACAGAGGAGAGAGTGTGCAAAAAATCTTCGGCTTCATTGAATATAAGGCGATGTCGGAGTCTGTTCAAGGCATAAAGGAGCGTTTCCGCTCCGAGTATCACGGAAACGATAATAGACAATTCTGGCTTTTTGCCGCCAATCGATTCCATATTATATTATAAATCTAAACATTTTTATAAAGTGCGCCGCGACGGATATGCGACGCATTGCACCAGACGACGGAATAATGTCTCTGTTATAGCAGCTCATATCTCACGACAAGAGCCGGTTAAATAGACTCCTATTGCCTTGGCAAATCTATTAACGCAATTTAGATAAGGCTCGCCCATTTTATTTCGCAAGATTACGACCGAAAACGTGGCAGGATTTTAATAACAAGGACCCTCTGCAAATGCACAAAGTGGAAATAGTAAAAATGATAAAAGTTTGGATTATAATATTCCTGGCAACGCTTCAGATATGTTCCGCCAACCTATAACTTCTTATCGTAATTTCACTAGGTTTTCAGGCTTAAAATTTGGCTGGAACTTTCGTTTTGTGTACGATACTTGATTTTTAATAACAAGACTAAGTAGTTTCAATATAAAACGGTTCCCATTTCTCTCAGAATACTTATATAAACTAATTTAAAATACTTTTTATCGTCACACATCCAAAAATAATCAGCATTAAGGCAATTTCTTCAAACAAGAAAGATTTTCCACAAACCCAATAACCGTCAAAACCTTCAGATTTGAACATAATTCAATAAGAGAACAAATCATATTGGCAGATTACGTATAGAAACAATTCGACTAAATTAATCCCTCATCCGTGTCCAAGAGCACGTTGCAAATGCGTAACACCCACGTGATCATTCCCGGTCCCTCCTACGGGAAAAATAAACACCAATTGTTTCCGTAAATATTCCGCAATTCTATAACGTGGACCATGCGGACGTGTCCAAATTCGCGAATTGACGCCCCCCTTTCCACAATCAGCTAACGCGAATACAAACAGAGACGATAATTTTGGTGTCTGTTCAAATAAATGATCGTTTAATGAAGCGTGTCTCTGACTGGTTTGTTTGTACGAGGATTTCATTAAAGAAATCTGGGATGTGATCTTATAATCGCGGAGTTGTACTTATTAGAAAATAATGTTTTTATTTTTAGAGTCCATAAAAATGATCTTTTAGCTCTTCTCTTTGTTCGTATCATATTCTCATAATTTATTACATATTTCCTGAATTACGAATTACGAAATCATATTTTTCTAAAATGATAATTGTAATAGATTTAGATATAGGACGCTCCCGCTATTATTTGAGATGTATGATTGACAGACAGACTTCGAAGGGAAAGTGTCTGTAACAGCGGGAGAATAGGGAAAAGCAGAATTACGTGGAAACTCGTAATTCCGTCGCACAGGAACAACAAACACATAAACCATCTCCCAGCCTCTGGTGCAGACAGCGGACCCTGCCAAGCTTTAACGACGGTCTCACTCCGACTTATTTCATTTTACGTTTAAATTTACAATATTTTGAAGCTCTCCTTGAAATGTTAATTCCCTACTGGATCTCCGGGTGGACAATCTCAATCTGTGTACTCGAGCGACGTTACAAATGTAAGCTTCTAATAATAATATTTGTGGCAACATGTAGAGTGGATTTACCAAACTTTTGACGTTAAGTTGGGATGCGCCGTTGTGGAAGATGACAAAAGTTACCAGATATTAATCGTGCATAATTGTTTAGAGGTTTTAATTTTTAATACATATTAAATTATCTTAATTTAAATTGATAGTTTTCTCAGACTTGCTAATAATAGTATAAATTAGTTTTATATCATTATTAAAATTAAATAAAACTAATTAATCTTTCTAATTATATTTCTTATTAACAAAATGAACTTGTACCTCAATTGCATTATTATCATTTAATAAGTGTTTATTTGCGGAATCGATTTTTATAAGCTATAAATAATTAATCTACTGATGGACGAGTTGAAAAATTATTAAGGTCACAAGGAATCGAATGATTGCATTTGTGGACGGACTTAATGCAGAATAAATCCTGTTTAAACTGATGTATTTAACGAACAAATATTTGAATCGATATGGCGTGTGTATTCGCCCCATAAGGCCGTGGATATTTTATAAATTCGAAACATTCCACACACGTAGGTCTAACTCGGGACCTTGTAAAGAACTGGCGTTCGTCCCGGAATTTTCTCTCTCATATTATCAGTACCAGACGATTTTCAATATTGATAAAATTCACACAATTGACTACCTACATCTAAGGGGACTTTTCGCAAATAAAATGAACACGGGACCAAATGAAATTCTCACCTTTTTGCCACGGTCTAATAATAATGGCTGACGCTCAGCTAGTCGATCGACTATTTTCTAATAATATGAAATCATTCTAGGGCAATTTCAATTTTATTTTGATAAATATTGAATTATTTTTGAAATTAAATGATTGAATTCTCAAGTCACTTGAAGATTTAATTAACTGCCTTTTAATAAAGTTTTTTGGTAATTTGTGTACATTCTTACTTTTTTTAAATGTGACAAACTTTTTAATAAATATCCGAAAACGATGCCTTCGTGGACTGTGCCGAGGAATGTCATCTTGAGTTATTTTCATGAAGATTAATACGATATTAATCACTCTCTTGAAAGTTTAATTACCGGCTTTTTTTCGCCCGTCATTCCAGACGTAGTTCATCAAGATACATTGCGCTATATCGATTCGAAATTAAAATTTTAAAATGGTCGGAAAAATTTTTGGTAATTCGATAGCGGCGCACTTTTTTCCCCAAGCTCATAACTTTACAGACAACTTTTAAATTCATTATTTTTGTTGTCGACTCCGAAACTGGAATGGTTGAATGTCGGAACATCAAAAAGTGTAACTTGTTTTCGCTGCTTAAATTAAGTTTATTTCTGCAACTTTGGCGCAACTTTTAATGACACTGCGCGATAAGCATCTTTTTCATTTTTCCGTTTTATGATGCGCGGTGCGCCTTTATCTTTAAAAACAATTTGGTGACGGCAGTTTAATTGAGAATATAAACACGTATACAAAAGTAATGAATTTTATACTTTAACTTGATGTAAAAAAAATTCCTGTGATGATGTCACATGAGAAATTGAATCTGATTATGTATGGACTTAACCCAGATTCAGTTGCATCTCGTAAATATTTTATCTTGCATAAACATTTGTTTTTATTGTGCATGAATGAGAATATTTATAGGTCAATGGTACTAATAAATTGTTCCTTGTCAATCGCAATATGCAGGTTTTATGACTATAAAGACATAAACATGCAAATAACTATCATTTAAAGATTTGTAAAATGAATTTCTGTAAAGGAGTAACGACCTGAAGTCGATAGTTTTCCATTTATTCCCCGATGAAATTTGACGGGCGTGAACAAAAACGGTTTGATACGGATTATTATTTTTTTATTTATGTAGTAAGACTTTTTCGTATGAACTTGATGCATGGCAAATCCTGGGTTTGCTTCTCTCAGCACGTATACTCTAAACTTCGGACTAACAATGAAAGATTACCTGTTCATGATATTTCTCGATGTTTCATAGCCAAAATAAACAGCCGTAAACAACAAGCACATTACCTTTAATTGGAAATGACACTGTTCGGGAAAAGCTTTTACGGGGCAAACTTATGGAACCCATTTACCATTTTTCGATCTAATAACTTAACATTGGAATCGGTATTTACCAGTTTCGTTGTAACAATGATAGCGATACGTCGCAGGGTATTTCTTAATGCGGTCCCACGTGGATTCCGGTTTGGTTTTACGTTTCTCGAGAGAGTCTGGCCGTAGAGTTCGACGTAGATTCAAGAGTATTATGGAAGGAAAATCAGAATACGCCGTTTTTCTCATGCATACGAAACATTCGCCAGGTATCGCGATGGAAAGCGTTTTGCATGCTAAGCTATTACTTCTAAAATAGCTGAAAGCAAATTGGAGTGATGCCAATCGGTAATTCGGTGTTTTTTTTGGCTGACTGTTTGATAAATTAGATGTATAAATTTTATATACTTTTCAGTTTATTGATAATATATTTTTAACCACATTAAGTGAACTTTCCATTACAAACGTGATAAAAATCAATATTATCTTTACACCAAAGTCCCAAACATAAAAACGTTCGACAAACTTAACCTTGTGACATTCGAAAGTAACAGGTAGATCGTTCGCCTGCAGTAAAACGAGCTCGGCGTGAATAACTCATTTTTTCCGTTCTAAACACACACACACACACATATTCCCCGACAGTGCATTGCACTTTGACTCTATTAATATGTGATAGTATTGCTCGAGAACCACGCCTCTACAACAGCCACAACTGGCCAGCTGATCGATTGGATCCGAATCCGATGCACCGAGATCGAACGGATCGTGTTGGTCGACTGTTGCAACTGCCGCTCCCCACACGTCCGACGAATGCACGAGTATGCAATGCTCACATAGACGGTGTCGTGAACCAGGAGAGCAAATGACACCGGATTCGAGACAAATTAGTGCCACAAGACAACTGCGGCGGATTCGGAGAGCTAATGTATGCGGCCTTAATGTACTTACATGCTTTGCGCTTAGTTGCACGTTGATTTATTGTATGTCGGTACATGCATAATGGCGATTTGTAAACTATTACTTACTGTGATTGAATGAATTCGATATTAAATAATATTATTGAGGTTGTTATTGAAGCATCCGCAGGATGAAGGTACTAGAGCACAATTGTCAGTTGTCGAGATAAATCAAATAATTGTAATTCTTGGTAGATTTTGAAGAAAGCTCAAATTAACCATTACACTTCTTTGATATTGTTGGTGTGGTTCTTGAAACCTCTGGAGGGTGAAGCCACTGTGCTTGACAATAGATTTATCAGTTTAAAGATTTGTTGGGTTTTAAAGAAAGCGTTCTTTTCTTATAAATTCTAATCAACTAATACAATTGTTTCAAATTAACGTGTTTAAACATCTCAAAGTCAAATAATTTTAACCGTTGTTGGGTTTTGAAGAGTGTCTCCTGTTATAAATTCTAATTAACCAACACATTTCTTCCATTACGTGTAACTTCATTCCCAAACTTAATACATCACTGCCCGACACTTTGCGTGCAACTAAATAAAATTTATTTCATGATACCTTGCCCAGGGTTCGAATTAAAAAGCGCCAAGGCGTTCCCGATAATGCAACTGGAACGGATTGTTAAAATTTATGATGCGTGCAATAACACGAAATCGATTCGCGACAATTAATCTCCATCCAAACAACAAACAAAATGCATATGGCAGTTTCAAGGTGTGAATCAAAGTTGTTTCCTGAATACTTGTGACCGACGTTAATTGAGATGTTACTAGAAGATACTATTACTGCAATAGTATGTTTCTTGATAATGATGAGTTCCAGGGTTTATTTAACCAACGATTTAAAAATTACGACGATTAATAGGTACTTGTGTAATATATTAATTGAACATGTCAGTAATAATTACTCATTCCACGGAACAATGTAACTCCAAGTTAACTCAAGAAAAAACGTTAAGTACAATTTCAAATGCAATTCGTTGTTTGTTGATCATTATCGCATATTCAATAACACACAATATAAGTTATAGTTACAATGCACTGGTATAATACAATGTTAGATAATTCATAGCTGTTTCAGATAACCGCATTGACCTACCTCAAGCATTCACTGCTTGTCTATCGTTTAATGTTTTTATACATTGAAGGATGTTAAGTGTCAAGTGGTTAATAAACCTAGATGATTCGTTCAAGGTTTTAAGTCTGTTGCCATAATAACGAAAAGGACAGATGCTGGATAAGCGGACGGCCATTGTTCGAAAAACACAATGTTACGGGTTTATCAGTTTGCTAAAGAAAAACAGATAAGTTAGAGAGCGGTCGTGAAAAACGCAGCAATTTGCCACTTCAAATATTTACTTTAGATGTGTAAATTTCACTCAACCGTACTATTTTATTTAGTTTTGGTCCATCGTGGATATGCGAATGTTTAATGCCAGCTAATTAATTTCCGGACAACCGTGTTTTGACAGGGGAGAACTTTAATTAAATCACCACATTATTAATCAATGGAGCGTAAAAAAAGGCACGTAATCGGATGACGCGTAATCGCGACACTCTACATACTTTAGCACTCCCGTAAATCAATTGCTACAAAATGCGGGATTATGACTCCATGCATCGTGTCGGGATAGTGTGAAATGCGATACAGTACTTTGGGGAATTGTGCAGGGACGACATAAATAAGATTTAAAAATTTGCGGTGTTGTGGCCAATATTAAAAAGAAATTCACCAGACCAAATTTACTAAACTAGAATTTACAGTAATTTACCAAAGAAGAAGAGAAGAAAATATATATAAAGGAAGCATATATAAAATCATGTAAAGAACGGATATTTTCTAACTGATTTCTATAATTCCTAATGTTTGAAAGTTGAATAATGAATGAATAATGATACAACGTGGGTTTATCTTTACTTTATAATTAAAAAAAAACAATGTAACATCCCATAAAAGTACTACTTTTACAGCCAGTATGTGCATTCATGTTCTCCGATTTAATTAAAATTATTACTTTCGAAGTGATGCATTTTTTATGTAAACTAGTGCAATATAATTCATCTTAATTTCCCTAATAAAGTGTTCAGCATGTAGGAGTAAATCCAAATTACAGAGCTTTCACAACGATAACATATCGGTTCGCAATAAGGGCGTTTTGTCTTCGTTAATACCAACATAATTAATGATCAATAAGCGTAATTGTGAAATTGCAACACCGTAATTCCATTTAATCGCAAACCCGTCCGGAGTTAAACGGGCAATGATACAGGCCGAGAAAAAAGAAAACTGAAACCACTACCTCAGTTATCATCAGTTTTTTGCAATAAACTATTTATTATATTAATTTAACCGGTTGTTGGCACAACTGGTTGTGCGGCGTGAAAAACTGAAGCCTACACGTTTCATATTAATATTAAATTGCAGCAGTAATTTGTGTTTGGGTTATCTGTAATGCATTCTAGTACGGTTGCAGGAATTATCATATGTAAATTGAGAGCGATTGTTTTATTACTGAGATTATACGATTGGAGATGATTTAGTACTATACTTATAATTATTTTTGATATTTAGTCAATAATCGAAATGTACTAATTGCACTGGTAATAAACGACTGTCCTAGATTAATTATATTTAGATATTACTTAATATTTGTAGAGAAATTTATTTTTAATTTATATTGAGCAAGTTTTTTTTTTATAAAAATTCAGTATTTGAATGTTTTCTTGAGAATGGTGCAGTAAAATTAAAAAAATTAGAAATGGAAATCTAGGACTTATTTACTATGTTTAATTTTTAGTCTAGATTTAATAATGACTTTTTTAATTATATTTAAAACATATAACAATCACATTCCGTAATATTGTGCAAAAATGTTACTAATGCAATAAACTAGTATATTTTATACTTAAGAAATTTTAGTATCATTAAAATCAATATTAATTATCCTTTAAAGAACTTCTTGTAATGTACATTATAAAGGTTAACGTGTTATAAATTAGTCGCACCAAAACCATAAAATGCTTTAAATATTTGCTAATAACCGTTTGTAGTGGAACTAGAATCCATTTGGAAGAGCACTCGGTGGGTAAAATGCACGAAAATTAGTGCCCCGACATTTTTTCACACGCGACGGACGGTGACAACTTTCCAAATGGCTATTAAAAGGTTTTTAGTGTCCTGCGTCCAACCGACACTCGAATGCTTAGAATTATTTTGCACTGTTACTTTTTGTTGTATTTTTTATTAAATACGGTCTGTTACATTACATTTAAATTCTCTATAACTGATAATTCAGGGATATAACGAGCTCCATAACGTTTTTATCGTTATGGAGCTCCGTAATCTTCAAATGGTTTTCGTTAGACTTACAGAGATAAAAACTGATATTAAAATACAGTTTTTTGCATTAATACCATTTTTAATCACACAACGTGAGTTCTTGCAAAAAGATGCATATAAAAAAAGTTTGCCAAACAAAGTGCACATACAATGGCGTTCCCCCTTCGGTTAATTGATTTGTTTTCCCTTTCATCGTTCGCTTACGTGTGTAATTTTAATTAGGCGAACGGGGAGGCCATGCACAACGAAACAAAGTTAAGCAAAATAAAACGGTTAACACGCGTCCCGATCGTTGCATACCAATTTCGGGTGGAAATCAATGCGGGATCCGGAGCCTGAGTGTGTACGCAATGCAGTCGATGTTGGACCGGGCACCCTTTCGCCAGCCCCCAAGGTCAATAAAGGTCATTATAAATTCAATAACAGTGGCCCAACACACGCTTAATCTCCGTTTGCACATCCATGGGCCAGACATCTCGGCCATTTTTGTAAACACTGCGAGAAAACACGTCCTGCGTTTTGGCTAAGCAAATACTGGCGGAGCCATTGTTTTCCTGAAAATTCACCAGAAGCTTATATTATTGCTGCATCAACAGAATTTATTATGGACGTAGATCGTTCATGAAATGTAAGCATTAGTTTAGTTTTAGCTCGTAGACGTGAAACTATTTAATGTATGTTTTAAATTAAGATAATTTATGGTCAATCAACAGAAGTGCAAAAACCGTCTGACTTGTTTATAAAATCAGCATCTCGGGCGTAATTACTCGCATTATACAACTGTTTCTCAATTCCCCTCTCACGTCTCCGCTTCTCTAAAAATATGGATAGGGAGCTCTTTGAGATTAATCACACGAACTTCAAATAGACCTAAGTCAAGGTAATAATAAGGATAACAAGAGCAAATATTCCGATAATTACAAACCGAAACAGACTTAAAGCAACTATATACATTCTCTCTGTTGAATTAATTAACGTACAAAATTAAAATATTCGATTTAAACGTCTCAGACTTTGCGAGGAAAGCTCGCAAGAACTGGCGAAAGTTTTAAGACAGACTATACTTAGTTTCTACTGTAGGGGAAAAATTATAGAAGCTTATTAATTTTTTGGCATGAGTTGTTTAACTTGTTTGCGCCAATCAACTACATCATTTATTACTTTACCAATTAGGAAGCCGGAGGCTGTTTAAGGATTTACTTGGAAGTTTTTTAATGAATTTCGTGATACGTCCAACGAAATGGAACTTTTTAATATTACTGAACATGAAGTGGAAGTGAATAATACTGTTAAAAGTCATCGAATTTTGTTTAGGTTTATCTGTTTCTTTTAACATTATAACCTACAAGCCGTTCGGTCATAAAATGTTCGAAGAATAAGTGATCCGTTAGATTTATTGCACGTGCACGGAAGAAGTAAGTTCTAGAAACCTCACATATTCAAAGTCTTAATTAACTTCATTTATTTATGTCAAACAGGTTTCAAGACAAGTTATGTAATACGTTACGTGATTTCCAAAATGTTCCATAAATACGAGTCTTCCACATAAAAAAGTAATAATGCATTTACATCGTAGGCTTAATGTATTCGGAAAACATGTTTACAACTGGAAATCTAAAAATATTTTATAATTCTAATTTTAAGTGGATGTAAATAAACTTTCCTGCCAGATTTCAGGTTTATATTAAAGATATTGTTTGTACAAGTGTTACTTGCTTTCATGATTGGCAAAGTTTTTGCAATGGATTCTACTACCCAAAACATGGCTATTCTGTAATTTTACTATTTATTTAAATATTTAAGATTTTAAGATTATTTTCAAAAAATATTTCCTATTTTCATGACATGAAAAAACTTAATGAAACCGTGTTGCCCTAACTAATTAAAGTTGAAAGCAATTATGGTTGACCAAAAAGATTAATTCACGTTTAAAATCCAACCTTTTACATTTAATTGCATTCTTCTTCATTCGGACGCTCATTTTAATAAACAGTATCACGGGTGCACGTAATTACAACCAAAAAATGAACACTGGAAAAATTCCTCAATTGCTTGTGCGCTAGACCGAAATGAAATTCCCTACGTCATGCAAAACGCATTCTATTAGTTCCAGGAATCCACAATAATTATGGCAAATTACAGGTAATGCTATAACGAGGGATATTCGCGCATTTAAATCCTGGAATCTCCCCTCGCGTATTTTCTGGCTACATGTTTTCGTTAATAACGTTTTTTTACGCATGGGGTGACTCGCTAATGGATGCCTGGCCAGAGCAATTTTGGTATTTCGAATGTGTTCGGGCTAAGTAAACTCGGGCCCGTTTTTAACTTGTAACCCTTTTCCTTCTTAAATCTCTTACACATGTGATTCATAAGTCCATTAAAGAATTGATTAGACATTAGAAGATTATACTTTTGTGCAATTGTTAAAAGTGACATAAATAACCGAGATAAAAAAGTCATGGTCGTCAAAATAGTGTTTGTAACCTTGACAATGGTAATTTAATGGCCCAGAAAAAACGTAGTTCACGTTACATCAAGTCCAAGGTTATAAAAGTTGACGCAATAAAAAGCGAATTCATTTTAAATTCGCTATTTTTAATTCATTATAATTAGTTTGCAAATCTTATAATGAGAAAAGAGAAAATTAACATTTAGTAATTTTTATTCATGGGAAGTACGAGTAAAATTATCTTTCGCCTAGTAATGTTCATAAATGCTAAAACGATGGTGATATGAATATATGTAAAAAGTCCATTCCTTTTAGGATGGCTATTATTAATTCGTTATGAATAGTTTGCCTGCATAGAAAAAGGGAAAAGCTAATATTATGAAATTTTAATCATGGGACATCTGTACAATTAATCCCGCAATAGGAGTAGTAATGTCCATAAACTCGGAAAGGTTCCAAGTATAAATACATCCAAATTGCAAAAGCATTTCATGTTGACTATGTTTAATTTACTATGATTAGTTTGCAAAATTAGAGAGGAAAGTTAACATTTATTAATTTTCATTCATGGGAAACATCTGCAAATAATCCTGCGATTTAAGACTGGTAATGTCCATAAATTCTGTAACGTTTCTGGTATGAATATGGATAAACAGGAAACATATCGAGCGGAATCTTTACCTATTTGTATGCGTTTGATTGCAGTTGAAATTCCATAACGGACCCCATAAATAAGCAGGTCTGATTTCAGAAATACGAAAGTGTAAGAACGTCAAATCGGCATATTTTCCATAAATAAGGCGGGGATACGACGACGTTAACGATGCAAATATAAAATTCAGCAATAATATACGCGTGGTTTAATGAATACACGCTAGAAAGTTGTGGCCTCAACAAGCTCCTGTCAGTTTTATGCGGGGAATTTATGTGCGCTTTGGCTAATTCGATAAGCTCCAACTGGAATTTAATTAAATCGAATGGTGTGTTTGTATGGAAAAAATGTGGTATAATATTAGCCGGTTTGTTGCTAATCGTAATGTGAAGGACAAGAAAAAAAAACAAAATTCTTTAAGAAGTTCTCATAAGGAACAATGCGGATTCTTGAATACTATTCAATGATTAGTAACTGAATCAGAAATTATAGTTTCAAACAACTGAAGTTCAGAGACCGTATGCGAGGTACGTTTCTTACTACACAGGAAATGGAAAAGAACTTCTCTCCTTTTTGACACTCAGAATCAGAATATCAAATTCTGAGTAATTTTTGTCAATCAAAAGTCATTAAATTTTGGTTGAAAATTGATAAAACACACATGTCTGGCACCAGTAAAATATCCTTTTCACTTTGGAAGACACCTTGAATTTGTAATTATGGTTCACACCTATGTCATTTACTTCGTTAATCATAATATATTATAAAATTCAATTGTTTGGGTAATTAAATCCTTTCTATTCATTTATTTAATTAAAACTTTATAAACATATAAATTTATTGAAGCTAATATAAACACCATCCGACTTAAACGGCCAATTTCATCTACATAATTAAATATGTAACTAGTACGTGCAAGAATAAAATAAATAACGTTCACCATTACACATTATTTAATTAACATAATATTTTAATAGCATAATGGTGCATCCTCTCATAAATATTAACTTTCGAATGGTAAATTACTTGTTAATTAACAAATATTGACTTGCATAAATTTGCTTATTGTTTTCCATTATGTAAATATTGAAGAAATATGTATATATTTTATTTTTATATATTTTCTAAATGAACTCTGGCATTAATCGATAAAAATATCTTTGGATCAGTTATTGCCACTCAGTTTTTATTGTAGTTGAAAATACTCTCCCAGCAAATAAAGCTGTAATGTAAAATGGATATTGAAAATGTAATATCTCTCATTTTGCCTGCTTTGCCTGGCAGGCACATTCTCCTCTCCAATGGCAACACACACACACTTAAACGGGATACGGCGAAGCAGCCAAGGTTGTCGCAACCAGGAACGCACAACTCCCCGAATTAGATTTACATTGATCTCCGTCAAATGTCACGGCGAAATCCATATTTTCCTGTCTCGCTGTTGGTGTTTGGCGTCGCGGCGTGCCTGTGGGAATCAAAATTGCAAACACATCATTTCCATTTAAGGGCTCGGATAACGCACTGTAAATTTAGATGGAACGTCTTTTTGAGATTCAGATATTGAAATTCTAGTGTTCATTACTTTTGCACAAATGTGTAAACATTCGTTCTGAAAGTCTAAATAAAATGCGGGTCTGGCTTGAGAAACTGAAACTTTGGAGCGTGGAGTGTATAAAAAGAGTTGAATTTTTGTGCACGACCAACGAAAAGCCAATCTTCCAAAATGGTTAGTTACTTATTTGCAATTTCGAATAAAAAGGTGACGCGATTAAAAAGCATTTTACAAATTTCATGCTCGTAATTCAAGATCTGGCAATGAATCATTACGAAATGCCTTTTATGCGAAGTTTCGAAACGCTTATTATCCGTTCGTTGAAAAAAACAACGGTAAACGATCCATTAAACTGGCACCAAACAATGCGGTCGCAATAAAAACGAGACCCAACGTTAAGTAATTATAATAAGTGAATCTGGTTTTTCGTCTAAGTCGTCCTATCTGACCTTCACATTGTTTTATATTTAAATGGGAGGCAGTGGAGCATTCGAGCGAACGAAGACTCGCCGGCCTTGCATCAGGCAACCAAAACAGAAACGGCTCCGCCGTTTCTCGAATCCCCCAGCACGGTCCGTGGACTTCGCCAATTCTCACAGGGTCTGGGCTTAATTGCAAGTGTATTAAAAGATTCTCACGTATAAATTTGCCTTCTATTTAACTTTAATTGCAGAGTTTCTCACTTTGGACACGCCACAATCAGTTCGTTAGGTCGCGCCTCACTGATTCACCATTCAATGAGTCCGATGGATGGAAGGATAAGTGCCGTCCATTGTGGACGGGACAATGATTTAAATGATTATTTAACGAATTAAGCGTTTAATTTCGGATTGTGAGGCGTGTTTGGTGCTAGATTAAGTCGCGCTGCGACGTAATGAGTAAGATTTATCTTCAGAGCTAGCAGTTAAAAGCGATTTGTATGTAATAATTATGTAAACCACTTGGGGATTCATTTTTTATTTTAGTTTTACCATCGTAAATTGGCTTTGGCATATTTTAAAAGTTGGTTGTTAAATAACAAAATGAATGATCCAAACGTCATCAATATTTATTTTTTGTTTTGAAAGCAAGGAGCTCGATTTATTTAAACAAATTGCTAAAATATCTAATGTTTTTAAGTGACATTGAGATTGTATATTTTAAATTTTATCACATATATTAGCAGTGGTTATCTGTTGAAAAACATTTCCTTTGCTGTATGTACTGTTTTATTTCATTTTAAAACCTTGCATATTTCGACCTTAGGTACTACGTAAGGTTAAACAAGAAATATACTAAACAAAAAACACATTAAATTTTAAGTACACTTAAATAATATTTAAATAATGAATAACACCGAAGATGTACGACATAAACTTTAGGTTGGACGTACAGAATTTGTAATATTTGTCGTCAAACTATGAAAAAAAAATTTGAGAAACTTAAATGAAGTAATAAATATTTGCAATTAGATCCGAATTATTATTTATTTAACCATATAACAATAATTGCTGATTAAATAATGAAAGCCGGCAATTAAACATGCCGTTTTGAAATTAAACAATTACCCCGCACTCAATTAAACCGAAATGAGACCGATCGATTTTTTACTGACTGCCTTTTTCTTTTAATTACAGGGTCGGAGGTGGTGCCAATGGTATTTTCACTCGCCGATTGGATTTCAGCTCGTTCAACGCGCTGCCGAAGAACAAACTTAATTCTTATCAAATTAAGGTAAGGACCTGTGCACGTCTTTTATAAAATACGTCTCTCGCAGAAATTAAGGCGTCCCCGCCAAATTCGGTACAATTGCTTTTCATTGCTCGCCGATCATTCGAACGATTCCGACGAATTAGGACTTAATTGAAAACATTTCGATGCAAAGGACCCCTCCATTCCAAACACTTTAACTTGAACGAATAAATTTCTTTAACTGGAGACAACGAATTTATTGCGTTACATCTGGAAATTATGACTGAATGTTGATCGTTTATTTTTACCTGTTAATATTATGATGAATTTCGGATTGTGTCATTTGGACGCGTCCTTATTCGGCGTTCGAAATAAAAATGATGATTATTATTTCGGTCGTCGCTTATTATCGTTGCTAAATTTAAAATAGCATGTGTGATTGTGGTCACGTCACAACTGATCTCCACAGGCTATTTTTTATGAATCATATAAATAAACGCTGTTGTTTTTCTATTGTGTGCAAAACGTAACAGGTTTGTGACATTTGCATTCATAACAATTCAAGTCGCAGTTCGTCAACAACATAACGAACGTTCATTCACGCCGGTACTAATAACTAGAGTTTTATGGCATTATTCATGGTCGTTTTTGATTAACAAAGTAAACAAAACAATAAAAAGAGTAATTGATGATTAATGTTAAACAAAATAAGCGAACGAGGAAGTTATGTATGTGCAGTAGTGCTCGAAATTATCGGTTATTTCAATAAAGCAAATGGAAATGATGGCCTAGTTGGTCCAGCAAATGTCATGCATTAAAATGAAATATTATACTAATTACTAATTGCACTAATTGTGTATACGACTATCAAACTACTTCTAATTTAGTTATAGTTTTATGTCATTGAGAAAATTAGTTAATTGCTGTTATATTCTTAGCAACCTTATTGGTGTTTTTTAAAAGTTAATTCATCACTGTGCATCTTCAGTTTTTTTTGGCGACCAAACTAAAAAATTATTTCAACCATTTTCATTCTTGAGTTGTGTCGCGATTCGAGAAGTCCCAGTAACTGTTTAGAGTCGGCGTGCCCGTAACTTGTCCAGTCTCGTTATGTCTATTTTCACTTCTTATATGGCCAGACCGAGCCCAACCTCTTGTCTCACTGGATGGAATTACAACTGGCAGGCCAGTTCTTACCGTTAAGCGATACTTAAAACGAGAGACGCACGCCAAACATCGTTATTCTAACGCTCTTGCAGACGGTATTAATGGCATTAAGGAACGTTTTTTTTTTCGGTGCTAAGGAAGTAATTGATATTATTATCAGGCCAATAAACGCGATGGTTTTAACTCGACACTCACGGTTCATAACACGTAACATCATAATTCTTGTGAAATGGAAGTTCAAGTTAAGTTATTGTGGTCCAGCCTCTTCATTAGGGAGTTTTTCAGCTTCCATCCCCGCTGAAAACAATTAGCAAAATTTGAATATCGCGAGTAACGCACACTTGGCATAGTTGTTAATTTTGGATGTCGCCGAGGACAAGTGGTTCGTTTGTCGTAGGTTCGTGACATTTGAATGTGTTTTGTCTCGTAATTGTGACTAATGGCGGTTATAATGTCCCGCTGCACCATGATTGCTTCATTGTTTTTGCCTCCTGCACTTGTCTACATTATTCATTAAATTTATATTTTTTTATTTGCTTGCGCATTCTATGCAAAACCGCAGACAATGGCACTTACTCACCAAGTGGGCTGCGATCGTGGTCATGGCGAATCTCATCAAATGAAAACTGTCCGTTTTGTCGGGTTTTCTGTTGAAGTTTCATGAGTTGTTTCGATGGTCTTGCTTGGATGTCTTTTATTAACATACAACACGCGAAATGCACTTTCATAATGAGAAAATTAAATTGCTTATTTAAATAAAATATCATGGCACCCAGCAATATTTAACGCTTTATTATCTGTTGATGAAGTATGTTAAAATTAAAACATGACGAGGTGTTAATGGAGGAATTAAATTGGATTTTTATGAACCCGGACAATTTTGCTTCAATTTTAAACGGCCCAACTGCTTAATTCCCTTTTTTCATCTTAAATGAACGGCCACTTCAGTCCCATCCTGCAAAAGCCAACACAGAAGGATCGCATATCTTATGCAGGCCCAAGTCGTATGTCAACGCATCAATCGTCCAATCCATTTCTCCGTTTCGTTCGCGTTTGCCAACGCCAAACAACGGATTGCCCGAACGCGGCCGCAAACCGCCGCACGTTTATTCAGGGTGGAAAATGCGTGGCCCGCGCAGCGTTCGTCTGGTCCGATGCATACGTAGAATGCAGTTACGCAACCCCACGAGTCCCACGCAGTTTTAGGTCCCTCTCATTATAATCAATATTGGTGCGGGTTTTTGTTCACCTGCGTTTTGCGTGGGGGGCGACGAATACGGAGATATTTAACTTCGGCCGACCGCCAAGGGGATGCGAAAAAATTGCCCAGGAAACCGTAAATACTGGCAGAGAAAGGGCAGTGTTGACAAAAACTGCAAAAATAAATCTTTCGAAGTTTATTTCATTTATTTACCACATTTGGCTTCGGCTATTGACTGTATTTAATTAAGATTATATAATATAATGTAAATGTTATTACATTATTTATTTATGTTGTTTTGTTAATAATATTGTTTAAATATACAATATTACATTATTTACATTTAAGTTGGTAAATTTACATTTTATACGAACTTGAATGACATCAAATTAAAAAAATAGACTTGATGACATATATAACCATCATCCTGAGATAACAAATTTAAAACTGATTTAATGGAGATTCAAATTTAAGAAACACGAGAGTATAACAGTGGTAAACTCTTACAAAATTTGCTACAGTAACGGAAATGAGTGTTCCAGATGAGTCTGATGATGACTGGCACGGATTAAAAAATAAAAGATAAGAACAATTATTATGTGTATCATGAAGTTATTTTTATTTTATTTCTAAATATAAATTTTATTTTCAATGTTAGTTTTTAGTTTTATCAGTAAATAAAGAATATTAATATTGGTACTTCGTGTTATTCAGATAAATAATTTTTACATTCCTACTTATAATAAAATCATACTAAGATAATTGACTTGAAAATGAAAATAATAAATCGAAAAAATAAACAATATTAATTAAGCAAACAAGTCGTTCTTTATCATGCTAATAAATATAAACATTACCAGTAAATTTTAATAACGTGGATAAATATTTATCTTAATTAAAAATACATGTTTTATATCACGTATACATAAAAAAATTCTATGTATTTCCTAAATACTCAATAAATGTAACCGTCTATAGAATATATCAAAATTTATTTATTTGATTTTTATTGATTTCGACCATTAAATTAATTATATTTATTAGTCTGTTATTTTTATAAAAATTAAAAATTGCATTATTAATTTTGTAACGCTCTGACCTCTACAAATGATTTAAATTTATAAACCAATAAACAACGTCGAAATATGGAAAAACAAAAATATTATCGGAATTTATTAACAATCTTTGGACAGAAATCTGAAGTTATTTACATGCACAAATAATGTCGGGTGGAAGAACGCACGTCAAAAGTTAATTTAAATTTAAATAAGTTGAGAAAAATACTTGAGGTAGGCACTAAAGAAGTTAAATCGTCGGCCCGAGGAAAACTGATGTGCAACTCAATTTATAAACTCCGGTCGGTCGTAGATCGATAGTCCGGGAATACGCATTCACTGCCAGACATTCAATATTCCCATTTACAACTTTCCTTTAGCGCGAATTACAAAGTACTTTCCATCCAAATAAACTGCGTTTTTTCCACGGACCGTGGAGGTTTATTTAAATCGGCGCACATTAATTTGGTTAACTTGGCAAGGAATTAAAACGTTCGGCCCCGAAGTCGAGGATTTAATCGCGTTTTTATTTCGACGAAAGAAAGTTGCCGGCGGAAAGGTGCAAATTGAATGTAGCCGGGGAGTTAATTTACCATCGCCAGCAACGAGATTTCGCTAATTCTGGCCAGAACCACAATTTGTTTAGTATGTATAATTAAATTCGCAGTACTTACAATAAAACGACAGTTAAAGGATATCCCACAATTAAAACACTTGTTTATTATTTGCTTCGAGAATTATTTTCATTTTTGAAGTGCTATCACTATCAAAGTTATATAAATTAATTACTTAGTTATTTATGATATTATTGTGTAAACTTGTGTATATTTAACTTACTTACATTACCTTTCCGGGGACGCTGTGAGAAAAACAGTGTCAAAGTCCTGAAAACTAAGTTTGCCAGTTCGCTTGACAAACAATGGTTAAAGTGCGCGTAATAAGGAAACTTTAACTGCCAAATATGATGGTTGTTATGGGAATTTCTCTTTTTGTTGCGCCAATATTGGTGCTTGGAAATGTACATAAAGAGAGAAAAAATAGAACCGGAGACCAGGAAGTTCGAGTTTTATTGTGCCGGAGATATTTAAGTTAATGGCGGCCGGGATCAATTTTCTCGTTCCAGAAACTGCGTTTTTTTTTTCTCATCGGTACAGCGAATTAACTGTGATTTGCGCTGAACCGTTTCTAGTGCAAATACGTACGTTCATTCGTCGATCGAAACGATCCCTCCCGGTGGAGTCCGTCTCTGGCAAACTGCACTCGGCACTCCCCACAGCAAAAACGCAAAACCGGTCGGTGCATTCGCTAGGTCACGGCCATACGGCCCGTAATTTCTTTTTGCTGGTCAAAAACCAAGTGGACACCACCAAATCCGACTGGTAAGTCACGAAACCAATTACTGGAGAATGAATTTTTGTCCACGTGCTTTTTTTCTTCGTGTTTCGTTTTCAAACGCGGCCGATAACTGGTTTTCCGGAACGTATGGTTATGCGAGAACTTGCATAACCCACGTAATATTTGTAATATTTTTTTGTTGTTTCTTTATTCGTTTTCGATATTGTTGGATTTATTTATTTGTATTGCTCTGAAGAAAAGAAGAATGGTAGTTAATTATTTTGGAAAATTGATACTGGTCGGACACTAATGACCTTGGTCCTTGGTAGGACAACCTTTTGTTAACCTGTGAACAAAAAATGAACCCTTTGACATTATATTTGTAAGTAATGCAGATATTTTAATAAATCTCAGAAACAATTGAAGATAGAATTTTATGTAGAATTAAAAAATTCTATAAATAATAGCAAATTACACTTGAACCGAAAGTGGCAGTATATTATTGTAAAACTCATGGAAGCTATCTGCCACCAAAATTTTATGTTGAACATGATGAACCTGTTAGGTGAAGCATATAATAATAAATTAATGGCCCCAAAACACTTAAAATTATTGATAGTATACTTTAGAATTATAGGAAACTATTGATTGGAGTAACTATTAGTAGTATCCGAGCACTAATAGGTAAGTACGTACTAGCAATAAACTCTTCGCCAATAAAGATAAATATTGCCCAGCATAAATTCAACCCATTTTAATCCTGCATGCATTACACAAACGCAACCGCGGGGACTAATTCCGGTGAACGTGAAACGTCCAAACGTGCATCGGGCGGCGTCGCGACGTCGGGCATCAACGATTGCAAGTTGGGGGAGGCCCCCCCGAAACGCGGCGCTCAGCAACAGCGGAACGCATTGTGCGTGGCTCGGATTGGATGGCTTCGGATAACGCATCAGATGATGGGGTAGGTCCCCGACGACCCAACGCCGATTTCTGCCTCACGCACTTCCCAACGTCGCTGTTGCCACAACGCCGTTCTGTACTGCTGCCTGTTGTGCACGGTTGATTTTCAGTTTTAATTAAACGGGGATCGGTGCATTAGAATGATGACTGCGGTCTTGCAATTAATGTTGGAGTTGGTACAGTTATCTATAAAACGCATTGTGGGGGCGATGTTATTTTAATTATTCCCTCATAAAATAGAAAATACCGGGTTCGAGCAGACGTATAAACAAACTTAATGCTCTTTGGGGGATTACAAGTCGGGATCAATATGGCAAGAAAGGTAATAATATATTAATACCACAAGTTTGTATATTTAATTCAAGAGACGTTGGGGATGTTCGATTTTACGGTCGACGGAACAGTATGATAAATCTAGCAATCTGACTTGGACAACTCCAATATCAAAATAAAGTTTAAGTCGAAAAGTTCTAGTTTCAAATCCTCCACCGACGTTGTTTTATAAGTATTGTGTCGTTTCGGTATTCCGGCTGTACGTCTTCGGCTTTTTTGTGCCGGTTCTTTTTCCAGTTAGTCCACCTCCGATTCGGCTAAAGCTGTTCGCGAAATAAAAGAATTGCAGGAAGGTAGAAAAAAACCAGTGATAAAAAAACGTCTGACATGACACGATTTCGAGACTGAGGAAATCAAACGCATTATAGAATTGAAGGGGTGGAAGAGAGCTCGACAACAGATACTGTGACAATCGGACGGAGGACGTGCCGGGAATCTGGACGTGATAACGCAAAATGCACAGCACCAACACGTCCGTCACCAGGCTACACCGGTGCGGAATTTTCAGGTTTTTTTTTGATATTGGAGAGGAAATTGAAAAAAACAAAAACACTAGACAATGAGTCTGCAATTACATCGCCGAAGTAACACAAGTGTGAAACTGTAAACGTGATTTTGATTTAAAATAGTGTCTGAATGAAGCTAAAACACACCACTCAGTGAAACAATCGCCTTTGAAAAGCTTTTGACTTATAATTAACACTAGTTGCTAGTTGTACAAACGTTTTTCATAGTGATTAGTACAATTTACATATTGATGAAAAACTAACGCAATAAACCCCAATTACCATCCACTAACCGTTGTGTTCCAAATAAATTGGATGCGTGCATATTTGCCCGCCGGTAACAGTTATTTATACCAAAAAACCAAATATTGACAGCGATTGTAAACATTTCGAATGCACTAAGATGTCGTTGAACTCGTCGCTGTTCTATAATTAGCATTATTTGTGTAAAATGTGAGAGATCGAGACTTGTTACTAGGTTGGCAGTGGAGCAGACAGTATCTATGCAAATATGACAACACAATGTACTGTTACTGACGCGATGATGCGATACGGTTTCGAATTTAATTAATCCGGATTCAAACAGCCAGTTTTACGGCGATGGCTAATTATACACCCTGTGTTAAGTCATACAGTACGCTGATCTAGTAACGATTTTGGTGTTTGACCAATTACATCATAAAAAAAATTCATCAGTGATTCGTCTCTGAATCCCCCTTTATTTTTTCCCAGACCCTAACCTATCCCAATTAGAAGATGCGTCGACATGTGTACATAAAACCCGCCACGGCATAGCCAAAAACATTTATTTGGTAAGACTCACGCAATTTTATACCCCAGGGTCGTATTTGTTACGAAACACTGGAGTCAGAAGTGTACAGTCCTTGAATGAGTTTGAGTTCTTACAACCACTAATTGGGTGGGTATTAACGTGGGTAGAAATGGCGTAACTCTGTAGTCGGTTGATTATTTAACGCGGGACGCACTTTTTATGGAATTTGGTGTAATAATTTAGTTAAATTGGTTAAATAAATTACGTTACTTCTCCACGCACTCCTTAATTCGTCCACTTCTTTGTGTAGAGTCGTTTGCATTGTACATGACAAGAAACTTTGTTTCATCTCTCTCTTGTTTTTCTATTTTTTTCTTTTTTGGTTGCCCAAATATTGTACTTTTGTTTATATAGACCAAAAGGGTCTATTGGGGGGTGCTTCTCATTAAATAGCTTTGGAAACTATTTATTCAAATTATTTTATAGAGTATAAAAAAAATAAATATAGAGATATGAATTGACTCACAGATTGTGTGAACACATGTTGATTGCTGACACATTGTATTACTTTTTTAAGTTAATTTTTTAAAACTAATTATCCGACTAATTGATACAAAAACTGTTAAGTAGAATATTGTTATTAACATGTAATAGCTTTTTGTGTAAAAGTGGAGATTGCAAAAATTTTCTTTATTTACAGATAATTGACAATGCTGAATAAAATGTTTATAATATTTAAAATTTAAATAGGTTCAAGTAATATTTCTCTTCGTTAATGGCCAATAAAAAGTAGTTCCCTGAGCAAAAAGTTTGCGGCCAGTGATGCGACGCGTCGCCCGCCGAAATTATAAATCCATTACCAAAATTCTCCGACCGACGAACAAAACCGCACGAAACACGGTCGCCGCATCTGTCCGCCCGAACAAAAAAAAAAAAAAAGTTGCGGATTCGGACTGTCATAATTTCGTAGCAAACGGCTTTCGGGGGGCAATTTAGAGAAAGCATTAGAGCCGGCTCCGAACTGAAAACAATAATAAAATGTGCAAAAACGGTAAAACAAACGAGCGGCGACCTCAAACCCTGCCTCCTGGACGAGACGGGTATGATTTACTAAGTGCGTCGATACCGAAAGAATAAATGCGCAAAAGTTCGTCTGCCTCGTACCTCATGACAAATTATTCCTCCACGGGTCAAGAAATTTGTGCGGGGCGGACCTTTTCAATGGCCACCCCCCTCGTCTCGGTGCTCTTGTTCGAAATATATTTTTTCAATATGCGCCATTTGGAGATTGGGACTGTTCGTGTCCGTGGGGATCCCGAAAAAAGGCCCGAATACATATTCAACGTCGAAAGAAATTTATGAGCCGTGAATAACTACTAGAAAATTTTGTTCTATAACTTATGATTATGATTACTTTATTGATCTTCGGTACTCCTGTATCTTAGAAGTAGGTTCCCATATTGTTATTTGCACATGGTTTTTATTCATTTTTTCTTGAATTTTATGAAATTTTAACGTCTATGATTTATCTTGTTATATTTTTGTTCATAATTCTGATATGATGTCTTTATTCATTTACAATACTCTCATGTTTCACAAGCGGATTTCCGTATTTTTGAAATTGATATTGGTTTCCATTTATTTTTCCTTAAATTTTATGAAACTTTTAATGCCTATACGAAAACGCTTTAATGTTCCATCTTGTTAATTTTTCGATTAGTGCCCTTCCCAGGTTACATGAACGATTAAGGTGTAATATCGATAAAAAAGTTCAGTATGCTTTTAAAATCTAAGTGTATGTCTGCTTTAATAACCGTCCCGATTCAGACCGCATAAAAATTTAAGTTTTCAACGTAAGCGAATTTAATTTGCAAAGATATTGTCGATCCGATTTGGCTTTCATAGCTAACTACCCTCGGCAAATTGAAATAAATCGACTGTTGAAATTGAACGTTTTTTTTATTATTTTTGTGTGCGAAAGAGACGAAGAGGATAAAATGCCAGGATGCCGAATAAAATCAAACAACTACCAAATCAATAATAATTAAAATCTGTCAGTTACAGCCCTTAATTTCCCGACTGGGAAATGCAACGTCAGAGTCAACCCTTTCACTTCCGCGGCCACAATTCGTTGCCGTTTTAGAGTCAGGAATTCGTTGGACGCTATTGTCAACTCACATCACTGACTTTGTAGACATCCCTGAATTTATATCAACCATGTCACCCATGGCGGCGTCACAGGAGACTTGTTTTATAGCTATTTGATTTAACGGAAACAATCTCCTAACTTTTCGAATTGCTGAAATTAAACTTAGTCATAGCAAAGATTAAATATATACATTTAATAATATAAAATATGGTATTTATAACGCAAGCTTTTTAAAGTTAAAGTACTTTTAAGTTTCAAAATTGGTTATATAATGTCTGTCTAAAGCGCCTTTAAACTTCTGATAAATTTGTCCATTTATTGAACTTAAAGTACCTTTAAGATACTTATAACCCTATAATTTTGATGTATTTTCACATTTCTAAGAGAGGTCTGAAGGATTGTGTTGTATTCTAGGAGATTCGAAATCTATTAAAGTGTTGTAGCTATGAGTTTTTTTTTGAAATATTAAAAAGGCAACAGTAATAGAATACTAACAGTATATTTTAGCATTCATTCAAATAAAAATTATTTTTTGTTTTAGAAAATTCGACATTGATAGACTCAAAAGATAATAACGATATTAAACCTAACCTACAATTAACCATTCATTTTTCAAAGGCTGAAATTATTATATAAATTATATTAATAAAAACCATTTTTTTGTTATTTTTTAAATCCTGATATTATGTATAATTAATTTTATTTTTCCTTATTTTGCAGGTTAGTACAAAATCGCCAACAATTAAAGGGTAAGAGTCATTTAAAAATATAATGAGTCATTCAAGCAATCAAATAACAGTATACATATTTTAAAATACTCTACTTAAACTTGTTTGTCCTCGAATTACGCTAATGACAAGTAATCCGATGGAGTTTCCTAACAATGAAGCATCCATTAAACGACGCTCGCGCACGTATTGAATTATTGAAGAGATTTTTAAGTAGCAATTAAATATTCTTTTTGGCGGAGCTTATCAATTAATTATTCTTTTAATGCATTGTGTCCGGGAATATAATGAGTAATTGATATCCACAAAGAATACGATTCAATTAAGTTTCAGGTGGATTCCTTAATTCGGCTTTTGTTTGCAGTTTTCTTCTTTCTCACAAATAATTCCCCGAATAAAAGCTCAGATTACGCCCACGCATATAATTTACGGGCGCTGATCACGCTCAAAAAGTAGAAAAAAAAAAAATAATTGATCCGCCGTTTCAATTTACGTAACATGATGTTTTCGAGGAAACGGGACGAAATGTTGCCGTAACGTATTGCGGGACATTTGTTTATGTAAATTTTTGTGTTGTCACGTTTGCGAACATGATACCTTGGGAAACCTTGTTTTCGATTCATAAATCCGAACAATTCAGGTCGTTCGTATTCATGTAACGATTGAATATCGTGCGTTTGGTTCGTTTCGCGTATCCCGATGCATTCGGATTATTTATACGGGGAACCTACGTGTTAACATTGGACATTTTTCAGATGCAAATGTCGAGATGTTGATCTGCACAATATGAATTGCAATTGAGCAAAAAACGATGCATAAATCGATCTTTTGACAAGGTGAGATGTCTGAACACGAACAATGGTTTTTAATTACGGCTTAATTGTCTGTAGGTCATTGAGCATTAGCCTTGATTACATGAAAAGTGAACAGTGTAAGATATTTATCTGTTTATCTGTTCATATGTATATACAAACAAAAATGAACGTTTACTTATTGTAAATATTAATTAAAAATGCATATGGATTACCTTGAACAATAACAATTTATTCAGTAATTTAATTAAACACTCCTATTTTGGAATTAAAGAAAAAATCTCTTACAAAATCAAAGCCTTTTGTGAATTAGAGCAAAGTAGAGGAAATTATATTAAAATACTCACCTTGGATAATAATAAATTTAAAATGTACAATAATTGAAATTAAATATCCCTGATTTAAAAATAATGTAAAAAACTTTTATCAATTATCAGTTAAGATTAGAATAAATTCTATAAAAGTACACAGTGAAGACTTGTCTTCTTTGTATTTTAAAATTAGAAACACGAAACCGTTTTTTTTCCTTTTTAAAATTACCCGCCAAAGACTAGGGGTTTCCTCCGGGACCGCGATAAGAAGAGCACGTCCCATTTGAAGGCCGGGCAACAGTAAATTGGCGTAATAAGAAACGGCGCTAAGCCCCCCATCCAACATCTCCATCTGTTTTATATCGTGCTGTAAGCCTGTATAATCGGTGGATGTAAATGAGCAGACACTCATCGTATCCAGTCGGGAATCCCAGGGATTAAAAGATAAGGATGTACCCACACGTACACGATTATCAATCGTTATGAGAGCAATACAGTAACCGGCAAAAAAGGGGTCTGGAATAAAGTTTGGCTTAGTTGAAATGAGTGCACGTTAAAATTGAACCTTTCCTCTGCAGCTCTCATTACACTTGATAATTCCACAATTGTGTGTCGTTTGGTTTCATGTTCACTTTAATATG
The DNA here is from genome assembly GCF_024364675.1 of Aethina tumida. Lineage (NCBI taxonomy): Eukaryota > Metazoa > Arthropoda > Insecta > Coleoptera > Nitidulidae > Aethina > Aethina tumida. The sequence continues at coordinate 18,022,944 of NC_065437.1, read as the reverse complement.
GAAATCGGCGCTGTAATTACACGGCTATCTTACAAACGAGGCAAAAAATATGTAAACTTTTTGATATTACCCCAACTTCACGTCAACTAGCCATTAGAACGTTGGATTGTAACTGACCATTACACCGCTTTAATTACAAGTAATCTGAAATGATAAAAAATGCATTTGTTTAAATATTTCCAATTTAACGGACAGGTAGAAGTTATATTTTCAATTATAACTGGTAAATTTTTAACACATCCGTTTATATTTATACCAGATGAGGACACGAAAACCCATCTCCTTTTTAATTTGTCATTAATTACTCTCCGATACGCATCATAATCATTATGTGTAAGGGTTGGGTAATAATTCCATTTCTGCCTTTGGCGAAAATCAACTGCAAATTAAATTGGGTCGAATTAGAAACACTTTCCAATTTCCGCGGGAAATCGCGCCTGGAAGCCAATCAATATGATTTTCCACGAAGATTGATTCGAAAACGAGTTATTTTTCCAAATGTGTGTCAATATGCTAAAGGTCTATCGAAATATAACATCTACAAAATTATGCGAGAGAAAATGTGTTTTGTTGATTTTGTTTGTTTTTTAAAAGTCCCATGAATAAATTTGTTTTATTATCCTTCTATTAAAATTGTCTGGTTTCGAGAAAATTTCACGAGACGTAAAATTACAACGGGAAAATTTACGAGTGGTTTGGAAAGCCACGAAATGACTTGAGAGTGTGTTTTACAACCCGTATGAGGTAATGGTTGTTTACAGTCGATATTTTCTTGAACTATTAATTGCTGTTAGAATTTACTGTAATAATTCATTGATAATATGGAATATGACAAATATTTTTGAAAGGAAAAATATATTTTATAAATTAGATCTTTTTTCTAAATGTAGAACAAAAATTGGGTGTTTTTTGATATTATTTTGTAAATTTTAGATTTAGAAATTATTTAAAGAGACTTCATACCCATTAGGAAAAAGTAGTGATTTGCAGTCCATTGTGTTTTTTTACCGGATTTTTTATCATTTTATTTTCAACAAATTTTCAGGAATAAAAAGAGTTAACTCGACGACTGTTTTCCATTATCGTCGTGCACAGACTGCACACCCGTGTACAAAAAAGGTGCGGCGTCTCGCATTTCGATTGTGTCTGGGTTTGTTTGCATATAATACGGACCAGGTTTATTGTTTTTAATTAACGAGGTCCACCGCAACCGCACACAAGGCCAAATCACATTTTATCTCTCGCGTATTGATTTTTGATTAGCCATATCTGATGTCAGCTAAACGTTAAAAAGATGATCAGTTAATTTTTGTTATTGAAATATTTAACATTATCAATATGCCAATAAAATCCATGATACACTGAATATACACTGAATACACTGAATAAAATCGTCCGGACAATATGGATTATTAATTAACAGAGACCGTTAAGGGGGTAATAACCATCGACTGATCCGGTTCAAAATTTAAAATTAATAGTTTTCGACGGCCGTAATTACAAAATCACGCGATAATTTATGCGTTTTGACGACATTTAATAACGCACCGCGCCATACGGATTACGTAATAAGTGCATTAAACAATTGCTCACAACTGTCATACACCTATCAACAATTCACCGGATTGATTGCACCGTGGGCCAATGGAATCGGCGGGGCCCGGTCCCCCTGGTTCAGTTTCCATAAAAGGAGATCACTGCCCACACGAACACGCGCATACATTACAATAATATTAATACACATGCATCGCATCGGAACGGGTTGATCTATAGTTACGAATGCGTTTTAAATGACGGCCGGTTTGTTAATATATCAACTGTCATGGCGGGAAAACATGGAAAAAGAATTTTCATGCGCAATCACTGTGAATAAACAATGGATAATGTTTTTGTTTAATATGTATTTAATTACTTGTCTGCTGATAAAAATAGCGGTACTATGCAATACTTACTATAATTCAGTACTAGGTGGTCAGAAACTAATAGTGGATGGACTATATGCTAATACAGAAAAAAATATTTTTTATGTAAAATAGGAGAAAAATATCTATTTTCTTTTAAGTCAAATCGTGTTGCAAAAAATATCCTCAGATTCGTTGATCTGCTCTAATATTTTATATAAAAACTGATTGAATTTAACATAATTCCATTTCTATATTCTTAAGTAGAAATGAAGATTTGGGGGTCAAATTAGAATTATAATCTAAATCCAATTAGCCATGTATACCTGAAATTCTTCACGATTCATCCCACCTTATTTCTGCTTCCCCCTTTAGGTCCATATTAACTTTTTTCTACCTCTGCCTTACCCTGCCCAGTTTTCGTGATTAAAAGAGTATTAAAAAACTGTCAATGTAGCTGTTGCAAATGATCAAAACATTTTATGTTATGGAAAGCTTATCTATTTTTAAACAGTATCTTTAATTAAAAATTAAAAAAAATGTTTTTTCTGATAAGTCAGATGTTTCAAGACTCATATCAGCCATCTTAAAAACTGAATATTGCTTTTATAGAAAAGAAATTAATAGTAAATGAAAGAAAACTCAACATAAATTTAAAATTGATCAATTCACATTGCACAATAACGCACCGTATCGTTCAATAACATAATCAAAATCCCACATTCAATAAAACGTAAAAGAAATGCTAATCTACACAACAATGGTTGGCTTACAATCGTAATCTGTTCGTAAATAATAAGATCATTATTTATGTCAATTAACTGTTATAAGTAATTTAATATGCACGACCTTGCTAATCTGGCATAGCTATTTTTAAACGTTGTTTGTTTGAAAACAACGATAAAAGTCAGTTTATGTTTAATTCATAGTTTTGTTTTTGTTTTGTTTGACGGATAATTAATAAGTTACGTTTTTACATATCTGAATTAGTTTTATCTAAACGACACTCTCATTAACTTATTGTACAATGTGTTATATTATCTATTCACCATCTTCTAGAAGTCCGTAATATTATATTTATGTGAACGGGAGAATTTATTTCTTAAAGATTAATAATGTTTTAGTTAGAAATGGTGGTTGTAGATGTAAATGTGTATAATCAGCAAGAGAACTTGTGTTGTTTCAATTAACAATTTAAATTTAGGCTTGTGGGCAATTTAAGTAACACGTTAAACAATATACATCCCGGTTAGAACAAAAACTGTAGTCCTCTAATTCCCCAGGGTAATACAGCTTGAACGTTAGCACAAAATTATGTACAAAAACATAAATTAGCACGGCTGACTCGTTCTCTAAATGAAGTATAAATAAGACAAAATCTCTGTGTGTTTCGGTAATTTGCAAGTTACGAGGCTAATCTAAACTGTGGAAGTTTTTTTTGTGTGTGCCCGTCTTAAGTTCATTCCCGCCGTTAGAGATTTGCAGATAAGAGTCTGGGATTATCTGTCGAGAATTTAACTTACGATTATGCTTAATCTTTCATTCCTAAAACGCTGTTATTAACTTGACGCTATTTTAACTACTTTTGTTTTCTAATTAAAATTCATTTTTGTTGCAATTACGTATGAACAAAAGTCGGTCTCTCCTTTATTTTTCATTTGATTCCCCGCGCAATTCGTATTCGACAGTAATAAAAACTCGTCGCATTGTTTGAGCATCGGAAATTCTCGTTTTGCATTTTTCAACGATAAAAGTCTCGAAGTTAAGATGTTCTGTCTTTCGACAGATATAATAGAAAACTTTTGGGCGAAGTTTTCGCGACGACATCAACGGATCTCATTTCCTATCGGTGATTACTAATAACGGCTGCCCTATGGGGAATATTACGGGTCTTTGAAGAGATCTGAACAAGTTGAAATGCGGAAAAATAACAAAATAAGTTCGTTTTGCCAGTTTCGATATTTATATTTACTTCAAATAAATACGACATTTTAAAAAATTCAATTTCTTTTACAATTTATTTAGGATTGTTATTCTGTTATTTAAGTATAAGATAATTTATTCCGCGGTAATCATATTATAAATATTTGTTTCCGGTTTTATGAAGGAAGAATTTGTATTTTAATGTAAACTTTAAAACTCCTTGATTTGTATGGCTTTTTGATTAAGTAACAAATTATAATATTACATAGGTAGAACTGGCCGTCACTTTAGTTTAATTGAAATTTCATACGAACTCCACCAACATTCTTCTTCATTAAACCCGCCCGTAACTCAGCCAAAGTGGCTGTATTAACGATGAGTTTGGATTACCCCCCTTGGAAAAAAAACTTAGAAGTACTCCTTGTTTTCAAGTGTACGAAATTGTGTGGCGAACGAAATTTTATACACCTTGTTGATGTTTTAATTGAATTTATTCGTCGGTTTATTGCTAATTATGTCTGGCGATGTAATTAAGAAACCTGATGCATCTGATATTAAAATTAACTAAGCAGAATTATGAAAAATTATTTGGTGGTTGAGTATAATTTGTTTAGAACGATTATTACTAACATTATATATACATGGTGAGTTTTAATTATTATTGTGATGATGAAACTTTTCTTCTTGCAGTTACATTTAATTATTATTAAACTTAAATGCTCATAAAATTGTAAAGTGTGATGTACAGTTTATGTAAAAGCACTATGTGTGTTTTAGGTTTATTTAAACGTATATCTAAATTTTACTGATGTAAATTATTAATAATGTTTGCAATATATTTATTCGCATTATGATTGTAAATAAAATAAACATGTAGTATAAAGGTGTGCAACGTTTATAAAATAGAGATAGCTTTTTAATAAGTATTCACACTTACATTATAAATTCCAATTACATACGTATTAATTATTTTTAAGTCAAAAGTACATTATACGAGGAAATTTATTACGTGTGGAGTAAAAATTCTATCCTGACATATACGTTAAAATAATTCTCATTATACGACAAACTGTTTAAAATTTTATTATGGTTTAATGTTTTTCATTAATTGTATCATTAATTTAGAAGGTATTATTACTACATGTAAGTAGTCGTAAATTTATCACAAAATAAAACACATGTTATAAGACAATGGCCATAAACATTTTAACAGTTTCCTGTCGATTATCTGTTTTTTAACAATGGTGTAGGTTGTGCACATCTTTCGACGATAAATCAAATGACGCAAATTAAATAATTGTTCGCCAGTCTATCCAACCAATAAATCCACCTATTAATTTTTATTTTCGTACTTTCATAATTGTGGAGTCTGCTGAATGAAGTGAGGCAAAACATTCGGGTGCATATTAAATTTTTATGTCTATGAATAATGTCAGTATTTCCTGCTGACATTTTCGCACTAATACTATTCCAGAATTCAGTGGAAAAGTACTTTTCACGCTTCGATAATTCGCCGTACGATTGCAGCTACATTTTATCATATAAATAGCCGCATAAATAATATTCACAGAGCATAAATTAAAAAAGTGCGTTTCCCGCTGTCGGAAAATTTACTGCACCGCAAAAAAGCCCCATTGTTATGTTGTTTTTCATGTTGTATATGTATTATTGGGTCGTTTTGTATGTCTATATTTCATATGGAACAGTTATTTGAGCCATTATGTACTTTCCGTTGTGCCCATTGTCTACTCGATATCGATTCGAATCTCACTTGAACCAGATCTGTGTTATTTTAAGCTTGATCTCTTCCTGGAACATATCTGTTGAGTTTAAAACTGTACCAAGTGCCGGTTGGTAACAGCAAATAAGCCGATTTGCCTCGTCCCTAAACGGCCGTTCGTTTGCTGCATTTGCATAAAAATAAAGCCATAATTGTATTTTCTGGGGGAGGGCTTTATCTGCACAGAAAACCCCCCTCCCATAAAAGGGGAGCAGATGAATCCTTACTCCACGCCATTCTCGATGAGTCACCATTTTCCCCCCAGTTGTGACCTACCGCCACGATTGACGTGCGTGCAGGCGAAAGCGAGAATTATGCCAGAGGATTAAAAGATCAACGGGATTTACGTGGCGTAATTAGGGAATGGTGCACTTCTGGCGTGGAAATTAATGAGCGATATGCAAAGTCGATTGATAGCAATGATAGTGCTTAAGAAACAAGCTTCTGCAAAATAGCCTAACTAGTGACGATTTTTGAAAGAGGGTGTCAAATTAACATGAGAACTAGAAATATATCTTTTTTATTCAAGTGTCTGCGACCAATCGTTTTTACTATATAACAGTAAAGAAATTAATTAGGCAGGAATGGACAGAAATCAAGCATTTTATAAATCATTGTGTTTTAAAGTAACTAAAACTGCAAATGCAAGTATTACCATAAAATTTACTCAGTGGGTGGTTTCATCTCCGTTTCCAGTGATAACAATAAAAAATAAAAGTTCTCACGGTGAAGTAGGACTTTTCAAAACAAACACAATGGAACAAGGTTAATTTAATAAACAAATTTATTGCCTGAGCATCGCATATATACGCATTTCATTCTACGTTTAATGAATTACAGTTGCAGTAATTGAAATATGAATTCCCTATCTGGTTTCTATTTAAAACTGCATTTGCCAGTTTCAAACTGTGTAGGTAGAGTGTAATTCAAACTTCCAGTCTTTATATAAAAAGGATTCAGTTAGTTTAATAACAAATTTTACATTTACTAAATGATAATGTATTTGAATAAAACAGCGAGTTTAGTAAACATTAATTAATACTGCAAAAATACTTTGATATTTTGCTGGCCACTGTTCAAGCTTACTCCATCAAGAGCAAACAAAACACAGGAAAATTAATTAATCATGTAACGTGCGTATCACGTATCCCTGGAAGCACGATACGGATCTAGCGACTGCACAATCTGGATCATTGTGTCGTTGGTTAGGGATTGCACGTTTGAGGGAGTCCCCACGAAATCGATACAATACTGAAACCGAGCCGGTGCGTCAGCCCTGTTGGGGGGAAACACGCTGCACACCGCTGACTCACTGCGAACGCATAAGATTAACGTCGATAAGGGAAAACGAGGGTATGAGGAAAAAGTGGAAAAATGCCGACGAATTATCGTTGCATCATCACTTTAGTCAACCCCAAGCTACTCGTGACACGATATTTGAAAAGAAATAACCCAACAAAAGTTCTGATTCATAAGAAATGTCTTACAGGAACTACCAACAGTAAGAACGACACAGTGACACACCCAAAGCATGTTTACCCTTTTCAAAAAATTTTGTTATATCCTCAATGACGATTCATTTTCGTTGAAATATAAGTTTGATACAATTATTTATTATATAGATATGCATAAAAAATTTTAAAAATTTGATATTAAATGGTAAAGTTAAAGTTTCGAGTTGTGCCAGAAAATGAAGTTGAAAATAATGAGGATAAAAACATTTATATGGGGAATGTGCAAATTACTTAACAAATATCATAACAAACTTCGTGCAGACTCTCTGGTCAGTGTGAAACCGGTTAAACTCCCCCAAAAACCATCGAATCCGATTAAAGTTCTGTTCGTTTGAAAACCGCATACGCAGACCATCATTACAGGCTGGAAAATTCCCCGACGAATTGTTCCCGACTAACCCGTAATACGTAAATTTCAATTTGGCCGTATCAGCAAGTCCATTGTAATTTCGTAACACAGTGCACCCACCTAGTGCGAATTGCCGGCGCCGCCGTAAACTGCATCCAGCTTCCCGTTTATGCAATACGTCGAGACTGAGCATCCCCTTAATTCCTGAATCAGGCCGTTGTTTACAATGCAAGATTTCCGGCAGACGATAAAACGTGAAAAGGCACTGAGATCCGTCTTGGCAGGGAACGTACCAGACGTGAATCTCCATTTAGTGGATTGAGTGTCAGCTGTTGGTAGTAAGCAAGTCGGTTTCAACAGCTAGGTTTTGATGGAAAGAAAATTAAGTAATGTAAATAAAACATACATTTAAAAATGTTTTATATGAAAACTAGTCTTTTAGTTCATATTATATGCAAAAACCTTTGTGTTTAATAAACCTAGTTTGACTTTTAGCTAATTAAATGTATACAATAATAACATAAAGCTTCTTTGACAGTCTGACCTCCTAAAATTTAATTTTGTATTGTTAATACAGTATATGAACATCATTTAGCAGTTTTAGTCTCCCGAGTGCTTAAATGATGACTTCGTGTGCTTAAAATATCTTATCATCACCATTACAATCACCGCTTAATTCATCAGCAATTAATTAATCTAGCAGGAACAGAGACACGCTCAACGATGATTAATGGCCTGCTAAAAATTTTTTAATTAACACCAACAAATTCAAGTGGGTTCTTCCATTATAGTACACACTGGCAGCTTATTAACCAAGCTAATACTAACATCATAGCCCAGTTGACTGTGGCTGGAAACTTTTCGGCGTGCGAATTTAATTTGCAGCGGCGCCTTTGACCCGTTAATATCTCCATAAAGTCCCCGTGGAGTCGGTACGCCATTGTCTGGGTGATTTTACGTGGTTCTGGCGTTTTGACGAACGATTTTTGTTTACCGCGGAGACAACGTGCAAAACCGCGACGGGACTCGAGGAAAAGGAGAAGCGCGAACGGGCCGGGAGAAAAGGAGAGTCTCCGCATTATCGCAACCTGTGCGCTGTTATGATTATGAGCGTCTGCGCTACCCTTGTTATTGGCTTCGTAAATTTGCGAAATGATGTGCTTCTATTTAATAACACCGGCGCTTTTTATTTAATATCCCGCTCGCTTTCCGACAGACAATATCAAATTTGCCAAAACGTTTACGACTAAACGAAGGGGATTTTTAAATCTCTTTAGAGGACGAGAATAAAAAGCATTCATACGAAATTTAAATGGAGTTTCGGCCGTTTTATTAAACTACCGGGATCGGGAAACTCCCACGGCTTCTCACGTAATCCAAAATAACGAATTCTCTATCTATTGATAGGTGACTATTGTGTCATCGCAAACTCTTGATATAATTCACAAGAAAGTCTAATTAAAAAAGTAATTGAAAGAAGCCGAAATAATTTTTTATCCACAACATTCAATGACAGAGTACCTATAAAAATCTCCATCCAACCTAAAATTTTGAGATTAAAATATTTTCAATGTACTGTCACTCCCTGTTCAAACGGAAATGACATTAACTTCGTTTTTCAAATGGATCTTTATAAATGGATCTTTATAAATGATCAATTCTGGATGTACTGCATTTTGAGTCCTTTTTCTATCTTTATTTGATTTTGATATTTTAAGTGATGTAATAAAATGAAAATAATATTCAGATAAGTCCTATGATGAATTGCCTTCAGCACAAAAACAAAGCAAAAAGATAAGAATAATTGTTATTTGTGCATGTGTTTCATTAAGATATTTTTGTTTTATTTAGAAACATAAACTTTTTTATCATTGATACTTTGGTACCAACCAATTTTTAAATAGTGATATTTACGATCGCTGTTATAAACTCATTACGTGAAAAATAGTCTGTAACGTAATGCCTTTTTGTTCAAAAGAGAAGTTGCATTAAGCATGATAAACGATTGCGGTCGAATTCAAGCGGTGAACTCATTAAAAAAAAGTGTAATTCTGCTCTTGCAACACGCTTAAATTTTAATTAAACCGCCTAAATGAATTACAATCCGATGAACAAACACAATGCAACTAATTTAAATATGTATGCAAGTTAACAGTGATTCTGTTCGAAAATTGTTTGAAAATAAAAAAGTTGGTCAACCTGAATACGTGAATATTAATTAATTACGGCACTTATTTTGTAGTAATGCGATTGTAAAAGCAAAATCGTGTTACAGGTGGTAAGCTCGAATAAAACTTGAAATTATGATGTAAATTCCCATGTTTGCACGCTAAACAAAATTATCAGGACGCATTACAAAAGATAACAACTCACTTTATGTTTATAAATTTGTCACTCGAGTGTGCTTAAAACATATTTTTGGATATTACAGTTTCCAATTTTCATTTATTCTAATTAGTAGCTTAGTTAAAGGCACAAAGTTTAATAATAGGTCAAAAGAAATTAGAAAAAAAGGTTCTAAAGAAATTAGTTAAATTGTATTTCTTTAGATCCGTCATCAAGTCCAAGGAGAATTTGTTTAAATTAGAAATACCTACATAGTTTTCAAAACCTAAGCCATAAAAAATACATTTTACATTCTTGAAAAATTCTAATGAAATTTGAAGTTATACCATTAAAACTATCTACATAGTTTAAAATTTAAATACCAGTGTAACAAAAATATAAACTTTACTCCCAATGTAAATGTAATTCTAATTTGAACTTCTTAATCATCATCTTATCCACAAAGACTTTATTTATACAATTAGGAAAATGTGAAAATATGTAATTACAATACAATTACTCTGCTTTCATTGTGTGTGTATAGTAAGAGTATAACAGAATATATGTTTTATAGCAGGAGTCTTTAGCGCATTAATAGTATTTTTATTATAATTCCCGTCATTTAGGAAAATATAGTGCGTAATAAAAAAAGCATCCGTATAAATGAATAAATAAGCATTATATTAAAGGGCTCTTAACATGAAAACGGTTTGTTCATTCAAGACGAATCTCTGATTCCATTTAAAGAACCTTTTCGGCTACTTAGATAAAATAGTCTGACACAAACTAAATCAGTTAACAACCATCTGGATGTTTACGTTTTATTCTTGCGACCTGGATCATTCGAATTCAGTTTGACAATAGAAAAACACGTATCGTTCATTTAATCAAAAACCGTTTATTTGAAGACTTTCCCCCCGCTATTTGCACCTGAGCATAAACTACCCAAGTTTGCTTATTTGGCTCTAAACTAACAGTCATTCTCAATATTAACAAACTTCTGGCATGGCGGCTGCGAAGTGAACACATCCATTTAATCCAGGCAGAGCCTGTAGAAGCGGGATCGGTATAATGGCCTTTTATAGTTTGTACGCCGTTTCGTCCTGACAAACACCTATATTACGTAATATTAGCCGATCCTAACCGCCGGTCATTTACAGTATGTCTTGTTTATTATGCCGGGGTCGTGGTTTTTATAGACGACACCATCCATATACGGAATCAATCTTTGTATTGTGCAATCTGAAATATTTATGGTGTCTTAATAAAAGGTCAGAAGAATTAGAAAAGGATTAAAGCAAAAGTATCTTATATGTCGATCGCCATAAAAATTGATTTCGTTTTATACAATGATGATTTAATTAGACGGAAATATCTCGGCTGACACCAATTTGTACCTGACAAAAAATACCAATCAGAAATGAAATCATAAAAGATCATCACTGAAGCTGATCACGTCCGTCTGTTTTTACTTATTTGCCCAGACATTTTTATTTCGCTTACTTTTATGGGTGTAAAGCATTTCACAGTCTTAAACAGTATGATAATAATGAAGCGCTAACAGTGTTGCATAAAGAGTTCTCCATAACTTTTCCCGGGAAGAAACAATTTTATGGATTTAATTTAACTTGCAGTTTAACGGGAAAGTCTCTCGCCATCTTGGGAAAATTAATAGAATTTAAAAAACCTTTGGCGTTTCTCACGATAATGTTACTAGGGCAAAATGATGTTCGTAACGTAATAGAATGGAAGCTGATTACAACATTCTTTTCAATAATTAAAGGTGTACCTAAAAACCAGAACGCCCGAGGAAAATATGAAGTTATAACTGTCATCGCAGCCATATAGATGAACCCATCGATCGCACGTGTCACAATTTTTTTATCAGCACATTTCGATCAAATTTACGCCAATTAGACCGCCTTTCCGTCAAGCACATTTACATGCACGCATTCCAGTTTCGCGTTCAGTTATCGTACCGTGGCGCAGGTGCCAAAATACAACCAAAATAAACAAAGAAAAATTGAAATTGTTAATAAATGACCCGCCGAAAATGTAAAAACCACCTGTCGTCGTAATTACGGGTCCACGTTCACAGCTGTTTGTCAAAATTTGTGATGACACGTTTTTCGGGTTATTTACTTATTTTTTTTTTGTAATTTAAACGGATAGACACGTCCGACATGATCATCATTTATGGTTTCCTGATGGCTCAATAAATTGTCTTTAGGAAACACTCGTGGCGTTTACATATTTTATTAATTATATGCGTTTCTGTTTCAGGTAAGCCTCGTTTTCCAACACTTTATGCGAGTTGTAAGTAACCAGGGATAAGCTAGGAAGGTGTTTTTACTTGGCATAAGTTAAGATTATGCAAATACGTAAATTCCCCTCTTTCTTACCATTACTGTTTAATTTATTAAATTATCGAACGGCAATATTCATTGCTTTCTAGGCAAAATTAACGTCTCTAGCACGATCATTAAATGAATTCGTAGGTGTATTTGTGCTTTCATTTGAACATTATTCATTTCCTAGCCTTCGTATTGTTTGTTTATTTTCAAAGCCAATAAAATCTTCCGGTGTTTGAATAACTGAAGTAACAGTACATGTAAATTGAGTGGTTATTAATTATAGGGCATCACACTGTCTTACAACTTGGAGATGGTGGTAATTATAGACTATTACTATTATTTAATGGACAATATTTTTACCTACTAACAGTGTTTAATAATGTATGATAATGATATTAATTTTATGTCAGCAATTAAAATTCTGTTATATGGAGAATGTCAGCTATTTTAATTTGCCGGATAAATTGCACGTATATAAATTATTATTCCTGGTCAGTTTCTGCTTTAATCAGTTATTAAGTGTGAGAATAAAAGTAAATATTAAGGATGTTATTGTATTTTCGTGTTATGGTACATACTCGATTTTACCGTTTCCAATCTATTTATGTCAAATTCAACAGTCCGACAGATAACTGTTTATGTGTATTTAGAGGTAATAATGACATTTTAATCTGGCTATCAATCAATAATAATTACTCTACAATTATTGTAGCTACAATCTAATTTAAAGTTATTTAAAATAAACATTAACCTCAATCATTCTAATTACAGCGATACTATGATTTTAATCCTAATAAATCTTACAATGTTTACATTAAGGACAATGATTTAAGTTGACACTTTACACGGATCATGACTACAAAGTTCCGATGCATCATGATCCCAGCAAAATGTACTGGAAACTATACTCACAGATCGCTGCGCTGATTAACAGTACTACTATCCTTATTTCTTTTTTTGTATCGTTCGTAGCTGTACACGACCATAAAAATGTAAAAACAAACTGAGACAACTTGCAGTTTGTCGAGCATTAACATTTTCCGCTTACAATGTTCTCAGGTAACAGGGCAATTGAGTGTGTTCGATCATATCGAATGACATAAACTCATATTCGACGAATGAGACCCAACCTAAGGCTGTTGACCGTAATGTTCACTCCTGCAAAATGTTTTCTTTGTGCGGTTGGCAGAATTTATTGGATAAGGGCTTGTATGTATGTATGAAGTCTGTTTGATTGTGCTTATGATCAGTCCTTTAAAGACTTTATTGTGTCTATCCAGCTGAATTGATGAGATATATTAAATATTACTTGTCTTGTCGATTTCATCTTTAAAACCACTTTATTCCATGTTACCGTTACTGACAGGTTTGAGAGTTTTTTCATAAATATTACCGCGAGGCTTTATTTTCCATTGTTAATCCTTTACACCCCTCTTTGGTCTTAATTGTCTTCTTAATTGAGACTTTTACAGCTCTGTTAATTGAGATATTAATCCGGATATATTCTTGGAGTGTGATAGACAGCTTTTGTGTTTAATAAAATGACGCCGGGTCGTAAACTGGAGAATCTGGGCCATAAACTTGGCCCAAAAGGGGCCCCTCAATCTACAGACATTCCCATCGGTCGTAGGTCATCTAATTAAGGGTTCAAAATGTAACATAAAAATGTCGCATCACGTAGCGAAGGCCATGTTGGTTGCTATGTAAATGAGAACAATTCAGTCATTGCTTTAATTACCCCCTTTGCAGGTCCTCAATCTTCCGGCTTCACGATTGCCGCCATGCAAAGTTCGAGTTTACGACGATTCTTCGAGGGAGTGCAGGCTCTCCCATTGTATTAATTACACCATCGCAGTATTTGCAGCACCAAAGTGAAAATCCTACATAAGTTCGCTGTTAATTTTTAATGATACTCGAGCTGGATGCCAACTTTATGTAAATAAAGTCGCAGCTCGAAGCGCTTCTTTTGCCAGTCATGTTTATTTAAAATATTAGCTAAACACTTTTTACGCTAATTTACGTTCAAAGACATCTTTGACTAATATTTTTTTAATGAAGGTGTCAACTGTGCATAAATATTCATGCCTCTTAAGTGTGCACTTCACTTTTCTGTGCTCGAAGGTTTCTATTCGCGGCGCGGTGTTAAACAAGCAAACAAATATCGACTCTGAAACAACAAGGCTGCATTTCGATAACTTAAACACAGCTGGAGAAAACGCAGGAAATATACTCTCATTATCCTGCAACCTCTAAAATGACGTTGTATAAATATAAATACAGACAGCATATAAACAAAGACAAAAATGGGAAACGGTATTAAATGGTTGTAAAAATGTCCAGGTACTAACTAACTTGTTAACGGTTGATTAATAAATAATTAACGATAGCTTTTACTGCACATGAAGAGCCTATCGCTAGAAAACAAGCAATTTTAAAGATAACAGGATAACAAGTACAAGACCAGTGAATGTTTTGCAATTTATAGAGCGATCATAATTTTAATTCCAATTCATACGTTGCAGCAAACTGAAGAGAACCATAACAGAAATAATACCACGATACAATGTTCGAGTGCATACTATGAAGTATATAGCCGGAAAGTCCATAAAAGCGGCGTGAATATCATATTTTGTTGGTCGCAGTAAATTGTCCATAAAATGGAACGAGATCGTTTATTATTATATTTCGCATTCACCGCTTTATCCTTTTCTCCATGGTTTACATTGAAACAAACTTACCTCATACTTCTTCATATGTAGCCCCAAAGAAATGATTTAAATCTACGATGGCCTTTCAAGTCTGCGGTTAAATTAAAGAAAGTATGCTTCTCCAAAATATAAAGCAATATTTATAAACATCTATAGGTGGATGAAAATGCTGTAATGTCGAGAAAATAGGCTCGGGCCTCATTTGTGCGTCCGCAGGTGTCCATAAAGGTTTTAACCTAAAATATTAGCTCTTAACCACAAGTGTGTGTTGGGAGCTGAATGGAGGCCATAATATAAAGGGAAGCGTTCGGGGCCAACGATGTTATCTTTCTTAGTTGATGGGCTTGCGATGAAAACCAGCCAGTTTATGTATCCTGAATTAATTCGAGTGTTATTGAGGAAATTATTTAAGTAGCACTTTTAAATAATGTATTATGGTGTGTGGGAAACTGCGAAACGGAAACGAACCTCATGGAAGATTTGAAACCAAACTTGTTACATAAACATTTTAATATCTGTCCATCCTTTCATCGAGAACAATGCGTAATGTTTATATTATTTTTTATATTTTTAATTAATATTCGATGTTAATGTTCTAAAGTGGTATGGACCTTTTTAATAAACTTGTCCCGACCTACTCTTACGTGAGCTGATCAGTAAATATAAATAAGCATTTTCGTTCAAGTAAATATTCTTTTGGCACACTGTTAAGTAACCGGTCGTTGACTGGCTATAAATAAAACGCCTATTGGGCAACACGAAATTTAGAATAATGTTTGTTGTTGCAGCCGTGCTGCGCCCAAAACACATGCACGCAGGTGAATTCGTCCAACGCGCCAAACCTTTCTAATTAGTCGGTTGCTCCGGCGTATTCAAATAATTTACATTTTCTTTGTCTGAATTTTGAACAAAAATGAAGCCTACAGAATAATTATTACTCGTATTATTTCTGCTTTTTATTATACGATTTCCTCCGTTCCCTCTTTTCCTATGATTATTTGTAAGAGATACAAAACTCTCAATGGAAAAGCTTCCGGGATGAAAGAGTTTAGAAGGCTGTCTGGCGCGATTCTTATCATCGGGCGGGTCCCGTTTCATTATGTCTTACAGATCATAACTAAAATGAAACAGCTATCGACGCTCTAAATCAGCGACCTTAAACGACGCAAAAATTTACACTTAATCTCAATTTATGTGGAAATGCTAGACCGTATGCAAAGAAAATGAGAACCGGTTCGATTTTCAGACGCCGCAGATAATTCCGGAACCGTCGTCGAGTAGAAACTCTTGTTCGTGGAATGACAAACTCGTGTATTTTTCCTTGTTCGCTTTTTTATTTAAGTCGGCCAGATTGGGTTTTGTCACAGTGTCGTGTAACGGGTCCGGTCCGTCTCAAAGACTGAAACAATTTTCTTAGCTTACGTTTAATATGAAAACCGAAGAACTGTATAAGAAAAAAGTCGCGATACCTGATTCTTTGGGTTCAAGGAAGGAAAGTTGATATCGAAATTGTTTTGCGTCGTCCAATCTTTGTATATCGAACTTGTAAGGATTGCAACTTTTGTCGAGACGGCAGAGTGCGCAGCCATTCCTTTGTTTTGTCTCGGCTGGTTTTGATGTAAATGAATAAACAACGGCGTATGGAACTCCCTTTTGCTCTTCTGGCTTGAGTTTAGTCTAGAGTGGATCCAGTAAAATATGCATTATGCTGTCATTTGAGTGAATTCGATATGTTCCTGATGCCCTTTCTTGTACTTATTCTTTATAATTTTTAGTTTGTATCTTTCGCATTAAATTTTATAAAATTCATCTATCAAAAATACTCCATTCATATTCTTTAGATATTCGCACCGGTTGGTCTCATCGTTTTCACTTTTTATGTAAACGTTTCACAAAGACAGCAAATGCACAAAAATATTTCGCATCGTTAGCCTCATCTCAGAAATTATATACATATTATATTCCATCAGAATAATGTCTGGCAGGAAAAAAGCGGCGCAGACGGCGGTGCACAATTTATTCCTTTTTTTATCGCATTAGCAAAAATACACCGAAGGAATTTAGTGATTTCGTATTTCAGACAAAAACGGGTAAAAGGAAGAAACAAAAGGGCTCTTTAAGTCATACAGACTCGTTGTTTATACCGAAACCGCTGTGTTCGCAACGCATCTGACAACAATGGAGACAAATGCATTGTAATACAGACTCCGGTAAGTCTACGATGGAAATGCGGGACAGTCTTTTTTACGGTAGCCGATAAAAGTCGAGTGTTTCCAAGTATTTTGTTCGCGAAACGGCGCGGTGTCGCCTTCTAATGTTTTCCCTCATCTTTGCCTCAGGAACACTTGAATACGAATGTCTACTGTTCTTACATGACTTAAATGTTTACCGTTAATGCGTTTGAGACAAAGGTACGTCTAGTTTTTTGATGTAAAAAATTAGCATTACGAATTTTTTGACCTCCAAATAAATTGCTGCATAAAAGTAATCCAAACTCGATTTAGAAAGATTTGCCGTGCCTCCCATAAAACGCGATAGCTCAGGATATTTTAGCCAAACACCTTTTTAAGTTGGCCTTCAAGCTGAGAGCAAACAATGTCGTTTGTTCATTTCGGGGTGCTCTGATGATATGCAAATCTTCACATGTAATTACGAATAGCTGGGGCCATAATATAGACGGTTAGTAGTTAGAAGTAATGGGCGGATCATGTCGGGCTGCTCCGCGCGTATATTTTGCCAGTCATTATGTTGTAAAAGCCCCGGGATCTGGATTGTATCGTGTGCACGCACGTGAACACCCGGGAACGTCCCGGAACGCGAAGAACTCCCGTGAATGTGGAGTTTTGTTTAACTTAGGGATTATTATCGTGTAGACGTGAATAACTGTTCACTTTCAAACAACCTAACGAGCCGACTTTCCCGGGACGAGTGAATAACAGTTAATTTATACCGTTGGTATTGGTTTTCTGGCCCTAGAGTGTTTATATTTGTGCGACTCCGAGTATTAACACTCTCAATATTTCATACTCTAGAATTAGTGATGGAAACAAGTTCAACAGTTTGACTCCCTATTAGCTTTTAAGTAAACTCAATTCTCTTGTTAAATGTTGACAATTTATGTGTGCTTTAGACAAATCCTTGAGTTTTCAAAGATAATAGCTATTTCATCAAGTTGGACTATTTATTTCAAATAGATACTGCAAATATATTATTTTTAATGCTTTCATTGTTAACATTCTTCATTTTATAGTCTAGAAACTATGTTAGGAGCAAGTTCAACAATATGACTCGACTAGTTTCTGTTGTTGAATACTGACAAGTAAGAGTACTTTCTTGAGTTTTCTAAGATAAAAATTACTCCACCAAATGTTTGACCACATATTTTTGTTAGACACGATACTGACGATGGGAAATTTAAGGCCCTTAATGTCCTGTATAAATAACGTGCGGCGTGCAGTTTTCAGTGTTGCAAACCCCAAGCATGTGCTTATCTCGTTTCGTTGGGGATAAGTTGGCACTGGCGCGCCACCGTCTTAATAGCAGATGTCTCTGGCTCTGTTGCGGTTCTAATAGAGATATTAAAACCTTAATTACAATTTAATAGTTCCCCGAGATGTTGTGGAATACCGGTATAAATTACCGCGGTATATTTCATTGTGTTGTTTCGCTTGGATAAATACGAACTTTTCAGATAAAACGCTTTTTATTGGCATCAGGGCAGAAAAAAGTGGGAAAACTTCCAGCCGACGAGGGAGTTTATTTAGAGCGGCTATCTGTGCGCAAAAAGTTTCCGTTGAATTTTTAAAAATAAAACGTACTTGTATTTAATTAAGGTTCGGCATTTTTCTGCACTTTTTCTTATCCAGTGTTTTAAAGGACCCCGTGCATTCCTGACACGGCGAAAAAAACAATTTTATTGCTGAAACTTTAATTAAAAACGACAAAATACGCAAGTCTCCAGTCTTGAAAGCCGAAGAAAAAGTTTAGTTAATTATGCATTTTAAATTATTAAATTGTTCACTTGTGACATCCAATGGAATTAATGGAATTGCAGTTTTGTTTAACTTACCATAAAATCGGAAACAATTGGTCGGCAAGCTGTGGCGTTTCTTTAAGTAATTTTACATGATTAATTTAAATTTAATGCATACATTTCGCTTAAAATAGCATTTGAAATCGTTTCTAATGTTGCACCAGATCATACGCACACTTACCTACTATTACAATTACTATTTTTATACCACAACAATTAACCAGCGAAAAAGTAAGCCCATAAATTGGGCTCAGGCAAAAAATCAAATTACAAAATAAATTGCACACGTATCTGAGGGAATTTACTTGAATTAATATCGGCCAGATAAATAATTTATAGCATACATAATTCAGTGGGTCCCGACAATCGCCCATTAAATCAAAAAACCGGTAGGCACTGTCGAAAACGAAAAACCCATTTAACCTACTTGCTCGATGCATTTATTAAATAGTACCTTCTCTCGTAAACAAACGATTTGGTGCCTACGTGATACGCGAGCGGGTTCAACGGGGTTCACGCATCTCGTGCACGACCGACGCGATTAAATAATGTGCAGCGGTTAAATTGACTTAAAAAACTGGTTGGTCCATTACGATTTTTAGGCGTCTGAAACGAGAGTGAGGCGACAGACACGAATTGCGGTAGGCGTACGTTTAGTAGTGTTTGGAATCATTTGATAGTATTACGTGGGCTCGAGTATCAACAATGATAATAAGACAGCCGTGTAATATTTTGACTGGAACGTGTTTGAGCTTTTACATAACAAGTATTTTCTGTTTTACATAAGATTAAAGCTTGGGGTTAAGTAAAAAGAGTAAAAACAAAGAACATGTCCTGAAAATGTCGAAATATTCTTATTCTATATAATGTTACAAAGATTCTTCTAAATTAAATTATAAGATAAGATAAAAATACATTAACTTTTAATTTTGAAAAGATTTTTAATAATTAAATGTGTTATTTAGTTTAATATTAACACTTGTTGAACTCAGATTGTATTTTTCATATTTTTCACCACGGATATCATCACATGACTCTTTAAATAAAATATAAATTTGAGGTTTTATTGAATTCATTTTGATCCACATCAAAATTTTGTTTTGCTTTTTCGTATTTCTGTTATTAAAAACTAGTCTCCTTCGAAGTTGGTAACTCAAAATATGAATTTAACGTCCATTATCCATGTTAATTTATGAATTACGCGTGATCTTGTTAGTCTAAAAGAATATGAAGCAGCAATATAAACAGGAATTTAGTTAATACACATTAACCCGTCCGAATGGCCCGTTTTATGCTCACTTAGAGTAATTTATTCGATTATTACTCGCAGTCGTCTTCGCCCGTTAACCAGAATGAAATACTGTACACGCCAACGGCGCATTGTTTAACGTTAATTTTTAATTTTGTCACGCAGCTGCCAGGCCGTAAAACTTTTTGTTCTAAACGGCAATAAAGCGAAATTTTAATCTTTTAAAGCCCTCTTTTCAGAAATTATGCCGTTAGATCATACGCGCGAATCGCCGAAGTCGGTCGTTAGTCTTGCCATAAAGCACGGAACGACTGCCGAGTCGTTGGCGAAAGGGTTGAATAATTTTTCGACGCAGGACGTGATTCCACAAAAGGACGACCCCCCCGAGTAATTTATATGTTTGCGTGGACCAGACAACGATCTATAGCTCTCGGCAAACATAAAAATGTCGCAACCAAAAAACTTGGACAGTTTTAGGTTTCGCTGTTTTGGCACTTATAACTTATTGGTCTTTAACACGGATAAAAATTTACGAATTGGCTGATTTGAATTTATTAATTTTTACTTACAAGAATATCAAAAATATGATTGATTATCATCATATACTTTTTAAACAACTCAGTAATTAAAAATGAGTAATGAAATATTGTTAATCTCTCTTCCCGATTGTTCAAATATGCACTCGGTGGCGTATTTTGGTTTTATTTAAACACAAATGAAAATGGATAGGTAAAAAACGCATCGTGGAACAATTAAATGTCGATTTAGCACTAAACCATTATAAATTGATGCACTCGAAATCGTTTGGAAATCAATAGGCGGCCATTCGAACAGAACAAATAGTTTTATGATATTTATTAAAAACGGTGACTGTATTTGAAAAGGTTAAAGGCGTCATTGGTTTAAAGTGAAACGTGCTTTCAGTATTAAAGTGGCTTTTTGTTTGGTTTGACATTTACGTAAACGAGTGCCAATGAAATTTTGAATTTTATTATACGAAGATAAGCAATGTAAAAATTGTAAATAATTGACCGTTGCAGCGTGTTAAATCTGACATCTTAATTGGAAAATTGTGAAAATTATTATATTGACTTGCTTAATACGAAATACAATTTACATTCAAGATATTAGATGTAGATATTGTGTACGTGTAGGATGCTAATAATACGAATCTTAAATAAATGGAAGCAATATACAACAGTAAATGGTCGGTTAGAGAATTAAACAAAGCGCCATTGTATCAAAGGCCCCAACGTCTTATTTATTCCTCTGATTATTACTTCTGGGTTTCTTTGACAAACTGGGTCATCGACGTCAAATTAATTTTATGAATGGTACTAGGAAGTATCCTAAAGCTGATTCCAATCCAAGTAGAAGTATTATGCTATAATAATAAATGTGAAGCGAAAATTTATAGCAAAAACAGTAGGACTGGATGTCTATAACAATTATACTCTTCAAAACTGCCTTGTTATTCTGAAATCAAATACTGTTAATAATGCTTTATGACTTGGAAATGTACTAAAATAATATTTATTATGTTTGCCAAGTTAAAATATTAATAACATAGTGAAGTCGTCATAAATTAAATCCCCTCAAAACAGAAACATAACACCGTATTTCTTTTCATTTCACTCAACAGCCTCGGGAACAGGAAACCCGCACACAATGCTACATTTTCCGCGTTTCCCGTTTTCACCAAAATCCCGAAGTCGAATTTCGCAAACAAACAAGCCGCAGTCCCGTCACATTTTCTATTATTCGGGTAATTATATGACGCGGTTTAGCGAACTATGAAACTTTTGTGTGTGTACACCACCAAGAGATACACACCTAATGTGGAAATCATAACTTGCTAATTAAATCAGAAATTCCATTAAATATTTCAGTTAACGTAGCTGTCTACCGATTAATTTAATCATTCCTATTCGTCGATACTCTTAATTTTTTCCCTTAGAATTTGAATAGAATCAGCCTTGTTTAAAACACACCACGTTAATCATGTCCAATTATTATTGTCATAAAGTTGTCTCACGATGGTGCACATTATTATATTTTCGTGTTTCGGGTAAATTATATATCGTACTTTTTGTAAAACATTCTTGGGGATGTGCTACGTTTAAAATTAACTGACGTTCTTGGCCATTCCTCTTTTGAGTGCTTCTCTTTAAATAATTCACCGAGAGCTTAGAAACATGGAATTTTTTTAAGGTAAAATAAAGCCTGAACACACGACAAGTAAAAGTATATTATTTTCATGATATAATTTAACGATTTTTCCGGGGCCAATGCCCAATAGGATCATGACTTCGACCAACATGCCACTTATTCTCTTTGTATTGAAAATACGTAGAATAATGTACCAGTCTTGAACGTATTTGTTGTTTTATAAACGACTAATAATGGCTTATTAGATCGAATCATCCATTACACCTGGTTAAATACCCAGACAGTTTTTTCAGCCATCGCAAATATTTGAACAGGTAGTATCAAAGGCAAAATCGAATTATCGGTTTCGCTGTTTTTGACATCGTCTGGATTGGATGAAAGGTCACGGTTTCGCGCGTAAATCAAATTTGGTTTAACCGCGACACACACGAAACCGTTTGCGTTGATTAGACTGCCAATCAGCGTGTAATCGTTGGATGTGATCTATTAATAAACTTATTACACGACGTGCATGTTAAAAGCGTTCCTTGCAGTGTTATGCAGACGTTTTGCCACAATGGTGCGCTGCTCCGTACATAATAATATAATGATGATGAGTTTCTCAGCCTAGAACAATGCGATTCTTTATCGATAGTTTTCTTATGCATGTATTATCTGCGTATCAGACGAAGATATCAAGTTTAATCGCCCGGAAAAATTTGTAATGCGAGGCGTGAAAGAGGTTGTCCGTCAAATGTTTCAAGAGGTTCTTCATTCACGTCGTTTGAATGATGATGAGAAAATTGCTGATGATTGGATACATATAATTTAGATGTGGTACTTTATATGGAATGTTTATGAAGGGTCGCCTTAATAATTACACGTGAAAAGGACTTAATCACAAATATTTAATAAGGAAAAAAGGAATGGGGAAGTTAGTCACGTTGAGACAATACAGTCAAAGATAAGAATAGGAGCATTGCGGCAGAAAGACGCCGGAGACATATTGTGTTTGCCAGACCGTGTTTAGATAACGAAAGTTTTGTTGTGTATCTCTCGCCAACTACGTGGTTGTGTGAGTGTGTGGTGGGTATGTTTGCACTAGGTTCGGGTCTATTTTACGAATAATTCGGATGCAAACCCAAAATGTCGTGATTTATCGAGTGAAAATTATCGGAATTGAGTCGATAAATTCACTTGTCTCTCGATAGATATGGAAATGACACGTACGCCGGGTTGTTTTATTTTGGGATTGTCTGGCTTCGTAGAGTTTTTTACTTCCTTAGCTTCAGAACTTGGAACCAATGTATTTGTTTATAAAACCAATTAAAAATCTTCATCGTGAATCGTGAAGTCCCCTTAATTAAAAGTAAAAATCATGTATTAATTAACATGGAAGACACCAAAATGATCATCGATTGGTGCGCACAAACTAAAATAAATTATTTCCACAAAATTAATTTGATTCGTTTTCTGTTTTTAATTAATGCGGGCATAATGAAAAGGCGCTTTATCAGCGGGGAAAATCTGTAGGTGATGTCCGTGTCTGGCTGATTGTGGCTGATTCTGTCTCTGTTCCCGCGACACTCATCCCGTGTCAACTTAATTTTAAATTTTCATTAACACGATAATAAAGCAACAAAAATGTCGACGTGAAATGCCTTTCAGCGCGTATCGGGGGCTTTTATTAAAGCTCGACCCTGTCATATTTTGCCAGTGTCTCTCGTGTCAAGTGTCAAAGAACGTAACGTTACACACCCGGTAACAAAATACCGACATTTTCTGCAGGCAAATTTTCCCTGTCGAAGTTTAAGTTACGCGAGAAGTGTTATTAAACGCTTTTAGTTTTCTTTCTCCCATGTCTACATTATCCCCCGTGTTTAGGATGGAAACGGGCCAGATAAATTGACATCTCATTCATGTCTGGTTTTTTGTTTGATACGGGGATTATTTGCAGTCAGAAGGGACTCGTTTTGACCTCAGTTCATGCCATAAACATCATGGGTATTGTTCACTAAAAATAATTAATTATACGTGAGAATCTCATTTGTTGAAAATGAGGAAGCAACTGACCATAAAACATATTTCAAATTAAATTAGACGTTGATTTAGTGATCATAGCACGTGAATTGTTTCTTTCAGTTATTAATCGTCAGTTTCTTGAGGGCCACGTTTCCGTTTTCCGTGTCAAAAGTCGGTTCTTCACGTTATGTGGATTTTGTGTGGAGTGCACAGCATGATTAATGGTCTTTACCAAGACCATTATCGACACGACACGACTTTAAAATTAATACACGTTATACGATGACGGTTAAATAAACGCCGCATAAACTTTATTAGCTTTGATGTCAGTTTTTGTTGTATTGACTTTGCGGTCAAGAATTTTTGCAAGTATAAGCTTACAACATAAGTGATGCTGTCAAATTTAACTATTTTTGTATTGTATTTTTTGTATTGTATTTGTAATTTTCTTTGTATAAGTATGAAATAAAATCACTTGTTATATTTATGAGTTCATAAATTACATAGTTATAAACTTGATTTCCTCACGTTATAGAAGTAAATACATAGGATAGGCTAAATTTATGGCTGCCTTTTGAGCTCAAGAACAAAATTTACCAGCTTTCTTTACGATAACTTCAGTTATCATGGCTCTCCAGATTAAGATAAATCAAAAACATTTAGAAATTATTATATTCCTTAATCGATTCGTAGTTTAAGCATAAACAAGATGTCATTGCCGTTGGAAACAAGTTTTTGCCGGCGATTTCTTAGACATATACATATAATCATTATATCTAAAAGTTCCCATCCAGAGTCGATAATTGGAAACTAGCGAGGTAGCAGTACTGAATCACTAAATATGTAGCAAATAACTGGCGAACACAGGTCCTATCTGGTCCCCAGAGGCAGCAACTTCTGAAACTAATTACGGCCTGATTGATGCAGAGTAACTTCTGTTCGGCGGGGGCGATTCTCCTTAAACTATAGTAGTCGAGTTCATCTCTACAATATCTCGATAAAATAGCATTGTCACGAAGTTGAAAATAATAAAACATGTGTCTCATTCAAACTGAGTTAAACAACTAATTCTTTGTGTTTTGAATTCGTTGGCTAATGCTTAGATCTCAGTCTTAGATAAATTACAATTTGCGATGTGCAGAAAAAAGGAAAAAGGGAACCAGGAATGTTGTAAATAAATATACGTTTTATAAACAAGTCAAAACTTGTGCTATTAAATTCTTCACCGGGCTTGAAGATGCAAATCTCTTGGATAACCCACCTGTGCACTTGATTTAATGGATCGGGCTCCGCATTCGTGACAATTTATTTAACCGTTTAATAATTTTTCTTATTTATCTTTCCAGGTAAGTACTTACATGTCATCTTAAGGCCAACCACCAGCGGATTACACGCCGTGTGAGTAAAATTTATGCCGGACTGACCTTTATACGTTTCAAGTTTGCAGCGCTACGGATATTTTGTTATTTAACCACGCTACTTTATTCGCGTGTCACGTGAGATTTTGAGTAATTATATTGAGAAACGTTCAGCAAATTCCTGACAATTCGCAGAACTTAAAACGAAAATGCCATAATAAAACTTGGGAAATTGATCTCGTAACATGAAGGAGTCTGAAAAATACGACGGAAAAGAGAAAAAGAGCGTAATGTATAGAGCATCTGCCTAAGGCCGTAATATCTTCTCATTTTTTACATCCGAAATACGCGAAGGCAAATGCGACAAGTTGTCTGTGAACGACAACTGAATGACAAGATATACGAGGTCATCATCGACGCGTCCGCGTGCCTAATACCCGGGCAATATGTTACAGACTTTCGTGAACGTCACACGCCATTTAACCGAGTATTTTGTTAATATTCTGGTGTTTAGATGGGAAATCCGGTGCCAAATTGGCTGGAATCGGGGGGTGCGTTGCTGCGTTTGGTTGCAACGGATACGAAATATTTCGTGGTTTCCTCCACCATCAGTTCTCCCGAATGATGACGTATTCGAGCCATTTTCGAGCAGTTCCGTAAACAATAAATTAAAAGTAAACCGTTTTTGTTTATCGATAAATCGTAAGAACTGTTTTTCACTTGAAACATCCGCTCACATCAAAACAACGACTCCCCTATCGATCACGCCGTAAAGTGATTAACGAAAAGATAATAGACAGTTGATGAAACACAAAGTCAATTAGTCGTTCCTCGCTTCGTCCCGCGTCCGTGTCTGCAAAACAAATCGATCGCGGAATCGCCCGACTTGTATTTATAAATTTGCCCCCGCGACAATACAAACACATCACCGTCATAACTGTATTAAATATTCATTACGTTTGTCTGTTGGTTTCGTAATTCCTGGTGACACGTAAAAAGGCCCAGTCGAATCGGAAAACATACCGGTTTTGATTGGGACAAATGGAACTGGACAATTAAAAAAAATCTGGATTTATGCATGTGACGATGTCGTAAAGTGGCGCTGTTAGAAAATCGAGGTGGAGAATGACATTGTCATTACTGGGTCAAAGATTTATGGTACCATTCATCGGTGGACAGATGGGATCTCTGGCGGGGCTTGGTGCATAATAAATCGTCATAAATACTAGTAGTGAGATGTATCTCGGACGTGATGCAAGTCTATTACGAAAACTCTAGGAGCGCACATTAAAAATTATTATAATTTAGAAGCAATAATTGTCGAAGGCAAACGACCTCGGATGATGAATTAGAGAAATTTTTACAGAAGTTATCAACTTATACAACTTTCTTAATTTACTGTTATTATGACTACTTTGAAATATAATATTTGAAATCATCAAGTCGTAACATAATTCATCTAAAGTTTTCCATATTAAAAAGCATATTTCCATCTCAAAAAAATTCTTTAATATTTGAAAAAACTTTTAATTTATATTACCTTATTAGCTTGACACAATTGATTATTTTTTAATTTAAAATTTATATATTTTTTATTTAATTAAGTATGCAAAACTATTTTCTTATTTATTGCGGGAAAATATATTCAATCTTTATATTTTCACTTAAGATGTTATAAAATTATGAAAACAAAAAATAGAATCAACTTAAGTATAAAGAAAATTAGACTTCTTAAAATAAAAATGTCCAATCTACTTTTAACAATCATTCTCGCCTTTTTTCCAATTCTTTTATCCCGTTCTCGCCGGAAGCGGTGCTGAATCTGTCACCCTGCCAAGACCGAACGGATCAATTGAAACGTGGCCGGCATAATTCATCCAATTAGCAAAACAATTGGCCACAGGAAACCGAGATTAAATCGTCTGCCTGCGAAGTTCCCGCCGTCCTGCCGGCCCGTAAAACCAACCGTTCCAGAATTAATTGTGTATCGTTCGGAATCAACTGTATCGATTCCCTGTTTTATTTATTCCCGTACGTGTCACATGCACGGTAAGAAGAAATGTGGTAAACGCGTAAATAAAATAACGCAAAGGGCTCGGATGAAATATTAACCATTTCTTGTCTGATGTTTTGAAAAAAATCAATTAACGTTTGATTAAAGGCGTTTTATTTATTTTAGATTTAGTAAAAAAAGTAAAAGTAAAATTGTCTTTTCGTCTTTCATCCAAACGTGTCAATCTTGTATTTATGTTTTTTGTTATATTGCTGGCTTAATATTCCCTGGATAAATTGATCTTGGCAAAAGCTTCACCTGGGATATATTTAAAAATAAATATTTTTGTTTGTTCCCAACTCGGGCAGACACAAAACAAAACTATGATAACTTTTATCATAACGCGATAAATCAATATTTTTTAATCGAGTCTGGTTTAAAATTGACACCTGATAAATTTGCAGCGACCACAATTAAAATTTTAACCACAGGCGTCCATAAATTAATTAATCTAATATGAATTTATCACCGTGGCTATCGATCGGAACCAAAAAGCTTTTAAAATGTACAATGGCTCCAAGAATGGTTCGATGCAATTAGCGCATAATTAGCATATTTAATTGCCTGTAATTGTTTGTTGCATAATTTTCACAGCACTGAAAAAAAAATGGAAAATGCGAAGGGAAATATTTAACAGTTTTAATGGCTCAATTTGTCACGCGTATTCTTGCATATCTGAATCGATTTCCCAACATCGTCTTTCTATGAGAAAGCAATGGTAATTGCTTATAATTAAGTACTATCTATTGTGATTTAGGTAAAATTACGTGTTAAGAATTTGCCACGATCCAAATCAATTTAAAAATTATCCTTATTGAATTTTTACACTTGTCTCATAATTATTGAAATTGTTTTTTAACGATTTAAGTTTAAATTAACCGGGTAAGAGACACAATGATAATCCTTATAATAAATTATTTTCCAGGAATAGTTCGCAACGCCGTACCTATAATTATTTATATGACACATCCCTGATTCATCTTCCTTGTTGTACTTTCATATTCTTGGTTTATACTGTCCTCCCACATTCTGTACTCAAAAAAAATAATTATTAATAATCGCTTTTGTATTCAGTGTGTCTTTTTTGGATGGTCGGCAATTTTTACGTCTCACAATTACGATAGATAATGGACTAAAGCCATTAAGAAACTAACAGTTTAACGTTTTTATCACGAGAGCACATAGCTGTAAAACGTCTGAAAATAACCGCTAGTGCTTGCCTTGCACTGTACTAATCGATAGTAGGTGGCTTTGTTAACTCGAACGGAGTTAGGCTAGGTCAGTTAAACGTATTAATAGAAATGTTTATCGCTAATTTCATAAAACGTTGCGTTTTAAAAGCACTCGCGACGAGCTATTTTTGTATTGTTCACATTACTTAATAAGAATTATATTTGATGGTTTGGAACTGGGTTACAGTTGGCAACTGTAACAACCAATTGCATTTCAATGTTTGATAACATTTCTAAATAACATAGGGCCTTTTTTAATGAAATTCTTTAATCAAACCGTTTATTATAACACAAATCAAGTTTTTTTGTGACAATGTGTCTTGAACTATAGAATGTCAAATTCATAGATAATTCCAACTTGTTTTTCTTCATTAAAATTATTTGCCATTTTATTATCTTGTAGAGAAAGTATAGGTTTGTACTCGTTTAGATTCTACTTATACGAAACCTGTTACTGGATGCATATTATTATCCTTGCTGCATTCACACAACTCGATTAATATTTTAAAGTGTCTAATTTGCTCAGATCAAATCTCATTAAATTCTTCGTTAAACTCATTGTGAAGTTGCTCGAGTACTTAAAAATCTATGCTCATACATCGTAAATAAAACTAATGTGTAACTAACTATAATTTTTTTTTTATTCAATTGAAAGTTTCAAGTATAATTTATAAATTTATACAATTCCTTACTATTTTTGAATTTATATTCTTATTTGGAACACTAATATATCGCAACCTTATAAGTAAATGTTTTGTTGATATCAAGAAACTATAAAAAATCGTTTCATTATTCATATCTGTTATTTATTATTGTAGGCCATTGACACGCTTTTATGTGCCATTGTGTAAGTAAGAACAATTAATATTATAACAATTACACAATTTAATTTTTCAATTGGTTTAAAATTGCAGTTGTAAGTTAATTAGTGAATATTATTGTTTCAAGTATCTCATTAGTTCTGGATTATAATGAAAATGTATTATTAAATCAGAAGAATACTATTTATTAATATTATAATGTATGTAATATAAAAAATAAACAGTAGAATGAACTTTATGAATTATGAAAACAAATTGTAAAAATATTATTAAACTGCATCAACGTCTCGTCGTCGATAAATCAATTATGAAACTAAAACTGTACACATATTTAATACTGCTTGATTTCTATAATAATTCCCAACCGCGCATTTCATATAAGGCGAGTGAAATCTCTCAGTACTTTGTTCCAGATAGACATCTGTTAGAACAATTTGCTCCACCTCTTCGCTGTCCGTCGAACGAAAATATTTCACTTATTTTTTCCACATATCCACCTCCGTGCCTGCATTTTTGTTGTTCACTTCGAATATAACGGTTCATGCATCTTTAAATTTCTAACACAATTTTAATAACTACATAAACTCTTAATTTTTTCACCTAAATACTGCACGACTAAGGTTAGTGAACTCGCTTTATTATTAGTTAACCCTACTATCAGTTTCCGGTTTATTTGCACTTCCTGTTGCAAACCTGATGCATTTTTTCGCTGATTATATGAGGGAATTGTTTGTCAATATATGAATAGAAAGTGCACTATATCATATCCAAAATAATTACTATTTCAAGGGTTATTATGTTATTTTATTATAGGCAATTTTGATCGTATTGTTTGAAAGCGATGTAAAAACTATTGAACTTTTTACAAAGGGTATTCAATTTTTGATGGAGACTTTTTACAACTCCATTTCGAAATAACCATATTTACTCATTACTAACGATGGTAAGTAGAGAATTCTTTCCCAAAACGTTTTCTATATTTTTTTTTTTTTTCAATTTCCCTTCGAAATAAATTGTGTGACTATTAAAGAAAATATCTACGGAAAATGTTATTTTAATAGCAAATTTCGTAATTATGTTTCCCATATCAGAATGTCACGACTTAAATATGTTTTCTTAGCCTTTCCAAATTAAAGTTCACTTTAATACATCGTATCAGTTGTTAGTTCAATTTTGTAAATGCTGTTGTAAAAGTAATATTTATTAACTTTAACGATGGTTAGTTGACGATTCTTCGTGGAATTGTCGACAAACTTCAATTTTTTGGTCGTTAAAACTAATAACGGGTACTTCTTGAAATTTTCAACAGGATTTACAATTACCTTTTTGAAATAAATTGTTTAAATTCGAGAAAAAGTTAGTGTAGGTAACTGTTACTTCAATAGCATAAAATTCTTAATTGTTTTGCTAACAACAAAT
Organism: Aethina tumida; assembly: GCF_024364675.1. Classification (NCBI taxonomy): domain Eukaryota; kingdom Metazoa; phylum Arthropoda; class Insecta; order Coleoptera; family Nitidulidae; genus Aethina; species Aethina tumida. Next base: position 17,991,755 of record NC_065437.1, on the reverse strand, counting down.
ATTTTGTCGTGACAAATTTAATTTTTCCGTATATTAAAGTATTATTTCAGACTTTAATATACGTAACTGTTTAAGGTATAATCAAAATGTCTTCCAAATTGGAGTTCACTTTATCAGATTATGTCAGTTGTTTTAATCATTGTTAGGGGAATAAACTACATGTTTCTTTTTAATTTTTATAATTGCCCCTTTTTCATTGTAACATTGGATTAAATGCAACAATTTGCGACACGCATTCGACACACATTCAGGGACGATGACCCCGTCATTTATTGCGAACTTGTCGACCATTTTTAGCAACACCAAACCAGACACCGACTGCATCAGATCGCACGTGTTATAAGGAGTGTTGCCGCGCCACTTGACCCATTTCCATCTCTCACAATCTTTTTTTTTTATTTATTTATTTCTTATTTATACAATGAGCAAGTTGTTGTATCTGGTCAATTTTCGAAGGCTTTTGTATGTTTTAATTGCCTCTCTCGTTTATGTTTCGTGCAACATGTGGTTTGAGTTACGACTTTCAAAAAGACTGTTATAGATCTTGTTAATGTTCGGTTAAGATTAATTGAATGCCTTATATGTTTTACACCGTTTTTGAGTAATGAATAAATGAAGAATTTTTGGTTTAACTTGCTGAACTTTGTTAGCAGCGTTTCATCCAACACTGTTTGCTTATCTTATGGAAACAAATATACGGCCATCAATAGTAAATTGACAAAACAAAGAAAAAAAGCAGGGACCACCGACGTGTAGTTATTTACGGTCGCGCATTCATCACGTATGAAAAGGCAACATTTTGAACATGGGCCAATAACGAGCAATTTTATCGCATTTATTTGTTTTCATATACAGTCACACAAGCCAGTGACAGTAGAAAAAACCGTCGCGAAAATTTATTTATGTTGTTTTGTGCCTTTGTTGCCCTTCCTGTCGAAAGCCAGCTCGCACAGTGATTTTTTTAAAAGGCACAAATTGCATATCGGTATTTCGTTTCCCGGAATAACTTCCAATTTAAAACTACAAAGTATCAGAGCCAATATTGTTTTTACATATAACTACAATTTAATAGCCCGACGAGCAGCAAATAGTCCGTAGCAGGAATTCGTTTAGGATTGCTGAATAATTAATCCGTATATCCGAGCCGGCAAAACCGCACAGAAATCAAGTTACCATTATATCAATTTGTAGGCAAACTATTTTAGCAAAACTGGACCCCGTTAGCCGAAACCTAGGCTAATTTAAATTGTATTCGGGTTTGGGGAGACTTTCGGAAACCGGGATCCGCAGAAAAGCGAAATAACCCCCCGCAGCACGTCGTCCCGAGGAGTCGGAGTTGCCGCCGCCGTCGCCGCCGCCACGGCATTGTCCAAATATTTGCATGCGACTGGTCGCGACGCGTCCGAACGGCAGTTCAACTTTAAAACGATCGATCCCGGTACGCGAGTGGTGAATTTTCCCGCTAATCGGTGCCCGGGACGGAATTATAAGTTTTTGGACAATGGATTTTTCGTTGTTACACGGCAATATGATAATACTCTTTTTATATATGTCAATAATTAGATTGATTTTGCTTTGAGTGCACAATTTTATTGGCTTCCGTCCCATTGTAATTTTATTTGGATCCTTTGGAAATTTTAAACAGTCAATATTTGTGTTCAATATTTTTTAACTATTTTGAACAAACATTTCTAACAATACTTCCAATAAAACCTTTGTTAACATTAAAATTAATTAATTAAACAATTAATCATCAATTTTTTAATAGTAATCCCCAACAGATTTTTTTTTTATTAAAATTTGAAAACTGAACATTTTCATTAATTTTAGTAGTAGTATCTGTTAAGGATTGACCAAGGCACTTATTTGCTATTATATTTTATTTTAAATCATCCTTCATCAGTGTTTTTTATTATTTTATTAATTGTTATTTCCAACGTGCTGCCCATACCCCGTATATGCAAATATACGTCTTTTCCCCCATGTATGATTTATCATACATGGTAAACACCTATGGTTATGATCTTCTGATCGGTGTCCAGAGACGGGTTTTTAAACTTTCCCCTCTTTGTCCCCCAAACAAGAAAAAAAACGTGCTGTCAATAAATAATTAAAGTGATTCAAATATTAATTTTAACGTTGCTCCTAATGATCACTTAAGGTCGACATATATAATATAGGATCTAAGTATGTTCCACTACATTTAATCTAAATTAATAGTTTTTTAATAATTTTTCTTCAAAATTAACATTTCTACAGTTCACACACGAAATTATTTCATTATTTATTTATTAAAAAATAATAAGAATACTAAACAAAATAAAAATAAATAGATAGTTGTTTCTATGTATGTTTCATATAAATCGTTTCATCGAAATGTCGGTTTTTATGCCAATTCCAAGGGTTTTCTCTAGTTTGAAATTTATTTTGAGATTAAAATCACAATCACAGATTTTGGCGACAGTAAAAGCTCTACGTGCAAATAGTCATGGGTCGTTGACGTCACCGCACTAGCAAAAAAAAAAGAACAAAACCCGAAGGCAAAAGCCCTAATCGCGTAAGTGTCTTATTTGCCGTTTTGTGAATAATGAACCATTTCCTCTGCTTCCATTACTTACTTAAGACCGTGCCTTAAATAAATCGACGTGAATTTGTTAGGGACGAAAGTCGTAAACCAACCCGACCAACTTTCCAAAAGAAAACACGTATCAATCATAGAGCCGGGACATGTTCACTTTTTCATTCATTCTCTGACTCAGCCCCTCTTGAATAATTGCATGTTTTCACAGCCCATTCGTCGATAAACAATTATTTTCACCACAACCGATGTGATAAGGTCATATCTAACCAATAAAATTTTGATTAGAGCTGCTTTGTTTGCACCACTCAACCCGTAACTGCATAAATCGTTCCACTTTTGATAAGATAAAATGGGTTAAAAATAATTTCAATTGCACATTATCGTTGCCAGTGTTCCAATTGGTTGTGAATGAACGTTCCAGCACCGTAATGCTAGAAATAGAAGTGAAGAAATGTACACAAAACTGATGTCAATGTAAATAAAAATAATTGGATAATTACCATTACTATTTATATATTCAGATATTAATTTTTAACATACATTCAAAAACAGAATTACATTTTATAACGAGTCCGGAGAAATCAAGAAATATTTTCAAACGATTTTCCTTCAAATGATCTTCTGTTTCTGTACTTTTCTGCATTTAATCAAACTTTTGCAGGAATTACTTACTTTTATTTTATTCTAAACACTTTGTTCCTATTCAGACATTGTGAAAATACGAAATTTTTTAAATACATTTTAAGGACATTTTTCTAGTATTCCCACAAATGACAAATGCACACATGACAGTGTGACCTGCCATGAACCGGTACGGGACAACGACTGCACTCCGATGCTAATATCGAAACCAAGGACATCTAATTTTAAATGCACCGAACGAATGCCCACTTTTCCAAACGCGCCATGCCATGGCTTTTTTCCACCATCTATTATATTTCGTTCGATTTAATTCATATTTATAAGAGGAAGCGCCATTGTTGTCTGTGGTCCGATTTTTTCACTGCAATCCCATTTTTCCGGCCGTCACTATTAAATATGTTAATTGGACCAAAGGGAGTTTATTATACCACGTACTTTTTTCCTGTGTTTGCCATTCAGGAGTGGCGATAAATTTATTAAAAATAAAACACGGATCACCCACCGAGATAACAGAAGACGGAAGAAAACTAGCCGTGTCATAAATCATGATCGGTATCAATTTACAATGTAATGGGTAAACGAAGCAAAAACGTAGCCAGAGATTAATTGCAAAATATAAATTTATCGCCCCGTTGCATGCATAAATGTTTAGCATTTATGGAATTTGTATGAAATAAAATAAACACGACGACGATTACGGTAGCCGGCGAAATTAGTCGCAACGTTCAGTTGCCCTGCCCGGTTTGTTAAATGGAATTCCGATTATTGCAAATACATAAATCTATAACCGCTTTTTTTTTGTTACAGGTAAGAAACCGACAGAACCACTTATTAAGGTACAGTAAGTTTTATGGCTGCCAAAACAGGAAACGAGAATAGAATAATGGTCCTGGCGTACTTCCACGCAAAACAGACTTTCATGCAACTATTATAAATATCATGATTCGTTCAAAACAATAAATTGTTGGATGTGTATTATATACATTAATTAATATATTATTATTATGTCTTATATAAATCACATTGTGCCAACCTGTAGGGGTTGGAACTAGCCAAAATTAGTTCAAGGTCTGTGAGATGGTTACACAAAATTGTGATGGATTGGTTATGTATGTTTTGGCTTGCCAAAAGACATCAATCTTTTATAAAACATGAGGATCACAAATAAAAAAAATACAGATTTAAATAAACTCATCACAGTAATTCAAAAAGCTTTAAAGGATATACTTGTATATTCGGAAAATGGTCGAGTCTATGGAGATGGGCCAAAATTAGAAAACAAAAAGGATTTTATTATACAGTTAATGTTAAATTAAATAGCACAGATTGAATCATTAAAAAAACCCTTTTGAAATTAAAATTGCATATTTATGTCCAGCTCAATTAAAAAAGTATATGTAATATTTTATGGAATAAGAATATGGTAGTTTTTATAATACTGTATAAAACATATTAAAAAAGTTTTTGCTAAAATATTTAACATTTTAAAAAGTTGCTATAATAATGACCACTAAAGAATACTTCTTACTTTATTTTTGTATTCTTTGATATAGACAAGTCATCTTTGAACTCATCTTAAAGGCCCATTTCGGTCTGTCATTAATTTAATTTTAAAGTAAAAGTGTCCTTTAAAATTGATATTTTAACAAATATATACGATATTATTTCTATTCAATATGACGTAAACAGTGTATGTTAGTTATAAAAAAAATCTAATTAATAATACATTTCCATTTTATCGCCCATGAAACAAAGATGATAATTAAAAAAAGGGAAACTTGAAAGTGCTGTAGCATCGTAAACCCACGCGACATAAACAGTAGCGCATTCGGAGTAAAATCTGACAGACATCCGCAGACATCCACGGCGCGTATTTCAGCGATTAATACCGATATCTTTTTATTTGAGGTCGTAAAAGTGTACACCTATAAAATTTTCGCGCCGTCTAAACTACACTCTAGAATACGTACAGGTGTGACAGGAATAAAACAGTTTTACAGTGGTAAACTACGAGAAAATGGCGCTCGAAAAATGTTATCGTAAAATCTTTGGATATTTTCGCCCATAAGTTTATGATGTAAAAATAATAGTCGATTTTAAAAAGTCCTCACTTTTACTGTGAAAAATTCTCGTCGTAAACTAAGGCGGGTGTTTTTTTTTATGAATGTTTTTGTATTATTGCATTTCCATAAATAAAAGTTCAGTTTTACTTTTATAACTAGGTATGTCTTTAAAGAGTCTGTAAAGAGGAGTGGAATTAAACTTTTACTGCCACTGTACATGGCTTTATTGTTATCGTAAAAGCTGAAATTTTAAATGATATTTTTATTATGCTATTTAAAACTTTCTCTATTGACGACACATTTGTTAAACGGCAGGCTTGGTTCAATTATAAAATTAGTTTATCGTAATAGCAATTTTTACTGGAAAGTTACTCTTAAATTGATTTATGTTCTTAATATAATAACATTTTTTTTAAATAACTGTTTGTAAAAGTTTGTCCAATAATCCATGAATTGTTTCCAGATCAACGACACATGATTTGACACATCTCAAGCCGCATTGTGTTTCGGTCTGCAGGATGCGATTCATATCAAATCAATTTAATAAGGATTGACAAATCTGGTCTGAAACGACCCTAACCATTGTCCGTTTCGGTTTTTCTACCGCTCGTCCGTGTCCTGTTTCGAAACACTTTTTCAGAGTCGCCCCATCTTTCTGTATCCGAAACTTTACTTTCAATGCATTCTGTCGCATGGTTTTTGCCGCTTGTCGATTGATTTGTAACCGCCTAATGGACGACACAAAAAAAGTTCCTAGCAATGAATTAAATATTTAAGAACACAATTTTCTCGGCGCATTCGCCATTAATGTACACTGTCTCACGAATTCATTAGATCTAATCCACGTCAAGCATCGATCCGCAAACGTCATCATTAATTACGTTCGCTTTTGTCAGCGAGGATCAGGGCTGGATTAATTAATGTGTAGTGCAAATATCGGTACGGTAGTCGTACAATTCACCTGTAACGATGCGGTTTGGGAGGCGCTCATTATCGTCTAAGTCGAAATTTAGACGACGTAAGAAAATTATCGGTACATGCGGGGAAGAGTTCGTCAAGTGGAATGTTCAGGGATCGGAAATTAAATTTTGCTACGCTGCAGATCGAGACACGGAGACTAGACAAGATTTAAAATAATTGTGGTTACTTAAGTCTAATTAGTATCTAATATTACACACGACAGGACGAACAGCAGTTCAAGCAAAATTAATTGCGTGCTCGTGAAAGTGCGGTTTTACTAAATAATAATTTGTCATTCTTTTAGCCATAGTTCCGCCCGTTAATTGGGTAGGGTGTAATCTTTATTTTAATTAAACATAAAAACTCCCCGAAAAGTTTCCGAGTTTTAAGAGGATTTTCGCCGGTAGGTAAAATCCGGAGACCCGTCCGAAAGGCGCGAAAATAATTCCGGATAATAATTGTTTCTCGTAGCTTAAAATAAAATAGATAGAAATAATTTTCCGTGTCGAGAACAAGAAGAAGGGAAAATCCGTAAAGCCGAGGCGGAAAGATCTGATTTCGAGTTAATTTCGCGAGGTGGTGACTTGTGAACGACTGGATTAGAGCGGGCAAAGCGGCTTAAAACTTAAATCGCACGTCGCACCGGCGAAAATGCACGCGCCCCAATTTTGCACTTTGGAACCGGCGGAGGCGAAAAAAAAAAAAGGAAACGGACGGGGGAGATCGGAGAACCGAAAAAGAACCCGCGCGGACGGGACACGGGTCAGATCTGCGGATTAATTAAAGATCCGCGTTATAATCCGCCGACATTGCGATGGCGTCGAACCATCAGCGTGAATTCAGCGTCGATTATCTCTTAATGTATTGCCTTATAATCCCTCATTGTTTCCGGATTACTGATTTACAATGGAAGCTCATCACAAATTACGCTAGCTTATAATTTAAATTAATATAACATTTGGGACAATTATAAGGGAAAAGAAGAAACAATATCTGATATAAAGTTTGATATTTTAATAATATATTTTATTATATTTCTTAATTAAAAATTATTACACAATTAGAAATAATAATCGTTAGCTGCGGCATTTTTTCTATAAAAATGCTTTTTAAAATTTACATTTTGTACTGTATCTCTTTAAAGCAGACATTTTATTTTAAGCTAATTAACTGCTAATGAAATATTTTTTTCAAAAAAAAAACAACTTTATTTTAATGACTTATTTCATAATAAAATCCTAAAATATCTTCCGTATATTGCGTTCGCTGTTATTTACAAAACCACGTCGTTAATTAAAGTAAAAAAGTCCATTTTAGCTGCAGATGTTCGGATCCCGCGATTCTAATTAATTAAAATTTATGTACAAACTGGCCGGGCAAATTCATAAAAGTCCTATTTGTAAAGTAGGAACAGTAAACTCGTAAAAATATATCCAATTATATTTTTATTATCAGTATTTCATGCAATTTTTAGTCGCGCCCCGTTTCTAGTTTCGGATCGCAGCAAAATAAACAAACACAGAAAACTTTTATGCTGTAAAATATTTTTTTGTGTGCTTTTATCCGTATTCTAACTAACAATTTATATTCATGGTTAAAAGTAACGGATTTTTGAGGATATGCTATCATTCCTACCGTAAGTTTTTTTTACGCGTTAGAGTCGATTATGCCGGAATGGCATATTATGCAGATTTTTTGAATATTTAACTCGCCCGCTCGGATGAATCCCGACAGACACTTTTTCTACAACGTTTTAAATTTATCATTTACGGCCGCATAATTTTTAATATCAATGCCAGTTTTATTATTTTCTATTGTATGCATATTTTTTCTAAGGCACAATATACGACTGAGTTTACGTTATTATAAAACTCGAAATAACGTTCGGAATGTTTTCCAATAAGAAAGGCGTTAGCATAGGTTGGAAGTACCGAGTTTGGCTTGCAGCCAAAAGGTCGTTTGCTTAAAATATCTCGACAATTAAGTCAACTGCGAGCTGTGTGACTGAATGGGACCAGTATATTTTACGAGATAAGGAGAATTACAAATTAAATTGCAGTTTTTTGTTGTCAGTTTAACATCCAGTTTATTTGAGTGTGTTGTCACGTTGATACATGCCCTCCCCAGTTAATATACCCTAATTTGAACTTATTAAAGTCTAGAACTTGGGTAATTATTCTTGTTGTTTTTCCATTTTAATTTCAAACTCTGTGTCTGAACGTGAATGTGTGCGTCGCCTGTTTTAAGCAATAAACAAATCCCGAGGCGAGTCGTTTGCGCCCCCGTCAAAAAATTTCAATAAACGAATGTTTGCGATTCAAGTTAAAAACCCGCAGCGTACAAAAAATAAATAATAAAACGTCGAATCGTAATACCTTCCAAAGTTAATAAACTGCACTCGTCGAAATCGGGGGGTCGGACCGTTTTTCTTGTTCTATTTGGTAAATATTTCATTTGCGATAAGGCAAGTATTTATCTGGCACAATCATCACGAATTGGAATCGCAGCAAAAGAGTGTATTGTTTCATCGGCGGCAGCGGAGCCTGTGCAAATAGCCCGCCCGCCCCGTTTTGCCGCTACGGTGGCGCGGTTTTTTTTTCTGTCAGGCACTAATAAAAACCGGGCAAAAGTTTAATATCTCGAAATGAAATAACGCTTCCCTGGACACGCGGGACGAGACTCCTATATCTACTTTGACGGGTGAACAACTTCGATTTTAAACGGGTGCGTTCACCACACGATTTCGATTTTAAGCCGAATTAAAACATGTCTATGGGGCATTATGTGGAAGTTAATTGCTTTTTCGATCGACGTTTTTGTGGTACAACAACGCCCATTTGCTTAAGTATAAATACAGGGTTGGCATAGAGTTTACCCATGTGGGAAAAACCTGCAGCTATGGCTGCACCTGATATATTACATAGTTTAATCCATTGATTGTGCTAACTGAATTGTTATAATTTTATAAAGAACTAAAAAGGAACACTATAAATATTTTTTAATTCTACGTAAAAACTATTTTTTTTTAAAGGCAATAATTTTTTACTTCAAATAGAATAACCATAAAATCTTCACCATTGTATTTTATGCTATATTGTATATTAGGGTGGGCCAAAAAAAAATTGACAATATATTATACTATTGTACTGAAAATATTTCAGCAAAATGCATAACAAAAATTTTCAGATTGACATCTCATTTAGTAGTTATCCGTAAAAGTCAAGGATACAGATGAGTTGGATCCTGAAAATAAGGATATCATATATTTACAAAAGTTATCAGGATTTTTTCTGTTTGTTCATTTTTCATTGAGACAAAAAATTCACTCGATGACCTTTGCGTGCTTCTGAATTCGTAAAAGGCGTAGGGCTAGAGCATTTTTAATCAACGGAATTTCGGTTGTCTGCCATGTTAAGCGAAACAATCACGCGAAACTCTTGTAAAAATGTAATGGTACATTATTTAGATGATTTTGGCGGTGTTTTTTACCGCGATTTTACGGATTAACTGCCATCTTCTCACGTCGACGAACAAGGCCCATATTAACTAAAACAAGATTTAACTTTACGATAATAATGTCGGCTCTATTCAGAGATCGCCAATCAAATAATAAGATTTGTTGGACTGTATCTGACGATCTATGTACTCGTGTTTACATTACTAAGCTATTTAAATCAGGTGTTCTATATGTTAATGATGTATAAATTAGTTTAAAAACGATTGATAACCATGATAACAAAAGTGTGTTTATGAAGGAGGTAAATAAATTAATTATCGTTTTATCAGCTCTTGTTTCAACAATGTATATTGTTGTTACTTAGATTTACAGTTAAAGGAAAGCACATCTTAAAAATATGTGTAAACTTTTTTAAAAGGTATAAACTTTATTACAAAATTGTGAGAATCCAATTTTGCAGTACCTTTAACATAATTATAAACAATCAACAAATAGATGATTCTACAATTTAATTTTACTTTTATGTTACCTGTTTACATATTTAATGAGTTTTCCCAGAAAAATTATCTAATATAAGAAATGCAGAAAAAATTCTTGATAAAATGTAAAAGAGTACTTCTGAGTTTTTATGAAAATTCATCCATTCAATTAGTAACACATAAGATGTTAAGATGTACATTCGTATTTTACATTGTTTACTTAATTATGTTTAGGAGAGGGTAGATACAAATAATCAAAGAAAGTTAATTTCCGAAGTGACATTTGTAAATCTGATTATCAAATATCGTGCCCATAAATTATCAATTTCATTTGGCGCAAACTTCACAGCCCCGATCAGATAGTGAAAAATGACGTTTTTAAAAGTTTCCAGCAAATTAACAATTAGCAGAAAAATTAGGCGCATTTAAAAAAGGGTTGGCGCACGATAGGGTGAGGTAATTGAGTTGACTGGGAATGATTCATCAGTTTGATTAATTTTTTTAATTTTCGTTTTCAGCCCTTAAATTAATTGTTTGCGCCAAGAAAATTTGATGCGGAATATCGTTACGAAAATGTTCCACGATATAAATAAAACTGCTTATGCACATCAATCTCGAGATTAAAATAAAAAGAGATTTATCCCTTGTCCAGGAGTGTTTGCTTTCAATATTCTAATCCTATGATATATACATCGGTTTCGGTGTCAACCCGGACAAAACTCCTTTATATGCCTTTACATCCGCAAAATCCGAACCTTTTCAAATTACATAAAAAAGGGTAGCCACTCGTGAGATTTTCCTATTTACACATGAAAGGAGAAAGAGATTTTTTGTTACGGCCCCATTATACGACGTGTTCAATGAAAAACTGTCTCGGAATATTATACACTTTTTTCCTGATTTTTTTATTAACACTATCACTTTTAACATGAGCAAGGGAAATTATTATACGTGTATCATTCCTAGTTACACTACTTGACTGCCGTTAGATTTTAGATCTTTGTGAAAGTCGAGAAACTATGGTAATTGCAACTAAAAATAGAGTCCCTCGATGTCTAATGAAATAAACAAATCACTTGGCCCTAAGCGATAAATAAATTCCTTCTCGAACTCCTATCAGATGAAAAGACCCGCCGTACTTTGCTTTTCACCGCACTTTTTCAATGGAGAAAACCAGTCCTATTTTCGGTGGCGAAAGTCTTTAATTTAATACATCAGATAATTTCCTTTTTTTTTTGGTTTAAAGTAATTCTAGATTTGATTCCAATTAGATTATTCCCATGACTAGCTCATGATAGTTTATTTAAACAAATGTTAGGTGCATTTACTTCATATTTATCTAACGGTAGTAATTTTATTTGAACGTACCGTTATGAAAGGTACACGCAATTTCTGTTACTTTAGAGTGGTTCTAATTAATTGTCACTAAACAAATTAATAGATAATCTTGAAATAAAACCTGTAATTTCGCAAAAAAAATCCTTAACGATACAAGTTGACGCGTTAATTAATAAAATTGACAATTACAGTAGGATTCATTAAGTATACTACATAAACATAATTTTGTGTGACAAGTTTTTAATATCTCGCTAAAAATATAAATTAAATTAAAAACTGAATGCATTCGCACAAAGTAACAAATATTATGAATGAACAATTTCTCTAAATAAAATATTTTCTTTTTTATTCTAAACATAAAGGGTGCTTGAGCTTGAAACTAACGGACGTTTTGTATTGTGTTTCTCGCAACAATTGTTCTTTAAAAGGGCAAGCTCGTTGCGAAGTCCAATAATGTGAGCTTTTATTTGACCGGCCGAGCCGCCGTTGACCGGGCGACAACAAATTGACTGAATAATACGTTTGCAAGGTAAAAAAAACATGCGGAGTAGAAACATTTAATGGCCGTAAAAAAAATACGCTATCCTCGTTTAAAAAGCATCCGAGAAGGAATCTATTAAATACGACGTCCTCGAAAGCTCATTTCACCAACTTGAACGGTCGTTACACAGACAGAAAGTCTCTTCTGAAATATCATAAATCTTGAGATATTACAAGCTTAGACCGGGACAAGAATCGTTCCGTGATTAAAAAGGTGCTCGGGATCTGTTGAAATTCATAAATTAGAGGGAACGTAGTCGCACACAAAAGCTTCTGTAAATAGCTTTTTTGAGTGAATTTTCAGTAATTTTCATGAAATCTTTACGAGTCTTAACTTTCTTATTAGAACGTTGCTGTTAATGCGGGCGTGTTTTTATTCGACTCGTTCCTAGACGCTAAAGCTTTGATGGTAATTATTTTTATAGTAATGAAGACAATAAGGTGGAACATTGCAAGCGTGTCTCAGATTCTTTTAAAGATGTTTATGAAACGTTGAACCCAAATGTAAATATAATTGTAAGTTTAAGGGAGTGTAAAACAGAAATCACTTAGCATAGTGAATAGAAAAATTAGCATTAAATTGAAGATAAAAAAGCTTTCATCATGTTATGATTAAATGTGAATAGACCATAATACTGAAAGCCCATTCGGAGAGTTAAACTTTATCTTTCAGATGTTTTGAAATTACTATTTATGTAAAATATTGCTCCGTTGACCGTCCATAATATAGTTTGGACCCTTCGTATTTTTTGCGCACATTCTATCAGCCATTTACCCGATACATACACGCCTAACAGACATCAGAACGATCTCGTTTCTGTTGTGAAAAGTGTCTTTACGACGCCACCGAACGACACAATAACTACGGGGGCCCATTTAAGCGTTGTGCTTTGATCATTTTCCGATTGGAAACTCCGAAGGATAATATCCGGACGACGTTTAATAAGGTGGCGAAAACCGGACGCAATAACGGAGCATCCCAGCCGCAAGGCACTGTTCTTATATTTTCTCCCCACGTGGCGATGTTTTATTTGTTTGTACCTAAGTTCTCAAATTATCTTCAAGGGTTATATATTAGTGTGTCTAGTAAACAACTGAAGGAACAAAATTGTAATCATTACCTGATTTATATTTTAGATTAAAATTTAAAAATTATAAAACGTCAACAAATATTGATATTTTAATGAAGATTATAAAAAAATGTGTCATTGTTTCAGACTGAAGATGAAGGTAATCACGGAAACGACGATACTCGTTGCTTCATCTTATCCACATTGGCATCACAAGGGCGTTCCAAGGTACACTGCGTCTTGTGCGAAGATCAGTTGCTCGTTTTCGACAGATATCCTCTTGTTGATGGCACTTTCTTCCTTAGCCCTCGTCAACATGCCAAGAGCTGCATTGAGGTAAGGACAATGATTCATTTTCTTTGCATTCAAACGTATTAGCGTGATACAGCAACGTGTTGCATTCCTGGTGTCTTAAAATTGATAAGCTGAATTATTATTGAATATTGATTGATTGTCTGTTTTGTTCCAGGTGAAAGTGGAGGGTCGCACCCAGTTCTTGACGGTCGTTTGCATGGGTTGTCTGGAGGGTGTGACTGGTCGCGGCATTGTGTGCCGTTACTGCAACCAAAAATGGGACGGCTCGTCTCTGGTTCTCGGTACCATGTACTCTTATGACATTTTCGCCGCCATGCCCTGCTGCACCGAAAGAATTAAGGTAAGTTTTAAAAAATTTTAGATGTTTCGGTAATTTGTGGGCAAAGAGAAAATTACAGTAAATTTTTCAACAGTTTCAAGTATGATCACTGATGAGTACTCCTCTATTCTAGTGCAACTCATGTTACAAGCCGGTCCTGCATCCGGCCCAGCGCCTGAACTTCTTCAGCGACTACAGTCACATGGTGCCGTGTCCGCACTGTCGCACTCTAGACACGCACTTCGTCAAGCCCTTGGGCTTCTGCTACACCCGCCAGACTGCACCGCGAACACTCCAAATGTGGCCATAGCTAACGGCCCCCGGAGCCGTAGCCAAAGCGCCTCCCACGCCCCCTACGCCCCCCGATCCAGATCCCATGGATTTGGATCTTGGGCTTTTGTGGCGCGAACTGGCCGGTCTCCGTCTCGACGAGTTTTGTCGCCTGCAGCTGACTAGGGCGCGGTAGATCTGATTCGCCCCGGGGCGCAACTAGTTTTCTTTGTTATGTTGTTGCATTTTTTATGTGGGGGACGCGCGGGGGGCGGTTGCCAGTGTGACACAAATTTGACGGCTTCCAGCCCTAGCTGAGGAACCGCCTCACGCGTGAGCGACCCGCGTAAAATCAGTTATGTTATTAGTTTATTATTATTACAATTATATGTTTGTTAGTTTTTAGTGAATTTATTCATCTTAAGTCGAAAATGAATGACAATTGTGATTATATCGTTAACTCTAAGTTTTATTCGAATTCTGTTTGCGCGAAGGTTAAATAATCCTTCAGTAACCAAACTTTTACTAGTTAATTATGTGTTACAGATCGTCAACTTGTGATAATCAAATATAATTCCAAGTAAAATTTGAACAGTACTTTGATCTGACTGTAACAATTTTACTTATAAACTCCATCAACTGTCTAACTAAAACTAAAAAGAAATCACCTTCGCGCCCTTAGCTAGATTTTAGATTAGTCGTGCACCTGCGTTAGTTCTTGTTCTTTATTTTAATTATCATATCCTTTATTGTTTCATCATCGATCCACGCGATCGTCTTACTTAAATATTTGTAATACATTACAGTACTATAGTAATAACTTTGCTGTGTCCCAATAATTAGTGATAGGTGTGAGAGACGTCCCTGCGGGTCCCAAGGAAGTGTTCTTTTATGGGAGGCGAGGGACGCGGCGTGTTTGGGGTTTTAATAAAACAAACAGAATAAAAAATAGCGTGAGACAAGTGAGAAGTGCATGCCTGTGTCCTGTTAATCGTTATCGATGTCTATGTGATGGGTTTCAGGGACAGTCGGTCTCCCTGCGAGTAGCACACTGCCACAATCATCCCTTATAGAGGTGGGTTCATGTATGTGTTTCGTGACAATTATTTTAATCTTGATATCATATTAAAACTTTTTTACTTTGTTTACTTTATTTGAATTATTTTAATATTTTATATCAAGATTTTTTTTTAAATGAAACGAATTACATAACGGATAATTTTAATAATATTACTCCATTCATTTTTATTTATATGAAATATACACTTTTAGTAGATTTTTTCTCATTATCATTTAAATTTACTTATTTATTTAAATTTAAATATGCATTAAATGTTTCATCAATCATAAATTGTATTATTAAATACAAACAAATATCTGATAGCAGTGGTGAAGATGAATAATTGTTACAACCCCTTCTATATCCTGATGCTGCACAAAGTAGCCTTTTCCGAAACGGACGTACAAAGTACTCAGCCGCTCAGATTATCCGCAAATACCTCAGAACTAATTTAAATACAATTGAAATAGAAGACGATGAATGTGGCGGATCTAGGAAATTGCTTCAAGTACAAACCGTTCGTTACTTTTGCAAATTTTATATAATAAATAATACATATAATCAATTGTTGAGGGTAAAATAATTCCTATCTCCGTTTAGCCAAAGCTTCTGTTGTTTTTCTTGAATAAGGATTTGACAGCGCCGAATGCGGTGCAAGTTTTGGACCAAATTCGTCGCGTCACTATCCACTACACATCGACCGACTTGATTTGTTGCGCGTGTGAGAGCGAGCTTCTGTGCCGTAGTTTAGATTAGTACTAGTGTAGCTTTAGAAAGGTAGAACTGCATGCCCAACCCGCTTAGCTGGCTCTGAAATGACTATAGTGAGTAGGAACTTCCGCTTCTTCTTGTTATCGAGGCCTAAGACACGGTCTAATAATCTACCAGTTTTTTTACGTGAAATCGTTCTTAATGTTACTATTACTAGTGCGGTGGACAAGCAACTCCAAACTTCGGACGGACTGTGAGTATTCTAGTCTAAATCAAGCATTTGGTTCTAGAACACCGTCTTCTTGATCGTGTGCATCCCACGTTTATAGTCAAATGATTTAGGCAAAATGCTTAAACTAGCTAAGAAATGAGGATCATCCATTTCATCTGTCATCTGTAAAATATTAAACCATAACACTTACACTTTAACGTAATATACAACTAGGTGATGCATGTTTTATTGTGATTTGGAGTAAGTACTGATCCACTATTGGGTCATTAGACTTTCGATCTGTTTAATCAAGCCCAAATTTTGTTAATCATACTCGGTTGTTTTGTGTCAAACACTCAATCGTTAATCCACCGACTGCGCCAGATTTGAGATAACAAAAATTGGGGTTCATTCCACGGATATAAAATGACTCATTTTGATTATTATCTTTTTGACAGTCGTTACAGCGACTTAAAATTTGTACATAACGTATTCGATTTCGAAAAAAAATAATTAGTTTTTTTATTAATTGGTATTACAATAATATATGTCGATTAATCGTAAGTCTAGTGCGTAGTGATTTTTTATATAAATTTAAAAATACGAATTATAGGTGTAATCGTTGAAGAGGCGCGGCACCCCAAGCTGGTGCGAGGACCAAATCGGTGGCTGCCAGAGCTCGACTCATTTGTCTGGTTTCGGGCTTATTAAAAACGAGAAGTCAAACAATATGCCAGAACAAAATCGTTCGGAGGTCCGGTGTCCTCTCTAATCGTTGCGGCTCGGCCTACACTGATTAAACCTCACTGAATGAACTCACTCAAATATCACGAATTCTATCTAATTCTTATCACTGCCATAAAATACCTCTGAAAATTTATTTAATAAACCAAATATGAAGGTCTGAAAATAATATTTTTGATATTTTATCTAAATCGAAACAGAAGAATACTCCATTAAATATTGTCATGCCAATTTGAAAATGTGTCAAATATTCACCATCAATATTCAAGACAACAGTCATTTTTGATAACTTACTTTTCAAATATTAAGTAGTTGACTATTTTTCATTTAATTGAAAATGTGATACTACTATTAAAATATTTCTTCAATAAAAATCGTTGGAAAAACTGAACGTAGATCAAAATAGAGTAGGGATATACAATGAATTTTGGCCGGGCCGCTGTTATTCACTTGATAAGGCTGTCGATGCACAATACACGGAGGCGCAATCAGGGTAAGGGTCGTACCATAGAGCACCACTATATGTAAACTTAGTAGTGTAGCTTGGCTGCAAGTAGATAATGATATGTATCTGTGTGTGTTTCGCTTATGTCTTTTAGCCTAACTTTTTGAGTCCTCCAGCCACCAACCATGAGAACAACCCGTCGAGGTTAATTACCTTATTACCCAAAATTTTTGGTCCGGTTCGCGGTAACTGGTGATGTCTCGACATTGCTGTAAACTAGTGTTTACGAATTGGCTTAAAAAAACGTAATGTGAGAAATTGACATTTTGTGATACTATATTTTTATACGAGAATCGTGGTAGCGTTTATTATTATTATATTGGTACCGCTAAATTTTTTATATTGTTGTTTTCAATTGGCTCAAAATTTTACGATATGATAAGACGGGGCGGTTCCGTTTAAAAATGTGTGATTCAATCGTATTTGATAAGGAACTCATGAGTGATAATTTTTTTATAAAAAATCGTAAAAATCCGCAAAAAAATTGAAATTGGACCGTAAGGATTCTATGTTTTTATACTAAAATTATTGTAAATTGTATAACGATTTAAAAAGTAGACTTTTAAGACTTAAATAGGATTTAGGTGTCGTTTGTGTTGTTCGTTGCTCATGGTTGTGTGGTGGTTCCCCTGCTTTTGCGTTGACGGGTTGCAATACGTGCAGTTTCACATAAAATAAAGCAACATCCACGAAGTCCCATTGTCACAATAAAACCATATAATTCATAGCCTCTATATATTGTACATTTTTAAAACTCAGGTCAATGCTTATAGAGTGAGGCATTTTTCAAGTTTATGATGATTATAATATGTAAGATTTTAACAGATAACTGGTTTTAGAACTGACATCGGATAGAGGGAAAATTGTCTCTGATTATAATCTGGTCGTTGGTACATCAATAAATTTGCAAACATTCAAACACCCAAATGTATTTTTATTAATATTACCATAATAATATTTTGAATTTTCTTGAACACTTTTCGCTTGCATATTAAAGGTTTTATGACAAGCAAACTTTTACAAAATAAACATATACTTTCTTTTAAATTAACACATTACGAGATATGTATCTGCCAACGACCCCCAGTGAAAAACCTGTCGTGTCGCGACCCAACCTTTCTCCTATCGAAGTACAAATTTTTCATATTAACACTTTTAACATAATTATTAATTATTATTCATTAACAGATAACCAATTGTTTCGGTGTCGTAGATTTTCTCATAGTGAGGCCGCGTAATTTTAGCGGTCACATATGTATAACCGCCGCTAGAATGCTCCCTCGCTGTTTTTCAATTACACATAATTATTATTATTGGAAAGTGTTGAGCGTTGAGAAGGTAGTTTATGTATGTTTATAGTGTACTGTAGTAGCGGGCGGTGGATTTGGCAGGGCCGGGAGTCGACGCTCTGCATTGCCGCCCCTTGGCCTTAGTTAGGGGCGGCACTACTTTAGCAGAGCGCGACCGAAGCTTATTGTTATCGATATGTTGAAGCTGCGGTCCCCAAAGCTCGATCGAAGTCGACCAAGTCCTCTTCGGGGAGCTTTGGGAACGGTTGCAAGGGACTAAAAGTCCGCGAACGTTACAAATCAACTAGTGATTACTGATTGAGTACAAAATGCTGCCATTTCTCGCCGCGCCGGTTTTATTATCATTATTATTATTATTGATAATGTAATTCTTCAGAGTTTAGCATGAGCAATATCATCAGAGGTTTTTATTATCATTTTGTTTTCGGTAATGGTTCCATCGATATTCCATTGTATGTTATCCAATGTTTAGACAATAAAACATGTTTCAATAAAACAATCGATGCATCAAACCAAGTCTCCAATCTTAGTAGGCAATTAACTTATTAATTATTATTGGTATGTGCATACGTATATATTAGCAATAAATTACTGATTTGTTTGTTGTTTTTCGTCGTGGAATATCGTTGCCATTCCTTTTAATAAAAAAATGAATGTTAAGTTGAATATGGAGGTGAGCATTTCCGTAGGTTTTCTTAAGCAATGTGTGCCATACCTGGAAAGGATTCCCATGCCAAATATACTGTATGAATCTGACGGAGATTCTCACATCCTTGTTGAATACCAACAAATTTACAAACAATAAAAACAAGTATGTATTTATTAAACACTACTAGAGTACCTATGATGTCGCTGGAGAAGCATGCAATTGTCAGGATCCTTCAGTATATTGTAAATTATCTATTTGTAACATTAGGCTAACAATAAAATTGTAGCTGACTAAGTCGGTATAATGTCACGGAGTGTAAAGCTTTAGAATGTACAAAAGTTATTTATTTTTCGTTATTGTTTTATTGAAAAAATATTTAGGTTAAGACGGTTAAAAATTTTTCTTCCTGGTGTCATACCGATCTACCCAGCATAGAGTATGTGGAAATGTTTTTTATATGCGTGAAAATTTGATATCAATATAATATATGACATAAAATGATCGAGCTTTTGACGGCTTTTTATATAAATGTAATACAATGGGATTACAAATTTTTAAGACGTAATTAATATAACCATTGTCTATATCCATGTGTTTTATTCGAAATACCCCTTCCAACCTCCCAACTTTGCCTTTCATATTAAGACATCTATATTTTCTGTTATTACAAATGTTTTTAACACAAGTAATAATATCAGGTAAGTAATAATTTATAAACAATTACTAAACTAAATTCATATTGATTTTATAATACTTAACAGTACCGATTTTATCTAAGTATTAATAAATTGTGGAAAGTATGTAAAACACCAAAAATCTAAATAATTTGGAATTTGGGTTTTCTGTTTTTGAATTGCGAATATTAAACACCATATCATTATACAAGGTGTTTCTAAAATAGATGGTCAATATTTGGAGTTGAACCAATAATGGGTAAATTTAGATTGTAGGTATATAGTTTTCCTAAAGTAAATCAACTCTTGAAATTATATGAAAATCACATTAGCATTATCAAACATTAAAACTCAAATATCTCAAAAACTGCTGTGATAATCAAAATTAATTAAGAGTAGAAATTTGAAAATTAAGTTAAATTTTCATTGGCGTAGTAAATTGTGTGACAAAATATTTAAACACAATTAGACCAAAGCTAATAGAAATAAGGGGAAAAAACATTTTTTGAAATTTAAATTTGTTGTGTTTTCATATGAATTAGTGTAGCACTGATATAAGCATATTGCTTTTAAGGATTTTGCTAGGGAATATTAAAATAAAAAAGGCAGGATAAAAGAATTCGTAAGAAATTCAATAATACTTTTATCCTATAAAAGTCTAAAGAAAATGCACCTTCAGTCTCCTAAAATAACATTGCTTCTATGTATGCAGACGAAATTACAGACGTCCTTTGCCCTATCTATTAGATAACGTTCGATTTATTTAAATTCGCGGCACGACCATAAGACAATACATACATCAAACGTCAGCGAAAGGCCGTGATCGCAGGATTCGTTGGAATAAAAATCCTGAGGGATGTTCTTGGGGACAGGACAGGACAACGTCTTTCAGAGGGGTCGTAGCCGCCAACCGCGATGACAAACGACCGGAGACCTGTGTATGCAGAGTGGCCAGTGCCACATGGGCCGCATAGCAAATAGTGTCATCAACAGTTTATCCGAAGGATCAAATGGGGCCCCGTACGACGACCGACTCGGGATAATCACAGAGACGCCTGGTCTAACTTCGACTTGCCCTTTTCCGATATCAGGCCCACCTCCGTCACGCCACATGCCAACCAAATTTGATGGAACTTCTTGGGGTTCGAGCGGATTCCTATAATTTGCATTTCGGCAACATGTCTATCGTTATAGTCGATAGAAAATTACAGTTAGATCAGGTTTTCAAGTGGGCAAAGAACACGATCTGTGTTGAAACAATTATAAAAACACTACTACAAATTATTATTAAAAGAACAAAAAAAGTTTTATTTATAAAAAAAAAAACTACTCTTAAAAAATTTACGCTGACTCAAATAAATCATAAAGTATTTTTTTTCCAAAGTAGATGGATATTCTATAAAATGGGACAAGTTATCAAAATACTTTTTTTCAAATTGGCATTTTCTTTTAATTAAATTCAAATTAATAAATTATATATGGTAAAAACTGGATGTGTTTTGAAATTTATATAAAAAATAATAGACTACTCCTATTGGATACACTATTTGAAATAATTTTTACGTGGAGGCATTCACTCTGAACAACGCAATTTCCGAGGATTAATCTCGAAGATATGAATTTTTATTTGACATTCGAATACCAATTCCGTAAGCTGATTCGGAACTTATTTAATATTCATTACTTCGGGGATTTTCAGTTAATCACATTCGCATCATATTTGAATTTTGTTATTCATATTACCGTGTCTGTCACTTGCGCCAGATTTGTTAGATAATTGTTTTCGAATTGGGATTTCTACTGCTATGGACATAATAATTATAATGTCCATATAAATCTCCACCAAATAAAAACTTTTAGAAGTTGATACATTTTTCAGTATTTTATAACTGCCTTTTTAAATCATTTTTATTATTACACTTTCGTACATACAATTGTGGTCAATATTATAGCAACTTTTCAAAATATTAAATATTTTAGCCATAACTTCTGTATTTAATGTTATAGTTATTTTTTATTATGTGTTGCCGCTGTGAATTTTTATATTTTTTAACATTTCATTTCTTACATGTGTTTACCTATATTCATTTATTTTGGGTAAAATTATATTCATCTTTAATTTATTTCCGTGTTTATTAATTTGGGTTACTCTGATTTTTTATTCATTTATAGATCATTTTTATTATGTTTGATTTGTGTAATTTATATTAATTTTGTTGGTAAGTAAAAAACTAATTTATTTGTAAATTACATTATTAAATTTGAAAAAATGCTGATTTTTGCGTTTTTATGTAATAAATAATAATAAATTAGATAGATAAGATTAGTTAAAAAAATGAAAACCTAACCTAACGTAACCTATTTTTCAAAAAAAAAAAAATTGTCAATAACATTTTTTAATGAAATGAAATCTTTTGAATAAATAATTTTAAATTTTAAATATATTGATTTTTTAAGACTTTTTCTTGAAACTAACATATTTATTATTTAAAACTTTTTAGTTTTGTTCCAGATTTGTAAATATTTTAACAATAATTTTCAAATATTTATGTAATAACAAAAATGTAACATTTTTATATATTATAATATTCTATTTTTGATAAACTTTCTGAAAAAAAATATCTTAAGTTAGGTTAGGTTTGGTTTCTTTTTTTTTAATATTCTACTTTCTGAAAAAAAGTATATAAAATTATATGAATTTTTTATAAAAAACATCAAAAATCAGTACTGTTAAAGTTTAAAATTAATTTTTCTCTAATAAATATCTTATTTTTTTGATTTGACCAAGATAAGTATTTCATCACACCTAAAAATATAATATTAAAAAAATATATGAAATAAATATACAATTTTTTGATTTTTTATTATATGAAACGTGAAAGCTCAATTTAATAAAAATTGTTAAATTTTTAAAAATTCATAAAATATGTAAATTATGTTACATATTAATAAAAATAGGCATATAGTATAAAAAAATGTTCACCAAAATTTCAAACAAAATTGTCGATAGTGCAATTTTCCCATTTTTAATGGCAGAAAATAGGCAGAGTGGTGATTCTAAACAATTATCTCAAATTGGTGGATTATCTCAAATGGGATGCGAATCCCGATGATTTATAGAATATAGAAAACATGTGAAGCACCAGTTTGGAACATCAGAAGCTCTATTTATTTCGCATTTACACGAATTTGTTTGACGAAATAAGTATAAGAGTAACCGAAATTTCCTTAATTCATTCTTATTTTGTCAAAGGGAACAATATATTTTTAATTGATTTTGTTTCTCTTGTATTATAATTTCTCTTCTCTGCCCAATAATTTAATAACTTTTTAAAAAACAAAATAAGATTGACCAATTGCCTTGTAGATAACAATAATCGAAAAAGCAATAAACTCTTTAGGTACTAACACCCAATTGAAGTCGTATAGCTCTTAATATATTTTAATATGTTACTATAAATATGGCCACTACTGTACGTACATAAAGAGAATTAATCAAATGGTAGTTAAAATTTGATTATTAAAATTGCAATGAGTTTACAATTAGTCGAGGAACATAATAAGCGGTGTGTTAAATTTCAATTTAATGTTTCGAGAAAATTACGACGTCGCAATATCCGCAACAGGGTCCGGTCATTTCGGTTTTGTGAATGTCACCCGAACTAAATCGAGTTATTCGAAAGTAACTTATGGATTGTTTAGTAATTTAAGTTGGACCGCAAGTTCACAGGGCGTCGGAACAGGCTTCGACCGAACCGCAGACTGGACTGCCGGACTTGAGGCATTTTCGGAACGGCCTTTATTAGCTGTCCGTGCACCCGGACCTCGGTACTCTTCCTTAAACACGTCAAACTCCCGACTTCGGACGGGCAATTTAATGTCGCTAATTTATACGTGCATCAATCAAGATTTGATTGCAAAACATCCCGGTTAAATACTTCGAAAACGACTGGATTCTTCGACACAATCCAAGAATTCACCTTGATCCATTATTAAGCATATATACTTTCAAACTAAATTTCTCAGTTATTAGCTTCTTATAAAAATATATTACACATGTAAAATCAAGTAAGATTTTAATGCATGTAATTAAAATTATTTAATTAAAAATTAATTATCTTCTTTTTAAACTATTAACCATTTTTACATTAAACTTTTCATTCAACAATTTTATTATACGTTGTCAGAAATACAGAGTTAGTTTTTCTTATTTTCGAGAAGATTTAAGTATTTTTTTTCTATAAATTATAATTTGAAATGGAAGGAAGCTTTGTGAGTGAATAGAGTGAAATTCAAGTTTCTTGTTAATATTTTACTAGATTTATCAATGTCAGCTTATTTGCATATTTTTTTAGAAAGAGTGCTTTTAATTTAAATTTGGAAATCCAATGTCCGAATCAATAAACCAAAACCAAAAATTAATAAACTTGTACAAATTCAAGGGTGTTGTTATATTCCACATTAAACGTTACAAATTGAAAATTGGACATAATTTCAAAGTCTCAATTGAACAATGGCGTGTATTACGGCTATTAATCTGAGCAAGGTGTACATGACACAGTTTAATCAATTAACAGGAAATTAATTAAAGTTTCGCTATGAATCAGGGTACGAAACCCGACGTATGTAGAGGTTTGCGAACGAAGCAGTTAACTTTGGTGACCATATGGACATTTTAATGCTTCTGCAGTTTTCAGTTTTCCGTCAGCGAAATTGTGATTTATCGATTAGGTTCCACCTTTAATTGACTTATGTTAATTGGATTAATTTAATAAGATAACGGACCTTTACCTTCAAACTAGAGGTTGACTAAAAAAGGGCGTGATTTAATAATTAATGTTCATGTAAAACGGCTACAAATTTTGAAAATGAGGCTTGCAATAAAATTTTTACGAAGTATTTTCCTAAAAATTAAATCAGTAATATTTATCAGTAGAAAAAATAATTAATTTTGATTTAGCTATAAAAAAATGTTCTATAATGATACTTCTTCTATAATATATTTTTCTATAAAATATATAATATAATATATATAATATAAACCTTTTAAAATTTATATCTATTATTAATTTCAATAATCTATATATTTTATAGAAAAGTAAAAATGGTAGCTTTGAAGTAAATATAAGTAAAAAACATTTCAATTTATAATAATATGTAATTTAAATTACCAAAATAATCGTGATGTTGAATTAGAATCCCATTTGCAGAGTGGACGTAGGTAATTCAAAGAGAAGACAGTTTATGGGACATGTTTGTGGACGACGTCGTTGGGGTCTTTTTGCATCGTAATCCAAACTATTTCGTTTAAAAGTCCGGGGGCAGACCGCGACCGGGCGCCCATAGATTACTTATGTTCGCCCTCCGTTCCCTTCTTACTTTATCGTTGTTTTAATTGTTATCGTTGGCTACAGGTTAGTGCTTGTCCGAAGATGCCCGGGGCTCGATCCTGCATCACTGCCGCAGCCGCAGCTTTCAGACGGATCCGGGACCGCTTTAATCAAGAGACTTTTAGTCCGACCGCACTAAAACGGGAATAAGATTTTTAATAATTCCTCGGGTAATGGTTGCTTTAATTTAACAGCTCTTTAGCGCCGGCAACATCATTTAATAAGTTTACTGCTGGTCTTTGTGGGACCTTTAACAGATTAATCCCGCTTTGTGATGCCGTTTTGTTTATTATATTAGTTTCTGTTATATTAATTTTCATTCAGACGAAATTAATTTTATTGTAAATATTTTTTTTAATTATGAAAAAAAGTAACTAAAATAAGGCTAAATTTTGACAGCTAATATTTAAAATTTCGAGTCATGTGTGTTTTTCAAATAGAATTTATAGTTTTGTTTGCTTTTAAAAGATTAAAAAATATCAAGTTTTAAAATATATGTAGTTTTTGATAAAATAAATTATATCTATCAATTTGCAACAATATATATATAGTAAATTTTGGGATAATTAATATAATAACAAAAATACTATCACGTCTAAACAAAAATTAATTTAATGTATTTCAAGTACAATATACAGTGAAGTCGTAAAAAGGTCTAATTGATCACTACTATAAAGAACATCAACAAGCACCTTTATTGGCACTAAAACTAAAGACCCCCCTGTCTTCATTGTATATTTCTGGAAAGCTTTTTTTCCTACCTCTTCAAAAGTTAAATTTAATTATTCCGTTCAAGTGTTTTAATTTATTTTTTATTAATTTGAATTCATCCTCCAAAATTTTGATATTAAAACTGGATAATGATATCAAAGAATGAAATGATTTTAATTATAAAAATCCATTTTTTCAAAAATTTTCAATAATCAGTTTTTGACAAAAAATAAGGAATTATTTTATGTACTTATTTCCAAACAAGTCTTTTTTAAGATTTGGTTTTTAGATATGAAACATAATGTGACCTTAACTAAAATCATTTGTACAGGCACATTTACCTAAGTATTTGCATCCGTCAAATACAGTTCGTAAAACGAATTATACATAATTCTCGCGTCCAATAAATTATTGCTGACGCTCCAATTAATCCGACACAAATAAATTCGGCAATTCCGAACGCACCTTGTACGGGATTTATATTTAGCCAGCGTATTGTACAGCAGCAATAGCAGTAATTATCAAGTGTTTAGCGGAGCATCAGTAATTCGTGAAAGGGGTGGAAACAAACCGGTGTTCGGTATCAGGACTGCACACGCGGGATATTTCACGCGTTCTGTATTCCATTCAAAGTGTTAACGATTTCAATAAATTTCTTCAATTGCCGGGATTATTTTAAATTAACATGTATTGTTGAACCGAAATTACTTTTTAAATTACGATGCACAGCAACATTTCCCCAAATTACGTTACATCTCGGTAGCAACAACTGAAAACCCACCTATATAGTTTTTAAATGGTTATTCGAATTTGGCAACGTTGACCGTCTTTTCCCCATGGGTGAACATCTTGGGTCTCATTGTGTTCCAATAAAAGGAGGCCCTATAATTGCGCGCCCAACTAAATACGACAGAAATGAATGGGGACGTATCTCATCACATGTTCCAGAAGTGTGTTCATATGCCTTCCGGCTTAAATTAAACTTTTCCGCACAAGACTCCGGATCCTGATTAAAATACCCCTCCACCGCACCACGTTCGAGCAACATCAAACGAATTTATTAGATATCATAAGTTTTAATTCGGTAAATGTGGATTCCTATATAGGAAAAACCTAAAAGAGATGCTTCTAATGGCAGCTCTGGCCATTTCTGCTTTCCAATTAATCTTCAGGGAGGGAAATTATTTCTTATTAATTTTAAAATTTGTTATTGCTTTAATATACTTCTATTAATCATTTTTTTTTTAAATTATAAAAATTCTTTATTCTAATCTCTATTACATATTTTAAAAAATCTTTCATTTTCAAAATTCTTCCAAGTAACAAAAATGTAATTGTTTTAAATTTCGGCTCCACCTATTTTTGACTACTTTCTCACGTTTATTTTTTAATACTCTATTTTTAAAATACTCTATTAGTCTACTAATTTTCAATAAATGAAAAATTACGTAAGTGCTATTTTTAAAATACTCTATTAGTCTACTAATTTTCAATAAATGAAAAATTATGTAAGTGCTATTTTTTAAGAATTTTTTGAAAAAACTTAGGTTAGATTAGGATAGTTTAGGTTAGGCTATTTATTTATTTATAGGGAAATATTCTATTTTTGATGAAGTTTCAAAAAACTGATGAATATTTTCAAAAAATAAAAAAATTTGTCAATAACGCAACAAATTTTTATGAATTTTTAAAATTAGTAATTTTTATTAAATTTAATAATAAAATATTTATATTTTTAAATGATTTCTCATGTTTATTTTTTTAATACTCTATTTTTAAAATATTCTGTTACTCTATTATTAATTTTCAATAATTGAAAATTACATGTCTTTGTTTTGATGAATTTTCTGAAAAAACATTAGATTAGTATAGTTTAGGTTAGACTAATTTTTTTATTTATTCATTTATTTATTTTATGAGATTATTCTATTTTTGATGAAGGCACACAATATGAAATTTTTTTTATATAAAAAAACTCAAAAATCAGTATTCTTCAAATTTAAAATTAAGATATTTTAATTTTTTTCAATTGACCAAGACAAGTTCTTCATCACGCCTAAAAAAATTTGAAAACAAAAATATAAAAAAATATTAATTTTTTGATTTTTTATGATATAAAACATGAACCTGAATTTAATAAAAAAATTTCAAAAAATCATAAAATTCCATCAATATTTTTTTAAAAAATTTTTTTGTAAAAAAAATAGGAATAAATTTTTTTCAATCAAAAATTTCAAGCAAAAACCGAAAAAAGCTTTTTCAATTTTAAAATTATTCTAAGAAATAATATGTTTTTACTCAAAACATACTCTTAATGCGTCGAAGAACGAAACATTCTGAAGACAAAAATTTGTCGATAGCTCAATTGTTCGATTTAAATGGCTGAAAATATATGGAACCGTAATTCAGCAATAACAAATCAAATACTTATTACAACTTTCAAGATTTAAATGTTTCAACGGTGATTCTATTTCAATGGAGAAATATGAAATTTATTTTGTAATTGGTTGTGTTCATATTTTGATTCAAATCATTCAAAATAATTACTCGTTCAACCAGACCGTAAATTTATACCGAGACAGTGTTTTACAATCACAGGATTTTAAGTAATATGTGCTGTGAATAATTAAAAGCTGAGACGCACATTTGATTAATTAGATTTCGCTTGACAACCTTCCAAACTTCTCGCGAGAAAAAATTTCAAACATAATTTAAATCAAACCGTCGCTTAATCACATAACACATAACGAGAACTCGTTACACGAACTCATCTCATTTCCTGCAACTCCTACGGCAGCGCGACTCTTTTTAAAGCTCACCAGTTCGAGGAGCAGGTTTAATTAGGAGGAAGTTAAATTCGAAGTATATTCCCAATAGATGTTAACCTGAATTGTGGGCGAAGGGGAGAGAAAGATAGAAGCAGGAGGTCTCTTCCGTTAAAGGAGTCCACGAGTTTTGCGAGCTTGATTACACATGTCCGATGAATACCAACAAGACGAGGGACCACGGGGCTTCATTGCTGTCTATAATGATGACGTGACGACGTTGTCTGATTTCCGATATAATTATGTTTCAGGGGAGTTTAAATATACCTACATTTAGACTATAAAGAAGGTAATTTGGGAGTTTCGTGACAAGAAGACGTAAAATAAGTAAAAAATCAAACACGCCATGTGTCAAAATATTTTTTGACTTACAAGAACAAAATAAACAGAAAAACAATAATAAAATGTAACTTTCAATGTCTGCATCTCTTGTGACAACCATTTTATCTCAGAATAACGGATTTTATTTTTAATTTCACATTGCTGGTACTCCAAAATTAAAGCTTCTGTCCTCTGCAGCAGCCCAAAAGATTAAATGTTTTTGTGAACACAAACGTTTTCGTTTGTACTGTAATTATATATTCAATTATTAAATTAAGGCCTTTTTAAATAAAATTCAAGGGTAAACAACGTGATTTGCACGTTCGGTGGAGACAGAACATTTAAAATTCTATTTTGACTAGTGAATTTCACAGCCAGTGATTTGTAAAGAACAATCTCGTTTCCAGCGTCGTGTACTAACTGCATAATTAACTAGTTGCAATAAATTAATATCCCGTCCGAATTTGCGCGGAGAACAAATGTACGTCTGGAACCTTATATTACATTGTGATATTTCGCTTTTGCAAAAGAAATAACCAAAAGCGAAATCGTGGGAATAAGTAAAATATACGCCGAACAACACCTCCAACATTTATATTCTGCACGCAAACTCGTCAGACTGTTCTGCACTTTACGTGTTTTAATTAATTTTTGTCTGCAGTGGTTCGTCTACATTTTAATCTCCATACCGTTAACAATTTTGAAATTTATGAATATTTACATTTGATTTGTAAGGTTGATTCATTCCGCTCCGATATTACTTTTCGCGTTTTTTTCCACCTTGAAATGCTCTTAAATTAAAATACGATTTTACATTTCTCTGCAGTCTGTCAGCTCGCGTAAAGCACACATCGGAACAAAAATGAATATTTATTTTGTCGGGTAAAAAAAATCGTGTCTGTGTTTTAACATCAGAATAAATACGTGTATGAATATAGCTTGGACGGGTTCAATGAAGTAAGCTTACCTTTTACCTCTCTTATGTAAACTGAACGTAAATTGATTCTCTCCGGGGGTTTCACATTAATTATGAATTGTATTTTCACACATCTCGTGTTTTAATTTTATTTGAAGTTAAAATGCTCGTGTGTGTGTAGGTGTTTTTAGACTACTGGCAGCATATTATTTTTCCTTTATTTACACAAAAAAAAAATTGTTTAAATTTATTTTAAAAATCAATACAAAATGTTTAGAAAACATAATTGATGCTCTTGAAACGCATCAAATACAGTATTGAACAAAATTAGAACGACTGTCTTAAATATTGAAAAAAATGTGCAAAAACTAAATTATTAAACATTTATTTCTCTTAGTTTATTTATGTCCCACATATTTTTCATGTTCAATAGGAAAGAAACTGTTTTTATTCAATTATTTCTAAAAACCAAGAAACTGTACGCGACAAAAATAAAGAGATTTTTCAGTCGTATTTATATCTTTCATACGGGAATATTATGTTAACATTGCCTCATAATTAAGATTTGTCGGCAGATTTAAAAAATAAAATTATTTTATGGCCTATAATTCAAGAAGATCAAAACAAACAATATCAAGAAAAATTAAAAGCTTTCGAGTTCATGGAAACCTAGAAAATCGAAAACGAGGTGGGCGAAACAGAAAGACCTCCAGAGCATTAAATCAAATTTTAAGAGATTTAGAAGATAAATCAATTAGTTCGTGGACAATTCAGCGTCGGTTAGAGGAGGCAAGGCTGCCAAGAAGACGTCCAGGCATAAAACCCTGTGTTTCGAAAAAGAATCGAGAAGCAAGACTTCTTTTAGCTCATAGACATTGAACTGGACACAAAGAGATTGGAAAAAAGTACTATTTTCAGACGAATTAAAATTTAATTTGGAAATGATGGTGGACAGTTTGTTCATCGCCCTAAAAATAGTAGTCTTCATTCAAAATATGTTACAACTATTAAACATGGAGGTAGTTTGAGTTCAGGTTGAAATAGAAGGCAAAATGGATTGTTTTGTGTATCATAACGTATTAGAAGGTATTATAATATCCTATTGTGAATGGGAAATGCCGTTATAATTTATATTTTAACAAACAAACTGCCAAGCATGTTAAAAAATGATTTGTTCAACAAAAAATCAATGTCTTAAAGTGGCCAGCTCAATCTCCCGATCGTAATCCAATAGAAATTCTGTGGGAGATTGTGTATAAGAAGCTTAGAGTAAAATACATAACAAATAAAGAAAATTTGTTTGAAAAAAATCAAAAATGTTTGGAGGAAATAATATCCAATCGAATCTTGTCTATAACAAAAAGATGTGAGAATGTTATATACAACAAGGCATACTGAAATAAATATATACACTATAGCTCACATGTAGAGCAACTTTAGAAATTTTCATTTGACTTGATAAAAGTGTACATTTAAATATCCATATTATTGTCAATTATGCAGTATGTTTGATAAAGACAATACAGCAATATAATTGTTTATTAGTGGGTTTAGTTAGATATTTGTTAATATTTGAAATATATTCAAGGGACAAAATAGAGAAACTTTAAAATAAAACAACCTTACGTACATTTAGCCTTCTTTTATTTAGTATCTAGTAGCATATCCATTATTTTCAATAACTTCTAAACACCTTTTCTTCATTGATTTTAGTACCTTTTTAATATAATCGTTCGAAATTTCTGTCGAGTGATTCTGAACTTCTTCGTAGAGTTCATTCATGTTTGACAGTCTCTTTGCATGTGTAGTTTTCTGTTAAAATTGGAAATCGTCTTCGAAATGATTGTTTTTTAAATTTAAACCTACTGTAATTTTACTCTGCTTTTCACCATTCCGAAACTTTTCTATAATTTGTTGTTTAATTTGTAAGGGTAAATGGTAACTTCCAGATATTTTTAGATTTAAGGAACTATCGGACACAGAAACAAATTATAAAATCAATTGTATTGAATATAGGGTTTGGTTGCTTTACTTATGAACCCTGCCCGAAATAATATGTTATATACAAACTATGTAAATAAAGATAACTATAAAGATAAAGAATTGTTCTTTTAATAAAATTATTATGTTTTTTAATTTGTTGCTTTACTTATGAGCGATGGTGTATATTTTTTTAATTTTGTCACGATAAAAATTGTTAATTTTCTGATTTTATTTCTTTATGCCAATGTTAACGTAACATATTTCGTCAATAAATAACATAATTTATATATGTGTAAGTAAGTATATATTCTTTAGTATTTAAACAAAAAGAAATACGCTTTAATTTTGTCTGATACTGTATATTCTAACAGGAATTTTGACGGCGAAATTGGAAGGTCTCTTAGGGCGCTTGTAGACAGAAGTGCGAATATAATTTTGTTATGAAATCAATATATGAACATGAGTAGCAAAGGGATTGGGAAGATATATCTGGAAGCACTTCAATTTATTATGTCTAGATATTGAAACATCGACCCCGACTTTTTACAAATTTAATGGTGTTCACTAGCTTTTGATTACATTACTTACATTAAATTGTATTGATTTAAGCATTTCATACTCTAGTGGGTAAATATTAAATATTTGTATAACATCGCATTTGATTGATTTCAACTAATTTATTATATTACATATTTTATAGATTTTGTAATAAAGCTGAAAGATTCATTTACATCAACGTTAAGTTTGATGACAATCATAAGTGACAATATAAGAACAATTCCCTTAGTAGTTCCAAAGCAAATTTGATAATCAAGATGTACATCAAGTCGGATTATTTAAATAGAGCCGGCGCTGCTGCAAACACGATATGTATCTTAATTACTTGGATTGTCCCCCGTCCAATTTGGCGCATTGAACTAAAACATAAGCCCACACCACCTTATTGTTTATTATTCATAAGAGGGAATCTCGAAACTAGAAAGGCGATCTCTTAACGTCGCGGTCAGTCCGCTTAGGGCCCTTTTCTAATAACCGAAAGCGTCGGATGACAAATTCTTGCCCCATTATCTAAAACAACTTCCTCTCCCCCTGTCCTTGGGGTAATTATAACCAGACCACTTTTCGAACTACCGTGTACGGTGTTTTAATTTAAACCGTTTGATCCGACTGATAAAGTAACACGGCTTCCTTTCTGTTGTCGCCAATTTAGGTAATTTGTCTAACAATCGCCCTTATATTAGAAGGGACCTCCAGGACTTGGGTCTGTTTTGTGTTAATGGTTTATTTCAAAATCATGAACCTTTGATGTGTGGAAAGACAATATTAGGTTTCATGGCTAAACTGCGTCGTTAGAATTTAAATACTAGTTATTATTTCCCAAATTAATAAATAATAATTGCAATGAAAAAGATTAGCAAAAGAAATTATTAAAATTATATTGTAGTTTTTAGCTGAGAACATTTAAATAACATTTTTGAGCTTTTATACTTGCTTCTTTTATAACAAATGTCCTCTAATTTATTTCTAGATTATGCTAAATAATTTATTGATTTCTCAAAGGTCATAATGGTGATAAAGTGCTGCCACGAACAGACTTTATTGGATTATCAATTCTTCCTAAAATACTGCGAACCCAAATTACCCTTTTTGTTGAAACCTTTTGAAGCTCACTGAGGAATCAGA
Source organism: Aethina tumida (assembly GCF_024364675.1). Classification (NCBI taxonomy): domain Eukaryota; kingdom Metazoa; phylum Arthropoda; class Insecta; order Coleoptera; family Nitidulidae; genus Aethina; species Aethina tumida. Next base: position 17,958,028 of record NC_065437.1, on the reverse strand, counting down.
CCACGTGTATGCTTTCACACATCACCTCCCGGGAAAAGTCACATGCAAAATAAATTAAAGCGAAACTTTTTAACACAATTTAGTCACCCCCTAAATATTTTTGGTCCGGGGAGTCCGAATCCGCACCCAGTGACATTTTTACGTTGCGAATGAAATAAGTGTAAGGTCGCGTAATCATATTTTCACAGAGCAGGTCGAAGACTTTGATCCCACATAATCGAGTGAAACGTTTTGCGTGGACTGGAGTCACTTCCCGGACCGAATTCAATTTGTCACTTGCCATCGTCGTTTTCCACTTTACCTGGCGGTTTCTATTTTAAAAGCAAAAATCAAAATACTTTTAGTTATTTAACCGTGTGCAAAGATTAGATCTATTTGAACATGACTTAATTAGGAAAAAACATCAGTTTTTTAAATTGATTTATTTCAATCTTGTAAAATGAATGTGCACCATTTATATTGAGTGTCAACGGAATATGTTCACCTAATTTTTTTCAAGAAATTTTATTGATTCATTTGAAATAACTATGGGAATGTAAAAGTTCAATCTTTCATATTTATGATAAACCAGTTTTCTAAATAAGCTGAGAATAAAAAGCATTTAGCACTTATATTTTCACTCTGTTACATCGTACATAAAACACTGCAACATTCTGCCGGGATTATTGTACAGCTGTTTTTCGTTATCGTCCTATATAACTGTGTCAATTTGCCCTCACACCTCCTAGAAACCATTTTCTCCGAAACGCCCTCCGTTTCTCCGTCGCACCGGAAACTGTAAGGACAGCAGATGTGCTTCCGTCAGCTTCGCTTTGACCACTTCCGCACTGGATGGACATCCGAAATTGAAACAAACTTTCCACTTCTAGACTTTGATTCAAGTGGAGACGTGTGTAACTTGAAAGGGATGAAGGATTAGATTCGTCGCACCCAATTACTCACACTGAAAATTGGCTTTGTTTGTTTTCGCAGATCTTATTAGCAAAGTCAAAACTGGACCAGTTGCGTAATTACTTTAAATTGTATTTGCATTTTACACTATAAACTAATGTGATAATCCCAACCGTAGGGGCTTCTGAAATTACACACATTTTTTTGTGTGAAATCAACATTTAAATTAAAATATTTTTAATAATTTCACATAAATTATTTTTAGGTGGTTTATTTATTATTTTAATTGTAAAAGATGATTAATTTTGTACAATATTTATATTAAAATATAATATAGAAAATATACAGAAGTTGGCAGACTTTCATTAAACTTTTACGGCTAATTCCATAGTTTCATTAATAAGAAATTTAAGACCTCTGGGACAAATAAAAGATGCCGTTAATTAAAAATAAAACAAGCCCAGAATTTACTTGCAAGATTTTATGTGGCCGCGTAAAACTCGGCAGTTTTAATAGTATAAATGTGTGGAAGACCGTCTCGCGTTCGCCTCGGCACAAAGTAAAAAGTAAATAATACAGAAATATGTAAATAAATTTTCGACGCGGGGCTAAAATAATATTGTCTGCATTGTGAGCTGGTTTAATAGGTTTAATAATTTTTTTTTTGTCTGAGTTCGTAAATGAATAATATTTTTTAAGGGGTTGTTTTTGTCGACAACGCAGCGGTATGGTAATTTAAAGTTTTTAACGAAAGCCATTTCAATTACAAACATAAATTCTCAAAATGGTACTGCACTTTTTATTTAAATATAGTACTGTTAACTGGTAATTCAATAACTCTTTGTTGTGTTCAGAAAAATGTAATGTATGTATACGAATTAAATTCAGAATTTGTAAAGCTCAGTAAATTGAAAGAATTGATGAATAATACATAGGTTGTTTCAAATTGTTATTTTTATTTGAACATACAGTTACAAATCATACAAATGAATAAATATTTACCAATTTTTATCCATTTTTTTAAATTAATACTAATTAAATGGAATAAAAATTAAATACTAAATTTGAAATGAAACTAAGCATCAACCATCACCTCATAAAATTCATCCAATTCTAGTGATTTCCAAAAGTCGATTGCAGATAATTGATTTGTTGTCTCTAATTTGATATCACTCGGACTTGATATTTTTAAATATGTTAATTCGTTGGCTTTCGTTGGTTCCCATTTTATACCTCCCAACTGAGGTACACTGAAATAGAATAAATAGAGTCATTGATCTTTACAAATATGGTGTTTAAACTTACTTAGTGTGTGCAAATGTTTGCATCATATTTAAAAACAATTTAGTCATTTCTTCATCCTGCTCAGAAGGATAGGCGTTTTCTACAACGTTTCCATACAAGTGTATAATGTCATCTCCATGGGAGACACCTAAAATGAGAGGCTAAATAATTATTCCAAATAAAGGTACATTTAACTCTTGCCTTTCATCTTCATATCTGGACTGAAATTGTCAGTAAACGTATAGTTTCCTTTAAAAGCATACAAATAATAGTATACCGGTGCAGAGCTAGCCCTTGCCTGTAGTTTGGCAGATGTTTCCATACCAACCGTAAAAATTCTGTCAGTCAATTTCTAAAAATAATATATTTTGTTCAAGGATTTGGTTGTAGGATATATTTACCTTTATAAATGTGTTATAGTCATCGATTTCATTGCCATTTCCGAAATAAAAATCTTTAATTTTCTCAGACGTTTCTGCCCAAAGTTCCTCTTCTTTTGTTTCATGAAACTCCAGGAGATACGGAGCATACTTAATCCAATTATCTTCAACTTCAGGGATCAAATCTTCGTACACTAAACATCATAACATAAAATAACTATTTTATCAATTATAATAGTAAACTTACAATAGCCCGGATATAAGCCATCTTCGGAAGTTGAAGAGAATATCCAAGGTATATCATTAACTTCCTTATTGTGCAGAATCTGGTAGGGATGTTTGGGTAGGAACGAATTGTCACCTTTCTCCACAACAGGACCAAATGGTGTTATTGGACTTCCCAAGTACCAAAACTCTTTGAGCTTGCTACCTATTCCCTTGGCGGATCTTTGCTTCAAGCAAGCCTTCAATTCTGACGATGGTTCTTCAGGACAACCTACCAAACGGGCAAGTTTCTGTGCCTGTTTCAATGGATGCTTCGAGAGGGCCCATGGTTGCAGAGAAGAACCACTGTGAGAAATGCCACGGTGGAAGAGACCCCGTGATTTGGGCGACAGATAGTGGTAGTGGGAACTAGCACCGCCGGCAGAAAAACCAGTCAAGGTAATTGAATTGGGGTTGCCACCGAAGTATTCGATATTCTCCTTTATCCATTTTAAGGCCAGAACTTGGTCTTTCAAACCATTATTTCCGGGAATAACGTCATCTCCTGTGCTTAAAAATCCTGAAAGAAGAAATGCAGTTAACAAAGTTAACAAGTTATATGTATTTGAGATATTCAATAAAAATTATCTGGCGTCGCCATGTGATTCACCTAAAACTCCTAATCTGTAGTTCAAACTAACAAATATTAAATCAACATCCACCAGGAAATCAGGTAGTGTATAGCTATGAGGGCTTCCATACATAAATGCACCTCCGTGAGTGTGCACTATCACATCCAAATTGTCTCTAGGATCAATTTTACGTCGTGGTACGTACACGTTTACGTACAGACAATCTTCTTGTCCTAAAAATAGAATTTAATATCATATTTTGATTTTAATTATATAATATATTTACAAAATAAATTACCAGAGATATGATTAAGAAATCCAACTTGAAAACATTCGTGCAAAACTGTAGCGTTCCAAATTCCATGCCAAGGTTCTGCCGGTATACTTTCCTAAATTACATTAGATAAAATTAAACATTATTAAATTTTATTACGTGCTAATGTACTTCAAAACGCAATTGTCCCACTGGTGGTTTAGCATAAGGGATGCCTTCAAATGCGGCGAATTTTTTTCCCTTGTGTGATGTTTTTAAATAACCATGGATTTTTCCCAATGTCGTTTTGACCTCTGGTACTGGATATACGTTGCAATGGACTAAAACTAAAATGACATTTATTGGGTACGAGTATTTTGTTGAAAATAAAGTTCTTTATGATAAAAATATTAAAAATAACACTTAATTTATTGAATAATCATCAATAAATACAAAATAAATTAATATATTTCTATTTATGATGGTTATCAACGAAGATACTTACCTACGTAACATAATATTTGCATTAAAATTAACTTCATGATGAATCAATCATTCACAATTCGCATCACTAAATCTTATAAATTTATTTATATTATCTGAACTCTAATAAATAGTTCGATGAAGGTTATCTGTGTCGTGACAGTCTTTTAACATGTTTATATACGTATGTATAAATTATTGTTAATGGAATAATAAGCAGTTATTATAATAAATTTAGACAATTTTCAAAAAAAAAAAATCTTAAACAATTAAATTACCTTTGTTACATGTGTTCAAGAAATATGATTAAAATAATAAGCAATAGCTTACAGTTAAAAAAATTATTTATTTTCGCCTTGATAATTATTTTATTTTACGCCTATGATTATTTTTACCATTCAAATAATAAACAAAAAACTAATTTTAACCCTTATTTTGTTGAAATGTAAAATGGCTTAAATACTTCCTTTTTTGTCTTAATGGAAATAACTTGCCATTTAGGAACAATATAATATTTCAAATAAAATATGCAATCCGAAAGACAAAGAAAAGTTCATTTGCTGTCATAACTTTCGACAAATAAACTGGTTTACAATAGACATTGTTTTTGACGTAAAAGATAAACGTTACAATTTCGCATCAAATTCTCGAAAGACTTCCGAGAAACTTTACGTCATGCTTAAAACGATGTCGATTATATATATTACGAAAGTTCCTGCCAGAAAGTTGCCGAGTTCTGATACTTTCTTGACACGCGCCCGCTAAAAAATTAATTTAATAGAAACTCTACTTATTATTTTGTAACAACTTGAAATTAGTAGTAAGTTATAGCAACAATTCTAAATTATATTTCTTTATGAATATGTCAATTCACTCTCAAAATATCTAAGAAAATGAGTTTGTTTTGTAATTTTCAATTTAATTTTATTACACAAAACTGTCTAAAGCTCAATAATAACAAATTTATTGATGCATTTCAATAAAACTATACCCCATAAGAGTAGGAGCACAACCATACATCAAACTAATAAAAATATATAACTCCGACGGTTGTAATTGTCCTCTGTCGTTCCCTTCAAATGTTATATCATGAACATATTACGGAATATGCAATGGCCACCCATAAAGCGGTCATCGTATAGCCGATATTAAATGTTTGTCCACTATCTGTTTGCTCCCGGGTATTTGATCTCTATAAGCGTCGAGTTATTCCCACAATACTCCCTTAACTGCTTGAACGTATCCTGCTTTGCCCCTAAATTATAAGCTGGTCATTTCACTGTGGTTTGAAAAATGCTTGATTAGTTTCAAAATTATGCGCAACTAACTATAAAGTGAAAAATTTTTGCGTGGTATGAGGAAAAACATAAACCAAAGGAAAAATCTAAGAATTTGTTTAAAGTACAATTCTAATTAAAAAGCAACCTATTTTTACATTGGCGTGGAGATGATAATTAACGTGAATTCCTGCTTTATTCTTAAGTAAACAACATTATTTTAAATAATATCCTGATGAAACTTTATTATGTTTATTTATTAATATATATGTACTGAAAAGGGAAAATTAACTCTAAGACGGAAAATAATCGATGGCGAGTGGTATACAAGTAAGTATACCAAGTGACAAAGAAATTGCAGCACCAAGTAGGGGGTGTTCAAATTTAATATTGTTTTGGTAAAACAGTGATGTTATAGCAAGTAGTACATGATTAAAATTTGGAAATTTTTTAGACTTTTGTAAATAATTTAGTTATTAATGTGTTTGTCTATCGAGGTTTTCTCAACACTCAATAAGTCTTGGAAAAGATTCAAGGAGGTGATCCACTTCCTCTTGAAATATAATATCTCAAGCTACAAGTACTTCATATCTTAGAACCACCAAACCATATCTCAAACATGTTCTGTGGGTGAAAGGTCGGGGGAGCTGGCTAGCCATGGCATCAGATTCACAGGGGTCTCTTCCAAAAAGTATAAATTAATCTTGGCAACATAGGGTATAGCATTATATTGCTGAAATATTGGATCCTTCAGCCGATTATGGTAAGGAATAAGATAAATGTTGACTTCTTCCTGAAGATAACGTTGCGCTGTCATGTTGCCTCTAAAAAAGACTAAAGGTGAGCAATAGCAATCCCATACCATAACGCCCATTGTTCGGTGTACATGTCGCTCAACATCAGACTAAGGTAAACGTATCGCCCATCATCAAGCAGAATCGGGATTCATCAGAGAAGAGGACTGGATGCCATTCCACAGTCCAACGTTGTCATTGTCTTCGATGCTCAGCGCTCAAAGGTAGTAAAAGATGGGGCCGATAATGGTGCAGTCCAAATGACCTTATACGGCGGTAAACCTTTCGGACTCTTGCAACATACCCTTGTTCTCGTAACCACTCATTAGCCAAAGATCTAGTTGTCGAAAATCAGTCTCTGAAGGCCATAAGTCTTAGATGTCCATCTTGAACTACATTTATGCCCCTTCGACATCCGGACTCTTTTCCGATTTTGAGCACTATCTAACCACGTTTGACATCTCAAGAGTAGTTGGATTTCTGCTAATGCGATTACCTATTTGTCGAAATGAAAAATCCTCTCCAGTAGCCCAATAATTCAGCCAAATAACATTACCAAATTTTAATCGTTTACTCATTGCTATTACGTATATGTTTTACCAAAAAAATATTAAATTTGAAAACTCCATTTTGATGTGCAATTTCTTTAGTAGTTCCCACCAAATAATTCTCTATCAGAATTTGTAAAAACTGGCTCGTTGAGATGCAGTCTAATTTTACAAATCTGTTTATTCAATAGATATTCAGAAGCAGACATTTAAAAATTGACCATATTCATAATATAGAATTAGTTTAATAATGACCAAATATAAGTTTTCACAAAATTTATTTTTTATTCACATTTTGCATATACTCCGAATCAATGATAACAATTCAAACATATGCTAAAGTCCTACGCCATTGTCCCTCTCAAAACCACAAAACCATGGACATCAGCTGCAAGAAAAAAGCACACAAGAAAATCGACACCACAATCGAGGCAATAAATTCAAGGGACCACGTTTCGGTACTTCGGACGCGATTTAATTAAACCGTCACGAAGTACAAGTGCCATATTTTTCTCGTTTAGTCCAAACGGACCGCCACACTTTGATTATATTTGTGTAATCGCCGATCGTATATCAATCTGTTCTGACCGTCGCGGACAGGAAAATCCCACTCGATTTCAATTAGGTGCAATGAATTTATCTGTATTGTATGCAGATTCGAAAGCATCCACTTAGAATCCGGCATGGATTGGATGGTGCGGGAGTTTATTTTTCGGCTAGACTCCTGACGGAAATAACCACAACCACTACTACATTATTCATTTTATTCATTAAGGAACGGATAAAAATTCATCGCTGTTGCGGCTGACAGATGTGTAGTGCCCGGGTTTACGACAGCCTTTCATGTCCAGATATCGTAAGTTAATGGAACTTTTTTTTTTTGTAACTATCGATCAACATTGTGAATAATTAGTCTGTAAACCATATTTGTTGGGATAGCTACAGCTTATTTATAAATTAAAAAGAATCATTTCATATCTCTTCCAAACTGTATACAATAATAAATAATGTTATATTATTTTATTTCCTTTTACCTCTCTTGTTCAGTTTTTCCTTTATATCAATTTAAAATCAATAAATAATTGTCAAAAAATTAAAAATGGTTTTCATATTAACTGTTTATAGATTTTGAAACACACCACTTAAGTATTCTTAATAATTTGTTTAAATACCCATTAACATGAATTCCTGCTGTATCCTTTTAAAAGTAAACAACATTATTTTAAATAATATCCTGATGAAACTTTATACATATAATGTTTGTTCTCACACAGAAACTAAAGGCGTGTTTAACGTTTTCACGTTTATTGCCCGGATCCTCGGATTAGGACCTCTTTTAATGACCGTATCTAGTTTAATATCAAGATATATGACTGTGTTAATCTTCCAAAGTTCGGCTCGGAGATGTTCTTGTAAATAATACAAGCTGGCAATTTTACTAAAACATCAATTCATGAATACTCTCCAGATTAGTTGGCTATTTTATTACTTGGTGTTAATTTGTCTGCGATTTATCGTGACTTCCAGTTAACAAACATAATAAAGTTTTAACACTAAGTTTCCAATTAAAAGTTTTTAAAATAATACACGAAGCTTTAAGTTTAATGTATTTACCAAAATAAAAGCTGAAAAAGGAAATTAAATTATGATATATATTAAGAATATTACTAAAATGACTCATTGTTAAAAATATTTAATTTTTATTATATGAGATTTACACAAACAAAAATCTTCGTTATAAATTCCTTTTATAATTTAAATTACCCGAGCATTCCGCGCATCATAAAATTAAAAACACACACACAGAACGAGAGGGGCACATCGCCCGTATCCGTAAAAAACATAAAAGCTACTTGGACGGCGACGAATTAATTTTAATTCTAATTTTCGTTCATAAGTCTGTGTTGTTTCGTTTTCTTTTGTACTACAGCGGGGTGCGACGCGGTGCTGGGCAAAAGTAAATCATAATGCAAATCATTTTAATCTTGTCTAAAAGCAAACAAATCTTAATGTGCCGCGGAAAAAAGCTTTTGCAATTTTTAAATTAATAAGCTTATGAAAGGTTCTCGCTGAATTACAATTAAATTCGCTGAATATGAATGTATTCGCTTGATTTCTCGGGAGGTATGGTATTAAATTAAATTTGTTTTCAATTAATTAAAGCCCGCGTTGTTCGCAGCTTTTTTATTTATGTATTGTGTGTGCGGGTCGCTCCCGTTTTATATTACTAATCTGAAATTATAAAAGCTTTTTATATTAATAAATTCAAAAAAGTAAAAATAGCAGGCAAAAATTGTGTAAAAATAATTAATTAATATTAAAATAACATTCAACTTTTTTAAAGAAATATTAAATAAATATCAATTTATAAATGAAAATACATGCGTAATTACTTTAAATAAATTTATATACAAGATTTTATAATACGAAATATTATTAAAATGTATAAATTAAATAGTATGATGGATTTGCATTAGAAAACCAACGTGTTTTTTTTTTTTCATTAATTTGATGTAAGATTAATTTCAAATAAAAAAATATGCATGTTATAAACAAATGGTTATTTATGTTTTTCTATCTCAAACAGGAGGAAATTTAATTACTTTTTGAAGAAAAATGATGTCGTGGTTCAAAAAAAATCGATGAATTTTGATGGCCGTTCATTCAGTTATATTTTTAAATGTTTAACATGTCTCCACCACTTACTTTCACTTTCCTTTAATACTGAATTGGATTTCTGTTCAGATAATTTAAGTTACACAGTGTTACCTTTTTAAATGTTTAATATGTCATTATCACGTCTGTGTCATATCAATCAATTTAACGACTAAAAAAGATATAAAATGTAGAAGGTATATAAAAAAACTCACACTTTTCTTTAATACTGACTTCGATTTCTGATCAGACAATTTAAGTTTCGCAGTTTTACCTTTTTAAATGTTTAACATGTCACCACCACTTCTGTATCATATTAGGCCATTTAAAGATTAAAAAAGATATAAAATATCGAAGGTATATAAAAAACTCTCACTTTCCTTTGATACTGACTTCGATTTCTGATCAGACAATTTAAGTTCCGCAGTTTTACCTTTTTAAATATTTAACATGTCACCACCACTTCAGTATCATATCAGTCCATTTAAGAATTAAAAAAGATATAAAATATAGGAGGTATATAAAAAGACTCTCACTTTCCTTTGATACTGGCTTCGATTTCTGATCTGGCAATTTAAGTTATACAGTTTCACCTTTTTAAATGTTTAACATGTCATCACCACTTCTGTGTCATATCAGTTCATTTAACGATAAAAAGGTATGAAATATAAAAGGTATATAAAAAACTCTCGCTTTCCTTTGATACTGACTTAAAGGTTAAAAAAGTTATAAAATATAGAAGATATATAAAAAACTTTTTACTTTGTTACTAAATTTATAGATTTCTGTTCTTCAAATTTATTAGTTTTTCTTCAATGTTCCACCTGTGACCACCACGTTATTTTGAAATATTATAAAAAATATAGAATATTATAATTAATAACTTTGGTGAATGTTAAATTACTTTAGAGGTACAAAATTTCAAAAAAATGATAGTAATAGAGTCTAGATGTTTCTGCATGAAACTATTATTATTATTTTTCTCTCTGTCCAATTTCTACATAATGAAAGGTTTAATTCATAAATGAGAGACGTCTTTTCTTTAGAATAAATAAATAGAATTTCAAAATATATTTTTACCAAGAATAATTAAATCCTAATTATTAAGTCTGCATAAACAAATTAATATGGAAGACAATTAAGAAAACACAGAACATATAGACAAAAACAAGACGAAATTAATCTACACGCAGTGTCGATAAAACAAAGTTCTGAATATATTTCCATAAAAGTTTAGCATTAAATATCTGGCGGGCGCTCGGTAAAAAGTAGCATAATAATTCAGCTGAGGCATAATTGGTTTGTTTCTTTAGTGCTTTATTCATTTTCATTTACTTTCTTTCCAGCGGAATATAAAAGTTGCTTGTTTCTCTGGAGCCACCTGTGTCAAATTAGTAGAAGACAAAACGATCCCGCCGGAGTCGCTTACCAAACAAACAATATTCCATTTGTACATTTTTTCATAAATCTAATTTGCAACGTGCGCTATTTTATAAACGGATGCGAGAAACGGTAAACGGCACTTCGTTACGTTTTTACACAAATATTATTATTATATGCTAAATTCATGCTGCGACGCAAACTTTGCACAATTGCAAATTGAGTTCTGCCAACAAAATTAAATGTTACTTATTACAAAAACACCCTAGAAAAACAAATTACAGTAACTCCGAGTTGTAATTTTGAATGAAAGCACATTTTATAAATCAACATGCAGGATAATTTCGATGGATTACTCACCATCCCCCCTATAAAACAAAATAGACATATGCGGGATGACTCCGACCATATCGCAACACAAGTACCATTAACTTCTCGAATGTGTGCATTCGAATCCCACCTCTCCTGGTGCCAGTCATAACGCCGAAGCAGTTTTGGAAAACGGTCTCGGCAGGAGGGCCACCGGTCAACATTTGAAATTGACAAAGTTTGACCATTGGCCATAGCACTATGGTCTCGGCGTCCCGGATATTGCGACTAGATATTTATGATGCATGTTTATGTTTATGGGTTTATTATTCCGACCCGGCACTCAATGGGGCGCGTCCGCGATTGCTTTTTAACGAGCCCGTGTTCAATTACTGAAAACATGGAAAGTTACGGATGGAGGTATTTTTCTTACGGCGACAAAAGATCTTAATGCTGGTGCACTTACATATTACCTACAATACATCTCTTATTGGGAACCATAAAAAAGCAATAAATACTCAGTGTATCGTTTAAAATTAATGTAAAAATAAACTGTTGGATATACTAAAAACAAAACGTAAATAGTTATACTATTCTTTGTCTTCGGTTGCGAAGTTGATATAATCTAATTTCTCTTTGTAATTCTTAGAATACATGTTTAGACATTTCAAACAATTAATCTATTATCATTCCAATCAGTTTCTGATGTACAAATGAACGTTTTATTCGAGTTTAATTAAATGTTCTGGTGTAATTACACTTGTTGACAAAACGTGTTTCCAATTCCCGATAGAAACAATTTCATTCTCTAGTTTTCTTTCGACTTCTTCTAAGTTAATTAATTAAATATAATTATGATTAGAAGTATATATAGACGTTCTTAAAAGAGTGTAACGATATGATCAAAATGAACTATAAATATGTATTAATAAAACTGAGTAATTAATTGAGTTAATTAATTTTTTAATAATTTAATATCACTTTTATTAATTACCTATTTTAACAAGTAATTAGATTTTAAACCCTCGTTAAGGGTGTCATTATTCGATCATGTAACCCACTCACTTCATAAATGACAAAAAATGTCCAATTAATTAAAAACATGTCTCGTATTTCTGCGTTGAACGACGTGACATTATTATATTATCATCATTACAAAATCATTAACGATATAATTACTTTCGGAACCAATTAAAATATAAAATATTATATTAATAAACAAGATTCAAATATAGTTTATTGGTGAAGTAAACTTAAAACTTAACTGTTAGGAATTCCTGACAAAGGTTTTCCTCAATTTTTGCCTGTAGAATTTAAAATTTGGTATGTTATATTTGTTAAATATTAGTCAACATAGATTTTGAAAAAATTACATGTTAGAGAAATCTGATATTTTCTTTTAAAAATTATTTTGTTTAGTAAACTTCAACAAAAATATTTTAAGACATTAAGCATGCTAAATTAAAGATAGTTGTAACAATTAAGCCATTAATATTAGTATTAGTGTTATTTTAAATAACTAATGTTAACTGGATTTTAAAAAAGTTAACCAATATTTACCCAATAACATCAAAATAAATTTAAACACTAAATGGAGTCTCTGACTTCATATATTAATTGACAAAATTAAAGTTAATTATATATCTAATATGATTCTTGAAATATACACATAGTATCTAGTTAAAATAAAAACTATAGTGTTTAAAATTATAAAATGATATAACTAAATATAAAAAAACAGATAGTATATTATATATTATAAAATTTTATAAAAATACTTTTATTATTATAGAATGTCACCAACTAAGTGACAAATAAAAACTAGTTTCTAAATCACCTAAAGTCGCAACATAACCATATCAAATTCACAATGGAATTGGAGAAGGAGAATCAAATACCTTTTTTGGATGTCCTAGTAAAAAGAATCGCTGAACATTTAGACCATACAGTATACCGAAAACCTACACACACCGAACGGTATCTACATAAACTATCTAACCATCATTCTAGTCAAAAACAAGAAATCATCAAAACATTAACCGAAAGAGCCGAAAGAATATGTGCCACACACCACCTCGCTGAAGAACAAGAACACTTGGAAAAAACACTACAAGCCAACAGAAACAAACGCTCAGAAATAAGACGTAAGCTTTTCTCCTATATATATGTAAAGTTACCGATAGAATTGGAAAAATCTTATTAAAACATAACATCCAGACTGTTTTTATACCAACAAGGAAGATTCAACACAGTGTCAGACCTGCCAATGATAGGAAAGACCATCAGACAGCTTCTGGGACCGCATAACATGCTCTTGCGGGAAAATATACATCGGTACTACAACTCGAAGACGTTAAAAGCAAGTTTATAACAATTATTTATTTGTTTATTACAGTGTTAACCCTTTAATAACCTTATAACCTTCAATTTTTAATTCTACATTTAGAAAATTTTCCTTAATTGGATATTTGTTTAATAATTAAAATAATAAAATAGATAAATTTCACTTTTGGTGAAACGTAGCCGATAAAGTTTGTCGAAACGAATCGCATGTTGCCCCTGAAACGGCCGGACCGTCAGGGAAAGTGCAGCCTATTGATTGAATTGCATTACATTATGAAGGTTGTTGCACAGTGACGAAACTAATCGATATAATCGCGCGAAACATGATTTAAAAATTTAGTGTTTCGGCCGGAGCCGAATAAACTGGCTGGTTTTAAGCTCCGGGTTAACCGACACGATCGGCGTCGCCCGTGAATTACTCCTATTAATATTAAATTCCATTTTGGCGATTCGCATGCGCCGCAACTGTATTAACGCAGACGGATAATTACCGAATGTCATTGTAATCTGTTGTAATTGGAAATAATAAACCGATATTATTAAATTTATATGGCTTCAACCCAGCGTGGGTGCACCGGTTTATTATAAACAAATTTTCTCAATTATTTATTGAAACAAATTGTGATTATATGTCATTATTGTATGTAGGACATAAAACTGAGTATTATCTACAATACGTTAATTCATATACTTTTATATTAATATTAATATATTAATTTTAAAGTCCAGAAATTTAATGTCCGGATAAAAAATAATAATTTATGATTATTTCATTCATTTATTCATTAAGATATCAAATTAACGTAAATATAGTAACTTACCAGTCCATTTTTTAACTAATGTTGAAAAGTAAAAATAAATAATTGTTTCTAAATATAATATACAATATAATTAATTAATCATATTGAGTACATATAAGAAATAATATACATCTTATTGTATTCAGATTAATATCATCAAATAAACAAAAATTGTTTGTTGTTATTAAAATAAAGTATAAGTATAAAAATACTCAGTTTTATTTCCTACATAGCTTACATATATGCCAAATATCTTTATTTTTGTTTTGTTATCTTTTCTTATTTCTGATTATATCAATATATCATTTATATTATTTTAAATAATAATAATAATTTTAAAATTATTTAAGCTTTTAAAATAATATGTTAATTCTTCTTCACGTATATTAGGATTAATTTCTGGGTGCCTTTAAAAAATGCTCTCCGAAGATAATTTCAATTTCCTCCTCATCTCAGTTTTTCATTTTTTCTTCAGTCCCATATGACAAAAGTCATATCTCATCGTACAGAAAATATCTAATTACATTTTTTGTAGAAAATTAAAATGTACTACAAAAAATATATATACATATATATCTTTGTAGGAAATTAAACGGTCCATCTTCTAAACTGTAAGAGTTGCGAAAAAATTGTATATATCTTTTTTATAGAGCGTTCAATTTTCTAAAAAAAATACAAGTAGAAATTTTCTGTACGATTAAGTAATGGCGAGATATAGATTTTAACGTATGGAAAATTGAGATGGGGAGGTTTAACGTGAAATTTTAAATTAAAATTATTCAAAAATATTTCCCAACTGTTTAAAAAAAAACAATTCTAAATTTTTGGAACTTTCCCTTCAGATTTGAACTGCTTATTAGATAAAAAATTAGATATTGTCAAAATTAAATAAACAATACATGAACAAATATATAATAACTGTGGTGGATGAACGAGAACTTTTTATCGAATATTTTGAAACTTTATTTGAATTTCTAAAATGTTTATACGAATTATGGCACTAACTTAAATATTTTAAAAATTAATATGAATTATCAAATAATATGTACGTGTGGTGCAATAAATTATTTTTTGATTTTTTCGTATTGACCAGGATCAACTTGCTACAAATACTCTTTGATGATGATTGTTTTTGTCGAATTTAATTACAGAATCTGCCAGATGTTCCATTGGATTTAAGCCCAGATTCACTAAGGGTCGTAGGAGAACATTCACGATCTGAGCCAAAGACCATTTTAGTACAGGAAAATTATTTTTCATAAGCATATAATGCAGCATATAATTTGCCAAGATATCTTTATAGACAAAATCATTAATTTTATGTTTAGTATGAGACCAGTACTAGATGTTGAAAAACATATCCATACCATGATGTCTCCATTATCATGTTTAACTGTTGGTTTTTGGTACTTAAAATCATGACTTGTTCCAACTGGCCTCCTTACATATTGCCTACCATCTGATCCTATAACTTATACTTAGTTACATCGCTTCATAGTTCTAAATTCCTCATGTATAGAGTCCAGACCATATGACTTTGGACAAACTTCATTCGGACTTTTCTAGCTCTGCTTCATACAACTGATGTCTCGTTCTTGATTAAAAACTTCAGCACTGAAATCTTGGGATATCTCCTGATTAAGTTACCTTTATTCTATTGTTGAATTGTTTACTGATATCCATCTGATCCATTTATCGACATTTAGATTTGTATTTTGAAGACGTCTTTAAAAGTGTTTTAAAATTGCTCAACATGCGAAAGAATATCTCAACTAATTCTTAAATTTTGTGAAATCTGGCATTGATTTAGTCCTCCACTTTGAAAATCTATGATTGTTTTTTAAGTATTCTGATCATATTAAAAAGTATTTCATTTTTTTGTCCAACGTCAAAAATGTAAACGCAATTAATATTGTGCAAAAATATTTACATATCTTCTATAATATGTTAAAGTGTAAACGAATTTTCAATAGACTGATATTAACAAAAACAATTAATTTCTTAATTCTTAATTTTCGTACTTTTGACCACGATCATTTACTTTTATATTTATTCAAATAAATCATAAAACAGCAACGTAAATTTCCAAAAATACAATGTTTAATTTAAAAAGTGAACATAATACTCTTCTTAATATTTTTCATACTCAAATAAAAAATTATGCAATTTTTTTTTTTTTTTTGGAAAATGGTATATAAAAAATTATATATTCTCGTAACAAAACTCGTAATCCAACAAACACAAAACTTCATTTGACATCCAATTGAATTTCACATTGGCCTCGAAAAATATCGAATCGGACGGGCGAATGCGAAACGCGCTCACCGAACACGGTTATCTGCATTCATAATAGAATTATTTGGCGAATGCGGCGGGAAACCGGTCGCGATTCTGGCCGTAATGTCGTAATGTATGCATGCATTTATCGCATGCACCGGCCATCCGGCCATCTGGGAAGGGGGGATTTTGGGCCCCCATCGTCCGACCGTGGGGGAGACTTGATAGCATGTTCATGAACACCGAACGCAGAAGGGTTATCCATTATAATGACCTGCGTATTCATTGTGTGCTTGAGCAGGTCCGTTTTCCAAATTTACATTACATATTCCATTTGGGACTTGCGCGTGTATAAATTTTTACCGGCCTCTTTTTTTTTCGGGGGAGCTAATTCGATCGATTACAGTCTTTGTTGTCTATGCAACGGAAAGAGTCGGTGCATGTCTGGATGTTACGGATAGTAACAAGCCGAGCACATTAACTTCGCCTGCTATGGATCGATAGCCACAATTTTATGAGGGAAATAACATGATTTTCATCATCAATTATTTTAATTGATAAATAATTCAAGTTTGAGTCATCTATTTTGTTAATTTTTAAACCATTACATACAGTTGTAAAGTTAAGACTAGAAAAATAATAAATTCCAATATTCTAAAAACAGCTTATCATCATCGATGTCCTCTGATCCATTTTTTTTTGGAAATACCGGAACCAACAATATTATTGACCAGATACCGGATTGAAACCAGATGGTTGATTCCAAATTTGGTAGAAAAAATAAACATACTTTACTTCTTTTTATTCTATGATTTTTATTAAGAAGGTGTTTCCATCAAAAAAGCAACGATATAGTCCATATTTTTGGTTCATCACTTCTAACCAGCTTACCAGAATTAGATCATAAAAATTGAATGAAGTGGGAATAATCTCCTAAAGGGAGATAAAAATCCATGTAACTAATGGAATGAGGAACATAATTTTCCATTTTTATGCATGAAGAGCAGAATAACTTTTTTCCAGAAGTGAAGGATGTGTGAGAATAAAGCTTAATAGCGTGTCGACTACTAATATATTTTTTTGCCTTTACTTAGTAGGTATAAATATTATTTTTTTTTTTCAGTTTTGGTACAAAATCTAGCCAAAATCGGATTAAAAAATAAGCTATTCTTCCGGACACCAGATACAAATCTGCTTCCAGGGGTAACATTATATTTAATACTATAAAACTTCCCATTGTACATACGAAAATGTTAATAAAATACATTAATAAATTAAGTATGGATAAAATATTTGAATTTTTCAAAATTTGTTACTTTATTCTTATTATTTTATTAAAAATTCACCCTAAATATTTGCTCAACTCTTTCCCGTGTCCCAATTCTAATTTAATACAGTCCTTATTAAATTCGGAACAAACGAGTGAAAACTTTTAAATCTCCGCGAACTTGTTGACTTTTGACTGAATTCTAAAAGATCCCGAATTACTTGGTATTCAGTTTGTTTCAGATAGGTCCTTTTCCCCTTTCGCGACCCTCCGTGACTGACTTCACTCAACGGCCAACACACACACATATTTGAAAAGTCGCGAGGCCGAATTTAAGACAAACGCATTTGAATTCCTCCTACGGCGGACTGTTAACAACGACCGAAGGGAAAGTAGGGAATATTTCCACTTCAAATGTGGCACGTGATGAAACAAAACAAATGTCCGGCTTTCAAATGGAATCTTCTGAGTCAGGAGGGTCCTTTGGTTGCAACTTCCTTGGTGAATTTTTATCAGTTCCAGATTTTACATGGGGTCAAGTGTCCACACAGTTTTTTCCCTATTTTCAACGCAATTTACATTCTTTTACATCTCAAAGGAAAGTCTCTTCGGTTATTGAAAACCTTCTTTTCTTCACACAGTTTTATTATTAAATTATAAACTTTTTGTTTGGATGTCATTGATATTAACTTTATTGTAATACTATATGATACATTTTTAAGCCAGATTTAATATTATCCCATTTAAGTATTATAAATTATATATTAATATTTTATAATAAACAGAAGACGGGATAAAAATTTATTAATGTCTTATTGTTTAATCCAGAAGAAAACAAGAATAAGTAAGAAAACATAGAATGAGTATTAAAGGTCACTGCCAAAGAAAATGTTAAATGCTTCAATCTTCAAATTTACATCTAGTAAAGCATAATTACGGGCACCAAAAGATGATGGATCCTGAAGTGGCTGAAGAAATTTATTAGCAGTGATGTTAGAAGATAATAATGAAGTGCTTTATTGGTTAAAAGCAAAACAAGAAAGACTTTCACACTTGTACACCTAATATCACATTCACAACCTATGAAGAACAATTAATTTATTTTACTCAACGATTCCAGATCTAGTAATACTGGTTTTCTGTTTTCTTTTCAAGAAACAATGCAAATTAAATAAATATATATGTAAAAAATCTGGTAAACTTTATAATTCTAAATGCCACAAGAGTCAAACATATTTAAATAACTTATAATAATAAATAAATAAACTTATCAAGTTATTATTATCATTAAGCATTATTTATGTATGGATAATATATTTTTCTTCCTTCTCCATTTCTTTTATTACTACTACTAATACTGACTGTAAAATTAATATTTTTATATAATATTAAGATGTTCCAAGAATAAGAAAAGTTACAACGTACCCCCTCTAATATATAGCAATAAAAGGCAGCTAATTTATATTTATTTAAATTAAAAATCTCTTTGTTTACTTAGTTATTAAATATATTTTAAAACTTCTATCAATGAAATATTTTTAAAACTTAAACTATTTTATTATTATTACTTCTCCCATTATGTGTAAATTAAATGAAAATTAAAATTTGATCAATAATTTCGTTCAACACCGGTTAATTTCTATATTTTACCTTCAGTAATCTATTTAAATATATTACCCTTATTATTCTAATTATTTATCAAATAGTTTTCGTAGTACGTTTTCTGTATTACAGTTAATAAAAATTTATATATATATATATAAATTTCATCAAATCTATTTTTAAATTAAATATATTTGAAGTATTTCAATAATTAGGGAGTGGATTTTTTGTCAGTCGCTTATTCGCAAATCGGATTTCAGACTGTTTTTTAATTAGAACCGGCATTGAGTGAAGCGCATAAATTAGTCCCGTTGCAGATCATGACTGTTCTGGCGCGGCCCTTTTAATATTCATATCCGCCTAATTGACTTAGGGACTAATATCGTTATCCTGATTACTAAAAATTCCGCGGCCACCGAATAAAAAGTTTTAATCGAATCCCGGGCCCGGTTGAAATGCAGGTTGTCTTTATTCATGTAACAGTCAGGAGTATTAAGGAGCAAATTAAGACGAGGGTCCTTAACAATGTTATCCTGCTGTGGAAGTAAACAACTAAGAAATCAGATTGAATTAGGTGAGCTGTATTCAAAAAGTACGGGGAAACCGGGGGTATCGGTTTCAATTTGACTCTGAGCGCATTTAAAGCGGCCGCAGTCCCTCCGGTTGGACTGATTAGATTTTCGGGTGCCCCAATTCATTTTAAAAAAATCACTGTAGTAACCAAATGTATTGTTGAAACATCGATTTTATCCGCCAACTTAGGCATACATATGTTTGAATTGTTCACAATCCGTTAAACAAAATCATTGCTATGTTAGAACGTATAAAACTTAAGAATTAAGGACTAACCTCTGTTAAATTGATTCGTCAATATTTCTTAGCTCAAAAAGCAAACAGTCCTAATCTATTTTCCTATCATATAAACCTCTTGTGAAAAACTCCCATTCCATTTATCCAATCTCAAGTTTAACACGCTCAGATACCTCACATTTTTTACGCATTTTATCCGCACTTGTTTTAATATTTCGCAAAGAGCTTTAAAACTCCTGGGCAAACATAACAACGCTCGAGATCCGCCACCGATAACTCCGAACATTCTCCGTTTCACACATGGTCTTACACACGCCTCCCGTGTAATCTTTATGGAATAAGAATGTACTTTGAAGTGAGTATAACAATCTACCGAAACTTTTCGATGGAAAAAAGAACTTACTTTCGATACAAGTTTATATGTATATGACGTGGGAAATCGCAGTCGAACTTTAATTTATTTTATTCTGGACTTCCCTGTTTCCTGTAAACTGCGTTTTTAGTTAAAAAAATTTTAGTCCAATTAAGAATAGAGTAAAACTTACGACATATTTACTTGGCCAAAATAAAACTCATCTTAAAAAGTCCCTCGTACCAAGAATGTAAATTTTGAACGCCATCGTTTAAAGTTATTGGCCGTTTTGATTTTAAATATGGAAGGGTGATGGGTCACACCCCATAATTCAACCGGCGACCCCCCTAAGGCGGTTTCGGGTCTAGATACGTTTTATATGTACTCCGGGAGAATTTGCTCGTAAAATGTACGCTAAAGAAAGTAAAAACCAAGGATGGAATAATAAAAAGTACTAGGGGTGTCATAAAGTTTGTTGGTATCACGATAGTTAGAGCATCGTTCTTTTATTGCAATTCGTTTTATGCGCTCGCCTTCGAAAAGACGAAAGCGATCGATGTCCCTGATAATGAATTCATTGGCGATTTTCTGATAAATTTGGTTTTAGAATGCAGAATAGATAGTTACAATTACGTTAAACTATTTTTAAGACATTTTATTAATTAACATACTTGTATACGACACAGATCTGTGTAAATAAATTATGCCACATTTGAGCATTTTTTTTGAAGCTGATTGATGAAAAATTTAAGGATAAACTTATAGGTAACTTAGATCCCCTTATTTAATTTTGGAATGAATATTCAGAAAACGTAATCGAAAATTATGTAAATGCTAAAAACTTACTAGAAAAATTTATTTGAATAATTAAATCCCCTTCATTATTTTT
Organism: Aethina tumida; assembly: GCF_024364675.1. NCBI lineage: Eukaryota > Metazoa > Arthropoda > Insecta > Coleoptera > Nitidulidae > Aethina > Aethina tumida. The sequence goes on along the minus strand of NC_065437.1, from coordinate 17,936,598 downwards.
AGACTTTTGAGAAAGATATTTTTCCTGTAGACTGACAAACATCATATGTTGATCATTCACCTCTTCACATATTTTATTTTTTACATTATTTATTGAAACCAAAAATTATGACTAAATATTTTTGAATGTTTCATTTTTCTTAGTAATAATTTTTTGAAATATATTGAGTCACTAAATTAATATTTTTTACATAAAAATACTTCAAGTTGCAGAAAACATTGTGAAAATATATAATCGTTATTAGAAATTTAATATTACTCTTTGAATATAAACAGATCACATTTTGCCTTATTTTGGAACTAAATTATTATTATTTATAAAATTAAAATTCTAATAATAGAATAGTAATAAAACAAATAAATATCAATTAGAAATTAAATCAAAGGCAACTTATTTATTTTACAAAATAAATAAGAAATTTTGTTACCACATATAAAATATAGAATAGATCATTTTTTTATATCGAGTAACTCCGCCCCTTACTTCCTATTACAACTTGTACCCTCCTTCTTATCAGTTCAGCTGATTAATAATCTGTCTTCCCGTCAGATGTAACTTCCCCGAACGAAATCTCCGATTTCGTTCGTCTCCTAAAAAACCGCAAGAGTCCAGGACCTGATTCGATACCGAATCATGCCCTGAAACTCCTCCCACCCCTCCACATCACGATGTTGACTAACATAGTCAACGCCATCCTCCGCCTCCAACACTTCCCGGCGGCTTGGAAACAAGCCACCGTGATCTCCATCCCCAAGGCTGGCAAACCTGCCAACCTTACTTCCAGCTACCGACCCATCAGTTTCCTCTCCACCCTGAGCAAAGTCGCCGAGAGCGTCATACGCTCTCGGATCGACGATCATGTGGCTGCACGCAACCTGATCCCGAACGATCAGTTCGGATTCAGGCTTGCACACGGCACCGGTCACCAGCTTCTGCGGGTGACCGAGACCATCGCCGGCTTTCGCAACCAAGGTAAACATGTATCCATGCTCCTCCTTGACGTCCAACAAGCCTTCGACCGTGTCTGGCACGATGGCCTGATCCATAAACTTACTGACATGGAATTTCCTCCATATCTGGTAGGTACGATCCGTTCTGTCCTGTCCGGTCGTTCGTTTCGAACGCGGATCGGTAAGGAACTCTCCACCCCCAAACCCATCACGGCTGGCGTCCCGCAGGGTTCCCGTCTCTCTCCCGTCTTATTCAATCTATATTGTTGTGACATGCCCACCCGCCCTAGCGTCGTAAAGGCACTATACGCTGACGACGTTGCCCTCATCAGTTCCAACAAAACGATTCGTTCGTCTGCGGTGCAGATAAGGAACTTTCTCCCTGAACTTCTCTCCTGGTACACTCAGTGGAGATTGAACATTAACCCCGCGAAATCTGAGGCCGTTTTCTTTTCGAATCGTCTCAGAAAACCCCTCAAACTCTATCATATCATTCTATTTGATGGTCATATCTATGACCATCAAATAGAATGGAGTCCGTCGGCTAAATATCTGGGAGTAATCCTGGATAGAAAGCTGTCGTTCCTCCCCCAAAAGAAGCTGTCCAGGGAAAAAGCCTTGGCAGCGTTTGTATCTCTCAAACCTTTCTTTCATGCGAAGAAAGTCTCCCAAAGCACCAAACTTCGCGTCTTCAACGCGGTGGTGCACAGCATATTTACATATGCTTTGCCGATCTGGGGCACGATTAAGCCGTGCCATGTTCGTTCCTTGCAAGGAACTTACATGCGCTTGGTGAGATCTGCCCTGGGCATTCCTTACTATATTCGAAACGCACAAGTCCGCCTCGAATATAATATTCCAACCTTTACGGAAATCAGACATAGATACGCCGTAAATCTCCGGAATTCGCTTCCCGAACACCCCAACCCGGAGATCTCCAGTCTGCGCGACATACTCCCCCGAGGAACCGATAGGTACAAAAGGCCATGCCTTTTGGCTATCGATCCCGATTTCTAAGCGTCCATTGCGACATCTTCCCCAAATTAGCGGTCAGTCCGCTAACAGTACCGAAGTATACCCCCCTTTGTTCACCGCGACTTCGGTTCGCTCATTCCGCATGGTTATGATCTTCGGATCGGTGCCCGGAGAGTGGTTTTTAGTCCGTGTGAATCGGACACTTGCCTCCGCCGACCCAGTTTCAGGAGGCGTCTAGCAAGATTTTCCATTCTCTCGTCCCAAAACAAAAAAAAAAAAAAAAGATGTAACTCTTAGTCAGCCTTCTCTAGACCATCTCGCACATGTCCAGTCTCTAGAAACCGTTGATAGACTCTGCAAACTACGGATTGGTCAACATTAAATGCAGCAGCCACATCAACTTGCCTCGAGTCAACTTAATAAATGACCTTTCTGCATGATTTTATCAAAAAGCTGTAAAAATTGGTTGTTAATTCTGGAACAGACTTAAAATCAAATAATCAGAGCATATAAAAATGTATAATTATATTTACATTTTGGTCAAAATATGTTAATATGCGTTAAATACGTATTTTGAATATGTAAATATTAAGTAATCCAATGCTTTCACATTGGAACATTAATATAAAGCTGTAGTTCCACTTATCACTGACAATCTGCAACAATTGAAATCACGAAGACCAAAACCGGTACATAATGAAATCGAATAATTTCGCCTTGTAAATGCACCGTAATATCTTAGTCACAACGTAATCTTTCATAATTTATCAAAACCCGATCCTTTGTTCAACACCGAAAAAAATACACACTACATAATTGCATGTCCAAGTGGGAATAAAAGAAATCATGCCAGGCAATATTATCAGATTGAGCAAACAAATTTCGAGGCGGCCATAAACACTGCATCCTTACTTATTCAATTGCATTGTCTCTTTCGCACGATATTTGGTGGCCGGCAAGAAAGGCCTTTCCATGCAATGCATCGCGTGAGTTTCGCGTATTTCAACGAGCTATTTTGCGACATCAGGAAGTTGATAAAATCGAGCAAGTGAAATTGCACCCTTAATGCGGGCACATAAATTCGGTAGCTTTTTCACGAACCAATGTAAACGTGTTGATGTTAAGATAGTTATGGAACTTGCATACAGGAATTCATCATGCTAAAATAAATATTCCCATTATTTCGGTCGTAAATTTTAAATAAGTGGACAATAAAATATAAAAAATAATCAAATTTATTGATTTTATTTTGTGGATTAATATTAAATTGGAATAATCTTAAAAATATCTCATAATGTCAGTCAGATAAAGACTTAATTCATTAATTTTCCTAGAAATTCTTAGTGCCAACAATTAGTAAAACACTTTCAAATATGTTTGATATTCCCAGACATGATTTTCATTTCATTCCATGATTTAATTAATATAATTGGATAAAATCCATTTCATGAGAAATTTGTAATTTTTAATTCTCTCTCTGACTTATTATTAAGGAATACATATATTTTTATTTGATGTTTTGGAAGATGATAAAATCAATAGATAACATGTAAACAATAAAAAATATCTTAATCAGTTTTCATATTTCTTTCGTTGTTAAATATATTGTATTAAAACAAATTTATAAGCAAAAAACTGTGTTTCCATTTTTAACGAATCATACTGTATATGGCCACCATATATATACATATAATATAATACATACAAATGAGTATTAAAAAAATGCATAAAAATTTAAAATATTGTTAGTGTGGTTTTCTTTTCGGATGCGTGGATTTGACAATTACACTGGCGGACATAAAGAAGTAATAGTGTAAACCACAAAACCACCACAAAGCTATTAAAAAAAAGGGGTATTACGGACCACTCGTAAAACTCGGTCTCGTTCATTCCGTTCCGTTGGACGCCATAAAATCCTTCAGCTTCCGACTCATACATTAAATTAATTTTAATTTGATGCCACGGTCATAAAAGATTTCAATGAGTTACGTCGGTATCGTTTCGGGGATTGGATAAAGGAAAGGATTAAGTGTAATGGAAATTATGCGATATGAGTTATTTCTAAATTAAATTTCGAGCTTAATAAATGTATTAAGATAATATAACTAAATTAGAGGTAATGCAAAATGTATTAATATAATACTTCCTCCTCTCATTCCTCTTCTTAATTCTTTTAATTGTTGCAAAAAACCTTCAATAATTTGCTAATTTTTTATTATTGTGGTCCTGTTGATTTTATACAGTCAAATGGATCATGCACAAATATCCTGAATAAGATATAGGCTTTTGTTAATTGACCCCATTTGAAAAGGGACGAATTATCGGGTTTAGAGAAGGTTCTCCCAAACAAATTGCTAGGAGAATAAAAGTCAATCGATGTATGTATTGTGGTCTAATGTCTGAGTACATAGTCTGTAAAAACGTTTGACAGACGCTCTGGGCGACCAAGTGGTACCACAGAAAGGCAAAATTTTTTGATAATATTAGATTTTAAAGATCTCCATACGTCGATAAATAATATGGCAGCTGCTTGGCTCTATCGTCAATATATCGTTGAGTCAGGTCATTTGTCAAAGATCAGAATGATGCCATGACGGTATAAATTGGGATAATAAATGGCATGAGTTGGTTTTTCTTATAAATCTTTTCTGAATTTTGCTTAAAGATGAATATCGACCTTCGAAGAGTCTAAAGAACTTGGAGAGAAAGACGTATTCTAAATCCAGTATATTCTATAGGACAGCACGTTGCTCAAGCAGAGAGCATAATTCTTTGAGGAGCTTTTTGTTATGAAACCAGGTACCCCTTGTGTTTATAGAGTATGCAAGTACAAGAAGAGTAAAGAACCGTACCTATATCTTATGTTCAAGACATCCCTAACGCCCAATTTCATTTAAAAAATCAATCTGAGATCAATATCGATGTTTAGTAATGTTAAAATGCTTAGAGATGGAGTAAGTGAATTTGAAAGAAGCTGAATTATTAGTCTACTGGAGGCGAATTTTTCATTTCGACAAATCGGTAATCGCAGTAACAGAAACCCTCTTGAGATGTCGTCAAACGTGGTTTGACACCCAAAATCGAAGAAGAGTAGGTACGGATGTTGAAGGAGCACATATGCAGTTCAAAATCGAAGATTTATGACTTTCAGAGACTGATTATCGACAACTAGATCTTTGGCTGATCAGTGATTAGGAATATAAGCGTATGTCGTAAGTGAAACAGTTTACTGCCGTATAAGGTCATTTGGACTGTAGCATTATTGACCCCATCTTTAACTACCTCTGACTGCTGAGAATCGAAGAAACGACTATAGTGGTGTAGAGGACGACAACATTGGAATGTGGAATGGCATCTAGTCGTCTTCTCTGATGAATTCCGATTGTGCTTGGGTGGACATGACGGGCGAAAAAGAGTCAAAAGACGTCGGGAAGAAACAAGTTAACCTCAGTTTAAGGTTGAGCCATGTACACCGAACAATGGGCATTATGGTATGGGGTGCTATGGCTACCTTAATCGGCCCAATGATTCAATATTTCAACTTCAAATGAATCTGATTCCATGGCTGGAACATGTTTGGAATATGATGAGTAGAAAGCTAGGAAATTGACCCCAGACTTTGGAGGTTCTAAGACAGTAAGAAGTACAGTCGGCTGCAGAATGACATTACCACCCTAAGGTCGAGTTTCGTTTGCGACCTGCACATTTATTGTTATTTTAGTAAGTAACAATTTTGTGTGACCATCTCAACGCAATACTTGTAGAACACTTCTGTAAATTTAAAAATTTTTGAGTGGTAGTATAATTATATTATTATAAAATTATTATTTATAAATTTACATCGTATTATATATAATACATTTTGTGCATTCATATTGATATTTATAGATGAAATAAAAGAACTAAATATAAACCAAAATTTAAAATATATAAATTTTATTAAATATATATAAAATAATTATAAATAAATATAAAATAATTTAACAATTTATATTAGACTGTTTCAAAAAAATCGACAAATTTGTTTTTTTTCTTATTTATATCGAAAATCTTGTTAAAAATGGCAAAAAAAATCGTACATTTTAATTTCCTGTTTAAATAAGACGGGAACGGTGTTCTCTTGGATTTTGAAAATTTTTAACTTTAGTTAGAGATAATATTTCAAAATGATCAAAACAAATTTTTATAGAAAATTTAACGCTCTCCAAAAAATGTCTCTTACAGTTTTTTGATATATTCATTTTTTCAAAAGTTATTTAACATTAAAGTTGGATTGATTTAAAATTTTGACATTTTTCTCATTTTCTGACGCAACCATCAACTTTATGGGAAAATTTTATATGACATTTTTTGTAGAGAATTCAATTTCCTATAATTTATCTCCGAAAAAGTTTTAGATATTTTTTACAGATCATAAGTTACCTGCTGAAAACTAAAAATTTTATTAAATAAATGTTATTTTACTGCTTAAAATTAAGCATTTAATTTAAATAAATATGACCAATGTTCACATAATAATTTATTATCCCAATTGCTTACAACTAAAAAGTATGACTATATTTTAAAATATCTATAATAAATACTACAAAGCATTTAGTTAATGAATTCTCAAACAAGCGAAATAATACACAACATATTTTATACAAGTTACATAATATATAACACTGATATTTTCAAATAGTTTAATGGAAAAGTAATGTTGTATATCAGGGGTGGCCAGCTCCTTGATAGTCAGAGCCATTTTTCATAATTTGAAATGTTTCGCGTATTATCCAAAAAATGTATTAAAAAAATTTGTTTACTAAAATTGTACTTATTGAAAAGTACAAAATATGTGTATTGAATTAAAATATTAAAAATTAAACATTTGTTTTACTTCTCTTGATAATTCTGGAATTAAAAGGGAACGGGGGTACATTTAACGAGAGCCACAAATAATCCTCCAAAGAGCCTCAGGTTAGCCACCTCTGCTATATATTAATAAAATCATAAATATCTTAGTTTATGTCAATAGGATTAATTTTAGTTCATAACAGATGAGAGAAAAAAAGAACTTTTTTTTCTAATTTTATACATTTTTATTAGTTTTTATAAACAGGGCTATTTTATTTAATTTATGACTACCTGTGATAATAATTTACAAAAACTAAGTTTCTTTAATTTAGTCAATCTCTAATTTTCTCGAGAAGTGTTTCCAAAAATATGAAATACTTATTATATAATCGATAGGAGTAAATTTTTTGACCCGCAATTGACCCTTTGTTACGTATACCTGGATTTTACGGCCTACATTTTTTTGGGGTTCTAGGCGGGGCTTAGCGAGAGAGGGTCGCAAAGGATTTTGTTTGGAAAGTGGTAATGCCATTCTGCAGCCGACTGTACAGGTACTGATGGGCAGTGTTTAGATAATCTCGATACACAAACAGATTATTAACTAAATGATTAAAAAAAAAAATAAAATCTTTCATATTTTGTTTCCAAATTTTAATCATTTACTCTTTGTCACTGAGCTAACCTAGACGAGTAACTGAGTGTGTAAATTTTCGGGATGGACCCACACTTTTGATGGAATTGCTTGTTAAATAATTCCTGTATTATTATTATTATTTTTCAGATATTTTATTTTATTTATTTATTCGATTACATGTTAACAGTAAAAAATATATAAATAAACTTCTATTTAACACATATTAATTGACTGATTAAATAATAACAAACAATTTTGGTTTAATCATAATATTAATAATTTTTTAACAGTTTTGCCATTTGTTTATTGTGATCACATGTACGAATCGACAAGTTCGTAAACATGGAAATATCTTCGTAAAACATTGCTGTTCTGGACCGAAAATTTATTTACTGCGACCAATGAAATGTGCAGCCGTAAATATCCCATCATATGTAACGGCCGGGTTATTGTTTAAAAATAAGGTGGAACACGCGGCGAACGGCACGAAAAACATTTCAATAAATATTGGAAATATTTTTATCGCGCTGTAAATATGCAAACATTGGATCGTAAAAGGGCCGGCCTCATGACGACGGGTATTGCACACATATTTCGTCCCCGGCCGTCGGGGGCTTTGGCAACTTTGAATTCTAGTAGTGGCGGTGGTCGAGCCGGAAATTTACGACGTCATTAAAGTTGGTGACGAGCGGCCCCGTAGATTACGTCGAACAAAGCGCAAGATGATAACTTATTGTCGCATAAATGTCCCCGAGTTGCGCTCCACATTTTATTATGTGCGTCGCCGCTTTATTTCCCCGGCCCCCGTTAAAAAACTGATCGGCTCCCCCGTTTCTGAATGGTATAGTTTAGTCGGTTTACGATCGGAGCGGTTGCAATGAATCTTTTGTGTTTAATTTATGCAAAATAAAGTTTTAATAGCTGCCTGCAATGATCGTATAACGTTTATCCTGCTTTGTATTTTGGGACGCTCGTAAAAACCTTCATGCAACACTTCCTTTAATGAACGGTTTTCTTCACGTGCTGTTTATGGCTGTCACACAGATTACACTATTCAATTTGGTAGCCCAAAGTATAAAGTCGTATTAATAGAATTTAATATTAACAATAATTTGCTTGACAACCCCAACAGACATCTTAATTCCACAAAAAAATCATCAAACGTTGCGTACATAAATTCTGTCTCCACTGTGTAGTGAGGTATCTCGATTCGACATTTTTCATTTTGATCGGATCTCCGCTGATGTATTCATGGTGTGGCATCCTGTTTTATTTTTGCATCATAAACTGCACATAGAGATATATCGATGACCGAGTACGGGAGCCCTTTGGCGCACTCATTCGTGTGTCACAGCCACACATTCGTCAAAACGACTAACAAAACCGAATATGCTTTCGGTTACATTATGCGCCGGATGTGTTTTTATGGCCCGCAATTCTCAAAACCCGCGAATAATTTTCGACTGGCTGCCCACGGCTCCTCCTTATCCGAAAGACATGTGCGTGCAAGTTTATTTTTTGTTTTCGTATTATTGTTGTTTGATGTTATTTTGGCACGGCTATTTTATTTGGAATTGGCACAATAGAGTCTATTGAAAAGATCGATGCAAGGGTGTTCTGTGGCAAACACTACAACAATGATTGAATGAATTGAATGTATATTTTTGAATAGAGTATCAACAATAAAACACTTTTTGACAAAAATAAACTCGCACGGACGTCCAATTTATTTATCAGAAATTCTCTTTTTTAAAATATGTGATCAATTTTTGTCCATATTGATGAATCAACATGCCAAATTATTTATTTATAATTCACTTAGTTTAACACAATTTTAGCACATAATCGTTTGTTTTGTGGGTAATTGTTTAGAATCACGGCTCCACCTATTTTCATTCATAGTCAAAAAATTAAACTTTACACAATTTTTTTTCAAAATTTTCTACTCCTCTGCCCATTAAAGAGTATACTTTGATTGAGAAAAGGAAATGAATATTTCTTATGATTTTTTTTATACTATTTGCCTATTTTTTTCAAAAAGTTTGTCTAAAATAGCATATTTAAAAAAAATTGTAACGTAATTTTTTACAAATTTTTAAAAATTTAGTAAGTTTTATAAAATTGAAGTTCCATTTTTTATTTTATAAAAAATCAAATAATCAATATTTTTCATATATGTTTATTAAATATTCTATTTTTCTGTTGGTCAATAGAAAAAAATCAAAATTTGTTAGAGAAAAAATTAATTTTAAATTTTAACAATTCCTTGAAATTTTTATGAATTTTCTTATGCCTATTTTAAAAAATAATAATGTCAATAATATTATATTTCAATTTTTTATGAATTATTGAAAATGTTGGTAATGAAATTTTTTTAAATTTAATTAAAAAATATTTATATATTTATATTTAAACAATTTCTATTTTACCCTCAATAGATAAAGTTATATTTAATATGCCAATATTTTTTATTAAATTTGAAAAAATACATTCTTGATATTTTTTTTCAAAATATGTTATTTTTGATGAACTTTCTAAAAAAAATAAGTTAGATTAGGTTAGAAAAGTTAAGGTTACGTTATGTTAGATTAGGATTCTGAAAAAAAATTGGTATAATGTAAAAAAATTTTTTTTATAAAAATTTTAAGAAAAGACCTTAAAAATCAGTGTTGTTGAAATTTAAAATTAATTTTTCTCTGAAAATATTTTTCAACTGACTAAGACAAATTCTTCATCACGCCTAAAAATAGAAAAATATATAAAAAAATATTTGAATATTTTTTTATTTTTATGATATAAAAATTGTTAAATTGTCAAAAATTCATAAAAAATTGTAAAATTACGTAATCGTCATTTCTTTAAAATATGCTATTTTTAATGAACTTTAAAAAAAATAGGTATATAGTATAAAAAAATTTTTCATAAAAATTACAAGCAAAAATCAGCATTTTTTTAAAATTAAAAATTAATTTTTTCTAAAATATCTTAATTTTTTACTCGATCAAAACATGTTTTTTATAGTCAAAAATAGGTAGAGCCGTGATTCTAAACAATAACCGTTTTGTGAATGTGGGAACAAATCAAAAAACAAAAATCTTGGTGTTGCAAATTAAGAGAAAAAAATATTTGAAATTTGAACATAAAATTTGGTGATTTTTTTATAAATTAGGGCACATTAATTATAAAAAATAATAGTTTGATTTTAAAGAAGAGTAATTTTAATATATGTATTATAACAACAAACAAAAAGTAAAACTCAATTTTAATAAAACTCAAATGATTGTATTGTTTCAGGAATTTCAATTCTGAAGGAAACGACACGCCAATGTTTCGACTGTCGTAAAACTGCATTCAGTTTCGTCCTCATTGGCGAAGTGAAATAAAAGAATACATATTTTAGGAATTATGATTTACGAACCGACCCATAATACATGTTTACGACGCACTTTTTACGAGGATATACGTACATAACTGGCTCCTAGGGAAGGATGTAGTTCAAGAATTAATTGCCATAGTAAAGTCGGCAGAATGGGCCTTCGAATAGCGGCATTAATGTTAAAAACCTTTGGTAATTGGCACATAAAAATATCGGCATTAAACTGCACCGACATAATCTGTTTACAAGTTTCGATATAAAATAGATTATAATTCAATTTGACGAAAATAATGGGCAGCATGCGACGACCCGGTCCAAAAAAAAGTAATAGCCTTTATAAAAGTCCATGATTTATGCTTTTTGTAGTATTAACAAAGAAATAAAAATAAGTTTCAGGTTCTCGAGATTGAATCTCGTAAAATAGATTTACTGTTATACGAAAGAGCAGAGCTGAATTAATATCGTAAAAAATGTAATTTTTATCTGTTAATGGACTTTAGACGTTACATTTTAGCTTAACTCACTAAATCTGTCTGAGAACCAATGAATACTGCAATATGTATTTATTTGAGTACATAAATCATTCTATGTGAGTACAAGATTCCAAAATTATATCAATTAACTCAAATTCAGATTTTTAAAATTTAACTTGTCAGTTAATTTCTGCTGTAACTGAATTACAGCTACAAAAATAATAAATTTCATCTAGCTTTTTACGATCTTCAGACACTTTCAACATTTAATATTTTTTTTAGCAGTAAATAATTTCAATATGTCATGTTTTATCAATGTATGTAATCTATATTTTTTCATGTAATTTCATAATAAATACTTACACATTTCTTATGAAATTATTTATGAATAAATATTATGCATTTATTTTGAATATAAATTATAAAATCTAAGCTATTCTACATTTTTAATATACATTTTATGTACAGTGATATATTTCCTTGAGGAAATTTGAATAATTAATACAAAAATGCATTAAAAATTCGTTTAGCTGATTACGAGATTAAAACAGATTGCTTTATGTAAAGTATTCGAAACACAACGAAGTAGTTATCTCGGGTGTTTTCTAAAGGAACACGATTTAAATTTAAAACTCAGGGCGTTTTCGCGCTTGAAAAAATATTATTTCAGGATAAAGACTTTTTTTAAGTGTGTCACTGCCGATATAAACGATGTATACAAATAGGAAACATTGAAAATGTGATTTATGGCGTAGGTACATTCAACAGTTTGATAAAGTAGATTAACATTTTATATATTCATAGGAGTTTTTCGGTGTTGCTGGGATTTAAACGTCATTTGTGTGACAAAGACTGAACGTAGTGTGGCGTACACTGAACAGAATATAAATATATCACACACGCTTAACTGAAGATTTCGGCTACCAAATCCTTTTTAAATATTCCTGAAATCTGCATTAATATTTAACAGGGTAAACCCGGCAAATTTTGTTGATGCTTTATTCTGATATTTGTTGAAGCAATTTTTATCATTCATTATTTATGATTTGAGATTTATTATTTATTTAACGCTCTAACATACTTGTTGTTTTTTAATTTTAGCCCATCTCCATGACATAAACACCATTTTCTGAATAAAAGTCTGTATTCCTTCAATCTTCTTGAATTGCTGTGATAACTTTAAATTTGTCAATTTTTTATATCAAATTGGTTCTAAACGTGACACTCCATGTTTTTTAAAAAGTTGATGTCTGGATATTGAGAAAAGTATTTAACTTTTTAAAAAATAAAATTAGATACTATCATTCAATTTATGTAGCAATCTATATTTTTAATAAATTGTAAACTTTAATGTGACGTATGGATAATTTTGGTAATTGTTGTTGTTGTAACATTTTTTCATATTAATTTCATACAATTAAAAATAATTGTAAATTTTAAAATATGCAATTTTTTTATACTATATGTCAATTTTTCTTTAAATATTTTCAAAAAAAAATTGTAATTTGCCAATTTTATATGAATTTTTGAAAATCTATATCATAAAAAATCAATATATTTTTTTTTAAATTATCTAGTTTTAGACGTGATGTAGTACTTGTCTTAGTCAATTGCAAAAAAATCAAAATTTCTTAGAAACAAAGTTAATTTTAAATTTGAACAATACTTATTTTTGTTGTTTTCCTTGAAATTTTGATGCAAAAAAAAAAAATATATATATGCTCTCTGCCTATTAGAAATTAAACAGTTCATCAAAAATAATAACCTAACCTAATCGAAACTAATCGAACCTAACCTAACCTAACCCACTATTTTTCAAAAGGTTTTTCAAAAAAAATTTCAATTTAAAAAATACTGATTTTTTGAAGATTTTTTTTTTTTTTTTTTGAAATTTATTTATTAATTCAAACTTTTTGTTTTTTTTTTCCAAATATGTAAATATATTAATAATATTAAGATTTTCAAATATTTATATAATAACAAAAAAAAAATAAATAAATAAGATAAAATTCCAAAAGTATATGATATAAATAGAAAAAACAACTAGCGCCAATGGATATCTCTCTACTTTGAGTAGATTTAGTCGATAATAAATATAACTTTTTTCAATCAAAATTTTTTGTAAATTATTGAAAATTAATAATAGGGTATTTAAAAAATAAACATGAGAAAAGTATAAATATTTTTTTATTAAATTTTATAAAAATTTCAAAATTTTCAAAAATTCATAAAAAATTAGGTTACTGACAATATTATATTATATTGCTGAACTTGGTTGATTAGCTTTATCAACATTTCATTTTTCGTTTTTCTTTCACATTTTTCATAAAAATTTCAAAGAAAAACGTTAAAAATCAGAATTGTTAAAAATTTAAAATTAAATTTTTTCTAAAAAATTTAGATTTTTTAAATCTAGAACATATTAAATATTGTTTTTTTATTATATAAAACGTGAAACCTCATTTTAACAAAAATTGTTAAATTTTCAAAAATTTCGTTTTCGACCAAATTATTATTTTTTTTTTTTTTTTTGAAAATATGTTATTGTTGATGGAATTTTTGAAAAAAAAATAGACAACAGGATAAAAAATTTGTTCATAAAAATTCGATCAAAAATCGCAAAGATCGTCATTTTCAAATTTAAAATTAATTTTTCTCTAAGAATTTTTTTTACTCTATCAAAACATACTCTTTAATGCGCCAAAGACTAGAATGTTTTGAACAAAAACATTTGTCAATAGTTCCATTTTTTATGTCTGAAAATAGGTGGAGCCGTGATTCAAAACTATTATCATAATTTTTCATAAAAATAATTAAATACAAGAAAATATATTCCAAATTTAAAATCAGATTTATCCAGCAAGACGACTGTGCATCACTGAGATTACACGAACAAAAGCTCGCAAATAAAAAACCGACACAGTACAGCGGCACATCCTCGGCGGAAAAGACCGCGTCCGTGTCATTAAATCGTCACGGGCCCGAGCCCATTGTGAATTGTTTGACGGATTCCCGCCGACTCACGCCGCAAAACCCGAAGCTCACAAAAGTAAAGGGTTCCCGCGAATTGCACCTCGCATGTGATTAACGAACGACCACGGCAAAAGCAGGTTGTTCACCTACCAAAACATCGTGAAATTACTCGACGACGAAATAAAAAAAAAAACTGCATGCATTGCAATTTGGAGGAGAATAGGATTGTGCATTGCTGCGGTTCACGGTTCGGTTGGTGCCAGACGTGACACTCTGGTTGGTATGTAGGTTTGGCTTGGGCATGTTGACATTGAGGACTTTTGTCTTTTAGTAAATCGGACAGTCAAACTCTACAAATAATTGAAATTAAATTCGATTCCTGTTTATTTGTTTGTTGTTAAATTGGTCAGCATTTGAAACCCCTTATACTAATTATGTTTTGTAAGTTTTATTGTCACTGCTGGCTAAAACGACAAAATCTGGGATGAATAAAATTTTACTAATACTATTACAATATTTCCAAAAAAAAAGATAATTAATATGAACAAAGCCGAGGTCCACCTGAAATTAAACTATATCTTTGGAAATATCATAAAAATAAATAAAACATTAAATTGCGACAAATTAGGAAGAAAATGCATGCAATGAATTTTATCAAAATGTCTTTTATTGATTATATTTGCTGATAAAACTAATGGAACTGAATATAAAACGAACTTAACCCAAGATATTGATGGCTGTGTATGAACTGAGTGTGTAATTTTATGGAACATACTTCGTCAGGAATCAAAGAGCTAGTGTAACTGTCTATTGCGCACAAATTGTCCATGAACACGTGAACAAGTTTCTTCAGACAATGAAAAAGATGTTCTACTTCTTCATCCACCACTTAATCCAGATATCTCTCCATGTGACTAGCTCAGTAAGAAAGTTGTATTTACAGATCATTTATTTACTATTTATAGTTACTAATTTTACACTTTTGATTTGAGAATGTAACAATATATCGACGAGACATGTACATGTCAATAAATTTTCTAAAAGAACAACGCAACCTTTAAGCTCAGACCCCGACAAACTCGTAAAAGCTTTTAAAAATATTATAAGTCGGTCCAGAAAGAGCCTCCTTTTGCTGATTTAATAGTACAACGCATTAAGTGAAATATTATTGCTCCGAAAAGATTATATAGCGGCACGAAGCACATAAAAATGACTGCTACATTTTATGCTAACGCACAAAACACATTGGAGAATGTAAATATATGTATTGAAATGTGGGGGGAGAATCAGTTTTATGTTCGTGTAAAATAAAACAAAAACAAATAAATTTTGTTTTATAATTATAAAAAACGCATGGGCTAGTAAAACTAAATTACGTTTTTTTATGTAAATTACTTCAATTTTCTTTCTTTTATTGAACCAACTTTTTTGATATCAATTCCGTCTACTTCTTATTTTATTTATGTTATCTCATTTTATATACATTTCCTGTAAAATGTAAATAATTATCTATTTTAATAACATACTTATTAAACGAATTATAATGTACATTATAATCCGTATAAATTAAAATTAATATGTTTAATTTATTATCATAGGTTTTAATACTTAAAAACAGCAAAATTCTTGAATAAAATAAAATTTAATTATTAATACAAAAATACTATCATTAATAGTTCTCTAACTTTATATGAAGTAGTCAGATTATAAAAATAATTATTTCACCTTACAAAATAAAATGTAGCAGCGTCTCTGACTAGGCAACTCATGCTACCGTATTGTAAAGTCAGTTTTATATGCCAAAGAGCGGTGCCTGAAAAGCGCGGTAACACATCAGTACCAGCTTTAGCTAGAATCAATATGAACAAGAAACGCGACAAAAAGCGAGCCAGATATTTCCTATTTTTAATTTAAAAAGATGAAAGTATATGAATTGAAAGCGTATCTGGCAAAATGTCGTCGATGAAAAGAAGTAAAACACGGATATTAAAAAAATGTATATCTAAGGAAAAATGAAAATAAAGCATCAATGAATGTAATATTGATAATAACAGAGGTACAGATTTGTTAAAAGAAATATTTTAAAAAGTATATAATTTGTTTACTAATGTGAATTAATATTTATTTGTTTTTTATTTTCATCTCATTAAATTTTTATTTTATTCTGTGAAAAAATTAATGTTAAAATTATATAATTTGGTGATTAAAAAGATAATATCTTTACTACACTCATAAAAATTGTACATTATTAATTTTTTTTTTTTAAATTGGACATTTGTTTACTAATGTGAATTAATTTTTATTTGTTTTTTATTTCATCTCATTAACTCAACACTATGGAAATCATAAGGATCACATTTATAACCAAACTGGACAAAATTTTTGCAAATTTAAATAAACATATCACGGCAACTCAAGAAGGATGAAGGAATATATATATATTTTAAAAATGTATGTCCAGCTCAATTCAGAAGAATATATTAATGTTTATTATTTAAAACATTGTATAGAAAAGTTATGGTTTGAATATTTTAAGATTACATTTTAAAAAGTTGCGATATTAATGATCATAATAAAAAATTAATATTTTTTAATATAATTTTTATAAACATGTATACAATTAGGAAGTAAAATAGTGAGTTATTAAAAAATGGAGACTAACGGAATTATAAGCAATTTGATTCATATGTGCAGGTTCACATTAATTGAATTTCGTGCCTCAATAGTTCAAAGAAGTCTGATTGTCTGGAAAGGTTATTTAGTCTTTTTCTTATTATATCCCACAATTGTTCAATATGGAATAAGTCTAAACACTCGAAACAAACAGGTTCATTCTTAGGGAATTTCATAAACATCATCCAAATCATCATATATGAAAATGTTAACTTAAATATTTTAATTATTTCATCAATTAATATAATTATAAGAACCGTCTACTGAATACTCTGCAACCAATTCAAATTAATATTGATGTTATGTAAATTTCCATACATTATCCAATATTGTTAACATCACTTAACAAACGTATTACATGTTGTGGAAATTATATGTAAATTAATCATACTTAACTCGTGACTGTATTATTCATGGGTCTTCTCTTTTGATTCCCTATGCACAAACAGAAGCCAACTGTGTAAGACGCATCATCATGAATTAATATGTTTGTCTTTAATTCTTTTTACTACAAATTGTTACTTTTATCAAATTTAATGGTGTAAATATAAATTTTATCTTTGTTACGTGAATAAATGCCTGTTATTACGTTATAAAGACCAATGTTGTTTCTTTAAGTCCTACCATTTTATTAGTTAACTTTCCAGTATCATTATACGTGGTGGAATCTATGTAATTTTACCTCTTGCATAAAACAGTAGACCTTAACACTATTTTCAAATGGTGTGATTTGTAATTGAACGTTTTCGCGAATACAGCCCCGGATATATGATTAACTTTAATTAAATTAATCCGAGGCGACAATTAACATTTCCTACCGGCCATCAAACATACATTTAGCGGCGGTTTTGCCCCGATTATAGTCTTGCCTTCTTTGCGTGTTGATTCAATACTAATCCATATGTAATGGTTAAGAAATGTATACTTCAATCTAAAGGATAATGTATTCAGATATTTGTCATAAACAATAATTTTAATGACCTTAAAAAAATAAGTTTTATACGTGTATAATGTAGGTACCTGATTAAGACTTTTGTTGAAAAATTATGAATAGATATTGGAGCACTATCATCAATCATTTTAGTCACTTCTAATAACCGTCGACACGCTCAAGTAAATTTAATTTTATATTTAATACTCATATACCTTCGTTATATAATTACAAATAAACGATATTGTACAACAAACAGTGTTAATTAACAACAACAATAATGAAAGAATGACTATGTGATTAATAGTTTAGTAACATAATTTTTTGTGATTTAACCTTTTTGCTTGACTGTTTTTATAATAAATGTTCTCTAAATTTGGTCCCCTAAATTAATAATTGTACAACGAATTTTTAAAAATATTGTTCCTTAACTTATTCAACATTATTTACATAAGTATTGTTTAAAATCACAAATATGTTACCGTCGAAATACATATTAATTTCCGTTTGTACAACAATTTCATAGGAAATTTAATTTTCAATTCGGACCGTCAAAACCATTTACCAAAATAAATAAAGTTAATTGGATCCAAGTAACTGTAATATTTTATTGTAATATAAATTATTGGTTCAAATTCGCGTGTCCAACCTGTATTGATCATACTATTTCATGTGGATTTTCTATTTGCAATTGATAATTCAAGTGTAAAATAATTGTTAAATATTATTTGTTTTGCAATACAGGAACATTTATAAAACATGATATTTCAACGCTCGGTTTATTTAAGTATGGCATAATTCGTTAAAATAATAATAAATGATTGTATGATAAATGGAAATAACAACAAGAAATTATATGAGTGACGAAATTATTTATTTAATGTATTTCTTTATAATTTTATTACTATAGTGATTTGATCACCTGGGTGTAAATAAAACATAATTTCACTCACTACAAACATTTTTATTAAATTTCTAACCAATTACTCCGTAAATAAACCAGATCTAAGGATTATATTAAAATCCATTTCTCGTCGTCCCAATCACAGTCTCAGTCTAATAAGGTATTTATGTAAATTAAACGTTCACGATTTCTTCATATAGATTGACGGATATGCTATGTTCCGGAGAGTTCAGTTTCGCAGCGTTTTTTACTCGCATTATGTAGGCCAATGCAAGATAATTATATTTAAATGTTGCCAATTACGGGTGCATTATTGAATCGGATCTGCATCCTTGTCGTGTGTCATGTCGTTAAGGTGATCAGAGCCCTGCAGGGGTCGCATGGAAACTAGAAGTAGACTTACACGTCCTTCCTTGTATTTATTATATATATATATATATATATATATATATATATATATATATATATATATATATATATATATATAAATTAAAAAATATACAATTAATAACCAACAATAATAATTTAATTTTATGTATATTCATAAAATAGCCTAAAGTGACGAGACTGTGTCATAGAATCCTTCCGCATAAACATAAACAAGTTATGTAAAGAATAAACTTAGATGATGACTGAGTGAGTTAATGTAGACACATTTTACTAAATTACTCATAACAATTGCTTTGTAAACATATTTTATTGAAATGTTTACATTTTCGGAAGTGAGAAAGTTCTGTAATTACTATTGAATATCCCATTACAATTTTATTAAGTAACATATTGTCTTTTGCTTCCTTGTGAAATTCTAACAGAATCGATTCATTAGAAAATTATATGTATAAACAACCATAAAAGTGTTCAGTATCGTTCTTAAGTCTACTTCAATAAATTTCGTCATGCTTAAGTAAATTTATTATTTAAATGTGTGTTTTATACATGTTTCTGCATTATATAATTAACATTTCAACGGTTGCTTTAAATTTAAATTATCCTTAGCAAATTGAAAATTCGAATAAAATATTGTGGCTACAACAGGATATAAAGATTTGATTAATCATTTATATTACCATGAATTATTTTGTCCAAGTTTAAATTATTTATAGATATTTATATTAACTATCTTTTATTTTCTTATTGTTAAATTTGTATAATTTAATTTATTACGTCTGTAATTTTGTAATAAATTATATTTTTTATTATTTACGTTAAGTGTTAATCCTGAATTTATTTACGTCACCCGATATAAACGTGAAATAATAAATTGCGGAAACAATTGCAATTATAAATAAGTACATGCGAATAAATATTAATATATAATATAGCTATTTGAAATTATTTAGCTCAATTTGAATTTCCGCGCATCTTAAGCAACACCGGATGAATGAATTAATCGCTGTGTTCATAAAATTAATGAAATTAATTGACAAAATTAACAAATACTTGAATAAAACTGGATTCTGTAATGCAATCATTATTATGCACCAAATATTGTCAATGAATTTCAATGCCTAATGAGTTTTGCGGCGATTATGTAATGTTGCAAGTTTCAGGGATATCTGGCGACCACTTTCTAAGAATATCTTTCAATTGTCACGTACACACTCGGAGATTACAATGTCGTTATATATCCATGTCCATTTTTATTTAAATAGAAAACAATCAATGTGAACGTGTTTTTGTAGTAATTTAAAACTTTTTAGTCAAAAGCGCATCCACCATTTTTAAGCATTCTTTGTTTCGTCCCTTTGGAAACACGATTTTATCTCACAGGCGTTTTGTGTTAAATTCTCTGAATTATGAATCAAAATTAATATCCAATGTAGTGAATACATATCAATACGACAAAAAGAAAGATTTACCAATAAGATCTTCTTTAGACTCACACTATCACTTATCTAGCATATCTGTTATTATTAATAACCTTTTTTCTGGAAAATTTCTACAACTTGTTGTTTAATTTGAATCGAAAAATGGACATCTCTAAGCATTTTTAGTTTTAAGAAACGATGTGGGACACAGAAATAATTTATAAAAACAACTATATTGAATATACAGTTGGTTACATTACTTATGAATCGTGTTCGAAATAAAAAGTTATATAAAAATTATATAAGGATATCCGTATATAAAGAGAGATACGAAATGTTTGTACACTTAATAATTAGAAAATGAGATTAAGTTAAATAGAATCATTCTTTTAATAAAATGAATATGTTTTTTAATTTGTTTCTCTGATATTTCCATGAGCAACTTTAAAAATAAGAAACGTCTCCTTTCAGAAATTTAGTAATTATTAAAGAAAAGGCGCTAAATAATTTATGAATACGTAACGTAGTGAATAAATAAATATAGTTAATGATCATTCGGAGGCAAAGCTATTTGAATAACGAACAAATAAATCTGGCTTCTACACATTTCTCTAATCCTATTTGAGCCATTCGGCATAATTTCAAAATTTATTGAGGCATACTTGCGATTTATCGCGTTCAGTCGCCAAGTAACATAAATCCCTCCAGTACACACGTACAGTATAAATAATAATGCCCCGCTAATTATGTTTAATTTTAATAAATCTCCGGGAGATCATGAATGGATAAGCTGGAAAGTCGAGAATGTGTATTAACATAACAAACGGCAATTACTGATCCGAAACGTGAAAGCGCAAATAGATGGCGCCGACCAAGTTCTTGACTATTGTATAATTCGGGATAATGTAGTTGCGTGCAGTCGCGGGACACGTCCCCCCGATTGTATCCCGGAATTAATACGGTACGGTACATTTTCCCATAATGACCCACTAATTAACACGATCCTGGGCACACAGTTACCACCTTTTGTGTGCGGTTGCCAAGACTGATGGCTGGTCGAGGAAAAGCCTCGAAACGATCAGGTTAATCGACCGGAAAGATTATGAAATGGGTATGTTGTTCAGGACTATTAAACTAGTCAGAATTAAGAGAAGTTACTATCCTTGTCTAAATAAGACGAAATATTAAGTTGCACTCTATGTGGGGAAGTACAGAGTAAACTTACTGAAGGTATAAGATGTAAGAGGACTAAATCTAACATCAGAATTAACAGTTATAGTTGTAATTACAGATGCAGCTGCAGTTGGAATTTCAGTTACAGTTATAGTTACAGTTACAGTTACAGTTACAGTTACAGTTACAGTTACAGTTACAGTTACAGCTACAGTTACAGCGACAGTTACAGTTATAGTTAGTTACAGTTACAGTTACAGTTACAGTTATAGTTACAGTTACAGTTACAGTTACAGTTACAGCTACAGTCACAGTGACAGTTACAGTTACAGCTACAGTTACAGTGACAGTTACAGTTATAGTTAGTTACAGTTACAGTTACAGTTACAGTTACAGTTACAGTTACAGTTACAGTTACAGTTACAGTTACAGTTACAGTTACAGTTACAATTACAGTTACAGCTACAGTTATAATTACAGTTACAGCTACAATTACAATTACAAGATACAATTAGACTGTGCTCATAAAAATTTGTAATTTTTACAAATAAAACTATTTCTGAACTCGGCAAATTTATTTTGTAACACATATCACCTTTTTGATTTGGAATAGACATGGATAAGGATAATTTCTTAGTTTCGTAATAAATACAAGTATGGTACATCAACTGACAACTTACCATTTTCATTCACTTCATTCTATATGGTTATATAATTATTTGAAAAAAGCTTTAATACCGGAAATATTCAAAATTGTATATTATTAAAAATATAATTGTGCGGTGTTTTTTCATCCTTTAAATGTCAAGGAATTTTGATCATGTTCAACTGCTGAATTTCGACACCTGCATTTTTACCATGCAGTAAAAATGCCATATATCATAAAATGCAAATTAACTAATTTTACAACAGTATATTGTTGTTGCAATAAGCAGTAAACAAACATTTAATATGTTACACATTATTACCAATCTTCCATAGGATATAAACACAAAGCCTTCAAGCACAAATATTTGGTTCAAGTTGAAGGCTGACAACGGATATCTTTCTATTAGCGAACTGTCTGACCATATACACTAACACATAACAATTAAAATTGCTTATTAAACATTGCCAACAATGGTCAGTTTTGCAACAATGTATGCTAGAGCTTTACGTCCAGTTTTTATTGAAATTATCACAGTACGAAACAATTACCAAATACGAATTGTAGCAACGTTACATAAAAATCAAACTATTGAAAAATCATTGCAGCGCATGTTGCAACCGCTCATATGAATAAAAAGCTAGCGCAATGCAGATAAATTTTTTGTGTGTTCACACTTCCTTGTTGGCTTTTCATTTGGAATAATGAATAATTCTGTTGGATGCTACCGATTGCGGTAAAAGTTTTATTAATCAATTTTCTCGTCGTAACGGTGAAGGTAAAAAATGCAATCACAATATAGATCAATGTTATAAAACTAAAATTATATTAATGGGAGTAATTTCCCAACAATGAAATTTTACAATAAAAAATAATTATAGGAGAGGCGATTTTCGCAATGAAGTAATTATTTTTATTTATTATTATTAAAACTGTCCCATTTTAATATTTAATTGGCTGTTAACACCATTTTGGGCAGTTTTCACTTAAAATATCTTGCTTAGTATATAAAGGGTTGCGCAAATGTAACGATAAGTCATTTGACTGAAAATTTGTAGGATTATATAACTTATAATTTATGACCATTTGTTGACATTATCATTATTTTTTGAAGCATTACTTTTCGGTAGATTGACTATCTTTTAATTTTTTAAATGGCAACATGAGTAATGCGGTATATGTTAAGAAAATATACTCACTGACAAAGAAATTTCATGAATGAGGTTAATATTCTTTTTTCGTAAAACATAGATGTTAGATCAGGGAGTAAACAATTAAAATTTTATAATCTTTGGTATAGGTTGGTCGTGTAAACTTACTTTTTACCACAATTCAAATAAATTTTGTTTTTTTAAAGAATATATTTCACCAATTTAATGCTCTGCCCCATGTTATCGGAGTTAGTTTAAACTTTTATGATTTTTTTGTCATTGAGTTTAAATTAATTTTAATTTTGAGTTAAAAAAAAAGATTGTTGACATAATATACCATAACACAATGGTGACCATTATTCTAGCAACTTTTGTAATGTTAAATATTTTAGTCATAACTTTTTTATTTAATTTAACATTAACACTTTGATCCATCTCCATGGCATAGACTCAATCATTTTCCGAATATAAGACAGTAAATATTCCTTCAAAATTCTTAAATTGTTGCGATGAATTCGTTTAAATTTGTATAATTTTTATGTCAAATTTGGTTATAAAGTCATCCTCCATGTTTTCTACAGTGTTGATGCATGAAGATTGGGACGAGCAAGACAAAGATGCGTTGGTGTTACACCCAATCCATTACAATTTTGGATATGTGTTTGGAATCATTTATTAAGAGCTTAATTTCTTCAATCTATGGGAGCAAATTGTTGTTTTTTCTTACAACTTCAGTTCGAACAATAATTAAATAATCATAATAAGCTCAATGCTGTTAGTAAATAGTCTATTTAAATTAGCAGAGAACAAAGTAAAAAGTGTATCTAACTTTATCAATTAAAAAATAAAAAAGTACGCATTAGTTACAAGTAGACACAACAATAACAAAAAGAAAACAATAAACTGACATCCAATTAAAGTAGTACAGCTCATATTTATTAAGATGTTATATTTATGGCCACTACTGTAGATATATAGCTTTATACATCATTATTTTTGTTCATATGTCTATTGGATGATTGTATACGGAAGTTTTACTCAGTTAGAGCTTCTTAAATTTGTTTTTAAACCTTCTACTCTCTCAAATTATGAAAAAAAATTCTTGGCCAAAACATTTATAGGTGATTACATGTTGACGTCATATCGGTTATTAAAATTACCAAGGTTAACATATTCAATAATTTTTGGCAATTACTTATCGCCAGTTATTAGCCATGCCACTATAATATTTCCTTGAGGCGCATAAACCGGCATTGTCCATTTCAACTATTGAATAACCAAACAAGGAGTCTGCACTGTATCTATGTCAATGTCAATAGAAACAGGAAGGAAACTGAAGTGCACATTTCGGAAGTCAATAAACCTTGCCTGTGATTTATCATTTTCGTTCAATTAATTTCCAGATGAAACAACGCGTGTTTCAACGAGGGTCAAGGATGTTGATTTAACTAGTGATCTTAGTCTTTGTTTTCGAAAATTAATCGTTTTCAAATGATTTTATATATTAATTGTCGACGATACTCGTTGTGTAAGTTACTGAAACAAATTAGCCTTACTTGAGTTGATTCAAGGTACAATCATTAAATTTTAATGGGTAATCAGAACATTTCGCAGTTTAGATTCTTATTAAAAGTTAATCAAGAGATGTTAAAAGTACTTGCATTAAATTTATATTGTATTTTTTTTTTCATTATACAGTACACTATATTTAATAAATAAAATAAAATAAAAATAATATATAAAAATTACTATTGACTAAAATCAACATTGAGGAAAAAAATGATGTGTACATAAATTAATAAATATAATGAAACATTATTAAAATAAATTAAAGTTATTCAGAATTATAATATAGATTTAATTTTATTTATGTGGTCCTGTATAATATTTCGAAGTAATTAGTTCTAGAGTATAAAATCTAGTTAATTAAATAAGAGATGGAGGAAAAAAGATTTTAAAAATACAATATTCAGTCAGATATTTCTATTAAAATGAATCTTGATCACTATTTTATAATGAATTATATAAATTCTTTATAAATATGTTTATGGTAACTATGTATATAATTTAAATAAATATATTAAACTTATTAATATTAACAAACTATTATAATTATTAATAAATAAATTTAATCAGCAACGAAAATTTAATTTTCATAGTGCTGAAAATAATTTTACATACATCAGAATCTAAAGAATTAAATGTTGCAGATTTAAAACAACTAAAACATATTATGTTTATAATTAACTGCAAAACATTGTTATTTCTTTTAGAATTACCGGTGAAGAGAAATTACAATTGACATTAAGATTTAGAAACACTTGCTTCGGCAAAACAATAAAACAATACAGATCTACATAAAAAATAACAGTGACAATTGTTTCTTATTACTCACATAAATTATACAGATTAGCGTTAAAATCCTTGGCATGATTGCCAATTAGCAAATAGGATACAAATAAATTAATTTTCTGATCGAATTGCTAAGATAAATAAATAAATATAACAAAAATGAATAATACATAGAAATAAAAAAATCGTTTTTATCTATTCGATAAATCGTGTCATAAAAATTCAGTAACCGTTCAATATTCAATTAAGATAAAAAAAACTATGAATTTAATTTCAGGTCGTTGATATTTAAAGGGGCATGTATATTCGGCTACATTTTCAATTAGTGAGAGTAAACATTGGGATATTGTAAAACAGTGATCCTTCCTTTAAATCGACAATTTAAACTCGTCTGGTTTTGAATCGATAAAATACCCTATTTTTAGATGACTGTATACAATGTTTAATTAATTAATTCGTCAACATATTATAAATTGAGTGTACTTACCAATTATATTTCGTACAAGGTAGGGTGAACAAATTAAAACATTATTATATAAAAACAATATTTATTTAATAAATAACATTACACGTTTTGGGCAGTAATACATTAAATACTTAAACTCTATCTTAAATTAAAACAGTGATTGCCAAAAATTTTGGCTGGAATACGGAATATTTAAAATATGTACATTGCATCTATAAATATAGACAGATCTATTTCAGTTATAGCACCTTCAGGAGAAAATGATGTTGATAAAAAAATTGCAATAAATTAATACTATGGAACTGCTCAAATTAGAAGAACGAATGATACGACTGCAGCCTGTATCCTGAAATTGAAAACAAATAACCATGTTAGATATGAATATTAATCGAGTGGCGTACGTGTATATTTGAGGAATTCGTCAAAATAAACTGCTTTATTATACGTGACGAACAAAAAAAAAATGATAAAAAAAAAGTTTGTAAAAAACGAATCCTTGTTCGGAGTTATCGTTGGGACCTTTTTTTAAAAAAAAAATTAAATACATTTACATTTTATCTAGACGTGCTTTCATAAAGTTAACTTTTGTATCCTTGATAATGAAAACAGGCATTTAACTGATTTACCTCGCCTTGAACCACGCACAAAACACTTTCGGCAAATAATTAACGTAAAGCCGAGATAAAAACAGGATTCGGTTTAATACAAAGACAGTACAATAATTATGTAACCTTGGAAGATGAAATCTTCCTCCTCATAATTAGAATATTTTTATTTCCTTATTGCGACATCCCACTCGCGTGGATTGTTGATTCACCTGATTACACGTGGTTCTTTGTAACAACGTTCTCAATTATCCGGTTTTCTAATAAGATTATTCAAGAGGTGTTTTGAACATATGCTTCGCAGCTTGTCCTAATTTAATTAACATAAATTGATATAAGTTTACGTAGGTTAAATTGAAGATCTGATTGTGTAAATAATTAAAAAAATATAATAATTAAGAAATATAACTTTTTAAAGATTTGCTATGTTGCGAATTGAATGAACCTAGAAACAGGACGTCATTTATATCAAATAGAGTATTAATTAAGTGATTAAATTCTTGCATATTTAGTTCAATATTCACTTTTACATCGTTTTTCATTTGAATGGTTACAATTAATACAATTAATACCTATGAATAGCTAAAATCTAGTGAACATTGAGCAATTTATAGAGAAAAATGTTGAAATTCGAAATGTATTTAATAAATCTACACAAAAACTATTCTGAAATGTTTATAATTATTATGTCAATTTTGTCAGCTAAATGATTTAAATATGGTTCCATGTGATATTTTGAATTAATATTCTAATATTTAAGGCAAGATATTAGAAAATAATAATAACATGTCTGTCTCGTATACGTCTAATTAATGCTGAAAACGCATTTACGGAATGACGACCGCTTCCCGTCCACCATCTGTCTTTGGAAACTAATTGAATCGCTTTAGAAAATAAACTAAAACCCATTGGCTAATAGGCGACGAGAATTTGGGTCACTGGGTGTTGGATTTTAATTTATTTTTCCTAAAATTTTAACCATTATCTACGTTTTAGAAATAATTAGGATTTATGGCTGCCGATAGGAAAGTGGAGTGTGTCAGGTTCGCCAGTGAGAGTCCAGATGAAATGGAAAGTGTTATTAAATCCATGTTTTTCAATAATTAGATAAATAATTATTGTGGAACATCACACTCGAATTGTGGCAACACGATTTAATTATAATATATTATAATGTAATTATTAATAGAACAGTTTCAACTGATATAATTAATTTATTGCTGATCATAAATACGTCACTGTGTTCATTACTAAATATATTCACATGTGAGTCTATATTTGTTTTGTTGAACGAGATTGTCATTAAAATTTAATAGACTCATAGAAGAATTTCTTTATAGTAATAGTAAAATTAACATTATTTTTTGTACCGTTTACCAAATTCCCCTCAGTTACACAATTATTAAGTCACACATCCGAGTGATTCGTAGATCGCGACCGGCTGCAGGATGTGGACCGCGGATTCGCAGACCGGAGTCCGAGTGACCCTGTTGCGACCGACGACAAAGGCCGCGGCGGAAAGCGAACGCCAAGGTTACGGTCGCTTAAGAACCGGACCCCGTCAAAGAATAAAACTATCCGGATCGATTCCGCCAACGATTCTCGTCTGGGCGTTCGCCTCGCCGGATTTTCGGGGAAATTAACCGCGGTCCGAGCACAGAAACCGACACCGAAACCGGTAATTAGTTGCTTTTGTGGTCCGCTAATTAAGATCGTGTCAGGATAAGGCTGCGGTGGATTTCGCAAATTAACATAAAAAATGTTGCAACCGTTCGCAGCTGCCGAATGGGATGTGCGGACACACGTGGCTACCAAAAACTAGGAAGTATTTTATGATAATTACAATTTCTTTTTCCGTTAGGATGAAATTTTTTCGTGGATGTGTGAGGCAATTTCGGAAACGGCATCAACACCCTGCATCTGAGAATGCTATATTTAAACTTGTTTGTGTAAGATAAATTACTTTTACTGTGGTGTAATACAATTACCCAGCTCCAATTATGATGCATTCTAATAATTTTAAACGTTCTTATCCACCAGTCGTAAAAATCATGCATCATAATCAATATAATTTCGTTTATACAAGGAAACAAACCCGCAAATTAAACTCCCGGTCCCTACGTGCGAATGTTGCACTTGCAATAATTAACCGGATCCGCGAAACAGATCGGAGAAAACACTGAGCGAAAGTGCACCCGTGCCAACATTATCAATCCTTTCTACGTATCAGCTGTTGGTATGGTTCGAATTAAGTAATTTGAATCCTTTAACATTCATGACAATAGCGAACGATATAGAAAACAAGCAGGTATAATTATCGCAGTTCCTCCTTTCATTATCCTGATTGTTTTATTTGTCGAACTGAAACTGGTTAGCTTCCTCGTACGGCGGAGCAAATCTTCACCTGATTAATCAATTACCTTATCCGAAGGCGCTGATTGATCGTTTCTTAACGTGTCCGCTCATGAGTGAAATACATGACCGTTAATTCGATTTTCACTTAGCGTAAACTGAGGCACATGATTAAAACGAATAGAAAAATAAATTTGATCCACGACCCCCGTATACATCAAAGATCACACCGACCGATAATACGAAATATTTCAAAATAAAACCGTTATTTACGAGCGTTGCCAAATATTTTGGAGCAATAATTTTACGATCACATTAAAAATAATATGAGTTCGTGGACAAGTGGCATTTTGGGGTAACCTTGCCGTTCAAAATTTATTTGCAAAATTAAACCCGCTTTGGGCAACTACGTTATCCTTCCACATGTCAACTGAATGGACCACATGCTGTTCCACCATGAAATACTTTACCTTTAATTTAACTATCGAGTGAATTATCTAATTCTTATAGACGTCTTTGGCGGTCGGTTCCTGAAATAATAACTCGCATTCTAGTTACAGTTTGGTGTTTTGATAATTTAGTAATAATATGGGATGGATTTTATAAGACTCTGTTCTGTATGAAGTAATTTATTAGTGTTGTCCTGTCTCGAATTGTAAGCTTTGATTTATGAAAATGTAAATGATAACCATGGTATTTTAATTTAGTTAAATGTTGTATTGTATGACGCAAGACACATATTAGATCAATATCTACGATTGTTTTATTGTCCTTTTACGTCTGATTTTAGACATAATTACAAAAATTAGGTCTATTGACTTCTCCCTTAATTGGGGTTGAAACCTCACCACTTATTAATGCGTGAATGTGCCCAACATATTCGCATTTCCGTAGGATAATTTCATTTTAGAAGTTCGAGACTTGCTCCCTTTGTATTCCCCGTTGCCATACTTAATCAGTCGGCTCGAGGAATTAAATTTGGTCTTTGTGCAGCAAACCGCGTCCGTCTTGGTTATCTCATGTCAAATGACCGCCTTTGAACAATGTATCTTAACCTATTTACATTTGTGCGGAAGACGGTATACAGATAACCCTCCAGGCGGCAAGGAATGCGTCATGTTCGACCGGGACGTGGATTATTACCAATTAGATTTGATGTGAGGAATGCCCCATTGTATCTGTGTAGGTAGGATGGGGATCTTGAGCTGGTATTAGGAAGTTGACTCCTAGTAAAGTTTAATTAGGACGATCCAAATTATATACTAGTAGTGGCTTTAGAGAAAGAACCTTGAGGCAATATTGGATATCAGGTAATTAATTTCATTGATCTAATTGAACGTTGTATGTATGCTGTGTAAAGTGTACCAACATAATGTGTAGTTACAGTTTAATCAGGATGAACTATGGTTGTTATGACTTAACTCGTAGATCTTGATGAAACCCAGATAGAAAAATAGTTATCGCTGCAAAATATGTCTTGATGTGTTAGAAATCAGACTAATGAGGGCATAAGGACAAACGTTTTAATCTTACTTGGAGCATTTGGAGGAACGAAACCATATCCAGAAGCGCCTACGACTACACCACTGGTTTCACCGTTGT
The DNA here is from genome assembly GCF_024364675.1 of Aethina tumida. NCBI lineage: Eukaryota > Metazoa > Arthropoda > Insecta > Coleoptera > Nitidulidae > Aethina > Aethina tumida. The sequence continues at coordinate 17,905,721 of NC_065437.1, read as the reverse complement.
CTGGTGGAGCTGGAGGGAAAACGACCGGTCCTGGATTCTGCCTAGGGTCTCTGGTGGCGGTCAGGGGGGAGTCCAATCCACCGCCGAAACCTGGATAACCGGACAGGTCAAAATCGCCGAAGCCACCTTGGAACTGGGCCCTAGCCACTACTACGAAACAAGATACGAAAAGTGCTGCGACCTGAAATGAAATAAAAAGGTTACATAAAAATTCAAAATCACCTTTGTATTTTTTATTTATTTTATACCGAATCCGTTACTATATTTCCTCACATGAGAAGTAAATGTATTGAAACATGAATTTATATTTAATCCAATATAATAAAGAGAATAATTCAACAAACGTTAACCGTTAAACCAGACATTTCATCTAAATGGGTTCGATCCTATCACCGTTTCATTATTTGAATTCAAGCCGGACTAAATTACCAGCGTTAATTTATGGATTAATTAACAACACAACACATTTTAAACACATTTTATCGTTCACGTAAACGCAATTAACGGCACACTAAAAATCGCATTGCAATATAAGATAAATGTTTTGCAGATATCGAAATGTAAATGGACATGTTACTCGAGTCCGTTTAATGAGAATTTTTGAAATTAAATTTAAATGTCCTTAAAAGTACATGTACTTATCCAGTCAAAAGCAGATGCGAGAGAACTGTTATTTGTGTATTCGTTGGCAAATACGTAATTGCAAAGAGGATGTAATGTTGGAAAAACAACTCGAGACGTGAGTGCTTTTCGGGAGTTATGAACTTTGTGCGGGAATACGCACCCACTCCAGACGCGTTGTTTTTATTTTATTGGACGTAAAAATCGTGTAAATAATAGAGGATGATTTATAATATATGTTTCAAAGACTTGGGGTTGAAGATGCAAATTACCACTCGGGGTGGTTAGCTAAATTTAAATATAATCTTCTCTTTACTCTAATAAAATGTCTAAAATTCAGGATATTAACATATAAAATGGCATATTATTTTTCTATAAGTGCACACTCTAAATAAATCTTCACTGTTCACTTCAGCATTGTTGTAGGACAACCTGCCCTAATTTGAAATCTCCAACTACAATATTATTGTATAAAATAAAAGTTTTACTTAAAAAATTACAAATAAAACAAAAAAAGCAAAGCTTCTCTTTTATTTTTGAAGCAAGAATTATTGCATCACTTCAGTTTGAATGTAAATGAAGGAACAATTATAATAACTAATGATCAACGTTAGAAGGAAAGTTTATAATCTTGTAACACGAGTAATAAATGTATATAAATATTATTATAACTGATATCATTTACACTTATAGATAAGCGCAATCACAGATAATTAATAATAACTAATTGTACCCACGCGACTGTAATAAATGGGTTGCCGTTATAAAAAATGGGAATTATTACAATTGCGTGCCATTTGATCGTATTATAATGTTGGCATTAACCGAATTGCATGGACAGTTGTAACTTTCGCCTTTTCCCTCATTGTGTCTGATGTGCAAATACAAGCGGGAAAACTATGATATCTAGAAAAGTGATAAAGAAAACTGTGGAAATTTTTTCGATTAGAAACAATAGATAGATTTTGTGCAGATAATTCGGACGTAAATCAAGTGGAGAAATACGAATTACTAATACGGGTTTAATTTGCAGACATTGCTGGGAGTAATTGTTTTTTTATTTGATTTAATTGTATGAAATGTTAATGTCTGTTTGCATAATTGGATTACAAATGAAATGTTAAATATTAATTAAATAGTTTTATTGAATAAATCATTTAATTGCTTACTGAAATGTTTAACAGGTTAAAATATTTTGAATTACACAGGAATAATAACAATAAAGTTAATTAATGCGATTTGATTTGTCATTTACAATGGTTTTACAGAGGATCATAATTTGATTTTTAAGACTAACTCATTTCATAACTAATAATTTTACCAATTTAAGAATCGAAACGGATTTTCCATATAATGCAATAAAACAAAAATTGATGATTAATAAAAATTTCAAACTTTCAAATCCTTAAAACTACGACTTTGCACAATATCGTGTGACTGTACTTCTTAAATCAATGAATAATTCATCAACTACCTTTATTATCAAGACATTAAGGCCTTTATTGCACAACACGAATGTTTGTTTTAGTTAAAATCTGAAACAATCACAAATTGAACGCAATCATAAATCGAATTAAATCTCGGTCCGTTTTCGATCCGCATAAAAGTAGAACACCAACAACGCAGGAGGTTAAATGTCAATTGCCAATTTTTTCCATCGTACAGATTTATCAATCGCTAGAAAATATCCGGCATTGAACAATACTCCTTCTGGGTGGTGGACATTCCTTTTCTCCTACACACGTAACATAAATCAACGGATTTTTACGTTTGCAATATGCACCTAATTACGAGGCAATTCAAATGTTGTCGAAGAAAGGAGGAAAATATTGAATTTCATTTATTTTCCGTCTAGAATTGCATTAATTAAAATCGTTCGTATTTAAGAACAGGATTCTGCGAGTTGTCTAATAAGTTTTCCTTATTTTTCTTGTTCGTGATAGAGATGTGACTTTCTTCGTGGTGAGACACCGGTTGTTAACGATGCCATGTTCAAAGTTAACAATGGTTTTTTTTCACAACAATCATTAGCTTCTTTGATTTCAATTCGTGATATGCTATTATTAGAAAGGTACGATGATTTAACATCTCAATTCGGACGATCAGCATGACTTATAAACAAACAAGTGTCCGTAATTTCTTTTAATCAAATTTATGTTATGCAATTACACTTTTTAAATGACAATAAGTGGTTAATATATCACACCATGACGGCTAATGGCGTTAAGAAAGTAAAAGTAAAACGACTAACCGAAGCGTAGACTCTTATAAAAGTAAATATTACTTCAACACAAGACAATTATTTATTTAAGGAACAATCAAAAGTGAATCAATATGAATCAGTGAAAGTAGAAATTAATCTAAAACCCATATACACGTCTCAAACCGCTCGTTTCTTTGGGATTCAAAATTTTCGTTTGAAAAGCCGTTAACAAAATCACGGTACAATTAATTTGTCACAAATTAGAAATTATGCGAAATGGAAAGTATTTTTTATGCGTTGCGGTTTCGGGAAAATGGGTCCTTTTGTGTTGCGAACGGACAATTGATAGTTAAATAGCATTGCGGAATCTTGGGATTTTCGAAAAGTAATTAGGCATAATGACCGGACGATTATTGTCGATTCAAGGATGATTCTTCCACGGTTTCTCAATTAGTACTACAATTCGTTGTGTTGTGAAAAGCGATAAAATTTATTGTTTTTGTCGAGAAAATTGTGAAACTACCCTTACAAGGTTTAGGATATAAATTATAATAGAAAGATAATTATTATTTGGCGAGAAATTAAAAAATATATTATCGATCATAAATCTTTTTAATAGGTATTAAATTTACATGTTGCAGCGAAAGAAAATTGTTTAAATAGTTGGGGTAATAAATTTGTGAAATAGTAATGGGCAGGTTGTTTCAAATTGGTTACAACAACAAGGAAATCACATTTTAACTAACAGAAATCATTCTACAGGCACCTTTTAAGTAAATTAAGGTTCTTACCTTAAAAATATTAAAAAATTAATGAAAATTTCTAAAAATACATGATGTTCAAACTCTGTTAAATGTTTCTTTAGATAGCTCAAAAACAGTAACACACTTTTTATAGTTAAGCCCCTAATATAAAACACTTTAATATTATTCATGTCAATCAACAGTTAATTACAAAAAGCTTGTACTAATAATATTTGTGTAAAAACATTTTAACTTAAAATTATTAAAATTAATGACAAATTGAAATACATATTAACGATCATAAATCATTTTAATAGGATAATATTAAATTTACATATTGCACTGAAAGAACATTGTTTAAATAGTTGTGGTAACAAAATTGTGAAATATTAATATACAGGTTGTTTCAAATTGATTACAACAAGAAGCAAATCACATTTTGACAAACAAATCTTTTAAATATTTTAAAATTTTGAAAATATTATGTGTACAATTTTTATTTCCAATGGAAATCATAATTGAATTTGCTTTTAAAATATTGATAAATAACGAAAATTTATAAAAATACATGATTTGTGATATATTATATATGTAAAAGTTAAAATATATTGAGATAAGTATCTTATATTAAGTAAAAAGTGCCTCCAGGAAGACTTTACCATTAGTAAATATAAATAATAAATTTTTTCAAAATATGTCAAGTATCAGTTTCTTTAGATAGTTCAGAAATGATAAGAGATATTAAACAGTGGTTTACTACTGTCATCATTAAAAAAAATTAGCCTCCGACACTATTTTACATTAGTTAAGCCCATAATAAGTAAAAAAATATTTTATTACTCTTTATTTTATCCATTAAAATTAATGTAAACATTGTAAAATGTCACACAATAAAAATTTAAAGAAGTAATAAATCTTCTTCTAAAGGAAATAATTAAAAATGTGTCCCAACACTTTTTATTCATATCCTTTTAAATGTTTGTGAAATGTAGGATTGTTTTTACGAACTCCACAAATATACATTGATAAATTAGTTTTAGCATAAAATGATTAAATTTTCTTTAACCCAAACCGCAATTTTGTTCTGCTTCTGAATAAACGCGCGTGCTTTATTATATATTGAGAAAATTCGATAGACCATAAATAAAAGTCGAAAAAATTAATAATAGCATGAATTTGAATGAACCGCTAAGGGCTAGGAAAGTAAATGTTGCGTGTATAAGATTGTTATCACAGATTTATTAGGTATTTACCGGCATTTCATTCTTCTCGATATTAGGTTAACAGGTTGATTTAAGGACATGGAAATGTTTTCAATTCATACTCAATAATAGAATGTATCTAAAAATAATTAGATAAATGGATACAATGCAAGATAGTGAATCCATAAATTAAGTCACTACCAAGTTTTGATCCTGAGTCGTTGATTAGAAGATATAGAAGTGAACATAAACTTAGCAACAGCAACAACAATAATTTTGATAGATCTGAAAATTATTTGGCCGGAAACGGAATCTCCAGCAATAACTCAATAACACATCGAGTCCATAGCATTACCAGCAACGAGATAAAAGGTAATAAATTACGCCACATATCGCAACAACAAGAAAACATTCGGGAGCCACAAGACTTATTAGATGAACGCGTCGGATAACAATAAATCATAGCGAAAGAAGAGTAAAAGTTTCTATTCGAAGTTACGTGAAACGGACCACAAATGTTTGTAAACATTATTACAATAACTCCGAAGGAAAGTCTTACGGTTTTGCAACGATGATGAAAATGCCTATGTGTGCATCTCGTCGGAATTTAATCAGATGCGTGTGGTTAGTGTGTTTAATTGGAACGCGGGGTGTACATATTTATGTTCAAAACATTGTAAAGCACAGGTTTCATAATTAAAATAAACTTTCAACGGCTCCCGACCATGTGTCGAGGTGTGGCAATATGATGTTAAATTAATTAATCCGATTCTTAACGATATCGAGCTTTATTAAAATCAACCATGCGTCGACAAATGTTGTTACAATTAAACACCACCACATAAAATTACACTAAATATTTAAATTTGCATGCGGACAATATCTGTGTTAGTGTTTCATGAAAACCCACAACGGTTGCACGATTTACTTATCTTTTCGAGTGAACGTATGGGTACCGGCACACAAAGCAATCTATTCCCGACAAAAAACCCCTTTTCCAAATCGATTTATGCGCATTCACCACGAATGAGCCCATTAATTTCTTGCGGAAAACCGCAGATACTCATATCTGGATTGTGCAGAGTCAAGGATTTACAACTCTTTACACATTGATTTTCATATATATAGTGGCCAGTTTCACTTGTGTAAACGTAATTACACAACGAATTGTGACATAAAAGATTATTTACAGGGCCAGTGTTGTAGTTACCATACAGCATGTGGAGTGTCCGCATCATTGACTCTGTTTGGGTTTCTTACGATGTGGACGAAGTGGTACAATCAATTTAAAACCATATTTCAATAAAATATAATATAACTGGCACAAGCGACATAAATGGAAGAAATAGGAAAACAATTACTGTATTTTCATAATAGTTTCCTAATTTTATTACAGATAAATGTTGGTTGTAGTAATTTAAAAAAGGCTTTTCTAAACTGGTAGTTTAAAGAATTACATAAATTATCTTATTTATTTAAAGAAAGTACTTATAAAGTGAAAATTATATACGATCTAATGATATAGTTTAGTATTAAATACAAATTGAGCATATGGGATCAATCTAATGATTCATAAATTATGTCCATAAAAGTGTAATAAAGGTTGAAATTGGATGAAAAAATCTTTTATATATTATTTTCTCATCAAAATAAATAAATCGGTTCTAAATAGGTTGTCCCTCACCGGTTTCCTAAATTAAAGATATTTCCAAACAATATCAGAAATCGATTATCAAAATTGTGGAAAAATTAGATAATTTAAACAACATATTTAGAATTTTAAATAAAACAAGGACATAGGAAATTTCAGATGATTAAATATATAAAATACATTTACTTATTATTCATTAAAATACATATACTAACGTGTACAAAAATATACGAAGCTAGGAAGACAAATAGAAAGGATGGTATATGATAAAAGTGCTCCATGAACCTTCAAAAATTAGACCAAACAACATTTTATCACGGCTTGATGCTATTTAAACACCTAATTTATAACAAACATTGTTTTAGCAATGAATGAAGCAACATTAACAAACATTTCCGAATATGTAAAATTGCCGACCATCATTGCATTTTCCACCGCAATTAATCGGAATGTCATCCACGTGAAGCAACGTCAACCTTCGGGACCGACGAAAAGCGCCGCTAAAAATTTCATCCGACCACTTGTAACTGCGCCAATTACATTCAAACCTGCACATGTTTCGTGTGTACGAAGAACGCATAAAAATTCCTCGTCTGCACAAACACACACAAGTCGTCCCTTGTGTCTGTTTTTGTTTTGTAACCAATTTGGTTTACCAACATCGTGAGCCTCGCCACGGTCTATTTACGCGTGCGAACGTGAGTCCGCCCTCGTTAAAAATAAGTCGCGGGAAGAAATGAATTGTTGGTAATTCGTCGGCAAGAAAGGTACGGAAAACGGCAGTCCGGTTCAAGGATGCTGTGCCAATCGGGTCCAGGTTGTGGAGAAACAGGTTGCTATAATCCACCACGTGGACTTCTTCTTCGATACAGATTCTTTAGATTTTGGACGAACTTATGCTAGAAACTATTCTGATTTTAAAGTTTCTTTCATTTCTTAATTGATGTTGATGTGAGTACGAAAATTATTATTCACAATCAGCTTCTGCAATGGATACATGTTGTTAATTAAATTTTTTTATATGATTCTATTGTATAATAAATTGATTCTCTGTAAAGATCTCGCAATACCTACTTTATTGCAATATAAACATTATTTTAAATTTAAAAATATGAACATAATAATAAAAATTACTACTCTTCGTAGTAACAATTCCATTTATGCAAACTTATACATTTCATAATTACCATTTCAAGGCTTCCTATTAAAGATAATTAACACTGGTCTTACCAAGAATTTCATTAAATTTAACACACATTTTGTGAAAAATTAATAATTTGATAAGTAAAAATGGAAATGTTTAAGTAAAAACGGTGTAGGATTTGTGAATGTGTGTTCAAGATAACCAGTATAACTTTCTTCAAAAAACAAAATTTTGAAAATCCTGGAATCCTAGTCGATTTGTGACTCAGCAACTTTATTATTGATACTTTCTTTCATATTCTCATTTCCAATAAAAAACAATAATTATAGTAAACCTCTAAGATCAAGGTTGCACACGTCATACATTATACAAGCCACCGAGATACTATTTAGGTTGCACTGAGGAGACACACCTCCATCGCGAATTCATCTGGCCGCAATTTATGCATGTAAATCTGTTTCACTTCCAGTCTTTACAACAACACAGGTAATTACACATTCATTGTTTGTTTACAGGCGGTCAATCAGTCAATCAGGATGTTTACTTAAGGCAATGTTGGATTTGCATTTGTACATAGTCAGTGGTCTGATGCCCTCAATGGAATTGAGTTTTGTAATGTTGGTTTGCACATGGTTATAAATGAAATGTGGTACGAAAGTCTTATTTTCTTTTAGAAAATTGTTGCAAGATAGTTTTAATTAGTAAATTGTTGGAAGAATCCTCCTGAGATTCAATTAAAATGTTAATATCATCTGTTCAATAATTTTCCTTTTTTTATTATCAAACAAGAGTTTCATGTTGCTATTTTTGGGAAGCTTTAATGTATTCTAGACAGTTTGTGTATTCAATTGAAATGTGTATGTTATTATTGGATTATTATTGATTAGTGAGATCTTGAAGGCCTCGACAATTTCACCTGCTAGTTACAATGCAAAATTGGCCATTAAACTGTGGCAATCGATCGTTCGCCATACGTAAAACATAATTACTTTATCATTCGATATCATTACGGACTTATCTGTGACAAAACCGTCGACAAACAATTGCACAACCTGCAGCGGCGTGCATGGACATGGTTGGTGACCACGTGGATTTTTGTCCACGTACATGCTTCGAAATAAAAAAAATTGTTAACATTATCGTCACAGTAGAATACACTTCAAAATGACGGCTTTCGAATTGCCCAATGCCCCTGTAGAATTTTAAGGCAGCCCGGGCTGACCGTTCCAATATTACTTTCGAAGCGGGTGGTGTTGGCAGTTTTGACAGTGGTTTTTACAAAACGACGTTGTTTAATAGAGCATTTAAATGGTTATGCGTGATTGTTGGTGCGCCGACAAATTGTATATTGTTTCTGTAGATGGTGGTACCTTAGTCGGTACGGCTGAGGTTCAAAAAACATGCAAATTCATTTGTTACAATCCAATTACTTTTCCTGGTTGCAAAATTGCACGAAGGAATTTGCTCCATAATATTTGTCATTGAGAATGCCGTTAAACACATTCATTTTTAAATTTATGATTAAAATTTTGTAATGATATTATAAAAATTAACATAAATATTTTTATTATTATGTGCTTTTTTACTGGAACATTAAAAATTATTACAGTTTTGAAACACCCATTTTAGAGATATATTAAAAATTATATTTATTATGACAAAGAAATATTTTAGTCCTTTTTCACAATTTTTTAATATTGATTATTATAATTAACTGTATAACTATGATAAGCCATGTTGGTTTGTTTCATCTAAAAGTTTTAAAAACTGCGTGTATATGTCAAGGATTCTCGGAAGTGGCGTTGCCTCATCTTTCCTTTGTTAATGGGATAATTCGAGGCATCATTTAAAAAACTAGAAAGCGAAAAATTGGTCATTTCCAACATGGTTCACGTCGAATTAAATTTTAACGACTGTTAATCTGTTCCAAAAAACTGTAACGTTAATAAATCAACACGATCGCCCATTTACATAAATAACAATATTTTGCAACCAGTGAAATTTGCGAAATTAGTTAAATGCACGTATTCATCTTCTCAGTGAAAATAGAATACGTGGTATTTATGTGGCCAAAGTGGCTCGTTAATTCAAAAGAGTATCGCACCATATATGTCCTTATTAACTTGCAATCTTTAGTGCAGGATTCCATTTCGGATACTAAGTGGATTGCAATGGAGAAATGCTGACACTAACCTGAATTTTCTAAGCCGTTCTCGTATCACTGTCAATAGCAGGCTGCGTAATTTCTGCATATTTACGAATGAAACATTGGAAAAACACTTATGTATTGAAATTTCCATATTTGAGCAATTACGATTTTTTTTGACAATTAAACTATTACAACGAAATTAAATTGCACCGTGCAACGTGAATAATACGTAATAATAAACTTGTCATAAATCCCGCATACCAATAAATAAAACGAATCTCAGGTACTAATTACATTATGCAACATAAAATAAAGGTCAAGTTCGTTCACAGAATCCAAACAGCAATTACGGGTTATTCTTCGTCAACCTTCGGATTGCTTCCGTTTTCTTCACAACGTTCCCATTATAAATATTCCAGGTTAGTACCACAAATCACAAATATTTCCACGTCTTTCACACGTCCATTAATAAATCAAATTAAGAATCCCAAGTGTTACGTAAAGGAACGCAGGAAATCTATTTATTGGTCACAAAAAGCTAATTGGATAATTGTGTAAAATAAATTAAAACCGCGCGTGTAAATATTCCAAAACTGTTGATATTAAAATCGAAATCAGTGAAAATAACAGTTGGTCGAATGAAAGTTTCGAGAAAGAGTTTTTACTTATATATTTAGTTGTTTAGAAATAGATCGTCCAATTTTTTTATTAGATTTATTATATTATACTTGTATTGTAACAAATTTCTTATTTCGATTAGATTTGAAACCGCAATAAAAAGAAGAATTCTTCAATTTACAAGTTGTAATTGTTTCATTTAATTTTATGTTAATATAATCTAACTTTTTCCAGGAATAATTTACTGTTTAAAACTTTTTAGTTACTCCGACATTTTCGGTTTGTCAAGTGCTCAAACAGTTAATCAAAAATGCAGCATTAACAAAACTAATGAACTTTCTATTCGTGTCATGGTCCCGAGACCTGTTTAAAGGGCGCCAATTAATTTGGTGTATTAAACCATTGCACATTCGCAAGAAAGTATAAATTAATTCGAAACAAAAGTAAATCACGGTCTAGTGCACTAATTGACACTTCACTTTCCCCGTTAGCTCCACACATATTTCAATAATATTGGGATTGTTACGAGTACGAGAAACCCGAGGCCGCCTGATAGCCATCTTGGCACCCACTTATTGTTATTACACGCGTGCGTTATAAAATAAATAAAATAACTGAATTCCTTGTGTTTAAGAGTCCTGAAAACTTCACAATTTACCACACAAGTTCTTACACCTGATGAACAATTATATTTTCTAATTAATATTCATTTACAAAGTGAAATTGTAAAAATGCGTAATACAATCCCCAATTGTAAGAATTGGAAAGTTTTATTATTTTTTTTAATCGATAATTCAACAGGAATAACACAAAATTAAACGGTGGCATTATACAATTAATAACAGTTTCCGTATTAATTGAATAGTTGTGTTGTTACATTCAAACTACCTATAAATTTCTGGCAAATTTATGGGTACTTTAATTTTAGTGTTGCTTGTTATTTTCAACATGCCGTTCGATTATGCACGTATTCAGTGAAGATAAATAGAGGATAATAAAACAATTATATTTAATGGCTCATAATTTTTTGTTCATTATTCCATTGAATATAATTGTATATTCTATTTCTAAAATTTATTAAAAAATGTACTTTACTGTTTATAAGAATGTTAAGAATTTATTAAATTATACAAATGTCCGAGTTTTAAATTGATGGTTATTAAATTTAAATGAAAAACTATAATTTATTTAAATATTTAGAATTTTTTATTAATTGGAATAATTATATATGGAATGTTTCAGACACGAGTTAATTGGAATGAAATTCTAATTAATTATATTACTCAGTTGTTTTATTTTACTTTTGATTTATTTTAACAAGTTTTTAAGTTATATAAATAAATTAACATAGAAAATAGGTAAAATAATACAAGAAGTGTAATTTACAATTAAACTAAATTTGTAAATGATTTAAGATAATTTCGAGTTATCAACTGAAAGCGCAATCATTGGGAAATTACCTTGAAACAAATTTATACATGTTTAAGGAAACATTACCCACATATCCACGATATTAACCAATAATGTTGCCAAACTAACAAGTAAGTAAGTGAACATGTGGATAAATATTTACCACAAAAGATCAATCAATTAAATTTTAAAGCAACCTATTCAGCATTGGTAACAAACCCGCACGATTTTGTCCAAAAATTCCTAAGACATATCCACGTTAATGAATATCGAAAGTAAAGCGACTGTCCATTGGATGTATTTCGTTATTATAACATTACACGCGTGGTTAAGCTTATCTGTACATTCCCCGAGAATTTTTGAAATCACATTCGAGTGGTACCTTCATAATTTTTTATGTAACTGTTAAGTGATCGAGTTTACCTAATTTTTTGGCGGAAGTATGATACAATTTCGTTTTAACACTAAATGTATTATTCATAAAAATTACATAAATGTTATTATAAATATTATTTCGGCAATACACAATTAACAGAAATAAAAACAATCCAAAATACAGGATCTTATTTTTTTGGAGAAAGCTGCAAGCTGAAGGAATTGTTTCCTAGTAAATTTGCATATCCAACGAAGTTTCCTTATTGAAACTATATATAATTATAAATTTTAGCAGAAAAGCTTCACGAACAAATTTCAGTTGGAAATCCGGAAACGTAGTGCTGTTTTCGGGTCGAGGACTTCACTCCAAATGTACAAAATTCTTACGCAAATCAAATTTAGAAATATATTTATATATATAAATAATTATTTAATCAATTAACAGACATCGTTAAGAATTTTGTGCACATGGAAAAAGACAGTTTACGTATTTCATAAATTTTATTATTTATGATTTATATCTGAGAACGAAATTAATCTTTCCTGTCGTCGTCTTTCCTTTTTTTGTTGTTTTAGTTGGTATACTCATTGTGTAATGGCTACACAAAGACAGAGTATTTCCATTGTTCACATTAATTAATTTAACTTTCCGGTAACATTCAAAAATTTAATACAAAAAACAATATTGTAAGGAAAATTTCTGTAATAGCTTTCTAAGACGTATCTTCGTGTGCTTGATTATTTTATAAAATTCGTTTAGAATGGATGGTCTCCGATGGCTGCGTTGATATGTCCCACTTCCTTGCAATAAAAATTATAGAAACTTGACACTGTTAAGTGTTGGTAATTGTCTTTTATTGATTTCAGCAAATTGTAAAGATTAGATATGGATACTAAAATTGCTAAATTTCTTAAAGCTGTAACTAACCACTAATTTTCGTTTAATTTTGCGATAATTTACGAATTTGTTAAATAAAATGTTCAATTAAATATTACTTATATTTTAGAACAAATTCATTCATATTTGCTCCTAAAAATAATAGTATCAAGTATCGAATTTTTTTTTTTTTTATTTTTCTATACACATATATTACAAATTAATAAATAAAATCGATAGTATTGATTTACTAAAATTAGATGTTTTATATACAAATATTTACAAGTGCTTATGTACAGTTTTTAAATAACTGAGCAAAAATTTACCGCTCTGCGCCAGAACACCAAGGTAATCCAAGAAAAAATCTGGCTTTCACAACGAACAACAGCGAAAATGAAAACAAGAAAAACGAATTTTTAGTGTGTCGCACACTGGTCACTTGTCACTGATCACTTACTAATTTCATGGTGACTGTTGGTTGAGGTCGGTTTTGGGGGGTCGAAGGGTGGTACTCGAGAAAAATTCGCCACAAAAACAAGAGACACTGCACACACCGAGTGTTCGTGGAAGACGGACACGGGGCGGGTGCACGGCGCACAGTTTTATATCGAAGTGCAGCCTCGAAGCGCGAGGCCAGGCCGCGGAAGAACGCGCTCGCATTGACCGCCCCGACGAAGGTCCCCACGTGCTTCTCTCGGCACTCGGTGGCAATCCGCCGAAGACGCGAACCGGCCCGCCACACCGAGTTTCCCGACGTATTGGTAGCTCACAGAGAGGCAATCGGATACTCTTCTAGTAAAAGTATAGTGAAACCTTCACCAAGAAGACATGGTTTAAAACATAGGGTGGTAAATTCACCATCACCAAAAAAATTAATAACTAACTATCGAGTATTATTATTATTATTTGTTTGCCTTTGTACAGAAAAAAAGTGTTGAACGAATAACAAAATTTAATGATATTATTCAAATTTATTTTATTTATATTTTAATCATGTAAAAATTAAAAAAAACTGTATTCTTATTAAATTTTATCAATGTTAAAAAATAAGAAACTTATATTTATTGAAAAATAGAAAAGCAACTAAAATAAAATAAATTAAAACTTGCGCATTCGCCAAAATTAGAGCAGTGCGTTACAATATACATCCAATTTTACATAAGTAAGACAATGTTTACAGTTTATCAAAATACATACCATAATATACAGTGATGGAAAAAAGTATGAAATATGTATTTACTTGTAACAAATGTTACTGAAAGTTTTCTCTAATCTGTCAAAAATCTGACCAAAACTAATTTATTACAAGACTGGTCATTAATCATAATGATCATTATATTCACAGGTTTTTACTTTTTTATGGATAAAAAATCAGTTTGGTATGTAAAGAAGTATGGTATATTTTATCAATATTCATAAAAAATAAAAAATAACTCAAATATTTCAATACTTTGTGGGGTAATCTTTGGTTTCTATCACTACTTGACATAAAATCTAGTAGTACTACGCAATGTGTCAAGAGGAATTTATCGCCACTGCCCCTAGATGGTTTGAAGAAATTCATTTTTCCCTGCACTTGAATTAAGAGTTCAACTTTGGATCGAGAAAAGCACCCCCTAACCATAATGCAACCACCACCATGTTTAACCGTAGGAATTTAGTATTTAATATAGCATCGTTGCACCACTGACATCTCATAAATGTTCTTTCATTCAACCCAAACAAATTAAGGATAGTGTTCCATTTTTCTTGAGTCCATAATAAGTTAGATTTTATAAATGTCAGAAGGGATGCTCTGTTTTTCTTTGATAGCAATGATTATATTATGTTGAAATTTCCTCTGTGATTTGTCTTGATGTTTTTCGCAGACGTCCTGGCTTGCTTCTAAAACCACCTTGAGTGCGGAATTTACACAAAATTTTCGAAACAGCACTCTGAAAAATATTTAATGTTTTTGTCACGTCACATTGCGTTCGGCCACTTTCACAAACTTCATCTACTTGTTAAAGACTATTATGAATAATTCCAGAGGATAAACACTCCATACATTTTTCCACCACTGTACATTAAATAAATACCAATTCTATAATACATAAATATACTTAAATGTATACATAAATTTTGTTTAAATTTGTTTCAGTGAGAATATAATAGTGGTTTGCAAATTTCAAATTTAGAAGCGAAGAAATTTGCAGTTTTCATATGAATAAATGGAATTTTGCATCATTTTCTTTCTACCATAATATTTTTATTTTATATCAAATTTTGTAACTGAATAATCTATTAATTAAAAATGTAAAATTTGGCATATTGTAATTATACTAACATCAATTGATGTGTCATTAATTTTGGATGCCTCCTTAAATAAAAGAATAAACAGGAAACACAAATTTGCCATTGTTGAGGTGAAGAGTCCAAATGAATTTGATTTTCATATTTCAGTAATATTAACTAATGAAGAAATTAAAAATTCAAAAACTGTTTTTAAAATCAGTAGTTATTTTTCCAATAACAAATGAAAAACCTTATATGACTAATTATTGTTATTTGATTTTTGCTAAATTAGTGTGTCAAATAACCCTGAACGGCCTTAGTAATGTTTTTCTATGCAAATAAAACATAATCGAATTAACGACATAATCAAGTACAATGCTTGCGCGTATAATAATTAGCCGCATAATCGCACGCGGCATAAAAAAAGAGTAATTATGAATATGACCGCCTGTATAATTCGCGTCCAGAGTCGATCAGTTTATGGTATAATTAATAAGAGAGTCAATGTTGGAAAATCCTTTATGGTGTATTTAGCAAGAAAGTCAATGTTGGAAATTATGCAACCAATTGGGTTTTTGATTGATCGCTCAATTTAGTGGTTTCATGGTTTATTTAATTTAGTTGTATATTTATCATTCGATTGCTGATTAAGTTTAAAGTGCGGTTTCTTCGGATCGTCATTCAATTGTCGAGTGGATTCTATTGACCAATAATATCACGTGGATTTTTTTCGGGAATTTTTAATCCATGCAATCACTTTATATTATCTCAATAGTATCGAAAAAAAGATTAAAAATATGTGGCCTATTTAAGATATTTTTCAATTGTAGCTTAATTTTAAGAAACCAAAGACAGATAAGAGAGAACTCTAAGCACGCCATAAAAATTATTTTTCACTCTAAAATTAATTAATTACTAATATACTCTTGTTAATTTCAGAAATATAAATAATAAAATAATTTATTATTGGATATGATGATTAGCTAATTTTATTGTATTAAATTTATTAAATAGTTTAAGCATGAAACATTCCAACGCTGTTTAGTAAACTTACTTAACTATTCCAACACACATGAAAGTAAATTAATCCATTATGCATATACAAAAATCAATTAAATTTTAAAAGTGAACAGATATGGTCAATGTCTTCGATTTTTTCAATATTCCACCACGACCTCGATTAGGTATTTTTTTAATAAACAAAGGTAGAAGATAGGAAGTAAGGACAATTTGTCTATATTATCGCATAAAAATATCTGCAAATATAACATTGGTTTTACTCATTCCTGACCCAGATACCAACATAAAACCAATTCCGTTTCGTTTGAAGCCTTAAAATCACCCGGCATCCGTGGATTTAATTATAATACACTAATTACTTTCCAATATATCCAGCATTAATTATTGTTCTAAGAGTGCAGACCTCGTACCATTTCAAGAGAGGGCACACAACGAAACCAATGCAACTATTAAATGATTTCTAATATAATGTTAAAGAACTTTTATGATTTACATAATGGTTTAAATAATTGCAGTAATTAATCACACATATGCAAATATTTTATCTAAGCAAATTACACAATTTGTCACAATGTCAGAATTCACACAAAATAAAATAATTTAAAAAAATTGTCGTTTTTTTTAAATATTTAAATTTATAATAACTTCCTAAGCGTATACACTTCATTTATTATTTTCCAAAAAATTACACATTTATATTCTAACCATTTTAAAATTGTTTTCTGTAAATCAACGAAAAAAATTGTTAAAGGTTACCCTTCTCGGATGCGGAAATGATCAGATTCAGTGTCAGGATGTTTCGCATTAACTAAAACGTTATTGAGAACGTAGCCAAAAATTGAATGGCAATTGTCCTTTCGATTGCATTCGGATTGTCCAAGAACTTGTCATTAATGATACATTATCCCGTTGGCAAGGTCTTTTGCAAATACAAAAAATACACAAATTCATTAGTCTTATGGTTTAGTTTGCTTATTAAATATAGATGTATTACAGAATTAATTGTATACAGTTTTGTTTCTTATTTTTTTATCTAGATCATGCCACTAAAATGATATATTCCAATTCCAAGTTCCAGCACATCATTGACTCAGTTGTAAATACTTATCTGTCTCTATTCGTTTCTCTCGGCCATGGCTGCTGAATTCCCATTTTTTTTAAAGCATATGACAGTTTAACTACCTTCCTAAGCACTTTATGTGTCGGAGAAATGTGTTGCCATGATGTGACATTGGCCGAAATATTTGGCGGAGCATTTGTTCAAAGATTTGCCAGCAACTACGCCAACCACACAGTTGACAAAATAAGTACTTATTAACGGGTTACTTTTTGACTTTCATAAATTTCATTAACATAAACATGGTCTTCCGGAGCATTCGAAAATTTCTGCAAGATATTTTTGGGTGACTGTAGATAGTAATCTAGACTACCTATCCAAAATTTCAAGCCACGTTATTGCGAAAATTGTACCTGGAGTATGTGAGTCCATTAACGGATATCTGAAGGATCAACTAAAGGTAAATAACAATTCTCTTCTAGTTTATTGTTTATTCCTATAATAGGTACGTTAATATTATTTTATTAATAAAATCTGAACTAGGTAGATCTACCTAGTGGCTGATCAGGCACAGTCATGTGCATTGTAGGATGATTGATTAATGGTCTGCAATTCTTCTAGCATTATACCATTTATCTGGTACGTCTTTCCTTGTCGCTCAGTTTTACGTAGATATCGCATTCATCTTCATTCTGTTCCATTTCATCTATTTTAGTGCTTGGAAAATTGCTCGATCCACTGGTGGCTTCCTTCATTTGCTTTCACTTGAAGCTCAAGCTTGAATACAAGACCTTGCACATCGCGTTTGAATGAGAACGTACATGTGGCAGAATTTATCACATTTTTTCTAACCTGACTGTTTTGTATCTAAAATAAACAATCAATTTATTTGTTTACATATACTGTTGACTGGAAGAATTATTAATGAAAGAAAGTCTAGTTGAGTGGGAACTACTGAGCTTACCTAAGAGACATAATTTATAACAGAGACAGTTGAAATACTGCACTTAGTCCTGTTTGTGTATATGAAACAATGTTTAATTTTGATGACAAATTGAATGAAAAATAAACACACACATTTGTACATTGTATTGACGAATTTATTGAGATTTCATATCTCTAATCTGCTCATACATTCTAGTTTATTTATTTATTTTATTTATACAATGAATGTTCCATTCTTATAGTACTCGTCCACAATTCTACCTATATATTCCATATAATGAGGCGAAAGTTGGCGGAAAAATTCTTCTGGACTAACACTCTGTTGATAGTTATACTCTTCTTGATGGGACAGATTAGTGAACCCTCCCTGTTGAGAATAAGCACTATTGGAGTCCTCTTGCAAATATACACTATTGGAATCATCTTGCCAATATTCACTGCACTGTTGTAGTGATCCAGTCATATAAACCTCTTGTAGAGGGCCATCAAAATTTCCTAACTTCTTCAACTTAGCCATACGGTTTTTAAACCATACCTTAATCTGATATGAGGTCAAACCAAAACGATTTGCCAAGTCATCCAAGACTTCGTTGGATGGTTTTTCGTTTGTGGAAAAAGTCGTTTCTAGTAAATCCAGCTGTTCTCTAGTAAATGTATGGCGTTTTCGCTTGTTTATACATACATCCGGACTCACATTATTATCAATAACGGTATGGCTTACAATCATGGACCTATTGTCTGTTTCTGAACGATCAAGTCCATTATATGTATCCATCTGATTGGTGGTGTGTATTAATTTAATTTTGAAAACTGTTGTTAGTTCAAGCTTTTACTTTGCTTCTTGCATGCTGCATCTATTTACCCGCCAATTTATTTAAAAAAATCTACCTGTTTTTTTAGGTATTCTATTAATCGAATTAACCAAATAATAAATTCGTTAAATCAAAAAAATCAAATGAATGAGCAATTGTAGTACATACTGTTAGCAATAATTAAACAAAATTATTAATATTAAGTTATTTATTTAATTTTAAAATTTTTGAACACACTTTAGCTTTTATAAAACGTTAAATTAGTAATGAAAATTTTGAGACTTATATAGTCCAGAATCTATTTGTCAAATAGTAAAAGAGATTGGTTCCGACATTTTGAAAGAATAAGGAACGTCGTACTATTTGGAGTGTTTATTTTGAGAAATTATAACAAAATTTAATAAATGTGGAATGTAGATTTCGCATATAAAAACATTCTAATAGACAGAAAGCATAACTTTACCATTGCACATTACATTTTTTAAACACAATTTATTTTTTTATTTTATCTTTAGTTATATATATATATACCAAATTTCACAAAAAATTATTCACATTCATAATTCTGTGGGAAAAATAAGAACTTTTTAGGAATTTATTTTTAGTAGTTTATGGATTATTGCGTTAAGAGAAAATTTTAAATTAATATTGGTCAAAATATTGGCGGCAAAAGAGTTGAAAATGTATGCAAAATAAGTACCTATTATCGGTTTACTTTTTGCCTCTCTATAAATTTCATTAATTAACATAAACATGATCTTATAGGCAAAGCATGGAGGTAGTGTTTTTCAAGATTTAAAACCATAATTTCTGCAAGATGTCAGTGGGAGGCTGTAGGTAGTAATCTATCAACGGAGCTCTGAAGGATCAAAAAAAGGTAAATAACAATTCTTCTTAGTTTATTGTTTCATCACAGAAACGCACCTTTTATACACATTAATATTATATTATTAACAATTAACAAAACTAGGCGGATCAGGCACATTAACAAGTAGTCTTGTGGATAATAAAATATGTACCAAAATGATTAATGAAGGTACTGCAGTTCTATGGGAGGTGTTGCAGAGCGGGGATCTGCTACAGGAGAAGCTATTTTAGTGTTGTTCGATGAACACGGTGAACTTGTATGACTCAAACGCGACTTTTCTAGCATTATACCATCTATCTGGTACATTATTTCTTGTCGCTCATGATCAGATAGCTTTCTTAATTTTTTAGCCAGAAGTTTTACGTAGAGATCGCATTCATCTTCGTTGTGTTCCATTTCATTTAATCTCGTGCTGGGAAAATTGTTTGACGCACTAGAAGTCTCCTTCATTTGCTTCCCGATTTCTTGAAGCTCTGGTTTAGACACAAGACGTCGATGACCTTGTACATCGCGTTTGATTGGTGACGAAATCTGTGGTGTAGATGTTTGTGTTGTTGGTGTACAATTTGATGTATTATCACTTATGGAGTCTACATCATCCCGAACCTGATTGTTTTGTACCTAAAATAAACAATTGTTAACAATTGAAGAAAGTCCAGTTGCCTTCTAATTTGTGTGGGAACTATCAGCACTAGCTCGAAATACCATAATTACAAAAGAAACTTGTTCTTTTGGCCTTAGTTGACAGCGATAATTTGCAGATGAATCAGTTTGAAACAGTTCTTTGCAGAAAAACATGAACTAAGATCGTATCAATTTGGCACTTCTTTCTCCTCTACCAGAACATGAAGAAAATTTACCCCGGGTATTCGTAGTAGATGGACCCTTTGCTTTAAGCGAACAAGACAAACCATGTCACGAATATACCAAAACGTATGTTTAATTAACCCTTACTGAGCTGTCGAAAGCTTTTATTAAATTACTTACATTGTCTTCTATTTTTATTGTGGGTTTACATTCGTAAATTCGTCCAAGAAATCCATTCATTATATCATAAAAAATCCACATTGGTTTATAAATGTCATCGGCACCGTCGCCTGATTTTATTGATGCTTTTTTTTTCTTTAAATGAGTTCGAAAGGTGGCCATCAGCGACTCTTTTTTCCTTTTAAGTTCCATAACTGAAACTCCCATTTCGCTGGAAATTCGGGACCAAGCTTGGTTTACCTGGAAAATATTAAACATAAATATAGGTTGTTTAGATGCTTGTTTTAAAACTTACCCTTGACTTGTCCTTATGATATTTCTTTGATGGGTCCCATATAATTGGTTCCCCCTGATACAATTCCAAAAAACGTATAATGGTATCGTTGTTCCAGATTGGCATTTTTATTATTTAGGTCGTGTAATTAACGTACTCACAAATGATGTAACAAACAAGCGCCAATGCTTTATTTATTTGATTTATCCTATTATCCCGATAACCAGACGAACGCCAACAAACTTGGCCGAACCGCGGCCAATTACGACAAACATCTGTGACGGCCGACGTTCGTCGAACTTTGCCAAATGTGCATGCCCGGCGGGAGATTTGCAAGTATATACAGAGAAATAACGTAGAAAGAGAAAAATTATCTTAAATATCTGTTACACACATTAAATAAAATAAAATAATGACTACGATGATCACCACTCGTGAAATTAAAAATATAGTGTAATTCTTAAAAAGTAACAATTAGACTGTGTAGCATGTACACGGGGTTGCCTATCATTATAATCTAGAAACATCGGGTAGAGTATTGAAATTGCAAGTGAAATTATAATTGTTGGTTTAAATTATCAATACAACGGGCTTATTTGATGATATGCACATTCAAATTGACCGATACAAATTGACCTCGACATCCGAACAGGCAAGAAATTGTAAGGTTATTTTCTTTTGTTGACAGCTGTCAGTTTAACGACGAATTGTATTTGGAATTATGCAAGTTTTCGGCGTTATTTATAGTTGCAACGCGTCGCGTGCTCTGAACGCAGAAATGCCTGTTTCAGCGTTATAAGGAATTTTAAACATATTACGACATTGTTTATTTATTGTGGTTGGACGTTTGTTTGTGTTAGGAATATGGTGCCTCCCAATCCCATTCCCACTGTCGTCGAACCCGACGCAGGTATTGTTTTTGTTATTTGTCATAGATGATTTCTAACCAACCAATATTTTTCAGAAAATAGAAGTGTCACAGACAGTGTTGGGTCACATTCAGATGTGACTGCCCACACCATTCACTCCAACATGTCTAGGCAGCACATGGAAGTTTGTTGTGTTATTGATATAAGTTTGCTGGACAAATACCTTAACAACCGAAAGAAAGCTCTGGAGGAGGTCAGACAAGCCTGTTTGCTTGTTGGTGCTAAGTTGAATCACATTCAGGTACCACATATTTTGTTGATTATTGTGTTTCTTTTTAATCTGTTAAAAAGGTGACCCAAGTCGCATTAGCGACGGAAAATAATCAGTCTTTCTAAAGGTTTATAATTTATGGTATCAAAATTAACATTTTATTAAACTGAATTTCATAAAGCTTCATAGCATTTAGGTTTGTGATTTATTACTACACATAAATATATACAGAGTGTGTGCTACAATATGTTATTGAATTGTTGAGAACAAATTTTTTATAACTTATTACATAAAAATACACAAATGAAATGCTAAAATTAAGATCTGTTGTCACAAATAAAATGCATATGCATTTATTATGGTTCTTAACTTTAAGATATTATTTTATGATAATCATAAAGTTGTTTACTAAATATGTCATATTTTTTAACAGTAACAATAATTATTTTATTTAATATATATCTACCATTTTTTTTTTCTTGCTTCTTAAGACCTATCAGTCAAAACTTTTGAGGAGACAATAAAAAAAATAAAAATCTCCAAACTTTTAAATATTATTAATATTGTGCATGTATAGCATGATATATTTGAAAAACAAAATCATTAGTATACCATAGATAAATGAAAATTTCATGTATAAACTTTTTGTGTAGTATTTACAATTAGCTAAACATAAATGACATTAAATGAAGTTTTGTTCTCAATAGTTCAAGACATTAAAGTGATATTTTTATAGTAGACACAATATATAAAAATAGTGACCAAGTGGTACAACTCAGCATTCTTTATTCAACTCTTTTTAAATTATAGAACATAAAATTACAAAAAAAGTATTAAATAATTTATTTTATGCATGAGTTATAATTTTTCCAATCTTCAAAATATAATATTTTTAAGTTCATAGTCAAGTTCTCATAAAAATATACCCTTTTATAATAAATAAATAATTGTGAATAGGCAGCCAGCCTCACATTCATGTTTAAGACATAAATATGACAGTGTATCATTGGGAAAATTATAGTATATTCAGAATTTTTAACAAAGCACCTTATGATGAATGAAAATATAACAAGAACATTTCTAAATATCATTTTACTTGTTAATGGTATACAATTTTATTTTTAAGTTATTACAATTAAACTTATTTTAATTATGTAAGTATTAGATTAACGTTTAATAAAATCACCATTAATTATAACTTTAGTTTATAGATATGTATAGAATGCATCTCTTATCCCATTGTAAGTTGGCTTATATGAATACCCCAGTTACGGATTTTGAATCACATAAATAATCCTATCACCCAGTAGAGTGACATTTAATATCCATATGTATTCCACGTTTATATAAAAAAATTCTAATAATAAGAACATTTTGATGAAAAGTTTACTAATCAAAAAGTAATTCCTTCAATGTATAAATTACTTGAAAATATGATATAATAAAAAGTTTGTAGAAATTAATAAAAGTCTAAATTTAGTTCTCTTTAAAAGAAACAGCCAAAGAAAACAAAAAGAAAAGTTATCAGTATATTCGATAATATGGAAGAAATGAATGTGAAAATATTTAAAAGTAGAATAATGTTACCGAAAGAATAAAAAGTGGATATAATGCCGCAATGATATATGTTGTGACTATATTTGACGATGTAACTGAAGCTTTTAAAAATACTTTTATACACATAAATGTTATAATATAACATATATGTGTATATTTCATTCCAAAACTACAACTTTCTTAAATCCACAACGAAATTTCGAATTTTTTGTAAAGTAAGTTCATTAGAACAGTATCTTTCATAAAACAGTATTTTTAAGCAATTAATTAATAAAATTTAGTTATAAATATTTTCGTACTTTTTCTGAAATGGTGTGCAATAGTAGACACCTCCACGCTACTGAAACTCGAATTCTTCGCGTTGAACAATATATGTTTTTTATAAACAAATTAATTATGAAAAGCTAATGTATATACACATGTACACTTTTGTCGAATTTAAGGGATTCTTTCATTAATTTCAGATGTATTTAAGAAACCAAGTATTATGAACATCCGTTTACCTATATGTCGTGTATTTATCAAAATATTTGTTTTAATTTATGAATTATCTCTATTGTCATAAAATATGGTAAATGTTATTTAAAACTATTATTAGAGCATTACATATTATATTGGCTATGTAAAACTATGTAAATTAAATTATAGTCTTGTATCTCGTTACAATACTACGTTTTGACAAAAAAGATGGTCAAACAAATGCAATTTGTTCTATATAAATTAATATTTTCTAGAACTTAACCAGGGAATGCAAGAGTTTGTCTCTACATAACGCTTAAAAAATGAGAGCAAAAATTTTGATGATTTGCTTCTTGAAATAGAAATATGAAGTCGACATAAGAAGAAAAAACATATTTCCCCTCTTCAATAATTTTGGATGTAATAAAAGGGTTGACAGATAACCTGACTAAAATTAAAGAAATTTAAAAAAATATTTTTGGGGTTACTATTGAAGCTTCTAATATAATTTTATCCACTTGTATGTTCCTAATAGACATACTGTAAATGAAGAATCTACATTTATGTGTTGAAGATTTATTCGAATTTAACTTATTTAATTTGTAGTTGTGTGTATTCTTCTGTTTATATTGCTAAGTTTATAATTAAAATTATTTACCATTTTAAAGAAATATACACAGCTATCTGATTTTTGTCTGTTATATCTTTTTGAGAAATTCGGACTAAATGTCTGCAAAAACAAATGTATACCAAATTTTCTCACAATTTTCCGTTGAATTTTTAGCAGTGTTGATTCATATTTTGTTGAGTAACCATACCAATTGATGTAATAAATTATAAACATCTTGAAATGAATATGTTGCTGGAAAATCTCATTATCTTTGAATTGAAACAAAAAAAATCGTGCAGTCTTTTTGCCCATGCCGTTTTGAAAGTTTTAAATAAACTAACGACAAACAAACAACCAACACAATCAGATATAGTAAAAACGCCCTTAAAAACGATATATAGCATTACTATATTTGAAAAAAGTCATATATAAAAGTAAACGATATAAAAACCGCGATCATTTCTGCAACAAATTAATATTTAGTAACTCGGGGATTCACGCGAGTTAGTAAATGCGTTATGTAGTATGAAAACAGTAACGGATGCACGGTTGCCATATGTTCAGATATTCTATTGACGCTTGAAATTTCCTGTGTTGTGAATCATTATTATCGCCAATAATACGAGAAGTAATTGGCAATGATGCGCTGCTCTTGCTTAAATATCGAGTCAACGTCTCATATTTCTCACTCACAGTGTTTGCGACCGAATAATTAAAAAATGGAGAAGATCACCGATAAACAAAATGAAATACTTGAAAACTTGCGTGAGTGCGAAGAAAATCTGGTGCGGCCATCGTCGCGGGAACAGGCGGTTACCTGTCAACAGTTTGTCAAGGATTTCGTGCAAAAATCCGACGAAATTCGAGACACCATAGTGGAAGCGAGTTCCAAAAATGCAACTCCGGCTACTGGCAGAAAGTTGGACACGCTATTTGACGATATGCGTAACCAACTCAATGGACAGAGGCAGAAGGCTAAGGCGTCGCTGAGAAATATGGACCCAAACGAACAGAATGAACTGCTGAAATTTTACGCCGGATTCTCCAATTTCTTTACGGAGTTGTTTCATTGGTTTAAAGATTTGGTGAACACCGTTGTCGAAGCGATCAAGAAAGGCTTAAGAATGGCCCAAAATTTTGTGAGATCCATCTTTAATGATATTGTAGAAAAAGTTGTAGACTTCTTTACAATGTAACAATATATTTATAATTGAATGTCTCGTATTTAATAAATAATGATTTAATTTGTATTTTTAATTTATTTCGTGTATTTTCCCAAAAATTAAAATATTTTATTTATAATACAGTTGTGTTTATGAATAATATTTTACTTGTTAGTGATATACAATTTTATTTTTCAAATTATATATAACTTTAGTTCATAGATATTTATAGAATGCACCTCTTATCCCATTGTAAGTTGGCTTATGTGAATACTCCAGTTATGGATTTTTATCTATTTAGTTTTATTGCACATAATCCCATCACTCAGTTTATATAAAAAATTAGTCATCCTGACAAAAAAATAAAAGCAATCTCTTACAATAAGAACATTTTGATAAAAAGTTTACCAAACAAAAACTAATTCCCTCTTCAATTTATAAATCATGTCAAAATATAAATAATAAAAAGTTTGTAGAAATTAATAAAGGACTAAATTTAGTTCTCTTTAAAAGAAACAGCCAAAGAAAACAAAAAGAAAAGTTCTCAGTATATTCGATAATATGGAAGAAATGAATGTGAAAATATTTAAACGCAGGAGAAGAAAAATATGAAACCAGAAGAACAGGAATAAGTGATAATTTTTCTTCTGGGATTCGGTTTTTTCGTGTATATAATAAATTGGTTAAAAATTCTTATGTATAACATTATCGAGAGAATAAAAAGGGGATATAATTCCGCAATGATATATGTTACGGCCATATTTGGCGATGTAAAAATACTTTTCTGGTTGATCACCCAGTAGAGTGTCATTTAGTATGCATATGTATTCCACGTTTATATAAAAAAAATCTAATAATAAGAACATTTTAATGAAAAGATTACCAATCAAAAAGTAATTCCCTCAATGTATAAATTACTTGAAAATATAATATAATAAAAAGTTTGTAGAAATTAATAAAAGTCTAAATTTAGTTCTTTTTAAAAGAAACAGCCAAAGAAAACAAAAAGAAAAGTTCTCAGTATATTCGATAATATGGAAGAAATGAATGTGAAAATATTTAAACGCAGAATAACGTTACCGAAAGAATAAAAAGTTGATATAATTCCGCAATGATATATGTTGTGACTATATTTGACGATGTAACTCAAGCTTTTAAAAATACTTTTATACACATAAATGTTATAATATAACGAATATTGTATATTTTATTCCAAAACTAATTTTTTTTTAATCCACAACGAAATTTCGATTTTTTTTTAAGTAATTTCATTAGTTAATTAATTAATTAATAAAATTTAATTATAAATATTTTTGTATTTTTTCTGAAATGTTGTGCAATAGTGGACACACCCCCAAGCTACCAAAACTGGACGTTTTTGTTTGAACGACGTATACAAAGTGATATGCATATTTTTTTATCGAGTTCTTCGTGTTGAACAAATTTGAACAATACGTGCTTTTTAAATATTAAACAAATTAATTATGAAAAGCTAATATATACACACATGAACACTTTTGTCGATTTTAAAGGATTCTTTCATTAATTTCAGATACATTTAAGAAACTAAGTGTTAAAATAATATTTATTTTAATTTATGAATTATCTCTAGTATCATAAAATAAACTATTATTTAAAACTATTATTAGAGCATTACACATATGTAATGTAATATAATAATATTGGCTATGTACAACTCTCAATATGTAATGATGTACATTCCGTTTTGACGGAAAAGTTCAAACAAATACTTCTATACAGGGTGTTTCATAACCTATCTGAAATGTTTTAATCCGATATGCATTTCTAAATAATAAGACGATTTCTTAAAAAAAATTCTAATAAAAGTCCAACAGAAGACGGGAGAAAAAATGTTTTTTGATAAACCTTATACTTCTGTTTATATCAGTAATAATACAATTTAAAAGAAATATATACAGCTATCTGATTTTTCTCTGTTATATAAAATCATTTTTATACAAAGAATATCACACACTTTTTGAAAAATTCGGACTCAATACGTGCAAAAACAAATGTATACAAAATTTTCTCAAAATTTTCCTGTTGAATTTTTAGCAGTAGTGATTCATTTTTAAGTGAGTAACAATCTCAATTAACGTAACAATTTATAAACATATTGACATGAATGTTACCGGAAAACCGCATTATCTTACAATATATTCATATACATATATATAGTTCATCTATTTAAATATTATTATATTATATAAGATTTATAGATTTATATTTCAAATGACAATATACTTAATTTAGATGAAATTGGAACCAAAGGGGTAAACCCAGACACATTTATATACAAGGTAACATCCAAAAACACCGCACAAATAGATTTTTCACACAACAGATAGTTGATATTTCTAAGCCCTTCAAACTAAGCTAATATAGCTTAGCTATAATTAAACCCATACCAATTTGAACAAATTTGAGGATGACACTCTCAGTTAGGGGATTGAAGGTTTCACTATACTTTTTGCGGCAAAAGTTGTCCTCATGATGTGACGTGTTTTTGAATTTTAATGAAAATACGTACGTTTTACATGGGCACCCTGTATCATAGAAATGTTTAATGACTTTTTAACAAATATTTTAATACATGAAAATTTATTTAATAAACTAAAATTATAATATAAAACGTTGCTTATTGATACAGAAGTAATAGTTTTAAATATTGGTTGAAATTATGTCACTAAATATTTATTTTAATTCGTCACATTTGTGTCTATATGAAATTACTGTTGAATCGATGCGATTCGATTTCAATGGATCTTAATAGAATTGGTCACTACAGATAGTATAACCGAAAACATAAAGACCCTGTTTGCTCAGAGCCCAAAATTGATTATCATAAGTTAATTATCAGTTCTGCCTCCCCCTTTTCGCTGTAACATTCAACGTCAGTGTGAATAATTTCAGAAGTTTCATCGTTTTGTCCATATGATTAATGATTACTTAATATACAATATCCTGATTCGTTTATCAATTAGTATAAACCAACTTACTGTTTACCACTAAATTACGATTATTCACACTTTGTAGTGATAATATTGTGGTTTAATAACAATAAAATAAAGAGCGTGTGCTACTTCTACCCATCTGTCAGTAGTCTCCCAGAACAGTCATGGATACGTCTTGGGAAGTGATCACAACCGACATGATATACAATGAGAAGGACAAATTACTAAACGACTTGCAGAATCACATAACCATCATACAACAGTTTCCCCATAAATCCAAATTAGCACCGTTATCCGGATTCCTGTCGGCAGTAACGTCCCATTCTGATGAAGTGAACCAAATCGTGAAAGAAACGGATAAAAAAACAACAAGGGCTAATAAACGGAAGATGGACAAATTATTCGACAACATGCAAAAAACGTTAAACCAACAGAAGAAAGTCGCGTTACGTGCCTTAGAAGACATGACTACGCCTGAACAGGAGGAATTCTTGCGGTTCTTCGCCAGTTTTGCCACGTTCTTCACAGAGTTGTTCCTATGGATGCGAGGGTTAGTGCAGCAGATTGTGGCCTGTATCAAAAAGGGGCTGAAAGTGACTTACGAACGTCTTAAAGATATATTCAGTGACATGACTAATTATATTAAAACTTTGTTTAAAGTGTAAAAGATAATACATTTGTATATAAAAAACGATATAATTATGTAAAAATATTTTAGTAAATATTATTTATTTGAATATTTATTTTATTTAATAACAGAATCCCAACTCCTAAACAAATATCATTACCCATAGTTACTGTTTAAATATGAAAATTTATAATTTGATTACATAGTAAAGACTTTATTCATTATTTCAGTTTGACAAATTGGATTTTGGAGAAGCGAACGTTGTGAGCACATTTTACAACGCTGATGTGGTGGTTATAGACATGTCTTTGGTAGCCCAACAACATACATTATTTTATCATTTGGGCGTAAGGGAGAGCTTTAATATGAAGCAAAACATACTCATCTATAACGATGTGGACTCTGAGGTCACTCTCAGATTGAAGGTAGTTGTATTACTGATATTTAGAAATTGTGTTAATACAAAGACTATTTCAGCTGTCGTGCTGTAGTTATCCATTTATTTCGTACACCTTAAATGACGACCAAAGCTGTATGACCACAAATCCTAGCGGAAGAGGCGAGGATCCAATTGAAGTATTCCACCAAAGACTGAAGAAAATCTTACAGGACGTCGAAATTCAAAGCAAGTACGTCCGATATTTTTCAAGCATTATAAAAAAGTTTTCAAAACATTGTAAATCCCATCCTAATATTTAATTGTTAATTTAATTTAATTTTGAGTGACAATCTTATCTAAACATCTAGACAAAGAACCTAAATATATAAACTTAAATTTAAATACTTTCCTTTAGTTAAATTGAAAATGGGTGTGAAGAAAGTTACTTTTAAATCTACTATATCTACTCCCAAATGTCGGAAACTTCCCTGGTTTGAACAATCACTATTTGCAAAAATATAAATAAATTTTCGATTGTCTGTTACTTTCAATTACAGGGAACACATTAAGGAAAAATTTACATCGGACCTAAAAAAACTGGTGGAACAAAAGAAGGGCCCCGAATTGCGAGAAGCGCTCCGTAACATCAGAAAAAGGCTCGATGATCCGAACGTGCTTAGCGGCGAGGTTGTCCTCAATATGTTATTCGCGTATCGTGACGTCCAGGACTACGATTCTATGATCCATCTTGTCGAGGATCTAAAGACGGTGCCGTCATCGAAAAAATACATCAATTCGTATATATTGCATTGGTATGCGTTCGCCTTGAATCGCAGGAAGGAGAAAGGCGACTGTGAAAAAGCGCTCGAAGTTTGCCTCAATGCTCTCGAAAAGGTGCTCTATTATTATTACTCATACGTTAATATTTTTTAACTAATTTTATACTATTTTAGCAAGAAAATCATTTTCCGGATATGTTATGTCTGTGCGGTAGAATCTACAAAGATAAATTCATTGAGTCGGATCATAAAGACACAGTAAGCCTTAATCAGGCCATCCATTGGTACAGAAGAGGATTTGACGTGCAGTCTAACGAATATGCAGGTAAATTTCAAGGACTCCCAAAACATAGTAATGAGCAACTCCATTAAACTTTGTTTCTGGATTTCAGGAATTAATCTTGCAACCCTCCTTGTCATTGCGGGCGAGGATTTCAGTAAATCCGAGGAGTTACGCACAATCGGAATGGTTTTGAACAACTTGATCGGTAAGAAGGGTTCTTTGGAGTCTTTGACGGATTACTGGGATATTGCGACATTTTTCGAAATCTCCGTCCTTGGCCAACACTACGCCAAGGCTATTCAAGCTGCGGAACGTATGTTTAAACTGAAACCACCCGATTGGTATTTGAAATCGACAATTGGAAACATACAGTTGATCGAGAAGTTCCGCAGAAAGAAGGACGCGGAAGTTACGCCCGAAGAGCAAATTTTCGATATATACATGGAATTCTTTCTGGAGGCGACTAAACCGAAAGAGGACAATGACACACGCTTTCGATTTCCGGTATTGATAATGGAACCCAGCAAAGAGTTCATCACCAGTTACGTGTGTGTGAATTTGGACGCAGAACCCAAGAATCTTAGGGTAATTTGATTATACAATAAAAGGTAAAATGCTACAAAAGGAAACTCATGTGTACTTCTACTTCCTAGATCACGAATATTTGCAAGAAGAGTCTGCAAGGGCAATGCACTCAAATCCATGATTGGGAGTTTAGCGCAAACAACATTAGAAGCGTGAGTTTTTACAAGCGAGACGAACGTTGCTTGTTACTCTATGTGCACCACAATTCGGACGACTTCCAAATCTATTTCCCATCAATGATTTGCAGGTAATTATAAAATATGACGTAATTTTAAATTTCTAACCAGGCTTATTTTTATAATAAATATTTTCTTTTATTTAGATCTCGATTCTACGATTTGATCCGCGAACTGACAAACCAGCCGGAAGGTTTGACTGAGCCGGAACCTCCAAAGGAAATACGTTACGAGTATGAAAAAGACGAAAATGGTAAAAAGATAATATTAGGCAAGGGCACTTACGGTATTGTGTACGCTGCCAGAGATCTTGACAAACAAATACGGATAGCCGTTAAAGAAATACCCGAAAAGGATCTCGGAGCCGTGCAACCGTTTCATGAAGAGATACAACTGCACTCATTTCTGAGGCATAAAAATATTGTGCAGTATTTAGGTACGCATTTATAAAAAGGAACAATTCTCACATAAAATTGTGTACAATTATTTTATTATAATTCATGTGTTGTCAATAAACTCTGAAATATATATTTCCGATTACTCTAGGTTCAATCTCCGAAGAAAACTACTTCAAAATTTTCATGGAACAAGTTCCTGGCGGCTCGTTGAGTGCCCTGCTGCGCTCCAAATGGGGCCCGTTGAAGAAAAATGAGCACACCATCGCCCATTACACTAAACAGATTCTTGAAGGACTGCGATATCTCCACGAACAAAAAATTGTTCACAGAGACATTAAAGGCGACAACGTTCTAGTCAACACTTACAATGGTGTCCTAAAAATATCCGATTTTGGTACGTCAAAACGCCTTGCGGGATTGAGTCCCAACACCGAGACATTCGCCGGCACATTGCAGTACATGGCACCTGAAGTCATTGACAAAGGGCAGAGAGGTCAGTAAACACTAGATAAGGCAAGATAAGCATCTGTGATGCACAATTTACTGTTTACATTTGTACTAGGCTATGGAGCTCCCGCTGATATTTGGTCTTTGGGATGTACAGTGGTTGAAATGGCCACCGGGAAACCACCATTCATCGAATTAGGATCGCCTCAAGCAGCTGTTTTTAAAGTCGGCATGTACAAACAACCGCCTCAAGTACCTGAAGAACTCTCCGACAGAGCGAAAAGTTTCATCAAGCGCTGCTTTGAGCCAGATCCGGACAAAAGAGCAACGGCTAGTGAACTGCTGGAAGATCCATTCTTGGGTAATTAAGTTTCTGTTTTTTTTCAGTTTTTAGTTGTAATGTTGTTTTAAATTATTAATCCTCTTAATTTTTAAGTAGTTTATTATCTAATTGACTCGAGGGATCAATCTGAGAATGGGTTGGACTGACAGTCATTTTTATATTATTTTCCATTTCACGGTCCTTTCAGGTGTTGATCGCAAGAAGAGCATCCGTCTAAACCCGGAGCTGAGTCGAAGCGTTTCAGTCCCCTACGAAAAGGTAGCTACACGAACAATCACTGGTCGCTCCAGCGCTCCAAACCAGACTCCTACCACGCCGGATTCCGAGTAAGTGTATCACGCATGCACATTTTTTTAACAGTTGTTGATTTACGTCGATCAAAAACTATTTTGGAATAAAAAAAACACGATAGCTGGAAGTGAAATTGCGGTTAAAGATGATCGGGGTGTTGTTTGTAAGCCGAGAAGGCTAACGTGTCTTTGGTATACAAGTGCTTGTCACGAATCCCTAGTGTTGCAATTTTATGGTTAACGGCGGACTCATTTTTGTTTACTGTTTGCAATGGCGTCGAAGATTGATTGGATTGATGTCGTCGTCACGTTGATAAATATACTAAATGGTTTTCGGGACGTGAAATTTTTACTTAACGGTTTATATGTGGATAGAAGAACAGAAATATGTTTGATAAATTAAGTAGTGTTGTTGCTAGTTCTGATTTAAATTCAAATATGTATAGAGTAAGGTAAATAAATAAACACCTGAATAAAAAATGCATAATTTCATTCTAAATATTATTATATTCATAAATATTTTATTTTTAAAGTATATAATTAAACATTTAGTAAATTCTACAAGTCTTGTGATAATTTTTTGGATTTATATGGAATAATAAACACAATAAAATATATACATAAAAGTTATTGTTCAGGGCTTTCAGTCGAAAAGTATCCAGTCATTATCATGGTGTTCTTCCCCATAGACCGGGTCGTTCCAGTGCTCCCGGTCAGTCTCCCTCAACACCTGAGTATGAGTAAGTGGCGATTTGGAAAACTCATTGACATGATTAACAAAATAGTTTGATTTACATCAATATTGTGTGAAATGAGTTTCTAACGTGTAGTTGTCACTAAAACTGGATTTTGCGTTAGTTTGTGTAATGTAGTTTTTGTAGTTTATTAATTTTAGTTGAAACTACAAACGAATATGTCAAACATTGATTGATTTTGTACAGAAAAAATTATATATTAAAAATATTATCAATATATATTACAGAAACATTTTTTCAATCAATCGTTCGACGCTAAAATTCAAAGTGAATTTTGATTTTAGTTATTATCCCCAAAATTAACATTATGGTTTCCTTTGATTGTTCCTGTGCTGTATTGCTTGTGGTGGTAACTGTTACGTTAACTTCCAGCTCTCAAACTCGAGGCAATGCGTTACCCCCCATCCAAATGCCTACTTCAAACACTTACAACAGGTAAAAAGTTAATTATTACAACTGTAGTTGTTACTTGAAACTGCTGTTTGCACAATATTTCATGTTTAGGTGTTTCACCTTGTGGGTAATGTGAATAACAAAAAAATATTAATTTGAGGGACAATTCGTAGAAATGGGAATCATTATTATAAAATACACCATTTTTCATAGAATAATTACTATTAAATTATTAATTGGGCTTTAATACCTATACAACACTAACAAATATTCCTATTTCAACTGAATTACTTAATCGTGCATGAAGGAAAAACATTTAATTTCTTTAGAACTTTTAAAAAGATTTTAAAAAATGATGATATTGCATTGTGGCACAAAAGTGGCAATTAAGTATCATGTGTACTATTTCCAATTTTTAACGTATAGTTACAATTTGAATAGTCTTATCAATACTCCTTCCCTGGATTTGGACGAGTCTCAAGACCTACCCGAACGACGTAATTCCCAGGGAGCGCTCATGTCTCCCGAAGCGGACGCCGCCAGCGAAACCGACGGCTTCTACCATCTTAAAAAGGACTCCCAACGACGCCAAACTCTAACCAAAGTCCTCAGCAACGACGGCGCCAAGATATGTGAGGTCTGGATGAAGAAGGTCAGGGAGAAGTCAGTGGGAGAGACTGTAATCACGGCACAGCATTTGCAAAAGTTGATGGATGGACTGCGGGCGTATCTGACGGACTCTAGACTTTGCGTTGTGGAGAACACTGTCAAACTTCTTAAAGAAGAGCTGGAGTTTGACGGCGGTGCAATTAATCAACTGCAATTCGCTATTTATCAATTTCAGGTAGTATAAAATGGTATAAAATTGTATACGTTAATTAATTATGTTTATTAAGGAATCTGTAAATGAAGTCTTACGCCGACAACAAATTAAACCACATTGGATGTTCGCCCTTGATAATTTAATACGTTCTTGCGTAATGGCTGCTATAGAAGTGTTGTCGCCCGAATTAGGTCAGAATTTGGCTAACCACAGCTCACCAAGTACCGTCAATTCAGAAAAATCTGTTAAGAGCAACGAGAGCTTCGATTGTCGCGATCAGATGCTTTTGTCCAGAGCAGAATTAGTAAAACTGGAACAGGAATACACCGACCTTATTAAACGATATAGCGAAATGGTAATAATATAAGTTTTTTATTATACAATATTCACTCATAATCATTATATTTCAGATGAGGCGTCAACTGGAGATCTATCCGGAAAATCGAGATACCCATTTGTCTACATCCAGAGACTCGGAAGATCCTGTAGTTTCAGAAGATCCTCGATTGGGCAGTTGGTTGCAAGGGTTGGGCATTCACGAGAGGGAACGAAAACTTATATTATCCGAAGGTTACACCTTAGAAGAGGTTCTGTTTCAAATTGACAGAGATGACTTGAGGAGGATTAGACTGAAGGGAGCGTCCGAATTGAGAATTTGGCGGGCAATACTACAACACCGTCAAAATAACGTTCTCTGCAATGGCGATGCGGATGCCCCGGTAGGGACGGTTTAATTTGAAGCTGTTTTTATGTAGACGACTTGCTCAATGTGAATTTCTGATTTGTGGAATTTCATCATTTTGCAGACGAGTAAAGAGACGGGATAAATTCTTTCTAATAGTCATACACTAACAACTAAATCCCTACGATATAATTTTACATCCGCTTTGTTAATTCATTATAGTTCCTATAATAATAAATTTAAAAAGCAGCTTGGGAAGACTGTCTTCCGTTCTTAGCGATTACGACAAAGCTTTTTAAATGTATTTATTTTTATATTAGAAGTACTTAAGCTTAGCAAACCTGTCGACCGGAACTTCATTCATTGTGAGAATATTTGCAGAATAATGCAATTTGAACTAATCTGTGATTTTAATAATTTGAAATTATATAAACTGCTCGTGCAATATTTATATTTAATTTATGAGTCTATTCTTTATTTTCTTTTATTCCAAAATTGATGTTTTAAGTTTTCAGTTTTAACGACGTTTCTTTTTTTAATTAATTTTTAATTAACTCGAGTTGACATCTTGATTTTATTAATACATTTTTTCATAAATCTGAGATTATTTTTTTATAATAGCTCGCATTAATTGATGTAATCTTATGAATAGAAATAGTCTTATTTTAATTTCCACTAGCAGTCTCGTAGTGTCTTAATTTTACAGTGCCTTGTAAACACGCTTCAAACTGGTGCCTTAAATTTTCATTCTTTTATTTTATTGATATTGAGATATTATCTCAAATCGAATTTATGGTTTATTTATATTAAATGAAATTGTAATTTGTCCTTAAAAGGCGTAGTTATTGTTGTATATGAATATTTTATATATGTTAAAATTTCTCATGTATATTTTGTAACATGTTGCCGGTGAAACATCACTTATAATAAAGGCTGGTAGAGAGAAGCATATTTTATTATCAATAAACACTTTAATCAAATAAATTGGTGTGTATTTTCATTCATATAAACCTTGAAAATTTACTGAAAAATATCCAGTGTGAAATCGCATTTTCAACAAATTTAAAAACTACTTTTAAAATAATTAAATACTTCATTCACATCTCGGAAACACCCCAGAACATGACTAATTATCATAATTTTTAATTTCAACAATATTAATTGAAAAAATCAACATCTATTCAAAATGACAAACGTATTTAATATAATTAATAATATAATAATGTTAAATTTTTAGATAATGACAAGTTTGAAAAATAAAATCACGACTATCACCATTTGAATTTCTAACACGTTATACGTCATAAAAAGGTATTAGGAATTGTTTAAATAAATAAAAATACTTAATATTTATTTGAACCGAATGTAATTACCAAAGTTAATAATTTTAGTAATAGCAGGTACAATATAATTTAATACACCAAATAAATACATATACAAATATAAATTATCTTTCATAAATACAAAATTAGAGCTAAGTTATTCAATTTGACGGGAAACCAATAATTTACTTTCCCAAAATAATTTTCCTAGAGGCACCGAAATTTTGACCGGCCTGAGTGGCGCCTTTGTTTTGTCCGGCTTGAAGGCCGATGATGCCTTCGCTGGCCCTAAGTTGCGCCTCCGAAAATTCACGGCGATTCTCCTCAGATGGTCTGGGACCCAACCAGGGACCTCTCCATTCGGGGTGTTTGTAGGCGGTACGTCCGATGGCAAAAATGTTCTGGGTCACCAGGGCGATGTTTTTCTGGTCCCACAAGTCTGTAGTCTGGAACAGGTCGACGTCAGGAACGCCATATCTCACGCACGCCTTCTGGAACCTGAAAATTACAGAAATTTATTTTCAAAACTGATATTAAATTTTTTCTAGAAAATCAAATTAGGCTTTGAGATATGGTTATACTATATTTAAAAATTCTGAGCAAAGATTCATTCATGTTGAATAGATAAGGTAGGCAACTGCTATTGTCAATCGTCTTGAGTCACAGAACACCTTGAGTATTCTGCTTTCCTGATACCAAAGTTGCTAAATGCACTAGTTGATGATACTCGTCCCTTTGTTGTGTTAATTAGATATCTTGTCTTGATGAAATGTTATAAAATATACATTTATATCGTCCAATATACGTAATATTATTAATACGCACACCTTAATTAAAACGGTGCGAGGAAGACTTGAGTCGCTTCGTGAGTGGAGAGACTCTTTCCACCTCTGCTCTCCTGATGCCTCGATTTCATAGTGGATGATTTATGTAGAGCATATAATTGTTATAAAAAATTGATTTTCATACTTGGCCGGCAAATCACAAAAATTACCAACGAAATTCCAAACACTTGCTTTTTTTTTATTGGAAATCAAAATGGCCAAGGACAATAATAAAACTTCCTCGTTATAACAGGGCAGCAGAGACCGGAGGAGCTCTACGTAAAAAATACCATTAGTGCGTGAGGACCGCGCTTTACCGATTTCGGGTTGCGCCGTAGCGGCGATACTCACTGGCTGAGGTTGTCCATCATTTTGTAGTCGCCGCCGGATGTGTTGATTTTGGAGATTATGCCGGGCGCTAGGCGATTCATCAGCTTGCAGAGAATGATACCGTCTCTGAGGGCGATTTCATATGGAACGGGTGGGAATCTTTCGCCAATCACCTGCTCGATCCAAGCTTGTGCTTCCCTTTCCTGTTCTGGGTCGCGTTTACCGGCAACCTGGAAGAAATGTATAAGATAAATTGACTTTAAAGGTCATATTTGATATCAAGTGTTACAAATCATCATACATATTTTTCTTATTCTGTAGGAAAAAAATACAAAATAAAAAATATTTTTGTTTTTTATAATTTTGTAGCATTACATTTTAATGAAAATAAGTTCCATAATTGGAGTCATTTTTGATAAAATTATATGTTTATATAAAAAGTATTAATGGAATACAGTGTATAATAAAAGAAAAAAATATATTTAGCTTTGAATTATAGCCACCATCTCGCAATAGTTAAAAAACAATCAGAGCACGGAAGTGACGAATTAACTCGTCATTATAACGTAACCAATGTTTTTCAGCAGGTGAACGAATAATCTCGTGGGAGTGTGTACTATTTTTACAAACCCATTGTTTGTAACTTTTCCCGCTGATGCTTTCACCCGTTTAAAATTAACTAAAATGAACTTGGCGCCCTTTAGATTTCAATCAAGGGTAAACAAATTTTTTATATTTATGATTCTGTTCTAAATTTGTTTACTTTATTGACAATGAACTTAATTATGAAATACACCAATTAGTGGGTGCGAGATAAATGCATGACTGTAAAATGATAAATGTTTAAAATTAGCTTTGATTACTTTTTATTTTTGTCCTGTGCTATTTCGAGCAAGGCAACATGCCTCCAATAAATCTCTTGAACGTTTCTAGT
Organism: Aethina tumida; assembly: GCF_024364675.1. Classification (NCBI taxonomy): domain Eukaryota; kingdom Metazoa; phylum Arthropoda; class Insecta; order Coleoptera; family Nitidulidae; genus Aethina; species Aethina tumida. Next base: position 17,866,216 of record NC_065437.1, on the reverse strand, counting down.
TCCGTTTCTTGAATTGTCAGCGAAAGTCGTGCATAACTCATTTTATTAGTTAGTTTTTTATAGAATTATGCAATTAATTTGTTCATAAATATGTTAATTTTGCATCAATTATTAATCCTAAAAGGAAGTTCATGTCAGATTTGAATAAAATCTATAAAATAATTTCACAAATATATAATTCTTATAAGTTACAACTTATTTAACATTTATTAATATCTTATTTTTGAGAACACATATGAAATATAAGCATATAGAAATAAGCTCCTGCCAATATTATTTTATCATTATAGCTCATCTATTTACATTGTATTATCTTAAAATGAATAATTTTTTTAGTATTTAAAGTAACCTGGACTTTCAGTTGATAATTTAAAGTTTATTTAAAAAATTAAATTTAAAAATTGTATAATGCGTGTCCAAAATTTATTAAAAAATCTCCACCAATCTATAATGTAATGCTACAGCTTAAATATATATTTAATCTTTGGTAAAGCCGTGATCCTAAGTTAAGTCTATCAGAAACATTTCAGGAAATTTCAAAATAACAGGGTATAGTATTTTCCACAGTTGTTTTGAATCGTCATTTATATTTTAATATCGTAGAAAATTCCTACGCAACCTCTGTAAATAAAAATCAAAAATAAAATCGTATCGAACACTACTGATAGTATTATGAAAATCGTCAGATTTGAAAAAACAACTGGATGCAAACGCCCCCGCTCCAGCTTCTCATAAAGCCCATCAGCTGGGCTACGGACGCCTCAGTCTGAAGCGTCGCGACGTCCAAACCAAACGTACAACCATGTCCGTAAGTAAAATATTAGTGTTTGCTTATTATTTCACCAGTTTAGTCTAACATTAAAATTGCTTAAAAATCAAATTAATCAATTGAAAATGTTTTTTTCAATTGACTTTTGCTGTTTCTATGGAGAAATTGCACACCTGTAATTTTATATTTAGATTGTTTACCTTTGCCAAATGGCTTAGGTTTTGTGTTTACAAGTACGTGTAATTTTCGTAAAATAATAGACAGCAACCGAAATAGCCGTTTTCATTTCAATATTTTTAGAAATTACCGACTTTTACATAACCACGGTTTTACAGAAACGTAACAAGGAACTGGAAAGCGAAGTCCTGAACTGGATTTTCGCCGTTTTGGGCGAACCGGTGCCAAAGGGCGAGTTCGAGGACATCTTAAAGGATGGCGTGGTTCTGTGCAACCTGGCCAACAAATTGTCACCGGGATCTGTAAAGAAGATCCAGACCAAGGGCACCAATTTCCAGCTTATGGAGAACATTCAGAGGTTCCAGGCCGCCGCCAAAGCCTACGGCTTGCCTCAAGAAGAAATCTTCCAGACTGCCGATTTATTCGAAAGAAGGAACATTCCACAGGTGCGGAAAATTCCCCCTTCAGATTGTATTACAATTCTGTATTTGTGTTTTATTTTATTAAGGTGGCTTTGTCCTTGTATGCGTTGGGCCGCATTACACAAAAACATCCGGAGTACAACGGACCCAGTCTAGGACCAAAGATGGCTGACGAAAACAAGAGGACCTTCACTGAGGAGCAGTTGAGGGCTCATGAAGGTGAATTGAACCTCCAAATGGGTTACAACAAGGGCGCATCTCAATCCGGACATGGTGGTTTCGGAAATACCCGTCATATGTAATTTTCAGTCATGTGCAATATTTATTTTTATAAATTGTAGAGTAAGCGAAATAATTTTTTTTTGTATATATTAGTGTCCAATGTTGATGAATAAATTGTTATATTTAGATGGAACAGCTGTTTACCAAAATACCGTCAACTGTTAACACTTTGATGTATTAATAGAACTTTTTCCATTTCATTTTGTTTTTATATTGAGCTAACAACACATTAATGTTTAAATATACTGGCAATATTGTTATTGTGAGTTTTATTTAATTCTTATTATTAAAACACATGATATGAATTATTGAAAAGATAGGAATTCTATGGTACAACAAGACAAGATATTTACGATAAACGTTATTCAATTATCACTTTTGTAGTCATTATTATCAACTGTAATTTCCGTTTATATTAAATGATTAAATTTCATAAAAGGGGGATCTTTCAATTTTGGTATTGTTCATTTATACAGTAAATATAATTTATGGAAATAAATATAAATAAATATTATATTATATAAATAATAAAATAAAATGTAAAAACTAAACATGCAATATTATTTATTTGAATAATTTAATTTATAATTAAAAATGTTAACTTACATTTTTTACATGTCTTAACTGTTCCAAAAGTAATTCCATCACATCTATATGCTTATACAACAATCGCATTTCCCGTTTTAAACATTCATTTTCCACTTTGATCGCATTGTTTTCACTATCTACAAAATTTGACTTAGTCCTTAAAAAATTCACGTGTTCCTGAAGATTCTTTTCGCACTCTTTACATCTGAAATTGTTTTTTTCGATGTTTATAACTTCTCCAATGTTATCGAAGCATCTGAGATGCAACACTATATCACAGCCTGGACCAATACATTTAACTTCTTCTTTAAGAAGCTGTTTTAAGCACATTTTGCACCTTTTTTGTTCCATTTTGTTCATGTTTAATTGACTGTCGTTATAATAATAGTCAATAAACATATATTTGTGTAGAGACAATGCAACCTATTAATTATCACTGTCCTATCTCTGAAATAAATCGTTATGACGTCATCTGATAACTGTGCCATTACTAATTCACAATAGTTATTTTCGAGTGCATACTTATTTATACTGTCATAGACATGACGTTGCACCTCAAATCCTTTGTCTAAAATAATTATTGGAGATTGCACGTGCATCTAAATAAATTGCTTTTCTATTTTTTTATGATTTTATGATATTTCGCATAGGATTTTGACTAACATTTGTTTGTTCTTGAACGGTGACCAAGAGATGCAACTGCTTCAACTCGACATTGAACTAGAAACGCACTTACATAATTCAGTTTCGTATCACTCCACTACCGTGTGTTACGCCATGGTCCAGCACTAGATACATGGACATGTTATACAAAAATCGTTTGACTTTGGCGACCTGCTTTCTCTTCATCTGGATGTGACATGAAAATGCTCTATGATATTTTGGACTTGTTGGAACTGTTGTTGGTACATCGAGTTGCGATATAATTCAATTTTGATGTTGTTCATTACCAATCAACTAGTTTAATTATGGATTTCATATGTACTCATTTCATGCTATTTTGAAATAAATTTATAATTCATAACAATAAAATACATTTTTATTATAATATAAATTATAAATCTTATAGTTACAGTTCTACTTCCCCTTAATTTTCTGTTTTAACTAAATCAATAGAAATATCTCATTTAAAGTCTTTATTGTGGTAGTCATTAGTAACCTAATAAACCAATGAATTGGAACAATTTAAGTTGTATCTAATAACTAGTTATAACGAATCAAAGTTAGTACAGCAACGTCGTGCCAACAAGTTCGTCCTGGCGTGCAGAAGTTTCGACAACCGTCTAAACTCCAGTGCACATTGCCCAATAACTGTGTAAAAACTACATACACATAAAACACAAAAACCCGATAATTTCCACATCTGTCGATTTGGTTGCGATAGATAATAGGCATTTTCAGATTGCGTTATATAAGCGAAAGAGACGCACTGAGCAGAAATCCACAGGATTAGTGAAAGTATTTTGCCGAATATGTCTGCAAATGACTGAAGAGCGTTAGTTAACATGTTGCGGACTAGTTTGTTAGTTTGTGCCGTCTTCCATTCGGTCTATGGGATTATAGACATTCAACGTAAGTTTTTTATTGGTGTTTAACAAATTTTATTTATGACAAATTTAATTTTAATGTATTTTTGAATGTCGTTTGTCTTAAATATGATTGTACATTTTGTACTGGAGTTCTAACTAATTTACAATAAAATTACAGAAATTTTAACTTATGTAAAAAGTAATAAACAATAAAATTTTAATACAAATTAACAAATTAAAATCAATTGTCCCTTCACTTTTATTAAAATGTAAATTTTAATTATTTATTAATTATGTTTATTTTATATTTATATATTTTTAGAAATAAATAATTAATATTGAATATTTAATAGTATATATTGAATCAAATTATTCGAACAAATAATAAATATATTCAAATATTTAATTCTTATTTTCAAAAGATTGTAGAACAATGAAAAATTAAATTAAACTTATTACATTGATTTAGTTTTGTTTTCATTGAAACTATTAAAATTAAGTTTTAAGAATTTAAATTATTCTCTTTTATATAATTCTAAATTATAATCGAATTTCAATATTTATTTAATATTTCAACTAAATATTCAATGACCAAATAATTAATACAATTTGCTTTAGTGCTATTAAGTAATTTAAGTTTATTTATAAATAATTTAAATTTAAAAATTATTTGTGTTCTTCAAATTTTGATATTTTTAATTATAAATTTTATATTTAAAATATCTCCCTATTTCTATATCTGCTACATTTTTTCATATATTCTAATTGTTAAATAGTTACATTACTTTCACCTTTGTTTATTGTATTTTATCCTTAATGCAATTGTTATGTACTTACAGAAAATCATGTGAAAACTTACATTAACAATCAACATGAATACAATTATCGTTAATCTGAATAATCTTGTTTAAACTTGTTTCAGCAAAATACATAAGTACTTGTAAAATTAAGAACAATCCAGATTTCGCAAATTGTTCGACAATTTCAGTACAGGGATTGTTCAATGAAATTCCAAAAGGGATACCAGAAATCGGACTGGAACCCCTGGATCCTCTGAAGGTTGATAAAATTAAAGTGAGTAGAATAATATTTAAGTTAGTTTAATTTGGAGTACGATTATTATGATTGAACACCTGGAGATATTTATGTACACGAAATAATGATAATTACATCTGGCACGAACCATCAAAATAAACTTTGTAAAATTATTATAAAATCTTGCTTCTAAATATTAATTGGCAATTGAGATTTACACGTAGAAGTACTTTAACTTCTCGAATAATTTCGATAGATCAGTTCGGAATACAACTAAATTTGTAATATATAAATAAATATATATAAATAAAGTAAATATTCTATTATTTGAATTATGATTGTATTTTAAGCAATGCAAATAATTGTGTAAATTACTATATGAATCTGATAAATACAAAAGCCTATTTCAAGAAAGATTTTCATAAGATCTCGACAAATGTGACGGCAAGTTTTGCAATATGAATATAGTATTCGTACAGTACGCGTGTAATTGCTGACCCGAATTATGAAAACAGTACATTATTTGCAAAACGATAATTCACACCATGGTTTGGCAAGCGTCGCTTTTTCATTTTAATTGAGATATTTGGAAATAAGTGGTCGGCATAGGTGACATGCGTTAGAAGAGTGTGGAAATCGTTTATGTAATTAAATAATTATTAAGGTGATGATTTGTAATAAGGGGAATTAAATAAGTAACAATTTTATATTATATCCTTCATGGCTTCAATTTTACATACCTACATAAAGACGCATTAAATCAATGCGAGAATATATGTCGAAATAAAAATAAACTTGGCCAAGATAAAATATATGTCCAGCATCATTTAATATGAAATTAAGTGTCATTTCGACATGAGACACAAAGCGTGTACGCAATAATCTTCCAACACTTTAACACCTCATTAATTACGTCTTTTATCGTTTTTGAAAATTCGCAAATTTAAAATTGTTCGTTTCATTTTCAGATTTTACAAGGAGGAGGTGGTCCCGTAACAGTAAATGCCTCGCTAACAAATGTGACAGTGGTAGGATTCGGCAACACAAAAGTTGTACATAACACAGTTGACAACAAAACATATGACTTCCATACGAAACTGCACCTTCCCAGACTGCGAATCGATGGAGAATACGAACTTTTGGGAAGAATTTTGGTCATACCGCTCAGGGGCAAGGGTACCTGTTGGTTCGATGCAAGTAAGTGAAAATTATTAAGGGTACAAATGGTATGTGTATAGAGTAAAAATCTGCATTTGCCAGTTGCTGTAGTATTAGTATTCTTAACTTATTTTGAATTTTTGTATTACAGAACGTAATTGCAAAGTTCTACCATATCGAAATTCAGTAGATTTGTTTTAGACTATTGTTTTCCATAAATTTGATTTCGGGTATGGTTTTTCCAATGTTATCCGAAAATATATCTGTAAAACTTTTTGGGGTGATGCCAACATTATTTTTAGTCCATTAACCATCGGAATATTACGCACATTCGACGAATAACACATTTATATTTTGAATTAAGGCTAGAAGTGTGGGCGCCGTCAAAAATAGACAGAACTTTCTGGATTCTGAAAGTATCACGTAACATATTCATTCACTAAAGAGTTTTCCATCAATTCACATCGTTATTATTAATAATCACTCTGCCAACTCCAATTATTCAAAATGTTGTGACAGTAACAAGTAATTTAAAAAATATATTGGTTTAAAGTAGTTTCATTTGGCAGGTTACAAATTTTACTGAAATATATATGTAATACTTAAGAATGTTGAGGTAACTAATGGATTTGGTAATTTTTATTGCAAATTTTATTATAAAATTGATTTTTATAAATTAAACCATTTGGTTTTGTATAGTTAAAAAAAAAGAATTCTAAAATAATATTTGATTAACCAAAAACAAATCAAGATTTCCACACATTTATTCACCTTGACATAGAAATTTTCTGATCGTATGTCAAATTTGTAATTTTAGATTAAGATTTCGCAGTTAAATTTAGATTTACATTGTTTGCCTCGTAAATTTTTCGAATTGCCAAATTTATTATAGCAATCACATTCGTGGACATTTATTAACGACGTTTTTATGTAGAGCACTGAAAATAATTCGCAATAAACTAGATGTGATTTGCAAATTTTATGAGCATATTTAACACAATTAATTGTAAAATCACAACAGAAATGTGTTGAATTTAGATTTTAATTGTCATTTTGTGGCAACAAGTGTAAATTTACAAATACCCTTTAATACTATCTGTGTAAAACTTATAATATAAACATATTTTAATTGTACCTAATGTTTGCTTTATTAGAGAATTTGGACATCTACGCAAAAAGTGACGTCAACCTCATCGAACATGATGGCTTCCATTTCTTCAACGTGAGAGCGGTCCACGTGAAATTCAGTATTGGAGGTCTGAAATTGCACATGGGCAACCTATTCGACGGGATCAAGGCTTTAGGTAAATAATCTCTGAACGAATAAACAAACCGCATCATCCGATCTATTTTCAGAGGAATCAACGAACGCCTATCTCAATGCGAATTGGAGACCAGTAGCTGAGTCACTGAATCCGATCCTGTCCAAGACCATCGAGGATATTATGATTGACATATTGAAGAAGGTCTTCGATAACATACCAGCCAATTTTTGGATTTCGGATCTAAAGTGATTTGGCGGTTTTTAGTACTAGGATCTTCGATCTCATGCAAAATTTGTTGAATAAGTTGTTTTTTAATTCAGATGTGTTATTTTTGATTTTGTATTGCATGCATCGGAGGTCCTATCTTACGAATTAATTATTTTATTTGAACAAATTGGTACATAAATGCGGGTGCTTTCAAGAGGTACTGAAATCGTTTTGAAAATTTTAAAATTTACATTAGACAAACAAAAAATTATACCTAATTTGGTTTAAATGATAAAATATTAGTGATAAATTATTTTTGAGGTGTTATGACATGTATTTTGTTCCCTGACACTTTTTTGAGACAACATTATTTATGAAATCAGTATTAAGTCAATAAATTACAGACAGAATAAAAATATTATTAATATTATTATTATAAATATCAATTTTGAAAATAAATAAAAGCAAAAAAAGTCCTTAGCTGATTGTTGACAATTGTTTTTCCAAATTAAAGAGTCCTTGAATCCCAGAATAAAACACATGTTTCTCAACTCACCTGAAATATTTTTGAGAAGCGTGACCATGATTCACTCAAAAAATACTTTCATGTAAACAGCATTTGGTAGTAACCATGTAATTTGTTTTTCAGATAAAATCACATTTTCATTCTCAATTATTGAGATTTTACTTTTACTTAGCTTAATGTATATTTTTAGTGTGCAGTTGTTGTGGTGTTTATAGAATCATTCAACTGATAAAAGTGTTGTATATTCATGTTTTAGTAAAAAGCTGTCTAAAGTAATTATTAACATATGTCTAAATACTTTGGTAATAAGTTTATCCACCATCTCGTTTAATTTGCTAGTGCAAACTATCATTCGCAAATAGTCTGGCACATATCCAAATGTTTAACCCGTGTCAAAACATATTACTCTTTGGCATAAAAAAATTTACTACTATTGGCATTAAATTGCAACAAATCACAATAGACTAATTATACGTTTGTATAATTTTTGAAAGCACCCTGTAAAAGCTCGAAATATAATTAGAAATTTGTCACAGATATGACAATCCCGAAGTATTTTCGGTACCATAAAAACATTTTAATCTTAGAACCAGTGAATCATTGTAGAAAATTCTCAACAAATCTCGTTTTAAAAAAATAGTTTTGTTATTATTGTTTTATCACCACAGTATTATTAGGCTTTTGTAAAATATAATTTTTTTTATAAAATGCGTTGTTTGAATGTCAAATAAATAATCGTTTTCGCAGACAATAAATATTAGCCTAAACAGTCGGCTCATAGGACTGACCTGCCACAGTGGTCTGGATGGTCCTGGCATTTTTTCTTCTCTGCTATCACTATCACCTGAGATCACTGTTAAAGATATGAGGTTCGCAGGTTAACTACGAATATTTCGGCACGGGCCGTTCTTATAGCCTTCCTATACAGTGGCGGCGTCGCCCACATACCAATATCAAACAAAACTGGGATTCCTTGAGTCATCCAATCGTCGGGAAACGACGTTTTCCCTTGTTATGATGACGCGTGTCCATGTTTATGTCTATCTGGAACATTCACGGTGCTACCTTTGGCATGGACGCGGTGCTTTTAACAGCGGGAGGTAAAAATAAGTACGTTTCCTAACTTTGTATTAAATGCGCAAATATTTTTTAAATAGGTGTTAAAACGTGTGATATTTGGAAATGGCCATGAATGGAAATTTATTTTTTAAATTAAATGAAATGGATACACAAATAAACATATTTTGTTAAACAAATAATTTGTGTGGTAAAATACCATTAATGATTCGCCGAGCAAATGTAAAATAAACAAATGCAATTGGAAACTGAATAACGATAGAATTAATGATTCTACAAAGATCAACAATTGCAGGCAACTGTGTAAGATTATGTTCATTGTTTATTTTGTCTCAAATGTCCATTCTTTCTTCTTATATTAATGTTTAGTTTTTTATTTTTGTCAATTTTTAAATTTCTCTTATCTGTGCATATTCCTAATACTTTACGAAAAATTTTGACAATATAAGTGTGTAGGAAGTATTACTAACAAGTTTTTTCTAGTCGATATATTCTATTTCTGACCATATCCAATAACAATTTTTGGATGTACGATTATGATCATGCGAATGTGCACAGTTACAAATATAACTACAAACTATAACTATAACGTGCCAGTTTGAACACGTGATGTCTCACAAACAGATCACAACTGGTTTAAAATCGAAATTAGCTAATTTTTCGTAACCAAATTTTTATTCTAACTTTCTTGTGAGACGAATATTTAAGAAATTATTATATCAAATAGAATAGAAAATCTAGAAATTTAATTATAATAATTAATTTAAAATAACTAATTAACCATATATAGATTAATTACTTCGTATATTTTGCTTCATATACACTTAATAAGAGGATCATTTAATGTCGAATTGTGAAATTTCTTCAAAATCTTTTGTTTTGTTTACATAATTATTATACTTTTCCAAAAATAAAAATAAATTACGAACAAAATTTACAAAACAATCATTGAAGCTAAAAAATGTCCTGAAGTTTATAATGTTTTATCCATGTGCAAACGGACAGGCTAGGTGGAAGATCGGGCGCCAATAAAAGTTAATAAATCTCCGCTCCAGCAATAAATTAGGCAATTAGGATCACATGTCAACAGACGGACATGATCCTCTTGTTCTAAGACATCGTAAAATTCTCACCGCATAAAATTTATTGCGTCAATTGAAATGTTGTTTGCCATTCGATTCGTGTACAAAGGACGTGTAAATTTCTGTTCTTTATGGAGATTTTTTCAGTTCGTTAGTTCGCTCCAGACATTTCCAATATAATTTGTTATTTAAATTATTGTTATTCTCATTACATCCATTGTCCTTAAGACCGTTCAATTAAGTAAATGTTACGAATAATTTTTTGTCTTTTAATTGCGTTTTTTTCTATATTGATTTAAAATAGATCATGAAATTCGACGATTAAGTCATTTGAATTAATGAATCCGTCTATTCATCCATTCGACGTGGATATTTACAGTCATTAATAAATTAACAACCATTAATGTAATCGGCAATTCCAATTGATTTAATTATACCATCTCCCTGAACATTATTGTAGGAATTACTTTAAATTCACACACCATTATAACTAATAAAGGAGTAGGCGACCTATGATTTCCGAATGGTCCTGGAAAAGCGTCTGCGCTCGGTGTCGAAGCAAGAAAACCATCTCGGATGGACGGACAGTCGGTTCTCATCAGTGTCTTGAAGCTGGTCCACCATAGTTCCGTACTGGATGTTTGAATGAAAATATGAAGTTTCCGGTTTCCACGATAGCCACGTTGTGGCTATTGCTCGACATCACGGATGGGGCTATGCCCGACAGGGAGTTGGATCTTATTTTTAGAGACAGGTAACATTAAAAAATATTGTAATCTTCGAATGGTTGATTATTTTTTTATCCTAGTAATGTCATCAGTTGAATTTATGAATAATTTTCATACATTTATTTTCATCAATTAATAGATAAATAATTAGTTGTAATTACTGTATTTCTCAAACTATAAGACTCACTTCAAATTTATATCATTTTTAGAAAAATATATTTTGATGTTACCTTCGGATCATAAGACGCAGCCAATTGGAGTTTATTTATCTAAGTAAAAAGGTGCGCCTGATAGTCCGAAAAATACGGTAATTACTAATTTATTTAAACTGAAATAATTTAAAAGTTCATTGGGCTTTAAATATGTGTACTTATATAACTAAAACAAACTTTCTTATACCTATTTATTGATAATTAAATTTGAAATCATCGCTTCCTAAGAACGTGGAAAAGGACCTCGACCTTTTAATTATAATATTGTTTTGGAAGGAATTAAATTTGTTCTAAAGTCTCCATAAAAATTCTAAAATCTATTTACATCATCGGTAATGAAACATTTCTAAGAAAAATTAGTGTTATTAATTTCTGAAAACCTGAAATTAAATTAATTAGTTTATTATAGTATGAAGATAACTTTTTTAAAATTTTAACATATATAGTTTTTTTATTTAATTTTTAAAGCAATAGTAAAGCTTAAATTATTGCATTTTAGTTTGTCGAAATTGGTAAAACTTGGTATAAGAATTGATAAGTTAATTTTACTAAAGCTTAATTTTTACAGGAATAACTATTATCACTGTAGATTATGATTTGAAATAATACCAATGCTACAGCAATCACTCAGTATAGTGGGACTTGTTATTGTGTAAGGAATGAACTGGAACCCTTATTTATAAATTTACAAAGATGAATAATGTCGAATGTTGTGTCAACCCACATAATCATTATAGATGGTTTAATTAAAAATTTCCATTCAAAAATTCCGAACGTAAAAGATAATTTCCAATTAAATTTAAATTGCTACTTTAAATAATTAAGAGACAATTTTATTTTAACGTCTAATTTTCTACCCCGGACTATTCTTTATTGACAAACTGTTTATTTTATTAGTATTTACAAACAACTGCAACCTTTAGCAGATTTTAACTTATAACTTAACTGTATATGTCTGTTTATTGTTATTAAATATAATTATTTCATTCAAATAATTAATTTAAATATTCAGCGTTAATTTAATTTTTGTTGTTGCATTCATAGATCCAAAACGGATTGGCAAAACGCATGGCATAAAGAGAAACACGCACGATGTCGAGAAAGATTAATAGGACATTTGTATTGGGCATGTGAAAAGGACATTTACAAACTTACACGAAGAACCGACCCGACCTTTAAAAATTATTTTATGGAGTCAGATGAATGTAAGTCTCTATATTATATGTTGTTGCTAAGTTAATACTTTTATAAATTTCAGTAAATTATCCATGGTTGATTCCCAGCAAAGCAAAAAGCTTGTTGCAGTTCAAAAGAGGAATTAAACGATCGGGATCGTCGATAACATCGGAATGTTGCATGTCTACGGGCTGCACTTGGGAGGAATATGCAGAATATTGTCCGAATAATAAACGACACACATTATACAGTTCTTATTAATTTTTTAAACGATCATATCTCGATCTTGGCAATATGATTTAATCAATGATTATTCGTTAGGGAATAAAGCGGCATTGTTGGCTGGATTGGCATAATTACAGGGCTTGTCAGATTAGATCAGATGTATTTTTGTTTTGAGTAGAAAAACTGATATATTTTTATATTATTACGAATATGCAATTTATATACCTTTGAGGCTGGAGATATACAAATTGCTTAAATATAACTTGATGTAATTGCGTTTCTATGTATGTGTAATGTTAATACAAGCAACACCTAAAACACTTTCAATCTTTTATTTCAAAGATTCCTTTTAATTTGATGTTTAATTTTAGACAAATATCTTAAAGGAAAAATAAAATATGTTTAATCTGATGGCATTTATTAAAATTTAACCTACAATTAAACCCATAAATGATTTCTTTGTATTTTAATATCAAGTGTTTTTATAGTAGGCAATTATCATAACTTTGAGACGTTACTCAGAAATATTTCTCATTGTCACCAGAAATGTTAAGGTGCAATGTAATTTGTAATAATTTAAGACGCCGACAAATTCAACTATTTATTTCAAGTATTTTATTTTTACGTATCTTTTACAATTCCATATCCTTTACATTATTTTAATGATAAAAACACCAATGCGATATAAAAAAAATATTTATTATTAACCTGCCTATAAATAAAGGATTTCAATGTGAATGAAAAAATATAATACAGCCACGGTACATCATGGAATTAAATTAATAAATAGTTTTAGAACACATTAATGCACTACTTAAATTAATAAAATTCATCGCCCAATTGTCCCTATTAAAAAATGATATAAAATGGCAAAAAACCAATTATGTAACAGTAGTGATCAGAAGTCTGTAAAAGGACAACTGAGAGAGGTTCTCAAAATATTTGGACACAAGCAATAGCCAGATGCCACAGAAACGAATAACGCCTTTTAAACTAGACTACGAAGTGTATGCTAAAGTTATTGTTATAATAGTAGATGATCGAATTTAATATATGAATTACAATAATAAAAATTACTATATTACGTAGTGGCACATTGCACACGTTGTCCGGGCCCATGAAGTTCGTCGTCTTCATCGTACGCATTCCTCTGGTTCCGTCTTCTGCTCTCCTCTTCGGGATTGAAATCTACTAAAGTACATTCTTCCGCCTGATCGGGGATCATCACTTCAGTTCTCGGCGGCAGTGCTTTTTCTAACAGTTCAATGTTTTCTGGTGGAATGGTCTTGGGGAATTGTACCATGAATTGGATAATCAGACGTCCCTTCTCGAATGGATTTTTGTATTGGGGCATGCCTTCGTTCAGTACACACTTGACTTCGCCATTCTTGATTACCTCGCCCGGCAGTGTGGTGATCAACAGATCGCGGTCGTCCAATGTCCTGATGACTTTCTGGAAACCGCACAACGCTTCGATAAGTTCAATGTCCATACGGATCAACAGATCGTTTCCAGAACGTTTGAACACCGGATGTTCCTTTTCGTCCAACAGGATGATGATGTCTCCGGGTTCCAATTCCGGTTCCTGGTCGCCTTCGCCGTTGAAAAAGATCTTCTGACCGTCGGACATACCTTTGTCTACGTGAACCTCTAGAATTTTCCGGTCCCTAATAACTTTTTTACCGTTGCATTGCTTGCAACGATCTTTAGGATTTATGCGTTCTCCCGATCCTCTGCATTCTGGGCACATAGACTGAATTTGTTGGAGCATGCCTAAAATAAATATATCGACAATTAGATTTAAATACATACACATCATCAATTAACATGCAACAATTTAATCCACATTTGTAACAAATTATTATTGTGAGTGTATTATTTTATCTTTGTTGAATGTTGTATCGAAATTATCAAGACAATTAAAAATACGAGCATCAGTAATGTTGGTTACATAGCTAGTGCATGGTTGACCTTTAGAGCCGTGCCATTAATGACGCATTACATGTGGAAAATCCTTTTAATGAACTATAAATAAAGCAGTCATAAATAAAATGTACTAATCAATTTATAAAGTCCATTTTCATCATTAATTTTTTATAAAAACAATTACAAAATTTGTTAGTCAATTTTTAAGAACTATTAATTCATTAATTTAATCTAAATTATTCATTTATTTTATTAAATTTTGACTATATTATTTTATAAATTAACTTATTTAAGTTGTATTTCTAGAGTTATCAGTTAAGGTCAAATGTTAAAAGTAAATATACCTAGTCATGTCATGTTTACTAGTCATATTAATTAATAGAGAATTTTGCATAAATAATTATTATATCTTTTCAAGTAATGATTTTTATCAGAGATGAAATACTTGGAATCATCTTTCACTATAGGAATTCAGTAATTAAAATAGATCTAAATCTAAATGTTACATTTTTTCTATGAAGAATAAATTGGGGTTCTGGTTGCTAGGTAACTAAATAGACAGACGCGCCCAAAGAAAATTCCAGTTAATCCAGAAAATCATGTGTTATTAAATTAATATTATTTTTTTTTTTACTATGTTACTTAATCAGGAGAACATATCCACTTTTTGTCATGATGTATTAGATTAAATATTTGTTAAACAAAAGAATAAGTAACAAGTGTTTTATTGTGACCTTCTAGAATATGCAATCTCATTTGTTTATAATCAATTTTTAAAATAGCAAAAATTAAATTTCTTATCTTTTGTGAAATTATTTGTTTACTAGTTTATTACAACAGTTAATTATGGATATATTTCTTTAGTTTTGGTTGTAGTGTCTTAATTAACATATACATATTTCTTCAGATAAATATGAAAATAATGAATGATGAAACAACAAATACTGAAAATATGTTGTTAAAATAAATCAAATTTTGGTTTAAGATAATCAATCAGAAAGTGAAAAATTTTACAATAATCGTAAACTTAAAACTAACCTGGCCTTAGTTGTTGTACTTGCACATGCATTCCAGTTCCTCGGCAAGTGGGACAAGTCTCAACAGCGCCCTTTTTTCCGCCTCTGCCCTCGCATTTATCACAGATAACATTCTTCTGAAGAGCTAATTTCCTAACCGTACCCTTATACAATTCCTCTAATGTAATACTGAGTTGGTGAATCACATCTTTGCCTCGACGTTCTCTCCTCCTGCCTCTGGAGCCTCCCATACCGCCGCTAAAGAACATCTCAAACAAATCCATGGGACTATGGAAGCCTCCACCGCCGCCTCCTTCTTTGAGGGCCTGCTCGCCACCCATGTCGTAGATGCGCTTCTTCTCGGGATCGGACAGCACCTCGTAGGCTTGGGAGATCAACTTGAAGCGTTCGCCCTCGTTGGGATTTTTATCCGGATGGTATTTTAAAGCCAGCTTTCGGTAGGCTTTTTTCAAATCGTCACCGGTGCATCCGGGTTTCACCCCCAAGATGTCGTAGAACTTGGTCTCTTTCACCATTTTTACCAGAGATTTAAGCTCTGTGAATAGTACGAGAAAACATGAATGTGAATACAGTTACGTTTGAGTGCAACCCATCACTTACCTCAGAAATAATCAATACTTCTGGAACCCCAAGTAAAAACGTGGTCCGGATAGCAATCGTATCGATTCCGCACGAAAGCCGAACAATATCTGATAGTTGACGATGCCGTCCACAAGGAAAACTCCAGTCAATGTGGATTCGAGAATATTCCGTCCGCAAGGCCAAAACGTGCTAGAACGAGAAATGACCAACAGGAAAGAGATAAAACGACAATCTAGAAAAGTCCGTATGTAACGTCACAATGGCAGTTACGGTGCTATCTATTAGCCGTATGCTCAACTATGAAATCATTTACCTTCCGACTTCCAGCGCCAATTACAACAGATCAATATAACTGAAATAATATGTAAAAATATACAATATAAATAAATTTACTATAAAAACTATATATTTATCATTGTCAAATATATGATTAAAATAAACAAAACAATTATCTATATAAAAAATTAGACAACGTCTCAAGTCAAAATGATTTCAAAAGTAGTAACGACTCAAAAATATTTAAAAAATGTGTGATTTTTGTTAGAAGGAATGAAAATTAATATATAAATATCACGTATCAATATTTGAAATAAATATATAATACGTAATTAAATTTTGAGCCCCATGAGCACGCAACACAGAATGCATAAACGAACGTTACTCTATCCATTTTTACATTATTAAAAACACTAGAACTAACTTTTTTGATAAAATTATATGTTGATTAAACTTACTAATTATTTTATTTTGCGTATCCATAACAATACTGAACCGAAAAAACAATTTAATAATGAAATTATAGGGAAACACATCGAGGGAACGTTTAATTAAAATAACATATTTATTTAAAAATATTTTCTTTTTCAAAAAGATAATTATGTTAACGTTTCAAGCAATAAGTGAAAGCATATCATTTAGACTTTAATAGTATTCTAGAAAATTGTAAATAAAAATATATGATCCCTTTCACTTTCACTTATACAGTGGATATCAACTGTTAAATTAGAATCCTGTAAGATTATCAGCATCACAGCATTCTAAAAGGTAGGATCCTGTAATTACATCACCCAAAAATAAAACATAACCTTATTTTTTATGTTCAACAAATTGATGCAAAATAAACAATTGCTATTACTAATATTTTCTTGTTGGTTAGTCAGTACAGTCTACGTAGTATTATCGTAACTTGAATAATTGACTATAATGGACCAACAAACGGCGCTAAAGTTGTTTGAAGAAGGCGGCGTCTTCGTTTTCTTAAACGTGCCAGAAGGAACGGTTTTTGGCATCGATATGAAATCGTGGAACACCGGTGAAAAATTTCGTGGAGTAAAAATGATACCTCCAGGAATTCATTATATATTCTACAGCGCTGCAAATGATTCTGGCGACGTCGCCCCCAGAACTGGATTCTTTCATAATTTCAGACAGTCAGAGATGCTTGTAAAGAAATGGGATGAAAAACTAGAGGGAATGAGTGAAGAGCCAGTCTCTGAGGAAGAAATTGTTAGACTTAAAGATAACATTAAGTCTTTGGATGGTTTCCTAGGGCCATATCCTTATAATATTCATGAAAGATGGAAAACTCTGTCTTCAAATATGAATGGCAAGTTCTTGATAATACATTGTACACATGATTTTATCAATTTTTTATACTAATTTCTTTTTAAATTATCAAAACATCTAATTTTTAGAAAGTTTGATTAAAAGACTGACACCCTTAAATGGACAAATCAGTTCAGCTCTTGAACTTCAATCACCCACTGATGCTGAGAGACCAAGAGGCATTAAGAAGGATATAAAAAATTCAGAACCAGTACCAGGCACTAGTATGTCTGATAATAGTAGTAGTTCTACAAAGAGAATGAAATTATCTGATAATCCTGAAGATGCATTTTTACCAAAATTAAAGGTAAAAGATGGGACAGAACTGAGATTAACGAAATTTCCCGAGAGAAATTATCCTGAAGGATCATCACCATCTGAAATAACACGACATTCATTAGATTCATCATATGTGTTGGATTTTATGGTTTCTAAATACTCAAAGTATAATATTAGAATTTATATGTCTTATATTTTACTAAACCTTTATATTTTAGTCCCATGGATCTGATTGGCGAATTGGAATTTGCCTACATATGCTTTCTGGTTGGACACAGTTTAGAAGCATTTGATCATTGGAAAAAATTATTTGTACTTTTTTGTTCATGTGAAGTTGGTTTAAAAAAGCATAGGAAATTGTATGATGCTTTTATTGATGTTATTGATGTACAAATTAAAGAAGTTCCAGAAGAGTTTTTGGCGGACATAGTTACAAATAATAATATTATTTATGTTAAGTTAAGAAATTTATTTAGAACTATTCAAGGTTCAGAAATTGATGGTCAACTAAAATCTAAAACTGAGAGGTTTCAGCAAAGCCTAACACAATCTTTTTATTGGGATTTTGAACACCTGGAATCCGAGGACGAAGATGAAGCCCCTGTGATTATTCATATGTGAAATTAGATTAATTAAAATTTATTTTAATAAATTGCTATTTTATTTCATTTGTTTTTTAATTATTAAATTATCTCTAATCTGAACTTATAACATTGTTTTTAATGTTTAATTTTCTTAATATAATAAAACTGACTAAAGCATTAATCGTTCATTGAATATATAGTACAAGATTAATATTAGCCTTAATTAGTGCCATAATTTTGTTCTTAAATGTTCAAAACACATTTCTGACCAGAAATGTGCTAATACCATCAAAACAAAAAATTCGAAAAGGGTAATTCCAAAGAATTGTTGCTTATTCCAAAGAATTGTGGGTCATTCCATTTACCGATGCAAGAGCTACTGACGTTTTCTCTTATTCACCTTTTTAGCAACTAAAAATTAAACTAATTTTTATATTAAATACATGCTAATTAATGGTTTTTGGTATAAAAAAGATATATGATATAGACCAGCTCGTGTTCCCTTATGGAACTAGCAAGTCGTCCTATGAGTATTTTAAAAAAATTGTATACATATACATATCGATGTAGTGTAATTCTATATTAATCAGTAAAAACATTTCATGACAGTTGTGTAAACGTTTAATAATTATTACCATTAATATACGTATACTGACCAAAAGTGTGTCTGGACCTGTGATATTAAGGAAATTGACAATGACCCAAAGAAATGAGAACAAATATATTCCTTAGTAGAGTGTGTCTGAAATAAGATAAATTAAAATAAAATTGTTTGCTAAAAAAGAAGTTACATCGGGTGGTTTTCCGAGCAACACGCTGCATCCTCAAAAATCCAACGGCACCGTTCCCAAAGACTATATACACTGACCGTTCCTGCCTTTTCAAAAATGTAAACGTTGTCTGTCCTATGCAGTTTACGAAAAGCAACGGCCAGCGCACCACGCGTTTATGGATTTCCTCGGGTGCCATCGTAGAGACTACCAAGTGGGAAACGGTGTGTGCGCGCTGCGTTGTCAAATCGTCGTCGACCGTAGTCTACAGTGTTTGTATAAGTGTGTATAAGCAGTGTCGGGATGTCAATATAATGTTGCCATACCAAATGGGCGTATTTTGTGCAAAATGAACACAAGCTGCAATTGGGAACTGATTGGGTGAGTTCTGCATAAACCAGATTTTTGGTCCGTCAAGCCGGATGGTGAAAACACCGTTTATCCACGGCCTGCCTAGAATCGATCTCGACCGTCCATTTTCGACGGATCGCGTTTCGTTTGTTTTCATCTGTTGGACCGCTTGCAGAACGATGCGGAACTTTTGTTTCTTCGTTCGTTTGTGCTAACTAGAAAAGTGCATGAACATAATCAAGTCTAATAAGTGGAAACTGTTCGAATCAAAATGTCAATAATGTTTTGACATGTATGTCACTTGGTCTTTCATGATTTTTCTTGAAAATTTATTTGGCAAACTCAATTAATGTATAAAATTGTTTAGATCCACATTTAATTTTTGGGTAGCCCAATTCGAATCGTGGTCCATATATGGTATAGTGTGATTTCAAATCGTCACAAATTAAATATACAATAATCAGTATAATATTGAGCTTGAATGTTTGTTTACTATATCGAGATACAAATAGTAATTCATAATTCAATAGGTGAAACATACTGTCAAATGGAAAGAGATATCTTATATAAATCAAACATGTTTGTAAAATACATAATATTTATTAACTTTGGGGATTCTTCCTATATAAAGATTGGAACCGAAAATTATTATATCAATAGTGATTTTGTAACTACAAATAGTATTTGCCATGTTATCATAATTTTGCGCAAATAATACATGCAAAAGATAATTCAAATTACCGGATCTGATAATCTAAACTTTAATATTTTGACACAGTTACTGGAATATTCTATTCCTACTATGTTTAATAATGAAAGGACAATAAAATTTCATACATTTACCTATTATGAAATTTCAATAAGTGTTGTTAATAGATTCCTGTTTATTAAATTTGAAATATGATCATTAAATTATTAGTTATCAAAAGTTACTAATAAAATAAAGTAACAAAATAAATCTTTCTAAATAAATAAATATAACATTAGTTTATTATATAGATTATATACATTTTTAGGTACCAAATTTATCAAATAGTACAAACTAAAAAATATATATTATTATTTATAATAATAATGCATTTTAATGTGTTTAAATATTCATATTTCAATAGCAATATTGTCAGTTGTGATAATTATTTATATACAAATTACTAAAGCGTACCATTTATATGTTATTCGTCATTCTAAATTTCACTTGAAGTAACAGATTAATTAAATCCTCTTTCAACATGGCAACATTCAACAGAATGTATGTACATATTCACGGAAATTTAATCAATCGGGTACACATTACGCAGTTAAACCTTTAATTAAAGTTTTTTTTTCTCATGAACAACTTGCAAGGAAAAAAAATCCTGAAACTCAATATAGTACAGTGCAATAAATTATCAAATATGATACGAAAATTCATTAAACTCAGTCGTCGATATGGAAAGTTAGTAATCTACATATCAAATTAAATTCAGTTTTATCAGTAAGTTAAACGTATAACTTTTTACATGTTTACAAATTGTTTATTTTTTAACAGGTCTTACGGTATAAATTTCAACATAAACATTATAAAATTAAGTTATGAATCAGTGATGTGTGAGTAATGTGAATTAATTAACTATAAAATAGATTATTAAAATTACCACAAATATACGATTTTTTTATATGTTTCCCATTTCGGTAATTGTTCTTTTTCTTATTCAAACTGAAATCTAAACAACTAGATTTAGATGATGAAGCGTAAATTTATCCTTTTCGAGGAAGATACTGAATTTTAGTAGCATATCTCATTTCAACTTTCATATTTCTATTGCAGTAATTTTTAATATGAAACATGACCTATTTTAAAATGGCGATCCTAAAATACGTCGCAAATTGACGTTCACATTTTAAAGGATAATCGTAGTTATTAACCTATTTCTTTAATACTTATATTTTGAGCGAAAATGATTTGACATCACAGGAACTATAGCTTTTAAAATAGTGTCGATGTCGATTACACCATTCCCGATAAAATAATTTGTACATAAAATTTACAAAATTGTTTGATTTTTTAAAGAAGACGCCTGTGATATTAGCAAGCGACCATTAATTTAACATTGACATAGGTTAATAACACACAATTAGTAAGTATTAAAATCGCCATCGTCGTACGAATTTCCATATTTAAATAAATAATGTGTTTGTTTTATTGATAATACCCACACAACGTGTTTATGATTCATTGTAATTTACGTTTCTGTTACAACATTAAGCTGACCGCTGATAATAATTATTACGCTTTAAGTTTAGTAATAAATTTTGTTATTTACCAATCTCATAGAGTGCGGACAATAATGTGATGTATTGATTAGATTTAATATTTGGTCCTTTTAATTTAATAAAGGAAATAATTGTTGTGGTGGTGTTTTTTAAAAATTTTTGATCAATTTAAATAATGCTCAATTTATCAGAACATTATAATATCACCAGCAATTACATATCAAGAAAGGTAGGTAGGTATCCTTGGCACATTTTATTTGCCATTGGGAATATCAAACAATTAAGTAATCAAAATGATATGATAAAATGACCAATGAATATAAAATAGAATATTATAGAATAATATTAATTTATTCAACTTCATCAAAATTGTAAAATCAACATAGTCAGATATGCAGTGCAAATATTTTTTTACACATTACTGATGTGCAAAATTTTCACACTGTTGTCAGCAGTGATGTGTAGTACTGGGACATTATAAATAAGAGCAATGTATGGAATTATGTACACTTGTTTGGCCTGCAGAAAACGTGATAAATGGAGATTCTGCGAATGCACTGTGTGATAGTCAACAACAAATTTGTACAGTACATACATATAAGGCACAATGTTGACAGAGGCGGTGTCAGGTTGCTTTGCTGATAAAATAGTGAATTTAAACGGGAACCGAATACTAAATGCACCTGTTATCCTTGAAGTCAGTAGCGGAGATTTAAGTTCCGAAGTCCTTGGTACAGCTACGTCCAGATAAATGTTTGTTTCTGGATATTCTAATTATACAGTTATTAATGCGAAAAGATTCATATTTTCCTAAGTGAAATTGTATTTGTTATTCCTTATCTGTAAAAAGAAAGTAATAAGTCGGCGATACAAACCGTTTCTAATTTGTCTATGACAAAAGATTAGGCAAGTTAATCACTGAAACGTTTCATAAATAGTTTTTTAATCACAGCATTGCTTAAACCCTTTGAAACAACTAAAATGTAAATTGCATTTTAACAACATATTTGCCATTCTTCTAGTTGCACGTGTATACAACAAACAAAATATATTTCACCCGTTATTTATTAAATCTAATTTGAGTGAACGCGAGTACGACCAGTGATGCAGTTTTGTGCGTCGTGATGGTTTTGTGACGATTATTTTTAAAACAGGAAACATTTACTGACGTCACAATTTCAATGTGCACAATTGGAATCCCCGAATCATTTTCTCGCTTCTATTCTATGTGTTAACTGAACCCGAGCAAATAACACGAATGGACAGTTGCTTGAGGCGAAAGACTGATATTAAGAGACACAGAACTGTTTATTTCCTTTTTCATTTCATCGTTCAGATTTAGTGATCGTGACATGAGGTTTTTTGTTTAGCAATAGGTAAATCTAATAATTAAAGTTTCACTAACATTGTTTGCTTGTAGAAACATCTTGTGCTTGAGGATTGAGGAGATTAGCTAATTATTAACTTTATTTCAGGTGCTCTTAGGCACAAAAAGATGAATATAATGAGGAAATTAAGGGGCGGAGGCGCTGCGGCGTCGTCCGCCTCTTCGTCGGACATATCGGATACGGCACCCTCCTCACCTCACACTCAGCTGGGTCTAATGCATCTGAAGAAGCTTTTCTCGGAATATACTCATCCCACACACCAGCTCACTGATCAGGAGAGGGACGACAAACTTTATAATATGTTACCGCTCTTCTGCAAAGTATATTTTGCTCTCGGTTTACTTTTCCGTTACCCTAATTATAAAACTTTCCAGGTGTTCGGTTCTAGTCCAACATGTGATATGAATGAAAAGTTCTGGGATATCCTGGCATTTTGTCATCAAGTCTCGATGCTGATGGTTTCGGAAATAAGAAAACGGGCATCGAATCAAAGTACCGAGGCGGCAAGTTGTGCCATAGCCAAATTCTTGGAGATCGAGAACTGCGAAGAATCTAGTAATGGTTGGATGTTGCTCTCTACATTAAATTTACTGGCGGCAGGCGATGCTACTTTGGTACAAGTCATGTCCGAGGTTTCAGTGCCCTCCACTTTAGTTAAGTGTCTCTATTTGTTCTTTGATTTGCCAGAGATGTCAGAACAGGAGGCAAACAGCAAAGATTCGAATAGCGACTTCACACCAAGAGAGAGAAGGATTCTCTTACAGAAAATTTTTGTCCAGGTAATTTAATTTAGTACGGGCACACATGAACTACTAATTACAATTTATTATAAATATTACAGTTATTAGTCCGTTTATGTAGTCATAGAATTCCTGCAGAAGAATTAGCTAGAAAGGACGATTTAACATTGTTATTTTCTGCTATTACTTCTTGGTGCCCCCAGCACAATGTTATGTGGAGGAAAAGTGCCGCTGAAGTATTAATGACGCTTTCCAGACATGGATTAACACCACCTGTAGTAGGATATATACATTGTAATATCAATTATTATCGAAATAATCAAAATGGTAATGTACATATATATTTTAGCAAAAAGTTGTGTAGGTCTGTGTATAGATAATATGAAGAGAGTACCTGAATTAGCACCCCTAGAATTAGTGGAAATGTTCGTAACAGTATTTTGTTTCCTTAAGGACTCCAGTGAGGTGTCTTCGACCCTCTTGGACGATTTTCGACAAGCTCAAGGATATCCATTCCTATCAGATTTTCTATTAAAGTAGGTAATTTATAAAATTATAAAATTACGCTTACAAATTTATTTTTATTTCAAGATTAGAAAATGAAAAGTCTAATGAAGCACAAGAATCAATTAGGAATTTGGTTTTGATGGTAACATCGCTTTGCATGTGTGGTTATTTAGAGTTAAAACCGTCTCAAGCTTCTACCGGATCATTATTTCAAATGCAAGGATTCATTTTACCTCAACCCTCAGGAAGAGGAACGAGTGTGAGGAACATTCAAGCTTTTCATGTAAATATATAAAATAAGATATTAAACAACAATATTAACAAAATTGATTACAGGTTCTACAAAGCACGTTCTTAAAATCGAATTCCTCCTTACTGTGCTGCACAATTTTGGACGCAA
Source organism: Aethina tumida (assembly GCF_024364675.1). Lineage (NCBI taxonomy): Eukaryota > Metazoa > Arthropoda > Insecta > Coleoptera > Nitidulidae > Aethina > Aethina tumida. The sequence goes on along the minus strand of NC_065437.1, from coordinate 17,841,336 downwards.
TTTCTAGCATTTACCATTCTGACAACGCAAATTATTTTATTTTAGAAGGACACAACACCCTTAGTCAATTCACTGAAAAAATCCATTACAAATCTTCAGAGATCCAACAAAAATTGTTTGAACTCGTAGAATTTTTGGTGTTTCAATTAAATTTTGTCCCTTGCAAGGAGTTAATTTCCATGTCAATTTTCCTGAAAGTTCACAGTTTGAATCACGTGGAATGTAGTATATTGTGTATGAATACATTGCTCAACATTTTAAAACACAATGTGTTATTTAAGGATGTGTATAGAGAAGTTGGGATGCTGGAGGTGTTTGTTACTTGTTTATATAGGTTTGTGTGACTTGTTAATGTTATTCTATAATTCTAACTTCTATTTTTGGAACAGGTACTCAAATTTTTTGGAGGAAAAGCGAATTGCCCAAAGTATGGGTCAACCATATGTAATGTCCTCTGGTCAGGATACTCTTGGGAATCTCATAGTTGAAGCTCTTACGTTACTTTTGCCAGGCAACAACTCCAATGCTAACGTTTTACGAGAATGTGGTGGTGCAAAATGTGTACATGGGCTAGTCTCATATCCTGAATGTAGATACGCTGCTTTGGGTATTGTTAGAGAATTAGCTTTGATACAAGGTGGCGATGATGACATGGCACAATTATTAAACACACTTCATCAAGCTTCATCATCCGATCTTCAAATGAAGATTGATATATTGGAAGCCTTGAAACAATGTCTAAGAGATTCTCATCGTACCAGAACCGTTTTTCGGAAAGTAAATGGTTTCGTATATGTAACCAGCGTTCTAGTTGCTTTGGAAGGAAAACTGAGTAAAAAAGAATCTGATCCTCTGGTAATGCAGTTACTTGTATTGGTTTTCCAAACAATTTGCACTGCTATGAGATTTGAACCTGCCAATGCAAAGTTCTTCTACCATGAAATATGCAAGACTAGTCTTTGCGACACACTAAGATTATTAGGATGTTTCACTGCAGAAAAAATATCCAAATTAAGTGAAAATGATTTTGAAACGCCGTCAAATAAGTTACAAGATCAATACCAGAAAATATTTTTGAGTTCTCCTTTCAATGTAGTGTAAGTATTTTTAAATTTCATAATAAATTAGGCATGTAATTTTGTAATAATCATCTTTACAGATTCACTGATGACATTTCACCATCTTTAGTCTATGCGACTATTGTGTATAGATTATTATATGATTTGGCTTTAGATTTATTTGATAAACCCAACGCCAATACACAAATTTTGCCGGTCAAGTCTCCACCACTATCTAGAGAAAATAGTGAAAATGTATGTAATTTGTCAATTGAATCTCGGTATATTAGAGTAAATAATTGTTTTTATTATGTTTCAGGCGAATAGTTCATGTGGGAAACGGGTAAACGTGAACTCATTGAATCTCAGTCCGCCTACTCCGGATCCAATCATTGTACATCCTGGAGTAGTAGTCTGTATGCTGCAATTGCTACCCTGTATTAAGGTATATTTTATTAATAAATTAGTCATTACAGATGGATTACTTTTATAAAATTTCAATGCCTTTAGTATACTTTCAGTCACATATATATTTTTTTTAGGATGATGATTATGACACATTCTTGGGGCTTCAACTCTTCTTAGGGGAAATAATAAAGTCTTTAGTCCGCAGTGAACGTAACCAACAAGTAATGTGTGACAAAGGTTTTGTCGGACAACTATTATCTGTGGGATCTGCTCCTTTGCAAAATGAAAATCATCCTTTACACGGCCCCCTGCAATATATGTTAGAACGTCTAGCTGCCCAAGCATTAGAACCAACAGACCTTCGACAGTTCCTAAGAATGGGAAATCCACTCTGTTGTATACCCTTGGAATCTGAGGAACCAGGAGGTGGTCCAGTGCCATTGACAAGAATTAAAACCTTGGTTTCAATGACAACACCAAAGGATTTTAGAGCTCAATCTTCGTATACTTTACCTCCTTTTGTTGAATTTGACATGTCAGCTGAGGGCTTTGGATGTCTTTACTTGCCTAGGTAAATATTCTTTGACTTTGGAAACGTACTTACGTAAATGTATTAAATGATTTGTATAAAATTTTAGCATAGCTCCGCAGTCTCCTTCAGCTCCAAGCGTGGTTTCAGCAGTAGACAGCAGTGTTCTAGGAGGAATTGGCGCTGGAGATCGTATATTTCCTCCACAAACTGGACTTAGTTACTCTACCTGGGTTTGTGTGGACAAATTTTCGGATCCCCGTTCAGATCCGCACTGTGTTCGACTTCTAACTTTGGTCAGGAATTTTAATGGACAACGAGAAGATCATTTAGTCTGTTTGTCCATCGTTCTGTCAGCCAGGGACAAGGCAATCATTGTATCCACACAAGAAACACATATTCCCAACCGTAAGTTTCTTGTAATTTTATACAAACAGGATATTATATGTTCAATTGTGATTTTTTATAACATAGACGTTGGTGACTGGGAGCCGGATGGATCTGGCGAACATGGCGCAAGAGTTTGGTGTCCTGATATACTCCAAGAAGGGCAGTGGCACCACGTTGTTGTGGTATTAAATCGCGCCGTTTTAAAAAATTCTTCATTTTCACTCTACTTAGATGGCCAGCAGATTCACGGTCAAAAAATGCACTACATCTCTCAAAATCCAGGAGGAGCTGCGGCTAATCTCAATGTGGCTTCTTCAGTGTATGGATATATTGGAACTCCCCCTTCTTGGAGGAGATATTCAAGACTGTGTTGGAAACAGGGACCATGTCACTTATTTGAAGAGGTAGGAATTGTTTCTGTTTGATGAATTTAGATAAAAAGCCTCATCATATACAAATTTATTATAAATAAGTTACATACTTTTAGGTTTTATCGCCTATGGTGGTTTCACAAATGTATCACTTGGGTCCACACTATATGGGATCTTTCTTAGCACCAAATCTTAATAGTCCAGAGGTTAGTCAAATGGTTACGGAGGAAAAGGTCGTTTTCGGTCTTAACTCGAAAGCAGTTTCACAACTAACCCTGAATAAAATTAGAAAAGTCTACAGTAGAACAGACAATAAATCCATAGCGAAACAATTAGGAATGTCTAGTCACGAAAGCGCCACCCCAATTAGAATTCTACATAATTCGGCAGGACATTTAGCAGGATCCGCTAGAACCCTAGGTGGTGTTGTTATTGGATATTTAGGTAAGTATATTAATCGAAAGTTTAAAAAAGTCATTATATTATTATTTACTCACAATTAGGTGTACGTGTATTTTGTCCGAGGCCTGTCGCTACAACGATAGACACGGTGGGCGGTTGCTCCGTTCTTTTGGGCGTTATTGCTATGGCACAAGATGTTGAGAGCCTCTACGCGGGCGTTAAAGCTCTAGTTTGTGTAGTGAGAAGCAATAAGGTGGCCCAATCAGAAATGGATAGAAAACGGGGCTACCAAACCTTAGCCATGTTATTGCGAAGGAAAAGATCCCTTTTGAATTCCCACATACTTCATCTTGCTTTTAGTTTGGTTGGAACTGTTGACAGTGGCAGAGAATCTTCGGCAATACCAAATAAAACTGCTTTCCAGGTAATTAACGTTCATTCTAAAAATAAAGTCTAGAAGGAATAAAATTTTTATCCATTTTAAAAATTTGTATATGTGTCTTTCAGGATTTGTTGTGTGATCTGGAAGTATGGCATGAAGCTCCTGGTGAATTACTGCGATCTCACTTGGAACATCTTTATGAATTAGCCGCAGAATCTAACGAAAAGAAGAATAATGTTTGGATAATGCGCGACCTACAACTAGTAGAACGATTGTTGCATGTAACTCCCGAGGTGCGACACCCCGCAACGCGACAAGTTTTATTCTCCTTACTCTCGGTTTTACTTGGGGGTCAACCTCGACAAAACGATTTACTAATATTCGGACAATTTATGGTATCTACCTTACCAATAGCTTCCAACATCAATGAGAAAACGCTGAATCTACGCGAAGGAGATTCAGAAAAAGAGGGTGAAGGTGAAAATATCTTGTTAAGGAATAGGTGTCTGCAGTTATTGCATTCCATGGTATTCTCCAATAGGAATATAGTGGGTGATGAAATTTCTAGAACACTGGGTTTCGATTGGTTGCTGTTATTTATGCAGAGCAATGTGCATTCTACGACTGTATTATGGGCTGTTAGAATCTTGGTTGGTATTTGTTCTAGTCCTACTCTTATGATGCGGTAAGTAATTTTTTATAATATTATGTTTATAAACAAACAAATAAATTTATTACAGTTTCCGCGAAGGTAGTAACAATGGAGGTTGGCTTCGATATACAGAACAAGTGACCCACAACAAAATGGCTGTAGTTCTGGGCTGTCCTATGAATAGTACCCATGGCAACGACAGTAAATCTGAAGCTCTTCATATTCCCGGTTTTCAATATTTGGGATGGCTGCTACCTAGTCATTTGGAAATCTCAGAGCTTTATTTTCTACTAACTGCTTTAATGATGGGTCAACCGGCGAAACTTTTACCAGCTGACACTAAATTTGACTTGGACACGGTGTGGGCTTTCTTGTGGGGTAGTTCACTGAATAATCAACCTATAAACAGTGTTGCCCCGAAAATTAATCTTTGTTCTGAGGCTGTAGTTGTGTTGTTAGGAATGGTCAGGGCGATGTTACATAACGAACAAGGTTCCTTACCGGAATGGTTGCAGAATCATACGATTTCAATTGTTCAGGTACAATCAACTTTATTAATGTATGATTCTTATGTAAAATATAATTCTTTTATAGGTATTATTCCAATTATACCACAACATGCCAGAGTTCATGCCAATATTTATGTCTGCTGAGGTTTTAACTGCTTTGGCAAGTGTTCTGTTTCCACCCCAAACATCTTCTATTGATAGCACTGACAGTAGCGGAGCTTCTACTCCTGCTGGCGATGATGCCGAAGCTATTATGCTCGTTCAAAACTCTCTCTTGGAGGAAGAAACTCTCACTCAACATCCCGCACGTCAATTCATCATCGATTTTATACGAGTCATCGTCGTCGATTCCCTAAGTTTGTCCAATACAGGGAAAACATCGCCTGTTATTGATTTGGCTTTAGATGCTTTTCCTGAAAATTCCACGTCCACACAGCAAATTTGTTATCAAACCGAAATACTGGTGACTTTAATGGATCATTTATTAGCCGCTGATATGTTAGTGGGTGACCAAGCTGCGATACCCATTGTGCCCCTTGCCAATGCTCACATTCAGCATGTGGCGCCAAATGTTTTTTATCTGACTGCGAGAATAGTCGATAAACTTTGGCAAGGAGCTTTAACAAAAGATCCACATGATGTATTTGATTTTATTGTTAAGTTAATTGGACAGGCCAAGAGGAGAACTGGTAATTTGTCATTGGAATGTCTATATCACTGTTTGAATAGAAGTATATTGTTCCTTCTAAGCAGACCTACTGATTCGATTGCGGATCAGATGTCTGTATTAGAAGCTTTACATAAACTTACCACAAATAGGTAAGTTTTTTTTCAAGTATTTTTTTTTCAAATTGTATAAAATTCTTCTATGTCTTTTAGGTTAACTGTATTTGGAGCAGGAAATCATGAACTAGACTTTATTGGTTGTCTTACTTATTGTCTCTTGCAACTCACCGCCGACATGAAAATCATGTTAGATTCGAATATGCGCACCACTTGGCATATAAATCCGAGCAGTGATCTTGAATCTAGAGACGAACACCTTAACTCTCATCAAGGCAAAAATCTTATGGCAGGGGCGGCTTTAAGGGTTTGGGAAGAATTATATGTGTGTAAAAAACCTGCAATCGAAGAAGTCTTTAAAGTTACTTTGGCGATTCCCGGTCAAAACGCTAAAGCTCCGGATCTTACATCGGTTAGAGATCAAGTTTTTGAAGCAGCCACAAAATTGTGGCTAAATTACGTTGACGCAGAAAGAAAGGCTACATACAGAGTGCCCTGGGAACTACACAATCAAATACAATCCAAGATACACAAAGTTACTGGCGGATTAACCAGATTAGCAAGCAGGACAAAAGTCCGAAAGGATGATACCATGAGGGTGAGAGTTAGAATGGGCCAAAAACAAGCAGTAAGTTGGATGATCAATCACGTCAACATTTTAAAGTAAGTTATTTTAAATTTCATATGAAATATGTCTAATTAACTAATGTTTTTAAAGGGATCTAGTAGAAATGCGGCGACAGCAACATCAAAACACCACTCAGCATACTCAACGCTACGTTCATCAAGAATGGCTCCAAACTGAAAATGAATTAACTCGAGAAAGAGGACTTTGGGGTCCACCAGAACCGTGTCATCTTGATAAATGGATGTTGGACATGACTGAGGGTCCACACAGAATGAGAAAGAAAACAATGAAAAACGACTTGTTTTACTCACATTATCCTTATCGACCTGATCATGAAAAGGGTTTATTGAAATACAAAGTAAGCATTAACAAAAATATAGTATTTGCTAATTAAATGTTAACGTTCTCTTTCAGGTCGCCACAAGTTATCATAGTAAAGATTACTATCAAGCTGTTCAAAAGAGACAGCTTAGCGGTGTTGGTGATTTAACTACTACTGAGCCACCGGAAAGGTCGGACAGTATAGTAGATGAACCTTCACCATTACCTCTCACCCCTCTACCTCCATTAGCAAGACTTAAATCCGATCCAGAGGACCAACAGGAAGACAATGACACTGAAGAGGAACAGCCTTCCCCACAGCCCGACAATCAAACACTTTTAAGACTCTTAGAAGAAAACGAAAAGGTATTGTCAAAAATAAATTGAATATCTTTCTATTCCAACCACAACTTATCTTGTTTTAGATTACTTACATGTTTAGATGTGCCAGAATACAAGGCTTAGATACTACTGAAGGCTTGCTGTTGTTCGGACAAGAACATTGTTACGTTGTTGACGGTTTCACTTTCTTAAAGAACCGAGAAATACGCGACATAGATAGCGTGCCATCTCACAATGCCAACGAATATGAACCGATATTACCGAATCCCGGTTCGCCCAGGCGATCCAGAGCAATGAGACAATGTTCCAGATTTTCTTATGATGATATTAGGGAGGTGCATAAAAGACGTTACCTCTTGCAGCCGATGGCTTTGGAAGTGTTTTCTGGTGACGGTAGGAACTATTTACTGGCTTTTCCCAGAAAAGTTCGCAATAAAGTATACCAAAGATTTATGGCGACGGCCACTGGCATTGCGGACAGTGCACAACAATCAGTTGCGGGCCAGAAAAGGACTGCAAATGTAGAACAAGCCACAAGTTTGCTCAGTAATCTCATTGGTGAAACTAGCGTTACACAAAGATGGGTGGTTAGTATACTTCAACTATTAAAATTATTAAATGTTAAATCTTGCAATTTTTAGAGAGGAGAAATCTCGAATTTCCAGTATTTGATGTATCTGAATACTCTAGCGGGACGATCGTACAATGATCTCATGCAATATCCAGTTTTCCCGTGGATTTTGGCCGATTATGACTCAGAAGAGTTGGACTTAACTGACCCTAGCACATTTAGAGATTTTACAAAGCCGATGGGTGCCCAGAGCCCCGAAAGATTGGAGCAATTTAGGAAACGATTCAAGGTAAAATTATTAATATACTCAATGAAAAATATTACACGTGACTTGTTTTATATTTAAGGAATGGGATGATCCTCACGGAGAAACTCCTCCATATCATTACGGCACCCATTACTCCAGCGCCATGATTGTTTGTTCATATCTAGTTCGTATGGAACCTTTTACGCAACACTTTTTGCGTTTACAAGGTGGCCATTTTGACTTGGCTGACCGAATGTTCCATTCCGTGAAAGAAGCCTGGTGTTCAGCATCAAAGCATAACATGGCTGATGTCAAAGAACTCATACCTGAATTCTTCTACTTACCCGAATTCTTAATGAACTCCAACAAATTTGACCTTGGAATAAAACAAAGTGGTGTGGCACTAGGAGACGTTGTATTGCCTCCATGGGCTAAACAAGATACTAGGGAGTTTATACGAGTACATAGGATGGCGTTAGAATGCGACTATGTCTCACAGAATTTGCATCATTGGATCGATCTGATTTTCGGGTATAAACAACAAGGTCAGCCAGCTGTAGATGCAGTCAATGTATTCCATCATTTGTTTTATGAAGGAAATGTTGATATTTACAAGTGAGTAAATGTTTTTTTCTTAATCGGGACTATTCAAAATATGCTAAAATATTTTTTCAGTATTGATGATCCTTTAAAGAAAAATGCTACCATTGGTTTTATCAATAATTTTGGCCAAATTCCAAAACAACTTTTTAAGAAACCACATCCCTGCAAAAAAATGGGTGGAGGTAATAATAGATCATCGGTTATTGACACTGGTGCTTTGGTTCAGGCATTCACTTTACCACAACCTGAAAAACTGTTTTTCCATCATTTAGACAATTTACGACCATCTCTACAACCAATAAAAGGTAGTTGCATATTTTCTGGTTTTACTTTCTTGATATTAAAATATTCACTTCATTTTCAGAAGTTAAAAGTCCGGTGGGACAGATCCTTCATGTAGAAAAGACCATTTTGGCAGTGGAACAGAACAAAGTTTTGATGCCACCTACTTTCAATAAATACGTAGCCTGGGGCTTCGCCGATCATTCTTTGAGAATAGGAAATTACGATAGCGATAAGGCAGTATTTGTGTCAGAAAGTGTTGTTCAGAATAACGGGGAAATTTTGGCCTGCGTGTGTCCTTCTGCAAAGTTAATTGTTACAGCTGGAACTAGTTCAGTAAGTTATTCATTAATATTTTATGCAGTTATATCAATATTTTCTATTATGTTTAGGTGGTGACAGTGTGGGAGTACGAAGCTCGCAAAAAAACCCTGTCAATAAAGCATAGTCTTTACGCCCACACAGACGCCGTCACTTGCTTGGCTGCTAGTCCTGCTTACAACGTTATCGTGTCCGGATCTCGGGATTGTACTGCCATTATATGGGACTTATCTCGAGGGGTGTTCGTGCGCCAACTCCGTGGACACGCTGGACCTGTTGCTGCTGTTGCCGTTAATGATCTTACCGGTGACGTTGCCACCTGTGCGGCCACTTGGCTCCATGTTTGGAGTATAAATGGTGATGAGTTGGCGGGGGTGAATACGTGTGTCGGTAGAGCAGATAGGATGCAACAAATCTTGTGTGTTGCTTTTTCACAAACCCATGAGTGGGATGCGACTAATGTGATAATGACCGGGTCGACTGATGGTGTCACTAGGGTGAGTAGTACTTGGTATACATATAGTATTAATTTTACATTCAACTTGTATTCGTAGATGTGGTCTATTGATTATGTCCAAGTTCCTGACGATGATCAACCTGCAACCAATACACCAACTGTAAAAGATTCTAAAACTAATGATACACCAGTGCGCCACGCACCCATTCATCATCGGTTGGTCAAGCAGATCAATGTGTCCAGTGATGGATCTACAGGACTTATGAAATCGGGCTCTGAAAGCAGTTTGTCAGAGGATAATAATCAGAGGTCATCAGTTGACAAACAGCGATCGGACGAGAGTAGTTCAAAGGAATGGAGAAGTGAACAACAAAATGAAAAAGAAACATGCAGTGACACAGAGGAGGCTACACCACCTGTACCGGCGAGAAGACGACGATCTAGGGTTCATGCCGGATTCAGGAAAAGTGAAGGTAATGATTTTTAAAGTACTGATGTCACTACTTTTCCTGATGTATTTTAAAATGTTGTATCTGGTTCCATCCCACATTGAACATTAATACGCCAACCATCAATCATACTAAAAATACTTACATTTTAGTAGGAAATTTTTCAGGTGGTAATAGTGCAGATAGTGCAAGTTTGGAAGTAGACGATGGTGCTGCGATGAGAACGAGCAAGTCAGATACGAGTTTAACCGATTCCTTTGTAATGATCCCCGACAGTAGAAAGAAAATGAATCCGTTAAATGCTCTTAGGCCTGGTATAAATATTTATAAATTGCAATTTAAATATAATTAACTCTTTCTTTAATTTTTTAGGGTTCAAATGGCAACGGCAGTTAGTTTTTAGAAGTAAACTGACCATGCACACAGCTTTCGATAGAAAAGACAATGCAGAACCGGCGTCAATTACAGCTTTAGCCGTATCAAAGTAAGAAGAACTACAATTAATAAAATAATTTATATTAATTCTTACTCATTTACAAATTACAGAGATCACAGAAGCGTGTACGTTGGCGACACTCGTGGCCGCGTATTTTCTTGGAGCGTTTGTGACGTGCCAGGACGTGCAGCCGATCACTGGCTGAAAGACGAAGGTGCCGACGTCTGCTTCAACTGCTCGATCCGTTTCAACATCTACGAACGCCGTCATCACTGTCGCAACTGCGGTCAAGTGTTTTGTTCACGATGCAGCAAGTTCGAGAGTGAAATATCTCGTCTGCGTATCCTGAAGCCGGTTCGCGTTTGCCAAACGTGTTATGCAACGCTGAAAGCCACAGAGCGCTGACACAATATGAAGAAGCTAATTGATTTTAATTGATATGAGGATGTGGGGGCCAAGCGAGGGTCAGATGTGGTTAGTTACTGAAGACGGACTATTGGTCAATTGTAGTCTTAGAATTACTTTGTGTGTTAGGGCATGTACTTCGTTTTCTATAAGATTTGTAGTGGCCCTAAACAAATTTATGGATAATCGATGAGAAGCAATGTAGAAAGATAATTAATAATTTACTTTGTCGTATTGATAAACGTAAAAATATTTATAAAAAAATATTAAATAGTAGAAATTATAAAATTTTGTATATAACTGAGTATTGTATAAAAAAATCATTAAATATATGTTAACATTGTTAAATCAAATATTAATATATTAAATGTACTTTTATATTTGGGTTTTGTGAATGGTTACATTTCTTGGTTAATTAACATTAGTACATTTAGAAAATATATTACTTTTTTCATATCAATTCATATCAAAATATTGTAGATTATTAAAACGATATGAAACTTTTTACAACATTAAACATAATAGTTTAATCAAACATTATTTCATAATTCTTAATAATGAATTTTATGTTACCGTGAATATCCCATACAAATTTCTAAAGTAAAACTGAAAACAAAATAAGTTGTTGTTATCTTTCTGTTGTGGGCTCATCTATTACATCGATTTGAGGAGTAGTTTAGTGTTGTTTACCAAGAGTCTGATCCTTATGACTGGCTGTTTTGTCCGTAAAAATGAATTCCCGAATGTCCGATCTGTTAACTTATACTAATACATATTCGTTACCAAAATTGTGGACGAGCGTTATTTTTGGTGGTTTATAGAGATTATATTGATATTTAAAAATAATCCAACTGTAAACTAATACAGTATTGATGTAAGTTTTAAATTATTTGTTATGTTTAAATTATTTTATACATTTTTTATAATTTTATTTAATTTATTTTTGTTTTATATATATTGTATCGAATTTTATTATATTATTTGTGATATAAAATTAGGCATTTAATAAATATGAATCTTAATTGTAAACTGCTTCGCGAGTAAAATTATATAACAGAGCAATATAATATTTAAATAGAACAATAATATTTGTTGCCTGTGAAGATGTTATTTTATTAATATTGTGTACAAAATAGAAAGCTTGTGCAAATGAGGAGAGTCCCCCCATAATTTATTAATATTATTTTTGTAATAAACCACTAATCGACCATTTACTGAGCTATTTCATTTTGAACTTTTCCACAATTAATTAGAAAATGTGTCGAAATTTGGTGGTTTATTAGTGGAAAAGTCCTATGGAAATAGATCATTAAAAACCAAACTGTAGATAACAATGGGTGTGCACGAGCATCTGTAGACAATATATACATGTGCATTATGGTGCATTCCAAAAAGTATATTTCCGTATATTTTATAAATGTATGTGATATTGTAGAATATAGTTTTTAGAGAGTGTATATATGCCACTGTCCTGATTACTTATTATACAAATAAAGATATAATCCCAAGACAGTTTCGTTTATTTCTTATTTATTGTTTTAAAATTTAATTATTATGACTTTTACATATACGAGTCTTTTTGTATATCACAATTTATATCAGCATTTAACCAAAAATTTGTTTTAAAAAATTCCTGTTACTTCACTGTCTAGGTGAATAAACTCCTTTTCATGTCCCACGTGGTTAAGGTAAACACCAAAGGAAATTTTTCCTTGAAACTCTCTGGAAAGTGAAGCCAATGGTTCTTTTGAAATTTGTCCGGAAAACTGATCAATGCAGATCATTTGACATCTGGTACATTTTCCGCCTGACTAAAAGTAAATATAACTAATTAAAGATATTATGTAATAGTACCTTTACGTACTTTAAATTTTAAATTGTTAAAGAAATATTCTTTGATATCCGTTTCCTGAAATGCCTCTGGAAAAGATATGACGAAGTTGGGTCTAAATCGATGAATTGTGTTATTGATATGTTCCAAAAAGTCTTCCTCAGCTATTTTAGTTCGTAACCATTCTATACTAGCATAATTCACTAATAAATATTGAGCTTTATTAGCTAAAGATAACTGATGCCCTTCGCCTATAAAAATAATTTAGCAGAATTGTTAAAAAATATTTTAAAAATTGGCTAACTCGATTTACCTTTTTTGTATATTCTGCCTTTAATTTCTTCTAGATCTGAGCATTGTTGTAACAGTTTAAGACCCGGAGTATCTAGAACTTTGCAAAGCCATTCAGCAACTTCATCACCGCAATCCCAACCTTGAATTTTATCACCACACACTTTACTTTGACAAAGTGATGCGTCCTGTTCCTTTTTGTTAATATTTTCCAATGGTACAGTAATACTTGGATGTCCTGTAAAATTAATACAAATAAATTAATAATATTTTTGCTTAAGAATTAAAAGACGTGCCTTTGTAGTTCAATATTAAAAGATCTTTGGTTAAATCTATAGTAGGTTTAATTAGACATAAGTTTCTATTTTGTTTTTGAGTGACACTAACTCCTGATGAATTAATTATCATCCATTGACGATCATATTTTAATCCTGTTGAAGTTATCTCCCATTGGTCAGTTACTGAGAACGCACCACAAGATTTAATTGGAAAAAGAAATACATTTTTTAATTTCCCCTTAATTTCAATATTTTTCTTCTTGCTTTCAACCACGGAAGCACTGTTATTTTTAAGCCAAACGTTAGAATTTGTTTGAAAATTATTGTTTACGTTATTCCAATTTACAGGTACTTGCATGATAACTTTGGTTGTAAAACAATTTTTGATCATCTGTAGAAATTTGTCGACGTGTTCTTTAGTTGATGAATAACCAAAAGATATTCTCACTGCTCCCGTTGGATATCCGTCCACCAAGTCATGTTGATCACCACAAACATGACCAGACTAAAAAATGTGTAAAATAAACTCATTATATACTTAATTAATTCTTTGTGTATTTAATATTTTAATCATAACTTACGTTAAACTGTTTTCTAACATCGTCGTTGGATAAATTTAAATATTTTTGACATGCTCCTGGGTTACAAAAACATCCAGTCCTTAAAATGATTCCGTGCAAATTTGCGAAATGTAACACCTAAATCAAGTAACACTTGTACGCCCACATTAATTTATGAAAAAAATTAAATACCTCTGAATAACCAATGTATTCTCCATTGTCTCTTAACAAATTAAAATTAACAATGCCCCCTTGAGTAATATAACTGTCAAAATTAGTTTCGTGATTTAATTTAACTAGAGGTTTTTCATTCGGATGATGCATTACAAGCAAATTTCTGTAAGCGTATTGAGCCAAAGCAAATGTATGTTTGGAAATCAAGTCGAAATTTAAGTTCAACTTTTTTAATATCTCGAAACCATATTTCACCGCTATTATGGATAAAAATGGAAGTGTACCAGATTCAAATCTAAAAATGCAATTATATTATAAGATTCTTGTTCTTGTAAACTATATTTTTTTACTTTTCATATAACAATTTTCTAGGAACCATAACATTCTGAGAGCTGAGTGCCATAAAGACGGTACCTCCACCTAAATATTTTACCCCCAGAACATGTTCAGCTGTATTTTTTACCAACAATGCGCCTAAACCAGTAGGATATCCAAATATTTTATAAAACGAAATTGGCACAAAATCAGGTTTAAACTGAGACAGATCTAAGTCATTAGTTGAAACATACGTAGCGCAGTCGAGGATGACATACCAATTTCTTGAAGATGTATGGACCAGTTTATTTAATTTTCTATTTTTAACAGTTTTTATCCAATCTAATGGATATTTAGTTCCACAAAAGTTAGACTGAGCTGGGTATACAAAAAGAGAGTTACTGTCACAATCTGTATTTAAATTTGTTGAAAATATATTTTCTGATAGTAATTTGAATGCAACTTCATCCTTTAATTCCACAGACCTAGGAGCGTAACACCTCATACCCAAAACTGATGTATGATTATTCTGTAAATGGACTAACATTCCATCTTTCCCATAATTAAAATGTTCTGCGACGAGTTTCAAAGACTCCGTTGCTCCCGAGGTAAATATAACCGAGTACTCTTCAGAATTTGTGTTGAAATGTTGAAGAATTCTACAAAAATAGTTTATTATATGTTATTCAAATTAGTTTAAATACTTACAAGTTTCTAGTTATATCAATTGCATCCTCTGTAAATTTACTGTAGGTGTTTCTGGCATGTGGATTTGTAAAAATATTTTGAGATAATTCGTTAAATACATCACGTAACTGGGACTCAGCATAAAGTGCGGAGCCAGCATTGTCCAAATAAATTTGATCTAAAAGAAGATGATTTTTGTTTAGAATAGACATAGACTTATATATGGCAATTCATAATAATGTTCTGTTAGATTAATATTCATATATTATTTTGAATTGAATTAAGACTAAAAATGCTGTTTTTATACATTTTTATTTATATTTGTTGAGTTTAGAAGGCTAACACTTGACACTTGTCGATAGATCTGGCCTACCATTCTTTTTCCAGAATAATTTTTAAGTGTACCATCGACGTTATGACTTTTTATTCTTCAAAATAATTAGTAAATTACAAGAATAATTATAGAACGTCTATTTCTAAAAAACGATCTCTTTACTTTTAAAGAATATTACAAAACTTGTTAGTAATTTAATGAGTGATTAAAGATATATATTCACAAATTTAAATTGAGTAACCATAGTAACTATTGCAAAATACTTGCTATTAAATATAATTAATGAAGTTGTTAAACCAGTTACCTAAATTATGTCTGATAATATTATTTACCTTTTAATCTATGAAATTCTCTTCCAATAAGTTTTTCTGTATTTTCGCTATAAACCTTAGTGTATTTCAAGAATTGATCCATATTTATTCGTGTCAAGATTTAAACTGAATCTCATAAATAAGTTGCGTCTCTGTATGTTGTAATTATTTGTTGTTTACTGATAAATCACAGTGGCGTAGATATAGATAAAAGACATTCCATTTATCTTTTGATATTCTAAATTCTAAATAAAATGATTTTATTTGTTCATTATTTTTATTAGTAAATTAATATGTAAGAATATATTAAAAAAAATCTCTATCATATGTGTAAATAATTTAACATTATTTACATCATCATTAATTTTTTAACAAAACGCTAAACAATATATAAAATTATTAAATATATTAAAATTCGCTTTCATCGTGATTATCCGGATGTTCTATCACCGGCGTATCCGAGTCTTTCCAATTCCACGGCTGTACATTTCTAATATACGGAATAGAATCGGCTTTTGGTACATAAACAGGCTCTTTACCTCCATACACTTTAATCAAAAAAGCCATGATTGTTTTTTCCGAAAAATTTCCATTAAACTCGGCGCAAGTTCGCAGTAACCAATTTACTGCAAACAATTTGGGATACTTATGGGCTGTGGGTCCTTGCAAAGCTTGCTCTAAATAGATCTGATCACCTTCCACACTCCATAGATACCCCCAAAATTTGGACTTTAAATTTATGGCGGCATTTTTTAAAATATTAAGGTACTTTATACGACACATGGTTGGACATTGATTAATCTTAGGCAAAATTGTGATTATGCATAGTACTACGTTGTGGCAGGTATTAATTAAAATGCCTTCGTTTGTGATTTCCACAATGTCAGGATTTGATATGTTAAACATTATATTCGACGTCCACTGTATTATACTTTTGTAATCATATGAACCATCATATTCCACACCAAGAAATCTGATGTCCGCATCCGGAGGAAAATATCTTATGGATGGGAAATTTCTTTCCAAAATTCTCTTTTTTAAGTAACGATTCTCAGCTAGGTTTACTTGACCGAATTTTACTTTTCCTTGTAATTCTGCAGCAGCTTTCGTCCAATGGGGCCGTAATTCTTCACAGTCGTGACAGTCGGGAATGTAAAATTGAATCATCCAATGAAAATTTGAATTGTAGACATTCTCTTTTACATTGTAGTCTGGTGAATATGTAAAACCAAATCAATTTGTCTCTAGAGTCACAAGTAAATTTACTCACCCGTAATATTAATAACATCAAATCCATTTTGAGAATTTGTGTTATACAGAACTGTAGTTGTTTTACTAGCTATAAAATCCAATAAATCGGTGGCTGTATTGTTGCCCTTAAATAGTAGTGATTCCAAAGATTCCGCAGGAAATAAATAAACGGTGGGATAATTGACAACATTGTAAATTTTTGCCAAATTCTTTTCATCATCACAGTCCACCGTACCAAATTTGAGAGAATTTTCTAATTGTTTTGCAGTCAACTCGAATTCAGGCATAAATGTTAAACATTCGGGACTCCATGTCACACAAAATAAGATCAACCAAGTATTACGACTATTATAAATAAACTCAACAAAATACCTTTCATTTAATGGCATAATGTTAGGTGTTTGACTCAAAGTCTTTTGGATAAAGATTAAATATAGAAATATTAATAAAAACTTCATATTAAATCGTAACAGACAAATCTCAAAAAAACTTGACAAGAAATGATATTGACATTTTAAAACATAAAAATCCAGCATTTTTGTGTTTGTTATCTTATATTTTTAAACAACAATGTTTTTAATTGTATTTAATAATATAATATTTACAGCCCCCTTTGGGTACGACTCTGATTACTAGCTCAGTATGGAAAATAATTAGATACGTTAATAATATATTGGAAGGTTTTACAAGGATACCTTGAAAATAAAAATTAGCCTATAGAAGTTGTCGTGTGACATTAATCTAAAACATAATACTCTGTAATAACAGACATATAAAAATAGAGAAAAATACAAATATAATTAGAAAAAACAAGTAACTTAGAGTGCTTTGTTTTAAGTGGTTAATTTACAATTGGCAAATATACAGAGACTGTAAATTATGGTCCATAATAATTATGGGACGTAATAGACTTCTTTGATTTTTCATGGATTTTAGGTTTATGTATAACTTTTTAGATTTTCCAATGCCAGGGGCTCCTTTTTTTTCTTAATAAAACCTAACTGGAAATGATTTTATCTTAAACTTGTTCTTTTCAAAAGACAGGTAGATATTTTTGGAGGTTAAATCAATAATGGAAGTAGTACCTAGAGGTAGTACCTGTAGTATTTTAGTGTAAATGTAATATGGGCTGCCTATTTATTATAGAGATGTGTCTACAAAAGGATACCAAAGGCTACTACAAGCCCAAGTTACAGTTACCTTTGGCGTCTTACAGTCTCTAACTGTATATTTTTCTAGGTTATGTGTTTTGTTTATGTTTGTTGATAATTTCTTATTCAAATGACCGTAAATAATGGAATCGCAGAAACTTCTACCTGCCCAACCACCTCAAAACAACATAACTGAAAGCTCAGAAGAGGAATGGAGTGATGGATCAAGTTACAGCTCTTACTATTCTGATTCAGATGAAAGGTGTGTGAACTATTCTTGCAAAACAAGATTTGTTATTCAGTTATTTCATTTTCAGTACTATCCCAGATTGGGAACCCTATGTAGATGATTACTCTGGAGAACTTTTGTACATAGAATGTCATCCATTTGTGACACAAAACAAGGATAATCAAAAAACAAAAGAGCCAGCAGAACCATTCTCAAAGACTCAACTTAGAAGAAGCACAAGAGGTAAATTTCTCAGGTTAATAAGACGCAGAGAAAGCAAGCGTCGTAGTAAAAAGTTTGTGAAAACTCAGGACAACAATGACAACACATCAAAGGTTTGTCTTACTGTTTAAATTTTTGCTTTGTTTAAGTTTTATTGATGCTTCAGGTTAAATTTCAAGATTTTCAAGAAGGTGAAGAAAAAGAAGTTATGTTGGAAATTGACGTTGAAAATAGACACAATTTAAGCAGTGATGTTTCTTTGGCAGAATCTTTGCTAGGGTTAAATGTCAGCACATTGTCAGATGGCAATAGAGTTATGATTGCGGGATTTTCTATAGACAGCAAAGCAAAACATGAAAGGAACATAAAAATTGGAGATTGGTTGAAGAGTATAAATAATATTGATGTAAATGTACAAAACTTGGATGACATTTTACAAAAGTTTATCAATAGAAGAGAAGTCTTATTGAAATTGCAAAGAGTAGCAGGTATTGATGTCACAAAAGATCCACCAATTAACGAACTAAATAATGAGTCTAACTTTGTAAGAGAATTGTTAAATTCCAAAGGTGATGATGAACAATTATTGACGCAGACTTTATGCAAACATCCTGTTGGAATTGTATATATAAATACTGAGAAACTCAGTGAAAGTAATAGTGACTATGAAGATATTATTTATTGCTATCCTAGACCATTACAGAAAAACATTTTGTGTGGTGCTAGAGGTATGTTCATTACTTTAAATCATCTACTTTCTGATATAACAAAAACAGAAGCAAAATCCTCATCATTGATGTACAAACAAAAGTTAGCTCACGTCGTCTACTCTCAATTTGGCAATAATTTATTACTATTCATGTTGCCAGATAATCGCGCTTCAGCAAAAGAAATTATTCACATCAATAAAGAATTAATTAGATTGCTAGAATTTTCTTATGAATCTCTGGATATCTGTTTCAACAATGAGTTAAAATTGACACAAGTTGATCACTTTTTCTCGCGATTTTTTGCCAGAATATTAAGTAGTGGTCTGTGGGCAACAGCGCAACAATTTGTAGAATTACAGAGTCTGTCTGTTAAGTCGGTACAAATCAGTCCGAATCAATTCGAGGATGTAATGTCAGTGGCCCCTTTCTTAAATTTGCCAGACGAGGCCAAAATGCAAATCGACGATGCACTCACGGAATTGGAAGCTAGTGATTATAGAGACTGGGTATGAAATATTTTTTTAATAAATAATTTAATTTCCTTTTAAGATTACAGTTTCAAATTGATTTTTAATTATATATTTGTTTAATAGAATGAAGAGCCTTTAGATTGCCAACGACTTTTCACCATTCTGGGCAGCTCTCTTTATCATTCTGGATATTTATTGGCTTCTCATTTCACCCATGAGGATCTAATTGACGTGCACTCCTTCTGTAGACAGCAGGGTCTGTTACATTTATCCAGAACTGAACCTGTTAAATCGTTGGTATTGTGGAAAGAGGTATATCCACACTCATGTAATGGGAGTTCAAATGAAAAACCGAAAATACCTGAAGGCCGTCGTTATCTGTTAGTTGTGGGTAGTGCCAAAGTAAGTTTTTATTAATTGTTTTTTCTTTAATATATTTTTTGATTTTATAGAATTTATTAGCAGTGATCATGGAGGCAGGTGGATGCACCGAACCTCCAGAAGAAAATATGGGTCCCGATGCGTTTTACGTAGAGGAGGCTCAAGCAACATTGGCCCACATACAGGAGCTGGGATTACCTGAATTAGTGGATCGATTAATTTCTATGAATCCAGGACAACAAATTAGTTTACCTTTGCCTATTGTCAATAAACGCAAAAGTGATTTCAATATTTCGTTGAGATCAAACGCCAGTTTTCACAAAGACTCTAATTCCCCCAAGAAAAATGAGGCTAGTTATATGTAATTTGTTTGTAATTTGTGATAAAATCGATTAATATTACAGGTGACGTCTATTTTGAAACGTCGAAGTTCAGATCAGAATTTTGTAATGCAATACAATTCAAGCAATTCTCTACAGGATGACTGTTATTCTGAAGGTTCTGGCAGTCAGGAGGGTTACAGCGAAATCAGCGACGAAAGTGGGAGACGAAGACGTTACAAATATGATTCCAACGATGAAGAATCTGACAACGATGATTTCGCGGTAAGAATTTCGCTCGATTAAAAAGAAAATAATATTTAATTTTTATTTATTAGGATGGAAGTCAGATGAGCAATAGCAGTTTTGATATATCTGAAATAAGACAATCTCTGTTATCTGAAACTGAAGACTATCGACCGTTAAGACTGACGGCGGGAGAGGAGAACGTTCTTTATTACTTTGTTCAGCTGGATACAACACAAGGAATTATATTGAGTCCACCTGAAAGTAGAATTCAGTCACAGACATCAGTTGCCATGCTTAATAATTTCAAGAGATGTTGCCAGAAGATTCATGCCCTTTTTCAAAATACTCTCAGATTTAAGGTAACGATGTATTTAGTACACTGGTAACTCAATAAAATACACAGAAAAAATAGTTTTTATTGAATTTACTAAAAGGATTAAATTATTTTATTGATAGATTAATTTGAATACATTTTTTCAGAACATGCCGGTTCAAGAAATGGCAAAATCTGTAATCAATAAAAGTTTAATTGCCATAAAAGAACATGGAATTGTATTTGAATGTCCGTACTTAGACGATAAAGACTCGAAGAAGAACAAAATCGTTTACTGGGTAGTTGGGTAGGTGATTGTATTAGGAAAAGCATACCAGTATTATTCAAATGAACTTTTAGGAGATTATTTTATATGCCGCATCCGAAAGAAATTTACGTTTGTTACCAGGATAGCATCCCCCAAAATTTGGTTGAACTTGCCTTCAAAATGAATATTGGTGTTATTACTTAAATTTGCAACAAGGAGGTATACATGAAATGTGATAAGTTTTTTACAAAAATTAAGACAAAGTATTGGAAATTCCATAATCAAAAAGAACTAAAAAATGTACTGACAAAATATCACTACTGTAATATTAATTTTAAATGAAATATATATATTTTTTTAATCTTATTTATATAATATGTATTTATGTATATATTTTATAATAAAAATTTTAATACCGTTTACGTGACTATCTTTCTAGTGAAAATGATAACAGTTAAAATGTACATGCTATTAAAGATTAAAGAATAAATTAAATTAATCAATCCTTCAGATCTAATTATATATTATTTTGTTTTTTTTTGTAAATGTTTGTGATTTATATCATGTATTAACTTTAACAAATTTTGTTTTGACTCATTTTATCACTAGATATTCTATAAATAATCACCTTGAAATGTTTATAGTATGTAAGTGTTGTCCATCCTTTTGTTTACATCTCTTTTGCAATAGGTTAAATAAAATTGCAACGAGCACATTGAGATAATGAATGATATTTTACTAATATCATAATTATACATATACTTTCTAACAAAAATACATTACATTTAATAATATAAATTTTATATAAAATTAGTTGCCCTAAATTATTTGAGACTCGTACTAAAATTATAATAAATACATTTTACAAAAACTTAAAATTATCAGTCAGTTCATCTTCATTGTTACTATTGCTTAAGCCCAAATTAAAATTGGGAAAATTCACTACACCATTAGTTTTCTTTTGCACACTATCTAGAACAGAATTTCCGTAAGTCTGAATATTACTAACCGCACCGAACATTCTTTCCATTAGTTTTTTAGATGGTGATCTTTCCACTGTTTTACTTACACTTTTCCGCCTCAGATATTTTAATAACACCTTATTAAACATTTCTGGATTCTCTTGATGGGGAAAGTGACCAGCCCCATCAATTATTTTCATGTAAAACTTTTCACAATAGTCCGTAGACTTGACCACATCCTCGAGTCGTAAATATTTGTCCTTATTTCCTGTTATCAGCACAACTGACAAATTGATTTGATCACAATTATCACAAATTTTTGTAAATGGCAGATTTCTGTAGTAATTTATAGGCCCCGTCCAGTCTTCTTTTCTTGAGAAGGCGTACTTGTAGGCCTCCAAGTAAACATCTTTGCTAGGCAAATGGTTATGATAATCCGATATCATTTTCACGTCTTCTTTTAACGCATCGATCTCCGGGAGGTAAGGTAGTTGTACGAAATTCATCCATTGATACTGGAAAGTCGAGTACAAGCTTTTCCAATAGACATTGGGATGAGGGCAGGATACAGCAAAGAATTTTTCCACCATTTCTGGATGTTGATGCACAAAGTACCACCCTATCAGTGCACCCAAATCATGTCCGATGATAACACAGCTGGAAACTCCTAGAGCAGAAATGAGTTGCTTCAGTTCTTCAAGGATTGTTTCGACCTTGTAGAGCTTTTTCGATTCTGGTTTATCCGAGTCACCAAAGCCTTTAAGATCTAGCGCCACGACCCGGAAATCTTGGGATAATATAGGAATTTGATGTCTCCAGCTCAGCCAACAGTCTGGAAAACCATGAAGGAGTAAGACTAGAGGCTCATCCTTTTGTCCTGATTCTACATAATGCAGTTTCACACCCTGTGGAAAATATGTAATTTAATATAATTAAATGTATGCACAATATTCAAAAATTTATTCGTCCAATTATATGAGAAACTTTAGACCACTGTTGAATATTATTATTATTATTATTATTATTATTATTATTGCTGAATATTAGGTTGTTATATTAATATTATGATTTATATATTTATATTAGAGATATATGTAACAACAAAATTAATCAAATTTTCGATTTAAAAACTGTTCTTTTTTATTATGGCCTTTGATCATTTACTCTGACATCATGATTTAAAACAATTATCCAAGTTTAAAGTTTCCTACATACGTCAATAAAGTATTCCAGTAATTTTATCATTAAAAGAATATTTACCATCGAATTTATATCAGCAAATTTCGATTGTTTTCTTTAAAATATATTTATAGAAGTATACATGAAGTTGTTCACTAATTATTGATAATAATTTTTATCGTTATAACATTATAATGTACATTAAATTAAATAAAAAGGCACAACATTATTGAATGGTTCACCCATGTTTTATGATGAAATAAAATTTACCAAATATTCTCATGCGTTTTGCATGCAATAAAATAATCAATTGCAAGTGTGATCATGTCATTAATCACACTTTGAGAAACGGTTGACACCGATTAAATTGTGAATTCAAAATACTCGGTCGTGTTTTTGATTAGTGACGTCCATAGTGTCTTTAATGATCAAAACATTAGTATCTAAAATTAATGACCTTCATTATTTGTAATAGCTTTTTAACTACAGTGTGATACTATTATTTATTATTATTGCATTTATTTAAAACAAAAATTTTAATTTTTGTACCAAATTCACTCAATTATTCAGCCAAAAATATTAAAACCGGTACTGAATTAAATTATTTTGAATTATGGCGTGATAACAGAGGGACTTAATATTAAATGAATACCACAAAATATAATACACATTTTTCACATTACTAATATAAATTAAATAAAGATCTCTCAATGTTATACATTTTAATAATACCTATTCAAATTGAAATTATACAAATTGAAGTGGTGAATTATATATAATATATTAATAAGAGTAATTTTTATATTATACATATAAAATCAAAATGCTTAATTAAAATTATATTATTGCGATTGAAACAAATGTTCCAATTCATTCCTTCTATTGTGAATAATTATTGACTTGAAATTATACATAAGTAAAATAAATTAAAGATAAAGAAAACGTGTTTTATTAATGAGCATAATAAATATTTTGAATTAAATCAAAAACTAATTAATTCTGTTTAGACTCGCTGATCAAATCTCGCACACATTTTTAAATTATTGTCTATGTTATTTGAATTTAACAAATTTAACATCATTTACGTCATAAAGGTTAATCTTTAACTCGCTAAACACTCAAACCTACCTTTAATTTGACATACTTGTGTTGACCTAGATTTGAGTCCAACAAGCAGTTTGGCGGGTTGTCCCTTAGCTGCAGCTTAAAAAACCCATTTGGGTCCCAGATCCATTTTATGAAACGTTTAAAGAAAACCCAACCGCCGAATATTAATGAAAGAAGATGGATACGAAAATTGTCCCAGTACGAAATTGATACGATGCAAATATCGCGACCCATTCTACAAAAAACATACGAGTCACAAGCACCTATCTCGTGAGAACACTACTTGACGAGTTGCGTTACGATATGTGTGTGCTAGGGAAAGCGTCCGATAGTAATGACATCAAAGGACAAAGGTCATTAACGTGATAGTGCAGACTCTGGGTCATTTTCTTGACGTTATCAGTGTATCGGTGTTGTCTGGGCACCTTGGGTGATTCATTAGGGCTGCGTTAGTTTCAATTTGTTTCGTTACAGGATAATTTGTTTTCCAAATTTATATTACATATGAACCTTGGTATTACCGTTTGTACCCGATAAACTGGAATTGTAAGATAAGACAAATGAGTAATTCGATAATATACAATATATTGACTTTTATTTTTATCACTTAATCTGTCTGATGTTTTATTAAAAAATGTAGTCCTTGTACTCTTATATATATATAATAATTTTTTAGTATACGCTAAACTATATTTAATGTTAATGAGGAAACTTATTTTATTTATAATTTAAGAATATTATTACATACAATATTTTAAAAAATAGGATGCTACAAAATAAACATCTGAATTATGAACAGGTTTATACAAAATCAAACTGTACTGTTATTTTAGTTACATTTTGTTGAACTTATTTAATTATTTGTGTATATATATATATATTATTTTAATAATTTGATTAATTTTTAAAATATACATATTTTATTTTGTAATCATTATATAAACACAATAACATTGTAAATAAATGTAACAACTCACACAGGTAGCGTGGCCGAGCGGTCTAAGGCGCTGGTTTAAGGCACCAGTCTCTTCGGAGGCGTGGGTTCGAATCCCACCGCTGC
This sequence comes from Aethina tumida, assembly GCF_024364675.1. Taxonomy (NCBI): domain Eukaryota; kingdom Metazoa; phylum Arthropoda; class Insecta; order Coleoptera; family Nitidulidae; genus Aethina; species Aethina tumida. The sequence continues at coordinate 17,816,137 of NC_065437.1, read as the reverse complement.
CAAAACTTTTTAAACCTTTTGATATTTAAAAATTAAAAAATTACTTATAATAATTAATTAAGACAATTACTAGCGTCTTTATCAAATTGCATGACACTGTATATTATCATGGAGAAATGAGGCGTCCAAAGCAACAAAACAACAACCTATGTTTTAAAATATAGTGATAAATTTTACTTAATTACGATATGTATACGCATTATTTTATATTAATGTTAAATTTTATCAAGTTGCAATAAAAATAATACAAGATTAGCATATGGTAAGAGTAAGATGTGTGTTTGTTAATTTATTTTTATGTACAGTGGTGGTCTTTATTAAAGCAACTTTTTAAAATGTTAAATATTTTAGTCAGAACTCTTTTAAAAAATAATATTAATTTACTATTATTATTTTTTAAATTATTATAAAAACTTTTATATTCTTATTAGCCACTTTAATTTTGAAAGACATTTTTAAATATGTGTTAATTTAAACATTAGTAATTTATATAATATCATTTTTGATTTATAATTTTCATAAATCCCTATGGCATAGACTCGATCATTTTCCGAATATACGACAAGTTTATATTTCTTAAAGCTTCTTGAATTGTTGTGATGTATACATTTAAATTTATCAAATTTGTTTATAAACCTGATCCCACATGTCTTCTATAGGGTTGATTGGGATGAGTAAGAAAAATATCGATGTTTTGACATTAATCAATCCGTCATAATTTTGAATTTGTGTTTGGATACTTTTAATTTCTTCAGCATATAAAACAAATTGTGTAATATACACAAACCACCATCTTACATTATAGATAAACACATTATTTGTGTAGTTTTGTCCCTGTAGGATGTTTATAATAAGCATCATTTTTTTCTTTAAATCAAATTTAAAATGGTTGTGTGGTCTAGTGAATGTGATCTTAAGAAGTCAAAATTGTAATTTCAGCAAAGCCCATTTCCTTCAGGCTGGTTTGGTTTCAGTTACTGATAAAATTGACCTGTTTTTTTTTGATATTCGAATTAGGCGGTAACAGATTTTCTTTCAACGTTTTCACAAGTTCTATTTTCTCATTTCTTCAATTTTTCTTCATTTATATATAAATTTACTCTTCGAATTTCTTCAAAGAGAAAATTTAATTAATGTCATTAATAAAATATCTTTTACTTCTTTCATTACAAATTCGACTGCTGAATTTGAATAATTTTAAATATTTAATTAATAATATTGAAATAAAATAATCTAAAAAAAATGTTTTAGAAATACAAATGAGTATAAAATTATACAAATGAGTACTTTCAGAGTACAGGATTTGAAAAGAGTACGGTTTGCGAAAAAAGAGTGCAAAACTCAGTAAATGAGTATAGTTGGACACTTTACTTAACGGTAACGCTGAATTATTATTTTTCTTACAGCTTCACACGATTAAAGATCCAGTAAATATAATAAGTAAAATACCACTAGTAAAATAAACGATTTAAATTCACAGAAAGCAATGATAGACAATAAAGTAAGTTACATTAATTTTGTCTATTGGAAAATACAAGTATAGTTCATATTTCAAAGTTACACTCTTAAATAACTACAATATCACTGATTTTTTTATTTGGATTGAAAGACGACACAGCCACACTATTATATATAAATATTTATAATGTATCTAACATATAACTATTCAAAGTCTTTGAACACTTGTATACTTGTATAAAATAATTTAAATATTTTATTACATTTGCATAATGCAAATTGTAATTGTCACAAACCTTTTAGGATAAATTTCCTTTCTAACACTATTATACAAACTTACCCCATAATTCTAAAGAACCGATACATATCGTGTCAAATATCAAAATCGACCAACCTCGTCTTTGTATACCAATCTTGTCACCATTCTAGGCAAATTAACGATACCACAGAAAATATTGAATTACAACACGACAACAATACCTGAGGCCAAACCACAATAGAAAAATTCGTAATTGTAAATCAGAAACTTTGCTTCCTGTAAAAGCTTTCTGTTATTGTTGTCCGAAACGAGATATCAATCTAGACAGATGATATTAATATAATAAACAGCTGAAACTTCCTTTTGTACGCGATTCTACGTGTTAATTTTCTAGTATCTGATAAGGCATCCTATTTAAATGGGTGCGAGCATTTTTCATTTGTATGGATGGAAATGTTGTGCGAAATGTATGTTTAGTTATGTAAATATGGAACAGAGTGGTTGGTCCATAGATTAGATCAGATGCGTCTGAAAAAATGATATATCTCATTGTATGCAAAATTATAAAAAATTACAAAATAATTTTGATAAGGTAAAGGTTCAGGCTTTAACAATTTTGTTATTTTGCCTTATACAAAAAATAATCAACATATAGTTACAAATGTATGAATTTTATATTTTTGAATAATTTTCACAAGATTTTGATATAAGGAATTACTAGTAAAAATTAAAAATTTTTAGAAACAAAATTATATTTTTAAAAGAACATGTGAAATATATTATTTTTATATAGTGCTTTTTTTCTTATTTTTTATAATTTCATTAAATGTAAATTATTTGGATCGTAGAACAAAAATATTAAAAATTGGTTGTAAAATTTAAATCCAAATTTAAATATTACAGAAATTATATTTACATTTCTTAATTTCTTTTGATTATTTTTTTGTTTATTTTCGTTGACAATGGAATCTTCCTTATTTACAATTTATTTTTCTTCCTCCATTCTTAGAAGTCTATTGGTCCCGATGATTGAATAACGAATAAAGGCAGACACAAAAGAAAACTTTATTCAGTTAATACGATTAACACACCCTGAAGTATTGCCTAAACACTTGGCCCGAGTATAATTTTAAAATTTTGCGAATTCCAGATGGAATTCAAATTAGATTCGAATTACGTAGCGACGAATAAAAGAGTAATGCAATGTTGGTGACATTGAATGCTAATTAAAAAAATTCAATTTTTATGTTCCCGACGGACCATGTTTTACAAAACTGATTCAAATGAGGCAAATCCAGTGGCGTAGATCATTTTGAATGTATTTGAAATATTAATGAATTTTTTATTAAATTTCATTTGTTTTAGTTTTTTTAAGCTTAAAATTTACAAAATATATAACACCAATAAACTCTTAAAAAACAATTCTAAATTTTAAAATGTATCAATTGGAAGAATATAAACATATTATGTACATATTAGTATATTTATTATTATTATCGAGTGTATTTAACATTACTCAAATTATTATTATAATTTCAAACAGTTCAATATGGATCAATTAATATAATAACTTGTTAAATATTTGTCTTATTTAAATCACGATGTAAATCCGGATGATATTAGATGCATGTCGAAGTGTCTGATCTACGCCAATGGTGTTCCAGGTCTCAGTCCCAGAAGCACCATTAAATCGAAATAAAAATCTCCAGCAGAATAATCTGGCTTAGAATAGGGGGAGAGAACACAGAGAACGTCCCCCCAGTGCTTTTCGCACCCGTGCAACAATACGTCGCCGTTCGTCGTTCTGATTGGCCGAATCCGTCATGGCGTCGGAAACAATGGAACAAAACAAGACTCTCGCAAATTAGAAACACTTTTTGTGTTGCGGGATACAACAGTCGGCTGCCGGGAGCGTCCTGTATCGTAATGGTATATCCTTACGGAAATTACATTTGCATAATGACGCCATGCTAATGGCTTTTGCGTGAGTGAAAGCTGTGCCTGAATAATTGGACATTTCAGCAATTTGTTATTTCGATGCGGCCAAATTTTGAAATCAAAATATTCATTTGCATTATTGGTTTCCATCGGATTTCAATGTTATTTATTGATTTTTTTTAACATTAACGTAATTTGAAAAATATAAGATAATAATTGAAGTAAAATTGTAATAGATGGTGGAAAATATTCTACTACAGTTTAATAAGAACTATTTACCTAAAATTAAATTTCTTTTATTCTATCTTAATAAATATATTTATACATATAAAATAATTATGATATCCACATAAACTCTTTAACATTTGAAACAAAACAATTTTATTTTATTTGTCATCCGTAGTTATTGATATAATAATACCCCGTGTAGCTCACAGATCAGTATTAGTGTTGATATTTTATAATTGAATAAGCTTAATTAAAGAGGAAGTCGTTAATCAAATCGCGATAGCCGACTAATTGCCACTGCATTATTAATTGTACCGCAGACTAAACTCGACAGAATGTCAATTGAAAAATCAAAAACGAAATTGCATCATTCGTATTTTAGCAAAACATCCATTTGTCCATTTCCCTGCGTTGCATCATCAACGAATTGTTTTCTACTCTCGATGCCCGAGGATATTTCCCGATTATTTTCAGTGTGTTTTAAACGTGGAAAAACAGAAACCTGATTGAACCTTTGTTATAATGACGCGTTGGAAATTGTCAGGGAAATCGTGCTACAGAGTTAGGGAGGCATTGTTAGGATAATTGAGTTTTAGTTTTTGATAAGAGGTAATCCTCTACTTTTATAACTCGCCAATTTATTTTCAGTAGCAATTCTTTTTGTATAAACTTAAATTATAGAAGGTCTATCGATAAAATAAAAATTACTAAATAAAACAAATTGGAGTTTGATATAATTAAAAAAATCTAAATTTTTGACATAAAATTCCAAATTCTGAACACAAACAATCTAAAAATAGCAAATCTTTTTATATAAACTTAAATTATAGAACGTCGTTTTATAAAATAAAAATTGAGTTTAATATAAAAAATCCAATATTGCATATTTGTGGTTTAAATGACTGATAAAAGGTGTAAAAATTTTGACAGAAAATCCCAAATATTATTGTAAAAATAAGAAAACTTAAAAATAATAATTCTTTTTATAGAAATTTAAATTATAGAAGTTCGAAGTTGATAAAATAAACATTGCTAAATAAAAAAATAGTTTGACAGAATTTTAAAAAAATCTAAATTACATATTAGTGTCTTAAAAAATATAGAAAAACCTAAAAATATAAAATAAAAAAGTGTTAGAAACCAAAGATAACAACTTTTTATCTATAGAGTATGTTTATTTTTATTATAGTTAATTTATGAAATTTTGAAATTAAAATATAAATATAATTAATATATCTTTCACAAATAAATACAAAAAAATTTCCAACTGTATCTCATTAATCGTATTAAAATTTTAAATGTTTATGTCAATTAAAAATATATTATTTTAATACAAAGATTAATTTTTTTAACAACAATTTAATCAAGAATTATTAATTTTTTCTTCTGATTTTAATAATTCAATGAATAATGAAATTTATAAATTATAGAAGGTAAATAAAACAAAATTAGAGTTTGGAAGAATTAAAGAAAAATCTGAATTTTTGATAGAAAATTTCAAATTGTTAACACAAAAAACCTAAAAATAGCAAATCTTTTTCTATAAACTTAAATTGTAGAACGTCGTTTGATAAAATAAAAATTACTACAAAAATTGAGTTTGACAGAATTTAAAAAAAAAATTCTACATTGCATATTTGTGGTTTAAATAATAAAAGGTGTACAATTTTTTACAGAAAATCCCAAATATTATTGTAAACATAAGAAAACTTAAAAATAATAATTCTTTTTATATAAATTTAAATTACAGAAGGTCGTTTGATAAAATAAGTATTACTGAATAAAAAAATAGAATTTGAGAGAATTTTTAAAAAATCTAAATTATATATTAGTATTTTAAATGATAAAAAGCGTAAAATATTTTAGAAAATTTTTCTTAGAAAGTTCTAAATATTATTGTAAACAGAGAAAAACCTAAATATACTACATAAAAAAATGTCTCAAACCAAAGATAACAATTTTTTATCTATAGAGTATATTTATTTTTATTTTTATTAGTTAATTTGTGAAATTTTAAAATTAAAATAAAATAATAATTAATATATCATTCACAAATAAGTATAATAATATAATTCCAACAGTATTTCATTAATCTTATTAAAATTTTAAATGTTCATGTTCATTAAAAATACAACATAGAGATTAATTTTTTAACAACAATTTAATCAACAATTATTAATTTTTTCCTATTATATTAATAATTCAATGAATAATGAAATCTATAAATTTAATTCTCTTTGAGTAGTAAAATTAATCAGTTTAATATCGTAGACTAGGAATACATTATTAGATATTACACATTGTGATTAAATATAATTTAATAACTTAATTAATTTTGTATTTTAATGATCTTAAAATTAACACAATTATTGTTATATCGTCATTCAAATCAGACTGAATAGACTTGTTAGGAGAACTACTTATGAATTATGTAAATCATTCTTATCTATAATATCTCGGACTGACCAAGTTATTAAGCCTATCTTAAAAACACACTAATAAATCAGAAACCTTTTTGTAAACAAGCTACAAAATGTCTCACATATTGATTCCTGACTTGTTTTTTTTTTTCGTCTCTAAAGTGTGTAGGTAGGTATAGATGGAAATGAGATTAAACAGATTATAGATTACCAGTTAACAGCCCCACGAAAGCTATGTTTGTGCATACATGCACGATTTGAGCTTCCAGTCTGAAATCCATTAAGGATTAATTGGAGATGTAGCCCGTTTAATGCACTCTGAAAAGGTGTGGCTTACCTATCAGTCCTTGGCCATTGTACGGGTGTCAGATTGATCCTATTAAACTACTATACACTATTTAACTGCCTGTACATGCATTAAGCTATTGCCAAGTTGCTGTTTCCAAGTTGAAACCACTTGAGACCTGTTAATAACCTTCTCTGCATAATTTTGTTTTAATTTGAATGTGGAATGTGGAATTCTCAAAAGAGTTCCTTTCGTGTACAAGAATAGTATGATGTTACAGGTGTTAAAAATATTATCTCTTTATAATAGAAAAACTATATTTATTATATGTAACATAAAATTATAAATAATTTGTATATTATAAACCCTGTACCTTAGTAATTTTGTTCAACATAAAAAAAAAGTTTATTTGTATTAAATTTTACATAGAATTTTACCATTAATTTCAATATTTCATTGTCACTATTCTATATTATTTTGTTATAAATTTATTTTACCACTAAATTTGGTGTAAGAATAGAATTTCAATTTTGATTTACCGATTTGGTTATTGTTGTGTGAATTGGCTTATTGTTTTAAAGAACAACAGTTTCTTCTTCATCCAATATGGCCTCTTCTTGATTTAATTGCTCATTATTTGGCCTCAATATTTTCCATTCGTATTCCAAAAAACTGACAAGTGTTTTTCTTAGCTTACGAGTCTATTCTCGTAATTTGCTAACTATTCCTTCAAGGATACAAATAAAATATTTCATAAAACCATGACCAACTCTTCAAGCTTTTAAGCTTTTTAATTATGGTACTTCTAATCACATTATTTTTTATCATCTAATTAAGAATATCTTCTATATTCTAAATGTATATAGGGATTCAAAATTTGTAAACTTTGCGGTTGGTATTTTCCAGTACGGTATTTATGTTATTAATTAACTTTCCAGCCGAACCCAGTAATTGCAGCGAGAATAATTAATCCCAACAAATGAAAGTGAAGGGCTTTCACCCTGACGCGGCGGATCGGTGGAGTTTATTAAAATTCGAGGGCGCGTTATCGCTGATAGTAGATTATATTGCTCGTGACAGACGTGCTTCCATTCAATCTGCCTCCCCCGGAATAATATTAGTGGATTTTCTCCCTTGCATAATACCCGGTAAAAACCATGGTGACGGGCCCACGGCACCCCACGTTTTCCAGTCGTCGAACAAAAGAGACGCGTTGTTATGTGATTTGGGCACGGCCATCTTGTTGACATGTGTTACATTAGACCTCATTGAGCGGAAAATGAAACTGTGACGGATAATGGAGGTGTCGACGAGGAATTATTAACTTTTAATTTGCAGGGAAAGCTGAGCCTGACGATGTAATATACAATTAGACGGCGGGCGGCGGGCGGCATTGAATTCAGACCGTTCAATTAGTTTTTGGGGGTCCCGTATGGCGTTGTTCGGAGGAGGTTCTACAAATTTTAATTCTTTATTTCCGAAGTGATCGTTTAATGGCGGGAAAAACCAAATCCTTTGCTAGCTAATAAAACTAAGAAGGTATTTATTTTTCTTTAGATAAGTTAATTACAATATTTTCCAATTTTTCAAATTATTTCTAATTTGATTGTTAACAGAGATCATTGCTATAATAATCATTATTTTTATCATGGGGCCTTAGCCTTAACCTTAGCTCAGTTTCTAATATTTATATTAATTCAATGCATATATTTTAAATAATAATTGTTAAATAGTAGATATCTATTCTATTTTTAGCCATAAAAATCGAAAAATTGACTCATCGACATTTTTTTCCAGAACATTCTACTCTTCGGCACATTAAAGAGTATTTAAAACTATATTTTGCCACAAAATTGAGTACATTAAAGAGTATGTTTCGATTGAGTAAAATAATATTTCTTAGGGAAAAATTAATTTAAACTTGAAAAAATACCGTTTGTTTGAAATTTTTTTCAAAAGGTTAAACAAAAATAGCATATTTTCAAAAAAATTACGATAACGTAATTTTTCAATTTTTTATGAATATTTAAAAATTTAACAATATTTATTTAATTGATAGTTCCCGTTTTATATCATAAAAAGTCAAAAAATAAATATTTTTCAACTATTTTTTTAAATGTTCTATTTTTAGGCGTGATGAAGGACTCATCTTAGTCAATTAAAAAAAAAAGATTTCTTAGAGAAAAAATTATTTTATATTGATTTTTCACGTTCTTCCTTAAAACTTTTATAATTTTTTTTATAATGCATGCCTAATTTTTTTCACAAATTTCATCTAAAATAGAATATTAAAAATAAAGAATTAGAAACCTAACCTAACCTATTTTTTTAGGTTCATCATCAAAAATAGAAAAAGAAAAGAAAAAAAAAAATTGTCAATTACGTAATTTTTCAATTTTTTATAAATTTTAAAAAATTTTGTAATTGTTATTAAATTTAAGAGGAAATAGAGACCTAACCTAACCTAACCTATTTTTTTTTTCAGAAAGTTCATCAAAATAAAAAAAAATGTCAATTTTTTATAAATTATTAAAAATTTTGTAATTGTTATTAAATTTAATAGAAAAATATTTATAAATATAAGATTTTTCATGTTTTTTTTTTTAATATTTTAATAAATATTTTTAAAATACTCATTACCCTATCTTAATAATAATTACTAATAATAATTTACAAAAAAATTTGATTATCGAGTGAATTTAAAGTTCAAAGTTTATTTAAAAAAATTGTTACATTTTTGTTATATATGTTGAAAATCTTATTATTATTAAAATATTTACAAATTTGGAAAAAAGATCAGTATTTTTTAAATTTAAAATAACTTTTTCTCTAAGAATTCATTTAATAAAAAATTGAAAAATTACGTTATTGATATTTTTTCTAAAAATATTCTATTTTTGATGAACTTTCTGAAAAAAATAGGTTAGGTTAGGTTTCTATTTCTTTTGAAAAATTTCATTTTTGATGCATTTTCTGAAAAAAAGTAGGTATATACATACAATTTTTTCATAAAAATTTCAAGGACAAACCTCAAAAAATCAGTTTAAGTTAAAATTAATTTTTATCTAAGAAATATTGATTTTCAATTGACCAAGATAATTCCTCATCACGTCTAAAATGAGAACGAAAATATTCATTTTTTATGATATAAATTTTCAAAAATTCATAAAAAATTGAAAAATTACGTTACCGACAAATTTTGTTTGAAAATTTTCTATTTTTAATGAACCTTTTTAAAAAAATAGGCATATAGCATAAAAAATTCAACCAAAATCAGCTAATATCAGCATTTTTTCAAATTTAAAATTAATCTTTCTCTAAGCAACCTTATTTTGTTTTTTACTTGATCAAAAAATATTCTTTAATGTGCCAAAGAGTAGAATATTTTGAAAAAAAAATGAAAAAATGTTTTTCCGATTTTCAATAAACTATGAAATAAAATTCAGAATATTTGATAAGCAGTGACAAGTTTGCTAAGGGTCTCAGTTATACAATTTTGAAAAGGCACTTATTATGAAAATTAAGTCAATGTCTTATATATTTAAATTATTTTCACATGTTATTTCTTTATTTAAATTCTCTACTCAATCTTTCTCATTTATAGTCTGTACATTTCTGTCACATGATTCGCAGATTTAAAATCGAATTATCATATCCAAAAACAAATTTAATTGTTAAATCTTTAATTATTAAATTTATTTTGATTATATTGAAATAAAGTACAAATATTTATTATATGTATATTTTTATTAAAAAAACATATTCCATAATATAGTTTTAATTTTGTGTTTGAAATTAAATATCCTATTTAATATTAACAGACAATTAGATTTAATAATATATCTTTACTAAATAAAATTTCATCTATTATTTAAAATTCACATTGTGAAATAAAATTCTTCTTTGTCATTTCCACTATAAAAGGGTATGAATTTTTACACTTAACATCCTGTATAATTTCTCGGTGAGCAATGAGTGATTTGAAACACTAATAGACGTAATATCAGCGTTCGACGGTGCCGTGACGAGGGCCATCGAAAACTGTCGCGCAAAACGGACGACAAGAGAGAAAAGTCATGGCGGATTCATCAAACAAATGATCGGCACGTTTCGAGTGCCCACTTCATGAAGTCGAGGACGTAGTTCAGTTGAGGGCTCGCGAAATTCAGCTTCGAAGCCCAGCGATAGAGATAGAGTGCCCCTTTTTGCCTTGGGACGCAGCGGGATTCGTCGAAATGCATTTGATGCGGTGTCTGTGGGCACATTGTTTCCCCCAAGTCACTCATCGCCGAAAGTCGAGTGGCATTAGTTATTTTAAACATTTGGTTTAAATTTAAATGGAGTGTCTAACATAATGATCAAATTATGGTTAATAAACTAGGGGAGTTATATATTTAAATATAGTTTAAAAAAATTACCTATTTAAACTCATTACCTATTTAAACTCATTATTTCCTGAAATTTTCTATTTACGGTTATCGAAATAATTTATTTAAACTCAATTTACTCAACTCTTAAAGAGAGTTGTTACAATTGTTTTTATTTTTTAAACTCAATCTTAAAATTTAAAAATTCATGATATAAATGGATAAATTTAAAATATTTATTAAAAAACCATCAAAATCGGTACTTATTGGGATTCAAATGCGAGTAAAATATATTTACTTGTTAACGAGTTATAAAATTTAGAAGTAAAGAAGAAATTTGTGTTAAATTCTTCAAACTTTGACTTCCGATATCATCTAATCTAATTATGAAAAAATGTAAGATACCTTTTTTTAAGAGCATCCAATTTGCTGCAAGTAATGTAAATAGAAATTTTCTGTACGATCAAGTAATGACGAGATATGGATTTTGCCATATGGAACTGATGAAAAAATGGAAAAATGAGATGAGAAGGACCTTCCTGTTAAAATAAAGAGCTCATCCTTGCGGAGCATTATTTGAAGGTGTCCAGGAATAAATTTTTCAGTGTCGAAAATTAAAAAAAAAATTAGTAGAATTTTTTGACCCTAATGTATACTATATATAGATTTTATTTCAATATTAATATGAAATAAATTCAAAATTGTAAGATACTTTGGCACAATGTATTTTATTAAAAATACTAAAATACCATAAATTATAATAATTGTATTTTTATAAATTTACTTTATTTGATTATTTTTTTATAAAATAAAAGTTATTTTTTTGAGATTTTTATAATCTATTATTACATTAAAATATGAAACAAAATTATTACAGTAAAAATACTCCCCTGACTTTAAGTAGAACAAAATATCGTCCACAATAAAAACCACGTAAAGTAACTATATTTTGCCACAAAATTGAGTACTATACGGGCACTCTCAAATATTTTAGAATATAATTCATGTTTTTGTTATATCCATTTTTTTCCTCTTCAATGGTACTTTGCTATTCGATATACCTACAAAAATAACAATAATTACGTACCGGAGGACAGTTTTGATACTAAGTACCAAAATATTTCTGAATGGTTGATTGGGCATATAATATTTATCAGTAGTCATAATTTATTTAAAACAAACCATATTGAAGCCGAAGAAGAACAGCAAACGACTACGTTTGCTAGAAAAATGTGAAATAAAAATCTTTTGAATATAATAGTAAATTTAATATTTATTGTAATTTGAAACCGAAAACCACCAATGTTTCAATTAATTTATTTATTAAATAATTTTAGTATTTATTATTTTGTTAATTTATTTGTTAATAAATATTTTATGTTTCAATTATTATATTTAGTTAGTTTATATTATAGAAAAATAAAAATAGAAATTTTATATATAATTCAATTTTAATGAGTGAAAAAGACTATTAAGCATGTTATAAATTTGTTATAAAAAATTTCAAGATTTATATCTTTATATAATCAACATTTATCTAAATTAAATTATAGTTATTAATTGTAGTTTAGTTGTGTTTTGCAAAGGAAAATTACATTTTATTAATTTTATAGCAGAACTACTATATTTTTCTGATCAATAAAACAATTAAATAAAATATAAAATCATTCCATCCATACTTTTAAAAATATTTTATAATTTAATAAACTGATTAAGGAAACTAATTCGTCAGATCCTTAAATATTTTTTACAATAGTTTATTATTTATTTATGGGAATACTTTTACGAAATTAAATTTTAATTTCAAAGGTGCTAAATAAATTCAATGGGCAACTTATGTTTTCATAAAATGCATTAATCAGTTTTTACCTTCATCAGCTCATGTATGTATTAATAAAAAAATTATTCACAATATGCATTATAATTGAATTACGTATACAAAATGTTTTTTGTAGTTTAGTTGTGTTAAATGAACCAAACTGTATAAATATTCATAATAAATAAATAAATAAATAGAACCTTAATATGAAACAAAATGTCTTGTTTTAAATCAATAACACTTTTAATTATAATTTATAAATATAATTAATAGCTTTTATTGTATAAATAATAAATTGTCTGAACTGTTTAATATTATGAAAATAAATGGTAAATATAAAAATAACTTTATGTACTATGTAATTTCTTTATTAATAAAATTAACATACAAACTTAAATTATAGAAAATTAGTTTGGAAGATAATGGTCTCCGTAATTCACTCACCAAAAGGTGTATAATTTCAGTCTTTGTTTTTTGGAAAACGAAAATAAATAAATTACACACATTCTATATGCATTCAGGCAGGTTTTTAAGTATACATGGCAGAACTACCGGCCAGCTACTTATGAATAGTTAATATGTCGGACTTAAACACAGTCATTATGCGTCGCGTTAAGAGCAGAAAATTGACAAATTCGTAATTAATATGGATGACTGGACAGAAACTGTTTCTTTTTCGAGCACTTAAACAAAATATACCGGGCGAATGTCCAACCAATCAAATCAATTTGTGTTTTATTGTAAACCGTTTAAAAAAATTACGTCCTGTTGAAATTATATTATTATAATTTGTAATAATGCTCACATAATAACATTATTACATCTTGTGTCTGTTTAAATTAATTAATGATATACAGTGAATTTAATATGAAATTTTGGTATTAAACAGTTTGATTTGTAGAGTGGAAAGAATAAATATAATATTGATTGTGAGTTAGAATGTAGGGAAACCTTTTTATTAGTTAAAATTACTCCCGTTGTTTTCCTCGAATTGTTCCGTTAGTATTCTTCTACACATCTAGGTTTCATAATAGCAGTTGTCGAAATTACATAAAGCTATTACATAACGATATCGCATTTGTTGAATGGAGTGCCCACATCGGAGGATCCGTAATTCATGTACCCCTTTTTGTCCCGAAGTCAAGGGCGGTGCTCAATGAGGGCTGATTGGCTCCCGAAACGAGAGGGGTGTCTTTGTGTAACGGTTAAGTTACCCCTCGTGGAATACACATGTTACACTTTTAAATTACGTGTCCATTATTGAAACATGGGCGTACCAGAACCATCGAAGGGGATATATTGAAATATTCAATTTTCTAAATGTTTATTCAGACAATAATAAACATATACGGTTTTTAAATGTTAAATATTTTAGCCATAACTCTTTTATTTAATGTGAACTGTTAAAATAATAATAATTTAGTACTGTTTTATACTGTATTAGGAAAACTACCATATTCCTATTTTATAAAATGTTACCTATATTTTTAAATATAGCAAATTTGTAAATAAAATAAATTGGTGTCAGTTTATTTTCTTTAACGTTTTGTATAATATCCCTTTAGCTTTATAATTTTGGTCAAGCTCCATGGCATAGACTATACCATTTTCCGAATATACGATAAGTCTATATTCTTCCAAGCTTCTTAAATTGCTGAGTTAAGTTCATTTAAATTTGTAATGTTTGTGTGAATTTGGTTATAAGTGTGATCCCCCATGTTTTCTATAGGGTTGATATCTGGAGATTGGGACGGGCAAGGCAACCCATCGATGCTTTGGTTTTTTAACCAATCCTTTGCAATTTTTTGAAACACATTTAATTTTTTTCCTATACATAAATATCAGAGGAATTGATACATCCCCATACAAAGATTGATCCACCACCATGTTTCACTGAAGATATAACAAACTTTTTGTGCAGTTTTGTTTCCCCACTATTCTGTAGTCCAGTGAATGATTCAAAATTGGACATTCACATTTCTAGTAGAAGCCAGGGTTTCTGTTGGAGGTGTGAACTCAAATGAACCCCCATGCACTAACCATCTTTTCAGAATACTTGAATTAATTTCCTCCAGGTTGGTTTTAATTTTTGACAAGAAGATAGATTTGTTTTTTGACTTTTGTATTGTCTCAAACTCAATTTTTTTAGTAGCTACCATTTTGCCAATTTCTCAATTTTTTTTAAATAATAATGATTGATTTATTTAGCCTTCTTATTTCTCTCGCTCTTGGTAATAATAAATTATAATTTTTCTTACTGCTTCAATTCGATAAATGATTAAATAATTAAGCAAATAATTGATTTAATTCGCAGAGACCATAAAGTAAAAAAATGTTATAATTTTATCTATTGTATAATAAAGAAGTACGCAACTTTTTAAAGAATAAAACAGAATACGGATAAAATAAGAAACATTGTAGGTACTAATATAGAGGTTAAGGATTCCGTGACTCTTGTTTCCATATCTATATTTGTTCGGGTTTTTTGCTATTTTGGTGTTTTTGAGCGCTATTTCTTCTTATCTGTTGTTTCAGTGTTTGGATGGATTTCAATTGCTTCGCTAATCATTCTGTGATGATATTCAGTTATCGAGGCAAACAATTGTTTATATTGTAATTTTATCTTATGATTTCCATCTAACAATGCATGTTTAGCTACAGCAGACTTGTCTGATTGTCCTAATTTTCAGTTTTTTTTTTGTGTTCCTTAATCCTAGTCCCCATTGAATGTTCTGTTGTACTACTTTCCTGCAAGAGCATGGTATATCCCAGAAGACATTTGAGGGTCCCTCCTAACTTTGGCAGATCTGAATTTTCTTGTTATAAAAACTGTATGGATGTTATATTTTATTGTTTATATTATATGGGAGAAAAGTTTTACCAATCGTGGGCTCACTAGGTGTTCTTGTTCTTCAGCTAGATGGTGTGTGGCACATATCTTTTTGGCTCGTTCGGTTTGTGTTTTTGACTAGGATTATGGTTAGATAGTTTATGTAGATGCTGATCAGTGTATGTAGGTTTTCGGCATATTGTATGGTCTAAATGTTCACCCACCCAAACGAAATAGTTTTCAGTAAGGCACGTATGGAAATACACTAAATCTGGAGGAAATATTTCTGATATCATATTTAAGGATATATATATATATATATATATGTATATATATATATATATATATATATATATATATATATATATATATATTGTGAAAAAAAATTATTCAATGAATGTTAAATATTCAAACAATTATCAACATGATTTTAATGTTATAAATATTTACAATTTTCACGTTAGATTATAAAAATTAAATATGTATAAATTTAAAAAATAAATAAAAATTTGGTTGTATATTAAATGTCTATATAAAGAGAAACTTATATTTTCGACACTGAGAATAAAAGTCCATCTTTGGATCATTTTATAAATCGTACGTTTTCTCCTGAACGACATTAATTCGATTTCGATAAATTGACATTTCCTTGACAAACACACCCCACAACTCCCAGAAAGTGGAGAATGTCTGGGGTCCCTATAATACAGACTCAAAATGAGTGCAGTGAATGGTAATTCGATTCCAGACCAAGTATTATTGTAGCGAGTGGGTATCACAAAACCTCACTCACCTATTTTGAAACCGACATTTTCGCACAAAAGCCTTACGTCTCTCACAATTTCGTATGAATAACGCTTACACAAAAGTGCATAATGTTACTTTTATGGTGCTGATGCGTTTCGTCGCATTGTATGTCCACTTCATTTACATTACTGGCACATTTTTGTAACAATAATTGCGAAACTCAATCAAATTGGTCGATGTATTAAATAATGTAGATTGAATAAGGAAATAAAGAGTTGTGTCTTCCTTATAAAACAATCAGTGATAAAGCCTTTAAAAAGAACCTTCTTTTCAGAATTTTGATTTAGATTTTTCTTCGAAGATTTGTATCTATTTAATTCCTGGAATTTCATTCGTTGTCAGTATTTAGAACTTTGAAGATTGTCTAACTAGATTAAAATAAATATCAGTTGTTTCATCTGTTGTACCTCAATTATTTTCTATTAACAGGCACATCTGGTCCTCCGCCATCGGACCAAAAACCAATCGCGACAAAAAAAATTAATATGTAACGCGCGTCGTGATATTAATCTTGCAGGGAATATTCCATTGGAAAAATGGCGAGTGAATGCATTGCAAATGAGGTGCTCTCCGGCGTCGCTGCAATCATGGCCGACGACTGGCGTAAAACAATTTCCTTTCTGTCTCCATTCATAGTTGGGTCACGTTTCGCAATGACATCCACACAAAATTGAGCCCGTTGAATTGTTGCATGGCACGGACACGCCAGGCTGTGTGAAACGGTTCTCCTCGCCCTCATCTCCCATTTGAGGAGGGATGCAGGCGAGTGGCAGCTTTATGGAGGCGCAGCTTACGGATCCCATTGTTAAGACACGTTCCAAGAAGTTTCTGAAGGCCCTGATACGATAGAGAGATGATAAATACAGCATATGTTATGAGATTCGTGTTTTACACAATAAAGATACAAGATCAGAGTTTGTTCCAAAGTAAGGTTTGACGATGAGGAGAACTTAATAAATTACGTTCGAAATTAATTTCAAAATGATGACAAAATACGTTTAAAACTATATCTATATTGAGTTACATTCTTAACTAATATTGAGAAGCTTTTGTACCATTTAAAGATTAAACCTTGGTTTCCGTTTTGACTAATCTCCCGATAATTTTTAACTACATTTAAAGCTTTTTTATACAAAAACATAATAATAATATTTATATATTTTATTTTACCTCCTCCACTGACTTACAACCAACCATTCACTACAATTATGTGATTTGAAAATGAATCGAAGCTTACGCCATTGTTGCCACACACTTAGTTGACTACATACCAGTATTATCCACGCAGGGGAGAGTCTACTGAAAAAACGGGGCAGTATCGATCCAATGTGGGGCAACTAATGTTATTATTTTCGAGTGTAATAGACTTCGAACAAAGTTAAAAGCATGATAGTTTGGTTTGCTTGAGAGGGCGATTCCTTTCGATAACATTTGCTCAATGAAAATAATCATCAATCGATTTTTGTAATACAATTAAATGAAGCGAATTAGTTTTAGATTCTATTTATTTGTATAGAATTAAAATATTCATTTTCTATAAATTATTTTAGAAATATAGAGAGTATATATTATATAAAATATTTTTTGTTCGTCGAATAACAAAAATATTATAATACCTATTTTCAGCCATAAATAAATATTTTTTTTTTAATTTTTTCAAAATGTTCTACTCTACATAATATTTCCTAGAGAAAATAGTACATTCTCAAAATAAAAAAATTGAGATTATACTATATTTTAGGCTTTTCCTTGAAATGTTTATGAAAAAATTATTGTATCAGTTCATCAAAAATAAAATATTTAAAAAAAAATTGTCGATAACAAAATTTTTAATTTTTTATAAATTTTTAAAAAATAAGAGAATATTTATATTTTTTTCATATTTTCTCATTTAATATACTTTATTATTAATCTTCAACAATTTACGAAAAATTTAAAATTTTAATATATCGTTTTAAAACATTTTCTAATTTACTATCAACAAATAAAATTATATTTATTAACGACTGAATTTATTATTATTTTATTTAAGTTTTTTATTAAAAATAAAAATTGTTGATTAATTAATTGTACGTATCGTTCATTAAAAAACTATTTTTATTGTTAAAATATCTACAAATTTGAAAAAAAGAACAAAAATTTGTATTAATAAAATGTGTTCATAAAAATTTCAGTATTTTTTAAATTAAAAATTATTTTTTTTTCATTACATAAAAAATTGAAAAATTACATTATTGACATTTTTTTAATATTCTATTTTTGATGAATTTTCTGAAAAGAATAGATTAAGTTAGTTTAGGTTAGGTTTCTCTTTCTTTTTTTTTAAACATTTTATTTTTGATGAACTTTCTGAAAGAAAATAAAATATTTCAAGGACAAACCTCAAAAATCACTTATTCAAATTTAAAATTAATTTTAAGAAATTTTTATTTTGTAACGAAGTTCTTCATCATGCCTAATAATCGAAACATAATATATGAAAAAATATTTTTGATTTTTTTATATAAAAATTGTTAAATTTTCAAAAATTCATAAAAAATTGAAAATTTACAATATATTATATAATATATTAAATAATATATTAAAAAATGTGTTATTTTTAATGAACTTTTTGAAAATAAAATAGGTATATACTATAAAAAAAATTTTCATAAAAATATCAAACAAAAACCGCAAAATTCAACATTTTTTCAAATTTAAAATTAATTTTTATCTAAGAAATATTCTTTCATGAAAAAAATAGAATATTTTGTAAAAAAAAAATATGAAAAAATGTTTTTTCAAAATAGGTGAAGAGGTGATTCTAAACAATTACCATTATATTGTTTTCATAATTTTTATAATTTATTAGATTGCTTAATTATTTAATACTAAAAAATTTGAGAAAAACAAAATTTCTCATAAATATTTTGAGGTGACTTAAAAACTTACTTTATGTTATTATATAAAAATTGTAAATTACCCCTAATACTTGTATCTCATAGAAATTCATTATCTCATTATTTTAAATTCATATTTAGAAATGTAAAAAAGCTGAATAATTACATAAAAAATTAAAATTTTCACAATTGCATTAATTAATTAAATCCAATAACTCATCAACACTGTGGTTATGAAGCTTTATCGGAGAATGATGTAATCGTATTGAAATTAATCGTCATTTATTAACCATGTTTAATTTACGTATCTTCGTTCACAGTATTAATTATTATTAATTGAGATCTCATTAAGGAAATAAAGGAAATTTTTAAAGCAATTAAAGATTACAATGCTAGAAATTAAAAATAAATTAGTCGCCCTCGTTTCTGTTAATTCTGGAGGTATTATTCTTGACATTGTTATTAATTACTTTAATCCAGAATAATAACAATACGGACTGCAGATTGTTATTTGACCTACAGACATTAATTCTTCTCGATTGTTGAAATAAAAATTGAGAATGCACTGGATTGTATTGCCAGACTGGCAATTGAACTTTGTCACATGCCAGAGATGAGAAAGCCGGATATTCCAAGAAGAGGAAGGTCACGGTTTCCGTCTATCTAGACGGCAAATGACCTCTTATTATTGTCTATTGCCATTGTAATTAATATCGTCTGCAACATCATGTGATTGGGTCTCGATCGAACATTACACAGTGGCATGAATCGAGAACTTATAACACACAATTTCTCATAAATGTTTTTATTTAAATGAATTTAATTAAAAATTGTTTTAACTTAAATTATTAAAAAACTGCACAAATATATCGATAATTATGCATATGATGGATTCATAATTTACAAGGTAGATAGACTTTTAGAACCTATTCTGGAAGTCATAGGTTTCTTTTTGGTTTCTATTCCAAAGTAGATGTCACTACAAAGTTTATTGAAGAAGGTTTTGTAGAATTCCTGTTATTGTTAGGATAAGGAACATTCTAAATGTTGTCCAAAAATATAAGTTATCGGTATGGTGATATTCAACAAAATAGGTCAAATAGTTCATTCTTGATGCCTGTACAATTCAGAAAGTTAAGTTTTTTGATAAAATCTCAATGTACATTTTTTTAAACTTTCTTTGAGATCTAAAATAAGTTTTTGGAAAAATATAGTAATGTAATAGAAATAATCTGCAAACATGTTAATATTGACTCATCTGGTTGCGCAAAACCAGTTTACACAGGTAAGTTCTAACTGGATTTGTAAAGGATAATAATTCCATTTATAATTAAACTCCGGATGTTCATATTGTATGACAGTAATGGGTCAAACACATACATGTTCATAATTAAAAATTATTATATCAAAATTTCAATGTTGACGTGTCATTACCAGCAAACTCGCCAGTAATATATAATTTAACATTAGAAGGCGAGTCAGGGTCTATCATTGAGCTGTCCAACGGTAGCAGTGTTGGTAACGAGTAGAAGAAAACAGATAATATCACATTTCGTCAGGAACAGTCGGTTTAAATGCCGAGCTTGGTTGGTCTGCCATAACAATATAATGACACGCCAACCAGTCTCAAGTGGAAACAGACGCCATTCAACTAAAAACTACCTTAGTTCGAGCGTCCCACGCTTTACACTGTTATTTCCTTATCGGGGGCCCATCGACAAACACTCCTCACCAGGATTTTAATGCGACGGCGACAGATTTTTTAATGGGTCTTGGGCTTGAGATGCTATGAATGACGGTCGGTGGACTGACCGCAAAATGATTTCGTTCAATATTTCCAGAAGGAAACAGATCATAATCTGCTACAAACTGTTTTCTGACGGTTTTTCTATTTTTACTGGACTTTAGTTTAAATAGAATGAACATGTTTAGGTAGAGTAATATTTTCATAAAATTATCGAGAAATTTTAATAAATTATTTTATAGTCTGTTTAAATGGCTTTAAATGATCTTTATCACACAAAAACTTGAGATATTAATTGGTTTTATACAGGGTGTTTCATAACTTATACGAATTTTTTTAACCAGATATACATTTCTAAATAATAGGTCGATTTCTTAAAAACAAATTCTATTAAAAGTCCAACAGAAAAAGAGATAAAAATGTTGCATTGTAACACAGTTTTCATAATATTATTGATTAATTAATTTTTTTTCAATTATTTCTTAACTGTCTTTTTTAAACTTGTACAATTAATTATAAGTATTCTTTGAAGGATTGATACATATTTGAATATTTATTTCATATTTATTAACCTTAAATCATAAATATATCGTTTAACCCTTTTATTTTCAGCATATAGTTATGTAAATAAATAATCGCATCTTAATAAATTCATGTTCATTAATTAAATAATTTTATTTTTTTTTAGTACCAAAAGTTCTATTCAAACATAGAAAATCAAAATTAATAACTTCTTTAAAAATAAGATTTTTATCAATTCCTTATATGTAAACAATTTTTACTTACTCTACAATCTTTTTTTATATATTCAGCTTTTGAATTAAAGACAATTACTCATCTTATTTCTATCTTAGGAATATATCGTCTTTTCAGATATTGACTTTTTTATATAAAATATACAGAGGGGTCCCTAATTCTAGCAACTTATTAAAATATATTAAGAAAATGAGCTGCACCTTTTTAATTGGATGGCATTACCTAGAATGTTAGTTGTTTTTTTTCTGTTATTGTTGTATTTAATATGCAACTGCTCATCCAATTTTATTCTTTAAAAAATTGATTTTTTATTTGACTATGTTTAGAATTATAGCAACTTTTTATTTTATGATATTTCATTGCTCCCTGTGCATTTAAATCAATTATTTAGCAGCGGTATTTTGTTTATTATTTAAGCATTGATGGAAATTAAAATTATAATTCATATTCGAATATCAAAAATACAGTACAATCTTATAGGCAACTGAAATTAAAGCCAAGTTGAAGGAGATGGTTCAATTTTGACTTGTTAAGAATCACATTCACTGGACCACAGAATAATAAGGATGAATCCAAATCTAATTAATAAAAAAATATGCTTTGTCGTTTTATTATCAAGAGCTGATAGATAAAATGAAGCTAAATAAACAGCATTTGCGGCATTTGACAATTTTCCTGTTTAATCAAAAGAAAGAAAGACCGTTAAATGACAATTTCAATATTATTGATAAAGAACGTGAAAATCAACCAAAGATGTTAGAAGAAGTATTTAAATGTCTCTCGGCAAGCCATTTCCGATAGTCTGAAAGCCATGGGAAAAATTCAAAGGATTGAAAAGTGGATTATACATGAACTGAAGGAATGACAGATGTGAAAAGCGAAAAACTGTGTGCGGAATGATGTTTTTAACCCAAAAAGAAACGGTTTCTTGTATCGGGATGTAACTAGCGATGAAAAATGGATATAAATCCAAAAACGGTTAGAATAAGTTCTAAAACACCGCAAAGTCATTCTGTAGCATAACAACGTCCTTGCTAATCCAGCCAAAATGATAAAAGAACGGTTTCTTCACTTGATTAAGAAATGTCACCCGCCGTATTCACCAGACTTGGCACCTTCTGATTATCATCTTTTTTTATTGGTGCAACACGCACTAGCTGAGCAATACTTTAAAACTTTTGGGGACGTACAAAAATGACTTATTGAATGGATTTCAATAAAATACGGAATGTTTGTTTGGAATGGTACCTATATATTGCCCAAGAGAGTGACAAAATGTGTAGAAAGTGAGTACTGATAGTTTGAATAAAAAATCTTTTGAAATTATCCTAAAATAATAATCATAAAGAAAACGACTTAAACTTGTGCACCGGATTGAGTGATTGATGAAATTATGCTCTTTATAAATGCGTTTCATCATGAAAACGATTCCACGATTATGATGAATTGAATGAAAAGACTAAAACATCATTGTTTTGTCTTGGTCGTCCCAATCTCCAGACATCAATCTTATAGAAAACATGGGGAATTACATGTTTACATATAAACAAATTCGTTGTACAAATGATTATCACTACAATTTAAGTTTGATGGAATATATTTGGAATATGATGGAGTCAGTATCACAGAAATGTGAAAAAATTAAAAATCCCTTTCAGAAATTTATAAAAAATATATATAGTATTTAAAACTTTGTGCTTCTTATTAAATTATATCTACGTGAATAACGACATAAAAATAAATAATATTAAACATAAATAAACTTATCGGCCTCCCATAATATTCCAGAGGCGTCTACCAGAGATATTCCGATTGAAGTAAAATTGTGGTAGTCACGTCGCTACCCTATGCCGGACATGAATTTGAATTGTTAGTATCGGATGTGACGTCGAGCGCTTCTCGAAATACAGAATTGGCTTAAATATCATCCCACAAAGCAGTCATCATCCATGTCTAAATATTGTTCAAATGGCTAATCGCCGTTCACATAATCATCGCGAGGATCCTCTTTTCCTTCAAAGAGCTGAGTCACTCTCCCTAACGAGACTCGGACGCGACAAGGTATACGAGCTTGAATTGCATGAGTTATGTGCGCCACAAATAAGAAGAAAAAAGCCCGTTTTGTGAATTTATCATGTTACCAGACGATGGATAAATATTATTATTGTTATGTTCGAGTTTAAAAATGCATATTTGTGTTAGTCGATTGTCAAAACACATGTCATTTAAATCAGAGTAAAAACGGTAGTAAATTCCTGATTCAACGTTCAGTTTAATTAGAAGTAAATTCAATAGACACAATTTCGTGGGATGTGATGGTTAGTCATTTTCCCTGTGCAGCCAAAACTTCTCAAGAATGTTCAATTCATAATTCATAAATTTAAAAAAAGTAAAAAAGTCAAATGTTTAAAATGTTTTTAAAATTAATTTATTGTTAACAAAAGAAATTAAAAATACTCACAGTTCAGGTCAAAAATGGAGCAAAATTTTGAAAACAATCCACAGTTTTAGTTTGAGAGGACGGGTAATGATCTTCCCAAAATCAAGTCGCTCCAGAAAAACCACACGGGTTAATAATTGTTGGTTTGTTTCGGTTTCTCAAAATTAGAAAGGCGATAAGTAACATAAAAAAAGTGATATTAATGTTTCTGTTAGTACTGCAATGTCTAAGGGAAAATGATCTTTAGACAAGGAGAACCGCTTTTCAAGCCTTCATATTCAAACAAAAACGGGACTGCCCAATTGGTGCACGTGAGCTTTTAGATTGGTCGAATCAAAATTAGAAAACAGTCGTATTTTCAGATTAAAGTAAATTTAATTTAATTTTGTCGAATTGCATCATCGGGATATGACGTCCCATGTACGAAAAATTTAATCTGAAGTAAAATGTGGAAACCCTTATACATGAAGGTGGTAAAGTTATTGGTAGGATTAATTCTCTGGTTTTGGTTTATGGTATTAGTACTTGGATATACTTTTAACTACTACTTAACTACTAACATATACTGAAGAAAGTATGCCTCCCTTGTATTTCTGTTTGAATGGTAAAGATTGTAAAAGAATTTTTTACAATACAGAAGTAACATCCAATGAAAATGTCATAATTATAATATGAGCCATTACAAATATTAGATGGGGTGAAAAGTAACCTCACCAAAATGCACTGCAATCGCGAAAAAGATTATGATGCCTTATAGTCTTCATATGTTTGGCATCATGATTTTCGTTCTCTCACAAAAAGGTATTTTTTGAGAAGCGAAACGGAGAAGGAAACAAAAGAAAAGTTTTATAAATATTATGGGGCTAATGCTCCTTCCGATTACACCGTGAAGTATTGGTTTCGAGAGTTTCATGGTGGACGAAACTTAACTGAAAATGAAGACCATAGGGGCATGCCCTCCTAT
This sequence comes from Aethina tumida, assembly GCF_024364675.1. NCBI lineage: Eukaryota > Metazoa > Arthropoda > Insecta > Coleoptera > Nitidulidae > Aethina > Aethina tumida. Next base: position 17,790,942 of record NC_065437.1, on the reverse strand, counting down.
GGGATTGTCATGGTATACTCTTCGAGGACTACCTGGAAAAACCATCAACAGCGAGTATTACTACTACTATTACTACTATTATTATTGGAGCGACTGAAGGCCGAAATCGCTGCGAAATGGCCTCACATGAAGCGAAAACAAAATTTGTTTTTGTAAGACAATGCGCCGGCACATAAGAGCATCGCAACCATGGTTAAAATCAACTATTTAAGGCCCCAATTAATTCCCCAACCACCTTATTCGCTAGATTTAGCTCCATCGGACAATTATCTCTTCCCAAAGATTCGGACGGGATAAAAAAGTTGAAACAAGTGTATCGATCTGAAAAGGGGGGTTACATTGAATAAATTGAAACTTTTAACCCCACCTAGTATAAATTTTATAAAAAATAATGGCTTTAATACTAAATACTAATAAACAATTAAAAATTGAAATTTTTTTGTTTCTACTCTTTTGACTTTCGTTTTACATATTTAATATAATAATATTTTTAATAACCTAGCTGTAGATTATTCAACTGGACAAATAATAAACAAACTATTTTACATAATTAATATGTTTCTCTACATTTGATCGGTATTGTATATGAGAGATTCAAAGAATTAGTCTATTTGATAAAATGTCTGCCTTAACAATAAATCTAAATTTTATTATTTAGACAGTGTTGGTATCTGTTAATTTAGTTTTGAACTGAATTATTACATCAATGAAAAGTAGTAAACGGGAGATACAATTAGACATTTTTATATGAAATTCATATATATATATATATATATATATATATATATATATATATATACATATATATTCTTTTTAAAATAGAAAAAATTTTAATTTAAATTCAAAATATAAAAAGGTGTCACCGGATTTTATATATTCTGAAATTGAAATGTTTTAAATTTAAAAGCTGGATTTTATAGTAATTTTTAAAATATAAAAGTCCAAATTGTTTATGTAGATTTAACAATTTTCTCAAAATAAGCTAATAAACTCTATCTACAGTAATAATCAAGGATAGAAAAATGTATGTGTGATTATGTGCTCAATTAGAAATAATTCAAATATCCCAACATATTTAATCTATAGTTCTTCCACTTATAAATATTTCAAGCCCTAATAGACCAATGAGAATGTTATAATAGAAAGAAAATTAAAATATTTATTTTCACCACTAAATTTTTTTGTTTTGTCCATTTGTATTGTGTTAAGAGCTTCGAACTTTTACGTTTTCTGTCGGTTGCATCTTGAAGTCCAACGGTAGTTTGCCTTCATTTGCTTGTCTTTGAAGCTGTGGTGGAACTTCTCACCTTGTTCATTACTACTAGTGCATGCCAATGACGTTATATTTTTATACTATATATTTTTGAACCTAAAAATTTGTACTTGGATTAAATTTCATGTAAAACTTCACAGAATACATTAAGTTATTCAATATAAGTATTTGAAGATCATCTCAAAAACCACTTCACTTGAACTTTTTGGTAATACTGTAAATTTGTTTTTCAAGAAGCAGATATTATTTAAATTTATTACATATACAATTAAAATTAGGGGGTATTTTATTTAGCCATTTATCATATGTTTATGTAATTTATATGAATATCGAAATTTAGTTAGTTTTTTTACTTTCTGTTTCTTCATTTTCATTTTCTATTTTTCTATTTTGGTCTAAAAAGACATAATATATTCAATAATGAATTAACTAAATGACTGAAAATAATGAATAATTGTATAATATTTGTAATATATAAGTTTCGTAATTATTTATTTAAGTACATATATATTTTTATTATTTAATTATCCTTAGTTTTAAATTGGTTACAGAAAGAATATTATTTATTTTTAATTATTATTCGACTTGTTTAATATACCTTCAAAATCAGCTATATTTACTGAGCTAATTGTTAACCATATATTTTTATCTATTTTTAAATCTTTATATTATTAATAAACTATAAGAACTAAGAAACAATTATCATTAAAAATATACATATTTTTATATTTCATGGCTACAGATGTAACAAATAATAATAATAATAATAAAATAATAATCTAATAAGTGGAAATGAGACATTTTATATTTTTAATAATCCCCAAAAGTTTATATTAGCATAAACCTCAACCGCAAGTTCTCCGTCATTGCGATAGCGAAAGTTGGCAGCTAATTGAACGAATTTTAAGGCGATCTTTGTAGACGATTGCACGGGATCGAATCATAAATCCGGGCTTCCCGCGGGATCAAATTAGTAGCATTACCACAACCCGAACTGCGGGATAATAAGATATCTCTTGTTATGCGACTGGATAGCTGACAGTCCCCGGCAGCCATTACACTGCCCCCACCACGGCTAATTTGTAATGAATCTCCTCCCACTTAGCTGAAAACGAGCTTACGGGGTAGGAGAAGGGGGAGGAGACACGGATGAGATACACCCATAAAGTTCGAAAGTTCGGGTGTCGGAGTTTAGGTGGCGGAAGCTTTCACATTTTTGAATTTTGTACCGTGACCTTGGCAGCATACTTGCTTGTACTCGTACTTTCAAAAACGAAACAAAAATAAAAATAAAAATATTGAAGTATTGAATTTTTCTTCTAACATTTACTTAAAAAATAAGTTAATTTATGTTTACAAGACGACACATAAAAATATTTTGAATACACTTTACATTTTAGTAATTATTTTTTTATTTTATTTACTTGAATCTTGTTTATCTCAAGTGTTTTGATAAAAATGAAGTACTCCTGTATTAGGATTTCGAATTTTTTTATAAAAACTTAATTAAATAATGTATGTGAAAAAAGGAGACAGTTGTTAATATTTTAAACAATAACTTTTAACATTGTGTACATAACAAATTTTAAACCAGTTGCAATACGGTATTTTTTAGTTTTATTATATTCAATACCCATATTTTCATTATTTGAAATTAATTTATTTTTAAATAATAAAAATAAGAGAATGAGAAAAAATATAGTAATTTACAATTAATTTGAATAATTTAGATATTTTTAATTTATATAAAATAAAATTATCTAAAATAAATAAAAAAATATAATATATTAATCATAATAGTTTACAACAAATTATCTTATTTTGAACAATATTTTTGAAAAATAAAATAATTTGTTATATTTTTGACAGTTTGTTCCACAAATTACTTGATTAAAAATATATGTAAAGTTACCCCGTAGATTTTGGTTTTGTGCTATTTTGAACATATTTTCATATTTTACAACAACAATATAAATTTTATGGAGATGCCTCGTTTTCAAATGGGTCACACTGTATAAAATATTTTAAAAAAATGAGAGAAATTGGTAGTTTTTTGGGAAAAATAGTATTTCATTGAATTTCATATGTTCACTAAAGGTTTTATATGGTTAAAGTTAATAATCAGTTTTATTTAACAATTTTCTATAACAATTGTTTTTGTTCTGATACTTCATCGAATCTTAAAGAATAAAACAATTTTTTTAATGGCGTCCAACGTGGAACTTATTTAAAAGCGTGTAATGAAATTAAAAAAACATAATTTTTAAGTTTAACCAAATTTTGTTAATAATCAGTTTTGTTTAACAATTTTCTATAATAATAAATGTTTTTGTTCTGGTACTTTCTCGAATCTTAAAGAATAAAACCAATTTGGTGGCGCCCAACGTGGAACTTATTTAGAAGCTTGTAATAAAATTAAAAAAATAATTTTTAGGTTTGAACAGATTCTTTTCAATTTAACCAATAAAATTTCAAATTACATCACGTCCTAACGTTTTTTCTCAACACTCAATATATTATCGCATTTTATCGCAACCATTTCAGTCTAAACAAAGAGGCCCGCCGAAAAACGTAACTGGCATGCGGAGCCCTATAAACATCAAAGCGAATTTTCCCGGTGAATTCTCGAAAAACGCTACTAAATCTTCGCCCCGTTCTTTTTCACTCCCGCCCCGGCTTTGACGTGATTTCGTCTGATATGAAATGTACGGCATCCCGTAAAATCATGAATATTCTCTCCACTTTAAAACGGAACTGAATCACTCGCCGTTCGCTCGCCCGGATTTACTTTGCAGTGGTAAGCTCGGCTGGATTATCAAACAGACCATAACACTACGCAGATTGTGTGTACACATTTCTTTTATGTATCTTACGTTCTTTATTTCTTTTATGTCGTCTTCTTGCATCCACTTTGGTGGGCCGAATTAATTTTTGGGGGCGGCCTTTGATTTCTGGTTTCTCTCTGCCTTTTCGCTGCTAATTTTATTTAAATGTTTCTTAAACATGTGTGGTTTTTTGCTCGTAAATATGCTGTGGATTTATATATATTCTATAAAACAAATATTTTATTTGCAGTATTGTGGTGGGTATATTTAGGCATAAGATATTATTTTTGGGCCATTAAACTAAGTTATCCACTTGCAATGTACATTAAAAACAGCTCCTTTAAAGTGTTCAAGCATCACCTTCTTTTTTAAAGTGGTGATACTCCATTTCGTCTTGAAAAAGAGACAGACTGGGGAAATATAGATGCCAAATGGAAGGCAAGTTAATTGGGAGGTCAAGATTCCTTTTAAATTATTAATACTTTAATATACATTTCTATATTAGATATTGAAGAAACTTCTTTTCGATCAACACAGAAATATATTGGGACAAAATTAGTTTTCAATTAAATTGAACTGAAAAACAAATAGTTTTTTCAAGAATTAAAGAATTATGTCTTCATTTAATTCATAAGAAAAACCCCAATCTCCAATTAGAAATTTAACTTTAAAAACAAATCAGTATCAATCAATCAAAATACCAGAAAACCTGAACCAGTGAAATCTACTGTCAAAAGTTTAACATAGATAATTAACATTAACTATCGACAGAGCCCATGGTTCAATTTGATTTTTCAGCACTTCAAAGCGACTCACTAATTAGAAATTTATTTCTATATTAGCAACGGCTTACCTCGACCAATAATCGAAGATTTTTAAATAATTCTGGAATAAATTGTGTAATGAAGTAACAAAGACTCATTTTAATTAATTTAGTTAAGTAATTAAGTAAGTTAATAACTGAGCAAATAAGTAATTTAGGATTGATTTGATTCATTAAAATAAATTTAACTATTTAGAAGGTCCGGAGAATGTTACATTAATAATAAAGAAATAAGGGATGGTGTAATTACTAATATAAAAATTAACAAAGAAACAATATAATGTTTTGATTTATATTTACATTTTAGCTTCTATTTTGCATATAAAATTTGGGTAAATGGTAAAGGTGATAAAACATGAAAACGATAACTAAAATATAGAATCAAATGTCAAAAATATTTGACTCTAAGATTTAAACTAATGTGAAGATTTTAACATATTTTACATATTATATAGATCACCATACTTGATTATAAGGAATAAATTCGTTAATAAATTATGATTTATTTGTGAAGTTTGTTATAAATACAGTTTGAAGAATACAAATTTCAATTAAGTACTTATTTTTACTTATTAAATATCATAGTCAAATTTTATCCCCTGTGACGGGTGATACTGAAAATACTTCTTTAAAAATTTAGAGAGGTGTTTCCATCTTAAATGTGCCACACTATTTTACTATGTTTACATATTCGAATATTCACTGTGTACCATATATGACAAAGGACAAAATTACAAGAATTTGTGACATTACAAAATAAACACAAGCAAAAGAGGCACTTTGTTTGTCTTAGTGGGGATTGAGATGTACTTACGTGCTGCAACTTGACACAATCCATTAACACGTAGACATATGCAGTTTTAAAGTAATAACAAGGGGCAGGATCTCCACCCCTGTTCAATTCATTCCGTAGCATGAAAGATGAGCAAATGCGGCTTTAAAATCAGGGACGATCCCAACAAGTTTGTTAATAAATATGGAAATTGACGCATTAAACTTTTTATTAGTTAAAATCTTTAAAATTGAAACATTATAAATAATCATCACCAACTTATCTTAAACGTTTCTTTTAGAATATTTGTTTAATTATTTAATATTTTATACCAATAACTAAAAAATTAAATGGGTGCAACTCTTTAGTATAAATAAATATATTGCCACATGATTATTTATATTTATTAATTACTAAATCCAGTTAAACAAGCATCTAATAATAGAAAAACAGTTTACGTCTAGGATCGTCCCATTTACAAATCAACCACGCATTTGTATTAAACCGGGAGTGGAGCAGGAGCAGGAACGAGAGCACACGAAAAAAAAGTAACGAGCAGGACAAACACGGCACTTCCACGTTTTACAAGTTGGCTAAATGATAATTCCATTACGGTACCATTGTGCTGCGGTTCTCAAACAATTAAACGGATTAATTTAACACCGTGACAGGACGAACGAGAGGGAGGCAATCCGGTGCATTAAGATTATGATGTACTGTTTGGATTATATTATATTATGAGCGGGGTGGGATTATAATTAATAATCTTTTATTGAAAGAACATTTTAATAAATATGTGTTGGTGATGTACACATGTCTACCGTGAAACATACTATTAAATAATTGATAAATAATAATTATTTTGTAAAATTGGCTTTTTGTAAGATTATTAGTTATTTATTGAGTTCTTAAATAAGCTTCCAACTTTTTTATAAATATTCATAATACAAAAATGAATATATTTTAATTTAATAAATTTAAATATACTTGCATCAAGGTAATATAGAGTGCACTTAAACTACAGATACAACGATACAAAGTGTACGTTGACTGAGGGCAATAAATTAGGATCATTGATTAAAAATGTTCAAAAAATGCTATAAATATATTTTTTATTATTTATGTATTGCCCGGTAATGAAAATGTTGTCAAAATAAAATAAATAGTTTTATAGAAAAACAAAATAAAAAATCAAGGTACTTGCATATGGAAGACTAAAGATGTTTATGTAGCAAATTTAAATTAGAAATATATACCAAAGTTTCATTAAACCATCATAAAAGAAATAAATAATGAATAAGAAAAATTATTTTATTATATTATATATGTAGATTTTTAATTATAGCTTTAAAATATAACTTCTGATTCTGATCCATTCAATTTAAAATAAAGAAGTTGTTACAATTTTTGTTACTCTTGAAATTTCTTGTTATCCAGACGTACAGGGGCTAAAATGTTGACATTCGCTGAATTAAACTCACATCCCGGGAGTGGCGGGACCGTGCAACGAGAAATTTCAAAACACAGATGTGGATTAAGCTGCAATAATTAGTTAAATCAGTTTAATCTTGTGTGTCGTTCTTTCACCACTAAACATTAATAAAATATTATCACGTTTCTCTGGACGTAATTTAATTACTTCTCTGCTTCCAGTTCCACCAAAATTACTTTTGAATGAAACGTAACAAAAAACATAATAAATTTATTTATACAAATATATTAAGCTAAATTGCTGTTGGACTGAATGATTGAAAAAAACATGGTAACTAATATCCAACAGTGGCTCATTTAGTTGGCGCGGTGTTCTTTTATGGTAAACCATCAGGTATAATTAAAGCCTCATGGAAGAAACTGATCTCGGTTTGTAGCAGCACAGTAGCACTAATTAGTTAACACAGAAAATGATTAAATAAAGACGGTAAAGTTTGACCCTTCCGCCGCATTAATAACAATTATTATCTCATTACTGCACTGCCACGTATGATTATTATATTATTGCTTGATATATCATTTCATTGAAGCTTTTTCTGTGTTGCAGGTGTCCGACTGGACATTATACATTGACCGTCCGGTCAGTCATAAATTCGACATGGCCCGAAAAAGTAATTTATACATTAAGACTTGAATAAATGGTTACTTTAATAGGATTTTTGGAATTAATGATACAGATATTCATCAATCTTGGTAATTATAATTTGTTATGTTATACAAATCCCATGAATGGTTTATAGTAAATGAAAAAGATTAAGTGACATGCTAATTCAACGCTGAATCTGGTGATGTGAATTAACCATATGTTTAAATTTCTAATGCACATTTTATGCCACATAAATTTTAAAATTTTCATACGTTTTAAAGTCAGTAAAGTAATCAATTGTTGAATTTCTAATTACAAATGTTCATCATTACACACAAACATAAAACGTTTTGTGATATTAACAATAGTAATTATTTTACCACATTTACGAATAATAACAAGGCTAAATTTGATATTTCAAATGAACAGAGCAATTAAGTACTCACAAAACAAATTAATAAAATTCAACCTGCGTTTAAATAATTATTAAGTCCACTTTAATTTTATTATGTTAATGATAAATACAAAATTATGAGCATTGATTTTCTGAAATTGTAAAGAGAGAGATAGAATCTCGTATAATTTTTATGACATTTTTCATGTTTTCGTTGTTTTAGATAAAGTTATATAAAACAAGTAATATCTTTTAGATACAATTATTTTTTTATAAGGGAACATCATTTGTAAGACACACGGTTGAATAATATTCGTACTCTAATAAAAATAAGTTTTCCCTCTCGAAATATTTAGCGAAATCCAAAATTAAATCCAGTGTTCCAGGCCGCATAAAACGACGAAACAAATCCGTGGAGATTTCATCTGCGAGCTGTTTTCAGAGAGTTCTGGCGCGAAGAGATTCGAGGCAGGCGAGAGCGGGCACGTCAGACCTGTCACTTTGATTTGATAGAGTGATTCATCTTCAGGATATTTAGGTCTTGAGCTCCACGAATGCAGATACAATCCCAGACAAATGTTCGCTTTATTCAAACAGACTTTCCTTTCCACCGGGTTCAATCCGCGCTCACTCGACGAGACGTTTCACGGATTCCCAACGTAGAAAAACTAACTGGAGTAGTCACTTTAATCAATGGTTATACAAGCTTTTATTTTAATAAAAAATAAAAACAAACCCTTCATGTTATCCATAATATATTAGCTTTTTACAAAATATTTTTTAACAAGTGTGTATAAATTTTTCTAATTAAAATTGTGGCGATTCGTGTATATAAATCTATCGTCAGTAACGTTTTACATACTGAAAAAAATTGAAAAATTCAGAAATACTCTTTGTTGCAGGGTAATAACATGGACGTTGTGTGAATGTAGTTAAACTAGCTGGCAGTAAAATTAGGTTTTTGATGTATGCGTAAAATTTCAACGGGAGGTAGTTATAAACATGGGATAATTAATGGTCGTGTTGCAAACCAAATTGCCAACTGCAAAATCATAAAACTTGTGTTCCACGGTATTATACAATTATTTTTTATGGCATTCTCTGACGGAAATGGAGACTGACGCGTTCACAAAGTAAAATGTGAATGATTGACAAGTTAAAAATATGACCACACATTTTTTGTTAAATAGTGATAAGTAAAATATGAATTTATGAGATTATTTGAAGCATCTAGTAAGGTTTGTATTAGAAATCTGCCCCCGCGGTTTTTTCAATTTGATTATGGTTTTCGACCACTTTTATCTATTTTATATAAATTTGTAATTTCAATAGTAAAAGTCGAAAGTGGATGGCCAATTTTCCCCAATTCATAGAAATGAAAGATAATAAAAAAATAGTTTCAATATAAGAACAGAAAAAAACTAAAATCAATTTTTTTATCTACCGCTAAATTGTTTGAGTTTTTTCAACTCTTTTACGCTAATTTTTTAATTTTTTTTTTAAGTGATGGAACATTATGAAAAAATAAAAGATTTTTTTTAAAAATCTTGCTTTTAAACGTAACAAAACTCGTGCTAGTGGAAAATATAGAGAAAATTATTTTTCAACTAAAAATATACAACACAAAAATATTTTGAAAATTTCATTTTCATTGCTATTGTCTTTAGAAATTCATTAAAGTTAATGCTACTTCGCTAGCTATTGGAAAATAAATATAGTTTATATAAAAATATATATTATATAAAAATTTTCGTTTTTATTTATTAACAGTATGAAAGTCCTGACAAATTATACTGTTTGCATAAAATAAAATGAAGTAAGTATGAGTAAGTTGTATATTTCTAGTTATTATAAATAAATTTCTCTCCCATCAAAAATATTTTAGTATTATTAAACGGTGTAATTTGAAAAAAATCAGTTCTATTTTTTCATAATGTTCCAATACATAAATGAAAAGAATTGTGTAAAGTGGTCTAAAAAACATTTTCTAACAAAATTTGGCGGTGGTAACTTTTTATAAACGTGGTCAAAAAATTGATTTTAGTTTAGTTGTTCTATTAAGAACAGGGAAAAAATGTCAATTAATAATTTTGACTTTTACTATTAAAAAAAATTTATAATTAATAAATCGATAAAAGAGATTTTTTCGAAAAACTCGACCTTCCAAATTCGAATCGAAAAATTGTAGGGGGCAAATTTCTCAGACAAATCCAACTATACCCATATCTCGCCAATATGAAATATATCATGTGATCAAAAATGATCGAAAAAACTTCTTTTTGTCGTAAACGTTTCTTGTTATAACAATGACGTTTGGTCATTGGTCATAAACAAAATTATTCCCTACTTTTAACAAAATTTTAAAATATCTTTTAATTTTGTTTAACAGTGGCCAAACCTTACTAATATCACAGATTTTCAAAAGAAGTTCAATATTTTTGACCACAATTTAACATATAATATTTTTTTTATATATATCTGGGATATTAAAATTTTAAATTGTAAATGTTATTTCCTGTCAAATATAGTAACTACCCCAAAAAGTAAATTCTACGTAAAATCATTTAAGTATTGTCGTCAATATTTTGAACAATTATACTATGAATCGGGCATTGGGAGAATAATTTCACATCAAAAATCAATTATTGAGCGTGTTAAAAGAATAATCGAAAAAACGTTAAGCAATATACCCAAAACATATAATACAAAATATAATTAAAATAAAGTTTTGCGATTATAAACCTATGTAGTTTACCATTAAAACCATAAAAACTTTTTATAAATCCAAGAACTATAATTTTAGAGCCATTTATTAAGTACATGTCAGTCATTTATGGAATATTTTTTAAAAAATGATATTCCTGTTTACAATGAATTCTCGAGTTTTCTGGAAGTGTGTAAAAATATTTTAAAGCCGTTTCAAACGGACCACTTATAGAGAAAATGGCTTAGAGAAAATAACCTAAGATCTGATCTTCAAGAATTTGTAATAAATAGCGAAACAGAAAAGTTTTGCTCTATGTCTAAAAGAGACGAAATATTTTACTTTCGTAATTTTTCAAAATATTTTTGGTAGTATTGTAAATTTTAGATTATTTACTTATATTTTTAAATTTTTCGTTATAAATTGTTGACGCTTTGAATTTCAGTTTTGTACATATAAATAGAAAAGTGTTATCCATATAGTTCATTAATCCAGTTCGACTTGTGTGATGATGTATTTTTTCGCGTGTTAAAACTACGAGATTATACGAATCAAAAGCAGAACTGAATGAGTGCATTAATTCGGGGGAGCTTTATTTTTTTGGTTCTATCCCTTAATGCAAACAAATGTTGGGCAATCCGTCCGAGGCGTAGACAGTTCTCGCCATGCCGAGATAATTCGATTTCAAATTCTGCCGCTACAGTCATAATAATGTTAATGCAACGCACAATGATTTAAAAAATATTTTCTTCCAGATTTTTGTCATCTCATTTATTTAAAATTTTTATTAACGTATTAGTTTGCATCATCTTATTCAAACACATCAGATTTTTGATAATCCATTAATTAATTATTGGACTACGAAATTGTTTCAATATGAAAAAATATCATTTTTAATAAAATTTTCAGTTATTCGTTAATATATGATAAACGGTATTAAGAACAAGTCTCTCAATAATGTTTCTGTAAATTTTGAAATAAGTAATAAACAATCAAAATTCCATTTACGTCTTATTTTTGGATCACTGTGGATTGTGAGCGATGATAAAAGGAAGAAGCAATGGGAATATCCCAGTTATCGGTAATCCAATCAATCCTCCGCTCGGTTCAGAAAAGATGTTTCTCTTCCGATTTTTACAATATTTGCATTGCCGAGATTTGGAACAATTTGCATGAAAAACGCAGCGAACCAATTCTGTGTTATTGTTAACTACTGTTTCAGAACTAAAAATAATACCGGAAATATTTAAAGTGTATGCAAAATAATTCGGCAACTTTTTAAAATAACGTCACAAAAAGCCTTCAAAATAAGAGTTTTATTTCTTCATATACTCACTATTACATAAAAAGTCTATAAAAAAGAATGTAACAGAGCAACAGGAAACGAGATAAAAAATAATTCAATTCACCTATAAAAAATGGCCAAATCTTTCAAAATGTTCGAAAAATTGTATTTTGAAACTGCTGATTCTGTGATATATATATATAAATTGTTACTTAAAATTATCATTTCTGAAGCGTAATGGTTCTTATCTTCAGAAATTTCCTTACGTTAGTTAGGTAGAGTTGCCGGTCGTGTATCGCCAGTCCATTTTTTCCGAACCACCCACCTGCCATAATGATAAACACACGAATCGCCTCCAGTGGGATATATCCCTGTAATTTCGAAACGTGCACAGTAGGACTGGCCGTATCACGGTGAGTTTTCTCTCCTTGTTTCCGCCGCTCCGGCATAAATCATCCGGTGCGACTGCGATTCCGCTGCAAATAAAAACTGGAACGTAACATTAATGCGGCCCAATGTTGTCATCTTAGTTTATCGCGCACTAATTTACTGTCCCTAATTGGAGGGATCAGAGATTCAAGCGCCCCGGAGGTGAGAAGAAACGGCCGAGATATCAGTGATACATTGATATTTTAGGATAATTATTTCAGTCACACCCATTTAACACTCGATGCTGCTGTGATAGCGAACGTAATAACTAGGACGGGGATCTTGCTGCTGTTAAAAATGTTTTATTTATGCACATATTAATTAAAGGATTCTGGCGTATCGCGCCTCGCTGTGCTCTTATCTACAGCCGGACAAGATCAGCGATACCACTACGAACAAAAAACTCACAAAACAGCTACCAATCGAATTAGAATATCCAATATGTATAAGTACTAAAGTGAAAATGTAAATTCCCTCCTCAGTTGATTAAATAATTACAAATTATTATTAGTAAAGTTTTAATATTAAAAGAATTCATATCTATAGTTGCTCAGGTTTATAGGTTGACGTTGAATTATTTCTTGACGTTTCACTACCTCGAGTGGTCAGCATCTTCAGAGGTCTGATTTGGTTCGTATCACGTTGACTGTTCGTTGGCAGTTCTTATTTGCTTAGCGATTTTGGTGCTTTTGAGCACTGGTGTCCATATTTTATCAAGCTTCAATACTTCTTCTTTTCTGTTACAGTTTCCGTGTTTATAGATTTCAATTGCTTCCCTAATCATTCTGTTGTGATGTCCAGTTGTCGAGGCAAGCAATTGTGTGTCTTGGAATTTTATCTTATGATTTCCATCTAACAGTGTATATTCAGCTACAGCAGACTTGACTGATGACCTAGTTTGCAGTTTCGTTTGTGTTCCTTAATCCTACTCCCTAAGGAACGTTTTGTAGTACCGATGTATACTTTCCGGTATATCCCAGAAGTTGTTTGATGGTTTCTCCTATCTTTGACAGATCTGAGACTTTGTTGAATCTTCCTTATTGGTATAAAAACAATATGGATGTTATATTTTAATAAGATTTTTTCAATTCTATCGTTAACTTTACATGTATATGGGAGAAAAGCTGTACCAATCGTGGGCTCACTAGGTGGATCTTTATTATTAGTATGAAATCTCATTGTACGTTTTATTTCTGAGCGTTTGTATCCGTGTAGTCTTTTTTTCAAGTGTTCTTGTTCTTCAGCGTGATGGTGTGTGGTACATATCTTTTTGGTTCGTTGGGTTAGTGTTTTGATGACCCTTTATTTTTGACTAAGATGATGGTTAGATAGTTTGTGTAAATAATGATTGTGTGATAAATGTTCACCCACCCTTTTTACTAAAACATCCAAAAAATGTATTTTATTCTCCTTTTCCAGTTCCATTGTAAATTTGATATTATGTTGACAGTTTAGGTGTTTTAGAGACTGATCTAGTTTTTCTTGTCCAAATTTCCATATTATGAAAGTATTATTCACTTAATGATGCCAAACAGAAGGTTTGTGTTTGGAAGTCGCTTTTTTTTCAAACTTCTCCTAAACCTTGACGACTGAGAAAAACAAACAATACCCGAATAAAACTGTTGACGATCTTAAGACGAAATATTCATATTTGGGGGTGTCTGTTAGTACCGTAAAACGTAGGCTAAGGCAAAACAATTTAAATTGAAGAAGGTCCACCATAAAACCCTTCATTTCAAGAACACTGGCTGAAAAATATATAAAATCCTATTGTTTTAAGTTATTTTTATCAGACGGAATTCGATAGATTAGATGAACAATTAAACATAGGGGTGTAGGAATAATGATGGAGGGCTCATTTTCTGGGTTTAATATGGGACCATTAGTAAAAATAAATGGAATAATGGATAGGTTTCAACATTTAGACATCCTTACCAATCGAATGCTGTCATAAGCTGAGGAAAATATGCCTTATGAAGTAAAGAGAAAAAGTTTAAAAGATATTTTTGCTTCCAATAAATTGTAAATCTTATGAAATGGCCAGCCAAAAGTCCCGATCTAAACTCCACAGAAAATCTATGAAACATGATAAATATTGAGGAAAGCTCATTCAGACAAATTTTAAAACTCAGATGTATTGTTTGAAGCAATTAATATTATTTGGAATTCTGTTTATAAGCAAGAGATTGATAACCTTGTTTCTTCTATGAAAAGAAGATACCAAGAAGTAATAAAAAAAGGATATGCTACTAAATACTAAAAACATATATTCAAAACTCAGGTATTTTATTTTGTTGCTTTACTTTTAACTCTTTGTTTTATTTTATAATACTACATTTTTCATATATATTGTTTTTAATTTAATGTACTAATTTAAATATACAAATATATTTAGAATTTTTTTCTTAAAAATAAATTTGTTTATAACGTTATAAAATTATTACATGACAAGGTACAAATTTAACAATATTTTACGATAATCCACGTAAACGCGACACCTTAACCGAAATACGTTTAATTGGTACAATTTTATAAATTAAAATCCCAATATTTTCTTGAAGGCCACGCCTGAGGAACAGTACACCTCCCTTGCTGTCAATTAGTATCCGAAAACCATATCCCAAAATCGATCCATTAGTCGATCTCAATTTTCGGGGATTCAATTAAACCGTCGAAGTCACGGTTACGTTTTCCCTGCACGGAAATTAAAGGGTGTAAAGCGTATCGAGGTGTTCGCAGTGTGTCGTGTTACGGGGAGGTTTCTCCACGTGGACGCGTAGGGGAGTCAAAACCTACACATGCAGGTAAGATCACAGGCTAACGCTGCCGAAAGGTCAGTGGGTTTGCTTACGTGTGGTGTTCAGTTCGTAGACGCTACGTATAGCAAATTACCAGGTTTTCCGTGTCCCCATTAATTATGCACGTTTGGATCCACTGTAATCTGGCCATTAGAAATTGATAACTTGGATCATCTTCCTCCCTACAGATCTTTTATCTTCGGATTTTCAACGTAAAATTATTTACCTTTATGTACCATAAAATTGGTCTGATGAGAAAATAACTGTATAACACCATTAATATTAATTAAATAATAAATTTTGTCATATTCAATAAAAATATTACCTCTAACTTATATTTTATTTATACATATTTTAGTTGAAACCAAAAAGTATATTGAAAATAAGTAAAAATATTAAATTACTTGTTATTCAACCTTAAAGTTCAACTTTTCGTAGTAAACGATGCCGTAAACTAGTAATTTATTACAGCACGGATATGTTGTACACAAACACATTTCAAATTGTTCCTTTGGATGTGTAATTGCCCAGAAATGTATTTCTTAAGTTGTAAAAGACACCAACAATATCATATTTAACCACAAACGTTAAAACGTGTTACAGCAATTATGTCGGCAACGAAATGTACGAAATGTCATATGTTACTTTGTTGTATGACATCGTAATTTATATGCAAGGTTGGGTGGATTTTTAAAGAGGTTCATTTATTTCATTTTCCTTTAAAAGAAGAACAATTACAAACTTAATCCAATTAAAGAAGTGCATATTTTATGAATTCCATAAACATTTATACTTGCAGCTATAAAAAAAATACGTAAAATTATAATAGTAGGTACTGCTTTAATAACCTAATTACAATGTTCAGAAATCTCTTGTTAGTGAGATTTTTAATAATTTCCTGTGTACTCTAGTAATCATAGTCTTTGGAGAACACCTTATTTTAAGACAGCCAAAGATAACCATCGTTTTGTTTTAACATAAAGATAATGGATATTATAAGGGAAAGATTGTAATTAAAACATGTACACGTATAAGTATGAATAATGAAATATACACGGGCAGCACTAATGGCTCTTTCATCAGATAATTCCTCATGCAAAGCATGACAAAGGCAAAATTTTAAATATATCCACATAAAACCGACGCTTATACTTATGAAATTAAATTTACAAGGCTCCGGGAATTATTTATTGCGTGTTCCACGTTAAATATGCAAGTTATAATAATTAGATTCTAGTTTTCTCGCATAAAAGTCTCATGTTTTATACTTAAATAAATATTTAACACGTTCAGATTTTGCCTATTTATTCATTTTATATGAAATTATTTTATTTCTGTGCAATATGCATATAAATGTTCTTCGAAATGGTTATATCCTTGTTTATATAAAAGAAAATACAGTTTTTTAATGAAAGAAAATTAAATCTCTTTCTAGGATATTAAAAACTACGTCAAAAATTTAATTGATGTAAATTTGTTAGCAAATTTTTTAACTATTTTATGACCAATCTGCAGAACTTTCTATGAAAGTATATATTCTTCGAATTGGTTACATTGGTTTAAATAAAATGAAAAATGATATTTCCTAGCGCAACAGCATGAAAAGAATTGAAAAATATGCTTTTTCATAAGCGGAAATTGAAATTTCCATTTCAGATATTGGTATTATAAGCTTGCCTTAAAAAGAATTACACGTATTTATTTCGAAATATTTTAAGTTTATGAACTCCATAAAAAAAATAATTTCGTCTAATCAAAAATTCATTGCACTTGATATTGCACACGAAATAACTCGGATACTCCGTACACGAAGAAAACAGTAACACGACAGATTCAATAATATGGAATGAAATTAAATATCGCCTCTGGGTCTGGTGCGGTGATCCATTATGGAAAACGTTTCGTGTCTGTCACAGAGAACGCCTTCGGCCGGACATTGACTGATGTGTCGGTCAACGTAAACGGACCGACCACAAAACTCCCGCACAATCTTCCCTTCTGTTTTGATTGATGCTTTTTATGTATTAATTTGTACCACACGATTGCGGTGTAGCAATATCGTTGTCTTCTGGAAATATTTATATAAATATTCTTCGGTTTTTATTATAATTTGGGTGTAATATACAAGTATAAATTATTTCTTTGGATTCCTTATTGTTCCTTTGTTAAATCATTCAAATTTTGTAAAAACGTTGAAATCAACTGATATATTTTAAAATCTTTAAATCTTTAGAAAAGAAAATTATTTTATTTAAATCATTTTGACATAAACTAAATTATTGAAAACATATTTAAATTGAAGAGACGATATATGAAAAATCTCTCTGAATATGCAAAAATCGAATTGAAATCGCAACAGGAAAACGCCAGGACATTGGAGGGATGAGTCAGTAATTGGAGATTGACCCCCGGACGAATAATGCTGGTGTCACAGCAGGTTCAATTCTAGTCTTTCTTGTAACGCAATTTAGTGGAAGTGCTTGAATCACTTCACACTTCCCCCTTCAATAGTTGGACGTATGCTCCACGACTCGAGTGGACAATACGACCAGAAATTGATGTCTGATCTCTACTAGGTCCCAAGGGAGAGGCGATTGTTAGCTTTTCTTGTTACCGCTTATATTTTCACCGCCTAATTTCCAAAGCTTTGATTGAATTCCGTTGACCGAGATCGAAACAAATGTAATATAAGTTTCAGGAGAACTTCATTTTATTTGAGTGTTAATAAATTACAAATTAATGTTACCGACTGTCTAAAATACTTGGGGTCACACAAAACTGAAGTTATTAGTAAAAATTAATTGCATATTTCTTATTGAATGGCCACCCCTTCGGGCGGAAGACAGAAGACAATCAGGCGGCAATAATTGTATTTATTTTTCGACTTTTTAACGGATTATGAAATTAATTCACACGTATTCACGCTTCGATCGTTCAATAACAGGCCACAGGTGTCAAAATTACGTTTCGAATGCCTTTCTTCGACAATTTGTCTTTTCCATTCTTTCACACATGTACACCTGTCCGAAAAAAAGAACCACTTTATCCGAATTATAAAAATTGTAATTAAATTGACATTAGCGACGATTTAAGACGGGAAGTCCATCACAAAAGGCTCTACTAACACTGTTTATACAGGGGCCAAACCATTTTTCTTCCTATATCAAAGCGACATATTACAGATGGTTAGATTATAAATAATATAAATGGTATCTCATATCCTTTCGTTTTATGTTTATTTAATTTATTCTAATTGACTTCTGGTCTTCTTGAATTCATTCAAAATAAATTGATTGTGTACTTCTATGAATTCTTTAACTGTACATAGTACATTAATGAATGTGAATCATCTCCTTGTCAAAAACATTAAAAACTGGAATATTATATTATATTAATTTCACCTCATCTTCAGAGGAGCAATCATGTCTTTTTAATGAAAATAAAAAATATTCTTTGTTACTGTCACATATAGCATGGGAACATAAGAAATAAATTTAAAAATTCCATTAATTTTGTGTTTTTCCATAGACCTTTCAGTTGTCTGAGATAGTAAATCAATCAGCACATCTCCCAGTAACTGTGGATGGATCTTTGTTCACGTTCGAATGAATGAAATTTTGTAACTGTAAAAAATCCAAATGTTTATGGAAGTAATTAGATTAACTCGTGGTTTGGCTGTTGGGCTTTGCACCTCTAAACGTTACACGATGAGGAGAATAATGAAGAAAAGTACGCTGTGCAACAGTTGGTCAACGCATTCATTGAGAGGTAATTGGTCGCAGTAAAAGATTACTACTAGTCATTTCCTAAACAGCCTGCCTTGGGTAAATTATGTGTTTCAAGTGTATGTATGTAGCCACGGATGGATAAATTATGGTCATAAAAGAACCCTCCTCCATTTTTAGACAATTTAAGTGTTCAGTCATCAATGAATGAACGCATTTTTGAATGGTTTCATAAAATTTGAATACCGAATTTGGATTTTTTAAATTTATATAACAATTTTAAAGATAGATGTTTGGGTACTAAAGAAAATATGTATAAGACAAACAACAAAGACAACAAAAATAAACTAACATCATTTTAAAATCAGATTTTTAGAGCAAGAACCAGTAGCAGATTCACTCATCAAAGAGGACACTCAAAATCATATACTATATCTCGCCTAAGGTTAATTATTGTAATTAATCTGAATCAAATTTAATTACCTCATCTACTGGAATACAACCATACTAATTACTGCAACAGTTGAAATAATGGTGGACAGATATGGCCTGGACGTTTTGAAAGAAGCCAGATCAGTAAATATTTGTGGGACGTACAAATCACAATTGGTGTTATTATCCAAAAACAAAGAGACCCGGTTTCACGTAACCATTGTCGTCGCTGCATTCATTGAAACGCCATCACTCTAATTAAATACGGACGTCTAAAGCGTGGATAATAGCAATATTATTAAAATAATAATACCTGGCAGCAGATATCCCTGATTAATTAATTCACTCTCATTCCGTAAATGTCATTAGGGCTATCATTAAAGCAATCTAATAATATTCCTGATGGACTAAAGGATCGCAGGTTTGCCAAGTCATTGTTACGTTAGTCAGTTGTTTGTTCAGGGCCAACTGCCACTCTTTGGTAAGTGAGAGCTTAATTTGGCCTCTTCATTTCTCGACAATGAGCGCCTGTCTGTATGGCCAGACGAATTTTTAAAAGTTATGAGTCAGGAGAAACCAAGAAATTTGCAAACGTAGCAACTTTTATGGGCAAGAAATTGCATCGTAATTTTAATTATGATCATTTTGGGTTTTATGCTTTCATTGGAAAGTAGAGATGAAAACAAAGGAAATTGCATCGTTTTATAAGAATACACAACATACCATGTGAATTTCAAGTTTAAATTTAGCTAGGTTTTGCAAGCTTTATTTTGTTTATTGATTACAAATTCTATCAAATATGACAGATTTTCGTTAAATTTAAATATTTGAAAAAAAAATATATATTTTTCAGTTATTTTTCATATTGATTTATGAAACGAAACATCTTAAAATAAAATGAAAAATTGTATAAATCCTTGATCAATTTTTATAAGTTCGTATTCGTTTTTGGGTAAATTGTATAGAATCGCTGCTCCACCTATTTCTGGCTAATTTTTTCAAAATATTCTATTTTCGGTGCATTAAAGAATATGTTTTGATCGTGTAAAAAAATTTGATTTCTTAGAAAAAAATTAATTTTATATTTGAAAAAATGATTTTTCCTTGAAATTTTTATGAAAA
Source organism: Aethina tumida (assembly GCF_024364675.1). NCBI lineage: Eukaryota > Metazoa > Arthropoda > Insecta > Coleoptera > Nitidulidae > Aethina > Aethina tumida. The sequence goes on along the minus strand of NC_065437.1, from coordinate 17,770,283 downwards.
AATTTAATAATTTTTATATCATAAAAATCATAAAATATTTTTTAATATATTTTCAAAAAAAAGAAATGTCCATAGCGTACTTTTGCAATTTTTTATGAATTTTTAAAAAATTAACAATTTTTATTAAATAGAGGTTTCACGTTTTATATCATAGAAAATCAAAAAATCAATATTTTTTCATATACTATTTCAAATTAATTTTTAGGCGTGATGAATAACTGGCCAATTAAAAAAAAATCAAAATTATTAGAGAAAATTTAATTTTAAATATGAACAATACTGATTTTTGAGGTTTTTCTTTGAAATTTTTATGAAAAATTATTTTATATTTTATGCCTATTTTTTTCATCGAAAATAGAACATTTTTTAAAAAAATTGTCAATATCGTAATTTTTAAAATTTAATCGAAAATTATTTGCCTAAATTTAACGACTGAATATTAAAAATTTTTAATTTTTTTTTAATCAAAATTTATCTTAAATAATTGAAAATTATTATTATTATATAAATATATATTTTTATTAAATTTAATAAAATTTACAAAATTTTCAAAAATTCATAAAAAATTTAAAACGTTACGATTTTCTTTTTCGAAAATATTCTATTTTTGATAAACTTTATGAGAAAAAAAAAATACAATTTTTTTTTCATAAAACTAAATCAGTATTGTTAAAATTTAAAATTTATGTTTAAGTTTTTAATGACGCCTAAAAATAAAAAATATAATATTTAAAAAAATATGAAAATAATTATGTTTTTTTGATTTTTTATGATATATGTATGTATATATATATATTAATAAAAATTTTCAAAAATTCGTAAAAAATTGAAATTAGGGTATTATATAATATGCTATTTTTGATGAACTTTTTGAAGAAATAGGAAAAATAAATTGTCGAAAGCTTCCTTTTTTAAATAAATGTAGCCGTGATACTTAACAATTGCCAGTTTTTGAATTAAAGAAAACAAATGCATATTTTTTCTATTTTCCTTTAAAACTTTGATTGATTCCTAGTTTTGCTGAAATACTTACAATCAATTTTAAATTAATATATTTTCATTCAAAATAAAAAAAAAATATATATATACATATTATATTTAATATAATTATCATATTTGTTGTGAAAATGTTTGAACCCAATATAGACTTTTATTAAAAAATAGAGGTGTCTTATTATGTAAATTCGCCTTTACGACGTAAGTACGTATTTTGCGCTATTACTTTGTACTAAAATTTAATGTGCGAATGTTTATGGTCACGTCCGCGGTTTAATATTCGCATAAACTTTATTCCTCTGCTAATTTGAAACAAATAGCTGGGAAACTGACTTCGGAAAAATTTCTTCCTCATACAATGTTAGCATGAGCTACTTAATACATTAAATAACAAACCACGGGTGAAGCTTTACAAACATTTATTATTCTGTATAAAAATCAATAGTGACAAATTATAATTTGACTGCTAAAATGAAGTATCTAATAAAATGTAATATTTCCGGTGGTTTTATCACCTAAAACCAAGTAACGACATTCCGGTAGTCCCAAATGAAGCAATTAACATAACAACATGTTACAAAAAAAACTCTTTTATGATGACCACCCGTTTGCGAAGCGAGGCAGGATCTGTACCAGTGGTCGTACCTTAATGTCCGGACCGAATCGGTCCGGCAGATGTGGTCGAATGCGACCGCGTTTTTTTCATTGCCCAACGAAACAAATTATCTACACAACTAGATCATTAATCGTTTTGCCACTAAATGCGAATTTTTAATTACGCCACGTCGGTTTCAGTTTGTTTTCACGACGCGTCCACCTGATGGATTACAAATTTGGTAGTTTTTTGTGTTTGCCGCCACCATTAATCTTTTTTTTTTCGACGAAATTAAATTACTTCGGCACAACCGTAAAAGTTTATCGATTTTGGATGATTTAATTAAATGGGGTCGATGATAATTAATTTATGGCGTGTATAGATAAGATTCAAAAGGATAAATTAAAAAATATATATTTTTTTAACGTTAATTTGTAAATAAATATAAGATTTAAAAATTTGTCTAATATTAGGTACCGGAAAAAAAATTAAAATTATTTTACAATGAGAAATATGAATAATATTCAGATGGAGGAATATCTAAAGGAATTAAATGGTAGATGGATAGAAACCATTTAATATTTTGGAGCTTCCTTTGAGTCACTTATATGACACTGAGGCCTTTCGTGATTATGAAAAATAATTGTGCATTTATATTAATTAAAGAAATCAGATTTTCATAAACGTAGTCAACTTACAAACAATTGGCACATGCGTTAAAACATGCAATTAAAATTCAACTCCGAATTTACTATGTACTCATCAAAATTTTTCTTGGATTAAGGCTTAATTGTTAATTAATTATTGTTCCTCTGGGTTCATCAGCTTCAACCAATTGCCCGACCCAAGAAGAATCATTGTAATCAACCATTTTTAAGAATTTAATAAAAATTTCTTTTTTACTTTTAAAGGAAAGAAATAAATATATTAAAACTCCGTTGTTAATTATTTGGTTAAATACACGAAGACACAACTCAGGAGGTCCAAAGACTATGTTGCAATGTAGGAATATTAGGAAACATAAAACAACAGGACTACCAACATTTGAAACTAAATTTTCTAATTCCCCAGTTACATTTTAAATAAACCAGTTTAAAAAATATTAAATCACGATACTAAATTGTAATAAGAGCAAAATTATGAAAAGAAAATATTGTTAAAAGATAAGACACAAGTTAGAAACCGTTATTCTATCAAAATAAACTCAAAATTAATGACTTAAATGGATAATTTTAAAATATTTATTAAAAAACTATTAAAAACAGTATGCATTGGGATTCTAATTTTCTAAATGGTCAGAGTAATCGATTAACTACTTTTTGTAGAGCGTTTAATTTCCTACAAAGATATACGTTGAGCATTTTAAAAAAATATTATAAGTAAATAAACTTATCTACGAGTTAAGTTAGAAAATTTTTGTTAAATTCTTAAATCTTTAACCTCTGATATCTTCTAAACAGTAAGAGTTATTAAAAAATATAATATACCTTTTTGTAGAGCGTTCAATTTCTTACAACAGATGTTAATATAAATTTTCTGTACGATCAAGTAATGGCCAGATATGAATATTGCCATATTGGATTGAAGAAAAAAAAAAGAAAAACTGTTATGAGATGACCTTCCTATTAAAATTAAGCTTATCTTTGGGGTGCCTATTTTAAAGGTGCCTTGGAACCAATCCTTCAGTGCAAGTTAAAAAATGTTGTGGAATTTTTTAGCCCACCTAATGATCTTACGAATAGTTTTATTATTACTTAATTTACGTAGAATTCATAAGATATTGCTTATATAACTCTTTATTCATGACGACCTTAAAGTTGTTCGTCTTCATTTCCCATTTTTAAACAAACGGGATCAAAATTGTGCTACTTTATCACTTAAAGCATCTTCTTCAAAGTTATTTAGAATGCTACGTGGCTCTTCTGTTAATTTATGTTCATTTTTGAACTCATACACCGTATTTACACGAATTATAACAATATTATCAAATACAACGTAGACGAAACAAAAATAATAAATTTAGAGAGAAGAAAAAAGGTTTCAAATAAAATATACAGTGATATAAAAATACAAAAATAATAAATATAATACAAAAATTCATTCAAATAAATCATTTTCGATACCTTCTAATAATTTTGCTTCTCACTTTTTAGTTAATCTGTTTGTGTACTACCTTTAATTTAAATTTCAATAATTTAATTCTATAGATTTTCTAACAAACCTAATTAGACATGAAGCTTGAAAGGTTCTTAATGTAGGAAGTTACTCATATACTCATTAAGTTTTTATTTAAGTCTAAGACTCACTGAACTTTTTAAAAGTGCTACCAGTGTTAAACGTTTTAAACCTAATCTTCTCACAATATTAAATATCACGGACAGCATCACGTCAAAAACGATATCAACATCAGGCAAGTGCACGCTAAACGAGTCCGTCATATCCATAACCTCCATCAGAACCAACATATTCCAAGTAGTTTTTCGCTTGACGTTTTAATGGTAAAATAAAATCATAATAGTTAAAAGCACACTGGGAATGGTCCCCTCTTTGGTTCGGAACCACCGTATAATTGCTACTGTGCAAATGGGCCGTACCATCACACTAATAGCCCTGTCACGATGCTTTTGTACCACAGTCGGATCTCCCATTGTGGGAATCCGATGGAATTTATTCCACGCATCGTATATGTGGTTCTGTGAATGGTTATTATCGTTATTATATCTGATTCTGCGGCCGTGTTAATTTTTTTTCAATTGACCGTTAATCAAATTACAGTTAACTGCGAAACAAACATTCATTATCTACTTAATTTGAAATACGCAGTAATAGAGTTAATTGATATTTTCTATCGGGATTATTGTACCATCAATGTGTTTATATAGTACCGAATTATATTCATTTATGCTTATACCGTTCCATTTGAATCTGATAATCTTTATTATACAGTACAACAATCAAATAATTGGTATTCAATGAAATACATATTAGATCGGAACGTTCTATTTGATAACCTGATGTATACATTTTTCCTCTCAAATAGGGGTTAAAGGAGTTAATAGGTACACATATTTTATTGTATCTGAATATTTATTTTCTAACAATTTATTTATCGTTCAGACGATTGGCAGAAGTACATTGAAAAGTATGTAGATAATTATTAGTAATATCATATTCGATTGAGGAGAAAAACGAGATGTTTTGACGTGTCCTAACTCTGGACAATCAAATATTCTATGTTAATGCGTCGTTTTAATGGCACCGAGCTCGCAGTAATTCACGTATCCCATGGCCACAATAAATCCATCCGATTATAATGAATAGGAAATTAATTTGGATGACGACGATTGTTGTGTATACGGTGGGTAGGAACGGATGGGTTATGATACCCGGTCAGTAAAGTGAGCTGAGGTGTCATTATAAAATCGCTCGTCATGTCAGCAAATGGTCCTGGTCTCAAACCTGCTACTTAGCCAGTAGCCAGTCAGTCGGACTCGAAATGCTCGCCATTGTTACACTATTAACAATACTCTTCCTCTCAATGAAAAACACTGGCAGAGATGGATCCAGATCGTTTCTTTCTCATGGCAAATATTCATTCGTTACTCATGGTATATTTGATCTTGTGTCTTTTACATGTACACGTAGCTGGGAGCAGCCTCACTCCAAAAAATCATTACATTAAAGACAGTAGATATGCTGGAGAACGATTGATGGTTAAAATTATATATCAAAAATGTTTAATACCCTTCTGCACTTTTTTCATATCTAGACCATTTTTACAAAAAAACAATTAAAAGCCGAATAGATCTCCGTCGTTGTTCGAGATGGTCCTAGCATGAATAAAAAACTTAATCCGCTTCGAGGCGAGCGAAAGGTGTGAGTATTTATAAACCTTTATTTGTTGAACAAGAATTCATTCATATCCGGTAGCGTCCTAATGGTGATATGTTTTAAAATTTCAGCTTATTACGGGCGTATTCAAAAGTTATTACTCGTTAAACAGGTTCTCGTTAAAATAGCTAACAATTACTTTTTCAGAGCTCGACAAAATCATCGAGCAACGATTCGCAATTAAGAAAATTACGTCCTTACCACCGCAGATGTGTATATGGAATTTAGTGTTGTTTTTTGTTGTGGTTTTTATTACTATTATTTAATATTACTCATTCAAACCCGAATAATGGTCTATTTAAGTCTAAAATATACTTAAATTATTCTAACATAAACAGTTATATACAAGTGTTGTTTCATAAAATTAAACTTTGGTTGGGCGCCATTTTGTTGTAACAGAGTTAAGTATTAGACAAAGCTTTTAATTTGTTTTGTAAAAAACAATCAACATAATTAACGTGAGAATTTTTAATAAAAATTCTTTGCAGTCCCATTTATTTACATTTATTTAATATCTTGAATTGACATTATAAAACAGAGTAAAAAACAAATAAATATAAATTGAATAATATTGAATATATTGATGATGATCATTTCTTTAAACTAATAATAAGTTGACTAGTTCCCAAGGCCTTAGACAGCAAGTGAAGTTGAGAGCAATGTCTATTGTCCAGTGTCGAATTATTTACATACTATAGTACATTTTAGTGTTCCAAAAAACATCTTTATTTTTTTAATAGCTATAGAAAAACTAAAATAATTGAAATTTATCATAAAACACTTCAGAATATACTTTAATTCGCGAAAAACATTGTTTATTGGTCGTATTCACCGTGCTGTGTTATGAACAACGAAGCTCTTGGAAGACCTATTGCCCAAAGAAGCTATCTCAATCGAGATGAAGTTGTTAGGGCATTTGCACTTCTGCAAGAAGGTCAGAAACTGACTACTCCTCGTGAAGATCGACATTTGATTCAGATATCAATTCAAGGGCGAACAAGAACAGCTTGTCAGTAAGGAAACCTTCATTTTATGGTCATAGGGACATATTTATCTACTCAAAACGTACGTTTCATGAAACCAATTTACATTCAAGACGTGCAGCTGTTGTTCCTGAATTAACTACAGCACACAGGAAAATATGAAGAAACTTCACTAATGAACACATTAACTGGAACATAAACCAATGGGGACAGCTTCTATTTACAGATAAATACAAGTTTTGTTTAAGATCAAATGAAGCACGACAAAGAATCTACAGACAACGAGAAGAACGATATTTGAATACAACTGTAGTTGAGAGAATAGCTTTTGAAGGAGAATCTGTATTGGTAAGGGGCGGTATAACTTCAAACCGACGTACAGTCCTTCACGTCTTGGCGAACGATACCCTGAAGTTCGGGCGATACGGAATTCTGCAACCTACTCGTGTCACCTTTCATGAATCAGTTTAGGCCAAATTTCTCTTTGCAATGAGGTATTGCAAGACTGTCAGAGTTGTTAAAAATGTTTTTGAAGAGCATAATTTGGGGGTTATGGAGTGGCCAGCAAATAGTCCCGATATGAATCCAATAGAACATCTTTGGGACATTCTACGACGTTGCAATTAATTTTCAGGAATTAGCTTAACAGCTTCAAAGAGAATGATGGAACAATATATCCCAAGACTGAATTTCATTTCGATATATTTATTAAATAAAAATGTTATATCTATTTCATTGTAACTAGTCTATATACGCAATGACATGTCTGACGACAACTCTAACTCTTTGATGTACAGACCTTCCTACAAAAATATGGACACTCATTCTACCATCATGAATGGCCAAACAAAATCAGAACTCATCACAAAGACAACCTCATGCCATTACACATACCAAAACTGTTGTTCTTTACACAATACCAATTATTGACGACGACTCTTCTTCTGTAACCAACACCTCACACTCGACTTGCTTTGGAGCACATTCTTCAATAATTCCAAACATTGCTTCGGTTCCCATTTGTTCGAACTACAATTTCCACAAAAGAAAGTCGTGCTTCTGTTAAGCCAAAAATTCAATTGAAATAATTGATAGAAGAATCCTTTAAAAGCGACAAAATTGAAATAAATATTAAACTGTGTGTGATGGTATGTGTAATTCGAATTTACCACACAAAAATTGTCGCACAAACAACCTTTGAAATCAGTCTTTGTCCTCATATTGATGTGTGTTAATTTTGTTAAAATTGGATCACTGTTTCTATGGCAAAAATTATCTTTCATTCTCTAATCTGTTTAAACCTTGTTTCCCTTAACACAAATATTCGTCAGATCTATAAAAATTTTATTTGTATAATGTGACCAAAAAAAAATAAATATAAAGGAAAAATCATGTTATATTTTAATATTTCTTATATATTTTATTTAGTGTCACATTTATTTCTGCAATTTGTATATTTGTCCCTAATAACAGTCCCGATTAATATTCCTGATGGCTCGCCTCAGGAATAACCAGCTGTCACTGCAGGGATTTTGCGGTGTGAAGTTGGCTTTCGTTGCGGCGTCACGGGATCACTTAATTCCGGCAGCGGTGCTGTGTCAACTCGGCGTCTCCGCCGCTCGACGCCGCCACCCCCCGCAGTCGCCGCTGATTACTTATGTAAACATGATCTCGGGGGTGTAATTGGGCGTGCAATCAATGGCGTTTGCGGACCGCTCGCGCTTTGCATCCCAAATGAGTCGGTTGCCGCCGCCTCCCCGCCACACCGGGCGGATTTACTCATCTGGCCCTGTTTCAAGTTGCACCGGTACGGTTAACGGGGTTTGTTTTTTGGGTTGGTAATTAAAAAGCAAAGCTGCCACCGGAGTAACAAGGATTTAATGAATTCCGTATGATTGAATAAATTTATTATTTTTTGTATTTTATTTTTTTTTTTTTGTTAATTGAAAAATTTTGTAGTAATTACCTCTGGCAACAATAAAGGATTCTACGACATTTAAAACTGTACTTTTGTTCTTAAAGTAAAAAAATATATACAATGTGGTTTTATAGAAAAAATATTTCCTGCAAAAAAATATAATAAATATATAGTATATTTTACCCTTAAAAAGAGATACTAGATATTATATAAAGACGATAATTTTTTGCAAATAATTACAAAAAAGTTAAAAAAAAATATTGACTAAGTTAGTCAAACTTCACATAATGAAAATTTGAATGGTCGTTTTTCAACCTGCGGTTCGTGCCGTGTTTGTCGTCATTTATCTGGACGCTGGAGTCAGACGTTATTCCTGTGTGATCCCGGCTGGAGAGCAGGAAGCGAATCAGCAGACGCTTTGCATATGGACGACTGATGAATATTAACGGGAGACGGTTGCGAGATTCTGCGTCCCCCTTTTCAGATCCGTCGTGACGCCTCCTTTCTCCGTCGTCGTTTTCGTCGAGTCCTCTAATCTTCGCAGAAGTTGAGTGTCACAAACTTTATTTTTTTTTGTTTGACACAAAATCCTTGTCAAGTATTTATTTATATTTTCGTATTTACTTTCTTGTATTGTAATTACATTAACATGAACGTCAATTCAATTACTCGTTTGGACGGCACACGCGTGTTAACTATTGTTCAATCAATTTACTTGTATTGTAAAATTTAATTAAACATAATGAGGAAAAAGCCTCGCCGGTCCGGTTTGCTCTTTTCACCAGTCGATCACCCTCTTTACCGACAAACAGACAAGTGGTACGTACAGGATGATGCACAATGATCTAATTAACTTCCATTTTATTTAAATTTGTTCCAGCCCCCATAAAACATTGACATCCAACAACGAAACCACGGGCATTCGGTCCATTGTTCCGGTATATTTCGGACGAATCGAATTTCATAGGATAATCATTTACCCGCACGCAATGAAAATAAACAGGAGCGGTACATTATTAGGCGTTTGTTCGAGCAGCGTTGCTCGTTTTGTGCCAGACTCAATCAAATCTGTCATAACTGCAGCAGGAAATTGTCATTCAGACTTTGATGTCGCTGCGGCTGTTTATTACTCGTTAATGTTTTTGAGCGGTCGTATCGTTGACGCGCGGAGTCATTAGCGAATACTGTTGGCTCAAGTTTTGACATAATTAACGTGCGTTTGCGTTGATTGATAATGGAATTATAAACGATCGGATTTATATTTGCGATTAATTATGGAATTCATATTTTTTCAATGAAAACAGGAAACAAAGTGGAGACAACGTAACATAATTACCTTTTATTTTTACCAGTTTTATATTTTTCATGGAGAAAAGATAAATAAGAGCAGCGTTCTGGCTGGTAACTATATTTTATTACATCAGGAAATAAAATGAACAAGTAAAAATTGTTTTATTTTCAATACGAAAATAAAAAATGTAATTATTAATTAATTTAGTTTTTATTTTCAGTACAATTATAATTTTATTTGCATAATTATTTTTTAATAAATTAAAATTATTAGTGTTTGAACAAAGAATATAATATAGTATCTGCTAACGTCATCAGTGCTCTTATTAATATTATTATACGCGTTTACATCAAAAGTAGTTAAAAAAATATATTTACAAGTTTTATAAATGTGAAAAAATAAGTCAATCGCTTTCCATATTATTAAAAAATATGGAGTAACTGGCCAAAAGGGACGAATAGTTTTTAGTCGTGAGTAAAATTTTAATTTATTTAAAAAACTGTTTCCACTTATGTAACACCCTACAGGAACAAAATTAGACGAACATCTTTTTATGCCTAGAGTAAAACATGGCAGCGATTCCATTCGTAAACCTCCTCAGACTGATTTATAAACCGAGATATATTAAACAACAATTTGCTTCCATATATTGAAGTGTTAATTAGTGTGGGCCAATAAAATCGACTATTTTTTTAATTTAACACTGAAAAATTAGTTGAAAGGCACCTTTAAAAAATACTCTCTAAAGATGAGCTCTTAATTTTAGCAGGAACAGTCTCTCCTGATAAAATTCATATCTCGTCATTACTTAATCTTACACAAAATTTCTATTTACGTTTCTTGTAGGAAATTAAACGTTCTACAAAAGAAGTCTCGATTACTTTAATCATTTAGAAGATGTTCCCATTTGAGTCCCAATGTGTACTGATTTTGAAAATTTTGTAATAAATATTTAAAATTTATCTATTTAAATCATGAATTTTGACATAATTCATTTTCTATTAAAAAAAATAAAGTTTTTTATTTAAAAAATATCATTAGATACATCAATAGAAATAAAAAAAGAAAATATATTAAAACTCAGCTGTTAATGATTTGGTTATAGTTACATACAAGATATAGCTCAGGAGCTCTAAAAACTATGTTTGCAATGTAGTAAACTTTTAAATTTCTCAGACATAAAGACATAATAAAAGTTACATTTTAAATAAACCCGTTGAAAAATATTAAATCACGATACTAATTTAATAAGAGCAAAATTATAAAAAATATATATTGTTGAAAAATTGATTAAAAAAGAAATATATTCCGAAACAAAAGATAAGTCATAACATAGAAACTGTTATTCTATCAAAATAAAATCAAATTTTTGTAAATTTTTTCAAAATTCACGACTTAAATGGATAAATGTAAAATATTTATTAAAAAATTAAAATAAGTACTCATTAGTAATCGATTAACATTAAAAATTTCCTACAAAAATATATGTTAAGCATTTTATGTTTACTTATTTACGAGTTATAAAATTCTTTAACTTTGACTTCCGGTATCTTCAAAATAGTAAGATTTATGAAAACATTGTAAGATGTCTTTTTGGTAAAGCGTTCAATCTTCTACAAAAAATGTAAATAGAAAATTTTTGTACGACCAAGTAACGGCGGGATATGGATTTTGCCATATGGAAATGAAGAAAAAATGGAAAACTGAGATGATGACCTTTCTATTAAAATTAAGATCATTTTTTTAAGCTTTTCATTGTCTGAAATTAAAAAATAAAATTAATTTTATGGCCCATCCTTATGTTAATATTAAATTAAATTACGTATATTTTAGCCATTAAAATCTTTTGAAAATTAAGGTGACTAAATTTATGTCCAACTTAATTCAATTACATGTTAAGTAGTAACACAGTTAACATAGAAGTTTTTAAAATACTTTATAAAAACACTATAGTAAATTAATATTATTTTAACAGTTCACATTAAATATAGGAGTTATGACTGTTAAAAATATGTAGCAAATAAATAGTTGTGTGTACTAGGAGGTCAAGAAATAACAATTATTTAATCATATATTAAAAATGAAAGAAATCAATTTATCTTATTTTAAATACTAAAAACTAGTATTTGAAACTTTATTTTTCAGTTACATTTTTTTATTCTTTTTTCTCATTTTTTACTATAAAAAAGAATGTAATTTAAAAATAAATATGATTTCATCTTAAATGAATAATAAATACTATTTACAACTTGACGTGTTCTAGGTTATAATTTATGTATATATTCTTATCAAAAATTTATTTGAGCTTATATTTGTGCTCTTAAAGCACTGTGCATCAACTAGCATAATGATAATTCATTCCCTGTGGTATAGCGATGGGAGAGTAGCAGGTGTCGAGTGGAGGAGTTAATACAAAACCACAACATCATACACGAACTGTACTTTTATAACCAGATTCGCTGGGATTATTTGAATATTTATATGCATAAAATGTTGAACAAAGTGCCGCTTAATGCATTAACAAGTTTCAAAAAGTGATTTCTGAATACACATTTTCAAGTAGCGAACACTACACATCCGATTTCTAATCCGATTTGGATGGTTCAAAATGGTGTATAAAATATTTTCAATTTTTATTAAAAATTGTCGAAATCAAACTTACTTAAACATAAAACGATGACCTCTGGAAACGTGGCATAATTTGAAATATATTGTAGTTTGAAATGGACCATTGAATCAGCAGGAAACGCGAACAGTACTTATTCCGTACCGAACTGTAGTACATTTTTATAATCCGGCACTGAGGCACGACGAGAGTGTAAAGTAATGAAGATGAAAAAAAAATGAATAAGTCTGACACTTCTATAGACATTTTATTCCAGTAGCCAATTAGCTGTAGTCAATCCACCAATTAAAGAATTCCAAGCGGGACAAAAGCACAATATCTCATCTATCACTGGAACCCAGTACTTTGGAGTCACGCATGTTTTGACAGGCACATAATAGTCATCAAAATATGCAAGTCAACACTATGCTACTGGAGTGTATTGTTTATGTTTAAAAGTGTAAAGTATATTGTTTGTTCTCGAGAATGTGAAATATCTCGAATAAATAATCGTGAGAAATACAATACTCGCATCGAGACAATGTCCCTAATGAGATGCCCGGGATAGTTGTGTTTACATTATCCGTCCGGACCAGCTAAATGACTTTGGCTGGGATACGTGGCTGTTGATTTGTATATATAAAGTTTGTACATGTGTACATAGGATCGATTTGTAAATATTATAATTAGGGCTTAGATTTAGATTTGTGTAATTCGATATCCATGGAATTGGGTTCTGATGCGCAGTCACAGGTATATTTTACAGGAAGTTGTCTGGACGGAGACTTCTTAAAAACTATGTTTACCAATTTAGCAAACAAAGATACACTATACTGCTATATCTGTGACTATCGGAATGTTATTTAGCAAAAAATAGTCAAACAAGTATTAAAATAATGGATAATTAACTATTTGTATGGTTTCTTTCCAACATGATAGAGTTAAACTATGAAGGTATTTGACATAAATATTCATTGTATTATCTGACGCACTACAAATGTCATATGACATTACAAATCAAAATTATTCGTTTTCACTCGGTAGGATTATTCAAAAATTTGTCTCATGTAAAAAATTCACTGTGTAACACCCGCAATCAAGATGTCACACGACGATGAAGTGAAAGGTAACGACAATTTGTTAAAAAAACTCACATAAAACTTACATTTCACAGGTTTCAACTTCGACCAAACCAAAAAGCACTTGACGCGTGAGCAGAAGAAGAAACTGCTTCTAGCAGAAATGATTAGAGGTAATAAGTTTAAGTCTCCGTATAACAAGTATAAAACTACACATTTTTAGATATAGAATATAAGAAAAAGTATGGGGAAATCTTGAACACACCAACTCCATCCACTCACTCGGGAGGCAGTACAGGTATTAGAAAAACTCCTTTTCCTAACACGGCTCTAACTAATTTACCGCGTGGCAACCAATCTATGGAAAAATGGTTCACTGGTACCATGGAGACCAAAGATGAAGGACGAGTGTCGCCCAAAGAACTTCAACAAGCTTTTCAAACTTTCCAAGGGAAACATTACTCAGATGGTGTCTGCAAATTTGTTGTGCGCTTATTTGATTTGGACAAAAACGGCGGTTTAGACATAAAGGAGTTCGAGTCTTTGTATTATCACATAAAGCAGTGGTTGAATGCGTTTAATTCCTATGATAGAGACCGATCTGGGTTCTTAGACGAGACAGAATTAGATTATGCTTTAAAACACATGGATATTAACTTTACTCCTGAGTTTATCAGGTATTTAATAACAAGGAACGATCCGAAGGCTAAGAAAATTTCACTAGACCAATATCTGATCACTTGTATTCAGATTCAAAAATACACAGATGAATTTAAAAGCAGAGATACAAACTACAGTGGCAATATTAACATGAAATATGAAGAATTTCTTGAATTGATTATGAGGTGTTTGTGAATTTAATTTGTTACATGAAGAAAATTACGGTATAAAAATATTTATTATGTTTTTTACTAATAAAGCTTGTAGACTTTAACGATGTAAAGAAATTTATACACATATTTGCACTGCCAAAATAAATTAGGGGAACGAATTTTGATGGGGAGTTTTTTACTGACTAGCTGTTATAATTTTTTCTAGGTATCCAGTGATACAAAGTGTAAGTTCTTCAGAAATTGACTATACTTGGTCTCACAGTCGTAAAGCCAGTTATTTGTCTCGTATTCACGTATTGTTCACGTTTAAAACAATTACAGTCCATCAATCCTATACCAATTCATCAATCAACCTATATTAAGTTGCAAACATACCATCCTCACTAAAAGAACGTTATCATGATCAATGAATATAGGGAATGGTTTTAATCTTCGGGCCGATAGATCAAGATAGCCCGATATAAATAAATAAACGGAATTTTTGTTAGACGGTGGACGAGTTGTACGAGAGAGGAGAGCAAAAACGTGGAGCAGAGCAAATGATTTATGAAGGCCAGGCAATATTTGACAAGTCATGGAACCCATAATGAAAACATCTCATGGACAGATCGCTAGTCATTTCACCGCCTCCTTCGTGACTTTTGACGCTAACCTGGCCGGCCAACCGATGATGGATTAAACCGGGCTCCGGCTCCGGCCCCGGCCTCGGTTCATACATATTTATAAAACATGCTCGTTACTCTTTACCGCATATTGTCTTTAATTAGCATTTTGTTAAATCATCCCGTCCTCCATTGCTCTGAGCCTTGTTTCTAGCTAATCCAATTTTGCGGTTAATAGGATGTAACGGAAATACTAATACGTTGAGCAAAGAAACAATCTTATTTAATAATAGTCGATTAAATTTAAGATTTATGATCAAAATCAATCCTTTAGATTGATTAAGTTAAGGATCTTTTTAAGTTTATCAATCGTTGTGAATACTGGACTTAGGTTTTTTTGAACTACTGTGCTTTTTAGACTTATTTGAATTGTTTCTTTTTTTTTAATTCATCAGATTGCCGTTTTTATAGACCTTTTTTCTAAAATAATAGAGTGATTTTTGAAGTTTTATGTTTAATACAAATTCTGGAACATGAAGCATTCAATTTCGACTTGCACATGATATGCAACACCTTTCAGTGATGGAATAGAAGCAATCATTTTATAGAATGACTATAGTACCGTAGTCATTCAAAACATTTTGTAACGCTGTAACAGGACAAATGGTTAAATAGTAATTTAATATCTCAAAACTCATTCACATTAAAAAATCAAAGTAATAACAGGTTTAAGCTCATGTCTTTTGAATACCAATAGTATAATGACTGCGCTCACTATCGTACAATAAAATTGCTAACGACCAACGTCGTTTATTCGCGCACAAAAACTCACATTTTTAAAACTAATATATTTTCATCTTCCTTTATTTCTTGTAAACATGGTAATATTTCAAGTTGTCTCGAACTGAAAAGAGGACCGTATTCTAGTCTGACGATTAAAGCGGGTTTGAAATGATGAACACCTGAGATGCACAAATGACACGAGAATTACGGAGAATAATTTAATCCGTTGCTATAATGTGCCCACGTTTTTCTTAAATTAGAAGTACTTATGACGTTCACATAAACACATAATTGCTCTTGGTGTGAAGATATATTGTTAGCAATTCGACAAATGATGCCACAAGCAGAAATAACAACTCTGATGGTACTTTAATTAGCATACGGTGTGCTATAAAATTATATGTTAAAATAGAAAGATGAGAGGATAAATAATTAAGTGTGTCATTCTGTACTTTTATAATGTTTAGTCTAAATGATAATTTAACATTTGAATATAATTATAAATGTAATAGTTCCTTAAATGATTTAGCCTTTGTTGCTCAATCAAAATTTGCGTGGGCATGTTTAAATTCATCAATAGGACCGACGTAAATAATTCCTTCGACTGTGACAGGCTGAAGCTAATTTTGCCCACACCAATCCTGTATCACATGATGATTGGTTCATCCTGTCACTGCCTAATAATCTAATAATGTCGAATATTAACTTTAATAAGCCGACAGTTTACCAAAATCGTATCACCATTCTCAGAAATCTTATTTTCTCTTACCTATTTTTGTTATGTGATCAATTAATTAATTTTTCCTTCATTTCAGCATTTTTTACATGAAGGGTTTTGTAACAAAATTACATTTTATATTTTAAGATTGACTTTTAATTTTTAAAAATAGATGTTACTATGTGAAGAGCTCCAATTAAATGTGTTGATAAATTAAAAATTTCCATATTTTTAAGAAGATTTATCTAACCTTTAAAACCTAAGATCCCAATAATACTACTCCAAACTATGTTGTTGAGGAGGTCGTATAAAAATATTCTTAAATTGCTCAATAAGCACTTTTTAAAGCTTAGTAACTGATGAGTTAAAATAACTTTCATCAAAAATATTATTTGGAAAGTGCAATTCTTATTAGTTGCCATTCATATTATAAAATTACAGATATCGATCGAAATCGATAATGTTGAACTGCATTAGGTTTCAAATTAAGCTTTCCAGATCCTCTGAACGACTTTCCTGATAAGTTTAGATTTTCCTTGAAATTGGCTTCACAGCTGCTGGCTCATAATTTATAAATAAACATTCAGGTTTTGAAAACTATCTGAGATGTTATCCGTTCCCAAATTTGAGTTCAGTAAGTACACCTTGAAAAAAAAATATTTATAGCTGTTTTAAACATTATAAATGTTAAATGATTTTGTCAACTTCGCTTCAGGAATATAGTCAGCTATAGTTTACTTTAGAAATTATGTAATTAGACATCAAAAAATACTGGATGTTTGTTGCTATTATCACCAACGTCCAGTCCATAATTGATTGCCCCAGTCCGTGTAAAATTGAAAAGCTCTCCCACAAAACTGAGACATTAATCAACGTTTTCATCATTTCTGTTTTAATGCAGTTCATCTGCGGTGTTACCCACCTTATCCCCACCGGTATTTTATTAGTCGATTTATTACGAAAAAAAAAAGCCTCACACAAAATAAAAAGGCGAGCCGCATTATTAATGAATTCCGTTTCGGTACCTTATTACAAACGGCCACGCGTTACGGTAGATGAAAATAATTTCGAAAGTGTTTTTTATGATTATTCTGTGTAGTAGATTGTGATCTCTATATTACTGGTACTGTGAGATTGGTGCTAGATGCTATCGCAGTCAAATTAAATTAGGTACATGCAGTAGTTGTTTGGTCTGTCCATGGAATTAATATTTTTAATGTGTGCTTAAATGTTAATTGAAAGGTTACCAGTATTTACTTGTTTCTAATTAAATTGTTATTGAGAAATATGTAAAATGAATTGTAATAATGTTCCTCGATAAATAATCAAGATGTACTAATAATTTTTTAAACAATTATGTCTTTCCTGAGTAAAACATTTGATTTAGACGTAAATTAATTTGTTTAATCAAATATTTCTTATCCAAATCTTATTAAGAATTGTCGGATCCAAATGCTTTTCATATTAGGAATATAAGAAACTAGTATAAATGTTTAGAAATAGTCATGTAACCCTTTTATAAGTGAGTATTTTTTATCCAACGTAGTAAAGAATAAGCTTGCTTTATAGGGATTTTATTGAATTTCCATGCATCAAAATGGGCATGAAAATTTAAAAGGGAAGTGTCATTTGCTTCGTTTAAGCAATAATTCCCCCAACAAATATACTGTTCGCACAATATTTACCCTTTATTGAATGTTTTCACAGGGGCATTTGTAACCGTCAGGTCCGATAATGAGTTCTATTAGGCCACTTGAATATTAACTGGACGGGACAGGGAAATTCCCGTCAAACCCGATATAATACGCGGGTTCGTTCTCTCTTCACGGGACTTTTCATTCATTCATGTGTGAAACATCAACATTTTATTCATGTGAATTACTTACCGATACTAATTATTCTCGACACCTTTTCGATGACGGTGGTTAATGCAGTGACCCTGTCACTAATACTGATCATCCGTTCAGTAATTGCGTTTAAGGGGTAATTTGTCAATTATTCAATTATCATCTATATCCTCTATTAATCTGTATTGTATTAAATATGATTTAACAAGTCTGGTTCTGCTAAATCAATCAATATCAAGTTTTGGTCATTTTTTCAAAAATAAATTTTAAGAATTGTTGACATGAGTTTTATTTATATTTAAATCTATGTTATGATTATAATGTATGTTTAGGAAGTTGGGTTTTGAGTACATAAATACAAAAACACCAGAACTTTACTCAGAATACTGATGGTTACATGCTCTGGGTAAAATTGGTATTGATCCTGTGGTGGTGATTGCTGATATGTCATTATTTTTCACAATACTAATACGCAAATCAAGTACCAAATAAAATTGGTGTTGATCCAGTAGTGGTGGCTGTGGATATGTCATTACTTTTCATTATACATATGATCATCAAGTCAACTACGGATGTCGCCATTAAATAGTTTAATTAAATAAATTATTTTAAAATTTTCAGTTTAATGAAAATGTCCTACCTTGATGTCTAATAAGTAATAGCTTTTGCAACATGTTAATATCGACATTTAATACATACGTAATATTAAATTACCGTTAGGTGATAGCAAACCATGTAATTATTGATTAAACTCGACATAATAAAAGCAAAAGACAGTCTAAACTGCTTCATTTAAACACTTAT
This sequence comes from Aethina tumida, assembly GCF_024364675.1. Classification (NCBI taxonomy): domain Eukaryota; kingdom Metazoa; phylum Arthropoda; class Insecta; order Coleoptera; family Nitidulidae; genus Aethina; species Aethina tumida. The sequence continues at coordinate 17,751,338 of NC_065437.1, read as the reverse complement.
CTGTAGTAAATTTTAATAAGTCTTTGGGTTCGCGACGCATAAATCCTATCATCAAATATCAGTTATGTCTTAATTGGTGATACTTTACTTGGTGCTTTTTGTTCAATAAGATTCCTCGACTTCCTACATCGTCCGCTAAGTAATAAAGGCCATAAAATATTGAATATGTTTTCGTGAATATTTAAGCTGGCTGATATCAATTTACTTCATATCTTAATTAACAATAAGATTGAAATGTATCAGTTATTGCGATAATAAAACACTCGATTGAAGTCTAAATATATTTCAGTTTATAAATTGTTTCCTGCAACTAGTTATCTTAAGAAGTATAAATTGAATCCAACCATAAAACTATTTCCTTAATAAGAGCTAACGACAGAAATCAGTATAATATTAAAGTTTTACATTTATAGACACTTCACGATATACAGATCAAGTATATTTTTTAACAACCAGAAGAATAGATTATCTAGTTTGTTCAGCTACCGAATTCTCATTTTCCCAAAAGATAAACACTTGAGAACCGGACCATCGCTAAACTGGTAATTAGAGATGGCCATAAACCAGTTTAATAAACGCGCAGCATCAATGAGATTAACATCTCGCCGGACCCGACGGTTCAACTCTTTGCCGTTCAGCTGTCATTTATTTTTTCAGGTGATCAATTGATCGTGATGTGCGTTGTCCAAAACTACGTAAATATTCTTTATATCTCGGTAAATATAGTGTAATGTTACATCGAATGGTAACAGCTGTTTGTGGCCACCGCACATTCACGTCTAATGAATAGGGAAGCTGTGAAAGGCACACACAACAATTATGAATAATATATTACGGAATATAATTCATATTTTGATCGTAATTATTTTCTGTATCGGATCGGATCTACTGAATTAGAATCCGTCCGGAAAGAATTCCATTGAAGAAAATGTGGTTGGTACAGGGATGCATTGTTTTTCGAAAACACTACGAGGATTTATTTATTGATGTTGGGGTATAATTATGTGCATTCCGACGATGATTTACTAGAATAACTAAATAATATGGTGCGTACAAAAGTATATCAATTAGAACCTTTTTCAGAGTCACTTCCTCCTGCATTAATTTGTTTTAGTCAGTATACAAAACAATTTAAATATCATTGAATTAATGAACAACACAGAGGCAACAAAAGTCCACCGTATCTTTGTTCTTGCATCTATTTTTACCGAATAAATAATCAATTGACAAATTACAGTTAATTTTTAAACATGATCAGCGGACGTATTTAATTTCATGAAGGGATTCCTCGTTTAAGTTAGTAACCAATACCTCTATAGAGATCCGAATTTTTTGTCGGGCCATTGTTCGCCATCAAAAAAGTATTCGCCGCCAGATCCGTAATCGATTTTACGGTCATTTAGTGGTCATACGTTTAAGGCCACAGGACGCTCGCCAAACATACCACAAACAAAAAACAAAATATGAAGAACACGCCTGTCGGTCCGATGCCATGGATATTTTGTTGAGTAATTCACTAATTGATTTTTTGAGAAATCCTACGGTGTTTGGACAGGCCTATAATGTAAACCATCTCACGGTTCAGATACACGATCCGATATAGGTTCGACCATAATCGATTCGTGTTGAATTTCTGCCAGTCACCGACAGAAAACCAACGCAACATTGCTCTGATACGTTCGATTTCTTCGACGGTTGTGCCGATGATGGCTTAATCCGGCGATCCTGGACTTTAATTTAACAAGGACCTCCTACGAGGAACGGGCATGTTTATATGGGCGATGGGGCGGTTGGACGGGCGCCTAAATTACCAGCTACACACGATTTCCGATTAGTGAATACTAAGGCTAATTAATTTTTAGTTTGTTCAACTTTTATTAAATTCACAACCAATTTGTTTAGAATCTAGATTTTTAATTAATGCATATAAATGTACAAAACATTTTATAAATAAAATTAATTCCACAGCAGAAGTCTTAAGAACCTTTTCTTATTTGTTTTGAGGATATCAATACTTAAATGTTTAATTCTTTCAAGAAATTAACTAAAGCATCTTAAAAGACATATTTTACACAAAAATGGAAACTAATTTCAAAAGACAATCTCTTTCTCCCTTGATTTTTTTTAATTAAGGAGAATTTGAACCTTTTAAAAATTATTATTTCTTGTGCTATCTCGACGTAATGATCATTGTAGTGTCTATATAGAATCATTGCCTCATTTTAATTACATTCACATGTTTACATCATCCAATTTCTCCGCGATACATGTTACCTTCCACACCCTGTATTCTTCGTATTCCCTGTCGGTAATTAAGACGTAGCTCGGCCGTGATTTTTTTGAAGTGGCAAGAATGCCCCATGCAGATCCCCTCGTCGTTCATTAGAACAACCACATTACAAGGACTGACCTCTGCATTGTCACTGTCGGCGGGGGTCCACTGTCTTTACATCTCTACATCTTCATTTCTTCCCGCAGAACACGAACATCGTTCGAAATGCGTTTTGTACCGTTACGAGTGACTTTATCTGGCACGGATTAATACTTTCGGATTATGGGTCTACGGGATTTACGGGAATTTCCAAATGCTACGGCATTATTTCTTAGCGTTGTTATATGACCGTTTCATAACAAGTGTATAATGATGCGGATGATGCCCAACTGTTGATCAAATCAGCCACGCTTTTTTATTAACATGGAGATTAATTAAATTTGAATCATTAGTTGGAAACATCAGTATTTCATTTTTTTGGCACGGTGATTTTGTTTGAATGGAATTGTAATATTTTTCTCAATTACCAGATAATAAAGTAGTGATACTCTTCATTCTTTCATTTCAATTTTTATTTAATTATATTTTCCCACAATTATATCTGGTTTATGGTCGGTTTGTAGATCTACAGATTTTCTAATTTTCATGAGATCTATTTGTTGTATATATTTATTTATAAACAGATTTAGTATTCCCATTATATGATTCAAATAATCTTTGATAAAAAATTCTTCAAAGTTAATGACTGGCCAAAAAAAAACAAAGAAAAATAAATATTCAATTATATTTTTAATTTCTATTGAAAGTTGGGACGATGATTTTGATAAAAAAATGACCAAAAACAAAAGTATATTCCAATATTTTTTAATAACATTATTAAATTATAAAACCATGAAACCGTTGGATTGTTGATACAAGTCGGAATGCAATTTATTGTAATGTATTTGATAATGCTAATTATTATTTAAATTCAGCGATGCTTTATTTTTATACTGCCTACTGAGATGACGATACTAAATGCAGATAGATAGGTCTTTATTATGGCTGTCTGGACGAAGTGCCTAGTCATTATCCACTTGTGACTGAGTGGCGCCACGTTTTGTTCCCGGCCAGAAGAAAGATGTCCGTTCCAGTAAAACACTGAAACAATGTTTCCAAAACCACTTCAGACCACACTAAATCCCTAGAAAAGTAAATAAATAATGATAGAGTAAATAATTGTAACTCTCAAGTCTCGGCCACTCAAAATTAATTTACCTACCTGTGTTTGCTCGTTAAATATTTCTTAATAGAGGAAACAAAAGGATTGTCGATGGGAATACGTTTTATTCGCATCCTCACCTCTTATTAGTTAAAGTAACAATGGTAAATAATATGACATTTTATAAATCTACAATTTTAAAATAGCTGAGCTGCTGAATTTGACAACCAGAATTTAAATAGTGCCTATTATTTAAATTCCATGACGAAATTAATATAACATAAGAACTTCGTATCGTAAAACGGTCACCGTTAAACTACCACGTTTTTTTTTGGGCGATTTAAATTAATTAATCCATTAAAAGTTAACGAGTGTTTAATGGCACTGCAGGTGGTAATTGGGCATCAGCTAATAAACATGTGCCAAAATTCACTCGGCTCGAGCGTCAGGCCGCAAATTAACCAAGAAAGGAAACGGAATTGTACAAATCAATCATACTTGTCACGAATTTTTGAGGGCTGATGTGGCCGTTCTCGCAACGGAACAGCAGTTTGAACACGCGAATCGAAAAAATATAGGAAATAAACAGAGCTGGCGGGCTGGTGAAAACTGGTTGTTTACGAAACTGGGGAGGATATGGAAGTTGGATATTAGAATTCAAAGTTCATTTTTTTTCAGTGGGCTGAAACAAATTCTTATTTAAAAATATTATTTTAATAATAGATCGATTATCTCAATTTAGATTTACTTGATTTGTTACAAAGTAGTTAATATTTTAGCATAAACTATTAAATTTAGTTTCATTCATTGCATGAAATTCTCTCAGTAAATAAAAAACACATATCACATTTCAAAATATTTACTTTTGTCGGCAATTGTTTAGAATCGAGGCTCCATCTATTTTTGGCTATAAAAAATCAAAAAATCAATATTTTTTCATACATATATTTTTTTAAATATTCTATTTTTAGATATGATAAAGAGGTCAATTTAAAAAAATCAAAATTTCTTAGAGAAAAATTAATTTTAAATTTGAACAATACTGATTTTAAATTATTTTATGAAACCTTTTTATATATTGTATAGAGATATTTTATCAAAAATAGAATAATTAAAAAAAAATAATAATTATCAATAACATAATTTTTAAATTTAACCAAAAATTATTGGCCTAAATTTGTCTGGAACTTTTGAGGCGTGGATTTTAATCAAAATTTTTCATAAATTATTGAAAATTTATAAAAATTGAAAAATTACTTTTATTCACAATTTTTTTTTTTAAAATATTATATTTTGGATAAACCTTCTTAACAAAATAGGCATTCGTATAAAAATAATTGTTCATAAAAATTTTAAGAAAAAAATTAATTTTTCCTTAAAAATTTTTAATTTTTTCCCTTGTTCATCACGCCTAAAAATATAAAATGAAAAATTATGAAAAAATATTGATTTGTTTATTTTTTATGATGTAAAATGTGGAAGTTTAAATTAATTAAAAATTGTTAAAAATTGAAAAATTACTTTATCGACAATTTTTTTTTTTTTGAAAATATGCTATTTTTGGTCAAATTTTTAAAAAATTTAGGCATGTACTTTCAAAAAATAATTTTTTCATGAAAATTTCAAGCTAAAACCACAAAGATCAGCATTTTTTCAAATTTAATATTTCTTTAAGAAATTCAATTTTCTTTATACGATCAAAGTATACGCTTTGATATTTTGAAAAAAAAATGTCCTAAGCTCAATTTATTATGACTCAAAATAGCTGTAACCTCAATTCTAAATAATTACTCTTTTATCCATTAAGAAAGTTACTAGTAAAAAATAAAATGAACCGCTTTATACTTCCATATAGTTTTGTATCACGCAAATTCTAACAATGTAATACATACCAACCAAGAAGAACACATAAATTTCATAATGCCCCCCAAGACAAACCAAGAGTTTAATAAGCGTTCGGATGCAGACATGTGTAAAGACGAGAACAATAAGAACAATAAGAGGCAACGAAATGAAGAATCGACGATTATTAAGGGATCAGAGGTCGGCTGTGTCGGCCCGGGGCATTATCGGCAGCTGGGGGCGCTAATTAGTTCGCAGACTCGATATGCTTTGATGGACAATATTTGTACGTACCGTTCGCCTTTATTGGACATCCATCTTCCTATTTACTCACCGTTTATTGCCGATTGTGTTACACGGCCGTGTTACCGAGTTGCTTATTGTCGAATTTAACTGCCGACTGATTATTATACTAGTTAGCAATTGCGATTACTTGGATATTAGGCACGTATTGCAAAATTAGATTGTATCGAATGCAAACAGGTTCACAAATATTACTTGAAAAGGAAAATAATTAAATAAATCGAAGGACATTTTCAAACTTTCCGAGTTTTCTTGTTTATATCAGGTATTTCATGAATTACATTTGTATAAAATAGAACACAAATTTAAGAAAATAGTTTTATTTTAGCTATTTATTTAATCAAGAATAAGACAAGATTAGTAATATATTTTACAACCTATAACCAATTATAAGCAGAATTTTTAGTTTGAACTTTTGTTTATTAATAAATTACATTTATTTAAATTTTAATATCCGGTATTTTCGTTTCTCTCTGCAATAATTTAATTCATACAATTTGCTACACTAACAGTGTATAATAATATCTGGAATATAATTATATCATATATAGATAAATTAATTGGGAAAAGTTTAACGGTTTTCCGGTTCTCCTCACAACCTTATGTCTCTTATTTTGTACTTCTAATCTGATTATATGACAGATTAATTAAATTATTTAATTACAATTATAAGGAAGGAGACACATGGATAACATCGGGGCAGTTTAAGCGCCTACAATGTTAGGACAAATAAAAGATATCTTAATTAACAGTTTTGTGCGACAATTTACACACGCTTATCAGCCGATTACATATTTACATGCGTTTATAATTATTTAACATAGACAAATTGCAGTTAGATTCAAGAATCATTTTAATAGATGTCCGGTTCATTCGCCATTTATGGACACGCTAACTGTGGGAATTAATATATCTGCCTATGTGTTTATTTCAGTACAGGAAGCAATGAAAGTCCACAAAAAATTTTTATAATTAGTAAATATAGCATTTTTAATTTCATCAAATATTTTCCCCAGGATGGATCCACCTTGTCGTGGTCCTGGGGCTCAGTACCGCTCCACAAGCCAGTGGTAGTGGGGAGCTAACGGATCCAACACCTGCAAGTCCAATCCATCCCCAGGAAGATCTTCGGATCTTCCTCAGATTGGACTTGTTCTTCCGAACCCAGTTGACAGGGGGCTGGCATCTTTGTCAGTCCCACGTCTTCTGGTTCAGCATACCCCGTATATGCAAATATACGTTCCTGTATGATTTATCATACATGGTATACACTATGGCCATGATCTTCGAATCGGTGCCCGGAGAGGGGTTTTTAAACTTTCCCCTCTTTGTCCCCCACCCCAAAAAAATCAAATATTTTATATGTACTAGCAATAATAATTCTATATCGCATTTAAATAGTTACCATGTTATTTCAGTTGTTAATAAACTCGTCTATTATAATCATATTTGAATGATGAATAATTACTTATTTATTAATTGACTAAAATATATTATATAAATAAATAATAGAGAGAGAAATAATAATTGAGAATATATTCTAAAATATATTAAAAATATGAGTCATGCTTGAATTGGTCAATCTAATATTATTTTATAAAAATTACTCACTTTCATTTTTTTATGAAAAGTTTAAGCTTTAAGCTTTTTACTTTATGCTGTTACATTGCTTTGTGAATGTAAATCAATTATTTAGTAATCTTTTGCTTAACATAATTAAAAATCGGCTTTACCAAGACGTATAGAAAGAGGAAAAGATGATTAAGACTTTACGACAAATTCAATCAAACGTTCTCAGTATTATTAAAATTTAGAGAGAATGACCAAGTGGTAACTACTAAAAAATTTGACTTCAGGTTTCTATTGAAAATGTCTAATTTTGACTTGTTTAGAACTTTATTGGATCAGAGAAGAGTGTGGAACAGTAGTTGTTACTAACGATTCTAAATTTAATTTATAATATAATGATGGTTCTATTTATGTTAAACGTTCTACATGTACAGAACAAAACTGTACAAAAGTGAAACATGGTGGCGATTGAATTATGCTATGGAGATGATTCAATTCTTCTGCCGTAGGCACCCTTAGACTGATTTATATTCAGGGATATATTAAACAATGATTTGCTTCCATATATTGAAGAAATTATGCTTTTGATAAATGTATTTCAACATGAAAACGATCCCAAGTAGAAATCCAAAATTGTGATAGATTGGTTCAAAGACTAAAATATCAAGCATTGTCTTACTCCTTCCAGTTTCCAGACTCTATAGAAAACGTAGGTCATCACATTTACAAGCAAAACAAACATAGAAATTTAATATTATCACATTAGCATCACAAATTACCAATTAGAAGGACAAAAATTTTGACACCATTCAATAAATATCTTTCACCTTAAATTCATTACACCCTAATCTGTTAAAACCTAGGATGTGTCCGTTGTTTTACAACAGCCTCAGACACATAAAATCCAACTATACCTCCTCTCGATTTTTTTTTATTCAATCGTGGGCATTGAAACCGGACCCCTGAGTGTTTCTTTGCAACGAATTAATCTACGGTTAAAAGGCGCCCAATATAGCAATTTAAACAGGCCTAAACAATGATCCAGCAACATTCCATTGATGCTTAGACAGTTCTCTGATCTGATCCTTTTCTTCTTTGCTCCTTATCGGAGGTGTATTCATCACTGACAGGCACATTAGTCGACCCTATCAGATGGAAACTAATGCAGGCACGCATGCTTGATTTTCCAAGAACCAACGATGTCGTTTTGTATATTTTTGTGTGAGTGTGTCAACAATGTCTAAAAGCTTTCTCGTATTAAAAGGTGACACTGTTTGGACCGCTTAAAAAAGTGTCACAAGGGATACATTACCGAAGTATTTTTTACATTTTGGGTTTGTTTTGGGTAACGTCAATCGTGGGAATTACGGGAAACACCTACTATGTCAAACTTTACGTCTTCGTCCAATTTTAAAAGTTTTATTTTTTTTACTGAAAAATATGTTTAAAAAATATGACTCTGGCAAAATTTTCCACAATAGTATTTTATTTCAATTTATATATTTAACAATACTGCAAACTAAAATCCTCCAATTTATAAATTATGATATTTACTAACGATTTTGCCATTCGATTGTTATTTTATTTCATGCAAACAATATTAATTCGTACAAAGTACATTTATTTAAAACATATTTCGTCCATTACGTTCATTAAAATTAATTGGTTGTTTTATGCAAAACCCAACAATCTATTAATTACAAGTAATGATGAATAATGAAAAATAAACTGTACTCGCGCAAAACTGGCTCTCATCAGAATCCGGCTGCATAATTTACGAAGTGGCGGCAGCAACGCTGCTGTAGCATTGTGTTCATAAACCAGTTGTGGTATATCAGCATATTATCGGGGTCCTTAGGTAAACAGTGATTGTATGGGGCCAATGTGCCGTCGCTAATCCCCTATAATCGGCCAATACTGAACGGATTATGGTCGTGAGTTTCGCACCTCTAAAGCACACCACAATCCGTCGATGAATCGATAATGCAGACCGAACAATGCTTCACATCCGGAACCGGCTCAATGACGGGGATGTTTGGTGAGTTTTTCGAGAAAAGCGGAATTCACTGTTTTGGTACAATACCCGATTTATGGGAAGTACTTAGGGAGTTTATTATGGTTATTGATCTGTGCCATGAGATGAATTCAGTGGGATTTGCCGGAATAGAAAAATCTTATATTTTACAAATGTTAAAATCAAAATAATAACTACGTATTACAGAAAGAAAAAACTTTATTTAAAATCACCAAAATAGAATTGTACAATTATAAACTACAACATGATTAATTTATTTTCTGTATGCTTCGCCGACCACCAACTTTTATTTTACCAGTTAGTTTTCTAGATTCAGTCACGGTAACTAAGCCTTACAAGAAGATCACTCATCTGCATATCTTTTACCATGTTTTCTTCAAGAAGCTACAATAATAATACACTAGATATAAAAAATTAAAATGTAGATTATCTATATTTTACCACTCTTAAACATAACTTAAGTTCATTCACAAATAGTAACAACCCTTGCTTTTCTATACAATAATGATCTTCTTTGAGGGTATGTATGTCAGCCATAGTCTCCTTATGCTACAATCAACCAGATATTGAATATTTAGATAAACAGAGCACAGCATTTATAACTTACAGCAATGGCTTGATCTATCTTATCCCTTTCAAACTGATCAATTCTTTCAATTAGATTATTTAGCAGCCTTGCGGCATTCTCATCATCGTGGTTCTTTTGTGTAATAATTGGGAAGGCTAAATTAAATTAAATATTAAAAAAATAAAAACTTTACATAAATTAAATATTTTAAACCAAATGATTCCATTCTCAAGGCACTTAAATGATCTCTAAGCACAAACAATTCATCCTGAATATGCTCTTTTTCGCGTTTTTCTTTTTCTAATTCTTGAAAGGTTTCACCTAATTGAGTTTTCAATTCCAGAATTTCAGTCAGAAGTTTCTTCTCCGTTTCTTGAGTTAAATTTTCTGAAAGCGAGCACCTTTCCTCAGCTATGTCACACCTACGGAAAGTAAATCAAAATAATTACGATCTTTAATAAAATGTTGGGGCACAACCTAATTTCTAACTCGTTGTTCGTTGCGTTTAGATTCTGCAGCGACAACTCAAGTTGTTCTATCTTGTTAAGAAATTCTTCTTTTTCTTTCAACCACATATATTCTTTTGATTTGTGCTCATTTCGTACAACACTGTAAAGTAAATATTATAAATACAGAATTAAAAATTGCCAATAATAAATCTACTATTTGAATATTTTACTTTATCTTCCCGTTAAAGTCAGTAAGGTTCATTTCAGCAGTTAATACTTTAGCTTCCATTTCAATATTTTTGTTCTTTAGCATTTTTATAGCACGGAGATTCAAATCGTTTCTGTTCTTGATATCAAGTAAAGAATGTTTTGTTTCTTCAAGATCCTTTATTAATTCCTGAAATTATGAAATTGCTAAAGGAAATAAAAGTAAGCAAGTCTGGCCACATACCGCGTTTTTTTCTTTCTGATTTTTAATTTCTTCCAGTGCCTTGTAACTGTTGGCTTTTTCTTCAGCCAGTTTTCTCGTTAAGTCTCGAATTGTTTCCTCTGCTTTTCCTTTACAGTGTGCCATAGCAAGAGTTTGCCTTTTAAGCAACCCATTTACCCGTTCATTTTGGGAAGTTACAGCTAAATCGATGCCCGACTGAAGATCCAAGCTTTCACATTTCAAAGTTTCTACCATAAAGATGAAATTTTTATAATCAAGTTCCGGCACCTGTTCGAGCGTTTTTACAAGGACTTCACGTCGTTCCAATAGGTTCTTGCAAATTGTCAACCACACCTCCGAAATTTCATCCAGAGATTGCTTCATAACATCTACAACTTCTTCATCGTCAGTGTTTGATTCACCACTATCTTGCTTCCCACATGGTTCCATCCCCTAAAATTGTGCAGTAAAAATCTTTTGTATCGATATGATATTCTTAAATACTATCGGATTTTGATTGTGCGTTTGGTAAAAACTTGAAGTCAAAGCTTGACCATCAGCTAAAATTTTGGTACTGGAATTTTTTCATTTACTTGTCATAATTGTCAATTTATGTTTGACATATAGTCGAGATGCATCCTAATTATTATAATTTTAGCTACTAAATATCTGTGATTATGAGCTCATTATAATATATTACATATAATTTGTTTAAAAAGAATTAAAATAAGCATTAGGGTGGACCAAAAAAATCAACTATTTTTTTTTAACTTCCGACAATAAAAAATTGGTCTTAGGCACTTTTAAAAATTGATCTCCAAAGATGAGCTCTTAATTTTTATAGGAAGATTCTGACTGAAGATCAATTTTCCATTTCAGTTCTATATGAAAAAATCCATATCTCGTCATTACTTGATTGTACAGAAAATTTCTATTTACATTTTTTGTAGGAAATTGGACGCTCTACAAAAAAAGTATCTCACAATTTTTTCTTAACTCTTACCGTTTACTAAATTTTTTAACTCGTAGATAAATAATTACAAAATGCGCAACACATATCTTTGTAGGAAATTAAAGGCTCTACAAAAAAGGTCTCTTGTAGTTAATCGGTTACTTTGACCATTTAGAAGAAATTCGCATTCAATTCCCAATGCGTACTGATTTTAATAGTTTTTTAATAAATATTTTAAATTTATCCATTTAAGTCAAGAATTTTAAGTTAATTAATATCTATTTCAGAAAAAAAAGTTTTTTATTTAAAAAATATCATTAATTATGTCAATAGAAAAATGTACAATAGAAATGTAACGGGAAACATAGAAATGAAAAAAGGTAGATGGCGCTAATGTCACAAGTTATGAACAACGGAACTACCAACATTTGAAACTAAATTCTCAAATTCCCCAGACTAAAAATATTCAATTATAAATTCCGTGGAAAATAAATTTGAGTTACATTTTAAATAAACTCACATATTTATGAATATTTTCAAAATTTATGACTTAAATTGCGCTTTGGGATTCGAATTTGAATATCTTCTCAATGGTTAAAGTAATCTATTAATCACAGCAGACCCTTTAAGAGCGTTTAATATTGGACATTTTATAATATTTACTTACCAACGAGTTAATAAATTTAGAAGTAAAAATGAAATTTTTGTTAAATTCTTCAAACTTTGACCTCCCATATCTTCTAAGTGGTAAGAGTTGTAAAAAAATTGTAATTAATTTTTTTGTAGATCGTTCAATTTCCTACAAAAAAGTAGATAGAAATTTTCTGTACGATCAAGTAATGGCGAGATAAGCATTTTGCCATATGGGACTGTAGAAAAAATGTAAAACTTAGATGAAGAGGATGTTCTTATTAAAATTAAGAGCTCATTTTTGGAGAGCATTATTTATGGGTGTCTAGGAACCAATTTTATACGGTCGGAAGTTAAAAAGGAATAAATGAATAAAGTTCACAACTCGGCAGTCTGTTTACGGTATCGTTTTATCTTCCGCTGCTTATTTGGATACACTATTGTATGCATTCGTATTGATTTTGGTTGTCCTAAATCCAGCCTTCAAATCTGCTTTTCCTTTCAGCACGAACCCTAATGGCGTTATAATACCGTCCGTTCGACGTACTCCCGAAAGCGACGACGCGAATATTTCACACAAAGAGATTTCAAAAACGATGAGTGTCTTTACGCAGTTTTTTGGTCTTATCTTTGAGGTAACAGCAATGGAACTGTTCCAAAGTCGCTGGGGTCGTTGTGATCCCATTAGTTATGGGTAGGTTACTTCGAATATTGATGTTTTGTACTCGAGTAAATCTAGATAAACATTGTTATGGATCTGTTTTATATCTCGGCTTTGCGAACATGAAACATGCAGCCAACTCTATGATGAATATTAACATTCGCTGGAATTATTATTTATTTGGCTACAGCTAATAAAATAAGCGAGGAAATGTGAATCACAACGAAGAGATTTGTTGTATTTTTAGGAGCCAAAACCCCGTCAAACTCTTGTGATGTTTGCTCGCGTTTCAAATCGAATCAGACCGACTAACTTAATCAGCAACCCTTCCCGTGTACAGTTCATCCGCAAATCAAATAAATGCCGCGTATTCGGCGGAAAATATCGCCGCCGTGTTTGCGCCGGCACAACACACGCACACACACAGAGCGAGGGGGTAATGAGATTTGGTCGGCTGGTCGAAATGATTGAGCGCGTCCCGGGCTTAAAACGCGACCGGTCCCGCTGCCTGCATATTAATATCAAAGTGCGCTTATGACGGTAAAACATCGGGAGCGGGAGCCTGGGCGTGCCCGCGTGTGCCTGGATTGGTCGCAGTGTCCGGATTCTCCGGATCAATATCACCGTCGATGCCCGGATTCAAGCCCGGATGTATTATATTCTGTATCAGGTTACAGGCTTCGGCTGCTTACGCTACTGTCTGCCACATTGTTCACACCGGGCGCCGCCGCCGCTTCCGCCTCTCTCCAGCGCAATCTCAATGCTACAACGAAACCAAATCTATACTGGAACTGACGGACGGAAACTCTTTGTTTATTGGGAACCACGCCGTTGTTGCACGTCAGACGGCTAATGACTTGATAAGGTAATCAGAAGGGTCCTCAAATGTATATAAATTTTTCCTATTCTAATAATTTAAAAATTCATCGACGTGGTTAAGGATTATAATATTGAATCTAAAGAATACAAAATTTAAAGGATCTAAGAAATTAAATTTTTAACAAAATGACGGTATTTTAACGATTTTAACTAATAAAATTAATTTGAAGAATGTGAAAGCTCTAAAAATTAAAAAAAAAAAAATAAAGAAACCTCACTAAAAATAAAAAATAGTTTAGAATAAAATAAGAGATACCGTAATGTACATCAAAAATTAATAAATCTAGAGTATTAATATTATCTAAGATAATTAGGTAAAATAAATAACCTTAAAAATTTAAATAATAAAAAAAAATATGAAATGAAATATTTAAATAAACTAAAAAATCAACATTACTACTCTAATATCCGCAATAATTTATGGTACATAAAAAATCTAAATATACACTTAGAAACTTATTTACTATAACAATTTAAAAATAAATAATATTAAAATATTAAATATATTAAAATTGGAATAATTAAATAACATAAACATATAGTGAAGAAATATAACAAAATTAAATATTTAAGAGAAATTTGAAGAATATAAAAAATCTTAGGAATAATATCATTAGATAATATAAATATTCTTATGAATTTAAGAAATTTATTAAATAGAAAAACTAAAAAGTTTAATTCGACTAGGAAAGAAATGTTTATAATTATAATATAAAAAATATGGAATCTAAGGTGTGTTTTATTAATTAAATAATAGTGAAAGAATTTGATAAATTTAATATATATTATATATATTATATATATATATATATATATATATATATATATATATATATAATATAATATTGAAATAATTAAATTGTAATATTAATCAAATAAAATCATAATTTTAAATATATTAAAATTATAGTACTGGATTAACATTATATGTATATGCAAAATATAACAAGTTTGAATATTTGGGAGAAATCTTAGGAATATAAAGTTATTCTTATAATTATATAATTTATGATAATTTTATTAAAAAAGAATATAAAAAATATTAGGAAAAAATGTTTATAAACACAATTTAAAGAATTTAAGGAATCTAAAGAATGTGTATTATTAATTAAATCATAGTGAAATAATTTGATAAATTCAAAGAATCTAATAAATTGAAAGAATTTACAGACCCTAAAAAAACAGAGGGTTCTAAATAAATAAAATAAAATAATTATTTAAAAATTTAAAGAATTTAGTACTTCTAACAAATTTAGAAAATTTAAAATAATCAAGCATTTTAAAAATTATTTAAAAATCTCAAAAACAAATTCTTGAAATGATTAAAACAATTTAATATTACAAAATATTAAACAATTTTATAAATTATGGTCGAGTATTCATTAAATAAATAAAATTATAATTTTAAATATATTAAAATTGGAGTATTTGAATAACATATATATGAAAAAATGTAACGATTTTGAATATTTGAGAGAAAATTAAAGAATATAAAAAATCTTAAGAATGTTTTTATTAATTTATGAAATTTATTTAATAGAAAAAAAAGTATAATCAGAGTAATTTAAAGAATTTATGGAATGGGTGTTATCAATTAAATAATAGTGAAAGAATTTGATAATTTAAAGAATCTAATAAATTGAAATAATTTACAAACTTTAAAAAATCTGAGGGTTCTAAATAAATAAAAAAAAATAGTTATTTAGAAATTTAAAGACTTTAATATTCCTAATGAATTTAGAAAATTTAAAATAACCAGGCACATAAAAATAATTTTAAAAAATTTTAAATAAATTCTTGAAATAATTAAATTGTTTTTATTAGATAAATAAAATTATATTTTAAAATATATTAAAACTGGAATATTTCACTAACATGAACATATATGTATGTTAAAAATATAATGAGTTTGAATATTTGGGAGAAATTTAAAGAATATAAAAAATCTTAGGTATATAAATTTATTCTTATAATTATATTATATAAATTATGAAATTTATTAAATAGAAAAACTAAAAAGTCTATTTAGAGTAGAAAACAAAATGTTTATAAATAATAATATATTTAAAGAATTTATGAAATCCAAAGAAGGTATTATTAATTAAATAATAATGAAGAATATTGTGTAATTAAAAAAACTGTAAAAAAATGGGTAGTGGTGTATGTGTTCAAATGTAAATAAAACAAAAATAAAATTTTGAAGATATTAAAATTGGAATTTTTAAATAATATAAACATGTAACATATATATGTGAAAAATATAACAAATGTGAATATTTGAAAGAAATTTTAAAATATAATTAATAATAAAATGTAAATTAAATTTAATTAATTTAAAGAATTTAGTAATTTAAATGAATCTAAATAAGAAAAATTTTCCTAATTAACTTAAAAAACATTAGAAAGCAAAAATTTCAATGTAATAAGAAATTTATGAAATAAATAAATAAAAGTAATATTAATATAATTTGGAACATTACAGCAGTATAATACTAAAAAATCAAAATCTGAAATCTACAGAGAAATTGATAAATTGCAAATAATTTTTTAGGAATAATAATAATAATAATAATAATAATAATAGCTTTAACCGAATATGACTGATTTAGGAATATTTTAACTTTGTTTGGAATGTAACTAAATAAGTTTTTTATTTATTTTGACCTCTAACTTAGAAAATGTATGTGTTTCAGAGTTACAGTAGTAATTTAACAAGACTTGTTCTTTTGTATGGGTTATTTAGTAGACTATATACATATTTTAGGTACATTTTCCGGTAAACACGACGTGGTTCAGAAAGTGTGACGGATCCGTCCGACGCGTCGACCGTATCAATGTCAGCGGAGAGTTTTGTGTTCGGCCACGTCTTGTGTTCGCCGGCGCGAGGCCCACGGACGGAGGTATCAGTTTCATTGGGTGCCAAATCCACCACGTGATTGGCTCTTGTGCCATGATACGGGTACGCCCCCTTATTTGTCATCATCCTTGGATCACTTTTGGTCCCCCTGGGCGACCTTGCGTGCGTGGGGACGTATCGATGTCACTGCGTCGCGGATCCTCACATACTCTATGGTCCAATGACAATGTTTCACTTGAATTTACATAGGTAGTAGCACTGGGGCAGAAAACTCATGAAGCTTTTAATCCGCAGGCCAACGATGACACACTAATATAAACATTTTAGGGACAGAATCCAAATGTGGAACATAATTTGCATTGTCGCAGTCGTATGGCTTTAAATCGCAAGCAGATAGAAATCGTGAGATAGAAATCACCCCGTATTTCTTTAATAGAGGCGTTATTAATGTGGCTCCGCAGCAGAGAGAACACTAAGTATATCGTAGTTTGTAATGTGGTGCACCTGGCGTCCACCAGCTGTTGTATTTCGCTTTCTGAAATGTTTTTGTAAGTGAAATGTATTTTATCTCGTGTGTTTATCTAACACCTTCGACTGCTCTCTGAAAACTGCCAACAGATTGAGACTGTGTAGTCGGAACGGATTTTACAAATGCATTTGTCTGTGACATAATTGGTTTTGTTAATGAATAAAACGGTGGAATTTGTTTGTTGTTGTCAAGAGTCTCTCCATGTATTCTGTAGAATCCAATATGTCCGTATTTTATAAAACTGTCAGTTTGTATTGCCTGACATTTGATAACAATAATAATAATTATGCCCAACAGAATTAACGTCAAAGCAAAAAATAAATATACACGTATATATTTATAAAATAATACATCTTGATTAAAAATATCATAGCAATATTTAGTTAGCATTCCTGCACATTTGGAAAACTGGGCTTTTTTGTAGAACTTTTGTTCTATGTCTTGCTATGGTGAAAAAAACGCTGCTTCTTGAGTTAAATCTTGGCACGTTAAATTTAATGTTGGTTAGTATATAAGAACAATCAATTTTGCCATGTAATATTTTGACAAGAAACTTTGCTGACGTTTTTTTCGTTTCGCATACATTGTTCTTCTGAAAGCTCAAGTTCTTAAGGTATTGTTGCTGAATAGATACCAGGCTAATTTGATGGCAAGTGTAAATGGGATTCCAGACAACACCGCAATACTCCAATTTGCTTCGTATCAGGGCAGAAAATAGAGTAATGAGAATTTAGCGATTTGCAGTTACGTCAGAGAAATCCCAAGATCTTGTATTCATTGTTTGCGGCGCAAAAGATAAAAATCCCAGATCTTTACAACAATCTTTCTTCACCAGCACGCATCCATTTATATTGTATAAAAATTTGACTGGCAATTTACGTTTGGTATAACTTACAATTAAGCATTTCTTTACATGTAGCTGGAGGTGGTTACTCTGACACCACGCCATCAAAGTATTAATATCACTTTGTAGAGTAAGGACTTGCACAATACTGTCGACTTGATAATATAGCTTCAGATCATCAGCATAGGTTAGACTACATCATAAAAACAAACTCAATAAGTCATTGATGAATAAAAGAAATAATAGGGGTCTCAAGTTAGACCCCTGCGGTAAGCCAGAGGATGCAGGTAAGTGTGAGATCTAAATCCGTTGAAGTTGGCGTAACAAGTTCTGTTCCGGACATAACTCTCAATTAAATTAATAAGCCAAAAGTATCAAGTATCAAGTATGTTCAACAGTATAATATGGTCAATAGTAATATAGAATATAGTCAATAGAAAAGTCTATAAATGACGTCCATCTGTCTTTTACGATCTATTGACAAACTTATATCTTGGATCATACATATCAAATTATTGGTGGTGGACCTGCCTAACATAAAACAGCGAACAGAAATTTTGATAAATGACAAAATATAACACCTGTTCAAATATTTTAAAGATATTACTTAATATAGAGATATGTCTGTAATTATTAATATTAGACTCATCTTTTTATAATACTGGGGTAATTTTGGCAGTTTGCAGCAGATGGGAAGGTATTAGTTTTGAGAAACAAATTGAAAATAATTTTTAATGGTTTCAAAAATTAAATTTGCAATACTTGTCAGACTCATTCACTTCATTAATCTGAATACATTGATTAGAACACGCAGATTCAGAGCGACGATCAGTCGCAATAAATACCCTACCAAATTCATCAGCAAATTGATCCACAATATCTTGAGGACTAGTATAAGTAACGCTGTTGATGTTGAGTACCCTGAAGATATTAGAAAAAATATGCTATAACTGATGCATATGCATTTTGTGTACTTTTCTTAATTAAAAAACAAGTCATAATTTTTTTATTAATGGATATGTGGTATACAAAAGGATAAAGTGCCTATTTAAGATAAGTTATGAAACATTGTGGTTGAAAATTATAATGGTTGTTCTGTCATTGTAAAAATGGAATAAACACATAATATTTTACGAATATTAGACTGTACGTTTTTCTAGAAACTCGTAAATCATACTAACGTCGCATGACGTGGAAATATCAATATTACAAGGGACCACGGAAACAATTACCGTGTCCGCTGCTTAACAAATAATATGGCTCTCTAATGGAATAAGCTTTCCATTGACCGAAAATCGTGAAATAGGAGAGAAACAAGCAAAGGAACGAACAATATCCACACAATGGGAGTTTCAATCGAATTTCAACCCCTTGTTCGAGCGTTGACGTCACACCGATATTATCACCGATAGCAACGTGTGAGCTGTCAGCTTGAAATCGAAATAATGACCCCGATTTGCTTGTTGGCAGATATGCGGATAATTTGAAGCACTGCTGCCAAAAGATCTCTAACTGACGATCTTTTACCACATCGATATGTGTTGGTCACTACATTGACTTTTCAGAATTGTACATTAAATAAATGTTCTTTGAATTTTATCTTTACTAGGTTACTTTATCTTTACTAGGCTAATTGTACATTTTTTATGATTCAAAAATGAATAAATATTAGATCAGTAAGGAAATAAAGTTTGAAACATTTTTGAATTATTAAGAATAAACAACTTATTTCATATGTTTTTTGATGCAATGTGAGAGGAACCACAGAAATTCGCATGACAAGAAACTTTCCTTTAGAACAAGGTCTCAAACAATGCCAAAGAGTACTTGGATTTCGGTTCATGAGATTGGCAATTTCCATACATGAAAGTCCAGTCTATTTTGAGTTAATAATTCACTCTCTACCAAACTCACTTAGATGACTAAACTGAAAGAATACTTTAAACCTCCATTATACGAATTTAAAACACATAATCGTTGTCGAAAAATACATCTCGAAACTGTTCAAAATTTAAATTTGTTAAAACTGGATCACTGGATCTGTGTGCTCTATTTTCTATGTCACTAAGTTTATTAAAAATAAAACCCTAACCTACTTTCGATTCAATGTTTATTTCTGGAAGACTTTTTATCTAGAATATTTTAAATTTTATTGATTAAAATAGTGGAAAATATTTTTATAAATATTTTCAAAATTCATGACTTACATTTAAAATCTTTGATTCGAATGCGAATATCTTCCAAATAGTTAAAAAATATATGTTGGGCATTTTATATTAATTACTTATCTACGGGTTATAAAATTTGGAAGTAAAAAATAAATTTTCATTAAATTCTTCAAACTTTGACCAGCGATATCTTATAAACGGCAAGAGTTATGAAAAAATTGTGAGATACCTTTTTTGTAGAGCGTTCAATTTCATATACAAAATGTAAATAGAAATTTTTTGCAGGACCAAGTACTGACGAGATATAAATTTTGCCATATGTGACTGAATAAAAGAAATAGAAAACTGAGATGAAAATTAAGTGCTCATCTTTTGGGGAGCATTTTTTTAAGAAACCAATTTTTTAGTGTCGTTAATAAAACTAGTCGATTAGACATTTATAAATCAATTCATATACCCAAGTTTTTACAAAATTTTTGTTTGAAAATGTCGCCAGCACCACATTACAAATTAGAACGCGTCACAATTAAGAATATAATATGCACAAAGTAATCCAGTTTGTAAAATTGCGGTACATAAACAACAACATTGTAAAATTTCACCTGCAGTTCAATTATGCCGTGTTTAATGGCAATTAGAATAACCGCACCAACACCAACATCACCGAGAAATTGCACACGGCGTTACCCTGTGTGAATAGTGGATGTGGATACAGAATTAGGTGTAATCCGTAATCTAATCACTGCAACATTATTTATGACATTATCAAACCGAACAACTACGTGGTCTGATTTACTAGTTAGACGTACAGTTATTACGGACGTGGATGGTATCGTTTAGGGATTCAATTATGCCGATATTAATAGGCTAATCAGCGCGACTAAACTCACTTTTGCCTTTTCAGACATCGTGGGAGCACCGGATTCTTCTCTCGCTTCAATATTGCATTAATATTCAGCTAGTTGCAAGTCCACTTCGGTTTTATAAATGTTTTTGTTGTGTTTGTACAATCTTCTTTCAATGCCTTTCGCTTACAAACTACACATGTACTATTAGAATATTTACTTTGTCAAAAAAAACAAATAAATAAAATATACTAAAAATGAGAAGGTATTTTTTTCATAAATATTAAATTTCTTAATAAGGGAAACATCATTGGGTAAAACTGACTTGAAATATATTTGTTTATTATGAATTAAACTATCCTTGTTACATTTAATACTTGTTGCTTTCTACAAAATAATTATTTTTATCTGAATGATTCCAATGCCAAAAAAATAATCCAATCTTATGGACAACTAAAATTAAAGCCACCATGGGGAAAATGAGACCTGCTGAAATTAGACTGTGGGAAAATATTTCGTGGATTTGGGTTCATTTAACCCTAGATTTAGAAGAACAACCCTAGTTTCTACTAAAAATGTGAAAGACCAATTTTGATTTTCTTAAGATTACATTCAGTGAATTACAGGAATGATAGGAGCGATTAATTTTTAATGACAACTGTAAACGTTTAAGTAAATCAAACGTCAAACATTCTTCAGAGACAAAACTATACAGTTTACTTATACCCACAGTAGAATCTGTTGGTGGCTTAATTATGATAGAGGGATGCTATAATTCTTCTGTCGTAGGCCACCTTAGACTGATTTATGTGCGGGAATATATTAAACAATAATCTATATATTGAAGAAATGATGCTCTTAATAAATGTATTACAAAATGAAAACGATCCGCGTTGTTGTGTCCTGTCCACTCTAATCTTCAGACATCGACCCTATAAAAAACATAGAGAACCACATTTATAAATAAACTCGACAAAAAAAATTAATATAATTAAAATTAATTTGTCACACTACACTACTTTATTTTACAAAATTTAATTAAAGTTATTAATTACATTTATGTCTAGCTCAGAAAAATATCTGTAACATTTTATAGAATAAGAATATAGTAATTTTTATAATACCATATAAAACAATAATAGTAAATTAATATTTTATTATCACAATTCATGCTAAATTAGTAAAATTTCTATATTAACGATCACGAGTATATCAATATGAATGAATTAACTCTTTACTTTTTATATAAAATTGTTATTTAAAAATAAGAAAAGTACTAGTAATTATTAATTATTAGTAATTAATAAACATAACAGATGAACATTATTAATCATAAAAACTTATAAACTGGAATTGGAATTAACCTCGGATAAGATTAATTAATGTAGGAATCTGTCATACATTACTATTTAAATATGTGCACAGAGTTAAACAAACAGGAAACTTATTGAAATAAATTATTTTAGTTTTGTTAAAAAGTCTACACAACTGTTTATTAAATGCAATGTGGCGAAGTGAAAATTAGGTTATTTCAATATGTTTCGTGCAACTGCGGGAAAGTTCCAAATTTTTATGCGCAGTTTTCTCTAATAATCACACGAAGTGGTATTGCCATTAAAGTCGTCATTAAATTAATTCAATTACTGGTTTTCTTGTAGGTCAAATGTATAATATATAAATCAGTTATTTATTTCCGATTTCCTGTGGACACCGGCAAAAAAAAACATTCAAACAACGAATAGTCTGATTCCCAGAGACGATTTATAGTATGTAACTGTACGAGATCCTCCTCTTTTTGCTGGTGATAACCCATTTAGGAGTGCACCTGATGTGAACGTATTTTAGCTGTTTATGGAATTTATACGGCTGGACTGATAAGGTGTTGGAGAGTTTATTAAAATTAATTTTGAAATTTTCTAAATTTGATACTTATGTTATAATATTGAACAAACAAATTTCAGACAACCAGCAAAATAATAAAAATAACAGTAAATCACCAAAAATGAAAAAAAAAAAAAAACAGGATGACAAAAAAATGCTTCTAATGCTAGTTTTAAAATCTGTTATTACCACCTCCGACTCTAATGACATCCCTCATTCTATGTGAGAAGCTCCTTACAAGATTTCTAACGTAGTCCACATCCAAATGTTCCCTTTCTTCATTTACAACGTCTTTCAGCTCATCAAGAACTATATTATGGGTTCTTATGCATCTCTGTAGGTGGTCCTAAACATGCTGGATTGGATTTAGATCTGGACTATTTGCTGGACTAGAATTCCAACCTCTCGCAGGTAGTCTACAGTTGTTTGGTTGATTCCCATCAAATCCGCCACATATTGCTGCGACCTGCCATCTTCAATTAGGGCCCCTATTTGGGCTGCTTGAAATAAAATGTTTCATAGAATTTCTGTTTTGTTTTTTTTTATTATTATTTTTTTATTAGAATTTAAAATGGTGCTTTATATTGATCTAAAGGAAATCATACTTTTTTTACATTTACACATCGAAAATACAAAAAATACTAAATTTCAAAAACATATATTTATCCTCTATAATAATTTAACAAATTTTCAATTTTATTTTTGGTGTTGTTTTTTGCTTTATGTTCTTCCATAGTTTCTTCTAGAGATACTTAACCAACCTGAAAGCGTCATTGGAATTGTTCTCCAAATTATAGATCAGGGAAAAATTGTAGAATATAAATAAAAGAAACAGTTAATTTATTTACTCTAGTTATGCAAACAATTGATTTGTTACTATTAACACGTTTTTTTAATTAATATAATGTGTTAATTTATTCTTAGAATGTGTCTAGTTTTATAATAAAACTTTTATTTATCATTAACAATATATTTTTTATTGTTTATTATTATAATACTTACATAACTAAAATGTTTAATTTAATATTGAATGTGTTCTTAATTTCTTCGCTATCTGAATATGATTTGATATTTTTTATAAAATATCCATTCTTAATTACGTTCATGACGTATGTATATAAGTATATCGATTTACTTGTTATTATTTAATTACGTAATAACTACATAATAACCATAATGGGGCTAATCAATTGATTTTCACTTAACAATATTATGTAATAAAATTTTTATACTTGCCTGACATCTTTCGAATTGAAGTTGTGTCGATCGATGGGACGTAAAAAGTAAAACACAATGTTTGTAATATCAGTATGTAATATGTATTTATATACAATCGACAATTAATGTAAATATACTCATTTTATAAGATTAAATCAATAATAATATGCACGCATCTGTTCTTTAAATTTATCTACAGGATTGGATACGCGAACTTTCTACATTACAAATACTCTAACCACAATTTCAACCGTAATAGTATCGAAAAAACCTTCAACAAAATCATAGCTGCAGCATCCAAATTGTGAATTTTTATTATCAAATAATAAATATGTTTTTGTGCATTTCGAAATTGACTAAAAATGCGCTTCTCTAAATATAAATTTTATATAATTTTTAAATATATCTACAAATTGCCACTGAACATTTATAGTAAGTTTGATCACACCCCGGGTACACTTACTTTTCATAACTCTCGCATAAATGTATTTGCACTTGTAATGTCTTTTATTCGTAAATACACTTATGCAACGAATATCTAACTAAAAAGCCGTTAAAAAATATACAATATTGCATGAATAATTTATTCACAGTTTATCCCAATCGTGGGATGAATATCACGTGAGTCTCGGAGGCGAAAAAGGCCTATGTAAAAGTGGTGGGTTGGACGTGGGACTTGGGGGCGCTATTCTCACAATTCCCCCGTGTGCGTGAGTCAAGTTCAGGTTCGTGTGGGGCGAAGGAGGCGCCCCGAGTCGACTGGGTGCCGAAACCTGAATCCGAAGCGGGGTGGATAGGGGGGAGGTTGAAATTTGGTGATTGCCTAAACGTAAGGGTAATGGTTGCTCGATTTTTATATCCGACGGACTCCTCAAATTGTCCGCGATCCTCAAATTCATCGGCGGCGAGTTTTGCAACGACGTCTGAGGCGGTGGCGGGCTACCTTTGTCGTGCGCGTAATCCGTCGAGTCCACGTCGATGGGCGATTCGGAGTTCAATCTGGTGTTGTAATTCGATGTTGATGTGTTGGTATCTACGTTGATGGGCGAGTCTTGATTCCTGTATTTCCTGTCCAGATTGAAGTTGGGCGGCGTCGGTGATTCACGGTCCAAACGGAAACTGGGCGGAGTGTTGGCGGTGAATCGGAACTGAGCGGGCATCGGGCCGGGTGAGTGGGCGCCGAATCTGAAGGAGGTTATGGGATTCGGTGATCTGGATCGGCTGAACAGGAGATTGCCCGGCGACCGTTCCGGCGGTGAGTGAGGGGCGCCCAGCGAAATGTCCGAGTCGGAGTCGGAAGGAGTTGGACTTAAAGGCGGTTGTCTTCCTCCTCCTGGGTGGACTAACTGGGCGGCGAGCTGTTGTTGTTGCATCCTGAAACAAAAAACAAACATTGTTATTATATGTATTTAAATAAATTGAGTTCTATTCATAATTTTCATAATGAAGTCCTTAAAAAATAGAGTCCAGTTACATTTAAGGAAAATTTCCTTCGTTTAATTTAGTATATAACTTTTAAAATTTCTTATTACACTGAAAATTGCCTGAAAAGCTCTTAGCTGTTTTTCAGGTGGTCGTTTAATACTCGAATTGTTTCATATTCCCTTTATTAGCATTTTTAATAGAGTGTCCCGACTGTCGTCCCTATTCCTTCCTTTCTAACAAAATCATCCTTCCGTTTCGCTGGATATTACAAACTCTCTCGAGCCGACCCGTTTTTTTATTCCCAGTGAGTTCGTTTAATTTGACGGTTTCGCAAAAAGAAACAGCAATGAAATGCAGATTGGATAATTAGGGGAGAGTCATGCGACTGTAATGTCCATGAAATGAATGGAAACAGAAAAATTTGCAATGTATCTTTTTCCTTGGAGCAAACGTAAACACGATTGTCGTATATTATCTACGACAGTGACGTGATAGATATACTTTATATGCGGTTTAAGAAAAACCACAACTAATTTGTGCCTCTCAAACAATTTCGAGATAATAATTGTGGTCGTGCAAGGTGTTTATGGTGTTTTTGCTTATATAACAAAATATCTAATTGTTTACAATTAAAACTGATGGCTTTAACTTTTTCATATTAATATTGTAATTAATATTTAAGCAATAAAACTCATTGTACTTAATCGATATACTAAATTAAAATTCATTGGGGACTTCATGGTGGTACAAGGATTGAAACATAATAATTTCCTGGCTGGAATAAATTCCTCAACCTTCCCCTTCACATGTTCTCTTGAACCTCCCTTTTCGTGCCACACAACCAGTCGATCAAGTTTTTTTGTATCCATGCATACAATTAAGCAGCGTATTTGTAATAAAACCGAAGAAATATATCCATTAACCACTAATGATACCACTATCTGATAACGGAGGTTTGTTTTGTGAAATTAATAAACTTCATAAAAATGGCTGCATGCCATACTCGCACATTTGCCTCCATTAAAAACGATGATATTTGTATTTTCGTATAGATTATATCTAGACAAGAGTTGTGTTTTATAAACATATGAGTACAAATAATTAATGAGCGTATTATATGTTCTTTATCGAATTGCTTGACCATTACACCACGATCAAAATAGAGAAAATCAACGAGCACATTTTAGCAAAGGAACGATTATTTAGTCATGGCTCGATGAGTTTAATTAAGTAGCACTGATAATGATATGTAATTACGATTTGGATTAAGCGCAGACTAAGCGAAAAAAGCGTTTAAAATTTGATTAGTGTACAACCAAGTTTTATTACGTTTTTGCTAATACTATTTCTGACGTTGATTAAAGAATTATTAGGTGTCCCTGAAACAGGCAATTGCTGTTATTAAATGAAATTATAACATAATTTTACGATAAAAATATCAGTTGTACCCGAATACAATTCCCTCCCCAATTTCATCTGTTCAATTTAAATCCGTAAAACATTCGAGGCGAGGAGATCAGCAGTTATCGCCGGTAATATGACAAGGCATTGACGAGGGAAACGGGGAAAACCGACAGGGGAACAAAACAAACTAAAATCCATGCACCTACGGCCAGTAATAACTTCTAAATCTCCAGAGATTAGCCGACAGAGGCCACTCGACCGGATCTACTCCGGAAAAATTGATTTTTGCACATCAATATTTATTCAAGAGTGCGGAGAGAATATGCATGTAACGTGGGCTGGAAACGGTATAATGATGAGATAGGAATGATTCAATCTCATCGTAAAATTGAATCGGCCGCAATCTCCCCGACAAAGATATCGCTCATCAATTCGCAATTTTCCACTGATTATCCGGTCGGGATTTAATTAAATGAGAAATTCGTTAAAGTTGGTCGCGGTACGCAAGTGAAGCTTGCTTATCAAAGCCTAAAACAATTTGCGACTCGTACTGTGGGCCGTCCTTAACTTGAAATGAGCCCGTGAGGCAGCGCCAGATCATCTTTGTGTCGCTATCAAAACTCATATACCGAATTAACTTGATTAGCCATTGAAATGAACGCCCCGGGCGATGCAACGAGACCTGCCCTAATGCGGCCTAATCGAATCCCCGTTCGTTGCCATTCAGTTTTGGCACAATGTACCCAACAATCCACAAAGATTACTTGTTCTATTTTATTTTTAATGGTTTAATAGACAACCAAGTCAAACCAACAATTCTTTCAATGTTTCAATTTGACCACCTAAAATATAATTAGACCTGATCTCCATTTTGAGGTTACACAATCGGTAGCAAAACCAGAACTGGACTATTAAATGTTTCTAAATACCACCCTGAGGCAAAGTGGACGATAAATCCATATCTCAACTACAAAGCGTTTCATCAAACTGTTTCTACTGTCCAGCAAAAATTATCTGCGCTTGGTGTTGTCACTAGAGGCGTGGCACTTTAAAAAAATGCATCCGAACAAAGGTCGGCCATGTTTCGGTGTAATGGACGTGTCGCGTTTTGTTACCATATATCCCCGGTTGCGGCACAAAGGGCACACAGCACCGATACACGGCAATTAGGGCGGTACACCGGTCATGTGATACCATCTCGATTTGAATACTAAATGTACCTTCCCGTCGGCAAAAGGTCTCACTCTTTCTCTGCGAGAGTGGATGTAGCCCATAGATGTGACCTTTGACGTCCGTGCTTTAATTAGTATATTGAAGGTCTCGACTCGTAGAAATAGTGATGAACCAACTAAATTAGACTGTTCTAATCCTTCTTTACGTAGACTTTAAAACACCATTGTGAATGAAACAAAGCAAACAGCCAGTTGTAATACTGACCGTCCAAATTCCCACAGGCGTTAACGCATTAATTAATCAAGGTGCGTATTCCCCCCTGCCTACTAACTTTAAAATCTTCTTAGCTCGGGGTGTTAACGCATCTCGGGGCTTTGGACTTTCCCCGATGCCATGGTCTGTTTTGTTAAAGGAGCGGGTCTCATTAACGGAGTCCCGCTGGGAGAGGAGGTCTGTTTGTGTTCCCTTAAACTACCCGACAAATTGCCCCTAAATGCTAAGAGGTTAACTTAAGACACTCGCGTCTGTGCAGGAACATAATCTCTCCGTGAATGATTTATGGCCGTTGTTTTGTCGACACTCGGTTCCGTTTTATTAGTTATAATTGAAGTGTGGGGAGTTTTATTAGTATTTAGTTGGTGTTGGTAAAACAAATCGAAATGAAATGTATTTTTGTTAACGATTAAAAAAACTTTATAAGTTGAATGCAGAGGTTTAAATATTGTTGTTCGATCTACGTTGTATTAATAAAAATATTTTAAAAAGATTACAGTATTGACATCATTAACTTTAATAAATACGCTTTGATTCTAGATACAGTTGTTAACTTGCTATTTAATATCATTTTGTTTTATGTAATAGTAAATTGGAATTGTTTAAAGTGGCCATAATTCATTTACAATTAATTATTCATGCATACAATTCAACACTGAGGAAACTGCTACGTGAAATAAATGAAGTAATATAATTTAATTAATACTGACACTTATTAATATTGAAACATAGACACAGATTTGATTTGTCGTAGGATATGCATCCTGTATCGGAGTTAATTAAATTGGAATACGTAAAATATGGATCACAATATTCTCAGGAATCTCAGCATCAGGTTGACCCACTTTACGAAGTGTTCGCGTTCTCGTCACAGCCGTATCGAATCACCAACGTGACACCTTCAATAAAATATTGATTTGTATCCGTCACAATGATTTGAAATGCGCAATTATTGGTTTGCGTTAGCCATTAAAGCGATTCAATAATTATACGCGTCCACGATACCGGATCGTCTTGCGTCCATTGTCCACGAACAAATCTAATAATTTCCATTCATGCACCTAAAATTCCCATATCAATAACACACAAAACAGTAATGGATACGAACACCCGAAGTTTTTTGTCCGTACCCCGCAATTATTTTATTGTATTTGCAAACAAAGCCGATTAAAAAAAGACCGTACACAGTTTTACTATCCAGTGGTCCATTGCAGTTGATCTTTGCCGAGATCGGGAGATCTCCGGGTACTGTGTAATACGGGTGCCGTGTGCACTGTGATCTGCGACGTGTAATTCGAGCGGTGTCTATTACAACCCCCATTGTGTTCGGGGTATAATGGCACTGTGCGTGTGTACAGAACTTTCAAAAGTATTTCGCTGTGGTCTTTAAAATAATGTGCGGCACAATAGCTTGAAGAACAAGTACATAACACAACCGTGGTGTTTTTCTGACATTGTATTTTTTAGTACATTCTCTATTTTTTATATAAATATGTAGTTCTTAGAAAGCATTATTAAAAATTCATTTGAATTAGCTTTTTGTAAGTTGTCAGAATTTTCAAAAAAATACATTAAAAGGACAAATTAAATAAAAGTAGCAGCAGCGGAGAAATGGTCATCGTTGGGTAATTGTACGTAAACCTATAATCAAATTGTCAATACCCATTCAAAATTATATGTAACAGAAATTAAGGAACTCCAATAAATAATTATTACAAGTTATAATTTTATTCCTTTACATTTTAAAATTATACATTTTAACCATGTCATTTTAATAATACATAAAATATCCTATAATGTAACACTTTCAAATTAATTTTGGAACATTTTAAAGAGGAATTAAAAAACTTCAAGACAATAAACTAGACACAGAAATAAAGTATCGATCATATAATAATGTACATTATACATGTACACTGCTCCAAGAAATTTGTGAGTCACCTATAATTTTATCAATATTTTTTTATTTATGTAAATAGTACATTATTTGTAGGAACTTTGACTTTTAAAAAGTGTGCAGAAAATTTTACAAGATGTTTAGTTTTTTTTGTTATTATACCAATTCTGGTAAATTAGTACAACAGGTTAAACTGTCGCCGCAGCGTCCCATTGCGTTAGATCTCATTTATTATGCCCATTTTCTTTTTAATTTACGCCAATTGTCAATATACAAGGGCAATCTAGAAATTTAACTTGCTATGAGTGTGCCCAAGCGGTTATTTTAGTAAAAGAAGGTTGGTGTTACCGCAGAATAGCCGAAAGGTTTGGTGTATCCCATACATCCATTTCCCATATGCTACAACGGTACATGGAGACTGGTGACCATACTAGAAGACCAGGTCAAGGTAGAAATCGAACTATAACACCTGCTCAAGATCGTTTTTTGAGACTTTTAACTTTGAGACAACGATTTGTGACTACAAAAAGTTTACAATCTCAGTGAGAAAACGTAGAAGGGGAAGACAATTTGCAACCCCGTGTTTTTGCTCGAGGCTCGATCTTAAACGTGGATAATCGCAGAGTTCACCAACAAGTCAGCACTTCTGACGTTGGGATTAATGCTATGGCCTGGCCAGCTCGCAGTCCAGACATTAACCCAATAGAACATATCTGTGACATTTTTGGAAGACATTTAATGGACCATCCTAACAGTCCAAATAACTTAGAGGATGCGGAGTGTCTTCTACTTTAAATTTTGGAGAATTTGGACCAAAATGAAATTCGAACCCAGATTTTGAATATGAGATTGACATAATCCACATTATGTTCAAATTTTTATTTTTTATAAACGTCAAATTTTAATAATCTTTAATTATTTTAGAAGAAAATATATTTTTTAATATCTTTTGTAACAACTACAAATAAAACCCTATTTTAAAAAACTCCCGTCTTCAGAAAATATTAATAATAATCAATAATTATTGGTGTGGTGCGTTAATTTCTTGTATCAGAGTGTTCCCCAATAAACCAGAGGAACAGATTAATTTTTAACATCATAACACTTCTTCATTTTTATAAGAATGATTTCACAGTTCCGTCCATTGTATAGGAGGAATGTTCATTTCTTACGTGTTTCAATTACTAAAACAAAAATTAATTGAGAATTTTCGGTAGAATAACGTCGCGGCACAAAGTAAAATTGAAACCGTTCTCGTCCCAGTTTTGCGGTAATTGTTTTCGGCCATATCAACCGGTACATGTATAACGCGATTAGTCGTGCTACTGCCACAGACTCGGATTTCGTGTCTCAACCGGTCTGAGTTGTCGAGTAACAGACTTGGCGAGCGCCCGCGGGCGGCGCGCCCGCCGTCGTAACTCCATTACAACTCCATTATCTTTCTGCTACGCTCCGGCTACGCGGTTTTGTTGTGATACGATGCTTATCTGCCTAATGAGCGACCGTCATACATATACATGATGGCAAAAATTAAATTTCATTATTTGCGCCTTCGGGAACGGTCCCGGGACCGGGTTAGAAAGAAATGTTCGCATGAGTGCAACCCCATCATCTGCACTAATGGAGAAGTTATTATTTTGGGTTCTACGTCGGTGCAGACGACTATTTGCTTCGGATTTAATCATAATCACTTTTTGGCTGACAAAAATTTGAAGTCAAAAATGAGTATTACAATTAATTAATCGTAAATAAAAAGGGAGATCTACAACGTGATTAAAATACATGTGAAGTACATCAACTATTAATGTCACATAATAATATGTAAATAAATACTAATTACTGTCTACGTTGGAGATCCTTTTTTGTCCTCTTGTAGTTTGCTTATAATTAACCGTAATTTAATAACACACAAAACTACTGTAATTACGGTATGCTAATAGTTTGATAGAAAAATAGGAGCCGTGTGGATAAGCAATTACGGTAGCGCATAGACGATGCTTACCCAGAACCGTCTTCCATTACTTAATTAATGCGATATGAATACACATAACAGCACGTTTTTCAACAGATTTTCCAGCTTAATTGACTTCCCATCGCCGGGGAGATTATCGCATAAAAACGTGTGATTTTGCTACATGAGATCGGTTACCGTTCGATTTAATTGAAACGGTGACTTAGTCCATTCTTACCCACATTTAACTGTAATTATTTAATCATTACTCAAATTGTCCGAGGAGAAATTGGAATTGAACAAAAACAATTCATCGTTTTTACATGTCATGTTTTACAATTACACAAAGGAAAATAAATGAAATGGAACACCGTATAAATAAATATTTAACTACACCGTTTGAAAGTCATTTTACAATTAATTGTGGTGTCAATTGAGGTATGGCGTGTCTGAAAAGTGTAGATGTAAATATGGCAATTTAATGAAGTTGAAAATATTAAAATTGATTCGATGGCTTTTTACATTTTCCTTTTTATGTGCAACGATGTTAAAATTTTAAAATTTTTCAACTTCATTATATGTATTTGAGAAAAACAATGACGACCACCGCGTGTGAATGTTCGAGGGTTGACTTCCTACCCTAATTAACAGTAACTGAATTTGTAGCTGCACTCGAAACACATCAACCCCGTCAATAAAACGCAGCCGAAGAGCACCATTGTGACCGGTGAAATAATGAAGATCACTTAAATCGAGAGCCTTTTAACAACCCCATCGCTCGCGGTGACTTAGTTATTCTTTTTCAGGTTATTGTTTTGGCTTCTCGACGAATATAACTGAAATAATATCGGCCGATTGTGTCGTGGAATTCTACGTTACAATAACCCAGTCTGAATTCCTTTGATGAATGACGGGAAGGGTGCAGGAGTCACGAGGTGAAACATGCAGATTTTATTGTGTTTAATTAATGCAGGCATGAGAAAAGTGCCTGGGAAACTGGAAGCTGGCTACTTGCGTGAGTCCTGGTTTCTTTGGGAAACACTTGACTCAAGGACTAATTTTGGCGGGACATAATCATCCTTGAATTTTTTTGATATTGAAAACTCAAAATTTAGAAATAAAATATTCTGGATTCAAAATTTTTAATTAAATATTTAAACACGACAATCCAAATTCACTTAAGTTTCAAGTCAAATTAAGAATAAAAAATCATTTAAATCAACATTCAAATTCTAAATTCAGCATTCAACAATAAAATTTTAATGAGTTTGTCTCATTATTGTTCAAAAAAATATATATAGTAACATCAATTAGCCATGTCAATACAACAATTTCAGAATCTCATTATTTATCACTCATTATTTATCACATGTGCAGATAATTTAATTATTTGCAAAAATAAAACAAACTAATGATGAATGTACTGCAAACAAATTGCGAAGTCAGTAAACGTATAGCGTTGAAGTGAACCATCAAAGCACCATGTTTATTTTTACCGTTGGCAATGTTTCATCCGTCGTGACATGACAAAGTCTAGCGTCAAGATTCTGTTAAAATATTTGCAGAAAAACAAACCCTCCGTCTCTTTGAAGCGTATTTGAAAACACTCCGTCCCGAAGTTTGTTGATTTAAATAATAGTGGAGTACGTATTTTTGTGTGTTCAGTAATTCAATCGTGGGGCGGCAGTACCGAGTCCTGACATTCTCCACATGTTGGCAGCCATGCCGGAAGTTTGGCGCCACCAGACGCCCCGTTTGTTTTTCTCAACCCCGGGGCCCGATTCCATGTTCTTGCCTCCAAAGTTGCTACGTCACCGCGACTGACAGTTTACACAAGGCGACGGACGATAACATCTTCGGTAATCCGGTTATAGGAAACAGCTTGGCCCTCTTAATCCGGGGACTCGACCATTATTCTAGCTATTTTTATATTTGTTTTTTTTTACCAATTATGAATCATGTGTTCTAGCAATTTCTTCAATCTTTTATTTAACATTAACTGTTAAAATAATATTAATTAAATTAAACAATTTAATTTTATATCTGGGTTATTTAATTTAATAATTTTGTCCCAACTCTCAAAGTCAACCATTTACCGAAGTCTATATTGCTTCAAGCTTCTTGAATAACTGTGATGATTTTTCTGTAGAATTTGTTTATGTGATCCTCTATATTTTCTATAGCGTTGACGTCTGTGGATTGAAATGGATAAACATCGATGCTTTGGCCTTTTAAACAATTCGTTACAATTTTGGATTTGTG
The DNA here is from genome assembly GCF_024364675.1 of Aethina tumida. NCBI lineage: Eukaryota > Metazoa > Arthropoda > Insecta > Coleoptera > Nitidulidae > Aethina > Aethina tumida. Next base: position 17,716,820 of record NC_065437.1, on the reverse strand, counting down.
TTTGGGATCGTTTTCATGATGAAATACATCTATTAAGAGCTTCATTTCTTTAAAATATGGAAACAAATTGTTGTTTAATATAACCCTGTACATAAATCAGTCTAAGTAGGCCTACGTCAAAAGAATTGAAGCATCTCCATAGAATAATTGAACTACCAGCATGATTCTCTGAGGGTATTATAAACAGTTTTGTGTCTATATGATGTTTAAAATAAGCAGAAACTATCTTTTGTATAAATTATTTTTAGACTCTTCACTAAAATCCACTCGTCTCCACTGTTCTATGGTCCAGTGAATCATCTTCTCACAGTCCTTGAACTAATTTCAGCAACTCCTATTCCCTCCAGGTTGGTTTTATTTTCAGTTGATGATGATGATGATGAAGTCTTTTTTTAATTTCTAATTATCCAGTTACCAAATTTCTTTCAAGTTTTTTCAATTCAGACAAATTTTTGGTAGCTACCTCTTGGCTAATTTCTTTAGATTTTTAATAATATATTTAACTGATTTAGCACTAAACTCTTAGTCGGCTTCTTGTTTTGCTAGGTCTTGGTAAAGCTGAATTATAATTTTTCTTACAGATTCTCTTCAACCAATGATTAAATTATAATTATGGCTACCACAGCATGTTTCAGGAAATTGTCATGACTGAAGGGTGCAGAATGGGAGGAAACAAGTAACGTACATCTGACTCTTAACATAAAATGTCTTTTCAGTGTTCCATCCAAGTTTGGCTGAAAAACCTGATAGGGTAACTAATCCGTGTTAAAACACACATTACGAAACAGTATTGAGTAACATCCACCACACACACAAGACCCCCCGATCGTGCGATAACTGCCGCTAATTGTCGAATTAAGTCAGGCCCATTTACTCGCAAAATTACCTGGAAAAGTGGCCCGTCTAACCGCGATATAATTACAGGCTGCGGTTTAAAATGTTCCATATTCATTTCGGGCTTGTAATTTGAGCCCTTTGAAAGGGGACCTCTGGGCTCGTTTATCCGGTAGATTTGATCAGCTTTTCTTTAATTTTCAGCACGGTCGGTTCTCGAATTACCGCTCGGTACACGGACCAGATAGAAGTGAAACGGCGAGGGGGGCCGGAGGCCCAGTCGTAGCGTTTAAACGGTGGACATGCGATACCACGCATGTATGTAGCGAAACTGCAACCGGGACTGGATCCTATTGCAAATTCCGAGATTTCAGTCTACCTGTAAGTTCCCTTCCATATAACATATAATAAATTAAATTCAGAATTTTGTATAATATACTAATAATTTAAAATATTTACACAACTTCGTTAGGGTGGAGTGGTACAGGCTGCAAATCTAATACACCATATCCGCATAAAATATTAACGGACCGAAGGTTCGCCCAATTACACCCCGAACAAAATTTAATCATAACAGCGACCCCCCATTAAAACCGGGACGCGGATTACAGTGTGACAACTTAAGCCAATTGCCCGGTCGATCCGGTTCACGGTGGCAATGAAAAATTCACTTGTTTGCGTTTCGGCTGCGAGCCGAAATCAAATTTAAAATTTACACACACCGTCCCGCACTCTTTGATCGCACTTTGTGCCGGCCCCCCGCGACGACGGATTTACATCGGATTTTTGTTTGCGCACGGGGTTGATTGCTTCGGCAAATATCGCAACGTCTCCGGGGACACTTGCGTGCGTCGTGCGTTGCGTTTTCTCAAAAGGATTTGTCTCGTTGCATGATTTAGCCCTTTTGTCGTCTAGCCGGGAGCCGGCTGGGGAATTGCCACCTACAGACACTTATCAGGTTCACGGGAGAAGCGTCAGAAAAGTCTAATCAATTCGGTTTGATTTGTAAGGTCGATCACGTCGAACACCTCGGAGAAGGTCCAATTGGTGTAACGTCGGGTGGAACGGGTCTCGGATCATTAAGGGATTTTTCGGATCCCGCGGTCTTTTACGTTAATGATCTTTATTAATCAGTTGTATTATGTTCGTGCGATTCGATATTGTTCACGACCACGTGTTACCACGGCTGTCACGGTCCTGCATTGTACATTGACGGATAGAGCTATCAGCGTCCGACGATCCGTATTTATCCAGGTTATGGCGGCAATCATTGTGAGACGGGACCCGCTTCATTAGCTAACTTCGGAACCCCGTGGTGGCATGGTCATTCACTCATTTGTCATGTGCACACCACCTACCGATCTGTTTCTCCGCTTGTGTCTGCGAACCGTTTTTGTTTCGACATTGCTTCAGCAAAGTTGATGGAAATCCGAGATAATCACTTTCTATACTTAATTTTATATAAATATCTTGGACGCTTTATACAAGTTTAGCTAATTGAAATTGTAATATTGAAAATTAATATATGGTTCTAATTAAATAAATGTAAATCATAAGGTCATTTTTGCCACTTTCATCTCAAAATTAAGTCGAGATCAGGTTCAAATTCGGCATAATTTCTTTTACTATAATAAGCCATAAAGTTATTGAAACTAAAAAAAATATTTTTTTAATTTTTTATGTTATTTAATTATTAAATTGAAAAATATATTTAATTGAATAAAATTTATCAAATTTTGTATTAAATGTAAAAGACAACTTTAGAAGATTAAATGTATCAAAAAATATAATTAGAAAATATAAATTGTTTATATTTTTTTAATGATCTCCAAAATTTAATCTTAATTGTTTTAGTCATATAATTAACAATAAGCTAAATAATTAAATTTCTTGATTTTTTACATGTTATTTAATAATTAAAATGAAGAACATGTTTAATTACATAAAATATATCTTGAAATTTTGCATTAAAGATAAAAGAAAATTTTAAAAGATTAAGTGTATCAAAAAATATAATTAGAAATTTTCAATTTTTTATTTTTCTTTACTTATTTTCAGAATTTAATCTTAATTATTTTGGTCACAAGTATCTTTAAATTTTATATTATAGGGAAAAAATTGAAATGTTTGAGTATATCAAAAAATATGATTAGAAAATTTCAATTTTTTTATATTTTTTACTCTTCTGTAAAATTTAATCTTAATTTTTTTTTGGTCAAGTCATAAACAATAAACTAAAAAATTAAATTTCTTGTTTTTTAGGTGCTATTTAGTAATTAAATTGAATAATATCTTTAACTTCATAAAACCTTTAATTTTGCATTAAAGGTGAATGAAAATTTTAAATGTTTGAGAGTATCAAAATATTAATTATTATTATTAATTAAAAAATTTTTTGCATTTTACATTTACCCTCTTCAAAATTTAATCTTCTTTTAGACCCATAATAAACAATAATAAAAGTGATAAAATTACAGAGAATAAAATTAACAATCAAATTTATTTTTAGATAATTCATTTTACTCTTAATATTTGAATGTTAATATTTCTCAACAATATATATATATATATATATATATATATATATATATATATATAAATTCCTATGTTTTATAATTTAATTATCTTAAAAAATAACGAATTTTAGGTAACAAAAAATATCAAAAAATGTAATGTATTGATCCTTTGCATGTTTACAGTATATAACGATGTAAATATTCGCTTTATTTTTATTTAATTCAAAATAATAAGCCTTTTGAAACTTTAGATGAATAAAATCATACGAGTTTGTAAGCCTAAAATGAGTACACAATGTGAAATTGTTATTTTATTACATAAAATACTACACTGTATTGTTACACATAAAACTGGAAAATAAATTCAGTATAAAATGATTAAAAACAGAAAATACTTTTTATTTGAATCGTGTACATATTTATTGAAATTTATAATTAATAATTTTATCTAAATTAATAATAATGTTTCCATCAATTAATTTTACTCTTAGTACCTTACAAAATAAATATATTTAAAATATCTAAAATAATAACTAAAATGTAACAGAGGCTGACACATATTGCCACACACATAAATTTGTGAGATGCATGGGTCATGAAAAAAGTAACTAAAACCGATTTTACAACCCTCCATTTAACCTTTTATAGATTCCATGCGTCCGAAACAGTAATTATATGCACAGCGACCACTAATTACGAATTTCCAGTTATTGCGAGAAAAAAAAAATGCTGTAAAAATTTTTATGCCCCCGAAATTATGGGTTGCAATGCAAAGTTTATGACGTTTAATGGTATTGCGGAAATTTAATTACGACCACAATTATATGATAATTCGTGGCCATCATGCAGAACCGAGCGAAATAAAAAAAATTATTATGCGGTGTAATAACGTTTGCTTTATAGTTAATTGTCTTATTGTGTCGGATACTCTTTTATTTGCTCTATATTATTAAACAACTGGTGAGCGCTCCGCAGGTTTTAAAGAATAGTCAATTTTGCTAGACAAAATGTAAATTGGAATAAGCTAATCATATTTAACATTTTATAATTTAATATTTAACACACAAACGGATAAAAATGTTTGTAAACCAGTTTTAATCATTGTAAATGCCTTACAAACATGATTTATGAGCTTAAACCACAATTTATTCTTCACGCAACGATAATATTCAATAAATCAATTACTTCTGTTAATGGTGGTGAACCTGCGGTTGTATTTCGATAATATAACACCTTATAAACGTCAGTTTTGAAACCCCGGCGACGTGAGGGGTCCTCGATTGTCGTGCCCAATACAAAGTCAGCAGGACTGTGACGTTTAAAAGATGGACACGTCAAATGCAAAAGGTGGAATAATTGAAGTTGAAAACGTTAAGGGAACTCGCACATTATGCGGAATCATAAAAAATTACTGTGTTTACAGTTTTCACTGGTGTGTATTTGCCGAAGCTTCTATTTCCTGCTGATTATATCCGAAAGCAATTTGTTGTAGTGGGAAAACAAACACAATTCACGTTTATCTGTATACAAGTTCTTTGTTCGTGCTCTAAACGAGTTTGTGCAAGACTTTGATTAATGTTAACCATAGTGGTTTCTGTATATTAGTTTTTATCACTCTATCTACATATTTAAAATATAAAAAACTGCATTTAATAACTCCAATACTCATTAATTTAAAATTAAAACTTGAGAAATATTTATGTAGGTATATTATCTACTTGCAAATTTAATGATTATATTTAATTTCATCATACATTTTAATAGGTAGGAATGCTAAATATTTGATCGTGATTGATATGTATGTGAGCTAGTTACGACCGTGATCCAATTAGATCGACTTTTATGTGTAAATGGTTTATTAATTTTAATAGTGATGTTGCTACTGTTTATCATTATTTAAATAAATACCTAGTTAGCATATTTAGAAACGGATACTCAATCAAAAAGTCTAATATCTCATCATGATCAACGTTAATGATTTACAATACGCTAATCATAAAAGCATTCGTATTACTAAATAGGTCCATGACCAGTTCCCTCAACCAGATTCATCTCTAAAACCACTTAAACGTTCGACAGCTAAAAAAAAAATGACCCAAGCAAAATGCAAATCGACATCTTATCGCCGATCCTATATTAAATTACAGCTAAAATTCAATACGCAAAAAATGGACAAAATTGTGCATCGGATTCGCGTGAAGGCCACCTGGTCCCGAAATCAATCCGTTCATGAAATTCCTTTAAAGTTGCGTAAACAAGCGTGTGATTCGAAATTTGAAACGCCATTTCGGCCGTGCGGTTTCAGTTTCAGAAACGATGCCAGTCAATCATTCGTACGTTTACATTAAACATTATATGCATTGGAGTCGTGTTTTATCGATGGAGAAGTTGCAGCAACTTGTACGTTAATTGTGAACACGACAGTCACCGTGGCGACAGCTAATTTAAGTATAAGAGAAAATTGCCCCGCCCGCGAAACTTTCGCGTATCGCGGAAGTGCCAAAACCGTAAATTAAATCCACTTTGAGCGGCGCTCGCAAAGCGGAGTTTTAAGAAACGGGCACCGATTAAACGCGGGTGCCAGTTGATTTAAATTTGCAACGTAGCCGCACACGTAGCGCTCAACATTTTATCACGGTTTTCCCTTTGACATCAAGTCCAGATGGCGTCGTTTTCTTGTGAAAAGGCGCGGCGCCAGGACGCGTTATTGGCGTGCGATCCCAGCAGTGATTCGCGGCGCGATCAAAAGATGCCAAGAATTGAAATCCGCAGGGGACACCGGAGCATTAAGACCGGGGCCTTTAACGCCCGCGATACCGTTGCTGGCTGCGTAAACTCTGTTCGATGTTCCCTCTGTTGGTTTTATCTCAGTGCCGGGACGGCTTTTCCCTCAGCGATTCCAAAAATTTCCATTTGATGAAAATCAGAAGGTAGACTCTGTTAGTTATGAGTAAATTTATATATTGGTGTTTGTGTCTTACCAATCAGGAAAAGTAAGAAGCTGTATAATACATAAAATATCATTTTAAATGATCGAATCATACATTAGTAAGATGAAGTGGGTGTATGAGACATCCACTCCATTAGACAAAACATAACTTATAGAACATTCGGTATATCAAAATGAGATCTGACATACGAAAAGAGGAGAATTATTTCTAACTTTTCAATCACTTCCGGTTTCACCGGAAATAATTCCGTTTTAGAATTTTTAAATGGAATAAATACCCCGTATATTATTACATTTTTGGATTTCTAAGACAGTTCTCGAACAGACAGAGAACATTAAAAGAAATTTATGGCTATTTGATTTATTTAGTGCCATTTATTTTCCAGTATTTAGCTTAAAATAATTTAATTTACAATATTATTTTTAATCCTATCGAAAATAAATTGTTTTTCTTAGATTCATCAAAAAACTTCCTTTTCCAAAAATGTCTGTCAAAAAAGATTGCTATTTGAAAAAAAAAAATAGACTTGTAAATGTGATTTAAACAACTTATCTTATTCATATATATCAAATTAATCACAGAATCTTTGCGATTGTAATTTTCTAACATCACCTGACATCCTTAGATTGGTGATCACGACCACCTGGATGCTATATTGCTCTAAAAAATGTTGGCGTAATTTGCGTCACAGTCTGATCGAAGATCAGAAATCCATAAGTGTAAAAATATATAGAGCATTCCATTTAAAAATTCGAAATCGGAATTATTTCCTGTGAATCCGGAAGTGACGGAAAAGTAAAAAATATGTAGAAACTCTTCCCTCTTCATACCATTTACCTATATACCAGATCTTATTTTAATATATCGAGTGTCCTAGAAGTTATGCCTTGTTGAAGGGATTCTTTGACACCCTGTATTTTTGGTTTAATTTCAAAAATCTAAAAGTGCACATTTGGCAAAACATGAGATTATGCTGTGTCCAGACTCTATGAGGGCCATGGGAGAACATTCACCATCAGATTCAATATTTTCTGGAGTCTGGATATGTGTTTTGGATCGTTATCTTGTTCAAACGTCCAACTTACAAGTAAATTATGTTTCCCAAAGGGCTGAATATGATTTGCCAAGATATCTTTATACACATTTTGTCTTTAATTCCGTACCATGGAACGAATATCAGATGCCAAAAAATATCCCTATACCATAAAGCTTTTACCACTGTTTCTTGGTACTAAAACCGTGTCTCGTTCCAACTGATCTTCTTAAATATTGCCTGCCATCTGATCACAAGATACACCTAGTTTCTTCATTCTATGGTACTAAAGTCCACATGCGTGGGATCCAATCTATATGATTTCTGGTAAACTGTATTTTATTAATTTTACGGTTTCGTTTGGATATATCTTTTTTACAGCTATACCCTCAAATAGCACCGCTTCACATAACCGATGTCTCACAGTTCGATTAGTAACATCTTCACCAAAATCTTAGGTTACTTCCTGGTTAATTTGTCTTGATGATTTTATTGGATTGTTAACCAAAATCCGTCTGATGCGTTTGGATTTTTTTCGATTATGCCCCATATCTATACTTGTCTTCACTTTGATTAATTCTTAAAATTTGTGAAATCTGGAGTTAATAAAGTCCATCACTATGAAAATCTGTTATTCGTTTATTCATGTTTTCTGGTAAATATTTGATTTTGCCTTTACCCACTGAACTCTTCTGTTTAAACAGAAGAGAATGTATTATTTATCCTTAAATATAACTAGTTTTATTACAGTTGATTAAATGATCTTTCGACATTTAAATCATGCCTATGTAGATTATTCATCAATAAGGTAATAATAATAATTAAATTCCTATATCATACAATATTTTTTGATGTACCATATTAAAATTATGATGGTCTTAGAATATTGTTTTACTTTCCATAATGTAAATCCCATTGTCGACAAAGGTTTTTATTTTCTTTAAATATAATGTCTGACAACAAATAATAGAGTGAAGTATGAATAAATAATAAATATCAGCTTTCAAATCACATTGAAATTATTGTTTTAGGATCACTGGTTGTGGAGAAGTTTCTTGTCTAATGTTTGCTCCTTTTAAGGACATTTTCGTTCTAAGCTCCTCACCGTTACCTCCTGGATAAAATCGTTATATTTGAGCCGTAATAATATTGTGTTTGTAAATGTAGCCTCGCCTCCATACTACTCCTCAAATTATCAGTTTGAAATAAAATCCGTTTACATACGAGCGTCGTATTTCAAATTACTTGCAGGTTTTGTTAATCATGGCACAATGGTTGTTAGAAGTGTCCGATTTTGCAACAGTAATAACAGTTACGTTTCATTCTGGTGATTTTAGAACAACGTTATTAGCCGATGATTAGGGTTAAGTACACAATTAACCAGGTTACAATGAAGCTAACAAGGTATTTAATGGCCAAGGTGCAGTTTAACATTTACAACAGTTCCGGAGATGATCCTAAATGTGTAAAATATTAATCGATAGCTATTAAGTCGAAAAAGAAAAGGTTTAGGCCCCGTTTGAATACACGTACATTAATTTATTATCCCAGAACAAAATGATAATTCCGGCAAAACTAAATCCGCCGGCCGTGTTTCCCGATCTAGTTTCAATTTAGTAGATACGTCGTGTGAGACGGAGCTCAAAGTCCCCGAGAGCTTAGAATAATCCACCGCCAAATGCGTCCGCTTGTTAGTGAACTCACCCCATTAACGTGGGGCGCTAGATGATAATTTTCCGTTCGTCATCCGTCGTCCGGTCTCGCCGTGCCTCGATTCGAGAAATCCTTCTCGGTTTTTGTTTTTTCGGGATCCGATCGCTGATCGGATTGCCGGGGGATCGTACAAATTTAATGTCACTCCCGATCTGTGCCCGCTAAGCTGGGGTAAAAATAACTAGGGTTTCTCTATCTGTGAGTGAGTGCATGTAAGTTTGTTGTTTTTTGGGATGGCCCGGGCTGAGCAAATTAAGTTTGGCCAAGATGAGACTTTGCATTTCGTCCGTGGGGGTTAAACGGCATTAATATGGGCTTCAAAATGATCAACAAATAATTGTGTTGCGTTAGGGGGGGTTGTAAAGTATATTTATTTAATTATCTTATCCGTCGTGCATAATTTAACACGTTAAATTGAAATGGTCTTAAGTAAACTGAGATAAAAGCTGTTTATTAATTATACCTACACAAAATACATGTGTAAACTTTGTTGTGCCATTGTCCACAGTTTGGTTGTTTATACATCGGTGTTGAAACAAATACGAGAAACAATAAATGTTGGAAATGACGACCGATACCGGGAACGATAACGAGGCGCGTGACACAAAAGACCCAACATGACATAACTACTGTATTTTCGAGCGCTTTTGTTTTTAGCCACCTCTCCGACACTCATCACCGGCTTTTGTCCAAACAGTCCGCCCGCTTTTGTTCGTTTCTGTGTCGTTTGTCGTTTGTTTCGCGGTTTGTTTGGTTAGGGCTTCAGGTTTAGTGGTCATCCGCGATTGTCACTTGACATCCTAGACATTACGGAAGAAAGCAATTGTTTCGGACTGCCGATTGTTTATCCACATGTCAGGATAATTGATTGAATGAATTGTTCTAATTTTAATAGTGATGTTTTATTTACACCTAGATCTACGTCTCATGATTCAAAACGGTAGTTCATATCAGATGGTATCTTTCATCCAAAATTTGCTGCCAAAAATTTATGTGAGGTTCAGATATTCAGTGTGGCCCACTTCAAAGCAGGACACCTTCATAAAATTTGCATTTTTTGTTTGATTTAACATTTTTTTATTGTAAAGCATGAAAATGTCTTTATACACAAAATGTCACATTTATTGGTCCAAAATCAAAGGTAAGAAAATTAAAGAAATCATACTAGTAAATTTTTTAGAGAAAATGTAACTACACCACTGGATTAAGCACCAAATTTCATTAAAAATATTCGTATTTATAATTCTATGTAAAAAAAAATAAATGGAATAAACTGTCAGAAAATGTACCATTAATAATATTTTAGGACATTTATTTTCAGACCTTAAATCAGTAAAGATTTTATTCATATTTTGGGCCATATTTTGTTTAGTAACAGTTATAAAGATATAACAATATATCGAAAATAAATAATTCTTCAGGTTTTGGAACCAGTTTATGTGCAGATTATGTTCCTTAATTTTTTTTGTCATATAATATTAATAAAACACATGAAAGTTCATTTTTGAAGAAGTAATTAATAAAACATGTTTTTCATCTAATTATTGGAGTATTGGAGTAAATTTAAATTGAAATGATGGGTATATAATACAATTAAGACGTTTAAGAAATGTGCTCTAGTTTCATCCAAATTCTGGGAATATGTTTAATCCATTATAATATTTTTAAGTTATTATAACATAAAATTCTGAATGAAATATTACTTTATTTGATTTTGTTTTCTTTTAATCCTTTCAAATTTTAAACAATGTAGTATTTATTTTGTAAAAATGGCAATCAATGTTGTAGAAATACCCTATTTCTGTAATAATAACTAAAGCTTTAACTGAGTATTGATAAAATTTGAATCATTAAAAACCTTCAAGTACATATTATATGTATAACATGGTACAATAGAATGTAAACATGATGTTATCAGTTCTATTTTAAACCCACGTCAATTTGTGCATACAACTCCAATCAAACGAAAGACAAAATTCATTACACAGAACAAATAACCCCCATTTCGGATTTATTGTACCAACAGTCGATCACTTCGTCAATCAAACGGAAACAATCTTTAAATAGACCCAATTCAATTAATTTAAATATCTTTCGGAACGAACATCGATGTGCACTTGACAGTCAATGGAAAGGGACCTCTGACAGTCTTTTGTTTACATAGGACTCCCTCATTTGTTTGCTCGAATCGCTACGCCAACTCCGTGTTGTTGTTGGAAAACACGGATTACAATGGAACTGTCTAATGCCGCTATTTTTCGGCCAATTCTTAATGTATTGCGTGTCAAACGAAAATATTTTCACAGACTCGCAGGTGATTTAAAGAAGAATGGATTGCTATACTTGGGCGCGAGTATTGACACATCGACACAATCGAATTTGTATCGATTCCCGTAGAATAAAAGCTGTTAAACAGCTTTCAGACATCAAAAGGAAGTGTTAATATTTTAGGGGAAGTTTCTAATTGATTTTTAACTGTTGAAAATTGGTTTGTTCCCATTTAAACGAAAGTCATCGGGTTTTATTGCACTGGCTGTGAATTCCACAAGACAATTTACTTATCGGGGAAATCGCCAGTTAGAGCGATAGCGAATTTTTATTGAAGAGCTTCTTTACGAGCCCACTAATGGTTAGTTGAGCTACCGGAAATGATGCCACAAACTACCACCTGATATTATCTGAGCTTCCTGTCGTAACCGGGACGGTTTTTTTCCTTGTAACGCCGACTCAAATTTTCTGCACTTGATTAGGCCAGCCTAATTCCATTTCCAAAACGAGACAGTGTGTTCAAAAAAAAAAAGCCACCATAACTTATTCCAATGACTATGGATTATGATGTTGGAGCTGAGATTTGAAGTGCCGATATTATTGCATTATTAGTGCATGAGAACATCGGCTAGTTTGTCCCTAACCTAATCGCAGTAATCGCGTATTATGGGGTTGCACAAAGCGCGGAGACACAATACACCCTCCCCGAGGGAGCGCAATCACATTTTGGTGATGCAATTTGCCTCTCTAACACGCGTCGCCTCAGGCACCACGTATGTCTCTTTTGCGTATCTAAACGTTCTTAAATGGGATTTAAACGGGACAACGCAAATAAACGTAAGATTGACGATGGAATTGACTATTGATATGGTTTGCATGAATGACATGTTCATTTTGTTAGTGATATAAACATATTTAGGTATATATGTATTATAATAATATTATGGTTAAACTGATATAAAAACTGGTTATACAGATTTCTTTGACAACTTAATAGAGATTAATTGTTATAACAAATTTTTTTTTAATATCATAAAATAATTAAATTAATAAAGGCAATCATTATTATGAAACTTCAATATAATTTGATTATTAAGCATGAATAATATCCACAATGTAGCTAATATTTTAAAATATTTTGATTTAAATCTAACCACTGTTGCAAAATATTTAGTCATGTTCATGTATATTATGTGTACAGTGTGGTCCCTGTAACTTATTTAATTATAACTTCATTTCTATAACTAATAGATCAGATAAAAGACAATAAAAACTCTCGTCAAAAACAGTCAATAATTAAATATTAATTAATTATAATTTTATTTAAAATATAAGTTCTTTGAAATATTTCATATTAAAAATCACATTTTTAATGAGACTAAGTTGAATTTGTGAGTATTTAAACATTTAAATTCTGTTGCTATTAATTTTTTTGTGTAATTTTGTAATTATATTTGAAGAACGCAAAACTCAGTTTTCTTTTTATAACAAAATATAAAAGCAAATATAAACATCAATTATTCTTATTTTTATATATTTTTTATTTGTCAATCTTTTGAATCAATAAGAATTAAATTTTTTTAATGAGAATGTGTCTTATAATTTAACACACTTTTAATCATTTTATTCAATGACTTATTAATAAGAAAAAATAAATTCGCTAGAAATAAAAAGAAAAAATTATGTGTAATTACATATTCTATTTGACAAATTCAGTGATTCATTAGAAAAATAATGAGACTATATCTTCTAATTGACCACATTAATTAAGTCATTGAATAAAATATCAAGCTAAAGAAGAAAGTTGAATTGGTAAGTCTTTTTGGCCACAAAAATTAAACTTATTGTTAGCAATAATGTATTAGGTCATAATATATGTTCTGAGATATGTTTGGCCTTTTGTTGGATTTATTAACCAAAAAGAATAAACTCATTAGATTTTTAATTCAGATATTACTAATTTTTTTGTAAAATTTTGTAAATCTATTTGAAGGATTTAAAATCAAATATAAAAATATATAATAAATATATATTCTCACGTTATGTTTACGAAAATTAGGCCTTAGCCTATATAAATAACAATTTTTAATAATTTTTCTTACGGATTATCTTTTGGACCATATTCTTTAAAATTAAATTATAGATAAAAAAGTTACGAGACTGGTTCCATTTTAAAATGACCACACTGTATATTAATAATAAATTATTAGATTTAGGTGTCTAATGAACCATAATGTAGAGTTATAATTTTACATGTGTGTCAAATTACCTTGAATTATTGCTCCATTACATACATATGTTAACGAAATTTTATATTCTCGAACATGATTGGAATTCTATTACACATTACCAACAAACAATCCAGAAAAATGCCAACAATTATAACGACTCTTATATGATAATACATCATTTGAATATACTTTAATTACAATCTATATGTAACTTCCTTTTCCTATCGCACATTACTAAACGAGCCAATTACAAAACCAAAAAATAATTATAATTCGATTAGGATTCATGCGCAATGCGAAAGGTTTTCGAAATCGCAACGTCTCAGATAAAAATCAATCGCGACCAAAAACATAATTGAAACATTGTTAGGTGTTGCCCCAACACGACTTTATGTATATTTAATTTATGTGCTGGTATGTGTAAGGATTATACGAAACTTTCTCTAGTGATTCTCTTTCTCAGCACCGTAATCGTTTTTTGTCCGTACGTAATTAATAATGACGGGTTATCTCAACGTATTGGAGCAATAAATTTTCGTAAATTAATTTAAATTGCCGCTGATGTCGTTGAAAATTAGTTAAAAATTACAATCTCCGAAACACTCGATAAGTCGGCAGTTGTTTCAATCGAATAAAACAAAAAGTGTAAATAGGGGTGGTGTTTTTCCCGTTGAACAAACATATTCATTGTGCGTTACAAGGGCTTTTTGTGAGGGCGAAATGCGCACTTGAGACCAAGTATCGGAGACAGTATTGTCATTTCTGAGTGGCGAAAGTGTTTTAACGCGGGTAAATGTTGGCACAACAGTGAATTTAACACCCTCCTTTTACATGGTCGGAGAACCGACATAAGGAGAATAATTAATTAATGTGCTTTTATGGCGTAAACATTTTAGTATCATACCAATTCAATTTACGACGATGAAACGGTGCAATGTTTATGTCACCCAAGACCTACCGGGTTAAAATCATTTAAGGCCGCTGTGAAATTTCCAGTCCTGCAAATAAATAAACGCAGGAACCGCATGTAACGATCTAATCAGTTTTCCCTTCACAAGTTGGCACTTTTAAGCAAAAGGCAAATGGTGTTGAATTTCTTCGAACACCGAGCCCAACACTAAAACACCCGATATTTATTCTAAATAGCGCTGATAAAATCTAAACAATGGATAATCACACATATAGAACATGAAACAAATGAATTACTATTCTAATGTATTCAGTCTGATCGACTGTCAGACGTGCTTATGATAAATGACTTAAATAAATTGGTAATTCTTTCTATATATTTTTTTTGTTCGCGGACATTAAAAACGGCCATATTGTTTGAGAAAGAATAGCAATGACCTCGCGAACAATAAATAACCATTTCGGGAGTTTTAGCAGTAGAAATTGGAAAGTGGGCTCGTGTGTGAAATATCAAGGTGTAAACTACACAATTTATATAAATAAAAAGCTTCTCTATGACCTTACAATTGTTGATGGTTTACAGAAAAATTTTAGATGTTGCAAGTATCCGTTTTAAATATAGCTATATCGAAATTAATCGGTAGCACATGTTGAACAATATTTTGGAAAACCCTTATCCGGTCCATTGATTCCCGGACAACAAAAAGGCTTAACCGCATTGTTGTGGTTTCGGTGCCTAAACACCTAGATTATCGGATAATGCTAAACACCTAGTTACAAAAGCTAAATACCTTTTGTCATTTTAAGACAAATTGACAGGATACCTAGCCAGGAAATTCCAAACGCTCGACGGGCTCGAGGACTGTACCTACTCACTCTCCAGCGACTATCACCGATGGAAAATGATATTTTTAATGAGGACTGACATGAGCTAGTTTTTTCATGGGTTCAATGTTTAATATTTATTAATTTATGTAGTATTATATTTTGTATTTGAAAAAAGGTAATTATCATAATTTATTGATAGTAGACGTCTGATTGGTATATTATTAAATAGTAATTATAGATAAATATACGCCATAATTATTTTCATAAAAATGCAAATATTGGCCACCAAAAATTTAGTGAATAATATTATGTGTATTCTATATGTCGTAGTCTACAGTGTAGTCCATTTAAAAATTTTTACAAACCTTTTTGTCTATTTGTAAATCATAAAAATATACACTTTTAAACAAAATGTTACGGTTTTAACCAATTTTTTAATCACAAATCATTCTAGCAAATTTTTTATGGCAAATATAACTATGCGGCTGAGTATAAATCAAATTTATTAAAAAAAAAATATGTATACTCATAATCATCTCGAAGAATAAAAAATAAAATGAATTTATTTTTTTAATTAAGCAGTCTATGAGATGAACTGTCAAAAAGAATCCAAATCATATTTTTCAACAATTTTGAAATATTATACTAATAACCTTTTTCAATTGTAAATCATAAAAATATAAACAAAATGTCACGTTTTTGGTCCAAAACCAATCAATAATTTAATCATGAAATTTAATAAAATCATACTAGCAAATTTTTTATGACAAATCTAACTACACCATTGAGCATAAACCAAATTTCTAATAAAAAAATATGTATATTCATAATTCTGTGTAAGAAATGAATTTATTTTTTTTAATTAAGTAGTCTATGAAATGAGCTGCCAATAAGAACATAAATTATCATATTTTTCAATAATTTTGAAATATTATAATAATAATAGTGTACCTATTTTCTCAAGTTCGTGGTAGAAATAATGAACCGTATTGGGAAATTCCCCCAGAACAATTGAGAAAGATAACCACAGTTTAAGATACAATATAATAAATGCATAGAATTGAATGATGCATTGATGAAAGTATCCAATAGTCTCGAAAAATAAGATAATTTGTGCTATTTTGACAGTTTTTGACTACTCGATTAAAAACATAAATTTATAAAAAGATTTTTCCTCCGAATTATGAACATGCATAAATATTTTATGAATTTTAGTAATACAGAGTTTTAGTTAGATTTATAATAAAAATTTGGTGGTATAATTTCCTAAATTTTCATGCCTAAAAAATTACCCTGTAGGTTTTGGTTTTGTGTAGGTATTCATTTTCATCCTTTACAGTTGAAAAAAAAATTGTCAAAATCGCAAAAAAATACAAATATTATAAAGGTGTCCCGTTTTCAAATGAGCCACACTGTATATTACAAAACTATTTTTATAATATTAAAGCTGTAGGTCCACATAATTAAGACGAGACAAATATCTGATCAAATTCACCTAATACAAAGTAACAGTATCAATTAGACAAACAATGTGCTTTGTCATTTCAATTCTTATGCTGCCCACTGACGACTTCATCCACTTCCAACCGAACGGGAACGATTTGTGCCTGTGACAGGAACGTGAGTCCTTTGAAGGGAGCAAGATTACAACCACTTAAATACCCTTAATGAACGAACTTGGCTCAATGGCCGTGTTTGCCGTCGGAACAGGTAGCCAATCTTTTAAAAACGATGATTGAGAACAAAAAAAAAACTAAATCATGTCGGTCGACTGGACGGCATCAACGGAGCGATGTATATTTTACGAGACACTAACGATGTTAACCAACAAAACTAGTTCGATCGATTACACGGATAAATTGTTTTAATAATCCGAGACTGAACAATTTGTTTAATCTGTTTAGAAAACAACTATCGAAAGCGCAAGGCTAGAGGAAGCGATCGGGATGTCTCAATGATTGCGGGACGGTTAAAACGCGTGTTAATGCCAGTGTTCTTGTGACATCGTCATGAACTGATGCTAATTGATTAGGGAGCTAAAGTTGATTAGGCAACCACAGAAAAGTAATTTTAAACACTGAAGGCTATTTATTATTTTAACCAGTAATTCGATTTTTTTATTTGTGAAAGTATAGTTTAAATAATATAATATATAACATTAAATATTATATTCAGTTCTACCTATTAATTGATAATTGAGTTAATTACCTATATTAAAGGAGAAAATCTAAATGGACATAATAATTACAATGTCAATATGAAATAATATATACGTGCATAATTGCATTTTCTAAAATAAAACTACATTTTTATCACTATTAAACTAAAATTTATATATTAATAGTTTTTGTAAATTGTATTTTAACGAATTAAAAGTATATTTTTATAAATATTCACATGATAAATAATTCGATAATGAATAATTCAGTACTTATGTATTCATAAATTAAAATAATTGAGCAATAACTAAGAAATATGAAATTAAAACAAGACAAGTAAACAAATATTAACAAAATATAAAAAATATCTGTTTTAAAATATTATTAATTGCGTTGCAAATGGCTATACACAATGAATAATGTGTTCTTTCTAATTCTTGTAAAACCAACACATATTTACAGGATACTAACATTATTTTTGAAGCAAAATTAGCAAATAGTTGTAAAAATTTTCTTTAAGTGTTTTATCTGAACCTTATTTATTTTTTCAATTGTGCCATATTATATTGAAATTAAAAAAAAGGTAATATTAAATTTGTATATATCAAACACTGATTAATTTAGTACCAAACAGTATATTTTATAAGGAAAAATTGAAACTAATAAAACTCAATGATTGACTAAGATATGAAAAAATATTTATTTTTCTACTTGTTAGTAATGGAATTTTGGTGCCAAATTCCAGTAAAATAATTTTTGTTTGAATAATTTTCTTATTGAACTATTTTTTTATTATATATATTTTATTATTATCTAAAAAATGAACCAAATTAACCAAAATAAGAAAATATTTATTCATATCATAATGAATAGAAGAGTTTTAATGACAATTTTTACGTTCGGGCCATTCTCGACCAAATCTAATAATTTTTTATATGCGTTAGTTTTTGGAGTCATCACCGAAAGATTATTTAATAATTTAGCACTTCATTTTAAATGGAAGGTGGAGAACATTCCTCAGTTTTCCATTTTTACTCCAGTTTCATATAGCAAAATCCATATTGCGTCATTACATGATCGTACAGAAAATTTAGAAATCGTATCTTGTAGAACATTGAACGCTCTACAAAAAAGTTAACTTACAATTTTTCATAACTTTTACCGTTTAGAAGATATCGGAGGTCAAAGTTTGAAGTTTATTTTTACTTCTAATTTTTACAACTTGTTAGTAAATAAATATTATAAAACAAATGTCCAATATATATTTTTGTACAATTAATTTAAAATATATTCACTGATTTTAATAGTTTTTTTAATATCTATTTTATATATTTTAAAATTATCAATAATCCATGATATCATTTTGTGATAATTAAGAAAAAATAGTTTTTTATTTTTAAATAAACCCGTTGAAAAATATTAAATCACGATATAAATTGTAACTTATCATAACAACAGAAAATGTTAAAAATTGAATAGAAAGAAATATATTCCGAAACAAAACATAAAACAAAACTTTTAAACTGTTATTCTATCAAAACATTTTTTGGCCCATCCTAATATTTATATAATTATAATTTTTATTATTATTTTATATTTATTCCTTTTAAAAAATTGTTTAAAATATATTAAAATTTCAAATTATAATGGAAATTTAGCAAAGCTTTAGTTCATTCGAGTCTAAAATTATCGCAAAAACCAAATAGAAATTCACACATTTCGAAACACAAAACTTTAAATCTCCCATTTTAATAACAGGTTTTGGCCAGTGTGCGTAAACCAGTGTTTGGGATCGGTATGTAATAATTACAGGTCCGAATAATATATGGACTATTGAACGAGACTACCGTTTCGCCAGTGCCGGACCCGGTTTCGTTTCACGGGCGCTTATCGTGCGCCCGAATCGGGTTGTTATTACTATTTTGTCAGTTTAATTGTCGTCCATCCCGCGATTTATAATACCGAGCCGCGGCCGGTGTGAAGCCGTAAATCTGTCCGAAGTCGGGCGTGGAATTGCTCAAACATAGACGTTATGCTTTTCTGTGTGTTCGACCGTCGACGATCCGGGAACCGAGTAAGGTCCGACGGAAACTGTTAGCTTCGGATCTAACTACTCCGTTCCGATTCCAGTTATTTTACATATGGAAATTAAGCAATTTGAAACTGATTTAATAACATTTTTCTCCAGTTTCTTTGGTCTCTGAATTTTTTAAATTAACTTTAATATTTCTAAATTATTCATTTAATTATTATCCTCAAATACTCCATTTTATTTCACTTTATTTTGACATTTTTAAAAATATATGTGATAATATTTTATTCTTTATATAAAAAAAAATTAAATTTAATATTATAGAAGACTACCATGGGTATTTTTCTATTTATTTTTGATACTAAATTAAAAAATAAATGTAGAAATAATCCAACTTTAATTTCATTTACTAATAATTAAAATATTAATTTTATAATTCAGATATATGAGCTACATCTGTTACTCACGACAATCAATTAATATTAGTACGTTTATTTATTTATTTTGTATAATAATCCTGTTAGACTTTTAGTAAGTTAAAAATGTAAGACAAATCCTGCTAGTTAATAATGTATGATAATTATAAACATAAATGAAAATTTCAGTTCTTATAAATAATTAATAAATATACGTATATTTAAATAATTAAAAAGTTCCATCACACATTCAATTTCGATATTTCTCCTTTTGATTACAGTAAATCAAAATTAAATAGCTACAGAAATTGATTTAATAATATTTTTCTACACTTTCTTTGGTCTCTGAATTTTTTAATTTAACTTTAATACTCCAAAATTATTCAATTAATTATTATCCTCAAATATTCCGTTTTATTTCACTTTATTTTGACATTTTTATAAATATATGTGATATAAAAAAATATTAAATTTAATATTATAAAAGAATACCATTGGTATTTTTATTATTGATACTAAATTAAAAAATAAATATAGAAATAATCCAGCTTTTACTTCATTTAGTAATAATTATTTATTTTATTATATTTCAGAAAACACATTAAAAACTAATTACTCTTTATTAAAATATTAATTTAATAAATCAAATATATGAGCTACATATGTTACTTACGACAATCAATTAAAATTAGTATCTTAAATAAAATTTAAATTAACATAATTAATTAAATTACGTTATTTATTAATTTATTTTGTGTCAGATTTTTAGTAAGTTAAAAAATAAAATTTTGATAAAAATGCAAGCTAAATCCTGCTAGTAGTGTATGATAATTATAAACATAACTGAAAATTTCAGTTCTTATAAATAATTAATAAGAATATGTATATTTAAATAATTAAAAAGTTCCATGCCACATTAAAATTCGACATTTCTCCCTTTGATTCCACAAAATTAAATAGTCGCAATCCCGTCAGTAATAACTAAATTATTTGGAATTCCCGACAATTAGCATCTACTAAATAAAACATTAATTGCTTTTAAAGAGCCCAAAACGTATAATCTTTGAGAGGAACTGCAGTAATTCATCGTGACTTGACAGTGTGCGTGGATTAGTTTTCGACACGGATTCCGGGGAGTGTTTTATTATCATTTCACTACAGCTACCGTGAAACGCTACACCAATTAGATAATTACAGGCCACAATCTCGAATTCATCATACTTTTTCATGTGGCGACCTATCAGGGGTGGATACCCCTATTAGTCAACAATACTCGTTCCAAAAAGATAACAACCATCGAAATTTTACTATTACTTTATTTTACAACTTATTTTATCATTTTTATTGCCAATTTATTAGGTTTTTGGGTTGGGAAATTAACTATTGAAAGTTATTTTAATTAATTTTGGTCATTTAAGTCTCATTTTATTTTTTCGGACACAAAATTATGGTTTTATATTATTACGTCTTAGATATTTAAATAATACTATTATTATTAATTATACCTTTCCTGTTTTTGAAATTCATGTTGAGAGAATTAAAAAATGCTATATAAAATTTTCTATTTTTAGCATAATTTAATTCACATAGTTATTTACTCAAGGTACATGTCTGATATAATTAATCACAACTTCAAAATTGATGTTAGCTTAGAATGATTTTGGTATTCCTTTGTCGTATAAATATTTTTAAAAGATGTTTCCTTTGATGATTTAATAAAAATGACAACTAGTAAAACAACTTCTCCCCTTGCCAGCCCTTTGTGCCAATTATTTTGAATTTGCTCATTTCCTAATTCCCATCCTCACACTAGAGAACCATTCACGCCGATTCTTTCGCTCCGCTAATCCACAACACTCACCTATTTTTGGCGGCAGCTGCCCGATCCCGTTGCCTCCTATTCTTGAACCAGTTCCCGACTTGGGTAGGTGTAAGGCCCGTCGCCTGGGCCAATTCCCGCTTCTTCGTCGGATTCGGATACGGATCCTGCAGGTACCACTCACGCAGCAAGCTGCGAGTTCTCTCCTTAAAGCAGTGCGTCTTCTGTTCCCCATCCCAAATGGTACGCGGCAACGGAAACTTTTTACGCACGCGATACTTGTCCACCGGTCCCAACGCACGTCCGCGGAGCTTCTCCGCCTCCTGGTAGTGGGCCTCCAGCCACATGGCCTGGAGCTTGCCGTGCGAACCCTTGGTGAACTTGTGCGATTCGAGGATGTTGTACAAGTCGCGAAAGTTGCCGCTGTGAAAGGACACTATGGCCCTGGCCCTCAGCACCGCTTCGTTTTTGTTCAGTTCACCGATGTTGGGATGGGCGACGGGCAAGGACCAGAGGAAGCGGGCCAGTCTTTCTATGTCGCCGCTCTCCTCCAACGTTTCACATACGGCCGCCACTTGGTTCACGGTGAAGTTCAACGTCGGCAGGGCGAACATCGGATTCGGCAGCATCGCAGTCGGCGTCACGGGAATAGGAACACTGACACCGGGCGACGAAGAAGTGTCCGAATGGCCACCGGAACCGGGTCCAGAGCTTCCGGAACATAGTCCGGAGGATAGACCTAGGGCCATGTGGGTTGCCAGTGTGGCTGCAATCTTAACCAATTATCGACGAAGACCGTGTCAACTAGCACTGCATATCACTGTCACTAATCGAACGGAGCCAGTCCATCAGGTGGGCAAATGTTTGTACAGCACCAGTCAGTACCCAGCACACTATCTTTTTCGCCCAGCTGCGTGTGGCGCACGGTAAGATACTGAACGGTCTATCGGCGGCACGCTCGGGCAACCCAGGTCCGGTGCGCTCTATCTCATTGGTCCGACAGCGGGCCGTTACTACGGTAACTGGGCCAGTTCCCTACCAATCCGGCGCACGGTTGGAGGGAGTGAGAGTCGCGATGGGTGTAACTGATGTCAGCTTTGAAATGTAGCGTTTCATCAGAAGTGGGATTCCTGCCATATAGCTAACTAAAGGTGATGTATAAAGTGGTCGTCTCTACTAAATGTAATTTCGTTACACAATCAGTATAAGTTTGCAATACACACGCCTTTTTGGATTTTTTCACTTTGATTCGACGCCGCCGTCGCGAATCCCGATTATTACGGTGTCGGCGTTAGAGAGCTTTACCGACCGCTGAATAAGTCTGCCCATTTCTTAAAGGAAACGCTGATGCAGGTGGGAGCTATTCGCATTTATTTTCTTTTGTTCTTTGACTCAGTTTTTTATGTGAAGTTTTCCGATACAAATATGAAAATCCCACTTATCATTGGTTTAAGTAAATTCTGTAGAATTATTTGTACATAAATAAAGAATATTTACACATATTTTATTATTATGATATAAATAACATTTTAGTGACAAATATTCTATTATATTTATAATATTTATCTAAAATATTCTATGAAAACTTTAAATTAAATAAAAAATAATAAATATATATACATGAAATTGATACCAAAACATATAAATATATATTTTTATACATAATTACTATTTTTATATGAAATTTGGTATATGAAAGATGCTAAATTCAATGAGGAATTATTTCATAAAAAATGTCAAGGTATATAGAAAAAAACATATTATTTTTTATTTAAAATTTAGGTATAATAAATTTTTTATTTAATATTTATTAATATAAATTTCTGCAAAAAATATGAATATAAACAGACATCATATGCAATTACGATAATTAAAAATTATTTTTATTATATTAAATACTTATTTAATAATTCGTAATATTATAAATATACATTATACAATTTTGAATATTTGGTATAATATATAATTTATATTTGTAATATATTAATTATTAGTCATTAATATTAAACATTGAAATAACATTCTTAAATTTACAGTTTTATTAAATGAAATAATTACAATAAAGTTTTTTAATTATTACGTTTTATATGTATTATTAGTCAATAGGTATTCTCAAAATAAAAATGATCATTTTTATTTATTATGTTAAATAGGAACTACCTATTTAATAATTTAAAATTTTAAATAAATAACATAAAATTTTATATTTATTAACTAGTGAAAGTTATTTTTTTAATTCCCTAATTTATTATAATAACATTTTAATTAATTAAAATATTTGGAGAAAATGAAATTAATATTGAATATTAAATTTATTGTTTCGACATAAATATAAATATATATTTAAAATAAAAAACTATTTCAAATTTGTTTTCAATAATGTATTTTTCATTTTCATATTTAATTTTAATAGTTAAGATTATTTTGAAAAGTTAAGAATTGTAAAGTGTTTCAATAAACCGAATAAATTTTTGAAAATGGAATTAACCACACATATTAGTTTTATAATATATGTGTGTATTTAAGTAAATCATAGAAAAATATTGCTTCGTTTTTACAAAGAAATTATTTAATATATAAAATAAAATATTATATATATTTACTATTATAATCTGATAGAATATTTATCTAATACATATTTATAAATAAAATATATATTTGATATTCATTTACGTATGTATTGGCTATTAATAGCCATAACAAAATTATTCCAAAATGATAAAGCTTCTCAAATCTTCAAAGACATTAGATATCCATATGTACAAATTGAAAAAGGAAACCATTAAGATACACTAATGAACTGACCTATTAATTTGTCATCAATAATTAATATTGTTTTTGTTTTCAGGTGCAAATGAATCGAAACCGGTTGCGGACAAAAATTCACGTTAACTGTTAGGAAAGGATATTAGAGATTAGCATAAATTTTACAAGTGTAATAATTATAGTTATTTTGTAATTAAATAAAATAAATTAGCATTTATTCTTTATCCCAACGTTCTAGTTTTTATGAACTTTACAGGAAAAACAAAATTGTATTTAGAAACTGTTATCGCATTAATTGGGACAAAATAAATAAGTGTGTTCAAGTTCTAATTCAGTGGTTATAAAATTTACAGACTCACTTCTAAAAATAGTAGTCCTGAAAAAATTCAAAAATTTAAAATTAAATTTTTTAAATAAAAATTTCATTTTACTATAGTTTTATAAAATATAAAAAGAAATATTCCACCAAAAATTTGACTTTTAATGGCCCCTTCAAAGCTCAGATTTTTGTTCGTTAAGAAAAAATATTACAGTTGGAATCAATTTAGTCTGACCTGATAAGTATATCCCAATTAAACTCTATCTTGGAAATATAATTTTAAATGTGAATATTTGTATTACTATGCAGTAAATATAAATTTGTAAAATGAGAAAAATTTACAGGGTGTCACGATATTTAAGAGGCTTTTTGTGGCATTTTCAAAATTCAGTTTTTTTTCTATAAGAAAACAAATACGGTATTTTGGCATCAATTTAGCCTAACTATACTTAAACATGCCTTGTTAGTTTTAAGTATATACCAATTAAATTTTACCCTTGGAATTATATATTAAATGTGAAGATATTTTTAAATTATATCTAAATTTTTAATGTGCAGTAAATATAAATTTATAAGATAAGAAAATTTTACAGGGTATTAAAAAATTGTCATAATATTTAAGGGGATGATAAAAATAGGGCTTTTTGACATCTTCAAAATTAAGTTTTTTCTTTAAAAAAACAAATACAGTATTTTGGAATCAATTTAGCCTAACTGAATTTATAGTTGTATATACCTTAGAAGGTTTAATTATTGTCCCAAGTTCATTGATTGTGGAATCAATTTAGCTTAATTGACTTTACACTTATAGTATATCCCAATTAAATTTTACTCTTGAAATATTATTTTAAATGTGAAGATATTTGTATCAGATGTAAATTTTTGTTGTACAGAAAATATAAATCTATAAAATGAGAAAATTTTACAGGGTGTTAAAAAAGGAATCACAAAATTTAAATGGATTATAAAAATAGGGATTTTTGTGGCATCTTCAAAATTTAATTTTATCTTCTTTAAGAAAACAAATACTGTATTTTAAAATCAATTTAACCTCAGTGACTTCATATCCCTAATAAATTTTACCCTTTAAATAATATTTTAAATGTGAATATATTTTTGTAATAATAGTAATTTTTGTTGTATAGAAATTACAGGGTGTTAAAAAAGTGTTACAAAATTTTAGAGGATGATAAAAATAGGGCTTTTGGTAGAATCTTCAAAATTCAGTTTTTTCTTCTTTAAGGAAACAAATAAGGTATTTTGTAATCAATTTAGCCTCACTGACTTTATATTTGGTTTAAAAACATCCCAATACATTAAAATAATATTTTAAATGACACGATATTTTTGATATTATACTTAAATACTTGTTGTGCAAATATGTGTCCATAAAAGTGTCACAAAATTTAAAGGATTGTAGTACGGCCTAAAATATGTAAGGGACATGCGCCCAAGATAATCGAATCCTTTATATTAAGAAAAAAATTATTATTATTATTATTATTTAAATAAGACTAAGATCATGTCCTGGTCTATACTAAATCCCCTTAAAATTTATGACAGTTGATTTAGTATCCAATAATTAATTAATAAATATTAAATTAACGTCAAGATTTATAACAAATCCTACATTAAAAAATCACTTCGATATATAATCCCGTAATTTAACACCGTTCTAAAATCATGTACGTTTCAACAGATTATAATACACTTAACATGCGGCCAGGAAACACGATACGGGGCAAATAAGTTAATAAGACCATAAATTAATATTTAATATCCCAAACAGCAGCAGCAGCGCAAAATTGCCATGAAAATTAGCGTCTGCATCTCTGCCCATGCATTGTTCGTCCCGTCCGTGCGCCCAGTGTGTTGCATCCTGCGTTCCAGGTTTTTGCCGGCCAAATGTGCGGGGATCGTGTTTCCGATAATTCGGTAACAAAGGCCGTGGGGAGCGAGAGTCGGGCGATCGCGGCGTCCCGGTGCGCTCAGACGGACGATGCGATGCGCCTGAAATTGGAGATGTCGCGGTCTTGGAAAACGAGACGCTCTCTCGCTAATAAGGTGGCCGATTACAGGCCAAATTCGACTGGCGATGCGAATAATCTATCGATTTTACACCCTGTTGCTCGGGCTTCGGCTTCGACGTTCGAACGGATCCAACTCGGATTACTCACCGGTTTCGAGACGCACGATGCGTCAATCCTTCCTTCGTGTTGATTTTTTTGCCTGCATGGATTGAACACGTTTATTTAATGATCTACCCACAACTATTGTCTCATACAAAGATTGAGTGATATTGTGATTCTTAGACCTTAGACTATTTATACTCTAAACAATGCCTTTCCTCGAAAAACAGAGAAAAATTAATTTAATTAACTAATTTAAATACTATGAAAAAAATATAAAAATTATAAAACTACAGAATAAAATTTAAACAAATAGAAATAATACTTACTTATTATAATAATTAACTTCTGCGACGAGAATAATCAATCTGTTTTTCTATTCATTCTATATATTCTTGTGTTTTTTTTTTCTTTTTAAGGTTATTTATATATACTTCTTTAAGATGTCTCAGGATTTTTAGGGACTCTACAATATATACTTACTCAGATTTATATACATTTTAGATCTTTTGAATTGTATAGAATATTTTAAATATTTAAATGTCTTTGAATGTCTAATTCTTATACTTAAATTTTAAAAATTATTTTAATACTTTCAAACTATGAATATATTTTAGACTTTTAGGCTTTTTGAATTATTTAATTTAGAACTTGGATTTGAAAATTATTTAAATACTTAAAAACTTTTAAATTTTTTGATTTAAAAAGTTTTTTTAAATTTTGATTTTTTTAGGATTTTTTGATTATGTATATGTCAAAAATTTTACATTTCTTACATATATTTTTGGATTGTTAAAATATTGTATTTAAGTATCTAAGGTTTGGAATTTTTTTTTATATATGTCAAAAATTTTACGTTATTTTCAAATTTTTGATATATTTAGACTGTTTCAATTATGTATGCATATTGAAAATTCTTTAAATACCACTAAACTTGATTTTTTGAAAGTTTTTATATTTTTAAATATTTAGTTAAATAATTATTTAAATTATGTAAAAGTTATGAAAATAGCATATATTCCAAACTACCTTTCATATTATTTTTATAAAGATACTTTAAAATTTTTTATTTTTTTTAGTTTTTGGTTTATGTTCAGGTTATAATTTTTGTTAAGATTGTATTTCAATAACTAAGGTTTGGAAAGTTACTTAAATACATTAAAAATTTTACGTTATTTGGATCATTTTCAAAATTATGATATTTTTAGAGTGTTTAAATTATGTATTTTTTTAGTCTGGGTATTGAAAGTTCTTTAAATACTTCAAAACTTTAACATTTTAAAATATTCTTTAAATTTTTTGAATATTTTATATTTTTAAATAATTAATTAAATAATTATTCA
Organism: Aethina tumida; assembly: GCF_024364675.1. Lineage (NCBI taxonomy): Eukaryota > Metazoa > Arthropoda > Insecta > Coleoptera > Nitidulidae > Aethina > Aethina tumida. Next base: position 17,688,554 of record NC_065437.1, on the reverse strand, counting down.
AGTTAAGTAAAGGTTTTAGAAATTATTTAAATTAATCGATTATTTATATATTATTAATATATTTTCTTGCGAGATGTTTAAAACTATTTTTATATTATTTTTATAAACATAATTTAGAATTTTTGATTTTTTTTAATTTTTTGGATTTTGTGCAGATTATAATTGTGTATATGTTAAATGTTCAGTTTATGTGTAAAAATTTTACGTTTTTCTAATATATTTTGAATTTTTTGAATTTTTAGGATATTGCATTTCAATAACTAAGGTTTGGAAAGTTATTTAAATATATTAAAAATTTTATTATTTAATTTAATTATTTTCAAAATGTTGATGATTTTAGAATTTTTATACTCTGGATATTGAAAATTCTTTTAATACTTCTGAACATTTTTGAATATATTTTAGATTCTTTGAATGTTTTATAATTTTAGATATTTGTTTAAATAAATATTTAAATTATATATATATATATATATATATATATATATATATATATATATATATATATTATACAGGTTAATTATTTAGATCTCTTAAAATGTTTAAATTATGTATTTGTTTAGCTTAAATCTTGAAAATTATGTAATAAAATAGTATGATTTTTTGTAATTTCAATAATCACGTACAAAATTATGTTTTTCAAAATTTCTCGAAAAGAATTATATATATTTAAACAACTCTTTTTTAGTAGTTAGTATACACATTAACTCATGCCTCATCCAAAAAGCCTTACAGAACTTTATTACAACACTTAAAATAAAATTATATTCATGAATTTCGAAGACACTAAATTATCTATCTTCGATTTATTAACTTTCGATTGATATATAATATGTTTATAAATAATTGAGATGTTTCGATAGGATTTTTACCTTAATTTACACTAGCACAAAATCACAAACTTACTTTTGGATAAAGGATTATGAGGTTCAGAAGACCTTAAATAAATAAATTAATTAATCTTTTTAGATATTTTAGATCGTTTAGAATATATATTTTTTTAAGTTTAGATTTTGAATATTCTGTAAATACTTCAAAACTTTTACATTTTTTAAAATTTTAGATTATGTTATTAAATAGCAAGTTTTAAAAATTCTTTAAATGATTTAAACTATTACATTTTTTACCTTTCTAAAAATAAATATTTAAGAATCTTAGAATTTTTCGATTAGTACTTAAAAATAAATTACATATTTATATAATTATACAGACATTAATTATGTATACATTAATTATATTTATATTAAGATATTTAAATACCTCAACTGATTTTTCGATTCTGGATTCGATTCAATTGGAGTTAATTATTTCTATTAAACTTACAAACAAAATGCAAAAACACATTCTGATTAAACATATTGAAAATTATTTATTAATTACTAGTTAAATGTCAATAAACAAATAAATATTACATTTTTTTTAAATTATTATTTTACATAATATCAATTTAAAACTAATTTGAATATTATATTCTTTATAAATCCTACAGAGGTGACAGTTTCATTCATACAAACATGCGATAATTAAGAGTTACGCAAACTTTCACCGGGATCACGTTTACCTACATTGCATATCCGCAAATAAAAAGGAACTTTCGGAATTTCCCAACTGCAGGTCTCAATGGCGGTTTCCGTTTTCGTAATCCGCTAAATACGCAACAAAGACACAGTCACACAAACGAAACCCTAAGCTGATTACCGACAGATTTTCGATACGAAAACACCCTACAAGTTTGAGGAACCGAACGAGACCTTTGTCAATCTGCATTAACTGTAGGTAAAGTATGTTTTTATATTTCACAATAATACAAATGACACTCACGACACATATTTTTTGTAAACGTTTGCATTGTGACTGGTTAATTAATATTAATTAAAAAAATATATAATAAGTATGGGTGTTTAAAATGAATGGAGTTAATGTGGGTCATTGGAAACCACTGATCTGGATGTGTCTTTATTAATTTTGGGCCGGGAATAAAAATGAATTGAACCGTTCAGGAACAAATGCATATAAATGAAACATCAATATGATATTATAAAATAGTTATCAATTATTTTTCGCTCTGTTAGATTTTATGTGGTGCATTGGCTGCAGCCATCCGGGCAGAAAAACACAATAGGGAAAGGGTAGATATTGACTGTAATCGCCATTGTGGACCATTTACATTGAAAACGATTGACCTGGTCCGCTACACTAGGAGAATATCGAGTTTTAAGAGTCCGCTTGCATTTGCCTTGTGTTTAAGGATCGTTGAGTGATTTCCGATGCTGTCTGCCTTCAATAGACGGACAAATTGTTTTTAATGATACTGATTCTGGATGGGGTCCACAGAATATTTATGCAGGATCAAAACTCCTCCATCAAAGTCAAACTTGTATGGGGGGGTTGGGCACTTTTTGTTACAGCAGGTTCTCTGAATTTAAAAAAAATATATCCCTATATAATTTTGGAAATTTTAGCAATCGATTTGATTTTTCTAAATATTTGTTCATCATTGACCACTCATTTTTAAAATATTTGTAACTTCATATATTTGAAATTAATAATTAATAATTAATAATTGCAGAATAATAATTTAAAATATAATATTATCAATATGGATGCTGATCTGTTCAATTTGTTACTTAGGTTAGACATTCTATTTAAGTGTATCCTGCCTGATTTACATTCTCTCTTTCAACAACACAATAACCACTGATACTTTTACTGCAGTTTCACTAGCATACATGTTATGTCATATCGTCTCAGTTTTAGTGGACAGTACGTCACATTATGACCCCAAAGCAATAAGGAACCGTTGTCTGAACGAAGTCGGCATTCATTAGCGGTTGTTGGCAACATTGAATTTTGCGGTAACGTTTCATCTTTTTAAAATTATCTCTCACTTTGAAAAATTTATTGCGGTATTTCAGTTGTCAGTTGGTCGGTGTTATGTGAGAAAGTGTAAATTACTTTGTCAGGTCACTGTTGGCGGTTTATATGATGCAAGGGTATAATAACCTAAACAATATTAAACATATACCCAATAAAACACGTTCGTCATATTAATTTGACAAAATGAAACAGTTTTATAATTAAAGTCAGATTAGATATCTGGCACCGTTACAATTGTTCCTTTTCTTTCACATTAATTAAGGATAAAAAGGCGATTATCGCATCCAGGCGACAAATACGACAAAACACAAAAGGTTAATTTTTCAGCGTATCCTAGATTAGATCTTATCTGCGTTGTTTTCGTTGGCCATTATCATTAGGCAAACAACTGAAAACAAAACGCGCCCACTTCACATAATAGACAACTGTGACAATAACGGGGCGAGATAAGCCCCGACGCTTCCTTTTTTTCCGTAAGAAAGAAGCTTTCTAATGTTCTGCGCGTAGAAACCTCATTTAACACCGATGGCTCGGCAGATAGGAGGATCCGTGCTACCACATCAATTAACCGAGCCGTGTTTCGTGTGACAAAGTGTCGAATTAATACCGACGTGGATAATGGAGCCAACAGACAATTGTATCTCAGATCTCAGCACGGTTACCGAATACGTTAATGCTTCGGTGGTGTTTCGTCGCCGTTTTGTAATAACCCTTCGTCGGAGAGGGACAAATGGAACCAGATTGAGATAAATCAAACCCATTTGATTAATTATGTGCCTCAACGTATTTGGGATGATGCTCACATGGAATGCTTAAAAGTCTAAATAGTATTGGGTTGGGTCAAATAAATGAATACTATGTGAACAATTCAAGCTCACCCCTGTAAATTTCTTATTTATAATTTATTTACTATTATACTGTTACAAAAAATACAACTATTAAGATACTTTATTAAGAAAAACCAGTCACTATTGAATTTCATATCTCCAAATCAAAACGAGTGAGTATCATTTATTTAAAAAAAAAATATACATTAATGGTCTTAAAGTGTGTGAAAATTACATTTTCTAAATTAAGCTCCAAAAAATATAGGAATCGTATTATACATTCATAAAAAGTGTGTAAAAAAATCAATAATGCAATAAGAAAAATGTTTTAATAGTCAACTGAAACAGTTCAGGACAGTTTTTTTAATTAAAATAAAATTAAATGAATGAATAAATATTCAATTTTACAAATATTTTCAAATTAAATATTATAAAATGGTTCATATAACCCAATTGTTTTAATTACAGAAGAAAACGAGCTGAATACAGAAGCTCATTATTTTATAAAAAAACAGGAAAAGTAATATTTTCAATGGAACACCTCGAATGTTTTTTGTTTTTTAAGTTTTAATTATAAATAAAATGGGAACAACATGTTCTGTATCTAAATTTAATAATTTTTTAGTTATTTATATTTTCCAAAAATTTTGTCAGACTGACAGTTTAACTAAAATGTTTGTAAAACCACCCATTTTGATGTTGAAAAGTTTATTTTTGACAAGGATCAGATAATTCTTTGGAATCGTGGCTCCACCTATTTTTGGCTATAAAATTCGAAAAACAACATTTTTTCACATATTTAATTCTTAAATTAATTTTAAATTTTAAAAATTCAGATTTTTGCGGTTTTTGCTTGAAATTTTTATAATTTTTGTTTATACTATATGTCTATTTTTGTAAGTTTCAAACAAAAATGTCGATAATGTAATTTTTAATTTTTTCAAAATTTAATAATTAAAAAATCAATATTATTTTCATATTTTTTTTAATATTCTATTTTTAGAGGTAATGAAGAATAACTTAGTCAAACTTTATTTTCAGTTTTTGAGTTTTTTTTTTTAAATTTTTATAAATATATATTATAATAGAGTAATTATAAAAAACTTATAAATATTGTTTTATTAAATATAATTATAAAATTTTCTAAAATTCATAATTTTTTTTTTTTTTTTTTGAAAATATTATATTTTTGATGAACTTTCTGAAAAAAAATTGAGATGCTGTAAAAACATTTAAAAAATATATATATGAACAAATATCGATTATTTGATATTTATGGTATAAAATCAAATTTTAATCAAAATTGTTAAAATTTCAAAAATTCATAAACAATTGAACAATTACGTTATTTTTTTGAACATGGGCTGTTTTTTATAAACTCTGAAAAAAATATGTTCGTTAATTACGTTACATTTTATGCATCTTAAAATCATCCATAACTTTCAATTTTCAACATATATACTAAAGTTTGATATTAACATAAATTATACTAAAAAGCACATTTTGTATCTAACAACATTGCATTAAATTTTGGTAAAATCTCTGTTATTGAAAAATTTTTTAATATGCTAAGACAAAACGTAAATAACAAACACTGTGTATAAAATATGGGGGTACTAAAATAGTTCCTTAATTAACGTGTGTGGCAAAAATTTTAGTTAAATAATCAATCTCTTAAAACTTTAAAAAAAAAATTAATAATTCTAAAACTTTTTTGGTTTAGGTATAGCAATTTTATTTGTGATTACACACAGAAATTAAAAACCAAAAAATATATAGGTTGATTCACATTATAACATTTACTAATTATTTTTTAATCTATTTATTTTTTAATTTAATATGAAACTATTATTATTGTTAGCTAGATACATTCATTTTCTAATTGAAGTCTTATTTGTTATTCATAAAATTTAATAATATAAAATAAAATACAATATTGAAACCTGCCCATCGTACTGAAATATGAAATTCAAAACCTTTCTAAAGTGATACAGTTCGAAACCATTGTGGTGCCTACATCAATGCATCTGCACTGAATTAATGCCACAAATGAAAAGGGTTCTTCTGATCGCAGATAACCATAAACAAGATTTCTGGTGGTTGATTTCAAAAGGTGCCACATTGTTTGCATTATGGTTTACAGAATGTTTTAGGTATTGTGCATCGCTGAAGAATCGTCTTTCAATATTTATAGTACATACACTTAAAGAGTTTCCTTGTGTAAAAAATGTGAATATACCAATACTGTTACTGTTTTATTAATAAGAAAGATAATACATATGCATTTAGTTTAGTTTCAATTCGATCATCAAATCTGTTTAACTACGGCACTGCGTCGTCGTTTCCTTCCTGTCGGGCGTGAAGCGTAAGACATTGCCACGCGTCGCGACGCAACTACGCGACCGATTTCAATGAAACTCTAATTGCTGCTCTGATACATTATTGATGCATCGGCCTAAAAGGATTCAGTGCGGGATCGTCGTAGAGGGGTGGTTCAGCGATCACCGATACAAATGACATCATAAATATTGTAATTTCACCCGCGGGACGCACTCGGGGAGCGGCCCGTCCGACTGGAAAATCGTCCCCGTCACACCGAATGTTCTTTTAATTCTGATCGTAGGGTTAATCTCCTTTGTCGCTTTATATTCGACGACACTTTCCAACAAGTATACGTACGTGGAATTATTAGTTTATTTTATCGGTAATGTTATTTTAGGAATTCGTCATTTGTTTTAAAATGTTTGTTCGGTTTCTTATCATTAGGAGTTCTGGGAAAGTATGATTGATAAGATTAAAATAATAAAATATGTGATTCATAAAACTCTGAAGTTTCCAAAGAGGATCAAATGGAACTAATATCTTATCTTAAAATATTATAAAAATGTTACTCTTAGTTGAGTAGTCAAATATAAAGAACTAATTCTAGTTTTATACAGGGTGTACCAAAATAGTAGTCAATCTTCAGAATTCCCAAACAATATATTAAAGAAATAAAATGAGAAATTTTTATAAATACTTTTCCTATAAGTCTTTAAAGGACATATGGAAGTGTACAAAACAGTTTGCTATAAATAAATATTTATTGAATAATTTTCTTAAATCTGGCAAATGCGTTTTTTCAGAAAAAAAATACTTTTTTCTTAAAAATACAAAATTTCGAAAAAGATTACTTTTGTTGAGTTAAAACTAACGTTTCAAAATATGTTTGTGAATATGAATAAATTTTGTAGAAAAATAATGTATTAATATGATAATAAAAATAAAATATGTGTGAAGGGTCTAAATTGTAATAATTATGAAAAGAAAATATTATTAATAAATTGATTAGAAAGAAATATAATACGAAACAAAAGACTCAAATTTTTATGAATATTTTCAAAATTCATGGCTTAAATGGATATATTTAAAATATTTAAAAAGTATTGAAATCAGTACGCATTGTAATTTGAATAACTTCTAATGGTTAGAGTAATCGATTAACCACAGGAAACATTTTTTGTAGTGTTTAATTTTGTATAAAGATATATACTTTGACCTCCGATATCTTCTAAACGGTAAGAGTTATGAAAAAATAGTAAGACATCTTTTTTGTAGATCGTCCAATTTCGTACAAAAAATGTAAATAGAAACTTTCTGTACCATGTGTGTGTGATTTATATAGAAAGAAAAAAAATAAATTTACATTGTTCACTCATTTGTGTGTAAAGGAACATTTATGTTTTCTATCTTTCGGATCGCCTTGTAAAATCACTGATATTCCCCTTCATATACTCGCAGCTTTGACTTCCTCTTTCTATTTTAGACATATAACCTTGTTTATCACCTTGACCACCCTGATTTGCTAAAATTGAATATTCTCATACTCGCTTAGAATTAATATGTATTAAATATAAATTTGCGACTTGCACATACTAATTCGATGTGGACTTTCAATTGCTTCTAGGTGAATTGCGATCAAACATTTATCAAATTCATTCTAGTTATACTAATAATGATTTGATGATTATTCTCAATATTCCACTCCTATTGAACTTTTTATAATATTTGAACCTTTTCAGGAAGAAGAAACTATTAAAACTACCCTTAAACTGTGGTTTATTATTCTTTCACAACATTTTCATTTTTTATGGAATGGAATAGATTGTAAGTTAAAAATGTAAAACTTGGAAAATTGGAATTATTTATTATTGAAAAAAATACTTAAATACTAAGAGAAAATAATAAAATGATGTGAACCAAATTTTATCAAATCAACTACTACCTCTGTCCAGTTAGATTTGTATTTTAATTGCTTTTCTAACGAATTCTGACAGCTTTATATAAAATTATAAAAAAAAACACAAATTCGCCCTTATGTAAGTGAATGGCTCAAATAAAAGAATAACATGATTTATTTTTTCAAAAGTTGATATTTATAAATCAGTGAAATAAATTAGAGCAGTACGCCAATGGATGATATTTCAGCGAAGTTTCTCTCTCTTAGGCAAGGGGAATTAGTCGAAGACGAATTGAATTACTCTAATATTGAAATTACTCCAAATTGCTGTTCACTGACAATGAACCAGCTTGATATAATGTTTCAATTTAGATCACTGGTTTCGAATACTTGATGCACGAGGAGTTCGCTGTAAACGAACGCGCTTTGTGAAATGTTAGATAAAATATTTAGGAAACCTTTTCAACGTTTTATTTTTTATTTTAGAATTTTTAATTTGTTTATTTTAATTTAAATAAGTATAATATGTAAGTAAATATTTATTTTATTTTAAATGGCGAATGCGCAGGTATCAATTTTTATTATTTCATTTAGTGTATAAGAAACACAATACAGTTAACTATTATAAAGTTTGTGACTTCAGACCCTTTTTAAAGCAATGCAAAAGCACAATTCACATTTCGATATAAAAATTCATCCAATTTCTGCTCCGTCGAGGGACAAGATCGCGTCTAATGCGTTCAGTTGGATATTCCCCAGTCTCATTTATCGAAACAATGAAAACGTAAATAGCAAACAGACAGGAAAGAAAAGCGACCATCGACTAGAAATGAAATCAAATCTGTGCCCGTTCCGCCGCCGAGGAAAATAAGTGTAAGAGATTGACTGACTCGGTCGGCAGATTAAAATTGAAAAAGGAAATTTCTTTTTAGACTCAATTGTTTCGCGTCGATGGACCCCCATCAGACTCTTGTCTTGGTCACCGGCCTCCCTATATTTTTTCTACAAGTACCATTTTTCGCTTTTTGTTGACGTCTATATTTACTAAATTAATTTAAACTTATATACCGGTATTCTCTTAATAAATATGCAAATAATGTTTTTTATATTCATTGCAACTTTTCCTAATAAAACAATTATCCCAACATAAACACCAAGCTACTCACAAATGCAAATGCACTTCTACAAACACACAATGGCATTTCACACCGTATCAAACCGTTAGTAACGCGTGATGTGTCCAGGACGGATTACAAATGTAATCCTCTACAATAATTCTGTAGTTTTCTGATTGCGTAGTTTTATTTACATCTGTTACGCCCCAGCAATTGTAATAAAACATACGGGAGAACACGAAATAAATCCTATTAAACGAACAAAAAAGGCTGTTTAAAAAAAGTGCGGGGGGCGATATTTTTGTTTGGGACCGCGGCGCATTACGCATTATGGGCTTAGAGTAGTGTACATAATTCGAAGGGTGGAACGGCACGGTGTAGCTATAAACATAGTCGATAATCTGTTCACCCCGTTTAATGTTTTATTAATAGACTACACACAGACGCAATAGTCACTAACAAGTTATATGATTTTTGAAGTTCAATTTAATATTTGTTTTGGGATAATTTTTACATGTAGTTAAATATAAATTAAGATATTTTTAATCATATATTATTATTCATAAAAACTCATTTTATTTGTTATGGAAGGATTTTTAATTCAAAAATCGCTAATAAAGTTTATTATATATATAAAAAACTTTAAATATAAATATGTTTTAGATCTAGAACATTAAAATGTAGTAAATGTTAATAAAAAGATATCCAACAAATTAAAAATTAACTAAAAAGTACATATTTATTAAAATTTTATACATAGATATGGGTTTATCAAATCTTGACCATACACCATACATACCCATATACAGTAGGGATCATAATTACATCACTCCCTAAAATGATATAAAAATATGAACTGCACTACTTTTTACTTTATTTACTATAGACAATACAGAGGTATTTTGCTTATAATTATTTAATATGAGGTTGTATTCAAACTGTATTATGCGGTCTAAGAAAAATTATAATTCAGCCTTTCCAAGACCGACCGAAACAAGTATATATTCATATGAGTTATAGCTAAATGAGTCTTTTGTTTACTATATTAATATAAAATTTAGAGAAACAGGGTCACTCGGAAAAACTTAAAAGAAAATCGATAAGTAGCTAATTCGAATGTCAAAAAAGCAGCCTTTTCTTATTGTCCATTCTAATTAAAGTCAATCTGAGTGAAATAAGACTTAAATTTAGTTTAAGGACTGTGAGAAAAAGGTCAGTGGATGGGGGTTTGTTTAGCTAGAAACCTTCCTTCTACTAAGAATGTGAAGGCCCGACTATTACTTCAGTGTATTATAGAACAGTGGCGATATGTAGTTCTTAGTGATAAGTATAGTCTACATTTAATTTATTTAAAACTATAGATTCAACTTATGTTAGACGTTCCACAATTCAAATTTATGCCTTGAAGAATAGCTGAAATTATAAATTAAAGAGGATATTATACATAATATTAATATTAAATCAAACGTTACTCATTTTGTCATTAAAAATTATCATTTTATAGAATAGTATATAGTAAAACGCCAATGGTAAATTAACATTATTTTAACAGTTCACATTAAATAAAAGTTATTAATTAGTAATTAAATAGTATGATTAATTAATTAATTTAATATTAATTCTGACTATAACGAAGTCACAAAAATAGAATATATTATAATTATTTTTACAGTGTTATTGACTTTTAAAAACTAACAATGAAACTGATACAATTATTTGGAATAAATGAAATATATGCAGTGTCGCTCTCTATACTTTGTCCGATAAACTATTACTAAAATCACTCCTGTCAATAACGAGCACTGTAATATATAAACTCTCTTCCGTTAATGACTTAGAACATTTACGTTGTGCTAGTATTTGATAGATGTCTAAGTATTTGGCAGGTGTATTTAACTTTTTATGCAAAAATAATTTTGGAAAAAAATACAAATTCAAGTATTCAAAATTAAATATTTTAATAAAGTTGAGTAATTTTAAAAATTTTACAGTTTTAATAGATGATTAAATGAATTATTATTATGAAAATTTTTGCAATAAAATCAGGTAATAATAATAAATAGAATTATTAAAACACCACTTGTATGTAAATAACTAATTTTATTAGAAAAGTTTATAAAACGTATTACTTAAATTAATATTTAAATACATATAAAAAAGAAATACATCCAAGTTCAGTTTGGTATATTACAAATTTTTAAAACTACATCTTCATCTCTAAAAGTTGCTTTATAATTTTCACCTTTAATCATTGGATTTTATCTTCACAACATTTTAAAATTCAAATTTACATATCATCTGTATTAGCAGCAATATTGTAAGGTGAGTTCGGTCCCACGCTTTGTCCAGGATTTCCATACCACATCGGTGCCATTTTAATAAGGTAAAATATTAGTAACACAAGAGCTAATATGGCCAATATTAGAAAAGTCAAAAGAATTCTATGAGTTTTTTGGGGATATTGTTGAGGGAAACATTCTGGAAAATCTCCATCAGTTAATTCATCAATTTCGAATCCATGCAGTTCGTACGGAGCGTAACAACTAAAAAGAAATATTTTTTAAATATACGCAAGTAGCATTAATTTAGTAATGTACTGGCTACGGTTAAGATTGTGTTTAATTGTTAATAGTCCCGTCCACACATTTTTAAAATTAAATTAGATGTATTATTATTCAAATAATCGTCATAACATAGAGAAAGAAGTAAAAGCTATCATTAATTGCTATGATGATATGATGATATATCTATCATTTCCAAATACATATGTAAATATAACACTGAAGAAAACATTATTTTAGTGGGACAAATATTTACTATTTTTAATTACTCTAAATTAGTTACTTTGTACAATTGAATAACTATTACCGTAAATTTCCCTCGTTGATTGTAGTTCTATAACTAGCGTATTTCATCAGCCATAATAGTGTGCAATTGCATGTCCAGGGATTACCCGATAAATCCACTTCCTCTATATCCACAAAGAAATACTGATACGTCTCATTGAGTGTTTTCAAACCATTTCTCGCGAGAGACAAACTTTTAATATGAAAATCCTTGTTATCTTTCAAATAACCAAATGCGAGTTCAGTAAACGTTTCCAAATTTCGATTATCTGTCACAGATATTCGATCTAATGCTCTCAAATTGAAGAAAGCGTAGTGATTAATAGTGACTAGACTGGCCATCCGATTAAGCTTCAACTCCTTTAGTGCGGGGTAATTAAGGCAATGTGCAGTGACCTGAGTTATCACATTCCCGGACAAATCCAAATATTCAATTGTGTTCGGCAGTACAGGAATACGATTCAAATTGTTGTCTGCTAAAGAAATTCTGGTAACTTTGACGAATCCATCGAAGAATTTATTTGATATCTCCATTAAACCTACCCTATCCAACTTAACGTCAGTGACATGAGGAGGGAAATATTCAATCAATCGTACGTTGGGATTGTTAAAGAAAGCGGTGAGATTATTGTAACTAAAATCTACACTGACTAATTTGGTTTTTTGTAGTTGTGGTATTTTAGTAATGAAATTATTTGCTAAGTTTAATTTAGCTAATTTTGTCAGTGGTGTAAATATATCACTATCCACTGCAGATAAATTATTATAACTTAAATCTAACTCCTCTAAATCTGGTACGCCATTGAAATAAGTGGGATCTATGGACATTATATTGTTGTGGCACAGTTTAAAAGAGGTCAAAATTGGATTGGTATATGCGTAGTCCTTATCTAGTCTTTCAATGTTGTTCAAAGAGACATCCAAGTACAGCAATTCTTTATCCAAAGTTTCACTTGCCGGAACATTCTTTAAATTGATACTTGAACAATCCGCTTTTTTCACTGCAGTCATGTAATTGGTATCCGCCGTGTGTATACAATAGCACTTTTTATCACTTTTTCTATTTGAACAATATTCTCTGTATGCCAAAGAAAAGTTTAAAATGCAAACTAGAAAAATTAATTCTTTAAACATTTTCACTGTATGTCTCCACACCTTTATCATAAATAACTAAATAACTTATCAGGTAAAATTAGATAGATAAGCATGAGTAAATAATGACATAAAGTATTCATTTATCAGGCCTTATCTAGTCTGTTATGAATTTGGAAATGTTTGTTTTATACTTTTATAAGCGAATTATTAATAATTATTAATACATTTAAAGGATAACAAAAACATGTCGCACCGTGTTAAGTTTGTGGGACTATTAAAATTGAATAACAGCTACGAATTTTTCAAAACTATGTATAAATTTTATCATAATTTTATCTTAAAAAGTCTAGAAGACATTTAAAAATATTATTATTATATGTATTTTTGTTGGATTTAATTTTAAAATTATATATTTTCTTGAGTCATCCAAATTATTACATCCGTTGAAATCTTTATCTAAAGTCACATTTTATGATTGTAAAATGTTAAATTTCTGCAACTAGTGATGTCACAGAAAAGACATGTCATTGTCATTATAACTTGAAGTCATCTTCTGATTTAATAAATATATTCTTTGATATTATAATTATTATTACAAAGTGTAAGTTATTTCTTTATAATTTTAATTTCTTGTAAATTATATTTATTTAATTAGAGAAAAATAATCGTCCGGTTATGACAAGAAATTTTAACGAAAATTATCATGTAAAGTAATATTGATATGCAATTGTTGAGTATCGATATTGTAATTTTATTCTTGCTTTTATTAGGCAAATTTTAAACTAATATTTTGTTACTTACTAATATTTAAATAAAAAGCCTTTAAATCTATTTTAGTATAATGTTAATGTAATAATTTAAATAATAAATAATAACAATTTAAGTTGTTTATTTTATACCTAAAAGTATTTTACAATTATACAAATATCGTCAATTTTTATTACTATTTTTAAATGGTTTTTTATTTATGTTTAACCTCGATAAATAATTTATGAACTGATTATTTTTGTTGTCTAAATTTTTAACATAATATCTGAAATTATATTCGTCAACAAAATATTAATAATTGATAATTCATTTATTACTAATTAGGACAATCAGCCTTAATAATTGCACATTAATTTGTTTTTTATTTGTTGCCAAAAATGATTTTTTTAAGAATGCACAATTAACGGTTGTTAGTTTGTGTTCCCAATACATATCTAATTCACAACCAGTTTTATAAATATATTAGATAAATTCGACAAATTGAACTGGGATATAATTTTCCTGTTAAATAGAACGCATCATCAACGATGACCTTCATTATAACCCGTGTTGCGATAAGCGTCTGAATGTTTACTTCGTTTGGATGCGCTTATAACATTCATTGTTGTTCTTGAAGACTGGTTAGTTCGTATATTTCAGTGTCGCAATGGCTCTCGAGACAGCAGCGTTACCAACGAGCTATGAATATTATACAGAAGGCGGAATTCAAAGTGGATTATCAGCCGACAAACCCTATTTTACACTCAATAACCGGAACATATCAATATACAGTGGTGCAGTGCATTATTTCCGGGTACCCAAGGCTTATTGGAGAGACAGATTAAGAAAGGTACGTGCTGCCGGTTTAAACACAGTGGAAACATACATACCATGGAATTTACACGAACCAGAATCTGGAAGATTTGATTTTGGAAATGGTGGTTCTGATTTTCAAGAGTTTCTGGATGTTGTAGAGTTTCTTAGAATAGCTCAACAAGAAGATTTATTTGCAATAGTTAGACCGGGACCATTTATTTGTACTGAATGGGATTTTGGCGGATTGCCCAGTTGGTTATTGCGTGATAGAGGTATTAAATTAAGAACATCAGAACCAACTTACATGAAATATGTAAGAAGATATTTCAGCATGCTATTACCAATGTTAGCTGCGCTTCAATTTATAAATGGAGGTCCCATTATAGCTTTTCAAGTGGAAAACGAATACGGTAGTACTGAGCAAAAAGGAAAATTTACTCCAGACAAGGAATATTTAAGGGAACTAAGAAGTATTATGTTAAGCAATGGTATAAAAGAATTATTGGTGACATCAGATAGTCCGTCCCTGCATGGGACATCAGGAACACTACCTGAATATTTCCTTCAGACAGCAAACTTCGGAGGATTTCCAAAAACAGATTTTGATGCTCTAAAAAAACTACAACCCGGAAAACCAATAATGGCAATGGAGTTTTGGGCAGGATGGTTCGACCATTGGTCAGAGGAGCATCACGTTAGGAAAGATGACGAATTTTATCAAGTGTTCAAATCGATTTTGGAATATCCTGGTTCTGTAAATATTTATATGTTCCATGGAGGAACCAACTTTGGATTTATGAATGGAGCAAATCTTAACAATGGACGAACAGATAACTCTGGCTTCCAACCTGATACAACAAGTTATGATTACGACGCGCCGTTATCGGAAGCTGGTGACTACACCATGAAATATGTGTTCATTAAAGAATTATTAAATCAATTTAATCCTGTAAAAACCAAAATTCCACAAACGCCAGCAATTTCGAATAAAGTTGAGTATGGTTCTATTCCTGTCCAAGGGCAAATGCTTCTTGATCAAATAATAGAAAATGTACCAAATGTTTTGCAAAGCACCAATGTCATGCCAATGGAACTACTTCCCATAAACTACAACTCAGGTCAGAGCTACGGCTATATAATATATAGAAAGAGAAATCTTGATATTTCTGGTGATTCCATTTTAAAAATTGCTGGAAGAGTATGTGATAGTGTTATAGTATTGGTAAATGGTGTGTTAGTGTCTAAGCCATTGACAAGTTCAAAAGACCTTAATGAATTTGGTTTTTGGCGATTAAAAGACTCAAACATTACTTTGACAAATCAAGATTTAACGAATGCCACACTCGATTTAGTAGTAGAAAATTGGGGTAGAGTAAATTTTGGCTATTTAGAACAATTTAATCAATACAAAGGATTGTGGCAAGGCAGTGTGTATATCAACAATGAAGAATTAAAGGAATGGGATATTATACCATTAGAATTTAAAACATCTTGGAATAATGCTTTAAAAAATTGGCCAAAACCAGGAAATAGATGGGCTCCAGGACCTTCTTTATATAAAAGTACTTTAACAGTAACAAATCCCCAGGATACTTACATTGATATGAGAAATTGGACTAAAGGAATTGTCATTATTAACGGTTTTGTGCTCGGACGATATTCAAAAATTGGCCCCCAACAAACATTGTATTTACCGGCACCATTTTTGAAAATTGGTGATAATAATATTATTATTTTTGAACATTATATTCCATCTAACAACCTCGTGTTTTCCAAGAATCCCATATTTTTAACTGTTTAACTAACTGATAAAAAATAGTAAAATTTTAAAAATATTTACTTGAATTATTTACCCTTAAAGCATATATAACTTTATAAGTGAAACACAACAGAAATTATATATACTATAAAAACTATACAATTTAATAATAGATGAATAGTTCTTTCCATTATACTTATTTGCAAATGATTCAAAAAGTTAGCCTCTTTTGTAAATTATGTAAAGCAGGAATTAATATTTTAAATTTGAAAGATCAGCAAAAAATTTAAAAATTAACTAATTAATTGAGATAAATTACTTAATACAAAATATAATAAAAGTAATATAGTAAAGTTACCTGTAGCAAATTAAAAGTAAATCATAAATTAATAGTATATTTTAAATTAGTATAATAAACTGAAATTTACATAATAATACATATTTAACAGTATAACTTGTTATTGTTATCATAACAGTGGACATATGTTAATGAATATAACAATAGTCTTGTAGAGATAAATAAGATAATAATCATTAAATTCTATGACCACTATAAACAAAGTATATTATATGTATGTTCATTGTCATTTACAAAATAGATTCCTAATTAAAAAGTATAACCATAGTCATTCATAAATATTACAAAATAGTCAATGTACACTAAAGAAGCTTTAACTTTCCAGCAACTTTATCTACAGTGTCTTCTTGACCAAAGAGACTTAAAACAGTTATTGAACCAGAAGGAATTTGTGTATGTCCAGCATCACTTACTAGATAACATGGAATGTTCTGTGATTTAGATTTTTCATAGAGATTTTGTAAATGTTCTGCATCATCCCCTCTCAAAACAATTTTTTTCTCTCTAAAATGAAGATAATATTGGTAAATGATTATAGAAAATCAAATGTAATTTTTACCCATTGCATTCCCAAATGTGTAGCATTTCCTCCAAATTTTGTTCTATCATTGATCTATACAATCCTAAACAAGCATGTCCAACCTAGTTGTAAAATAAGTACTTAATTTAAGATAATATGACCAAAAGTAAAATTTACCTGGGCAGCCACTTTTCCTACACCCATTTTCAAGGATTGGTTTACAATGAAAGTCATTTTAAAATATTGTTGGTCTTCTTCATCAGATGATTCATCTGATTGACCATCACCTTTATGTTTGGATGTATCGTCAGGCTCCTCACTAAATACAAAATTTATAGCATCATTAAGTGATTTATTTCCTGTACAAAACAGAGCCTAAAATATAAACAAATAAGGTAAAGCATTACAATAATATATAATTGTTATTCTATAATGTTCCAAATACCTCTTCCGCTTGTGGCCTTAAAATACCGATGGCTAACAATTGCTCAAGTAGTTCTAAATTTGGTTTAAAATTTTCTTCTTCGGCACTCATAATTTACTATATTTTATAATAAATTAAACGTATCACATTAAATAAAATATACTGTGCGTGTAACCATAAACATAACCTATTTTAACCTATTAAATTAGAAATGTCAAAAACATTTGAACTCCCCAAGAATCTTGTTTAATCTTCCTAATAAATATAAATATGTAACTAATTATAACGTATTAGTTATTAATTTTCATATTTGTTATTTTAACAAATAAACAAAAATGGAAAGGAAAAAAGATTCCACGGTAATTGAAATAGAAAGCAGTCATTCTGATGTTTCTGGTAGCAGTAAGAATAAAAAGAGTAAAAAGAAGAAAAAATATTCTGAGGAAAGAAAACGCAAATTGTCAAGTTCATCAGATTCAAGTTCTTCTACTTCTGATTCAGATTCCTCTAGTAAAAAAATTAAAAAGAAACTAAAAAAATTAAAAAAGAAAAGGAAGAAGGAAAAAAAGAAAGACAAGAAGCAAAAAAAGAAAGATAAAAATAAAGCAGTTACTGAGGATGAGGATGGTGCAGCAGCTGATATACCTCTAGATTTAATGGAGAAACCAAGAAGTCTTGCTCCGATGACCAAGGAAGAGTGGGAAAAACGACAAAGTGTCGTAAAAAGGGTTTATGATGAAACTACTGGTCGTAATCGGTAAATAATTCACTATTTTGTTTGAAATTTCTCTTAATATTGACTTCCAGGTTAATAAAAGGTGATGGAGAAGTAATAGAAGAAATAGTGAGTAGAGATCGGCATATGGAAATAAATAGACAAGCAACCAGAGGAGATGGAATGTATTTTCAAAAGCAAATATCTAAAGACTTGAAATAATTCATTGATTCAAATATTTTATTTTTTAACTTTATTTAAATGTATGAGAAAAACAAATAAATATGTTTTGCTTCTTAAACAGTGGCTAGATAATAATACCAGGTATTTTATAAATAAGACAAAAATGGTTATTATCAAAACTCTTTTTTATAAAGAATACAATATCCCAAAATATTGTAATTTCACAACAATATAAATAAAAATCATTATACTTATTTTTTGGATTGGAATTTTTTTGTTAATAGTAGATCTATTGCATCACAAATGAAAATAAAATATATATGTAATACATATAATATTTAGTACTTATCTTATACTTACATATCACATATTTATTTTTAGCTCAATATATTAAATATCAGTTCTTAAAAAATCTATTCTAATAGATTTCTTGTGCACTGGTTAAAACTTATTTTTTACATTTGAAAGTATAATATATATTAATAATATTAATTTCCTCAAAATCAATAAAAATAACAATGAAAAAATAAATAACCCTACAATTTTCATACACAATAACAACAATATAATGTTACAAAGTAAGACAAAATTAACAACAAAATCGTCAGACAAATTAACTTATTATCTACTAAATCGTTAAAATTTAATATAATTGCATAAAATGAGATGTTGAGCCATCTCGCCAAGAAGGATCGTCAACTATCTTCGCTCTACACAGTGGACAAGTTTGTACTCTATCCAGCCAGGTGGTCACGCAACTTTCACAGAAAATGTGTCGACATTGTAACAGAACAGGTGCCTCGTACTCGTCGTGACAAATAGGGCAATGTTCTCCAGCACTTTGTATTTGATCTTTACTTGGAGATGATCCGATCGTCTAGAATACGATTAATTTTAAAATACAACTTAATCTCTTCTTACATAAAACGCGACGAAATTTTGATTCCGAGTAAAATATATTGAACTAATAAAATAAATGTAATCATTATAATTTAACTGAAAAATACATACCACATTTTGCAACAACTTAAGAAAAGCTTTTCTAAGGAATGTAATTTTAATCATTAAATCATTTCCTTTTGAAATCATATAAAATGCTGATAGGAAGACAGCCACAATTTTTTCAGGTCCTTGATATGATTCCAATAAATAGTAAAGCCATGGCTGGATTGTAGTAATACTCCTATATAATTGTGATATGGCCTCAATAAACAAATATATTTTACCCTAAAACGTCCAATTACAAAAAAAATACATGAACATATTTTCAAACCTTACTCTTTTCTTGAAATCAATGATATTTCCAGGCAACATTGTTAATAAAATTTTTATGGTTACAGTGACTAATTTTAAAATAAAATCAGTAATAACCACAATCCACAATAAACTCCAGACTGTGAGTAATGGAGTTTCAGTTCTTATTAAAACCAGATTGAAAACAATATTAAAATTGTGTAACTCATCTTCAAATATGTAACGAATGAAATATAAACAAGCAAATATGTACAACAGTTCAATAGATAATGTCCACAAACTTCGTCTATGTCTTTTAATAGTTTCTTTCCTTACTGTAGAATTTGAATGACAAAATGTGATAAAAAGTATGATAAGTAAAAAGATTCCTTGATGATAATCATATAGTGTTTTTGCAATAAGTATGAAGATAAAGGGAACATACTTAAGAATCACATTTAAAAATTGTTGAACTTCAGCATGTGTCGGACCCTCCTGATTTATCACTTCATCTGCATTGTTATTATTATTTGCATTATTGCCTGCATTGTTAACATAATTTGCTGGATGTGCATGTAAGTTTTCAGCATCTGGTCCATCATTTCTTGGAAGATCCAAGTTTATTATGAATGTATTATTTTCATCAGCTCTGGATGTTGATGGCTGGTTGTTTTCTGATTGCGACGAAGACGTGTTCAGGAAACTCGAAGATATCGCATTCTGTACGCCTGCATTTACATTTCTAGCAGTTTCCACAATAGGTCCAATTTCTCTAATAACATTGGTAAGAGTTGTTCGTGTGTTGTGTGTCATAAATGGGAGATCTGCAGAGTGACTACGAAAAAAGCGAATAGTGTACGGATTATTGGACATATTTTTGAACACTTTTAATCTGTAACATTACAATTTGGCAGCATACAAAACTGGTTGGTAGGTTAGCAATTAAATATGTTGAAATTTGAACTAAATTACATAAGTTATTTATATCTAATGAACTTAACAATAATTAATACACGACGCACAAACACTAAACTATGTATACAACAGATAATGTAAAACTTTTGTTTCTTCCAACTGGAAATAAATATTTATCGAACGTTAAGGTCAATTTCCATGATTAGCGTATCAACCAAGACAAGTCATCTATGTCAAAGGTATCAGGGTTGCATACCTATGCGCTTGTTAAGGATTTGTGGAAATTATTTTACATTAAATTATAAATGATTAAGACTATTTGCGTTTATCATCTTTAACGAATACTATAAGTAAATTTTAATAAAAATAAAACCTTATTGACGTTTTTTAAAGTTACATTATTAACAATTTTATGAAAAAATTCTAAAAGAATGTTCACCTGTCTAAATAAAATAAAATGGAATTTTGCAGTTACTATTGTGGACCACAGTGAATGTAATGAAAGGGTGGAATTTTTGTAAGTATACTTCAAATATATACTAGAATATCTTTTTATTATTTATATCTAGAAAATAAATATATATATTTTATAAAAATAAAAATATACAAATAATTTAGTACAATCTTTAAAAAATTCGTTTGTGTATAAAAATATTATGACATTGTATTAAATATATTATTTCCACATGGGTTTTCCTAGTCGTCCATCTCTAGATATAGTTCTACTTTGGTCTTCTTGGTTCTGTAACATAAGAATTATTCTTGAGAAATTATTGATTATAAACAATTCAGCTCACCTATAATAGAATAGTACATAATAAAAGTACACAAAATACTCAAAGTTTATGCAGAAAAAGAAATAGATATAATAAACATACTGCACTCTTTGCTGTACAATTTGCCATTAGATTTGTCCACTTACTGACATTTGGCCATTTACTTTTAATGTCTTCTAGTGAGACAATGCCTGGAATATTAGATTAATAAAATTACGAGAATATATTTGTTCATAATTTAGCTACAGATAAAATAAAATTATTGCATCTAAGTGTTTACTTATGAGACCAAAAGTCATTTTTAATAAAAAGTCGAAAGAAATCGTATTATGGTATTTATATTATGATTAAAAAATGTTTTATAAAATTAAATTAATTTAAAAAAAAAAGAATAACTGAATAAAAGATATACATACTTACAAGAGACGGCCACGTTGGTTTATCATTAGTTGATGGATTTGTACTATTAATTTCGGGTTTGGAACCATGCGAGTCAGGTGCCTTATTACTATTTATTAACTGCATAACAAAATAGATTTAAATTTATCATTCAAACTTATATACAGAGTAATAAAATAAGTAACATACCATATGTATGATTTTCTGTAAGTCATTATCACTAAGTGGCATTCGACTTGAAATCGGGGTTTCATTATGTGTATCATCGAAATTTAGACGTCTACTTTCTGCTTTGAACCCTGATCCTTTGTCATCACGTGTATTTTCATTGAAAAATACTTTATTTCTAGATGGATTTATGTTGTTTTCTAGAAAATGTTCATCTTGTGACAAAACTTCCTCCAAGTTGTTGTACGATTTTGCCTTTAAGGAATTAAGTTGTTCATATTGGGAGGTTGGACTTGGACATTTGGCATTTGCAATTATTTTCAATGCTTCATTCCATTGATTTTCCATTATTTTCTGAAGCTGTTGGACTTGTAAATTTCTCCTTTCATGAAGATGTTCCATCTTAGATTTGAGTGCTTGAACTTCATCCTTGTATTGCATAATTTGTATTTGATAAAGCTTGATTTCTTCTTCTTGCTTTTCTTCCATTAATTTAATTTCCAAAGCATATCTGTAACGAATTTTTAGTTATTGATTTTATTATCAATAAAGTACAAATACAAACTTTTCAGTAAGTTGTTGCATATGTATTGCAGCAGTTTTTGCAATTTGCAACTCTTTCCTTTTAAGTTCATCTTTAAAAGAATTTTCTGCTTTATCTAATTGATCCTGAAATTCTTTCAATTTATTTTGTACTAACAATTCTACCTGGCCTTGATAAAAGTTTCTCAGTTCTATTTTATTAGAATTGATCTGTTCCTTGGATTTATTAATTTCTTCTTTTAATTGTTTCTGAAAATAAACATCTTTAAAGGATAAATTCATCATTAATTTAGGAAATCTTACCTCTGATTTAGTTTTTTTCTCTAGTTGTTCTGATAAAGATTTTTGTTGTTCTGTTAAGGCTGCATATTGCTTCTTTTCAGTTTTTAATGTATTTTCTAGTTTATCACATTCTCTTCTCATTGATGCAAGTTCTTTTTGACAAATTTCAATTGTTTCCCTAGAAGATGAAACTTCTTGTCTTGCTTGTGTCAGAAGAGATTTTTGCTACAATAAATAGTCATAAATAATTTGAATAATGTAAATTTAAAAACAACAAACCTCCATTAATTCCAGTTCTTTTGAAGCAATAATATCATTTAACTGTTTATTTTTTTCAGTTTCATTATGATAATTTTCTTTAACTTCATCAAGCTTAGCCCCAATTTGTGAAAGTTCTTGAGTTAGCTCTGTACATTTGTTCTCTAATGTTGAAAGTTTGCCACCATTTCCATGGGCCATGTTTAATGCTTTGGTAGTTTCTTTTTCATAAAATTCAACTCTCTGCAAAATTTCTATTTGTATTATCTTTCATGTTTTTTACAATATACATACCTGCCTGGCTTCTTCAAGATCATTCTCATATTTCTGTTTAATATTATCTAATTCCCTCTCAAGCTCAACTTTATCTTTACAAGACTTTTCCAATTTATTGTGAATATTTTCTAAAAGTCCTCTTAATTGATTAACCACACTGTCTTTTGCCTGATCAACTTTAATTGCAACAGCAATTTTCTGTTGCATTTCCAAGTTTCGTTGCTGAAGATCCCCAATCAACATTTCACAATGCTACAAATAAAAAATATATATTATACAAAAATTAAACTGTTTGTGGCATTTACCTGTCTTCGTAATTTCTCTTCATTCAATTTATGTTTCAAAACACTACCACTTTGCTGTTGACTGGGATTCCAGATATCATTCAAACTTATGAGGTCTAACTGACTATTTTCAGTTCTGCTTTTACATTGAAGTGTGCCATGTTTGTTACTATTGATGGTTTCTTCAATGGAGTCTTCCAATTGTTTGTGCATATTTAAAATACTCATTGCATTTGAATGTAATGGATTATTTAACAGTTCTTGTTTTCCTTTAAAATTATAAACTGCTGTAGCCTGTGTGGAATCAGAACTTGTGCTAAGATCTGGACTCTTTCTAGTTTCCACATTAGAAGTTAAATGTGCTGTAGGTGGAACAAAAATTGATTTTTTAAATCGTTCTTCATTACATATATCATCAGGTGTATTTTTAACTCCTGTTAAATCCTCATCCTCACATTTCCATGTGTGTTTTTTAATAATTGGGGGCTCTTTTGCAAGAATTTCCTCTTCTTTAGATTTAAGACGATCCTCAAGGTGTTTCTTTTGCTCATCTAAATCTTTTAAGAGTTCATCTATATGATGCATATTTTTCAGTTGATTACTCTCCTCATTATAAATTTCAAATTCGTTTTCTAAATTTCTTGCAGTATTGAATCTCTGAATAGTCTTTACTTTAGATAAAAAATTATCAATTTCTAGAAGCATTTCTCCACCACCTTTTAATTTATCATTATGGGTATTATTATCAAGGTTTAATTTTTTTCTTGGAGACCTTCTATTAGAAAATACTCTTTTTGTGTTATCTTTTATGTTGGGGCTGGCAGGTAATGAACGCATTCTAAATTTAGGACTCTTTTGAGGTGTGCTCTGTGCACTAATTGGGTAGTACAAGTCATCAGTACTGTTATATTTACGAAATTCAGACATTCTACGACTTTTATCATACAAATCAACTGAACTTCCAATTAAACTACGATCACTATTTGTTTCAATTGAACCTACCCGGTCTTGTAAATTAATGACCTCTGTTACAAGATTATCTATTATTTCATAATACGGACCTAAATTGCCTCTACTGTAGTCAATCTCTGTATCAATAACAAAAAAATCTGGAGGAATTAAGAGTAAATCATCAGTGTCATCTGTCTCGCTCATAACTTACGATTGTTCTATATGTGCTCAGATTAGTTAAATCTCATAATCTTTACGTAAATTGAAATTATTGAAATAATATTAATTGCCCATAACATATAAAATATAACTAGCACTTAAATTCAAACAAACTGTTGTGACAACAAACTTAGACATTGTCAACATAAACATGCTTTGTGCAATGTTCATACTTGTGGGATCATTATTCCTACAAATAATTGAAAATGTTGTATTTATTTAATTATATTTATTAGTTTCAAGGTGAATAATTAATAGTTTTTAAATTTTTAAACGTATTTGTTTATATGTTTGTTTTTAATGTATTATGTTCCTTATTCATAACGTAGAAAAACCTAAATACTTACCGCAAATACATAGTTCACATGATAGATGGAGCCACCATTTTTATAAAGGTATCAGATGGTAGTACTCATAAATGCTGTGTATCATAATAATAGTACTTATACCTCTTTTGAATAAATATTCAATATCTGTCCCGGCAAATTATATTACATAAACAAATTTTTATTAATACAATTAAGCATATAATGTAAAGTAGAACATAATCCATTTTATTAATATTAAATTAGAAAGTAGTTATTTTAATCAAATTAAGAAAAAAACTCGTATATTTTAAAAAGTCTATATTTATATTTATAAAAATTGTACTAATATATAAAATAAATAACTTCAAAAATATAAGGATTAAATATACATACGTAAAAATAATAGGTATATTTAATAGATAAAACCATAAAAGGTTGTTACTCAAATTAAAGAATTTTAGAGACCTATCCATGATGATGTTTCATTGGGTGTCGCCTCAAAGATGGAGATAACCTATTTAGTAAAATTGCAGGTGGCAACTCTTCATCTGCAGTACTGCAATCGTTTTGATTCATTTGAAACATATAGGAGAGATCTATATCATATCTCGGCAATTTGTCCCTCAAATAGGAGATAACGTTCCGACCCAGTTCTGGTTCTCTACTCATTATAAAACTAGAAAGGTATCTCGGAACTTTAGATTTTTCTGCACAATGCAGAAGAAGAGCCCACGATGTATAATCTGAATCGAGAACATAAGTGTTGTAAACTCCTTCATCTATAACAAAAAACATTTGTTAAAATAATTATTACAATTTTATCCCATGAAGACCATAATTTCCATACTCTTACATTTTGATAGGAAATAGATCATTAATTTATATATATAACTAGATAATTGCTTAACATATTCTTAATGTGAAACAGATTGAGTAATGCGACAATTCGCAATGTGTGTAAACATAAACATCCGTTATATATTATACATATTTATAATGAAAAGAACAGCACATAATTATTAATTAATAAATCGTAATGAATATGGAAAAATATATTAATAAAACTAATTTGTTATGGTTTTTTTTATAATAAATCGTGATATTTCTAAATGACTCAATTATTTTGTTTATTAAATATATTATATATAATTAAAAATAATTGCTATAACTGATTATGGGAATGGCTATATGGTATTTTATTACTTACAAGTGTCTTCTGAATGAGTCCAGTGAGCTGGTTGACCAGGTTCAGGAATTATCCATGTGATATTTCCTATAAGTTGTTCATTAATTGGATCATCGGTAAAACTATATGTAAAATTCATGGTGACATCTTGTGGAGATGACATTGTGAAATCTGCTCTCATACATCTATAAGATAATGCTTCTTCCGAACTCGCATAATATTCGATGACATACCAGTCTCCTAACATCTGAATTGAGTATGTTAGTATGTTAACTTAAGTAGTAAGTTAAGTGTGTTGTTTTCTATTTTAAAATAATGAATATTACAATTTACCTTTTCTAAATCGAAATTCCTTATCGATTTGACTTT
The DNA here is from genome assembly GCF_024364675.1 of Aethina tumida. Lineage (NCBI taxonomy): Eukaryota > Metazoa > Arthropoda > Insecta > Coleoptera > Nitidulidae > Aethina > Aethina tumida. The sequence continues at coordinate 17,661,886 of NC_065437.1, read as the reverse complement.
TGGGCATTTTGTTTTGTCCTCTGGTCTCTTCCTTGCAACACATCCACAAAAAACTGCAGAAACAATCACAAAAAGAATAACCCGCATGGTAAATTAAATTAATAAACAAAATCAGTGTTCTTGTTTAAAACATGTAGTCGGAAATAGTAACTCAAAGTGGGAGTTCTTATCATTTGACTAGCAAAGATAAATAATTACTGTACATTATTTATACATTATGATGGTATATTATTTGGCAATGTTGTAAATATTTTTACATATAAGATGATATGTTTTGCAAATGGAAATTTAATTGAATTTACCTAGTATATTTATATTCTGACATAAAATAGATGTTTTCAAGTATTATTGCTTTAGTCATAAAATTTTGAATTAATAAAATAAAGTATTATGAGTTTGTTAATTAAATTGCCACTTTCGCAGTGATTTATTTTTGTATTGTTAAACTAGTTTAGTAGTTCTGAGACCATTTCATTTGCAAATTTACATTGTCACGCATAAAATGAACTACATGAATATGTTTGATGAGTGTGTTTCTTCGAAGAAAATTGTGGTCTTTCATGTAGCAGTGGTTATTTTCTGTTATAAATATATTTATAGTAACTGTATACTATAGAATGATAGTAATACTACTAATAAAATGGTAGATAAAATCAAAATCGTTATATAAAAATCATGAGATTCAATGAACCAAAAGATATCACGTATATTTTTATTTAGCCTCCGGATGTCAATTGACCCACACCTAACTCCACTTTTCACTATTTAGGCCATATTAAAGTTGGTATAAATAAATAATAAGTATTAATTAACCATTTATAATTATTATTTTTCTTTAAATTCATATTTTATTTAAATATATTAGTTGAATATTGGCACGAGAAATAAAATGTAATAACCAATATAATTATGGGTTACTAATCAGTATCAAATATCTACCAGTACACATTAGTTTTCATGTACGACATGAATGCTCTTCGTGTAAACATTAATCTATTAACACTGTATTAACAACATTAAAGTACAAATAAAACAAGGTCAAGGATTTGACTCATCAGACACACCCAGACCTATTACCACTGGCCACAATTTTAAGACCGAAGACTGTAGACCTAATCGCATAAGAATTACGTGAGAGTCCCTCCTTAGAATTAATGTATCATTTACGAAATGTTTGTTATTTATGAACCAATTACGGCAGAAAAATTATAGGTGAACAGTTTAAGGAGGAGATCAAAATTCTAAACGATCTCTAATATTTGAGTCATAAATTGGTACTTTCAAAAATTTCTAGGAAATTATGTATGTTAATACGATTTAATTAATTTTGTATGGAGCCGACAAGTTACAAAAAGATAATGATATATTGATTTTATAATTCATTTTAAAACACATACCACAATCAGATTTCATTTTAAGTTTTAAATTTTACTTGTTTCAGGAATCGAAAGCAAGTTTTTTATTTCGCCCCAGTTGGTAACTAGTTATGCATCCACAACTAGTTGGAGTTTCCGGTTAATATATTAAAAAAAGTAAATTTTAGTTACATCCAATTTATTATCATTTTTAATTATACATAATAAATATATAATGATTATATTCTATGCATATCACAAGATTTTTATTCTTGAAGCCGTCGCTTTCATCAATAATTATTAAACATTGTAGTTATGTATTTAAAAAATAATTTTCTTATTAAAAATTAGTTTTATCTCAATTAATTAATATATATATATATATATATATATATATATATATATATATATATATATATATATAATATATTCGATTTTAGGTATTTTCATCTAAAGTTGTTGAACTAAAATAAGCTTGCCATCTAATTTCTTGTGAAAGTATTTGTTATTTCAGCAATTTAATAATAAAATCCAAAATTTTATTTAAGTGTCTTGAATATTTAGCTTCTTTTTGTAAGACCAACAACTTATTTTGTAACAATTTGTTACTCATTTTTTTGAAAATGTTTGATATTAATAAAATTTATCATTTTCTCGAATTCTCCTGTAATTATAAAAATATTAAGTAAAATCGAAACGCCAGGAAATTATGATTATAAGTAATTTCGTCCGTTATTAATGTGTATAGCATGTAACGAGTACAATGTTGGACGTAATTGGTGAAGGCGCCCAATCGTCTGTAGTCCTCGCGAAACGTAATAAGCTGAAATCTCGAAGTGTGTGATGGGTCGGCCGCCTTTGACTGGGGCCCCCTGAATGCAGGAAGTGATGATAGTGGGTCAAACAGAAAGAAGCTTTGCGTTTGCAACCGAAGAAGAATGTTAACTGACCTTGACTCACTGACTATGACCACATTTTGGATGGACCTCCTTGCAGAAAATAATCGCACGCTACTTTTATTAATCAATACCAGATGTCTTTCCCATAATTTACGATTAATAATTATTGATGAGATTAAAAATGGACATAATTTTATTACAAAGTGTTGGAAATGATTAATATACATTTTAATAACATAATACATGTACTAATAATAAATATTTCAGTTAATTAATTTAAAATAATAAATAAAGAAATATATATAACGATGTTACGAAAAACGTAAAAATTTACTAAAAACGTAAAAAACTAAAATCTCAAAAATTCATTAAAAATGTGAGAAATTTTTAAAAACGTAAAGTGACCTAATTCCATACGATCATTTTCCATGCGATAAAATCCGTACGATCATTTTCCATACGATGAAAATCCGTACGATTAAAATACATATGATCTTTTCCCTACGATCAAAATCCATACGATCAAATCTCAAAAATTCATTAAAAATGTGAGAAATTTTTAAAAACGTAAAGTGACCTAATTCCATACGATCATTTTCCATGCGATAAAATCCGTACGATCATTTTCCATACGATGAAAATCCGTACGATTAAAATACATATGATCTTTTCCATACGATCAAAATCCATACGATCATTTTCCATACGATCATTTTCCATACGATCAAAATCCATACGATCATTTTCCATACGATCAATTTCCATACAATTAAAATCTATAGGTAAAATTCATACGATTAAATTCATACTGATTAAATTACATAGTTTTACTTTAATAACTTTATGGATTTTTATTTTTTTACTAATACTAATTTCCTGAAAAATCATTAAAAAAGTAAAAATAAATCATTCTTTCTGGATTCCCAAAAAAATAGTAAAAACGTAAGAAATAACTAAAAGGCATAATCATTTTATTAAAAGAACATTTTTTTTATTTAAATTAATTTTATGATTAACCAGCTGTACCCGCGACTTCGTCCGGGAGGCATTCGCATGAGCTGCGTAGTACTGGACAGTACTAGGACATTGCAACATAACTTTATTTTTCTAAAATAAGAGTAGCCTAAGTTACTCATTATATCAGCAACCTGCAATAAAAGTCCCGTCAAAATCGGTCTAGCCATTTCAGAGATTAGCCGGAACAAACAGACAAAAATTGTAAAAAATGTTATTTTGGTGTATGTACCGTATTTAAATTCATATGCATGTAGTAAAAAACGGTTATTTCAATATTACAACAAACACTCCAATTTTATTTATATGTATAGATAGACAAAGGATTTTTAATTTTAGTTCTAGCAAATATTAGCACAGTGTATTATCATATTGAAAATATTTGTTTGCTCATTTTGTTCATATTTATAAAATTAAAATATCAAACATTATTTTCTAATTATCCTAAAATATCGGTCAATGAATTTGAAGTACAGAAATTGCCAAGCTTTTAAATTATCATCCATTAATTATAGTGCTATAAATGGTAGACATTAATAAACAGAGTAACCAAATAATTAAAATACATTAAATAGTTATTATTTTTTAAATGTGTTAGTATTTCAAAATGTTACTTGTAATTATGAACAAGATTTTATTAAAATATTTTATTGAACAACAGAAAAAAATTATAAAAAGTAAAATAAATAAATAATAACCCCTTGTGAACTTATTGATTTAAAATTATCAGTATTAAAATTAAATTTTATTTTTATTAGACGCCTGAACCCAATTAAATGAATTAATAAATTTTTTTGCAACTTGACCGCATATACAGATGATTCGAAAAACAGGAAACCAACGTGAATTCCTCAAAAGCAGGACAAATACCGTAGCACAGTCACAATAAAGATCAGCAAAAGAATTTAAAGTGAACAACTAACACGTTCTTCCACCATTTTAGAATATTAATTGGCGGGAATTAATTTATAATAAAGAAAATCGTCGCACACGAAATTACCGATCATATGCAATCTCACGATTGACACAATAACACCATTTTCAGTAACATTCTGTTGTGTCCGGCACGAGGAAGAAACAAAAGGTGGCGCTGAACACATTTACAATCTGTCAATGAACGCATCTCGCGGAGTGGGAACCGCTGGTCCACTCAATGAATGAGAGTCGCGCACTTTGCCGTCGGGTTTATGTAACAATAAAATAAACAAATGTTGCCATTAATGTTGCAGGATGTGTTCACATGAAACATGGACATGACTTTCCATTAAATTTATAATTTAATGTAATTTACCTAGGTTGTAAGGACTGGTCATACATTTAGTATTTTATATGAATTATTGAACAATTTCAATGGTCATTTAACGTCGATTGATCACCATCCATTAAAAATAACTCTTTGTCTACCATAAACATTTAAATAAACGTTACATTTGTATGATATACGTTCTTACTTTTTATCACGAGATCGTTATTTTACCGTTAGAATCAATAAAAATCATGTTAGTATATGCTAAAATAATTTATTAAATTCAAACAAAGTGAATTATTTGTTCCATGTTTTAGACTCGCTTGTTCCACTTTTTAATTTTTGGGTCCAACTTATTTGTAAATTGATTATGTAAACTCTTATGTACCACTGAACCTGTTTCTTCCGTTCAATGTTGTGCGACTACTTTATGACATATACTCATAATGATTTTCCATCATAACAGAATTATTTTCATTGCCTAATTGCCAGAGAAGTAAATACGTATGCAATTAGTTACCAACATTATAATTACTAATTTCAACATACATTCAATTATTTAACAGAAATGTGTATTATTAAATTTAAATATTTGTGAAGAAATTTTACAAATAAAAAAATTAATATATATTTCAACATAATTTATTTTTCCGTATAGAAAATAGAAAAATATTTACATGTACATCTGTTTTTTGCACATTTCTCATAAATTTAGTGTAAAAACTTATGACTTAATTAAGTCGTTCCACTAAACGTGTTTACGCTTAATTGTGGCGACAATGAGTAATGAAGCTAAAAGATGTGTACGTGAATAATAAATTAAAATATTTATTGAAAATACGTGACAATATTGACGTGACATTCTTTCTTCATTGATGCCAGTTAAAATTATTTGGAATCAATTTCCTATTTTGTTTAAATCTTTTTTATAGATTATCTCTATTAATACTATGATAATTTGCACTGTAACATTGGGTAGAACACTGAAAGTAATTGTCGTTTATATTTATTTATTGCCTTTTTTAGTAAATATATAAATATAATTATAGAAATCATTATAGGGATAATAGCTTGACCTGCTATGCTCAGTTTGCAAGCATTCATAACATTAATTTTTAATTAGCGACTTCATAATATTAAAGAATTTGTTAATTATTAAGGTAAGTTAACATTAGACTTCATAATTTTGCTCTAATTTTCTAACATAAACCGGTGTATTTTAACATTTTGCATTTTTATGTGTACTTAATTATGCAGTATAATATAACCCACATTAATTTGGCTTTATGAAGTTAAACATTTGAAAGAATTTTAAGAAAGTAATTAGTAAATGTCAAAATGTTCTTTATGTACCATATGATACAAATTGTAAAATAAATATTATTCTTTTGTGTACATTGAATCGTTATTTTTAGATCGCATGTCATATAATTTGATAATGTGAATAACACATACTTATTTTCTTTTTCAACAATAGAAATAATAATATTTACTATTGTAAAATATATATTCTTTTTATTATGTGTTTTTTCAATTACTATAGGTTTAAATAAATTTAACGGATTCAATTAACTTAAAATTTGATATGACATTTGGGAAACCATCAGTAGAATTTATGTTAATGATTTTACTAAATTCAGTTTAGTAGTTTATTGTTTTTTGTACAAGCTAGTAATACTACATTTCTAATAGTATATTAATAATTTTTTTAAAATAAATTTTTTACAGAAAAATATGTAAAAGTTATTTTCTAGATGCATGCATTATTTATAATATTCGTGAAATTGAATTAATAATCTTCAAGTAACATGCTCTGGTTTCAGTTTTCAGTTAAAAGAGTAAAAGGCAATATTGTAATATTTAAATCTCAAATTTTCCAGAACTCGATTAAAAAGTGTCACACATATATCCTAAAAAAACTAAATATATTTATTAATGTGTGACAAACCAGTTTCGTCATGCATTATTATAATGCTTACTACTATGGGAAATGTTAATATTATTCAGAAATAATGTGAAAACAAAATGAACTAATGAACATGTGAATACAGGCTAGTGGATTTTTTCACAGCCACTTTAAAAAATACCACATTTGTAAATTTTTTTTGGTGTAAAATGAAGTTGTTCTAATTGTCAATGAGATACGCGATTTAAATATAAACCAGAAAATGCGTTTCACTAATTTAAAATTTCATTCTACCAATGAAATAAATTACTAGTTTACACTTTATTACAAGATAAAACATGTATTTACCCACTTAACACTAGTCACTTCAGTAACACATCTACAATGTAGATATTACATACATGTAGCCTCGAGAAACTGAAGATGATAATGACTGTAATAATTGTGAAAGTGTAAAAATGTATATTCATTTAATAAACACGAGAAATACTTAATTAATTATAATGTTTTTGGTTTAATACAACGTTATTTATTTCCAAAAATCGATATAAACTGAAATTATTCAGATAAATCGAAATTTTAGGTTATCAAACTTTAACAATTTTAAAGTCAAATTTTTAAATGTTATTCACACAAAACAAATTTAAATGATAGCTTATGAATTATTAAAGCGAAAGATAGCTGCCGAAGGAGCAGCATTCTTTTTGGAATTGATGTCAACATTTCTAGGTGTACATCATTGATATGCTTCACACATAAGTGTCAAATTTATTTATTTGTAAAATAAAAAAAAAAACGGCAATATCGGAATATTTGTGAAATGTTATGTTGAAATCAAAATGTATGGAATAAACTTGACTTAAAGTTGAATATACTCCTTATTAATTTTAAAATATATTTAACTAAAGAATCGTATTATTCTAATTTAACTAATGAGTATAATAACATATTATTATGTTTGAAACGGTTTTTAGAGAAGTAAATACGTTATTCTTAGAGTTGACGCGACAGTTTAAAGAGTTCCAAGATCTTGATTGAGTTTAACGCATTTTTAACAATCAACTGATATATTGAAAATTGGAAATTTAATAAATATAGTTTGTAAAGTCCAAAACGTACAACTCTATTCAGCAAAATTTGTTACGATTATCAATATTTATGTATGCCTGCTTCAATTCTACATTTAGAAATTTTTAGATAAACTTTCCAAAAATATAAATTTGGTTTTATTTCTAATAATGAATATTTTGTCCGTTCATAATTAAATTCTCAAATTAGGTACATTTATTTTTCTTTCCATTTTAAATAACACAACACTATAAGTGTGCTTACGTATCACATCTATGGACAGCTTCATTGAACCACAACAAATATTTTAAAAATTGGATAATGGAAGAAATATTAAGGTTGACGTAGAGTAATTGTTTTCCTTATCAATTATAATCTTGATAGACAATTTGGGGACATACACATTGAAGGCTTTTTGTGCCTATTGATTTCTATTGATTTTTGAAAGAGCAAAAGCACAGATACCAATAAATTTTATTAGTTATTTCCGGCTCGCCAAAGCGGAAAAACAATAACCCTGTGGCTGTGATGAGCTAACGAAAACAATCCGAATTGGTAGCAGCCGTGCGAATTGTCAAGTTGGGCCACAGGTGTGGAGATATTCGCATTATTTACCTACTTATTGGTGTAAAATAGCTCGACGGCTAGTTAACAGGGTGATGTTCAAGAAGGAATAACTGTACAGCCCGTGTCTGGGTCAGAAGGCGGTCGCAATAGCATCTGGTGGGGCCGACGAAGAGTAATCAACGTGGTGTGTGGTTGTCGTGGATGAGACAGGTGGAATCCATTCTCAATTTGATCGGGCCTCGTGTAAGCTGGTGGTGTAACAGTGTGTGAACTGAAAAATTCGCATCGTCCTTCGTCCCTACGCCCGCTGGATAAGTTCTCAGTGTTCGCACCAACGGGAAAAGCGTTCGAGTGCACGGGATTACGCGGGAGTCCATTTCGCGGTGTCTGCACAGTGCTTCAGGTACGTCTTGTTCGTTTCGGATGTTCCCATTACTGAGTGCCATGTGTTGGCTCCGGCGGCCCGACTGACCTACTTACCTGGTGCACGTGTTTCTGTCTCACCTTGCCGGGCACTCTTTAATACTTCTTTGGGTTTTCCTAAAAATTAAACTGTTTATTAAAGTGGTATTCCTTGATTTAAAAATACTACACATTAATGTTTACAAATAGAATTTTTGCATATTAAAAAATATTATATTGACATATTGATAAAATTTTAAAATTACAACACTTCACACTTTATTAGTATCGAGAAATTGTAATTAAAACTGCATAAATTGATATGAAATTTTTGGAACAAAAAATTAACTAAGAAAATATTATTAAAGAAATAATAAAATATTATTATTTATATTTAGCTGAGATGGAGGGATGATTAAATAAAAATGTAAAAAGACTGTATTGATTCCAAAGGAAAATTTTCAAATTAACTTTTTGAAAAATAATTTTATATTTATTCTGTCTGTAAAATTAAAATTTTCCCACAATCAATTTATATAAAAATTGTTCTAAATTACCATTTCCTGAAAATGTTTGAAGAAAATCTAAAGGAACAAAGGTTTTAACAAGGTCCATATATGTAATTTTTATGCAAATAAAATGAAATATGTATAAAAAAATGTATGCTTCCATTTAAATTGTTTTTCAAAAAATTCTCTTTAAAATTTGGTGCATTTGTGTATAAACAATGTTTACTATTTGTCCCAGTTTTTATGACGGTCAGTAGTTGGATATACATATTTAATGTAATCAACACTTAAACGATCCGGTGACTTGATGATATGCAAATTGTGATTTATCGCATCGATTGCCTGATGTACTTATCAAAGAGTAAGCGAAGCATAAAATTAAATTCAATAGTTTGTAATAGCAGCTTACGGTTTCAATAAACGAGAGTATCATTGAATCCCATACTTGGTTACTCGACTCGGCAATAAACGCCTAAAGTTATTGAGGATAAGCTTAATTTTCTTGTAAATTTACATTGTATCTTATCATCTTGTATACTTAGAAGTTAAATCATTGAAAATAAGTCTTGCTATTAAAATACATGGAGCTGCAGTTAGTTAACTTCGTCCGTGTGAATGATTAAAGTAATTACAAACTCTACGAGCAATAACAATGTAAACACAGTGGTTCTTATTTACTTAAGAACCCAAATAATGAATTTAATTAACCTACTCGTAATTGTGTACGTGTATGCACCTGCATTTTGAGGAAATAGGTCAAACGATTAGTGAGGACATGCCCACAAATGGTGAGAAATACGCAGCGCCAACAAGTTATTCAGACCTTGACATTGGTCCACTGCTGCAAGAGCAAGGCGAGACACTTAAATTCCTTCCTCCATTTATTCCCATGATTAATTCAGGTGAATATTATTCACTAATTTCAATTGATTTGATTGTAACATGATATTAAGAAAATTTTTTAATAATATTTAAACAAAATGTACATTTCCAAAAAAAATATATTATTAATTATTTCGTACAAATTCACCTAGAAATATATTTCATATATTTTATATTTTAGAGTTTTATAACTACGTAGTTATACACCGTTTAAATTTCCTAATTTCTGTCGATTTTCCAAGTGTGACAATGACTCGGCCAATGGGTCATACTAGGTTCATAAATTGTTTGAGTTGTTCATTCAGTTCTTCTATAAAATAACAATAAAATTTTAGAGATTCATATTTTTTTAAATGAGTAAAGCACAATTTCATTTTCAAATATAAACTGTGTTTATATAATGAGTAATCTATATCTGTCATATATTATATTACAACTGAAATAACAAGAAATCTGAATAATTGGACTAAATTTGGGCAACTAAACATATTTAACACTTGTTGGATACATTTGTTCATTAAAATTAATTTCACGAACATCTTTTTAAATTCACGGACATAAATATAATAATAAGTAGGTTTTTCTTTTTGAAAAAACTTTCACGTTTTAATCAGTTCTAATTATAACAACGAAAAATGAAATTTCATTATAACTGATCCCATAGTGCACATCCGCAATTAATAAATATTCTCAACTTTCTAGTAAACGCAAGCGATCATTATTACTTGATAATTGCTCTCATTTATGATTTCAAACAATTAAATAAATAAAATGATTCGAGTTAAGAAAAGAATGAGATACCATCGGAAAGTAACCTCTCTAGAAAATAAGAAAAGTATACTCTACTTTTCTTTAAATTCAGAACGAAACAATTAAGATATACTAATTATTTCAAATACATATTTCTTTATAATAATACAACAAATTTACATTACATTTAATGTCAAATTCTTATACAACTTTGCCTATACAAGTATTACCTTTTCTCCACTTTTCAGGTGGGACTTAGAGTTACACTGAAACTTTTATTCATTATTGTAGTTTTGGATTTTCGACTTTAAAAAAACGTGGGACTTTTCTAAAACATTTTTTTTTTTCATTCATGATTGATACGAATTTTTTTTTTAATTGCTCTACCCAGAAATTTATGCACATACTTCCGTGTATTGAGCAGACATTTGGTAGTAGATTGAAGTCGAATCCCAGAATTTTGAGCCCTAACTTTAATTGAAAAAATGAAGAGGCATTTTTAGTCGCAAAATGCGAATATGCAATAAACAGCGTTTTAGTGTTATCCAGGGTCATACCTGTAGGATAGAAAGGGTCTACTGATTTTAGTAATAATAAAATTCCCCGGGATAATTATGAGTGATTTTTTTTTTGTTTTCAGTAAACGAGATATTAATAAGTTTCATTAAATCTATTGGTGTATTAAGAGATAAACACGAACATGTGTAAATACAAATATTTCATAATAAATCAATTATTTAGAAATGTTAAATAAATAAAATAATTTTATAATTAAACCAAAGAAATGTACATCCGCATTTAATCGTATATTTGAGTGCCATTCAAGGCAGTTGAAACAGTGTGACACATTCAATACTAAAATTGACCTTCGGCTCAAAGTAGTCTCAAGAAGTTACTATACTCGGCCAGACGATTCCGGGTAAAAACGGAATGTACAGGTGACACTGATACCGTCCCATTGCGATGCTTCCCGTTGCACAATCTACCGTAATGCCGACAACCAGACTCTTCATGATTAATACGATTACTTTTTATCAATACTATGATAGATATTCTACTAACCGTAATATAAATATATGCATACATTACTATAAATAGGTGAGAAGTTCGATAATTATTTTACTATTAATATGAACACAATTTGGGAATTAGCAATTTATCCATTTTTTAAGAACTTGAACAATTTTAAATAGTAAATTATTGGTTAAAAAATAATCAGTATATATTGTTTTGTACACAACATGAACATTAGTACAGTAGATTGAAATTTATAAATTAATTGCAATAAAAAATAATTAACAAAGATTTGAGATAAGTGTTAATTGTTTAAAATCATATTAAACTAAAAATATGAAAGCGTCCCAACACAAAACAAATCTTGCGACCCAATTCCTTTAAGCCAACAGTTGGTAGATGCGGTTTGCATCTGTTACTCTGGCCTGGCATAACCATTTTCCAAATTAATTTAAAATTGATTAAGGCATTTATTAGCAAATGCATTAACAAGTTGATAAAAACTGTTTATGGTAATCAGAGCATTGGTAATAAGAATTTCTAGTTTTACTGGTATATTTAAATACCTCAGTTTTCGTTTATTTAACGTAAATATTAACATTACAGTACATAAAAATGTAATATTATTATAACTTTTGTGGAAAATTTTTATATAACTGTATTAATGTCTGTCTGATAATGAGGCTTCTAGTGAGACATGAAATTTTGATTGAAATATCAAACGATGGTTGTTAACGATCATGGATCAAATGAGGTTAATCTAGGCTTTAGCAACATTAAAGTAGGTTGAAAATTTAGTCATAAAAGTGTAAAAAAATCTATAAACTGAAAACGAAAGATGTATGAAAAAGAGAGACATAAAATTTTACTTTCTTGACAAAAATCTACAAGGTAATTGTAATTCAGATATATAAAACATAAAACAATGATTTCATATTTTTTTAAAATATGAATGAATTTTTATTATTATGATATACATACATGATATACATAAATATGAACAAAACTTATCCATATCCCAACTATAACAAACGGTGCGTTCTAATCATATCACTCTTTCAAAAATTGGAGGAACATATAACAATGTGTGTGTTAGTGTTTATGTCTCTGCATTAAAAAAAGGCAATAAACAAACATAATATTTGCATAAATATGCAATCTCTATTATACTCAGAAAGCGAACACAGTCTTCTTGACCTAACAATGCCAATAATATATGCACAAGAATATATTGACATATATAGCTAATAAAACTGTTTTATCGATACATCCTTTGCTTTATAGGTTGAAAGTTCGGAAACGATTATTATGATTATGTTCAAATTTATCCTTAATAGGTTTTAAAAGGAAATATTTCTAAAAATTATGGGCATTGATTTATACGGAAATATTTGTAAATTGGTCAAATTTGTACAAGAAATGCACCATTTAATATTGACGAGTAGTAATTAATATAGAACATTTTTTATAATTTTTAGAACCGATCAAATTTAAGACAACACACTGAAAAAATATCTTAGAATAGTTTAGACCAAAAGAAAAGCTCAGTAATTACTGCCCTTTTACATAGTACTCCCAGTTACCTGGAAAAAAAATATGTATTGTATGTATTTAAATGAAAACATGTATATATTTATAACTTGTGGTTAATGATCACTGATAATTTTTATTTGTTGCAGAAATTTCTTCTGAAGACTAATTAGGAAATGCGCTTATTTCTTTTTCTCATCACTGGCCTTTTATGTCAAGGGGTAAGTTATTATTATAAGAAAAAGTTCAACTATTTTCCCATGTTCTTTTACTTTTACCAAAACTAATCTGTTAAAGAATGTTTGTTGTAAATTCCACGGTTTTACTTGTAGTGAACGTTAATGCGGTTTTCCATTCATTGATCATCGGGAGCATAACTTGCACCTTAATCGTGAATTTCTATCAATTAAGATCAATTTCTCTAATTTTAATGAATTTTTAATTGCATTTTAATGAAGTAACAGAAATGTATTTTTTTAATAATTTAAATTTAATAAAAGAAAAAAGCAGCGGTTGACCTAGGTCAACATGAAACTTTCGTCTAAGATTCTATTAATTATACTTTGAGAACTGCAATATTAGTAATATATAAATAATTACGTGTTCCTTTTAGCAAGGAAAATAATTAATACATCCTAAAATAGCATATTTTTAATACATTTAAATTATGGTGAATGCATTTCTGCATTTTCAGAATTTAGCCTACATTTCTTGTCAATATATATCCAATTTCTAAAAATTCCTTTTCTGGATAAACACTGGTTGATAGTCAAGTAAAAATTGATGAACCTAATTGGTTAAGAAATATTTCTTGGTGACTACTCCACCATTCAGTTGAGTCTGGATTGTCCGTCAGAGAGGATTTAGATATAGATGATGGTACAGAGTTAGCATTTGGTTCATGAGTTTGTGCTGTTATATTTTGAACAGGGTAAACTATATAAAATAGCATAGAGATCCCGATTCTGAGCAAATTCTGAGGACCCAGTCCGGCAGTATCGGCTAATTACCCGATTGTTTATTAAAATTTTTCCTAATTAACATTGACTGTAAACATTCCGTTCTAAAACTTCTTTTCAATTAGTGTAATTAAATTTTTGTGTCGTTTTTATTTCGTATATCCAAAGTAAAAATCTGTCTGTGTAAAGTATAAAATATAAATTTATCAAACGTCCAACACAGATTGACGAGAGTCGAATGAAAACATGATCCAATTTAGTTGGAACAGGTAAATCTCCGATGATATTGGGAATCGAGGATGCGAGCAGGATGTATCGTAAACAGTTTGATTGACTCGTCGCCTGTAGGTCATGTCACGATGTCCGTCTTCTCAGTTCCGATTAACGAACGTTACGGCTAATTGACGGTGAAGCGTTAATTACCGTCAGTTTCGATTCATTGTGGCTGTTAGCAGACATAAAATTACTTATTTTCTTGAAAATCACTTCTGTTTTACCTAAATAATATAATCCAACGTGTTATTGAGGAATTAAGTACATCAGCTTCTCAATATGAGTAATAATAATAACATTTAATCCTTGTTCTTACACAAAAATATATTTTATAAAATTGCATTATTCAACAATATTGTCATCGTAAAACCAGTCGGTGTAATAATTTCACTGTAATTAAAATAAGTCAGTCTAATTAATTTACAAGTTACGTTTGAATTAAAATGTCACGTAACAAACAACAAAACAATTATCCATGAACTTAAAGTCGGTCTCCAATATAAAGAGAGTATAATTTACAAATAAATAATCAGCCATTGCTCTGTTTTCAACTGTGAATATTTTCACACAATTAGATATGTACATTAGTAATTGAATATTTAATTTGTAGGCCAATTTCCGATTGTGTGAACTATTTGCGGTGTGGTTCGTGATTAATTAGATTTTCAATGTTCTCAGTTCTAAAATGGCGATGCTGTTAAAAGTAATTCAGTTACTGGAGCGTATAATGAGCGGAAATGTTATGATATAAAAAACTGTCTGTCTGTTTAGTACTTTGAGAAGTGCTTTGAATTACTAATATTATTTTCGTAATTTTATGAACATGTTATTTTTTTAATGCCCTTTTTGCAAAGGAGATAAAAGAGATAAATTAAAAAAATAAATGTAGATTTATTTAAAAAGATATATTTATATATGTAGTGTACATAAAATATTTATGTTAATCACAAAATTATTGAGTTTTTGAATGAGTATATTATTTGAAATTAAATAGAGATTTAGACTATTCTAGAGGCTTGATTTTTAGTCATTTTCAAAAAAAAGTAGTAACTTGAAATATTTTCAATATTAACTTCGATAATAAGTGAAATATCGTATTTCTTAAATACTTAACCTGAATTCTTTTTTATATAATTTTGGATCATCATCAACAAATTTGAGGTGAGATTATTATAAAAAAAGAATAATTTGGTTTAAATAAATATAGAAGCAGATATTATCGTTTGCATGTAAAAGTATTATATAAATTAAGTGCACAAAAATTAACCACATATTCTTGAACTCAAAATGGGCCCATTCGGCCCTATTTACCTATATACCAGCATACTTCGTAAAATTGATATAGGCTATGAAAGGTTTTTCCAGTTGCTGTAATGTAATGTAATTCTAAATCAACTTTGATTCTTTACTATTTGTACATAGGGTTTTTGAATTAAAAATATTTATTATTACATATATTAGAATATTCGATCTCCTAGAATTTATGAGATGAAACTTCATAATTGATTTTGCTAGGCAAAAACTTTTAAACTTATATATAAAAATGTTAGGGACTTTTAAGCTCCTCCTCACCCCCTCCAACACCCCTGTAGTATAATTTTTAAATCATTTCAAACGTATTTTATTAGACTGATAAAGTTATTTAACTGTATAAAATTTCTTTATTTTACCGAGATATATCATGATACCGCATTCAGTAACCAACCTTTGGAGTTTTGTATCCTCAATTTAGAGACACCCTGTATATAAATTAGCATCCACGTGTGATTCACACATGAATATATAGCTTTATTGATATATTTATAAATCATCCGATTTTACCAGAAAGCTCCCTAATATTAAAAAACATATTTTCTCTTGATTTAAACTAATTTAGCAAATTGATATGTATTGAAGAGAGACTTGAAGAGCTACAATCATAGACATTGCTATGTGGTTGGTGATAAGGCGATTCCATTGATCATATAATTAGCTCTGTCGTGTTCTTGCAACTATTGAATAAATAAGACGACTTGAAAACATCAGCTAAGAGATTATATCAAGAACTTAATTCTTTCATTTTTATACTTACTCATTTCTGTAGGTAAGATGTAACATATTTACAATTAATTAGTAATTGAATAAAACTAATACACAGTTGGATTATATTAAATTGTCCAATAATTGTTGCTTTTTTTATTACAATTAATTGCTGTAGCAGAACTTGTATAATAAAAAACTAGCTCTCGCCTGGTGACAAAATAATGCGAATAAAAAATTGATTATTGATTCCGTTTAACTAGGGTGAATGAATAATCGGTCGATAATAGAATTTATTATCAGTTAATCGATTTGCATCGTGAACATGTAAAAAAGTTGTAACCCAATTAGTGATAAATTGGTCACAAAATTGGCAGTCGTCTAGCGATGCTAGTTTTGGAACATCGATCGGTTTTTAATTAAAGCGATGTGGAGCATGGATACCATCGCCCCCGGCAGGCCCGGACTGATAACGGTGAATTGACCGGGCGCCTCAGGCCCACTCTGACCCACAACATACTTATCTGATAGCAATGCACAATCATCGATTGATTGAGAAAAAAAAACACATGTTAGACCAAGATCGGAACCGATAAGGAAATTCGGAAAAGGTGCTATAACTTAAATTCCGAAAAAAAAACGTATAATTAAAAGGTTCCAATTAAAAACTTAATAAAAATACGATTTAATTACACTTTTTCGGTCATAAATTAAACACGTGTGTCGTAATAAATGTGCCGCAATACGAATTACGATTTTCATCGTTACGAAAAAAAAAAAGAAGAAAATAGTAAGTTCTCCAAACCATTGTAAACGAAAATGACATATTGGGCACGTGAGAATTTGAGCGTGCCATTAAGTTAATGACGGGGTGTTGGTCGTGATTGATTGGGCAGCGCGCGATGTGCTGGCGTGGTCACAACACAGCGTGGTGGTTTTATCTTCACCGATTCCTTTTCATACGCCGACGACCCAATTTTGTAACTTTCAATAATGTTGTTAACGCGAGAAATTATGATTAATAAATTGTTAAATTAAACGTACTCATGTATGTTAAATTTATTTGATCATAAAAACTTAATTTAACGTGATATTTTAAATACCCGTCATAAACTCGTGTAATTAGATATTTCACTTCTAGATCAGTTATCTGTTAATTATACTCTTTGACAATTTAAAGTTAATCATTCTTCTCATGCAACAGTTGAGTTTTTTACAGAGGTTACAGATTTTTTGTAGATTTAATTTGTTACACAATTTTAAGATGAAAACGTATTTTTCACAGTTAATTTTACCCAAAAAATAAGAAATATCAACACTGCACTTTTTTAAAACTTTCACGTTCTGTCATACCGTTAATTTTTATTTGATAATTATTCAAAATAGGGATCATAGTTTGATTTACAAAGAGATACTTGAGAATTAAATAAATTTTATTATTATAGTCTATTCATATTATTTGCACATACTCTGAATACTATTTGAAAATCAATAATCAAGAACCAATTAGAAGTATATCGGATAGAAAAACGAGAGAGCCCTAGGTGCGGTCCGGTGGTACGTGGAGTGGACATTCAATAAATGCTGGCCGACTGACCTGTCCTTGCCAACTCCGTTATATCTTCGGGGTCACGGAACCATACGGCATAATCATCATTGGCCTTGACTCATATTTAATGCCCATCATCAATTTCTATCCTAATTCTGAATTGACTTTTAATTATTTAGCATATTAATTGTCTTATTGATTAAACAATTTAATATTTTTGTAGTACTGTATTAATTGGGATTCTGAATAAAAAAATTATAAATTAAAACTTTGGCAAACCTGGGTGGCTTCAGAGGTTTCAGTGGAAAGGACGTGCAGGAAGATTTGCTACAGTTATTCTTCAAAATAATCATTCAGATAAGTTGGTTGATAATAAACTTTGTATTTAACATTGACTAAATTCAATTTCAGAACATTTATTTTCACAGTAAGCAAACAATTTGATTTTGTGTAAAATGTTACTAAAACTTCACTTATAGATTGCTTCAATATTTTAAGTATTATGTCTTATTTCTAATTATAAACCATTTAAAATACATTTTTGTGTTGTGAAACTAATGAAAATGTAATCGAGAGACAATAGCCTATTAACCAGCATCTAAATGACTCGTGACATCATTAATTCCATACACAAATCACCATAATCTGATCATCAATTTATATGAGTATAATTGAATAATAGTAAATCAATTAATCTGACTGGCACATGCGACTCGTACTCAACCATGGATGATTTAACTTTACCATATATAAATTGTCCATATTTAATTGTTGAATTTAAACACAAATTACTTCTTACCTACTTTATTAATTGCCATACAATTCTCCACTATTCATGGGAAACAATACGTTGGACGCAAATATATCCAGTCGAAGATGTAATAGGTAACGGGGTCACCTCATCTTAAGAATTTCCATGGTGCAAGTAGTCAGACTGTCAACATACATATTGGTGTTAATTAATGTGTTAAATCCGGAAAAATAATTTTATAAAAAGAAAATTTGCATATGTAGGTTGATATTATATTTTTACCTTAAACAACAACAATTTTAAAATTGGAATTTTATTACTAAACGTAAATGTATTAAACATTATTAAAATTTAATATAACAATTTATTTATATTTTTCAGCTGACCACTTTGGCAGAAGAGGTTGATGTGGTTGAAGCAATCCCATCAGACGAACACAATGACCACTTACAAGAGAATAACGAACCGAAGCCAGACCAACTAGCTTTGGAGTCAATTGAAGAACAGGATCAACCACCGAAACAACTAGCATACAATGGTCCACCGAGGAGTCCAATTAATCTGCCACCAAGAGGCGCACCACCAGGGCATTTT
Source organism: Aethina tumida (assembly GCF_024364675.1). Classification (NCBI taxonomy): domain Eukaryota; kingdom Metazoa; phylum Arthropoda; class Insecta; order Coleoptera; family Nitidulidae; genus Aethina; species Aethina tumida. Next base: position 17,642,599 of record NC_065437.1, on the reverse strand, counting down.
AATCACAAACCATATGGTCTTCCTAAAAACAAACAACCACAGTATGAAAGTAAAAATTCTTATAACGGCCCACCACCGCCTCCACCTAAAGAGGCGATGGACAAATATGGTACTGTGGGTGATATTTGGCCAGCTCCTGTACCTGAAATGCCGAAAATAATATCTTTAGATGTGAAATGTGAAAAAAATTTAATGAAAGTATACATTGGTTTTGACAAGCCGTTTTATGGCATAGTATTCAGTAAAGGTCATTACAGTAATGTGCATTGTGTTCATTTACCGGCAGGTTTAGGTAGGACTTCTGCACATTTTGAAATAGGAATTCACGCTTGTGGTACGTCAGGCAATACCGAAAACGGATTGTATGGATATGGCGCTGAGTCTGGTTCGGGTACTTTCTTTGAAAACATAATCGTTATTCAGTATGATCCACAAGTACAGGAAGTTTGGGATCAGGCCAGAAAATTACGTTGTACTTGGCATGATCAGTACGAAAAGTCTGTAACTTTCAGACCATTCCCAGTTGACATGCTTGACGTGGTAAGAACAGATTTCGCCGGCGACAATGTTGGATGCTGGATGCAAATTCAAGTTGGTAAAGGACCGTGGGCTTCCGAAGTTTCAGGTTTAGTCAAAATTGGCCAAACTATGACTATGGTACTCGCTATTAAGGACGATGACTCTAAGTTCGATATGTTGGTAAGAAATTGCATGGCACACGATGGTAAACGAGCACCTATCCAATTGGTGGATCAAAAGGGTTGTGTCACAAGGCCGAAGCTAATGTCCAGATTTACAAAGATCAAAAACTTTGGCGCCAGCGCATCAGTTCTTTCGTATGCACATTTCCAAGCATTTAAGTTCCCCGATTCGATGGAGGTGCACTTCCAATGTACAATCCAGATTTGCAGATATCAGTGCCCTGACCAATGCTCAGATGGAGGACACCTTGGTTTGCACAGTGGATTATTAGAATTGCACGCTGGTCCAGAACATGCCTATGGACCACCACCGCAAACAATTCCATTAGACGCGTATTTACATGGAGGCCGACCAAGAGATGAAAGGAGAGTGAAAAGAGCTTTAGGAGTAGATCCCGAGAAGGAAGTTGGCGTAAATAGAGTCATTCGGGTAGTCTCAACTGGAGATTTGACATTTTCTTTAGATGAAACCAACAACGATACCACAACTCCACCGACCATGGTTTTCCCTGCTAAAGAAGAACTAACAAATAATGGATTAATATGTATGACCACTCCTGGATTCGCAGCGACCTTGGTCGTTTTGCTTGCTATTTTGATTGTATCTTGTCTTATGTCTGCCATCTTGTGTGTTAGGTTAAGGCCGTTTTCACAAAACAAATTAGCTGATTTTATAGGATATTCAAATTCACAAAAAGCCAAACAAACCACGTCGAAAAGTTGTTTTTATTCATGAATTTAGTTTAAAAAATCCCAAATTGAGATTTTAAAGCATTATAGGCTACAAGCATGGTCATAAGTCGAAAGGCTTTACCGATACCTCGAAAATCGGTATTGATAGAGCCTTTAATGCATAAGATTGCATTTTACTTAAAATGTGATCAGGCATTGTATCCGTGTACTTCCATTTTGGAAAATGTATTAGTAATAAGGTTACCTAAATACCTGAATATTATTGGAGAGTTTGGGCGATTTGTACAATAGCTAATCAAAATATATTTTTTTGTGTAACTCATTTTGAATTGTACATAACAAAACATATAAACTAAATTTGGAACTCTGGATGGTTATGGATATGTACTAGTTAGATTTAGTTATTTATTATTTATTTATTGAAATTATTTATTTTTAATGTTAATAATTCTTATTGTCCAATTTTATGTACCTGTATAGAAGAAAAGATATACGTATTCGTATTTTTTTGTTTTTTTTTTGCCAACAAATACTCTAAATGTTTAAAAAATGTGATTTAATAAAGAATAAATTTGACATTTTGAAGTATTTTTCTACAACCAATTATTACATTAATTCTATAATTTAAAAGTGATTGCTTAAAGTAATAAATAATTCATAAATTGATTATGTAACACAGATTAAATATAATATTAATATCATACATTTTAGAAAAACTTGTGTTACAGATCTTAAATATTTGATTCGATTAATATAAATAAATATTTGACATTAAGAGAATGAATTTTTATAACTTCTTAAACACTTCAGCACAAATTCATCAGATACATACTTATGTATGTACATACATATATTATAATTATAAAAATAAAACTACGTATATAAGTGAAAATTAATTTATTTGTTTAATCTGACATAGTAGAACAAATAATGTATTTTTAGAAATATGAGTTTACAGTTTATTTATAAATATTTAAAAAGAAATTTCAATTTTATATAAATGTGCTATAGTAATAAAAGTCATTTTTTGAAATAATATAAAACAATAAATTATTTATAGTTTTATTTACCCATTACATATGTACATAGCCTCGTAAGATAGCATAACCAATAGTAATACGGATAAAATACATAGTGAGCAATTATCAGATGTTTAAATTTTACAAAATTAAATAATAAAATTTGAATAAATAAAGTTTGAATATTAATATGATTAATAATTTGGTCAAAATTAACTAATATAATTACAACTAAGTCTTATTATCTAATACATATATATTAACAAATAATTTCTAGTTAATCAGAATTACCGATATTCTAAAATTACAATACATCTACGTTAGAAAATCTAGTGGCAGTAATTCTGGTCAATATAGAAATTTATATACATTTTCAGAGATAAAAGCAACATCTATGATTGCAAATAAATTATAATTTATTTTTTAAACAAATGAAATCAATAGACATTACTTATCTCAACAAACCTTAAAACTACAAAACAGATATAAAAATATGTTAATCCAGTAATACTGTACATTTTCCCTTAATATCGATAAAATATGAGATGACTTAACGTCTGTAGAATAAATAGCGTAAATGAGATTGTTTTTTGCATTTTTTCAATAAATTAATTTTTCAAATAGAACATGTAAATTTAATCCATATCAAATATTAAAGCCAAAGAACAAAACTCATTTAACAACTATATTTAATAATTATCTACAAACGTTGCAAACACTCATCGCTATTTCTATTAGTTTTATGACCTCTTTGTCCAAATAAATTAATATTCATTATAATTAACGAAACAATAATAAAAAGTTGCTTTTCATCCTTACGCCTAACTATAGTAATAAAATGCTAAATGCCAGAACGTTCTAACTATTGTATAAAATACAAAAATCTTCCATTCCAATATAACTAAATAATTTAATAATTTTTATATTTAGACGAACTTTGTTCTTGGCAATCGAAATTAGAAATCTAGAGTTTTTGTTTAGACTATATTAACAAATGTAGCGCGCTTATTGGTAATTAATAAATATATCTATAAATTATTAAATAGAAAATAATACTATTTAAAGAAAAATTACAAGTTACAAACTTAAAAGGTGACCAATTTGTACTGCTAAGTATGCATATTTAATTCAAAATATGGAGTAGAATTGAATAAAGTCATGATAAAAGTATGATAATTCAAATTAATAAGATAAAAAGGTAATTCACGAAAACAATGCTGAAACATGTTAGTCAGTATTCATAAATACAATTAAACTACTTATAAAAAGCAACGTTTTATATAAAGCTAAACAAGAAATGTTTAACCAAAAAATTTAAATTTTTAGAGGCCAAACATTTTAACTACTTTTAACTACTGATTTATATACATTTATAAATAATTCTAAATTATATTTCAGAAAAATCTATACATAATTTATTGCATATGTGCCCTTATGTGAAGAAATTAAGTAAAGAACGCATATCTAATCAAATACTAATTATATAAATTAGTTATTAAAGACCAAATTTTATTTGTAAGTTAAACATGATCAACCTATGAAGAAATACCGTCGTTCAGTTTAATTCGAAACAAAATACTGGCATTTAAAGTTATAATTTATGTTTCCAATAGGAAAAAAAATTTTTAAATTCCAAATAAGATAACTCTTATTATTTATGTATGTTAGAAGAAACATACGTAATCGACTTATTTCCTATATAAATTTCTATGTTTCTATATAATAATAAATAATTAAAATAAAAGTTTAAAATGGTACAATTTACTGAGATTTAGCACCAAATTTCGCCTAAAACCATGCCATTCAATCGCGAAGACCAGACTCATCCGTTTTTCCATTTAGAACTACAGAATTGATGGCTGTACCGTTGCTATCGGTGGAGGAAACTGCCGGAACAACAGGAGCGGCGCCTCTCATTCGAAGCAGTCTCAGTCCTATCCAACTGGAGAAAAGTCCATTGCGTTGAGCTTGTTCGGCCAGATGTTCTTTTTGCAGCTGATATCTATAGAGCAACGAGCCTAGACCACAAAAAGTATATTTTAATAAATTATAGTATATCTAGTAAGCTTTCTACGATCGACATGATCTTTCCTTACATTTTTCTTCAGAAGGCTTAAATTTTGCTCTTTTATATATTTCTACTTAATGTATTGTAGCAAGTTAATATTTACCATCTATTTTATTACCATCATAATCATATCATAATGAAGTTTATTAATAAATGTCGATATTTCAATTAATAATATAGGTGTAAGTAATTCTATATGAACGTGTAAGTAAGATCATAAAGATTACTGATGTGTGAAAGTGTGATTTGTGGGTAATTACAAGCTAGTCCTGTACCTGCAACTAGAGCGGAAACGACTGCCGATACGGCAACGAGCACGAACAGCAGACTGAATCCAGGAACCGGCATGCAAATGCCGTAGACTACTTCCTCGCGGATACGTCCTTGAAATACTGTTACAGCTTCAGCGCGACCATCAGGACTAAACGCTAGGTCCGCCTCAGAAATAACTTCGTAAATACCGCTCACTCCCACATCAGCACTTCGCACCTAAAAATTTCAGTATTTTTATGGTTTCTTCTTTATACGACATCGATAAATACAATACGAACCTTGCGATCAGAAATAACAACAGATCGTCGTTTACGTTTCAGTCTTTCGACTATGGTTACCACTGGTGATGAGTGATTCATCTGAGTCACCGAACCATTCTCTGAGTTCGCCTGGAAAATTGGGCTGACGTTTGAGTCAGAGAAACTCCTGGGGGCTCCCAGTAATGGACCATCCTCAAATGTTCTAGGTCCGTGCGGAAATTGTTCGTTGGACATTAGGAACATGTCCTGTAAAAAAATTGTGAAACCCAATTAATATTAATTACTACGTATATGTTTTTAGATACTTCTTTGTGGTACATCTTGGTATTACTGTATTAACTGATTTAATAGCCGTGGAAAAAACAATCGACAAATATCATTAGTATGTGCACAATATGCATTTAACTGCAAATTGCGATGTAATTGTATTTACTGGGAAGTAAACTGTTTTATCTGTAGTGTAGAAACAATAAACATTCTATTATAACACTTACGATATAATAAATGAAGTTTGTAATAATTAAATACGATACCTTATGTGGCACTGCTGTTATTTCTGGTTCTGTGTCTTCGACGCCGCTATCTGTATTCGCGAACTGCGGCTCTCTTTTACCGTTGTTGTAACTTTGCTGTTGTAACTTCTGCTGCTGGGACTGTTGCTGTTGCTGTTTAAACTGCGATGAATCATCGCCGTTGTTCATTTGTGCATTTAGTGACATTTTTATAGATGGTATATTTTCACCTGTAATAGATTCGATTACCACTCATTCTTAAATATTTGCATTTGCAAGTTTAAAAAACTACGCATCAAAAATATACATATTTCTTGTTGCAAACATAACTGTATTTAGTCAGTACTAACCATTTTGTAGCTCTTCTGAATCTTCATGTATAATGTCATCATAAAGATCATGCAGATCATCTTGCAAGGACTCAGGTCTTCTGGACCCATCCTCCTCCTCCGAATCAATTTTGTCATCCTTCCTTTCCAACGGACCGTCATAGTGCAACAGATTTGGATTAAGGTCGCCGTGTTCAGGCTGCAGCTGGCAGTGGTCTAAACATCCGTGCCTACATATCTCCACTTTGCATTTAATGTGAACGCTTAACGCGTCGGGAAATTTGAACGCGTGGAAAAAGGCGTACGTGATCACGGAAGCTCTTTCGTCGGCTCCCCGTGCTTTCAAGAACCTGCTGATCATCTTTGGTCGCAGCACGCATCCAAACTCGTCTGATAGTTGAATCACGTGGCCGCCGCCGTCGGATGCCACGCACGATTTTACTCGCATATCAAATTCCCCTGGAACAAATAGAAATTGAGATATACACTGTTTACATATTGACGTAATTAACATTCGTATAAATGGGCAAAAAACGATTGCATTACGATGAGTAACTTGACCACCTATGTAGCAAGTTGTGTATGGTCGCCATTTAATTCGAATTCCCTGGTAATAATATAACAAGAAATAATCGTTTGATATAATTGTGAATTTCATAAATACGTATCATAAATTATTCTTCATTTTGTATTTATTATGTTTCACAACGTAAATGGAGATATACCTTGAATACTTTTGACGCACAGACGGCACGATTAATAAATCATTTCTAAGGAGTAATCCTATGTAATTCATTAGTACAAGTTGTAACAAGGAAACAAGGCACTCAACTTTAGTATGTTGTTTTAAATTAATATTTAATTGACGAGAACGCTTTAATTTGGAGATTCTAGGAATATTACAATTTCAAATATATTATTTGTTTATAATATATATTTAATTATTTTAATACTATTAAATACCCACGTAGCAAAATATGGAATCCTGAGATCTACTTAAGGAAATGATTGATGAGATCATACCAAATTTTTTTCAAGACTTCTTCGTGGGACTGAATTATGTTTCCTATGAATTTAAAATTAACAACTACTGACCCACAAAGTTACATTTTAACTTCCATCTTATATAATAGCTGACCAGTAAATGCTATATTTATATTAAAAAAGGTGTAAAGATATTCCCATTGTTGTTTTATCATCTCTTTACATATAATTTTCATGTAGTTAGATGACTGATGCGATAAAATTAAGCATTTAATTCTAGCGTACACCTCCATTTAAAATAACACATTATTAAATTGAATAATTGAAGGGAACCGAGAAAATTTATAACTAGTGATATTATAATTCACATTAGCCTATTAACATGCACGTACCCATCATATCAGACATTATCATAAATATTTATTAGACGGAATGGAACCATTTGGACATTGATATTACTCATGTCAACATGTGATTACATACATGGCATCTTGAATAATCAATAAGTTTGTCGGCTTATGCTAATTATTATCAAAACAATGTACGTTAGTACCTAGGCATTCCCGTCAGTGCCTCAACGCTTAGTGAATTCATAATGTGATGATTACACATTAATAATTTTATTGACACTAGAGAACCGTTTCTAATTGCTGATTATGTATAGATAATTCTTATTTACATATAATGAGCACATTACACTTATTTAAGGGGTCGGATACTTTTGAATTTTTTCATTTCAGATAACAGCTTTCCTGAAGTAAAGGTGCTATTTACATAATATGGGGAACACATTCTTTAGATCAATTTGCGTAATATTAATTTTCATAAGTAGAGTAAAATTTTTAATGATGGTCAACTTATCTTCGAGTTGTTTTCTTCATAATAAAATTGTACTGTTTACGAACAAAAATTTAAATCTAAAGGAATGAAGGAATTGTATGTTATACGTGTGTTCATTTCTAAATTACACTAAAAAATGTTAATATTAAACACTCGACAGCAGCGAGAATGAAACAACTTACTAATGAGAGGGCCACACACAAATTAGAAGATTCATGTCATATTCGAGGCAGTAGTAATAACATATATTTGAATGTTTTACTTATATCCTTTATATCTATGTTATGTATTTCCTAAATTGTATTAAATATTAAATTTGTTTAAGGAGATGTCGCACGAATTGGCTTAAGTGGAAAAGAATGCATTGAAGATGAATATGCTAATGACAAGGTCGTCCTGAAATCTACACCAATTAAGAAATTAAGCAATATTTCGTGTACAATCCTCGTGCTATATGCTCACAAATAGGCCACTCATAAACAACAAAAACTGGGTTGATTGTGACAATTCTTGTCGGTCTGGATAATAGATTGAAGCTGCTAAACCAAGTGGAACAGTACTTGTGGAATAATGCTTGTGGAACTTTGACAAAATTTTTTTAATTACAATGGTTATTGTTGAATAAAAATTTAGATAATTACGTTACATCAAAAAAGTAAATTGTTTCTTCCAGTACCTAATATTTAAGGAAAATTATATCAACATACCTCGGTAATCATTGATAGCCACGACAAGCGTCAACGTTGAACCCAAAGGCACAATCCCACTAACTGGTGGCGCCCATGGTCCTTTCCCGTGCTGTATTTCCATCCAACAATCCACATTGTCCCCTGTGTGGAAATAAAATTAGTAAAACGGCAAATAGGAATACAATTTTAAAATTGTGCTTATAACAATAAATGGTTAAGATACAAATTTAATTTTATTATATTTGATAAAAAATATATAAGATGATAAGATGATATCTTAATTCCTGTAATAACTTTGTTTCAAAGAAATGAAAACACATCTTCAGATTAACATTCAACTTTTGAAATTGATTGAATCTCTTCTTTATAATACTAAAAAAATTAATTTCAAAGTAACCCATGTATCTTTTATATGTTTATAAGATTGTTTACTAAAAACTAATTGGATAATCCCGTCTTGTTTGATTGCTACAACAAAAACTAATTGATTTACGCACCTGTTACAAACACTTCCTAATATTAATTTAAGTAACAACATTTCACCTTTTGATTGCGTCAAAGATATAATAATTTCTCACCTCTAAAATCTAACTGTATCACATCCAAGTCCGCAATAACCATGGGTGGCTTTGACGCAGTCTTCTCATAATCATTAAACCACTCACACCTCAATCTTTTCGCCTCGTCCCACACCTCCAATAAGTCCTTGTCATATTGAACTACGACAGTGTTTTCGTAAAACTGACCGTGCAGATCCGGCTTGGTGCCGCATCTAGCGTACGCGATACGAAACGAGAAGAACGTTTGACCCGTTGACGGTGGTACGTAGACGCAACGCGGATCTCCGTGCTGACCCTTCGACGACACGATGCCCTCGAAGGGTTGAGAAAATGTCAGGTGCACATCCATGTGATCCTTGCCACACATTACCTCCAGTGATTGGATGGAAGGCATACCATCCGGCCGATCCAGAGGCCAGAGGTCCCCTGCACTGTTGACCGCATTAATCATCTGGAAAAGACACCAAAATTGTTATAAATGATGATAAATATTTCTACCGTTAGCCCAACTCATATAAACTTTTGTTAAATAATTATTTATTATAATTATATAATCAATTATAAAAGCCAGTTTCAATATCTCGAAAAAAATATTCTTGACATATACCTAGATCTAGATATCTATATATCCAGACAGTAGAAGTCATTATATGTTATACACTGACAGGCACAAAAAATGGAATAACTTAGTTTATTAGTTTTTACTGATAAAATACTGGTACAAAAATGACTTAATATATTTTCTATACTTTATTTTTAATCAAGCTTCTATTATTACAACTACTTACTATTTTAACCCCTCAAAGTTGACTAATTCTTCTTTTCAGCATTTCAAGTTTGTTCAACAGGAATCAGGACTAAGATGGTTAATGTAAGATAATATTTTTTGTGTATTTTCTATACATTCTTTATCGTCCTTGAGGAAGTGTTAGGTGGAGAACAGAAGCATATTAGAACACTACTTTTCCTTATTTAATGAAGATGGCAGATGAACTGTTTTATATAAGACTAAATTAAACATTATATTAAACAAGGTGTACATATTAATAAAACTTTTATACCTTCTGAAGTGAGAAAACTCTAAAAGGATAATGTTTAGAATGTCCTGTCGAGATTAATGTTTGTTTAGATTTGTCGTTTGTGCTTGGAAAGCTGGTAGATAAGCATACTTAACAAACCAATTACATATAATTGTGGTGCAATATAATGCAATGTACCATATCATTATCTGTGATTAGTGTTTAATAGTGGTCATTGGTCTTGCGGCTGGAACTCGTGCAAAACATTTATTGCATTAACTATTTACTGAACCTCAGGAATAAAATACATATTTCATTTACATTTGCATTACAAATTAGGACGATAAATTTATCTATGTGGATGCGTACCTACATAATTGTAAATGGTGTTGAGAGAAAAGATATTGATTACAGACGTCTTATGTGATATTGATCAATTCTAGCAAGCTCATTAATTATACGGTATATTCCTCAACTCTTTTGCTTTCTAACCTCCTATTGTTTAAATAAAATTCCATAATTTTTTCATTACATTCATCTGAGGATACCAGCTTGGTGTGTTAAAATATTGCTAATACTTTCCATTATTTTTGCATTCTAATACCCACATTGATATTCTTAGTAAAATATAATGATAATAAAATTCATGTATAATTCAATTTTCTTAAGTTATTGTTTCTTACATAAGCATTGTGGAAATTGGATGATTTGATGAGTATTAAACAATTTAATAATGCATAGAAAGGTTACATTTACTTTACAAGTATTCTATAGACAAACTTAATTAAGTAAGAACAGATACTCGAAATAAGTAACATGTTTTAAGAATGTAAATTTAGTCTAGTCTGAAGTTTATCTTATTGACATTTTAAACATACTTTTCTAAAAATGTATAAATCTGCATTATGTAAATTTATTTAAAAAGTTAAAATTCCTGTGTGTCACAAAACCATTAGAATTCCACCGGTCAGATTCGAATATATATAAATTATTGATTATATCTCTGTTGCAGGGAAGACAAGCAACATGTTGACCAGATGCTTTGGGTCAACGGTCATGACAGAGTAAACAATTCTAACGGTTAAAACACTGAGCTGAGTAATATTTTACGCAAACATTAAAGTGTCCATCATCGATTCTTTGGTTTTAAAAATACCGCACGTTATTCCCTTCAAACAAGTAGTACAGAAATATCTGCATATAATTTTTCAATGTTAAAAAAATTATATTGGTACATTGAAATTTTTATTTGAATGTGTATATTTATATATAATCTGTTTTGATATCGAGAAATTTTATTGCAAAGTGAAGCCAAATGGATAAAAACCAATAAATTTTCTAAAGTTATGTACTTAAACAGGTCAACTATAATTTTGTTTTTCATTTAGACTGTACAAATTAATATAACAGCCTTAATTCCAATTAACAACTTCTTAACGGATATTGAGTCTAGACTAGACTTCAATTTATATTTAAAGAAGCAAATAGTGCCGCAAATTATAATAATTATGGATTTTTAGTGGCAATATCCAAGTGTTTAATCAACCGCTAATGATGATTTAAAAAATAAAAATAAACCAAATAATATCATGCATAATTATGTAGTCAAATGGAAAAAACGTTTTGCAAATAAGTTTAATAATAATTATAAATAAGTCTTGTCAACGACTTTAAAGTTATATTTTGTAATTAGTACACTAATTATGATAATGAAATTTATGCGGTGTCATCATCGTAATTTAATTTGTGTAGATCATTAGTAAAATCCTCTCTATCAATATCAATAAATTACAGTGTTATATTTTTAGTTTAGTGCACTTGTATGGTAAAAGGATGGATACTAATGGTCTGACAATATTGTGCATAATATGTGAACATAAAACCGGAGAAAGAAAATATAGAAGTTAAGTTTTATTTAAATTTTAAGTACTTTCTTAAAATTATGCGAAAAGGTGTTTACTTTAACATCCTGTAGCGGATCAGAGAATGGAAAATATGCTGACAACCTCATTTAAAATAATATAAACACAATACTAAAGACCAACAGAATGAGCGTGAGAAGAGTCTGAAGAAATAACCGATGAATATTAAGATTAAGTCTACGGTACTCTATGTACAATAACAATTGAGAGAGATTCCAAAAAATAATCATCTAAAGCATATTTATTATTTTTTTATATTTATAATTATTTAAAATAAAATGAAACATTGTAATTATAAATTATGAACAAAAATATCGTCATAGCTAAAATTTTTTGTATTTTTATAATCCAATAAATTTGATAAATTATTTAAACCATCTTTTGTAAAAAAGTATGTCACTGTATTAAAAATCATATTTTTTTACATGTTCCTTGTTTCTTTTGAACAAATAAATGATGGAAGAAAAATATCTCAGAAGATCAGAGGTGACTTAACGCTTCAGTTTTTTGCTGACTTATTATTATCAATATACAAATCGAATAATATTTGACCCTTCTGAATCTTGAGAGAGACATTATGTACGACAGACACAGTAAGTCAAACTTTTACTGTCTCCATCATGTACGACATCTCTTTTAAGATTCAGACGACTCATACGCTTTTCGATCGGTATATTTTTGAAATTTGGCATACAGTATTGGACAAAACTGTTTAAATACTAAACCTTGCGAGATTGATTTTTGCTCCATTAAATAATAAAACACACGTATATACATATATATATATATATATATATATATATATATATATATATATATATATATATATATATATATAAATTGTTATTTATTAACGAAACATGTCACGTTAACGATAACATAAAAAAATAAAGCCAGAAAATTAACAACTTTTATTGAGACAAAATTAATACGACTCTTCATAAAAATTTAAAAAATAATATGTAAATCCAAAGTAAATGGCTTAATATTTAATATTTTTCAGTATCCCTTATTTGCTATAACGTCCTCACATCTGTTTCGCATAGACGAGATTAGACTGGACATTATTTCCTCGTTCATATTATTCCAAACATTTTTAATTTGTTCAAACAAATTTGCTTTATTTGTGATGCAATTTTCTCTAATCTTCTTATCCATAATATGCCACAAGTTTTCGATTGGATTAAGATCAGAAGATCTTAAGATATTTACTTTTTGTTGAATAAACCATTCTTTAACAAGCTTGGCAGTGTGTTTGGGGTTATTGTCATGATGAAATATAAATTTTAACGACATTCAATAGGATAACATCACATCTTCTAATATGTTACGATGCACAAAATGATCCATTTTGCTTTCTATTTTGTGAATTGGTCCCGTACCGTAAAAGAAAAAACAACACCAAGTCATCATCACTCTATGTTTTATAGTAGTAACATATTTTGGATAAAGTCTACTGTTTTTACGGCGATGAACAAACTGTATACCATCACTTTGATTCGTCCGAAAATATTACTTTTTTCTCGAGTCATTTTTGAAATACAGAGTTAGACGTCTTTCTGGCAGCTCTGCCTCTTTAACCGTCGCTGAATTGTCCTGGAAATAATTGATTTATCTCCTAAATCACTTAAAATTTGAGTTGCGGTCATCCTTGGATTATTTCTAATAATCATTTTTATGCGACGATCTAATGCTCTGGATGTTTTTCTTAATGTAAACACAATATTCATGTATGAAAGATATAAATAACGACTGTAAAATACTCGAGTCATTTTAATTTTGTCTCGGACATTTCTTTTAGTAATAATTGAATAAAATCCGTTTCTCTCCAACTAAATGTGAAAAGTACATAAATGAACAGAGAAATAAAGTAGCGGACATAAATAAATGTTTTGTAATCTAGTTTTTGAACATATTATTTAATATTTAATACTACACAGTCAACACTAACTTATTTTTTATATGTACCAATTAATTTTTACATTTTTTAACTGTAAAAAGTAGTCCCTGTGGGATGATATAGAAAACAATTTTGTAGCATGAGACACACTACGATACGATAATCAAGTAATGTATACATTAATTTGCTAAAATTCTTGTTCTTAAGATTCTTATGGGAATAGAAATGAACATCAAACATATCTTTAATATACTTACCTACATCAAGTGACAAATTTTTGATTATTATTAAAAAATTATTGATATAGCGGAGAAGTAAAATAAGTGTATTGAAATGTTAAAAATTTCACAATCTAACAAACATGCAGACAGTGAAGAGCCCAGGTGCGGCTGCCGTCGGGTTCTTGACCTGTTTCGCAATAGCGTTCGTCGATATGCGTGTCCATTGGAAACATTCCCACACATTATAGCACGTACGGACACTAAACTGGACATTTGTCTAGCTGTCTATATAACAATAAGCTCAAACTATAGACTATAGAGAACGTCTTGCCCGATCTGAATCAACTTTCGATACTTACGACAACATGAATGGAAATTGTCCGACAAGATAAGTAAATAAATTACTTCATTAATACCAGAAGAACCTCAACTGAGAACGTAAATATGGTACTTATGTACTAGTTTTCGGTGACCCATTCAGGATGCCCAAATTAATCGAATTAACAGTATTAATTAATTAAAATTTATTAAGGCAGGTTATTATTTATATCACCTATTAGTAGTATTTAAAATAGCCCTTCGATATAATTAAATTAACGAGGAAAAAACCTTCGCCATTAATCCATTTAAATATAATCACGGGTTTGTCGCCTTCCGCTCATTAAAATCTCTCCGGTGAACACTGTTACATGTGGTGCTCAATGAATAGCTCCACTACTGCTAGTAACAGTTGTAAAGGCTGTTAGTATTATTGTGCAAATAAACATGCAATTACAATACTAATAGTTAAGTTAAAAATTCTTATAGTACTCTTTTACTAATAATTTAATTTTTCACGATCGATTAGCTATGTAGACGTAATCCGTTTTATTGCCCTCGATCTTGATCAGATTCCTGCATCACATTTAACGCATTTTCACATGAATTCTTAGAATACTTCAATTACAACACACTGAGTAAATTCATAGCGCCATTTATTACTAGTTAATGTTTGTGATCTAGTATATTTTAGTTAAGTAATTAAATCAAGCATTTATTGTAAACCCTGAAAAAATGTGACGAAATAAATTATCACATTAATTAAATATTGATATGACACAATTGTCTAACTGTAAAATTTAGAGAACAGTTGTTTATATAAATATATTGAAGGAATCCACAGAATATTTAATTTAATTCTAATAAGGTCCGCTAATTAATCTATCCAATTGTAAGTGAGCCTGATTTGAATTGTTTATATCTACAAGATTTTATATATTCCGTTACGTAAACTTGTCCCACAAAATAAAATTTTAAAGTTCGACACTCGCCTGTCACGATCCGAAACTATTATTGGAGTGGCTTTACTTATGGCTTATTTTTTTTTTTTTTTTTTTTTTTTTCTTTTGGTAAAATATTGATAGCAGTGCATGTAATTTTAGTGTAATTACATTTTAAATTTTTAGTTAATTAAAAACAATACCCATATTATTTCGCTTGCAATTATCTGCCGTTTAATATTTTAATTAATGTATGAAGTAATTAATTCTTAACTAACTTTTATTCTCAGTATATTATGGTTCTTAATTCCACAGCTACTTAATTACAGTTTCATAAAATGTTAATATCAAGTTACAATTAAAGTAATTAATCCGTCGTGCAAGTATGTTAAAAACGACATTTTTTAATACACAACATGAAATTCATAATTGTGTAATAAGGAAAAAATTAATTTAATTTAAAGAGCATGATATTAAATAGGTACAGGTAATTAACAAGATGTAAAGGGCATAAGATAATCAAAAAAAAAAATTCTCAAACTAAACGAAATTTCCTTAATTGACTGTTGACTCCCCAGTTTTATAAAGTATGTCATATTTAATACAAATAAGCAATAAATAACCGCAAAAGTTCCACTTTAATTTGGACCATATTGTATAGCGTGTGTAAACTGTTCCGGTTCGCCAACGAACCATTGAATGTACCATTATGTCCGCTTGTTTCTGCCTAACCTAACTAACTAGTTTGGGCGTACCGTTTTAAAGTTCAGATTAATTCGGTGTCAATAATTAAAATTAAACAGTAACCCACAGAAACTGTAAAATTTAATAGCCAGAACTATTCGACTTTTAGATTTTATGCGCCTATGCTACTCTGTATACTTAAATAATCACAATTATTATTAATAAACAGTTAATTAACATCAAAATAATGCAATTAAAATGACAGAAAACGAGTTTAAAAGTAGACTCCTAAAATGACACCTAAAATTGGTAAATAGTGTGACAGCATGCTGGGTATAAACAGTAAATAATACAATAATAATATATATTCAGAGAGTGTAATTTTTATACGGCAACAGCTAACGTTAACTCGTTAGCATAATATTTAAATTTATGAAACAAATTTATAGCCGCGGTACAGGTGTTTGATATGTCGGCAGACAGCCGTGATCTTGCCATTGTAGTAAGCCTTGACCTGATACAATAAATCCAATCACTGGGGTCTAAGATAATAATATGAATGGATATTATTTTCTGCTATAAACATTTCTACTCATAAATTATTTGTTTCATTTATAAATATCTTTAGGGAAATAATAGTTTTTGTCCAAAATTCCATCTTATTTTTCAATCAGATCAGATTCTTACGTAATGCTCTAAATAAATTTGTAAAAATATATTGTGTGTTTCATTTAAAGACTCTTAAAAATTCAAAAATACAATTGAACTTCGATACCACGAATTTTTGATAACTCCAAGCAAATTGGTTGATAATGGTATCTAGGGTGAAAATTATTTGTGATTTTTTCTCGATATCTCAATAGTCTATTACTCGAATATCTTGATAACTCGAACTGAATATTTGGCACAACCTTCGATAAGTTAAATTTCTTTTGCTTCAGGTAAACTCCTCTCCTTTCCTGTGACACCTGGCTTATGCTCAAACGGCGTAAGACCAATTATCTATTTATTAGAATAATGCCGGAAACTCCTACAATTTTGTAATGCTTATATTTCGCTACTAGGCTTGTCGACAAAGCTATTCTGTAATGGTTTTATCTACTTTTTTTGAAAATGAAAATAAAAAACTATTCGTTAAACCCAAATAACTGATTTTTTTGCATTAAAATAAAAATTTTACATAATATAATAAACGATAATAATAATGTTAATATTGATTATATTATGTATTACATATTTATAGATTTCTAAATGTTATTTTTAATAAGTAGTGTACTTTAACAGTATTGTTTGGAAGCTTTTTTCTAGTTTCTAGCAAATGATGATTCGAGTTATAGAAATTCGGCTTTATTTTTGAAATGTTGAAAGTGTTTAAATGAAACACGCTGTATATTTTTACAAATTTGTTTAAAGCATTTCAGGAGAATCTAATACAAAAAATTGATTACATGCCTTATAAAACGAGGTGTTTAACAAAAAAAATATCGTACGACATATGTAACTTTTTGTCCTCGTCACAGGGTACTTACCAAAACTATACAGAAGATGCAGTTTAATGTAGGCTTTATCAAACTTCGCCTAAGGTGGCGTATTGGGTTCTGCATCTTCCCGGAGCCCTGAAAACAAGATACAAAAATTGATTAAACACTTCTTTAACTTTTAATCAGCATGTCGATTTATTGGCTAAATACTTTACACATCTATTGTACTTAAACAGATAGAAATCTTAATCTGCGTACACCATCTGGTTGGAAGAATAAAGCAAATTTATAGATAACGTTAATGCGACTTTTGAATACAATAGTATGATTCTTACAAACCACTACTAATTTTTTTCTAATTTCTTTTAAAGCCATATGGTAAGTACAAATTTAAAGCTATTAAGAGTTTTTGCAAACACCAAAAAATTACGTACGAATACAATATTTGTGCTGGTCGTTAAATAATTATTTATATAAAATTTCAGATAAATATACATTTTTAAATTTTCAATATATGTGTATTAGTTGAATTATATATTCTTTTTTTACATTTACACCTTCCAGTAATAGCAAACTCCAAAGGGAAGATAACTTTTTTATCTATTTTTATCATTTTATTATATTTTTACTGACAATTTTACCCATAAATTAAAATTTATTAGTATGATTTAATTTGAAATTCAATTTGTAACATCTGTATACTTCATTATTTAAATGAAATATTGACAATAGCTACTAGTTTTTTTATTTTAATTTTTTAATTTACACTCCCATTAAAAGATATTTATGTGTTTAGTTAATACATTCAATACCGTTATTATGTATTAAATTTTATATGGGCAGTTATTGAGAATGTCATTTTTCTTCCAAATGATAAAGGGTCGTCTCACAATTTACGTTATCATTATGGGAAAGCTTAAGTAATTACAATAGTTGTACGGTAAAAATGAGTGAATACAGCTCGATTGTTTCATGCCGGAAAATGTTAAACACATGTAGACCGAGTGACCTAAATCACTGACATAATAATAAGCTCACTGAATTGTATAAAATAGTTAAATAAATCAGATTGTATAATGAAGGCGTATGAATATTGTTTATGAGAGACAGAAAAATTAGAGATATAGATTTATACTGTAAATCATAAATAAAATAATACTTGCATATCAAAATTATACTTTATAAGGATTATATCAACATAAGTTACAAAAATATAACAAAAATTGTTCAAAACAAGTTACGGAAATATTTGAAAAAAAAAGTATAATTTTTTTTATTATATATATATATAATAAACAATGTTTTTTTAAATTTTTTTTCACTTGGTGAACTATGTAAACCAGGTTATATTTAAGTGGAAATACTGTTGCAGAGGAAAAAATGCACAATTCGTGTCCTGTCAAACAAAAAGCAAGTATGTAGTATCCAAACATAACAGTACATCACACACGTAAGCATCGTAGCATTTCAAGAAATCTGTCAATGGCAAATTGACAAACTTCCGCTTATATTATCAACATAGACTAACTGTTAATTTATGATACTACTAATATCCTCGTTAATTCTAATAACGTTCGTAGTAAATGTTCAATTCAACTTCGGCACAAATTAAAATTTCAGTTTATTTGTATTTGCACCTTATAATAATTTAAGATTTATAATTCAGTGATTATGATAAATTTATTGATTAATTTAGTGTGTACGGAAAATGTTTCTTAGTTTTTTCTTACCAATGAACTGGTTTTATGTATCAAGACGGAAATATTGCAAAAGAAATTATAATAATTCTTAAAAGAAATTAGCATAGAGATACAAATCGTTCTTATGTTAATGTGAGATTTTATGGGAATACTAATTGGTGAGAAAGACAATATATCTAGACCGAGAAGATTTACAGTTTCAATGAGGGAAACTACGTAAAGAGATTATTATAATAATTATAATTTTTATTTTAAATTAAAAGTTTTTAAAATATTATATGTTATTTGATTAATTATAAGACAATATTTAAATACAATACAATAAAAGAATTGCGTAATTGGTAAATAAAATTATAAATAATATATTCTTAAGCAACAATATTTAAATGTATAATATATATATATAATATTTAAATGTATAAATGTATATATATATATATATATATATATATATATATAATATATATATATATATATATATATATATATATACATTTATATATATATATATATATATATATATATATATATATATAATATTTAAATGTATAATATATATATATATATATATATATATAGCCAAGCTGAAACTACAGTGCACTACATTCGATGTACTTAGATTAAATTCATACTTAAGTTACAAAATCTCGAAGTATATCTCACGTGTTTTGTAAAATCCTTTGAGTAACTTGTTCTGGATATGTTTTAGTGAATGAATATATTAATAAGTTTTAATGGATGTCACAATATTTGTCAAAGTATCAAAGATGGTGAATTTATTATGATTAAAAATATTATTAAATCATCTAAATGTAATATACAATAATATTTAATTTTATGAATTCTACATATCATATCCTTATAATACATATACCACTAATGCCAATAATATTTCCAAGACTAATACAATACATAATAACTCAAGAATAATATGATTATAAACACAACCTAATAATTATACCGAAAAGGTTTCTTTTTAATTTTGTAATAAAATTAATTTTAACTAGACCAAAAAAATGTTTTATTTAAGATTGAACATTTTTCAAATCTTCCAATTTCATATCTAGTAATTAATCTGAATAATGTAAAAATAAATTTGTATTAGCTTAATGTTTTATATTATATATAGACAAATTTAAATTTCAACAAAATTATTTTGTACAACATAATACACGACAGCTGCTAGTCAATTTACCTCAATATTGAAATTTTTTAGTAAACATTATAATTAGGATATGGGCATCTGGCAACTAAAATGGATAATGATTGATTACCGAATTAAATATTTACACGTTTAAAAAAAATATTTATTTCTGCTTATCAGTCAATATTTTCATTGAAATGAATTTAATAGATTACTTGAATTTTATTTGATAGATTTTTTTTTATTTCTGATATAATATTAAAATACTAAATTATAAAAATTAAAAAAGAATACTCAAAGAAAAAAATACTACATATATAAATTAATACCATTATGATTAATTTATTTATTTCGTATTCAGACTGGGAATTTATGTTTTCTGTTAGCACTTGAACTAAATGAACCTCAACGGTAAGAAAGTAAACATTAAAATAATTAATAAAAAATTACACTACTGTTGCCATTACAACAACACTTTAATAATTAAGAGACTTTGTGCAAATATACGTTCAAGACTTTCATATTGATGTGTGCAAATTGTGAAGCAATTGAATTCGAAGACCATATGTGCTTATTTTAAAGAGTACCGTAAGAGAATGTACTAAGTTACTCAATTATATTAAATATTTAAAAATTTTCTATTAAATACTGTTTTATTAATATATTTATTTACATTCAAATTGTATAAGTCTAATTAAAGTAATAATTATACATAGTTTAACTGGATAAAATTGCATTAATTATGCTTTTAAAAAGTAATATAAAAATTTAATTCATTTTAATTACATTAACAAAACACTAAATGCATTTTTAAAATTAGTACCTGAAATTCTTCAACCAATATTAATGGACTATCAACCGCTAGAAAAATTTAATTAAAAACCATTCACAAAATTGTTCTTAATTGATTAATGGTGCTATTGCTTTCCCGTGTAGTTCGACTATTAAAATAATAGTATTACGAAATAGAACGTCACGAAATTGATCTTGATATTGATATTGTAAACTGATTTTGCAATTTCATGACTTTAATGGCATACTTATTGACATTATGAACTTTATTCCAGTATTTCATGTATTAGGTTTTAAAAACCCAATTGTTTTCAAATAAATGTTTTAAAATAACAATTTTATATAATGCCTAAGTAACTGTATCTTTCGTTAAAGTAATACAATTTTCAGACAGATGATGTCATTCAATAATCAACAATGATTAATTCCTATGTGTATTAAAATTATTTTAATTTTGAACATACATAATATGTGTGTTATAAATATATTCATAAACTTCAGGAATTTAGCTGAACTAAATAAATTTTACTGAATTGGAACGTGTCTAATTTACGTCTGAGAAAGATTAACTGTAAAATGAACGAAATTATTTTTTTCCATATTAATTAAAATTATTCTGAATGAATCTCGCTAGCCATATGCGCATAATAATGAATAAACGGTGCATTATCTTGCATTTAATGAAAGCCTATGCGGGTATTCTAAAAACACACTTTTCCATTTTTTAATTAGCAAAATGTGAGTCAATGGTGTCGATTAAGGTACTAGTGCTAAGCGAAATTATAAATCATTGACGCTGAAGAGTCTTAAATATAACTGTTTGATGTCTACTTGTATTTTATAATAACTACAATCATTAATATGGCGATATTAAGTATTTGAAAATGTTCTATTAGTTTTGCCAATTGACCAGAATAGTTGTTCCAGCCTGATTCCACTATTTTTTTTATTTGTTCTTGCACCTTTTTGGATAGCGGCTAACGATTGTTCATCCACGTCCTCAATAATAGCCCTGCAATCCCATCTTCTAGTATTTTAGATTGCTTGGTATTACCTCTATAAATTTCTATGATTTTGTTCGTGAGTTTGTTATTTATATCTTGGATCACTGAATTGTTTTGGATCTGATATCTAATACAATCAGCAATTGTTTTTAATACAAATAAACAAATCCGTACGGTTCATCAGTTTCCTTACAATTTCAGTTCAAAAATGGATTTGACTATTTTTCCCTGAGTTACGAATTTTATATTTTAAACAGACACCTTTGTAAAAAACAGTAAGAGTCACGATCCGGCCAGAATCCGGGGATCCGGTGCTCTGGGTATTCGGTTCTGGCCTGATCAGCTAAATACCTAATTTGTGCGACCATAGTTTTGAACTTCGAGACTAAATTAAGGACGAAGAAAAAACGGGGGGGAATAAAATTAAAATTTCATTTACTTTTTGTCAAAAAACAACAGAAATGATTCCTAAATTGATAACCTGAACTCACTGAATATATTCCAAATAACATCCGGTAAATATATTTTCAATTTATACACATTGAACTCAACTTCTACGGCATAATCATTATGTAATTATAATTGAGAATAAAGCAACAGATGTTAAAATATGTTACTAGACAAATAGATCTAGAGTAAGTACGCTCATTTTCTATGATTATTGTTCGAAAGAAGTCATACTGTGTGTACATAATATTGGACTAGTTTCACTAACATAGTATCTATAACCAAGGAAAATTTTCAGTTATTTATAATAGGCTTTTGAAATCAACAAGCGTGTAAATTTGTTAATTGTTATCCTCTTTAATACAGGACAACTGAAAGATACGTCTTGTTATAAAATACTCTCATTCCTCGAAAGTAAACGTAAAATAAATATTCATTACGGTCACAATTTTATTTTACATATTTAAAATCAAAATACGCACAAGCTCGAACAACAAATTAACCTATTCGGTACACTTCCAATACCAACAAAACAACATTGATCTAAATTGAATTACTATCCGAGAAACTAGCACCGCGGCGACCGAGATTAGTTGAATCTTTCTGCGAAACAGATGGTGGGAATGTGGTTCGACGCTCGCGGCATACTCCACGCTACTCTAGAAATTACAGGGCCACGCACGCATTTTAATATCGTGGACAGATCCTCGCCGCCAACACACCTAGGGCCAACTTTCAGTTGCTTCGGTCCGATCGTCTTTACCATAATTTTCTCTTTTTACCTATTACACGCGCACTCGTACGTTAATTAATAATGTGAATCCACGGATACGTACAATTTACGCGTTTTAACCAATTAATTCGTAATTTTTGATGAACTAATTAAGCGGATAAATAAAACCCAATCATCATCTTCAATCATGATCTATTTTTGGTCTTATTTTTCTTCATCACCCTGTAGCTAAGATTATGTGCATTTTCTAATAAGGACTAATACCAAGAATATTAAATATAAATAATGTACAAATTAACTTAAGAATTTATAAAAGGTTTACGAACAATTTGCGGAATACAAAAATTTCTTTCATAAACATTACATTCTTGAAAGTTTTGTAACTGTCTGTAGAATATTAATAAACTTAAAATTTGATCCTACGGTGCCAAATAGATATACTTTTATGTATTTCATCTGTGGTGTGATTAACTGTCCTGTCTTCTTGAAAAACAGGACCATAAATGTACATAATTGAATTAGAATTTAAATTAATTAAAAAATAATGTATTTAAATATTTCTCAATCATTTTTAACTCTTTGGATATTATTAGAAATAGATTTTAAGTAAAAATTGTTTTAAATACTGTGATAATGATAAAACGTCCCCCGAAATTTATTTTAGTCAATTGTTGTTCATACGATATTACATTTATTGCACATAAATAAAATCTGGTATAAAATATTTTATCTATCCAACGGCACATGGTTTTTGTACTACTATCTGTCTCTCTCTGGACCACACTCTAAAATGTGGCGGTTGATTAAAAAAATCTGCATAAATATTTAATCGAGTCCTTAAATTAAAAATTTATTACCATTTATAACAACGTATAAGCATAACACGGTGAAATATAAAATTGGAATTGTTAACGGTGAAAAAATCTAGCGTAACTAATAGTTAGTGTCTTTAAGCTTAAAATATTTATTACATATGTACTAACTACAAAATATACAGAACTGAGAAGTGGAAATAATTTAAAAAAATAGTTGTTGAAGGTAAAACAAAATTTTATTTCCAATAAAATTATAATTTAAGTTTTAAATTTCTACAAAATGCATATTCCATAAATTTATTTAACTGAAAACAGAAATTTTAGTATTTTTATTTACTTATAATAAAATGAAAATATATTTATACCATCAGATTGAAATTCTGTATTATTTTTGATGAAAAATAAAATTTATTTTTAAATCATTCCAACTAAAATAGTCATAGAACAAAAAAGACGTTTAGAGAAGTTAAGTAAGTTTAAATAAAACGGAAACTAAAAAATGTTATTAAGAACAGAATCCAGCTCTGAGTCATACCGTATTTATCACTGGATGAGTGACACGAAACTCGGGCATGAATGCACGTCTGGGCAGTCGAGACGGGCAATGGCAGAGAAAAAGGCAACAGCATATTGAATGAACTCACCTTTCGGCAATCTGAATCGGAATGTCATCAGCCTCAAAAGAACGATGAGCCACGGCACATGATAATAGCGGCACTTAAGTACATCAGTCAGTTTACGCACAGCCTTTTGGTAAAACTGTTTACGAGACCGAAATCGGTAATTACGTCAAATCGCACATAACGGAAACACTAAAAGAGTCATTGACGATGATGCACTTGCAGCACAACGAGAATTGATCCTGCATGCAATTTAGTCTACGTCTCTTGTGTGGCGACGTTTGCGTTGCGTTTTTATCCACTAAACGGCACGCGTATCTTTTCGGACCTCTGCTCGCAGGAGAACAGACCAACGGCAGGTTGGTTAGCCACTGAAGACGGTGAAGACTTGGTGGCCGGCGTGTGGACTGGTAAGGTGACTACTCGACCAATCCTACCTCGTTACGGCAGGTGAATCGCGGGGTCCGGCGGCAGACGAAGGAGTGATGGTGAGCAGACACTAAAGGGCAACGACTCCGCCAGATCCGGAGGAATTCTACAGGAACATATGTCCAACCGAAGATCATATGCCTCGACGATCCAAATCTGCACGTCAGTTCCGAATCTCCACATCGGCCACATTCAACACAAATATCGAAAGATTAAATCAGTTTTGATCGCCACACATAGTTATTAATGGGTATTCATCGTTATTATCTATTGAATTAAGAAAAGTTAACGTTATTAAGGCATTAATATATTTTGCTACAATAAAATACACTAAATTTTGACATATAATGGTCTAATTTAACTAATTAATTAAATTAAAATCAATTTTATCATATTCCTCCTTCCCGTTACATCCCCCATTTTTTATGTAGTCCAGGAAAGAATTTAATAATACATTTGAGATAAATTAAAATGGACTCTTCTACGTACTATTGAACTAGTACAGTATATTGAAGATATTTAATTAATTTTATTGAAAGTATTTCTAAATTATTCAAAAATTCGATGTAGTAGTTTAAAATTTGGTAGCGGTTTCTTCTAATACGACATCTATAACATTAATAACCATTACCGTTATTGATCTTTAAGACAATTATTGTTTTAAATTGATATTCAACTAATGTACAGTAATGAACTTAATGAACATTATTGAGATCAGTTAATAAACGTTTGTACAATATAAGTCTTATAGTATAAGACTAGTTAAATGAATATTTAACGTATATGAATATATTTGCATGATGTTAATTAATTGCTGTTAAAATTCGTACGTACCAATGAATAATTAGTACATCGGTTAATTAGTTGTAAGAAATAATTGAAAATGATGAATTTTGACTTGAGTTTTCTATCAGCACCGACTGTTTTAGTCTAAATATTTTTTAAAAGAATATTAGATCTTTAGTGAAATTAGTATATACAGACACATCCGTAAAATTTGTATTTTTTGTTCGAATTTGACAAACTTTTTTTCAATTGTATGCCATGAAAATATGTACTGTACAAAATGTTCCGTTTTTTGGCACAAAATGAAACCTGCTGGGTAATTTTTTATACATGAGAATTGAAGAAATCATTATACCAAATTTCATAAAAAAGTAATTCATAATTCTATAGAAAAATTAAAAAACATATTCTTCTTAGGAATTAATTTTTTTGATTAAGTAGTTTATAGAATAAACTGTCAAAAATAGCACAAATTATCATATTTTTAATAATATTGGAATATTATACTAATAATCCTATACTATCCTAAACTTACTCTTAAAACTCAAGTTTTTGTAAGTTCGTGGTAGAATTAATCAATCATGTGAGGAAATTATCCCAATAAAAGTAAGAAAAATAATCATGAACTTACGAAATACATTGAATTGAATGGTGGATTGATGTAATAAGTAATAAAAATTTGGATATAAAGAATATAAGTATAGTCTAATTAATAAGATAATTTGTGCTATATCTGACAGTTATAGAGAGAATATGATAATATCATTTTAATATTTTCACAGAATTATAAATATGGATAATTTTTTATGAAATTTGGTACATACCCATTTCAGGGGCTGCCTAATCCAGTGGCGTAATTAGATTTTCATCAAAAAAATTGCTATTATGATTTCCTCAATATTCATACCTAAAAATTATCCTATTGACTTTGATTTTTGGCAAAAAAACGTAACATTTTGTCTGAGTATGTATTTTCGTACTGTACAATTGAAAAAAGTTTGTTAAAATTAGACAAATAATACAAATTGTCTGGAGGTGTCCCGAATTTAAGTGGGCCACACTGTATATTCATATATTATAATATATATAATTAATTAAAGATTTTTTTAATAATGGGTGTAAACGCTTACTTTAGAAAAAAATAATGTAAAAAAGCATTAGTTTTTTTTGTTACTTTTAATTAATGCAAAGATGATAAAAAGTCAAAAGTCCACATTGTTGAAGTCGACATTTCAGTGTATTTAACATCTGTTACGGAAACTTAAAAATTGACCTTAATTGCAAAAGACATAATAGAGATACTGTTTCAAAAACGGTAAAATTTTATAATAAAAATTTTAATTTACAATCACGAAAAATTTTTCTATTTATTAAAAACCGAAAGAAATATAATGACGAAGGTCGGCACTGTAACAGCACATTCTTTTAGTTGAATGTAATTATTTAACAGGTGAAAAGTTTGCTTAATTCCCCGGCCAGTGACATTACAAGTTTTTCACATATTTCTTTTAATAAACGAGTAGATGTTTTCCAGTCAGAAAAAATGCGAAGCGTTTTAATCGAAAAGGTAGAATAGTCGCTGTCGTAGTCGCACGTTCTAGTTTATCGCCAACACCGCTAAATTTGCAGAAATCATCATATGGCTCTCCAGGTATCGGCTGTTCTACGACTTCTAGATAGGTACTTGTAGGTATGATACATGTACATGACAAGACACTTTCTTAACACTTCCCCTTTTCAGCTGCCGGTAAAAAGTTGCAATCTGTTGTTTTCCGAGAACATACGCGGTCATCAAGCTGCTGCATATTCCTTTTAGGGCTGGTACATACCTGGCTTACACATACTTCTTCACTCGCGTTGTTCAACTGATCAGAAGAACGTTTATGCCAACAAAAGATAACCTATTATAAAATTATAGTTGCTCAAATCAATCGTAGGTTTTAATCAATTTAAATTAAATGCTACTTAAATATAAATACACATCTCAAATTGCCAGTTTCTTTTGTTGGTGAAATATAATTATAGGTATTTATCAATCATAGAAACTAATATTGCCTGTTTATTACATAAATAATGATAATTAGGTTGTTTTTATTATTAGGATATAATAAAATAAGTAACCACTATTATAATTACAGTAATCGGAAATTTGAATATTTAAATAATTTAATTATATTCCCATATAAATAAAAATAGTTTAAATTTTGAATATTCTAGTTTTAAATTAATCAAATTAAATTACGATATAATATTGTACTTTTAGGAAAACTAAAAATAATTTATTATGTATATAAATGTGTATTTGAATAATATGTAGTTGTACAATGTGTACAAAATTTCTACTACAGATTTATATCTTTGCGGTCCACCGTTTTCAAGGTTTAAATTATTCTATTATACCTACAATAACAAGTTATTACCAGCAGAGAATGCATAATTTTAAGTGGACATTTGTAATGGGCGCAGAATGACGGCAATACATTAATGCAGCCACACGCAAAAGTTACAGTTACCTATTTAAACATGGACATCGCGATATTTTGCATGTTTGTCCAGACAATTTTGCCAGCACTGGCATACCAAATTGTATTTACGGTGTTATTACACCTTTAATTTATTTTAACTTTCAATTACATGTATAAGTAGACAGTACACAATGTTGTTGTATCTGTCATATCGTAAATTTCATGAATATTTTTAATAATATATTCTGGAATTTTGTGATAATTTATTGGCACATCCTCCTTATAGCATTACCTGGGTTATTCGCTCTACTGAATTAACGCACACTATTATCAGAAACATTTTTTTCTCCCATTATTAATTTATAACTAATTCTTTAACGATTATACAATTAATCGAGACTCATGGAACCGATTTCATTGAAATTGATATGGTTTATCTTGTAGGATGTACCACTTAAATTAAGAATGGATACATTTATGCTTCACCACTTTCTAATAAAATATTTATAATTGTTTATTAACAATTAACACTCGAAAAAAATTAATATTCTCATCGTACCCCTTAAACAAAATTTAGAATTTTTACGAAAGTATGTATCAATTAAGGTTACTAAATATGCCCGTTTAGTGCCTTCTTTCACTTGACACAATGCTGTGGTTTGTACATGTCTAAAACAGAGTCTTTATTAGGGGTAATGATGAAAAAGTCACTTATTAAAATTATTTATGAACAGGGTACGATGAAGTCTATCTGGGTTAAAGAGAAACTGAAAATGTGTACAATTTTTTGCAATAAATATTTTTGAAAATAGGTTTTGTATTTTTATAAATGGCTTCCATATAGTTTCAGTTGGTCATTAATTCTGTTATATCTACCTTAACCTAAGTAGGGTTAAAATAGACTAATTACTGAAAACTTCAAAACTCAGTTACATTTCTAACAATAATTTTTCGTTCTAATATCGCAATAATTCTAATGTCATTTCCTTTAAATAAGTCAAGAAGAATGGTCTACATATTATCTAGATTTTCATGTCGATTCCAAGACGTGCATCTCTCTTAGAGCAATCATTATTAACTACTTATCAGTACAATAATTATATGTTATTGCATTAATTTCATTACAATTGCCTTTCTAACGTCGGCCTTCCGTGAAATTAAAATTATGCTTTCGATTGCTAATTTTTGCTATAGTATATCCATCAACACTAATCTAAAATAAAATAATCGTCATTATTTTATTTGATAAATTATTTAAAAACTCTATTTGAAACCAATGAACAAGCAAATTTGAATGTAATACTCACAACAATTAAATTAAGAACAGTTAGAACATAAAGAGCCTAGTTGTTTACAACTCTGGCATTATGGGAATATTAAAAACAGCTTTTAAAAAATTTGAGGTCATATAACATACAAAAACTTGAGGAATAACTATTCTTATGGGACCAACATAACGGATGCGCCGCAATACATACGCATATTAATAATTGCAAATAATCTTCAATTGAACATGTTAGTTAATCAATAAATATCAAAATGGTATGGTTTGTTATTAGTAAACGCGTCAGCTACCAAAGAATAGATTTATTTATTTACTTCATAAAAATATTAAAACATAGAAAGAAACTGAGTCATTGAAAAATGGAGAGTTTATAATCAAAATTAAATAAATATCAAAATGGTATGGTTTGTTATTAGTAAACGCGTCAGCTACCAAAGAATAGATTTATTTATTTACTTCATAAAAATATTAAAACATAGAAAGAAACTGAGTCATTGAAAAATGGAGAGTTTATAATCAAAATTTTAATAAACAGAATATCCTTCTCAGATTATAAGCAAAATTTAGAAAAGTCCGATTCTGTCTAACTTTGTTGTAAATACTTTACATGTTTAGCTAAAATAATTAAAGATTCTCATTTTAATCATGATTCGACCCGTTCAAAAAAACAGTTAATTGCCATTAAAACAAATTAAAAGCTTTATACGACTATCATTCTAAGAAGTAATAACACATTCAGGACTGTGGTCTCTAAGAATCATTCAAAATTTCCAGTTTCAGCGACTACTTAACGTTTCTGCTTGTGTAAAAAGATTCCGTGTTAAAACGATTTTAACGGTTATAAATTTTCAATTATATTAAGGCGTTGTTTACATTTTATTTATAACTTCATTTTCATTTTTAAAAATAATAAAACACCACAAAGGAATGGAATTTTCAAGGAATTTTCTTGAACCACGAGATGCGACTCCTTTTTTACAATAATTAATGTATCCAACATAAAATGTTAACATCGACGTTTAATGTAATACCTTTCTAGTTCGAATATATGACCATATTGTGCATATTTGTACAAAGTATTATGTATATCTATAAGGAATTAAAAACGAAGCCTGTCTCCACAATCTAAAACAGGCTGTGTAATGTGAGCAATGTCGGCACAAAGGAATAATACTAGTCTGAAAACGGCACTAGTAAATAATGACCTAGGCAACTTGCACATACAAATTGCCCATAATCATTTCACAGTAACAGTCTTTATGTTTTCGCTTGATGTAGGTATCGTTATTTAGCTTATACTAACACTTTCAATCTGTCTATATGAATATTATTCATAGTTTGTGTATATCTGTGAATATTTTAGTGCTCTTAAAACTTATAAAAAGTCCTGCCACAAACTGATTAATCTAAAAGTGAATATATACTATTTTTGGGAATGTATAACAATCTAGTTTTTTTCATTGATACAATTTTTGATTTAGTTGAAGATAATTTTTGGTTGCAATATTTGTATACTTACAATAAATTAACGTACATTAGCACTATAAGATTCTTATTTTATTTCATTATATTATTTTTTAATTAATACTAAAAAAGATTTTATTTACTGCAGTGAATATTACTTAACCGACATTTAATTCCGTTCTTTTATTATTTGTTGGTAGACGTTGTTTAGGGAAAAAGTATACCATATATATTTTCTATTAAATGGCTTTATTTAACATATTAGTCTTAAACAGTAAAATAATATACAGTTACAATATACATATATAGATAGAATCACATAATTTATTAATAAATTAATTTAAAAAATATACACTTTTTTCTTATATTTATAAACTTTACAATAAAAATAACTGGAATAAATCGCAAAACACATTCTACGCCATTGCTGAAACCGGAAGAGAACTGTGTTTTGGCTTAATTTTATTCATAAAAACCTTAATCACTCCATTATAATCCGCTGAAATTAATACATATCCACCACACCCTTTAGTATGTTGCTCCACAACTGGATCCTCAACCTACAAATGAAACACAGGATATTGCAATAATATTAATAAATTTGATAATACCTTTTTAGAATCATCATTTTGATGTTTTTTATTGTGATCTTCCATCATTTTGATTAAAACCTCTGGATTTGGTGCAAATATGGCACATGTGACTGTCGCATTGTGTGCTTTAATCGCCTCCCAAAAGTCGTTACGATCACGACGAACGGAGGAGAATTTTGAATAGTCATGATTTGTTTTCCAGATATAGATGTCTCTATTTTCTGAACCACTCACAATATATTTACCATCATGACTGAAACTAGCTTTAATTTGGCTGCTAATATTTACATATCCTACAAAATTGTTTCAAAGGTTATATTTATTATATATTTATTTAGGATCACATTACCTTTATATTTGCATGATACATTTAGATCTCTTAAATCATACAATCTGATTCTGCTATCATTGGAAGTTACTAGAATCTTGTCTTCTCCTGGCATGGGTTCGATGCCGCTAATTTTACGACCGGTAGAGTTACGTCCACGAGTAGATCTTACATGGATCTGAGTGTGATATTTTAATTGATCAGTGATGTAAAATATACACCGGCCGTCGTATGTACCAACTACAGCAAACTTGCCGTTTTGGCAAAAGTTTGCTGCTGTTATTAATTTAGTGTTTCCTTCTATTTCATTCCAAACGGCAACCTACAAATATTCTATTTTATATCAAATCTTTATTATATTTATTATGGTAAGTACTTTTTTATCAGGAATATTCCACAACCTTAATTTCCCGTCTAAAGATCCACTTAAAAAGTAACGATCATCTATGGGATGAAATACAATAGCAGTAACGAAATCTATATGTTGGAAACAACACAAACATTCTTTCCTTGAAATATGCCACAACCTAACAGTTTTGTCCATAGACGATGAAAGAATAAAGTAATTTTTGGACCAAGAAACATCCAGTAAATCGGAAGTGTGTCCAATATAGGTACAAAATGGCTTTGGCATAAAAGTAAACTTGCTAGTTTCTTCAGAGCTTAAAGATGCCTCAAGAGCGGCTAAGTTTGAAGCTTCAGCAGAGTGATGTGAAACCAATGACTCTTGTGAAGGTGTAGGCGAGACCTTTTCAGCGTTATATTTAGTTCTCATATCCTAAAATTATAACCATTTCGAACGTTATCATTTTAATTTGTGAAGATTACCTGAAAGAATGGGAATGCATCTTTTACAATCCATATACGAAGAACTCGATCTTGTCCAGCTGTAGCCAAAAGTCGTCCACAACATGAGAATTTCATACACCATATTGCACCTTCACTCTGTTCTTCCTTTAGTTCTTGAACATGTTCGATCTTCTCAAACTCGTAGGGTCCTTTATGTGAGTTGGAAGCCTTCAATTTGCAATTTTGCTCTCCAGGATGTACGTTATCAACAATGTCGATGATGTCCTCCTTGTGACGAGCATGGGAGACTTCTTGTGCGATACTTTTAGCTTTGTGCATTGTTTTTTTAACGGTAGACCCCAAGAATCGCTTAATTTTCGCAGTCTTTTTCCTCATACGACCTATGTCAGCGTCATTTTCATCAACAATCGGAATCTCAGATTTTTTACTAATTACACTTTCTTCATCTGATTCATTTTCCTTCTCCATGCTAGAACTACTCACATATTCGGATGTAAGTCTCATTAAATGAAGAGATAGGGGATTAAGACATTGCGGCAATTTGTCTTCGGCAACACTTAAAGGTATCCTTTCCCCCGTATCCAAGTTTAATACAGTAACTTGTTCCAAAATTTCGAAATCTGATAGATGTTTACCCGAATCTGTGTGTGTACGAACGTGAAGATTCACACCTTTCAAAAAACTTTCATCACCGGCAGATTTCCTGCGTTCTTTAGAACTGTATTTCACATTTTGATGGGTACCTCTGAAGTACATATACATAAAATAAATTCGATTGTGTTAACAAAACGTGTGAAAAATACCTGTGAGGTCCTAAACTATAATGCCCTACACTGCTACGATTCGAGGAACCTCTAGGACTATTGGTACTCGACCCAGCTTCCTCGGAAGGCACTTCTAATTCTTGTCGTGGATTTTCTGCCGTTCCCTTAGTAATATCGTGACCTTTCAAACTGTCATTGTCTTGCGGCTTAACAACGAACTGCCCTTTAAGAGCTTGCGTGATGTCCAAGGAATGAACAGATTTCAACGTTGAAGTTTTTGACTCACTCTGCAGATTCGTGTTCGATTTAGTAACCTTCGTCGGCAGACGATCTAAACAATGTTCAAATTCCTTTGTGATGGATTCTATCGTACTGGCAGGACTATCTAACCTGCTTGTTTCGAATGTGGCACTAGAAGCGGACTTCTAAAATAAAATGTGTGTCTACATTGTGGAAAGGAAGTGATAAGAAAGAATTGATACTATCTTATTTACAATAAAATACAAAAACTTATTACTAGAAAGTAATAAATATTTATTTCAACTATTCCACATTAACCACAATTTTGTAGATTTACCTCTTTTAAAGTGACGATAAAATGGTATAAAAACGTTATGGAAATTGTTAATCATTTTTTCTTTTACGTTAGTAATTACTTCTTCAATTTAATCACTTTAAAATGAGTATGTAGATATTGTATATTCGATACAAATTTTTAAATTTATATAAAATATTGAGTAACAGCTGAATCAAAATGCAAAGGAGCATCATAAACAAAACATGAGAAAATAATTTAAATGTAACTTAAAATGCTGGAATGTAATATTTTTTTATTTTATTTGTATAAGAGCGGTGTCAATAATTATTTCAAAGAGATAACAAAATTTTGAATTATTGAAACTGGAAACACATGCGTTGTATATATAAAACTAACGTGACAAAACTAAAATACTTGATAATCAAAATAATAAAGGCGTGCAAATGATGAAAAACGCTTACAGTGAGTGCCAGGTAGGTGTCTTTGTTTTTCTTTTTGCGTCTAGGTGGCGCGACCGGTACATCTACAGCTGAGTGAGAGGTGGATTGTATTTCAGTCGTACCGGCAGCCTCGCTTCTGTTGGCCTTCTGTTGCGAACAAGATGACACCTTCGTGCTGGCTATGACGTCGGGCTCCTGCAATGGCACGGATCTTTTTTCGGATTCGGCGGGTACGGTACTCGTGGACAGAGTCATTGTGCTTGGATATTGGGAGCATTGTTTCGAGCTTTGCGTCGATTCCGAATCCAGTGAACTAGAGGAGAGCGCTGAAACCGACAGTGCTTTACGACCTCCGTCGGGTGCCGTACCTAAAAAAAAAATATTTTTATATTAAATGTTTAATGTAGTATGAATATTTTGACTAGGTCCTTTTTGTAAATAAAAGTATTATATGGGATATAGGGAATGATTATCAAAATTATGAACAAGTATGACCCGACTTGGCACTAAGTGGCTCTTTCCCGCCAAAAGGTTGCTTATTCATTACATTCTTTAAAATTCTGTATGATTCAATGCAGGAGATTTAAAAAAATATGACTAAAATTTACTTTTGTAACATTGGTTTAAGATAATAGAAATGTGAATTAATGCATACTTATTTACATTCTGACAAATCTAGTAGTACATTAATGTACAAGTTAAAATTATCTTTCCATGATTGTAAAGATAATAAATATTAAATGTGAATATTCTCTAATATTTTAGTACATACAAGGTGTATAAAATAAAATATTAAAAGGGGACTCTAGTTCAGACTCATATTTTAAGCATCATACATAGCCTAGTATAAAACTTTTTTGTGTAACAATGTTTTGATTTTCTTTTAGTATCAAATGATTTTTTGAATTAGTAATAGTACTTATATGACTTAATCCAGTTTACAACTATAAAATATAAGTAAAATAGATTCTAGAATAGATACTAAGTACACAAAATGATTGGAAGATAAAATTTATCACCATCGACTAATACAAAACTACAAACCAACTAGAATTCGGCCAATTCGTCCCAAAGAATTTAAACTCTGTAAACTTATCGTATCTTGCTCAATAACTCTAAATGGATGACTAGTCTTGTTGGAAGCTGCAAATACACCCTCTACTGAGGATGTCTGACTGTTGGGGGATGTGACATTTGACTGTTGGCAATCCTCATCATCATTCTGTAATTTTTGCCTTAATTCCTTAAACTTTTTATTTTTTCCAACATTTATGGGCAATGTGGATGGTTCAGCCTAAAGAAATTTACTAATAGAAATGTGCTAAACCACTTTTTACCACTTCATTACTTACAAATACATTATTATCTTCAGGTTGTTTTGATTCTATTTTTTCAGGTATATCAGGAATTTTGGATTCGGAAGTGGCCCATTTTGTTAAACTTTCCTTAGAGCTTTTCCTAGGCTTCCTGCAATAGTAAAATTTCATTACAGAACACCCTGTATAATCATAAATCTTAATGAATTTACAAGAAAATTGATCACATATGCATGGAAAAGCTAAAAATCTGACAATTTCTGTGTCATTTGTTTTATGACATAAACAAATAGAAATTAGTGACACGGGTAGTGTACACATTTAATTAAGAGAATTGATTATGATGACTTTTTTGGAGGTACGTGGAATATTTTAATTAATTGTAGATTCATTTATTTATACCTTGAACCATGACTGGGTGTATTATCTTCAGCGTCATAAAACTCATCGGAATCGCTACTGGCGGACATTGTAAAACGATCGATTTACCATTTCAGCCCCGAATTTATATAAAACAGGCTTATATGTTGCGATACATCCTAAAATAAAATATATTTTTTATTTGGTATAGTTAGACTTGTGACAACTAGCGCCATATCTGTCAAAAAAGCGCCGTCACTTACCGAGCGTTCGTTTAAAAACCGAACTCGGGCCCACATTCAAAATCCACTAGGCAATTTGTCAGACTGTGCATAACCTTGTTCAGTTCGGCGTAATATTGCACAGTCTAAGCGCATCGTGTACCTATTTTCGACTACAGAATTGCAACCCTGTCATCTTCCTTTTTCTTTCTCTCTAGCGTCAGCAAAGCGGCAGCAGTGCTATTCGCTCTCAGCTCAAGGCTGTTTCCTCACCCAAGAATAAAACCAACATGGAGGACCTAGCTGTGGAAGTATGCGGCGAAAATGGAGCCCTTTATAAGGTCAGTTTAATTTGAAGTATGATTTTTTCGGTTCGATTTGCCAGCGCAAGCAGTAGCCCGAATTTCTAGCTACAAATCGATAGTGAAATGTTGATGATATTTATCATACTTTGCAAGAATTTTTAGATATTGTGATTCACCAAACGCGGTTCTTTTGACGCCATGACCATTTGACAGGGCGTGAATATTCCATGTGTCTGCAAATATTAACCTTATTGCCGGTTTAAAACCGAGACTGCTCGTTTTTTACGTGTTTCCTTCCTAGAATGACTAAAAAATATATGTTAATATACTTGGAGAAGGTTATGTTCTAGATGTATCAAATTACATTTCAGTAGGCA
Source organism: Aethina tumida (assembly GCF_024364675.1). Classification (NCBI taxonomy): domain Eukaryota; kingdom Metazoa; phylum Arthropoda; class Insecta; order Coleoptera; family Nitidulidae; genus Aethina; species Aethina tumida. Next base: position 17,605,449 of record NC_065437.1, on the reverse strand, counting down.
ACTTTTCAGTTGAAATTTTCATAATATAACGTCGTTTGTTGTTCCAGGGCTACATTTTGGATGTTTATGATGATGAAGTTCTCATTCACTTTGAAGATGGGTAAGTTTGTTTGCAAATTACATATTTCTGAGTTATTTTAACCTGTGTTATAGGTGGCAACCAGATTCAAAATTCCCTTATTCACAAGTTAAGCTTCCTCCACAACCAGATTCTAAAGTTGAATTTCTTGAGAACATGGAAGTTGAGGTCTATTCAAGGGCCAACACTCAGGAAGCTTATGGTTGGTGGAAATCAAGAATCAAGGTAATTCATATTTTACTTACAAAGTATACAAAAATAACTATTTTGTAAATCATATATTTATATTTTACACAATTTTTGTGATACTTCTTTATAGAGTTATTATTTATATTTATAGATCAATATAGCTATAATTTTCTTAATAATTTTTAAAATTCTCAGTTTTTCATTTAAATATGTATTTTATATTAGAATTGATTTAAGAAATGAAAAATACAGTGTACATTATGTTAAACTAGTAAATTTACACAGTTTTCAATGATTTCCTTTATTTAATTGATTTGAGTCGCTTACAAAACCTGAGTAAATAAAGAATTTGTAAAAATAATTATATCATTCAAAACAAATAAGATAACTATATTTATTTTACTGAGAATTAAATAAAAAAGTCTATTCAGTGCAAGTAAAATTTCATTATTAATTTTTGAGAATTTAATAAAAATTAATGTCAACTAATTGATGCTTGATTTCTGGAACTGTTTGTATGATGATATAAAAATAATAATAGAAGGGTACATGATTATACGAAAACTCTGCATGATAAAATAAGAGAATATGAACAATAAAAGTATTGTATAGTATAGTATTAATAAAATTACAAGGTTCTGTATGCTAGGACGTAAAAAGGGGATCAAATTTATATATAAATTATTTTTATAACTTGATTAGTGATACATATTGCAAGCCAGAACACAGCTGCTTAGATTGTAGTGCAAATATTTAAGATTAATTATATTATTTGCCAGACATTTACAATGTTTCAGGAAGCACTTGAAATATTTAATTTTATTTGGATATACTGGTAGCTGGTCGGTATATTATCAGGAGACTGTAATACAAGAATTTAATTTCAGAATCCTAAGATTTATGGAAGCAATGTCAGCACATACTTTCTGTTAAAGATTTATTTTTTGTTATAAGGCTGTACAGCATCTAAGAACAAATATTTACTAAATACTGTAAATACTTTTACAAGTGATTTTTTGAATCATGTAGATTTCCAAGGAAAAGTAAGAGTCATTTCAATACTTCTCCTTCTCTGTCATACCATTTTCTTTAATACTTTTTTCTTTCCCCTTTTGTAATATTACATCATATGCAATTTTGAGTTGTGTGGGAGTAAAACATTTTTATGTCTGACAAAGTATGACGCAATATTTGAACGATTCCTTATTTATACTGACATCTTTATATAATTTCTCTTTCTTCCTGTCTCCTAATTAAGTCAAGTATGTTTTCTAGATGATGAAGGGCGACTTCTATGTGCTAGAGTATGTTGGTTGGGACACGACTTACACTGAGATCGTGAGCAACGATCGGCTCCGATTGAAAAACAATAATCCGCCAATTGAGCGCAGCATGTTCCATAAGTTCGAAATCGAGGTACCCGACGACGTTCGGGAGTACGCCAAAATTGAAAATGCCCACAAGGAATTCCAAAAGTTGATAAACGCCGGTTTGATAACGTACAACGCGGAAAAGGGCATTCTGTTGGTGATATCGAGGTGCGATTCTAGTCGCAAACGCGCCAAACTCCTACAGGACATGCATTTCCGCAGCCTCTCTCAAAAAGTGCTTTTACTAAAGAGAACCGAGGAAGCGGCGCGTCAACTTGAGAACACGAAACTGGCGTCAATAGGCGGGTAAGTATCTTTTTATATTCGTATCTTAAAAAACAGGAATTGATATGTGCATAAGGATATTAACTGTTATTATTCAACCAGAATTTACACAAATCTACCTAAGACAGTGAAAAGTTCAGATCTTATTTATTGGTTTGAACGAAAAGCCGGAGAATCATTGTAATATTGGATTTGTATTTTTTTCAGCAAAGTAAAGTCCGCGTGTCCTCAGGCAAATAATTTCGATATTAGATCCGGCAGGTGAGACTTTAAAGAAATCGCATGTTTGTAGTTCTTTGTACATCTCTCGGCTCTTCGTTCGTTTTTATTATAAATATTTAGGTGTCTGGAAACTTTAGACGAAATATGTTTGTTGTTTCTATCGCATGATTGGAAATTATTTTAATTGCATGTAGTTATAATAATATGTATATATGTAAATTTTCAGTTCCGTAAAGTTCGTCTGAGCCTTATTTAAACAAATTCGTATCAAGTATACTTCTCTACCAGTATATTTTAAAAATTATAGAAGTTCAGTTAGTTATAGCTGGTTATTATTATATCTAATTAAGTAAGGTAGATTGTGTTAAGAAGATATTGTTACTAGTAACAAAATTTAAAATGTGCAATGGGTATATTGTATAAGAAGTATTGATTTTATTTTGCGTGAACTTTTTAATGTATGCAGAAAGAATATGCATATTATATATGAAGGTGTTAAGGAGCACCTTAATTTGTAAGCAAGTGAAGTTGGTCATTCATTGAATATCGATATTTAATTAATATTTTATAATTATTTTTAAATAATCTGAATTAATCCAGTAAAATGTGGTTTCCAAAAATTAATCTTAAGATTGTATTTTTATTTTTATTGGTAATTCAATTCAATTGAAATGATTAATTTGGCACTTACATCTTACAATTATACAATTTTTATCTATTTCAGTTATTTGTTTGTTTTCGCAAATCAACAAGTGCATGTTTGATAAATTTTTTTTTTGGATTAGTATTAATGTTGTTGATACTAATAAATACTGTTAAAAATTGAGATAAAGAACTTAATATGTTATATACCAAAGAATTAATAGTGTAGATTTGTATAATTTATTGTTTCATACAATTATCGTTTTCATTTTGTACAATATATTGAAATATGAATAATATTAATTTTATATTTACGACCATAAATAAGATCTGAAATTTGAAATATTGATTTATTTTGTTTCCCTAATTAATGTATAATTATATAATTTATATATTTACTTGTTTATTTTAGGTACTCCGACGAATTTAATGTTAGGGAAGACCTTATGGGTTTAGCGATTGGTGCTCACGGTGCCAATATCCAGCAAGCCAGGAAAGTAGATGGAATAACGAATATTGAGCTAGAAGAGAACTCGTGCACTTTTAAAATATACGGTGAGACTGATGAGGCCGTTAAAAAGGCCCGTTCCATGTTAGAATATAGTGAAGAATCTCTGCAAGTGCCGAGGGCGTTAGTGGGGAAAGTGATCGGTAAAAATGGAAGGATCATTCAAGAGATTGTGGACAAAAGCGGAGTGGTAAGTTTACATAGGAATTTGATATGACCAGAAACTGTAGTGTTGGATTTGTTCAGGTGCGAGTCAAAATCGAAGGAGATAATGAGCCCAAACCAACAATACCACGAGAAGAAGGACAGGTGCCTTTTGTTTTCGTAGGAACGGTGGAAAGTATATCGAACGCGAAGGTCCTCCTGCAGTACCATCTGGCTCATCTAAAGGTGAGAATTCTGATGAAAGCCTAATACGAAGTTTATTCCTTAATTTATTCGTCACTAATTTATTTGAATTGATTTTCTTTAGGAAGTGGAACAGTTACGACAAGAGAAGCTCGAAATAGACCAGCAATTGCGTAGCATCCACGGCACAACGCTAGGCTCGATGCAAAGCCTGTCCATGGGCAGACGGAACGAGCGCGGCTATAGTTCGGACATGGACGGCGGCAGCCGACCCGGCAGGGGTTCGATGAGGGGCCGTGGCGGAGGCCGCGGTGGCGGCGGAAGGGGAGGATCGTCGGGCGGGCCCGGGCAGCGGCAGAACGACAGATACAATTCCGGTAGTACAATATCAGACTATGTCAATAATGTGGATAAGCGCGGCAAAACGCCGCACATCGGTAATGGGAGGGGTGGTGGCAGCGGGCGCGGTGGCTACCAGGCGAACGGCCGGCCGCCCAGGAGCGGCGGTTCGGATCGAGGTGCCAGGGACCGTCCCGCCCGCCAGAGCCGGATCTCTGTGGACTCCGCGGGCGGGGGTGACAGAGAACGGAAGTGATTCAATGCCGCTCGCATATGCCTCGTTGCATCCATTCTACACTTTTGTATTGTAAAATCTGACTCGGCTTTATGCACCACAACCTTTTTTAATACATGCCGTTAATAAAATTTTAGTAATATGAAAATTACACGTGACGTGACCAGTGGTGCATAAAGCCAGAAACAAAACACGTTTTTCAGGTGACTTTATAGACTGACCCGGCTGACGACAATTTTTACGAGTATTGAAATAATCCTGATCTGTGTTAAACACAGGAAACCACTTACGATGAGGAATTCACAACCTGATACAAACTATTTGTACACCACCCAAAATTAACTTCACTAAATTCGATTGAAGCTGCCTACCACTTTATTATTATTATTATCATTATTATTAGATCTAATTGCATATTTAATATTCTTGTTAAAAACAAAATTTTTACTCTATATTCCGTTAAGTTAAAACATTTATTTATTACAATTAAAAATTTGTTTTTGGTGTACAAAGACGTTTGTACCTAAATGTACATGAGAAAAAAGGGTACTGTGTTTTGATTTGGCTTTTTTTAAATAACACAGTATGTATTTATATATTACTAAAGCTGCTTTACTACTCCATGGTATTCAAAATTGATAATGGAATCGTTTTCGTTTATTTGTTTCACTACATGGTGGCAGTAATCCTATGTATTGTACATACTTTGGCCTATTTGCAATCATTTTATTTCAATTACATTTTTTAATATTCCATTTTAATCGCTTCTCACATACTTTCAACCAAGTGTGTCCCGTAGTTTAATATGCATTTTATTTTACTTTCTTTTTTTGTTTTCAAAATATACCAAGTTCTTGAGTTAATTATTTTAGTTACTTTTTCTTCTACGTAATTGTACTGTATTATACTTTATACAGTATTATAAATATAATATTGGATTTTGTTACAAGCGATATTAATTCCGTGTGTCGCAACTTAAAAATGTGGACTTAATTTCAAGGCTTTTTGTAATGGTGGGTGCAGTTGTCTGCATTGATATTAATATAATTAACACCAAATAATAAGTCTTGGTAACATCTGCACCTTCCTCAACTACATATATTGTGAATAAATAATTAGATGAGTCACTTTTAATGGCAAACAAAATACTTATGCATGAACTTATATATAACAAAGTTGTTGGCTGTCACCTCGTCAATTCTTAATGTTACATTTTGCATTAGAAATAAATAGCACTACTTTCACACCGCATAAATTATATATTTTAACTAACCTAATAGTAACAACTGTTGTGATTTATAAAATTGAAAATCAGTGTAAGAATTTAATTAATGGTAAATTTGATATTTTCATTTTATTTTACAACAGATTGTAAAAATATCACATCTTTAACGAAAATTTGCTTATTTTCCTAATTAACAATATCCATATAAATATTCTTGATCCAAAATTAAATTACATTGTGTGGTATTGAGAATTAATTACATTAAAGTAATTGAAAGAATATATTTATGTTCTTGTGTATATTTGCAATTTCTTTTGTTATATAATAGCTGGCACTATGCACTTTTGTTTGCTATGAAAAGTGAACACAGAAGTTAGTAAACCCCCAAGAGGCTTCTAAATATCTCTCAACATAATTAATACTTTGCTGGAAGGGTACGCAAGCTAAATTGTACAGAAATGTCATGTATATTGTGTACACATCACATTTGTGGATTCTAGTCATTTACTGACGTTCACAGATAGTAAATGGTGAGAATATGCTTACTGTGAGTTTGCTAACAATTTGAGACAATAGTGGCTGCTGCGACAGAGACTGGCTCACTAATTGTGTCGTATCTTATTGTGAGACTTTTTTTAGAAATATAACTTGATAAAAATGTGTCATTGTTTTATTTGTGAGTTTTGGACTTGTACACCCTTTCAGCAGATTATGTTGAGTGCATCACGGCTTTTCGCAATTGTCACTAACATTTTACTAACTGTTGCATGCGCGTGATTGCTTGAAGGGTTCTCAGAGTCCTACACTCAATCATTCATCACTTTTATTTTATTTAAACTAATGCTTTTTTATTTAATTCACTTTTTTCAACAGGTAAGTTAAATACCATGAAGAGAATGAGTAGATTATATTGCAACGTCGGGTCAGGTTATAAATTTTTTGACATGTCCTATGTATTATTGACATACGTATTTTGTCAGTGTCATCAAAAAATGTCTGTTCTGTTAATGAAATTTTTACTTTTAGTATTCTTGGCAGCAATTGCACTACAATCTTCCAGTTAACTATATTTTTTCAGATCATAATGTTCCACATCCACATCATGTATTATTAAATTCAATAATTATAAATGAACTGTAATATATAAAGTAAATATTGAAAGAAAATTAATTTTATTCATGGAAATCAGATATAATACGTTGTGGAAAATACATAAAGCATAATGTTAATATTGTTATAATTTACCATAATTTTATGTAGTCATCTTCTATGAAATTTAAATTATACAACTATTTATAATTGACAATTACAGCATAGTTACTCGAAAAGTATTTGCACGTATATTTTTTGAACAGGTTCACGTCATCAGACCCCAGATACTGCCGATGAGCGGGTGCATGACTTGCCGCCACGACATTACGGGAGTTCCCGAGGAGGCCGGGGAGGCGGCAGGAGGGATGCTCGGCGAGACGATCGTCGTCGAACCAATGATGACGAGGATACAGTCCTTGATAGCCAGGATGTGTCTAGTGTTGATAGAGGTGAGTGAAATGTTGAAAGAAAATTTATTTTGGGAGGCAGTCGCGGATTAGTGCAACGGAAATGTTGAAATTTTGCGTTCAGTATAATTGTACAAAATAATTAGATCATCCTACATACTATCTAAGGATTGTTTTTAAATTTCAACATTATCCTGAAGTTGCCTTTTTAGGGGACTAACAAGGTTTGTACTGTTTTTTATTTAAGGTATACATTTATTTTAAACAATTTGGTGAAACATTAATCTGTTAAAATATTTCGTCAAATGTAAATAGATGAAAAACTTTAAATCTTAGGCGAATTAACAGTTTTAAAAATTACTTTCACTTACTAAAATGATCGATTTGAAGTTTATTCATTTGTGATTATACGTATTTTCTTAGAATTTCCTTTAACATGCCGCACTTAAAAATTAAAGGTATATTATTAGCATGATTGTATATAAATGTATAAGATGACTGGGGGGTTGTCTTAGAGTCGGTATCAAGCGTAGAGGCAACGTCTTGGTCGGGCGGTGGATCACAGCGCAGGCGCAGGCGTCGTGGGAGACAACGTAGTCGTACTCCTTCCCAACCAGTTACCGAAAATGGTAACCAAGGTAATTTAAAAGACATTCAAATAATGTAGCACTACAGTTACGAATTATTAAATGACAAATGTTTATATTGTGATTAGATTAGATTATGTTACAATTGTAAATGAGAATCATTTGTAGTTATACATTCTTTGAAGATCAAATACTAATCTGGCAGAAAACAAGCTAATGCTTTAATAAGCTACTTACTACAGGTGTCAAGGTATATCATGTTTATATTGTATGTATATTGAAATTGTTATTACATATAAAATACTTGCAAAAAATGTTTGTACTACCATCCGCATTTTTAAATATATTTGGTTTTTTCTCATCTTCCAAACTTTTGTCAAAACAGCCACATCTTCATTTCTTCATATGTATATCATATTAATTTATGGTCAGCACTTCTTGGCCCTAAGTTATACCTCGTATCCTTTTATAACTTTGCTGTTGAAGTTGTGTGCACATTTTTTTATTTATATACTTCTAAAAACTCGAGAACATTTTTGCAAGATGGTAACCAGGTATATGTGTCATACCACCATTTATATATGTATATGTAATGTGTTGTATATTTATGTTAACAATTTGGGCACACGTACTAATTTTTAATTATGCATGAATGTATTAAATTGGTTGACTTCTATAATGATAGAAAACGGTACAAATAAGATTGGAAATTGTATTCCAATAATATGTTTTCGGCATATATATCATATGTACAGCAATTTAGCAATTGTTTAGTAACTCTCATATGCCGTAACAATAAAAATAAATATAATTATAAATAAACCTCCCGCCATTTTTCATTGTACTAATATTATATGCCACATATCGCAAATCATTTTCATTTTTGCAAAACAATTAGTTCTTTATTCATAATCATGTATGTTTTCTGTATTTTTGCAGTGAACAGTCATGTAGCGGAGTCCACTGTGCAAAGTGACACCGTGCACCGCACAGAAAACATGTCTAAGCCTTCTAGAGATTCAAAGAACCGCAACAACGTTCGACCACCATCCTCGCGTCGTAACGAACCCAACCAGCCCAAGGAGGCTTTGGTGAACGGCACGGCTGCCTAAAGTCCAGGAGTGCCAAAGTATTAATATTCACCGATTTGTGCGCTCGAAACAAACAAAAAAAAAGAACATTTTTAGTTTTTATTAAATTGTATTGCATATCTTTTCCCGGTGTAGTCGAGTAAAATAGTGGGTGGTCTACTACCCCATCCCGGATGATACCTGAATGACTGTTTGGTTCTGTGAACCGCTCACCTAACCGTTACTAAAAAGTGCTCAGTGAAGAGGTGGCTCCGTGGCCACAACGGGTGAAGTTTTGCGAGATGCGAACTTATTTATTTATACCTAAAAGATTTGTGAATACTTTTTCAATTTTTAATACAGTTAAATGTTGTTTAGCGCACATAAATATCGAACCTTTCAAATTGTACGTTTGAATTTTCATTTCAATTTCGAATAGTTTGTATAATTTATGTAATTATTTATTATTTTTTTATTGTTTGTTCTAGTTTATAGAATAAAAATTGTAACCATTTGTATATTAGTTGAAACTTAGAATTCAATAATTTTTCATTTTAATAGTAAGATTAACTGTATAATGCAGCCTTCCAGAATTTAAGAATCAAGTAGCCATTACATTTTGGTTAGGTGCTCTTTGATTTGTTACACTGTTTTGTTTATTGCTGTGTATTGGTATAATAACATATTTTGAATAAAATATTCAATATTTATTGAGTTTCTATAATGAGATTTTTTTGTATGAACCTTGAAGGACTTCCGTTCCAATCCCACTATACAAACGCATTATAGGTATCTGATTGACTTTTTGCTTAATTTATTGTTTTACTGGACTTACTTTAACAAATGATCTGTCGCTAGCGACAATGCGCTGACGTTTACAGGACACGAGTAGAATTTCGATAAGTTAAAACAATGGTTGAGCAACTTGGAAAAATCAATGAAATATACGTGAAGAAATTCAATTATTTAAAATTAAATAACTACATTAATTAGAAACAGGAACGAAATATTGATGGACTGGATCGAGTGATTTAAAAAAAGACTCCACATTATCTCTTATTTTTTTAATTTTTGGATATGTTACAGCTATACATCGAGTATTAATTTTGGATAACAAAATATTTACATTCACTTTACACTGATATAAAATAAAATCTACAATTATAAAAGGTACAACCGAGATTCAGGAATTACAGATATTACATTAATTTAATTTATATTTCAATGGTTCTAGGGTGGGTATGATATATTCATCTATAATATTTAGAGTAGTCGTTCACATTCTTCACTGATGACGGTGTCGTCGTCTTCATCTGAATCCGTACAAATATCATCTTCGTCCCCTGACCAGTGTTCAAATTCCTCTTTGTGATGTTCAAGTGCCATCAAAGAAGGATACAAACTATCACAGGCAGTACATCTAAAACATATTTTATACATATAACTATATTTAACATAAATGAACTAATTAATTAAAATGTCTATTTTAGTTGTTATAATAAATATTGATAGTAGAATAAAGAGTGATTAAATTTGCGACATCACAAAGGTTCTTTATTTTAATGGCAGACCATTAAAAATTTGCTAATTGTATATTCATTGTTTCATTTTTAATTAGTCAGCAGACGATTAATTTGATTTGATTGTTTTTTTATCAGTTATAAACATCTTACGGCTGTAGAATGGAATTAATTTTGTTCCAAGCTGAATACATCTCTATGCAAATAAATTAATTAGTTCATGAATCATTTATGTATGGGGTGACCCAAATTGGTTGATTTTGGCGTTGACGAATATTTTCCGAAACTTCTAAACGTTTCTGAAATATTTATTTTATTCTGTCTGTAACGTTATATATTGATTTAGTTTGGCATGGAAATCACTTTAATTTTCTTCAAATATTAAAACACTGAAATATTTCAAAAACGGGTGTGATAATCACATTTAATCAATAATAGTTTTTTGTTAAATGGGGTCAATAATATTAATGGTTAAAGAATATTCGTCGAGTAAAAAATAGGGCGACAGAAGAGAAGAACCCCCAGAATCTATGTTACTGTATCATTGTGGAAAAAGTTCATTACATTGAATTGTAAGTAAATATTTTAAAATAATACATAGCAAATTTAAATACGATTTGACCAAAGGTTATGGAAATATGAGACAGAAACAACAAGGCTTTCATCAAGCGAAAATTTAGAAAAATATTTCTAATACATTTTGAGATATTTAATAGTGTAGTCTATAAAAATAGTTTTCCTGTTTTTGACATTTAATTAATATTATTTAATTATATTACAAAATTGAACTCCATAATTAGCAGAATCAATTAATTTGGGACACCCTGTTACAATTAAGATGTTACTATTATCATTAATTAAACAAACATTTTCATTGTTAAACATAGTTCATAATAGAATTTGTCTCTCTCAGAATATTTCCATTTAATCACAAAATAAATTTACTGAGGTATGAATTAAAGGATTATTTCCATGGAAAATGCTTGAGCATACCCTGCAACATCATAATTAATACACGTTTGAAAGCACAAAATACCAAATTTAATTACGAATTACGAGGATATATTTTGCCTCAAATCTTAAATCAGGCATTGGTTAGTTCGAAGGATAACCGCAGTTTAATGAATCCATTCTATTTATTTAGCTGTTCTCGATGTGTGAGTATTATTCCATTATAACAATCCTGTGGAGTTAGTAATTAAATTTGTGGCTATGTCCGTTACTGAATCAGAACTCCAATTTAATTGCTTCTCTAACAATTTAATTGATTTGTCATGTGTTTGTTTATGTAAATTGCTGGAGATTACTATGTTAATTGTAGCATAGATTGATTAAACACTAAATCTCTCGATATCATTATACGGAGAAATTACATGTAACTGTGGATTTCATATAATAAATTAACAATTTAGCTGCGACAACTTTATCGCAATCCAATTCTTTGTGAAATAGTAGATGAAGTCGACTCAAATAGTCAATGAAAGGTCTCTTGATAGAGTTCTGTATGAGACAAACACGGGTCGTAAGTGGTTTTCACGTTTCAGGAGAGCATCTTAGTTTCTTATAAAGTTTCGAGACAATCTCCCTGTGAAACCAAAGTATAGTTGGATATTGATGAACGAGTTCTTTTCAGTTTGTATTTGTAACTTTAGCGAAAACAAGCGGAAACGCGATAAAAGAAGGCGAGAATGGGATTCAATTTTCAATAAACGATGCTTGTCGCAATCGAATTAGGTTCAAATAGCTAAGGATAAATCAATTTGTTCTTTAATGATAACATAATTATTGCTTGAATTTTACATAAATCGATATCTGCCTATTTAAACATGCTCTTGAAATTTGAATTTCATAAGACGTCATGTTCTTCCCAAAACTTACTAAATTACATTATTTTTATGATAATTAGATTCAATTCAATTCAAAAGATACGTGAGTCTTGTGACTAAAATATAAGTTTCCATAAAGTAATAGTTTTTACTCCAATAAATTGACAAATATTTTAGAAAATACGTTAATCCACACGGATAATGCTGAACTGTAGATTTAAGGTGTCAAATTAAGTTGATGGGTCGTAAATTAATTGGATTAAAATTTTAAATCGATATCTTTTGTTGTTCCTCATACATTTTTATGGATCACGAACATGAGATATGTATTTAAGCCTTCATAAATACAATAAAGTTCTATTTGAAAAGAATAACCATTAATTATAATAACAAGCGATTATTTGTAGTGACAAGAATAACAATCAATAGTGAAATTCCATCAGCAATTACAATATTAACAATATTATTCTTATTAAATTATTTAATACGTTCACATAAACCTGAAGTCCTCAAAGGAATTCGTAATTAATTCATCAACTTCGACTTTTGCAGAGTTTTCGTTTAGGCCTTGCAAAGCGGAAAATTTCCCGGTATTATGTAATCCGTTTTTAATTCGGAACGAATAGCGTAATGTATAATAATGAGCGCTTAATATACATACCCAAAATGCCGCTTTTTCTGTTTATGCGACGCCAACTGCTTTGGGCATGCAAATGATCTGTCGCAGACGTTGCATGTAAGAGCCTCTTCTGAAAACATAAACGTTATTAATTTTCTTTATTTATTTACGGGATATGCATAATTTCTTTAATGAAAACTCTGAGAACTGGATTTATAGAAATTAAGCTAGGTATAATAACCATATTTTCTGAGGTAGAAGGAATTCCATAACTGAATTTAAATAATTTACTAGTGACAGCAGTAAGATATGGATTTAGACAAAACTTAAGTGGAGCAATATTTCAACCTCTACAAATAATCCAACGACAAGAATTTTTGATATTATTCAAAAAAGACATAAGATTTTACAAATTAGTAAATTGGGACCTATGGAACAGATTCACAGGTAAATTATTGATGCAATATTATCTTATCCTTCGAGTAGATAGATGTTTTAGAACGACCTATGAATAATTAAGAACGAGAGAATATAGCGACTATATAAGATAAAGTACAGAAAATATGTGCCTTAGGGTCGCACGATAGTCCTCCGGTAAATTAACTTCTGTACAAACTTGATAGCCGTTCGATAACGCTATTACTTCCAAGTCTTAGAATTTAATTGTTTTCGCTTTTAATTAATTTCCAGTTATAAAACAAAACTGTTATTGTTTGTACTTAACTTTTTTTAATTTTTAATTATTTGGTTTTGTTTTGCGGGAAAATTGCTGTAATATGAGCAAACTCATTTTTGAATGTTAGAGTAGGTCTTCATTAATTTTGATTTTGTACTTTTAAATGAAATTATAACCTTGAGAAGGCAATATTTGAACACATCAATTATGCTGACACAGGAATCAATACCATCCTAATATGCATCATATTTTGCATTAACTTCATATGCATAAAATTTCACAAATGACTTTTGCGCATTATTGGCGAATTAAACCTGCTCTCAGCTCTCTATCAAATTTTGTTTAAAATTTTAATGGGATCATTTCTTTTTTGTAAAAATAATTAACGTAAAGAGGAAAAATATATGCTCTTTTTTATAGTTTTTATAGTGAAGTTGAAATTACTTTTTGTATACGAGTTTTATACATTTAAGTGTTGCACAGTAGTATTATACTATACTATACAAAAGTTATTCTTGTTATAAGATTTTTGCACAAAAGTATGGTAAACCTATCCGTCCCATTTTTGAATACTCTATCCAGGTTAAGTTCGTATAACTGAAAACTTTCCAAGAGTGAACTCATATAAGATATGGATTAATTAAATAATGGTCATACGCTAATCACACACTATAAGGTGATAGTCTATAGAGCCGTATTTAAAAGTAAAGATATACAAACAATATTTTTAAACAAATATTAAAATATACTTTTTTGCACTCAATAATTTAGAATAAAAATAAGCATTAAAAATTGGTATTATTTACCTTAATTCTAAATAAATAATAATAATAATAAATTAAATAAATATATAACCGGGGTACTCTTTATGTTTGAATACTACCCCAGCAAAATTTAAGTATGATATAAGTTTGAACATGGACAACCCTTCTCAACATGTTATCCATTAGTTACCTGTGATCACGTGCTTATGTAACCAAATTTGAATGGAGTATAGGACATAAATAATAAAGAAACAAATGGTATATTGTAAAATATATAATTAAAAAAATTAAAAGTTTGTGAGTTTCTGTTAATCTGTTAACTTCAAGTTGTGCTTAAAAATATATACATGTAAACAAACTCTCATTTTTGAAATTACGTTAAAACTAATAAGAACATATTTCACATTTTTAGTAACATTTATTTATAAGTAAATGGGTCGGAGAGTTGGAAAATAAATAAAATAACATCAGACTCAGGAACGGTCGACAATAAAAATGAAAACTTGGATCGCCAAGGTACGAGAAGTCAGAATATTTCCTGCAGTATAATTTAGTTCTGTTAAATTTGACAACTTTTAAAATAGATTTTAAAAAACTGCTTATAACTCTATAAACACAAAGTTTCTAAAATACATTTTAGTGTCGATCAATATCAATTTATTACATGTGCGTGTGCATTGGCGATCTATTTGGGTTTCACATTACGTGGAGGTAAAATGATTGATAAATACAACATCAAACTGTAATAAACATTCTGAGAAAGATTTATTTTGTTAAAGACGTAAACAATAAATTGTGATAATAAAATTTAAGAGTAATTCTGTTATAATAGTACTTAAAAAGGATTTATTAACTTATCGTTAATGGTCCAGGCGCACTTTTAAATGGACTTTAGTAGGGCTTCAAATTTAACGTTAATTTTATGTTTTATGTAAGTTAGAAATATATCAGAATACTTTATTCCCAGACAATTATAACTATATTTTTCTGTATATCTATTATTTTCCAATAATTATATTTGGTTCTTTAAAGTTAATGAGAATATTAAGATTAACATGTTTCATATTATTGAGTCTATATAATAACCGTCATTTTCTGAAGGGTGTATTGGATATGACATATTTTAATTTGATGGCAGCTGTTACTAAAATTAACATCACATAATAAACATTCTACTCTGTGAAATTTGTAGAAGCCAGAAAACCTGATTCTTACCCCGGTTGTGTGGGATAAATAGTCACTTTAGAAAATAGGCAATATATTAGTAAGTATTATATTGTTTAATATAATAATAATAGCAGATATAATAATAATAAATTTGTTTTTATTAAAGTAGCTTATTTTAGGAACCATCATACAATTAACAACAGCAATGAGGTCTCTAATAGAAATATATTGTCAGTCAATAAGGATTTTTTTATTCAAAAAATAATCGAGATAAGATTTTCATTTGTTATCATTTAAAAGGTACAAATCAATACTTGAGGTCATATAATAATACTGAGAAGAAATATTCGACAATAAACCAGACTTCTCGATCGTATCTGTCGTAAATATCCCAACAAAGTTTATGACAATGGGGTAGATAATTGGCAGCAAGGATTTGTGGTAAAATTATGTGGCATATAATATAAAATATGCTTACAAGTTATGTTCCTTTCATCCCTTTCAGGTATTTTTAAAAGTTTTATTCGCCCATTTATGTCTAAAATCCTTGGTCTATCTGAAAATTTTTAATATATACATAAATCAATATGCTCCAGTGTCTTTAAATATTCCTATATTGAATATGTATGGGAACTAATGAACTGAAATATTTTTCATTTACAATACAATTTACAAATATGGAAAAATGTTCTCGTATTCTACTCATGTAGTGAATGCATAATAAATCTGGTAATAAACATCATGTATTTATGTAATAAAAACGGATATACGTTAAACTAGAACAAAATGATACCTCAAATTCAGTAAGCCAAAATATGGCCCAACTTACCTTCATTCGGAGCATATAGGAGGTCTGAAATTTTAACATATCTTATATTTTGCTTCGGCAAATTTACTTTTATTACAGCATGGTTTAGAGTACATTAAATGGGCCATGCCAATAGATTTTAAATTAGAAGGGACCGAATGTTATACGTGGAAAATCTCCAAACATTTGAAAATACATTTAGATTTAAAAAAATGTCTGCCTCTGCACAATCAGCATTCATTTGAACGAGAATATTAAATTTTATTAGAAAATAAAGTATCTGCCAATCATACAACGTCCTCAGATAAACGTAATGCAATATTTATTATTAAAATTCAATTCATATATCAAAGGTTCGCAATTTCCGTCGGTTTATTTTATTTGTCCCCAACCAATCTAACTCGTTGTGTTTCTTATTCAGTTTTCCAAATAAAACACGTGTTATTTAGTAAAATATTCAGCCGTTAAATTACTATTTTCAAAGGAAAATTGTAATTATTGAATTGAGTTGCGATAAAGTTCAGAACGTATGTTAATTTAGAACGAATTATTCATCTAAATTGTAAATAGGTCGATCTAAATTTTAAACGAGTAAGTGTAAAGGAAACTGAAGTTGATAAACTCAGCTGAAAATGATGAATTATTGTTTATTCATTAATATGGAATTTAAACATAGAGTGATGGTCAGAGAAATAGCAAAAAAATTAAAATCAAACTTTTGTAAGATATTTCATAAAAAGATTTAATACAAATTTTGTCTAATCGGTATAAAAATATATTTCAATATCTTATACTTTCTTTGATTTTTTGTTACTCATCTTCTGAACATCGCAGATATTATTATATTTTAATTGCATATATTAATCTAATTTGTTTGGCAAAAGAAATAGCACATTCAAAGGTTTGTGTATGAGTTTAACAACACTCTTAATAGTCAGAATTTATTCTTAGTATGATTTATATTATAATTTAATAAATAAAATCACTTTCAGTGGGAAGAAAGAAACACTGATATCCATTTTTTTTTTTTTGGGGACAGAGAGGGGAAAGTGTAAACCCCTCTCCGGGTACCGATCCGGAGATCATGACCAAATGTTTCACATATATGATTGCACATATGGGGGAAAAGGGCGTATACTTAACATATACGGGTGAATTAAACCACAAGACGGGACTGACAAAGATGCCAGTCCCCTGTCAACTGGATCCGGAAAAACAAGCCCAATCTGAGAAAGGTTCAAGGACCTTCCTGGGTGAGGATTGGGCTTGCAGTTTGATCCGTTGGCTTCCCACCACCACTGGCTTGTGGAGCGGTACTGCCCGATGATACTATCTCCAGAAAAGAGAATAATAATAATTAACCTGAAACATGAGGGTCTAAATATTGCAGTTATCTCTAAAAAATTGTGATGTTCCCGAAAAATGGTGTACAATAAGATAATGACAGTCAAAATGAAAAAATCCGTACGCGATATCCTTTGTTGTCTTTTAGGTAAAAAAATGGAATGAACAAAACTTGCAAGGATATGTTTCAGTAAAGAAAAAAGATTATTCGAACAAGACTAAAAGTTTGCACAAAAATGTATTAATTATCCTCTAGAATTTTGACGAAAGGTACACTTTGAAGTGATGAATTCATGTTCAATAGAAGTAAAAAATATATTCATCGTCCCTCTAATAAAAGTTTGGATGCCAGATACATTAAAAAAAACTGTGAAACACGATGAAGGAAAAGTTTTGATTTGGGGTTTCTTTCCTTGGCATGGTATGGGACGATTACAAAAAAATATTAGTAAAATGGACCGATTCGTATGTAATGGAACCCTTTGGCAACAATAATTTACCAATTACATGAATTTTTACGCATGATAATAATACGAAGCATGTATCCAAAGTTGTTCAAAGTTGGTTAAAAGATACAAATGTTCTGATTCTCAATTGACTAGCGTATCTAAATACAATTGAAAACTTGTGAAAGGACATCTCGATTGAAACATCAAAAAGCATCAAGTTTATTTAGGTGAATTGTGGTTATTAATTGAAGAGGCGTGAAATTTAATTTCAAATGACCGTTGCCGATATTTCATTGAATCGATGCCTCACCGTTTACAGGTGGTTATAACGAACAAAGGATACCCAACAAAATATTACATTTTTTTTTAAATTTATGTATAAGTTATTTAACTTAATTAATTTTTCAAGAGTATGCTATTTCTGTGACCAGAGATTTAATTTAAATAAAATGTAAAATATTTTGATTGCATTTAATTTGAGGTGTGCGTTTCCTAATTAACGTTAAGATAGTAATTTGTGCTACTTCTTTGGCCACCATTGTGTATTTGTGAATATTAATTTAGTAGCAGATTTTTATTTTAATTTGATGCTTTTAATTATAATAAGTGCTTATCTTTTCTTCAGTTCTAAGAACCCAGAATTTTTTCTCAAGCTATGGATTTGTTCATAGTAGGTTAAGTAAGTTATTTTAAAGAAAGTTATGTTATTCTAAAGATAAATGTTACAAACGTAAATTTAACTGGGACTAATATTTATCAAAATATGTTAGATTACACAGTACTACAGTAAATATATTAAAAAAATTAATTACATTCGTATACCAACAAAATTTCGCACGACTTGTATTATTGATTAGTGCGCCAAAACTATTATTTCCTAAATAAACATTTCCCTTCCAAACATTTTAGAATTTATCTCTCTAACGTATCTATCTACTCTCTAATCATTGGCAATTAATCATAATATTTATTCTACCTCCACTAGACACTCGGTGGTTCAGTTAGGATTTAATCATGTAAAGTACAATCCTGATATGGATTCCTGCAATGTAATCCTAGCATTTTATTTATTTACTCCTTTTATTACACGAAGCGAACTTTGTTGCTTTATGTACCGGATACCAAAGCAACTTTTGATATGTTTATAATTCCCAGCATTATTAGAGAATATTTATCCTGCATATTTAATACAAGACTTTCTTTGAAGTTATTAAAGGTATTATAGTCGGTGACCGTTATTCCCTCAGGCGTTTCGCCTCGGAATTTATTCGCTTCTTATATAACTAAAATATTTAAGGAATTTTATCTGGATTACTCCTCAGAAATAATGGTTGGTAGCTTTACCGCACAAATTTTTAAATATTAAATTATTTTTGCAAGTTACCTAAAGACATGACACTTAAGAAAAAAGATATCTTATTAATAAATATAAAATATGTAAATAATTTTTAGCCTCTAAAGCGAAAAACATATTTTATTAGTGCAGTAATTAAGATGAATAATACAGAAAGGCAACGGCAGATCCTTCAGTCAAATTTGACGTAATCCGCTTACCATAATCAGAGTCGTCAGAAAAATCATCCCTGTCGTCGATCTCTAAATCCGTGAAACTAGAATCCGTGTCAGATTCGTGTGTGTCATTTGCCGTGCACTCATTATCGTTGCAGACTTGTTCATTATTCAGGTTGTCGGTTCTGACCTTCGTATCTGACTTTTCCTCGCCGGCCAACTTATTGTAGTCCTTCCGGGCCGGACGATTATCTATTAACAGAAAAATTTAACATTAACTTTTGTCTATTTTCAAAAGTTTTTATCAAAAGAGATGTCTTCATTTATTGAAGTTTCATCTATACAATGTGCATTCACCATATTTTGAAGTGTGATTCATTCCTTACATACAATATTTTGATATTTTAAAAATGTGGGTATAAATGTTTTTTAATATTTTATTCATTATATGAGAACAAAAATAAATGTTTATTAGGCGTTTCTCAACGTAAAATTATTTACCATTTGAAAACAGTTTTTTTATATATTAAATTAAAAATTACAAAAAACGTTTAATATTTTAGTCGAACATTCGTCGAGGTAAATAATAAAACATTTCCTCCTTTATCTGGTTTAAGCTCATACTGGATGTACATCACTAAAAAAAGTGTTACTTTACTATTGGTATATTATTTGAGATAGCCCTTGTTATATAAGATTTGATAGCAATTAAAAACTTGTCGATTATGATGTATATATATAAACTACTCCCAAGAAACTGAAAAAATGGCGAATGCATCCACATTTAATGGCACCCATTTAATAACGCACAACAGCAATTGCACAAAACCTAATTTTAAGTGTTGTTTATATGAAAACATAAATACAAAATTATATTTTGTAGGATAATTTAAGTGTTTTATACAGATTTATTACGATGAAAGAGTACACAATTTAACTTGAGTGAGTTTATGCATAATAATGAGTTCTCTGAGTTACAAAATCTACTGCAGTTGATTATCATAATGCTCTAATGCAGTTTAATCTTTCCTTTATATAATCGTAATATCTGAAAATATCCCCTGAATAATACATGAACTATTTTATATTTATGATGAACAAGTGCACGATAGATATTTAAATATTTCTCATCTTTTCCTTTTTATTATTTTTTTTATAGAATTTAAAATATAAGTAAGTTAAACTATCAATTAAAATATGTATAGAATACTATTGTCATCGGTTAGGGAAATGTAATATCAAAATTGTTTGCCCACTTTTATTTTAGAATGTTGTTACATGAAATTATTTTCCTTTTGAACGAAATCATCCATCATTTTACGTGACGTTTATTGTCGGAACAAGAAAAGCAAGTCAATAAATTCTTGTGAGGGTTATTAGTAGATATGCGACTGCTATAAGAGAACATCATGATTGAAGGCTGTTGAAATGGTACAATGTAAAATGTGATAATGATATAAACGTGTAGGTTTATATTGTCATAAATATTATCCACGTCAGAATAATAAATATGCGTTGAAATATTTGCTTTGTTATTTTATACCAAAGTTATATTTATTTGATCATAATGATTTTATTTTTATAATTTCGCGTATGAATATTTTATTTTATTTATTTTTAGTTTTGTTCTTTAGTTACTTAATTTTATATTAACATAACTATAATTTACTTTTTTTAAAGTAATATTGCTTCAACAAATTTATCACTGAAGACCAATGAACAATGAACAACTGTATCATAGTTCAGGTAGAACTAATTTAACATTTTAAAGCTTCCTCTCAATATCTAATGTGACATGTGGTCTTGGGTTGTCCTGACACATTGACTATTTTACTGACTAAAGTAAGTTTTTCCTGAACTTTGCAAACAAGTAGTTGCATTAATGATTTAACCTTTAAGAAGGTAGTCAATGTGTAAAATTCATCATACATTCATTAAAATCTTAAGATATGACTTTTTAGGTACTATTCCACCAAGTTACCAGCTCCAACCCATTGTCCAGAACGGCAGGAATTGTGCCAATCAACCCATTTTTCGTAGCATTTAACAATACGATCAATAAAAACCTCATTTGCGTTGTGTACAAAGAGGAAATTGGCAATTGTTAAACGCCTAACTTTGTTATCCTCATTTAATTTAGGTAGAACACATTTGTCTAACTTTTAAGTGAAATTCACTGCACGAACTCCTTTTCTGGTGGTTGATTCATCACAGTTTAATATCCAAATATGTTCCACGAGGATTTTGGATGAGATATTGTTTAATTTATATGTTGGTATAGGTTTTAGGACAAACTTTATGCTGTTCATCATCAATTAATTAATAATTAATGCGACGAAACATGACTTACATCAGTTGCGGCATCACGTATGTTATGTGCCTTTCCTTTTAACCCAAAATAATATTTTAAATACAATCAATATATTAATTATATAGCACAGTTATTTAGAGCATAAAAAACTTTCAAATGATACACAAAGAAGTTAATAAAAATGTTAAAATGTGTGTTTTATTCAAAGAAATCATAAACTAAAAACGTAAATTAATGTTTCCTTTACATAATAACTACCTCATTATTATCTGTTTGAAAATGATTAGATACTTCTAGTTATAATATCAACAAATTAAAAATATACGACTTTATTACCTAAATCTCACAACCGAAATGCCTGGAATTAATATTGTAACAAAAACGAATATATGCTAATATATTAAAAATCAAAATAAATCTAAAATATTTTGAATGCAAAAATAGTCCATTGTCAGAACTCCTGGGAAACTTCCCAATTAGGTTAATGCGATCCGTGTATTGAAAACATAACATTGCATTTAGAGTCACGTCATTTATAATAGATTATTCACTGCAGTGGTTTATATACACAAGTGGAACTTTCTGGAACTAGCAGAACTCCCGGGAGAGTTCGATTCTCTTATAATCAAATGTACTCACCGCACCAGAACACATTGAACAATAGAATAGATCCAACAATTCGACACGTCATAAGCGTGAAGAAAATTAAATTAAAAAAAATATAACACATTTTTTAAGAAAAGATTTAATTTTATTGTTTTCTGTTTAATCAATATTAATCGTCAAAATTGGCGTAATACGAAAAGGCCACTAAAACAAAACAATCTTAATCATTGTAGTATTTTTAGCACAGAAAACATTTGTTTTAAAATCAATCTGCGTTCAGAATGTCTCTAAACGAGGGCGTTTCAGCCCGCAACAAATTTGCATTTTACCGTTTAATTAAAAGTCTAATGAAATATTTGATTAATTTGAAGTCACAATAATATCATTAAACAATATAAAAATGTGTGCTATTGTAAAATTTTAGACCTCGTTTAATCTTACAATTAAGAAAGAAAGACAAATTAATCAACGCGATTTGCAAAACCGTTTGTATTCACCATGAAAGTCGACTTAATTTGGTAGATACCCACAACTCGAGCTTCAGTTCGTGAATATTTATAATACCCAATGACGATTAAGAGAATTCTCAACATGACTGAATTTACATTCAATCTATTCTATGATAGTCAATGAATTTATTTTCACACACATGGACAACTCTCACGGTACAGTACGATATTTTATTATCCAGCTTAATTTAAATTTAACAAAGTAATAAATGATTTAATATGAAAAAGTAAATTATAAAATAAAATTTATCAAAGTAATATAGAAGAAGAAAACTTTAAATATAGACATTCAACCTTATCATTGATTTCTCCTTAGATACCGTACTTTATCGAATTATAGAAGTTTCGCCCAATTTACGTCCTGACAAATTAGTAATGTGTTTATGAGTAGTGCGTGAAGGACACAAGTTGGCGAAAGTCTAATAGATATAGAAAAGTTGTACGTAATTCTTGAATACGGATTGTTTTTGTTATCCAACTTCTTAAGACACTAATACCCAAGTTATTTCTGTTGCAACATATTTTTTGTACACCTTTTATTATGTCAAAGTTTTAGACATTTTTGTGGATTCGCAGTTTATACCAATCTCCATCGTCGGATGCATAAATGATTCATGTACCAATACAATTTGGGACAAAAAAAATCCAATCGATATCGTTGAGAGCCTTAATATGTTTATTATCTAAGAGAAAAAACTTATCACGCCAAATGAAATAAAACATGTATTGATTATTGTATTTTCTGCTTATATATATTCAAATATTTCATTGTTTAATGCAAATATTGTTATGTGGTAAAAAATATACGTATATGTATATTCACTTTTTTAAAAATAACCACCTAAATATGTTTTGTTCAAAATTTATGATTACTAACTTGTAATCTTTCTACAATCAGCAATTCATTCATGTACAACAATCAATTTCTATTTTAAAGAATCTACTCGACTGCGTCCTCATTTAGTACGTTACGTCAATTTAAAACTTTTTAATTTATGCCAATCAATAAAAGACAATCAAGCGTTTAATATCAAAGAAAAGTTTCTGAGATGGTTATGGCAGTACTTTTTTAAAGTTCACCATTAAATGAACTGAACGAATACTTTTTATGTTTAGTTTGTTCCATTATATTTTTTCATAATTCTATTATTTAATTCATGTTTTTAAAACCACTTTAATAATGAATGCGTAATATCATTTAAACAAATTTCACTAAATTATTATTAAATAAACCATCATGAGAGAGATTAAATTTTAAACAATGTTTATTATTCCACGTGAATTATTATAAACATGGAATTTGACATTGTTAATTAGCATTGTTTATATAATATTTTATTTTTACGTTATCCTTTAATTTTTAACGTCATTTTAAAATATACTTTAAACACTATTTTTACATTTACATATTTAAATTTTTTACTAGAAATAAGAAAACAGTTAACATTTATAAAATATTAGGCCTATATCAAGTACCTGCTGAAAATCAAGCCCTCTAAAGCTGCTCAGGACAATTGCATTTAGACACGAGGCCTACTTTTATATCAAGGCGACGAATATTTGTCTTCAGGAGTAAATTGGTTTTGCTTACTATACAAATTTGCAAGGATAATAAAAGCTGCGTGATTTATATTTACTTTGGCCGGATTAAATTAAATGAAAATATTTTATGATTAACTGAAATCAAATATTTGGACGATTGTTTAATTTATGAAGACATTAAAAAAGACTATAAATTTATTATTGTTATTATTTTATTGAGGTGTCATATTTTTTTGACATTTTCTACATTACCACCTTTTTTGTAAAATTAATAATAATTGTGTGTAATCCTATCTAATACAATATTTTTTTATAACACACTATTGATATTAAAATTTTAAGTTTAGGATCTCTTCAGATTTTGAATGACGCTAAAAAGTAAATTTTTTGGTTAAAATTTGTAATAAAATTTTTTATACTTTTTGTCAACTGCTGTCAAGGTTGTAACTTGCAATTTACACCGTTATTGATTTTAAAAGTCATTAAATTGCAACATAATCTTGTAACCCTTACCTAAATAAACTTGACTGAAATCGATATATCGAGCAAAATAAAGTACCGCCTTGAGAACATTTAGAATATATATTTTGTGTCTCTCCGAAATTCAAGTCTGGATTTTATTTTTTATTTTTAACTTGAAATTTTCTTGACTGAATTGTAAGTTTATACTGTTTCACTATTGCACGTTATACTTTTAGTTATCCCTTATTTTTGTGTTACGTCCTCGTCTAACGTAAGTGTATAAAATATTTCGATAATATTTAAAAATAAGGTAATCTATGTAGTTTGAAAAAACAAGTACTTGAAAACAATAAACTAATTAAAAATGAGAAAATTAATTTAAGAAAAAAAATTTCTGAAAATAATTTAAAATATTTTCTCTATTTTTTTTTTGTAATTCATAAATATCCAATAAATTATACGTGTGTCGTTAACATGGGAATTTTCTGTGTATATTGTAAGTATAAAAATGATTGTCCTGCTTCAAATTTTATTGAATTGCTATATAATATAATATTGTACTAAAGGTAAAATAAAACATTATTTTATCGTTTCAGATTAAACACGCACAAAACTCTGCGTTGTAATTAAATAAATATAATCCACATAATTAAGAGAGAACAACACATAAACTAGTTACCATCTGCAGCACTAATTTTTGAACACTGTGTATATATACATATTTTAATTATATTCCAAACAAATCAGAGAAAACGCTTCTGCACTATTAAATTCACACTATTTAATTCCAACTCTGTGTGCAGTGCTTTTGTATTCTCTAAAATACAGCTGTTCATATTGTATTGCACAATAAATTTTCCAAACTTCCATAATATATACGGCACAAGGGTCATTGTGAAAAAAGGCTCGTGAAAAAAACGGTTAAAAAATCTATTACTAAGTCCTCTAAAACTGAGTGGATATCAACATCAGGACCATTGCGCGTATGTAAATTGATCGAAAAAAGTTAAGCATTTTACCTTATTTTATAACCAAATAAATATTTATTAAATATTAAAATGGTAGAATTGTAATAAAAGAAATAAATATCAATAAGAAATTAAACCAAAGGCAACTTAATATTTATTTTACAAAATAAATAAGAAATTTTGTTCCCACGTATAACACGAAAAATATTTTGTTTTTCATATTGAGTAATTCTGCCTCTGATTCCTATTACAGCTTGTACCCTAGGGGCATACTTCATATCAGGTCATCCAGATAATTTTGATCTAAAGTATCTCATAATTCTGGAAGTTGTCTTAATTCTCCGACAGTGTGAGCACTGTGCTAGTAAGCAATTAATGATCTGCATATTTCAGGTATGTTCTAAAAAAATGAAAATTTGGTTCCAAATTCCAAATGTAAAGCTTCATTCTACCTCCTAGAAAAATGTTACCCCAAACCATTATAGACCCACATTGGTATGCGTGAACTTCCTGCACATAACGTGAATT
Organism: Aethina tumida; assembly: GCF_024364675.1. Lineage (NCBI taxonomy): Eukaryota > Metazoa > Arthropoda > Insecta > Coleoptera > Nitidulidae > Aethina > Aethina tumida. Next base: position 17,579,243 of record NC_065437.1, on the reverse strand, counting down.
CAATGCAGTTTCTTATTGGGTTCGCTCGTGTTCCTCTGATTAATAGTCTGTCTTCCCAGTCAGATGCAACTCTTAGTCGACCTTTTATAGGCCGATTTCGCCTATGCCCAATCTCTAAAAACCATTTATAGAGCCTGCACACTACAGATTGGTCAACATTGACATCCTAAAACATTCTTACAGCACGATGTTGGTTTTAAAAAAAATGTAGTAGCAATTGTTTGATAATTCTTGAACAGAATTAAAATTATACTTAATATTTAAATATCGGCTGAAACCCATGATGCATTTTTGCGACCTTCGAAATTTATTAAACTTTTAATAGTAACCAATTATCAAATTCACTTCTACTTAAAATTGTAAGAAAAAATGCATTTTAATTAACTAAGTTAGAATTTCACTCCAGACACGGATTCTCACTCGAAAGGGTGTGATACCAACTAAAAAGCTGATAATAAGATTTCAAGCTCACTGAAACCAGATAGTTAATTTATTGCCTTTACGACGTATATTTCGATGAATGTATTCATACCAAGGATATCGATATTTTAATATGCATACTAATTCCCCTATTACTTAGCTATTCGCTTGTGCTTAATTGTCTAATATTAATCAAATCTTCTTAGGATACAATTAAATTCAATCAATTGCTTAATAGACTATAGAATAAGTTGATTTGTTTCGAAATTGTGTTCAATTATCTTGAAATTGCATTTAACACTAAACATGTTAGTCGATATTTCTAACAGAAAATAAATTAGCTAGCACGTACAGAATTTATTTTATTTTTAAATATTACAAGACACAAAAAAGATTTTTGTTATGAAAACAAGCCAAAAAACAAATAAACGTTGATTTAAAGAAAGTAGTTGGACTTTTTGTATTCATAATTAATATAATTTAATAAAATTAATTTATTTGTCAGATTATATTATTGCTAAATTATGGTAATTCCGCATTCTAAATTTATCATCACTGTCTGCATTTCTAGTTTTCTAAAAACAAAAGCTATTATTTTTACGACAGCACTTCCCTTTGCACATGCAGAATTTATTATTAAACCTTTTGTATCCCGTATTCCCCACCTAGGCAATTAGAACAAAGAAGTGCAGCGATGAGAATTAACGCGGTATTTAATATTTAGTTGTTTGTTGTACCCACTTTTGTGCCATTTGCAATAAGAAGATGAAATGTTATAAATAATTATAACTGACATGCTTAGTTAGGTGTATGTATATTTTGTGGACGTTTAACTGAACGATGATTGATTTTGCTGCCACGTACATGTAGTGTAATTTCCATCCAAGCAGAGGTTCAGGATTGTATAATTTACGAGGTTGTATATTCAATTTGATTCAGGGGTCATTAGGGGTACTTCCAACAATATGGTGCACTCACCCATATCGTTACGATGCCCGGATGGCATATTGACACAACACTGGAAATGTTACATATCCCTGGATAACTTTTAAGTATTATTCTCGTAGTTTCAACGCACTAGACCCGTTCACACTTTGCAGAGTGTAGACAAAGCAATTAGTTGAGTGGTTTCAGAGAAAATTATTTTAGAAAATTATTATAAACCTTTTTTTTACAGTTTCAGCTACTTTTTTAGTAGTACAAAGAAAATAGGTATATTCTTAGACCATTATAATTTAATGATAAAAAATAATTTTTGTCTTCTTTTTTGCATACTTTTTAAATTCAAAGCATTATGAAAAGCACCACAGAAAACAAATAAAAAATCCTTTCCTTACTTTGTTTCGTGGAGCACACGAATAAATACAAATATTTTACTGAAAATGTATTTTTTTACATTTTCATGCAACCTTAATGAGCAATATTGTATTAATTAGAATATTTATAAACGTTTGATACAAAAAGACCATTATTATTCATAATAGTAATAACAGGAAATTTGATATCGACGAAAATGTAAATTTCGGTTTTATAATTAAAAGTCATAAAATGTGAAATGTTTAATTAACATTTTACAGTGATTATCAAAAAGTTTGCTTTCAGCAGTTAACTTTTCTAATAATGATTTAATTTTGTGGCTGGGTGAACAGGGGAAATCGGGATATAATGACGAACTGGGTATAAATACATGTAAAGGGAGTTATTAAATTATTTATTAAACTTATATCCAGGGACCGGCCTTATTTAGTGTCAAAATTAATAATTTCGATATAAATAAAAAATATTATTACACATTATAATTTTTTTTTAATAATTCAAAATAAGAATTTAATTTATATTTACTATATTATTAATAGTACTAATCCATCTAAATCTACTAAGTGAGTATTTTAATTACAATATTCCATATAAGTATGATAAGAGGGGTTGATGCAAAAGCCCTGTTACCTTCCCATGAATAATTAAAACTTCTTTTAAAGCCCTTTAAAGGCTTTCAGTGTATTTAGTATGTAAATTATTATGTATTTTGCATCTGTTAATCCAAACGAAATTTGCGTATCTGGAAATAATATTCTTTTAATTTTCGTAATTCATTCAAAAACAAAATTGAATTTTTGTAACGAGCCATGGGCTATAATAACCTTTTGATTGAATTTTTTTTAAAGGGAAACAAACATTTCAGTACAGTCAAACTATACAAGAAAGTTATTCGATAAAAGTTGATTTAACTCAATTTAATTTCACATCAGATGTGCAAGGTTAAAAATTTCGAGTACAAGAATTTAGTACTACTAGAAATCACGTACTGGAGAACTCTTTTGACAAATTGTAAAAAATTATAGCAAATTCATACCTACAATTTATCTTTTAATAGTCTATATTTGATTGAAATGAATTGATTACAAGAGTCTTAAATTGTCAGCTGTCGAAATGGCGTCTAGAAAAACTTCCAAACATTTTAATTACCTTTTCCAATTAAATTTATTTCAACAATTTATAAAACAGACAGTGATGAGCCAATAAACCGTTGACAGGTTTAATTAATTCGTTAGGATTTGATTTTAAAACTTGACGACAGAGGTCTCTTTTAAATATTTTTTTTTTTTTATAAATGGGTCATAAAGGTCCTACATCCATGGTAAATTATAAAAAAACTCCAATCGTAAAAATACCATTTTTAAAAAATAAAAGTTTTATTATGGTTAAGAGAGAGTTCGCTTTTAACCGTGTGCGATATTGATCTGTTGCATCATGGATATATTTAAGAGTAGACATTATTCGCTATAAATAAAGTAAGTAAATAAAATATAGATAACATAGTTTTAATAAATAAAAAGTTCCTTCCTTTGTACGTATTTTAAATATAAATTTTTCATATTTTCATTCATTCAAGAATCAGTTACTTAAAAATTACTATTATTAATTATATAAAATTAGTTAATTATATTAAGATTAACGTATCTTATTTGCTTACGTTTGCTAATCAATAACAATTTAATACAAATTAAATAAGCAGTAAAAAGTTACATTTCACTTTAAATACGAAATACACATCAGTGACGGTTAAACTTCAGACTTATGGGGTTGGTTTGTTTATGAAGCAAATTTGACATTAAACCTCCCTATTGTTTACTGTACCATTGTTTTCCCATATTATTCAACAAAATTATGTTATGCTGATAAAGCAAACTTGATATAATAAATAAAATGTTACTCGTGTTTTGAATTAAGCATTTTATGTCCATGTACACAAGTCACTTAAATTAGGGCCGTAAAACAATAGAGTTTATTACGATTATCACAATGTATTACAACTTGTTACGTTGAAACTGGTTCAAAAATTAACAATCACTGTCCAACAATAAATCACAGTAAAAGTAAAACATGAGTAAAAATGTACTTCCAGTGGTCTAATGTAGCACATATTTCAAAATATCAGCCATACATTGTAGTTCTAATTTAATTTTAATGTATATATTTTTGAAATACCAAATCTACCAATTTATGAGACCCTGTATATTAAGAATTATATATTAAAGAAAAGCTAATTTATGAATTTTAAATATGAAATCTAACAAACCCAAGAAGACTATAAAGTTTACAGTCTACTATAATAAATCCTATTTGATAGTTAAGCAAACTTTTTTTTGGATAATTTTAATTATAATAAAACTTATAGTATATCACGTTCACACACTGAACAAATAAAAGAATTACAAGTTTTAAATTAAAATACGAACATCGACACAACATAAAGGAAATTTAATTAAATGGAAATAATTGTTTATTTAAATTTATAACCGTTCAAAATGAAAATAAATTGTTTGATGTAACAGATGTAAAATAAATTTAATTGTTACATTTATTAGTATTAAATATTTTAATTCGCAGAAATTTTATATGTATGTATATAAACTTTAGTACGCACGTACTTTGTCAACAAATAATATTTAAATAAGAAAAAATGCCAGTAGTAAACAAAAATTCAAATTTATAAAGATCATTTTATTTATATACATATTCAAACAGAATCACAATTACGTCGTTATCTTAGAAATCATATATTTTGTATATACAATGAAGTGTCATATTGTAAGTAATTCATCATTTATATTGTATACACCGCAATAACTGTGAAAATTGATTTATGCCACTACTCATGGCAGACAATTTATAATTGAATGTGGGGCCATAATAAATGGATTACCACAAAGGTAAATTTTAAGCTACGTTTGACATGAAAAATTACTATGTTTAGTTTAAATAGGAATGGAATAATATTGATTAGGCCTTATAAAGGAGTAAGCTAGATTTATTAGACTAAATTCCTACCTTTAGAGTATTATAGCAAATATTTACGTATATATGTATTATTATTAATACGTGTCGTATGATGAAAATTAGAAGATGCTTTCGAAATACTACGTATAAATAAAATCTGAATAAAAAAATATATTTTTAATAACGTTGGTGTATATTAAGAAGGTTCTCATTTTGAAACTTTAATTTGAAATTTTTTATACAAATTATTATAAAAATACAAGTTGCTAACAGGAAAACTTTTCTGTACTATTGGTATACACAACTTTTCATTATTTTATACGTCATCCGCATAAAGTTTAGTTGACATGACATGAAATCACTAGTAAAAGTTTGTAACAGCAAAATACACCTATAAAGGCGGAAAATTAATTTAAATTTTGTACAAAATTACTATATATATATATATATAGTAAAATATTCTCCAATAGTACTATTCAAGGATATTGTCCCCAAAACACGGCATATCATTAAGATTAGCGACGCGTCGTTTGAACAAAGTGGATAGTCAGTCCCTTGTCCTTGCTGATATTTTCAGTATCTTAAGCCAGCTTAGCCCTGTCCAGTTTGTTCGTAGCGACGAGATTTTCAAAGGAAGTCTGTGCATGTTTGTTTAGTTTCTGAATTTATACGCATTATTTAATCTTCAAGCAACAAAAATAAATTACCTACCTAAGTGAAAAAACTTTATTAAATTCAATACTATATTAATAATTCTAGAAAACTCATTTTAAGTTAGATTTCGAAAAATTAATTTATTAATAATAACATATTTGGAGTGACATAAATTACTCCTAACTTTCGATTATTTAAGAATAAAATGATGTAAGCTCATCCTTCCTCTTTTACACACATGTCAGGTAATTTTCGATTTCGAGGTGGGAATACGATGTTGACTTTAATATCAGTCATTTTACAATCGTATTTACCGGTATACATCTACGATGATGTTTAGAGAGGAGGTGTATATGCAAAGGGACCAAGTTTGATGTATACTTAAACATTCTCAGCTCAACTTAGGAATACCCGAGCCTTATCCTGCAATCGTATCTCCATCCCCCTTATAAGTATAATATACATTGTGGGGGACTAATGTACTTTATACCAGGACATCATTAAATGCTGTTAAAAGCTTCAAAATCGTGGGAATATATATTCCAATCAATATTTTATAAGTTTTCGCTTCTTTTCGGCCTATAATGTGAACGATTACATCTGACCTTTACCTTTATAGTATACTTTCGAATGGAGGCTTAATTTTAGTAATAAAGCAATTTAAAGATCTATAATGAGTAAGGTTGAAACTAATAAGACTTTCTATTCATGATTTAGACCTCTTAAAATGAAATGTTTTACTTGAATCTTTAAAAATTAGGTAGAAATTTTAAAATGTGGGAGTCATTTTAACAATGACTTTTTTCTGTTGTTTCATTCTAAAATAATGTAATTTGTTGTATATAATATTAAATAAATAGTAATTAAATTAACCATGATGAAATATTAAATTATTTAATTTATGTTTATACATATGTTAAGACTTATATAAATAAATAATTGATGAATAAAACTTAACCTAAAATTATTAACTGTAATATTGATTGATGTTAATATAAGAATCTTATCGTCGTAAAATAGTAAGAGTTATAAGCGTCGCGGCGCTGTAGTCATAAATTCAACTTGGCGCAACATCATGTTTATAAAATTTGATTTTACAACACGTAACACTCCGGAGTTTGCGTTCAAATGCAAACAATTTACCCAAATGCATAATCCAAATCATGATTAAATATGAATTATGCATCAACAATACCTATATTATATTTAAATGAAGAGGTACGTTGTACGGCGATTAACACGGCGTATACTCACCGTTGTTGTTAAGTGTGTTGAGTAATACGGCAGCACTCGCAAGCCGAGTCCTCCGCAAAATCCACAACATGACCACGTCAGCGAAGCACGACAGACTGACTGGCAGAAAGCGCGCTTGGTTTCTCGACCGGCGCCAAAGCTCGCGCTTCGGCCTTCACGCACAGGTAACTCTGTTGAGCTTTCATGACCAGAGTCATTGCAATGGGCAGAGGGTTACGGAAGGTCAGTCTGCTGTCACCTCGATAATACCTTTGCCGGAATGAATGTGCTGTGGAATTAGATCATCCGGATTTAGTTAACTTCTTTGATCCACCGGAGTTTCCGGCATCGTGTACGAATGGTTCGAATGTTTGGAAGTTAAGCCTTCTTTCAGTTGGGGAGTTGAAGGAGTATAAAGGATAAATTTTACTTCAATTGTATCATAGGTGATACTGTAAGGTATGAGGTACCATATGTTGACGTAATTGTAGTCTAACTACCTTATACCTGTACAGCCATTCACTAAAGTGTTTTATTTAGTCATAACTTCTGCATCAAAAACTTGGAAAAGCTTAAAGCATCCTAGGAATTGCCGCCTAACTTAAACTAGTTCTAAATGTGAGACGAGCTAATCTTGATGATAAAATGAGCTGTCATGGTTGCTGTCAAAGCATTTGATCTACATATGGAAGACGATCTAACTTGTGTCTGAACAGGATGTAACAGTATTCACTCGACATCCACAACACATCTCTTTTTTTGGTACAGTAGTTCACATCTTCCAAATTGTGGTGGATGCGCCTAGTTTCTGCAAACTAGTCAACAGAAATTCATTTCAAAAATTTCAACTATATTAAATACATTTGCTAAAATCTACCAATTCCAATTTTAACTTAAAATTCGTATTTATTATTATGATATTTTAGGTTTAATTTTAACTATTTTATCTGGATATACAGTACTGAGCAAAAGTAAAGAAACATTTTTATTTTGTAATTTGTCGTTTATAGAAATAGGATAAAAATTGTTTCATTTTATGTCAACAATAAAACACCCAAAGTTTAAAGTTTTAAACATATTAATAATTTCATTCATCATCAAATAAATAAAAAATATGGGGGAGTAAAAGTAAAGAAACAAATTTATTTTTGAAGTGAAAACTTCTTTAGCCCCATTTGGCACTTTTTGGTAGGGTAATATCTTGTTCAAAGTTTGTGTAGCAACCAGGGAATCGTGTTGATAGTGATGAACGCGTAGTGTGCTGGGCGCCTTAGACATTCTTTAGATGCAAGAAATCTCGTGTTTTCGCGTCACCGACATGCATATAGCAGTACATCTGTAGCTAAACAGCTGACGTATAGTGCTTGTATATCTTATAAGTGAAATTGAATGGATTTAGTGAAAAGTTTAATGTGTATATACCGTGCATTGTTGATATAGTGTGTTTGTAAGATTATTATATGAATGGCCATGTCCAATGATCGAAAACTATTACAAAATATAAAACGACATCGATTCCGTTTTTACGTGATTCTTAGATAAATTTGAATCAAACATTTTCATTTCTTACTTTAGTTACCATAAGCCTATTGTATCTTTTTTAGAACAAAATTAAATAATTGAAAGTATAAAAAGTCTAAGTATTGTTGAAATTAATGATGACAATGATGCAAATAATAAAAATAATGTTAAAAATCAAATGCATTGAAATTTAAGTAAATACAAATACTATTCATAAATAATATGATTGTATTTTAATTAAAACTGTATTTATATTTTGTCATGATTTTGTACAGCCCGTAATATATTTGAATAAATAAAACCATATAAACATTCATATAATTGTTCCTCGGAGTGTCAATAGATGTGATAATCAGATTGATGTTGATATTTTTATTTCAAACATTATGAAATTTCAAATTTTAATACTAAAAGTTCTAAAATTTTACTTCTATCGGTAGTGTCCAAAACTGCCAATTTTAATTTTTTTAAGAGGCAAAACGTCGAAGGAAACAAAGGATAAGTTGGACAAATATTATAGGACTAATACTCCTCCAGATTATACCGTGAAAAATGTCAATAGATGTGAAAACCAGATTAATGTTGATAAGTGTAATTCAAACAATATATTTGAAGTTTTCACTTCTATCGGCAGTCTCTATAACTGCCAAATTTAATTTTGTTTTTTTTAGTAGTAGTATGTTAATATTTCATGGCATATCCCTTATTTTTTATAACCTCTAAGTATCTATTTGTCATGGAGCCAATAAGGTTACGAATGTAATCTCTTGAAATTGAAATCCATGCTGACAACTGCACTAAATAATTTTTCCGAATTTTTTATTCTTTCTTTATACTTGGATCGAATTTCCTTATCCAAAGGTTCTCAATAGGGTTAAGATCCGGACTCTGTGCTGGACTTTTCAAAACTGTAACCTTATTGTCCTGGAACATTGTTTTACTATTGTCATGTTGGAATTATCATATAATTAGCATGTTTTCCCCCTCATACTTCTCGTACCTAACCATAATTCCATTTGGTACATTTCCTGCACCACGTTTAACTGTACCGACCGTTTACATAGTGTCAAACCTTTTGTTGCTTGCATCGAATACCATCCGATTTGTACAAATTAAAACTGCAGATTCAGAAAAGAGTATTGTATTCCTAATAGTCTAATTTAGATGCTCATGGGCGGTCATTAGACGGGCCTTTCCGTTTTACTTACACATTGAACTTGTCCTATAGATGGCGATGAACTGTATCTACAGAAATATCTACATCCCCTAATTCGTTTCTAATTTCGACTGAATTTTTATTGGTCACTTCGTTCGTCGTTTTTCTAGGTCTACCCGTCTTGGGACTAACTACAGATCCTCCTTGCAGAAAATGTTTAATTGTTTTGGAAATAACCTATGTATTTATTTCCAATTGTTTAGAAATGTCAACTTGCTTAACTCCAGCTTATACTTCGATATTATCAACTGTCGTAGTTTTACACTTAACTGAATACCATGGGGTATTTTCAAAATCGATATGTAAAACTCACAGTAAGTTATTATAAGTAAATTTTTACTTACCACTGAACGATAAAATAGTTTAAATGAAAAATATATTTTTGTTATTTTCCAGATATGTTTAAAAAGGTGTTTTATTAAAATCTTAGGCTTAACTTTTATGATATTTACAAAAAGATGAAGTACTGATACGGTTTAGATATGAATCTGACGTACTAAAAATTCAATAATATACGATCAAGTATTAATAATTCTTACTTTCTAATTTTACTCTAAATATAAAATGAAATCAAGTTATTTGACGTCGAAAAAACTCAGTATCTTTCTTGTGGGGTGTTTAACATTTTTAGTGTTTACTTTAAGAAGTATAAGTTATAATCAGTGTGAAATAATAGACATAATTGATCATATTAAATATGACAAAAATATACCAGTGGAAAATTTGTTGCATTGTACAAACTCTATTTCTAGAACAAAAATCCATCAGAGGGGTGAATATCGAGTATTATATAATTTCGTCAGGGCAAGTCGAAACTTTAACTGCGACGAATCTATTACGTTGGCTGCACCAGGGGACTTCAGATTTTTAGATAACATTGCCCCTCTGGCGAAAATTTGGAGAGGTCCAATAAGTATTGCGTTATACGCCCCTGGACATGATTTAAACACAACTTTACGGTACATTGCATATATCAGGCACTGCACCAATGACTACGTGAAGGAGCTTGTAACATTCCATGTGTTCTTTGAAAATGCACATATAGAAAAGGTAATTATATCTTATGCATTTTAGTCTTTTATATTTCACAGACTAGTCATAAACTTTATCGTTTCAGATGAACACACCAATTATAAATTTATATAATGATTATTATGACTGCACATCACACCCTTTACAAAATTTTAACGAATCACTAATGTACAAAAACCAAAACAATCTACTGTTCCCTATAAATGTTGCAAGAAATATCGCCAGGGAAACGGCCAATACGCACTTTATATTATCATTAGACATTGAACTATTTCCGACACCAAATTTTATCAAAAGTTTCATGGACTTGGTCAAGAGAAGACCAAAATTATTTTCCGTAAAAAAGAGAAACGTATTTGTTTTACCTATATTCGAGGTATTATCAAATGCTCAAATTCCACAGAAAAAAACTGAACTTCAAAAAATGTACTTAAACAAAACAGCATTTTGGTTTCATGAAAAACTATGTAAAAAATGTCATTATGTTATCAAATGGAAGGAGTGGATGGCACAGGCTGAAACAAAAAATCTTGATGTGTTTGCATCCGGTAAAAGGATTGATTATCACAAAGGTTGGGAGCCTTTTTTTATATCAACACATAGAGAACCCATATTCGACGAACGTCTTACTTGGGAGGGCCAAGGCAATAAAATGAGTCAAGTATAAATTTATTTAAAAAAAATAATATTTATTATATTTTTTCATTTATATGTACACAATTTTAGGCATATGCACTATGTTTGATGGACTATAAATTCAATGTTTTAAACAACGCATTTCTTGTTCATAAGCCGGGATTAAAGAAAAAGAAAAAGCAGCTTCTGGAATATCAGTCTTTGGTTAATAGAACTGAAACACTTTTGAACTCTATAATAAAATATGAACATATTAAATTGTACGGTAATAACAGCAGATGTGTTGTAAAGGTTACTTAATTCTTAAATTAAATTATTAATTATTAAATAAATATAAAAATTTTAAAAATATATATTTTATTATTTACAATATTTAGTAGCTTTGATGTATACATATATGTAATAAATATTTATAATATACATAATTAATGAGGTAGGTATCACAGATTTGGATTTAATCTTAACTATTAAAATTAAATATAATTTATATCTACTGTTATTGAAAATAACCTAGTGCCTTAAGAGTATTATACACCTTTTTGACTACTGGATCTTTGTATCTCAAAACAGTGTCATCTTTAATACTACTGTTTCTAAAGTTATTACAATTTTTAATTTCTTTCACACAGTCCGACCTGTAATGCTGAAGATGTCCGTCTTTTACATCTATTGTGTAATTATCACAAGGACCATCTAAAATATAAAAGTATTATATAGATTTAATTATTTTTAATCTATTACTTTAAAATATATAAAAATATATTAATTGATCGTTAAAATACGCACCCAAACAGGATAGAGGAAAATGATTATGTAAAGTTAAAACTTTATCAGTGTTGTGTAAACATTTTTCAAATTTCGAAAATTCTGTATAGTTTTGAGATCTATATATGTGTCGCATTATGTGCATATATCTAAAACATTAAACAATAAGTCGTTATGTATCATACGAAGTTTCTCAACGTACTTGGGAATATTTTCTGTGTATATATCTTCCTTAAGCATACTATCCATAAAATAGATATTCCTTGCGCAAAAGCTAGATTTGGGAGATTTTGGAGAAATTTTCCTCATCATTTCCTGCCAAGTAAAGCCGTTTTTAGGAACAATTATCTGCAAGTTGGTAATTGACTATTATAGCATAGATAAATTTTTAATATAAATTTTAACAATAATTAATTAGTTACCTCATCAATGTCCAGTAAAGCTATCATCTTATAATTATACATATTTTTATAAAAACAATCATTATATGGAATTAACTCGTCTAATCTCTTGTTAGTTATTTTATTTTTCAAAAACATATATTGAAAACTAGATGTGTTGGGTTGATCAGCTGGCAATGTAATTTTGGTTACTTCTATTTTGCTTTGGTTTTTATAATAATTTAACACTTTGGATACGTTTGGGTGTACTTGCAGTTCGTAAAAAAATATTTTTTCGACACCCATAGAAAATAATACTTCCATCCACTCCACTAAACGAACCGATAAATCATTCAAAAAATCTAAACCTAAAATCATAAATACCACGTGTAAATAAGGTCATAAATTTAAGTAGTGATAAGATACACCTTTTACACATACAGCAAAATCACTTTTCTCCTTTAGATTATTGTAATTAATCTTTAGATTATTGGTCGATTGTTGGCACTTATGCTCAACCAAGGATACACTGATAGGTTGTTTCGACTTATACTTTCCAGGAAGGGCACATGAAATCAGATAAGGTGAAAATAATCCATTTCTATAATAGACTTTTCCCCACTTCTTATTCCTATTTACAATAATTTAATATTAGTAAAATATATGGAACATTAATACAAAAATAATTCTTACCAAATATACCGTTTTTCAAAAGTTTCCACTATAACTGGCTGTTTTTTATTGAAAAACCAAAATTGACAATAAGTCTTCACTGTAGGTTCAATTCTATCCAACATACCTAGAATTCGAACGATTGGTCCCACTTTATTAGTTTTTCTTTTATCCAGATATGCACCGAACAAATAAAAAGTTCCTATAAAAAGTAATATATTTAAGTATTTTTTCCGATACATAATATAAATAATAATTATAAACTTACCATTAGAGGTTCGTAATGTTTGCCAGTATATATTATTATATTCCAAGTCAAAAATGGTTGGCGGAAATCTTGCACAAGTTTTATTTAAACCGTAGAATGAATTTTTGCTTTTAGTCTTACTAAAATACACTTCCGGCAGATTTGGTACCGAATTCTGAATATCTCTCATCATATTTTCTGACGATTCATATACATTCTTATCTATCAGAGGGGTTAAATCTAAAAGATTATAGTAATTTAACTCTATTTAAAAAATTAAAGGTATAAACTTACCCAAGTTATCCGACTCCGATTTTAACAATTTCATTTGAATTGTGTACTTGTTTATATTAACAGTAAATGTAAGGTACAATAACGTGATTGAAATTATTGTAAAGACAATAGAAATGAATAATAGTTTTACTATGAATAATTTTTTTAGATGCATTTTATTAACATGTAGAATATTTTCTAAGAAGCTTCTTTTTCAGTTCCTAAAATATTTTCCAATTAGATCTAGTTTCGCCAATAATTCCAATGCTTAATTCAACAAATCAAATGGAACACTGGATTATTAATCTAACTGTGGACGAAAGACTAATTTGTTAAAAATCAATGTCTTTTTTATACTACCGACTACCTGTAAATTGTTTTTGATTTCTTATTTCTAATTAAACTATAAGTTCTATATGAAATAGTTCTTGCTTTTATTTATTATTAAAAGTTTTAAATTTTCGGATGTCCTTGATACATCTAAGAGGGTGTTAAAAATATTTAATATAAATGAATGAATGGAAACTAGTTCTAAGTGAAAACTTAAGAACGACATAAAATCTCGATTAAAACATCAAAGATAAACAAATTTAGATCAATTGTTGTTATTAATTGAAAAGTCGTGAAATTTAATTTCAAACGACTGTTGCCTATATAACATTGAATCTATGCCCCATTTTCTTTACTTACTCCAGAACAATAAGCAACTTCCATATAAACTACCCTCGTACCAATTGTTTGTTCGATACTTCCAAGGTGTTAGTAGCCACTAAGAATTGTTTTAAGTAACTTTTATATATGTTAACTATATAGTAAGAATGTAACTATTTTGTTTTATACTATTTATTGTGAAAAAAAAGTCGCATATCAAATTATTATTGTAATAATATGTAATTATGTTTCTAAGATTAAACATGTGGAATTGGGTATATTCTATGTGGTATTTATTAAAACGTAACAATTTACAAACATATTTATTTGTAACTATGTTACATCTCCAATGTTATATTATTTTAGATTTATTTAATAAGACATCGAAAAAAAATAAGCAGAAATATATAACTTGAACATAAAACGAAATTTTTAAATTCATATTAATATATTAATACAATTAACATAATTACAAGTCACATATTTTGTACATTATGTTACAAATATTACTTACGTGACTCAATACAGATTACACTAAATCAAACACTTTCCGTTGCCAAATTCGCAAAATAATAATTTTAGTTTATATCTTTTAAATTGAACTTTTATCTGTCATAAATTCCAACAATAAGGTACGTGATAAGATTATTTTTTTAATACACCCCATAAATTTATATAAATAATATACAAACTTACAGTTTATAATAACGTTCAATAACATCCTTATACACAACCAAGAAAACAAACAGAATAAAATATTGTATATAAAAAGTGTTTGATTTTAATTTATCAGATAATAAAAATTGTCTGCTTCCAGGTAAAAATGTAATTAAATAATGACATCTTATAAATTTGATTAATGATATGTAATCAATTAACTTTATATTATTTTTGAATTCCACGTGCGGTACTCACATGTCAGTGGCTTTAGTAGCATAATTTAACACAGGGAGACGCCGGTCTTAAGCAACCGTCGAACAATCTGGAGTCGCATGGTTATGCAAAGCCATGCCAAAACTTCTACTCAACCACCTCGAAGGAACTGAACAACATGCTGAATTATCCAACATTTAATTAAGCACAGAGCAAATCAACTTTCCTGATACAATTTTTAAAATCTTGATTTTATCAAGATACTCTAACTTGTGTATGAAACATGCTAGAAACATGTAATAATCACCCTGTACTATCTTTTAGATGTTTCGGTGTCACAAATTATATTTTTATTTAATAAATAAAATGAAACTATTAATGTAAAAATATTTTATTAAACACAATAAAAACATACTTAAAGTAAATTGGTATTATATTATTAAATATATTTATTTAGACCAGTAGTTCTCAACAACTGTACCATTAAATAATAGCAAGGCTGTTTTTGTGGTACATATTATTTTATTTAACATTTAAAATTATTGTCATAAACTATTTGACACAATGTATTATATGTATCTTTTTCTGTCTCCAAATTTTGAAATCGCTAATGATTGAGAGTCACCGATTCAGACCATTCGAATTTTACAAATTGGCCTAATTTATGTAAAATTCTTCTGAGTATTATTTAGGACGTTTAATAAATTTGACAACTTTGATAATATTATTTACACTGGCTAAAAATAATCATGTAGTTCTTTTATTACATTAGGACAAAATTTTTTAGCTAGTGTCATATATGTCGCATTTGAATTAAGGGAAAGCTTCCATTGTATACTATTTTTGTTCCAAACATGTATACCATAACTATTTTTAATTTTTTTTCGAACTTCTGTATTGTATGTTTCGTTAAAATACTTTTGCCATTTATTCCAGGGAATAGGATGGAATGCATTTTGAGGAAGAACTGTATAATCTTCACAAACTTTTAATGCACTAAAGTTTTTCGTTTTACATTTTCTTTCGGAAAATCTGAAATAATATATGTAATTTACTAATACTATATTATTTATATAAATGATTTACCGTGTTATTAAATCTGGTCCATTATAACCCCATGCTTGTCCGTTAAATGTACTATTTAAATCATTTAAACAAGATATTACATAAGATAAGCCTAAACCTTTATTTTCAAATCCCATGACGGCAGAATTTATTATTTTAGTTGATTCAGCAGTTCCAAAATTTTTGGGAAGTGTTTTAAAACTTTTCAAAAATATCATATCTAAATCTAAATAGATACCTCCAAATTTCCACATGGTTAAAAATCTAGAAATAAATAAAAAGAGTACCTTAGAATAAAAATACATTCTAATATTATTCGCTTACAAAATAATTCATAATTTTGAAATATCATTATTACATATTCAGTTAGAGTAAAAGCTTTTCGATCCGGATACACACCTTATAATATCACTTGCATGTGTAATTGGATATTTAGATTTTTCCAGCTTCCCACTCAAAAATAGATTTTCTACTGGTGACCCCTTAATGAGTCTCCATATATTAATATGAACTATATGAATATTTTTGTATGATAGCAAAACATTGATTACTCGATCAGATTCGGTTCCTTCGTTTTTTATTTGACCAGGTGACACATAAATTAAATATATGTTGTATCCAGGATTCATTTTCGCCGCCGATTCTACTGCACAAGCTTGCCGAGGATTTAATATTATTTTTCCATTTTTTTGTGAATTACAAGAAGTTTCCCAAAAGAATATTGAATTCTCTCCGGTTACATCCATTTCCAAAATATCTTCTAAAGAAGGAGATAAAGTCGAATAACAATATAAGTCACCTTTCATAGAATAGGATATGATATTTTCTATATTTTCTCTCTTATCTGTTACAACCAAATTGTATATAAGTGTCAGCAGAATAAATAATATTAATAAGACAAATAATATTCCGCGTTTATGTACTAAAATAAACAACATATTTAGTATTAACGTTACCAAAATATACTGCGTGCAAAAAACCGCAACACCTGGATATAATTGATTTATTCCAAATTTTTTTTATAAAAATATTAACCTATTACAGAATAGTAATTGATTAAAAAACTAGACAAAAGTCTCAAACCATAAATTGTCAGAAATCGGATCCCCTCTTGATGATTAAGACATTTATTGACACGTCGTGGCATATATCTAATAAGGTTATCGACATTTTCTTGTGGTATCTCATCCCACACGAACTGAATTTGATGTCTTAGTTCATTAAGAGTCCGTTGAGGGCGCGGTAAATTCCTTAAGCGTTGCCCCATCATATTCGATTGGGAAAAGATCCGAAGTTCTGGGTGGCCAAGGCAGTAAATTCTCATGGGAAGCGTCTAGGAAGTTTAATGTATTTCTGGCAATATGTAGACGGGCATTGTCTTGCTGAAAAATTAGTCCGAGATCTCTTTTTATGTAGGGATGAAAATAGAGCTCCAAAATGTCATACACATATCGCTGGGACGTAACATTGCCATGCTCAACCAAAAACGAGATTCATCACTAAACATAATCTGATTCCATTCATCATCACACTGATATTCCATACACCAGTCACTACGTTGGTGCCTATGGTTTGCTGGTAGAAGTAAATCCAAAAAAGGGGAATAAATCCGTAGGCCAAAAGACGGAAACAAATCGAATAGCAACTGGCCCACCTTCATCGGCCAAAATTTCATCAGCAATCATTCGCGTTGATCTCATCCTGTCCCTTAGGACCACTTGCTCTGCACTTCAGCCCAATTCACTCCATGACTGCTAACATCGTATTACAATACAATCTCTAACAAACTCGCTTAATTGGCATAAATTATTTCTTCTTCGTACTCTAGACATGTTACACATTTAGTATAAAGTACTAAATAACACAAAATGTGACAAAAACTAAGTACACACTTGTTTGAAATACCTTAAAGGCATGAGGAAAAAAGAACAAAAAACCGACAATACAATTCGATTGACTTCGAATTTTAATCATTTCTTATTTTAATAGGTGCCTACCTGCATACCACATTTTGTGAAAATTTGTGCGTTCAGAGTGTTGCGTTTTTTTACAGTTAGTATAATTCATTATAAGAGGCTGTATCAAACTCAATTTTATATTTGACTAACAATAAGACTAAAATGTTTGCCTATACATGTGTAGTATCATTTTTAGGCGTTTACCATATAAATTATGGATATCGTCGTGACAGAAATATGAATTTGTACCTCTTAAATTAAAACTATACAAACACCTGTCTACTTACTCAATTTCCAAATCGAATCCATTGTTGTAACTTGTATAATATGGTATTGCCAAAAAATAACACATCAACCTTAGTAAATTTAATAATGAAATATATATCTCTGAATTATTATTTCCTGTGTAACTTCGATAAATAACTGAAATTAACAACAAATATTACTAAGTATACGAGTATATATAAGTAATAGTTGTGATGGTGTAATGATTAGATAAAAGAGTAAAATTATCAAAACGCATTTTACCTATATATCGTATAAGATAATACAGCCTAATAATTCAATATGAAGCGACAAGCGATAACGCAACTTATT
The DNA here is from genome assembly GCF_024364675.1 of Aethina tumida. Lineage (NCBI taxonomy): Eukaryota > Metazoa > Arthropoda > Insecta > Coleoptera > Nitidulidae > Aethina > Aethina tumida. The sequence continues at coordinate 17,560,769 of NC_065437.1, read as the reverse complement.
GAGTATTAGACGATTATACGGTTCAATTTCAGAATGTGATTGAAAAATATGACCATTAGATAGGTCCTTCAGAAAGTGAGGTTCAAAGTCACAAGCAATAAAAACAATTGACTTTTCATAACTCTTAGTTCTAAAGAAATTGAGAGATTTCAAAAGTACCCTGTCTGGACTAGACGTTTGTAGACCATGTTCAGGACCATCAAATAATTACACATTTTTAAATAATACACTGAATGTTTTGTATTTATGTTTCTAAATGCACTTCTCAATTAGAGAAGATTATAGAGTATTTATTTATTTATAGATTTACAACTAATTAAAATTATTAATATAAATATTTAACAGCTTTAAAAATATCGTTAATCAATGCCTAATTTAAGTCACTTCAGAGCTGATATTTTATTTCAACTGAAAATACAGCAATTTCTAATAATTTGAAATATATGACTAAAAAATATCACATAGATCTTTAATTATATTAGGACAAAATTTCTTGGCCAGTGTCATATATGTCGCATTCGAATTCAAGGAAAGCTTAAATCGTTTGCTAAGATTGTTCCATACATGTTTCGTTAAAATACTTTTGCCATTCATTCCAAGAAATAGCATTGAACATATTTGGGGGAAGAACTGTATAATCTTTAATATACTAAAGTTTTTGGTTTTACATTTTTTTTCAGAAAATCTAAAATATCATATCATTATAAATTTCAAATGTAATTTACTAATACAGTAAATATTATATAATATATAAATAAAATTATATAATATATATTATGAATATATAATAAATGGTTTACCGTGTTATTAAACCTGGTTCATTATAACCCCATACTTGTCCGTTAAATGTATTATTTAAATCATTTAAACAAGACATTACATAAGATAAGCCTAAACCTTTGGTTTCAAATCCCATGATAGAAGAATTTATGATGTTAGTTGATTCAGCGGCTCCAAAATTTTTTGGCAGTGTTTTAAAACCTTTAAATCATATCTAAATCTAAACAGATTCCTCCAAATTTCCACATAGTTAAAAACCTAAAAATAAGTAAAACGGATAGAATAAAATTTATTCATCTCTAATATTATTTGCTTACAAAACATTTACCTTACTACCTTTTCTATCATTATAAATACCCACCTTATAATATCACTTGCATGTGTAATTGGATATCTAGATTTTTCCAGCTCCCCACTCATATTTTCCGTCTTATCTGTTACAGTCAAATTGTATATAAGTGTCAGCACAATAAATAATATAATAATAAGACGAATAATTTTATATGTTTATATACTAAAATAAATAAAATATTTAGTATTAATCATACATATATTACATTATAAGAGGCTGTATCAAATTCAATTATATACATGTAATAGTATCATTTATAAACGTTCACTACAATAATAATCAGTATCGAAGTGGTATAGAAATATGAATTTGTACCTCTTAAAATAAAATTATACATATATCTATCTACTTACTTAATTTCCACATTGAACCCATTTTAATAACTAAAAAATATACTGTAAACTAATAACTAGTAAATTTAATAATAACATTGATGACTATTATTTTGTATAATGTGTGAAAACAGAAGATATCAGAACGTATTTTATCTATAATCTATAAAATGATAATTCTTTTTAAAAAATAATACACTGAATATTGTAATTATCGTTTTAATTTAATTTTTTTTTTCTAAGGAATTTTCTGATTAGAGAAGAATTACAGGCTACTTATAGATTTACAACTAATTAAATTTATTAATATAAATATTTAACAATTTTAAAAATATCTATGCCTAATGTGAGTCACTTCAGAACTGACATTTTCTTTCATCTGAAAATACAGTCATTTCTAATCATTTTAAAGACACGACTAAAAAAAATCATGCATTTCTTTAATTACATTAGGACAAAATTCCTTGGCTAGCGTCATATATGTCGCTTTCGATTCCAATGAAAGCTTCCATTGTTTGCTATTTTTGTTCCAAACATGTATACCATAACTATCTTTAATTTTTGTTTGAACTTCTGTATTGTATGTTTCGTTAAAATATTTTTGCCATTCATTCCAAGGAATAGCATTAAATGTATTTTGAGGAAGAACTGTATATTCCTCACAAACTTTTAATACTTCGAAGTTTTTGGTTTTACATTGTTTTTGAGAAAATCTAAAACAATATGTGTACATTTCAAACGAAACATAATGATCACTAGTGTATATTAACTCAATAATAATCTCATTTGTAAGCATATTAAGAGTAATTAAAATGATTTACCGAGTTATTAAACCAGGTCCATTATAAGCCCATTCTGTCCCTTTAAATGTATTATTTAAATCATTTAAACAAGATGTAACATAAGTTAAACCTACACCCTTGTTTTCAAAACCCATAACGGCAGAATTTATGATATCTTTTGATTGGGCACCTCCAAAATTTTTAGGTAAAGTATTAAAACTTTTAAGAAATATCATATCTAGATCCAAATAAATTCCTCCAAATTTCCACATTATTATAAACCTAAAAATAAATATTATTTTTCATTAAAACGAAATAAATTATGCAGATTCTTGCTTTTAATTTTTACCATCCATTAAATTATATAATATCACCTGCATAAATGTAGTAAGAATTCTCGGGTGCATTAGCCATCCTACTCCACAGCCTGTGGTCACTGATGCGGAGTAGGATGAGTGGAGCTATAACGAGCTCATCCTGAAATGTGCTGTGGTTTAAGCCCCGTCCAAGACTTATGCAGGCGATAATACGTATTGTCATTATTATATATATACCTTATAATGTCACTTGCATGTGTAATGGGATATGTAGAGTTTTCGAGCTTCCCACTCAAAAACAGTTTTTCTACTGGTGACCTCTTAATAATTCTCCATATGTTAACATGAGCTATGTAAACATTTTTATAAGACAGCAGGCGACTGATTACTCGATCAGATTCGGTTCCTTCGTTTCTAATTTGACTAGGTGACGCATAGATCAAATATATGTTGTATTCAGAATTTATTTTCGCTGCAGATTCTACTGCGCAAGCTTGCCGAGGACTTAATATTATTTTACCTTGTTTGTGTGAATTACAAGAAGTTTCCAAAAAAAATATTGAATTGCTTCCTTCTATATCCATGTCCATAATGTCTTTCAGAGAAGGAGATAAAGACGAATAACAATATAAATCACCTTTCATGGGATACATTAAAATTTCCTCTTCTTTATTTTTTACTTTCACATTGTACATAAGTATGAGCACAGTAATCACTAATATTAATAAAAATATATATTTTCTGTATTTATAAACTAAAATAATATGGATACGTTATTAAAATACTGTCACAATATTAGAAGGTTTTAATGAATATACTCGTATTTACTGCTTAATTATATTATCAATATATTATAATATTTATAAATGAAATGAAAATAAAATTGAAGACGTCATGGTCTACTTACTTAATTTCTTCATTGAACCTACGAATATAACTTACTTAATATAACTATAATATTATATTGAAACAGCAGTACCTTAAATTTATAGATTTATAGATTAGATAAATTAATCCGAGCAGACAAAGAATTAAGCAGTGGAGATAAACTGAAAGCTGATTCATGATAACTTGTAGCGTTGTCACTCCATAATTTTCATATAATTTGGGAATGTTTATATTATACAATTTAATAAAATTCGGATATAAACCAAGAATCTGTTTAATATCAATTTAGAAAAATTATTTTATTTTAGAAAAATAAAGTAATGTTGCAATGTCCAAGTACTGTCCAGTAATACGCGCAGCTCACGCGCCTGCCACCACTGGGCCGTCACGTCGGGCGCCTCCGACCATTTCTCCTACCAACGATTGATTGATAGTTTGATTTGATCCGATCCGTTCTTCTTAACTTATCTTATCTCAATTCAAAAAATTTTGTTACATTACGTGCTTTCTTTTTTACCTTTAAGTAATAATTATAAATTAAGTACATTTGTGTTCAATATTCAGATTTACATTGAAATTAATAAATTATTTATAGGTTATTTTATTTAGTTAGTAACGTAGATAGTTTTTTTTCTAATATTTAGTTATGCCTAAAAGAAAGTCAAATCTCTCTAAAAACATGAGAAAGGCTAAAAGCCAAAGATTGCGACGTGAAAATGAATTTGAACAAGATACGGAAAGTCGTCTTACAAATTGCAGATTACGGATGTCCATGTCTAGGTCGAACGGGAGTAGTTCTGAGAGGAATGAATGATTACAATTAGATAGAACGTGTTATTCATTGTTTGGGGCTCAAGAATCTTCGGAATCTCGTGATCACCGTCTAGAAAACGATCGTATTCAACACGCTATCGGACGAAGTCGCGAGTACAACTAGTGTTAAATAATACAAGTACTTATTAAATTATTTTATTTTGCACAAAAAGTATATGATTAAATAAACATGTTGGTTATAATTAAATGTATATAAAAAACAATATTTTTCAAATCTAGTTTAAAATAAAGATATATCTGTCAAATATGATGAATTTACATGTTAGTAAATAAATGGATGAAACAGATGGAACATTATTATAGATAAGCCAAGCTTTATGAAATTAAATGCTAAAATTAACAGGCAAACACACAATAATTAACCAAAAAATTAATCACAGAGTTTTTCTATGGTATTCTGGTGAAGCATTACCATAATCTTGTAAACTGAACAACTGGGCACTGTTTTTTACTAAATATTTGAGAAAATCTTGTATATTTGTTAATAAAAGTTGAATACTTCTCTCATCTAAAGGAGTATAAGCCAACATCGCCCCTAATTTCACAAAGAGCCTTAGTAAATGAATAGCTCCATATAATTCAGACATTGGCTTATCTGGATAGCTTTGCAAAATTTCAGCATACTGAGGCCTTTCAAACTTATATAATAATTGAGTACCAAGCATAACATTAAAATATTCTTTAACTCCTTTAACGATTTCGATTGTAGCTGACTCCTTACTCATATTGTTAGATTTAACAGACTTGCGATACATTAAATAGTTTTCTAAGATATTGTCTACACTGACTTTTGCTGGTATATTGGCCAATTTTCTTTGCCTAGTTACAATGTCCCAATCATCCACGAGCCATGGTTTTAACTCGTCGGGAATTTTTACCTTAATCTCCACCTGAAATATTAAAATTTAAGTTATTAATACACGTGTTTTTTATCTTGTTTAAATGGCTTATCAAATCAGTTTATGTATTGGGAAAAATCAAGTTATCCATATCCAAACTATTTATTGCTAAGTTTCATTCAGTTGAAGAATATATAATTGACGTTTGCCAATGTCAAACAAATTAAATTGATTAGTTCAATAGAATTTTAAATTTGCGAAATTTGTAAAATTTAAAATAATTCGGGAGAACATTCAGCTGACAACGCCCAGTGATCCTTATGTCAACACGGCAATGGTAGATAAGGTTAAGTGTCGGATATTCAATGTAGATGGAAAAGTAGGAGATATAAATCATTATTTTTAAGACACGTTATATTTTAAATGTAAGTAAATTTAAATTATCTGTTACATATTACGATGCATCAATATACAGTATCTTTATATTGAAAATATTCATATGAAAACTGAATATTGATGTTTTACAAGTGGCGCCATCTTGGACTAAATTTAAATACCTCTTAAACCATGCGGATTCCACATCTACGAAGATAAATCAAATATTAATTTTATAATTTATTCATATATTTCATATGTGCCCGTGCCATGTATTTTTAATATACCATTAATGATTTAATTTTAATAAACATACTTATAATTTGCATAGAAAAATAATTATTTTTCATAAATTAAAATAAATTCAATATTAAAAATATACTGTTCGAATAATACTATAACAGATCAATGTCTAATTGAAAATATGGAAGAATTAATTACTGGCTTAGGGCATTATCACAATTACTATCACACACCAGTGTTGATATCAATAAGTACATATAGGATTTATTTCTAGGCTAATTTATTTCATAATTTCGGTTGCTTCCGCAAAATATACAAAAAGGAAAGTTACTGTATTCTTTTAATGGTCATTGTCACTTACTAATTGTATTTTCTATTTCCCGTTTATATGATTATGAAAGAAATATGTTATCAAATATATTATCCGTGGTATTAAACTAAAAAATTAATTATTAAAAATATATTCCTCGAATAAAACTATAAGACGTCAGTATCAAACAGAAAATATGTTTAGCTTAATTTTAATTAAGTATTTATAATTATACATATTACATATTACTTTTACAGATTCAACACTATTTTTTGATTGGAATGGCTATACGTGGATTATCAAAAAGATATACCCAAATTATACTATTAGGATTAATCATCCACGTATTGCTGGTGCTGGCAGCATTTGACCTGTATTTCTCCAGTCCCCTGGACCATGGAATGACACCAATTAAGACAACAGACAAACCATCCGCGAAACGAGTAGTTCTGTTTGTGGCTGATGGCTTAAGAGCTGAAGCTATCCTTGGAAGAGACAAAGAACAACGAACACCGTTTCTGACACATGTTCTGAAGCATAGGGGATCCTGGGGTGTGGCACATACCCGAGTGCCGACAGAATCGCGACCGGGACACGTGGCGATGCTGGGTGGCATATACGAGGATCCCAGTGCATTGTTTAAAGGATGGAAGCACAATCCGGTAAATTTTGACTCCGTCATCAACCAAAGCAAAAATGCTTGGTGTTGGGGTAGTCCGGACATTTGCTACTTATTCAACAGGGACAATCTTCCCCATATACATTTGCATTCGTATGGCGCAGAAATGGAAGATTTCGGAAAGAATAATACAGAAGTCCTGGATGAATGGGTATTTAGTAAAGTCAAAAGTACCTTGAAGAATTTAGAAAATTGCAAATTTTGTGATGAATATTTCACAACGGGTAATCTGTTTTTCCTTCATTTACTGGGAATCGACACAGCTGGTCATGCCTTTAAGCCTCAATCCAAAGAATACATAAGTAACATTGAAATGGTAGATGCTAACATTAATATGACTTACAATTTGTTTGAGGATGTATTTAAAGACAAATCAACTACATACATATTTACGTCAGACCATGGAATGACGAATTGGGGATCCCATGGTGCAGGGTCTGACCATGAAACAGAGACTCCAGTTGTTGCATGGGGAGCTGGGATTAAAATCAATAAAAAACGTAGGGACATTCAACAAATAGATGTTGCGCCATTAATTGCATCGTTATTAGGTATAAATATACCCATAAATTCTCTTGGTAAACTGCCCTATCAATATTTGAACACTTCTCAGCAAAATATTGCCAAATTGATGATATCAAATGTTCAACAGTTAGTTCAAATTTTTAACGTTAAAAGAAATCGTATTAAAAACAATGCCATGATATATGTACCATTCAAGGATATTTCATCGGAATATTTACGAAACGTAATGCAACAACTGGATGATTTATATGATAGTCAGAAATATGAAATTCTTATAGCTATGTGTCAAACATTTATGGAAGAATTAATTAATGGCTTAGATTATTATCACTATTACTATCAACTACCAGTGTTAGTATCAGTAAGTATAGGATTTATTTCTTGGTTAATTTATTTGATCATTTCAATTGTTTCCGATCCCTCCGCAAAATATACAAAAAGAAAACCTTCTTATGGTATTCTTTTAATGATCATTGTGGCGACTCTCATAGTGTGTTTTAAGCACAAATTTCCTATCACTTACTACCTGCACTTTCTATTTCCTGTTATTATGATTTTTATTTTATGTCAAAAGAAAGATGTTATCAAAGATATTATCCGTGGTATTAAACTGTTTGGAATAACAAACACTGTAATAAATTTGCTCTTTTATGTAATTGGAATAGAATTATTAGTACGAGGTTTCGCTAATAGATTGTATTACAGTTTTTTGATGATTCTAACAGGTTTATGGATTACAATGTCAGAATCCCTTAGAGATAATACTAATTTAAAGGACAAATTCATATGGATTGGTTGTTCATTAATTCTAGCCATATTTCCAGCCTTGCCAGTTATGAACACCGCATTTAATGTACCTTTCTATTTATTGGGAGCCATGGTATGGATTTTATATTTCGTTGAAATGTTTGGGCATTTAAGTTTATACAAGCATTTGGAAAATCTAAATTGGACATGTTTCAGTGTTTCAATACAAATGACTTGTTTGGTTGGATCAATTGTTTATATGATGGCTTTAGAATTTAATTACTTTTCAAATGAATCATGTATAAAGTACCTTGCATGGTTTCTAGCGTTGGTTCCAATATTTTTGATACCGCAAGTTTCAAAAATTATTCATATACGTTTAATAAGTATATATTTTGGGTTTGCTCCGTATTTTCTTTTGGTTACGTCTAGTTTTGAAGGACTTTTCTTGATCTTCTTTATTATACTACTTAACCATTGGCTTCTTATTGAATGTAAAACGTTTAAAAAAGAAAAGGCAATATTTTTTTCAAGTTTTGACTTTTACAATGTATCTGAAAATAAATTTAATATTGATATTTTTAGACGTGGTTTCTTGTTTATGGTGTTCATATTTCTTGGATTTTTTGGGATGGGAAATATAGCTAGTATAAATTCTTTTGACCCAATGTGGGTAAGAGCCTTCCTTACAGTATTTAGTCCATTTAAAATGATGAGTATAATCATAGTTAAAATCATAATTCCATTTGTATTTGTTTGTTGTATATTTAGGGCAATTAACACTGTAGCAAAAGAGAATATGTTGAGTATGTTTTGTATTATTTTAGTGTTTTCTGATCTCATGGTATTGCAGTGCCTATATTTAATAACAAATAAAGGATCATGGTTAGATATAGGTACAAGCCTATCACATTTTTTAATAATGGAAGGTTTTGTGACTATTATACTCTTTCTCTATGGAATATCACAAATACTGACCACTAGTAAATATGTGAAGGCTGACCAAAGTATTTCTTACAAATTGTTGTGATATTATTTTATATGTTTATGTTTAATAAATATATTGAATTATTAATCTTATTATTCTCTTCTTGATAATAAATAATAAAATAATTTCTCACTGACAGTACAAAGAAAAATAATCAATAATAATGAGACATTTAAGAAATTAAGAAATGAAGTGTGAAAATTTAAATCATTTTTCAAAATTATTATATATGTGGGTTTATTTTACCACTTTTATATTTTAGGTAAAGGGTATTTTTATTCATGCCAATTAAAAATTAAATTATTTTCTGTTGTTAAAATGTAGCAACTAGATTCAACTAAGTTGTTTAAATATTGTTAAATTAAATAATTTCTCTACACATTACTCTTGAAATTGTTACTAAACAGCATATATATTTTAGCCATATCAGTACCACTTACCTTACTCAAAAATTGTTCTTCAGATTCAACAGAAGGATCTAATCGTCCTCGTTTTTTCCGGGGTACATCAGATCCAGAATCAGGGCCACTTGATGGTGTATTGACCTGTTTAGTTTTAGCTCCCTTTGTCATCTCAATCACTGGGGTACTGGCACGTGAATCTCCATCCTTAGCTTCCTTCTCATTTTTAGCAGTAACTGACTTTTTAGATTTCTTGGCCTTCCCAGGTTGTGAAGAATGAGCTTTTTGTACTTCCTTTTGTTTTGCCACATTGGCTTCATTGTACTTAAGGACTCTGCTTTCGGGTACCCACTCATCCCAACTAAAACAAGGTTAATTTTCATTTGAATCATTTTGTGTCTGAAATACAAACTTTTTGTTCCAACCAGCGTAATGTATGAAATATTTTACTTGTTTTTCTTTTGTAATTGTCGACTTTAGGCATTTGGCTTCATAAATGAGTGGTCCATGAAAACATAATACTTTTTCCCCTAAAATATTCAAAGCGTTTCGCTATTATAAAAATATTATATTAATTGCAATTATACCTTCCGAGAATTTCAATTTGGGGGGCATCTCCTTGCTTGTAATGGTTGATATTTTTTATTTTCGGCGTTGAGAGAGAACCTAGCTGAATTCACAGCCTTTCGAATTTTCAGTGGCTACGACGCCGTACACACAAACAAATAAACAGAAATATAATTGTAAGTATCTAGAAACTAAAAATAAAATGTTTAAAAATTGTATTAAATAAATTGTATTTATAAATCAGATGATTATAATTTCAAAGATAATAGTGTCTTAATATACTCATTTATTTTTTTAGACTATTGATATTTTAGACACCATGTTTAGAAATAAAAATGTAAAATTATAATTTAATTTTATGGCTGTCTGCGTATGGCAAATTATTAATCCAGAATAGCTAAATCTAAGCTAAAGAATGGGAAAACTACATATGAAAACATGTTTACAGAATTTGATACCTAAAATACATTCAAATATCACAATTTATACTTAGATATATATAAATATATATAACGTATAAATATTATTATTTTGTTAAAATTAAATTATTTCAAGGAGAGTAAACTAATTAAAATGAACAATTATTGATAGAAAATATTCTTGCAGTTATTGTTACTCATACAATTTTAATTTTGCCGGGTTTTATACAGACAATTGTTCTGCAACGTGTATCTACTGCGGTAGGTACATTGTTTGGAACTGTCACAAAATAGGTCCCATGGTATCCACCACTAATCGTCAAGTTTAAACATTGTTTTTATGTTTCTTAATAACCAAATGTCAATTAGTTAGTAAACAAATTTATGGCATAAAAATCTGAAATATTATAGAAGATTCTTTTATTGAAGTGATTATGGCAGACGAATCTCTTATGAAAAAACCTGCCAGTAGCAAAAATGCCTTGGCACAAAATCCGAATGCGAATAAAAAACGAAAGAAACGAGATAGTGCTTCAAGTGATGAAGAAAGATGGTTAACTGCCATAGAATCTGGAAAACTGGAAGATGTAGATGATGAATTGAAGAAAATTAAACCGAAAGATCCAGCTTTGATGACAGCCCGACAAAGAGCCATGTATGATAGGGGCATGGATGGAAATGGAAGTGTCAACACTCCAACTCTTATGTCATTACCTACAGGATATAAAGTATGAGATTTTGATCTAAATTTATTTATAACAATTAATATTCTCTTTTTTTTTTAGGAAAAAGTAATGACTGCAGAGGCAATTCAAAAAGCTGCTATCAAGTCTTTAAAACGAAAACAATTAGCTGATGAAAAACGAGAGAAGGACAAAAAGAAAACTATGGAAAGACTTTTGAAAAAACAAGATTCAAAATTATCAAAACAGTCTAAATCAAAAGTCACCAAAATGACAGTCCCTGTTATTATTTATAAACAAAATTCCAGTATAACAAGTATTAGTTTACCTGAAGGTTTAGAATATCCACTTAGTGCAGCTGTTGCACATGTACCACCAAAACCTATTCTCTGTGCAATGGGTTGTGGAAATTTAAAAAAGTATTGTTGTGCACAAACTGGTGTAGCGTTATGTAGTTTAAAATGTTATAAAAATAATATTGCCAAAGTTATATTTTAATTTATTTAAATAAGATGTTTGTTCTCAATACAGCGTTAAACAAAATTATGGTCAGATATATTTCTAAAGTATATAATAGCACCATAAAAATATTACTTTCATCTTTATGTAATAATCTTGTTTATATGGCCCAAATATTTTATTATTTTATTAAATTACTTGAAAATATAACAATGGTTTTATTACAAAGTTCTATAAATTATTTGTTAATTTGGTATAATAAAATGATATTTATTTGTACACTAATTAGACATTTTTTAAACTAATATAATTTTTATTTAACAAATTTACAGACATTTACAATAAAAATGTAATACAATAGACAATGTTGCGGTAAAGTTCGTTCATTAAGATGCTTTTAACTTTTCTGTGTTGACGGTTTCGTTGTCTTCAGTTTTTCCTTTCTTCATCCATGCACACTCACAACTGAACTCACATTTTTTGTCAACTTCATCTTTTCCTTCATTCTCTGCTGGTTTCTTTTCCCATGGATTCCAGAATTTTAGTAATATTGGTTGAATATAACGATGGAAAATGAAAAGGAGTAACGGAATGATGAAACAGGGCACACAACCTGCCATTGTGATCAAAAATGTATCGAAAGCACGAGATCCCAAAAGCTGCTCGAATGTCAAATGATTTTAATTGATGTTTTCTATGGAGATGTTTATAAAAATTTGACGTTTCATGTATGAATTCAAACAGCACAACAAAACCAATCATTAAAAATATCGGTTATCAAAAATAATCTATATGCTTTTATCAAATTTATATGATTTAATGATAGTTCTATAATAGTTATTTAGATATGATTAATTTAGTTTATTTACCTATAGTTCTTTTCATATTTGTTTCTTAATCATTACCTGTTGCTGTGTAAACCAGTCTTTACAGCTGTCTTACGTCAATTTTAGGGATGTTTACTAAACAGTTGCAGGATTGGTAAATTATTGATAAATAGTTCTGTTTGTTTATAATTTTTTAAACGCCTCAGTTACAACACAATCATTTATTTCAGTTAAGCAAAAGTGACTTCGCTGTCAGTGATTCTTCTTCTACTCAGAGTGCTGAAAGATCTATTGCTTAACCGCATGTAGAGATTTTTTCTAAAATTAGGTTAATATACAATACAAAATTTTCTACTTAATTCTATATGAGGCAGTTAATTATTGATAGTGTATATGGCGGAGAAGGACGAAAATGTGTGAGATTTAAATCATGTCATTGCAAGTAACCATTGAAATTGGCCATGAGGCTTCTATTCGAAGTAAGAAAACACAGGATGGATTCACACATGACTGGGAGCTTTTTGTCCGTGGTGTAGATGGTGCAGATATTAGGCAATATATTGATAAAGTTATTTTCCATTTACATCAGACATTTCCAAATCCCCGAAGAGGTATAATTGTATTTTGTTGATGTTTATGATAATTAATACACTTCTATGTTTCAGTTATTAAAAATCCACCTTACTCAATTAAAGAGTCAGGTTATGCAGGTTTCTCTTTGCCAATTGATATTTACCTCAAAAATAATCAAGAACCAAAGAGAGTGAAAGCCAATTATGATTTGTATTTACAAGATTCAGGTCCACCTGTTTCAAGAGTACAAAAAGAACATTATACATTTACCAATTTATCTGATGAATTTAAAAATCGATTGTTAAAAGGAGGAGCAGTACCAGTGAGTTATAAGATTTTATGCAATAATAATTGATAATAAAATAAATTTTCATTTAAGATCAACACAGGTAACTATCTAGGAGATAGGCCTTCTTCTCATGAAGAAAAGAACCAAATGACAAGTAAACCAAAACTAGCTGGGGTGGACATAAAAAAACCAAAAATGAAACAGGATACAAGTTTTGAAAATTTATTTGGTACTCCATTTCACAAATCAGAGTCCAAAATGATCTCATCAGAACCTGTAAAATCTAAAGATAGTAAAAGTTCTAGTTCTTCGAAAAATGATAAAAGTAAGTAGCAATTTATGAACTTTTTGAGATTAAACATTGTTCACATAATACTAATAATAATAGTAATATATATATATATATATATATATATATATATATATATATATATATATCTTTTTTTTAATTTAACAATAAGTTGAATAGAATAACCAATTTACTTATTTCAGACTTGGAAAAGATTAAATCTAAAAGTCCTCATAAAGATAAAGATAGAAGTATGCATAAAGATAGAAAGGAAAGTGAATCTGATAAGAAATCAAAAGATGAGAAGAAAAGCAAAGAAAAATTAAAAGAAAAAGAAAGAAGCAAAGACAAAAATTCTAAAAAGGATAGAGACAAATCACCTGGTAGAGTAAGAAGCCCAAGTCCAAAAAGATCACCAAAAAGGTCATCTACTCCTCCTCCAAAGGAAAAGAAAGATAAGGAAGTAAGTAAGGATAAAGAAAGAGAGAAAGAAAAGGAAAGACATAGAAAGGAAGAAAAAAGGAACAAGAAAGAAAAAAGGGACCACAAGGAAAATAAATTGAAAGATAATGATAAGGAAAAGGAGCATAAAAATAAGACAAACAAAGAATTTGAAAAATCAAAGGATTTGTCAAAGGAAAAACAAAATCTACAACTCACCTCCCAGCCTATAGTACAAAGTCCATTGCCTTTATTACAAAAAGTAAGAAATTAATATTTTGTAAGAATAAAGTTAATTATTCTTTCCCTGTTTTAGACTGAGAAGAAAGAAAAGATTAAAGAAAAAGATAAGGAACAATCTAAAGAAGATGAAAAACCTGAAAAAAACAGGTCAGACAAATCAGAAGAGAAGAGTAAACATAAACATAAGAAGAAAGATAAAGATAAACACAAAGATAAACAGAGGGAAGATAAAAGTCACAAAACTGAAAAGAAGTCAGAGAAAAATAACTCATTACCCTCAAATATCAAGGAAAATGGTAGAGATAGTAAGTAATTTTTTAAGTTTTTGCATTTAGTTATTTTAACATGATAATAATCTGATGAATATTGTAAATTTTATAAAACAAAAATCACCTATGATTATGGGTACATCTAAATTTTGCCTGTTGTTTCTAGTTCTTCCCGCCCGGGAGACTGACAAAACAAGTCTATTTGGCAATAGTCCTAAGAGTGATTCTCCTCAGGAAATGATCAAGAAAGACAGAGATGATTCACCCAACAGCTCAAAGCACAGCAGTCGGGAGCCTTCCCCTCATCTTCCAACTATTTGTGCGCCAGAAAAATTGCCTGAATCTGAAGTCTCTAGAGATATGGATGTAAATATAATTCCACCTACCGTATTTAAAAAGGCTTTGTCTCCTAAGAAAAAAGACAAGAAGGAACGTAAAAAAGAGAAAAAAAGCGATCGAGATCACGAGAAAAAAAGAAAGCGAAAAAGTGATCAGAGTTTGAATGAGGATGCTCCAATGGAGAAAATGTACATTAAAGACGAAGATGTAGCAATTAACAATAATTCGGATGATGAACGAAAGGTAACGAGTACGGACAGCGTACATGACGAAAAACAACAAGAGGTGAGTATAGTTAGATATAGAATATACAGCAAAATTACAGAATAATGGTTTGCTTAAGCAGTTCTCTCTTTGTTTCCAGGCTGAAGATTATATGAGTATGCTACGTGAGCTACAGCACAAAATCATGGGTTTGAAGGATAATAGTGACTTGCAGAGAGTTGTTCAACTGATAGCTGAAACAGGTCAGTTTGAGGTGTCTGCTCACACATTTGACTTTGATTTGTGCCTCCTGGACCGTACGACTGTGTCTCGACTACAAGACTTTTTCCGAACAGTTTAGTGACATGTGTTGAGGTTCACTGTTTAACGGCTGCCTTGTGATCGGTAACTATCGATTGTTGTTAGACTTGAGGTTTTTACTACCAGTGCACATAGTGATTATCAATTTATTTAATCAACTTTTTAATTTAATTGAAATGTTGTTCAGGACTAGTTGTTATTTGGAAAAAATATCTTCTTGCATTAATGCATAATTTCAACTGCTGTCACCTGTAACTAAAGTACATTTATATTTATATAATTATTTATTGATACTGAGGTTTAATTTAATTTATAAAATTAAATTATCTAGTGATATACATTTCATTTTTTGTACTGCATATGTAAGCCTGTGATAAACATTTAGTAACGCTGACAAATTATATTTAATGATATTTTACATTTACATATAAATATATTAACTTATACATGCTTATAATTTTAACTGCAGTTATTTTTATCTAAAAATATGATATTTTTTAGAAAAAGGATAAAGGAGAGAAATGAATAAAAGAACAAATTTATATTACTCAGTTCAGTTATTTCATCATTCCCTATGAAATGATTCATTTTACACTTATATTGTTTTATTATTTGAACATAAATTTTTATTAAGAACCTGTAAACAACTGATGTATGTATGTATATAAGAGAGACAAGTTTTGAGCCTGAATAATATTTCAACACAAATTGGTCTTATATCTTATAAATATTAATATTAAAGATATTGGATATAGAAGTGTTCAAATATTAATATAAATAAGCTTTTAATGGGTTATAGTCTATTTAATAATAAGATCGAATAGGAAAATTCTAAATTTTTTATATTTATATTGTAAACTGGTCAGATGCAGATCATTGCCAACCACATTTGGATAATATATTTTGACTGATAATTAAGATATATCTAGTCATTTTATTTCTTTATTAATTTAATGTACAAAGGGCAATATACTTAGGTTACACATATAGAACCTATTTTAATTTTAATAAAATAACTTGATATAGATTTAATCCAAAGGTTAATCTTATATTGCGCTTAAAGTGTATTACATTCACTTCTATTGTTCTTAACTTGAGCAACAGATGTGTATGCCTTATGTAAGCGTATTGTATATAATATTTATGTTAATTTTGAGTGGTTTTGTTAATTTTTGATGGATTAAAATAATGCACAAAAAGTGAACAGACAAGTGAATATAGAGTAAAAACCTTTCAAGTATTTCAATTTCACATATGTATAATTAATTTGTTTATAATTTCAAATATAAAGAGTGGAACTATATTAGTACCAAACTTAAATTAAGTTAATATTTTATGCTATGTATACTAACGTACATAGTAAAGCATTTGCCTTCTAAATACAATTGATCTAAGTGAATATAACAAAGTATTTATTAGCGATTATTACTGTAAAACAAACTAATGTTTTAGGCGTACATCAACCATAAATTACAAGGATTATAGACATTGTGTCGCTTATTGACATGTTTTCAACTAACATCATTTTTAATTTTATTTATTTTCGCAACATTTTAACTAGCCGAAGATAATTATTTAACTAAATTCAAATAAACATTTTACTCAAAAAGTTGTACTTGTGTGGTGTTAAATTGTGCTTAAAAATGTTCAAGTTTTGCTGGTAATGTTTTATTTTCGTTTTAGATATTGATAAATGATCACATTAAATGTTAAATTATGAAACAATTACACTAAAAAGTTTCGTTCTCTTGATGTACCTCTTGTGAAAAATAAAACGTTGCCTACCAAAATTTAATTTTATATTTTTAAATCAGAATTTCACATAACACATTTCTCTATTTTGAATCTCAAATTATGGAAAACCCATATATTAATATAGAACTTGATTAATACCAATATTTAAAGCTGATGTACAATTTGCATTTTAATAAACTTGGCTTTAAGTTGGAATACACCCAAACTATTAATTTAATTTGTTGAAAAAGTTTCATAATGTATGTATTTATTGTAAAACTAGATTTTTTGTATATAGTAGCTTTATTATTTATATTTGATTCTATTGTTGTAATTTATATGTTATTGTAGTGAAAATTATTAAAATTAAATTGTCATTTTAATTTATTACATTTTGTTAAGTATAATTGCCACTTACTTAGATTATTGTGTATTTGCTTCAAACAAAGCCTGTTTAATATTTATGTCGATTATTAAATAATTGAAAAATACTTTTTTTTTGAGATTAAAATTAGATTTTAGAGTGGTATGTATCATAAAATAAATTATGATATCTGTTACGAGGTACATTTGTATATAATACCGTAATTTGTCATATACAATAAAATTATATAATATTATAGAACTGATTTTTAAATAATCCCCACAATATCCATATTTTCCTATGAAACTGAAATTTGTAATATATTATAATCAGATATTAAGTAATGTCTTATTACAGAATATGTAATATATACACTATCCCTCATATGTAAAGCAACTTTAGAAATTTTATTTTTCTTGAGAAAAGGGTACGTTTAAATATTTATATTATTGTCAGTTATGCAGTATGTTTGATAAAAACAATACATCAATATAATTGTTTATTAGTGGGTTTAGTTAGGTATTTATTAATATTTGAAAAATATTCAAGGGTCAAAAGTAGAGCAATTTTAAAATAAAACAACTTTACATACATTTAGCCTTCTTTTATTTAGTATATAGTAGCATATCTATTATTCTTAATAACTTTTAAATGCCTTTTCTTCATTGATGTTGGTAGCTTTTCAATATAATCGTTCCAAATTTCTTTCGAGTGATTTTGAACTTCTTCGTATAGCTTCCATATTTGACAGTCTTTTTGCAGGAATTTTCCGATCAATTTTTTCTCAAAGGTTTTTCATTGGATTGAGGTCTGGGTTTTGTGCTGGCTAACATGACACGTACACTTTGAGAAGCGAACCATTCTTTAACTTACTTAGACGTATGTTTCGGATCGTTGTCGTGCTGGAAGGTCAAATGAAAGCATATGATTCTAGAGAATGTCACGATATACAAAACGATCCATTATCCCGTCTAACTTATCCAGTGAGCGCATGCCAAACCCAGAAAAACATTCGAAACCATAACGTCTCCTCCACCAGGCTTCGCAGTGGGTTTAGTGTACTTAGGATTATACTTTTCATTAATGGGTCCTCTCACTTATGAAATACCATCAGATTTGAATAACTGGAGCCGACTTTCATCGGAAAACAAAATTGTTTTCTCATCTGTTCAGTTCACATGTTCTGTTGCAAATAGTAGTTCCGCTGCTCTATAGTTTGCAGAAATGCAGAGCTTCATTGTTGATTTTCTACCATAGAAGTCTTCGTTTTATGGTACTCACCAACATACTGAGTTCGTTTATTTTTTGATTTATGCGAGATGTGCTGATAGAAGTATCCCGAACAAGCGTTTTTGTTTTCGTGTCCACACCACTGTTATTCTTGCGTTTTCTACCTCTTTTGAGAACTTCTTCCAGTGTATTTCTTCTGTTAAAATTGGAAATCGTCATTGAAATGATCGATTTGTTTAAATTTAAATCTACTGCAATTTTACTCTATTTTCACCAATTCGGAATTTTTTTAGGCATTTTTAGCTTTAAGGAACCATGTCAGACACAGAAATAAATTATAAAATCAATTGTATTTAATATAGGGTTTGGTTGCTTTACTTATGAACCCTGCCCGAAATAAAATATTGTATAAAACCTACGTAAATAAAGACATTCGTATATAATTTTACATACGAAATGTTTAGACAATTATTAATTATAAAATTAATTAATAATTAAAATTTTTTAATTTGTTGCTCTACATATGAGCGATAGTGTATGTCTTAAAAATTTAAGCGATCTATTACAAGTCTATTCTTTGAAAAAATTAAATAAAAAGTTGTTAGATTTGCGAGCTCATTTAGAAAAAATATTTTTAATTAACAAAAAATTTCTCTGATTTTACTCGGGTCGGGATGATGTTAGATAACAATCGATTGGATTTGTAAATGCTACTTAGATCATGCAAAACTGCTTAAAAGAATGACATATTTCAGTCATTTACGCAAATAATGAATTTTAATTAAATTTCCTGCAGTTCTAGCAACAGGTTAATAAAGATCTACATGTTAATAAAGCTAAAGGTGAGGATATGTAAAAACCACAGGAAACGCTATGAACAATCTTGCAATAATCTTCGGAAAGGACAGTCTAAATAATGTGTACCTATTCAGAAACAATTGAGGGAACTTGTTAATCAATAATCCCATAACAATCGATTGTTTTTTTTTGCCCTCACTTCTGTAGATTATTTCTTGCTTAAATAAAAGTTAACTTAGATATAAATCTGAATATTCTGTTTAAGATTCTTTCTTCTTTTATCTTATTAACAGCTTTTTAGTTCTACCAACAAATTGGAGATCTTACGTTAAAGCTAAATGTGAGGTTTTATACAAATCACAGAAACATTGTGAACAATCTTGCCATAATCTTCAGGAAGGTTAATCTAAATCATGTATACCCCATTCACAAATATAGTTTGATACAAATCAAAGTTATTTCTTGCACAAATTATTTCAATTGACCATTCCAAAGTTAACGTGCGGTCTGAATGGATTGACTCATTGATTGATTGACCATCATCATCATCAGAAATAAGTTGGAACTGTTCTTTCAACTTATTGGAATTGTCTTGACCTGTTTAAAAGGCAAATAAAGACATGTTTAAACATTTCAAGTTTCATTTTCATATTTTATTACCGCTGCAACTTGATTCGTGACATTGCATCTGTTATTGACTTGGACCGTGCATCCGTGCGACCAATGATTGTACGCTTAAAATAAAATATGTCCTAAAAATTGATTTTAATAACTTTAGAATTATTAACTTCATGTTTTATTTTTAAATTTTAATATTCATTAACTATTAAATTAATTAAGTTTTAGTACTATTATTGGATGACCCTAAGAAATGGAAATGGAAATTAATTCCAATAACTTTACAATCTTGTAAGGCTGGAGTGCCCTATTCGTATATACTATGCAAATTAGAGGAGGCGGGCGTCTCCAGTTATGATCGCGGTGGATGCGGTCTGAGCGCTACTTGCAACTAGATAACCAGTTGTTGAGCTGCAACCGATCAGTCGCAAACCGACGCTGCTTTAGATCGTGCGCCCCCGAAGCTCGTGTTTGACTCACGTGCTCATAAAACACGCGTTGGCTGTCACTCAAATAAGACGATTTTAAAGTTCGATTGAATTTATGTTTTAATGGGAGGAAAGATGAAATGTGTTGAGAAGATACCTTTTGTAGCGAGTGTTTTGTTTGTTTATGTCAACTTATTATGGGTTGTTTTTGTTGGATGTTCCAACATAATTGCTGATGGTAAGCTTTAGGTGTTTGATTGGACATTAATGAAATCTATATGTAACAACAAGAAGAACAATAGCAAAATTCATATTTATAAAATAGTAAAATTAGAATACACAAAAATTACAATTTAAGTACTACGATAAATTAAAATTCTGAATTAAAAATTACATTAATTAGTTTTAGTTCATAAAAACTGTGATTTTTGTTAAAAAAATATGTTAACTCGATACCAAACAACTTAAAAAGAGACAGAAGTGATTATAAATTCTGAGATGCAACATTAAGCAGTGAGGCATTTAATTGTCAAACGCCTTTGAAGTATGCATCTTTGTGTTATAAGTTCTTGTGTGCATTATCTGGTAGAGTATCATACCTGGTAGTACACAACAATGAGAACAGTGGAAAAGGGTATTTCAAGTACCAATTTTTGTAAAGCAGTTCATTCTCACTACATTAAAGATTGCACAAAGTACATCCAAGGTCTATTTTCTATTTTTTGTGCATTTGATTATTATAATTTTCAGTACTTATAATTTCCGAAAAACTCGCAGGAAAATGTAGTAATGGATATAAAACCAAGATCCTAGTAATAATAAAATATTTACTACGGAGCGCAGGTACAGTTATTTTGATACTCTTGCTTCTCAGGAGGAGCTTCTTACCATGGAAGTTAACAATTATCCGAAATTTCAAAATTGAAAAACTACTTCTAGTATGGATCTTGCATAAAAAACATAAAATGGACCAAATGCTTATCCAAGCATTGATTAAGTTATCTTACTAATAAATCATTCGTGCTTTCGTATTCCTGAAATGAAATATGCATTATTTCAAATTTAAAATATATTCTTTCATGGTACAGACATTAATGAAATATATCTTAAGCTGGACTTAACCAATATATGCATATTTTGTTTAAAATACACTGATTTAACCATTTTTTTTCTGAATCATGCTTATTATTAAAAATTATATACATTCCTAGGTTTAAAACTTTATATACTATGAGTGTGAGAGTAGATGACCCGGGTTTCCTACAAATCTGCTAATAGGAATATCGCAATTTGAAATTAATCTTTATTTTATTATTATATTGTAAAATTTTGTGCTATATCACTTTGTATAACTATTGTACATTTATTTAAAGTTAATTACTATTATTTTATATCATTAGAATTTTCAGTTGAACCACAATTTTTCCCTAATAAAAGGACAATTATATTTTATATTTAATCAAATTTTCTGCTTTCATATTACATTTATTAATGTAATCTACATATAGAATTTTTAACCATGATAAAATAATTCATTCCTATACGTATTGTAAATTATGTGTATGTAGTTATTAATTATGATAAATTTGTTTTTAATAACATCATACACCTGTTTTAATTGGTTAATTAAATGATTATCAGTGATGTAATCGAACTATCCTTTTGATGTACTTTATGCAAATCCAAATCTCAGCATGAATTGCAGTATATCGGGTATCCCCAGTGCATTGTTATATTGTAAGCCGTCCCTAGATAAATAGTCGATCATCAACAAGAGACCGATAAAGGGTTGTTAGAGCCATGTTCTAACCGAAAATTTGAATGCGTAATGGGGTTAGACGATAGAACAAATTTTATTATGTTATAACGGGCCTTTGTGTTCTACGATTAGTAATGTAATCTAATACTTTTGCATCTGTTAAAGTTTTTGTTTCTCTACCCACAGAATAATATTTTAAATTTGTAGGGACCTTTCTTTAAAGGAGAATACAATTATATAATTGATAGATTTGTAATTATTTAAAAGAGAGCAATGTCTAATAATTGATTATTAAAAAAACTTAAAACACTTTTGAGCTTTTTATATAAAAGTTAATAATTTATTATTATTATTATTATTATTATTATTATTATTATTATTAAGAAATTTGTTTGTAAACAAAATTTTGATATCCTTAGTGAATCGTATAAATTGGTACATGATAATTGTCTGTCGTGATTTTTTCATGACAATTTGGTATTGTATAATTGACCCTCCACCAATATGCATTATTAATAGTCCTTTCGCTATTGAATTATTCTCGACTTACTGGAATACCAATAGAGAAATCTATTACTTCCCTAAGCAATCAAATCAATTGGTCAAAAAAGATGATTTTAACAATTTGTACACTGTTAACCAATTTTAATTTCAGGGAGACTACAATTATGTTTTAAACAATATACAGTGCATAGTAAATTGGAAACAGTAAATATATATTTAAATATAAATATAGTAAACTGTACATACTACAAAACGGAAAACTTGTTATTAAATGCTTTTTTTGTACTATTTATTGTTAGATATTTGGTAAAAACAAAAGCACAGTAAGGAATAAGTTAGGAGCCCTAGTCAAATATTTACATTAGCCTACATGTTCGTAGTTGCTCTAAGGATAAATGCCAGTGTTTGTTTGAGTAGTTTGGCTTGCTACTAACTAGTAATTTATATTGTTTGTATTAAGTTGGCTTCGCATTGTTCAAACTATGCCGTTTCGGTTTAATTTAATATGTACCAGGCGGGGCAACTTTAATGCAATTAATCAGGTCTTACACAGGTAGCACCACATTAACAATAAGTAAATCATTTCGTGTCAACATGGATTGGAAAGTTGTTAATTATTTCTTTGTGAATTTGTGTGGAATTATAATTGTTTGCTGACTTTTATACACACTCATTTAAAGGATTGGTAAAATGCATTTCGTATGGATAATTTAACTAAGTGTATTTTAAAAATTAACTTAGAATAACAAAAAATTAATGTTTCTCTGGAGATCGTGCTAAAATAACTTCCGTGTCCCAAATAATTTAACAATTTAAATTTGTTAATGTGCATTTTTATCAGTATACATAATAATACCTTATCTCTTTTAATACGACTAAATATTAGCTAGATGTATTTTATATATGATTCACTTAATGGAACTTTAATCGAATTTTAATGTATTGAATTCTCATTTTACAAAATTTATTTAATACAACAGGCACTATTTCCTATTGCATAATTGTGAATTGAAAAAACTTGTTCTAATTGTTAATACATCGTAAGAAACATATCACAAATATAAACAATAACACAATTAGGATTGTTTGTAATTGACGTGATATAAATAAATTATGAAGTTTGAAATAGGATTTCGTATAGAAACACAATACCATATACGTAATTTGGATATTCGCGGCTTAATCTGTTTATTAGCAGCAATAGCAGTTATTGAAGTTTATTATTACATTACTGCGCAGGGTAACCCTTTGATCACCATGATATAAACGAATAAGTCTATTAATTATGCCATATACGACTCTAATGAACTGAATTTGTCTCGAATCCAATTACAGTGGGGCATTGTTGAAATTGAGTTTGTATGAATACTAATTTTTTGAATTTGAGCCAATTAACAAGTTATAAGGATATTGTAATGTAAAACATCATATTACATATGGTTGTGTTAAACTCATAATTGACTCTTGATTTTCATGTGCTAAAAACAAAAATGTGCTACAAGAGGTTGATAAAATAATACTAATAAGGGTAGAAAGTTTTTTATTGATTTCGTTAAATGAATAAAATAAGGATATATATTTCTTTTTTATATATTCCATACTCTACAGGCTTCGAAGTATGAGATAAAAATTAAAACTATTACTATGATGTAGTTTAATCGTTAATTAATTATTATAAATATTGGATAATATTGTGGATTCCCATCATTATTAATCGAAATCTAGTATAAATGAAATACTGTTAATTACGTAGTGTTGAATAGTATGTTTGTGACTACTAGATGATTAAATTGTCAATGAAATTGGCGATGCGCTGGGGTTAGGCCGGGGACGAGGACGTGTGTTCAGCCCTCTCGATTCCGATCAACGCCGCTGGTTTTGACACGTGCTAATATTGACGAGCGGCGGCAAATTTTTAATTTTGTTATCATAATCATTTCTAAACTAGACACAGTCAGTTGAAAATGCCGCTTTGTAGCAAACGTTACCGAACTGGTCGAAAAAAGTTTCACAAAGTCACCCTTCAGATGCAAGTCCTGCGTTAAATTAGCACAAAGTTACTGGGATACGATTTAATGGAGATTACACTGAAACTCTCTCATACTATTTATGTAACGAATTAAAAGGATGATTTTTTTTTGTTCATTTAGTGATACGTTGTCGGAACAGTGAAATCAAATTAAGTAAGTTATTTGCAAAATAGTCTGATGGAATTTGAACAATATTCGCATTATACAAGAGAAGTAACAATGAATGTTATGGCTAACTTGCAATCTTGGCTAGTTCATGAAGTAGCAGGATTGTTTATGAACTAACTAAAGCATTAGCTCTTTTGATAGGAAGTAATTTAATACAAATTGGTCGTTAGTTTATAACCTAATCAAGGATCTCGGCTAATCTAATGAAATCTCAAAGAGAAAGATAATTTATAAACTATCCAAAATAGGGTTACTAATATGGAAAGCATAATAGGTGTAATTATTTTGGTCCAATGCTTTGTAATGTTAAGTCAAGAGTGTAAAGGAGGGTTACCATGAATTTCAATATACAATCTAGTACCAAGTTATAAAACTTTAGTGTACATCACGATATCAAAATAAAAAATTTACTGTCAAGAACTTCAGTGAAGTAGTAGGTTGTGATGGTGGAATCATCCGGTATTATTGCCACAGCTGGATTTCACGTTTCTAAGACCCAATGCTCAAAACTAAAAATAGTAATAAAATTTCTTTTAATAAAGTTTTCTTCCAAATTTTATCTCAAAAAATATAATTGTGTTAACTAAAAATATACACATTTTATGCAAAATACATTTTCAGAATTGCATTTTTTGACATTTCATTATAAATTGCTCCTCTGTAATATATGGTTGTCATTTTACTATATTTTATAATTACTGGCATATGAAAGGCGCCAAAGCTCATTCATTTTTATAAGTTTTATATTTGTTATTAATATTTGAAATATTTTTAGGGATTATACCAAAAATATTATCGCGAGGACAAACTTTCAAAGTGGTTATTGGAGACTCCGTCCTATTACCATGTGAAATTCAAAATTTAGGTAAGTAATATGTTTGAATTGAAATTTTCTTTACTTTAATAGACATTGATTATAATCTTTCCAATTTCAATCTTGCAACATCACCTGTAGTTAAATTGGTGTTTTAAAGTGATTAACTAAAATGTATTTGTAAAAATTAATTTGTGGAAACAATTTCATTAGCTAGGAAATGCTGATATGCCAATAGTGTAATATTATGAAATATCACCTTTTGACCAACACCACATCCCTCTTGATTTATCGATTGCGAATAGTCCTGATAGTAGTGGAACTAGTATTCGGCCCATCGGGTTCTTAATTAGTTCGGCAATGATAATTATTGTGTTGTCACTGACTGAATAATGAATGACGTACTAATATACCGTACAGCCCGTTGATTTACCCCACTAGCTCACAATTTCAATACAGTAATTATAAAACCGCCGCTACAGAGCTACGTGTGCATATAACCATGTAATAGCTAATCATAAGTCGCTAGTTGGTTGAATACTAATGGTTATTATTGTTTATTAAACGCTATTGAAGTTGAGTATTACAATTATGAGCCTTAGTTGCCAACTAATGGTCGGAATGAACGCCTTAGGTGAAATGATATATTTCTTAATTGGAATTTAAGTGTTATCATTGTTTCACATAAAAAAATATTAAGCTAAATGACTAATTTTGCATAAATTATGGGATCCAGAATTGGCAATCTAAAACTGGGCTTACTGCTTTGAGGGTCAAGTGTATTTTTGGATTTTTACCGTTTAATTTCTAAAAAGTTCAAACTTTTATTAATAAATTATAATCTGATAACGATAAGTTTTAGTGAGAGTATTTTTGTAATACAGCTTAGAAGATCTAACCCGTAATCTACACAGCCACACAAACATACAGCAAAATTATTTATTTCACATTTCATATTTTCTGGTAGTTTTTTAGAACACATACAATTTTATTATACAACGTAATTATTTCCGAAATTACGTTTGATTGACGTTTATATTTCTCTACATACAAAAAATGCCAGTTTAAACTTCTGGTCTGATATATAAGAGAATGCAGTTTCCATTTTGAATTTGATGCGTATCAGAGCATTCAGCCAATTTGAAGAGTGCATATAGTCAATTCTCACCTAAAGGTTGCCAAGTAATAAATAGGATATGACGCGGGTTTAACTAAATTTATGGATATACTGGATCATCAAAAATAATAACTATAGTGAAAAAAATGTTCTTATTTTATTGAAGAGGTAAGATGTCTAATTAACGTTTATAATGTGAACCAAGTTAGGATTTCGTACCTTAACTCTGGTTACTTAATCTTAAACAATCATAAACTTTCTAAATACATAATTGTTGGATAGACGAAGCATTTTAAATACGTCTCCAATCATGCTTTAAACACAAAATTATGCTTGAGTTTTTATTGAAGAAAACACTATTAATTTATACCTAATAATATATCAAGATTTTTATACTATAGTTTATATAGTTTAATTATAAATATATGCGACTTATAATTCATTAAAAAAAGAGGTGAATTTTGTTTATATGAGTTTTAATAATCAAATTGATCACATAGGAATAGTACAATTAATTGTGATAAATGAATTATGATATAATTACATTTAAAAATTATTTAATTCCACAATTTAAATTACTGCAATAGGTGAGATGGTACGGCATCCGATGTCAATTTAATTAATTCAAATGTTTGAAATAAATGCAACGTACAAATGTTTTAAATAAATTTTCATATGAGTTGTTACATTCGCTTTAAGGGATTACAGATGCTAAACCGTTAAGTGGATTCAATTAAAATTCGGATTAAACCTGCTAACTACGCTTCGAATGACTTTGCGGCATTGCAATAAAATCAAAGTTGAATGTTGACATTCAAAATGTTTTTTTGTGTTAAAAATATAACGATGTACCATAACGGTTAGAGTTAAAATTACATGGTTTTATTTTAACCATTACAGAAGTCAGACTGCGCAACGAATAAGATTACCTAGTCTAAAGGAGTTTCGCTACTTTCTCCGGATTACATTTATTTAAATTGGCAATAAGTCTTCATTTATTCGATTCGAAATTGAAAAGTTCGTTTTACATCTTCCTAAATTCGCTTTCAATTTAGTGTCTACTATTTTTCGCGATGGCGAGTCTGTCGCCTTATTAATTTCCTAATGACAGTGTTTCCACAAGAGCAGGTTTCATGTTTCAATTCAGTTTTACGCAGGTGTTGGCAAGCTTTTGTGTATGTTACGTCACAAATATTTTAATATTTACTTTTTTGGATGTGCGTATAAACAAATCAAAAATAAATAGTGGTTAAATTATATGCTTTTTGTTTTTCTGTACCATACAAGAGGACATCATTGATTTGCTAGTTAGAGGGAAAAATGTTGTTCCCACAATACAAAACAGATACTAAAATACCCAATTATATACAAACGATTACATGTGTATAATTTCGTGTACTTTTTTTTTTTAAATAATAGATTATTTGAATTTTTGTTTAGTCACCCGGATGCAGTGAAAATGCATAAATTAGTAACAAATTAGACCAGTGTGCGTGGGCGCGAAGGTAATAGTGTTGGCAGATAAAACGGAATTCAAACTAGATCAGGTTTCCGATAGAGCGAACACCAGGATCGCTTCGAAAGCCTGCAGCAACGCATTAGCACAACACCGGGTACGATTCGAAAACTGTGTCTGCAAAACCGGGTAACTTTCAATTACTCAAATACCCGCGTATGAGTAAAACATCAGCATAGTTTTCAAATGTTTGAAAAACACTTGGTTACTTTATTTGGGCTCAGAGATTGAATTTCAATTAAAAAACGTCCGTGCCTTTGGGAATTGTTTTTAAAAATTTTACTACAAATAGTTATAATAAAATGAACAAAAAATAATAACAGAGGACAACAGTGATTTACGAATACGAATTTTTCTTGCTGAATATGAAAATAATATAAGTAATTCTTTTGTTGTAATTAAATTATCCCCATTAACTGAATTGTTTAAATACTTCCCATGTTTTGTCGCATAAAAACATTTTATCGTGAATTTATTTTAGCACATATTAGAAAATGTTTCAAATTGTATATTTTGTGGGGGAATGGTTTGATCGATCACAATACAACGTTGCTACGGGCATTCCGACATTAGATGTAACCAATTTCATTTAGGATATCATTTATGGTTTATTAGGGGCGCTTAAGAATTCTAATTAAAAATAATAATATCTCCAAATATCAGCATCTCTGTGCTAATAACAAATTCCATTAAAATAAGTTATTAGTACTTATAAGTGTTATCATTAAAATACAATTAATTCAATTTGTTGAATCACCTTCTATAATTACATATAGATGCTTTAACAAATTTTCTTTTTAATTACTTCCATTTGCTTATGTAAGAAAAAAATTAAATTTGATCTTAAGTTTCAAATGTTACCGAATCCAATTTTAAAACGATTTTAAATATTATATTTTTACTTGGCAGAAGCAGAAAAATAGAATCAGGCAGGATAATACGCTTTAGTAATGTTAGTAGATTTTGCAGCACTTACATCCATCTTCGATAGCTTGATGGTTGCAACTATACTAATACTGCTGGTGTTTACATAAGGAAACTAATATAGACCGATAATATCCCAAATAATTGAATAGGTTAATGAAATGTACATACACAAGTATTACATAATTTATTTATTTCAGCAACAATTATTATTTAATTAAATTCAATTGAAAAATGATCATGATAATTGATTATCTATGGTTCTTCGTCATTTTCATCAACAATATGTGTCACTCACAGGCGGCTCAACTTTCTAATTAAACTTATATGCATATCATTTTATATTATTAATAATTAATAATATATAATCAATATTTAATATTTCTGATTTATTTTAATGTGCAAAAAAATTATAATTTGTTTAATTAACAAAAATTATTATCAGTTTAGTTTGTAGGAAATCCACATAGATTTATTATTATTAAATATTAATATTTAATATATTATTTTCCTGGATTTCTAATTATTGTGAAAATTAATCTCGTAGACTCTTCATTGTTCAATATTTAAAAATACGCAGAAATATAATACTACCCATTATATTGAAATAGTTTTTTATTTTGCGAGTCGGTAATAATATTATTAATATTATTAATTCCCAGACGCCCTTTTATATTTTTTATAAAAAATATTCTATAAAAATAGATAACATTATCTTGCAGCTGTAATCAAAATTTTACAGTAACATATACTAAAATTCTTTGTAATTCTCTAAAATGAATCTGTCACATGAATAACCCTGTATGTGAAAATGTTATCTGCTATAAGAAGGTCACTTTAATACTTATCTTTGTTACTGAACTGTTGAGAGTGAAATTTTCTAAAATGATTTGTTGTATTTTAGATTGGTTATATACGTGTTATATCAAATTTCAGATAGATAATCAACTTTGTCCGTTATAATGGAAAAACTGAAAATGCGTACAATTTTTCATCACTAGTATCTGGTTTATTGTAAAAGCTGCATAAAACGTTTGTGAAACGTGAAATTTAGTGGTAAAACTAAGATCTATTATCGAATTCAAACAGATTTTACATATTTCATTTTTTACACATTCGATTAGAATCAAAATAAAAAATAAGAGGGAATAATAAATTTATGCGTTCGAAAATTCCCAATTCTCTATTCTAAAATAACGCAAATGAGCCTTTTATTGATTGTGTTGTTACATGCAACGAAAAATAATTATTCTCACCGCTCTCGACAATGGTTGAAGCTAACAAACTGGAACAGCACTTAAAGGATGTCTTAATCCAAAGATGGTCCACCTTGTTGTGGTCCTGGAGCTCAGTACCACTCCACAAGCCAATGGTAGTGGGAAGATAACGGATCTAACATCAATTCCAATCCTTTCCTAGGAAGATCTCCGATCTTCCTCGATTGATTTTGTTCTTTCGGAACCAGTTGACAGGGGGCTGGTATTTTGTCTTGCGTCTTCTGCTTCAGTAAACCTTATGCAAGACAACTTATAGTATTTTACATATTGACTATTCACGAAGAGATCGAAGTTCAAAACAACTATCTATTGTTTGCAAAGATCATAATAAAATAAATGAGTCTTTAATTGATAGTGTCGTTACATGTGACGAAAAATGGGAGATTACGATAGTTCTCACTGCTCCCGACTATGGTTGAAGCTAGTGGAATAGTAGGTATTTAAAAAAGGTTTAACCATTTTGATAATGGAATTTTACATAGTGACTATTTACCAAGAGGCCAAATGATTAAAGCAAAATGACTAAGTTTATGAAAAATATATTTGAAGACAATTTGGACGATTGAAAAGGCGTTCTGGTTTTTTATGACAACTCAAGACCACATGTCACATTAGAGACTCAAGCAAAGCTTCAAATTGTTTAAAGGATAGTTCTGTCCATCTACCATATAGTCGAAATATTTCTAGTTGTAACTATTATTTTTTGTCCTAGTTTAATTTTTTATCTTTTTTTCAGTTCCAATTGTTAATTATAATGGTAATTATTTTGTTGAATAAAAGTACAGTTATTTTTTGCTACATAATAATAATAATAATTAGACATTTTCTTTATGAGAATAATAATAACATTTATTAAATTAATATAATTTTAGAATTGTTAAAGGAAATTCAAAATAAATCTAGCATAAAGTGAATTTAAAACAAAATTCTTTTATTGATTAAAATCTTATTTTAATTGATAGACACACCGTTAGTAATTACATGATTGTTAACGCTTAACCTTACGTCCTGTCGCTTCTCTTGTCTCAGTTATCATTAACATGCAATCTTATTAATTGAAATTAATATAGTTGCCTATCTACACAGGTATAAATCAATATTAATCATTAATATTCCCAAATTACTGTATAGTCCTCGTTTAATTGTATGCAGTGGCATTACTCAATGTGAACCTCTGGAACATTTAGCATGTACCTGGACTCCCTTGGGCCAGATAG
Source organism: Aethina tumida (assembly GCF_024364675.1). Taxonomy (NCBI): domain Eukaryota; kingdom Metazoa; phylum Arthropoda; class Insecta; order Coleoptera; family Nitidulidae; genus Aethina; species Aethina tumida. The sequence continues at coordinate 17,528,956 of NC_065437.1, read as the reverse complement.
TGTTAATAGTGCTAAGGAAAGCCGTGGAGGGATACGGCAGGTTTTGATCGCAATTATGATTAGACCGCATACACATACATAATAGGATACATACATGGTATCTAATACACCACGGGATTATCCCGACTACGGACGGTATATTTCCCTGCACTCCACTTAGCAATTCTCTGTGTGCATCCATTCACACGACGTTGGCTATAATAACACTTGAGACCTGCTGAATGATTTGTAATTGAATATTCGTGCAGGATTGTACGGTCTTTGGTTTCTTAATTTGCGGTTTACACCATTTAAATTTCACATAAAACACATTTATGTGTACACATTGAATAATTAAACGTCGAAATGTTCAGGAGGATTAAAACGTATTTTAGTTTTGGATGTCGTTTATGTTATGTTAGTTTTAACTATTTTTTTCTAAAATTAATTTACATATCTATAGTTGTTCGTGTTTATAGGTCGACGTTTGTTGGAATTATTTCACAAACCAAATCAGACTTCTGAAGATGCTAGCCACTCATCGACACATCGACCTATAAATCCGAACAACTATAGATATGGAAACAATTTTAATTTATTCTTTGGATTATCCGGTTATTTGAATCAATGGTTATTGAAAATGTGATTGTAATGTAAAAATTAACTGGTTGGAATTCGTTTGTTTGATGCTAGAGCTAACATAAGTTTTATTAGAGGTTGTTACATTAAATTATTCTATTCACAAAGACAATTCCATCCTAACCTAATAATTAGACGGAGTTTAACTCAAATAATTCCCAGTTTGAGTAAACTTTAACCGTATACAATAATTATAATATACTTAGGCATTAATTGAAATCAGATATCTCTTAAATATAATTTGTTTCAACCCTTTGTACTGTGTTTTACGTGATTCAAATAAAAATGTTTACATTGTGTCAGTTTTCCTTTCATCACGGCTAAAAAAAATGCTAAAATATCTGCTTTTTAATGATAATTGTTTTAATCGTAAATAATTAAGCAGCCCCATAATAATAGAAATGTTCATTTGCGCTAAATTGGATTTAAATAAGCCACGGTTAGGAATGGAAAAGGTATATGTTTTATACATGCTTTTATTTAAACAGTAAAATTTGCATACAAATTAAAATGTGGCCAACAGCAGCCAGCTCGGTACCATTTCGACATTAAACCAAATCTAGTTGCGATGTGAATTCTCGCATAAAAATAAACCTGGTAATATTCCTGCGATGGCTTCATTTAATTGCTTATTGGTGTTGTATTTCAGGAGACCTTAAAATGGTTACGTGGAGCATACAATATAAAAATTATTGATCGTCAGAAAATGGTTGAATTCAACGATACAAATAAATATTCTTCTGTCGGTAAAAAATTAATTCAATTTTTACTGTCACGGCAACTTTATATGTTTTATTAAAACTATATTGTATTTGAGTTGAGAAAACTAATAAAATATTATTATATATTGGTTTTAATAAAAAAACAACAAATTCTATGTATTGCATTTTCTTATTAAAACCAGTAAATTTATGCGGATTCTCGATATACATATAATATAATATAAAATAATAATAATATCAAATATACGTTGACTACATGGTTCGTAAAATTATTTATGTCTACTATATTATGTAATTTTAATGTTATTTGTTCGTACATTTATAAAATAGCGTTTGCATTATAAATTAAATTAGAATTAAAATAAGTGATTGAAAGTTAAGGCTTTTAGAATTTTCTATTATCATTTTGTTTAGAGGCACATTTCTCGAACAATCCACAATTGTAAAATACTACAAACGTTATACTTTTCCCGTTTTCTTCCTCTAACACAGATACAGAGAACCAGCCAGGCGAAATGCTTATTCTGAACATACAATTGTTCCATTGTCTTAAAGCTTTGCATTTTCAGTTTAATCCCAATTCGATGGAACGTTAGATGCAAATAATTGTACGTTATGCTGATCGAGCCTGGGAAGGGGGTGATGCCCGTATCAAACGTGGCCAGATAATGCAAGATGAATGGGGTGGCAAATGATTCACGACGCACAGATACTACTGTAAAGCTTTCTTCCAAGTTGTATCGGAAACAATTTGGATCCACTTACCGAGCTCCCGGGAGTGCTGTTTGGTAATGATGTGCGGGTTGAAAATATTTCTGAGTACATTTTATTGAATATATATTTTATTTTTAAAATCGAATGAACTTAGGTATTCCAGCCTTGTTTAATCAATCATATTTAATTTTTCCCGATACTCCAGGGAAATTTCTAATAGTTAAGGAGGTCAATTGACCAAGCAGATTTAAATTGGCATTCTTATATCCTTTTATACTGGCTTTAGGGTGAACAAATGGTTTCATGGGTGGTTGAACAATATAAATCAAGAACCACTAACGCTTGGACAACGATTACGGCCCAATCGATTTGTACAGCATTTTGGTAGAGTGTTTTATGTAATTAGATCAAATTTATACTGTGAAAATGCGTTTTATAAGTAGAGCCGCAGATGTGCGAGTAAATCGGTTAACTGACATTATACGTAAACCCTTTGTGAAAGTAAATTCCATCAAGCCTATAAAGACATCGTCTGAATCCTAGTAGCTCTGGATTGGATTGATAACTGTTTTCTTAACATATCATGCCAGTTATTGACATCAATTACAAGTCAATTAAGAAAACAATGATTTATCTTCTGGAATCAGATTAAATAATTTTCTTCGGCACTGTATTCGTGAAACCACTAAATCACATAAAATTCTCGAAGAACCGTAATAGATAAAATTTAGTTTGTTGAAATTTACGGGTTTTTATGCGTTATAAAGTAATATGAAACATTGATGGATATTGATATCGATTAACGAATTATTCTGCTAGGTACTAGACCAAGTGATCCGGAAGTTGTAAAATATGCTACATTTAAAAACTGGATAAAATTGGAAGTGTAATTTTAAAACTTGTCATGTATTAAATTTTGTATACATACATATGGTTATAAAATCTGTTACTTTCCTCTTGCATATCTTAATTAAATTAAAAAATAAAAATGGGTGTTTTGACTGGATTGAAATTGTTTTCAGATTAACATTTTTAATTCTTCATTATTTTCCATAATTTATATTTTTTTAAATCTTTGTTCTTAAGAATTTCCATAATTATTAATATTACGTAATAATGAAAAATATGTATTTAAATCATATTTGAATAATTTATATGTGTTTTGATTCGGTTTCAATATTTTATATTCCCACTATTCAAATCAACTTCACCATAAAATTTAATTAACGCTCGTCAATTCCTATTAAAGTAAAATTGTAAATTTGATCACCATTTTATTGCAAAGGGCGGAGTTAATTATTTTTATGAATACATAAAAATACCATCAAAAGAGAAAAAATTAAATTGCGTTTGGTTTGATATTGTGAGAATTGGGGATCAATACCTAATGCTAATTCTACACGAAATCTATTTCTATCAATTTGCACCAACAAAGGCTTTTCCGTTCCAATCAATGATTGTCGGAAAGTTGAGAATACATTGTCGTTTCATGTTCCGTCCAAATATTCCAATGGTTTAAATTTACTAGAGGAAAGTTTATTTTCCGAATTAAAACCTTTTCTTAGTGTAGCAGATTTATGCGATTTCTAAATTTGAATGGTAAGTTTTCTCATGATTTAATCAGTTTAGTTTCCCCTTCCTTCAGTCCCTGATTTATTTATTTTTCTATCGAATGCTGTCGATTTGTAGAATTGTAAAACTTAACGTGAAAATGTAATAAATGGAAAAATTGAGATTAATCGATGAAAAGTTAGAATAGTGCCGTTTGGTTTGAACAAAACGAGAAGAACAATTCAGTCAATCATTTTTATTGCAGAGTATTGTTGCAAGAACAATATGTAATAGTGACAAACGTATTTTTAAAATCACGAACATTTCTTGTTGGTAGGCAATATATTTAAATCCAACGTCACCCAGTGATCTACTACGAACTTTCAACGAAATAAAACTATCGTACACTCCCATTCCATATTAATAATTGAATTTAATTTAAATTTAGTAAATCTTTTCTAATTGTAAGTTTAAATAAACCAGATGGAACTGATGGAAAATAAACAGATAACCGGATTACCGGGCAGCGGGGTAATCCGGACACTTCTCCCTATTAAGCTCAGTCCCTTCATCTCGGTTACAAGCATGTAATTAATTTTTCAGTATAGGATTAGCTCTTGTTTTCTTGTCGCTATTGAAACATTGTTTGTACAGCCGCTCTATGCGATAGGTTTACCCCGTACCGGGCTGTATCACTGTCGTGACACCGGGTTGCCGTTTAAAACCCTGGGGGCTATTGACATATTGTCTTGCCACCTATAAATATATATATATATATATATATATATATATATTTACAGAGGGATAAGTTTTGTATATTTTTTATGTTAATTTTTAGTTTGATTCTAGAAGCACCTACAGAATAGCATCATTCTTATCTGAAACTTTTTCAGATTCAGAAGTACATTCAAGAGAGAGATGATTAACAGTTATTTAAGATTTATTTATTAGAACTTTGTACTCACAAATTAGAATTTAGTATATAATAAAAATATTATTAACTAATAATTCCCGTAAATCGTTCACAATAAATATTTGTGTTCAAATGTACCATTTTAAAATACATTTAACTTCTATTGTAAGCAATTGCAAACATGACACAACTATGAACAAATGATTTTCGTGATATTGCAGTATAAATAATAAATGGGTAACATTCTTCAGAAATTTTATCGTCCATGATTTTGTTTGATTTAGAGAATTGAAAAAATGCATATTCTGCACTACTCAAATTGAACAGGAAAATCACATAATTTGAAATTCATGATATGGAGATCGATTTCCTTTTAAAATAGGCGATCTATTTATTGAACCTACGTTATTCATTTTTATCTTTGCAGTTAAATAAATGTTGCTTTGTACAGAATTATTTATACATAATACAAAACGGTGACTATTTTTCTTTGTGTTGTTTTTGTTGAAAAGTTGTAAAATTTTAACAGTTTACTTTAAAAAGAATCAGTAGCTACAACTTAGGTATTCAGATTACTGAATTTTTAAATTTCCAAAATAACTAAGAATTTAACCACATTGTTGATTCTTAAAAAACATTTCAAAATAAGATTGTTTAAATATTTTAATATGACCCATTTTTTATCCAGCAATCTTCAAGGGGAGGTTATTCTCTTCAGTCCATTGGATACTCTACTTGTGTCACATGTTTATGTTTATATAATCCTCAGACTTTTATATTTTTAATATTATTCTATAATTTTTCTTGTATTTGTTGTTCCTCGATTAAAACAATGATTGACTTTCTTCACGTTTATATTATCCTGTTAAGAGATCTTTTTCAATTCTCCATTTATTGGACTAATTTATTTTTGTCAAACTCTAAACGGGGGAATGTATTCATAATATTTTGATTTTGTGATTTCTACACAATGGCCAACATTTTTTTTTACCGAGTTGAACGTACTCTGAGAAAAAGACAATATTAAATTTGATAAAGTACATTATTGGACAAAAGTTTGGAAACCCTAAAATTGAATTGTTTATTATTCGAATAGTTAATAAACAATAAATGATTTAAATAAAATTACTGTTCTATCTATTGTATAAGGGATTAATAAAAATGCTTCTATAAATATATTTAATTTTATTAAATTAAAGAAAATAGAATTTTATTCAAAATTAAACTTGTTTATTTGGACATAATAAACCAAAAACAAATACAATCATTAATATTTTGTTTCATAATTATGAACTTATGTGACTGCTGCACACCTTTTGTTCACGGAGTCAACCAATTTTCTGATAAATTCTGAAGGTATTTTTTACCACTCCATTCCATTTAAAGCCTTTTCAGTAGCTCTGTCTTATTTTTTATTGTGCGCTGCTGTATATTCCTTTCTAAATAATCCAAAAGATGTTCTATATGGTTTAGATCCAGTGATTTTGGAGGTCATGGCAAAACTTGTACTTTTTCTTGTTCGAACCAATCTTTTATGTACTTGGAAGCATGCTTGGGATCGTTTTCCTATTGAAACAATAATATTAGTGGAATATTATCTATCGTGAAAGGTACGAAGTCCTTCAATATGTTTCCATAAACAAATCGATCCATTTTTTCGATAATATGGACCAACGGGCCAATACCATACCGATTGAAACAACTCCATACCATAACAATGCACCTTCCGAGTTTGTGTGTAGGTAATTAGTATTTTTTGTTTTTGGAACCGTTTTCCAGCTGGCCGTCATCATTTCCAAATGAATTAAACTCCCCACTTTTCACTGGACTTTGAAAATAGCTCTCTTGCAAAATTAAGGCTGTCTTTTTATTTTTCTTTAATATTAGAAGCTTCTTTTCGTGTTTTCTTCCAAACAGTCCCATTTCCCGCAGTCTTCTTTGCGCAGTCTTGGCGAAAAAATAAAAATCAAGAATTGTATCCGTACTGTGAGGTCTGCCTGCTCTAAGATGATCCACTCCAATTTTGGATATGGCCTCCTTTATTGATGTGCAGAATTTCAGAAATTCCATTCTACGGTATACCCTCATTTCTAAAGTTTACACTTTGTTTTCGTAAGGCCATTGGGATTTGTTTACGCTTTGCCATGATTAAAACTAATATTTTTAAGACTCACACTACAATGAGATGATAAAGAAATTTTGGTAAATGGTCAAAATAAAATAAATTTAAAGAGTTATGTCTTGATAAAAATATGGATCTTAGTCGACTTCTTATAATATTTTTTATAATACTGAAATAAACTGCCGTATATACTGTGTATTATTATTATATTGTATTATAATATACAGAACGTTTATTTTAATATTATTTTTTATAATTATTGTTTATTTGATAATTTTAAAAATTATATCCTAGGGTGCTTATTCAGACAGGAAAATTCTTGTTTACACTTTTGTACAATGTATTATTTTTCACACCAGAACTATAGAAGCAAAATCCTTAATTAATGAATTTTTTATTAATTATATATTATACTTTTTATTGAAACTTATAGAACTTAATCGATACCGTATCTTGTTCTATATGTTCAAAATTGTAATATTTTTCATGTTTAATCCCTCATCTACAAAATAATCATGTTATGTAAATTAAATGGAACATTCAATGTTGGAACAAATGAAACAGAAACTGTAATACATAATGAAACGAAAAGATACAGTATAATGATTATAAAGAAAACTAGGGGCAAAACGACAACAATGAGATTTGCTCTTGTGTAAATATTTATTGATTGAGTTAAAAAGACCCTTACAAACAAGTTATGCTTGATTTATTAAATGGGTACTGGTAATTTACCAGTGATTTCTTTCTTCTTATAGTTATTGACATATACATATATGACAGGAAAATACACACGAGAAATAATTTGAATTAAATTTTTCATTTGTATTTCATAGTCTATCTAGAAATTTAATGTGGATGGATTAAGGGAACTATTATGATGTATATTATTTATTATTATACATGTCTTATTACATTTATTTTAATAAAAAGTAAATTTAATTTAAAATATTAATTAAAACCATTTCTTTTCAATTATGTCGTATAGGTTCATAGTTTCATTATTTCCTCTTTCTATTTTTAATAAGAGTCTGTTTAATAAAATTATAGAAAAGAATGTCATTTTTAATTGTAAATCTTATTATAAATGTTCCATTACATTCTCACGTTGATACTTTGTAAGAATTATTAATTTAGTCTAATTATAAGTTGTATTTGCTAGCAAAACAGTTTTTTGTTCAATCGCGGTGCAATGATTTTTTAAAAACAAAAACATGGGTGAATGATGCGCAAACATTAAATTGTAATTTTAAGCCAATATTCGAAAAATTCTACCGCCTAGACGGTTACCACACACTCAAATGAACAAACACATCCCTCCATTGTTCCACAAATGCGTGACTATTCATTTATTGAGTTGGATCAATTAACTTTGGTAACAGGGAAGTTATTTTGTTTCGTACAGGAAATGGATCTGTTTCAAATGCGTTAATTTACATAATTACCATAGCTTTCCCACAATGGAAGCAAAACTGGAACCCATTGAAGCTCGAGCTTTATTCAAATTGTGCATTTAAATACGGAGCCGGGGTTAACGAAAAGAAAGACAATATAGGATTGTGTTTTTTATGAAAGCACGTAATTTCCTCATAAACGTGTGTACGTGCAGTTTGTAAAATAGTTATAACTTAATAATTTCAAGTCAAATTTAAAGAAAATGGGATAAAATAATATTGTGTATATTAATAAAGTAATTAATTTAAATATAAATTGCAAGTAAGCTGTTTATATATCATTTATTTTAACTTATCCACTGAACAAACAATCACGTACGTATCACAAAGTCAAATATATAGCTCTATACGGAGTAATTCAGCCGTGAAATATGGTTAAAAACAAAATGTTTACACAGAGTCATATCAAAAATACAATTTTCCATTTGAAAAGTTACCCATTTTCAAACATAAAATGAATAAATTACGAATTTACAATTAATAATTTAATATTTATTGAAAGCCGACAAACACGATCAATTTCAAATATTGAATGCGCCCACAGAAAGTATGTTTTATATAAAATTGCAGAATCAAACAATTATAACCATGCTTAATTAGTAGCAATAAGCCTTCAAATACAAATAATTACTATTAATTAATAACCGATAATTCTAATATAATTTATTATCATATATTTTAGTTTAATTAACAAATTTAACTAAACCAACTAAATTTGCATAGCTGTAATTAGTTATTAGAGGTTGTCAAAAAAGTTATTGGGTTTTTTGTTATTGCTCTATTTAAACGTGTAAACTCGTTTTTATTTGAAATCATTTGGTCATTTATTCAGGGCATTGAATAAAGTGTTGATAAGAAACAAATTCCTACAATTCTTATTCCGCAAATGAGTGCCGCACGAATTGAATGAAAGTCATGAAAACTGCCATTATGAAGTATCATCCAGTGATCTTTTATGCAACATGAACGAGGTGTTCTTGATTAGATTGTGACTTCTGATTGTGAAAAGATGCATACTATATGACAACGGCGGCGTTCCTAACAATAGTTGGACTGCAGTCAGGCTACCAAACTCTTTCCAAAATTGTTGCACTAAAATAAGATTACTTAAGGTTACTTTTTAGTAGTCTTCTGCCGATGTGATCCATTATAGCTTCCTGAATCCTGGTGAAATACTGTCAATAAATCGACGAAACGCACCAGAAATTGCAGCGTATGTGTCCGAAAGTGGTCAACAGAAAGGAGCAAATTCTTTTTCATAATGATGTTCACTCACACGAACTGGGGTACAAAAATCTGCCTCATCCTCTATACTCAACAAACCTTTCGTTAACTCATCATTTTTTCAAATATTTTGACAAGGCCTTCAACGACTTCCTCGCATTCAGAACACTGGATTTCTATTCCACCGGTATCAAGTTTTTCTCTTTGGCAAAAATTATTGTCTCAAATGGGCGTTATTTTGGTTAATAAAGTTTTGTTTAAGCTGAGATTTGTGTATTTTTTTTTCTATAGAATAGTAATTTTTAAAAACGACTAATAAAATTAGTTATTAAGTTTTTCATCAAAAACCCTTCAGTGAGGTTAGATTATTATAATAATATATTTGTAAAACAATTACAAATTTTCAAATATGTTACTTAATTGGTGTACCCTTATATAAAATAGTGTAATGCTAATTTTAAAACACGTAGAAAAATAGAATTGAATTAAATTAAAAAATAATTTAAATTATAAATTATAAAATAACATAACTCAATACAAACGAATATACTGTGTAACACATTTTTTAATGCAAAAAATATTGCCTTTTTTACTTTTTATCGTATTTCTGAGTACCCGTTAAACGGTGCAATTTAGTATATTTTGTGTTATTGACCCAATACTCATCAATTTTTTTTTTAAAATACTTTTATTATTATGGAAAGGCACCATCTATGTGACAAAATAAAATTGAAACCAATTGGGATGATAAAGGGTGGATCACCATAATGTGAAGTGACTCGTCAAATCGATACATCTGTTAGTGTTACAAACCGATTGTGGAGACATTACATAAGTATAATAACGTAAAAGAAAGACCCCCCAGCTCGCAGTAGAATAACTAACTACCTCGGTACAAGATCGTTTTTTGCTTTTACAAGCTCGGGGACACCCGGAAATAACTCCTCAGCTCAAACCGTCAAAAACCGTGTCTGAGCAAGGTCTATTTTAGAGACGTCATTAAAGGGTACCCCAATTGCTCTCTGGAAATCACGCTACTTGTTTAGCTTGGACAAAAGAACATCTTAATTGGAATGGTGATTGGAGCCGTATTCTGTTTTTTGATGAGTCAAGATTTTGCTAGGATCCAAGTACTGGACGGATACCTATCTAGAGAGACCTGAAAACCAAGCACGACTACAACAAGCAACTTCAAAACCATTATAGAGCAGCTAATTTTGGCGGTACATGAGTTGTGGCGAAATCTGTACCAAAACTTACTCCATGGCTAATATAGAGTATATCAGTATGTATATATGTAGCAGTTTTTAACAAAAAAAATTAAATTTACAATATTTTTTTTATTTAATTAGTAAAAACACTTGTTTTTATTAATTCACAATATTTACACATTAGTCTTTTTGGTTTTATTGCAAATTTTAAAATATTTAGGTGTTCTTTAGACACTGAATCATAATCACATTTCATGAAAATTGTTTAATAATTCTATAAAACTAAAAAATAAATACATGTTGAATATCCTATATCGAAATTAATATTTTATTGCTTGAGGTAACCGTTGTTGAAATTAATTAACTGAAATTTATAACAAAATTTTAAAACAGAATTTACGCACAGTTTCGACAATACGCCCTTACTGATTATGTAAATATCCGACGGCATCATCATAGATTTATTAAATTATAATACTGACGACGCTTCCGTAAATCAAAACGGTCTCAGTGATTCAGCCAAAATCAAATATTGATTTAAATTAAACTTTTTGAAAGCGACAGAAATTCAAAATGAAATTAGTATTTCAGAAGCCGTTGGGGAACCGGGGGAAACAACACAACACGGAGATACAATGACAGCCATCTAGGCACTTCGTGAATGGTAAATTTAATTAAAATTTTATATACACATTGGCCTCCAGTATATCTCCCGCTGAACAACGATCATTTTGCTCCCTCGAATTTTCATTGTGTCTTTATTTTACAAATTGAAGTAATATGGTTTACTACTTTTCTGGAATTTCAATATTTTAGTATTTGGTGATTTATATTTCTTTACGTTTATGTGACAGAATTTGAATTCTAATGCTGCTAACAATTTTTAGTAATACGTTAATCAATTACTTTCAGAAATGAAATTATCTTGTAACAACTGTTGTATTTTTCAGTACAAGATTCTGATTGGTACTGAAAACATTTTGACGATCCGTGACTCTGGGACTCGCTCCAGAACTCTTGTCAGACATTGTCATTTTAAAAACCTCTCTAACAACCGTCCAGATTCTCTAATCTGACATGAGATTCCATAGTAGTTGAGATGTATCTTTTGCCCTGTCGGAGTTTCGTCTATGTGAATCAATTCGATACGTTTATTGGCCATATATTATAGTATTATGACCCATAATATCTGCTCAGAGTGTTTCTCTAAAAGCCTACTCCATATGCGGGACACGTCACACCAAGAAACAGTAATTCTGTAGCTGCGAATAGCCTTCATTAACTAATGTAATAATTCTGGCACAAACCTGCTTAAAAATTAATCAAGTCACTAGTATGAATAAAGTTGGATGGGCAAAATAATACAATTAAATACAAATATTCTTTCATATTCTAATAGAAATGTGGCACAACTTTGGTACCATTAATGATGTATACCTTACCAAGGATGCTTCTAAGCTTATCTTACATAAATATTAAAATTTCGTGAAAAGTTTATTTAAAATCAGCGGATCCGTGTCATTTTGGAACTGAAAGTCTGGACGAAACATAGCCAATGTCCATTCTCGAACAGTACATATACAGCAGTCGGTCTGGGATTCAGCTGTTATACATGTGCTACGTTGTAATTGGAGCAGGGTCTCATTTACATATAAATTGTAAACAAGCTGGAACACGACAGCCCATATTCTCCGGGTTACGCTCGCGAATATCTGCATACACTCAGCAATTCCGGCCCGCAATAAATTCTCGCTAATGCTGATATACTGTGTATTTGTGTACTTAATGAGAGTTTTTCCTGCCAGTCCAAATTTAGCAATTAGTTAACGTTGGCGGTGCGATGAAAATATTTCTGTGTGATGCTAGCATAATGTAATTTTGTTCATTGCAACGATGTTCAATTGTCCCATACATGGTAGGTAAATTGATTTATTAAATTTGTTTCTTTACTACTATACATTTTGTAACTGTTTATTATAAATTTAGAAATAAAAAACGTAAACTTTAAAAATATATGGTTGTCATTTATTAGTTCTATATAGTAATATTATTTATTATAGCTGGTTAATAAATATAATTAACCCGCTTTTTCAAAAACATTGTCATGACTATGATTAAATTAATTAACATTAATTGCTTACTACTAAGTTTCAGCGTATTTTATAAATATGTTGTCAATTATTAGTACATACATACACTGCGCCGCAAAAATATGAAATATTTATTAAATTTTGATTATCTTTTATAACAAAAAATTTTAATTGGCCTCTATATTAAATTATTAACTTTGACATTTTAGACATACGGTATCCTAAAATTTTCGCCATAATATTGGTTTTTGACCATTAAATAGAAAAAACTAAACATCGACATTTCTTCTAATTTTAAAACACTTAGTTTTACACTTGTAACAATATTTTACGGTTTACGATTACTTTTCAAATTGAACAAAAGAAAATTGTGCGTTGGTCGTTGTTCTTTACGAAGATATAAAATCGACTAAATATAACGCAATCGGCGATTTCAAAAGTGATGTTCAGACAATATGTACCGTGCTGTAACAGGTCCCTTATGAACTGCAAAACAAGGTAGAGGTTGACTGAATGTACTTACAATGAGTACCTTCACGGGGAGAAGTTGAGAGTAGCCACATATTGTTTAGTGATGTGCCATTAAATTGTGTCGATCGTCGCAGAAGAGTTTATAGACGACCAGGAGAACGTTACACTCAATGTATAGCTGTAACTCTTACTTTTTTTGGAGAATTCCAGGTACATACAGAACTGGTTGTCATTGCTGGAGGAAGTTTAACGACTACTATGTATATAAGAGAAATCCTATAATCACATTTGTACCCTTTGCTCCATTTATTGGCGAAGAGTTTATTTTTATGCATAAGATTGCTCAACCTCACTCTCCGAGAATTGTCAGAGATTACCTTGACAAGGAAAATATTCCGCTAATGAACTGGGCAGCTAGAAGTCCGGAATTAAATCCGATTGAACGTCTATAGGATAATAAGAGAAGGCAATTAAGAGCACAACAACTTAAACTAACTAAAGGGAAATACCATAGAAATGTGGGAGGGCATTGAACAGGATAGGAGGCGGTCTTGTCAAAAGGTCATTAACGCACGTTGTGGAAATACTCCATATTAGTGTAATTAAACTAAACTTGAAAAATGTTAAAATTTTGTCATCTTTAATTATTTCTGTAATAGCATTGTATTTTTTTCTCTTTCCTAAAAATTATATCCTTAATTTATTTTAAAAAAATAATTTAAGAAAAGTAATATATTTTGAGGCGCAGTGTATTTGTCCATATTAAAAAAATACATACATGTAAAATGCAATAGAAACAAATTGAAATTATTTTGAGTGACTACAATTCTGTCCCATTAAATTAAGCAATTTAATTATGCATCACTAATGAAATATATATAGTATCAACATAACATAAAATCTTACGGCACATTTATTTTTATTTTGTGTATCTATCAATACAAACAACATACATACAACCATGGCCATATATCTAAACACATCAACCGTATGTAAGATTTCACTTATGTCATTTAACTGCTTCATGTTTTTTACGGACTATTGCACTGTCGAACTACGCATATATATCAACTAGAAAAACAGGGAAATTAAATAAAATTTATTGCTTCCGATGCCATTACGAAAATATTGAATTTCCTTCCCCATTAAGACCCCCCGACGAAAACATCAGAAAACAATGTACCATTTTTACAGCCTATAAGATTTCTATCTTCGAAGGGTCGTATTAGGGGGAATAAATTCCTTGCCTAAAGGATGTTTAGTTTATATTCGGGTTTTGGATGTTGGTACATTTAATAACAGATGTAACATCATTTACTTTAAATTCGAATATATTATTTGTTGAAACATATTTTCTTCTCTTGCTTTATAAACGATTTTATTACAATTAAACATTTAAATTAACGTTATTGAATATAAACTTAAACATGAATTAATAGATGAATTAACTCCCAAAGTGTTTGTGGATAGAAATAAAATGATTTAATCATAGCTTAAATTATATTTACAAACTACATGTTTAATATTAACACAATAAATTTATTATTTGTTCTGATATTGCAATATCCTTCAACTCTGCATAGTAATTTTTTAAATATTAAATATTACTGGCACTTAATAATCATGCTGTATATGCTTCTGGCATTTTCTGAAGTTGTGATATTATTTTTGGTATAATGAGTTTCTTAGCGGTTCCATTAAATAATAAATTCATTCACTTATTCGCGTTTCACAGCCTGTGAATTATTAAGTCGGTTTGCCATTAGTTTAGGTTCATGTTAAACGCGCTGCTTTTGGGGGACCAATCAATGGAGCTGTGTTGGCATCTGTAACGAAATGTCTTATATCCCTACAGGAATTCAATTAATATGACGGATATAATATAATTATTTTTATTATATAAAATATATTACTTAATTTCACAAATATGCTTGTAGATTTCTGTTTTGCCTAACATGACGTTTTAGTTAAACTATAAAGACCAAACAATTCAATCGTCTTGGCTTTTACTCGAACAATATTAAATGCAATGCATGTCATGAAATATTGTCATTCTAGGCAACGCCAAGAAACGATAATAAATTTGGACAAATCGATGCGGCTTTTGTAATTTATGCCATTCCAAACACAAGTAAAGCCTCGAACCAAGAAGATCTTGGAAAACTAAAGTGTGCTAAACGATCCCGAACATGTACAGTGTGTTTCATTTGGTTGATTTTTGAATATTACTTTGTAATTAAAAGAAAATTATTCAGAGCTCACATTCATTTATATTACACTGTCGAAACTCTTGGACCTCCTAATATTTTTGGGAATAATAATTAATTGTACATAATTTGCTACTTTTTAGCACATTTGTTTGTTTGGTTTGGCATAGAAATAAAAATAAAAAGAAAATAAAACCATTGAACCATGAAAAAAGGCCATTTCTCCACTACGGTAAAAGTCAGGTTATGTGCTGTTGAGTCCATTCTAGACGGGTGACAGTCTTAATGATCGTCTGAATCTTGTATCAACAAGTCATCGTCGGAATGTAGATGCGGAGGTCAGTCTACCGTAGGTTATTCTAAACTGTGTTCTTACAGCTGGGACAGTAACGTTACGGGTACAAAATTGGCTATGTAACGATTCTCCCTTACAATTGTTTTGCTTGGGCGTCCACCACCTGGTCTTCGAAGAACATTCCAACAGTTTTGGAATAATACTATACTAAACATATATATTTCGTTGAAATTCAGTGTTTTGACCAACCCTGTTGGTATCCTTGCTATTTCAAAATCTAAAAAATTAATTTCTAGTTATTTTCAGTAAGTAGATATAAATTATTTTGGTCGGTACTTTCACCAGACTGAGAAATTGTAGTCAATGCTGAGTAGATGAAAACATTGTTGAACTTTTTTGTACGATGTCAAAAAACTGCAATTTGTACGGCCCAATTTCTATAAAAACGTTATATTGATATTAGTATTTATTTTTATTTTACGGGGGGGGGGGGGGAGCTTTGACGTTGTGTGCACTATATAAAATTGTAAAAGAATGGTCTTAAATAAAAATACAATAAAACTATGTCGATCATTTATTATCCAATTATTTTATTAAAATTGTGTCGGAAAAATTTTCATTTGAATACAGAGTTCCATGCTATTCAACATGATTATAAATATTAAATATAATCTTCTCTGCAGCTTTTATAATGAGTTACGATCATATTTATTTGTCTTTCCATAAGCTGCGACATCGTTACACAAATGCCATCAATTCATCACGAAGGACGCGACTGGGCGAACGATGCGGGGTGGAAAGTTGATTTATGGCAAAAGTTGTGGAGAAATTAGACTCTCGCTATGCATGTAAATTCGTGGCGGTACCCCGCTTTATGGACCCGCAATTGCGCCGCCTCACAAATGGCAGTTGCTACTTTTGGTTAATTTTAATTCGGGGAACGCTATTTCGATACCATAAATTCGGCTTGGAAGAATGGAATTAAATGTACGCGTGAATACAATCGAGTCCTTTAGTTTATACATTTCCTTCAAGAAGGATGATATGAATACTAAGAAAGTAAGTTCTTATAAGCCCAGACTATTATTATTATTATTAATTTTAGTATTTTAAAGTATATAAAATAATATAAACTATTATTGATGGCGCTCAAAAATATTTATCCATACGTCACGACAGTTTCAAGATGGAGGTTACCTTTTTTTTCGAGTTACCGTATGCAAAGCACATTTGAGATAATCCAGTTTGCTTTTGTTGATTACTGGGTGTACATTGCTTACAATTTACGTTAATTAAGCCATCGAGTTAATTATAATTAGATTGTATAATTTGTTTGAATTTATATCAGTGTACTAAATAAATTTTGTATAAAATTATAAATTTGATAAATAAGTTGTGTATAATAAGATGTGTTAGATTTTTACTTCATACACCCCAGCTCTAACTAAATTAGCAAAACTTCTCTAGTTACAATAACTCATTCAAGTTAAAAATGATTGTCAGATTACTTTATAGATGAGAACGTTTGATGTTTGACTAAATGTGATAACAGTTAGGGAAAAGTTCAGAAACTGTTTGTTTGTATCAAAATGAACCTTCCAACATTTGGATGAGATAGGGTAAAATATCCATTTAAACATGTATGTGTATATGTTCAAGGCAATTTTCTTTGTTATCAGCCCCATTAAGTCACCAATAAACAGATATAAGGAAAAGTTTTGTCTGTATTAACTTTTCCCTATGGAGATAAACATCACGACAGATAGAATAAATTTCCTCTTAATAAATTGGTAGTTTTATAACCCCTGATAAAAGAAGGGAGTGAAATTAAAGTACTTAAATAAGTATTTTTAGTTATTAGTTGCTGGAGATGTGATACATAAAGAAATTTTTATTAATGCCCTTATAATTGGTTAAATTCAAAATCTATTAAAATGATAGTATCTAAAAATATGTTAAATACTCTTTTATTGTTGTCAGAACATATAGTGTCCATTATTTTCAAGTTTATTATTCCTAATCCTATTTTATAAAAGATCCTTGAATTTACATAGAATTACGATGCAGTGGCAGGCATCTTAACGTTCAAGCGATTGTTCACATCTCGTATCCTTGACAGCACCCTCTCGTCGAGAAGGGAATGATTGGAAGAGAATAAGCCTTAAGTGGATTAATGAAACCGATTGACTGAGACCGCATTTTAGTGTCGGATCCGATTATCCATGTCAGCCTTCCGGAAATGGCATAGCATTGGTCGTCGATCTAAATGCCACTGCACGGGAACAGATCGAAGGCATTGCAGCGATAGACATCGGTCCGCTATGGATTTTGAAACAATACAGCCAGAACTGAATGTCCCGACAATTTAATAACTGCTAAAATTGACTATTATTAGTTTTTTAATGAATATTCAAATAATTTTTTTTATTTAATTTAATTTTTCATTAATTTCCTTGCTAGGATAGCGATATTTTCGCCTCATTAAATTTAAAACTAAAGGATTTTCTTCTACTGAATTGATAAGACTGAAACATTCGAGTTGAATAAGATATGTTATATCTAAGTTAATCTAGACAGTATAATAAAATTGTCCATTAAGTTAGTCAAATTATCTATGATCGTTTATAATTAATAATAACTACCGTAAATTAATGTAAATGTAACATACAGATTTTTTAACTGTAAAAAAATCAGTTTCAGTGGTAATGGTCATATTAAACGTAGATTTTAGATAAATATAACTGGATCATCGAGGCTTATAACAGGAGATAAAACTAAACGTGAATTTAATTTTACCCCGATGATATTTCGTTTGTTTTGCATGTTTTATAAACTTTTTACAATATAGAATGGTTAACAATATACAGTGTGCGTGCTTATTACGTTTGCAAGTATCATAACATTATAATATTATCAATATCTAAATCGAAAAGTACTACACTATACTTGCTGAATGAGAGTATTTAAAAAAATCACAATTTCGAGGGAAATTTGTATTTATTATTTATAGTATTATATGTATACTGACATTAACCAAAGCCAATTTTTATTTTTCCTTAAATATTTCTATTATTTGCAATCAACTGAGTATTCCGTGTAAATTTGCAAAGTAAATTCAATTGTCTGAAAATGAACAACCTGCCAAGTTATAAGTCATTATTACCAACGAACAATAGAAGAGGTATCTGTGAAATGATAAATACATTTGAGATTCAAAGGGTTTATAGTTTAATTGAAAATATCAATGCTTTGTTTTTTGTTATATACTTTATAACAATAATTAGCCAAATTTTAAAATAAAAAAAAATATATTTGGGGCGACCAAAATGAACTCGAATTTTTGGTACAGAATTTGTTTAAATAACATATATTTTGCCTAAAGATAATTAAGAGAATTATAGAGCTCAAGTAGAAAATCTTTTCGTACATTAATTCGATTTTCGGTAGTGATACCGCTGAGACCGAAACCAACCTCTTGTCATCTTATCCCGTCTCGGATTTTGAGACGAGACCGTACATCACATTGTCCTGACGAGAGTTTTGGCGAGACGTCTGTCCGTATTCTCTTTTAGATATTATTGTGTTATAAAATCTGAAAAGTTACTAATGTATAAGAATACTAATAATTAAGAATTATTATTAAAAATTATAAAATTTACAACATACGCCTTTTTTCTGTTTCCGATGTAGAATTTTCAACTGAAAGTGATTAAATCAATTACAAAAAGAGTTAATTTTATAGTCTGTTATTTTGTAAAAATGCCTAAAACTTAGCTTTTGTGTTTAAGTAAATTTTAATCAAAAATTACTTTCTAAATGAGATAATCTGTTTTACAATTATTTGAGGTCAAAGGAAGTAATTTCCTTCTCATACAATATTTCCTTATATATTATTATAGTTTTATAAATTAAAACATAAATTATTATTAAAAATAATTAATATGCTAGTTTATTTTTCTTTGAAATGGTCAATGGTCTTTTAATTAAAAGGTGATCATTCTTCTTTTTAAAATAGATTTATTTCAAAACCATGGAATATTTTGGTATCTTTACAAATAATACATATAAGTTTAATTAAATATCAATAATTTAATTATTAGAAATATTCCACTTGACGATTCTTTATTGTTTAGTTTCCTGATAATTATCAGTTTTATTAATCGACTTTATATTTTTGCTAACGTACTACTGAATACTTAATACAATTTCAAATTGCTGCACATAACAGGCTTATATTTAATCTCTATAAGACAGGCTTTCCTGAAAGACAAAATTTAATTGAAAATTAGTTAATCTGTGTGACTGTAAGTTTCACAATTACAAAAAGTCTTATTAGAAATCATCTTTTATATCACAGTCGCTGTAAATTGAAAAATATCAAAATTATATTTCCCTAAATCATCGACGATTTTAAGTTTTGGAAGTACGAAACAGTCACAAACCATTTTCAATTTCATTTGCATCACTGACATTCTAAATTGATAGGAGTCCCACTTGTACATATTTGTAACTTTCATGAGAGATATATAAAAATCAAACGAATATGTCGGTGCCCCGTAATTAAAGTGATTCCAATACGATTGCATTTTTTTGGACGTTATTCAATTTTATTTTATTAGTTTAATATTTCTTGTTTATTTTTGTAAATCCACGGCAAAATGAATTTTGTCAAATTAGTTATTACTTTTTTACGTTTAATTGCCTTTTTCAACATAAAATCCCTGAAATAAAATGTTTCAGTGTATCCATGTTATGAAAACCGATTGACAATTCGAGAGTATTTAATGTCAAAACGAAAACTGTTTTTGTTATTTTTTCCAATTAGTACTAACCCTATGGTAAGTAGTAAAATATTGTTGCTGGTAGTGAAAATTGCTACGTTAATTAATTGTTACGTAAATTAATATTATTTTAATTAAGTTTAATTTACCTCAAGATTTAATTTTTTATGAAACTCATTTACATAATCGTTTCGCGATATCTACTTAAATGCATGTAATGATAATACTTGTGGTTATTTGAAAATGCCAACTGTGCAGCAATTGTACATTTAATTGCGGAGGGAGGTAATGAGCCGTTGTCGTTTTAATGAAACACTGCTGCAGAGATCCGATAGGGTCACCCACTCACTTTGATAAACTGTGTCTTCCTACCAACATGGGATTTCATTGTTACAATCGAAAACCAGTTACTCAGCGAACGATGTTGGGCGGATCATCAATTACTTAAATGTACCCCTTATGTCTACAATTTCATAAATGAATTACTTATTCTTACACTAAATTAAATTAATATTTGAATATGCATGCCAAAATATATATTAGATTATTTCATTTACAATCTTAATAAAAATTAATAATTTAATATGTAATTCAGTTAAATATAAATTGTTAAAATTATTTTTTCACTAGCGTGGAAGACAAGAGTTTCGAAGCCGCAATAACAAGGAAAATGAAATTGATGAAAACTCGTAACACTAGTTACTTTTTTTGTAAGCTAATCATTATTAGATTGATAGAGTTTTCAGCTTAATTCTTTTTTTGGAACGAAATCAAATGTATGAAGGATCGAAAATAAGATTTTCCACATTTCATTTATCAAGAGCTTCGCTGTCGAATGACTGTGCCGATTTAATTCGACGATTTCATTTCGATACAAATCGATTAGTAATTGTCTTTTATAAATATTCTACAATTCCGTTTTAGGAAATGATATATTGTGTTAAGACGTACTTTGTATTTAGAATTACATTAAGTTAAATTTAAATAGAATAGTTTTAATGTACCAACTAAGAATTTTAACATCAACTGTTTTTTTTACGACCCGTCGAGAAAATAACATTTTATGGACTCTACCATTATCGTAGTTACTAAGATTTGATACAAAAAAGTGCATTTGTATTATTTACGGTTAATGGGAAATTAAAATACTTTTTTAAGCATAAAGAAGAGATTTGATAAACCAAACTGATGAGGTATAAGTGATGAATTTAAAAAGACAATTCATCGCCATTTTGTAAAAATTAAAAGTTATAACAGCACTTTACATATTGAGGGGGAGGACTACTACGAAGTGATTGTGTTGACACACGAGTAATCTCAAACATAAAGCATCGACGTTGCCATATAAAAGATCAATTATAAAGAGGTATTGTTAAGTTTTCATTATTAAATATTATATTTTATGTAATTAAATAATTTTCTAGAGAATATATATGGTAATAGTCATTGCGGTGAGATACAATAATAATCTTTATTTGTTGATTTGGTACCAAATATATTAAATTATACAATTATTATAATGTAAATTTTCATTTTGTGTAACCCATCTAATACTTGATACCTGATATCCTTAGTAACGAATTGAAGCTTCAGTAATTTACATTTTTATTCATTAAAAAGCGAGTTTCTTATTTCTTAAGAACTCACATACGACTATCTAGTAGAAAGATTCTGCCACTATGATGGAGGAAGTTATCTCCGGTAATAAAAAGATTCCATCTGGCAACATGTGGATTCAGGAAAGGGTTCGGATCGAGTATGGCAATGTACACACAGGTAAATTACTTCAGTCTTTTTCAGGAGGTTCAGAACAGCCTCATTTGTTAACCGCAAACCGTCGTGGCTGCAATTTTTTAAGCTCGAATTATTTTTGTGAATGGTCTCGAGGGAAAAATAAAACTTACAGCCAGACTTCAAGTTGGTATTCAAAGAAAACAATACTTTAAACACAAAAGTTTCAGGAAAACTTGTTAGCTCTACCCCTAATATTGTTATTAGGTTTTTTTTATGCGCAAGCCTTATTTCAGTTTTACACTTGAAGTGAAATACAAAACAGCTGGAACCAATTTCAACTTTTTTCACTTAAAAGTTTTGTGTACGTAATCGTCATGATATGGCAAACAGGTTTCATTATTTCAAACATATTTACAAATGTTGCCCAATTTAATTGGAGTTTACTTTTGATGATCAATTTTAACATTTTTAGTAAATCTTTCTCGACTCGTTTATCCAAAAATAAAGTGCAGACGCACATATTTATTTTTTAACATATGGACAATATTTATTTAATTTATTACATCTTATATTAATCATTATAATTATTTTTTGTTAATCTATGCAATTAATTACTTTTTTATTAAATACATTTATTACTTTTTCACACATTAACAGAAAATAAAAGAGCAAGTAAGTAAAATTTAAAAACTCGTTCCCATAATTAATCTAAAAACCTTAATAAATTATTATTTTTTAAATATGTTTAAAATTGTGATTGGTGTATTTTATCAATGTTCACCTGAATCTGCCATAATAGGACCTTCAAATAATGAAAATATTGATTAGGGAAGTAGTTAAATTTTTAATTTCAAATATTATAAATTTCGTTTAAAAATTTTATTACAAAATGCTATAAATTAAATAGGAGCATAAAAGTTAATTTCGTATTAATATACTGGTAAATTAAATAAAATCTCATGAACTACAGTTTAATAAAATTATTTTACTTATTTGACTACGTCGATTTAATCGGCAACTTCAAAATGTTCAAATATCTGATAATTGAAATTCCATTTTGGTATAATGAACTTTATATAGTTTAACTGTATGCTTTATAACAACATTAGATATTTTCCCTTAAATTATTTAATTTAAATATGTGAATTTCAATCAAAAACGATTCCTGTGTTAGATAAGTTTGGTATTCGTTAATATATTTTTTAATTTAGCATTTGTAAATTTATAAATTTTATAATACAAATGAGTCCTTCCAATATAGCTTTTTTGATATACTATTTAAGATTATGTATAAAAGTTTTGTTATCGAATTTTATAGTTTCGACATTAATAAATTATTTTATATTTAATAAGAATCCATTAGAGTTTATAGTAATAAAAATTTTATCTTTTCGAAGCAATTGATTGTCTGTGTCATTTCATTTGGGTGTAACCTACCAGATCGGCAGTTTCTACGTTATATCAGTTTCGGGTTGTTTCCACGTGATCAAGTGTGAAATCGGCACAGGAGAAGCACACAATCGGTCGACTAACCGCTCTGCGGCTCTTTGGCCCGTTCCAGCCATATCCTGGTGCATTTTTGAGTTCGGTCGGCCGATGGATGACAGAATATCACTCTGTCCATCCTTGTACTTTTACTCTTTTACTAAACTGTGAAATATCACTGGACATTAAATAAAACTGTACAATATGAGCCATCGAGTCTAGAGTAAAATTGTTCATTAAGCAATTAGCAATTCTTTTGAAGACTGGCAAATAGAGAAGTCAAGGATTTGATGAACAATTCTTTTAATAATAAAATGAACCTGAAATAACACTTTTGGTCTACTTTTTACAGTAGTTTAAATTAGATATTAAAAAAATATTAAATGTAACTTAGGGATGGCAATCTCAATAATTTTAAAATTTAGACGTCGTTACAAAATACTTTGTACGAGAAATTGAAATCCCATTATTCAAATTAATACCCTCTAGAATTAAATAAAAAACAACCCTTTAATTAATTAAACCTTTGTGAGTTATAGTTACCACGTACATTCCATTTGCCTCATTTTTTATCAAATAAACGGCAATTATACAAATATGAAACCCAATTAGATATAACGGAATCAATATATTTCGCTAATTGGGCAATTCTGTAATTGAACACAATCCGAAAGCAAATAGAATTCGGATATTCGAGTTGAATTATTTGTTGTAGAATTGCCTTAATTTATAACCGATTTGGGCAATTGTTCAAGTAATATCCAGGGGTTGCTTAAATTTGGTAGGTTTATTTTCCATTATTTTCATTAATAACAGAATGGCACTAAATAATTGTTACAAAATTAACTCTTTGACGGGTTTAAAATAATTTTCAAAAACTCGACATGCGCTACCACAATAGTTGTGGACGATTGACATGAAATTTGCAGTAAATTCTACCAACAAGAGAGATAAAATAAAAAAATATTTAAAATACAGGCTGTTAAAAAGCAATGTAAAATATTTAAACGGGTAATAATTCGATCGACTGAAATAAGTTTTTTGACTTGATAAAATATTTTTTTTTGTTTGTGTTTTGTCCATACTATTACCCCTTTAAATATAAAAAATTAACGCCCAATAATAAATGTTCTATAACAATGATAATAATATAACTTGTTATAAAATATTTATTTTTGAGAAAATCTTATCCTAACATAATTAAGTAAAGTAAACTAAACATGTATCATAAATTATTGATGTTGTAATTTATATTACTATTGCAAGAAATAAAGTATAAGATCATTTTTATATGAAAATATTCTTTTTAAAATTATGAAAGCAAAAATGACTGTTGTGCCAGTCCGACTCCTGCTGTGTGTACTTAAATTAGATAATGTTAAATTTAATTCTACAGTATGTTCATAGAACATAAAATTAAAACATTTTCATTTCATTTTCAGTCTACATTAAATATAATTATATGGTTCATACACACTTAGAAAAAAGTATGAAACAACAGTGGCTTAATATGGTTCTCGTAAAAAATTTCTGTTGTTTTAAACGTTAATAATTTAAAAATGATTTGACGACAATAATTAAGAACATTTTTAACTGGAAGTTACTCATGAATAAGTCTAGTTTAAACATTTATTGATTGCTTCCCCATCTTAAACATGGAAGAGATTATTTTCATGTGATGTGAATTTACTAATTTATGCATGACTGCGATTAAATTCTACGTTTCCGATAATATTAAAAGTTAATTTCGATAAAAAATATTAAAAGTCGACGTGTCTAAGCATAATTTAATATTTAAATTTTTACATCGCTTTGCAATTCCCTCTGGCTCATTAGAATATTTATACTCTCTAGTTATATTTAATTTTTATTCATTTTCAGGTACTTTTGTGGTTGTCTGGAAAAAAGGTGCATCTCTCTTAAGCGCAGGACAACAGAAGATTACTAGGGATACCAGAGTGTCGTTGCATGGCTACAATTTAGAGATACGGGACATAAAGTCGTCTGATCAAGGTGATTACACCTGTCAATTAGGTGATGGAGCTGATGGTGATCTTATTCACACTATAGAAATATTAAGTAAGTAAAATTAATTTTTATATTTGATAATTAAGGTCAATGTTAACATAAATTTAATCTGAACATCTAGTTTATTAAATTTATTAGGTAAAACTAAATTTTTACAATGCCTCTTTATTGTAAGTTATTGTCATTAACATATTTAAATTAAATTATTTTTTAACTGCTACTAAATTTACTTTTCACTTGATGAATACAATATCAAGTGGTAATAAACAGTAAATAAGAATAAATTTGTAATTAAACTTTTATTAGCCACTTTTATTTTTTAATACGATATCATTGTACAGTCGATGATCTAGAATTATTTGTATTTCGATTTATATCAATTAAAATGAACTTTCTGATTCGATCCAAATATTCAGGAAATCTCTCAATGTCATTGTGACCAGCCCCTTCTACCCAAAGTGGATCAACCGCGGTTGGACATTTATTGTAAAGAGATAGCCCATGAAAAAAGTCAATTGTTTGATCATTCGTTCCATGGATTATTAATGTCGGCGATGTAATTCTGTGAACTTTATCGATGTTTCTGAAGAAGTCTAAGCAGCATGTTTTTCTCTTGTGCGGAAATAACACTCTGATTCCTGACATAAGAGATGAATGTAATATAACACCTGCTACGGTACATTTTGAAGCCAATTCGATGGTAGGAACTGTTCCTATACTTTGGCCATATAATATAATTTCATCTGGTAAAATTTCGTACCTTAACCTCAAACTATCGAAAACTGCTTCGATATCTGCATAAAGATTTTTCTCAGTAGGTTTTCCTTGACTTTGACCATATCCAGAGTAGTCGTAAGCACAAACGTTACAGTTTAATATAGTGCCCAAATAAAAATATAAATTACTCATATCACCAATGTCTACGGCATTACCATGTGAAAATAAAATGGTATAATAGGGAGATGTGGAACATCTAATGTACGCGCACACAATGGTATTTTGCCTTCTGGTTTTTGTACAATACACCTCGATCTTCTTTTGGTTACTGTCAGAATATATCCATGTCCTTGGTCTAAAATTCAACTTGATTTGTCCGTTTTCTTCTATCAAGTCATAAGTTGGATCTGGAGGTCGAAATGATAATTTATTTATTAATCTGGTATTGCACGGCATACAACAAAAGAAGCAACAAAATGTGCCTAAAGTTACTTGCATATTCTACGATCTATACCTAAATAATTTTTTAGTCACAAGTAATTTTCTATGAAAATGACGGACTTTTTGTTACACCTGTCAATTATGAAACCCACTTACTGTCATAAAAATGATGATCGATATTGCTGGAACGGAAATAAAAAAAAACTGCTGTAAAACGGAATTAAAATATTTTCCGATGGTTTTCAATATAAACTTCAATAAATAAAATTCATATTAAAGTTATGAATAAATAATAATATGCATAATAATATTAATAATGTTTTAATCATTTTCCAGATGAATATAGAAATGAATATTTTTATTTCAATTTATATTCAACTGATTATTTGATGTTTACTATTAATGTAAACAATACATGCGTTATTTTATTATTGAGCCCTGCAATTGAGCTGTGTTTACCTCAATACGGATTTGCAAACATTATGAATCGACTATATTCAGCATTTTTAAATACACATTGCAGATACATACATTGAGAAGTGTAAATATTTACAAATTTCAAAATTGAAATATTTTCTCTTTTTTCTATCGATGAATATTAATTAAATTAGGTAGTATGTTTTAGTTATATATGTTTGCGTTACAGAATTTTTATAAAATGAAATGAATTCGAATATTAGAAAATATTTCAAAATATTAAATGTTCTCTTGTTAAAAGCAATATCTACACTGTTCTGTTTACTAATTTGTTATTCATTTATTAATAATCATAATTGTTAGGAATATGTATGTATATGTAAATTTACAATATTAATTCATTTGTTATGCATAATAAAATTGTAATTTTATTTACGAGTAATTATTCATTTTATTATGCTTATATGTAATCTAAATATGGTTTAGTGATTACCTACACTAAATGAATTAATTACTAATTGAAAC
This sequence comes from Aethina tumida, assembly GCF_024364675.1. Classification (NCBI taxonomy): domain Eukaryota; kingdom Metazoa; phylum Arthropoda; class Insecta; order Coleoptera; family Nitidulidae; genus Aethina; species Aethina tumida. Next base: position 17,501,236 of record NC_065437.1, on the reverse strand, counting down.
AAGCTAAAATTACAATAAGTTCGATTTGAAATGGAAATAAATGATCAATTTTAAACAGATGTTAAATTGGTATATCATTAGAAAATAACTTGGCAGTACAGTAATATATGCGAGCTTCATATATTACTAATAAGTATGCACATACATTATGGTGCTCTAATTGTACGATCATAATCCGAATTATTTGGATGTATTCACATTTCACCAATAATAAATTGTACATTTTTCAAAACTAAATACACTATAAAGCACTTCATTAGTGCACAGACTGTTTTAATCCTACATGATTCGGTTTTTGATTATTAGGAATGTATTTCAATGAGATTTTTTTGAAAATCGAAAGGTCTATAAAAATGTTTCTGTCGGTTTGTTTAGAGAATTTTAATATATACTTTTAATATTGAACATTTACTTGAAATTTTCAATTAAGAGATTGTTCAATCAATATTTATGTGATTCAGTTCTTGTTATTACAGTAAAATGGTGTGAAATGATAAGTAGTGCATTATATAAAGTAGATGACAAAATTTTGATTCTCACCTTACTTGCTGTAATATATTTAGTATTGATGACTTGTTTTCTTCATAAAATTTTGCCCACAAAAGTAACTTTCAATATTTTACTGGGTTTTTAATTTAAACAAACTGAATTCGTAGTAGCTTCAGAATTAAAATTAATTAAAAGTCAAGAATTAATAATTTGTAACTAATTTTTGCATTTACAGGATCAGCGCTTATAGTAGTGGCATTGATTATGGCAGCAGCAAACTACTACTACATTTATTTAAAAAATGAGCTGTACTACTTTTGGAAGTCAGTACCTATCCTGTTTTGTCAGTTACTGTTGTGTTTATTAAGCAACTGGTCAATCTAATTTTATACTTATAAAAAATTGGGTACCAATGGACTAAATTATAACAATTTTTTATTTTTGGGTCGTTCATTACTCTTGCTTATTATAATTATTTATTCTTTGGTCGAATTAAAACTGAAAAAGTATAATTGTTATTGTCACCAAGGCCGAACGAAAAATGAAGAGATAGCTAAGAATTTATGGCAAAATAAGTCAGTGGTTTCCCGTATTATTAAAATATTTAGAGACCGGAAAAGTGGTAGGTAGAAATTTGGACTATTTGGAGAAAATGGGCTAAAATTAGTTGAGTGAGAAAGTGTTTAATGGATGGGGATTCGTTTGACTCAAGACTTACAAGAAAAGCTCTAGTTTCTCCTAGAAATGTGATGATCTAATTCCTTAGGATTATATTCCCTGGACTACAGAACAATGGAGACGAGTATTTTTAGTAACGAGTCTAAATTTAATTAATAAAAAAATATGGTTCTGTAAAACATCCCGGAGGGACAAAACTGAAGCATGGTCGCAGTTCAATTATCTCATGGGGATGCTCTATACTAGCACGATCGAAAATACAAATTCGAAATTGAGATATCTTGCCGATACTTAAATTAAATAACACAGATTTAATCAATAAAAATTTCTTTCAAAATTAGTAATTTAATTTGGTAAATTATTACATTATATCGATCGATCATATTCTATTACATCCAGATTGAATAGTGTAATGTAACTATAATTACAGTATGTACTTCAGTGGAGTTACATCTTTTTTTAAACACATTCACTTGGTAAGAATTTTTGGATAACCTTTATATTTTTTATATTTCTTAGTTTTATTTAATAAAGTAGTTTTGTTAAAACTTGTTTATGGACATTCATTGTATATATGTATAACATAATAACATATTTTAATTATACCACTTTGCGTAGTTTATCGGGTTGAATAAAAGTGTGCCCTTAGTCTCGAAAAGCTAATTATCTTCTAAAAAGAATCGATATAAGTTGGCAGCGATAGGGCACCGTGATAAAAAACGTGACTAGAGTGGTGCAGGCTACTTTCCACTTTGTTTGAAGAAGGGATCACATTCTCGCTTATCTTTTGTCTATTGTAGGTACAGCATTTTGCTTACACTTTCTGATATCAATCAGTATGTTAAAGGTTATAAAACCATAACAAATGCTTTCATAACTATATAATAATATGGTATACTGATATTAAGTATTATAATTTCAATTATTTTGCGACCTTTTTGAGATTTTATTGTTTAAATAAAGAATACTCAGTTATTGTTTTTTAATTAGTGAATGATATACATGGAAAATTCGCCATATGGTATTCTACGATATTTATGAACGATACAATACAACGAGGCTGCGAACAGGAAAGGGAGATGCGAAACGTTCTAATGAAAACAATGCAAATTAAAAACCCATCTTGCTCATTATGAAGTGGAATTGAAAAAGCACTCAATTTAAATTAGATTGTTGTGATAATAATTGTTTGGCTCATCTGCCTGAAGATAAACGTAGTGGGGCTCTGGGAGCAGTAATCTTGTCTGAGCAGTGACAGTTTTCTCTAATGTTTCGAATTATTATTTCACAAATAATGGTTTAATCGTAATACTTTAAAATTGAATTGATATTTTTGTATAAACTTTCTTTTAACTCGTTTAATTTATGACTATGAAGTACACTATATTTAAAGAAAAATGCAGAATTTCTTAAAAGAACTTCTTGGTTTCATTTATTTAAAATCAACAACGATACAGAAAAGTTGGCGTAAGCGAAGTACTGTGTGTAATTTTTAATTCTAAACTATGGCCGTTTCGATTTCCTAAATGACACACTCTAAAAATGGTCCACCTGAGCCTAGATAATTTACTCATATCCATTTCTTTTTATAATACACACCAAAACACAGTGAAGTTGCTCTTGATTTTTTTTAGGATAAACTTATTTCACGTTGTAAAAAAGAGAACGTGGAGACACTCTTTTTAATTCGGAAACTTTCTTTTTAATAAAAACATTTCAAAAAAATATACGTTTCTACAACAGTAATTTCTTATTATGTTATAATTTAATTAATCAACTTTTGACGCGACAACTTTGTACTAGAAAGCATTGTTAACTGTTATTTGATATTTGAATCATTAACTCTAAAAAAACTAATGCACCATCCCCTCTATAAGTACTATTTTGATTAAAAAAGCTTAGCAATATATCCAAAACATTTTCACTTTTTGTTATTCAAATATACCAACGGTATGTTATAAGCAATTTTTTGAGAGTGAACATGGAAAATACACCTGACCTTATGAATTATGATGTTCCCTGCTGATGACATAATTCAGGTGTATGCTACAATCATTTTTACTTGTGTGCAGTGCATATTTTATGCAGGGGCAATGCGATAGAACTGAATTTATGGACGCCATTTAAAGGTGGTTTACTTTTATGGTTACAAAGGGCCAAGGTATAAAATTCGCCGCAACATTTCGACTCGCAGTGGAAATTGTCTTTCCCCATATGAATTTTAAAGCACCTCCAGCCGTGCAGTCGTATCGTTCGTGTTACTTTGTAATTTTATTGAATGATTTAGCGCCACTATTTGTTTAAAGATATATGATATGCTATGAATAATTTGATATATTTATTAATGGATCTTTGTAAATTTACAGCATAGCGAGATTTCAAATTAAAAATAATAATTAAATTGTTTACAAATAAAATGAATAAATTTTGGATATGTGGATAAAATGTGTGTTTTATCACTGGCAGTGGGTATACAGGAAAAAACAAATTAGAAATCATTTAATAAAAGTTGCTTTGTTTCTTCAAAATATTTTTAGTAATGGAAAAATTAGTTGAACATTGCTGTAGTAAAACGGATTTTAAAAATGAGTTAATTAATTTGTCGTTGTTTAAAATTTCAAATTTTTATTCTCTAACGTTTAGTTTAACATTGTTTACATTCATAAGAAACAATAACAAACTGTAATAATGCATAACAAACAAGTACACTGTGCTTGCGAGGATTTTAAAAAAACAAAAATACTCTAAATATTAAAATATCTGCATTATAAATATGTACAATAACTTTTGAATGACTATTTTGTTTTACCCTTTTATCTGTAGAATATAAAGAATGTCACTTTAAACTTGTTATATATAGGTGAATAATTTTACATTCGAATCGTTTTTGACATTTTTTTTTTCAGCTGCACCAAGCATACAAATTTTTCCTCAGAATGGCAAAGTGGTCGCCAAGAAAGGCGGGACAGTTTCATTTGAATGCAAAGCTAATGGGAATCCAGGTCCTATCATTCAGTGGTCTAAAAAGGTAAGTTATCTGAAAAGATTTGGTTAAAGAAAGGAATTAAATGAATAACAAACTACTTTTAACTTTTACTATTATATTCCTCACAGGAAATAAAATAATTAAATTGATTGAAAGAAATAAAAATCATTTTGATTTTATGAGGTTCTTGCACGATCAAGCAATGAGTGTTTAAAATTTTTAAATTTCAGGATGGAATTCTTCCTTCTGGACTTCAAGTACAGTCTGGCTATCTGTTAAATTTAAACGATATAAGACGACAAGATGCAGGACTGTATCAGTGCACAGCTTCTAATGGAATAGGACAACCTATTACTGGAGAAATTAATCTACATGTATTATGTAAGTGTAAAAGCGTGAAAAATCCCATAAAATTTTAAGAACATTTCGAAATTTTACTTGAAACAATTTTCAATGTTTCTGTCGTATTTAATAAAATATTTTCATGTTCTTACCTAATCTCAAATAACTGGAAGTAATGAAAGATTTATAAATTTTTAGATCCTCCAGAGGTGAGCGTACTGCGGTCCTGGGTGAACTCCGGTGAAGGATTAGAAGCTAAATTAGACTGTATTGTGCACGCTGATCCTCCAGCTGAGGTAAGTTTTCCAGCATAAATCTGTCAACTCTAATTACATCAACTGTAATTGTGTCCTATTGTTTTTCGTTTTAATTAATGTTTATTTATTAAGGCGAATTAATAGCGCAATCCAAAATCCTACGTTGTAGTACTTCTTTTTAATAAGATCACTTGTTAATTTAACTTCATCATGTTGATAATTAATTATCTTATTATGACTATTTATTTCGTTCTTCGGGAAATAATTATCTCAATTAGTTTGTATTTTTATGAATTTTATTATTAGTTGCGAATTTTAAGTAAATAAAGAGACATTTTCCCTGTTATTAAATTGTTTTTTCTATGTTTTGTGTAAAACCAAACTAAAAAAGTATGTTTAACATGTTGAAAGGTTAAAATCAAACATATTTTGTTTGTGTTCTTATATACATGGTGACTACTTGAATCATTAGTACATTAGTAGAGGATCTTCTGCTTCCATTTTAATTACCAGTAACCTTATTTCAAATGGAATTACCATTCGTCCCGAATTTTTTAATTCTCTATGAATTTGTTGTATATATATATATATATATATATATATATATATATATATATCACAGCCAACATGAATATTTTTACAAAAATATAATATGTGAAAAAAATGTTTGAAAATCTTTTTTAGTTCTCTATAAACCTCTAATGAATCAATTAAACATCCTGTATATTATACGTATTTTAAGTAAACAATAATATATAATAATAATTCTATAAAATACATTTTTAAATATCATTTACAACGGTATAAATGACTAAAATACGAAAACAATTTAAAATTACCATAATATTTAAATTTGAATTGTATTGTGTAATATTCATACATGATTAAACATAATAATAAATGAATAATTTCAAATTATTTTTCATTCTTCAAATATAATATTCCACAACACTATTTACAATGAATCTCAGTCGTTATAATTTAAAAATTTCAATTATAATTTGTAACATCTTATTTATATTTAAGTCTACTATATTAAAAAATATATTAAATTTAGAAATGTTTATGAAATTATTTTAATGACGGAGAAACATCTACATAATTTTCATCCTCTCCTTTGCATACGTTTTTACGTGTCTCTATAAAAATAATTTATGAAAGCGAATTGAATGTACAAAGAAGGAATAAGTTAAATTATGTGATTTGAATCTGAAAAGGTTGTGACGTTGAGTTTTTTATTAAAAGAGCTGTAGGGTAAGACTCTTGTAACCTTGTCTTGGGAGGTGGAATAGAACATTAATATGATTATAAAGTTGGAGATTAGGAACATTTATAAGGAGATTGAAATACTAATTGCTACCGCCGCGTCCCGTTACTATTTCTATGGCGGGGGTGGGCGTAACATGATATAAAGACATGAATACATTTTATTTAACAAATCGTCGGGAAGTGCATAATAATGCCTTTTTGCTCTTTCGCTGCGAATGAGAACTGTTGTTCAGTATTTTATTATTATTTTGACGTATTTTCTTTTCTAAATAACAAGAATTTTGTTCAATTTTTCTTCAAAAGTCTCATTAAAATTAAATCAATTAATTGGTTGTGCCATTCATATTAAAATAGCAATAATAATAATAATAATAATAATAATAATAAAATTATTCAATTAACATTAATTCCCTTGTTTTAGGTACTTTGGTATCAAGATTCATTTCCTCTTCAACCGACTGACAGAAGGCTTATGAACAACAATGGCCAAACTTATACGTTGACGATAAAAAAAGTACAGCTTTCCGATTTTGGAAATTACAGTTGTATTGTATCCAATTCGCTAGGACGGGATAAGAAATACATAGAACTATCAGGAAAACCTGGACCTGCCCGAATTATCAGCCCGCAATATTCCAATCCCCACGAATATGAACTAAAATGGGTTGTTCCATCTGTGTTTCCAATTTTGGAAGTCAGGATACTCTATCGGAAAATGATGGTAATTTAATATAAACTGATAATTGTGAAGTGAATTGTTTTTGGAGTTTCAACACTTGTCTTCCTTCCTCCTTTACAAATAATATTTACTATTAATATGAAAAATTTTAAGGTTGACATTTATTTAAAATGCTTATTTTAAAGGTAAATAAAAATTTATTTTAATTTCTGTTTCACTTCAGATGAACTCGTCTTATCATCTGCCGGGTCAGTGGCACGACTTATCAGTAAAACCAACTCAAAGCTACAATCCTGCCACATGTGAGAGGACGCAATCTTTCCTTATCAACAATTTGGATCCTGATTCTGTGTATGAAGTTCTTGTGCAGACGAAGAATCAACACGGATTTGGTGAACTTTCAGATATGCATCAATGGTTTACTTCAAGAAAAGGCGGTCCCTTCATGCACAGTGCGACTCATAAAAACTCTGTCACTTATCAACTTATTATTTTGTTTATCTTAATTATTAAATTAAATGAGTGTTTAGTTTGGAGTAATATAAAATGTGCGTAATTTATTCGAACAAAAGTTAATCTTGAATTTTACACAAATGTTGAATAATATGTAAAAACAAAATACATAGGGTAATTTTTAACATATTACATTGTAGTTTGCTTCGAATTATGTACATACTATTAAAATACCTCGTGGTATCGATAAATAAAATAGAGCAACATTTAATTTTTATTTGTTGGCTGTTAGTGCCCGTATTCCCTGGTTTTTATTCTTGACAGAAACTAACTTTTCACTTCAGATGCCAATTTACAATACGTACATAACATAAGAAAGCACATTCATATAAATTACATTTTTTAATTTTGAAAACATTGAATATATGTCTTGAAAAATTGACATTTTGTGATATATATCATTCTAGATGCTCTAAAATATTAAAAATAACATTGAAAATTAAAAAAAATTAATTTATTCACTAATAATAATTATTAGCATAGCTAAGTATTTTCAAATAAATTGTTTGTTATTTTAAGATATATTGTTAATGTGTAAATTTTTTGTATATTAATATTTATATTATTTATTTTAATAGGCTCATCTATTGAGATTCAAATCTGGTAGTTTTGTTATGTACTGAATTTTTGTATATTATTATTATTTTTTTAATTTATCACATTTCAGTATCAATAATGCCGAATTAATAGTTTAAAAAAAGTTTTTTTTATGTAAGAATTAATATTTGTTTTATGTATAGTCATAAGCAAGCAGTGTTTTGGAGGGTCTCAGGAGTTTAGAGATTTGAAATTATTATTTGCGTATCTGATAATAAAATTACAGAGTTGCTAAAACGTTTGACAACAATTAATTATTTTAATAGAGAAATTAATATAAGAATTAAAGAGTTTATAGTTATCTATTTCTTACTAAAAATTTTACTGTATATTTAATTTTTTATTAAACCCTTACTCACTACTGCATATGACTGTAATAATAATATATAGAGCGATCCCTATATAATGGGCTACAGTTCGCAGACCTATATACATAGTGTACTTAAAATCTGACAATATATTTTAAATCTATAACATTTAAAGACAAAATTTTTTTAACTAAAACATCTGAGATTTAGCTTTATATACGCATCACTCTCTATATAAACTTTACAAAAAAAAACTTATAATATATTGTTATATTATTTTTCAAAATACTGTACTATATTATCATTTCTTGATTAATTTCGTTACTTTATTCTTTATAATAAAAAAATAAAACTGTTATGCATAATTAACAAGATAGTATTTTAAATTTAATAAATTAATTAATTTAATACTCTAAGACAGGAAATAATATTTATATTTTTACAAGAATGTGTGTGTTTGTCTGTGTGTGTTTTGTGCCATATTTGTATATATATTTTTTAATGTACACACAATTTAAAATAAGTTATCATTTATTTTGTAATCATAATTTTAAAAAATTAGGTGGAATAAGAGTGAGAGATATTTAAGCAAATCACATTTGAATTGTTTATAATAGTCTTAAATTTTAATGTAAAAAACCTTTTATATGTACCAAATACATTATCTTCCAAAGACTCCATTAATATATTATTTTCCCATCCATAAATCGTATCTATCACTAGATAGATCTTGATCAAATTCATTAAAATAAGAATTAATTTTAAATTCAATTCTGAGACTGTTAAAACTAATTCAAAAACTGATGAAAGTATCCAGTAACGTTATCTGACGTCATTAATAGTAACGTTGACAACAGCAAATAGAAATCTTGTCATATCTCTAGGCGTCTAACGTCAATGTTATGTACCAAGATTGATAATAGATGGCGACAGTAAGAAAAACAATCTATAGATACACTTGCAGGAACTGAGTGGGTGTGGACCATAGACACAACAATAAAAGACATTTTTCTTTGTCTTTTAATTTGTGGAAGCCTGATCGTGTCATAAATAATAGGAATATTATCATTTTAAAAGTATTAATTATTTATTAATGAAAATTCTCTTGTGAATGTTTTTTGTAAATTATTTTAATATCTTTAATATAAAAATACAATTTATAATAATACAGTTTAACAAAAATAGTGTTGATTTATTTGCATTATTTAACATTATTACTAAATAATAATAATAACGCTACACAAAAACACACAATCAATAAATAAATATAATTGAAATAATACAATACTTCCCTCTTTAAAACATATAATACTGATTGTAATATTTTTAAAATCTGGTACTTTGTTCTTGTTTCACAGGCATGGGAGATGCGTTTGTTACCTTTGGTTTCTCAAAATGCAGCGTTTTGTATATCTTAACCAATTTTGGCATGTCCGAGTTGGGTCGTGTCCTCCAATAAATGGTCTGGATCGCATATCTTCGAGGAAAATAGCGAGAAACTGCGGAACCAAATAACTTACTTGGCGACATGATGCTTCTTGGTGTTACCAAACAGGCACACTACTGTGTTAGTGTAACGTAGTTTTTGGTACAGAAATCCATTCCATGGTATTTATATTGGAAGAAAAATACGTCACCTAGATAAATGTTATCTGAGGCTATTATCAATATTAGAAAAATGTTACAGCTAATTCTAGCAAGCCTTTTATAATAAAATACAATAGACAAATAATTACTAGATAATGTTCTAATGTTCTCAATTAATGGGTCATATAAGTTCTTATGTATTTACTTACTTAAATGTACTTTTCGTAGGACTGGCCTCGATAAAAATAGGTTTATCGGATTATAAACAACAAAAGGAACTCAAAGTGCAATAAAAATGATAAAATTAAACAATATCATCTCTACATTTACATGTTTGTACAATACAGTGCACAAATTTCGACAATGAAACGCAGGTCAGTCTCTGAAATACGTGTAGTTTTATATAAATAAGAGAAGAGTTTACTTTTTAAAAATTATAGGGTGTATATATACTTTTTTTTAATGAACACATTACAACAATTATTTGGTTTATATACCCTATAAGTCATGTAGTGATTTAATATTATGGCCTATCATTTCTTTATGATTAAAAAATATACTAAAATTGCATAAAAAATATCTTGTTACAAAGTACCAAATATTAAGATAATTCCTTAGCATATATTTAAAAATACAGTTGTTTTGTTTATATAATTATAGTTATTAATCAATACCACTATTTCAATCAATTTTTTTTTTATTTAAATGTTACCACCTAATAAAAAAGAAATTAAATCGATATTGTTCTTTTAATTAACACTTAAAAGTAAAATAAATAAATAAATAAGTAAATAAAATTTACTTTATCAGAAAATTGTTAGTGTATGATTGTTTGTATACAATAATATGAAAAATACATATAATACTATTTTTATTTTTACTGAAATAAATGGAAATATTTCTTTTACGCATATTCGCCTATGCAAGTCTATATTCGCAATAAAAATTAAAAAAATAAACTATAAATAAATTTATATCATTATACGTTTTCGTTTAGATATCAAGATTTTACATAAATAACGGGACGAAACTTAATATTTTAATAAAATAGAAACAATAATGATTGAGAGCGCCTAAACTCTTTAATAAGATTTATTAATTTATAAAAATCTGATGAGGCCTGTTACACACTATTGAAAATTCGATGCATTAAATAAACGCATTGTGTCTAGCAGACTTAATTGTAGAACTCACTTTCATTATATATATATTAATAAAACAAAAATTTAAAATTTATAAATTTTCACTAACACACTGCGTGTTACATTTTTTGTGACCAAGATAAATTTCTTTAACGTCATAAGATTTTTATGCAATCACATTGTGTGTTTATTTGGGATAATTTGATTATACCAATATCCTTTGAACTAAAAAAATGAATTTGCTTATTATTATTTCAATAAGGTTAGTATCATTTAATTGATCATTGTCATCGAAGTTTTGAATCGATGTTTTGAAAATTGTTACACGCCATGTTTATAAATATATTGTTTTATTATTATTATTTTTAAATAAACGGAAATGTTCTTGTGTTACACGTGCACACAGTTTTTATTTTATCAAGATTTTACAAAGTTTATAAAAATGAGTGTAAGTGTCAAATTGTGACATTAGAGATATTAATATTCAAAAAATACAAATTTCCACTAACACACTGCGTGTTATATTTTGTGTCCAAGATAAGTTCTTTTAACGTCATAAGATTTTTGTGCAATCACATTGTTTATTTATTTGGAATAATTAATAAATCCATCCATTGATTAAATCAATATCCTATTGATAATTACGGTTTTTTCGTCTGACAAATTTTTCTAAAACAAATTAATTGGTTATATTAAATTTAAAAAAATCGGTTATGAAGCACCCTGCATAATAATAAGAAGAATAAAAAAGTCATTTTGATGTGATCGGGAATTGAGTAGTGAGTGGACAGACGCATCTGCAGACATGGGTATATAAGAACATACATAGACAAGTCTATTAAGGAATAACGATATAAAAAAGCAGGAAGCAAAATTCATGAATAATAACAACACAGTTAGTAACAAAATGAATTAAAACTACAAAGTTGAAAATATCAGTTAATAAATGGAGTTTTATTTAAACAGAAATTTCATATTAACGTAACTAATATTAAAGCTGTTTAGTCCTTCTTCCTGTCACTTTCCTAGGCAACCAAGATACAACACATGTAGGAGAAAACTATTTATAATTCACATTTCTGTTGTTGTTGAATGCATGAAGATTTAAGTAGATTAAGTAGTAGAACGCCATTTAAGAGAATAATAAAAACGAACATAATATTCAAATAACAATACGACTTTTATAAAATACATTTATTATATAAATTAAATTAATTCTACATTATTCAAAAATAATATTAAAGCACAATTATATTAAAAAAATTGTAATTCGTTTACAATTAAATAAATACTCCGTCCCCCTAAGCGTAGAGCAAGTCTACATTTATAATACTTGTTATAATACTTTTAAAATCGGGTGATTTGTTCTTGCCTCACGTGCATGGGAGGTGCAATATTGGCGTCCGATTTCCCAAAATGGAACGTCTTGGACATCTTGACCAATTTCGGTTGTTCCGAGTTGGGTTGAGTCCTCCAATAAACTGTCTGGACTGCATTCCTTCCTGCGATGTAGCGAGTAGCTGCTCCGACTAACTTACTTTGCTGCATCTTGGCTTTATTCTGTTACCAAATCGTAACACTGATTGCAATATAGTTTCTGGTACAGAAGACTGTTGTTGTTTGATTGTCTGAATAAGTCGGATGGTATTTATACTGGAGCAAAAATGCGTCACATAGATAGTTCTTATCTGGGCTATTAGCAGTATTAGAAAAATTGAGCAGCTGATTCCGGCGTGGTTATTATAATAATGTAAACAAATAATTACCACACGTGTGGTAGTTTGTGTGCGGTACGAATTTTTTTCGTATATACTTACTTGTGTACACATGATTGGAAGAACTTAAAAATTCGATTTTAAGATGATAAAATTATACGATTTAATGTGCTTTGTGGGCTTATTTTCTTCATACTAATATTTGTCAATAATTTTAAAACTATTTGTATAAGCTTTGATAGCACTTAAAGAAAAAACTTGTACGTAAAATACAAATTAAAGAAAATTTATATCTAATAAATATGAGTTAGAATATGTTTGTTTTATGATTAAATATTTGATTTTAATATGTAATTAAAAGTTTAATAATTCCCTAATACTTATTTAATACAAAATATTTGTGAAAATTTAATTAATTAATTTCATTATTATAAATTTAATTAGTTACTCTCTATTTGTATTATATTATAAACAATGACAATCAACATAAAATATTCATTTGGTTTCAAACATAAATAGGGAAATGATATCAATACGATAATGTTTTGATTATAGAAACACAAATCTATTTTCATATTTTACATTAATGTAAACACACGAATACGGAAAATTGCCTTTATTAATATTTCAACAATGTATCACTTATCATCTAAGTTTTGATTAACAATTTCTGTAATATGTATTTATATTTTTTATTGCATTTTACGTCAAAGTTTTCGAAATTGTCACATGTTATTTATTACGAATAATTATTCCATGTGTAATTCCATAAATATAGAATATATTGATAAACTTATAATTTAACAAGTATATGATTAAATAATTTTATAATTAAAAAAATCCAAGTTTGGTGTATTTATAAAGTAGATCAAAGTATATATTTTCAATGTCCGTCTTTGTTTAATCAACTGTTGTTTACAAATACAAATTGTTATGAAATAAAGTTTATAAAATGTGAGTGATAGTCCTTAATTTAATGTCACTCGGCAAAAAATATTAATAATATAATAATCGCAAAAATATACAATATTTTCACTACCGGACCTCGTGTTACATTCTTTGAGACCCAATTAAAATCATTTAACGTCACAGAAAATTTATAAAATCACATTGCTTGTTTATTGGGGGTAATTAACACAAATTTAGTTAAAGTTTTATCAAAATATATTACCTCCAATTTTATCTAAACTTCTAAATAAGTAAATAAAAAACGACGCAATAGTAATAACAATCTGTATTAGGTACATTAAAAAATTGAATCCAAAAATATAACAATATAACGGAAAAATGAAATGGATTATCTCGGACACATAGCATGTCTGCCTCCATCTACAGGAACACTTGCCCCAGTAATAAAACTAGCCCCATCACTAGCCAAAAATGCTATAGTTTGAGCAACTTCCTCAGGTTCCCCAGGTCTCCCTAAAGCATGTGTCTCCTGACTCCTCTTCAAAAATGCTTGGTATTGTTCTTCATTCAATCCCCCTCTTTTCTGTAAATTTGTCACTACAACACCAGGATTGACACTGTTGCATCGTACTTGTTTAGGAGCCAATTCCAGGGCCACACATCTTGTAAACTGATCGACTGCTGCCTTTGAAATGTTGTAAGCCAAAACACCAGGGAAAGATCGAATTCCGTTGACACTTGAGACGTTTACAATGTTTCCCTTAGTTTTGATCAAGTATGGAGTTGCCAGGTGTGTTAAATGATACAAAGATCTTACATTTGTGTTCATGACTCTGTCATACTGTTCCAAGGAAGTGGTCTCAATCGTGCCGGTTTCCAAAATTCCAGCGTTGTTCACTAGCACGTCCAATTTACCATAATGAGTAATGGTTTTGTCTAAGATGGCTTTGGTGTCTTCGGGATTGGTCAGTTCTCCAATTAGTACCAGTGGTGCGGGAGTGTTCGGGGGAAGTTTACATTCTGACACGACTTTATTTAGATTTTCAGCATTCCTACCGGTTAGAGCCAAGCTAGCGCCCAGTTTGCCGAAATGTTGGGCTGTTGCGGCCCCAATTCCCGAACTTGCGCCTGTTATTAACACTACTTTACCTACAAAACTCATTGTTTTAGAATATAAATTGATGTTGAGTGATTACTGATTAATAAGGTTAAGAGGAATCTTATCTGAAATACGCAATGGATAATATATCATGGGAATAACCTCACTATTGAAGGTCAAATGTTAAGATTTGTATTTCGCGCTTGAATCTGCTAATTTGAACTGCGCTTGGGAATTAACAAACCGTGAATGAATTATTTAAATATATAAACCATTGTATTATCACTAAATGTATACTAATATATAAAGATTTTAAAGTAAAAAATAATTAACAACATAAATATCACCAAAATTTATTTAAACAACTAGTTAATTACATTAGAATCAATTTATTCAACACCTAGCTCCGCATCTGTCCATTTTGAAGGATCTGGGTACTCAAATTCACCCTAGAACAATATTTATTACTTACAAATACCAATTAATTATTAATCACAACTTACAAAAATGTGACCAGGTTCAGTCCACAAGTGCCACAAAATCCACCACCAAGCTACACCCTGTGCTACTTCTGCAAATCGTAGAATGAATGGTGAAGCCGGAGGACCAGCCGAACGATAATTCCAACTGAAATGAATTTAGTTTGTTATGTAACCTTTTGGTTAATAATCAGATTTACCCGTGACTGCTGTTTCTAATAGCTTGGTTGAATTGAGCGGAGTTCTTCTGCAAGCTACGCAGGGATCTGAGGGTTGCTGCACCCCTTGAAAGAATCATTTTGGTTATCCAACTCCTTTGTTTATTTCGATTTTATAACCCAATTTTCTGTCATAAAACTGACAGTTCTCTAGGGATTTTTAGAATGACAGAAGACGAAGAAGAACAACAGAAATTTTAATGATAAATTGTCAAACTATTAGACAATTCTGATTTAACACACATAAAAGTATTTTTATAATTAATAGAGTGTCTTTACTTAAAGTAACATTTACATTACCAATTTTTCAAAATCTCAAGTTTCTTCGAGTGCCTTGAATTGGTAGGCGTGTTCAGAAATAAGAACTTCAGTGCAGTTGACAATAGTTTTAGTTTTAACAAACAAATCAAATAGGCAGAAATGGCACAAATATCGTCAACCGAACAGCCAAACATGAAACAAATTGATCTGACGACTTTGAGCGTCAAACAGTTATCTTCTTTAAAACACCAACTTGATCAGGTTAGAACCGGGCGAAACTAACCTAAAAATCGAGGCATGTTAATAAATTTGTCGTTTATTTCTAGGAATTGGGCTTATTTCAGGACTCTTTGCAATCATTAAAGTTAGCACAGTCGAAATTTCAAAATTCTAGTGAATCTCTGGAAAAAATTAGCCCTGATAGTGAAGGAAAAGAGATTTTAGTGCCACTCACTGGATCTGTATCCTTTTATGGAAAAACTTGTAGTCATTGATTTATTGACTAATATATGATATTAAATTTATTATTGTGCGTCTACTATATTTGGCATATTAATTTCTTTAACACTTTTTAAGATGTATGTTCCAGGCAAACTTGTAGATCCAAACAATGTTATTATTGATATAGGAACTAGATATTATGCAGAAAAGGTAAAACTATTTAATATTAAAATTTGTGATAATACAACAACTAAATTTCAGGATCTTAAATCTGCTAAGGATTATTTCCAAAGAAAAATAAAATTTGTTACTGAACAAATGGAAAAAATTCAGTTACTTGGATTAGAGAAGAGCCGAATTAGGGATACAATTGTTGAAATCTTGGAACTCAAATTAAAACAGACAATAGACCATTGAAACTTCTTGCATAAATTTATTTATTTATCTTGATCTTTTGTTTATAATTAAAACACATATTTATAACAATTATTTCATTTTATTATTGTGCACTATATTCTTAATTTGTAATTTATGTACAAAGGGTCCATGATTTTACAGTCTACATTTATCTAACATATTGTATTTATTAGTTGAAATTGAGTCAAAACAATTTTATGATGCTGCATAATTGAGAATTAACAGACAGGTTGTTCAGTTTGATTATTAAAGTGTGGTTTAGTAAAGTAACAAATAAAAGCAAAATTGTTAAGATTTTCTGGCCATAACGGACATAAGCTAGGATTTTCATTTGTTGAATTGAATTCTTTCATCTTTTTTTTGTGTGAAAATACAATGCAATTATTTGTTGAGTAAATGCTAAATAAAGTTTCTTTTAATTTCATTTGTCACTTTGCTTTTCCCTTTAAACATTCAATGAAATATTGAGTATCAAATATTTCTTAAAAAATAAACTAATTGCTCAAAATAAAATAAAACAATTACATGTTATACATATACATGTATGTATAAACCCAAGTTTATAAATAAAATTACAAAGTTCAGTATTATCAGATTGTTCTAATTTCTTAATATAGAACATATTAATACCAGGGACCGCAATAAATGAATTTTTTATATATATAATTAAAAAATTATTTCAAGTAGGCTTTCGTCCATGGTATTCATAGGCAGAAAATATATCAAGAGGAAAGTTATAATGACCATATTAACCTATAACATATACATTTATTTACATGTTTATAATAGACATTTCATTGATTTAGTTCTGAAAATATTCATAGAATTATTGAAAAATCTATTATAAGAGAATATTCAACTAATTCCGTGTATAATTTCAGTAGATATGTTCGAAAAACAACATTTGAAATACAATGTTATCAATTAATTTATAAAATGTAACACAAAAACATAACATATGTGTATATAAATTTGTTTAAATCGTATTTATTTTACAGTCTTTGAATTTAAAATAGTATTACACAGTTTAAAACTTCGCCTATTTCTCACCAAAGAAATCGGTATTGCTTTTTATAAAATGTATTTATTGTGATTATGTCGACAGTTTTGTCATCAATATGATGAATAAAAGATAAACAGGACCCCAAAGACCTGAAATAAGAAAAATATGTTATTATATATACATATTTTATATAATAAATCTATTTTATTTTACCGTTTAGGGAACGAGATCCATTGGTTTTCTCCGGTTTTCCTGTATAGGTTTCCACTTCGTGCATGAAATGGTAGGTCGCATTGAAGCCGGTACCGTCTAGCCGGTCGTTGGATCGGAATGTCACCCTGAAAAATCTCTTGTCCGACTCAATGTCGAACTCCTTCAACTGGCCGCAGTGCCGATCATATTTCCTATCTCTCGTCAGATAATTGGAAAATTCTACGTAGTCACTTGCGGATATCGCTTCACAGCTATAAAAAAACACTATTATTTGGGACATTGAGTAATAAGAGAGTTAAATATTTAAAACTTCATGTGTGCATTACGCTAACTTGCCCTATATAACATGATTTGATTTAATCAAATGTTGCAGTTATAAAATAAAGTTATAGTTCACCAATTACAATGGGCAAATTAATTAATTAACTTCTAATCTAATTGTATTATTAATAAATCAGGTTTTGTTGGCAGAAAATGTCATTTCTCGTTCCCCAAATCCGAAGTAGTTTAATTAATTATGATTCTGATTCCATAACTTCCTGATCATCCGTCTGCGAAGTTATAGGGTTCACATTTATAATCATTACAAATAGAAAATGAAAGGTGGTTGCGGATGTGTCGTCGAATTTGTGCAGCTCCAACTAATTTAATTAAATCAAACCGCAGGACATTGACAATTGGAGGCAATAATGACTGTCTGATATTTACGCTCGGACATTTCCAAATTATTTGCTTAAAATCTTTAATAACCTCTCTGTTTATTTTAAACAGATGGGAATAATTGGGAAAATATTGATTTGTTGACGTCAAATAATATTCAAATATCAATACATATTTAAATACCGAAAACGTAACAATAATGTTAATCTGTTTAAAGAAGTTATTGATCACCATTTGAATAGCTGAGACATAGAGAGCATCTTAAACATATTCGAACTAAGATGTTCGAATTCCCAACTGGACTGAATTTCTCAAGAATGACAAGATTAGCAAATATTTGGACTTGAATCATTTTAAGTCACTTGAACAACAGTTTCGTTGAAACAATCTAGTTATTTCAAATTAATTTTTGAAATATACAATTTGTCCTTTTTCGATACTCAGCTCAGCCTTGAAAAGAATTGTTCAGCATTAAATGGAATATGTGCTTTTATGTTAAAATTTAACAGGTTTCCTGCTTGGATGGATTCGTTATGCAGTGCAGTGCAACTTTTAGCAAGCAATATGTCGGAATTATTTTCGGTGCCTATGAACTTTATTCAATTATTCTGTTTCACTCCCAAAAGCGTAACTTTCCGAATTTATGATTTACAACAATGTATTGCGCTCAGATGGATTTAAGATTGAATATGCACCGCATACTCATTCTGAATACATAACAGCTTTTGTTTGGAATTAGCTACAATCATTTTTAAAGAGGTTTTTTAACAGTATAGAAAGATCTATTCAAAAAAGCATTTGACTTTTGTTTTATTTTGATTTATTCTGGTCTATAAAGGATTTTTATATGACAATGTTACGTACGGTAGAACTCCTTCCACGTCAAAGTAGTTAAAGTGAAGATGGACCTTTTCCTGTTGGTTCCCGTTAAAAAAGTAGTGACATTCAGTGTTTCTAGGGTAGTAACCTGGATAATTCGGGCTATAGAAATATCCATTTCTAGATTCGTTACTATTAAATACGAAGGCACATGGGTATTTTGGCTCCTGGGTTCCAGTTTTAATACCAAAATCTGAAACAAGACAATAACTAAAATTACCAATATATTTTAGTGACAATAAAAGAAAAGTATTCTAGAGGATCATTGTTACGTTCTTTTATAAATGCTAAAGGATGGGAGTCGATTCGCACAGAACAAATAGTTACTTACTCTCAGTGAAGCTATAAGTAGCTTTGAAGCCCCTCGAGTATCTTGACGCAAAGGGACTCTGGAATTCCAATTTGAGCCTGGGGCCGTTAGACATGACGGGTTTTGGCAGTGTGGTGCCGCAAAAACTGTCTATTTTTTCCATCCTACCGTCTATGTGGACGAATGCCATCAGGGAATCCTGGTTGTCGCAACTGGAAAAAGCGTCGGATTTAACATTAATGGAATAATAGAGCAGATTTGCGTGTCATCCAGCTTGTTTAACCAGGTTTATTTAATAATTTAACAACGGGGTCGGGATTAAACCCAGAGATTATGCTTATAAATTGGCGGGAAATGCATTTTTAACCACTGTGAATTTTTCATTGAATAATTAGCTGTACCTTCATAACGTTATGGATGGTGTAGTCTTCGCATAATGCATTTTTTATACACTGATCAAACATTTAAAAGTGTATTTATCCAGAAACACTGTAGTGTAGGGGAGCGTTGAAGAATAAGATTACATTCATGATACTAAATGATTATTTAAAATATACATAGCTTGATATTCTTGTGTCTAACAATATTGAATAAATAATGGTTTCTTTTGAAAGGTAAGCATATTTCTTTAAAAGGAAAATATTGCCATGACGAAGACTGAAAATAATTGCCTAACAATAAATCAACAAGAAGAGAAGTAATTAACTGATAATCACATATATTTTCTCCAACAACTAAATATAAAAAATGGAAAAAAGTACAGGAACACATAAAAAGAAAGCAAACGTGAGCGCAAAGAAAGTCCTTACAAAGAATGATTTACAAGAAGCCGCAGAATTGACAGATTATAAACGTCACGAAATTCAAAGACTAGTAACAGAAATACGAAACGAGACCTACAGTGAATCTGATGTTGCAAAGTATTGCAAAGATTTAAGAAGATTATGTGATGAGAGTATCGAAGCTCGTGTAGCTGCAGGAAAGGCTGGCGCTTATGATGTTTTAATAGCAGCACTAGATTTGAAGAAAGATCTCACAAACAATACTGAAACAATCGAAATCCTTAGAACCTTAAAGTCGTTAATGACCAAATATCCGGATCTTTTAGATTCAAATGGAATATCTATAATGTTATGTCTCTTGAATGTTCACGAAGAGGATTCAGTTAAAGTACCCTTGTTACAGTGGATAAGAGTATGTTGTGTGATGCACGAGGCGAACAGGCAGGATCTCATTGACGAGAAGATAGTGAGAAAACTGAAAGCATTGTTGGAAAATGACAGTAGCGAAGTCCAGATCCTTGTTATGAGTGTACTCAGAAGTCTAGTATTAGATGATGATATTAGAGTGCAATTTGGTAAAAGCCATGACCACGCACGATCTATTGCTATTGAGACACTCTGCACATTACTAGATATTATGGAGAAGGAGAAGAGCAACGAAAAGTTAATAATTGAAGTCTTAGGTACTATAAGCGTGTTGATGGTAAGGCAAGAGTTTTGTAAGAAGGTCGAAACTGTAGGCGGTATGGCCATAATAAAAGATTTCCTACTTCAGTGGCACAGGAATGAGAATGTGGCCAAAGAAGTTTTCAAGCTGATCAGAGCGTTAGCTGGAAATGATTCAGTAAAAGAAAACATCATTCAAAATGTTAATTTAGGTCCTCTGCTTAAGACTTGTTTAAACATTCATAAAAAGAACGCCACTGTGTCCACCTACGGATTGGGCGCAATTAGCGCATGTTGTCTCAGATCTCCAGAAAATAGCAACAAGTTATTCGACACTGGATTACCGCATGTAATAATTGAAATCATGAAACTACATCCAACGAATAAATACGTTCAGAAAAATGCCAGCTGGGCAATTAGGAACATGGTTTCGCGTAGCAAATTTCAAATTGAGCATTTCAAGAAATTAGGGGTGGAGGAAATTTTGCGACAAAATTGGGATAACTTTCCGCAGATTGAGAAGGACACGTTGGCCGCTTTACGTGACTTGGAACTCGATGTGCCTCTGAAAGAAGAGTGGACTGGTACTGGAGGATTGTTGACTACCAGTAAGGAACCAGATGAACCATTTCAATAATTTATCATTTTTACATGTTTTATACACTTAATATAAAAGAATACATTTTTTATTTTACATCTTTAGAATTGGATTAACTTACTCTTTATAGTGTTCGTTAGAATAGTATAAGTTAAAATCTTGGAAGACTATTTGGACCCTTTCTTTTCCCCGTCCTTGAAATTCATAACGACAAGTAGTTTTAGGTGGATACGGAGCAGGATATGACGGACTCATGATTGTGCCATTTTTGTTCGTATCGCTGTTTATTATTATGTCGCAGCTGGATCCTGTAACAATCAAAATTCAAATTAATTCTTGTTTGATGGGACATAATTGTAAAATTAACATGTCTAGTGAAATTCCATAATAAATTTGTTCGTGTGCCGTCATAACAAGCACACTGTACATCAAATTTAGGTACACAACACATTACCAACCACTTTCCTTTACACGAAAAACTTGTTAAGGAAAATTATATTATATGACTTCAATATTATCATTTCAAAGTTTCCCTCGCTAATGTATTTCTGTCATCACTTATTCAAGACCAGACATGACCTAAGCAAACGGCTTCATTCTAGTTCAATTTATTAGATGGAAAAAAAAAGAAATAAATTACAGCTATTCTCATTTGAAATCTCCGTAACTTTACCGTCCAAACAGAAACTCGTGGGAGTAACAGTGATGATGAGATTTGATTATGGCTTCACGGCTGCAGTACACTTCTACTCTCAGTTTCCGAAGTCGAAGATCTTCGATCACCTTTGAACGGCGAACGAGGTTAATGGGCAATTACGATTTGCTTGTGGCGCATCCAGTTCCAGACCAATTTCTTTTTCAAATGAAATAATGCTAAAATACAATTTTTGTTCTTTAAACACAATAAAATTCGTCGATATCTAATCAGTTTACAACCGGCCAATTTGTCCCGCCTTCATGCCAACAACGTTTTATTTATTTCGTACCATTTCAACAAAAAACCGACCGAGTTTTCTTATTGCATTACAAAGCTTCCGTCGAAAAGTGTACCAAATACCCAGAATAAAAATAACACCGGCCAATTAAAGCATCTGGTTGTTACTGAAAATGAAACCGGAGTAAAACCACGGTTAATTTATTGTGTTGCGTTTAACATCCGTTCAGCATCGTTGTGTAACTCGGTCAATACGCCGTGCTTACATCGCAGAAGCACCGAAGGGGTAGGAGTCATTAACACCCTGCATGCAGTTTAAAAGTGCAAATATATTATGGTATTGTGTCGCATGTGAATTCTAATTTTATTATTGAAGTTCTGGAGCGGGACCGAACGCGAATCTACATGAATTGTGCCAATTTAGTTATGCGAAACTGATGTATGGACCGTACAATATATTCAATTGTCTAAATTTACTGGCGTTCAATAATTTAAAATGCTGAGAATGGCAATAAAGCTGTTTTATGAATATAAATACGTTATAAATTTAGATTTAAAATTATTGTAATTTATTGTTTAAACAAGTATCAAATAATAGAATACTTAAGCAGCATAAAAAAAAATAATAATACCTAAGCCAAAAGAAGTAAAAGAATTCCTACCATTAAAAAAAAGGTTGGCAATAAGTGAAGTGGATTGATACGTTTATTTATTTAACTTTAAATTTGTAGTTGATTTAGTAAAAAATTTTATTACACCTGGCCATTTTAATGCTGTCGACACATAAAAAATCTTGTGATAACAATGTGGTTAAACACATTAAAATCATCGTGAATTTTGATGGTTTGAAAAGCGAAACATTTATTCCGAAATCAACAGTTATGAAAAGTGTTTTCGATCACACGGCGGAAATGGAACTTCCCGATAACACAATACAAAGTTTTCTTTTAGTTTACATCACAAAATCCCAACCAAAAATATATAAAATTCAACCTGCTCATTTAAAACAGTATTAAACTTTATTCGCTATATAAAAAAATTAAAAATCCAACATACAAATTAACTTATGCCATTAAATATTTTATGTAAAGCGTAAACTTTTATTTAACGTTACTGAAAAATCGCATTAGGATTTCGTTTACATCCATAAATTCCATTTGAAATTGAAGGGAAATTAACTATAGAAGTATAAGTACAAATTTATGTAAAAAACATTGACATATTTTATGATTGACGTTAATGGAGCCGTAAAACTTATAACTGGGTATAATTTTATATATTTACGATTTTATACAGATTCAAAGAAAATTTAACACGTGAAAGAATAATCAATCTTTATTAACACATCTCAAAAATGTTAAATTATAAAGCCACAAAATCAGTTTAATTAATTAAACATATCAAATCTCAAAAAAATCATTAATTTTTAACAAAACTGAACGATACCAATTTACGTACTTCCCGGATTACGATTATTGACAAACCATAATTTAAAGCGATTTAATAGAGCCACCCTAAATGAATATTGCGTAGTCGCAGTTAACGTTTAAATATATGGGTTATTGTTACAATTTCGGCAATTATTTCACAAATTTTATTAGCTTTAAATGGATTTACCACCGGATTTTGTCGAAGGCATATTGCCACTTTAATCGAGTTTATGTTATTGATTTAGGTTCAAAATTTATAGATTGTATTTTTGTTTCGAGTCGGAGATTTTACTTAATTCAATATTGAAATGTTATTGTATTAATTTAACATTTTATTTTGAAGAATAATGCTTCATAATTAAACTAAAGCTATATTCTTTTTCAAATAAACAAACTCAATATAATTCTCAACAAGGAACAAAGAATTATCTTATAGAGTGGCTCATGATGAGATTATGGAAATGTAATAATGTAAAGTATAACGAGGAATAAACGGCATAGAAATAAACGAGAGTTACATTTTCAATGTGTATTAAAACGAAGAAAACGGCACAAAGTCAGAGGGCAAAACAGAAATGAATACACACACCAGTATTGAATGTGTGTATAAGATCAATCAGATTTTTTACTGATTACTAATCGAGCTACTATAATATGGTGTTTACAGAAAGATGTAAAGTAGCACAAAAGTTACACAAAAAGTCCATTTTATTAAACGAAAACAAAATAATAAAATATGTGAATCAAGTAGAATAAATAAAAATGTATATTACTGTTTATTTTGATAAACATATGTTTAATTGCATTTTCATAGTTAACTGCATTCTGTCCAACGAAATTAATAATAATAGCCAATTAATAATGAAATAGTACAACATGAGGTTTAATTATGAGAGGACCAGGGAAAATAATGTTGCGGTTCAAAACACGCACATTTGAGTAAATAACGTTTTTAATAAAAATAATTTCAAATGAAAATATGGGGGAATTAATTAAAATCATATGCGTTAAAGTTTAAGCGAATTAAAATGAGCACTTGCCACAATTTCGAATTTATTATTGACCCAATCATTTCTCTCTCAAATTAATCAGACTAAATGATGGATGAACGTTTCTGCAACGATAAAAATGAGCGTATCTGCACTTGTCAAGGAGTGTGAAATTAATGCAGTATATTTTAATATAGTGGCTTTGTACCAACACAATTTTGTGTGCCGCAACAACATGCATGTATTATTATCAATGATGCACGGCCTGGTTAGATTTAATAAATGTCTTGCAAATGAGAATTAATAATGGGCCACAATAGAAGTATGATTCAACGGAATGGCGCAGGATCAAGTGCTGGAACAAGATTATTTCGTTGACGCGATTAAATATGAAGGCGAAGTTTTATAATAATGCAAAACAAATACTCGAGTGAATTTAGGGAATACTCTTTAATTACCGGTGTTTACTTCTGTCGGAAAACCCTTAATAGTTTGAGTTCGGAGTTAACTTCTCCCAGAAATGTACAAACACAATTATCTTTGAGGTACTTAATAAACTTTTTATTTCTTGTTTTAAATACTGGTACTTTGATCAGTTCTGTGAACATATTTATTTAGTTTATTAAAAACTGAGTTTTCACAAAAATTACATTTTATTAGATATATTTTTATATAAAAGTTATTAAATAAAATTTTTCTGAATTTTAATCCAAAAGGACCGACAAATAATATTTAGGTAAATGTACCCAGTTCAGTATATTCCTGAAAAAATAGATATTAGATATATTATATTTTTATTTTAATCTTTTTGATGTAAAAAAGTATGTTAAACAATATTTTATCCAAATATTTGCAATGTCGATTAAAAATTGTTGTATGCATGGCTAGTCATTTAGGAAACATTAAATTTAAAATTGAACAAAAAAACGAGAACAAACAGATTTTTCATTGTTTTATTAATAAACCTTTCATAAAAACCCGAAATCATTAAAACTATTAAATTAAATAACATCTCTAATAGCTGTAACATTTGCCTAAATATATTCGTGTAATGTTTTGCATAAACTGCACCAGAAGATAATTACATTACCAATTACCCTTTACATTCGCCAACGTTCGATAATTTCAAAACAATATCAGACCCGTAATCTGATTTCGTTTGGTCACACACCTACAAAGTTCGGACAACAAACACCAGTTGTGTAGGGATTAGTTTGGAATTACAGCGACAATGATAATGGATACGTCATGTTGAATTTTGGGAAACTACTTTTGAACTAAATTCGTCAATAAAATACCTTTTCTATTAAACCGTTGCTCAGTTTTTTTATTTTAAATCGGAAACACTATGATATAACGTTTTTGCCTCCAGAGACTGACACCTTGTTGGCAACATGTTTGGAGATAAACTCAGAGGCAATGCATATTTTATTTATCATCTTTGTATTTTTTTTGCGAATCTACGAATTCCAGATTCCATTTGGATTTTATCGCGCATCTTGCGTGTTCGTTTTTATTAGCCTGGATGTGTTATTTGTGGAGATGTGAATTGTTTTATGAATTATTCAGAGTTGTTTGTTTGTTGTCAGATATGATATAACTTTGTGTAATGAAATAATCATTTTGTGTTTAGTTGCGTGTTACGATTGTCTTTAGTTTGAAAAGCACGATACTTGTGGAATAATAGGACTGCAATTGAAATAAAAACTAAAATGTGATAAATTCATTTAAAAAAATTAATGGCAATAGAAAACAGAAACTAAAAATATTGTAAAAAAAATTAATATTTTTAGCTTTTGTGAAAAAGAAGATATTTTTATTTACATCAAAATTACAAACATACAGTGGTAACAAGAGAAATAACACAAAATTTAAAATTGTAAAATAAAAGAATTTAATTCAAATTTTGTTAAACAATATATTTCAATATTCTATAATTTTTTTGTTTTTTTTTTGCTAGACTTCTTATAAACGTCGGAGATATTATTTTAAAAGCATATATTAGTCTGATTTGGTTGCCCAAAGAAATAACACATTTAACAATACTCTTAATAGTAAGAATTTATTCTTTGTAGGATTTATATTATTTTATTGAATAAATAATAATTAATATGAAACATCATATTCATATTGCTGACACTGCTAAAACTTTAAGATGCTTTCGAAAATGGTACAACATGGTTTGTCAGTACTTATCAACAAATCAACAAATAAGCAAAACACGCAATTGAAAATACAATAAGAAAATGTAACAAAAAAAAATATAATTTTCTTGACTGACAAATTGAAAAAATCAGTAAACGACATCCTTTCTTATCTTCTAGGCCAATAAAAAATGAATTAATTGAGTCATACAATATCAGTATGTCTAATAAAAACAATCAGATAGCGAGTGAATGAACAAAATTTGCATGGATATATTTCAGTAAAGAAACCATTTTTATCAAAAAAGAATACTCGAACAAGACAAAAAATTTACACAAAAATGTATTAATTATCCACCAGAATTTTGAGAAATGTACTTTGGAGTGATAAATCCATGTTAAGATCAAAAGGAAAAAAGTACGATCATAGTCTTCCTAATAAAAGTTTGGTTCCCAGAATACTTTGTAACAAGGTGGTGGAGGAAAGGATCCATTCTTTGAGATGGTGTATGACCGTTACAAAAAATTATTGGTAAAATGGACCGCTTCGTATATAGAGACATCAAAAGAGATGTAATGGAACCATTTTCCAACTATAATTTACCAGGATTTTTATGCATGGTATTGATACGAGACATGCATCAAAAGTTATTCAAAATTGATTAAAAAATAATCATGTTGAGATTTTCGATTAGCCAGCGTAAATTCCGGATCTAATTACAATTGAAAAGTTGTGGAACAACATGTAGTCTCAATTAAAACACCAAAAAGGAACAAATTTAGATAAATTTTGGTTATTAATTGAGTCGTGAAATTTAAGTTTAAACGACCATTGCCCATATTTCATTGAATTTTTCTTCTTCCCCCATTCACAGGTAGTTATAACGAAGAGTAATTATATAAATTATTTAACAAACAGATATTTTTTAAATATGTACTATTTTTGTGCCCATCCACATTTCACATTTATTTTGTTTAAGATTTAATTTGTATTTAATTAGAGGTCTGCCATTCTAAAAATGTTTGGATAGTATGTGTGCTGTTTCCCTGGCCATCATTGTCATTATCATCATTAAAAGGGTATTAATATTAAAATTAGTAGGCATAGTTTTCAAGGATAATGTTTAACTACAATTTCGTTCGGTATATGTCAAAATTCTTGTTCTTTAAAAATATGAGTCGATGACAATAATAAATAACTCAAAAATTGATTTGCAAACATCTCTTAAGTTGATAATTTTCAAATTTATTTTGAATTTATTATGCAATATGACTTTTAACAAATCGAGTAAGAGGCTGCCATATATGCACTTTACAAATTGACCTCAGAAATATCTATTGTTTTAAACTGGACATTTTAATATTAAGGTTTCTTATTTAAAATATAGAGTTTTTATCCGCCATTTAAGAAATATCTTGTTAAACTTTAAAATGACTGCACGAATAAATCAACATATCGGTGCACTAACTTATTAAATACGTAAGACATAAATTATGATTGAATTAATTAGTTAGTCGTAAATCATAAAGTTAAGCTTGCTAATTCATTATCCGATTAATTGTGTAATTCAGACGACTGCGTAAATAAGAAAATATAGTTTAATATGCACAAACACAAGCAATGCATATTAAATTAATCAGCAGTCCAGACATTTAGAATTTCTGTTTTTAATTTTAATGAAATGCTTCTAACAGTTTCCAAAAAATATTTATATTTTTATTGGAATTACCCATATCGTACAGTCGGTGCAGTTTAACTTAATTTTCCACCCTAAATTATGTTTGATTTATTATTGGATTTCAATCGTTGCATACTTAACAGGTCTTAAACTAAAGCTTTGAATTAATATACAACAATTACCCATATAAAATAGATTTATTGATACATGACTTCATAAACCGGAGGCTGAACGTTTAGAAATTCGTTAATAATAAATACAGTCTGCTGTAGATAAACACATGAATATTTTAGTATTCATGTAATTTAATCAACAGACGGTTTAGACCCAATATGTAATATTTTGCGAATATCCTTTTAGCCACGTTCAAAATTCCAGGTTCTAATAAATTATATCTCGCACACACGTTTGTTAACTTCGGTGTTTGCAGAGTTTATGATCTGTTTTTTACTGCTGCATCCTATTTATGGGCGTTGCAGCGCTTTGGAGATCGTTTTAAACTTTTAAAACTTTCAAAAGTCCGGCTAGGAAAACAATTTACAATTTATTAGTTGTTTCTTTGTGTGCACAATATAGAAATATGTAACGACGACAGTTTTTTCGATGTCGATTCGAGAAAGTTTCTGTTAAACCGGAATTTAAAGCTAAATTTGTTTTGTTTGAATTTTTTATTAGATTTTTTATTCTTAAAGCAGTTTCAGATTAAAAAAATAATAAAATAAAATAAAAAAACTATTTATTTTAATAATCCAAAATTTATATTTAAATATCAATTAAACCTTAAATAAATATTTTATTTAAATAAAATAGTCGATAAAATAAAAATAATATTTATTTTAAATTTTGATACATAAATTAAATTAAAATGTGGTATTTCTTAAACATTAAAATGTAATAAAATATTTTCTTATTTTAACTAAACAATAATTATACGATAATTTTGGCAAAATGTGCTTTTGTACAAATATTTTTTGTTTGAAATAAAAATGTTTTTCAAAATTTAGTGATTTTCAATTTAGTTCAAATATCTAGAAAATAAAAGGCAATAAAACAATGTATTTTAAAAAATGTGTAAAAACCTTTGTTTCGGTCGCGTATCTCGTAGGCATCGCCGGGAAGACAGTTGACCAGAACGATAATCCCAATCAGCAAGGTTTTGGCACCGGTTGACATCTCGCCACTGGCGTTCGATCGCTTGTGTCCACACTTTTGAAATCGCTTTTTGAAAATCGGTTCGAGTCGCGGGATCGAAGTTAAAGGACGCGGTACATTCTTCCGATTGGACTTCGGTGCGATGTGCCGGCACGCTCGACGACAGACGCGGTTTTGAAGCTCCGCAGCTGCGCGCCGTCTCTCTCTACGACGCTGCATCGCACTTGACACGATGCTGTATGGACCAATGTTTTATGCACTGTTGTTCTTTGCAGATTTTCTAGCACCATCGATATAAACGTAATTCTGTTTGTTTTCTAGTTTTTAAATTATCTGTTCACAAGGTCGCGGCTCGTGATTCAATTAGCTGATAATCTTCAAAGGCGATTAGCGACGCTTAAAGTCAGATACAAAAATCCGAAATTAAGTAAAATTCTCACAATCATAATCAAAGTAGTCAAGTACTGGTTGTTCTTTTAATCTTAATTTTTACTAATTATTTCTTCTATTTCAATTATTTTAAACCTTTTTTGTATAATTTTATTTTTTCTTTGTTCTTTTGAATCAGTTAGTGTATATTATCAAACCATTTTTAATTATTTTGTCTTATCTTCTCGTTTATATTTTATTTTTGTATATTTATAGTATTAATATAATTATTATGTCAATCCTATTGCATTATTATTTTCTCTTTGTCTTATGGTATTTTTATCAAATAGTTGTTTTAATCATTTAAAAATTTATGTCCTCAGTTTTTCGGACTAGTTTTAATCTTCGTTACTTAAAGTACTATAAATTTAGTTAATGTAATATCATAAATTATTATGTAAAATTGAAGTTATTTTATTATACATTTACTATTCTCCATTTTAAAATTGTCTATTCGTATTTCTGGATTAGAAATCTTATAGTTTCTTAATTGCCTTTCTCAACTTTAACTTGTGTCAGATTCATTTTGAATCGTTTTCCTATCTTAATTTGCTTTGAGGTATTTAATTAAAAAGAAAAATTCACGCATGTAATAGTTATATGTGTGACTAAAATATCCATATTATCAATAATTGTTGCAATGTTGAAAAAAACTTCCCCGTTCACTGCTCAATATGTACTTTATCAGGAGTCATTAATGGTATTCTAAACTGTTAAACAGAATGCTTGATAATTCAGTTTATATATTTCTAATTTTAAGTGGCAATAACAATCTTATTTCAAATGGAATGATTTTATTTTTTATAGATATCCTGTAGCATACCTTATGTGTAAAATAGATCTGGTTTAAGTGAAAGTGGCAACGAATATACAGATTATTAATATAGCAATTTTTTAGTATATTAAATATTTTAGTAATAATTCTATTAATACACATCTGTTAAAGTTTTCTGATTGAGCTGGTCCATATCTCGTTATTACTTGACCGTACAGACAATTTCTATTTACATTTTTTAAAGGAAATTGAACATATATTAAAAAGATATCTTACAATTTCTTCAGAACTCTTACTGTTTAGAAGATATCGGAGGCCAAAGTCTGAAGAATTTAACAAGAATTTATTTCTTACTACTAAATTTTAGATAAGTAAATATTATTAAATGCCCAACATATATTTTAGTAGGAAATTAAAGGTGTCAAGAGAAAATTTGTATACCACAGTTCATTACTCCAGTGAATGAGATGCTAAGCAAGTCAAAATTGGACTTTAGTAGAAACCATGATTCTTCTTGTAAATCTGGAGATAAACGGAACTCCTCCACTTGAACTAATTTCAGCAAGTCCCATTTCCTTCAGGTTGGCTTTAATTTCATTTGGCGATAAGATTGAACTGTTTTTTGACATTCGAATTATCCCGTTATCGGTTTGATCAACAAATTGTTTCGTAGTCACTTCTTAGTTAGTTTTTCTAATTTTTTTAATAATACGGTCAATTATTCAAAGTCATCTATTGTTACCTCTCGGATATGGAAAAGTTGAATTATAATTTTTCTTTCAATTTCACTTTCACCAGTGATTAAATAATTATAATGAAGCAATAAACATTATAAGTATTGGTTTCGCATTCAAAAAACAGATTATAGTCACTAAATCCATTTTTGTGAGAACAATAATTGTTATTATAAAGTGTCATATATTTATATATAAAATTTATGATTAGCAGGATATATAATATCGAAATAAATATAAGTAACATAAAACAGTAATAATACTAAAATTGATATAATGGAATTATCATGTTAATTATATATAATACATTACATTTTTTGAAAACACTGGTAGTTTCACTTATATCACTAATAAATTAATATTTCACAAGTTGGTTGAATACTTCACAGTACTCTGCCAGATCCACAAATGCCGCATCTCATGGCGAAAAAGAGTAAAAGACCCAACAACAGCAGCATAATTATTATTCCAAATATAATACTGTATTGAAGACATTTTCTCTTCATTTCCTGGTGAATAAGGTGAACTTCATATTCTTTCTTCGTTCCAATAAACAAGCCTGGCGATTGCAATTGGCCTTTTCGTCTGTTCATGATGTTAGTTTAATTGACAATTACTAATTTATAAACGTCAGCCAAATAATTTAACCTTCATTATTTTAACCATAAAACTGAATTAAACAATGCAATTTTCAGGCACTGACTACTTCAGACTGTTTGTAAATTATTATCATACTTTTTTAATCTGGCACTCTGCAAAAAATTCAGTAATGCTATTGTAAATTTTTAACGGGTAAAACTGGACAGGAAATGTTCGTTGTCCAATAAAAGCTCGAGTAAAATTATTAATGAAATGATTATTCGGTATAAGCTCAAAGTCGATAAATGCGGTGGGTAATTTTTATTTTTTTATTTGCTAAAAGCCAATGTGAAAAACGGAGGGTAAATGAAGGAGCCCTTTACCTGTTACTTGATTGATGAGATGCGTTACGCGAGTCGAGGGCGACCCAAAGAAATTTTCACACTTACCTTAATTAAGTTCTTGCGCCAAGTATGGCCATTAGCTAAATTAGTGAAAGAGTTACTTAAATTCGTACACATTTAAAAACGGGCGGTGCACTAACTTAATTTAATTGCGTCGTATGCCGTTTCAAGATGTTTGCCTCATTAAACTTCTGCGGTTCCTAAAATCACGTGTTTCGTCAAAAAAAAATACGAGGTTAAACGCACTCTGTGATTGGCTGTACAGATCGCTTTTCAACACCGTTATACCGATTCAGCGCTTTTAAATTCAATCGTTCTGAATGTTTTGTCAGAATTTTCTATGCCATTGACATAGGTTTACTATTTCGTGATTGGCAGCATTTAATGGTCCCCACTCATCCCATGAATGAATAGTAAAGAGATTTTCGGTTTTCCGTTCTGTCAGTCTTGAATATTTCATCTGTGGCAATTCACAAGGAAGTTTATGATTTTTCGAGTGTTGTTGGAAAACTGATTGAATTAATAATTTGTTTG
Organism: Aethina tumida; assembly: GCF_024364675.1. Lineage (NCBI taxonomy): Eukaryota > Metazoa > Arthropoda > Insecta > Coleoptera > Nitidulidae > Aethina > Aethina tumida. Next base: position 17,467,956 of record NC_065437.1, on the reverse strand, counting down.
AGAGTTTGGGCAAACATTGCCTTGTTTAAGGACTTACGATTTCACGTTATTGAGTTAAGTATTGATTGGCTGAAAGCAACTTTATTTGATTACTTTTGAATAGTTTTAGGATGAAATGGAGGAATTAACCTTTAGTGGAAACAAAGAAATGAAAATGTTCGTCTAGTATATCCACATGAGAATTAAATTGAGTATATAGAAGTGTAGATTCTTTTACTTTCATAATTGTAACTAAAATGTACTTTCAAATATAGAGGGAGTAATGGATCATTTTACAGAAAGTGCTTTAGTTTGTTCTGAGTACCTGGAATACTACGGTAACATTGATTAATGTCCAAGAGGGTTTTAGACAAAAACCAAAAAATAAATAATGGTCATTTAAAGATACCAGCAATAAAACTCCAAACTCCAAAGTTTCACAAAGTAGACACATACATTCTTGTTACAATTTTACACACCAGATAAACCCGGTTCAATATACTAATGATGAAAAATATTCGTTTACGATACTTTATCTCTTGGACTTTCCTGTTGACAAGAAATTAACTGAATAAAACCACTTGTAATTACTTAAATAACTTTGGAGTCTGTATCTGTGTTTTTATTTCGCGAGACGCAGTTATAAATTTAGCTGTCACAAATGGATGTATGTTCCTATATGAAATGTAATTCGCTTAAGTATTTCACGTTTCTGAAGCCTCATCTCCCGAGAATGGAATGCAAAGTAGGGTATGTCGGAGATGCCGTGATTAATAGAATAACGAATATTATTAAATTCGGTTTGAGAGAAGCTGCAACGTCAACATATCTTTTATTGAATCGGGAGTTGCAGTCATTTATACTCGCTTACGGAATACGTCCCTTTTATTAAATCATATTGCAGTTATATTGTATAAATTTTACATACATACAGAATTACGAGTGTTTAGTTCGAATAAAAGCCGAACATTTTTCAAAACTCGAAATTAAATTATAACCACAGTAATTAAAACCCCATTCCCATTTCCACCTCGGCCGAACAAAAGTGTGTTAAAATGATTTTTCACGCAGCGCTGCAGCCTGATTAAATAAAATAACCGACAAGCATCCTGCAAGTTTGATGGGCATTTTTAATTAGAAAAACGCGTATTTGTAATGGGGCTCCGTGTATTATTCTTTATTAGTCGCATTTATTTCAGTTGTTTCTGCGGGCCAACACTGAACACATTCAGTGTAGTTGGGCAAATAGGTCAATTTTATTTCTATCGTAAATGTGAGTTGTGGTTGGTAAAAAATGCAATTTTTGAATTTGCGTTTTGTGAACTAATTTTCGGTTTTTCGACCGGAAATTAACGTTGTAAAATGACTGTTTCAACAATGAATGTAATCAATAAAACGTGTTGAAAGGTGCGGCAAATCTTCAACAACTTGTCAGGTATTTTTATGGGTGCGTCCTGCAGGAACCGCGTTATAAAGACTTTAGAATTGATGATATGACATTTAAGTAGTGACTTAGAGAGGCTGGAAATTGGATTTGGAATTCCCGGTGGGATTACGGATATATCATTGTTCTCACCTACCATATATTATGATATAGTATTGATTAACTGGCATCAAACGGCGAAGTATATTCTTTGTGTATATTATTTTCTGTAAATAATGGAAAGTATTGGAGAGGCAAACGTTCTCGGCTGACTGATCACTTTTGCAATTTCGTATTTTAATAGAAATATCTGGATTGTGATCTGAGCGAAATCCATACATATATTGGCAATATACGTGGAGGTCATTATTCTTCTATATTCTTATTCTATAAAATGTTACAAATATTTCTCTGAATTGGGCTGGACATATATATCATAAATTTTCGTGTTAAATTTTTTTTAGTAGACACCAAAATTTTTCTTGTATATTTGGAGTCAAACGAATCATCTATTACAGTTCTTGAAATAATTTCAAGTCCCACTTCTTCTAGGTTAGTTTTCATCTCAGTTGACGATAAGATTGGATTGTTTTTTTTTTTTTGATATTAGAATTATTCATTTATCGATTTTCATTCAAGATTTTTGAAGTTTTGAATATTTTTCGTAGGTAAGTGGGCAATTTCTCTAATTATTTTAATAATACGGGTAACTATTGACTTATTTGTAAACTCCTTTGTTTCTGTCGGTCTTGGTAATGCTGAATTACTTTAAACAATGATTAAATAATTATAATACACAAAAGCACTAGTAAATAAAAATAATATGATATACTATAAATACTATGTAGTAAATTAATAAACAATATAGGTATAGGCATTCAATTTATGTCGTTCAGCTGTATGACATACAATATTTTTAGTTAAAAAAACTTTGAGATTTGTTAGATACATTCAATATAATAAATATTTCAGTAATAAAAAGAATTGCAGACCATAAACAGTTAAAATAGTTAAAATTACTCCAAAAACAATGGAAACATGGCCATAGTGCTGGTCATTAGCAGGAGAGTCGGGAGAAGAGCGTTGTTCGCTTAGGTGTATTGTGAATAATATAAATGTTGTAAATTAAAGTTGTCAGGGAACCCGGAGTATTTATCACTTAAAACGCGTTACTCACTGCATGTAAAATGATATAGAGCAACTAGAAAACAACTCTCCATATCCAGCTATTATACACAAGTGGAACATTAAGGCTTAATTCGGTACGGTATGTCTAGGAGAATTCTAATTCGCGTGCTCCGCCACCAACAAAGGCAACAGCAACTGTCTGTTCAGATGAATTTATGGCGTATGGACCACGTATGTCGAACAAACTTTATTACCAGACACTAATTGTTGTAACCACCGAGAATGTTACATGTGTATACAGGGAGGAAGTGCTACATTTCCCAACGTGTGACGTTCCAGATTCTCTTATCAGCATTTGCATTCAATAAGGTGTCTGTTCAGAATAATATTCCAATATTGTTTTTGATTTAACCCTATCGCGTAAGGTCAGGAAAAGTACAAGCCACCGCTCAATGGCACTGACGTTGAATAATGCAGGGTGAACAGCACGAATGTTATCAAATATGTAAACTTGATTTACACAACAACACTACACAAGAGCAATTTACAGCGAGACCCGGTCTCACCAGTACACGGAAAATATGAAGGGACTCCTCAATAATTCAGCCGAACGGCTCCTTTAATGACCCATCCAGATTTATTAATTAATCAGTTTTTAGTTAAGTGAAGAGAATTTAATTAAGCTTGATACAGGTTTCAGTCACAGTGTATTTAGTCTGTATCTGACAACTTTTCATACTGACTGAGTGGAACTATTATAACATTTTTTGTTTCACCTTCCTATTGAACAATTTTAATATGCCTCCGAGGAATTTTAATAATTGATAATATCCGTAACATAATCACTCTAATATTAAAATTAACAAAACTAAAATGAGTAAAGTTCCTCGTAGGCCATAATCACCTGTTCGAAAGTAGGTTAGTTCATGACATGTATTTTACATACAGCCGTACAATGAGGTAGGTTAATGCGAGGATTAATTTATAAACCCGTTGATGGAACGCATGATGCCTGGACCATTATCCAGTGACGGCGGTAGCTGATTCAGTATGCATAACTGCCCGCCCACCCATTACTATGGTTGTGGGCGTTCATCTTTTTCCTAAAATGGTTTCATTACCGACGCCTCGAACACTATGAACACCTAAGGATGTTTAATGGATGTGGCGCTTATGAATTTACATCTTTGTGCCCTTTCAGCCATTTATTAAAGACCATAACCCAAGTAAAATATATATTTTTTTGGTTAAGGCTGTTAGTCTAAAAGTTTCAGACGTTATTTAAAAAAGAATCGATTTAAGTGACGATATTATAATACTAGTTTTCAACAAATATCCGCTGTTGGGTAATCAACTTTGATTAAAAATTTAATATGGCTCTCACAAAGCTCAAAAAAGTTTTACTGAAACATTATTAAAAGGTAATGTTTTTTTCTTTGTTCAAAAGATAATTTTGGGACATGGTTCAATTAATTTTGTGTTTTCAAGCGTAAGTTTCCGTTAATAAATACATAATTGGATTAAAAAAAAAATATAAATTGTAAACTTCAATTTCGAAGACATTGTATACCAAGCTAGGAGAAAACCAGTTAAAGTGTATAATAAATTTTTGTAGTAGGCTGTAACTGACAATTTTAATTAATCATAACAAATATCGTGTGATTAAAAATAATTGACAAAAAAAGCTGTTTATTGATGGAGATGTAATATACATTTTTTTATTAAAATGTTGGTAAATGTGGATGAATTTTCTATGATATCATTTTTTTATAATATTTTAATTGGAATTCCCTCGTCATCGATAATATCATAAACTACTAAGTAATATTTTAATATTTTAATTGTGTTAAGATAATTTAAAAAAAATGCAATCGGACAATATAATAAACACCTAAAATGACATTAACTGAAGTTTAATATAGTCCAGTATGTCCAACTTGAAGATACGAAAACGTCACATTCAACATGTAATTTCTCACTTGTGTTTTGACAAGTGTCAAAACTAAGACAATTTTTACATCAATTTTATATTTTTCGTCGTGTTCACCGTTACGAAATAACATTGTATTGCAAGGGAATGCTTGAAGGTCTTTAAAGAAGTTCATTTTTCGTCTCAAAATATTATTTGTTGAATCACAAAATTCGAATGTCTATAAATGGAGTACACTCGAGAGAAGCCTTACAAAACCCAGGAAGCTTTCGACGGACAAGTTATCCTGACCACCATGACTTCGGATTTGGATTTGAACACAGGTAAAAAAGCACTGTACACCATGTGATGTTAACCTAACTGTTAGGAGTTCAAGATTTATTTGTCGATGCAGAATGTGAATCGGGAAAGTCCGAGACTGAGATTCCATCTAAAGTCTCGCAGAAATCAATACTGAGCAATATGTTTAGGTTTATGATGCAAAAAAGGGGTAATATGTTTTCTTTTATCATTTCATTGCACTAAAATTATAAATATCAGATGTTAATGTGAATTGTGAATCAAAGAAGTCTCCAACTACACCAAAAGAAGATGAAACAATGTTGCCAGGTAATAAATAGTTCCATAAGTAAGTTTATTGTTTTTGTGTACTTAGACTTTGATCATAAACAAGAAATTGCAAAGTTTTTAAATACTAATATTTCAATCAATAAAGCTGTCAAGGTACGAGTCTTTAAAATGTAGTTTTTAAATATAACATTCAAATAACATTTTCTTTATTCAGGAGAAAGTGTGAATGAATCTAAGGAACCAAAATTTTCAATGCTCAATTATATGTTTTGGTTTATGACTTTAAAAACAGGTATGTATTTTTAACCTTTATTTTGTAAAAAGTTTAATAAAAAATTTAGAAACCAAAATGATTTGTGGACCTGTAAAATCTTCAAACACTACAGAGGTGAAATATGATTCCGAAAGTCCCAAATTGGAAGAAGCAGTTAAAGATAAATCTTCCGATGATTTGGAGATAGAAATTAAAAATTGTTTTAATTTCGACTTAAAAGAACAAAATGCAGAGCACAGCTTAGAACAGCACATAAATGATGAAAATGTAACGCATAATTTAGAAGTGAGCGAGTCCAACAATTTTGAACACTGTGAAGAAGTATTAGACTCTATGGATGTTGATTTGCAAAACAGTTGGTAAATAATTTCTTGAACAAATTTTTTATTGTTTTATTATTAATCTTTCAAATATTTTTCAGTAACAATAGTTACAGAGATAACATCCAAATGTCTTTATGTGGTTGTGATTGTGAACCATCTGAAAAAGAATTTATAGAAAATATTGTTTCGTTTAGTGACATATGTGAAAATCCAAGTCTCTTAGAAGATACAAGACTAACGGTGAAAGTTAATAAAAATTATTATAAGTGGAAAGTTGCAGCCGGGATGTTTGCAACGTTTTTAATTTATAGAAAACCTTTGCCACAAGTATTATTTGGGTAAGATTTGTTCACTATATATAATAAACTATTGTGATTTTGTAGAATGCTGTACAGAAATTGGCGAATTTTCATACGCTTTCTGTCGTACCTCAAGAAGTTGAAACTCCCAAACAAAAGTCATGGTGGAATATTTGGAAATAGGTTACATTTAAAAAAGTAATTAAATATAAAATAAAATCCAGCTAAACATCTATATTTTAATCATGTAAAAAAGCTTCCAAAACACAGGCCAGGTGTTAATTTGCCACAAACCGTTATGTAAAAATGAACAACTTATTGGATATATATAACGAGTCTCGCAACAGCCATGATTTATTGATGTTTTTAAAATACAAGTTCCTTGATAGATGAATATTTTTGTTGGACCTGTTTGGCGTACGCTACGGGAGTATTGTGCCATAAATTCGGAATATGACGACAAAAATGACACCTGGGTTTGTGTACTTGGGGGTGAAATTATTAAATGTAGCGGCACCCATAATTTAAGAAACCCATAAACGAAAATTAAAAACATATAGAATGACAATTGTGCTTTTAATTTTAATTCATTTTGAATGAATTTATTTCTTGTGTGGTTTAGAAGACCAGTTTTAAACGACTTCGGATTAAAAAGTTCTAACACGTAACTTTAAAGCAGTTTAAATTCCATGAATAATATTAGCATCGTATTATTTTAGCGTTGTTTTAATTTTTAGTTATTTTGTGACTAAAGGGAACGTGAATGTTACTATGTAAATATAAGAGAATTAAGAATGCAAAATTTAAATTGTTGTCTTTGAATTCTGCTACATTTTTATTCTGTATAAATTTCTGATTTTTATCAATCCCAAAAATTATATCTGTGCCAACGAAAAATAGTTGTGCCGTCTACAATCTACATGACAAATCATCTAAAATTTAGCTCGTATTTCGGTCAGAATGGAGCCATTTAATATTCACAAGTCGTATTAACACAGTTCTAAATCACCTAGGGAGCACATATCGTCAAGGATTTCTCTATCTAGTGTTTTGTGTATACTACGAGTTCGAGGGACTACTTTATCTATTTTTGCTCTATTTACACTTGCCTGTTGGGCATAACCTTACACGAGAATATGGGGTGGATGGCATTGATGTTGTTGAAGCTGTTTGGTACGTGGCTGCAAACAGGATAGAGTTTGAATAAAACGGGAGAATCGTTTTGCCGAATCCTTTGTGATGGTTTTTCAACATATCAAGAAGGAAACGTAAGAGACAGCTTAAATATGTTTCGTTCAGTTGAGTAAACAATAACAAGACTCTGTTCCATTATCTGCATCTTGAAAGTTATTTATGCAACTTGCTTAAATTGGGACGTTGTTCCGACAACTTAAAATATTATCGTCCCAAAACTATCCATACAGTTTAGACTCATTTAAGCCAACCATAGTACATTACATTAATTTACTGTAAGTACTTGGTGTAAAGAGACGGCTGCATGTGTAAAAAGAAACGGACATAACTCTTTTGTCCCACCTTTTAATGGGCCACTCATCACATTTATATCCGCATAATTCCCAACTAAGAGTTTTATTTATGGTAATAAATCGAACTGGTAATTTCTGAGCCACTTACTTGTTTCGCTCACGTTCGGTTCGGTTTCGTGTGGCGATCCCGGTCTACTACTTCTATGAATATCTGAAAAAAAATTAAACTATGTTAAAATTGATGCAATCTTGTAATTTGCAGTAAACTAAGTGATTAAAAATCGAATGGCTTTTTAATGTCCGGGTCATAAAAAGGCTATGCCTGGGAACAGGTAAATTAGAATTCGATGAAAACTTGGTGAACAGGGACTTAATTAAAATTGAATTTCAGAAAATCGAATAAGCCTGCAATGGCGTTTCCGTTGGCCTTTTGCTTAATTTAGCCATTTTAATAAGCCAGAAAACAATTTTACAGGCCGCATAATAACCTGACCTAATAATTCTTACTTTTCGGCTGCGAAACCAATTTCGGTACGGTTTGCACATCAATCTAATTAACAAGTTTAACTGGGGTTATATTATCTTGTTTAAGTTTTGATTAAATTTCTGCGGAATACCACTAAACAAAGCACTTGACCGTAGGACTAAAACCGGAGGAGGACAAATGCGAACTTAAGCGTATTGATGACCCCCCCAAACAAGTTTTGTTTTAATTAATCTGTGATATTTGGTTTGACCATTATTAATATTCTGTATCAATAAAATATATATTAAATACTGATAAAGTACAAGAAAATTAAGTTAAGTTTAGCATCTAAAATCTAAAATCTTTCTCTGTAGTGGGTGCAAGCGAGAACATAAATAAAGTTGTTTCGAAAGTAAATATTTCAGGCTATAGACAGATCCTTTCCGGGTGCTTCAGGGCGATTTATGAATTGTTTATGCAACCTTGTATAAAACAGGCTGAAACATAATTCAACTGAATCCTTGCACTTACATGGCGTGCACTCAAATGCTCTAATGCTTTATGTATTCCTCTCTCTCATTAAATAACGCTACAATATTCACCTCCATGCGAATTTATATACATAAATTAATCCTTATTACAATTACTTTTAATTGAATTATTTAATTTTATGCAAATTACTTTGAGATGATTCTGTATTCTATTATAACTACAAAATTATAAAGAAAAAGTTTTATTTTATTTTATCAAAATTTAAGGAACATAAAAATAGAGAAAATATTATTATTTCCTTATTGTTTAGGTATACAGTAGTGGTCATAATTATAGCAACTTATTAAAACATATCCTGCATTCCAGTATCTATATTTTTTTGTGATTTTTTCAGTAATGCCACTGGTACCTACTGTTTTATTTTTCAATAGACTATGAATTTAAATCGAATATTTACTAGCGGTTTGTTGCTAATTATTTAATCACTGGTGAAAATGAAACTGTAAGAATTATATATAATCCAACGTTACCAATACGAGAGAAAAAATTTGTTGGAGTTCTAAAAGCGATAACCGAATGTCGAAAAACTACCTAATCTTCTCGTCAATTAACAATATTTAACATTTTAAAAAGTTGCTATAATAATGATCACTATTGAAAATGATGTATATTATCAATTTAAATATTTAATTATAAAATAAATCATAAACTGCTTATTGATAAATTTTGAATTTGCCTACTAGTATCTTAATAATAACAGTATTTCTAACAAAGGAATTCTTTTTTAAAACAAAGAGAAACTGATGAAAGTAGTTTTTTAAAAAGTTTTCTACTATTGTGTTCGACAAATCATTAAAACGTTTACAGGAATCTATGCTCTTTGAATTACTATATTAAGAAAACCTGCAAAAGCAGACATGCCTAAAGATTCCTGCGTTCACTGCATCAATACTTCGGTGCTTCCGTTCCCCTCTCGGAGATGGCGCTGAACGCAAACTGTTCAACGATCAACCCTTAAAAATTTTGACTTGAAACGAAATAATAAAATTCTAGTTCATTCAATTTATCGCGATTCTTAGCAATATAATTTCCCTAATGTTTAATAAATTTCCCGTCGATTTACATAGTTAACGACTTTCAAGCGGTTTTCTATTAATATTTCTCCCCGCTCGTTCTGTAATAAGAAAGACTATATAACAAAGTCTTAATAACTTTTCTAATTACTTTTGGGTTTTGCGGAAATCATTAGTAGCCCGTATATTACGGGTGAATGAGATATCCAGCTTCACGCGGTTTAATTTTAACTGCCTTCGGCTTCTCAAACCGAAATATTAAAATTTTTGGTAAATACATAGAAAAATTACTTGTATTATTAGCTATAAATCCACATTAAGCGTATACGATTAATATTCTACTTTTGGGATGAAATATTTACTTTTTTCAATAAACCATTTTCATGTACATGGAAAACAAAGGCGCTTGCACGAACGGAACGTAAATACTACCTTGGAACTGAATTTCGTCAAACTATTATCCTTGTATGCATTATAATTATATTAACATTTGGAGTACGAAATTAGCCAAAGTGAAATTTGAATAACTATTATGCCTTACTAAACTACACTTAGCTTTATGTTTAAGATATTAACAAACTTTGAAGTTTATATTAATTCGGGTAAACCGTAAATCACGACATACCTCTAATACACTTCCGCAACGCGGTCTTAAATAGTTGATTTTGTACATTTTGAAGGAATTATTCGGAAGCACTTATTTGTGTGACGATTAATTAAATTTCAAGTTACTAAATTGAGTACGTATGATTTCATAATTGATAATCCTTATGCATAATATTGTCGAATCAAACGGAGGATTGTCTAGTGGATGATTGGCGAGTATTTACTCTAGTCATCCTAGAATCTCCTTGCGAATTACTATATTCTTAATATGTCTATCCAGTTAAACCCGAGGGAAAACATTTACCTATGGAATTATCCTCGGCCGGCTGGAATTGGTAGGTCGCTTTGAATCCCTGTCCGGGCCAATCAGAGTTGGCCACAAACTCGATGAAGAGCTCGGACCCGGTGGATAGGACCTCTAGTTCGCTGCCCTCGTTGCACAGGACCCGGATCGCCGGATCCGAAGACGTTTTTCCGTCGTAGACACGGATCAGGTCCGCGCGGTTCAAGCAGCTGGAAACAAATGTTTAATTTGCGTTAATTGAGTTACGACGGACGAACCGAGTCGTGCTGATTGGACGTGTATAAATAACGGGAATATTCAGAATAGGGGATTATTGGATACGGTTTTTTTAGGTCGATGATTTCCGACTGTTGGTCTGTTATAAATATTTATTATGGACGGATATTCTGATTTGGTAGCATGGGAATATAATTTTAATTTAAAATTTAACGGGTTTTTTTGCATAATGTGTAAATAAATAATGTTTATAATAAATTGTTTATAGTCGCTTTACTTCTGCATCTTTTAAATTTTAATAAGATTGTTCTGATTAAATAAATAGAGTTGTGGTCATTATTATATAATATTGAGCTGAATATAAATATAGTAACTTTAATTTTGAAATGGATTTTTATTGATAAAACCTGTGTTATTTATTTAAGCATTAACCCCTTATATAAATTCTATTTTTATTTATTCTTCTTGTCACTAATTTCCGAATATACGAAGAAGTCTATTGGGATCGACATTTTGATCTTTTAACCAATCCATCACAAAGTTGAATTTGTGTTTGGGATAAATCAGTTTAAGGGATGTAGGTACGTCGACTTGATATCGTGTTTCATTGTGAATATTACAAACTTTTTATTGTAGTTTTGTCTCATCTTGTAAGATAAGCAGAACTACATATTTTTTTAAATTTATATTTAGAGTTGTCACTAAAAATTTACTTGTCCACACTGGTTTGATGGCCCAGTAAATGTGATCCTAACCACGTCAAAATTAAACTTATAGGTCTGGGGTCAAACGATCCCCCATCTATTAACTATTTTCTCACAATTCTTAAACTAACTTCATCTAAATTTTTTAATATTACATGAAACGATTGACTTATTTTGTAAAATCAGGCATCAATAACATGAAAAACAATGAACATGGGTATGCAATTGTAGTAGAGCTCATGTTTTTAATATATATTAATAAGGTGCTATAATTATGGCTACTTTAGAATTATATATGATGCCATTGAACCATAATTATTGTATTATTGTATATATCAATTTATATCTATTTTTATTTAGTATTTACTCAAAAATGCCAACAATAACTGTTTAATTTCAAATTAGTTATGAAGCCAGAATAGCTAATATTTATACTATAAGTCAGTTAACAATTTTCAATTTTTTTATAGTGTGGATGAATGATGAAGTGATATTATCATATTTTTTTCAAATGTTTGTTTTGGATTTTGTTTCAGATTGAAATCAATATCCTCCTATCGAATATATGCAAATGTAAGCTGACCCAGGTTCAGAAACAATTCAAAGTAAATATTACCTTTTGTTTGCTTGGAACAGATAGAAAACGCGTGTTTACCAAATCTCAGTTAAGAAAACAAAATTATAATGCTTCAATGCCGAAAGAAAAATAAAAAATAAAGAACAAAAATAAAACGACATAAATTTAATAATAAGTGTACCGATGAATATTTGAAGTAACAAATTAGAAATCTCGAGGACGAATGATCAGTTAAAATACGTGGTCAAATATTACATGGTTTATTCAATTTTTCCCCTTTCGACAAATCAATCGATCCGGCATCAAAATATATTGAGCCTCGTCCTTCGGATTTTATGAGAATACTGCTGACAGGATAGAAAATATTCTCCTCTCGTTTTGAGAGGGGTATTCCGTATTGTTCCGAAATCGAGAAATTAATAAATTTAATGTAAATAACTATCGGGAGTATTGACCTATTGTTTTGTCCATCCCAAACTAATGATTAATGGCTGTTGCCAACAATTGATGCGAAATATGAATAATAAATGACATAGTTTTTATATCTGACGTTCCGAATAATCTAACAATTATTGTAATTCTCTAACGGCACGAAACAATTCAATTTACTTATCACAGTTACAAACTTCACTTGCATGCAACGGAATAGATAATTATCATAATTTATAAATAAATCAATCTTATTTAGGATCAGTTACAGAAAAAACTTTGGCATTTTATGTGAGCAAAATGGAGGTAGGTCGAGTTCCACATCGGGGCACTCTAGACTGTCGCAGCCTTCGTAGAAATGTCCTAATGTTTGCTGTTCGTGAAAGAGTCCCGTGTAAATTCAATCCAAGCGCTCCATTACGCGCAGCCACTTTTCACAAAGCATCCCGTCGCCCCCGCCTCCCAACCAGCCCCTTGATTGATGATGATCCTAAATAAACACCACCTCGGGACTTTTAAATATTAGCCCTCGATATGAAATATTTATAGATCTGGATCGGGCTCTGTAAAATCCCATAATTTTTCTGTTTATGGTATTACCGGTTACTTTTGTATCAGGAAGGATCAATCGTAAGGATGATTTATGTCCGTTTTTCTTTGTCGTTTTACGAAATTATATTTACATAAAGGAATATCTATGTAGCGGACAGGATTCAGGCTGTATCCATTGATCCTGACACAGTGTCCATAGAAAATAGACAATAACTTTTGTGTAACATAGTCCGCATTGACGTGTTCGACGTCAGTTAATTAAAACACGACGGTCATTGCTACTATACTCTAACGAATGTGCTTCTTTGATACATTTTTGTTAATTTCATTAGTAACATCAATGACCAACATTATGCTGATTAAATTACATAGACCGGAAAATAAATATAATGAAGTATAACCAAAATATAAATTTCCGGATATGAAATTTTTATTAAATTTGGATTTTCGATATTACATAAAATATCATGGCTTTTTAACGGTTAAAAAATGAAAAAGGTCCACTGATTAATTGCGGAATCTCGTTATACAATTTTATTTCGAGTATAAAAATCGCGTAAATCTTGAATAGTTATGGCTGCTTTTAATGTTTTTAATGTTTGGTCAGCGAAATTTATGGCAAGAAGTGCAATTCAATTTTGTTATATTAACGCGCTCTGCATGGAACATTAAAGGCAGATTCTAGGCCCTTAAAATTTATCATTAAAACTCCCGAAATTAGTGATGATAATGCCTAGGATTATTCTAATACGTACTTTAATGATTTTATATATTTATAAAGTGGAAAACGATTCTGATTAATTTGATTTCAACCAACGCTTTATGCTTGGAACGAATAAATCGAGGTAAAATCATCCAACAATTTTCCTGAAAGTTTTTAAATTGCTTCAATATTTTACATTGAATCGCTTTCGAATTATACAATTTATTCCTCCCGTGCCAGTGCCACTATTGTAAATGCTGTATTTCCTTGATTGAAAATTATATTTTAAGGAAGTATTCCCTTTACGATATCCGTACCTTCGGAATTGTTTCCAAAACTCGAATAAACGAAATCAGTCGAGGCTTTGTTGTCCTTAATAGCCCATATAAAGTTTTTCACTTTGATGTCGAAAATTACTCGGTTTTCTTTTCCATTATTCAAGATCCGATGTGGTACATGAAAAACATAAAAAAACAACCGGAACCGCGGGTCCAATGAAAAAGCAATATAGGCAATGACACGTGTTCAAATGCACAGATTCAATTCAAAGTTTTTCGGGAAGGAAAAGAAGTCTCTTTACGTCGAGACGGATTTTATTTTTTAAGTTGGTTAGATACGAGCTTACTTTGTCGAACTGAACGGGGTCAATAAAATGGGATTCCGAATGATCCAAAACTATATTTATTCACATGACTAATTTAATTTGATGTGATATTAATACTTTGATCATAATTAATATATTACATTAAACCTGTTGTAATTGTACACATTACGAACACGTCGGAGAGCAAACTATAGTGATATCAGTTTACACACGTTCTTGATATTCTGTTTATATCGCACTATAATTTCATATTGAAATCGACGCCACCATAATTGTTTATGGTAATTGTTCCGGATTAGTGGTTTAGTTTTATTTGCACCTGTCAAATACGTTTCCGTTGATAAAACATCAACAAGGAAAAGAAGGAACTGTCAAATAATTAACGAATAAATATTGAAGAACGTAAATTCAGGCAGGTGTTCACGTCCGTGACTATCGACGTTCGCATCATCGTACCTCGTATTATTCGCAGTTAAAATCTGGACACGCTGTCAAAACTACGTTTCGGAGATGTGATCGATACCGACGTCATTAGCAGATTTCCCTGCATTTATAGCCAATTTCTGCATAAATATCGCCGGAGCAGTTTTATGCCTCGGTTTATCTTGTGTTCCGATTCTAATGCACTTTTCATTTATTACGTTATTGATCTCAACTCCGGATTTTTATTCGTAATTTTGGTTCGATAAATGCAATAAAATATATTGGTAATTTAAATTTTGTGTAATTATTATTATCGTTTTACAGAAGCGGAGATATATAATAATATTTATTAATATTCTGGAAGAATAGATTATTATAAATAGTGACTATGAAATATATTAAAATATGAGCTGCTCTATTTTAATTGGATGCCAGTATATATTATGTTTATAGCTTCTTCTGTTATTGTTGAGTCCACTATGCCACTAAATTTATTCTTTAAAAAACTGCGTACTTATTTATTTTTCAATGGATAAAATTATCCAATTACCAGAATCTAGAGTAACATAACAAAAAAAAAAAAAATGGCTAACAGTTTACGGCTAAATAAGTCAGTCGATTCCTGTATTATTAAAAAATTTAGAGAAACTTGTCAGGTAGTAGCTACGAAAAAAATTGTTCGACTCGGCTCGATAACTCGAATGTCAAAAAATAATCTAATCTTATCGCCATCTTAAATTAAAGCTAGCCTGGAGGAAATGGGACTTGCTGAAATTAGATTAAGCATCTTGAGAATATGGTTAATTCATTTGACCCCAGACAAGAAAAACCCTGGTTTCTACTAAAAATAAGTCCAATTTTGACTTGCTTAGGATTACATTCATTGCTTCACAAATAAAGCAAATTTGTTTGAACAAATCAAAAAAGTTGGACATATTTCCAATCTAATCTCGACTATACCAAAAAGATGTGAGAATTTTATAGCCAATAATGGATACTGGACAAAATATTAAATATTAAGGCCATATACATTATTATTTTAATTTTTATGAAATTTTTAATTTTTATGAAATTATATATGTGTGTTTTATTATTTAATGAAAAAAAAATCACGTAAGTATATATTGTATAGTATTTAAACAAAAAGAAAGTTGCTCAAATTTTGCCCGATAGTGTATATTTAATATTGTTCTTTTTTAATGGTATTAATTTAAATAATAGTATTAGTAGTCTAAGAGATTTTTTATTTATAAATGAAATAAAACAATAATTTTCAATTCATATAAATGAAGGATGCGCTATTATTCAGTTAAAATAAATATTCAGTGACATTTTTTATTCTAAATTTTAATCATGGGTATTAAAATTTGTTTTAATATATTTTAATACGTTTTGTGTCTATGTTATATATCATATATTATTATATACTTTATATATTATTATATCAATTTACATTTACATTAATTTTATCGAAGCGATATTTTTTAATAGTTCACAGAACGACAGACCTTATAAAAAGAATTTACAAATTTAAATGATTTAATTAAAAAAAATAAACAACAATAGTAAATTAATATTATTTCATCTGTTCATTTAAATTACAATAATATGTCTAAAATAGTTAACATTTTATAAAGTTACTATATTAACGACTACAACAAAATTAGAGTGAATATCTCCCTCGTGGTCAACGTTTATCGACGGATTTAAAAAATAAAATTATTGTGGTCTATAATTTAGGAAGACCACAAAAATTTATAACCAAACAGTTTCTTGTATCAAAATAAATGATATCAAAAACAATTAACAGGTTCATTAAAGTGTGGGGAATGGAAAACTATTATTATTATATTATAGTATTTCCAATCTAATCTCGTCTATGCCAAAAATATATGAGGATGTTATGGCCAATAATGGATACTGGACAAAATATTAAATATTAGGCCATTTACATTATTTTTTTAATTTTTAGGAAGTCACTTTAATTTTGTCGTGATAAAAATTGTTATGTCATCGTTAACGTGATATGTTTCGTCAATAAATAATATAATTTATATATGTGTGTTTTATTATTTAGTGAAAAAAAATAAGTCACAGACATTTTATAGTATTTAAACAAAAAGAAAGTCGCTCAAATTTGGTCCGACACTGTATATTTAATATAGTTCCTTTTTAATGCTATTAAATAGTAGTAATAAATAATAGTATTTATTTTTGTAATTAAAATTAGTAAGAGTAGTCTAAGAGATTTTTTATTTATAAATGAAATAAACAATAATTTTGAATTCATATAAAATGGTGAATGCGCTATAATTCAATTAAAATAAGTATATTGCATTTTTATTCTAAATTTTAATCATATATCATATATTCTAAATTTTAATCATAATCGATATAGGTATTAAAATTTGTTTTAATATATTTTAATATGTTTTGTGTACAAATAGTATTAATTAATGTATGTATTTCTAAATTTCTATAAAATGGTGAAGGCGCTATATTTTTGTTTTTGTTATTTTGGTCGAATAAATGAAACTTATAGTGATTAATCACATATTTATTCATTTTATCGAAGCTATATTTTTTAATAATGAAACCTTATTGAGTTATTTTTTATTAATATTAATTAATAAATATTTATTTTTATATTCAAATTTTATGAAAAATTATTGTTTTATAGTTGCTTGGGTAATAAATGTTAATTAACAATGTATAATATTGTTAATAATTATTTATTCTACATATCAAATAAAACAATTTTATTTGCCTTTGCTCAAGTTTTTAACCAGTCAAAGTTTTAATTATTTTTTAAAAATTAATTAGTCTTATAACAACGACAAAAGTTGAAGTAGAATGAATCAAATCAATGTTGTATTTACCTTGACAATAAAACAAAAAGTAAGTACGTCTTTAATCAACGTTATTGTGAATCAAAAAGCAATAAAGGAAAATTCAGAATAAAAACAAAGCTCAAGAAGTAATATTTGCCGAGTCCCTCGCAAATTAAATACACCGCCATAATGAAGGTTAAATACTTAACAAACATTTACGGAGTGCGATCGTCTGTTGACAGAAAAGTGTTTCTGTGTAATTTGCACATTAAACCCAAACATAGAATTTATCTTTACGTGTTGGGGATTTTTTCGTGTGTGTTAGTCAAACATTCGCACACCCACGTCCATTCATCTAATGAAAGAGGATTCGGAATTTTTAAACAGTACAATCATTTTGCAGGAGAGCAGTTTTATGAAGTGGAGTGCGCATTAAGCTAAACCCTTTGAGCTGTTCTGTTGTGAGCAATAACCTTTCGCAGCGTGCTGGAAATGTCGATTGGCTTTGGCTTCGTGCCAAGATGACACTAAAGATATGCCGGCAATTATCGACATAAAATTAAAATACTTACTTCGATGGCAAATAATGTTGCTCCGGAAATCACAATATTTTACTTTTTTGTTTTTGTTCTTTTTTTTAATTTGGTGCATCGTTGTTTTAATTGTAAATGTGAATGTGCAGTAAGGGCAAATCGAAGTGGGACTTATGATTAAAAATCCGCGGCAATTTGTTACTGGCGTACAGTATGTCGGCTTGATTAAAGTCATGAATATTTATGCAATTTTGTAGGCAAATTAATCTCAGACAAAGTATGTAAATCTTATAATAAAACGGTGCAAGTGAGTGGAAACACTGAGTGAAAAAGCTTTCGACTTTAATATACACTTTATTTTTAAAAAATAGATAAAACCAGAGATAGTATTTTATCATATTAACAAAATTAGATGCTTAAATCTCGCAGCCGAACAAGAAAACCATCGCGTTACGATAATGCACTTCATAACTGTCATAAATAATAGCTTATTTCTCTAAAAACAACCCAACCTTGATTCCAAAGCGCATTATGTTTTTAATACACGTTTCTTTCAGCTCTCAGTTAAGAAATATGTTCACTAAAACTTAATGCTGGGGCTTAATCAAATCGTTTGCGAAACCGTAAGCAAGGAAATATTAAAACGACGTCGCTGATACGATAAAATACTTAATAAACCGTTTTATGTTGGACGCTGAATTTTTCTCTGTTAGTTCTTAAAGCTATTTAATAAAGCCCGGCTTTTTCGTAATGCTGCGTTAAGGTTTTTGTCTAGTATTTGTGTTAACAAGTATTTATTGTTACAATTAGGCCATTCAATTTTGAATAGGTATTTTATATGATTAAAATATGTTAGATTGAAATCAATAGCAAACACTGGACTCATTAATAACTGGTGGAACACCATAATTACCCTACATATTTAATTTATTGCTGATTTAATTAAGCTGTCATAAAATTAAAATGTTTTAAGAACGTTCAGAAAACAATATTCATAATTTGTTTCAATTAAAATTACCGCCTTGGTTACTTCATGATACACCAACAAAATTAATTATAATTTTCTGAACTTCATGTTAAGATTTAAAACTAAATAATTAATTTGCAAGTTAAACTTTTGCAAAAACAAAAGCAGAAACAGAATGTTTTATCTTATGGATAATTGATTTTCTGCAACTAATGACAAAATGTTTAAATTTTTAGTTTATTTCTAATGGAGCTGAGCGTGTTTGTGATAGCTGTAATTACTAGTATAATAAATTAAGAAAACGTTATCGGTTCGACTATTTAATGTAAACAAGATTAAATCCAATGTTCACCGCGAAATCCATTAATTTCCTGTTGAACGCATCTTTAGTTTTCCGTTTAAATGAACTTCATTTAATTAACATGTCTAATATGTCTAATATGTCTTATTTACCAATACAAAAATTACACAAAATACGTTCGACATTTGTCATTTGTTTATTTGATGATATGTGAAATACGAATAATATAATAGGGGGAAATATTGAATGAGGAATTTCGGGCGACGTGCGAACTAACAATTGGCGTTTCACACCCTCAAAGGATACGTGTCAATTCGTCACCGCCGTGCCTTATATATTTTATTATGATATCAAATATTTTTAGTCGAAGTATACGAGTTCGAACTCATGAACCATCGGAAATATTAATATAATATACATCGTACGTCAAACTGCATATAAATTGGTCCTTATATGAATATAGAAGGGTCGTATATATTTTTTGGAGGCTCGTTCTTCTTTACCTTGTCGTTACGTCGATGATACGTCATATAAATTATTTTAACGGCTTGCGGCACATTGTAAATTGTGATTATATCTTCTGGCAAATTTATCACGTTGCCATTGCAATATTTTTAAGTCTACAGGAAGTAAAAATATGTCGGAATACAATAAAGTAAGCGGAGACGTTTTAAAAAATAAAATAGTTACAAAGTATTTCATATCTCACCTCGAATATAAAACTCTGGATCGGGTCGTGCTATATTTTATGGAATATTGCTCAAATTCAATAGGTGGCATTTTATGCTGTTTCTCTATCCATATAAAAAAGATTAAATGAGGTGTTAAAAATTTCACGATTGTCGAAATCGCGGACAGAAAAGATAAAAGTATGTATTTAGGATATCTTAGAAATAGGACGTTTTTAAGAAACCTAACATTGTTTCCTAAAATTTTTTTGTAATAAAATTAAATAAAGATTTATTAAAATTTAATATATAATAAATTTTCTAATCTGTTGAAAGGGTTTTCTCGACATTTTAAAACTAATTTCAATTATAGCTTTTATATAATATAAAAAAGTTGCATTATATCGAAATTTTAGATGTTTTTGTTGTAAGTGTAAAAAAGTGTCTATAGAAAGTTTTTGGCCTTAATGAAAAAACTAAAAAAATAAATACACCTTTTCGAAATGTATAGAGTATTCACATAAGGCACGGAGTGAAGTAAACAATAGTCATGAGCTTATTCTGGCACAGTAAACCTATTTCCCTTTTTACACGAATTTGATTTAACAGTTAAAAAGAAAAAAAATTTCTTTTTATATGAATTGTTTTGTTTTAACACGTTCTTCAATATTCTATGAATTTTTCTTGAATATCATATTGTTATATTATTTTTATAATATATTTAATGAATTAAAATGTGTAAGTACGAAATAAATTTTTAAGTGAACTCTAACAAGTTTTTTTTATTTTTTTTTTAATTTTTTAATATTGTTTACACCTAATTATCTTTTTATACGAATTTTTTCGAAACGTATCGTGTGAAAAGAGAATTCGGAGGGCCGTATTTAAAACTAAAGATATCCAAAAAATATTTTAGACAAATATTAAAAAATAATCGTTTGGTCCAATAATTTAGCATAAAAATGATTATTATAATTATTTACTGTAATTTAAAATAAATAAATAAATAATAATAACATTAATAATAGTAATAATTTAAATAAATAAATTTTTAATCAGAATAGCACAATACGCTTGAATTCTAGCCCAAAATTTAAGTATGAAGTAGGTGTCAATACGAGCCAACCCTTGCAAACTGATCAATAACCATCAGTTACCTGACATCACGTGTTCACCACGCAACTAAATTTATTTATTTTACTTCGTACCGTGTTTGAATGGAGTCTAACTTTGTTTATGTTACTCCGTACCTAGATTGAATGGAATATAGATATTTTAGAAATGATTAGAGGTAAAAATGGGCTGTAGACGTGAATTTTTCTCTACCTAGTTTGGAAATATACATAACAGCCAAAATTCATTCTAGATCAAAAGAACCAAACATATTTTTGCTTAAAATTACGGAATAGACCAGCTTAATATTCAATATTTATTACATAAACAATGCCATGTTCTTGTCAAAAATTTCAAAAACGATTGGATTAAGTTCCATAATTAAGTCCTAGTGAACATAATTGTTTATGGAAAGTTGAAAGAAACAAGTATTAAAACATAATCCGCTTTAACATAAACCCCAAAGTACATAGGGATACTTATATGACGGTTATATAGTTTGTAATTTTAATACTTACAAAGATTTCTTTGTTGAACTTTAATATACTAAAATTTTGTAAACACTAGTGACGGAATAAGGGCTTTGTGAACTCCTGGCTCATATTTATTCTAGTTATTAAAATATTCATTTAGTTAACCAAATTTTTTTATAAATATTTTTCAAATTATATTTACATGCTTTGAGAGAATTAAATTTGTTAATCACATAATGATGAAACCTCGTTGAGATTTGTTTTCCATTTCAAAAACGACGAAAACATACTTCATATATAACCGGTCTCAGTTTTCTATCACTTTAAAGTTTAAAATAAAAAATACACAAAAGGTGCAAACTTGTTGACGTGTTCAATAGATATCTGAAACAGTTAATTATATCGTACCATTTGCCAAACAGAAACGGCGACACAGACTGTACATAAACGACCATTAAATCCCGAACAGATTGTGTTGGGGAACGTTCGGAATGGGCCAGATAAATTTTTCTTACCTCAAATCTCCTTTCTGCAGGGCGACCTCCTCAAACACGATACGTATCCGTTCCTTGTATCTGCAAACAATATAAATCAATTTAAGAGACCATTTATGTGCGTTATGAACTTTATAATGCCGCTAACGTAATGATAAATCGCACTGTTTCGAGCCGATCTCGGAATATTAATATAGTCGTGGGGAGGATTAAGTATTACTATAATATTTTTCCCTAAAATTTCTCCCTATATAAAAAAATATTTATTTATTTACTTGTCAAATTGAATTATTTAATAGAATTAAATAAAAGTAAATAATAGTTGTTGTTTTGTGGTTAACTCAATTATTTATCAATTAACAGTTATTTATTTTAAATTATGTTATTTCAAGTTAGCAAAATATTCACATAATAATCATTTTTGCCACATTTTGTCTATTTAAATAGAAACTGACAATTTTGGAAGTTTTTATAATTACATCCAACAATATGTATTTGACAAAATTATAATAATTAACGCAACTAATTGAAATTTTAGCTATAATATGGGCTGTAACAATTGAATATTTGATTTAAATTATTGCAACTGATGGCAAAATATTGTTCATATAATACAAAATACAAAAAAAGGTACTGAATAAATTATACTGCATAAACTGATATTCTTGTGTAATTAATAAATTTATGTCTTTAAATTTGTAAATGGTTGAATATCATTCTCATCTTTATTACATATCATAACATTGTGCTTAGGCATCACCCGTACAAAATAAATAATATTAAGGGCCCATTATGAACTTTATAATCCACCCATGATAATGATAAATCATCCACTTTGGGTTAATCTCGGATTAATAATACCCCGAAACGTGCGCTTCTGTACATACGAACTTTTACATGGCGTCGACTAATGAAATATTAATTAAAATAATGGAGAGTCGGAGAAAAATGTCAAGTCCGCGGGGAAATTAATATACGGCAATTGTTTTAGAGAGTCCTAATGAATACAAATCACGGGGAATACTTTGCTCGCTGTATTATCTTTAATTGAATAATAGTTCCTGTGATATTTCCGTCCTGGTTAAAAGGCTTTTTATCACAAAACAAAATATAGTCCCTAAGGTTTTTGCTTAAACAAGTGAAAATACATTTTTAATATAATCGGAACGGCATAATTGTTCTTCTTGGAAAAATGAATAACATCCATAAAATAATCAAGCAAAACCGTAAAAGTATTATGGCTTTTCCGCCAAGTTTAAAATTAATTTTTCGTCCGTGAAACGCATTTGCACTGTTATTAAAACATATGAAACGTGAACCTGGAATGTCGTATTTCCAGATATCGCCTTTCATGACGATCCTCTATCCGGCATAATGTTCTTTTCGTACGCCGCATAAAGGACAATAGAGCGTTTAGAACGATTTCCTGCAAAATATTAAAACGGCCAGTGTTTGAGCTTTTTTATCTCGGATATTTGACGCACTCGTTCACACTGATATCTCAATTTCCATGAAAACAAAACGCTATCTATTATTGCGATTTTAAACAAGTATTTAAAAGTGAACATATTTTTATAATGATCAGAATTAATAAATAAATGATTGCGGATTGTGAAGTGTTTGGACGTGCGGTTTTAAATTCTATCGAATAAATCACGTCGGATGGTGCCGCCGTTTCCAAAAATTATTGAATCGAAATTTTCGCTTGCATGTAAAATAATTGGTTCAATTACAAAATGCTTTGCCACAATTTCCCGTGTAGTTTTTTTATTAATATGGTATGGCATATTTATGTAGCATTGTTAAATTGTAAAATTGAAATTGAAAATGAGTGGTATAATTTTACCCATGTTTTTGAAAAACGATTTTGTTCCGCCAATTAAAAATTTAAACCTGGTTAAATAACATTCCTATCAATACAACCGTGTTGTTTGTTGAACAAATCATATTAAAATATATGAATATTTTTACGAACAATATGTCAAAGCCATACATTCCACATTGGAAAAGGTGAAAGTATTTTAAGTGAATAATGTCTAAAATATTTGTACATTTTCATCTGTAAAGAAAAATAAATAATTTGGAACTGAGAAATAAAAACAGACAAAGTACTTGTTCGAAAAGTAATAAGAAATAATTTCATGTTGGAAAAAATACAAATAATTTAATAACTTACCTATACATTTACTTACTGTTTGTTGTAAGATATGTATGTATAATATTTTACAATATGTATTATAAAACTGTTTAAAAATTTTATATAATTTGTATATTTTTTATTTACAGTTATGGTAATTGTAATAACAACTTCTTAAAATGTTAAATATTTTTGCCATAAGTCTTTTACTTATTATGTTAAAATAATATTAATCTGCTATTGTTTTTTTATACAGTAATATAAAACTATTCTATTCTTATTCTATAATATGTTTCATATATGCATGTAAAATAATTGGTAATGTTTATTTAATAAAATTTTATTTATTTTTTATTATTTATTTAATAAAATTTTTAGTTTTCTGCAGATAACTTATGATCTGTAAAAAATATCAAAAACTTTTTCGGAGATAAATTATAGAAAAAAGAATTCTCTACAAAAAATGTTATATAAAATTTTCCGATAAAGTTGATGGTTGCGTCAGAAAATGAGAAAAATGTCAAAATTTTAAATCAGTCCAGCTTTAATGTTAAATAACTTTTGATAAAATGAATATATCAAAAAACTGTAAAGCGTTAAATTTTCTATAAAAATCTGTTTTGATTTTTTTGAAACAGTCTAATATATATATATATATATATATATATATATATATATATATATATATATATACTTTAATTTTAAAATAGATTTTTAATGAATAAATATTTGTAAATAACATTAATACATTAACATAATATTTTTTTTTGTTTTTTTCTGAATATATGACAAGATAATATTCATCTGAACCACTTGAATTACTGTAATAAATTTGTAAAGTTTTTATGACCAATTTGGTCATACATGATTTTTATATGGTTGATGTCTGAATATTGCATCGGATACAATAATAATTTCATGGTGAAATATATTTATTAAGAGCATAATTTCTTCAATATATGGAAGAATATTGATGTTTAAAATATGCCTGTGCATAAATTATTATAAGAGGAAGAACTGAAGCATCCCCGTAGTATAATTGAATCACCACTATGTTTCACTGTGGGTATAAAAACTACCAGACCCCTCTATTTTGTGATTGACTATAGCTTCAGTTGAGGCTAAGATTGGATTATTTTTTGATATTCGAATTATCCAGTTATTTATTTTCATTTATACAAAGAAAAAAAATTATAATAATATAACTGACCAGTTGGATAGTAGCAATGACAGAAAAAACATATAAGTACAGGCAGTACAGGCAATTCATATTTTTAACATATTTTAATAAGTTGCTATAATTCTGGCTACTACTGTATAATAAAAAACAAAATAAATATCTATATCTACACCTGTGACGTAAAAAATGATAAATTACTACTAAAAAACTTAATTGAAACAGTATTAAATGGCTAAAAATAAATTAAGGCTGAATTAAACAAACATAAATAACAATTGGCCTCAATTAGAGTGCTGCAACAATTATCGCGAAAGTTAATTAGCAACTTCTGACAACTGACAAAGATTTCGAACAGACCTGGCGCGGAAGCGGTACGAACATCGGATATTCTTGGGATAACTTGAAGGGTATCTGGGCGAATAGAACTTCCCGTAAGCGGTCGCGTGTTGCGAACTGACGAACTGGTAGTCGCACATTGTTCCTGGCAACTTCAGACCATCTGTACGAAACAGTCCTGAAACAAAACAACACGTCCATGATTATGTCTATTATAAACAGACGGTGAATAGATAGTTGGACAATAACGGGCATTTACCACCCTCGACGGATTACGAATGACACCCTCGTAAAAATCGCTACAAAGCATTTCCAGCATTTTATATGAACGATCTTTTAGTTTTATGTATGTTCCATCCGGTTTAATTAAATGCGATTCATTTAATCTAAAAATGTACAGGCGAATTTCTAAGTCTAAATTGCTTTGTATCTTTTAAAATTAGGTGGTGACGATTCCTTAAATATTGAATATTATAAAAAATAATACAGTTTAATACAAATATGTTATAATTTATAATAAATCCCCAACTAAAAACGTAAATTACTTTTTCTGGTAACTAATATTAAATGCACCTGTAATTGTGTAATTTAGAGAGATAAATAGATTTTTAACAAGTCAGTGGCGTTAGACCTCCTAGAAGTCATCAAGTATTCGATTACCAGCGACTGAGAATTTATATTATAAAGTAGAATAGAAATTCTAGTCGTGGGTGATGTAAAATGGGGATTATTTGAAAGGTAAAATGCAACCCACGTAAAAATTTACAGTCACCGCATACCTAATAATTTGTTTCGGGCTAATTTTGATTGCATATTTTTGCATTTAAATATACGGTCACTGTTTCCAGTTTAATGCAATCGGAATTTCAATTCTATACATTTTGTTCCAATCGAATCCGCGTGCACAGATTACTGTCGAATAGAATCGAAATTCCCAATTAACCATGTAATACGTATCTAATTTCGTCAAAAATGGAGACCGTTCCAAAAATAGCAAAATGGACGTATAGAATCAAGTATTCACGAACTAGTTAAAACCGAACGGCAAAGTAACAATGCATACAAAACACCCCCTTAACAACTGCGATTCCAAACAACCCGCTAATATTAATTACGACTTTAATTCCTAATTACGTCGGCCCATACGTAAATAGTTGAATGTAAATTGTTTTGTGTTAATTTGGACATATTATAATTTATAAATGGCGTGAAGTTGTGCTTTAACAACCACCATACTATTGTGGCCACTTACTGGTTTTAAACAAAATTGTATTTCGCATGCGAGATCATTTCATGAGTGGGAACACGCGAACACGAATCGATTTTGATAAATTCAGGAATTCAGTCTATCGGAAAGTGGCCAATCACAACTAATGCATTGCTGTTGTAACAGACACGCGAAAATGTTTTGCCTTTGAAAATTGTGGCCATTATTAATGCTGTTTAAGATATTTATAGTGGTGTCACTTTATTATAGACACAGAGTTTTGGTGTTATTGAAAATTTACAACATCAATGCGGCCACAAAGTGCCAATAGAAATATATTTTAGTGCATACCGAGAGCTTAAGACATTATCCTGGCTAATGAATTCTTGGATGGGACGTCAGCCTGCTGCAGCCGTGTCGTTACACGTGCCGAAATAAATTCACCAACGTCATTATTTACATGTGCATTAAGAGATGCATTATAAATGCGCTCCAGACAATACTTAAACTTTGTGAGTTAAAATAGAGACGCTGAATTAACCAGTTTCATAACTGAAGTTGCAATATTTTAAATTAAATTGTGCACATTTTGTTCACAGCTACGACCTACGCAAATATTATGTTGCAAACTTGACATTTTTACTAATTAACATTAAGATACAAAAAAACACAACAATCTCCAGGAGTTAGTTTCCAGTAGTTTGAAATTAGTTTCCGTATTAAATGAGTGAAACCGTGTCCGTAACTAATTACAATTAAGGCTAATCAGAGTCCGCGTAAAGTTGTGTAACAAACACGGCCGGAAAAGTTCTAATAGATTTAAGAATCCGGAGATTATTTGTCAAACAGTCGGCATGAAAGCGGAAGTTCGTTCCATAATTAAACATTGCCGACGTTCTTGTAGCGCGAGGGTCGTCGACGTCGTTGCTTATTGTACGTTAGTTCGTTTTAATAGAGGCTTATAAATAATCAGCGAGCATAAAACGAGCCATGGCCCGAATCAAGAGAAAACATTAAAGCGTATTTAAACACGGAACCCATGGTCTCTAGGTCCGTCGGAGAATTTCCAAATATTTCAATGGGCACGTTGCGAACTCGGCCAAATGTCCAATGTCCTGCTGGACACGTTGAATGAACGGACGGGCTGTGTGTAGTTACGGTCGCACTCAACTCAATACACTTTCATGATTACATTCTGGAAGTCCGATTCAATTTATGTCTTAGGATTTTTACGGCGCTTGTGTTGCGATCCGACACCGAAACGATCCATTCATGAAGATCATTCATTATACTAAATTGCAGATAATTCAGAACGATAATATGAAAATATTGCCGATCCGCCATAAATTAATCACAAAGCGTAGTTATAGTTTTGCAAAATCAATCAACGGTGAATAGATGATCCGGATTGGAATTGAATCTATCAATATGATTTAGGGTTGCAATACGTGTTTCTAGATGATGAGAATATAGATAATTAATACAAATTATGGCAGACTCGCAAATGAGTCGGGCGCATTTAAAACCAAACGGCCTCATCAATCCGGCACATCATTAATAACATTTAAATGTTCCAAGAATGGCCGTTCACAATCTATTCGTCTATTGTTTCAGTACTAAATGTCGGACATTTTGGAGTAAATTTCCGAATCAAGGTGAAAAGCGTTATTTATCACTTAGTTGTGGCGTTTTCATTACTGCGAAAATGTTTTTCTTACTAACTTATTAGTTTCATATTATGTTGTGTAAACAAGAGTTTAATTTTGTTCAAGTACTTTTATGTTGAAAGTTTTTTTTATTATTGATGTCTAGACGGTTCAAATTATGTTCAACTGACAATTATGATTCTACTTTAACTTGTCCGAGAAGTGAATGATAAAAAGCTAATCGAAATGTATAATATTTCTCTCTGACTCAACTTTTTTATTTTTTGTCAGTTGTAATTTGATAAGACACCTCTTAACATTAAGAAATCCTAAGTTTTTGAGTTGATAATAAAATTGCATATAATTCGTATATTTTTTTCAAATGTAACTCAATTATTATATACAAATTGAGCACGAATAATTTGATGTACATTCTGGACACTAATTTTGGTTAAATCATAAATAAAAAACAAATAAATGGTCGCCAAGGTGGTAGTTTAAGGGAAAAAAAAATTATTATTCTTTTGTTCAGTGCACCCATTTTACCCCAAACTAAATTAAAATAAGATATTTTTACTACAGGACAAAAAATTTGGTAATTAGGAGTAACAACATGTTCTAGCAACATAATAATTTTCCCCTTTAATTAATAAACAAATAAATTAGCTTAAAAAATTTACTTTCATCGCATGTTTTACACTAAAAAGACCTGCAAGTGTCATATTATTAACTTGGCACAGTAAATTGTTGGCATAATAGAATTTTATATGATCCCAGGTCAGAGATTCCGGCTGAAAAAAATATAAACGTACCTTTAAGACGGCATAAAAAATAGAGGGGTCGTCTCGATGGAGGAGGAAATTACAGTCTCGTTGCGGCTGTTGCCGTAATTTTATAGTGATAATTCGCGAATAAATTTACGTGTCCGTGTGAAAAGTATTAATTTATTACGCACTATAAAGCAGCGCATCGGGGGTAAGTTCCGTTACGCGAGATTGATCGCACGGAGGGCCACGGCGTGTAAATCCGAGCTCCCCACGGGAAACGTCAAGGCCATCTTACCCCGTCGTTATTTTAAATATATTGTTGAAGTTTTTTATGGGCTTGTAAAAACATGTTTAACATAACTCAATTTAAAGGGCGACTATTATTTCAGGAATTTGATACTTTGTAACAATTAGATGAATGAGTAGTAAATTATTTTTTGCAATAATCAAACAAAAGACACAAAATATTAATTGAAATAAATAATGTAGTTTTTAACTATATAAAAAATAATGGTGGTGATAATATCTTGCATAGAAGAGTAAAAAAACTTCTTTATAATATTTTTGTAATGTTTCAGATATTTGATACTTTTTGAAAATTAGAAGGACAAAAGATAAATTACATTTTAAATAAAAGCAGCAGAATATTGACTGAAATAAATAATGTAGTTTTTAAGAAACTAAAATGTTTCTGTCTGAATTTCAGACAGAGAATTATATTCATATTTATGAAACTAGAAAATTGAGTTAAAACTGACAAAAGTTGAATAGAACCAATTTAAAGAACTATTATTTCAGAAATTTGGTACTTTGTAACAATTAGTTGCATGGGAGGTAATTTATTTTTTATAAAAATTAAATAGTAAGACTAAAAAAACAACAGAATATTGATGAAAATAAATAATGTAGTTTTTAACTACATGAAATATAGTAATGACTACTATGCTGTCTAGAAGAATTTAAAGCTTGCTTATAATATTTTTGTATTATTTCATATATTTGATACTGTTTAATAATTATATGGATGAAAATTATTTCGATA
Source organism: Aethina tumida (assembly GCF_024364675.1). Lineage (NCBI taxonomy): Eukaryota > Metazoa > Arthropoda > Insecta > Coleoptera > Nitidulidae > Aethina > Aethina tumida. The sequence continues at coordinate 17,437,699 of NC_065437.1, read as the reverse complement.
CATTTAAAATTTAGAAGAACGAAAAGTTAATTATATTTTATATAAAATTGACAATTAAATTGAACAAAACCAATAGCTGAAATAAAAAATGTTGTTTTTAAGTAAATAAAATGTTGCATTTGAATTTTCAGACACCAAATTAATTACCAGCTATTTATGAAACTCGGGAATACTGTTACAATTGAATAAATACAGTTTACTTTGTAACATTTAGATATATGAGGTAAACTAATTTTTATAAAATTCTGACAATAAAATTGAAATAAGGCAACAGTATGTAGTTTTAAACAAATATTTTCTTTTTAATTAATATTATTATATTTGTAGTTGAGTTCTATGTAATGTTATAACTTTTTTTAGGAATTTAACACTTTTTATTTTTTGAAAGGCAAAAAGAAAATCATATTTCATATAAAACGGACAATTAGATTTAAAAAATGCGACAGTTGAAATAAATAACGCATCTTTTAAGTAAATAAAGTATCGAATTTGAATTTAAGAGAAATAATTATATTTATATTTATGAAACTAAGGACGATTATTATTTCAGTTTGATATTTTGTGACAATTTGATACATGTGAGGTAATTATTATTTTTTTTTAATCTGACACTAAATTTAAAATAAGTCAATAGTATAGTGTTTGAAACTGGTTCTTAAGTAAATAAAATATAGTGATGGTTGTGTTGTTTATGCATAGTAGAGACAATTACTCAAATTAACGATAATTGATTATTATTAATATTTTTTTAAAACGTATACTCTTTATATATGTAGTTCAAAATAGGTTTTTATTTATAATTATTAATAAAATCTTAAAAAATATTGCTATGGAAGTGCTTAAAATAAATAATCTAGTTTTTAAGTAAATAAAATGGTGTAATTTGAATTTTCAGGCAAACAACAGGGAGAATTATATTCATATTTATGAAACTGGGGAACTCGAATAAAACTGAGAAAACAAACTTAAATATACTGCGACGTGACACATTATCTGCCACTGAATTAATGTTTTTTTAAATCGTCACACACGGAAAACTGCACGGGATGACAAACAAATAAATTCTTATGCGCAAATATCCCATAAGTTTCGCCTATTTGCTGATTATGCAAACGAAACAAAATAACCGCATTAATTAAACAGGAAAATGTATTACTTTGTTATGAGCATATGCACCATTAAAAAATTTAGTAACTCCCCTAAATGATGTAAACCCATGCTCGTTACAGCGTGCGCTGTAATGGTATCATTAAACTTAGAACGGAGTAAAAAGCTGTATTTGCTGCACGTTGTGTTGCGTTTTTATAAAACTTACAGTTGGCACTAGTTCCATTTAAAATGTTCATTTTTAAATTTTATTGTGGTAATTGAATTCACTACAGGAAATTTAATTATTTTATACAGCGACGAGCAATAATTTTTACATTGTGTTCGCTTTTTAATGTTTCAGCGAAATGAATGGTTGTAAGATTAAATTACTTGTACTAATGAAGTCAAAAGAGACAAAAACTTTTTAAATTGTTATCAGTATTATTAACGTTTAATATTTCTTAATTTAAATGAACATAATTATTTTTAAATTTGATATCAACTTGGATGAAGTAGAGACGTCGTCAATTATAATATTTACTTTTGTCTTTGAAATGTTACTCATAAAGGAATAGAAACTGAATGGAGCGGTTGCAAATAATTTAATGATTTTGCCATATTATTTAATTTAAAGGCTCCCGGGACAGCATTGCTGTTTGTAAAAGGAACAAACGGTATAAAATATTTCCCATTAAGCATTTATTTAAAATTTCGTTTGAAAAGTTGCGGAGAATAAGCCAGCATGTTTCTGCAGTGTGAAATTTAATTGCATTAATAAAGTTAAATTACATTTTTATGGACGTTACAGCTTTGAATTATTACGTGTAATAAAAGGGAATAAAATAATTTAAACAATCAGTAACATTAGCAAAACATAAAATATGAATTTTATTCAGTTTTATCTGCTTTACATTGATCTAACTAATTCATCAAACGACGTTTAATTGTGTTCTAAAGAACTCAATTCAATTAAATCTACTACTCAAAAGCAGACTTTATTTTTAATTGCCTATAAAACAGCCAAATTTATACTACTCAGTTAAATGCCTGGATTTGAAATACACTGATTGACAGAACATTAACTCAGTTACCCTTGCCAAAATAAAAACTAATGGCTTGTATCCATTATAAATATTGCATGCAAAACTTGAATTAAAAAAGAAACATATTAAAACAATGTAGTGGGAATACATAAGGAAAACGACTGAACAAAATAAATTCAACAAACGAAGGAGAATTTGACGTTGTGTCGGTGTTGGTATAAATTCTGAGCGCCGTGAATATATGTGTTGATATACATTTATCAAGTTTAAGTAAGTGCTGCAGTAATGTCACATAAATCAACGACATAAACACACATAATAAAATTCACCCATGACATGGCCGCCAGACTTGCAAAAACAAATGTAAATATTTCCAGGCGTGTTAGTGTCACTAAAATATATTTATAAATATAATAAATTTATGGGGCGGTTTAAAATTTATTGGGCTGCGGTGCCTTATTTTAAAATTTTGACGCCTCAAATTCGGCTGTCATTTAAAGTATTTTTGTTTGACGACTACAAATAACGTCCACGCATTTTTGAACGTTAACGTCCATTATTAACATTACATCGTATTTCATTCAGTGCAACATTTCAAAGCCCAGAAGTTTTGTTTTATTTTTGCAATTAAATTTTATTCAAAAGCAGAAGCTTATTTTCAGTCTTTTTCAAAGAAAATATTATATAACTCTTAATTGAAAATATCGCAGTCTGTTCAAGAAATTCAACATCAAAAATCTCAAGTCAAATATTAAAACAGTTTCATAAAGACAGATTTCGTTAGATCGTATGCTTGAAATAAAATTAAGTTGAACATCGGAAACTAGCCATAAATCTGAAAGGATTTCGGCTAGTGGTATTTTCTATTGTTTTGAGTGGGTTATACATCTTATATGGCACTAAGCTTTGCACATAAATATCCTAATGCTTTTACAATTTATGGCCAAACTGTAATACTAATTCACACTCATTTTAATCCTGATGTAACACAACTATTATCCTTATTTCACAAAGAATATGTCCGACTTTGTTGAAATCATAAAACTCAGAAAAATACTGCAGTAAATACTAATTTCACGAGAAAGAAACTAATTTAAATTTAAATAAAATGTAAATAAAACTGGATAATGTTCTCCTTAAGATCAGCCTCACAAAGAAGTTGTAAAATAACTTTACTGTATATGCCTAAAGACATTATAAAGATAAGGTTGTTCGGATGTTTTTTTTTATGATGATTGGTGGCAGAAAACATACAATACAAAAGCATCGTTGTGGTAACATGAAGTTAATTCTGAAAATAATACAGAGAGGTTTATTGTAATTTCACGACCTTTCAAATATGAAAAAAACTTGTACACAATTCTTTCATGAATATGTTTCGAAATTGGTTTCTTTCACAAACACAATATACTCCCTATTTAGATTTATTGTCTACCTCAAGTTCAATAAAGAACTTCCTACGACCAATCACATTCATACAGATGTATTTGGTTTCGAGTTGGTAAACATACATGTAATATATCGTAGTTTTATTTACATGATGATATTATTCATGTTTTCTCAATTTTCATAGAGGAAGAAATTTTATTTTTTGATGTTAAAATGAAGTTTAATTTTGGGATTTATTGGATTCAATTTGAATGAAAATAAATGTGGAGTTGATATATGCAGATAAAAAATGTAAAAATGTGTGACTCATTAATGCAAATACAAAATCAGTCAAATTGAAATTTTTCAATACCTGAAAATGGGTGTATATTAATTAATATTAACTAATACTTTTGGCGTAATTTAAAAATAGTATATTTATAAAATGAAAGATTTAAAGGCTGTTGATTATTACCTCGTATAAAATTAATTTATGTTTGCAGACATTTTGTTTTTTGTACATTTATTTGTCCCGATTTCAAGTACAATGAATTTTGTTTTTTGAAATTATAATGAAGTTTAATTTTGGGGTTTATTGGGTTTTAATATGTCACAATTTGACTGAAAATAAATCTCATTTTAATTTATGCAGATACAAACACGGCCAAATTGAAATTTTTCAGCAACTGAAAATTGGATTTTAATTAATGTTAGCAAATATTTTTGGAATAATTCAAAAGTATGTGACCCACTAATTTATATGTATTGAAATTACAACAATTTAATGCAGTGAAATTATAAAATCACTTCATGAACGGATTTAATTAAATATAATTATAAATCCATTTCCACTTTGCAACGATATGACCATTTTCATCAATATCAATTTTTTTATATAAGCCACAATAATTTTTTATTATTGTTGCCATTTGGTAAAGGTAAACATTAAGGACATTAAATAGACACATAAGCCAGCGAGGTTAAACACTGATTTTAACGGAATTTTAAACCAGCACCTCGCTGTACCAGGATTATAATATCTGCATTCAGTATGTATTGATGTATTATTAAACATTTGCGTAAAGTTTCTCCGGCACACTTCACGGATAAATGACAGGATTTGGCGGTATTTATCGATTCACCGGGGGAATTAACTGGTAAACGATCACAGTCCCTTTTTGATTGAAGTGTCACTTTACAACAGCTTTTGTTAATATTAATTGTGTAAAGGATTAAAATACTATTTTATACTTGTTTATGGTAATACACATAAATAATAATAATTAGCAATTAATTGCAATTTATGAGGTCATAAAATATACCATTCTGTTTTTATGTGTTTGCTGAATTATTTATATTCAAGGGATTGATCGCGTGCGCCATTTGTAAATACATACAAAGAAACAAAATTGTTATTTTTACGGTAATTGTTTTTTGTATATAAATAATCAAAAAAACGACATTTTTACATATTTTCTCAAAATATTTTATTCTTCGGCATATTAAACAATATGTTTTGATCAAATAAAAAAATTAAGATTTCATAGAGAAAATTAATTTTAAATTTGAAAAAATGATAATTTTTGCGTTTTTTTTTTCTTGAAATTTCTGTGAAACCTTTTTTTATACACATTTTACATGCCTATTATAAAATATTCATTAAAAATAGCATATTTCAAAAAAAAAAAATGTCGATAAAGTAATTTTTCAATACTTTATGAATTTTTGAAAAATTAACAGTTTTTATAACATAAAAAAAAACATTTTTTTTATTATTAGGCGAGATAAAGAACTAAATAAAAATTTCTTAGAGACATATTAATTTTAAATTTGAACAATACTAATATACTACGTACTTTCTTGAAATGTTTATGAAAATTCTTTTTTATGGTGTATGTCTACTTTTTCAGAAAGTTTATCAAAAATACAATATTAAAAAAAAAAGAAATAGAAACCTAACTGAATCTAATCTAACCTAACCTATTTTTTTCAGAAAGATCATTAAAAATATTTTTCCATAATAATAATAATAAATAAATAAAAATTGTCAATAATGTAATTTTTCAATTTTTATGAAATGAAATCTTTGAGAAAAATTATTATTAATTTAAAAAATACAAAAACATTTTTTTTAAATAAACAAGATCATGGATTTCTAAAAACGTATATATAATATAAATATAAAAAATAACTAGGAAAACGGAATATTAAAAATTTGAATTTTTTCAGTCAAAATTTTGGGAAATTATTGAAAATTAATAATAAGGAAATAAACTATATAAAAAATGAGAATTCATGAAAAAAAAAAATAAATATATAAATAAAAGTATTATTTTATTAAATTTAATACAAATTACTGGATTTTAGTTAGGTTAGGTTTTTATTTCTTTTTTCTATATTCTACTCTTGATGAATTTTCTGGAAAAAATAGGCATGTACTATTTTTGATGAGCATTTTGAAAACAAAAATATGCATGCAGTATAATAAAATTTGTTCATAAAAATTTCAACGAAAAACGTCAAAAATCAGTATTGTGCAAATTTAATTTTAATTTTTCTCTAAGAAATTTTGATTTTTTTTACCAAGACATGAGAAAATATTGATTATTTGATTTTTTGTGATATAAAAAGTGTAACCTCACTTTAATAAAAAATTTCTAAAATTCATATGAAGTTGAAAAATTACGTTATCAACATTCTTTTAAATTTTTGATGAACTTTTTGAAAAAAAATAAGCATATAGTATAACAATTTTTTTCATAAAAATTTTTAGCGAAAACTGTAAAAATCGGCATATTTTAAATTTAAAATTTTTAAAATAATTTTTCTCTTCTGATGCGTCGAGAGTAGAATATTTTGAAAAATATTATATTCAACGAAAACTGTAAAAATAGACATTTTTTTAAATTTAAAATTTTAGTAGAATATTTTGAAAAAAAATTGTTGCTCAATATATAGATTTTTTTGTCTGAAAATCATTTAGATTTATCTTTTTACTAGACTTTTAAAATTACTAATTATTTGTTCTCCTTTGTTTTGCAACTTTTTGAAAACAATTTAACTTTTATAAATTTCCTTTATTTCCAAACAAATGAAGAAAGAGGGAATTTTCTTTTCAGTGTTGTCTATAATTCAGTTATAAATCGAATATTTCCACCAATCATTTCCTGTTCTCGAGTCCTTCCCGCATTTTTAAAGCGCCGGTAAACGTGCACATAACCTGGAAGTTAAAGCGCCGAACCCGTAAGATTACGGGCGCAGTCGGCGATATTTTGTTTTCAAGTGGTGTTTAAATTTATATCGGCGGCAGTTGAGTGTGGGTTGTTCGTGAAATACGGTCAAGTATCCCGCGCACACCTTCGAGGAGTCGGTCTCATGCATTCTTAATCAGACAACAGATTTTCTTTATCGGCCACTCCTGATGCCTAATTCTATTATTTTCCATCCCTTCACTTTGAGTGCTCATTGTAAACTCATTCAGGTAGTTTTGCCCACGAATATTTCATGAACTGGCACGGCTTCGCCTTTATTGTTTTACCAACTCGAACACGTCCCGAAATTAAATTAACGTATTAACACGCATCGACACAGTTCCGAACGCGATGAGAACTGGCGCACACAGTTAAATTTACTAAATATTAAATAATTCGTCGGAAAACGCTCGAAAATTAATCAGGAAGCACTTAATGGAGGCCTAAATCTCGGCATGTAAACACGTGGCCTGTTCAAGAATGCATGAGATCGCGTCGGGACCGAAGGTGCGTCCCTCTTGACCGGAATATAACCCCCATAAATTTTACAAGCGGATGCCTCAAAAACTCCCTCCATTCTTAATTGTCCGAAGAGCAAATTTAATTCCGCCGGGATTCATTCTATCATCATAAAACATGGTTTCTTCTGTTGATTTTTTCTTCTACCAAGAGCTAATTTTAATAAAGTAATAAGTAGGGACTTAACCTAACCTAAGAAAGTCCCCTTTGCTTGAACCAACCACCAACGTGAAGGCGTCGATTCGAAAAAATAAATTACTTTCATTTCTTAAGGGAGAGCAAGGCCAATCTGTTTTTGGTTGGATACGAAATTAATTTCACGCGTCCCACGAATTTGATACGCGAAAACTCAATTATCACTCTCATCTGAAAATATGAGGAATATTTCATCCTTATTCCATTATCTCGGCCAAATTAAACTATAACCTCCCCACCGGAGTCTACGGTAAACCTCATTAAGGGAGTTGCAATATTGAAGTAGTCGCAGAGACTGAATGCGGAATTATTCAAGAAAGGCACGCCTTCCAGTTATATCCATCCGAACTTTGTCTCTGTTTATGTTGGCGATAGGTCAAAAAGAGGCGTAATATCCATGAGGGATTCGATTGGTATGCTGACAGCAACGTAAACAAAAAGCGAATTATATTAATTGTATTACGCAATCGAGCGATTGAAGCGTCGATGTGCATTGGAAAATTTGACATAATGTGTAATTTCGTATGCAACAAACCAGTTGGTGTGTTTCCGCGAAAATATGATTATATTGATGAAATTACCGTTGTGTTTATCGTGTGGAATTTGCTGCGACAACCCAAAACGTATAACTCAATTAATTTATTACAGTCTACGTAATTTATTAAACAGACACAACGATGTCAATGTATGTTCAGAATGCCGACAAAATTGTTGCCGCAACAGGAGCGCCCGGTCCTTTGTGCCCAACGAGATTCTTTATTTCAATATAAAAGTCCACAACCATAGAAATGTTTTGTTATAAATTCGCTCAAGTATAAACTTTAGGCTTCCTGTATATTACAAATGATTTGGGGAATGTTCGGTAGCTGCAGTATTGGTCCCGAGTGTTGTTGCAAGTTTCGGAAACTTTGATCTGACTGCACTTTTAATGTAGAAGTAAACTTAGTATGCTGGAGAAAAGGCCGTGGCCAACGTAGTTTGCAAATATGTTCGGGAACTATTTCCTCCACACAACCGTTGTCTAAGCGTCGTTACAAATGGATTTATGCCTTTACATTGAATAACGAAGAATGGAGTTTCGTGAAACAATTATTAGCATGTTATGTTCCAGTGGATTCGTAAATCTTTTCAAATTAACACAGAAATTTTGCCATGATAAATTTTATCATTTAATTTAAATGAATTATGCTCAAAAACAAAAGCGCAGAAATTATAGTAATCCAATTATTTGAAAACAACGTACAAATACATGTTTGTTCCAATTCATTCATCATTCAGTCCTAGCTGACAAAATTTGTTAAAAAAAAAAATAGTTCCAACTAATTTAATGTGACTGGGGACTGGAATTTTTGAAGGTTATCAATTAATTTAAAACAGGGAAAAACATTTTCATTCCAATTAATTCGTTTAAATCAAAAAAAATTCACAACATCCTATTCAAACAAATTAATTGAAAAATTAATGAAAACTTATTCAGAATGTGAATTGTAAAAAAATATAAATTGTTTATAATAGTTTGTTCTGTGCCACTGACTAGAAATTTTGCTTTGACTGTATTTGACGCATGTTTGAACAGATTAGTTTATTTAGTGATACTTTATATTTTATTGGTGTGTTTGAATAGATACACGGTTTCATGTGTAAACTATTCAAAGTATTATTTTTAAAAATGTTTACCACTTTGTTTATTCAAATTAATTAAATTAATTAAATTACCAAATTAAAATGTATTTCTTTTAGAAAAACAAACAATACATTAGTTTAAAATGATGATAAATTGTATGCATCAAATTATTTTTTTAATTTGAATTAAAATTATTATTTAAAATTTTCGCTTTGAGTTACTTCAAATATTTGACCAAAAATATACATGTACAAATTTTAGAATTTTTGTGGGGTAAAAAATACAAACATTAAATGTTGGATTAAACGACTGAAAAAATAATAGCTGTCGTTTTTAGAAAAATAAAGTAATAACATTTGTTTGATTTTTTCAATACATTAGTATTTTGTATTTTTTAATTGAGATTATAACATATAATACCTGAAAATATAACGAATGGATGAGAAAATAAATTTTACATCATAAAGAATAATTCTCATAACATAATTTTAAATTTAGGGGCATCAAAACGCACTTAATTAAATCACAAGTTTCAATTAGTGGATTCAAAAATGTTTTCAATGTAAATATAAAAACGCTACGTCGGTATAATAAAAGCACATTCAGTCAGCTTTATTGGATTTGTTGTTAGCGAAAATCTTCTTGTTTTTATACTAATTGGAGTTTCTTATTTCGCAAATTGTAAGAGCGAGTTTTTGCTGATTCTGTACAGTTTACTCAATTTGTCTTCAAGTTTTCCACCGCCTGTCCGATAACTTATAAGTACATTGAATATATAAATAATTCATTTATATTTTTGAAAACTTTTCTGCATTGTTTAAGTGTACCATACAACTGTTTTAGTTCGAATAGAGAAAAAAAACAACAACTAATACCGCTAGGAAGGTAAAGCGGTGAAACTTGACACAATTCAGTATAAATTGTTTCACGTCATTAGGGTTTATTTCACCTCGCAACTTTATGGTTGTTCAACCTTCAGTCGTACTAAACAAAAATACGAATGAAAAATAAATCTCGTCTTGATGTATGACCCAGGTCTTTGGTCCGCATTTTTCGAATGGAATTACGAACCCCATCACGTCGTACGACTAAAACTAATAAATTTTCACTTCACACTCTTTGTCGTAATAAAAACGTTCTCTGAGGGTATGTAGCAAATAGGGCAACATGCTTACCGTAATAATGCGCGTCACGAAGACCGCAATTTATTCTGCTTATATTGTTGATTTGCGACAATTCCTCTTCAAATGCCATCAATATATTAGATTGGTTATTTTTCTTGCGGCTAATCCGCGGCCCTTCGTTAATAAAACGATTTTGATTGGTCGCCGTGAATAATTCGTTAAACCCTTTTTTCTTTGCGTCAAACGCACACTAATTTGCACATAAGAATTGCAGGATTGCTCGACTTTACGTTGGCTGACTTTCGGTGAATGGCAAGTTAATGCGACTTAGCCGTGACCCGTTAAGAGCCCCACGTTGGTACACAAAGAGTAATAAAACCTGAACTTTTATTTCCGTAATCCTTTTACGGGTGTTTGCCGGAAGTGCGTAGGTAACTTTGAGAAGGGTTTAAGCTCGTTGCAACTTTACCAGACTGACATGGCATTAGGGATGTTTAAATCTACTATTTAAACTAATTTCGTATAAAATGAACTTACGGCCCTAATAAAGGGACAGTCTTTTATGTAGGTTCAAGCAACCTTGAAATTGAAGCATGCCCCACTGATAAAACTGACATATACCGTAATGGTTATTATTGCAGCAACTTTTTAAAATGTAAAATACAATATTCCAAGAAATTAACATTAATAATTAATTATTATTAATATTTTCTGAAAACGGGAAAAATAAACATATACAATCATCGTATATTTATTTAAAAATAGGTTTTTATTTATAATTGTTACAAAAAATCTAAACAAATATTGTTTTTCTAAATAAATTAAAAACAAACAAAATTAGATGTTTATAAAAAAATTTGAACTTAATATGGGGTATTTTCAACGCCAATGACAGCCTCACAACTTCTGTTTATACGCAAAATGTGAGTTCGAATTTTATTTTGGTCCATATTCTCTCATTTTTTCGAGTAGAAGACGCTCCACATCGTCTAAGTTATTCGGACGGTTAGGATGGTCCCTTAAACGTGTTCCAAGAATATTCTAGATATGTTCTATTGGGTTAAGGGTTGTGAGCTGGCCAGGCCATAGTACTCCAGCAACTCCATCAATATAATTTTGGACAACATGGACTGTGTGTGATTGTACATTATCCTGCATTACTAAATGTCTTGTAAATACGTTTACACATATATTAAAAGTCATATACGAGAGTATTCCAAAATTGATACAAAAAATGCACTATTTACTTAAATAGAAAAATTTATTTACAAAATTATAGGTGATGCATTAATTTCTTGGAACAATATATTTTAGCTGGTAACTCTTTTATTTAATGTTAACTCTTATAATAACTTTATAATTAATATAAAAATTAATTTACTATTGTTTTATACAAATTTCAGAAACTATTTATTATATTTTTATTCTATAAAATACTTATACTAATATTTTTCTGAATTGAGCTGGACTTAATTATAGCAACTTTTGAAAGGGATTTTTAATAATTAATTCTCTTATTTAATTTATCATTCACATTTTTTATAACATCCGTTTTCTTCTATAATTTTGGTCTATATCTGTGGCATAGAAACGACTATTTCCCCAATGTACACCTAGGCTGTACTGTTCTGTGGTCTAGCAGTCCTTGAACTAATTTCAGCAAGTCCCATTTCCTACAGGTTGGCTTTAATTTCTGTTAACGAAAAAATTAGATTATTTTTTTGTGTCTTCTACTTATTAATAATAATTGATAGCCGTAAACTCTTAGCAGTCACTTATTTCTCTCCATCTTGATAACAAAAAAATTAATAAATATTATTCGGTACTAGTGTCTAATTCACGTACAGCTCATATTTTTAATATATTTTAATAAGTTGCTTTAATTATGGCCTCTATTGTGTATTTGAACAGAACATAAATATAAAAGCTCCTGAAAAATAAATACAAAATAAAAGGTAACTAATAAACATTATTTACCTATAAAATCAAATATCCATAAAAATATAAAACAATAAACATTTTACAATTTTATTATATTTATATTTCTAAAGCATATTTGCACAAAAATATTAATTTAATTTTTAAACTGATATTTAAATTTTAAAATAACTGAAGTTTTAGAAAATATAAAACAAAATGTGCAATGATTAAAAATAAATTTGATTTCACCTTAATCCAATTCTTGTTACATTTTTCATATGCGTGACTCTATTAAATTTAAAATCGATATTTTAAATTGGTTTTCAATTGGTATGATTTATATATTACTAAATTCACATAATGATTTTGTCTAGTTATGGTATATTTTGTATGCATACACTTTGTTGGTTCACGTAATTTTCATGTCATGTAGACATAACAAAACCAGTATGAAAATGTAAAAATTTTATTTTAAACAATTTTATGTGGAGGTAATCTGAAGATTTAAATTATTCATTACGAAGTGTTGAATAATGTAAGACGGGGAAACACGAATACAAACTGAGTAAACCGCAGGGAATCAACAGAAACCTGATCATTCATTTTGTGGAATAAGAATGTACAATTAATCTAAAAGCGAAAAGGTTTTTCACAATAACAAATCTATTAAAATCAAAGAAAAAATATATAATATTATAAAAAACGAATAAAGAACTTTTATTTCAGTTAACATTCATGAGGATAATATTATGTTATGTAATATTATTTCATAAAAAATTTGCAGTGTTAAAACAACAAAAACCTAAATATGTTTTAAGTAAAACGTAACAATAACTGAAACTCCATTTGAAATGAAACTTACAAAGTAAATCACACTTTGTAATTTCACACAACTTGTTAAAACGTGTAATTTAATTAAGTTTGAACAGTGTTTCTTTATCTCGAGTAAAAACAAGTAATAATATAATTTTAAGTTATGTCAAAAGGAATTTCTTCTCTCGTGTACTAAAACCATTACGCTAAATCTTGAATGGTACTTTACTCCATACATTGAATTAACTTATTTTGCCTGCCTCATCTGCTTTTATACCGCTTAGAACTTTTTTAAAGTGTCTCAGTTCAAACGCATATGCAAACTTATTTTCTCCGTTATAAAACACGGCTCATTGCCTGGCGAAATACGTGAGTTTTCAATGGCTTCGGCTATTAGAATTCCTCGATATTGGGTAGTAATCGTATCAGCGTGCTTTACGATAACAGCATTATTATTCGGGGAGCAGTCAGCTTTCTTGACGTCGTTTAAAACTAATAAAGCGGCCATTAGAAACCTACTTGGAACGCCTTGTTTTAGGATTACCTCACAGAATTAATGCTTTGTATTAGATTACATTTACTTATAGACTAATATAAAATGTTGACTTCCTCGGCGACATTTCCACGTACTCATCGGGGGTTAATAAATCCTCATTTTAAGGATTTACGTCCAAAGCAAGCTGATTTACTTCACGTGCCTTTAATACAACACAGGCATACTATCCGGATTACAGGTTTACATATTGGGAAAGGGGGATAATATTAAACCACACGCCGTTCGAGACCGCGAGATAACAGAACAACGGGGGTGCCACAATCATAACAGCGCCAAGATTGCATCTAGTATCGAGTCTAACAGGTAGGAAACCGGAATGAAACAATTATCTCGAGCACGCGGATTAATTATGGGGTTCCGGGCGCGAAGGTTGGAGCTAAGAATGTACTCAGAGTATGCCTGTGAATTTCTAATGGCTTCACACTGCGTAAAACTAATGTAGACTAGCTATTCCAGTTAAATACGAGTCTTCGAACAATGCCCCAATTCACAGCTGAATGCCAACGGATGCTCAAGCGTGTCATACGCATATCTGATCCAAAGACGAATTTCCTGCATTCAAGCCTTTTTCTTTTGGTTAAAAAGTTTTAATGGTGTACTAGAAACAATGACTATTATCAAAATTGAATGAGCAGATTACGTTAATTGTCTTACTTCCAATAGAAGTAGTTTTTGCACAATTGAAACTACCACAGAAACTCAACACACAAATCCATTTAATGCATAAAGCATATTTACACTAATTGCAAATTACGCGCGCTGATAGATAACGATGTAGGTGCGAGATTTGAATGTGCCAGCCAGAGTTGAAACACACGTGCACTTTGATCTCGCATATTTACGAGGAGTTTTCGTTTGGGGAAACGGCAAAAGGAACATCGAGGGGTAATTTATTCGTGCATTATGAACGTAGTTGGGAAACTATTGCAATGTTCAGTCGCCTAATTGGGGGTTAAAGCAAACAAGGTGCAAATCTGAAATAATGCATGAGGAGTTGTGTAACCTCCATTGCATCCTGGCATCCGTTATGCGATTGCTGAACGCCTCCGGCATTTGTGCTTAATGTATGAAACATTTTCTCTTCGTCCTGCTCTCTTTGTGGAAAAGAAAATGCGAAACGGGAAAACAGACACTTTACCGCGCACTATTTATAAAACGGTCTTATGCTTGCAGAGTTGCAGTCTTTACTTTTCTGCATATTTGAACGCCTTCTCGATTTATTGAATCATGCCTTGTTGCTGTTATGTTTGAATCCTTCCATATATATTACAAACCAAATGATTTTAAAAGCATTAAAGAAAGGGTCTTTAGACTTTGTAACAAGATTTAATCAACTAAACTGTTAAAACAGGTCACAATAGGAGAATATGGAGTGTTACTTCAAAGAGAAGTAATTAAATCCTTCTGAGGAATTCAAAGATTAACAACCAGGCAGGATTGGGACATATTAAATTTTGACAATAATCGGATTGTGTTGAGTGGATCAAAATCAACCCTAATTTTCCAACATACTTACAGAACCTGCTTTCATTTAATTTCACGTTAAACCCGGGCAAGACATTATACTCAAACCAGGAATATTTCCCATGACATACGAGATTACTTCAGTTGAAAATCTAACTTATTTAGTACAACTCGTTTTAAATTATTAGGTCCATAATTTAGGAATTTATGATTTTGACCGGACACAAAATCGTTAGCGTTGTCTAACATTGAAAGACAACTCCATTCATTCCATCAACTAATAAATCACCATGACGCATGAATCGGGCCATTCCACTGCAAATATGACAATGACATAAATCAAATTGGCCAACAACATATTCATGTTATTTCCACAAGATGATTTAATCGAACACTAATTTTATTAATTTATCGTCACTAGATTAAATTAATTAATATGTGAACTCGGGGTGAATTTTTGCTGAGCTTGATCTATGCGAGAACACAAACAGAATGTGCTAATTTTTCATTTCTCCATTGTTCTTTGGTCTAAATGAACCTCGTTAATTTGACAGATCAAACAACATTAAAATCATTTATAAAGCTTGAGTGCACTTTTGTGAAATGTACTGCTCCATGACAAACACTCGAAGCTTAATTTGGCCCGAGCTATGCACATAAAATTATTAGTTTAAGCTTTGTGCATGTGTGAAGTAATAGCACAGGACTGAAATACAGCTTAAACATAATAGGCATTTTTATTTTTATTATACACAAGTGCTCGAACAAGACTAAAATAATTTGCTAAGCGGATATTAGCCCAATTATGGTTAAATTTGGGCGAGTAATAATTCAGAGAAGTGGTTTTAATATCAGAGCTTCGAATCTAGTTTGATTTATGTAAATGCAGTTTATTGTTAAGCTACAAAAGAGGTCCAATTTGTTTGAGTGTGGCTGCTTGACTTTATGCATGCAGCTGGAATGGAGCGATACGTTGGAGATGTGATACACTGGTCCATACAATTTTGTTGGATGGAAGATTTCCCTTGGACCATTCTATCACGGTTTTATTTGATGTATGGGATTGTATGTACGATTTTATATAATACACGAAAATGGTTCAGCTTTGTTTTGCAATTAATTTACAGGTGCAGACGGGTACTTGTTGTATATAGATTTATCGTAGGTTTTTCACATTTTTCATAGCAGTTGTACAATTAAAAACATTAATTAATTTCCGTAGCTTTAATAAAAGTTAAAGCAACACCTCCTTGCCCGGCTGCGAATAGCGAAAACCCCTTTGAAAGTTGGAGCTTGAAAAATTATACAATTACCATCACTAATCACGCCTGCGAGCCGGCTACCGAATAATTTGGTGTAATTTATCACGTTCAACTAACGGACATTTTATACCTATTGCATGTGGTAAATTCTAGCCGAGTTTGACGTGCCCTTAAATTCTGCTTCGTAAACTCGCCGTTTCTTAAAATTGCCTCTGCGCTTTTATAAATAAACGCCTTTTTTACCCACCGATATAGTTTCGTTTTTTATTTAGAAAATAAAACTTCGTGTGCTATACATGAAAATTCTATTACTCCGGTCACGTAAGCCTGTACGAAATTTATGACTAGACAATTATGAAAGTTTTTACCCGAGTTTGCTGCAATGTTTCTAATTACATTAAAGGTAAAAATAGAATGCATATACCTGCTACAGAGCGTGCCTTCCCCAACACAATTAAGCAGCAACATCCATTTTTAAAATTCCTTCTTGATTTAAAATTATCGCCCGTTTAATATATTTTCCAGTCGGGCAGATTATTCAAAATTAAAACAGGAAAACGCAAATTTACCGCCTAAAAGTACACCAATATACTTACTTCTGTCTATAAACTTGAAAGTCCCGGAAAATCCGGAGGCGTTGCCGGTGTTGGCTCCGCTGTGGAATTCGAGGACCAGGCCCGGGCCGGAGGAGTAGAGCACTGTGGGGATATCGGCGAGGCCTCCGCATAGCAGCGTCTCCCACGGGGTGTACTCGTTCACTTCTCCGCTCTCCAGATGCATGAATACCTTCACGTAATCACCGCGAATGCACCTGCAATGAAATTAAAGCCATTTCAGTGGAGTTTCAACTTGGAGCGTCTCTGTAAACTGAAAGGCTCATGTCTTGCTTGAGTACTACCTATTGCTTATTCATCCATATTAATCTCGACTTAATATTTTAAATATTTCAGCAAATGTAAATGATGTTCGCACAGGCAAGAAAACTGCGATAAATGAATAACTACATAAGACAACATGTTAAATGTTTAGCCGGATTATTAATTAATTATTCAGTGGGGAACACAATAGTGTGGATGATTAACGAGAGAACTGTTGTTTAACTATTCCACATTCTGAGTTTTGTATTAATCATGGTGCCATGAAATGTATATGGGATGTTTTACGTTATTTCGTTGATGGAGGCGAATATGCAGTTGTATTTTAGGATGTGACATATACATTACGAAATATATCAACGAGTGTAATTGCTCGTTCCTTAGACGAGTTCTATATTCCTGGAAAGCATGTTTAGAGTGGGGAATTAAAGTTTCTGTGGGAATTTACATCCAACAAATTGCGTGTGTTTTACAAATTACATCAATTATCATTTTGTGTCCATTATTATTTTAAATTTAAAAAGGTTAATTAATTTTGACACGGTAATATTAATTAAATTTTACAAATGGAATATTTTGTATTGTTTAATTTGTACATTTTTATGTAAATTCTTAATTAAAATGAAAAAATGATTATTCAATTTTACGCAAATTGTTCCAATTATTGGTCATTTTGTTCATTAATATTTATGGCTTTAAATTTATTTAAATTTAAATTACGATTGAGTACAATTTTATTAAATAATATTAAAATAAAATGTGCGGGCCATATGATTTAATGGAACTCTTTTATTCATGATCCCATCTAAGATGTTTTAATCCACGACATCACTTAAATGCAGTAATTGAGTTATCGTTATTAATGAGTAGGTGTCAGCTCCAAGTGACGATTAATCTATTTTGAATGTACCAGTAATAAACGACCATAAGACGCGGCTCAAGTAAATGAGAAGCTTCCAGGATGTTAATTACAGAACATTGATGACTAAACGCTAGTTTCAATATCACCTTCGTTGGCATGTATAAATTCATCGAATTAAAAAAAAAACACATTTTTTTTAATATAAAATTTATTTACATATTTGCAAATGATGTGGCATCAAATTCTAGTTCTACTGGTTCTTGCAAGACAACATCACTTTGTACACTATTACTCAAAGTATCCTCCCTTTCACTTACATCAGTTGCTCTCATTTCGATTCCAAGTAAATCATCCACAAATGTGTCAAAATCCATTGTATTACTAAATACTTCATCGTCATCATCATTACTCGCAGTTCTTTTTCCCAAAGTAGAAAAACATTTCTTTAGATTGTCTAACGGGATGTTCTCACCTAAAGTCGTTAGTATCTCTAAATATTCATTTTTATAAATCACACCGTCATCATCCGCATTTTCCGGTATGCTAGCGAAGCCGAACCAAATATCTTTTAATTCTTCCATGGAATATCCATGAGCTGGCCTGTGATTAATGTATAGCTTCAAAAAGTCGAAAAACGTAATCTGCGTTTTGACTTCACCAAGGTCGTCCAGGTCCTTGTATCTGGCCTCAATCATTAAATTTTCAATCTCAAATTCTGAAGGATAATATCCACAAGCTCTTACCAAATCTGGCAGCTCAGAAATTTCAATAGTGTCGCTGAATTTCCGCGGCAACACAATGTTCTCGCCTTGATTTAAAATCTGCATGTAGAAGAACAAATCCTGTATTTCTTGAAACAACCAACCGTTCTTTCCTCCCTCCAGCAGGCAATAAAAGGGCTCAAATTCCTTCCCGCCCAATAAATGAACCAGCTCTACCGCATTAGGTCTTATTTCCCATTGAAATAAGATGTTAGAATTTTCGGAAAACGTGAATATGTGAGTTCCTTTATGTGAAAGAGCAAAATCAACCACTGGGGTTGGATGTGCGGTGTACCCCACGTAGCTGTAGGGATTTCCGTCCAGTGTGCTTAATTGAAGACCTATTTGTTTGTCGATCATAAATATATAGTATTTGTAATCCAATTTGTCTGGCAACATAATTTTTTTGATGTGATGCCCTTTGTATGCTCCATAAGCTGGTCCTAAAGATACTTGCCTAGTCATCATGGTTAAGTCATTCAACAGTTTGTATTTGTATTTGTCGTCTACAATGAGATAGTACCCAAGAAATGAATCTTCATAGTGTTTACAAAAGTACACGAAACATTTGGGAATAGCTGACTGTTCAATTCTTTCCCTAACTAGCACATCGAACGTATCATCTGGTCCAAGTCCAACATTATTATATTTTACAATGTATCTATCTTCTCCAATTGTGACAAGGCAAGAGTTGTCGAAAACAGGAGTGAACAATATATCATTGATACCGAGATAATGGGGCATCAATTTACCTAAACCGATCCATTCTTTTTTCGTACAATTGAAATAGAAAAGAACTACTGAATTTTCGTTGTCATAATAGGCAAATTGGTTGGAGTTGAAATTGAAAACAATATTTACAATTTTTGCATTAGATATTCTTATTGGTTTCTTTGAAATAGTCTTCAGTGATATGGTATCCAAGACATGGATTTCTCCAATGTTATTGCTACAAACTAAGTGTAATGATTCATTGGAGTATCTTATACATGAAATGGCAGTTGGATTTTCCAAGTCGGGACTGTAGGAGTCGCTGTTCTTTATCTTCTCTTGACTTACCAAGACACGTTTATCATAGTCTATAATTTTGAGCACACCATTTTCATGTCCTATAATTAACAGTGGTAACTCGAAATGAGTTTCAATAGCTGTTATTGGACACTCAACAAGAGGAAATATTGGCGTTAGGATTTCTTTCATGAAATCGATGTAGTAAAGACCGCATGATTTAGTCAAAACGAAGCAAGGTGACATATTTAATGGTTTCCTACTCGTAGTAAAGTCCGACAAAACCACATGCAGTTGAATGTGTTTACATTTACTTTCCTCCTCTTGCTCTCCTTCTTCGCGATCATGATCATCTAGTCCATTTTGCTCGTCATCTGAGGGATAATCGCCCTCTTCCACAGGATATATCATTTCAGCCGAGTGGGTTTCTGTTGTAACGTAAGGATAATATACGCCTATTTTTTTCAAAGTCATTATTTGTGGTCTTTCAAAGTAGAACACTATTGTTAGTGACAGATCCATTAAATAAATGTGTCCAGTTGCATCACCCAAACATATTATTTCCATTTGCTCTCGAGCTTCTACCAATGGTGATTTTGATATTTTCACAGCTTTCAAATAGATTTTTGTGTTATTAAGTTTAGCTTCAAGGTAAGTTCTTAAATACAGAGTGTTGGCAAAAATTAAAACAAAGCCATTTTCGCTTGTCACAAAACATCGGTGTCTCTTGTCGATGTATGTACCCGAATGAAATACACCTAGGATATTTTTAAAAGTGATATGAGGTGCTACGAAGTTTATTAAAGTTTTGGCTTCGATGTCGATGACCAAGAAAAATACTTGCTTTTCGAAAATCACCATTAAATGTTCATTACGAGTTGGATGGAAACACACTTTTTTAGGCTTTCCATGTGACTTTTTAATGGGTATGGAGAAATCTGGCTCTTGATTTCCATCTGTCCACATCCACAAATCTATGGAGTAGCAATCATCCGTTTCCACATATCCTACAGTAATTAAGTACTTTGCATTGTAGCTTATTCTGGCTACGGCCGCACCATGATTCGGATAGATGTCAAAAATAGTAAATAATGGAGTATACTTTTTGCCACACCAAATAATAAGAACTGAATCGTGTCCACAGTCAGTGGTAACAATAAACTTGGCACGAGCATCAGCACAAGCGGTAATTATTCTGTTTCTGTGTCCCTCGAAGAACACGTACTTCTGTTTGCAAAGATCATACAGAACTCCAATATGAGCAGCCGTATAGAACACCCGAATAGTATCCTCATTACTCAGGTTTAGAATATCACAATCAGTGTTAATTCCATAAACATACGATGGAACGAACGGTTTAATTTTTGGAATTATTGAAGGATTGTTAAATATTTCAGGTCCAATTTCCGAGGAAAGACGAGGTAAGTTGAATTTAGAGAATGTGGGAGATTTAACGTTGATTACTTCTTTTGACATGGGCTCTTTTGTGGGATCTTTTATGTCTGGGCGTTTTCTTTCTTTCTCCACAAATTTTGATGCAGCTTGCAATTCTGCTAGTCTTTCAACATCAGCTTGAATCATTCTCGTTTTAGATTCCATGTTTGGTTTGTATATTCGTGTAAAATACGTAAGAAAAATTGACACTGACAAGTGTCAATAATAATAAAAAAAAGATTTGATTTTGTTGTTTAGTGAAAATAACGTTTCAGAAAGATCCTTGAATTAAATACTTCTCCAGAAGGCCAATCAACAACTGTCGATAATCACTGTTGCGAGCACAATTAGGACCACTTCGCTTAAAGGCATCGATCAAACCATTATTGCCGTTCAGTTAAAGTTAACTTTGGTAATTTATTCTGTTTATTGGCAAATAATTTTTTCGTAAATTAACTAAGTTTATTTCGTATTATTTATTTCCTGGTGAATAGTCTGTTGGATAATTGACCTTTTTCAATCTTGAACGACTTGAAGAACTTTGGATAATTCATTGTTCGAAAGTTTTCAGTAAAGAGAATGCGATTGCAGTTTGGAATTAGGGTTTGAAAAACTACTTGCCAATTGAGCACAAAAACCTATTAAAGATTAAACTCGAAACGTCCAAATGTTAATATCATTCCAAAAGAGTTTATCGTCGACTTATGCTATCTAAAAAGCGACAAATTAGAAAAGTAAGTTTGGGATTTAATAATAGGTAATTTTGTGACTATACAATATTAACGGGTTGTTCTGACTGAAAAATTAAATAAAATATTCGCCATAATGTTTTTTAACAGCAAATATTTACTATAAGAATAAAAAGGAATTTGTTATATTTTACTATATAATAATATTAAAAATAGGATGGATTTTGCAGTTTATTGTTTTGACGATAACTCTATACAATTTTATTGCAATGGGATGGGAATGCAATATTAATGTCACAAATATAAATAAAATCTGAACAAAACTTAATTAAAAAAATATGTATGGTATATGCAATTTTTATATGAAAAATATTTATTAAAAATGATCCTAATATTTATTTATTATTGTCATACATATTGTTATATTGAAGTCATTAATTAAATAAATAAATATAAACAATTAAGCAATTAATATAGAAAAAACCTTTGAATAAAATGTTAACATGATAACGTGTGTAAAATAAAAAGAACTAAAGCGTTTAAATAAAGCGACTAATTTTAAAAATCTCCAACCGAAATTTAAGTTTATGGATGGACACAATTGTGTTCACACGACAATATATAGCTTTCCCATTAAATCGAATTTCTCTATAAAAAGTTCATTTTAATCTAATAAATCAGCGCGACATCGAAAGCAATTTATATTAACAAAAAAAAACGGAGTTTGTGTTTTTCGGAAGCTGAATCAAATAAAATTTTTATTGGCCTATTAATTTGGTGCTAACCTAAAATTTGCGTGTATATTACTTTCAGTTATTTAAAATCAATATAAACATTTTTTGTTAGCATATTCAGCGCCACAGAATGATTTAGTTCGTGCATTAATTTTAAGATCGATATTGTTTGAATTTACAAAAATTACGGTAAGTGAATACAGAAGTGCACTTTTTAAAAATTCACTTTTCGGTAAAAGTTCCCGTTGATTTATAAAAGCGGAATGGCGTAAGTGCAAATTCATTATCGTGGCAGAGCAACACTGTCGAGGTATGACCAAATTGGCAATAAAAGCTTTCAGCAAACAGGGATTTGATTTTATATCGCGAGATAAACTTTCACATTTTTGTGCCGGCATGGCTGCCAGCACTTAAGCAGCGAATAAGATTAGTATTAGAAAACTGAAAACCGAAAGACTCGCAACGATCGACTTTTTCCCACAACGAATTTATTTGCGATCGTGGAAATGTATACTTACTCGATTTCCGTGTGCACTGCCGATACATTTCCATATAAGCGACATTTGTCTAGATGTGGAATGAGTAATGAGAACCGAGACGTTTTATTTTGTATCGGGTTCGCGTCGAAGAGACTCCTTTAGCACCTGTCCTTGAAAGATGGATAGAAACCGCATTTCTCAATATTGTCGATTTCATACAATGTTTGAGGAGGAATTTATTTAAAATTGCACGTCTAATACGTGCGTTTCAAACGTTGTCAGGATGACAAATAGATAAATAAGCTAGTGAATGAAATGGAATAAAAAGCTGTAAATGGTTAAGTTTTAACAGCATCAACGAAACAAATAATTGGAAAATGCGTACTCCGATAAATAGTCAATTTATTTCCATTTAGTAAAATTAAATGCTTGATTTATGTGCGTCACAAATGGAAACTGCGAAAACCGAACTTTTAAATTAATGTGTAATTGCAGATTTTAAATCTAACACATTGAGCTTTTAGTGTACTTTTCAAAAGTGATCAAGTGTTAAGATACGACCGATAAAAGTTCCTTCCAATGGAACGGTTTTACAATTTAATGCTGTGAACAATAAGGGAAGTGCACATTTAAAAGCTGACTGAAATCGCCCTAGGGCAAAAACCATTACAATGTGGACCCTATCATTAATGGTAAAAAAAGTAAATGCGAACTTTTTGCCTGAAAACCGCATTCTCCTTGAAATTTATTTTTCACTCGTATTTTATGTTAGGATTCATAAAACACATTGTCATATTCTTATAATAATTTATGACTTGAATGCTGCTCTATAAACAAAGTTGTGGAGATGCTAAAATGCCTACAATTCTTTTATTGCATCTTTATTTCTAAGAAGACTTTATTTTTAAGGTTTTCAAAATGACTGGCGATAGAGTTAGTTCATTGTAACTTGATCCATTGTAAACTTATAATAATGGACAATTTTTTTATACAAGGTGATCAAAAAAGGTTGTAAACTTTAGGGTATACAGTGTGACCTACAATTTGACGCAAAGTTTTAATAAATATGGGTCCTTAAAAAAATGGTTACGGTTTTTTATTATCTTTTAGTAAAAATTTAGTACAATACGTTTAGTAATCATTGGTCGAAATAAAACAGTAAGAAAAAGTATAATTCAGCATTACGAAGACCCAGAGAAACAAGAAGAGACGTTTAAGAATTTACAACTAAATAAGTCAAATATTTCCAGTACTTAAAAAAAAATAAAAAAAAACTGTCGAAGTGCTGGAAAAAATTCGAAAAACTTGAAAGAAAATTGATTACAGAATAAAAAAAATAATCCAATCTTATTGAAAAATTAAAGTCAAACTGGAGGAAATAGGATCTGCTGAAATTAGTTCAAGAACTGGAGAAGATGGTAAAAAAATAAAAATATGGAAGTACAATTTTGAGTTACTTAGGACCAAAGAACAGTGGAGAGTAATTTTTAGTGATAAGTCTAAATTTGGTATATAGAAAAATGATGCTTCTCCTTATGTTGAACGTCGTAAGGACAAAACTTCACAAAAAGTTTATAATAATCACAGTGAGACATAGTGGTGATTTAATTATGCTAAGGGAATACTTCAATTCTTATGACCTAAGCCTCCATTGATTGATTTATTTTCAGAGATACATAGTATAGAGTATAGATGGGCCAAAAGTATAATACAAAAAAGGTATTATTCAATGTGTTATGGTTAAATTAAATAAATAAATAAAATATTTACAGATAATTATTAAAAATTCCTTTCAAAATTAAAGTTGCTACGTTTATGTCCACTTCAATTAAAAAAATATAACATTTTATGTAACATTTTATAGTATAAGAATATAGTAGTTTTTACAATAAACAATATAAAACAACAATAGTAGATTATTATTTGAAAAATTCACATTAAATGAAAGATTTATGATAAAATATTTAATATTTTAAAACATATCTGTAATAATAACCAATTTTGTATATTATTTAATGCTTTTTCTTCATATTTTATGCTATACACCACTCTGTTAAAATTGTACTCTAACAGTGAAGAAAAGTATAACAAGGCTTCAAAAAGGAATAGTGTTCGATATCTCTGAAACCTTGTACATTAAACTTTTGTCATTTATTCAATGACCTCCATATTATTTTTTGCAAAATAAATTTGTGACATTTTATTTTTACTACTATTTTTGTAAGGGGAGTGGTAAAAGATTTATGTGTGTTATTTTAATATCGACTATAAAAAAAGTGTCCAACCAGACCATAGATGTATTTGCATTAGATTAATGTGCGATGAGTCATCAAAATTTTATCTCCCTCCAAACTACATATTGAACAGGCAACTGAAAAAGATTTTCCGACTGAAGGTTTTCGAGTCACGTGATTGGATGAATGTCGCTTTATTATGTGGGTCGGCACGAGCGGCACAACGCGCATACTAAACCGGCCCGATACTAGTCTAGACCTGGTAAATTCTTAAACAAATTTCTTCATTTTAAAATGGATTTTCTGACGAAATAAATAGTAAATACGGTGCGGCAATTTCTTATATCGCCCGCGGGTTTGAATTTAATAATGGTGTCTGCGAGATCATATCCCGCCGTCCATATAAATGTTTGCAACTATGAATTTACAAACAGCACTGATTTTCTCCATCAAGTTTTTCACATAAAACCGACACTTCTTTTTGTTTTAACTTTTCTTCAAACATACATTACTGGAAATAAAAGTTTTGCGGTGAAGTGTGTATATATAAATTGGCGGAAGTGTCAGTGACAAATGCGACCTGGTTCGACCCTGTAAACGAGAGCGGACCTCTGAATTTGAGCCGGAGTTTATGTAGGTATCAGGAGCTATTCGTTTCATCCACAGGAACACATAAGTTTCGCCCCTTAACCATAACTCTTTTAACGACGCCTTTAAAACTTGCCTTGCAATATTAAACCTTTTGTGTTTGAGTGAAATTCGTTTTTTAATTACGGTTTCGGCCATAATTAAGCAACTAAATTATGGGTCTTGGGCGGATCGGGGATGAAGTTCCATTAATATTACTTAGGGGATTTTAAATAAATTGCAAAAAGTGTTATTTAACATCAATTTATTGCTACCTTGGAGCCATTAGTTTCAATTAAAGGTTGATTTTAAAGGGGAAATTAAAATTATTTATCCGCAGATATTAATTATTCCGGATTAATTGAATGTTGTTCCGAATAAAATTGGTTAATAGTAACCACTCAATATCTGTTTCGGTGCTACAAGATTATAGGTAGATTATTTTATCCAGATTACAACAGTTAATATAAAATATCTTGAACAAATCTTATCTTTCCTACAATATTATATTAATTTACAATTTGCTACATTTTTTTATGTAAAAATGTACTCAGTCTAGATTGTTTAAAAATGAAAAAAGATATAAATCTCTAATTTAACTTTTAACTAAAATTAATATTTTGTGAAAATGTTTATTTCAGGACGGCACTCATCCTTTTCTCTATTCTAAATGGCGGTGCATTCGCCATATTTCGAAGTAGTGCTTAACCATAAAATTCATCATTTGTCAAACAATTACCTATAAATTAATATTAAGGAAGTTTATTAGTGAAGTGAAAAACGAATAATATAAGGTATTAGAGCTTAGTCTAGACTTGTTTTTATGCCTATTCAATTCAATAAAGTGTTCTTTATCTTCAACAATAAACATATTATCTCCGTTATCTTTGTAGTTTGAAGGGGTCAAATTTTATTACGCTACAGATGGGGACTCAAATCTATTAAATTAAACATTTCAATAGCACTCTGACTTAACGTTAAATCTGTCCCAAAACAATTATAAATTTTTGTTTAGGAGAATGATAGAAATATTGATCTCTATCATTTTTCAATTGAATTACTTATTTTCTAATTTAATATTTTGTACAATATCTATGTTGTTTATTACGAAGTCACAAATAAATAATAGGAAGAATATTGAACAATGATAAACTGTGAATAAATAGTGTGTGTGGCCATAATTATCGCAAATTAAAGTATATTGAAAACTGTGTAATGTTTATTGTTTTTTCTGTTATTGTTATATATACTAAGCCACTGGTCAGTCTAATTTTATTATGTAAATAATTACATACTTTTTTATTTTTTACTACAGGAAAAAAATCACAAAAATGTTTGTTATATCCAAGTGAAACATTATGGTTCAATTATACTATGTGGATACTTCAACTCTTCTGGCGTAGGTCTTCTTAGACTGATTTATGTAAAGGGATATACTAAACAACAATTTGCTTCCATATATTGAAGACATGTTGCTCTTAATAAATGTGTTTCAACATGAAGACGACCCCCAACATAAATTCAAAATTGTAATGAATTGGTTAAAATACCACAGAATATCAATATTCCGATATCAACTCTATAGAAAACATGGAGGATCACGTTTATAACCAAATTCGACATAAAAATTTTACATATTTAAATGAACTCATCACAATAATTAAAGAAGGTTGAGGAAATATAGACCTGTCGTATATTAGGATATTCTATGCCAGGAATATGGGCCAAATTATAAAAAAAGATAATATAGAAAGTGTTAATGTTAAATCATAGACACTTAACCATTAAAAATTCCTTTCGAAATCATAATTTATTTCCAGCTCAATTATGTGTAACAATTTATAGAATAAAAATATAGTCATTTTTATAATAATAGATTACAATTGCAACAGTAAATTAATATTATTTTAGTGGTTCAAATATTTAACATTTTAAAAAGTTGCTATAATAATAACCATCATTTTATTTTAATAAAATAACTAAATATAGATTTTATATCTATATCACTGCATTCGCCATATTCATTTTATTTAATATTTATTGTTTAAAAATCAATGTTTTTCTGCTTAAGTAAAAAAAATGTTTAACTATAATATTATTTTCTTATAAAGATTCATAATTAATTTGAGCTTACCACTAATACAATATTCATAAAACCGTTGAAAAATAGATATAAATTTGGAAGATCGTGCCCGTCCCATGCATATTAAACACGATCAAGTCCTGCTAAAGGAACACCGCCGCATCGTCCCATCGCGGAAGGTGGCTGTGCGTAAGGTCTTGGCCGGTCTTGAACCGCCATTACACCAGCGGCTGCCTTTGGGGCCCCCCACTTACGTGTCATATCGCATTCGCAACGAAATGAGCCCACATAAAGTGCTTTGATGGCTGACTATAAATGCACGCTTGCTACGAACGGCTTTCGGACGTGATCCAACTACTTAAATGGGATTTACTTTTGTGAAAATCTGAATACTTTATTGCGTTGTATCAGGAAAAGATAAAATTACTTTAATGCAAGAGTGGATATACGACCCCCTTAAAAAATCTCATTCGGCCCGGAATCCGCTACGTCGGGTTATTCGCCGATTTCATTTACATTTTTCGCGTATTATAATAAAGTTTCTGTTAAAACTCTGTTCGACAGAACTTATTTGAATATTATTCCTTTAAGTACTGGGTAAACAAATACATAAACATACAAATAATCGAACTGTAAATAGTTTTGAATAAAATATAGTTAGTGTTATAGTATAATATTCAATTGCCTTCTTCCGGGTGTCTACGATTTGCAACCGGAACGCCATTAGTCCTGCACTACACGATACTGATAATAGAACTAACCGGAAGATCCGTTCCAAAGGAACTGCGGATGTAACTATGTCATTGAGATATTCGATAATAGTTTCTTTATGACAATTTGAATTCTAATGGGATACTTCCTCGGGACAAATAACCCGGAGAGGTATAACAACCAATTTATTTCAGGGATAACAGCGACTTATTTGAATGGCAACTTTATAATCTAATTAATGCATTAAATTTAATTACATTAATTAGTATTTGTATATTTTTGAAATGTGTACATTGAAATTTATTGTTAGCCAATACATAATGAAATTTTATTAAAGGGGATGGAAAATGTATGTATAATTAAAATATTTACTTATTTACCCTAATTAATGAGGGAAACTCAATTTATTGTATTAATTCATTTTGATATTACATCGTGCAAATAAATGGAAAACTCTAGTATTAAACAGTATGTATGTAGTGGGATAATGTGATTTATTAATATTTGTCTGTACATTGTATTTCAAATTATAATACGAATTATTATATACAAAAATATTAATGTTTCAATAGAAGTGAAAAAGTTTTATACATGTTTTTATTAAAAATATGTTCGTTGCTTTACTTTTGACTGGTATATATACATATATACTCTGGAATTTAAATATAATCCCTTTTTATAAAGTTTTTATTTACTGAACAGTCAAAAGTAAAATTTCGCTATAAATCATTTAATTTTGTGGTTAGTTAATACTAAGTAAAGTTAGATAAAAACATCTGCAGTACGAAATTTGTCGAATGTCAAAAATCTTAAAATGAGGAATGTCCACTCAAAATTTAGATAAATTGTTTGAAGCTATTAATAATATTTGGAATTCTGTTTCTAAATAAAAGATTGTCAACCTTGTTTCTTCCATAAAAGAAGACGTCAAGAGGTGATTTTATTACTTTACTTTTGATTCCTTGTTTCATTTTTTTATATTCCAATTCTCATCCTTTCTTTTAAATCAATTATATATAGCTAATAAAAGATAAATGTAAAAATTGATTTCACTTTATGTACTGTAATGTATTTAGAATTTTTATCTTAAATATACATATATACATACATATATAAACAAAATGTTTAATTAGTTTTCTATAAGAAAACAAATTAAATTTCTATAAAAGTAATTGGAAGCCGGGTAAAAAATAACGAGTAATAAAACTTTCCTTTTAATTACAGTATCGCATATAAGATAATGAAGGAAACCTTTTGAAAAAGTTTTCCTTGTTAATTAAACACTCGCTTATTTTTGTGCCGTAAAATAATTCAAAATAAATAAAATTGGAGTAAGATATTTTGTTCTTAAGAATTTCTTGTAATTTTCTCTGAGAATCCATAAAAATGACACATCAAACTTTCATAATTTTCTGGGTTTCACTTAAATTGTCCATTGTATCTATGAAATACTAAATACAAATTTACAAGGATTTTTTAGTGCACCGTACCGACTGGTAATAATAATTACTGCGATTTCAGTGCAGCACAATAGTTTCAAATATTTGCGACAAAAAGTGCACATAATCGAATTTTCCGCCCGTATTTGTTCCAAAGCTGAACAAGAAAAATATTTGTACTGCATGGAAATCTACACAAACTGCGAAAACCAGCTGATACATTTGTTTCTCGTGCCAACATCAACAGAATAGTGCTAGTGTTTAGGAGTTAAGTGATTTAATAATTCGGTATTTAAAACAAAAAGTTGCCCCCTGCATGTGAGTTTTAAGCGACATAGCATGTTAACATGCCATAAAAGTCTAGCAAAAACTTCATACATTACGACTTTCCATAATGTAGAACGTAGTAGCGTTATTTATTGGTGTATTATCCTGAATGTGAAACTGTGTCAAGACGAGTAAATTACTGTAATTTTCAATGGAATGAAAAAACTTATTTATGTTGTGAAAAGAACCGATTTTATGAAAATAATATAATTTAATAATAAATTTTGCTCTCAACATAAGTGCAAAGTCGTAAAGCAAAAGCGGTCCATGTTCTTTAAACTATACCAATTTAATGTAACACTTAAGATATAAATTCTGGTTTTGAAGGATTATCAATATGGTCGGGTCTTGAATCAGCTCTTATTAACATGTAAAACATGAGATTGTGATAAGAGGAAAGTTTAAATTAGATTCAGTAAAGGAGTAGTAGAAGTGCAATAATTTATTTGGTTAGGGCTCCTCCGGCACGAGAATATTATTACACGGATCGTGTGAGAGTAATGGCTGATTATTTTGATGCCATTTGTTGTAGCATATTCTATTATGAATCTGGCAACACACTGGTCGTTCTTTGTTTCCGGTTTGTAAACAAATGGTGCACACCTAGGACCAGTCAATTTGTTCCTTTTCGTTCTTTCGAACGCCGACAATCAGTCTTTGTTCCTCGCATCATCAACTTCTTACATCCCCCACGCTTTTTTCCGCTATTCGTCTTCGTTCCAGGCACCGGCCTCATTTGTGACAATTATTACACCAACAACTGGAACTTCATTTGTATTCCGCCAATCCACACCAAATCACGGGGAATGAAATATCTTTCCCGGGCTGGATACAAGTAAGCAAGAATAATTGAATTTTCTTTCGCAAATCTCTGCGTTCACATTCATAAATTTAGGCTTTCAGTTTCACTTTATCTTATCGATTTTTTTAAATTAAATTAATAATTGTATAGTGTCAGCAAATATCTTTTGTAACAGTACAATTAATACTTAATTAATTCTTAAATATTATGTTTGATAATAGTAAAAAAATATATTTAGAGAATTTTTTGTGTGTATATGTATCACGTGGAAACAACTTAACGGATTTTGATGAAACTTGCTATAACAATAGATTGTATTCAAGTGTATATTTTAGGATAGTTCTCATCTCGCAAAAACGAAGAAGTACTGAAAAAAAAAAACAAATGACAGACTAATACATTCTGATAAATTATCATACGTTGATGTTTTACATATTTTAAAATTAATATTAATGGTTTGTCGGCTTGCAAATGTGAGAACAGTGTCACAGGAAAACTTATAATGGTTGGGTAGTAAAATAAACAAGGTTCCGGTGATCATAATAGATAATACTTAAACTTTTTAAGTATGTATTCACATTTCCATTACGTGGCGAGTTATAAGCTAATTTAAATATTTACAACCGCTGCCACGCAATCTTATTTGAATATCTCGCATTCCCTTTACACCGAAATTCCATGTAAAGAAAATGTGGACATACATTACCTTGGACATTTCTATATTGCGTGTGTTTTCCACTGAAAAAAAGACCGGCAATTCCACCGCGTCAAACTTCACGGCGTTTATTTCGCATTGGTACTTTGAAATTTTTTTTGTACATTTACTTGGACAGTTTTAATATCGTCCGGAAGTGTTTTTCATATGGGAAGTGCTCATCCACTTGTGAGAATGACTTTTTTACGACCCGAGGCTAATTTAATATCAGATATGGCGCAATAAAAACTATATCCGCTGCATCTCGAGGGCCATATTGGAAAGAAGAAAATTTAATGTATCAGCTATAATAAAACCACCGAATGCAGCCTGTCCATATCAATTGATTATGTCGAAGGAGTGGAAGGCTTGCGAAAGAACAAGTCATAAGTACTATCGAAAACAATTTTCCAGGTTTCGAGAGAGGGGAAACGTGTTCGAACAAAACGTCTGAAATGGTCGTGTTTTTATACCCGCGATGGGCGTGAGCTTAATACTAAAAGGCGAATCTCGCGATATCACACGTTCCACCACGAAAAATACTCCGCAATAATAAATTGTTTTAAAAAAAATTACAGGAAATTCCGTCGATATATGACAGGAGAGGATCTTTCACGGATGTATTATAGTGAAATATTATTGTTGATTTATATCGTTTCGAAATAAGATTTAATGGAAGCGTTTTGTATCGCTCTTTGTGTTCCAATCGCCGATTTCTCCTCTGTTTCCTATTCAATATTATTATGCCTTTTTATCAATATTACTTTGTCTAGTTGTTTCTTTATTTAATATTAGCTCAAAATAGATTGTATGCATTTTTATAGCAAACAAATTACTTCAACCTTGGAAGTCCTTGTTAAACTTGATGTAAAAGATTTTTTGCCATTTAATATGGTTGTGTAAACAGTAAATTATGCACCGCATACTGAAGCTCAGGTTTCATTAATCAGTACACAGGAGTGAGTCTTGCATTGACCGCAAACCGACTTAACTCTTGATTGAAAATTGCTGTACGCAAATGCAGGAAATGAGATATTTGAGATCTGAAGGCGACGGTAAACAGTGAGGAGGAAGACAGAACAGACGGTACAGACAAGGTGGATGGTGCGGTCGAAACGACAAAGTAACAATCCGCAACCGTTGCTCTCGACTGTGATTTACTTTGCTAAGCCGATATTAAGTTAGAGGCTCCCGTCAGGAATCTACAATATAAATATATCCGTGCAAACAGAAATAATAGTTAAGAAGGTTGAAGCCGACTATAAATAGAATTTAAAAGGAACGAGAGTTTTAATTCAGTTCGTGTTTGAGTCATTGTTCAATGAGAGGTGAATTAATAATCCTCTTTACTTTTCAACGAGCGTCGAGATTTTGAAGTGATGTAAATAAAAAACGAACATTTGTACAAATTGTTTTATAATTAATCGAATTTTACCGTCGAATCTTTAAAAGAATAAAGTTACGAGATTAAACACATTACTTTTTTGTTGCCCAATATATTTTATAAAACAATTAAGGAGGTATTCGAAGCGTGCCAAATAAATTCCGGATATCCTAATTTGACGTCTTGTGCGTCGGACGGACGACGCTAGATTTCATTAAACGCCCCCTTTGTTGCGGGCAACATCAGGCCACTATGACAATAATGAGTTCCATGCACAAATTAAAATGGCAAATCCTAAAAGTGAACTGCCGCTTATACCTTGAGCGTATTCAATTTCCGGAGCGGGCGTTAAGGACGGGACCTTTAGAAAAGGAGACGAAGAAGACCTGAACGTGTGAGGATATTAAGGACGTCGGTTCCACCTTGTATCTAAACGAGTCTAAGCCGCTTTGGCCGGGCTGGATTTTATTCAACAAAAGCACGCCGCCTGTCTATGGCGGATATTACACGTTGCCCTCCAGTAAGTATTTTGTAATTGAATGTCCGCAGATGCGCGACTTACGGAATCACAAAGCGACGTAACACCACCAACTATACCCATTTCGGATAGTTTCCACACGCCACATTTAATTAATGATCCAAAGGGAACCATCGCATTTTCTTCTGACATAACCGTTCGTTCCATTTTGCACCATGGTCGTTGAACAATTCAAACATGTCCTCATCCAAGCCGGCATGAATCTTTAACTAGCCGCGAAGAGATATTGTGTAGCTGTTCGACAAGTGCCAAAAACTGTGCGACACAATTGTGTTTTTAGTGCGATTCCCGTTTAAATGCCGGATTAAAATTTGCAGCTTAATGTAACCCCAAGTGTGTGCAAACATCACAACGTTACATGTATATTTTACTCTTGATTTCTGGAATTCGCTCCGAAACGCCCGTAACGAAATTATTTACTCGCGTGTGAGAGCACAACGTGCCCGCGTTCAAGTTATGCATCGCAGTTTTTAAACGCTGGGGTGAAACGCAAATGTAATTAACGTACGGTTGTCTCTCTTATTATGGGGTCCGTTTTTTGCGAACACGAATTGTGACCCTTACAAAGAAAAATGTATTAATTTTGATGGTATTAGAAAAAAATGTTGTAAAAATAAGGGTTTGACCTCCTCAACTTTATCAACTTAAGAACACCTTAATATTTATGAAAATATACAAACAGCAGAAAAACTCTGATAAAAAAGAGGAAAACAGGATCCCCTCTAAAGCAGTTTTTTTCCTATCTCAAGTTGCGCCGTAGTAAATTCTTTATCATCCGCCAACCCGTAACTTTGCATTGATATAATACATTGTAGGGATGAATGGAAACCAATCTTTTCCCATTGATTGGAACGTTTATCTTTTATTGTTCTTTACACACTTTAGACCTCGAATTATGGTCGGCCTTTTTACTGTTGCTTCAAATAGTTTATGCGTCGCTGATAAAGACTATCGGCGATTCCTTTGTGTGGCACAATGTCTGCTGAAATTAATTAATATCACTTCGATCGTCCCTATTTATAAAACAAGTGTGAAAATATTTATGAAAATAAAGGGGAAACGTTTTACTTCGTTATACGTGATGAGTCAGCAATGCTTGCATCTCGAGTTTTTCCCTTAGAAAATATTGAATTAATGATAAAACTTCGCCAATATAAAGAGAACAATAGAAAAGTTGGCCAAGTGAAAAAGTTTAATTGGCCAAAATACTTTATTAAAATTTTCTTTAAAGTAACCTTTAGACTATGCTATTTTTACATAATTTATTGCGAAAGTTTTCTCTTTGAAGTCGTCTATTGTGAATTTCGTATAAATAAGTCCCTCGTAAATTTCCCGATGTCCGACACAAAAACAAGAGCTTTAAAATTAACATAAGTGTTAGTTGAAGTGATTTATTAATTTCTTTATACAAACATAAATTTTTATATGTGGGTAGAAAATCTGCAATTCCTTTTCAGAATTAATTCACCTTGCAAATAAAAAGAAAATTGTATATATTTATAATAAATTCAAACAGAATATTTGGCTTTTCCTAGTTTTTTATTATTTATACAATTCATGTAATTCAAAATATATCGGTATATACTATAAACTAGATAAACTAAATGAAATTATACATGAACTTTTTATAATAGAAATTTTTTTATTTAATTGTATAATCAATGTAAAAATGGCGATTATGTTTTAAGTGAGCATTCGCCATTTTTAACAAGTACAGGTCAGACAAATTCATTTTTTTTTTTTGCAAAAATGAATAAGTGTTAAAAACGTGGCAAAAACGGCTTTTTATTGTTTATGCCTTTATAAAACGTCTTCTTTGTTTACATTATATATGTTGGATGATTCAACTAATATTGAAAGAGATATCAATCTGAAATTTTGATTTCAGCTTTAACCTCATATATATGCCAGTTCAATAAAAATGGAACTGCGTTTTGAAAGGTTTTATTTGCATTTGAGATATTTAATTATTTTAAACATTTTCACAGGTGGAGCAATTAACTAAAATATCTGAATTACTATGTCAAAAAGTACATTTTAGTACACATATTTAAAAGACTAGATATTCCAAAATATTGTGTGTATTGTATCGGTTTATTTTTTTCTCTATAACATATCAGTTGGTGTGAAGAGGTTTGTATTTAAAATAAGAAAGTTATTGACATTAAAAATAGGAAAAAAACAAACACCCCGTATAATATTTTGGAATACTATTAATGACTTCTGATTAAATAAAATGGATTACATCTAAATTCAAGAGTCTGACAAAAATATGGTTCCTTGATACTATAGAATTAGCAAACGTTTTTGTTGTTATGTTTGTTGCTTTACTTTTGTTTGTTCTGTACATAACATCGGACTATAGTAGAAAGTAAAATATCATATTCAGTTATTTATAGTTCACAATACAGACTACTGAATTAGTTGATTAAATCACCCTGTATAATTACAATAAATGTGTATTCTATTATTTTTCTTGTGGTAATTGTAATATATTATTAGTTTAGTTTAATGCTGCTATTGTAATAAAATATAAATAATGTTATTAACGGTAAAGATTTCTGATTTTTAATAAAATATAAAACATCTATAGTTAATTTAATAGAATAACCAGTTTTTAAAATTAATGAACGTATTTAAAACACTATATATTAATTACTTTTAGAACGTTTTAGTTGGGTGGCTATTAATAATCCAAAAGGGTGAATAACATAACAAGACAAAATAGTTTTGCAGATTATCCATGTGACTTTAGTGGAGATAATAAGTAATTTGCATTCATTATTGTACTGTTATGGCACGTATAAATTTATAATTTAGCGTACTCTTTATTGCTATCGCGTTAGTTTAAATATTCTCGGACTTTGTGTAATGGTACATGAAATATTTCAGGGAGATAATTTAATACAATCATAAAGTAAGCAGTTTTCAGGAGAACGGCAAAAATATGACGCCCTGGTCTTTGTACTTTCCGCTCCACTTTTGTATCATCCGGACGGGTTTTATTGGTCATCTGCATACATGAACGTTTATGGCGGACGTTATTGTCGGTACTATCGACAACGACTTTTAATTAGCCTGGTCATTTTTGCCCTACTTAATCCCTATAACACACCTTAAACGTTAAACTTTATATTTAACGAACACACCGTGTGTGAAATTGTGCTCGAGGAAATACGTACAATTGTACGAGTTCAAAGCAAAAACCTGTTAAATATATAAATTGCAATCTGGGAGCAGTTCAATCTGGTTGGTTCGCAAACTCTTTCGTACTGGAGCTAATAAAACACATGTCGGGAATCGAGTGAATATGGGAGAAGCTGGTAATTGCCCCGTCCCCGTTTCCGGAACGCAGTTACCGTCCCCGGGACGACCGGAGGCCCCACGGCCAGGCCCGCCTTAATATAACTTTGTTTCTTAAGCCAATAAAGGAGAAAAGTTAGCCAAAGATATCCAGATAAACTCGATCAAATAGGAACGGAGTCGGACGTGACGATCCGCTTCACGGAGGTAAAACTCGGTCTTCTCGTTTCGGTTTTATTGTTATTAGAAATCTAACGATGTTTTAACTGATTCGATGAGATATAATGAGTGTATTGGGAGTTGATTGGATTTGTTTTATTTATTTACTGGGTTGAAATTATTGTGGAAACACGACTGAAAGTTACGAATAAGGAAAACAATAGTGACGGTTAATTAGTTTTCAAACAAAGGGTAATCAATAAAAACAATTGTTTACCTGTTCATCATAATTTACTTGTTAATTTACAGATTAATAGAGGCGTTCCTGAATATTGTTAACATAACGTGCAACAAAAGTTAAAGAACAATGTAGCTAAATAACATAATACGAATGGATAAGGTTACATTGTTGAATTGCTGTGGACAAACAATGTGCTCGTAACAGACCAATCATCGTTCACGCATCATTATTCGCTACAAATATCAAAGGCCTTGTTATCAGTTTCCATTAGTTAATTAACCGTTTAATGCCTTTCCCCACTTCGTTGTTTTTTACTTCATCGTTTTGTTTATTAAGACGTTACAATACTGAGTAAAAACAACTTAAATTCAGCTGTGCCAATAATAAATTCAATAAAGTGACAATGTTCCTGGAACTGAGATCATTAGGCATTCTCCGTTTTAATATAGACCTACGGTTTAGCATTTGTAAAGCCTTTTATTAGATCCAGGCAAACCCTGGCGAACCTTTCAAGGATTCGGATACATTAACATTTCGGTTCGAAGAATAATATGTTGGGATTTATTGCATCTCTGAAAATCCCGTTCACCTTCATAACGGTTAACCCGCATTAGAACGTAAATGATGTTCTTTTGAAAATCTCACAAAAAATACGATTTTAAACAAAAAGGCAGGACGTGTCAAATGGTGTCTACGATGTCGTAAATTAGAACGCGTTATTCCACTTCTATTGTAGATATATTCTACTGCCGCGTTTTTATGTACCGGATAAAAAGTAATTCTATTTATTTTATCTCGTTTTGCATCCTTATTTTCCTTTTTTTTCGGGAGACTTGCGGACAACGAGAAAGTTACGCAAAAAAGGGAACGTTTATTGTGCAATAAACAAATACTACCGCACAATAGTTTAATTTTTACCGAGAAACTGTACTGGGAGCCTCAG
Source organism: Aethina tumida (assembly GCF_024364675.1). Taxonomy (NCBI): domain Eukaryota; kingdom Metazoa; phylum Arthropoda; class Insecta; order Coleoptera; family Nitidulidae; genus Aethina; species Aethina tumida. The sequence goes on along the minus strand of NC_065437.1, from coordinate 17,399,144 downwards.
ATTGGTTGATTGATTGTCCTCAACTTTTGCGTTTGATATTTCTAAGAGCTTCTAAAATAGTGTCTTATATATTTATATCGTTTTTAGTCAAGATTTAATAACATTTACAGACACTTTTTTACATAATTCAAGCCACTTACGTCAAGAAAATTGTCTTCTAAAATTTTGATACATATGATTATTATACATTAACTGATGAGTGAATATAAAAACCATATTTCACAGTCATTATTTTAAATTACTTATTATAGGTCTCGTGACTCTATTCGTTCGTTCGTTCGGATCGTGCGGCTAATCTGATCTATTTCATTGTAGTTTTTATGGGAAAAACTTAGCGGATGGTGCTTAAGAACATAAAAGTCGTAACAGGACTGTTATATACCCTCTATACATCGCGAAAGTTAGCACTATCACATAATAACTACTCCAACAAGGGTTATGTGGCATACATAAAATATAAACTTGTCCTGGAGTTTATATTTTATGTATAGAGGGGTATACATTCTAAAATAGGACTAAAACCAAAACATTTAACATTAACCTTCATTAATAAATTATATGTGGAATACGCTCTTCTCCATGATAAGCAGAACAAATATAATTAAATGACGCTACTTTACTAGGTACTAATATTTGAGCAACCAATTTTAATAAATACAATGAGTTATTCCATTAAAATTTCCTTCAATTATTTGTTGTCATCAGAGACTGCTTAATTCATTTCGACCTGTCAATTTAGAACATGTCTCGCAAAATATCGCTTTCTTTACATATCAAACTCCCCTCATATTTACGACACACCAAAAGCTCCAGGGGATATCTCTTAAATATTATAAATTTTATATTAACCTATTTCGTTTTAGTATTTCCAAGACGTGGATATATTATTCATGGAATTGCAAATAAAATTATCTACCCTTTATTGTTTGCTTTTAACTTTTATTATATGCTTTATTTTTATATATTATATACATACTTATAATTTTGTTATCTGAACCGGAAGACATAAACAATAAACATATCTGAAAATACCTACGTATTTTCATTAAAACACAATAGTATGTAGAGTTTTCGTTATTACAATCTAAATATATTTGAATTATCATCAGTAATTATTCCGAAAATTAAAATCACGACAAAACAGACACGTATCCGTTCTCGTTTTGTTGTTCTTCCACTCTTCGATTATTAATGTGACACGCGTCACGAAGGTAAAATGCATGACTTTACTACTGGTGGTTAATGCCTGTGACAATCTAATAATTAACTTACTGGATTTCCCTTGGACAAAGATATCGACATGCGAATGGTAAATAATTATGCGCCATTTCGATTTTAGTTTAATTTCAATCGATTAATACTTCATACATTGAATAATGACAACAATTTTGGCCACTTGTGTGCGAATTAATTGCGAAACTTTGTGTAAAACACTGACAAATAATTAATACCGTAATTACATGGGACAAATAAATATCACGTCGTTTGTCGCAACCATAAATTCGCCGCATGAAATAAACTGGGAGCAAATAAAAATTCTGGATTGAAACTTTACCTGAAACAGTTGAGCCCCATTCCAAACAAAAAGTTTTAATTTAATTTTCGGTTTAATTAAAGAAATTCAAGGGACATTTAATCGGTCAGAGTTTTTAAAGTCGCCTAACAATCGACAATGTTATATACATTGTTTTAAATTTAATAATTAATAAAAACTGACGAAGTATAAATTTAAATAGATTTTAATTAAACATTGTTGTGTAACTGTATTAAATTATTATACATATTATACGTATTTATTAAAATTAATGTATGTAGCAATTAAATTAATTATTTATATTTATCAAAATAATGCTTGATTTTATTTTTCACTTGGGAGTAAATTAGTAAAATTAATAATATGCTTTATTTAAAATATTGACTTTTTATGACAAATTTAAATTGAGTTGAACCAGTTAGACCAGTCTGATTTTACTTAATTTGTTTAAATTAAAACTTTATGACAATGTGCTCAGACTTTAAGAATAAACAGACTTGCAGTTTATTCCCGATCGTAAACGGAACTAAAAGAAAATAAAACTAGACTGTGCAAGTCTTATATTCCTTCAACTCGGACATATAAAATACAATATAATTAATTAGAACTTCATACAAATTATATAATTTGCATTTCCGCCTGTAAATTCTATTTGAATTTAAACACGTATTTTTCTGCACTAATATTAAATGTAGAAATTAAACGCAAACCAAGAAAGTCTTTGTTGACAGTCATATAAAAACATACGTAATCAGAAAATATTAAAAAATAAAAAACATCGCATAACTAACGAAACTTTATCAACAGGTCAATCCCGATTAAACGATAATTTGTATTATATGAACTTTTTTGAATTATTGCGATCGTCTCGCATTTTCTCGTGCACGCAAACCAATTTCAGGTGTTTTTATATTGTATTTGTAGCTCAAATAGATTACTGTTGGAATTATTGTAAAGGGTAGAAATTGAGAGATAGATTAATATTTACTGACAGATCGTATCTTTGTGGGTTGATTAGAAAGTGCTGATCGATAGTTTTCATCGTAGTTTACTTTGTCAAATGTATTTATTTGCAAAATTAAGATTGTTTTACAGGATATAAATTGAAAACTCTTATATGACACGTAATGTAACCACCAAAGAAATATAAGAAGATTTGGGATTAATTTTAAGTTGATTATTTTTATACAAACTTTGGTTATATTTTGCTAGTGTAATCCACACACTTTGCAAACACTTCACTTTAACCATTATAAAGTTAGGTATGTAAATTCTGAGTGAGATTTGCAATAATTTTTGGCCGTCAATTTGGCCAACTAATAAACCTGTCCATAAAGGGATAATTAAAGAGGAAATATCTGAAAGTGAGTGAGTGATTCACGAACACAATTCCGTGAGTAGTGTTCGAGATATTTTATGTAGTTTCCTCAACTTGCTCATTGTAACAAATGGATTCCATTATGCTAAATCCCACTCAGACAGCAAACGTAATATATAATTCTTACGAACGAGTTAATCATAGTTTCCCATATAGAGCTACATTTAACGACAACACTGACGTTCGCAGCTTCGAACATCGGAGGAAGATTTACGAATTTCTGAAACAGTTAAATACACACCTTGACGCACATTTTCCCAAAACCATTCGAATTCCCACATGAGTTCCAAACATTAAAATAACCCTTATCAAAAGTTCAAGCAAATTAGCTGACAATTGCAAACAAGAACGAATCTATAGTTGCGAAATTAAACTACAAACAATAGTAACAGTATTTGCGCTTCACCTCGCCGATTAAATTCCCAGGTTTAAGTCAAGATATTAGTTTCGGAAGGATGTTAATGATATTGGTATTATAGCTTCGGGCTCGTTTAGCTATCAAACTTAATATTAGTTTACGCCATCTAGTTAGAATCAAACTTTAATCGGATATATGAGCGTGATCTTATAAAATCCACAGAAAAAAAATTAATCGAAATTGCCGCCATTAATTAAACGTTGCACTATTAATCTTGCGCCATCTCATTATCCTAATAGTATCAAGCATAAATCAATTACAATCAACAAGAAATTTCGTGTTCCGAGTAAAAAATGAGTTGCGTCCGACCGTTAGCGTGAAACTTTGAAAATTTATAGGTTACTCCGTTCCAGATAACTTGTAATCAAAGAAGCCAATTTAAATTTTTATTACTATTTATGACGTTTTTCGTCGGTTGTTTGTTTTTATCTTCCATTCGGATTCCTGTTTGTTTCCGATAAAGGTTATTCTGGAAGTTCTGCGGCTTTAATATTTTACAGCTTTCGAAATTTATATTAGTCGTAAAAGTTCTAATGAATAAAAGTATAACGCGAGGAGAAAAATAATTACTTAAAACGTACTCATAGCTGAAATATCACCTATCTGTTTTATGGGTTGTTTTTATTACCCGGAGCTTTGGATGAACGTATATTATTTTAGCTATGGCATTTACGATGGGATAAAATGTATTTAATTATACAATATTTTAAGAGACAATTGTCACAACGAGATTAATATAATTTAAATTTTAAATCTCCACTGTTCTTCACACTTGGTAATAAAATAAATTTATACAGACAGCAAGTAATAACTGAAGTTTTATGATAATCAAAGCCCAATTTAATATGTGCCATAAACTATTGACATATATAGTTAACATTATAATAACGAGGCTAATTACTGGGAAAATTGAGTTATCCTTCAGTTGAAATTAATTAACACAAACATGTTTAGGTTTAAAGTCTATTTCTTCTTTAGAAATCGTAACGACTTCATATTCTTGAACAAGACACACAGAGTTGCTTTCATCGTTACACATTTTACGACCGATAAAGACCCTACTACGTGTGAAGATTTATTGAACATTTCAAGCTGTTGTATATTCAGTTAGGTGTGAGCATATTCACTGCATTTGTTATACTGTATATGCCTTAGTGGTCGCACAATATATTTATTTATACTTAAGGGATTTACAACCCCATTACAGTAACGAACTGCTGTGTAACAGTTCTCTAATTTATTTTAAAAAGGGGCTGTTTTGATTACTTTGATATACATTATTTTGACGAAATGTTTTTCGCTTAAAAAAAATATACATTTATTGTCATTCAATCGATATTATTCCAAATGTAATACATCATTTTCTTTTACGTCGTTCAACGAAATAATAATAAATGTGTTGAATGAGAACGGGAAGCTTTGCAGTGAATGCGGTTGCGGTTCAAATTGGAAAAAAGACAGTTGAGAATTACAACTTTCAGATTTCATCAATCAACTTGCATCTCACAAGATACATTGATGTTTAAGACATTTTTATTCGTTGCTGACAATCGAACTGAAGTCAAAGCACGACTTTGTAAAAGGAGAAATCAACGTTCAGTGGTTAAAATGAAAACACTTTATTTTTATAAAAAAAAGTCAATCGAACCTTTTTTGACTCAAGTTCATTCTTTAGGATTAAAAATTGTTCAACTACTGTTAAATAACGGTTAAATAAATGTAGGTTGACATTTTAGGTACATATTAACATTCGCAATACAAACATTCAATTGTAATCTGAACTCTGTAGGAAAATGTGCCGACTGTAACTCGAGTATATTCATGTTCGACTCATCACTGTTGTTTGATGCAATGTTTGAACTCCCTTTATTGATGTGTATTTGAATTTACAGTTTTGAATAGATTGCTAACTCAAGCTTTACAATGTCCTTAACGTTTGTCCCTTATCTGCAAAGATACACAGCTATACACTGTACAACTAGTTTCACAATTACGATGTTGGGATGTAATACAATGTGTTTTAATCGAATTTCAAAGTTTAACAAGCCAATTTCAGTTGAATGTTTCATAAAAATTACGAGTATTTGTTGCGTTACAAATTAGTTTAATTAATGGCTGGAAGAAAAATTTAATTTAACCTTCAAACATTTACAAGATAAATTAAGACAGTACACACAAATTTAAATCGAATGGTATTTATGGTTCTAAATCAAGTTTAATTGATGTTAAAAATACTGGGAACGTACAGACAAACTAATTAAAATCAACTTTGCACAACGGACGCTTTTATCAAATCCTGTGATAGATAATAAAAGTTTGTGCCAAGCGAAAAACAAATCGAAGCGAAAATTGAAACTGGGAATGTAAACACATTTTAATTTACTTATCAGCTTTTTTTTCATCGAAACGAAACAAAACTAGGTTTTATACAGGATGTTTTGAAAGTGAAATAATTTCATTAGTAAATAATTCCTTTCAGCAGTTCATAAAAGCTCTTGATACATTAAAACATATAACATTTTAATCAAATCAGTCTGATAAAACGGCCGGCTGTCTGTTTGATATAAACAGCCGTCAAGATTTATTCACCCTCGACCCCATTTATCCATCCCATCGAAACACACCGTCCGTCCTATTAAATAATTTCGGTAAAAGCACATCCACGACACAAAGAGAATGGGCGTCCAATAAACAAAATTGCACTTACTCGGAATGTGTCTTGTGAACGTCGAAGTCCAGGAAGGTGAGCTCGATAATTTCGTCGCTGGTGCCGATGAACGTGTAGAGCAGACAGTCAATATTCGTGGCGTACGGTTTAGGGAAGTCCGGACTTTTGAAGGAGCCTTTTTCTTTCCCGTATGTGGCGGAGAACACCAGACACTCGCAACCTGCAAAAGAAACACGTCAATTGATTTTTGGGGCCGTTAACGTCGCCGTCGTTAAAAGCGGAACGGGTCGTTTTTTATTTTTAATTATCGGAATGGAGGCCGAACGTTCGGGAGGGAAATGTGGACGTGTTGGGATAAAGACAGGAGAAAAATAACAGATGCCAGACTTTTCGGAATTAATTAACTGGCTGTCTTATCTTATGGCCGGGGAACTACAGGAAAAACTGCTGAGTTCGTACGAACTTTTCAATTATTTTTCACGAATTAATTATAAATTTTAATAGAATTGCTTTGATCGGTTTAAAAGTTTCTTGGCACGCACCTTCACTTAATGGTTACTAATTTCCTTTGGCTATAAAAATTTATAAATTTTTCAATTTATAAAACACATGCGCATGTTTTAAGCTTAAGCGGTAATTATATTTTAATTACAATCCGATTACTTCTATTTTTAAGTAATAAATTTAAAAAGACGATTTAAGATTATTTAATTCTTGACTTAATAAAATAATAAGTGCTTAAATTATTTTGAAAAACTTGATCAAACCTCTTTTTTATTAATATAACACATAATTAAGTTTTAAGTAATTATTATTTCAATATAGTCTGATTACTTTTGTTTTTAAGTACTAAATTTAGAAAGATGATTTAAAATTATTTAATTATGTCTGGTTTTAACAAGCCTTTTACTTATAGACAAAATGTTACGTTTTTTAGTTTTATTTCGGTATCTGATATCCTTAAAACTGATTGAGATGTCCATTTATCAATATAAATTAATCAACAAATTATAGAAATTTTCCGTAATACTGAAATGGTGAGTAAAATTGCTGATTTAAATTTCAACAAATCGATCATTTCGAGAACGACTTCCAATTTTAATAGAAGGAATACAACGGAAGGAGTTTCCAAAAGTGATAGCAAACACGAGACTATCAGAGCTGTGGACAAGAAAATAAAAATGATTGTTATTCGCGACCTTTTTATCAGCGCATCACGCATAAATCAAGAAATAAACGAAGATAGTGTATCGCTGAGTACTATAAAATGAAAACTAAAAGAAGCTCCATGGTAAAAAATCATCAAAAGATTGTCTGCAAAAATAGAGCAGCTATATTACTTTTTGCAAGAGAACATGTGAACTAGACAGGACAATAGAAAAAAATTTTGTTTTCAGAGGAAATTATTCAAATCGGATGGCATTTCAAGGGTGAGAAGACCAATTGATGAAAGGAATACTCCTAAGTACACTAGACCAACTTTGAAGCATGGTGGAGGAGGCTTTATAGTTTGGTGATGGTTAAGGTAGACGTGGTAATGGATCGTTTTGTTTATCGTGACATTCTGGACAATCATGAGCAACAATACACGTCTAAGTTATCTTATCAAGTACGTGTAATATCTTGGCCAGCACAAAGCCCAGACGTCAATTCAATTGAAAGTCTTTTGAAAAAATCTATGCAAAAAGACTATTAAATTTGAATGAACTTTACGAATAAGTTTGGAGAGAAATGTCGGACGATTATATTTAAAAGCTACTGAAATCAATGAAAAATAGGTGTTTAGAAGTTGTTAAAAGTAATGGATATGCTGCTGATAAATAAAGGACTACTACTTTTCACCCTTCAATTTTTTTCAAATATTAATAAATACCTACCACTAATAAACAATTATATTGCCGTATTGTTGTTATCAAATATACTATATAACTGACAATAATATGGATGTTATTCAATTTTATCATTCGTTTTAAGTATGTATATGAGCCTATTTGTATTCAGGAATTTTACGTTTAAAGTATGCATATTTTTATAAAAATATGCCAAAAACAAATTTCGGTTTCTACTTGAAAACCAATTGCAGCATTTTCTTATTTCACTCCTTTTATCTGCTTTTCTGTTCGGACAAAAAAACGGGGCATTTTCGTCTCAAATGCATGATGAATTTTGCATGCCGTGTGAAGTGAATATTTCTTAAAATACGTGCATTCGGGGATATAAGGCATATACAGCCAGCAGAACTAATAATTCACTATTGACTTTAAATTTCCTGCATTATCTGATTTACTGGCTGATTCAGATTAACATGAAAATCGCAACAACGAAACGCTGCGAGTTTTGGCGGGCATTAAGGAAACTATAAATCAGGCTTATTTCGTGTGTTTCATGTGTTTTGCACTTGACACATAGAAATTGTGTGCTGAGAAAAACCGACCAATTTACTTAGCAATTTGTTTCCTAACGATTTTTGGGATAATTAGTTCCTTGCAGGAGACTACTTAATTAATTTTTCACATAAAATTAATTAAATAAGGACGGGAAAAGTGTGAGATTTAATTTAGTCGACGGCACAACATGGGGCTTCGATTGGACGCAGGTGCGATGTTGGCTGATGGTCACTTGTAAGATCAGAGCCGGACATCCTGCGCTAACAGCTTCAATTAGTGCGAACGGCCGCTCACGTGAACTTTACCATATTGCAGAATCACCGATGCTTCATTTTAAGTGAGCGGCATTACGTGATCGAAATGTTTCATCGGTAATGGATCTATCAGTTTGGCGTGGGCCCTTAAGCAAATTGATCATTAGTTTTATTTTCAACGGCTTAGAAGGTAATACACTGTCATCTTGGATGATTTATGGCCGACATTTGCCCGCTTTTTTTTCGGCACGTCGAAAACAAAAGTTAATGAAATTCCATCGCAATTTCCGTCAAACCTAACGCGTCCGGCAATCCGACGGGAAACCCGAATTCATTAAAATGTAATCTTTGGAATTGCAACATCAAATAGTCCGGAACACCTGAGAACTAAATCTACAAATACGAGGCGCACTTATGAATCCACCCCCCATTCAATTCCACGCCGGCTGCGACAGAGCAAACTGATAGTGGTGCACTTTTCATATGCACATACCGCGGCATCTAAATGGCGGGACCTCTCAAATTGCATTGCTGTTTTATGCCAGATATGCAGATGTGAGGCCACTTTGACAAAACGCCACGGTAACTAGATAAAGCGCTGTTACGTTGACATAAATACTCTGTTTGTTCACCTTCAGCTGTTCTCAAGTGTCTGATTCACTTAGATTAAAAAGTTCAATTTTGAATGACAAAATGAGGTTATTTATGTTGAAGAACGTACGCTCCCAAAAGGGGTATAAATGCAGTAGGCTAGTCTCAACATGATGATGTGATGTGTTGTCACAGAATATGAATTTAGACTGATTATTCCCCGCGCTCATAAACCACCGCCTGAAGCTGCCGTTTTATGATTCAACTTCCATAATGCCATAATTTAGCTGTGAGGTAATCAATTTAGGCTCAGGTGATGCACAGTGAAATTTTAAATCAAATTACAACTAGTTCCCAGAAATAATCCATGAACAAATGACGAGTAATGCGATTACGGTAAGTGTGTAATTTTGTTGATCAGTTTAAATTGATCCTCAGCTTAGCAAAAATCAACTTTTGGTTTTTCTCAGACAATCAGTTTTCTGTTAACTGTAGTTTTACGTCTAAATAGAATTGAAATACAATTTCCCGAAAATAAACCACGAACAAATATCTAAAAATCCATTTTTAGTTTAACTGTGTCAATTAAAGTTTATGTCTAAAACGTTTTGTTTATAAATCTGTTTGTCTTTGCGGAAAAGGAACAATGCAAGTTTAAAATTGAATTTTGAATTACACGAGCGTAGTTTTTTAATTAAACTTTTGTGAAAAACGCTACAGCACTTAGACAATCCTATTAAACACGTTCAATACATCTCACTGAAAGAATATAAAGGAAATTCGTTTCACCGAAAAGCTCCAGACAAAAAGCGATTTATCATTTATGCCCGGGGCCTTTTTCCTTTGGAATGTTGATGAAAATGAAGAGTTAAATATACGTAATTTGCGATTTAGAAAGGGAATTGGTTTCGAGTCAAATGTATGCGAGCATTTTAAATGGCTTTTGAATTTTTATTTATTATGAAGGAGCGGAAGTAATTAATTTCAGTTATTAATCATTTTCAAAAGAACATTGTTATGATCGTTTTAAAATAGTTCCCATATTAAAAACTAAACTCCTGTTAGTAAATAGAGCTTTTAAGTTTGAAACTTAATCAACAATCAACAACAAAACTAATAATGAGTCTTAAAACTATTCGAGCAATAAAATTATATTACCCCAAATATTGTCAATAGCCCGATTAGTACCCACATACGAAAGCAGTGAATTAGAAATAGATTTCACCATAATAATACTTAGAATAACCAAGTATAATTGATACGATGACATTGTGGCAAAAGTTTCGAACAATAGTTCGACCCAATCAAGAAAATTAATTAAAATAGGCACAAATTAAGGCCGATCTCAGGAAACTTGGATGGCTGCCATAAAGTTGCAATGTATACCTATATTCTTCCCGTTTCTGAACTAGAACTTGATAATAGGAATTAATGCAATTTGACTCACTTAACATGCAAGCGTCATTAACTCAACACCGTTCCAACAATTATCTTCGTTACATTAGATGTTAAAGTCTCGAATGCCATTTGGAGATGCTCCTTTCCCAGTTTAGTTTCAATTTACCAGGACCGTTCTGGAACTCCTAGAAAAATTTAAGTGCAACTGAATAATTTCCTTCGATAAAATGAGTCCAATATGAAAAGGGAAGGCAGCTGTTACTCGGGTTGGTTTTATGGTTGTTATAAAAATGGCAGTGGTAATAATTTGAAAACAAAAATGTGTGGAAAATGCCTAAAGTTAAGATTGAATCAGAATTTAATAGGCGCAGCATTTGTAGGCGAGATTGGTTTTCTCCTACGTGGCGGAGGCTTTTTGAGTAATGACCGGAAAATATGATGAAAAAAATCGAATCGATAGACGGAACTTATCGTTAAATTATACGAAAAATAAAACAGTTTTTTGATGGACGTGTTTTGATATTCACAATAAAATGCATTAATATGCGGATATTAATTAAAATATTAATTAATTAATTGTCATTCAGATAAAAAGTATAAAAGTAATTATAATTAATGATTTAGCAGATTCCGGAAGTTTAATCGAGTTCTTGAACATTTGTTTTGTAAAATAAAATCTATAATTGAATTGAGGCGAGCTCTAAAACACGAAATGATTGACCTGTTTATTTACTGAGTTGGACAATTATGAAACTGAATGTTTCATGGTAATATTCATTTTCAGCATATTAACTAGATATATTTATGCACTTTTATTTTGCATTCATCTATCAGTTCAATAGTCAATCAATAGTGTGGAATAAACACGAGATTGTATTTTGAATATTAAACATATGAGTAATATACTAGTTTATTTAATTTTCAGAAATTTTCATTGGAATTCGAAAATGTTAATGGTTTTTTAAACTTAAATCCCATTTTTGAAATATGTGCAAAAAGTAATATTTGTGGAACATATAGTATTTTATGAAATTTTTTTTTTTTGTTTTTATTTTTTAGTAGAGGTACAATAGTTAGGTGACTGATTAATTGAATGTAAAAATAGAAAATGTGATGTTTAAGACTTGTAAGTTGAAAATATGGAAAAGAAGACAAAATACTGATTTTATTCATATTGGATTTACTCACAATTATCTACCACACTTCATGTAAATTAATTTAAATTATTTTTCAGAATTATTTTTACAATAATATCTATGATAAAATCCAAATGATTTAAAGTTTAAATTTTAGTATTTAAAATAAATTGATTTAACAAAGCTAAAATATATTAAAATTAATAAATAAATTAAAGTTAAATGATTATTAATAAATTATAAAATAATTCTCAGAACATTTATTTTAATTAGCATTTTACCATTAATAAAATAAATGTATGTTCATTAAATATTTAGTTAAAATTTAATATCATTATATTTAAATTATTACAATTATTAATGACAATTTTTTAATATTACATATAAAACAAGAGTGTTTTAGTAGTTTCTAATCTACATATAAACCAAATCAATTGAGTATAACATCTATGCACCTTCGATAATATGGGATTAAATTTACATAAATTTCCTCTAACATAATATCTCATTTAATCTTCTATATAACCCATTATTAATTCTACATTTGAGGGGGAATTCTAATAATCCTCACTATATTAATGGTAGTATATATTACGAATTCGCAATATATTGAACTGTAACCAGATCGTAAATAACCAGCGTAGAATTAATTAAATTTAATTAAATTACCTAAAAATGCAAAAAAAATTCAACTTGAAGACCTAACTAATTTATCGGTTAATTTAGTCAATATAATTAAATTGCAAATTTATATCCTTTACCACAAATTCGGTAAACAATAGAGGGAGCGGTAATAAACTACCCCTAAATGGTTTGATAGCGTAGCTAAAAACTAATGTCCTCGTAATTCTGTAATTACCAAATTGCTTCACAACTTCCAATTCAATTACAAATCCAATTCTAAAGCGCACAGTCAATGTAACCTCGTACTCTCTTATTTTTAGAATTGTTACAAAGTGGTATTAATTTTATCGCATCAAAAAAAAAAAAAACATACGGGTATATTTTAAAGTGCACCTGCCCAAAAAAGCGACCGAATCTAATTTTCGTCGTGTGAAAGTTTGCCTATAAAACGACACTTTATGTCCGTTCATCGTCTCTTTTCCACGCGGATTGTGTCGTTCCCGAAATCGCAGATAAACTTCCCGACGACATCGGTTTGTTTTATCTGCCTAATAAAGGTTCCTTAAGAATTCCATAAATCTGGGCCGCATTTAACTAACAATCGGATGGGTCATGAATAAATCAAATCAGCGGGGATATACATCAGTACGGGTATGTGGATTCGGGCTAAACGAATGCTTGCATAGGTGTAGGCTCTGCTTCGAATTTTATTTGAACAGTGCCTACATGTTTTGATATCAGAATTTCCAGTCGTAAGTTGTACCGTTATTAAAATCAGTCGGGGACAAAACTGAACGGCACTTTTTAATTAGATGAATGTTTTTATTCGATTGAAAACGGGGCAATCGTTAAGGATATCAAATTCCTGGCATTGTTTTCGCGCAATTGTAAAACGCATTGGGAGATAAATTAAATCGCAATTCATAGCTGTAGCAATTCAGTCTGATCAATCAGGACTATGGTAACAATGGGTAAAATAGCGCACTAAATAAATAACAGGCTCGGCTTAAAATTTATACAGACACTATATGTTAACAGTTGCTGCCTTTCGGTTGGGAACATTATGGTTTAAATTTATAATCGAATATCGTACGAATTAAATGCAGATGATGCAGCGATTACTGTATCGTTAGAACGTTCGAACGTCATTCCACAATCACGGATGTGTTTATGATTAAATTAATGGTTAAATAAATGCATTTAGAAGCATATGGCCACCGATATGTAATAGATAAATTATTTCATTGATATTGAATAGCTGTGCTCTATTATGACGTGTTAGTCACCTGTTTGAATTTTTCACCATTTCAACGTTCGTATTAATTAATATGATTGTGTTTAAATTTTGTATGACTTCGTTAAATAATGTCGTCATAATTAAAGGCAGTAGGAAACTAGGTTACGATCGCGCACCCACGCAATGCAATTTAAAGCGAAGCGCTTGTAAAATACACATAGACACATTTTCCACTAATGTGTGAATCCAACTAAATTCAATTACTGCAACGTGATATATCGTTCTATTGTTGACAAGCGGTTTAAAACACATCGGACCAAAATATCTGTTTCGGAATTATATCTGTAATCAACCATTAAACGTTGCACGTCATGTTCTACCTTAATCACAATATATAATATTGCGTTTGAATAAAAAGAATACGGCATCGATAATTTAATTCATTTTATCAGGGGGGGTTTGGATATAGAAACGTATCCCATTTCGTTTATTCGATACCGCAAAAAGTAATTTCAACAGAAATACATGCAAAAGGCGAAACCGTTTTTATGATCTATATCACCCGGACGACATGGGAATGAAACAAAATGTAGATAAAATTATTCCTGATTTATATTTCCGAACGTTTCGAAATGAATACTCGAATCAAATTGCATTTTGAGCAAAATTTCAGTCTGATTTAATGTATATTCCAGACATGCATGATTAAGTCGCACCGAATACGTTTCGATTTCCAGTTGCTTTCCTTCGTTTTTGATGTGTAAATTTTAACGAGCAATTTTCGGGAATTGTGTGTTTTTTTTTTTTCGGTTATAGTGCGGAAAAATGGTTTTTCTCTCCCTTTCCATAAAGGTTATTAGACACACTAAAAGTTAAATATTTAAATTTCATTGAATTGAATGTTGTAGAACACGTTGAAAATTTACTAGCTTGAAAATCCGTTTTTGATAGGTTTATAACCAAATTTTAAAAAATGTCAGATTTGTTTACAGAATAATTATATTTTTGATTTAATTAAAACTTGTACCGTAAATAAATTTATAACAATGTTTGTTTAACTGGCATTTTTAAATTACTAAAACCAGTGTTACAGCAAAAAGAATACTGGAAAAATCCACCTACATTATTTTAGTGCAATTTATGTACTTTGAACACGAGTAACATACTAATTTTTTTCTCATTTAGGCCATTCATCTAGATACTGATATATTTGTGTTGTATGATTTATGGTTTTACTAAACCAACGCAAAGTAAACGACGAACCCTGATCGAGACGACAGTTTGTCTTTAGAGGGATGATTTAAATTATGTGGCCAACGATACCCAATTTATTAGTTAAGAAATAACTCATTTATAGCTGAAAAAAGTATCAGTTTTAAAACAAAAAATTTTTAACAATTTTCAACCTCAATTAATTTTAAGAATTGAATTTTTAAAAATGTTATAATAAAAAGAAAAAACATTACAGTATATACATTTACTGCCAATAATATAAAGATATGTAGTTCGTAAAATGGCGAATGCGTCATTGATTAGGGGAAACTACGCATTCGCCATTTTTATGATTATTACATAGTACATCTTAAATATTTTAGAAAAATAAGTTGAATCATAAGTTGAAATTTTCTAGTGAGAAATTTATTTCTCAAATAAAACCTTATAAATATAAATTAACAAATAGCTTGAAGTTACAAAAACTAAACTAATGTATTCATAAACCCAAAAAAACTGGAAAAATGACCTGGAAAATAAAGATAATAATAAAAAATAACATGAAATAAAAACAAAAAAGATCCGTTCTCTTTTTATGCTTCATATCTCAAATTACAAGTAATGAGTGAAAGTTAACTGAAGTAAAATGAACATAAAATAAATAATGTCCTAAACAAATTTACCTACAATTTCGTGGTATCCTTCCAAAATTAAAGAGAAAAACAGAATTGTTAGTCATTTGATAAATCCAACGGATCAATTTAACCATCAGATTTACTGTCGTGCTTCGAAGTAATGCAGTTGCTTTTAATAAAGAATTGTTCAACTGAGATGAAGACAAATACAAACAGTCTTCTCCGCCGTATGAATCATATACTGTACGTATTGTCATTATCTCGAGATCCCCGGTTTGATTTAAAGCCCCTTTATTTCACCGGCAGCCGTATTTTCCGGAAAAACGTATTTTCTTGGTTTCATAAAATCCTTTGTCAAAACATTTTTACTGCATAAGGTTGTTTTTAAAGTAATCCAGCTTTGTTATAATGTTTGCACGTCTGCGGCTTTGATGTTTAATAATTAGAACGCGTGATTTAAAATATGCATCCGTAACTTTCATAATATTGAATTAAATTAAATTATGGACCAACAAAATTTATTCCAAATGTAATTTCGATATTGGAGCTTGGATCTCACATAAATTAATTTGCCAGGAGCCAAAACGGGTTCGGAACTTTATGTAAAATTCAAACAAACGGTAGGTATGTCTAATGTGTTTACTGTGTTTTATTTGCTTTAACCCTTCCTAATTTAATGGATCCCGGCTCATTCGTTAAGCCTGATTCACTTACTTCAATGTCCACAGAAATTTTACCAATGTGAGGTACTTAATATTGAATTTAGGCTTTTAGACACAGGATATGAAAAGATTTTTTGTTGTAATTCTCTCTTAAATAACATAATAAAGCACTCATTTCAAAAAATATTAACGTTTACTCGTAATTCAGTTTTATTTGAGCGAAAAGGCACGTTACTATATATAATTAACTTAGAAACAATTCCAGACAAAAGAAAAGTTTTATCTTTTGTTTACATGTTTATCTTTTATTAAATATTCTCGTTTTGAAAAATTTTGAAAGTATTATTGTATAAATAAACGGAAAATAAAATAAAAGATTTATAGAACGACAGTTTAAGAGAAATAAATTTTAGCTGTATTGGCTGGCGGTTAAACTGCGTCGATATTTAGGAATTGGGTGATTTACGCTGCAAAACTATTAGACGCGTCCCTGGAACTTACACGGCCAAAACCGTCCAAAAAAAAATATCGGTCCTTTTTCCATGGGTTTCGAGGTAAAAACAAACATTCGGCCTGCGGCGGAAAACATGAGTTTGTTTTTGCTGGTTAGCACGTCAGCTGTGCCTGCCGTCTTCCATCGTCTTCCACGGTCGGTAAATCACTTTCAATATTTACCGCCTCCTACAAATAACCAATTACGGACGGAACGCCGAAATCCGATGGGATATTTAATAAAAATTCGACAAAAAATTATTGGGGCTTTTAGCCAACGAGCTTCGGAGTATTTGGGCATTTCGATGACGTCATAATTAACTTTTTCAATTGTAAATTTAAGATGGTTTTAATTGATGTGCTACAGAATCCTGCTGGTTATTAAAAAAAACGAAGCCGCATAAAAAGTAATTTCTGATCATGCCGTCTAGAACAGATTTATTTTTATTTTACCACCTTTGTAGTATGAATTTTCAAGTCACTAAATATTTCACTTGAGGAAGCCACGGGTTTTTAAGCTTAAAGGATGTAGCTGAATTAAGATTTTATCCCATTTGAAACTTTAATTTAAAATTTTCGCTCACAAAAGATTTGTAAACAACCTCATTTTGGCTTGGATAGACTTGCAATTTCCATTATATTAATTAACAAGACTTTAACCATACTGTTTAAATTGAACGAAGAAATTGGAATTTTTCGAATTATATTTAAATCTTTAGAAATTTATAACCCCGTCTAATTATAAAAAATTAATTTATACAATAAAGCTGGAACTGTATAATCCTAATTAATTCCGAGGATTTGGAAGGTCTTAATTCGTTAAACTGAAAACGTCACTGTAAATGATTTCTGAAACGCTAATTGTACTGCTTCGTTCAGGGACTCGGAATTAAGAACCTAATAAATTTATCTCATAACTTGAAAGTAGTTCATTGTCCGAGAATGAATGGCTAAGGAGAATAAGCGCTAACAGAAATTTGGTTTAACAGATTAAGAAGAATAAAATTAGTTCTTATCGTCGCCTCGGACATAATGGACGATTTGTTCCAATTCAGTTTCAAAAGATTTTTTTTTTAATTGCATTTAGAGGTCTTTAAAGAATTTTTTCAGAGTTTCAAAAAAATTAGTTTTTATATTAGATTCATTTATTTTAACATAAAGTTTAAGAATCTTTAATACAATTTATTCTTCTACATTCCAAAATTATAATATAGTTAGTATATTTTCTTTACGATTATTCTAATTAATGAATAAGTATATATTTGTTCACCTTGTAAAATATTATATTAATAAAAAAGATCTAAATCTAAATGTTGTAAAAGTATTTATAAAGAATATTAAATTGTTTCAAATCCTTTCAAAATTTTCGCTTTGTATTTTATTGTATATTAAATTTCCGAATAAATTAATTCTAAATTATTACTATTATTAAATGTAAAACAAGAAAATTCTTGAAATAACTGAATTGTACTAAAATTGAGAAAAAAGCCTGGTTTAATAAGCGCTGTGCGTCAGAAATAAGAGCGGCCATTCGAGTCGTTTAACGGTGCACTTGTAAATCTCGTTATCACGACAAGACGACTCGTAGATCTGACTCCCAAAGGAGCTCTCCTGATTCCATAAGAAACAAGGAAAATCATAAATTCACACTTTTAATAAAACGAAAAATGGATTTCAAATGTAATTTCATAAATTTATACTGGTTAATATTGGTTTCCAGTGGTACGTTACTGCAAAATCTGCAAAAGTCATTCTAATTTTATGTTACTTTAATATAAGGTTTTTTACAAAAATACTTTTATACTAAATTTCCATTTATTTATTGTAAAATTTTATTTATTATAGAGATTATTTGTTGCTGGGAGCGGTAATCAGCAATGAGATTTGGTTTTTAGCGTGGCCAATTCTCGGTTGCGTGGCATTTTGCTCGGCGAGAAATTTTCTTTATATTTTTTTTCTCATGGAAACATTTCACAGAGCTGTCAAGTCCCATAAATTATATCTGAAAAGTCATTTGTTCCCCGGGGGAATCCCTTTATAGTCGGGGCCTAGACGGGAAAGATAGACTCGAGTAGATATGAGCAGAGCGTGGCAATACAAAAAGCATATTCGGTTCAGATTTTGCACCGCGACAGATTTTAGACAAACAACCGTTCTTATATTGATGAAAAAATATCGATTGGCTAACAAACACGAGTGTGTGTATTTTCAAATTAATATTTATTATGCTGGCACTTACCTGGATGAACTGCGTCGCCCACAACGATAAATGTTATTTCTAACACTAGCAAAAATAAGGGCACCTGAAACAAACAACGTGAATTATAAACATCAATTCGTACGTGAACGGTTTTCCGTGACATTGTTCGAATTCAATCTCTATCATATATTAAAGATAGATTCTTGTAAACGAAATCATTCACGGAACAAATATTCCAGTTGTCATCTACTATAACTTAAAGCGACATTCTCATATATGAGAATTTCTCTCAATTTTGTCCTTACAAATTTACAGACGTTTCCCCGCATTAGACGTACTTTCGAGTGACAAAGGTGCTTTTTTATGTCGGCAGCAATTCATACGAATTCGTCTTCGAATTTCTGCCTCTATTTTATATTACAAAAAATATTAGTAATGTTCGTGCGTTCCCATATTTTAAATGTTAGTTTTTGTCGAAAGACACATTTATATGATAATTCAGGCGGATGTTGGAACAATTGTAGTTCAACGCCTTAAAATTGTCACATAGTCGTATTTTGATTTATGATCTTGGAACTTTTCTAGACATTTCTTAGACGTCTGGCTTGTTTTTTATACTGCCACCTTAAAAGAACAATCTCTCACATTCTTGCTTTATTTCGTGTGGTGTGTTGTTACATCGTAATATTAAAAATGCGCGAGTAACACAGAAAAATAATAATAATAAAAAGTGGTTTTCGTCTTTAAGGTGCGAATAACATTTTAATTTGCATTTTTACCCTGTTACTGGCAGATATCCAGCACGTAATGTCCTGGTAATATCAAGAAATATGCGGCGAAAGATAGACCCAGATACATTTCAGAGATTACCAGATTACTCTTCGGGCTGAGAGAATATTAAAAATTAATCTCCTGTTATACGGGGGGATTGTCACTTCTGCAAACGTTTATTAAAATTAAAACCGGGGTGGATGTGCTCCAACAAATTCCGAGTCGCGTCCGATATTTTTTCACTGTTCCGGATTTAATGTCTCGTTAAGTGCGTTTAATTCCATTTTCCATGACTGTTTGTACGCGTTGCAAGTTCAATCAATTTTTGTCAAACTTATTTTATAAATGACGCCGTTTTATGTTTCTGTTCCGGTAAAACTTGATCGAATATTCTTAAGCATGAAAAAGGGGATTCGGAGAGATTAAGGTTTGACGTACGAATACTTTATATTTACCTTATCAGAAAACATATTTGTTTTTGTAATATGTTAAAATTTCCATAATCTGATATACGAAAATGATATAATTTTTTTAATGGCGTGACTCCCTGTAAGGGCTTTTACTTTATTCGTGTCGTGCCAGTTTTGTAGCACTTAAAAAGGCGATAAAGTAATATACATTTATTACTTTAATTACAGAATAATTTATTGTAAATATAATGTGCAATTACTCTAAATTTATTTACTCTTTAGTATATATATGTATTAATAATCTTTATTTTATTCAGGGTAATTCACCTAGTGATTAATTTGAAAGTTATAGATTTCTCTTTGATAAACTTTTATAGAATCAGCTAGATAAATCACCTAGCGTAGAAGATATTTTTCAACTTTTAAAAATAACTAAATAGAATATATAATTCTGAAGTCAATTTGATTAAAAATGTACTAATTCGTTTTTTAAAAATAATAATTTTTAATGTAATACAACTAAAAATTAATCATTGATAAGCCAAGCAACATGAGGCTCTTTTGAATTTCTCTTCAATGCGGTGCCTCATTTAAAACCTTATTAGTTTAACGTCCTCCCAGTTCGTATTTTCATTTTGTACAGAGATGTTTTCATTTCTCGCATATAATCCATTAAGAGTCGGAGTCGTTTAATAAAAGAGTCGACCGTATCGTATTTGTACCTGTGTTATTGGACTTAATGATATAGCCTGAAAAAACTATTTGCTCACAATAGAACATTTTGTTTAATTAAAATGTTGCTTTACGGAATTGTTCGTATAATGCGAGATAATAACATATCAATGCATAATGTAGTTTGCTTTTTGTAAAATGTATCCCATTAACCAACGCACTGCAGGTATATTATATTTGCACGCGGAAGTTTGGTTTCCAAACTAATTTACAATGTGCTCATCGGTTAAGTTTCCCGATTCAAGTAGCTTATGTAAACTAACATGTCTATTTATTTGACCACAACAAATTGCACAGTTAGTGTTGGATGCAATGGTTAATGAAATTTGGTGTACGACAGATGGCGAATATTGTAACTGGCCACGGTGTGCCGTTGTTCCCTCTGGCACGAATACCGAATTAAGGGAAGATTTTCAATTGAATTACTGTCCCGATTTTGCATTATTAAATTTGTGACAAATGTTACTTCTTTTCATCTTCTTTTAATATTAATAAGCGACTAAAATTGTTTTGAAATCTTCACAAATTCACTTATTATCATAAAAACTTCGTTGTTCAAAGTGACTGACACGACTTTGAATTATTAAATTTCTGTTAAATATTAAATCTGTTAATCCATTTTTCATAATAATCTCTGAGAAGAGTATATATACCAATTATCCTAAAATTAAAAAAACTTTTTACGTTTTTATGTTATTGAATGAATTCCTGAAGCACCTTTACATTGCACAAATTAATTAATTAATTAAACAATACAAATTTAAAAGTCATTTAAAATATTACATTTAGAGATTTGACTGTAGTAACCCTATAAAAATACCATGCAGATAAAAATGGGCATTAGTTTATGGATATTTATTTTTCCCGCAGGACATTAATTTATTTTATAAACCGTTATATAATTGGCACATTTGTGAATATTTAGTATCTCATGGGAACCATTTGTGTGGTTTGAAACTGTAATGTTTTGTTATAACGTATCTGTAAACTTTACAAAACTTTCGGATAAGAAGCCCTGTTTACACAAATAGAAACTACAAAATACACAGTTTATCCTAAAATAAATATCCAGTGGTTAACTCTTTTTGATTTTACAGTATTTATATAAACACACTCTACACAATTGTTGTTTATTTATTAGCAAAACCATTTTAAAAAGTCTGATAAAATCGTAAATTTATTTAACGATGGAACGTGATGAAAGCTTATATTCTATTGCGTCTATTACGTGTTTTCTCACATGAACAATTAAAGTAAGAAAAGTTGTCACGTACAATATAAGTTTTGCTGTTTTACAATAACTAACTAAATACATTTCCTGTGTTAGAAAGTATGTGATTTTTGTTCCGGACCAATAATATTTCGTTAATTAATAAATTATACGTGCTAAAATAATGTGTAAGTTTTAATGCCAATTGTGGGGTTTAGCTGGGGATTTTTATTTCTTTATCGTGCCCATTTGGCGACATTTCCTGGCTTCAGTATTGGACAAAACAGATGTCACGTACGGAACAAAGTTGACCGACGAAAATAAAACAAAATTATTGGCCATTACAATACTAATAAATGCAAGGAACAACAGAAAGGAAACCATAAAAATACATTTTGAATAGCCACTGATTAATGACCTGATCAAAACTCACTTCTATTTATTCGAATTGGTCATTTTTATCGTGTACAATACTTCATAAAGAGGCAAATTGATTAAGGGGGACACATGATATAATTTAACATCCATAACTCCAATTATGCTATTGGTTTACAGTTCTCAATTAAATTTTGATAATATACTGTCTTATATATCAATCATATTGAATATTAAAGGCATTACATATCTCAAACGCAGGTATGCTGTAAACACTTAGGGAATAATTGACTATTATGTTACATTAATTTGTGTTGATTACCATCCTGTATAGTAAATCGATATCTTAAACAAAACCATCTAATTACAGGAGTACGATGAATAACTTGTTTGGTATTAGTATTATATTGAATAAAAACTATACATTATAATATTACATATTGTGTATATGATTGTTTATTAAGTTTTTATTTTGGTAGAAAAAAATGTGAACCTACAATACTAGTATTAATGACAATCATTTTGAAATAAAACATATTTCATGCAATATTTGTAGCGACCGCATATACGTGGTTAAAATTATTTACATTCATGTTATGTATATCATACATCTTTTGCGCACCATTCATCATAAAACAGTCAAGTTTATATTTGTGAGTCCCAAGTTATCTCTCAATGTCCTTGCTGCATTTCCTTGTGAAAACAAGAAGTAAAGCTATATTATAAATGGTAGAAAGAAATTTATAAATCATCCTTTTCTAATTGATGATATATTTCATTATTACATTATAAATTAAAATTGTTTTAAAAGGAAAATTATGTTAACAATATGCATCCTTTCTTGTCTAGTCAGGATATGCTCATAAATTATGCGTTCAAATGCTAAACCCAACAGCATGTCAGACTAAATTAACATGTGAAATTCATGAACTCGACCAGTCAGTTTCCTTAACCTGACCGACAATTTGCGACCAATAATGACCGTACTGCGGTCCATTGGAAACGGCCGGGGATTTTTATTCTCCCAATTGTGCGTCCGTTCGGCGACATTTTCCCGGACAAAGCACGAGACGTCAGCTGTCACGTTCTGACCGGGACCGGTTTCAATAAACACGACGGCTTTGTGTATAAAATTAACTTAGCGTCGCCGAATTTGGTTCGATAGAGCGGAGGTGAATTAGCAGCTGCGGTGGTGGTCCAACACTGATTGCCACTGCGGTTTCGGTCCACGGAATTGGACAACAGTTGGATTACACACAAGATATTATTGCTGTTTTACTAATTAAACGGTCCACATTGCTGTAATAAATTTCCTATCGGGCGTGCTTTTTGCAACCGTTGTTTACACGGCACAGTCTAATCTCTTACTTTGTTTCGGGCCGTGGTTTACAGGAACCGGAGTCAGTTCCTGTATTTCGATAGATTAAGTCCTAACATTATCAAATTATGTTTGTATTTTTGTTTGTGTGATCGTAAGCGTTTGGGGAAAATTAATTATCCAACTGTCTCGTATTAATTGATCCATTTCAGCCGATATCGTTAACATTAAAACAGCATAATTGGCATGTGAATTGTATGGTGATGAGATGCACTGAAATTGAACACTGCAATGTCTTTAATTCGTTTCAGCCATTTTAATTGATAGTTTCTCTTTGTATTATTCGCATTATTGTTTCTTCCTGTTTTTGCCCAAAGGTAATACATTTTGGCTGGAACGGTGAAGGATGGCTTACACAGCATTATGGGACTTTCACAAATATAAACTTGACTGTTTTATGATGAATGGTGTGCAGAAGATGCATGGCATACAGAACAATTTAAATAATTTTGAATCACACATTATTAAAGTTGAATATTTTTAAGTAATGAATTTGTTTGTTTTTACACTTCTACACAATTAATTCATAATATTAGTAGATGACATTAAAAAAAAGCTTTTTTAATTCAGGTTTTGCTAAATCTAATCTACCTGGCTTAACCTATTCTAAACTTAGAAACTCTAACGGAATGTAAATTTTAATTATAAATAGTTTCTTATAAATCCATTTAGTTTATACCATAAGGTGTACTTGAAATATCAAATTTTACTTATCGAAAAGTTTAAATAAGTAAACTTTAATTTAGTTCTTGGAATAAACATGGCCAAGTTTCTGATTTTAAAATTCATAACTTACGAAACACAGTCCACAACTTAATAAATTTCATCCATTTTCACGACATTCGAAAACCATGAAAATTATACATGTTGTGGGGGACGTGTTTTATGTAAAAAAGCAATTCCTGCAGACTGTTTTGTCACATTCGGCGTCGTAAAATTTGGAAGGGTCCCTTGTATATCCATCCTAATTGTTTTATAGCTTCTGGATTTTCCGACATGTCACAAAGTGTTTAGGACAAGAGTGTTTTATACACTGGCAACACTCAGATATTGTTTTCTACGCATTTATTAAATGGTGCAACGTTTTTGGTGATGCGGCAAGATTGATTTATGTATATTTCACACCGACACAACACAAAATGCGGATCGGACTTTATGATAATACGAAGTAGACAAAATATATATTTTTAAAGGAATTTTAGTTGATCGTAAACGTTTTATGGATGCGTTATAATAAAAAAGACCTTAAATTTAAATATTGTCAGTAGTGATGCATAAAATCTGCTGTAAAAGTTGCAAAACTATATATTGATCGTATGAGGAGTTATTCAAATTTTACGTAAAACATTTATATTCTAATATTTTATCACTGTTTCCGCTCCATTAACAATTCCTGCATTTGTATTCGATTTAATCTACATGTTAATTTTTAAATAATATTTACTGTATTTATGTTAGTCCACTTAACTTTAAAACAATATTGTTACTCGTTAAATGTTTTGGAAATCAAAATGTTGATTATGTCCATCAGCAACACTCTGAAATGAATGCATGTTATTTCATCTAATTCCATACAAAAATAAGGCAATATTAGAACAAACAAATGTTAAAAGCTGCCAGATAATATTCAGTAGTGGTCGTAACTAACTATACGAGTAGTAATTGAAAAAATTATAGCAAATTCTCATTTCATGGCTGTTTGTGAATATAAATCTATTATTTACTGTCTTTAACTTTATAATTATGTAATAACTGGTCGACGTAAAACTGTAAAAAAATTATAATTCAATATTATCAAGACTGATGTTTCCCACATTATTAACAAATTTAGAGAAACTGGCTTGTGGTAGCTATGAACAATTTTTTCATAATTAAAAAAACTGAATATTTAGAATGGCAAAAAAAACAATTCAATCTTATTCTTCAACTAAACTTAGAGCAAACCTGGAAGAAATGAGGCTGACTTACTGAAATTAATTCAAGGACTGTTAGAAGATGGTTAGTGGGGGTCCCTCAGACCTACAAGTATAACTTCAATTGTTCCGTATATTGTCCAAAGAGTTAATCATTAATTTAGATAAATATAGGTTACATTTTACAGAATAAGAATATAATAGTTATTTATAATATGTACTGTATAAATTAACAACAGTAAAGTAATATTATTTTAACAATTTACTTTAAATAAGAGATACAGCTTAAAAAACACTCAACCAAACATCATCTAGTAATTACAAGGAAAGCTGTTTTATGGGGAAAAAAGTATTTTTAAAATAAGAAACTGTTTATTCAAACCAATTTTACTACAAAACTGTAGACAAAATCATTAAAACAAATTTTATATAGAGTAAATAACAAAAATGGGAATTTCTCAGAAAATACATTTTACAGTAAATTAGATTTTAAGAAAAAATAAAAGGTTTTTGATAAACTTATTATCAGTACTACCACCTCTAACAGCAATCTAAGCACGAACTCGACGTGGCATGTTTTCTATTAAATTATTAATGTCTTCTTGGGGAACATTTCTCCATTCTTCTAAAGCTGGTGGTATAAGTTGTTCTGTGTTACCACGGATATTTTGATGAGCTTTAATTTTTCTTTTAACGTTATCCCATAAGTGCTCAATGGGATTAAGATCCAGCGAACAAGGTCACTTTAATTCGGTCACACCTTCCATTTTCCAAAAATTGTTGGCAACTCTGGCTTTTTTAGGATATTACACTTTTTTCTTTCCTTCTTCAATTGTTCAGTTTTCATACTCCAAACTCCAACATAAGAGGCCACCTCTATTTTGCGTTGATAGCTTGCACAAGTTACCTTCAAAGCTCGAGATAGGATGTTATGGGATTTCTTTTTGCTATTTGAGCTAAAAAACGGTCCTGGCCTTCTGTGGTGATTCTTCCACTTCTCTTGGACTTATTTCTTAGTATTCGCAACCTTGAATAGATTTTCTTTTTATGTAATTATGATTTATGGCAACCCTTATTCTTATGAAGCAATAATTCTTCCCCTCTGGACTTCTGATAACCTCACTTAAGTCATTTTATATAAAATATGCGAAAATAAATTCAAATTGAGACTGCATGAACAAATCTTACAACGCATTTACATTTTTTTATCAAAAAAATATTTGCTTTTTATTCACGACTAATTTTTTATCATGAAGAACAATTATTTCTTGTAAATACTGGGTAATTCTATATATGTTTGATTGTGTGTATTTAGCATTTTCAAAAGTTGCTATAATAATGACCATTAACTAACTATCCTCTTTTAAAGTTATAGTCTGTGGAATACAAAAATGCAGTGTTTTAACATGACCTTAGTTCACATTTTCTTTTTAGCACTTAAAGTCTAAAGTTCTTCGAACGTACCGCACCCAACAATTCTACTAGCAGCGAAAGCTCAACGTTTTTATCTTGTTACTTGTTTTATTTCAAGTTTGAATTAAAATATTTAATTTCCGTAGGCAGACCTAGTGTTTACTCAATTAAAAATTTAATATAACTTTATATTTTGCTGAAAGTAGTAATGCAACTTGGCTTTTGTAAAGTTTATGTTACATTAAATCCTATGTAATTAAGCATATCAAGTTAAAGTTTCTAATTAAAACTCGTTGTAATTCAAATAAAAAAAAAACTAATATTGTACGTCGCATATCAATCTTGGTGAAAACTGGCGAGTGTTTACTCGACGTAAAACGCTTCCGAAACAACATTATTGTTTTGTCTTCGTTAATTATCTGACATTTTATCGCGGCAATTCATATTTCATTAGTTCCTGCATCCCGTATTAAAATGGATTTACTGTTGGTGAGTCTCGGTTAGAGCGCAAACGAACAATGACCAACGAAATGCGACGCCGGTTAAAAGAGAATTGTTAAACAAAGTTAAATTGAGTTAACTGGTATCGCGTTAAATACATGTAAACAAATTTTCTTGCTAACTCGTCTCGGGACAAAATACGAACTTTCGGATAAATGCCGTTGTGGAAAATCATATTTCTGCACAAAAAGTTCCCTCAATGCTCGTTTAATAATTGCTTCAAACTGTTTAGTCGGTGAATTACGGTGTTTTGTTTCAAAAAATGTCTGGAGAAGATAGAAAAGCTGTGGGTAAAAAGAAATTTCCTTACCTCCATTACATTATCTCTTCGCATTATTTTGCATCATTATTTGGGTGACGGTCGGTCATGATGCAACGACGAAACGACGAGACATTGTTAAACCTGAAACAAAAACACGACATTCTCGGTTAATGAGAAACTATTAAGCAGGTGCAGTAAAAAAATTGAATGGAAGCCTCACTCCTTAATTGGCCTGACCTTAATTTAACTTGGGCACGAAATTTTTAAATTAACCCGCTTTTATGCTCTGATAGTTCCCGAGATTGTTTTATTAAATCCCGACGAAATGTGCAAATTATACTCAATTCCGGTTTTACCGATTTCAATATTAAGTGAAGTAATTAGCACATATTATTAATTGTTTAATGTCAAATAACATTGCCATTTAGCATGATCTGATTAATTAATGTTTGTACAAGTTTCTATTATTTGTAATTACCTAATTTTGACCACTTTTTTTTATTTCAGACACGAGTAACAAGTAAAAATGAGTGTTTCAATCATTTTTATCGAAGAAGAAGGGAGTGGATGCAAGCAATAAATTCTGCGGAAAGGTGTAAGCCCCTTTATAGGTGGTATTTTTGGCTCGCGGCGCATTAATCACTGCGGTCTTAATTAAAACGTAATCGAGCGGTTTTCAAACTTCATTATAACCACCTATTTATCTCAGTTATCGCCCGTTTATTGGCAAATGTGTGTTGTTTCCGCACTTTACAAGACAAACGAAAACAAGGACGGCATTCCCTCGTTGTAGCTGGGGATCATTTCGGTGTTTGTGGATTTGTAAACGTGTCATTAGAAATGATTTATTTATTCAACCCGGTTCATCTAGAAAACATTTGTCAGTTGTTTGTCAAACTAATATTCTGCGACACATTTGTTTTATGGTGCAATATGCAAATGAAAAATTATGTATTTTCTTGAATACCTAAACTGAAATTTGAACCGGTTCATTCAATACACATTTGTAAACAGTGAAATGGATTCATTATTACAATTACACCTGATAATTATCATTCATTATTGGTGGAAAGAGGCGCATTATTTGCCATTGATCATTATTAATTATTAGCAATTCCACTACAAAACAAAATAGTAATTTAATTGTATAGTAAATCATCGGAGACTAATTATAATATTGTTTAAATTTCCACCATCACATTGTAAATTTAAAAATTTTTTGTTCAAATCGATACAGCGTATCGCAAACATATAATATACAAAATAAATTTATTACGTTTATTGGACCATTAATTAAACAGATTATGATATGTTTTACATAATTTATCCCATGGAGATAGTTTTGGATTTAGCAGCGATGTAAATAACATCAATATAATTCACATTAGAGGTAAAGATTTAGTGTTTTAATAACCATAAATACGTAAAGAAACTTATATTGGTAATAATTGGAGAAAGATAATCGCGACCAAATCTGTTTCATTTAATTAGCCGCATATAATCCGGTAAACGGCATTGCGTAAGATAATGCGAACACTAAACGTGTGCACACAACTAAGGGATTTACGAGGACCACCTAAGGGATATCCGACAGTAAATGGAGGCAGTAAGAGGATGAGTTTCCCCGGAAACCGCGTACAGGAAGCACATTACGAGAATTTGCATAATAACAGAGCACGTACAGGTCGCGACAAGGTATTCTGTTACGTTTACTGTTCGTTCTTAGTGGCGACGATTAACTTGGGGAATTTTAAAAACTAAATTAATGGCAAATTTGCATCTCAATAGGAATTACGACGGTGTCCCTTTTTTATAAAAGTTAATAGTCCAAGTTATTCTTATGAGATGAACTATGTAGCTAATTTTAAAAAATATATTTCCTGGGGGATTCGTTTAAACAGTTGAACTTTAGTAATATGCAATTTAATTTTGTTGTTTGAAGCCACCCACACATACATAATAATTATATTTAAACTCAAAGGTGTAATTATTTTACAGAAGTTTACGTAAATTGTAAGCTGAAATCAATTGCTAGGTGAAGTACAGAAGTGAGTTATTTAATTATCGATACTAGACCGGAACATTTTCAATAAAACTTTAACAATTATATACCCTTTAGTTTGAAACTTAGAACTCAGTCATTTAAGTTTCTTGGGAGGTTGTTTTTGTTCCTGAGAATTTATAACGTTTAGACTCGTGGCAGATATTAGTTTGTTCAACTATATTCCCATAATTTCACGTATTTGTTCAACCCTTCCTTAAGTAACGTTTTCGCAAACTAAATGAATAGTTCAGTAATACAACAAATACACCTCTATTATTCCATTGTTACATTGAGTGTTGCAAATATTGAATTTAACACCTGATTTATTTATCCTTGTAAAATGTTTTGTAATCACTCTTAGAAATTGTTTTGATAATTGCCATTTTATTGTGAGAAACTAAAATAAACTAATTGTTAAAATATTCACAATGTATATTGTCTGAGAACTGTAGCAGTTGTGCCAATTAACAGAATGAACAACTGAAGAGTTAATTAAAAAAGCACAGCTTTAGCATATTGACAAAAGTTAGTGTGATGTATTACAGTGTCAATTAGTCTGCCAACCTAAACTCCAATTAACTTTGTTCGAAAATGCTGTTGCTGAAACAAGTGTCAAGTCAAGTCAGTTCAGAACTTAATTTACTAGTTGACAACAATGTAACAGAGGATTACTAGAGAAATAAAAATAATCGCTTAAACAATATAAACTCTCAGGAGCGAAAAACAATTGCCAAGTAGCTGGAAGCTACAATTCAAGTTTCAATAAACACTTCAAACAATGACTGTTGAAGCACTCGCTTCCCTGTATCATTTGATATTAATTTCTGCAACTGGGCTTGAAGTATTTGCTGGCACTAGATTAAATAGTTTGCCGGAACTTGACTGAAGTACAGATCAAACACTCCGTTTATAATTCAATTGAGTCTTTAACTATCGACCATCGGTCACATTGCGCAACAATTTTTAACTAATTAGTTGAAACTTGAAACTTCTTGTTAGTTTATATTAGGGAGAGGAGCACCCTTGCGGTTTAATCTAGTCCTAGCCCTTGGTTCTTCAGTTTTCAAACAATTAATCACTCCAGGACTACCATAATGTTATTATAGAATGTTTCGAATTCCTTCGATCCAAATTATGCTGGACGTGTATCAGTCCGAGTCGTTTCTGCTATCGAAAGCAACGAGAATTTTAACAATAATATTTAACAAAACTTCCTGTTATCATTTGAAGGTATTTTAATGTAAATTCCCAAATGCTTTGTAGTAACAAAGTGAACTCCAACAAATATTTCATCAATGCATAATAGGTAATATACAAACGTGTTATAATTATTATCGTAATCCCATTTAGATCATCAATCAAGCTATTGCCATTCACAACAATGTTTTACGAGGAATAATTAATCAGTTAAACGGAATATTTTACATACTAATTATCGAACTCTGTTTTCATAAAGGCATGACAAAACTACAATGTATATTTTTAAAATGCATCATGAATTACACTCATTTGGGAATTATTTTTATATTATTTCTTGTTGAAAGTTTAATTTTAAAAGTCAAGATTTTTGCTTTTTTGAGACTGAACATAGTGAAATTAATAATCTTAAACTTAAAAGAGAATTAATATTAAGTTTTGGTAAATTTATCTTACGCACTGTTAGATTAACTAATGACGCTTCAACTTTGGAATGAATCAAATAAATCTCGTATTGATTGATATTTCTTTAATAACATTGAGTTGGAAAAAATTGCGGAGCAAAAAAACTGTAGGGCCTTCATTAAAAAGCGGGGCTTCAACTTAAAGAATTAACTGTCGAACTTTTCTTATCATGATAAATGGTGTAATTATTAAATTTTCTGTGATAACCTGAATGAATTGAAAATATTTTATGAATAATTGTTGAAAGTGCTATAAATGAATGTACTTAAACATAAATCTCCTGTAATGAATATAATACAAAGTAAGTGCCAGTCATAATCTTCAGCCATCATTCACCATTAACAATCACATTGTTCTGACATCCAACGTAAACGCCACTCAACCCTTTGTTTTGTGAAATACGTGGGCACATCGTTGTGCAATTAAAAGAAAACAAACGAGCCCATTGCAGTAATGCCAACCTTAATCCCCATTATAAGGTGTTCAACAAGTGATATTATATCCGAGCAAAACCTCACTTATTTGCCATAGGATGGAAATTTACGAGCGTTCAGAATGGCGAGTGTGAATTCGAGTTCCCCACATCTTAAGAACGCCTTCACCGGCCTACTCGGCGAAAATCTTTAAACAAACTCGGTAACGGCTCCACCTGACTCAATAAACAAAGCTGCGACTTGGAGCGTTTTGTGCCCCCGGTTTTCGGGCATAATACCGAAAGATTTTCTCTTGTGCGCCATGAAAACTTTGTCCCTTACCACTGACATGCAAATTTGTTAGGCGAACACTCGCCCATGAGGGTGATTTATCGCGTCATAACGCGGGATTATTACATTTTCATATAGCCCACATTTGCGCACTTTTATTTGCCTTGATATATATGAGGCTCTGTATTTGTTTCTTTCCCAATTTGTTTCAGCTTTTACGCGAATGCGAGTAACTCAAATATGTTGCCACAATCGGTTTAGCAATTTGGTATTTTCTCTTACAACTAAATCGGAATTCAGATATTCAAATTTCTTTGTTCCTGGATTTCTAATCTTTGGTCTGGTTGCCGATATTAGTTTATTCTAGCATCTTCTAGTAATTCAAGTATTTGTATAATCCTTCCCATAAGTAAAGTGTCTGTTCCCTAATATCATAAATAAACCATTATTCACCATTGTTTATGTTGGTAAATATTGAGTTAATTACAATATTCTTGTTATCACAACTATTCGAAATTATCGAATATTGTTTTTAAATTTCTAACTAAGTAATCCTAAGTAAAGGTTACTGAATCATACCATTGGTGTTAAAATTATTTAACTAATGTACGTGATGATGCCTTTCGACCATTTAGCTTTACACACAAATTACAAATTTGTTTTACAAAAGACAAACATCTAGGCTAATTGTAAATTTTAATTTAAAATGAATATTTATCCATCCAACGCGATCGTTGTTTACATTAAAAAAGAGACCAGTTTGACAATATTCTCTCTTGATTGATCATTATTTTAAAGGTTCGAACAGTTCTTTGTTAAATTAATCAATAGTGTTGATGAGTGTTAATTAAAAAAGCACAGCTTCTGCATATTAACAAAGCATGATATTGATGTATTACAATGTCAATTAGTCCGCTATACTCTACTCCAATTAGTATTGTTCGAAAAAGTTGCTTTAAAACAGTACAGTATACTTTAAAATTTAATTACATCCAATGTCTAAAATAAAACGTCCTTTATTTAAATTTAATATTCTGTATTTCTTTCCTAGAAGTTATACGCTCCCTCTCAGGACCGACTTCTTGCGTGGCTTTTTTGATTGAAGTGCAAATTTGGAGTGTTTCTTAGACAAATTTGGAATGATTCCTTTATACTTTGTGCTTTCGCCTTAATTGAATTGTTTTATTAAAGCACGAAATACCTTCTTTAAACATCCAACAACGTGATAAAATCGACTGTTCAGCAAAGAGAGACAAACAAACGCAAGCAAGTCATTGCCAACAAAATTTTACGATTTCGGAACCTTAACTTTCTATCATATGTAACATACGAGCGCAATTCGTAATAAAATTCAAAGTTCCAGTTTCCACTCCATATGTGCATCAAACGTGGACAACTTAATCAATTTCATTGCAATATTTAGTAACGTTATGTGCACAACTCGAATTAATTATATTTAATGGAAGTTTATTGAAATCATTTGTTTTGAAGTTATTGGATTCCATAACTGATATTAAATTATATTTATTACTAATTGTTTCAGGTTTAATACAGCATCATTTCAGTTTCGTATATCCGAAATCTATTTCGAAGTGAATGGAACGTTTGAATAAATCAGTAGTTGTTGCAATGTTTGTTCGAAATCAATCTTTTTGTATGCGCTCTCCGAAAACATAACCTTCATTATAATATTCGATTTTGAATTCTATTATCAAGTTTACTATGGAGATTTTCGGGTATACAACTTTCAGTGTGTTTCCTTTGGGGCTTTGGAAAACAGTGCTCGATAACTTGTTTGGAAGTTTCCCATTCTCAATGTATTTAGAAATTACCTCTTGCGAAGTTACTTAAATATTTCAGAAGTTCTTAAGAATTCCTTTGAATATCAAGTGCAGAGGTTTATGAGGGCTAATAATTCGTATGGCAAGATGAGCGTGTTCATTTTTTCGAATTTATGTACATTTTTATCCGTTCAATTACGGAAATATTCATGTACATTTTTTATTACCAATTTAATCGTAAAGGGCTATCAATAATAAAATTTTAATTGGGGCTTTTAACTTTTTTGTCATATTTTTAAATATCCTAGTGTGCTGCAGTATTTTACATATAATATCCATAATTAATATATTTACGTGCTTGACAAGTTAATAATTTTACAATAATATAATAATATTAATTAACATATGTATTTAATTTATAAAATTAGCCCATCCATGAATTACAGGTAGATTGGATGAACATTTAAAGGCATACAATTTAATATCCGGCTCAATTTAAAACCAAACTAATTTATTTGAACAATAAATTGTAGTGAAATCATGTTGGTGCATAATTTATAACATATCCTACAGTATAATAAATTTGAATATAAAATAGACTTTTCGACTGGTATAAAAAAGGTTTGAATATCTTTAAGTAAAGTAAAAATGTAATATTTTAAAGAGGCATTAATTTTAAGCTGTTCACGTCCAATTTCGCATTAAACGATATTTAAATTTAAATGAAAGGATTAGTGTTCGGAGGAGAATGGAAATTAAATTCAAAACTGATTTTTCCGTTCTATCGCAAAACAATGGCGAAGTTTTAAGACCTTTTTAAACAAGTCTCTAGGCAGCACTTTTCGAATGCCTTTTTACCAACCCGAACACTTAAGAATGAAATATCAGGCCTGTTAGGATTAAGTGCAATTATTAGTTCCAGTGGAAAACAACTTTAAAGGGAATTCAAGGACAGAATTATAAATTTACCCACGGGATATTTCAAATTTACTCTTCAATCAAGATACCCAGGAAGCCCTTTTATGTTTGCAAGAAGTCGTTAGGACATTATGAAGTCGCAATGTTAATTGAGTGACTTTTATTGCTTTAACATGGATGTTTTTACCGTTACTGGGGGACGAAACGAAAATTCAGAAGTACTGGTGGAATACCAAGCATGTACTAAAACGAAAACGTTTGTTTGCTACGACAAAAACCAAACCAGTTCAACATAAACTTGATTTTGTGATACAATTAATCTTATAATAAACACAATTTGCCATAATAAGGTTATTGGCCTTGCCTCTAACCCGGATCAAGTCGATAATGACTCAAATTTGCATTCTAGTTATTGTCCATGCCTAATGAAAAACTTCCAATGAAAAATATATCACATCAACTTTTACTTTTCAAGTATTGACATTAGAAGACAAAAATGTTTGACCACTACAACCTTGACATAGAATTAGATCGAACCAGAAGGTTGACGGTTTCTGTTTCGTCATATAAGGAAGGAATGAAGATAAATAAATTTATGCAACATTGAGATCAAAACATTAACACCTGTCGTCATTACATAAACACATATCTTCATCGGTGGTGATTTCTCGATTTAAATAATCCTTGTTATTAAGGAAGACTTTCTCGAATACTCCCAAAAACAAAACCACCGTAACAAACAATGTTGAATAACGCAATATTTTGAGACGAGGTTCACTTGCACTTCCAGTAATATCGTAAAACATTTCCCGTTAAACATGTTATTCGGCAAAAGCGGAAGATACACGCGTGGAAATTCGATATTTGCCCTCAGACAGTTCAAATTTGTTGTGAACCAACACATCTGAAACTTGTCAGAATCGAAAGTTTACTTTGAACGTATAAAGTAAGAAAAGTGCAGGGAAATATGATTTTACGTTCTGCAGACGTAGATTGCGTAAATATTCCGTCTCGATTTAAAAGTCCGCCGTCAAATAGCAAAACCAGGTTTTGCTCAATAGGCAGTTTTTCTTTTTGCCGGGACGAACTTGAGAGACAGACGCCGCCAATGCATTTTAAAATAATGTCAGTTAATGTAATTCGTTATATCGAAATGGAAATTTCATCGACTTTTTCACGACTAGTTTTATTTAAATTAAATTTACGGGCGATCTAGATTTTTGGTCGCGAAAACCACGCCCGACCAATTAA
Organism: Aethina tumida; assembly: GCF_024364675.1. Taxonomy (NCBI): domain Eukaryota; kingdom Metazoa; phylum Arthropoda; class Insecta; order Coleoptera; family Nitidulidae; genus Aethina; species Aethina tumida. The sequence continues at coordinate 17,362,993 of NC_065437.1, read as the reverse complement.
ATTTAATTTATATAATTATTTGGCGTGATTAAACAATGGTCAGATTATTTTCGAACATTGGTCGACCTCAAACCCACATAAACAAATTAATAAAACTTAACACGTTTCTTCTTAAAACTGCATGCACCTTGCTTTCGATTCTATGGCCTAATTTAGATTTGATTTGAATTCAAATTGAGATCGATTTTATCGAACTAACACCTTCAATTGTTACATTTTGATTAGTCAATATATTGTTTTATGTGGCACCTTTGTTCGCATAAATGATTGACGGAAACTCAATAAATCACTCCGGTTTGTGTTAGTTTCTTCCCACAAACATTTGTTTATATTACCAACAAAAAGTTTTTAAACGAATTAAACTTGTTAGACATTATTTACACAATGTTGTTGAAGTTGGTATTGACATCACATATCAAGTTACTTTCTACGATGTACGAACGTTATTTACATATAATTGTAAAATGTTTGCTTATTCTTAAGCTACATGTTTATTGAAATTCCTGACATTATTTAAATAATTCGACGTGTCATTAAGTAACAGCCGTTTTGCAACGGTCATGCTCTCTTTATTTTATGGCCATATTTATGCACTCCTTTCAGTCGTTTATATGCAAACTATAAATAGACCAACGTGTTAATTTTGTAGGTGGTTCTTTGTAGATACAAACAATTTTTGTCACGACTTTCATAGTTTTATAAATTTTTGTTTAATATATTTCATATTAAAAAATATTTTTTAAAGAAAAAATCTATTATAAATCGTTTAATATAATGCAAATTATTATTATTCGTAAATATTACATAGAATCAGTATATTAATATATTAGTAGGTATTGTACGTGAAATAATAAAAAGTTTTACTTGCAAACAAAGAGTCAGCATAAAAACATGCATGTTGAAAATTGGATAAAACAACTGTTAAACTGTTTCACTAATATTTATAAAACTCGATTAAAATATTTTACGTGTGTGTTTCAGGCCATTAAGCAACATAAGGCTCTTAGTAATTTACTGTAAATAGGGGGAATACATAGAAATTTTGCAAATCCAGTCCGCTGTTACACATGTGCAGTTTATGCATGAATAGTGATTTGTTAATAAGAATTTTCTTGTTTTAATCTACTGTATATAAATATGCCTTAGCTTGGTTCATATTTAAAAAACAATTATTTAACTGATTTTTTTAATTTTGACAGTTAAATATACACGCATTAACATAATGTACTTAACAGTAATATGTCACTGACAGGAGAAAATATCTCTCACGAATGTTAACATAAATTATCCTATAAAACTTGCCTCACATCACTTGCATGTTGATGTTACGAGTTCCATTTATATGCGCTTTTAACGCTCTAAGGGAAGCTTAAAACAAGCAAATATGAAACGTAGTCTGGCATTTAGTTTAATTAAATTCTAGACTGTAATTCGCAATTAATGTACTTTCTTACAATTAACCGTTTCTCAACTAAAGATAATTCGGTACGTTTCCAACAAAAACATCGCCGTACTTCAACTTTGATCACCGAAAATTTCAAAATCCGACGTTAAAAACCAATTTGTGCAATCATAACGAATAAGTTTCTCATTGTGCGCAACATTGTGCCACAATATAAAATAGACAGCTTGTTGTAATGCCTTTAAAGCCACATTTTCAATGCACGGACCGAACGATTCAAATCGCTGACTCAGTGCAGACAATCGCTGGTCCGGTCCCGCGGGACGTTGTCACGTTGCATCCGACCTAAATAAGAATATGTCGATCATACATTGCGAATCGAGCGGATAGGCAAACAAAAAATTCACATTATCCTCGTTCCTGTTATCGAGATGAATGAAGGAAGGAAAAATTATCGGTGAAGGGCGGCGCGACTGTGTGGAATACCCGGCAGAAGTCACTGAATTTTATATGTGCGCACAGTTGTTTCAATCACAGTATTTATTTAATTTTTTTTAATTATTGGTATATACATTAAAGTAACAGAAAGATTTATACAACATAAGATGTTTGGCTAACTATAGATTAAAAAAAAAAACTGAAAAATATATAATATTATCGTATATTTGTTTATGGATTTGAATTTTTGTTTAAGATGACTTTTAAGTTGGAAAAATCAAACCAATCTGTATTTTAATGAAATAGTTAAAAATATTGAAATATGTTATAACACAAGTATATTGTTTATTTATTACCACCATCTACAGAATTATTTTGTTAGTAAAGACATTTCAAAATTTTTTAAAATTATATTTTTCTTTTGTAAATTTAGACAGAATTTTTGTATAAAAAATTTTCATTTCACTCTTTTTGTTGTATGTGTATAAGATAATGAATTTAAGTTTTTGTAAATATTTTTTTTTATTTTGATTAATATTAAAAATTCAAAATTTATATAAAAAAAGAAATAATTCCGCAATTTCAATAAATTTACTTATATTGATTAATATTGTTAAAACTAAATATGTAAAATATATGTATAATTTAATTACTAATAAAATACACTTTTGATTAATTACCTACAATTATTTACAAAATTATTAACAGAAGATATTTCAAAAAAATCATATTTTTTGTGAATTTAAATGCTGCATAGTATTTATTTAATTTTTTTTAATTATTGGTATATATAATACATTAAAGTAACAGAAAGATTTATACAACATAAGATGTTTAGATAACTATAGATTAAAAAAAAACTGAAAAATATATAATATTATTGTATATTTGTTTATGGATTTAAATTTTTGTTTAAGATGACTTTTAAGTTGGAAAAATCAAACCAATCTGTATTTTAATGAAATAGTTAAAAATATTGAAATATGTTATAACACAAGTATATTGTTTATTTATTACCACCATCTACAGAATTATTTTGTTAGTAAAGACATTTCAAAATTTTTTAAAATTATATTTTTCTTTTGTAAATTTAGACAGAATTTTTATATGTGTATAAGATAATGAATTTAAGTTTTTGTAAATAATTTTTTTTAATTTGATTAATATTAAAAATTCAAAATTTATATAAAAAAGAAATAATTCCGCAATTTCAATAAATTTACTTATATTGATTAATATTGTTAAAACTAAATATGTAAAATATGTGTATAATTTAATTACTAATAAAATACACTTTTGATTAATTACCTACAAATATTTACAAAATTATTAACAGAAGATATTTTAAAAAAATCATATTTTTTGTGAATTTAAATGCTTAAATTGGTAATGTTCATATGGAAACATTATATATATATATATATATATATATATATATATATATATTTGGTATATGTATAGTTTAAATGAAAAAGACCATATTAATTAATATTTAAAACTATTATATACTATTATTATATTATATTATATTATTATATATTATTGTTATATTTTTCTTTTGTGAATTTAAATACTTAAATTGACAAGTGTCAAACTTTATTATTATTATTTAACAACACGTAAAAAAATAAGTAGAGTAATATAATTACGCAAATCAATAATCAAAAATTAAAAAGAATAGAATTTTAATAAAACATTTAATAAATATTCAAAAATGTTTTAAACATTTAATTTAATTTTTAATTTAACTTTATAACATAACTTTTCTACATAAACAAATAATTAACAATTTTGTCTGTGTATTTTTTTAACACAAAGTAAAACATTCTGTGTGGCATATGTGCCTTGGTGTGATTTGTGTCCCTTTTATTCCCGTACGTTGTGTTATTAGGGAGAATGAAGATAATCCATTTCCATTATCTCTTATTAAATGTTTGATGGGCTCTTTCTTTGTGTCCCTCATTCATATACTTAAATAAGTCTGTATCGTATTGTATTGTTATTTTTAATCAACCAAAAATTTTAAATACAGAATAATTAATTAATTAATTGAACATTGTTACAATTTCACCAATACAAATATTTTTTTATTGCGGAAACGTTAAAAATAGACTCCTTATCCACTGTAATACAGAAGTTTGGTTCATGGTGCAGCTCGCCCTTGACTCACTTGATCTACCAAGGCAAGGCCGATTCGCGCCCTCTCCAACAGAACAAGGCTCCGTGCGTGTACACCATCCGCACCAGAAGGAACCCCTCGTATAAAACGGCTCGGCGGCCCCGCAGCCCGAATAAGTCTCACGGCGACCGCAGTGCTCCGCTTGTGCAACGAACCCACGACGTTTCGAAAACGTAAGTTCAATGGTGTGCGCGTAAAGCCGGAAAATGTGACGGGTGTTGTGAATGTGTTCCGATACATCCATCGATAAACTTCAACGGTTCATTTCGTATCTATTCGGTAACGTTGTAGAGAAATTAATTTGTTTTTCAACTTTTTCAAAACGTCTTTGTTAACTTTTTCGTAGAGCAAGTTCATAAAAGACTGGTTTAAAGTTTCTACCCTTGTTACATTCACCGGGTTCAACTTTATATTTATTGAGTATAATAAAATCGTTTGTTTTGGTGGTCGTTGTACAAAGTGCGGGCGAACTTTAACACGCAAAAATTCATGAACGAAACATATTGATCTATATTTTATGTACTGGAAAGTGGTGCATGAAGAGTGATGATTCAGGAAATAAATGGCATATAATTTATATATTTCAATTTTACACTGACAATTTATATGTACTACTTTTATTACATTTAATTTTGTTCTATAAATATACAATAATCAAATTAAAATCCAAATATTTTAAATTAATTTAATAATGTGAAACTGACATTAAAAATTGAAGAATTTTTTACATAATAAAGAATTATTTCAATATAAAATCTTATCATACATTTACATTATTTTGCAATGACTGGACATTTAAATTAATATTATTTATAATAGAATCAATAATTTAAATCCACTATCATCCTATTTAATTCAATTTAATTTATATATTTGTTTATATTTAATAAATTTAAATGTGGTAATAAATTAAAGCCTTTAAATTTATTTAAATAGAATTTGTTTAATTTAATTTTTAAGATATCATTTTATCAAAGGGATGTCAAAAGTAAAGTTGTCTAAGAACTAAGTTCAGAACACATTAAATATAATATCATCTTGTATTAAGAAAACGCACCAATTACCCAACAACTTATTAAAGTCCCGACAATAAATATATATGTTTCTTAGTGCAGTTAGTTATAATTATAAAATGACGAAATGGAGAATTTAGTATAATTTAATGAAATTTTTAAAGCAGTTTTAACTTTTTAATGTTTGGATTAGTGTAAGTAATTTAGTTTTAACTTTGCAGTAAAATGTAATTGTTTATGATTACTTAATTTTTATATAAATTTTAATAATTCTTATATTAGTTACAGAAAATTGTTGAACGTAAAAAGATGTAGTAATTTTATCGCTTTAATTAAATTCCATTACATTGTAATTCTTAACCATGTCTATTATTGCAATAAAACAGATGTTATGTCATTAATTTATACGCGATTCACAGTTATTTACATTCACGGCATTCAGAATCTCATCATTAAAAAGACTGGCGGTCTCTTCATTAATTCACTTTTACCTGCACGTTTAAACTGCGATATCGCTTTCTTCCAACTTTTATTTCCGTAATGATTGGTTTTTAAATACGCCCAAGTACTGTTACGTAAGTTATTGTGAAATTTCTAATTATAATTAAAGGAATATAATTATTTTTAAAACGATGGCAACGTATAATTAAATTTCAGAATAAATTATTCATAAAAGTCCGTTAAAATTCAAAGTGGCGTCAAATCAATTACAAAGTTAATCGATAGGGTGCATACGGGATAATAAAATTATATATCTAAAGCCATTATCATATTTATAACTTTTGTGCATCCGTAATATTAGCAGTATGAGCTAAAATTAACAATAAAACGTATAAATATTGTAGATATTTAAATTTTATGAGTTCGTATGACATTTATACAAATAATGAATTAATTACTAAAGCGTGAACTTTCCAGTAGCACTTTTCCTGCTCCGAATTGATTATTGCCGGCTCTATTGTGAATAGCGTTACGCTGCTGGAATAATAGAATGGAAATAGAAATAATCGTAAATTGAAAATGTCCATTGAGTTTAGCTAAGTAATAGTGTAACAATATCGTAAGTTTTTCGAACCATTTAACAATGTTCCGTAAACTAATGCACGGACGTGAAAAACGGAAATGTGAAATGGTGAAGTGGATGCGAAGATAAAAACACATTCCATGGTCTTTTATTGTTCTTCTATCGATCGCTGTTTGGGTTTTGCTATTGATATTTGGGCGGTGTAAGTTACTATATGTAAATGGCCGGATAAAACACATTGTAATGTTGTAATCGTTCGGCATTCAACGTGGGTAAGACTGAACAAGGTCGACTTATGCATTGTTAACTGCAGTTAATTTCACTGTTATTCTTATTATCATACAATTAGTTGCAAACGATATTAAACATATATTTTTTCTCCTTTTTAACTTTTTCATCTTTGAATTCAATATATTCATTGACACTCAACTTGATAGAAAATACTTTAAGACCAACTCTCATTTTCCTAATAAACTTTTAAAGGCGTAGTTGTTTTTGTTTATTATGAGTATGAATTTTCAAAAAAAAAATATTTAGGATAATTAATATTTGTCAGATTTCGTAAAAGTATAATAATAATTTAATTATTGACAATAAAGGGTGTAACAGATAATTTATTAAATATTACGATAATTAATATTAATATTTGTCAGATTTTGAAAATGTATAATAATTTATTTATTTATAGACAAACCATAAAAGCTTACTAAAGACACTTTTTTTAAATTATCTTCGTAAGATGTAATGAAATTACTGGTAAACTTCGAGATAATTAATATAGAGGGTGTAAACAGGTAACTTATTAAATTTTACGATAACTAATATAATAATTTATTTATTTATTAGTTTATTTATTGTCAAATCATAAAAGTTTAATTTATTAAATTTAATACACACTGTAGTAGCAAAAGCTTGAATTTTTGAAACAACACCGATATCGGTAATGAAATAATATTTACCTAACATATTAAGTAATCGTTGGGTGTGTTGCTTGTTTGGAGAATTGTCGGCGTCAGGCGCACGTCAAAAAAACTCCCCCGTTTAAAATCCGTTATGAAAAACACAGAAGAAATTCGTGGGCAAAAATCGACCTTAGGAAAGGTTAATATCAATACCTGCTACATATTTTGACCAGGAACTGGCGATTGTGAGATTGTATCTCGGAGGTATTTGGCCTTGCTTGAACTGAAAGAACAAGGTGAACCGGCAAATTGATCGCTACCGGTCGCTCGTGTTCTGTACGATTTTAATTTCGCGAACGACCATTGTCCATGAATAACTAGGTAACTGAGATAATCCTTGTTTACTGATCTTTAGTGGCAACACTATTATCTAATTTTGTAACGTTTCAGAGATAATTTTAATTAGTTATGGTCAGTAAAATTGTACTCACGGACAACATTTATAAAATTATTATAATTCCATGCAATTAAATGAAGAACGTGGAATGTTCGTTAGCAGCGTTCAAATTTAATTAAATATTTCACATTCGGTGTGTTTTTGTCAGTGACAAAACAATGTAAACGTTAATTCTTGAACTGACACACCGCAATATTTTTAAATTTGATGTCATTCACGACCCTAATGTTAAAAAACCTTGCATAAACGAAACTCCTGAACGATTCATTTTATCATTTAGGCATGAGCAAAATTCAGTTTTACAGTCGTACGAGCCTCGAATACTTCCACTTTTTCAGACAACCCAAAATTTATAAAATAACATTTTATTTTGCAGCTGATAAACAATGAGGTCCTACTTGGCATTGGCAACGGTAGCGTTGTTGGCCGCAGTCAGCAAAGCAGGATTGATCACCTCCCAATACAACTTGATCTCTTCGCCTCAGTTCCTAGTGCCGCAAAACTACCACTCGCTCCCGGTCCCCGGAATCATCCCGGCCAACCAGCCGGATCACAGTTTAGCCCATCCGGCCGTCGTTGAAAACGCAATCGCCGAATCGCAACTGCCGCCAGAATTGTTGAACCCCTTCTACAAGAACCCAACGATTGCCGCCGGCTTGGCTAAGGAATCTTGGTTTGGCGACAAGGAGTTTCCCGTACACAACAGAGAAGCCGAAAAGATTCCGAGACAAGAGATTTACAACATCATCAAAAGACTTACGTCCAGGAGGAGATAAACATTTGAATTAGTTAAGAGACTGTGTGTATGTGTGTTTGAGTGAAGAGTGCAATTATTTATTAGCTTGTAAATAAAAATTTAAATTTGCCGTTGGTTTTATTTATTATTCAATTTAAATGTTTGTCCCGCAAAATTAATAAACTTGCCAATATCACTCTTAATTATGAACAAACGATTTAATTTAAATTTACGTAAATCAAACAAAATTATAAATAATTCGCAATTTCATTGATTATAATAAAAGAAACAATCATTATAACTAAATAAATAACAAAAATAAAATAATTAACCTATGAACGTTCGTGTTTGTTATTAAATTTATATGTCGTATCACCGATGTATTAAATAATCGAGTAATTCTATACCGGTTTTATTTAAATTCGGATATGAAATATTGTTTAAATTAAATAAAAACACAATTTTTCAACTACCAATTTTTCCATTAGCCCCAAAACCCATATCAAAATTGTGTCAGAAAACAATAAAATTCGAAACCATGACGATAAATAATTCGTTTTTAATTTTTCGCAGTTGTTTAAATAGAGGTAAAATGCCAAAATTTTCAACATCGGTTCTCAAAATTGAATTAATCCGAATTCGACAACAAATCCCAATAAAATCCACCACCGACTGGATGGAACAAATTATGCCGGTTTTGTGTCTGTCTAATAGTGCCACATCACGTAAATTTCTGATATTAATGGGAGTAATTTCATTTTAGTAAGCATCATACATTATCATCATATATTCACCATTACAAACAGCATTAGATTATATCAGAGTGCCTGCCGTAGTTATTTTAGACCTCAAATTAACACTAATACGGTTATGTACGTAATTTAATAATGTACTTTCGTTTTCATTGAAGTATATGGTTACCGCGACACGTTAATATCGTGCATGTGAAATTTACTGGACACCTATGCTCCTCTACTTTACACTTAATTAAGGCTAATTATGTTTTTTACTTTCTTCAATGCTCAAATTGCTTGTATTCGTTGTTAAATATACTATAAATATTGTCTTTAATGATTCCATTCACACTTGGAATGATTATCTAAATGTCTGCCAGTATTACCGACAATTATAATGTTGAAAAATTCCTTGGTATACACATTAACAAAAGAGGAGCTATTAATAGTACTCCAAAATATTAAATAGGTTTGGCATTTCCTTTTATTACTTTCCCATCTCAGATGACAATAACTTTCTTATTTACAATAGAAACACCATAAAATACACTATTCAATTAACTAAGAAATTTATTTTTATTGTCTTTTAACATATTCTAAGATACCGTATAGCTAAAAAGAATATTTACTAAATTGTTACAAAATTATGGAAAAAATTTCGCATATTTTTCACTTTTCGGTCACTTCCGGTTTCCCGGAAATGGTTTCTTTTTCAAATTTTTTAGAGGGAATATTGCATCTAGGTGACCGTGATCAGACGCAAACTAATCTAAAGACGTCTGGTGATATTAGAAAATTATAATCGCAAAGCTTTAATTAGATTAGTTTGGCAGATCCGAATAATGTAACTTTTCAAAATCACATTTTCAAGGCTATTTTTTTTTGACATGCACTTTTCGGAAAGAGGACTTTTCGGTGAATCTAATAATACCAATTTATTTATGCTTGGATTAAAAATTGCTAAATTAAATTGTTATAAAGAGAAATACTGGATAATAAATGATAAATATTTATTTTAAATGTAGGACATGCTGCAACATCTCAATAGAAAATGCAATTATGAGTCGACTGTGAAGTGAGTGAAAATTATGGTGTTTCATTTGAAATAAGAAAGTTATAAGCATTTGAAATGGTTAAAAAATCTTTTACTCCTCTGTAAATATTTATTTTAGCTTTAGGCTGTCATAGTAATTCTATTTAAAATAACAAAATTATTATCATTTATAATGTTAAAAAAATTTGGCTCCATATGAGTTGAATTTTTGTTAATGTGTATACCAAGACACTTTTTTAGTTATCCATGTGTAAAATGAATTTGAATTTGATTATTTGAAATCTAAGACCAATGCTATTGGTCTAGAATTAAAAATATTATTCAGAAAAATAATAATATGTATAGATTTCACACAAATAACCTTCGATTGAACAGGATTAATATATATTAAAAACTTCTAAATAACCACTTATTTATTTTATATTTAGAGGCCTTTTTTCAAGAAAAAGCTTCCAATTTTAATTTAGTAGATTTTTTTTTTCCAAAGGAAAATATTTCATCAATCCGAGCAAATTAAATCATTGATAGTTCTGTTATTTATTAGGATCATGTACAGCTTTACCGCATTCTGATACAATAACCAAAGTACGTGACATATAAATTCAAATTATGCTACCTGGACAAATTCAAACTTCATTTTGACCAAAACTGCAGTATTTCATTAGCCCTAAATAATGTAATTGATATTGGTTGTTTGTCAGTGGTTTAAATTACTAATTGTTTTCAGATTAACTCCATTAATTGATTAGCAATGCGACGAAACTTCACAGTAAGGAATTAATTACTAAATATATTAAAAATATTCGTTTAATGAACAACAAATTTGAGTGGTATTTATGCAAATGGTTTAAACGTAACGTTGAAATATGCATATTAATTATTACCTTTTAACAATGCCGTAGCTTTCACAAAAGTAAATTAATTTTCAAATTGCCACAACTCAAAAACAAACGCAAAAAAGAACACCATTTTATTCACATTTTGTGTCTTGATCTACGCAGCTTCCCAATTTGATTATGACCGGCATAAAATCGACAAAAGCACCGCGTATACAATTCGACTCGGTAACAAAAATACACTCGAATGGAGGTTTTCAAAGATATAAACTCGGTTATCTGTCCAGTAATTGTATAGTACAAATGGCCATTCTCCGCATCACTATTTATTTTGTAAGGTTTTTTTATTTTCAGTCTGAAGCCCCATAGTGTGACTGGTAAATTACTGCCGTCGTTCCGTGAGGAGTTCTTAAGGGACTAATCTTTCTCTTACGGGCTCCCAACTATTCAGATTCCGAGTGCGTGTCTTAAGAAATAACGGGATGAGGGAAATTGTGAAAATAGAGGCACTAAAAAGTAACTTGAAACCATAAATTTTGTAAAAAATTAGTTTTTTCAGTACTGAGGACGACGTTAAAATATCAAGTTGGTTTTAAAATTATAAGTGTGTAAATTTAGAGAAAATACTGGGCCGGGACGTTGTAATTATTTTGCATTAGAGCGACTCGGTAACGTTGAACAAGACCATAATTTCATTAAGTGTGTCGTGATTTCTCTTTGATCACAATATCTAGGGAAAATTTAATAAAAAGTTAATGTTGAATAAAATGATAACACATAATTTGATATTTTTAGTACTTAAGTGACTCCAATTCCAATTAGTTTTTTTATAATATTCATCTACTTTATTGTTCCATCTACAGTAGTTAATAACTTCTTTGAAGAGTCTTTCATTCAATTAAATGTCACAAAAATATCACGAAATTCGATCATGTACCTCCTTTGATTTTACATTCACCTGTAAATCCTTTACTGACCATTCTAGGATTACTTTAAGTTTAATGCATCCTCAATCTAAATTGTAAGAGTGCTGTAAGAACTCATAAAGTGGTACGAGATCGTAATTTCATTTTACTTTGATCACAATGTCTTCAAGAAAATCTAATAACAAAGTTAAAGCCGGATTAGTTGGAAATACACAATTTTATATTTTAGCGAGTTGAATTTCGATTAATTGCATTTGAGGAGCTTTAAAGCCTCCTATGGATCAGTTTCAAGCCTGTAAGTCAATAAAATGATTCACTTACCATTTATAGGACGCCAGTTTTGAACAGTTCAACTGGAAATAATAAAAAAACTTTAATATTATCCTTATAAACAAGTTGATCTTTTATACTTTTAATTTAAAATTCACTGGTGATTTATTAATTCGAAATTATCTGGTTTAATTTATGTGTTTAATCTTGAACAATTTTTATTTGTAGTCCAAAAAGCATCGCCAACATTGATTGTGTACACTCTAATTCTCATTCTAATTGTTTTGCATAAAGCGCACACCAATTTTCCCATTAACACCAGGAATTTATTTTACCCGGCGATATTTATCGTGTCTGCGCCATCGCAACATAAATTCCGCAGTAAATTTATTGTAAGCAGGAAGATAGGACGAGAATAAGTCGTCGGTAATCACGGATTCACGAGTCGTTTTGTGTTGCATCTTCTGAATAAACTTTGCGGATTTGTATTTAGATGAGCGATTACGTTTGGGGTCATCTTAAGGCCAATCGATTACTGTGCCACGATTCCACTGGGAGTTGTGCGTTAGTAATTATGTAAAAGTTTCAGACCTATGCCAAATCAATAAGTGGAAGATGGATTGCTTTCACTTTGTTTTTAAGATGAATCTACCATTGTTGTCAGTTACAGGAACTCTCTAATTAAATGGCTGTTGTTACGTAAAGTACGATTTTGTGGTTGCTAAACGTTACTTGGAAAGCTTGAAATTAAGGTTAATAATTGTATGTGCCAATAAATAAATCCGCCAGTTATGTTACAACACCTAAAGTGAGAATTATCTGTAACGAAAGAACTTAAAGAACATCATAAATTTTTATTGATAATAAAAATAAAAATTGCCATATTTCTGTTGAAGAAACATAACATAATTAATATCTAGTATATTTAATTATTTTCTATTAAATCGTAGTAAAACCAAATATCCTTTCAGAATTATGTTAATACACAAATAATAAGCTCTTACCATTTAGACCTTCAGTAATTTGCAAACTACAAACCTTCTAATTTATATACTAAACAATGTTCTGGACGTTTTAACTTTTGCGTAAAGGCATAACCCATTCTGTATTTTGTGTTTTCGCGTTTGAATTAACACTTTCAACAAATTACTACCTTTTGTGTTGTTTGAAAAGGACTTTCCTGTATTAAATTCATTTAAAACATGCCATACAGAGCTAAAAATTAACATCTCCCAATTATTTTTATTCCGTTATTTAACACCCAAGGTCTTGATAACCCGGCATTTACATCTTAATAACAACTACTGACTGTATTATTTTCCGAATAAACAAACGATACATACACGCAAATGTCAATTCGTGAGTCATTAAACCACTATTTGTAAAACAACATATATAGAATAAACTACAAGAGCAAACGCAAACAATTACCTAAATCTCTTTCGATGTGCACATTTTGGTATCATTCCAAACATGGTTAAACTCTGTTTAATTGCTTATATGATTTATTGGCATTAATATTTCAAACGTAAATTTCATCAATCCCCTTCAATGCAAATATGCATGTGTCATCGGTCTGCAAAAGGAAATCGCAGGTAATTATTAATTAGTGGTTGAGCGCGGGTTTGTTTGTCCATAAGCAATTAATCCGATTTGGATGGCGTGTACACGGGATTTGCAAAAATTGCAACACACATGTTTACACAGGAACAGCTACTAGTGTCGGTGCTAAAAACGAAAATGCATGGGCACACGTGGAGTGAAAAACAATAACATTGTCATACATGAGAACCAAATTGAAGACTAGACAACAGGAACATTTATGTTTGAGGGAAAGTTAGATGATAAATCGGAATGCATCTGTAATTGCATATTCATAAGACACTCACTGGGCGCATCTTCATTACCACAGTATCGTTTAACCTTCGTACCATCACCGCTTTCCTTTACACGATGCATCTATTGCGAAAATATTTTTATGACTGCATTCGAGATGCGGCAAAAGGACATCTCAGATTTCAGTCAGTATTTGCCAGCCTCTAGTATTGATGCATTCGCAATTAAAATCTCGGAATTTCGGTAAAATGTTTAGTGCAATATTTGTCATGTCGTTATGTTTGTGTTATGGCGATACTCTAGTTGTAAGTGTGCTATTAATATCTAAGGGATGGATGGATGCAGCAATTTAAGATAAATATTGATTCAAGCAATTTCCTTTTACTAATTCATGCACAAAGTAGAAAATTACTATCTAGGTGTATAAAGATAATGTTGTAAACCGGGGAATCGGTGAATATGCAAACTATGCAATATCCTGTTTACTTAGAAGCCGTCTAATATTCCAAAGATTGGGAGTGTCAGGAATTCGATTCCCAATTAATTCCGGATTGCAGCGTCAGAAGTACAATGGGATTATTAAAATTATTTAATATCGGGGCCGTTCCGTGCGGCGCAAATTAATATTTAAATCGGCGACGAAGTATTCATTCCAGATTCTCTACCAAAACATCCTCTTCTAAATTAATTAAAGCCTTCTAACGAAATTATATTTTAATAATTTACTTATCCGGCAAACACTTCAATTAATTTGAACGTTTCCCTTTTACGAAATCAATTAATATTATTTTCCTTCTTCTTCAATAGAGGATCATGCCTAACGAAACTTGGGGGACCCCAATTACTGCTTGTATGAAATTTGTTTTGGAAAATTTAACGAGTAGATTAAATTTAATTAGCGTGGATAAGGAGTTAATGCAACTTACTGATTTCACTGAAATTCGTTTTAATAGATGTTTTATCTTACTACTGTTAAATGACAGGTGTGTTTTAACATCAATAAATTAAGCAACATTGATGGTTAGAATCGAAGGTCTGAGATGTTATTTATTATGAAGGTCTGTGTTGAAATTATAACAACAGTCAATCCAAGATTTATTTAAGGTGACATCGTTTCTTTTTGTGCAATGGCAGGAAATCTTTATCCATAAATAAGTCCGATCAAGATCTCGTCAATAATGCATTGTATTTCATTGCATTGAAACACAGAGTTGTAAAGGAAAAAGATCAACAAGTTGATGATTGTGTGGGTGATGACGAAGTTTCACGTATCAGCGATATACCTTTCACAAAAGCTCTGATATTGATATGGTTGTCATAAAATATTCGCGAATTTTAAAATTCAGTTTCAGCACGGAAACGTTTTTAAAAAGTTTGTACGCAAAGACCGCGATCAAAATCAATGAGTTATGATCGTGCCGGTGGTATTTCGGAAAACTCGCAATATTGCGTCAAATTAATGCGAGCGCAGATTACGATAGTTGATGTCTACATTTGCCACGTTTATCCGTTGCAACGATTAACTAATTTCGAAAACTGGTTTTGCCTGATGGACGGTAGTTTTCATTCTCCTGAATATTCTCGTGATATCCTCATCACTGAAATTACTTTTGATTCCACAGATACAGGATTCAGGCGGCGAATACGAGAGGCAGGAGGACGGGGGTTTTTCATCCACTGACAACCAAAATGCTGCCAATCACTACGTTGATACACTCCCGGGGGATCCCGATCTGGATTATCCAACTTACAGGGATATTCCCAGGACTGCATTCTCCTGCCAGGGAAAAGTTAATTGGCGTTACTATGCTGATATTGATACCGGTTGTCAGGTATTTTTTGCCACGTTCTCAACCTTTAGAAATAAGCTGTCCAATTATTTTTCTCGGCATTTGTTGGTTATAATGGTTTTGAAGATTATGGAATTTGTTTCGTTGCTTTAGAGTGGAAAAAATAATGTTCCACTTGGCACTATTATTTTAAATTAATCCACACACAGCTGGATAATTCTCAAAGGATTCAAAGAACGAAGATGCATAAAGGAAATTTAATATTACCTAGGGTAAACATTATGTATGAATTTTTCAGTAATATAAAAATAAAACTCTGATATTTAATAATGTTCAATAAAAATGGTCGTAAGTTCGTAAAAAAATAAAAAATTTTATGTCTAATAAGTGTCGGTTAATTTTAAATTATACCAATTAAAAGATAAAGTTGAGCATTATACGTGTTTTAAAGTCCCGTCGTAAAGCGTGTTGATGTTGATTAAAATCATAACAATTGATAGTTTAATTAAAATTCAGAGACGATAACAATTTTAATGCACACATTATAAATAATTAAAACCTCTAGAACATAAACTAGGGAAAAATAAAAATATCCATGATTATTTACCACCATTAAAGCATTTACATTAATTAAGAACTTTTTTAGTTAATAGTTGATTATCCGCTGATAATCCCTTTACAGGTCTTCCACGTGTGCGAGACGCAGTACTCGAAAATCTCCTTCCTCTGTCCGATCGGCAGCATCTTCAACCAGAAGCATCTTGTGTGCGACTGGTGGTACAACGTGGACTGCAGCGGGGCGGAAAGCTTATACACGTTAAGATTACAGTCTAACGAGGCCGACGAACAGGATGAGCCTGAGGATCGAACCGGATTCGATTTGAGTCCGGCATTCTCTGGCGGAAACGTCGATCCGGCGACGTCCAAATTAAAAGAGGCAGAGAACGGGAAGAGCCCGAACCGGAGAAGGGTCTAATGCGTGCTCGCAGCAATTTGATTTATATAAGTTTTCTGCGTACTCACTCAAACTGAACCCGAATTGAATAAAGCCGTCATTAACGTTATTGGTTCGAGTGTCTTCTTTTTATTGACAAACTATACTTTAAATAAATTTACTGCAATTTCTATTTATCCTAAGTAATATGTTACTGATAAAAACACATTTTGAATGTTTATAGTCCTAAAAATTTATTATAATATTTAAATTAAAATCGACTATTCATATAGAACAAAATCAAAAGTCACTCTGGATATGGAGGTTCATTTTAATTTTAAATGAGTGCCAGCTTAAAATTGAAATAAACTGTTTAATTTTTAATTCGCAATTAATTAAAATATGCATTAAATTTACTGCACCACAATTTCCAATATAATTCCTATAAGAGGATTTCCGAATCAAAGTCTAGTATGCATATAAAATTGTGATATTTTTTATTTTGTTTTTTACAAAAACACTTTTTAAATACGCTTATCATTAATGCAGCATATTCAGCCATCACTCATAAAATTTAATCACGTCCCAAACGAAATGCCATTTCTGAAGGAGGAATATAAAAAAATACTTTCGAACTCAATTCTAAAATAATCCGCAATCCATGCAGAACCGTTCCGATGGAATTTTAAACCAGGATTTTTCCGCTCACCTTTAAAAAAACCTTTTATTCGTTAAAACTCACATGTTCAGAAAGAAAATCTGTACTTAGTAAGTCCTGACATTTAGTAATCCTTATTGAAACTCCGCTTGACTCGAATTTTAAATGAATTGAGATATAATTTGGGTTCAACTAGATATCGATTCATAAAAAAGGTGAATAACCTAATAAAATATGCATTAACTTAATCCAAAAATATTTTAACTCTTCCATTATAATATTAAATGATATTTTTAAATAAATTTAACTCACTGAAATAAATAAAATAAAATATAAACCTACACTTATTAACTTAACTGATGAAATTGATTGTCACGCACATAAAATTAGAATTCTCTGACCTTTCCGCACCTTTTCTTTGGAGGCTCATACATATTATTATCTGCATCCTTATAAAGGGGGTTGACGTGATTAAAAATAATAGGAAACCGAATTACACCCGCACAATTGGAATAGTTGAGCGTTCCGATGGTGCGAATCCTATTATTTGGGCCCATAAATTTATGGGCATAATCATTTGTAAACTCCCGGCATAAATTGAAATGCAGAACTCTAATTTAAACGACGGAGGGTACAACAATAAATTTTTGCATTCACCGAGTCTATCCTGTATATGACGAGAGCTATAATATATTTCGCAAATTTCTACGAATTCTCACGCTACAACCGGGATCCGGGATATGATTTATAATATTTATTATGAGATGCTTCAGGATTTACAAGCTTCTATGTTACCTGAACGCCTTAAATGGCGGTTTGATATTGGAAAACGTCGTTATAAATTCAGGAATCCACTCGTATTTTTCAAGTGCTTCGGGAACATTTTCATTGATTTACAGATTTTAATTTGCGATCTATTGCAAAGTACTTTTACGACTGCAAAATGAAAAGTTTTAAGCATTTTTCCGTTCCAAACAGTTTATTTTATAATTTTTAAATTAGAACACGAATAGAACATGGTTTTACTATGAGTAAACGTCGTATCCTCCAAATTAACATCGGCAATGGGACAAAACACTAACGCATAACTTCCACGTCCCATTGTTGGATCGAATTATAAATCACAATAAGAATTCTATATTTGAACAAAGCTTTTAATTAATGGGACGTGATATGGCCTCCACTGTCATAAATATCCAAAATTGTTAATCTACACAACTGAAATTTCATTACAGTCATAGGGAAATAATAGAACCTACAAACAATAAAACTAATTTATTATTTTTTTACCATTCCGCGTGGCAAGCCCATAAAATTTATGTAATTAATTGGTTTTCAAACGAATTATGAATTTTGCATCGTTTTAATAGTCGAGTGTTTGCCAAACAAACATGTTTGAAACTTTTATGTTCTCGCTTTTATGGCACCAATTCATTTATACAATTTTTAGCACTATTACATGACAATATTCAAACAACGTCGTTTTGTTTCGGTGCAACGCCGAAATGTCCGATTAAAAAACACATTTCTGATAACAAGATTGTTTGAATACATGTCGCTGAATTTTTGTAATATATGCATTGAAAAACGTCTCATGATAATATTGGATTTGCAACACATTTTTCATATATTTCCCGGCGAACGTATTATATTCGAAGAAAGCGAAATATACCGTATAAATATATTTGAAGTGACACAACAGAATTGAATGATATTTTGCTTTTGTGCCATTCTAGCCGTATCATGTCTGTTTCGCTTGTGCTGAAACGGCCAAACTGAAAGCTGGCATTAAAACTTAATGAAACTGTGATACTGTCTTGTTTGTTTTTATTTTTCAATTTACAGGAAGGACACTCACTAATATTGACGCTCTTGTAACTTGAAACAAATTAATTATATAATAATAATTTCTTATTTAGTTATTGTTTCAATTGAAAAATTTAAGACTTTAAACTGTAATCGGTCTAACAGAACTGGAATTTAGAATGGAACTCCCGAAACTTACATGCCATAACGCCTGGTGTGAAATTGTTTGATATTGCAGAATCGGGTCGTACGATAAATATATTAGTCCCACAAGAATGTTTTTGTCTCAAACGTTTTGCACGAGCAAAATAAATTCGAACTATTTATGTCTGACGCGAAAACTTTCAGGTGCAATTTGAACAATACGACGCGAAATAAACTTTTGTCTTAACGAGCGTCGAAATAATCGTATCACTTAAACAATCTTGTCACTCATGGAATTCAGCAAGAAAATAAATATCGCCCGAAATCCTTTACAAATTGTGAGACGCCATGAAGTGGTTGAAAAAGTTGGTTGTCGCAATTTGCTAAAAATAAATTTAACGAAGCCGAAGAATGAACGATGTACAATGCGGAGTTACATTGTATGTTCCTGAGGACGTATTACTTCAAGCCTTTGAAACATTCTCAAGTGTCTCCGAGCTCAATAGACAGTCTTAATCTGATAAAGATGTCGTTTTCAAGTTCCGGTACAATCGACGACAAAAGGTTTTCAGTTAGATCTCAGAAAACAATGGGTTAAAAGGGTTCATGTATTAAACATGTTGTATGAATTTGACTCGTCACGACGCACTAAATCATTAAAAGGAGGACATGTAATTATTTTGTACGTCGAGTTTCCCTCAAACTCCCGTTTACAATGGCTGCCGAAGTAAAACTGCCACACACGCTGCAGGATTTATAAGCGATTAAATTGTTTTTAGGCTTCCGAACGCCGTAATGCGAACATAAATTTTAATACGCGTTTTTTATGACAGTTCTCCAGTTTAGAGTATTCAACACATCGTAAATAAAAATGGATTTTCGTTCACGGGTCGGAGATCGTGTGGGATAACGTCGGATATAATAGTTTCTGCGATGGCTTTTTAAATGGGGGTTTCAGATATTTATAATAGAGAAAAGGCATCAGTAGGAGACTCGAGGGAGAGTCGGTCAATATTAATTACGAAAAACAATGCCGAAATAATCTCAAATCACGCGTCCTCCACTTCAATCTCTTACCACACTTTTAGCAATCGTTAAAAGCAAGCTGGACCGTGTTTATTTCCAGTTAATGTTCTGCAAACTCGTTTCCGTGAAGTTAATATTTTACATCTAACGCAAATGGATAAAACGGAAGTAATAAGTGGTCGAAATTTATATCATTGTATTTCGAGTGGAGAAGATGAAAGTCTTGAAACTTTTTATCTTATTTTACCAACACATAAATAGTTTGAATTTATTTTGTCTGTTGTAAAACGTTTCGCCCCGGCAAAAATATTCTTGTGGGACTAATATATTTATCGCACGACACGATTCCGCAATTGCAAACTATTCCACACCAGGTATTATCTCGTGGAGGTAGCCGGAGTTTGTGAATGGTTTTATAAATTTTACATCACTTATTTTGTTACGCCGAAAAAGAATTTTTGAATAAAATTATTTATCGGCACAATTTTAAATCGCACAAAAAGGGAGCGGATCAAATTCTTTATTAACGATAAAAATTTAAACACGCCATGTAGCAAAATGTAATGCGAGTGTAAAAGATACACTCTAGTTAATATTTCCAAAGGAAGTGTAACAAATTTATAAGATGTAACGCAATATTAAGTCATGAGTTCAACATTCTAGACAAGATGAACATAAGAAAGGAACATTATCGTGCATTATGCGTTCTTTATATTTCTGGATTTTTCAATAAAAAAGCGCGTCCCGCGTACACTAGAGGGTCCGCCATTCATAGCCAAGAACAAGTTAAATTTAATTTATTTTTACCCCTTCCTAATTAAAAAAACGACCTTGAATTTCCTGTTTTAAAAATGATGATCATAAAGATAGCGACTACGCGTACCTGAAAGTTCTGACCTGGAGTTTATTTAGGCAAATTTAAATAAACCCTTTTGTTAACTGGAATGTCTAGCTCAAAAATTAGTTTTTATGTAAATGAACTGAAACACGTAGCTTTGTGTGGTTATTCGCATAAATATTTTTATTTATTGTACTAAAATGTTGTTCTGAAAGCTTCAAAGCTTTAATTAGAAGGAAAATAAACAGAATATATAACAAAATCGACTTTTGAGTCCGTTTATATGTTTATATTTCATTGTCCATCTTTAACTGAACTGCATTCTATTTTCATATTTTAAATTTTATCAGCTATTTTTGATTCGATTTCTAACAAAATGTCACTGGATCTAGATTAACCTTAATTTTGAACCCCAGTTTAAGTACATAATTTAACTAATAGAAATATATCGTTAACTATTATAGATGATTCAAAAATAAAAATTTGGTAAAGGCCATGAGACGATAAATATACCGAATCGGCCCCAGAAAGAGATCGGGATCATAATTTCAAGGAATCTTAGTACTAATAAGATACTTCGTTAGTGCGAGTTTCAGGTCTTTATCTATAACCGTTTCTGAGTAAATCGAAAAATACTAAAAATTAGGAAAAATTAATTTTCTCAGCGCTGTGTGAACAGAAAGGTGTGTCGACATATTTTCACTTAAATAATAATATAGTCAAATAAAAATAATTATTAAATATCGATGAAATACAGCCAATACTTCTTTGGAATGTCAACAGTTTAAGGTTACCTACAAATGGTAAGTTTTCATAAAGAAAAAAAAACAGTGTTACCTGTTTTGAATTACAGTTCCATCTTACGGTTGTTAAATTAATTAAATATCGATACAATAGTAATGTATACTGATTTTATTATTACAGTGATTAATAAAGTTTATAATAGTAATTAAGTAGATTAAATAAAAAAAAAATATTTTGATATGAGTGTATCTAACTTTTTCTGTTGTGTTCACAGCTCAGTAATCAAATAAGTTCCGTATCATATCAGTTCAAGAATAAGATTATTAAAAAACCCGATTTTTGAGAACAAATGGATTTTATTTTTTTTTAATATAGCGTACCGTTTTTAAAAATTCCAAAAGCTCATATATTCATCGGAAATTGGACGAGGAATTCAAAAAAAATAGTTTCATAATTGTGTCGTAATCGTAAGATGGTTAAAAATTGAAATTAAGAAAATAAACTAATTTTTTTTAAGGTCCTTGTGAACTGATATAGCTCTTAATTTTTTTCCGAAAAACTACCATCGTCCCCCAAAACATATCCGGCATCTAAATCAATCGATTCACACATCGTTGAGAAAATTAATTTTTCCTAATTTTCAGTACTTTTCGATTTACTCAGAAACGGTTATATTGTAGATAAAGACCTGAAACTCGCACTAACGAAGTATTTTATTAGTACCAAGATTCCCTGAAATTATGATCCCGATATCTTTCTGGGGCCGATTCGGTATATTTATCGTCTCATGGCCTTTGAAAAATTAATAATTCATAACTTTAAAAGTTCATTAAAAATGAACTTGAAACAAAACATGTTATTTGGTCAATTTTTGACAACCGCTGCTGAACTCCGATAACTCAAATTTTTGATAACTCGAAGCAAATGGTGTCCAGAGAGAAAATTATGTGTAATTTTTACTTGATAACTCGCACTTCGATTACTTGAATATCTCGAACAAACACAAACTTTGATAAGTCAAATTAGTTCTACCTCATATTAACTTCTCGAAGTTTTTCCTTTCCAATGATATCTCATATCTGAAGAGCATTCTCTGTCGGCAACAATTCTAAGACCAATTATCAATTGATTATAATAATTTCGAAATATTTTACTAAAAGAATATAAAATTTGCTGATGCAATTTCTTTGTTAGTGAGTATAATTCACTACTAAGCTTCATATAAACATGTTGATAAATCTATTCAGTTTTTTTTTTTTGAAAATGAATATACAAACCCTTTCATCAAACACAAAAAACTGACTTTTTGCATTAAAATAAAATATATTTTATTTAATAACTTGATAACAAGAATCTTTTGTGGCAAATAATGGTTCGAATTATCAAAGTTTGACTGTATTTGAAAAACAACATATTTGTAAATCTAATTTTTATAATAATAATAAATAATAATCAGGCAGGTATCGTAGATATTTATAATTAGAAACAGTATTTAAGGACTTTTGAAATCTTTTGAAGTACTTTCTTAATTTTAATCTATACTGTCCCTGAAACAAATGAACTCCTAAAACAACGACTTAAAGGGAACGAAATTAATACGAAATCCATAACAGGAGAAAATAACAATTTATAAAATATGTTATTATCATTCGCCCGATTCGCTATTTACTGCACAAATATTTTTCGACAAAATATCCGCCGAAAATGAACGGAGCGCTCCAAAGCGCTTAATTGAAACTGAATGCCATTCATAATACATAAATGGAATTTTTCTTTGTCTACATCGATGCTGATTCCTAGAACATATCTGTCGAGAATTTCCATGTTACATTATTACAAACAAGCCGGCATATTTGCGGAATTAGTTTTTGAAACTTCATCGAGCTTTGAATTCTACTGATGAACCAACATGCATTAAACAAACAAATAATCAAGGCTAACAGGAATGTCAAAGAAATTCGTTCTACTTTTGGTTTTATTTTGCACTCGTATTAAATTTCCAGAAACGCGTTCCTACACGACGAATTTATTGACTCATAATGGTGAGTAAAGCCTTAGAATATTAACAAACCAAAATTTGATTCGATATTAAATCGACTATATTAAGGACGTTAATTGCTTTTAAATCAATTTAGCACTTCAATGCCTTATTCAGGATATTAATTTCACTTCATTCTTACCATCCCCCTAAAATTTAATATAATAGTCTTGATTTAACCCCTTGTAGATAATTTGGCTAATTAATAAATGTGTTTTGTAATTAATATCAAGTACAACAACACCAACTATGCATAAGGTATAAAGCAAACTCGTGATGTATCAATTAACCTGTAAACTCCCGCTTTATACTTCATGGATAATCACCACCGCCTCCTAATCCATAAATACCAATTTACTTATCTTAAAATGATTTATTCGAAGATTCGGGGGTATAAATACATTTTTAATATAAGAATCGATATTTTCGATCAACACGGGCCACTAAAAACTTTATAAGGAAAGATAATTTTGGACCCATACAACCAACAGACAATGGCGTTCAGATTAAGGGAGGCCCTCAAGGGAATTCGGGGCATGTTGGATGATTAATTAACATTAACCGCGGATCATTTCAAGGGGTCTTCAGTTCACCGTTATAATCTGAGTGATTATTAGGATGCTCATTATTTCAGTATTATATCATTAAAAGTGTCTATAATTATAATTACCATTGTTGGAATGCAATTTTGGTTGGTGTGTATTTAGTTGGGAATACGTTACATTTTGAAATTCGGGTTAGACTAAAAGTAAATACCTTAATATATAGCATGAATAAGAATAAGGTTAATTTACATATCAACCATCTTGGAGTCTGTGAGAAAAGCCGGGAGATAATCAGAAGATAGTTTATACGCCAATGGCATTTTTATGCCAATTTGATATTCACACATGAACATACAGTTTTATGCAAGTGACTTAAAATTTTTAACACGTCTGGTAAACAGAAATAAAAAGTTACAACTTGAACTTAAAACTGACGCAGTCGCGGGGATTACTTTTACACTCTTCACTTAAACGATCTTTAAAATTTTATCTCCGATTTTATTTGTTTGGAATAATGTGTAATATGTGTATAAGTGTAAAACTGGTTTAGTCGAATATATTATTATTTGTCTGATATAAAAATATGTTTGAGTTATAAAAACAAAAATATTTACAAGTCAAGTAAATTTATTTCCATCAGAATATAAAATCATGATCAATAATCAACCTGTCCAATTTAATATTAACAATTGTTGACAAAGGTTAAAGTAATAACTTAAACAACCGCAGTTGCTAGTATAAAATTATAAAATTGGCGCAGTCGAAAGGATTATTCTAATATTAGACAAAAGGATATAAATTTGCTATTTTTTAATGAAATTATACGCCTGAAAAATTCAGTGAAAAAAGTATTCAGGCTTCAAAAACTAACGCTCATATATCGCCGGGGTAATTTTTTCTATCAGACTATAAAGTCATGGCTGGATTTAAAATGGTGTATAATGTTATATTTTTTGTAGTTTAAATATAAATAAAAGTTTTTTGATTGTAATTTTTATTAAAATTCAACCTATATACATAACTTCCTTCACTCTACTAGGAAAGAGAAATAAACAGTTACAACTTAAAGTTAAAACTGGTCCAGTTACGAGGGTATTTATTATATTGGACTAATCAATTATTTACAAAAAGAAAATGTTCCCATGTCATGAAATTAATTTTGATTAGATTATAAAATCATGATCAATGATTCCATTTAAAATTGTATATTATGTGATTTTTAACAAAAGATTTTGATAAAACTTAAAATTGATTAAAAAGATGTAATAACTGATTAAAATCTATTTTAGGCACCTAATGTTGTTAAAGTTCTTGACTTAAAAATTTTAAGATGTCTGGAAAAGGAAAATAGATGGTTAAAACTTAATATAGATAGAACTTAAAACTGGCGCAGTCGCAGGGATTATTTTTATACTCGTCATCTAGAAGGTATTTACATTTTATATTTGATTTTATTTCTTGGAATAAAATATAAATATAAAACTGGCGACGTCGAAAGAATTATTTTCATATTGGAATAAATGAAAGTCTGATATAAAATCGTTGGTTTTTAATGTGTCTGATAAAGAAATCATGAAACTGATTTTAAAAAAGTTCACATGAATTGTCTATGTTTTATAATGAATTATTATGTTATTTTTTTTTGTGGGCGACATTTAAAATAAAGCTTTCGATTGTATAATAGTATTAAAACTTAAAGTTGTAACAACTGAGTAAAATTCAGCCTATACACATAATGTCGTTAGAAGTTAACTTGCGTTATTTCCTTAAGTAGAGAACAAAATTAACAGTTAACAAGGTTAAAAATTTAAGCTGCAACGGGACCTCGATTTTAAAACCATTACGGGGAAACCGTGCACGGTGCTTTGATCTCTCCTCGCAGTGAAACTCGCCGCTCACGACAAAAGGCATCGGACACTCGCTAAAGGAAACAATTCCGTAAAAAATTCATGAGATGTGAAAAGGTTGACAGTGGCGTATTTCAGTTTGCGGTGCATATTTATTGCACTGAATTATTAAATTCTTTGTTTTGGGCGGGAAGGACGGGCGGTCGCGGTTCCAGCATACCGTGGCCGAAACTTATTTAACTTTAGAGCAAATTTAAATAACCTCTATTTCAATCGGGACCGCCGCAATTAATTATGTACTTAGCGTTGAACCGCGGTTTAATGCATCCGCTGATTTCTGGTTATTTCGTAAGATTTAAACGCCATGAATTTTCATGAGCAGATATTAAAATACTGAAAGCCCTTCACGAGATAATTGTGTTTCGACTTAATGTCTTTTATTCGCGCGTTTATTGTGTCGTCGTTCGTAACATTAATTAAAATTGTATTTGCCTAAATGTTACCGGTTACCTTTGTGAATTACTTTCAATTTAACTAAATCAACTGTTTTTAAATGAATAATTCTAGTTTATATAAAAAATATGTTGAAGATATTGCATCTTCAAGTTCATTGCACATGAAGCTAATATTTTCTTTTTATTTTTTCTATTCGCTAAAATACTGACAATTAATGTTTCATTTTAATTAAATTAAGGTACAGGGCGAACGATAATCTGGATCGAGTTGAATAATATTCATGCAATTATAATGATTTTCAGTTACTTTTCATGATTAACCGATATTTATTTAACAACATTTCAAACCTATAAAGAAACAATTAAATGTACTGTTAAATCTCTTCGTCTTCCATAAGAAACCAACAATTGTCAACCGTCATTTATTCCTCCCTGAATCTTGAATCTCTTCTTTCAATTTGTCTTGGTGAAGCCTTTCAAACTATTCAACGCTTTGAACGTTTGGTTCCTTAGAGAAGAAAAGAAAATGCCTGAAGAGGAAATGCGTTCCAACTGTGCAGTTTAAACATGTAAATCTGAATGAATATTTTGGTATGAATGACAAAGAATTGAATATTGATCTTTATGATACAATAAAAAACAATTCTCTGCAAAAGAATCTAAGTGAACTGTGTGCAAACATGTGTTTATTTAATTTATTTTTTAGTAACTTGAAACTGAAATTTCAATATACTATTTTTCACCAGTTTTAGACAATTTACATTATCGAAAAATGTAGACTGAGTAAGAAAATAATATACATACCAACTTTTTTCTTTGTATGATATTTTCATTTTTTACTGACCCTGCTATGAAATTGCTGTAACTCAGTTAAACGAAAAAACTTTAAATAAATACAAGAGAAAATTGCTACATCTCTAAAGTTTGTAAACCAGTCTAATTTTTTAACCATGTTTCCCGTTTGGAACTATCGCAGCATCATGCGAGGGCTGTTATAGAAAATGATTGACCATGCATGTAAAACTCATATACGAAAGTATCCCCGTAACGTTTTTAAATATAAGAAAAGTTGAGTAGTCTGGACTAAGTTTCGGCTTTATTGAACTTGAAACGAGTTTTAGAATAACATTTCTCATCTGGACATCGGGAATAAGTATGCCGTTTATGTGTCGAGACCGGGTTCTGTACGGTTATGTCCCAACATTAGAAAAGTCAACGTCTAGATAACGTCATAAACATAAAGTGAGGCGACCGACGTGGCCGTTTTTGCAAAACCCGGTCATGTTGGAAAACTTTATTCGGGCCTTTTTTAGCGCGCTAAATATGTATGTTTGGATTTATCTCGTTGCCTCGGTTTTCCGCATGACGACACGACCGGTTTGATTGAGGAATATTCGTTTTTCCCCCGGAATTATTTTCGTACCCTATATATTTGCACAGACCCTGAAAAATGTAATAAATAAAAAATCAAGTTTTCTTTAGACATTCATTCGATGTCGGTTTACTAGCTTGATGAAAGCGCTTATAATGAGCTGTGTAATCTTGCATAAATCCAGAAAAATAGAGATAAATAATGTATTCACAACAAACATCTGAATAAGCGAAGTGTTATCAGTGAATATCAGTATTGATATGAATGTAAAATTAATGGGAATACTTAAATTTATAATAAAACTGAATTGCACAGTTAAAATACTATTTATAGCACACGTTATCAATTTAAATTATTTATAGTTGCATATTTAATTTATGGTTCAACAGTAATAAACTTTCTGGAACGCTGAACTATTTCACTTTAACAACAATAATATATAAAACGTAACACTACTAAGCTTATGTTTTAATACTCTTTCCCCATGTTTATGAATTAAGCGAGCTTCTAGTAAAGTACCTCGCGAATGTTTGAGAAATAACAATGAAATATACGCCTCAGGATGGGGTATATACATAAACGTGGAAAAGTATATAGTAAAGCGGTTTTGTTGTAAAATAAAACGATATTAGTGTTTGAGATAACAAGAATTTGTGTGAATAGATAGTATTACAAGCCAGAAACGGGAATACATGTTAAACTTAAACAACATTTATTAATCATTTAGAACGACTCAATTAATCATAAAACAAAAACAAATATGGCCAGTAAAATTTATGAATAACCTATTAAAAGTTTCACATACAAACTAAGTTTCAACCAACAAAATATTTAATAATAACACTTTTTTGTAAGCACAAATAAATCAAACTTTTATTAACTCAAAGCGACTACATTTGCAGTGAACGAAAAAGCAATACCGAATTATCCAGTTCTATATTATTTTAACATACTGTTGCCATCCACAACTTTAACCGTGATATAAATTCATTAACAAGTTTCGCACAACTGTTATCGAATTGTTTTGGATGCAACAATGAAATATTGGTCAACCTAAACCGATTGTTAAAATAAACACAAAATTGCGTCAAATTGTGTACAAAAAACAGCAAGTTATTTAATAGTAGTTACAAATTTGTTCCCACAAACAAGAGTATAAAATAGTAACAAATAACTTATGCATTGCATGACATGTAATTATTAAAATATATTTAAAAATTTAAATATTCATTGACAAAAATATAAATAGAAGAAGAAATATGGAAATTTTCTGTTTCATATTAATGATTTTACTTAAACTAGTATTTGAACTATCGAGATAAACTATATTTTTGTCGATTGAATAACTCATTCAATGATACTAAATTCATTTCAATCAGAAGAGAATTAGTTGAGTTACAGTTGATGAAAGCTCCAAATCCATGCAATTTTGACGATTATCAATCCATTTTCGACATTTGAGTGATTTTCTCCAGCAACAAATAATTCCAATATTTCAGGCTCTAATCGATACTTTTTTCGATTACAAATATTTCAAGCTATAACAGGTTCCGATTGGAATAAAACAGAAATATTGTGATGAACGAAAGAAAGACTAGTACTAAAATTTCCTGTTTTATCGAACTCAGTTTATTTGTTTATATCAGCCCATATTTATTTTAAATCCGAACAATTTGCTAGGACTGTTAAAATTGAAAATTTTTGAATTGAAAATCAAAAATGTCTAGATTAACGTCCCAAATTAAAAAAATAAAAAATTAAATTAGTTGTATTCAGTACACTCAAATTATTGTAAACAAATGTATGAGGAGGTTTCTGTATTTTCATTGTAAATTAATTGACATAATTTTACATTAATCTGCAGTAAAATCAGAGTAATTGGTTATAATTAAGTATTTCACGTGTATAAATCCGATCTGATTAATAAATATTGAACATCAAATGTTAAAATAAATTTCAGGTTCACACAAACAGGCGTGTAAGATAAGTTTGTTATGAAGTTACAGCGCCTGTCGGCAAATCCATTCAATACAGTCCTCGTATTACTGGGGCAAGGTCTAAATTGAATCTCAGATTTCAATATCACCTTATAAAGATTTAAAATATTTGATATCGAACAAAATATCATATTTCAGTACTAAACCATTGCCTAGGTGTCCAAATACATTTGATTAATATTGACTGTTTTGAGTATAAAGAAAAAAGAAACTTTATAAAATCTAAACCGAAATACTCATAACTTTAATGAAACTGAAAAAAAAATGTATATATGTGTATATGCGGGGCGATTTATGAGATTCGTCTACATCAAATGCGCTAAATGAAATAATATATGGTAGTATGAAGAAAAAAATGCGTCCCCTGAATATTCGTCCCAGCGAGGCCGATTCAAATGTTAATTTATTTTATTACCGTAAACTGTTAATGTTTCACCGCATACTTTTATTTAATGTGATTTATGTTGCCGCATAACTCATTTCTTAATTAGTTTTATTTCCTTTTGTGTTAAAAATGTCCGTACTACAAAATTATTTAAATAAAAATTAACATAATAAATTGATCTATTAAAGTAAACTTGCGGTGAGTATTTACATTGTATTATTTAATATAAAAATAAGTTCACAAATTATCCAAATATTTATTTTCTACTAAGTATTAAAGAGGCTAAAATAACAAGTCAACGTTATGAATAATGAAAGTACACGTAAATAGTAATTTTATGTTTTTATTTCTGTAAATAAACAAACGAATATTAAACCTGAATATAAAGAATATTTTGGTGGCATCAACATTTGTCATTCTATATTCAATATTAATTTTTGAATTTCACTTTTAACTGCACTTTCAAACGATGTTTTCACAGAAAATTTATATCCTTTGATGTTCCTGCAAAATTGTAGATTTTAAAATCACTTTGGTATGTAAATTTAATGTTTTTTAACTGCAATTTGATATTATAATGCGTATGCTTTTTGTTTTTTCTTGTGCTTTTACTAACGGATGTCAAAAGTTATAAGGGTTCATAAAAAATAATATTCTACAAAATTCGATTGTGTGTAGTTCTCCGCATCAAAAGAACTGTGGTGTTGAAAATAAAACGAAACCTGTAACAAGCTTTAGCCACGCATTCGCCATTATTGCAAACGTAATAATTTTTTCCAAAAAATTAATTATTTCGATGCTAATAAAAATTTGATGACGAACGATGAAAGAGTAATAATTAGGTGATAAAATATTTAAATTTTATTCATGTTAATTTATATTGTAGGTAAAACTGGACCTGCAGGTTTGCGGGAAGCCTGACGTTGTTTCCCCCTTAATTAAAGCACTTAATTCCGCTTTTCGTTTTGTTTTAACTGTTGTATTCATCTTTAATGGTGGCAAATTAAAGCAAAACAGGAAATAAAAATTGTTGGCCAAGAAGAAGACATTATTCTTTAGGGCGGCCCTACAACCCACTTAAAACTTCTCAACTTATTATCATCTTAATAATTCACTGCAAAACATTAATATTGCGTGAGTATTTCCTGAGCGCTACGTTTTTGAATTTTTAATTAAATTGAAATATCATATGTAGTTGAGTATATTTGAAGAACTTTTAAAATACGTTTCATATATTATAAAATGGAAAATACATAATTAAATACAAATCTAAATAGAAATTGGAGTAACTGAAGCTGAAGAAATTAATGAGTAAAAATTTTCTGCAACCAATCAGAGTGTATTCCTGAAGCATTAAATTTATGTCGATAAAATATTTCATCTCATTAGATGTAATGTCAAAATATCAAATTACAAAATAGTTTAAAAATTCTTATACTAATTGACTTGTTCTTACTAACAGCTTTTTTTGCAGGACTAAAGGGAATTTTTAACACACTAATTAAAATTTTCGTCGGATATACATTCTCCATTTTACTAAACGCCTTCTTACCAGGCATGAATTTGTCTAAACCGTTATCCCAACGTAACAAATTAATGAAGTTCTAGACACACTACTGATTCATCTCGGCAAAAACGTGTCTAGCAGCCGAAATTAAAGCACGTGTTTGGTACAAGTCGCAAATATTTCCTCTGCAAATAGTTCTGGGGAGTGTCTTTTAATTGTCTTTTATTACAAGATGTTACTTGAACCGGTTAGTACATTTATTGCGTTTGGAATAATTAAAACCAGTGTTTGGACGAGATGTTTTCGAATATTTGAATTTCAATATTTGGAATAAAAAGCATACAGGGCATAATTTTGTATTTAATATATATTTTATTTTGCAATAAATTAAACAATAAATTAAAATTGAAATAGGATCTGATATAAATTTTACTAATTAAAAAATGTTAGCTCATATAATAAATTTTATTTTATTAAATACTAGTAGGTAGGTTTTATTCCATTTATAATATTTTAAATGTAAATTAACTTGTATAAAATACATACACATATAATTTTACAATTATGATTTTTATTTGTTAATTAAATTTATACATTTTTAAATTTAAAAATATTAACGAATTATATTTGTCTCCAAAAAATATTAATAATATAAAATATTATCGTTTTTATAGAATTTTAAATATTATTATTATTATTAATATTATTTTAAGAATTATTTAATATTTTAAGAATTAATCAAAAATAAATATTTTACATATAATAAAATATTTAATTATCTAAATATAAGATATAAATTATACATTATATTTATTAATAATTTCAGCTATTTAAAATATTTATTTTTATATAGTATAATTAAATTTTAAATTAATGGTTTTATAATTAATTAATTAATAAATTTTTGCATTAATCATTTTAATCATATAAATAGAATATGACTTTTGTAATAGTAATATATAAGTTGTGCAAAAGATAATTAAAAATAATTTTTAAATGAAAAAATTGCGTTAATAAAAAACGAATAATGTTAAAAAAATATATATTAAAAATTAAAAAATTAAATTAAATTTAACCTCTTTATATACATTAAACTATTGTTATAAATATTTAAAAATAAATTAAAATTCAATAAAATAAAAAAATATATATCTAAAAAAACTCAAAACGAACTGCATATTTTGAAATATTTTTACCCCGCGAATTGTAATATAATTTGGCACATTTGAGGCCTTTAGAAAAAAATATACGAAAATAAAAATAAATTCCATCGGCGACCTAGAAAAACGAACAAAAAAACCATTACCATGTAAAACGGCGGGCTTAGTGGTACGGATATAATCCAACAACAAAACCACAAAAAAGTTCGCAACTGCTCCGGAAGGATGTGTTGAGAGCACTCGCAACGTGTTCGTCGCGCGGCACGTCGACGCGTCGGGACGCGACCGTTGTACAGCGGCACTGGCACTCTTGGTCGCGCGTACCGGCGAACTGATGAAGGCGTCGCGACGCTAACTTGCGGTCAGAACCCATCTAGCCCGTAACCCGCGCACACTCCACGTTCGCACACCGAAACTTTCTTGTCGTACATCTCAGACCGACTGCAATTTACCAGCGAAGGTGCAATAAGATGAAGTTGTACGGCGGAAAATGCGAAAAACCGGACCGCAAACTCTTCGTTCTCTCCTTTGCAATTTTAATACCTTTTTCAACGTCGAATTGATGCACTTGTCTTGGACCGCTTGCTTCTATACATTACTGTACTGCATAATTTTTTAAAAGTAAGAACTTTCTTATTAAAATGCAAATTGAAACTGGGGATAATCGTGAAAACTTTAAACTAGCATATTATGTCTATCTGGATGAAGATGCACGGATGGCTATTGTTCATGTCCGAGATGGGGACCGTTATAAATTGTCTTCAACACCTTATCAAGCGTATTAAACTAACTGAAAAACAAACTTAGGATGAAGGTGAAGTGGTTTCCTGATGCATCTTAAACTCTCACAAGTGACAAAATAGATTTACCTCTGTATTTTCAGGAATAATAATGTCACAGTATTTTTGTAAGTAGAAAAATCAGAAATTACTTTTTAACATTTTGAAAAGTTTTGTAGTAACATAATATATAATGTGATCTTCAGTAATTGGCACGCACTAAAAATAAGATTCTTTTTTAAAAATAAAATGACCATCAATATTCCCAAACATCTTTAAAATCAGCGTTCTAAAAATATTTGATATAACATTCCCCCTCCTACTCTTCTAAGCAATGCTTCTAAAACTTTTTTAAAAATTCACATATATTGAGCTTAGTTGAAAAAGAACGTATAAAAATAATCAGGAGCTTGTTAGATCAAAAATGTAATATTCTTCAAATTCTAGAAAATATGTATACTTACAATAAAACCAAATTAAAAATAAAATCAGTTTGTTGAAAAATCTTCAAATTCTAGAAAATATATATACTTACAATAAAACCAAATTAAAAAAAAATCACTTTGTTGAAAAATCAGAATAGAACAATTTTCT
Organism: Aethina tumida; assembly: GCF_024364675.1. NCBI lineage: Eukaryota > Metazoa > Arthropoda > Insecta > Coleoptera > Nitidulidae > Aethina > Aethina tumida. The sequence continues at coordinate 17,328,567 of NC_065437.1, read as the reverse complement.
TAAATATTTTTGAAATGAGTGGAACTCAATTAAAATGTGGGTTTCGAAGCCAAAAGTTTAATACCAACAATGCCTTGGAAGCTCTCAATCTGTTAATCACAAAAACAAGTCAAGAAACTCAATATTTTATTTATTTTAATTATTTACAAATTATATATTAGGTTTCGAGTACTTTAACTTCAATAATATTAAAATGAATTCATGTAAAGTTTGTTATAAATTTAAAATTGTGTACCACATCTTAGCAGATGCCAAGACAACAGAAGAAAACTACTTTGAAAAGAATAGAAATTGGCCATAATTATTTGACTCCTTCAAAAGATACATCTGGGATAAATAGTTTAGATATTGCTTAAAAACACACCGTGAAAATTAAAATAAATTCATGTAAACCTTGTCATATATTTAAAATTGTGTACCACATCTTAGCAGATGCCAAGACAACAGAAGAAATCTACTTCGAAAAGAATAGAAATTGGCCATAGTTATTTGACTCCTCCAAAAGACACATATGGGATAATTAATTTAGATATTACTTAAAAGACTTCTAGGAACAATAAATGTGTCGATTTTTTACCTGTTTAATACATAATGAAATCGTTAATAAAATAAAAAAATATATTGTTTCTACTAAATGTTTATGTTAAATGTGTTAAATATAACTGTTAATTTAAAATTTTCACAATAACTCAATATTTATTATTTTTACTGTACTTTCAGGAATAATAATGTCACAGTATTTTTGTAAGTGGAAAGATCAGAAAATACTTTTTAACTTTTAGAAAAGTATTGTATTAATATAATTTATAGTATAATCTTCAGTAATAGGGATGCAGTAAAAATAAAGAACAATCAATAATTAAGATTCTTTTTTAAAAATAAAATAGACCATCAATACTCCCAAACATCTTTAAAATCAGCGTTCTAAAAATATTTGATATAACTTTCCCCCTCCTACTCTTCTAAGCAATGCTTCTAAAAATTTTTAAAACTTCACATACATTGAGCTTAGTTGAAAAAGAACGTATAAAAATAATCAAGAAGCTTGTTAGATCAAAAATATAATATTCTTCAAATTGTAGAAAATATATACAATTGAACCAAATTGAAAAAAAAACAGTTTGTCGAAAAATCAGAACAGAATAATTTTCTTAAATATTTTTGAAATGAGTGGAACTGAATTAAAATTTGGGTTTCGAAGCCAAAAGTTTAATACCAACAATGCTTTGGCAGCTCTCAATCTGTTGATCACTAAAACAAGTCAAGAAACTCAATATTTTATTTATTATAATTATTTACAAATTATATATTAGGTTTCGAGTACTTTTAATAATATTAAAATAAATTCATGTAAATTTTGTCATAAATTTAAATTTGTGTACTACATCTTACCAAGTGCCAAGACAACAGAAGAAAACTACTTCGAAAATAATAGAAATTGACCATTGACTCTTCAAAAAGACACATCTGGGATAATTAATTTAGATATTACTTAAAAGATTTCTAGGACTAATAAATGTGTCGATTTTTTAACTGTTTAATACATAATTAAATCGTTAATAAAATAAAAAAATATTTTGTTTCTACTAAATGTTTATGTTAAATGTGTTAAATATAACTGTTAATTTAAAATTTCCACAGTAACTCAATATTTATTATTTCTACTATATATTTCCTAAGTTTATAGAGAAAATATTATTTTACTTAAACTTTTAAGCTTTTAATTTGTAGCGAAAAAACATGTCGTGATCAATTTGTTTGTACTAGACACAAAAAGGAATTAAATATCTGATAAAGAATGTAAGAAAGGGATTTTTATATAAAAACTACATACATACAAGAATAGGTTGGTATATTAGTGAACAGAGAAAGAACATAAAAGAAAGTTCGCTTACAAACATTGCTATTGTTTTCTGAGTATTCTTGAATAATAATAAATGCGGAAAAGTGTTTCGGTATTGAGTGCACGCTAGAACCAAACTCTATAAAATGCTTTCATACTTTTCATGTCAAGGTTTTATGCCGGAATATTATTTTTTTGATACAAGTAAATTCCCATGCAAACGCATCAAATATTTTTCATTTTTTTATTAAGCAATAAAATCGCATAAAAATTGCTGTCAATAAATTAAATGTTTTGGATTTGGTAAACTACTCGGGGCGAGGTTATAGATTCCGAAGTGTCGGTACATGTATAAACTAGTTTGGGCCAGGCAAACTTAATTAACAGGCTCTCTTATTAGGCAACTTCATCGGACTATATGTTAAGTAACTTCGGGGGGATGAACGCTAATATGTACAAGAAGTCAGCCGTTGCAGGCGTTAATGTCTTTTTGGGGTAATAGATCAGTGGGATTGTTAAGTCTAGTCGGTCCTGCACCTTATAATTAATTCCATCTTGTCGCTAGTTTTACAAACAACGGTGCAACGGGAGTTTTAACCAGGCCAATTAATAATTCATTAACAACTTGCTTAATATTCTCTTTTGGCGAACGAATGCGGAACGATAAGTGAGATGGATTGCATGAAAAGTAAGACGATCCGATTTAAATTAGGGTTAATGCCGGTCTTTATTGTAGTTTTATTGTAATCGGTGGTTTACTTATTTAAATGGGACGAATTTACACACTGAGTTTTGTTATTTTGTATTTAAAGTACATTATGCAAAGTAGTTTTGAATCGGCGACCAAAAGGGCACTGGCAATTAATATTAAAAGTTGAGCATGTGTAAAGTGGACTTAGTTTTAAATTAATTATGAGATCCTAAATAAATTTTCATGGTTTACCCTAATAATTTAAATAAGAACTTTTTATACCATGTTTTTATATCAAATTGATTGAAGCAGAAAATTTCTTTAGGCAAAGGTTACATTATTAATAGTCAAAACAGACATTCGAAATGAATATAATCATAAAAACGATGGTCAGGATTCGATGGTGGAGGGTCAGGCAACGTTATTCACATTTCTAAATGGTTATAATGTACACTGTTCTCCAGGGACTTTTCACATTTTTTACTTTTACAAATACGTAGATATAAAGATAAATTTATCGTACTTACGGGAATATCGGTTACAGTCACACATTGCAGTTTTCCATTACTGTAAAATTTATACTTTTTACTTTCATAAAACTGTCGTAAAAATAAACAGTTGTAATTTATTTTAGTCCTTTTGTTTCTATTTTACGGATATGTTCTATAACAGTCCATTGATATCTACTCACGCCAATCATAAATTACGAGCATGCAAAACAACGAATTGTTGTGGTTATTAAAAAATCATTCCGCTTATAACCATAAAACCAAATTAAAATCGCAATAATTTGAAACCAGTTCGACTTTTAATTTTTTGGCATAATAAAATTTCACCAGAACCAATTTTATTATCTAAAATTAATTATATATTTTATTTTTATGTTCCTATTGAAAACAAATTTTACTACTCATAAATTCACAGAGCAGTTTTCATAATAATAAGAAAGTTTGTTAATTGCCCGCATAAACTTCCTGCAGGAGAAAAAAAACTTGTGTTAAAAGTCTCGGAACTAAAAATAATTATAATTAACGGTCCCTTGCAAAGATTCGGCGAAGCGAAAGGGGGACAATACGTTTACGGGGTAGCTATTAAAAAAAACAAGACGTGGAATGAGTTTCATATTGTGTTAATAATTCAATAATACTCAATAAAGTTTCCCCTTCACTTAAGACTTTATTTGAACATCTCCTGTCTTAATATTTCACGGGAAACTTCTTTGCTTTTATCACTTTTTCAAATGGCCGTTCTAAAAACTGAGTGATGTACTAAATTTAATATTGCCATAGTTTCATTCGGTAACAACTCATAATTTCTTTATTCTCTTTGTTGTTTCTATTTTGGTATTTTTGGTAAACGGAACATGTTGACATTTTGTCGGTTCAAAGATAAAAACTTTTCAAAGCGTAATTCTCAAAACAAAAGTTTTTCATTTAATAAACACAAATTGAATTTTTGTTGGTCCTATTTGCATTATTGCAAAGAATTTAAAAGTCCCAATTTACCATTTGGCCGCTAATCCCGGAGACACATTTAAATTACAAATTCATAAACTTAATAATTGAAGGCGTCGACTTGACTGAATATTTATTAGGTTACTACGAGGGTGGCGTAGTTCCTTTAACTTAAATTGTTTAAATTATAAAACCACCAATTACCGAACAAATTCCCAAATATTATTTCAGTTCATTAACATTTAATAAACCATAAATTTTATTCGGAACTATCATCTGTTATTAACAATCCGCCACCGCCGCAAAAATAGTTTATCAAAACCGTCGAAACTCCCAATGAAATTAATTTCCCGGTTTCCTTTCCAACACAAACGGTAATCAGTGTCGGTAATTAGACCACGGCAATTTAATAAAAGTACATAAAACAGACACGCAAAGTTATGCCGTTAATAGTTTTAATATCCAGTTGGGCACGACCTTTTCCGAATGGTTTCATTTGTGTTTTTAAGTATGCCCGTCACGTTTCATGTATAATGGTGTAATCCTTTAAGGCAACCCCGTGTCATTTCAAGCTGACCCGGAAAAAATTTTCAATAATCACTCAAGCATTCTCCACGGACCCATCGCATTTGTCCACGGAAACCCTTAATACTCCGAACCCTCGTTTAATATAACGATAACAGGAATTTAATCAAAGCCAATGTTTGTTTTTGTTAGCTTGCAATGCAAGTTTAACTTTGGTTCTTAAGAATACAGTACTTCTTATAAATTTCTTAGTTCTAACTAACTAATTAATTAGACCTTCATCAAAAACAAGAACCAGTAACAAACTGAAATTTTTCCTGCAGATGTATTGTGATATTTATTATATATTGTTTTTATCGCTGTTCAGGTAATAAATGGTTTAATTTGAACAGGAGGTCAAAACTAAGACTTTTCTTCAGTTGCATGAGTTGTTTCTTGTAGACAGTTGGTAAAAATTATTGATTAATATTGTGAAGTAAATGTTATTTTGAAAGAAAATAACAGGTTGTATTAAAGTTAAGTGTTGAAAACCTTGGAATACTATTAATCACTGATTTGATTAATTAATAATAAATTTTTTAACTTTACAGTTATTAGTATAAAAAACTTTCTAGTTATTCAACACCATGCGTAAAAATGTTTTGCACAAATATTTCTAAAGCAAATAAAAATAGAAAAAATAATTCAAAATAGTGAATTTTCTATAGTATTATGAAATATAACAATTTTTATACTGTCCATTTAAAAAAATAAAGTTAATTCCACTTTTAATTGAATCAAAGTTACAGCACAATAAAAATATTTCAGAAAAACAAATAACATCGGTTTTAGTTGTAGCCACAATGTCAGATTAACGTTTCTTTTACTTCTCTATAAACTTATAATTAGTTTGGTGAGTCAACGACTTTTTCGAGAATAATTGTCAGACATTCCGTTCGATAATTCTAAATTTGCATGCAGATTATAAATAACGCACCATGAAAAATAACAGAGGGGGAAGATTAGAGGAAACCGAACTTATTCAATTGGGAATATAAATCGCGAACATGGAGTGGTCGTTTTTGTTGTGGCGTGTTTTCGGTAGATCAAGTAAAGTGGGCCAGGCCATTGCTCAGGTGTTACGTGAGCGGTTTGCTGATGCTGCATGCTGCATGCGGCCCGGTCGGCAACAGGAAAAACCGCCCCCGCGCACCATACGTGATCGCTGAATATTGTTTATGTCCATTTAAAACAACTTCGCTTGACCGCAGTTCCGGAATACAAAGTTATGGATATAAGAACTTGTCTGACGATTCATATTTGTGCAGACGATTTTAATATGCTCCCAAGTTTGCTGTTAAAGAACTATGCTAGAGATTTGCAATTATGGTGGATGCGAGACTACCTCAGTTTAATTAACAGCATTATTGTTTAGACCGTTCTTTTGAACGTTGTGAATCAAGATGAAGTAAATCTATGTTATAGAAGTTAGTTTAAAAAATTAAATATCCTTATTTTTGCAGTCAACAATTTTATTTTTCTACTAATTTTCAAATAATAATTGTTTGCTTTTAATTTTAGTTTAAAATGGAATTTCTCCAATGAAATTTTGTGTGGATCATGTCCCATTAGAGACGGCACGAATGCTGTTCGCAAGGAATATTGTTTTAATTTACATTAAAACTGAAACGAGACAACACGAAAAAGTGTATATTACAAGCGCAGACAAGGGTAGAAATCTCTGTCGCGTCGGATTCAACTGCAAAAACTACTAGTTCAATACCTCTTAATGAGGGTATTACAAGTTATTTTAAACTTTTTGCTCCCGCTACGAAATGTAACTAGACTACGTCTGTGTTTGAGATTCTTGTTTGTTACGAAATTGCCATGTTTAACCTTTTGTGAACAGAACATTAGGCGACACAGAAATTAGGCAGTAACGCTAAAATTTATGGTGGTAATTGTTGCAGTTAAATGTTACAGTAATTTTATTTTTAAACAAAAATATAATTAATTTCTCTATCTTTATTCTAAAGTTCTTAACGTTGATAGAACGGATTTATTCTTTATTTATTGCACTACATAAAATTAAAATAGTTTTTAGATAGCCACGGCAAAAACTTATACACTGAAATATTATTAAAAAAACTAATTCGGATAAAGTTAAATTAAATTTTCTACAAGCTTATAACTACTACGGAAATTTTAAACGTAAAATAAATTTAATAAAATATTACTTATTTCGATTGATTTCAGATTTTAATCATTTTTTATTTCAATAGTGTTCTCTGTGTCGTTTTTTTACAAACATCTTGTATAGTAATACCAACCTATAAAATAAAGTAAATTGCTTTGCATAAAATTACAAGGGTACAAAGTAAAATTAAAAAGGATTTTAATTGAAGTTGTGGGAAATTGTACAGCGTACAGAAGTGCCATTAGTTAAATAATTATACACATATTGCTTCTAGTAAATATCCAATATTCGAATTTCATTTTATACATTTTAGCTTAATGCATTTTTAATCTGCCATCCAATACCAATGATTCGAAATGTTATAAATCCAACTGTACGGAACAGTACTCAGTCCGACAACAGATGTAAAAGGCAAACAAAAAGAACGGGGAACAGTAATTGAATTTTCTTTTAGTGTTTTATTCTGTGCATTAGTCAAACATCAGAGGAACATGCATCGGCAATGACAAAAATGTCGGGCCGCCTTTAAAATAACACGTCGTTAATTTAGCGGCCAACGAATATAAGTACCGTCCGGATATTGCCGGGAAATGGAACAGTTTCGTTACGACCGGACTATTACTTATTTTCGTAAAAGTAGCAAAAATTTATCTACGTTATTAAAAACCTATTCAAAACTAAATGCGGTATTTATGACGTCGTAATTGACGTTGGATTTTTAAGGTTTTTCATATTTTATATTGTTCTTTGGTCAATTTATTTTTATCCATTTAAAAATTATAATTTTATATGAGGGATTGGACAAGTTAAATCAGATAAGTTAATTTTTTCCTCATTATAGCAACCTTTTAAAGTGTTAAATATTTGTTGTTGTTTAACATAAATCAGTATAAGGGAGCCTATGACAGCATGTTTCACAGTGGGTGTAACACGCCTTTTGTGTAGTATTAAATCTGGGAATGTTTAACACAAACAGATCCGTCATAAATTAAATTTACAATAGTCACTAAAAACTACTTGTCCTCACTGTTTTGTGGTTCAATACATGTGACCCTACCAAGTCAAAATTGAACTTTTTTTGTAGAACTGGAGTCGAATGAACCCCCAAGAACTAACGATCTTCTAACAGTCCTTGAACCAATTTCAGTCCCATTTTTTCAGGTTGACTCTAATTTCAGTTGACCATAAGATTGGGTTGTTTTTTGACAATCGAATTTGCACCTGTCGATTTTTTTTGAGTTTTTCGTACTCAGACAATTTTTCCACTTCGGTCCATGAACTAATAATTATAATAAACGAAAGCATAGAAAACTAAAAATCTTACTTTCTGCATTATTGATTAATAGCCAGAAAACATTTTCTTTTTAAATACTGTAAATAATGGATTAAATTACAAAGAATAAAATTAATCTGAAATTGTGAAAATCAACAAATTAAATATTAAATTAGGTTTTTTTAATAAACTATAAACTGGAATATTTATATATAAGATTATATTGACTAAATTCATACATAGTTATGTAGAAATATATGTTTTTTTTTCTCTCTTCATAGGAAGAACTAAACAAATGTCGAGTCAATTTAATTTGAAGATTACTAAACTTGTTTATTTGTAGGTAAAACATCTGCTCTGAATCTATATTTACAAACTAGTTCCGTCTCAAACGGTTCATTTTATGGATAATTTGCATTTATGGTTTTAATATTCTTTATTGCCAACGCTTTACATGACCCATAAAAGTATTTTTACTATTCTAATTTCTTTATAGCACAGAGCTATAAAGATGTCATGCGAATTTTATTGAAAATACTTTTGCTCACTTACATTGAATATTACGAATCAGTTTATGGCAAATACTATTTTATTGATGCGAGAAATCTTATATTAATACTCATAACTGACTATGTGTAAAACAAAATTAAAAATATCGTTCCGAGGAACTTTTAATACCCCTAAACTCAGGTATTTATCAACTAGAAACACGTATTGCACCGAGTTCAAACGTCCAGCAAATTAGATATAATACCAGCAATAAAACATTCATTGGTCAGTTAGGTATGCATTTACGGCATCCTGGTTGTCTCTAATAAATTGCATTATAGTAGTAACAAGGACAGGAATTACCACTTGAAATTACAAGAACGGACAGTTTTAAGCTCAAAGAAATTTTCACGAATAATTCAACCTCATTAAATGTCAATGTAAATTTAGGACTAAGTATGATATTGATTGCCATTAATTCATATTATGAGATCGAACAAAACAGTGTTAAAGAATCAATTTGATTCCTTCCAAGTTAATTACAGAAGAGTAATATTGATTGTTACCGGAAAGAAAGAAGTAAAATATGATAATTGATATTACCCCAATCCAATTGATAATAGATTTCAGTTAAAGGAGGGAATCAGGTCGATCGGACCGACTATAATGGAATGATACATTTGAAGGTAATGTTCCCCCTGAGATAACAGAATGTCAATTACGAAGGTCCTTCTTAAATGATTTTGTTTTCCTTAAAACTACCAATTTATTCTTTTGCAGCATCCAGCAAAAAAATAATAGATATGGTAATAAATGGCTAAAAATTAATGGAAAGTAGTATGTGTCATTTCTAAAGCCGCACACATTAATATTCGCCACCTATTTCTGAATATTTTCAATCCATTTAACAACCGAACACGAAATCAGGAAATTAAAGATTTATTTTAGAGCGGCCGGTCGTTACTTGTTTCAACCGAAAGGCCTTTTGTAAGGTTTCAATTCGACGAGCGTCGAATATGTATTACGAACCAATGGCAAACGGTAAATATCATTTTATTTTCTTGGGAAATCCAAGTTAGCATATACAATTTCTATTATGTTTTTTTATTAATTTTTCATTTGCATATGTTACATTTATTCAAATTAAATGTGATTCCGAACTGTTTGAAAACCTAGTACAGCAACCACGAAATAAAACAACCTTACGTACATTTAGCCTTCCTTTATTTAGTATATAATAGCATATCAATTATTCTTAATAACGTCTAAACACTTTTTATTTATTGATTTCAGTAACTTTTCATTCTAATTTGATAGTGTTTTTGCATGGGTATTCTAGGTTTTGCATTGGTCAAGACATTACACATAATTCTTGAGGAGCGAACCATTCTTTACCCAACTCAGACGTGTGCTTTGGAACGTTATCGTGCTGGATCCATCTGAAACTCATGTTATCTTCGGCAAATGGAAGCATAACACCATCTACACCATCTTGGGATTGCACCTTTCATTAATAGGTCTTCTCATGCATCATTTAAATAATTGGAACCGACTTTCATTGGAAAACAAACCTTATTGCTAAACTTTTTGCAGGGTAAAGGGCTTCTCTGCTAATTTTCTATGCCCGATTTAGGGGTCGCAAACGACAAGTTTTTTTATTTTCCCCACTTCTGTTCCATTTTCTACCACTTTTTGAAACTTCTTTCAGTGTATTCCTTCTGTTAAAATTAGAAATAGTCTTCGAAATGATCGATTTGTTTCATTTTAAATCGACTGCAATTATACTCTGCTTTTCACCATTTCTTGTTTAATTTTTATCATTAAAGAACGATCTCGGACACAGAAATAAATTATAAAATCTACTGTATTGAATATACTGTTTGGTTGTTTTACTTATAAACCCTGCTCAAAATAAAAAGTTATATAAAAACTATGTAAATATACTATATATAGAGAGGGAGGTAGGAAATATTTTGACACTTAATATTTACAAAATTAATTTATATTAAAAGTATCTTTCTTTTATTAAAATAATTATATTTTTTAATTTGTTGTTCTACATATGAGTGATAGTGTATGTTATTAAATCTTAAACATGAGATGTATTCGTTTAATGCATCATTTCTGAACATAATCATTTAGTATAAAGATTAGTATTTATTGCCGCTAATCTACTCTATTCAATTATAATATTCTTGACCACTCTAAAGGTGCCTTGCATGCATACGGCTTATTGATGTAATCTTATTAGCCTATAAAGTTATTAAACATATTATGAATTACTTTATTCACTCTTTACAAATTCAATATTATTTCGTTTAGTATTTATAGCAGCTTATCTCTATTCGACATTTTTATAAGAATCATTGTCAATGCCGAGGAACATTCTTGACAATTTTTAAGCTACATAGAAACAGTGAGAAATTCGGATGCAAATCCTTTTGTGTCGCAAAGGACCAAAGCAAAGTTTTATTGTTTTATTGCCCCAACCTCGAATATTAAAATCATAAACGCAGATTATTCGCAAAAACAACAAAAAGCGAAATTTCGTAGGTAAAGACCCCCGGAGCCGCTTAGAGGAGTAATAACAGGTGCTCATAGATGGCTTAGTCTACGGTAAAAATTTGCATAAACAGGATTTGCCCGGATTTAGGTACACGGGGCCTCGGTGAGCTCTTCCCCGAACAGATCACCGTAAGTAGAAAAGCCAATTTCTCGTTATCCCCGAAAATTTTCGAATGGGTACATGAATATTTACTTTACAGCTTTTATTATCGTCTGCATTCTTTCGTTGTGCGGACCGATAACTGCTGCAATTTTGCCGTTAACGTCATAACGTTTTCCACATCATAAAAATGGGCCGTTTGGTGTACTGACGATAATTTCAGTGGGTATCATCGTCAGGTGGTTAAATCCCATAGAACACGAGTCCAACAAACATATCTCGCCTCGATGAATATGTTTCGATGTCCATACACGTATCTCGCCAGCCATTCTGAATGCATTCAAGCGTCGGTTCCAACTAATGCGATTATTGTGCCGATCTAAGTTCATAAGTGACAAATAGGGTTATTTAATGGTACGGCGTCGGTCACTGGCAACTTATCCCAGAGTTTGATAGGGCACAATAAGGTTAAATTAGGTGCGAATGCGTTCCATGTGCCACAAAATCTAATATCGGGCTGAGTTATGTATGCATCGGCAATCGGAGACATGCTGACTGTTTCGCTTTAATAGCGACCTGCGGTCCAATTTTTAAAAGCGGGTTCGTGAATTACTAACGTTGTATTTCATTATTGTAATTGCGGCTAGGTTCAAGGCATCGTGTTATAATTGGAGCAATAAAACGTGTTATTTTTATTTGGACTCACTTGAAAATCGGCACGGAGACAATTAAACTCGGTTGGAGTTTGGCGTGGTCCGAGCTGATTTTAGTTTAGATTGGAAACTGAAACACGTTTGACAGGGATTATCTTTACTAATTTCGCGACAATCGGCCAATCTGCACGGAAGTCCAAACAATGAAAACGAACGTACGTATCAACATGTTCCGGTTGAATGTGGAGTTTTTGTCGGTATAAATCGGTCCATGTGATTTTTGTAATGGCGCTCTTTTTATGTTTCGAATCAGAAATCTGTTTAACATAAATTGTTTTAATTTAGTATTCAAAGATATTATGACATGGATCCGATATCTATGTAATTCCAAGTACACAACCCTGTTTTTAAACCGGAAGCCGAATGTCGGATACCGAATATATGATGGTTTATATTTTTATTAATTGGTTTGTTCAAGTTAATATAAAGTACTTATTTTAAGACTATCAAGACTATAAGCAATAAAAACTTGTTTAATTTTTAAACTAATTAGAGATTGATTTTGTTGAAAAAGTTTTAAATTCGAATTTTATTCGGAACTGATTTAAATCAAAAACTATCAAATCAGCCCCTTTTCTAGAGCAAGTACTCGTTTCTGATACTTTCAACGAGCATGCTTGATAGTACATGTTTAAAGAAATCCTTTTAAAATGGAAAAAAATTAAGTGATTTTGCTAAAATTAATACAATGAGTGAGTAAGTAGTCTGATATTTTAAGAACTAAAACCTTAAAATGAAAAAGTCGATAGATTTTGCAGTTCAATATTTAAGCAATAAAGACAGTTTTAATATTTTCTTTGGTTTTCAGTAATTACTTGTTACCTGAGACTTTTTATAACCTCAAAGTATTCTTGTTATATTAATAACGGAATATACTAATAAGCAATTGCAAATTTTAAAAAATATATTTCAATTTGAACAATGTGAATATATAGTAGTGGACATAATTACAGCAATTTATTAAATTGAATTAAAAATATGAGTTGCACTACTAACTGGATTTCAATATATATTTATTATCTATTCTATCATTAATATGATCGCTATGTTGGTTAATTTAATTTTGTACTTTAATGTACTGTATGAATAGTTTTCATATTTCGTTGGACAAAACTATGGCTTTTTATTTATAGTATTTCAATAATCCATGTCGATTAACGATTCTTTACTAGAGATTTGATTGAACCTATACCTCCATAATGTTCTGAAATTATAAAGTAAAAAAATATTACTGTGTTGAATTAAACAGTGCTTAATTAATTCACAAAAATTTATGTCACATTTTATAGAATAAGAAAATATTAGTTTTTAGAATAGAGCAAAAAACAATATTTAAATTTAATATATATTAAAAATATTAAATAAATAACACACAATATAAATTGAACAAAAACTCACTCATAAGAATAAATGTTAATATTTCCTGTTTTCTTCTTTTTTAATTTTAGAGATTTTCATAATTTGTTGTGTGTAAATAAAAAAATAAAGGTAATGTGAAAAAAGTTTGTCAGAAGTGGGATTCGAACCCACGCCTACAGAGTAGACTGCGACCTGAACGCAGCGCCTTAGACCACTCGGCCATCCTGACTTGATTTTAAAGTCGTCGTATCATTTATATAAACAACCTTTTAGTAATTAATTTATTATTACTCATAATTTAATTATTTGTTGATAAACCAACAAAGATATAAATGATTCAATTTCAAGTTACTACATTTTTCATAACAAATAAATAAACATTTTTAATTTTTTTTTAATTTAGACCATAGGTATTAAAATTGTCTTATCAAATATATAAATAACATTTTACTAATAAATTAATTATTACAAACAATTTAATTATTTGTTGATAAACCAACAAAGATATAAATAAATCAGTGTCGAGTCACTACATTTCTCATAAAGATTGTTATTATTTTTTTTAATTTAGACTGACTTGGTATTAAAATTGTCTTAATAAACATATAAATAATCTTTTAGTGACGAATTTATTTTTACAAATAATTTAATTATTTATTGATAAACCAACAAAGATATAAATAAATCAGTGTCAAGTCACTACATATTTCATAAAGATTGTTATTTTTTTTTTAATTTAGACCACTCAGCCATCTTGACTTGATATTAAATTTCTCTTAACAAACATGTAAAAAACCTTTTAGTAATTGCATAAATTAATTAGTTGTTGATAAACCAACAAAGATATAAATAAATTAGTGTCGAGTCACTACATTTTTCATAATTAAAAATAAAGATTTTATTAAGTAACATCATATATTTAAATTATTTGTCACAGACTGGAATTAGTATTACACATTTTCAGTTTAAGTCGAGTTTGATTGTTTATTTTAGATGATGATAAATATTTTATTTATAAAACTAACTGAAATTCCGCTTCAGTTTATTTGTCCTAAATAAATATTACATGGGAAATAATAAAATATTAAATTACGTCTATCACTGGAATTACACAGGCAACATAAATAATTATTTATTTATTATTTATCAGGGATATATTAAATAATTAATTCATGGCGCAAAATTTCAATTTTAAAGTAAATGTTCTTGGTGCATTTTCTGGATGAAATACATCAAATCACCGTTTCACAAAAGACGCATCATTCCGTTCAAATGGAAGAAGTTTAATTAAATTAAAACGGTTTAACATTTTAAATTTCTACACAAAGAAATTCAACTTTTATCGTCCAACTTCTTGAACAGCATGTTAACAACTTGAAAAATAAAAACAATCACAGAAAATTACGCCAAACCTGAATACTAAAAACAATTGTTTTTGTTCATATCTTGAGAAACAAATAATTTTCAGTAGCAACATTCGATAAAAATATCTAGAAAATTTTAAACACCCAATCACCCTAATTGCCATTGTATTCCCAGGTAATCGGCAAGCCCAAAGTGCAAAGATAAAAATAAGTAAAACCGTTTTCTAGGGGACAATTTCTGGAATTGGGTAGAGGGGTAAGTGCAGCGCAATAAAAGGTACTTAAAAACATCGAAAATTCTTGAGACATCTTCAGTTATTGTTCAAACTGTGTCAAGTGAATTACCAACTACAACCCCCAACAAAAATTGAAAATGTAAGTAAAATATTTTAATATTTTTAATATATTATTAAAATTTAAACATCAAAGTTTTCATTGAATGTTAGTTGCATCTTTAGTTTATTTATTATCTTTTATTATATCAATATGTGAAAAACATTTATTGAAAATTGGTGCTGCAACATAAAGATCTTGGAAGTAATCCACCTAAAAGCAATAAGGCACAATTACCGTAAAATGTAAAATGGCCATATAACAATTTAACAATCCTCACTTGGATCAGTTTGCAATATAGTTAAGTACGAGCGCAAAAGCGCATGAAGTGTAAATTCTGGGAAAAATGCTCCTTTGACGAAAAATCAAGTAAGTAAAGGCATCACCCTTTTATTTTCTCCCTTTTTTGTTTGAGTTCATCTAGTCGGCACTTCGAGAGCGGGAAATGACGCTTCATTTTCATTTAAAATATACTGGTCAACTTTATGGCGGTGACTTGGTAAAGTCCAAGGAACGGTAATGTTTTATTAATAAGTTTAAAACTAATGGTGATATTAAGCAGTAATTTTACTTCCACTTTATGTTTGTAGGAATGTACGTATTTGCATAATGTTACGAATATAAAAATATAAATATAAATACAAATTTTCTTAATTTTAGAAATTGATATGAAGAGAATTGAAAAGTTAATATTTTTTAAGTGCAGTTAAATTTATAAAAAGGTTTAAAATATTTATTTTTCAGTAACAAAAAGAATTCGGCTTAGTTCTTTTCATGTCAACTTATCATTTCTTTCGATATAGATAAACGTCCGACTTCCTGTTATTTTGCAATCTTAAACTGTCCATTAAACTTCATAACAAAGAATTTTGTTCGCACCAAGTCACCATTGCAACTCTTGAGTCACGTTTCACAACAATTTTTATCGGCACTAAAAACCTAACATAAAACTGTTTATAACTGTTTCAGATGTATCAAAAGGTACTTATATCTGCAACACAATTTTAAATACCACAAACATTCCAATAATACTTTACACGATTATTGCTCAGTCCAGATATGTGTTTTATTTCACGTGTTATGTACTGATTTTAAAATTTAACAATTTTGTTTTCTACTTGTTCGAAAAGTTTGAACACATATCTAAATTAAGTTGTGGCTTATTTAGCGTAATTGATGCGATTTATCAGACTTTGGGAACGTAATATTCATCGCGAAGAGGTTTTCCAATGGGTTAGAGACATTGATTTATGGACCACTATCACTCAAAGACACTTTCGATATCCCCCGACAAGCAACTATTTATCCTAAAAAGCTGATATCCATCTAATTGGAATTTTCTCGGAACGGAAATCACTTCCGGATTATTATTCCCATTATCACTCAGTCAGGTTTCAATTTTTAATACAATCTATTTTTGTTCAATCTAGATTCATTATAAAAAAAAACATTTACAAACTGTCATACTGAATTATTCTCTTTTTTTGTAGTACAATGCAAATATCTATGTGGTTATAAGTAATAAACTTAAATTAAAATAATTACTAAACCAATAAAATCTTGCTTACTGTAATTCAACTAATAAGAAAATGATCAACAATTTCGTATGATATTAAATAATAAAATCGGAAGAAAAGAATGATTGGAAATTCATATTATATTACATCCCGAACAGTGTGATTTAAGTAGCGATATTATCGAGAACAAGATCAGAATTCGCGATACCGAACACAATCCCTTGTCAACCCTGTACGCAACCCCATGTCTACATAGTAATTTCGGTCTGGTCTGATTTGCTCAATTAAGTTATTTACCTAATGGCGCCCGGACGTCCAAATTGCATAATAAAAACATCAAACCCACCGATTGGTCAGATTATCAAAACCGATTGTGAATATTGTCACGACAGTCGAGTTACCTTTTTTTGTGGTGCTTTAAATGTAATTATTTATATGCGATTTATGGGGGTAAAATTAATTTAGACACGAAAGATATTGGTGATGTAAAATCACGTTGACAAGTTTTGTGCTAGGGTTATTAAATACAAATGCATCAAAAATATTAGATTAATTGAGATTAAAGGAAGATTGATGTAAATTAAATTATTTATATGTAATTCCAGGAGATAAAATTAATTTTGGCACTAATGGAAAAAGGTGTAGGAGCCATAAAAACACGTTGACAAGTTTTAAGTTGAACATTTTGCGGTGGTGTCATTCAAAAATACAAATAAATCAAAATAACGTCTTTAGATTAAAAGGAAGTAAAACTTTCTTAGCAAATTCTGAAGTTTGTGGAATTACTCTTCGTAATGGCATCCAAACTTTTCATAAAACTTTACTTTTGATAGTTTCGATGCTATTATTTCTTAAACTTCTTACTTTATTTTTGTCACAATATGCATCATTTGAGATCGTGATGTCCAATAAAATTTCATGTCTAGCAAAATGCACCGGTTTAATGAAAAAAAATTTCACTGACTATTTTATAATCCTATTCGCAGCTGATATTTATCGCATCTTTCCGGCTGGATAAATAATGTAACGATTATATTCACTATTATTAATTTAATGCAAATGAATCCATGTAATTTAGTCATTAAAATAAACATTTCGATTTTGATTGCAACTAATTAATATTTATAATTAATCGTCAGATAAATTAATCGAAAACCATTAACATTCGATACGATTTTCTTTCAGGATGACTAGATCTGCAATTATCGTTTTGGCCCTGGCAATTTTCGGAGGGATTGAAGCAGTGCCGACGGATTTGACGACCCCAGTTCCAACAGCCGTGCACCAACCACAAGACCCGGCAGCCACCTTCGTACCCCACCAAACCTACCCTTATGCCGACACGTACGGAGGGTACCTGTACCCAGTAGCCTACCAGCCTCAAAACGATGGCTACATGAACGCTCTGGTTCCAGCTGCTCAGGTAATTAAGAAGAATGGCGAATGCGCCGGTATTGTAGGTTTCATAAACATAAAATTGAGAGATTATTAAAGTTCATAGTTTATAATATGTGAATGTAGAACATTCAAATCCGATTTCGTGCTTATGTCATCGCCATTGCTCAGGTAAGCCCTAACTAATTAGCTTTGGCTTAATTTCAACTTACACATAACTACCGTACTACAAACAGATGACTTGCTTAAACTTATCTAAGTTTCCGACAATATCCGTTTGCTTTGTACTACTCGAGTACAATGCCGTTGCCTTTTTTTAATTTACTTACTACTTAGAGATTAATTGTAATTAACGACTTTCTCTGCATTTACGTTCGCAAACCTTTTAATATTAACAAAACTTTTGATTAAATATTCCTTTTATTATACACTTCCATATAATTATTATTGTGCATGTGAAAATATCATCGAATATGCAATTCCCAAATTGCATAATTGGTTAAGCGTTGTATTTTCAAGTTTACATATTCATGATATGATTAACATAATATAACATTGAATTCGATACTATTCTGGTATGGAATGGAACTATCTACTGGAGACACATATTGCTACAAGATAAATTATGTTATTCCATTATAAAATATAATTTAATTCAGTTTCAATAAGTAAATTAATTTTTCAGTTTCTCTCTGTTGCACAACGTATGTCGGTAAGAATTTAATTTAAAAAATGTAGTTCATTGATAGGTAGTTAGCTGACTGTAACAAAAAACAGAACTTCTAATTTATATAAACATAATATAATATTTTAACGATTATTATTCCCGTAAATCAATTTGCATATAACAAACGAAAGAATGCTATTAGTCAAGACGAAAAGTGATCTAAATCAAAACATTCTTGTTTTATTGCACTGACGATAAACTTAATGTGAAAATATTTGCTGCAAAATGCGGTGATAAGGAACTAACGATAAACATCCTGTCACGTCCTGTATTTATTTCTTAATGCTCGATGCTAAGTAATAATTGAAATATTTATTAGTCATGACTTCAAAAAAGTGTGATAACATAATGTATCGTTTAAATACAAACGTGATTAATAAATTATAAATATATTATCAAAGTTCAGTCGTTGTTCAATTTTAAGCACTTAATTTAACATGGCCCCAATAAATATTGCCAATTTTAATTAAAATTCAACTTTTATGCAATTATTTTTATTAATAATAAACGTCATTTTTAAAATTAATGACAAACATTTCATGGTTCTAAACTGATTCGTATTATTCATGAAATTTACACAATGATTTATTGATTTTATATTTGAATAAACAATACAAAAAATCTATATTTTTTTCATCTACTACATTATGATCAAATCAGTATACAGTACATGTATCATAAATAAAAATTTGAAATACACAATATCTATAAGTTATTTCAGAATGTTACATGCAACATATTTTATATATAGCAATTTTTGTTTAAAATTTTTAAATTGAATCCATTAAATTTGCGTTATTTATGTGATACGGTAAAATATTTAACATATTTTAGTGTTGGCACATATAAATTTATTGATAGTGCTTTTAGGAATAATTAATATTTTAGTTATATATAATATATCAAAATGCTGTTAATCTTTAATAATTAATTTTTTCTGTTATGTATTTAAATTATTAAATATCATAAATACAAATAATAATAATTAATATGTATGAAATATTACAATCACATTTTTCAATTTTGGTTCGTTCCGATTCCTTGACAAAAACACTCCGGCTGAAAATTAAAGTAATGTCAGTAGTAATAAAACGGAAAATGAATGACTCCCACTATGGTAGTAAGCGTCAAACATTACATAAAGAAATGAACCTCGAGATTGTATTCTGCGAACACACAGTCGTACGTCTCCGCTATTTATACGACGCCTTATTAAATTTTCCTTAAGGCTTCAGTTATTTAAAACTGCATTATTACAAACATTGTTTATTGGTTTATAGAATTGCTTCAATTAAGGAACTTCATATTTTTTAATTTATTTCACTTTATTGCACAATAACAAAGTAATGAGAAAGGGAAATGGAGTGAGGATGGTACACGTTACGGGATTGGTTGTTTGTAACGTGGTCGTACGTCGACCAATGGCTATCGTATGTGGAAATCATAAAGTACCGAGGAGCTGAGGAATAATTAGTAGAAATTTCACTTTCGATCGAACAACTTGGAATAAAAGTTAAAAGTAAAGTGATAGATACACTTTTGGACATTAAACTTTTGGGCGCCCTTTTATAAAGGTAATTACCAATTTTGATTCGATTTAAATGAAAATTAATTGTTTTAAATCGTTAACCAATAAGTTTAAATTTTAATCTTGAAAATGTGATAATTACATTGTGTAAATATTTCTAAAACAATTAATTTAAAATTTATATTATTAAAATATTATACTTTTCTAATCTATTAGTTCTATATTTTTATCTAAATCAATTTTTATGTAAATTATTTTTTTATAAATTTCTTATAATTTATGGTAACATTAATTTTTATATCATATTTACAGTTCTATATTCATAAAAAAGTAATTTATTAATAAATATAAATTTTCTTTTCAAAAAATTTACACTTTAATTAAAATTGAAAGTATTTTTATTGTATTATTGTAAATTATTTTATGTCTTTTGGTGAATAAAAAATAGTTATTTTGTAAGTTTATTTAAAAAAATAAAAAAATTAATCATTTGTAAAATCATTTCTAATGAATAAAACTTATAACACAATAAATGCAAATTCTTGGAGTCATTAATTAAAATTAATATTAATTTGATAATATAATATCTAGTAGTACTAATTTTTTCATTTTTAATTAAAACTGACTTTAACCGACTGTAGTGGTTTAACCTTACCGGTTTCTAAATCACCTTTTTGATAGTTTTGATAAATAAAAAATAAACTCTTAATTTTAGGTAATTGGTTTGTTTTAGAAACAATTAAACAAAACAAATATATATTTAATTTAAATTAATTTTTAATAAGAATAATCTTTTAACCCAATTAATTCATTCAATTATTAATTAAAATTACTATTAATTTGATAACTTATTATACAGCACTACTTAACTTCTCTAATTCCATTTCCGAAGGTATTATAGTAAGTTTTCGGATTTGAAAGTTTTGCTCACCAGCTTTAAAGTTATTATGCAATTTTGCGCCTCAATAAAAAGATTGGATTTACTACTTAATATTGAATTAACTTAATTAATTACTTATTAGTTATAAGTGGATCTATTGTTATTCTACAAAAAGATTATAACCTGAGATGAAATATTATTAAATTAATTAACACAAAAGCAAGGCCTTCTTAAAATAGTATTTAATAATTAATATTAAACTTAAGCAAAAAATGATTTTTTATTAGTTTAATTATTTTATTAGAACTTTTTTATTAACTGTTATAAGTTATTTCATAAAGAAAAGCAGATCCATAACTGCTGAAATTTTATATGGTGATGATAAAAATATTTGTTATGTCAGAATTTGCTAGAAATACACATGATAAATGCAATTTATCACTCGTCAAAACTAAATAAATATTTGTTTCATCGATAGTACAAAATTTTGTAACGTAGACTCAAAATAAACAAGAGAAAACCTAATTTTTACAAATAATTGTTCGTCGAAATTCCATTAAATTAGTTATATTTATATAAAAAACCATTTACTCACAATTTTTGTTTTTCTGTTTTTCAGGGCGCCCTTCAAGTGGCTCTGCGAGTGTTTGCTAAAGTGGGATTGTTCCTGATGGGCGGGCTTACCCTGCTGGTAATCGGCGGCCTGTTCACCACCGCAGTCTGCTCCTTGACGCCCTTGTGCACCATCTCGTTCATGGGTCTCGGCGGCCTCGACAAGGACTCGATGCGCTCCTTCATGACCCCCGATCGCATCTCAGCTGCCGCCGCCCTCATCCAGGACGCCATCGGCAAATACCAGCGTCTCCAAAGGGCCACCGGCAACTAGGAAACGATGCGTTGTAAGTGATTGATTTTTTGAGGCTTAACAAGAACGGCTTTTGGTTCCTCAACGATGGTTTTATCATCATAGTCACTGTAATTAAGTTATATTATTAATTTTGTTAAACAACCGAATGTCTATATTAATATCATTGTATTTAATTATTACATTTAACGTTAATGACCTCATTTACCGTATATTATTAACAATTTATTTAAAAAATAACAAATAGTTTTAAAAACATCCGGGATCAAATAAAATTCTATCGAATTCTAAGTTAAACAAAATGAGGTCATTTTTATATATACATGTTATTATCAGATTAGTTTTTTACATACTTTGTGCATCCACTTCATAATTTTATAATTGTTTTGCCACATCAATTTATTTCAAAATAATTAAAAAACAATTCTTGTACGTGCATAATTATAATTAATATAATTAATAATTGTAATAGTTACTCCCGAAGTAAAATTAAACAAAAAAAACAAATATTACCAAATATTAAAACAAATTAAGGTTCATCCGAAAAGTTCAAGTATTTTTGCGCATATTGATCGATCTATGTTTTTCATTCATTTTAATAATTACGTTAATTAGTGCTGAGGATGTTTCCACTAGTAATAATTTAGATAAATAATTACAAAATTCCATGTATGATATTCATGATTTAAAGTTTAATTTGATTGGTCACATTCTTTGCACTTTGTATAATTTTAGTTTTATTAGTATTAATTTTAATTAATTTAGTTAGAATAGATACTAACATTTAGTGTAGTTTTTGATGAAAATTCCCAGTTTTCTCATCGTATTAAGTAAGCCACAAGGATAAAGACTGACCTAAATGAGGCTCCAGAATTGATGACAGGTAGTTCTTATTTCCAAAATGTACATATATGGACCAACCACCACTTTCTGGATGTGTACAGACCAATTATTATTAGGACGAATATCAAATATTCTAAAATTCAGTTTAAAAAACAAAATTAAACCAAATCAACCATTAAAATTGTTAAAAAACAGTATTATTAAAGATTCCTATTAGTTTAAGCCTACTAACAAATTCCACAACTACTAACAAATCCGAATGACAACCAAATTTTGTACAGGTTAATATGGAGCACGATATATATCGCTCTGTATTGACGAATTGGTTGGCAGGGATGCAAATACTCCTAAAACTAGTTCTAAGATTCGCGTTAATTAACACAGAGCGAACATTTTTGAATCGTAACATAGACAGAACTCTCATAAATCCAAGTGCATACCAACTTTGTATAGGATTATGCCAAAAGTAATATTCTATTGAAAATAAAACTATTGGCATAATCGATTGGATATGTGGTGATTTATGAACTGTAAATAAGTAGTTTTTAAATAATTAGTGTACATGATTATAAGGGTGAAGAAAAAAGTATGACAGATGTTAGAAATTAGAATTTAAATTAGTAGTTGGAGTGTCATAAACCTTATTCTGAATTCGTAATTCAGAAAGAGGTTCGTGCTTTGTAAATAATGAGTGTACATGAAATTGCTGCCAAGAAATTTTTACTTCTCGAAAATACTGATTTCAATTTTTCGAGTTGTTCGGAACAAAATTAATATAAAGATAATAATTTAAGTGTACGATTAGTATTAAAGAAATAGCCAGGAACAGATAGTTTATATTCGGCAATAATAAGTTTAAATTAGTTTAAAGTTTATTATTGCTTTCTAAAATTTACTTAACATAATTTACTCAAAATCTAATATTATATCAAATCTCTCACAATATGTTTAGTTGTCTACTTTTCGTAATATATATTATACTATTCTATATATGATTAATTAGATATAATTCTGCTGCTATATAATATAAAATAATTAAACTGTGATTGGAATTCTAATGAATATTAGTATTATCAATAATTTTAATATTTTCTGATATTTATAATGGAATAATTAACATTGAATAGTTTAGTCATGATTGGTATTAATAACAAGTGCAAGACTGGTGTTGTTTACTTAAATTGATTAGTTTTGACCAACAAAATTAATCGATTAAAACCACACCATAAAAAGTAAACTATACACATTTTTCATTATTTTTATGTTAATATGATATTTACTAATACTTAATTTTAAAATATTAACTAACCGTTCATATACTGACCTGATAGTAATAATAAAATAGTATACACAAAAATCACTTAATTTACGACTGGTCAATAACAGATTTGGTGCTTAAAATATTACAATAAAAAAAATATGAAATATATTGAATCCATTAACTATTTGGTCAATTCATGAAGTCCTAACGTATTGCTTGATTAAATTTATTTCTTTTCTTTAATATTTTTAGTTGTAATTTTTAATTGCTTCCGGACAATATTAGTTTAGACACAATGGTGATGGTATTAAAATAAATGTTAATAAGTTTAACAGTTCTTCAAAAACGCCAATTTTTGTACAGGTTGGCTTAGAATTCACCATTCGAAATATTGTTTTGGACGATGAATTCTGAGCTTGACAATTTGGTGATATACGATGAACTGGTACCTATCCAATTAAAATTTAGTGTTAATTCATAAGAATCGATAAATATATTCCATAGATTTAGTTTTATAGATTACAAAATACTCAGGAACAACATCGTCGATCAATATTCTACGAAAATACCAGAACTTTTTGTAAAATAAATATTTAATTAATATTCAAAATTTTATCCGATATAGCTTCTATGCATAAACAAAAATTGTTGGCTTTATTTTCTCTCTATAAAATTAAATTCTTAACATCAAAATTATACAATATTTAAAATTTTTATTGATGTGGTCAATTCCTAATTTACATTGGTTAATAAATTTCTCAACAATACTGAATTTGTATGAAGTGTAATGTTATTTTTAATAAATTTTATATAAATTAATAGTGTTGTTTATTTAAAATATTAAGAATCCATTAAGGTAAGTATTTAAATTTATTACTGTTATGCAACAATTGAAATACCCAAAATCGTTTGATTTGTTCCATTTTGGTACAATTAGTAAGAAATTTTCAGGACATTACTGAAAACGATTTACCCAATCGCATTTTATTGGATGTGAAACAATACAAAAAGGGAGGAAAGAAATTATTGAAACCATTAAATCGAATATTGAATATTTGTTTTTATTAGTGCCTGTGCAGCCCTCATATTTTATTAACATTAATAAAATGATATTTTATTAAGTTACTTCACGTTTGTTTGCAAATTAATATAGAAACAAAGCAATATGTGGAAATTCGAAGCTTCTGAATAAATTCTGTTACTTTCCGAGAACATACTCATAACATGGATATTTACGTCTCGTGCAATATCTTTATACATTATTGAATATAAAATTTTATTTCGTTTTATTCGTCGCAATCCCGCTGAAATAAATTGTTATCGACAAATTTAATATTTCATATGGCCGTTTGCATGATTTTATAGTTATTGCTTTGTAAAAATTGATATTTTAAGAGAATGTTTCGATAATGGACAATAAAAATTTTATGCGAGAGAATTTTTACGAAAATAATTTATGACGGTAAAGTAAAACCGTGTAAACTCATCTTCTTTATCAAGTTTATTAAGATATAAAATATTTTAAATCAATATGCTATATGCAGTTATAACAAAAAGTTAATAACATATTTTTTAATTATGTTAAAGGTTGTGGCGAAATTCACAAACATTAAATGTTATATCATGTCTCTCAAGCCAGATAACCGCTAAAATAAATTACTTTTATAAATAAGTTGAGCTATAATTCATTACGAATTACTAAAACTAGTGATAGGAAGTTTTAAAAAAGTGCTTTTAAAGCAAAACTACGATTAATGACGTGTTTCCTTTTCAGTTTGTATTTATCCTCTGGGAACAATTAATCATTATTAGTTGTAAAAAGTGTTCCAGTTTTATAACTGTTTGTTTCCGACTGCTTGTTAAATATAATTGATTCATAAATTACTAAAAACACGACTATTAATTACAATTTTCTATTTCACCTATCATAAATTGTTTATACAATTGTAGGCGAACCGAAATAAAATCATAAAACAAAATCAGAATGAAAACTTTGTTTGCCATCATGTGTAAAGAAGCGAATAAAAACTTCAAAATAACAAACTTAATATGGTCTGAAAAGTTTTGTGGCCCTTTATTTTTGCGAAAGCGTCGCCTTATTTGTATCGGTAAAAGTTCTCCCTCGGCCGCACTACAACGCAAATGCAATAAACTTTTTCGCATATCATTATTGTTTATTTTAAATGGAAATCCGCGGTTTTTGTCGTTTAGCGTGTTTCCGAATCAATAAAAGAAAACTACCTTTTGTGCTCCATTCGATCTATTTTTCTGTTCCAGCTTTTTCATTTGCTTGTAGAGCTGAATTTCTGTAACGGCGCAAAGCCGATTAAATTTTATTATTGCATTAAATAGTGTGGAATTTGTTAGGGCACATAAGTTTTAATCCGAATGCTGCTTAAATTTGGCACCGTCTCTCTCTCATCTGGGCTACTTAGGAGTAAATTCACTTAAAATCCTACAATCTGACCATTGGATTAACACAATGAAGGTTAGGTCTCGCACGGCTTTCACAGGATTAAATAATCTGTACCAGTTAATTTATAAGAAGAATTTGTGTGCTTATTTAAAATTATGCGGATACATCAGGATTTAAAGTACCGATTCTGCATTAATCCAAACGTAACAAAGTAACAAATCGAGATAAAATCCATAAACCCTTAATTATCGGGAACACGCGGACAAATTTAACGAACGACTAACGCCCGATGGAAATTGCAAAGTAAGATAAACCGTAGATGAAAGATCCCGACATGCCCAATTTAAAATTACAATTCTCCGTCTGTTACTCCTTTCAATAGAGATAAGATTTCAACCCTTGTGTTATTGGACCTCAGTTAAAGATCCAACTTTTATCGGGGCGCATGAATTAAAGACCCACCGATTGTGGCAACTCAACGTTCACTTATTGACTCGCGGACGCTTGAACTGTCTTCTGCTAATCGAAAATTCACTCCCGACCAATTCCAACCACGATCACTTTTGAAAGTTATATTAACACATCTTAAATAATTGTGATACGTTAATGAATTTTAATTATTGATACATCTCATATGCATACGTACATACGTGTGTGTGTGTGCCGATACTGATTGACAACCAGATGTTCCTTTTTGATTAGATGCGATTTGCAATTCAATGTCTGGCGGCTTCCAATATTATTTGCATTTATACATACGCGATCGACTTGAATTCAAACTCGATTCGAATTATAAAATTACGCCAGCAATAAATTTTAATAAAACTGGGAGGATCATGCTGTTTCCAGATGTGAATTTTTATTTCTACACGAAAACTTCTCGCGTGTCACTGTGCAATTTTAATAATATTTGAGGCGTACCGAACATTTGTGTTGGAAAAAAATGAGAACATTGTTGCGGTTCACATGTCGAACTAAAATTTTTCATTAAAATTCTCGTCCCCTTCGGTGATGGTACAAGTTTCGGCGTAAAAATTACACCGAAATGAAATACGTGTGTGGGATTAAAGAAATTGTCACAGGGTTGAATTAATGGGCTTCATTTTCGACATCTCTGTGTGTCGTTGAGGTCATATTTCCGCAGCAAATTGGGACGGTGAAAAGATCCATATGGAAACGGTCCTTCTTGTTTTAATCCAAAGCGTGAACAATAAGCGACCACACACTTATAACAGACCATCGTAATCAACCCACTAAAATTCCACATTGCACGTCATAAATCATGCAGGAAAAGTGGTATGACGCCGGAAAACAATTGCTTTGATTGCCGTAAGTGCCCGGAATCACCAATGGAATGGTCACGCGTGATGTTCACTATGTTCCTTGATTTTCGATTTTATGATGCCTTTGTTCATGAAGCCCATTTCGTTATTAATTACCAATAAACAAAGTGGACAACAAATTACGTCCACGTCGCATTTCCGTCTACTAAATATAACTAGTTCGGCCCAAAATTAATCTCTGTTATTAGTACATCAATATTCAAACATGAAAGCAACAGTTTATCATATTTGCTGGTTATCCCAAAACTAACTAGTCACTTTAATTCATACTTTCCTGAAAGGTCTAAAGGATAATTAAACGCATTGATCACCATGACACAATTGTATTTCTTCCCAGTCTTTGCAACATAATTCCGCTTAAATAAAATATAACCCCTTCGTATTAAATGTTTTGAAAGAAGTCTCCTTGGTAACTGGGTTTATTATTCCCATGTTAAATTCACAACAATGGTCATTTTGCCGCGAATAGCTGTGTAAGTTTGTTTGGCCGGCGTTTCAATAACTCATTCAAACTGGGTAACTGCATGGAATCCGAGGGTGTCGTCCCTCTAAATAATAGGTAAGTGAATAATTAGTGTGACCGATCGACTCGGTTGTATCTGTTAGTGCTAAAATACTAATTGTTACGCTGTAACTAGTGGTTTATTAAATTATACTAACTTTTCTTTCAAAACATCAGTTCGTGTATGACATTAGAAAATAAAACAAGGAGCAAACATAATTTGACACTAGTGCTTTAGGAACATTTTCCCTAACAATAGTTTATACAGCTTGATAAATCGTGGAAGAAAAATATTAATAAATACATCTAATTAGTTTTAACTTTATGATAATTTATTTGATACTAATATAATTTTATTTTATCATAATTGATTAATATAACTTCTAAAGTAGTGTCAGAAATCTAAAAATTATCAACAAGTGTACATTTTCCACCATAAATAATAAATTAGAATTGATTTCTTTAAATTATGCACACTATTTATTTTACTCTTGCAGTGTTTTTGATCCAAAAATGGCCAATCACACAATAGATATCTACTTTTTTTCACTTAGTCCCCCCTCAAGGGCAACATTAATGCTTATAAGAGCTTTAGGTTTAAAGCACAACGTAAAGATTGTAGATATAACTCAAAAGGAGCAATTCAAACCAGAATTTCTTAAGGTATGTTATATTTTATTGAATTATATGTAATTTATATAATGCACAGAATTCGATTCGTTTTATTATTGTTTATATTTATCGTTGTGTATGTTCGCAGATAAATCCAATGCACACAGTACCAACGATGGACGACCACGGATTTATACTGTGGGAGAGGCAAGTAAGCCAAATAAGATAAATATTTTACACATGTTTATTCGCGCGCCGCTCGTAAAATGTCCACATGCATCCGCATCCTCAGCCGGCTGCAACTTTTTAGCTAAATCGTCTCACTCAATTCAATGTCTAAATTCCGGCCCGTCTTCTAAATCATTTCTTTTATAAATGTGCAGCTTAGCGGAAATGTCGTCTTCATCCTTGTATCATCTCCACCACTTTAACATCAATCATTCTTACACACTTACGATATAAATGCACGAAATAACCGACGTCTCACTCACAATAAAAGTCCCACGAGGAAAAAATGTTAAATGGACTAATAAATTCGGATAAATTACAATAAGATGTTGAACCTGATATAAAATTTATGTATATATTATAATTTTGTATATTTTCAGCCATGTGATCATGAAGTACTTGTCAAACCAATACGCGAAAGATGACAGTTTGTACCCACAAGATGCCAAAAAAGCAGCTGTGGTTGACCAAAGGTTGTACTTCACTGCTGGAACATTATTTCCAAGATTAGGCGACTTCTGTGTTAGTGTACAATCAAAAAGATTTACGCCTACGATACTGTATATGATTTTCAGGGTCCTGTATTATTTGCGGGACAACAACCTCAAGAAGACAAAAGAGAAAAAGTTGATGAGGCACTTAAGACTTTGGACATGTTTTTGATAAATCAAACATGGCTGGCGGGACAGTATTTAACCATTGCAGACTTTTCAGTTATTGCCATCGTATCAACGGCCGAGGTAACTACTTTAATGCCTTTCAGATTCTAATTCGATGTAAAATTATGCGCTGCATCTTAATTTTTCATTTAAATGTGATTTCCGACGACTGCAACAAACTAAGGAATTTGATTTTAGGCAACTGGGCAATTTAACATTCAGAAATATGATAATTTATGGGCCTGGTATCAACGGGCTCAAAATGCAATGGCAGGATTCGGTTATGAAGATATAAATCAAGTGGGAGCGAACGCATTTGGAAATGCATTCAAGAGCAGATTGAATTCATAAAATTGTTTCATTTCAGCCATTTATTTATTACGTATTCGTTTTATTGCTTTCAATTAATTACAACAATAGATCGAGGCCGAAATATCACTTTATAGATGTTTATTAATCAAAACTAGATGAGTATTTATTTTTATTATCACCCGATTTGCATTAAAATATTTAATATTTATTGTTGCTTTATTCATTTTTACTGTTTGTAGTGTCAATATAATCATATTTTATAAAAATTGTTAATATTTTATGGAGCAGATAAATGTAATTTTCGGTAGCTAACAGATCATGAAGGTTCGTGATCCTCTGAAATAGTGTATGGATGTATTGGTTAAGAGGATTTCAGCAGATACTTAATACAATTTCTCTACAGACCGCAGGATCCGTCTTATTCACGTTACAAATGCACTATCTACAAGGCTTAAGACAAGGACCTAGGATACTGGGTTCTAAACGATATTGTGGTCAATCCTGTTTCCTTCTCAGTGTGGATCTCCGTCCTTAAATTAATTCTCCACCAACATACTGCAAAATATTTTAATGGTTAATAGTTTTTTGTTTGAGTAAAATTGTTTTAGTTGAAATTAAATCCTGGTTGGCAGAATTTACATGAACTGTTGACTGGCTGAACGAAAACAGGTAACATAAACAAGCCACTGAGCAACATGCAATCAACATGTGACACATCTGTCGATTTGTATACTTTCGGACTGCTCAATGCTCAATGCCATCCAAAAATTGGTTTACAAGGCAACCACTCTGTTCGTGAACAAAACAGACTGTTAAATGCCGAGTATTCCAATTCAAATTGCACAAGCGAAAATTGTTTTATACCTTACAACTTAACATTAAATCAATAAACATTTACAGCACCATCAAAATTTTTTTAAATGATAACGAAAATTTTAATATATATTTTCACTCTCTTGTTGGCTATTGAATCTTTATGTCATGGATACAAACTTTTAATGGTGTTTCCTGTACCTTCAAGAAGCCATTTTAATTTACGAAGTACTTTGGCACGAGGATTGGCTAATGCAGGACACGATGTCACTCTTCTAAGCCCTTATGAAGATCATTATATTCCTACTAATGGAACCTATAGACCATTGGTGATGAATGAAATTTTGGAAAAGTACAGTGGTAAGTATTGTGATGTTTATTATGGCAGCATTTTAATTTAAACATTTATATAGAAAGTGAATTGGACATGTTTGCCTCTAGTGAATCAGCCTCAGATTTCTTTAAAATGATGACGAACATGCTAGAGCTAATATCTAGAGGAACTCTAGGATCACCAAAGGTTAAAAAATTGTTGGACGACGGAGAGACTTTTGACGCAATAATTTTGGAAGAATTTAGAATAGATTCTCTCTGAATTTCTGATACCTGATCAGGCGAAGCTTCTTAAAGAATATTATCCAGGTTCCCCAGATATAGAAGAACTGAAGAAAAATATCTCATTAGCATTAATGAATTCGCATATTAGTAATTTTCAACCAGTTCCAACAGTTCCTGTCTGGAGTACCAGATAATGTGAGAACAATGAAATGGGTGCCACAAGCAGACGTTTTAGGTAAAATTATGATTTACATGACTGGAATGAATAATTAGTTATAATTTATAGCCCATCCTAATGTAAAATTGTTTATAACACATGGTGGTTTGCTAAGTACAACAGAAACAATTTACTTTGGAAAACCTGTGTTGTGTATACCAATTTATGGAGATCAGCCATGATTATAAAGAATTGACAAATTCTGATGAATTTTTATCTAAATTACAAGAGATATTTAGCATCCTAAGTAATTTTAATATCAAAAAACCCATATAAATAATAGTTAACGTCATTTTGTAGGTATTATGAAAATGCTCAGACAAGATCGAAAATTATGCATGACAGAAAAGTTAAGCCAATCGATGAAGCAGTATTCTGGGTTGAATATGTTATACGTCATAACGGAGCCGCATATCTTGCTGTGGCGGGTGAAGACCTTCCATGGTACAAATATTATTTAGTGGATGTAGTGTTATTTCTATTTGGAGTAGTGATAGTGCTATTGTCAGGATTATATATTTTGTCGCGTCGCATTCTTGAAATAGTATTAAAGTATAGATGCATGACGATGAAAAATAAAAAAGAATAAAACGTAATACCCCTTTTTTTAATTAAAATATTTATTTAAATTAAATAAATAAATAAAATATTAAAAAAAATTAAAATGTTTATTTTAAATTTAAAAACTTTTTTAAATTTTGAAAAAATTAAATTTCAAAAAATGTCTGTTTTTAAAAATTAAAATATTTATTTAAATTAAAAAAATAAATAATTATAATATTTAATACAAAATTAAAATAATGGAATTAGATTAGAAAAAATTTGAATATATTATTTAAATAAACAATTAAAATTTAAAAAAAAATTAAATATCTAATTTAAATTAAAAAAAAAAACAAAATATATAATTTAAACAAATTAAATTATTGTATAATACAACTTGTATAATTTTAAAAAATAATGTAACTAATTTCAACAACACGTAGGATTGTTTGAAATCGTCCATCTTGCATATGCATAAACTTAGATAACTTAGAATATATATAAACTTTGTAAATAACTAAATTTTTCTTCTGCTAGTTATATTTGTTACATTGAATAAATAAAACTTCTTACCCTTTTTACAATAAGATTGGATTGATGTTTTTCTGAAGATCTCTGCATAAATAAAACGGAAAAATTACAAGATAATTTAAAGATTATTTCGACATTCGATTTATTTTGTAGCGACCGCGTCGGATATTACCGATATTACAGATTCCGATATTACTTAGACGAACCGACAAACAAAAATTGCAACACAACTATTTATACATTCTAAATTGTTTGTTACAATTATTAAGTAAAAGCAAAAAATCTACACACAGTGTGTTATTATATTGCGGAATAGTAATATATAATAAACTCTATATTTTAATAATTATTGCTCCATCTAGGTAAATAATAGAGAAACATCATGGAACACTTACAGAGGTCTACATCAATATTTTTAATTTATGTTTTATTTATAATTAACAGTTTCAGTTAGGTTTATTAACATTTTTATTTAATATTCCAAACAACATAAACAAGTAGCAGATAACATATGAACAATACAGACAGAATAAAAAGTGATAATAGGCATGCACAATAAACGACCACTTTAAATAAATATTATTATGTCAATAGTGTATCATTTTCAGTGACTTGCATTTTTTTTATTTAAAACTTTGCCAAGGTCGCTTTGAATTGAGTGGTCGGTAAAAACAGTAAATAAATAATTACCCACGGAAAACTAATTATAATTATCATTCTGTATTAAAATTAAGAAAAATTTACAAGCAAAAAAATCTACCAGAAAGAATTTAAGTCAAGTTACATTTATTTATTAATATTATATTGTTCATACCGAGTTTTAGTAATCGACTTTCACCATAACTGGTCTCCTACTCATTCTTCGGTAACCGATATTTAGATCAGATACATTTTAAGTATTTCCTACGCCTCCAAATCCATTGATAAAATTTTACGACCATATAATTATTTAAATCGGTTCAAGAGCATTTTTAATTGGTTACTAATAATTGTACATTTTTGGAGTGCTCTTTTATAACATGATAAATGCATAATTGAGTAATAAAGTTTCCTTAATTTTGCCAATAACGAACCATGTTTAACTCGATTAATTAACATTTTGTTTCATAAATTGTTCAAACTAATTAATTTGTGTGTTGTATTAATTACTTAGCGCACGTTAATAATTAAAACGTCAGTACAAACATTCCTTAATATCTATACCTGGTAATTTTTTAAAACTGCATGGTGATTCTTATCTAGCAGTAAAGTAAGGTAAACACGAAAAAGCAAAAATTTATTATTAACGAGGTATTGACAGCAAATTGTATGAATAATTTCTCATTAAAACAGTCTAGATATTAAATATTCAATTTTAATCGTTAAATTATCTATCGATTGATAAAATATGATAGATTAGTATTCATATTGTATTTATTATGAAGAAGTAAATGACCTTCGATTTATTGTACTATGGTGCACTTAAATTTACTATAATTCAATCAATCTTTAATACACACATACAGTAAATAAATCATAACAAATCCGCAAAATATTTTCCGTAATTCCTTTTCGAAAGCCTGATTTATAAATGAAAGCGTAATGATTGATAAAACTGCTCGAGCAACGGTCATTTGTGAATCACTAATCATAATCATTACTTATTAAATTCACAAATCTGCAAATCATCTACCTGAATTTTTTTTTTGGCGTGTACGATGGAATTGAAAGAAAATTCAGCGGAACTATTACTCATAGGAAACATAAACGACGGAATTCCTGGGCAGGGGATTCGCGGGGCACGGTGCGTCCGACTTTATATAAAATCTGGGACGCCGGCCGGCCGGCATTCGCTTCGTTTGTTGCGTTCAGTTCGTTTTGTGTTTGCTCCGTTGTTTTATCTAAACCAGTAAGTAAAATAATAACAAATAAGTACTCTAATTATGAATGTTCGGTATGATTAACTGTAGAAAAATGCAGTTAATTGTAGGAATGAAAGTACCGGTAATTTTATTGGGAAGTGTAGACATGCAATTTTTTACGTACATTGTTGTTTGATACTAGATGTAACTATTTTTAATTGAAGCGTTCCTATAACCTTGAATTGAATCCAATTACTCCTACATACTATTAATGAATGTATCAAATTGATTTGTAGTATTTTTCTATACATAAAAATTATTTTGTTCTATGGTTCAAAAATATTTTCTACGTGTGCATTTTGAATAGAATTTGCTAGAACTGTAAATATGTTCTAATTTTAACGTATAAAAAAGACAAATGTTTATTTGTTTATCAGGCTTCAACAAATAAAAAGATAAGATAATACATGTTTTTGAAATTATTTAAGAAATTTTAAATATCAAAAATCATATTACTACGATTGTAATAATATAAAGCAATAATTATGAATAATTTATATTTCATATTGTCATCCAATTAGGACACGTAGACCAAAATTAATCGATAGCCACCAAATGAGATGAAGTAATTAAGCACATGACATATTTTTCAGCCAACATGCCAATCGATTTCTACTATATTCCCGGATCTGCCCCATGCAGAGCCGTACTTCTGGCTGCCAAAGCCGTTGGCGTCGATCTGAATCTGAAGATCACCGACTTGATGAAGGGCGAACATCTCACCCCGGAGTTCATCAAGGTAAGAATGCCTTTTGGTTTTGGAACTTGTCAGGTCTTGAGACGCGACTCGCAAGCATTATCGGAATGTAAAAAAACAACGGTTGGGTAGAGCCGGTTTTAAAATCGACTAGCGTGGTTCCACTTTACGTTTTGGGTACTCCCTTCACCGATCTTTTGATGGACAGTATAGTCCGACATAAAATTTGTAAGAACTGTAAATATATACTTATAAAAAAAGGTTGAATTAAAAAAGATGTTAAATTTAGGATTCTTGTATTCTCTGTAGATTTTGAAGGTCGTCATTAACTTGTTGTTCGACCTATGTATGATTCAACAATCTAGGGAAGTTCCCAACGATACATTCGTGGCTGAGGTTGTTGGCTTTTGTGTACACACTTTTCGACTTAGGCAATGTCGGTTGCTTAATTGTGCTTGAAATGTTTTTGCAGTAACGAAATGAGAGTTTAATGCGATATAAATTAACTTATTTTTAAACTAGAAACAATCCTAAATCAAATTTAATATTTTAAAAAGGGACTTTAAAAAGGTTCTCCACTGCTGCAGTGATTGCGCTGAATTAAAAAAATGTACATATTAAACTAGAAGGTTTCGAATTTGGCCAAAAATTTGATGATTTTTGACCAGCCAAAACATTTTTTGAGCAATCGAAAGTCATTGTACAGAGAAACACAAAATAAGCAGAAAAAAAATTAAGTTGTGGGATGATTTGCCTTTGAGTTACAACTGCAGCAAATTTGAAAAATATGGTTTAAAGAAAAACGCCTTTAAAGATAAAATGATTAATTTCATTGTTATAAATAGATAAATATCAGATTTAGAACTAATCTGCTATTCCAGAATCCTAAAATTTACCTTCCTCTTCAAAAAATGCCTGTTGGGCTCTTGTAACTCTTCTTCGAGATGATCGAGGCAGCTCGTTGGCACACACACATACTGAAAAAGCGTATCACATTCTCTAAACGTCTATTTCAAGTGCTTTTTCAATTATAGACCCGGAATTAATTATGAAACACAGCAATTTTGAATCCTAAGCATCGAGAACTTGCTTAATGTCATATATTTTACAAGTATTACTCAACACTAAATTGCTAATTCCATAAAACATACTATATAATGCAATATCCATGAATTCAATCAATAAAAATATTTTCATCATTATAGCCCGAACAACACTGGTAAGCCTCTTAGTAAACGTAACTTTCTAACTTTTGAGCGACTATTCATTAGAAAGCTGTAATTCAAAAAGTACTTTAGATATTCATTTGAAATTTTAGTATTTTATTTTTTGAAGTTATATCAAAATATTTTTTAACTTTTTCAGTTAATTTATTATCATTGTTTTGCGAGTTTCAACCTTTTTCCATCATTTTACTCATTACGTATACGTTACTAGTTTCCGCAAAACTATCAAGCGTGTAAACTAATACCCTTCAGTAAAACCATTTCCGCTAAAACTGCGGCTTCCTCTGTCACTTACTTCCTAGAAACCCAACCAATTCTTTTGTCTATATATTTCGATTCCAGTACATTTCTGTTCTCGGTAACCGAAATAATTACAACCGAATTTGTAGTGCTCAACCGTGACTAGAGACATTCCAAAGAGTAGTTGACCTTGATTCAGCACATAAATCTAGAAAGTTTCAAACGCCTCTTTACGATCACCGAGTGCATCGAATAAGGGAATATTAAAAGGAAAATCGACGATTTCACAAAATTTATATTTTACGTGGGACTTAATCATTAGAAAACAATCAACCAAAACAATCCTAATGTTAATTTCAATTTTTTGTCGTGTTTCAGCTTAACCCACAACACACAGTTCCCACAATCGATGACAATGGTTTCGCATTGTGGGAAAGCAGGGCCATCATGACATACTTGGCCAGTCAATACGGAAAGGATGACTCATTGTATCCCAAGGACCCCAAAAAACGCGCCCTTGTTGATCAAAGACTGTACTTCGACATTGGAACTCTTTACCAAAGATTTGCCGATTATTACGTAAGTAACAATTATTTAACTATTTGTCCATGAAATAATCAATGTTTTTTTTTTTTTGTAGTACCCAGTATTTTTCATGGGAGGCGAATACGAGCCAGCAAAACTCGAAAAGATCAACGAAGCCTTCAAATTTTTCGATGGTTTCTTGCAAAACCAAGAATACGCCGCAGGAAACACACTGACTTTGGCCGATTTGACACTTGTTGCCACAGTCAGTACCTACGAAGTGGTTGGTTACGACTTGACCCCATACCCGAACGTCAGCAAGTGGTTGGCCAAGGTGAAAGCCACAGCTCCTGGATACGAAGAGGCTAACGGCAAGAACGTTTTGATCTTCAAACAGTTGGTTGACACTTTGACCAAGAAGTGATTATCTAAATTGTAGATGTTTAAGCTTTAATAATATTTAATATTGTCCAATATTTTTATGCTTTAAAAGCACAAGATTTTTTAATAAAGTTATTTTTACACTATAAATTAATTATTATTTACAGTTTGCTACATATTTTTAAAATTCAAACTTATTTAATATAAATAAAATAATGGTTAACGTGTTCCAATTTAAATGCGATTGAATGGTATCATATGCTTTTAAAATTGAATTGTACAATTAGCAATATGCAATTTGCTAGTGCAGAATTATTTTTCTAAATATTTTCAACCAAGTGACAAAAAAATACCTTACAAACGATTAAATTAATAGATTTCAGAACTAAGATTGGTGAAATCCTCCTCTAAGATCCCATCTTTATAATTAGGATAAACCAGAATTTTCCATTATATAATTATATAAAGATAAAATCATTAGAAACTGTGATTAAAATACTACTGTAAGTTAGAAAACTCAGATCACACTTTAAAACAGTCTGTACCAATGAAACATTCACCTAATGTTTATCGATCACAATGTAGAAACCTGCAAAATATATTACATAACCTTAACAAACCAAAATCCTAATCACATGAATGAATGATATTTACTAGTTTTTCCACTCCGCAAAAATATCTCTAGTCAAATTTACTGCGGTACTAGCAGTTACGTCACAGCACGTCACTCTAGTCAGTCGTAGCGCGGCTGATAACCCAACTTTGACAGTCCTAATCCCTTGTCTGCTACGACCTGAATCACCTTGAGTGAAAGACGTAAGTATTTCATTGAATTTAAATGAAAGTTACCACCAGCACATGTTCCTTCGGCAC
Organism: Aethina tumida; assembly: GCF_024364675.1. NCBI lineage: Eukaryota > Metazoa > Arthropoda > Insecta > Coleoptera > Nitidulidae > Aethina > Aethina tumida. Next base: position 17,290,089 of record NC_065437.1, on the reverse strand, counting down.
TACCCGGTACAGTTAACATAAACCTGTTCATATGGTTACAGAATAACAAGTGAAAATGGCATCAATTGGTAAAACAACTTTACACAACCTTGGCAACTTAAGGAACTTAAGGGTGTTGATTAGAAGAAACTTAGCAACGACAAATGCAGTTGCCGCGAAACAGATGACTGTGAGGGATGCCCTAAACTCAGCACTTGATGAGGAGATTGAGAGGGATGATAGGGTATTTTTGTTGGGTGAAGAGGTAGCACAGTACGATGGGGCCTACAAAGTATCCAGGGGGTTATGGAAGAAATATGGAGATAAAAGGATAATTGACACGCCAATCACTGAAATGGGTTTTGCAGGTATGTTAACCAATAATTTGTCACTTAAAACTTTGGTTTTATCCTTTATAACAATTAATTTATTACAAAAACTTCATTATCAGCTGTTTGTTTTAAAGTGGGGTTATGAATTGTCAATCTGACATTTGTCAACCTCAAAAATTTCAATAAATTAAAACTAGTTTAACATTAGTTGTTGAAGATATGTTGGTTATAAATCTTTCCTGTCTTTAAAATACGTTATATAATTTTACATTTAATAATTGAATTTAAATCCGTATTTTTTGGATCTGTGACAATGTTGTTACAAAAAATGATCTACAGTTTATATAAACTTACTTAGTTTCAGTCTCTCCAAATATTTATTTATAGAAATATTCTTTATAAATATCAAATTAAATAAATTATTGTGTATAAAAATGGATATCTAATAAATAATTTTAAAAAATGATGTCTTTTGTAGTCTGAGTTGAAGATGTAATGTAAATTCGCCCATTACTTTGTTGAATGTTGTAGAAAAATATTGATGCGACCGAAAATATAGAGGAAACTTTTTTATATTTATATAATAGTTGTCTTATTCAATAGGTATTGCCGTTGGTGCCGCGATGGCCGGCCTGCGCCCCATCTGCGAGTTCATGACCTTCAATTTTGCTATGCAAGCCATCGATCAGATCATAAACTCTGCCGCGAAAACGTACTACATGTCCGCCGGTCTCGTCAATGTCCCGATCGTGTTTAGAGGTCCGAACGGCGCTGCCGCTGGTGTAGCCGCACAGCACTCTCAGTGCTACGGCGCCTGGTACGCCCATTGTCCTGGTCTGAAAGTAATCTCCCCATACAATTCAGAGGATGCTAAAGGTCTATTGAAGGCAGCTATTAGGGACCCCGATCCGGTCGTGTTTTTGGAGAACGAAGTACTGTATGGTGTCCAATATCCTATGTCAGATGAGGCTCTGTCAAAGGACTTCGTCCTGCCCATTGGCAAGGCGAAAATCGAAAGGCCAGGTAACTTATCGCCGCGTACATGTACATGAATTGTGCCCTAACATTGTGTTACTTTCAGGAAAACATATAACGATAGTGGCCCACAGTAGAGCAGTAGAAACCGCCCTGATCGGAGCGAACGAACTGGCGGGCAAGGGAATAGAAGCGGAAGTAATAAACCTACGTTCACTCAGACCGTTGGACACCGAAACGATCGCCCAGTCTGTAGCGAAAACCAATCATTTGATCACAGTAGAACAGGGATGGCCATCGTGCGGAATCGGTGCTGAAATTATTGCGAGGATCATGGAGAGCAAGGCCTTCTTCCACTTGGATCAACCCGCATTAAGACTGACCGGTGTCGATGTGCCGATGGCCTACACTAAAACTCTTGAGCAACACTCGTTACCACAGCCGCACGATGTCGTTGAAGCCGCAAAGAAATTGTTGAACGTAAAATAAGTAAATTGCCTATTGTCGTTTTTAAGACCAAACCTGCCGTTTCAATTCTGTATAGCATATACATATTATTTATTTTATACAATGAAAATATATTAGCTGGATTTTTTGTCTAGTCCGATTTTATACAGAGTTGTAAGATATGCATTTTTATGTTTTATACGGTTCTGTGTTATTGCAGATGCTCTAAAATACGTTGTTACATCATTGTTTAATCCATCATATACGACCTTGGTCAATTTATTTTATTTTAAGCTGTAAATAATAAATACCGATTGTTTTAAAATCTTGAGTTTAAATTATTTTTGTTTAACATTCATAGGGCAGGCATTAATAGACTTATCTTTAAAAAACATATATATTTAATTAATCAATTAATTAATATTAAAATTCAATTAACATACAAAAAGCATAGAATTAGGATTAACATTTTCTTCTAACCTTTCTTTTACTGGGACCAGGTTCTTCAGTAAAGCTTTCACAGTCAGATTCTCTTGTCTCTGTATGATTAATGATTGTACTTTGGGAGCTTTCAGTATCACTTACTTCCATAGAAGTATATCCATTATGTTTTTCCAGATGATTTTGATATGCTTCCGTTTGCCACTTTGCATCACAGGTAGGACACAGAGCTTGGCTCTCCAAATATTTGTTTATACAAAAATTATGAAAGACCGCAGCACAATGTGCACAAACAACAGCCTAAAATTATTGTAGTTTAATTTAATTATTTGTACCAATAGAAGTTTTATTCTTAAATAAGGGTCTAGAAATTTGTAGCAAAATGATTAAATAAATTAATTATGGGACTAGTAATAATGATAACTAGCTTTATATTTTTCAGAAAATGAACTAAGTTGAAAGTATGTCAATAAATATCCGTTTAATTGCACAAATGAAAAAATATTACATTTATGGTTTTTGCACTTTTGTACAATTAAACAATTGTTGCATCAAATTTATAATTAGTATAATTTAGAAACACGTTATAGATAAACCAAAAAGATAAATAAAAATAATAATTACCCTGAATACTAATTCACTGCATAACTTGCAGAGTGAATCAGGACAATGCTGCCGCAAATATGTTGCAAATTCCATTTTTGTCCTCAGTCCTAGATAAACATAGTCCTCATCTTTGATGAAATATCCACCTTTTATCCAAACATTCAGTGTATTCTGTCCTTGATCCCGGGTCATCTTTCCCACAAGTGTTGATGTGATGTTGATGCAAATTATAAAAGTAATTCTATATTCATCAGAACCCAAGATTTCGGATATTATTGCTTGGAAATATTCCAATTGTACTGGACTAAATGTAGATTGCAATAAAGCAATAGTATCACATTTTGTATTGATCAGTGCTATACATTTATTGTTTGTTATTTCACATCTTCCATAAGTTAATTTCAGACCATTACGAACAATCTCACCGTTTATTTCTGTTATAATTAACTTCAAATCCTTGACATTCTGCACTGAATCTAAAAAGAAAAAGATCTTGTCATGAATTGAAAAGTATATCAATAATTTACTATACGTATTTTATATATTTATATTTTGTTGTTACCTGACGAAATACTTTGGCAGAAATCGAAAATTGCCTTTTCAGTAGAAATTCCTTTGCCTATCATGTACTGTATTAAATATTGTTTTAAATTTGACATTATTAAAAAGTGTTTGTTTTGAAAATATAACCTCAAAAATCTAATATGAACAATGTGTCGGCGCCAAAACCTGGACGGGTGTAATGTCAGTTGCCTAATCGTAATCTACTTATTAAGTAGTATTTGTTTATTTAAATGTTTAATGTATAATATTTAATTAAGCACCGGTTTCGAAAGTAGGAAAAGGGTGAAGGGTGAAGTAAAACATCGTAAGGTTTCTATATCACTTATTTAACAAAAAAAACATACATATACAATACAAAATAAATTAAGATTATTTATAAGATTACCATAGCATTGTTCTTCAAGTCATTAAATTTTGCCATAATAACATTATTATTGCGCAAATTTACTAACTTCAATTTCGGTAAATTTATAAATGGAGTAACAGATATTGCGCTTAACTTATTATTTGACAAGTCTACCGACATTAAATTAGGGCATTTCTTAATAAGTCCCTCTGATATATGTTCCAATTTATTATTCGTTATTTGTATAAATTTTAGGTTCGGCAATATTAGTTCACCACTCAGCGTCTCTAATTGATTGAAGTCGATATAAAAAAACTCCAAATTCACCAATTTATTAACTTCATTGATATTCAATGATTCAAGTGAGTTGTTCGATAACATCAACATATTCAATTTTGCCAAACCATTAAATGCACCATTGCTTATGATTTTCAGAGAATTGTGAGTCAAATATAAGTTTTCCAGATTGATCAAATCCTTAAAAATATTCTCTGCTAATTCCTGAATTATATTTTTTGTCAAGTCTAACACTTTCAAGTTTTCCAATCCACTAAAGCTATTCTTACGTATTTCCCTTATTCCGTTGTCACGTAGTTCCAACGTCCTAAGTTGTGACATCCCCATAAACGTATTGTCCGCAATTGTGTCCCACTTGTTTCCACTCATATGCATGTATTCCACATTCTTGAGTCCACTAAAACCGTAACTTTGAATACTTAAATGGTTGCTGTTTATTATGTCGTATCGCTTTAATTTTTGAAAGTTGTCAGGAGCGTGAAAACCCTTGTCGATGTCAATGTGTTCTGTGTCCTTTATAAATAAAACGTTGGTTCCATCCACCAAAAATAGTTGTATGTTCTGTTTGTAGTCATTTAGGCCTACACAAGTAAAAATACTTTTGTTGAGTGTGTACGTGCACTTATTATTCATTTCGACTTCTTGGGACGAGACCGAAGACATTAAAAGTGCAATGAATAATATAAAGTTGATCTGAAAGTTTTGTTATTGTATTTATTAAATATATTATTTATGGGCACACGCTTACCATTTTTATGTTTATGGTTTCACAGTCAAACGTATACTGCATTTTGTTTTATACTGACCCCTTAGGGTTATCTACATTTGTAAATAATAATCTAAATAATATATATGAAATACATTAAGGACACCAACTCTCAAAATTAAATGACGTATCCATGTTTTTAACATAATTTAGTGTAAGTAGTTTCTGTTTATTTTTTACCATTTTTAAGATTACGGTTTCACAGTTAAACGTTATGTGATATTTATTAATTAGATGAACATGAATAAACTCATAGGAATATTTAAAAAATGTCTGATAATAAATCCATATTTATTCTAAAATTTGTTCTAAAATTTTACTAAAATTAATTAAATTTTATTGCTATTGGAATACTTAAATATGTAGAATAAGAATTTAGGATGGTATATAATGAAATAACAATATTATTTATATCTATTTATTTAAAATTACTTACTCTTAGTTCATACAAAGAGTAAAACATATACATATTCTGCATTTCAACTTTGTAACATGTTTTCTGCCATCGTTGCATTTGTTATTTTAAATATTTCCTATACATTTATGTAATCTATTCTAAACATCCAAAGAGTGATGAACGGAAAATGATAACAGTATCCATCTAATTCTGAAAACAAAGTTATGGTTAATTAACACTAATATTATTACTTGCATTATTAGAAAATCAACAAGTTTCCTTTTGTTCGATGCAGTGTGATAGTTCCAATTGCTCGAGGTATTGTTTGCATTATTATTTCTGCCAACACCCTCATAGATGGAGAAGAATTATGTTAAAAGTACACACAATACTAAGTAGTAATATTAAATGACAATGTGATATGTTATGAAAAGATTTTTTTAAATACACAATACTTTTTTGAATTAACACTTGATTTAATCTAACGCATTCACCATAATTTTATTATTGAGTGTTTTATTCGGTTTAGTTTTCATATCAGTGGTATGGTAACTTAGAATGTAAGTAAGTCATTTAGTTATCGATTTTGTTTAAAAATCGAGTTGCATTGGCACAGATACCATGTGTTTAATGCATTAAATTGTAATAAAAACTGTTCAGTGAGTTAATAATTTAACATCTAGCTTTGTATAACCAACATAGTAAGTCAGCCAAGCAACGGTCAAAAATAATTTGGATAAAACCTTTCTATATGCGTAAGTATACAATTAGTTATAGTTATATTAAGGAGTAACACCGTGTGAAACACAATAATACAATAATAGATTTAATAAAAATATAAAGAAGCATGAACGGAAACACTAATAATTTTAATGAAACAGATGTATTTTCTTGAATATTAAATCAACTTACTTGCACTCATTAAAAACATTCTAATGATGATATGTTTTAATATTATTTTGAGGTTGGCTACCAAACTGCACCTGCTCACTCAAAAACCTCATTATCTGATAATTATTCTAAACATGGACAGTTTTCAACTAAGTAACTGGGTCAAACTTTCGCTAAGTTACTTTTGCACACAACAAGCTGTGTCCCTAGTCATTAAAGGATACGTATAGGGAAAATATCAAAATATGCTTTGTCTTTTCTGCCAGTACAAACGATAATATTATCATTGATATCACAATACATCAGTAACTTTTCTTACAATCAATTTTTTTTGGAACTATATTAGGTTTACCAAATAATAAAAAGGGCTAATAACAATAAGCACTTAAAGTAATTTTTATATCACTTAAATATAAAGGGTTTTTTTCGGGTGTATTTGGTCATTTGGTTTTTTCGTTGACAAAAATATTTTTTTAATCTACTAGACATTGGTATACAATTTTAGGTTCAAGGTACTTTTTATTACAAAAATATTGCCTCAAGTATTAAAAGCTTGTAAATAAAACCAAAAGAATTGTTTCATTCGTTAAAAAGAAGTTTTATGTATTATTAATTTTTGAAAATTGTTGAATGCAGATATATTCTATGCATGCATATAAAATAATGTTTAGTTCATTTGGTAGTTTAAAAATTATTTGTTTGAATTACTTAATTTTGATATGTTTGAAATATTAAAATAATTTTTTTATAATTTATTTTTCGTAGCCAATGTAGTTATAAAATACATAAAACTTCAAATATATAAATTGTTATAATTTGAAGGAAACAACATTTCTTAATTTTAAAATTATTAACTTCCAAAATATAAAGCATCATAAATTATTAAACACAGTTGCGGGACTGTAAAAGAGACTTCCGGAAACTCTTATCATGTAATTCGACTGGTATTGTGGAATCAATAGTTAGTAGAACTGTTCCGAATGTAAACTACCCTATGGGAAAGTGCTTAAATGTAGATATGCATATTGTGTAATAGACATTTAATATACTCAACTAATATTAGTTCGTAGCGTAGCATTTACTAAACTGTGATCTATTTTGCTACTTAGACGTAAATTTTAGCAATAATATGTTGAAAATGGTCTCATGTAATTATTAACTATTATATTTAGGTAGTTATACTACAAAATCCTTCAACATTAAGCAATGATAGTGTCAATGGTCACAAAATTGTAATAATGTTTGAAATTTTTATAAAAAAAATATCAGCTTAATGGCAGTGTTGCCAAATAACCCTGTACAAATCTTCCTTAGGAAGTTACAAATTGAGACTCCCTATACGGAATCTGTTCATCAAAATAAACGTGGTTATAAGTTGATTAATTTTTGCCTCAAATAAGCAATACTTACAATATGAACATTTGGGGTGCAAAATCAGTGGTACCCTGTAAAGTTTTCGCCATAATCAACACTTTTTGTCCGTCAACTGTGCCTAATAGATTTAAAATAATTTATTGCTATTATTTCAGAATATATATATTTTCCATATAGAATATTTAATCCATCCCTTTATAAAAATATAGACTACACAAATTGTTCATGATAACCGGCCATACTATCCAAATATCGTAGATTTTTTACACTATACTTGTGGGTACTTGATTGTCTAATATTTATATTGTTATTAGCTCTTTAGACATTACATCTAGCAAGATAAACTATAAACATTCAGTATTCTTAAAACCCTTAATTTACACATCAGATTAAAAGTTACATTTATTACAAACTTACAATCCTAGTGGCCTATTATTTATTATTATATTTTTTTATTGTACTTCTTTATACGTACTGATATTTGTCACTAAGGGCAGTTGTCTATATAATGTAAGCGTTATCAGATTATCCTCTGATCTTAAAATATACATCATGCATTTATGTTTTTATTATGTATAAATTTTATAGTACGGCAGCAGTTAATCCTATTTACATGTACAAGATAAAATTACATTTTATGATATCGGTCATGGGTTTAATCTAGTCCTATCCTAAACATCTAAACACAACAAAAACGCCTGAAAATCAAAAACAGACAAGAGTAAACTATAAGCGTACTTACACATTTTACAATACACAAGTTTTAAGACACGCTTTAGGTGATGCGTTTTTTTAAAATAGATTGTATTACTATTTTGAGTGGTTTTGATACAGAAACTACGTAATTAAAGCTTATTCTTACCACAAGCTTTTAGTGAAATTATGTTAATTATTACAATTAGAAAGTGTTTCTGCCTCGGTTTTTTGGTGTGTTGTGAACTGAATCCACACAAATTTACAATACTTATCAATATTTTTTCACAACTAATACATACTATCTTATCATATTCAACAACACTCACATTTTGCTCAGATGATCTGAGCGACAAGACAAATCAACGATTTGCCAACAATTTTAAACCAATTCCACAACGTGGAGTCCATTTCCAGGACTTACACGCCAGTATTGTTGTAAATGTATGAGACTGCGGCGTCTTGTGCAGGAGGGATTCGTCTCGTGGAAGAATTATTGTTGTAAAAATGCGAACTTTTCCTCATACTGGTGGAGGAAGACATCATAGCTACTGTCTCATAATACCTTAATCGACCGCAGCATTTGCGGCTCTTAATTATAGCCACGAATCCTCTCCTGTATTTCTTATTAAAAAACGCATACAAAATCGGATTAATACAGGAATTGGAGGCGCCCAACCATTGGGCAATTGGCGTTGCGATGGGAAGTATCTCCTCTTCCCATGATTCTATGTCACCCCCTAGTTTGATCCGTGCGAATATGACGTACAATGGAAGCCAGCTTAACACGAATAGAATAACGACGGCCACCAGCATCTTAACAACTTTGACCTTCGACTTCTGTTGCATCCGTTCCATCTGCGCATCCTTTGTGTCCGTCGGAATGTTCCTCTTCCAAACCTTGATCCAGATCAGGACGTAGCACATGGTGATGAGAATCATGGGCAGGATGTAACAAAATACCATGTTGGCGATCAGAAAGTAAAGGGCTCCGTTCAGGGAATCGGGCCAGACTTCGATGCAGAGTTGGACGTCGGGGGCATCGCTGAAGATCACCACCAGGTCGAAGAATATCGCCCAGGGGATGGTGGTGGTCAAGGCGATGAACCAGATGAATATTATCATGATTCTGGCGCGGCGTTTCGTTATTTGACATTTCAACGGCCACCATATCGCAAGGAATCTGAAACGGGGGGAAAAATGTTTATAAATCGAATAAATAGATATTATAAGGGATTTCTATGATGGTTATGATAATTTCCGGGAGTGTGTGTGACTTTTATCTCCTTTAAGTGTATGCAATTCAATCGCAATCGGATCGGCCTAGATTCCCTAAAATTTCCCGACCTTGACACAGTTCCATCCAGAAAACTTTTATATATTTAACATCTGTCTTGTGCTTTATTTTATTACATTATTCTCCTAATGCGTGCTTATAATTCGGACTGCCGGACTGTTTGTACTTTATGTCGGGCATTTTTTATACTTAACGGTCCATTCGATGCCATAAATACCAGTCACACAAGGGATACATAACAATGGTTAGGATATATAAAGACTTTTAATGGGGTACACAAGTGCCACGATCTGTGGATTAGGTCAGCTATATTTTTATTATCTATCCCTTTGGACTCAAAATCATGTGTTAAAATCGTTCGTAACAAATTAATTTTATTTAGTGTCATATGTCAAGGTTAGCTCTGTAGGGCACTAATAAACTGGTTAAGCCTTGCATGATATGACAAATTGATTACTTGGCGTGTCTGCATCAATATTTTAATGAGATATTAATACCGCCAGGTAATTTGTATATACGAGCGTGTAATGGGAAATTCTATCAACGTAGTCAGCGAACTAAGACAGCCACCCCAAAATTCGTTTAATAATTATTGACTTACCCAGCTTGTAAATGAGTTCGTTTTTTACTTATTTAGCAGGAAATGAGGAGCCAGACTGCTTCCTGATTAACAGTGAATATCGAGGTTCGCAATTTAAAAGATTTTAAGTTAATGAAAAAGTAATTGGATAAAAGGATGTTGTGTTAATTATTTTTTTTAATGGAAAGATGTGAGAATATTGATACAAATATAAATATTACTGCTTTCAGTTTCGGATGACTGGGGAAAGGTCAAGTTCTTCGATTCAAGCACGACGTTTATTGTTGTTCTTTGATCTATAGTGTTTTGTCAGACATACAAGGTGATGCTTATTTTCTTCTGTCAAGGAAAGGATTTAACACACCGAGAGTATTACGTGATTCATCGATTGTGATCTGTGAACGTGAGTTTTTAATGAAGAGAACAAAGAAGAAATGCTAGTCAGTAAATAACTTTATTATGTTTTTTAAATTATTATTGCACAATTTTAAAATCTCTAACTTTACGTTCAAGATTTGAAGGTGCAGGCAAATTACAACAGAACGGTTCCCCAGCACATTCGATTGCGTTCGACGGGACAATGTTAAATCACCGTCTAAACGTTCCCTTGGGGCAATTCTCAGGAGGCCAACAATGCACTTGTCTAGAACCCGTAATTTGGCGGGGACTCATTTTCAACGGAAATTAGATGGTATTTCGGAAAAACGCACGTCCCCATAATCTTGGACGCCGAACAAGCAGAATTCTGATTTGCTACACAAATAATAAGTCCATCAATTCCATTTACGTCCAATTGTAATTTGTCTTGAATCTTCCGGGATATATAAAAAAGATAAGACGAAGCTAAGTGGATGATATTTATAAATAATTTTTTTTTCAGCAAAAGCACAATATTTGAAGCTTAAATTCATCTCCATGATTGTAAATGACAGATATTGGTTTAAAAGCGTTATGTGCCATACATTGTATGAACAATGCTGTTCATGACATAATAGATTACTTACCAAAGGTCAGATGTCGAAGAATTAAGTTAGCATGAAATCGTATCAGTGGATTAATACCAAATGCTATGAATTTTGATCCGAGCTCAATATATTGTGCAGTATCATATTTGTGATGTCAGTTATGATATTTGAGGCCGTGCCAGATGTTATTGTATTTAAATTGATGGCAATGGCACAGAAAACAATCAAATACCCACACTAAATTTTACACATAATTAATTGTCAAGCTTTGTTAATATTATAAATATGTTATTAGAAATCAATCTTATTTAAGATGGCTTCCTCACTCAATTATTATTTATTAACCTTGTCTAAGGTCGTTACGTAAAGAGGAAGTGAAGGTACAATCAATATCTAGGTAAATTAAATCTACAACATTCAAATCTCTGTAAAAATTTAAAATAAAAGAATATCATTAAGTAAGATGCAACCTGAAGAAGATCGGCCTTTTAAGCGATAATTTTACAATTGTTCTGCATATAAATAAATCAGATTTTCTCTTGTCGAGTGTCAATAGCAAGCTATTGATGTATTCTTTGACCTAAATATTGTAACACTGCGCCTGGTTTATAAATTAGTATATAAATAGAGTAAATCATACACTAAAATATTGTTAATTTATTTTATGCTAATTTATTTTTTTCTAAAAAATCACACCGGAAATTTGTGCTTAAGAGATTTACCATATTTATTTTCAGGGTAATTTACACAGCTAGATCAGTAAGATGGTATGATCAAGGTTGAGCAATTAATTTTCTGATAGCAAGAAGTCGAAAGTATTGAAGAGTTTTAGAACAATTTACATGTTAGAGGTCATAAACATGTTACTACGATCAATTTAACCACGATCAGTGTACCTTTTAAGCAAACAAAAAAAAAACCTTCACGATTTACAAAATTGGCGACGAGGGATATTAATAATAATGTTATATGTGTATCAATTTGATCCTTTAACGTTGTCTAACTTTTTAATTAGTGCCTGATCGTTAATAGTTTGAGTAAATTCCAAACCATATTAAATTTTCAAAGTTTCCAATTCCCATGTAATATAAATACTTGCCTTAAAGTTATGACCACTTTCTGAAACACAAACTATTAGAATTACATCAAACTATCATAGATTCAAAACAACAAATACTTCCGCACCGAATAAATTATTTTCATTATTTATCAGCTTGCGGGCGATAATAGTGGTCCGGTTAGTCCGGGCAAATTACGCCCGCTTCTATTTGTTCGCTGTCTCAATGGCGGACCGGAATATCCGTCAAGATAGTCCGGACCTTTTTTTTAATTGCGTGTGTCCGTTATAAGATTGAACGGGTCCGATTTAGGAATTCCCGATGAACAGCACTGAATTCCTGTTGATTAGTGTATCAGTCAATATTGACTCGTACATCACAGTTTTGTTTTCTCATTTGTTTTGGATCGAGATAAATCGACATTTTATTTTGATTGTGCGTAAAAATATAATTTGAATTAATTATTTAAGTCGAAATTTACATATTGCATACCATTAAATAATTGCGAATGTATTAACATTGAGACTATAAATTATATATTGTCAGATATAATGGGTCAAGATTAGAACTTATTTATTTTAACACGAGTTGAAATTAAAAATGCGATATGCCATCATTAATCATCAATTAGCATATTTTGAAAATAAGTTAAAATTATTGCGTATGTCTATGTTTGATTAATTTAACAATTCATTTAATTATAAGCTTTATTTATTAATTCTGGTTGGATATATTTTGTATTTACAGTACAGAGATTATGTCATACATATATTTATTGATTTTCATTTTTAGTGTACAATTCATATGAATAAAGTCATACCATTTATCTTGATAGTATCCTTGTAAAAGTTTAACAGCTTGATATATTGTATTCCAGGAAACGGAAGAGCCAAGTATTTTAAAATTTTAATATAGTCTGCATACAAGTTTAAAGTAGTTCATACAATAGAAATCCACAATAATAAAATACCTACTGTGTAAAGTTAAACTACAATAGAATTGCGGCCAATATAACATGAAATTTGCCAAAAGTAAACAAAGCTAGATTATTACAGTCAAAGTGTAATTTAAAGTTTAACTTTTTACAATAAAAAAGCACAAGAATTTTAATAAATGTGTTTAATTTATTTAGGCTAGACTGAGCAATTGGCATTTAAATGAAAACTTCCAGATATGCAAATTTTTATGGTATATCCTTTTGTATATTTTCGAGCCTACCCGTCATAACAGCTCTAAACGACTTATGTTAAATAAATTGTTCTCGAAATTGAAACTTTGAATTACTTTAATTTTTTCATTTTCATTGGTTGTTGTCACATTAGTTTAAGTTCCACGTTGACAATAAAGTTCCGTTTGATATAAAACCTGTGACGCGCATAAAAAAATTTCAAAATTGCCTGTTTTGTCACAAAACAACTGATTTAATATCTCTAGTAATTGCGTCATACCTGAAGGACCAACCAACAAAAGGTGAAAGTACCTCTAAATTTTTCGTTGAAGAGAATCCCATGAAATGTTTCTCCTAACAACAACAAATCTTTATTAACATATAGGAAATTAATTGGTTTAAGGCTAAATTTCCAAAATTATTTTAGTGGGGGAATCAAAAACGCTTCTTAGTATATAAAACATTGTTTGTAAACACTTTAACCATTATTAACACAGCTAATAAACACTTATTCAACATGTATAAATTCGTGAGTCAAAAATAAGTTAATCAAACAAAAAAAATTATTGAACAAAATTTATTTTAGATTGCCTTCGCCGCTGTTCTGGCTTGCGCCTCAGCCGCTCCCGGTTACTTGTCCGCTCCGGTTGTAGCTGTTCACTCTGCTCCAGTTGTGCACGCCGCTCCAGTCGTACACGCCGCCCCAGTAGTTCTCAAGACGTCAGTTGTCCATGCCTCTCCTGTTATTGTGAAGACTGTAGCCGCTCCAGTCGTGCATGCCTCTCCTGTTGTTGTTAAGACTGTGGCCGCTCCAGTCGTACATGCTTCTCCCGTTGTTGTCAAGACTGTCCACGCTACTCCTTTGGTTCATTCCGTGCCAGTTTTGAAGACCGTTCACTCCACTCCACTTGTACATGTTCATTAAATTTCAACAGAAATAAATAAATTATTTTTTAATATATTGTTTTTATTATTGTTAACGATAGAGTTCAATTTATTAAAATTAATTAATTAATTTAATTATTGATATCCAAATTGTATTAATTATAGTTTATACTTTAAAATTTTTACTACCTAATACTTTTTTCGTTATTTTAAATAGTCTATTCTAAATTAATTATATTAATAATATATTTTCAAAGCTGCTAAAATATATATTTCTCAGAGTACAAGTGGATTTATAAACAGAAAATAAGTGTTATCATTAAAAGGATACTAAGTTATGTTAATCGTTTTAATAGCCTTTTAATGACTGTTTAAATTTGCATTTAAATTTTAAATCACTGAATATTTTGATGGCTTATCAGATGAACTTTATTTAATAACATCACTGTAAAAATGTATATTCCTGAATATTGAAACCGTGCAAAATTATGTTAATTGCTTACTTGTTGCTAATTGAACTCGTAATCATTAATTAAATTTCAAGGAATTTTAAACAATAATAAAAACCATATATTAAAAAAATAATAAATTATTTATTTCTGATAAAATCTAGTGGACATGTACAAGAGGAGCAGAGTGAACAGTCTTCAAAACTGGCACGGTGTGGACCAGAGGAGCAGCGTGGACAGTCTTAACAACGACGGGGGAAGCGTGTACGACTGGAGCAGCTACGGTCTTGACAACGACTGGAGAGGCGTGTACAACTGGAGTCTTGACAACGACGGGGGCGGCATGAACGACTGGAGTTTTGATTACCACTGGGGAGGCATGTACGACTGGGGCGGCGTGGACAGCAACAACTGGAGCAGCTTTGACAACTGGTACAGAGTGGCTTACTACTGTGCTCTGGTGGGAAACGGCCACTGGAGCGGCTATGTAACCGGGAGCGGCGGAAGCACAAGCCAAAACGGCGGCAAAAGCGACCTAAAATATTTGTTTGTTAAATTTTCAAAAAACTTTGTTGTTTTTTACTTACGAATTTGAACATTTTGATTATTGTTGTTTTGTTGTACTACTGCAGAATACACTGATTAATTTTTTTGAGAGGTGTTCTTATATATTCGTTGGAAACTTAAGTGATCCCCTCTTTTGATTATCAAAAATTAACCTTCATGTTTTAATTACATTAAGGTTGAGTTCTTGTCTAAGACAGTGCAATGAAATTTTATTTGGGAGGGTCAATGACTTTCACTGAATCTGTAGTTGTAGACTAGGGGAATTATTATAATAAATTCTATATAAACTTATTTTATGTGACATTGTTTATTTATTGATAATTATGACAACAGTCTGTTGTTTTACTATTTACGGTACATTTTAAAATATTTTAGTGAAAGTCATTGACCCTGCTATTGTGCATAGGTAGAAGTTTTAACAATTTGCAGTATATCATTCAGATTCGCAACAAGATCGTAACCTTAATAAAATGAATGAAGGTTAATTTTTGGTACTAAAGGGGGGATGTACAAAATTCGCATTTAATATAATATAAATACCCAAAATATTCAAATTCATTATCGTATCTTACAGCATACATAACAATTCCAATCAACATGTTCAAATTTGTAAGAAGAGCAAAACACATATTAAACTGTTCCTTAACAAATATTTTTTAGGTTGCTTTCTTCGCTGTTTTGGCTTGCGCCTCCGCTGCCCCCGGTTACGTTGCCGCCCCAGTCGCCGTCTCTCATCATCATCAAACAAGCGTAGTCAGCCATTCCGTTCCGGTTGTCAAAGCTGCTCCTGTTGTAGCTGTCCACTCCGCCCCAGTTATCCCAGTTTCGCCAGTGGTGGTTAAAACTCCGGTAGTACATGCCACCCCAGTTGTAATCAAGACTCCAGTCGTGCCAGTTGTCAAACATGTATCAGCTCCAATTGTTGTTAAAACTCCAATTGTACCCTCTGTAGTCTCCGTTCAAACTGTACCTGTTTTGAAGACCGTACATTCTGCTCCGCTTGTACATGTTCATTAGATTTAGATATTAAATTATTTATTGATAAGTTGTTTTTTATTCTCTGTATATTTAACCAAAATAGTTAAATATTGATCTATAATCAAGGCCTAGTTTGTTGTGAAAGTCACTGTCACAGTCCGGTGTTAATTGCCTTAATATAATTGTGTTTCCAGTAAAATACTTTATTAGAATGTAAACTGATAAAATTAGTAAGTATATGTCAAATTGTAGCACTATAAATTACAATAAAAATTCGGCAAAATTACCAGTAGTTTTAACGACCTCCTGAAGACAATGATTAAATACGTAAGTAATTTTTGAGAAAAAAAACTTAAATTTTAATACTTTTTTAAAAAATATTTTTAGGTAATTCTCGCCGCAGTTTTGACATATGTTTCAACTGCTCCTCCATCTCCGCCCTCTCCACATTATCCGCCACCTCGTCCAGCAGTTCATGGACCTACAATTGTAGTTAAGCCTGTAGTGGTTCGGCCTGCAGTTGTCAGACCTCCACCTCCTCCAGTCGTCAAACCTGTAGTTGTAGCTGTAGCTCCTGTTAAGGTTGGACCTCCACATCCACCACCACCACCACATCATCATCATCATTAATTTAAATTATTATTGTGAATATTGATTTGAAAATGAAATAAACAGTTATGTTACGATTATGGTTTAATGTTACTAATTTACAATAAATACTGTACCGTCACAATCATTTACATATATTATCGTTTGAATAAGAGCAGTTTCAATATACTGAGACACGATTTACGAGTACTAACAGTCAATATCGGATTTCCAAGGTATATATTTGCACAATTAAATCCTAATGAACAATTAAAAATAGAACGGCGTACTTGAGAAAGAATGCGATTTTCCTAAAACAATCCATAGTAATAAATTTTATCTATAAAAATGTAATGCAAGGATAAGATGCGTGTGTCGTGTCAGTTTTTAGAAGGGGAAGAATCTATAAAAGGCTTTGCGAGAAGAAAATTCCGCGTAATTGATATTTGTTGAGGTGGAAAATGAAGATACTGGTAAGTGAACAATATTATTTTTCTTTTACATAAATAATTTTGGTATACAATGAAATAAAATTAAAAAATGTTGGCAGAAGTAATTGTGTGTGGTGATGATTTTATAATTTTAGGTGATTTTGTTGGTTACTATGATAGCAGTTCAAGCTGCCCCAAGTTATTTGGCAAGTCCCTGGTTGGCTCCAACGCTTCCAATTCACGCCCCATTAATAGTGAAAACGGTACCCATAGCTCCAGTAGTTCACACAGCTCCAATTGTGCCGATTGTTAAAGCTCCAATCTGGCATGGCCCATTACTGTGGCATTGAAATTAAAAGGCATATGTATTTTTGATAAATTTAACATGTATTCAATATAGTTTTTGTCATTGAAAAATGGTTTTGATCCTTTGAAAGTAATAAGAAAGACCCGTTTCTTATGTAGCATTCAAATCTCTTCGTGGTATTGAAGTACCATAAACACACGAATAAGGAAATTTTGAGTCAAAAGATAATTATCACATAATTATTTTTATCGCTTACATATATTAGTAATTAATTAAAAGTATTAATTGTAAATTTTAATGATACAATGTATCTGATTCTGCCTAAATAACTTAGCCTTGGTAATGAGGAAGAACTACTCATATTAGTAAACGGTGAAATAATTACTTCATAGATTCAGCTCAATTGACTTTATTTTTTTCAAATTGCTTTCGACCTAGTAATCTATGTTAGAACTAGTATTGTGTTATCTCCATGTAATCGCATTTACATGTCACCTGTCTCTAGACAACCTCTAGATGTTTCGTTTTCGCGTTACACAACCAATAAACGGACAACGAGAAACCAGTAAACACACGAGATACGATCAATGTTGAAAAGTGTTACAAAATGGAAGTGTTCCACTTGTATCGGCTACATAAAAAGAACAAAACACATAAATTACGCGATGTGTGAACCAGACGAGGAAGGAGATGGAATCTTGAGTAAGAGAGTGAGAGTGATTGACACACTGAAAAACTCGATGTTTATATTTTTTTGTTAAAGTAAAATCAAGTGTTCATTAATTATGGTTTATGTGTTTTTTAAAGATTCGCTCAGTCATTATTTTTTTTTTAATTTTTAATTAAAGTTAAATTATAAAGAGTCAAATTGCTGGTGAAACATAATATTTCATCGCATCTTATCCTTGATATTTCTTATAATGAAATCTTTTTAAAATTAAGTCGGCCTCTAGTTATTCGCAATCCATTACCTGATATTATTTTATGAATGACTAAATTAATTAAAAAAATAATTTACAATTTCTTGACCCCTGCTTATTTAAGTAATATAAATGTGATTGGGACATAATTTGTTTGAAGAAACTAATAAAAATATGTAGAGGGAGTAATTTATGAATTTTTACTTGCCTATTTGTTAAGTTGTCACAAATGTCATGAGTTATTATATTTCAACATTAAAAAATTGGTAATTAAATTAAAAGACGGGTGTTCAATAATATTATTTGGATAAAAGTATTTTAGGTTGTCTCTGCCTTTGCTGCAATGCTTTCAAACGAAATGCACGACCCTTGCCAAGACCCATAACAAGAGTACCATGTCCAAGAAAATTAGGGATATCTGCGTCGAGTCCAGTTATAAAGCACACTTGCAAAGTTTCATGTAGATACTCTGCACCTGTGATAAGAAGCAAAGAAGTACGAGAAGATGTTGATGACATTCCTATTTGCACTTTCGCTTCTTGCTCACCAACATGTCTAGGTAAAAAGGAAAAAGATACTTTTGTATTTGAAGTTAAATAGTAAAATTTTATGCACGGTGTATTGTTTTTCATTAATCATTTTTGAACCACTCGTTCCGGTTGATGTGGTTATACAATACTGAAAACTTTTATAATTAATATGCACGGTGTTTCGAAATACCTTGTCTTGCACTTGACAATGAGCAACAAATACATCATTATGAACGGCTAATATGAATAGCGTTTAGGAAATATTCTAATAATATTCTCCGGTAACCATGAAGGTTAAACCCTAAAGGAGTGTCGATGAAAGAGGGGGATTTGGTAACAATTTTGGATATAAATTCATTGCATCTAACCAATTTTTTATAGTAAAACCATCAACAATCAACAAATCAACATGTTCAAATTGGTAACGTATTAACCATCGCCCACTAAAACAAACCCTACGAGACTCCTTAATTACAGATCGTTCTTGCCGCTACTTTGGCTTACGCCTCCGCCGGCTTGGTTGCCGTAGGACACCAAACCTCCGTCTCCAGCCACAGCTCCGTCGTCGCCCACCCATCTCCAGTCGTGCACGCCGTTCACGCTGCTCCAGTCGTCCATGCCGCCCCAGTTGTCCACGCTTCCCCAGTAGTAGTCAAAACCGTCGCCGCTCCAGTCGTAGTCAAAACTGTTGCTGCTCCAGTCGTCCCAGTGGTCAAGGCTGCCCCAGTCGTTGCCGTTCACTCTGCTCCACTTGTACACACCGTACCAGTCGTCAAGACCCTTCATGCCGCCCCCCTTGTACATGTTCATTAAATTTACGTCTGTGATATTTGCAATAAAATAATTTATTTCTTCAAATTGTTTTTTAATTTCATTTTAACTTTTAAGTTGAAAGGAGTATTGATGATGCTAACGGAAAAATAATATCCATTCTTATCATACTTGATTCCAAAATATTTTCTTTCTCAACATCTCAACAGATTTATCTTCAGATAAGTGGATAATTTACATATTTTATTTAAATAGGCGTGAAATGTTAATACGATTAATTTGGTTTCAAGGTTTCTTCCATAGTAACGTAAATGGCTAAAAATTGGTCATTACACGTGTATGTACTTGTAAATTTGTTGAGTGCTTTGGCCTAAGCTTAAAAGCTATTATAAAATATTATTTTACTTTTAGAAATTTATTTATATTTCATAAACAGCATTTAACTGACCTTAATTTAAAATTTATATTTTAAATTAATAATCGAAATTTTCTACTAATGTAATAAATATTTATTTTTTTACACAGTTTGTAGCTAAGATATTAACAAATTGTAAAACTTTTTTGAACTGTCGTGTATAATTTCTTTCTTTTATAATTTTTTTATGAAAATGTAAAAAAATAGTACAAGTGAATATGATAATAAATAACAAATAAGTATTCATTATAATTTTTCAGATAAAAATAATAGCGAAATATAAATCATATATATTTTTAGTCACCTCGTATCTCCTCGTACCGGTTTTTTGACCGTATATTTCATATTAAAATACTGTTAGAGGTCAATAACTTTTTATTAATAAATATATACATATTAAATATATAATTTTATGAATAAAATTTATTAGTTCAAGCAATATTTAAGAAATTATTGATTCGGTGGTGGTACTAAGAATAAATACAATAAAAATTAATTAAGTTTGTGTGTATGTGGGTTCAGTTCTTTCATAATTTGAAGGTTAAAAAAAATTTAAGGTGTACGCTGAAAATGGTGGGGCGAACTAGGAAACAAAATTCAGTATAAATTCGGCAACAAATGCCAAAACCTTATAGTTCTGCAGCAACTAGTCAAACAAAAACCTTATTCAAAATGTTCAAATTGGTAAGTCTACATTACGCAGTCACTTTGCCAAAAATATATATTTTTTTATTTTACAACGGTTAATATAAAATATTATTTTCAGTTCGTTCTCGCCGCCACTTTGGCCGTAGCCTCCGCCGGTATCGTAGCTTTGGGCCACCAAACCTCCGTCTCCAGCCACAGCTCCGTGGTATCCCACCCATCTCCAGTGGTAGCCGTCCACGCCGCCCCAGTCGTGCATGCCGCCCCAGTCGTACACGCTGCTCCAGTCGCTGTACACGCCGCCCCAGTTGCCGCTGTCCATGCCGCCCCAGTAGTTGCCGCCCCAGCTGTAGTCAAGACCCTGCACGCTGCCCCAGTAGTACACGCCGCCCCAATTGCCGCCGTACATGCCGCCCCAGTCGCCGCTGTTCACGCCGCCCCAGTCGTTCACGCCGTACATTCCGCCCCATTGGTACATGCTTCCCCAGTACTCGTACACTAAATGATTTAGTCTTATTTATTTCATAAATAAATTTATTTTAGAAAAATGATGTGTTTGATTTTGTGATAAAAGTACAATAATATTTGTAAATTGAGATCAAAAATCTACATGGAATTAAGGTTTGAAAAATATTTTCATTAAAATATAAAAATTTAGTTTTTCATACTTTTTTTATAATTACTTTAGATTTTTATTTGGTTTTTAATACTTTTTTTGGCGAGTTTACAGTAGTTTTTACATACATTTTAAGAAATAATTTAATTTAATTTAATTCTTTAGTTTTATTTTGTATATTAAACATTATTTTGTTTAATATCACTTGTTTGAAAATACTGAAGTAAAATCCCATAAATACATTTCAATCTACAATTCAGTATTTATTTGAAAGGAAAAACCGCAGATTAAACCTGTTACATAATTACACATGAAATCCGTTTGTTTCTGCCTACCGAGTGTGATTTAACTGCATCCGAGATGCGCTCTGAATTTTCAATTACTCATGAATAAAACGGTCTCGTCCACGTCCTGCATTAATTCAGGAATTTGACTGATATTTCCACCTTGACAATGACCGCTATTTTTGACAGTTAAAAATTGTATACAAGAACAATTTTCTAAAATATAAAAAGACTTGCAGAGTAAAACAATATTTTTTTTACCATCTACACAGAGATACAATGTCAGAATACAAGTCAGTTAACCAGATCGAAGATAATTTAAATAACCATAGCAATCTGAAACTTAACTTATTAACATTATTTCAATGGCATTCAAAATCGGTTAACCAGATCAAAATCAACAATTTATTTATTATTGTCAGGATAATACTCGGTTTGCCGAGTTTTAATGTATGTCGAGGTTATCATTTTTATTTATAGAAATTTGCAACATTTAAAATATACATTAACAAATTAAAAAAAAAAAAACTATTTATTGTGGTACGGTGAGAAAATCCGTTGATTTAAATTATTATAAATTACAAACAGGATAGTCGTTTGACAACGATTCGGATAGAAAATTTATAGCTGAAACGGTGCAATTTATGTTGTTTCGTCTTGCTTGACTTATATTTAATTCATTGCTTATAATAACCGTATGTTCAAATGAAACAATGTATTGTCGACGTTACTACATGCTAGTATTATAATTACTTAGGAGATTTTTCCTGTGGGTGAGAAAAACAACTAGGAATTTATTCATCTCATTTCCATTTTGACATATCGCAAGCTGAAAATAGAAACATAACAGGATACATTTGTGACAACAGAGAACATTTTGTTGTAAGCATTTACCTCAATTTATAGTCAATGATTGAAACGGAGCCAAAATGGCAACACAAATTGTATAAATAAAACGTAAGCCATCATGCTAAACTACAAACAATAATAATTTATACCAATATACCGTCTTTCATCATTACTTATTCTAATGTATTCTTTCATGCCGCGATCAAAATCTGTATGGCCAAATATTTACATCAGAGTTGCGTAATCGAGATATAATACTGATAAATTAACGAAGAATACATTTTTTACGAGTCCGTGTCCATTAATCATTGGAATAATAGAGATAAGCCCAAAAATGGCGCTCGTTTCAAGAAGCGAAGTCGTTGTGTTTTAGAAGTAGTACAACGTAATGATCCAGAAACATTTTCAAAACGATCCTTGATTTCGAAGCTAAAAATAAACTAAGTGAATGGAATATTAAAAAAAAACTTGATGAATGAAAATATTACTAGTAAACATAAAAATAAATAGCACACACAGAACAAGTAATCATTCATGGACAATTATTCAAAGTGCTTAATTAATTCGCAATCCGTATCTTGAAAATTTATGCATAATTGCTGTCAATGATTAATTGATTTTGTTAAATAGATCACACAGTTCAATTTGCCGATTTATTTTTATCAAATATACCTTGATGAGACTGAAACTTTTACCTTGGCAACACTTTTCTACTTATAGTAAATTTAATCAGACTATAAAAATTACAATTTTAGATTTGATGCTTTGATTAAACTTGAAATAAGCTGCCTTAAAAAAGTTGAGAAATTCAAAACTGATATATGTCATTTAAATTTAGAGAAAGTACTACTATTTAATATTTTTATTAAAACAATTTTATCTATTAATTATATTTTTATTCAGTAATGTTTAAGAATGAATTTTTATTTCAATTTGTTTTGTATCTATTTCAATTTTAAAATTTAATTTAATTTAAATTTGATCAAATTTTCAAATATATTATTTTCTATGAAACCATAGAGTTTTAGTAAGTTTATCATACATTTGTGTTTCTAAATCATAATTTACAATATTTAGTTTAATAAAAAATAAAATTTTTAAATTTATTTAAGATTCAATCTAATTTTCTTTTTTCTGATTTTCAATATTCTTTCTCTAAATCCGTGGAATTTTGGTTAATTTATCACATATTTGTATTTTTAAAACCATAAATGACATTATTTTATTTTAGTTCAGTTTTAAATTTGAAAAATCTTCATTAAAATAAATTACATTTTAATGAACAGTGTAATAAATCGATTTCAATTAACATAGAAATGGTAGGGCAAATACTAATCAATTGAATTCATGTAATGAATTTTGAGATAATTCATTATCTATTTCAGAAAAAGATTTATATTCAAGAAATATCAATAAATATATCCACAAAAATTTTATATTTTAATACTAAAATATTACATAAAAAATGTATTTTTTAGCTTTAGTTATAAAAATTGACTTTTATTACAATTAGGATAATTTGCTCGAAATAAAAACCTCAGATGGAACTAGTGTAAGTTAAGTTATAAACAACAGAACTACCAACATTTGAAACTAAATTCTCAAATTCCCCAGATACAAAATATTCAATTATTGTAGAAAAAAATTTGAGTAACATTTTAAAACCGTTGAATATTAAATCATGATGTTAAATTGTAATAAGGGCAAAATTATGAAAAGAAAATATTGTCAAAAAATTGATTAGGAAGAAATATGTTCTAAAACAAAAGGGAAAAGACACAACTTAGAAACTGTTATTCTCTCCAAATTAACTTTTTATTATTTTTATTAAAATAAACTTTTATAATTTCAGAATTCATTAATTAAATGGATAAATTTAAAATATTCATTAAAAAATATTAAAATATACTGATTTACTGTACTCAGTATCCATTGGAATTTGAATGCCAATATTTTCAAAGAATTCGATTAACCACAAGAGACCTTTTTTGTACAACGTTTAATTTCCTACAAGATATATGTTGATCATTTTATTTATTTATTTAACTACGAGAAGTAAAAAAGATTTTTGTTAAATTCTTCAAACTTGTACCCCAGATATCTTCTAAACGGTAAGAGTAAAAAAATTCTATGATACCTTTTTTGAAGAGCGTTCAATTTCTAACAAAAAATAGAAGTAGAAATTTTCTATAGGATCAAGTAATGGCGAGATATGAATTTTGCCATATGGGACTGAAGAAAAAATGGAAAACTGAGATGAGGAAGACTTTTCTATTAAAATTAACAGCTCATCTTGGAGAGCATTTTTTCATATCTAGCAATCAATTTTTTAGTGTAAGAAGTTAAAAAAAATTGTTTGCTCACTCTAATATATGTATATATTAATATCTAATAAATATTAAATAAAAAAATTTGAATAAATTCAATTTTTTTTCTCTGTCTTTCAATATTTTTATCTGTAAATCTATTTTAGTTAATTTATCACATATTTGTGTTTCAGAATTATAAATTACAATATTTTCTTTCAATCCAGAGTTTCAATTTTAAAAAATTTTCATTAGAATAAGTTAAATTTGGATGAGCAGTATAATATCTAATAACTCGATTTCAATTAATCTTGAAACGGTAACACAAATGCTAATTAATTGAGATCATTCTAAAAGTGTCAATGTAATAAATCGCGTCAGTAAGGTCCTGTAGCAGTGGTGCATAGCAAGGGCAAAGACGGCTCACACTAGCTGGTAGGGATTTTAATAACTATAAATACGAAATGCATGTAGGAAAATGCAATTCATCTTACGCAAACAGCAATTTGAGTGATATTGCAAAATGTTCAAATTGGTGAGTAAAATTTTTATGTATATTTGTGCAGTTTTATGCAATAATATAAAAAACATTACGTAGAATTTTTATTGCGGAGGGAAATTGTTTTGTGATGAAATTAATCTATTAATTCTTTTCTAGGTGATTTTCGTAGCAATTTTGGCTTATGCCTCCGCCGGGCTGGTGGCTCCAGTCGCGGTGTCCCATCATTCCCAAGTCATCGCGCATCCAGCTCCAGTGGTTGCTGTCCACCACGCACCCATAGTTAAAGCGGTACCGATAGTACACCATGCCCCTGTCGTCCCGGTTGTGAAGACACTTCACGCACCCCTTTTACTCCACTAGGGACTGACGACAAAATTGGATTGACGTTTTGTATTTATTTAATTTATTCATTACTGCCCTGTAATTTGTTTTATGTATATTTATAATAAAATGCATTAACAATAAATTTTTGTTGTTGAATATTTCTATAAATTTATTTGCAAGTTTTAATTTAATTTTGAACGGACTTTTAATTAAAAACCAGATTTACTCGCCTCGTTAAAATTAATTTAAATTTTTGGTTTAAAACTAATTATCAAATTAAATTTACCGAGTATTTTCTTTGGCATTATGAAGTCCAGTAAAACAGGACTAAAGCTTTGAACAGAATCTTCTTTTTATTGGGGGTAAACCTTTCTAGGTTCATCATGCATAAATTTTCTAAAGTTATAATTAATATTAACTACAACTAAATTATTTAATTAAATATTCCGGATATTTTTAGAAAAACAGATTGTAAAAAATACAAACGGTACATATCTTTTGATAAAGTTTTTAATTAAAATTAATTGAAACTAAATTATTTAAATTACATTTCCAGACATTTTAAATACTAAAACAAACTTATCGAACATTTTTAGCAATTAATTCAGCCGGCGTTTTCGAATAACGTATTATGTGAATTTAATCGAATTATTTTGACAAGCGGCGGATTAATTAAAATTCACGGTGCGTTACATTTTATTTTTAATTTAATAATCTTTGTTTTACATTGAAACACTTAGCTCATTTATAGAGTAAAAAAAATTAACGCGTTGAGGAAGGTAAATTAAATTATAAGATACAGATACAAAATTAAATTATTTGAAAATTTTACGGAAGATTAAGCAATGCTGCGCCGAATGATTTATATAAAAGAGTCCTTAAAAAATTCAATTTATCAAGTCTGAAATGGAGAATTTAATTAAGAAAAAGAACAGAAAAATAAATAGGGATAAACCGAATTTTGATTGAAAAAATTAATATTAGGAAGCACACTTAATTAAATTCTCATTTAGCAATCAATGAATTATTTTATGGTAATATTTTATGTAAATGTATAGGCCCAATTAAGCTGATTTAAATAATCGACCACACCAACACCATGTCGATCAATCTCTGGCACTTAAATATATGCACCGAAAAACATATTTAAATTCTCCTCTGTTCCACAATCAGCTTATATAACAATCCTTACCATAATATTTTAATTATTAGGTATTTGTTATTATAATGATGCATTACGAAACGTCTGTGTTGTGCGTACTCTTAACCTCATTCGCTGATGGCAATTTTAAGCATTGACCATTTTTAAAAATCTGCAACGTCAAGGTTAAGGTGAACCTCTGCAAGTTCCCCTACCAACCGCCGCAAATTTAGGGGTTGTGTATAAATATGGGCCCGTAAAATTCGCGACTCATTGTGCATTCACAGTAAAACAACATTAACATCACAATGTACAAATTGGTAAGTGACATCAACGTTAGTCTTAAAGTGGTGCATTGCTGTTTTTGTTTTCATTCGTGCATTTGGCTTAAGTGATTCAGTTTTAGGAGAATGTGCTCTGCTCCGCCAGTTCATGTTTTGTTGTTTTTTGTTCCAGACTGTAACTGAATTTCAGCACAGTATGCGGTTTGACCTTTTACATTTTTAATCGAGAGATGAATTATCTATTATGAATATGCATTTCGTTCGTTTGCCTATGATAAAATAATGTGTAACGAACTGTTGACTCTATTTCCGTATTTATTTTTTTCAGTTCGTTCTTGCTGCACTTTTGGCCTGTGCCAATGCCGCCTCCGGCATCGTCGCCCCCGTAGTCGCCAGCCACAGCACCGTCGTAGCCCACCCCGCACCCGTTGTAGCCGTCCACACTCCCGTAGTACCTGTCGTGAAGTCCGCTCCAGTCGTAGCCGTTCATGCAGCCCCAGTGGTACCTGTTGTAAAAGCCGCCCCAGTCGTAGCCGTACACGCTGCTCCAGCCGTACCGGTTGTCAAGACTGCAGCTGTCGTCCATGCCCCAGTTGTAGCAGTTCATTAATTATTTTTATTGTATATGTAAATTTTCTATTTTTTGAATAAACTATGAAATAATAACGAGTCTTCTGTGAGTCCTGAGTATTTAATTTGATTATTCGATTAGATTAATCTAAAATTTATGTAGGCGTATAAATACATATATTATTGATATTCCTGCTCATTTGCTTGTAAAGTAAATAACGTTGCATGCATTAATACAAAATCGTCTTGGTACTCGGAAATTCCACTCACCTAAGCGTGAAACGCATAAATTTTGTTTTAAACCGAAATCTACACACAGGATAGACTTTTTGCCGGATTTTCTTGTGAAACACTAAATTCAATTTAGTTAACCACCCATATTATCTGGTCTGGTCTAGACCATTATTCTTTCCGCCTGTAGTTATTATAATTGAGTCCAGAGTTTTGGCGACTTTGGGGAATTAGGAGTTGCGTAAATTTAAATTTATTTATGGCGTTTGACGATCTGATAAAACTGTCTCGAATTATTACGCACAATAAACGGTTCGATTAATGTATTTAACTATCGAGAATAATTGTAAAATTAAGTTGTGACTCACCAATATGAGTTTGAAGTTTAATTGGACTCGATTTTTTCTGCACGATCTATTAATATCAAGTCAGGAGAATTATGAAGGTTGATAGTATCAATGCATATCAATGTTTACAATAAATCGCCATATAGGAGTAACCTCATTGAAACCCGCTCGTGAATTGCGGCGATAAGTAAAATTAATCTTTAACATTGACTGTGCAAACAATAACAAGATGAAGGCTATCAAGATGGAATTGTCCAGTCTTCACTTTGCGAACTTGCTGAAATGACCCTTTAAATTACAAAGGCAATGTGTCTTTGTAAAGTGGACCGTCGTTTCTTGTTAGGATGTTGCAAAACTTTCAGCTTGTTTGCATTGCACGATGATTATAATGGACGACTTGTGCGACGCGTAATTGCACCGATGAATGCAGAACTTCTTGTGCAATAATTAAGTGGTTTCTTTAAAAACCACTATTTACTCAATATTGATGTTCGTTTTATCACACATTTATTTATGTCGGTTTTGTTATGTTTTAATCAAAAATCGATCAGTGTGAAATGTTAATCTGTCACAGAAATCCACCTTCACTCCGAAAATATACTTTCACGTTCTCCGTCTTGGAAACATCGAAAGAGAACTGCAAATAAGCGACACATTCGTATAATATTCAATATCGATTCCAAAACCCACACATGTAGGACTCATCGTGGAGGATTTCGTCTAAATCACGTTGATCAATAGTTGTTTGGCGCAGCTTTAAATCCATAATTAACATTGACCTTTACGAAACAAGGAGCTTTCAGTTCTTTCGTATTGCACACACAAGAGCTGCTCCTCCTATGGAAAGATAAATACACTACGGTTTTCAAGTACCTACCTTCCGTATACTAAAAGTAGTGAAGTGATGCCTCATTAAAATCCTTTTGCTCTACCACAAGAATTAAACTGCAAGCATATTTTTAGTAAGATAAACATATTTGTTTCAATTGAATAGAACAACAAAGATAAGGTTTGGGGGAGCAGACACGCAAAAAAATAATCTGTGTTTCTTACTGGCAGCCTTGACTTTATTGCGTGGCGCCTATAAGAACTGAAAACTGAAACGATGGCCTGCGGTTAGTCTGTTTGGCAATACATAAATTATTCGTCGGACTAACACTAATTAACATTGATTTATTCATGAACACATATAAACTAAGCCCGGTATTTTTTTTTAAATCCATCTGGAGGAGAATACCCTGATTTACAAACACAAAAGTAAATAATTCAGACCGAATTTTCAGCTTTCACTGCAACTATATTAAAACTACTAATTATTTAAAGTGGTTCATTGTGTATGCCGGGAATAAATTCAGTAAATGTGGAAAAAGGCGGAGGAACGGCGAAATATACACAATGCCAAAGCTCTCTATTCAAATCAAGGATTTGAGCTGCGGCAAAAAATACATTTTAAAGATACGCATTACAGATGGTAAAAGATAAATGTCATTCCGAGTTGATTGAACCACATTATAAAATACGTGTGACAACCAGACTGCATTTTTATCAGGGGTTTAGGGTGGAAGGTCTAATGACCCGTATGTTTTTTGTTCGTTATTATGTAAAAATGGAAGAGATTTGCCGAGATTCAGTTTCAATATGGCAAGAGGCTCACTCGGTAGTGTCCGAAGAACAGTTTACGGATAAATAAAGATCCCTGGATAAGATGTCATCTAGGAGATTGTTTAGATGCGATTTGTATTTTCGGTTTTTATTGCGTCCAGCTATAAAAGGAACGTGCGACGTCAATTGACTGCAATTTCCTGGATTTTTATTAAAGTATCGAGACTGATGTATGGACGCAATATAACTTAAGTAGTCTCACGTCTGTTCTCTCCGGAAAATTTTTCCTACGTCGACTCAGGACAAACTTTCACTTCATTATTTTTTTTTAAATAAAAACAGTCATCATTTATTTAGTTATTTGAGTAAATCAAATACATAAAGGGCGTGGTAAATAATTTAAAGTTCCGAAACCATTTATTGGAGTGTCTAATGAGAATTCCGGAGAAGTAAAACCATTTAATCGAAAAGTTTTAAACCTCGAAATAAATTTATTATATACAACCCAGGCACATTGAAATGTGTAGTTGGTGCTGCATAAAAATCAAGTGGTCTGGCTGGTCGTGTACGTTCTCGAAATTTGGGTTAAGGCAACTACACAACAGTAAATTTCGCTGCGCGTACTTACGTATTTATTTACTATCATATATCGGCAGCAGCAGTTCTCGACATGATGTATTACCAAAAATCATTTTTATATAACCCACATTCGCAACATAAATTCACTTAAAAGCCTCCAATTTCTTAGGTTCGGTGATAAATTGCACTGCAATGATTACGCGGCGAAGTGAAATGTTTTGCCGAATACGGACGGAATTTTAACTAATCGCGGAGCCGTTGCAATTTTGTACGATTGAAATGCATTAATTAAACCCCATTTTTACTACTTGCCTGTCCAGTGAAACGGCAATGAGGCTGTAGACCGAAGCTGCTACGGAGACTCCTTGAATGTACGGAACGGTTTTGCACATCAACCAACCCAAAACCCAAGCTGAAAAAGAGAAATAGATATTAACATATTTTATAGTTTTTAAAGAAACTAAACTACTATTTATTAATATGCTTTCTAAGACTTCTACAACTGTTTATATACTCAGTGACAAAGAAATTGCAACACCAAGAAATTAATATTGTTTTGGTTAGGCATGGTTGTTATGGCAAGGGGTAAACGATTAAAATTTGTAAACAAAATATCAAAAATATTAGATTATTTTTAATTATTTAGTTAATTATGTGTCTATCTAAACACTTCCTAACAGGTCTTGGCAATGAGTCAGTGAGGTTTATCTCCTCTTAAGGTACTTCATAATTCATGTCAGAAGCTCCAAAGTCTGTGGGGGCTGGATTAGCTTTCTACTCATCACATCCCATACATGTTTTATAGGTGATCTGGCTAGCCATGGCATCAAATTCACATGATTCTTTTCAAAAAAGTTTTAGACTAACCATAAAAACATGGTTTAGAGCATTACTTTGATGAAATATTGGATGCCTGGGCCGATTAAGGTAAGGAAGAACATTCGCTACCCCATACTAAACGTTTTAGAGGTCGATCTTGAACTTTATTTGTGCCCCTTCGACGATCGGTGCCTACCCTTTTTAAATTTGATTCTGGGCACTATTAAACAACGCTTGACAACATTTCAACAATAGTTGGATTTCTGTTATTGCGATTACCGATTTGTCGAAATGAAAATTCCGCTTCCAATAGACCAAACACGTACTCGAACTTCAGGTATTTTAGCATTAATAAACATCAGTATTGGATTCAATTAAACAGTGTAATTTTGTAAAATAACGAAAATAAATAACGAATAACAATATTTATTTGATTTGTGGTAAAAGTTTAAAAAAAAGTTTACATGAGAAAACCTACACCAAACATTACCAAATTTTAATCGTTTACTCCTTGCTGTAATATCTATGTTTTACCAAATGTATTCTTATTGATGCAGTTTCTTTGTCATTTAGTATAATTGCCACGACTCCTGCCAGTCATCAGCAATAAGACGCTGGTCGGTAATTTAAAACCGAAACCAAGAACTTCAGCTATAAACTAAACGGTCTGACACTTTTAGTTTTAATTAAAGATGACTGACTGCACACCGTTTATAACACGCAGTTCCTTCACATCCAAGTCTGGGACCTCTAGTCATTCGAGTGGCCATATCACACATCGATTCCATATATTTTACAGGATTATGACTACGTGTCATAAAATACGGTTTTTTGTTATACTAACACCAAATAAAATTGAGCGACGACATATTTTTCGGGGAGTTTTTTTAACCGTTTTTATGAAAAGTAAATGAACACAGTCTGGTAAACATTAAAGTTTTTTGGGGGAACAACATAATCTTAGTTTATGATCACCTTAAAATACTCTAACAAAGTTAACGATCAACTGAGTTTTCCAAATCCATTGATAAATTAACAAAACGGTGGTTCTTCGAATAAACAAAATACGAAAGGGTAAACATGTAATGCACGTAATTTAGTTGACAAATTCTCTGGTTGGTGATTCCCAGTAATTGCGGCAATAAAATAACAACTCGGTTTATAAAATATAGGCTGCAATGCATTTTGCCCGGGAGCTTATGGTTTTGTGGCTGGACGGAATAAAATGTCAGTTGCAGCAGATTGTGATTGATTAAATTTAAAGTTTTCTATCTATAGACATGTCACTGTTGCCTAAATATTTGAAGACTATTAGAGAATCACATTTGAACTTTGATATGCGATAGATAAATCACCTATAATATAGTTAGGTCCTTTTAAAGTAGGTTAAATGTGTTAAATATTATTTGTATATTAATAATTGTTACAAATTTGTTATTAAAATGTGTCTGAGTTGAGTTGATTAAAATTTCACATTTGTAGCAGTCGTAAAAAATTCTCTAAATACTCTAAAACGTTCATAAAACTTAATTACATATGTTTTTATGTACTTGTATAGTAGTATTTACCTCAAAGGACATTTTATCTTGTACAACGTAAAAGAGACGTTAAAACTGGAACGGGCCATATTTTATAAAACACCAACTTTATCTAAAAAGTTGTAAATTATATTTAAACTGTATTCAAAAAACACACAAATACCATTTTTATAGTTCCTGTAAACAGTGTGGCCCATTTTTATGCTTAATAATTACTCAGAGGGTTAATATTTTCATTCTATATAATTGATAAATAAGTATAAATATCTGATAAAGGGTACAAATTTTATAGGCCACACTATAGATGTAAATAAAACAAGAGTCTGTCCATCCAAAGTGTCAAATTTAGAGGATTTTACGATGAAAATTATTATTCAAATAAATGTACACTTAAAACTTAGATTTACTATTATAACTTAATCACAATGAAATAGTTATCACATCGAATGTGTTTGTAACTTTTTATTTAATAAATATATCTAAATGAAATGTGAATATGTCCTTCTCTACTTCTTCGGTGTAACGTTGAGGCATTAATTGTATCAACTGGACGATTAAGTCTTGTGGTGCATTATTCAGTTCTCTCTGAAGCTGTTGGGATAATTCTTAAAGGTTATATTCAGGTGCCTGATTTCTTATATGTCGCCTTAGAATTCCCCAAAGATGTTCTATCAGATTCAAATCGGTACTATTCGCTGGCCACTCCATAACCCCCAAATTGTGCTCTTCAAAGAAATTTTGAACAACTCTGGCACTGTGTGGTCTTCTATTATCTTGTTGTAAAGTGGAATTTGGTCCATACTGATTCATGAAAGGTAACTCGATACGTCGTAGAGTATCGTCAATATACGCCTGGCCGTCAGGGAACCATTCTCCGAGACGTGAAGCAATGTACGTCGGTTTGAAATTATACTGCCTCATACTATTGCAGGTCCTCCTCCGAAAGCTCTTTCTTCGCTCAGCCACAGTTGGCATTTGATCTTAAACAAAACCTGGATGCATCTGTAAAGAAAACCTGACTCCATTAGTTCATGTTCTATTTAATGTGTTCATTAGCGAAGTTTCTTCTTATTCTTTTTGTGTGTTCCAGTTAATTCAAGAACAATAGCTGCACGTATTGAATGTAATTAGGCTTCATGAAGTCTGTTACGTATGGTTTGAGTAGGTACAGTGGTCTGTGTGGGCATAAGGTGAAGGTTTCCTAACTGCTGTTCATGTTTGCTCTTGAAGTGACATTTGAACCAAATGTCGATCGAGGAGTATTCAGTCTCTGATGAGCAGTATATGATCTCCTATACCAATTTCTCTGCACCGATTCCACAATAACCGACTTGTTTGTAAGTTTGCCACGTACCTCGATTGAGATATCTTCTTTATAAAAGAGGTCTTCCAAAAGCATCGTTATTCATTACACAGCATGGTCGAATTAAACGTTTCTTTTTTAAATCTTTTTATAATAAATTTGAATTATTTTAGTTTTTCTACAGATATTAAAAGAAACATTAAATGTATTGTAGTGTGTAAATAATACGTACACGGTTATACATAGTTATCTCAAAATATATTCTAACTGTTTACATTTTAAATATTGATACCTATTTCATTGTGACTAGTTTATTTTAATTAAAAGCATCGGAAAATTAATTTCGCATCCCAACGCCATCATTTTTCATTGGAACAAACCAGACATCGAAAATTCAGTTACGAATTCTAAATTAGAGAAGTTAACGACGTCTCAATGTCAGACACATCCAACAGCAATTAAAACAATAAACCTCCCTTTTAATATAACAGTTATTTTCCACCGTCTGCATAATTCATATTACACAGGCGCGTGGGTTCGGAATGGCGGTGATAATCCGGGAATCCAATAAATCACCGAGATATGATGGGATTTAAAAGATTCCTAATGTACAACTATGCACAAGTTGGGGGCGAATTAAAAATGGCATCTCGTAAATTACATTCCGAAGTGCTGAGGGCCCTTTCAACAGAATAGGCAAAAACCGCAAAGGTTAAGGGTCCGCCTCAAGTACTAGCCACTTCAAAGCTGTACTAATCAATTTTCTTAATTGGGGAAATTTTGTTTCGCACATCATTCGCAGTATGCAGTTTTCCTGTTTTTCATCCAGCCAGTTTTTGTTTGCTTTAATCTTTTACCGACTGTTTTCCTTTTATATAACATAGTATTGACAATACCTTAAAATTAAACATTTTAATTAAATCCGGATTAGTACCCTAATCGAATTGCAATGTCAATCTTGACTAAATCAACATGACAAACAATGCAGCTAGCTACGCAAAGTCGCAATAGTGAACCGCCAGCCCAATTAAGCAAATAATGCAGTAATTAATCACAAATTAATTTGCATTTCTACAAGGTATGATGAATGTTGTCGGATCTGGGATGAAAGCGACGTGATTTGCATCTGAGATGTTTCCGTACGTGATGCGGTTTATAGAGAGGAAATTCGATATTGTCTCAGGTTGTTTTCGGTGGTGTTCGAGTGGCACCTCCGTGAAACTCACCCACTTTGCTGTTATTGTCAATGAAATGTCTTCGTAACTGGAATTCCGGGACTGGAATGCTTTGCGTTTGGAACGTCAGGTGTTCAACCGCAATTTGTTATCCGGAATAATGCTACGGACTAATGAAAGAATTTCGTCAAGGCATATCTGATTTTGTTCTTCGTATCCATTTAAATTCGCCGCAGCCACAGTTACTAATAAACGCTCGTTTTTTCAGCATTTACAAATTTTTCACCGCATTTATTAGATCGCTTTGAAATCCGGCGTGCCAGCAATGAATAATGGCGATGGAAATTAACTGCAAGTCGGTAATTAGCTGGCTTATTTGCCACCTCCACATCGAGAAATAAATATATCCAACTCGCTGTTACTGCCAATAGATTTAAATAAGCACTTTATTATGCGTAGTCACGATGCTTTTCATCAGCATGGACCACTTTATAGTTGTACGCATGGAAGATACTTAACACCAAGTAAGTTCAAGGCTCGTTTTTATTTAATTTCAATTTTTACTAATGGAATTATTAAATTATGGGGATATTTAGGCTTGAAAATATAAATAAGAACTACAATGGCTTAATGGATTACATTTTTTTTTTGCTATCTTAATGCGAGACTCAACCTTGTGATGTCCAAAAATTCTTCAACTTTAACATATACATCAGTTCAGAGTTATTTTTAGATTTAAGCTCCCTTCGTATTTTTTAAACTTTATGATTCTAAAACATTGACGATAATAACCAAATTATTTGTCGTCTGTAAAGTAAATGAACCAACACATTCTAAGTTTTATATGTTTCCAGCACTTAAATTTATTATCTCCGCAGTACTCATACTTTTATTTTACAACTTTCCACGAGTTTAATAAAATAATTTACTAGCTGGTTCTCCCATTGATACATCCAAAAACGCACTTACATCCAACGTTCTGCATTGTTTTTACTAAATTTATGTCGCTATTATTATAATTGGCCACAGTTAAAGTAATATATGTCGGAAAATGTAATAAATTCAAAGATATGTCTTTATTAATGGATTTTACGACTAGACGAACACCATCTCCTGTTTATCCAATTTCACATGATTACAACGAACTGTGCATTTAAATTGTAACAAAAAATTAGATACATTGGTTTCCAATAGCGTTCTTTATTTGAGGTCCTCGAGTCCAGTATATCCTATTTAACAATCTGGCCGTGAGGTATCCAGAATTAGTGGAATACAGGGCTAAAATGCTAGTAGTAAAAATCCCAGGAGATGTACAACCGGCAATTTAAAAGTTTGCTCTCTCCAAAACCGCACACAATGCAATTTTGTTCCATTTAGTTTTTCTGCGGCTTTATTTCTTTTTAATGAATATATAATGGAACAACGGATTTCAATTTAAGGGATAAGATACATTTTATTGTAAAC
Organism: Aethina tumida; assembly: GCF_024364675.1. Lineage (NCBI taxonomy): Eukaryota > Metazoa > Arthropoda > Insecta > Coleoptera > Nitidulidae > Aethina > Aethina tumida. The sequence continues at coordinate 17,253,493 of NC_065437.1, read as the reverse complement.
AATGCATCTTTTTTTTTGAATGGCAAAAGTGAAATCAAATCATAGTTATTCACTGGTAAAAAATGGTTTTTAATTGTTTCTTTAAGATGTCATTGTAAATTAGCAAATAAATCAAATGTAATATTAGTAATACAAAAACTGGAATGGCAGAAAAATGATTAAATTATTTGGTTTCCAGGACGATATTTATTATAATGGCGAATGCGCAGGTAAACTGACACGAAAATTTAATGATTTATCTTTTCGGAAAGTACCCATATGTAAATCGAAAAACTTTCTTACGAGAGTGGTGTATTTTCACTCAGACATATTGTCCAGCGTCGTCCTTCGTCCACCCCAACTGCCTTCGTATTATTTATGATAACTTGTCCTATCTGATCGCAATTCTAATTTTATTGTGTGGTTCGAGGGAAAAAACTGGGTCATTTATTAAATCAGTTGTGTCTTCATATATAACAATAACATAATGTAGCGGAGTCGGCTTGTTTTTTTATGCATTCCGTGGAAATGGGTCAACATTTTAGGAATTTGTTTTCATGTGCCTTGTACGTATTCATTGCCTCAACTGATTTGTATTGAAACGAGGGGAAACCCAACTGGTTGACCCAGTTAGTGTTACAACAAAAGAGATTTTTGGTGAAAATTATTTATTAATTCAGTGTATTTCTTAAAGGCTTGAAACAGTATTGTTCCAGAAGTGGGAACGTTATTTCGGGTGCCGTTTCTCAAGCACCGTTAATGTACCAGAGAGTTTAAGTGCTTGGAGTTAATGTTTTAAGTGAATAAACATCACATTGTGGCAAGTAGTTAGTAAGACATGCACGTTATTTATGTTCTTAAAATAATTACATGTTATTTCTGAACGAAATCAGCTAGAAGTGCAAGAAAGATATAGGATCGTGCCTTTATTTTTAGCCCCTTTAATTAAAATCAATTCATTTATAACAACTTTCCTATGAGAAAAGAATCGACCCTGAGCCAGTTTGTTAACAGCTGTGCAGGCACTCGAGTTATCAGATCGCCGGAGACATATTGACACCGCTGAAGTGTCGAAGTGCCTATGGACTGAACAGTGATAAACCGTAAAGAAGATAACCCCGACCTATATGTGCAAAATACATAAAAAACTGCCCGATTGGCATTGTGTTACCTTAAGCACGTTCAATTTGCACTTGCCCAGGGATGCTGTGCTGACGTCACAACTCTTAATCGTACACGAACCATCTTTGATAAAATTTCTGGGTGAATACCATTTTTCACAACTTCAGTAAATTTTTTTCTATGAAACATACATGTTGAAAATTAATACGCTGTTCCAAGAAATTAACGCACCACACCAATAATTGATTATTATTAATATTTTCTAAAAACGGGGAAAAAAACATATACTTTGCATATTTATTTAAAAATAGGTTTTTATTTATAAATTTACAAAATATCTCAAAAAATATTGTTTTTGGAGAATTTCTACCTCTACTACGAATGACATTTTGGTCCAAATTTTCCCAAATATCGAATAGAAGATGCTCCACATCCTCTAAATTAAGTTCTCAAAGTTAAAAGTCCCTAAAACGATCTTGAGCAGGAGTTATTGCACGATTTCTACCCTGACCTGATCTAGTATGGTCGCCAGTTTACATGTACCGTTGTAAATGTAAATAGATTGTAAATAGATGTTTGAGATTCTCCAAAGCTTTCGTCCAAAAATCTCGTAAAAACGTTTACACACTTTTTAAAAATCATACACTAGGGTGTTTCAAAGTTAATACAAACAATGTACTATTTACTTAAATCGAAAAATTTATTTACTAAATTATTGGTGGTGCGTTAATTTCTTGAAACAGTGTATATAAACAATTCCTAAGGAATTATTTATGTGTTAAGTGTTTAACTATATATCTACCTCATACTATTACACACGAAACAATTAAATTCATTTGAAGTAATTTAAAAATATAATATTTCCAGAAATAAGAATGAATCTATCTTCTCTTTATATTATTTGTATTCGGCAGTGTCAAACGAACTATAATGGTAACGCGTCATAAAATCATTTGGTGCCCTTAAAACAATTACAGGTTTAGCCGGTCTGTTAATTTTCTGCCACATGAATCAAAACAGCGAAGGTTAAACCTTGTTCCATCCCATTAGGTCGACACCAATTAGATTACTGGCCACATATATGCACCTCAAAGCCATTGAGCAGCATCGAAATTCTAGGTTAAAAGTCCCGACCTTTGCACTAGTTTTTCTAGAGATTCGTCCCGACCTAGGAGCTCGAGCTTAGGCCGACGACCTAATTTATCATAATTCGCATAAAGTTTCACTGCACCGTTCACCATTTTACCCCTCGGTTGACCTATTTTCCGCAGTTTACGCGTTCGGATGCGTTTGTACTGGGGTTTCCTTTTTGTTTCGGCCGCCCGCTTCCGCGTTCCTCCCTTTATTACAGCCCGAAATTCAGTTAGTCAGATGCGTACGCTCGACAAGACCGCTTGGCTCCTTCTAATATTGTTATTTTATTCAACATTTCCCCTACAACTCACTGTGTGAGACTATAAAATATACGGCAATTTTTGTGAACAATAATATTTAATTCCTGATCGTAACAATAATAAAAGTACAATTTTCAATGTCTTCATTCAATTTGTATCACTCTATTTCCACTCATGTACGTCTGAGTCAAAACGTCATAAAACAGTAATTTGGACAAGAACACGGTGCAAGCTGTGAAAAAGCTCAGGGGAGGCGTTCCATATTTGTGGCATAAAGCGATTACCCTGTTTAAGACAAATCTTGAGGCCTATGAGAGAGTGAAACATTAATGATCCGCATGAGCCTAATCTGAGAGGGAATCTCCCGAGAATCGTTCTTGTAGACTAGTTTTGTTTTTGGTACAAGGTCAAATGCTACCCGAAATTCAGGTAATTTGCCACTATTATTCCCTATGAAATTATCCTTGGGTAACACATTAGTTTAATAATGTACCTAAGAGGAAAGAGTGACTTAATAAAATTAAACTTTTTAACAGCACTAAACATACGAGTTAAATAACCCAACAAGAACTAAATCCTTAGCCTACATTCTTAGATAAGGAAATTTTGCTGAATTTGTAGATCTCTGGTCAGAACGTTGAATGATCTGTGTCATTTTTCAAGAGCCTAAAGTCACTGACCCCTTTTACTCAGGCCTGGAATCTCGAGGAGACACATTGTCTGCCATGTTCCTTTTTTATGTTCACTTTTCTAAGTTAAATGGCATAATAATGAATGGAGAAAAGCTGTACTCGTCATCTGCACAAGAACACAATGGGCTCCATAAAAGTAGCTAAATTATGCTTTATGTAGTATCTTCATTTACCTTGAATACCTTTTGAGTGCTGAATGGATAACTTTGTTATGTTTGTTTTTTCTTTTCGTTCAATAATCTTTTAAGTAAAAACGTATCTATCAACATTATTTTAACATAAAATGCAAATTAAAATTAAAACAAATTGTAAAAATTTATTGTATAAACCATAATACTTAACCAATAAACTATTTTGTATTGTGTATGTGAATATCTGCCAATTCACTAACAGTTCTCTTCAAAGGTTCACTTCTAAAAACTTCAGAAGCAAACTCTTCTCTAGCTTTTGATATGCTGTTTCCCGAGCTTCTGTAGATCTTATGTATTTTTGTCAACATTATAAAATCGGCAATGGCAGCAAAAATATAACATCCTGCTATTATTATTGCAAATAATCCCATAAAATTGCTGTGCTTTAAAGTATTTACAGCCTTTATTAGCCCAATGGTACCAGAACTTTCAGTACCAGTCGCTTGAAATACTGTAAATATGAACTGGACGCTGAAACTGAAGAAGAATATCATGAAGTTGCAAGACGAATCTGACCTGAAAGCTCTGTAGATGGGCCGGAACCAAAATAAATATGAGAGTGGTGTGAATAGCAGCAAATAGAAGACACCACTGACTATTACAGTTGAATCCATCAAGATTAATCCACCTATGATGTTAAATAATATTAAGGCCGAGTGAAGTATCCAAATTTTGTACAAAAGTCGAACGACGTTTTGAAATTCGAGAGGAATGTCAACTTCGATCTCCTGGTAGAAACAGGGTTGGCAGTAACAGTTTTCTGGAAGTGGGGGCCAATTTTTTCGTCTCTCACCCATGAAATCGGTGTACCTCAGCTGCGCTTCCTTTTTGTTCAATTCTTTTGCCTTTACCTCAAGTTTCTGTTGACGTTTTTGGAATTCGTCGGCGCAGACTGGTGTATTATTTTTCACAGATTTGTCTTGCAAAATTGCCGGCTGTGCAGTTCGGCTAAACGGATCGTAATTGTCACAATTTGAAAGAATCGGTCGGCAAACCGCTTCCCGAATTGATGCGTCAACAAAAGGATTTTCTATAGTTGGTTCAACTAGTTCCGATTTTAACATAGTCTTACCGTTTCGTTACAATCAAATTTTTATACGTCAATTTTGTCACTTTGACAAAATAATAGTTAACCGCTTCTTTTTAAATTATAAGAGCATAAAATTTACTTTGGTCTTCCCACTACATAAATCATGGGGAAAGGGACCGATAAAGAAAACACTTCACCCTAATACGGATCTAAATATAAATTCATACATAAAAAACCCAAACAAATCAATGGAAGTGCAGGCGGTTCGTGTGAATTTCGGCGTTTCACCTATTGACCCAGTTTTCGGGGTCGTGCGTGCGTTTCGGCGATTTACGCACGATTTTGCGGATGTATTTATCTTGGGCTAGGGAACGCCCCTTTCATTCAGATATATGTTCGTGTAGTGCTAAAACATTAGGGTGATCAGTCCTGGGGGTAATTTGCACGCCCGAATATTTTATTCATTTTTAATATACCCTGCAAGGACCTGGGGACAAATTAGAAATATACTTTATATTTTTTAATTCAATTAGAATTATTTTAAAAATTTATTTTTATACAGAACAACCTTATTTATTTTTTTTAATTATAAATAAGTTTTTAGTCAATAATTGTTCCTATTGGTCAATTTCAAAAGCTTCTAGTTCCCCTGATATTGAAGTATAAGGACACCCTGTAAAATGAGATGGTGATAAAACATAGAAAAATTAAATTTCTACTCCCATATTTCGCGTCTCACACCTTTCAATATCGTAAAATTGAATATGAATGAAAAATTGTGGAATTTGAATGATAAATATAAGGCAGTTGGATTCTTTATTATTCTCGTTCTCGACTTTTTAAGAGCATCATCCTTTAATCAACACAAAATTGGAATCCCCTTTTACGTGTTCTCAGCAATTGTTAGAAAATAAACTATTGTTGTAAAAATGAACTGATAATAAAACAAAACGAAGGAACAAGCAATTTTCAATTCCACCCTATTCCAACCGTAAATTACTGACTAGTAGATACAACACCACTACATTACCATAATATCAGTGGGAAATGAACGATGCATCAAAATTCCATTGTACCATTTACCTAGTTTGCAAATAAAAGGTGGAAGTTTCGCAAGGGAAGATTTATTACATAATATAGGTGACTGCATAATATTTAAAGATTGACCCAGTAAACATAGGCTGAAACTAATTTATAAATCAGCTGATAGATATAATTTCAAGTGCCCGCCGGTGGCAGGCCCGTGCACGTGAGCATTATGACCCGGGTCATTCGAAAACAGGTCACCGCACAATGGTAGTAACAAGGGACTCGACCGGAAAATCGACGCTCCAAGGTCGCACGAATTGTGCCATCGGCATATTAAATATTTAATCCCTCTGAAAATATTTTTTTTACGTGCCAAACTAAAAAAAAATACTCTAGATGGTACTGAATTTGAAACAAATTAATATACATTGGTTCATAAATAAAATGGATGACCGACAATAAATTGTAAACGTATTTGATATTAAAATTGAATTATAAATTTAAAATATAGGCATTTCGAAAATAAATATTTAATGAAATTCGAAATACAATTGCATTTGCGATTATAATCAACAAATGGTTTTGATTAAAATACCCCAAGGCAATTAATTATGTTGACTGGAACAGTACCTTGAAATAATCATTCTATCAAATAATCAATAAATAAATATAAATTAGGGCACAAAATTTACTATGCAGCATATAATATATTGACTATTTATGTATTTTATTCGATTTCAACAACTATTTCAAGTGTAACTATAATTATTTACAACCGACTATTAAAAATATCTAGAGAAAAATAATAGAACCATAAACAGTTATGTGTATTTGAAACATTTTTTAATGTTCATGATCATCCAACCGATTCAATAACAAACACCTTAATAACAAATCCATTACAACTTCTCCACTAGTTACGCCAAACGCTTTTACTATTCGATAGTAATTGAAAACTTATTCCAAGCACCAACTCGAGACATGATATTGTTCGAAACGTTACGAGTGCTCTTTAAAGTAATGGATATTGTCTTCTTACACTAACGTTGTATACGGGATATAAAGTTTAAGATTTTAGCTAGTTACTTAGGTACCCTTAAAAGTTTTTCAGAGTTTAAGATTAATATGTTATAAAAGTACCTCTTTAACATAACTTTAAAACGGGAATCGGAATCGGAGTCCGTTCATGATTCAAGAAATTATAAAATTATAATATGTAATCGATCACCGGAGAATTTTCCCTGCACTTTCCGACAACGGTGCGTGAACCGGAGCTTAGGTCAGGCCAATGAACCGACCACCCTTAGGTCGCTTCAGGTGCAGCTAGGTACAAAGTGAAACTTTTCCGGGTCGAAAATATTTCTCTCGGGAGGCCGCAAGCAACGGGAAAATTGAACGAAATTATTTAAATTCTCTGTGTTATTTGATGCTTTTATGTTTTCAAATATAATGTGAATCCTGAAGTGGAAGAATGTCATGAAAGACCAACTAAGGGTCACTCCTAATTAATAGATTTGTATAAGTTCTGATCTGTAACATCAAATATCGATATAATGGTTTCGATGAGAAATATTTGGAAATGGGTCAAAATATTCAAATATGGAACAAGTGCGACGAAGTTTAAGTACGAGTCATCAACAAGGGTTTTTAGGTAATTAATTCTTAATTAGCTTAGATAATGCAAATTCTGCTGTCTACTTAAATAAAACTATCACTTTAAGATAGAACGAAAACGGGATAATTTACTGTCAAAGTCAGAAGTTGTCGGATTAAATTTAATTTATGCGAAAGCACAAGAAACAAATCCTTCAGCGTCTCGAAATGTCACTTGATCGTCTATGAATAGTAATGATTAAAACTGCTTAAAATTTAATATACAAAAAATCTTTTTTCAGATTCCATGAAAACTTTTTGCAAGAAAATTTATGTTTTATGAGCAATTTTCTTATATTAATTTATACATGATGTTTCTAAAATGTGTGTCAAAATTGTGGAGTAGTTACAATACATCCAATCATGAAGAAAACCTAAATAAATTTTTAAATCTCCTGAAAAATTACGGTCCTTCAAATTTAAATTTCAAAAATTGTTTCTTTCCATTTTAAACAATTTCTGTTTTATCATCTACAGAAGTTATATTTATTATCGACCGAATTTACTCAAAGTTTATGAGATATCTGTTGGTGCTAGTAGTTTTTATATTTATATAATATATTTTAGAATTTTCGGATCCAGTTTATTTAAAAAAATGTTTTTGTTATTATAAAAATATTTGAAAATCTTATTACTGTTAAAATATTTACAAATTTGAAAAAAGCAAAAAGTTTGAATTAATAAATGTTTTTTGTGTTTTGAAATTCTGCCATTTTAATAAACAGTTTGAAAAAAATGTATTACAATTTTTTTTTTCACAAAAATTTTAAGTAAAATTCAGCATTTTTTCTAATTTAAAATTAATTTTTCTCTAAGAAATCTTAATTTTTTGAAAAAAAATATGAAAAAATGTCGGTTTTTCGATTTTTTATAGCCATGCGATACTAAACAATTACCAAATTTAAATGTGGAAGGCTATTTTTTATAAAGAAAAAACTTTAGATTTTTTTATAACTTGTGTATATATCTAATAATTTATTTATGATATATTAATATTAATAATTATTTTATTAAAAATATCTTGAAATAAATTACTTTTAAAAAATATTTATTAAATGTATAGCTTATAAAAATAAGGGAGGTTTACAATTAAACTGGCGTCTAATTTCCTGTACACCTTAACGAGTCGACAGAACCAATTATTAATAATTTCTAGAGTTCCGGGTTTATTGGAACAATTCCAGACGAAAATTCAATTACTATTTCAATTTTCCGCATTGAATTTTCATTTATTTCAACTGTAAAGTGTAAATGCAAGGGAGAGATAGAAAAGCGGATTTTACGTTCTAAATGTTAGATATGTCTTGTTTTAGAATGATTTAAATTTTGTTAAATTTAATAAACTGTCCGTGTTTATTAGTAAGTGGAAATTTTCTAGCATAAATTTTAGACACAATTCTACGAGTAATACTGGAGGCGGTTTATTGAAATAATTTAATCTAGTTTTTACTGTCACGGTTCGATTTATTACTCCTTATACGTCCATCCTTCGTGTAACGGTCAACGAAGGCAATGTTAACAATTTTATACACCCCGAAGGAAATAAAACCCACGTAAATTCACCCCCATAAAAACTATCGACTCGAATATATCGTAAACTCCGTATGATTGACACGGATTTGCGAAAAATCCTTTTTAATTTAACAGTGTTTGAACAAGGAATTTTCATGGGTGTACGTTTATTACTTTATGACCGTTTAACCTTGACTCCAGAAAACCGTCGGGATAAAACAATTTATCGTGGCGAAGACAAGCATCTCTAATTCGGTTTTCAGCTCCGGAAAAACTGTTAATCGATTACAACAAACTGTCTATTTGCTCCGTCTTAGAAGGCAAATTGAATATGTATAGAAGTCGTCATGATAAATCATTCTAAAGGAATTTAGTCTGTGCCTTTTTTATAAGTCGGGTCGAGAACTTGACAACGAATAACAATATGGGAAGTCTCGTGAATGAAATTCTTATTTATGACTTTAATATTGGGACGAAGTGTGTCTTGTATTTGTAAAGAGTAAGAATCTGAATGTACGAGTATATTTATTACATTTTCTGGATGTTAATATGTCATGGAAATCAGCACGACAATTTGTGTTGTGTATAATTTACTATTGCAAACAGAAAATTTCTTCTGATATTTAAATATTGGACGTACTTTATTTATTGGAACGGAACATAAAAGGGAATTTATTAACAGTTTTGGGCAAACATCCGGGTAAGCAAGTACAAATAATCCCTCCCAAAATTAGGTCAAAAACTTAATTTCCAATTCACTTTGGAGAAATTTTACGAACTGTATAACACCACAATCAAGTGCGGGTAAGTACAATCAAATATCACTTCTGCTCCCTTTGTTTATGTCGCTCAATTTCGGGGGTAACTGTTTACTTCTTGGCTCGAGTGTGTCTTTGATGAGTTTGCGGCTTTATGTTGTTTTAATGGTGAGTAATTGCCTGGGCTAATGCTCAAAAGATTTGTTTCTGGCGATTTCAACAATCCTAAATGTACAGGGCTAACATTTCAAAGTGTCGGGCTGATGATAATCGATGTTTGTGGAAACTATATTAAATTTCAGATAGTACATAGAGAATTCAACGAAGTTACCTAAAATTTATTGACTAAGCTGGAACAGTTTGGAGAAGAGGGAGATAATAGATGTAAATTATATAGAAACTTTTATGCTCTGTACACCGTTACGATATCTTATCGACAATTGCTTTTCCACCATACAACGTATTTTATGCAAATAACACGATCCCCGATACTAACATAATATCGATGGGAAATCTAATTAAAATGTTCATAAAACCCAACAGGTTTCTGAAGAAAATCAACGACGAAACAAAATAATCTGGTACACTTTAACCACTTTCCTACAATATATTTTAAGTTGCTATCGAATTACTCGATCGTAAATTAAAGTTCTTGTCTTTACACTCAGAATTTAAAAGTCGACAACGACCAGCTGTTTTAGAAGCAAAAAAAGTAGTAGTTTCCCATTAATTGCATTCGAAACTCCTGAATCTATTACTACCAATTGATGAATATTGATGGTAACCACTAATTAAAAACATTTTCTGGGCCAAGGCCAAAGTATATGGTAGTTTCGCGGTTCCATATATGCCATTAATTAAAATTTTGTCCAGACAAAACCGAATTGGATACACGCGGACATAAATACGTTGAAAACACAAGCGCAAAATAAACAAATAAATTTCTGGAAAATTCGTTAGCAAAACGTTCGTTATTGTGATTAACGAGGACGGACGGTACGAATTAAAAAGTGGGCGTTAGGTTCAAAACCATAATTGAGTGAATTTATGCCGTTTGGTGGAACGGTTAAGCTTTTTATTTGTGTTAGCCATTAGAAATTAAAATGTGGAAAACCAGGGTTGCGGTTAAAATCAACAAAATAAGGGAGACTAACACATACTTTAAAAAATTGCACTTGAGCGTGAAACATTTGCGGAGACGAAAGGGTGTTTTCGTCTTGACCTTAACCTGGCCATTTCCTGCAATATTCAGATGTAATAGGAAGAAATTGCAACAGTTTATACTGGATATTACTTAACAATTTAAATTTATGCAAATATCGATAGGTCATGGCCGGAAACTCCTTGAAATTTATGTAAAATCAATAATAGTGACACATTGTAATTTTACAATAAAAGAAAATTTGTTGACAGCAAGAAAAATTAGGAATTTCTATCAAAGCATGACAGAATTAAAAGGCTTATATAAATGAGCTGTGCTTTTATCAAAATGAATAAATTTTATTCTTTATCTCACTTAATAAAGCTATTTGATTTAATTTCGCTTTCCAACATTCTCGAAGATGTACGACCATTTATGTTATTCAAATTCTACAGAAATTGAGCTTAGGACGTCTACCTTTAACAATACTCCTAAAAAAGTTTCATATAAGAGCAACTTTCTGTAAGAGAAAAATCAATTGTAGTTTCGTTCGTCTGTTCCAGCAACAAAAGAATTTTTCGTCGGATGACAAATAAAAGGTACACGTAAAGCAAACATAGACGTATAGAAAATGCTACTCGCTGGATGCACCATAAAAAAGATAATTACTAATGCAATATAAAGCAAAAAGTGTCTCTAGAATTGGAAATGTCGAGAGTTTTCATCTTAAATTATTAAGCGTAGTAAGCAAGAAACATTCTTGTAAATTTTCTCACGATTGCATAAATGTAACTTATTATTACTGCGACACCTTATTGACTTCTAATAAGGAAAAGTGAATTTTCAGTTCAACAAAAGAAAGCAATTATGAAAAAAGACCAAAAAAACTGCCGTCCTTTCGGAACTATTCTGTTCAGACGTTTTCGAATTTATTTTAATTCCTCGTCTCACTCAATAGACACTCGACCTACGTGCAAAACTACCGTCGACGAGAAAATTGATGCAAAAAATGCAGTCCGAATGTGATCGACCGATAACTGGCTGGATTCCATTCAAACGTGATAACGGCACAACAGGGTTTTTCAATCACGAATAGTAATTGTTTGTTTCTTCTGGTTTTCCGACTATTTGTATTGAAAATTAATACCGAAATAATACAAACAGGAACTGAAATTATTTGTGATCGTGTCTGAATCAAAATGTGATTAAAATTAATTTTATGGATCGAGGTCAAACATTTAAAAGTTTATCCATGGCGTTAAATTCATTAGTTGGTCTGAGTATTTCATTAAAGCGAGATCCATTCAGAAAGTTCTCACCCACGCAAGTCGGTATTGATGTGGAATAAATATAAAGTTTATAATTCGAAGATTTATAAATGACGTGATCTAGAGCAGAGTTTATGCATTTTCATCCTTCGATAATTTTTAAATAATGAATTAAGGAAATTGTTGTTTTTCTTATCACGACATAAGTGTATCTATATTGACAACAAAGCACTGTAATTTCTTCCTTTATTAAAGGGTAAACATCCCCAGTTGATTTGATTCAATCGATCCTGCCTCATTTAAATACATAGTAGGTAGGGTAAATTTACATGTAATATTACTCGGTTTTTATGATCGAAGCGCTTGTTAAACAGCAAGATACAAAGACTCAAACTATTTATTCAAATTAGTTTATCGCTGATTTAATGGAGTCATTACTATTTTATTGGGCACCATAATAATATTATTAACATTCAAATGCAATGAAAACCAGACATTTACATCTGTAATTTTAAAATTAAAGGTTTGCTGATTTCAAATTTTCAAAAGTAAAGACATTTAATGCATCCGGTATTGAATTATCAAAACCACAATTACAAATTAATTAATTTCGTATGTAAATCTATTTAAGTGCGCTGAGCAGCAGTGAATTGATCGATCGATTAAATGAATAAATTCCATGGGGGATATTGACATGTACTGTGTCGCATACAAGAGCAAATTATGAGCTTCAACTTTAAAATTTAGTTAAATAAAATAAAATTTTAAGTTTCATTCTTCAAATAATTGTGTAAAGTCTTTGCCTGAATTTTTAATATTCGAATATTAGAAAAGTTCAATGGATTTGTTGAGTTTTCTCATATTTAGTTCATGTAATCCGCCTGCACGTTATTATGATTAAAAGTTGATCAAAGGATTTTAATATAAATTGCAATAAAAATCCCGGATGGCTTAAAAGTTCATGTGATAATTAAATAGTTTTGGTTTATTTTTTATGTTAATTTAACTTGCAAATTGGGATGTTTCAGTGGTTGTACTCTATACTAACCTAAGCTAACCTAAACAATATTAAATGTAATAGACGAAGTAAGTCTTTGGTTAAAGGAACACGCAGCTAATAAAATCAATATTTAGACATGACATGTTTGCACGATATTTTTATTACTATTATTCCAACATTTTAAAACCGAGACATTTTCTGCAGTTTATATTTCGCTAAATCAATACAATATTTATTTCTTTACTTTGTTGCCATAAATAATTGAATGAGATTATCTTAACATCTTTTAGAAAACATTTGTCTTTTGCACTATTTACTTTTATGTACACATAATACAACAAAATAAGATAATTCGCAAACACTTTGTAAGCAAAAAAAGGTCTCAATGTTTCTGGAAACTCATTCCGGTCCGAACATTATGTTAGGAAATGCGAGCATCTCGCGTGTAAACCCATTGGATTTTTTCCATCTGGATTCAAGCACCAGAAAAAACTCAATTGAGTGCTTGATTACGTAAAAACTAAATTTTTAGTTGAGCCGCTAATTTCGGTTGCCGGAGGCGGTAAAGGCGGTGAACACGGGAAGATTTCAAACATTCGACTTATAATATGATCATACTGGATGATTGCTTCAAGATAGACAGGCCCGAGTTTAACCTTGGGATTTAAGATTCGTTTAAGTGATACGCAGAATATAAAAGTTCTGGGTCAAGGTAAGTAGATTCTGGAATAATGCATTTAGTCCAGATCCAGGAATAAAAATGGACCTTTATAAATTCATGTTGTTAAAATAATCGGTTTACTCTCCATTACGTGTGTGTTTGTTTCTTAATTAAGAAAATCGAAGATTACAAAAATGATGTAAAAGAATAATACACTTTAAGTGAAAATATTCGTTGGAGGATTTCGTCCATTAAGACATCACAAAGCACATTGTGTATTTTGGTGTAAAGTCTCGTGCATTAAGATTAACTAGCGCAGCTTACTCACTACAATTTAATTCGTAAGTGCTGCATCAGTAAACAGTACGTTTCCCGACGTTGTTCCATTAGTGGTTTTTCTAGAAAGGATTCCAACAATATTGTCTCTTTGCACTTTGTTTGTTTAATGCTACGTAAACTGAAGCTTAACTGAATATCTGATCAAGTCATAATTTTATATCTCACATTCAGTTAGCCATTACAAGACTCGTTTAAGTTAATTGAAATAATGATAATCAATATAATATCAATTGATTTCCTGCGAAAGTGATTCGTCCTTGACAGAATGAAATGACGCAGCCCCCTGTTCGTATTTATGATGGGCATAGATTCGGTCGAAATGCCAGGAAGCGCAAATAGTAAATACCGTAGTATTGGTGTTAAGGGTAGTAGTATACTTCCATCATAGTAGAGCATGACCGGGAGAAGTCGAATGCGTTTGCGCGATGACCCAACAGGGTACTGACCTGGATACTACTGCAACCGGCTGAGAGCTGACACAGGTGCATTGATTTATAAGCGGTAGTTACCATAGTCATCGTTATAATCGTGCCCCGCTACATTTACATGAGCCCCGACCGTTCGCTTCGGATATCTGGAACGTACATGTTAATGAATAAGCCCTCCTTGCGGAACTGAGCCGTCAAATCTTCACTAACTATTTTCAAGCGCCGTAATTTGCATCGGTCGTCACGGCGAATCCTGGGGGCGCAACAATGGAACGGAGGAAAATAATTAGTTGTTTGGTTTGACGTTCACACGTTGCTTATGTTTACATTGTTGTTTGCCACGCAAAATTATAGTTGCATCCACGTTGAGAAGTTTTGTTTTACGTTTCTCGTTTTAATTAACCATCGGTTGATTGCTATGCTGAATAATATTGATTAAAAATTAAGAAATTTGGATGTCTGGAAGTCATTGAATGCATTCGCTGCGAAATTACCTATAAAATACAGACAAACAAAACCAAAATTAAACCAAACATTCAATTTAAATTTTCCGGTGCATTTCAAACAGCATTCGTTGGTAGATTCCCAATTTCACCGATTCCTGCAACGACACGTTCTTTAAACGGAATTAAACGGGGATAGAAGACGTTGCTACTGACATGACTGTGAATTAATTTTAATCAGCATCTGTGCATATCCGAATTATGACGTTAAAACAGTTTGACACTCTAATTAATTACGAATCTGTTAACAACTGGTTTACAATAGATGCGAGACAATTGGTTACGACTTAGACACTAGATTTACACAACTGACGTTAATCGTCAACTGCAATTGCAAATATTCCTTCTATGCTGCAAATGTATTTAAATAATAATTTTTCGGTTCGGGTGATTCCTAAGTTTATTTATTTAGTAAGTATCATTGAGGTTTATCAAAAAATTTTAGAGGTGTTTTATTTTCAAATAAGAACTGGATGTCATAAAAAAGCTTTTTTTATATGATATAATATCATATATTTTTACATTCCAACGAAACAGATCCTTTGCAATAAAACGTAAAATGAAAACGGAATAACCATTCTCATAAAACTTTACACAACAATAAGTTTTATGAATTTCCTAAAATTCAAGTAAATTCTTTTCTTGACCGATATTTCTTATAAAATTCAGTTTTTAACATCACTAACACCGTCTTTATTACCAAATTTAATCATTGTTTTATATTGTAACAACAAAAAATTGACACAGCACATAAATTATGTACGATAAACTCTAGTAAAGACATTTTTACGACTTTATTAACTTTTAATGGTTAAAGTTTATAAAATTCGACGTTCACTGATTATAAGTTTTATCTGTGATTTTTATTATATTTACAATGAACATAAAAAATATTGAATTCGAGCATAAATTTGTTAAGAGTTGCTCATTTGGTGGTATCGTCACTAAATATTTTATATCGGTATCTTGAATCCAACCAAAGTCAAGGATACTGAGATTCGATCGATAAATCATTATAACAGACCAGTAAATTGTGAAATTACAGTTTACTGTACATTTAAGACAATCCAAAGATTAATTAAAAAAAATAATGAAACTCACGGTCAGTTTTCAGATTTAGTTCACTCGCATAAAGATCGTGTTGTATCGGAATCGCGAGTATCTGTAAAACTCTTTTTTATTCCGGATACGGAATTTTTATTTTTAAAACAATCATTCGTAGTGCCGTTACGCCTTCGCGTATGGCAATCCGAAGCAGTCGTTTCCTTTCCATTTGTACCGCGCCATTCCTGAATATTCAGCAAACTAAATTTTCCAGAGAGGGAGACGCAGCCTCTAAAATTGGGATACAGTAGACCTAGATTTTGAGCGAACGTCGGATTTCCTTGTCGTCGCTAAATCTTGTCTGGCACCGTATTTCCATCGGCCAAATTAAAAGCTTCGAAACTATAAAAACTTACAGTTCGAACATAAAAATGTATGAACCGCCGTAATTCAAACGAGGATCGAGAGGTACTCGAACGGGGCCAATTTATATTTAATTAAACTCTGGTCGAGTGTTCCGCCATAAAGGCAACAAGGGAAAAAACGAGTGCATTTGTGTGTTCGGCGTATCGGACTGTAGCAGCTGCAGCCGGTTGTTTTGGCGTTCGTGTGTATAATGCAAGGTATTGGGTAGTTAAACTGTGAACACTGCCAATGTTCGTTATGAACTTTTGCCCCGGATTACCGAACACAAATGTTTACAGATGCGATGCGCCCCAGAATTTTTATTATCAATATTAAGTTTTAAAATTCGTTAGTCTATAATGCCCTTTGATTGCATCACGAAACAGCTTCCGTTCCAGACACAATGACGGTGAAAATGGAAACTTCAAAAGGGATTTTTAACTAATGAAATTGTCGGATTTCTGTGTAATCATTGTGCCATTTTATCAGAGATACACACAATGCTTTTTTAAGCTGCATTTCCCCCGACACCGTAAACCAAACTTCCCTTAAACTTCCTCATGTCTCTGACGAAACACGATAACAGGAAAACGTCTCGCGAATTAAATTCTCACACTAATAAATTTTGTAAGGTTTTTAATCCTTTTAATATTTGACAAATATGTTTGTAATACCTTTTCTGGTGATTTTTTTTTTTGTTTTTGTGATAACAGTTGGTACTATGGTTCAGTAAAAATCTATCCATTCAAACTGAACTAAATTGTAATTTAAATGCACATTAATCAAAAATATATAAACTGATGGAACAGTTTCTAAAATATGATTATTTAAATACAGACACTACTGATTATTATAGCAAATTTTAAATATTTTGTTTATTGATGTATGGAGATTGTAACAGGTAAGACAAAATTGTTTTTCAAAATTCAAATTATTTTTGGAGATATAGTTATTTTAGTGACGCGGCATCCAAACCGACTGAGTCACTAAAATGTTGGCATTTATGAAGCAGGAATGACCGATTGAATAAATGTAAGTAATATTTTATTACTTTGTGGCTTAGTTTGCGAGTAACTTTACACGAAACCTTACACTTGTCTTTTTCTTATTGCTCCTGAAAAAATATCTAAAATGCATGCCCAGAATACCTCTTAAAGAACTAAAAATAAAAAGGTTCTGTAACCTTGTTCATTGAAAAATAAAAAAAAAACAATGCAATTTTTTAAATAATAAATTTATATTGACCAGCTGCATAGTAGGCACTAAAATAAAAAAAAAACATTATGAGTACTGACATCTAATACAACTTATATTTTTAATATATTATAATAAGTTGCTATAATTATGGCCACTACTGTATATACAAGATAATGTTTGCATCAAATAAATCGGATATACTTAATATTCAATTTAATTGGAACATTAATAAATTGCAATGAGGTTTCTAATCCTTTTGATATTCGCTAATTGATAAATATGTAATTAAATTTCTCATATTATATTATATTATAATACCCAAAATAATGTTTTTACTAACAATCATTTCTACCCCCATAAACATATTTTATTTATTTTAATGTAATTTTATCTAACTTAACTTACTTTTTATTTTAAACCACATAACTTTTTAAATAACATAGTTTATTAGTTTTACAAATAATATTCGCATAAAAGTTACAATAGTTCTCGAATATTTTCAAAACAATTGTCTTTTATTTTATGAACAGCGGATACATTCAAAAGAATCGTCGACAATTTTTTGCAAAATTGTATCCGACTCCGGAATAATAAGATCGACTTGATATATCGTATTTCATAACTTTGTATTGCTCTCATTTTGTTTCAATAGTTGATTCGAATAATAGAAATTTGAAACTATACGACATGTATTCTTGTAAAGTTGATTTTACGGTAGAACTGTAGTCGTTAAAGCCTCCCACGTCTGGGTTATAATGGACACGGCGTCGCAATCAGTTCTGATACGTGTGTATGGAAAATACATTTGTTTGTATATTCTCCCTTTCAAAAGGATAAACAAATATGAAACACATGCTTTTCGAACCCAGTCCGGTTTAAATTAACAAGGCGTATTCCGCAATGCAGAACGCGGATTTGCTGTTAAACCGTCGATATTTTACACGTCGTTGGCAAAACATACAATATAATTTTTATGGAATTATACCCATTTTCGATATTTGAATTAATAGGTTTTTATCCAAGTCCGGTATGCAACTAATCTGGATTGTAGTCGGTGGATTTAATTTAGTACGGGCACAAATTTCCTAATCTGTGTGTTTTTGACATTTATTTGCAATAATATTTTATATCGTCGTTTGGTAAAAAGTACGGATATCAAGTAAATTAAATTTCGACAAAGTTGTAGTAAGTGGACTTTGTAAAAGTAATAAACATAAAGACGGAGCTTGCGATTCAAAAGAAATTCCAACTGAAATATGGCGACCCTCGTTTTAGATATATGACCTAATGACAAGAAATAAATGCTTTTAAAGTCGCTTTTATTTTTTACATTACAGACCTTTTGATATACTTACGTCATCATTTATACGGGTTTAATATCACAAGTGTCATATTAAGTTGGGGCAAGTTAGAAAACTTGAGTTGACAGCAAATAAGTCCCGAAAAAAATGTATCAAGGAAAGGTAAAATCGAAATGCGAACAGAAATTGTCGTTCTAAAAAATAGTAAAGTTAAACAAAGCATATAAAGTAGTCATTGCAAGATTAAAATTTTAAATTGGTCCTAACAAAACTTTGTCTCGCAATACTCGCGAAAGTGTGGCAGTGCCGTCAGTTATGAGGCGGACCATTACTTTTTTGATTAGCCCAGTTTACCTGGAGAACAACCGGCCGCATTCATTGAGCGAGCTGCGCGTCACGACGCGTCGGTGGGGAAATATGTCGGGTTATCGGCCGGAAATAGGTCACGTAGGCTCAAACTGGGGGGTTTCTGGCCTGGATTATTGCGGAAGGTATTTAAATTAGGCCTCTTGAAATATTTATCGATCTTTCAGGTGCCATTATAAGTGCATTCTGTTCCCAAAGGTGCCCGATATTACCCCGTTACGCGGCTTTGACCCCGTTATCTAAATAACCCAGATTTTTTGAATTCCGGTCTCTCGGTTTAATTAAACCCGAATTCAGCTAGTTTGATGTCAAATTATGGAATCTATTCAATCATGTAATGGAGTGTATCTATTACTATAATCAAAGACGGGTAACAGATGCATTTAAAATAATGGTGGATGCGCACTAATGAAATCGCTCAGGACGAATAAATAGAAAATTGTAAATTATTTTTATATTTGTTATTTAATAATTTTATTGATAAATAAATTATATATAAAAAATATATCTGAATATTATTTGAATTATATGACTATATTTAAGTAAAAGTAAACGTAAACAATTTCTTTTTAAATTTTGGTGGAGGTGCTAAACCCAGATTGAGTAAATAATTTATATAATCGGATATTATAATTTTTTTCCACTCCACAGATGAACTCTTAATTTTAATTGAAAATCCTCCCCCATCTCTGTTTTCCCTTTTTTCTTCAGTCCCATATGACAAAATTCATATATCTATTGATTGTACACAAAATTTTTATTTACATTTTTTATAGGAAATTGAACGCTCTACAAAAAAAGTTTCTTATAATTTTTTCATAACTCTTCCCGTTTAGAAAATATCGGACGTCAGAGTTTGAGGAGTATAATACAAATTTTTGTTAAATTTTTGAAACTTTGACCTTTGTTATCTCTTAAATAATTTTATATTGTTTTTTCTCAAATTAAAAAAATTTATCGTTTTAATTATTTTCCTTAAATCTAAACATGAAAAGATAAGAAAAACGAGACAGGTCAATTGTTTCATTCGCCAAGATTTGCCATTATCAAAACCCGCAGTTGACCTAATTAAAAGGGCCATTTAAATAATGGATTCGGACCCAAATTAATGTAAGGACGAACATTTCAACCAGCACAATCTAATTAAAATTTAATTTTAAACAATTTACCCACTTTAATGCACACCCAAAGTCGCTTAAAAAGTTGCAAAAAAAAAAAATGAAAATCTTACTGGAGTATTTTTCGTCTGGATTCGAGTGCACTTGTAATATATGAGAAAATTTTAATTTTAGTGCTTTTCAATAAAACTTGAATTATGTTAAGATGTAACATCTGCATCTAATATTAAATGCGTCGCATATACTGCATGCGATTTATGAATGTGCCATTAAATCTGTATTAAATGCATTCATCATGTTTTAATATAATTTTTAATTGCATATTTTACAATGTGATATGGTATTAAAACACAACCAATTTCAGCTGCATTGTAACCTTTACTCGTATTTACACAATTCCAATTCAAATGTGGGTTTAAGCCCGTGCAGAGATTGGAATCAACCTGTTTTAAGGTTAGAATGGAGCATAGGGAGGATAATTGACCTTTTAGTGTGCTCAATTTCCTGCAGTAAATTCAAACTTTGTGCAATGAAAATGCAAATACAAGTGCACCAGTTTATGTCGTTTTTATTTTATGACAAATCAATATCGTTGCCGAGTTTAATTTATTAAATGCAATGTTATTTTTCATGTATGCAAATGTTCAATCGGAAAATGAAATCATTTTTTTTTTTTCAGCAGCGCAACTGATTTGTTACGGTAAACGTACCGGTAAATATTGGAGCGATTACTGTCAAATTGTTAATTAAATTGCAGATTGCAGCGCTAAAACAAACACTCGACCAATTGTAATATCACGTTTTAATTCAAATCCCAATCGGGGCTTAAACAAGACGACGATAAAATTAAACGGTGCGCAAAAACTTGACAAATTGATTGCTTAAACCAGCGCCTCTATTTATTTAATAGTTGTTGGCCCGTCTCCGAACCGTAAACAAAAAAATCCCCAGAATAAGTTTATGGTATAGAAAAAAACTAACAGACCAGTCTGGAATCTTGGTTTTGTGTGTATTTATTTATTGATTACCCGTTTGGAAATTTGTCGTCTGTTAAAAAGGCGACAGTGTGTTCACCAGACGCGTTAATTTTAATTCGCCCCCGCAACAATGGGGTGCATCGTCTTCTAAAACGCATGCAGTCTACATTTCATGCACTCGAGACAGGTACGGTGCCGTGGGGTGCACTAAAACGTGTTCATTTTTGCGATACAGTTCATAATTAGTATCCCCAAATTCAAGTTCAAGGACAGGACTGAACCACTCGGATTTTATCCCTGATCCAAGACGTGCCTGGAATAGTAAGTGTGTTTATCAGTGAGTTTGATCCATTAGTCGCGGTTTTACTTTCAATGGAATTCTTCCAGTGTTATAAATAAGATTTTTACAAGATAAAAAGGATATATTTTTAGGAAAAAATTGTTGGTAGATTTATGACAAATATATCCACAAAAAATTAATTCACTGTTCTGAATTAAAAATAGCATACAAAGAAAACATTGCTTTACATTTTGTTCTTTTATTTAGATTTAATATAGATAACAATGTTAAAAATGTAGTTTCAGTTATAACCTTTGAAACTTGTCCTGTGGTCAATGTTGAAGTAGATTTTGTTCTCATTTTTGTGGATAAGCGTACTATTGAATTAGAATTAATTACCATTGTTGACAAATAGGTTACGCATTTATCTGAAAAAATGTGATATTTAAAAACTTATTTTACTATTAAACATAGTACGGTGTTGCATGAACATTAACGGTATGTAACTCGATTACTTTTGAAGTTATAATTTTTTTATTAACATCTACTACGAATGGAAGTTTCAAAAACTTTTAATTGTAACTTATAATAATAATAATGTTTATTTAAAAAACTACATGTTTTGATCCCACAACTGCATCAAAGTTCTAAAATAATAAGATGTCACAAATTATAGGTAAAAATACCCCATTTTAATTAAAAGTGAAAACTTGTGTTGGGCACTTTTTGAGAGGGGAAAATCTTATGGGTTCGCGTCACCGACATGCTCATGACAGGCGCACGCGCAGTGTGCTGTGCGCCTTTGACACTTTTTGGATGGGTGAAATCTCGTGTTGAATGGATTTAATGAAAAGTTCAATGTTTATATACTGTACATTGGTTATTATTTGAATGGCCATGTCCAATGATCGAAAACTCGGTACTACAAAATATAAAACGACAATCGATGCCGTTTTTACGCGATAAATTTGAATCAAACATTTTCATTTCTTACTTTAGTTACCATAAGCCTATTGTATCCTTTTTAGAACAAAATGAAATAATTAAAAGTACAAAAAGTCTAACTATTGTTGAAATTAATGATAACAATGATGCAAACAATTAAAATAATGTTAAAAATCAAGTACATTGAAATTTAAGTAAATACAAGTACTATCCATAGATAATATGATTGTTATTTCAATTATGTTTTATTTATATTTTCTCATAATCTTGTACAGCCCGTAATATATTTAAATAATAAAAAACCACATAAACATGCATATAATTGTTTCTCGGAGTGTCAATAGAAGTGAAAACCAGATTGAGTTGATAATTTTAATTAAAATATTAAGTTTTTACTTCTACCGACAGTCTCTATAATTGTCAATTTTAATTTTTTATTTTTTATAAACAGCTAGTTTTGTTAATTTTTAATTTTTTTAGAACAACATTTTTTATAAAAACCTATTTTTAGATAAATATATAAAGAATGTATAAGTTGCTGTTTCAAGAAAATATTAATAATAATCAGTTATTATTATTGATGTGGTGCGTTAATTTCTTCGAATAGTGTATTAATAATTTATGAATACCACTTTAATATTTACAAAAAAATATTTACTTACTCATACCTGGTACTACGTATTAAAGTAATATGAGACGCATGCACTAAAGATAGTACCCCGCAACCTTGTACGGAGGTACCTCCGGTTTACCGAGTTAACACTGCAAAAACCTTACCTTGAGGATGATTACAAATTCAGAAAAATATATCATCAATGAAAGTATAAAAGATATATAAATGGATCAAATAAAAATTTGTTTTCAATTCGTGTTTCAATTTTTCCAGTCTAGACCTGTAAGAAGTTTCTGAACCGACGTTTACATATTACTTATTAAAATGCACCAGTTTGTTGGATTTTAATATTGAAGGATTAGACAATGCAGTTTATATCGTTTAAGACAAAAAATATTAAAAGATTTAAGACAAATTTCCGTCCTTACAAAACTGGAACGCATCAAAAGAATATTATCATTTTCCGGAGAGCAAACTAATACAATGCATAGAGCGGAATATTAAAGGCATCACTCCAAGGATCTCGCCTAATCTAAATGATAATTCAAACAAAAAAAGGCATCGCGATGACAGAAATGCTGGGCTTTTATTTGAGGAACGGCAATTTTATTTAAAATAAAGCCGCCGATTTAAATACGTCCTTGCCGGGAGTCGTTATCCTAGTCACCTGCCCCCCAGTGACATATATATTGACCAGGTCAGCGGCCCGGAGTTCTACGTCGTGACCCAGTTCTCGAACCAGCGCGTCGATCATTTAATATTTATGCCGATGTTTGCAGTACCTAAGATTCAAATACACCTGATTATAGGCCACCGTAAATTCCTGGGCGGCGCATTCGAGTTTTTCGAAACTGGGGCAACTGAAAAGTTTCCGGCCCGAAATGGGAATTGGCCAACGGAAATGGTTATTCGACGTTTTTATTATGCCTCGTAAATTTAAGTGTAAAATTAAATAAAATTAATATAAAACAATATATTTTATTTGTCATGTTCATCAAAGGACACCAATGATTAAAGAAAAATATTTAATTAAAAAATGAAAATTGGCTTAAAATAAAACAATAAAAAACATTTTTCTCTAGTATGCTAATATTTTTATATTAATCTTGTTTTAATGAAAATTAGTTTTATTCATATGAAGAGATAAAAGGCAGCTAACATAGACATGAAAGAAAAATTAGCTCGTGGAATGCAATTCGAAAAATTTGAAGCGTCCAGACTCGTAAACGTTCCCCTTGTACAAATTGGCCGGTCAACCATCGGGAAGGAATGTTACAAATGCGCCTCCGTCAAAGCGGAGCTCCACGATAACTGCATAACTTGAAAAGAAATGCAAGCAGGACTGAAAATGTCCGTATTATGAATTTTTCCGGCGTATTACGACAGTAATTCAGATTTACATGCCATTTTCTCTTCGAGTTTCTACG
The DNA here is from genome assembly GCF_024364675.1 of Aethina tumida. NCBI lineage: Eukaryota > Metazoa > Arthropoda > Insecta > Coleoptera > Nitidulidae > Aethina > Aethina tumida. Next base: position 17,229,120 of record NC_065437.1, on the reverse strand, counting down.
CTGATGGTCTGTATAAATTTCCATCGAAAGTGAATCCGATTCTTTAGAACGTCACATAACGGGCTTTATGGTTTGTGGAATGATCGGTAAATTTTGAACGCTATTACTAAGTCTTCCATAACTGTTCGTGAGAGAACGTTTTGAAAAATTGTACCAAAGAGTACAGTTGATTTATTCAATATTTATTTTTAATTTTCGAAGCTTAACACGTGCTTAAGATCAGATTCAGACATTCTATGAAATTTTATGAAAAACATCATGAATTTCAGCGTAAATATTTCAGTGAAATTAAATAATTCCGTTGAACCCCCTAAATATAAATTACACTGAAGAGAAATTACCCAATGAAACAAGCTAAGAGCTTAAAGCTTCTGAAACAATTTTGTGTATTCAGTCGTTTGAGTATTGTACCAACGAAATCCATATCCTCGTTAAATTCATTAACATCATAGAGCTGCTACTCGTTAGTAAATTCATGGGTTCGTTTAATTCAAAAATAATTAAATTCCCAACAAAGAACATCCTCACCGTGCTCCATTGTTATACGAGCAAAGATGCAATTCCATGCCGAAACGGTGAACATTTTTGCAGGCTCTCTGAACTTGAAAATTTAAAACTAATTTAATTAATTCAAATGTTCCGCTAAGCCGGCACTGAATCTCTTGGCATCGCTTTAAATTCTAATATTTTGCTTATTGCATTGCCTTAATTTGGGATTCACACGTTTTCGTCTGTTACATAAATCTGCTCACATAATTTTTAATTAGAGGGAATGCAATCTGGTACATAATTATATGCTAATTATGTTCCCAATTAAAAAGTTTTGTACGCAAATTTAATTTATTAAAATTAAGGGGTGTAACTCAAGTTACAAATATAATTAGGATATATGGAAAATAAATTTTAATTAATACATAGACTAATGACAAAGTGCAAATGACTATATTTAATTTGTAATTAATTGAAAATTGGACGTTTCAAACGTGCACAAAGCGTCAAAAATAAATAATAGAGATGTTCATAAAAAACTTTTTAAAACTATATTTTTGCTTACATGAAATTACAAAAATTGGACATGTTCACAAAAAACTTTTTAATACTATATTTTTGCTTACATGAAATTACAAAAATTGGAATATTTTAAGTTACTATACATACATAACAAAAAATATTTTCAAAAAAAAAGTGAAAAGTGCTAAGAAAAACTTATTGGTTTATTTTAAATATCTTTCATGGGATTTCCAGTGTAATTTTCTATATATTCTTATTTTATGTAAAAAATTAGTCTGATATCTACTCCAATATATTGTAAAAGGTCAAAATGAGATGTATCCATAAACCTAGTAAAAAGAGTAAAACCATTTGCGAAATATTTGGGCTTTTATATTTATATAAGTATATCGAAGTAGTTTAAATTTTCACAGGTTGTTATCCACAAAACATAGAACAAGAAATTGATATAATTGGTACTGTAGAAATTTCCAATCTTTAATTGTAAAATTACCCAATGTTGATAAAGCAACAGACACTAAATCATTAATCTTTTTGTGGCCCAATTGCAATTTAAATCGTTTCTTTCCTTACTTTCTTCTTGAGATATTCAATTTTTTTAAGAGTGAGGACTGGTGTGCATTAAAAATATTTGTCTAATATGGATGTAAAACTAATAAGTCGGTCAAATAAATCACCCCGTACAATTTGTGTGTCCAAATTGTAATAAAGTACCTCAAGGTTTGTTATTTTTTGTTCAACAACTGGTTAAGACGGCGCTTAAGCCGATAATTATCCCCTGAAATAATTCAATAAAAGCGATTAAACGGGGCGCAAGCTCGGCAATAGGCATAACGGGCCAAAATGAATCGCGGTGCTGATAAGATGAAGACTATTTGGGTCATTACCGCTTTCTCTAAATCACAGTTTGGTACATTGGCGGCGGCGGACAAGGTCAGCAGGACTGCATCCATTATATAACTCCATAATAGATTTTAACTCCGAGTGGAAACTGAATTGGCAAAAATCCAATACGGAATTTCTGCCGGATTATGCTGTTGTGAATAGATGAATTGGAATAACATGCATTTTACAATGCAATTGTCTCGTAATTAGTTTAATTACTCTCCGGACTTCATTTTATATCTTTATTCGTATTTAAATTCTTGTTCGTCGGTGTGAATTTTTTACATTGTAGTTTAATGGATGGTGGAGCAAGAATCGTATAAATTTTCCTAAGGATTTCGGAATGATAATTTGCGGCGACCGAAATAAAATTTTAGTGATGCGACATTAAAACGACATTATTCACACCGTGCAAATGATAAAACCGATTCTATATAGAAAGTTTTAAGTGTCATACAAAATTACTTCATAGAAACAAATTTCTATCCGAATAGTTTTATGGTTACATTTTACTTCACCTGAACACAATGTCCTGATATTGTAAAATTTAAGTTTATGGGCTTTTTTGCTGAAAATATTTAGGCCCGGTCCAATTTCATATAATGTACTTTTCGGGTTTATTCGTTTAACCGATGTGGAAGGAGATCAGACAGATTTAAATCCATTTTTTGTCCGAATATGATATCCATAAAGTAAATCAAAGTGGAAACAAACCAAACAGTACGTGTGGTGATGTAATTAATGAAATCGATCAATTAGTCTCGGATACCCGAATTAATCAAACGCCCCAATTGGTCAAGAACTCAATACAAGCGTTATAATTCTCACCGAACAATTAACCGACTGACAAATGATCTGACCATCATAAATGTCACATTGCGACCTTGGCCTCCGCAAATTCACCAATTGTGACCTATTTTGCACCTTATCGACGCATCACTTTAACTAAGCAATGCAGCATATTTCGCCGTTATTAATTACCTAATCTGCTCGGCGAATTATTGGAAATTTTAATCAATTTACATCGTCATCCGATAATTTATCTTTCACTCTGTTTCACGGCAACAAATCACTGCCTAGGTCAGAAGTCAGTATGTTACGTAATAGGTTTGTGCACGACGTTTGAATGCTAATTGCAACCTTCGCATATGATGGATTCTATGCGGATTCACAGGTTGCAGCCTCTAGTTTATCACGCCACATTCATCCCGCGGAAACCATAACATTCGATCAAATTTATTCGCTGGATGTGTGACTATCTAAATCCGGAACTAAATGAAACCGGAACTGAACATGCAGTATTTGTGTGTGATTCATAAGGAGCTTTACACAACGACATTAACGGAACATTAATAAGTTTCTTTGCTTGAACTTTCACGATTTACAAAACATAACGTTAGTAATCCTTCCAGTGAAGTTTGTGAAGTCGCATCTCGCAGAAATATCGGGATTAGTTTCTCTAAGTGCAATTAATTCGAAATGTAATTATGGCCAATGTAGATTATCCACGTAACTTTTTGGATCACATTGTAGTGTAACTGAGAGGAATGTTGGGAATACAAACAACCAAAAGTTGGCTGCAGTTCAATTCCGGGGAACGTTTCAATTTTAACTGGGGATTTATTGGGTTAACATTTGTTATTTTTATATGCGTTAGCTTAAGTTAATCGCGGAAGTATTTTGTTTACATCACATAAATTACATTAGATCGTTGCAGTTACCAACTGCAATTATTGATTTTTTAATGAGCGTTCATATAATAATTATTATTTTTAATTTACAAAGTTTCAGGATAAATTTCGTTATGTAGAATTTTCGTGCGCCTGATTTCCTCGAATGCAAAATTCTTGACCGGAGCCATTAAGTTTAAACTCTCGTGATGTTAACGACCAGAAAAACTTCTCCACAAGTCTAAATCGTGGACACGAATTTTAAATCCGGACTATTATTTCGGCAATATAATGCAGACATCGGGCTGAAACACATTCATATACTGTTATGGCGCCTTAAGTTGAATTATGGCCTAAACAGCATCTGCAATGTGACAGTTTAAATCTCTGTAGCAGTTAAAACTCATCCAACTTTACTGTATATTCACAAGTTTGTTGTTAAGTAGGACGGTTATTTTGACATAAACTGAAATATACGTAGCCTTAATACAATCGATTTTGGTCCAGAAAAGGCTTGTAAAAACTCTAATTGTCGGAACGTAAGCATAAAAGTTATAAAGTGTCGGGTTAAGTACCACTTGGAATTAAATCTACGTTTACTGTTAGGTTTAATTAAAAATATTTTATTCTTAAACTCTTTGAATGGGCTAAAACGTTTTCTTTAATTAACTACATTAGCTGTGACCTTAATATGAATGTTATTTACGATCCATTTTCCATGCGACTTCATATATTTTAAACTTTCCCTTTTTGTCTTTGAACCCTCTGTCCATCGACGTATTGAATTGACGTCGAGCAAATAAATTTTATTGACTCTCATTGATTATGTTGACGCTGCCTCTTTTTTGAGAAGAACTGGAATATTTCCAGAGCTAATAAATATATTTCGGTTCATGTTATTTAAGATGTATGCTTAAGAATATACGTAAAGTTGTTTACCCGTCGCTTTCTTGCCTCTGTACTATAAAATAAACATTTATTGTCATTATTTATTGCGCAAAAGCACAAACAGAATGGCCATAAAGTTAATACATTCTAATGATTTCAGATTTTTCCCCCTTCCTAAAACAAAATAAATATTGAACCCGTTTTTTAACTTCAAGAGACTTCTTTTTTAATTGAAAGTTTTATTGTCTTGTTAAAAAAGGGGTATTGAGTAATAAACGCCGCTGGAACAAAACGTTATAGGACAAATTCTCGTTTGTAAGCAGTAATAAAAGAAAAATAAAATTTTGCTGTATAAAGGCAATTTATCGATTTTAATATCCTCTAGAAAATATGTGCCCTTTTACGAAAGATTTAATTATGAGGTTATTTCATATTTAGTATACTGATTGCTTTTGATTAAAAATGAAGTGACTTCTCGTATATAATGAAGTTTACCTGGAGTCGCGTAATGAAAGTTTGATGTTCTCCTAAAGGTCTGTCCTAATATTATATAAAAAATCTAACTCAATGGTTTACAGGCGAGTGCGTACATTTTAACGGAGGGATCATTACTCATCGAGTAGTAGGAGGAAGTTGGCAGGTTCCAGCATATTATTCACTTATAAAAGCCCCCCCAAAAAATCCTTACTACAAAGTACTTTTTAGGCGGAAGATGATCAATCAATAATAAGACTTTGTGAGGCGGTCCTGTTGTATTTGCTAAATGATTTTTTGAGGGAAAATAGACAGGAATAAATCTTTGAAAGTCATTAAATTAAATTTTTAAATAATAAATTTTCTGAAAATAAATAAAAATACTAAACTTTTCATTATAATAAAAATTAATATGTAACAATTAATTACTGATTTTTTACAATTTATATAAATAATATTTTTGTTTATTTAAATTTTTTAATATAAAATACTGTTAAAATTTAAAAAAAAAATAAGTTTCCACATTTTTATAAAATATATGAATGTATTAAAAATTAAATTTAATGATTATTTGATATATGTATATATATATATATATATATATATATATATATATATATATATATATATATATATATATATAAATATATATATATATATATATATATATATAAATATATATATATATATAAATATATATATATATATATATATATATATATATATATATATATATAGATTAGTTTAATATTTGAAATTCCCTGAATAAAAAACTATTCATAATTAATTAAATTTTTAAAAAATTTATAGGTATTGATTAACTGTATGTATGTATAACAGATATTTTATTTTTTAATGATAAAAATAAATTAGTTTAATATTTGAAATTTTAGTGAATAAATAAATATATATTTTTCACAAAAAATGTTTTTGATGTAAATTTTATAAAAGAGAAATACTCTATTAAAAAAACTTAATTAATTATGATTAATTGAAAACATTTATGTATTGCATAAAACATTTTTTTGAAAAAATAGTTGCGCTAGCGAATACCATCTAATTAACATCAATCAAATTATAATAGACTTACGGACAAAAATGTTGGACATCAGCGTGGCCGGCAGACAAAAAACAATCACCAATATATCAGCGACTGCGAGATTAACAATGAAAAAGTTCGTCACCGTGCGCATACGTGGCGATCGGAAAACGACAGCAATTACAAAAAAATTACCAACAAGTCCTACGGCAAACACCAATAAATATGCGACACAATAAACGGCGGTCATCGCCATGGAATGTCTGTAAAATAATTCCGGTACGAAAGCGGATTCTGTGGCGTTCAAGGAAGCGTTCATCACCAACGTAGCGCTGTTCGTTTTTATTTCGAAAATGGCTGTTTTATGGATGTCGCTGCTCTCCGTATGAGTGGGCATGACTTCGAAAAAGTTACCCAAATATTCGGCCGATAACATTTTATCGGTGTCCTCTAAAAACGTGTCGAACGGATTGACGAACAACGTTGGTCTTGCCGTAGTTAAAAACTGCGATCTCCGCCTGTAATACGTCTCGTCCTCTAATCTAACTGCATCTTCCATGGATCCACCGTCAAGCATCGACATGCCCTGAACGTCACCCATTTAAATCAGCAAAATGAACCAGCTTACATCATGCATAACGGCAAACTGTACGAAACAGAAAGTTAACTCAGGCTCATAAAACTTTCAAAACTCTCCGCGAGTTCCGCGCACGCCTTCTGGTTTCAGTTTCGACCGACGCGTCGCAGGAGCGTCGTGTGAATGCAGCGCGTTTCAGGTTGCAGTTGCGTGAGTCCCGAAACGACGGGGGTTGACCATGCGCTTCGAATTCAGCGCGAATTTTCCGCGAGCTTTTTGAGAAGGGCTGGTGGGGGTAATTTGGGGAAAGTGAGTGGAAAATTGCGGTCTGATTGAAAAATTCGAAAGGTTACCGATAAGACGGATTCAAAAATTGATTCCACATACTTCAATACCCTCAGACGTGCGTTACATTTGCGTGTCTGGCCAATTTGTGTGACCGAAATGAATCATTCACGACGTTAATTTTAAGGGTGCGACGTAACTCATGGAATTTAATTTTGGGGGTAGATAAAAGGAGCTGCGGTTGCAAGAACATGTGTCAAAAACATAGTACATAATGCGGCACCTGCGGGCAAATTTCTTGTGCGTCTACAGTCGAGTTAAAAGCTATTAAAAGCGCATTTGTGATTTATACCGTCTGTGTGAAAGAGGAAAAGGCCGATTTTATTCTTCGATAATACCTATACTCAGTGAACGTTCCATTGAAAACTATAATATATTCAAAATTTTTTGAATTAGTAATCTTTTTTTAGAATCTCTTATAAGAATCTACGTCATTTTATTGCTTACCATATAAAAGCAGTATAAAACAACAACTTGTATACTTTAGTAGCGTGGGTGCTTTGAAGTGAATTATTACAATAAAGTTTTAAAACTAAACTGTAATTAACATTTCTCAGTTGTTACTCCCACGATATTAAGCCTTAATGGCATTAATTAGTAACTTCATAACCAGGATCAAATTCTTAAATTTATACAGTGCCCCGAATAAAAGTTTTACTCTGCTCCAAGAAATTAACGCACCACACCAATAATAATTGATTATCATTAATATTTTCTAAAACCGGGAAAAATAAATGTATAAACTTTTTTGTGTATTTATTTAAAAATATGTTTTTTTTTTGTTACAAAAAATCTTAAACAATATTGTTTTTCTAAAAAAATTAAAAATTAACAATATTGTTCATCGATACATACAAATAAAATTCTGTTTGTAATATTGAAATAACCGTTTTTTACTACATGCATATGAATATAAATATGGTACATACACCAAAATAACATTTTTTACAATTTTTGTCTCTCTGTCTGTCTGTCTGTTTGTTCCGGCTAATCTCTGAAATGGCTGGACCGATTTTGACGGGACTTTTATTGATAGGTAGCTGATGTAATAAGGAATAACTTAGGCTACTTTTATTTTAGAAAAATGAAGTAATGTTGCAATGTCCAGTATCACGCGCAGCTTATGCGCGTCGGGCGCCTCCCACCAACAGTTGATTGATAATTTGATTTTATTGATGGGTATCTTTTATAATTCTACCAATCCGTTTCTTATTATCTTATCTTAATTCAAAATATTTTGTTACATTTTTACTGCTTTCCTTTTTTACCTTTAAGTAATAATTATAAATAATTATAAATTAAGTACATTTGTGTTCAATATTCAGATTTACATTAAAATTGATAAATTATTTATAGGTTATTTTATGTAGTTAGTAACGTAGATAATTGTTTTTTTCTAATATTTAGTTATGCCTAAAAGAAAGTCAAATCTCTCTAAAAACATGAAAAAGGCCAAAATCCAAAGATTGCGATGTGAAAATGAATCTGAACAAGATAAGGAAAGTCGTCTTACAAATTGTAGATTACGTTTGTCCATGTCCAGGTCGAATGAGAGTAGTTCTGAGATGAACGGTTACAATTAGATAGAACACGTCATTCATTGTTAAGGACTCAAGAATCTTTGGAATCTCGAGATCACCGTCTAGAAAACGATCGTATTCAACACGGACGAAGTCGCGAGTACAGCTAGTAAAAAATAAAAATTTAAACTTAGTAAGAGGTATTTCCACCTCTACTACGAAAGACAGCATCACATCTTTTCAAAATCTGGGTTCGCATTTCCTGTTGGTCCAAATTCTCAAAAATATCGAATAGAAGACGCTACATAACCTCTTAGATATTCAGACGGTTAGGTCCCTTTACCCTTTCGTGGACACGAATTTAGGAGTGAGAGATAGATGATGCCAAAAATTTAATTATCTCGTGTAAATATGGAAATATGCAAAAAATAAAATTGTACTACTGAGTTTTTCTGTTTATACAACTCCTCTATTACACCCTTATCTTTTTCTTGGTTAAATTGAGGCCCCAACATTATGCCAATTCGGTTTCTTGTTGTTTGGGATCATCAAGGATCCACCTTTGAGCCGAAAGAAGCCATAAACTAACCATAAATGCAGAACATAGGTTTAGCTCTTATTTTTGTCAACTGTTACAATTTTTTCAGTTTGAAACATAACTTTTTCGTTCAAAAAGCACCTGTTGATCACTTTGTTAAAATTTAATAGTTATTGTAATTTTACTTTGAAACATTAGATAAAATTGGAGGATAACTTCTTAATAGTTCCCATAAAAAAATAACAAAAATGTGGAAAAAATATTTCCCAACGGCTTATGGTTTGAACTGCGAGTTGGTCAGGTCATAGCATTAAAGTTAACAGGATAATATCGGACAACATGGGCTATATGCGGTCGTGTTTTATCCTGCATTAGTAAAAAATTTGTATCTCTAAAAAGTGCATATGACTCTAGAATGTACAATGTACATACAAAATAACGCTCAGCATTAAGGTTCTCATTATTTATTGCCATCAAGTTGGTACTTACATGCTGTTAAAGAAATGCCTCCCCACATTATAATTAAGCCACCACCAAATAAGGTATTTACGAAGTTACATCGAGCATATCTTTCATTTGGTCAATGTACTATTTACTTAAATTAGAAAAAATAATTTGCACAATTATAGATGATGCGTTAATTTCTTGGAACAGTGTACAAGTATTTTTATCATCTTAACCTATTGTTTTATTCAAAACGGAAAAAAATTTAACGTCATTGCGTTTTAATATTCAGTGAGTACCAAAATAAATAACCATTCTAGATGTGGGTGATAAAAATGTGAAAACTCAACGTATAATTCATACGATTTGCATCGTCGCCGGTGTACGTCAGACAAACCTGGCCGATAAGTTTTTTATGATCAGATGCCGCCGGAATTTTTTTCTTTCAAAGTAAAAATCCCGACTTGAAGACGACGCCCTTATCTCAAACCTAACGACATAATTTTCCGGACGTTTCCTCAAATTTATGTCCGACTTCACTCACGGATTTCACCGCCGGACGCATAATTTTTTTGTGGACCCGCTGCGTTTTATGGCCGCACATCAAACAATAAAACGATGTATTTGTGTAATTTGGGTTCGATAACCGATGAGGAAACGGTTGTGGTTGGGCACGTAATGTTGTTCCGGTTAAGGTAGGTCGGGGGAGTTGCTGAAACCATGCATTGATCGGAAATACGATAAGCTGACGGTTAGCCTCCTTCATTACGTTTTTATGGTGTAAGTCGGTAACGGTACATAAATAATAAATACTGGTTGCACGACAACTATCTAGGGTACATGTCTTGTTGTACATCAATCACGAAGAACGATAATGCAACTTCTGAAATTATTTATTACGTATCCAATTTTATTATTAACAATTGTCGTGTCAATTTGTAACATTTCTTGGACACAAATATCAAAAATTGTGACTCAGTTTTGATGGATTTTACGACTCGTAATTTAGGTAGTTTATAACCGGCATGGCAGTATTGTTTCCAAGGCTAAACGTAATTGTATATAAAATGTATTTTAAAACCTATTGAGTTAAGGAACGAATTTAATTTATTGTAGCAACCAACCAAATTTTATGTTATATGATGTAAAACGTTGCATACTTTAATCTCAACATCAACATTGTTATAAAATTGTTTGTCCACTGAATGCAAAAGTAAATACTGCAGATTAAAAGTTAACACATTTAAATTTCACATTTCACCTTTACAACAGATCAATGATTAAAAATCTATTGTGCCGAGGTAATATGGAAAAACATGCTTTGCAGGAATTTCATATAGGAGAAGTGTAAGGTACGAATATAAAGGAGCGCTTTTGCAATATATTGCACGTGCTAAAATTTACATTTTACAAGCTGCAATTCAATTTTAGTGTAAAATATACAGAACACAGCAACGGAGTTATTGATACGACGAAATAATCTTTTGGAGAGCATATCGGGCGTTAAATGCGAAAGTTTGTGTTTGAAGGCGGAGGTTTTTGTTCTAGGGAACGTTTATTGAACCCTCACCCGAAATTTGATCCACACTTCTTTGATTTGATATAACAATCAACGAAGTTCCACAATAAATATATTTTTTGTAATAAATTGTGTGTAACTTTCTAAATGGTTTCCCAAAATTTTTTAACTACAATAATTGATTTAACACTTTAAAATAATTTATCAAGTTTTTGTTTTAAAGAACTTTGGAACAATCTCGTAAGACTCATTCCACCTTAACAAAACCCTAAGCCAATAAACGTCGTTCAGTTCCAATTGTCTGAGCAAGACCTTCCGAAATCCGACGTATTAACGGATAAACAATTACTTTAGGCCCTAACCTTGACCGTTAAAATGTCGCCTCAAAAACAAACTAGATGAATGGGATCAAGTCCAGGACCTGCGTCTCCTGCACAATCGAGTCTAGTTGCCAAGTTCACGGTTTTAAAACTTTACACATACACAACTTCGTAATGGTCAATTGTTGGAAGTTTCACAAAATTTATTTTTCATGTGGATTTATTTTGTTGAGTTGTCATTGTCTATTTATCTGATTTTGAGTTTTATTATCCACACGTGTGCAGGTTGGATGTTAGCAGAGAGACACACAATTGAGTTGCAAAAAGCTTTATTTACAGATCATTATAAAATATTTGTATTTACATTAACATAGTATATTGCACTTAGGGCCTTCAAAATAAATACGATTCATTACGAATATTTTGATATCCATTAAAAGTTTACATTACATTACAATATATATTATTAATAATTATACATGTTGAATGTACTTAAATATATGTATTTAACAATATTTACAGATAATACGTAATGGTAACTAAAGTGTGTTCATTTAACAATGACTTTCACTAGATCGAGAATGAACACATTAACGAACTAAGCACTTACCAAGTCCTATCACTTTTTTCATAAAAAAGAGATATTGATCAGTATTACATCGGATTGACCGAGCACATCATAAGTCTCTCCGTGGATCGTCTGAGCGCCGACGGTCCCGAAATGAGGAAGGCAGGTGGTGGTATGTGAGACATGGACTGCATGTGCTGCAGACCGCTCGCCTGGACCACGTCCTCGGTGATTGACCTGTTCCTCGATCTCCTTTGCTGCATCGTCCTGGTGGGCAGCGGGTTGCTGATCTGGAGAAGGGAGCTATCACGCATCTTGCGATGGTGGCCGGTAGATTGGAGCGAGTCCTCGTAGCTGCTGTAATTAAGTGGAGGTATAAATTTTGTTACGCGCGTACGTGGTGGGATGAAACTGATTTAATGGACACGTGGCGGTTCATTGACACCTTTCTAACACTAGCTTTTACTTCGAATGTTTGCAACAAAAAAGCTGACGCTGTTATCCGGGATTATGGAAGAAATGTTCGATTATTGTTTAATTAAGACGTGTTACCCAGTCCTAAGTATTAAAATAGCGGAGCACAGACTCATAAACAAGCATGCAAAGCAAAATCCACTTACTTGCTGCTCTCAGTCGACGACTGACTGCTGGACTGTCCACATTGACAGTGTACCGCTCCATCCGCAATTCCTGAGTCGTGTCCACTAGAGTGAATGGACGTGATGGACTTCTCTAGACATCCGGAACTCCTGCTCCTTTCCCTGTATCCCGGACGCAACCCGTTTACCCTCGGACAGCTAGAGTCGTGACGCAGGGGGTATCCAGCAGGCGGGTGAGTCATATCGTGACCGTGACCGCCGACCGTTGGATAGTGCATGGCTTCCTCGAACGTGGATGGATACAGAGCCGCTTTGGATAGAGCGCCCGTCGCTATGGTGTAACCCAATGGCTGAGAGAAACTCTTCTGAAGCAGTCTAGTGCATGCAAACAGAGGGTGAACACAGGTGGCAAGCAAAAGGGGAAATGAAACATCTATACCACATCCACTAACATTCACGCTACCACTAACAATTTATCTAACATTCGCACCATACCCACCTTTATTTCATATGATAACAAGATGAACTAAATTAGGATTAAAGGATTTTAAAATAGTTTTAAAACCATGGATACGATTTCTTTTTCCATTTAATTACAGCATTTGACTCAACCAAGACATAAATGACTGCAAACTTTTCGGATGGTCCGGGATAAAATGCAGCTGCTTTGCTATCGTTAATGGAATTAATCTAGTAACCTTGACCTTCAATTAGTTCAAGACTGGAAATCCCGGAGAATTAAAATTTATTCCGTTCGTTTATCATTGGATGTAAAATTTCTACAATTAGCGAGATAACTTGAAATGTTCCGATCCAGTTTAATTGTAAGTTTGTTTAGTCTCAGCTTAATCACAAGTAACAATTTCGTGATAAATATTTTAAATTCGTAATTCAAAACTGATAAATTCATCTCTACCCCTCTAAGTTTTAATATTTTTATGGGCAGCTCTTTAAAAATATTTGTGTTCCAACTTCTTGACGGTCAACAGAGGACTTTTAACAACTAAAGCTTTTATGGCCGCAAGAAGGACGACATAAATAACTTTCTTTCATTGCCAAGCTTTTAGTGCTTAAGAAAACTCAAATGCATCATTTTCTACGAGCTTCTTCGAATATTTATGGAACACTCAATAATGTGTTTTGCTGAAAAAACTTAAATGTTTATGTTTATTATGCATCTGTTCATACTCCCTTTCATATCATAATATATACACACCAGGGATGACATTTAATTTATTTATTATAATTTTAGTCCAAATTCAAACTGATATTGTATTTAACAAAAGTTATACATAGATAAAAATAATTTACCTATTCAAAAAAATATATTTTAAACATCAACCCGACTATTTACAACCACCAAAACGTAACTACATATATACACAATTCCACCCTTCCAAAATAAATATCTAAATTTTACACATGCTAGAATTTACCTTCGTTTCCTTCTACGAAGACAAATGACACACACTGCGGTGGCAAGAGCTCCAATGAAGACCACACATCCTAGAACCACAACACCAACCTCTAGGGACGAAAGAAGAACCCTTTGGCTCCTGCTATGACCACGTTCCATAGGACCACTTGCGACCGCCAAAACTTTTGGTCCCTCCAATTTTCTTTCGATTTCGTTGTGTTTTGTTTGAAGTATTCTGTGTTTGATTTTAGTTAGAAAATTATAAATTTATTTTTTCTAGAGAAGTTTATTTAACTTACTTTTGTAAATGATCCATATCTACAACTGTGTTAAGTAAGGGATCAACAGCATATAAATACATATCAGTCCTAAAAGCAATAAAAATAATTATAATGATTAAATTAACATTATTTACAATTGAAGGTTGTAAAACTCGATGCAATTATTGATTTCTGTTGATTTTTCATAATAGAAAAATTAAAATTACATTTATTATTATTATTATTATTATTATTATTATTATTATTATTATTATTATTATTATTATTATTATTATTATTATTATTATTATTATTATTATTATTATTATTATTATTATTATTATTATTATTATTATTATTATTATTATTATTATTATTATTATTATTATTATTATTATTATTATTATTATTATTATAAACGTTTTGAAATTAAATGTTTTATAAATAATTGAAGGCAATAAATACATAAATATTGATTTAAAAATAACCTTGTTGAATTAAAATATAATCGATTGATGTTTGATATGATTCTACAAAAGCATAAATTTTGGTCTTTGATGGTTAATTGGCAATGGCAAAAGATTTATCCAATTAGCTAAACATTCTAAAAATATCATTTTTTATTTCTTTGATAATTTAGTTGTTTACAAAAATGTGTACATCTACTTACGTTAATTTGTTTTCATAAAGACTAATATTACAGAGGTGCCAATTTACTTGTTTGGAAAAAGGACACACCGAAATAAGAAAACATGTGAAATCATCCCGAAAATAGGCTCAATTCATCAAATTTTTTGCGACTTGCCCCCTTATATAAACGATTTTAATATGATAAAATTGCTTTTATCTGAAAAAAAAGCACACGGACTGAAAAAAGAATGAAAATATATGAGATATATTACGGGACCGGCATATTTTTTATGTAATAAGGCTTCATACAAAATTGTAAAAGGTCCTAATATATTGCGGAATTATTGACACGCCAGAGGCAAATTACGTTGTATACAGTAAAAGCTACAACCATGGAGTGAGTAACTTTTAACCGTGTCCATATAGACAAAAAAACTTTGTAGGAAGAGTTTCATGTACCGGAATTGTTTCAAATTTAGATTGACCCATCAAATAAAGTTTATGAAATAAAGCAATGTTTTAGATACACACAGGTATAGTTTCATCTACAGCACCCAACTCAATTAATTAATAAAGCATAAATAATCAAGCTGTTAGAAATGACACATGGTATTGATTCGACTCATGAAACTTTCATTTTACCAACCGGCGAAAACTCGACAAGTCTGGACCGATGTGGTCGATATTCATTTCAACAAAATGAATTTGAATGAGCGCAAAATGGAGGGACAAAAAATAAACAAAAGTACTCACGCGCTGTTATCCACCTGATTTCTTTCGTTATGCGGCTCCAATTTCCTCACTCGAACATCGAAGCCAGTGGCATTGTACAGAGCCCTGAGAAATAATGATAGGACATTCCATAATAAAGCTAAGAGCAGATTTTAGAGTATAATTTCCATAATTCAAATCTTTTTCTACGTGAATTTAGTCACTGTGTTTTAATTGATATGTTGTCTTTCTAAAATTTATACTTTGAAAAAAACTAACTTCTGCGTACGGGCTGTAAATATTGTTTCATATTTTGAATTGGGATGGAAAAACTTTAATCCGGAAAACCTTTTTGCCATCAATAATACTTACGTTGTAATATTATCCATACTTTTTTCGACATCGGTGGGTTTCAATCCCATTACCATGACAAGTTGCTTCTGTTCATCTAAGACGTACACCTGTTGAAAGAAATTCATTTTATAAAGGGCTAAAGAAATTATACCATACATATTATTTATTAGTTCAGTATGAGCATTAGCTTTTTAACAAGTCTTGAATGTTCGTATCCGAGGTATTTGATAATTTACATTATTAAGTATGGTAGAGGGTAAAAAACACTCAGTTTTTTAATGTTATTAAAAATGTTGATGTTGTTTAATAAGTTGCTTATTTGAACAAAATTATATTAAAATATGAAATTTTAAACATCATGTTCGTTTATTAAACCTTTTTTTGCTCAAAGATACACAATAAAAGGTGCTTTTTATGGGAATAAAAGCTTTGTAAAATCTAATTTCACAAATCTGATTATGTCGGATTATGTACTAAAATAATAAAGAGGGCAATACAAATTTATGCTAAAACATAAATGAAACTTTCCATAAAACGTATTTAAGAGATTAAAGAAACGACTGAAGGAGAATGAATCCACATTCCCATTGTTATCTCAAGCATTTACCTTTCCAGGGAAGAGTTAATCAATCCCTTTATCCTAAAGGTGCTTGCGAAGACATTAGCAAGGAGGATTTGCCATCGTCCCCACATAAACACAATATACAAAAAACACTGTCATACTGTTTTATGTTGATGAGTTAATTATAATTATGTTTTTGTCCCAAAAATGTGGTAAAAAATTCTCTACCTTCTCAGGTTTTGATGCCTATGCGTGGAAATTTTTAAAAGGTGCACTGAACTTCCATTTAGCAAAATAAACTACCTGTGCCTATGTAAAATACCCCGTCACGCATTCCATATCTCATAATAATCCTACCATAATCCAACTTCAACGGCCGCATATTATAATACTTATTGTTAGTTATGAACGATGGTGCGTGCAAAATATACTGCTGAACCAAGTAAATGTAATTTTTGTAACCGTTTATCTAGTTCCAAATATATTATCCTTTTTGTTACTGAAAGAACATAATTAGGAAGAAACATTTTTTAATTAGGACAAACATTGCTAAAGGATCTGATGATTGGACCAGCTAGTAAAATGTAAGTAAAATTTTGTCAGGTAGTGTATAACTTCACTTACAAAAACGTTGGCGATGGAGGATTTGCCGTCGTCGGCACCGCGCCGATCTGTGGCCTTGACGTCGAAGCCGTAGACCTTGCCGGCGTCTCTGGCGAAGCTGGCGATGCTGCGGACCTGACCGGTGATGGGATCGATGGCGAACCGGCGACTCGACTCGTCCGCACGGCTCAGGATCTGGTAGCGAACCTCACCGTTCAGACCCAAATCAGGATCACGCGCCTAAAATAAAATTATAGAATATTTTTCTCAATTGCATTTTGTTAAAGCAAAAACTGTGGATGTTTTAATACGTCGTTGTTCAGCTTTCCCCTTCAGTTTAATGCATAATTTTGTAGTAAAAGCGTCAGAAAATTTAATAAATCTTTGACATCTAAATCCCCTTTCATGCACAGGGATAATCGAGATTTAGTAAATTTATCCAGTTATAATTTTTATCAAACGTAACTGATCCCACTCTATTAAGGTCTGATAAAAACTAGTCTAGTCTTGAATCATGTTTTTCCAAGGTTTTGCGAGTATAAAGTGCATTTCAGATATATTTGTAGAAATCTGATATGAATCATTGGGAATTGAAGTTGTTGCTCCTTGAAAGGTATGGAGTTTTGGTGAAATATAAAACCTGAACCAACATTAAACTATATAATCCAAATAAATACCACTTAAATGTCGTAATACCCGTCTGTCCTTCAAAATTGCAACAGCAAACAAGCGTCCCTTAAGTTAAATAAACAAAATTTATTTACCTGCAATCTGATAATGTGATAACCATAATTCGCAGTGGTCGGAACAGCGGCCACAATCGGTCTTCCGGTTATAGTAAACTTGGGCACGTTGTCGTTTACGTCCGTGACCCTGACAATTACTTTCACTTCATTGAGACCTGCAACGAACCACTTAAATAATTCCGGCTAATTACCCCCCAAAAAAGCTTCTCACCAATATTCCCCAGCCGTTCATTCGTAACCGGATAAATCATCACCGTCATATCTCTGCCCACTTTATACTGATCCAGCCTAATAATTAGCTCGTAGAGTGCCCTTTTTTCCCTGTCCGGACTCTGGGTAATATATAATGTCCCGTTCCTCGAATCAATTTTAAACGTCCGTTTTATTTCACTATTCTCTTCCGCCACGATGCTGTAACGCAATTTGTGTGATCTGTACGGTTCTGTTACGTTCAACGTGAGCAATTTCAATGGAACTGGAACGTTTTCCTCCACTTCAACTTCATAATATCTGTGGGCAAAAACTGGACGTTCTATTGTTTTAATATCTTCAGGCACATCAATAACGTTGACAACCAGCAAAGCTGTGGAACTTAGGCTAGGCGAACCCAAATCTGAGGCGATAATAGTGACGTTATGACTCTTGTCAGTTTCATAATCCAATTTTCCAATGGTGGTTATAACACCCTCTTTGGAATCGATGGTAAACAAGTTT
Source organism: Aethina tumida (assembly GCF_024364675.1). NCBI lineage: Eukaryota > Metazoa > Arthropoda > Insecta > Coleoptera > Nitidulidae > Aethina > Aethina tumida. The sequence goes on along the minus strand of NC_065437.1, from coordinate 17,210,726 downwards.
TGTTTAGCTTTTCTATATGGAATATCAAACAGTATCAATCCATTGCCATTACCACTAAAGTCTGAATCATTAGCGAAAACACGAGTAATTGGCGTTCCTATTGGGCTGTTCTCAGCTGCGTTTGCATAATAGACTGGTATTTTGTCCTGGTAGTGCTGAGAGTTGATATTGCCCTCATAATTTGCAACGACATCATCATAACCATAGAAAGTTGGAGGATTGTCGTTCACATCCAAAACGTTGACTTCTACGTTCACCGAACTGTTCAAACTGGCGCCTTTAATAGGGTTGTCTTTGGCAATAACTTGGAACAAGTACTTGTCTTTGGTTTCTCTATCCAAAACACCCTCAACACTCAATACGCCTGAAGAAGATATGACGAAAGGTATGCCACCATCAGCTTCATTTGATTTAATGGTGTAGGAAATGTTGGAGTTAGGTCCGAAATCAGCATCCATTGCTTCGATCTTTCCTAAAACTTTTTGGGAATACGATGCTTCTTCTGCATCGAAATTGTACCACGACTTTTTAAACACTGGAGGATGATCATTAACGTCTTTTACTAAAATCCTAACAGAAACATTATCCTTCAGTCCACCTTTATCAGCAGCGGATATATTTAATCTGAATTCCGATTCAGGTGGGAGAGTCCTCGCGATTCCAATTTCCCCAGTTATCGGATGTATCATGAAGTACTGTACTAAATGGAATGGTTCTGAAGACGTTTCATGTGGTATGAATGTCTCGGAGATCATCTCGTATTTGATGATAGCGTTTTCACCGATATCCTTATCCTGGGCTATGATTTTGACGAAAGACGTTCCAACATTTATATCTTCCGGTAAAGATATTAATGGTGAAACTTTTTCTTTGGCACGCCTGGCTCTCAAAAACGCCTGTGTCAAAATATACACTCCATCACTGCTGTTTTTCAATGGCTCGAAGTGTCCAACACGATTTCCAGCCTTGTCATAGTCTAAAACCACTGCTCCTTTATGTTTGTAGACGATAAACTGAGTAATAACAGGAGAATTATCATTTTCATCTTCGATCTTGATGGTAAGTTTTGCTTCGCTGTACAATCCGCCTTTGTCTTTGGCGACCAAACGTAGGTTAAAAACGTCTATTTGTTCTCGGTCCAAAGGTTTATCGGAACTCAAGAAGTAAATTTTGCCAGTGCTTCGATCAAGACGGAATAAATCGCTTCCGTTCCCGAATATCGTTACTGTGAATTGTCCGTTTGCTCCCACGTCTTTGTCCGATACGTGAATCAAATAATTTAAATCTACTTCTGTTCCTTTAAAATGAGAAAAAACTTTCATTACAGACCATTCCTAAATTTATAATTGTAACAAATACGTTTTAATGTGGAGCCAAAGAGAAATATATCTTTAAGTTTTTATGATAAATTTGGCACAATTCCATTACTTGAGACAAACCGAACTTACGATATGATTGATGTAAATATTTGAAAATACGCCAAAGAAATCTTTGGATTGAATTGTTTTCTTTCATTTTAGACGAGACGTTGTTATATTGAAGTTGATAATGACTATTTTTGATAAAAGCAATTTATATAAATTAAATTGAATTATCATAAAGACACCTTATAACATTTTTTATTGATGGGAATTTCAAATAAGGAAAATTTAATAAAATACTTAAATCTCTGAATTTAGGGACATCATTTAAGAAATAAAAGGGCAACGTACTCTTAAATTAAAGGTTTTAATCATTGATAAAAATCTCATTAAAGAGTAGAAAGTTATTCATAACTTTAATTAGATTTTTTTAAAAATCTTTTACATAAGCAAAAACATAACGGAGATTAAAATTGTGTACTGAATAATTTAATTTACAATATAATTAAATTTTAGATTGTTCTAATTGTCTTATTTTAATAGGACTTTTAATATGATTATCTCGACTAAGTATGCATTAAGAGTAATTATAATTAAAATAAAGATTAAACGCTGTTTAATTTTCTCATCTTTGAAGTAAGTGTAAAAATGTACAAATGTACACATATAATACTGTAAATACTTAATCCTTACCCGATTTGCAGTTCTCTTTAATTTTCCCCTCGTACTTATTCCTCTCAAAAACAGGTTTATTATCATTTTCATCATCAACATAAACAGTGACTTGATAAATGCCTGTGCCACTTATTGTACCCTTGTTATACTCAGCAATTATGGTTAGTCTATAAACATCCCTAATTTCCCTATCAAGTGGCTTTTGAGTGAAAAGTGTTCCATCGCTTGTAATTGATATTACATCAGTTACGTCTTTTTGATTGGCTATCGAAAACTTTAGGGCGTTCGTAGAAGAGTTTTTAAATCCTAGTTTTCCTATTACAACATTAGGCAGGTTTTCCTTGACGTGAAATTCAATCGGGGCACTACCAGTTCTGAAACAAATTTGTTTAATGGAGGTCAAAGTTTCACCAACTGTTCGTCATTAAATATTGAGACAACCCAGAAGTTTTCATAGCTGATATGAAATTTAATCGTGGTATAAATTATTGTAATCTGCAATCAATGCGCATATAGGCATTATTTGTGGTTTTACTATCACAGTAATCAATGTTAGCCGCAGCCAGTTAGGAATTTCGAATTATTGATGCCCATTGAAAATTTAACATGCCTATGCATGCTACGATTTATTTATTACACAATATGCCTATAATATTTGATAAACAGTTTAGATTAAATTCACTTACTTCATTAATATAGTCTTTTCGTCTTTAGGATCCACCACGTGGATGGTAACGTTTGTTATTAAATTTATTTCTCTTTCGTTTGTAACTACAGCTTCAAAATCATAATTTTGTCGTTTAAATTTACTTAGTTCATCCACTACTGTTATTGTACCAGTTTTTTCTTCTACAGCAAATGGTACTGAAAAGAAAGGTAATTAAAAACGGTAAATTAAATAATAAAAACTACTGGTACCTCCTTCATGGTAACTGTGAAGTAAGTCATACATAAGCGGTGATATTTCCTCGTTTATCCTGATTTGTCCGACGCTGGTTCCAATGTCTACGTTGCCACCCACCCAAAATTCGTAAGGAGCTCCAACAAACTCTGGTAATCCTTTTATGTTTGCTGTGTATTGGAATTGAAATCAATTATTACATTAAGCTAAACTTATAATAAAAAATATATTAAATTTAACATCGTGTAATAAATCCATTTTATGGATCATAAAATATTTATAAAACTTTATTTTATGTTTGTTTACTCGCTAAATGTTTGTGTATAATAAATTTGTACATGGATAATGGAATATATTCCTGCGAGTTAAAGAGAGCCTGCTGCGAGTGAATGTACGCTCCATCTGTTGAAGAATGGTTGTACTCCCTTTATTGATTATAACTTTCTCCTGAGATCTAGCTTCCTGCTTAACGTATCGTACAACAGATGCAAGCAGTTCCAGCAGAATTTGACAATTTAAATGTGAAAATTTTACAAAATCTATCGTATTTTATTACAAACCTCTTGCACTTTGATCCCTGACATCCACAGTTACCACAGCCAAAGACGTTCTCCTCTCACTGGGATTGACGGGTTGATCTGACGCCTCCACAAACAGCAAATGCCTAGTCGCCGCCAAAGGCGTCTGTGTCACCGTCAATTTACCACTCTTCGGATCAATCTTGAATGGCAACGTATTGTTCGGCGCCTTTTGCAACGAATAACTGACCAGCCCGTTCCTGCCCAAATCCGGATCGATGGCGTGTATCTGTCCCACGAAATCGCCTCGTTTCGCATCCGTTCCCGTTATGAAGTCGTACAAGTTGTTGGGGATGAATGTGGGGTTGTTGTCGTTGGCATCCAGCAGGGTGACTTCGATGTTAACAGAAGAGGCACCGGGTTTGGTTGTGACGACGCTCGGGACTTTTTCTTTGGCGTAGACGCGCATGTTGATGGAGGATCGTTTCTCGCGGTCCAAAACGCTTTGGTCTCGAACCTGGGGAAATAGCATTACTTACTGGTGTATATTTCAGTAACAACATTCCTCAGTTATTTTATAACCGAATTGATCACCTGGGATAATTATAAATAACTATGCAATAATTTAAAGAAATATTTTCTGTGGTTCACTGAGTTCAGTTCAATTTAAATTCCTTTTAATTTATATTATTATTAAAATCGTGTGTTATTAAAAATATTTCTACATCTGAACATTTTAGACTATTTTTATATTTACTTCCTTGTTATACACGAAAGTACTTCGTGGAAACAATAATAAAGATATGTACAAAAGTCATTACATTACAATTATTAAACACGTATATAAAAATATTCTTTCACACATAGTTAACGAGATCATTCTCACGATCCGAAACTGTTCCTTTGCTTTAACCTCTGGCAATTTGAATGAATAATTACACAGAATAAAAGGGTAAGTAATAAAAAAAAGTCTTCTTCCTATTACGTTCTTGTGCACACATAAATATAATGAACATTATGTTTTAATTTTCCTCTTCCACAAAAGTAAACTCATTAATTTTTAATTTGCAGTTAATGCGTGTTTATTATGTAAGGCCGACATAATAGATTATTAAGTGCGGAAGAGCATTCTTAGTGTTAATTATTCACAGGAATTTTATATATTGATTTTCAGCATTATTAACAGGAGACATAAAAGGCCACCGCTGCAACAATTTCAAAATAAACGATATAGTAATTGCTTCCTATTATTAAGGATTCGTTTAAGTTTCACCATATTTCGATTTTTGTCGTCTATGTTATTATAAACAGGATACGTGTATTATTTTTTAAGATATTAACATTATTTTATTGGTTCTGTGTAATATATGTAATTATGATTTGTAAACGAACCAATTACACGCGTTTGTCGTAGGTGAATAAATGTCATTGTCCCCGACAATTCTTCTAAAACTTTGATATAGTAGAATAAAGAAAAATTGATATGAACTTACGGTGAGCCATCCACTTCGGGAGTCCAAAGTAAATGCTCCACTTTTATCGTCCAGTTGATAAGAGAATTCCGCATTGTCTCCTTGATCTTGATCGTTGGCAACAATTTGCAAAACGCTGAATCCATTGGGCAAATTTTCTACGATACTGATGTTGTAAAAGTCCACCTCGAATTCGGGCAGGTTATCGTTCAAGTCCACAACTTCCACCTCGACTCGTGCAACTCCGGTCTTCGCGGGATTGTCTATTTGCGACGCCTGTATCTGCAGCACGAACGTGTTGCCGGGAAGCGATCTTTCGGCGTCGATGTCGATTTCTCGTTCCAGAAAAAGTGATCCGTTCACGTGATCCAACGAGAACAAATGCCGTTCGTTGCCTGCGATAATGTCATACCGAATTGGTGAATCGATGGCGAGATCTTGATCGAACGCGAATATCGGGGGGTCGAACTTTAGACGGTGATGTATCCTACGTCCCTGTAACAAACCAATGCAATTAACCTGCTTCCAAACACAAATGGTCTATGTTCCCTGAACAATAAATGTTCATCTAAACCTCGCCAACTGCTGTAATGTGCATTAAACTAGTAAATAAAGCTAAGTGCTATGAACTGTACTTACAATTTTTTCAATGGGGCGAAAGCTTATGAATGGAGTAGTCACAGGCAAGAGCAAATTTACAATGTGATAAGGAATGTTATTCATGCTGAACATAATTGGCAATGATTTTTCACCATGTTCTAGTTCATTAACTGCTAGTATTTATTTCAACGCTGTAGTTTCTAATGTTATTTATTGAATTCCAAATACTTACAGATAATAATTAATTCATGTATATAATATAATTCAAAGATAATAAACGCAGCATGTATATTTTTTGTTTAACTTCCGACATTGAAAAATTGGTTCCTAGGCACCTTTAATATATGTTCTTTAAAGATAAGTCGTTAATTTTAATAGGAAGGTCCCCCTCATCCTAGTTTTCCATTTTTTCTTCAGTTCCATATCTCGTCATTACTTGATCGTACAAAAAATTTCTATTTACATTTCTTGTAGGAAATTGAACGCTTTACAAAAAAAAATATTTTACAATTTTTTCACAACTCTTACGTTTAAAAGTTATCGGAGGTCAAAGATTAAAGAATTTAACAAAAATTTCTGTTTTATTTCTAAATTTTATTACCATTTAGGAAATTTAACACTCTATAAAAAGGCCTCTTGTGGTTAATCGATTATTATAACCATTTAGAAGATTCGTATTAGAATTTTAATAATTTTTAATAAATATTTTAAATTCATTTAAGTCATGAATTTGGAGATAATTCATTATATATTTCAGAAAAAATAAATTTTTTACTCAAAAAATATCACTATATATATCAATAGAAAAGAAAAAAAGTAAATATATTAAAACTCAGCTGTTAATTATTTAGTTATAGTATATACAAGAAGACACAGGCTCAGGAGCTTATGAAAAACAAAATTAACAAATTCTCCAACAAATATTCAATTACAAATTTTATGGAGAAAAATTGAGTTACATATTAAATAAACCCGTTGAAAAATTCTAAAACATGATACTAAATTGTGATAAGAGAATAATTATGAAAAGAAAATATTGTTAAAAATTGATTAGAAATATATTCCATAACAAAAGATAAATCATAACTTAGAAATGATTAAAGTAATTGATTAGTCACAGGAGAATTTAATTTTCTACAAAAATATATATCGTACATTTTATAATACTTACTTATCTAACGAATTATAAAATTTAGAATTAAAAAAGAAACTTATTAAATTCTTCAAACTTTGACCTCCGATATCTTCTAAACGGTAAGAGTTATGGTAAAATTGTAAGATTCCTTTTTTGTAGAACGTTCAATTTTCTACAAAAAATGTAAATAAAAATGTTCAGTACGATCTAGTAATGGCGAGATATGAACTCTGCTAGGAGGAACTTCCTAAGAGCTCATCTTAATAGAGCATTTTTTAAAGGTGTCTAGTAACTAATTTTTTAGTGTCGAAAGTTAAACAAAAAGAGGTGATTTTTTGGCTCACCCTAATGTATATATTAGAAGAATGAATCGATAACATAAGTTTAAATCAATAATAAATTCTAAGTGTTACGTGAATGCTACAACAAGTATATTTTAAATTAATATCAGAAATTTAATTTTCCATTTTTCAATTATTGTTAACATCAATATTGCTTCCAAAGCAAGATTAGTTCAGTCGTACCTTAATAAAAAAACCGAACAAACCACAAGTAAAAATAATGAAATTAAAAACTAAATGAGAAGAAACCACAGAAAATAATAAATAATAATAAAATGAAAATGAATAAAAAAGAAAAGAGTGATGAACATCATATATATTCTAAAAATAGTGAAATTCAACGAAATTAAATTCATAAAAATTCCAATCCAATGAAACAATGATAATTTTTGCAATGCAAAACCGTTTTCTAAATTTAAATTAATATATTCCAAAGAATATATTATTTGCAATTTAGTAAATAAATTAAAAATTCATTGTTTATTGATAACATATTTTTTTTAATTTTAATTTTTTATAATTATTATATAAATATTTGCTATTTATTATATATATTTGCTATTTATTAGTATTAATTCTAATTTTCGATAATTTTATAAATATATTATAACTGTTCAAATAATTACGAATAAAATTCTAAATTATCTCTTTTATACTCAAAGACTTATCATAAAAAATATTTCTTGGCTTTCACTAATGTTGTTAATATAAATAACAATTAATTATTAATTATATTAAATTTAACGTAACAAAAAGTAATTATTAAAGTTTTTAGTAATAACATTCTTTAGTTACCAATTTTATTAAATAGGAGACTTAACGTAACAAAAAAGCAATTATTTATGTTTTTAGTAATAAATACTTTATCTTTAATTTTACTTTTCACCGTTTTTAAAATTGAATACATGCATTTTTAATAAACCAAACTGTTTTCGATGTGTGGGCTTATCATATGTGAACTTTCTTCTGTGAATAAATTAATTCAATTAACCAGAATGGATTTATATAAACATGTTTTTAACAAATATTTGTGAATGTTTCTCTATATTTCGATTATTAAAATTAGGCGTTTGTGATTAATTTAAATATTTAAGTTGTTCAATTTTTTATCTTCTTGTTGTGCAGACACACATTTGTCTTAATGTAAATTAATGTGGTAATTTTTTTTTAAATTTGAACAGAAAGTCTATTTCGTTTTTTTAGTACACAAAACTGTTAAAAATCAGCAAAAAATGCAAATTCCAATCTGCATATCCATCGCGGCGAGACACCATTCATAAAACGCGAAGGCTGAATGTATAACAGCAACCCATCAAAATTGCCCAACTCGGTCAACATGCACAAAGAATAACTGACACTATATTCATTGTATAATTTTCGACACAAAACACAGATTAAACAGCAACATTTCCTTTAAAAGAGTAACGTTTCCTGAAAACCGACCATCAAACAAACTCCATTTTGAACAAAGTAAACCTAATTGTATTATCGCCAAGATCTTAATTACGAGGCGTGTTTTATTGTTGGTACTCATCAATGTGCAACAAGATTAACTTTAATTATCTGTGTTTTGTTTCAGTCTTTAATTGTAACATTCTTCTGATGCTATTAAAATGTAAACTATTACACAATTTGGTTTAATTTTTCGTTAGCATTCCTTTAACATTTATTACAGTTTGTACTTTGTGTTATCTTTTTAAAAGCATCGCATAGTTCAATTTAATGTATCCACCCGATAAATGGTAATCTCCACTATAATTATACCGGAAAAGCAAACCATGTATGGATTGTGGTATTGCACCACGTACCATAAACGATTTTTTCGAGCCCAAGCAAAATTACCTTGCCTGCATCTGGAAACATTAGCAATGGTCTAGTTTAAACCACCTTTATTATATTGAGATAACACTGCTGCAATTTATTTCTAGTGCCAAACAAAATTATATTACACGGTAGATTTATTACGACGTTGTGTTCACCGGATATTAAAGTTTTTTCACAATGCGTTTTGCTGGTAGATTAGACCTATATTTGTAATGTATCCTGTCGAGAAGGAGATTATAATTATTGATTAATTAGTTACAGTTGAAGAGGAAATTTTATTTCAACATTTACGTAAGGTCCAGAAGTCCTTCGACATTTCTAATTTATTGCTAATAATTGAATGTTTATTGTTATATTTAAGTTTATACACATAAATCATTTTAATGAAACAAAATGTTGGAGAATGGGCAAAAAACAAGCAAATAAATTGTGTCCGATTTCCATTCCGATGGAGAAATTGTTATTAAGCGGATAAACTAAATTAAATTGTCATTTAGATTTATCTACGCACCACGTGATATAATAACTGAATTCAATACCAATTGAGATTCCATACACTCGGGTCGAATCAGAAAAGTGAGAGTGGCTTATTATCATGAAAATATTTTATTTAGTTACGATATATTTATTAATCTAATCCTTTATTAAGAGGCTTTTAATTTATTGCTTTCACTTTATGAAGATTATAATGGAAATTTATTGTTAACTTTATTTGGACTCACCGTAATGGGATAGAATTCTGTGATCTTGGTTCTGTAGACGCCTTTAGTGAATTTTGGCGATAAATCGTCGTTGTCGTTTACAGTTATTCTTACTGTTGTGTTGGTACTTCTTGGTGGGGTTCCTCGATCCTTAAATAAAAACGTATATTTAAAATATTAAAGAGCCTAATGTAAATATTCTCAGAAATTTAAATGAATCGGTGAATAAAAATATTAGGATAAATTCTAATTCTAAAAGTTGATGCTTTTATTGAGGTACTACTTAAAGATCTTGATAGAATTGATGTTTGTTCAATAAATATGATCCCATCAAATCAAATTAAATCAAAAATCCGTTTACATAAAAACACTTTCATAAAATGACCCAACACCTACCATAACAATTAGCCTGCAACGTTAGTTTTAAAACGCTCCAGCTGAGCATCTAGAAAGCGTGTTAGCATTTAATAAATTTTTTAATTATAAAGAATCACTTTTTCTTTTCCCTGCGGTCTATTGCAAGTACGACGAACTCTTTTTCATGGCAAACGAAATGAAAAACACAATCCGATAATTGTTGCATCATTTTATTTTATTGACCGCATAATTACTAACAACTAAAATTCACTGATAGATGTTGATTGATTAAATCGGGTTAAAGCGATGTTGTTTAATATTTTCTTGTCTTAAATAATTTAAAATTTTTGTCTTAAGAAGTACTGGTACATATTTTATGTTCATGACCATGCAATTCTTAAAGAACAATGTAAAAGCACACTTCTATAATTGCAACTGTTGCATGAAAAGTAAACTTGAACGATTATTAATATAATTATAATGAATTAATCAATAATTAACTGGATATCCTTAGTTAAAGACAATTATAATTTTTTTGACTAGGCGTTTCACATTCTAATAACTCAACTTTCGACTTTGAGCTATTTGCAATAATTACAGGATTAAAAAGGATAATTAACCAACGTTATGCATGTATAAAAAAACAATTATGCAGCAAAAGCTAAAATTATAATTGTTTAATGATCCAACAACATTTTTGCAGTCCACATAATAAACCTCAGCAGTTGCTCGAGTGCTTTGCACTAACGACGAACCATTACAGGACTGTCTAAATAGTAGTAATACAAACTGCACTCATCTCCTTGATTCTCACTTAAAAACACGACTAAATAGCTACTTACGGATGCTGTGATGGTGAGTAAAAACTCTCGATCTCCTGTGTCAAAGTCCAGCGACTTCTTAAGTATCAGGAATGCCTGATGACTGCTCTCCAGTGCAAATTTGCCTCGTTCGTTTCCAGACACTATTGCGTATTGCACATCCGAATTAGGTGTGTTCGGTTTGTCCCTGTCCGTTGCTCTGATGCCTCGGAATATTGTCAAGCCTGGGTAAATATTTGGTTTATGAATTAGTTTAGTGTATTTTTGTAAACGAAGGGTTTTTTACCGATGGGAGTCAGTTCGTCTACAACCACGTGGTAAGGGGCCCCGGAGAAAACGGGCGCATGGTCATTGATGTCTTCGACGTACACCGTGACGGACAGGGAGGATGTAATCTGCATACAAAAGCCAACAGATCAAACATCATCCGGCTGAATCGCCGTTCATCTACATTTCAAACCAACTGAGCTTCACTGTCTAATGCAATCAATGTGTGTGTATTTTGCAACTTTTAATCGCTGGTAAATTGCCGTTCAAAACACACTGATCATTCTCTGTAATTGGACATTCAAGTAATATATCCCGGATAAATTATTATAGATTAACCAGTGCGACCATATTACGGTTTATCTGTAAGTGGTGCTTCGGTTAATAAATAAACTGGAAATTCATAAACAAGTAAATAACTGAATGTTAACTGTTAAGAGCACGCGAAACAATCTGGTCATTAAAACAACAGCAATCAAAACTATCATTTCAGTCGGTTCAGTCTCAAGCGTGCATTTGACTTAAGCCAAACAAAAATAAAGCCACAAATCGTGCATATCAGTCACTTCTCGTTGCATTCAGACCGTCATTCCGGTAACTGTCATGCAGATGTTGCCGAAGAGGTTCGCAAGAAACCTGCTGGCAATCTGCTTTTTTGATGTACCGGTAACAGATGCTGAAAAACTGCTGTGATAAGCGTTACTGCTGAATTATTTCACTCGGCTAAGCGTCTTGAAACTGTTCGGACGACGTTACCAAAATAACAAAGACTTACGGTGTCCTCCCCGTCGTGGAAGTCGCAACTGACTTTGAATTTGAGCACGTTCCTCGGATTATCCGAGTCCACGACATCTTCCAATGATTTGGCTAGAAGGAGAGACACGGTCGTCCGATTTAGATCTCTGTATGTGAAGTAGTGAACGTCCTCATCCTAAATAATAACAAAAATATGATTAACGGATATATGATGTAAAAAAAGGTTAATTAACGAAGACAAATTATAAAATTGTGATGGTCATGTTATACGTCGACCATAAATCAAATCTTATGAGGTGAGCTCATTTCAGGCATCTCGATCGACAAGTTTTTAACTAAATATGTTGTCGGACGTAATTTTGTGATTCGCAGAAGCAGAAGGTACTACTTTAACAGTTATTTATATCTGTAGATGACACGATGGTATCAATCATTATTATAGCTGTGCTTACCTTGTCGACAGGTTGAAGGTATAAGTTGTTCCTGGGAAAGACATTGATTTTCAATACTTCCTCCCCGATAGGTAGATTTTCGGGCACACGCACGAATCTTAAATATTCACCCGGAGGATAAAATTGACAACCTGAAAACAAAAAGGAGAAAATTAACTGACCCAGACAAGAACTATAAAAGCGTTGACTATGAGAAAATCAATCAAATCCCATTATATTTAACAGTAGTCAGATAATAAAATTAGTTATGACTCCATTAATAACAGTACTGCTTGATAGATTTCTATGTTCTTGGATAAATCAACTAGGCTAAACAGTAGATTTGAGATTATTAGAGTGGATCCGTCAAAGTACTTTATAAAATTAGATGCTTATTCAAGACCATTTCGACCGGAAAGATCGCCGTCTACTTCAGGGAAATAAAGAAATTAAAATAAATAGTACGCACAAACATTGTTTTAATGGCACACTTCGTTGGTAAACAATAATGGATTATTATATTACATTCTGGTGAATTTGCCTTGATCTACAAAATTTTATGATAATGGAAACATCAAATTTTATTTTTATGGCATATTATTTATAATTTAATTACCTTGTTAAACTAAACTAGCAGATCTTTATAAATATTTATATATATTTTTACATTGACAAATAATGATCTCGGTAAGAAAATCAGTATTACAAAAGTTAATCATAATATTTTACATACAAAACAGAAGTGCTGAACGTAATAGGATAAATTTTAATGACAGAATAAACTCAGTTTTAACTTTCAATTGTCCAACCTCCTTTACATATTAAGAGAAAACTTATAATACATAGTTCTTACACATCTGCTCTGACAACATAACATTACTTAAATTACATAGTTTTTATATTCTAATAAAAACAAAAAAGGACAAGAATTCTAAATATAAAACTCTAAAAATTATCAATGAAATAAGCTGAATTGTTGAATGTGATAATCATATGAAACAACTTGGAATTTTATAATTATCAGAAAAATTACAATAATTTATCAATTAGTATTCCGCAGTTTTCTTATAAACTAATTACAACATTCAACACACTAATTACTGACCAACATTTACAAAGTGCAGAAAATAATTTAACGGATAAAGTTTGTCTGCATTCTTTCGTAAATGCCGCTCTGCTAATAATATTTATTTTTAAATTAATTCAAAAATTGTTGATAGATTCAACAGTTTTATTACTTGAAAATGCAGTATCAAAATAATGTAAATATGCAGACTCATTTAATTTAATTATTTAATAGTTTAAATAATTTGAATACCTTGATTTGATATTGTTGTAAATTTAATTACAGACATGATTAATCAAATACTTGTGTTAATTGTAAAACACAATACCAGATTTCCATTCAAAGGAAACCAAAATTATCACTTACATTGGTCAGTTACATCGTCACGTTTTTTTAAAACAATAATCAATCGTAACGGTTGTGCACAAGAAAATTGGCATATACCACGCCAAATTGTTGAAAAATTAAATTAATTCTGATTTCTAACTGTATGTTGATTCATTCACGTACATGTCGATAGATACGCAGCATTTCCGCTTTAATGTTATCCCACGGATGTTTCGTGTTGAGATATAATCGAAAATTTTATTACAAATACATAAAATCTATAACCATAACTTGCAAAACCATAAAACAATATAATTGTTCAATATTCAAAATTCCTAGCGTTTGTTTTATTGGGCACCGTGTGGAAATTGTTGTTCAGAAATCATTAAACATGAATAAGTGACGATTATTGTGTAAGTTGAAGATATTTAGGATTTATTGAAATTAACGTTTATTCTGTTATACAATTTATCCGATTTATTGCAGTCGATGTACAAATGTTAATTTATTTGATTGTGTTTATGAATAGAGAAATTGATGAGGTACGATTTTATAAATTTCATTCCTATTTAGATGTAGTGCAAGAAATGGTCTGTATTTATCTATATAAGTAAAGTTTTGTCGATGTCTTCAACCTAGAAACATTTTTTTTTCTTTAATCTTAAATAAATTTTCCCCTTTTTATTGATTTCAATTAAAATAATTTGTACAGAACCGATTTGTTAGATCTAAAAATAACATTCAATTGTTAGATGTGTTTAAAGATTTAAGAAAAAAATACTGTTCCTCTGTCACATTTGTTTACAAGGCAACCACACATGATGAAATCCGTTTGCAACCACTGTCATTGCCGGGAAGTTGCTTGTACTACATGAATGTTTGTGAAACGGTTTCCTATTTCAGTGGGCTAATATAAAAATAATCGTATTATGTTTGCATTGAATAGATGACCAAACAGCTAATTTACCAAAACCGGATCATCATGTCCTGCCCATAAATTACATCACACTGTTCATAACAATTAAGTACTTGGTAAGTGACAAAACAGTAGCTATCTGTTGTATAATTTAGCTAAATTGTCTAAAATAATGGGCACTCTTCGTTGTTTAGTGAAATGCCACTTTCAGTATTTCATAAAACTGATGAAACAAAACGATACCTTAAAAATATTAACATAAATTTCACAAATAGACCGACCGAAGTGCAATAATGAACGTTTAAAAAGGGAATTGTAGAAAGTTTCAGGAGCCAAATATGAACAAAGTCGGAATTGTTGACTTGCATCAGGCTTTGTCAATCGAGACTTGTTTTGTATATTGTGCGGATTATAAATAAACAAATATATACGTTTGAGATATCGAAACGAGGAACGCAACAAATGAAGGTTACTGACCATTTTTTCGTTCCGTAACTGTTCATTTATACCGATTTTCCGTATTCCCGCGCCATGTCTACTTAGTTACTCGGTTTATCAATTATATATGGATTAAATGTTACTAACTTGTTGCCAAGTGTAATCGCTATTATTACAGTAATGTCCATTTTATGTGGCCGTGGCAATAATTAATTTATTATCTGAAAATGGCAGTGTAAATTACACATTTTAGAATTTTTGTCTGTGACTTAGAAGGTCAATTTCAATATGCAATCATTTATTGTTACTGTAATTCTTGATATTATGGAGTCAAGTTTAATGATTAATATTTTACTGTCGGGTTTAAACGAGACCTTTAAGAACAATCAGGGATAAATTGCTTTTAATTTTTTTAAATTTATCATCTAGAATTTTATTTAAATTAATTTTTTTTCAATTTTAGTTTACATAATTTAAAATCTAAGAAATGTTTATAAACAATAATACATGCAAAGCTTCGACTGACAATTTCCGTGTACATTTATGTAATTTTCGCCGAGAAATCTATTGAACCTGTACAAGCAACAATTAATCACTTTGAAAAGTTTATTTCTGTGAGAAGAAATGTTACGGCCAGTCTCATGTTCATTTTTAAGACTTGCGAATTCTCTGATATTCATCTGGACTATAATTAAGCGAAAGTTGAACAATTAAATGTGGTCCAATGCAGGATACTAAACAAGTACGCGATAGGAAGTTGAAATAAATTGGAAAATTGGATTTGTTCCATATAATTTAATTTATGATACCGCAATTAATTATTAATATACGGCGGCATGTGCAGATACATCAATAGGCTTATTGCGCCATAAATTTAACAATGTTTGCTCTTGTGGAAGTCTGTTTTGTTTTGTTTTTAGAAATTGCTACTGAATAAGTCAAATACATTTCTAATACATATAGTAAATTGATACATTACAAAACCTATGCAAAGTAATTTGACATTTAAAACGAGGGCAAAACTAAATAAAATTCGGGCTTGTTTGAGTAATACATCAAAGATACGTTTTTTTTTTAATTATATAATTCAAAGAAATTAACAGTCTGTCCGATTTTAATTAATAATTTTCACTAAACTAATTGCGTACATGAATTATTGTCTGTGGCTGTTCTCTATGCTCTAAATAACCCGTTAGGTAAAAATAGCGTTTCTTTGAAACTGAAAGCATTCTCACCGTCTTCAGTCTCATGAATATTGAATATAGAATTTAAAAGATAAATAGTTCATTAGATAAGAAAATTACTGTCTTCTGATGAATTCGCATTAAAGGAGTTTCAGGACTGTACTAACATTGTAAATTAATTAGTATGCAAGAAAGCAAAATTAATAGTAATTATTTATATTACAATAAATATTTCAGCAATAAAAGAAATTGTTCTGTTAGAGTATAAACAAATTGTTTTAAAAATAAAAACCATAAATGATATTTAATTTTTTTACCACGTCTTTTTATTAATTTAGTTACTTCCTGGTGAAGACATCAATTGGTAACTGATCGCTGTAATAACTAAACAAGTAGATTCCGTTAGAGCTTAAACATTTTAAAAGCAATTTCCGCATATAACAGAAAACGTCAGAAGAACAATTCAACATTCCAATTTTTTCTTAGACCACAAATTAATATCGTTTATTTTTAGATATTGCAGAAAATCTTCTCACGTATATCTTCTGATCTAAACAGAATCTAATGTGTTTAACACCTACTTTAATTGGCGGGACGCCCCATTTAATATATTTATAGTTGAAATTAGTTCTCATGTTCTGGATTTTTCGAACAATAACAATATTGTGCTGAAGTCACACGTAGTACGACTTTGAACTATAACAAGAACACTGCCAGTGGTAATGAAAATTGTTACACGTATGAATGGTACATGGAGTACAAGACTTTCTCTTCCTCATTGAAAAAAAGGGACCGCATCGAATGGATATATCGAATGGTTCATTTTTGTTCATACTATAATCGTAAAACAGGATTGCAACACAAACTAAAAATGGTTTCTATTAATGATTGAAGTAATTATGTTTTTAATAAGCCCAATTTCGCAACTCATTTTCAGATGTTAATTCGTCTATTGTTGGGAGGAGTAACTTCTTCAAACGTGCGAAATACTTTACAATTGTTGAATCAAACAAATATGTTATATAATCTGAAGTTGGAATGTAGAAAATGTTTAAAGCGTTATTGATTGATGTAAAGAAATTTCAATTTATTTAAACGTTTGAATAGACTGGGTATAATAACAGACTGTTATTTTTCAGAAATCGTGGTTTTCAATACCGTAAAAGTATCGCGTAACAATAACTAGAAAATTGTTTGTGCTATTGTTAAGTTTTAGGTCAGATGTCGCATTAAATAGAAGAGAACCCAGGAAAAGATTCCGAAATTCAATAAAAGTAACCGCCTATGTTATTTTGTAATTAAATAAAAATGCAACGATTGTTATTTCCCAATGAATCTGCAGATAAATATCTAAACGATCTTCGCTAATTATCCAGTAATTTCATGAAGCAACTGAAATTAAAAAACCCCTATAAGATCACTATCAACAATTTTTCCAGCGATCAAATAAAAGTGTAATTGCAGGTTATAAGTTTTTGCGTAATCCCATTTTCAGTTTAATGGGTGTCTTCAAAACACAATTGTGGGTAAAGCCAAAGTTATAATCATTCAAATCTGCACAAGTTTACAGTGTTAATTTACAATACCCGGAAATGCGAATGTAAAATTCGTAGAGGGAAAGCCGTTGAATGCACTACTTATGAAATTTTGTTTGTTTTATGTTGATTTAATTTGAAGCTTGCCTCACAATACACTTCTGATGTTAATTATACGTGCCTCAAGTTTATGTGACGTGTATTAAGTAATCTTGTCTAATGAAGGTGTTTCAGAGAATGGATGACATTTTTAATTACGATAAATGAGAGCAAAATGATGGGTTACCTAATAATGAAATTTAATAAACGTATGACAAAATTTACTTTTAAAACTGCATTATATTTGCTCACCAGTGTCGTATTATCATCAAAACTACTGTGGATGTCGGTATTGTTTAACAATGAAACTTAATATGCATATGACCGAATTTGCTTACCAGTAGAATAGTGCAGTACTACTATCACTAAAACTGCAATGGATCTCAGTATCATGTTGTGGCTTCATTTGAATTAATTAAGGGTTGTTGTGCTCCCTTCTACCTCCACCATATCTGAAAAAGTAAAATAGAATAGGTTAATGTTTATGGCTTAAAATTCCCACTTATTCGGGGCAATGAAAAACAATTAATGCTTCTGCAATTATAAAGTCAATCAATTGCAAATAGGCGAAGATTTACAAGACATATAGTTGCGCCTTTTTTATTGTTCATTAACAATTTAGCAACTGTAACAAAAAGCTAAGACAATTAACACTAATAAGGCATGAAAAAAATGTGATCTTCAAACAAGTCCATTTTAGACCGACAAATAGCCTGCAAAAGGGAACGTGTTAAATCTGCATCCAATTTGGTCGCCTAGTAAAAGTTGTTCGCTGATCCTAAATGCACCGTGTTATTTATATTATGCAATGCAGAACTATTCGCGTTTTATAATCCGTGAATATGTTTTACTAGAGCAGTCGTCCAGTTGAATTCGAAAGTTGTCTGCATAATTAATTAGATTCGAAACAAGAAGTTTTTTACTTTGTTGTGATGGCGTTAAAATAAATCCTCATCTCGCCAAAGGGCAGATAATGTTATGTAAATTAGTTTTTAATTGGCTTTGATCTGTTAAATAGACATAATGGGCAATTTTACGCACCAGAAATAAGCAATCAAGATCACAGAGGATTGGAGATTTACATACTAATTATCTGATGTCTTCTTTAGGATTACGCTGTTGAGAAATGGAGACTCGGCATGAATATTATTTATTATGTGTGCATTTTTCGATTCAGAAGTTTATTAAATTATTTCAATTGAGTGATTTGTCCTGAAATCCTCTAAATAGTTAAATAATTATTTCTTCAGAAATTTTATTTACTATTTCGACATCTTAAAATTTAATTTTATATTTTTTTAAATCTTTTCAATTCTTGAATTTTATTGATTTTTATACTATTTATTACCGGTGATCTATTCAGAATAGGAAATTCTATTTCCTAAGATTAATAATTTATCGCACTAAAAACTGTCAATCGATAAATAAAATAAAATTTAATTAAAAATTTTAGGAGTTTCAAAGAGAAAAACTAAGAAGTCATCCTAATCTCAAAATCTTCAAAGTCTTTTAATTTAAAAAAAAATGCTTTTCTTATTTTCAAAAAAAAAAATTATTAATTAAAGATTCAAACTCTTCCCCATTATATTGAAGACAATAAAGGCAATTATAAAATTCTTGTCAAACTTTTTCAAAATTTTTTGTTGTGATGTCTCTGCAAGTATTTAATGTAGTAGATCATGTAGCAAGTTGGAGACTGATAAACTAATGACTTAAATAAAAATCCAAGGGGGTTAAATCGGGTTTTCTTGGAAGCCACTCTAACGGTACTCTTAAACCAATCGATTTGCCAGGAAAACGCAAATTAAGCCAATGCATAACATGATGGTGCCTTGTTGGAAATGAAACTTCTCTTCATTAAGTATTAGGTGTCCATTCATATCTCTCTGATCAGTATTTGCGTAATTAAATCATCAATATTACCTTCTAGTAAATTTAAATAGTTTTTTTTAATTACTTTGTTCTTACATTTCATTAGTTCCTTTTTTTACTTTTTTCAAAATTGTTAAAAGAATTAAGAGATTTTTGGATAAAATTATAACCTATAGTGCCATAGAATATTTGGGGATTAGAGTGTTTTGATTCCGCTTTTAAACTTCTCGAAACGGTTTGTTCATATTTTATTTATTTATAATTATATACATTTAAAAAAATAAGCCAATGTTCCGATGGAACACATTGTATAATAATGTACAACATCTAAATAAATAATACTTTAAATCTTTATTCAAAACATTGCAGGTGAAAATGAAGGATTGATTGATTTAATTTCTTTACGACAATTACACAAAGTGAAATTTAAATACAAGTGTTAAATAAAAAAGGAATGAAGGCGAGAATAATCTACGTTCGAGTATCTTATAATCATTAGTTTTCTGATTCCGTATCAAAATGGTTTCACTGAATTGCAACTTTGCCATTAAACTGCCAGCGAAACTGATTAACAATTATATAAAATTCCCTAAACCCTGAGGCCTAATGTTATGCTCAGTCCTCGAGTACGCTCCATTAAATCACAAATGTCAATTGCGAAAATATTAATTAACTTCGAAGTAGCACGTATTTCCGTTTTTCTGTAAAAAATTATGAACTAGATACTAATACGTATCAGTTTTCACAAGTACATTTCATTGAGATAATTACCGTGATTATACTCTGCAACATGCCAGTGGTTTTGACATCTCCATAATTTCCTAAAGGACGAATACACATTCTTATACTACAAAATTTGCATAACTCAAAGTTTTAATTTTTAAGGAGTCCCATCCTATCAATTATTACATCTTAAAACCCACACGAATTTAATTATGCAAAAGCTATTAGCAGACTAAAAACTGAAAACAACTTTCCTTAAAGCACATACTTAATGGCAGTGAATTAAAATACAGTTACAGCTGGTGGTCAGTGTCAAAGTGTCCGCTCATTGCACAGGTCAGAGGACAGAAAGTTAATTCGACGGGATTCGAAATTTACGCAAGTTAAAACAGACGCAGGCTAATTAGCACAAAAATACTGTTATTTTCACTTTTTTAAAACGGTATCCCAAGCTGTGACAAAATTAAGTGAAATGACACCTAATCAAGTTTTCGTGTGGGAAAAACGTTCCTGATAATGTTACAAAATATAATTCACAAGCTAAAAAAATTATACCACATATTTTATAAAATATTATTTAAAAGCGGATATCCTCTGTTTTCAAAAATAGATGTTTGACATTCACCTAAATGCAATTCAGGTTTAAATAAAAATTATATGTTGAAACGCCAATAATAAATGTAAATAAATTCATATTGCAAGTCTATAAATAGATAATATCAAAATTATAAATAGCAAACTTCTTTTATATTTGAAATAATCGTGCACTTACATAAATATTATTAAATATGTGCATTTTTAAAAGACTCTCTATTTTAAATCAAATCGTGATCAAAAATTTGATATTGCAAATCCAGTAATTAAATTCTGAAAAAATAATTAACCGTGAAGTAATGCATAATTCCTTTCACCATGTGTAATAAAATTTCTCAATCAAACAATTGATTTTTCCGCAATTTTCAATAAACAATATCGAGCGAATGGAATTGTAATTTCAATTTTAAAGTACAGTTTACACTAAATATATACCATTACATTAATTAGGTAGTTGCCCAATCTATATAAATTCTTAACTGTTTCATTCTGCAATATCCAGATGGTATATGACTAATCAAAATATCTCAAAGATGTGCCTCAAAAATTGATTTTTATTCACTATACATTATTACTGTACATTATACACTGTACATTATTTGTAAAAGCTTTTTAAAGAACATAATGTTTATTCTCTGTTATACACATTAAATATCGGATTAAACCATGTTGTACCCAACAAGAATATGGTGGTATAAATTAATTTACTAAAAAGGATTGGAAAACGACGATGGATTCCAATCCAGAGCTTTTGGATTATTAATTAACATAATGCACTTAAAATGTAAATAACAAATTATAATAATAATAATAATAATAATATTAAAATATACTGCAAACTTTTAGTCAGGGATGTTTTGCAATGTGCAATGTTAGGCTAAAACTACTTTCATTACAACAGATTAATGAATAATTTTAAAAGTGACGCGACATTTAATATTTTATTGCCTTTTTGAAGAAATTAACATTAATTTTAGAACTGACTTCAAATGTCTGCACCAATTAAAATTGAGGCCGTGCTATTGTGGATCTTCACATATTCATTACACGTATAATTTTAATGTTCTCACAAATATCAATGATGAAACAAATTATTAATTAATCGTTACAAAGTGGCACAGGTGTCAAGAGAAACAAAAATGTATGTGGTTACTGAGAGAAAGGAATGCTGAAAATTATTTGGCCATTATGGAACATTTAAAGAGTATAAAAGGAAATTTTGTGCGATAATTCACCTCTAATTAATGGATTAAACGGTAATAACGATTTTGACAAGTGATGGTTAATGGTTTGGCATTCACGTAATGATGGATGTGACAAAGGGTTATTACCTACTTACTTTTTTTTCGCAACTCAATTAAACATTTTATTTAATTGTTTTAATAAAGGAAATACGATAAAATGTCCTTTATATTAATTGTTTTGGCGGAGAAATTTTGATCATTTGGACTTTAAGGTTTCAGATCTTGTAATTAGCAAAGATGAAGATGGTAAAAGAGAGAAAAACCAATGTTCTTCAGAGTAGGTTAACGTGATAATTAAAAGTAAAAAACACTTTCCTGGAGCAAGGAAAGTTGACGTTTGAGACTATGAATTAAATGGCCTGATGAAGTTATCCACATGATTATTAAATACATGTTAATAATGCGAGGCGGCGAATTCTTATCCGACAAAATTATGAATGTGCTGCCAGATGTTACTGCCGTTAGAAAACACAAATGTAGAACTAAAAGAATGAGAATGAAAAATGGTATACTGCTACTTCGTGCTAATATTATTTAAGACTTGTTGATGGTACAAGTTTATAATTATTTAAGCACATTTATCAAGCCAACATTTTTTTATTATTATTTTTATCAATTACGAATTTTCTTTCCCCCTCTTATATTAACATTATAATTACCGTTTCTGCAAATGTGAAATAAAATTTCACAATTGCATTTAACATATATTCCCTAAAACTATGTGACATTGAACCAAACAACCGACAAAACAATTAAATAACATAATCATAAAATCAGCCTATTAAAAACTACTCATAACCGTGAAATAGCAACAAAATAGAATTGCAAAATTTTATCATATATTCAGAAACAAACACATACGTGCATACTGCGTTTCTTATTGTATTAATTGACCTTAAGTCACACAATAAAATTACTGGCATGGTGGAAGAATCGGTGACCGTAGCCCAATTCGGCACGACGACGTGGGAAATTAAATATTTCATCCATTGAAATCGGATTTATTGGTTACTCTGCAATTATCTTGTCTTTCATCTAACATGTGTCAATTAGTAAAAAATAAAATAAATGTGAAAGAAAGAAATTTCAAACAATAAAATCGAAATAGGAACAAAATAATTATTGAATAATAAACCTATCTGTAGTTTCCGCTTTTTGGATCCACTCGATGAGTTTATAAAATATTACGGCACAGTTTATGCGAAAGAAATGATGCCTTAATTAGTGTTATTAATTATAACAGTAATATTTAATTCGAATGCAGTTAACGTTCAAAATAATAAATTATAATGGATTGTTTTTGATAAATTTAAAATTTAATTCATACGATTTCAAATGAAAATTATCTTCTATATTAAATTATAAATTACATTTCCGTTATGTTTAAATCAAATACAACAGACAAAAATCAATAAATTACTAAATTTATGTTTATATTGAGGTTTCATTTCTTATTTACCATTAAAGTCTCCGAATGAAATTCAGTTTTATATATAAGATGAATGAATTTTAAGTGATTTTACAAATTAACTACACAAGTATTTAATGTCGATTACTCTAAAATTTATTTTATTGTAAATTTCCAATCGTACAATTTCCCTTACACATACAAAACTCGTTTGTACAAACGGCAATTGCACTTTCGACTTGATTTCTTTTGTAGAGTCGCATTGAACGGAATCGCACCCAATAACATCGGTAAAAATAATTTAAAACAGAATTCCTGCTTTTAGAATGTAGTTGAACAATGTTTGTTGGAAAATCCTTACTTTCTCTGTGTTTTATATGTGTAATATGCTAATCAGATTTGTGATCATTCAACGTAATATTAATAATTAATTGAAAATTACAATTATTGTCTTTATTTATACTTGCATTGTTTGATGTATGAATTTCTAATTATAATTAAAAATAGTAGTAAATCATTTTATTCCTTCAATAATCGAGTTATTTTCATCCATGTTTTTAATTTTCGTATTTATTTATAAGATTTTATTAGTTTATTACAGAAAATAATATTTTTATTGCCAAATAAAACTGAATGTGTATTATATTTCGTAATTTGAAATTATTTGTATAAAAGTAGGATTTTGTAAAAATTAAATTTTGTAATTAAAATATAATAAATAAAAAAAAAATACATTTTTTTCAAGGTAACCTAAATTTTAATATCTCTTTTGACTTTTAAATTTATTTTGCAATGAATTAATAAAATTTCTATAACTAAATCATTAATGATTATTTCGCAGTTATTCGATTCAATATCGAATTAGGACAAATTTACAATTTCCTTTACCTTAACCGAAAGTCTTCATAAACTACCAATCCTCGAACTAAAATCTCCAAAGTACACAAAACCACAACACAAAAAAATATTAAAATACCTTCTACTAAAATAAGACAAATCACTGGATGAACATACTAAGCGGGAACAGCAGTAAAAAATACAGTATTTTCGCAATTGTCTTTGAGAAGGCAAGTGCATAAACGCGCGCGTTAGTTCAATGCACCAAACAGCAACACGACGACGCGAACCGGCAAAACATCTGAAGCACGTGGTACCCGTGGAACAAGTGAAGACGTTCGACGTCGTACCGTACGGCAGAACCTGAGGACGCGGTGAGAGTTAGAAAGAGTGGTCGACTTGAACGGATTAAATCGTTTGTTTTTGTTTTATTACGCACGCCAAATTTGGAAATGCCGAGTATCGTGGTTTGGTACGATGGGAAATTATTTTTTTCTTTGGATTCAAGTCGATTATCGATTAATAAAGGGTCATTTTTTCTCAAAATCAATCAATGAAAATAAAATTAAAATATCTACAGTAGTGGTCATTATTATAGCAACTTTTTTAGAATATTAAATATTTTAGTCTTTTTTATAATGTGGACTGTTAAAATATAACTACTATATTTTTGTTCAATACAATTTTGCGTATATTTTTCTGAATTGATCTGAACATGAATGTAGCAACTTAATTTTGAAAAGGACTTTTCATGATTAAATCTGTCACTATTCTTTCAAGTTTCTTGAATGAGTGTGATGAATTCACTTAAATTTGTAAAATTTTTATGACGATTTTGATTATAAATGTGATCATATTTTCTATAATGTTTGGAGATTGGGGCGGCCAAGACAAAACGTTGATACTGCTTGATTAGTCTTTTAACTAATTCAATTTTCGATTTGTGTTTAGGAACATGAAACATGTTTAATATATCTCTGAACATAAATCTGTCTATTCGAGAAGAAATAAAGCATCCCTATAGCATAATTGCCCATCACAATTCCTCACTGTCTGTGAATATAAAAAAAAATTAAATGAAATTTTTTGTGTAGTTTTGTTTTTTGTAAAATGTTTAAGTGTGAATTCTGTCTGGTCTCGTATAGAAATTTGAAAAAATCGATTTCATATTATCAAAGATTAAGAATATGTACTCAAAAAGATTTTGAAAATTCATATTATTTTCGGAAATATAGCTATTTTAGTGACACGGCATCCAAATTGGCCCTGGCCGAAACGAATCGAACAAAAAGGGATCGTCCTCGTCTACCTTCGATGTTGCCACGTCAGTTATTTTACTTTTTTTAAAGTTGAAGAAGGTGCATGAATGATAAATTGAATAAATGTAAGTATAAAGTATCATTTTATTAAACGGGTGTTTCTCAAATCTATGTTTTTTTTTAAATTCTTGTCATGATTTCTCAAATTTTACTTCATCTTTATACATTCCTTTATCAAGTTTAGCACCAATTTTCAACTTTTACTGTTTTTAAAAAAATCGGTTAAATAAAAAGATGGTACTTCGCGGATCAATTTTTTTCAACAGCCTATATCTTCTTCAACTTTTTCACTTGTTTTTTAATGTCTTCTTTAAATATTAAGAAATATCTAGTAAAATAATGGGTAGTAAAAAAATTTTGTTTCTTTCTTATTGCAGTGAAAAAGTACCTAAAATTGATGCCTCTAGACCAGAGTACCGTCTTAATGTAATCAGAAAGCTCATTTTTTATAATTAAATTTAGATTCGTCAAAATTTTTGGTGATAACAGTTCAAATTTTTCAAATTCAATTTTATCCTCAAAATTTTTTAATAATACCGAAAAAGAATAACGTATTATGCTATAAACTTTTTGTTTCACAGGGCCTTAGTAATGGTGAATTATAATTTTTCCTACAGTTTCACTGTCTATTAAATAATTATAATAAGCAAAAGACCGCTAGTAAATAGTCGATTTAAACACACAGAGAACAAGAATAGACCATAAAGTAAAAAGTTGCCATAATTTTGTCCATTGAAAAATAAAAATGTACGCAATTTTTTAAAGAATTAAATTAGATTGATCAGTTGTATAGTACAAACAAAAATAACACAAAAAATAATAAACTTCATAGGTATTAGCAGCCAATTGAAGCAGTACAGCTTATATTTTTAATATATTTTAGTTGCTATAATTATGGTCACTACTGTACATATAAGAAGTGTAAAAACTGGTCTGTAACTTTAACACCAACTTAAAAACAAATCAGTATTAAAATTAATAATATGTAACTTGGATATCTTAAATCTGTGTAACTAAATAGGGAGAGAAAATTGTTAATAAATAATTTTGTGAAAGTTCTTTATTTTCCGGCAAAAATAATAAATTTAACTTTTATCTACAAAACCATACAATAAATTTTGCTCAAAAACACACTTAAGACTTTATTGCTTCCATTAAAATGGACTTATCTAATTGTATTAGAATTTTCTTCGCGTTAACAATGTGAAAAGTTCACAGTGAAATTCGTCCACAAACAATACCATGAAAATTTACGTGAGTGGCAAATTAATAGCAAAATCATAAATTCAGAAAAAAAAAAACTAAATGCATACTTGTTGATGCAATCGGATAAACGTGTATATTTCTATTGTGTGCTAATTCGAAAATTGGGTTAGAAAACAAATGCAGATTATTTTTTGTGTTTGATATACGTCTGTGTACTTATTCGAGTTCATTTAACTTCATGTCACTATAAAGCGTTATTCTTGAATATTTTGAGAAAAATATATGAATTTTTAACTGAGGATTAAATTATATGTTATCATGTTTCATCACTTTTGTTGATCATAATTACTTTATGAAAATAAGTTTTTCAAATTAGTGACTGCAATACTTGATAAACGTTAAATTATATGAAAAATAACTGAACTAAGTGAATTAATCACACAACATCAGGCTACTATGTAAATTTGATTTTTTATTGTCCACTGTTATTTAACTTTTCATGATATAAGTCCCAACAAATTAAATTTTAAAATTATTTACAAAGTTTGAATAAAATTTTTTCTAAATTGATTGGTCATATTAACTTTTATTTGTCAAAAGACAAATAAAATAAAAATTAATTAATAATTTGAATTTCATTAGAAAGCATTACAAAGCGAAAACAAATAGCATGTAATTATTAACAATTAAAATAAATAGATACATTTGCTTTTATAATATCTTGAAAAGCATTACGTTGTTTAAAAACACTCGCATTACTAATTGTAATAAATTTCTATGTTTCTGAATTGAATGAATGAATAATTTTAAATAAGTGATATTTAAACATTTTTTTATATTTAGCCTATTAGATTTTATAATGTGATAAAGCACTTAATTGCAAATATTTACAGCTAAAAATTAAAGTTGATTCTCCATAAACAAAACAATAAAACATTTCGCCCATATGTACTTTACCATTAAGTGAAAGTTATTAAAAATATTCATCCCATTTTATGATGTTATTTGGGTACCTTACAGAATTTTCAATTTATGTCCAATCATAAAGATGTACAAACAAGGAAAATATTATTTACCAATGCCAATGAAAATTCGTCAATTAAATAGCAAAAGAATCTATTTCCAGTGACATAAACCGTGATGCAATTGTTCACGCAAAACTAGAAAACTTCCAGCATTTGGGATTATGATTAGTCTTGGAGTCGCGCACAAATTTTTATATAACACGTCCTTATTATCATCGGAACTGTAACGGCACATGTCATTAGATGCGCGTAGAAAGTGATTCTGTTTTTAAATTATGCATTCCGAAATCCATCACGCAATTGCGTGAGCATTTTTCAATTTAGTCCTGGTGCAACGGTGGAAAGTCCGGCGTGCACTATCACTTTTTAACTGGATTAGAAAATGAGCGAAATTATGCATATGGAAAAAGTCATCTAATGAGAACGAGAGCAGGAAACAATCTTGCATGATGGTTATAGCTCAATGGTAGTTTGAGGAAGGCGTTTAGTTACATGTAATCCGATGATTTAGTATGCAATTACGGGAATGTGCCGAGATGATATCTGTGTTTAAGTAATTTGTTTGCTTTGTCGATTTTATATGGATTTGCCTTTTTGAAATTTCTTTTAATGTATTTACACCAACGGTTTAATTTCTTTGGCACCACTAATAAAAGCGTTGGTAGATTTTAACGACATAATCCGCACCATTACTTGAATTAATTGCCCGATAAACATCCACAAACGATCAAAGTACAATCTTTACGGATTGTCAGTGTCAGTTAAAAAGCTGCTTTTTCTCTTTGGCTAATCGATACCGCCGTATCGAAATGTCACGATACACAAAACGATAAGAAAGCTGGATTGATGAAGAAGCGTAAATAATTACATCGGTTGAAATTATAATACATTTGCATTTAGCAAAGTGCTAATCTTGACGATAACATTGTTTGTGATTAATGATAGTGTGCGACTGTACCGTTTTGCGATTGCTGCAATTATGATTTTTGGTTGTGGAAGTCAAGGCATGAATATTTATTTACGGACACTCAATTATTTCATTAATTTTATGTTAGATCCAAGATAACAACTTTAATACTTTATAAACACTTTGTTTAGCTTTATCTTGATGTTCATTAAAAATAGTGTTTTGTAATATTTTTAATGCCATTTAAAACATTAAAAAAACAAAATAAAAACATATGATGTTAATGAACCAATAATAACATATTCGAAACATCAGTTATAACAACGTAAACCATAACACAAATTTTGCGTGGATCCAATCGAATAAAAAAAAGAATAAAAAAATATCTACTGTTACGTCGAAATTCCTGCATAATTAAAAATTTCGTATTATATTTACTGTTTCGGTTTTTATTTTCCGTTCGTTGATTCATTATGCATTATAAACTTTCTTGTTATAAGTCACTAATCCGTTAATTAAAATGTTTTACTTTCGTTGGAATTAATTATATCAACGGTAAGTAAACAGTTTTCAATATAATTGTTTTAATTTTTGTTACGAACGTTCTTTTCTTTTCTACAAAATTTATTTTATAGTTATTTCCACTCAGTTAACAGCTTTAATTTAATTTTTGTGACATATTTACGCTTGAAATTGGGCGATTTAATTAAAATTGTATTCAATTGTTCTTTTTATTTTAACTTTCTTCAATTGTGTCCTTTTTTAAATAATTTCGTTCACAAACATTGATTTTTATATTAATTTGATTAAAAAATGTTTAATTGGGCGTTGCTAATTAATTAAAATAACTAATATTTTACGTTAATTTTTTTCCTACAAAACCTAAATGTAAAATAATATAAATAAAATAAAATAATGAAAATCAAATCAAATATTAATTGTTTATATTTAAATTAAGTTTACAATATACAGTAGTAGTCAAAAGTATAATAACAATAATTTTAAGAAATTGTTAATCTCGGTTTATTGAAAATTCCTTTACCGCTTTAAAATAACGTAATAGAATTAAAATTTAGAAAGTTATCAATATGTTTTTCATGTGTATTTCAATTTTATTTGCGTTTATATTTTTGGTGGATGACTAAAAAAATGAAATAATCTTTAAGTTTAAAAAAAATTAATTCAGTTTTCGTTAAACGTTTGTGTAAAGATGGTTAAAAACAAATATATTTCAGAAGACTTGAAAAAATGAATCGTTTATTTTCAAAAATTTCAAGCAGGGCAATGTAAAAACACGTATAAAAATCCTCGAAAATCAAATTCAAATGTTTGGGGATATGGTACTGGTACGAATTTTCAAACATTAAATAAATAAAATAATTATGTCCACCACTGTATGTTAAAATTTATTTTTTTTAAATGGTACGTAATAAAAATATTAATTAACTCAGTTAATTTTTAAATACCTTCTAGATAGATATTTAAATTAATTTTAATTAAACATGTGTCTAATAATGAATTGATAAAAATATTATTATTTAATATTTTAAATCGTAAATAGACATAGTAAAATATATTATTAATAATCAGATTAATCAATAATATTATAATTCTTTGTTTTTATTTAATAATGAAATTAACTGACTAATTACCTAATGTCAATATACGAATTAAACGCCAACAAATCAATAAAATTAATTTATTACTTTCTTCTCCATTTATAAACATATACAGTTTCCGTTAATAACCGGTATTACTATTTATAATATAGACCATTACACTTTTATCTGTGATTAGCCATATGGTTAGCCAAAACAGTAGACCTATGATACACCATAACTCCACCTGAAAGTTCACTTTCTCTGTTCAAAGAAATAATTAAATAGCACAAAAAATGTAAAAAAATTTCATTTAATTTAGCAGTTGATATAAAATAATTGCTAAATTGCACCTTTCCTCCAAAAAGTAACCTTGAATCAAACATTTAAAATTTTCAAAATAATAAAGAGAAGTTTATAGCACAATATATATTAAAAAAATATTTAACTTCAAATAACATAAAATTAAAAACTCTCCTGTAAAACTGTTAAGACAGATTTATTGATTATGTTACCATTAGTTAATGCACAAATGATTCCATGGGCATTTTTGCATTGCAATAATAGCGCCTGTTACAAGTTGAAAGTACATTTTTATCGTCATTTTTACATAATAAAATTCCAAGAATATTCATTAATTCGATTTTGTATAGCAAATCAAACCGTCTATAATTCATCCCTTTCATTTTTACTAATTTTATTTCACAACACAATTCACAAGAGCAAAAAGACTTGAACAAATCGTACTTATCGAATTTTTGTTCAATCCAATCAGATTTGCGACACTTCGGTATTAAGTTCACAAGAGTGATCGAACTTGATTCGTCCATTCGATATGAATTGATTTAGTAAAAGTCCGGTGTGGTTTTAAAATGGCACTTTCGCCATTTCGTCGAGACAAATACGATGCATTCACACCGCCTCGTTAGCGGTATGGACAATTAACTCGACCGCAACTATTATGTTTTTACGTGTTTTAAAAAATATAATGTGTTATGGTGTTACTTCATATAATTACACGACGATAATTCAGTTAGTTAATTGTGTAATTTTTGTATTCGTTTAGACTAATTTGAGATTTTAAGTGTAAACCGAAAGGTGTAAAAATATTGCGATGTAATTTGTATAATAAATAAACATAATGGGAAGTGAATGTTTCTGTATTATCTAAATGCATCGTAAATTCTCACCAGGTTAAGAGTTTGTAATGCAAATTATCGATTTAATGTGAGAAAGATGCATTTTATTATTATTACTTTACTTTATCGTGTGTATATAACAAAGCAACAACTGCAACGATTCTCATAAATCTTCTATTAAATAAAATATACAAATGAATACTGTAAGACGATAAGGAACATATTTATTTAAGTTAATTACAAATCAAGAAAGTTGAAGAGACAGTAAAATCATAAAAACATCAAAATCTACAAAATGCTTACATTCTAATTTTAATCTAACATATATTATTATGAAATATGCCAACTACTTTTTATAAAGTTAAAAACTAAATTAAAAGACGGTTTTCGGCTACAAAAAGAACCGTATAACATTCCAAGAACTATATTAAATTAGCATTTAGCTAAATAAAGAATTAATTCAACTTTCACTTTTTCTATTAAAAAAGATTTTCAAACTACGAACAGACCAGATAATAATTATAAAATATTGTATAAAACGGTAGCACATACCAAAACACTTTCTATAACTTTTTTATAAGCACACTTGATGATTTATGGGAAAGAAAACTGTGGCTTCGTCATGAAATGTTTATTTGGATTCTTTATAGGTAAAAGTGATAATGGTTTTATGCGACAACTTTTTATATGTGAATGTGAGAATGGACGATAATAATACCAAGTTGGTTTACTTTGGATTAATAAATAACTGAATTATTGTCCAGAAAACGAGGTTTGTGGTGTACTTATCGGATATTTAATAACAATTAACATAAATAATTTTATCACTTTCATAGTAACATTATCTTCCTCGAAATATGAGAAAACTGACAAATATTGCTTTTATGACTAACATAAAAATGGTTATTTGCAGGAAGTTTTTAGTACATGTATTACTTTTTAAGATCAATACTAAATGTATTATTAATTTACATTAATTGTTTTACACTCACAAGTTTAACTCGAATTTATAAATTTGACCATCTATTTTTGGTAAGACACTAATTCCCTTTTTAATGACCAATTTGATTCAACTGTAAAAATATCAGTGGCAGCTAGTACTACTTTCGACATAATGTTAATATTAAATAATACATTTTTTATGCTTTTATTTTTTATTATAGAATATGGTTCAATATTTAAAGATAGAAAGGTAACAGAGAATTAAACAGGCAATAACAAGTTTACATTAAATTTCACTGAACATTTTTTGTACATGTTCTCCAGAGGCACTTAAAGTGTGCCCCTTCGCACAAATTCGTTTTATAAGTAAATCCTGAATAGATTTTTTAGTTTCAACATTCGTACATGCGATTTAAGGTCGGGCTATTGTTTTGAGTGGTAAGGAAGTTGAGGCGTGCCTCTAGCCAATGAAATAACTCCAAATACTGACACAAGATTCTTGAACATTGCC
This sequence comes from Aethina tumida, assembly GCF_024364675.1. Lineage (NCBI taxonomy): Eukaryota > Metazoa > Arthropoda > Insecta > Coleoptera > Nitidulidae > Aethina > Aethina tumida. The sequence goes on along the minus strand of NC_065437.1, from coordinate 17,177,676 downwards.
AATTTTCAGTTTCAAAAACTATATGATCGTGTGTGTGTTAGTTATGAAAATGTTTTTAATATTGCACTTCTGTTTTATTACAATATGGCGTCAAGTAGTAATAATACGAAAAAAATTATAAACATAAGAAATGCTGTTGATTTGGTAAATTTTTTTTAAACGAATGTATATTTCCTCTTTGAATTACTTAAACAAAATATTTGTTGTTAAATATTTAAACCGTCGAATTCCTAATTTGAATTCTCTAATAAATACCAGACAAAAACCGTGGAATTAATTTAACATGGTACGATAAATTTGATTGGGTAACAGGAAATACAGTAGAAGGAAATACAGTACAGAAGGTTTTTATGATTTAAAAATGTATGTTGTGGACTAAATTTACATAACAAAAAATTTACTGAACATTCGAATAGTTAGAATTGAATGTTAACTATGCGTAAATATAATTTATATATATTTTTCTACTCTATATATAATGTACCTCTTTATTCCTTAAACCTTACGAGCCGCCACTGCTTTTTTGGTGAATTATTTGTTTTAACTGTAAAAGAAGAAAATTTGTAACATTGGTTACTGGTTACTGGTGCTGCCATCTATGATTGAGAGGTAAATATAACTTAATAGTTAAGTTTTGTTATTTTCTCCCTCCTTCATTCAATACTTCCTATGAGTTTCACTAGATGTCACGAATGTTTTCAAAAGTAAAATCTACAAATTATTTATTATATGTTAAAATAAATATATAATTATTTATTAATTTTATTGATCTACTAAGATTTAAGAGCTCTAATTATTAGAAATGTGATGCTCTTTTAAACAATTTCAAAACGACTTTCACATAATTTATATCTCCGACAAATTCCACAGACGTGCTTAAGACAATCCCAGACAGATACGTTTTGTGTGACTCTAATCCCTAAAACGCAAAACGGTATCATATGTCTATCCCATAAACAGCACTGTAGGTGTAGTATAACTATCTGATGCAGACGGAATAATAATACAGACGAAGCAGACGACAATAATCTAATTTAATTGCATTATAGCATCCTTTCGAGTAATGATGTACTACGAGTGTACTACTTGATTTTTTTCGGTCGGGGGACTCATTAAAAGGGCGATTATCTTATTAGGGTTTTAAATTGTTTAAATGGGCGCGTTTTGTTGCTTAATGCAACAAAATGATTCTTTGTTATGGTTATAATGCTTATAAACAAATGAATGATCTTGGAAATCGAAACGTCAAACAAATTTGTATTTGTATTGACGATCAGTTAATGTTAATAACATTCATAAAACAGGTAAATATGTTTCGTTAATTCTCTTTTTTTTAACTTTTAAAAATACACGTAAATGCAGCAGCCCAAATGAAAAGGAATTTGTAATATACGAGTAAGTTCAGAAATATTTCTTTTTTTAAACAACGCTTTTTTATTACTTTTACTTTCACGAGTTTTCATTAACAACAGTCTTGTAGAAGCACGAGTGTAAATTCAGAAAGAATTAAAGTAAGAGGTTAAAGGAAATCCAATAATGAAATTGTAAGTATACTTTAAGTGATTTAAGATATTTTTCCAATCACTACTTTTTTTAAGGAATCGTAAGATTTTACTTTGTACTTTGTCCATAATGTTTAAACTGTTTATTGATTGGAAGATTTTAACAGAGCAAAAGAAGATTTAAGTATGAAATTTTTATCCATCAACTGAACACAATTGGAACATTTGGGCTGTTGAAAATATAAATGAAAAGCACAGCAAAACTACTAAAAATAAATGAGAATTTTATATAAATTTTTACATGTAAATATTATATTTGCGTTGCTTGAAAGTATATTAGTTATCCATTTGGTTGCAAACTATTCGAAATTGATATTAAATCTAATAATATAATTTAATCACGTGAATCAAAATGTGATATCTGTCATGAACACAATCTTGAATTGTTTATAACACTATACTAAATTTCTATGAATTATATAAATTATTAATGTTTTTTTTTATTTTGAACGCCGGGCACATAATCTCGACAGAATTAATTTTATGTTCCCTCCTTTACAAGAAGATTAATCCTCAAATTTGTATTTATATTGACGATCGTTTAATGCTAGTAATATTCACAATTTAATAGATATATATGCTTTATTAATCACCTTTTATGAAATTGTAAGTTCTAAATCAATTTTTCTTAATCAACGGATTTTTATTACTTTTAATTTTATCTATTTAAAAATAGTTATGTAGAAGCACTAGTATAAATTGAGAAACAATTCAAGTAAGACGTTGAAGGAATCCAATAATGAAATTGTAAGTGATTTAAAATATTTTTCCAATCACAACCTTTTTTAAGGAATTTACGTTGTCTATAATTCTTAAACTATTCTTTGTTTGGAAGATATTAAGGTTACAAAAGAAAATGTATAGTTGAAGTTTAGAGTGAAATTTTATCCATCAACTGAACAGAAGTGGAACATTTGGGCTGTTGAAAATATAAATAAATGACACAGCAAAATATATTAAAAATAAACGAGAATTAAATATAAAATTTATATATGAAATGTACTTTGCTTGAAAGCATATAAATTATCCAAATGCTTGATCAAATGATTAATTTAATATCTGAACAAATAAACATAATATAAATTAAATTGGAGAAAACTCTTCGAAATTGAAATTAAAATAACTAATTTTTAAAATTGCCACCTGCCATGTACATATAAATCTTGAATTATTTCTAACATTGTCCCAGTTTTCTGAAACATATATAATATTAATTGCACGATTTCAATCTTCCCCAACAGATAATATTAAATAAAACATAGGGAACCATAAATATAAATATAAATTTAACGCTTTTTATTTCGAATCCCGGACACAAACTCGACAGAATTTATATTATGTTTCCTTCTTTACCAGATTAATCTTCAGACAATTAAATAAAAACGTAGCAAAAGAAAGTGAAAAGCTGTTAACGTTAACATCATCCAGTGACAGGGGAGCAAATCCTCCCTCACTAAGTAATAAAAAAAATATTTTAAATTTTTTATTTCGTATTAATTACAATGGTTTTTGTCTAATTTTATTTTGTTAATTACTATCACTCTCCACGTTTAAAAAACAAGAACATTGCCTGCGAAAATAGCATTCTCGCTAAAAAGAAAACTGTTCAACACTGCTCTGTCCGGGAGCGAAAGTTTTTATATCATCCGGACGGTGTAACAGCGGAATGCACTCCAGAACGGTGATAATTGTTATTCTTATGCGTCTGCACTAGTAAACATGAGCCGTTTGCAGCCATTTAGCCGTCGGCATTCAATCAACTCTAACGTTAGAAAAATGAGGTACGCTTTGACGTGCGAAGTTGATCATGTTCACTTGAAATTTGCAGTTGTAGCTTTTTGCAGGCCGGGGCCCTTTTTGTTTTGACGGTCGTCTGTTTCGTCGGCGCCAAACACATTGTGTCTTCAAGAGGTGAGACGTAGTCTTTTTTGTTTTTATTTAGAGCCAGAATGACTTTAAGGGATTAAATGAAGAAGCTATGATAAAATTGTTGTGACACTTAAATGCAGTTAAGACATTTTAAACGCATGCTGTTAAAGTTAAAATTTGAATGGGTATATGTAGACAATTTCCTAAAAGTTAATATTAGTGTGGTTTTTTATACAGTTTTGGTGTATATTTAGGTATTTTCAGATTAGTGAATTTTTAACTAATAACTGACATTTTTTATAAAAATAACTAGCCCATTTATGAAATCTTTAAAATGAAGTGATTCGTTTAAATTCAGTGAAAACTGTAAAATTTAATTATAACCCCAAAAATGATCCAAACTAAACACAAACATTATTCAATTTAATCAAATCAATCGCCTACAATGATGAGCATAAATATGGTATAACAGCTTATTGAAATATATTAAAAATATGAGCTGTTCTATTTGAATTCTCTATACCTAAAATGTTGTTTTTCTGTTATTGTTGTGTCTAGTTTGGAACAGGTCAGTCTAATTTTATTATTTAAAAAATTTAACTATATAATTCGAATGTTTATTCCAATCTTATCATTAACTGATATTAAAGCCAACCTGGAGGAACTGGGACTTTGTTAGTAATAGAGAGTTCGTTTGACCCCAGACCTACAAGAAAAACCTTGGTTTCCACTAAAAATGTGACCAATTTTGACTTATTAGGGTTAAATTCACTGTACCACAGATCTATGATAGTGAACAGTTTTAGTGAGCCTAAATTCAATTTAAAAAAAATATGGTTTTGTTTATGTTATACATTCTACAGGGACATCCCAAGGATTAACCCTATAGAAAAACATGGGAGATCCCATTTATAAGTAAATTCGATAATAAAAATTTTACAAATTTAAACTTATTACAGCAATAGAAGAAGCTTGAAAGAATATAGACTTGTCACATATTCGGAAAGATGGGCCAAAATTATAAAACAAAAGGGATATTTATACATTTTGATATATTTATGTTCAATTCAATTCAGAAAAATATATGTTACACATTAAAAATTAAGTATATACTAGTTTTTATAATACTGTATAAAACAACAATAGTAAATTAATATTATTTTAACTTTTTATAATAATGACCACTACAGAATATATTATTTTTTAGGTTTATCTGATGTCGGAAATATTTATCAGTATCTGCCTCAAGAGCTAGATATAAAACAGGAATCGTACCTTGGATCAGTTCCAAAAGGAGAATTCGGTGTAGATGGTATATGTGTCTTAATACATTTTAATCAGGTCTATTTACTTGAAAATATTAAGCTAAATTATAAATATGCATGTACATTTTAAATTGGTGCTCCATTTTTATAAATAATATAAATTGGTATTTTGAAATTTGCCCTCTGAAAATATATACACACCATTTGAAGTTTTTACATTATATGCATATTTAAATGTTGCTAGATATTAGAAATAAGTAAAAGTAAATATTATGAATATAAGTTGTATGAAAATTTTATATGTTTTCGAACAACAAGAGGTTTAATTATTGATCAGGCTTATTCAAACTTTGGCAATAAACGTTTACCATTTGTGAAGGCCACGTATTCATTGTTGAAAATAATTGATTTCTTGTGCAACTAAATTATGCCAATATTCATAAATCATAATTTATATTTTGTAGCATTAAACTGTCAAGTTTCACGTTTGTATTAATTTTAGTTTGTAACTTCCATGTAACGTATTAAAGATCTTCTAACATTTAACTTTTAAAATTTGTTAAAGGCGTATCTGCAAAACTTTGTCTTTTACATGAAATTAAATAACAATCTTAACTTATTATTAATAATAATCTGATAATTCTAGAATGAAATTTACTTTACAACTAAAACTGTGACAAATTGATTTTCATTATTAATTACACTAAAAGTTAAGGATTCTATTGAAGTTTTATAAACACTAAGCACTTGTTAATAGACTTTCAAGCAAGATTTATGCGAAATAGCTGTTGATTTAGTACGATATATATAAACAAAAGATGTAGTAATTAATGTGTGCAATGATTATTACATCCAAACTAATCCATTCATTCCGGTGCTCTCGTAGCAATTTGAGCACAATCCGATGCAGAATGAACAGACTGTCCTGAATGCGAAATGTTTCAGATAATCTCTGGCAAAACGACGGCCTGAGAGATGCACACCATCAGACAGTCATTGAACTAAATCCATTAATCGCGGCATTGCTTCTTGGCACAAGTTTGGGTCTGCCGCAGAAATCATACACTTCGAATCATCCGGGAGTTGTGCCGATAAATCCCTACGTCGCACTTATACTCTCCAACTACGGACGGTACGTGCCGATTCCAAGATTAGCACGTGGCGTCTACGGCTATACAGCTACCAATGGTTATTTGAATAATCTGCCTGTTGGGGCCTCCTACAAAGTTTACGAGGATAAGTAATGATCATTCATTACGACCATTGTAATTACACGTCGACTAATTAACTGCCGACTATTACAAGTTTTAACAATAAAAGTAAGTATTCGTTTGAGGTGCGTTTTTGTTCATCATACCTTAACAAAATTAAAAATAAGACTGATGTGACAATCTCAACGTTAACATTCACAGTACAAGACTTAAATTTTAATTAAATGTTTATGCATGAATTTTCTGGAACGCCACAAATGATTTAAAAAAAGTTTTCCCTCTTGGCATTTAATTACAACAATTCTTCAAAGTAAGAGTAACTGGATCCGTTTTCCAGCGAATCCGCGTCGAGTTTATTAGACGTACTGAAATGCAAAACTAGTCCATAAATTTTCACTAACATTGAAAGCCCCTTTGTGTTCCGTGCTCGGAAAACAAACAAAACAGTTCTTGATTCGCCACGTCACTCTGCCCACCGACTTTAATTGAAGTGTTGGTTAAAATACGTTGATGCGATAAACTCACGTAGCCAGCGGCCCCATGACGGATATGGAAGTAAGTCGGCAAATTGATCACAAAAGCGGCAGGCGACATTCCAAATGATGAACTTCCTTCGACCTCGCTCGGCCTGCGGACTTATGTAACCCGCACTTTGTGTGTGTGCTGCTGACTCCGTTGCGGGGTCAAGTGCTGTGCACTTGACGAGACGCTGCTCTTCGTATCGGTTTTTGTTTATTTTATTGTGTCGACGGTGAAGTTTTTAAGTTCAAGAGGGCTTGTTACTCCCATCTCATGCACTGTGCATCACTGTTTTGTACGAAAGGGCTTAAATGTAGCTAGTATCACTTGTGCTCAAAGTGTCCACCAGATAACCATTTCCAATAACGATTTAAACTTTATTGAAACAATTATAAATTTTCCAACAATTAACAGCACGATTTATTATCTATAAAACTTTCTTAATCACCGGTGTCCTGTACTAATACCAATAAACCCAAGTTTATAGTATGTTTACATATAAAATTGATTAACCAGTTTAACTTACGATAACAATCTTGATCGTCGATGTTCCAATATTGGCTGGGCCTTCAAACGCTTTGGGTATGCGAGGACCACCACGGAAATCGTGGGAATGAACATCAATATTAATGTTACTCATTTCGTTCAATTTAATTGAAATGTTTAATTTAGGCGCTAACATCGATTTAAAATGTAATTTAAACAAAAATCTATCAGTTTACATAAAACAGCTGCGACTGATTCCGATGTAAATGAGTTTTTTTGTGCCGAAAATGTCTGCTCCCGTTCTGACTGAGCGGAGCAGTTAACTAGAATTAAATTGTAGGTATTTTTTTAGTCATTTCACTCGGAATAAAATGTAACTGTGTAAACACTGTATTAGAGGGATGAATGTTGTTTTTGGACCGGGAATTGATCTGATGATCAGAATGTATGACATGAACGTAGAACCAGCCAGGGGAAACAGTAAAGGAAGATAGTCCCGTAACGCCATTAAGAATTTTAAGGCCTCCGTTAGAGTTTTGGCTCGTCGAGGGGCGAACGCGTCACGTTTGAATACGCAATCAACGGCATCCTTGATTATAATCAAGTAATTGCGAACTCTCAAGAAGAGCTTCTTTCTGGAGTAATTTACAAACAAGAAACAAGATTACATCGTTTTACATTTCATTATCGTTATGTGATTTCTCATCTCTCTGATTATCATTTCGGGTATGGAAACGCAATGTTTACCCAATGCTTTTGCCTTGCGTGCGGATGATCACCGACATCTGTGTGTTAGTCAATAATGGAGTAAATTGTGGTGCGCCACATGACCACGTTTAGATACCAAGAGATAGTAGTTGTAACCACAAATAGATTTCTATTGTTATTCACAAATTATGTCTAAGAATTGGAACATTTCGATTTTTTTTGTTATTCAAATTCCTCAGGAAACAGAAGTAAAAATCTTGTTAGGGATTAAGTCAATTTATTGTCGGCTCAGGATAAAATTATGTAGTTCGACGACTAAACAAAAGAAAAGTGGACTGCGGTTCTCGTTCACAATGCAGTTTGTAAAGCCGGGCACGTTTTACCACTTAGAATGCTGTGACTGCCAAATAACACATTAGGGGTTCTTCTCTCGAGTCAGGCATAATATAAAGCATAATAGAGATTCTGCAAGTACAACTTTTATGTTTTATGGATAGACTAATGGTTTTTTAAAACATTCGTTCGCTCACCTTGAATATAAATTTGTTTTAAACTTCGCAAAAGGGCTTTAGAAGTTTTCATTCCGGCAGGAAATTGGACGAGCTTTAATAACCAATTACGAACTCTCTTTACATTAAGTAAACTGCATTATGATCAAAATCTCACCAAAATATTTTGTTCAATAAGGGTGCAGTGTGAATGTTTTCCAACCTAAAATAATTTGCTTTCAAGTTTTTATTTAATTCTAAACAAAACTATTGACAAAATATAAAGGCCATACATTTTTAGAGAATGGGATTCCCCTTATCATTATTGTTTAAATACGATACATAAAGCATTGGAAGCGGCAACTTGATGCATTGATACAAAGCATTCGTTATCACTGTTTCACATATTCTGAGTAAATGCAGCGCCCGAACAGAGCTATCGCATCGCTGTGCATTCAGTCGGTTAACAGATTCTCACATTTTAGTTGCCATCCAAAGTATCTTTTACGGTAGTCGTTTCCAGTTTATAGTAAAAAGGAAAGCTTAAAAGTAAACAGATTAGATGGGGAACAGTGTGCTAGACATAAGCTACAAGAGAAAAAACACACAGAGAACGATTTCTCTTGATCCATTGAACAGATATCGGCCAACCGAACTGGCAGCAGATAAGACATGAGGCTGCTTTTCTATTTCATGTTTCAGTAAGTTAAAGGCCGCAGCCCCCAAAACGCGACGCTTCACAACACCCTAAAGGGCAACAAACCTTCTAACTGCCTCCACAGAGGAACAAATCAACACAATTTTTAAATCACTATGTACCAATATCTTGATATGATAGTTAAAGAAGGTACAACGTAAAGTTTCCCAGTTAGCAGGTTTAGATTCAATGACACAGATTTTCTAAGATTGTTCAATAGAATATAAGTTTCTGGCCGAATAAAATAGTGCCCATAAAACGAGATTGTTCGTTTATCCTTGTTTCAAGCTGAAAAGAGTGTGTCTTCCTCCTTAAAACGTTCTAGATTTTGACGCCAGCTCGGGGTTATTTCCACCTCATTCTCTCTCATCGTCCGCATATTTATCCCGCGCTTTTTGTCTCATTTGAAGCTCCGTTCGGGTCGTCGTACATAAAAAACACTCTTTCTATATTTTTATTGGTCCCATAAAACTATACGTTATTTTTAATGTCCGTGTAAACGACCGGCAAACGCCCATTTTCTATAACAGCATTAGGATAATTTATTTTATTGGTGTTTAACTGGCCTGTAAATGAATCGTTCAATTTTACATTGTGGTTTTGTTTCCAAATGGTTTTTTAGAGATAAAGAGATTACGAGTATCTATTAGTGGAAGTTTTTATGAGGGTGAATCAGATATAAACCGGAATTTCTATTAAAAATTCAGATTAATAACAAGCATTAAGCTAAAACTTCCCAACAGTATAAATTTGATCACCACAATTTACATTTAAATCACCCTAATTTCCCCGTTCTAAAAATATCCTATTTATTTTTAGCCAACAATACTCCGAACAAAATAAATAAAGATAAAAATGTACTTTTATATTTTAAAGGTACGAGATACTAAGGTCAAAGCTCGAAACACAATGGTAACTTCATTACTTTTGTTATACCACAATGGCATCAAGGCGTAAGTAACCTTTTGTCATGTTAAATCATATCGACTAATTTGTTACGCGGTCACAAAAGATCTTATATCTAGGTTACATTGTCTGTAATTCTCTATATCCGTATTTACATCTAATTAATTGAATTAACGTTCGTTTAGCGTTATGGAAACAAATATCACAGTTAACTGGACCGTAATTATCGTGGTAAGATGCACCTACATTATTAATTCCGTTAGTTTAAAAATAAAACGGGCATTTTTCAAAAGCTCACAACTAAATTAATTGAAGTATTCACCACACAACATTTCGTTTCGTTAGAAATTAGATAAGCGGCGAGCAAGAAATGTTTTACCACGGGCAAGTGCTGTATTCACATTCCGGTTACTTTTTTTAAAAGCCACCCATCAAAAAGATGCCGATGGAGATAATCTACCGTAAACCATCCTACCGCATTCTAAAAAAAATTCGAATCTTAACAAAGAGATAAAACGCATTCAAGAGGTGAAAATGTTTTACTGTGTTCCTCGGTTCAAGCGTCCACTCCGTGAGAGTTTATTCACACATGAAATCTGCCATTGGACAAGAATCCATTATCTTTTTGGTAATTGAAAGTTCGGACACGGAAATTAAGACACACAAAAGCCCGTTAACGAAACGCAATAAATCGCCATGTAAATGGCAATTTTGAAAACACTTTACAGTTTTCTACGAGTTGTTTTCTCGCTCCATCCCCTCGCGTTCCTGCGCATCGTACATAACAGCGTTATCGCCAACGACATTACACATTTCATCTCCAATCCTGTAAAGCACTCTTTATGAGGTTAATACGGTTTTATTTTATATTTTCCGAGATTAAGTGAACAACTTTCTCATCCTGAAATTTGTTGCCGGGATCGCGATAAAGCCGCCTTGTTGTCGGTGCCGGAGCGAAGCCGGGAAAGTCAATTCTTCTCCCGAATTCGCCCCGCAAAACCTAATCAGTGTTTATCTTCGTCTCTTATTTCATTTACTGTTTTCTCCACACTAATGCCGGGGCTTCTGACTCGTCTGATCAGTTACCCGAAAGAATCTTCGGATCTTTGTATTAAGTCGCAAAACATTTTATTATTCCAAACATTCATTTATCTAATTTTATTTGTTTTTATTTATTTTAATGAATTTGCGGGAAATTCCTACTGGTTTCCTTTATTAATAATAAATTTAATGATTTGAATAAATGTGAATGAACGATATTGATTTAAAGTAAAATAAACTATAACTTTTTAATAATAGATAATTAGTTTAACTGAATGCGTTGATTAAATTCTTCAAAATTTAATTAAAATTTGTATTATTTAGTTTTAAATACTATTTAATTAATTATAAACGAGAATATATGTTGAAAATATTTTTGTATATCATAAATATTTTCAACATATTCTCGCATTATTATTAATTAATTAAATAGAATTTGAAATATAATAATACCCTTGCATAATTAATTAATTTATTTCGTGTATCATAAACATGATGAATAAAACTTGCGCATCCACCAAATTTACACTGTTGGAAAGGTTGCAAATTTCGATTAATATAAGAATTTCTCCAGAATTTGTCTGCTACAAAATACATGAAAAGTGACATAATAAAAGCTTAGGAAGTAAAATAATTCCGTCGTCCATGTTAAACGAAAAGGAAATGCGTTAGTACATCGGACCAAAACAACAGGCTCTGTTTATAGAGGCCGATGTTTGCAGTCAGCGATTCCGTAGCGAAAAACAAAACAACATAAAAGTGTATCTATGCATTGGAGGTCGAGTGTAAGAGGTCCCCGCGGACATCCTTCCAAGGAGCAACTAAAAGTTCCGTGGAGGCTGCGGGGATAACGGTATGCAGGAGACGATGCCGAACACTAAAGGGCATTACGTTAACCCATTCCGGAACGACATCCAATAAGAGAGCCACTGAATATCAAAATTTACATTTGCACGGAGGAAAATGTCTTTCGGTCGTAACTGTAACCATAATTGTCTTATCGATTTAGGTCGTTTCGTTGTTTTTTTACTGTCACAGTTGAAAGTTGAAATTCACTGATACATGGTCAACGTTGAATTAAATCAAACGTAGTGTTTATTCAGATAGGCGCAACGAAAAACGAAATTTAATTAAGCGAAATTCCCGCCTCAGCAAATAACAAATTCCCGTTTATATACTAAAGTAAATAATTTAACGAAGTATGACATGGCGGTATGCCGTACAGCAATTTTGCACGTTTTGCTACAGGAATGTTTTAACGTTAGGATAATTGGGCTATAATTTGTTCATACAAGACTAATGTTGGCGATTAGTGGGTAGGAGAGAGAATATAAGAAAATGAAGGGGTATTAATCACCTGTATTGTTAATTAAATACATTATTCATGTTTGGGAAAAAATCTAATCAATCAAATTAGACCTAATTTATTTTATGTTTGTTCGAAGTAAAATGATTAAGAATTCTGTGAATAGTTTAAGTATTCTTATTATTTTGAACTTGTTTGAAGTAATTGTAAGAAAATTTGTCATTATTTTCAACAATTCGTGCGGGAAATTTGTTTGACATTGCAAAACTCTACTTATATTATATATAAAGAACAACTTAGTCTAACTCAGTATCAATAAAAGCCTCCAAAATGATAGTAAGTAACCAATTTAAATAACAACCTTGTTACAGACGTTACGTTTTGCATTTCAGAAGCTAATTTTCTATTGCACATTCGCCGGCATTTTATTGTCATCTGCATACGTATATGCGGGTGATGAAAAGTACACGACGAAATACGACAACGTAAACCTTAATGATGTTGTAGCGAACGAGAGACTGTTAAAAAATTACGTTGACTGTCTATTGGAACAAGGAAGTTGCACACCAGACGGGCAAGAATTAAAAAGTAAGTTGTCATCAACTTATACCGTTTGCTCCAGTTAACGTTTTAGGGAACATGCCCGACGCAATCGAAACCGACTGCAGCAAATGCAGTGATAAACAGAAGGAAGGGTCGGATTTCATTATAAAGTTTTTGATCGACAACAAACCTGACTATTGGGAACTTTTGGAAAAAAAATACGACCCATCTGGAAGCTACAAGGAGAAATATCTGGCTTCGAAAAACATGTAATTCTATTAATTGTACTTGATTGTCTTGTGAACTAGTAAAAATCTGCATCCACAATTGTTTTCAATAATTAATTCATAACACAGGATGGTGATAATTGAATTTCAGATTGCCGTGTTGACTTAAATCTTGCGTCGACTCCAGTAATTGAAAAGGTGTACCGTGTGTCTCAGGGGGTTTCTCAAATGCATGTATTGCACATACCGGTGATGAATCGAATTGCGAAACGCCATCATGTATATCAAATTGTGTCTGTCGTATTGGCGGCGCATAAAACGTGCAATTTTCCTTTTGTTACCGATGCATAATGAATTTAAATAACTTTAGGCTACCGGTTGTTATTTATGCAACGGATCCATATAAAACGTTCTCGCAATTATAATAAATTTCTGGGTAATTACGTTTTCTATCAGTGGGCACTGTATATGGATGTGGTAGCGCCAAAAAATGTGATCTGGATAAATCATCATTATGCGAGAAACTTAATTCAAATACACTGTAATTATGGTTAAATACGGGGCAACATTCCTGGTTGGCATTTAATGCGATTTTGTAAAATAAAAGATAATTATAAATTGACTATTAGCGTAAAAGGCATGATTTCAATCGGGGACAATTTATTGTCAATGATAATTCGAAATTACGACTATAACTTATTTCGGATATACAAGTATTAATTGGAATTAATAATCCATTATTAATTCTAATCAATATTTTTATGTAAATAGTTTATTCGTAACATTTTAATTAGTTTATATCATTTAGTAAATATCATTTTTAAACCATACGTACAGTGATGGTCAAAATTATGGAATTTATTTTTATTTCATTATATTTATTTATATATTTTTCCTTATTATATTGAAACAATTAAATTAAAAAATGGTCATGGACATAAGTATGGAATAATGTTGATATACACGAAATAAATTTGGAAATATTTATTTATTTAATTTATGGTAGTTTAATAACTTCTCAACATCGAATCGAGTCTTATTAACATGGGTGTTTGCCTCTTCTTCTTGTATAACTTGACACAAACGCTCTTTGTTGGTGATGTTTTTTGTCGAATTTAATTCCAGATGCTCCATAGATATTCAATTGACATTGTCTGACGAAAATATTGACTAACATTAATTCTATTGCAATATATTAAATCTATATAATGAATTTTCAATAAACCGAGATTAACAAAACTAAACAATTCCTTCAAATTATTTCATACTTTTGACCACCACTGTAAGTACTGGAAAATTAATTTACAAATGTAAAGATGTATGCGTATATGTTTTTTGATATTATATAAGTTTCAGAAAAAATATAAGATAATAAAAATGTTAAATTAGAAAGCATAATCCACCTTATTTAAAATTCAAAGAGTTTATTTTATACCCATATTTACAAAGAAATATTTATTACTTTATTAATGTGTAAAAAGTTATTTAAAATGATACATAAAATATTTAACCAAATCATAATACGTGTTCTCTCTCAACAAATATTGTTAGTAATTTTTTAAATGTTACTTACAATTTATAATTTTAATGTTTACATTACACATTTCCTTTGTATGAATTAAAAAAAATTATATTATTAAATTTCAGACAAAATTCATAAAAACACACATTGGTTGAAAAGTTTGTTGAAACAAATGTTTTGTAATTTAATTTTTTGTGTAATAGGAATATCTTTTACCACGTTTTCCCGTAAAATATGCTCATGTTTCCATTTCAAAAAACCACTGTTACACAAAAAGTTATCTCATTAAAATTAAATTCACACGGAAAACAAAATAATTTTTAATTTGAATCCATTCAAAGGATTTGTTAGTGGCAGAATTGTTCCGTTCCAATTTAATTAATTAATGAAAAGAAAAGAAAATTAAATTAAAAATTTAAATTGAAAATAAACATCAAATCGAAATTCAATTTAGATTTTTATTTTAAATAGTTCTTCCGAGGAATTGGTTTCAACAATTGGTTTAAAAGTAATTTTTAAATTTGTAATTTTTTGGGGAATAACAGATTTATGATTGTAGAAAATTCATACAAAAAATATCATTCGGCTATTGGGAAATGTTGGTAATGTGAAATGAGTTTTTAGATTCCAAATTTAATTTCAACGTACGCTAAAAACAATTTTACCAAAATTAAATTAACATGAAAAATAGCGTGTGTAAAAATTTTTTATTTGACTCGAATCGAAATTTTTCAATTACCTTTTTGTTAATTACTGAAAAGAAAATTAAATATAAACATAAATTTATAACCAGTTTTTTAGAGAGGAATTTAAAATTCAGTTAAAATTTTTGAAAAGTTCACATAAACGTAAGTTAATACTAATAAAAAAGTGAACCGAATAGTTGACAACACGAATTGTTGAAACAATTGTCGAAAAAACATAATAAATGAGAATTAATTATTCAGTAGAATTAACTCTACTTTTACCATTACAATATAGTAATTGCCTTTTTTTATTTCAACGATCGGGTTTACCTTCGGAAACGGTTTTGTAGTCAATTCGACGCAATGTGTGCCGTATAAACCAAAACTAATTTTCATTTAAATTGGACCATTTACTTTGTTTACTTTTGCCACGTTTTAAATTGAGTCCGTCTGTTGTACTTCCACCAATATTCAAATTTAATCATATTGTTTAGACTGTTAAACAAATAAATATAAAATACGTTCTCGTTATTCAAATTCTCACTTCGGAACAAAGTTAATTATCACTCCTCGAACGTAATCAATTATTCGACTAAACAACAGCGAAACAGCTTAATAAATTAGCCGATTGATTTATCGTGGCGCACTCGTCTTCATTGAACCACCCCAAAAACACGACCAAAAGGCACAAAAACGTACCCCACGACGCGCCACTTCGCGACGGATTAATTTGGTTTTATTAGAAAATTTTGGAATTTATTAAAAATAAATTTTCCACTCACAACAAAGGGCTCATTCAATTCGGTGCGACGCATTTCGTACGCATGAGACAGTTTGAATCAACTAAAAGACCGGGGAGTTTAAACATTTATTATGCGTAGGATATTTTTTTAAGGCAAGTCATGTCTGGATTGTTACAGAAGCCAAACACGTCCCGAGCAGATTACCAATGTGTGCTACGGAAATCTCTAAACCAGCATCTGAATATATTTCTTAAAATCGACTGCTCCATTTTAAGCAGGTAAGGATCCGCGCACTTACTACATCCGAGCTGTCCACGAATTTATCGGGAAGACGTAAAATGTAATATGTGACTGTATCTGGGGATTTAATTGACGATTTATGTCAGTTACCATAGAACCTGAGAGACCTGCCTTCGACGATTTTATGCACTGAATAAAACAACTTGGCTGTTTGAAATGTGCATTTGGATTGTTCACTTGTTTTGCATACCGTTTTGTTAGATTTATAGCACGGAATCGTTCTGTTTTCTTCAAATATTCGCATTGTTGATGTTCATATATTTATCGAATATACAACTAAAAATTTATATTGCGCAATAAAAACGACTGAAGCAATGAAAGGACCTTCAACCGAGACATCAGCTTTCCAGGCGGCAACTCTATCAAAAATTCATAGATAGATAACAATTCTCTTCGACACTATTATGGAACCACATATAAGGTAAGTTTGCACAGTTTATAGAATTCATGGATAAACATAATGTAGTCAAATAAGTTCCAACCTTTTCTCTCCATGTCCTACACTTTTCCAAGAAATTAACGTACCACCAATAATTTTGTAAACAATTTTTCTATTTAACTCTATAGTATTGTACATTATTTGTATTGAAAGAACATATTACTTTTAAAAACTGTGTAAACATTTTTACAAGATATTTAGTTTTTTTATTATTTGAAATATACCCATTCTGGTAAATTAGTACAACACATACAAATAAAAATTTCATTTTAATATGGTGTATTTCCAACTCTACTCTATGGGGTCGGTATTTTCAGTTTGTTCCAAATTCTCCCAATTTTCGAGTAGAAGACGCCCCACATCCTGTAAGTTATTTGGATGGTTGGGATGGTCCCTTAAACGTGTCTCTAGATATGTTCTATTGGGTTAAGGTCTGGACTATGAGCTGGCCAGGTCATATCCGCGTCTATCGCACGTTGTTAGGAAAAATCTATATTCATTCAAACAGAACTCGTTCACAATCCGCTTCTACCTAATTTATAACTTTATAACAAAATTTAGCCGGGCTCTGCGATAATCCACGGTTAAGGTCGGGACTCGAGCAAGAACATGGAGTTGCAAATTATCTTCCTTAATTCGTTTTCGAATAGTTTTAATACTTGTAAAGATTGAGGGTTGCATGACTATTGTTTCCATATCTATAGTTATTCTGGCTTATTGGTTGACGTTTGTTGAAATTATTTTCTAACGTTTCGCTAGCAGGAGTGGACAAGAAAAACTAGATCAGTTTCTAAAGCATCTATACTCTCAACATAAGAATATCAAATTTACAATGAAATTGGGGAAGGAGAGCCAAATACCTTTTTTGGATGTCCTAGTGAAGAGTAGGTGAACATTTAGACCATACAGTATACGGAAAACCTACACACACCGATATCTACATAAACTATCTAACCATTATTCTAGTCAAAAATAAGGGATCATCAAAATACTAACCGAACGAGCCAAAAGGATATGTGCAACACACCAACTCGCTGAAGAACAAGAACATTTGGAAAAAACACTACAGGCCAACGGATACAGAAATAAGACGTAATGAGATCTCATATAAATAATAAAGATCCATCTAGTGAGCCCATGATTAGTAAAGCTTTTCTTCCATATATATGTAGAGTTACCGATAGAATTGAAAAAACCTTATTAAAACATAACATCCATACTGTTTTTATGCCAACATGGAAGATTCAACACAGTCAGAGATCTGCCAAAGATAGGAGAGACCATCAAACAGCTTCTGGGATATATCGCATACCATGTTCTAGCGGGAAAGTATACATCGGTACTACAAAACGTTCAATAGGTATTAGGATCAAAGAACACAAACTAAACTGCATCCAAGGACAATCAGGCAAGTCTGTTGTAGCTGAACATTAGAGAAGTTCAGTTAGATGTAACTCATAAGATATAATTCCAAGATACACAATTGCTTGCCTCGACAATTGGATATCACAAGAGAAAGATTAGGGAAGCAATTGAAATCCATAAACACGGAAACAACTTCAATAGAAAAGAAGAAGCATTGAAGCTTGATAAAATATGCTCAAAAATAGCAAAATCGCTAAGCAGATAATAACGGCCAACGAACAGAACGAAGTTTCTAGAACATCAGTTATCTATGTTGTCATTTAGTTACAATCAGATGTCAAAGTGACACAAACCAAATCGAACCTCTGAAGATGCTAGCCACTCGAAATAATTCCAACAAACGTCGACCAATATACCCGAACAAAGATATGGTGTTTCAATACTTATTCAAACCTCTTCTGCATTTTCTAACTGAGACTATAAATTTTTGTACTCACAAACTGTTGTCCTAAAGTTAAAAGTGTTCTTGTACAGGAGTTGTAGTACGATTTCTTCCCTGATCTGATTTCCTCCAGTCTTCATGAACCGTTTTAATATTTGGGAAATGGATGTATGGGATACACCATTGGCTCTTCTGTGTTAACTCCAACCTTCTTCTACTAAAACAACGAGTTAAATTTATAGATATATATTACAGGTGGTGCGTTAATTAACTGTGCATATATTATTAAATTTTCAATTAAGGACATCATTGAAAGTTGTGAATTGAAGTAAATTTGCAGTAATTTTGCACCGCATAATTTTGTATAGTTAGTGATTAATTTTATATCAAGTTAACATTTCAAATTGCTATGAACTCCTCAAACTGTTTTTCGAAACAAGATTCAGAAATACAATTATAATGAAAATTAAGGAGTTAAAATATGAGGTTGCTCGAACTTACAACTGACAATTAAGTTGCGGAAACCCATCACAAGAAAGTTCTCATTGTAATTGCCATCACTTCAGCTTCAGTGTTCAAAATAGTTTTATCGAATGGAGCAACGAACGTTGTTTCTGTTTATCATTCACTCCAACCGATTCCTAGTCTCCTCGCCAATAACGCAAAATCCTGTTCTTTCACTCACTAAAAAGTTGCGGTTTGCAAAAGAATGCGGAGGGTGCGAATACATTAGAGTTTGAGCTTTGTCTGTTCGTCCAATAAAAACGTCGCAGCCGTTGGGATGGTGGAATGGCATGCACGGTGCTTGTAAGATACACTGCAAATCTAATATGTGTCACATGTGAGCGGGCAAGATAAGAATCCGACTCCGCGTGCATTTTTTACAGACAACGGAATTCAGCTAATAACAGCTAGTTACCTTCCTACGCTCCGGCTGGCATCCCGCGTCCGCCTTGATTCATTTACTAAATTAATTTTTCCGATATAGGTCGCCGCTGACGAAATTAATGCGCCTCTATCTCGTGTGCTATCAGAGTTATGGTGTAGCACTGTCAACGGCAAGATTTATACGCAATTATTTTAGCCACTTTCTGAAATAAATGCGGTAATTTATTTATGTCGTCGCTAATAGTTTTGCTTTTCGCCAATCTTTTTTATTTCAGTCTATGACGATTGGTTTTATTAATTTTCCTGTTGTCGCGACGTTTCATTAAAACTTTCGCTTGGCTGTGCAAAATTTCAAGTACGCAAGATATTGATCACAAGTTGAGAAATAAAAGTAACAACTGTGATATTGTCTGAAATACGTTTTGTATTTTTTGTTTATCACGACAATAATTTATGAAATATTCTGTTAGCTAAACCTTTAAAAATCAATTCGTTCATTAGTATTTAATTATAACCTACGAAAAATAATTAATCTTTTCTCTTAGGAGTGGATATGCAAATGAACCTCTCTAAAAACACTCGTAATTATATTTGATTAGTTCAAACGTGAGTCTTATCGACGAATTGCGAAATAAACATTTACGAATTCTATTACATAGTTAATTACCAAAGAAAAAACAGTTAAATCGATTTTAAGTCACGAATTTACTAATAGACTAATTTGGCTGGAACATTAAATAAATGTTTGAGATATTTTATATATCTGTTAATGTGTGTCAAAACTGAAAACACAAATTTATGATCTAGTGATGTAAAAATCGTTGTTAACATTATTTGTTTATTTGTGTCTTGTTCAAACAAACATTAAATTATAATTGAAAACTCTATTTATTTAATACGCTCATGTGAATTGTCGTTAAAAAAATATAAAATAAACAGTGGTCAGTTGTGGTATTTCACCCGGTACATTGTGATGTAAATGGACCGTCAATTTCGTGCGAAATTAACATGCATCCGATTTACGGTCCCAACCCGTTTGTAGTTTAATTTCAAGTCCATACTATTTAGAATCAATACAATTAGCCTTAGTCACCCCTCTTGCATATGAATGAATCATTGGCGGCGTTTTCCCCGTAAGCAGAATACTATCGTTTCGCGTGACGGGGTGGTTCACTAGTTCGTTAGTTAGCACCTTTATTTCACGTGAAATCGTTGATAGTTGAAGTTTGTGTCAACATGGTTTTGTCATGGGAAACTACGGCATTTAGTAATTAAGCTTGTTTTGTTATGCTTTTACGGGGTAATTAATTTTATATGTAATGACTAACATGCAATTTTTCATTCTTCATGTCTCTGATTTAAATATTCACCAGAATAATTTTTATCCATTAAATATTATACAGTAGTGGTCATAATTATTAGAACTAATTAAAATACATTAAAAATGTGAGTTGTACTTGTACCACTACCTGAAATATTTATTGTTAATTCTGTTATTGTTGTGTTATTGCTACACAACTTGTCAGTCTAATTTTATTCTTTAAAATATTGCATATTTTTTATTTTTCAATGGGCCTTCATTGTTCTCTGTGAATTTAAACCGATTATTTGCTAATAGTCTATTGCCTATTATAATTATTTAATCATTGATTGAAGTGAAACTATAAAAAATTGTAATTCAGCGAAAGGAACAAGAAGACATGGGCTAAGAGTTTACGACCAAATAAGTCAATCGTCTCACTTAATATTAAAAAATTTAAAGAATCTGGCCAAGTAATAACTATGAAAAAATTGATCTAAACACGAAAATCAATAACTGGATAATTTAAATGTCAAAAAACAATTCAATCTGATCGTTTACTGAAATTAAAGATAACCTGAAGGAAATGAAACTTGCTGAAGTTCAAGAATTGTTAGAAGATGGTTAGTAGATGGGGGTTCATTTGACCCCAGGCTACAAAAAATGAAACCGCAATAAAATATGGTGGCGATTCAATTATGCTTTGGGGATTCTTCTATTCTTTTGGCTTAGACTCCCTTAGATTTATGAGCTGGGAGGGATGTATTAAACAAAAAAATTTGCTTCGTCTATTAAAGAAATAATGTTCCTAATAGATGTGTTTCAAATTCAAAACGATCTTAAATACAGACTTGTTTGTCCCAAGCTCTAGACATTAGTCCTATAGAAAACATGGGGGATCATGTTTACAACCAAATTCAGCATGAAAATGTATGTAACATTTTGTAGAATAAGAATATAGCAGTTTTTATAACACTGTATATAACAACAATTGTAAATTAATATTATTTATAGAGTTTACATTAAATTAAACTGTTATGGTTAAAATATTTAACTTTTTTAAAAAATTCTAAAATAATAACCGTCACTGTAAGTTTATCAGATTGTAAATTTAATCTCTCTGTTAACTATTATAAGCGTAACCAAATTCTATGTTCGTATATTTCTTAGACTTTTAATTGAAAAAAACTGACACAGAATTTTATTTTTTACTGATAACTTGGAGCAAACGTTACAGCTATAAATAAATTTTTCAATTTTCAATTGACAATTCTTAATAATACAGACATTTTAGTTACTTATGTACTTATGTATGAAGTTTTTTTTAAAATAATTAAGTCTTAATTACAAATAAAGGTAGGAAAACAATTTAAAATGCAGCAATTAAACTATTTTATGTTGAATTCAAAAATGTCACAATATTCATGGGTTTTTATATGAAATGACAAAAATTTCACTCATTTCACTTTCGGTTGAACAGGAATAGAAAATATTTTAAAATAATGAATTTAACTGAAACTGAAATGTCAGATTCACATCACTTTTAGGTCTCTATAAACCTCTACTGAACCGTTTAGATGAATCACCCTGTATATTTTATATATATACAAGAAGAAATTTAATTCTGACCATTTTAAAAAATAGAATAATACAATAAAGCAAAATTCAAAAACTATCGCAAATTAATTCATTTAATTCGTATTAATGAAAACCTAAACGTGTGTAATTATGCAGTTTAAAATAAATTACTAATTAACTTCCTTCTATGTAATTAATAAAAACAAAAATCAGCGAATTTTGTTGGCCTTTTTCGTATATATTTACATAAATTACGTGCAACGGAAATGGCAAAATAAACTTACCTTGTTTAAATAAATTACAGCGAATTGTGCTATTTGCAAGTATTGTTCTTTTTTTCGCATAAAAAACCGGTAATGGAATAGTGGAGCATCCACTGTAACATAAACAAACCGTTATTGAAAAAATCTTCAGAACCTTGTAGTAGTTTTCTAGCGACGTAGAAACAAATTGTGTGGCGAATAACATAAAAGTAATTTAATTTTAAATCGATTTTACTCTATTAAGGCAATTATCTAATAAACTGAGACGTCCCATAAACAAGTGAACCCATATAAATCAATATCGGTATCTGGTCGACGTGCCCGGGGGTGTGTTTGTGATTATTAGGAAACCCCTTAATATTTGACTGGATAGGGGTAAAAAGGGCGCGTTCAAAATCAACTGGGAATTGAATCTCAATTTGATTGCACTTGTGCATCACATGGTAAAATCTACGGATTTGTATTATTCGAAGTGAATTATAAATTTAATTCGTTTTGAAAATGTTTCGAACAACGTTTAAGTGGATTATTATTACTGTTCCATACAATCCAGTCCATTTAAAAAATTCTATTTTCATAAAACTTAATAAAACGATAGAAACGAATGCACACAATTTTTGGAAAATATTATGTTAAGTTGTTAGCACCAAAAATGCCATGTTTGCTTTAGACCGCAAATGTTTTTAGCCCCTTTTAAGGACTTGTTGGTAAATTGATTAGCACCAAGAGGAACTGACAAAAGAAAAAGTTATCGATTGAACAAAAAAACAGAAATCTAAATAAACATTCGCCCCGTCCTATTCAAACTAACCCCTCGGAATTGGTACGGGAGGCACGTGCGGCTAATGCCGCGTAGCTTGTTGCTTATCTGTGGATAATCGAGGACCGTGAAAAATTCTGAATGATACACAATGAAATCCAAATTATTTTCGTCATTGTTCGACCCTGGAGACGGTTAGAGAAATATCGACCAATCGACACCGAATATTACGGTGAGATTTATGAGACTATTTGAGGGTCTAATGCACGATTGATTCCCAAAATTGATGAGGATTAATGCGTTAGTTCGTTTGGGGTGTTGTTGGACAATTTATGTGGTTTTATACACGATTATAATTATGGTCGTGGTAGATTATGAATTATGTATTACTTAAACTATTTGGATGAATATATAGAAAGTCAAGGACTTAATTTTGTCCATGGTCAATTATTTTACCAACACAATTATATCATTGTCTTCACCGTGTTTACGGCGTAGTTGAAGATTCCATCTTATAAACAATGGAACTGTAAAACGCATCCGCAGCTGCGAACAAAAATTTATAAGATATTGTTGTAAAATTTTTAAAATATTTAGCGTTAATTTATTAAACAATTCCATAGGACATAAACGTCAACACATAAAAGCAGACACATTGTTTGTCGCACATCAGCATATTTCCGTAAGCCTAATGTGTTTTGTTTCACATAAATATTTCCGAAACGCGCCAGCCCATTAATTCCATTTGTTTTTTTCCTTCGTACCACGACGGAAAATGAAAAAAGTAGTAATAAACTGATGGAATGAAGACGCACCCGTTCGTTTCCACAGAGGCCACAAATACTTCAACACGTTCTAATGAGAAACATTCGGCGATTTCTGTTCCTTCCACTCGAGCCAATATTGTGATTTATTTTAAATTCCACTTCTGTTTTTATATAATTTTTTAAACACAGATTAAATTATTAATATTTTTAACGAAAAATAATTATAACACAAGTAAAATATAATAGTTATTAAAAATATTATTTATAAAAAATTAATTTATTATTAAACATAGTCGAACTTCAATAACTCGAACTATGATTTGCCAGAAAAAAATCGAGTTATCAAATAAAAATTACACATAATGATCACCGTGAAATGAAATCCAATTTATTTCGATTTATTAAAAATTTGAGTTATTGAAGTCCGACTGTAACTATAAAGGTAAAACAATATTATTCTATATTTATTTAATAAACTTAACTTATTATTAAAATTAAACATTTAATTAAAGTAATTAGTAAAATCAAATTATAATTATTATAATAATATTAATGTAAATAAAATTAAAGTATTTCTGATTTAATAGAGATTAAAAATATAATATTATTTACTACCATAAAATTTAATTTAAAATGTTTTTAGAATATTCTATAGAATAACTTCTTATATAGAATATTTATTATTTTATATTACTTATTTTTTATATTTATTATTTTTTTATATCTAAAAAAATTAATATTTTACTTAATTAGTAAAATCAAATATTAAATTATAATATAATTATGACGACTGATGAAATTTTAATTCGTTTTCAAAATAATATTAATATTAATACTAATGATATGATTATTAAATATTATTTTCAATTTTAAGGATAATAACATCTTTTTTTATAAATAATATTTAATTATTCTTGATTTATAATCTAACCCAACCAAATATATATAAAATTATTTATTCATATACATTTAAAATTATATTCAATAAATACTAATATATATTTTCTATATTATCATTAATTTAATATTTGACTATAATTTATAAAATTAAATATTAAATATTGACATAATTAGGACAAATACTGAAATTTTATTGATAATTAATTAAATTTTAATGACATTCATATTTCATAATTATAAACTATTTATAAAAATACATTTAAAATATTTTTTCCAATATTTTATTTAATAAGTATTTACTAAATATCTAAAAGATTCTTTTCATTTTATTAATTTCTTATATTATAATAAAAAAATATTAGTATAACCAAATGTGAAATATAATTACGAAAAAAATTGAAATTTTAATGATGAAAAAAAAAAGAAAACTAATATTCTGAAAAAAAAGAACAAGAGAATAAGTATTATTTTTAATTATAATATAATGATTTGAATATACTTTTTATTAAATAATACTAAATATTTAATAATATTAAAAATTATATAGATAAATTCGTTTAAACAGTTTTTTAGAATTTCCAATTTAATAAATAATTAATAATCATTCTTTTACTTTTTATTACAGTTCTAATTGTTTTCTTATATTGTCGTTAAATTTTAACATACGACTTAAGTCAAGTTTAAAATCAAATTTTAAATTTCAAACAATATAATTACGACAAATATTGAAATTTTAATGATACAAATAAGGTATATATTATTTTCAATTTTGCTTTAATTCTCTATAAATAAAATTAAATTATTTTTAATTTAATAGATATTACATAATATTACTTTTTAAAATACATTTAAAATTTATTTTAGAATATTCTATTTAATAATTGTCTGGAATATTTTGTTTTATTGTTTTCTTATGTTAATAATAAAATTAATATTTGCTAATCGTTAATTCATTTTCAAAATAATAATAATAATAATAATAATAATAATAATAATAATAATAATAATAATAAAATTTATAAAAATTAACGTGATTAATACACTTTTTGATAAATTAATAAAATTTAATAAATATTAAAAGACATTTATTTTTTATTACAATTTTGATATCAATAAATACTTACTACAATAATTAATTTTCTATTTTTTATATTATTACTTAATAATTAATACTTTATTATAAATATAATTTTTGATTTAAATATTATCCCGAAAAAAAGTTAATCATAATACAGAAACTATTTTTAATTATAATGAGATTGATATACTTTTTTGTAAATAATATTAAAATTTAATAGATATTAAAAACATTTTTAATAAATAAAACAAATACAATACAAAAATTACATTTTTATAAATAATAATACATTATTTTTTCTTTTCATTTTATTATTTAATATTATAAATATTATTTAATAAATATTAAAAATATTATATATGTGTTATTTATTAAAATATTATTTAAAATATTCAAATTTTAATGGTAGAAAATATTGATTCATTTTCCGAAAATAATAATGATAAAAATAAAACAACAATAAAAGGATCTTTAATTATTATGAGATTAAAATATTTTTTTTATAAACAATATTAAAATTTAATTTAAATTAATTCAAAATATTTTAGAAATTTATTAACATAAATTTAAAATATTTTGTAGTATATTCAATTTTATCAGTATGTATTTATTAAGAATCCTTTTTTTACCTTTTATTCCAATTTAACAGTTGATTGACAGTCAACAGTTTTTTAATTATTTTGTGAATTTAATTTCACATTGATATCAACCCAACCACAAAAAATATTCAAATTTTAGCAAGAGAAAATTCGTTTTCCAAATAACTGAAAAAGGCGAAAAAAGTGTAATGCATCGGAGGCCCCGCCGACTTGTATCGAAAGGGCCCGACGGGCCCCAAAACCTGATTCATCCCTGTCCGTTCCGCGTCGACCGAAAGTTACTGCGCTCGCAATCAGTTGAGCCGCGACAGGCTGCAGAGTTGGTGGGTCTGTGAGCGACGGTCCCCCCGTACAAAACACGCACACGTTTTTCCCGATCGTCCCTTCCACAACACGTTCCCAGTTCCGTTTGGCGACAATCATAGAGACGGTCATTGTGATGTGTTTTTGACAGGGACGGTTTAATAAATAATCACCCACCGTGATGTACTAATTGACGCATCTCCATCACAATTTAGAGGGTTGTAATCATGGAGCCCGACCCCCTGAACTCACCCCCGGGTGCCAAAAAGACCAACAGCAAACCGAAGCCCGACGAGGACATGGACAGTAATCGCAAATCGAAAACGTCGAGCAATGGACTCAACTTGGTGGTGTGTGTTTTGTGTTTAGTGTGTGCGTCTTCGAGTGTTTACAATGGGTGGCGGGAAAGCGGCCTCGAGGGCCGGCTCCACTTCCTGGAGGACAGGGTGGCGGAGCTGGAGCGGAAGTCCGTCGAGGAGGCGGACGTGCTGGTGGAGAGGTTTCGACGCGAGGCGGTCGAGCACATGCGGCGGCGGTCGGTCAGGGATTTGGCGGCCGAGAAGCAGATCGAGGACGTCGTGAGGACCACGAGGGAGGCACCTGAATGCATTTGTCCCGCAGGTAAATCGTTCGTTCTTTTATGGCTAGCTGCTGTTGATGCTTTCTTGGAACTTGCTTATTTTCAAATCGAGTAAACATTTTACAACCGAAAACACAATATTTATACTCAATAGGATACAGAGATTAATCTGTAAAGGATAGACGAATTTCAATTTAACCACGATAAATTGTTATTAAAATAAAATACTCATATTTTAAACCACAATATTTGTATCAATATCAGTGTCAGTAAAACAACTAAATCAAAATTATAAAATACTATCATAAAAATAGATTTATATTTTCAATATGAACGCAAAATTTGTTATTAAAATGCATACTAATTTGGCAACAAAAATAGATTGAATTGTATAAATGTGTGATATGCTTTTATTTATTTATATTTCAATCAAAATGGTTATGTAATTGATAGTATTTATATTTCCAGACTTTCATAAATTAAGATAAAATAAATCTGTGTTTTACATAAAAAATAACAATGCAAGACGTACGAACAAACATGAAC
The DNA here is from genome assembly GCF_024364675.1 of Aethina tumida. Lineage (NCBI taxonomy): Eukaryota > Metazoa > Arthropoda > Insecta > Coleoptera > Nitidulidae > Aethina > Aethina tumida. The sequence continues at coordinate 17,149,789 of NC_065437.1, read as the reverse complement.
ATGTTATATTTGATATTTACAAAGCTTGTAGAATTTTAATGAAATGTAAACATGTTGGAGTCGAAAATACATATTATAAAATTTCAGTTTTTACCACAGAACACTGTTTATTCTGTAATAAAATACAATTAACATTTATAAAATGAACAATCAATTAATAGTAAAGTATAATCTAAACATAAAATATTAAATTATAAATCAATTTCAACAAATATTTACATTTAAATGTCAGGAAAACTATAAACATACACCCGTCTAGATTATTGTGAAAGATAAGAAACACCCAGAAAATAGTATCGAGTAGAAATGTTACATTATTAAATCTTGATGTGACATTTTTTGACAGTTTTACAATAAACCATGACATTATTCAACTTAATGTGTAATTTTTGTATGACGAAAATGGTTTGTTGGAATTCTATTTCGAAAATTAAATCCATTATTTATGCTGAAAAATGGAAATTATAAGACTATTTATGTTGTTGATGTTAAAAATAATTTTTATGTATTTTTATATTTTATTTTTTTAGGCAAATATCAACAGTAATAATTTTGTTTTAAATTATTGTGTTATTTCTCCATATTTAATTCCCTAAAATGAAAAATTTAATGAAGTTGCTGAAAATTATATATTTTAACATATATTAAACTTGTTTAATATATTTTCATTTCATAATTACTATGGTTATCATCAAGTTACTGAATGCATAAATTTAAATAATTTTGTAGCAAAATCAAATTCTTTTTCTATATTGATCATAATATTTACCAAATATGTACCAACATTTATGAAAAACATTAATTATAAATAAAATATACACAACTATAATTATCTGTATAACGATTATTACTAAAACGCAAAAACATTTGCAAAACAATTCAAACATAAAATTATTCATATTTTCAAAATCCTCTCTCGAAATAAATCACTTATAAACTGGAAAGAGACTACCTGAGGCTTGCTGACCAAATTAAGCATTTGTATTTAAGAAAATTGGGGGGTTCCCAGAAGGCTAAAATGACATTTCTCGAATTTTCTAACTAATTTATTCTGATTTGAAAAGAATTATATACGTTTTATTCACTCGCATTGGGATGTATTGAACAATTTGTTATAAATATGTTCAAATATGGGAAAATACGTAATTTCACTTGAAAATTTTTAATCGAAATTAACTTTAATAACTTTGTAAATATGAATAAATCAAATAATTACGCACATATATATTACAGCTCATATGTAGATCAACTTTTTCTTGATAAAAGAGTGTGTTTAAATACTGTTTGATAACAACAATACGGCAATATAATTGTTTATTAATCGATTTAGTTAGATATTTATTAATATTAAAAAAAATTAAGAGTCAAAACTATAAAATAAAACAACCAATTTCATCCCAAAGGTTTTCTACTGGATTGAGGTCTGGGTTGTGTGCTGGAAGGTCCATTTTAAACTCGGGCTCATGTCAAATTCAGAAAAATATCTCCAGATCTGGGGTTATACCTTTTATTATTTGATTTTCTCACCCATGAAATTCCAACAGATTTGAATTATTGGAACCTACTTTTATAGGAATATAAAATTGTTTTCTATTTCCCATTTGTTCAGTCACATGTTCTCTTGCAAAAAGTAGTCTCACTAGGGTATATAAATGGAAGTACTAAATGTTTAGACACTTAATAATTACAAAATTAATTTAAATAAAAAAAATCGTCCTCTTAACTTTTATATTCAAAATATATTGTCTACAATCATATTTTATTAGACATCCATAATGCAATATGGACAGGTCCTTTCCACTAGTTTAATTATGCGACTCTTGAGTGACTCAGTGTTGAAATTCGAGATCAAGTTTTGTGGACAAGTGGTACTACAGTGTCTTCCCTTATAAGGAGGGACTATTCGACTGACCGAGTGTTTTACCATTTGAAACTCTGTCCGGCACCTCAGTTCTACGCTTTGAAAATTGATTTTTAAATATTCCAACTGGGAGAGATCGAACGTAAAGATCGGAATGTAATTAATTAAAATACTAAAATGCCCGTTAAATTAAATGTTTTATTATTAAGAAAATCTTTAAATTTTTCACAGTTCGTTTGTGTATATAATTATAAATTCATTAGGCGAAGTTATTACTAATAATTAAAATATGCGAATAAACTTATTAATTTATTCAAATAAGCTGTGGGTGAAATCAAGCCATAATTCCTATAATTTACAATCATGTGTTTTATGGACGAGCCGGACATTTTATGGTAATTTCAATTAATTTATTAAGGCTGGTTTAAATGATTTTAGATTTTGTTTTAAAATAGCGAGGCGCCAAGCAACGCTGGATGTATGTTGGAATTTTAAAAGACATTTTCACTTTGAAACATTAATTGGTTTTATTAAGTTTACATTGTAGTGCTTTTTAAGGTGCCGGAACGCAGTAAAACATTTATGAGAAATGTCTAGACAATTTTTAAAACGACTGTAAATTCTAAAATTTACTGTCACTTTAAATAAATAACTAGAAAGTGTGCCTCTATTTATATTTATAATGCTTAGTGTATTGATTTAGGAGAAAAACCTTTTGATTTAAAGGTTTTCAGTATTGTAAATGTTTTATCGCGATAATTTATTATTGATAGTATTATTTACAATAAGCAGGTCACATTGACTTACGTGCTAAACCGGGAAGCATTAGGACATTTTATAACTATGGTCATTTGAATTTAGAATAAACATGAGTGGATTTAAACACTTAATGGTGAGTTACAAAATCGTATTGACGAGCGGAATAACGAGTTTTCATAAATTTTAAAGATCTGTGATGCAAATACGCTATTTATATTTTACGGTTTTCTACAATATAAATATATATTTTACAATCAAAAACAAATCAGTTTCAGTTAACATATATAAACAGTGGTTTCGCAACGGATTATTTAATTGCTTTTTATGTTTGAATAAAAATGTTGTCATATCGAATTCAAATTTTTATAGGATAAACTCCACGAAAATATTACTTAACGTAATATTCCATTTCATAAACATAATTGACAAATCAATAGACAATCAATTTACATAAACAGAAAACCACCAGGAGGGCCATAAATTGTTTCGATACGATCTTTAAAAGTCAAAGAACTGTGAAAGTAGTATTATTTCAGAAAAAAGTTCAGAAATCGTGCGTCTCAGGTGGACTTAATTTCCATTGTTTGTATATGAATGGTTTTGGTTCATTGTTATGTCACCGATAACAATTGCCAGTTAGGTTTATTTACCTGCTACTTCGAATGGCGCAACGTTTCGAGATTCATCCCCTATTGCCGTTCTCACGTTGTCCAATTTTAACTCCGGACAAAGTTCTTGTTAATGGCAAATCCAAATGCAAGATTGCATTATCACTCCTTCAACCCGATTTAAAGACAAAACTTAAAATTGTTTATTATCATTCGGTTGCCAAAGTTAAATTGGGCTATTTTAAAGTTTGGCGAAATTTCAACATCTATAATTTTCCTGTAAATAAATCATGTCTATTATTCTGGTTTGTTTTCATAACAGTGGGTGAAATTGTCAATTTGTTAATCATCTATAAGATTAATGCAATAAATAATATATTTAACGCCCACCTTAGATTATGAGACGAAATTAAGTAGCGTTAAATTTGAATTTTACGAACTCGACACAGTTTTGGAATTTTTTGTAATAAATATTGATGCAAATGTGTCACGGAACTAATCTACGCCTTGTCAGAATAATCACTACTGACATTCCAAATAAAAACAAATCGTTTAGTTCGTTGTGTAAATATTGTAAATGGGTATTTGTGTAGAGTAAATACTAAATACAATTTTTTATGTGAAATGAAAATGAATTATTTTATATGCATTGACTTTTAAAATATGGCCTTTTGTTACATATTACACGTTCTACGTAAATTTATATCCGGTTTAATTATTATATGTATATATTAAATGAATATTAATAATATTTAATACAATGATGAATTTTTAAATAACTTTTTGGCGCCCAACTCTGTAAAATTGTAAAATAAAAAGGAAGAATCTGATGAATTCAATATAAACACAAACATCAAAATCACAAAAAGTATCTTATAACATTCAAGAGTATCTTCTCAAATATATCTATATTTACGCTTTTCCTCAATCCCTAAAAAGGTAAAGATTTATGGACTATTCGCAGGTAATATTGGTATAATTTATCGAGGGATGTTGGTGGTCTGCAAATTATACACCAATTTTGGGGTTGATTATGGTGTCAAAATTTTGATTTAGGTAATGTCTAAATTTAGATAAAATTGTAAAAAACTAATTTATGAAATTACTGATCAGGGAATAATTTTACTGACATGAATTCCTACTAAATATAATGTGTTCTTTTAGGTAAATGAGAAAAAGTGTTTTACAGTTACATTTACATTTATAGTATGAACGACGTTCTAGCAAGCAAATTGAAGAGAATGTCAACCCAATTTTGAATCCATTTGATAATTCAAATGTGTATTATATAAAAAATAGAACAGTGACAAATAAATATAATAGTTACATGAAGAAATATATTAAAGTAGATGAGGTGGATTTAATATTTTAAGGCTTGCTTCGTCTCTAAAGCGACAAGTATAACATAAGAAGTAAATTTCTTTTGACTAAATAAGTTTTTATGAACAGTGTCAATTGATATATAAAATATATTTTTGTAATGTATACGCAGTACTCCATTATGTCATTAAAATCCTTTTCGGATTAAATACTGTCTAACAAGTTTACCAGCTTCAACTCATTGTCCAGTCCGAATAATCTATCAATACGATCAATAAAAGACTCATTTACGATGTGGGCAAGTAGAGAATTGGCAATTGTCGAACGCCTAATTTTGTTATCCCCACAATTTATGTGGAATCCATTTTTTGATTAAATTTCTTGCAAGAAGCTTCTTTCTAATGGTTGATTCATTGCAATTTAAAGAGTGTTCTGTTCTAAATACGTTGCACGACGATTTACATGAGATATTGCTTAATATCTTTGGTAGTACAGGTTTAAGTACGACTACCTGCGACTTTGATCTTCATCTATATGGACAATTGGCCTACAGAATGTAGGAAAAAAAGACATAAAAATGTTAAAATTCAACTATTCTGTGTCATATTTGGTACTTACCCTTAAAATAGAAAAGAATAAATTATTCAGTGCAAAATCTCTCCGTTTTACTCCATTTAATTTCTTACACACTCCCGACAAAAAACCAGTATTCAAATTAGAAACGTGGTGTTTTGTACTTTTATAAGTTAAGTGCACAGTAGTAACTGACAAACATCGGATCATGTTGCAGCTGAACGAAAACAAAATTTACATGAATAAATCACCGACACGTCCGGAATAAAACTGCATGCCCGAACCGGGGATTCATTCTCAATTTTCCACCGCGGAAAACGCGATTATCTCAAGTGTGTTACTGCGATGAAATGCATCATGCATCTAGATGGCTCCGATAATAAGTTTACAGTTGCGGTGGTGCAGACACTGCCAATACGATTATGCCGCCGGATAATGCCCTTATTGTTTTATCAAATATCACACACGAGGAAACAATGCCGTTCTACCAGGATTAATCCTCAATTTGCTTGTGTATTTGACGTAACATCGTTTGATCAAATATTTTTACAACCAAAATCGAAACAGTGGAACTATAAATTAATTATCACGGAATTGTTATTATAATGCCGTTCGAGCCGCTGCAACTGGTTGAAATTCCCGTGCAGCATCCAAAGTCAAACATCTGGAAACTTTGCAAATACAATTAAAATTTGCCCGATATGAATGTGCTGCAAATCGCAATTTGTTAATTCAATATTTGTTTAATCCGCTCGGACAATGCTAATTAATAAAATGTGTTTTGCACATTAGTTGTTTCGTGGAATTAAGCCATTAGCAATAAGTTTATGTTTAAATTGTTATCTAGCCAAAAAGGAATGCTAACTAGTTGTTTTCGTAATTGAGAACCAAAAAGCAGGTGATTGAATTCCTGTCACGTCATAGGTGAATTTTATCGCATTAAATTCCTTGTACCCGGTTCGTTAGCTGTGCGTCCCGCGACGATTGTTATTATTTTCATTGCGTACATAAAAATAATTTAATTTATCTGCGTGGAGATTCGCTTAGAATTGATTACGGTATACGATTACACGGCGAGAATTCCGCATGTTTAACAATAACTTGGTTATTTAACGCGGACCACGCGGGGGGCTCGTCTTTCTTGTCCGTGGGACGTTTATCATGCTTTATTTTGTTATAAACATTTAACGGATGTCGGACCGTAAGTGTGACCTTTGCAATCTGCTCACAGTGTGTATTTTTATCGGTCGCCAATAATTTAAGTTTCTCCGCACAAAAATATAAGAGGAACGGTTAGTGAATCATTTCGACGGCCGGTGCCGGTACGGGCTCGGCTTATCACATGTAAATTACGAGATGATTATCCGAGCCATTAGAGCCCTCGTAACTTTTTCACGCTCGCATCGACGACGGTTCGTCGAATGCGTCTCGAATCGTAAATAACTGTAAGGTTTAGGTTGCACCGCATAACATGCCCGATTATTACATTCATATGTGCAATTACGCACTGCTACGGTTTATTTGGGAGCCGACTCTAATTACTAACTGAAACCATTTACGACGGCTTAAATCATTATGTTGTCAAAATCAATAACGTCTTGTGCGGTTTTTCGAGGCGCGATTGGTTTATTGAGCAAAATTGTAGTGCTTTTATTAGTTATCATATAGTACTAGTATTTATAGATCTTTCCTGCAGTTAAATTGATGCCAGTTGTAATTTTATGTTATTTGTTTCAGGTAAGAATATAATGGAGTAAAATTTTGTGAAGGTATTGTATTGATGGCTCATTATTCATTTACCAAATCATAATTCATCAGAAACTTTCTTTCAATTAAAGTTTACAAGTGGAGGTTCCAAAAACTAATAATCGAATAGGTATAAAAAAATATTAATAAAAGTCTCCTTTTATCAACTCTTCTGTTTTTTATATTTTATTTTTTAGACATTATAATATATCCCATTCCATTTAAAATTTTCTAAGAAGTTTTTTTATAGTGTGGCCCATTTGAGTCTTATAATTTTTTTTGTCCTATTTTACCAATTTTTTTTTCATTTGTAAATCATGAAAATATGTACTTATAGACAAAATGTCACATTTTGGATAATTTTTTAACATTGAAATCATACTAACACTATATTTATAAAATATAACTACACCACTGGATTAAGCATCTTCTGAAATGGGATTATACGAAATTTCATAAAAAAAATATGTATGTTCATAATTCCGTGGAAAAATTAAAAATTATATTCTTCTTATGAATTTAGTTTTGTAATTAAGTAGTCTTTGGAATAAACTGTCAAAAATAATACAATTTATCTTATTTTTTGAATATATTGAAATATACTCATAAAACTATTCTACTGATTATATTATAGTAACACTTGTAAATATCAAATTTTCTTAAGTCCCTGATTAATCAATTAATGAATCAACTGCGGAAATTATCCCAGAACAATTAAGAAAGAAAACTACGATCTTACGAAAAAGTTACAACAAATGCATTAAATTGAACGGTGAATTGGTGGAAGAAATAAAATGTGAATATTATTAATTAAAAAAAGAAATTCATAAAAATAATGATTTTTAATTTTTCCACAGAAATGGTACGTACACATTTCGGGGTCTCCTAATCCAGTTCCAGTAATTAGATTTTCTATAAAAAATTTGCTAGTATGATTATGAATATTCATAATTTTTTTATGAAATTTCGTATATACCCATTTCAGAAGGTGTGTAATCCAGTGGTGAGTTATATTTTTATACAAAAATTTGCTAATATTGTATTTTTTTCAATTTTTATGGCTAAAAATTACTCTGTTTGTTTTGGTTTTGAGACAAATAACGTGACATTTTGCCCATAAATACATATTTTCATGTTTGAAAAATATATTTTAAATAAAGAAATTCAAATTTTATGACGGTGTCCCGTTTTAAAATTGGCCACACTATATAAAATTATCGTACTTTTATATTTTTCAGTATTTAATATATATGTTACATCTAATATTGTTAGTTCAGAAATTAACTTGATAAATTTTAAACCAGAAAACATAATTTTCTCTAAATTAATAATTAGTTTATAAAGTAGTGAAGGATTTAGGCTAATACTGAAGTTGAAATAATTAAGAAATCTAAAATAATCAGATAATTTCGAAATTATCCAAAACAACAGAATTTTTTATCATAAAATAACGAATAATTTAGTTAGTTTATGAACTACTTAAACTATAATTTTCTGGATGTTGTCAAAAATTAGGTATTATTAGAAAAATATATGTTTTTTACTTATTAACCCAATAGTTCAGAACATATAAAATAGCCGCCGATAATGTCAGACATAATAAATAAATTATTTATTACCTTAAACTTCTCTTTATGATTTATTTGATACATTCAATTATCAACATTATTATCATTATTATTCTACCAACTTTTCAAAGGTAAATAGAATCTCATATCCTAACATTAATACTAAATTATAGTTAGTTTATAAACTTTCTGAAGTGTTATTTTGTGAAACTATATACATCAATGTCACATAAATGAAAAGTATGATAAATGTGCTTAAAATAAATAATCAATAAATACACCTTTAACCGATAAAATGTAAGAATTTATTTTTCCTATAAGTGAGTGGTATTAGGCCCCTTTAAGCCTATTTTAGAAAATATTTTGGCGTTCGCTTGTAGATTGAACACCTATTTATACTGTCTGCTGGAGTAAAGGATGGGTGTACGAACACGGGTGGTACACTACAGAAATGCACTTGAGTTTGATAGGTTTATTAATCACTGTGATACACATGGAAGCTGATCCAGACGGAGGAGTACGGACGAGAGTTGACTGAGAGTGACTGGGCCGTGATTGAGACGGATGACAGACTGAGAGTGACTGAGAGAGACTAAGAGAGACTAAGAGTGACTGAGAGCGACTGAGAATGACTGAGAGTGACTGGGCCGTGATTGAGACGGATGACAGACTGAGAGAGCGAGTCAGGGCGCTAAGGCTATTTAAAGGGTGTCCAGGCACTTCCACATCTGGTGGGCCTTCGTGGAACACGCACTTTCTAACGCCACACATGTGTGCCTCAAAGGACAGCACTTTCTACATCTGGCAAGTCCTCTCGGTACTCCACATCTGGCGAAGCTTCCCGGAATACAGAGTTCAAAACATCATAAAATGTAACAACGCTAAAGAACCCAGCAAAACACAATTCGAGAAATTTCCGTGGGGCCTGGGCCCTACATCACCCCCCTACCAGTGATGAAGTTCACGAAAATCCGGCTTGGTACCTATCTACGAATCGAACTCTTCTGTTCGATCTACGTAGATTTGTTCCTGTAGGTACTGGTAACGCATGTTGTTGGTTCGGTTCCTGTGGTGTGTCCTGACTGGAACCGGGCTGCGCTGTATCCTTGTTCTTCTTGGAATTGTCACTGGACGGGCCTGGTTGGGCCGTATTGTCCAGTGTTGCTGGTCTATCTGGTACAAAAATATACGTATTCCCCACATCGGTATGCACATATTCCTCTGGGATATTCTCTGAGAGAGTATGTGCTGGTTTAAGACGATCTACATTCACCGTGACATGACGTCCGCGGATGTCCAAGGTGAATGTCTGTTCATTCCGCTTAACCACCTTGTACGGTCCCTCATATGGCGGTTGTAATGGTGCTTTAGGACCATCATTGCGCAGGAACACTTGGTCTGCCGTGTGAAGGTCCTTGAAGACGAAAATCTTCGTGTTACCATGACGGCTTCCACTCGTTGGATTAAGGTTACGCATATGTTGGCGCAACTCCTTAATATAGTCGGAGGCGTTTTCAGTGTTTCGCTTCTGGAAGTCTCCTAGGAACTCTCCTGGTAGGCGTAACGACTGTCCATAGACTAGGTCGGCTGCAGTACCTTCAAGATCGTTCCTCCATGCAGTGCGGATCCCTAGTAGTACCGTTGATAGTGCTTGGGTCCATGTGCTATGCCGATGACACATGATCGCTGCCTTTAACTGTCGATGCAGGCGTTCTACCATGCCATTTGCTGCTGGATGGTAGGCAGTTGTCCGTAGATGAGTCGTACCTAGTAAACTATTAAGGTGTTTAAATAGATAGGATTCAAATTGTCTGCCCTGATCCGTTGTTATACGCAATGGTGTACCAAACCGCGCGATCCATGTGTCATAGAACACACGAGCCACCGTTGAGGCTTCCTGATTAGGCATGGGCACAGCTTCCGGCCAACGAGTGTAGCGATCCACCATAGTTAAGCAATACCTGCTCCCCTCGGAATAGGGCATGATCACAATATCCAGATGTACGTGTTCGAATCTTTCTGCCGGTGGTACGAAATTACCAACTGGTCCTGACACGTGCCGGGTAACCTTCGAACGTTGACATTGCTCACACGTACGAGCCCATTCTCGGCAGTCAGCTTTGATGGATGGCCATACGAATCGTTGAGTTACCAATTTAACCGTGGCCTTGATTCCGGGATGCGACAATCGGTGAACTGTGTCAAAAGCAGTTCGACGGAAGTTCTTCGTGATGAAGGGCCTTGCTGTCCGTGTCGACACATCGCAATATAGTGTGGCCGATGAATTAGGAATGTTTACCAATTTAAGATCGAGTCCTGATTCTTTATCTTCGAGGTAACGACGGAGTTCCGTATCATCCCGTTGTTCCGAGGCAAGAGTTTCATAATCTAAGATACAGTGAACTTCCTCCACTCGCGAGAGCGTATCTGCGACAACATTGTCTTCTCCCGAGATATGTCGAATATCGGTGGTAAACTGACTTATGTAGTCTAGGTGACGAAATTGACGTGGCGAGCACTGGTGATCCTTTTTTCTGAACGCGAAGGTGATCGGTTTGTGGTCAGTATGGATTGAGAATTCTCTTCCTTCGACCATGTGCCGAAAATGCCTTACGGCTTGGTAGATTGCGAGCAATTCTCGATCGTAAGCGCCGTATTTCATTTCAGCAGGGCTCAACTTCTTCGAGAAAAATTCTAGTGGTTGCCAGTCATCACCGATTTTTTGTTGCAAGGACGCACCAATCGCAAAATCCGATGCGTCAGTGAATATTGTCAATGGTGCACCCAATGCAGGATGAGCAAGGAGTGTAGCTTGCGCTAGGCACTCCTTTGTATCTTCAAAAGCCTTGATAGCCTCTGGTGTCCACTTAACAGGCGTCTTTCCCTTCTCGTTACCTTGCAGAAGTTGATTTAGCGGTGCTTGAATATGTGCCGCTTTCGGCAGAAACCTTCTGTAAAAGTTTACCATGCCGAGAAACTGCCGAAGTTGCTTCACGGTGTGTGGCTGCGGGAAGCTACGAATTGCGCTAACCTTCTCGGGTAATGGACGAGTGCCCGTGTCTGATACTAGGTAGCCGAGGAATCTCACCTCGGATTTACCGAATACACATTTTCCCGGATTTATAACCACTCCGTAACTCTTCAGGCGTTTGAATAAGATCTCCAAGTGTCGTAGGTGCTCCTCGTGAGATGATGACGCTACAAGAATGTCATCAATATAGGCGAAACAAAACTCGAGACCTTGGAGTACTTCGTCGATGAAACGCTGAAAAGTCTGAGCTGCATTACGTAGTCCAAACGTCATAAAATTGAATTCAAAAAGTCCAAACGGTGTGGTGATGGCAGTTTTCGGAATATCTTCTTCCGCGACTGGTATTTGGTTGAACGCTCGCACAAGATCGATGGTCGAAAAAATAGTCTTGCCGCTGAGTGTTTGAGCGTAATCTTGGATGTGTCTCACCGGATACCTGTCAGGGCAGGTTTTCGCGTTGAGAGCACGGTAATCGCCACATGGTCGCCATTCGTCTCCAGTTTTTGGGACCATATGAAGAGGCGAAGACCACGGACTTTTAGAAGGTCGAGCGATTCCAAGATTTACCATCGTCTGGAACTCTTTCCGAGCAGCCCGCAGTTTGTCCGGGGCAAGTCTTCTTGGCCGTTGCGCGACGGGAGGCCCTGGTGTGGTTACGATGTGATGTCGTGTGGAATGCAATACCTCGCTCGGTGCTCCTCTGGGGCGTGTGATTTCTGGATACTGCTCTCCGGTTGAAGTAAGCTGGGTCACTTGGTCTAGAAGCCTTCGACGTCCTATATCCACTAGCAGTCCAAAATGCGCTAAACAATCAGCACCGATGATAGGCTTGGAAATATCAGCTACCACAAAACTCCAGGTGAAAACTCTCCTCAAGCCCAAATTAAGAGTCAAATCTACTGTACCGTAAGTGTGGATTACGGTTCCGTTCGCGGCTGTCAGTTCGTACGTGGATCTAGTACGCGGTTCTGGCAGATATGTACGTGGATACACACATAAATCCGCCCCTGTATCGACGAGGAACCGTTTTTGGGTAGTCCGATCCGTAACGAATAAACGGCGCGAAGTTGTAGGGCTGATCTCGTTCGGCGCCATTAACGAGTGCCCGAGACGTTTCCCGCGCTGTGGTACGTGCACGGCTGCTTGCACTTTCTTGCATTTTCGGCAAACTTCCAATGATACCAACACACCCCGTTAGCATCTCTCGGTCTACTGGGACTTCTTGTTCGCGAACGGGATCTCCCACGTCGATTATCGCGTCTCCTCGATAGATCATTTCTAACGTCCAGCTGGTTAATTTGCTGTGATGCCAACTTCTCTTCGACCCGGATTAGCCTTTCAAGAATACGACCCATCATGTCCATACTATTTGGTAAGCTGGCGCTCACTGCCCTCGAATTCGAGGCTTTGATGATGTCAAAGGCGCGATCACCGGTTTCCGCTGCCTTAGAAAGTGGCACATTGGGATCCATGCTAACATGCATACGAACATCAGAAGGCAAACGGCTCTCCCAAATCGTTCGCAGAAGCGGCTCGGGTACATCAGGGCCTGCCAGACTTTGTAGACGCCATAGGAATACTGACGGTTTGTCGTCACCTATAGTTTCTGTTTCCAGAAGTTGCCGTATCCGATGTTCGTGTGATAAAGTAAGGCGACTTACCACTCTCTCCTTCAAACGTGAATACGATTCACTGTTTATTGGCGGCTTTATAAGGTCTTTTGCCAATAGAGACACGCTAGGGCTTAGTGCGGCGAAAGCCTGTATAAAACGTTCTACAGGATCGTCTAGGTGGGCTGCATCAAACCTCATTTCCAACATGTCGAACCAAAATTCGGGTTCACTTTCCATAAATGGTGGTAAGATGATGGTTCGGGTCGAACGGGCGTCATCGGTGGTCTCGGCGCTGTTAGTGGCATGTTGATCGGCATTGGCTGGCATTTTTCACAAAATTTTACTCACAACAGATCACGTCGGGGTCACCAATTTGGCGTTCGCTTGTAGATTGAACACCTATTTATACTGTCTGCTGGAGTAAAGGATGGGTGTACGAACACGGGTGGTACACTACAGAAATGCACTTGAGTTTGATAGGTTTATTAATCACTGTGATACACATGGAAGCTGATCCAGACGGAGGAGTACGGACGAGAGTTGACTGAGAGTGACTGGGCCGTGATTGAGACGGATGACAGACTGAGAGTGACTGAGAGAGACTAAGAGAGACTAAGAGTGACTGAGAGCGACTGAGAATGACTGAGAGTGACTGGGCCGTGATTGAGACGGATGACAGACTGAGAGAGCGAGTCAGGGCGCTAAGGCTATTTAAAGGGTGTCCAGGCACTTCCACATCTGGTGGGCCTTCGTGGAACACGCACTTTCTAACGCCACACATGTGTGCCTCAAAGGACAGCACTTTCTACATCTGGCAAGTCCTCTCGGTACTCCACATCTGGCGAAGCTTCCCGGAATACAGAGTTCAAAACATCATAAAATGTAACAACGCTAAAGAACCCAGCAAAACACAATTCGAGAAATTTCCGTGGGGCCTGGGCCCTACATCACCCCCCTACCAGCAGACTCCAGCACTCCAGCAGACAGTATAAATTTGGCGTTCGCTTGTAGATTGAACACCTATTTATACTGTCTGCTGGAGTAAAGGATGGGTGTACGAACACGGGTGGTACACTACAGAAATGCACTTGAGTTTGATAGGTTTATTAATCACTGTGATACACATGGAAGCTGATCCAGACGGAGGAGTACGGACGAGAGTTGACTGAGAGTGACTGGGCCGTGATTGAGACGGATGACAGACTGAGAGTGACTGAGAGAGACTAAGAGAGACTAAGAGTGACTGAGAGCGACTGAGAATGACTGAGAGTGACTGGGCCGTGATTGAGACGGATGACAGACTGAGAGAGCGAGTCAGGGCGCTAAGGCTATTTAAAGGGTGTCCAGGCACTTCCACATCTGGTGGGCCTTCGTGGAACACGCACTTTCTAACGCCACACATGTGTGCCTCAAAGGACAGCACTTTCTACATCTGGCAAGTCCTCTCGGTACTCCACATCTGGCGAAGCTTCCCGGAATACAGAGTTCAAAACATCATAAAATGTAACAACGCTAAAGAACCCAGCAAAACACAATTCGAGAAATTTCCGTGGGGCCTGGGCCCTACAATATTTTCTAAAATAGTCTCTTTTCTATCCCCTATCAAGGCCACTTTTAATAATGATATTTTTACACCATACCTATCTGATTAGTAGTTTATAAGGTCTAAGTCTGACATCTTAACTATTTATTTGATGATTATATAGTATATGTCGATAATAATATTGTGAGAGTTTTAAGATAAATGATAACACAATAAACAATAATAACTTTGCATATTCCAAAATAATTTCCCTTACAAATTTATTTGAAATAATAATTAAATACAAATATTTTCAATTATTATGAACTTTGGATACGTTTTGAATCCTCGTAATTACATCATTATTTATATTAAAACAATTTACTTCAGTATATTTATTTTGATTATTAAATAAAATAATGAACAATGTCTTAATTAATTATTTTAATTAAAATTTATGGCTTGTTTATAAATAAAATTAACATGATTAACGCAAATAAGTGCATGGTATAAATTACTAATCTTCTGATATAATTAACAGGCTTGGAAGTGGAATATGTGCATACAGAGAGATCGCCGCATGCATAATTCCATGTTGATCAATATTAAATATTAAACCCAAACAATCCCTATTAGCATACTGAAATTGTACTGATTGATGTTTCGGGATGGCAAAATAAATATACTGGCAAATTGGAAAATCACAAAAAATACGTCTGGAGTTTACAAATGTACATTTTTTTCATTGATTTCAATTTGTTCATTGCAAACACACGAAATTCTATTAAAAATGTGCGGTCCGAATATCTCCGGAGAACCAGAAATGCAGACGGCTAATTAGAATCAGTTTCGAGCAGTTACATTGAATATTTATAAAATAGATAAAAGACGAGAAAAAAAAAAGCGGTTCGGAAAACTCGGGGAAATAAACTGCGAATGAAGCAGTTTTCCGTAATGACAATCCTTAAATGCAAATTCGAAAATAATTATTGGAAGTGCTGAATTATAAAGCGGGGGACGAACGAAATAAAAATAGAATTCCCGGCTAACGGCGGCGAAGAAATTTTACGCTTTATTGAAAGGGAATTAATTTTATATTCCGCTGTTTGCCCTTTTTTTTATTCCTAATTTAAATGTTACGAAATTTCTGTGTAAGTAATTAAACTGTCCCCGAATTCACTGTAACCGATCGCTTCAGTCGTCGTTAAATCAACGAATTTCCAAGCGTCAAATGTCGCATTACTAAGAATAGATACGTTCTCAGTAACATGCCATTAGACATTTCGATTAGTTATTCATTAATGGTCAGGTGACCACTCCATAGTTCGTGTTTGTGTCAAAAGATTAACAGAACCGGATGCCATTTCGTGTCCAGAGCATTTCTGTTTCGACAACAAATCCAACTGCATAAAGAATTGAGAGATTAATTAAAGATTTTGTACCACAACGTTGTACGTTCGATCTGATAACGGCACCGACACGATTTGTGGGCATTTTTGTTGGGTCCTAAACTTCGACATCAAATCGTTTCTGAATGGAAATTCGGCCTCAGTTGACGATTTTATTTTTTAACATAAAAAAACCTTAGTGAAGTGTTTCGTGTGTTTGAGTGTTGTTGAAAAGCAATTTATTAAATGCTAATTCGGACTCGCATTTCACCGGAGGGATGGCACATAACAATGTGTAGAATGTCACAGAAACATAAAAAATTCAAAAAGCAATTAACCCCACTTCCTGTTTTGATTTCATTTAATAACATTACGAGTCACAAAACGGTTTTAACTGCGATATAATACCTGATTCCGCTCGGAACTCTTCTACTTAACATGTAAATTATTCGCCAGCGTTTGGAATAAGAATATTCAGGGTTCTAGGATATAAAAACGTGTAAATGTTGTTGCATTTGAATTTATGTGATTTGTTGAAACTTTGTTATTATCTGTCGAGTATAAACTACTTCTGTAAATAACTTTGCTTTAAAATAAGGTTCCCGAACAAATCGAACATTGCAACGAAACGGTAAATCAAAGACGAATGTCCACGATCAGAATTTCACGCAAAATCCATAAAATTATGAATGCTCGATGTCCGACAAATACCTCGAGGAGCATTTCGGGTCAGGAAACTGAAATTACATGGCTTCGTCAATTAACGGACCGGCTGAGCGTTATGAGAACCACGTGTGCGTCGCACTGAGACTACGACTTGCTGACAGTGGATGGATTTTTACGCGTGGGAGGAGAACCGACCAAAATCACAGGGTATACTGAGAAAACTCGTATCGCGTTTTAAGTGAATGTATCTGGATCAATTAATGCAAGAAAATACAATAAAAACAAATTTTTTGTGTGCCATAAGGACGGCCAAAGAAATATACTTTAATTTTATTAGTTCTAAATATACATCGGAGTGTTTCTTTTTTAAAATTAATATTAATTTTTTGATAAAAATAAGTGTTGGGTGTCCCAAATTGGTAGATTTTGATGTTACCAGATCATTTAAAGGAAAACTCACTGAACTGCCAGGGCTCAATTTTATTAAAGAGTTAATATAGTATTTGCTATTTCTGATTATTTGAAATGTCTATGAAAATTGACATTTAATGAAAATGTTTACACTTTTTTACATAGTACAAAGCATGAACAAATGAACTTGCCTTTCTTTAAGTTATCATGAAAAAAACTTCTGGCAAATTACAATTATGTTATTGTCTAAGAAACATAAAAAATAATATTTTTATTAGTAACTTAACTACTGATATTCTGTTGGAGAAATATATCAGTTGTGCCTTCTATGAACTATATTAATTACATAGAAATTTACCAAAAATATCTTAACTAATATAATTTATTATATCATAAATTATGTATTTATCTTTTAAGAAATTTTAAAGGTAAATTAAATTTTAGTTATCTTTTGAAATAAAAAAAAATTACATTTATCATCCCTAATGTCTATAAAACATATGAAAAATAATATTTTCATTGGTAACTATGTTAAAATTATCAAATATGATAAAAGTATCTTAAACATTGTTAATTCGTTTGAAAAATATATCAATTACATCCTCTATGAACAATATTAATTATCTCGAAATTTACCATTATCATCAAAAATACACCATCATCTCGATTTTTTTTAAAAGTGAATCTAGAAATATCACTGTATGAAAACGCTTCTGATAAATTTCGATATATTTAAAATTGTTATCTATAAACCATATGAAAAATAATATTTTTGTTGCTACTAATGTTAAAATATCACCAATTAGTTCCTCTCCGAATAATATCAATTATCTCCAAATTTACCAAAAATATCTTAATTGAGATCAATTTAATTTATCACAAACTAAATATTTTTGAAAAGTTTAGTTATTTTTCCGAAATTTCGAAGGTACTTTAAATTTTCTTTCATTTGAAATAATAAATTTATACATATCATCTTGAAATTTTAAGAAAGTGTCTTTAGAAAACGAGTATCTGGTAAATTTCCAGATATTTAATATTTTTGTCTATGAAACATAAAAAATAATATTTTTTTTATTACAATGTTAAAATTATCAAATATGATAAAAGTATCTTAAGGGATGATAATTTGTTTGAAAAATATATGAATAGTAAGTATCCTGAACTTACTAAAAATATTTTATTTAAAGATAATTTAATATATAATACTATACAACCATAATATATTTTTGAAGTTTTTTTTCGAAATTTTAAATGTAGATTAAGATATTGGTTTCCATTTTAAATAAAATATTTATAAAAAAACATCTCGAAGTTTTAAGAAAATGTCTCACTAAAGAAAGAATTAAACTTTTTTAAACAATTTACAATTATTAACGTTTTAAAAAAAATGAGTTCTTCTTTTCTTAATTTGGACATCATATACATGTAATAAAATGTGTATATATAACACAAAGTGCCAAATAAAATTTTTATTTTTAAATTAAATAAAAAAAATGAAACAACCACAATGAATAATCATTTGTTACTATTTTTTTTATTATTTTTAATCCAACTAGATTTTGCGGCATTTTATTTATATTATTAATTTAAAGAACAACAATTAAAACTTTGATAAATAACTCTAAAGTTCACTCGATATGAATCACATTTATTTTGACATAAGCATGTGACATATCAGTGGACTTGTCTGTGGTATATGTGAAAATTTCAAAAAATAGAGTTTTATTAGTTCAGTTAACAGTATTTTATACATTTAGTAGTTTAACCTTTAACCACTCGAATTAAATAATTACCGTTTCATTTGAATTATAAAACAAATGCCCACATGCCTACTCTATAATTTAATGTGTGAAAATTCATAGAGCAACAAAAAATCGAAAAATATTTTATTCACAACGCGACAGTGAGACACGCCCTTTATAGTTACTCTATGATTTACAGCGAACGAAGTTAATTGATTTATAAACCAAATAAAATTTATAGGCACGCATTCATAATTTAATTGCCATATTTTTGCCTGATTTACATGCCATTTTATGTTAATTAAAACTGTACAGGTGCTTTTTACTTGTATAAATTTTTAATTAAAAGTACTAATGAAACAAAAGTTTTTCATTGAATCCGATGTAAGTGAATTAGTATTTCTAATCTATTTGGTTTTAACCCATGTATAAATTAATAATTCGCAGAGATTAAATTTTATTGCAATTGCGAAAGAGAAAATAATTATGGATTTTTGCAATTTTTATGATTACCAAAGTAATACGGTAATATGCGAAAGATGCCGTAACGAAAGCCTGAAAGTTAATTGAAAATATACGACGTAATTTGCTTTAAGGTTTAAATAATCAATTTGAACGTTAAAACTAACTAAAAAACTAAGTTAACTCATTATTATATAATTAGTGCATTAGCAAGTTCGCAACACAAAGGCTCATATTTGCTCTCAGCTTTCAGAAATTGTTAACTAAACTTAGTAAGTGTTAGAAATTCCGAGATACGTCAACGAGATTCGGATTCATATCGCAAACTAGACACTCCAAAACTTCCGCTGTTAATTAACCACCCTCAGAAGAAACCCGCATCTATACGAGTTCTTGCAACGTTTTTACCGTCCTCACATATTAAAGGAAAATCCTTTGATCCTCAAAAGGAATACAAATCGAATCTGAACCGATCGAATGCGCCCAAAAACAATATCGGCATAATTTCACGCATTCCTGACGTTTATAAAATGCCGCATCACGTTGCAGCGAGATAAAACCACATACCGGTGCCAGGATCGGTTCCAGACGTGGGCCACGTCGCGCCCCTTATTTACTTTCAATTTCGGTCCACGTTTTACAGGATCCGGATCGGTTTTATTGGGCGAAACTTTCGGTTTCGCGGCAACAACCGTCCGAAGCAGAAAGTCATGTCTTGTTACGTTTCGCTGACTAAGTTTCCAAATCCGAATGCGGATTTATTTTGTCGCAGCAGCCACGACGTTAGTGCCGGCGGCCCGCTTACGTAATCTATTTTGATAAACAAAAAAGATTTGTGGCAGAAGTCTTCCTGAGTATTTTAGATTCTTAGTCCGGGGCCGTGCCGTAAATCTGCGTCGCCGAAAATGCTTTGTGGGTGAGTTTTTTAACGACACACAGACATCCAGAAGATCCCCACGATCCGTTGGATCTATGGAATTTTATTTTAACGTTGGTCGTCCAGAAACTGCAATAAAACTGTACGTTTCTTTAAAAGGGGGGAGCGAAAGATACGGTGAATTTGTCGAAGAAATTTAAATACTTATTTGGGTGTAATAAATCTGTTTTGTAATAATAAAATATAAGGTTTTAAAGTGTGTGACCAAAATTATGGGGCCTTAAACGAGGAAATGTTTGAATATTTGGGCTGGCGGCTCATTTTTGTGCCATATTACAAAATGAAAATTAAACATTCGTCAGGGATATAATTATAAAGTGATTTACTGTGTTTAAATTTATTGAAAGGCACCGCCGTCGATGAGCCATGAAAAATTTATAGTTAGATAGCGGAGGCTTTATATCCCACCGTACTTTAATTATAATTATACAGGGTTTTTTAAAATACTTCTTGCAAAATACCTACAATATATTTTTCTTTTAAAGTTACCAGTTTACCGAATTTTTTTAAATGTCCCAAATTATATTAACCATCCAACACATAATTAATCACGCGATAGTAAATAGAAATGCTGCTGGCAGATTCATGGTTTCGATCCACAGATTCAATCAAATCGGCGTAGAGTCATTAATAATGCCCATTCATTCTAACGTACGATATGCAATCGAACATGAATCTCATATATGTGTTTTAAACATATAATATGCTGGGTCGTCATTGCATGTGGAATTTTGACAAATATTGACGCAACGTAAATTGTTTAATGTAGTGTGTTCAAAACACACTGTAATAACTCGGAAATAAACGTTAGGTATATAAATTGTAAATTGTATTTGTGATAGGGAAATGGATGGACCAAAGCGTTTCAAGTTTGATTAACTTTATTTATTGTGACCATTTTGATGGTTTGCCTATTTTATTGCCACTTATTTGCAACAAAATAGTTTTTGGCAATAGAATGACTTCAAATATATAAAACAATTTAATTTTTAATTAAATTGTTAAAATATTTAATATATTTTCAATTTTATAATTATTCTAATGATTTTTTCAAGATTTTTTTTACGGAAATGTTCTATAAAGATATTATATTTTTGTGGAATTTTTTTTAACTTGTTAAAATATTTAATATATTAATATATTAAATTTAACTTTATAATTTTTCTAATGATTTTTTCAAGATTTTTTTTACGAAAATTATGATTAATTATTTTTATTTTTTATTAATAATTTTGTTGACTTAAACAGAAAATTTTATGGATTTTAAGTCTACAGTGTGGCCCATTTGGAAGTGGAACATTCTCATAAAATTTGTATTTTTCGTCTGATTTTGACAAACTTTTTTCTCAATTGTAAAGCATGAAAATAAGATTAAGAACCTCCTGAATATGTGTATAGAAAATTTCATAAAACATATGCACTTTTGATAATTCAACTTGATTAAAAAATAAATTCATAAGAAGAATACGATTTTTAATTTTTCCATATAATTATGAATATGCATATTTTTTTATTTTTTATACTCTCTATTAAACACGGCGGCGAGTCAATAATTGTATGAGGCTGCTTTTCGGGATTTGGAATGAATCCTCCATCAAATAAGGAGTATCATGGATCATTCTGTGTATAAAGAAATAATGAGAAATACCATGGAACCTTATTAAAATGAAAATATGCGACTAAAACATTATGTTCAATAGGGTAATGATCCGAAACAGACTTCAAACTATTTGGAGCAGTAGTTTTTAAGGGAAAAAATTAGTTATGAACTAACTAGCCATCTCAATCTCCTAATCTAAAGCTCATTGAAAACATATGGGACATAGTGAATAACTAAATAAGGTCTGGTAAACATAGATCCAAATATTATTGACCATCTGCATTCCATGAAAAAAGGTGTTTGGAAGTTATTTATAATAAGGAGTATTTTACAAAATATTAGTGTAGAATTAGCATAAGTTGCTCTATTTTTTCCAACCCAAAACAAATAATCGTAAATAAAATTAAACACATTTTTTTATTGTTTAATTATGTAATTGTTAAATTTATAAAGGTAGGTAAAGGAACTTGCTTCACTTTTTACCCATATTGTACATAATTTCATTTCATTACACTTGAAAAAAGTTTATTAAAATTAGAAGAACAATACAAATTTTATGGGGGTGTCTTGATTTCAAATGATCAACATTGTATATCATCTATATGTATTACCACATATTCCGTTATCTATTGATGAATTTAAGTGATTGGAATTAAATTATAATAAACGTATTTTAATAGGCAAGATCATCGTATGAAATACCAGAAAATTTTCAGAAAGCAGAAAAGTGTGCGGCCTTGGAAAAAATGCGCCATTTCAAACGACGACATTTGCCTAATTTCCCAGGACAAATCAAGCATTAAGGCATCGCATAGATAAAATCCGTCCGAAAGAAACTAGTTTGAATATCTTTTAATGACGTCCTCGTGGCACGAACGTATAAAGTTGAAGGGATGTGCAGCAATGCGCGAAATTGAGTTTGTACGACTCGGAGAAAACCATCTAGTCGTTGCACTGTCTCAAATATCCGCGTGGATCCGGACTCGTTCGCCCGCACAATATATTTACTGCCAATTTCCGGTCTTGCCTTGTACTCCGTGCCCGGATCCGATTCCTCCTTTTGGCGATCGGCCAATGGACCGAGCAATTTTAAGCGACTTCTCAGTATTAAGGTGCAAGAAAGATGGTTGCCAGATTTGAGGTAGGTACTCGATTATGCGCAATTTTCCTTCGCACCTGATGGAAGGAACTTCTTATACGTGCGGCGAATGTTGAGAGTCATCGAGGAAATCAAGTTCGTTTATAAAAAAGGCTTTTGTTAACAGGACGCTGCAGAACAATGTTTCTAGTGTCTGCGGTTTGATTGAGGGTCCGGTCATTAAGCACTTGATGAAGTTAAAATGGACTGTTAAAAAATATTTGCAAACCCGACCTATTCTCGTTCCACTTCTCACTAAGGATTATACAAAATTAAACTTTTAAACGACAATTAATTCATTTTAAGGCTCGTAACAGTCGATTATTGTGTGAATTCAGCTTGTGCAAGACACAAAAGACAATTAAGTTTACTTTAACTATGACATAAAAGACGGACAAAACGATGGAAGAGGGAACGTTATTAATTCGTGAATGTCACAGAGACCATTATATCCCGTGATACTGAAAGCAGCGCTTCAGACAGAACATCGGCTCTTTCATCTTGTAAACTGGTGTTCTTACCTTTTGAAATAAAGGTTGTTGCTACTGCTCCGAGTCTCCCGTTCCCTGACGCTCCTTCGCACATCGGACCGCAATAATTTACCGGTGTATTCATTGTAAATGGAAGTGTATCCGTGGAGAAAAGAGCAAAAACCCATAAAATTTACTATTTGCTTTTATAACTTCGCTGACAGATTATAAAAAGGAGCATTGTTAAAAATTTTGCCGAGTCCATCCCATACTGGCGCGGATTAGCCCGCATTATTACTCCGAGTAATAAGCCGTATCTCTGGGTGGCAGGTAGAGAGAGCGACTAGTTGTAAAGAACTCGGCACCGGCGAATTAGTTTAATCAATGCCGACTTAACTCTCAAGCCAAACCCCTTATGAATTGGAATTGCGATTTCGTATTTTCGGATGATGATAAGCGTACATCCGATGAAATGAGTGCGACTGTCACAATGGGGCCTCTCTCAAGTTTAATAGTTTCAGTTTTCGATAGTGTTGAGTTATAATTTAAATTTAAAGTTTTTGAATTGGTAAAAATTCGTTTCATTCAAATTTCAATTACACTATTATATTCTCTTAAGACTACTAAAAAAATTCTTTCAAGGTTTAAAACTTTATTGGAACCATAATTGAAGTACTTGAAATTCAGTCGGCATTAAAGAAGAGTACAATGAAAATATTTTCGGAGTAAAGTAATTATTAAAAATGTATCCCTGTAATAATTATCAGTTTATACTTAGATTCAATTCACGATAAAAATATTAAATAAAGTATAATTAAGTGATAATTGCCCAACTCAGTCTCTGTGTCCATTATGAATGATTTACGCCCATAATTATCAATAAAACAACGGTCTGCAACCATCGAATTATCCACATTAAATACGCTAATGTATAAATTGTGCTTCAAGTAATTAATGGACTAATAATGTGATATTGTATTGCTAAAATTATTGCCATCAAATCTATTCAAGTGCCAATTTCCTCATATCAATTTTAGTACATTTATTTCACCTATTCCAATCGAATAATTCCAAACAATAACATAATTCAACGACCCCGTCTGAAGACGCATCAATATATTTTTCATTTTTAGACATTTGGCAAATAAAGTTCGTAATAAGAATGCCGACTATATAACGATATTCTCAAAAGACCAGAAGGCAGACGTTGTCAGATATTAAATTCAAAAAACTCCCCGGCGTATAATCTGTTTTATTCCGAGTCCGCGATGTGAATTTTAGTTTTCCACTCGTTTGTTCTATCGAACGTAACAAAAAACAAAATATGACGGACCGAAAGGAAATATTTGTAACGCATTCCTCTTTTTAAGAATTTAATATTACGGAGTTTTAAATTAAAACAGACTTTCTGAAAGTATTATCCGTAATACCGACTAAATGAAATCCTAAAACTAACGAGTTTTAAGGGCGAAACTCTCGGGTTATTTATCAATCGATGTCCCGGTGATAAATGGTCCAATTCCGACTTACAACACGCGTAATATCAAAACCACGCATCGGACCCGATGGGCGCTAGAGACAGCGGGGCCGCATTTCTAAAGAGCCTTTCAATTCGGGCCCAGGATGAAACGAAGGAAATCTGGAAATGAGTCGTGATTGTGACGTCCTGGGGGAAGGGAGAGTTTCGCACGGGGTAGAGGGGGACATCCCGGATGCTGTAATCATTCGCATTACGGCGGTGCGAGGAAGAGCCCGGCCTGGGGTTATGACCGCAGGTCTTCTGACAAATTACTCTATCCGTTTATTTCACCTTAACCTGCATGAATAATCGCATTGATCCTTCGATTTTTACTCGGCTAAGGCCTAAACAAACCGGGTTTTTTAATGCTCATGGCCATTGATTTAATTCGTTTTTAATAACTAGTTTTTTATAATAATTCCAGTATATTACAGTTTAATTATAGTAGAGACTTGTATTTTTTAATAAAATGTAAGGCATTTTAATTAATATTAAGAATTTCAATTCTTTAACAATGTTATGTGTTTTTAGAAAATTTAATATGAAAATGCTTAATATTTTATTATTATTTGTAAAATTTTATGAGATTTTGTATTTTTAAATCTCTAACTTCAAATTATGATTTAACTTAATACCTAATTATAACACATTTTTAATTGAATCAAATTTTACAGATTTACATTTACAAATAATATATTAAACATTTTTTTACTTTTTGTATATTTGACAGAAATTTTTGCTAGAGTATATTTTTAAATCACTTTTCCAATTAAAATTGGTTATTTTAATTTTATTTTTTTAATCATAAAAATTTCATATTTTTTCATAAAAAAATATATTTTTTTATAAATTTAATTAAAAATATTTTTAATATGTATTGTGTTTTTATATGGATATAGTAATTTAATTCTAAGTAAGTCTTTGTTTTTAAGTAAATAACATTTTGAAATTATTAAACTGAATTTTAAATTAGTATCACATTTTAGTGGTAATTTCGAAATAATGAAGTGAACTTCATGTTTCATGTTTAAACATTATTTTCCCAAAATTTTTCTATAAACAGGTACCTGTTCATAATCCACCAACGTTATAAATTCCCGAATGGCCTATTCACATTGAAACTGAAATTACAGAGTTGCTCCATCCGACCAATTTGGGAATTAACGGTCAATAAATTTTAATTGAAAATATCGTCGTAAAAATATAAACAACACAATAAACTGCTTTGTGTTATTGTCAATTTTGTATTTCGTTTATGTTAGTACATACAGGAAATTATTGATGAGCAACATTCAAATGCAAATGCTTTATTGATATGATTCGAATCTCTTGTGGTTTGCATAAATTATTTGGGATTTGGGGTGTTGCAATTAAAATAATATTATTAAACTGATAAATTAATTAAGGTTGAGAATAAGAAAATAT
Source organism: Aethina tumida (assembly GCF_024364675.1). Taxonomy (NCBI): domain Eukaryota; kingdom Metazoa; phylum Arthropoda; class Insecta; order Coleoptera; family Nitidulidae; genus Aethina; species Aethina tumida. The sequence continues at coordinate 17,123,427 of NC_065437.1, read as the reverse complement.
GAGTAATACAGCCTTTGTTAATTTATTGGTTATTGTGTCTATTTTTACCATCTAAAACATTCAAAGTACGTTGCTAACAAATGAACAAGGATTAATTATAACATCCAGTCAACAATACACAATGCTGCATATCTAATTAGCCGACTAATAATTTCTAATAACATTGTTAGTTGCTGCATCTGATCCTTCACTATTCATTGTTTCGTTGTAGGACAACGAGACAATGTACTATTAGTTAACATCGAGTCCAATAAAAATGTTGCAACATTGGGTGTACACGTGAAATTAATTTATACAATGAAAATCCGAAGTATCATGCCCACATGGGCATTTATGCAATGATGGGGTGTCAGCGAACTGTCTAGTTAAAATTTACAATGAAAAGTATAAATTTCAAACGCCTTGAACCAAGATGCAGCGTCAGATATACTGTGTTCATTTTTTAAACGAACTCGGAAATCAATCATTTTATGTATAAGCTCGATGTCGTTGCATGCGTATTGATTTTCTTTCTGTTGAATTATCAATTACCTCGTAAGAACGATATGTACAATTTGCGTTGTTCGGAACGGACGTTTTCCCTAATGCTAAGACAATAAACCAAAATGAAATCCCGTAAGTTCACTCTTCAATCATCGCGTGTAGGACATCGGCATCAAAAATATTTAACTTGTCACACAACCCTTATGGTTTAATAATGGGGAGGGTTGTCGAATCAGCTATCAATCAGTACTGTCAATCATGCCAGCTGGCTGAACTTTTCCTACTACCTCTCGTTTTTTATGCGCCTTCGATTTGCTAACGGATTTTTCGAACAAGATTTTGTGACATGGTTTGGAAAGACTGATTGTGGAACTTTTTCGCCGGATCCGATAAGATGGGATTTGTTTAAAGGATGACTGACGGACATGATATTGATTTAATACCATATTGTTAGAACGAGAATGATAAAAAATATATTTGTATTTGTCTTGAAACTCATAAAATTATGTAAATGTTTTGTCGATTCTTTGAAGTAATATATTTTTACCGTCCTTATTATATTTCGTATAATAAAAATAAAAGTTCAATATTCAAATGTCACACAAACGTTGTGTACTATGTCATAGAATGGAAGTCGTTTATTAAAATTTCGAGTGCACGTGAAATATGATAGTTATTGAGGTTCAGTTCAAACATCGCGTTTGAATCGGATATTTCTTAAGGGTCTTTCTTGAAAAAGCAAATACAATATACGATTTCACAATTTCCATAAATATGGTTAAGTTAATGTGGCAGTCGGAATATGACTTGTGTGTACAGATGGTTGAGGATAATTGGAAACAATTTTCCATAAATAGTTTTATCGATTTATTTTCATTGTTAATCTTCGTGTGAGGTAAAGAATAGTTTATTTATTACTTCATTATTATTATTGTCAGACCATTTCTCATTTTATAATGGCTACCTCGAAGTGCATCGTTTGATCATCTGTGAACAATAGAATTTTCAGTAATATTCGTAAATAAAAGAACGGATATTAACTTTTTTTGGGGGTTGATTATTGAAATTTCACATGATTTTAAATGATCATTCAGAAGCCAGTCATTGTTTCAACGAGAAGGGTAGTTCACCCTCGTTTACTTTTTGTCTCGCCCCTCGTTATTTCCAGAAAGCCGATCTTCGTGTTTTCTTTTATAATGAATGATTATTTCGGTGTCTAATTCTCAAACGGTCCAAGTCTACAATAATTAATAAACCATACACAATAATTAGTTTTAATTAAGAAAAATAAATACAATAATTACTAAATAATACGTTTGAAACACCGAAGTTACCCGTAGATCAAAAACAACCTACTCGTACATTTGCAAGTGTTGACTCCAGTTCAACATTAATTTTCCGGCCAGCCTGCGAAATGATATAATCTCTTGTTATAAATTGCATAATATTAGACATGCCATATTTTCCGGATCTCCCCCATTTATACAGTGTCTTAGTTTAAAAGCTCCAGTGATACAAATTACTCGTGCTAATGCGTTTAATAACTGCCATTTTACAGGAGAACGACCCAACTTGTCTGCAAAAACGTTTATTGCGACAAGATCGAGTGTTTAATAAAACTATAGACGATTGTACAATAGAAACCATCGATTTTTCCGCTCACTGTGCTCGAACGAGTAAATATACATATTAATCATTTTCAGTGACATTTTTACGCCTATTAAAACGGGGCAATTTATTACCTGTGTTTGCAGGATGCTCGTTTTTATGCTTATTTGCTCGCTGCAAATGACAAACCTCTTACGCTCGAATTACCCAAACAAGATTACATCTACGGAAGCAGTTCAGGCATATTAATGACAATTTATTAAAAATTGACGGGAAAGGTTTTCATAACAAATCTGATAAATGTCAGCGAACGGGAAAATGTCTTAGAAGATGTTTGCTTGGTGAAATATATTTTTATAGAAAAGCTTTTTTTCAAATACTTTAATCAAATACAAATTTCTCACATGAATCTTACATAATTCAGTCAGTTTAACATTGATATATTGAACTGTGTTTATGTTGGACATACAACCACGTCCGTTATAACCAATAGGTTATTTTATGATATTTACTTTCGGTTATTTAGTTTGGTTTGCTGGCAGTTAAGACAGAGCACGCGATCCTATTAAACTTTCAGTCCGAAGTTCTAAAGAACATACCGTTAATTTCGCTTTTACTACTTCTGTTTCGCCCGGATTCCTACAAAAATCTCACTTCGCTGTAATATATGTAAAGAGTTTTTGATTGGATTCCGCAAAATACTCTTGGAATACGTGCCAGATCCCGCTTGAATAAAAGTTTGGGAAATAAATATTTAATTGTTGCCACAGCCCAGTGTCCTGGGGATTTCAAAGGTCAACTTTTACAAGGACATGACAAAGAAATTACATTAATTACCGATCAATTTGACATATAAATACACCAATAAATAATTCGTATTCAAGAACTGATTCGATAAAACTCTCTTTACTATTTAATCCAAATACTTATCAGATCGCTTCCCAAAGGGGCTCGAAGATCGGAATCGTTCACCATTTAATAAATTATATCAGTAAGGTACTTCAAACGATATTTACAAAAGGTAACCGATTTTTTGTGCGTCTCCGAAGTAAACTCGTCTAGACGCATGAAAAACCTTTTGATTACATAATGTGGGAAACCTGTTTTTTTTATAAAAGGTGTTAACAATAAAGTACAAAACAGATACTTTACGTAGCGGTTGAAAAACATTTTGAACGGCCTAATCCAATTTGAGTGCCTGCTAAATATCGGGACTGTTTCTTTCAAGTGGTGGCCGACAAAAAGCTCTATTTCAAACATATGTTCTGAAAAAAATCTGTTACATCACACCGCAATTATTAGTACGAAGTGGTTGCACGTGGCGAAGACCTTTCAGGACCACTTTGATAGTGCAAAATGTGTTAATAATAATAATTTAATACGCCGCCTTATAGTATTAGAACATTAGAAACAATTTTCCATTTAACGTTGCAGAATAATATTGAATAATTCGCATTTTCACCGTTATATTACCGCGAAAGACTGGGTAAAAAACTATTTTAATTTTATGAAGTCGTTGGTTCAAATAAACAATATTTTAATAAAATTATTGTAAATTAAATATTCTTTGTGTTAAAAAAGTATTTTTCTATAAAACATTTGCCCTCGGGCTTGATTAAATATCTGTCAGAAACCTCTAACATCACAAAACAACTTCATAAAAAGCCCAAGCGAAATGAGTACTGGCATATCTCGAATGATTCCTGTGCTATCGCGTTTTAAACGTCAGAAAAATCCGGTTTTTTATTAAAAAAAAATCTGAGTTGAAACTGTGACAGTGCGGAGATAATGTGTGCCCTACTGGACGAATTTACATCACTTTTAATAAAAATTATATCTAAAATTAAATGTAACGGAAAAGTGCACTTGGACGCATTTTTACACGCAGGAAGTGCATTAAATTTAATGTCCTTTCCGGCGTGAGTAGATATGTTATATGATTACTCTTCACGCTATTATGTGTTATTATGTCATACAATTAATCGAAAATGTCCTAAAATGACGGTCTGAAGTGGATTTCTTTTTTTGACTAGTGTTGTTGTAATTTATTGTCCTTTTTATTCTTTCATATTTTATCAAATGACGTATGTAAGGTACGTGTAAAATTATTCGGGTGTTAAAAGGTGAAATAAATAACCAGTTTATTTAGAGACATTATTCAACCGCAATATTTATGAGACAGAAGTGCAGTAAATGTAAATCACTAAAACAATATGAAACGGACAAAAAATCTATTCTCGCTATCAATGTTCTAAAAATAAGCGACATAAATTTCATTTTATATATAGTTCAAGTGTTCTTATCCCCACATTAAAATCGTACTCACAACTACTTCCAGAACTACCGGATAAAAATCAAAAAGGAAGTGACGAAGTAGTCATAAAAAAGCTCTCTAAAAAATTTATAATAATGTACCGAGTGATGAAATAGTAATCGAATATTAAAATATATTGGTAAAAGTGGCCGTAAGAAAACAACCAAATTAATTTTTCTAGATATTTTATTGTTAATTTTGAGAATATTTACCATACTTTTTATTAAAATCTTTTTACTGTTCTTTTAATATAATGTGGTGATAACGAATTAACAATTGAAAAAAATAAAATTTTATCTCTGATCTGGCTTAACCAAATTCAATAAATTTGGTATTAAAAAACAGATTTTCCTTTCTTTAACTTCCATATTTTTAATTAAGAAGAAATCACAAATTTATTTTTTTTTATTTTTCAAAGATTTAATTTCCATTATTTTAGTCCACCACTGTAAAATTCATAACTTTATAATTTGTCGTTCAGTTTTAAGTAGCTTATTTTTGTCGTAAAAGTATCACACGTAAAAAATTCAAAGAGGGCTTAACTTTGTGATTTATATTACTCCCAGCATGATGTTAGTTTTAGATATTAATTTTTAACCGAAAAACCATTTTTATTACATTTTTAAAATCATTGGCATCTAAACTATTTTATTTATCTTTACTTTGAAAGCTTGTTTAACTAAATCAGTCAATTAGATCTTGGGTTATACTAAAAAATATCGATGCAATACCGAAAATTTAATTTAAAAAATTGAAAAATTCTTTAAAAATACTTTCATAAAAAGTATAATTTTTATGTTCAGTGAGTCAAAGTTTATAGAAATATCATAGTGATATGTTAAAGGCAAGATGGCTCCAAATCAGTATAATTGGTCATATATATAATATAATTCCAAAATGTATGTGTCATAATTAATTATTATTCATATTTTAGAATTATTTTTATATTATGTCAATATTAACGGTTGAGCGTAAAAATCGTTTCCGGAGCGATGATTGGAGTTCGTGTCGTAATTGTATGAGCGAAAGTGTTTTAATAACAATGATCTCCGATTATTATCTCAATTTGAACTGGACCTAATTCATGGCAATTATCTCGTCCCGATCTCGCTCCAGGACGGTGGTATGATGGTAAAATGATATTCACCGGCCTGGGTGGCCACTGGTTTTCAGTCTCGTTACACGAACTGGACCGTTCCAAGACTTCCATTGTTCGGTTTCTGATTTTCAACAATAAATGCCCTGCGCGTTCTCTGTCGCATATGTAGAAAAACACAGGCGCACCGAACAATGAGCTATATAATTATAGGGCTTTAAAACTAAATGGAAGCCATAAATACATCCGAAAGCGGACTTTATTTTTCAGATTTCTGGTCTCCTTTCCACCTACGTCCACGTTGTTTATGATGTCATTCTACGACGCCAACATAAAAGTTACAGCTTCATCAATTAGAAATCCCCCCAACAAAAACTACATCTGACAGACAAAAACAATGGAGCCGGAGTTAAAAGTCTAAACACGTATCGATTGCTGATTTCATTAACGTGCTTAATACAATCCGCATCAATACGATGGGTAAATCCCTGGTGCTTCAATAAAACCCCGCTGTGTAATATAATAAAAAAAACAAACGTAAATGCACGAGCGGAGATAAAAATATAAATGAAAGGGAAATGTCTGGAGGTAAGGAAGGTGAAAACGCAATTTTTGATGGAACGTCGAAGAAGATCCTCATACGAGCCACATAAATCCCCCCAAGTCTCAACGACATTTGATTTTATTGCATAAATATCTGCCGAATTTGATACGTCTCTCTTCATGGGGTACAATTAAACGGGGGCGAGAGAAAACGAAAAACTGTTTATCCGCTTACGTGTTTCTGAGGGTAATGAGGCATTTTCCGCGTGTTTATTTTTAGAAGTAAATGCGGGAAATCTGCCATTAACTACGTAAACTTATGGTTTATTTTATAAATACATGTTTTTGTAAAGCTCACATACGTTTACTTGATCTGTAAGTGTACTAAACGTATTTGACTACTTCGTTGATTATAACATATTTAATTAGTTTTTTTGTTGCAGGTATGAATACAAATTTATTCCAGTAAGTGAACAGTAAACACATTTTGCGAAATAATATCATTTCCCGGGATTTGCATTTATGAAACTCTTACGTGTTTGCGTTACAGGAAAACACCCATTGCGACACACTTTCAACAATTTTCCCGTCGAGACGTTACATTTGTTTAAATATATTGCAAATAACATTAGACACGGGGAGGATCCAAATTGAAATTTGTTAAACCCACACTCCCGCTAACAGTAACACACTGAACAATACGGATTCTCATATCCATGCTGCGGCGCGGCATTCCTCCACAATTTGTCTGGCTGTAAATTATTTTTCGCTAAGACCTCACGAAGAGACCGATATTTCACAGTGAGTTATTGGGCTCGAACATTGCGAACTGACTCGCCGTTGATTTATCGGACAAATAAATTGACGATCTAGTACGAATTCTATTACTTTATCGTCGACGTAATTAAATAAGTGTTTCATACTGTAAATGCTCATGTGTTTTTTATGAGTTACATAACTTATGCGAAGTAATTCTTTCTGATTTAATTTATCTAAGAGACATTTTGGGGAAAAAAAGCTTATTTTTGCACTTTAGCCTCCTCAATAGGAACAACTTTGACAAGACTGTACCTGTGTGTTTGAGGTAGACAAAAGTCAAGATCCTATATAAACAGTGACCAACAACGAACTTTTCTTTTGATGATTTCCCACCCCATCTCAATTGATTTCCCGTATTAATTTACCAATCAGCCCTCGGAGTCTTGGCAACTTCCCCCGGGCTTTGCACCGGCTGAAGTCTAGTGTGTTCTATTAATGGAGTAAGTAATCTTAGGTAAGGTCTGGTCTTGGAGTCCCCTCCCGGGAATTTTGTCAGGCCGACAATCGCTTTTCGAAACGGATACGAGAAATCACCTGGATCCTAATGCTATTAACCTTTTGTAATCACGTTACTTTTGGGCAGTCCTTGTGGATAACGTCTGGATGTACGTATTAAATTGTTTTAAAGAAATTTATCAATACTCCCGGCAGAACATCCTCAAATTATCCGTATTTCCTTATTGAACGTTCAACCGGGCCGTCTCTGGTAATTTACTCGTCTTACTCAATCTCAACTTCCCTTTTATTGCCGAAGTATAAAAAAGTTTAAGATGTATTGTAAAAGTGCAGACTGCAGATTGGGAATTTTTATGTTTACGACAAACAAGATCGATCACGAACGTTTCCTTGGATAGTTGCAGAAAATGTTGGTGCATTGTTTTATTTAAATTCTTCAAACTGATTCATTCAGTGACCATGAAATAAGTAAATTTCAAAACTAGACTTTCAGAAATGCAAAAACACGTTTCTTAACATTGTTGGGGACATCTAAACATTTAATTAATTTGATTGTAGCTATAAAGTTTGTTTCCTGTTAAAAAACTAAGTAAATATTATTTCGATATGAATTATTCCACCATGGAAGTTAGTTTTGCCGTATATCTAAAAGTTTGTTAATGATATTTATGAATCTCGATACTCGACCCATATTTTATCTAATATTACTTATGTAGGTATTACTTTTCTTGAATACACAAACTTTTCATGTCGATTTAAATTAAATATTCCTTTTTCATTTCTATTTATCTTGTAACTCGGATGTAGACGCTATTTTATTATTCTTCATTATTCTTTTTGTTCTTGTTCTGTTTGTATATGTTTTCCTTTAACACAAATTAGGTCTCGAAATGTTCATAGAATATTAATTTATACAACCATGCTCTCTAGAAAAATAACATTTTACAACCACAACACAAGTAAAACAACACATTAATTAATTTTTTTACTAAATATAGTATTTAAACAGGTTTACTTCAGGCGACTAATAAATTTCCCCACAATGAAGGAAATGTAAATGTGCGGCGTGCGCTTTGCATATCTCTGGCAGTACCCCAGATAATCGTTTCCGCACTTTTCCGGTAATTAAGCCACCCAAGTCTTGCTTCTCTCCTTTTAATCTTTCCTCAGTCTTGAAAGATTGATGTCCCCCTAAAATAAAAATCCGGGCGACGACTTTTTACAGTATTAATTCCACTTGTACCGACTACGGTATGCAAAACGGATAGTCTTTGTTTCAAGGCAAGACGAATGCCATTTTTGAAATGAGACAGGGTTTTAAATTAATTCGTCGGGGAAAAATGGGGGAATCTCCTCTCGAGAGTCAATTAGTTTGTTGTCAACACAGTATAAGGCAAAAAAAGTGAACAAGAGGTCATGAAAATAATTTTTATTTTGTTTTGGGGAACTCGTTAAAAGCAAATTTGTTTTTTATTACTTTTTACGTAAAGCTAATTATTGTTTTGTTCCAAAATACTTTATTTACTTTACAGAGATTTAAATCGCTAATATTTGTTATACATGTATTTCAGGAATTAAATTGGATAATAATTAATGGAATTACCAATAAATAACTAGAATATATACGAGAATTAATTGTTATTGATAAGCATAACCATATTAAATGTATTATTATATTTAAACATATAAAAGCTAATTTATTTCTATATTTTACAATTAATTTTAAATACGACCAACCACAGCCAACCCCCTCTTTTAACTTGATAGTCAACACAAATTTTTATATCAGTTGTATTCATATTTTGATCTACTTTTCATTATTATAACTAAACAAATATCGATATAAAATAAATAATCCACCACAATAGATAAAATTCAATGTGGTTTAAATTTTACAATTTTATGGATTTTTACAATTAACTTTATACATCAAAATGAAATATTACATCACTGTGGTTTTTGAAACATGAAAATTTAACAATGACTTCCGCTTTTATTAAAATTGTTCTGTAGATATTAAAGTAGGAATCAATATAATTGATAAATCAAACCAGAAACTAATAAAAAAACATTGTTTCGAGGAGGGTGAATGTGGAATAAAATTCAGAAATATTGCTATAGTAACTTTTTATCAAATCATTAATAGAATCAAGTAGATTTCAGTTTAATTTAAAAGGGTAGATAAAATTCAATCTGCTTTAAATTTTACAATTTTATGCATTTTTTCAATGCTTTTTTGATGGATCCATACAAAATATGACGTACATAATTTGATCATTATGTGAATATTACACAATGGCATATATTTTTATATATGCAATTGTTCTGCTGATATGTTAAAGTGGTGATCCATACAACTGATATATTAAACCATAAACCGTAATCGAAAACATTTCATAACCAAACCGACTCAACAATATTTTTAATGAATTAATTTTGAAAAATTTATTTGTAAACACATCCTCAGAATTTTTAGAACTGTCCGAAAATACATAAATCTCGAACATCTTCCACATAAATAACCAGTCGGTAAAAATAGAAATCATTACAGACTACCACGTGAAATATAAACAAGAATTACGGAGACGACAATTCTGACATACTGCACCCATGTTTTCGGAAATTGTCGAAGACACAGCCAATGTGTTATACCATTCATTAGTTGTGAAACGCCCACACAACTTTTTTTTCTCTCCGATTCTCCAACGTTTCCTGACATTCTAACACCGTAGAGTTACTGCAGATTTTTATTTTACCTTCACAACAACTATCTGTTTCGATTAAATGAGCCTTTTAATTGTACTTTCCGAAGAAATTATGTGGACCCCCAAATGATTTATATTCTCTTTGATGTCAATTATAGATTTACACATACTTGTGTCGGAGATATTTGGCAAATACACCGTTTTAATATTTAATTCGTCCCATTAATTCTCCTTCGGTTTGCACTTAATCCGTATCTGAAAGCTCTCTTGTACTAATGCAATTATATCGGGCTTGTTTAAATAAATATTTATCAGTTCTATACTGTTACGTGCTCGGATAAGACAAAATTCACGTAACTGAGTTACAATCTAATTCGTTTTATGACATAAGTTATCCTACTATATCAAACTCATAATTAAGTTTCGACTACCTATGTATTTAGTTTATCGTAGAAATGTCTTTCGGGTTTATCTCAAGGGTTAGTTGGAGCAGTAATCCCGTCTGGGCTTGACTGCATGCGGATCGCGGATCACGGACCATCCACCCATAAAGGTAAAGTTGATATTGCCTCTGATACTTGATAAATTGACGGCAATTTACCAGCCCGCTCGAAATTAGCGAAGGACGCCGACGTCACATCCTCTCCAATTTCACTCCTCTCTTATGTTTACTTTAAACTTGATTATGTTGTGTTTGTAACTTGTCATTTTGCTTCAGATTTCAGGAGTTTCAATAGCACGTATCGATTATTATTAATACCGTTAAACCGTTCGGAAGCCTTGGAAGACTATTAATCCCGCACCATTTGAAGGTGCATCCATTGTGTCCCATAATACTGATTGTCCAGATTTATCGCGCATTATCCCAAGATCGAACGTTGTCCACCCCCAAACAAAAGACCATCAATAAACTACTGACATCATCATCAGACTGCGTCGCGTGTGCGTACATTAACTGCCGGATTCGGAAAACCGATGGCGATGGATCCGTTCCGAAATCTATTAATGGTGGCGCGTTTCCGAAAAGGCACACGTGCCTCCGTGGGCCCTTTATTCCAGTGATTTATTTCGCATTTTTATCGTCTTAACACCGACCGTGATTTATCTCAATAAATGCGCCATCCCCTTTTGCATATATACACCATAAAGATCCTGTTCGCGGTGATTTACGCACCGCAACTACAGCCCATGTGTAATGGCTCATTTTTTTTTAACTTCGCCACAAAGTTTTTTCACTTTTGTTACTTTTCCTGTGCCAGATACGTTTTCTTACGTACTAAACATATTCTGAAATTATCAAATATTTTTCTTTTTCAACAACTTTGCCACGAAGTTGTTTCATTTTTATTTCTCTCTCCTATGTCAGTTAAACACGTTTCTTTAGATATTAAACATATTCAGAAGTTAATAATTTTTTTCTTTCACAACAGGTGTGATATTTTCCTACAAATCATGACATGCAAAACTAGGCAAGTCCTAATAAACCATATGTCCAATTTGTAGTTGTGAGCCTTAAGAAACAGTGATATTGCCAACTCTATCACTACCAGCGGACATAAGTCGCAGCTGAGAATATTCTTAGATGAATGGAATTTATAAATTCCGGCAAACTCCCTCGTAAATACACATTAAACGTAAAAAAAGCCATAGCGATTAATAACAGTAGTTTACTCGATACTGCCGCCATTTGTCTTGTTTTTTTATTATTATTTTGGACTCGCATGCGGTTGGATGTCATCCAATACGTTCCTAAGAAAAGTATTACTCGCCAAGTTTGCTTGAATGTTAAATTTAATTGATGCGGAGGCCTACTGGAACTGTCAACGTATTTGTTATTCCATCATGGAAGATGTATGGTCGTAAATTTTGTATGTTGTTTCGGGGACGGTAAATTTTGAATGGGATCCAGAAATAACATTGTGATACAATCTGTTTAATAATAAAATTTTGATTTTGAATTAATTTTATGATATTAATTATTAATTATTTAAATATTGTTTTAAGAATCATTGTGAAACAAACTTATTTAACTGTAACTCTTAATTCATTTCCAATCTCATTAAATTTATTTCTATGGGAATATAAAAATTAAGCTGCTGAGTAATTTATTGATTTTTAGAGTGGTTTTAGTTTTAGGTTAAAAATATAATTTAAAAGCTGGATGGATGTATTTTAACCTAGTTATTTTTTATTAAAAAGTCATTTTAACTTTGTAACATGGTTTTCGGTAGTAGAGACGGGAATTTTAATCTAAAAAAATATGTCGTTATTAAAACTTCCAATTGTCAGTAAAATACATAATTGAAAATAAAATTACCCCTACATTTTAAAATTTTAATTGGTACATTGATGTGCATCAATAATCAATAATTTATCGATTGAGTGGTTTAATTTTAGATGGAAAATATAATTTTAAAGCTGGATGGATATTTAAACTATTTATTTTTTGTTTAAAAGTCATTTTAATTTTATAACATGGTTTTCGGTAGGTCAAAGGAGAACTTTTTAAAGTATTTTAATCTAAAAAAAGATCTCGTTATTAAAACTTCCTATTGTCAAAACACAAAATTGAAAATAAAATTAAACTTGCATTTTAAAATTTTAATTGGCAGCTTGATGTGTTGTTTTAGCCCAAAGTTTAATTACAAAACAAAACAAAATTTACATAATAAATGTAATATTTGATTAATAACAGTTGAACCAATGAATAAAATTAAAAACTTTATTAAAAACCCAAAACAAATCTCGATTATAAATGTGTTTCGGATATATAATTAAATTGTCTTAAGACGTAAGCCACACTGTAATTTAATAGCTGAAATAATGTTATTTAAGCACATTTAATAAACGGCATTTGCATTCGTTAGCATAATCGAGAGGGAGAGAATGTAATTTTAACTCTCCATTTACATAAACATCTCTTTCAAAATTTGACTGAACGGGTTACCAACTTATTTGCATCATACACCTTAGTTATCAGACTGTTCAACATCAACTAGCGGAACTGAGCTCGAGCTTTAGTTTGTTAAAGATCAAAATGTTTTCATTCGTTAATCGCATTAACGTAGTAAAACTGCATGAATATTTAAATTTGTTGTTAAGTCGAAACTTAACATGAACAAATCTATGCAAAAGTTATTAATTTATGTAATTTTCCTAGTCGAATGGGGTTGTTGGCGGTAAGAAACTTCGTCGAACTTAAAATGTATGATAATAAGGGGCATCCATACCAGATGTTCTTACACTGTTCTCTGTCATGTTTATTTTCATTTTAATGGCATCATTTGCAAATTAAATCTAATTAGTTTAACACTTGGCTATTAACTGTAACAGATCTCTATTTAACCGGCAAAAACGGGCGGCGGGTTACTAAGAGAATTATGATGACAAATTGAAGGCATATGTCACGGATATATGTCTTAGGATAATTTATGTGTTAAATGTGTTTTAGTTTTTGTATTAATATTTTGCTCATTTAATTTTTGTATGAATTCCCTCAATATTTTTATAAATAAATATCATGTAAAATATTTTAATTGTATTTTTTTGGTATGAAAAAGTTGGCCCATTTTTAGTGAAGATAACTGTGCTTTCAAATAATTAAAGGCACGGTGTAACGGATTTAAGGAAAACAAAAAGGCGAAATTCAGTAAATATGTACATACTTACCAAAGCCGTGCAAGCCACTGGGACCAAAACAGTGCCGTAATTAAAATGGTGATGTCCAAAAAGCTGTATATAATTCAAGTGCTTTGCGGTTTGAGGTCAATGTTGAGCGGCGCTTTCGTAAACGAATCTTGGCACTCTGGAGAATTTAAAGGATAATGTTATCTTCAATGAGATTTGCTTTCGTGCATTTTAGTAAATTGCTTTTGTTATGGTTGCCGATATTACGGTTATTACTTTATAACTACTCTTTCGGGAATTCCGCGAATAATCCCTGATAAAATTATATTTCAGCGGTGATAAGGACCTTTCACTAAAAAGTTTTGGATTTTTGTGCATTTTCGAAATTCTATCTCATTCTGTCACAGTTTGATCTACAACAAAATGCAATTTAAATTTAATTAAGGATATTGCGCATCGAGTCTGAAATTCATTTAGCATATATACATAAATATTAGCTTATGACTGACGAGAATTCACTCAAAATCTCAAATAGATTTGTATTGTGCTTGAAGATTGTGCATTAAATATGCATGCACTAACGAAATTATCATAATATAAAACTCATCAATCAAATTGGGTTTTCAATTTCTGCGTCTGACACACCTCTAGCATCGGGTGTTGTTGTGAGTGAATTGATAAAATTACGTTATAACCTCCGATTTTATTAACCGAGTGAAATAATAAGTCATGGGGTAGTTGAAGTCACTAAAATAACACCTCTTAACATAAATTGAAGCGCGAGAAAAGAGAATTCAATGAATCCATCTGCTAAACGCCACTCCACTATAAAAGGGAAATATAAAAAGCCTTTTACATACACCTCGGAAGTATCTTTGAAAGGTTGCACAACGATTTTAAATTGAATAAAAACCCAATTTACATTTTGACGCTAAATAAATATTAACGATATTCGATAAACAGTTTTTTTTATTAGCGCCACCAAGTGAATTAAGGAATGCTTTTGTGGGTGGTTTCTGTGATGTTTACCAAGTAAATACGACTTTAGCCTTTGTCGCAAAATTCCGACAGAAAATGCGCTTCCAGATCTCATTAACTTCTGACAAATATACGAAGGTATAAGTGTTCCCAGGTATCAAAGACTTCAGTATTTTTTAATCTCCTGTCTAAATAAGATTTTATTTATTCATTTTTATTTCTTGCAAAATTTCACCTGATGTAACATTTTTAAATACAAAGTTTAGTGCGGTTGGCTTATAACGTTAAAGGACAATTTAACGTGAGGAAAATCTTTCATTTCCAGCTCATAAAGTGCACAGAGCCATTCGGCGCTAATCGCTGGATACATTTCTTGACACTTATAACTTAAATTTATCTCCTTAGAAACGTATGGTTAGTTTACAAGTCCTAATGTGATTTCTTGCTGCGGAACGAGCTGCAAGTCGAAAATAACGGAGGAGCGAGGGCAGATGCCTCAAATCGTCAGTGTTATTTTACAATTACTTTGAAAACTTTGCCTTGTATACAGAAACTACTAAACCACCATTCAGACAAATAGTCTTCGCAAACTTTCGCGCAAACTTTAAGTTGTTTTACGCCATCGGACGTAACAGATACTGTTTCTATATCGTTAAGCCAACCGACGAGAATAATTTTCGTAAGTAAATATGTGCTTTGTTTTAAAATTACAATGGACCATAAAATCTCGTTTCATTTTAGTGCCGCGCTCAACTTTCCCGGTTGTCGCTCTTTGGATTTGCTTCTAATTCAATGGCGCCTTAATAGAAACTACATTCGGCAACACTACGAGGCTCTGTGCGGACTGAAACCGCCATAAAACTTTACACTGTATTGTGTTCCACACTATAAAAATGTACTGGGGCTCATTCCGACCAGATATCTTCGAAATAATAAAGACACTTATTTGCTGGCTCTGCAAAAACCGTTTTATTTTTGGCTCACATTTTTATTAACTCTGTTATTTTTATTTTTGCAGGTGTATTAACCAGTGATTTTAAGATAATTATTTAAGAATTTGTAATTAAAAGGTGTCAAGCTATAATAGTGATGGAAGCTGAGGAATAATTACTAAATAAGTACACTAAGCTACAGAAAAAAATATTCATTTTATTCAGTATTGGTTCTTCCGATTTTGAATGCGTATAAATTTTACTGTGATATTTACATTTAGTGAGAACAATAACAGTCTAATATCGTATATAAAAATATTTTTTATACAATACAGAGTATATTATTCAATGTAATAAAATGTTTGTATTTTTTAATCAAAATATAGCCGTAATACAAATTTAAAAACTAAAAAGTTTTAATAAACTAATAAATAATACGTTATATATAAAGAAACAGACAAATGAGATGAATATAAAGTCAGAAACAAGGTAAATTTATACGTTGAAACTCGTCAGGTAATAATCTTTTTACGAGAGGAATAAAATAATATATACTACATTGTAACATGTAATTTTAGACTGGTATTGCATTAAAGCAAAAAATCAGTGTATCTATCAAAATTCTCATCCTTTGAAATGGATTCAGTAGCAGTATTTTCGATGAATGTAACTTCTAACTAAAAATGTATAATGAAGCTTTTCTTGAAACTAATTTATTTATAATATAATATTCATCTGTACTATAATGATGATTCCTGTTATTTATTTAAGATGCAGATCGAGTATAAAGTATATTGATTCATCTTTCATTCTGTAATTAATAATATTGTTAGAAACTGTTGTAAGTTATTTTAGTTTTATTAAGATTGAAGGGATTGAATTCAATCATATTGTTTCTCAATCATAAAAAACTGTTTTGAACGGCAGTATGCCCGATGTACACAAAACTACTGACATCGTCATGTGATTCATTATTTCCCACACCAAGAAAAGGGGTTATTCCCCGGTATAATATTCCTTATAAAAATAGTAGACTAGTCGTTAGAAATTAAATTTCTTACGATATCCCCTAAAAAGCTTCCTTTTGATGAAAGAACTCTAGGAATTGTTTTTTAATCAAAACAACACCCTTGAGACGATCCGAGTTATTTTTTGGTAAAATCATGTTTTTTTGGGAATTTTTATTCGAAATATAAACAATTTTTGGTCTCAAATAAATAAAAACTCAAAAATAAAATATTATTTTCAGAAACATGTGAAAAATTAAGACAAACTCAAATGACAAAACACTACACATCTTTAAACTTTTCATAAAGCTATTGTTTGAAATTTATAACTGAAAATAGTAATAATAACGATGTTCCCTAATGAATTATTATCAAAAGTAAAAAAATATATAATTACAAATTTAAAAAAAAAATGATTTAGCAAAAAATTATCTTATATCGTTTTGAGGCACTTGTTGATGTGTTTAAAAAAATTCCCAATGTTTTTTCAACAAAAGGAAACTTTTTAGGGGACGTCGCAATATTTTATGATTAATTTATTGTATATTGCGATTTGACATTACAATTATAATTTAAACTTAATAAATTTTGTAATTATCACCTAGTTAATTATTAGTACTACCATTATTTATATTTTTTATTAGCTATGTAATTAATTATAGTAAATTTTTAGTTAGTAGAATTTTTTCTCTCAGAATAATAATAAGAATAATGTAAAACACATTTTGTTATTTGATAATTGGAAATTCAGCTATCAATCAGTAAAAAAAGTTTTTTGATCGGTTGCGTAGTTTTCATTTGGCGTTCGTTGAAAGATGGAAGATCAAAAGGAACATTTTCGTCATATTTTGCTTTTTTATTTTCGCAAAGGGAAAAACGTATCGCAAGCTCACAAAAAGTTATGTGCTGTTTATGGCGACGAAGTCTTAAAAGAACGGCAGTTTCAAAATTGGTTTGCCAAATTTCGTTCTGGTGATTTTTCACTCAAAGATGATAAACGCTCTGGTCGTCCAGTTGAAGTTGATGACGACCTAATCAAAGCAATAATCGATTCAGATCGTCACAGTACAACACGTGAGATTGCAGAGAAGCTTCAGGTATCTCATACATGCGTTGAAAATCACGAACTGAAAGAAACGCATTTAACGCAACGCATTAACCGCCGCGATTTGCTAAAGAAACGTAATGAAAATGATCCATTTTTAAAACGACTGATAAGTAGCAATGAAAAATGCGTTGTTTACAACAATATCAAGCGGAAAAAACCGTGGAGCAGGCCAGGTGAACCAGTTCAAACAACATCAAAAGCTGGTATTCATCAAAAGAAGGTTTTGTTATCAGTTTGGTGAGATTATAAAGGAATTGTCTACTTTGAACTCTTACCACCCAACCGAACTATCAATTCTGTTGTCTACATTGAACAACTAATAAAATTAAACAATGCAGTTGAAGAAAAGCGGCCCGAATTGACAAATTGTAAAGGTGTTGTATTCCATCATGACAAAGCAAGGCCACACACATCTTTGGTCACTCGGCAAAAATTATTGGAGCTTGGTTGGGATGTTTTGCCACATCCACCATATAGTCCTGACCTTGCACCATCTGGTTACATTTTGTTTCGATCTTTACAAAACTCCTTGAATGGTAAAAATTTCAATAATGATGATGATGTCAAATCGTACCTGATTCAGTTTTTTGCTAATAAAAACCAGAAGTTTTATGAACTTGGGATTATGATGCTGTCTGAAAGATGGCAAAAGATCATTGATCAAAATGGGCAATACATTACAGAGTAAAGTTATTTAGTTCTTTGAAAAAATTGTCTTTGATTTTCTTAAAAAAATCCGCAATTACTTAGTTGCCAACCCAATACATATTGTTTTTAAATAAAAATTATATAACTAATAACTAAGATTAAATTAATTTACTCATATTCATATAAGTTACTATCGAATAATATTAGCTATAGAATATCTTATTGAATAAATAACTGAATCTGTTACCTTGTCTTCTTCTATCAAATGATTTGATTTAATTCAAACATTTTCTCGACAAAATAGTAATAAAAAAGTTCAGTTGGTTACCAAATAATTTGAATAGTACCTTCCCAATATTATTATACATGATCCAGAAAGATCAAAAACTAATTCTGTACATAGAACATTATAACAAGTAAATTGCATTATCATTTTAATTTTCCTGTAGCATTTTTTGAGCTGAATCTATGCATGCTATCTCTGTATATTAAAATTCATGCCGGGATAAAAACGAGACCGCGCCAAAAGAAGTAACATGCTAATGAGTGTGTTATGTAAATTGCCAGGAATAATAATAAACTTGTGTGTGATGCAAAAATGAATTCCGGCATGTAATTTTCATTTAATCTAGCATGTCTAAAACCGTCCTAATCCAAAAACATGGCCTGCAGGCTGCACATCGCTTACAAATTACAAAGGGCGGCAAAAGAACTAACTCCGTAAGTCCATCATGCAGTATGCAAATAGCAAGTGGAGCGTGGTCGGATAGATTTGGGGGGCATCCCCCCATTTCGCAACTTGTTTATCTTAATTAATATCTGTCCATTGTTCGGTCTGTCCCGTCGTGTCTATTCTGCGCATTTACACCTGGTCCACGGTTCACGCTTCAAAACTGTGGGTAGATCAGTTCGTGGGTTACTGTTTATAATGCAATTTGCAGCGGATTTTAACCCCGCCGCATTGGAAATTGTCAAAACTCGGGCTCGACGTTGCTCCGGGAATTTCCACGCCAAATTAGAACTATATTTGTCCGGAGTTATTGGAACTATTCAACCAAGTTGACGTTTATTATACACGGGTTAATAACTGTGTCGCCTCCCAACGTTGTGAATTTGTAGTTTTTCCTTGTTCGCATTTTTATTTTCCAGCCACAATTAAAACACAAAGTTAATTGAACGTTTTCTAACGCCGCGCCAACCCGAAACAGACGTTTAATTGTAATTAAACGCGAGATGCACATAGGATCGGCGACATCAAAGAAATTTTAATTCCCGCAAAACATCGAGGCCTTCACACCAGTTTAAGCTAGGCAATTCCAATGCCAGAACAATGCACATCAATAAGATTCTCTAAACGAAACGACTGCAATTAAAAATGTCCGCACAATTTTTAAAGTTACGTAAATTTGTGATTGATGACGAGCGGGATTTGGCCTCGTAAATTTAAATTCTGCCCCAACCATTATCGAATGCGGTGCGATAAAAAAATGTCTTAAGACCACCTAAAAGTAATCTCTTCCTTACGTTCCAAAAATAGGAGCACTACGCCTAGATATTTACGACGAGGTCTCATGAAGAGGACACTTAAAAAGTTCTCACAGCATCCACGAGTGGCCGGAGAAGAGCGCTCGAGACGCGCACGGAGGGGAAATCTGTACGACAAGCACGTTTTATTGCCGGCGTTTAAAAACCGTATTGAAAACTTAAATTAAAAACTGCGCCGAAACGCGTGTAAACGCATTTAAAAATGACGAAAAATACTCTCGCCATTTTATCGGATATAAAAATAAAACGCCACGTGAATAACAAACAATCCGGACAATGCCACCCGCAATGAGGGATGATTTAATTTATTAATTAATTTTTACTTGTGCCCGCAATGGTGGCGGTTCTCTGTCCTGGTCATTGCCGGTCGTTTGTTTAATTTCACTCCACTGTATTGTGTTGGAATATTTATGTTTATATTAAATTCGAATTGTTGTCCGTTGAATAAAGTCAACTAAAAGTTTTCGACACTTTAATAAACATGTATATTTTGTGTTATAATCGTATAACTAATTATACAATCAAATATATTGTTTCGATGCTGGAGCTCTGGGATTAAAGAAATGGAGTCGTCAACTTTATGCAAATTACCCAGAAAAGTGCATCTTCCATTGTACAAGTCGATACACAGAGCGTTAATGTGAAACTCTAGTATTACAGTCGCCTACATTAGAAATAAATAAAAATTAATGTTATTGTGTTATTGTAATATGCACCACAAAGTGGTCGTATTTTATTCCATGCAGAGCCTCACGTTTACCTTTGCCCATTTAATGCTACCATAAAACACAAGACAGACCATAATTAAGTCGTTATGGCTAAGGATATTGCTGTTTATCATAATATTTATTTCAATGCAAGTGGGTAGGTTTGTCTATTCTTCGGCTGGTTCATGTAAAAAATAGTGGTGCACATTAATTTGTTAGAAATTTCGTTTGGGCCGACTATAGCGTGTTTTCAATTGTCGATTACGAAATTTCGCTGTGATCATTAAAATATTTCACAACGTTTACTTTAAAGCCCATTTTGTAGTGTAATTTACTAAATTTGTAATTTTATGTTTATGTTTATAACAAACATAATATGTTATGGTTTGATCCTACCGCCTATGTAATAAAACAATTAAAAAACAAACATTTATTTCGATGACGTAAAATTTAACACTTTAATTAATGGCATCGTTTACTGTTATGGATTAAATAAATTACCCAGTTTTGATGCAATATAAATTGTTGAACACATTTTTTTTTAAATTCAACTCCCTTATTTTTCTTATTTTATTTTGATTTGAAATAAATACCTAGTTGAACCCTTGAGATGCCAATAAGCCACGGTCATGGTGACGATGAAGTTTTCAAATCTTGTTATCCCATATTTATAAGCTCCCTAAACAAAATTACACGGTATCAAAACCATCCTAATCCATAATTTATATACAAATTCTTATGTCAATGGATGTTTTGCCGACAGCCTCTTCGAATAAGTGATCCGTTGTCCATAGGTGAGATTCAAGTTCGAGACTGCACCCTCAAACTTTCCATAATAAAAGGGTGCGAGCCCAGTATGCCGAGGGTTAATATAACAGGTATAAGAGTTCCCGTGAGGGCCACTCGTGCAACGTGGAGTGCGCCCACCCCGAAATGCCCGTTCATTAGGGGTATCTTGTAAATTTACCGCTAAATTTGTTGTTTTCGAATGCCCAACCTTCAAAGCGACACAAGTTACATCAGTTTAAGGAGTTTTTGAGTGGGGCCATTAAATTCGACAGGGTCACAATGTTTTGGTGTTTCTTGGATTGGATGCAAGTACTAAAAGTGAAGACAACCAGATCGGATCAAGATAATAAATCTTCAACGCGTCTTTTTGTCTACTAAAAGGATGAAACTTTAACCAGACATTATGGCATTAATAAAAGAACCTAGAACAACCGAAACAGGTAAGAATCGTTTCCGGTTACGACTTCACTTTCATAATCCTTGCAGAACTAAAAGCACCGTGCTCAAAATAAATGAATATTCACGGGACACATTAAATCTGCAGATGGTTGTGCCTTTTAAAGGGAACAATAATGGTGCACACCACTGAATTCGCTTTAAGACAATTCGTATTTACTTGTTTCTTGAAAAATTTCCACCTTCGTACGGACAGAGGAATTATTATTATATGCAACTCCCACTTTTACAAACCCACACCGGTGCATGATATTACGGCATTAGAGGAGGCAGAAGCCGTAAGTGGTCGAGATAATGCGAAATATTATAGAAAAATATGATGGCAGTAAAAACAAGAACCGGAGAAATTATTGGCCAGTGTGGATGGTTTGTGGTTTTTATTTGTTTATGGGTTTCATGGCGAAACGCTTTAATGCCGACTGAAACCTGAAAGTTGACTGGCACTAGAATTATCTGGAATGATTAGTTAGTTCCTCGGTTACTGTGCTTGACGTATTTACATGTAATTAACTGAATTTTGTTATATTGCTCTTGCTTCTTCTGGACATAAAATTTTTAATGTGCATTTTAGTTGCTCTATCTGGAAAAGTGACTCCAACGTTTCATCAAGGCTGCCAAATAATATAAACTTGTATGTCAATTCCCGAAATTTTCAAATACCCCGGATTTTACGGACTATAATCGTTTTCATAAAAACTTTTGTCACCCATAAAGTCGTGCCTGTAAAGTTGGTTAATATATTATATTTATTTTTATACTTATACTAAAAACAGAATAAATATGCAATAACTAAGTCAGGCGACTCCATTTAAATATGGATATATGGATGGTAATATGCATGCAGGATTTTGCATCCTGGATTCGAAATTTACATAATAAAATATACGGACCAGCATTATCTCCTTCATCTACAACTCTGTTTGTATTAATTAAGTTAATTGCACTTGATTAAATTTATTATATTTGTACTGCGCCATGCAAATTTTATTATCGGGACGCGATTAAAACGCTATATAATGGGTAATTTACACATGTGGTGAATGCTACTGTACATAAAAGCATTTTTTATTTGGTAACTTAATCTCCTTGCGGATACCTTAAGTGTAAGGATTATGGTTCTTTTTCAACGTGCAACTCGGACAGTTTATTTAATCAACATTGTGCTTCAATAAATGAGGCGGGAGCAAATTTTGCGAATGTTATTCTTTGTGTTTGTAATTTATTGTACTTGTGTACCACAGCATAAACAGTCGCATGAATTCGCAGCATTAAAATAACAATGTCCCCGCAAAACGTGAACATGGGTACCAGTTTTCCGAAACAGCATTAATCCTTTTGTGCCTGTATCCGATTTCATTAAAATAGGTGATCATCTGTGCTCATTGTCATCGAATGTGGGTCTATTAAACGGCACGCTACACCCCAGATAATAACACTTTGATTGCACGGTCGCATAATACCGGGCGACCAGAAGGGTTGGGCATAGGAAACGGTCTGGCCTATTGTAATTGTACCTGGTCGGTTGGTTGTCCTTTTACTACTGCTCTTGTTTTATTTTGGATGTTTACTGTTGGCTTTAGCATATCAAAATAAAAAATACTTGTTTTGCTTTCTGCTAAAAAAATTCTGAGGAAATATTATTTGTTTTATTTTTTGTAAGCTACAGGTATTTTTTACACATTAAATCTATATTTATTTCGAATAGAAATAAAAAATTTATGTATTGCAAATAATTTTTAATTACTTTAAATATGTACTACTTGCCTATGTAGAAACTAAATAATTACGAGTTCAATTAATGAACCCTTTTGTTACTATTGTGCATAAATTAAAATTGCACAAATTTAATTAGAGTAATTTTGCTTTATATTTGCATAAAGTAAATCTGTTTACAATAAAATTGTTTTAAACTGTCAGGTATTAAATTAACTGGGTATGTTTTATAACAAATTAGAACAAATTACATCCATGTTTGTGTATCGATCCACATTCGAATATAATAAATACTCTATTTATTAGAACCATCAAATCTATTTTGTTCGTTTTAATGGATATTCTGTACAATTACAAATTATAACAAACAGTTTAAATGAGAATAGATAATTATTAATATTAATGATTTTCATATGAGAAATTATTATTATATTATGATATATTTCGGAGTATTATTCCGAAACTCACGTATACAAACAACAAAATTCAGATCTGAATCAAAATTATTTCAATAAAATCTTAAATTTAAATTTTGTGGGGATCACATGAGTCTAACAGCGGTAAACTTTTAAAAAATTTGTAATCTAATTATTTGTTCTTGAGTTTCATAAAAGAATAATTTTATTTTATTTAAAAATGCTCCTGTTTTATTTATAACTGAAAATATTGATATATTGTATATTACTTCTATTTGATTACAATGAAATGGATTCATTTTAATAAATTTCATAAAAAAAACTTTAGAAGTTTTAAACCACCAAAAATAAAATGTTTTGTCAGTAAAAGTCTTAATTGTAGTACAAACGATACAATAGTTTCGTTGTCAAAATTAAACTAATTATTATAAAAAAAATAGTTTTCGATGAAAAAATGAATTTCTCATATACAAAAATATCTAAAACCAATGCTGCTCCTTCAAATCGAATAGAATAAACCACAGACTTCTGTTTATAATAAAACTGTCAAGTTTTAAAGTAACTTATAACAAATTAAAACCAGAATTACATCTACATTATTTTTAACTTTATTTTTATTTCTTTAATTTGGAAATAATTACCTAATTTTATAGTTTCTATTTAATTGTGATGATTAGAAAGTTTGAAATCTTCAAAAATAAAATATTTTTTCGATAAAATTAAACTGTAGTTAATATTTTTTTAAAATGATTTTGGATGAAAAAATGAATTCTCCTATATAATAATATCTAAAACCAATTTGATGGTCTTTCAAATCGAATAAAAACTGTATTTTAATTCGAATATAAGCTTAAATATTTTTTAAAATTAAAAAAATAATCTTTGGATAACCACAGAATTATTTTAATTTCGAAATTTATGATAACATAATTTTATAGGTTATTTTCGATTATGATGAAAAATATTTCAATTTAATAATTTTCATAAAATATTTATTTTCGGTAAAATTAAACTGTAATTAGTATGGTTTTTTAATGGTATTCGGTGAAAAAATTAAAACCAGAATTACATCTACGTTTATATACATAATTAAATCTAATGATTTTTATGAGCTCAAGATATATATTTATATCAAAATTTGACTAATCCACGATTAAACATATAAGAATCACGTGGCTAAGTAAAAATATAAGAATAATTATAATTTTGAATTTAAACAAGTTACTATATATTTTATTTTATATGCTTTTCTTTTTATCAATATAAAGGTTTTATTTGTACTTATCATAAAGTTAAAACCTAACCTACTTCTTTCAAAATTGAAATAATCAGATGGCTTGATATTTACAATGGTTCAAAATTCTTAACGAAATAAATTTGTGACATCTTCTAAAAATTATTATTACTCATTTAATTAATTTTAATGTTTTTCATGAATAAAAAAACCTTTTCAAATCTTTCCATTATTATGAATATCACTTTTAACTTAACATGTAATAATTCATTTGACAGTCGACCTAAATTAATTTATCGAAGCACACAACAATTAATAAACCTCATCGAATAACCGAATCAATAGTCCACCAACTGTAACATAATATTAGAGAAATTCCCTGCCCACTGTGCGTCCAACAGACATATTAATTTTTGCCCCATGCCGGAGTCTAATTTGCCACAGCTTGCAGTACATATTTTACACCGGCATCATCACGTAGAAATACAATGTATACGTAGCATCTGTAGCGCACTCTGCGCTGCATTGTTTCATAATTACTAATGAAATTTATTTTCTGTGCCAAGTTCACAGTATCGTAAAAATTTATTCGCTCGCCTCTTTGTTTCCTGGCGAAATGAGTTTTTAGTCGTGTTTAAAAGCGTTGTTACGGCGGCTCTTTTATTCAGCCACACCGCGAACATTAACCACCGTGATATATAAGATTAGGTTTAATATGCGTCGCGACGCCCAAATTGCTTCGGAACTTCGTTGTTAAAATTATAAAATTAACAATTAATCGCATTACGAACGCAAAATTGGTTGATGGCAACGAACGACCGAGTTTAGATCACGTTGCGAAAGGTTCTCTGCAAAAGTGCGGATATTCCGAATTGGGAATCACAATCTCAATTAAGAAAAATGGACTTGACAGGTGTCCAATTAGGAGTTTAATTAATGGCAATGTGACCGTTGCACGGCGAAACACAAATCCATTTGTACCGTCCACATTTTTAATCAAGATCGACAATTTTAAAATTTAACATGAAATGACCAACGCAAGACAGCTGTTTAAACACGCTGATCGCTAATTAAATATCCGGTGAACTCTAATTCATTTCAAAACATCTTATTTGCTTTATCAGTTAGAATTGCTGCATTCCCAATAATTCTTTGCCCCAGCTAAACGGTCATTATTACAAATTCCGTTTCAGCTCCTTTGATGGTTTTAATGAAACCTTTTACCATTCCCGGAGTTTTAATCAGTCATGCCAAATATTTGCATGGATGGATTATTTGCAAATGTACGTCCCAATCGGCCTTTTAAATTCGTCCATATTAATTTCATGAAGATGTTTTGATGTTTTGTGGGTAAATTTTGAAAAATATGTGTGTATATACGTACTGAGTTACGCATCAAACGTTACAAGCGACTCATAAACACTTTCCATTAATGGACGTTAGTTACCAATGTTACAAGCAATTATATTTATATTACCGGAGTAATATAATTACCATCCTTCATATAAATCAAATGTGATTGGTAATTAAAATAGCAATTAACAACGCTCATCTAAGAAACATAAAAAGGGGAACTAAAATCACTGGAGAGCATTTCATTAACACTGACAGCATCACATTTGTAATAAATAAAAAACTAAATACGTTGTGATTTTAACTATTTAATTACACAATTCCATCCAGCTAATAAATTTTTTATTTATTTTTAGTTTGCATAAGTCATAGAATTTTACAACCGCATGAAATAATATCAGTTGCGAGAAAATATGATTAATTAATGTCTGTTCGAAACATGAACTTATTAACCTTTTTGCAGGTTTGACCTTAAAAAGATACGTCAATTTAAATTGTGTCTAAGACTCCCCAATTCGTCGTCACTATCAATTACCGTCGTCAATTAAATGCAAAAGGGAATTAATTAATTGAATGGAAAATCTAATCATAGACACTTTGACATCTTAGTCACTGTGTTGGTACTTAACTTTAATTTAACGTCACAATGATCACGTTGTAGAATTTGGGACAACAGGTGTAAATCGAATTACAATTAATTTTACAATTTAAATTAAGGTGGCAATTTCATTTCATGTTCTTTTTTACCATCAAGGAACACATTTTATATTTTTTAACGTAATGATGAATACATCCATAAATCATCATCAGCAATACCTCCATGATAAATCTCAATCGTGTCTATTACAAATGTAAATATTTTAAGCCGTTCAATTTGGCCTTATAAAAATATAATATTTTTTCATTAAACCACGTACAAACTGTTAATAAATTATGCGATGACCATTAATCAAAACGAAGTGGAATACATTATTCCGTGTGTGTGTGATGACTTAAAGTACCGACGCGTCAAAAACAAACTCCCCAAGCATTAATTCATTTACAGTCCCTTTTTCCGTATTATCTTGCCGACTTCTTCGTTCCGTTTGACTAAAGGTCTTTTATTAAATTACCGGTGTCAATTACACTCCGACGAATATTAAGCCATTGTAATGCATTTATTCACGGGTCGCTTTAATGACTGTATTAAACTGTAACAATTCCGTGACATCATTCGTTGATTGGATTAGAATTTCGTATCGCTTTAAATTATTTGGCAGTTTCATCAAGTTACATGTCACCTGTAGTTTCAGTAAATATTTAAAATCGGTGTCAGTCACTTTCGATGTTGAATTATTTAAAAATGTCAAGTATTAAATATTTTATGGCTCAATTGTTCTAGTTATTTTGTTAACGTACACAGTTTACACACTAAATATATTAAAAATATGTTTATTGGTTTTTCTGTTATAGTTGTGTCTACTATGCAATTGCTCAGTCTAATTTTGTTGTTTAAAAAACTTTCAGTTGACAAAATTATAGCAACTTTTTACCTTATGGTCTCTTATTGCTCTCTGTGAATTTAAATCCATTATTTACTAACGATCTTTTGTGTACCGTAATTATTTAATCATTGGTTGAAATGAAAAAGTAGAAAAAATTATAATTCATCGTTACCAAGTCCGAGAAAAACAAGAAGAAATGGCTACGAGTTTACAATTAAATAAGTCCCGTATCGTTAAAAAAATTAGAGAAACTACTCAATATAACTGGATAATTCAAATACCAAAAAACAATCCAATGTCAACTGAAATTAAAGCCATAGTGGAGGAAATACAATTGGACTTACTGAACTTAGTTCAAGGAACATGAGAAAATGGTTAATGGATGGAGGGCAAATCTTGGTTTCTACCAAATATGTGAGAGAACAGTGTTGATTTGCTCTCTATCACATGATTTTTAGTGACAAGTCTAAATTTAATTTTTAAAAAAATGATAGATTCTGCTTATGATAAACATCCTACAGGGACAAATAGTTTGTTATATCCACAGCGAAACAGGGTGGTTCAATTATGCTATGGAGATACTTCAATTCATCTGGCGTAGACACCCTTAGATTGATTTATGTACAAAATATATTAAACAACAATTTCCATCCATGTGCTTATGGATGCTCTTAATAAATGTGTTCCAATATAAAAGCGTTTCGAAACACATATCCACAATTGTGACGAATTGTTTAAAAAGCATCGATGCTATGCAGTCTTGCCCACCTCAATCTCCAGACATTAATCTAATAGGAATCACTGGGGATCACGACCCATGGCTAAAATATTTAAAATTTTAAATTGACATGGTATATGTTCGCCTAATTACATCTAAAAATTACTTGGTAAAACAGTAAATGATTATTTCCCCTTTTAATTTTTGTGATAAAAATGGCTGCCAATTTTATTCGCACATTATTTTTGCATAAAGATTGAATAACATTTTGAATTAATTATGCTATGATCGCGATGAAAGTGCATTTTTAATTAATTTTCCAATTTAAATAGAGTAAAATTTCTGAAATGGGTATTGTTGGGGTTAAAATTGAATTTCAATCAACAGCGCCGTATCCCGAAAGTTATGGGCGTGAATGACACGGAATGACGGGATTTAGGACCGTCTGTATACGAACGAGTGGAAATGTCATTTCATAAAAAGCCCGCAGATACACATTCGTACTTATCTTAATAATAAAATTGGTTTTCGTATTCCGAAGAAAGATTTTCCAAAGTGGCAATAAGTAACAAATCATGATTGGAAATCTGCAGATGGCAAGCCAAAGTTGCCGCTCAGGGGATATATTAAGGCCGTGCTAACTCGTCAACTAGCTCCCAATTGTTGGATCAACCACTAGAGGTTATTGCCGTCATTTTTCTCTCAATCTGTGATAAACCTACAAAGTAGATATAAAAGTCTGTTATTAAGTTACGCCAACCGTTTCGCCGGAGGTTTTCCTTTTTTCTCCTCTACATTTTCCTATTTCACGCCGATGTGACGGTAATGAGGAAATTACGGATTTTTCGATATTCCTTAATTTTATCATTCCGTCGTCACGATCCAAAATGGATAGCTATTAAATTTTGTAATACTACCAATATATTATTTAACTTCAACGTGTCAGAACAGTGTTAAATATTAATAGATAAACACGTTTGAACATTCCCTTGCTGCCAAGGTTGAGTTTCAGGCAATAACTCCTGCAAATATTTGCGAGCAGTAAATTTTCATGAGTCGCCATGATCACGTCACATGTGCTTGTCAGATTTTGCATTGTTACTCAGCTTTTCAGAGATAACCCGCATCTGGATCAATGTCATATGGCTTTTCAATCGTGTCGGTGAAATTTCATTTCTATAATTTATTTTATCACGATTGATATATTTACTTTGTACCCTTTTAAAATTGATTTTTCTCCAGTCATTTCGGTTTTTCGTTCGAACTTATGATCGGTGTGAGCCCGCCTTCATTTGTAACGCTACTGAAAACTGACAATTACACAATATTTTAATTCGAAAAATTAACGCTATCTTAAGTGCCACCCATAAAAAAGAACCATTTAAAAAATACCGACCAGGTAAGATACCGGTTTCTTAATCTTGTGGAATTTAATAAAATTACGATTTGTTTCTCGAGATGAAGAACATCAAACCATCCAATCTTCTGTCCGAGACAATCACTGGAAAAATTATTGTCGAGTATTAAGGTGCTTAGCAGAACGACGAAACATCTTTGGGCGCCAGACTAATATCTTGTCGACAAATCATTGTTTTAATCCCACGTTTCATTCCCCCGAGTTGTCGTCTTAAACAAATCGACAACGTTAACCTTCTTTTTCGAGACATTGTTTCGGGACTCGATTAATTTGTTTTCCGATGATTATCTCCAGACCTTATCCACTCCAGATACATCAGGATCAAAAGTAAATTTCTGAGTAATATTGCATTGCCAAACTGACTTTGTTTGACTTCGGCGTGGACTAAAATTGAAATTGACAAAAGCACATAATACACACGAGTTTGCGAAACTGGTAAGACCAACATAAGTCTCAGACAGTAAAATAAATACGTTCACTGTTTGCCGATGCTCAAGTTTTAAGCAGTCGGATGTCACGATTCGATGGCGAATCCATCGGTTCATTTGCATGAAGAAAACGGGTTTTTCGGCGCTTGAAGTGTCTCCAATTTCAATTTCGGTATGCGTCTCTGTGTTCTATATACACCGAAAAAATTATTGCTATGTAAATTGATGAGTGTTAAAATTCAGCGATGGGTTATCGTTTTTTATGGGCTTTATCTTTCTTAAGATGGTTTATTATAGGGTAGGTGTCGTTAAGTCATATTGAGGCGTGACGAAAGGCCCCGTTGGTCCCTTAAGAGATTAGGTCACTTTTTTGTTGGTTTTGGACCATTTAATAGGATAAATTCGATAAAATACAAATAAAATATAATCAGATGTAGTTGTTGAAAATAATCTTCAACTATACCATTTTATTCCTTAATAGCATATCTATTAATTCCCACAGTTTTAAGACAAGAAAGTAATTTAATTCATTGTAAAAGTAAAGATGTTTCAGATCAGTTAAACCAATACGTGTGTATCGATTTGAATTGATATTACATGTTTGCGCCTTGAAAGCCCCATCTAGAGCTAACAGGATAGTTACACCCAAACAGACACAGACTTTCTATCTGTGTTAAAAAGTGGTTTAATAATGTTATATGAAAATACAGTTCTATTAGAGTTGACGTTATTGCAACAAAGAGTTCAACTTTATCGAATTAAGGCAAAACCACTTTTGATATTGTTGCAAACACCATACATTGTACTATTTTGAAACGTACGTAATATTGAATTAGATTCTACAATTTTATGAGACATATAAATATATAATTATTTAATATTTTATGTTGATCAAAATGTGTATAATTTTGTTGATCTCAGTTGGTATAAATGTCGATGTAGCATGTCTTAATTAAGATATTATTATCTTAAGAACCCTCCTACGGTGGTGATGTATATTTCCACTTTTTGTTCACACGTCGAGACGAAGACAACGAACCAGTAACATTAATAACTTAATTTAACTTTATCCTTTAATTAAATTGATTTGATTCCGGCGTTATCTATGCAAATGAGTCTAGATATGTAACGCTTTGTCGTGAAAAACCAGATAAGAACCAGCGCAATTGATTGCTTGTGGTTTTGACAAATTATTCTAAATATCAAATACCCACAGTAAAATTAAATCCCAACAAAACATTATTAAATTTCCTTTTGAGCTAAATATAAAGTTTATTTAGTTTTAGTGGTCTATTTCTTGTTGCTTTGTTGTGAGTGTGTCGTTAATCTAATTTTAATTATGATTAACGTTCTCACATAAAGTACCACTCATTAAATCTTGACGCGGTAAAATATTTCCATTTAATCCGATTTCAACAGTAATCGGTTTAAATATTATGTAAATGTTGCCGCTAGTCCGACGAATAACAATAATTTAATATTGTACGCTTCGAAAAACACACAGAGCAGGATTTTAAGCCTCACAATATTCAAATATACATTTTACTAATCTAATTTTGTTCTTTTTCAGGTAAGACCATATTCATGAGTAGAGTGAGTATTTCGCATTTAAAAGGCTGACAATTTAACGCGGACTTCACTGTTGTGTCATTGATAAACGGGAGTGTGCGAGCATTGATTCCATGTAGTTCCATGATGGCAACTCTTGCAGCGTCATGTACCGCGGTTGTTCATTGAATTATGTGAGAGCGTCGTTTTGCTAGGCAAGAAAGGCTGACGTACAAGCTTTTGCACTCGAGACTTGCATACCATTTTGGCATTTGATGGTATTTAAAATAATTTGAACCTGGTATTTCTTTTGATACTCTTCTTAATGCTTTTAAAGTCTGATCTGAAGTTTCGTGAACTAACACACATGGAAAAATACTTGTTTATTCTTTAGTGTTTTTTGTCGCCCAGTGTTTTGTGCTGTCTAGATTTTGAGATAAAAATAAAAAACGTTTAATAGAATAAAAATCGTTATCACTGATTTAAAGTTACATAATATAAAAATCAGTGAACATACACAAAAATAATTGCGCAGCATCATAAATATTTATTTTTATTCCTGCGATCCAGACAAACTGAACGGTCCATAAAGCACATAAAACTCGATTGGCATTAATGGATTATTTTGGCAGGAAACCACACACGATTTCACGGCCCATCTAATACGTTTGGTCTGCCAAATTTACTAAGAAAACTAGCTTTCTTTGAAACATCATCCCGATGTTTATTTTAGATGAACGGTTACAGAAGTGACTCTCGGTTTCACTCGTTAAAAACGCTTAAAATAATACACGGGGATGTTTGTTTTCCCGTGCTTTAAGTGGCTCATCTTACCCAATTACGAGTGAGCTTTACTTCTGTGATTAATGATGGGAACTGAATGAACCCATTTATGAAATAAAGCCAAAAGTACGATTCTATTGAGTTTCGCGTGGGGTTGAGAGTAAAAACTAATTATTAGATTGGACCGCAGGACAAAGGGAGAACATCTCCTCGCACGATTTGTCCCCCCAAAAAGTGGAATGGGATGCGACCAAGTGAGGGGATAACGGATGGCGTGTCCGGCGGACAGATAAGAACATCACGGACACAGAGCCATGTGTGACCGCCAGCGCCTGTTTTCATCCCTCCCTCTTCACCCTCTTAATGCTGGGCAATCCCGCGGTTCGAACGGTTCGAGATGGCCGCATTTATTGGTAAACTTCGGGACATATGGAACGATTCCGGGGTCGGTCGACTTAACGCAATATAAACCGGAGAAAAACGAGGATATTTGTTTTTGATAATATCGAAAATGAGATGAGTTCGCAAGATATGAATTATTTAAGGGACGACGATTGTATCTGAGGGCGGTTTCGGATTTCCGGGACTCGGAAATATCGACGACACGTAGGGGATCCTGTAATGCGGGTCAAATATCACATTTTATTCCTTGGAATATATTTGATTTGATGTTATGTAACTTTTCTGAACCTGATTTCATTTTGAGGCCCAATTAGATTGAAATATGATCGATGCGTTTTATATTGTTAAAGTGTTTGGTATATTTCCCCTCCAAACTATGTCAGATCGGAGGTTGGTACGTGATTTGAAAACAACGACAAAAGCAACCCATTGCTCCGGGACAGATAAAGTGCGGGGTTGATTTGTTGCCAGTCTCTCCACCGTATCCTTCGATATAATTCTCAAACAAACGTTCAAGAACTTCCAAGAGCTATTGGAAATTACTTTCCCCGGTATGCAAGCCACCGCCAAGTTTTGTTTATCTTCTTGATAAACGTTAACTTACTTGGACTGTTATTGAAGGATCTGACTTGTTTTATGAAGTCAGATGTTCTGTTCTATTGAGTACGATTTATGAAATTTCATCTCCGATTAGTAATTAGAAGATGAATAGAATAAAATATTCTGCGGACTAATTATATAAAACTAATAACATGTTTTGTTTAAGTTAATAAAGCTTAATGTTTTATTTCCATTCATGTTAACAAATTGCCACAGGCATAAGTAAAGCAAATTGTTACTTGTTAATAAAACAACCGGTTATTTAGTTACTTAGAGCTTTTAACTAATTAATGTTTTACCCGGAACATGTAACTGTGGTTATTTACTTGCTAAGTTTCAGTGGCATGCAACAGAACTAATGCGTCGCGAAAAGTACATATAAAAGATACTCAAAACGTTAATCGATTTAATAACCCTTTGAAAACCGAATCTCATTTTGTGTCCCTTTGACCTTATGCAAATTAATTATTCACAATAGAGCCGTTCGTATGTTTCAATGAGTACTGTTTCAAAGATTTTTTTTTTAATTTCACTTTGGTCAAAAGAATAATATTTTATTTTTCAGGCAATTGTCCTAGCAAGGATAGATAAATCGCTTGGAACGCTTCGAGACTTAATTCAAGTAAATGAATGGTTGTAGACTTGGGAGGAAATTAAAAGTCCAACTAATGCTACTTAATGACCCGCATGGCCGAAAAAGCTTTTATGTCCTAACATATTGAAAAAAATGTAGTGGTGTCGTTTAACCCCACTATCAGTCGGATTCTTCAAATGTCTGCTCCGTTAATTGAGGAAATAATTTATCCCTTTGGTTCGAATGCCAAAGTTTTAATTAAACTAATCGTCACCATCGAAACGAATTTGTTAAATGCCTGAAAAGTAATAAATTCGAAACGTGATATTCCGGTCGTGCGGAGGCACGTCAATTGAAAAAATAATTTTTCATCGGTTGTGGTACGATTAAATAAATCAATTTCGACAAATAATTCAACTACTGGAAAAAACATATTAACGGAGGCATTGCATGACTGTCAGTATTTATATTAAGTGACAGATAATATATTGCTCATATCTGTTATTCTGTTTCAATTGGGTTACGTTTTAAAGGAAACAGCTTGAACTCAAACAAAACGTTGCACAACTGGACAATCATAAATCAAATCGAATATACAATTGTCGTTGTAAATATTTAGTTGTTACGGAGTATTAGAGAATGTAACTCGAAGTACTTACTAAATTGCTTAAGTCGTATTAAAATTTCCATTCTATGACAGCATTATCGTGTGACAAAGAAGGGGAAAGATGTCTTGAAATTTCTGAAATGCATGTGACTAATTCAATTACCGCGGAGACAATAGGAAATTTGGCTTTCAATTTCATTAAAGCCAACAGAAATGAAATTTCCTCTTTGCAGCACTGCCTATTGTAGCGACTTCTAAGTGGTTCGCTCCATTTTCGCTCGTGTAATAGAGATAAATTTCGTTAGTTTTTGCAACAGGCGGTCGTGAGCTGCCTCCCCTATCCGGGGCAAACTCGTTTCTTTCGATTATTCCTTATTTTGAGTTTTACTCGATACCTTTTAGAGTAAACAGACATAATTGAAACGGTTATATCGGAGAAAAGCTTCCATGTTATAATGAGATTTATATCTATAAAAAACTTCTTTGTTAACAAATTAAAATATTAAATTTTTCTGTAAATAAATTAATAGTTACATATTGTAATGAATATTGATTGTAATGACTTCATTATTAAGTCATGCTGATCGATCAAATAAAATCCTTTGTTATTTAAATTTATTAATTGTGATGATGCAAACGAATCAATCACTAGATTTAATTAGAAACACACTTAAAGTCTTGAAGTGGTGGAACCTTGGCCCGATTCCGCCGAAAGCACAAATATACATTTTATATAAATGCTAAAAAATTTCGTCATCGTTATACTGGAAGCTCTTTGTGGAAACCATTGAGATCACAAAGAGGGAACAGGCAAAGAAATTGCCATCGGCGTTCAAAAACGTGACGAAATTAACGAGCCAAACACTCTTAGATGTTTTAGATGTCAACATAAAACCGCTTTAATGAAATGTTTGCCCAAAGTGTCTCCTTTCAACACCGGGATAAATAGACCCACTTAATAAATAATATCCGAAGCGTCTAATTTGTGTTCCTTTCAGTATGCCCGTATGAAAGCTACAATTACGACGACCAGAAAAATATCCCGGCACGAGTGCCTTTGTCTACGTTTGATTAAGTCATTAAATGTAATTTGTCGGTGCTCTAAAAAGATTTCAAATCGTTGTAATAACAGAGAACCCAACCACGTTAACTGGCTTGGCTGTGGTGTCTTTTATGCAGCCCTGAAATGGGATATTTTCCAATAACTTTCTTCCATGCTCCTCTAAACCCCGGTCAAAATAGATTAAAGATCGTGGGATGGAGGAAATTCCGTCATTCTTATTAAAGGGATCACCTTGTGCCCATAAATTTTTTAGTGTGTAACTTTTAAAGTTGTTAAGTAAAAGTGTTTAATTGATGCAGATAACGATCTTCTGTGGGCGCAGAACGACTGGTGCAATAAATAAACTTGTCGTCGTTTTTAAAGCAGCATTCAATTTGTCTGCGAAATTCATAAATAACGGTGCATAATTCACATTGTTCTGTATATATCACAATGCGTTTTGCATTAATTCAGGTTCGGCCCGTGTTAATACGTAGGTTTATATGGACTGTTCAGCGCGTCTTAGGAAGGCACTCCTACGGGTGTAGTAATCTACACCAAGATGGATGGGGCTCGACCACAAATTATGGTCTTTACCAGACTTTGTTTAAATTATTAGCGTTCTCTGTACATGTTATCATCAGACACCGTCACGGTTTTACCTCGGAGAATTTATTTAATTGAGTTGTAAACTTTGTTGAAAAAATTGGAACAGACAAAACCAATAAAATTCGTGTGACAATTTTTGTGTACAGGTCTTAAGGCACGTTGCTTTATCGACTGAATTAATTCTGTGAATTTATGACGTGCTTTTTAATTCTATTACCTAATGCCCCTTAATTCTGGTGTAAACCGATACATCGGCCATATAATTTATCAGCGAAGTGACAACCGATTTACATGAAAATTCAATATATCAAGATATTTTAAAGTGTCTAATAGCCGAGTTGTGTTAGATTATCTTCTAGTTTTCTTGGCACAGAAACGAATACTCCAAGAACCACTCATAAACTGTAATCCTTTAATAAAGCCGTAAGACGTTATGAGTTACTAAACTAAATTCAATATGAGCTTATCAACAAAATACAGTAATTTGTGATACTTCAAAGATGGAGTTCGAGCTATGAATTCAATTTTAATTAACTGTGTTAGATAAAACGTGATTACGACGACTCCATTATTTATTTCTTTAACAATTAAGTCTCTCGAGTAGACGTTTAAATTACTTGAATCAGCCAGTAATTACCACTAAATACTTACAAAATAATTGTTGCATTTATCGAATTGTCCAAATTTAGAATTCCATTTCCGTTAATTAAGTAATTCAATCCAAGAAGGAATTATAAAATAAACAACACACCTAATTAACATACAATGTTTTTTTTTATGGCGAAGAGTCACTTCGAAATGCCTAAAATAATTTCCTTCGGAAGTGTACTCTCGCATAAACAATGCGCGAAAGAAACATTTCGGAATTCGCAGTACATTTCCTATTGAACGGTCGGAGTTTCAGAAGAGACATTCTCGGTAAAGTGGCGATTTTATACCGGTTTTATGATGACATCTCTGAATGCTCCGTTAATTGCAGCGCATTCTTGGCCATCTCCAACGCAGTACTTATAAAGCTATTTAGTTATTAAATTTACAAACCTATTTGTGAATTTGTTTTCGATGTAAATCTGCAACTGATTGTAAATTATTACAGGTTTTGCCTTTTGAATTTATGAATATGAATCTGTGCGGAATAGTTGTTTACCCGGACTGAATAGTCGTTTATTCAGTTGCTTATAAACAAACGAACAAAACTGAACCAAACACATAAATTACACAGTTTTTTCGATAATTGCAGATCATCAGGTACTTTTAGTTTTCTGTGAATTTGTAACGTTATTTTACGTAGCTTACACGTCCAATAAATGTGTATTATTTCGTAAGCGAACTTACGGTTTAATAGTGTGCATAAAAGTAAATACACACATAAATAACGTAAATTGGTTGCGAGAGCATCACCCTCATATATTCTGGTGCTTATTGTGAATAGTAAATCAACAGCAAATGAACAGCAAAACCGTTTCTTTTTGCCTTATATACGCAAATTAAGATTTCAACTGCCTAGCCCTGATTTACAGCCATCAGAATTATTCTCCGTTGCCCAATCCGACAAATTTACAAGCTAATAAAATTTAAAATTTAAGGACCTAATTTTAAATTCATGCCTCTCCATAAATTGCAATGTTATAACGCCGAACAACGCGGCATTGCGTCCTTGCAAAAATCCGTGCCGAATTTACAGCCAGTGTGAGGACGAAAACACGTCCATAAAATGTCATACGTAACTTAATAAAAGCTGTAATTGGCTTTAACGTAGATCAAAACTTATGGTGTTTTTTTCCACGTTTGCACACAGGCCAGTAAATCACCGATCAATTCCAGGTGTCGTGCGGAACAAGAAAAAACTTGTATTCCGGCCATTAATCATTGTAATATTGAAAGAAAATTTATAAAATCGAACGTGTTCTGCAACCTTAATATTTACCACGGTTTATCACAAGTTTGCTTTGTTGTTGAAGCTTTTCTGTAGACTTTTTATTAGTGGAAATGTGTTTCCAATGCTTTTAACATTTTTTCAATTACTCTCCTGTCTAAACCCAAGTAAAACATTATAGTTTTGTTGATTTAAGTCCATTTACCATATACGAGCATTTTCACTTGATGAATAGTAAGTTTACTGTGGCTCAACTAAATATATTTAAGTCAAAGTTCTATGACGCTACACAACACACATATCCCCAGAGAGCAGTACAGAAACACTCATCTACACTTAAGGCCCGTGTAATGACTTCCTCATGCCAAGTGGAATCTTTCCATCTGGCATAAATGGCTTTAAACATGTAGAATATTGTTTTAATCAAGGTCAGATCAGACAGTGAGTGTGATACGGGCCGCGTCTAAAGCACCTATCACCTCTGAGTGTTGGATAATGCCACTTCGATACCATCAATAAGGTTTCCCATTGTATCCCGCCACAATGTTCTGCATGTGTTAAGATGAACAGAGTAATTTGCATAATTTATGGCTTCATAATGCCACGACGTCTAACAAATTTGCAACATTATTGCGTCCCAATGTAAACCGTCCGTCGAAAGAACACACATTCGTTTATTTTTAATCAAAAATTACACCGTGCAAAACATCGCGAAACAGCGACAATAAACAATCGGATCCCGTCCGTAGATGGAAACTTTCCAACTTCCCCAGCTAACTTTACCTCGAGTGTCATGCATGCACCAAAGTAAGTGTTATTTCACAAGTGCTGATAATCTCGGCCAGTAAGTTGCAGCCGTGCAAAAAGAAATGATATGTGTTTATGGTCCTGAACTTTCGGCATAAGCGCGCCCGACTCCGAGATCTGATACATGTGATTTAACTGGATTCCGGAATTTCTCGGCCGGTGTTTTCCGACATTCAAATTACATCCGTTCGAATTTCTGGAGCATACTTGTACGTTACGATGAACTCGCGTCACACTAACGAATGTCGCTGATGTTTTGTTTTTTTGTTTCAGGTAAGACCCAATATATTTTCCTCACGTAAGTTTATTAAAGAAAATTATTGAGGTGAAGCCGGTACGACTAAATTAACCGGCCAGACTGAAAGAATACTATTGAAGTTTTCATTTTAATGATCCTAAAATTATACGGGAACATTGTGGAACTGTAACGAGCAAAGAATGTTCGCCTATTAGATGACGGGTACCTTTACACAGTGCCTCTGTTATTATCAATACAGTTTAACATAAATACCATTTACTTGGTGCAGTTTCTAGCTTAAATGGCAAAAAACAAACGGCGGTTTCCTTTGCTGAAGTGCATACACTATTAAAATAACTAAAATATTTTCAAGGTAAAACTTACCTTGTTTCTCTGCGACATTATTATTCCGCTTAAAACGGAACTAATTTTCATATAACTGGAATAAGTGTAAGTATTACTGGTTTAAAGATTTTTATATCATATTATGACAAGTATAAATAAACACACGCTCCTTGTTTGGTCTAGTTTTAGTTGAATTAATTACGTTTTAATGAAAACGTTAATGTTTTACATATATCCCGGGGCACCATTGGTACAATCTAGATAATGAAAGCCGATGATCCAGATAAGCTCGGTCGGTTTTATTGCTATAAGCATTATTTTAAGATCGTAATCTATTTACATGCATCGCTTAGGATTTAATTTTAAAAACGTACTATCGATGTGGCAAAAACGGCATGTTTTAATTGAATTTCTAATCGACATTTTGGTTTATTCAGATGAAAAATAACAGTTCAATAGACAACATCTCTATTTTAAATTGTAACACATTTTAGTTCAACAATTTAAAAATTTTAAATAATATTAATTTTTTTATGAACATTCTGTTATTCATTAATTATTTTTTGCTTTTTGTGTAAATTTTTCAGAGACATTTATTAAGAGTTCAAAAATTAAAAGTTTAAAGGAGTATTAAAACGGTATTAAAGAAGTTTTAAAACATTATCGACAATATTTACTTTTATTTCATATTTTTAAAATGGCCTATAAATTAAGAGTTTAGGAAAGATTAACTCCTGATATTAATGTTTAAATTTATTTTAAGTTTAACTACCCAGCAATAAATGTCGCTACCGATTAGATTAATTTTAGAATTAGTTTTCTTATTTTTATAAAAATACATTTATTTTGCGATGTAAAAAGTATCCCAGATTTTACACCGTAATATAAACTAGTCACGATGAAATATTAAAATGTATACAGGTCGCATATTTTTTGAGATAATTGTTGTATTATTTACACACTACAGTATATTTTAATGTTACAATTTTTTTTTAATATCTGTAGAAAAACTAAAATAATTGACATTTATCATAAAATGCTTCAGAATAAATTCGTTTAATTCGCGAATAACAATGTTTATCGGTCGTCACCATGCTGTGTCATGAACAACGATGCTCCTGGAAGACCTATTGTACAAAGAAGACATCTCAATCGAGATGACGTTGTTAGGGCCTTTGCACAGAAGTGATAATGCAAAATCAAGAAGAACAATCGCAAAGGTACGCGGCAAACATGCTCCAAATAAGTCAACTGGTTATTCATAGATTGTGAAATAGGTGCAAAGAAATTGATATTAGTCATAGGAGACCATATACTGCTCGTCGGAAACTGACTACTCCTCGAGAAGATCGATATTTGGTTCAGATATTTCTTCAAGAACAAACAAGAACAGCTCGCCAGTTGGGAAGAAGAAACTTCGCTAATGAACTTTGTAACAAGATAGTCTAAGACCACACACTGCCAGTTGTTCAAAATTTCTTTGAAGAACCTAATTTGGGGTTTATGGAGTAGACAGCGAATAGCTCCGATATGATTCCGATAGAACATCTTTGGAACATTCTAGGACGACGTTTAAGATATCTGGAATCCGCAAATAACTTTCAACAATTAGTTGAACAGTTTCAATGGAATGGAACAATGTACTCCAATGATCCGCCGATTAATACAATCAATGCCTCAACATTGAGCCAAACTTCAAAGAAGTAGAGGAGGATGTACTCACTATTAAATATAGGGATACCTTTAATTTTTCGGCATTTTATAAAGTTAAATTAATTTGAATATCGGCATATATTTTCTTTTTTGTTACACCGTTGTCTACTATGATTAAACTATGTAAAATTTATTATTCAGTTTTTATATGGATGTTCAAAATTTTATTTCGATATATTTATTAAATAAAAATTTACTTTTTGAGGTGATATCTATTTCATTGTGACTACTTTAATTTATGTCATTCAAGTTTCTTCCTAATTTATTGGGTAGTTTAATTTATTTAGAAAACTATTTTTACAACTTAAATTATAATTTTTTTAACATTTAAGTGACTTTCTATTGGCAGTAATTTGTACAAAACTACACATGACTGTAGTGCCACAAGATTGTTTTGTATCACAATAAGCATTTTCAATTACCATGTAGTTTAAATTCTTAAACAGTGTGTCATAAGTTTTCCCATCGTTTCTCCCAATCGTAAATCAAGTTG
This sequence comes from Aethina tumida, assembly GCF_024364675.1. Taxonomy (NCBI): domain Eukaryota; kingdom Metazoa; phylum Arthropoda; class Insecta; order Coleoptera; family Nitidulidae; genus Aethina; species Aethina tumida. The sequence continues at coordinate 17,081,206 of NC_065437.1, read as the reverse complement.
TTTTCAATTTGCGCATAGCACAAACAAAAATCGCGGAATCCCAAACAAAACGCATTGTTTATATGCCACAACCGCGTCTGTTTACCTCGAACGCTAAAATAGTTCTTCAAACTTAACTGCACATTATTCATGCTCACGAGACTTAAATAAATCACAGTTTCGAAATTCGAGTTATTGGTAAAAATGTCACCCATTTAATTTACGTGCGACGAAATTTTATTAAACATGACTAATAATGTTGGCGCGAGATAAATTGACTGTCATTAATTGTACCGTCGCCACCATCTATTTTCGTGTGGTCGCGTCCGGAGTTTTATATCTCTTTTAAACTTTTTTCCGGGTTAAGAGTGTTTCAGCTTGTTTAATGGTCATCACAAGGAAATGTGGGTCAATTCAGCGAGGTGCAAATAAAAGGGGATGCGATTAAATATACATAAAGAGCCGTGGAATGCGATTTACACGGATTCAACTGGGAGAACCCTGTTCACCGCTTCAGAATTCCAAGCATATTGAATTTAACACCGGGTCTGAACTATACACACACACGCCTACGGAATGTTCTTGCTGTACAGATTATAATTATTAATTTACAATGATGTCCCAGTGTTAAATTAGTTTATTAATATGAACTAAAATATTCCTGACATACATATTGCATAATGGATTCCAGCAACATTGCCAGGATCTGCTTAGGATAGATCCTCGACGTAATATCATTAGGACACATTGTGTTGTATCGTCATTAAGATATAATCTCATACACTCAAGGACTGTAGTTAACAAGTGATCACCGGATCCTTGTGATTGTATCCATGTAAGCAAAGTATACGACGAGGATCCGTGTAACAACGGAAGCTTATCGGATCTCGTTGTTTGCTCAGTTTCAATTTGTTAATAGCATCTCTGGACCGGTACAATAAATTTGTTGGTGGATAAGTTTTGTTTATTAATGAATCTTGCCGAAATGGATAATTCAATCCCAAAGAGTTAAGTAAGGCCTACGCATCTTTTGGGTACACGTCAAAATAGAGTCGAATTTCAATATTTTGAATTTTTGATAACTGAAAACAAATTGGTTGGCAGTGGCTTCCTGGGTGAAAATTATCTGGAGTTTAAATTTATATATTATTGTCAGTTTATGCAGTATGTTTTATAACAATAATATAATATAATTGTTTATTAGTGGGTTTATCTAGGTATTTATTAATATTTGAAAAAACATTCAAATTCCTTACGTAAATTTACTTTTCCTTTTTTAGCATTTAGTAGCATTTCCATTATTTTTAACAACTTCTAAATATCTTTTATTCATACCAAAGGTATTCAATTGGATTGAGGTTTGGGCCAAGACATTACATGTACTCCTTGAGAAGTGCATTCTTCACGAACAGCAAATATTTTTATTTTCCTGTCCATGGCTCTGTTAATTTTACGTTTTCTACCACTTTTGGGAACTCCTTTCAGTGTATTCCTTCTGTTAAAATTGGAAATCGTCCTCTAAATGATCGATTTGTTTAAATTTAAATCGACTGCAATGTTATTCCGCTTTTCACCATTCCGAAACATTTCTACAATTCGTTGTTTAATTTGTATTGTTAAATGGTCAATTTTAGGCATTTATAACTTTAAGGAACGATATCGAACACACAAATAAATTAAAAAATATATTCAATATACGGTTTGGTTGCTTTACTTATAAACCCTGCTAAAAAGATACATAGAAACTATGTAATTATAGATATCCATATATAAAGGCAGATATGAAATGTTTAGACACTTAATAATTATAAAATTAATTTAAATTAAAAAGAATCGTTTACTTAATGAAATAATTAAGTTTTCTAAGTTAAGCTACAATGTAGCAGTATCTTTTGTAATATCTAACTTACATGATAAATACATATTTATAAATTTTTATCTATGTATTGTATTTAATAACTCGATTTTTTGTGTTTTATTTGTTAGTTCTACACGAAACAGACAGCTATTACAATTTTAAAATAGTTTGGCTTTCATGGTACCTTTAATCTTTAAAGCGTCAAAGCTTTCCACAAGAGTTAAATCGAGGTATATTAAACAATCTATTTCAATAGGTAAACCTCGGTGAATCACCGACACTTGTGCACATGAAGAACTCCAATATTTCAATATTACATCGAAATGCCGGAATTGTATTATCCCAACGTCTGCCATTTTCCGAAAGCCAATTGATTCCAGTAACGCAGCATAATGAAAAGCGAACCGAATATCTTTTCGGCAAATAACATTAAATTGGGAATCGGGGTACGTTTGCGGATTGCAAAACGTAGAATCAAAAGGAAATTACCGGCGTAAGAAGATTTCGAATTTCGTCCAGGAATCGATGTACTCTGCAGTGTATTGCAACCTGCTGTGGGTCCTAATCGAATATTAAATCTCGTTCTGTTGTTGTACTTTAATTAAAACGGTCTTTGTTTCGGATGGAAGTCCCGGAGGGAATTTCATTTGCCATTACGCCAGGATGAATATTCAAGGTACGAAACCAAGAAAAGGATTGAATGTTTTTTTTATTTAATATCGGTCCGCACAAAATAATGTTTCCAATTTCGTTTTGGTCTTTAAACCGGATTGTTTTCTTATTTTCCCAGGATGGGATTTTTTAACGCTGAATTTGCGACCCAATTTAATTTCAGTATATTAGAAGCAATAATTTTCAGTTGGGGAAACTTTTAACCTATTGTCTGAGGAAACGGAGGAAAATGAAATAATAATGATGATTAATTACGACGATCCGCAAAGAAGAGAAAAAGTTTATGTAGATTAAACAGTGAACAATTTCCTAATAGGAAACTAATTTCGCAAGCTGTTGTTAGCCAACTGAATTTACTTAACCGAGATACCGTTTATCTTATTCAGGATTACATTATCCAATAAAACATACCATGAAAGCTCATTTTAATAACTCAGGTTTTATTAAATTCCTGCTAGTTGATACAAAATGGAAATAAATCTTAAAGCGAAACTTAAACCGGGTTATCATCTTTAAGTTATGTGTTCTCCTAAAAAATGTTTTTTATTTTGTATGATTAAACTATTGTGGACCCTTCCAAACAATATTTAATAGGAGATACACCCTCGCATGTTCCACAATGGAGAACGAATGATGTAGAGAGTCTAACGTCTTCTATCACAGTCAACGATATAAATAAATGTGGCAGCAGATAAATGTTTCAACAATAGAGAATTATAAAGCGAGGCAATAAAAGAAGTGCTAACACTTATTTCCATTTCACACCTGATTAATGCCACGAGAACGTCGACCATCTATAAATACGCACGAGATCTATTAATTTATGGTGTTGGTTACATTTACTGCCGACATATTCCATCGTCGGCGATGGAAAAACTTTTCGAGAAGCCAACAACTGGAAAAGCGACTTCGTTACACTCGGCTCATTCTTTACCTGATGTATTGGGTTTCGGTAATCTTAATCCACCCCGTGTTTGTTTTGTATTCATGTTATTCAGGGGTGTGTTTCGACATGTCTTTATTACATTGTGTTCTTTCTCGAGACTCTAAAGCGATATCAAACAGTTACGCCCACTCTTGTACATGTTTTGTCTTAACACGTAAATAAAGTTGTTTTAAGTACAATGAATAAAAAATACTTATTAACACTAATTTTAATATAATGGGTGTTTTTATTGTTTTCTATTGACGTAAGGAGCGTAAAACGTTGAGACTTTATTGTTGGGCGTCCGATAATATTTTAATAAACACTTTATTATCGAGCCGTAAAAAAGGAATAAAATGTGACTTTTACATTAAAAGTTTACTCTGTGTGTCGCCGGTCACATACATGTTTATGTATTTAAGTCGGAATTGGCAATAAAACCTTCATATAGTTCATGTATAGATCTCACCGCATTTTATGGTCTTTTGGAATTTACCACGTTTATGTTGTGATATCGCTAAACTATGTTTATAAAAGAAGTTTTTGAAAATTGTAAATCCAAAACTTTCATATATCATAAATAAAATGAAAGCTTATGTATGAACATCCCAATATAAACGTCTGTCTGTGTAGTTTATTGTATCCCCATATATTTCACTTCGAATGCCCGCATTGTAGTTATCTAACACCAATTTATTTATTTTAAAGCACAAATTGAAATTTATATTGCACAATTTAAATGTTTATGGCGCACATATATTCTCCGCAGTCATACACGATCAACAGCCTTATTTGGACAATTCAGATGGCAGATAACGAGCAAACTATATTTTAAAAACACATATTGGATGAAAGAAGATTGAATAAATAAGATAAGGCAGTTACAATGAAATATTATTAACATTCATCTTGAATATTTTTACCGTAAACCAAGAATCAGACAAATTAATATTGGAGGTGGCTTTTTTATAAATGAATAATATTTCAAAATAAATAATTTCGTAGTTTCCTGTATGTCAAACGCAATTATCATGAAAAGAAAGGTGGTTCTTTTTGTGGATCTGAGTAATTAAAACTGGGTAATAATCGTTAGTGCACTTACCAAAATTAAAAACACAAAGACCATCATGATATTTTTTGACTAAATAATGTCAGAAAATCAGACTCTTTCATTCGCGTTAATGGCGTTATTTGGAGGGATAACGGGCTTTCAGCAAAACGTTACAGAATCACTCGGACAAACACTCGTCGTTCGTGAAGTTTTTACAATGTCCAGGGACATTTTTATGCGACTTTAAATACACACATTACCGTGTCAAAATGGGCGAACACCGAACGCCGGTTGACGTTTTCCTAACATCAGTCAGCGATAAGCATCAACGCGGAAAGCTTTAAAGCTCGTTTTAAACCGCCGAAACGGGAAACACACTTCGATTTTTTGGATTGACGGGCTTTTCGCCACTTTATAAACTGTTTATTGGCGCTGACTTTTGTTGTTATGGGATAAATCAGTGTTTATTTATCTTCCGGCGTCGAAGTCGGTTAGCAAAAATGTTCGAAAGCTCTTTAAACTTTCATGCAATCGAGAGTGAAAAGTTGGTTCGTTTTAATGCCGCCGGAATCTTCAGAACATCAACCATCGTCCCGTGGTCGAAACTGAAAGCGTACGTAAACGCTAAAAGAATAAACGGGAAATGTGACTAATTGGTGCAATTAGACCGGAAACGGTTCCGATAAATTTTTCAGACCCGTAAATGATTTCGGCCGATCTGTGCCATAAACAAATAAAAGTGATTGATCAGTGCTATTAGCAAAACATCGACCTCGAACCGACCAATCGGCCAAAATAATCACGCATGCCAACGTAGTCTACAATAAATCACTAATTCCAAACAATCAACAGGCAACCCGCCTCAGTGCGAATGCAATTAATATGTTTATGTTGATTGTATCAGATAGCAATTAATAATTCTAATAGTGGAAAGCACTATTGCCGATGACTAAATTATTAGTTGACCGTTGACAGTCAGTTTTAATTGGCGACGGTAATTTGTTTGCGATCGACACGTTCCTACATTCGAGCTATAACGTTCGTAAGTATAATTATCTATACTTGAATTGATTGTTCTATAATATTTTAATTATATATAATTACTTCCTGAGTTATGTTTCACTGTGTTCAACAAAAATATTTCTACAAAACATGAGCAACAATAGGAAGAAGATTGTTATACCAAATCGACTAGTTTTGAAATTTGAAATATTATGATACTCTAGTAAACATATCCCTACATTTTTTCAAATATTTTTAGTCACCGTTATTTTTCAATTGGTAACTGAGTCTATATATGTTAGGATAAAGAAATTCAATTTCCTTTCTAATAAAATATCACTCATATTTATTAAGAATCTCTCTTATACTGGACGTCAGTTGAAGTGTTTGGAGACATGTTTTTTTATCTTTTTAACCAACCATTCATGTGCCGATAAAGTTACCGAAATTTAATGCAATGTAAAAATTTTTAATTCGCTAGGCTCAGCCACAAACATTGAAAATATAAAAAAAAATAATTTTTCGAGACCACAATTTTTTCTTTTGGGCCGAAATTAACCCATAAAGAGCCCGAAATTTCTGTTCTGCCAAAATCATTTAAACTCCATGATTGCTTTCACATAGAATTATTTAAAATTATGAAATAGGCATTATATTTGAAGCCCAAATTTTCTACTTAAGAACTTTATTTAATATATTAGAAGCCCGAAATTCCCATACTGTGAAAATTTTTAATTCAGTATATCCAATAGTATATATGTAATTTAACCTTACTCACAAACTAACTTAAAAATTAATTAAAATGGCGATTATTTTTGAAGCCCAAAATTTTTGCTCTTGGGTCGAAATTAGCCCTCAAAAAACTCGAAATTTCAGTACAGAGTACATTATGGAATCGATAGAGTTAACACCGTTTAATGTCAATGAGAAAACTGCTTGTCCATAGAAATCTTAAAATTTAAAAAAAAAACTCATTATTTTAGAGCTATTTCTTTTTCTTTTTTCTTCCATTTAGAACCCCATAAAGAAACCAAAATTCCTCCTACAAAAATTTTGGTTTCAATAACTTGTCTCCGAGTGGGATCTAGATTTACGATAAAATTACATCCTCATTTTAAAAATAAAAAAAGATTATTTTTCGGGCTTAAAATGTTTACAGAAATAAAACGAAATTCCCATATAATTGTTATGCTATTTTGTCGAAGTGTTTATGTTAACTCAAATAACACAGATTTAATCATGAAAATACTTTTTAAAATTAAAATTTTATAGTACTGTATACAACTGTAATAGTAAATTAATATTATATTTATTAACTGTAAATAGAAGAGCTCTAACTAAAATATTTAACATTTTAAAAAATTGCTACTACTGTATATTTTAGAAAGTCTCACAAATCTTATTAAAAATTTTGTTTTATAACTATTTTATAAATTTCCTTCAAAACTGAACATCTCGAAGAAATAACTTCTGAATTATTCTTTTAGAACTTATACGTCACAATTTAATGTGTTCAACGAATTCGACATTAGTGGGAAAGAATAAAAAAGGAAGAACGAAGAACGTCGTGCATATGACGGAGGCCATCCAGGATTAAATACCGCGGTTGTAAAACATGTGTCGTGATTCATTGGCAGACGAGCGTGGCTAAATAATGGCGTGCGTTTAGTATTTATAGTGGCAATTAATGGACGGTCTGTTTTATTTCGTCTAGAGTTCACCCGGCACAATAAAAGCCCCGTAATGAGACACTCGTTTAGCGGGATAATCTCGGGATTGTGTAAATCTTGCCGTTTCATTGCGAAGGTTTTACAGCCAGTAAAACATTTCGTCAGGCATTTCATATTGTGGGTTTCTATTAATACTGCCGGAAAAATGTGCCAAGTTTTTGAATGGAAACGGTGGAAAACAGTTCGTGTTGAAATGTCAGCGAGGCTTGAATTGTCGACGGCCTTCTTAAAATTAGAAAAGATAAATGTCGTATGTTTAAACTGAAATTATGTGTCGTGAATAAAGAAAGGGTGCTTAAGTAGAAACTTTTTACTTCACCAAAAAGTTCTGATGTGCTGGAAAGGGCAATTTATACTTTCGTTAATGAACCCAGGTGCATTTTTTGAGGTCTCCCCCGAACAATAGAGTTAGTATCCAGCCGGAAGGTTTTTGCGACAGGAATCTAATAAGGATGCCATAAGCCAGAATAAGCAGGAACTATAAAAACAAGAACGCTCATAGTCCTGCCGCGAGTAACTATATTCGGGACAATAAAGTGTTTTGCCGGAGGGTGCATTCAGTTTTAAGTATGCCATTACCTCAAGATGTATGGAATGCCTTTTTATTGAGATGCTAATAAAGATATTTTTCTTAGCGACAAATCCTTTTAAAATTCTGGCTCGGAATAAGTACAGCAGATAATTTAATTCGCTAAAATGGAATTGTAATAATTTTAAAAGCTGATATGGAAATTTCGCGGATGCATAAACAAAGTACATAATCCTCGGATAGAGGGTTCCAACCCCCATTCGACGCAGTATTAAATGTCACAATTGTTTCTGCTGGAAATGAATTTTTGACGAAGTTAAACACTGTAAATACGAGATTATTAGCCATTTTTATTTCGCGCAAAGTACATAAAATCTACGGCACGTTATTTGGTATTCAGGATATTCCGAGTTAGATTCGATTTTCCTAAACGAAAACTGTCGAGTCAAATAATAGTGTCGCTTGCAGTATACGTATAGTAATATAGGTTCAATTTACATAAAGTGTTTTCCTTGTACACTATGAAATTTATAACTCAATATAAATATGTTCTCAGCTTAAAAACATTCAATATCTTTGCAAATATATGTTTTCCAACACGACGAAAATGCGGCATAGATAAATTAATGTTTACTTACTATTTAGTAAATTATTAACCATATTTTAGGATAAAATAATAAATTACGTACTATTTGAAATATATAAAATGTTTCACCTTATTTATTAATAATCCATTTTACGGTTGATGATGTAATTAAGAACAAAATAAAATGATCATAATCATCAAATAAAATTAACTTAATTAAAGTAGCGGTTTTGAACCCTGCCGCAAAATGATTCAACTCATAATTACGACCGCATTTATTCATTATCAACAAGCAATATTTTCCATGTATGGTTGATTTACAGCTCGATACACATGAGTTTTTCATTATTATTTTCTGTAATCAGTTCAAAAATAAATAAATTTATTTTTGTTTGCCTTTGTAATTAATATTTTAAATGTATATATAATGTTAATATCAAATTACTTGTATGTATGACAAATATAAATAGTTATTTGTTTAAACTAAAGTCGAAATGTAAATACATTATTGTTATATGTAAGTATGAATAAATAAAATTAATTACCATCTGGTTGTTTCATAAATAATTGTAAACTTTATATTTTGACATCACTTATTTCAAAAACTTTTGGTATATTTGGAGTAAAACAATTGCCAGGATAAATTATTAAGCAAAAGGTGATGCTCTAGTTTTGAAATAAGACAAACAATTTAATTAATCAACGGCTCCCGACGGCGTTGTCTCGAAGAGATAACAGGTAGAAAGAAAACTTGGCGAAACATGAAATTAAGGCACTCCAGACACCAGGAAACTGACGCTAACACTATCCAAAAAAACCTGCAATAAATTCGCAACGCGACGAGATTTAATAACTTTTGTATTCCACGTCGAACGAAAGCTTTTTCACAGTGTTTTTATGTAATATTAGTATAAGCTACAGCAGATGCTGAATAACAAAAAGTGTTATCATATATTAAAGCATAAATTCAATTTAATCCCACGGTTGTGCAGCTGCAAAAGCAGCCAGGGAGTGAGAGGCGAAAACTTGACTGATAAAAACGTGAAAAATAGGAATCGGATTTCGACGAACGAATGTTTAAGAACGTCGGAGAAAACTGACTCGGCGACATAAAACTTGCTGAATTAGATACCTCGTATGTACGTTCTACTTGTCTGCAAATCGTCTACTTAGATGTGCCCACATTTTGCGGGGAAAATGTGACCCGATTTATTATTTCATTCATTTCTCTCTCTTCTGTTTTTCCACTTCTTTATCAATATTTTATTAAACGACTACAACTGTTTTTTTTTTTTTAATTAAAACATTTTGGAGTGAATATATAATTAATAAAAATATTCGAGACTGGACAAAACAGGACGTATAAATCACAACTATACCAAACTATTTACATTTCAATTCATCGATGAATTATTGTATATCGAATTGCACATTCTCGCTTATAAGCTTAATATTATCGGTTTATATGTTCGTCGAATAAAACCTTAATCTCTTAACGCTGAAATATACAGTTTTGGCTTTTGTACTTGCATCCATTAATAGCGATACTAGATAAACTTTCACAAATGTGTTCAGTCATGACTAAATTTAGTTTTTTTACAACAACTGGAATAGTTGTTTTCTTGATTTGGCATTTCGTAATAATTGTGCAAATAGTCTGAAATAAGCTACACGAAAGTTAACATACTTATGCTAATAATTAAACATGTTTCAATTCAATTCAACTATAACAAAGTGTTTCTATCTCTTAATTGTTGTTAGTCTAATTTAAAACGAAATCGCATTTTTATCTCAATCTAATTAAGCTGTCGCGTCAAGAAAACCTTTCGAGGATTCTTCATTGGTTTGGCGCAATAAAGCCTTGAAGGAAACAAAAAAAGTTAATCTCCCAATCGAGTCGTAGATAAACTAAACTATCATTAAAAACTGTTTACCTATAAATCCTGGGGGGTGCGTAATAACTACCCTCCGGGGAACTTTTTCAAAGTTGATTTAGTGAGCATACGAGGGCTTTGTTACAATTTAAAGATAAACTCTGTATAATTTTACGGTTTAGATAAGCGTTGCCGTAATTATATGTAATTAAAGTATGTTGCTATTATGTCCGAACAATTTTAACGATGAGAGCTGGCCACTCATTTTCGAATTCAACAAAAAGTTTTTGTTGTTATGAGTATTAGTAAGCTTAATGTGCTATAACAGTGTCTGTATTTGAGTTTAATTTAAAAATTACGTATGGAACGGGTGTGATTTTTAACTTGGAAATTGTCAGCATTATTTTTGAACGGGACTTAATTTGTCTTACGCTAAATAGACACGAGATGACTGGCGCGATTCTTGGCAGTCTATTCTTGTTTCTTGAAGACGGATTGCTCGAGTGTGTCTAGACAGTGAAAATAAATACGCTAATTTGCAAGGCCCGAAATACAATCGGTTGATTTGCCCACTACAATTTGTTATGTTGCATTTGGTCTAGAATTTTACTGGGTCATTGTGGTTAAAAATGGGAAACACAATAATAATAATGCTTCAGTATGTTTTAGCTTTTGTTTTGACACTAAGTGGTTACATAAAGTTCAAAGTTACTTATGTTATGTGTGTTTCTGGCGTGGTTTATGAAAAGTTCATTCGTTTTCTGGAACAGAAACAGATACGTAAACTTTAATAACGTAAGATGTTTACATAATAATTCCATGAAATCCTACTTGGACTTGGCAAGTCTAATAACAAAACAATTCACTTAGGACTCATTGGAATTGCATAAATAATTATAATGAGATAAATTCAGCAATGAAACGATTCAAGAACAAATCAATGGAGTGATTGATGTACCGATCATCTGGGGCAGTTAAGACAACTTGTCCTCATTAAAGCAAACAGCGATTGGACAACTACAATGTTCAATCTAATTATAATTTAAAGTAGTTCATAAATTAGTGGATCAATATCAACATCAACTCATAATTTAAGATGAATTGATCTACAAATACGTATATGGTTATCGAGTTAAACATTATCATAATTATACGACTCATTTGCCATCCATATCTGTGTTAAAGTGATTTATGAGGCCCCCACCCCCAAACTTTGACGGCCTTTAAACCACTTAATTTAATAATACGACAAATTATTTAAACCACAAAAACCGACCCCACAATTACAACCACCATTTTACATCAATTGTATCAATGATCAAAATTCGCCAACGTTACAGATCGCAGTTATGCGGGTGAAATTGATTCGTCCTTTTTTACCGGAGCCGGATAATCGACTGCCACTCCTAATGAATCGTTTTTCTTGATTATCATCATCCCCCGGGCGGGAAATGATCTCTCCATTGTCGCCGATGACCTCGGCCGAACAATGACCGGTCTGGGTCCGATATAGTGATTGATTAGGACCATCAGTCCCGCTGACCGTAGTGAAAAGAAGAAAGACGACGACCACTCCACAATGGTGGAGGAAAAATTAAATTGTACGGCTGGCGTTTCGGTGGAAAACTCTTATCTACGTGTTTATATTTTTTTTACACTACCGGATAGTTTACCGTCCTCCGTGGCACTGGGACTTCTTTCTAATGTTTATCAAACGGTTCCACGCAAACATTCACAACAAACAGACATATCTCTCTTTGTGTTTACAGTGGGATTTGCGTGGAATAAAGTCGGTTTGATGTTGAAGTGCACGCGGGGCGATTTCAATCAATCGGGGACGATACTGAAGAGGACATCAATCAACATACACATTGACAAGGGAAATTTGTTGACAAACACTAGGTTGTATAATATTAACGTGATGGTTGATTTGATTTAGTTCTATTTGTAACTTATCGGATTGGACTGTATATTCACAAACTGGTTTTCGGACCCACACAACCGATCCTTTTTACGGGGAAAATTTGTTTAAATTGCCGGTAATAAAATGTATCATTTACATAACTTTTTTAGCATACGAAAAATCCCCACTTTGCTGGGTGCAGTTATTAAAGTACCGTACGTGTTTGCACGACAGAAACTTATAAGGCAATTATTTATTCAAATGTGTTAGTTGTTAAATATAAGTAATTGTCCGTTTACACATTAGTCTTCTGAATGGAATCTGTGACCGCAATGTTAGTATAGGCTGTTTGTTTTAGTCAAGGTCTTTGTTGACCTATAAGTTTCTTGTAGTAAAGTCAGATTACTGCTTTATCTTCTTAACTATTGTTAGAAACTTTTTTATGGCCAATCGTGGTTCTAAACACATTATCTTTAACCACGTAGTTAAAAACAAATTTATGATTTAATTTAATATTTTCTTTTTTATAATAAATATAAAGAAGTCTTAAAAAATCCCCCTTGATAAATTTTAAATGGCAAAAAATATCGACATTAAAAAAAACAACTATTACAGGTCATATTTACACACAGAACAGTTATAGTACCACATTTATTAAGGTTGTGCTTATAATAGTATAATAGGGAAAACTTTCCCTGACCTCTGTATATTTTAAATAAACATCCAGCGTTACCCATTGATCAATATATTAATAAAGTATAATCGAATTTCATTTAAATTTTATAAATGTTTCATGTTTTAACATTAAATCGTGACTTGCGTGGCATTAATGATTGTCAAAAATAAAAATATCGTTTAACATTTATTTAAAATAAATTATTAATCAAAAAATCGATCATTAATAAAAACAAATTCAATTTATATTTGTTTGCAACATAATAATATAACAAGTAGAACACCATTATTTTATTTCATGATTCTGTATAAAGACAAAAGAACATGATGTCGCAATGATTTATGGTATCTTTTGAATAATTAAATACCATAATAAATCAATATTCCATTAATAACGCATGCTTTCACTCAGCTTGAAATTAAATTCCTTGTCTACGAAGGTTCTGAAAATTATTCAACTAATCACTAATATCCCGTCTACAGATATCAACGTATATCTATGTTTGCTCACTTCTTAAACGCCCTCAAACAAGTCGAAGCGTGTAATTAAATTTCGGTAACAATTCGGGCTTTGTTGTCTTATTTAAACTAAATTAGTTTAGTAGTAATATGTTAATTGTAGACTCGGGATTACGTTGACAGCTACATGGATTTACGTAATTTATACACGCCATGCCGCCTCTACTTCAGTTTCCTAGTATTATTATTTTGCCCTATTTTTCTGATTTATTGCACTTTTTATTACGTTAATCGAAGCTTGCAAATTTATGTTTTTTCAATGAAACATTAACATGCGTTTAGTAATAATAGATATAATTTTAATACGAGAAACTTGTTAATTAATTGTTGTACGTGTGTTTGCTGGTTTTGATATGTTATTATTGTAGTTAATTAGTAATAAAATAATTGCCATAAACTCTAATAATCTATTTATAAAGTTCGTTTAATTGATATGGTTTTCTGGTTTTGAAACATCGTTTTCTGATAATTACTAAACTAATGTGGTACAAAATAATTGATACCTAAAATCTATGTTTCCGAATCATTAATTAATTGAGTCTGCATATTTCCCCCAAATTTTAACATTAGTACCAAAACTGCGAAGTTTCCTGACCACATTTCGCATTTCATTTCTCTCACCTCCATACAAAGCTGGCCGTAATTTGCATGTTAAATGTGTGGGATTTCTCAGGAGTATGCTTTTAAGAAAATCTGGGCCCGTCCGAATCCGCATGTTTAAATTTGCACATTTCACCTCAACATTTACATATAAAACAGTAACATCACGACGTCCTTTAAAAAACTTAATTTCTCATTTTTCGACAAGTAAATTTTAAACATATCCAGTCTACACTGCACTGCACGTGTGATATATTGTGATTAAACCGTGTAAGCTTTTAAGCCGACTGTAAATCTAAATTAGTTTGAAACAATGATGTAAGTTGTCCACGTATTAAACGTGGCTGATGCGTTCGCCACAGAGGACATGTTTACATAATGGTCTTCATCCCCTAGGGAAATAAAGTAGCCACCGCTTAATTTTGCCGTTACGACCGCCAGCATTTACCTAAATTAACTTGAATTGAACTAATATGTGGAGATTCGACGGCGCTTTTTTGCGGTCAAGTGCCATTTTAATTAAATTTCAACCGTGGCGTTATCACTCAATTTTAAAATGCATAAATGTCTGAGTATTTACGGAAATTAAGAAGTTTAATTATTTTCCGGATATTTTACCAGACACATTCGAACAATTAAACCGGATTATTATGCAAATAACACTTTAAGACTGCCAACATTACACTCTAAGTTAATGCCATTCATTTTGATTGTGTTGCGCTACAGTTGCGAAACTTGTAAATCTTTCAGAACAGACAAGTTATAAACTATAAGTTTTAATTTTGAACTCAACTTGTGTGGCATGTCAGTTAAATGTCGGATCCTGTCATTAGTTTATACTTAATCTGATTTGGTTACTACGCGTTTCATATTCCCGTGTACAGTAATGTTTAACCCAATTTATACGAGGAGAGGAAAATACTTAAACACTAGTGCAATCCATTTATCTATTTAATTGCAGTAACTTTCAAATTTAACTTCAAATTTTACAGAATTTTTGACTATATTTTGAACTATTTATTTCATTAAGAGTTTTAAATAAAATTTGTAAGACTGTCTCTGAATTTTCATGTAACCATTACTTATTTGTCTCTGAAAACTCATATTTTTTCGATAGTCTAAAGAATTTGGAAAATAAAAACAACAACTATACAGGGTGTTTCATAACCGAAATTTTTTAACCAGATATGCACTTAAATAATAAATAATAAGACGATTTGTCAAAAAATTCTTATAAAAGTCCAACAGAAAACAAGATAAAAAATGTTAAAGTTTGTAACAAACCTTACTCTACAAAAGCTGTTCAAAAATTTCTCCATTAACCTGCAAACAAACTTGAACTTGTCTTATCCAATTTCGTCGGACTAGTTCCTCCTGCTGCTGTTCCCGGAAACGCAGATTACAGATCTGGGATCTGTCCACGCAATTCACCAATAATTTGTACTTCCGTACGGTATACTTCAGTTGAAACAACAACAAACCAAATAAAAATTGTTTGGGTTACAATAATTAAAAATATTAAAAAGTAAACACTGCATAAAAAGGGGTAGAGTAAGGTCTGTTACAAACTTTTTTTATCTCGTTTTCTTTTGGACTTATTTTAGAATTTTTTTAGGAAATCGACTTTTTATTTAGAAGTACATATCTGGTTAAAATATTTCGGATAAGTTATGAAACTTCCTTTATTTAATATTCAGTAGCATATCTTTTATTTTTAATAACTTCTAACATTCATTTCATTAATTTTTCAGTATAATCATAGAGTTCATTGTCTGTCTGTGAGTCTTTTTGCATAGATTTCCAATCAATTTTATCCCAAAGGTTTTCAATTAGATTGAGGTCTGACCAAGACATTACACGTACTCCTTGAGAAGCAAACCAGTTTGTAAACTTATGTTACCTTTGGCAAGTGGAAGCATAACCACTGGGCCCATGCCAAATCCAGAAAAACATCCTGAACCAATACACCTCCTCCACGGTGCTTCCTTCTAGTGTACTTGGGATTATACCTTTCATTAATTGGTCTTCTCACCCATGAAATGCCGTCAGATTTGAATGATTGATACCGACTTTCATTGGAAATTAAAATTGTTTTCTATTGCTACCTGTCCAGTTCACATGTTTTATTCCAAAAACTAACCACTAACCAGCTTCTTTTAGTCTTCGTTTTATGGTCGCGAATAGGGAATTTTTTTTTAGGGAACTCCTTCCAGTGTATTCCTTCTGTTAAAATTGGAATTCGTCGCCGAAATGATCGATTTGTTTAAGTTTAAATCGACTACAACTTTACTCTGCTTTTTACCAAACTTTTCTACAATTTGTTGTTTGATTTGTATCGATGAATGGACACTAATAAAGGGTTTGGTTGCTTTACTAACTAACCTGACTCGAAATTATATAAAAACTATGTAAATAAAGATATCCGTATATAAAGAGAACTACTAAATATTTAGTCACTTAATAATTATAAAATTAATACAAATTAAAAAGAATCGTTCTTTTAATAAAATTATTATGTTTTTTAATTCTTTTGCTCTACTTATGAACGATAGTGTATATCTTCCGTATCTTCTGATGTATTGCAAATTTATGAAATATTTTATAATTATTTTTTTTTTGTATCTTAATGAACAATATAATAAATATATCGAAAGACCTTGCCCATAAAACACTAGTGGGTGCTTCACAGAAATTTATGTCCAGTAGGTCAAGCGGCCATCACCGTTGAAAGATCGCCCTTAAACCACTAGCGGGTAATACGTGAATAACGATTATCGTAGTATCGTTCGAGTGGAATAAAATATATTTATGGGCATATCCCATCGAGTTTTCGCGCTCGGTCCGACCCACGTCCGCGCCGAATGAGTCCCGGGACCGAAACCGGAGCGGCGACTTCAAAAGTCTGATTTATTATACTCAATGAATCAATTAAGATTAAATTCGGACCGATCTCGAATTTTATATTTAACGGCCACTCGAAATGCCGTGGGTACGAATGGTGGAAATGAATCGGCTTCAATTAAATTATACGTCGCCCCGACTGCGAGCTGCTGTTTGAAAAGGACTAGGCTATATAATTATTAACGAAGGCTCTCGATCAATTAGATGCTATATCGTACCTTTCAGCAGCGCCTATTAAATATATGCAGCCATTCAGAAATTTTAAATTTAAAAATTAACAAATGTCGGACCGGCGGAATTAAATTCTTATCGCTGAAAGTCGTTAAATATTCCAGAGACACCACTATTAAACTAACAATTATTTTCCCTTGGAAAACTGAGCACACAGTGTAAAATTATGACAATTAAATTTGATCGTTAAAAGCGTCTGAAATTTAGCGACGACAGGCGTAAAGTACCGTGTATTTTGAGTTCTCTCAGGAAATGCAGTTAATTTGCTTTCCAACGGAGTAACGAACATTCCATGAAAGTGCACAGTTCATAATGAATAAATTCAATGAGTGGAAACATTCGAGAATTGGTTAAAAGGCAAATAAAGTAAGTCATCGAAAACCATCAAAAGCGGCGTACCACTTCATTTGTATCACAATTTTAACTACCAGTGAAATCTATTTACTTAAGCCCTTTTAAACAAACGCGTTTAAATAGTGTAACTCAATAGTTTCTACATGTGTTTTCGTGGAACTTGTGGAATGTGTGGCCGTGTGAGAAACGAAACGTAGAACCAACGCACACATATCAGCGTCAAAAATGACGGGAGCGCGTGAGGTCCATTCCATATCGAGGATTTGCCTCTCTTTCCGCAGATAACCGTTCCCTTAGTTGGGAACGGTGATGATGTGGATTTAATAAAATCGTACGGAATCATTAATCAAAAACCGTTTGCTGCGTTTCCGTCCCGTATCCATTTACATGCCTCGCACCAGATGTACGGGAGTGCGAAGTGTTATTTCAGCGTTACACTGCTCTCGAAACATCTGAAAATCGTCGCGATATATTAGAAAGTTTCTGTAACAGGTGCACGTACGTGTTTCCGACGGGATTTATTCCTTAAAACAATTATGAATAAGTCGGCTTCAATTTTAAACTGCGCCCCGTTCGAGGAGACATCGACACATCGCGATAAATGCTATCGGGGACCATAAACAAGAGAGCACATGCCAGAACTCCCACAACGAGCGGTGTGACAAAAAGCCCAAAGGCCTAATTACAGGACCGTAATGGAAATGTAATCTGGCCTCATTATTCATGGTGTATCTGGTAAAAATACACTTGACCCGTCGGTTTTTTTTTTGCGATACGGAAACAGCTTAATGTAACTAATTGTGTTAGCGTACGGATGTTTCGAACTATTAATCTTGCGCCTGATCGACCGACAAATCGGGCGGTTTTGGAATGTGATACTCCGCCAAATGTTTCAATTTTACATCCATTATGTAAAAATTTCATTCAGAATAGCAAGTTTCGAAAATGTGATTGGAAGTATAATTGACATTTCAAATTGGTTTAATGCACATTCAGATATTAGAATAGATCTAATTGAATTAATCAGTCAATCATCATTGATTATCAATATACATTTTTAATAAATAGAAATTCTAATACTTGAATATTCAAATAGTTGCAATATATGAATATTCACTGATTGAATATTATTTTAAAAATTCTCAACAGTATCAGTGTTCAATTATACGACGTGAAATTACAAGAATTTACGTTAGAATATTCACAAATTCTGAATTTTTCTAAAGAGATTAATTAAAATTATAAAATTTTACTTACTTACTCTAAAGAGAATTATTCAAGAGTTTAAATTTTGCATGCAGAATAAAACAAATTTTATTTTCTTATAATTATTTATATAGTCAAGTTAATAATAATACAAAATTATTCGAGTTTACATTAATAATAATGAAATTAATATTCTATACCTAGAATTCTCATTTATCTTTATAATTTCACAACTATTATTCGATTACATCCTGTCAATTACTAATCGTTTACACGTATTAGTTATCAATAACAATGTTGAATGCCACACAAATCTAAAGTGTAATATTTTATGGTTGTTCAATTTACATCATAGCTCGAGGCACTATTTAATCTACTAATTTTCTACCTACGTCCATGCAGTATAAAATTTGATTAATAGTTAAATAGAGCTAATTATAATAGTTGCAGTAAATTAAGCATTGATTCTAATAAATCACAACGCTGCCATTCACAGTGTAATTACGTTAGAGCGCTTTAAAATTATAATTAATATTGTCAGAAATTTCAATTTGTAGTTTTTGTTTTGAACTGGGGAAGTAGCGCCGTTTTAGTATTATCTACTAATTAGATTTACTCAAATTAACTGTCGTCGGAGCATCATAATTAAAAGGAAATTTTTTCGGTAGGAAATCACATATATTACTCTAAAATGACAGAAAGTAAACTGATGAGGACCTCCGTGACGTTTGCGTGACTGCAGCATCACATAAGTGGACCACCTGTGTTTAGAACTGACATTTTTTAGACATCAATTTGATGTATTTTATTACTATAATCAAGTATAAATTTAGTCAGATTAACGACCACGTCTGCTCCATCAAATAATTAAATCAAAATTGTTGTTTCAATAAGCTTGTGTACGTTTTCAACGGAGCTGCAGGAACTGAATATTACTCCGTCACCTTTCCACATTAAGTAAACAACAATTAATCAAAAGCGTTTTTATAACAAAACACAATTGTAATATAATTAATAAATCATTGAATAAGAAAAGAAACAAACAATATTGTCCGTTTTGGGATTTAATATTTCATAGCCTCGACCCCTGACAGTTCTGGTGTTTCGGACCGCAGCAACAAAAAGTTATAAATCCTTCAGACACCACGTGAAATATTATTTTTAAATTCTCTCATTAGTAAATGGTGAGACAATTGCTGTCAAAGTGTAATTAATCACGGGGGCGGCTTAACAGTTATTTTTTCGACACCGCGACATTAAGATGTCTCATTACAACAGCCTTCACTGAAAACGATCATAAATAATCAGGGATCATGACTCTAACACACGTATAATCCAGTGGCGTGGAGGAATTGATTCTTCAATAACTAGATAAATTTACAGACACTTCGACATTTGCATGATTTTATGGAAAAAAATAATTAAAATCCTTCCAGAAATGCCCATATAACCACACAGGATTTTATACGCCTTCATTGGGAAATTTTTTAATATTTCCTATTTGTGTTAAATTAATATTTTAATTAAATTAAAAACAGACATGTGAAGACTAAATTGGCTTTTGCCCCTCATATGGTTTCTTCATATTCTAGTATTCGAACGTGTTTATTTAATTATTGCATTTGAAGCTTAACAGTGAAAAATTACATCAAGTTTGTAGTTATTTTGTAGCCCTTTTATTTCTCTTAAGTCGTTAGTTTTTCTGGATAATAAATCAAACCTTTCAAAACAAATTCAAGTTAAGATTGGCTTGAAACTACAGAAGATGTGATAAAACTTTGTTGCAATTGGATCAACGAAAACAAAATAAAAGAAGCTTCCGCACAAAGCCGTATGGACAGTTTCAACATTACACAATTCCTCATTATTCTGAGCGGCTGAACTAATTATTTTTACCGGGTTCAGTTTTCCAAGAAACGAATTCTCTTTATAAAAAAACTACCCTTAAGACATTGACCAGATGAAACAGCGACAACATCAGTCGAGGGCGGTCATTACACAATTAAATTAATTATCTCGGAACATCAAACACGAAACGTCTGTATTAAAATAACTCTTCGGCATGGACCCCAGGGGTGGCTCATCATCGTTGGCTCTTTTTCTCTCGGAACATTCCACCACACAAATTGTTACTATAGATCAACATCTCGGGACAGCTTCGTAAAAATTACGACCGGCCATCGTTGCATCTACGGAGGGGGCGGGTAATAAAATAATCAAGGGTCTGTCTAGATGTTCCAATGAAACAGGTGACAATGTGAACGATGTACTGCTATTCACTCTCCCTTATTGTTTCGTTAGAGTTTTATTTACTTTGGTCCTTTTGTGACTTGACAACTATGTTTGAAATGGGGCTAAGACCACCCTGTATGTATGGATATGCAATACAGATTAACTCGTATAATTTGTTGCGATGTGTACAGTTTGCATTGGCAACTTAGTTTCGCTTCGGAACTTGGATTCCCCCATTAAATTGTAGTTTCTAAAATTGGGTTACTTTAATATGATTTGAATTTCAGATTAATCTTGTTACTCGGTCTGTATTAAATTAAATTGTATCATCGAATATTGCCATTTCAAATTCGAATTGAAATAGCGATGACAGGCACCTAAAAACCGATCTGTTTTGCAAATTAATTGGAATCAATTAAGGCGAAGGAATCAATCAGCGTTGGAACACTGCAAAAAAATTAATCATCGCATCAAACAGCCGAGCAAACGACGGAAATAATTTAATAGTTTTAACTATCGGCTATAAATCTGCCCGCCGAACGTTTATCAGTTAATTGCTCCATCCTAGGGACTATAAATGCTTTTATACATTTTCTACTTGGTTTGTATCTTGCACGTGTGACGTCACATTCGACCTCTATTATGTGACCGATGACCCTTACGTAAATTAAAACCCACTAAACCTTGTAATGGTCACTTTTTATGGACACCTAGTGGCCATCGCTTGTAATTGTCGTCTTTGTTGGCCTCCTGCTTTACAAGTCTTTTATGGCCTTCAATAAACTACTAACAATGGTCGGAGAATCTTTGCCCAATCATTTTATACGAGCTCTTCACCGTGTTTCCATTCGAAAGCTCCATCATATAAGAATTAAACTTTTACTTTTGCTTCAGCAGTTTTTATTACTCGAAGCCGAAAAAGTTCAAAATGGGAAAGTAGCCTGAAGTCTACAATTGTCTGCTGGGAAATTGTACACATTTTCAATAATTATACCTATTGGAAATTGTTCGTTTATACCGATTTTACAAACCAAATATTCTCCATTGAACTAAAACAATTCGTACACGGTAATGAGTAAAATTTCATTGTAAAATTTATTCTCTCTGTGGAAACAAGTGAAACGTTCACTGATAGTCAAATATGGAGCTTCAAAAAGGTTTATTAGGGTATTTGAATTTATCCTTAAATTTGATACACCAACAAATTGAATTTGGTGAAAGATACTACTTGAATATTTCATTGTTTTTATCTCAGAGTAAAATAAATAGAGATTCATTTTTTAAAAAACAAGAACTAATACATATAACATTTATAAACATTATTTTAATAATAATAATAAATTTAAAAAAAATAACATATATAACACAAAATTAACTTAACCCGTAAAATATTTTATATTTTTATATTCCATTTTTTATTGTTTTTATTAAAAACAACCCTGTATACCATAATTTAAATATTTCAGTTTACAGTTTGAGAATCCCCTCTTTTCCAGTCGGCTTATCTGGAACAAACCGATTCCCTCCTCCGCTAAAAAATGTCGAAATGTTAAACAGTTTATTCTTTAATTCGTCGCCATTAAAGCCATCGAAGTGAGCTAAACAACAATCTTCTGAATCCCGCAATTACAATGAAAGTGTCGTATATACTGGGTATTACGTCGGGCAAACGTCGCGTTATCTCCGGGGTAAATGTTGCGATCTCGCGTCCGGATTTGTTCCAGTAGCGCCGTTTCGTTCGGTTGTTTATATCCTTTTCATTACGGGGCGCACTTTTAAAATGCATCCCGCATAAAGGGAATAACTGGAGGATTGTTTATTGATCGTAAACTTTATTTATTAGGGAAATGGGACGCCCGGGACGTATAACTTCTAACTATTCCAAGATTCCGTGTTGCTTATTGAAGTTTTATAGCTTGCCGTCCAATATTTTCTTCTGAATGACTTGTTAATTTTTCGGTGAAGTACTAACAGCAAAATACTACGTCAATTAGACGTGATTGCTTAGTCTGAACACATGCTCACTAAGTAATTGTAACTTGCATTAACAATCGTGTACAATTTGTAACTAGGGCGATAAATTACAAACTGTGTATTTTGGTCGACATTTCCAGTTTACAAACATCTCAACGTTCATGGTGCATGAAGAAGTAATAATGTAGTCGTTACTGTTAAATAAAAATATGCACGGAATCCGTGTAAATTTAATTAAAGCAATCACGAGCAGCATTTAAAATTAAGATTTGGGCATTCGAAGAATTTTGATGATGTGATGCATATTTCATGGCCATGCTCGATTTGCTGAAATATTTATAAAACACACAACTTAATTAAATTATTTCAGATCTATTTGAGCTCAAGAATTTTATTGTTTCGTATCATATTTAAAAATGAAGATCAATCTTAGTCATGCCAGTAATTAAGAAATATTATTTACGATCGAAGCAATTAGGAAGTAGCAAAAACAAACTACTGCAAACTCTAGACTCTAGTTACAAACAAAAAGTGGAAAACTCGAGTAGCTTTAAGAGAATTTTAACTCGTCGAATTAAATTTAAACGTTCCGAGATCCTTGAAATTCAACCTACTTTTGTATTTACTTCTTCGCCGACTTGAGGAGGTTCAATAACTATCGGAAGTTTGTGTTTACTGTATGCTTAAAATATTACAGCGCTTGCAAAGTAATTTAGCGAACTAAAATTTAAACATAATTATCATTATTTTTAACTAATATCTCGAATAAATATTGCAGAGTGTCATAAAATGGAATACAATAATAACATAATTCAATTATACTGACAAAAAATGTACAAATTAAATAGTTTCATTAAAATTAATTTGAAAAAATGTATACATTGATATAAAAATAAGTTAATTAAATATTTATATAAGTTTGTTCCATATAACAGTTAGTTTATTTAATTTATTTGTCACATAAATTTTCTGTATGCAGAGTCTTGATTAATAACATGAAAAGCTAAAATTTCCAAGTTTGAATTAAAAGTTCTTTAACATTTCAAACCATTAATGAAAGTTGTGTTACAATTAGTTTTGTTAACAGTTATTAAAAATATTCAAATGCATGCCCTTTTTAAGCCACCAACACAAAGAGTTTCGAAAGTCCATGAGCGGCATAAAAAATTGTTAAAACATACTAATTATGGTTATCTTGATCGAATGTTAATGATTTGAATAATATTTTCATTCAAAATCACATTCAATTTTTCTAGGAGAGTCCGATTCTAGATTTTATCAGATAATTTAACAAATAAAAAAGTTCCCAGTCACGATTCATTATGTTATTAGCTACAATGATAAACGCTTTTCATTGATTGATACGTATAGGATGTATAAAATTTATGTTGAACCATTGACGCTGTTTATTTACGAGGTTAAAAAAACATTTCACGATTTTCATCAATCAAAATCTGGTACATGGCAGATCAATCATCGGTTATTTTTTTGTATTTTAAATATTAAGATTATAATTTCGTCCATCAACATTTACTAATTCCCAATACATAAACACCGAAACGGTTCCGGATGCTGATGAGTACTGAGAGGGCTACAGCATGTTTTTTAATAATCCCCATCTCGGATATCAGTTGTTTCCAGAACAATATGCGAGCCAGCCCCCCAATTCATTCCTTGGGAGATATAAATAACCCCTCACGGCTCTAATATGATAAAAGCCGTAAACCTTTATCTTTCCGGACATTATTACAATCCATTACTACACGGCACTTTTTGTAGTGCTCTCTCCGGTCTGTTCACTGTTCTGTTGCCAGTCGGCATTGAAACTTGCTCTATTCGGAAATTTGTCTATTCTTAAATTGTAGCACTGCAAAAAACGTCGCTGGCCTACGAAAAATGAACGACTGGGGATAAAAAGTCTACAGGCGACATCATGAAAAGAATTGTCGGAGATTTATTTCGAAATCCTGGCTCAGTGTTTAATGGGCTTGCTTTCTGTGTATTTTGTGTTAGGGGAACGTTCAAAATGTCTGATTTATTGAGATCCTTTAATACGTCTTCATTTTTTAAAACTTTTTTCGTTATTGTATTAATATTCTACAAGAAGTTTGATAAAATTACAAGTTTATGATAAATGCTAATCTTAAGTTGGAGCCTTTTATTTCGAAATGTCTTTTGAATTTCAATTAGACTTTAAGTAGCAATGAAGTTACTTAAAACTTTCGTCTGTTCTACAGTCTGTTTTTATTACGCGATTAGATCAGATCGACAGTTTTTTTACTTTATAATTATTTAAAAGCAGACATTGTCGTCCATAAAGGACAATAGCTTTTTATGTGAAATACATTTTTACCGTCTAACCCATCTTTATTTTGTTGCAGGTGCGTGATCAGAATTTGTTTATAAATAATATCGGCTCAGGTAACATTATATGCAAACATCTTTATGAACTAACGTTCAATTAACATCGCCGTCTAGCCTTGACTTAAGCTTCAGTTAATCATCCGTCTGTTCATAACTAGTTCGAACACCTGATGTAAATGATCACCCAAGTTTGTCTATTCAGCGGACCCTTCAGGTCAAATGTGAACCCAAGAACTGAAACTTACCGAATACAATGGAGACGGGAGCACTTCATGAACGGTGTAGGTTCGTCGGTTGGAATTAATTATTCACGTGTAGTGGCCAAGTGTATTCTTAATTATGTAAATAGTTTAGAAGTTTGATGTTCATGGCAAGTTTTCGGGAAAAATAATTTGAGTTAATTATGGATGATTCTTTTTTTAGGGATTTTGATTTCAATGCAACGGTTTCATTTTATATCTGCATTCTTCTTGTAATTTGATTCTCCAGAGACGACGACAATTAAAATGTTTCTGTGTAATTATCATTATTCCTTGGATCAATTACTGAACTACATTCTGTGAAATTGCAGATTTTTTACCGAATATAATAGACCGATTCCACTGTAAAATCATTAAAATATTCAGGGACGACTAGACGTGTTTTTGTTGGATTTATTGTAGATTTAATAGCGAGAATTTCGTTCTGTAGAACCAAACTCGGTTTAGTAAAAAAAATTAATCATTATAGATGATTGATTGGTAATAGTCTGATAATATTTTGACAACGAAAAACAATTATTAATGAAGATATCAATCTATACGGCGAATACAATGTGAACTTTTGCAGTTTTTGTTACATCCATGAGGTTAGTTAACGAGTTTTCATGAATTATGGATGCGGATTAAAGATATGACAATGGTTTAAGGCTAACACATTTTTTATCGTACTCAATAAAAAAATTAATTCCCGAGAATTATGGTGGTTTAGTTTAAATTGTTTGGCCAGTACTGAAAATCTATTAATCAATTACAATAAAACTTCATGACACTTAATTTATACAGTTATAAATAAAGCTTATCTAACCGCATTATGCAGCGAATTAACAATAAATAACTTTCTCTAAATTATCATTCTGATTAATGGTGAAAATATTCGAGCATTAACGTGCAATGTTCCAGTTCAAAATAAGTTGATGAGCACAAGAAAAAATGTTTTAATGTAAAATATGAATCATCGAAAACTGTTTGGTTTGCAAAATTATAATTTGGTCGATTTAGTTTTTTCCGCTCGGCTGCAAAACTCCATTCATCACCGTATCTGAATGAAAACCGTTCGCCAATTTAGTGTGCTTCTTTTTTTTCCTTCGTCCTCCCAAAAATTATCTTTATAATACTGTTTATTCCAACTAATGATTTACGGCCGTTTTTGTACCCGCACTGCGAATCAGATATTCCAGTCGTCGGAAATAAAAAAAAAAAAATCGACGACGAGGGAAGCGAATTCATTTTTATATGTTGCATATTTATGTGCTTGATTATATCGTTTCGATAGGTGTATTGAAGCCGGTCCTGGATTAGGGCTGATTTATGTTCGGAACAGTAGACGCGCGATCGTTCAACCGCATATTCAGATAAGTTGAATGATTTGTCGGCATGCGGCTATAAATAAAAATGGGAATCGCACAGGAAAATATTGTTATATTTTCGTGGCTTTCGAATAAATGATAAATCTAATTAGGGGGAAAACCCGTGGGCGAAAATTAACGAGGATCGGAAACTATGTTATCTATAATTAACGATCTTCGACGCTACCAAAAAGATTATATTAGGTGTTAAAATAATTACTGGATCTTGACGTAAATCAAACTGTTATCGATGGAATTTGATTAATTGGAGTGTATTTTTTAATGATAGATGCGATCCAATTAGCCTAAGAACGTATTAATGCAGATGATAAATAAGTACCAAATATAATTGGCTGACAGTAGTGACTTTAAGATTAATTTAGAAAGTGGTTTATCCCATTAACTTTAATTTTTTGAGCCGAAGGAAAAAAACCTAATATATTATAATAAATAATATTTTTAAATTATTTCATAACAGTTCTTAATTAATTCATAATTTATGTAATCAATCCCATTTTTTCTTAAATATTTTTAATTTAGTTTTAATTAACATAATTGATATTTTTCGTTTAGTTTTTATACTTAAAATATATTTTTTATATAAAGCTTAAAAAATATTGTTTAATGTCTTCTGTTCATACTCTTGGTTTATTACAAATAACATTTCTTATCTCGTTTTTTGTAGGACTTAAAAATCGACTTATCTACCTAAATAAATACCCTTTATTTTAATAAGTTGTTACAATTATTGCCACTACTGTATGTTCACCCGAACAAGGTCAAATTTTTATTTTTTCCTAAAGTCGGAATACATTTTTAGTAAATTTTTGAAGTGAAAACTTCTTTAGCCGCGTTGGACACTTTTTGGTAGGTGAAAATCTTATGGGTTCGCATCACCGACATGCTTAGGACTGGTGCACGCGCAGTGTACTGTGCGTCTTAAACACTTTTCGGATGTGTTAAATCCCGTGCGTTCGCGTCACCGACATGCCTTTAACAGTATATCTGTAGCTATACAGCTGACGTATAGTGCTGTGCCTATCTTATAAGTGAAATTGAATGGATTTAGTGAAAAATTTATTTAAATATGTCCAATGAACGGAAGCTCAGTACTACAAAATATAAAACGACAATTGATGCCGTTTTCACGTAATACTTAGATAAATTTGAATTAAACATTTTCATTTCTTACTTTAGTTTCAATAAGCCTTTTGTAGAACCAAATTAAATAATTGAAAGAACAAAAAGTCTATGTATTTTTGAAATTAACGATGACAATGATGCAAACAATTATAATAATGTTAAAAATCAAGTACATTGAAATTTAAGTGAATACAAACACTATCCATAAATAATATGATTGTATAATAATTGTTATTTCAATTGAATTGTATTTATATTTTGTCATGATCTTGTACAGTCCGTAATATATTTGAATAATAAAAAAACATATAAACATGCATATTCTATGGGCAGTCTCTATAACTGTAACTGCCAATTTTTTCTTAAACTCGGAATACATATTTAGTAATTTTTTTTTTAGATTTAATGTAATTTCCCATCAAATTTATTTATTAAATCAATAACCTCGTTCCATTAACCCAAACCATTTGGTTAAACCTCAGTTTTCCTCCCCCCGAATTGTGTACGAAATCAACGAGCATCAAAACCAATAATAAACAGCCACAGGCGAAACCAGTGAATGACACGATCCGACCGCGAATGACCATAAACAGCAGAAGCTGGCGACTTCGGCGGCGGCAATGGACTCCGCCGAAACTTTCCGCAACCACTTCTGGTCGGTCCGCACTCTAACCCTTTTGATCTTCGCCGTTTGCGCTGATTGCTTTGATAACCTAATTGCACTATCGCATCGAGACCCTCCCCATGTTTCGGCTCCATTAATTAAGATGCTGCCGAATTATTGGCCGGCTAAATAGAAATCAAATTGGCCGTGAAATTGCCCAGGGAAAGGTCGAGTGCGGTACGGTGATATGAGGGAACAAAACGTGTTCAATTCAAAATAGATGACCAATCAACGGGGCTTCTTGTCGCTGGTGCAAATCTGATGAGTTTTGCGTAGTTCAGTTGCTATTTAAAACATATGCGCCACTTCGGCGACGAAATGTAAAAGAGAACGGTACATGAAGCACACATTGAGGAAATAAATGTCAGGCTCGGTAACAGTTCAATTAATTTTTTTTTGCGCATTAGCACGTATCTGGATGAACGTTTGAACAAATCAGCGGCGGAATGGGCAAAGTGCAGGATATTGTGTAATTGGCCAACAACATTTACGCCTCAGAACGGCGTTTTATTTTCACGATAAACGTTTTGCCGCCGCTTCCGCAAACCGTGCGCACTGTTTGGGCAACGCAATACTCCCATCTTTCTGTTTGTTCGGCGCTACAAAAATATTTTCCTTTCATATTTTGGAACGTCAGCCAATATTGGTTTTAATTGTGTGTTGCTGCGTATTACCTCCGCACGATTTGGACCATGGGAACAATGATCGTCGCTCTCTCCGGTGTTGATTTTGCAGCCTCCCAATCTCACAATCGGTTCGCAACCATGAAGGTCGATGTTTTTAATCTCCGATGCAAATTGTTGTTGATGGAGCTGCTGGGGATGTTGCGTCGTCCGCCGCTGCACTTAAGACGTTGCTTGTGTTGGTAAATACACGATGGGTGGTCTCTAATTGATGCTCTTGGTCAACCTGTAAACCATACATGTACTGCCTACCGACACTTCGAATCTTCTCGGCATCTGTGTGTACGCTGTCAAAAACACAGTGGCACGACATTTGTTAAAATTGTGGAATTTCAACGTGTACTTTTCAATTTGGATTTCATAATGTAGGATGTCGGAGAAAGCTGATTTTTATGATGTTCATTAAAGTACAATATTTTATAGAATCGTAAAAAAACTAAACGATTTTCTATTTTATTTGGTTAGTATATCTAAAGTTTGATTGGTTAGACTAATCAGAATTTTAAAATAATGACCTCCCATTGCAAATTTCTTTTTATTATTGTTAGATTTAAAGACAAACTTTCTCTGTTTTTCTAAACGATTTTAATTTTTTTATGGCCAAGTTTAACGACAATAATAAATGAAGTCTGAACAGAAATTTATCTAAATTTACCAATGCATTGAATATTAAAAATACAAATAAATATTTTTTTAATTGTATAGATTTAACAAATAAATTATTTGACTAATATATAAGAAATAATAAATGTCTTCCATATATTTAGCATCAAAATTTGTCTTTACTACTGATTAAAATATGTTATTTAATTAAACTCATTTGAAGAATATAAATTACTGGCGCATTCACCCTAATTAAAAATATTTCTCTTCTTTTTTTAAATCAATATTTGATACAGCTTTGTATATTTTATAAGAACAGCTACTTCAATGTACTTCAGTTTTATATAGATATAAAGTATAATAACACTGTCTTCAAATAATACAGGAGATGATTAAATTAAATCGTTCTTGTACGATTGTGCGGCGGCGTGGCAATTAGAACAAATTGTCATTATTAATGTATTTTATAGGTCACGTACTTTCAGGGATAACCATATAATTGAAAACGTGATCTGAAAGAACTTACTCGAGTACTCGTTTTAAAACGGCGTCCTTAGGTTTAATGCGCATAAATTAACCACGTATATTTTCGATATAATAGTAAAAATCGTGTCAATAAATGTTCCAGCGACTTTAAAGCCGACATCGATTTACGATAAAGATGGCGGGGGGTAATATTTCAAAAGTATTTACGGAAGAAAGGCAAACGCTGGGAATGGTGATAATTCTGTTTTTGATCGTTCTCTGGATGTGTGTCACATATGCTTTTAAAAATACATTTCCTGGACCGCTCAGCTTTCAAAAGAATTGAGAATGCGCAACGATTTTATACCCATGAAATATAAATTTCAAACACTTCTACGAATAATCATCTTGTGGGAATGTTGCAGTTTTCGTTCTCCATCTATGTAAGAATGGTGCGGATAAACTTGTGGGGTTGCTGTAATTCAGCTGACGGTTAATATACGGGATATTGAATTTCGGTCCATGCATAATTAAGCTATCAATTGTTTATTAGCGGTATACTTTTATAACTTCCACCAGCTTAAATTAAATGACACGCATCATAAAACATTTACGAGATATTATTGTACACCCTTCCATCAAAATGACATCATCCGAGATGGCCCATGCGAACAAGACAAACTACAAATTTCACACCACAGCAAACCGTAGTTACAAACAGTTTCTTTTATTGTATATTTATGCAGGTTCAATTTACATTTTAATAAAACGAAGTGGTTTATGGGCCCGTTAAAGTATAATTTGATGGAGACACACTATAATTCACTACAAATTTTTTTGTATTGGGAAATGGTAATGCAATGAAAAATTTAAATTAGTATCTGTTGGATCTCTTTAACGGGCAGGTGTTTATTTATTTAATTTATCTGTTAAATTTTGTAATATCGAATGTGTTTTAAATGTGTTTACTACTTTAGAAGTTCAATCAATTTATTTACATTAATTATTTTCCAACTGGAATCTCTTCATAAATTTTCCTAAATGTCACATTTTTTTTTATTTATTTTAAAATTTATTTACTGACACTGCATTTTATATATTTTAATCAAATTATTGTTATATCTTTTACAATTTCTTTAGGAAATCCAGCAATATTTAAAATTAGATACTATGTATTGAATTAACATATATATATATATATATATATATATATATATATATATATAATATAATTAAATGTAATATATTTGTAGAATAATTCTTTAGACAAAGGAAATTGAATATAAACCATTTCAGTGATAAATCAGATGGTTCTATGAAAGGAGTGTAATTAACAATGTAAAAGGAGGAGTTTGGCAACTTCTTGATCCACTTCCTTGGAGCACATACTAATTCATTTTTAATGGTCCGTGATGAGCCAGCTGGTTCGGGCGCCCGTTGCCGTGGTGGACGTCCCACGCGGGCCAGAGAAGGTCATCTTTAAAGAGACTACCACCTGTGACAAGCCACAATAAACCCCGTGTGTTCCAGACATATTCATCACCGTACCCTGACAGGTGTCCATTGGGGATAAGCGGTGATCTATTTAAAACAAATTACTCATGTCCGTTCGAGTGGACGATCCGATTGTCAAATTTGTCGTTCATGCCGTAAACAACCGCAGTTCCGAATGATTAACATGCATTAAGTTTCATATTATTGGCCCATTTATGTCACTGCAAACAATCACTGGATATACATCACTGTTCAGTGCGCTATCAACCAACTAGGACGCGATAAGAGTCATTTACATTACGAATGAATCACATTAAAATTCCAAATGAGCTTTGTTATCTGCGGCTTTTCTGAATTCAATCGGAATTTTGGTTTCGCTGCGTGAAACCAAAAATTGTCCTGCCACACTAAATTACCGCCGTGAATTGTTCAAACTAAATTAATCAACCGGAAACTAATGAATATAAATACAAATAATTAATGTGGGAGATAATTTCAATTGTTTGTCATAAAACAGTAACTTTCGCGATCATGGTGACAGTGAACTAAATCGATGAACATGGAATAAGTTAAATTTACGGTGACGTACAAACGTAAATGATATTTGCTCGCTCCATCGCCAAGGATTAAATGGTTAGAAGCCACGAAACGCAAGAATGAAACTTGAGACAACACTAGAATTATGCGTCTGGCGGATGTAAGGGAAGCTAGAGGGGGGACCGGTCGACCCCCAGTGCGAATTTACCCCAGAATGTGATCGCAGCCAACCTACTTTGATCTAGTATGCCCGATAAATTTGAGACATTTCAGCGAATGTGCCCACCAGATTAGATTCGCCGGGGACCGCAGGGTATTTGTCAAAGTAATTGCTCCGAACTATCCAGTCCATGAGTGGCCGCACTTAAATATAAGAAGGTATTTAATTATAAATGGTTTAGAGTTTCTGGCACATGAATAATTTACGGACGCCTTTGTTGAGGCGAGGTTAATTTCATTCCGAGTCGACGCCGGAAAGGGGACAGTGCAATAAAATGGTAATTTTCTGCTGCGATCACTCAATTAACTGTTATCAATTTCAGACACCACCCAACAAATCCGGATCACCGCTTGAAAATGTACTGATCATTTCAAAAATTCACCGAGTCTCCTACGCTCATTAATACAATTTAAATTCCAAGTATCTTAATATATTCCTCGAGAAACCGTGAAAAGAACTCCCCGATAGAATTAATTATCGGCACCGCATTCCCGACAAATATCTCATATTGTGATGCAAATGCCATTTAAATAAAAAACAAATCGGTTTTATTTCAGTCCCATTGAGCGTCGAGTCCCATCAATTTCAATAACCGATCGTGAACGTGTTCAATTTATTACTTGAAAATGAGATGCAGCTTAAACGGCCGCAATAAAAGATACACACAGAAGACGAAATTTCCATTTAATGCAAATGCAGCATCTCGTAGTTGTATGGATCCAATCAGAGACGGGGTGTGCCGTCGATACAAGGTCCGACCGAAGAACTGCACCTCAGTCGACGCCCTTTACTGATTGCCTCCAACGGGAACCCACCCCTCGAATATCATCACGAATGATCCCTGTCACCGGGAATCTTGTGCATTCAGCGGACGCGACAATGAGGAAAATCTCTTTGTCGATTCGAAATTGCGCTCCTCGCCGTGAAAGCGACAGTAATTTTTCATATTAGTACAGTTGCTGTTGTGCAGGGAAAACGTATTAAAATCCTTGACACTTAAAAAGTGTGCATATTAATATAAATTTTATTTTTGTTTCAGGTGAGGAACTGTTTTACTTAACCCACTTTCGGGTAAGACACTGCGGTCGTCCTCTTAATAACACGGTTATTGCGCAAAGCCATTATTCGAATCTTCAGATTGAAGTGTTAATTTTTTAAAATATTATCCGCGAGAATTTTAAACAACTGATTGGAATAGTCTTGCTTTGTTTTGTAGATTTACGGCCAGGTACTTTGTCCAGCAATAAATAAACGCACATGACACATTTCCATTAGTCTTGAGTAAAT
The DNA here is from genome assembly GCF_024364675.1 of Aethina tumida. Lineage (NCBI taxonomy): Eukaryota > Metazoa > Arthropoda > Insecta > Coleoptera > Nitidulidae > Aethina > Aethina tumida. Next base: position 17,047,339 of record NC_065437.1, on the reverse strand, counting down.
AATTTTAGTTGTATTTTAATTAACACTGCGTGAAACTACGATTTTATGCTAATATTATTCTTTGCATCCACACAATTGATTCACTCAAGGCGAGAACTGACCAAGAACTTTAACTTCAAGTTATCAGAAACTTAAAATTATAAAATAACATTGAACAAAAAACTTGTCTGGAACTAATCAAGAATGTTGCAGTCACATAAAATTCCCCACAATTACACGACGTATTAAAAACATTTTATACAAAATACTGATACTTTCTCCATTAATTAAATGTATTTACGATGTTTCTTATTGAAAAGCCTTTCCATGAATGGCATGCCGTTAAACAATACAACAATTGACAGTAAAATAAAGCCTAATTTAGCCCGTTTCATAGATAGACATCAGACAATAAATCTTAAAATATTTAATAATCTAGTATAAAATTTCCCACATGCAGTCGGTTTGATGTTAGTGGGCGGTATTAATTACCAGCTTCGCGTTGAAGATTGTACTGTAGATTGTTCAGCGTTTTACTACATTGTTTCTTAATTTAATTTTGACAGGCACGCTTAAAATAATAAAAATTATCACCCACTAAAGTCCCATCACAAAAACCACTCCCATGCTTGTGCTATCCAACTTCATTTGTAACATAAAAGTTTAATTGCATGAAATTAAAATTATCTTGGCCGATGAGATTTCTCCTGATGGCCAACAAACGTGTTTATTCTATTTTAAGATCAATTAAACACGATATTAAACACAATCTTTTATTGTTTTGTGGTTTACTTTATGCCGCGAATTCCCAAGAGTACGTGTGTGAAATATTTTAAAATTGCAATGATTGAGGTCGTCAAAGATGCACGTATTCACGAAATTTATTTTCAGCGAGCGGCAGAATCGTAATAAAACAACTTTCACAGACGATACGAAATACCCTATAAAATGTTTATGGCACTTATCTAGCATATGCAGTCAAATGAAGAATATAATTTTTGTAAACAAATACTCAAAGCTCGGTTTATGACTTCTGTAATGGCGGGTGTTAAATCAAAAAATTTTAAGTGGTAATATATTAGTTTGTAGCCAGTTTCAGTTTCAGAATATGTCGTCCATGTAATGAACAACACAAAATCGATCTATTTCAGTTTAATAAAAATTGTCTTCAAAATGAATATGTAAAATAAATTACAATACGAATAATTTTGTTATTAAAATATTGGAAAATTAATATTAATGAGTTGATTATAAATTTGGTTTAAAATAGGTCAATTTAACGTATAAACTGATATAATATTTCAATAATTACAATGTGATGATATATTGTTTTCGTCGATTTTATCATTTTAAGCGATTCAATAAAAATTATACTGGTAATGTTATTGATGCAGAAAGTTTTAATAAATATTTTCTCGGCATTGCTCAGAGTTTGACTGAAGAACTCCCAATTACGAATAAGATACATTTCGATTATTTTGGGGACGTGATATCATTATGAATTCAAAGTTTTAATGAGCTATTTTTAACAATATAAGATCACATTTAAGTCGTGATATTTATGGCATGAACAACAATATCTTAAAATATGTTAAAAATCTGTTTATAAGACCACTGACTAAATTGATAAATATATGTTTCAGGAAGTTTTTTTCAGCCTCTAAAAATAAGTAAAGTAATACCATAATAACGTTGTTGGGAAAGATTTTTAAAACGGTAATTAAAAATCAAATATATAATTATTTCGAATCGAAAGAATTATTTTCCAACTGTTATGTTAATTTTTTTATTATTACCTGCATTGATATATTCCTGTTTACGTTATTTAATATTAATATTTATATAATTTCTTGTTTTCAAATGATTATTTTGTATGTATTATGCTAGGTGTTTCTCAATTTATCCGAAAATTTTATGTATATTTTTAACATCTTACTTACCTATAATTTGTTTGTAACTATAACAAACATTTTCAAACAAAAATTTTCAATTTTTTTGTGAATTAATAATAATGGATGAAACATTTTCCATATGTATTTATATTTTAATTTGAGAGGCATATAACTGCACAAATTGAATTTTTATTATTGATACAGTATGATCATTAAGATGGACCCAACAAAACAATAATTTATTAATATTAAAAATTTTCAATTTTTTTGTGAATTAATAATAGGTTTGGATGAAACATTTTCCATATGGATTTATATTTCAATTTGAAAGCCATATAACTGCACAAATTGAATTTTCATTATTGATACAGTATGATTATTAAGATGGACACGACAAAACTATAATTTATTAATATTAACCTTAATTTTTAAATATGGCAATTCCGATATTAATGTTGTGGTTTATTGCCGGAAATGAAACGTATTAATAAAACATATTTTAACCCGGTGAACACCGAGGTCGATATGTATTAGATGAGTTTTTGAAATTTTGTGTCGAAACAAATCGACAATCGAAAACCGTATTATTCCATAACACTAATCCCCCAAAATTACCGTTTGGCGCCAATATCATGTAGACTTTTTCCACCGGATTGTTTGCTCCGGGCCGGACTTGTTAGTCGCCTCATTAGTCCATTGTTGTGAATTAATGAACGGATCGGTGCTAAAAGTAATGGGGATACGAATCGAGTGTTTGTAAATGCCTGCATAACACTGCATCTGATTATGTAATTGAATGTTCCTTGAAAATGTACAGTCGTATTTACTTGTCACTGGCGAGTCTAATGAATACGTTTTATTGCCGCGTTCGGTAGATTATTGCTTTCAAATGTCATCCCGTTTGTTTATTCGCCTGTTCTGTTCGATTACTTCCTGAAACACTTTCGACCCGATTTTTTTTTTGTAAATTTCGGAAGATCGTCCCACGTCATCCTTTCAAAGTTCGTACATACTTTAAATTAATTAATAAAGTTTTACATTCAGCTTTTGTTCTCGTTAATTAATTTGCAGCGACTGAAACTGAACGACATTATGATTTGCCTTTGCACTTTTAGCTTACGTGAAAGTTGAGTAGGTGAAAGCCATAAAAATATCAAGACCAAATTGGATTTATCATGCCATTCGCCTCGGGACGTAACTTTGGTCTATTCCGTCGGAGTTGGGGGATTAAAAACTTTTTAAAATCGTTTAGAACAGTGTCTATTAACATTCGGTGAAAGTTTTGCCTTGAATGGATTTTCATTGCTTTGCAAAGATTTTAATCTCACTGCCTGTTGCTGGAGTATTAATATTAATATGATTAGTTTGTTTTTATGATGTGTTCCTGAGGTATTCAAATAGTCAATATTAACAAACATCGAAGTCTAACTTATGTAGGTATTAGCTAATATTGATTTTAAACCTCACTGAAAACTAATTTGCTCTTTATACGACTGTGGGTGGTGAACAAACAATGGGAATATTCATTTACTTTACAAAAAAGATAATTAAAAAATGTCAAATTAAAAGTTGTGAGAAGCGGTTTAATTTCGCCGTGTGTCCGCTAACATTAATATCAATCACCAAGTTAAATAATTCATTGAACCGTTCCTGAAACAATGCATCCCACACGGTCATTTGCTTTTAATTTGTAGGACAAAAATAAAATCACAATTCAGTATCTCGTTGTGGATAAGTTACTGAAACTTGTTTTGTAAGCTCTGTACGTTCCTACGACCTATCAACTATAACGCTTTGTTTCCATTCATTACTCGTTTTCATAGTACAATGAATATTAACTGCACATAAAGTATCCGTAATCTTGTTCCTTATCTCGGTGTTTGTGCCATACTGGGAAATTTATAATTGAAGATCAAGATATAAATTTGGGTTACGTCAATAAAACCTCCGAAATCAATGGGGAAAAATATTTGCATGACAATCGGACCGTCTAAAACGGAATGTTGTCTTTTAATCTTGTTCGTGGAAAATTATTGCGGACCTTTTCCGCGCTTGTTCCAATTAATAGTCCTTCAAAGTTTAATCACCGGCGTCAAAAAGAGACACGTTTATATCAAGTAAGACAAATGAAACCTCGCGACCGAATGAATTTTATTTACGATCCCCCGAAACGAAAGCGATTGAGGGTGGATCCCCCAATGGATGGCGCATTTCCATAAACCAATTACTGCTCAATTTTCTGTTTGTATTAAACAAACCGTCGTTATTTCCTTTGTAAACTATTCATAACCGTTCCTTCAAAGTTCATTACGATTTTCGGATTAGGTCCCAGATAGGTTAATCCCGGCTTTAATGGGGTTCATTAATCTTTCACCATTTCTTTGATGGATAAATCTTAACATTCCTTAGGCTAAATTCTATCGTAATGGAATTGCCCTCTTCAGTATCTCCGCAACAACAAACGGCCAGACATCAGGAACGTGTGACGCACGTAAATCCGCCACACCCACGACGCATTTTTGCTCTTCATTCGTCATTAGTTGCCGACCGTCCTGTAACTAACAGCTCGGATGCAAGGAGTTATGGTTAATCTAATGCAGACTACTGGATCGTTACTTTTACGTCGAGGTGTCACCATAAAGTGGTCGACTTTCTTTATGTGCCTGCCCACGAATCTACCAGATCATTGCGACTCGATTTAGATATGTTACAAGTGTTTGTTTCTGGATGGGCGGACCAAAACTCAATTTGTTAAATGCAGGCTAGAAGGACCACGATCAGTGGTCAGCCATTGGTTACAGATTACAATACATTGACCCCCTTCTACATCAAAAACTACACACTATTAACTGCTGTAACTGTAACTTGATAAAATAGCACTGATAGAGATCGACCACGTGAGAAATGTGGCCAAGATGGAGATAAAGACGTACGTATTCGCCTAGTTCCTGACTAAGAAATTTACTTGCCGGAGTAGAATTTTATTGGGTTTCTATTTGCCATTGACATCTCACGGGATGTGTAAATCTTCAACTGGAAATTGCAACAACCACAATACATAGTGGCTTTGTTTCCGATGCATAATAGCCAAGTTTAAAGTGCGAGGGTGTGTCTAGATTAAAGGAAACGGGAAATTCTTGTTCTGGTTTAATGTGATTTAGACATTATTATAATTTACGACATTTGCTTTGTCTCGTTCCGAGTTTTAAACCTAATCCTGATTTAATTACGTTCGCCTATCACATCTATGGTTTTAGTTGTCATGGAGTCCGATAATGAAATTTCGACGGTGTCGTAAATAAAATAGTGATTGATTGGAATGTTTTATTAAAATAATAAATTAGGCCACGAAATGGAGAAAGTACGAATGACAAACTGATGCCACAAATCATTCATTGTGTTTTAATCGAATAAACTACACTTAATTATTCACATCAAGATGATCGATTAATCTTTGTTGTGAGGTAACCACCGTATCTGAACATGTGCCTTGAAACAAAATGACTGTAAAATACTTACAGCCATTCCCATGCTACACTACCCTCCGTATTCGATGAAAAAAGTTGAAATATCGCCAACATAAATATGTTAAAAGTTAATCCAGCCAGGTGAAGGCATCCTATTAGCATTGAATTATGTTTTGTAATTTTAATAAGTTTTCGCAGCCCCATAATTTCATAAAAGGAATTTGTCCGCTGAGAGCAGAGAGATTACCGAAATTAGGTTTTAATAATTTTTCATTCTTCGCTGCACTTGATAATTTCCGTTTTTCCGCTCAATAGACGCGACGTCGAGTAGAATGGAGGGTCACCGGGAAAAGTTTAGCACCGGCAGGATCGGGGGACGGTTTTGTAAATGAGTTCCCGGGGGATCGCCCCGCGAACTGCTCCTCTAATGACCGTAAAGATGTATACACCGTGTTCCCGTGTAAATAATGGTTAGGCCACAATTTACGATCACTTTTCAGCCGCTCGACAAACAACTTTATTGCGGGGGAATTAAAAGAAAATAATGTGCAATATGACGCGAACTGTCTGACGAAGTTACGAACTCCAACAGAGTTTTACAACGCCAACATTTTCATGCTATTTATTATGTTGTGAACCTCTGTATTCAAATTTTGTTTTACAATTTCTTAATTTACTACATCTGCATTATTTCATGTGGAATCTGATTTACGACAATTTTTCAACAATTAAGCCTTGACGAACTTGAAGGTAAAAAATAATTATGGGAACATACAATTACTATAATTATTCTTCCCATTAATAACCATATTACCCAAACAGCTTCTGATATCTTAGTCTGCTGGTTTTCCAATTAAGCTAAAATGTGACGTTCTCAAAGAAAACACGGTACTTGCCATAATGAACAATTAAAACATAAATTACACTTTTAACCGTGCTGAATATGGTTGCATGTGTGGGTGAACGAGATGCAACAGTCGCACTAACTATTAAGACCAATTTCTGTAAGTGGAATCGGTATCTCCGTGTAATTATCTTAAATATTTAACATAATTTTCAACTCGGAAAATAAATGGACTTATAACTTAATTATTTCGCTTATGTGCGAGTAACAGCCGACAATTTCGTTTTATTAATTTATTAGATTGCCGAGGCAATTATTTAATGGTTTTTACGAACCTACGAACTTGGTTTTTTGTTTCGGGTTAATTATAATTATGATCAGGTTTAATAAGATGGTTTATCACACATTTTTATTTATATTAATTAGAAATTAATTGACGTTGACGGAAAATGTGAAGATTAATGATAATTATATCAACCGTCTATGTATTTTTTTAGTTAAATAAAAGCTTTATCATTGACCACCCAGAACTTAAATTCTTCAGTTTATTGCACTAATTAAAGTACAGATATAAATAATTGAATCGGAACGAGCCCCTCAAAGTTCTTTGTATTTTACCACTAATTCCTTGTAATAATTTATTTGTTTGCAAAAAATAAATACCTGAACAACATCCTACTTAAAAATCCACCAACTTTGTTCCCGAGCCAAATTAAAACAAGTCTCGAGGGACTGAAGTGAAAATGTTCTCTTGTTTGGAAACTCGGATATAAAGAAGCGTTCATGAATTTATAATTTAAGGTAATAACGGTTCTGAAATGCTAAATCAATTACGCGGAGAAGGATATTGGACTGCAGTTTAAAAAGAAATATACAAAGGCCATTATCCCGTTCAATTTAATTAGGCTTTTCATCTTTTTTTTTAATACAGGAATTTTCGTTCTAAGAATGGGACGAGAATTACCATTAGCTTTAGCATTTGGCATTCAAGATTTCTTATGTAATGTCCCGAAAAAACGTCCATAAAAAAACCATTTAGGAGACTAATTAATCCCTTAAACACTTGTGGCTAAATCTGGCGCGTTTTATTTTATACGTCTGAAAAACATGCCGTGCCGCGCATAATTAATAAAGTTTTCATGTAGAGTGAAAGTGCGCTCATAATTTCAGGTCCTCCAGGCCCGCCGGGCCCTCCTGGTCCGCCCGGAAAACGCGGAAGGAAGGGAAAGAAAGGCGAAGCAGGTGAAGCAGGTCCTCAGGTAAGATTCGGTTGAAGTTTATAAAGTTTAGAAGGACGGAGAAGAAGGCCAATTTTATTTTATATTTACAAAGTGTCACAAATTATTTAAGTTTGGCTGTTACGAGTAGTACTAGAGCAGATAAATTAAAACTAACCACATTTTAATATTTCTGAACGTTTCCGAAATATCTACAAAAACATTTGTTAGATTTCAATGAACCGGTATTTTTTTAATTATCACAATAGTCGGTAGATATTTCTTAAACAAAATGTGGTTTACGGTAATCAAGCTCTGGACACTTAACTCTATCTAGTGTAGAGATACTCGTGACAGTCAAAATTAATCATTACGAGACAGTAGTTTGAAGATTGAAATTTGTCACAATTAACTAAAACAATACGAAAATTTAGTTTATTCTAAACCGTTGTCCAAATTACATGAATCTCACGTCATAAAAACACATAAGGTTGTGCACATTTATGTTTGCATGAAAATTAGATGGTAATTCACTTCCGACAACCGAAAGAAATCTTTAGCAAGTTGGCATCTTCTCTCCAACAGAGAACAGACTGCAGCAATGTTAATTCACAATTACGAGCACGTCTTTACGTTCCGCACACCACAATGATTTTGTTCTTTTATTTTTTTCCCTTTAGGGGTCTCCTGGTACGCCGGGCAAGAACGGCTTTCCGGTATTATAATTTTATTTTTTTATTGCTCTTCATGCATTATTCATTTTTTTATGTTTCACCATAATTTTTGCTAATATTAATTGGTAAAGGGGAGGGTGGGCAACGTTAAACAGGAAAGTCTCAGCGTTGGAAACTCGCAACTTTTTTTGTCCGATTAGATAAATGGCAGTATGAAAAGGGGAAGTGCTTCCCCGCCTGTATTGTTCACAATCGATAAACCGATAAAAAAAAGTTGTTAGTTAGCATTCAACATGTGTCCGAAGAGCGTTTCAAGCCCAATTAATTAAAATTACAGGGTGACAAGGGTCAGAAAGGCGAGATGGGCCAGAGGGTAAGAAACGTGGTTTTTAGTGTAGCTTCACATAATTTCATTAGCGCTAGTACCTGATTTAATACGTCCGATTTGCTGCCGGGTTTCGACCGGCCAGTTGACACTACTGACCTGTCGCCAGTAACTCCAAGTAATACCAGTAACTGCGTTTCATTTGCATGTTTACACCCTATGTCTACCCTGTCCAGACAAACGAGCTGATACGGTGCAGTTGGGATCCGGGATTGTCATACATTTGATGTCGGGTAAACTCACACACCTAGTTTTTAACTTTTTTAATGTCTATTGAAAAATTCTTTAGAAATTTTTATACGATATTCATTTTTTCAAATTATTTATTTTGTGTTCCTAAATTAACTTTTAAAACAACCCAAGAAAAACAATTTATTGTAAATATGATGTTGAAAAGAGAATTTTTTTATCACCTTTTAGAAGCCACAAACATTCTCCAATTAAAACTTTTTAGATCAATTTAAAACATCATCATTGTGAAAATCAATTCGTCAAGATTAAAGGCTAATCCAACGTTGAGCCATGATTAAAATCATGACTAGAAGGAGTAAAACAGTTCGCCCGAATAAAATGTATGTGCCCAATTAAATGGAAGTAATTAGTCTGGACCAAAGAAATTAAATCTGCAATGATAAACCCAATTTGGAGTAAATTAGAATCGTTAACAATGGTAAACAATCTGTTGCAGGGTCTGACAGGGGCACGCGGATATCCGGGATTTCCGGTTTGTTTTATTTTCATTTGTTTTTAGCACATGGTGGTAGCTGGACTAGATTATCGTCACGTAACCAATAACGGACTAACACCAAGCCTTTAACGCTGTTAGGTACTAATCTAATAACCATGTTTTAACGACATCATTGGCCGTTTGATTGCAATCGTCCTGACTAATTGATCGTGATTTAGTTGGGGCCAAACGCTAAGCCAGCCGTCAACCTTCACGTTTATTTTCCGATTTTGCCCAATTACAACAGTTTTCTGTTTCTATTTATCACGCATTATTATGCTGCGTTCAATTTGATGTGGATGTCATGAAAGACCAGTGGTATAAAAACCAAATTGGAGCTTTGTTCAATCGTTTACCAAAACTGACGTAATAATCGCATCTAATTAATAAAAATCTCGATATTCATTTCCGGCATTGGCCCAGAGCGATTTCGATGCGCACTGAAAGCTGAAAATTCGTTAGATTTTAATTTAAATTTCAGTATTCTCCGGATGATCTTTTTTCCAAATTGAAAACCTAGATAAAATTTATCGCAAGGAAACTTAATTAATGAATTTAATTAGAATTCTGCAGTTTTGCCTTTTCCCCGCTCACTTGTTATTTCACTCAAACAAACAAACGAGTAACCGATGTCTGTGTGTAGTTTTTCGATGACGCGGGCTCGATTTAAGCACCCCCGAATAAATTAACTACGGATAACTGCAACTCGACGCATCGCTTTAATTTCTTTAGAGCACGAAATAATTAATGTTTCTGATCGGTTTTATGTGCAGTTTTCCATTAAATTCTTCGTGTTTTTGAAACTGAAATCCAAACTGGATTTGGGTGCAATTAAACCGAGTGACCCACATTTAAAAATTTATTTCCGCAGTTAATTCTGCAACATGTTGTTATAAACTGACTTGAACTGCACAAACATCCCTTTAGTAGTTACACCCTTTCCTCAGTAGTAAATATCCTCTTTAGCCAATTAATATTAGTATTTCCTAGTCAATGTATTAACTTTCATTTTCATTTATTACATCACACTTCATTAACTAATAATTAATGCGAAAAAATATAAAACCAGTTACGTTGTTGTTGTGTGAAATCCTGTATAGGCATTGTAATTTAATATGCTTTCAACTTAGCCTTTACAAAATATTTGTGTTTTAATTTGTTTACACAGTTGTTCCTGCATTAGAGAACATTTTAATGTACCAGCAGGAGTTTATCATATAATTTCGGTTTTTATCTGAGATCTCCGAGTTTAATATGTACGTATTTTGTTTCAAAGGTCAAATTACAACCTTTAATTGTACAACAACCCAAATTTACAGGTTTTATGTTTTCAGCACGCTTTTTACAAAAATGATGGATACGATTAAAGTAAGTTCCTACATACATTTCATCTTTATTTTTCAGTTTTTTAATCAAAAACGTAAATGTAATCGTATCCGTCATCGTTTATTTTTCCACGCACATTTTGACGTTTTGTTTTTTCTCTCAACTTTTTGTATAGGGTCCGATCGGGTTGGACGGTCCGAAGGGCGAGCCGGTAAGTAATTGCGAACCCCTGATTGTTTTTTGGGGCTTAATTGTGTGATTATGCAGGGTCGGCCCGGCGAGAAGGGCCAGAAAGGGCAAGTGGGCAGTGCAGGAATTGACGTGTTGCAAGCTGTTAAAGTAAGTGATATCGCTTTTTTGTTTCGGCTTCTTTACATTTCTTCACACTTACACAAACACGATAGAATAGGTTTAAGTAACTGTAAAAATATGATAAATTAAAATTACGGCTTATTTATGAGATATACTTTCATTTGAATTTTATTCTTTATTTAGCTGCCAGGGAGGGTAAGTAGCTTATTGAGTAGGTAATTTGGTTTTGTTGGTGTGTTTTGTTTTGGTTTACCTATTTATTTAAATCATCGAAACAGTAGAATATTTTGAATTTCATGTATTTTCTCTTATGCTTGGTATATTTTATTTTGCATGCATTATCCTCATTTTCAGGATGTGAATTCAAAGATATAAAGGTTTACAAAAATATAACATGTTGAAAGTAAAATATATATTAAAATTTATATTAAAATATGTTTCTGTAATAAAATTATAATATTTAATGTTATTGATTTTGTTAAATTTTAATATAGTTTATGTGCAATTTTATTATAAATTTACATAAAATCAAAAGAGCTTAATGTTGAATTAAAATTTTATTTATATTACACTAAATAATCTTGGTGTTCACATCTGTTACATAAATTTATTTTTATTACTGTAAAAACTACAATTATATAAACAACAAATTAAGTACCAATAAATTCAAATTTCACAATATAACCAAAACAAACAAATTACCCATAATAATGTCAAATGTTGATTAATTTTACAGGGTTTAAAGCGATCAGTTACAACACTCAGGGGAGGAACATTGGGGTACGCCGAGATCGTAGCCGTAAAGGTGAGAGATCTCAGGCAGCACAACGATCATCTACGTTTATTGTTGCACTTTTAATTGTTTTTCTTGTAGATTATTGTGTATTTATCCTAACAAAATTCCAATATCCATAAAAATTTTGATTGTGGAATTTTGTATGGAAATTCTAGGTGTAATGTTGGCATGGATCTTTGGGCCCCCGTAATATTTGTGCACCCATTTTCTACTCTCGTTGTCGTAGTAATGTACTCACCTTTAGTGTAATTTCTAGGGGCTACAAGAAAGGGGACATAACATTTCCGGGGAAACAATCATCACGTTAAAAGTGAGTTATCATCGAGAATCAATCATGTCATTTTATTTTTATTTTTGCTGATTCACACTCATTTAAAAAATATTCATAATAACCACATACTTTCAAAATTAATTATCATTAATTAGTTTAGAGTGGTCTTCATTACACATTACGCAAGGAAAATTACTGCATTCGACCATGGCTCATTCAATATACTTAAAATACTAGTGGTAATTTCCCTTTCGAATGGGGTTTATTAGTTAATTTCGCTCGTGTTAAACAAGTATCAAATACCAATTTCATTAATGTACAATCCAGCTTAATGTGGAGCAATTTAATTTCGTAGTCACCGCAATTCATAAATTTCTTAACCTCATAACCCACACCTGATGATCTCGAACTCGTAAAGTAAGTTTCATAGTTAATATACTTCATTGTAGCACTTCCGCTGGTTAATTGTTAGATGTTGAAGTAACTTTGTATGTTTGGGACTGTAACAGTAGAAAGTTGTGTTTTAATTGTAGTTGTTTTAATGTAGATGTTTATCTTATTGCCGTTTTTAACACTGGAATCCTTTACTTTCGTATTTATCATCGTTACGTTTTGATCTCCTGATAGTTTTATACCAAATTTAACTGCTTAAGTTTTATCATTATTTTTAAGATTATGTGAAACGTTTATTCCGCTCGGCACGGCGATATCTTCCTTTGTGCATGTAATTTGGAAGGATGTACTTTTTAAATTACATTTTTGTGCAGAGACAAAGTAAAAGGTTTACTTGAAATTATGCTGAAATATTTTTAATTTCGGCACCATTAAGTGCAAGTCGAGCCTGAACAGGAGAATCAGCACTAAATGAATATCTCGTGAAAAATTTCCGGCAGCTTAAACATAATTTTGTCTTTTAACTTATCTCATGCTTAAATCCTGCACATAAAACACTTTTGCCTCTAACAACTGCCCGTAAAATTGTCCTCATTACCATCAAAAATGCAAGGAAAATGGTAAATTTTATAATTTGTTGTTTAAAAATTAATTGCACAAAGCTAATTTGAAAAGTGTATCTAAAAAGGTATTTTTTGTCCCGTCTATATTTGTCGTGTGTGATTAGGGTGAACCTGGAGAGCCGGGACCGCCAGGACCTCCAGGACCTCCCGGCCCCGAGGGAATGCCCGGACACGACGGCAGACAAGGTATGCCAGGAGAACCAGGACCGGCCGGCGAGCGAGGCGAACCAGGTCCCATGGGCCCTATTGGGCCGCCCGGAATGGACGGACTCATCGGTGCGAAGGTATAAATAATTTTCAAATTTTCAACTTTTCAACAATTTCAATTAATAATCATCGGTTTACTAATAATTGTGCACCCGTTAATCAGTAATCAGTTTAACAAATCATTGCAATCATATAGGGCGACAAGGGAGCAAGAGGATTATTGGGTGTACCAGGGATGCCAGGACGCTTGGGATTACCTGTGAGATTTTTTAAAGTTTTTAATATTATGTCTTTTGTGTGTATTCAATGTCATTACAATCAGGTTCTTGTTACGATAGGGTTCACCAGGTAGAAATGGTTCGAAAGGAGATCCAGGCATTCCAGTAAGTTTGCCAGTATTAAGAACCACGGGAGTAAGGTGGTTGGATACGTCACAGCTTTTGGATGCCGACCTAATTTTACTAAAATCACGCACATTTTATTATGGTGGCAAGGTTTAATAATTTAATACGTCACTTCTAGTACTAACCAAACCAAATCACATTATTATCATTTGTATTATTCTTGACTCTTCCTTAGGTGTATGGTTTCCATTGGATTTCATCAAAAACTTTTGTAATTTTAAGATGCAAAACTTTTTTTCAGGGACCAAAGGGCGACAAAGGCGAACGAGGCTTAACGACAACGTTAACAGGAGACCAGTTCCCGACAGGAATAATCGAAGGACCACCTGGACCTCCAGGACCGCCAGGTATCATTTACATCAACTTTGCCCCAAATTTACCCCTTACAGCTTTACAGCTTTTATTCTAATTTGATTTTCGTAAATCTAACATAAATTTTGTGATGTTGTAAGGTGAGAAGGGTGAATCTGGACCTTTGGGACCGCAGGGTGCGCCTGGAGAAAAGGGTGCCCGAGGGCGACGCGGCAAACGGGTAAAGTACAATGCTGATCATCCTCTTGACTCTACATACTTAACAATGTTATGATCGCGTTAACTGCTTTTTTACACAATGCACACTTTATGACCAACATATTCATTTTATAAGGAAGTGCAAATTGAGTGAGTTTTCATCATTGACAAGTTAATAATTTCATAACATTGTGTCAATTCTACTATTCTAACCAAACTGCATTTCATTGCATAGCTTCATATAAGGGGACATTATGAATTTGCATGGTAGTAATGTTGTAATCTTCAGAGACAATTAATCAGTGCATGAATTGTCGTAAGTACGAGTAGATGGTGTTAGAGCATGTTTTATGGGCATTTCGACGCTTTTTGCACTTAAATTTTTGATGGGAAAATTAAGCACTTTAAATGAAAGGAAACAAAGAATTTGTTTAGCATGATTTTTGATTTTCCAGTTTTTAACAGTAATTTTTATTTTATTATATACTGTTACACAGAAAACATATAAGCGTTGATGTTATTAAAATTAAACAACAGATATTTTTAATAATACTTCTATTTCAATTATGTGTGTGTTACATTCACGCTTGTATGGAATATAATACATTTATTATTTAAGCTGATACCACAATTATTTTGTTAGTAGTGATATTGTAACATTGTAGCTAATCAAACACAAAATTATATGACTATTGTGTAATAATATAGTTGTCATCAGATCGTTAAATCTCGTAATCACCATATTTAATAGTTGTTTAGTAGTATTTTTATTGTTGTAATTTTTGTAGTTGTACCACACTGCACTAACGTTTTATTTCGCTGATTAACATATTAATCACTGTTTAACGAGCACTATTAATGGTCTATAGCCAGCTGCTTTATTCTCGTAAGTATTTACATTTTTGTTTATTAAATTATGTTGTATGTTAATATTTTCATGTAAAAGTTTTTAGATGGTTGTCCTTAATGCAATAAAAATGTGAGAGTATAATAATTTTATAAAATTTTATAAAGTAATGTCTCATATGGAGTCATAGGAATTTCTCGATAAAACATTTATCGTCGAATAAAACGTATACTAGAGCTTTCTTCGAAAATTATAAATTTAATGGTCAAAAATGGAATCAATAAGAAGATATGCTATAAATCTTTATTAAACTAACCATAGAAAAAAATAACTCATTAAAGCAAGTAGCTTTCGACATAACACATGATATTGCATTAAGAAAATCATACCCTCATCCAAAATTTTTTGTAAATAGTAGTAAATCGTTTAGGCATGTCATTGTAAATAATTGTTTTTTACGTAAAATTGTCGTATTTACTAGTACTTGTCTAAAATAATGTATAATAGCACTGGGACGTTATATGAAGCTGTGTGTTAAGTTTATGTGGTTTGGTGTGTGTAGGGTCGAGATGGAGACGTGTTGTCCCGAGGTCCTCCCGGTCTCCCGGGCCAGAAGGGGGACAGAGGCCACCCGGGTCCCAAGGGGGACACGGGCGATAGAGGTTTTACGGGTTTTTCAGGTACATATCGCAACATCAAACGGTTTTACTTAACTGAATTTACTAAAACTTTCCCCGCCCGAATTCTAGCCAACCGAATCACGGAGATTGTTGTTTGGGTTTGTTCATAGTTTTAATTTCATTATAATGTCTAAAGCGTAAGTTCTATGTGAAAATGAGGAAGTTATGCGAGTGGACATAGGAATAATTTAGCACCACAATAGTGATGTTACATGTTACTATGATGTTAAAAATTATTGTTAATATTTATTTAGAAAAATTCATTCAATTCTAAACAAATTCAAATTTGGCGGATGCGCCAGTGTTTCGTCGAATATTGATTTGAATCGTCAAATCGTATATATTGACGAGTTTAATATTATTTCAACATAAATATATATATTTAACGATTTTTAAGGGCCTAAAGGTGACATGGGTCTAACCGGTCCTTCAGGAGAGCCCGGAATAAATGGCGAACCAGGACCACAAGGTCCTCCAGGACTCCCAGTAAGTATCATAATCTATTCGTTTCACCGTAAATAAAAAAATATATATTTTAGGGTCAACTTGGACCCAAAGGAGAGAAGGGCGACTACGGAGACATCGGACCGCCGGGTCTGATGGGACCACCTGGATTACCAGGACCTCCAGGATACCCTGGACAAAAGGGCGAGAAAGGCGACAAAGGCGAATCGGTAAATATTCATTCAATTATGTTTCCAAATTCTTGAGCATACGAAAATTTCCTTTTAAGAATATTTTATTGATCCTACCTACCTATTGCATTGATGCTTGATTTTTAATTCTTGCTTCCTTTTCCATCTTGTTACAGAAATACAAGAAGCTCAGAAGACGACAGGTAACTATTTACTACATCTAAATCCTAACTTTTGCTAAAGCAATATTTATTGACCTTTGTGATCTATATTTTCGGACACGTCTTTTGGTTTTATTTTTTATACTGTTCCAGGGAGACGGAACCGGAGAAATCACTGTGGGTGAAGTAGTAAGTATAGTAGTAAAACCCCCAAAATGATACTAAGAGTCTTTTTTAGATCTCAGGTCCTCCTGGACCACCAGGACCTGCAGGAACACCTGGACTTCAAGGACCTCCTGGCATTAAAGGTGATAGGGGAATGGACGGAATCAAAGGAGAACCAGTACGTACTTTCTTTACTGAAATTATAGCTGTAATTAAATATATTTTTTCATAATTTAGGGTGAAAAAGGAGTGAAAGGCGAGCGAGGTCCTATGGGATTACCGGTAAGTGACAACTAACCCAAAAAAAGAATTACCTACTAACACTCCAAACATTTAGGGTCCCATGGGTTTGCGGGGAGAAAGCGGAAGGCCAGGCGATTATGGGAAGCCAGGGCTGATGGTAAGGAAACCATTCTCATACTAGGACTAGCAGCGTTTATCGAACAATGCAGTGACTTAACAAATTAACCGTTATTTTTTTTGATCGATTAACCATTCACTGGGCTTGACGCAACCATTTTTGTTAAGTGGAATATAGACCGTAGTTGAGCTGTTTGTATTAAAGGGGGTAGATTCGGACAAGTTCGGTTTGACGGGGAAAATTTTTGAATGTATGTCAGGAGGTCTCAGGTTTTATTTTTTTAGTATTTTATTTTTTGTGTTGTTTTTTTTATGTTTCAAAACTTGGACTGCCTTTCATATAAGTAAATGATGCAGACTATTCTGTATAATTTGGCAAAATTTCGCGCTGAGAATCGATCCTGAACCAAAAATACCCCCTTTATCTGTTAAATGATTGTTGAATAGATATTACATTGGATTGTTTACGAAGCGCAAAATTTATTTTATTTTTTCTTTTTATTTTTTTTATATAAGTACCCCAGAATGTAATATCAAATGGTTTAGGAGGACAATAACTGGTAAACAAGCTAGAAGATATTGAAAACAACTGCCAAGAAACATCATCGCGAAGATGTTAAGTGTAAAATTATTCATGTTATATAAAAAAAAGGATTCATTGTCGCAACAGTAGACATCTCAAAAATGCTTTTGGCCACGAATACGTCTGCTAGCAATAGACTAGTCAGTTTTTTCTTGGTACTTCTAGACAACTTAATAGAATGTATATAAGGATACAATTTACAGAAATGAAGATTTTAAAACTTGGCTATGTTTTTTAAAACTGTCCTAATATAAAATGTTTTATAGTAAATGTACAGTGAAATATAAACTAACATTACTCATAGGTGGCTAAATTCTTTTTGAAATGTATATAAATGCAAAAATAAAGATATATTCTAAAACAACTAGGATTAACTATAGAAATGTTTTTATATTATCTTTGTATTTAAAAACCATATGCTGTATTTATTGCTATTTTAATATTTATTATTATACATAGATAATGTTGATACTGTTGTTATGGATAGGTACAACAAAGCAGAAAACAAAACGTTGATTTTTCTGATTACTCTACGCACATCTACGCATTTTGGAGATTTCATCAGTGTTCGACAATAAAATTAATTTGAACAGTATTGTTTGAGGATACGAATTTTGTTGTATCTAACTAAAACGATCCACTGCCTGTAAAGGCAAACAAACCATTTTACGTCCATTTAGTACTTAACACTCTCTTGAATGTAATGAAGAGTCAATTTGAATAGGAAAAAGAGTGTAAGTAGATATGCAGTGAAGATCAATTTTTATATAAATATATCGCTATTACTATTTATTATATTTGTAAAAAGGAAGTTTTGCAAAATCATTAATTTATAAGTTATAACAGTGTTGTAATATAAATGTTACATTTTTATAGGTGTCTTATAGTAGATTATAGATTGTAATAAATATACAGGTTATATTACGTGACTGATTTTAGAATTAGGGTTTGTGAAACCTAAAAATTGTACAATATTTTAATTTTAATAATTAGACATAACGAGCTTGGTGTATTATTAACATGTACTAAATAAATGTATGTGCATGTGCTGTAACTATTAAATTTTTGCTTATGTTTTTATAAGATTACCTTGCTTTCTATCCCTACTTCACTTCTTTTATCCTTTCAAATATATCTCTCCTACAATTTTTTTGCACATTTACATATATCACAAAGGAGAATTATCCTAATTATCCACAACTCCTATGGATCAAAATTATCAATATTATAACTATTTTATCATTAAAATTAATAATAAACTATTTTAAATCATTCTTATTTTATTGATAATTTTAAAAACTTAAGATTTATTGTATATCTTGATGGTCAAGAATTATATGCATGCTGATGATGATGATGATGAAGATGATGATGATGATTAAGCATTTTTATAAAGATTTTTGGGATTGGTTTTTACAGATTTTGCTAGTTCGCCTGCATCATGGCACTCATCCTTTCTCTCTTAATGTTTTCATACCAGTTCCATTTTAGTTTTTTCTTTTAATTATTTTTATTCACAGGGCCCTCCTGGTCTAGATGGCATGAAAGTAAGTAAAGAAATTTTTTCAACATTATGATTAAATTTTATTTAGTTCTCTATAGAACTTTGTTAAATTACCTCTGTAATTTTGGTAAGATTAAAGTAATTTTGTTTTTTAACAATTTACTTACAATTTTATATTATTTGAATATATAATATTTACTCTTAATAAGTCTTTGCTATTACACTTAATTTATAATAGGGAGCTCAAGGGGAACCTGGAAGCAAAGGAGAACGTGGTGATCCAGGTTTACCTGTAAGTATCAGTAAACTTACATAAAAAATAACCAGAATAATACGTTAACAATACTACTAACTGCTGTTTTAATAATTTTAGGGAACTGATGGTATACCAGGACAAGAGGTACTAACTTATTAACTCCTTATACTTAACTCACTGAGCTTTTGGTTTTGGAAATAGATCAGCATGTTTTTTACTCATTCAAAATATCACTCTTTATTGTTCAATATTGAAGCCTGTTAAATTTAAAATCTATTTGATATAAGGAATTGTACATTTCAGGGTCCCAAAGGCGACAAAGGCTACAAAGGTGACGCTGTAAGTATTATTTTAAAAAAGAAAATTACGTAATAATTTATTCTACCACAATTTCTAGGGACCAATTGGAAAACGGGGAAGGAAAGGTGATAAAGGAGATAAAGGCGATCAAGGAGTACCAGGACTTGACGCGCCTTGTCCTTTGGGCCAAGATGGACTTCCTCTGCCAGGTTGTGGATGGCGACCACCCAAGGTATTCCTCAATGAATCTAACATATTTCGTTAATGTAATATATGTTTTGTGGGCTAACTGCATGGGTGTTGGTGTCATTAATTTTAGGAAACATTGAAACCTGTTCCTCCGCCAATAATGCCGTCCGAATTCGACGAAGACCCTATAGATGAAGGCCCAGATGACTACGAGGAACCAGAGGAAGAATACGAGGAGTATCCCGAGCAACTCAACTCGGCGGTTTCCGCTTCCGCTATTTAACATTGGCTAATTGTTTTTGTTTGTGTATTAACATTTCTTTAAATGGTAAATTAACTCATTCGTTATTTTTATTATAATCTGTTAATCAATTTCAACAATTTTGGTTTCAGATTTGAAACTCATCGACATCAGTAAGAAGCTAATGTGGACTATTGCAGTACTTATGTGCTCAGTGATTTCTTTCGTGTAAATAGTGTCTAGACAATATTGTTACTGTTTAAGTGCTAATTTATAGTATATAAATATAATTAGCTAATGTATATTGAATATATCTCTTTAAAATTGTTCCTGGTTACTAATAAATGTACAGTTCTTCCTCATTTATTCTTAGTGTAATATATATTAGAAATAGTAATTTATTATATTAATTAATTTTTGTAAAAAATACTATGATTTATTAAAAAATATTCGTCATTTGTTATAGTTTTATTGTACAAACTTAATTCCTAAATATAAATATTTACAATTATAATACAGATTCAATAATGCAGTCCTTAAAATTTCACCTGTGCATGTGCTGTAACTATTAAATTTTTGCTTATGTTTTTGGTTTTTACAGATTTTGCTAGTTCGCCTGCATCATGGCACTCATCCTTTCTCTCTTAATGTTTTCATACCAGTTCCATTTTAGTTTTTTCTTTTAATTATTTTTATTCACAGGGCCCTCCTGGTCTAGATGGCATGAAAGTAAGTAAAGAAATTTTTTCAACATTATGATTAAATTTTATTTAGTTCTCTATAGAACTTTGTTAAATTACCTCTGTAATTTTGGTAAGATTAAAGTAATTTTGTTTTTTAACAATTTACTTACAATTTTATATTATTTGAATATATAATATTTACTCTTAATAAGTCTTTGCTATTACACTTAATTTATAATAGGGAGCTCAAGGGGAACCTGGAAGCAAAGGAGAACGTGGTGATCCAGGTTTACCTGTAAGTATCAGTAAACTTACATAAAAAATAACCAGAATAATACGTTAACAATACTACTAACTGCTGTTTTAATAATTTTAGGGAACTGATGGTATACCAGGACAAGCGGTACTAACTTATTAACTCCTTATACTTAACTCACTGAGCTTTTGGTTTTGGAAATAGATCAGCATGTTTTTTACTCATTCAAAATATCACTCTTTATTGTTCAATATTGAAGCCTGTTAAATTTAAAATCTATTTGATATAAGGAATTGTACATTTCAGGGTCCCAAAGGCGACAAAGGCTACAAAGGTGACGCTGTAAGTATTATTTTAAAAAAGAAAATTACGTAATAATTTATTCTACCACAATTTCTAGGGACCAATTGGAAAATGGGGAAGGAAAGGTGATAAAGGAGATAAAGGCGATCAAGGAGTACCAGGACTTGACGCGCCTTGTCCTTTGGGCCAAGATGGACTTCCTCTGCCAGGTTGTGGATGGCGACCACCCAAGGTATTCCTCAATGAATCTAACATATTTCGTTAATGTAATATATGTTTTGTGGGCTAACTGCATGGGTGTTGGTGTCATTAATTTTAGGAAACATTGAAACCTGTTCCTCCGCCAATAATGCCGTCCGAATTCGACGAAGACCCTATAGATGAAGGCCCAGATGACTACGAGGAACCAGAGAAAGAATACGAGGAGTATCCCGAGCAACTCAACTCGGCGGTTTCCGCTTCCGCTATTTAACATTGGCTAATTGTTTTTGTTTGTGTATTAACATTTCTTTAAATGGTAAATTAACTCATTCGTTATTTTTATTATAATCTGTTAATCAATTTCAACAATTTTGGTTTCAGATTTGAAACTCATCGACATCAGTAAGAAGCTAATGTGGACTATTGCAGTACTTATGTGCTCAGTGATTTCTTTCGTGTAAATAGTGTCTAGACAATATTGTTACTGTTTAAGTGCTAATTTATAGTATATAAATATAATTAGCTAATGTATATTGAATATATCTCTTTAAAATTGTTCCTGGTTACTAATAAATGTACAGTTCTTCCTCATTTATTCTTAGTCTAATATATATTAGAAATAGTAATTTATTATATTAATTAATTTTTGTAAAAAATACTATGATTTATTAAAAAATATTCGTCATTTGTTATAGTTTTATTGTACAAACTTAATTCCTAAATATAAATATTTACAATTATAATACAGATTCAATAATGCAGTCCTTAAAATTTCACCTAATGCATAATAATCTTCAATAGATTCACAACTGGAGCTTCAAACACTAGAGATATGGCAAAGGCTGCAAGGAAGGATAACACCACATTTCCACAGTAAATCACAGTCTAAAACAAACAAAAGCATTAACATTTTTGCTAAAAACAAAAATATATTTACTTACGGCAAAGAAATTGTGGAGATGAATATTTCCATCCAGTATAAAACTGCTAAGACACATAAGAACTGGATGAACCAGATATGCGCAATATGTCAAACGGCTTAATGGTAAAAATAAGTTACAGCCAAATAAACAGTTCAAAGGTCCTCCATAGCCATAACAACAGGCCAAGGTAATCCAAGCCAAAGATAAACCCCAAGCTGTGTGGCCTAAAGCAGCCCAAAATGCTGATGCGGGAACGACTAATCCGTCTTTACCTAGTCCATAGACCAAACTTCCTAAACACAACAAAGACAAAGTCCATCCCAAAACAACTCCGTACGCAGGAATTTTTACTTTATCTCCTGCTCTGAAGATAAAGTAACCAGCAATCATGCCAACCAAGTATGGACCAATTCTCATCCACGGCTTATCATATAGTTGATCAAACAATGCGAAGGGTTCTTGCACTCTTGCTATGAAATTGAAATTCATGGCTATTACAAACGTGGTTATCCATGAGGCTAACATTAAAACTCCCACACTTATAGCAGCAAATTTCAAATGTCTTGGACCCCTAAAATATATAATTTGAGTAACATATTAGAATTATAATAAATTTAAAACGTACCTCACTGCGATAAGTAATAATATCGATGCTATAATAAAGAATTGTGTATCATTAGCTATATACCAAGACCACAGCATACAAAACTCATGTTGTGGATAAAAGTTGTTTATATACAATGCGTTTCTCCACCAAAAGTTGTTGCAACTTATGTGATCAATAATTGCAGGAGAATATACAGAATAATTGTGTAAGTATCTTAAGATAATTTCATTGACTCCCAATACAAACAAATATGGAGGTGTCAGTCTCAAAAATCTGTAAACTATCATTAAGGCAAATTTTGAGAAATTAGAGGTGAAAATTTGTACTGGTTTTTCATCCTTTGGCTTGTTTTGCTTCTTGGCTTCCGACCGGAAGTACATCAAGGTCACAAGTAAACCACTAAAAACATATTTATTGTATACGAGTTAAACGTAAAAAATAATTCACTTTGTTACCTGATAAAGAAGAACGTGTCAACAGAAAATGTAGCGTTGGAAATTGTTTGATACATAAACGTTCGTTCAGTGATTATTCTCATTGATTTGTTATCAGCAATGCTGAATATTTCCAAATAAGTATGTACTAAAATGATCCAGGCTATGGAGAAAAATCTCAAACCATGAATACATCTAATTGATCCTTCTGTACTATCAACTGATAAAATTCTACTTCCATTTTTAATGGCCGAGAAGCCCAGCAATAATCTTAAAGCCACACCTAAACATCAAAATAATATTAAATAAGGTACCGGCAGAAGAAAAATGTATTACCTTGTCTTGGTTTCTTTTCCTTTTCGTCATCTTTGCTAAGAACTGTTTCTTTGTTGCCATGTTTCACTGCTTCGTTGTTGTTATTATTGTTGTTTTCCAATTCCGCATCATCTTTGACTTTATTAGATTTTTTGTTATTGATTATGACTTCCACAATTGATGCCACTATTATTAGGAAGATCACGGCAATAGAAACGCCCCTGCAACCAAACAATTAATTTAGATACTGGTGATTTATTTGTACGTTTATTTTAAATTGCCAACGTCGAGTTTGTGTATAATATATTTAATTATTTAAATAATATATAATTTTGATTTAATAAAGAGCCTTCAATAATATTACTATAACTCCCAATAACACTAATTTTCATATCTTTACATGGTTTATGTTATAAACAAGCATGTCGAATTGTCAGCTCTGTTTACAGTTATGCAATAGAAAGTGGCGGTCAACGTTTATGTTTAAGCCAGTTTAACACTCTTTGCTTTGCAATCGAAAGTTATTATTATTATTATTATTATTACTGTGAGACATTTAAGTCAAGGACTTGTGTGAAAATATGATTTACGTGACAGATATTTCTTATCCACTTAAATACTCAACGATTTCTGTGGAACAGTACCTTATATTTACTACAACACGTATTTTAGCAATATATATTTGAAAATGTGGAATGATGTATAACGAAGTTTTCAACATTTGCAATCGAAGTCATCAACCTAATTTGCAAAATTCGGAATGTCTTCTGATTGCTCAAAATTTTGCAAAACATTTCTGTAATTAATGTCTGATTTCTCAATAATTATAAGTGATTCACAGTCTAAAAGTTTACTGTAATAAAACAGTAGATTGACCAAAGTCTACTTATATAACTAATTTCACTCTTTGTAAGTCCCAAAGTACCGAAGAACGACAATTGCATATTAGATGCGCGAATTATATTATAAATACGTAAGTAAATGTTCACATACAACGCAATAGTTAACTACATTAATTTATATTTAGGTTGCATTATGTGTAATAGACATGATGCATATATGCGAACTTCTATTAAGTGAATTTCCCAACGTACATTAATAGTGGTCAGTTTTTGAAAAGTTTTCTTTTTATAGTTTGCCTTTTAACGTTCTATAACATTAAATGTTAGAAGTTAAAAGATCACCATTAGTTTTATACAACTAACATTTAAAGATTTACACATATGTAAAGTTTTAATATTTTCAAATAAGGTGGGTTCAAAGAAATATTTAAAGACCAAAACTAAGTTATATATAATGAAATAAATTGATGAGGAAACATTTTACAGTGAAAGTAAATTAGCCGCATTTTATGACCAATAAATATTCTAAAAATCTTTATTGGAAAACCAATTGTAACACATTGGTTTATAAAATGCAAGATTGTAATGCGACATAAGTGATGGAAACAAGGTAGTAATTAATCCATAAACCGCAACATCCGGAGAAATAATCTCGTTTTGTGTTTTTTTTAATACAACACGTAAAATGATGACTTACCCTATGATATGTACTTTGACATCAGAAAACAAGGAATAATCTCCTGGCACTGCCCGTACTCCCACAATAGTTAACGAAGCCCCGTAATTCTTTTCTTGTGCCAACAATGTTCGAACATCACTCACATCACAAGATTTAGGAAGACACTGTCCAATGTTCAACTGCCTCGTCTGTAAAAAATTATAAGTTGTTGTTATAAGAATTGTTCAAAAGGCAACAATTTGATTATACGCATTGTTATTCACCAAAGCGTATCCTTGCGATTACTACTTCCTGCAGCAGTACTATTTATCAGTCCGCAGCCAAATATTATAACGTTTAGTAAATTATAATATACGATGTAATGTGTATTAATTAATAAACAATTACCTTGGTGAATAATTTGCTTTCATTTCACTCGTAATTTAAACACATACTCAATTATAATAATAAATAATAAATATGTGGATAGTGGCAAATTAATTAAGTTCTTAATTAATGATGCAAAAAATAATATTGTTGATTAAAGTGATTAACATAAAATTTTTATATTTAATAAGTATTTCCTTGTGTGATTAATTGATCGTTTACTGAGGAGCTTTAATTATTGCTAATTATACATTGAAATTAATAAAGAACATCACAAGAAGCATGAAGGTTAGTATAATTTTTAAGGATTGTTAATCTTAATTACAATAAAATATTAAGATTTTATGAACTCTCGAAAATTAACTGCGTATCGTTTATCGTATATTTCATAATGTGTATTTCCACAAACAGACATTTCACTTTGCGCCACTTCCAGCAGTTTTAGCATAAACTCTCATTTTTTGATTCATTAAATAAACATTGACCATTAACTGAAATTGTATACCATGATATATTTACTTATCGTTTTAAACGTCCAAGTGAGATTTCAAAATTACTTAATCGACGTTCTCATTTCGAATTCCATCTGCGACCGGCGAATTTCTCTTTCAAATATTTGTACAGAAAACAACAAAAAAAAAAAAAGAAAATTATTAGGCAACATTGTAAAACCCCAGATACATTAAAATTATGAAATTTAGTGGTGTTACATAATCTTCTCAAACAATGACAAGTTTATGAAAACTACGATTTGCATAGAGATAAACATTGACCTGTAATTGTCGAGGAATTAAACGAAATTATCCGGTTGGATGTTCTCATGACAATACAAATACCTGGTTAAACTTTACGGTGGGAAAGCTCCAATTGTTTAACGTGTTATAATATCCGATGATTAATTATGGATTAAATTGTTGTCAATTTAAAGGAAAAACTTTCACTAAGCCGTCAAACAAACGATATTGCTTTCCCGCCGCTAATTTTACAATATGCACCCAAAGGTTAAAAACATTTAACGGTCTTTAGCCATAAACAGGTAAAAGCAATGTCGGAACAATATACGGTCAATTAGTTTATCGCCGTTTTTTATAAGTGAGATAATTTGGTATTTTAATAAAATTGAAGAGAAAATCTCGATGATTAAATTGATTTGAAATTTTTAACTCACCACTGGTGTCAGTTTCCTATTGATGTTGATTCTCACTTTGGCGACGTAGAAGTACGTTTCGAAGGGAGGAACTTCCACATTTGTTTCTTTATTTGTTAGCTCCGTGCATAGTGAGTACGATCCGAGCCAATAGTCATTTCCGAAGAAAAACTGACTGCCATATCTGCCAGCAGCATCGTACACTATAAAGATAAAACAAAGGTCAGTTATTAGGGACAAAATGAGACCTATACATTTAAAATTGTTACATGATTTCATGTTAGTATGTCACGTAAAACATTTATTCAATATTTGTGGAGCAGGATATTCAAATTATTCTAAATGTTTAGTAATAATAGTGTTTTATTGTATGTGCACACTGTATATACAATTCCGTAAAGTTTACTTGATTAATCTATAAAAAATTTATGAATGGACAAATTGTACGATAGTAATCAAAACACAAACAAAACTGTCTAGAATCGTGATACAAGTAATCTTGCTTGGAAAATTGCTTTCGTATAGAAACATGATTTCACTTAGGCACACACTGATGATCTAACAGTATCAGGAAGAGTGAAATTAACATTGGTAATTTAATTAGTATTTCACCAATTACTGTAACAATGGAGATACAAGGTATTCCTTTTATCGATTCCATATTTCATTGTTGTCAGGAATTCTTTTTTATATAACAGATCTTAGATTATTTCTTATCGTTCTATTTATTTCTAATAGTTAATAGTTATTTCCTTTATAAAGTATATCGGATTGTTCAATATTTTAGTTTAATTAAATATTTGATTCCAACTTTCATAAATTACATCAAGAGATTTGCAAAATTTCCAATTACACATTGCCGCATTCGGGGAAACCACAATTAAATAGTTGCTTCAAAATTTCTTACACCAACATATATTTCAGTTTAGATTTTTCAATTACAGTGTTTATTTTAATTATGTACAACCATTGCAGAACAGGTAGCGTTTAAAGGCGGTTATTTTGAAGGTTAGCAAGATAAAGTTGTAAAGAGAATGCAACTGTAAAATAGGCATTGCGAAACTATTATTTAGCTCGACATTGATAAAAGTAAGTCATTACAGCACAAATAAACAGCAAAATAGAAAGGTCAATGGAACATTACCATAATATTTTGGTCCAACTGAATAAAACAGTAATTTAATTTATTCTGCAAAATTAGAACAATCGATAGAACATCCAAATTGAAGGT
The DNA here is from genome assembly GCF_024364675.1 of Aethina tumida. Lineage (NCBI taxonomy): Eukaryota > Metazoa > Arthropoda > Insecta > Coleoptera > Nitidulidae > Aethina > Aethina tumida. The sequence goes on along the minus strand of NC_065437.1, from coordinate 17,019,404 downwards.
TTCATTTGTTGAAAGTGTCAATGTTCCGTTGTGTAAAACGAAGGTGTGATACCGGTTGCAAAATTAGCAAATTTACAGCCTCATGCAAATAACTTTCTATAGTAAATATTGGTAAATATTGTGGGTAAAATTAATGGGCTATTGTAGCCCACATTGCTGGACTCTTGGTAATTATATTTTATTTACTTTATTCTAAGCCTGTTTAATATCTTTTTATAATTTCTTACAATTTCTTGGAATAAAACAATTTGCGGTTGATAAAAAGATTATATCAACCAAAACATATTTCTTGCTCAATACAACAAATAATTTCCATTTATTTACAGTTTTCATTAGCAGATCGAATCAGAATCAGGTTATAGGTTAAAAAAATAGAAAATAATAATTAAAATAATGACCAGGTGCTAACTAAATTGTTTGTAAATTGCTTCCAAATATAGCAAAGCGGAAGAAGGCTAGCAACTAAAAAAATTGCTAAATGGAAACAATACTTTCTCGTCCGTTTTTTTATGACGTGATTAGTTATTTATGTTAGTCATATGTATCGCCATATTTTAAAAATTAAATAGTACATTTTTTATGAAGTTCGTGAATTAACAACTACTAAAACAATATTAAATTAGTTATAATTGCTTATTCAATTCCTACTTCCCCTTAACACCAACTCTACATTTCCAAAAGAACACAATCAAGATAATTCAAAATTTATAGTGGTGTTAGAAATCCCGCTGTACCGGAAATGAGTGACTGATTGGAATTATAATTGGACAGCATTTGTTTAAGGATCCAATAATTGATGTTATTTCTCGTTGCTCGCGCTGAATCCGATCGGATCGATCTTGGCGATAAGAATCAGAGCATAAAACACGAATAACTCAAAAAATTACATAACGCGCAGATCTGGTTTGCGAGTGCTGCTTATCCGGCTGGTGTTCGATATGTAATTAGTTTCGTAAGTGTGCTTTAAAATGTGTTCAGGAGAGAGAAAGTTTTTACTGACTTTTGGTCGCCCAGGAAGTCCCATTTTGGAGATCCGTAATGTAGGTCTTGAGATCGGCGCGACACATTTCGTTCTTAAGGACGTTCACGATCTTGTCCCATTTCAGGTGATCGTAGAGGTCCCGCATCCATTCCATTTCCGAAACGGGACTCTCGCCTGCAACAGATCCATGTACATCGGACGGCGCAACCGGGAATTGAATACCATTTGAGAGGTAGGACAAGTCGGACGAGTTGTAGTTCTGATTTTCCGCCAACGGTTCGCAACCCGCACCCAACACCAAAATCACCACCGCACTGGCACACAGGAGTCTCGCCATTTCGAACCACTGTTCACCAACTTTTTTTCGGGTAGTTTCTCAGGAGGTTTGCCTCATCTTCAGGTCGAACATGTCTCTATCACTGTGTATCGTTGGGTGGACTGTAATCGGTGTTTCTTAGACGGTGTGCAGACTTTCGATTTCGTTGAATTACTGATGCCGGTCGCGCGCACTGTGGGGTTCGTGGTACGTGATGGGATGTGGTTCTCCTTCCTTCGATTGCCTACATATAAACTACCATATTGCAACATTGATTTAGATGACCGGAATTATTTAGAAGCCTTTAATCATTCATGGGTTTGGCAACGCATTTCATTGTCTCTACTTTAATAGCCTCGTTACCATTGATTATCACTCTATAATCATTATCATCCGACTGTAATTATACTATCGATATATAAAATTTCTATTAATTATGTTGCAACTCAGGTTCAACCTAAATGTCTGGTCCAAAGAAATTGTGAATCAATTTCTAAAACATTCATCAGCAAAATATTTTTCTCTAAATTGACCCGTCATTCTTTAAGACTTCTTTATGGGCATATTTTTCCCTTTTATTTTGTTTAATGATTTAGAACATTTGTAGAAACTTTCGCTTTATTCGCCCTATTACTAGGTTTTAAGGTCACTAATAAAAATAGGACTTAAAATAATATACGAACTCGTTATGATAGGGAACATATTAGATATTCTCAAGGAAATTATCTTGAACTTGGTGTCTTCCCACTGTGAGGAATGCGTATGGACCCGCGACTTCCTGATGACCGGTTGGGTCGCAGCACCAGAGAAAGGTGAATTCGGTGTGGCCTCATATTCAATGGATTTTTTTTCATCATTTCATCATTATGCATGATGTAAGGATTATTATATTGACCGCAAACTGAAAGTGCTTCAGTTTCATTCATCAATATAATTTACGGCCGTCTTTGTATATGCGTGAGTCGCATAAAAAACCGGGACTGATACGCGAAAGTCAACACGGACTAACCGGTAACGTGTTACGTTTTTATGCAAAATCTTAAAAAAAATTCTTATGTAAGGAATATTTATTTTTTAAATTTTAATAACCCCATATTATTGCTAAACAAAATATGATGTGCCAAATTTTGAAGAAACATAAATAATATTAAATAAGCTTTAAAAATTGTAATGAAGTTTGTGTTGCTTTAGTTAAGTGATCTTAAATAAAAATTTTATAAAACGTTAATATAATTATATGTTTACCTAGTAATTTTTCAAAGAAACCACAAGGTGTTGCAACATGAGTAAATATGTAATAATAATATAAAATAATAATTTTACATCTCTAATAAATGTCGGTTGTATTTACATACTCCATTCATATTTGCTATATATATTATTTAATATATATCAGATTAAAACATTTCAATTAATTTAAAATTTAGTCCAAAATTTTGGCAATAATAAATAGACACGTGATTCATTTAAATGCCTACTAATAAGAAGAAATGAGGAAGTTATATAACGCATTTCAATATACATGTGATTTCATTTCGTATTTGTTTAATTAAACATTACAGTTTATTACAAATTGCAAAACACGTTTTGTGCCATTATAAAATTTTGCAACGATTCTGCTTTCTGTTCTGCATTTGAATAAAGCCGAAATGTTTTCTATTAGAATAAGAAACTGTCTTTACTGTTTAACTGAATTTAAATTTGGACTTTCTTCCTATCTTAATGATGGTAAATAAAATACGAAATCGTAATGCGTAAAATACAATAATAGACACATTTTTTTGCAAAATTACTCATCATTTTCGGTTTTACCATAAGCAAAACGTTGCCCAACCCAAGAATTTTGTTGGTAGTCACAGTAACAATAATCTTTCCGGAGAAATTTTTAACTGTCGAATACTAATAATCAAGTTGCGTAAAATCTGATTTACATACGTATTCTTAGAACATTTAAATATTATTTTAAGTACACATATTTCCCAAGCGTGAAAGTAGTACATTTTTCTTTTGTTGTCCATTCTGAAATCATAATATTTCAGATTCTTGTAGATATACTACACACATTTTGAAACGCAATTTCCAAGAAGTTTTGCGTAGTATTTGCTCAGAAAATTGGAAACTTTCCATTTTGATCAATGTAGTAATTCAACACAACTCTTCAAAACTAATTGGTTTTGAAATATTTTTAATATTGTTTACACGCATTTGATTTTAGAAACCCAAGTTTTAATTATTTTGTGTTTATTTAATATTAATGTAAGCATATTACTTAATCTTACAAGCGCAATAAACAAAATAATTATTTAAAGAAACATTAATTGTATTTAAAAATGCTTAGTGGGATTTTACCCAGTTATATAATTTCAAGTTATAATTGTAGAATTTTGGGACACGTAACAAAAATAGGTAGAACATTTGTAAAATGACAAAGAGAGGCTTGAATATCGAGTGAAAAAGAAAACAAAACATGAAAGAAGTGATCTAGAATAGCTAAGGTTGAAAAGGCTAAACAAGAAAAACAGAGAAAGTGATCAGATAATATTCAAAAGAGGAACAAAGATAAAAAGATGAACAAGTTCAAGAAAGCTGCGAAGAAAGGAAATTTTATTTCTAAGTTTTAGATAAATATGTCTGTAATCTATAGTTTGTAATTATTTAAATTTTAACAATCAATATTTTGTACATAAATGTGTTTCCTTTGGTGATCAGTTAAAAAAATTCTATTTTCAATATTTTAATACATTTATTTTCAATATTTTAATACATTTTTAAATTAGTTTGTTATGTCTAAAATAACAACATATAACAAAAATTTAATTTAATATAATGACAACATTATATTTTATATTTATAATTATTTAATATTAATGCAAGCTTATTACTTAATCTTACAACCGCAATAAACAAAATAATTATTTTAAGAAACGTTAATTGTATTTAAAAATGTTAACGGGATTTTACCAAGTTATATAATTTTGTGTTATAATTGTGGAATTTTGGGACACGTAACAAAAAATAAGTAGAACACTTATAAAAAATAAGTTGCATAATTGCCAAAAAATATAATGTAATCTCAATATAAATAACGCACATCCTTAAAAAATTAAAGATTCCTTTTGTCATAGATCAACAGTGTAACTTCTTGAATTTATTAGTTTTATACGCGTTGAGAAAAAGGAAACTTGCATCGAATATGCGTATATTATGTAACAATTTGTAATGAACATAATTTTTAGGCATTTCTTGTTTAAAGCACGGCAACATTCTCGAACCAGCCGGCTCTTTCGAAATTTAACGATATAAAAATGATAAACCGGTTAATGGAACGATTACGGAGAAATTAAATCATTTAATAATCCATATAATTATACGCAACCGATTAAAACATCGATGCTGCCTGTTAATTATTGATAAAGATTGGTAGAGATGTAAGACTTTGTAGTTCAAAAAATAGTATTATTTAGCTTTTTTCCATTTTATAAAACGGACGGGTTGCAGATGTTAGATGTTTCAAAAAAAGTTTGAATATTACGATTATCTATCACTGCGATTATTGAAGTGAATTCGGAAGTTGGCAGTTTGTATATAAAATAAAAACGAAAGGTATAGATGTAAAATGCTAACTCGTTAGCTCGCCGTGGTGAGAGAAAGTTGTTATGAGATGCAGAATTGAATATTGCCCGTTAAGTTTGATCCTCTGTTTCGTAATTTTTCAGGTTTCCAGTAAAAGCACGTATATTTCCGTTTTATAGCAATTATGATATATAGTGAAAAAGTGAATCAATAAATTTCAAAATATTCTGCACAACTACCATATTAATATTTATAATTATCTTAAATATATTAAATTTTGTATTAATTTGAATTTGCCTCAATAATGTAGACAACCACCCTTACACTACATAGAACTTGCTTGCCTATCTCTTCAGTTAGGTTATGTTTTTAAAAACTTTAAATATTGCACGTGCGGAGGTGACTCTGTAAACAGTAAAAATGCAACTAGTAAAGAATAAATTTGACACAAAAAAAGTTGAAAATATACTACTTCGTGAAAGTAAATTTATATCGAATTTGTTGTCCATTACTTCTTTTCCGGAACGAAAAGGTAAATATAATAAACATTTTTTTAGTTTTATGACTACTGATTTTATACTTTTAGATGAAAGTGACGATGAAAGCGAAAATGAAAATGAACCGAAGCAAGCCACATTTAAAGGTGACAAATCAAGAGCTGGGTCATTGGTGGAATTACAGCAAAGATTAGAAGCAATAACCAGCAAGAAAAAACTGACCTTCAAAGAGAAAATGACAAGGAAAGGCTTGAAAAATCGAATGAAAAAGAAAACAAAACAAGATGAAAGGAATGCTCAACTAAAATTACTAAGGGCACAAAAATCTATAAAAAAAGAAAATGATGTGAAAAATGAAGAGGTTCATAATCAGGAGAATGCAGAGAATTCAAAACCTGTGTTTAATAAGGAGGATAAAATAGTATTCTCTAAGTTCGACTTTTCAGATATTGGCACAAAGAAGGTCAAAAAACAAGAGAAAGATCCCAAGAAGTTGTTGGAAAAATTAGAAAAACAAAAAGAGAAAATTGAAAAATTGAAAGAGAGTGGTGATATAGAAAAAGCTGTGGAGATTAAAGAAAAAACAGCATGGAAAAATGCTTTGGCAAAAGCTGAAGGCATAAAAGTAAAAGATGATCCCACATTATTAAAGAAAACATTGAAAAAGCAGGAGCAAAAGCAGAGGTCAAGCAAAAAGAAATGGGAATCCAGAATAGCTAAAGTTGAAAAGGCTAAAGAAGAAAAACAGAAAAAGAGAACAGAGAATATTCAAAAGAGGAAGAAAGATAAAAAGATGAACAAGTTAAAGAAAGCTGCAAAGAAAGGAAAGATTATTCCTGGGTTTTAAATAAATATTTCTGTTTTATATTTAATAATTTACTACAAATAATTTGTAATAGTATTAAGTTTTAACAATAAATATTTTGTACATACGGGTTTTCTTTGATGTTCAATTAATAAATTCTACTAAATTTTGAACATTTTTAATATACTTTTAGAATTAATTTGTTGTGTTTAAAATAACAACAAATAACAAAAATTTAATTTAGTTTAATGAAAAAATGTATATGTTTGAACTTATAATTTATAACTCAAACTTATTTTGCCTATTATATTTGAAAGTCAAATTTTTAACTTAAATTTTAAACAAAAAAATTGCAATAAACCATAGATTGATTAGTGTTCATAATATTTACATGAATTTTGTCTTTAGAATTACTAGCAGTTTTTGTCTTATTATTGGTAGAAGTGAAAATAAAATAAAAATAATTCAGCGTTACAAAGACTGAAACAAGAATAGGAGAGTAAAAATTTGGAGATTAGCAATAAAAAAAAGTTCGAAAAATTTGAAAGAACACCTGTAACTAGATAATTCAAATGTGAAAAAACAATCTAATCTCATTGTTAACATAAAGATAAACTGGGGGAAACTGAACTTGCTTAAATCAGTTCAAGGACTGTGGGAAGATGGTTAGTTGATACACCTATAAGAAAATCCCTGGTTTCTACTAAAAATATGAAATTGCAATTTTGACTACCTAAATGAATTTAAATTTATTAAAAAATGATGGTTTTGTTTATCCTGCAAAAACGGAAAGAAAAAGATCCCTATTATATTTATGTCCAGCTCAATTCAGAAAAATAAGAATACAGTAGCAATAGTAAATTATATCAGTTCACATTAAATAAAAGTTTTGACTAAAGTATTTCAAAATATTAAAAATTTGCTCATGGTAATTTTATCTGATCAAAAATGTTTATATATTATTTGTAATTATTCCAAGAATTTTAAATTCTGAATAAATAAAAGCCTAAATTATGGGATATCAGAAGCTTTACTTCAATCCAGTTAAATATTTTGACGAGAATAAATAAGACAAATTGTTAATTTTTTTCCTATTTATTATATAAAGGTCCACTTAAAATTATTTCCTGGTGGCGGCGGCCTCGTCTTCACGTTGGTAATTCTGAAGAACCTCTTGCTTCTTGGTGGCAATACGTTCTTCACGACGTTCACGAGCTTGTTTGACCTTAAGCCTCCTGGCGTTGGCTTGGTCGCTCAACATCTTGGCACGGGCCTTCTCCGCCTTCTTCTTGTGGATGTATTCCATCAGGACTCTCTTGTTTTTGAAGACATTACCCTTGGTCTTCATGTACAGGGAGTGGTACAGATGTCTGTCAATCTTCTTTGCTTCACGGTACTTCTTCAGCAGCCTTCTGAGTACACGCATACGTTGCACCCACAATTCCTACAAAGGAAACAAAATTTCTTAATACAATTATTCAAATACAAGTAGATGATGTTTACCTTTTGTGGTGTACGGGCGTTTGCTGTACCCTTCCTTTTACCAAAACCGCTGTGTCTTCCCTTCCTGCGGGCTTCTGTGTTCTTGCGCACGCGAGCACGGGAGTGGACTGCTACAGGTTTCTTGATGATCAAACCATCCTTGATCAATTTGCGGATGTTTTGTCCTAGAAAATGATAATTAATAAAATTTTAAAATTAATTTAGTCAGGTACTTACTTGAGTTGGTGTTGGCAATTTCGTTGATTTCATTGGGATCCAACCAAACCTTCTTTTTGCCACATCGCATAACAGAGGCTGCGAGCCTCTTTTGAAGTTTTAACGAACTGAAATCATGAAAATAATTAGGTTAGGAAAACAACCGAATCAACACACAAGCCAAGACAATCCTAATTGGAGAGTTGCACTACACATATTTCACCAATTTTGAGAAAAAAAAACATATTTTTCCATCAACAATGAACACCGAAGTAAATAAAGATAGAACACCATGTGGTGCAACATCTATATTAAAATTTTCGGAAAAATACACAACCCCATCCCGATTTTATAATAGAAAATTCTAAGGAATAGATCTTATTGCAAAATGTAACAATAATCCAATTAGTTTGCGAAGTATTAACGTATATTTTGAAGCGTACCTCATTTTTCACACGCACTTCACAACGTGTTTCACGAAAAGGAAGAGAATTCAGTGTTGGTCCAGGTCCGGCAAACTGATGCGCTTAAATGTTACTAAACAAGGCGCGCCGTTCAAATACCGGCATTATAAGAGCCAAAAATATAGTTATTTGTATATGAATATAATTAATTATAAGTTTCTTTAAATTATACATATCGTCTTTACATTTTTTAAGTATTACTATATGAACTTTAAGGTAAGTATTGTTATTACTAGTTACCACTATTCTAAAGCGCGAAATTTAAATTAAATTAGAACAACGAACTTTTTTATTATGAACTGAAGTTGAAAAATATAATTATAAATGAAAATACCTGGTTAAATCTTTAAGTTAATTTGTATATTTAAATTTAAGAATATTTGAGTACATTCAAAGACAGATACAATGGGCAATTGTTGTCTGGATGTTTTAATGCTTTCCAATTTGAACATTTTTGAAAGAGCATAAAATAAACCTTGAAAACTTCCAATCATCTATTGCACTAACTAGATAAAAAAAGGTTTGAACAGCAAAATTTTATTAATTATTAATTCAACAATACAAAGTCAACATCTATCATCTATGTTGTGTAACGTTTTTACCTAGGAATGTCGTGACAAATACTGAATAATTTGATTTTAAATTATTATGAAAAAAAACCTGAACAACATAAAATAATTATTTATCTTTAATAATTCATTAGTAAGATAGTTAATGAAGCGTATGTGTCAACAATGTATAAAATCGACTTTTTGAGATTTTAGATCTATCACTGCTAAATTTGAGACTTTGTTAAAAGAATTTTTATTATTTTTCGTGTATGTTTCTCAATTTTAAATTTTTGAGTTCTAGATAATGATAATATTTAGTTAATCATAATTTTTTTACTAATTTTTATTCTACTATTCTTGTGATTTATAATTAATATTATAAAATTATATTTATGCATTAAGAGACTATGGAATAATATTTATAGTGAAACATAAAAATCAAATTAAACGTATTATTATAATATATTAAATTTGTATTATTATAAAAAGGCATAATAAGAAATATAATAACAAGAACACATTAATTAATGAGCTATGTTGTTAAATTATACTTATTTACCAAAAGAATTAATATTGTTTTCTAAAATTTATTCAAATATAAATTAATGAAACTTCAGCACTGGAAACCTGTCTCCCATATTGTCTCTTGGTCACAATTATGACATGCTTTATATAGTATTATAATAATTATAATATAATTATCAAATATTTATTTTCTTGTGTTTGTTATAAAATTACAAAATTATGAAAGTCTAACCTTTAAACACAGACAAGTCTGAATTTGGTTCATCAATCGCCTTACTTTTCATTAAATTTCCTTTTACTTATTCCCCATTAATCCATCTCAATCAAACTAGAGTTGATCTTCACTTTTGTTATTGCATCAGCAAACGTGGCAACAACGCCGTGTTGGCCTGTCTCTGTCAGAAAATCCCAATTGCCGCATGGTAAAGCACCTATTGGTGCAATTTATTTATTTATCGCTGCAACTCGAGATTCATTTTTGAGATTGCATCAGTCGTGAAACAACCCTTTTACAGGCAACATTAATCAAGATGAGCGGTGATAACAAAGCCCGTAAGTAACTTAACCTGTATTTTGATGTTTTCGTGTCTGTTAATTATCTCTACTGCAATATGTTATAACAAAATACATTTTACAGCAATTTATACTTCTGACAAGCATGGAAATGATGAAACCGGCGATGGTTCTGAAGGAAAACCATTCAAAACAATCCTGCAGGCCATGCGAAAGGCTGGACAAGAGCCCTTCCCTGTGATCTATGTGGATGGAAAAGAAGAGGGTGTAAAATATGATGTGGCTGCTAAGTCACAGCTGAAGAAAATTCAAAAGATTTGGGTAAGGGAGAACTACAAACAAGCAGACAAAACGAAGAAGGATGAGGAGGATGCTGAAAAAAGGGAGAAAAATCTTGAAGAAGCTAAGAAAATTGTTATCAGTGAAGATGCTTCATTGCCAAAAGCACAAAGAATTAAAATTGTTGATGGTATGTACTGAATCTTTTCTTTATTGTTTGTTGCTGATGTTTATCAATTAAATTTATAACCGATATGTTTATGGAAAGTTTAAAATTTTACAGTTTTGTACTGTATTCTTATGCATTTTTTTATATTTTATATAATTTTGATTGTTGCATCATCCATTATTAATATTTGTTTTTACATCATCAGTTATTTTTATATTTTTTTCTTAGTAAAGATATGTAGATAATAATCATTAAAGTGAATTTATATATTTATTTATTTCCATGCAACAGTGATAACCAATTATTATACTTAAATTGTAATTCAGGTGAAAAACACAGAGGAGGGAGAGTAAAAATCTATGGCTGGGCTCATAGAATCAGGCGTCAAGGCAAGAACTTGATGTTCATCACTTTGAGAGATGGAACTGGATTCTTGCAGGCTGTACTTAATGATATCCTCTGCCACACCTACAATGCTTTAGTTCTGTCCACTGAGTCTTCAGTTGTACTCTACGGAATTTTGAAGGAAGTACCAGAGGGAAAAACGGTAAATAAATTTATGAGTTTGAAGGGAATAAAGAAATATCATAATTTTGTTTAGGCACCTGGAGGTCATGAGTTGCATGTGGATTACTGGGAATTGATTGGTTTGGCACCACCAGGAGGTGCTGATTCGATCCTCAATGAACAAGCTTTACCTGATGTACAAGCTGAAAATAGACACATTATGATCCGCGGAGAAAACACCTCCAAAGTACTATTGATGAGGTCCATTCTTCTCAAAGCTTTCAGGTATATTTTTTATTGAATATGATTAAATATACCTAATTGTAATGATCAATTTTGTGTAGGGACCATTATCTGGACAGAGGTTATTGTGAAGTAACTCCACCATCCATTGTGCAAACCCAAGTGGAAGGCGGTTCCACACTCTTTAAACTTGACTATTTTGGGTATTATTTAATAGTTTAATTTTTTACCACAATTTTAATTGAATATTTTCAGGGAGGAAGCTTATTTGACACAAAGTTCCCAATTGTACTTGGAAACTTGTTTGCCATCAATGGGTGATGTGTTTTGCATTGCTGAAAGTTTCAGAGCTGAACAGAGCAGAACCAGAAGACACTTGGCAGAGTAAGTTACAATTTTTAACATGATTAATTTTTTCATATTTTGTGTAAATCCCTTATGGGTATTGTTGGAACTATTAACGTCTCGTTTTACTAACAAGCATACTGAAGTTTTTCACATATTGTCTGTGTAAACCCCCTAAGTTTAATATTAAAACTATTAAAGTCTATTTTGACTATAAATAAATATTACTCACATTCCCATTTAATGGTTAGATATATTTATACATTTCTGGATTTTCCCTGAACATAAGGTTGCATCATCACAATTTTTTCAGATATACTCATGTGGAAGCAGAATGCCCCTTCATTTCGTTCGACGATCTGCTTAACAGACTAGAAGATTTGATTTGCGATGTTGTGGATCGCGTTTTGAAGTCTCCCTATGGACATATAGTGAAGGAATTGAACCCCAACTTCCAAGTGCCCACGCGTCCATTCATGAGAATGAACTATGCTGATGCAATTACATATTTGAAGGAAAACAACATTACCAAAGAAGATGGTAGTTTCTATGAATTTGGAGAGGTAAATTTTACATTATGTTTCATTCTCTTTATTTCAACATTCATGTTTGTTTTAGGATATTCCTGAAATGCCTGAAAGAAAAATGACGGACCAAATTAACAAACCGATAATGTTGTGCCGCTTCCCCGCCAACATTAAATCTTTCTACATGAGCAAATGCCCTGAAGACAACAGATTAACTGAGAGTGTAGATGTTCTTCTTCCAAACGTCGGTGAAATCGTCGGAGGATCCATGAGGATGTGGGATCTGGAAGAACTTCTTGAAGGGTAAATTGTAAATACAACAATACACAAACAAAATGTTTACAAAATATTTTTTTTAGATACAAACGTGAAGGAATTGACCCAGCTCCTTATTTCTGGTACACTGACCAAAGAAAATATGGAACTTGCCCACATGGTGGATATGGTCTTGGATTAGAAAGATTTGTCTGTTGGTTACTCAACAGATACCACATCAGAGAAGTATGCCTGTATCCAAGATACTTGCACCATTGTAAACCTTAATTTATTTAATTGTTATTGAACGCATTTATATTGTGCTTTAACCCTATTGTACTGAATTTTATTTAAATGAAGTTAAAGGGCATTAGAATTGCTCGTGTAAACACACAGTTTTTCATAACTAAATTAATAAAAGATTGAATTAGAATATATGTTGCATTTTAATTAGTCGTTACGTACCCATTTTTACCTAGCAAATATAGTGGTTTAGTGTTGAAGTAAAAAGCTTTAGTGGTTGCATGAATTTATTCTAAAAATAACAATTTAATTCTTCTCCTTAATAACTCGCTTAGGATTTTGATTATAAAACGTTTTGACACTAGCAATCAGATCTTGCCAATCCTCGTCATCGCTGAACTGTTCTAAGTCAGATAGCAAATCTTTTAGACTGGGGCTTTTCTCAGGACTGATTTGCTCCAAGGGCAGCTCTTCAATTATTTTTTCTACAGTCTCGTCATTAGCAATCGTGGGAGGGGGTTTAGTATCTTCTTCCTTTGGTTTCTTCCCAGTGATCGATTTTATATATTTATGTACAGTGTAAATAAAAAGAACACCAGTTATGCATAGGATAATCTTCTTGTAGTGAGCTTTAATATTTGTAGCGAAGTCATCCATTCTCAATTACGGAGGTAAAATAAATTGAATGTATAATGTATAGCAAACGTGACAATTGACACTTTAAATTGATTGATATTTAAAACTATAATTTTTAATATATAAGAGAAACATTAAAATGATGGATTCTGTTTTTCGTATAATTTGTACACACTAGAAGTAAGTTGCTTTATCTCATCGTCACTGGATTCTGCTATTTCTATTAACAATTCCCTAAGACTGATAGATTTATTTTCATTTTCAACAATGCTTTCATTTGATGTATCTTCAGGTTTCTTGATTTTCTTGTCATTGCATTTTTTGAAGAACTTTTTAAAGACATAGATTAAAAGGGCGCCTGTTAGCAATGCTATTATTTTCTTATAATGTGTTTTTGAAGTTCTAATTAATTCATTCATTTTATGATGTTAAAGGTAAATATTTTCTACGTTTTAATAAATAGAACTGTATATTTGAATGAAATATGTAAAAGTATATGACATTTCTATTGTTTAAGGTTTTCTGTTGTACTAATTAATAATTTATAACAAACCAATATATTTAACAATTGAATTACCTTTGATTATACCAATCCGTTCAAATTAAATATAAACACATTGATGAAATATGGGTTGCCTAGTCAATTGTATATTCAAGGAGGTAAATGGTCACATTTAATTTAGAAATATACTTGATGATATATATATTGCTTCTTTTGAACAAATTAGTCTATGATAGAAGTCTAATGTGAATAGTGAAAGTAAAATAAATATATATTAAGATTTTTTAGAGGAAATTACTTTTTTTCAGGCAGTTTACATAAAACATTCTCAAAATATGATAAATTAATTACTGCTATTTTATTATTATCTGTAATTGATATATATCAAAATTGGATATTTTCAAAATTTATAAAAATATACATATTTGTAATACAGCGTGGCCCCATAAAATTTGTATTTTTGATCTGATTTTGACAAACTTTTTTCAATTGTAAACCACGAAAATATGAAAAATTGCCCCAAAACCAAAAAAAAACAAATATATGTATGAAAATTGATGAATTTATGAAATTTGATATATACCCGTTTCAGGAGGTTCTTAATTCAGTGATGAGATTAAATTTGGGATAAAATTTTGTACATATTTTCATGATTTATAATTGAAAAAAGAGTTTATTAAAATCGAACAAAAAATATAAATTTTGGGAGGCCACACTGTATAAAATAAATTTGTGTATGAAAGAATATAAATATATAAAGCAAAAATGATTTACTAATTAAAGAAAATTACTATAAAAAGATATAATCTTCCATGTCTCCAAAATTAATATTAATATTATAGTTCTCGTAATCAATTTAAAACCAAATCTAAATCAAATCAGCAGTGGTGCATTTTTCCTAAATAAGTCACGCACCTCTCACACCTCGATCGTTACATCACTGTTATTTGATTCTACTTTAGTCTTGTTACCAGTTGACATCATATCATTTTTTCCACATTAAAGGGTTACCCGACAACAAAAAAAATCACCAGTCTCACAACGACATTTTTCAATGACGGTACTGAACTGAACGGTCAGCGTTTTTTTTGTCTGAACTAGTTTTTAAATTATATGGAAACAATTGAATTTAGGTAAAAAGGGTCCGATACCTGCTAGATCAAAGGGAGTCTGCGGACAAACATGCAATTTTCATTTTATTGGGACACGGCTTATTATTCTCATTATTTTGTTAAGACCGCGATTTTTTTTTTATTCAATCTTTTTAAAATTTAATTATAAATAAACGTTTTCACATTGTTAAAAGTAACTATTAATGATAAATAATTTTTGTATATGTAGAAATTTATAATTGAAGACCCCGATTTTATCCCTCCATTGCCATTGTTTAGTAACAACTCAATATATTGAACAATAACGTTTTGTCACTGTGAGAATTGATTCTTACCTGTATTTTCAATATAACTGTGACATTCACTTTTATGGTTAATTAACCATTAAATTATTCGTATTGTATAGAATACACTTCAAATAATGTTTCCTGATTATTTAGGAAATGGTTCAAGGATAATTTTAATTTCCTATTTCCCGAATATTTGCCATACTGCAAGAATATAATATTAAACTTATAGCAAATTTTAATAATTTATAGGACTATGTTTTAAAAATAAGACAGAATTACCTAAAATTTTTGCTACTACCTACATTCTAGTAAGAAAAAATATCTTGCAACGTCACGCAATAGAAATCGGAAGGCATTAATTATAAAATATCGGAACGGAAATTCGCCTTTTTTTGCTACCCCTAATTTTGTGCTGGATTTTATTTAACAAGGCATAATGTGAAAGCGCGAACTCGATTACTATCAATTCTTTTTAGGGCGTCAGATGGTAGTAACTGTCTGTACATCAGCGTTTCAGAACCACTTAAGGAAACTGGATCGATTTGCTCGAGATCGGGATTATCCACTTACATCTCACGATGTTCTGATTGAAAATAGTGCAGTAAATATTATTTAATGGAAATTCTAGACTAATTCATGGAGAGCAATTAAAAAAATGTTCGTGTTAAAAGAATTTACATATTAAATTACAAAAAAGTGAAGAATACGGTTAAATATTGCCCGAGGAAGCGTAATATAATTTTTGAATTCTTGGCAATTCTTATTTGAAATAATTCAGGTGGGTCGAAATTGGTCTGAAAAACGCACAAAAAAAAATTCGTATCATTTCGGGTAGAAAATAATTCGTTACATGCACGTTACGAGAGAAGTGCCTTTTGTTAAAAATTTAATTTTGCTCTAGGTACGAAGTTATTTAAAAATTCGCCTCCCGAATTCGATATAATATGATGACTGAGCACTTGAGGCTAAGCATCGCGTGTGTGGAGAGACTTGGATCTTTTCAGTGCACAAGTGAACCTTTCGAGTATAGTTTTCGATATAATTTTCAATTTTTAGAATTATTGACCACCTCCATTCAATGTTTATAAACTTAGGTGAGGGTGATTCGATTCAATTTTAAGAATTAATCTCCGATGTTGCTGTTAGACAACTGTTCAGTGGATGCAGATTTTAGATTCCTCTGCTTCAACAACGTAATTATAAGTTATTTAAATGAATATTTATAAAACGTTAATTTATAATTTACTATGTATTTACCAATATTAATAAAAACAATTTACTAAGTAATACTATGATATGCCAATTAGAAAATGTAATAGTAAAAAAAGTTCACGAGGACGATAATTTGAAATTCTGTAATAAAATTAATAAGGAAATAATAAATATTGATATTTTCAGGAAAACTAGAATTATATCATACAATTCTTTTACTCATTGTCCTAGATCTGTACCTAGACATTTTTAAGTATTTTAATTAAATTTATCAAAAAAGTATTTTATAAAACCATATTTATAACATGTGATGACTTTGCTTCTAACGACTAAAGAAGTAAAACTATAATTATATCATACAATTCTTTTACTCATTGTCCTAAACCTGTACCTTTATTAAGTATTTTAATTATCGAAAATGTAATTTATAAAACCATATTTATAACATGTGATGACTTTGCTTCTAACGACTAATGAAGTAAAACTTTCAATACCTGCATTGAATCGCAGGTCGGCACGTCCCGCAACAAAAAAATAAAACGTAACCCGTGCTGTCGCGGGGTTCCGGGCGTTTTTTCGTATTGGCCCGTCATATGGCATGACCGGTAATTGGGATATAGAAATCCGTGGGCCTGCGGACCACGACGTATGGCCGGCGACGATTGGACGAAGGGCACGCGCTACCGGGGCGGTGCAGCCCCTCCGAGGGGCGACGGATGCACCCTCGACGATATAAAACGGCCCAACAGGTAGTCACGAACATCATACCCGCTCGTCCTTCGCAGTGTGAACAGTTCAGTTCAAGCCCTTACGTTTTTACGCCAGTGCCAAAAATGGAATCGCCAGACTACAGTTACTTGTACATGTTAACCACCCCGCAGAGTGTCAACAGTGAATGGGGTTCGGCTTCTTCCACGTCCAGTTACGACAGTTACGGGGATGAACACTATCAGCCAGCTTGTATCAGCCCCGACCCGATTGGGAGAGCTAAAACGCGTGTGACTCCCTTAGTGCTACGCAAAAGACGTCTCGCTGCCAATGCCAGGGAACGCAGGAGGATGCAGAATCTGAATCAGGCGTTTGATCGTCTTAGAACGTTCCTTCCTCAGCTGGGACAAGACAGACAATTGTCCAAGTACGAGACCCTCCAAATGGCCCAGACTTACATCACCGCGCTCTACGATTTGCTGGATCAAAGACCGGTGCAGTAGAAATAAGTGTTTAGTTTAGTATTATTTATTTGTTGCCATAGTTTCCAATGCCAAAGTTTATATTTAATGTTATGTTTAGTCGTAGATTTAAGAATGTTATGCCATACCAGTATTTTAGTCAGATTGTACTTCAGTTCATTACTAATGTAATGTAAATATTTGTATATATTGTTATTTAATTGTAAGTCGTACTATTTTAAGCCAAAATACCATAAACAGTATTTCTTGTATATTTAGATTTAAGTAAGATGCTGTGAATACCAAATTTGTCTTGTAAATTAGGATTATGAGCTTTTTAATAAAGAACAATTTGAGGTAATACAAATATTTTTCTACCATCCTATAACCCCACAAATAAAAAGAACATACAAATATAATATATAAGGTAAGTAAATTAATATATTTATTGAATTTTTATTCGGGTTCGTCTTATTCTCTTCTGTTGAAATCTCTTTTATTTACAATTTGTTTTGTAAGACGCATTTATCATTATTTCAACTAGTTCCACTTATATATTTTAGTATCTGTTTATTATTCAGATTCTTAACTTTATGCTGTTGTTATATCTATAATGCTCCTTATTTTGCATAAACATATTTGCAATTTATTTAAAAAAATGCCAAGTAGTGCAATATTCTGAATTTATCGAAGTTAGACAAGTTAAATAACTGTAGCAACAATTTCCGATTCATTTGTTGACTAATTGCAAAATTACCATAAAGAAATTGCATTACTTATTACAACCTAAAACTGCTTTTTACCCACTGTTTAAAAATTTTTCTACCTCAATATTGCATCTCTTTTAATGCGAATTACAACAGAACTAATTAAGCAAGAAATTCAGTTTTTCGTGGCGATTAAAATGTGCTGTGTTAAATCTTAGCCATGCATATGATTGTTGTGGGCAAATTTCGAAACTGGTGCATTTTTGTATATAAAACCAAAAGGCATTCGATAAAAATCATCATTCAGTTGTTTGATTTGATTGTATAAACAGCAGCACAATGAGACAATCCACCGTTTTTGTTGCAGCCAAGGTATAAAATATTTTGTCTAAACCGCAACTTGAATATCCCATATGCTATATATATTTTCTGGCGAATTTTTGTTACAGTTCCTCATTTTGGTGTTTGCCGCAGTCACATATGCTGGTCATGGTCATCATGGAGAAGACAACGTAAATATTGAGTCTTTTTAATGAACATTATTGTAAAAATATCATTTTAGGGTCCCGCTTATTACAAATTCGAATATGGAGTGCATGATCCGCACACCCACGACATCAAATCCCAACACGAGCACAGAGACGGTCACAACGTGAAAGGAGGATACACCATGAAGGAGGCTGACGGCACTACTCGAGTTGTCGAATACGTTGCTGATCACAAAGGGGGTTTCCAGGCTGTCGTCAAAAGAATTGGGGAAGCTCAACATCCAGCTGTTTACGGACATGGTCATCACAAGAAGGAACACCATGGTCCTGGTGGTACCAGCTATGTTGGTGTCACTCATTATGGATACAAGCACTGATTTTGTTGTTATGTTATGATTTTAATAAAGAAAATTAAATCAATATTTAGTTTTTTTCCTATTTTTAAATATTTATTAAATTAAATATTTGAATTGGTATATATTAAACATTTTGATAATAATATTTAGTTCTATTAATTTTTTAGTACTTTATAACGATGTATTTCAATAATTTTTTTGTGTTAAAAATATACAAGGTTACTTGAATAAAATTAAAATTTGAAATATATTTTTATAAATATATTTTTTTAATCTTTTAAATACATATTTTTAAGTTTTTATTTTTATTTTTTTTTCATTTATAGTTTATTGGAAATATTTTTACTATAATAATAATTTATAATAAATATTTTTAATAAACCGTAAATATTAATTGAAAATTTTTATATCTGTTACATTTGTATAAGTAAGTTATAAAGAAAATAAATGCTGCAACAAAAGTTTTTTGTTAATTATATGTAGAATACTGAAACTTCAAGTCGGTCAGGCAAATAAAACTTAACCAGGAAATTAATTTTAAACAATTTAATCATGTCCTTGATATCCATGTGTGACTCCAACTGAACTAATGATTTCGAAAAAATATTAAAAATAAAGAGTGAAAAATAATGTTCAACTTTTATTTGTTATATGTAGAACATAGAAACATCAACTTTGGTCATAAAAAAAACTTAACAATCAAAAAATTATTTTATAACAATTTAGTGGTGTCCTTGATATCCATAATGAGTGACTCCAACCCAACTAGTACCACCAACGCCTCCATGATGACCGTGATGACCGTGACCATAGTGAGCCGGGTGTTGAGCATGACCAATACGTTTGACAATAGCTTGGAAACCTCCTTTGTGATCCGCAACGTACTCGACAACACGAGTAGTACCA
Organism: Aethina tumida; assembly: GCF_024364675.1. Classification (NCBI taxonomy): domain Eukaryota; kingdom Metazoa; phylum Arthropoda; class Insecta; order Coleoptera; family Nitidulidae; genus Aethina; species Aethina tumida. Next base: position 16,999,534 of record NC_065437.1, on the reverse strand, counting down.
TCAGCTTCTTTCAAGGTGTATCCTCCTTTTACGTTATGACCGTCTCTGTGCTCGTGCTGGGATTTAATGTCATGAGTGTGAGGGTCGTGGACTCCATACTCGAATTTGTAATGAGCAGGAACCTACAAAAATTGGTGTTAAATTACCATACTAGATTATGTTAATTACAATACTAGAAAATATATATCGACACTGTAATCAGAAACAATGAACAACTAGTCTTAAGTTCCCTGATATTTGTAACATAAAAAGCAGTCCAATCAAATAAATAAAAATAATTGTGCAATTTTCTATTCATCACCTACTTTATTTATTGAGCAATACCTCAATTGAATTAAACATTTATTGGGTGTAACTCTGGGAAATACTGGAATTGAATAAAAATAATATAAAAGCATAGTTAAAGAAAAACAATATTATTTACTCGTGTACTTGACCTTAGTGACCACAAATTACCCGTGAACCTTTTACTTACATGGTGATCATGATGGTGAGTTGCAAATGCTGCACCCACAATGACTAAGACAAGAGTTACCTGTAAAAGATCAAGATTGATTTTTATGCGGAAATTGGTAATTTGCCGAGAATGCGATTTACTTTTGTTATAAGAATTAAATTTCATTAGAAACGTTCTATTTGTACTGTTACAAGTTTACTGTTAAATATTCAAATCAAAACGAAAATTCATTTTATATATTCAAATCTGCGTATTTTACACTTACAGTAAAAGTATTCATTATAATTGTTTTACTTTAGAATTGTTGCACACAACTGATACAAAATCGACAATAACCAATAGTTTATATATAAAAATCAATGATCTGTAAAAAATTATCAGTTGCCCTATTAACTGCCAAATACACAATAAAAACAAAATTGGCATGAGTGAAACTGTCCACGAAATTTTTTCACAATTTTTGTGGTTACGTTAGGCTTGTGGATGTAAGTGAGTTCGGAATGTGTAACATTACATAAACAATGAGTGAATATGGCCAATGAAACGGGTAACAGTTCAGGTAATTTACATAATTTAAAATTTCGTGTTTTTTATGACGTTAAACAGTTCAATAACTTGAATTATTAAAATAATTAGTTAAACGGACAGTACAATTGCAAGAAGTTACTCGACTGTCACGTAGTTGCGATATGTGATAAGGAAATAAAAATATAATTGGTAGAAATGTGGGTAAAATGTTGTATAATAATTTATTACTTAAACAATGCTCATTTTTTTACTACCTTAAAACAATACATTAATTTAACATTACAATTTTTATGAGTTTGGAAAATTGTTTAAAAGTGGAACACATCATTTTTACGACCGGCAATAACTTCATTCACTAATTACAGATTAATTCTCTCCACGTTCAAGATTCTCAGTAGTAACGCTGTCAGCGAATCCAAATGGATCTTCTATATCGTCCACTTGATTTGTAGTTTCTTTTAAGTATAAAAGTTATGTCGATTTTCCCCTTATCGTCATTCGTCTTACAAATTTTCTAATAACCATATGTGTGGTGAGATGAAACTAATTACAGTAAGCATCTGCAGCATCCTGCAATTTTAAATGTTCTAACTCACTGGTGGTTTCAGGTCGGTGTTGCGCTTTGTCTGTTCAGTGTCTGTTTGGGGGCGTACAAGAAGGAATCGGAAGATGTAAGTCAAGTATATTTGTTTAATTAACACAATAATATATTTATACAAACTAAAAAATGTTTGCAGGACCCTGTTCATTATAAATTCGAATACGCAGTTCATGACCCCCAAACCAAGGACATAAAAGCCCACTGGGAACACCGGGACGGTCACATAGTTAAAGGGGAATACATGATGAAGGAATCGGACGGGACAGTTCGTGTGGTCCAATATTCGGCCGATCCTGATGCGGGTTTCCAAGCGACAGTCAAAAGAGAAGGTCCGGCTCGCCATCCGGCGCAATATGGACATCAGGATCACGGTCATGGGGAAAAAGCTTTCGGCCATAATGGTATCACCCGTTATGGCGACCATCATTGACCTGTCATTGAATTTTGTTACTTTTTTGGGACTGACTATGCTCGGTGATCTAATGATTAGTAATTTTTGTACATTCACTTATTGATTTTATTTTAATGATAATATTTATATTGTTACTGACGCGATAATTTGTATTTGTATACGATAAATTAATAAAATAAATTATTATTGTAACTTACATTAATTTATTATCCCACTCAATTTTTATAAGGTAATATCAGCCATTAAAAGTGATTATTAAACAATACAAATTGGAAAGGTTAAGGTTAGTAACATATTTTACTTATTTAAAAAATATACTGTTTAAAGTACACTAAACCACTGATTTAATTAAATAGGAACTACCATTTTCGTACTCACGTGTTTCTCACCTCATGTCTTTGACCAACACGCTTAGAATTAATTAAAATTCATTTGTTATTCAGATGCAACTTGCATATTCATGAATTGCAGCAATTTAAACCGAACAATGTAAGGCGGAACCTCAAATTAAACGTTTACAAGCATTTGTTTAATCAGTGATTAAAATTACATCATAAAAACAAAATTTTAACGTGTGTGTTCAATAATGTTTAGCAATCGAAAATCGGACGCTGTTTTTGGGCCAATGTATCACAATATTTCGAACCAATGTCTCATTAAACAAATTAATTATGGAAATTGTACCTGTTTGTATATAAAAAAATCGCCTAGAGGTTGCTAAAACATAGTCTGAACGGTTCGTGATTTAAAATAATAATAATCTTGTTTTGCAATTGGTACTACTTTCATTCCACGGTACCACGTAGATTGGTACAACTCAATTTAATTAAAATTTGTCATTAATTTAAAACGTAAATCACTTATTAATTTATACAAAAATCTTAACAGTAATAACATTAAATAAATGATAGTAGGAGTGTTAGTTCCGGTGTGATTCAGATATAAAATTTGCATTCTATATAGATTTAGATCTCGTTATTTGCGTCTGTAGAATTACATAAAAAATTGCTAATGTAGCTAATTACTATGTATTAAAGGGAGTACTGTTGGTTATTAATTCGTTTAACCTTATAGAAAAAATTTCTTATATTTGTTAGCAACGGCAAAGAACCTTGGCTGCGCTAAGCCAAAGTGAAAGAATTCGAATAATGAAAACTGATCTATATTTTTTAAGGTTGCTTGCGTAATTGATTTAGGGTATCATTATTTCCTTGTAGTCATTTCTACGCAATTATTCATGCTTCCTTTAACAGAAGGATATGTTCTTTTGTGTTATATGTATTTCTTACGGTACGGTGACAGTCTTTGTATTTGTGTAGGTCATTTTTAAGTAACAGTCAAATCCTGGTCATTGACCACACAATTAAGGAAAACGAATTGCTACTAAAACAATTTATTACGATTAGATCACTGTTATCGAATGAATTATTTGTCATTTTGTTGCTTTCAAATTAATATTTTAATTTTATGGTTAATAAAAATACCAAACATACCTAAAGCTATGAACGTAGAAGTAGATCAAACAATGTTGAAATTGCGTCCTTCCTACTGATACAAAAAATGTCTTTTAAACTGAATAATTAACATTGTGCTATGTCACAATATTTAATTATTTTTTCGATATCACTCAATTAAAATCTCCGTCGCAATTTACATTTTTCGCAGGAATCTCTGTACTGAGTTATTAATTATTGCAGAATTTTACTTTAGAAATAATTTATGTTAATTAGTGCGGCAATCGTTTAGAAATGCAATCAGTACAAATTGGTGGGTGCATTTAATATCACAATAGTTTGTGGATCATGAAAATGATAAATATTTTATGCGCCGTTGAATCAGCGATTTGTTAATCTTAAAAATTACACAAGAATATTAATCCCAATCGTAGGTGTTATTCATGACAATATTTACGCAAGTATTAAACAGGATTAAATTAAATTAACTAATTATAAATTAAGCCAATATGTAATTTCCTCATTGTAAGAGATTGGGTAAAAAGATTTAAGAGAGAAATTTTAATTGTTTTCATAAACATATGAACTAAATTCGTTATATTTTTATTTTGTACAGTGTGTTAACTGATTGAATAATATAATACAAAGAGAGAAATTCTAACTTTCAATTTAAAATTGTTGTTATACTCAATGAAACAAGAATATAAAAACTGTTTAATTTTATAGGTTTAAATGACTTTTTTTAAAATTATTTAATCATATTTTTAAATATGCATACTTTCCAACAATAACCAACTGATTAAGCAAAACAGACATAGAAACTCATCTTTTAATTTAAATTTGTTTAATTTAACATTTTAACTTTAACAAAGTTAAATTGAAAATTAACTCTATGAATAAAACATTTAAGTTTACAAAAATTAAATCATCTAGATTTGATAGATTGCCAACAATAGATCAAAACGCATAAAAAAATCACATTAAATTATGATTTATAATGATTACTACATTTTTTTATTTTAATTTTGGACAAATTTTGTAGTGGGCACAGACAGATCGAAGAAAACTCCATCAATATCAGTCATGAAAAAATATCAGGTGTGGGACGCGACTGAAAGATTGTGCAAGAAATTGGCAATGGGCAGTAGGATGTACGATACTGGCAACGGGCAAGTCCGGTTGGGTCGAGGTGTGAAGGACTTCGAATTTACAAAGCGTCCGTTCTAAACTGGAAAATTTGTCGCAATTTATAAAAGCTCGAATATGTCTTGCACCGCATTAGTTAGTTAGTATTACATAAGTGAACACACGCGGTCAGCCACAATGTTTCTGTTTTTGGTTAGTAGAAGAAAATGCGTTAGGCCTTATTATGTTCGCTCTAGTTATGCAGCCGGTGGATAAACAAGTGGTTATAACGTTTTGTGTTTGTTGTTAAAGGTATGTCTTGCGGTATCCTCAGTGGTGGCCATCGATTTGGGAGACCATCAATTGGGCAGTTTATACAATAACTACCAGGGAGTTTACGCACAAACCTATGAAGACTACGTAAGTTTTTCAACCAATTTTTAGAAACAATTATTAGAATTTTTTAAGATTTTATAGAACTTACTAGAAAATTTTATGATTTGAATGAACTTCAAAATAATTAAATATAATAACTGAATTAAAACCTAATAAACCAAAAAACGGATTTTGCGTAATTTATAAAATGATTTACTAGTATATTGATTATTATGAAAAATCAAAATGGGCCTTGTAACGAATTATTAAGACTGCACCTTTAGATTTTCTCGCTACTCGTATTTTCTAATAATTGTCTAGAACAATTGCATGCTTTCAACATTTAAGTAAGGAAAAAATATTCGACCTCATGGAATAAATTATTATCATATTGGTATAATTTGTATATCAGATAATTATGTTGTGTAAAGTACCCCCAAATTTTAACTATGCTCTGAAGATGATAGTTGTCTATTCTTATTTTCCAAGTTATTTAAATTAAATTTCTAGTAGTCCAATGTCATTAAGAAAAACGATAAATATGGAAATAAAAATACAGTTACATAAATATTTTAAACGCACAAAACTATTACATAGAACTGTTATGCGTTTAGTTGTTAAGTATGTCAAATTTATACGAAAGTGAACTTGTTCATTTTACAAGTTTGCAGGAAACTCGTTATAAAACGTTTGTTTCAATTAATATGTGCATAACGGTTACTAATACTTTAATCATTAATTAATTGTTTTAATACAATAAGAAAATATTTGCATTTATCGTGAGAAAAAAGTACATTGTATTTATAAATTATTTCTATTAATTTTTAATATTTAAATTGCATCATTTATTTATAACAAGTAAATGATTATGCCTATTTAATTTTCACTCGTTAATTCGATGCACCGTTTAACAGTTTCTCCGTAACATATAATTAATGTAGTATGTAATAAGCGTTAATGATCATTAAAACATATAAGTTTATACTGTTTACACGATATTTTAAAAATATTTGAGAATCAGGATGCATCGATTTTCTAAATTCTTTCATCAAACATAGTAATCTCTTAACAGAACAAATAAATACTTTCCTTACTTCCATAATCATCCTGCCGCTTTCTTTTATTTCCCATATAAATTTTACTAGAAATTTAAATCAATTGGTAAGCAATTAGTGCAATCATGCAGCCGATTACATTTCTAAAACACCTCCTTTTAGGACATTATAACTTTTTAGTGAAATATAATCGGGACTATTGTGTTATGATTACTGAAATGAAAGTATATTTTAAGGTCACTTTGTAAATCATTTTGTTAAACGGAGGTTTTGTAGTTTTACTAAAGTATCGGGTGTCAATTAAAACAACGCAAATTCCTAGTAAACGGATAATTATTCTCTTACATAAAATTATTGTATTTGCTAATAACCGTAATATGGCTATCCATGCTAATGACATAAACATAAACGTAAGAAAAACAATCGTTAGATGCAAGGTTAAAACTAAGACGAAATGGCCTGTCTAGATTAGAAAAAACAAGACATTTTAATAACAATCTCCTGACAAAATCAGTGAACCTCCAACTAAAATAATTTGATATATCCGTTCTTATATTCATCAATTTTATATTTAGAAACCCCACGATTACGAATTTGGATATGGAGTCTCTGATCCACACACCGGCGATCACAAGTCCCAGTGGGAGGTAAAAGAAAAAGGAGTAGTCCGTGGAGGTTACAGTCTTCTGGAAGCCGACGGTACTACCAGAGTGGTAGAATACGTCGCCGACGATCACGGTTTCAGAGCCATCGTCAAGAAGATCGACCAGTACGGAAACACCCATGTAGAATCCCACGGCAACCCAGAGGTACACCAAGAACACCACGAACTAGCTACCCCCATCGTAGCCGCCGAGCCTGCCGTGTCCCCTGTCTATCAGACTTACGACGGACATGTAGATAACTACGTACAAAACATTGCACCTGTTGTAGTCAGCAAAGTAGCACAGCCCATTGAGGCTTACCCCGTAGTACAAAAGGAAGTAGCTTATGCACCCGCACCAATCCAACACGTAGAACAAGTACAGCCAATTGAACAACAGTATTATCAGGCACCTGTTTTGCAGAAGGAAATCGCCTACGCTCCAGCTCCGTACCCGGAAGTTCCAGCCGTACAGAAAGAAATTATTTCGCAGACCTACGAAGCCCAACCAGTAATCCAGAAGTCCATCTCTTATGCTCAAGCTCCAATTGTTCAAAAAGAACTTGTTGCTCCAATTGTACAAAAACAGATCAACATCGCTCCCACTGCCATTCCTTACTCTGCCCCGCAACAAGTTTACAGTCAAGAACCCGTTTACAACAGCTACATCGCTAAGTCTCCTTACATTGTTGACATCAATGCTTTCGGACCAAAATCCGATGCCGTATTCGTTCAACCCAAACTGCCAGTTTACCAACAACAATACGAAGTGCCACAAGCTCAAAGTTATTACGGTCAAGAACAAGCTCTGATCAAAAACTACGGACAAAATGTTTTGACTCCAGTAGCTAAGGGTATCTCCCAGGAAACTTATCCTTCTTACGTTTCGGAAGGATACACTTCCAACGACTTTGTTCATCCACACGGTGAATCGTCTCAAGGTTTCTATGCTTCTACCGGCAATGTTGAAGACGATTCTGCTTATACCAACTACAACCAATATTCGCAGCAGGTTAATGCGTACCCAACTTCTTACAAGAACTTCCAACTGCCATTATCCTCTGTTGTGGGACATCCAGTTTTACATTAACCACTTATTGTAGGATTAATGTTTGTAAATATTTATTTTTTGTAATTTAATAATAAAAATATCATTAAATTATTATAAATTTTGTTTGAATTACTTAATGTTACATGAACACCTTTTCGATGTTTGGCTACGTCATTTTTTGTTGAGTAATTCGATGTAATCCGTTCATTAATTTATTTTTTTTTTAAATTACTATGCCTATATGAAGTCATTAGTCTTGGCCTTCTCTCAGTAAAATATGTGGAAATTCGATTACCAGATTTAACTCTAATTTGGGAACAAGTCAACTAATAACGGGTGCAATCCAAGCAAACAAAATGTTATAGGAAATTGCCTATGGAACTGTGATGCTTTAAAGGTTGTGAAGACTTAATTAAAACTTAATTTTAACGGTACGCACAAAACCTCCCTTAAATAAGTGGAGCAACAGTAATTTCCGTAAAATTCTATTTAGTTATCAACCCTTTGCATCCTGAACTGTCAGCAACGGACTTTCTGTGTTGCAACTAGTTATTAACACCTTTCCTAATTGTTGGCCTTCTTTGGCGCTTTTATTTTAACACCTAACTCCTTTGGGTGTTTTAATTAGAGTTATTAAAAGAAATCTGCCAGTAAAGGTGCGAGGATAATAACAGTTTTAAGATCTGATGCTTATAATTAACAGTATTAGAGCAATTTTAGTCTGACTTTAATATATAAAAAAATTGGTTTGTGCAACTGATTTGCTTCAGTCTCATTTTGCTTTAATAAAGAACACATGATTAATAACGAATTCCACAAAATTGTAACAAGTATCAATGTTTGTCCCACTTTCAAATATATAATGATACAAAACCGACCTTTAGTTGTCTTGTGCATTGGACGTCAGGTACCTTTATAGAGAAAGTATTGTGTAGCAAACAACCAACCAACTTTCATGCTCTAATTACAAACTAATTATAAATTGCACGATTCGGGTGTACATGTGGTTTATTGAAATTATGATAATGCACCTAATTTTATTAATAAAACAAATAAATTCGCAACTTTTTGCACATATTTCGCATGGTAAAAATTTGGATCACGTCAAGTGTGCTTTGATGTACAAAAGTGTCTTGCATTTCAACGGAACACGCATTTTGGCCACGCGCCAGCGGAAAAAGTAATAAATACAATACCCACTTATAACTGTTCGGTTTATTAGTGTTGTATTTCACTTTAAATTAAGATTTTAAAATTTATGATTTATGGCGTTACATTAAACCGAGCACAAAGTCGATAACCGCCACACGAAATTATCGTGAAATTGTGGAGTACAGTGTATAAATAGTTGCTGGTTTGCAGATGTTAGGTATGTTTGTTCAATATTTAACTGTTTGAAAATCGGCATGAATTAATTGCAAATTGTTAAATTCGAACATTAAACTCTGATGAATGAAAACATGTATTTGTAATAAAATTAATAAAGACGTTAAAAATATTCTTAGTTTTTGACACATTTATTGCTTGTTTATTTAACGTGAAACATGTCATTCATCATCGGATAAGTGAAATCAGATAACAAACAATATAATAAATAACTTATATAAAAATTTAAAATATTCATAAATTCAAAGATGAGCCTTCTTGTCATATTTAAAAAAATCCTCGATAATCAGTTTCAACATTTAATTACTTGAACAGTTGTTTGATATGGAAGGACACCATTGAACATCTGACAGAATATTGACGAAATTTACTTTAAATGTCATATTTCAACACTTCAAGTGTACGAAATTTAAATAAAAATTATGTAGTATTAATTTAATTATTTCAAAGTCAAAGAAATAACTTTCTTTTCGTTAATATTTTGTAACTAGTGGAAAAAATCAAGAGATCACTTGTTGAATTATATTGCAATTACAATGAACTTATCAAAAAATGGGATGGAATTCCATCCCTTATTACTAATATAGCTGGAAGCGATTAAATATGATTTTCAGAAGCGCACAACCACCACCGTTATTCGACATGAAGGAAAAAGCAACTAGTAATACCATTAATCACGTAAATTATTTGCCGATGGGCGGTGCATGCGCGACCACCCATCGCGACCGTCATCCCCCGGCGCAACAACCCCTTACCAATAGTGGAATTTTATCAAAAGCCACCTCGTTTGCATCCGTGATGAGCTGCAACATCAGGCCGGCTTTTAATTGACCATTATGGATTTTTTAGGGGTGGCCGATTATGACGTTTATCTAGTCGCAAATCATACCCGCGCTTGATTAATGGTCGAATACTCATTAAGGTATCGTTATAAATGAGATGTTCGGGTTAATTTGTCAAGGATTCATTAATTTTCAAACTCGCTCATTTTTTTTATGGTAGCCCCATTTCACGACGTTTCAAAATGTTTTAATTATAGGAGTTCAATTAAAAAGTGCAGGTATATGTTCCTCTGTTTGCTTAATAATCTTGCTTCCTGTGTCGCAAAAAAAGCCTCGCACGTTGTGAGAACTGCCAGATTAAGTTCGTTGTCGATCTAATGATGTTTCTGCGTCGTTCCGTTGATGATTTGGACGGAGATCGGACAACTGGTAAAACACACAGGGCTCCGAAATTAGCGTGCTAATAAATTGCCACTGACTGTTATGTTGCAAAAAAAATAACGACCAAATTACATTTACGGTTAATTTTAGTATCGCGTAAATCAATTTTCGGGGTGGTTACCGAGTGACTTGTGTGGTCTGTCGTTACATCGACATCTTCATTAAGTGTGCACGGCAGGTCGGTCGTAATTCAGACGCGCAAAATCGCTAATGGCACCAACAACACCCTTTACGATGGGGTGGCCGCTGTATCACAAAAGGATTCTGTGTCGTGGGGCGGTTTGCATTCTCTGCTGATTCAATTTAATGGACCGATTATGTTAATTCCGATTCTTCGCGATTAATTGACTTCTATTGTGGCCACCTTTGTGCTTTGTGAACTAGTCGGCGTCCGGGAGTTTTACAAAAGTTTTATAATGTGCTCATCTGTTTTTGTTTGGACGATAGAGTAATGCGTTTGACTAACAGAGTAATAGTCGAAACATATGCAGAATTGTTTTAACCCGCGGGGCAGACGCGAAATGTTTAAAAGGGCCTGAAACAAAGGCCACATGCTGCCGATACCAATTCGTTTATTTCATGCCGGTAATCAGTTGAGTCAATAATACAAACGTTATAATTTGGGGATCACCGACGCCCTTAGGTTATTTTATGTTGTACGAGGTAAAATCCAAAACATTTTTTTATTATCTTGTACGTATTTTTTAAACACTACAGTACATTTTATAGTGTTATAGAAAACTTCTTTATATTTTTTTAATATCTGTACAAATAAAATAATTGAAATTTATCATAAAATGCTTCAGAGAATCGTCTAATTTACGAAGAAAATAGTTTATCGGTTGTCATCACCGTGCTGTGTCATGAACATGCTCTTGGGATTTCAATCGCGATGAAGTTGTTAGAGCCTTTACACTTCTTCAAGAAGGGCGATCGCAGAGGTTCGTGATGAACTTGCTCCAGTCCATTATTCATAGATTGTGGAATCGGCACAAAGAAATTAATTAATATCAGTCACTGGAGAGCCTTTACTGATCGTCAGACACCGACTACTCTTCGAGAAAATGGACATTTGATTCAGATGCCACTTCAAGAGTGAATAAGAACAGCTCGCCAGTTAGGAAACCTTCACTTTTTGGTCACAGGGACACATTTGGTACACAGGAGAATGAGAAGAAACTTCGCTAATGAACACATTAGCTGGAACATGAACTAATGGAACCAGGTTCTCTTTACAGATGAATATAAGTTTTTTTTAAGGCCAAATGATGCACGACAAAGAGTCTAGAGACGCCGAGGTCTTAAAGAAAAGTTTTTGGAGGAGGATCTCTAATGGTATGGGGCGGTGTACTTCACATCTTCACGAACCTATAATATTAACTTTCAAGAATCAGTATGGACGAAATTTCACTTTACTTTAATGCAAGATCACACATTGCCAGAGTTGTTGAAAATTTCTTTGAGAGTTATGGAGTGGCCAGAGAATTGCACCGTTATGAATCCTATAGAACATCTTTGGGATATCTTAGGGCGACTTAAAAGAAATCTGGAACCCGCACATAACCTTCAAGAATTATATAAATAGCTTCAGAGAGTATGCTTCAACGTTGCACCGAACATTGAAGATACTTTCATTTTTGTTACGCCCTTTTTGAAGTGATACCTATTTCATTGAGACTAGTTTAAAAGAAAACAATCAGAATGATTTGTGTAAGCGTTGTTTTGATATATTTAAAACATCGGCGTTTGTCCACTTAATTAGACACCGAAATGGAAGAAGACCCAAAACAAAACGGTACCGCAGTGGCCTACTTAAATTTCTGCGCCACAAAATCTCCACCTTAACAATTTCTAATATCAAGATATGATGAGACTTAAAAGTTGTCAAATGATCCGTCGCTTGATAGTCGTGGACCTCCGTCGAAGAGCCAGAGTAATCTGATCGTTTCATCGAGCATTATAGCTATCAACAACGCAAGAAATTTCGCTCCAGTGCCTTTGGTTGTGACGGACTGGGTAACATCCCAATCAGAAACTGGTTAAAAAAAAAATCGGACGGCATTTTAAGCAGTGTCCTTTAGACCCTTGTTTACCGGTCGAATTATGTGAAATCACATTGTTTACAGTAATGACCACGAAAACATATATTGGAAATAGTCGATGAGGTTTAACGAGGTTTGTTTGGGTCTCTGGGACATTTTTGGGATGACGATGCGAAAATTTAATGTATTTGATTGTTGAGAAACAAAGCAATTACTCAGTTCGGTGTGTTTGATGTTTCCGGCTTGTCTGTCGGTCTAGTTAAAGAGTGCCAAATTTATAGTTTGAAACTAGTTTAGGAAATAAAATGTTGGCCAATATTTACATCGTCAAGATCATTATAAATAAACTTTATAAAATTAAATGTGAAGGTATCGAATCGGTAGTGCAAAAGAGTGGCCATAGACGAAATTCGGAGTAGTGTAACAAAATATCCGTTGTTTACGTCTATCCGTTGATATCGTTTAGTATGGTCCATTAGTTAGGCGGTTTTACACCGTGTTGGGCACAGATTCTTTTATTTTCTTACTACCTCGCTTCAGTCTGAGGCCAAATGCGTAAACCGCATTTTCTCACCGATCTCCACCTCAGTTTTAGATCTTTTAACAACAGAAGCAGGAATGACATATTTAATTTTTTCTCATGTCCAGTAAATATTTGATTATGGACATCAACAAGTATAAGTACCGAGTAGTTCATTAATGGCACCAAAAGAAAGCTATCAAGCTACAAAACGACTTTTTAAGTAATTGGGGTATCATCCAATCTACAATTAAAATTTAACTAATAGTATAAAAATAACCGTAATCCCATAATCAATTACATACGAAATGATGGTGGTTAACGTAACGGATTTTTGACAAGTATTCAATTAGAACGAGCACAAATGACGATTCATATAAAAGGGTACTGGGAAGTTAATTGCACAAATGACAAAAGGTTTTCAGAAATTTATTAAATCCGACTAGTTTCATTAGGATGACTACCATAACTATCCGCAGGGGTAGGCAATTACGAAAAAATCCCCGTAATAATTTTATATGTGAGACAAATGGTGATATCCGGTCGGAATTCTGTGATAAATTTGAGTGTCCCTGTATGAATCATTAAAAATTACAATCTGTGACCAAGAAGATAACGTTTAACCGTCAAAATACAAACTCACTCAACCTTTTTGGACTTGTTCCTGATTAACTTGTTACAGTTTTTATTGCATTTTTATATTGGCCAATAATTTTTATAATGATACGTCTGCGCTTCACTATTTGCTTTCGGTGAAAATTGCTCAGCGCGTCAAGATTTATGATTGGGGATTGTCTAGGAAGTATTATTGATCTAGACGATAATGATGCGATTACCGAAACCGAAAAAAAAAAACGAGGGCACTTTTTAATGCCCGACCGAGTCTAGGTAGTCAGTTAAATGGCTACAAGTGGCAGATTCATCACCGTGGACGGTAAATAACTCGGAAATTATTGGCCAAATCTCCCGATTGAAACGATAAACCGATAGGGGACAGTTTTTACAACATACTTAAATACTCATTGACATACGAAACGATTAAGCAGCTGTTTAATGGGCACACTTTCTCAGAACTCAATGCTTTTTGAGATCGAAACATTTTCTATTTCCAAGACTACTTTATAATGATGCCTTTCTTGATTAAAATTGAGTAATAGTCTAGTTGTTCAAATTCTACAATTTCAAGTAATGGTTCAGAATACAGAATAACTGAAAGATTTGAAATTATCAGTCTGATTGGAAGATAATTTATTTTTTGCATGAAGGTGACAAAAGCCCGTGAGAATTTATCGTTATTTAACCATTATGCTAATGTATTTTTGACTGCTGGGAAGTTCAAGTAGCGGATGATATCACCTTAAATTATGTAAATATTTGCACACTTGTTATAAGACACGCACTGTCTACTTAAAATGTAATGAAGATGTCAACTTTTCATTAAATTATATGTTTATATGGTTGATTATACGAACACTTTTGCTGTGTCGTTTAAATTAGCGGGTCCGTAAAAACAAGATCATAAATTCAGTAACGGGTAAAAAATGTTCGGCCGGGCAATATTTCACGAGAAAACTCATTTCGAAACGGATCTAACCATATTGAATCAGTAAAATGATCTGATTATTCAATGCCAAGCATATTTTACAGTAATATTTTCTGGCTATTCAAGGCTGGTCAAGGACCAAATTTAACAAAAAGAACATTATTATAATATAAATAGCAATAAGATAAAGAAATATGAATCATGTCGTTCCGGAACTAGATGACGTCACTTTCCTTGATCTCATTCCCACAAGCATTTTCAAACTCTATAAAATTTTGCTCCCACTGTAAAAAACGTCTTTAGTTTCGTTCAGCACCCGGAAATTAAACTGATTTTGTCCGTTAGCAGTATCGTTTATTCCCGCGTTTAGGATGGATTCGACGCCATCATTTAAATTACAACATATGTCCGTCAAATTAAAGTACAACACGCCTACTGAGTCGTCGACGGTGCAAAGGCTCACATGTCTTGTCGCGAGCCTACCTGCTATATCTAAATAATAAAAAATCGTAACGGGTCTTATAGTTTCCATTCATCTAAATCTTTCGACTGCTGAGAATAAAAAATAACAGGTCCACGCTGACCCTTTCCTCATCTTCCTTTATGCCGTTTTTAATTTTGTGTTACAGTTATTGAATAACCAACTGAGGGATAATGATTGTGTGGGGATTTTTGATTTTCTATGAAGGGTTTGATCGATTTGTTGGGATTAAATGAAAAAAGAATAATTGCATCGAAGACCACCTCCCATTCAAGGCACAATGAAACACTTTAGAGTTATAAAAGTTGTCTAATTGATTATTTGGAATGTTAGTTTATCGTTAGAAATCATCAGATTTTGATTGTATGAAATTTTTTCCGATGATTTGGCACCAACAACAGGAATGTTGTCTTATAATGAATATGTTTTAAGACAGTAATTTTTGGTGAAATTTCCAAAAAAAAAAAAAGGTTTTTGAATAGACGACAATTTAAACCTTTTAATGGGTTCGCAAAAAAGCCTTGCACAAGTTAATAAAGATAGCCAATCTATTGTGCCTCACAAGACGAATTTCCCCAGTGAAATAATTAATAACAATCACGGAACTAATATCCAATTTGTGGAAAATGTGTGAATAGAAGCACCCATTGTGGGACCCACCACATCACATTGTATTTTCGTCATTACCCACGATGATATGCCATTGATGCACTTAATCGAGTGTTTGTTATTACGTGACTCAGCGAAAACTACAATAAAAACAAGTTAAACGGTTATTAATTGGTGAATTGAGAACTTAATCGCCCTCAAGACGGTGGCGAAGCCTGGAAATCTGTGCTGGTCCGTTTTACAGGTACCAGATGAACATTTTTTGACATTCAAGAGTTTGGGCAATTTCAAAGTGCCTACAGAAGACAGTAGTTAATCAATTTCATTAAACTTTGTTGATGTTGATCCTCTTACAGCGTAAATCCCGCTATTGTTGCCAATGCGAGTAGTCGACAAACTAAAATACTAGGATGTTTCAAGTGTGCATATTTTGAAGATCCCAAATCCTCAAATATTTGCCTTGTTAAAGACTCTCGATGCTTCCTGAAAAATATTGACTTTTTAATAGATTCCGCACTCGATGTCACAAGACGACCCTTCTCACACATGCCTGCTACTGTTGAGACTTTCCTAGTGTGCTTCTGGTTTATTTATATTACTAAAGGAAAACCATTTTATTACACCGGCGAGATGTAAACAAAAAATAACTTTGGCAATTTTTAAGAAGCGAATTGTTATTGTGTTTAATAAATAGGATGTGGATCCTGTTTTCGTTTACTTGGAATGCCAAGAATCCGATGACAAATCAAAATTTGCGTTTCTGGCTGATATTTTTTTAAATATTAACGGTTGAAAAAGATTAGAAACGACTTCCTGGAGTTACATCTCAATTAGAAAACAAACAAAAAATGGTCACGTTGAGCCCATAAAGTTCGGACGGTAGTCAAACTCAATCAGCCCGACAAATTTCGATAATCAAAGGTTGCGTTGCATGATAATCAACCCTTTCGAACCGCAACTCCGTCCTAGGTGGTCCACGACCCCTGCTGACCAATAATCGCGCCCCGCCGGGCGATATATGGCACCATTACTCCCTTAATGCACCCCATCAATATCACTTCTCGCCTTTGTATTAGAAGGAACGTAGCGGAAGCCGCAGTATGTAATTTCGATTGCCCGACTGCGGTCAGCATATCAAACGTTCCGCCAATCCATTAGTTGTGATGCAAAAAAATTAACACTTTACACAAACACCTGAGCCATTGTTTGAATCTTTAATGGTGTGGAAAATGGCTTTAATGCTTGATGGGGCCACCATCAGGTGGGAAAAAATTTTCGGGTTACGAATGTGAGAAAGGCATAACTGCATATCTGAATATGAATAGGAATTGTTTAAAACGAAATTTTAATTTGGCGTCACGGAGTATCTGATCAGAGATTGCCCACTTGAGCGTAAAGTACTTCCTCCGATTCTCGTACCTAAATTAAATAATGGAAGTGAGCTATCCAGTTTGCAATTAAAAATGAGCACGGAACGGAAGGAAGCCCTATTTGACCTTTTCGCAACCCTCGACACTGTATCGAATTTTATTAATACACTACAATAACGAAGTTCAAAAAATAGAATTTTTTTAGTAACTGTGCAAGTGTGTATGTTTTCGGGGGTGGAATTTATACCTGCGAATTTCGGTTGAAGTGTTTTTTCCTGTAATAAATTCGGTTAATTGCTTTGCCTCAGAAATTATTGCCCGGATAACTAATAAATTTCGTTACCAGAAAAACTGATTGGTTGTTAAATTGTTCGCACATATTCTAATAGGTTTAACACTTTGTTCCGTGATTTTTATCACTTGACAGATAATTTGAGTCTAAGGGTTTATTTATTAGGTTGCACAGTAATTATTTCTGCGAAGATTTTAAGATTATTTCATATTTATGTTCCCAGAATTTGCTAATTACGTAGGAGCGAGAACTTTCTTAATTCTTAAATAAACTACTTTTAGGTGTTTCCCATTAATTACCCTTCTTCAGTCAGTCACAAGTCGAAAGGCATTGTTTCGTTGAAAGAAAAGAAAAAGTAAAAATAAGATCGATCGAAGGATAATTGCAGACATGGGGAGTGACAAGTGAACAACACCTAGTGGAAAGTGCGAAGAGGCCCGGGTTAAAATGGAGGAGGGCGCGTGGCACGCCACACTTCCGCGCAAACCGGCCAACAGTTGGTTAGCGGGTGCCCGAACACCGGAACCGAAACGGCAGATTTTGGACTACTCGAAGAGGTTTCAAGGGTAGACATGTGTGTGAGCAAAATCGACGGAACCGACCAAATTCGAACAACCAACCAAACACCTATTCGCAAACACCCTTTTAATCCACTCTGATCAATAAAACGGAGAGGAACTGAATAATTTGATTAGAATTGAAAAGGTTTCGTTTCTTATCCTGCATTAAAGTTTCTCTGTTACTCGTACACAATTTAAAACGATCAAGTAAAGTGATAAAGTTAACCGAGAGCTAATCATTGTCAGATAAATGGAATTGGCCCTCAAAAATGGTTTTTGCCAAAACATTCAGACTACTTGTAACCCAATATTTAACAACCTAAATCAGGTAAAAGTCACGTTCATTTAAAGGTACAATTAAAAACAAATATTGGACACTTGAGAAGTTAAGATAAAATCTTTTTTAAGGTGCTAAACTTATCGGTAGTTTGAAGAGTCCTTATCTTCTAGCTTATTGTCACTGAGTTGTTTATTTGAGTTTCAGATTAAACGTGTTAAAATTTAGTAAATAAGTAAACAAGTTAGAGAGATACGATCTAAATTTGCAAACTTATTTGCCTTAACTTAAATAACTAAAGTATTTTTCAATTTCGTTAAATAAATTAAAATTTGGATACTTATATCAAGTAGCTACAAAAGGGGAGAATGTTGTCAAAGCTTGTTCCCCTGGCAGGCAAAATAAAAATCGATAGATACCACCTACGGTGAGGTCCACTTGGCGATCGTTTAATCTGACAGGTATGACGCTTTAAAACCGGAGACAAATTTCTATGGAAACACGTTCTAGTGGTAGCTAAAAGTTTTAGGTGTGATGCATGTGAAAAGGGTGGATCACATAATTGCACGCAATAATTAGAAACGCCCACAATAGAGACATTTCGAGTTTGTTTTTCGACACATTTTAAACACAATAGATACACTGCTTTCAAAGAAATTTGTACTTCAAATGACAGGTATGAATAACAGATTGTTTTATTCTTGGACTTGGTTAAATTAGGTGGCGCCAAATATATGGAGTTCAAGAATGACGCTCTAAAAATAATAGCGGTGTCTAAGTATTTTTTATTTTTTGATACTTGGCCTTTAAAAAATAAAAAATACATTTTACGATAATTGAATTTAAAAATCTCTGTACTGATCCTCCACTTTTAGAAGAAGAAAGATGTGTCATTAAGTTTTAACTTTTAAAAAATCGGTTTCCTTTGATGTTTTTAAGAAAATAAAAACCTAATCAAGATTGATTGACGCCCAGTCTCTTAAATCCAAATAAACCGAGGATTGGCGGCTAGTTAACACCAAATTCACAATCATCACACCAACGAGGCGCCATAAAGAGGTGTTAAACAAACCGTGATCATTTAAAATCAAACATTGCATTGTTCCAAACCAATTCGGAACTAGTTTACAACTTTATGCTTAGTTATGACACCATTATGCAGCAATAAATAAACAATGGGCATCTTCCGAAGCAGATTTCGGCGAACCAATGAGAGTTTTACAATCTATTGTTGTGACCGCGTTGTTTTATGGTTGTTTAATACCACCTTTGGCGGCACTTTTGACCCAAAAGTCAAAAGCGGCACTAAATTATGTTTGTGTACTTATTTAAAGTTGTCTAAAAGTCAACTGATTATCAAATAAAGTAAGGACTGTAAGTCAAGCAATTAATTGTACGTAAGTTCCTTAGCTTTCCTAAACTTTAGGGTTTGACCTTAATGATCAAAAACGTTTAATAAATCCCCAGCTTCGAGTTGATAGATCGTCTCTATTAATTTAGATGATTTAAGGTGCGTAAAACGGCCGCGTACTAATATTTCATAAGAGTGGGTGCGAATTAGCGCCCTATAATCAAAACCAGTCCCCACATCGTAAAGTAGTGGGACTATTTCAATTCCGGCCCACCGAAATGAATTTCAATTTTTCACCGAAATTTATAACTTACTCGGTGGAAGGCGGCACCAGAGGCTAAATGGAGTCACGGTTAATTTACGCGGCGGTCTCCAAGCCGCAAAACTTTGCCGACCAAGGCTCTATCATTTTTGAAATCCGATAGCGGTTCTGTTTACATGTTTTCGATTGGCGGTCGTCTGGAAAATTATCATAACCACAAGAATATGCCGGTTTTTAAAATATGTCAAGCTTCTAAACTACGTTGGACTTTGTTGTAATGTAGAAAAAAAATCGGATTATTGTAACATAGAAGGAATGTATAACAAAACAAAAATAACACTAATTTGGATTATATAACTGACCCAGTTTTTTTTACATTAATGATAATTCTTCTGTCACTTCGGCACCTAGTTTACAAAGGGGAGCCATATAATTTACCCCGTTATTTATCACGAACCAGAAGAACATTATCTAAAAAATTCCCTGACAAATCAGCATTAGAGACAGTAAAAAGCATGAAAGTGATTTATAATAACTTGACACATTATTTCTCTAGCATACCTCTATTTTGGTGATTCTAGTGGACGAAAATACCCATTTCAACCCTCTACTAGTCGAAAATTCGCCGACAGCGATAACCGGAGTAAATCTTCTAGCCAGGACAGAAATGACCGTCGCTAATTCCATATTTTATAGGGTTAGTCGTGAAATTGGGACCTTTATCTTTCGCCCTCATCAATCCGTTAGAATTTTTGGACTGGGGCATTTTTACAGTTATTTGCAATTTGGTTTTCACTTAATTTAATTTTACGATAATGTCTATTTTTACACCCGATCTTTGCGCTTTCGGCGTTTTTGTGCCCTTTGATTAATTGACCATTAGCACCATCCTAAATTACTCAATATTTTATTTTGTACACTAATTCTGATTCTCATTAATAAACAATTATAAATATATTTTAATTTCTTATTCTGCAATAAATTCATTAATCCCAAAAGGATGTGAATTTAGTTGGACCTCCCAGCACAAAAATGTTTAATGAATTTGACCTAGATAACTGACCATCGACAATCAGAACTATTTCCGAGGATTCCAAAACCCAATAACGCACGATTTAAATAAGAGCAACACATTCCCATCAAAATTCGAAGGGCTTGTGCCACGCAGGTATCTGTGGGGATGTAATTTTTGATGAGTTAAGTGGAATCCTACAGTTTCCCACATCACGGGGTTGGACAAAAGACGACGTAGATTAGAGGGGATGGTCCGAGGTGCCGTGGGAAGAAATTCCACTATTCCGCCCAATTACTGCAATAAACGTTTTGCATTTCCTCACAACAAACAGGATATTACTTATCTATTGTCACATCGTGCTTTATTTTCTTTAAACGAAATTGAGGTGTGTAATTATATCAAACCTTTTTTTATTCGGACGGGTGATATAAAATATGGATCCGGAAATGCCTGTTTAATCTGCCGATTGGGAATCTATTCCACCTGATAGTCCGTTTTAAAATTCACTATTTGGTCCGTATTTAAATTCAGACCGCAAGCTGCAAAAGGGCACGTGTACTGGAACTCACCCATAAATACACCGAAATTGATGGTTAAGACGACCACTAGTTATTTCATTTGGCAGTTGTTCAAATCGGGAATCGTAAAATACGCACGTACCGATTTCATCTGCGATGGTCGACATTTATCAACCCGCAAAAAATTACAACGTCGAATTTATGGGGACAGTTAAATACGAACATTCTGATGGAGTGTTCTGAGATACATATGTTAAGTTTGTTAATGAGTTGCGTGCATTTAAGTATATTTGTATTTGGAGACAATTTATTCAACATTGTGCTCCATAAAAATACCAACATTCACCTGTATCCAACACCATTTTTTTATACACAAAGCACGGCCCCATTGACAATGTATAATTAGTAAGTTTAGTAGGTGTAGAGACCATAAATATCATCCCGAAACAGTTATGGATGTCGGTGGATGTCACCGGTAGTACGTGGTGAACGTAGACAGTGAGAGTTGTGGGAGCTTCAAGATTCACCTGGATTGGGGGCACCTGCCCACGCACACGGCCTATAAATCCATCCTCGTAGATGCTATCTTCAAAAGGGACATTGTGCCTTTTGGGCCATCGATGACAGCTCCTAGCGTATGCAAATTCAGGGGTGGCGACCTGTACCGCTACCTTTTTGCCACTCATCACAAGTGTCTATGAGTACCCTTAACTGATACATCGAGAAAAAAATTAATATTTCTATTTCTATGAAGGTTTATTTATTAATTACAACTTATTTTAAGTAATACCTTGCAAATTAAAAAAAAATGTGTTATGTTATTTATAATACACCAAGAATAAAGCAGTTACAGCATAAAATAATTTGTTGGCAAAAGAAACATTTAGGTTGTTTACAAGCTCGTTTAATGCTATTAATTCCTTAATACACGAATATAAAGTGCACCTGCATGTTTTGAATTGAATCGTAACTCATTCATTGAAATGAACAAATGTATCGAAGATCTTGAGATCGAATATAGGGATACCACGGTAAGCTGGAAACATTAATTCCTTAAAAACAATAATTTCAACTTAATATTACTAGATTTCTTTTGGGTTCACAACAATATTAGCAAATTTGTATGCAGTCCCATAATTTTAATTAAAAAGGTCTAATTTATATGTTTGTAATTAGTAAAACGCAGAATAAAACTCAAATATAATTTGGGTGGTCTACTACTAACCCACCAAATGGAAATGGTTATTGCTCTTGTTTTACATCTTTTCAGCATTATCTTTACGAGTTTCTCACACATATTATAAGAGTCAAAACACGACTTAAATAAGCGGTAACGATCGGCATCCTTTACTTTTATAATTTTTGTAAAACTTATCTTAAATACAGCATCTTTTAATATATGATTAGATAACTCATAAATCTGAGCCCTACCTGGTCCTGAATACATAAACCCCAACACTGAAGCCTTTAATAGATTTATCTCTAATTTTGAATAATATTATGTGATATTAATGGAGTATTCCCAGTGATTTTACATTGTCAAGTTGTCAACAGACTCCGGCTCACATATTAATATTAGCGGTGTTACGGGTTTCAAATTTCAGGAAACAGCAGGTGAAATGGGCATCTTTTATTTATCTCGGGATCTCGTATGGTAATGAAGAAGGGTGAGAATTATAGATAAATTCATTGAACAAAATTCAGTGGTTGATTTATTTTTTCCTCTAAGTACTGATCTAAGTGGAACTAATACTGTTAAAATGGGTTAGTGTAGTGTTATAGTTTCTCGTCGTTTTTTCTTAGAAAGAAAAATTGGGTTAAATGGTCGGGAACTTGATATTTGACTTGGAAAGAGGGGTAGATGGTTTCTGTGGATTTGGTTACATCAAATTATAATACAGAGTTTGGTCTACAAACGAGGGCTTCAATTTTAAATGACGTATGAGGTTTTAACTGCACAGTGGAAACAAATAACATTAAACTTGTTTAAACTACATAACAAGTAATTTTTATAAAACCCGACATTATTAAACACCTGTATTAAATATAAAATATGATTTTATGCAAGGTGATAGGTTTGTTTAAATAAACCGAATATTTCAAAGAATATTCGAGTGATTTTTTCCCCCAGTGCGGACGTTAATTGGTCGATTTTGTAAAGTCGATCAATATTTTGAAGCGTGTTAAGTTACAAATTCGCAGTGTTGGCTACTTGGGTGTTCATTAATGTTATATTTTTGTTTTTATTCAGGTACCTACACGGACGACGGTTCCGATTTCACTTGTATTTTTATAAAATCTCTTAGATTGTCTCCTCCCTAATCAAAAACAAAGTTTTGTTTTGTGTTCCTTTTCAATTCGGCCGGCGTAAATAATTAAAGGCTAACTTAATATTAGTTTTTCCCAAAAATTTAATACCACTTTATTAGTCTTAATAAAGTGGTATTTTATTTGCGGTTATAGAGGGTAAATTTACGAAAACATCCCTTGATAAGTACACATTTCGTGCGAATAATTAACAATTTCGGTGCATGGCGAAAAATTGCAAAGGATTAAGGTATAATTAAGCAGCTTTCTTCCCCAGGTCTGCAATAATGCGATATATAATCATCTTAAACGTCTATCAATAATGTGTTAATAGTACAATGGGAACGGGTTACATGTTTTGGCCCATACAAATAATAAACAACCCGGATTATAATAATTATTGGTAAGTTGTAAGGTACAATGCGAGGCCGATGTTTTCTGTACGGCGTACACTGTATTGAATAGTGCTTTGGATAATGACAGGTCATGTCCGCTACTTCAAAGGACCTAATGATCACCTTACATTCAACGCAAAGACGTTATTCCTTGACTGCGGTCACCCCATTGTTAAAACGTACCAGAACAAAAATTTCAATCATTTTATTTTTTATCAATATCCAAGTAACAACCTTGTGAATTTCAATATAGAATAATTTCAGGTCGATTTCGACGGGGTTAAGTAATTTCTGGACGTGCCATTAAAATTAATCGGTCTGCGAAATTTCGGATGTTTATTTATCCACCCGAAATTGGCGGCAATTTGTTACATATCCGCCGATAGACCATAATGACTTACTTATAGACCGTTCCCATAAATTTCGTACGGGCCAACAATTTTGGGGCACTTGCGCCCGGCCAATCTGTAATTTGGCCGACGAGAAAACAAATAAAAATTAGTTAATGGGCCAAACAACTTCCCAAATCCACTAAAAAAAAATCTGGGCTGGTTAAAGTGTGTAGCTTTCGGTACTTCCCGTTCGGAACGAATAAAGTCATCAGGGAGGCGTGGGTGTTTGATCCCTTTCGACCACGGGTCATCTGATAAATTACCCATTAAGTCAACCGAATGTGAACCGATTTGATTGGCAAATTAAAATTTTCTTGCCGGTTTAATTAAATCGAAATACTAGGTACCTAAAGTATAAAAGTATAGTTATTAAAAGATTGGTATCATATCGTGGTAAAATATTGAAATAAATTTTAATGTATTTCAAAAGTTTTCGGATAGTTATGTATAATAACTGGTCCGATTTATAAATTCAACCCTCCGCTCTCGGCCAAATTCTTTTCCTCCTTATTTCATTTTAATTACATGCTAAACGAATGCTCAGTTTCGTGACCGATTTTTAACGACTTAATATAAAACAAACAAAATATATTTCGAGGGTGGGTTTAATGTGATTAAATCATTTCGGAAAAAATGGATGAATTATTTATTAGGAAATCAGTTGGGTTTAAAAATGAATTAAGATATATTATTATATTTATAAGCTTAAACATATAAACCATACAATTTAATAAAATATCTACTCCTTTATATATTAAATCTTCATTTAATGCTACATATTTTAGATAACAATAAATCAGTCAAAACAGTACGTGTCTTCTAAAACTAATTGATAAATATAAATAAATAAACATAACATATTATGTTAAATTTAAGTAAATCTAAAATTAAAGTAAGGTATTTTAGAAAAGATTTAATATGTATTTTTTTCAGTCAAATGTAGCATAATTGGACATAATACTCCCCCTTCTTAGTTATTTCAAAATTATGTAACTAAATTATATATTCGTTATTTATAAATATAAATGTAAATAGCTTGAATTTACTTACTAACAACCAACAATAATTAAATTCAGATTTAAGTTATATATGTAAAGGTATATCGTTAATACATTTACTATATGAAAAACTATAAAGTTCAATGCAGTTTCTGTAATATACTGTAATAAGTATTTTATAATTATTTTTCTACTTCCAGTATATATTTATTTTTAATTATTATTACATATGCAAGGGTGTGTAACTTTTAATAATAAAAACAATGGAATTAACATCTACTGTAGTTAGTTAGTTATATTCATGTAACAAGATCCAACTGCCCAAATCATTCTCAACATCTGAAAACAGGAACTGTAAAATTATATATAATAATGAAATATACTATAATATATATATATATATCTATAATACCATTAAAGGCATTTGAAAATTTACTGTAATTATTCCAAAAAACGTAATGATTACATCTTGCTGTGTGTAATGCAGATATAGAAGATAATTTTTCTTATTAGTTTCATTCCATTTTTTCCAGTGACACTTCATAATAAGAGTCTCATGAATCGCAGCAAACTAATTTTAATACAATTATTTAAAAAATGCATATTAAGCTTACAACAGATTACCTTATTAGTTAATAGTTGACCCAAGACAACAAAAATTAAAAACGTATAGGAAAGAGCTAGTGTAAACGTAATGAGATATCCACTATTATTATATACCTAAAATACGAGTAAATTAATGATTATGGTAATATAGCTTCAATAAATTACATAGAATTGCAAAAATAATATTATATAAGCGCAGCCACCAATAAAAAAATAAAAAAATATGAGTAATTTAGTTATTTCGTTCAATTCTTTCACCAGGCTGAAAATAAATTGTTTTTTTATTTAATTTCAAATTATTAAACTGCCTACCGTTTCAGTGATTTATAACTCCTTATGTACTGTTTAAATTCAAATAAAAGTTCATTTTCCTGTATATTATCTATATTCTGCATGTTGATGGCCAAAATATCCAGATTTATTATAAGATGTGAAAAAATTAATAAGAAAAATGTGAGCACGACAGGTACATAAGGTATAGTAATAAAGGTTATAATTATAAATAAAACATTTTTAATAATGAAATAGAAAAAGTTTGCAGAAAGTACACTATTAACTAAAATAAATATTATAGCTGTACACAACACTATTAACAAATTTAAGATAATAAAGGAAATTGTTGATACTTTGGAATAATATGAAACACTATTTTTTTGTAAACTTAGCTTAAATAATAAGGAAGTTACGTATAATAAATTATCTATGCGGGAATACAAAATTAAAACGGATGCAAAAACCTGAAAAATATTCTCAGTATATTTTCATTATATTATGTGTTTTACAAGGATTAAAAAACCGTACTTACATAAATATCAAAAATGTCAATTGTATAGAATATGTATCATGTGTGATCAAATTACATATTAACAAGCCTAGAGTAAATTTCTCAGATATCCCTTTTAGTAAAAGTAACAGATTTACTTGACACATCTCCGCAAAATCTGTAAAATGTATTATTATTTACTACATAATATTGGTAATACCTATACTTACTTTCGTCTGTTGTAAAAATGTTTTCACATATATTTTTACATATTTTTATATAATTAATGTGGATTTTAAACATTTTAATATAATAAATTAGATAAGTTCTGGTCAGATTTTGTTCCAGTAATGATTACTGAGTTACACAAAATATTGATTTAGTATTCGAAAAATGAAACATTATCGGGACGTAATGATAAATCAATACAATTTAATTGTTTAAAGTTATTATTTTTTTATTAATCTGAAATTTACGGAAAAGAGATTTTTAATTAATTATTAATTAATTACATTCTTCATAGGCAAGAAATGAGTTAAATGAGATAATATTTACGGGTAATTAGTTAATTATGAACCATCAGTTCTATACTTTAGTTAACACTCGAATGTCATATTATTTTTATTTTCATTTTTTTAGGTTTATCATTTTAGCATCATCCAGAATTAACGGCAAGATTGAAAAGAATAGTATTTTGTTGGAGGGGTTAGTAAATTATGTATCCAACGGTACTTAATTCTGGTTGGAAGAAAAACAACCGAGTTGCAACTGTAGAAATAATCAAAATACATTTTATGTAAAGACATGATAAATTATTATTTTAACTACTATACTCAGTATTTATTATACTACCAATATGAAACACTGACATATGACTGATATTTTTAATCAGAAATCTCTAATAAGATAGCAATTTGAATTTGACAAGAACGACAAACCCCTGTTATTAAATACAGAGTTCAAGAAATATCAGATAAGAATTTCGCACCAAATTAAAATAATTTTGGTATGTTACAAACAATTTTTCCTTCACCCACAGAATGGCATTCCCATAATTTTCCCATTCATATAAATCAAAACCTAGACAGGCAAAACCGTACGATTCGCCCAAAACAGAGTGATTATCAACCCACTAAACACTTGAACGGATGCAGTTTAACAATGTTTACTTTAAAAATCATAATTGGATTTCGGACCAGCCCCAATTAGCTAAATGTAAGTATAGGTCAGACGCGATATAATTCTAAGATTGGTTATTGAACCATTATCGATCCACCAGGCGCCTCATCTCAACACTTGATCCTTTCGGAACGTCCTACCAAAAAATAAACGATGTAATATGCAGTCTCGACAAATAAAAACCCGAGGAGACTTGTCAGAGTTATCTGTTCATCTAAACCGCACCAGATAAATATAGTTCTACTTCTGATTAATAACACATGTAAGGAGTTCCTAGAAGGTGGACGCTGTGTTTATCTAATTCGATTAGTTTATAATTAAATTCAACAGGTAAAAATGCATTGGCGCGTTTCCTTTCGCATTGTTCGTTCAATTTTTCAAATTGTTGCCGTTTATGGGGGATGCGGAATAATTTGTAACTCATTACGGAAATATCAATTACGGGTGTACGCTCCTACTTCACATGACACGCGTCGAGTCACGCGTAACCCACCAACGGACCGTCGTCAAACAAAAGCTTATTTATTACCACCGCATATTAAAATATTGTTGTGCACGTGCCCCCTGTTTGTATTTCCATAGAACGTTCGGACACGGACGATGTATCGTTTTGTTCACGTGAGAATCGACACAAAACTAAGCGGTTGGTTAAATCCTTTTAAATATGTGCTAATCCTCTTCAATCTAAGAAATATATATTTTAATAACACAATCTGTAAAATAACATTTGTATGAGAATATCATTGAAAAGAACTAAATAAATGTTGAATGTCAAAGAGAATCTAGGCAATGAAACTTGTCATTACATCTAATTAGTTCTACATAATGTTTTTTATTTATTTTTAAATATATATCAATACAATTTTTAATGAAATTTGATGATAAAATCCATTAATAAATTTATCTCTTGTTTAACAATGAAAATATCCTCAAATTTCCATTTTTTAATTAAATAAATACATTGACTGATCCATCTGAATAATGAAAAGAAATACACTGTTCCAAAAAATTAACGCACCCTTTATCATTTTGTAAATTATTTTTTCTATTTAATGAAATAGTATAAAGTATGTATTTTGTAATGTAATTTTTTGGTTATTTGAAATATATATTCTGGCAAACTAATACAACAGATAAGAATAAAAATTTGAACTTAATATAGGATATTTCCATCTCTTCTACGAATGACAGCCTCACATCTTCTGTTCACACTCAAAATGAGATTTCGAATTTTATTTTTGCCTAATTCTCCTAAATTTCGAGAAGGAGGCGCTCTACATCTTCTAAGGTATCGGACGGTTAGGATAGTCCCTTAAACGTCACCCAAGAATGTCCCAGATATGTTCTATTGGGTTAAGGTCTGGACTGCGAGCTGGCCAGGTCATAGCATTAATCCCAACGTCAGCAACATAATTTTGAATAACATGGGCTGTATGTGGTCATGCATTATCCTGTATTAGTAAAAAATTTGGACCTCTTACTTAAATAGAAAAATTTATTTACAAAATTATGGTACGTTAATTTCTTGGTACAGTTAATTGTAAAATAATGAACAAAGTGGTTAGAATTATTCGCACAGATCATCCCCCATAAAAAAAATCCGAGTTATCAATGGCACGTGACCATATTTCAGTTAAAAACCGGCGCATGATTTTCCTCATTATTATTTGATGTAAATATAGAACGGGTATATTTGTTTGGACAACGTAACAAAAGAACGGCATCCGTTCGTTGTTATTGAGCGGGTGTTTGCTCATCAGATACATACGTGGATTTTCGACTGAACCCAATTAACATCGTATTTACACTGGCTACGATGTTATAAAATTGAAATTTTTATATTTACCATCTACACTAAATACGGGGAGATCCCCTTGTATTCCACCAATCAATTTTAGGCAATTACATCAGTAAACTGAAATATGTTTCTGCAACCATTGCAAAAATAACTTTGAATACCAACATACAATTACCGAAACGTTTAAAAAGCTTGTGGCGTACCCGCTTCTTACAGTACCGAAAATTGTACGCAAAAGGAAAAATTTTGCAGCGTGTAATTAGCTAAATTGCGTGGGAGCAAGGATAACTTGCAGCAGGCCGTTTGACTAATTTCGGTTATCGAGGCATCACCGCTGGCATTCGCGTGCACCGTCAAATTTTACGTACCGTACCGTTACAAAGAAAAAATCGCGAGTAGGACCGAGTTTCGGTCGTTTTCGTTTTGGTCTTTTCAAGTTAGTTAAATTGGTAGTGTTTTCTAGGATATGGTGATTATGGGTTTGCCTGGGGAACGCACGAGAGTACCTACAAAGCAAATTATATGCCACAAATTTGCACTAATTAATATTCTTCAACTAAAAGATTATTAATTGTATAGAATTAACGATATACTGTTAAAAACAATGTAATTTTGTTAAGACTACTTTAAATGAACATTTTTCCCTATGTTGTACTGTGTGTAATTATTCAGAAACTCAAATAAAATAGACCAATTACTTATTATATATAATAATATATATACAAAGTTGGAAATAAGATTCAGTTTAGCAATTTATTATTGTATAGCAATTTCAATAAATATATTGAATTGTTGGTCTTAATTAAATGGTTGATTGTTTCAGAAAAATCCCGAACACATTCATTAGTACTACCACCAAGAGTTTTCCAGAATGTAAGGTTGCAACATATGGTAGGAACAATGATCTTATTACTACTATACCTTTGGCCATCTGTTACGGAAGAAAACAATATTAATCCCAATTTCAGTTTATTTTCTGCTTTGACTTTTGTACTCCCAACTTTAAAGGCAATTAAATTGTCAGTTAATAACAATTACACATGTTTATTGCTTGTTTATTATTTTTTACAATACAATGTGTATTAAACAACAATAAAATGAATTTACTAAATGATGTGCAGCAAATATAATTCTGTGTAAAAATGATTGCCTTCAGCAAAGGGTTAACTAGACAGGCCGAAATCCTAATTCAGCCTAATTTTCTCATTATTTAAGAACATTAGACCTAAACGAATCAAATTGTTTAATGGATCATATAGTTCAAAAACTGACCGGCATATTAAATACCTGTCAAGGGTAAATTACGATACTCACACCTAACTAGAAGTTTGATGTGGCACGCCACCCCTAATACTTTACGATCGATTAATTTGTATTCGACAGGTCCCCGACAATATTTGCATAATGATGTGTTCGTGAGGTTAGACAATTTCAAAAAAATTGGTAAAAATATCGGTACTTTTGATGGTGTTCGGTTTGAAGCCCGTGGCGAAGGCACGCGAACCGTCACGCATCTTCTAGTTGGAGTCATTAAAAATCTCCCGCTTTGTCTAAAACTATAATTTTGACTGTTGTTGAATATTCAGATTGTTGAGAAATTTATAGATAGATAGATAGATGTAAACGATACATTTTTTGTTATGTATGTGTTGTACCTGCATCTCTACTTAGAGCAAAATAACAATACATCATCCGAAGTACCACATTAACTTATTTTGTCCCCGATCCACATCCGCCCCACTTATTGTTGAATCAAAACGACCGAAACTCCGGATGCATGCCCACTTTATATTTCATCATCGTCCGCAAATTGATACAATCGTAAGTGTGCAAAATAGATGACTGCATTTCTTCCGCAATTCGTCGAAATTTCGTCCAATTGGCGCACGTGAAAACCGGGGGCACACATGGCGTATGGACCGTGCCACCTGCACGGCACGCGTCCCCGAGGGGAGGAGGGGGCACAGTTGGCAGGCGTGAGCCACCCCCGACTGTACACCCCGCTGTCGAAATGGGTCACCCTACGATCGGGTGCTTCTTTATTGTGGTTTCGCACTGTCATTACACCAAGTTGGTTGAGAATTTTACAAAATTAATGGTAACTTTTGCAATTTACATTACTAAATTTTTCGTGATGAAATTAAATTGGCATTTTAAAGTTTGATTTCTTTTGTGGTAAAAATAATAAAAGCATGTAAGTGAAATTATATTATTACGCAAATGTAGAAAACGTGAGGTGTAATAATATGAAAAATTTATATGAAGTCAAACATTTACAGCCATTAGTAATTAAATAAATAATGTTATTGTTCAAATAGAATAGAAACTTGGCCTACATATTATCCGATTTTGTAATTTTAATCGCCTACAATAAAATCACTATAATGTTTTAATTTATTATACCTCCATATTTATTTGTTTATGACTCACAATGGTCTCTTATGGTTTGTTAATTGGAGTGAATTAACAACAGTCTCTGGGGTTATTGTTATAGCCCTAGGAAATAATCAACATGTCAATTTTTGTATTGTACCATTTGAATATAAAGATTAATCCACTTAGTTTTGTTGACTCTACAAAGAAGGGTGACATTTATTTGTAGAGCACACTTGACGGTATGGCCATAAATTTGTTTAATTGTCGTAAATACAAACAATGATCTGAAATTATAAAAAAGTAAGTATTTTAGTTTTTTGAGGTTTTCCTCGTACAAAAAAAATTAGGTGTACTGCAGTAAAGGATAATTTAAATCACTTAAAAAAAAGAAACTCGTGTTTGACATAAACGGCGGGATAAAAGACGATCTGAGAATAAAAAATCTTGAATGAATTTTTTTGTGGAAACTATATAAATGTGTCCCTTCCGAAAGCAATTTTTTAAGGAACGTTCTAACCTGTGCGGGTGAGACTGTATAAAGACGAACATTACCATAAAAAATAATTAATTCATATATCCAAAGCATCTAATTGGTGTACATAAAATAAATGACTAGACTTTTTGTCCGCCGAGTCACATATGGTTTATAAAGGGTTGTTATTAGATCCCTCTTCCGGTGTATCTCCTTTGTAAACGCGGTCCTTTATTTTCATCCGAGCCGGCGTCGGACAACAGATTTTCATAACGAATCCGATTTTTTACCGAACCACCCCGCCAAACCCTGAACACCCTCAGCAAATGAAATTCATTAACCCTTTTAGCCCGCACTAAACAAGTGTAAAAACAATTTCTGGGCGCGATTCATCACACCTCAACATCATCAATCGGGACGAAATTAATATCGATCGGGGGATAAATCATACCTCGTTATGAGACTCGCGTGACGAAAGAATTAGGTCAGGTCTGGCCGATTTTTTTATTGATAAAGGGTAACGGATCATGTCGGGTGGTTATGCGAAGTTCTCACGCATAAAATTATTCTCAAGAAATCTCATCAATATATAAATCTAATAAATATTCTATAGATAAAGTAAAAATATAAATTTAATCATACATTTTTATACGCCCTGTATACGCTGGTTATTTATGAATAGAAACAATAACACCATAGACAAAAAATAAACAGGTTAAAAAAACACATCATGGGTTTCAGTCATTATTTAAATATTGAGATTGATTTTAACTCTGTTCAAGAATTAACAACCAATTTCTACTGTCTTTTCTTAAAATCATGCAGAGACGTCATTTGTCGGAAACTGACCGACATCGTGCTGTAGAAATTCTTCAGGCTGGCTCAACACAAGTTGATGTGGTCGCTGCATTTAATATTGACCAATCCATGGTCTGCAGATTCTATCAACAGTTTCTAGAGACTAGCCGAGATCAGCCTAAAGAAGGTCTACTAAAAGTTACATCTGACCGGGAAGACAGATTATTAATCAGAGGTCCCAATAAGAAACTGCACACTCGTACAAGACCTGATTTTGACTACTGAACGTCATAAAAGCCCAACGAGAATTTTAAAACGGTTAAATAATGCTGGACTACTCCTCCAGCTTGCCCATTGTGCTGCGAAATTAGTTTAGTGTCAGGAAAGAAAATTGTGGCATGAAATGTGGAATATTGTGACGTTTACATATGAAAGCTAATTTGGAGTATTTAGTGATTGGTCAGTAGGCATCTGGAGACCTCCAATTCAAAGAATAAATCCACGTTATGTGCAGTAAGTTCAACTTCTTCCAGAATTATGGGATGTATTGGATCAAAATTATTATCATTAATTTGTTATTGATATTTATTTATTTTATTAAAGAATAGTAGAAACTATTACAATTTTAATCATTTAGTTCCAAAATAAGGCAATATGCTTAACTTTTTTTAATTCCATTTTTCTACTTTTTTATTCTAATCAGTAACTTTAATTTGTGTAAAAAGAAAATATAGAATTAATTGAAGTTTCTTCATTGTCTTAGATCTTTATTGTGTCCCATTGAATTGGCTTTTTTATTTTTGTGATTTTTTTATATTTTTTAGTATAAAAGTAAGCAGCAAGTAAACTAAACTTTATCACTGACTTATTACTTGTAAACGTTATAAAATCTATATAAAACTGAAGTAAAATAGATAAATATATAAAATAATTTTAAACTCATCCAACAAAAAGTTATGAAATAGTAGCAGTAATTTTATAATTTGTGTAAAACCATATCCATTGTTCGCAATACTTCGTTGCATTGTTTGGTAGCAGTAATTGGTGATGATTTCACGAAAACGGTACAAAATTAATCCTTAGGTAAAGCCGCCTCCCCTTTGAAATAAAAAATGGCAGTGCTTAAATTGGGTAATTTAATACACCTATTTTTTCTCGCCGATCATTGTTTACAATCTCGGAACCACAACCTCGTTAAGTTTCGTTATTAGTGTAACAAACATAATCACTTTTATCGGGCGTTTTTTGTCTGGTTACAGCGTGAAAGAACATAATTCGCTTCTGAACACGATAATTTTTAATAAGTAGCATCTCGCAGGTAAGCTTGAAGATGATTGATGCCGGATTTCATAATATGTGAACTCATATTTTCAATTTTATCAATATCCGGTCTTTCCACTCTTCACACGGGAGCCGAGGCAGTATTTGCCGTCATCGGTTTACTTTACAAATTACAAGCCCTTATTAAAATGATCCAAAAAAAAAAATCTGGTCTTTTGTAGTTTTGTCACGCAATTCCCGACAAATATCGACCACAAATATTTTGGGAACATCCGAATACTTTCTAATTTTGTTGGTATTGCCTGTAAACAATTACATAATAGTGAATCTTTACAAATTGCTCATTCTTGATTCTTGATGAAAATTTAAGAGTCTGGCAATTTTTTTGTTCTTGTCTTCTAAAGGACAGTTTTCATTATTGTCAATAATTAATATAATTGCTCCCCGTAGATAATGGTACCACAATTATCCCTAATCTCCGTGTTATTACCCACCCTTGTTTACCCGATTATGAATGAATCCTTTCTTGCGACACGCCCATTATCTAATCAATAATCCTCCCAATGCAATTTTCCAATATTGTCGTGTTTCTCGGTCGGTCGACCACCAGAGACAAACCCACGAATGCCGCAACTTCACTGGAGACAAATAATTGCAAGTCGTTGCATTATTGCGCCCAAATTAACAAATTACCTGTATAATGACAAGTCTAATTCTAATCAGCAAACTAGTGACCGCAAAGCGAGGGACAGAGGACATGCTGTGAGCCACCCAAATAGACCGGACACTGTTAGAAGCGGCCAGGAGTGCTGTACAAAGGCGGATGCTCCTTGTTGACAACTATAATCACATGCTTGGTGCTAGTTACCTGCTAGTTAGCGGCTGCTAACTAGTGTCTTTAAACAAGGCCGCACACGATTATCGGAAGTAAAAATTGTCGGCTTTTCATTTGTCGGTGTTATTTGCGCGTATAGGTGTGTTTTAGTTAATTTTTGGCGAGACAAACTCGGATCTGTCATCGACCAGTAAATGCCGAAAAGTTCTGAAAAAGTTAAGTCAATAAATTTACCTGATTAGTATTTTTTTTAGTAAAATATAATTGAGTGCGACTAACTGGATACTGAAAGGATTTAATCCTCCAAGAGTATGGTTCATATGATGAAAGCACTCATTCTTCTTTGACTTAACAGTAACATTAATTATGCATATTTTATGATCGGAATCTAAGGGCAAAAAAGATTATCAAGAATCCATTTCGGATAATCAAACGCTTATTTTTATCTTTTGCTTACATCTCGGTCGTGTTGGTCGGCTCCGGTAATTATAATGCCTTGCGCCGCGTTACCTGTAACTTAGCGCCACGACTGGCTCTTGTCTGTACAAGCCGGCGCTACAAGAAAAAAGTGATACTTTCCGGCGTCTACTTACTGATTTGCTGGCACCGTTTAACAAATTTTAGTGTAAAAATTGTCCTTTGTTTTACCGCTCCATCAATCATTTCGGCATTACACGGAGTAATTGGAAAGACAACAAGAAATTCTCTTATTCATGTTCGGTTCATTAGCACGACTCAACTCTTCTTGCGGTCATTAACTCGGCCATTTTTCAGCAAAAACGCCTGTTGTTGTTTTAACTTACAGAAAGTTCCTAAAGCAATTCGTCGTTTCTTAAACGTTTGGCAAACCTCAGCTACATTCTCTTAGTGATGTGTCCAAACATAAACTTTAATGAAGAAGACCGTGACGACGACCTACATACACGCTAAGACCAGAAAACGAAATAGAAACAGTGTGTAGTTTCCGGATGACAGGTGTAAAATCCCCATAAACAAGTTCATGTGGCGCGTGTTCCACGACGGGTGAGACTATTAGTAACGACTCGTTACACTCTGGCACCCGCAACATCGGAAGAGTTCATTGCATTACGCGTTTTCCCAGTTTAAATTTAAATGCTGCATCTGGCCGAACGAATCTGGAACGGCTGGATTTCGTTCGTTTACGTCTTGCGAATTGTTTCCAAGTAGTCGGGTAAATAAACACGAGTTAAAGTGGGTCATACTGGAAACAATAAATTTTCACGCAGTTTTTCTTTGAAAGTTAATAAATCTATAAGGAACTCGGTTTCGGACCGCATCTATTTGCCACAGCATTTAATACATATTGGTTACATGCTCCTCCCATAAGGATCTTCTGTTTGGTCGTTAGCGGACGGACCTACCGCCGGTCCCTACCGCAAATAATTTAGTTGTTTGTTTTAGCGAAATTAGTTACACCCACCACCACCAAAATATCAACGTTTAATGTAAATCCATAACTTCGGACCCCCGGTACAAGCTATAAACTATTAAATTTCAAGGGGCTGTGCCGTACCGAACATTTTTCTCTTCGGACCTCGTAAACTTCACCTCTAAAGATCTGCCAATTACGCCTACCACAAATCATTTTGTTATATCTGTATCATTTATGTGTGGTTCGAATTAATGTGGAACAGAGACAGTAGCAATTAAGGGCCATTTTTAATGTAAAAATGAAAAAAATTCATCAAAAGCAAACATTCATTTCTTCACATACAGAAGTTCCATTAGGCATTTGGGCATTAAAGAAATTTCACTGATTATATGATTTGCCGTAAATCAAGCCCAGTATAATTTATATATTATGCATATTAAACATCACCTCTCATTATAACCATATTAATTTGGAGATTACTGCCAAAAATCCACAATTACGTCTAAATGAGAGCGAGAACAACATAATGACACTAATTCCGTCGTTGTCGTTAACTAATAATGAAATCAAAATTTGCATTCACTTAGTTCCGAAAACAGGACCACCCTTGAATAATTTCTCGATTTATTTAATCGGTTTGTGCCATTTTCATTGGATCTAATTGTATTTAATGATGTGGGAAAAGGAGAATAAACTAGAAGCTGCTAATATGCGGAATTAAAGTACAATTTTACAGATTCTTCTCTAACTGCCACGTAAACACATTGATTAACATATTATACACAAATTTTAGGACGTAATTTAGTTTAAGTTTTTTGTATTTAAAAAGAATGATGAGTGTTGTGTATCACTTCATTTAATCATCTATATTAATTTATTGAACGTTACAGTATTTATTAGTACATGAAAGATTACTGGTACACGAAATAAATCAGACCATTTATATAAAGAAGCTTTTGTTAGAGTTTTACAATGACTAAGTTGTTTTGGGAACAAAAAATGCCCTTTTAATTAATTTCTGAAATATATCTTATATTTAATTACAAGCCATAAAATAATAAAGGGTGGTTCGCCATTTAGGATTACAAAGTATGTTTACACCTCCCATTATAAAGAGAAAGGCGAGATGATTTTTGAAAAATGCTTGTCGGTTTGTAAAAACTGCTTCCCCTTTTTCACCATTGACGAATTGATGACGGGACTTGTTATTATATCAAATAGTAAAATATTAATAAGCAAGTGGTTGATTTTGTGTCGAACTTTAGCAGGCCGACATTATCTTATCAAGTTCGCAAATGGCTTTAGTTATAAAATGATATGCGATTTTGATATTCGACGTAGCAGCACGTTCACAAATAATTACAGTGATTGGCGACGGACGTTTAAAGCCTTTTAGGTAATTGAAGGCTTTCAAATCGACTGGATGCCGATCGGGGCGTGGATTTCGCAAAATGACGTGGGTATCGAACGCACGATCCCCCGATCCAACTTGCCACCCGATCTATTTACTTGTTTCCGAAATTAAGCCGAATCAGTTTGGACTAATGGTGGTTCTTTGTTCTTTATGGGCCAGTAACGATTACTGCCTCTAACCTGTAATTATCAGAGAGCTTCTACCATTATTTTTCGATATTGATAGTGTTTGTCGCAGCTTCATAAAACTATAACAACAGACAGGCATTTAATTGAAATTCGAATCAATTTGCATTTTTAATTCCTCACATGATTTTCACATTTAACAATTCCCATAGGAAATCAGCAAAACAAAAAGTTGACGACAGGCGAATTTAATTTGACAAATCCCAAAATTAGTATCACCCATCGAATCATTTATCTCTCGATTTCCGTTCCTCGGATTGTTCGCGGATGTGCGGTGGGTTCCAAACAAAAAAACTAGAAAAATCAGCATCCAGCAGAGGGTTTCGTGTGAAACAATGCAAATATCATTCAAATGCTTTTATGCGAGATTCGTCACAACGCATCGCTTCACGTGAGTCCTTTGAGATGAGTCGGTGCGAATTGATGGCGTTTTTTGTCCAGCAGGGATGCCCAGCGGGATGCGTGCGGCTTTGTGGCCGAGGAAAATCGTTTATAGTCAATTATTTTGGCATTTTACTCGTGCAATTGTTTTTTTTTGTGTGCATTGAGTGAAATTCCAGAAGCTGAGTTTATAGAAAAGCAATTTGGCCACTGGTCGTCACAGGGTGGTCCAGATATCACAAAGGAACAGCATCTATTTGCAATCATATTGTACGGAAAATAAATTAATTTGGAATTTTTAATTTGTTGGGTCCCTCATCAAAAAGGTCATTAATTGATTCTTTGTACAATGCAAAGTAATTCGGTAGACCTTTGCACACCCATAAACCATTTTTTTATTTAAAAGCCTAGAAATAGCTAATTTAAAATTATATGAATTGTTATTGTGAGAATTTTGTAAATATTAAAAAATAATCATTGAGAAGTTAAAATGATTTGTATGAATTCTTTGAAGCACTCTTCAAGGTTTTGATTTCAATCAGTTCGTTCTTAATAATAAAATTACACAACCCTTAGTATAAATTACTCATAAATCATAAGGACGATACTGGTTTTCTTGTAGTTTTAACCGACTACTTAAAAATGGGGGTGTTTCCTAGATATAGATCAATCACAACCTGCGGGTTTTTTCTAATAAATAATTCATAGAACAGTTTTTATATTTACTTTGAAGATAATGGCTTTATTTGTATTTGTCTAAATTCCTCTTTTTACTTAGTATTCTTTAAATATTTTATATATGAATGTTTTTATTTTATTTTTTTATTTGTATTATATTATGTCATATTATATTCTGTACAAAATAATAAAGCTATCTATCTGTTATTAATAATTAAACAATGTTCTTATTTTTCACATAATATGACATGTGTCAAAGGATCAATTTTTGAGTAAGTAATGTCTCAAGCATATCCAGAAACAGCCTCCAAATTCGAGTATTTCGAAGATGTTATGGAAGAAGTGGGTTAGTTACAAAATTCTATTTATAAGTTTCTTTTTAAAAGTAAAACAATAAAATATTTTACAGGTTGGGGATTGTACTCTAGATACATGATGGTGGTAGGATGTTTGCTTTGTTTTGCGCACGCCGGTCAGTCGCTTAGCTTACCATTAGGATTACCATTTTCCACTTGTGAAAGTAACATA
Source organism: Aethina tumida (assembly GCF_024364675.1). Lineage (NCBI taxonomy): Eukaryota > Metazoa > Arthropoda > Insecta > Coleoptera > Nitidulidae > Aethina > Aethina tumida. The sequence continues at coordinate 16,959,605 of NC_065437.1, read as the reverse complement.
ACCGAAAAAGTAATAATTAACATTTACATGTATTATTTTATCGGTAAGTAAATGAACTATTCAATTTCGATACTCTACAAAGTGTAAATTTTTAGGAACTTTTCTTGGCGGCCAAATCATGAACTCAGCATCCGATTATTTTGGCAGAAAGAAACTGATAATGTTCTCACTGGTGTCCTCTTTTTTGTGTCAGTTCACGTGTGCGTTCACGAACAATCTCGCCCTAATTTATTGTGCAACCTTTATCTTAGGTTCTTGGTGAATTCCTTTTTTATTCTATATTTTCATTCGTTTTTGTATTTTAACAGTATAACTAAACCTTCTATTTTAGTTTGGAAAATATTATTTGTTCAGTAAAAGTAATAGTAGCTGAGGTTCTGACTGTTGAGAAAAGACCATTTTATATGGTACTGTTTGATATTTGTTGGACCTTTGGATACACAGTAACTACAGGTCTGAGGGATTTAAAAAATTTCAATTAGTGCACTGTAATTCAATTTTTAGGGTTATCTACATTTTTGGTAACTTCACACAATAAAGAAAAGCATGGAATAGATATGAAACTAGGATATTGGAGGTTAATATTTGCTTTCACTGGTGGATTAACTTTATTCCTGGCGTGTGTTGCATCTTTAATGGAGGAAAGTCCAAGATATTTATTACATAATAAAAGACAATTTTTAGCTGTGGCACTTGTCAAACAGTACTTCACCATAAACAAATCTAGATACAGTGATTATCTTCCGGTATGTCACTCAACAACTAACTAAAATGGTCCATAAGTACTCAGTAATTTTCACAGATAAAAGAAAACGACTTACAGAATCTCATTGGAGATTACAACCTAACATTTTTCCCTGGGCCAATGTTTTTCGGCGAACAACTATCCAAGTTCTTATCCAGAATGTGCAAAGCTTGGTTACTTTTGACCAAAAAGCGCTTCATGTCACAGACATTAATCTTAGCAATATTGAACGTATCGTTATTTTATGGCCTATTCAACACACAATCTTTGCTTACAAATATGCTGCACAACAACGGCAGTGAAACCTTCCAAGGTGTTTTGGATTTACATCTAATTAGGCCCCATGATGAACAATGCACTTTTAATGTTGAGTATGCTATTTACAAGTATTTTTTGATACTTTGTGTTAGCACTTTGTTGGGGAGAATTGTGTTGCTGTTTTTGGTTACAAGGATAAACACTAAGATTCCAATGTGTAAGTAGGTTGATATAATAATCAAAATATTTCCATGGAAATGTTTGTTAGTTAATAAAAATATCCTCAGAATTGATGTGGATCAATTGTATGTTTATGTAGTGATATTTAATTTATAGTTATTGGAATTCAAGCGAAAACTGAATATAAAAGTTTCAGTAACGTAATAAATCAATTTTTCAGCAATATTCTGTGTTTTGTCAAGCGTATGTTTGTTTCTCACACAAATACCTCAAATATCTGATATTCTACTATTGTTATGTTGTGTCACGATTGCTTCCTATGGAATGGTTGAAACTCTGCTCATCATCAAAACTATAGAATTATTCCCAACAGCAGTTAGGTAATAAAATTTATACATAAATAAATATAAATACAATTTTTAAATATTTAGATGTACTGTCGTGGGAGTAACGAGATTTGCCAAAATTGCAGTTTTTATAATAATGGTTCAAAACTGGAACTTCCCGTGGATGTACATAATTTTCTTAAATGCGATTCTGTTATTAGGTGAGTTGCCACGAAGCACTAAACTTGGAATTGTGATTGGTTTATTTTTACAGGTGGAGCAATATTTTCGTGCTTCGTAGATGATCTCACCGGTAAGCCAATGGTGGAATAAACAGTAGTAATATAAATGACTGTAACCATAACATTTGCATTAATAAATTCAACTTCAAAAGTACCAACCATTATTTTCTTGTGTATGTCTCTTAATGTTTCTGCAATATATCAATTCATCCTTTGTAGGCAAAACCATTATTTTAATATATCAAGAATATGTTTTGTAATTTTAGTAACACCGTTGACGGATTTAAACCCAGCAGGAAAATACACACTGAGGAAAAAAAACGCGTTCGCTTGTTTTAGTGTATACTTTCCAACGATGTGAGAAGTGCTAAATCATATTTTCAATCACTAGAATTTCCAAAACAATTCTTCCTGTCAATCTAGGTCTGTTTATTTCGAATCAATTCTTACGATTTATGAGATCCTTTACTTTGTTCTGATTGTCATACAAATCACTGAATGTTTTAATTTCGAAAGTAATATATTTCAGTGTGTAACATCAATATAATCCAACTGTGAAAACGATTAATTACTTCGTATACTACTGTAAAAATGTAAAAGTTGTGTGGTTTAGTGTATATCAGACACGTAATCTAAACAACAATACTTATTGAAGTCTATTAATAAAGGCGTAGCTTATGAAATATCCAAAAGAAATAATTTAGCTCGGATTTTATTAAGATTAACGTCATCGGTCAATAATAAAATACAAATTTAATATTTTCTTATACGAAAACTTTGAAAGAAAATAAACAGTCGTTATATGTAAAACACATGGCCACATACAAAATAGGATAGAAAAATATTGGTTTTAGTAAGTTTGTGTTTATTTTCATGGTTTACTCAACTTTGATTTCATTGCAAAATCGCAAGGGAATGTAAATCATTTTAAATTAAACTTATTCCTCAAATGTATCGTAATTCAAATTTCCTTTCACAGAGTGAATTTGTGATTTTAGTTATTCGTTATTCAGAAAAAGTTTACATGATCTCTGTGCATTTGTCCTATATTCAAGATTGCACCAATGCAAAACGACTATAAATAGGTTTATATGTGCTTGTTGATTTTTATTTAAAGAACGCCATTCATTTGATTTTCTATAAATAGACATCATTTAAGCACCTTTCCAAATGCTAAGAAGACAATCTGGAAGTCATTTTCTTGACGTTGCTTTATAGATTTATACTGTGGCACTTCATTAGTGTCAAAACTGAAATTATACCCACCAAAAACAACAATAGAATAATATATGGAAGGTGACAAAAAATTGGTCTTCCCCTTAAGCCCCTTTCTAGACAATATCAAAATTCTTAATCTTTTGATAAATTTTCTATGGGTTGTACTAGCTATAAGTAAGGTTTTCGAAAACGTGAAGGTAAAAAAGTAAAAAAGCATAATCAATTTTTCCCTAGCGCCGCTCGAGAGTCGTCTATTTTTGAAGTCGTTCCCACTAGATCAGCCGACGCCGCTTAATCCGAATCCCAATGTTCCCGAGCCGCCGCGCCGGTGCACGCATAAGTTCAAATGCATCCGAGATAGTACCGTGTGCCAATGCTAAGTATATCTTGAAAGCATCGACGCCCGCGTCGCGGTCCCGGTCAGTCTCTAGCGACCAGACGTCCTCGGCGTCGTCGAAACTGTTCGTATATCAAACGCGTGCGAGTGCCCGATTATCCCATCATGTAAATTACCTTGTGCTGTTACGTTTCGTTGGTGCGGAAAATGTAAGTGTTATCCCTGAAAGATGAGCGAAAACATTCCAGAACCCAGCACTAGTGCCTCAATCTCCAAAAAACCCTCCAAACGAAAGTACGACCGAGTAAAACTGCCAACACCTCCGCCAGATCCCAACGACAAATCCGACGAGGATGTGTTCGAGTATTTGGATTCGTTGGAGCGATCGACCGCGACATACGCTTCCCTCGTGGCCACCGAGAAGGCCTTCGATCACTTCGTCAAGCTCTACAAGCTTATGAGACAGATATTCGAGATCAAGGAGCAGAATGCCAAACTCCATAGGCGAATCCGAGATTTGGAACAGATGAACAATCTGACCAAGCTTCACAAGGAGCTCGAACGCGACATCCAGAGAGAGTGTCCAGAACTGGACAAGAACACAGCCTACGCTGAGTCCATTCTTGAGTCGATCCTCATGGAAATCAGGAAGGAGCAAGAACAAGGAAAACCCACCCCTCGTGCCAGACCGTCTATTTTGCGACGACAAAGGCATCGCAGTTGTTCAGGCACAGAAAAATCCTTCAACCAAGACTCAGAACGTCCTCGATCCGACAAACAGTCGAAAGTATCCAAGTGGACGAAGGTGAAGGCTGCGTTCAAATGGGAGAAAGCCTCCACAACAATAGGGGAACCCCAAAAGTCATTAGACGGTCTGACACCTGTTAATCACGAGCTGGCACGTTACCTAAGGGTACCATCTACAAGTGACGACACCGGACATAGTCCTGTAGACTCGATTATGGCCGAAATTTCCACCCCAGGATCTTTATCCACGGCTTCCTCCAATGAGGACTTTCATCGGATGGGTAATATTTGTTTTACATTAATTTGGGTTGTCGCTGACAATATAATGTAGTCACTTGACCCAGATAAAGGCTGGCTAATTTAAATATAACACTGTTTACAAGTTTTTTTTTTGGAGTGTTGAAAAATGCTTCCAATTCAGAGTTCCTATTTAAATAAATAAAAGGGGACTAAAAATATACATATCAAAAAAATTCAAATTATTTTTGATTCGTCGTTTGTATTTTAAATTTGCCTATGAAGAAAATATGAATAGATGGAAAATTGATTTATGTAGGTATTAAAATATCAACCAACGATTTTTCTATTGTTAATTATTTGTGACATTTGGTGAACAATTTAACATTTAGATATAAGAGCACATAATATAAATTTGTTTACAAAAATAGTTTCAATGTCAATTTAGAATTAGATAACTTTTTGGATACAATATTTATTAAATGCTATTTATATTCGGATGCCATTCATACAGCTATATAAAATGAAAATTAATATTGTTATTGATAGATTAAATTTGCTTATATATATTGAGAAGTTTATATTGCAATGATTTTGCAGTGGCCAAACTTCTGACAAATAATGTCGGTAATATTTTTCATGCAACATGATTAATTGAAGTTTAATTTAATATTTAATATAATTTAATATATATGAATGTACTCATTAATTAATTAAAATTAGTTTATAATTTTAAAATTATTTTAAATTGTCTTTAAATTCTTTAAATCTTAAAATTTAACGCATTTAAATAAAAAGCAGGAAGTAATTTAAAGCGACATAAAATTTTAGTGTAAATCGCACAAATATTTACATACAGAGCAAATTATACCAAACATCTTTTTAAAATTTTCCGTTGGTTTAGTATGTATACTTTACTTTAAAATAAAAAATATATATATTTTCTTCTTAACTTTAAATTTTTATTAAACATAGAATATATAACTAAAACTAAAATTTTTGTGGTTATCGATAAAACAATTTGATATCTGGATAATTTTATTTTATTTATTTTGATCTGTGCACATTATAAAGCTAATATTTATATTAGTAATAATTATAATTCGTCTAGAAAATAAAATATTTAAGTTTGTGTTTAATGTTCCTCCATCATCCTTGGCTCTATTTATAATTAACGGCAATATAAAACAATTTACATAAAAAATCGCCAGTTCTATGTTACCCTACGTCAAATAAATTTCTTAATCCACTTTAAAATGATAACATATGAATGAATTATCTGTGTATATCTTTAATCAATTATTTCTAGACATAAACTGTGGTACCCATAAATCCTATTTTAAAAATATGCTTGTATTTACACGCAAGCTTTTTTGAAGAGCTATTTCAGTTTAAATGCTTAATGTATGTGAAAGTTAAATCAGATTATTTGATGCATTCAAAATGCAACTGGAACTAAAGCGGAAAACAAAATATGCACTATGTTTGTTATTTTGATTATCCGTATAAAATTTTGCATTTGTTTCTTGGAACAAATGGTGTGTTTCTTGGACGTAGATCAATTTGAAACACTAGAATTCCACAAAATTATGAGTCCTGTTTACGACATTTGCTTTATATCAATTTATTTTCTATTTTAGACACATTTTGACATTGTTTTCTTAAAATTCCACGTAGTTTGGAATGGATACATCAGATTGTTTTTGTAAATTATTTTATTAAATATATGTTTAATGTACATCATTATTATTATCACTGATTTTTAATTATTAAACTCAACCGAGAAGGTATGTGGAAATAAAATAAAAAGTGTTAAGTGATATATATATTAGTGTTCTGTTTATTTTATTTATAAAAATATTTTGATACTCATCTTAAGTACCTCGTTCAATGACATATACCTTATAAAAACAAGGAAAAATTAAGATTTGTATAGTTGCCAGCAGTCATTTTATTAATAGTAACAAGTGTACTGTATATACTATCCGCTTGCTATTTATAAACCTATTAGAAACGAAATTACAGCGTTTACGCACCGAAATACACTATGCTTTACTAACACCACTAATTAATTGCATATTTGATATATTTAATTGGTTTTACAAGTTCCTTAAACCATATAATCTAAAGAATTTAAAATAAATTCGTAGTGAATCACAAATTGGAAAACACACGAAATGTTGCACAAAACATTACGTATCAGAGGATGTTTTGCATTCTTGTAATTATTTTAAAACTTATATTTAGAGTAGAATGGAAACATGAAATTATTTTGTACAAACACGAGAATTTTCCTCATTAAATTGTTTGGGAAATTGTTACGTCAGCGTGCCACATTCGAAATAAATCTTTCATTTTCAGCACACTCTGAAGGTTTTAGAAGCTCAGAAGATGAACATTCACAAACCTACATTCCACAATCGAAAGTATGGAAATGACCTCGTTAATCTTAAGATGTTTGAAATCTTATTTCTTTTAGGATGATCCTAACCAAGCTAAGAATCAAAAATTCCACCATCGAACTCCGTGGGCCAAGATGAAAGATATCATCTCGACGCGGAACAGCTTCAAAAAGAAACACAGACTCAGTGCCCAAAGCGACGACATCCAGATCGATATAGAACTGTGTAGCGACAATGAGGACGTCTTCGTCGACGATAACAAAAGCAAGTCCCTGCAATCTTCCACCCCTTCTCCCTGTTCTACGAACTACATTAGGTGCAACTCAAACGACATACCCCATGAAGTCATCCTTAGGTACCAGCAAGCAATGTCTGAAGATGCACTGGTCAGTAACAAGTTTTTTTTGTTTTAAAATTTTACCAATTTGTTTTTTAGTTAAATGGAACTGACGGCAAAAAGATTTCAAAATGGGTGAGAGTAAAGAAGGCCTTCTTATCACATAATGTTTCCAATTTTACTGAAAAAGGTATATAATCTGAAACTATTTGATACTTTTAAATTATTTTGGCATATTTTAGAAAATATTCAGGCTATAGAAGATGAAATCCAAAATAACTACAGGAAATTGCAGAAAAAACTTAGTCTTGAGTTCCATGAAAAACGCAGCGAATGGGAACGAATGAAACAAAGTTCTCCAAGTACTTCAAATACTCCTTCCTCATGTATGGAAGATAACAAGGACCCAGCATTCGCGAAAAAAATGGAGGAGTGGCAAAAAATCAAGTCAAATAACCAAAAACGTGCCAATATCCATATGACAAAGGAGATTGACCTTCCTCCAGAATTTAAAAAGAAAATGGATGAATGGGAACGGATTAAGAAATTATCAGCAAAAGAACAATCAAGTAAAAAGAAACTTGGAGAAGTTCCTAGATGGAAATCGTTGAGTGGCCACAGGTCAGAAACTTCAACAGCTATTGAAATGCCTCCTCTTTCAGACGATTTCAAAAAGAAATTGGAAGAATGGAGGCAGATTAAGGCTAGTGGCGGCACGGTGGGATCCGAAGCTTTTGGCAAAAAGCTGAAAGATAAAACGCCAAGCCCAAAACTCAGCAGGAAAAACTCTTCCCCCAAACATAGCAAAAAATCGAAGGAACATCTTACGGATATTGACAAGGAAAGTCGTAAGGGTGATAAACAGCACAGGTATGTACTCTTACTTACAAACAAAATTAAACTTATTATCAAATGTGATTTGTAGATCTTCTAAATCTGGGAAAAATAGTGCAAAGCAAGATGTATTAGTTAATACACCTTCAGGCTTCATACGGTTTGAAGGAATATCCAGACAATTTACACGGAAGTTGTACGAATGGGAAAAAGCACGTGGTATCAGTCCTAAATCTTCTACATTTGCTCTGCTGACATCATCAACTCCAGAAAATAAAGCTAAGAATTCACCACCTCTTATAAGGTGTAAGTCCGCTGACAGCATAGCCAAATCTGTGAGTATTCTCACATGTCCAATTATGAGTCACCAACCATCTAGTCTGTCTCTGAATGATATGGAAGATTTTGGTAAAGAATCAATATCTGGCTCAAAGTCATCCTTAATACATTATTTAAATTCACAAGATGATTTGGATAATGATGAACCAGAAGCATTAATTGTGGAGGTGGAAGATTATGTTGAGGAAACTGCTGCTCCTTTGAAGACGTTTATAGAAGAACAGAAACCAATTTATCAAAGAGAGGAAATAAAAGCTATGTGGTAAGACATTGTCAAATTGTAAGATCTTGTTAATACACTTGAATTTTAGTGAAGGGGAAACAGTAGCAGCTCCTAAAGTTAGAAGAAGTGAATCAGCAAAAGCACAAAATAATTATAATATTATAGAAGAAATATTCATTATGTTGAGTACACTTTTGGAAAATGAGCAAGAAATTAAGTAAGTTGTTTGTATGTTTATATGAATTTATAAACAAATACTATTTTCAGAAAACTTATTGATGATGGAAGTTACATGGAGCCCAATAAAAACTCTGCAATAATTCAAGAAAACTGTCAAAAAGAAAAAATAATATCAGAAAGAATGACGGAACAAATTTTAAAACTGCAAGAAGCTAATACGTCCGTAATATCTTCAATTAGTAAAAATGAGTGTAGCAGTAAATTATCAGACACTTTGGAAGCAGTTCATGAATTATCTACAGAAATTAATGAAATGGTATGGTAAATATACACACACAAATATAGTTTACTTGAAATATATATTTTTAGTCGGAAGCCTTAAACAAAGATTTCAACCATAGGATACAAATTTGTAACTGGAATGAATATTCTAAAAACCACTCATTTATAGACACAATATTAGACATTCGCTCGAAAATGATGGAACTCCGAAGACACTTAAGTTACGTGTGTGCCTCATCAGGTTTGTATTAAATGATAATTAAACTAATGTAGACATTTAATTTAGCAAACGGTTATTGTCTTTTAAAGATTTAACAGCACCGGGAAGAAAAAGGTCTTCAGAGAAAAAAAGTTTAACTATCTGCAAAAGTTTGTCTAATGATTCAAAAGACTCTAGATGTGATACAAGTGACAATTCGAGACAGAACAGTGAGAAAAAGTCCAAAGAAGGAAGATTTATTAAATCAGAAACTTGTAATGTTCAGAGTCAAGGAGCGGTTAAAAAACGAATTAAATATAGACAAAAAAGTATCCAGAATAGAAGTTTGCCAGATACGGATGAAGAAGATAATGACATAATAGACCAAAGGAAGAATAAACCAAAAAAGTTAGGTAGAACGAGGTCGACATCTGAAAATAGTGGATCTAAAACTAAAGTTAGTGATTCTGAGGAACCACCTCTTCAATTGGACTTAAGTAGTATTATTGTTCCAACTGAAACTAATTATGTTACTACCCCAAGTACTAGTTACACACCACAACATTGCGAATCTCCAGTTACATTATTTGTCAAGACTACCAGAAAATTATTCACACCTATCGGAGAAACAAACCTATCTGTAGATAATGCGGAAATTAAAGTATCGGATCACGACAAAATTGCTACAGACAACAAAATCGAAGAGAATGAAATCTTCAAAAAATCCCTTGATCCTCCAGTTGATACAGTAACACACTTACCACCTTTACCATCATCTCCGGTTCCTCAGAGAAAACCGGTCAAAGATGTTTCTCCAAGCATTCGATTAATAATGGCTAAGTACAATCAAAAGATATCGGAGCAAGAAACAACCACTCCCAAGTCTGGTGGAAGTAGTGGATCTGCCTCACCAATTGCTTGGAGATCGCCCACCGCAGAAAGACGAGTAAAAGCCCAAACAGAAAAATATCAAGAAGAATTGCTGAAAATGTCACCACTTCTTGGTGGTAGACGTGAAGTTCAAAAATCTGCTAGTGTTGGGTACATTAACACATCGAAGCAGATAACGGTTCCTGTAAGAAAAACCTCAATGCTAAGCAATATGTTCTATAGACCAACACCAAATTCACCCAAGGAAGATGTTAAGTTAAAACCATCAAAGACAGACATCAGGAAAAGTTTAACGTTGAATCTGGATCTTGCCAACGAACCAATAAACTCACAGCAATCACCAGAATTACGTTCCCGCTCAAAAATGATACAAAAAGCCAAAGAGGAGTTTCTCAACAGTCCGGTATCGGCCCCTGCTCGTGATTCAGAAGCACTAAAGTTTCCAACCAGAAATCGTTTGAGTCAAATCAGCGTCGACAGTGAATCTAGTTGCGATACGCCTTGTGCAGGAGCTTTGATCAAATCAGCTAGTGCCGGTATGATCAACATAGATCCTGACACTTACAAACAATTTGATCCGGAATACCATACCTCAGGTTATGTGTCTTTGCCGAGATCGGCTAAAAAACCAAAGGAAGGACTGTTAGGTACAAAATTTGCATTTTCTAACATTGCTTCAAAATTTCGCAAGGTGAGGATGCGGAGGGGTAAAGATAAGATGAACGCGGTATCCACGTTGTGTAGACAGAGTCTGGTAGTGGATATCAGTCCGTCGGATGAAGCTGCACGCTTAATGCCAAGTCCTAGTGCCGAAGCATCGTCGGGTGATGTTTCACCTTCGTCCTCTAGGTCAGGCAGTTGGATTAAAAAGCCGAAATTATTTAGGAGATAATGTACTAACTCACATTTGTACTTGTTGTAGTTGTTAGAATTAAATTAAATAATTTTAAATTATTATTTAGTTTTATTCAATTATTATTCAATTTTAATAGAGGAAGGTCACATCATGCTTTTCCTTTCAGACAAAATTAGTATTATTTTGAGTTTTCAATTTCATTGCCAACGTTTTATTTTATGGGGACGCACAGTGGTCTGAGAAATCAAATTGTTGGCCAATGAATATTTTTTTATATTAAACTTATATTTACTTATGTAAATAATCCGTCTCACACATCAAAAACGTGACGTGCCAGAACGATTTTTGGCCAGCCGATTCTTATAAAATAAATGTTTTTAATAGTTCACATATTTTCATTATTTTCCTAATTACAATAAAAATTTAAATGCTTCAACCATTAATAATTCTATCGAATATTTGTTTTTTTTATTGGTTGTTTTTTCAAACAAGTTTTTTTAAATATTTTTCGAAATATCTTTACCTATCTTTTGATATTAAGATTTTCGATTAAAACTGGCTATATTGCCACGGAATGTGTATAAATTATAAGACTGTTCCATTTATTTTTGACAGAGTAATAAATAAAACTAGATTATCTACATATTTTAATGAACTTTGATTAATAAAAACAATACGGAAATCACAACACAATTTTTTTGAAATAGCCATTATTTTTATTTATTATAATTTTATTTTTTAAAAATTTAATGAGAATTCTCAAAAATACATGTGATAAATGTGAACAAAATCCGACCAGGTCTTCATATTTTTCTCCGCTTGTTTCTGGATCAATGTGCGACGTTTGGATAAAAAGCAATTATAGGTAGCACACAGAAGTCCCGCAGCGACGACCATTATTCTCAATTTGTGGAACTTGTGCCGCACTCGATACACAAATCGTCAATCATATCGGTTGTAGGTGTATCCAAAGGACCACAGTGTAAAGCGATACCGAAAAATCCAGCGACCGGCGCCTAAGCAAATGCGAATTTAATTATGGAAGCCTCGTGGTGAAATTTCCTCCATTTCCGGTAGATGTTTTATGAAAATGGCAAGTTTATTTGGCAAATTACACGTTGAGGTGTTTTTTAGTCTGCGACTTTCAATTACGTTGATGGTGTTTGTACTGTTCTAAAAGCGGGCGTGTTCGACGTTATTATTTGACCATCAAATGGAATTTTGAGAAATACACAATACTCAAATTAATTGTTGCTCGAAGTGCGTCGTTTTTTGGTTTTTTGTGTGCAGTTGTTATGCACGCGCTAGTGTTATTGAACCCCATTAAAATACAAGAAACCCCGTAGACAAATTCCAGAAAACCTCAACAAATCGCCATTCGCATTATTTGCTCCACCGCAGTCGCAACTGTTTAGCCGGGGGTAGCCGGACAACCGCTGTAATTACAGGGGCCACATTTTAATTCAACGTGAACGACATAAGTCCAAATACAATAAAATTATTTTCTGTTCAGCTTATAACAATTATATATACAATGGTAACATACATTTGTAGTAACAATTATAGCAACTTATTTATTAAATATAATAAATTTTTATTGTTTTTCCTGTTATTGTTGTGTCTACTATGCATTATATGCTTTAAAAAATTACATATTTTTTAATTACTTAATACTCAGATTATTTTATGAGATCTTCTATTTATTGCAATTATTTTATCATTGATCAAAATGAAACTGTAAAAAAATATAATTCATCGATACCAAGACGGAAAACAAACAAATAAGAAGAGATGACCAGAATTTACAACTAAATAAATCAATTGAGAAAATATCTAAGTGGCTATGAAATAATTTTTCGATAAATTTTAAAGAAAATGGATAACTTATCGTCAACTGAAATTAAAGTCAATGTGAAGGTAATGGGTGAAATTAGTCGTGGGAAGAGCTACAAGAAAAACCTTAGTCTGTATTAAAAATGTGATAGTTTTGGCTTACATTGTAGTTTTTAGTGACGAGTGATGCAAAACATCCTACAAACAAGAAAAAAGAATATTATATAGTGTTAATGTTAAATTAAAAAGCACATTTCATATTATTTAAAAGAGTTATGGCAAAAATATTTAACAACAACTAGAAGTATTACGTTATGATGACATACCAAAATAATATAAACGAATTACTTTTCTTGGATAGTAAAACTTGCGACTTGTAGTAGAAACAGAACTAGATGTTTCACTGATAAGTAACAGTAGGCAATCCAGATTTCAAGTATCGTGAACACATGATTAAAATATTTAAATTATCTTGTAAAAAATAATTATAAGTAAATTATAAATATTGAGCTGTAAAACGACGAATATAAATGTATTAATTGACAATTATTTTAATAACATAGTATTTTTATGTCACGTTGTTATGCAACCCATGCTACAACTGTTTAACTTGGTTGTGTTTTGTAGTTAGCGAATTGCTTGTCTTTGGTTGTCATTTCTGACAGATAAATGGCTTCCAAGGAAGGTTTTAAACAAGATATGCCCCCTGAAGGGGGCTACAAGCCCATTCCATACAAAAGAATTCCTGCCAAAACCTTCTTCAGCGGTAGGTTTTCATTTACGTTAACCAAAATTCAACAATTAAAAAATTACGTAACATAACCTAAACGGTCTCATTAATATGTCCTTATTTTTTAGGTTGGGCCATTATAGGGGGATATTTGGGCATGACAGCCGGTGCCGCTTACATTTACTACTTGAACTGCAAAGCTGTGCACGCCCGCGAACTGGAAGCCAGAAGTGCCAGCTTTGCCATATATCCAATGCTGTTGGCCGAAAGGGACAGAGCATACCTTAAACAACTCCGCAGAAACAGGGAAGAAGAACGCGAACTCATGAAAAACGTTGAGGGATGGAAAGTGGGCACCTGGTATGGTGAACCCATTTATCAGACCAAAGATCCAGACACCCTCAACCCACAAACCTACCATGAATACTATGTGCACAATTCGTGGAAGGATTACCAGAAGAGAGGCAACCTTGCACTTTTGTCATAAACTTATTGGTTTATGTAGCTCTGTTAGTTTAATATATGAGTAATTTAAGGATGTTTTTGCTTTATTGTGAAATGTGTACATACATTTTGAGGTGCAAACGGAAATCAAATTATCACCATTTTTTCATTTAATAAACATTAAAAATCGCATTTTAATTTGTTTTATTGCGGTCCTGATGTGGTAGGTGTATAATTTTAAATTATGAAGTAATTTTTGTAAAGTAAAGATCCCTATCGATTTTTGAAAGAACTTCCTAACTGTACTGATAGAGAGCGCATCGTGTTTAAGGGTGGCAAATAGTTCCACATGTAGGAGTTCTAAGGGTTGGTTTGGGTAATTCCATTTTAAATAATTTTATTTAATAAGTATAGATTAATCGTATATTATTAATAATTTGATTTGTGTACTATTCGTGACCAAATCTATTTCAAAACGTTGATCAAATCTAAAAACTAATTAAAATATCTTTTTTTAATATATATTTATAAACGATTTTGAACATGAAAACCTTGTATTTATTCTTTACAGAACCATAGTAGGCAGATTTTCACTATTGACAAAACAATATGTGTCATTCAAACATTTCGTTAGCAACGGTTTTTATTCCTACCGATGACCTTTACACATTGGCACTTTTTAATTAATTTCTAAGTATGGATCCCCCAGACAATCTTCTGTGTCCAAAAATAGACATCAACAAGAGACAAAAGCAGGAACGGTACGAGGACAAGTGCTGGACGGAACAGTACAGAGGCGACAGCAGGAAATGGGTTCTCAAGGATGTTTCTGTACAAGATACTGTCCCAGTTTCTACCATGAAAACCTCCTATATTCCACCGCACGTGAGGTCACTAATGACTGATTTTAAAACTTCAACCGGTACGTACATTACCCCTTGTGAATTTAACAAAAAGTATAAAAAACTGATAAATTCTTGTACAAATTATTTAATCTATTGTAATGTGTTAAAAAAGCCGTTACAATAAATTATTGTAAATATTCTCATACACAAGTTTCCCCCATTGAACAGGGATCGATATTTTCTAAAATAAACGCCATAAATTATGGCACTCTGTTACCCGTGCTCCGCCTACCTACGCAACAAAGTTGCAAACTAACAACACTTAATAATTTTAGATTTAAAGAGCAACAAATTTTCATTAAGCTCTCAAGTGTTTGGTCCCGGGGGGTCATTATTAGGGAGCGTCGAATGCGGCTTTAACGTCTTACAAATAATGTCACTGCGAACAAGGTACATATCCAGAGAGACGTTAATACCTGCTTCCGGCATCCGGAAACTTTAAGTGCTACGCTAGATTTTTATGAAGAATTATTTCTTCGTATAAAAACGATTTTGCCTTTACTTTTTTCGCATTACATTTTTTTCATAGATATTTATTACTTACATTGTTTTACCGGTTGTTTTATTTAGATTGGATTAAATAATTAAAGTCACAAGTTAAAATTTAGTGTTTCCACTTTGTCATGGATCGAAACGTGATACTGTAACTTGAATTAAGGCCATTAAATCGTTTGTAGTCCCGAGAATAGATGAATATTTGATAGAGTGTGGCACTAATTGTAATGAACAGAATATCAACCATTTGTGCTTTATCCTGACCGAATTAAAACACTGTTTTGCATTAGAACTGTTAGGAAGTTTATGCAGTTTAACTTAATTGAATTATTTCACTTTCTACCTAATATTCTTAAAGTTTTGATAGCCAAGTTCTCCAAAGTTTTCTTCCAACCTACTTTTAGTACAGAATCTTCTTCTGCGACACATCAAAAATCTATATTATATTAATTTATTTATAGGAATTGTAGAACTTAATTAATTCTGAAGGAGTTATACATAATAAATCCGAAATAATTTGGTGCAGGATTGTGTGGTACGAGAAGTTCGCGTTCTAATACATGAGTGTTTAGTATTGCATGCAATTTCCAAAGTTTGGCCTGCTTGGCCACGAGTAAAACTAATGTCTGAGAATAGCGTGCACAATATCAGAAGTCAGCTTTCTGGAATTTGTTGGCAAAACTAACAAGTTTAGAGAATGTCGTCGAAAATTACAGGAAATCGATCAGAGTTATCTCGAGTATGTGTGTGGATAACGAAGAATTTGTTCCCATTGTGGAAAGTTATTAAATATCGTTGTCCTTGTTTCAGGACCTAAACGAAATCGACTGTTTGAACAATTCAGAAACGAGGCAATTGAAGAAGTCATGGCTGAAAGTGATCCTCCACCGCCAATCGAAGAATACTGCAGCACTTACGACGATCAATTTTTTAAACCAGGTTTTGAAGTCGACGACGAGTTCTATAAAAAAGATGTTGAGGTAATTATATATGATGAAACGGAAACTCTCTGTCGTCTCCAATGTCATTAACCAAATCAGCGATAATATTGTGTATTCCATTTTGCACCAGCGACCCTTTATTCCAGCCTAATCATGCCGATGATCTATCAATTATGTTCCCTGGTAATTTGTGTGCGTGCGGTTTACATTGCTCATCATCGAATTTAGTTAGATAATGGATATTCGCAATTACGTTCTGAATTAAATGCATTGTGACACATCCGAACGAAAAGTATATCGGAAACAGGGATTAATTATTCTGCCGGCTGTGCATTTACTTTGTTGCCTTTATTAATGCACTATTCTCGTACAGCCGCCGCTTTTGGTTTTGTTATTCCAAAATAAACTGGGTTTATACGATATGCCATTACATTCATTTTAGTGGTTAAATATTATTTTGTTATTGTTTGTTGATGTTACTGTAATTATTTCACAATAAAAGGCTAGTTGAAGGAGTTATTCAGTTAGGGTAGTTTATTTGCACCGTCAAAATGGCACAGTACGAAAATTCAGGGGAAAATCAAATGAAAACGCAGCGAAACTCTTTAAAACACTCGACGCCGTAACGAAAACGTTTCTCAGGGTTTAATTTGAAAGCGGGGGGGTCGGCAACGACGTTCCACTTCCTGGGAAATATTTTCGCCGTAATTTAATTGTGCACACGGTGTTATCTAATTGCGTTGCGGAAAAGGCAGAAACGAAAACGCAATCGATATCGCCGCGGACCCAAAAACGACAAACATGAAAGGAGTTAATTAAATTATAAACACAATGAGACCTTATCTGTGGACCGGGGGAAAGGCGACGGCAGCGTGGGGTTTTGTAAAACACCGGGCGGATCGGGGAGCAATCAGCGGGTTGACCTCCGACACAAACGGTGTGCTTAGGACAGATCTCATCATGTCGGAATGGCACCGGAGGTTCGAGGTCGGAGGTGCCGATGGTCGTCCTTTAATCAGGACTCGATGATCTAGCAATTATGTTTGTTGTAATTTGTATGCGGCATTGTTCGCACTAAATTCCCGACCAGGTAATGGTTAGGCGAGATTAATTATTTGAATGGTCTGATTTCGAGGACGAAATGACGTTCTTTGAAGAAGTGGTGGGGCGAGAGGGGATCCTATTGTTTATATACTCATTGTTTGAGAATACCTCAAATGATTATTTTTTGTATGTTGCCATAATTGATTTATGAAAACGTATTATGTATATTATTTGGCTTATTACATAAGTGAGGTGTACCAACACATGTTTTAGTATAGTGGAGGATCCCACTATATTTTACATGTACTCATAGGATTGTTTTAATTTTTTAAATGTGTTAATAACTTTTGTTATTGTTTAACCATATTTAAATATGCAAAAAATTCAAAAAACTTAAATAATTATGAGTCTATTACCATGAATATATGTATAAAATTAATAGCATTTCGATAGACTGATTAAGAAAAATATGGAATATTTATTTCTTACAAATAATTTTTCCCTAATCTGTTGCAAATCTGATCAAATCTAACTTATTGTAAGATGGGTACATTAATCACAATTATTAGATTTTACTTTTTTTAAAATAAAACATCAATTTGATATGGAAAATAGTATGGAATATTTTATTAAATATTTCAGTATTTTGTAGTGTAACCTTTGGCTACTGTCGTTGGATCTTTTAGGAATAAAATGTACCAATCTATGCAATATGTCAACAGGACTTTGTTGCCACTACTGAAAAAGCAAACAAGAACTGAAGAAGTGACACCCCTTTTACAGAATGTCCCTGTATTGAAAACGACTTATTTTACCATCCACTTAAGTCAAAGATCCAATTTTGGATCGAAAAAAGCATCCCCAAACCATGCTTTCGCCACCATGTTAAACCTTACGAATTTAGTATTTAAAATGGTACCGTTTCCCTTACTGGCCGTCTCATAAATGATCTACCATCAGACTCAAACAAATTAAATTTACTTCAGTCACTACAAAGAACATTTTCTCTGATTTCATGACAAATAGAACTGTGCAAATGCCACACGGGACGTTTTTCTTTGATACCCGTACTTTTTTAACTACAACTCAGCCATGTAGTCCCGTATCAATAAGGTGATTTCTCATGGTTCTGCTATTAACATACATATTTAAATTGCCTCCGTGATTTGTCTTCATGTTTTGCGATTATTTATGAGAGAATGCCTTTTTATAATTTTGCCTATTTTGTGAGTGGTTTTTCGTGGACGTTCTGGCTTGCATTGATTTTCAACACCAACATGAGTGCGGAATTTACACAAAACCTTCAAAACACCACTCTGAGTAATACTTAATGTTTTTGCCACGTCACATTTCGTTCGGCCACTTCTTCAAATACTTTTTTTCTAAATTGAGGTGAAAAGTATACATATTTAGGCATTACTGCTTTGAAACCCAAAATGTTAAGAATTTAAATACAACTGACCGCAAATAAAATAACATTCCATATTAGTATTACCTAATATGCCAGACGGTAAACACAAAGGGGAATTTGTTTAACACCAGTACAACAGATATAAAAAATCTCAAGAGATAAAAATCCAATTTTTAGAAATATTCCATACTTTTTTCCTTCACTGTATGCACATCGAAAATATATAAACACGTAAAAAACAAAATTAAAAAAGTATATTAATTTGGTTCATTCTTAATTATTTTATTAATTTCCAAAAAGTAATTATTTTTAATTGTAAGCAACAAAATTAATATTGTTTAAAAGACTCCTTTGGTATACGTTCATCAATTATAAGAGGGAAATGATTATGGGAAAATCAAAGTTTATATTACAATTTTTTGAGTGTCCCCCGTATTCAAGACAGACCTTAAACGGACACACCAGTTTGAAATAACCGCGTCCACAGATCGCCCCCACGCACTGACCGACCAATTGCGGCGCGAGGTCCCAAAACAGCGGGAAAAATACCCGGCAAACAGATGTATTTTAGTTTGGCCTCCATTGAACGTTACAGCGGTTAATTTTGCTTTTATTTTGTGTGCGTTGTGTTTACAATAAAAGTCAAGATGGTTAACAAACCGTTGAGCAAGATGTACGTCATAAAACGGGGTATGTATTTACGTTTTTAGGTTATTTGCGTTTTTAACAGATTTTTTTATAGACGGCAGGCAAGAAGCGGTGCATCTGGACAAAATCACGTCCAGAATCCAGAAACTATGTTACGGATTAAACATGGATTTCGTGGATCCAGTAAGTTTCCATTACTAATTATAACCTCTCAATGTTTAACCGAGCATTATATTCTGCAGCTCCAGATTACCTTGAAGGTGATCAATGGCCTTTATCCAGGTGTTACCACAGTGGAACTTGATACATTGGCAGCCGAAACATCAGCTATGATGACTACAGATCATCCAGACTATGCAACATTGGCTGCCCGAATAGCTGTGTCCAACTTACATAAGGAAACAAAGAAACAGTTTAGTGGTAAGTTTGATGTTTCTGTAGTATTTATAAACTATATGAATGTTACTATCAACAACTATCCTGGCATGATATCAGTAATTTTCAGTTCATATTGTGATACCATTTATTAAATTTGTTAATTCTTATTTGAATAACAAATTGCTTGAATTTTTTATAATAGATTTTTGATATTCAGTTATTCCTATGGCTGGCTCATTCTATTTGGAATTTTTGTGCAGGTCAACAGATTTCAAATATAATTTTTAGCTTTTTGTATAAAAGTCTATTCATGTATTCAGAGAATACCTGAATAGAATAGCTACCTGAGCTACTTCTGTATAGAAATATTAGAAATAATACCTTTTGTAAGAAATATTTCTTATCTGACAGTTCTATTTCCAATGTTTAGGTTGCTAAATATATATATTTTATCATGTAACTTTTAAAAATTCAAATTAATTAAATTGATATCATGTTTAATTGTAAGGTTTATCATGTCTTTTTACATTATTGATATTTTATTGTGCTTTTCTTGAATAGAAGGAATAAATTCATTAGAAAAAATGTGTAAACTTGTCAAATGATATAAATTGTTATTTTTATGGCATATATAAAACTCTTAATTTTTGGAGCAATTAGTCATTAAAATTGAATTATTATAAAATTAACAAATAAATTACAGTTGCCTTAAATAAACACAATATACTGAGTGTCCAGTTTGACATTTCTTTGTTATTAAGTTGTTGAGAATGAAACTTTTTAAATTTTTATATAACATTTTGAAATTATGTTACCTTTTTATTTTATCAACTTCAGCCTACCACGTTATTATATAGTTTGATCTATTGAGTGATTGACGTCTAACCAGTAAACTCAAGAAAGGTCAGATCTGGATGATTGCTTGAGAATAAAACGTACTGTTGTCAATATTTTTTTTATATCTGATTGTTTTATTAATTTTATTTAATTTGCTATTAAAAGTATCAGAATTTATATTTGCGATGGATGAAATTTTTACTATATGTATTCTATTATTTTCTATCAAATATTTAACGAGATGTAACAACTATCATTTAATTATATATTTTATTAAAATATATGGTTGGTTATTCCAAAAACATATAAAGCCCATTTTTTCCTTGCAGATGTAATCGAATTATTATACAACATGGTGAACGAAAAAACAGGAAAGAGAACACCTATGATCTCGGACACGCACTATAAAATCATTATGGACAACGCGGACAGACTGAACTCTGTAATCATCTACGACCGCGACTTTTCCTATAACTATTTCGGCTTTAAAACTTTAGAGCGATCGTATCTGCTCAAAGTCAACGGTAAAATTGTGGAGAGGCCACAGCACATGCTGATGCGCGCCGCCGTCGGCATTCACGGCGAAGATATCGAGTCTGTGGTCGAGACGTATAATTTGCTGTCGGAGAAATATTTCACGCACGCCAGCCCGACCCTGTTCTCGGCTGCTACTCCGAGACCGCAGCTTTCGTCCTGTTTCCTATTGATGATGCCCAGCGACAGCATCGAAGGCATCTTCAATTGTCTCGCACAATGCGCATACATTTCGAAATCTGCAGGCGGTATTGGCGTTAACGTTCATAACATTAGAGCTAAAGGCACCTATATTGCTGGCACAAATGGTGTATCCAACGGATTGGTGCCCATGCTTAGAGTTTTCAACAACACCGCCAGATACGTCGACCAAGGAGGCAACAAAAGACCTGGAGCTTTTGCCATCTATTTGGAACCATGGCACGCAGATATCTTTCAGTTTTTGGATCTGAAAAAGAACACGGGTAAAGAAGAGTACCGCGCTAGAGACTTGTTCTATGCCTTGTGGATCCCGGATTTGTTTATGAAACGCGTTGAAACCAACGGCACTTGGTCCTTGATGTGCCCGCATCAGTCCCCCGGTCTTGCCGATTGCTGGGGCGAGAAGTTCGAGGAATTGTACATGAAATACGAAGAAGAAGGTAAATTCGTCGAACAAGTGCCAGCGCAAAAACTGTGGCGTGCCATTATTGCGTCACAGGTCGAAACTGGCACACCTTACATGTTGTACAAAGACGCCTGTAACAGAAAAAGCAACCAACAAAACTTAGGCACGATCAGAAGTAGTAACTTGTGCACGGAGATCATTGAATATACGTCTCCTGATGAAGTTGCTGTTTGTAATTTGGCGTCCATTGCCGTGAACATGTTTGTTAAACCTGATCGCAAAACGTATGATTTCGAACGATTGAAAGAAATTGCTAAAGTTGTAGCCAGAAATTTAGACACCATTATAGATGTAAATTATTATCCTATTCCCGAAGCAAAGAACTCAAACATGCGTCACAGGCCAATTGGTATTGGCGTACAAGGTTTAGCTGATGCCTTCATTTTAATGCGTATGCCTTTTGACAGCGAAGAAGCGAGACTGTTGAACATCCAGATTTTCGAAACAATTTATTATGCCGCTTTGGAAGCCAGCTGTGAATTAGCAGAAAAGAAGGGCACATACAGCACGTACGAAGGCAGCCCTGTAAGTAAAGGTATTTTACAATACGATATGTGGAACGTCACACCAACAGATCTGTGGGACTGGGCCGCCTTGAAGGCTAAAATCGCAAAACATGGTGTGCGAAATTCGTTGTTGTTGGCACCGATGCCCACAGCCAGTACCGCTCAAATTTTAGGCAATAATGAGTCCGTTGAACCTTACACATCCAATATTTACACCAGAAGAGTTTTGTCTGGAGAATTCCAAGTAGTGAATCAACATTTACTCAAAGATCTGACTGAATTGGGGTTGTGGAACGATGTTATGAAGAACCAGATCATCGCAAACTGTGGATCAATCCAAAACATTCCTGGAATACCCGATAATATTAAGGCAATTTACAAAACTGTTTGGGAGATTTCACAGAAAGTAGTCTTGAACATGGCGGCGGATCGTGGTGCCTTCATCGATCAAAGTCAGTCTTTGAACATCCACATCGCCTCACCCACCTATGGAGTCCTATCTTCGATGCACTTCTATGGTTGGCGCAAAGGACTGAAAACAGGCATGTACTATCTGAGAACTAAACCCGCAGCCAAACCGATTCAGTTCACTGTCGACAAAAGCAAACTACTTGTGCAAAACACCAAAGAAAACGGTACTGTCAATGGTACAAATGGATATACATCTCCAGTAAAAAGTAACAATCAACCAAAGGAAGAAGAGGAGGAAGACGAATTAACAAGAGCCAAAAAAGAAGAGGAAGAAAGAAATACGGCTTCATTGGTTTGTTCATTGAAAAATCCTGAGGGATGCGAAATGTGTGGTGCCTGAAAATGTTTATTGTTTAATTTAGGTTTATTGTATTGTTAATTAGCTTTAAAATAATTTTTGGTATTATGTATATTTATTTTTTAATACAATACAAAATTTACTTTATTAAATTTTAATGTCATTATCTTACCTTTGATTCCAATATCATCAACATCATTAAAATTTGTAATCCAGTAGTATTCAATTTGCCAAGAAATGTAGTGGTAAAACTTCGAATGTAATGAGCATATTGATTTAATACGACTCGATTTCGAAGTAAATTATGTAAGAAAATCACATAAATTTTTTATCTTCTAATTTAAAAGAAACTCGTTATTAAGTTTTATTTCAAGCTTTGGTCAATATTTTCCAGAATGCCAATGTCATGTAACAAAAGGTAAAATTCTTGATTAAAATAATGTAAACTCCGCTCTACTGTTAACATCATGTATTATTAACTAGGAAGGCATCAAAGCATATCATTTATCCTTCGGGAATTGTTCTTAAAACTTCATGCATTTCCGGGAGTTTAAATTCGTGATGGAGTCGAAAAGGAATTCGCTGCCCTGAAGCGAACGACAGTTCATAACAGCGGAAAAACAATTACTGTTAACATTTACATCAATGAAATGGATCCATTATAGTCTGAAGTAATTTCATTAGGGCTTAATACATTGTTATTGCTTCAAAACAATGTGTTCGCCGTAGCCATAAAGTCTCGGATAAAGATGCGGTTCCAGGTTTTAAAGTTTCATAAAGTTATTAACGTAATTAATACTTTGTGAGTGTTGGAGAAAACGCAAACTAATTACTTTCGTGCTGTAAGACGATTTATTGCCGGCGTCAGGAATTTTCGTGGTGGTGCGACGTAATTGAGTGTTACCGGTGCAATTATCAATAAAAATTGGAAACCTGTAACTGCCATTCAATTTGCACCCATCAACAAAGGTACAACTTATTTTATCATACAGTAATACTATTTTATTAAAAAAAATTAATTACTTTTTTCCATTAAAAAACATTGAATAACTTCGATAGACCTTTTTAGAAATGAATGTCTGAATGCGTTCAGGGACAAAATTACGTAGGCCCTGTAATTTCTCCAGAGATTTTACTAATCTTCGACGGGGATCTTAATTGATATCGATAAATTGAATAGTAAATTAATTCCAAGTTAAAAGAGCTACGAAATGGATTTTGCGCCCCTTTGTTGGAAATTAATACATAAACGCTCAAAACTGAAAGAGAAAGTTTCTGAAATGTTTACTGTTATTGGTTCCATTCAACCTCAATTTAGAGGATTTAAATTACCGTGAATAATCCAAAATGTTTTTGTTTCAGCTACATGAAAAATATCCGTTGTATAAGTCTCAGCCTATGACTTACTATGCTTATAATGCATACCATGGATCTCCTCCTGCTGGACTATCAAAAATAACCAGCCCCACTAATCCTTTCAAAAGAAGTTCGGTATTCACTAAACCCATATCAGAGGTGTACGATAATGAAGAACTAAAGGACAGATAAGGATTTAATAAAAACATTTACATTAAAAAAAAAAATATTCAAAAACTAATGTGTAAATTGGTGGTTTATATATAAAACAAATTAACAATATAACATAACCATCAACTTCAATTCTCCAGACACTTAATTCTGCCCCTCATGAATTATTAAAAGTAATTTTAATCTCTTAAGAACAAAGGAAAACTCACTTTCCCTAGTTTTATGATGCCATCAACTTTTATTTGATTAGTACTTCCATTATTAATTAAATAAGGGCCTGCCTCGAAATAAAATTCTCCCGTTTATCAGATTTTTATACATGCAATTTATAATAAACAATTATTTATTAGTGTATATGAGTTCGATGAACGTACTTATTAAAAATTCTAACAAAAAGTTTAGCTATGTATGTAGAGATCTCATAATGGCAAATCATAATTTTATCATTTAAAGCTGGGCGGCCGGAATAATAATTTACATTTTGGTAAACCGACTGAAGTAATAAATTATTGTTTAAAATCATATTCATTCACAGCTTTATCAATAATTTACTATTAAACCAACTAGTATACACGGCTCCTCATCAAATTTATATCTTGTATAAAATTATTAAAATTTATGTTTGGCACAAAATTGTTAATATTTACTTACCTGGTTGTGGTTTTGGAATAAATTTATACGGGATTGAAATAAAGGTCATTTTTAAATACTTATTTTTATGTACCCACAGTTTGTTATTTTATATTTATTAACATAAACATTGATAAATATTTGTAATTCTCGTATAATATGTACAATATATACAATATGGGGAAACAGTAGATACTATATCATACAAAACGTGATAGTTATTTGTTAAGGTACACATGACAAAGCGTATAAATACAAAAATATCCTAATTCCTTCGTGTGCATCTAAATTGGTCAAGAGAGTGCAATTAAATAGTACATTTATCGTTTAAAAACCAAATACAGTTAATTCTTCGAGCTGAAAACATAACAAATTAACGTTTTTGAATTTTATTTTGACGACGAAGGATAACTATATTTGGTGTTTCACAAGGAGCGTTTCTGCAGGCTATACACCGATTATGTTTGTTGAACACATCCTAAACACACATTTTTAATTTAAATATTAATTAAAACGAAATTCGGATACGTCCAAAACCGAACAGTGAAAAGGATGTAAATTTAGGTAACACCGCTTTACTAAGTAAATGCACATACATTATTTATCCAGCCAGAATTAATTCTGCGACGAATTCATTAACGTCAAATTAAATACCACGCTTTGGCAATTTATCAGATAGCCTGCAGAAAAGGGTAATGGGGTTTAAACAGTGATGTGGAGGTCGTATACAATGAACTAATATAAAATTCGGCATCTGTGTGTGTTTGTGTTTGAGAGTGTGTAACAAGCGGACCACAGCGTTATGGTCGGAATACCGTGTGTGGTATGAAATGATTAACATTTACGATCGTGATTATCTATTTTGCATTGGAACTGCATGTTCGTTTTATTGGTGTTATAAGAAAAAAAATGTTAGATGCTGTTGTTTTATTCTAAAGTAGTTTATTTAATTCATGAAATCTCGTTATGTAATTTTTATATAAAATAATGAAATATTGTTATAAGAGAAATAAAATAAATAATACAATTTAAAATTTAATTGTTTTAATTGATTTTTCAACATTGTCATTTTAATAGTAAAATTAAATTACAAATATTTTGACAGTAAGGCACATTTGTGAAACAATTAATCGTTTCAAATGAAAAATCAACATTTATTGTTAGTCAAAAAGTCAAACCAACATGAAAATTACACACAATCCCCGTTAAACCCTGAAACAATGCGCTGCTGCGGTCAGATATAAACATTAAACTGACACAAATCCGATATTGGCACAAATTCCAACAACAAACAGGTAACCTAATCCAAATTCTGACCAGCGAATTTAATCCAGCAAATATAATTAATCTGCTTCAAATTATTTCTAACGCATTAACATTTTTTTTTTGATTTGGATATCCAAACAGCGAGAACAAAAGCGACAATCACGATCGTGTATTAGAAGAGTGGATATAAATGTAGGTGTGAAGCGTACTATGGGGATAATTGCAGTCGTTGAGGGAACAGTTACTCCACATAAAGAACAATTAATAATTGATGAGTGTCACATTGTTGCATGGCTGTCGGCTAATTTTACGCACGCCGTTCACTTCATGGCCTGTCAGCTGCACAGCTCTGTTCGGAATAAGTACATACGTATTGTCAATCTCGTTTGCTGTGCATTATGCAAGTTGATACTGGTGATTTTTGTTCGAACTCTATTCTTTTCTTTGTTTTTCTTTTTAAATAGCAACTGAAATATTTTGTTTATATTTTATGTGTAAAGGTAACACATTTTATTTATATTCCTTTAAACGTGTGTTAAGAAAACAATATAGTTCTTAAATACAAGTCAGTTGCAAGTCATTTTCAATATGAATCCATGTCAGAAAAATAAACACCTTGTACATTCAGTCTATTTTGTTTTACTTCAATATTATGCATTGTTATAAATAGTATCAGTTTCGTTGCCTTTAAAAAATTTGTAATTTTCTCGGACACAGTGTTTTAAATTGATCCAACTGACTTGAAAATAATCTCGGTGACACCATTTATAAGTGACGCACTACGATTACATCTTATACAATAAATATTTTCATTTAATATATACAATATTTTTCACAATACAACTTCTAAAAAATTTTATAATATAATAATATTCTCTTTTTTATAATTTGATTTATTTTACTAAATCTATTATTTAAAGTAACTACCAACCAACTCATATGGAAGAACAGATATGGTTCATAGGGACTTCAATGCCAATTCAAAACAGATTGTTTGGAATGTAAAGTCCCAGGACAAAGTTTGAGGACAAACACTAATTATAATCCGCAATCGTATAAAATTTTGATTGATTTCGTTCTCAAACTGAGCTTCTGTAGCTGAACAAAAACACACGATTGTCGATATGATGTGCAGGTGCGAGGTAAACAAATAACGACAACAAAAATAATGAGTTAATAAATGTTTAATAAGGTTCAAATAATAAAATAACAAGCAGACACACCCGACACAATTTTTATTTGATCATGTCGGATGTAGAAACAGGTACCGCCAACATAAAAATAAGATTGCATATAGTTCAGCACAAAGTTTTCCGGGAATTATTCAGCTAGGAACTGTACTTTGTACTCGAAATTAATTTAATAACAAATTATGGTTGTTTTTGTTTTTATTGTCGGACTTGTGCTGAACTATAGATTAAAACTTAACAAAACAAACTTTATAAATTGCAGTAAGAATCAAAAGGGGGAGTAAAAATCAACAACATATGTAATAGTTATCCAAAACGTGATAAATTGACAGATTTTACTATTCTTGGATATCTATAAATTATTTTAGTTTTATTATTTACATTTAAATCAATACAATATATTCGTGGATATATTTAGGTACCATTAAATACATGTATTTGTAATAAAAAATAAATCTTATTCTATGATTATATACACTTTAAATATAAGCCCCAATTGGGACTTAATAAAAATAAATAATTTTTAATAACGTTTGACATTTTATAATGAAAATGGTAAATATTGGACATTGAGCTTATTGACCCAAAATATTGGCCGTGAATAAATCGATTCGTTTATAAAATCCAAATTTACAATATGCAATTATTTAATCACAAAGTTGACCTCGAATTTATAAACATTTCGTTTAAACGAACTAGTAGAATATTTTGGCATTAATATTATCTAAACTAGTAGTTAAAAGATATGCTAATGTGGTTTGGACTACGTTTTTGTGGGAAATTCAGACTAATGTTACTGATTAAATGAAAAAGTTGATATGTAAGTTAAGAAAAATTCACACATTTATTGCTATAATACGACGACAATAAAATGAATAAAATCATGTAAATTCAATTAATGGTATTTAATATAATTTTAAAGCCTTTGTGAACACGATTTTGAAGTGAAACAGTTAAAATTAAACGAAAAAAAAAACGACAATATTCGTCCACCAGTACTGAACGATATCCGAGTAAATAGCACAGCCAATTTCACCAACTATTGTCGACGTCTTTAACTCCCAAATAAAACGGTGTCCAGCGCACTCGATCTAGATTACAAAAAAAAAAAAACTATCACCCATCATTCTACACAGATATTCGCATAAATACAAATAAAATTCAATTTAACAGGTAAAAAACCAATTTACTCCGCCACTCTCGTCAATCATTCATTTATTTACAGTGCAGTTTTTAAAGCTGCCAACGTTGCGAATGAATTTTTCATTAACTGTAAACGCGTTTAATAAATTAGCAGCTAAAGAGAGGTCCATTCGCATGTAAATGATTCAACAGTGTTTGTATATTTCACATAAAACATTATGGCTTTGAGTTTGGAAACCGGAAGTGTAGAAACCATTTTCGGATTATAACTTTCTGTTTTTGGAACAAAACCGTTTTGATTCAGGTAACTATTAAATTAATCCGAAACGTCGCCTTTTGATTATGACATCGACAAATAAATAAATGCGTGAGTGTTGCGTCTTTTCATTTATCTAGGGGTTAAGGGGAGTGGGAGGCCAACAACGATACTAAGCTTGTTTCTATGGACTGGGCATGGAATCCGACAGGACGTCCGATGGTGTTCCATCGCTGGAATTGATCGAGAACGCCCGATTTGGGGCCCTGCGTTGTCTCAACACGGATGGATCAAAATTCGGGTGCCGCCTGGCATGTTTACTGCAACAAAAGAATCAGTAATTGACGATATGTTTTTAAATATATATGTACTACATCTACATTTTATGTATCTGAAGTTCACCATTTATTCTCCCACTTAATCTCCTTAAATTTTACTGTATAGCAGGAGTATTTTTATATTAAAAGTATAATATGTAACTATAGTATTCACACAAGGTACAGAGTTAAATAAATAAGAGCCATGCACTATTTACACAGTATACGTACTCTTGGGCAAATATAAAAAAATATTCTTTTGATCTCCATAAATTGGTATAAAAGGAACCTTATATTTGCTATTATTTATCGTAATTTTAAATGAATAATTAAGAGTGACAACTAAATTCGTTTATGTTACTCCGTACCTAGTTTGAATGAAGTATAGAATAGATTTTTGATTCGTTATTAGGTCTCGTGTAAGCAAGATATTCATGCATATAGTAAGGATTATGTTGAATCAACCGTGGCAAATCTACTTTTGATACAGCGAAGTAACAAGTTTGTTTCACGCGTGAAGAGTATTTAAGTCGACTTAGGTATTTTTTAGACGTGTTCCTTCCACGGACATTAAATCACATAAACTAAGCCGTAACCAAACTTGAACATTATTAACAAAATTATGTTCGTGTATTTAAAATCTAATGTATTTATGAAAACAAATTGCAACAAAGTTGTAACGAATGTGCAACTCATAATTAACAATGTATTATTATTAAGTAAATATACCTAATTTGAAATTCCGACATAAAGTTTCACTACTATCTTTGTTAGTGTTTGTTTTACTATATCCAATGAAAACGAAAATGGGTTATCTATAGCTCTATATAATTCTACACGGAATCTTAATTAACACGGTAATGATTGAACATCATTCAGCACTAAAGTTTCCTTGTATTATGCAAACAGTAAATATATTATACAGGGTGTTTCTCAAATTTTGGTTATTACTATAACACGATTATCTCTTTCAATAAAACACTTTGTACTGTCCGGTTCAACTGAAAGAGACATTAATTTTGTTTTTTCAAATAGAACTACATTATATTAATAATATCAATGCTGAAAATTTTATTGTTGGTTATATGCTATGTGCTACTAACTTTCTTATTTTAAATGAAACCAAAAATTTTCACATTCCACATTTTCACTCAAATAAAATATGTATAAATTGATTTTTCCGAATATTTTTACGCAAAACATGCACAATATTACAAATACAAATAATGAGAAGTTAAAAAAGTTTAATTTAAAGTAAATTTTAAACGATTTAAACCACACTTGTGGCAA
This sequence comes from Aethina tumida, assembly GCF_024364675.1. Lineage (NCBI taxonomy): Eukaryota > Metazoa > Arthropoda > Insecta > Coleoptera > Nitidulidae > Aethina > Aethina tumida. The sequence continues at coordinate 16,929,011 of NC_065437.1, read as the reverse complement.
TACATGAGACGAATTAACGTTTTTTACATTTTTGGTAATATTTCAGTAAATATTTTAGCTGTAGACTATGCTGCAATCCATTAATAGAGCATAAAATTCCGAGTTGAATGGTGTGAAAATTTTATGGTTATTTAATTTGAAACGAATTATCGACAAGTGAATATTTTAGAATACTATTAAGGTCTGGTAAAAGTCTCTTTTGTTAACCTATATTCCCACTTTTCAATATTAAAACTATTGATAATAGAGACATTTTAGTTAATAAACTACCTGTATGAAATCTTAAAAACAAATGTTTGTTAACACTATTGTCAGTTTCCAGTTGAACCAAACTGCCGTGGTTAGCAAAATAGGTAACATAAAATACCTATTTTAGTTCTCTATAAACTTCTAACGAGCCAGTTAGGTGAATCATTCTGTATAATCAAAACTATATATTTCAACCCATTATAGTATTCACGGTTATTATTTTATTTTGCAGTATCATAAATATAGATACGCTTTTATAAACAGTAATAAAAATATGGAGGTGAAACAGATAAAACGGAATGTGGTTAATCCGTTTCAGTACATTCAAAACAATATTTTATGGTTTATTTCCCATAACATATACCCATTTTCGTTTGTGGGTAATAAAACTGCACCAGCAAGTAAAACTAGTGAAAGAAAATTTAATATTTTAGAAGTAGTTTAATAACGTGTTCCTTGGAAACGAAACAGTTGCTAATGGCACCCAACTTCAGTTAATATATTCCAAAGTTACAAGACGGGCGGTTTGCCCGAAGAATTAAAGAATTATTAAATCGCACAGTAGCTACACAATTTTTATTGCTCATAAAGTGGCTATAAAATTTATTCCTGTTTTAAACCGGATATGTTGTTCCCGTTTCAATCCTAATGCACATAAAAAAAAACCGTCCAACTCATTCAAATGTTAATTTAAATGTTCCCTTCACAAGGTTTTGAAAATCTGCGTTCGAAGCGCGAGACGCGAACATAAATTTCGCATACGTATAACAAATTATGATCCGACCGTAAATTATTTCTTCTGTTCCTGAAATCCGTTTTCGGGGATTGATAACCCGGGAGTCTCCGGCCACAGGGTGCGCGGATAGGTGTGTAAGGGAAACGAGAAAGTTATTGAACTCGTAAATACGTTTCGGGGGAAGTTACATGCCCGAGAAGTCGCTTCGCTGCAAGTCCGACTTTATTACTGTAATTTCCAACGCTCCCCCAGTCCGTCTCCGGCTGTACAACTGGTCGCGAACCTTGTAATCATATTCTGTTCGTCAATCGAAAAATGACAATAATTAGATGAATGAATATTGGTGGTGGTGGAAAAAAAATTGTCCTTGACCACTTGGAAATCGAATAAAGTGCAAGCACACCGTTCGCATGCATTATTAACTGCAATGATCCGTTCGTACAGTTTAGTTTCGAATTGAAAGGGCCGACAATTTAAGAATTAAGTGCGAACGGTAGCGTATAAATTTGGTTTGGTCAGGAATTCCCAATTGAAATGGGATATTTATCGAATATTTCACTTGGTTGGGCCACTAGTAAGTGCATTTAAATTTCGGTAAAGAGGCCGTCAAATAATGCATTACGATTGAATGCATAAGTAATTTGTGTTTGGTGTAAATGTGTTAGCTAAACCTGGAAAGGGGAAATGTTTAAATTATTATTTAAATATTTTATGTTATTGCTTTTAATTAATTTATTGGAATTTTTTTAATTTTGAAATCCATTTTTTTTTGAGTGAGAATAAAAATGTCCTATTTTGGATACTAAAATTTTTATACACTGAATTTTAATCTTTAAACTTTGTATTTAGAATTAGAAATTTTGAAATTATTAAATTTATTTTTAAAAACAATATTTACTTTCTAATTTAAACTGAAAATTTTAAAATTTTGTTTTGAATTCTATCTATCAAATTTTCAAATTAAATTTGGATTCTTAAATTCTATATCTTAAATGTTTTATTTTGAATAAAGATTCGAAATTAAAAAGAGCTAACAAAAATCCTTATATCTTTAATTTAATTAAATATTTCATAATTTTTTTACTTTAAAATAAAAATTTTGAAATTTTCAGTTTGAATTTTAAATTTTGATATTTCTTGACTTTTTTGATTTCAAGTTCAGAACTAAAATAGCAGTTAAAACTTTTGTAAAGGGAAACATTTAAATTATTATTTGTAGATTTTATGTCATTGCTGATTTGAGGATTGAATTTTATAATTTTTATTTTTGAAATCTATATTTTTGATTGTGAGTAGAGAATATCCTATTTTGAATATTAAAATTTTTAAACACTGATCTTTGAATTTTCAATTCTACACTATTTTTAGTTGAAATAATTAAATTTAATTTTGAAAACAATTTTTACTTTCTAATTTGCGTTCTAAATTTGAATTTAAAATTTTGATTCAAAGTTTTGAATTTAAATTGAATTTGGATTTTTAAATTCTGCATATTCAATATAATTATTTTGTGTAAGATTTGAAATTAAAAAGAGCAAAAAGGATTCTTTGCATTTTTAAAATAATTAAATATAAATTATTAACGTAAAAACTTTGAATTTTTTATTTTATAGTTTTTGTAGTTTAAAATATAAAAGTTGAAAACATTTAAATTATTATTTGTACATTTTACATCATTGCTTTTAGAGAATTTATTTTGAGTTTTGATTGAATTTTAAACTTTTCATTTTGAAATCTGAATTTTAGATTATGAATTGAATTTTCAATTTTAACCTTTAAACTTTGGAATTAAAAATGTAAAACTTTGAATTTAAAATTTTAAATCAGTTTTGATGGTGATTTGTAAATTGATTTGGATTTTTAAATTATATATTAAATTTTTTATTTTTTTTATTTTAATTGAAATTAAAAAGAGCTAAAAAGAATCTTTCCTTTTTGAAATAATTAAATAAATTATTAATATTCTTTTCTTGTTTAGTAGAACTAAAATAGTAAAATTTTTGCGAAATGCTTTGAATTCTACATTTTAAATTATAAACTATTAATTTATAATTATAAATTTAAAATGTTTTTGTATATTAAACCTTTAAATTATTTTTACATGCATTTGTTTTGATTTTATTTTCTTGCTTCATTTAATGTTTAGAATAACTTAAAATAACTTTGAATTTTGAAATTTAATTTTTTTAATTTTTAATACTCTTAAAAATTTTAAATTCTTAAACTTATAATGCGAAGTTGACATGTATTTGTTTCAATTTTATTTCAATTATAGTATCTAATCATTCGATGTTCAGAACAATTACAAATACAATTACAATTGTGGTGAATGCGCAACGAGCATTTTAAAGTCTTGCAAACAATGGCACAAAGGAAAAACCAACCGATCTGAAATCTCTATCGTTGATAAACAGTCGGGCAGATAATTGATTTACATTCTGAATGTGAATGTTACGGAAGCGAAGCAGTTTTTCAATTTTATTATAATGAGTTCTCATTTACCGCTAACGCGCCCCATTATGATAAGAGATTCAATAAACTAAAAAGTGTCACCCCTACAAAATAACTTTGGTGAATACATCTTCTGCTGTCGCGTGTTCTCAACACTCTCTTTGTTTTTCTCATTCAGTGTTTGTTACTTTCTGAATTTTAAGTTGGCCATTTGAATAAGTGGATCCGCACCATCAGCTAACGGGACATTAATGTCCCCGACATTATGCCAATCTGTAACGTATAAATATTATCTCCGGTTCGCTGCGAATGCCAACGCAAACAACTTTAACTTTTATGGAAAAGTCACACACACATAACCACATTCGATCCATATTTTAACATAAAAAAAGAAAATATTTACCTAAGGTGGTCGCTCCGCATGAATTTTTTGTTGCAAACGGGGCATGCGAAATTCTTTTCGCCGGTGTGCGTCCGCGTGTGCCTCGCCAATTCGTCCGACCTGGCGAATCTCTTTCCGCAACCGTCCCAACTGCATGGGAACGGTCGTTCTCCTGCAAAAAAAAAACACACTGTGAAATGAAGGAAATAACATAAATTTGTTTATCGGCAACACAATTAAGGCGCACTCGAAAATACGTTAAGAGGTAGTGAATAACAAATATTATTTAACCGAGATACGACCGGAGCAAGAATTTGAATAAAAATAATTATATTTTCAAATCTTATAATATAATTCTCCCGAAATGTCTTGATTTTCCTGCGGCCCCAGTGCAATTTCCCGCGGCCTTTATCTCCATCGTCGTCGCACTGGATTCTTCTCTGCTCCGAGAATATCTCATTAAAATGAATAATGTCATACGGCATTGACCTTATTTTTTTTTCTGAAATTTTCTCTAAATTATGCCACATTGTTTATTAAAAATCGTAATTATCCCCATCCAAGAGCGTCGTAACGATGCGATACCGTTCATCTAACAATTTATCAGAATAAATTAATTTGAGGTGAAGCAATTATAAGTTTCTCAGATCTCGGGATGATAAGATTATATGATTTAATAACCTTTAATCTTCGGATTAGCCTATAAGTAGATGAGGCACTTAATACTTGGGATGTATCCCACTGAAAATTTTATAAACTTAACCATTTCGTCTTCGAGAAGGTATTAATTTTAAACATTGTTGCTAAAGAACTTTTCATGATTTACATAAATTGGAATTTAATCCGAATTCAATAACTCCTAAATTGAAAATCAAATATAAAATTATAATAGTTTTACAGCTGAATTCTTTCAAATTACTTATAAAACTGGCGTTTATTTCCAACTAGGTATTTAAAAAAAATGTCAATATATTATTTTCTACTTTTAGACTGATTTTAGAACAATTTGTTTAAAAAATAACATTAATAAATGGTGATAGGTAGGTCATAAAAGAAACTTTTGTTTGTTTATTAAAATATTAATAAATAATAATTCCTTTTTAATATTTTACTATCAAAAACGGAATCATTATACCATGAAAAAAATATATAAGAAAATTGAAAAACAAAAATCTAAATAAAAACGAGAAAGACAGTGATATCAATGGCAATGGAATTTAAGATTAAAAATGTAATGTTTATCGTTATTATCTAAAATATCTATAACTAAACGTAATCAATATTCTCGTACATCTTGTCATATCATATCAACGAAATAAATGGGGTAACTTATATATCTAAATTGTCAAGATAAATCTAATATTTTTATATATATTATACAAGTACCTAAGTTATTAACATTAAATTTTGACAAAAAAAATTTGTAAAAAGTTTTTAATTAAACGACAGTTTTGTATATTATTGAAATAATTTAAATATTTTTATTACGACAAAAAAAAAAATTCTAATTCAAAAATTTCGATTATAAAATTGTAAAATAATACATATTTTTTTTAGGTCACAAATTAAGTATTCCCATATGTGAAAAAAATAGATTTTCTCAACGTCATAAAAAAGAAATCGATGCATAAAGATAAATTTTACTTTTGATAATTTTATAAATATTATACAAGTACCTAAGTTATTAACATTAAATTTTGACAAAAAAATAATTTGTAAAAAGTTTTTATTAATTAAACGACAGTTTTGTATATTATTGACATAATTTAAATATTTTTATTACGACAAAAATTAAATTCTAATTCAAAAATTTCGTTTATAGAATTGTAAAATAATACATATTTTATGTTAGGTCACAAATTAAGTATTCTCATATGTGGAAAAAAAATAGATTTTCTCAACGTCATAAAAAAGAAATCGAGACATAAAAAATAATTATTATTTTTTTGTAATAATGGAAATATATGTTACATTAAAACATCTAAATTTTTTATTTTCCATTAATTATAAGAATAAAAATGTTCACAAATTAAAACATTTTTCATATGTCAAAAAATAAAACGGTTAAATTGATATTATTAATTAAAATTAATTAATTAAATTTTTTGTTTGTTCGAAGTTGTCAAAAAAATTAAATTAACATTTAAATTTATATTAAGTGTGATAATGTACATTTTCTTATTGTCACAAAAATGAAATCGAGACATAAAATTGACTAAAATTTTTTTTTCGTGTTTAGTAAATCTACAATCTTCTATATTGTTTTTCTTTATATTAATGTAATAATGTAAATACCCCTGTTACATCAAAACTTATAACAAATAATTTTTGTTTTCTATTAATTGTAGCAAAAAAATTCCAAATAAAAATGATTTTATTATATCAATATATAAAAAAACGTCTATAGTGATTTTTTTCTATTAAATGAAATAATGTAAATTTTCTTATTCAATTAAAAATTTAATTTTTAATTTGTTAAAAGTTTTCCCTATGTTAAAAAAATTAAAAATCTAAAATTCTATTAAGTAAATTTTCTCATTGTCATAAAAATGAAATCGAGACAAACCTTATTTTTTTTTTAAATTGTAAATATATTTTCTATAGTTACTTTTTATATCAATGTAATAATGGACATATTTGTGTTAAATCGAAACATCTAAATTGTTTTGTATCTTCTACTATTTATAATAATAAAAACGTACACAAATTAAAATGTTTTTCATATGTCAAAAAATTAAATATCCAAATATATATTTTTTATTAATTAAAATTAATCTTGCTACGACAAAAATTAATTAGTTAATAAAGAGTTGTGTGTGAAATAAATATTATATCTGATTTGTTTTTTTATTAATTACAAAAATGTAAAAATTTTGAATTTAGAAGAATTAACTTGTCAAAAAAGATTTCTATATAAAAAAAAATGAAAATCCATATTTTTATATAAATTATAATAATATAAATTCTTCTGTTACAATGTACTTGTTAAAAAAACATTTTTTCTATTAATTATAATAGTTATATTCCGTTAAAAATCTGGGTTTGAATTATCGGATTAAAAATTTTAAAATTCAAATTATTGCTTTCATTTTCCATATAGGTGTCATTAAGAATTGCATTCAATTTGTAGTTGTTTCAATTTTCCGGCACACATAACAAGACTCCGATTTTAATGTAAACTAACATTCCGACTGTTCCGAACAAATTTGCCGTTATTAAATTGAAACTAAACGTCCGCGGTGGCAACTAAGTTGGTTACTTGGCAATTTGTAGGTGTTATAACTATTAGTAATTATTTAAAGGCGCGACGGCGTGTACATACGCTTAAAGAGCGGTCCTTAACGGCAGACGGTGGTGCATAAATCATTTGGTAAGCCCCTGTTACCACGGTTCCTCCGCGAAACTTTTCTCTATTAATTCCACCACCGGCCTCACTTAATTTTCAAAGATTTATTAACGGGCCGAAATCGATGTGATTTCGATCTTCGTACACGAACGTTCCAAACCAGTTGCGGACGACGTCGGTGCGCACTTGGCGAAAAAGTGTAACGTATGCAAATACAATAACGCCCGCTTCCACGGTGCGGTGTCGCCGAAACGTGACCAGCAGAGAAGATTTATTGCACGATGCAGATTACACGGATGCAGATGGCGTACGCATGTCTGTCAAGGGAATACGCCGTTTGTCACACACCTACTGCACACCCCCGCATTACCCCCAACGCGGCCTCGATGTTATGTATCGTGCATTTGGGTCCGGGCAGCGACGGTCATTATGCCACAATACCCATTGACTTGTAAGTGAAATTAGACTGTCAAATTAATGGCATAATTCAGGGAACGTATCCATTTGCTAAGTCTTATCCCTTTGTCACAGCCGGGTTGGTCGCGTTTGATGTCCGAGATTGGATCGTACATGCTGGACATATATTTAACGTCATCAGTTCAAACAGTTTCTTTTAAGTAGGAAACTTTCAACATATGCAAGTCCGACTTTGTTAGTTATTTATGACATCTTCGGCTTCGTTAACAAGAGGACTCGTGAAGTTTTAAAAAGACAATTAAAAAAACATTCAGTTTCCGCCGTCAGAAGTTTAAATGAGTACGAAGCACGAATGTATTAGAGAAATTCTCAACAATAAACTTCAACGAAATAGACCATTCATTTGTCTGAACTATAGAACAAACATAATGCCGAACAAATCTCCTAGCGAAATTCATTATTTATGTGAAAGTAATTATAAAAATAAGCAGCGAATACGGGTTTCCTGCTGAGTCCACAGATCTGTGAAATATACAATTGTTCAAATAAAACTATTGTGTTTACTCTTGTTTTATTTTAATACTTTACACTTGCAATTTATTAATTAACTAGTATAAAGTTACTACTTCAGAGAATTTATTTTATCAACAGGTTGAAAATAGGACACTTAATTAAATAATTTTTAAAGTACTCAAAATGCATTTACTTATTGCATTAGTATGCAACGTTGCGCAGCGTTTAGTATAAATTACTTTACTCTTACCCACAATTAATTGATTTTCGCAATCTTTCTTCGTTTCACTTCAAACCCAATTTAAATATTTAAAATTCTTTAACAAACTTAATTCACACTATCGCTCATATGTAGAGCAACTTTGGAAATTTTCATTTGTCTTAATAAAAGTGTACGTTTAAATATTCATTAGGGTGGGTAAAAAAAAATTGACTATTTTTCCGACACTGAAAAATTGGTTTCTAGACATTTCTAAAAAATGCTCTCCAAAGATGTGCTCTTAATTTTAATAGGAAGCTCCTCCTCATCTCAGTTTTCCATTTTTTCTTCAATCCCATATGGTAAAATTCATACCTCGCCATTAGTTGATAGTACAGAAAATTTTTATTTACATTTTTTGTAGGAAACTGAATGCTCTACAAAATGGTCTTACAATTATTTGATAACTCTTTCCATTTAGAAGATATCCGATGATTAAGTTTAATAAAAAAATTTTTTTGACTATATATATTTTTGTAGGAAATTAAACACTTTACAAAAAAGTACTCCTGTGATTAATCGATTACTCTAACCATTTAGAAACCCAATACGGCAATATAATTAATATTTCAAAAAAAAAAAAAAATAACTATAAAATAACCTATAAAAAACCCTTACATTCAGCCTTCCTTTATTTAGTATCTAATCCATTATTATTAATAATTTCTAAACACTTCAGTAGCTTTTTAATATAGCCGTTCGATATTGCTTTCTACTGATTTTGAACTTCTTCGTAGTGTCTATTCAAATTTGGTAGTTTTTTGCATGAATTTTCCGATTAATTTCATCCCAAAGGTTTTCAACTAGTTGTGTTTGGTGCCGGCCAGTACATTACACGTACTCCTTGAAAAGCCAACCATTCTTTAACCAACTAAGACGTGTGTTTCGGATTGTTATCGTGCTGAAAGATTCACCTTACTTATGTTATCTTCGATCGAAGTATATGATTCTCCAGAATGTCACTATATACAAAATGATAAATTATACTGTCTATATGAACCAGCAGGCCCATGCCAAACCCAGAAAAACATCCCCAAACCATAACCTCCTCACAGTAGGTCTAGTTTACTTGGGATTATAACTTTCATTAATTGGTGTTCTCTCCCATGAAATGTCATCAGATAAGAATAACAGTAACCTTCCATCTAATGATATTGATCATTGTATTTTACTTATTTATTGATATTTTATCAGTATTGATTAATTAATTTATTTGTGTTAGTAATAAAAAATTGTACAGGTTATTTACTGATTTACCTTAATATATCCTTATCAGTAATATAAATCGATAAACACTACTACAGGAGTACATGTTTAATTAAAGTTATGTTATTATATTCTCAGTACAAACAATATATATTCTATTAGAATTCCATAGAGCCTTAACGTATAAATCACTAATGGTTTCATCCAGAATACTGCACGACATGAATCGTGTTCACCTAACGTTTATCATATTATTCTTTGACATTTTGCCACTGCGTTATTTATTAACCGGGAAATTGAACAAAACGAACCCTTTGATGTTATGTTATTGAATTTTATTTATTTTTAAAATCCGAAGTGTCGTAGCAGCTATCTCAGAAACATATTTATAATGCGCGACACATTTTTGTTTTTGATCCACGCAAATGCATCCTGGCTGATTGGATTGGAAATTGCCGGGCCATTTGTATGTGTTCTTCGTGTCGAACGACAGGAATATTTTCACGTCTGACACCGAAAACATGTTCCGATAGTTCCCCCTTTGACAAGGGAATCTGAATTTGCGCCTCACCTTCATCGGGAAACGTCTTGGTAGGCTTACACGAAATAAACGAACTGAGAGGGTTTCATCAATCCGCCAATCCGGACAAGGGTTGCATCTTGTTTTGGGACCTCAGAAAAATACAATTTAAGAGGGTGAAAATCTCTTTTAACAGTAAATTATGTTGACGGAGCTATTTCAATAACCGAATATAGTATTCACTAATAAATAGGCGGCACGTCATTATTAACCTCAGTTAATTTATACACTAGAGTGATGAAGTGCGGAGCTGTATAATCAAGATTGTCAAATGAGATTTGTTTAACCTTTACAACATCAATATTTGCATTCCATCACATACTCCATTTGTTTCCCTAAAGGTGTTATCTCGTTTATGAGATGCTGCCGTGAAATATTCATTAGTTTTGGCGTATTTATCCAGTCTGTGCCGCTCCATTGTCTAGTCTGGGAAGTGATGCGCCGGCGGATCATTAATTTTAAATTTTAATCGGTAAATCAAGACACCGATAGCGTGCTTAAGTGAAAACTAGGCTTTTATCAGGTTAATATTGTACACTCCAACTTAATTTAATTGCGCCTAAAACGATAATTTGTTATAAAAATTTATTAAACTCTAGAAACAATATTACTGAACAATCTTGCCATAATAACATATGAATAAAGCATGTTTCGTTGAAGGTAGTTTCGAAGTACCTCTCGGAATATTAGATCTAATTGCGAATGTACAAGTGTGAGAACTTAGTTTCGTCCGTATGAGACATGTTAGAATTACGTAGTAGGTAAGTTACAGTGCCATTCCGGAGAACCAATTAGCAAGAAAGTCAACACAGAGTCGTAATCAGTGGAATTATGTTCCATGTTCATGGATATTAATTAAATGTTTATTAAAATAGAAATTGTTATTATTTTGTAAATGCATTTCAAAAGTAATTATTGATAAAATATTGGTGCGTGTGATTTATACTTTGTACAACATTATAGTAAAGATAACACTCCGTGTAAAAACAGGCCTGTGAGTCACATACTGCGAACTTGAAGGTGGTACTAAATCACACACATCTGATAAATATTAAATTTGCCGTCGTTCATAGACAGTTTCGGTAGCTAACTTAATTAGTAAGTTTGGTAGATGAAGGACAGGATTTCATTGAATTAACGAGTTATCAGATACAACTCGCCGGAATTTCGGCATGGCGACACACGTTTTCTCGACACTAATTCCAATAAGTTACTTTAATTTAATCTTACATATTTTAATTTGCTTTGTACCCACGTAAATTTTTATTCGGTGAATTACCTATTTAGGAAACAAGATAAAACGTTGATAACGCAAAAAACAAACACTGAGTACTTGATAACAAAACTCGAAAAACGTAACAATTCGAATCATTCTAAATCACATATTGTTCGGACGTAGTCGTAATTATGAGAATGTTCATAATACCAGAGAAAGATCTTCGAAAGTTGGTGTGCTCCAACTGTGGTAAATACCTTTCTGTCCTACCAATAAAAACGACGATTAAGGGAGATGTATGTGGGAGATGTAGTGATATTCGTGGTGCAAAATCGAGTGTGGAAAACCGATATAAAGAAGGTCTGTTCAGGTGCATCAACTGGTACGATGGATGTAATAAGTTAATCTTGTTTGAAAATTCAAAAAAGCACGAGGAGAAATGTACCAGTGTCTCTCATGCGTGTCCCATTTGCCCAAGTTTCTCATGTACCACTCTGGAGATGATGCACCACTATAAACAATACCATAAGAGTCATTTCGTGAATTCGTACAAGGTTACCTGTGACGTGTCGGAGGAGAAGAGTCAGACGTATTTGTATTATTCGGACGTAGTGCTTTGTTTTTGGTATTTGCAATTTGAAGATAAGAAGCTTTCAGCCAGATGTGTCAGTTTGGGATCGTCCGATGAAGCATGTTTGATTACCCAACAGCTGATTATTGATAGAATTGATGGCCAGGAGACTAAGTATTTCAGCAAAGTACAACACTGTAATGGATTGAACAATCCCGAAGAGCATAAAATATCAGTACCCTTCAATTACATTAAACAATTTGCAGACGTTCCCAGACAATTCGATTTGCGGTTGAGATTGAACTTTGTTAAAATAAATCGCATATATGAATTAGAATTTAATCCGCAAAAAAAGATTATAAAGGTACCACCTACACCAAAAAAGGGAATAAAAGAAAAACGACACATAGAAACTCAAACAAACAATGTGACGAATGAAAGTGAGAATTCACAGGAAAAGGCAAAGGTACAAGTTAGTGACAAATGTGTTCAAACAGAGTTATATTCGGAAGTAGTATTGACAGATCAGTTTAAAGAGAACCACCCAAATTTTAAACTGAGCCCTTGTGGAACAGCTGTAGTGTCTTCAACTACCCAACGAAGAATTGAATTGGTATGCTCAAATTGTTTACATTTTACAGGTAAGAGAATGATGACGATCATGATGCAAATGTATTTTTGATAATAATTGGAATTACTTTTAGGTACAAACGTTTTAAGGTGCATAAACAAGTTACATGTGGTGTGTTGGGATTGCAAGGCATGGTGTACCCTTTGCGACGACAAAATTTTTGACTTCGCCACCGAATCCTCCACAATTAACGACGATCTATTGATTCCGTGCAGATGGGCATGTGACAAGAAATTTTCAGGAGGAAACCTAAGAGATCACGAAAAAATCTGCCCCGTACAACCACAAATTTCTTGTCCTGTTTTATTATGTGATTACCGATCGATTCCGATAAATATGAAAAATCACTTTACTCTTCACAGACAGTTTGACTTTTTTACAGAATGGCCGATGAACTTGTCTCATATTGGCAGAAGACACTCGTACTTTTTGTTGGGAAGTCGCATGTTCAAGGTTTCGAAGTCGGATGATTCCACGACGGTGGAAATTCAATCAATGAGTGAGCTCACAGATCACATAATGGTGTTGATTGTGATGAACATGCAAATATTTCTTACGGATGGCCACCCTGTAGTTTTACCGAAGAATGAAAATGTCAAGTTCCTATTGAGGAGAAATAAGTCTATAAATATTTATAAACAGTAACATTTGTAATCTCTTAATTGCAAAAATAAAAATTCTGTTTTCACTTCTTGATGATCTAATAATTTATGCGAATATTTATAACATAAATTTGTAACGAAATAATAATTTATTTTCACTTGACACACACCTGACAAAGTATTTAAATATTGCCATAATTTAATAATAACTTCACGTTGATGGCCAGCTATTAATCTTCTTTGCAGTTAAGTCGGTGACAAGCAGGAGCTGTAGTTAGTTCCGTGCGTCATTTTGTTGTTGTCTTCCTTAAACTAATATTCCGATATTTTCACGCCGGGAAGTTCGCCCGCTTCATTCCTTACAAATTACAAGGTAAATATCACGCTGCAGTAACACTTAAATTCCCCGCCTCTCGCACTATCTTATTCGCCAGAAGTTTGCCGGGCAACAAAATTTCGCGTGTTTTATGGAAAATTGAAAACTTGGAAATTATTTATGTCGAGACATAATGTACGGTTAGTGTACAGGGAAGTAAAGCTTCTTATATCAACTTGGGTAACTTCATTATTGGACTACACATTCAACAAATTGTCCTCCTATAAACGGAAATTGCTTCTTAAACGTTCCTAATTTATTTTAAGGTCATGTCATATTTTATTTCACACAATTTATTATGAAGATAATCTCTTTTTCTTTCGCCAGATAAGCGTTCCTGAAAATAAATTACTGGTTAATGGTAAACTCCATCGATCTACATTTTCTACTAAATCTTTTAAAGATAATTGCATCAATTGAAGTAATTATGAATGGAAAAATTCTATTTTACATAAGAACGTAAAATAAATAAACAATGTCATAAAACCAGTGACGTATTTCAACAGGCCAAAAAATATATAAAAATGAGAAATTTCGGGGGGATTGTTATTTTTACACTTTCTCATTTCATTCGAGAGAGGTATAATAGTAATATAAGGCTCCGGGGTATAAAATTTCCATTTTTATGACAGTTTAGTTTAATATAAAAATAAAGTGGATATGTGACTTTAAAAACAATAAAATAACCTATATCGAGACCTCTAGCAAAGAAATAACCTTTTACTTTTAAAATATGATCTAATAAAAAAACTAATTAATTTTTCTGTGTGTATATATAATATATTACCCCTAAATAAACAGCCATTGTAGCAACGTCAATACAGTTCGAAATTAATCTTTAACGCAAACGCAATAGATATAATTTACTTAACAAACATAACCGTAAATCCGGCAATTCGAGATACAAAACACATGTAACAAAGCTTGTAGTAAAAGTTTCCTAATTTAAGTTTTAATCCCGATTTATTGCCTTGATCTAGAACGGGCCATAATGGATATTAAATGCTTTGACGACCCTCGCTATAAATCAGACCCGAATAAATGCACCCTTTTCGCCTTTTTCAGCGGCGATTGTCCTTAGAACGTTCAGATAAACAAGATGTGGAGGACGTTCATTAATTTTAATACTTCCTGTTCGTTTAACAAACTTGTTATTAATCAGATGTGATATATTTTTACAATAATGGAAAGTATCGTCGTGTAACAACGGCAATATTTCAGCATCGAATAAATAAAAGTAAAAAAGAACCGAAATCCACCGCCGCTAGATTTATTTAGCCGATGTCCGGTCCTGAAGGTAAACTGACATAAAAAAACCAGAACATGCTAAATAAATTACATTTTATTGTAGCGTGCATTTTCGCTCGTCCGGTCCAAAATACACCAGTCCGTATTGTTTCTGGCAAAAAATCTAAACACCAGTTAAAAAATCAAGGAAACAATTTAAAATGAAGTAACAGGAAAATATGTTTTCTATTCAGTTAGTTCATTTCCGTGGTTTGTTATGTTTTCCCAGCATAATTTCTACAAACAAGACCGATTGTTATTATTAAATGCCAGTCTTTGCGAATAAATAGGAACGCGGGACTACATAATTACATCCTCATAATTATTTTTTAGGCGAGTTCTAGTGGAATGCTCCTCGTACCACCTGTAGTCCTGGCTGCTACAAATAGAACGTTCCCCTCCACCAAGGATTCAATTAACAATTTGCCGTTGTAAATCAAAACATTTGCATGTTAAAAGAGGCGATTTGTCGTCGTGATCACTATCCCTTAACGGTTGCACATCCTAGAAAATTCCAGCGCGATCGCGATTCCGGAGAGCGCTACCGGAAAAATGGAATAGTTCAATTTGCACTTGTTTAGCGTAATTCGGTTGATGAATAAGGAATGACGCGAGATAATCCCGCGAACGGGATAAAGAGCGAGACAGGAAGAGTCCCGGTCGGGATTTAGGGGATGTGTGTGTACGTGAGTGGTGCCTGGGGGAGAATAACAAAAGAGTGATGAAGGCGGGATATGATAATGGTGATTACATTTTTTCCGTGCCTTCTCCGTCCAACTTACGGCTGCAGTTATGAATGGAGAAATTAAATTTCGCCGGTCTATTATGAATGCGATGATTGGGGGCGGCGCACGGGGCCTTTCTGCCGCTTGGACAAGTGCGGAATGTTTAATGTTTGTTGGGCGAACAAAAAATGTAAGTAGCTTTAAGGCAGGTTCTAAAACTCGTGATTGTTTATTTAAACTGATTTGATCGAAAAAACGATTTTAAAAACATAAAATTTATATTTACATGGATTTTAAAAAACATTATTACAAGTTTAAAACTAAATAATAGTAATTATATAATATGAGAATAAAACAATGAAATGTTGATAAATTAGCAAAAATTTAACAAAAGGCTGTTAATTAATTTTTATATACAAATGTTATTGTTAGCAGCGAAGCAATTAAAATGGCGTTTGACAAAAACAATTATAAAATTAATTCCGGCTTCAAATAATGTTTAATGTTTATTTTAAATAAATAAACACACTTTGTACATTAACAGACTTCATCCAATTACACGAAACAAATCTGTGTAGCAAGACAGTATGATAAATTCTTTAAAAACTTTGTAATATTGGCAAACTCATATTTTCAACTTTTAAGTAAACACTTATAATTTGTAGGAAAACTTAATTAATGGAAAAGTTTTGCAGTTTGCACAACTCTCTTATGAACTTTGCTTTTTAAGTATTCAATTTTCCTTAAAATAGTTCTAAATTTTCTCGTTTGTATTCACTTTAACCCAGTTAGGAAACACTTAAATGGACTTGTAAGGTGAGACGTAAAAGAATCAAATTTATGTTTCCTCTTCATTAAAAAACAAATACGAAACTCCTTAAGAAGTTTATTAGTAAAAACATTGTTTGAACAATTAATTTAAGATGAAGAATTTACTCTGCTTTACTAGGGAAGAATATATATAGAGACATCCTCCGAAAATAAGCCCTATCGTAATTTTCGGAACTGTTTGTAAAATAAATAAGACCCCCGAAAATGATGATGTTTCAATGCACTACGAACAGGCTACTTAGACAAGAAGGATAGCTATATCGCAAGATATGAGAGATTCGGGCCAATGATTCAACGGGAAATGGATTTGGAAGAAAATCAGAATATAATTCAGAATTTTATTTATGACGATGTTCCATGAGAAGATGACATGACTGTAATTGAATAAATTTAAATTTCTGTAAATCTGTGTAAAATAAATAAAAATATATAAATATACTTTTATTTTTGCCCTCCACCGAAAATAAGTCCTAGCGCGTATTTTTATATATATATATATATATATATATATATATATATATATATATATATATATATATATATATATATATATAAGAAAGTATTGTTATACAGATATTTAAGTGATCTGAAACAAAGGCAGTATAAAAAATTAAAACAGACCAGATGAAACATGTGACAATGTACCTTTTCCCTATTATTCCATTTGTGCTTCGCTGAGTTATTTATAATGAGAATCTGCCCGGGAATATGGAAAAAGAGCAGAGCCGTAAAGATAATACATTTAATAACCGTTGAAAATGTTAGCGTGGTGCTCGTGCAGCGGAGACAAATCATGACTGGGAACCTACTGCCGTACTATTTATTTTATTGCACTTTATGACATCATAAATGAAACAGTACCGGAAATTTATTGTCTTCCAGTTACATTTCTTCTGAAAAATTCATTCATTTTTCTGCCCTCCACTTGTTTAGTCGCAGTCCGCCTTGATATAATTATTTTTGCGATGCCCTTCTACTTTATTAATAAAACATTTGACTCGAGAACAATATATAAAGCTTTAAGCCGTCAATTCGAATAAAATACTACGGCTTGGAAAATAGTTATGCAAGGAGTGCATTTGTTGTGAAAAAAAAGTCCTTATGGCTGTAAAAGACAACCAACCTTTCAAGACAAATCATTGTAAAAAATTTGAAACGCACGTAATTTGCTTCGATTAATAATATCAAGTATGTCAAACTATTTTATTGAAAGTTTCCTAAAATAATTGGACTTGCAATAGTGCACTTTGTAAAGTTGATTAACATAATTACAAGACTCGACGCAGATTAAAATGCAGGAGTGGATTAGTGCTCTGACAGAATGTTTCGAGTACTTATCACCAGCCCCCCTTTAATTACAAATTTTATGTGAATTCACTTGTCGAAATATTTTCTTGGGGTATTATCTGAATAATGCATAAATATAGTTCCGGAAGCGCGGGAAATTACGGCGAAACTTCAGTTATATTTTAATTTCAAACGCAAATTACTTCCATAACCAAAGCCCGCGTAACAGATATGCTCCGCGAGACTTGTCCGTATTAAATTAATTCAGTAATATGAGATTTTCAGGGGGGTTTTTCATTTTAATCACGCTCCAACCCGGGACAAATACAATTTATGTTTAAATCAAAAAATGGCTTTGCCACTAAGCATCTCTAATTAAAATGCGCCCGCAGTAGTTCGTGTCGTATTACAAACATTTCATTTAGCATTAGACGTCCACTGAAAATGCCACATATAATTGTAGCACTTGTTCTTTTTAGTGATGTTCAGTTTTAATAAAATTTTTCACGTAGTGTCAACAGTTTAATCCGGCATGAAGGGGAAGATGTGTCATTGTCCGTTGCTCCGCACGTTCTTTGTAAGCAAAATTGGTTGAAAAACACGACAAATAAACACGCGTATACCTATTGCGATTCATAATTGAAAGCAGCCTCACGATGAATACAAAATTTTATGAAACCCCGCCGATAGAAATTGTCGCACTGGCCGTTTCTTCACGAATGCAGGCATACTAAAACCGACGAAAAACACAATATTTTTTATTTTTATATCCGGAATCGTGAACGTAAATGTTTCTCATGTCATCGCAGATGTTCTGACATTAGGAAGCTTTTATTATATCACGTAAAAAAACTGTGTGCGAACAATTGGGAATATGAGATCGAGGGTTATTGTAATTGATATGATGCTGTGTGGTAGATTACTTACAAATGGCGTTATTACGAAGATCTCCGACTCCCTGTTTTTTTACATGAATGTATCAAATTAATACTGGTTGTTTCAAATGGAAACCATTTTTGGAGTTTGCCCATGAAATGGCTGAAAAAATTAGATTTTCTAAAAATATATAACTTGTGATATAATTAATTATCTTCACATAAGAATAATGAATGAAAAAAGGGAACGTAACTAATAATTTAATTTATGTTTTTAAAAACCTTTTTGTACTGACACATCTTGTTAAAATTGTGATATATTTAACTAATTAACATATTATTAATAGAATAGAGTTGTTGAGAAATGTTTTTTGAATATCATAGTTGACAGCTATTATATTTTCAACTACGAAAAAGAATTTTGTATATGTTAAATGTTTCGAAATTCATCAGAAATTTTATTAAAAACAAGCTGTTTATTACACTTCTATAACCAAAAAATTTTTAATTATAAAAATTTCATGTGAAAATTATTGTGAAATAAATTTCTTATGAAAGCAAAATTGGAATAAATTTCGGTCCTCTCGAACAATTTAGTTTCGAAGCAAATTTCCCGTATGAGTAGTAAATACTAATGAGCCATACTTTCGAAATTTCTTGGATGCATTAATTGCTACAATTACGAGTGATAGCTAGAAATATACATACAGTATATACATAAATATGACGATGTTACGAAAAACGTAAAAATTTACTAAAAACGTAAAAAATTACTAAAATCTCAAAAATTCATTAAAAGCGTGAGAAATTACTAAAAACGTAAAAATTCCATACGATCATTTTCCATACGATCAAAATCCATACGATCATTTTCCATGCGATCAAAATCCATACGATCATTTTCCATATGATCAAAATCCATACGATCATTTTCCATACGATCAAAATCCGTATGATCATTTTCCATGCGATCAAATTCCATACGATCAAAATCTATAAGACTAATTTCGATACAATTAAAATCTATATAAAATCCATACGGTTAAATTCATACTGATTAAATTACATAGTTTCAATTTAATAACTTTATGGATTTTTATTTTTTTACTAATACTAATTTCCTGAAAAATCATTAAAAAAGTAAAAATAAATAATTCTAATTCTTTCTGGATTCACAAAAAATTACAAGAAACTTAAGAAATAACTAAATGACATCATTTTAATAAAAAACAATTCTTTTTAATTTAAATTACTTTTATGATTAACCAGCTGCACTTCGTCCGGGAGGCGTCTGACGTGACGGTCCAGTGGTGGCATGCGCGTGAGCGGCTCGTGGTACTGGACAGTACTTGGACATTGCAACATTATTTTTCTAAAATAAAAGAATTTTTCTAAAATAAAAGTACCTTAAGATACTCCTTACTACATTAGCTACCTGCCAATAAAAGTCCAGTCAAAATCGATCCAGCCTTTTCAGAGATTAGCCGGAATAAACAGACAGACAGAGAGAGAGACAAAAATTGTAAAAAATGTTATTTTGGTGTATGTAGCGTATTTATATTCATGTAGTAAAAAACGGTTATTTCAATATTACAAACAGACACTCCAATTTTATTTATATGTATAGATAATTAAAAATTATGTTTGTTATATTTTTATTATTATTTTAAATATCCATATTAATGTCAGTTATGCAGTATGTTTCATAACAATACGGCAATAACAGCAATATAATTGTTTATTAATGAGTTTACTTAGGTGTTATTAACATTAAAAAAAAAAGTAAGGGTTAAAGGAAAAGCAACTATAAAATAAAATAACAAAAGTTTATTTAGCATCTAGTAGCATATTCATTATTTTTAATAACTTCTAAACGCCTTTTTTTCATTGATTTCAATAGCTTTTCAATACAATCGTTCAATATTCCTTTCCACTGAATTTGAACTCCTCGTGGAGTTCATTCAAATTTCACAGTCTGTGGATTAGGGTCTGGGTTTAGTGCTGACCAAGACACGTACAAAATTGTTTTTCATTGCTCACTGACCAGTTCACATGGTCTCGCTCCTCTACTATATTTTTTGGAGTAATTAAGGGCGGCTGATTTTCTACCATAGAGACTAGTTTCTTTTAGTCTTCGTTTTATGGTATTCACACACTAACGCGTCTATTTCTTGATTTATGCAAGAATTTTTATTTTCCTGTCCATGACTCTGTAAGTCTTGCGTTTTCTACTACTTTTGGGAACTCCTTCCAGTTTATTCCTCCTGTTAAAATCAAAAATTGTCCTCATCATGATCAATTTGCTTAAATTTAAATCGACTCCCATTTTACTATGCTTTTCACCATTCCTGAAAGTTTTCTACAATTTGTTGTTTTTATATTTTATCGATAAATGGACACCTCTAGACATTTTTTGCTTTAAGGAACGATATCGAACACAGAAATAAATTATAAAATCAACAGTATATATATAATATACAGTTTGATTGTTTTACTTATCAACCCCGTGCGATATAAAAACAATGTAAACATTTAATAATTATAAAATTATTTTAAATTGAAAGGAATCGTCTTTTTAATAGCATGATTATGTTTGTTAATTTGTTGTTCTACATTGAGAGATGGTGTATTGGATTATCTTAGAATTTTAAGAAGTAAAATTTATATCTTAAATTACCAAAAAAAGTAACCACCAGAAAACATAATTACAATTTTTCGAATGTGCCAAATGTTAGTTGTTGTAATAAGAAAATGAACTTTGGACACTTTACCTAAATAAATACTTGTAACAGCCAAAATCTACCAATTTGAGGGTTAATTATTAATCTGTTTTTTTACCACATTTGAAACAAATTTATCAGTTTTACTCTGCCTGATATAATGATTACGTTGTGATAATCCGTTATGAGGGCACGCTATATTCAGAATTAAATTCGATATTTTACCATGGCGACGGCTTTGTAGCAGAAACAATAAAACAGAATGACAAATTGGGTATATTTGGTTATTGTGCTACGTCGGTGAGAAGCGCTTTGTAAGCCATATAACGTCATTAGTTTTAATTAATTGATTAACAAATTGCTGGACGAACAACCCCGAGAAATTTGACCATCTTCCGCTAATTACTTAAAATTCTAATTAATTCCCTCATTTCCGTGCCCATTTAAGAAACATTTATCTTTCCACTTCATTTTAAACTTGATTCATTTAAACCTGTAAGTCTAAAATCTTGTACACGACATAGAGTAAAAAAACCGCAGCCGTCAAATTAAAGCGACAATCCGCACAGACACGAAATTAGTTTGGGCGCGGCGTTTTTTTCCCCGTCCCGAAATAAAAATTGAATTTTCCTCATCTAATTCGGGGGAAATTATCCGTCGCGTCGCAGCGGATGCTGGCGACGATTTGCAAGTCAAAAGTCGACGTAGAACGGGGTTAGTGGATCAAGCCGACGAACTTAACCAGAAAAGATTTGTCAGACGACACGAAAGATCCCCGCGCAATATGTTAATGCCCCTCCCCTCCTTGCGCTGCTCCGTTCATGATCTGCAGGTAATGGTAGTTCACCCCAAGATACAGAAATTTTATTTTGCAACCATGTGCAGAAGTTTTACTAGCAGTTTTGTTTTTTCTGTGAATTATTGTTGTTTTACTATCATATAAACTTGTATGATTTGGGAAACGTTAAACTATTTTTCTGTAACACACTGAATGGTAAAGTTGTGCGCACTTGACGAAAAAAAACAACGGCAAAACGAGAATGAAGTCGGTCGTGAATATGATGCCATATCCGACGATCTGGCAGAGAGAAACGAGATATCTGTGCACCTTGAACAATTTCCGTCAAGCGGTTTCGAGAGAATGAACCAAGGTTTTGTGGCGCTATCCGGACTGACTATTTTCAAGTTTGGCAAATTTAATAAATCGCTGGAACGCCGCTTCAGAAGGGAGATACACGAGAATGAATGTACGTGTATCACTATTCCAGCTCTACACTTGTCAGATTCGGCTTAACGCAAATATTTACTTGAGTTGAGCGTTTTGCTGTTTATTGATGACTCTTTTGTGGTGTGCTTCAACACAAGATCAAGGCCTACGAAATTGTATAAGCTAGTTTTTTGTGTATTTTGAATGGCTACTTTTGTAATGTTTCCCATGGAAAAGTAAAGAATATATAAATTCTGCAGGAAATGAAGCCAAAATTAAAAATTTAAATTGTTGATTTTGTTAATTAGCTTTAATTTTTTACTATAATGTCAAACAATAAATGAAATCTAACAAGTGTCAGTCATCATATTAATTTTAGAAAAAGTACACTCAACGCTTTATTGGATATTCGAATTAACTTTTCTCCTTCTGGTTTGGAATTACTGGTAACCAAATTGAAACACCTTGTACATAAAATAAAAAATGAGTCTTTAGAAATGGTAATATCTTTACAATTGGTAATTAATAATGACGAATAAAAATCAAAATTTATATTTAATTTAATAATAATTTAAATAATAAATAGAAGCTTTAAATTGAATTAATCAATATATTATAAATATTATAGTGTAACTATTTTAAAATGCTTCTAATATAATATAAATTTCTAAATAAATAGCAAAAAAATCATTGTTTAAAATAAATAATTCATTCTAAAAAGAGTGGTCATAATTATAACAATCTATTAAAATATATTAAAAGTGTTGAATTGGACAACAGTATATAGTGTTCATTGTTGTGTCTATTGTGCAACTGATCAATTTTATTCTTTAAAATATTGCGTACTTTTTTATTCTTCAATGGACAGAGTTACAGGTCTTTACTTCATTGCTTTCTGTGAATTTAAATCTCTTATTTACTAGCGGTCTTTTGTTTATTATAATTATTTATCATTTGTCGCCCCGGAGGAAATGATACTTGTTAAACTTAGTTTAAAGACTGCGAAGAGGTTTCTACTGAAAATGTTAAAAGTCTAGTTTTTATTCATCATAGTCACTGGACAATAGAACTGTTATGCAACTCGTTTTTAGTGACAAATCTAAATTTAATTTATAAAAAAATATTGGTTCTGCTTATATTAAACGTCCTACGTCTTATAACAAAAGGTTTGTTATATCCACAATGAAACGTGGTGGCACTTCAATTATGCCATGGGAATGCTCCAATTTAGGCGTAGGCTCCTTAAACTGATTTATGTAAGGGAAATATTAAACAACAATTTACTTTTTTATAATTCAAGAAGCTTGAAGAAATATGGATTTGTTGTATAGTCGGAAATAGGTCGAGTTTATGCCACGAAGATGGGATAAAATTATAAAACAAAAAGAATATTATATAATGTGTTAATATTAAATAATACAGATATAACCATAAAATAGCTCAGTTTAGAAAAATATATGTAACATTTTATAGGGTAAGAATAAAGTAGTTTTTATAGTAAACAAAAACTATGAAATTATTTTAACAATTCACATTAAATAAAAAAGTTATGGCTAAAATATTTAACATTTCCAAAAGTTGGTATAATAATGATTACTATGTATTGTATATCCATTAAAAAAAACAAAAACCTAAAAAGTAAGAAGCAATATGTTATTTAATAATAAACTAATAAACGTTAAAAACATTAATTTGAACTTATTAATATCTTTAAATATAATATTTTTTAAAAATCTAACACTTACTTATTTTTTTTAATCTTTTCTTTACTTCTTAATTACACAATACCTCAATAAATTTCTTCTTTATTGAATTGTTTAATAAAATACATGTAGAAAATTAAAACGGTCGGGGCGATATGTCAATAAAATTAAAACATTTCGCTCGCAGGCCGAAATCGTCCGTAGCACACAAAATTTTCTGTTGCCACCGAAATGACTTTGTAATAAACGATTCAATTAATCATCTGTGCCGTGTTTTTAGCGGGCCTTTGCGGACCCGCCATCGTATTATCCTAGCTTTAATACAACATATATTTTAGATTATGTAATTAACTTAATGTCGGAGGCCCGGACGAGAAACGAAATTGAAATGTTCGAAGCGATTCACTAATGGACACGCATATTAATCAAATGTCGCGGATAACATGTTATTAATAACGCCATTGATGTTTATTTATCGGCCGGTTTTCGCCGTGACAACACAAATAAATCAAAATAAATTTAAAAACATTCATTAATAATTAACATTTAAAACTTCTATAATTAAATGTAATCATTTTGAAAGTATTAATTTTTTAATTCAAATATACAAACCAATTTGTTTGGAAAAGAATTATTTAAAACTAATTAACGTCTTTAAGTTTTAACAGCAGGTGAATGAATTGTAAGATATCAACTCCAATATATTTTATGTAGAACATAATATTATGAACTTTAAAAAACCTAATGAATACAAATTGAAACAGTCCTTCACGGTTATCTGTGTGAAATACGGCCGTGACATAATTTTAATTTCGCGCGTGCACAAAAAACCATTTAAGGGGCAATATGCAGGAAACGTACGGCCAGAATTTGTAAATATCTCACGAAAATCCGAAATAAGTTATTCAGCAATATTCTTTTGTGCTAAATGTAAATTGGGCGAAAGATTCCGAGGCTGCACCGGCGTCTCAAAGTTGCAAATACGCGGGACGCTCTCGAGCCATATTGTATGACTGCAGCGAGAAACTTTAATTAAGTTGCAGGTGTGTGGATGGGGAAAAGAACCGTGCATGCTTTTCACTAATTCACAAATCTTCACGCACGGGAAAAATAAGAAAAAGGAATGCATTTTTGACGGAGCGACTTTTATTACCAATTTAAATGTGTATAGATGATACGTGTACGTAAAATTCGAAGTTAACGTTTCACTTGGCGGGGTGTAATCCGCCTCATTTTGTATGAAGTAGCCGTGAGCATAAAATGTAAAGAGGATTACAACGGGCATACTCTTTGTGAAATAAGACTATGTACAGTAAACGCCGGAGTGAAATCACGCAGCTGTATTTTTATCATGGGGCCTTTGGTGCAGTTCGTTTTTTTTCTCTTTTGCCTATTCGCCTCGGATTATTTAAAAATGTCGCAACAAAGAACTCTAACTGGGCCCATAAATAAGAATTATCTTTGTTGTAGTCGATGTGCACTTTATACTACGCTTTGTCGACAAATTTTTGCACAACCTCGCATTCTTCAGTGTTTACCAAACATTCCCTTTTAATTTTATAAAGTACATTCTTAAAATTTGCACCCAAAATTTTATTATTTAATTTGCTTAAATTAACAAAGTAAATTGATAAGACGAATTCTTACTAAGTTACTTCTTGCTTCACGAATTTGTATCAATATTATTGATGAAATAAAATTGACGTTGCTTTACATTACAATTCCAATAAAATAAAATACTCTTTACATTACAATTCCAATAAATACTTCAAATACATAAACTTATTGATCAGCTTACTTCCGATTTAACATTAATTGACGAACAATCAATACATTAATAACCAATTACAGTTGCACAGATTCCAATTAAATATTGTGTACTTGAAACGAAACATAATCTTGTTCAACAAACTGGCAGTTTAGACTTAGCATTATGTAAATTAATCCGGAAATAATTAACCGTATAAGTTTTTTCTCTATGCGGTATTCATAATTAAATTTCCAACAGAAACAGTTCGAAATTTTAATTGATTTATCGAAACTTATCAGACTTCACGTTTACAGGTTAAGGGAAACGAAATATTAGTCACAATGGGTATAATGGTTAGTCTGTTGTCGACTGATTTCATTATAGTATTTCGAATTAAGGGCGTCGCCACATCAATTAAATCTTTTCTGGGAAACTTGCCTCTAAAATTGCACACAAATTACGATAAACCCGTTCGTAACCCTTTCATCAGCGCATCCCGCATAAATAAAGAAATAAACGAAATCAGTATGTCGGTAAGTACCATAAAACCAAGACTAAAAGAAGCTGGTCTCTATGATAAACGGCAAAGAAGCCCTTCATTTCTTTTACAAGAGAACATGTTTTGAAACAATTTAGTTTTTCGATGAAAGTCGATTCCAATTATTCAAAGATCCCAAGTATACTGAGAAGCATGGTGGAGGAGGCATTATGGTTTGACGATGTTCTCTGGGGGTTAAAATAGACATGATAATGGATCGTCCTCTATATTGTCACATTCTGGAGAATCATATGGTTCCGTTTACCGAAGATGACAGAATAGTTCGCTTCTCAAGGAGTACGTGTAATGTCTTGGCCAGAACAAAGCATCAATCCAAATAAAAACATTTGAGATGAAATTGATTTGGAAATACATGCAAAAAGAGTGACAAATTTAGATACTAAATAAAGGGAAGCTAAATGTACGTAAGGTTGTTATGTTATTTTATAGTTGCTCTACTTTTGAGCATTCAATGTTTTTTAAATATTTAATAAATATTAGCTATTAGCTATATTAGGCCCAACCTAAACAGCATCAATCACTTCAAAAAACTAATAACTTATTTTAAAAGTTTTTAGAAACTACTTTATTTATTACAATTCTAACAGTAAAATGTGTTTGTATTTAATATATAATATAAATAATTGTACTGAATCAACAATTACATTTTTATATTTTAAGCTTATTTCCTAAATAGCAATAATTTAATTTTAAAAAATGTCACTATATAAAATATTATTTGTAAATAATTCATACTATCATACTTCATTTAACTTAGAAATAAATGATAAAGATAACATTTAAGAAAATTCAATTCAATTTATTTAAATATTTTAAATAAATTAAATATATACATACTAATGTAATAATGATCTTAATAATATTCTTTTTAAAACTCAAAACGAAATGAAAATTATTAATAAACCAAATCAAATTATAACAAGACAATTATTTAATAATAAAATTTATTTTTATATATTATGAATATTTAAAATATATTATAAATACAACATAATAAATATAAAATCTAAAATATTTAATAATGTAGATTTAAAGCTTTATCTTTATTATTAAAATATTATTTTGACGATCACAAAACCACATAAATAATATTTAATTTAATTATTTCATATTTGCTCCAATATTTACGTGAGCGGAATATTGAATGTGGGAGTCCCACTGAATCAATATATTATCAATTTCCGTTTATTAAATTCAAGGACGTGGATTGTTATCTGTTAGCTACGTATAATTAGAGGCACAAACATCACAGCTCATTAATTAAAAAAAAATTGTTTTAAATTGGATGTATTCTATGAATTTTACGGACAAAACTGATATTATATTCAATCAAAAATTGATTGGATAATATTGTTTCAGCGATGCAGGGAAATTTGAAATTGGTTTTAGTGGTGTGCTTTAGGTCGTCGAATATATAGTAATTACCCCTTGTTGAATACGTTTTAAATGTGGGTCGAGCCAGTGTCAGTTTTAAATCATCTACATTTACAATTAACCGAAAATGTTTATAAAATTGTTTCGCATCGGTTATGTAATGGCACTTTTGGGTGCAGTTAGGTTTGATAAATAACCGGGTGGACGTGAATTTTTGTTTAAAGTGACCCGTCGGTTATTTATTTATTTTGCGGCGCGACCATTTTTATTGGACGCAGCTTGTATTATTATATTAAAACGGGAAGTCCTCTTTTGTGGTCGTCGGTATACCGTGATTTAATTTATGATCGAATAGAATGCAAATGAAATTGTGCTCTTTAGAACGTACCGCATGCGTGGGTTTTGTAATTGCATTTTAAATTATCATCATTTCCAGCTCCTTGCATATGCCCGCAACGTACCTATAATATTATCTGTGGAGGATTGCGAAAAGAATGACGGACGCGTCGGCTGATACAGTTTCGTATTAGTTCAAGAAACCGTAAATTTCCATAAACCATTTGGGACCCCGGCTGACGTAAACTGAATTCGGTAGGTACGCGAATCCCACGTCAAATTAACACAAACCGAGGCAAGTGATCCGCGAAACTTAAATCAATGCAACAATTTCGGGGGCCAGTCGAATGCCCAACAGGATTTCAATGTACGAATTAATTTCGATCAGATTTTGGCGGTGGGACGTTTCGTATTGTGTTTGCGTTATAAATTGGATATGTTAAGTCAGATATCATGAATATCAACGACAGAGCAACTGGGTGTTACCTATTCATTTGTGGGGGTTGCATGTATCGACAACATGTTGTTCGTATACAATGTTCCGCAACGTACAGCTTACTAATTATCCTTGTCCTGTTGTTTTAAAATATTTAATGTGTGGAATAAAACTGGTTGCAATATATATATATATATAAAAGGATTTTGATTGAGATAAACAAAAAGATATTCATTGATTAAGGTTCTTAAACACTGACTTTCATAATACATGTTGGAATTCTAAAAAAGTGTAATAACTTTTTTGACAAACATTAAATTCTTTCTACAGCAATAAGAGATACTTCACAACAAATCATTTTAATATTTAATATATTGACATAAGATGAGCAATAATGTAATAAATATCTAAGATATCACTATATTTCCAGCAAATCTCAAGATTGTTAATATTATTGATTATGAGTCATAAAGATATATAATTGATAATTTATTTTAAAAACAGTTTCTAATTATCAAAAATATTATCAATATAAAATAGTCTATGAAAAATACTATTTTCCAATTGTTTCATAGATGATATCTTTGTATATTTATTACAAATAGGTTTTATTATATATTATGTATATAATTGTTATAAAAAATTTAAAAAAATATTATTTTTATAAAAAAAGTAAAAATTAAAAAAATTTTAAGTTTAAAAAAATCAGAATGTGAACTTAATATGGGGTATTTCCACTTCTACTACGAATGACAGCCACACATCTTCTGTTCATACTTTAGTATGATTTGGGTCCAAATTTCGTCCAATTTTCCTAAATTTCGGGTAGCAGACTCCCCACATCCCCAAGTTTTTCGGACGGTTAAGATGGTCCCTTAAACGTCTCTCTCGAGCAGGAAGACCGGGTTGCAAATTATTTTCCCAAAGTCGAATAGTTCCAATATTTATTCGAACCCCTTCTACGTTTACTAACTGAGACTTTAAACTTTTTGTTTACAATCACAAACAACAAAGTCTCAAAGTTAAATGACTAAAAAAACGATATTGAGCAGGAGTTGTAGCACGATTTCTACCATGAACTCGTCTCCTGGTATGGGTCACCAGACCCCATGTGCCGTTATTACGCACGAGAAATTTATATATGGGATACAACAAATCTTGCGGTGCGGTGCTTTAATTTCTTGGAAATATATCAAAATTTCACAGAAATATCATCCCCTCTTATATACAGGTGTTTTACAACTTAACCGGTATTTTAGTTTAGTTAATTTTGGTTTTATTAAACTCTTCAAACATGAACATTCATTACAAATGAATTAATAATTTGTCTATTCTTTCGAAAGTTTACATTACAATTTAGATGAAGAAATCAGTTCCTATAAAATATATATATATATTTTTTTCTGGCGTATGCTTCCTTAGATTGATTTATGAGCAGGAATATATTAAATATCAATATGCTTCCAACAACTAAAATTGTGATTGTTTGGTTAAAAACTCGAGGATCGATATTTTATCTTGCCCGTCCCAATCTCCAGTCATGGGAGATCACGTTTATAATCAACTTCGACATAAAAATTTTATAAATTTAAATGGACACATCACAGGAATTCGAAAAGCTTGTTAATGATACCTTAAATAACACAGATTTAATCATGAAATTTAAAGTTGTTACATTTATATCCAGTTCAATTTAGAAAAATATATGTAACATTTTACAAAATAGGATAAAATTGGTTTTATAATTCTGTATAAAACATCATTAGTAATTTAATATTATTTTCACATTACACATTAAATAAAATTAATTTCAGAGCTAAAAATCAGAGTTATTATCGAATTGAAATTAAAGGAAGTTTTTCAAGCATTTTTTAAACTTAAAGCCCAGTAACGAAACATCTCTTTAATCTTTTCTGACGTGAATAACCCTTGTTGATAAAATTAATAATGTTAAACGCAACTCTCGGTGTAATTACATTTTAAGTGATGTAATTAATCATGTAACGGTCGCAAAAGGAAATTTCAACACTTGAAAAACGCTCCAGTTTCAGCCAAGGCGTCCGCGTCAAATTTAAGATGTTACACAGGAAAACATTAAAAAAATTACTTGATGAATGAAATGCTCGATTGACGGTTTATAACATATTTGCAACGGCGAATACGTGAATTTTAGAAATTATTTCAATTAATCGAAACAAAATTTCAGTCTATTTGCTTTCGTTCGTGCCGTACGAATCGACGATGTTCCCGATGCGAAACGGAAAACAACTAACTTTGCTTTGCGGATTTATTCAGTCTAAATAATTAATTTGCGTAATTAATATAAATTTTCATTGGAGCGCGTTAAATTTAAGTGGTTAGCAAATTAAACAGTGCTTGAGGTCTGATCAATTAGTTTAATTTTCATAAACTCCGGAGGTGTTGATGGAAATTTAACGGGTGCTACGAACTTTATTATTACGATTGTAGTACACAGTCAGTCAGTCAATGTAGTCATTAAATAAAGATGATAAATAATTATTTCGGCTTCGCACATTTTTTGCGACTTGTAAGTTTTATTAGATTTCAGCCGGTAAATCATTTCGTTTGATTTATTGAATCGACCTGATTTATCTGACATAATATTATCATAGGATAGAGAATTGGTGCGGTATTTTTGATGGTACAATCCTTAAACGTACGTTAAACATTCCGACGGAAATAAATGCACATAAAATCACTATTTCAAATGGTCGTAAACCCAGGTCCATCACCCATTACGTGATATCCTCTTTTTTACGAGATAAAAAAGGATAAATACCCTTTGCCGGTCACGCCATTATTCTTTTAGAACCATTTAATGAATAATTAAAGTGGTTTTCTATCCAGTTATGTTTTGAAAAAAAAAAACCGCAGCACATTAGAATAAATTTAGTCCGGGTATTGCATTAAATATGTCTTGCCAGTTTGGTGAACTGTTTTAACTGTTTTTCTTTATTGTCACTAGACAATAATAGAACTTTTCTGGCAATTTTACGAGACCTAAAATTAAATCCTCTTAGAATATAATCTAGTTATACGCGTTTCTGGCTCAGTTGCGGTAAATAAAGGAATTACCCTTCGGGGTAAAGTTTAATTTGTTTTAACGTAAACAGGCCAAAGAAAAAAAAAAACACTGAATTCATTATTTTTATTTATTAAAGTCTGATTTGAATTTATAATTGAAGCTCTTACATTTATTGTCGCTTTACTCACTGCTTCGATAAACGTAAGCACCAATAAAACAAGATTAATTAGCGGAAATAATTAGCTACACTTAGAATTATAAATTATTAAAGTTTTAAAATGTCATTACACTTCGTTAAAAAGTATCGAAACTAATTTAAAATATAATATCGAGTAAAAAGAATCGAATCACTTTTCCGTTCAAAAATCTGTTGATTCCAACGGTAACTGTTCACTAAAACTTCCCGGGCAGAATTTCAATTCAATTTCATGCATCCACACGTAAAGTTTTCCAGTTTCTTTTTTTTAACTTTTATTCAATCTGAATTTTTCGACTTTATGGCAACTTTTGCGTTCGGTTTACGACAGATTGCATCACGGGTTTCAGATTATGACAAGAATGCCGATAAGCTAATTTACGAGACTCGAGTTGACAAATTTTCGAATTTGCCACAATAAAACTTGTCTACGAGGTAATCTAAAATTGTGCTTGTGACTTGTTCGGTCGATATTTACCGCTCCCTTTCGGTAATAACACGTTCGACTACAAAGGAAGGAATAAATAAGTAATTGTATCATTAAACCGACCTTTATATACGCACGTACATGAGAATATAATAACCTTCTATGGAAATCTTGGTAATTTTACGAGAGTATTATTACGCCACACCGAAATTATGGGAGGTGCTGAATATAATGGCAACAACGATTTTCGGAAAAGGCGAATTTAATTCATCGTAAAGTTGTTTGGATAAAAAAGGATTTGTCCGCGATCGACATGTAACCCGGAACAGTCTTTAAGCAGGCACCCTGCCAAGATGATGGCAAGATATATGAATTCGTGACGGAAAATGATAAATCTCAAAAGTGTGCAACTGCCACAAAATGTTCAATACGAAAGATTATCGGTAATGTGGCACCGAGTGTTGATTTGAATGTTGTCAAGGTTTATTTTTGTAAAAGTAAATGAAACTTTTACTGGATTCGAAGAATTCTACAGAAATGACAAAAAAAGTTGTAACTATTGTGAACTATAAAAAAAATACAGTATAAGTTAATTGCTCGTAAATAAAATGTCTGTAAAATATGTTTAAAAGTGAGTTCCAATACCTCTATCCAAACTTGTTTTTTTTTACATTTCCACGACCCACCTCCAGTATGTCTTTATGCACTAAACATGCAGAAGAATTAGTTTTTTCAAATTTCAACAGCAGATTTCTTTGATTTCGACCGGGCTAATTTTTGCCTCATTTTGCTAATAATTGCCTCATATATTCAACCTGGTGGTTTTCTGGAGCAAAAAATGCTCATTATTTCAATCCTTAGTAGAACAGGCCTCATCGATCTATGGAGTTGTGAAGGGTACTACTGTTCTTGTTTAAGTAACCAATAACAGAAAAAAGGAGAATGTTTGAGTGTTTTCAGTATATAAAACTGTTGTATCCTCCTTCATGGAAAATATTCCAAATTTAATCACGAGACAACAGAAATTCCATGAGCAATATACATACATTTTTAACATTTTTTTCATTCCTTAATTTTTACATAAATATTCTTAATTCTAAATGTAAAATAATAAACGATTTCATTAACTGATAATTTATTATATTTTGTTTCCCCTTTACCAAAATATTCAGATTTTGCATAGAACTGAAACATCATAAACGCAGAGAAAGACAGGCACATTAATTGTGGGGGAACGAACGAAATTGTAGATTTACAAACCGGCAGATTGAAAGGAACCCTCTAATTTGTTGAGGTTGCAACTTCTAAATAAATATCAGAAATTCTCATTAAAAGTTAAGATCTAAGATTACTGCCACGTCTGTTCAATCTCTGCATTCGATCGATTCAGATTAAAAACTCCTTAATTGCAGATTTTTTTCCTTTTTTTTAATTATGTAAAGCAGTCGGGTATTTATATCCTCGCTTAATTGGGATTTCTGATACTTGAATTTGAATTCGGGCATGATTGATCGCGTATTTTAAAGATGTTGCGAATCAAAACAGTGCTGTTAACGAACGGGGAATAAAAGATTGAAACAATATACCTAAGAAAAGTTGGTGGATGCTTTAAATAATTTATTATTAATTAAAACTTTGTTTAACATATTAACTTTAAGAGCAAACGTTTACAACCGAAATTTAATTAACAGAACAGAATTTTGCTTCATCCATAACCCAAGAAAAAAACAAAACAAGGGCAATATAATAAATTAAATGTCACAAACAATCAAACGTAACGTCACTTCAAAGTTCTTGTTTCACTGGAAACTTTTCAATGTATTAAAACGTTAATGGAACAAATGTGTCCGAAGTTTCCGAGTACTTGCACGGAATATATCTAAAACCTTTCCAAAGGTTTAATTATATGCGTATAAATATTTATTTCGCATAACCCACATTTGAAATTTAACAAAACTGCGGGCCGGGGTCTATTAAACCGATTACCGGGGTTTCTCGTGGCATAATCATCAAAGACGGGCTTCTCTACGTGTATTAAAAGTAATCGACCTGGGGAGATAATAACTTGGAAAAACATTATGTTTTAAGGTACATTGTGTGTA
Source organism: Aethina tumida (assembly GCF_024364675.1). Lineage (NCBI taxonomy): Eukaryota > Metazoa > Arthropoda > Insecta > Coleoptera > Nitidulidae > Aethina > Aethina tumida. The sequence goes on along the minus strand of NC_065437.1, from coordinate 16,894,615 downwards.
CGAGATCCTGATTTACATAAAACAAACATTCCCCTGTGTCTCACACACAAATATTTGTATGTTGCTGGTAATATAAAGTTGGTAATTGCAACGCAATTTATTAATCAGTCGAAACCCGAAAGTTAGCAAGACATAATCTGTTACTCGACCGAATTTACTAGGCTTTTAGCTCTGACATTATCAGTAGTTGATTTAAGTTGCGTTCGTTAACTAGGTTGATTACCAAGTTCAAATGCGACGTTGTTTATCTTGTGTAAAGCTGTTAATAACTGAAATAATATGGTTAATTCGTTGTGCGTTCCAAGGACTAAAATTGCATAGTTTGGGGCGATAAATGTGTTTTCGGTGGGATTTCTGACATACAATAGAAAACATTACTGTGTAAGTTGTTGCAGAATTGTGTTTTTGTTGCTGTTACTGTCGCCGTCACTGTCTTTTTGTTGTTCCTGGCACGTTTGTTATTGTTATTAACGCTATTAGTGTAATTTCCTCTTTGCTGTACATTGATGATTAAAATTATAGAATAAATTTGAATTTAATTTTCATTTCATTAGATTTATTTGTATTTTTTTCTTACTGAACCTTATAATTTAAAAAAAAATCAATTAAAATATGAAATAAATTTGAAAATAGTTTATTTCTTGTCCATTGTTTAATGACTTCTTGACATTGTCCGTTAATCATGTTGACAAGACTTTTGATGATGGTGCTTTTTGTTCGGAATTTTAATTCCATATATTGCCTAGATGTTCAATTGGACGTAAGTCGGATTTTACGGAGGCCATGGAGAATATCCATCATCTGATGCTATCGTTTGGATATCTAAGGTTTTTTGCAGCTATACTTTGACATCTTACAGTTCGATTAAAAACATCAGCAACGAAATTTTGGGATATTTCTTGATTAATTTTCCTTAATGAATTTGTCGGATTGTTTATCGACATCTGTCTGATGTTTTAATTAATTCTTAAATTTTAGAGATGATTAAGTCTATTATTATTCTGATGTGTTCTGATCAATATTTGTTTTTATCCATCTCCTTCGATGTTTAACGAAATCTGAAATTATTTCTTGGAAACTTAAGAAGAATTCTATTTTTTGACGAGTGTCAAAAATTTAAACGCAAATAATATTGAAATGCACTATCAAAAAACAATGTAGATCACCTTCTAAACATCAGTTATGATATCTTAAAGCGGTATAATGATTTTTTGACAAACCCAGATTATAAAAAATACAAAATTTCTTATAATTATTTCACATTTTGGCCACTATTCATCTTTGTTTTTACAGTTTAAAACAATCAATTAACCTTTTTTTATCACATTTCAAGTAAAAAATTGTTAACGGACAATCCACTTTTTGTCGTACATTGTTCTAATTTGTTGGATTTGAAATATTCTGTGCGCCCCATGGTGTAAATTAATTAAATATTGCCAATAGAACCAGGTACGCGAAGCATGAGGGTGAAACACTGAGCCGGGACGACAATACCCCATAAATTATCTAATGAACATATTCTTGGCATCAGCTTGACGTCCGCACAAACGGGGGTCGATCGCAGTTTGTATCTTTGGCCGCGGCAGTGTTCCTGCACGAAATTAGCGTACAGGTTCGAGCGGAATTGATCGGGAATTGACCGTAAAGCAATCAAGGTGGGCCATCAATCCACTGAACGTGTAATAACCATCGAGTGGGCGACAAAGCAACACCGTACAAAACAACGTCGGCAACGTTGGGGCGAGGTGTCAAAGCGGCAGCAGCTTGATAAAACCAGCGATATACACACGCGGGGTCCCGCTTTTGTTCCGGACGATCCGCCCGCCGTCAGGCCCTTTCAAAGATAATGAAACCGGAAATTTCATCCGACTTTGTTGTTTCTGCGATGCGGCCTCCCATGTTGGATGGCCTCTGCCAATCATCCATTAATCTGATAAAAATGTATTTCCACCCCCGAAAACTCGACGCGAATCGGTGATTTATGGTCGACGCGTCCCGTTTCCGACGGCCAGGTTCGCGTTTTCAAAGTTTCACGTTCGCAAGAACACCGAGTGGGCGATAAAAATTGTCGGATAACAAAAATAACGTTATATCGTGCAAACAGATGGGTCGCTTTAAAACGATAACAGGGTCAGCACTATAAAAATATTGAATACGTCCCGACGTACATTTCCCGAGAGTTTTCTCCGAGATAACTCGAAACGGACCTTAACCTTTTTGTAGAGGCCCACCAACTGATTTCTATTTCGTGTATAAAATTTTATAAAAAATTTAAAGATATAAAATATTTATGCAATTTACATACTTCAATACATTTTAATATTATATTCTTTATTTTTTTATATATCTGTAGAAAAACTAAAATAATTGAAACTTATCATAAAATGCTTCAGGGTAGACTCGTTTAATGTGTGAATAACCTTATTTATCGATCGTCTTCAACGATGTTCTTGGAAGACTTATTATACAAAATGACATATTAATCGAGACGAAGTTCATATTCTCCCTCGATTTCAGTACGGTGCATAAATAAAATAAATCTTATTTTGTGAAATAAAATTTTATAATTTGTGTAGTTCTTAGCTTTATTTATTAAATTTTACATTTAGACAACCAAAATTTCAAACGATTTGGTATTATACTCGCGACCTCTCCATGGATAGTACAAAACTCCGTGACTTCTTTGCACTTTTCCTACAACGATATTCCCCTCGTGGTAACATTTTCCGATGTACAATTGTTCTCCGGTTTCACTTATTCCGCCAACAAAAGCATTTTGAGGAACCATACTACCATAACAATTTGCCCATTTCAATTGTGAGTGACACAACATTTCGAACTGCGACATTCTGTGTTCTTGTCCACCCCAAGCTACGAAAGCTCCGTAATTGTGAACGTACTTGCCTGACAATGTTGCACCATTAAAATGGGCCCGAATGATGTATACATCTTTGCCGTGGCCGGTACCCACATGGTACGCACCAGGAACTAAGCAATTCGATTCGATCCAACAACCGATGTATGGTGAAATCACAGGTGCTTTAAGTACAAAAATTTAAATTAAATATTAAAAGAAATCATGCTAATGAAAAGTTAAAGATAATAATAATACCTGTAGTCATATTACTTAAAGTACTTGATTGAATGCATTTATCTCAACAACTGACACCAATAAAATTATCAATTCTAGACTGACTAAATTTTTTTACAAACACGACAATTACACTTTCACACTAAAATCAGTGGTTCCAAACCATAACAATTTTATAATGCAAATTACATTAGTCATTATTTATTATATATATATATATATATATCGTTGTTCGGGTTGCCAATCAGATGCCAAAGTGACAGGGACCAAATCAGACCTCTAAAGATGCAATTCACTCGCGCTAGTGAAACGTTAGGAAATAATTATAATTTAGTAACCACTGGTTGCGTTGTCGGACCAAGTGCGTAGTTCACCAGATTTTGAAATGAAATTGATTGATTACTATTCCGGGAAGTTGCAGATATGCTTATTTATATCTTTTGATTGTTGATAAGCATGTTTGAATCATAAAACATATACTTCTCATATATATATATATATATATATATATATATATATATATATATATATATATGTATATATATACAGAGTGTTACATACATACGAAACTTTATGCACTTTTAAATATAAAGTCTATTTCTTAAAAAAATTCTAATAAAAGTCCAACAGAAAACGAGATAAACAAAATTAAAGTTTGTAAACTTACTCTACAACTTTTTTATGCAGTGTTTACTTAATATTTTCAATTATTGTAACCCAAAAAATTTTTATCTGGTTTTTTGTTGTTTCAACCGAAGTATACCGTGCGTCTCCGGAAACAGCAGCAAGAAGGAACGTTGGAACATTTGGATAAGACGGGCCGAAGTTTACTTGCAGAAATAAATGAAGAAAACTTTGAGCTGCTTTTGTAAAGTAAGGTTTGTTACAAATTTTAACATTTTTTATCTCGTTTTCTGTTGGACTTTATCAAATGAGGAGGCAATCACTTTTGTGAGCAATCACTTTGCAGATGAAAGCGCCGGGTACTATTTGGACAGGTTAGAGAGATGTTTATATACTAATAAAACAAAATATCATATTGATCTGATATAATTTAGTTCCCCATTAACTTCAAATGAAAGTTACATTTCAACAGGAATGTTTGTCCACTCTTTTTATGCCACAAATGCTTTTTGTTGGTGATCTTATTTTGTCAGATTTTTAATTCTAGATGCTCCATAGATGTTCAATTACTCTATGAGGGCCAAGGCAGAACATTCACCATTTGATTCTGAAGCCTCTATGTTTGTTTTAATTTGTATTAAAATTTTAAATTTAAATTTTATAATCTTAAAATATTTACATAAAATCCAAAATTACCGTCATGACCGATGGATGAAAATAACTAAAAAATAGAGCCCGAAAGTTAATTGTTATAAAAAGTACTATTATTTAATTAAATAAATTTGAATGAACGCCTAGCAAACACTTCAGAAGTCAAACGTCGAATATATAAGTTTGAAACTCGTTAGTTTAAATGCAATCTTCCGAATCACTTACATTATTGGCAATAATTTTAGTTTCGGAAATAATTAGTAAAGTAGTCATTATATCTGTCAACGAGATGTTGCGCTTGCGGGAAATAGATGCGATTACGACTAAAAAGCCACAATAAACTGAATTCAAACAACGAGAGCTGAAACATTTAATTGAGTTTCTTGTTCCGCAAGTAATTGAACGTTCATTTAGCACTTTTGTGGCAATCAACGTTAATGCAAATGTAAAAAAGGCAGTTAGGTGGTTTTCTCTAATAAATAAACTGATGGAGGTTCCGGTATTTCAGTCTAGTGCGTAATGTATGTCGGAACGAAGCACTTTTCCCTCGCGCAGCCCATGAATATACAGTTGATAACGGAACAGTGCTGAATGCTGTATTTGTCGAAGAAAAATGATTTTCACTATCTTCCACCACTCAAATATACACCAGGGCATGTTCTGAAAAATGGCTTTCATATACGGCATAAATTTTAAAAGTCACTCTCGTATATAAATATATTCCGTTGACTCTACACATGCATGCGCTTATTCCAAGAAGCATTCTCACATTTTTCTTAGTTCCGTTGCTTAAGTGGGTAATAAAACTGGGAAAACAAATATATGCACTATCTTTTTATTAGTATTACTAACTAAACATTACAGTTACTGTTTAAATGGAACATTTTACCCAATATTTATATCAAATAACGTAAATAAAACACAAGGAACAAGGAAAAATTATGTACGTAAACTTATCGGGTTATATATTACATATTCAATTCAATATCTCGTATTTTTAACAAGATATACGCCTTCATATATCTTTATAATTTATTTTCCAAATTACAATTGCAAATATGACTGCTCCTGCAGTTCGTATATCTAAATCCATCGGCGAACTCGAAACTTCCACGTATTTTTGCATTTGTATCATTACTTTGCAAGTACTCCATTATTCACTTGCGGTCCAAAAATAAAAAGTGCAAATGTGCAATTTTTAACCATACAAAATTTCCATGCGAAGCTCTACATGAAGTTATTTGTTTAAACTGTTTCATTAGCCTGTATTCGTATCATTAATTAGTGAATGATGCAAGTTTCTACATGCGATGTGTGCAGCGAATTCAATATTGACTCGTTCCAAATTAGTTCGTATTATTAAGCAAAACTAATATTTAAATGGGTTTAAGTCAGTAAACTAGACATTTCTGTGCATCCCCGAGTCTGGATACATATTCAACATGTTCCCTATGCCGTGACGGATTTACGAATATGTGTGCAACGGTATGGGAGAATTCTTGTAAATCTCGCCGTGTTTGTCTGCAATTAAAATGATAACGTTTAGTTCGGCGTGTTCCAAAAGTTGATTTATAAAAAAATATGTTTGCGCACTAAAAAAAATTAATTATGGCGTGTTTTAAATGAATAACGTTCAAATATTCAGTTAATTAAATGGATATTCTATCGAATATAAATATTTGAACTTTCCGAATTTTCATAAAAATTAACGCGTAAAACCGCAAAACAATTCTGCGAAAACTCGCACGTCCCCGACCCGAAACCGCATAATTTCCATGTACGTGCCCAAACCGGCACTCTTTTGTGCCGACGCGTGTATGGCCGGAACGTAATTGACATGCCGGTAATTGTTTCAATATCAAAATTTGAAACGTAATTCGTGGGCGTTCTTAAGTTAAGGCAAACTTGGTTGAACACAAGATCCCGGTTAAAATTTGACCCTGGGCACGATATACAAATTGCGGTGTTTCATTCGATTTAAACTTAAGTTTGAAGGAGACCAGTAAAGTGTGGAGGGTAACGTGTTGTGTTGTCGTTTTACTGCGTTTGTATCAAATACTCAATAGCGATATAAACTTTGCTTGATGGCTTCAGAAACCGCCAATGTTTCCTTTACAAGTAGCAAGATATTGCTACTATGTGAGTATTTTGCTAACGGCTAAGCCTCCGGCGTTATGTCCGTGAACACATCTTCAATTAAAGCAAACAGTTTTTCTCTTGAAAGTACGAGGTATCTCTGATTGTTTCTGAAATATACAGGATGTTAGGGAAATGAGTGCCGAAAATTTAACCACGGTTTAAACTCGTTAAAAGCAATAAAATTTATTTATTTTTTTTTTTTTCGAAAAATTCATAAACTAAAATTAATATAAGACAGAACGTAAACTGTTAAAATAATATTAATTTACAATTGTTGTTTTATATAGTATTATAAAAACTACAGTAGTTATAATCTATAAAATTTTACAGAATTGAGTTCGACATAATTTTGAAAGAAATTTTTAATGATAAAATCTGTGTTATGTTTGCCTTCTCTGTGACATAGATTCCCCCAATTTTTGAATATATGACAAGTTTATATTCCTTTAAGCTTCGAATATTTTATCGGGTTAATGTGTGATTGGAATAAGCAAGACAAAACTTCGATGCTTCGATCTTTTAACCAATCTGTCTCAATGTATGATTTGATTAGGATCATTTTCATGTTGAAACATATTTGTATAAGTTGTTGTTTAATGTATCCTTGTACATAAATCAGTTAAAGGTGATCCTAGGCAGATGGATAGTATTGTAGTGTTTTGTCTAGTTTTGTCCCTGGAGGATGTTTAACATAAGGCAGAACAATCATTTTTAAATTAAATTTATCATTAAAAATTACTAATCACCACTGTTCTGGGCTTCAGTGAATGTGATCCTAAATATACTGGTTTTAATAAAAAATGCAATTTTTTTGAGCAATAAAACAAAATTAAATAAAAAACTACAATGTTTTTTTGTATTACACCTTTTTTGTATCAATATCCATGTTTATCTGTGGCATTTTTTACCAATTATATTTTTTTAGTTGTACTGTTGGGTGTCAAGCAGTCAACACGTTAAAAATGACCACAATTCGTCGTTGTAAACATTTTCGTCAGTTAAGGCCGTCCTGAGCGGCAATCCAGATTTGGATGTCCGAAAAATACCACAGAACGAAAAGAGCAGCATTTGCAAATGGTTGAGTTTAGCGAAGAATCTCGTTTATGTCTGTGGGCCCAATATGGTCGTACGCAATTGGCAATTGAACGGCATATAGCTATTGGGAGGAAATAACCTCTGGTTTTCCTCCTAGGCAATTTGAACAATATTCCAACAAGCCAGCTCCCATACGCCAGCTCCCATACGCCGAGGATCACAAGACAGTTCCGCCAAGAAGCCAATGTAGTGGTACTCCCATAGTCCGAAATGTCACAGATTAAAACCCATCGAACTTAGGATGTTATCGGTAGACAACTCCGTTCTTTGCCCCATCCTTCAGACAATTTAGCCGATCTGTGGGTTGCTATACAGCAAGCTTGGGATGAAATAACGCAAAATACAAGAGAGTACTGTGTGGTACAACAACACAATATTTAATAACTCGAAAAATTCCTATTGTAATGTAATTGTAATCATTTGTATATCTTACTTAAATTGTACTTATTCTGAATATTTCTTTAAAATTACTCAATAAATACTGTGTTGCATTTTTTATTATGTCAAAATTGGACGTTCACATTTTTAATAGAAACCATCTTTTTTTTCTTGTAAGTTTGGTTTGAAAAAGATCACATCTCCCATTTCCTCCAAGTTGTCTTTATTGTTGACGTTTTTCGAACTCAAATTTGTTCGTAGCAACCATTTGATTAGTTTCTTTAATTATTTTAGTAATATGAGAACTGACTAATTTATTTAACCGTAAACTCTTAGTCATCTTTTATTGTTAATCTCGGTCTTGAAACTATCGAAATATATTTTTTCTTACTGTTTCACTTTCAGCTCCTAAATAAGTAGTACAGTTCATATTTTTAATATAAATCTAATCATTTGTGATACCATGTATTTTAACTATTCCTCATATTTCGAACAAGTTTGTTGGCGCATCCACCACAATGTAAACATGTCTCGGGAAACTGCGCATTCGCCATTTATTGAACAGTTTTGTCAATAATCTTGGTTGACACATCTTAAATAATGATTTTTAGTGGGATTATCTAAAATGATTTTCCTTGTAATTGTATCGATATATTCGCCCTTTTTCAGTCACTTTTATGAAATGGGAGTGACCCAGACGGGATTACTATTCCCATGGCACAATACCAATTAGTATGACATTTCTCGTCACATTTGTGACATCCATGTTAATTAATTCTACTAAACCCACAATTACGGATTAGGCTATATCCTTCGGACGCCTATGCATTGTATAATACCTATTATGTTGCCACGAAATAGATCGACATAGTATCTTCGTCTAGTCATTAATTATGGACGAGCATCAATCTAGCAAAATGCATTTAATTACGACAAAATTAACTTAAAACCGGGAATAACGCTTCTTATTTCCACCGTCCAATATAAAAGTGCATTGGAACCACTTAAATTTAATTTCACTTTTAGTACCATAATAATCGATAAACAACACTTAAAAAGAAATTCCAAGAAAATTGCCCTCCTCGAACGAAATTCTCTAATATTCTCCAGTAACAAGACGAGATTCGCTTCACGAGGCTCGTTCTAAACTACTTTATACAACAATTAATTCCGTTCTCCTGACAATTTGAAAATAATCTTATACGCTTAATTTAAGGCCACATGCATAATAGAACACCCCATCGGGCTCTGATCAAAGCGGTCTCGGCCAGCAACAAACCCTCTTCGCGGATGAATATTGCAGGATGGATGAGCCGCTCCCGCAACATCCTTTTATTTCCGTCACCTTTGACATTATTAATACAATGTACGTGGATGCGATGTGTGCGGTGCCTTCGGAATCGACGCCAGACTAATTGATATGTGACCCGGTTCGTACTGACATCCACTTGCCCTTTGAATGCTTATTATGAAATTGATTCGGGCTATGGGTTTTTATTCGATTTGTACCCAAAGAATAAAAGAATGGCGACGATCGAAAATTATTTCGTGTAATTCTTAAACAATTGTAAAAAAATCATTTTTCGATGACTTAATAAAAAATGCTCATGTATAATCTAATAAATTGAAAATGTTCATATTAAACAATAAAATCTAAAGTTCAAAAGTTATTTTAATAATTTAATGAAAAACACTGTATTTAATTAAATTTGAAAATTTAATTAAATATATTTTATTACTGTTTATTTGGTTTTGTACCATTAACTATAATAAGAGTTAAATTGTAAATTACAGGAAGTCACTCTGTGTGTTCAATTTTATTTACAAATGAAATATTTACAAGTATAAAATCATTTTTTTAATGTGCTATCTAAAATTGAAATTTAGAAAAAACAAATGTCGTGCATGATGTCTCTCCCAAGATTCAGAGGTATCAAACGCTGTTATATCTGTATAATTAAATTGAAAGGATTTAAATAACTTAGATCAATTATAAACAGCCATAATTATTATAACGGTCAATTAAACAAAATAAACTAGGATTAAATAAAACGAGAGATATATTGTAAATTACAAAAGGAAGGCAATGTCTTTGATACAAAATACCTTTAATATTATGTTTGATAATGCTACCGCGTCCAAAGGATTATAACCTTAGTCGTAATTGTGGATTTAACAAAGACCTGGTCCGATATTATTACTATAGTATTAATTAACATGGATGTCACAAATGTGAGAAGAAACACCAGACTAATTTGTATTACGCTACGGGAATATTAACATCGTAAAAGACAAAGGACAAAAACATTTATCTCTTTAGCAAGTTATTGAAAATTAAAAAACTGATTGAGTGCTAGCTATGTTTAAATTATGACGTTCAAATTGTGTTTATGTTGTGTTTAACATCTGATATCCCATTGCTGACAAACCATAACACCAAACCGAAACTATAATACAATTCCTGCGATGCAAATCGTTTAATTTACTTGGTATTTCCCCTGATTATCTCGCCATTATAATTTCCAGTTAATGAGCGTTTAGTAATTGGAGCAATAAATTTATTCCAGATCCAGCGGTCAGAATAAACAAATTATTAGTCGACCCGCAACGAAATATCTTTCAATTATGCGAGTAGCTGAGGTGCATGCATAAATCACCGGGTCAATGCTAAGAATACAAAATTGAAACAAATTGTTTGTTTTAACTGACTGAATTAATTGACACGTTATAAAAATCAGTTATAAAAAAATCTATAAAAACATGAAACAAAATAAATTATTATTTTTTTTGCCAGTTTATGCCCTAACTGATTTATACCTCAGAGATTTAAAAACTTCCAGATTCAATCATTAATTATATCTCTCATTTGTATCGCTCAGGAATTCAATTTCAAATTTATCAGTGCCCATGGGCTTAATTACAAGGATCATACAATCAACCAAATAAAAACCCTTAAACTGATACATTAAATTATGAATTCTCCCATAACGATTTCATTCGATTTTGCTGTAATTTATTAATATGATTTTTATCGAAATTCACAATTAACTGGACAATAAATTATAATAGGTAAACCAACAATAATATATTTATTGTGCGGTTCCAATTTTAAATAATTGTTATTTTAATGCCGAGGATTCCGGTATATTTTTAAATCTCTGATTAGCAATATAATAAAACATTCCAGTGACAATTTTATACCAAAATAAACGCCATCCAATGAAAGTGGAGCTTTCGAAAGATAGATTTATATTTTTTAATTAAAATTTATTTGTTAACAAGTGTGTCAGTTTGATAAATTTAGTTTTATGTGAGTAATAATCTGTGAGTATTCGAGTTTGAATTTAATTTATTTTTCGGTAAATTTCGTTTTCATACAATAATAAATTTAATAAATGTTTGTGTTCGTATTTTATGTTATTCACACACATGAAAAACTGCATAAATTTTTTTGACGTTCAACAAAATATAAATGAATATAGATTAAATTAAAAAAAAAAAAGATGAATTGGAAATAATTGAGGTTGGCTTTCGGCTTAACTATATAAGTATAAATATTAATGAAAGTTTCTATTTTATTTTTTTGTGAATAATAAACATTATAACATTTGACGCAGTCCAACACACAAAACAGCATTTTAATTAAAACCGCGTGCTTTTTACTTCATATTGCATCGTTATTTTAATACATCAGAGAGACAATGATTTGCATATACTGAATAAATATAATGAGAATTTTTCCATTCTCGAAGTGTGTAAATAAAAGCGCGAGAACAGCGAGAGAACAATTATAGTTGCTTAACACAATCCCTCATTTAATTTCCTAATGAAAGAGCTCAAAATAAAAAAGAATAATTTGAATGAAACTCTTGTACAAATAAATATACAAGTTTTAAATACAGAAGTTTTGGTTGCACAACAGAAAAAAAGGAGGGAGGAGGAAAACGCTGAAACATAATGTTTCATTTGTTCTCCGGACAGTAATTTCAGTAAATAAATTTATTTTTAACTAGCCCAGCCTACCCGTCTTCGTCCGCCCTAATTTTAATTACTTTTTATAACAGTTTTCGCCTCCTTGTTTGGTATTACCGGGTTGATTTTAATTTACCGTAGTTATTTATTAGGCCCGTTTCGTACTTTTGATCAAAACCCTTTTTAATTCCAGTTGCCTCTTGGGGTCCACGTTTTTATTTTAATCAACAAATGATGTGTTAATGTTTGTGTGTGATTTCGCGCAACAACAAGCAATTTTGTTCCAGTTCGCGGCGGAAACGTTTAAATTAACTGGCTCGTGGGAATGATCGAAGTTCGTACGACATAGAAATTTCTACAAGGACATTATGGATGCCATTTGAAAATCGGCTTGTCAATGTACGAAATTCAGTGAATTGCCAGCTTCAATAACGCGAACAAATTGCCCCATGGTGTCATATAAACGTGTAGAATTGGAAATTTATATTTTATGAGTCTTGCAGAGTATTTTTGATGAAGTTCCTTGCATCTACCAAAATCTAGTCACGTTTTAAAATTTACGATGGCTCGTTCGTAATACCACTTTAAAATTGCTTTTAATCAAGTTATTTACGTATCGCCCATTTGCATTTTAATTAGGAATTTTTAATAATATTGTAACAATGATTTTTTGACAATTAACAACGCCTCTAATTGGATATTTGACTCAAATTTATAATTCAGTTTCTATGAACAGCAAAAAAACACTAATTAAAGCGAGTTTTGTTCGAGTTATTTGTGACAACGAGTCCCGAACAAAAACGAATAAAAGGCCCATTTTAACAATGTTTAAATCAGCAGTAACGATCGAATTGGAAATAAAATCCATATTACTAGACGATGAGCAAATTACTTTCCAATTAAGCAGGTTTTTATTGAAAAGTCTGCATTATTCAGTGCAGCAATGGTCCGAACGAATTATTTCAGCTTCTATTAAAGGAATCGATGGGAATTTTAAATGTTCATTTGTCTACAAATACAACGGATTTAATTAGATGACGATACGATTCTAATAAAGACATTTATTCGAAAACTGTCTGTCGAAGTACATCCATCTTTCATTTAAATCGAACGCAATAAATAAATTGTGCTTGAATTGTATTGGTATTTTCTTTTAATGAAAGTGTGAGTGTAGCTCTACTCTAAAGGACTTTACTCAATATTAAAATAAAATTGGAACTTCACAATAGATTCACATCTACTAAGTAAATATCAGTTGTTTATTAAATTATTAATATTTATAAAATAATCTTGTTTAGCTTGCATATTAAGAATTATATGTTCATTACAGTTTAAATAAAACTAATTAAATTATTTAAACAAATGCATGGTTGAATGATTAATTTAAATTAATTTCAGCAATGTAAATTTAGAAACTGATTTCCATCGGCTATGTGAAATTACTAAATTAAAACAAATTTAATTAAATGAATGAATATATTATTTACGTTGTATGTTTTATCAAAAATATATTTTCGATTTTAATTCGCTGCGGACAAAAAAAGTGACATGGGAAGATGCAAGAGGGCGGAAGAAATTCAAATCTTGGCACATAAAGACACAAAATCAGCTTAAGTTTCCCTTTTTCTCTTCGAGTCGTCAGTGTCTGGATTTATCGTGCCGGTTGCCGTTCCCCGATTGAATCCCTGCGAGTGGTTGTCATTGTGTCGGAAGGTGGAACTGACCCCACCCCCATTCTGATTTCCTGGCAGACACTCGAGTGTAGCACCACTCCGGTCTTCTCGTTCGAGGGCTCCGGTGATTACTTCAACTCCACCGGCACGCTGCGACGATTCAAAGAATGAAGAATGTGTTTATTAGCCCGGATATATTCATCTTCACTTCACTTGTGACGAATGACGGGTTTTTTGAGTATTTACTCGAAGCGGTGCGCCGAACTCGACCGTGAAATCAAAGAGCTTTCACAAGGAGAAAATAAGCAGAATTAGTCACATAATTTGTGTTTTCAGAGTATGCAGACTTACTTCTAAAGAAGGATTAATCATTTTTAAGAAGAAAATATTGTTACCAAATCTACAGAAAGTTACGAAGTATAATTATGGCTCGACTACGCCGCGACCACATCGTCCAATAATACCATCATCAGCATCACTCTCCTCCATCAACAACCAGTAAAATTTGCGTCAATGTATAGGCGTTGTACTACGGATGTTTGTGTGTTATTTATACATTAACCTTATGTTCAATTTATTTTTATTCTAATATATCTATTCAACTGACGCTTGTGTTGCCAGTTACCTATCTAATTTATGTATATATAAATCTGTTTAATTCCAAACAATATCTATGAGTAAAAAAAGTGAGTTTGTTAAAAATTATTAAGTTTCTTAACAATTATTTGTGATCCAATTAGTTCAAATTTAATAATGAGGTACTTATTCAATTCAATTTATCTAATTAGCTAATCTTTAAGTTTAACTATTTACCCCAGTTTAAGTAGTTAAAAAAATATTTTTATAAAGTTTATGTATATTACTTGTTTAGATTTTTTCATGAAATCGACGGATACATACTACATAAGTTCAGTATCCTAATTTGAAAAAATACTCCATACACCAATACTGAGATTACTGTATTTTTGGGCAAGGGATGACATACGTAATCAATTACTGTAATAAACGCATTAAAATACATGCCAAATTCGGGTTCGTCCGTATAAACGTTATACGGATAATATAATTATGTATTACGCAACCCAAATAATTAAAATGATTTGTTAGTTTTGGTATAATTTTAAAATTTAATCGCGCGGATGCAGATTGCCTTTCGGCCCACTCGATGTGAACATCAAATTTAAATTATTTCGCAGATGTTCGGGTACAATATCGAATTAAATTAAGCATTTTGATTAATTATGCCCGTACTTGGTGTAAATTACGGCCATCCAAACGTACGTAATTATGTAATAAGCAATTTACAGGGTGGTTACGCACACTGCAGGAAAATTTCGAGGTTTCGTTTTAAATTAAAATTTGAAATATAAAATATAATAATCAATTTAAAACCACAATCTAGATACGTTACAACCAAATTTTTGTATTGGTGTATACAGTGTCAAAAATTTATTTATTTTTTTATTCTTTGAGTTCAGTTCATCGTTAAATTTGGAAATAATTTGGCCGTCTAGTGATACATCATGAAATTATGGAATTCCATTTAACTCATAACTCTTCAAAACGCAGGATAATAACAGGATAATTTGTTGTTATAGATAGAAAGATCACCAATTAAACAGGAGATTCCAAAATTCATCTTTTCTTGCCTACACTTTACCGGACCCAGTATCAAGATGACGAAGATCTCAGTATGAAATTGTGGAGGTTCAATTCATTATTAATTCACATGAGACATGAGAAAGATCAATATATTCGAAATTATGAATCCCTGAATTTTTTATCACAATTAATCTACAATTAAATCTAATTAAATTTAAACATGTTAAATATGTTATTATTTCATTGGTTAACTTTAAATTAAGTCAGAATAACAATAATACAATTATCATTTTTAGATATATAATTTAAATTCAGCAACACTCCGTATGTGCATGGAATATATCTCATTTACAAGGCAATTAAATCACTATTTACTCACTCGCATTTACTGCTTGGAAATTGCACACGCACCTGCAAATAATAAACCATATAATTCATGCAGCTTTTCATAATTAAAAATGATATGAAACATATTACATAGTTGTTTTAATTAAGCAGATTTACCATTTTAAAACGGGCAATTTTAAACGTGCATTTCGCAGGAAAAGCACGATTTCCGTTTGCGGTAAGTGTTTGCAAATTATTTTCAATTGAAAATCCAAATTTCAAACTGCACAATCAAATTGTTGACTCCAATGTAATTTACATACAAATGTAGCGACAACATCCACTTTCGCTACAACACCACAGTCCCGCATAAATTTCTCTTTTTTTTCCATACAATTGGGGTAAAATTGTACCACAAATTGGGCCGGCGAATATAATTCTCGATTTTAATAAATTAAGCATAGAATTTGAGACATTACCCGAAAAAAGACAAAGTTTTGATTACCCATTTAGGGTTTAGGTCACGCAACCACGTAGTGTGTATTCGAAAAAGTTCGACAAATTTATCCGTGAAAGTTTTTCCTATCCGTACGTACGTTGCACTGTTCCAGGCCGTGGCGTTTTCGCAACCCCACATCATCCGCCGCCTTAAAATATGCAGTAGGTGCTGAATATTTAACTTTTATAACGTAAAGAAGTAAATACGTCGAAGTTTATTGACTTAGTTTCCATTGAGTTAGCAAACAGTGTCGGGTACGAGGACTAAATTTAAAACAGTTGTAACATATGCCGAACTAAAAATGTGTTGCCTTATAGATTTTTATAATATCGCCAGCTTCGCCATATCGGTCTATAAATATTTTAGCCGGGCGTCGATTGGGATTTACTGACAGCAGAGGACTTATTGTTGCTTATAAACCGCAACCATAAAACCACGAAAGTGTGAAATAACGCCTCAAGTTTTATTTTACACGTATACTTTATAAACTTTATATAAGTTGATTTAAAATACCATTAACATTTTTATTTGTTATTGCTGGTGAATTGAAACGATTTCTTTTAACTTAAAAACTAAAGACTAAAAAAAATTATTTAGTGTACAAAATTTAAAAAAAAATAATTTACTTTATAATCCATAATTTCATTTTCTACACTATTGTAAGTAAATACTTTTACGACATTATTTATTTTGTTTTAAAAAGAATTACTTTTGTTCATCTGTTACTTGATATATTTTAGTAGTATGTAGAATGATTCTTTTTTATTTAAATTAAATTTATAATTATTAAGTGTTTAAACATTTCGCACCTCCCTTTATATACGAATATCTATATTTACATAGTTTTTATATAACTTTTTAGGAGATGGTTCAAAAGTAATGCAACCAAACGGTATATTCAATACAAAATATAACTCATTTCTGTGTCCGATATCGTTTCTTAGAGTTAAAAATGCCTAGAGGCGTCCATTTATAGTTACAAATTAAACAAATTGTAGAAAAATATCGGAATAATGAATAGCAGAGTAAAATTGCAGTCGATTTAAATTTAAACAAATCGATCGTTTCGAGTCCTGTTTCCAATTTTAACAGAAGGAATATGCTTGAAGGAGTTTCCAATAGTGGTAGAAAACGTAAGACTAACACAACAGCAGTGGACAGTCAAGGTGTCGATGTGTACTATAAAATGAAGACTAAAAAAAGCTGCTCTCTAAGGTAGAAAATCTGCAAAAAAGCCCTTCATTTCTGAAAAAATAGGCCAGCGGGATAACTTTTTGAAAGAGAACATGTGAACAGATGCGCAGTGGAAAATAATTTTGTTTTCCGATGACAGCCGGTTCCAATTATTCAAATCTGATGGCATGTGGGGGATGTGTTTCTGGATTTGGCATGGGCCCGCTGGTTAAGATAGACGGGATAATAGATCGTTTCGTTTTACGTGACATTTTGGGAATCATATGCTTCCACTTGCCCAAGATAACTTGGGTTTAAGGTAGACTTTCCAGCGTGATAACGATCCTAAACACATGTCTAAATTAGTTAAAGAATGGTTGGCTACGGAGGATTACATGTAATGACTTAACCAACACAAAGTCTAGATCTCAATCCAATTGAAAAATCTGTCTAATGTCAGTTTTTATAGTTACTTCAGAAATATATCTCAAAATGAAATTTAAGTCAATAAAGATTATAAAAGCGAGTTCTGGATACTTCAGTTAGTTTTTTACTGGCTTCGAAATTATTGTTTCAAAGTCAATTTTTCTTGCCAATTAACCGTTTATAATATAACTATATGGAAAATTAGTTTCTCCGTCGAAAATTTTAAACAACATTGCATGTACTCTTAAAAATCTTGATAGATAGGACAATTAAAGGAACGCGAATAAAAATGAAATTTTAATCACGTACATTAATTTGTCAGGATAATAAAAATTGTGGATGGTATAAAATAAGTGGATTATTAAATTTCTGCGCCAACAGATAAACAAGTGTCAGTTGTAAAAGCACCTTCCGGAAAGCCAGTGTCGGCCACCAATCAACAATAATCTGTTTAATCAGTTTCCATGTGGAAAACTGCAGTGGAGCCGGATAAACTTTCTGTATGCGATTAGGATAACAAAGTTTACCCACTTACGCCGCGTCCAACAAATGGTTTTCGGCGCAAAAAACGAATCGGAGAAAGACGTAATTGTAAAGCAACCACCAAAATGAGAAATCCGGAATAAATTTATCCTAAACGTGTAAAATTTCCATAAATAACCCGTATTTACACACGGCGGACGTATGACAAGACATTCATCGTGGCAGGTTATGATTTTGACCGAGCAGGGGCTAAAATATTTTAATGCCAGAGTCTGTTCGCCGTACCCCTGTCACCGAGTGAAGTCTCATCCCCTGTAATGTATCCTTTGAATTTGACAGACTGAAGGGAAATAGGTGTTGGCCTCTTTTGTTGTTGAATTCCGCCGCCTTAAAAGTGAAGTACATTTGGAAGCGTTTCACTGATACGGCGGGGCCGTGGTGAGGGTGAATTTATTAATAATTAATCCCATAAATGCTTAACATTACAACTGCCGCTGATGTTGCTTGCGCATCCACCGCTGCTGGAATTTATTAATTAATTACTGTAATTGACAGGTGACTGAAATTATTCATTTTAATTTATCATTGTGCGTCTGGCAATCCCACCATTTACACATTTTGCCTTTATTATAATCCCAAAAATAACAAATGGAAAAAGCATATTGTTCTCAAACATTCATTTCATGGAGGAATCGTATAATTTTGTTATGCTATGAGAGGAAAATTGTGTTTTTATACGTAGCCCAAATATATTTATTGCAACATTCACAATGATTTCCAATAAAAAAGCGCCATATGATGTTGATAACTTAGATTTACAGTTGCGTGGGGATATCTAGAAAATAGCAGAAAATATTAGTTCACCACAAAGGGAAACGTTTAATTGCTTTTATCGACTTTTTAGTGACGTATTTCACCATACTTTTAACGCTACGTATATTTCTAAAGACAATAAGTCATTTTACTTTTCTTTTGTTGAAGTATCAAATTTAAAACATTTTTAAATTAAACAATATTTAAATGGATGAACGTAAAATGTTTACAATTCATTTATTTATTTCATTTTGACATTTTTTGGTTTGTTATTTTTGATTTTTTTTTCATTTAATTACGACCCATTTAAAATAATAGAATGAAAAAATAATTTAAAATTTTACAAAAATCATTTATTTTTATTGCGACACATTTAAGCAAAACAAAGCTGTAATTTTTGTAAAAATAATAAAATCCGATTTAAACAAAATGATTTTTTATATTTTTGTATATTTTTCAGGTTGAAATGTTGATGTTGAGTTGTACATTTATAAAATATTTACATTGCGAGCACATTTAAAATGAATTTTTGTGGAATACGAATTGAAATAATCATTTATTAAAAATTGCCAGTTTAATTATTAAAGTTTTTTCAGCGTGGCTAATAATTTTATTTTATTTTTATAATATTTAAATGAAATCACAGAATATTAAAATAGAATTATAAATATCTAACTACTACCAATCGGATAAAAATTATATATATATATATATATATATATATATATATATATATATATATATATATATATATATATATATATATAATATTCAGTTTTAGATTTATTTAAATAACTAATTTAATATTTAAATTTTATATTCATTTTAATAATTCGATCTTATGTGGATGTATATGTATTAGTTATATTAATTTACAACTCTTATGAAAAATTTTAAATAGACGAAAAAACAAATCCTCCTTTATTTATAATTGAATAATATTTCAGACTCATGCCTTAAAATTAAAAAAAAGAAAAACAACACCCGGACTTTGAATAAAATGGTTTAATGAATTCTAATTGTCGTTACTGAGCTGATCACAATCCATAGATTTTCCACGAGACACATACACAATATCGCAGAGAACGACCCTGATTACGATGAACTAGTTTCCCAATAAGATGGAGGTCTCCAACTTCCAAAATGTGTGCAATTATTTAAAAGCAACGCGACAGCGTGCAACTGAGTAGCCCCCTAGGTCACTCGACTTAAGTCCTTTAGTTTTTACAAAGTAAGTTGCAATGTACAGACAATTAAAACTCTTTTTAGTGAGGTATCATTTGTGTTTTTAGAGTTTGTCGAGTTCTTTCCCAGTTAAGAAACTTACTAGAGAATTGCCACGTTACACTGATCATACTGTACATTCCTTTAAATTTATTATTGCTATATAAAAATTAATTAAAACATACAATACAATTTGAATTTATAACCCAATCTAAAAATGAAATTTACAAAAATATTAATCCAAAAATAGAGTCGAGTTTTGTAAAAAAAAAAATATAAAAGCAGATATTTATCTCAAAATCAAAATTAATTAAAACTTAAAAATAGACAAATATTTCTTTAACGGATCGCAACAAACCTCGTTTCTCACGTCCACTTATCCTATTATCTAAATCCCCTGCCGTGTAACTAAAACGCATTAAACTATGAAACGAGTTTTTCGGAAGTTCCGCATCCTGGTGGTCAAATATCTCCCTTTAATCGCCTGTAATACCGTTTAACTCTGACCATGTGCTTTCAAAACTTCCATTTCACAGTAAAAGTTTTGATTTTAAAAAGCACTTGTACAACCGTTGCATCAAACACACGTACGTAGCGTTTCCAGGTCAATCTTTAAGACAACCCAAGTTCACATTTCCAAATTAATAATCCGAGTAATCAATCGTTCCGAGTGACCGGACGCAACAATTTCAATAAACCAATACAGACGCGGAGCGACGATTGGAACGAGCCGCGTTGAACGCACAACCGTTCCAGAATCCGGAATCCAATCTCCTGCCGTTTCCCTTTTGCACATCGGAAATGAACAAATAATGCAGTTAGAATGTTATTTCGTAATTATCACTGGTACCGACGGTGTTTATCATAATTCCCGACGTGCAGGGAGCTAAGTGGGAAATTGAAATTCGCATTGTGGCGGTGTTATAAAATCATATTATGTTTGTGTTCGTCAAAAATCGCGGAATATCAGTCAGGAAAACGTTTAAGAAATATTATTATTCGATTAAAGAACAAGAGTTTGATTTTAAATTGTGTTATTATTAATTGGAAGTAGCTTGAACGTTTCAACCAACTGCAGTAACAAGAAAAGCAAACTGCTGATTGAATTTTATTTGGTCTGTAGAAAATAGGTTTCTGTTTATGTTTATGTAGCTCACACAATATAAAATACAAAAGACAATAAATCGATGGAAAGGTACCTAAAACTATCGCATCCACAAATCCAAATGATAATATATAAATGTTTACCTACCCATTTCCCATCGTATTTCCCGTCCTGTACGTACTACAACGCAAACGTGACCAGAGGAGGAAACTGAATTTCGATATGGCTTAATGTTCGTTCCTTTTTTTATTTACAGTCGCAAAATCTGTTTTTGTTGCCTCGAGCTGAGCATTATCGCAATTTTATTTTTATTTATAAGGTAAAATGCTAAGGCAATCCGATTTTTTAAATTAGATAAAAATGTGATTAGCATTAAATAATGCCGGCGCATTAAAGATGAGACTGATTATTTGTACAATAGTATTATTGCAGAATCTGAGGAGAATAGCATAATTGTAAATAATACGGATAATAAGGCATTACCAGTTACGTTACGTCATGTTTTTTATGTTTTAATGTTGGTAATTTACGAACGGTTTAGATTGCAATTTTCATACTTAGTTAAGGATTTATTATAGGTATAATTTTAGTCGATTGATACTTAAAATATGAAACTTATCGTAATTGAATAATATGAAATATAGGACAATTCAGGATTATTGATTTAATTAATCTATATTTACTATTCCAAAATTGCTCTGGCATATTCCAGTTGTTAATAAGTAACACTATATTTTATAATAATAATAATAATAATTATTATTATTATTAATTGTTTAAATCAATATTTAATTTGGTAAATTTTAAATTTTTATAATTTATTAAGGATACTATTTACAAATAAAATAAAAGGAATGATATATTTTGATATATTTAAATTTTAAATATTTATTAAAATTTAATCAAATATACATTTTATGACAAAAAACATAATTTTTATGAATTATTAATTAAGATTAATTAAATAATTTATTTTCTTCTCAAAACACAATTTTTTTTAAACCCTAGGAGTAGGCACAAGATTCTTCAAAAAAAAAAAAAAAAAGAAAAATAAATAAATAAAATTTTTCTTTTTCTAATAATATACGCATTTGACGGTAACAACTACTAATTGTGACGTAAAAAATAAATGTTTAAATTTACCAAAAGATAATAGTGATGTGTTAATTACACAAGAACTAAACGGAGCACCACCGCCTTCTGCATTGCCAGTCAAAAATTGACTTAACTTGCGACTTCCTGACAAGTGGATTGGCCAAAAAGGATTGTTATAACAGCCCACAAGATCACCAAAAACCCACTAAGACTTTTATTTTTTGGAATAGATTAAATCGTTAATCGCTACAAGACCTACCACATCGAATAATTTCCCAGAAACTTATATAATAAAAGTATGGCAATAATTTCATCCTCGTCTTTACTATTGTCTTCCAAATAATGAAGTACATTTTGAACATTTAATTAATAAATAAAATTATTTAAATTGACGATGATAATTAATTATCATTTAAATGCATTTTTTATGGGAATAAGGAAAACTTAATAATATGAAGAATTATTTATAGAATTAGAAGACCTTCCAGATGTAGTACCATTGAAGATTTTGATATTAGAGTGGGTATCCCTGCCAGTTGGTCAGTTGAAAAGTGTCCCGTTTTCGTTCCTCTTTTGAACCATCAAATCGGATGTTTTAAATTTTTTTATGGATTATTTTGTTAAGATATACCTAGGACATTGATGTTGCTATAAGAACTTTCAGACTTTTCTTTTTTAATCACCCCGTATTCGTGTTTCATTTTTTTGAATTGGAGCCTGACAAGTTCTTATTTTATACTAATAAATTAATACCTCGTTTTAATTTAGTACGGAGATTACTTCTAGTAAATAAATATCCTGATTAAATTTTAAT
This sequence comes from Aethina tumida, assembly GCF_024364675.1. Classification (NCBI taxonomy): domain Eukaryota; kingdom Metazoa; phylum Arthropoda; class Insecta; order Coleoptera; family Nitidulidae; genus Aethina; species Aethina tumida. The sequence goes on along the minus strand of NC_065437.1, from coordinate 16,871,431 downwards.
TTAATTAATGCTATAAATTAATTAAAATGGATCTCGAAAGAAATTCATATAAGAAGATGTAGAGAATACAACTTTAATACACGTTTAAACGTTTCAGTTTAATGAAAAAACTATTTTCTACAAAAATCTTCGAGGCAGTCAATTTTCACAGCTTGAGTACCATCAATAATTTTCATCCGAAACACAAATTACAGTAAAACTCAGCAGGAGATTAAACGGAATGAAAAGGCAACAGTTCTCATGATTTTCGACTTCCGCCTGCTACATACTGTTGCACAATCTGATGGACTTTCGTGCGTTTTGTTTTCGTACGTTTTTTGCTATTTCGACTTTATTAAGATAAATATTGGGCTATCTGTAGTTATTTGTTTTCCGGACGATGGATTCCCGTTGTCGTTTTGCTGCGTAAACATGAAACAAAATAAAAACAAAACGAAGAAAATTTTAAACATGTTTTATCGTCGCGTTTCCCCAGTGATAAAACACCGAAATAATTGACTCAGCCCCTAATTACGCGACAAGTAAAATCGGGAAGCAACAGAAGTAGGCGAAACTCCGACCGAAGAAATTTATACGTTTATTTAATCGCGAACTTCCCGCCCAACTTTTCATTCTGAAACTTCGCCGCACAGATAGCATCGAAAAGGCTCAGCCATTGACACGGGGGATTTTTTATATCGCACTCCCCCGCTCTAACGTTTAAACACTCGAATGGACCCGGCGCCTTGGATTTATACTTTCGAATCGACGACTTTAAATACCGACCCCCGATACCCACGCGTCCCGACCAAAATGAGTGCGATCCAACTTCTTATCGTAATATATGCTTATGCTCTAATTCGGGGACGATGCGATCGTTTTATCGGAATGGTGACAAATGCAGTTCCAGGGCTTGAGTCTATGGTCGTTTGGAATTCACGAATCGTTTAGAATTAGAAATATCGTCGGCGTCAAATGTCGACCGTCCCGTTTGTCATTGTGTCTACGCCGAAATGTTTGCTTCGTGATTACTTTATTTCCCGTCATTTCGACGAGCACCATCTTGGTTTTTTGGAAACGACCCGCATTTATTTATATCGCCAACTTTTATGCCCAACTGATAAAAACATGATGAAATACTGCTTTAGACGTTAAAAAAATTCTGTTATTAAATTTATTTTGCTATAAGGAATAATTACCTTCAATTGATACTAAAAACTGTTTCATAAAAATGAAATATTAAAATAAGACTTTTTTAGCTAGATAATACGAAACACGTTTATTGATTAAATTTTATGTATTTAACATGCGCTGCATGGTTTTCTCTTCGGCAATGGTTACAAAGAAATAAAATCTTTTACTAAATTATTGACAATTTAGAAGAAGTAAATTGACAATTTTTATGGATGCTAATAAATACGCGGGGTGTTTCAAAACTTACACATAAAATTTTAACAAAATATATTCCTTTAAATAAGAAGTATATGTGGAGAAAAAAATATAACACCCATATGTAAAAACCAGTATAAAAACTATTTTTAAAAAATATATTTAGGGTCGACACAATTAAAACACTTATATACCAAATTACATGAAAATTATGTTGTTGTATATAATATATTCTGTAGAAAATAATAAAAAATAGATATATTTTTAAATCGAGATTACATAAATTCTTTGTATGACGTAGGTCATAAAAATTTCCCCTTCTGATAAATATTATAAGTACAAAAAAATATTTAGAAGTAAACTAGGGACAAAAATTTTCTTCTGATGTATAAATTTTAACCCATAGTAACTACTTTTTTGAAGGATTATCGATTTTTTTACCAATAAACACATAATGGTTTTTTTATGTAGTACATATTAATTAATCGCCCGTAACTTTATAACTAACTATTCACTTGATTTTAGCCATCAAAAAGACATTAAATAGAGAATACCGTAAAAGTTCATTTCAGATTTGGCATTTCGGCAATAGGTACAATGAAATAATATATTTTTCTAGATTATTTATAATTGAGAAGAAGTAAATTGACAATTTTTTATGCATACCAATAAATGTCAAAATATAGAGGGTGTTTCACAAATTACTCAGAAAATTTTAACAAAATATATTCCTTTAAATAAGTACAGCAGTACAAAAACAATTTTTAAAATCTTATAATATATTTAAAGTCTGCACTATCAAATGCTTGTATACTAAATTACTTGAGAATTATGTATTTTCTGTTAAAAATTAAAAAATAGATACAATTTTAAATTCAGTGTCGAGATAACATAAATTCTTTGTATAACGTATTTTATTATAGATTATATGTTATTATATATAGTGAGGTCATAAAAAGTCTAATATATAAATATTAAACTGTAGCAACTACTCGCGTTAAATAGAGAATAAAAGTTCCTTTCAAATTTTGCATTTCGGCAATAGGTACAATGAAATAAAATCTTTTTGTAAATAATTTATAATTTAGAAGAAGTAAATTTTTTATAAATGCCAATAAATGTCAAATTATGCAGAAAATTTTAACAACATATATTCTTTTAGATGACAATAAAATAAATGACATAAAATTGATTACTTGGAAGATGTAACTTGGAATTTTTTAACTTCATTTTTGAAAAATTTTTAAAAATAGTAAGAAAATTTAATCAAATATAAGAATCGGTTGAAATTAATATAAATATTATAAATTATAGTTAATATTCAAAAGCTGTAAACAAAATTAATAAGGCATTTAAAATCAACTCTTAATGATGACTATATTTTAACAATTTTCATTTACTTGTTACCAATATTTCTTTTTAAAATTGATTATTTGGATACTTTTAAATATTATTTTTGCAAGCCATTAAATAAAATTAAATAATCGATAGAGTAGTAAACACACTATTAAATTAATACTAATCAATAAAAGAAACCTTACTACATAGTAGCAAACAAAATTAATAAGAACATAAAATAATTTTTAATAAAACCTATTTTCAACTCTTTTTAAACGCATTTTTTGTACATTCTCCTCGCTGGTTTTAGAAACTATGAAAAAACCTCATCATAATGCTGATGGAAAAATAAGAGCCCGACGTAGTGTCAACTAAAAACCTAATTAACTCGACGAAATCAATCACAGCGGCGAAAATCCAGTAAAAGGCAAACACATGATTTATAGCCGTGCCGCTTTCGGAATTTTTTCCCCGCTGATTGTCCGAAAACACCATTAGCGCGGGGGCACATAAGTAAATAGTGGAGACGGTGTTTGTCCGCCGGAATATTGGACATGAAAGGCATCGGATGAGACACCGTCACGGATGGACGTCAACCGGATGAGTGATCGATTATCTGCATCCCGCATCTGATCGAAAAATCTGGTCCGGGGGTTGGGTAAATGGGATCGCTGCGATCCATGACGTGATGGGATTTATTAAATCGTTTGCGGGGACGGACGTCGTTTAATTTTTCGACTTCTTAATACCGCACGTTATCGTCGACACGTCATTCATGTCAACTATGTTTTCGAGTTGTTTAAGGATTCCGGTACGACGATTTGGACAAAGAAATGAACATAAATAAACGGTGGATCGTTTTACTGATTGTTCCATAAAGCTTGCGCAACACTTTAATGTTACAATTAATTACGAACTGAAATCCCGTTAAACGCTAAAGATAATGAAACATAAGACGAATGAAAACATTTCAAGAAAGTGCGATTTACTTTTCTTTGTAATTCATTTCGACCCTTCCATGTTTTTGTTTCCACTTAATATTTGTCGCTTTAATTAAATTTTACTCTCCACTGTTTTCGTCCAACTTGTAACAATAAAAAAATTAAAATTTACCTGAAATAAATGCAGCCTTATTTATCTTGGAACAAATCAGGAAAACCGTTCCCGAATTCGGCGTTCTAAATTAGTCGATCCACTTCTAATTAAATTGCCCCGCAACATTCTCAGACATATCCAAGTAGTAAACAAACACCAAATAGCAATTAGTTCGTTTACCTCTTACGCATTGGGTATCGGATCGCTAAATTTAGCGGTGGGAGAGGGACCTTTGCCATTATTGGGAAAACGGTTCGAATATCGGTTCCATTAAATTCACGCCAACCAGTTTCGCATTCTTACCTGAAACAAGACAATAATTCGTATTGATTTCCTGATAGACTCCGGTGAATATTTCGAGATGAACAACTTTAGCGTTTTGCTAATTGAAAAGGAGAATTGAAGGGCTTAACTGAATAAACTGTGTTCAAAGTTAAGACGAAGTTTACTAGTGAAGATAACTTTATAATTATAAAATATTTCATACAAGATATTTATAATTATAAGTAAGCACAACTTAAATTGAGTTTAAAGAATTGGAAGTAGATTATTATATGAGATAATATTATCAAAATGGGACACCGACATGGAACATTTTTGAGATTGGTTTCTTTCGAATATGCAATATCCAGTTTGGCATTTTCAATTTCACGAGTACCGCAATACATAAACCTTTTCAGCTCCTTGAAAAATGGCTGAAGTAAATGTGTCATATTTATACTACAATTTCCCCATATTTGATTTTCCTAATACTGGGTTGACAGGGGTTTTACGCCTATATAACGTGCCTCTTTTCAGGCCAAACTTAATTTTACAAAAGGTTTTTCTCCGCATTGGTGTAACGTGATCTATATGTTTGCAGAGCGGTGCCATCCGATAAATATAGTTTAATACTATAACTCAAAATTTATTGCCACTAAAACATATAAATTCACGGAAGCAAATTACAGATCGCGTATAAAATTTTCCTCCCTCATGTTTAAACAAGATAAACTATATTTTCACTTTAATAGTTAACACATTTACTCTATTCCTATAAACATTTTATGGTACAACATATTATTCATTTTATAAAGTCATAGTACAATGGAATTAATTAGTTTGTGTATGCGAGATCAGATTATTTCGTAATTCAGTTGACCAACTCCCGAAATGACGACCATTAAATGCATATTGGGGTTGTGTTATCTTACTTGTAAATGACACACCAAATTCGACTCATCATTCTGGATCATTTTATTATGTTATTAAATTTATTATTTGCATTTTCACGTAATTATAATTTAATTGGGCACATAATGAAATTGTAAAATACACAGTCGGAGTGGGTTATGAAAATATAATACCCTTCATCTGTGTATTTTGTTTGAATCGCTCAATCACAATTATTCTACATAATTTAATTAAAATTTTAAATTAAATACTTGCATATATTTAAAGTATTTTTGAAATTTATAATAAATATTTAAAACTTTTTTAGTGTTAATTATACAAGAATTAACATGAAACTTTTTCTCACAATTATTTTTTTTTTAATTAGAAAAATGATTTAATCAAAAAAACATCCCGAAACAGTTTTTTATTATTTAAGTTTTAACCTGCAAACTTATTTCTTAGTATAATTTTTAGTAATAAACATTGAACAGACAAGAATACCTTTCAGTATATATATATATGGTACACAATCAAAATATTGCAATAAAACTATTATATATATAATATATATTGTACATGATGTCTCTTTCAGGATTCAGATTTTAATACTGTATATATGTGGATATATATCGAGACTGTTCCTTGGTTCTTTGCGACCTCTCTACAGCTATTTAACATACACAATATCACTTTGTGTCTCGTCAACATTAACTCCTGGAGATATCCATAATGGTTTTGGCAATTCAAGTCTTTCCAATTCTTTTTTTACATGAATTTGATAAAAAAAAAAAAACAAATTGCTTTTTACACGAATTGTTAACACGGTTAACACGGTATGTTCTATAAATTTTTCATGAATTCATTATATTATTTTTCTTTTTTCTAAGTATAAATTATTTTTTATAATATATTTAAGTGAATAATAATTTTTTAATATTGTTTACACCTAATTAATTTCCTTTTCACACGAATTTTTTGAGACGTATCTATCGTGTAAAAGGAGAATTAGGTGTACATACATTTATAAATATTTCTAGTTAAAAAAAATCAAAACGTATCATTTATGGAATAACTGTTATCAAGATTCTGAATAACTTTAGAAATTAAATTAGGTCTTAATTCTTAATTTAAATTGCGACTAGTATCCCTAATGAGGGTTGAAGAGTGCGCCACTGATTATAACTTTCTCCAGTAAGTGTTGGGTCTTACACTGTTAAACTTTTATCATCTCGTATAAATATTCAGGTTATATATCTGGTCGATTCGGCACTGTTGCCAGTTATTACGCAGTTTATTTTTTGAATGTTACCCATTCCGGGTTATATCTGCCTCACGCATTCTTTGAATTACGGGATATAAGGACCTCAACATATAACAGTGCCATGATCGTATAGGCATCTTCAATCAATACGAATGTTTAACCAGTGGTGGGTTCACAATCCAATACGAAAAGGTTGCATGATATCAATTTCGTTTTATGATTATCATACGAATAAAGTGGAAGGAAATAAAACAATTTGAGTGCTTTCGTTTCGACATTATGACAGTTTGTATAAATTACGGCTGGGAATGTGACGAGTTTAAATAATTCCATGTAATGTTCGCTGTTTTCCGAGGTAGGCCATAAAACACTGCACTTTATTAAAGTTGATAACGGACAGGAATTGCTTTTGACGCTTAATTTTATGCGATATTTTTACTTTTATATTGCTCATTAGGCTGCAACTAAGTTTCACGTTTTATTGCGATGTTGGAGACATTAAATCACCGCTGAATGAGGATGTGATCAACATTACAAACGTTTTATGAGCGAAAATGAATACTAAATCAATAAAGCTACAAACACAGTTCGTATCTGTTGATGCGAATTATAATATGTATGTAGTACACGGTGTTTTCTAAATCGGTTACCTGGCAATGCATAATCTGCATTCTAGGCACGTCGCCGAAGACCTGACAATAAAAATGTAAATACACGATTCTAATCTGCATTCGCCATTTGAACTTCCACATAAATTATTGCCCATTCCTGAATTAACATATTCGTGAGTTTTAATCGAAGGTAAATCGTTAAAATGCTTTTCCAGAAGAAATAATTTTTATTTATTTATAAATTGACAACTTTTATTGCCATTGAATATATTTCATGTGAATTTCTAACTTAAACCAAATGCTTAATTACACCAACAAAAAAGTATCAGAGTTATTTTTAAACATCTTGCACATTACTTCTGCATCGTTGGTTAGTGGTGCTTTTTAAATTCCCACATAAGAACTTAAAAGTATTTGCACGAAAAGACGATCATTAATCACTAATTCAATTTTTAGTTTTTAGCAGTAACAATTCTGTTTTTCACGCCTCAAGAGAAACGATTAAATACTTTTAAAATGTGTAAAACAAGTACAAAAGTGCTACTTTTTAAAGTTATGACCTATTAATAATTAAAAAAACATTTGAAACTCATATTTTACTCCAAACATTTTACGACCTATAAATTTTAATTAAAATTCGCAATTCAAACATTTTAATAAAGTGCACAAACTAAAATCATAATTTAAACTAGTTTATTTAATGAGGTTGAGTTGAAAATTTTTTAAATACACTTTATCTAACTAATTATCCCTTGGGAACCGCATCATTAAAATTACCAACAATGAGTTATGCGTTGAAGTCGAAATATTGCTATTAATAATTCATATATTCGTACAATTTACTATCAGTTTAATTAAAATGAACCTGTTACATTTAATTAGGTAAATATAATTGCTAATTATTCATTTACAGCCTTCAATATTTAATTTATTTCCCAATACCGATGCACTAACCCAAAACAAAAATTGCACCGAACTTTATATCGATTACTTTTAAATGCTACGTTAAACAATTTAATAGTCGGCGAACACATTGAAGATGTAAAAATATAGGAAAACAACAACAGTTGCAACCAACAGTCTCTGGTGCAGCCATTGTAAACCCATTGGTTGCATATTACAATTTACAGACGGAACGAATGTGTGTTTTCGCTTCGAAAGGCGTTTATGTTTATTGATTTTTATTGGGGCTGCACCGAAAGAAACTGAAACTCGTTTTGAAAACAGGCGAAACTGTAAGTTTGCGTTAGGGAAAAAGGAATATTTATTTCTGTGGCTAATTCACCTGGAGCATCACACGAACCGGAGTTTTGTATGCTGAACTAATTAATCGTTCAAGTATTTTAGTTTGTACATTAACCGCAACTCGGCTGAATATTAAATTAACTGAGCGGATTACAGAAAAGTTAGAGAGGAAAAGAAGTTTGGACTCTTAATTAAAACATTTGTTTCGGAATTACGTTATCTTTTATGCTCGGCATAAACAAATTAAATTACGATCGGTTAACTTAACTAAGGCGTTAAAACTCAATTTACATGGTATTTTGTTAAACTTTCGAAATGTTAAATCGGTACACTTTGTGGAATTAAGGGTTGGAAAGGCCAGATCGTGGTGGGGGTAGATACCGAGTTCAGGCGTATGGTTGTGTTAAATTAAAAGTAAATATTTAACTAACTCTTTTAACGGCCGTAAGTCAGGTTAACAATTTAATAATCACACTTTTGTCTTTACTTTTTAAATACCTTTTATCCGGCTATTTAAACACACTGATTTTTGCCAGTCGAGTTGGATTGAACTTTAATATAAAAACTCAACCGAAACTCGTCAATAATTGGCCAACAGTTGCTCCGGATGTTTAATGATTAATCTACTAACCATCGAAACCTGTCATAAAACTAGCCAAAATTAATTACTTAAATTCAATCATGATAGAATCGAATAGATTCTAGTGGATTGTACAATTTAATTTATCACAGAATCTCAATTACAACGGCGTTAATTTCACTTTAATGACTTGCTACAGTTGGAATTTATCAGATAAATTCATAACTCAGATCATTAAAACTAGACACAACTGCAACAGCTTTATTATCTCGCTGCCGTAAATATAAATGGTTCAAGTCGACATGAATTAAAAGAATGAAACGACATTTACGACACTCCATTAAATTTTATTAAATAATTTGAGATCTCGCAATTCCCTTCAAAAACATTTTTATTTAGAAACGTACAATAAGCTACCTTGTTAATTAAAAATGATCTAGGACAATAGATTTAATTAAAATTCATTAGTTACGGAGACTATAAAATTGAAATAAAAACCGAGAAACATTTTTTTCAATCACCATAAAGTCGATTTTTTATTTGGCCAAGTTCGTCCATCAGACATGTTTCTGTCTACCTTTTATTACGGACGCTTAAAAAAATGCGCATTATTCTTCACGGAACATTATAATCCCCGCGCGAGGATTCTTAGTTAGATTGAAGTTTGGAAATAACTCTGAAAGTTTCTGGGAAATTTGAAAGCTTTTGTCTGCTTTTCAGATTAAAGGTTGCTCCGTCACAACGCGATACGTCTTCCTTTTGTACTTTGTTACACACGAGGCAAATCTGCTTAAATTCAGGTTGACAAACGTGAATTGTTTATATCGTGTTGTTAATTTTCTTATTCTAATCAAGTTCTCAATCCGCAAGAAGCAAATAAACGAAAATTTATTACAATATTGTTTTCAGTGGCTTATACTCAAACCTACCCAAAGTTTATATTAATGTACAAGCTGATTCTCCTGATTGATTCAATAGAGTTTTGTATAGGTGATGTGTTTAATTTTATACTCAAACGCAAATAAGAATAGAGAAACTATTTAAAAAACCAGATCCACAATTTTACGTAGAATATCAAATAAAATAATCTTTACGGGATTTGAAAAAAAATTAACGTTACGTCGTACATTTATCCATGTTACTTTACATTGAAATTTGATGACAAATAATATTCATGGAAGATAGAGTTCGACACTGTAATACATATGCATATATCATAGGTATTACGTCGATCAAACAATTTTTGCAATTACGTGCAAAATATCGAGAACCACTTAGACACAATTCAGCAAAAACGGATGGAATGAAAACTTTATTATTTCATAGACAGAGTAATCTGTTAGATAATAAAATCATTTGAAAAGAATCCTATCGTGACTGGAAGTTCTAGCTCCTGATTCAGCGGCTCTCGGAACTATTCTGATTTATAAGTTTCTGGAGAGTAACGAGTTTAACTTTTCCAATGATAGTCTCTCAACTAGCGGCAGTATAAGGTTGTGAATTTACGACCGATTCTTTACCTATAAAATTTTCCATATTTATGTAGTGATCAAGACATATTCCTGGCTCCGGGGACCCACTATAAACTTACAAAATTCAATATGGACCGTTTTACGGACGACAAAGAAATTTCAGTTAAGTCGTCGCATTAGAACAGATTGTCAGGTTTTATTTCACGACAGTGCCGATGTCCTATAACTTTTACGACTTTACATGGCATATTTTATTGGAAGTTGCTCAATCTGTCCGATTATCACCTAGCAAATTTTTATTTTTTTCATTACAATTATTCTCTTTAAACACATAAAATTCAAAGACCAATAACCATAAATATTTCCCAAAATGGCTAAAATAGAAAAAAAAAACAACTTTAGTCAACAAATCTGATTTAGATCCATAATATATCATCGGACATAATAATTCAGGCATATGGTGAACTTCCGGACACGTGTGTACACGCTACGCGTCGGTATCTCGTTCCATGAATAATTCAGACGCAATCTGATTGATAAAAAAATAAAAATCGATTTTGTAAATGCCGGACAAAGTTTATTTTCGCACCGCTCGGAGGATCTCACGGGACGTTAGAAGACCAGATTTGATGAGATTTCCACACCATTAAAAAGGAACGTGTTTAACGACGGCCAGAGTGAAAATCATTATCTTTTGTTTCAAAGAGGCAATTGTTTTTATTAATTTATTACGTTGTGAAATAATTGATATTTATTACAAAAATCCATATTCACATTGAATACATTAGCAAGGATATTGTATTATATTTGCAGGATTCCAGGACAAAGGGAATACGACATGTGAAGGTTTTCCTGCACGTTACATAAATGATAATGCCTAATTAAGCCTTTGTTTTAGCCATGCACGACGTATCTAAAACGATTTTTGTAATGAAAGACTGTAAAGGTAGTTTCAGAGATTGTACATTTTAATTAATACAAACCCATGTGGCAGAATGCTCCAAAAAGGCATTAAAATTGTGATAGTTGAAAATAAAAAAATAGTAATTTTTTCAAAGGGTGGGTATTAATCTTTATAATGTATTTTTTAATAAAAGTGATAATGTAACGTTTTTATTTTCTGTATGTTTTTTTTTTTTTATAAATTGCCTTGTAAAAACAAAAATAAGTAAAGCCACCTTAATTTTTTGGAAATTTATATTAGTTACTTTGGCGGATGCGCCGGTAACTCAAACTTGAGGATAAACACATTCTATAATTAAAATAGATTTTTAAAATATTTATAAAAAACAATATATAAATATGATTGAAAAAATTATTTATTTTTTTAATAACCACAATAAATATTTTTGTTAAAATTGTGGCGGATGCGCAATTATTTAACTTATTAATAAGGAAGAATTCAAAAGATTGATATAATAGTACACAATTTTGACATCAGTCATACAATTGTAACAAAAAGCAGATCTCCAACATAATTCGGGTTCTTGTTCATGAGAACCGATGCGTAATGTGTGATATAGCGTAACCGAGACTAGTTGGTCATTTGTGCGGCCATTACATTGATATAGAATAATGATCGCGGTCCGGAACCGTGTTGGAGTTCACGGAAACGCCACGACATAAGATATTTAACCGGAAGTTGGACTGGTGGTGCGGCGGCGACGAGGTGTTCTCTTGGGGTGCATTGCCAGCAGGTTAATGAGGCTGGCGGCGTTGCCACCGCTTGTTCCTAAGTGTCAATTAAATGCGCGCTCCTAGAACACGACAGCAATAACGACGTGATCTATGGCCCTCCTCTCCTCAACAGACTGTGTGGGCGGGAGTGTTAAATCCTTTCCACACCATGACGTTTTTAATTTCGACTAATTTATTTTCATTCTAATGAAAGCCGCGGTCCTGGAGTGTTTCGTGCTCGTTTTAGGTGCTGAAAAATACAAACGCAACCTGATTAAGCTTGTGCGAGGGCAGCTAAATGTCTGTCCTGCGTCAAGATATGTATCGTCATGTTCTGGAACAGCTCGGCTTTCGGCCAACTGTTTGTAATTACTGAAAACAATTTCCAATCGAAATACTGTTACTATGGGAACAACGTTCTGGTTTATGTTGTAGTGTCAAAATTTCTGCAAAGTAGTACCTACACGTCTCAAGCGACAGAAATCAAAAATGGATTTAACGTATGTCCTGGATTTTGCGTTCATTAAAAAACAACTTATCATCTACCAACAACAAAACTTAATTGCATAAGTAGGTAATGAAATTCACATTTAGATATTTTGTAAAATGCATTTTTTAGCTTGGACTGCCAGAGGTATGTGAACCATGCATCAGGGACTTTGTCAACTTGAGACTTCAATGGAGCTTTTTTAGTAACAGATCAGTATAGCCAGAAATGTTCATTCGATACAATTGTACTTAATTTAAGCTCGTATAGTAACATAAAAAACCAAAAAGATAAATTAAACCTGATGTTTTTCTTGATAAAAATATGGTACCCCAATAAAACAATTAGAAAAGTGGGAAAAAGGGGCAGAACATGTTCGGACAAGATGAACAACCGACATTAGTCAGCCGACGTCATCTTGGAAGGAAAAGGTAGGGGAGGTCGAAGTTGCCGGTGAATTTTAAGGTAATCTCCTGTTGCATCAATCAACGTCGAGTTATTCTGCCCGCATCCCGCCCCGTCCGAATATCTTTGCGTGTCCGACATAACCGCACTCATAAAAATCCTTCATCCGGTTTACGACAATGTGTATTCAAGTGCCGCACGAATGTGGCCTAATAAAGCATGTTTTTGTGAATTATAACGTGTAGCAAAAAGGCCGTCGTTAATTTTCTAGACGGGGCTACTCGCTGTGATAATACCACTGCTTAGGTGTATAAAAGATGCATTCGGGGTGGGAAATTAAGCTGAATGGCAGGATAAATGATGATAGGCAAATGGGAGAAAAAGCCAGACGTGAGATTCATTATCCTGAGATTTTTATCTGTATTAATTAGACAAAGCTAAACACCACTAGAGTACTGACAATATTTTAACTTGTCATGTAATTAAAGGGCGGAATCTCACAGTAGCTTCGGAAGGACTCGTACATCACCTAAAAATAATTTTTGCCACTTTGGAACAAAAATGGATTTAGAATAATGGAAAGGCACAAAAGGAGTTCGTTAAAATTGGACTGTAACTGCCGAGTTGGATGAGAGAAAAGTTGGAAACTTGTTCTCGAACCGTCATGCCCAAGACACGTACGTGCCACCACTCGATCCGAAAGAGACATTTCCTTCATTTATTTTATCCCAACTTCCATACGCGAGATTTTTATTTAAAACATATTTAAATTTGGATGACAATTTGAAGAAACTGACGTTAGAACTCTCAGTTCCCCCTTAGGAATCACAAACGAAACGGTTGAAGTGGAGGACACTCCGTAGATAGAAAATTGGTTAAAAAAGGTGCCCAATTAAGATTTCCGTTTACGATGTCAAATACGCATTTAATTCCTTTCGACCAATTGAGCGCAGATAAAACGGCACTCTTTTCACGATAGCAGACGTCCATTGTGTATTTAACAATGCAACCGCAAAACGCATTTCGACTAATTTCAGTCTGGTTTTAATCTGGCAAGACAATGTCGCGTTGCCGACACGAAGAAATTTTGCTACGTGAAATATTGGGTTGAAAAAAAATGATAATTCGTGCGACGGTAGTTTGAAAGCCCAATTAGGTATTCTTTTTCTTACAATTTAAATTAATTGAGGCCCCATAATTGAGCATTGATGATGGGCTAGATTTAAATTGCTAATGTCGGTTTGATGATTTTTCCAATTTAACAATTTAAGAAAGTCTGGCAAGAGGTTAGTTATATTAATTTGAAAAATTTTTAAGCTTATGTTTAAACTAGAAATTTTGTAAGATTTTAATTAACAAAATTTCGTTTTGAAAAGTTTTAGAAGCTGTTAAAATTGACTAATAAATCTAGCTCTTTTGATATTGATCCTGTGATACTGCTGTTAATATGCATAATAAAATTAAATATTTAAATATATTTACTATTAGTTGTAAATAATATCTTATTCAACTGTTTCAGTGAAATAAATAATTGTGATAAAACAAGCAAACAATTTTTGATTTATAAGAATACCTTCAATTTATACGAATATATACAAAAGAACTACAACGGATAATGATAAAAGTTCTGATGCCTGTGTTAACTAAAAGAGTTTCAAAGATAATAAATCACAATAAAAACTGACCGAAAAGTTTCTTGTGAATTACATATCACTATATTTTCAATGTTGCTAGTGCTAAGATAATACAAGTCTCACTACAACTGTCTCCATAACAAATTGGAAACAATTTCAGGAGGCAGAGCAGACAGAAAAAAATTATTCCCGGAGGTCCGGAGTTGACATTATATCCATCTCTCCGTGAACCTACTGACATTTCGGGACAGTTTTATGACGCGGCTTGTCAGGTGAAGTTGTTTTACAATGTAAACAGTTTTGGGATATAGGATGGGAAAAAAGTACGGGTCTAATGCCGAAAAGATTGTAATATCCTAAAAGAAACTGAACCCGATTGTGTTTGTAGCTTTCAGGGTAAATGTAACGAACTTATGTGTCCGGTTTTATTTTATTTTTGTTACAAAGGAATTTATACATCCATTAAGATCCGTTTCCAGAAACGCATTTCAAAAGTATTATATGAAAATAGAATTTGGATTCTCTTATTCGATTTATTAAATGTCAAAGTAACGTAAACATGGATTTCAGCTCTTATAAACCAATTGTAGATTCCTAGGAAAAGCTGGCGATAGGAACGTTTCATGTAAACATAAAAATCCACGTGTCAGAAACAGGGTCGCAGTTTCGCGCAGTCATAAGCAGCCTGAATGTTTTTATTATCCGATGCTCGGCAACTAATGATACAAGGTTTAGCATTCTATATCCGTCATCGGGGTGGAGGAGAGCAGACAGAATGTGGTTGAATTGCTCAGACTACTCAGACAGGCGAGACCCACATCGTTCAGGCTGCCTCAACCGGCATATCGTTCCTTTTTGATTTATGCGCCTTCCATTACAACGATTCTTGCCATTAATGATAAATTGTATCCGAGTCGATGTTTATGTAGCCCGACGTTTCTTTAACCATCCGTGAGCAATTTGACGGTAGATTTTCATGCAAATTGTTTCTAGACAAATTTCCAACGGAATAAAATAAGTTTGTTATTATGGATAGAAAGTTTTTAATTAAATAACCACGGTGGAAATAAGAGTACGGAGGGTTCGCTGCGAAATACGATTTTGAATTTTAATTTTTAAAGGACTCTCGTAATTTTTTAATTATCTTGAATATACGTAGAAATTTGAGAAGGCACTTTGTTTATTAATCAACAATGTTGGCATAATAATCTAGTTACCGTTGAAGTAGATTACTTACAGACATTTTTATTAGCTGTAATCTACATAACAAGTCAAAGAGCAAACTATTACAGAGTAAATTACATTAAAACATAACATAATGTGAAATATTGCCCGAACAGCAATTTCAATGTAATGAACTTTAATAAAGTTTGAAAATCGAATATTAAAAGACGACAATGTCATATCTATTCAACATATGAAATCCCATTAATTAGTAAACTTCAGAGAAATTTTCGAAATGTTACTTTGGAAGGAACAAACACTGCTGTGGAATCGTTGATGCACCAACAAATTATACGAGAAATTGTGGTCGAACCCAAAGTAGATTTCTCAAATTAGATACGCCCGTATCACCTTAAGCATTAAATAGAAACTACTTGAAATTTGAACAATACACGAACCTGAAGTTAAATTTAATATTTTGTCAATGGGATTATGCACATGTAATTAACTTTAGGCTGTCAGAAATAAATGTGGACCCTTTTTAATGTACATATATTAAATATGAAGATCTGAAGCAAATATGTAAGTAGCATTTTTGATATATGATATAAATAACTACTGAGTGTCAGTGAAACTTATTTTATTGAGCGGAAATTTGCAATTTTAATAAAGTAATTCATTGAATTTGCATCGACGTAAATTTAGTGTTGAATCCGTCTCCTTTTTTTAAAATATACATAAAACCTAAAAATTTATTAAAAATTTAGAGGCGTTACACTCAAAGTATTTTAATTGTATATAAATTAGGAAATGAAACAAGTATAAGATAAGTTTCCCATTCAAATTGTTCCTAGGTGATAACACAAAAATACAGATCTTTTAATGTATATAAAAATATAAAAATGTGATAAAATTCTTAGGATGTATTTTTTAAATTCATAATTTTTAAACATTATTAATTAAGCAGCAATTTGGGAAGTTTTATTGTGTCGAAATAATGTGTAGTGAATATAAAACATAAAAATATACTGCGTACACAATAAAGTTAGGTCGCGTGGGATCTGCAAAGGATAATGTAAAAATAAACTTACAAAAAACAGTTTTCATAGATAATAAACTTTCTGCCACTTCGAGTGAGTAATATATTTCACTTCAAAAGCCCTCGAATAAAATCAACATGTAATATAACTTGTCCAAGAATTCAGTTTCACTAACATACATTTAGCCATTTATGATGGATTTTCGCCACCCCCAAGACGGAAAGATTTGCCTCGAAGGCAATAAAGCCCCAAAAAAAGGAAGTCGACGAGCACAATCGAGAATACTGAAATTATATCAGTCTCCATAATAACTATAATACCCTCATCGACATAACAAGCCTTTAGTTGTTTCGAGCCTTTAACGGTCAACATAAAAATTATAGGTTTTTTATAGCAGTGGACAAGATTGAGTCCAGCCTTTATTCCCACATTGCGGAAAAATAAAAATTAAGCACAAGAGGCGGGATATAACAAAATATAAAGTTCTAGTGGTTAAAAATGCTGATGTTTTTCTTTATTACTCGCCATGGAACAAAGTAGCATTTTGTGTTGCGAGTTGATACAGATTGGCTTGTTTATTTTAACGGAATCGACTGCTGGCAGCTTTAAAATCTGGCACCAGGGTATTTTATACTTTGCCCCATTATTCCGTTATTACGTTTGTTAATTGGCACCGGAAACAATTTACCCCGATAATTTTTTTCAATGGTTTTATCGGACCTGAGCTTTTTTATTCAGGAAAACAAATTTAATTGGAGAAATACATCCGTGACAGAGCCCCACCATCGGCATAAATCATTCACGTCGATTCGGATGTTAATCTTTTTCGGCTTGTTTGTGTTGTGAAGCACCAGGGCATTTGAAACAATTTGTAGCAACGAATTATTAATGGTATCCGTATGTATAACTTATTCGGTGGTTTCGGTCCAATAATTGGTACAAATCACAATATTGATTTGACGTTTATATTTTATAAAACACTAATGCTTGTGACTAATTAGCCTCTCGCTAACAATGTTTGTTTCCTTTTGTCTGACTTCTTTCTTTACAATTTTTCTTTTCGTCTTTGCGAACGTACGAATTTTATTTTATGAAAAATGCAATTAAAACAGAAACCAAAGGTTAACAGTCCAACAAGCATACAGACACACGGCGACCAAAAATCGATGGAAATGGCGCGCCATATCAGTTTCCCCAATACATAAAACAACTATAACACATGTGTGCGTTGGGATTATGGCCCCGTAGGTTTATAGGTGAGCCCCTCAGATATAATCGCGTTACTAATTAAGTGGATGGATCAATTAGCACTTTCGGTTGTGTTTGTGGTAGCCGAACGTGAAACTTGAGATGGGTCCGTTGCTCATAAACCGGCCGCCCCCCAATAGGTCCCCAAGACCCCGACCGGGCTTGGATTATATTATGTCCAGAATTTGAACGCGGGAAGCGGGGGTGGCTTTATCTGTCTCCCCGGCGGACGATTATGAAACGGAAAGGTGTCTGGAGCAATGATACCGCAACCCTCGCATCCACAACTGCAATGTGATTTTATGATTTAATTTTAATAAAAGTTCGGAGCAAAATATTGAAGGAGGTAATTGAGAATCTGAACTAGCCGATGTTTGTGTGAAACTTGGCATGCACACATCACAAAGAAAACCATAAATACATATTCCACACAAAAAACCACAGTTCAATCCAAGTGTGTCGTTCGAGATAAGGATGTTTTCAGTGTGATGCGTTCTATGTGAGTCGCGGCACAGTGCTCGCCTTAAGCAAGAGGAAATCTCCTCCGACCAACGACAAGATGCCCGGCTGTTGGCCGAACCCTTTTGACTCGAAACCGCTCCACCAGAGCTGTTATTGTAAAGCCCTGATTCCGAATTATTTCGGATCTCGGTCGGGAATGCGGCGCCCCAGGACCTCTGCAATAACAGAAAAACGCCGAAAGGAATTGAGGTTTTGAATAATGAAGGAACTCCTCTAGGTTTCGGCTTCGTTTAATGTTTAGCTTGTGTTGAATGTCACAGATTGGGATCGAAATAATTTTTTTTTGACTTGAATAATGATAATTAAAACGGAAATAAATACGAGATTTGTTTCGCGTAGCACTGTAACAACTGTATCGTAAAATTTTTCCGGCAGTATATTTTTTAAGTAAATTCGTTTTATTTCGCACGGTAATAAACGGTCTTAAATAGAGTTTGGGCAATAAACGGGAATAGTGTCGGGAGTCCGAATGCAGGATAAATTGTGAATTTGAATTCCAGAGGTATACGAGCAATTTCATAGAAAATAACGGTAATAAACGGAGTCGCGTAATAAGATATAAATTAGTAAATTCATTAAGTTTATGCGGCGTCCCGGGGAATCGTAAAAATGGATTTATTCACGCTGTCACAAAGTGGCTGAGTCTAGAGTTAAATTTAACTGTTGTGCATTTGAAAAGGTTAATTGAGTTTTTAAATCCCGAAAGGTCGAAAATTTACCGACAGACTGCATTATTACTATAAACTGTAAAAATTTTAAGGACTAAGCATTTATTTTCACCACACAGCTCAACTTTATACGTCCCGGCCTTTTCACCCAAACTATTAGCACACTCACATTTATGACCCACTAAAATAGGCTAATTTAATAATACTTACCTCTATGCATGTTACACTAATTCCAGTTGTTTCCTGGTGCTCTAATTTACATAATTTATACAGGCTTATGCATAGGTAATTCCTGTTTTTTTTTACAAGAATAAGTGGATCACAAGCTACAATTTCTGGACATAATGAGTAAGAAATTGTAAATAGAAACAAATTATAAAATACCAATATTTATTTGAGAAATAAAAAAAAAGTTCAGTGTATATTTTTTAACCAGTTATAATTTAATAATTTTGTTCTTCCATTTGAAAAGAATTAAAAGGAGAAGTATAATTCAAGTTTATGCATCAGTTTCAGTGTCAGTCAGTTAATGAAATTTATCCCAGGCGAACTGAATTTGACGCCGTAATTCATTAAGAGTCCGTGGTGTACACCGTAAATTCGGCAAGCGTCGTTCCATCATAACCCACACATGTTCAATTGGAGTTTGGAGATCTAGGTGGCCAAGGCATTAAATTCACATGGAAAACTTCTAGAAAGTTAATGTATTTCTGGCAATATGTGAATGGGCATTATCCTGCTGAAAAGATCTCTTCTTATGTAGGGAAGAAGGTAAGGTTCCAAAATGTCACCCATATATCGTTGCGATATTGCCTTTACTGAAAACTAAACGTGACCTGCTAAGCAACACCCCATACCATTAAACCCATATTGCATTGTGAACATACCTCTCCATAACAAAGAGAGGATCACCTCTTTCTCCACGTCCCCGTCTTATTAACTAAGCAAAAGCGTGAATCATCACTAAACACAATGTGATTACATTCCTCATCTCACTGTTGACGTTCCATACACCAGTCACTACGTTGTGTGACTATGATTTGCTGTCAGAGGTAAGACCAAAAAAGGCGTTAGCTTCATTGGTAAAAAATTCATTAGCAATTATCCACGTTGAACTCATCCTGTCCTATGGATGGACCAATAATCTAAGACGACAGTCTTGTGTGACTTTGTGGTACCTCTTGGTCTTCCAGAACCTCTTGCCCTCTTCACTTCCTGACTGCCAACATCGCATCACAATTAGTTCTTCTACATGCTCTAAGCATTTTAAACATTTAGTATAAATTACTGAATAAAACAAATTGTGATAAAAACTAAGTACATGCTTGTATGAGATACGTAAAAGAAATGAAGAGAAAACAGAAATACGTTTTGAGATTAACTTCAAATTAACTTCATTTCTCATAATAAAACAAATAACTAGGAAAGTTGGAACTATATTAATTGGGTCAATTATATGAGTCACTGTTTCTGCAAATTTGTAAGAGAAAGAAGAAAATAATTCTATTATGTACTTTATTTGTTAATAATCAATTCAATATTTTTGAACTATGTTTTTCTTCTGATTTCTATCACATTTAAAAAATTATTTTCATTTTTAGGACAAAACCCATCTCAACCGATGCATATACAACCTACATGTTTACCTTGGGCCATATTAGTAAATTAATCAATATCGGCTGTCTAACTGACCCGTAAAATTAATAATTTCCTTAGATTAGGCAATCCAAATTGATTCAGTAAAACAAACATCATATATCATTAGTACAGAGTCAATTAGAATGTTCAATTTGGTGCATTCCAAATAGACGGTTATGAGGCGGTTAATAAAACTACTTTTGCGGTAACATGAGGGAAATCAATCGGGCATATTGGAAAATATAAGATTGACATCGTGCAGTTAGGGCACAGAACCCCTCCACATTACAAGCATTCCATTTTTTCCATGCACGAGATTTCCTTTCGAAGATATTCACAGAACTTTTCAATAGATTTTACATTCGAAGGAAATGACATACCACTCCTCACAGAAGATAATATTCTTATCCTCCACATTATATCGAAAGAAGTATTCGTGCCTGCGGCGTTTTAACTCCTTCCGTCTCTGTTTGGAGACGTCGGTTATTAAATTAAATGGGTTCCCCCAAAAACTTGATATGTGTATTTATAAGTATTAATAACAAAGTTAAGAACACATATTAATTCAGAAACATAGCAGTAAAAAATACGTTGTCACAATAAATAATATTAAACCACTCAGTTCTAAGTGCTACATCCTCTTTATTGGCGTAATTAAATTTTATCTGCATTTAACCGTCTCAATTACTTTAAATTAACTGGCATGGTGGCTGAGATTGCTCTCGAACCGAACTGTTTTGTTGATGCGCATTGCATGTTTTTCCATTCGCAATTGTTTTTTTCTCGCTAAGCTAATGGAATCGTAGACAAAGACGTTGACAATACGGCTTGAATAAAACGTATAATAAGACAATCAAAAGTGTTTCCATTAATTCCGCAGGCCTCCTTCATTACATTTTAACTACACACATCTCGACTGAAAGGCTCGGTCTTCCCAGACTGGTCTGTATTCTCCCCGCTTCTTCACACTTTCTATTCCGTTGAAGTATAATTATTTCCTGGCGGCATATTTCTTTATTTCCTTGTAAGCCCCATAAAGACTTCGTAACCCTCTTGGGTTTTTAAGCACGACTTCTTAAGTTCACAGCATGACCATAAAGTTAGAGGAAGCTCCAGTATCTGTGTCAAGCTCATTGGCGTTGCTGCTTCTGCCGCTGCCATTTCACCAGTGGCGCACAATATCGGGATTACAACGTGAATTATGTTTTTAATACGTGAATATTTTTCATTTCATACCTGGATAATCTGGTTCAAAATGAACAACAATACCAGATAAAAACGTGAAAGTCGTGATGCTAGGAGCAATTATTTTCGAAAGAGACAGTGTCGGGCAGGCAATTTGACATACCTTGTGAATTTCCCGGATTGTAAGCCGGAACTTTTCTACTTTAATACTTGTTACAGGCCGTTTCATCTCTAATACGCGGTGACCAAATTGTTTTTGTCCGCGGCAAATTGAGCCTCCACCGGAAATTCCGCAAGAAAACTTCTCGTCTATTTGGAAACAAAAGGGAATTATCGATCCATGGTCTTTTTTTTTTTCATTCAGACGGTGAAAAAAATATATTGGAATTTTGGTAGGGGATAAAAATATGACGCCAATTAATACAGATACGTTATGGAGTCGCCATAAATTTCAAAGCTGACTTGTGCAGACCCCGGGGAGTTTCGTCCGGATCACTTAGTTAACGACGTGGAAAATTATTAATAGACTGCTACATGTGTTCTTTAACCACGAGGTTTTTTTTGAAAGAATCCATTTTCGTTATCTATCTTTCGTGATTTTTTTTAATTGCTCATCTGTTAAATGGGGATTAACATAAGTAGATTTCAGGATAATTGTGGATTAAATATATCGACACAAAAAGTTCTGGCGGTTTTATCCGAGGCATCGATTTAAGTTTTGAAACTTCTTTATTTTATTAAAAGTTTTTGATATGACGAGGGCATCCAGTCTAATAATTTCAAAAAAGACCAAACCTAATACCGAGTTAAACTTTTGAAACTATAAAAATTCTTCGTCGAGAATGTTTTCTCTGGCCAGCATCTGTGCAGTTTTATTTAAGAATACAGATTACATTTTATAAAATTTTCGGATTTAATGTTGTCAATAATATTAACAGACGTGACCGGAATAAATCACGCGACCGGAAGCTTGCGACGAAATTGGCACAGCTAATGCGGACCTCGTTAGTCAAATAATTCGGAAAAAGTCGAGCGAAATTAAAAGGAATGCAGATGGATGGTTAAGAAATTGAACATGAACTCTTGACATAAATTTTAATTAGAATACATAGTATATTATTTGTTTAATGATTATAAATTAGAGTTTAAAAATATTTACTATAATTAAACGAATTCCAGCTAAATGCTATTTAAATAACTGAATTATTAAAAGTAAAATATTTCTTTAAAAATTCCCGAGAATATATTTTAAAAATGTATTCGTAAAACATGTAATAAAATTATTTGATAGTTGTATCCTTATGGAACTTAAAGTCCAATTTGTAAGCAACATAGAGCAGCATTAGAGCAGAGAAAACAGAAATATGCCTCATCCATTTTCTGTTGTATTTAGATTTCGTCGTGCATTACATCGCTTGAATAAATGAATCGCTTTATCTCTTTGACAACGCCGTGAATGCACAGATATACACACGAATTTCCCTCAGAGAGCTTTTGTGCATGGCCATGTGCGTGTTAAACTTTAATGAAGGAGCGCAGATAATAAACCAGGCGAAATTTGATTTATGTTTTATATCGCTGTTTATTTAAATTTAATATGCCGTTTTCGAATGTCTCCCAGACATTGTTTCGCTCATGAGTGTTGAGAAACAAGACCCGTAAAATGTCTTGTGCAAGTTTATAGAGTCAATTACGGGGTGCGCGCTTAAATGCGACATTCGCACTTATAAACAACTGTTAATTGTGCAGTAATTTAATATGGAATTTAAATCGTTTGTACAATATAGCTCGCTCTGATTTACGTTTAATGCAATTATATAATTATATGGTAATTTGCCACTGAATAATTTAATCTTTGTCGAAGTTGGAAAAGCAATTTACTTTTACATTTTACTTTAAATACAGTTCTTTCAATTTTCAGTCACAATACTTAATAAATTTCAAACTTCTATAAAACCTATATTTTTTAAAGGATAATAACAATTTATTTTTATCGAAGTATTCTTATTTATCAAAAAAATTTTAATATCAATTTCTAAATATATTTCGTTCCAATTAATGTAATATTTTTCTGTATTTATAACAAGATTATTTATTTTAATAATTTTCCTCCTCCTTTCCAGAGTTAAAATACCAATATCTTAAACATTCTTGTAACATTTTTTTATGTATATAAAAAATTTTCTGTACAGTATATCTCTATTTTTCATTACAGTTTTTTCAGATCCTTAATACATATCTTACAAATTAGAAACATTCAAAATTAAGTTAATCAATTCTTTTTTCAAAATAATTATTGTATTAATTAAAATTTATTTTTTCAATGAATGGTACTGATTCTTATTTTAGTAACAAATATATATTTAATGACGTCTGTTCATTTTTCTGTCAAAATTACAATAACACTTTTTCAATAAATATCTTACCGAATATTTTAACATTTTTAAGTCGTACCTGTAACAAACAAAAACAGTTAATTTTTCATTTTAATATTAATTTCAATGTTATAGTAAAATATGGGGATGCAAACCTGCAATACCAAAACGTGTGGAGATTGCCAAATAAAACAGCAAATTGAGAAAAATGGACTGAAACCCTTAAAATTATATAAAATCTCCACGTAGATTTATTATCTCAAATAAGCCGAGGAAACGTGAAGAAACAGGAATATACACGTCCGTAGTGGATTAAATTTAATAATTTTTGTGCTGCAATAATTTTCATCCAGTCCATAGATGTACAATTTTTACATTTATTTTCGATTAAATGTTTTCATGCTTTTACAAATACGCTGCAGTGTATTATTAAGACCTTTACATGAATGCGATTTTTTTTATTTTCCCGCGTCCTCGTAATAAGTCCGTCATTATCGAAAATGAAAGAGGAGCGCCATAGCACGGACTGGATTATTAGAAGCTTATATTGAAAAGACCTCCGGGAACGTATGAATACAAATTTGCTGCAACTTCGCTTTTCCGAGACCGTCCAATGATAACGATAAAATTATACTCTTCGTTCGTGCTATCAAGTTAACATAATGCACGGTCTTCACCCGTTTCAAATGATAATAAGTGGTTGTCTTCAACAATTTGCATACGATTCAGGTGAATATATAAAAAGCGGTATTAAAATATTTCCTGGTTAAAATAAGTGACTGTGAAAGACGAGGGAATATAGAGAGGTCATAAAAATAATAAAAATCAATGTCCGCACAATAAATTAGGAATGTAATATAGAAATATCGCATAATGTGAGGACGGTTATTGGGAGCACATTCCACAGGATCATACATATTAGAAAGCTAACCTTAAATTCTATGTGCTCCGGAGCATATGCTTATGAGAAGTCTAAATGTTTTATCCTTCGACCTGTCGGCAGCAGAAGATATTGCAGCAGTTATTACAAGGATTCCTGCACGTATTATGAACATTGCCCTTCCTGCTAGCCGTCCTTTATGAATGTTTTATTGGCCCAAATTAAATTTCTCAGATAAGATACTGTGGTTTAGACGTGCCCCAACGAGAAATCCGCCTTTCAATTATAATTGATACGGAGCAATATAATTGGCGTTTAGTTAATTGTGTTGTTAGTATCCTTAATGGCCAGTTAACTTGTTTGCCCGGGAACTTTATTGATTTACTAATTAATTCTGATTAACGACATCACTGGAAATTAAATTTAAGTGTTCCTAATGACAAACTTTAACGTTTATATTGAAAACTTATTTCTCTTGATTCAGCGTTCCTAAGCAATTTATTTAATTTTAGAGCCTTTTATTATATCCTTACTCGATCAAAGTTTTTTGAATCACTATAAATTTTTAATTATAATATCAAAGCTCGTTAGTTTAGCATAATTTTAATAATGAGATTGTGACTTTTAAAAGTACAATAATAAAATATTCAGCTACTTTACCACTTCTTTCAAAAATTATAATAAGGGGGAAGACAAAAAACAATCCAACGCTGCGGATAGAAATCACATAATTTACTCAAGAACCTAAAACATTTATTTCTTGGGGTAACTAAGTACTAAAATATTAATATGTGCCCATATTTCGTTGCGGAAAGCGTTGTTTTTCCGTAATGTAACAGCTGTTCGCTCATATTGGGCAATTTATTTTTTGCCCGTTCCCGTTATTTATTTTATTCAACTTGAAAATATAAAAGAGTCTGTGTAAACATACGTATATCACTACGAAAAAAATTATTTGGCGTCGTATCATACTGCCAGAACATTGACCGCATAATGTATGTAAGGCAAAAAAAAAATTGATAATTTTTTTGGGGCTTTAATGTTAACTTCATTCGGAACGGAAATCTTACGTGGTTAATTTGGGTGTACGAAATTTTATGGATTCAACAGACATTCATTTTATCAGATAATTTATTGGCAAATAAAATAAATTAATTTTCAGACAGATAAATAATATTTTCTGATTTCTAAACAATAGCATGACAAAAGCATCGAGTTCGGGAAATATAGGCCAATTTATATTTAAAATAAACTTTAAATCCGATAGTAACAATGCCCTATGATATTGAATGAAGAATTTGTACCATGTAGGAATTGTTATCGAGGAAATACGATTTGCAATAGATTGAAAATAAATTCAATAAAAGTTGCATATTCGAATGAATCCGAACGGTGAAAATAGAAAAATTAATGTTTCAATAACATAATGCATTGGTTTATTTTTCGAACCGTCTCCATAGCTGTTATTAAACTTGACAAAAGTGCATTGAGTTTTTGTATTGAGTTTTGAATGATGTTTTGTCTGGATGTTGAAATTTAATAAATAAATATTTACTTCAATCAAACAATTTCATTAATTAATTTATGTTTATTTTATACTGTTTTATTGGCAAACGTTCGATTTCCTGTTTTCAGGTTTGTATAATTCAAAAGTGACCTATTACCCGCGAAAATGTTGGTATTTATCAATATTTAACAGTGATCGTAAATCACTAAAAGATCCATAAAGCGTTCGCACCAAAAGCAATCAGGAATCGTCGGGAGTAAATAAATTAAGGAGTCAAGAGGGGAAGTAGTGGACACATAACCTGCACTTGAGAGTATGAATGTTGATTATATACGTCATCTTCAACACCATGCCGGTTGCCCCGCCCCAAATCGATATTTGTGGCGTCTCGATATATTGATATCAGATCTCGGGCCATAATATGGTTTTGGTCTGGTGCTGTATGAAGTCTTTTGCTGGCAGGAGGCTGTATATTATATCGGATTTACGTGTTCGGATGGATGTAAGGATGCGATTTAGTGTCGGTCCTGATTTATAGGGACTAATATGCCAGTCGAGTCACTGCGTGTACACTGCCAGATTTCGAATTACCCCCAGTCCGCGATTTTCACGTTGTTCCATAAACATTCGATTGTCATGTTGCTCCCTCCTTCTATGATTAATGTCTATATTATTGAGGACAAGTCTGAAATGACTAGCAAGATGATAAAATAGCTTTTCCTTCAGAAAAGAACTTAATCTTAAACCGTAACTAAATCTAAAACGATTTCCTAAGAAACATCCTCTTCCTTTTATATAAAAACGTATCCTTAAAATTAACGTTTATGAATGTAAACATACCCTATTAATATTCTCTTTAGAAAATCTAAAGAAAATAAATATTAATAAGACATGAAAGGATCATACGTAGTAATAGTAATTCTTAAATAAAACGAGAATAATGCCCTCGATTGGTTCCACAATCGTTTCGGGAATTTATTTCTAGAATGAAACGCTCACCCCATAATTACCCACGAACATATTTCCAATAAGTCCTACTTACTCCGAATCCATATTTCTCGCAATAAAACTTGATTGATGGCGGAATAAAAACTGCAAAATGCAATTAAATCTTACTTTTTCCGATAATATCAAAAATTAATGGCCTCACATAAAGCTAAATTGAGTATTGTTACTTTTGAAATATTCACGAATGAACAACTAATAAAAAAGTTTTGTTTATTATTCATAGAATTAAATTGTTTGTTTTATTCAAGTGATGGTTTTGTTATTTGTTCTGTCAGGTTTTTTTTGCAATTGCCTTTTTAATTCAGGATAGAGCGTTGTTTGCAAGGGGGAATAGAGACACCTGACGTTTCGGTAATTTCTCTGATTTTTGAAATCCTCCGTCCATTGGGATTCAGATTGCTGGAGAGAGTTTGTTTCTTTTTTCCATCTTCGTCCTCACTTTTTATCCACGTTTCCCGTGTAACATCAGCAATAAATACAAATTATTTCGTGGACTCAAAACAAAAAAGCCGATTAGTTAAAGTTAATGGAATTACAATGTAGACATGGTTTATTTCTAAGGAAAAGTAGAACACGAATACGGAATCACAATGAAAATGTTAAAGTAACTTTTTATTCGAGCCACACAAACTTATCTTTTGTCTTGCAAAATAGATATAGTGATTGACTGTAACTTAGTTCGAACTTGTCGATAAAATTAACGTTTGCAGTTTCGCATTTTACAACTTCGAGTAGATGTTTTAACAACTGTACCGCCATTGAAACCTGATTTCGGAATTTATTCCACTAAAACTTTCAGTTTGATTTTAAGTCGAACTTTCTTGGTGACATTTATTGTTACATGAAATTAATCCGTCCCCATAAAACAAGTAACGAAATTTTATTTCTGTACAGGATTATTTACTTAAGCGTTGTTTCTAATAACCAAACTAATTTGATTATTTTTGTCATAGTTCGTTAGTGTGGATATTAGATTTTGTGGAAATGACTTTCTGAACTCATTTTATGGGTTAAGTGATTAAATTAATTTTAATTTATGGCAACGACTGTTTATATCAGATTAACAACTTTGCAGCGGGCGTTTTATTTAATTTGCAAGCGTTGGTCTATATATTTTCTGGTAGTTTGCATAAACATACACTCGTTAATGTGCACTAATTCGACATCCCTTTTCATGTTGCATTCCTCGGAGATACATTAAACTGGGGCCTTTTTATTTAGTTTTACGGCAGTTAGAATGTAAGGAAACGAGCTGTCATTTAAAACTTCACTATGAGGAATTGAAAAAGTTTATGGACTGAAACTGCTACATTTCCTACCCCATGTCATATTTTGTTGCGATAAAACAATAACGTAAATATATATTGTTTTCCCAATACACTTTTTTATTATTATTTTTATAATTTCATAATAAATTCAGTTTCAGAAGTCTTTCACCATGTATACACGACGAACTTACCTGTTTAAATTTAGTTCAAGCAGTGTAGGTGAACCATTTTTTTATATTATAATCAAAAAGAATCGTTTAGCACGTGTGGCCAATCATTTAACACGTTGAAGACCGCATTGCAAAATCGTATTTTACTCATAGGGACCGGCATTGTCAATTACGTATATTATTTTTTAAATATTTTCTTAGTGTAAAATAATTTGAGGTAGACATTATTTAACCCCCAGATTTACAGAATCGACTACTATACATAAATTATATTTAAAATCATGCCCACCGGTAAACAAACGGCCACGTAAAACATGTCGTGTGTTCACCCGTGAGCATGCGGGTTTTTAATAGTGTTGCATGGTGACCCACCGGTGGGCATATGGTCTTCAACGTGTTAATAAATTTCTAAAACCGTAAACGTGTTCCAAATTAGTAAAATTAGTTAATGAATAATCTTTCTTAACAAGAAAAGGTTATCACATAGGCAATTTACTCAAAGATTCAACATACAGTACGGTCGCATAAGGGGTACAACTGTCAGGCAAGACAGATACATGCTCCAAATGGTTATGAGTGGATAAACTGTTAGCAGTCTTCGGAGTCATTTTAAGGTTATACACCATCAATTAATTTTGAATGCAACCCTTCCTAACGCAATCAGAAGAAGAATTGTTGCTAGATGAGTACAAAGTGCCTTCGTTAATACTTAGTTTGGAAGGGTTCATGTTCATCAAAATTGATTTTGATTTGGTGAACAATGAGCCTCGAATTGGAGACTCGTTTTTGTCAGTGAAGTGGGTGGCAGTGTCATATTTTGATGTAGAATAATGTATGGAAAAAACTGCTTTAGTACATATTCCATCACAATGAAGAGATAAATTTACATAGTTATTATAATTCGATGTAATGTGCAACCAATACAAGAGGAGATGGGTCTGAATTTCGTCTTTATAGAGGACAATGTTTGCCTACATTGAACACAATCAGCCTGGGATGTTCTTAGAGAAGGAGAAATTGAAAGAATGGAAGGGTCAACGCTTTTCCCGGATATGAACCCAATAGAACATACATATGGTTACTTATCCAGATTAATTCGGCATTGTTCCAGACCTTTTACAGATTGCAGCTAATGGAATAATATACCTCAAGAATTTATTGATAATCTAATGAGAGGCATACACAGGCATGTAGATATTTTATTATAAAGCATGGGCGGCTATACGAGGTATTAAATTAAATTGTTAACTTATATTGTTGTTTTTGATAAATAAAGTTGGTTAATAATGAAGGTATTTTATTACTATTCCTTTTATAGTAAATATTAAAATGCTTTAGGGGTTCTTTAATGACTTAAATAATAATAATATGTATGGTATAATAACACTGAGTGTATATTTTATAAATTTAACAATAAAGTAGATGAGAAATTATTATAAGTGATAAATTTAAAAGAATATTTTTACATGGACATCCGTATTTTATGGGTTTTAGTTCATTTCTATCTCTACAATCAAATATTCAAACAAATTTTATAAATCTAATATATTTTGTTAATTATTTTTAATTTAAATATTAATTAAATGTTTTTATTTAATATTAAATATAGTCCTTCGAATTAAATTCTAATTATATTTTACAAATTTAAAATAATTTTAATTATTATTTTTGTTAATTAATTATTTGCCTTAAAATAAAATATTATTTTTTTTTAATTCCAACTATAAAATAAATTCTAAATATATTTTATAAATTTAACGTTAATGTTATTTTCAATAATAAATTTATTACAGTAAAATGAAAAGATGCAATAAAATAACGAAAATATATTCCGTGTACGTTTTTATTTTAGAGCTTTTATTTAATACCCACTCTAACTTTATTATTATTAACTAAATCCAAATGTATTTTATAAATTTAACGTTAATATTTAAATTATTATAGACAGAAGATGCAATGAAATGACGTAAATATTTTTATTTTAGAGCTTATGTTTATTATAACTCTATAAACTAAGCTCCAAATATATATTATAAATTTAACGATTAAATTTTAATTATTTTCAATTTTAGTATAATATTTAATCAACAAATCTGTATATTTTTAAAAATATTATGAAATTATAAAATGCACATTATTTATTAATGAACTGTGCATATTCCACCCATTAAATCTTTTTAACCTTTTTATAATAACTATGAACACACATTAAACTATTAATCCATTATAAAACCACCCTCCTATAAAACAAATTAAATCAAGCACATAATATTCAAAACGCACACAGACCCACAGACAGGTGGAATCAATATTATATAAATAGACTATCACAAAGTAGACGTGCCAATTCATCGAGTGTGTGTGTGTAGTGGGAAAAGTCAGGACAAAAATGCCAGGTGGATTGAGGCTCGTACCAACCCCCAGCGTAATGCAACGGCACGACGATGGAATCGGAGTGTAAACAAGATCGACGATAGCGACGTATGGAACGGGGGAGAAGATGAAGCGCCATAACCGCGGGCCCGAAATTAAACTCCGCGTGACTAATTTGGACGCGGGAGCTCGTTCGCCGTCTCGGGCCCGGGCCGACACTGGTTTAGTTACAATTATGGTGTAATTGCTAATTGTAATTTGTAATTGTTGGAACATGTTCGGGAGATTTATTCGGGCACCGTCACCACCCCGAACGTTCGACGAGACCGGCGGATGTTTACGCACGGGACGACGTATTTAATGCCACGATTTACCTCAATTATTTACCACTTTGTTCGATCGTGTTTTGGGTTCAGTCCATTTCTTATTAATTTATCGAAAGCTTTTAAAATTCGCAATTGTAATTTTATTTAAAGTATGTAATTGAAAAAACCTAATTAATTTTAAAACGCCGCTCTTTACTACAAACTGCATGCAGTGCAACCACCTGTTTAAGTGAAATCCAACGTTTACATTTAACGAACATAATTAAGTTTAATTCCGTTAATCATACAAACTTGTTATCTAAGCGAAGAAACTGAAAAGCCCGGTTAATTCGCTTAGTGAAAAGCCTCTTTAAAACAATTTCCCCCAAAAATTAAAACCGTTGATTCTATTTCCGCCGGCCATAATATCATTATATGGTTTCCTCATATCTTAATAACCCGTTTTTAAATAGGCATTCATATTTTTATATAACCGTAATAAAAGTTTCGAGCAAACCTCCTCTGCAAGTTTTAAAGCAGGATTTTATGGTGCAAGTTTTAATATCCTTTATCTTGGATACTAATGACCCCATTTATGACTCTCATAGGCAATTGGTAATTGTCGCATAAAATGTTTTATTGTTCTACATTCACTTATTAAACTTAAATGCACACATACGGAATAAGTCTTCGCATCCACCAATAATTAAAACTTGAAACTAATGGCAATATAATTTCTAGACTAACATCTAACTGGCATTTTATCGCCGATGGTTCAAAAAATCTACCATTAACCACCGGTATTGTTTGCACATATGGCATTGATCATTTTAGAATATTACTGTTATTTAAGTTTATTCTTCTGTGCAACAAAATATAAATATAAATGACTATTTGATCAAAAAATTTGATATTATTTAATAATTCTATTGTAAAATTAATACAATTTTTCTGTAATAGCAGTTAGAACATATTCAATAATGAAGAAAATCGAAACAAGATTTTTCTTTTGAAGAAAATATAAAAGCTATAAATATGAATTTAAAAAATTGTTTTTTCTGGTGTTTAAATTTGGGATAGATTGTCCTAAAATATATACCTTCCGTTCTAGTCATTTTTTCCACCTCTTTGCATATTTTTAAAACTATCAAGTTTC
Organism: Aethina tumida; assembly: GCF_024364675.1. Taxonomy (NCBI): domain Eukaryota; kingdom Metazoa; phylum Arthropoda; class Insecta; order Coleoptera; family Nitidulidae; genus Aethina; species Aethina tumida. Next base: position 16,838,596 of record NC_065437.1, on the reverse strand, counting down.
TATATTCTTAGCACAATTTACATGAAAAAATGTTCTCTTGTTAAATTTTGATTAACGTTAAGATAATTTAGTTTTAATGTTTGAAGAAAATTGAAACTGAAATATCTCAACATATCTCCTGAAGAAAATAGAGAGCCTTGAATTTAAAATTAAAAATATTGTTCTTTTTTTTAAATTTCCGTAACCTTTGATTCAATTCTAATTTAAATTTGGTTTGTATAGTAGATGAGAAATCATCATCATATACACTGCTGATATATGAATATGAATTTTGGGTGGTGTGTAATGTTTTATTATTTTTATAACTAATTTGTGCTTAAATAATACTATAATTTTGTATTAAGAATATCCCTTTAATGTATTTAATTTACATTTATTTATTTATATTTTTTTACTTGATTAAATTTATTCGATTGAAGCAGTACAGATAATTAAACATTAAGACAAACACTGGCGCATTCGCCATAAATTAAATGTCATCAATTTTGTGAAAAAAACCCAATTTTAAGGCGAATGCAATTTATATTCCAAATATAACCTAAATATTAATAATTGAATTTCGTTATATCTTATAATATAAGTAAATTTAAAAATAAAAACACGTTCGCCGCTAATTAAAATGAGAGTTGCTCACATTAAATATTAAACAAAACCTTTACATTAAAGGAAAAACTGTGCCATGACAAATGCAAATTTAATTTTATCGTCTAATAAAACGCGAGAGTATAATAGCGAAATTTTGTTATATCTATCAAAAAGTGTGCATAAAAAGGGGAATGTTTATTTTCCTCCACGATAAGCTATAAAGAAGGATACGTAAACTTGACTGTTAAAGTGTTATTTACTTATTTATCCGCCGAATTATTCCATTCAGACGTGACAGCCCCGAATGAAAGAGTCAATAAAATTAAACCGAGTTGTTTTATTCAAAGTTTATATCTGGCAATATGTCGGTGCCGCTTTTGTTCATTCAACAAACAGAACTACAAACGAAAAAGGTGATGTGTGGAAATTGATAAAAGGAAAGTTTCACTTGTTCACTATCATGATTGACTGTATACCAAATGGATTCCTTTATATCCAAACGAAAAATCGATGTATTACTCTGTTTAACTCAGAATTTCTACACACTGAGCTCCAGTAAATTTAATAGTTCTATTAAAATTTTATAAAATTCATGACTTTAAGGTCCGTGACATTTTTACCCATTGGGATTTTGTGTAAGAAGGTACGACGTTGAAAAGAATGCTTTACGGTAGTCAACGTTTGTTGATTGAAGTGAAGCGGTTCTTTGTATAAATCATGACTTTCTCTGTTCTGTTTTGTTGCATTTTGCAAAGTTTGTAGTCTAAACTTTTGCATTGTAAATACACACGACGGAACAGCTAAAATTCGCATTGTCTGAAATGTTATGCCAGGCAGTCACTTTACACGAGAATATGGAAAGTGCTCTAGTTTGCGCTAATTTCTATGTTATTTCCACAAAACCATAGTGTCTCGAGTACATTTAGTCTTTAACTAAGCGAAAATTGCACCATATACTACAATCAATTGAGTCAATTTTACTCGTGAAATATTATGTTACATACAAATTTAGGTAGAGACATTAAAATTTATGGTGTGCCTCAACCAGTGCACATTGTGCACTGTACAATAAAGTTTACACAAGCATTTCATGTTACGTATTAAAATTGAATAATAAGCAACCAACATCGCGAAGGTTTGCTACACAAAGAAACTAATTAAAACCAAGGTGTTTTGAATACATTAATTAACTCGCACAAATATACGAAATATGTTAATGTTCCCAATTCAAAATTACTTTGTAAAACCGTTATATACAATGTTTCCCATGAAAATATTAATACATGAAAATTTTATAGCTAAGAACAAAAATTTATAAAATAGAAAATTCAAACGTGGATCGTAAAGTTTTATTACTAAAACTACATTATTTAATGCTGCATCTGCCTGAATAACACCATAAAATAATGTCATACAAACGCACACATGCAGCGAGATGTACGATCGTTTTCGAACACGCCTAACAACCCCGATCTACATGTGTAAAGCTGCATCCAACTCCATTAACTTTTTTCCCGCGCTTAATAAAGCAAAACGCATTTAATATGCGCCGTAAGTTGGTGGAGGCGGCATTTCCGGACTTTTCATTAGTCACCCGGATTAAAGGATCCCGCCATTGTTAATAAAACGGAAAAATGCTAGGCGGACTCAGATAAGGATTTTAATCCGGCGCCGAATAAAAGCCAAGTGCAACGCGACAATTTTTGTTAACATGTTTTTCTTTAGTCGACCCGGAATAACTAATTAACGTCGGTCAATTATTTTACGTAGTTTGTGTATTAAGATTACAATGGAAAATTTTATTGAAACATTATATGACAATTTGAGCTTGTGACATAGTATTACACATTAAATCTGTGCAGAAATTCGGACCAAGTATAACATAAGTTTTACGATAGGCACATAAAATTGCAGCACTTATCTGAAATATCTTGACAAAGTCGTTCGTTCCGGAGCTCATAATTATAATTTATAATATGCATTCTAATTAGAAATCTTGCGCAAAGTTTGCCCACTCTGTATCAAAGTAATTATCTTTCTTAATTGCGATGTGTGTCTTAAAGTTTGACTTTTACTTACAGCTTATGAAAAGGATTTACCTGAAACATAAAAATGTAATAAGCAATTAATTTTTTGTGTTGTTAATTACTAATTAGGGATGAAAATAATAAAAATAATTATATAAAATTTTTTTAACAAAAATAACAATATATCGAATATTTACGATATACAGGTTGTAAAAAATATGTAAAATATTTAAAGAGGTAATAGACAAAAATAGGCATAAGTCTTAATAAACAACAAATGAACGGTGAGGAAGATTCTTTTCTTTTTGAAACATTTATTTGACATTACTTACCACTTATTAATTATGTACAAAAAAAAGATTTTAACAATTAATCATAAAATAGAGTTAAGGAAAATGCAGTTTTTCATACACTCGTTGTATAAAAGATATTTGAACTTTATTTAAAGAACCCCTCTATTTACTTGATTTTATCATTTTTTCTTTTTGTTTTTAGCTGCAGTTCCGCTCCTCAACATGATTAATATAATGATAAAAATTTGTTCGTTATAATACCTAATTGGCAATATAAATGTTTATTAGTGAGTTTAGTTAGGTATTTATTAAAATTTGAATAAAACTCAACGGTTACAAGTAGAGTAGCTATGAAATAAAACAATCTAGCTTTAAGGGACTGTGTTGGACACAGAAATAAATTATAAAATCAACTATTGAATATACGGTTTGGTTGCTTTCCTTATGAATCCTGCTCGAAATAAAAAGTTATATAAAAACAATATAAATAAAGATATCCGTATATAAACAACAGATGAACGGTGAGGAAGATTATTTTCTTTTTTGAGACATTTACTTGACATTACTTACCACTTATTAACTATGTACAAAAAAAAGATTTTAACAATTAATCACAAAATAGAGTTAAGGAAAATGCAGTTTTTCATACACTCGTGGTATAAAAGATATTTGAACTTTATTTAAAGAACCCTTCTATTTACCTGATTTTATCATTTTTTCTTTTTTTTTTCTTTAACTGCAGTTCCGCTCCTCAACATGATTAATATAATGATAAAAATTTGTTCGTTATAATACCAGAACGGCAATATAAATGTTTATTAGTGAGTTTAGTTATTAAAATTTGAATTAAATTCAACGGTTAAAAGTGGAGTAACTATGAAATAAAACAATCTAGCTTTAAGGGACTGTGTTGGACACAAAAACAAATTATAACATCAACTATTGAATAAACGGTCCTTATGAATCCTACTCGAAATAAAAAGTTATATAAAAACAATATAAATAAAGATATCCGTATATAAAGGGAGTAACGAAAATCGTTCTTTTGTTGTTGATCTACATATGAGCGGTAGTGAATATCTGCGAACCCTGATTATGATTTGATCAATAGCTTCTAAATATTTTTTTAACTGATAATTGTGCGAAAACAGGTAAATTTCCGGTAAGTTAATTTAAATATTACAGATGCAAATTGTATAAGAAACGCTCAACGAAGGAATTACCACAATTCCAATGATAAACGTCTACTAAATTGAAACATCTTGACGATCAAAAGCGAATTCCGCAACAATTTCTATCAGCCCTAATCCCATATTCGAACCATCACAATCAATAACCGCACAAGAACTAACGATCAACCGTGTTTAGCTAACCGGCTCGGGATGAAGCGCTCAGCGGCAATCAGTGTCGTATAATTATCCTTGATGATTTGGTGTCGACCGCTCTGAAAAGTATTTACGGAGACGATGACGATGAATCGGGAAGGCGTGCGACGGGAATTCGGAGCCTTGAACTTGGCGGCGCGGGTCGAGTACCTGATGCACACGTCGCAGTGTCTTCCTACCCGAGAACGGGCCCCCGTATTGCCGATTCCGGATGTTCAGTGGCGCACGTCCCGGAATCCTCAATCGCAATATTAATATATTACTGAGGTTTTTTGTTTTCGTTTCAGTATAACAAATATTTTTAACTGGACAATTAAATGATTGACCTACTTTTTTAATTTACCTAATTTACACTTATTTATTTAAGAAAATATTTATGTGACAAATAAATCACAGTATAAAAAAATGAATTAAAAATAAAAAACGGAAAATTCCTCTTAAATACAACATATTAAACTATCTCTAAAATAATCAATATATTTTTAAATGTTAATTGTAAAATACTAAAAAAGACAAAATTAATTATGTCGATATTATTTTATTTAGTTTTTTAACTTACTGAAAAATAACATTTTTTTAATATAATTTTTTTTAATAACTTTATTAAAGTTTTCAAATATAATAAAAAATTTCAGTACAATAAAAAATAAACATTTGTTTTATATGTTAAAAAAATCAAAATATTATAATTATCTTAAATAAAAATATAAATCTAACTAAACAGAAAAAAGTTGTTTGAACCTAAATCAAATTTTAAAATACCAAAAAAATTGATAATCTAAATGAAATAATGTGAATTAATTTTTAAATATTTAACTTTTTATAAATTAAACAAATCTATTTTTTAAAGAAACAAAGAAAACTATTTTTAATAATTATATCGGGTATCTCAGAAATCCAAAAAATGTAAAAATTTATAGGATATTCCATTTAAAAATTCGAGAATGGAACGTTTTCCATTGAAACTGGAAGTGACCGAAAAGAAGAAAATACACTAAAACTCTCCTCTCTCCATACCATTTACCTATACCAGATCTCATTTTAATATACCGAGTGTCCTAAAAGTAATGCCTTGACTGATGAATTCGTTGAAATTAAAAAAAGTAAAAAAACTAATTTTGACTTTTGTATACTAAACAAAATGAAAATTAATCAATTTGATTTATAAATAAATCATATTATCATAATTTTTGATGAACTAATATAAGAGAATAATTTTGTCTTAAAGATTTTGTAGATTGCCAAAATTATCTTTGTTTTAACATAATTATCTAATTCACTTATTAAATTTATTAAATAATTAGAGTTTTGAATAAAAAATAATTGGTAATTTTTTTTCTTAAATTAATAATTCGTTTATTTAGTATATTGTAAGTTATTTAACAAAATTGAGTTAACATACAAACAACTAAATTTATCTAATTTACTTATTAAATTTATTAAATAATTAGAGTTTTGAATAAAAAATAATTGGTAATTTTTTTTCTTAAATTAATATATCATTTATTTAGTATATTGTAAGTTATTTAACAAAATTGAGTTAACATACAAACAACTAAATTTATCTAATTCACTTATTAAATTTATTAAATAATTAGAGTTTTGAATAAAAAATAATTGGTAATTTTTTTTCTTAAATTAATAATTCGTTTATTTAGTATATTGTAAGTTATTTAACAAAATTGTGTTAACATACAAACAACTAAATTTAGTTGAAAAAGAAAAAAAATAACGAGACATTTCAATTCCATTTTTATTAAAAATATCTTTTAACATTTCAAACAATTTATCTAATAAAAATAATAAAGACATTAAAAGCAACCAAGCCCCAGATGACGTTAACAAATATTGTTTAATATAATTGAAATGTTACCAAATGCTGCAAGGACGTAATTCTTATTAAAACGTAGTACACAACTAAAAATTTAATATTTGTCGTCGGAAAATGAAAATCCCCGTATTCTTTAATCTGTCTTGCAAGTTTATTTATTTTCCGCTTGATTATTATTTACGTACTCTTACAGATGTTATTCCAAACTCTGTGTGTTATACCCAATATAATAATTAAAAACTTTTCATCAACAGTCTTTGATGGCATTTCATTTATTAATTACACAAGTTGACGCAAAGGCTTTCTAGGTTTTAACTTAATTATTATATACCTTATAGGACAAACAATTAAATTCCACACTGCGGTTCCAATGTTTAGCCTCACGTGTTAAATATTGTTGCTCAAGAATGTACATCGCGTTTTCCACATTTGCAAATAAAACAGACAAAGAATTAATAGTAGGACAATAGTTGTTGGTCGATTGCCAACCGTTGCGGCACATTTTTGATTTGTTAAAGTGCAGTGTGTGACGGAAGAGCTGGCGACGTATACAAATCCATTTCATTAAAACGCACTCGGATGCGGCTCTTTGTGCAGCTGCTGCTCGCGATGAAAGTCTTGCTGCAAGGTAATAGTTTCTTTGTAAACGGGCAAATTTTAAAACCAACCACCGCGATAAATACAAATGTCTGCATGGCTCTAATGCCGTCCGCTTTTCCGTGTCTTTGCCGTTACGCCGCCGTTCGCCGAATGGAGATGGCATCTGAAATTAAAATGACAATCGGGGGAGACGCGCCCTTTTGTAATTCAATTTGAACAAAAAAACAGAAATGTTTAGTGAAATAACACGGCCGGGGGAAAAAAGAAGTCATCAATAAAGATCAGTTATTCCGTGTCGGTAATAATCGTGAAAGTTGCGAGGCCACTTCGCCCTTCGGAATTGAATTGCTTTTGTGTTTATGAAATTGGACATAATTTTCTTTTGCTTACGTTTCAATTCAATTAACATAATTATCACGGCTCACTCTTTTTCCTATCGAGTTATTGAGAGAACTTTAAAACCCTTTAAAGTATACATCAAAACTTTTTTGAGGAGTAATGAAAAATTTCGGGGCGTGGACGATTATTAAATGCTGAATTAACTTTATTGTTTGGAAAATTAAAAGTCCCGAATGTAATTTTAATTAAAAGATAATCATAATGAAACAATCGTTCGGTCGTTGTAAGAATGCATGTGGTTAAGAATTTCGACTAAAAATAAACCCAAAACCTCCAGACCAAAAACCGCAGTTTTATTCTAAGCACAACTCCGAAGTAATTTACTACACCGAAACAAAACAAATATTTAGATTTCAGTTGGTCGGTGCGGATTTATTTGCCAAAAAAGTAATTTACATTGTAGAAGTTTTTGTTCTCGAGATTAATCGCAAACATAGTTTTTCCCCATAAATTCGCTCTTCCACGAAATTATACTTTCTCTATGATAAATCCAACAATTAAATGTTAAAAATTATACGAATGAGAAGAAGTAAATGATAAGCTTCATAAGTTGTGTTACAGTGTTAAAAAATAGAATTACATATATGTTAACTTTGTTGATGTTAACATGTATTTCCACCTCTTTGAGAAACTAAGTTAAATGTTTAGAGCACATTTTTTTAAACGTAAACCCCACACTAATATGTCCGACCGTTTCTGGAATATGTATTTCGAAAAAATATGCCTTTTTATTTTATTATATATTATAATATTAAATATATAGGGTGTCCCCGAAAGATCCATACAGAATTCTATCACACATTCTGGAGAACATAAATCGATTTGCCTTATCTTACCTTATATCCATACCTTACCAAAGAAGACAATTACAGACATACAGAGTGATAAGGTTTCCATTTAAAATAGTTTAGTTCTCGGTGGATAAAATTATAGCAACTTTTTACTGTATTTCATTACTCTCTGTAAATTTAAATCGTTTATTTACTAGCGGTCTTTTGCTTTTTATAATAGTCAAAATGAAATTGAAGAAAAATTATAGTTCAGAGTTACCAAGACCGAGAGAAACTAGAAGAGATGGCTAAATCAATCGTTTCCCGTAATATAAAAAAAAAAAATGAGAGAAACTGGACAAGTGGTAGCTACAAAAAATATTCGAAAACCTTGAAACTAAACTGATAATTGGATAATTCGAATATTAAAAAAAAAACATTCTTATCATTAACTGAAATTAAAGCTACCCTAGACAAATGGATTTTGCTGAAATTATTTTAGGACTTACAAAAAAAAACATAGTTTCTACTAAAAATGTCGAATTGTGACTTGCTTAGAATCACATTCATTGGATCACAGAACAACGACGTGAACCCCGTAGACTTATTTGTATACAAAAATATATCACAACAATTTACTTCTATACAAATCCAAATTAAATGACGGTTAAAAGACCAAAGCCTTCCTCTAGATATCAGCTCTATAGAAAATCAAATTTACTAAATTCAAAAAACTTGAAAGGTACATAGACTTATTGAAAATTCGGAAAATGGTCGAGTATACTATATGTCCAAATTATAAAACACAAAATTTAATGTTAAATCAAATAAAATTTAATAATTAAAAATCTATTTCAAAATTAAATTTGCTATATTTATGTCCGGCTTAAAAAGTTGCTATAATAATGATCACTACTGTATGTATTGTAGAAAGTTTTTTATGAATTTGTACCGTTTATAACAAAAAAAAAATAAAAATTACACTTTTTCGAAATTTATCAAATGTTAGTTTTCATAGATATATCAAAAATGGTCAGTGATTGTGATTGTGCCAGATTTTTTTGCTTTGTAATCTGAAATTTTTACTAAGAGTTTAAGTTACTTAGTTAATTCGGATTGCCCTGTAGGTACAATATAAATACTTGTTTAAGATATTTTTGCACTCTCCCTGTTGGTACAATATTTATTGGTGCATACAAAATAGTGTTATGGAATGATGTTTATATTGTGTACGGAATTTTTGTATGAACAGGATAAATCGGATTGTTATTGGCGGTACATGTACAAAGAATGGTACAATTTTGTATGGAACGAGCCCCTTACAAATCAGATTTGCCATACATAATCCAGATATTTATATCTTTTCTCGCTGCCTTTATTATTCCCTCTCGCTTCGGCCAACTGACATTTCTCCAGATCCGATGCCGTAGATGTGAAAATTCACATGTCATTTTCCTAATAAATTTCACAAAAGACTCGAAAATGATGAAAAATAAACATCTGCCTTTTCAGAGCTGGGCTGAAACGAACGCCTTTGAATAATAGACTTTCTTGATATATTTGAGAGCGTCTTGAACGATTTCTTGGCCTAGATACCGGATTTATACAATGTTTTCCTCCCCACATAACCACTTTTGATCATTCGACTTTTCCCGGTTGCGCAATCTAGAAATTGTGTGTCAATCTAAACCACATGGGTAAAAAAACAAGATATTAAAATAATAATTTCTACTAATCTGGCAATACACGAGTTAATACCTGGTGTTTGGCATGAATTGGAATTGAAAAAAAAGTTAATGATCATTAGCGATTAGCAATCATGATCGCTTAACCAGTTTTAACACTGCCTTAATTCGATTGGTGTTACGTCAGCGTGAAATTTAAATCACAGCTAAATCAGATTGTATGCCACATTTTATTTCCGACCAGTTTATCGGATGTTTATGCGTTTTCGCAGTCCTAATCCAAATTAATTTTATGCTTTTTCAATGGTTCAGTTCGATATCACTCCTGTTAACCATTTTCCAGTTTATTACTCTATTAATAAGCATTAAATTTGCAAATATGTTGCTAATGCTATGTTAATACACTTGTCCATAATTTTAAATTTATAAGACACGCAATTAATAAAGAATTCACTCACGCACCTTAATAACTGTTGTGTTTGGTGGCTGGAGCTGGATGTTAAAAAATTCCTTCTTAAATGCTTAATATTAAATTGAAAACGGTAAAATATTGGAACCGAGAATGGAATACAAAACACCGAAACTTATTTAACGAAAGAGTATGATTGACTCCGTTAAAATCGATGTGTTACGTGTCGGAATTCTGCAACAATTTATCATGTTTTCTGATGGAGTTTCTATTGATGGAAGGAAGGAAAAACACGTGTCTGAATGGAACGATCCCGAAACGCTTTTAATGACCTTCAAAAAATAGAAGAACACTGGATAAAACAGGTGAAACATTAAAGCTGTGCTGGTAAACTTGTTGAGAGGGTTTTTTTACGAACAGTGAATTATTGTTCCTTTTCCAAAGGGCAATTGAAGCTCGCATTAAACGGATTTGAAGGAGATTCAAGTGTGCTGGAATAATGTTTTTGATTAAATTCATGAATTTTTCAATTTTGAATCTTGGTTGAGTACAAATTAAAATGTCCACATTATTATTTTAATATATTAAATAAATTTATAAATTATTAATACACAAATGAAATATTATGTAATATTTTCAAATGGAAAAGTGGGGATTCAAATAATAATTAATTCAATTACTCACTGTGTACAACAAAAAATATACTATTATTAGTTGTAAAGTAATGTTTAAAATAATACATAAATAGATAATAAATTACAAATAGTGTATTATAAATATTCTGAAAGAGTTTTTTATTAAGTCGTGTTAATTAATTTATATATTGAATAAAGTGTCCCAAATTGTTTCTGATATTTCTCAAAAAATATTATAAATTAACATTCAAAATAATATAACATTACTATTTATTTAAAATAAAAATATTCTTTCAAATGCAAATCTTAATGTAATACATAATTTAAGAAATAATTTATTTTTTTAATTATTCTTTAAATTATTATTAGCTTACAATGAGATATATCCATAATTCTATTAATTTTGAAAACAATAAATATTTTTCTCCATGAGACAAAGAGGGTGTACTTTGAACAAATTAGCAGAAATTATTAATAATATTCACGTTAATATTATAATATATTTATCCTATACGGTAGTGGCCATAATTATAGCAATTTATTAAAATATATTAAAAATATGATCTATATTACTTGAATTAGATGGCAGTACCTAATATGTTGATTGTTTTTTCTGTTGTTGGTATGTCTTCTGATCAATCTAATTGTATTAATTGAAAAATACTTTTTATTTTATCGTCTTCCATTATTCTGTGTGAATTTAAATCGAATATTTACTAGCAGTCTTTTGCTTATAATAATTATGTAATTATCATTGGTTGAAATGATACTGTAAAAAAATATAATTCGGCGTTATTAACACTGAGAGAAACAAGAAAAAGTGGCTAAAAGTTAACGGTTAAATTTATGTACAGGGATTAAATTAAAAAACAATTTGCTTCCATATATTGAAGAAATGATGCTCCTAATAAATGTCTTACAACCCAAAAACGGTCCCAATCACAAATCCAAAATTGTAGCGGATTTAATTAACTATCATCGAAGTTGTGTCTTGCCTGTTCCACTTTCCAGACATCAACCATATAGAAAAAATGGGGATCACGTTTATAACAAAATTTAACATAAAAAATTTACAAAATTAATTAAACTTATCACAACAATTTAAGATGCTTGAAGGAATATGGGAAGGAAAATTGTAGAGTCTATACTATGGAGAGAGTCCAGAATAATAAAAAAGGATATTATACAAATATTAAATTAAATAACACAGATTCAATAGTTAACAATTTCGTTCAATATATATTATATTTATATACAACTCAATTAAAAATAAATGTAATTTAATAATATATAAAAAAAGAATATATTATAGTAGTTTTTATAATACTGTATAAAACAACAATGGTAAATTAATATTATTATAATAGTTCACTTTAAACATGGCTCAAATAGTTAACATTTTAGAAAGTTGCTATAATAATGACGACTACTGTATATTCATATTTTATAAGTATAAAGAAATAAATAAATATTGAATCACTTTTTGAAAAATTAAAACGTTTTCATCCAATCCATGGCATAGGATTAAATTATTCAATTTATAGAACATGTAACTTATGAATTATAAATTAAAAATGATTAATAAATAATTGGAAAACGGCATTCCATTTGTGTAAAATTAATATAAACGGCAAATACATTTCCTAGAAGCATAAACGTATTCAATATACTTTAATTAAAGTCCCAATTGATGATTATTAACCGCGAATAATTCAAAATGCTTCAGTTACATATACAAACAGAAAATTATTTAAAACGACTGTCACAAGTGCAGTATTATTAAAAGCGCATTGCACAAAACCGTTGCAACTTTATGGGAAATCATATGAAATTACAGTAATATTTCGCAAAAGAACGAAAGACTGTGATTAATTCCGTACTGGGAACTGGTAACCGAACTATAAAGTATATTTTAAAGTTCCGCGTTATTCGGTAATTCGGGAGCCGCATGGTTTAATGAATCTTTCCCGGATCCCTTTTAGGGAAGGCCGGCGGCGACTTTACTGGCCCTTCAACTGTTTAATTCCGAACCGGTGGTTTTCACAAGATTTAGGTACTGTAAAATATTCGCCTATATATCTTACAACTTGCAGAAAGAAATTCACTTACTTTGATAAACTCGCCGTTACAAGAACAATTTTTCCCACGCGTTTTTCTCAGGGTTTTTCTCTTGTATTGGGTGTTTTTTAATACAATTTAGCGATTGTAAATCGAACACATCACAAGTAAGTAAATCTAATAGCTGGAATTTGAATACATAATCGAAACGGAATTGTTTTAATCTATGTCACAATATTGAACTTTACTTGTTTCTTATCATCTTGTCAACAGTTATTAATGGTAGAAAACAAGGGGGATTCCCCCAGTTAAATATTTGGTAACAATACGCGAAACGTCGAAAACAAATACTTAATTAGTTGGCATTCCTTCGCGACTGGATAAATCGCACGAAGTGATTTATACGAATTTAAAGGTTAAATTTATTTTCATTGTGAGCCGGTTGCAATAAACCGGGAGTCTTATCCGTTAGATTCTTAAGCAGGAACATTATGTTCTAAATTAGAGTTTACAATGTCGGTTTTGTAGACGTTACCTACCTTTTACTAAATATTAAGACTGTACTAAAACTTAGAACACGAGAAAATTAATTTTATGGGGCGAAAAGGCATCCCACTCCATGAAAGTAATATGCTTTTATAATATGGCTTCTTCGCTGCTTCGTCTGATTTTATTATTTTTTATTGCGGCGAATCCAGAATGATATTGTTACGAATGTGGTAATTCAATTAATTATAGGCAGTTAGTGAATATAACTGTATTTGTTTTAACGATGAAATCTAAAAAATTTATGTAAATATGTGATTGTGTATGCAACAAATTTATTTTTAAAATTTCATTTCGACAATTTTTAAATTTTAATGGATTACGGTAGTAGAAAATTGTCGAATTAAACGCGTATCGATTTAACGAATTGCCCAAATAGCATTTTATCGGGAAAAATGGGATGGAGTGTCTGTTTATATAAAATTTTAGCTCTGGATTTTTGTTGATGACTAAATGCCCGCATAAAAAATATATTCGGAAACATGAACACGTTTAACAAACACTGTTTGTTGAAAACCAAACAGTTATTTTATAAAATTCCGATGGGTCTGTCAAATATTAATTTTGTATAAAAAGGTACTTTTGTATATTATTTATGTGGACGACTAAATAATGTATTTTATATATTATGCACAACTCATACACTAAATTTATTTTTTATAAAACTAAAAGAATAATTTTATTCTCTGTGTTTTAAATTTATTTTATTTTACAGAGTATTTAAATCATATTGTTTTGTTAAGTAGTTTAAAAATATAATAAATCTCATTATTGTAATTATTATCACAATTCTAAATATTTTAAAAATATATCAAATAGAAAATATAAATATATATAAGTAATTGTATATATTATTTGTAATCTGATTGAAATATTTCAATAACAGTTCACATGTCTATGAAAGTCTAAATTTATTATAAGTACTTTTCTTTGACAAACATTAAAAATATCTAAATATTTTAAAAATTTATCAAGTAGAACAAATAATAATATAAAAATGTGTAAAGTTGGAAAAATTCAAAATATCTTAAAAATCTCTCAAACTTTCATGATTATCAAAATTCATAATTTCCTAAATATTTAACAAATAGAGAAAATTATTATACAAATACTGGTAAAATAATTAAAAATTTTATTGTTATTAAAATTACCAAACTTCTAAATGTCTTAAAAATTTATCAAATTAATTGAAATTTAAGAAACTAAGAAAACTTTTAAATAGAATCTATAATTAAAAAATTTCTAAATAGAAAAAAATGAAATATGTTATATTTAAATTAGACATTTTAAATTTGCTTAAAACCGCGATAATAACTCACATCATTAAGAAATGGATAAACATGGCGATAACAGTATTTAAAAGTAATTAATGGCGTTTATTAAACTATAAATTCGCCATAAACTTGTGTCATTAAATCTTCGAAGTAATCTTGGAAAATCATTAAACTTGAATCCCAGAGATGCACTTTAAGTCGTTCAGGGAAATGTAAAATTGTTTGCGACTGAAACGTTTCATAAATATATTATGGAAATCAATGGAACTGAGTTATTCGGAATGTATTATTAGCCGTGCTAAAAGGCTTTCTGTGTTTCATTAAAAATATAAAGAGCAATCGAATGCACAATATCAATTTTTTATTTAACGCTCCCAGGCATTACCAGTGTATGATTTTAATTTCACTTAAATACACTTATTTTATTTTAATTAAACAATTAGGAATTTATTGTTGTTTTTCCTGCGAATAGAAGAGGAAAAATGTGAATGATAAAGTGTGTAACTCCGCATTAAGTTTCTTTTTATAAAGTGTGGATTTATTTTTTCCGGCGTTATAAATGTGCCATTTTATTAACATTTACGAACAAAAGCGCCACGTTCACTTTTTCTTTCCGTTTGACATAAATTTGAACCTTTTTCCATGCCGACCCGGACCCGATCCGGGCGATTAACCAGGATTAACTTATATATCGATAAACTTCTCCGGCCCATACTACAGAAATCTTTGTGAAATTTTAATGAGCCGGTCACTCCGATAAATTTTTAAATAACAACACACAAAGAAAACTATTACACTGGTTTCTCCGTGTGGGAAAACTGACATTTATTATTATATAAATGTGACAGGCAAGCTATCCAGAAATTGTGTATCCACCGTAAAATAGAATCGGCAAAGCAGAAGAGAATAAGTTTTAAAGTGAATCAAGTCAGTGGTGGAGAGATATCGAGCACACTTTTTCCGCATCCAACCTAATTCTCAATGGCGTAGTTGTGTTTCTCTATTTCTCCTGTGGGCTCTTTTTGCATTTTTACTTCTTCTTTTTAGTTTAATATAACTGAAAAATATAGTGAGAATCGTGGAGATGGACAGAATTTGCTCAAATTGATTATGTAACGCTATAAAGATGTTTGATCCAATGTTTAATTTTTGAGGCATAAGTTTGAAATATTATTATAAATTATAATCAGATTAGAAATTTGAATTTATTTATTTTTCAAATTAAACACAACTTAGAGTAATTTACAAATAACTATTATTCACCCCAAAATATATTTAAATAGACATGAAGCCTTAATTAGTCGTATTATAACTGGCATCAATTATTATTTGACACTTGCGAGGCATACTCTACTAAATTATCATCATAATCTTGAGCTACTTTTTCCCATAATTGTGGCAACAATTGTTGTGGAAGAATCTCAGGAGTTGGTACGTGATTCGTAAACCTTCCTTGTAGAATGTCCCAAGAATACTCGATGGGATTTAGATCTGGAGAGTATGGTGGTAATGCCAAATGAGGCATTCCATGTTTCGATTTTTTTCAACAATTGTAGCTGCAAACTAGTCCCAAATGGCGGTATGAAAATTAACAATTATTTGCTCAACAATATCCCGTCTCTAGATATCATCTACCCTGACAAATTTAGAGATCTACCCCAAAACAGATTCCAGTCCAAACTATAACCCTCCATTTATTAGTGGATGAACCAATTGGCATGCTCAGGACGGGACTTCTTTTAACTATTTACTAAATGTATGTCTAATAAAAAATAAAATAAATTTAAAAAAAAAGGAAATTAAATGTTAAGATTACTTTTCACAGCAATCGAATGGAAAAATATTTTAAAAAACAAAGGAACTTCTTAATATTTATTGAAATATTAAAAGTGTTTAAATAAATAAAAAGTTCAGCACAAATTAAGTAAATTTGCTCAACAATATCCCGTCTCTAGATATCATCTACCCTGACAAATTTAGAGATCTACCCCAAAACAGATTCCAGTCCAAACTATAACCCTCCATTTATTAGTGGATGAACCAATTGGCATGCTCAGGACGGGACTTCTTTTAACTATTTACTAAATGTATGTCTAATAAAAAATAAAATAAATTTAAAAAAAAGGAAATTAAATGTTAAGATTACTTTTCACAGCAATCGTATGGAAAAATATTTTAAAAACTAAAGGAACTTCTTAATATTTATTGAAATATTAAAAGTGTTTAAATAAATAAAAAGTTCAACACAAATTAAGTAAATAAATATCGTTTCAAATCCTTACATTTTACATATTGCAATAATTATACTTCTTTCCTAGAATTATAAATTTCTGACTAAAGAAATAATAAATAGAAATAAATCTTTTTAGTTTAAATTGGAAAATTTTATTTCATTTTTAGACGTTTCATTGTGTTCAAATATTATGCAAATTATATTATACGATTGCAAATTTTTAAATAATAAGTATGTTGAAAACTTTTTAATATTCGTTCAACTTCATGTAGAAAATTATATGCAAGTGCTATTCGTTTTTATACCTAAAACCCCATTTATAAATGCGTTTTTGGAACTTTCGTTTGAATTTTGCTTTTAAGTATTATTTACTTTTTCTAAAAACATTTCCTGTTTGGTCTTTTATAAATAATTTCCTTTGTTTATAAATGTGTTTATTCCCAATATGAACTTTTAAGTTGATTTACTTTACAGAATAAGGTAATTGTCGAAAAATTGAGCATTGATATATATTTTTTTAATGTTCTACTCTTCGACACATTAAAGAATATATTTTGATCAAGTAAAAAAAAAAAAATAATATTTCGTAAAGAAAAATTAATTTTAAATTTAAAACAATGCCGATTTTTGCTGTTTTTGCATGAAAAATTTTTTTTACTATATGCCTATTTTTTCACAAAGGTCATCAAAAATAAGATATTTTCAAAAAAAAAATTGTCTACAACGTAATTTTTCAATTCTTTATGAATTTTTGAAAATTTAACAATTTTTATTAAATGGGGTTTCATGTTTTATATCATAAAAAACAAAAAAAAATTATAAAATTTAATAAAAAACTATTTATATTTTGTTCATGATTTCCTATATTTTTTTAAATACTCTATTTTAAAATACTGTATTACCCTATTATTAATTTACAATAAATTACGAAAAATTTTGAATGAAACAAAAATCAAATTTTAATATTCCGTTTTAAACTTTCGCTATCAACAGGTAAAGATATATTTAATATCAACTGACTTTACTCAAAGTTTACGAAATAGTTATTATATAAATATTTGAAAATCTTGTTATTGTTAAAATATTTACAAATTTGGTAAAAATAAAAAACATGTTCATAAAATTTTCAAAAAAAAAACCTCAATAAATCAGTATTTTTTAAATTGAAAATTATTTTTTCCCTAAAAGTTCGTTTCATAAAAAATTGAAAAATTTCATTATTGAATTTTTTTTTAATATTATTAGGTTAGGTTTCTTTTTCTTTTTTTTTCCTTTTTTTGAAAATATTCTACTTTTGATGAACAACAAATTTTCTCTAAGAAATCTTAATCTTTTTCACTCGATCAAAACATATTCTTTAATGCCCCAGAGAGTAGAAAAATATTCAAAAATGTCGTACCCAGAATAATAACATCAAATATTGTGTTAAGCCATTGCCAAACAATTGTTAAAAAACAAAAGTATGTTGAAAACATTTTAATATTCATCAGCTTCCTGTAGGATATTTGCAAGAGCCACTGGACGAGGTCATCTGATATTATCCCTGCTAATACTCGGCAGTTTTTTTATCATCGTGCCGTTCCGTGAAAAAATCGCGCATGCACGCGGGGATTAAATAAAATAAAACCGTCATCGCTGAAGTTTTTGTCTGGCTCAACGGCGTCGATTAAAACTCTAGTCAAGCCACAAAACAGATTAAATTAAATACAAATAACCCCGGGCCGTGAATACAAAGCGCCGCGATTTGCATGAAAGTCCTCAGCAGAAAACATTAGTGCATTTAATGGGCAACAGTTCACGGCACGGTCGCCTTGCGAACGTACGCGTCAAGAAAAACAAATTCATTATCGATTCTTACACATGGCAAATCGGGAAACGTAAAAAACGCATTTCGACCCTAATCGAATCTAGAAATCATAACATGAACGACAATAATAACGTACGGATGTTTCGATGTTGCAACTCACATTTGCATTTTGATTGAGGATTGACAGATGAATGTTATACTTTTTTAATTTCTTTTTTTGTGAATTAAAATACAACTTATTGAATAAAATAAATAAAATCAATGATAATACAATGTAAATAATACCTCACACCTATTTTTATACGTACATTGTATATTTTTAATGTATATTTATTATTGAGACGATAATCTTGTTCTGACCTTCAAGTGGCGATTTCAATGTTATTAACAAAAAACGTTTAATTAAGAATGCATCTTAATTAAAAACGGAAAATTTGTTAGTATTCCTGCACATTTGGAAAACTGAGTTTTTTAGTATAACATTAGTTCTAGATCTTGGTATGGAGCTTCTTGAATTGTTTTGGCTCGTTAAATCCAGTGTTGGTAAGTATATATCAATTTTGCCATGTAATATATCGACAAGAAACGTTGCCGACGTTTTTTCTCTTCTTACTAGCAATGAGTCCACAGAATGTTCTTGCAGCCATAGATTGTGATCGATTTTACGAGCGGGATATACATTGTTCTTAAGAAAGCTCAAGTACTTAAGGTATCGTCGTTGAATAGATTTCAGGCTAATTTGATGACAAGTGAAAATGGGATTCCAGACAATACTCCAATTTGCTTCGTACTAGTGAAAAAAACAGAGTCTGTAATGCAATTTGAAAATTTAGCAATTTGCAGTTTCGCAAGACAAATCCCAAGATCTTGGAAGCTGATGTAAAAACTTTATTTGCGGCACAAAAGATAATTTGTTATCAAATAAAACGCCCAGATGTTTACAGCAATTCTTCCTTATCAGCACACATTCATTTATGTTGTATGAAAATTTGGCTGCCAATTTACGTTTTGTCTAACTTACAATAACGCATTTCTTCACATTTAGTTGGAGGTTATTACTCTGACATCATGCCACCAAAGTGTCAATATCACTTTGTAGAGTAAGGTCTTGTACAGTACTGTCGACTTGATAATATGGAAGGAAAGAACAAGAGGCTGTGATAAAAAGTGTTTGGAAAAAGTATATAAATAAAGATATCCCCATATACAAAGGAAAGTATGAAATGTTTAGACACGTAATAATCATAAAAATTAATCATAAACTTAAATTAAAATCGTCTTTTTAATAAAATGATTATGTTACCATGAAATTCAACAAAAAATTTATAAATTTACACAGCTATTCAAGAAAATGTAATAATATTAAATGAAATAACACAGATTTAATGAAAAAAATCCCTTTCAATGCTCAATTCAGAAAAATATATGTAACATTTTGTAGAATAAGGATTGAGTAGTTTTTATAATGCAGTATAAAACAACAGTAGCAAATTAACATTAACAGAGTTCACATTAAACAAAAGAGTTACTGTTAGATGAAAAAAAAAAATTTCATCGGTCGTGCCTTAGTTTGATGTTTACATTTGCCCGAACGTAACAACAACGGAATCAGCGAAAACGTTCAAAACGCAAATTTTTAATTACCTCGAGTGGTTTCGTGCAATATTTAAACCGTCCCTCGGAGACTTGACAAATCCAATACAGATTTCGCTTAATTCAATAGCCGGAGTTTATATGTTGTATATCTGGGAAAACAAGATGAGATATATCGATACGATGTAATCTTATTACATGTGTCAAGAAATGAAATATATAAAATAAGAGCCGGGGGAAAATCGCGGGAAATGCGGTTTTCATAAATGGGAACTTACGTTTTGTCAATATTCACGTTGTAAACGCTTAATAAAATTATTTGATCAAAAACGTTTAAAATTCAATGAATTCAATTAAAATGTCGTCTTTTATTTTTATTATTTCTGTCCAAAAAACAATAAATTAATTACGTCCACCGACCGGAAATAACGAATTCAATTTCGTAAACATTAATAATAAGTATTTTTAATTAACCTTTGAAATAATATATGGTTTAATTTTGTTTTCAAGCGGGAACAAAAGCAGTTTAATTTTTTTTAACGTCAATCAGCGGGGAGTTTAATTACGACCATGAAATTAGAACGATATTTTCATTGAACTGTTTTAATTACTATTTAATTAAAATGTTTCCCATTCAATTACACTCGTAGTTTCATGTGGTGCTTCGATTTTTGGCTTGTTTGATGTTGCGATATTTACTAAAACAAAGGGCTTTAGTTTTTAAAACAGTTCTTTGTTTGTTGTAACAATTTCGGTATTTGTAATTGCCATTCGTTTTTACAACTAACACCCTATTTTATAAATGCGTTTCGGGTTTTTTGGGGCTTTTGTTTGAGTTTTGCGTTTACGGATTATTTATTTTATTAAAAACGTATCTCGTTTGGCCTTTTGTAAATAATTTCCTTTGTTTGTAAATATCATGCTTATATGAATCGACCGCTTTAAAATTATAAATTTGATATAATTATAATTATAACGGGAGATTATTAAATTATGAAAATGTTTAATTATAAAATATAATGTAAACAATTCGTCAATTTAATTATATTAATTGAAATAAATTATTACATATGATAAAAAATTCCCCACATATACAAATAATTGTAGTTTAATAAAAATGAAATTTATTGGAAAATTATATATAAATCAGATATAATTATTTTCTCAAACAAAAAAAAACAATACCTTTATATCATTAGAGAAAATATTTGAAATACTTCGCAAAGGTATTTTTAAATTGTGTTCTTTTTAGAATAAAGAATTTTCATAAATTAGTATTTTTTATAAAATATGACAAACATCTTAATACGAGAATTTGGGAGATTCATTTAAATATGAGAAAATTGGAGGTTAAAAAATAAATAACTTTAATTTGGTTGATAATTTTTTCTTAAGTTTGTTATTATATTTAATCAATAAAAAAATCAAATCTTTATTCAATAATTTGATAAAATATTTTAAATACTTCTTTTAATATTGTCAAAATATTAAACATGTTTAAAGAAAAAAAATTCAACATAATTGTTCTTAAAAAGTTTAAAATATTAAGTATTAAAAGGGACGTTACAAAAAACGTGACAAAAAATAAAAAAGGTTTTGTGCAAAGATTTAAAAAGTTTAAAGTGAACCATTGAGACTAATTAAATAAAAAAAACATTTGGGTGGCGACAAACAAAAGTGTATGACTGGTATATTTTTCACTCGTGGACTATTTATCTTTGCCTACATTATCGCCCCATTCGTTCGCCATTCCTTAGGCGGAACATTGTCACAACTGAGCATGAATTATAATTAATTTTCGGGACCGGTAAAGTATTACCCTTACCCGACTAGAGCACGGGTCCCAGTGTGTGGATAATTCGTGCAAAAACCCAAACAAAAACAAAGTTGATACATGCCCGACGTTGTTAGTTCGGGATCACGTTTTAATTGCATTAAACAATATGGAAGTAAGTACGGAGGAACGTGGGACAAGTTCCCATAACCGACGGTTCCATCAGCCCGTTTGGAAGTTTAACGTGGGTAAAAGTGGATGAGTGTGCACGGGACACCGCCAGCGGTTCCGGCAGTTCGGGTAGTTGTGCGGTTAAGTTTTCGACCCCATAGTAAAGCTCTAATAATCCTAAGAGGCCGCCGCCATAAGCTTTCCGGATTTTCCGAAGTAAAAAGGGTTGTCCACTAGTGCCGGCCTATAAACTGCCCGGATATGCACTCGTCCTGATTGCCTTTGAATACGAAATGTACAGCGCGTCCCGATGGTCAACCGTGATAATGGTCCTTGTGTACGTTTCGATGGTCAAGGAGTTCCGGCTACGGATTTGGACCTGGCCAAATCTCCGTTTCGCACTGATTAATCGAAGATCCGTCAATCTTGTTCAATCGCATTTCAATACCATTCCGTACCATGGTGGAAATAAGTAAATTACATTACAATAAATTATAATTACAAAATAATTTATATCACGTTATTCAGGCACATTCAATGTTGATTATCAAGATAACCTATTTTGTGATATAGTTTTTAAGTGGATAAGTTTTCACTTCCGTAATTCTGATCTCTTTCAGATTGTTCAGAATTATTGAAATTTGTAAATCTTTTACAACTTTGCGGTTTTGAATTATTCAAATTTTTTAAGGATTCTGCAATTTTTAAATATATTATTTAAATTTATTATTATAATATACATTTTTTAATTTTTATTTGTTCCCTTTTTAATTTGATGAAACAAAAGAATCATAATAAAGTGGTAAAATATGTTACAAATTTTTTTTTATATACTTAAAATTTTTATATAGGTATGTAGTTTTTTACTTTTTTTAATCATTACATTCATAGATATTTAAATATTAAGATCTTTTGGATATTTAGATTTTTGTGTTAATTTTTGTATGACAGCCTTTTATAAAAAGTTAAAATCTGAAGGATTTGTTTACATTTGATAAACGGGGAAGTTTTCAAGAAAGAACCTTTAGTTAAGCTTTAGTTGTCGAGGGTTTGTTGTAATTAAACTAAAATGGCAGATTAACAGTCGCTAATCTATCACAAATATTACAATATTTTAAATTGTTTATATTCCAATTATTTTATACGGTATGTATCAGCGTTGTCAAATTTTTCAGATATTTTTTTCATTTTTCAAAATTTTTAAATCTTTTTTTTTTTGTTCTGTTTTACACGATGGAGGTTAAATATTTAATGAATTCTGTAGATTTAACTTATTATGTGTAGACCTTTAGGATTGTAAATTTTTTCGATTTCAGATTTTCAACATTTCTAAAATTGTTTTGTTTATAATTTTTCGAGTGTCCTACATTTTTTGTTCATTTGGAATATTTATATAAACTGGTTAATAAGTTAGGGATGTTGTCAACAAATTATAAACTCATTAGAAATTTGATATTATTTATTTATCTTTTAAATTAAACACTTAAAGTAATTTACAAAAAACTATTATTTAACACTAAAATATATTTAAAAAATAAAACATTTCATTAAAAAAATTATATTAATAGACATGCAGGCTTATAAGTGATATGACCACCACCGGCATCAATTATTATTTGACACCTGCGGGGCATACTCTACTAAATTATTAACATTATCTTGAGCTACTTCTTCCCATAACTGTGGTAACAATACTCGAAGTTGCTGAAGAGTCTCTGGAGAAGGTATGTGATTCGTAAGCCTTCTTTGCAGAACGTCTCAAGCATGCTCGATGGGATTGAAATCTGGAGAGCATGGTAGAAACTCCAAATAAGGGATTACATGCAAATTTCAACTTTCATCGACAATTGTAACTCTATGTTATCGAGCATTATCGTAGAGAATGGTGGTAACTCTAAAGCGACCTGTTCTTTGTCGTTCAGCAACATATCCCTCTTCTGAAACCTAGACACAAGTCTAGAAATAACATTTTATAAAACATTGAAAATGTTAATGACTTCGGTGTGTAGGGCACCATTTTGAAGCATCCCCACAATTCTATTGGCTTCATCTTGGCTTAATTTACGACGAGTCATATTTTTGTCAATCACAAAGTCACTTTAGTTTAGTACAATTTAGATTAATTGAATTTTTGTAACCTTTCATGTTACAATTTTATGTCTTTTGAGTTTTTTATACTTGAAATCCTTCATTGCAGTTTAACTTTTTATACTGTGATATACTTCTTGGTCAAGAAACCATTTCAAATAATTTCGAGTCCCTTTAAAAGGCCGACGAGAAATTACCTCAGTTTACTTGAAGCTACATATTTTCTTGAAACCTCTTGCTTACGTATTACGTTCGAACGTTAGTGTTATTTGTTGGAATTTTTCAATAAAACCCGCCACAAGCAACCATAAAACAAAAGTCAATCGAATGCATTAAAGTGGATCGGTCTCTCCATTACACTTTTTAATTTTAGCGGCGATAAATCTTTTCTAAATGGAGCTCGTTACGTCTCGACCAGTGAATGCAGCAAACTGAAAATTCGAAATAGTAATATTTGTGTCGGCTTCGAAACAACATTGTCCTCCGGAAAAAGTGCCGCAAGTTTTTTAATAATACCTCCGGAAAAGTTTCCTATAGCGGAAGTTTATTCCGTCGAGTTCTTATTTGCCGCGGTCTCGATATGAAAAGATTTCAGACGTTTGACACTTATGACTTTATGGGTTTTCTTATCGCGTTTTTGTTAGTTTCCTCCTCACAATTGTTTTTTAACCAATGGCAGAAAGTTGCTAATTAAGCCGCTTCCGAAACAACGAACGATTGAGCAATAAATATCAAGATTCAAGGATAAAATTCGATGAGGGAACTGAAATGCAGTGTGATCGATTTTTGTTAATTTAAAACAGAAGAGCAACTCGTAACGAAGGTACACATCCCACGGTTGGTTTGAGATGCTATTAAAGATAATGAACTTTTGTTCGTAATCATCTTGAAAATCTTCTCAGTGTCCTACACATTGATTTTATATGTGGATACCTGTTTTTTTCACAACGTTACTCGCATTTCCACTGAAAATCATTGTTTAATTATAAACGGTTGGGGAATAAAACGTCATGTGTGGTTTAGACGGGACACTGTAATTCCTTTCTAGGATTATTAGAAAATGGCCGGGCACGCTTTAATAATATCTCGGTATAAAATAGGAGAAACTCCCGAGTGAGACAGGACAAGTTTTTTAATATAATTTAATTTGTACGCTTTCTCCCCCATTTAAAGTTTGCGAGAGCGGATGTGGAGGAGGAAAGTAAAATTAGTAACAAGATAAGACACTAGTAGTAGCCCCGGCAGGAAATTTAACCGTTTCCGGTCACGGTAAAATCAATAACTGTTAATCCCACGATTCTTCCCTTATCAGTTTATCAACTTACCAGCTTATATACAACTAATTCTATTAGGGAATTAGAGGATCCAGTAACCGCCTTTTATTTTGTTATTATTTGATTTTATTTTTGTTATTTAATTATCTATTTTTATCCGATCATTAACCGTTTACCTATATTTTCTCAGTAATGATCTTATTTTCTGAATCAAATTATATACGCAAATTAACTCCGAATTGACTTATAATTTCCACCGAGCAGCTTAATTTTAATTTTGCTCGGCTCATTGTGAAAATGGAAAATAGGCATAATGAAATGCAAGGAGGAGAATATTCCTTTGCTCGTCGTTTTTATATTTTCGCTTTAATTCCGCGGTTATTCCATATTAATTAATGGGCATGAATTCATAAAGATTTAATATTAATAGCTCGGCATGGAACAGGATTTAATTGAAAACGCTATTTGCCCCGATATGGTGGCTTCAGGACGCTCTTTTGTCATTTATTAACGTAATTTTATGAAATAAATTTCAGTGTTATAACGAGTAAAAATTACGAGTTTTATTTTCTTCAAATCTTTTTATAATAAATTAACAAACTGATACTACGTCGTTGGTGTGCTTCTGGCTGATGCAAGATAACTAGTTCACGTATCATTAAAATTTTAACTTTTCAATGTTCCATTGTTAACGCGTAATTAATTTTATTACACGTGTGCTTTAATATGTAACAAGCTCATATTTACCAGTTAATAAATTTCGACAAGCACAATATTAACTAAATTTTTCGCACTGGAGAAAATTTATAATGTTTTCCATGTTGAATAAAACTGACAGGCAACTTTCCAGCCCCTCGTAAAAACTTTTCATTATTTGACAATGCAGAAATGCACTTAGCCTTTGTTCAAATTCGAAAAATGCTCAAAATGATATGTTTTCCTTCCATGTTGAAAATGAATAAAACGAACATATTTGTTTGATTTCTCCATTCCCATCACGTTTATGCACTGAATCCATTTTAATTTTTTGGAATTTTCATTTAAATAGTTTAGCCTTTATTTAAATATTTATGTTACATTTACAATTGTTTACTCATGTTATTGATTCTATTTTTTCTAATAAGTTATTATAAATCGTAAAGAAGAGTCTCTCAAATTGATTCTGATGTTTACAGATATTTCAGACCAGACCTACAAAAAATTACTTTGAGTGTCCAGAGCTCATTTCTTTTTTTTTTTTTTGACGTTTATTGCTACAAACCATATTTGTATATCCCTCAACACAAGATTTAGTTAAGGTTTTAAAACGTCGTATACATAGAGTACTTGCTTCAGTGCTATTGAATAATTCATAAAAATAATTTTTTTACTTTATTTAAACTAAGAAAATTAAATATAAACTATTAATTTTGACACCCTGTTTCTCCATATTTGTCAAGTTACTGTACTAAGGTAGAATGTGCAAATCGGGAATTGATTGTAGAAGTCTGTACAGACTTTTCAAAGATACTCTATATATACGACAAGTGACATTTTTTAAAATTTTTATTTACAGCAATTAACATATTAAAAAAAATAGATTGCGAACTCATGAGTGATGTTTTCTCCATCTGATTAGGAAGTAAACGTAAAATGCAAAATAAACGAATTATAGTCACCCTGTACAGCCATTTTAATTTAAATTCCTTTTTTTTTATTCGGTGCACATTTTCAGTAAACAAAGACGCAACGACGAGGGTAAGGAATCCTTTCAACTTAATTGAAAGTTAATCGCTTCGCCGATCAGTTGTGTTTAATGCTTATAGACGGTCTATTACCATTTCGTATCAGAAAGTCAGTCCATGCAAATTGCACCATTTCAATAGATTTGATTCACGAAGGGGCTTAATTAATCAGTCCGGGACCGAAGTAATAACGCCACAATCGGTTCAATATTAGCGAGACAATAATTTAATTAGCAACAGCCAATTTACAAATATGATTTCCGTGGTCCCTGCAACGCAAAACGCCACAAAGCAAATTTTTTACATCCGCATTGCACGACAATTACATTTCCGGTCGGGGCGGGTCTGATTAAACGGAACGGCACTTTTGATATCTAAATTGTTGGTGTGTATGTGAGCGAGGGAAAATTGATGGCACGTAAGTGCATCTCTAATGTGTGTCAAAGTCGTTCCGAATCGAAATTTCGTACGTATTTAATGGGCGGCATGTCGGCCTGAAACTACGTAAACTAACTTGTCTGCATTATTGCACTGCGGGGCCACCGACATCCAGTAATATACTCGTGGTATGGCCCAACTTCACTTTGCCACGACAACTCAAGAATCAGTTTGTTTTCTTCGACCTATCTGGTGCATTTTATTAAACGTGTCCACGTCTTATTGAATTAGACAAAACGTGACCGACATTGTTTAAATGTTGACTCACGCCGCTTCCGGATGTTGGGAGGATGTTAACATAACAAATTGAATAAATTGCGTCAATTGTTAGTAATAATATTAAAACAGGTAATTTTCTTCTAATTAAACTTTGAATGGCGTGTTCTTGTCCCACCTGCTTTGTAAATTATAAATAACACATTGTGACCAATCTCAAGGTTCGTTGTGGTTAAGTTTTTGTGGCCGCTTTCAAGTTTGTTGTAACACTAGATCGTTGACCTTAATATAATTTAACAAAACGTTACATATTTGAGTAAATCAATGCATTGTTACGTCACATTTTAACAGAAAAATTGAATTGTTTTAACATAACATAAAATGAAGGTTTAATTAAAAAATTATTAATTAAAATAAAAAGGTCTAAAAACAAATGATACAATTGGTTAAAATTTGGAAGCAGTCCCGCGATGAAGAAATTTTTTTTCTAAAGTTTCTCCTGAAGAAATAAACACAGTCAAAGTGTCTAAAGTACACCTAAATTTTTTTTAATTATTTCAATAAAATCAAATTATCCAAGTATATGACAAATGTACGATAGTCCTACAATGATTTGGTATACTCAATATCAGTCTATCGAATAGGTTTTGATCCAGATTTCGCCACACTTCCTGTATCGCCAAATTTATTGCTGGTGATCTCCATGTTTCAAAAGTCTTCTTTTCATAATATTCCCATACTTTTTCTATCGGATTAAAGTCTGGGGAGTTTGTTGGCCAAGGTAACACTCTTATGTTATTCTCTTGAAACGAATTTGGTCATATTGGTTAAATAGGGTAATACAATGGGTAAAACTATGTTGGTGCGATATCGAACTTAATTTAAAGTGGTTTCCATTAAAAAGATCTCGGTTCTTCCGTCAATATTAATCCCTCCTCAAAACATCAATGAACCTCCTTCAAAATTCACCACGGTGTCCAAGTTATCTCCAGCACCACGATTTCCAGTGAGCAATTGGGGTACCCTTAAAGGTCGTCTCTGAAATAGACCTTGCTCTTGGACACTCTCCGAGGACTCTGACGGTTTGAGCTGACACAATCACATGATGGGTTCTAAGAAGCTCTTGTCTTAACTCCGGCAGTCTCCAAGCTTGCAAAAGCAAAAGGCCTGGATGTCTTTCTTTTACGACATTATACTCATTGTCACGTCTGCACAATCTGCTTACAGATGTGTCCATTTGACGAGCACTTTGTGATGATCCATCCTCTATCAACCCAAATGCTTTTAATTTTTGATTATCACTTAGATGGTACCTTTCCATAATAATAAAAGTATTTTCATAGAAATTTGATGAATAATTGGATCAATAACATAAAATATACTAAATAGCACCGTTTAACGGGTATCCAAAAATAGGAAAAAAACATTAGTTTTTGCATTAAAAAATATACAGTCTGTTCTTTTATATGTAGTTATGTTATTTTATAATTTATAAGTTAAATTATTTTTTAATAAAATTTAATTGTAATTTTCTGCGTGTTCTACAGACACTTGTGGATATATTTATTTTTTTTTTTTCTCATATTTCCGTAACCTCCAATTGTGTTTCAATTTGATACGTATTATTCTAAAATACATGTCTATAATTCAGTTTATCCCTAATATATATTCTACGTCACTAAATATTTTTTAAAACAAAGATTTTTATATTCTTTGCACAATTTTGAGGAAAGAAGGTGCTTTTAATCACCGCCATTTATCAGTTTTAGTTTGAAGAAAAATAATGTGAACATTAAATATGAAATATCCCACAAATGGATTTGATAGTCAAAATTAAACAAGGATATATTTTTTCTTCTAAACTGTGCAAAGATTTTGAAAATCTTAATAATGTTATACACAATTTTATATTAAATTGCAGGCATGTATTTTAGAATAATACATATCAAATTTAAACACGTTTGGTGTCTTTTCATTTTAGAAAGGCATACAATGATCATTAAAATTATATAAAAAACAATATTTATAATTAATTCTGGTCACTGAAATGATATAATTGAATCGAATTTCTATTTGTCGGATAACCATTTTCTTGGTTATTAAATAACTCATGAAAAAACGTATTTTATATTTAATTTATATAAAAGTTAAGGGATTTCCATTAAAGAAACCAATTAAAAAATAATTAATTTAATAACGTATTCATTCCATAGTCGAGTTCAGTAAAACACATTTTTCCTTCATAATTTTTAACTCGTCAGTTTATTTGTGGTTTAATGAACATTTTATATTTATATTTCACGTTAATAAATGTTTTTTTGTCAAAAATCGAATGCTCTTTGCAATTTTTATGTAAAACAAAAATCGTGGGTTTTTTTTTATTGTGGCTTTAAAATTTAATGCGCACCTCCATTAAATATGAAACATAGTTAGCGATTAAACGAAGACAAAAGGACCCAATCGATATTTCGATGATGCTCCCTTCCTCAATAAGAAATAACGCGGTCCATCACGGTACAGTCCATTAAACAGTAAAGACCAAACTAACCGTGGTCGTTGTGAACCCGTCAACCACTTGGTCGCGATGGTATCATAATAATTGCTGTAAAGGTGATACCGCCAAACCGAAACCATCCACAAAGTGCCGTTAAACGTCCAAAGTTAAAGGAACCGTTTACGTCTCGATTGCTTAATCGAGAAAAGATAACATCAATGCACAATTGTTACATTTCAGAATTCACACAAATGCAAACTCGAAAGTTTGGCGTTTCTGTAAATCCCGTGTTGATAATTTTGATAGGCGCAATCTGGTCTTGAAGTAATTGTCTATTTTAAGTATTGGCCGTTTAATTTGGCACGGAGGCGTGGTGGAAGGGGACTTCGTTCAATTTTACTGCCGAGTTTGTTCGGTAAAAGCCTGTGGACAATTCAATTTGACGTGTACTAAGAAGGTTTGCCGTAAAACAAAATTGGGACCGACCGGATTAAATTGATGGACACAACAAATCAAATTGAAATAGTGATGGAAGAATTAGATGTGTGATTAAATTGGGCGAGTTAACTGGTTAAATTAACTTTATTTGGGACGAGTTTACCAAGATTTGCGTTTTTCTCTTTTTTAATTTAGTTGTTACGAACTGACACACAAAAAATAAAACAGATATTTCGTGTTAACATCAAAGGTTAAAATTGAAACGAAAATCGCGATTATTCGACAATGTGTATAATGGATCAACCGTCATACAATTGTGTATTTGCATTTTAAATTTGAATATTACCATATTATTCATTATGATTAAAAATTCATGTGTGTCACTGAATAATGACGAGAGTAATCGGGAACAAAAACAAAATAAAAATAAACTGACGTCTAGAAATATATATATATATATATATATATATATATATATATATATATATTTATGGATATGCGGTAAAGTGATTTCAAAATAAAGGTGTCCGATATTTGTTATTTTGCGGTACGATTATTTTTGATTAATTAAAATTCACGCGGTTCACAATAGAATATCCGAATCAAAACAAATCGGTGAAATAAATTTACATATTGCAAATTCAAACGTGTATTAATAACTATGAGGTATCATATGCATTCAACTATTTTACTTACGCAAACTCGCACGCTCACCTGAAACAATAACAATTTAAAATTAATATATTACTCCTTTTTCTATATTAATATATAATGGTTGAGCATTTTAATGAAATTTTCGGAATAAGTAAAAGTCAAATGGAATTCAATTAGTGCACAAACAATTGATTACATCCTCAATGAAACATGGTAGTGCTTCAACTATGCTATGGGTGTGCTTGAATTCTTCTGAAGTAGACTCCCTTACATTAATTCATCTACAGGGATATATTAAACAACAATTTGCTTCCGTATATAGAAGAAATGGTGCTCTTAATAAATGTATTTCAACATGAAAAACCAAACACAAATCTAAAATTTTGACGGATTGGTCAAAGCATCAATGTTTTGCATTGGCTGTCTTAATCTCCAGATATCAACCCTATATAAAACATGGGGATTTCACGATCACAGCAATTCAAGAAACTTGAAGGAAACAATAAATTAATAATATTTAATAATTTAAGTCACATTAAATAAACGAGTTACGGCTAAAATATTTAACATTCCAACAAACCTATAGAAAATATATTTTTGTGACGTTAATTAAAATTATTAAATATGTTATTAAGAATATTTTGATATATTATTAACGTATTTTAATTTAAAAATCAGCAATTATATCTCAATTTTTTGCGTCTTAAATATCTTAAAAATAAAATAAATTGTCCAAGTTTCATTTAAGAAAATTGATCACTTGACACTTGACATAGTTTAGTTTTTATCTATCTAATCCGGAAATAGCAGAAAGAGATAAAATCAACCAATCTGATACACCTTGCATATTATTTTGTTGTTAATTAAAAATTAATTATTAGAAAAGAAAGATTAATTATTAGACATCTGGTGACCCATTATAAAATAATTTACACTCAAAAAAAATTGGGGTATATTTTAATTGCAATATAAACATATTTAAGTAAATTATAGAATTATTCTGACTTTGTGCTTTGTAATCAATGAATTTATACATCGCATGTATTTACGTCCTTGAAATGATAACACGTTGTCACTTTACAACTTGTTGTTGGCAATTAATTGTCTACTTGTCAAATTCAAATAGGAAATTATCTATTTAAATATTGTGAAATTTATTCAACCACGCGAAAGTATTTTTTTCTATTTCTACTGATAAAATAATGATGAAAAAGTTATTGGAAATACACTTTATTAAACTGACTTTTTACGCATAAATTGTGATTTTAATAATGGTTTTGTATTTAGATCGTTTTCAGTCTACTAATTTAATTACGTAGTTTATTTTCATTCGTATTCGAATTTAAAACGAATTTCCACAGTATTTATCCGAATTTTCTGAATTAAAATTCATTTTTGAGAGAGTGCATAAATGTAAAAATTCATTTCTATTGTCAATTTATCATAATTTGATAATTATTTTAGAACATTTAAATTCTGATTTTTTATAATTGACTTTTCATTTCAAATTTAACGCTTTAATAAGTAATTAAATTTTCGTATTTGGCTCTTTAATTCGTTAATTTGTTTATTTTTTATAGTACAAACTTGTTAAAAATACTGGTTTATTCACATAATTTATATTTTTCCATAAACTCGAATAAACTATTATTTACCATACAGAACATTTCAAACTTACAATTTAAATTAATAATTTTATTATTTTAGAGAAATTATTTTCAAATTTTGAAACATGAATTTTTAATGGAAGAAAATTCCTTTCACCAGGAATTAAAATTTTCCCAATTTCGACAATCAATGAAATGTGTATCACAAACAAGTTTATTGTCTGGAGACCAAAACCAAACAACAATTTATGGCCGTGTTGAAATTGGAAAATGGCAGAGTTTAATGTACTGGCGGAATTTACACTGCGAATGTCCGAACATCTGGAATACAATGTACCCAATACAACTGGTTGTCAACACATATTCTCGATGTTTGAACTGTCCATACTTGAGTTAAACCACAATACGGACCAATTGAAATTGTCAGATGAACTCCACGAAGATTGTGCAAAGGAATTTATTAATAAACTGGATCGTTAACTCAATCAGTTGACATCAAATCATTATTTCCTTAAAAAAAATAACATTAAAACGTTATAGAAACGAGACGTAGATCAATATTTAAGTGAGCATCGTGTTTATGTCTGGAAACTCCAGGAAATCAGTCAAGTTGACATAACGTTGTCATTGAACTCATGCCAACAGTATGTTTTTATTCCAAAAATTCAAAGGACCACGCACATACACAAGTTCGTTACTTTTTGTGTGTATTTTTAGAAATCGAATGCCGCCAAATTTTCCAATGCACATCACAACTCACGTATAACCCGGATTAAAAGAAAAAAAATCTCGTAATGATTAACTTTTAAATGTAAATTAAATTGAACCAGTTAATCCGCACAAAGCACAAACAAACTGTTTTTCCAGGCGTTTCGAACTCTACACAAACAGTCACTGACGCACTTCACAAAAAGATTACAAAGGATTAAGTATAGTCAGCGTTATTTAATTATTCAGTTTAGCAACTCCAATAAACCGAAAACAGTACAAATGTGCAATCAATTAAATTTAGCGAAACGTTGAGTCTACATAAATAGTAATTTTGTGATGATTAAATAAGGTTTTGTTTACCAACAACAAAACACAGTTAGTTTAGAAAATTAGTAAATGTTTGATTACGTTAAAATTATTCTGAAATTATTGCGGCAAAATTGAATATTAGTCCCAATAATAGTTGTCGGGATTAGAGCAATTGTAAAAGCAAAGAAAACTCCAATGAATTAATTAAACTTCATCAAAGTTTCGACCGGACTGTCTAAATAAAACATTTGAATAAATTTGCCTCGAGAAATTGTATTGTAATCCCCGAAAAGTTGCGTGTGTCCGATAAATGTTTAACGCGGCGCCCCGGCTTCTGGTACAAATGAAAGAATTCCTGGTCTCCCTGATTTCCATTATATCCAGTTCATTTGCTAAAATCTCAATTCAAAGTCTTGTGTAATTCTCCAAAGACAAATTTACCTTGTACTTAATTTCTATTAAATATTCCATTTCCAAGGAAGTTGGGGTGAAGTTGCTGAAAAGGCTGCCATTTCAATGTCTTTCAAAATTGAAAAACGCCACTGATATTCTCGTAGCGTTGCACACCCACTTTCCTTTACAATAAACCGTGCGTTTTTCAATGTAGGACTTGAGGGCATCAAAGTGTAAGTTAAACAGTCGGGCATAAAGAAAAGCAAATTGTAATTACGGTTTTTTATACTTATAACTTGTTGATTTTATGGCGTTTTTAAACTCGTTTCGCATCCAAACGGAATATGTATTCGATTTTATGGATCGCCGTAACGGACAATAAATTATTTTAT
Organism: Aethina tumida; assembly: GCF_024364675.1. Lineage (NCBI taxonomy): Eukaryota > Metazoa > Arthropoda > Insecta > Coleoptera > Nitidulidae > Aethina > Aethina tumida. Next base: position 16,803,783 of record NC_065437.1, on the reverse strand, counting down.
GGGCACGATTCCGTTTCATCATACCATCTAAGCTAGTTTATCAGTTGTATTTAAATTTTTATCGTATTCGTAAAAAAGTATACATAAAGATATTTATTTTTTCGCCCTAATTTTCTCTAAATTTAAAAGAACTGTTCGTATTATGAAATTTATATTAATGCAAATTAACTATTTATGCGATATTTATTGTTGCTATGGTCAACGGTTTATTGACACATTTATAAATAGCGCACAGATTATAATTGTCGGACTATTGTATCATGAATTTTAAACTGGGGGATGTTTGAACAGCAAACAATTATTCCAAATGGAAACATATTTTAATTAACTGATAACTAGGTTAACTGGACATGAAAAGCAACAGAAAATGTTACGTATCAAAAATAAATTATTTTTAAATGAATGTATTAAAAATAAAGTTTTCCCATTACATGAATAAATTTAGGATTTTATTGAATATTTTAAATTTAAAGTCCATCGTAAATATTTTACACGTTGTATTTTTTTAAATTAAATTCATATGAAATGAAAAATTTATGAAGCGTTGTTTTTGAATAATTATTTCACGATAAAATGTTACATAATTCCTTGTATGGTAAAATATTGCTGTCGAAAGTTTTAATTAGTGCAAAACTAACCATTTCTACCGGAAAATGTTTTATATGTGGTTAGTTTGTAAAGCGTGTAAATTAATTTTGTAAATTATTATTATTCATGAGTCATTAACTCCAAAATTTTAGACACGTGTTTAAAAGATATAATCTCAAGGAAAATAGCGAGGAAATTTCTAAATAAGATACAATATAGTCATTACTAACTTGATCCTTTGGCAAACGACATAGTTGCCTGGTATAATTTGAAGATGTATGCACATACAAAGCCTCCCATTTAAATATTTAAACAACTCACTATTTTACATAATTTCTACAAATGCTCGCACTTAACAGACGAGTTAATGAAGTGTGGATCCGTAACAAAAACATCCGAGCCACCTTCTCTTGAAACTTGGCACCTACGAACGAAACCCATTTACATACATTCGACTGTAGTTGAAATTCGAAACAAGAAGATCGGTGACACGTATGAAAAGTGCGAGGGAATTCGGTGTATTATTTCAGCTCTTTTATTTGGGTTCTTGAAGTTTAAGGATTCGATAATTAGAAGTTATTTTAACCGGAGCGTTTTATGCGTGATTAATGTCGGTTTGAAAGTTTTCTTACTTGAAAGATTTGACAAAGTTTTGCCGTAATTTGTTTAATTGTTTTCGGTGCAAAACGAACGAGATTCGTTCAAATATTAAAAGCAGCAGGACAGTTAAATATCTAACGTGTAGATAACCTATAAATAGAATTATTTAGTTCGTTTAACAAACTATTTTATTTCGTCGATACTAGGCCTGTAATTTATGCCACCGTTGAATATTTTAGACTGCTCCAGTCGCTTATTTTTAGAAAGTCAGCCGAGATGTGTTATTAGTAATGTATGTGTTTATAATTACTTTTATTGCATTGCAACTAAGAGTATATTAGTGGATTAGAGAATTAGCCATTAAATAATTTATGAGAAATAGTGCATAAATAAGTTTACGACAATAAAATAAGTTATTAAAAATGGAAAACTTAAAGCATTTTAATTAACCATAAAAACACTAATATCATAAATGAGCTAGTATTAGATAAATTTTCTAAGATTAAAATTATTTAAGGTATTCATTTATGATAAATTAATTGTAATACGTATTAGTATATAAATATTATACTTTTACCATAAAAATAGAATGTATTAATTTGTACTAGTCATTATTTTATAGCATGTTTCTAAAATGTTAAATATTTTAGTCATAACTCTTTTATTTAATGTGAACTGGTAAAAAACTTAATGACCAAACCTGTGTTATTTAATTATTTTTTAGTTTCCTTGAAAATATCGTTCACGATGAAGAAAAAAAATTCTGACAAAATTTGAGCTATTAATATTAATATAGGCCCATCATGATTTTCTGTCCCGTGAAGTTCATCAAGATTTACAATAACGAATTAAAAAATATTCGACATAATAAAATTAAAAATATTTGGTATACTTCCAACTACATATAAATTCCTTTTCAACACTTTTTATTTGAATTGAGCAAAATAGCCCAAGATGAAATGAAAATGAGGAACTCGTAGACAAAATATGATATTTTATGTTTTTGTACCACTATTTTGAGACAAAATATAATAAATTGTGGAAGTCATCATACACCATTTGAAGTTCAACTTCAACCTTCAGTAAACGAATCGACTTAACAAAAAAACATATCATATCTTATTTGAAGATCGTTCAATTTCTTACAAGAATATGTATGACTTTTACAATACGGTAATTTGTTAGAACACAATAAAATTCTAAATAAAAAAATTCCATATTATTTAAATGGAAAAGAAAAAATCACAGAATCATCATATTTTTATAAATTTATATTTTAAAAACTACCCGTCCCCTTTGTTAGTTCAATTTCTTCCACATTGGCTTTCAGATTAAATTGTTTTTTGACAAGAGTCTACTGCGTCATTTTTTTAAGAATACGGAAAATAGTTGACTAATTTAGCCATAGACTCTTAGTCATATCTTCTTGTTTCTCTCGATCTTGGTAACGCCAAATTATAAATTTTCTTACAGTTTCATATTCAATAAAAGGCATAAAGTAAAAAATTTTTTGCATTGAAAAAAAGATACACAATTAGAAAAATTAGATTAGCCAGCTGCATACTTTGTAAGTACTGGCATTCAATTCAAGTAATACAGCTCATATTTTTAATATATTTTCATAAGTTGCTACAATTGTGACCATTCCTTCAAACATTATATCTTTGCCAAAAAAATACCGAAATTTATATTACATATTTAATTAATTAATTAATTTAATATTATATATTTCCATAGCTTTTTTAAATCTGTTAAAAATAAAATATATATAAATATCATTATTCCAATATAGAAAAGAATAATCATTATTTTATTAAAGTTGAATAAATAACTCAGATAAATTATTTAAAAAGGGCATAAAATTGTTTAAAAAATATATTTAAAATATTAATTAATTATTTTATTTAATAGTCACTGTTTTTTACAAATGTAGAAAATTTATTTTCTAAGTAAAATATTCGATTTATAAATTACAACTTTAATGCCGCATAATTTCCAAACGAAGCAACTTTTTACAAAGGTAAGATTAGTTAAATCGCCTTATTTGAAGCCGCACTGCATCTTCGGACGCATTATAAAAACCTTTTAGTGTATGATATAAAATTCACATAAGATATATTAAAACACATTTTAACTTGAAAACCTTTTTTTTTCGTGAAAGACAATATCAATATTTTATAAGCAGTACTCTAGTTTAAAGTTTGCTCTACAGATGTTGAAACGGGGTGAATCAATTGAGCAACACGTGTTCATTTTTAAAAAAACACATGTTCCAGTTTCAATAGTTTTATGTTCGAAAAATGTCTGCGATGATGGGCGAGTCAAATTAAATGAAATTTAAGTTCGGTCCAACATTGATAACATTTAAATTAAACAACCCGAAAAAAGGAAATGATCAACTGTGCGTTCGTAAATGCCAAAAAAAAAAAAAAAATTCGGTGCCATCTAGGTAAAACACCACGACATTTGCAAACAGTGACATTTTCCCATTAGGCGCCACTTAAAAATCCACCCCCCAATCCGACACGGCGTCCGTCCCAGATGCGACAGCGGTCCGTTGATTCCCCGGATAATAGCCGGTTTTCCGTGCACATAATGCGGGGCCGTGTTATGTGTTTGTTTCGGCGTGCAATTCGCCCAAACATAGCCGAATGATTTGCGTTTCGCTTCTGACACACTCGCCCCGTCGAACAATGCAAACTTCGTGTCCGATGTTGGGCTCGATGACGGGGGCCTCAGATTGCAGCCGTTCGCTGGAAGTTGTGCAGTTCGCGTGCTCCGATATTTTTACGGCGTGTTGCCCGCGTATCGGGTTGCGGGGCTGTTATGGCCACATAATGAACCGAACGGCCACCTTTGTTTTATACGGATCTGAAGTTTGTTCGGTGTCGTGTAACCCACCGTGTCTAGTAATAATGGGTTCGAATTTTTGGTTTCTACAGATTATGGGAGATTATTTAATTATACGGAAAGTTTTCTGTATGTTGAAGCTGATTCCAGCACTGTGCGATCCTATCTCTTGTTCTGCCTTTAGTAAAAAATCGTACAAATTATATTGTACAACTACAAAGGCATTAAAATTTTATTTTATTTTTTACTAAAATATCAATACTGCCTCTTTAGAAGCATTAAATCTTTGTTGTCCCGCGCTCGTTAAGTTAATTTGCTTATTTTATCTCCAACAATATATCGAATTATCATAAAATAAATGCTAAATTGAAGTATGTCAAATTTATTCTTCAAACAGATATTTTAAATAAATCCAATTTATACTATATTATTTTAAAACGTTCTTTGAATAGAATATTAATTAAAATCCACATTTTGTTGCAAATTGCAACAATGCAACTATTAATATTTTGAATCATAAATAACATTTAACATATGGTGAAACTTACTGCACAAATAAAACGATTGGCCTCAAAATACTCAATTAATTTTCAAATAAAATGAATAAGTATTGACTAGTTTTCTACATTCTAAATTAAAGATTCTTTACTCATTCATATGTATATCTAAAATAATTGACAAATTGAAAATTTACATGTTTATTGGAATCATTCTAAATGGTACACTGTGTGCAAAAGGAACAGGGTATAATTGATTTATTCCATTTTTTTTAGAAAAATATTAACCTATTTCAGAATAATAATTGATTAAAAAATTAAACAAGAATCTTAGAGCATAAATTGTCAGAAGCTAATAATGACCGACCCCCTCTTTGTTTAAGACACTCAGTGACGTGTCGTGGCATCGATTTAATAAGATTATCGACATTTTCTTGTGGTATCTCATCCCACATGAACAGAATCTGACGACTTAGTCCATGGAGGGCGATGTAAATACCTTAAGCGTCGCCCTATCATATCCCACAAATATTCGATTGGCAAAAGGTTTGAAGATTTGGGTGGCCAAGGTAGTAAATTCTCATGGGATGTTTTTAGGAAGTTTAATATATTCTTGGCAATATGTAGACGGGCATTATCTTGCTCAAAATTAGTCCAAGATCTCTTCTTATGTAGGGATGAAAATAAGGCTCTAAACAACACCCCATACCAATAAATATGAATATATGAGCAAAGCGAGGATCACGTCTTTTTCCACGTCGCCGTCTTACTAACACATGGCCATCATGTATGCACAAGCAAAAACGTGATTCATCACTAAACAACGTGATTCCATTCCTCATCCTACTGTTGACGTTCCATACACCAGCACCACGTTGGCGCCTATGGTTTGCTGGTAGAAGTCCAAAAAAGGCGATAAATCAGAAGGCCAAAAGACCTTCTACGGAGGTAAACAGATCAAATACCATTTGGCCTATCTTCATTAAGAATTATCCGCGTTGAACTCATCCTGTCTCTTCGTATCAATTATCTAAGACGACGATCTTGCGACTCTGTGGTAACTCTAGATTTACCTGAATCTCTTGCTCTACCTCTTCTGCCCTCTTCATTCCATGACTGCCAACATAATAATACTCACATTTCTGTTCAACCACCGCGCTATTTCTCAAAACGAAATTTCTTCTTTTACCTCCATCAAACTCACTTAATTGACTAAAATTATTTCTTATTCGTACAAAACAAATTGTGACAAAAACTAAGTGCACGCTTGTTTGAGATACAATAAAGATATGAAAAAAGAACAAAAAACCGACAATAATATACTTGTATACCAAATTTTATAAAAATGTTTAAATGTGTTCTGGATGTTACGTTTTATTTTACAGTCTTGAACTGGTACAAAAACTGCAGTCAAATATAAATATAATGATTTCACCAAAATGTTATACGCGGGCTATATGAGAAATCCATATCACACGCAGCCAATCGGCAGCCATTTAAAGGAAATAACTTTATAATAAGATAATTTTGGAACAGCGAGGAAATTGAAAAGAATACTTGTAATCAGATTAAACGAGAATAGTTTATACACCTTCATTATCAGTCATAAAATATTGGATCGAATTCAAGCAAAATAATTGGAACCATACACTATCAGAGATTAAAACTGCATACTGAAACTGTAAGGAGATCATTGCTGAAACGCATACTTATTTTAAAAAGTTTGGAATAATCCTTTTTGTGGAAATACAAAAAAACAGAAAAAAGTTAGATTTGAAACTATTTATTAAATGCAACTCATAATCCGAAGAACATTATACAAAATAAGAAAGAAATGAAAATTTAACAGAACTTCCATCTGTTCCCACATTCGTTGCACAACACGAAAGTGGTCATCGGTTCGTCGGCTGATCTGGTCTGGAGCTGGTTGTACGTGCAGTTCTTCTTCTTGCACTTGCCGCACTTCAGCATATCGGTCTTGGTGCCTTGGGCAGTCGCCAACTGATGATAATTGATAGCCTCCTTAGTGAACTGATCCCTCAGCATCTTGACCTCATCGCTCGCCATCTCCTCGGCCGACATCTCGGCCAAACGGGCGGCAGTGATGGCCCCAACTCTGAAATTGGTTCTCAACGTTGGATTCTTGGGATCCGTAAGATTGGAAATTCTGGAACGGATACGGTTCCTGTAACGCATTTCGGTGTTCTTGAACACGGCGAATATCGCCATCTCCAGTTCGGCAGCCAGTTCGTCGGCGGAAGCGCAGCCGTCGAAGTCCTCCGGTTTGCAGTTGGTTTTGATGGCGTTTGCAAGCATGACCTTGAATTTTTCGCGTATAGGATCGCCGGAATCACGTGCGGAGACTACTGGCACTTGAACTCTGTCGATTGGTTCCTTGACGATCGGCTCTTTGCCGCTTGGTTCATTGGAGTTAATAGGTTTCTCCTTAGGGGGTTTGTGGTCAGTATCCTGGCTGACTTCCAAGGCGTTATTTTCGTGGGACAAGTTTTCTTTATCGTCATCTTTGCCCGATCTGGGGGAAGCCTCAGGCGACGCCTTGCTGTTAACTTTGGCGAGAATCACCTTCCAGTTTTTCAATAAATTCTTCGATAACGTGAGTATTTCCTCATTCTTCGAAGCCTTTTTTAATTGATTGACAGTCAACCCAACTTTGGACTTAGTCAGGGCATCTACGTCAATATTCATTCTTTCCAACTCCTTCAGCATTTTGATTTGTTTTGATTCGTAACCAGTTTCTGTGGCATGTTTGCTGAGCCTCTTCTGAATTTTCATTACCTTATCAATGAGTGGCATCTTGAGGCTTGTATGTATTCGTCAATCAGCTCACTCTGTTGACAATAAAAGGTTAGGTTTCTTAATATTGTCTATTATTATACAATTTATTCAGGCAATTACAAGTAATCGTTTTGGAAAGTATTTTAATTAAGTTAATCAATCTGGTTGCGAGATATTTTGGACAAGATTATTCAGTTTACCTTGTTATAATCCGCAGCACTAATTTATTACTGATCACAATTTAATATCCTTAGAAACGTCAATTTTGACAAACACTGTATTAATGACATGTTGAGCGGGTTTTTTAAAATTTTAAAACAACAGTAAAACAACGTAAAAATAATATATTTTTAATAAAAATAAAACAATTTAACCGTTCAATACGTGCAACAGTTCACATTTGTTGTATTATTTTATTGATGTACGTGCAACAGCGAACAAATTTCTAAAATTTGTTGACTTCAGTGGTCGAGTGTTTGGCAATAAAAATGACTCGCGCGTAGATCACGGAAAGGCACGGAATAAAATCCGAAAATAGAAAATACATCATCCCTGAATGAAAAATATTACTTTCATATTCGATAAATAAACCCATAAAAATATTTACGCCATCAATCGCGCTGGATTGTCGATCTATTTCATCCCAGTTTCGGTTGGCGTCGCGAATAAATTTCAAACACGCCGCAACAGCAAACCGAACGAACATATTGGCCTGGTCCGTAATCAGCATTCGCAAGTTTACTACATAATAGAAATTTACAGACAATGCGAAAACTGAACCAGAAACCATTACAGCCATATAACCGAAGATAAAGGCGTTATTCAAAGCGGCTAACCTTCCGCAGATAACAAATCTTTTAACTGAAATATAAAAATAAGGCTCCGTCGTGATATCGGGCTCCCGACCTGTACGCTGTAGTATTATTAAAATCGTTTTCATCTCTCGGATAGTGCACAAGAGGCTTTGGAAATTCTTAAGGGCTTACCCAAATCAAATCAAATGCAATATTCGACAACAAAGCTGGCCAACAACTAGCTACCGACCAGTTATCTATTCTTTTGATAGTTAATTGCTGTACTGGAGTAACGCCTTTCTTTTTCAATTATAAAGGAAATACAATTAACAAGTTATTGGTAGTTACGGATATAGAAAGGAATATTATGTAAATTAATATTCTACAAGCCCTTTACGTTTATATGGAAGTTTTGTTCAAAAATGCATATTAAAACAACTATATAATTAGTACTCCTTTCTTTTTTTCTATGATTTACAAAATATATTGAAGTTTTGTTCAAAAATGTGTATTGAAACAACTATATAATTAGTACTCATTTCTTTTTTATTGTGATTTACAAAATATTGCTGAAAATTTGAAAACCTATGACCCTTAATATAATTCAGCTGTGCAACAAATTATCATAAAGTAGTATATTTCCACACTATCGAAAATTGTTTTATGAAATCAATATCTGACATTATATTTGGACATGCAAGCTCATTTGATGTTCATAATTTCATGTCTACGTGACAACAGCTCCATATATAGAATACATGTTCAGAGTGGAGAATTAATTGATATTACTGACTGACAAAATGCATTATCCAGCGTCCACGTCAAATACATCAAATGGTATTACGGTTCTCATAAAATATACAGGGTGGTTTTGGCTATTTCCCGACGAGAACATAACAAATTAGATACATAGTGGCCATAATTATAACAACTTGTTAAAATATATTAAAAATATGAGTTATACTATTTGAATTGGATGCCAATACCAAATATAATGTTTAATTTTTTTTTTGTTATGTTATGTTTCTGCTGCTTAGTTTAATAAGGTAATGATTATGCATAATAATAGACAATATTAAAAAATCTAACCTTTTATTGTGAACAGAGAGGGCTGATTGACGAATACATACAAGCCTCAAGATGCCACTTATTGATGAGGTAATGAAAATTCAGAAGAGGCTAAGCAAACATGCCACAGAAACTGGTTACGAATCTGAACAAATCAAAATGCTGAAGAAGTTGGAAATAATGAATATTGACGTAGATGTCCTGACTAAGTATAATGTTCAACCAATTAAAAAAGGCTTCAAAAGATGAGGAAATACTCACGTAGTCGAAGAATTTTTTGAAAAACTGGAAGGTGATTCTGGCCAAAGTCAACAACAAGATGGGCAAAGATGATGATATAGAAAACAAATCCCCCAAAAATAACTCTCCGAAAGTCAGTCCAAAGAACCAAGTCGCAAAAAGCTGGGCGCCAACAAGCCAAAAAATGCTTGCGAATGCCAACAACTTTGAGAATCAACTTCAGTGTTGGGATCAACACTGCCGCTCGCGTGGCCAAGATGTCTGCCGAGAAGATGGCCAATCGATGAGATCAAGATACTCAGGAACTAGTTCACCAAGAAGACCATCAATTATCAATTGGTCATTGCCCAAAGCAAAGCACCAAGATCGATATACTGAAAAGTGGCAAGTGTAAGAAGAGGAACAGTACGTATAACCAGCTCCAGACCAGATCAGCCGACGAACAGATGACCACTTTCGTGCTGTGCTACAAATGTCCCAACAGATGTAAGTTTTGTTAACTTATCAGTTTTTTGTTATTTTGTATAACATTCTTCGTATTATGAGTTACATTTAATAAACATGTACACGTATAATTTAAATTTTAATCAAGTATATTTTTTTCCAATTGGAATCAAAAAAATGTTTACAACTTTTTTTCTGAATACTCTACTTATAACAAATTGCTAAAAAACAATTCCTTATTAGTACTAATCATATTTAATAATTTCCATATCAAGAGTATACAAAGTTATTCAAGAAAACAAAACAAAAATATTTGAGTTGCTGTAGGAGCCCATCTCCTTAGAAGTAAGTTTTTGGAAACTTCTGCTATTTTTATATATTCTTTATCAATCCAGAAGATTGTCCCCTTATTTTGAAATCAATTTGAACATGATTTTTAAAATTATGAAATTCTACGAGGTCCGTAGGGTATGCGAGAAAAATACTTTTTGTAAAATTTATTTTTCTTGTAACAACTTTCACACTTAATTTAACTTTTTTTGTATTAGTACCAAAAAAATTGATTATTCCAAACAACAAAATAAGTATAAGTTTCAGCAATGACCTCATATTAGAGCCATAGAGCAATAGGGACGGGTAGTTGATCATGAATCAAAATTTATGAAAAAAAAAAATTTGTTTATATTAAACATTCTACAGGAACAAAAAACTATACAAAAATTTTACAAATTTATAAGAATTCTTCCCCGCAATTCAAGAAGTTTGAATGAATATAGACTTGTATATATGGAAAATGGTGGAGTCAGTGCGACTAAGATACATCAAAATTATAAAACAGGATACTATTCAAAGTGTTAATGTTGAATTAAATAACACAGAAAAATAGCAGTTTTTAAAATACTGTACAAAATAACAATAATAGATTAAACGAAAGAGAATGTTCCTATTTAAAGATTAAGAAAGAAACTGTGCATTTCAAACAATCACGAGCTTTAGAAATAAACCAGGCACCCAGAATTAATCCTCTATATAGGATCCAATCCACTCCTTTGAAACGAATTTCTAAACCACAACAATAAGTGAGACCCGCATAATTCTAACATGACAATCACAATTACACAAGCACATCTCCAACAGTACCAAAATTCAAACGTCGTGTCACAAAACAGAACATTTCAACCGTCCACGTATGTGTGTGTTCAGTAAGCAAATCTATCGCAACAATCGGACCTAATGATAAATGTGCATCTAGGACACTTGTGCACGTAGTCACAGTCATAGAACCGTTTACAATTACACGGAAACAAACTTCTTGAAGCCCGTTCGTTTGCGGGGGATTTAGTTCCGTGGGCAGCGCTTTGAATTTAATTCAGCTGCATTGCCGAAAAAGACCGCAGTGTGCACAACGGTTTAACAAACAAATACATTTAACTCAATGCTAATTAATCACACTGGTAATTGTTCATCCCGTGGAAGTTGCTTGTTCTCCTGATTTAATAATGCCATCAAACACGGTTTTGAACAAGTTTTTTGCCAACGTACAATGTATTGATATCAAAGAGCCGAAGGAAATGAATAAATTACGTTTGATGCCGTGGCGAAATGTGATTGTTTAACTTGGATTTATTTGTGTAGATTTCCGTTGCACTGATGGAATTCGGGAGGGTTCGATATTTCGACCCCGTTTTGTTTTATTTTAATCTAACGAAATGCTTCGGGAGGGTCGTTCTGGAGGCCTTCCATTGGTATTCCAACTGTACGTAGAAAAAAAACAGGTCTCACTTCAAATCGTTACAGAATAAGAGAAAAAACGTCCCTTCGTCTTCAACTCCGATGGCCAGGACACACCTTTGTTTGACATCGATGCGAATGACTTTCTTGAAATTGAAATTTGTGGTGAAATTAATAAATAGCCCGTCAAATTCAGCTTTCGACAGAAAGGAAAATATATCAGTAATAAAACATAAGATTTGTGAATGTGAGAATGGAGAATCAATCACGGGATGAATGCAGGCGATAATCAGATTTAATAAAAAAGTTCTTAAAAAGTTCACTACGATCTGACAAAAAAAAACGCAATACATCATTTTACGCCTGACAGGAATATTATGTGAATTCTCCCTTTATTTTACCGTCCCGAATTGATACTTGCAAACGTATGGGGTTGAAAGTTTTACGAGCGGAACACAAAAAGAAATACGTTCCTTTTTTTTCATAAAATGTTTGTTTAAATTGTATCGATCGGCAATTTAACATCGACAAACGATACATTGGGAACCATAACGTTCGGTCTATTTTGAATACAAATAAACATTTGGGAGAAGGAATTGGATTTTTGTTAAAGATACATTTTGTCTTTGCATTTTAATGGTTGTTTGATTCTGATGTTTATTCGATTCCATGAATTGTTTGATTGTTTTTAAGCAGAAAATGTTATAAACGTTAAAGATTTTTTGTTTGATCCAATTTTCAACGGTAAAAATCTTGAATAACTTTAAGAAACTCCAAACAAATTTACATTAACTTTTAAATTATCAATAAATAACTGGTGGTAGTAACGATGACAGGTTCGCGTGCGTTAAATGTAAACTAGAGCACACAATCGGAAAGGATTTCCTAGTTTCTGTTCGCCAGCGACGTAATGGATATTCAGTAAAATACAAACATAAACACCCACAGATATCACGCCATCAATTTTGTTGATACAGCCATCGGGGATACTAACAAATGGCTATTTGCTTTCAGTCACGTCGAATGAGTGCAATCCAGATATGCGTTTGTTTCTATTCTTTTTGAGGAAATTTACCCCCTGCTTCCAATTTATATAACCACCTCAAAGTATTTAAACATTTTTATAAGGATGAAATAAAAAACAATTTAATCAAATAAATATTATTTATTAGACTTAACATGTTAGAACAGGATATATGTTATAAAACACGATAAAATTCATTATAAACCACGAAACCGCTGCAAAACAGCAACACATAGTCGAGGTCAAGTTCGCAAACGGAAACCAAAACAATCCGCCTGCCGAATCGCCTCCAGTAAACACGGCTCGAAGTGGATCGGTGAATCAGTACCGTTCAAAACAATGGCAATGAACTTTTTTCCACGAGCGTGCTTGTCTCGCACGAACACGCCCACTATATTAGCTTATGGACGTGTTACCAAGGTCGTGGTTGCGGGAGGAAAGCTTGTTCCCCCAACTGTTCACGCACTTGGAAGTTAGAACTTGTTCAGCTCATCTTGCGTGCCAGGCTATTATTTGCCAATCTTGAAACAGGTGTATAAATCATAAATTCGACTTTCGCGGGGGCACTGAAAACTCCTAGGAACTTGATGTGAGGCGACGTAGTCCTAATGATTAGGAAGTTGTCACTAGTCATTAGTCTCACATTAGCATTAGCATATCTGCCTTTAAAATATGTTCAATAAAAATGCTAGTACCCAACTGTTCCAGGGAATAGTTAAGTTAAACTTTTTCATTTCATCTTGCAAGTTAGGATATTAGGCGTCAACCTAAAACAGGTCTTCAAAACAAAACATAAATTCTAGGGGCACCGAGAACTCCTGGAAAGATGGAAGCGGTCTTTTTTACCTCATTTGTGTTTAAAATTTATTCATTAATTTATGTTGAATATTGAATAAAAATTCTGCTACCATCCAACTCTTTTAGACAATATAAATATATATAAAATCTAGTTCATTACACCTTGAGTATTAGGTTATTATTTGTCAATCTTGAAACACGTATATAAAACATAATCTCGATATTCTGGTACCACCAAAAATTAGTGAAAATAACACCTGAGACGACAATGTGCTTTTGATTTGATATCTTATAATTTTACTATTGTAAGTTCAATCTTCCTTTGAATAAAATTTTTAATACCTTCAAATTGTTCTACACAATGTAAAACTTGAACTTGTTCATCTCATTTTAAGTGTTAAAGTATTATTTGCTAAACTTAAAACAGATGTATAAAACATAAATTTGATGACTGGATGTCTTTTGATGTGGTATTTGGTCATTCTGTAGGTTTATCAGTCTCACTTTAACCGATCCACCTTCAAAATACATTAGTCACTTGTTTGAATATCGTATAAAAATTGCAATTCCTTCTAATTATAACAGGGAATACAAAGCTTGAACTTGTTAATCTCATTATGCGGGTTATTATTATTATTATATTATTTTGAAAATATCACTGTTTGCCTTTTAATGTGATACTTGGTAATTCTGTAGGTTATCTATAGGTTTCTTCTACTTCAACCGATCCCCCTTTAAAACATCTTATTCATTCAGGTAACAACCTAGTGTGTTAGGTTATTTTCTAATCTTGAACAGGTCTATAAAAGAAATTGGATATTCTAGTGACACCGAAAATTCGTAGAAATATCATTTGATATGACTGTGTGTCTTCTGATTTTGTACCTTGCAACTCAGTAGGTTCAGTCAACATTAATCAATCCCTCTTACATATTATTACACCATATTATTTATTCATTTAGATTGAAGTTTGTATAAAAAATTCGATATTTCCCAACAGTTCTACACAATATATAATCTCAAACTTGTTCATCTCATCTTGGATGTTAGATTATTATTCACCAATGTTGAAACATGTGTATAAAACATAAATTCAATATTTTAGTGATGCCCTTCAACTTGACACTTGGTAATTCAACAGTTTCGTCAGTCTTATTTTAATCGAAGTACGTTAAAATTATATTATTATTCATTCATGTTGGATATTGAATAAAAACGTCGGTACCTCTCAAATATTGTAGGTAATATAAAGGTAGAACTTTCATCCCATCTTGCGTGTCAAATAATCATTTACCAATGTTTAAACAAATATATAAAGCATAAATTCGATATTCTAGGGACGAAGAAAAATTGAAGAAATATCACATAAGACGACCACGTGCTTTTTTATTTGGTACATCACTCTTTAGCCGTTTCTCCTTTAAAATATAATCATTCAGCAATTCTATAGGTTCGTTTGTAGGTTCAGCCTATTTCAAAAATTTTAATACTTCCCAACTGTTCTAGACAATACAAAGCTCAAACTTGTTCATCCCATCTTGCCTGTTAGATTAATATTTGCCAACCTTGAAACAGGTATATAGAACATAATTTCGACATTCTAGTACTGTTAAAAGCTCATGGAAATATCACTTGAGGCAACTTTGATTTGATACTGGGTAATTCTATAGATTTGTCAGTCTTATTTCAACGGAGGCATCCGAAAATTATATTATTCATTCATTCATTTAGATTGACTATTGTATAAAAATGTCAATCTATATATAACGGTAGAACTTGTTAATCGCATCTTGCGTGTCTAATAAATATTTACCGATGTTGAAACAGGTGTATAAAGCACAAATTCGATATTCTAGTGGCGAAGAAAAATTGGGGAAACACCACTTGAGGCGACCGTGTGCCTTTTGATTTGGTACTTGGCAATTCCGTAGGTTCATCACTCTTACTTTAGCCTTTAAAATATATTCATTCATTTTGGTTGCATATTGAATAAAAATTTCGTGTGCGCCATTCGCATTTTAATTCGCACCATCGCATCCACATTAATATTAATCCGGGACAGGTAAAAATTGGAAATGCGGAATTTCGCAGCTATTAGAAATTTAATGCATGTTACTACAGCAGGATATTTTCAATCAGTTTTCGTTCCATAATGCTGGATGTGTAATTATATGTTGCGGACCAGCTAATTATTAAATAACACTTCGTTATCGCGCGTGTGTGACCTAAAAGTGCACCGGGGTATCGATATATCAAGAAACTGACGCGGAAACTGTAACGCCGTTTCAAACATTTTAATTCGGCTACAAATTATCGTGCGTATTATTTGAAACTAAGTTGCATGTCATTCATCTTTGATAATTGCCACGTTGCAATTATAACCGTGCATTATATGTTTTTGAAATCGTTACAGATTAAAGAATACTCTTTAATCTGTGTGGCGAAAGACAATCTCCAGGGAATAACGATTGTTATCGACGGTTCGATTGGCGTTCTCATTAAATATGCGTCATGCATAACGGTTAAATTTGCTATGGCATTATAAAATATCGTCGAAGGAATCGCGAAAAAAAAGTAAAATAAAACAAAGACAATGCCCGACATTAAAAATACTCGCTGCGAAAATATCGACTGGGCCGCATGAAAAGAGATTGGTGATATAAATGGGGTTGATTCCCCTCTCTTGCACTGGAATCGGAAAGCTTCTTACGGTTCTATTAAGTTTGGAATTTTTCTCGTTAAAATGCCCCGTTAAGGAAATAAACATAAAGCCGGAGGGATTTATTTAGGTGAGAAGTCAATAATTCTTTTGCTTGCCATGATTAATATTAGCGCATTGAAAGTTGGAAAGTGGCTACGTTTAAAAAATTTATAAACTTCAACTCGGGAAATATTTTTACGATTAAAAAAACTGCATAAAACCGGGTAAAATTGCGATTTTCGAACTTTTATAACATATGTGGTTTCTGTGTTGGGGCGTACAATGTTACACATCCTTTACACTATATAAAATTTTATTGGCAATAAACTACAATTGGATTCAATGTATATTTATTTAATATCGTTGTATTACCTATCTTAAAACTAGGGCGGGTACAATTGCCAGTTTTACTATGTAATTGTCTAAAGTGTGTTACAATTTGTGATTGTATGGAAATAGAAATTTGCCGCTCTCACTTTTTAATACGCTCTAAATTGTTAATTTTAATTGTGTCGACATTGTTAATTGAAGCGCCAATTAGGTAGATTCCTCAGTATTTTAACAAATACTAGATTTAGGTAAAAAACTTTGTAAATATTTATAAACAAAGTGGTTTTAATTTTGAATAGAACACTACTTCGTCTTGTTGAGTAAACAAGTATTAGACGCAACATGTGCAAACTGCGGTAGTTTTGTTTGCCTGTAGGAAATTGTTGCGACCAAGGCCGAATCCAAATATAGATGTAAAAAGAAATATGATCTTTTGTTTGAATGAGTGAAATATTTCGCTGCTTAACCACAACATCCAACCTTCAGTTAAAACCTTTTCATGTTCACATAAGCCGAACAGAATCTAAATGTGTTAATACTGTTTTTTTTGTCATCCTTGAATTGAGCAACAATTTTAGAATGATAAACGAATATGGGTCACAAAATCCTTGGTTTTATGGTGTGCTCAAAACGATTAAAACATACGATAATAGTTTTGTCACAAAACACTGGTAGCACTAATTTATATATTTCGTAATTAAAGTATAATCAACAAAATTGATTCTTCGTGCGCAATTGATGATAACCAAAGCCTACAAAATCGCCCCAGAGACTGTTTATTAGACGCAGGCCCCGTTAATGAGGGAATTATTAAGGAAACGCCTGAAGTTATGTTGTTTTAGTCACTTCTTCAATCAACATGCTAATGAACAAAATAATTCACGAAGATTTAATATACTTTACGAGCTACCTTACGTAAACACCCGATATTGTTGTTAATAAATTTCTCTAAGTAAGTTTTGAGTAATTTATAATTGACTTTACAGTTAGATCACAGATTACTGTGGTTACATCAAACATTAATAATATGTTGTTTATAAGACATTATTTATTAATATTAAACATAGAATTTCATACAATGACGATTCCTAATACCAATTATTTGTTTAATTAGAAACAAGTTTTGAGCAACTTATAATTAAAGTTACAGTTGGAACAAATATTAATAATATGTGTGACATCTAACTTTTAGAAAATTTGCAGAATTTTATACAGTAAAGATTTCTAATGCCAAAAATTTCTATACAATTTTTATAAATTTTAAGTAATTTCTAAGTTACAATTAGATCAAATGTTAATAATAAGTTGTTCACAAGATATTATTTAATAAAATAGGACACGTGGGATCTAACATTTGGAAAAGTTGTAGAATTTAATAAAATAATGATTCCTAATTCCAAATAATTTTATGCAGTTTCGTTAGAAATATTCCTTTAAGTAAGTTTTGAGTAACTTATAATTAAAGTTATAGTTGGAACAAATATTAATAAAAAGTTGTTCATAAGATATTCTTTAATAATATTAAACATGTGGCCTCTAACTTTTGAGAAAATTTGTAAAATTTAATACTATAATAATTTCTAATGCCAAATATTTATTATATTACAGCTTCTGTAAGTTTGGAGTATTTTGATTATATATAATTATTATAATTAACGTTACAATCAGATTAAATATTAATAAGTTGTTCATAAGATATTATTTAATAATATTAAACACGTGGAGTTTTAACATTTGGAAAACTTGTAAAATTTAATAAAATAATGATTTCTAATGCCAAATAATTATATACGGATTCGTTAGAAATATTTCTTTAAGTAAATTTCGAGTAACTTATAATTAAAGTTACAATTGGGACAAATATTCATAATAAATTCTTCAAAAGATATTCTATAACAATATTAAATATGTGGTATCTAACTTTTAAAAAATTTGCAGAATTTAATACAATAACAATGTCTAATGCCAAATATTTCGATATAGCTAAGTTTTTAGTAATTTCTAATTAAAGTTACAGTTAGATCAAATATTAATAATATGTTGTTCACAAGATATTATTAATTATATTGAACACGTAGAGTCCAACATCTGTAAAACTTGGGGAGTTTAATATAATAATGATTTCTAATGCCAAATAATTGTATGCAGATTCGTCAGAAATATTCTTTTAAGTAAATTTCGAGTAACTAAAAATTAAAGTAAAGTTAGAGTAACTAAATTAAAGTTTTAGTTGGAACAAATATTAATAATAAATTTGCAGAATTTAATACAATAATAATGTCTAATGCCAAATATTTCGATACAGCTAAGTTTAGAGTAATTTCTAATTAAAGTTACAGTTAGATCAAATATTAATAATATGTTGTTCACAAGATATTATTAATTATATTGAGAGTTTAATATAATAATGATTTCTAATGCCAAATAATTGTATACAGTTTTGTTAGAAATATTGCTTTAAGTAAATTTTGAGCAATTTATAATTAAAGTTACAGTTGGAACAAATATTAATAATAAGTTGTTTATAAGATATTCTTTAATAATATTGTACATGTGGCCTCTAACTTTTAGAAAATTTGCAGAATTTAATACAATAAAGATTTCTAAAGCCTAATATTTCTATACAGTTTTTGAAAGTTTGGAGTAATTTATAATTAAAATTACAATCTGATAAAATATTAATAATAAATTGTTCACAAGATATTATTTAATTATATTGAACACGTGGAGTCCAACATTTGGAAAACTTGGAGAGTTTAATACGATAATGATTTGTAATACCAAATTACAGTTTTGTAAGAAATATTCTTTTAAGTAAGTTTTTAGTAATTTCTAATTAACTTTGAGCACCATAAGTTTTAGAAATCTTGTAGAATTTGCTACAATAACAATTCTTAATGCCAATTATTTGTATACAGTTGCGGTAGAATTGATGATTTTGATGATGAGGTGTTGAATAATACATATTTGTGGCTCGACTGAAAAGAAATCAAGTGTGAGTTAGAATGTTGCGGAGAACAATATACAATTCCGCTAATACAAGAAAAACGATCCGTCTCCGACATAAAATTCGATATTGTGACTCGTCGTCTACGACTTTATTTCGGTCGTGAAATTTCACAGTGGTTGCTAAACCTTAACCGGAACCTTGTGTGTATTAAAACCTGCGGGCACAATAAAAATTAACAACGTATGTTATTAAATTAAACTTTGCGAAATCGCAGCACTTAAAACTTTTAGTCTTATATTTTAATTAAAAATTTATTCACACAATTACACAATACGTATATTTGATGCATTTATTTATTGTGGAACCAATGTGAGTCAGTTTTGAAACAGTATTCACTGGTGTAAGTGAGGGGATGTCATTTGTCTTGTGTGCTGAAGATGACGGTCTATTTACATATCTGACGAAAATTTTTAGGAAATATTAAAGTTGGCAGCTCAGCCGCTTAATTTCTTCCCTTCTTATCGATATTGACCAACCGATGTTGGCTGTCACTGGCAGCATAAAGGATAAATGAATGGGACCAATGTGTTTACTTATAATTTATTCAGTGCAAGCACCAATTTAATTTTATAAAATGTATAAATAGGATTTTATATTTAGATGTTTAATTTTATTTAACATTTTATTACAACAAAACGTGTCTGGATTCTCGATTTCATATTGTTACCGTGATTCATAAGTAAAAACTGTTGTACAATACTTCGGATATTTTGGGAGGCTTAAATATTTTAAATTCTTAGCATACTTTAAAGTTTTAGGATCGGGATACACATACTGGACGTCTGGAAGCGTTGAACCATTATTTTGTTAAAAAATATATATTAGAGATTTCACTATTTCTGAAACCTTAATAATGCACAATAATGCACAGCTTAATAATGTTATACAGCACATTAGCCAACATTATAAAAGTTTTTTCTTATTACCATTTTTTTTAACTTAAAATAATATTTAAAATCAAATTAGCATGTTCTTAACTTTAGAAAATTAAGTTTATTTATTTTTATTCAGTTTCCAAATAATATATGAACTAAATATTATGTTTCCAAATTTTGAACAGAAAATCATTTTTATAATTTTAAGAGAAAATTGGATACGAAAATTATGTCAAATTTGAATTAATTAGGTTCACCAATGAATTAGTCTCCCTAACAATTAATTAATAATAATATTATCTAATATTTAAAATCAAATTAACAAGTTTTTAACTTTAGAAAATTAAGTTTATTTATTTTTACTCAGTTTCAGTGAGTCAGTAATTGAATAACAATCGACTTCTTTAAATATTATATATGGTTCCAAAATTATAAATACAAAATTAAAAAAAAATGTGAATCATTTTTATAATTTTAAGAAGAAATTTGCCACGAAATATATGTCAAATTTGAATCAATTAGGTCCACCAAAAATTAGGTTTCCTAAAAATTAATCAATTAATAAGATTATCATTTTTTTAAAATTTAAAATAATATTAAAAATCAAATTAGACTTCCGACCTACTGAGTCTGAAGGGCATAACATGATCTTATCTTTAGAAAATTGACCCTATTTAATTCAATATTTCCAAATAACTTATGAATACTAAAAAGCCCATTTTTGAAAAATATGTATTACTTAATAACTTAACAACAATTGATTATTTTAGACACGAAAAATATGTCAAATTTGAACTAATTAGGTCCACCTTATAATTAATTAATTAATTAAATTATCTTTTTTTTTCCAATCTACTGACGCTAAAGGGCCTGATATGTTATTAATTTTAGAAAATTGACTGTATTTATTTTGATTCAACGTTTTAAAATAATATATGAATACTAAAAAATTTTTAAAAACATTTTTTAGTATATATTTCATAGCAGTTGACTATTTTTAATATTTTGAATTAAATAAAGACACGAAAAATATGTCAATTATTTATTATTTTTTATTTAGTTGTCTGAAAATGTTTTATTTATTTCTTTATTTGCTTGTCACTTCTGGACATCCTGTATATTCTAAGATATTTATTATTGATTTTTTTGTACTTATATATAGGAATATAATTCTTTAATAACATATAATTTTAATTAACGAAACTTTATAAAAATTATAGAGTATAATTTTTATTAAATATATTTTCATTTGTATAACTAATAACGCTGAACAGAATTAAATTAATTTGCATCTTAATATCCAATACAACTTAAAATTAAGGTGCATCTGTAAGTATAAGTATTTATAAAATGGTGTGGAATCAAATGACTTGATGAATCATCCTGCAAAAGCCGCAAGATTCATGAGCGGAGTAAACATTTACCTAATTTATTTCCCCTTTATTGCTGTTGTGTTAAAGCAAATGATCACTTGGTTCTATTAGTACACACTTACCTGTATGTGTCCTGAGATGCGCCTTGAGATGCGAACTCTTCCCATAAACCTTGTGACAACCCTCATAGGAGCATTTGTGTGTTTTCCTGATCTGCGACGCGATCCTGTTCCCGGCCGCCACCTTCCTCACCGGCACCGGAACCGCATCCCCCGCCTTCCTGTTCTTGTTCCCTCCACTTTTGGCGGCCTTCGGCGACTTTTCTTCCGGGGCGACGGTGTTGGTGGTGGCGGTGATGGCGGGAATCTTTTCCGCGGCGGCGGTTTGAGTCGGTGGGATAGTCGGACTGTTGTAACCTTCGTCCGGATCTTCGTCGATGGTCAGATTGCCTTCGGAGTCGGACGGCACTTCCGGGACCGGTTCCTGTTTGATGCGCGTCAGGTCGGTCAGAATCCTGGCCACCATGTACGAGGAGGATTCCGTGGAGTTGGTGGTGACCGGTTCCTCTTTCACGTAAGCGGCCGGAACGATCGGGATGGGTTCGACGATGACGGCCGGTCCGGGCACGCTGAAGACACGCAGATGGGTCTCCGGCGCGACGGACAGGTCCAGCGGTCGGTTCAGATGGTCCTTGCTGTGGGACATCTCCAGCAAGCACTGGGCAGCGAAATTTATATCGTCCATTTTAAATCCGAGTATGTAGTGGACACACAGGAGGGGAAAAAAACAATAACACGCACTCGGTGTGTAACACTGAACAAAAACCAAAAAGAGTGAACCACAGCACCCACACAAGAAATAAACACGCACTACAGTGTGCCACCCTCGTTGAAGAGACGGAACAGCTGATTTGTTGCGTTCATCTCCGATCTCGGTGGGAGGCGTAACTCGTTGCTCTCGTCGGCGACGACGATCTCGTGAACGGCGAAAGAGCGTGGCGCGAACAACTTCGCCCAGCCAGACACACTTTCGAACTGCAGATCGCACTCGACGACGAATGTTTCCTCCCCACCACGGACGCCTGGACGTGGAGGTTTTGTTCCCTTCGTCGTGCGCCCCGCAGCTTTTCACTTGCATTTTACATCCACGGTTTTTCGGGGGGACACGGATCGGTGAAAGTTTATTATTTTTGCACCTGTGTCAGTCGCAAGGAGGTGCCCGTCCTGGGACGCGATTAAAAGACTGAATTAAACATTGCGGTCCCGGGATTTCCGGAACAGATTGGGGAAACTTCTGGCAGGTTTATGAAATCTGGGACCGCCTTTTTGTTATTAAATAGATTAGGAAGTTTTTGGTTCATTACATCTAACATCTATCATATGACGGAAATGATTAATTTTATGTTTACATGTAAAATGAAACATTTTTTATATTCTTTTGTACTGTTAAATTAATATTAGTTTTGTTAAGTCAGAAAATAAATAAATTTTATTCTAAAAATTGTGTGATAATATAAAAATGACAAAACACTCAGTCTATAGCACATCAGCAGGAGTTTCTTAAACTCAGATACTAATGTGAAACTAGAGCAAAAGTAACAATTAACGAAAGAAATAACCACGTGAATCTCTAAAATAATTAGAAACCCAAATTATGAATAATCTAATTAATAACGAAATAACCATTAATTTAAAAATATATTGTAAAAATTAGTAACTCAATTATGAAATCCTATAAACCGATCGAAAAACTCTCGATCCAACTGAATTATGACAAAGACATCATGTGCGACAGAGACAATAAGAGTCTCCCACTACGAGACATACTTGCATACTTTTAAAGTCTCTGTCATCCATGATGTCTTTCTAAAAATTCAATCAGATATAATGCTTTTCAATCGGTATAAGAAATAATGAATATTACACTCGTCGTTAAAAATTAAATTTCCCCTAACAAGTTTTTTTAATGAGAATACACTTATTTTTTCAATCAATCAATTAATTTTGTGGTAAAATTGTGTTTTTTTGGCAATTTTCTCTTGAAAATATGATTTTATTCGAGATATAACCCAAATAAATAAAAACTCAAAATTTTTTACTATTGATGTGGTCTATCAAATAAAAAGCAACAAATATTCAAATTGATATTTTATTTTAAAATAGCTTTTAGCTTTTAACGATCTATTTAATGCATATAGTGTGACCCACCGACAAATGTTAATAGCCTGTATCTTTAAAATATACTATATCTATACTATAAATAAAATTTGGAAATCTCGTTTTGGAGAGGGAACCAAAACAAGGCACTTTTCAAATGAGTTCAGATAACCTAACTTAACTTAACCTAATCTAACCTAACCTAACCTAACAAAATCTTTAATGGCACTATAGGTCATGTGATAACTTATTTATAGAGACTTTTAATTCTCTTAACAATTCAGTCAAAAATATAATTAAGTTTATCTTATTTTCATAAAATATACATTTGAAGGGGTGCAATAATTATTAGTCATTGTGATGTATTAATTAATTAGTTAAATGTTATGTTGAAGACAATAGTAAAGACGACTATAAAATTTTTGTCGTAGTTTTACAAAAATTTTTGCTGTGATGTTCCATAATGCTTCAAGTATTCAATGTCATAGATCTTGTAGTGACTGGTACAGACTGATAAACTAACGACTTAATCTATCCCCGTATATAAAATTCTTAGGGGATTAATTCTGGTGATTTTGGCAGCTTCTCTGACGCTCCTCTTCTGCCAGACCAGTGAATTAAGTCAATTTCTCACTGGTAATGCATAATACGGTAACACAATGTCTTATTGGAAGTGAAGGTTCCCCTTATAAAGTATGAGGTTTCCAATCATGTCTCTCTGATCTTTAAGTTTCTGTTGTGTCATTAAGACATCAATAATATCATCTAGTAATTAATTTTTCATATGCATATTTCATGAAAATAATACAAACTTATTGTTAGTTTTTTTTATAAAAGTATAATTGATTTGTTCAAGAAATGAAAATGTAGATACGAATATCATTTATTTATTTTTTAAACGTCTTTACAGTAGGATCAAATTCAAGAAAGAGAATGGTACAGCAAAGGGTTGTACCATCCCTTCCTCATAGAAATCTTTTCGTTACCAATATGAACAAAAGGTGAAACAATTATTAAAAATTAACGAAAAATTGCTTGTTGTACTTTATAAAACGAATAAAATTGATACTATTTATTTATCCTTATAAGTGAAGTAATCAAAACTAAGAACCCTTTTCCAATGTTCATTATCGTATAAAAAGAACAAAGGCCGCTGTAGATAAAGTCATTATTTAAATAAATAGCCTCAGAAAACAGCTGTTTTAAACATTTATAGTTAAAAAGATAAAATCGTTTTACCGGCATAATACTTAATTTATGAAGATGGGTCAGGCAAGCATCCTCCACTATTGTGCTTTCTAAGTTCATTGGCGCAGCTTCACTCAATTACTTTAACGGTGTATACGATATAAAAGATTAAATCAAATATTCATTTATATTTTCAGCGTTTCAAGCGAGATAAAAGCGACGATTTACGTTACGTATTTGCTACAAAGTTAAATTGTTCATGGAAGTAAATTCCATTCCGTTTCAGAATTTTATTATAGTAATAAGTTTAACGTTGTTTCATTGTAGTTTTTCAAAGAACAGCAATTGTTGCACTTAATAAACAATAAAGTAATAATTATAATTCAAGTGGGAGTTGACCCCGCCATTTCAAATGTGAATCTAAGGGTAGAATTGACCGTAATAATTAGCAGAAATGGGAACAGTGAAATATATGGGTGTTATTTCTCATCGACAAGTGGCGCAACAGGGACAGTCTCAGAATTCGTGACTAAAATACATACCATCATTAATCCTCATACCTCAAAGGATAATTCGGGGGGCCCGCTTACATCGCAGATCGACCCAATTTCGGTTGATTTACATTTATCCAGTGATGGAACGTTTATGGAGGTCGAAAATTCCAATTGATGTCGAAAAGTATCAATTGACACAAACCATAAATTATTTATTGAAATGAATTAAGGATGTATAGCGAATGTGCCAATTAAAAGTATAAATATGTATTTATATCCGCCACCTTTTTTTGCACATTTCATAACTAGGCGTGTGGATTCCGTACTCGAAAAAATGCTGACCATTAAAACGGAGAACATGAGTTTATTAGTGGGGCTAATTTAATTTTCGGACATTCTTGTTTCGCATTCCGTACTGCATTTCCCCCCGGCCATTCAAATTTTACTACACAATTCGAATGAATTTTAACCACGACTGTTTTATACAAGAACAAAACTTTGCGATTCCACTCAATTTTTAATTTTATTTAAAATTTTAAAATATTATTTTAATATATTTAATATAATTTATTAAACTGATAATAAAAGATGAACTGCCCTTAAGTCATTCAAATTTTATTACAGAACTGAAATAAATTTTAACCTCAATTATTTTATTACATAACAAAATTTTACACATCAGTTTTTATAATTTTATTTCATATATAATATTTATTTTATTTAATAAATTAGAAGTTCAAGAAAATATTAATGAATGTACACTATCATACAAAATTGGAGCAACTATCTTAAATATTAAAATGTTTTAAAACTAATTTATAAAATAAAATTAAGTATATTCGCTACTATATTTCTCTTAGTTCATCTATGTCCTACACATTTTTTCCGTTTAATAGCAGAGAAACTATTTTTATTAAATTATTTCTAAAAACAAAATAAATGTACTCGAATATTTTTCAGTCGTATTTATATCTTTCACTAAGAACAATGACTCGGAATCAACATTTGTTGAAGTATTTAAAAAATAAAATTATTGTGGCTTATAATTTAGGAAGATCACAAAAAATTATAAAGGAACAGTTCGTGTTCATGAAAGTGTGGAGAATCGAAACTGAAGTGGGCTAAACAGAAAAACCTCCAGAGAATTAGATCGTCGCATAAAAATTCTTATTAGGAATAATCCAAGGATGTCCGCAACTCAAATTTTAAGAGAGTTTGGTGATAAATCAATTGGTTCGAGGACAATTCAGCGTCGGTTAGTGGAGGCAGGGTAGCTAGGAAGACGTCCAGCAAAAAAACCCTCATTTTCAAAAAAGAATTGGACACCAAGAGATTAGAAAAAAGTACTATTTTTGTCACACCACTTTTGTCCGATACTGTATATAATTTTGAGGTGGGTCAATTTTCATGTTCAACCATGTCTTTTATTTTCAATTATGTCTTTAAAGAAGTATAGAAAAATACTTAAACAATTAAAAGTAAATTTATTCACAAGGAGTGGATATTCGATATTCAAAATGTGCAGAATAATACTAAAAATGGGAACATGCGTTTATTAGTAGGGCTAATTTAGCTTTCGAACATTTTTGCTTCGTATCATTTATTTTATTATACAACTAAATTAAATTTTAACCTCACCTATTTTATACCAGAATTTTATTTCAAACCTTAACTTCCATTAACATCATTTTTCCTTTATAAATAATATTAATTATTTTTTTTTCATCAAATTAAATTTGTTTAAATAAATATTAAAAAAATAAATATATTGTTCTAAGTAATATAAATTTAAATTACATTGAAATGGAAGAGAAAGTATTTATTTTATGTATTAGCGTGTTAGATGAAGGGATCTTGGTAATAAAAATAATTATATTGTAAAACCACTATATTTATCATACCTAATAACAACAGTCATAATTATGTACAATCATAAATCGTTCAATTATTAAAAAATCGTTGGATATTACGGATGAGAGAGGAAGAAAGTACAAACCGGCAAATAAATCTGACTCTATCCGTGCAAAGTACATTCGCAGCAGAAATTCACCGGCCTCTCCTCCCACACCCAGAGCTCCTTCAATTCGGTGGGCACACCCTCCTTGATAATCTTGCTGCCGGGCCTCACGGGCACACATCTGTCCTTTTTCCTCCGCAGGATTTTCACGGCGAACGATCTGGCTCTGCATTTGTAAATTTTAAACCAGCAGTATTCGGCGATGCAGTCGACTGATCTCAAGTATCTCGGGAAATAATCAGGCCCTAAGTCTGTCCATATTAGTGTTGATTTACAGTGCCATTCCTGCATGTAGTCCGTTTCTCGCCTCAACCTGAAAATCGTAAATAAATGAACGGGTCAGGATATAAACTAGACTAAATTAAATAGTGAAATATATCTTGGAATAAACGGGCTTGTTGAAAGAGATATTTGCAACTTTTATAACCCACCATTGTGCTCTTAATATTTTATATCTCAAATCCCCCGTAAAAAATCGTTTTATAGTACTTCATATATTTTTTTTTAATTTATTGGATACTCAGCATTTTAAAGGAAAAAAATTAAATAGTCATATATGACTAACCGAGAGAATAAAGGGTCTTATTGAAAGAGGAGCTTTACAATTTTTATGAGCCGAGATGGTGATTTGTCCGGTCATTTTTATGGTGAAGGGGCATTACGGGTGGAAATGGGTAAAGACCAAGTGACTCGTCTTCGCTGACGATTTTATAAACGCCTTTAAAATGTGCCACGATCGCAAAATGGCAACGCCTGTTTTATGGGCAGTGTAATTGTCCAATCTCTGCACAAAAGCATTGTTTATTTTTATGTTATCATAAATTTCTAACTATATATTAAACTATAATTGGATTTTAAAATCGACAATAAACAGGCTAAATTAAATTTTATATTACTTAAATATTTATGCCTGTAAATATCGCTAGAATGGAGTGAAATGACAATAAAACTGCGGATGTGGATAGAAAACCGTGAAAATTTGCCTTTACAACTAATAAATTTGTTATAGAATTTGTAATGCTTTTGTTATTAATAATAAAAACGACCGTTAAAGAGAAATTCAAATATAAAGTTGTAAGTACAACCGCATTTTAAATGAAATTTTTCATAAGCATAAAATAAAAATAAGACTTTAGAAATTCAGGTGAAAGCTTCTTAGGGAATGTTTGTAAACAAACTGATATTTACCTTTGTCTTTGATGGAGACTGTTGGTGAATTGCACGTGATCGTGGATTTCCCAAGCAGGCTGCTCATCCTGGGTGATTATGCGGTCTAGCTCGAACTCATAATAGGAATCGGCCCTGCGTTTTCCACCCACTGATGGAGTATCGTCGTAAGTAACCGGCGATTCTATACTCATGTACCGATAGTTGTAGGCCGGACCGAGGATATTTGACAGATCACTTTCGGTCAGTTTACCGCACCTTTGTTCACATTTGTAACCGTTTATCATCAGAACCACGAGCACAACAACCGGGATGAGCATGTTTGATGTTCATTAGTTGTCAACGGCTTCGATTGTCGTTGCAATCTGAAAAACTGGCATTCTTGTGACCTTCGGTCATTATTCTGTCGTTATATACAGGAGGGCAGGTAGATGAAAGTGCAATTTGCATCTGGAGTAGGTACATTTATTTGCGGTGATTAACTTAAAGCTTTTAATATAGTTCGTATATTGATATTTCGGTGGTTTAATAACTTTATGACTGGACACAATTGAGTCGTAATTGGACTTATTTTGGAAATTTTGCCAATAAAAAATGGACTGGACAAAGGAGTGATTTGCATGTCTTTACCTTTATGGTTTTCAAAAATAAATAGGTGACAAAGGTTATAAATATATAACATCAGTTCTTTCTTCTTTTTATTGTTTCTTCTTCTGTGGGTCAACCTTTGTAGGGGGCGGGTCAAATTTACTCGCTCCTCCGCTATTTATTAAATCCACATCTTTGTTGTTAATTGTTGAACTTTTATTTTCTAAAGATGCATTACCTTGATCTGTGGATCCTACTTCCGAACTTTTATTCGCTCCATGTCTAAATTGTATAAGTTTACCTCTATGTGGTTTTGTTGCAGATGTGTGAGGTCTAATAATGAATTTTCCAGATTCCCATATTATTTGGATAATTTTAAACATTGGCTATTTTATAAATGTAGTTTTACAATAATTTTGTAACTAAACTAATGATTTTATTTTTTGAACATTTTTTATCTTGTCAATTATGTCAACTGTCAAGTATGATTTTTGCTAATACATACATAAACATAAATTTAATTATTATATATTATATACATTATTATATTACATTTCTGCCCTTTGAGTGTGCTGTATATATATGTATTAAATTGCAAATCCCAAATATACATTTTTGTCGAGATATTTTAAATTACTTGTGAATTTCAATTAAAGAAATTTTTATTTTTCAAAAAAATGTACATTTTTATAGATTCTCATGGAAATACTGAAGAAATTTTTTATTGATAAACCTTCACATATTTTGTTTAAGTTGTAAAAATCTCTAGCATTGAGGAAAAGGATAGAAGTTTAAAATGTGCCAATGAACGTCTTCCAATGCAAATTAAATAAAATTAGATGAGGTACTATGATTAAGCTAATATTGGTCAATAGAATAAGAAAAATGATAAAATACCTCATTTTTAATGTTTATATATTACTAATATTCCTAATAGAAAAAAAATTTTCATGAGTCGACGACACATGTTAGCTCAGCTCATCTATTTCTTTCAAGGTCGAAAACCGTGTTAAGTGATATTAAAATATATGTAATATTTTCGGCTATGAATTTAATATTGAATTTAAAAAAAATTGCTTGTTATTTTTTCAATTTCGCCATATAAGAAAGCACAAATATAAAATATGTCCCATTAAATTCCCTCGCAATCCTGTAGACTCCCTCACATGATTATTTGTCACCGTGTCCTAAATACTCAATTTTCACAAGTGTTTCCTCCCGGTGCGTCATTTGTTTCGACGTAAATTTAGTATAAGAGAACCAATAATAATAATATATTCAAACGCAGATGTTCACTAAAAAGACAGGAACGAGCTGCTCCCCCTTATCAAAAACAAAGGGAAACAAATCCATTATATTATACATAACACGTCCTTTTCCCCGATTACGATTTTCGCCTCAATAATTTGAAATGATTGGGATTAGTTGTTGTTTTGTTTTGCAGTTTATGAGAGACTATTCGTGCCAAAAAGTCGAATAATTAATAATTTGGTTGTACCACAATATTATATAATTAAATTTCTAACATAACAAGGTGTCCCAAAATTTATG
This sequence comes from Aethina tumida, assembly GCF_024364675.1. Lineage (NCBI taxonomy): Eukaryota > Metazoa > Arthropoda > Insecta > Coleoptera > Nitidulidae > Aethina > Aethina tumida. The sequence goes on along the minus strand of NC_065437.1, from coordinate 16,772,903 downwards.
TTATAAGTTTTTCATATTATTACGGCAAACTACTGTAAAATATTTTTTCCAATACTAAACGTATACAACATTAATTAAAATTACTTTATCTATTTCTAATACTTTAAGACTTACAAATATAGAAAATAATATTGGGAATTCCACTAATTAAAGATATACATTATAGAAAGTTTCCTGACTTTACTTTAATACGATTCTTCATTTAAAAAATTGAGAGAGAAGTTATTTATTTATTTCATTTTTCACTACTACCTGAAATATCTGATGTAGTAAATTAAAAAACAACGCTGTCGCATCTGACACCTAGACAGATTTCGAAAATGTCTAATAATTTTCTTTAATAATATTTTTCTACTGTAAACGTAATTTTAAAAATATCGGATTATCTTATACAGCTTCACTGTTCGTGTTTTTCAAATTTATCGCTATAAATTAAAATTTGCATATATTAACATAGAAGTTTGACGATGATTTATTTATGTGCGATACGTATTTAAAATGTGGCTCATCAGCTCAGTTGATACCGTGCCTCGTAAACCGACAAATGATTCACATTTCATATATTATAGATCGAATTTATGTACCTCGAGCAGGTTCATTTAGTTTTCGGGAACCGCTTCACCGGTTTACTGAGCTGGTTCAGATCTGACCTACACATTTGTAATTAGTCTAATCCATGAGCTTTATTCGAACATTTTTCTTAATTAATATACCAATCTTGATCATTGAGATAGTGAGACAATGAGGAAAAAGATAAATGACAGTATTTATTGTATGCGAGATACATCAACATTCTTATTTTGATCTGTTTTCTGTAACTCTTAATGGATGAAAGTTAAAAAATATATTTTTTCATATCTGCCATCTGCCATGGTCATAGAGTCGTATATAAAATATGGCATTATGGCGACATTTCAAAAATGGACCAAATTTAAAAAATAAACATAAACATTTTTAAATTCTGCATAAAGTTTTACTTTAAAAAATTTCAAATGTTATTAATAAATATGACTTATTACCAATTGATTCTGACTCATTCTCTGACATGCAACTGAATTTATGTCTCGTCTGACTGGTATCTTATTTTTAATTAGTTAAATGTATATACAAAGTGTTCCTAAGATTAAACGCAAGAACTTTCGATAAAGTTCCCCCCAAAAAATACGAGCTCTCAAATTTAAATTTGAAAAATTGTTTTCCTTTTTTAGTTCCGTAACCTTTAGTCTGGTCATGTTCAAATTTAGAATTATTATCCTAAATTACGTAACCACAATTCAGTGAAATAAATTATTTCTATTCTGTTACAGCAGTGCAGTTGTGGGGGGTTTTCCTGTTTTTCTCATATTATTTTTTTTATTCCCCTTTATCTCTTTTAAAACTATTATGTTTTTTATTATTATTTTCATGCAATATAAAATCAAATAGGTATGATATGAGGAAATAATCTCACATTTTATTTATATTTTAACTTGTTCTTTGTATTTATAAGAGTAAAAAGTAGTCCGAATAGTATTTTAACTTCAAAAAATAATACATTTTTTAAATTTATTATTGTTTAATTAATAAAAAGATGTAGTAACTTTTTTTTTTCATCTTTCATTTATGATACTTAATTTTTTTACATACTGTATACCTATTTCTTTAAAAATATAATATTTCCATAAAAATTTCAGGAAAGAACTTTTTCTTCATCATGCCTAAATATTGAACACTTAAAAAATATGAAAAAGTATTGATTTTTTAATTTTTTTATGATATACAACGTGAAACAATTTAATAAAAATTGTTAAACTTTATAAACAATTTTTAAAATATGTTATTTGTGAAAAAATTTTTCATATAAATTTCAAGCGAAAACCGAAAAAATTAGCATTTTCGAATTTAAAATTAATTTTTGTTAAAAAATTTTATTTTTTTTTATTTTACGATCAATATATTCTTTGATGCGCCAAAAAGTAGAATATTTTGAAAAAAAAAAAATAATATAAAAAAATGTTTTTTCGATTTTTTGTAGCCAAAAATCTCACCTTCTAAACAATTACCATCTATTTTAGATGTAGTGTGGCCCCTTTAAAAGTAGGACACTCTCACAAAATTTGTATTTTTTGTAATTTTCTCTCATTTTTTTCTCAATTCAAAAGCATGAAAATGTGTATGTAGGCATCACATTTTTTGGCCCAAAACCAAAATCTACTAGGTAATTTTTTATGCATGAAAATTGAAAAAATCAGACTGGGTATATTTAGATTTTCTGTAATAAAATTGATAGTATAAGGAATGTTTTTGTTTTGCGTCCAAAAAAGTAACATTTTATATATAAGTAAGTACATATTTTCATTCTTTACAACTGAAAAATAAGTTTGTCAAAATCGGTTAAAAATATAAATTTTATGAGAGAATTTCGGTTTCATGTGGACCACACTGTATATTCATAATTCTGTGGAAAAATTAAAAATCAAATATTTTTATGAATTTATTTTTTTATTAAATGATCTATGGAAACATACAGGAAACAAATAATCTTATTTTTCAAATAAAATTTGAAAAGAATATGAATTTTAATTTTTTCAGAGAATTATGAATATGCATATTTTTTATGTATTTCGGTATATACCCATTTCAAAGGGTATAGTTAGATTTTCTATAAATGTCTAAAAAATTACCCTTTTGGTTTTGATTTTGAGCCAAAAACGTGATATTTAGTCATTTTCATAATTGAGAAAAAAGTTTGTCAAAATCGGCCAAAAAATACAAATTTTATTAGTGTGTCCCGCTTTCAAAAAGGCGTTACATAAAAAAATATTTGTTATAATAACATTTAATAATCCAATTTTGCAAAGTTTTCTATCGAATTATAATATAATATTAATATGAAATTAAAATAATCGCAAAACATAAAACCTAATTCCCCGAATAACCTCGATGCAAAACCAATTATATTTCGTTACTAACGAATCATTCTTGCATAGTAACAGTTGTTTATGGCAATATTTTGTAAACAATTTACATAATCCTAGTTTTATTCACCCCTTAATAATGGAATCTTCCATAAAGGACAGTCTCGCATAAAAAAATATGTGATCTGATGTGTTGCTACCGGTCAGGATTATTGCATAGTCACTCTTGCATTTGTAATTGGCCACCTTTAATTAATGCTGGAAGGAGTTGGCAAATAAAATGCTCGTATTTAATCACCCCACTCCTGGTCGATGTAGCACTACCTTAGTTAAAAATAATCAACTACAACAAAATCATTATTATATTTTCATCTTGGGTAAAAACACCACCATGGATTTCTCCGATGTAAAAAATATGTAAGTTATTCCAAAAACGTTTTCCTTCGGTTTTCGCTTTAATTAATTTTCTTGCTATTATTTTTCAGACAAATTGGAATCATTAACCGAGATGGGAAACCCAAAGCGAAAATTTCGGAACATGCCCAACAAATCATGTAAGATTTTTATTGTTTATTTGACTAAACCAAAAATTAATAATGGTTTTTCAGTAAGGAAGAAAGAAAACTCCTTGGACTAAATAGAAAAAGCAAGTAAGTAAATTTTAATATCGTTAATTAAAACAATAATTAAATTGTCTTTCACCTTACCCGTCTCGAAAGAAAAATGATGGAAGTGGAACGTAGTTCAGCCCAATTCGGGACCATTTCAATGCAATGGATGTTCGAAATAATTATGTAAGTAAATACACAATTAATTTTTCTTTAATTATAATTAATATGTTAAAAATATTATTTGAATGTGTGTACCTCATACAAAACATTTGACCTAAATATTCGCAAATTTCTAAGAAATTGTTCGATGCATCAGTTCCTTGAACTTAATTTTTATGCATTTTCGTGGAATTTTGGTTGACTTGTTTTTTCCTCCCCGATTGCATTATTTGCATTTGAATGTTCAGTAAGTGTAGTCGCTAGTTGAACGCTCTTCAAATTCAACGTTGATTTGTGTTAATTCTCTGCTTTTGGTAAGAGCACATTTTGCATAATTTATTAATTAAAAATATTGATAATTATAATTTAATTAGTTACATTAAAATTATTTTAATTTCATTGATGTTAAATTTTAATTTATTAGATCTTAAATATCGATAAATTTAACTATTTTTTTAAGACTCATAATTTTATTAGAACAATTTAATTATTTTTGTGAAATTATTTTTTAAATCTACTCAAAAATTAAAGTTAATAATACTCAATTTTTATTAAAATCTTGAAAGCATATCTCTATATTTATTACTTACTCTTTATTTAAACTATTTTTTTTTTAATTGTTTATATAATATTGTAGGATCATTTAACTGACCAATATTAGCAACATATCTGTTCTGTTTTCAACAAAGGCATTATTTTAATTTTTTTGTCTAGATTTTTATAAAACAAACTTTTCGGTTAAAACTTAAAGAAAAGATATTTTTTAATAGTGAAATTTATATAAAAATCAATGTTTGCATTTTAATATTTTCTAGAGTAATTTTAAATTTGTTTTGAAATATTGTTTTGAAAACAATGGTCACGAAAGTCTCAACCTTTACATTAAAGCTTTTAAATTTTAACAATTATAAATTTTTGATAATTATTAAAATTTTAAATTTACTAATACCAAAATTAGCATATTATTAGTCCTTTTTTTGTTTGTATCTATCAGAAATAATGCAATTATATGTAATTAGTTTCTTTTATATTTTAATTGATTATTTTTTGTAACTTAGTTTTAAAATATTCTTTTTAATTCAGTTTTATCAACAATTATTTTTCGCAATCATAAAATTTGTATATAATTCGTAATTTTTCCTTTATCACATATAAAAAAATATAATTTTTTGTTAATGCTTTTAATATTTTGAACTATTTGTAACATGTGGTTTTTAAAATTGATTGAAAACATAAATATGGCTAGATCGGCCTTGAAAATATATGATATCATTTTATGTTATGGTATAAACATTATTTATTCTACGAGAAAATTATTTAAATAATTTTAACAATTTAACATACATATATATTTTTAGGTCGAAATTTAAAAAATATCAAATGTATATATATATATATATATATATATATATGTTTTTTTTTATTTTTTCTAAGTTTGTTTTGAAATATTCTTTTTAAAATTATTAAGTTTCATCAATAATTATTTATTACTATCATAAAATTTGTATATAATTAGTAATTTTTCCATTAGCGCATATGAAAAAAATAATTTTTGTTAGTGCTTATGATATTTTTCTACTATTTTTAACATGTGCTGTTTAAAATTAATTGAAAACATAAATATGGTTAGATCGGCCTTGAAAAGATATGATGATATTTTATGTTAAGGAATAAATATTATTTGTTCTACGAGAAAATCATTTAAATAATTTCAACAATTTAATTATCTTGAAAACTTTTTTGTTTTTCTTTTTAAAATAATATATTTTATGTTTGAGTCTTATTATAAACAAAATTTATTCGAGATTTAAACTTTTTTGAATTATTTGCATATGCATGCAATTAGTTCAACAGATATTTTTTAGATCGAAATTTTAAAATATCAAATTTTTATTGCTTTATTAATTATTTTGTGATTGATACTTTGTTTTGAAATATTTTTTTTAAAACTATTCAGTCATTTTTCTCCATCATAAAACAATAATTAATTAGTAATCACATATAAAATAGAAATAATTTTTTGTTAGCCCATTTGATGTTTTTGATCATGTGCTTTTTAAAATTAATTTGAAAATTTATAAAAATGCCTAAGTTAACCTTGAAAATATCTGTCAATTATGTCCAGTGTCAGGGAATTGTTATTCTTATTCTGTGGTAAAATCTAAACAAGTTTAACAACAATCGTTTTATTTATTAGTTTTATTTTCAATTAAATATATTTAAGATTTAACCTTGTTTTGTTTTTTTTTTATTTGATAAAACAATATTTTTATATTATAATATTTAGAATTTTTACTTAAAATATTGATATAAGATTACCTTCTCTGCATTTTCATTTTCTCGTGATTAATATACTGTATGGTACATAAAAAACTGATTTTATAACTTTAATTATCATTTTGTATTTTTAAGAAAATTGATGAATTGGGTTAATTTATATTCCAAAAAAGTGTAATTTTATTCTTTCCCTTTCAAATTCCTTTTAAAACTGCCGAAGAGTTAAGTGTTCCGTGTTGCCACAATTACATATATTGTTTCTTTGCCACATCTGCATATCTGCATTTGTGGTTGCCTAATCTCACAATTTGACATTTGACTGTTGATGTTTTATATAGGTTATGTTATGATACGATTTTCATAAAGAATTACAAAATAACCCAATATGTTTAATATATTTAGAGAATACTGGTTCGAAATAAATTAGTCTTATCTAAAAAATAATGATTTTTTAATCGGTAAACTTAAATAATCGATTCTTAGCAAAATGTTCGGTGGCAGACGGAGAAATAGGTACAACAAAACATGAAACCATTTACGTTTCTTACATTTAGCGTTCATTTCTTTTAGGTCCAACTACGGATTCGGGCGTATTGACACCGAAGTCCTGGAAGCGACCCCGGAACATTTGCGTATCGAAATTGACCAAATATTTAAGGACTTTCTTACCAACAGTGAGTCTAACGAATACATATTCCCATCAAATCTTAACAATTTACAAAGGAAATATATTCATGAAAAAGCTAAAGCTATGAATATAATATCAAAATCTTATGGTAATGCACCACACCGTAAATTACATATTAAAAAGAAGCCCAAGTCGCCTTTTTGCCAATCATTTGGTATAACACCATGCAACCAATCGCTGCAGATTTTGGCTGAGTTTATGCACATGGGGGAACCCATTCATGTGCCAATCAGACCACAGCCACCAAAACCACTTAATGATATAATTTATGGAAAGCTCACTGACATGCCAGCAGTTAATGTTAAGCCTCCAAACCCCCCTGAGGCTATTTTACAGTTTAAAGAAAACCTCCCTGTTACTGCCATGAGAGAGGAAATCATGGAGAAGATTAATAACAATCAGGTACTGGTTTTATCCTCAGAAACAGGCTCAGGTAAGAAAGTTTAAATTTTATTTTATATTGCTTATTTTTCTAATAATTTTATATATAGGAAAAACCACCCAGATTCCCCAGTTTCTCCTGGAAGATATGCATGAAAAGGGGCTGCCCTGTAAGATAATTTGCACTCAGCCAAGAAGGATTTCTACAGTTTCTGTTGCGTCCAGAGTCGCAGAGGAACGAGGCGAATGTTTAGGTGAATCGGTCGGTTACCACATCAGATTAGAACAAAACTATGGCTCGAAAACGGGACTCATCTACTGCACCAATGGTGTTCTGCTGAGATCATTGATGGGTAGCAGCAGAATTTTGAGCAATGTGACTCACATTATCGTTGATGAAGTTCATGAAAGGGACAGATTATCAGACTTTTTACTAATTTGTATAAAACAAAACTTAAGCAAACATCCCAATTTGAAAGTAATTCTGATGTCTGCGACCGTGAACGTAGACAAGTTCCGGAACTACTTCAACGCCGACGTTCTTACGCTTCCAGGACGTCAGTTTCCCATTCAGGAATTCTTCCTGGATGATATTCTTGTAAACCTCAACTACATGTCTCGAGCCATGGCTGATTTGAAAGCGCGAGGTGGAGTAGAAGTCAACACGCCAATCTCCAGTATTTGCGAATATCAAAACCTCTCGATGGACCGAGAATTGGAACTGTACGCGAGATGCAACGGATTATATATGGAGCCCAGTTCCCAAATTCGGATGTACATATTGTCCGAAAACGCTGCGGTCGACTATCAACACTCGCAAACAGGTATTACGTCACTTATGATGGCGGCAGCCTTCGGTGATGAGAATCTCCTAGCTGAACTGATTCAGTTAGGCGCAAACGTCAACATCCAGTGTCGTAATGGTAAGACGGCTGTGGATTATGCACTCGAGAACGGCCAGGAGACCGCCTACCGTATCTTGACCTATTACAAACATTCGCAGGAACCGCCGCACGTAAATGCCTCTAAGGAATTGCTTTCTCTCTATGACAAAACCACTGTGGACGATGAAATCGACTATGACCTGATCGTGGCGTTACTCCAGAGTATCCACAACTCCAATCAGGAAGGAGCTATCTTGATTTTCTTGCCTGGGTAAGTTTTCAATTTTAAGTTGAATTGTTGTATAAGTAATATTTTATAGGTATGATGATATAATGATGTGTAACGACCGCATTCAAGAGTGTGGTTTGAGCAAATCGTCGTTCCGTACGTTCTTCCTGCACGGATCCATGAACATCCGAGATCAGCACGATGTATTCAAACACTTGCCAGGCAACCAGCGCAAGATTATCCTTTCGACGAACATCGCCGAGACTAGTATCACCATCGACGACGTCGTGTTCGTCATCGATTGCGGCCGTGCTAAGGAGAAATCCTATGATTCGGTAAATATTAAAGTATGAATTTAAATCGCAACCAAACTAATAAATTTAACACGTTTTAGTATAACAAGTTATCGTCCCTGCAAACGCAGTGGATCTCGCAAGCGTGCGTCAAGCAGCGTGCCGGAAGAGCTGGGAGGACTGGCCCCGGTGTCTGCTTCCACATATTCTCCCATCAGCGTTACACCAACATGGACAAAGAACGAGTTCCTGAAATTCTACGAGTATCACTGGAAGAGTTGTGTCTTCACACCAAAGTAACTAAATTCTGAATAATTATGATTGTATTCTTTACACTATTGTTTTTTACAGATTCTTGCTCCCCGGAACATGGATATTTTCACGTTTCTGGCACAAGCGCCCGATCCGCCCTCTGCCAATTCCGTCAAGGTGGCTATCGAAAGTCTGCAAGCTTTGGGGGCGCTCGACGAGATGGAAAATCTCACTAAATTGGGCGAATACTTAGCTCAGCTTACCATCGAGCCTCGACTCGGTAAGATGCTTATCCACTCAGTCATCCTCCGCTGCATGGAACCCGTGTTGACTCTCACGGCCTGTATGGCACACAAGTGAGTATTTGAATGAAGGTCTATGTTGTTCATAATAGCGTACTTGAAATATTTCAGGGATCCATTTCAAATGCCGCCTCAGGCCAATCTGCGATCGTGCGCAGGCGAAAGACGTAAATCACTTATCTATGACGTGCCCTCCGACCACCTGATCTTCCTCAAGGCGTTCATCAAGTGGCAGGACGAATGTCAGCGCGGCCGCGGCTATGATTTCTGTCGTGAATATTTTATTTCCAAGTCCGCCATGGAAGCGATTCTGGATACGAGGCGTCAACTTCTTAGCCAACTCAGAGCGATGGGGTTGATTCCCCAGGTAAACATTCACGAGTTTAATAAACTGGCTGATAGTTGGCCGCTGGTCAAGGCTGTGATTAGTGCGGGGTTGTACCCCAATTTAGCGTTCCCCAGCAACGCATCGACTGTCAGTACTAGGTACATTTATGGTTGTATATTGTTGGATTTTATTTAATACATTGTTGTTTAGGCACGAGAAAAAGGTGTATATACCACATACGAGCGTTCTATCGAAGGCACCAAAAATTGCCACGTGGCTAGTATTCGACGAGCTCGTCAAAACCAAAAATAATTTTGCGATCAAGGGAATCACTGCCATCTCACCCATTACGGTAACATTTCCCCATATTCTAGTTGAACATTTGTAACTCAGAACATTTCTTGCAGATCGCTTTGGTGTGCGGCAACGTGACGGAACCTGTGTGTGGGAGTACATTCCTTGTGGACAAGTGGCTGGAGATAGAGGGCATCAACGAGTTCATTTTGCGATTCAGAATGTGCGTACGTCACCTCGTTGACAAGGTATTATACAATCCATCAGCCCCATATGGGAAATTTGAGACCAGGATCGTGCAAACGTTGCACTCCGTCCTGATGTATGAGGACCAGAACCTGAGACTACCGCAAGCTGCCGGAATAGGAGTCAGACCTTCTTTCTTCCACAACATACCCGATAGGTATTTGCGTCTCAGTTATTTCAAATCATTTGCTAATGTATAGAATATCCAGGCGCAGATTTCCGTCCGATGATTCGCAATACGGAGTGCGTTCTCACAACCACTTACACCGACGTTCTCACAACCATGGTTTAATGAACCAGGAAGGGTTCGAACGCAATTTTCAGTCGGCGTGCACCTTGTACGATTACTCGCAGGCGAGTAATTTTGGGGAGAAATTAATAGAGGAGCGTTTTCCGGATATACAGGACGATGTCATTTACGTTCTTATCAAGCCGAAACAGGTTAAAAGTGTGAACATTGCTTTTAGCAAGCACACTTGGGTTTTTTCACCGCAAACTGAGAAGAAGATCATGCATTATAGTTCGGTAATGGTATATGTTAGTATGGGATTGTCAATACATTGATTTATGTTTTAATTATAGAGAGAAAAGGAGGTCAGATTGATCTTCACTGTGCTCGGCAGTTCTATATTTCAAGGTATCGCCAAGTTTGTCAGTTTTAATAAAATGGTTGGCAAGCCCACTGCTACACTTGATTGGTTGTACAAATTTGATTTACCTTACAACAAAACAAGGTATACTATTTTTAATAATTTTTTATACAATTCAAAACAATTTGTTTTATTGTAGACACTTGCGCAATCCTTACAATAAGGACAGGTCGATTTATGACGGTTGTGATGGTCAGTTGATAGAAAAGTCAGTTGGTGAAGAACTGGTGAGAGTCTATGATGAATTTATACAGCAACAACAGCAGATGTCGCAAGAATGAAATTTTTTAAAGTTTTTTAAAACAATCTATTCTTGATAAGATATTTTCCCCAGGGAAATCTTTTGTATGTGATTTTATTTTTTATAATTTTTACAATATACAGAATTAATTTCAATTTTGGTATTATAATGGGTTTTTGTTATTTCTATATTGTATTTTTTTGAACAAATTCCTTTTATTTTTTAAAATCACTTTGTTGCTACAGAAACCATTTTCATTAATTTATGTGTAACAATAAAATTAAAATTATTTTTGGGCTTCTTATTCAAAAAATAATTAAGTAGTTAGTAGGTTTCACAGGTTCTGTTATGCAATATATTATTCAATGTTTTGTAGTTCGTAGATAATGTAGGTGTATTGAATTTTAATTACATCAGTCATATAATTTTCACCATCATTGTGCTTAAAATTCACTAAGAACCTACAAGACTTTTGTAATTTTCTTGTTAAAAATATGACAAATTAATTTTGTTATTTATTTTAATATAGTATGTTTTCTATAAAATTGAATTTATTTACATTTCCTTCACCAATATCAAAGTGAAATAAAACAACAATATAAATGTTCATTTATATTACTCATAGAAAACTTATATAAATAAAAAAATATATTTACATTTTCATGATGTCATTGATTCATTATCCAGTCTAAGTTGCTTCTTCACTAATTCAGGTAATTCCAATTCATTTGGCCATTCATAATTCTGGCAGGGCTCAATTTGTAAAATTTCAAAATTCTTTTTCCAAAAGTGATCTTGTATCATGTCTTCATGTAGAGGAAGGATGACTAACTTATATTTCCCATTTTTGGGGCTTTTAATTTTCTTCCTTAATAAAATTGTGCCTTTTCTATACATAATTGGCTCATTATTATAATTGGTATTAAATTCAGTAAATAATAACTCATTTTTATCACTGGAGAATGTACCACACAATCTTTTCTCAGCCTCAGTATTAGTCAAACCACCTTTTAGTACTAGGGCCCAAAATGCAGTATTATATAAGTTATTTATGTGACAATCTGCCTGCCTCCAACTTAGATAGTCCCTTAAATTTTCATCAGTAGGATACAATACAATTCTGGAGTCAAATGCTGGTGGATATTTTAATTTAACATCTTTGAAAAATTCATTCCAAAAGAACACATATGAAGAACTAAATAAACTATTGATGTAGGTCATAATTTTACTCTTCCGTCTATTATATAAAGTTGTGTCTTTTCTCAAAACAAACGAATACTCATCACTCTGTCCATATGACAATAATATATCTTTGAATTCCTCCATAACAACACTTGCAGCTTTATTCATGAGCCACAAGGCTCTCGGATCGTTTGGCTTTTCAAAATTGTGTTTCGTTGTGAACTTGTGGAATGCTCTGCCGTCTATTCGTACCACAATCCAACAGTTTGGTAGAATGTTTTCGTCGGATTCGAACGATTTCACGTATTCAAATTTACTTTTTGCCATCGTTGATGTAGTAAATATTCTCCTGAAGGTTGATTTATGAATTAAATTTCGGAATACATTTAGCATGTTTTTTGTTCATAATGAATAAAATTGTTTGTGACTTGCTTAATATTTAGGTTATGTTAGTTGTCAAATTTTTTAGGTTAGAACCTGAAAATAATTATAATTTTATTATTTAAATAAAAGGATACATATAGTAAATAAATTTCAAAATTGTAATTTTTTCACAATCTAATTTAGATTATTTTTTGGTAATATAAAATATTATAATATTGATGAGTGTGCACGTGATCTCAAAACATCCACGTGACAAAATCTTTCTCTTTTTTATTGGTTGAGATATTTATGTTTATTGGTATACTGTGTTCTTTTCAGGTTACTGTTCTTTCAAAATAATTTTTTGGTGCTGAAAAGGTTTAACATTTATTTATCATTATTGTTTTATTATTAATTGTTGTATGATTGTATGATTGAATGTATGTAAATTAGACTTGATTGCAGAAATTAACCAAACCCAATAAGTATGACTCATACTTAATTATAAATATGATATAGGAAATTAATTATTTATTATTAAAGATATTTAATTATTAAACATTTAGGGACGAAAAAGGTTTAAATAAGTGTAATCATGTAAATCTTATTACAGCTAAATGTATCACTTTCTGTAAAATTAATTATAAAAGAAATTATGTTTATAATCTAATTACGATTAAGTTTCCTAAGCTTTTCTACATTTTGTTTTTATGTTATTTTGCTGTTACCTTTGATTTGATATTAACGATTTTTTTACAGAGGCACAATGACAACTTTCATAGAAAAGTTTCACTCTATTGAAGGTGTAACAATAGGTGAAAGAAAAAGGAATTTCCATGCTTTGTTAAAAGCTGAATTGCTTAATGAAAACCAAGATGAACTTGTCAAAAACTTGGTCCCAAAGACCTTTCTGGAAAGTTTATTTCGCTTAGAAATTTTGATCTGGTTAAAGAGAAAGAATGAACTACTAGAGTTACTGAAAGAAGGAAATGATATTTATACTAGCAAGATTATCAAAGATGGTTGGTGTTTTCAAGAAGTTTTCAATGATGTCAGCATTGAGGAGCTGGTCAACCAATTTTTACCAGGTATGAATTTGTAAAAATTGATAATTATTAACTATAATAACAAATAATACTAATACAATCTCTATCAAACTAATATCAATCATACAATTTCATTTTCAGAGTTGTCATATTCTGTTCGAATGAAGGTATTAAAGAAAGTTAGTGGCAATTTTTGTGAAGAGAAAAATGATAAACTCTTCGACGCGTTAATGGACAGATATGGCCTCTTCTTGGCTACAAATTTCCTTTGTTACTGTACTGTGGAAAAAATCACAGATGTTTTAAGGAACCATGAAATAAAATTGCACTCTGGTCACCTTCAAATTTTCTTTAAGAAGGATCCAAATTTAGTTTTAATTTATGCTGAAGAATATTACAAGAACACAGATAAACATTTTAGCGACACAAAATTTCTAAAGTACATTTCGCAGAGAGACTTGGATTTTTTTTTCAAGCTGCGAGACAAGTGCAAAATGAGCGTTAAAGTCGGCACGAGAACAACCAAAAAAATCATCGAATTGAAAAAGGACGACATAATTGCGAATCCTAAGTCATACACTGGTATCCTCAAGCCGAGCGCAGTGGCGAGAAAACTGCAGAAGGATTTTGAACAGTTTTACTTCAATTTGTTCCCAAAGCAGAAAGTTCCAAATGAAGTGGATTACTGTAGTTGGTATCTTAGACATGCTCCTTCAAAAAGACAGTACAGTCTCTTGGCAGATACATATAAGAAAGTGTACAACAAAGACATCACGGAAAATGAGGACTGGATGGGTGATACGGAAATATTAGAATGCATGATGTCTGCTAATCCCGAGAAATGTGAAGTAGTCGCTAAGAAAGAATACGACAAATCTAACGACAACAATTTCCTCAAATTTCTACCACTAAGCAAGAGCATTCCTATACTCAAAGATAAAATCAATCTTACATCTAATATTAATGATAGAAGAAATCTTTGTCAATTAATGGTGGACTTTTGTGCTTATCACAAGGATTTGAAGGTTTTGGAGGACGTTATGGCTTATTTCTGTAAGAGACACAGGAATGATGACACTTACACCAGACACAACTTTCTTTCTACTATTACTAGGTAACCTTTATGTTTTAATTTATTCATTCATCTTCAATTTAACAATTATTGGGTAATTTTGATAGCTCATGAAGCCCTTTATTTTATATTTTGTTAAAGAAAAAGAAAAGAAAATATTAGGTAGTCAAAATTAATATCTCAAATATTAATAAAATTTTGTTCATTTCCAGCCATTTTAAATATGAAGATTTTAACGAGACTCACTGGAACTGTTTGGTTGACTTGTGGAAATTGCACAAAATGAAAAATGAGAGGCAACCTGAATCAATGCTTCTATTTTATAATATTGTATTTTTGCATAAAAATAACAAGCCAGTAAAAGAAATGGTAGATTTATATACCAAGGAAATATTAGAATCACATACATTCTCCCATTGTTGTGACTGGAAATATAGTCCTGAAATTTCGAAACATATAATGCTACAATTGATTGAGCAAATTCCAATAGAATCAAAAGACAATTTTCAAGCCACAGTTGATAGTCTTTTGTCGACAATTATTGAATTTAATGAGTCTTGTCCTCACCAGGCTATCGATTTTTATAATATTCCTTTATTTGTCACGTTGCTTAAATTGAAGAAGGAAAAGTATCAATACTATGCAAAAACAGAAAGAAAATTGATATGCAAAATTAACAGAAATCAATTTGAAACTGAAGTTATGCAACTTTATTTATCTAATATTCCTAAGACTTACGACATTCATACCGTAAAGTGGTTTTTTAATAACGAAATACTTATTTTTGCTAAGTATTTTGATGGATTTGTTCAAACAATGCTTAGATACAATTTCGTTAACACAAAACAGCCTAATTTATGGTACAAAATTAAAAAATATAGTCACTTAAAACTTGATGAGAAGGCCTCGATGTACTTAAAACAACAGCTATTTAGTGAGCAAAAAGTTGAACATAAAATAAAATCAGTAAAACCATTACTCTACACTTTGAGTCCGGAGGATTGCTTACAATTATTTATGCAATACTCTCCTAAATCCGGAAAAGTGGATATGGATGATCCAGAAGCCAGCGACTTGTACCGATTGCAATGTGCTGTCGCGGAGCATTTGAAATTTTTACCCAACATGTCGGTTGCTTTACCTCTGATTCAAAATTTCTGCATAGGAGATTATCTCGGAAAAAATTTGCAGTCTCTTTATAGTGCCACAAATAGAGTACCAGAAAACAAAATGGAATTAGTTTTGAATAATCTCTCGAAGCAGGCGGTTTCTGTTAGAAAGCATTCTCTGTTTTTGTCTTGTCAGATTTCCAAAGCAACTGTGGTGATTGATAAGTTAAAATTCTTTGCAACCAAAGAACAAAATCTTTCAATTAAAAAACACTTGTATTCCACAGCAGTTAAGTATTTCTTAAAAAATCCGTCCCAAGAGACGTGGAATTTGGTCAAGGAATACATTAATTTTATTGACAAGTCTGACGAAGAGTCCTTAAAAAATTTGGCTTCGTGTAATGTGACGAAGAGATATCGTCATTTGTATTGGCATGCTGCATGGGACTATTTTGAGAAAAATGCTGACAACTTACCTGTTAAATCATACCTCACAACTCTTTTGAATCAGGTTAACAAAGATTTACTGAAACAGTTACCCGTAGAATTTAATCAGAAAATGATTGGTCAACATTTCCTTAACAGAAAAAGTGTCCTTGATGGTTTCACGATTTTAAGATATGCGGTGTTGTTTTTGCTGTGCGAAAACAGAATCGATTCTTTCAAATTAATTTTTTCTGCAATTAATAAGTATAAAGAAGCGTTTTGGAAAGATGTTGGTGATGTGAGGATTTTAAACTTTTTTAACGAGTTTATTACAAAAAATAAAGAAGAATATTTTTCAAAGGAAGCAGTGGAGAAGTTTACGACTTATTGGGACGAGACATTTTTGCCAATAGAAACTTTTAAACAGTATGTTTTACTGAGAATTGTAAAAATATTTCTTGAGACTAACGCTGATCTGGAAGAATATTCTAAAAATGTTACACATTTTATAGAAAATACTTGTGCTGAATATGGTACATTTGTCGCTTCTAAATTAAGCGGCTATATAAGATTTATTAATGGGTTACTTTTGGCTGATAAAACGCAGAAGTTGGATTTCATAAAATCTATCGTGAAATATAAGCAAAATGTTGTTGTTGATGTGATTGCTTTACAATTGTTGACCAGCATAGATCAAGATAGTGGTGATTATAAAGAACTTCTAAAGCAGTTTTTACAGAAAGATGATATTTCATTGCAAGTACTAGTTCATTTACATTGCAGAGGACAATAAAATACTTTTCTAACATAGAAAGTATATTTATTAGTCTTATTTATTACTATAAATTGTGATATTTTATTATGGGGTTAATATGTACTAATGTATAATAGGCACATTATAATATGAAATTATGTTTAAGTAGTAAATTATCATTACAATATATACAATAAAACTTATGTTATTTGAAAGAAATTAATAAAATTAATCATTTCACAATCACTTTTTTTATTTAATTCTACTTTTAGTTTCACAGAACCTTTATGAGCAGAATATTTTTATTAATCTGTAAGCACATTCATTACCAATGTTCTTACAATTTACTTTTTTTTCAGACATTTTAAATGGAAAGAATTCAATGAAAGTCATTGGAATTACCTTGTTGATATGTGGAAAGTATGTAGCATGAAGGATAGCTATCAACCCTTTTCTATGGTATTGTACCAATACGTAGAATTTCTGTATCGTAACGACAAACCTATTAAAGAATACCTTGAATTAATGGTTAGTAACACGATTAAGTTAAGAGAACTAGTGTATTTCTTTGATGAAGAGTACGATCCAGATTTGCGAAGGACCTACTACATGAAATTGATCGATGAAATTCCGAAACAAAAGACCAAAAAAGAGCATATTGTAGATCTTGATTACAGTTTAATGTGTGATATAGTAAATTTCAACAAGAAATTTCCTGATAAAGCGGTTGATTGGTATAGTGTTCCTCGTTTCGTGGAGTATCTAACAAACATAAACCCTGATGATATTACATATCAATTACGAGAAGTTATTAAATCAATGGTATGCAAGAAGAATAGAAATGAAATTGACAACAATTTTAAAGATTTTCTGTTAAACCACCTCGATGGATTTTATTTGCGAGATGATATTGTTACTTGGTATTTTAAGAATGATATTAAATCACTTGTACCCGTTTTTGAACGAGTTGTTGACTGTTTGATGAAGTCCCGATATGTCAACTTTTGGTATCAAATAAAAAAATACGAACATCTTGACTTAGGGCAAAAATCCGCACTCTACATAAAACAACATGTCGAGGATAGGGAGGAAATGGGTAAAGATAATACAGGCCTCCGTGGCCTGGCTATAATTTTACCTCAGGAAGAGTTTTTATCATATGTCGAAACGTATATACCCAAGTCTGATAAAATTGATTTGGAAGACGTGAAAGAAACGGAAATATACGAATTTCGATGTAGTGTAGCGCAAAGCGTCAAGTTTATGCCCAAGGTGTCGAAAGTTCTGCCGGTACTACTGCATTTCTGCAAGGGAGACTATTTAAAATCGTCACGTCATTCTTTATACAGTGTTTCGTATAGAGTGCCCGAAAATCAGCTGGATTTGCATTTGGAAACTTTGTCCTCTAGGTCGGTGTCCGTTCGAAAACATGCTCTCTTTTTGGCTTGTAACATTTTTAAACGACAGGTTGTCATGGATAAACTGAAAGAATTTGGATCGAAAGAAACCAATAGTTCACTTAAAAAACACTTGTATTCAGCATCTGTCAACTACTTCGTGCGAAATCCTTCTGAAGAAACCTGGTATCTCGTGAAAACTTACATGGATTTCATCGACACATACGATAGTGAGTCATTGAAGCAGTTATGTGATTGTAACATTACAAAAAAGTATTTTTCTTTGTATTGGCAATGTGTCTGGGAATATTTTGAAAAGAATAAGCAGAATATTACGAAAAGTCCTTCATATATGGCTACACTTTTATCAAAAGTCAATAAGGAATTAATTTTGGGGTTGCCGTATAAGCTTTCTGAAAATATTATATCCGAGAGTTTTCTAAATAAAGAAAACAAAATTAGCCATCACCACGGAATTACGAAGTTCGCTGTATATTTTTTGTTGTATGAGAATAGGGCCGACACACATAAATTAGTATTTGATTTGGTGGAGAAATATAAAGAAGCTCATTGGAAACATCCAAATGTTTCTCATAATGATATCCTCACATTTTTCAATGAATTTATTGAAATGTTTGATAATGAAGTATTCACAAAGGATACTGTCATCAAATTCAGTGCTTTTTGGGAATCAGTTTTCACTCCTGTGGAAGCTTTCAAACAATATGTAGTGTTGAAGATAATTAAAATTTTTAAAGAATCTGAAGGAAATTTGGATTTATATTCGAAAAGTGTTGCTAGTTTTATTGAGGAGACATACACAGTTTACGGGCCTTTAATTATTTCGAAATTAGCTGGATTTATTCAAAAGATCAATGAAAAATGTTTGAAAGAAGATGATGAATTGATATTTATTGAAAATGTTGCTAAATATAAACAGACAGTTGCTTGCGATGTCATAGCTCTGGAATTAGTATCGAAATTCGGTGACGGTAACGACAAAGTGAAAGAAATTATGAAACGAATTTCAGAATCAGATAATATATCCTTCCAGATCTTACTAAATTTAAAAGCTAATGAGCGTTCATTTTAAAAATATTTATAAAATAATATAATATATATTTATGGTAAACAAGCTGCAATAAACATATACGTACTGCATTTAAAAATGTAACAATATACAATATATTTGCTCTATTTTATAATAATGTTTTCTAGTTGTTATGCACAATAAATACTTATATTTAACTATATACGTTTATTATTTTAACCTTAAAATATTTAGTTCATAGTAAATTTAAAATAACATCTGAATTTTTTTTATTTTTTATTTACGTCTCTTAATCCTCATGAAAACACCATTGGCCGATTTCAGTACTGTTTCGGCAGCTAATTTAATTTTGTGTTCAGGTATACTGGGTAAAAGTTCATATTTCCTTATCAATTTTGACAATATACATTTCATTTCCAACATTGCAAATTTTTGCCCTAAAAAATGTGTATGTACGTTGTTGCTATATACTTGATTAGAAAGACAATACCTATACAATTTCTCGGACCAGCACTAAAGGGCACATACGCAAAAGGGTTTTTTCCGTCCATCCGATCAAATCTGCTTGGATCAAATTTTTCTGGCTCATCGAAATTATCTTTATCTCTGCTAACTCCATAGGCAAATATTATAATGGTTGTACCCTTGGGAATTATTTTTCCATCTAAAAAGTATTATTAGAAATTTTTTTTTGAATCAAAAAATTAAATTTACTCTCATATTCTATATCGTCGCTCACATCTCTGCTATAGAAAGGCACTGTAGAATAGTACCTCAATGTTTCTTTTATTACATTTTCTAAATATTTCATCTCTTGCAAATCTCTCATGGTAGCGGGTCTATCTTTATCTTCAAAAAATATGTTACATTGTTCTTCATACGCAAGTTTCTGTTTTGATAAATTAAATTTGTTAATATGTAGATTTGATCACATAGAGATTGATATAATCTTACTTGAACTTCAGGATAATTTGCCAAAAGATAGGTTGCGAAAGTCATAGTTGATGAAGTAGTGTCATGACCCTAAGAAAATTCAGACAACTTGAGACATAAAACAATATGTACATTTAACTTACCCCAAACATGAATGTGTTGACTTCGTCTCTGACTTCTGTGTCCGACAAGGGATTACCGTCAACGGTGGTACTAAGAAGCATATCTAAAAGAGCCTTCTTCTCTTTAACTCCAACATCATCTTCATTATGAATCACTTTTTCCACTTCATTTTTCAATTGTTCTCTGCGTTGACGGATAACACTGTCAGTTTTGTTGTGTAAAATCTTAACAGCCTTTTGTTCCAACTGGTAATTTTTAGTGAATCGGTACAACACATCAAATATTTCGATGGGGGAAAACGCTCGTTCGATAAGTAATCTGCACATTTCTTTTACACTTCTTACGTAATCAGAGTCCTTGTTCTCTTGAGCATTGATTGACACACCCATTGCAGTTTCTATAAGTTATTTATGTTTAAATATATTGTAAAATTAATAGCTTTTATACAGATTATTGAATTTTATTTGCATATTCAATATCTTATATATTTTATTAATTGTTAACTGCAATTATTATTACTTCCTTACCACAAATTATGTCCAATGCACACAATGTAATATAGTTATATATATCAAAGCCATTTTTACCATTTTCCTGTTCTAATTTATTTATCAAAATATTTGCATTTGTATCAAATACTTCGATAAACTTATCCAAAATTTTGAAGTGAAATGTTGGGGTTACGATTTTCCTCTTTGCCCTCCATTTTTCTCCTTTAAACAAAATTATTTCTTTCATAAGACTCTTACAGATAATTAACATTAACTAGTTCTTACCACTGGATGTTAGAAGTCCTGCCCCTAACCAATTCCGAAGATAATTATAATCGTAAGATTTATTTAGGAGTTTAGTGGAATTGCTGCTTAGAACAAACTCTATGAATTTGTAATTCGTTGTTATCAACAATGGCATATGCACAATATTTATAAGTATCAATTTTTCGCCATTGCTATGTTCTATCATGTTTTGAAGAGTTTGTAGATATTCTGAAAATAGCAAAAAATATATACCATATATTTTATTTAATTGATAAGTTGTAACACATGTATATGTAGAAAAAAATTGTGAAATCGCTTTAAAAATTTACTTTTTGTCACTTTTACTTTATTTGTTGTTTAAGACTCACCAGTTGAAGCACCGCTAAATTCCAACGCATTACCAAGTATGGGAAGACCACGTTTCTTTTTGCACCATTTCAATTTATTTCTAACGTCTATCACCTGCTTTAACCGTCCGTATACGATACATATGAAAAAAACAAGAACCAAAGAGACCGTTAGTTCCGCAATGATACTCATTTTGGAACGTTTCACTTATTTGCACTGATCTACCTAAAAACTAAATATGAATGCAAATTTAATTGAAGATGAGATGTTTGTTGAATGTTGTTATTGCATTTTTTAATCTTTTGTCTGACTTTAATTGGTCCATAATTTACCGACAATAACAATTCGATTGTTTTTGTAAACAAGTTTATGAAATTGTTTATATTAATCAATTTGGCACGAAACTAAACATAAATAAGGAAGTACTGTTTACGTAGTGTTTATTATTTCTTTGTCATGACCACCAATGTTTTTAATGAAAGTAGTACAGCATTTCAACAAAAACATTTGCGAATAGTTTGAATAATTTTTATATAGATACTGTTGCAAAATGCATAATGTCGCAATGTTGAATAGATTTTTATGAGCATAAACACAACTATTAAAAGTTCAAGCCACACCTTTGAAAAATTATTTTTTACCGAGTCCCGGTAATGAATCTTATTTGATTCACATAAAGAATATTGGTAAATCTGTTGACATTTAATCACACGTATTTTAAATGAATTTGGTAATTCTGTCAAGGACAATACCATAATTCCTTTATTGAAAGAGCAAATAATTCTAAATAAGCGATGTGAAATATTAATTTAATTGATAATGAAATATTGTCATAAAGTCGTCGTTAAATTTAGCTTAAATAAGTAGCAGAAACTTTTTAGTTGCCGGATAAAAATAATTCGGCAATTTATTATATTATTAGTTTCAATATTAATTATTATTTTAGCTCATTTTTTTGAGCTAACATATGATTTATTCTTAAGTTCTTATAACAGCAAGTGTTAAATAACAAAAATTGCGTATACTTGTGAAAAATGTATTCAAATATATTATTGTCTCATAAAGTTCTGTTTCCTTATCTGAAAATCGAGACAGGAAGTGATCATCCATACTTTTAAAATATTCGCACGAAATTAACACAATAGGTTCCATTAATAATAATGGGTATTATTTTTATGAACTTTTTAATACTTTTACCTTACCACACTCACGTAAGGAAAGTTATTACTTAATCCAAATTAGAATTAATTACAAACGTAACATCGAAACGGTTTGATTATTAATAATATGTGCATAAAGTTGATTGATAAAAGGAATCCATCGATAAACTAAAGGTTGTGTTCATGTGACCATAATCGATAGTTCCCATCAAGTAATCCAGAAAATAATTAGAATCTCGAAGAAGTGAACCGATTGTATTGTCATTACTCGTCCGCAATTGTTACAAGACCGACATGATGGTACAGATGGGTAGAATCGCGTCGTTATAATCCGGCACGGTAACCTTTGGCAGTAAATGCCGTCTGTCAGTCACGACCTCTGCATTATTTAACGGCGATCGATCCCGGTGATTAATCAACGATTTTGCGATCCACTTGATTAGGGCGATAATTCGCCGTTTGCCCGGCCACCATCTGCCCGCCCCACGTTTCGTCATACCGCACAATATAATTTCGTTACGTGTAATTAGGGTAATGCCATACTATACCATAAGTAACGGAACTGATTTTTTCCCCTGTAAAACCATATGCGATGTAAAAACTATGTCATGGATATGTTTTATTTATAACTGTTGACTAATTATAATTTTTCAACGATAAATCAAACAGTAGAAAACATTTTTTGGCAAAATTTAATGCAAATTTCGATTGGAACCTTTTCTAAAAATGCATTGTTCCCACTAACATATGCTCATTTCTCCTTTTCCAATAACAGCGATGATTAACAACAAATGTCCCCACATTTTCTAAAGTGCATTTTCTGTAGTTAGCATATTAGGTGTTAAAAATATACAGTAACAAATACAGCAAATTATAGATTATATTTAATTTCACACTTTTGCTTTTATGTAAATTATTATACAATTATGGACAATAAGTTCGACGTCAAATATTTGCACCATATGTCACTTCCGATGTCCAATTAAACTTGTAACTGATGAATGCGCTAAATGTTTATAGAAAGTAGAATTGGTTTCACCTAATAATATATGTTATTTCAAAGGTTAATAAGTTCAAGTTGTGTATCAAACTTACACAACAATAATTATTAAGGGCGTATTCTGGTCTAGAGGCATAAATTTTAGGTTATTTTTCAAGTGCAATAAGAAAGAGACAAGGAAGATATTTATGAATATTTAAAGAGTACATTAAAAAAAGTGAAAAAATTAAAATTAGAAAACATATAGACTGACAAAGTGGGGAGTCCTAAAAAATTGGCGAGTCTGTCTGTCACGATGGTATTTCTCCTAGAAATCTGAAAAAAATATTAAAAAAAAATATATTAAGCTAATTTTTTCCGCTAAATTGCGGCTGCCAGGAAAAATGATAAATTTGTGAACCATTTTTTTACATTTCCAAATTTTTTAAAAAATTGAAAATTTATGTTAAACTGTTAAATTAACTAATTTGATAGAGGAATATATAAAGAAGTAAATGGGTTCAGTAGAACTTGAGAAATTATGACAATTTAAAAAAATATAGTTTCAAGAAAAAGGCGTTTAAAGTTCCTCGCAGTCGAAGTCACAAAGTGATATTTTATATGTAAAGGTTAAGGCTTTCGTCAGGAAATAATTCCAACAAACGTAGACCTATAAACCTGAACAAATATAGATATGGTATTTTACTTACTTACATTTATTCAATCTGCCATTTCTGTTTCATATAGGCAACATGATCGTAGGTAGATGAGGACGACGGTTTGGAACTATATTTCCGAAAATAATTTGAATTTTGAAAAATTTTCTTGTGGACATATTCCTAAATGGTTAATTTAAAGCTTTAATACTATGAAAGAAAAAAAAATCGATTTTTCTGTATTTTCTGAATATTCTTTCATTCTTATTTACAACTTATTAGATCTATTCTTATATGATTCTGAGATTTTTGATTTTATATTTTTCCTTTCTGAAGAAATTTTATGTGTGTTTAATTAAATTTTTGTTTAAGACTTTAAAGACATTATAATCCTTTTTTATATAAATAACTTTTCACAATGTTCTCTGATATTTTTGACATTTGTACATAGGACATTTTTGAATAACTTTAGTAAATATTATACAATGTCCTTTTTTCTCTTTGTTAGAGGAGTTTAAAAAATGGGATTGATCACAAACGACAATTTAGTATGAGAAAATAGATCCATATGCGGAGTTGCATGTGATTTTTGTATATATGAACTTTACAGAAGCAATAATTTTTAATAAAGACAAGAATTCGTGGTTTTAAAGAGTTTGGTGTAGTGAATAAACAAAAGCAACAAACGTCCTTTTTTGAAGAGATACATTATGCCGATATGTATGTATTTTTTTAACAACTACTCTTTAGCAATTTAAAGGATTAGTTCAAAAATTGTGTCTGACAGATCTGTCTAGGTAAATTGGTTTAGTGCTATCTAAATTTTGATTGAATTAATTATAGTTATATTTTTCAAATTAGTATAATTTTCATCATTTTTTATTGAATCGTCTAAAGAAAGTTTAACCTCTTTCTGCGACAGGACGCCCGTTAACAAACTCCTTGTTACATCAGGCAACTTACAATCCAGGAAGCGTTGTGGGGAACGTTAAAAATCAATTAGTCGGACCAAATCACTTGGCGTTTTCGTAACTTCCCAACTTCCCCAAATTTTCCAGATCTAGATCTGACGAAACAATCGCGCTCCCGAAATTACGGTCGGACCTGTGAACTTTGGCGGCGTCTTGGTCAATCCGTGCCGTTTCCACAGCAATGCGAATGCGAGAGCGGCCTTTGTTTGGGTATGCGTGTGAGCATTGTGAAAGGTCGTCGCCGGATTAAGAAACGGCGACCGTGCGGGAAGGAGCCCACCGTTTTGGTTCATCGCGGGCTTCTTCTGCATCCTCCTAGTGCGAATCACGCCGCCGACTAAATCTCTCAGTTCGAATTGTGCGGCCGCAAAATAGACTGGTGTCGGGATCGCATCCACGTGCACTTTACGTACCACGATCACATCGGTGCTTTACCGACTTACTGAACAGGTAAGTCCATGTGCTTTCGGCGTGTTCGGTTCTGTGATCAGTGCGAGCTTTATGGGATTTAATTTATTGGTGGAAACCGGTGATTTTTGGCAGGTTTGCTTGTGTTGGAACGATGCTCTTTTACAATGTTCACTAAATTTTATTATTTTTTTTATGTTCATATGTATGTTTAACTAAAATATCGTAATCCTCTGATGAAAATCAATTAAAAATCCAGAGTAAATAATATAAAATTAATGCATTGAAAAGATATTCAATTTATTACTTCAATAAAATTTATCAAAATTAATATATAATAAAAAATGAAAATATTATTATAAACTCAGTAGTTTTAATAATGTTTTTTAATGTTATGTACATTTTAAATTAAAAATTTAGAAAACAGTACGGAACATATTATTTTCTTAAGAAATTTTCCTTAATAAAATTATTCAAGTATTAATTTTATTATTTATGATCAAAATTAAATTTATATTAATGGCTTTCTAGAAATGTAGGAGTATTGTGTATTTTTATACATATATATAATTATCATAAAAAATAACTATTAATTTTTGAGCAGCGGTATATAATTTTATTTCTTAAGAAATTGCATTTTTCCTTAAATAAAATCCTACAGATATTAATATTATCATAAAAATTAAATGAATACAATGATATTTATAATAATTGTTGATAGGACTTTGTAAATGATAATGTAAAAAATATGTATTAATTATTTATAACTTAAAATCAATTTTGCATTTAACAATACCAAATTTTTTTTTGTATTATAAATATAAAAAAATAATTTTGGAACAGTAACATATAATTTTTTTCTTAAGAAATGCATTTTTCTTGAAATAAAATTATGTAGGTATTATTATCATTATTTATCATAAAAAAGTAAATTAATATCAATGGTTTAGAAATTTCCAAATCATTAGTAGTTTGTAAATGTTAAAGATAAACATTTGGATTCTTGTCTTATTCATTTTATAATTAAAAAAACAAAACATGCGCATCCGCCATAATTTGATATATGGAAAATGCATTTTTGCAATTTTCAGAATTTATATTGTTTAAATGCCCAGTCAAGCATAATCTTAAGTAACACTTTGGTAAGTATTTAAACATTTCCATCATTATAATTTGTATAATTTAGAAATAAAAACTTATTGGTTCGTGTCATTTAACCTTAAAGTAAACCAAAAACCTAATTATTCTAAATCGGTAAAATAACACAAAAGTCTAAAATAATCTCATTGTGTTTATAATTAACCTCCTAATTATACTGAAGTTAAACTTAATAATCCTCTTCCAGAACTGACGATAAATATTCATTGTCATTAAGTCAATTTTAAACAGTTCGTTGCCTTCCTTACTTTATAAGGTGTAAAATTACGTAATAAATCACAAAAGCTCTAACTTCCCATTGTTATGTTTATTATTTGAAATTAATATTTTTAGAATGTACTCGAATTTGAAAAACATCTTAAATTACATCAGGAAGTTGTTCATATGTGTAAAGGTTAACGATTTTTAAATGAATCATTTTAATTTCGGTAATGTCTTCCTATTTTGTCATTACCTATAATGTTATTATTTTATCGTAGTTGTGAAATTTTAAAATAACTGTGACATACCTTATCGAAAGCAATCAACTATATCTTAATTATTAAATAATACTGATAACCATCAAATCTCTATAAGGACTGAGTAAGTAAATTTTGCAAAAAGTGAAAGCTATGATTATTTATTGTTCCTAATCAATACCGGCGGACAAAAACTCATGTGAATCTCGATAAGGTGTTCAATGCATTCGTTGAATCACGTTATTTACTTTACTTTCTATAGTTGTAGTGATTGAGTATAATACAAAACTTATAAAAACGTTTTGAGAACTATTTAAAAATGAGACATGTTAATTTTGGATAAACAATACTGTTTAAAAACATTTATCTATTTTAATAAATAAAAAGAAATAGAAATTGAATTAATTATAAATAAAAATAAATGGCTTTATTTAAAAACTTGAGTTTTCGATATGTACCTTGTGGCTACTGAAGATTAAATGAATAAAATAAATTAATTATGAATATAACGATACTATAATGAATAGAAATTATCTTAAATGAATAATTAATATTATAATGCTGCCTTAATTGATTCTTATTATACAAATTATTGTATTACTATGAATGAACACGTTACGAAGCTCATGAACATGATGACTTAAAGGTGCTCTTCCTTCTAATCCCAAACGAGTATTGTTATTTAACACTCAAATAATAGTAATTTGAATATTGCGAATGTTGAAAAGAATTGTGTCAATTTACGGACCATAACAATGACGAAAATATGACAAATATCAGAAATTATCTCGTCGCCCAGAGTGGAATTCAATATAACGAACACCTTTCGTCGCAACTCATCATTAAATCCGAAAATTTCCAAATCCACAATTACTAAAATTATATTATACAATACTGACATTTCGAGCAAAAAATACAGTTATTGAGAGAATTGTACAATCGGCTTAACTATATTCAGCAAATGTAACACTTTAAAAATGTTTATTTTTTACCTTAAACTTGACGTTGTTAATTAATTAAATAATTCATTTATGCTTTTAATTTCTAGGTCGGAAATTATTTAAACTGGCTTATTAAATTAAAAATTTACACATTTGTTTTGTTTCTTTAAATTAAGGTTGTTAAAATTAATTGTATGTGTTTCCTTTGATAATGAACTTTCCAAGCGCGAGACAACTGTTAAAGATGTACCAAAGTCTCAATTTTCTACGTGGTTTGAATTAAATTAATTGGTGAAAACTAAAGGAAATACTTTAATCTTCTTACGAAAGAAAAAATTAGTACACATACAAACTCGAGTAATTATATTAGACCGGGTCTTTCTCTTAAGACACCCTGAATAGCTTAACCTTTTGACTTATATAGGAACTTTAGATTCGCAGAGCACGTTTCAATTTCCATTTTGGGTCAGTGGTACTTTCTTTGATGCGAAGGGATATGCGGTAGTTAATTTAATATTAAACGCAGGGCGTTGCCTAATAATCAACACCCTAGGCTTTGACTTTATCTATCATATTTGCAATTTCCCACTTTCATCGCAAATATGTGTTCCCAATCTTACGTAAACAATATTTTTTCATTTTTACACAAGAGAGTCAATAAAATATTATAGTACTTTGAACAATTAAATTATTATTTTTTATATTAAGAAGAAATTGAGTATTTACTCAATTACTTTGAATTCATTTGTTTATTGAATAAAACTTAGAAATATGGTAGGTAAATTTACGTAATTATTTAATTTTTCTTGGTGTGATGTCATTTTAGGTAAAAGGGTAAAACAAAAGTAATTCCCAGTTCGTGAGAATCCAAACACAAATTGCGTTTCCTAGTCCTATTTGCATCGTTGCATTGTTCTTGCACTTTTATAATTTCCTTACTTGTTAAGTAAGTATAAATTGTGTATAATTGAAATAATAAGCACTCGCACGTTTCCTTAAACTCTATACCCCAAATTCTTATAAATTACTCAATTTCATCCATTTATTTGTTGTTTGAATTTGACATAGAAACGCACATGTTAATCCACATTACCTTCACTTTACATAATCCGCCAGTTAAAGATGAGCTTGCATGTTGCAAGTTTTTATACATATACTGTATCGATATTTTACATAACCTCGATGAATTGCCACTGATAGAATACAACCAGGTCGAATATGCCATTAGAATAACATTTTATAACTTGCGCAACAATCCTAAATTTAGTATAACTGTTTCCTCCTCGAAAAAAGTATATTTACAAAAACTTGGCGATTTGACTGAAAAGAAGAAATGCGTGCGATACAGTTTAGAAGTTCCTGGTGAGGTGAGAAGGTTAAACCATTCAGGCTATTCAAAGTGAAAGACACTTTCGGTGCGGTTATGTTTCTGCACAATTACCAGCAACATCGCGGTGTTCGAAATGTCGTTTGGTAAAAGGCTGATAAGAGTTGCGAGCAATAAAATTATTAGCAATACACAAAGCTCGGTCTTTCTTCCTGATTTGTACTTTCACGTTTGCATTCCGACGGTTATACGGATGCATTATTGTTCGTAATCAATTAATGAAGATATATTGGGGGAAAAATTGGCTGATTGATATCTCCCTGCTTAGGCACAGACCATTATTTATTAATTAACGTGTGATATATGATTAGTTGATTGCGAGGCAAAACGTATGTCTGTGAAATTTTTAAATTTTGATTCACTTTCGATTCAAGCTGGTTATAGTTTGTTAATTCGTCGGGCAATCCAATTTACAACCGCAGATTTAATCGGGATTATCGGCAATCAGACTAGGAAGAAATTAACCAAGCTTTAGATCTGGAACAATACTTAATTCCTGGAGTCACGAAATTTGAATTGTATTTGCCAAGGAAAATGGTAGCAGTAACTACTTATTTAGTTCTGAATTAGTCTAGAATGGCTTTTACAATTACGTGAAGACGATCGTGAAATTATCTTAGATGTGATTGAGATGGAAACTGAAGAAATCTATGATTATTTAATCTGGATAATCTCTTGTTTCGTAGAAATTATGAGATTTTCAATTATTGGTTTCAGATTTATAAAACTTTTACATGCGTTTATAATAATAAACTTTTCATATTAAATTATTAGTAGTTAACATTAAACATTTTTGCATTAAACTTTATTATATAATTAACCAATTATAAAAAGTGTTTTGTAATTTTACTTTCTTTAAGATCGAAACAGATGTTAAATAAATTTGTCGTTTAGCTAGTTACATTTTTCGTTTCATTATCATAATTTTTCAATCAAAATCATATTAATGACAATAGACTAAAATTCAGACAAGTCTTTCTCAACGGGACATCTCTAATTTATAATTTTTAAGATTGCTTACACAAACAATAGAAACATTGTTCTATTTTTAATAGATACATCATTGTCATGTTCAAAGTGAATCTATGTTCTTAATACATCATAATTATTATTATCATAAAATATTTTCTTTTAACAAGATATATTTTTATATCGTTTTTAACGAGGCCTTACTAATTTAAAGTAATAATTAATCTCTATAAAATAATAATACATTACTGCATTTCGTAATAAATTTCATCAATTTCATCGACAGCCTATTAACATTTGTAACCACCATTTCTATTAAAATGGGTTTATGTTGATTACTAACCTAGCTGATAATTATAAAATATTATTAATAAATCCTTTAAATTATAATATATTTTGTAACTGCCTAATTTAATAATTAAATTATTGATAGTCACCAAAAATGGATTTATATTAATTAACAAAATTAATTTGTATAAAATAATAATATTCCAAAAATGAAAACTATTATTGTATAAACCTTAAATAAACCGTATTTCATAATATAATCATCATCAGCCTATTAACATTTATACCTGCCATTTCTCTAAACCGGCAGTCAATAAATTCCTCCTTATTTAAGAAACAAAGTGATTATGGCAAATTAATAACGACCTAAGAGAATTTCTGTTTGTATGGGTCACTTTTACCATTTTCCCCCTTGATTTATGTAAACATCACGCCCACTCTAATAGCAACTGTTGAAAGGTCAAATCGAAATCGAATTAGGCTAGATCACAAAACATTTCATGAGTTTACAAAATGATTTCAGAAATCTACTTGTAATTATACAGGCACAATTTACGTAACCAAATTTTCGGATTCTTGTAGTGTATCATCAACATAAACTAGATAATTTTGCGATGTGTTAATTTTTTAAAATGATAAACTACTACTTGGTTAACAATTTGTGGTTTGCTCAATTTGACATTTACTTACCTGGTTATTGGAAAACATAACAGTCACATTAGTTTTGACACGAAGCTTTTAACGAAAGGGCAAGCTTTTACACTGTAATAACAAAATCTTGTTATAGTTTTAACATGTATAAATTATAAAAGAATTATATTTACAATAAAACCTTCTTAAGGTGTTGTTATTTATTGATATAATCTTTTCAGTTCACAAGACAACAAAAGCTAAATATGTAATACGCAATAAAAATGCAATTTGTCAAGCAATAATCTCATAATGAGATTGACAACAATGTTTTTAATTTTAATTCAATTTGTACATTTCGCAACAATTGGATTAATCAGAAATTTGAATAACAGTTGCCTAACAATCATTGAAAATACATTTTGTTTTAGGGATACTTGTGAAGAAACTGGACGACAAAAGAATTGGTGAGTATCTGAATTAATGTTGTATATTTAAATGTCATGTCTTATGCTAAACACGGTAAATACAACTAAAAAATTTATTACAAAACATTAAATACTACGCCCAAAAGAGTAAAACTAACTTTTGACCTTTTATCTTAAATAACATACACATAATCTATCAAGCAAATATGTATAAATAAATAATTAAAAATTGAACACGTCCAAATCCAGCGTGAAATTGAACTAACAATTATAAGCTCATCAATGTTTAGCTAATATTATTAATTAATGTGTTATATAAATATTCATACAAGTTTTTCAATTTTCGTTTAATTAAAATTATTCTGTTTAGGGCATTTTACAAAATACCTTTCTTCAAATAAAGAATTTGTATGACTTAATTTTTAAATGTTATAATGTAGAAACATATTACTATTAAGTAAGGTTCAGTATTATAAGTCTTTTATTATTTTCTTATATGTTGTATTTATTGACACTTAATATGTAATATATATAAAAATAATTTACAATTAGAATTTCGATATATCATAATGAACTAATTGAGCAATTATAGTATTATTATAAAAATTTCTTAATTCTTTCAAAAACAGTAAGTAGTGTGCGTAATAAGTAATAGTACATAAAATGTAGGTTTATAAAATTCTTAATTTATTGGACATTTTTTTGGACCAATTTACTTCTAAAATCTCAAAGAACAATTATCCCAAAATACTCTACTTCATCCGAGATTTCCTCGACCCACTGAATAACGTATTACATAAATGACAATGTTTTTATCTTCTACATTAACATTGTTTCCTTTTAAGCAAAATGTTATTCTCTAATAACAGTTGGTTTTAATTTCCCCTTGGCTAAATTCAAATTTAAAATTGCATCTCTTAGAGATACGATTTTTAACGATGTTCCTACATAATTTTTTACCAGAATGTCTTATAATAAAATTTTACGATTAGTGGAGTAACTAGTATTTGGCGGCATATATATGTCAGTAATATTGTTGAATTGTTCTTCTAGTAAATGACTTAGAACATTGTTATAATAGCAATGGTTTTCTGCAAAAAACTGGAACTTTCTTTATATATTTCAGGTAATTCGGGTGCGTTGAACACGGTTATCATATTATTAATTTTTTTTTCATTTGTGTCATATTTTTGAGATATTAAAACTATATGAATAAATTTGTGTTTTTGGAAAATAATTATTTCTTTGACAATTTGAGAAAGTACAGACAATTTCAGCAAAATCAAATAACATTTGGATCAATTTGATATAGAGTATCCCAGATATAAGTGAGAAATGTTCATGATAATCAATCTGATATGCAGTTCGTTAAAAGTAACTGAATAATCCAGTGAAATTATGTTAGTACCTGTCGAGTAAATTAGCATATCTGATAAACAGATTGCGGCTAATTTAAGTAATTTAGTTTATGTGCGTTTGAGAAATGTTATTATCTAAATTACAAATTTTTACATTTTACAAGATAAAAAATCTAAAAATGAGTAAATTTCTTTGGCTGAGTAAACTCTTGATAATCTGCTGTTCGTAACGACATCGTTGAGTTATATAAACATGTTAGTTTTTTTCAATAACCATGTGTTATTGTTCAGTTTATATCCGTGAAAAAGTGTAGCACAAAGAAACAATCGAATGCTTGATTACATGACAAGTTTATCAGATCGATTGCTTAACTCTTCGGGTTAACAATGTGAATCTCGATTGGAGTTATGTTTGTTTCGATTAGCGGATGAAAATTTCAGACGTGGTCAAAGAAAATTATGCTCATGAATTATGCAACGCAGTTTTATGATTATAGTTATGGATACCAACTGTCTCTAATCTTATTTTTCTTCAGTACCTTGAAGTTACGGAACTAAATATTAAAATAAATTACTTACTTTATATAATCCTTAGTTATTCCATAATATTATTATCATCAGAACAAAATTCAATGTTTTAAATTAAAAAATATAATATTGATGTTTAGAAAGGTTATAAACTACGTTAAATGGCAACAACTTTTTATAATTAGGTTCATTGTTTTTAGAATATGTGAGAAATAGTATATTCATTATAAGGACCGATTGTTCGTCTTGAACTTTATTTTGCATAAAAGAGACGACGACTTTGATAAAAGAATATTGTGAAAGTTGCAATATTTATTTTGTTATGAACATCGTTACCATTTAGAACTTATCAAGTGATGTTGCGTAAACAACACTTATTTTTAAGTGAAAATAAATATTTTATTCAACAAGATCGGATGCCCATAGGTTTCTCACTATTGTCAGTATATTAGAATAGTTTGATAGTTATGCGATAAATCATCATTGTTATATTATTATAAAGACTATAATGTTACAAATAATTTTTGAAATTGAGTGGGACATAAATATAGCAACTTTAATTTTGAGTGGGATTTTTACTGATTACTGTTTTATTTAATTTGACATTAACTTATGTATACCATCCTTTTTATTTTATAATATTTTAATTATATTTGGGAGCCTTCTCATATTGAAAATATGAGGCCAGAAGAAACTAAGTATTCTCATAGCATACTTGAATGACTGACATGTTTCACTGTATTATACATTTTTTATGCAGTTTTGTCCATTTGAGATAATTAACATGAGCATACTCGCCGCTTTTTTATAAATTAAATTTGGACTCCTAAAAACGACTGGTCCCCACTGTTCTGCGGTTCAGTGAATGTGATCATAAGCAAGTCAGAATTAGACTTTCACATTTTTAATAGAAACTAGTGTTTTTCTTGAAGGTCTGGGGTCAAACGAACCCCCATCTGTTAAACATTTTCTCACAGTCCTTAAATTAATTTCAGCAAGTCTCATTTCCTCCATGCTGGCTTTAATTTGACTTGACTATTAGATTTAATTTGTCCTTCGAATTATTCAGTTCATCCAGTTTTAAAATTTCAAACTTAGACTAACCGTTGACTTATTTAACCGTAAACTCTTAGCCATCTTATTTGGTATAATTATGGCCACTACTGTACATTGAAATTTTGTTTGTATATTAAGCATCGTCGCTTAATAATGATTTCATACAATTTTGTTAAGTATATAATGCAAAGTATTGGATACTAAAATGCAATTAGCAATTTTTATAAAATAATTGTCAACAAACATAGTTTTATTTAATTTATAGAAGAATATCAAACTATAAATCGGAATATTACCACTATCAAGTAAAATTTAAAATATAAAAATTATATTTATTTTAGAGAAACATTAAAATAATATTTTATTTTATTTTAAACATTAATTTTAAATATAAACGGTGGAGGAATATATTTTGTAAACAAACCATATATAAGCACAAATAAACTTTAATTGTTTTTGTTCATTTATTGAAGAATCTAACTGAAACTTACGTAAACAAAAAATCACTACTAGATCAATAACAGAAAAAACAACAAAGATTATAAGTTGGTATAATTATGACCACTATTATATGTTAATTTAATTTTTGTTATTTATGATTTTTACTTTTTTCTTTTAAAATTCTGTTGACTAGTATTTCTATGATGTGTGAAGACTTTTTAATTTGTTCACATTTTGAAATAATAAACATATTATTTTTCTAAAATCATTAAATAGTAATTTGTCTATTTATAGTAAGAAACAGATGATAATCCGCAGACGCATACGCACACAAAAATAGGAAGTAGCATGCGTCTAAACAAAACGTAGAGGCAACAATATTCAAATTAAAAATAATTAAATGAAGGGGAAAGTTGCGCATCTCTCGCTTTCATCGACTGTACAGGCACAAACTATGACTTTGTTTCTCATGTTTACGACAGATGACACATAATGCTAATGAAAATGACTCAAAAACAACATTTAGGAATAAAATAATCATTTTGCGTTCCCAATTTTGAAAGTGATCATATCATTAATCGAATAGACGTGTTTCTGATTCGTTTTATCAACGCAATCTCGAAAATTTACAAGCCGCAGTGCAAAATTTACGATGAACACATCTAATAATTTCAGCGGTCGCAATATTACGTACGTGTAGCTGTCGCCCAACAACGAAATACCTCATTAATTGCATCTAAAAATCAACCGACTCATAACTCAAACAAACAATAAACACAAGTATTTACATACACGTCGCTTTCACGCTCGCAAATGTCATCGATTCTAACTTGTAATTAATTCTATGCCCATCAAATATAAATAGTTTTTTATTCTCCAATCCGCAAATACCAGTTACGATATTAATTGTGTACGAGAAGTGAACTTCTTAGCCATGTAATTTTACACTAAATACTGCTTATTTACCGGTAAGACATGACCTTTAGCGGATCGAATGGTATTCGAAAACAATCATCTTGAAGACGATTTTTCATGAAAAAAAATCGTGTGTATCACGGAGTACACGATTCTCACTTTGGCGGTCGAGTGATTGTAATAATGAACTATGGATAACTCCGAACGTCTCTGCCTTGACCTAAACTTACCTAGAACAACCATGTTTTCTAATTGTTACGGTTTATATGTCCATATGTTGTGGCTAATTGTCCGGGTGTCGCGAGCAATTAATTGACCAAATGAGATTTGTATTGACGACGGCATCTTGAACAATTTCTAATGGTGTAAAGGTCATTAGCATGGTCAAGAGATTTATGGAAGTGCATGGGAAGAACGATTTTTGTGATTCTCAGGGTGATTTTATATGATTTATTTATGTTAGCACATTGAATTTTCCTTATAGAGATGAATGATTCATCTCTGAAGATGATCGAAAATTAAAGGCTATTAAATGTTTTTTATAAACAAACAGATTATTAAAACATAAGTTTAGCAACATCGCTTTTAGCACATTAATTTATTTCTGGCATTGAATAGAAATGTGTTTATACGGGTTAATAGTAGGTAATCTAATAGTAATGGTAAAAATTGTTGTTAACACATCTAAGTACATAGATTAATTAAGTATATTACATTGGCATTTATTTTATCCGTAGTCATTTTTTATTAGTTTAATTGATTTTATAAATTATAAATTTGCATGAGGAATTCTCTGTAAAGAGGTCACAAAACTACTATAATATTATAATATTTTTTTTTAAATTTTCTCTAATATAAATATAAATTTATTCAAAATTTCGGAATTTAAATTCGATAAAATTCAAATTAACCGTTCCTCCAAATTTCTATTTACATTAGGTTCAAATAAAATTTTTATTTTATTTGTCTTGCAGATATATTCTATTTACAATATGTTAATTACTTTCACTCTTGACATGGAAACAACAATAAAACATATATCACTTTTAAAACGTGCCATATAAAATCAATATCTTCATTAAAATTTGAGACTAATTTACTTTTAAACAACAATTAGTTTGACTATACCTATAATAGTATTTATAATGTTTTATAATGGAGCATAATTAAGTGTTTTAAGATTTAATGGCACTTGGGACATTTTAAAATTTTCTACAAACATAAAAGATTTTACAATTAATTTTGCTAATTTCACTTTTAGTATAAAAATGTTAGAGCAAAAATATCTGAGAAACTTATCCTAAAATATTAAAATTCCAACTGAAATCTATTGTCCTATAATTAATGGCTTGAAGCTATAAAATCTTATTAAACTTTTTATGCAATATTAAGTTCAATCGAGATAAAAATACTTTCATTGTGCCTTTTACATTTCCCTTTAAAAATAATTAATAAAATTTTAGTTCATTTTTATCCTTGATATTTGATTATATACAATTACAATAGAAAGTGGAGCTAAGTATTTTAGAGATTTAAATCAATTCACAAAAACATTTTTAAGATTGCAATTAGCTTTTCAAACTATTTTAAAATATTTAATAAAATGTCAATGTGTCTATTTTCATCTTTACATAACAAAATGTCGACAAAAATTTATAATAATCAGAACAACAAAAGTTGTGCAATTAAAAAATTATTAATATGGAAATATACTGCGCCGCAAAATTATGAAATATTTACTAAAGTATATCTTTTTATTAACATAAAATTTTAAACGATCAGTTAAATTATTAGCTTTGGGACTTTAGGCATAATTTTAAAAGTAAATTGTGCGGCGGCCGTTGTTCTTTTCAAAGAAGGAAAAAGTCAAAATGGAATATTAAATTGACTAAATGTGATGCAGTCGGTGATTTCAAAAGTGATTAGACTATTTTACGAAACGGGTTCCAACGAAAGACCTAATAGATATGAAAAAGAATAACTTCATCACAACAAGACAAAGGTTTTGAATGAGTACTTTACTGTAGCAACATTTTTCATTGACCTGTTATGTAAGAATAAGCCAGGTAACACAAGAAGGAGAAGACTAAAGAAAAACAATATAACCCCGTACCGTCCTGTAACAGGTTCCTTATTGAGTGCAACACATCGTAGGGATTAACTGAATTTCACTCGAGAGTACTTTTATTAGGGAGAAACTGAGTGGGAGTCATGTATATTGCTTAGTGATGAGTCTAGCTTTTCTTTAAATAGCGATGATCGTCATAGAAGAATATATAGACGATCAGGAGAACGTTACGCTAACTGAAACTCTTACTTTTGATCTAGGATCGGTAATGGTTTGGGGAGGCATTAGTTTTGCAGGCACATACGGAACTGATTGTCATAGCTGGGTTTTAACGGCTGATAGGGATCAGGTAAATCCTGGAATCTCATGTTGTACCCTTTGCTCAATTTATTGGGGAAGAGTTTCTTTTATGTATGATAATGTTCGACCTCATACTGTGTCAGAGACTACCTTGACGATCTAAATATTCCGCTAATGAACTCGGCCAGCTAGTAATCCGTACTTAAATCTGATTGAACATCCAACCACCACAAAACCTAACTTAAAACCAACTAAAGGAAAATAAAAATTTGGGAGGGTATTGATCAGGATGCCATAGGAACATTAAATTTAAGTATGAGGGAATGTTGACAAAAGGTCGTTAACACTCGTAGTGTAATTACTCCATATTAAAGTAAATAAACTTAATTTTGTTACATTTAATTATTTTTCTAATAGTATTATACAATTTATTTGAATCGGTGTTGGATCTTTACTCCCAAAAATATAACTGCTTTTCAATAACTTGATTACGTATGAAACATACCGATTGTTGTGCACTGTATTACAATCCACGAATTTAAACCATTAAAAGCTTTCTGTTTCTCTTCCCTTGTCAAAACTCTATAGAATATTAATTATAAGTATTTAATACATTTTTGTAAACACATAAGTACATTATAATTATAATAGGTTCAATGGAATTACTCACAAACTAACTACTTGTAGTTAACGATTTAAACCTTAAAGAAACACTTATTTACATTTTTGCATATTTTATGTAAGTTACCACCAAAAAAGTTCATATTATAATTAATTAGATGTTTGTATTTATTTTAATATTTATTTAATTATAATAATGACTCCATAATAATTTTTTTAACATTATTGGATTCCAAGATAAGTTTACACAATATTTCATATTACTAATTAATTTGTGTTTATTTAAAATATTTAATTAATTATAATATTTACTACACTATAAATAAATTAATTTTAAACACATAATTTACAACTTTCTCGAAGTTATTTGTAGTAAAATATTTATTATTATTATATTAATTATATTATTTACTACATTTTAAATAAATTAATTTTAAACACATAATTTACAATTTTCCCATGTTATTTGTAGTCATATACGATAATTCTAAATTTTATTTCGTTTGTATATTAATATATTTATATATTTATTTAATTCTAAAAGTTTTTATATTGTAAATGATATATTTCTTTCACCTATGCATATATTATTTGAGGATAAGACGATAGTTCATACTATAAAAAAATATGGTTATACTACATTTTAAACAAAATATTTTTAATAAATGATAAAAATAATTAATAAAATATTTTTATCTATTTTAAATACATATTTAATTATAATAATTATGATATTTTGAATAAAAAAAATTCAAATCAGAATCTTTCACCTTCGCTTGAAATTCTACAACTCGGCCAAACACATATCTAAACCAAAAACTGCATTAATTAAATAAAATGAACCGCAATCGTCTTGCAAAATCGAAAACCCCATTCCGTGACTGGTTGGCCGGGCCGATAAATATAATAAAATTATAACACTGCAATCGCAACACCACTTTGCGAGATACAGACGTTAATGTTTCACGTTAAAATCGCACGAAACGCCGGAGCCACGGGCGCAATCTGATCTAAAACCGCAACGAACACAATCATTATTCCATATGTACTCTATAATTAACATGTAATGAGATCTCGGATTCACCGCTACCACTTTGCGTCGTCTTCGGATCTTCAGCGCCGTGAATGATGCATCATGATGGCTCGTTGCGGTTTATGGGAGTTGAGTGTCGATGTTTAACACTTTCGCTCGTTTTTTTTTTCCATTCTATTGTGTTGCAATCTTGCATGCGTGATTGTTGATGGGACAATTTTATTAATTTACGCACGATTTAGTGGTAATCAATATGTTTGAGTCTTTGTTTTGTAATTATATAAAACGATACTTTCTCTTAAGATCACGGAGAAGTTATACATACATACATCTAAAATATTTTATTTTTAAATTCTCTGTACTGTTATACAACTTTTATTGACATCGATTCTTGAGTAATTCTACATGTCTTGTCATACTTTAACGGTCTGTCAGTATTAATAATGCTGATTTATTGTGTTATGAAATTCTTTTTAATGTCTAATAGATGACTATAATGTTATTACAAGAGTAAAATTTAATTTTTAGAATTTTTTTTAATGAGAAAAAATTTTGAAAATTTTTAGAATTCATAGATATGTACAACCATGTATATTGTGCATTAAAAGGCAGTCAATTTAAATGTAAAATATACAATAAAATAACATATTTCTTTGTGATTTCATGTTATTGTCTTTCTTGTTTGATAATATGAAAAGCAACACAATTTAATATGTGGTAATTCAGTTTTATATTAGTAATATTCGAATATTTTCACTGAATCTTAATTATTACATCCGTTTTACTATTAGTTTACGTCCTTATTCATTATAATTCTTAATTATTCAACAATAATTTATTTGTGATTATCGTTCACTATAATTAGTGACTTGAATAAAACTCCTTGAACTTTGTCTTTTCACACTAAAAATTATTGTTATTGAAAAAATTTATGTTAATTCGCGATGCATTCTGGTATATTTTGTCAATTTTAAATTGTTTGGATAAAAATATTACAAAAATATTTGGTAAATAATTATATCTATGTTACCTATACATATTGTACAAAATTTAATTTATATGTTTTAGGAAAAATTTCATTATCGAATTTTATGTAACATCTTAATAACTTCTAGTTAGCAATTAAAATACTAAAATACCAATTATTGAAGAATTATTGTTGTTTAATGTCGTCGTTAAAATTAAGTTCAGCTTCTTATATTAACTGAAAAAATTTAATAATAATTGCTAAAATAAAACAATTTCGATTAATCGTTATGATTAATTAACCAATTGCAATTGGTGATATTTATTATTATTATGTCTTTTTTATTTATAATTTTTTTATTAGTTATTTCACTGTTTTCTCATTTGTTCCACTCGTTAGAAAAATTAAAATGTCCAAGTTATTACATTGTCGACCGTTTAAATTGACATCTATGAAGACAAATCGCTGTAATCTATTAATCTTAGATGATAAACGTATCTAATTTGCATATATGTTAATCGCATCGTAATTAATAAAATATTGCACATCGAAACACAAGACATCATTATTTTCAGTAGTGTTCTTTGATACGCGACGCTCAAAAGAACAATTAATAGGAATTACAGGGCAATTTTGACTGACGGCCAGTTAATTGATAATTAAATTAATAATTAATTGATTTTTGGCGTTGTGCAAGTCTAGGAAATGAGCAGACATAAAATCGGCAATGAGATGTAATATATAATTTTTGCACTAGAGAAAGTTCATTATAGGTTTTTAGTGCCGGTATTCATTTTAAATTAAATACAAAAAAAAAAACCAAATACTATTTTCGTTCGTGTAAAAAATTGGCACTTAAAATTTCCATCTCGCTTTACGTTACGATATTGTAGTGTAACACATTTTCTCATAGACCATTCATAGAATAAGAATTTAAAGCATAACAATGAAATATTATTGCCGCGTTTTGCGTCACATTTTTCTCACAAGTTTCTTAATAAAAAAATAATTTATGTATGATTTAACATACAAAACTCAAGGGCTTACAAGCTTTTGAAACTGAAGTATGGGCTATTTTTAAATCGGTTTCAGTTGTGACACTGATTAGCAGATAAGCAGTTAACAAATGCACGTTTAAGGACAATGAAAATTAATTAACTCTTGATCACTTTTATGGTAGTGACGCTGTCGCTCTTTAACATTTTAGCAACAGTTATATTTGGAGCATTGAACAGTTACGTCATTTTTATTTTAAAGATCAAATTTGATGCATTTTTTATACCCTCAATTATTCTTTTACAAGTAAAAAATAATTATGTTAAATTGACCAACATTTCCAAATCCTTTGGTTTGGTGCCTGAAACGTTTGGTTTAACAAACTTTTGTATAATAGTCTTCCATTTATGGAGTATATCATTCTTCACCATAGTTTTAGAGTCGAATAAATGGGTTATTGGTTTCCTAATTCGTCATCTAGGTTTTTACGATTAATTCGGAACAACAAAAGTCAATAACTAAAAATATATTTTTAACGATGTATTAAATGTAACATATTGCACGAGCATTTCCTAACATCAAATTGATTAACAATGACTTTTGTATTTGGCAACATATATTTTGGTACAATTAATTGATTCATTAAACCGAAATTGATGCAACAAACGTTTTTAGTTCAGAAAATCAATTATGTAAGCTTTATAATTGAACATAAAATCGATTAATTGATAAAATTAAATGAAAGCATGTGTTAAACACGTTATAATGTGACAAGTAAGTAAACTCAAGTTTAGTGTTAGGTAAATCAACTTCAAATTTTATAATAGTCAAATTTGAATGTATTGGTTGTATCTAAAAAAGGTATGTATAGTTTCATTAAGTTACATTCGCTAATTTAAGTAGTATTTCCTTTTTATGTAACTTGTAAATTGTTGTTTTATATGTTGTAAATTAAATAATCACAAAATTTATATTTTTTATATATAATATTTTAGTGCGTTATTGTGGAAATATAAACATTTTTTAATGTTTAAGTAATTAAAAATTATATAAAATAGTAATTTTTTAAATTTTATTCATATTCATTTGAATAATTTATCCTCAAGCTTGATTCTCCTATTTATGTGGTTATAAATTGTTGTTTATATATTGTAAAATAATAACAAAACTTTCAAGTAATTTGGAAACACTTTTAATAATTTATCTTCAAGACTGATATTTTTTTATTTATCTAGTTATAAATTGTTGTTTATTTGTTGTAAAATAATCACAAAGCTTATATATTTTTGTTTTCATTAAGCGTCATTTTATTCTAGAAATATACAATTTTTTTAATTTTCAAGTGATTTGAAAACATTTATTTAAAAATTATATAAAATAGTAATTTTTTAAATTTTATTCATATTTATTTTAATAATTTATCCTCAAGTTTGATATTTCCTATTTATCTAGTTGTAAATTGTTGTATGTTGTAATGTATTGTTGTAAAATAATCACAAACTTATATCTTTTTATTTATT
This sequence comes from Aethina tumida, assembly GCF_024364675.1. Classification (NCBI taxonomy): domain Eukaryota; kingdom Metazoa; phylum Arthropoda; class Insecta; order Coleoptera; family Nitidulidae; genus Aethina; species Aethina tumida. The sequence continues at coordinate 16,729,373 of NC_065437.1, read as the reverse complement.
CTTTAAGCGTCATTTTATTGTGGACATATACATATGTTTTAATTTTCAAGTGATTTGGAAACGGTTAATTAAAAATTATATAAAATAGTAATTTTTAAATTTTTTTTTTTCATATTTATTTTATTAATTTATCCACGAGTTGTTGTTTATATGTAGAAAAATAAATCAAATTTATAATTTTTTTATTTTTTCTTTAACCGTTATTTCATTGTAGAAATATACGTATTCTTTAATTTTTAAATAATTTGGAAAGACTTATTTAAAAATTATACAAAATAGTAATTTTTTAATTTTTTTCATATTTATTTTAATAATTTATTCTCAAGGTTGATGATCTCAATCTAACTAGTTGTAAATTATCGTTTATGTGTTATAAAATAATCACAAAACTTATATTATTTTTTTTCCCTTTGCTTTATTGTGGAAATATACATATTTTTTAATTTTCAAGTAATATGGAAACAGCATTTTAAAAATTATATAAAATAGTAATTTTTCAAATTTTATTCCTATTTATTTTAATAGCATATTTAATGATTTTAAATATTTTTATTTGCATTTTAGAAATTTTCTAATATATGTTTTATAACTTTTCTCCTAGAGTCTAAATGAAATTTTATAATGGTCATTTAAAACTTTTCTTATAATTTTAAAATGAAATAAAATTGCATATGATTTACATAACATAATATTGAACACTTATTGAAAGCTCATTGAACATCCGCAGTTAACAAGTAGTTATGTAAATTTACATATTTCATATCAAATAATAAAAAATTGGTAAGTGGCATGAACCCCATTTTTGTGCATTTTCGAAACCGTTAATAAATCTCATTAGTGGTCTCGGGTCAAATCGAAATGCTAACGGGAAATCGGTTGTCAGTCTTTAATAATAAATCAAAACGAGTACTTTAAATTGGCGGCTTGCACAAATTGTATGTGTTTGTGGTGTTGCACAAGTGAATCACTTCGAAACGGTCGTAAAATTTTTGCACTAGTATTAGAAATCAAGAAAGGGTCGTAAATTATTATTCCATAAAATCCGATTCGCCCATATGGTGTATTTTAATTACTTTCGTGGCGCTTCAAAGTCCATGGAACCTTGAAAATAGCGCAATAGCGCAAATGTGAATCGATCAATTAGTTCCCAGCCGCATAAATTACATGCACAATCTCGATGAACTAGATCATTACTCAACATCTTACGCTTGTAACCCTGACCATCAATCGCTGGAACCGGTTCTTCATTCGCGGTCCATTCAGTGAAAGTGACATCAGTTGGAAAACCGCCTTAGGCCAATGGAATTTTTCTAAAGATTATTTACATTTCTCCGTGAAATATTGTGACTGTTCCATTAAAACTAACACAGTTTCGAACAATTAGTAAGAGGGAAGGAAAGAAACTGTTATTTGCCGAAGCCCATTTCTAGTAAAACACCTCTCACCGTAAGACAATAGATCACGAATTATTTTATCGATGTGTATAAACATTTACGCGAATTACTTGATGTCCTTTCTCTTAAAAAATAGTTGCATTTAAACAATTTAAACACTTTCTATTATTTTGAGATGAAATGATAAATGTCCGCCGTAAATACCAAAGGTAGGAATTCGTGTACGATTAGCATTTTAAATATCATAATGTGCCCACGTCTGTGTTCAACCAGTGTCATCTCATGTTACAGTAATTACATCTTTATGATTGTCTTGATATTTCTTAATTTGCATTCAAAAGAAAGTTTCAATAATTGTTGTAAATGTGATTTATGTCATAAATTTATTAATGGAAATTCAAATGGGTGTTTTCAAGAAATTTCTGACATTGAATATAGGAACAATAAAATCCGGATTCGTGTCTTTTTGGTCCTTCGTGCGTTGTTTTAGTACCTTGACATTTGGCCGTTAAAAAAATTAGTTATTTAGTATCATGAGAACGATTGTGAATATTAAAAGATGTGTTGACTGATATGTCTTCGGAATTACACCCTTCGGTGCATTATTTATATTGTATATTGTGATTGAAGCAGTTTCATAATGTTATTCTATTATAATTGGATAGAAGAACAATCATCAATTGAGATTTATGCAAATTATATTAAAATTATTATGTAAGTAATTATATTATTCTATTGTTGTGAATTGTTATAATCGTATATCAAATTAAGTAGAAAACTTTGGCAGAATATTCAGAATATTTCTAAAAATGTTTTTATTTTAATGTGTGCAAATGCTAATTAATATACAGTAGTGACCATAATTATATCAACTTGTTAAAATATACTAAAAATAAAAACTGTATTACTTCAATTGTATGTCACTACCTATAATGTTAATTATCTCTTCAATGGACACAATTATACCAACTGTTTGCTTTAATTGTTCTCTGTGAATTTGTATCTATTTTTTACTAGCAGTATTTTGCTTAATATAATTATTTAATCATTGGCCGAAGTGAAACCGTAAGAAAAATTGCAATACAGCAGAGCCAAGACCGAAGGAACAGCAAGAGATGGCTAAGATTTTATGACTAAATAAGTCAATTGTTTTCCTTATTATAAAAAATATTTTTAGAAAGTATTAGTAACGAAAAAATTTGCATCAGCTTTTAATACTTCAATCTTATCGTTAACTGAAAAGTCAATTTGGAGGAAAGGACTGCTTATATTAAACATACTTCAGGACCAAAAGTACACAAAAAAATTTGTTATATTCACAGTTAAACATCATGGAGGTTTCATGATGCTATGGGGTTCTTTCAATTCATTTGGTTTAGCCTCCCGTAGACTGAAATATATTAAACAACAATTTGCTTCCATATATTGAAGAAATGATGCATTTAATAAATGTATTTCAATGTGAAAACATGTTTTGTCTTGCCCGTCTTAATTTCCAGAGATCAACCTTATAGAAAATATGGGAGATCACTTTTATAACTAATTTCGACATAAAAATTTTAAAATTTAAATAATCTCATCACAGCAATTCATCTAGCTTAAAGGGATATACTTATCGTAGATTGGGAAAACGGTTCGAGTCTGAGGCACAAAGATAGCCAAAATTATAAAACAAAAAGCGTCTTATACAAAGTGTTAATGTTAATTTATGTCCAGTTCTATCCAGAAAAATATATATAATATTTTGTATAAAAAGTATATAACAGTTTTTAAAATAGTATATAAGATAACAATACAATAAATTATTTAATTAATAGTGTTCTGTCTAAAATTGTTAAGTTGCTATAAAAAATTGTATTATATAATTATAAAATTAATTTTAATTATTATTTTGTAAATATTGTCAATATTATATAATAAAATAATATTGAAAATTTGTTTATTTAAAGGCAATTATAAAAAATATAATAAACTATGAACTAGCAAACATAAAACTTTTTATTTGTGGAAAACAATAAAACATTTTTATTTCTATCTAAAATATATATTACATGCATACACATATTAAGTCTTGAAATATTAAAAAATATTGATTCTAAACACAAATTTTTAACTGAAAAATAGAGTATGCTTGCTAATCTATATATACAGGACCGGTCAAAAGTAAAGTAACAAACATATTTTTGTTTCCTTGATGTTATCAAGGAACCATATTTTCAGATAGTGTACCTTATAACTTGAATGAATATTTTTATTTATTGAATAATCAAAAGTAAAGCAACACCGTTATAAATCATTTAATTTTAGTGTGTCTTTAGTATTTTATGCATATGGTGATCAGTAAATATTAAGTAAAGTTAGATAAGTATGTCTGCAGGATGAGCTTTGTCAAATGATCTTAAAAATCTTATTATTTCTAAGTACAGATCAGCTCTTAAACAAATTTTTAATTGTATCACAATTAAATTTAAATTTCAGTATGTCAAGAACAATTCCAGCCTTTAATATCAAAGGAACTAGAGCAACACTTCCTAAAACTGGACGATCGAGAAAAATGAGCAAGAGTGACGATCGGAGGAGTATGCAAAAAAGACCTGAATAAAAATGTCGAATATTTTCAGTTTGCACGGGAGTATTTAGACTGGAGTGAAAAAAGAGGAAAACCGTTTTCTGATGAAAGTAAATTTAATTTATTTAAAAAATCTTACTCAGGCAAATTTTATAACTCAGATGAATTGTTTGAAGCCATTAGTTTAGTGTATTAATTTAAATATACAAATGTATTAGAATTTTTTTCTTAAAAATAAATTTGTTGCTTTACTTATGGCTAGTACTGTACGTAAAACTTTTCATAATAGTTAAACCCAATAATAAATAATAAATTTAGTTTAATTAAATTGTACTCAAATCGTTAAAGAAATGTTTAATTATACATTAAAAATAATAAAAAAATAACATCAAAAATTATTAATTTTAGAATTTTACAAACGAAAGCAAAAATAGATTGATACCAAAGAATATCAATCAATCGGTGTCGAATGATTTTAATAAAATGGTGAATGCGCATATAAAATTTTATTATGAAATATGACTAATATCTAGTTTCACATACATCTCGATAATAAAAAATGTATTAAAAATCGGTGATATTGAAAAATTTGTTAATTTTTTGAAGAATCAAATACGTTTGAAAATCCCACGGCACAATTTAGCTTGTCATTGATATTTGATTGTCATTCAATAAAACACTGGATAAAATGATATAAAATTAGAGTTTCCATAACTATTAAATTGAGTTTCCATCACCTTTTCCAGTGCCCATTATTTTAATTTACCTAATTACATCTGAGTTACCTTGACATTCTCTCCATAAGCTTTTTAGTGATTGTATCATAGATGATCCGGGATATGAAATAACGTATTTATTAATCGTATTTATTTATATTGTTAAAAAAAATAAGACAAATAATATAATATAACATTCACATAAGCCTAGCAAATGTTCGGCGTCCATTAAATTTAAAAGTCAATAAACAAGGACGTTCACATGCTATTTAATTATATAATTACATTTTGATTAGGTTGGATATTTCGATGAAACATAATTTAATAAGCCAGATTAGCCATGACGAAAGGTAAATAATTCTTATGCGATCGAATCTCTATTACAATAACAAGGAATGTTACGTTCGTGAATCGGTCTAATCCGAAAATTTAATTATAATTTTATATTTCGGTTAAAATTTTGCACGACGCCGAAATCGGTGCAGGATTAAGTGTGATGAGAAAAACGTTAAAGGTGAGACGAATTTCTTGTGGGAAATATTTAGAAACCTGCCATTGTGGACATTTCAAAATATCGTTAATTACATGCCTACACCGCTCGAATATCAGATAATTATTTATTGTTTGGGGCTACGATTATCGGACTTATCTGATTTGGTCCACGAAAACACCAGAAATTTCTCCCAAACTAGATAAATCAAAGGCGTTATACAAACACATTGTTCCAGTTCGACATATTCGAGGTCGTAACGAGACCATCAAAACGTACTTTATTAACAAGCTGCATCCACGAACAATCGTTCCGTCAGTTTGGATAAGCAACCGAGCGAAAAACCGCAACAATTAGTTCCCCCAATTAAATGGCATCAGACATAATGAACATTTCAACTGCGTTTAATTATGTACCGAACGCGTGCGTTATATAAACCGAATATTTGGGTCGGAAATAAGAGGTACTACTTCCTTTTTGCTTATGCGTACGGTGTATTAATTGGCAGTTTAAGAGCATTTGTGTTAAGGAGATTCAAACAATAACAGTATTGCGTCTTTATATGTAAATTTGTGACTATTTATGTGGACGGTCAGATTTGAAACTCAAAGCAATTACTATAATACTATTGTCCAACGATTGTTGTTGCATTGTTGTAGCTCTCTAAACCAGATTTAAAATTGGCAATTTATTGCGACCGGATGCACGTTATGGAAGTTTATGCTTTTCATTTCACGATAAAACAGTGACCAATATCGGATCTTGGGTTAGGTGAAAGTTACACTATAGAAAAGTGACAGATCAAAAAGCTAAATATGGATATCAACGCGGGACATCGTGAGTCCTGACTAGAAAATGCATTAGTCAAGGTTAATATGAAACTTTTTCATGCCTCATGCCTCACAGAAATTAACTTTTTCTACGCTCGTTTGCCACTTAAGTGATTTTATCACTTTTTGGTTTTGGTGTGTGAATTTCACTGAAACATGTTAATTAAAGCCTCAAATTTTAGGTGAAAGATGTCAGCTTATTTATGTGAGTAACGTAACGTTGGAATTGTACAACTGCATAATAATAAAACTGTATTTATTTCCAATTCAGTTTCACACCGAGTAAATTATTCATTGCAATGCAATTTGCAAATAACCAGACGTCGTATTACCATAATCAACAATATGCCGTAGATATCAATTCAGATTAAATTGAGAAATATAAAAATTATATTTAGGAAATATTTGCATTGAATATCAGCGGTGTGAAATGCTATTACGGTCGATAGATTGAAATATGGTACAAAGAAAGTTCAGTTTAACATGACTTAAAATTTTCGCACGATTGTTTGGAAGATTTGTCGAGACTTGATTGTTTTAAAAGCGTTCGTGCCGGACAATTTAGGAATTTATTGCCGGACGGGCGAGACGCAGTTCGTTAAACTTAACAGAAATCGAATTTCTCCTCTTTATTTGCTTGGAAATTAAATATTTTCTGTCGCTTAGTGTCCGGAAAATCGATAAATTTTCTTCAAAACCTGTCGTGGGTATCTGCAAGTCAACATTTTTACGAGGTACTTAAATTACATCAGTTTATTACTGTAAAATAGCATACACCTTGTACACAACACGTGTTGTTGAACAGGTTTATTGGTTTGTAATAAAAAGAAAGAAATCTAACAAATTTTTTTTATTTTAATTTTAAATTTAAATTTTCAATTTAATTTACTGCTGAAATATTAAGTTTTAATCAACCAATCAAAGATATTTTTTATAAAATTATATATATTATTTTTTTTTCAATAATATTTGGTTATGTGCTAAGTTAACTTCAAAAAAGTAGTTTAAGTAGAATTATAATTTATTACTCACAATGCATAAAAATGTAGAATATTGGTAAAATCCAGAAATTTGCCAAAAATTGTATATTTTTAGTTATTTTTATGGATAAACTTTTTAAAAGTCTAGTTTTAAAATTTAAAAGTGTTACCACACAATAAACAATTAAACAAAAGCAATAAAAACATCAAATATCTTGTAAATTGTATGTTGTGTATGTAGACACATTTAATTATTTTTATTATTATTAATATTTACTGAAGAAGAGAAAAATAGACGTATATACTTTGAATATTTATTTATAAATAGGTTTTTATTTCTAATTGTTATAAAAAATATATAAAAAAATTGTTTTTTTATATTAAAAAAAAAATGAACTTATTATGGGGTATTTCTATACTGTAAACTTATTGCAAATACAAACTGTTGCCTCAAAATTTAAAGTCTCAAAAACCAATCTTGAGCAGGAGTTGTATCAAGATTTTTACTCTGACCTCTGATATCAGGAAACCTCGTAAGGACGAGAGTTTTTAAGTTAATGCAAACTTTACTCTATTTACTTAAATAGAAAAAATTATTGACAAAATTGTGGTGGTACATTAATGTATTGGAATAGTAATTTGTTATGGCAGAATAAATTTTAAATATGTCTCAATATTTCTTGTGTTCTTAAGATATTGTAAATTATTCCGTAATTATTAAATTAGGAAATGGTCAATCATCTAAATTTTACGTCCAATTTAGGTAATCCATAGTTTAGTGAAGTAGGAAGCGAATTATGCAAATTTCAGCCAATCATGTCATTAAACAATTTCGGATTGTGTGATTTTCATTTGCTTCGTATAATAAACGTGTAATTCGAGGTGTCACGATTCCCGATTGGCAAATAAAATCTCCAGCCGCAATAAAAATGATTGTCTTTAATTAAACATCAAGAAGCACCATAAAAACTCGCGAAATATTCGTGTCGAAACCGGCGATTAGCGAAACCTTTATTTTTGTACAAGCGGGTTATTTACGAAGAACTAATAATAAAGATTACAACAGCAAATACTTAAAATTTCAGTCGACAATCAAAACATTTTATTTTGAGGTTATTAATTATAATACTCGGTTAGATTTTTTACAATGGTTCATCTCCATTGAAGGTGAACAAGTTGAAGCAACTGAGATCGTGAAGTTACACACAAACTGAACTATAATATCGTTGCGAAAGTTCATTTTGCAAATGTGTGTAATTAACATCTGTTTCACACAGAAAAACAGCGGATTATTAACGCGGAGGAAACTTTAATTTCTGAATAGTCGTAAACATTTAACACTGTTTGTATAACTTTGTCGGAACATTGAAGCGAACTTGAGGAAGTCGTTGCTGGTCACGATTTTTTAGTATAAATTTTAAAAGAGATCCCGATAAGCAATCTGTTTATCTAGTCTTGGCTACACTATCTTATTATTGTATCAGTGAAAGCACGAAGCCATTGATTGATTCCAATGTTACAAGTTCGCGAGGTCAAGTGCAAAAATTAAGCGAAAGCTCGGTCAGTGATGCATTTGTAATTTGGCTATTAACGCAATATCAGTATCTCCTAGTTCGGTGTAATAGTAATGTAATTACTGCAATATATACACTTGGAACTTTCTATGGACAAAAAAATTCATGTCTGTACCTTAATTGACAGTGTGTTAGCATAAATGGCTTAGATACATTGAACAATGGTGCTTTGTAACGAACGTAAATCACATTGTCGACAAATTTTTTTCATCGCACCTCTATAGTAAAAAGTATCTCGTAATTTTAATGCTATTTAACTTCATCAAATGATATTTTTGTGTTGTAAAGTTTCGTTTACTTTTCAAAGAAGAAAGTAACTCTTACGCAATTGGAACTGAAACCAGACCTTTATTGTTTCCTTCTATTTGAAGCATCTCCAAACAACATGTAATCCACTCTAACCACTTGAAACTTTTGACAAGTTAATCCATAAAAATTGTGTGGAAATCAAAACACATTCACGTGGATAAAGTAGTTCGAGTTGTTGACACCAATCTATAATCTTATAAGTCAACAAAAGGAACGTTCGAGTGGGAGTATACTATAAATATATAATAGAGTTCACAGGTCAATAAAGGAGAAATGGAAGAAATAATAAAAGGAAGCAATAATTCATAAGAATATCTATGATTTATTACAACAAAAAAGAAATCTACTCTGATCTACTTTTGGGATACCGAAAATGCATGTTGGATTATAAAAATATTCATCAGGTAAGGGATGTAGTGAGACATTTTCTTCTTTTACAACACTTTTGTAACAATTAAAAACTATATCTAAGTCATTTTTTTTTAAATGATAAATCACAAAATGATAGTAACATAACTTTTTTTGATAATTCTTTATAATGTTTTTTCTTTTTAATACTTAGAAAAATTAATATACAAAACAAAAGAGAGTTATCGGGTACATTCCTAAAGTAGTTAAGAAAATATAATAGTAAAAACATTAGTTCACTATAATTTATTAAAAAAAAAGAAATCTACTTTGATCTCATTTTGAGATACCCAAAAATGCACATGTTAGATGATAATAATCATTTTTATTGTGCACGAGTCATAACGAGACAGTTTATTGTGTTACTGCACTTTTATAATTATGACATAACAACATCTCTTAATAAGACCTCTACACAATTTTTTTAAATTATAGAAAAACAGGATCATAACAAAATAAGTTTTAGAACACGTAACGATTTTTAAATGTCAATTCTTCATTTTCCAATTTTATTGCTCACGTTTAATGTACTATATTACGAAGTAGAGTATAATTATAATTGTACGTTAATACATATCATTTCGTCATGCAATTTGAAGATCATTTTATTCCACAGGAAGTGTTTCACATAATCGACCTTGTTACATAAAGTGATAATTAGACACAAGCACCATCATTTAAACAGAACATAACTCTAAGTCTAATGAAAGTGGTACTTCAGTAATGAGCGAAGAATTTTATTGAAGACGGTCGGAAAATTATGAAATAACAAATTGTGGGTGCTTAAAACGGTCCATACGTATCAATAATTGCGATTAATTTTTGAACAAATCAAAACTTTCTCACAAGACAAACTTATAATAGAGATAGTGTGTTCGACATGAAATTTATATTGCAAAGTAAGATATATCGTAATCGTAAACCTTTTAAATTTGAAACGTAACTACCAAGTGAAGTAACCCAATCCTACATTAATAAAATTATGAATATTTATTATCCAACAATTTATTGTACAATTCATTGACATTTAGATAGATTTGCAATGAGTCACCTCGTACAAAATCATATTCCCATAAACTTAATCATGTCTGTGATATTCACGAATAATTTCACGAATATAGTTAATGCAACTTAATACAATCGGCTTCCTTATTGAAATATCTGCCGGTCGCACATTCCAATTCCTTTCCAATCGTTTTATGTTCATTAAGATGCTACTGTCTTGCACAATGACCTTGATCGAGTTATATGATTATTTAATTTATTATCCATTATTCCATTCATGTATGACGTTTTGTTGTAAACTGTATTTATTTCCAATTATAAGATTTTGCGTCGTTTGTTTTGAAATATTCATTTAGAAAACTCTTTGTCATTCAATATCAATATCTGAGTTGTAACTGTGGAAAAATTAAATTTCACCGCGCCTTTTAGGTCATTAATTAGTTTTGGCATTTGAAATTGTCAGTTATACAATTATTCATTGTACTTTCAAGTGGCAAATTTGCATAATTATGTGTCAAAATTTCCTATCTTTATATGACATCGCCTTGAATCTAACGAAAAGGACGATTATATTAAAATTTGTGCGTTGGCAATTTATAATTACAGATTCCTCGCAAAATTTTATCAATTTTGTTGATTAGTTTTGCTATACATAATTGGAACAATGGAATATTGTTTAAATCATTAAATTCACATCATTAATATAAAACTCTGAAGTTGAAGTTGTGAAGCAGCAATTGAGAAAGAGGATTCATTAATTATACAGAATTTATTTAACCGTGACATATTTTTATTAATAATTAAACAAGTTTATTATTTACCACTTTTTGCAAGTACAAAATTGGACGTCTGTCTGTTTAAAAAATTCCATACAAAATTAACCAACAATATAAAATTAATTGTTTAAAACTTTCTGGCCGCAATTCCTAATTTCATCTCCTTACATAATTTAACTTCAATAAATGGAGTGTAAATATTAGATCTAACGATACTTGTTTAAGAAACGTCTTGCATATCAAAGATGCATGAGAAACAATGCACATTCCTGTCGCCAAAAGTCCACGTTAAAGGAAAACTATGCAAATAAAATAATAATTTGTTGTACAAGTGTGCATTCCATTTTAAGTGTTTATGAATTTTAAAATGGGTAATTTCTATATTTGGATAACATTTTTAAGTGATATATTAGGAATAATTACAGCTACTGGTTAATTATGCTTAGATATTGTCATTAATTTTAATGCAAACTATAAATTATTTTAGAGTTTTTATAATGTGTTTGTTGATTATATTGTTAATAGTGACAAATTTCTTTATATTTATTTATCTATTCTTTATTACTAGTTTTAAATTTATGCAAGAATAATTATAAAATTTGTAACCTGATATTTAATTGACATTAAATTGTGTAATGAATTTTGCCAAGCAAATTACCAGAAAAACTTTTGCACGTCCTATTTAAAAATACCCCAAAGCTTTTGCATAAATCAATTAATCACTACGTTAATGATTGGTTATTATCTAATAATAAACAAATGCCACTACCAGGTCATAACACTATTACAAAATAAATGCAACCAAATTGTAGGAGTTGAAGTTGCCCTTGGGCTTACGTTTTTTACAATGGTTACTTAAAAGTTTTAAAAGTGTTTCAATCGTGTAATAAAAGCAACAAAACAGGTTCATCTTCGCTCATTAAAATCGGCTACCAAAACATTCCTGGCCAGTTTACATATTCAACACATTGACATCTTCGGTTCGATCATCGGTTACTTTTATTTAGTTTATTTTTAGCTTTTGCAAGTTGTGTAATTCTCGTTGGATTCTCTAAAAGTGTTTGTATAAGGTCAAGGTGTTTGAAGAGAATTTTATATTGATATTGGAGGATCTTCGTTAGTTCGTTTGCACCTTTGTGGGTGGACGTGCGTGTTCAGTTTAGTTAAGTTTTTAATTGGGTAAGTCAATGGGAACTTATTATTACTTGTATTTCTGAAATATGAACATTGTTTGTGGCGGGCACAAAGAACGATTGCGGTGATTTTGAAACGATTTTTGCTGATTGCTTTCAAGAAAATTATACATGTGCACCTCCCAATTGCAAGATAGCCCTAAGACTCAAACAAATTATATTAATCAAATCGACTACCAAATCAATTGACCAATGATTCGTGATGCGCTCTAGGTGTGATGCGGCCGTTCACAAAAACAAATAGCTCTAACTTTTGTTAATACACACACTTTCAATTATTTCAATTACTCTCATTTCCCACAATTAAATTTCGACGGAAAAGTTAATAAATATTCAGCTCTTTCGTAATTAGCGAACCCCACACAATGGATAATTGGGCTTTCATAATCTCTTTTATTTGATTTTTGCCAGGTTTATGTTTTATATTGAGAATTTCGTTAACTGAGTTTGCTAAATATAAAATCAAATTGTTTTTAAATTATATATAATTCGTTTTTAATTGTTTCTATCATAAAAAATTTAATGTCCATTATGCTTGAGCTAAAAGGTTACGGCGTGTATTTAAAGGTAAAAGAATCGAGTTGAAGCTATAAAATTCTTTAATTGAGATCCATCACGACAAACATATTAATAAATCAGAAACAATCAAGCTACACAACTATAATTACCTTGTTTTTACGAAATTGTAATCATAAAGAATTAAATGCTATTTTATTGTGTGTATAAAGCTTATTATTTTTGTCACTCCTAATTTACTGAATACAATGATTAGACCTTTAAATATTGTGGTTAATAAAAAATTATTTCTTTATTAAATATTATGGTAGATAATTATGTTTAATGATGTTTCTTAATTTCAAGGAGACTCGAAAAATATTTGCACTGAAGAAAGAGTATTAAAAATATTTCTAAAGGTTTTTGCTAAAATATTTATTTAACATGTAAATACATAATTAAGGAACTTAATTAAGTACTCAAAATGCCACTGATTGACATTTGACACAGATCTAATGTCGTGATAATATAAACATTTATTTCACTGACTGATTTACAGGAAAATCAAATTTACTTGTCACTTAACTGTCTGAAAAATTAACAAATAGACGACTTAATATGTAAATGTAATGTTTATTTAAATCAGAACATCTTTAAATTTGAATAAAATAATTATTTAATGGGTAGCATGGTAGCACCATCATTAATATTAATAACACACCCGTTGTAGTTATAATTTTGATAAATATCAAGAGCCGTTTTTGCCAACGATAAACCGAGATAAAAACCTAAACCTAAACAGTAATGAAGTTTCGAAACGTGTCGTGGTACGTAATAAAAGGCGAACCGTGGCAGTTCTCACGGCTTGCGGAACTGGGTCGTCTACTCATTGTGTTCCGTCGAAAACTGAAGAATTCTCAAAGAATGCCCGAGCATTTAACTATTCATTTTTATATTCACTCATGTTCGGTTGTTTTCTGTTGGTTAGTCGCCGGATTATCCGTCAATTTTTAGGGCAGGGTTGAAGTATTACGAACAAAATTTTATTCAGGAATTGTTCCCAATAAAATAAAATTTACAGTAGTGGTCATTATTATGGTAATTTTATAAAATGTTAAATTTTAGCCATAACTATTTTATTTAATGTGATCTTTTAAAATAATTTACAATTGTTACTATATTTTTCTGAATTGCTCTATATTTAGAACTTTAATTATGAAAGGATTTTTAATGATTTTAATGTGTTACTTAATTAAACAGTTTGTATAATACCTAGACCATTTCCAAACCGACAAGGCTATATTACTTCAATCTTCTTAAATTGCTGTGATCTCTCATTTAGCTTTTTGTCATATAATTTGGTTATAAATGTGATCCCCCATGTTTTCTATAGGGTTGATGTCTGGTAATTGAGACGGCCAACACAAAACATCGAGGCTGTGATCTTTTAATAACACAATTTTGGATTTATGTTTGGGATCGTTTTTATTATGAAAAAATTATTAACTGCACAATTTCATCAATATATGAAAGTAAATTATTGTTTAATATATCCCTGTACATAAATTAGTCTAAAGGGACCTACTCTAGAAGAACGAAGCCATGTTTTATTGGGGTTGTCATAAACTTTTGTGTAGGTTTGTTCCAGGAATGTTTAACATAAGTAGAACTATTATTTAAAATTAAATTTAGACTTACTCAGTGAATGTGATCTTAAATAAGTCAAAATGGACTGACATTTTTAGTAGAATCCATGGTTTTCCTTGTAGGTCTGTGAACAAATATACTCCCATCCATTAACCTTTTTCCTATTTCCTCCGGATTGACTTTAAATTACAAAAACTATATTGTTTATAGACATTTTTTTAGCCAACCAGTTTTTCTACTGAAAACGATTGATCTCTTCTTAATTTTCTCGGACTTGGTAACACTAAATTATAATTTTTCGTACAGTTTCACTTCGACCAATAATTAAATGATTATAATAAGTAAAATGGCGCTAGTAAATAGAGAATTGTTTAAAGAATAAAATTAAATTAATCAATTACAAAGTAGACACAACAATAACAAAAAACAATAAACATAGTTGGCTAATTCAAGTAGGACAGCTTTTATCTTTAATATATATTAATAAATTGCTATAATTATGGCCACTACTATAAGTCATTAGTAAGAACTACCCATAAACGCTCCAATACAACTGAAAGTTTTATAGACTGAAAATGCTGTTGTGTCTTTTACAACAAAACACAGTATCAATCATCCGGCGCAGTTGCTTCATTTTACTTTCAACATGTAGAAATTAGCATAGTACATAATTAAAAACAGCTTAGATCCTCATTAAAGCGGTATAACATATCAATAAACAAAAGGCTTCTCCATTTTAAAAACATGCAAAATAAGGCATGGATTCCGCCCGTGCAAAAAACGGCTTGTTACACATAAAATTCCATCTTAATTAAATTGCGTCGATGACCTTAATTGCTTATACATTAGTCGACAGTTTAGAAACGCCTTCGACTAAAACGATTGTTAATGCGGTAGACAATGAATCTGCCCAGGACACATAAATTGCGCTGCTCGAAATAATAACAAATAGCGGGCATTTTATTATTGTTATATAATGGGTAACGTGTAATCGGTAATTAATATTAGGTGTTGTGTAATTTAGATCATTGCTACCTTTGTCGATGATTAAATGAATTATTCATGAACAATTGATTTTTAATTGGCGATGGGCGTGATTGATGAAAGGATTAATTGCATTTGTATCGCTGTTAAATGTAAATAAGTTTTTATAGTTATAAGAGAAAATCGATGATAAATTTACGGTTTTTGTCCAGAAGTGACATTTTGTTGATCCTAATTAAAGCTTGGTGATATAAGAATCTCTGCATCTTTTTTAGGAATTAATACGTAAAATCTATATTTTGTGTACCTTTTTGTAAATAATGGGATATATGTTTATGTAAGAGAAATGCATGATGAAATTGGCAATTACACGAGAAATTTAACAAATCACGCTAAAGATATAATTTCTGGTTAATTATTTTTCAAATGTCAACTCAAATTTTATAATGTGACTTCTTTAACATTTTGTCATCTTTTACAATTTCTGTTGCTCTGTGTTGTGCAATACAAAATATATCAGATAAATATTAGTATTGACTATATGATAGTTACTGTCAAGAAAACAACAAGATAATTGATAGCTATTTAACATAAAATACTGTAATTTTCTACCTACCTCAATTAAATTAAATAATCTCATCATTCACAACTTATAAAATTAAATATAGTAGAATAATTTTAACATTTATCACTAAAACATAAATGCAAACATCTAGGACGTCATTTATCCTTTTTGTCACAACTTTCCTTTCGCCCCATAATTTAAATATTCTAAATACTTCCTTGTCTAAACACTATAATTGTATTAAACCAATTATAATGATACCTTGATATAGTACTCTAAATATAAAAAATTATATCGTGTTACACTCTTAGGCTTTCACTACTTTCTTAGGAAGCGTTGCCCAAAAATTACTTAATGTACTAAACTACATATATAATTATAACATTACTCAGTTTTACTTTTAATTATACATAGTTGTTTATTTTTAGAGCCACATGCAATAAAATAACAGGTCAAGCAAGTATTTGTTTATCTTAACACAAAACCAATATTTCATGTCACCAAGAATTTGTAAAATTTCACCTCAACCAATGCAAATCGATGATTTAGTAATGAGGTGAATCATGAAATATAAATAAATCTTAACTTTGACTGCGTTGTTGAAACGGTGAAGGCCGCCAAGAATATGCCAAGATGGGCATTTACTCCGATCCTTTCTTTTGTCGTGTTTTATTCGATTTATCCGTGTAATCAAAGGCCGTCTGACACCATACAATTCATTATTCATCCGAATAATGATTAAACAATCCTTTTTTAACACGTGCATTGAATGTCTGTGCCACTTGCACGTGAATGCAAGAAAAGATCCTATTCGTTTTGAATAGTTGTGTGGTTTAGAAATCAAGAACTTAAACAGTAAAAATTGTGATAGTCAGAAAGTGAATCTGAAGAAGAAATTTACATGATGCTGTGTTTATATTCCTTATTACTTTGATGTAATATTTACCTTTCGTTCAAGTGTTTGGATTGGTGGAAGTTGCGATTCTCAACGTATGTAGGACATTATAGAATATGCAAATTTCAATAAAGTATTACAAATTATTAATTGTAGACGTAAATGTTAATAGTAGGCATTTAGCAAATTTTGATTGAGAAATCCTTTTAAATTCCTGCGTTAATTGTTTAATGTGGTTCGCACACTGAAACAACACGAAATACCGTTCATGAGAACATTAACGAAAACAAATTATTATTCTGATATTTTTGACGTTTTCATAATTCTTAAAAGAGTAAAAACAATGCAAAGTGACCTTATTCAAAATTATCATTAATTATTCTGTTTCAGAATTTCGCTCACAATGAAGCGGTATCACATGCTAAAATTAGGTAAGTACCATTTACATATTTGGGGTCCTAATCTGATCAAACTACTTCTACAACTAGGTAAAATCATTATGCACAATTCTTATCGATTGAGTTACAAATTATTCATTATAAACTCCTGGTATCTCCCGATCTGTGATCTATGTTGAATTTTTTTGTAATTAAGCTCCATTAACCATTCCGCATTTTCTGTGTCTTAATATGGTAACTTTGTCTTAATATTAAGAGTGTTTTTTCTTCTGAGACCAATGATTAATTATTGGTTATTTAATAATTGGACACTAAAATAAGTTTGCTTTGACTATTTAGTTTTAAATATATTAAAACATCAAGTATTCAAGTTCTATTAAGGAAGTGCCGCAAGAATGTCCAAAACAGAACATGACATAAGCAAAATTCCTGTCTAGAAGAGTTCTTCCACCAAAAACAATCGCAAGAAGAGCGGTTACGCAACGTTCGCTTCATTGTGACTATCTGGTGTATAATTACATCGAATAGTCGAGTTAGCACTTCAATCAGAGGCAACAGAAGAAACGGCGGCAACAATTGGTATTGGGTTGGATGTTGCGGAATGAGAGTTTCATCAGTCCAGTTATGTGAGCCGTCCGTGGCCGGCCATTCTACTGCATATCCGCCGATTAACATTGCCACCGTTAAATCGAGATGTGCAACCTGAGCGCAGATCCGCTATCACCTTGAAATATTCTTCCGAACACGTCAAGTGTCTCGACTGCGAACCGATTGCCCAACGCTTTGCGGCTGAGCATTCGTTTAAGCACTTACTTAATTGATCTGATCGTAGACAAATTTCATGATTTGATATGGTTTCCAAATTCTAAAATTTATTTCCCTTTGTTTTAAGTTGGCCACAGAAAAGCAAAACGTTTCTAATCACACATCTTGTTAAGTGAGTTACTCGTGTCAAATTAAACTTTCCTGTCACCCTCAAATTAGCCGTGCTCATCTTGAACTATCACTGAACATCAGCAAATCAGCATACAATACCCATCACCTTCGGATTGTGAGGATTTACGTCTAATTACAATTAAAATCATCACCTTGAGGTGATTAATGGTTTAGAATTCACAAATTATAAGTTTGAACGTAAAATAAGATCACTGGTGTGTTAAATTACTCTTGCTAGTTGGTGCTTTGTTATTCCAAAGGCGAAATTGCACCGCAAGATTGATGGATCCGTTCCAGATGTGTTTTCATTGCGATATTGCATTTTTATACAAGGTGGAGTTGTAGTAATGTAATAGTTTCACATTGACAACTTCCCATATACAAGAATGTTTTAATTAGTCAAGATTAGATCTAATGGATATCCAAAAGAAGAGGAATCCTCATCATAAAATTTACATGAGTAATAAAGAGCTAAACTCTTAGCCATTTGGCAAATTGCCATCGTTTTTCATCATTACTTTTACTTGTGCTTTCACATAACATAATAACAACAGAAGTGGTATTGTTTGTTTATTATTCCTGCGAAATAATTCTAATTACGCGTAACAGAAGAAAGAACATTAATCACTTGACGTAAACTAACGTATGCAACAGGTTATAATGGTTATTATGGCTTACACAATATCTATGTTTACCAATTGAAAAAGAAAATTTAATTTGATTTAGCTATTTAAAATAAGTGCAACATCTGCCTATGCTACTACTTTAAATACATTGTTGTTCAGACTATTAACCATAATTTCGTTGGAATTTTTTAGGTCTGGCGATACTGTTTTATGCAGCCTATTGTGTTCGACCTATGGTAAGTAGATCAATGTATTTTGAAACTGGACCATATTTTGTTAATTGTTCTTTTTTGCAGAATGGACAGGAAACAGATGATGACGTAAAAGAAGATGGAAACAACAATCCAGATCCGGGCGAATTTTTAGTCTATTATCAAGGTAAAAATCTAAAATACCTTTGAAACTACTTAAAACATTTTCAATGTATACCTTAGGTGTTGAAGGCAAACCTGGTGTAGATTTTCCAATTTTGTCACACATTCCCAGAACAAGTTTCAACTGTAGAGATGTAGAGTCTGGATATTATGCTGACTTGGATACAGATTGTCAGGTAAAATCCTTCTTCATAACATTCCCAATCTTATAAATAATCAATAATTATACTCAGGTATTCCACATTTGCGAAGAAGGAAAGAAGATCTCCTTCCTCTGTCCAAATGGAACAATTTTCCAACAATCCGACTTGATTTGCGAATGGTGGTTCAAAGTAAACTGCACGAACTCTCCTAATTTATACGACGAAAGCGCTGAACAGTGGAGAAATTCGGTGATTCGAAGGAAAGCTTCAAGAAGGGTCGTGGTAAATGGAGAAATTAATCACGGCGCCGTTTTGAGAACAGAAGAACAATCATCAGTTAGAGCTATGAAAAACGGAAAACATGTCGAGTTCAACGTTGAGAGACACGAGACGAATCATGCCGAGCAAAGGCAAAGAACTAGTAGTAACTATAGACCTCCACCCAAGAACAAGGTAAATAGAAGAATTGAAAATAATTATCAGAACGTTAATGAGTTTAATGGAAATAATAATGGAAATAATATCGAGAGGAATTATGATGTCGGAAATAACTTAGACACGTCCAGTGGAGGCAAAGTTAGAATTTCTGCAGGTCGTTCAGGTCAAAGCAGCAAGAAAATAAATGGGGGCAACTCAGGAAAGATTAAACTTACGTTAAACTCTGTCAATAATGCAGTAACGATAAACGGCCAACATGTTACACAACCACTTCAAAAATCTTCTAAAAAATTAGAAAATAAAAACATTAAGTTGACCTTGAGCAGCGTTAACAATCAAGTAAGTTTTGGAACTAATCAATCACCAAAAATCAATCACAATGCTACGCAACAGAACATAGGGTCATCGAAAAACAATTATAATGAAAATGTTAATTTTGGGGCTGGGCAACAAAATAATCAAAATGATGAGTTAAATAACAAAAATAACAAACAAAAAAATACTGCTTCTAGTAACTTTAACGATGACGGTTCCGTTAAAGCAAGTCAAAAGCAAAGAACAATTCCGACAAATAGGGGAGGCTTCAAGTACAACCAAGAGAAAACATCCGAAGTAACTTACAATCCACCTACAACAAATGTCCCAGTTTCTGTTCAAACCTTTACAGAAAATACTGATAATACTCCAGAACTTATCGCCAAAACGGATGTTCCTAAAGTTCATGTTACTTCAGAAGCTACGAACTATTTTATTTCTTCAACGACCAACCCACTTTCCATAAATACTTTATCAGATAATTCAAAGAATTATGACTTGCAATTTCCACAACACGCCAGCGAAAAACAAAAAGAATCTAAACTAGAAGTAGAAGTAAAAGGGGAAGTCAAACAAAAAAGTACAGTTCCTTTGACTATAAACGATATCACAAACAGAAGAGTGGAACCAAGTGATTCAGATGAAAGTCAAATTACTCAGGAATCTTCATCGTTTATAAAAAGTGCCCTCAACACCATCCAAAATTCCTATAAGTCATCCACAACAAACCCTTATCCTAATCATAGAACCACTTACTCTGATTTGAAAAGTCCAAGTTACACAAGTACCAAATACTTGTCTACCATCAATTCAGTTACACCTCAATATCTCACAACACAATCAATCAATAACGGCAGACCTTTCGTCGGAAGCAGAGTCGGTGTAACCATCCCGGGAATTATTACAGTCAATCCAACTGCATCGTATGTGTCTACGGAATCCTCTGATGGTGATAAATTTCCATTGTTTAATGTAGGTCAAACGCGTAAAGAATTGCCCGTAACAACGACTACAACTGCAGTACCGTCTACAACTATTTCTTTACCAAGCACTGGCCTGTTTAACCTTGGTAATACAGATTTTACTATTAAACCAGTACCATTTACTACTCCTGCACCTGACGATATTTATGGTAAAGAATCTTTAAGTTTGTTTGTACCAGATAAATTTAATTTAGGTTTGAATAGGACCCAGTTTTCTAAATATACGCAAAACCAAAGTCAAATTGGAAAGGGATTATTCAATTTAGGATTGGGTAAAATCAATGTGTCACAAGAGGGTACCGTTCTTACACCTCAAAAGCCAGTCGATCATCAAGTTGTATATGGTACTTTTAATAAAGTAATACATACTACCACTCCTCCTTCTTTTGATATTAACAAAGGGGTACAAATTAAATTCGATAAAAACTCCAACAAAGTAGGTATACAACTAAGCAAAACCATTAGCGGTGCTTCTCAATCTCTAATTAACGCAGTTACAACGTCTTCATCATCAACCAAAACTACTTCTGGTGTTTCTCAATCTTTGATCAATGCTGTTACACCATCGTCTTCTATTAATCCTGATATTAACAATAATGGTGGCTCAAATATTCTTCGGGGATCTTCACAATCTGGATTTTTCGTAACTCGTGATTCAGCTTCTTCTACCACTTCAAGTCCGTTGTCTATTAACAGCATCAGTGGTAATTCTATATCAACAACAGCAGTTCCCCTTTCAACTCAAGGATTTAGTTTGAATGCCGAATCAAGTAAATATTACGGAAAAGACGTGGTTCAGAAGCCAAGACCATTCGAAAAATCCAGTGACGATGTTTCCAGTACATTCAGTATTGGTAAATCGTCCACTGAAAACAGCATTTTCAATTCTGTAACACCTACCTTCCCAACCTATAAAATTTCTACAGCAAGTCCTTTCGTTCCAAGTCAAGATGTAAAATCCACCTCAGCTCCAACTGTTCCAACTCCATTCGATGGTACTTTCACCACAAGGCAAAACTCTATATATGACAATGTGGACAACATGATTAACGTGTTGAAGGAAATTGCAAAAGCTGGAGGTACCGATTACGAGAACGAAACTCCAAGACCTGGACTGGTTGTACCACCTTCAGTTGGTCCACAAACACTTCACACATTAGCTGTATATTTTGCAAATGCTCTGGATGGAATAGCAGCTGAGAAAGAGAAAAATGGAAATAATGAAAATGATGACGAGGAAGAAGATAAATACGAGGCTGCTAAACAAAGTTTAACTGCTTTGTTGACTAAAATGACCGTTAATAAATATAATGAATTGTTTGACGAAAAGGATAACTCTACTGAAACTGTAACTGTAGCCAGTAGAATTAATGATGATGATGAAGGAAAATATGGACTACAAACAGATAATTCAAATCACTTTAATGATACTCCTCATATTAGACAATTAGCCAAGAACTTTTCGATTGCCTTGTCATCATACTTAGATGATCCACAAACATTTAGAAAGAATTTGGAACAACTTAGACCAACTGAACCTCCACAATCTGGTGAAGTTGAGGTTTCCACAGAAAACTCTGGAAATGATGAAGAACTACTGAACTTTTCAGATGCTGATTCCAAATCTAGTTATCCTCCGTTCTATCCAACTTTACCTTCAGCAAAACCAACTTGGGGATACATTCTAGCTTACAATGTTTCAAAGGAAAGCAACCACAATCTTGACGTTAAAAATTCATTAAACCCAGATTTACAAGGTGCAGACAGTCAATCATTTGTCCCCAGATTTAATAACATCAATTCAGATGTTAAAGATTCTAAAAATACTTTATTGATTAAATCACAAACATCGCAAACCGATTTGCCACCAAATCACTGGACTTCATCTCCTCAAGCAACGAAATTATGGAAGACAACTTTCAGTGTCAATCCTGTGTCTCTAAACCAACATTTAGGAACAACACCAGTAAGTTTGACAACTGAAGACTACAAAAATTCAGGAGAAGATTTTACTGAAAGTTTGACAAGCGAAGCGGACGTTTCATCTTTGGAACAGCCCCATCACGAAATTAAATATGAACTAAGACAACTTCCTCAACTCACTCTCAATTCAACTCAAGTTCATGGTATTTTGATAGACTTTATGAACACTACGAAATCAGATGATGATAATAGATTGCAGAGAATATTACACAAACTCAACACAACCGAGACTGAATTTTTGTCAAAGATGAAAGAAATTGAGAGTAATCCGTTAACGAAACGTTTGATTTTGCTGTTGATCAGTGAATGTGGTGCAAGTATCACTAAAGATCTGGAAAGTGGAGCATTGTCAGTGAGTACAGAAAATGATAGTGCCAGTAAACAATACCCAGAACCTTTGAGTGTCAAAAGTCCTATTTCAATAAGAAATACTCAAGAAGGTACAGTAACAAGTAACAGTAATATACCTCAACTAATTGATCCATCAATAAGTGAAGAAGATCACGATGCCAGAGCACTTCAGTTGTTGAATTCGCTGTACACGATAGCATCTAGATTCGGTAAATAAATTGATAAATTGTAAATATGCACAGTTACGCTCATATGTATTTTGATTGAATTTTAGTAAAATATGTTTAGTGAAAGAGTGAATGATTTTGGCGCAATTTTGACTGGGTGATATTAGTTAGTGATTATTTAATTATGCTTATTGTTAATTGTACATTTCCTATTACAATACGATACATTTGCATTACAAGACAAACGTTATTTAAGTTAGAAGTAGATTTATATTCAAGATTGTACTATTTTGTAATAACAATGTATATACATTTGTAAATAAATTTTTATAATAATGTGGATTTTTATTTTTGTAACAAACATTATTTGTAAATGTAAAAAATGTCATTTAGAAGTAATACGTTAAGGTACGAAATAATTGTTTTAAACAATTTTTACTTTGGCCATCTATTGCATTGAAATGAAACTGTTACATCTAAGATATAGATTCCCCTTTGAGTACCTATGCATTTAGTAGAAAGAATATTTATATGTAGACAAGAAAAATAATATGATGTCGTAGAAATCTCTCCAATACTCTTGTAGTGTTAAAACCAGCACTGTTTAGAGTATTAAAAAAATTGTTTTCATAAATTATATTCATTGAAAACATAAATAAGTACAAAATATGTGTATTGAATTTAAATATTAAAAGTTAATCACATTTATTTCACTTCTTGGAAACTTGGGTACATTTATCGAGTGCCACAAATAATCATTCAAAGAGGCGCAGGTTAATTTAAGGGAAAAAATCAAGCTGAAAAATTTATATAAAATCTTTAATATAAAATTATGTACCTACAACCTTTATTCTAACTTAATTACAATATAAATTAATCAGTTATAATTATGACTATACAAAACAATGTAAGAAATATCTACAATTCTGTCGTTGTTTCCACTGGGGAGTGGTCACCATACGAGTATCCTAAGTGTAAGTAGTCTTTTTTTTCTTTAAACATCACGTTGTCATTCGTTGGACTGGCATTCATTTCCTCTTCATCAGAAGACCTGAAACACAAAAAAATTATTTTTAATGGAACAGACTATCATCTATGTTCCTTCAGCAAGGACTTTACATGTCACACTAAATGGTCATATACAATGAAATGTGTTTAACATTTGCTCTACATACTTAACATTATGGTGTTCATTTTAATAAACAATGTCGACACAAATAGTTAAACTTAAGTTATTTTATCTTTATTAATTTGTTAGAGCATTCATTAAATCTATTGAAAAGCTATTAAACATATGACGAATTTGTTCAACATTACATTAATAGTTAATCGCTTAGTTTATTATAAATATTTGTTGGATGCAGATATAACCTGAATTATATCCCTGAATCTCAAAACATTGTAGTATTATAGCTGTAAATAAATTATTTATATCAGTTAATATTTATCAAAATATTTGAAGAAATAAATTTCTTTTTGGAAAACAGATAAAATATTACCTATTATACATATGGTCCCTCCTTAAATGGTCATTATTTTTTAAAATATGGCCATCTCCAACACTTGAAGCTCGAGCTGTCGTAGCTGATTCACTACTAACTGGACTCGATTGTCCTACGATAATTATGTCACGTTAAAAATAAATTATTACCAATATTTTTATATAACTCACCGTATTTTTTAAGATTATTATCTTTACTAATGTAACTAACATTATCCAGACTAAACGCGTGGTTTTTATTGCTGAAGTCCAAGTGCAAATCATTAAAATCTTCAGGATCGTCAACGGGAACGCACATTTGAAGCACTTGCGTCTCGTACTCCTTTAAATTTGGTTCCACATACACTGTGTCATATCTCGATGGACTCGATGGAACTACATATTGTCGTTGCATTTGATCCTTATAGGATTTATATCTATGAAATTAAAATAGTAAAATTTCATACTTTGTGAACACAAATTGAAAATAACAATAGATTTCCTACTTACCTTGACCACGACACGCATATGTAGATAATTCCAACGATACCCAGTACAAAGATAATACAGGCAATTATGATCAGAGCATATGGAAATACTTCGCCATTAAAAGATGCGATGGACGCCGTCTTCACCCTGTGCAAAACAATTGGCTCGTGGATATTGAAGGCGGTGTTTTTTATCTGGCCCGTCACGTCGAACGTTATGTTGTCCATCGCCGTTTTCTCCAATATCGACCTGCAACACGCAATTACAATTACGTATTGCGATAAATAAGCGATTGGGAGTTGTTTAGTATGTGCATATTGTTATTGTCACCGTCGGTTTATATTATCAAGTCAGCTGTTACGTTTTAAGGTCGAATGTTAGTTTTGTTGTAAATTTAAAATCTGTTTAGATATTGAGATTTAATTTTAATTTTGGATAATTGAACTAGACTGATGAATAAAATATGCATCAAAGTCTTTAAATTATTAGTATCCTAAGTTGGGTACAAGACATGTAAAGAAGTCATAAGCATAGAATGTATGCATAGGTTTAATATTTAATTGGATAATTACTGGGATTGAGTTTATATAATGAAAAGGTGTGGTTTTCTTACTTTATTAAGTTGTATGATCAAATCTGAAATTGGTTTTATCTTGATATACATGTCTAATTGAATACAACCAGTCTATTATATTTCAACACTAAGAAAGAATGTTTAATCAGTTTGTTAGTAAATTGATATTATTTTTCTTGGAGCACTAGTGTCTTGTCAGTATTTAAAACTCATGACAAGGATGTATTTAATTACTTCCATTTGAGGGATTTTATTAACTGCAATGATAACATACTTGTATTATTTATAAGAAACCTGTACCTCACCTTTTTATCAAAGAACTATTCCTGGGCAATATCGTGTCGGTTTCAGGATCGATAACATAGAACCAAACATCGGTGCCTGACGGATCCTTCTCTAAAGTACCGTTGCCGCCGATAAACTCCATAACTGCGAGCTTTTCCACACCCACAATAAAACCGGTCTGCTCCTGGATGACATGCGTAATAGTGTCCAACTTGGTTTGAACAACATCTGGTTTGGCATCGCCAATCACTAAAATCAATCGATTTTCCGAGGAAATCAAATTCACAATCACCGGAGTTTCGATCTCGAAAAAGTCACTAGAGGCGTTCGGATTATCACGCGCACCAACACTTAACTGGAATGGTAAACTGTTGTCATCAATGTCCATAAATGACTTTTTCGTGCGAATTACACCTGTGGAAGCATCTATATCGAAGAATTCTTTGCTGTTATTGCCGTGTAAAGAAAACTTAATTTTTCCATATTTTCCACTATCCTTATCGTCCGCTTTGACTTGGGTAACTGTAGTTTGAAGAGCCGAGTTCGCTGTTATCGCGGCGTAGTATTTTTTCGAGGTGGTACCGGAAGGATATATAAAGTACGGTTTATTATCGTTTATGTCTACCACATTTATGGTTATTTGCGCTATACTAAATTCTTTGTTGATGAATCCTTGAAGTGACATGATCTGCACCTCCATCTCGTAGGATTCCTGAGTTTCATAATCCAAGGAGCCATTTAGATAAATTGCGCAGTTCCTCTCCTCTGTCACGTTAATGAAGAATAAACCTGGAATTTGAAAATGATTGATCAATGCTATTGTGTGTTTAAATTACGCAACAAACCTTCTTTATTTCCAGAAACTACTTGACACTTCAATGGTATATTAGTTCCGTGCGTTCTGCTGTTGACAATGGTCAACGTCTTGACTTTGTGTCCAACTGTCGCGTTCTCCAGCACCTGTAAATTGTACGAAGTGTCGGCGAAACGGAGCCCGACTTCCGGAGCGACGGTGGCAACGTGTTGGATATAAACGTCGACTGTAATGACGGAAGACAGTTGCGGTTCTCCCAAGTCATACGCTCTTACGTCAACCTGCAACCGAGGATTGCACGAGGTGAATTGATAATTGGTATTATCCGTCGTTAATTGCGCGAAGGTCGAACGGAAATAAATATTAAGCGGGATGTTATTTTATGAAAATTATGAGGTTTAAATTTGTGTGGGAAATGCAATTGTTACCTGGTATTCTGTGTCAATTTCCTTCTTTAAATCGTTAGTCACTCGAAGAACTCCGGTGTCCGGGTCGATTTGGAAATACTTGGAAGCCTTTCCGCGTCCAATAATTTCATACCTCACCTGAAATTACATCTTTAGTGGTGGTCTTAATTGAAATTACCAGACGTACTTTGTTTCCCGGAGCAGTTCCGTCAGAATCAGTGGCCACCAAAGTAGTAACTGTACTTCCAATGGCGGCGTCATCTTCCAAAGTTATTGGATGAGGAATTATTGTAAACACAGGAGGAATGTCGTTACGATCCTAAAACACAACAATTTATTTAATACTATACCATTTAGTATTAAAATAAATAAATTTACCTCAACATTGACTATTACTTTTGTTGTACTACCTTCTTTACTGGACATGTTCTCAAGAGTACCAATGATGAGGACATGTTGACTTTCCTTCTCATAATCCAAACCTCTGGTTGTAAAGATAGAACCGGTGTTTTCGTCAATTCTAAACAAATCTGTTGGGCCTTGATGAATAACATATGTTATCTTCTTAACCGTGTCTGGGTCTATTGCCTGTTAAACATACGTACAAAAATTATAAATAATGAAAATTAATTTAATTTGTTTGACTTACAGTTACATCTGTTACAAAAAATTCCGGCATGTTTTCTGGAACAGACGCTTCATATTCAAGTTTGTTGAACACAGGCACTTCATCTTCCACGTCAATTACAGCAACAGAGACAGTGGCAGTTGCAATTCTCGGATCTGGAGCTCCGTCTTTTGCAGTCACAACAAAACTATAATCCTGATGAGCAAGATAAAGAAAATATTAGTATAATTTATCATTTAGTTACGGCCGTGTCTCGTTTTCAATACATTGTTCGCCCACAGTAGCAATACAGTTTGTCAACGTTGTAACTAAAGCGTATCGAATCAGGTTGTATGTGGTTTTAAAATAAATATATAAAAAACGGGAGTTCATTAAGTGTACTAAATGTAACTAGACATGTCTGGTATCACATTTCAAATTTGCAGGAAGCTGCTTGTGCTTTATCTAGAATATTTACTTACAACTTTGTAAGTGTAAATAAACATTACATTGTCCCGTTTTACCTTTTGTGTTTCATAATCCAACGGTCGATTAGTGGTAATCTCTCCAGTCTCGTTATCGATGTCAAAGGGCAAGTCGGACGGAATAAAATACGAAACCAGAGCATTGATTCCTTCGTCTGCATCGGTTGCATGCACAAAGCCGACCGATGTCCTGTTCAGTCCCTCCTTCACAGAAAAGTGGTACGGATCGCCCACGAACTCCGGGTTCTTGTCGTTGATGTCGGTCACCTTGATGTTTATGGTCGCCGTGGACGATAGCTTGCCCGTATCCTCCGCCTTGATGATCTGCAACGAAAACAGGAAGCATTAATAATCGTTGAACGAAAATTGCACCGTCAACTAAAGTAGGATTTACTGATCTTCCATGTGTGAAACGAAGAATTTAACATCATAGTAGTACATGGTTGCAAACGCAACAGTATGGGATTTTATTGAAACATTAGTCGTTCCATGTGAATGAAATACGTTTCATTATTTCAAGCAGTAAAAGCACAGAAGCCTGCAGCAAATTCTACGGTATCGTGACCGTAAAGATTGCACCGCTGAAAGTAAGAGTACCATTATACAATCATAAGGTACGCGTTTTGCGCCAATTAAAATGTTTTAACATGAGTACGTATGTGCTTTGTTCAATTTCATCTTAATTTATTTTTTAAACAACACAGATAACAGAGGAAAACGTTATTTATGTTGGTAAATTAATAATTTCAAATGCATGTGCAGGCGCAATTTATACAATATTTATGAATATTATATCGTCAGATGGCTGCATTAATATTATTGGATTTCATAGTGCAATGCACACGTACGCAATAAAAGTTGTTGAGCAAATCTACTTAGCACTAATAAAGATAATTATCTAGACGAAGTCGTCCAATAAAATGAAAAATATATGGGTGTGTATTGAAAATTATGTTATTGTTAACTTACCAGCTGGTATCTGGTCAAGTCTTCTCTGTCCAGTTTTCTGATAACTGTAATGATTCCAGTTTTGGTGCCGATGGCGAACTGTCGCAGATCGTTCCCTGATACGATTGAATACGACACGGGATCATCCTCGGGATCAACAGCCTATAACGAAAAGAAACGAATAATGACCACCAATTTTCGTAGATTCGTATCAAGATTAAGAAATCTTCAATCAACTACTCTTGTGTTGAGTTACTGTTACTTCTTTTTATTATTCTAGCATAATTTTCCCAAGTAAAAACTTACAGTTATGGTAGCAACGGTCGAGTTAATGGTCGCTCCTTCGCTGACTTCAATGTCATAAATTGATTGTTCAAAAATGGGTGCTTGTGTATTAGGTCCTGGACTGATAGTAACTTCTACAATCGCCTGACTGTATAACCCTCCTTTATCTGTCGCTTGTACTGTCAAACTGTATTGGTCTCCTGCATTCAGCTTCCCAACAGTTTCCAAAAGTCCAGTTACAGGATTAATAGTAAATTTGTTATTGCCGTTGTTAGAAACGTGGTAGATTGAGTATTTAATTATAGCATTATCGCCTTCATCATTGTCTGTTGCTTTAATGGTCATTACTTTCCGTTTCACCTCTCCCGCAGGAACAGAAACTGGTGCAATTATCGGCAAAATTGGGGCGTTATCGTTGACATCGTTCAGCATGACTGTGAGAGAAACTGGAGCACTCGCGGCGTTTCCGTTCTTTTCTCTAGCGACGATTTGAAATTTAAATTGTCCTGGGTTTGGAGGATCCCGATCCAGATTGTTTTCATTGATGACAACGTGCCCGGATTTGTCGATAAGGAAGAAGGGACTGGTTAGTTCGAAGGTGTAGGCCGGTTTTGGATCGTCAACACCCTAAAAATAGAAATACAAAAATGATGTTATACGCAAAAAGGCTTTAAACCATCTTCAAGACATAAAATATGATATGTGGTCGGGCTGGATTATTTTTCATTATTCCATTAGACCTTGCAGCAAGTGCTGCAACAGCATCAAATATCATAAATAAGGACTGTCGCGTTATGCGCATTCCAGTCGTAAGAAAGGTGAGCGTAAAAATAATTACGCCAAGCCCCTAAAATATATGATCGCATGGTATGTTGATTATTTTATTTGCTCGTGTTATCTTAGCGTTGCAATGTGATAATATATGTATGAATCACTTACGAAATCTTTGTCTTCAACGGTTACAAGAAGTGGATCACCGTTGGAGTCCAGCACTTTTTCACCAATTGGGGAATTTTCATCGACGTATCCTTCAGTAGCGGACAGTTTGATTTCTGGTGGATGAGCATCGACTGGTTTGACGGTGATCACCAACTTTGCCGTTGTCGATCTTTTCGCCTCTGAAACTTCTTGGGCCTGAAACAAACCAATAAAAATTATACAATATAATAAACGCAATTTTAATTTAATTTTATTTTTTTAGTATTTAAAGCGATAATTGCCAAACGCTAATAAATATTCCATTATTACGACCGTTTGAAATATTTTCTACATATCCACATAATACTTTAACAAATTGTTGTAATAAACATTTTAGAATAGTTAAAATTTATTACGCGTCGCGTGAAATCGCCAACAAATGTTAAATGGCCATTCAGAAAACCATTTAACAAACAAGAGCATTTTTTGAACTGAATTAAACACAATAGATTACACGTAAAATACGCTGTAATGATATTTCACATGCTATAAACGTTTTTCTGTTTTCTACATTATGACTGATTTTTTCCGCCAATATTGATGCAATGTTCCGTTGATACACTCCATTGTATGCTAATGCGGAACAATGTTACCGAATTTTACAAGAATATCGTAAATACTTGTTTAATGCAATTTACAAATATATATTTGTAGAGTTTAAAGAGAATTTCTTAATTGTTATGGTCTTATTCTCACGCCGCCCGATGAAGCTTACACACTGATGTAAAAGGTGGTTAATGATATGAAAGGAAGTGGGCTTCCTTTTGTTTTTGCACCGTTTAAGCTCATTAGCCACAAAATCTGTTTAATTATACTTTTTGCCGATACAATTTACCCCGTTTACAGTTAATTAACAATCGTCAATGATGATTTGCCTGTGTTTAATTCATAAATCATGCATCAACAGTTCTGAAATCTACTATCTGAAAGCAGATAATCGATTACTTCGTAGGTTACGAGGTACCCTACTATTAAAAAGAGATTTTAATTCAATTAAACTAAGCCCAAGACATATTCAAGTTTTCTCACCTTGATGATGACGTGAAACTTTTTCGTGGTGGACGTGTCGACTGCTTTTATTTGGTGGACTGCTCCGGTATCCGGGTCGATCCGGAAGTAATCGGTATACGAGTCCGGATTTCCGCTCACGAACGAATATTTTATCGGTGAGTTTATCGTGTCCATGTCCACAGCTTGGATTTTTTCTGGAGATACGTTCAAGATCCCATGCAACATTCCACTAGAGACCTATAATAAAATATTATAATTTGAATGTGTTTTTAGTTTGTTTTTTAAATAATGAAACAAATATTGCAAGAAGCAACCTTTAATTTATCCATATCAAAACGCATCTTATTTTAAAACCAGTTTGTAAGAGATGTTTGACCTCCACTTCCAAGAATTTATAATCTAGTAACTGATATATTGTGCAGTAAATGTGCACGTTTTTGCAAATATATTAATGAAAGTTAATATATTTTTATTTTATTTGTAGATACATTAATTACTCCATTTTTGGATATACACAAATTAAGATTATGTTATGTTAATTAGTGGCAGAATTTGAATTTATGTTACAAGATTAAAGCATTTCATTAGTAAAATTAAACGAGCTAATACAATTTCCTTTAGTTAATAACCCTATTTAGAGTAGAAGTATTATTACCTACTTCATTAAGTTTATTAATGTGCGTTCCTCCTAATGTAAAGAGGTTAATTGTTAAAACACATGTAAAATAATATAAAGTAATATTTACTATATTATGTGGGAAAACAAATTGATTCGATTACTATTATTAAAAATCAACTTACTGAAGCAGAATATTCTGGATTAATACAAGCTCCATCAAGTAGCATGCATCCTTTGTAGATGAATGATGGAGGAAGATCATCATCATCCTTAATGTTAACCACAAGAGTGGTTGTTGATGATAATCTTTGCGATTCATCTCGTGCTCGATCCTGTAAAAAATCATTTGAATTATTAAAGTATTCTACCTATTTAATACTGCTTAAACATCTTGTTCTTAAATATCAAAGTGCATCCGCACATGACTACAAAGTGTGTAACAAGGTGTTTAAATTAAACCTTCTTTACCCATTAGTGATACAAATAGGTTGTTGTTACAGTTAGATTGCATAATTTACCTTGAATGAAAGTGGTTGTTACATTTTCTCCATTACGATTATTTGATGGAAATGCAAGAATTTGCACCAGTGAAGGTTGAACAAATTCTTTACTGTCACTTCTCGTCATACAACCTTGATATTGCACTGATATCATTGCCTTTTTGAAGTTCATTAACTGTTATTAATAATTAGTAACTGGAGAAAAAATTGCTAGCCAAGGAGAAACCTTGATATAGTTAGGTGATTTAAGCCCACACAATATGGGTTAATTTTGAGTGGTTGGTGTAAACGTATAAATATTCATGTTATTTGTTTAATTTTAATCGAATTATAACACTTCGTTGTGGTTGTCAGGGTTATTTAATCAGATTGTTATGTTTAAGTTGGTGGAGCATAACAAATACCATTTTATTGATTTATGTATAAAAATAATAAACTGTGATTGAATTATTTCTGCGTGGGCAAGTTAAATAATTAAATTGTTACGCGTTTATCTTGGCCAATAATAATTAATAAACGTCAAATATTATTAACGTATAACTATGTTTATGACGTCCTTCATCATTTTGTTCCACTCTACGCATATAGGCTCAGGTATGTAAATGAAGAAAAAAAAAATTAATAAACTTACAGTGGCCACGACGGTGACATAGTACCGCTGGGTCTTCTCGAAATCCAACGTCCTATTGACCGTAACCTGACCCTGATGCGGCAAATTGATGGCGAAATAACCGTATCCGTCCTCGCTGTGGATGCGGCCCCGGCCCATGCCTTCATCGTACAGGTCCAAACCGTCGCCCTTTACTATCGAATACTCCACTAAACCGTTGACGCCCGTGTCCTTATCTTTGGCTAATATGTTCTGGAATATCGTCGTTCCCACGGGAGTCAACTGTAAAGGAAATTGACGTTTTTCAATTATCATAATGACATGTTATGGAGACGCAAAGTTTCACAACTGAATTTATTAATTGTAGATTAAGGAATTTACATATTAGCACTAGCATAAACTGTTCTATTTAATGTGACTGTGGGAATCGTAGACTTTCAAAGTGTTCTGATACGTATGGTAATGTGAATAACAGGATATTATTTTAATTTTGAATATTTTATTGACACACTACATATTTTCACTGAAAACCCAATTAATAAAAGAAGTGAAATCACCAAAATAATTGTATACATTATTAAATTTTATTTTTTATTCAATGTTTAAATACATTGAAATATAACATATCATTATTATCTGTAAATAATTAAAATTAACACAATTACAGAAATTGGTTAATTGTTTTGAACTGTTAATTTAAAAGTACAGTTTTTTATTGATCTGATCTAAAATTAGAAATATTTCCTCAATCAATAATTTATTAAAGGAAAACAATAAAAAATATAAACTTACCTCAGATATACTGGTAGCATATGGCGTATTAACGAACTGTGGCGCATTGTCGTTAATATCAGTCAGTCTTACAATTACTGGTACAGTCCTTTTCTTGTGCGTCGATTTAACCGTGCATATTAACTGAAACAAAACCAAAAAAAGTAATTATAACATACGAGTTTCATGGTAATTTTAATATATTATACAGTTTCGAATAACAGTCCATTTAAATTACTGTTAATTTAAAATTATTGACATAAATCAGCTTCCGGATAATAATTTTCAATGATAAATTAACCCCGAAAATATATAATAATGCATATCCAGGATCTTCGGCCTGTTGCTGTTCTCAACATAATTATTTATGTAAGATTAATCACGGTTACATTTGAAGTTCAAGGAATTCTGACTTGATTAATGTCTTTTCAGACTTTAGCATT
This sequence comes from Aethina tumida, assembly GCF_024364675.1. Lineage (NCBI taxonomy): Eukaryota > Metazoa > Arthropoda > Insecta > Coleoptera > Nitidulidae > Aethina > Aethina tumida. Next base: position 16,694,523 of record NC_065437.1, on the reverse strand, counting down.
GCAATAATAAACAATATGTGGAATGCGCCTTGAGCTAGAAATCAAATGTTTAATGCCTAAATTTGTAAAACATTGTACAACCGCTTTCATACATACATATGAAACTCTGGAATTAAATGCGTGTGTATTATCAACAATTTTACGCTGAGAAGGTTAAAAGTCGTGGAAAATTCTGAGAAACGTGAAAGTGAAATTACGTTTGTTAATTAAAAACGGTAATAAAAAGAGCCAGATTTGTTAATAAACGTGACACAATAACGTACATCATTACAAACAATAAAATGATAAAAGTAATATGAAAAAAAGCACTTGAATGTGCTTGGACATTAATGTTTTAATTATATTTCCAGCATATTGCATATTCAATGCGTACATTGTAAAGTCATCTCCATTCAATAACCAGATGTTGCAGTCAACCCGTCCTACAAAATCTATTTTTTCAATAACATGAAATTGTTATAACGGCATTGAAATCAATGCAATCATAAATGTGGATGTTGCATTCCTTGAAATATCGACTAAATGAAACTGGATCTCAGTTTCCTATTACGATAGTCAACAAAAGATATTATTGAGACATTGTTGGGTGCTAGTTTTGAATTACTACCCCCAATAATAATTTAAATAAACCAGTTGGACGTCGGGAATAATGCAACTTATAACCAGAAACAGAATAATAGTGGAATCAGACAGAGCAGACTCTGTTCCATATATTATGTCGACGTATAATCTGAACAGATCTCGAACAAGTCTACAATCTGATATTTTCGCGTAATAGTTCTTAAACGTAGTAATGGACTAGAAAAACTTGTTCCGCGTCCACATAAAGGAGGAATTGCTTTTCCACGTTGCGAAAGATCCAAGCGGATTTATAACAATGCACATGGTAAATAGACTCTAAGAATTTCTAACGTTTCCTAAATTGTTCGACTTAAATAGAATAATGGATTGACTAGATAAACATGGATTTTTCTGTACAACAAATCATTATTGGCAGGTTTTTTATATAGTAATTTTTACCTGAAACACGATGTGAGAGAGGTTGTTTTCGTCTCTGTCAAGTGGTGAGAGCAACTGCAGTTTCTTTCCATTGAGGAAGAACAATGGTGGACCTTTTGGAAATGACAGATCCAGAAATATGTCGACGTTTGGTTCGCCTGATATCGGTAACTCTGCTGGTGTAGTTTCTTGACTAATTGCTGTAAAAAAATAATAAATAATATTGTTAATATTCAAATTCAAATATATTTAGTTATTTAAATTTTATCGTATCTAAATATTAACGAAAGGAGGCTACAAAACATATTAACGTAATAAATTGGTAATAATTACTAAAATAAATTATATAATACTTACATGACCCTCGGCTTTCTTCAATATCCAAAATTATATTCGACTGTCCATTTTCTACTTCACATAATCCTGAAAAAAAAAATTAACATTACTAAATTATCAGATAATAAAAACTAGATTAAATTACTTTTGATCAATATAATAAGCATAATTTACTGGCAATTATTTTTTTATTAATTTATTATCCCATTAATTATTTAATAGCCCCAAGCTAATTAGTTTCCACCTTTGTTAATAACGTAGAGACAATCAGCATGTCGTTTCTCATGAAAAATGACCGTTCTATCATTTGTGTATCAAAAGTGATGGTTTTATTCGGGTTGAGGCCATATTTTGAAGAACATGGAAAAGTGAAATTTTCAAAGTTCAACGCAATTTTATCCGTAATTTACACTGCAATCTTGATTATTATTTCATCTGTCGGTTTATTGATTGAAGCAGTGGATACTCTTCAATTTTCGAAATCAAGAATAACACGTTACTTACATTCTTTTTATTTTTTGATCGCGATTCTTGTGGTTTTGGTCAGTTACTTGTACACTTTTTTGAAGGGAAAAACTTTGTTGGAATTGGCCAAACAATCTTATTTATTGGATAAAAATTTGGATCGTTTGAAACAAAATTTACGAAAAACAATTAAACCAATATGGATCTTTTGTTTTCTAATTGTGAATTATTTTGTTGTGGATGTGATATTTTTTTTGTTTTCCTATGGTGAAAAAGATAAATATTTAAAATTGTCAGTTCAAACAGTTATTTACATTATTCCTAATATGGTAACATCAATTTTATCAATTCAAATAACAACTTGGGTAATTGTTTTAAAGGAAAAATTTATTATAATTAATAATTGGTTAATAAAAACCAAGGATTACAAAAACATAAAAAGTACTGTCCAAATTCACACAACACTTAGGAAACACTTGAAAATGGTTAATTCCATTTACACAGTTCAAATACTACTATTTGTAGTTCTCAATTATATAAATTTAATTATTTATTTATATGCAATGATTTATATTATTATTTTTGGTGAAGTAATTAACACAGTTCAATTTGTACATTTTGTTAAAATGATTTATCAGTCTGGATTATGTTTGAGTGTTCTAACAAATAAAGTACAAATTTTGGAATTAGAAGTAAGTATCTTTATTATTATTTACTATGAACATTTCCCTTAATCAAAAATGAATTAAATAACTCTCTTTATGTAGATTAATTCAATACTCATCTAAATATCATTTATAGAAATTGACAAATAATATCCATAAAATCGATAACATCCACATAAGTTCATTCAAGTATCTACTTTTAAACATCAACAATGTCGGTGAAATTTGAAGAGATTAGGAACTCAATAGCTCCTATCACGTTCACTCTCCAAATATTTGGACTACGTCCTTATTACGCTACTGAGAATGGCTTACGTTTTTCTTTTTGGAGAGCTTCATTAACAATATTTTATATCGTATCATATTTTGTCATATGTTATTCATCTTATAAATCTGCACGTGACTACAATATACGTGTGTCTGAATCACAAATCATAAATATTGTTTCAATAGTCTATCAACTGGTTACAATTCTTGTTACATTGGACATTTTTGGTTATACATTTTTAAACATCAGAAAGCATTCGAATTTTCTAGGTCAGATTTATAAAATTGTTCAATATATGGAAATTTTTAAATTGAACAGTGATTTGAAAATTCACAACAATTACATATTTTGGTACAGTTTGCAATTAGTTTTGTTGGTAGTTTTTGGTCTATTTCTTTTTGGAGACTGGTTACTGACTATTTATATTTTTAAAGGAATGCTTAAATCCTGGAAAATTGCAATATTTTATTGGATATATCTTCTTCCAAATGTAGTAACCGCTATCACTCAAGTACTTATGGTCACTTGGTTGACTTTTATAACCAAATTGTTCGAAGTCATCAACAATGCGGCAGATAAATTTATGAAAAGTGACGAATTCAACAACTGTTCTAATGAAGATTTTTTAATTAATTATTTAAAGGTTCACAAAATGCTGATGGAATTTGTTAAAGAAGTAAATAAATTATATGCGTTCCAACTTTTCCTGTTCATTTTATACAATTACATTATTTTACTGTCAAATGGTTATTTTATATTGCATAATTTGATATTTCAAACTGAGAATCAAGATCAAAATAAAAGAATATTGATTTTTTTCATAAAAGGTTTTATACAAGCCGTTTTCAACTATTGTTTTATTACTAAACATATCGTTAATTTATCTAGCCAAGTAAGTATTCTCTTTTTCTGTAATGAATTTAATATGATAAATATTGTTGTTTACGCAGACTAACTATCATTACACATTAGTTAATTAAATATTATAGTATAGTTAAATGATTTCATTTATCATTTTAATTTAAAAATTTTTAAATTGCAACTCTAAAAATCATAATTCATTCAATTCTATGAATAGATGATGATAATTTTATGCACTTTATTTATAAATTATTATTTATGATGTTTAATTATTCATTTATACGCGATAACTTATTATTTTTGATGAAAAATTAGCATATTTTAGTTCTACATTTTGTTAAAATTTCCAGTCAATATTGTTTGAGAGCCCACATTATGTAAAAATTGGAAATTATTCATTTTTGTAAATGAAACCTTTACGAAGTTTAACTTGTTATTTTATGTAGCATAATTCAACATTTATTGTTGTCATACACTTGATAAATAACAGCAAAACATAACAAAACCCTTTATGTGAATTAAATAATATCCATTAAATTACATTAACTAATTTATGTTTTTCTAAACATTCCTATAAATTCATTTAGGTATCTGCATTTAATCGTTAACTATGTTGGTCAAATTTGAAGAGATTGTAAATTCCATAGCTCCAGTTTCTATAACACTTCAAATATTTGGACTACGTCCTTATTATATAACCAAAAATGGTAAACGTTACTCATTTTGGAGGGTTTGCGTAACTATTTTTTACATCACATCATATTTTGTAATTCATTACACCTATCATAAATATGCACGGGAAAATAACATACGTAAATCAAACTCCCGAATCATAAATATTGTTTCAACGGTGTATGAAGTAGGCACAATTTTGATTATGTTGAATATTTTCGGTTATGCATTGTTGAATATTTCAAAGGACTCACGATTGTTTACTCAATTTTATGAAATCATTCAATATATGGAAGTTTATAATTTGAACAATAATTTAAATAGTCTGAAAAATTACATGTTTCGATATAGCTTACGATTAGTTTTAGTCGTCGTTTTTGGTCTATTTCTTTTTGGAGATTGGTTGTTGGTTATTTGCATCTTTAAAGAACTATTGCATTCTTGGACAGTTGCCATAATTTATTGGTTATATCTTCTGCCAAATATAGTAATCGTTACCACCCAAATAAATATTGCCACTTGGTTGACTTCTCTAGACAAACTGTTTGAAGTTATCAACAAGGCAACAAAAAACTTTATGGAATGTGAGAGAAATAGGGACTGCTCTGTTGATATTTTTTTAATGAATTGTTTAAAAACACATAAAATGTTGACGAAATGTATTCAAGAAGTAAAGAAGTGGTATATGTTCCAACTTTTCCTGTTCATTATATACAATTATGTAATTTTACTTTCGAACGGTTATTTTATACTGCATCATTTTATATTTCAAACTGAATTTTATAAAAATACAAGAATAGTAATTTTCTTCATAAAATGTTTTATACAAGCTATTTTCAACTATTCTTTTATTACTAGACACGTTGTCAGTTTGGTTAATCAAGTAAGTATTCTTTTTAAATATTTAATGAACACATTTAATTCTATTTTATGCTACTAATACATTAGATAATTTCATATATAGCAGGAATTTGTAAAACAATGCGTTAATGCTCTTTAATATAATAATTGTAAAGATGTCCATATCTAATGAAGAAATTAGCAACGCTATTGCCCCTGTTACAATTTTGTTGCAATTTTTTGGATTACAACCGTATATTGAAATAAAAACAGACAAAATAAATCACTTATTTTGTAATATTGGTATTATCGTGTTTCATATTACCATATATTTTGCTAATTTGTATTCCACATTGTCGATAGAAGATCAGTCATCACACAACTACACCTCAATTGTTGATGTTATTTACATAGTATATTTACGTGGAGTGAGTGTAGGCATGTTATTAATATACGTGCATATATTTTTAGGAGTAAATAAACAAGTTTATTTCCTAAATACCTTTTTTAAAATTATTAAGTTTCTTGAAAAATTTAATATGACATGCGAGGTTAGAAAACAAATTAGATCTACATTTAAGTATAGCCTATTTCTAGTCATAGTTATTCCCATCGGTATTTTTTGCATAGGAGATATGTTGTTTGGTGCAATTCAGTTTGTATCCATGTATGGTTGGCTTAACATTTTACAATTATCATGGGTTTACATTATGCCCAATATACTTTTGGCAATTGTAGAAGTGTTTTTAACACTTTGGTTGAATTTAGTGGGGAAATTGTTTGAAGTTAATAATGCTGTTTTGCTCAAAACTTTAGAAAATCGCGAGCCAAATAATGACTTCTTTAAGAATTTTATTGAAAATGTTTTAAAAGTTCATAATATGCTGTTGACTTGTGTTAAACAGTTAAATGAATTATTTTCTTCGCTGATTTTGATTCATCTGGTTTATAATTATTATGTTTTATTGTGCAGTGTATATTTCGTAACTCACAGTGCATTATTTTATACATACCATGGAGAACATTATAAAGAGTTAATATTTTTTACAAAGAAGAGCATTTTGTCTATTTTCAATTTATGCTTCGTCACCTGTCATGTAATCTACTTAATAAGACAAGTAAGTAAAAAATTAGATAATTCATAATTCTTTCAACATGTTCAGTCCTGTATCTTATATTAATTTGACATATTTTTCCAATAGTTTAAAAAATTATTACATAGGTATTTGGGAACTAGATACATAACAAGATAAATCTGGTATAATTTGATTTATTTACTGACGTTTTATCAAAATTCAAAAATTTTAGCAGTTGTTGATTAGTAAAACTAACAATTTATTGAAATAATTTATTAGAAATATTTTTATTTAACATTTAGTATTTTTGGTGTTCAAAATAACATGGTTTTAATAAATTTATATATAGTATTAAATTTAATATTCCATACATTTCAATTCTTAATTGACTTGCTTTTTTCATAAAATAATGTACAATATTTGATAAATTGTAATGTCGTAACGTGTCACTTAGCAACTTAATAACTTAAGTAAATACCTTTGTTACGCTTAATTCATAATAGTCATTTATTGTTATTTATGTAAAGCGAAAATCCAATAAAATAAAATTATTTAGTGTACTAACGTTTAAATAAACGCACACATTTTTATTACCGATTAAATCCATTAGTACTTCTTTAACACTGATAATGACCATTTCGCGAAATTATCCAATACTCCCAATCTCCATTGCCTTGATCATTTTTGGACTGCGTCCATATTATGGACACGAAGGAAAATTGCACATTTCTTTTTGGCGTTCGTGTATAACAGCTTTTTACGTCATTACATATTTAATTGTTTGTTATTTTTCAATGAAGGTGAAAATCATCAACAATTTAAGTTTCAATCCTACGAAAGTTATACATTTTGTTATGTATGCATATAGGATGGGTACAGGTGTTATGATGCTAGTGGTGTTTGCTCATGCATTTATGGCTAACAGAAGCCGAATACATTTTGTTGAAAACTTTTTTGACACCTTCGAGTCACTTGAGAAACGTAAAATGAAAGGTGAAATAAAACGCCATATCAAATACATATTTTCTTATAGTTTAAGATTGATTCTTGTCGTGATTGTAGGAATCTTCGTAATTGGTGATTTGTTTTTTCAAGAAATGCTGTTCGGTTCTCTAGGTTTTTTTATTGTTATAATGACAAGTTGGACACGCATATTACCTAATATAATAATGGCCAATATTCAAATACTTTTAGCCAGTTGGTTAAAATTCATTCAAAAAATATACGAAGTGAATAATTTAGATTTACGTAGATTGTTACAAAATTATGAAAAAATCTACTGTTGTTTAGAAGAGCCTTTGGAAAATGTGTTGGAAACTCACAAAAGACTCCTAATATGTCTAAAAGATTTGAATAACATATATTCTTTTCAGCTCTTTTTGTTCACGGTGTATAGTTATAATAATTTATTGTGTAATGTGTACTTTCTAGTAGAGACTGCAATGGTTCATACAGGAACACTTAGACACGAACTGTTAGCAGTTTATGCAAAAAACTGCATTCAAAGTACGTTCAGTTTATATTTAGTAACTTGTCATGTGGCTAATTTAATGAAAGAAGTAAGTATTTAATTCTCTAATATTAATTTCAAAGTTTCAAACAAATTAGGAAAATACATTCCAATATATAGTTGTAATAAAATAATAATAAATAAACACTATCAACTAATAGATTAAGCAATTACATTATAACATAATGCTTTCGTTAATGTAATAAATTTTATTCGTATTTATCATTTATTTATAAAATTTACTATTCAACTTAGAAAATGTCTATCTCAATAGAAGAAATCGGTCGTGCCATTTATCCCATTCAGATCACACTACAATTGTTTGGTCTCAGTCCTTACGAGTTTTCCAAGAAAACATCATGGCGATATTTTATGTTAAGATTATGCATTACCCTTTTTCATATTTTATTGTATTGGTTTATAATGATTATATCGGCACAAATTTCAAGTGGAAAAGCAGAAGAAGTACAGGAATTTTATTACAATTCAGAGGTTATAAAAGTAACAGTTCAAATATACATTTATGTTCTTATTTTTTTCATGGTTTTGATGTTTACTTACAATTTTTTTAATAATAAAAAACGTTTAAAATTTATATATAATTTGCTTGATGTAATCAAAGATATAGAACTAGTAGATTTTAAATTGACTAACGAAATTCGAAAGGTGATTAGATATATATTTTGGCACAGTCTGATATTGATACTAGTTGTGGTGTTTGGAATATATTTGATTGCTGATTATATTTACATTATATATTTTTTTAAACCTATTTACGGTTTTATAATAATATTAATTGAATGGACAGTCATTCTGCCTAATTCAGTATATGCAAATATCCTAGTGACTATTGCCATTTGGTTAGTTTTTATTGAAAAGCTCTATGAAGTTAATAATCAAGCTTTATTATTAATAATACAAAATCGAAATAGAAATGACAGTTTCTTTGTTAAATATTTGAGAAAATTTATTAAAATTCACATAAATCTTTCTATTTGCCTTCACAATTTTAACAAATGGTATTCAACCCACCTTTTCCTAGTCATAATTTATAATTACACATGTCTTTTGTGCAATGTTTATTTTTTAGTTCACAATAGGCTTTTTGAAGTAGGTTCGATATATCAACGTAGTCTTTTTATTAATTTTATAAAAGACGTCATACAAAATATAGTCTGCTTATGTTTTGTTACATGTTATGCTGTTAATATGAAATATCAAGTAAGTACCTTCCGATAATACATATTAATTTAGAGTTAATAGTTAATAACTTCACATTTGTTTTGTACAGATGTTTTCATAGTTTAATACACATTTCATTCGTAGAGTTCATAAGCTTAAATAATGTTATCGTCATATAAAAGCTTAAGGCTGGCTTTTCGTCCAATTTCCATTAGTTTACAACTGTTTGGACTACATCCATTTTACACAAATAATAATAACGAATTACGTTTTTCTTATTGGAGAGCAAGTGTAACTATTTTCTATTTGGTTACAAGTTTTGTTATTACGTATTTATACTACTCACAGGATGTAGGAAACGATGGACATATAAACAGATACGTAGTTGTGACACTTATGTCGAAAACGTATTTTCCAGGACTAATGTTTTTAATGTTAATTTCTTATATCTACCGGTTTATTAAATTTAAAAGTGACAAGTTACTTGTATCTCAAATCCTTAACATAATACAACTTCTCGAGATTTCAGGAATGACCAATGAAATTAAGACCTGCATAAAACACGTATTCCGATATACTTTACATTCAGTTTTAACAGTAATAATTGGTGTTTTATCTTTTGACACTCTATTTTCTCAAATTTTAGGTGGATATAAATATGGTCATCTCATTGTTTTCATGATAAATTGGCCTATTCTCGTTTCTAATGCTGTAATGGCGAACAATCAAGTTCTAATTGCCTCTTGGTTAATGTTAATACAAAAATTGTATGAAGTTTTAAATATTGCTTCTTATAAAATATTTAACAGTTTAAGAAATGATACAGATTTTTTAAACTCAATAAATCTATTACTAGACATCCACAAAAAATTGACAAAATGTTTGAGTGATTTCGGACAATTTTATTCATTTCGGCTTCTTATATTTATTGTATTTAATTACCTTACAATCTTATTAAATCTGTATTTTATAATCAGTTATACGGTGTTTGAAATTCATATTAATGATAAACGTACTTTTATGACATTTTTTATAAAAACTGCTGTCCAGAGTATGTTCCATTTATATTTTGTAACCACTCACATAGTTGCCATTGTTAAACAAGTAAGTAAACATTTCTTTTAATTCAACTTTTTTACATAGAATAGAGGCCGCCTAGTTATTAATTCAGGAATAATTAATAACTATTAATGTGACTTTTAATATTTTATTAAAAGATATGGTTCTGTTAAATTAACTTCCACTAGTACGTAGAAAAATTAGTGTATTACTCTCTATTATGGTTGTTTTAATACAAATATTTATTAACCCCATCGGATCATAAGATATATTAATTCATATAATACATGATGTAAACATTCATAACTTCATTCGTACAGTTAATCTGCCTAAATAATGTTGTCATCGAACAAAATTTTACATATTGCTTTTCGTCCAGTTTCGATTAGTTTACAGTTTTTTGGATTACAACCTTATACTAACAAGGACAATAAATTATATGTTTCTTATTGGGGAATTTGGGTAACCCTCTTCTATTTGGTTACAAGTTTAGGTTTTCTGTATTTTTCTTACTTCATAGACATAGGAAACGAACAACGAATTAACGGATCCAAAGTTATTTTAGTAATATCGAAATTGTATGTACCTGGATTAGTATTTTTAATGTTGGTTACTTATATTTATAGATTTATTATTATAAAAAATGATAAGTTACTTGAATCTCAAATCATTGACATTTTGCAACTCCTCGAGAATTTAGGAATGACGAGTGAAATTGATGGTAAGGTGAAACTTATATTTCGATATGCTTTGAATTCAGTTTTAACAGTGATTTTTGGAGTTTTAATTTTTGACATTTTATTCAGTCAACTCTCAGCCGGATATGCATATGGTTATCTTCCTTTTTTAATTGTACATTGGCCTGTTCTTGTTTCTAATGGTGTAATGGCGATCAATCAAGTGCAAATTGTCTGTTTGTTATTATTAATGCAAAAAATGTATGAAGTTACAAATATTGCTTGTCTAAAAAAGTTTGGTAAATATTTAAGAAATTATACAAATTTCTTAAACTCAGTAAAGGCGGTTCTGGAAGTTCATAAAAAACTAGCAAAATATTTAAGTGAATTTGGACAATTATATTCGTTTCAGCTTTTTATATTTATTGTGTTTAATTACTTCATAGTCTTATCAGAAGCTTATTTTATAATAAATTACACCGTATTCGATGCCCGTACCAACGAAAAATACATTATTATTACATACTGTATAAAAACTCTCATCCAAAGTGTGTTCCATTTATTTTTCATAACCGCTCATATAGTAGCCATTATTAATCAAGTAAGTAGAATATTCACTTTTAATATGGTAATTGTAATTTATTTGACAATCGTTCGCGACAACCTACTGTACTGATAAACTCTCATTTTACTTTTTCCATTAATAGAAAAGATATGTCGAATGTACCTTGCTTCTCGTTCAGTTTCTATTAGTTTACAAATTTTTGGTTTGTATCCATTTTATTCGAACACATACAATAAAATACGTATTGGAAAGCATGTGTGTCAATTTTTTATTTGATAACAAGTTTCGGCTTAATGTATTTTTCCCGATTTGTGGGCATAGGAAACAAACATCGAATCAACAAAGTTGTAACAATTATATCAACACTGTATATACCGCGATTAATGTTTCTGATGCTGGTGACATATCTATAGATTTATTAATATTAAAAATGACGAGGATTGTCAGTTACAATTGGGTCTAAAGTAAAATATATATTTCGATATAGTTTGAATTCAGTTTTAATAGTTATATATAGATTTAATTTTTGTTATATTGGTGGTAATTTGAATATGTTAATTGTAAATTGGCCTTATCAGGTACTGCTTGTCTTCTGATTAGTATTAACTGAAAAAACGTATGAAGTTATGAATATTGCTTGTGACAAAATATTTATCAGAAATATGAACAATGACGCGAATTTATTAAATTTGCTAACTTATTTATTGGAAGTTCACAAACAAATAACAAAATCTTTAAATGATTTCGGACAAATATTTTCATTTCAGTTTTTTATCTATTATCTTTAATTATCTTACGGTCTTATCAAATGTTTATTTTATACACTGTTCTGTAACATTTTTTACAAAAACTGCCGTTCAGAGTTTTTATAACGACTCATATAGTCACCATAATTAATCAAGTAAAAAAATGTGTGTTTTTAATTAAAAAAAACTTCTTTTAACCTTGAGAAATAATATTATAAATAAAAATGTGCGGTTTAAATTATTTTATATAGAATTTAATAGAAATTTCTTTAAAATTTTATCATTTTTATACAAAAGGATAAGCTAATAAGCTATTAGATTAGGTTGAATTAAAATGTAATCAAATTCATCGTTTTAAACAGGTTGTCATTCAGATGAATTTAATTAAAAGTTAGTTCTCATTTTGTTTTGGATAATATAATTTGTTAAAATCATTTTTTTACGGAATTTCATATAATAATAATGAAGAAATAATTAGCATTAGCATTATGTTTAATTAAATATGTAAAAATTTACTACTCCCACTAAGTCGTACGATACGTTTATTAACATAATAATGTGGGCATTCATAACAATTATCATAATTTAGTATATTTCATTCCTAGAGTCGATCTATTTGAATGATGTCACTACGTAAAAGCTTAAACCATGCTTTTCTTCCGGTTTCTATTAGTTTACAAATTTTCGGGCTGCAACCACTTTATATAAATAAAAGAAATGAATTACATGTTTCATATTGGAGAATAGGCGTGACAATATTCTATTTAGTAACAACTATCGTCTCCACACATTACTCCAATTTTATAGACGTAGGAAATGAGGAACGAATAAACGGATCGAAAGTAATAAAAGTTATATTATTAATGTATACACCGGGATCAATGTTTCTAATGTTGGTTACTTATATCTACAACTTCATTAGAATTAAAAAGGATAAATCACTTGTATCTGAAATTTTTAACATAATAGAACTTCTTGAAAGTTTGGAAATGAATGAAGCTGTTAAGGATGCTATAAAGAATATCTTTCGATATAATTTAAAAATGGTTTTATTAGTTATTTGTGGAGATATAATATTTGATATTTCATTTGGCGAATTTTTACATGGGCCTAAATACGGTTATCTAACTATATTAATTGTTAATTGGCCATTTTTTGTTGAAAGGGCTGTAATGGTGAACAATCAGATATTAATAGTCTCTTGGCTAGTATTAATTCAAAAAATGTTTGAAATTATTATAATTGCTTCCAACAAAATACTAGAGAGGAGTTTACGAAATGATACAACTTTGTCGAATTCGGTAAATGCGTTATTGGAAGTTTACAATAAACTTAGAAAATGTGTTGATACTTTTGGAGAACTGTATTCATTTCAACTTTTTATATTTATTGTGTTTAATTATCTTTCAATCTTATCATATGCCTATTTAATATTAAATTATACCGTCTTTGGGATTCATACTAATGACAAATATATTACCTTTACTTTTTTTTTTAAATCAATTGTCTACAGCATTTTCCATTTAATTTTTATAACAACTCATGTAGTCGCCATTATTAACCAAGTAAGTAAATATTTTTTTAGTATTAGTAGAGAGTTGTAATAACAGTATATTATCTTAATTTAAAAAAAACTTATTTTATATTAATCTGTCTATTTGAATTTGGTAGTAATAACAAATATCCATTTGATAATTGTATTTCGATCTATTCTTAACATATAATTTTAATTATTTTATAACATTGATAACCATACACATATGCTTAAATGTATCAATTTTTAATTAATATAAATTTACTAATTCCATTAACTCGTACGATACATTAATTAATATATAATGTTATACAAATATTAATAATCTAATTGTCATAATTTAATACAGTCCTACAGGCGATCTACTCGAATAATGTTGTCATTACATAAAAGCTTAAAACATGCTTTTCGTCCAGTTTCTATCAGCTTACAAATTTTTGGATTGCAACCATTTTACATAAACAAAAATGGTGAATTACGTGTTTCTTATTGGAGAATATGTGTAACAATTTTCTATTTTGTAACAAGTGCTATCGCCATATATTATTCTAGTTTAATAGATGTAGATAATGAAAAACGAATGAACGGTTCCAAAGTCATAAAAATTATATCATCAATGTATATACCAGGATCAATGTTTTTAATGTCGGTTACTTATATTTACAGATTTATTAGAATTAAAAATGACAAGATACTTGTGACTGAAATTCTTAATATAATGCAACTCCTAGAGAATTTAGGAATGTCTGGTACAATTGAGATTAAGTTAAAAAGTACGTTTCGATATATTTTGAATTTAGTTTTAATAGTAGTTTTCAGCTATTTAATTTTTGATATATTGTTTACTGAATTTTTACAAGCTCCTCGATATGGTTATTTCATCGTTTTAATAACATATTGGCCATTTCTTATAGCTTACACCGTAATGTCTAACAATCAAATCCTAATCGTCTCATGGTTAATTTTAATTCAAAAAATTTATTTAGTTATAAATGTTGCTTCTAATAAAATATTAGAGAGGCGTGTACGAAATGATACAGATTTAGTGAACTCAGTAAATGTATTATTGGAAGTTCACAAAAAACTTAGAAAATGTGTTGATAATTTTGAACAACTATATTCGTTTCAGCTTTTCATATTTATTGTGTTTCATTATCTAACATTATTATCACACGGTTATTTTATATTATGTTACACTGTGTTTGAAGTTCATGCAAATGACAAATATTCTACATTTGCATTTTTTATCAAATTTAGTGTCCATAGTATTTTCCATTTACTTTTTATAACTACTCATGTAGTCGCCATCGTTAACCAAGTAAGTAAACATGCATTTTTAATTTAGTAATAGTAATTGTTTGACGCCCTACGACAACAATAATTTATTTTAATTATAGAACTCCAAAGTAATAAACATCATTCAGTACATTTTATGACAAAGACTAGTTGATACACACACATTCACACAAATGTCGATGTCGTTTGAAAAATTACGGCACGCTTTCTCTCCAATTTCAATAATTTTGCAAATATTTGGACTTCAACCATTTTATATAGACAAAAATGAAACAGTAAGATTTTCTTCTTGGAAAACTTGCATAACTGTGATCTATTTTCTGATAATGTCCTTTTTAATATACATTTCCAAATTGGGTATAATGGAAACTAGTGACCGATTCAATGGATCAATAGTTCTTCAAGTCATAATCATCTTTTACAGACCAGGACTAATAGTGTTGATGGTTGTCACTTTTGTTCTCAGATTCCGCATGATTAAAAAGGACATGTTTCTAATAAATCAAATCTTCGATATAATAAACATCCTTAAGGAGTTATCGATGTCACAAGTACTAAAATCTAATGCGAATTATATGTTTTGGTATAATCTGAAATTAGTTCTCATTGTCGTTTTTGGTAATATTATTTCTAATATACTGTTCGTTTTGCATTCGTATGGAATTCAATATGGTTTTATTCAAGTTATCATTGCTTCTTTACCCTACACCTTTTGTGAAGTAATTATAGTGATTAGTCAAGTTGTGATTGTCGCCTGGTTATTGTTAATTCAGAAATACTATGAAATTATTAATGTTACTTTAATTAAACTTATAATGAATGATAGGATTGATTTAGACGCAGTTCAGATCTTATTGGAAGTACACGAAAAGCTTAGAAAGTGCGTATGTTATTTGAATGGACTATATTCTTTTCAGCTTTTGTTAGTTTTGATACTTAATTATTTTCTATTGTTGGCACATCTTTATTTCATCTTAATTTACATGGTGACCACTGTGACTGTTGATTACAAATACTCGGCTTTCATATTTTTCTTAAAAATGTCCATACAATGTATTTTCAATTTCAGTTTTATAACAAGCTACGTTGTCGCTATGTTGAACCAAGTAAGTAATTATTTAAATTCCATCAACTGTAACAATACACCACTAATGATATTGTTTACAAAAAGGTTTTAAAATATTAGTTTACTTTACTGTATCACAAAGTCGATATCGTATGATATGTTACTTCAGAATTTTTCTCCAATTTCTAAGACATTGCGTATTGTGGGCTTGACTTAACTTTTAACAGAAAATTATGTATGACTTTTCACGGGACGTGCTTAGCCGTTATTCATTTAGTCTTAATATGTAAATGAATATATACAGTTATAGAGCTATAAAAATGTTGATAAATCTAATGTTATTGAAGTTATATCATTATTATATAATAAAAGAACAATGATTGCTCTATTATTTATATAATTTATAATATTAAAAATATTTTAAAGTTATTAAAAAAAAATTTTTCACGTTTTAAAAAATCTAGAACGAATAAGAGAAAACAAATGAAATAATGGAGCACTTTAAACGTACTCGGCGGTACTGTTTTATTTTAGTTACAGTTGTATGTTGTATATTTTTTACTTTTGACATATTATTCAATGAATTGATATGTGGCAGTATTTTTGGTTATTTTGAACCATTATTGCTAATTTGGATCCATATGTTTCCTAATATAATTATGGTATATAATGATATTTTAATAGTTACTTGGCTGATGATAATACGAAACATTTATGAAATTATTAACACTTTTTTAGAAAAAGTTTTAAAAAACTGTATTTTAGTCAATAGACGACTTCTAAAAATTCTCAAAATGCTGACACAATGCCTAAACCATTTTAACTTGTATTTAATTACTTCACCACACTATCAAATTTATATTATGTAATTAGTTATTTACTATTTGATTTAAACTTCAAGTACAAACACAGATTAAATGTATTTTTTGTAAAAACTTCAATCCATTATATATTTCATTTATGTTGTGTTGCCTTCATGATTAAACAAGTAAGTTTATAAAATAAGTATATTTATAATGTATACTTACATTTTTATTCAGTTGTTCAGCATTTTTTTTTTCTTTTGTGTCATTTATTAAAAAAAGCTATTCTTAGTACCCTAACTGTACAAGTGTTTACTCTTGATGGATTTTACTAATTGAATGAATGAATAAACATGTAACCAATTCATAAAAATACATTAACTAATATAAAATTTATTACAACTAAAATACGTAAAATTGATAATTATAGAAGAAACCAACCATCGTAACTCAATAAATATTTTTTCAGTATATGAGCTAAAAACATGTCGATAACGTTTAAGGAATTCCACAATTCTTTCATTCCAACCGTCAATTGTATACAATTTTTTGGTTTACGTCACCATTATATTAAAGATGACCAAACGGTGCATTTGTCCCTTTGGAGATCGACCATTACTATATGTTATATCGTGTCATTTATTGTCTCATACTATTACAGTCATACAATTTATATAGATCATAAGGATATCCGCAAAGGATCGACTGTTATAGAAATTTTACATTGGGTTTACAGAACTGGAATCGTAGGAATTATGTTATTCACTTTTTTTAACCGAGCTTTTAGTGTTAAAAAACACTTACCACTTATAGGACAACTTTATAACTCAGTTCAGTTTCTAGACGAACTCGGTATGACGAACGAACTAAGACTAAATCAAAAGTGGATCTTTCGGAACACTTGTTTTTTAATTGTCATTGTGATATTTGGAATATATTTCCTTTTTGATTTATTAATCTGTCAGATATCCTTTGGAAGTATGTATGAAATTTTAAGCATTATCTTAATAGTCTGGACAAATGTATTGCCAAATATAATTATTGCAAACATTCAATTATTGTTTATCACTTGGTTATTAAATATCGAAATGTTATTTAAAGTCTTAAACGTTGCTTTACATAGAATTTTAATGAGACGCAAAAGGAACGACGAAAATTTCTCACGAAATATTGAAATATTACTTAAAGTTGACAAATCGCTAAAAAAATGTTATAACACATTAAACAATTTATATTCCTTTCAGATTTTAGGTTTCATAGCATTTAGCTATTTGATATTGCTATGCAACCTTTATTTCGTTATAAATATCATCATCTTTGTATCAACAGATAAATACAAAATAAATTTTTACATATTTTATCTGAAATCAATTTTCCAAAGTATTTTCAGTCTATGTTTTATTACCTTCTACGTTTCGTCGATCATTAAACAAGTAAGTAACTCCCATTGCCAGAAATTGTGTTTGTCTTTTTCAAAATAAATCAAATATATTTTTTATTATCAAAAAAATTCCACATTTTGAGATATTTCATTTACATAAAACAAAATCTGATTCACTTATGGATATTATTTGTCGTCTATCAAATTAATTGCAATATAAATTAGAATTAAAAGTAAAATAATGTTTCTAACAAAAACCATCCATCATTTTGAAATCTCGAAATCTTTTACATGACAGTTTGACTAATTTACATATATTACATGAATTAATATTTTTATAATAATAATATTAATTGTCAATCCTTTGTGCTGAATATGTGTCCTAAACCATTAATCATGGTTTTCAACTCAATTCTCAAGTTAAATGGCATTTTTGGACTATGGCCATATCATAAATATAAATCTGGTAAAATTGAAGTTTCTAAAACAAAAGCATTATTCTCCATAACCTTTTTCTCGATTTACTTGTTACTCACATATGTGATTACCTTTGGAGGTAGTATATTTCAGTCAGTGGGTTATTCTAATATGTTTTATATGATATCTCAACTTGCTGGAGGAGTTTATGTTTCCGAAATAGGAGTTGCATTTTTCAATGCCTTTTACAAAGGGAAAACAATATATTTATTTATTCAAAGAGTTTACAGGATATTGAGACGTTTGAAACTTAAAACACGCAATCAAACTAAAAAATTATATAAAGATGTGTTGTGCCTAAGCATTTTAGTAATTGGGTTACTAACAGTGGTCGAAATTTCTATTATTGGAGTTACAGCTAATCCAATAAAAGGAAGAAAAAATTTCATACTGTTTATACGAGATTTCACAGTTACTGTGATTGAAGTAAATGTTTTAGTATTTTATGTGATTTTGACCATTTATTTAAAAAATGCATGTGTTTCTATAAATTCAGTATTAATAGATATTATGGAAAACGGATCGAATAATTCAAAATTTTCTGATAATATTGATCTAGTATCAAGAATCTACACAATGTTTATTGAGTGTTTAAATGATTTTAACGAAATATACTCAATTCAACTATTCACTGTGATATTAAGCAATTATGTCCGTTTGCTTGTAAATTACTATTATTTAATGTATAAAATTATTTTTAACCCTACAAGAATTGTTAGACTTTCAACTTTATTGTTTCTACGAAATTTTCTACATTCAGGATTTATATTTTGTTTTCTAACTCGATATGTTTCCACTTTAATTAATCAAGTAAGTATTCTTTAATTAATGTATATAATATCTTATTAAGATGAATTGGCATCAACTGCTGATGTATTAATTAACTATGTTTACTTTTAAATTACTTGTCCTTTCACATAAATATTTATAATATTTTTTTCTTATATCTTCTACACATTGTTTTAGGTTGTATTTTTAAGTCTTAAAATTATAAACATTAATTTATTTATGTAAATTTTAATTTGTAATACATTCATAAGTCTTAAACAAACGCAGAAGGAACAATGAAAATTTCTCACGAAATATTGAAATATTACTTAAAATTGACAATTCGCTAAAAAAATGTTATAACACATTGAACAATTTATATTCCTTTCAGATTTTAGGTTTCATACCATTTAGCTATTTGATATTGCTATGCAATCTTTACTTCGTTATAAATATCATCATTTTTCGATCAACAGATAAATACAAAATAAATTTTTACATATTTTATCTGAAATCAATTTTTCAAAGTATTTTCAGTCTGTTTTATTACCTTCTACGTTTTGTCGACCTTTAGATAAGTAAGTAACTCCCATTGTTTGAAATTTTGTCCGTCTTTCAATATTTCATTTACATAAAACAATATCTGATTCACTTATGGACATTATTTATCGTCTATCAAATTAATTTCAATATGGATTAGGGTTAAAAGTAAAATAATGTTCAAAACCATTCATTAATCATATTGAAATCTTTTACATGACCCTTTGAATGATTTACATATATTACATGAATTAATATTTTTATAATAATAATATTAATTGTCAATCTTCTATGCTGAAAATGTCTCCTAAACCATTAATCGTGGCTTTCAACTTAATTCTCAAATTAAATGGCATTTTTGGACTATGGCCATATGATAAATGTAAATCTGGTAAAATTCAGATTTCTAAAATAAAAGCTTTATTCTCCATAATCTTTTTCTCGATTTACATGTCGTTCACATGTGTGATTACCTTTGGAGGTACTATATTTCAATCAGTGGGTTATTCTAATATGTTTTATATGGTATCTCAACTTGATGGAGGAGTTTATGTTTCCGAAATAGGAGTTGCTTTTTTCAACGCCTTTTACAAAGGGAAAACAATATATTTATTTATTCAAAGAGTATACAGGATATTGAGACGTTTGAAAATTAATACACTCAATCAAAGTCAAGAATTCCATGAAAATGTATTGTGCCTAAGCATTTTAGTAATTGGGTTTCTAACAGTGGTCGAAATTTCTATTATTGGAGTTATAGCTAATCCAATAAAAGGAAGAAAAAATGTCATACTGTTTATACGAGATTTCACAGTTACTGTGATTGAAGTGAACGTTTTAGTATTTTATGTGATCTTGACAATTTATTTAAAAAATGCATGTGTTTCTATAAATTCAGTATTAATAGATATTATGGAAAATGGGACGAATAATTCAAAATTTTCTAATAATATTGATCTAGTATCAAGAATCTACACAATGTTTATTGAGTGTTTAAATGATTTTAACGAAATATACTCCCTTCAACTATACACTGTGATATTAAGCAATTATGTCCGTTTACTTGTAAATTACTATTATTTAATGTATAAAATTATTTTTAACCCTACAAGAATTGTTAGACTTTCAACTTTATTGTTTCTACGAAATTTTCTACATTCAGGATTTATGTTTTGTTTTCTAACTCGATATGTTTCCACTTTAATTAATCAAGTAAGTATTCTTTAATTAATGTGTATAATATTTTATTAAGATGAATTGGTATCAACTGCTGATTGTATTAATTAACTATAAAACTTTTAAATTACTTATCCTTTCACATAAATATTTATAGAATTTGTTTCTCGTATCTCGTACAGTTGTGTTCTTAAGTCTTAAAATTATAAACATTAATTTATTTATGTAAATTTTAATTTGTAATCATTCATAAATTATAATTATTAATATTAAATTGGATGACGAAATCGTGTAAACGTTAAAATCAATAACAATTATCATAGCAATTTTAGATATACTCATATTAATAGCTAATGTAAAAATGTCTCTAAGTCTTCTATTTGGAAAATCTTTGAGACCTCTTTCAATATTAATGAACATTTTAGGATGACATCTTATTACCATATCAAAAATGGAATCATTATAATTTCTAAATTTAAATCCATTGTGACTGTGTGATTTATAATTATTTACAGTTTTGTTTTAATATTAAATATCAGAAGAAGCACGCACATTAAATACAAAGCATATTCTATGCTATTTATTATAGTTTCTAAAATATACCTTGTTATATATGGAACTGAGATTATTGTGATTTTCTCCTTTGGAATTTACAATGCAAAAAAATTAGAACCATTTTAGTTGCAAATTTTTTTATGTAATTAAAGATCTCATGTGTTTTCGTTTGAAGAAAAATATTTTGAAAATATACAAACATCTCTATAAGCATTGTCTTATACTTACTTTTTCATTTCCTGTGCTTTATGTGTTAATAAAATCACTGCTGTTGCATCAAAGGAAAGTAGTTTGCAGGTGATAATTGAGCTTTACTTGATCTCATTAAGCATTCCTAATATTATTAAAGCTTGCGCTAATATATTTTATGCTGTATCAGTGAAACATTTGAATTTGGTCCTTGAAGTGATTAATTATAATATACAAACTTGCATGAATAATTACCAAATGAATTCTACATTTGTAGAAAATTTACAAGCACGTTTGGACATTTACGACAAGTTTAGAGAGTGCATCAAAAGATATAATGAAAAGTATTTTGTATTCCTTTTGTTTGTATTGTTTGGTAATTTCATCTCATCATTTGTTAATAGTTATTTTGTAATGTTCGAAGTAATCTTTTACATATTAGTTAATCATATGGCAAATTTGGCAAAAGAAGTAAGTAGCACTAATAATATTTATTTGTACAATGTTTTATTATTGTATTTTGTTTAAAAATATATTAAGTAGATTGAATAAGTAAATACTAATTTAACAAATTTCAATTTAAAAATATAAATGTTAATTAATATTCAATAACAATGTATCATGACCTTTAAAAAAACATTCATCATTATATTATTATTAGATTGTTTGATAAAATGGTAAAATTAATCAAAATAAGTAATTAGTAAATCCCTTGTAAATAGTATATAATTTTAGTGCATTTTAGTAAGTGAAAATGTCTCTTGGTCATCAATTAATCCAATCATTGAAACCAATTTCAATATTAATGAACATTTTAGGCTTAAGACCGTATTACTCTAACAAAAATGGAATAATTACATATTCCAAATTCAAATCCGTCATTACAATGTGTTTTATAATAACGTACAGTTTTGTTTTCTACGTATTCAATCTCGGAAGAGATTCACAGATTAAACACACTGCAACCTATTCATTGATATTTATTATAGTTACTAAAGTATATATTTATGTATATGGAATTGAGATGATCGTAATTTTTTGTTATGGATTTTATAATGCAAACAAACTGGAACGCTTTATGACACAAGTTTTCGATGTAATTAAAGATCTTATGTGCTTTCGATTGAAAGAAAAAATTTTAAACATCTACAAAAGTCTCTACAAACACTGTTTGACATTTACGGTTTGTTTTCCAGCGTTTTATATAATAATAGAACTTTCTATATCTATAATTTTGTTGATTCGTGTTAATTTTGAATTATTAATTGTGATTTATTTGGCTTCAATTAGCATTCCTAATATTATTGAAGCTTGTGCCAATATTTTTTATGCTGCGACAGTGAAACATCTTAATTTAGTCCTTGAAGTGGTTAACTACAATATACAAAATTATATGAATAATTACCAAATGAGTTCAAGATTTGTAGACAACTTACAAGCACGACTGGATATTTACAACAAGTTTGGAGCCTGTATTCAAAGTTATAATCGGATGTACAGTTTCTTCCTTTTTTGGATTTTGTTTGGAAATTTCACTTCGTCGTTCGTTAATAGTTATTTTATAATGTTCAAAATAGTTTTCGATTTTCAGTCTATTATCGGTTTAGCCACACTAATGTTTGTAAAAAATTGCATGAAGAGCATCATTAGTTTTTGCATACTGGTTACTCATATGGTCAATTTGTCAAATGAAGTAAGTAAATATTTGTCCTTGGTAAGTTTCTAAATAACTTTTAAAATACTATTTAATAAGTAAAATATTATCAAACTAATATTAGAATTTTCTCCTGTATATAATATGTCACATCTTGCGTGGTACTAAATTTTTATCAATTATTTTTTAAATGAATATTTTTTTAAAATGTTGATAAAAAATTATCATATTGTAGTTGGGTTTTGAGAATGTTAAGTGATTAAAATGGCTGGCGATATAAAATATATACATATGAAAGTTTTAATATTATTTATATATTGATTTATTTATTCCAATTTTAAAAATATGAGCACTACAAAATTTTCTATTTGTTTGTCAGTATTTTATTTAGTAATGTACTTTTCTGTATATTTTCTGAAATTCCTGAAATTTTGAGGTTTTGTGCCAATATTTTTATGTTATAACAGGATAATTATGATAAAAAGACTAAATAGATTTGCAAAGTATGATACTCAGAAACTCGGGAGAGTGTATCAAAAGGTATCAAATGTATAGTTTCCATTTTTTGATTATAATTAGGAAATTTCGCTTCGCCATTGGTTAATATTTAGCTATTTCGTAATGTTCAAAATAGTGTTCATTTCTAAACAGATTATTGGTTTAATCATACTATTGTTTATCAAAAATGGACAATATGTCTGATGAAGTAATATTTAGTAAGTCCTAAATGAATTGATTTGAGTAGCATTTAATAAGTAATTTATTACCAAACGAAAATTTTCATGTATTACATGATACTTCATTTCCATTACTTCCCTATTTTGAAATATACATGGAACTTCACTTATAAGTTTATGTTCATCTGTTTCAATTCGTTATTATATATTGGTTCAACTTTGTCAGGTGATCAAGATGGTTAATAAGAAAAGAATAACTTCTCCATTTGCAGTAATATATTATTGCATGATAAGCTTTGGACTTAAACCATATTATTTCAGTGCAGGTGAAATAAAAATATCTATATGGAGAAGTATTTTACCAATTACTTATGCACTGATTTATTTAACCACATTTTATTATTCCTATATTAAAAGTAGTAAGACTGGAAAATTGATTGGTTTATCGCAAGTAATATCTTTAACGAAAAAAGCGCATTCATTTAGTTTAACAATTATAATACTTTTGTATTATTATTTAAGTTTTAGAAATTTAAAAGTTATAACCACTTTCAGAAATAAACAAAGGCTTATTAATAAAGAGTTTCGACGTTTGGGAATGGACAATTATATGAGATCTAGTAATAAAGCTATATACCAAAAATCAGTATTTTTGATTGTCGTATTAATTTTAATGGATTCTATAATACTAGATGTCATTCTCGCAAACCACATCTGGGCACATGAAATTGGTTCATTACAAGTAGGTCTCAGAATTTATTTACACAGAATACCCGAAGTAATTTTACAAATTATTCAAATACTTGTGATTATATGGTTTAGTTCTCTGGAATGCAACTTCAGAATGATAAATTATATGTTGAAGTATTTATTGAATAAAAACAATTTACATGAACATGTAATGCAACTAATCAAACTATACATAAAAGTACGCAAATCAGTGGATACAATCAATTATTTGTATAAAACACACTTGCTAGTAATTCTGGTCTTTAGTATGATATGTTTGCTATTCAATGTTTATACCACAATTTTAGTTTTTATGAATTATCTATCTTACAGTAAATTTTTTATGATCTATTCAATCAAGAACACATTAACAACAATTTGCAATCTGTATATTTTATGTAACAGCGTGGAGGACCTGAAACGTGAAGTAAGTGTTTATTTATATTAATTTGTAATACGAGTTTAAGTAAATTTTTCAGAGTTTAATTCATTTGTTGCTTTTTGTCAAAATATTCTTTTTGAATAAACTTATTTTTCATAGTCCATCAAATAATATATTGATGACGAAGATATTCTATGAGGCCAAGAATTTTTTTACCTACGACAAAAATTAAAATTTTAATTAGTTACAACGATTTGATTCCACTGTTTTATTTAATAACTGATTTTTCTGTATCTATAATTTTACTGATCCGAGTTAATTTCCGATTTATGTGATTTATTTGACCTTATTTAATATTCCTAATATTATTCAGACTGGTTCCAATATTTTTTATGCCATGTCAGTGACACATTTGAATATAATGTTGACGTATAATTATAATCATATATTTTAAAAAAAATGTGTATCAGTTCCATTTTTTGGTTGTTTTTGAATTTTAATTCGCTATTTGTCAATAGATATATTTAATTAATTACTTTGTAATATTCGAAATTGTTCATACTGAATCATACCAAATATCAAATTTGTCAGTTGAAGTTGTAGTATTTGTCCTTGGTAAGTTTCTAAATGACTTTTTAAGTAGTGTTTAAAAAGTAATTCACTACCAAATGGAAATTAAAATTTCATCCTAGTAACGCATTACATGATACTCCATTTAAATTATTCTGTTATTTTCAAATGAACATAAAATTTCACTTATAGTTTTGATTGGAAATATTAGTATGTAGTTAGGTTTTGTCAACCTTAGGTTATAGAAATGTTTAAAAACAGAAACTTTTCTCCGTTTACAGCGATTTATTGTTGTATGATTATCTTTGGATTAAAACCCTATTATTTTCGAGCTGGCCAAACGAAAATATCTATATCGAGAAGTTTTTTACCCATTATTTATTCACTTATTTATTTGACTATATTTTATTATTCTTATATAAAAAGTAAGAAGAATACAACATTGGTACAATTATCACAAGTAATAACATTAACGAAACAAGCACATTTTAGTAGTTTAACAATTATACTAGTGTGGTATTATTATTTAAGTTTTAGAAATTTAAAAATTATAAGTTCATTCAGATATAGACAAAATTGTATTAATCAAATGTTTCGACGTTTTGGAATGTATAAATATATGAAGGCCAATAATAAAGTTATTTACCGAAAATCAATCATTTTGATTATTGTATTGATTTTCATTGATTCAGGAGTACTAAATAGCATTCTCGCATATAATATTTGGATAAATGAACTTGGTTCTCTACAAGTAACTCTTAGAATTATTTTCTACAGGTTCCCTGAAATGATAATACAAATTATACAAATATTTGTGGTTGTATGGTTTAGTTTTCTGGAATGCAACTTTAGAATGATAAATTACACATTGAAAAATTTATTGCTTAAAAAAAATTTTAATTCAAATGTGGTGCAACTAATCAATCTATACGTAAAAGTGTGCAAATCTGTAGACACAATAAACCACTTGTATAGAACACACTTGTTAATAATTCTAACCTTTAGTATGATAACTTTGTTATTTAATATTTATGCTACTATTTTAGTCGTTATGAACTATTTATCCCACAGTAAAGTTTATATAATATATTCGATCAAGAACACGCTAAGAACTATATACAATTTGTATATAATATGTAATAGTACAGAGGATCTGAAACGTGAAGTAAGTGTTTATTTATTTCTATTAATTATTAAAGTTAATTTATCTATTTAAGCAATTTTCAGATTTTAAAATGTATCCTTTGTGTTTTATTAAAATATTAACAAAACCTCTTTTAATAATTCGATTAATTTATAATTTAACGGCGTACAATTAATGGTGGAGTATTAGGAAACAATTTTGCATGACCAATCTCAGCCTCTCATCGTTTCAGTTAAAAAATTATCACATCACTTTTTTATTTTAAAGTGACTTAATTCCCATATTGTTTACAGTTCGTTTTTATATAATGAAATCCTGTATGAATAATCTGTTTGATGAATTTAACAACTCAACTGAAAGGAGTAAAAGAAATTGTATTAAAAAAAAAATAATTTTTTTGAAGGTTTCATTCAGTTTTATTATTTTCAAATACACACAAAAAGATTTTACTTTCGTTACCATTTATTTATGAATAACGTAATGCTTATTCAATTTAAATCAATAATAAATTAAAAATTAATTGATGATCATTTTGCCGAATTATTTTATTAGAATTCGTTTTACTATTGATTTCTCAATTGTGTTAGAACGCATTAGTAGCTATAACAATATTACGATTACATCAATGTTTGTTTCTCACGAAACAAATTACTGATGAAATTTTATCCAATATTAAAAGTAACAAAATGTTGTTTGAAAACCAAAATTATCCGTTAGCACCTATCGCTAATTCGATGATAATCTGTGGATTGAGACCTTATTACTTTTCTAAAAATGGACATCCGAAGCTATCGCTATGGAAATCTGCTCTGCCAATATTACACTCATCCATATTCATTGGAGTAGTTGGTTTCACAGATGATTACGAAATAGAATTAACAAAACTGCGAACTTCGAAGGTGGTGACTGTTTTGGAAAAGGTTTTCTTCTTCATTTTAGTATCTACACTAAGCGTTACATACATCTCCTGTTTTACAAAATGGAAACAAATAACGGAGGTTTTAACTAATGTGAAAAGTTTGGAAAATCAACTAATCCTTGAAAACCACATGCAAAAGAAAATTACACACATTAAGACATGTGTTTATAGACACGCATTTTATTATGTGTTAATTTTAATTTTCTTGTACAGCTTCGTCCTTGAAATCACATTGTGTGTGTTCATATTTGGACCCGAGAATGGATACCTCTTCGTTTTACTAAGGTCATTTTCCAACTTAATTCCGTTTGTAATAATTACCAACATCCAAGTTCTGATTTCGGTATGGTTTTACCAGATCCGAAACTATTTTTTCCTTATTAACAGTCTGTCAAAAACAATTGACTACAAAGACAGTTCATCATTTAAAAAGACAATACGAAAAGTGGTGAACATGCACAAATTTTTAACAAAATTAACGAACAAAATGAATGTTTTATACAGTAAACACCTTTTTTTATTGATGACTTTAAATTACACCTTAATACTTAGTTATTTATTTGTAGCCATATTTATGGTTCTGTTTGCTAAAAGAGAAAGCATGTTGCATATTTTATATTCGACTAAAATTATTTTACAAGCTGTTTTTAACTTGAGTTGCTTGAGTACATATGCCGAAAATTTGAGAACTGAAGTAAGTACTTTTACAACATAATTCATAAACTGGAAAAACTGGATTCAAAATATATATATTATCGCTATTAACATCTTTCTAACAAAACACTATATATTTAATGATATTTAAATTATTGAAATTTAGATTCAATCTTTTATAGTTAAATTTTAAATCACGTAGTTCCATTACTGTAATCACCTTATTTGCATTCGGTAATGATAACCTATCAAAACAAGAAATCAAGTATGAAAATTGAAAATTAAGTTGCAGTTGCTTTCTTTAGAAAAATTTGTGTTAAAACAGGTTTTTGAAATAATAATTTATTAATTGCCTTATTTAATAACTACTTGTTTTAGTATTTCAAATATATTAACAAGATATTTAGGAGCACTTTATTATTATCAACTAAATAAGTAATTTCAATAAAACGTTGTGTTCTTAATGTATTTGTAAATTAAGGTTCCAATAATATTAACCAAATTGTAACAGCCAAGTTCATCGATAATATGGGAGTGAAACATAAAATCTTAAACAGTCTAGTAAATATTATTGAAATCGTGTCCGCTCAACAACCATATTACACTACTAAGGAAAAAATTAGAAAATTCTCATATTGGAGATTTATTTTGGCATTAATTCAAATAATAATTTACCTACAATTTATAATTCTTCTTCCTGCATATTATGCACAGGTGACATACAAACAACCTACATACATGTTATCGCAAATGCTAAACGCGTATCTTGGATTTATGCTGGTTAGTATGACGATTTCTTATGTTTTAGGATTTCTAAATTTTAAATCATTGGTTCGTTTAGACAACTCGATTGTCAAAGTGAATCAAGATTTATCAAAATTGAATGAAAATTTAACAATTGAAAAAATTAACAATGACTACTCACCTGAACAACAGGTATTAATATTTATTTTTATAATTTCTATACTATTTGATCTTTTTATGGGTATCCTCAATTTTCGTTCAATAATGAATTTTCTGAAAGTTTTGTGGATATTGTTTTGCACTTTCATCCCTCATAAAATTAATATTTGCAATCAATTTTGCGTTTCATCGTGGTTCCATGCTTTGCAGCCAATATTTGAAATAATTAATCAACTTTTATCAAAATATTTAATCAATAAAAAACAAAATTTTCGACTAGACCTAATTGAGTATATCAAAGTCATCCAAATTATAACCAACATATTTCAACGTGCTAACAATATCTTAAGTTGGCATTTCTTAATAATCATGTCATTACATTATTTTAACCTAATGGGAAATGCATATTTAATATTGTGCCATTTTCTATTTGACCAAGAATCTGGAATGACCGGATATTATTTTTTGGCCATCGAAAACTGTTTAACATCAATTATTCTTTTATGGTTAATGTCGAAACAAACACGAAAGTTACAGTTGGAAGTAAGCATTTTGATTGTTTTTTATTTTTAAATACGTAATACAATATTTTTTCCATAACACAATTTATTTTGTAAGCGTAATAATAATTAATACAATACAATTTTATCCATTTTTTTATTAAATTTAATACTATATAAAATAATATAAATAACCACATTATTTAAAATAAATTTATAAAATGTTTAATAAAACCAATATTAAATTAGTTTAAAAAGTAATTTCGTTAAAACAATTAATGATGAATAAGTATACACATCTATAAATTAGAGTTCTATTTATTATCTTCCATTAACTTAATTGTACAATATTGTAATAAAATTTACAGTAAGAAGGAAACAAGTCGATAATATGGAGGTGAAAGAAAAAATCTTATCCATTTTAGATATTAATATTGAGATCTTGTCTGGCCTACAACCATATAAAATTGCTAATAATGGAATTAGAAAATTGTCGTTTTGGAAAATTGTAGTACCTATAATGCATATGATAATTTATATAGAATACGTTATTTTTATTCATTCATATTTGAATGAGGTTGGTTATAAACAGTCTTCTTTTATCTTAACTCATACTCTATATAGTTATATTGTATTTTTGTTAACTACATTGATGATTTCATATGTTTTTGGTTTTCTAAATTCCAAATCGTTTTGTCAATTATCTGATAAAATTTCAAAAATGAATCAAGATTTAACGAATTTTAAACAGAAATTATCAGTTAAACTAGTAAGCGATGTTTCACATGACCAAACGCTTATAATAATAATTTTATTATTCAATCGATTATTGGAGTTTTTAGTGAATTTAGCCAATTTTCGTACTGTATTGGACTTTCTGAGAATGTGGTGGATAATGTATCGAAGCTGTATCCCAACAACAATTTGTATCTGCATTCAATATTCCGCCACTAAATGGATTATTAGTTTGCAAACAAAATATGAAATAGTCAATAAGTTGTTATCGAAATATTTAATAAGCAACAAAGAAAATTTTCGGCAAGACATAATGAAGTTTACCAAAATTTCCCAAACGATAATCAACATTTTCAAACACGCAAACGATTTATTAAGTTTGAATTTTTTAATAACTATGTCGCAGAATTATATTAACCTAATCGGAAATATATATTTGATATGGTGTCATTTTCTATTTGACGGTGATTCTATTCTGTCCGGATTTTACTTAATTGCGTCCAATAACTGCATAACAGCCATCATTCTTCTGTGGTTAATGTCAAAACAGGCACAGAACTTAAAACGCGAAGTAAGTACTTTAATTTATTCTCCTTTTTATTAATAATATTAATTAATAAATAATATGTCCAAAAGAAACAATGCGTAACATCTAATTAAGTTGAACAAATAAACATGCTTTTATATTTATTACGACTATCAACATCAATCAGTCTTGCTATAAATATGGTAGTGGAAAACTCCAATAAATTCCTCGTTATTTTTGAGGTTTTGTGCGGGTTACAGCCTTATTCTACCACAAAATATGGACATTTAAAATTATCAATATGGAAAATTGCGTTTAGTTTAATTAACATACTACTATTTTCGTTTCATATATTTAATTACAAAACATTTCAATATGAAACTGATTTCTTTATGCCGTCAATTGTGTTAAGATTTTTACAGTTTGCATACATTGTATTTCTGTTTTTAGTTTTAATAATTTCAAACATCTTATCTTTTATTAATGGTAAAGAATTGTATACGTTAAAAAGTGAGTATGTTGATATTAAGCATGAAATTTGCAGTTTAAGTTTTACCTTGAAGTTGGAAAAAAGAAAACATATATTTGGCCCTCAATGTTTACTTCTAATTTGGTTAATAAATATGATTATTTTTGCTTACTTATGTTTTGAGTTTTATGACTCAATAATATTAAAAATAAAAATTGAATTAATCAATCTTATATTTAAAATTCCTTACACTGTTTATTCGTGTGTTCAAATTAATATTGTATCTTGGTATTTGAGTTTACAGGACATGTATGAAATAATTAATTGCATTTTAGGAGACGTAATGAAAGATAACAACAACCCTAATTTTGGGAAAAATATTGATCAACTTCTGAAACATTTTAAATCTGTTACAATTATTCTTAACAAAGTAAACACTATTTACACACTACACATATTATTAATAGTTATAATGATATATTTGGATATCCTTGTCAATGGGTTTCTGATATTATATGATTTAGTATTTCAAGATGAAACGAAAAATTTGGGAGCAATGACGATTTACAGCGTACAAGTAGTTATAACTTCAATATTCAGTATTTGTATATTATCCAAACGCGCTGATGACTTAAAACGGAAAGTAAGTAATAATATTACTAAAATTACCAAATTAAATTTTAATATTGCCGGCATACAACTTCCATATTATTTTAGATTATTTAGTGTAAGTAATAATTTTTATTGAATATTTTTTTTTATATAGATTAATAAATTAATAGTATTCTGATAATAAACATTACATTACATGCGAGTGAATAAAACTAATCAACAAGTTTTTATATCCATTAAAAGCATTACCTTTAATCAGTCCTACAAACATGGTAGTAAAAAATAAAAATAAATTCCTGGATATTTTCGAGGTCTTTTGTGGCTTGCAGCCTTATTCTGTCACAAAATACGGAAGTTTAAAATTATCAATATGGAAAAGTGTATTTCCTATAATTAACACGCTATTATTTTCTATTATTCATGTATATAACTACAAAATATTTCAAAATGAAACTAAATTCAGTATGCCCTCAAATGTGCTACGATTTTTACAATTTGCGCATATTACATTTCTTTTACTAAGTTTAATTATTTCCGGCGTATTATCTTTTATTAATGGTAAATATTTGTACTCGTTAAAAACTGAATTAGCTGAAATTAGACACGAACTTTTGAATTTAAATTGTGCATTGAAGTTTAAGGAAAGCGGAGACCTATTTGGGTCTCAATTTCTACTGAAAATTTGGCTATTAAATATTATTATTTTTTCTTCCTTAAGTTTTGGATTTAACGTTTCCACAATACTAAAACTTTTAAAAATAATATTCATCATTCTAATATATAAAATTCCATATACGGTTTGTGCATGCGTCGAAATTAAGATTGTATCTTGGTATTTGACTCTACAGGACAAATACGAAATGATTAATTGTATTTTAGAAGGTGTAATGAAAAATAACAATAAATATAATTTTAATAAAAAGATTGATCAACTTCTTATATATTATAAAATAATTACAATTATTCTTAACAAAATAAACTGTATTTATAACCTTCAAGTATTGTTAATAGTAATTATGAACTACTTGGATATTCTTGTGAATGGATTTCAGATACTGTACAATATCATATTTCAAGATAAAATGACACATTTAGGATTAATGTATGTTTATTGTAACTTCCATATTTAGTCTTGGTATATTATCAAAGCATGCCCATAACTTAAATCTAAAAGTAAGTAATATAATAATAATTCTATTTCTAAAATTGATAATTTTGATATTGTTAATTGTTTGTAATATTTGTGCCATGATCGTAACATTTGTGTGTTTCCCAAACATATATATATATATATATATATATATATATATATATATATATATATATATATATATATTAGCAATTATTTTTATTAGATGATGTGGAGTAACTATTTTTTGTTTGTCAATATTTGAAAAATATAATTTCATTAAAACATTTC
The DNA here is from genome assembly GCF_024364675.1 of Aethina tumida. Taxonomy (NCBI): domain Eukaryota; kingdom Metazoa; phylum Arthropoda; class Insecta; order Coleoptera; family Nitidulidae; genus Aethina; species Aethina tumida. Next base: position 16,660,923 of record NC_065437.1, on the reverse strand, counting down.
CTTTATATGATTAAAACAAACTAAAAACAATCAGTAAACATGGTGGTTGCAAATAACAACAAAATTCTGAATGTTTTTGAGATATTCTGTGGTTTGCAACCATATCATGTTGTAGATAACAGATTGAAATTATCTAAATGGAAAAGTTTAGTTCCCGTACTTGTAATAATAATATACTCAATTGTTTTATATAATTATTGGAAAAATGAAGAAAAATTTGATTTACCATCGAAAATATTGCACAATGCACAGTTTTATTATTTTATAACTCAATGGCTAGGATTAATATTGTTCTATTTCATAACATTTTCTAATGTCAAACGATTATACATATTAGAAAATGAGGTCAAAAACATAGAACTACAACTAGAACGTATTTATCCAATATTAGGACGCAAAGAAGTCGTTAATGTCTGTGAAGTTTATCTGAAAATATTGTTACTAAATTGTGTACTGGACATTGTATTCTGTGGCTTATATTTCGAATCATTCTTGATATATCTCAAATCAACATTGCTGACCTTAATATTTGAAATTCCTTATACTATTACCGAATGTATATACATTGGCCTTATATCCTGGTACCACAATTTATATCACAAATACTCATTGTTAAATTGTACTTTAAAATACATAGTACAACGAAATGAACCACCTCGTAAATTGAATCAACTGATTAAAAGGTTCAAGGCAATTTCGAAAGTATTAGAAAATGTAAATAGACTTTACAATATACTTAATTTATTGTCACTCATGATGAACTACTTTGAAATACTGGAAAACGGTTTTCTTTTACTATATTATTTACTGTTTAACAACAATTTACCCAATTTTTTGCAAATGTTCCTTTTTAGTTCTCAAGCATTTTTAAGTGCAGTTTTCAATATTACATTCTTATGTCAACAAGCAAATAAATTAATACGAGAAGTAAGTAACGAAAATAATATCCATTTACTTAATTGTTAATCTAGATGGTAAGTTAATCCATTAAAAGCTTGCCTAAACAAGTTACCTTCAAATTGATTAGATTACTTCGTGTAAACAAGCAAGGAGTTAAAATTAATTTTAGTAGAAATACTGCATGTAATATGTTGGTGTCAAACACCAATATTTTTCTTAACATATTTGAAATTTTTTGCGGGTTACAACCGTATTTTGTTAAAAATGATAATATTCAGTTGTCCAAATCCAGAAGTGTATTTTCTTTATTGCATTTCGTATCATTTACCGCACATATAACTATATACTACGGATACAAAGATAGCGAAGATTATATTTTGACATCTACAGTGTTGCATGCTCTACAATATTATTACCTCATATTTCTTGTATTCAGTTTGTTAATCATTTATATATGTAATTTTATCAACTATAAAAGAATAAGCACATTGGAAATTCAGGTCTCAGATATTGAAATTGAACTGGACCGTTTTTGTACAAATCCAAATCTAAGAAAGAACGGGTGTTTTTGGAAAACTCAGGCCCTATTGGTTGTTTGTTTTGCTAACATTTTTGTGACTATTGGATTGTCTTTGTTAGTTTATAAGTCCTTGCTGCATTTCCTAAATTCATTATGGGTTAATTTTCTGTTCAAAATACCTTATATTATTTATTCGGGTGTCCAAATAATTGTTACATCGTGGTATCTTGATTTGGAACAGAAATATATCATAATTAATAACATATTAGCACATTTAACACACAAATCAAATTATGATAAAAATATAGACGATATTATGAGAATACATAAGTCCATCACTTCTATTTTGAAAGAATTCAATGCATTTTATACTTTAAGTATTCTACTTATATTAATGAGAGACTATTTTGAAACTATTGGAAATGTATTTTTCATCATATATCATATAATTTTCGCGAAATCCAAGTTTGTCTCCTATTTATATCCCATGCAGTCTGTGATAAGTTCAATTTTTAACATATGGTTTTTATCCTCACATGGAAATAAGATAAACAGAGAAGTAAGTTAATAATCAAATTATAGATTGCACAGTTTTTAATCTAGTACTTCTGATAATATTATATAATACAAAATATAATTAAGAAAAAAATTTATTGCATAATGTACAATTTTATTATTTTATGATTCAATTACTAAGATTAATGTTGTTCTATTTGATAACACACACAGGAATAAATTATACTTAATCAAAAACTTGTCACAATTTTCACCAACGTTCGTTTTTAATTTGTAAGTACAACAAAGTACAACTTTCAATATTACTTTCTTATCACAAAAAGCAAACAAATTAATACTTGAAGTAAATAATAAAATATTAATTTATTTTTAATTAATTGAATGGTGGACAGCAATTCTATTAATTTTATTAAATTACTTTGTATAAACAAACAAGAAGATGAAATTAAGTTTAATGAAATATTTCTTATAATATCGTCATGTCAAACACCAACATTTTACTTGATATTTTTGAAATTTTCTGCGGGTTACAACCGTATTCTGTTAATAATGGAAATATTATATTATTATCCATATGGAAAAGTGCATTTTCTATTCTTCAGTTCATATTATTTACCACACATATAACTATATACTATGCATACAAAGATATGGTGAAATCTACAGTGCTACATATTTTGCAGTATTATTATCTTGTGTTTCTCGATTTTAGTTTGTTCATTATATATTTTTTAAATTTTATCAACTATAAAAGAATAAAGAAATTGGAAATTCAGGTTAATGACGTTCAGTTTGAACTTGACCGTTTTTATACAAATTTAAATTTAAAGAGGTGTAAATGTTTTTGGAAACCTCAGATTTTGTTTTTTGCTTGCTTCGCTAATATTCTTATAAATATTGGTTTGTCTTTTTTAGTATTTAAAACGTTGTTGCAATTTCTAAATTTATTGTGTATTAGTCTCCTGTTCAAAATTCCCTATATTATCCATTCTGGATTTGAAATAGTTATTACATCGTGGTACTTTAATTTACAAGGAAAATATATCAAAATTAATAATATACTGATAAATTTGAAATACAAACGAGCTTATTGTAAAAGTATAGATAAACTGATGAAAATGCATAAATCCATAACTTGTATTTCGAAAAAAATTAATAGACTGTATGGTTTACATAATTTACTTATTTTAATAAACAATTATTTTGAAACAATAGTTAATTTATTTTTCATAATATATAATATAATTTTTGCTGTCCCAATGCTCACTTTTCATTTATACCCCATACAGTCTTTAATAAGTTCATTTTTTAATATATGGTTTTTGTCCATACAAGGCAATAATTTAAAACGTGAAGTAAGTAATCAACTGATTACATTATAACACTAACAACACATTTTTCTGTTAATATTAAAATTGATACATCACTCTCTTCTTGTTTCAGGCAAACAAAACGAAAATTATCCTTCTAGGAAGCTATGTACACCCTTCTGATGTTGTAGCAAGAAATTGCGTAAGTTTTGCAAAAGCATTCAGAATAAAGGAAATAATTAATTACAAACATTCGATTCTTTTTAGATCATAGTGGCCGTTTTACAACTAATGCAGAACAAGATATCGTTAAATGCTAGTAAACTATTCGCCATCGACTACGCTTTTCTATTTTCGGTATAAGCAACAATTCCATAAAAAATATTATTAATAGCTATAAATTTTATATTGTTTTAGGTCGGTGCGTCGATTTCCTCGTACCTATTCATCATGTTGCAATTCGAATGGGCAAGTCAGACTCCTAAGGTTGCAATAAATGCCACAGTCGCCACAACTTTATCACCACTGCATTAATTTTTATTGTGTCCTTTTACAATTGTGCTTATTGGTGTATATAAAAAAATAGTTTTATTGATTTTCTTTACTCACCTATCGCTCGTATTTTCGAGACAAGCGCGAGAAAAACCAGGGTGGCAATTAGCTGATGGGCCGCCATTCCACCAATCTGAAATAAAACGGAACAAAATTAAATTCATACGCAAAGTTCGCCTCCATAGAAAACCGGTGAGCATCGAGCTAATATTAGCTTAAAGATGTGTACATAAATTGTTTAACACAATAAAAAGTAACGGGATAATCAGTCGCAGACTTGTGTGAACGTTCCGTAAACTGAGGACCATTCACTTTGCCGCTCACGTGTGTCCTCCAATACATGATATGTCACAAATTTATAAGTATTTATTTATTACTGTTTTGCGTTTACTAATTGCCGTTAGTCCGTTGCGTATGGTAATTGTTGTAAATAAATTCGCGACTGCTGAACGGAATGTTTGGCGATTAAGGCGAGTCGGAAGTAGGACTTAGAACACGTGTGCTTTCTTGAATGTCCTGTATTTAAAGTTTATAATACATGAAAACTAATCTTATTTCAAAAGCATTTTTTTAATTTGTGGTGAATAAAAAATATTTAAAATATGTTCTAATTTTTTTTCATCGAGTCAAAAATACTCTTATTTAAATATATTAATACTAAAAATTTACAAAATATTCAGATTATTTATTCAGAATTAAATATTCATTAACAGTTTTGTATTTTTATATTAAATTTAAATTAAGGTTTAACAAATATGTAATTTTAAAAAATGAAAAAGAAATTAAAAGAAATGTATTGACTTAAAATTTTTCATGGACGTAAGTATGGAATAATATAATACAGGTAATAAATTTGGAAACAATTTATTAATATTTGGTACCAAAGCCTTTTTATTTAATGACTTCTCGACATCACCTGTTTATCGAGTCGACAAGATTGCGACACACTTCCATAGGAATGTTTACCCATTCTTCTTGTATAACTTAACACAAATGTTCTTCGTTGGTGATGTTTTTTATAGGATTTTTATTTCCAGATGTTTCATAGATATTTAATTAGAAATAAGTTTAAACTCTGCAAAAATCTATTTTTTACAAGCCTGGATATGTGTTTTAAATTGTTATCCTGTATTTTCCCCAAAGGGCAGCATATAATTTGCCACCGTGTCTAACTGTTGAATTTTGGTACTAGAAGAAAAAGAAAGAAAGAATTTCGGATAAGTTATAAAACACCCTGTATACTTACAACATCTAAATTCTAAATATTTATAATATGACGTTTAAATATTTTTTATTTTGTTTTTCAGTGCTTTATTTTCACTTAAATTAATTGTATATTAACCATCATAAAAATAGATTGAAATTTAAAGTTTATAACAAATTTTTAATTTCGAACATTTAATTTTATTATTTATAATAAAAGTTAAACTTTTGTACAGTCTTTAACTTGCAAGATACTAACATCAATTTCTTCCACTGTGTATTGTGAAGACCAAGACAATAGTCATTGTTCAAAAACCTTCTTGGAAGAAGAACGTGATAATTTATCACACGATTCTTTTATACCACTTTGTTGCTCAGCTGTTCACATATGGATTTGCAAATATTCCAGTGTGTTATTTGCTCAAAACACTCTTTAACAGTTCTGAAACGGCAGCAAAAGTTTTCAGACCTTTCAATTTTCCTCGCTTTCAATGCAAACGAAATATTAAAAAAAAATTATTAATTTATTTATTTACGGACGATTTCGCGGTCTTTAATTAAACGATTTTAACGCTCCACTGAACATTTTTAAAGAGTTAAGAAAGTGTCGGTTTTTGTTAACTGTTTTGAAAGTGCGGCGGAACTATTACAAAATAAATAAAAATATTTAACTCACTCTTAATGCATTATTCTGATTGAAGATTTGCATTTTTTTCTATCTGCAAACAATTACAGGCATAAATGGCACTTTCACTTAGAAAATAAATCTGAGTAAATAAAATTGAAATGCATTAATGCAATTTAAATTATAAGAATTATGTACTTGCTTTTGTCTTGACAATTGAAATCGAGCAAATAATTAAATATAAACAAAAAAAAAAAATAAATAAAAAGTAGCTTCTACCATAAGTGGGGAAATAAAACAATAAATTTAAGATGCCTCAGAGCTCTAGATAACTCTCCATCACCCTATATATCGTTTAACTAGAACAAAAAGATTGATTCTCAGTTCAAAATGCAATTTAATGAGTGTAATTCTGTATCATATTAACCATTAATCTGTGACCATATACGACTTGATAATGGTGATTTCTTGAATCATAAAGGCCGATGGAAGGCGCGCCCGAATTACTCACCACCTATTATTTAAATTCAGTTATTCCCATCCACCTCATAGAAATTGCATCAAACGAGCTCGAATCCTTTAAAGCCGGTGTTTATTTCAATTTGCCCCCATTGAAGAGCCCAAACAACACACATTATCCTCGTCGTCTTTAATTGGAGCAATAATTGATGCAATGCCGACGATAAAAATGACTTCAAAGTGAACTGAATCTCGATCTCCTTGAAACCGTTAAAAGATGCGATTCATCGGTGAATTAAATCGATTATATTGTAACAATGTAAAATTATTCCGAACAAAATGAATCTATTTTTATTTTGAATGAAAGTTAAACATTATACTTTCTGCTGTTTACGTTTAATCGCCGTGTATAATTTACGTGCAGCATTTTCAATAAACTTATAAACAACCGACTCGCATAACCATTATAACTGCATTTTCAGCGGAAATACAAAAGAGAAATTTCTTACGACAACTCGTAAATCGCTAACTGGATTTCTTTTTAGCGACAATATTATCGAAGCGTTCACTAGCAAACTAAAATCCACCGCTAATATTGTCGTGGGTGGATTGCCTTGGTATTTCCTGGTCTGCTGTATACAACTTTCAATTCACTCGGCTTGCTTTGGAGGCTAATTATACAGGTAAAGACATTCCCAATTATATTGGACGCCTGAAATATCGTTAAGATGTTGTTTGCTTAATTGAATCATCGGATCAAGTTCGTATTTGTTTTGTACAAAGTGTCGGACAGAATTACACTAACAATCTTCTATTACAGCCTCAACGAACTTAATAGTTAATTGAAGTTTATAAATAATACTGTTTTAACTTAAATAAATGTCATTTTTTTTCTGCAATATGTTAGTCGTTAGAAATTACTGCAATTAGTCGTAATGGCAATCCAACATGTTTATTAACGGTCCGCATAGTGTTTAATGATAAGCCCGCGCACATTCATACGGTTTATTGTGAGAAAAACGCTCGAATAATAAAAAACAAACTTGAATAGTATTGAATGAATAAATCTGCTCTGTAAAGACCTGACAGATGGACACAAGTCAACAATAACAGGTAGCCATACAAGTTGAATATCAGGCGAGTTTGTCTACCTGATTTTTTTCTTTCGTTATTAGTCCAGGTGTGGATTATCCAAGGTTTCAGTTCTAAAATTGTACGAAAACGTTTTACGTTTACCGAATCTTGCTGCCGGAAATTCAATAAAACGTTCGAGGTGTGACTCGTATGGGATTTTAAGATTATGACTCACACGAAGAAGCTGGAATTGGACCAGGTTTTTGAGATAACGCTACGGTGATTTAATTAAAAAAATAGACGAAGCCCGGGGCGCAAGTAATTATTGACTGGCGAAGAACAGTTAGTTGTTCCAGTTTGGAAGCGAATCTTTAACCGTTTTTGCCATGCAGTGTAACATATAATTATATTATATACCTTTTAAAACCTGATTGTTTCAACGAGTAATGATTTTTGCAATTAGTTACAAGCACTATAACTTACGTTTTCACTTTTTTGAAGCCACTAAAAGTACTGCAAAAAGTGTGGTTGTCGTGTCAGACCAAGAACAATACTGGCGCAAAGAAAAACTAATTATTTAGAAATCCCGTTTACATTGTTGATAAAAACTAGTTGTTTTTTTAAGAATATTGCAAAAATAACAACAAACATTAAATCTCCATTTCCCCAGTGATTTTGTAATTGTTTATTTTAATTTAATTCTCACGAATTTGCCTCACTTTAACTAACATTTCTTGAACTTTATATGTAAAAGATATTTTAGTATGTTAACAAATTAAATTGACTATGTTATCTTTTACGTTTCCTTCTACAAGTGCACGCTGTTAGTGGATGCTTAAGAGTTTCCTGTGGAAATGCACAGTTACCAGTAACTAAAAGCTGCCGTTCTTTTCCTTTCTACCGCACTCACATTCGTGTATTTATCAAGATTATCATGGGAATTGCATCGATTCCAGGACTCGTAATTGCATCTTAAACATCCGAGCAGATACAAAAACCCAATAAATTATTTAAATCGTAACCTCCACCCAAAAATATGCAGAACCAGTTAATACAAACGAGTCACGGTTGGGATGTCGCATTTGTCTTCTTTGAATGCGTTAAATTGTGTGGGTAAATTGCGTTTATTCGAAAACAATGCAGATGCAGAGATGTATGCATATCCCACCGATCTCCAACCAGCATCAATCAACGTTCAACGGTTCCACTTCCTATTTCCTGCATCTTTTGTGCAAGCTCATTATGACCGTTTAGGCTAATCTTTTTTATAGTTCGGCTGAACGAGATGGAAAGTTGTTGTGTAACAGAACTTTGTAACTGGAATTGCACAAAAAAAAAAAAGAAGCGAGTTCTAGAATACGAAGATATGGATCACGTTATGAAAAGAATGGCTGAATTAAAATTCCGAGCATAATATTTCCTAGCCATGTTCGTTCGGAATGCATTGTATTAGCAGATGGTGAGCTGTATTTAAGAGGTTTGTTGTTCATCTTCAATGAGGTAAGTGGAATACCGAAGGAGAAGCATTTGAATATTTTGCCCATTGGTAATACACACCAGGTAACTGAAGAAAATTACAAAATTTAGCTCCACTTAAAAGTCCATTAGTACCAGTAACATTTCCTAAACCTAGACATTCACGTAAAACTGTAAAATGTTAATTGTGAGGAATTTTTCCGGCTCATAATTTAAAACGCACCACGACACTAAATCAGACTGATGTTTTTTGAATGAAACCATCGGAATTCCGAGCATTTTAACTGCGCTGGGCTCGTAGCAGGATAACATTCTGGCCTGTTAGTCTTAACTACCGTTGTAATAATATGCATACGTTTAAACTGTTACATAATCAAGTTAGTTTTACTTTAATTACCGGCCAGAAATTTCACACGTTTCGCGATCTAATTACCCTCGCAATGTTTTCACACACACATGCACATTCGCCGCGGTATTTAAATGTTTTGCGGTAGCGGATAATTTCGATGAAAGTGGTCACGTATCAAGCCGACTTTCTTCAGTGTTTCCACAAAATATAAAATCATAAGTCACAAGGAAAAGTGATTAACTGTATACGTTATTCATGGAAAAAATATTTAGCACAATCCTTTATAAAGATACTAATTAACAATAAGCTTAAATCGTATTGTTTTGTCAATAAAAACTGCCATTCTGATAGGAACGTGGGCGAAAACTCTTATAACAATCTAAGAACCTTTTTATGGCGTTCTACCTGAATGTGGCGAATGACAATGGCAAAATCATTATGGCTGTCAAGTGACCAATGATTTTTTTCTTTCGGTCAATTCTGGTTTCCAAACTGGTCGTTGTAAAAGTCAAACCGGACCAAAAGTATAATTAAACATCGACAATTAATTGTGACTGTAAAATTTACAAGGTTTTAAATTTTTATACGTTTCTAGCTTTTCACTTTAAAAAGGGGGCTTTTAATGTGATTTTAAAGTGCATAGTCATCCATAATATTCACTACAGCAATTTTACAGCCGTGTCCGATTTAAGTACGTATAAAATAAATGTGAATAATTAATTAAATACACAAGTGTTTTGGTAATTTATTGTATTACAGGTTTTAAATTTTGACTGAATCAATGAAGTTTTAGTTGAAATTTATAAATTCTCCAATTTTTCAATTTTATACTTTCACTATAGCAATTTTACACCATTTTAAAATGCTTTTACTGAAAACTTTATGGTAAATTTAGTATTCAATTTGAAAACGGCACATTTCGTAAAATTAACATTAATATAAACTGACCCACTTTTATTATTTCGTGATCTACTGTCTACAATAACAAATTAATGTTTACGTACACAAATTAAATAAGTGTAGCTTATTTACATCTAATGATAAAATTATACCGAAGAAACTGACCCATTTATTATTAAATAGCTCCTTTTATAGGCTTAATGCCGTTAAATTACGAATTTTCAGCCCATAAATCATGTGAAATTTACATGATATTAAAAGTGAATTTTTATTCTTAAAATTATAAATAAACACACATAATACACAATGTTTCTTAAATGGCGGTTTAGCTCCCCGTAGCGACTTAGATCATAATATTTTAACTCCAAAATATTAATACTAAAATGACCACTATATAAAAATAAATCTTTTAGAAATCAATATGCAAATAGATGTTTGGCAACATCATATTCAATTTATTACATAATTTGAATATTTGTTTGCCAAAAAATTATTAAGTAAATATCGATAACTTATTAAAAGGAAATGTCAAAACGTTATATTTTATATTTGAATGTCATTCACTTCTAAAATAATGAAATAATTGAAGAACAACTAATTTTGGCATGTCAAAGTTGTGGGATAAATAACTGAAAAAAATATTTAATTAGTAAACTGTGTCTAGTAATTTTGATATTAATGCTGAAAAATTTCTGTATATATACTGGATATACATACAGCGTGGCCCATTTAAAAGCGGTACACCCTCATAACATATGGATAACTTTTTAGACATAAAAATTTAGGAAATCAAACTAGCAAATTTTTTACAGCAAATATAACTGCACCATTGAGTTAAGTACCCTCAGAAATGGATATATTTTATATAATAATTAAATTTTGCATATTCATTAACTGTCAAAAACAGCAATAAGAATAATTTAAGAAAATAAGATTCTATAATAAAGCCATAAATATTTTTTTATTCAATTTTGTTCATATTCTTTTTTATTGCTAATACAATTTTTTATTATTTATTTTATTTATGATACATTTATTTTAACTACAGTATACAAGTTAAATTTAAGAACACGTCTATAAGGAAATTTATACAATTATTATAGATCTAATTAAAAGAACAACAGATGTTTAAATACATTAATATTAAAAATTTTATTTTTGACTGCGTATTTTTTCATACTGTTTTTAGTTGCCTTTTCACTTGTTGAATAAAATTTAATGCGGAATTTCCAAAAATGGTTTGATTATAACAAATACATAAATCAAATTTAACATTTGTCGTCAACCTAATTGGTATATTAATTTAATTTAATCAACAAAAGTGCAAATTTGATTATAAAATAACTTTCATTTCATTAATATTCTAATATATAATATTAATATAACATTTCTAAAATGGACTAAAAAGTACATTCTTTTTGATTAAATTCAATTTATAACAAAATAATTGCATATTTATGAAAAATCAAGAGTCGTATAATTAAAGGTAAATGTTTCGAAAGCAATTGTCTACATTAACTGCACATCTGGTACTTACTGTATAAATTCATACTTAAGTAATTAATTTCAAAAATATAATTAACTCAATCGCTATTGCTTGTAATTTCCTTAATATTTCCTTTCTCAGCACAGGTTCATTGTACAGGAGACTTATTGCTTTTAAATAATTATACGTTACATTCAAGCACAGCTCGAAACACCACACATTTGCAGTTAAATGTGCAGTAGTCAACCGTTGAAATCATTACCATAGTAATTTTAATTATATCCATATAATATTCTCGGCAAGAACAGTTAACAAAATCGTTGCGTTGATGCGAAACAACTCATACTCCGAATAATTTCAACCTTAAAAGGACTCATAACTTATGAATTTGAATTTTTACACCTGTAAATGCAATGAACTCGCTCCAAAAACGGCATTTGAACATACACGAATGTCGCAACAGTATGAGCAACTGAGCCTTAGAATAAACACAACCCCACCCACCGATATTTGCAGGTGAGGGACTTGTGTGAGAGGTGTGAATATAAAACAACTTGTCCGCCGTTTTGTTTTTTTCACGTTGCAGTGGGCGACTAAACATAAATGATCCAGGATATTAAATCGGTGCATGCTGATGGCAACCAGACGATATTGCTTTTTATTAATAAGTGCGTGTGCGTATGAAATCGTTATCATTTGAATTATTCCAGCCAGTTCACGCCCTGGTTATAAATCACTTGGTTCTATCGGAAATATCTGAAATGATTAGAAAATGTGTTTTATAATTGAACTATTTTTTTTTCTTTAAAGTCGTGTGATTTTACGGTCTACAAAAGTTGCTTGCGGTAATTAAGTCAATCACAAAGGAAATCTAAAGTAAAAATTTAAAACGCAACTATTCTTGTTATTATTAGTTAATCTTATTCAGTAATACAAGTCAAAGAAATGGCAAGCAGTATAAAATTCCAAAAGTTTTATCTATAGAGATTAGCCAACCATCAACATTAACAAAAACTAATGGTACATTTACATAAATACTTTATAACTGACAACTTGGGCTTATGGTAAAGCTAACTGTTATTTGAAGATGTTTCGTAGCCACAGTAACCTCATAATTTAAACGTTCATTTGCTTATATGAATAATAATTATTACACACTTAAATAGTATAAAAAGTAAACAATTGTGAATTTTCACGATGCTAGTAATTTATAATAACTAATATTCGGTTTAACAATGACCTGAATGATTTAAACTTAACTGTAAAATAATTGCACGACTGAGTCTAAATTACAATTAAATGTCGCTTGCAGACATTTATTATTTTAATTATAACTGAAATAATGTTTAATTATGTATAATGTGGTTTTTTAAACAACTTCTAGTAATAAATAAAATAAAAGTCTTGTGTTTTTTATACAATATATATATATATATATATATATATATATAATGTATAAAAAAAATTTTTAGAAAAATTATTTAAAACATTTTAATCTATATTTTAGTTATTATCTAACAATAATTTATACATTAATAAATAAAAAAACAAAATTTCCAAAATAAAATGTAATATCTTACTTAAAAGAGTTACAAAGAGATTTTGTGAAAAAAATAACATGTGTGAAACATTATTGTGTTCGCTCAAATGTGGAAAGTAAATATAAAAATTACCTGAAAAATGTTTTAAATAGTAACGGGTCCAATTTGATTTAATATTTATAAAAATATAATCAAAAAGACATTTTAATATCAAAATATAACTTAGAAATGTGATGACTGATTATAATTTATAGAAATGTTTGTTTGTTTTTGTTTTGTCCGATATTTTAGGAATATTGACCATATAAATATAAATATTTCCAAAATAATTAGTAATATCTTACTCAAAAAAGTTACAATAAATATTTAGATAAAAAATAACATATGTGAAACTTGTTTGTTTTCACTCAAAAGTGGAAAGTAAATATAAATATCTATATCTAAAAATTACCCAAAAAAAAGTTTTAAAAAAATAACAGATCCAATTTCATTGAATATTTTAATAAAATATGATCGAAAAGAGATTTATTAAAAATTCGCAGATATTCTGATCAAAATCACTTTGAAATGTGATGATTATAATTTATAGATTTTTTTTTGTGTTACTTTCCGTTTTACGAATACTGGATATATAAAATCTAAATATTTTTTATTAGAATATTTAGAAAAATAATTTGAAACATTTTAATTTATTTAATGTGAAATTATCTAACAATAATTTATACGTTAATAAGTAAAAAAACATCAAAATTTTCGAAATAAATAGTAATATCTTACTTAAAAAAGTTATATAATATTACAAAGATTTTGGGAAAAAATAACGTGTGAAATTTTTTTGTTTCTATTCAAAAGTGGAAAGTGAATATAATCTATCTATACTTAAAAATTTCCCGAAAAATGTTTTAAATAATAACAGATTCAATTTGATTTAATATTTATAAAAATATGATCAAAAAGAAATTTCTTAAAAATTCACAAAAATTAAAAATATAACTTAGAAATATCGATTACAATTTATAGAAATAAAAAATAATATTTTAAACAAAATATTGGAATTATAATTAACATATATTGTAATAATTGAAGACTGAAAATTTCAATTACTTGACATGCACAGATTTTTTAAGATCCAATTGGTTCTGTGCTGTTCAGAGCAGCAAAACTGATACAGGAATTTTATTATGTAAAAACAGTTTTTTTTAAAGTTTTATGATTTTCAAAAAATTCCAGTATTAGAAAAGGTAAATCTATATACACTGGAAAAATTTTTCGTAATTTCATGTAAGCAAAAATAATGTATTAAAAAAGTTTTTGTGAATATCTTAATTTATTATTTTTGACACTGAGTCCATTTGAAAAATAAATTATAAAAAATTAAAAAAGTATAAATTCTGCCTTATCCGAATATTGAGAAATTCTTACCAATTTAACTTCTCAGTTTCATTATTACTAATCTTGCGCAAATGGCATCATAAAAAATAATTTTCCGTTCTAAATATCTCAAGATCGATTCGATCGACATCAATTTAGTAAATTGATCACGTAAAACTGTTAAATTACCATGTTAAAATGAAGCAAATGCGAAATAATTGCATCATTTAAATAAAAGTAAATGTAAATAAATAAATGTTAGTGGCACGGTATTTTTAACTTCCATGTCGAATTATACAGTAAATGGTAAATTTCCCTTTCAAATACAATTGTTCCTGAAACAACAAACAACAACATATTTAACAGAGAAAATTTAGCAATTGTCTTGGTTTTAATAAGTGAGATCTACGACTTTCATGTACCTTTTTTCCTACCACATAATGATGGTTATAAAATAAAAGGATTCTTACAAAAAGCATAACGTTACTTTAATTATATCCTCGAGTCACATTAGCACATCTCAACGCGTATGTTGATGAGAGCTGTCCTCCAATCAATAAGTGCGCTTTGAATGGCAACATCACAATTAATCAAATACAACACAAAGGACACAAGCGGATAAAAACTAACGAAATTAGAGGCATATGTTGCTGTTTTCTCGAGTACGTTTTCTTTTTATATTTTTTCTTCATATAGAAATGTAATTTTAAATCATTTACACATACGGTGATTGCACATAGGAATTTTGATTGTATTTTTCTATGCCATCTATTAATTAATGTTTGTTTCAGGAATAAAACATGTAACCTACATTTTCGAACACATTTATCGAGTGCTTTTAAATGAAAAAACAGCAAGAGTAGGCAATTTAGTTGCCAGTCTGACAAATTAATTAATAACACCGGTAATCTAGTTTGTCTGTGACACCGGTTACCTAATCGGTTAGTGATTCTTGTCGTTGCACGTATATGGAATGCTAATTAAAAAAATGCATAATTCATCGTCAATAACAGTGTCCGGTGATCATTTAACTTGTCGGTAATGCGATTATTTAATATCAGTCATACCCCGTTTGAATTTTAATACGCATTAGACATTTTGTACTTTTATTCCATCTCGTTTTGCCATCAGTGAGAAAGTTAATGATTATAAAAAACAATAACAACATTCGGAGAGTGAAAATGCAATTTCATTTAGATAAGTGGATGGAAATTACGTGGTTTATTGGGTTGTCAATTATTATTGAACACCTTTCGAATCACCTTGGCTTGACTATCCCCAACCGGAATTGAAATTTCGGTATCTCGCCTCATTTACTACTTTATAAATTGTTAATGCACAAAAAGAAAAGTAAAATAGAGTAAAACTAGACGGGACTTTTTTCTTACACCTTTTCTGTTTGACCGATTCCTGTAAAATTTGTTGTTACGCTTACTTATTCCTATAAAACCTTGTGTACGAGCAATCCATCCTTGACTAACAAAAACTTAATTCGAAAACCACGTTCAGCCATGTATTTTGAATAATATTGTAAAGGTGTGGGAATTAGTTGAAATTGTCGCATTGTATGACTCAGCGGTGAACAGTACCAGACTTAAGTGGGTGTATGCGTATGTTCTTGTTACCATTATATTAAAAGACGTTTTTAGGTGTGTGTTTGTCTTTGAAATCCTTTTCACCATAGCATACTAAATAATTATTGATTTTTTATCTAGGTTATTCTACCGATAAATTAGTCGAAGTATCGTAAGAAAAAATTCTTTTAGTTTTGACTGGACTATTTATAATATTAATATGGAGGGATGAGGGATTTCCCACTAATTGAAAGGTTATTACTATCAAAAGTTTGTAATAAAGTATCACCTGAGATTAAATATTAATTAATAATAACTAAATTGTTAGTCTGAAAATTAAAAAAAAATGGTTTACATTCTCCAACAAGGTAAGAAGAGTTCCAGAGTTCACAGAGCAATACTTTCAAGACTTAATAAAGAGTTAATCAAGAGTTAATAAATAAGTACGTATCAATGTCAATTTCTTTCGAGGTACCAAAATTTGAAATTATTAATTGGAAAATTCTTATGAAAATATATTCAGTATTTTTCAGTGTGATCCATTTTGAATCACGTATATTCTTTTCAATTGCATATCTTATATTTTGATCGTTCCAATTAGTTCTTAATTAATCAGCTGTTTTACGGTGGTAATTAAACCAACTAAAAAACTCGTACTATAATAAGATTCAATTTTCGTAAATAGTGCTGCATCATAGGTTTTCGGCCACCTCTTTGTACTACAACTATTGTGATGGTACAATATACAAATAACTTTATAGCTGACTAAACGTAACACTATAATGGTGATATTATCTCTCAACATTCTTCGCATTAGTTTTACTGTTCACGACCTCTTTGCTCTAACTTTTAAACTCGAAAAACTAATCGAAAATAAAGAACGTTGTAAAAGCATATAGTTTGAAATTCAACAGCGTAATTTTAATAATTACAACAGAAAATCGTAGAGTTGGCAATAAATATTATTAACAAATTGGTTTTGTTCATATGATGTGTATAATTATCGTTTCCATTATTGCAGCACAGCAAAACGTACAAACTGGGTTAACTTTCGAAGAATTTTATCTATTGTTTTATGGTATCATAACCAAGTTATTTCTTTACTTTCCACTATGTGAATAAAGTGTAATAATAACTTCAGTTTACGATTTATTGTATGCTCATAACAGTAAAAATCATTATCGTGTTTGTTATTTAGTTGATTCGCATATCAAATTATTTGCTGAGACTGCTAAATAATTTTTATGATCATTATTGCAAATTGTAAATCAACAGATTACAAAGATTATTTGTTTGAGACTTTCAAAATTCTCACCTAATAAACTCCAACCAAAACAGATGTTAAATTGGCGTTATAAATATTAATATTTCGATCATGAATTAATAATATTCGTGTTCTACTAGTGGGCTTTCTTCATTTACAGATAAAAAGAAGAGTTTCTAATAAAATTTGATTTTCAAATTCAGTTGCACGTGTTTCGCCCATTATGAAATAAGAAATTGTTTTTGGGATGGAAAGTTCATGTACAACGTTTCAATTTCCTAAGCCATAATGACGAACCAATTTTCGGAACTCTCATTTCGTAATGATCGATTACCATGAAATGAGCTATTTTCTAATGATCGGAATTTCAATTTGCAATTCCTGCTATAAATCCCTATCATCGGTATTTTTAAAATTGTTTCTAACATTTGACATTTGGTAAATTATAATCACTGATTAACATTCCATCTTTAATAATCATCAACAGTTTTTATACGATATTTAAGAAAACCGTGACAAAATATATAAAAATAAATTGTTTGTTTTATTGGAGAGCTTATCCTTGAGTTATCCTTTCTTAAATTGTTTTAAATAACTCTCAAGAAGTGTCGTAATGGTCTGACCTTTGCAATTTTGCAGCATATGCAACAACTTGAAATTAACCAAATTCCTAAACTCTTAACAATCCTTAATTTGTCCATCATAAATCATTAATAATCGACAGCATCACCCGAAAGCCAACAATTACAACGTGAATAAATAAACCTCGGACACCTGTTTGTTATTTAAAATCATTTAATATAATCTTTGGTTAAATCCACCAACGTCTTAGATAATCTCGTGACGTAACCTTTCGGCAATGTCTGAAAAACGTGCCAGTGCAAATGCCACTAACAAATGCACTGCGAGTGCAAAATGCACGACACTTTCCACAAACCGGGTAACGGTTTGTTGTTGTGGTTTATTTAAAAAAAAAAGTTAATTGTTTAATGTGTTAAAACACGAATGTGGGACTTTCACAATGTACCACAATTGTGTGAATGAACTAATGTGTAAAGACTTCGGCTTATTAATCTTATTAGAATATTATTTATGAGCAATTGTTTATAGGAATAATTTGAAGTCTTCGAGTCCTTTTATAAAATAAATAAATCCATATGTACTATTTAAGTATTAACATTTTAATTACTAACATGCAAATTATTTATTACATTTGCATTAAAATATATTTCCCATTTTCACTTATTATTATAATATTTATAATATATGTATTTAATATTAATTAATGGTCTTAATAACTATAGTTATGTAGTCTGAGAAATAAAATTTTTATTAATTACATATTATATATGTTTGATGCTTTAGATATTTGATTTAAGTTGTTAGATTAAATAAACTGTTGCACTTAATTACTAGAATATAGAAGTATTTAATTATATCTAATTATTTCATTGCAAAAAATTTAAAAAGTAATATTTATTAAGTAATTTACACAACCTAAATCTATAACTTTTTATTTTATTATTATAATTTCTTAATGAATAAATTGTGAATATGAATTTGTAAGAAATAGTTACCATCTAGTTTTAAGATGTTTTCATAAATTTAAAATCTTATAAGATTACGAAATAAATATTAGTCCACAAAATAATTTTAAAAATTTCCCTGGAACGGTGATGATCTAATTGATCTAAAAACAATACCGCGAAATAATCGATTAAAGTTCATGCAAAAGAAAGTAGGTAATCGATATTCAGGTCAGCAGTCGGTGACTTGAACGCAGCATCACTCGCCGAACCCGCCGAATCCAAAAGGAACGCCTCTCCGATATTTACCTTCTGTGGCCGTGTTCTCGATCAAAACAAAACCTCACATCCACATAATCCACGGGTCGATCGAAAGAAAACACGGTCAACGCATAGTCGATCGCGGAGTGCGTCGTCCAGATAAGAAAAAAAAGAAATCACGAACAAAAAACCAAAACACAAACACAGGCACTGAACACACCGGTTTTTTCGGGCACGTTTCGTCGAACGGATTCAGGTCAGTACAATTACGGGGTGGCACCCGAGATAGTCCATAGTTGCACCGAAACGAGACCGCACTCACGGGCAAAAACTGACTGCGGGAATGCTGGAACCGGCGCACCTGTCGCGCCACACTCCGTATACCTTATTCCGTGCGATCCGTACGATGCCCACCACGTACCACGAGACGAATAGCGGTCTTCACGGTACTCTCTTGCTATCTGTGGTGGCCGTGTGTGTGTGCCTGACCCCGTAGACCCAACCAGGTAACGCCGCTCACTCCAACTTGATCCTCTTGCTAGCCTTCGCCTGAAGACGAACGCGAAGAAATTGGTTCTTTATGCAACACAGTCTACGTTTTCTTTTGCAGTAATCATGATTATTGAATACTTCAAAATATTATTTACAGTTAGAAACATCTAATGTACAAAATTTTTATGTTGCTTTTACAATATACCAATGTATATAAAAAAATTGAAAATTTTGCAAATCTTTCGAGTTTGTTCTCCACAGTCCAATAACAAAGGTTAGAAGAATACCTCTTACAGATACCCTTTCTAGATGCATCATAAACAATTTTTATTCCCAAAGTGTGAATTTATTATCTATACACGTGTATTTTCGCTCACAATTAATGTGATCTGTTATAGTTAACATATATTAAACTGTAACAATAAATCATATTATCCATCCTTGTTAGATAATTTTAAATTCACAATGTTATAACAATATGCTTTATTTCTCATGGAGAAAGTGGATATTTCAGTAAAATTTTGCTACCACTAACATTCTATTCAAGGGGTTCTCAAACCTTAGACATAAAAAAATCCAGTAAACTGAAGCTCTGTTTACATTTTTAAATATAATTATTCAACACCCCCTTTTAGCAAAAACGTAAACTTAAACATATGGTAAAAAACATTCTTTTTTAAATAATCAATTAGTTTCCAGATATGACAGTAGATAACTCTCGCTTACAAAATAGAATTCTACAATATTATTTATCCTAACTAGTGCCCTCTATTTTGAATAAATAATACCTGAATAAGTTAGTTTGTCGATGTGGCAGCAGGTGGCTCCAATGAAAATAGAATTCTGTAATATTATTTTTTTAAAACTTGCGCCCTCAATATGTAAAAAGTTATACTTTAAGTAAACTTAAACAGCACTTATTGTAATTATTTAGGTAGTTTATAGATATGTCAATTGGCGCCTCTGATTAATGAAAATGGATTCCGTAATACTTTTAAAAAAGAAAGAATGCCACTTCACAATTAGTAGACACAAACAACTCTCATTTCTCTTTCTAGACTTAGAAATAAGTTTTGACAACATGTAGATTTGTAAAATAGAATCATTATTCTACTTTATTTAAGACTCATTAAAAGTCTATTGTCAATTTACATACATTTTATTTTATTTCATATATTATGTGTTTTATCTGTGGTAAAAGTAAGTCGTTAGTTTTATAATGTGGTAGTAATACCACGACATTATAGATTTGCTAAAATATTTAAGTTCTTTTTTAATTATATATATATATATATATAAGAATATTTTGATTAGTAATAGAAATATTTTTGGTTAAAAATAAACGCTGGGCGTGTTTTAGTATCATTTATAATTTATAATCTATTTTGCCTAAACAGGTAAATCGAGAGCACTGAATGCATAATCATTAATATCTTGACTTAATTACAAGAGTTGCATGTTCAGGCAACAATATACCATTACCTAAGCAGCAACCAATTCACAAATTGTTCCCATTTGAATGGCAATTTACATAAACAATGTAAGATCACTCTTAAACATTACTATTTATGTATGCAATTATCCTAACTGCGGTTTTTTAATCCCTGTATTCACAACAGAGAATCTTTATTTGAGTACCATTGTTTTCTTTATTCGAGGTGAATTGATAAAAAGTAAACAGCGGTTTATTTTATATAGTCAGTCAATGTAATGCATATAGTTTTAAAAGTAAGTGTTATAAACGTATAATTATTATAATTCGTTGCAATTAATAAATACTGCAATAAAAATAGGAATATATAATTCGTGAACATTTTTAATATCAAACCAGACGTATTTAATTGCGGTTTGGAACTGTCAATCAAGGGACGCCAGAAAAATAGTTATCCAAGATGTGTATAGAGCCGATATGGTTATTAAAGTATTATAAATGCAGAAACTTGAAAATTATATTCTAAAACTAAAAGTATATTTAATTCGATAATAGCGGCTATAATTATCGGGACTGATACCGGCTTTGAATGTGCGGAGCAATTTGAGTGAGTATTTTTTTCGGAAATAATAGAAAAAACACATATCGACCGGCGTATTTTCCTTTGTGTGTTTGTAATCTGTTGGTAAATTGTCCCGCTTTTATCTGGCTTGTTTTCAGTGAAATTATAGGGCAGTTTGACGTGGCCGTGACAGGTAAATGAGCCCAACCGGGTCGCGATCTGATCGTATCCCAGCACCACTTGCTGTCCGACAATTACTATTCCTTCGTAACTAATTCTCCAACCCTGAATTATAATTTTGTCGAATCCGATCCATCAGGAAATTTTAAGTAACGTTACCGATCTGTGTAAACCGAAACCTAGTCGGCATATTTATAAACAATTACAAACTCCCAAATAAACAATAAATAATACAAAATTATAATTGTATCACAATAAATAATTTGGGATATAGTTTTTCATTCTAAAAATTAAAACATCAAATATGTATTTTTCTAAGGATAATAGTGATGAATCAGGCTTAAACATCCGTTAGAATATGAAATTATTGTAAAAAATTAATATTAATGTAAAATGTGTGAATGCAGCATGAACTTTACAGATTTTAATGAGCTTACATGCATATTTGGTTAGCAAGTGCACATCATTAAAATGCGATTTGATATTTCTAACTGTAATTGTTCGCAGAGATGATTCGATAAATCATAATTATCAGAGTGGTAATAACTAGGCCGGGGAATCGAGAAAAAAATATATTAATTTGTATTTAATTAATCATTTCCTTAAAAGTTTTTTCTATAAACATGTAAATGTAAAAAAATGTTACATTTATAAATATTCCTATAACATACTAAACACATAAGCAAATGACATAATTGGATCAATTATTTTTTTGTCAGCTGTGTGTAGTTATTCCAGGAACTGTAAATGAGCTTGTTATCTGGGTATATTAATTAGTTTAATAGTATACCAAAGAGAAAATGGTTAATTAAAATTAATTTACCTCAGTTGTTAAGAAACTCTAAAACACAGCTCATACATAAACAAATATCTTTATGCTTAATATTAAGGATTAGTAAAATAATCGGTTTATTATGCATTTTTAAGTGCTGCAATTTAAGGTTTTTTAGATGGTAATACGTATAATATGTATGCAATTTACATTTTCTTCTCGATTTGCATCAAAATTCGTGACATTTTTACATTTTATAAAGAGGCCAAGGCCTAATTAACTATGCAATTACAGATTTTTGATATTCTGACAAAAAACATATTTAAAAAACTCTTATTTTTATATTTTGTATATATTTTTCATTCATCAATTTATGATTTATTAAATTTTTATTTTGTTTTCTTTTATTTTTATAGATTAGAAATTTTCTAATATTTTCTTATGTATATTTAGAACCTTTAAAACTTTTCTAAGATACTTTAAAATTCTATATTTAGATAACTCTCAGTTCTTTTAATTTTTCAGATTTATTAAATTTTTTAGTTCTTAAACATTTTTTGGATAATCATTCCTTTAATCTAATTTAAAATTAAAATTTTTATTCTTATAATTTTTATTTTTTTTATTGTCTACATATTTCAAAATTTTTAGATAGTTTTTAATATTTTGGTATTTGTTAATTAGATTTTTGGTATCGATATGATTATTTGAAGTTTGTAATATTTGGTTGTGTTGAAATCCATAACCTACCGTAAGTAATATTTAGTATCTTTAGATACATTACACCTTTAAAAAATTTTACATTCTCCAAATTATTTATATTCTCTTGGATACTCCAATTATTGGAATTCTTAATTAATTAAAATTTAAATTCTATAAATTATCTAGATTCTTTAAATTACATATTAAATTAATATTAAATACCATTATTGATAATGGTAATTATCACTGTATAGTGTCTTAATTGTACTAAAAAAGGATTAATCCTGAGCAGGAAACTACACGTTATCTATATCAATCTCAGACACGCGAATTTGCTTAAACAAAGCCTAACGTAGTTAGATCGGATCGTCTGGGAAAATTTCGGGCAGGCAAAAACCATCAACCAAACGGGAGACAAGTAATAACTAAAATTATGCAAAATTCACGTGCGTCCATTGATAAGGCCGATTTGGACGGATTAAAACTGTCCACATCCTTTGAAATGACAACCGATTAGTCCGATAAACAACAGTCCTGGACGCATAATATGTATGCGTGTTCGGGTGCAACAGTTTGCAAGAGGAGACACATTCCTCCGTGCAGCACGCAACAAGGCGTGCAGGATGCTTTAGGACCATCACGGCACATTTGGGGGCCCCGCGAATGCATATCTGCTGGAAGTTGACTTCCACCATGGCCAGTTACATGTGAAGTGGTTTGTTGGGTCCGGCTCCGATCTGGAAGACTCCACGGTGCTGAAATGACGATGGAATGCTCATAAATCCTCGTCCATGTGAACTGATCAAGAGCATTCGTTATTTATGATTGGGATGACATAATGTTATGTGCTGATGGGTTCATTAATACATCCGAGATTGTGATTTTTGTTGTGTGTGGAATTCAACTTGCTGTTTTTCTAATAAAGGTAAATTTGATGAGTACTAAAATACCAAATTAATGAGAAAATTTAGATACCAATTTTGGTTCTTATTATTCAGTTTTTATGGATAAGAAAAATAATAGTTTATTTTTCAATATTTCTAATTATTACACTATAATCTGATTGACGGGACGGAATAAAAAGTAAGGTTAGTAAATAGTTTATCAAAATTTCTATAATTTTAAATAAACCTGAACAAGATTTTCTAATTATTATAATATAATGATAATTAAATAAATTTATTTTAACTATTTTTAATTAAGAAAGTTAAAACTTCAGTAAAGGTAAGTTTAAAAAAAATGGTTAGGTAACAAACAAATTAAAATTACCAATTTTTTAATAACTATTTTCTGTTTATAAATGTAAATTAAAATTATGTAAAAATTATGAAATAAATTTTAACAAAACATGTGTATGTCTATTGTGGTTCATAATCAGTAATTTCTTATCAATATTAATAATCAGAAAGTCGGTTCAAGTTAATTTATGAGTTAATTAACTTTCTGCAAACTGAATAAAATCAAATAGCTGTGTAAAAAAAATCGTTACACACACAATTTTTAATACGACAAGGTAAACGTTTAAAAATTTATTATACACCTGCATATCACTCGTCCATCATATTTAAATTAAGTTCATCCATCATGTAGCCAAGAATTTAAATTATTGATAAACGATCGATTATTATCGGAATTTTTGTTACATAAATATTCGTGTTAATTTTTATTATTTTTCTAAATGTACAGTTACATTTAATAATATTAATATTTAAGCTTGGTAAATATTTTAAATCTTGAGAAGGAAATAACGTTTCATTAAAACAAAAATTTAAGAAAAAACACAAATATTAAACTAAAATTATTAAACATAAAAATTAAAGTAAATATTTTTATTTAAAAACTTAACTTAATACATTGATTTAATTAATACAGAAACAATAATTCAACAATAAATATTATTATTATATAGAATATTTAAATAGTGACAGAAAGTTAAAATATTAAGAAATTATTGATTATTTTCCTTTAACATTCAGGATGTAATTAATTGAATGATTAAGTTTGATTAATCGATCAAGTCAAAAGTTATTAAATTTATTAAAGTCATTATATTTATTCTTATCTTTTTTATTATTTGAATGGCCATATTCAATGATCGAAAACTCAGTACTACAAAATATAAAACGACAATCGATGCCGTTTTTACACGATACTTAGATAAATTTGAATCAAACACTTTCATTTCTTAGTTACCACAAGTCTATTGTATCTTTTTTAGTACAAAAAATCTAAGTATTGTGGAAATTAATGATGACAATGATGTAAACAATTAAAATAATGTTAAAAATCATATACATTGAAATTTAAGTAAATACAAATAATATCCATAAATAATATAATTTTATTTTTTGTTATTTTGTACAGTCCGTAATATATTTGAAAAATAAAAAACATGCATATAATTGTTGCTCGGAGTGTCAATAGATGTGAAAACTAGATTGATGTTGATAATTTTAATTCAAACATTATGAAAGTTCAAATTTTAATACTAAAAGTTCTAAATTTTAATTTTTTTTAAGTTACACAGAAAGTTTGTGCATAAAATTTACTGGCAACTTTTCTTTTCTCATATATAAGCAGATTGTGTGCATTTCAATTCTACTATTTCTTCTTTAAAATCTTTTTATTCCTACTCAAATTGGACATAATGTTTTTTTAATATTAATTAATATTAACTACCAAATTTTCTTAAAACTTTTGATATAGCTTATAGCTCTTAATTATAAAATATATATTAAATTTTATTAATTTGACATTTTGTGGATGTTACACAAAATGTCAAATTGATTAAATTGTGGACAATCATATGATTAAGACAATTAATTGTTTTTATTTTAATTAATCTCTATTAAATATTATATTGACCTAATGTAAAAATATATCTAATACAATAAAAAAGAGAGATATGAAACATTGTGAAAAATATATAAATGTTTTACATTTTATTTAACCATTTGAGAAAATCAAGGCAAGAAAAGCAAGAATTCTCTTGACAAGCTTTATGTAAAAATAGAAAAATGTTAAGAAATACATGTTTAAAAACAATTTATTGTTAGAATAAACAATAAAAATTTTATATCATAAAACCTCCAACTAAAATTTTGTTTTAAAAAATTAAAACACTCTCGGGAAGTTCCGTTTTCAATACCCCAATAATATAAATATATTGATAACTTTAAATATATATTAATAACTTTAAATTTCAAAATAAATTTAAGGAATAAACTTTCCAAATTGGTAAAACGAATAAATCAGTAAAAATTTATATAAAACTTTTAATACTAAATCCTTTGGATGTTTGTTGTTAACAAAAAAGAGAAGGGAAAAATGATTTCGAAACACTCAAATTTGTAGTTGCAAAACATTTATGAAAATGTGACGCCAGATAAGCTGTCGTAAACTATAGAAACGTTGACTCTCATCTTATTATATAATAAAAATTGAATAATTAACGTGAATGCCCCGTTTAACTTTATTACCTATTTCCTAAGATATTAATCCAAAATAATTATGTGTAAGTGATTGCGAAGCCACAATGGAGCAATAAAATATAAACTGAATGGTATAAAGTCATTATAAAATTATCTTTGGGCATTATTTATGTAAATGCAACAGCGTATATTGCGTGTGTTTGTTGCTGAAAGTTGCCTACACTCCTCCGTATCGGCAAAAGTTGGCACGGGGAAAATAAAGTCGGTTACATAGGGAAAACAACTGATTTACATCTAAACGAGTTTAAATATGTTCTACACACTGGGAATTTGTCGGCAGATGGAAAATCAACATATTAAACAGATATTTATGATATTAAATTGGAAATTTAAATTACGTCACACGACGTTCAGACCAATACTTTTGACACAGCATGGATTTTGTCCGCATATGCTCGGAATTAATGATTATTGCCAATTCGGATGATATAGGGCGAGGTCTACTCGTTCGATCGCAATTCATTCCGTTCCTCCTTTTTCGTTATTTATTGTGCAGTACGTAGGTCCCTACGACAGACATCCAATCCCCACACACACACACCCCGACATAATCCATAATTTATTAAGTGAATTTTTACCTTTTTTTGTTATTGATTTTATTATTGCTGACAGCAGTTCAAAATTCTCGTTGTCTACATGATATTTATCCAGTGTTTTCAGTTACTAAAATATATTATCTAAATTATTAAATAAATGAATTAAATAATTAAGCGTTTGGAATTGAAGTGGTTTTTAAAAATTATTCTCAATTAATTTTTACCTAAAAAATATGAAAAAATATAATATAATTAAAAATATTTATTGTTGGACTAATTTTTTTTTTTTTAATTTTTTAAATTTTATATAACAATATAGGTTTACTTGAGTTTTGCCCTTGATTAATACATTGTTCATGAATATTTTAGTTTTGTGAAGTTAATTAAATTAATTAAAAAAGTTTTTAATTTTAAAAATCATTTAAATTTATCACTATTTTTAAGAAATTTTTATTTTAATTTCTTACACATTAAAACAAACTTTAAAAAATATTTCTACATTGTTTTAGCAGTTTTAATCACGTGTTATTAAAATAATGTTGTGGATTTATTACTTAAAATTATTTTTCGATATCGTTTAGTAAATGAACAGTGAAGTAACTGATAGGTTTACTTTTATTAATTTTTCACTGATATTTATAAATTTTTCAATTATGTTTTGAATTTTGGCTTTATTTTGATTATAGTGTCTTTATTTAATTATATTAAATTATAATATTTTATTATTTAAACAATAAAATTCAACACAAACTTTGTACCTTTCAAATATTGGTGACTATTTTATTTTAAAGTTAAAAGTTATTAAAATTCTGAAACAATTTTAAAATATTTTAATTTAAATAAGTAAAATTAAAAATAATTAGTAATATAAAAAATGTTAGAAATCAAACAATACTTACTAAAATATTTTATCTAAATTATTAAATAATTTAATTAATTAATTGAGCGTTTGGAATTGAAGTTGTATTTAAAAATTATTCTCAACTAATTTTTACCTAAAAAATATGTAAAAATATAATATAATTAAAAATATTTCTTGTTGGACTATTTTTTTAAATGTTTTAAATTTTATATAACAATATTAGTTTACTTCAGTTTTGTCCTTGATTAATACATTGTTCATGAATATTTTAGTTTTGTGATGTTTAAAAAAAATTAGTTTAATTTTAAATAAAAAAGTTTTTAAATTTAAAAATAATTTAAATTTACCACTGTTTTTAAGAAAGTTTTATTTTAACTTCTTACACATTAAAACGAACTTTCAAAATATTTCTACATTGTTTTAAAAGTTTTAATCACCTGTTATAAAAATAATGTTGTAGAATTATTACTTAAAATTGTTATTCGATTCCATTTAATAAATGAACAGTGAACTGATGGGTTTACTTTTTTTTAATTTTTCAATTATATTTTGAATTTTGGTTTTATTTTGATTATAGTGTCTTTATTTAATTATATAAAATTATAATATTTTATTATTTAAACAATAAAATTCAACACAAATTTTGTACCTTTCAGATATTGGTGACTATTTTATTTTAAAGTTAAATATTATTAAAATTCTGAAACAATTTGAAAATATTTTAATTTAAATAAGTAAAATTAAAAAATAATTAGTAAAATAAAAGTAGTTAAAAATCAATCAATAAAAATAATTTATTTTTATTATTAAAAAAATATTTTTATTTTCTTTTTTAATTAGATTATAATTAGTTCTAAAACGATTTAATAAAACTTGTTTAATGTAACAGAATTTTCTAAATATTATTTAATGATTTACAGTACAAATTTTATAATTTTTAAATTATAGAGACAACTTTAGTATAAAATTTAAAATAATTAAAATTCTGTATATATTTTAAAACATTTTAATTTAAATAAGTAAAATTAAAAATAATCATTAACTATATTGAAAATATAAAAATAAATATTATTTAATGATAATATTTAAATAATAGTATTCAACAACAAATTATACAGTTTTCAAATACTTAGTGACTATTTTAACATATTTAGTGAGTTTAAAATAAAGAAAATTAAAAAAAAAATTAAAATATTTTAATTTAAATAAGTAAAATTAAAAAATAATAATGAACTAAATAAGTAAGTTAAAAAAATCAAAGTTGAAAATCAAACAAAAAATAAAAAAGAAATTTTTTTCTTATTAAAAATATATTTATTTTCTTTTTTAGTTTGACTAGTTTAGTTTATTTAAATTTATAAAATTATATTGTAAATTAATAAAAATCTAGATCTAAAACAATTTAAAAAATATTATAAAAATAATAAAAAATTTAAAAATTAAATTATAATCTTGTTTAATGAAACATGGTTTTCTGATATTTAATGATAATTCATTAATCAGTTAAATGAATATTGTAAATAGGTTAATTTGGTATTTTTATATTATTTAATATAAATTAAAATTCTATGAAGTAAAATGTACCATAAGTAAAAATAATTTTTAAGAATAATAATTAATGTAATCTGTGAGATTCAATAGACTCCATTTTATATTAGTTATATCATAACTCTAGCCAAAACTACCTTTAATAAACACAACATTTACGAAACTATTTTTTTTAAAGGGGTGTAGAAAATCATCATTGTATATTATAAATAAAAAAAAAAATTGTGTGTGCATTACAGTGACTGATAGTCGCAAACAGTGAGCACTTCAACATCCGTCGGCGAACAATAAATGCCACAGCACAAACGGCGGCAGCGGCACAGTTTACCCCGCACAACGAACAGGGGTGCAAGACCTCTTCGACGTGACGTCACGCGGCGGGAGGAGCCACTCGCATTGTACCGGTGGCCGCCAATCATGAAACAGTCTAACATAATAATAGCTCTACCATATTTGAAAATTATTCTTATTACGCTGAAAATTACAGGAGGCCATTTTGAAGTGACTCCGGTCTCTAGCAATTTGTGTAGTACCTTGAGTGACCAATTAAATGCATTAAACAAAAAAAAGGTAGCCGCTTTCCACATCCGGCACTTTTTATAAATGCGAATGGAAAAAGTGCGGTGTTTGTTTGTTTGTGTCTCGCTGCTGGCGGCATTAATTTTCTGTAGTTAATGGTGGCGCACGGGGTTGTGCCGGCAAATTGATAAATTTATAAGCGGCAATTACAATAATTGGGTTTTGTTAATAATGAGCCTGAGAAACTATCCGATGTAATAGGTTAAAAGCGAATTTTCGCTTGTATACATCACTTAAAAGTATTGACGTGCTTCTGGATAATTTAGTGCACACAATTCATTGCTTTAATAGTTTAATGATTGACTTAAAAATGACAAAATTTATATTTCAAATGAAAACTTATTTATTGCTATACCAATAAATCGATATTAAAATAATAATAGTGCAATTATTCAATTTAGTGTGGAGATTTCTATACAACTTTTCAATTCAATTGCAAAAAAAAAACAGAACAGATTAAAACAAAACATATATTTTAAATAATTTTATTTAGAAACAGACTTAAATGTATTAAAGAATATTTTGAAAAAGGTTCCACTTATCAAAAAAAGTTATTTCACTATATTATACAAAAAAAATATATAAAATATTATTTAGTCAGTTGTAGTTGTAGTAGAAAAATTAACCTACAACTATTAATAGTTGTCACTTCTCAAAAATTTTTATTTCACTGTGTTGTATAATTTCACTTCTATAAAAAAAATATTTTATAAAATTTTAATTAGAAAGGGACTTAAATGTAATAAAAAATATTTCGAAAAAGATTCTACTTACCATAAATTTTTTTCACAATATTGTACAATTTTATTTCAAGTCATCTGTAAAAAAATTAAAAACTGGCTGTTATAAAGCTTTTAAAATTTGAAATTTCATAATGTTTGTTTGAATTAAAATTGTCAACATCAATCTCGTTTTCATATCTATTGACACTCCGAGCAACAATTATATGGATGTTTATATTGTTTTTTATTATTCTAATATATTACGGGTTGTACAAGATCATGACAAAATATAAATACAATTATATTGAAATAACAATTAATATACGTTCACATTATTTATAATATTTGTATTTACTTAAATTTCATCCATTTCGAACCCATTTTCATCTACCAAAAAGTGCCCAAAGCGGCTAAAGAAGTTTTATTTCATCATATGTTTTATGTAATTTTATTTAGAAACACTTCAAATTTTCTGTAAAAAATATTTTATAAAATTTTATTTTGAAACACACTAAAATGTATTCCAAAATGCTTTGGAAAAAGTAGATTATCATAAAAAATTGGTAAAAATTTTTATTTCACTATGTTGTACAATGTTACTTTAAGTTTTCTGTAAAAAATATACTAATAAAATTAATAAAATGTTTTAACTGTAAGTATATAGCATATTTAATAGGTCCAGGTAGGTTCTAATTACAGCCTAAAATTCTTATTTCAGTTAAGTAAAAATATTTTTTTTTTAAATTTATTTAAAAACAAAATTTTTATATTAAAAATTGTGAAAAAATATCATATAGATGATACATAATTTTAAAAAAATTAACAAGCTAATAGGTTCCAATTATTAAAAACACAATTAAAGTAATTTATTTAATATGACAAATATATAAATTATACAATAGACAAAACATTTTCATTAAAGTAGGTATTTAACGGACATTTATTCTATATATTTGTTGTATTTAGAATGTATTTTGCAACACGCAACAACAACATTACGTCTTATAAACGATAATTTTCGACGCATATTTCAGTTAAATGATATCGGTTAAGTTAATCCTACACAATTATGTTAAATTAATTGTTATATATTTATATTAACCCTTTGTTTGCAAAATATCGTTGAAATTAAGAGATTAAACTCCCCAAGGGCATTTTGAAGTACCTACTTATTGTAAAGCATTGTAGATTCTTATAAATTCGGTTATCTGGAATTTAAATTTAATATTTTTTTAGCTTTATTAAGTAAACGATTTTTAACCTCTTTTGTTTATCAGACATGATATTATTTGCAGCTATTTTTATAAATAGCTACTGAAGTAGTAACAAAGATAAATAAACAGATAAAAATTAAAATATTAATTATTCTTTCAAAATTAAGTAAAAAAATTTTCAAAATTCTATTCGAGTACTTTATTTAAATATATAATTTTATTATATTTTCAAGTCTCTAAGGAGCAGTTTGGTTCCCCCCTTTTTCACATTAATCTAGTTTCCACACATGAGTTGTGATTTATTCATATTTATAATCCGATTGTAATTAACATAAAAATGTCGGAATTCCAACCTCCATTTCATCAAAGATTTTATCGAGCCGAATTATAAATAGAATTTTAAAAATTCCACACAATTAAAAATATGTATTTATAAATTTTAATTGTTTAACATGGTTAAATACAATTTACTGCGGCTTTTATGTGACTTTAATAAGATTAACTTTAACCAAACAACAAAGAGAGTAACCATATACTTGTCCACCCCTTTTTTCTTCAAAAGCTTTCCTCAATCCGTGTTTTCAATACTGGGTTTATAATTTGTTTTACACAGGTAAAATCTGCAACAGACCCTCGAAGATATTTTAAAGTCGGTATCTGAACTTCCAACATTAATTCATTGATTTTATAA
Source organism: Aethina tumida (assembly GCF_024364675.1). NCBI lineage: Eukaryota > Metazoa > Arthropoda > Insecta > Coleoptera > Nitidulidae > Aethina > Aethina tumida. The sequence continues at coordinate 16,628,233 of NC_065437.1, read as the reverse complement.
AATAATAGGACAAAAAACAGTATTTATTGGCATTATAACAATTTATCGAATAACACCATAAATGCAAACGATGATAAGATAAATTGAAAATTGTATTTACTTGTTACATGCTTTCTTTTAGTAAAATTATGAAATATCAAAACAATAAAATGTGTTTAAGACATAAAACAGAAAGTACACTCGTTAATTTAAATTTACCAAGTAACATCATAAATAAACCTACTAAGCTAATCGTTTAGCCAATAATATAAATTGAAAATAGCATTAAAGTCCTAATGAGCCAATTTGCGTGATACGACCACTTTCAATGGCTAATAAAATCATTGCAGAACAGGCATATTTATCATAAACATAATTTAATTAAATTTAATAGCAATATCTGGGTAATTGTTCTGTTTGTCTGAATGGATTCTCAATGGCAATAAAAGGAGCATGTGTAATTAATGATTATATGTTGCCGGTAACAATTTTATTGTATGGCGATAAACGTGTGTTTGTTAGTTATTGTGACATGTGGAAATTAATGGTGGAAAATTTTCACGACTTTGAAATCCTTTCAATCTTAAATCAGCGTCTCTGGAAGCAAATAAAATGTCAGATTTCTTATATTTGTTCTGTTGAAAAATAACTAACAGATATAACCATCTCCTAATTCAGTTAAGGTATCAACTTTATGAAATTCTGCGTCTCTGCTAATAAAAGAAATTTCAGGATTGAAGAAATTACTTTTCTATATTTTTTTTATTCGAAGATTGAAACTGACAACAAAAGAAATGATACAGTGGTCAATTTGAAGCAAAACTGTTACATATCCATCTCTTAATTGATTTTGGAGAACAACTTAATGAAATAATTACTCATTTGTTTTTTTCCTTTATAATGAATTCTGCGACTCTAATATCAATTCATTGTTAAATTTTAAATTGTAAATATATATTTTCGATATTACATCTATTCGTAGATTCAAACTGACAACAAAAGAAATACTTTGTCCAATTGAAGAAAAACTATATCATAACCATTTTCTAATTGAGTTTAGAAAAATTTTTAATGAAATAATGACTGAATAGTTTTTCCTCTCGAAATTAATTGTGCGTCTCCGCTAGTAAAAGAAATTTCAGGTCTTACATTCTCTAAAAAAATTACTTTTCTAAATTTTTTATTTGAAAATTGAAACTGACAATAAAATAGATTGGTCAATTTGAAGAAAAACTATTACATAATCATCTGTTTATTGAGTTTGGAGAACAACTTAATGAAATAATTACTGACTTATTTTTTTCTTTGTAACGAATTCTGCGTCTCTGATATCAAATAATTTTCAAATATTCTCTGAAAACATATGTTTTTGATTTTTAGGAAAAACTATATTATAACCATTTTCTAATTGAGTTTAGAAAAAAATTTAATGAAATAATGACTTTTGAAATTAAGTCTGCGTCTCTGCTAATAAAATAAATTTCAGGTCTTACATTGTCTGAAGAAATTACTTTTCTATATTTTTTTATTTGAAGATTGAAACTGACAATAAAAGAAATCATAGATTGGTCAATTTGAAAAAAATCTTAATAAAATAATTACTTATTAGATTTTTCTCTCGAAACGAATTCTGCGTCTTTGCTAGTAACAGAAATTTTAGGTCTTACATACATATTTTTTTATTTGAAAGTTCAAACTGACAACAAAATAAATCATAGATTGGTCAATTTGAAGGAAAAGAACAACTTAATGAAATAATTACTGATTTGTTTTTTCCTTTGAAACAAATTCTCTGATATCAAATAATTTTCAAATTTTAAATTGCTTGAAAAAAAAAATAATTTTTTGATATTTCTTCTAGTTGTAAATTCAAACTGACTGAAATAGATGGAACATTTGAAGAAAAACTATATTATAACCATTTTCTAATTGAGTTTAGAGAAAATCTTAATGAAATAATGAAAAGTGAAAGAAATTTCAGATCTTACATTGTCTGAAGAAATTACTTTTATAATTTTTTATATTTGAAGATTGCAACTGACAACAAAACAAATTATACATTGGTCAATTTGAAGAAAAACTATTACATAAATATCTCTTAATTGAGTTTGGAGAACAACTTAATGAAATAATTATTGATTTGTTTTTTCTTCCCTCGAAACGAAAACCGAAACGCCGCCAATCCCCAGTCAACATTATTATTATTATTGGAGGTCCACAAAATTGCCGGTAATTCCTTTGTACAGATTCTCCACGGCAAATGCCTATAATCGATGGCCGTGGTAGAAATTAAAGTCGGCCTTTTTCTTCGGGCTTCAACGACCCACCGACATGTTGCATTTGACATTTTGACGTAACGTACCATTAGAGCAGAGCGGACTCAGTATTCAGAACCAATTTACGTGTGTCGTCATGGCGACTAAAGTCTGGACCAACTCCAATCACTAATTGGTTTCCATTCACAATTAATTTTGTAACCTCTTAGCAATATCTAATAAATCCAAAATTGCTACATAAGCTACGAAATTGACTTGATTATTTATTATAGTACTATTATAAAAATTTAAATGTTTGCATTCGTGATGTTTATATATTAAAATGCTTTTAAAATATATTTTTAATTGTAACTGATTTTATCGAAAAGTCAACTTGATTCTATTGGACGCAATATTTTAGTTTGGCATGCAACACTAAACACATTTCAATATTGACACGTGTTCTGAAAAAAAACCTACACAGAAATATCATTTTAATATTCAACTTTTATTTCATTTTTTAAACTATAAATATTAATTAGAGTGAAACATTTCGTGCGAATCTTGACCATATTAAAGGGTTGCTTTCTAATTGTTTCGAATGATTAATTAAAATTCGGGCTTGGCTAATAAACGCGAGTTAATTTAATTATATTAATTAACACCTTAGAATGCTACCCCCATTGTATTAATGATCGTTCGTGCTATGTAACCGACGCAATTTCTCCCGACCTTATCACAATATTCATAAATTATTCGCGGCGTTTCGCACTGACAGTTATAAGAAAACTTATAAAATTATGGTTTTTACATTTTCGGGTCGATAAATGTGTTTAGTATTTAAATAATCTTGAAAAAATTACGGCGATAAGGGTATATTTATGCGCACATTTTACATTTTATGTAGGGCAGTAAATATGAGGATTTTATAAACGTGCGTTGGCCTTTACTATAATTTTCCATTTTATTCTAATTATTTTAATTATCAGCACTGGGTAATTTCCCTTTTTAAAAACGCAAAACGAAATGTAATCCGCAGAAAAACAACCATTGCAGAAACGTAACGACACACCTTTAAAAAATCCAATATGATAAGCATAGACATAAATACTAAAGGGGTGAATATTTATTTCAGGTAAAAACACAGCGCAACATATTTACAAGCCTGAAACATTCAAGAAGTTGTAGAAGAAACACGAGACCTGTTCAAACATCATTAAATTATCAAAGAACATGATGTAAGACGTTTCAGTAAACATATTTTGTATCTGCCTTTTACAACAGTCGCGTGAATTATGCACCGGGTGTTTGAGCGGAGATGTTTACTCAAATTGATGTACAAATGTTCAATTGTTTATTATTTAACTGTTTTGAATTAGTATTGATTTTAAAATTATTTTATTGTGTCAATATTTAAATAGGAAACTTTCAATTTAACTGAAGACAGCAATGAATATTTCATTAAGGATATTTACTATTTGTAAATACAAATCTAATTTTTTCACATCGTCGATTTCAGCAAGTCTCTTTGTAATATCTCTGGACGGTTTTGAAATCTCAAATTCCATTTCTTTTGACAAATTAAGAAAAAGTGTAAGTATTTACATGATTTTAATTTTTTGAGCGAGAATCTTTTTATGTAGTATAAATTACTATATATAGAAAAAATATATTCATAGATAACATATATAAGTTTTTTAACTATTGAAAAAAAACAAATATAGCTGTACAAAAATATATAATTTTTGAATTATAAAATTATTTTTTACTGAGATATAACAACTAATAAAATTAATAGTAAAAGATAAGTTAAATATAACAAAAGGCAAGTCTTTTAACTGTTGAAATAAAATAAAGCTATCCAAAAATATATAATCTGTGATATACCATATAATATTATCTCCAATCAAGGTATAACAATCAATAGAATCGTTAGTTAAAAAAAAATATATCTCCGTAAAATACTTAGATAATATGTATAATTTTTTTTTAAGTATTGAAAAAAAAATAAAATAATTATTAATAATAATTTGTGATATATAAAATTATTACCTATTGAACCGCTGAAACATAAAATAAAGCAATCCAAAAATAGATAATTTATTATATATAAAATTATCTTCAACAAGTGATAAAGTCGTTTATATAAGATACATACTTCAAAAAAGATAACTCCTTAAAATTCCTTCATAATATGTGAAAAAATTTTTAACGGTTGAGAAAAAAAATAAAGCTCTCCAAAAATATATAATTTGTGATATACAAAATTATCTCCAATCAACATATAACAAGTAATAAAATCTTTAGTTAAATAATATACATACCTCCTTAAAATTCTTAGATAATTTGTACATTTTTTCAAAATGTTGAAAAAAAATTAAAGTAATCCAAAAATAGATAACTTGTAATATATTTATTTATTAATATTATCGTTGATATTTGATACAGTCGAGCATGAAATATTAACCGTTGAAAAAATAACAATCCAAACTGATTTGTAATATATAAAATTATTTCCTATTGAGATTTACAAATGATAAAATTGTTTTATAAAATACAGCTTCAAAAAAGGTATCTCTTTAAAATTCCTAGATAATATATTAAGGAAATTTAACTATTCAAGAAAAAAATTAAGCTTTCCAAAAATATATAATTTATGACAAAATTATTTCGAATCAAGATATAACAACTAATAAAATCGTTACTTAAAAAATATATCTTCATAACATTCTTAGATAATTTGTACAATATTTTTTAAAATTTTGGAAAAGAAAATAAAGTAATCCAAAAATAGATAATTTGTGATATATGTGTACAGTTGTGTATGAAATATTAACCGTTGAAAAAAAAAGCAATCCAAAAATAGATAACTTGTAATATATAAAATTATTTCCTATTGAGATTTATGTCATAAAATTGTTTTATAAGATACATACAAAAGATATTTCCTTAAAATTCCTAGATAATATGTGAAATAAATTTAACTGTTCAAGAAAAAAAATGACGCTATCCAAAAATATATAATTTATGACATTATTTCGAGTCAAGATATAACAACTAATAAAATCGTTACTTAAAAAATATATTTCCTTAAAATTTGTATAATTTTTTTAAAATTTTGAAAAAAAAAATTAAAGTAATCCAAAATAGATAATTTGTGATTGATATTATCGGTGATATTTGATACAGGCGTGTATGAAATATATGAAACTGTATTTTTCAAAGACGATTACATTAAATCTGCCAAATGATATTTGACAAATTTATTAACGTGCGTAACCATTATTAATAATTATTTAAAAATGAGTAATATAACAAACGTCATAAATGATATTTTTGGTTTTCCTATATTTTACAGGAAAAAAATTAATTATAATTTTCATCTTAAACTAAAAAGCTTACAGATATTATCTCGAAATTATAAGGAAACATATTTTTGAATTAAATAACTTATCGGATGTAAAAAAGTATCTGAAAAATTTTACTGATACAAATAAAAAAAATAAAGGAAAAAGTTATACTTTTTGACATTTGCCAAATGCCTGTTTTTTTGTAGATATTTCAGGAATGGCTGACATCAATGTGGTGGCAAAAGTCTGAGCACCTAAGTTTTTTTCTATTTGGCCTCAAAATACTCCAATGAACTAATTTATTATTGCCAAGAGTATTGTACCACTAAAGTATGGAAACAAATCAAAATTGGATGAAAAAAATGTTTACAATTTAATTAATTTTATATTGTTTAAAAGATATTTGTTACTTTTAAATACATTCTTAAATAAATATTTTTGAATAGTAAAATTTGTTTTATTTATTAAATAATATTAATATTAATTATATTCCCAAAATCATTATATTTAAGCTGAAATGATGTTCTTAAATTTACATAGCAGATAAAAATAGTCTCAATTTCGATGTTAAAACTCAGACGTTAAGCTTGAAACACCCATAAATTATCAGTCAACTGATGCCTGTAATTTCCCTATTTTTGACACATGTATTCTAATAGACGCACAGCCTAATACCAGCCATTAAATTAGTTATCCGACTTAATAATTTATAAAATGTTAATTGGTTGTAAACTGGAATTCGGATGTAATCGTTGTAATCAAGATACGCAGATCCGGACACACGTGACAGCTGTGGAGGAACTTGGACGCGAACGTGACACAGTGATACTGGACGAGTTTTCGGTTGTTTCTTTTTCGAAACGAATCCGCGCCAATTAATGCACGGGTCCCAGGGACCGGGACATACGAAAATTGCAGCTGCGTAATGACGGACGTCGTGTCGCCCGGACCGTTAATTTTTTATGTTACACCGAATGTCTTAATTACTTTTCAGTTTAAAAGCTGTGGCCTCTTTATCGCGTCTAGTATCTTGTTTACTTTAGATTAATTAATATCATATCGGAATGAAAGTACGTTTAATTGCTTATATTAACAATATTTTTTACAATAATTACTGGGAATTTTTTTAGTGGCAGCGTTCCTTAATCAGCCTCGTTATACTCATTACACTTTTAACTGTGTAGTTATAAATGTCAATGTAATTATTCAGCATGCTCGTAATTTTATACTTTCTGTGTTTTATTGTTTTTTTCGCCTTCTATGAACATTCACATAAACTGTGAGGAGCTGTGGGAAAATGCTTCATCAAATGAATTTATTCGGCTTTTGATTTATGTAATTTATCACCAAAATTTATCAAGCAAGCTCCATTAATATTTATATCTTCGAGTTGAACGTCTGGTTTGACATCTAAGTCCTGTCAACATCAATCAAGTCACACAAAATCATGTGATTTAGAAGAAAATACATTAAAACAACCACACCAAGATCAGGTGAGTGCGTCGTAACCTTTGAACTTGCCAAAAACGCACAAAAAGTTACTTTCGTAAAAAAAATTACCGTCGAATATCGGGACCACGCTGCGTAAACAAGCTCAGTTTCAGCAAGGCAATAAATATGGAGGCAGTATTCTGTTCTCACATTTATAATTGAACCGCGGCCAACAACTGTAAAGTTTATTGTGGGGCTTCTGCCGACCGCATCGTATCGGGAAGGCGAGCTTTTCATCAATATTCAGCGATTTATTGACCCTGTTTAATGTTCGCCATAATTCATCCGGCAACAAGACATGATTTCTTTATATATACTCGTTGGTACCTCGCATCGTCTTGTACGCTTTTGTTACAACAAGAACTGTTCTCCGATGCATAAATTTCACTTCAACAAAAATGTCTGAAAATCTTCCTTCATCGACTAGTTCTTGTTTATGGGCGATTAACATCTTGAATGGCCTTTTGTATGTCAGCATTTCCTTTAGTGGAGGCCGCGAACGAAATTAAAAACTTGGCGACTATGTAGTTTAATTAAAAGCGATTATACGTACTTAATAAGTATATTTTATGGCGCCATAAATAAAAATGATATTCAATCGCCATTCAATTTGTCAGTGGCAATTAGTTTGTAAATATTAATTTTTATGTCTTCATTTGTATATTCATACCATTATGCCCTATATGCAAATAAAACGTCCCCGTACAAATGAACAATTTTAATTAAATATTTATATTAAGCATTTGCATAATAATTTTATGTTAGGCTAGATTTTTAATTATGATTAAAAGGGAATGTTTATAAATTACTACAAATAACTGGTTAGGAAGTGTACACCAATAAATTTATGGCTTTGTATACTTACTTAATTATTACATTTTTCAGATAAATAATGAATTTTAATAAAACTCCGGAGTGTCCTAATTACTTAAATTACTTTTACAATGATCCTCCCCCGAAACCTAGAAAAGTTAAATGCCCAGCGGAGGAATCCGAGGAGAAAGTCGTAAAGAAAAAATGCACCGACACAGTGCAAAGATGCAAAAGTCAGTCGAAACGGAAAGAACCGAAACCGCAAAAATTCAATCTATTCGAACCCAGACCTCAAGTGCCCACATACGATCGACTATGCAGCACTTCATCGGAGACCCAGTTTCAACAGAGAAGGGTGCACTACCTCGATCAAGCGACGACTTGTCAACGAGTGGCGGGAGATTGCGACCACGAAAAATCTAGCAGCACAACTCCGGTCCAACAGCCGAAACAAGGAGTAGAAAAATCGTGTTGCACAGTCGAATGGCCATCTCAACCGGTGGAGAAATCCTGTTGCACAAGCGAACCGCCAAGAAAGGTGGAAAAATATTGCTACACACAAAATCAATCGGGCGAGATTGGCAGCCCGACGAAACAAAAGTCGTGTTCGGTGTCGTCGAAACGCGTGACAGTCGAATCGCCCCAACAATACGACTCAACGGAAGAAATATTCTGCAGTAACGTGTCGAGCCGTGGATCTACCGATTCGGAGGCGCAACCTTGCCAGATGAACTCGCAAGGAGACCAACATCTCCAGCATGTCGAATGTGGCGCACAACGACCGATCTTTCAGACGTGTCACGGACAGGAACGCGTCCTTATTGGGCCCGTCAAGCTCATGAGGGTCAGGGAGGGTGGACACAGGAATTTGTTTAAGGAGCGGGTCGGAGATTGGGCGAGGGTGACGCTCAATAATCCTACAGATTATCAAAGGATCCGGCTGATACCGAAGCACAATTTGAAAAGTCTTATCAAAAATATAAACTGTTGTAAATGTCCGCGTCAACCTATTCAAGTATTTAATTTTAAGTCAGTGGAACGAGATTGTTAGTGCAAAAAGGGCAAAACAAAATTTTTATTTAAATTTTCAATAAAAACCCATTGATACTAATGTTTTTTGAACTGGATTTGTCAGTAAGACATTTGTTTCTGTGAAAACTTGTATGACGGTATCTTAACCTAAATCGACATATTTTAAGTTCTTAATAATAGTAATTCTTAATAAGTAAAAAATAAGTAAGTACCAAAATATATGAACATTGTTATGTATTTAAAGAATTTTAACAAGCACACGGTGTCTTTATATTGTAAAATGAGCTTATCGAGTGGCGTCGACGTTGGATAGCGGACGGTCACAATGTAAATCATGCCAGCATGTGGGCCCATCTATGATTCCTGTGGACCAGCCACAATAATTTGTACCACGGACCCATAAACAAACATCTCCGACGGTATCCAGTAGTGTGAACCGCTTTACTTATCCTCGACCCAGCTAAACATTACCCTTGTCTATGTGTTGATTTTAAGAACAAGAAGAGCTATTTATAAAGTACAGAAAAAAAATGTAATGTAGTAAATAATTCACTTAATTAACAAGGTAAGTATTAATTAATTTTTTATTTAATTATGCGTCAATAGTTTGATTATAATTTTAATAAAACAAGCAAGATTTTTAATACAACAAATTAGACCTATATTTATGTTCGACATCTTTTGTATCTTTTGTCCAGAGAAAGGTAGAAAAAATTTGACTTTTGAGCTAAACCGAAGTAATCTTAATTATTTAAAATATTTTATAATTACAAATTTTATTCGTAATGTAATCTTTGATTTCTCTTTTAATTTGTTTTATCTTGCTAGAAAATATAGATTTATAGTTTTAAACTTTTTGAAAAAAAAATATTTTTCAATAAAATACTTTCAACTAAAAAAGTTGTTATGGACATAAGTTCGGAATGATATCATATACACGAATGAATATATAAAAATAATTTTGGAATAGCATAACTATTTTGATAAATAACTTCTCAACATCTAATCAACAACATTTCGACACATTTCCATAAGAAAATTTTCACTTTCCCAATCATGTTCTTTGCTGATTATTTAATTCCAGATGCTGCTATAGATGTTCAATTGGATTTAAGTCAATACTACTAATTAACTGTTGGTTATTTGGTACCATGTTTACTTCCAAAAGGCCTCTTTACATAGAGACTACCAGATAATTTTTTTGGATTCTGTTGCGTTCATCAACAACTGGATTTGTTTTTCGTGGACATGTTTTTACATATATCTGCATGTTAAATTTTCCCAAAATTTTTGAAACAGTACCTTGACTAATTATTAAATTTTGTAAAATATGGTATTTATTCAGTATATTACTATGAAAATCTATTATACGATTCGTTTTTTTACAGAATTGAGATCGAAATTTATGATTTACATCAAATCCGAATTATACCAGAGATTTCTGTAAGCGAGAAACGCTTACTCAACATCATAAATGCCCAAAATTCTTTACTGTAGATGAAAGTGTACTTCAATTTTTATCAGTCGCGCCTTTTCAGCTTGTCGGAAGGTTCCTTACATATACTGTACTTTATTAGTTTAAATTAGTGTTTTTGTTGGGGATAAGAAAGAATCATTCCCACGTTTTCCAGTGTTTTGGTTAAAAGTACACTATCAGTAAATTTATAACTATCAATTGATATACTACAAGTATGCACACAACTAAACTTATTTGAAATCTATCAAGTTATTAATGTCTTCTTGGAGAACATTTCCCCATATTTCTAAAGCTGCCGGTATAAGTTGTTCTGTGTTGTCTGAGATACTTTGACCAGCTCTAGTTCTTCTTTAAAGGTTATCCCATAAGTGCTCAATGGGATTAATATCCTATAGAAGGCCACTCTAATTTGAACACATCTTCTATTTCCAAACTCTATTGATATAGTGCATTATCCTGGATAAATACGAAACAATACCCAAAAGCACCTCTACAGAGACTTACTACAGGTTGAAGCACTAAATCCACATATCTTTGACCGGTTGGTGATTGTCTAATAGTAATCAAAGGAGTCTTTTCACCAAGCATAATGCATTACACTTCCACCTTTATAATTGGGAACCGATCACGAACCGAAACACGAATTCGCCGATCGACTGATTATAGACCAATTCTGGTCTCATCCGAACATACTTCAGATGACCATGCTCCAAACACTGACTTAAGGGGCGAACTCTATTTTGCGTTGATAGTTGTGGAATCTCTTACTCTTAAGTCTTCCTAATAGTTTCATCCGAAAAACTAAACTGCGAGTTAAAAAACGGTGCTGACCTTTTGCGATGGCTCTTCCACGGCTTCTCCTGGGCCTATTTTTAAGGTTCTCAACTCCAGACATCTTGAATAACCTCTGCGATATGCCTTTCTCTGACAGAACAATAATTTTTTCCCTTTGGACTTATAACCCCACATAAGACATTTTAAATAAAATTTGTGAAGATAAGTAAGTTCACTTCACTACTACCATACATGAGAACAGTGAAATTGACAATACAGGAACAAATCTTATCAGGCATTTATATTTTTTATCGAAAAAAGAAAACATTCGCCTTTTATTGACTATTTTTTTTATTCAAACAATTCTTTTTTGTGAATACTAGGTGACTCCATATAAGTTTGGTTGTATGTATGTTTTACTTCAGTCCATGGAAAAAGACTTAATTTTAAATATATGAAGTGAATACAGTGTTTTAAACAACTGTTTACTTACAATACAATACAATACACAAAAATACAATATTAAAAAATTATTTATAAGATATGCATTTTATGGACAATTAGTAAGTTCCAAATAGCTGTATATATAGTTATAAATTTATTTCAGTTTTTCTTACATTTTTGAAATAAATAAAACAATTATTAATGTGGTTAAAAAGCAACGAAATGGAAATTCCGGTCTTAAAATAGTAGCGATCCTACGCGTTGCATAATGGTCGTGAGAGTGTGGCAAAATTGTGGCGACCGCTAAATATGTGTGTCACTGAATAACAAGGCGGCATCCGGAAAATAATAGAGAACTCTACTTATCTATCAATGTATGCCCCGAGATCAGGCCACGAATTAACCTGCAAATAGAAGCCGGCGCTAATTTACTCTCTGACGCCGACAAATTTATTCAGTTAATTCAACTGTTCTTATTATGCAACATGCGTAGATGTTGGAAGGAAACCAATTTGTGTAGCAGCAACTGATTTCTTGCAATGCCAAAAAGTTATTTATTTAGTAACCGATCACATGTACAATTTTTGAGATAAAGACCACAGTGTACGGCATATACGGTGCAAGGGTGTATAATTTAATGAGCGATTGAAGGAATGAAAATAGCTGGGCAGACGGTCTCTCGGTGTTTTCGTTTTTGTTTCGCGAGCAAACGAAAAGTATGCAATAAGATATCCGTAATATTTTGTACTAATGTTCCCCATAACTCTGATCAAAAGACAAGTTATGTTCCTGTAGTAACACTTTGTGTGTGGTGGTGGGAACAACAACGGAGCGCCGAGGTCGTACATGGTGGCGCTCATGTATTGCTTACTGATTTACATATGCGGCTTGATAAACGATGGGGATTCATCCAGGCGTACTCACAAAGATCGTGGGTCATTGAATACTGCTTTTCACGATGTAAATTATTGTACCTAACTATTGGACGATTTATGATGCGTCTTCTAAATTTCTTCTAAAAGTGCCTTTTGATGAAATTAATACTTTAGTTATTTATATCTAATTAATTATCTAAGGACAAAACACAAAAACTTCTTAAAAATGCAACAGGAACTAATATTTGTTAGCATTTAGTAGAACATTGATTCTATGTCTTGGTACGGTGAGTGAAACGCTGCTTTTTGAATTAAGTCTTAGCACGTTAAATCCAGTGGAGAAGAAACTTCCATTATTTGCGGCATAAAAAATAATGCTTTTTTACCGTTAATACATCTGTCACATAATAAACTAGACTTTTAAAATAAAATGTAAATGTCACAATTTAAAAAGCAAATATCTACAGATGCCAGTTCCAAGTTTTTTCTTAATGATGATTTGTCAGTCTAATTAAGAATGCAGTTAATACATCTACGAAATTGTTTATAAATATTGATGGGATTGACAGTTGCTGGTTAATGATGGCATGCCAGCGAAATGAAGGGTGTTATTTGCATGATTTCAGTAATTGCATTGCCATAAAATTAAAAAGCAATGCTGGCGATATTTGCATACACCTACAAAGAAAAACAAGTGCATGGTTTGTATTCATCGTTTTAACCACCTTTTATTTTTTTATTTAAATTATATTTTTTCATAAATAAATATCTTTCTAGGTGATGTCAAGTAAAAACGCTAATAACTGCTTATTTAGCGGAACTATTATATAGGGCTCTTTTGAAGAAAACATTTAAAATTATCTCAGATAAATAAACAAAGCAGCAAAATATTCCTATTAAACAATTAAGTACGAGTTTCTTATTAATTTTTGGAATTAGATAATAATAAGACAAGAAAGTTTACCAATATCCTTAAAACTTGGAGAATAGGAATAGATTAAAATGTAATTTCTTTAAATATGTGATCCCAATGACGTAATTTATCTGTTATAATTGTAATTTAACTTTCACACTGTTTTTTAACCTTTAAAATTTTAAAATATAGAAAGCTTCATATTTTTTTAGGGTAATCCGAATATGCTGAATACGAAAACCATATTTTATCTTCTTTTCCGCCATTCACTTAGATACTGACAAATTGATGGTCTCATTGTTTTGGCGGATCATTTTGCTTGATGCACCAAAATTGACGATTTAGATTAATATTTCGTTAGAAATGTTAATAAATTATGCATTCAACGGTATAGTAATTAGTTTCGATTGAAAGTAAATAACTTTGACGGTTTTCAATCTGATCTACCATTATTATTTTCGATAATTTCGACATTTTAAGCACCACGTGAAACAAAATCGGATAAAAAATGAAAGAATTCTGACAAACAGGTTGTGTAAGTGTGCTGCTAAATTTCGAAATTGTTCATTCATACTAACTGTGTGAGCCAATGAAAAATGCTAATAACTGATTAAAATTCCCTGTAATTTTGGTAGTATGAATTGTACTACATTTACATTCTAGTTCCTTTTTAAAAGGTCTTCAAACCCTTACATTTTATAACTAATAGTGAATATTAACTCAATTCTCTCAGGAGCAGCTCATGAACTCGTTAAAAATTTTTTTGAAGAATCCTCATATCCAAGACATTAGAAAGGTGAGTAAATTGTGCATCTAATGGTCACTAAATTGTTTCGAATGCAGAAAAAATATCTGAATTCATGCAACTTTTAACTATTTTCAGTAACTTTCACAAATTGAGTATTTTTTCAACAACAAATAATTCCAACATACCAATTTTTACATTTTTAATAGTTAGTTTATACAATTATAAGCATTTCAAATCCTGATAGCCTATGATCAGGTAAAAAATGAACATGTTATGATGTTTCATCCATTCTTCGACTTCGACGTTCACAGATTTGCTCGTTAATGAAGCACTGATAACTTTTTTCTGTTTCATCAATAATTATGTATTATTAAGAATTGAAAAATGAAGAGAAAATAAATGCTGATTATCTTATTTGGACCTCAAAATCGAAACATTTTGGTATAAAGCTGTTTAAGAATAAATGAGAATTAATTAAAACCCTTATATTGTATAATAACTAGTGAATATTTACTCAATTATCTCAGAAGCAATTCATGAAGTCGTTTTTTGAGCAATCCAAATATCCAAATTATGCCAAATATTTCCCTTCATTACTTCAAAAATACATCCCAATTTTCAGCTATTTCTCATTCATTTTTAGACATCTTCGTACCAAAATATTTCGATTTTCAGGTTTAAATAAGATAATCAACATTTATTTTCTCTTCAGTTTTCAATTCTGGTGAAATAGAAAAGAAATGTAACTTCTTCAGGGACGAACAAATGATGGTGGACTATCTGTGAACGTTGAAGTCGAAGTTTAAATTGGTGAAACAGATAACACTATAACATTTTCATTTTTTATCCAATTATGGACTACCAGGATATGAAATGCTTATTATTGTATAAACTAATGATTAAAAATATAAAAATTGATATGTTGGAATTATTTGTTGTTGAAAGAAGTTACCCAATTTATCAAATTTACTAAAAAAGGTTAAAAATTGCATGAATTTGGTATTTCCACAGCTGTAATTCAAATACTTTTTCACTTTTCGAAATAATTTAAGAACCATTGGATATACAATTTACTCACCTTTCTAATGTCATGACGTTAATTATGGACGACGCATTAAGCAAAATTTCTAAATTAATGGTCCAAATGAATGAATAAATAAATAAATATTTGTATAATGTATATTATAATATATAAATAATATTATTTGGCAATGGATTTTGATTAGTTTCCTCAACTTTTTTAAATAGTTATTATACTTCTATAGGTTTTGGCAAATATGGTGAATATATATGTAAATAAAGACAAATACATAGATATGTTTGACAAATAAGTGTTTCAGATAGTTTACTTAACTGAAAATATACACATGACACCAGTAAAAAATTAAAAAAATGACTAGCTTAATATAAGTTAGGTAAATACTTGCTTTTCTGGATTGTGCTTTTGAAAAATCTATTGAGAAATAAATTCCAAACACATTTTGGTACCCCCGACAAGCATGACTACTCTTTTAATTACGCCGATGATGAATCGGCACTGCGCCAATCCGTAGAGGTAATATCTTAATAATAAGATATGAAGTTGATTCGCGAAATTTACGATAATGTCCGATCGACGGCATAACTCCCCCGGTACAATTCCTCGTAGCCGGAGCTGATGCCGAGTGAATTAATTAATTTCCCCGTTAAAAGTAAGGACCTGGAAGTGCCGCGCACAGAATGGACGTCCCGTCGTCGCGTCGCAGCGGGACGTCCGGTGTGGGTCTTGGATACCGCCGCTCGCACACCTCTGCCAGCTCCCAGCTTGGGCGCCACAGACCAATAAACAATTGACTGGAAACCTATAAATATCGTTATAAATTTCAGCCGATATTCATTCTAGTCGATCTCGCGCATACAACCTCACCCCATGTATATGCATGAGGCCGCGGTTTTAATTATTCACGGATCCTCATTGTCGGAACGGCGCACAATCAAGCATCCAGAACGCATGAAATGTTCTACTCTCGATTTTTCTCTTATTGGGCTTGTTAACGAGCTAACTTATAATCGTGTAAATGCTAATTGCCCAAGTACTAATATGCTACTGTCAAATTTATTTACTGCCGTCCCACCATACTTCTTCCAATTACAATGCAAGAAACCGTTGTACATTTTCTTTACAAGGGCACAACTTAAAATCATTCTACTTATTTGGTATTATGCAAGATCGTTTTAACTAAAGGATTATTCTTCTTGGTGTAAATGATAATAAAACTTACACATTTAAGCTGGCGGCTGGGATTAATGATCCAGAACAAAAGGCTGTGGTGTGTTTTATAGACCACAGTAAAATGAATAACATTATGTTATAAATACATTATTATATTATCAAAAATAAATTCCAGAAATCCAGAGTTGTAAAGCTTCAAAACTAATATTTTTTTTCAATATTTTCGCTTTTGGTTTTGTTTCTTGTATTCTCGTTCCAAATTTTATTTTTGAGCGTCTAATCTTAAATAAAAGACTGATAACAAGATAATTTTTATTAAAAATATCATTAAATGTTATCAAACCTTAGTCAAATAAAGCGAAGCATCTAAAGAATCTAAAGAATCTAAAGAATCTAAAGAATCTAAAGAATCTAAAGAATCTAAAGAATCTAAAGAATCTAAAGAATCTAAAGAATCTAAAGAATCTAAAGAATCTAAAGAATCTAAAGAATCTAAAGAATCTAAAGAATCTAAAGAATCTAAAGAATCTAAAGAATCTAAAGAATCTAAAGAATCTAAAGAATCTACAGAATCTAAAGAATCTAAAGAATCTAAAGAATCTATAGAATCCAAAGAATCTAAAGAATCTAAAAAATCTAAAGAATCTAATATTATTCTATCACAACAAAATATTTTATCTTTTACACATCCGATAATGGTGAGTTAAATTCTGCCAATGATCTCTCTTTTCATTGTTCGATAATCTATCAATTATTAATATCACTAGTTTAGCCAACATTCGTTAATCATTAAAAGTAACAATTAATACTCTTTGTTGGTATTTTAAATTTCTAAATATTATGTTTTTCAAAAATTTATTTTTATTATAGTATTTATAAAAGTTAAAGCAAAATGATAAGCATATTGCCTTATTTTAGAACTAAATGATTCTAATAACAGAAATAAATATCAATAAGAAATTAAATCAAAGACAGGCTTGTACCCTACGTAGCATACTTAGATCATCCAGAAGACTTTGATGCAAAGCGTCCCATATTTCTGGAAGAAGTTTTCTTAATTCTCTGACAGTATGAGCACGGACCTGATGAGCAATTAATGATCTTCCAAGCATATCCTAGGTAAATTCTATGCAATTCAGATCAGGGGAGAAGGCTGGTAAGGGCAGGCGCCCAATTTGGGCATTTTCTATGTGTGGTCTAGCGTGTCGTCAAAAAATCGAACATTTGGTTTCAAATTTCATCGATAATGTTCAACAATGTCATCGATAATGTCTGTTGCTTTAATTTCACCGGTCATGCTACGGTCGCTGATGTAGAACCTCGTTCTGTCTCCAAGAAAAATACTACCTTAAACCATTTTGGATCCATCGTGAATTTCACCCACATAACGTCGATTTATTCTTTGACTTGGTCTTCACACTCGAACTGACCTTCTATCACTAAATACTCCAAAAATGAACACCATAGTATTCCACTTTTCACAGCACAATTCTCTTTCCTAATCCCAAGATAACCTCGCTGCACGAGGCAGGCTGGAGAGGTAGTTGCAGTATGGGTCTGCAAGTGAGTCTTGCATCATTTAACCGATTTAAAACTGTCCTTGGGCTTATATGACATCCAATAACCAAAATCAGGTCTAGTCTGAGAAGTGTGCAGTTCCTTTTGAGTTACACAATACGGATTAGCCACAACAACTTGTCTTGAGCAGGTCTAAAGCATTCCTACAACACGTGTTTTAAGAAAAGGCAGTAAAAATTGGTTAAAATCAAACTGAATATTTAAATATCAACTGAAACCCATAATGCATTTTTTCGACCTCGTTTCTATTCACAAATATTCAACGTATGCAGGACGTATAAAAATGTATGATTAAATTCATAGTTTTGGTCGAAATATGTTAATATACTAACTTTTTTCGATTGTAAGAAACCCACTCCAATCCCGAGATCTCGGGTTTGGTGAACTACCGCCCCCGGAACTATCCAGACAGATACAAGAGGCCTTCCCTCTTGGCTGCCTGAATGAATAAGTTCCCATCTGCCCTTCTGGGTTATAGCTTTTAGAGCTGGTCCCCGATGGAGAGTGGTTTTTAGTCCGTGAGAATCGGACACTTGCCTCCGAATTCCGTTCAGGAGTGCGTCTAGTAAGATTTTCCACTCTCTAGTCCAAAAACAAAAAAAAAAAAAAGATTGTAAGAAATGCTTTTTTGGGTCAAATTCCATCTGGTTGATACAATCAGCATTTGACAAAAATTAAATTAAAACTTGTCCCCTATGGCAACAATATTTATTTACACATCATAATTAATTAAAACGTCAAAAACTCGCAAAGAATTTCAACACCCAAGGCTTACATGAAGATAGGAAGACAGTTATGGTAATCCATTGAAAAAGAAATATGTACCGGCGATAAAATTACAAAAATCCTTTGTTAAAATAAATTCATACGTGGCCACGAGCAATTATGAAATAAACAATTATAACCAACAAATGTGTGTCGTGCAATTAAGGTTGGGATATAAGGAAAGAGATAAACCGGCTTCTGGTCTTTACGGAATACCTGTATGTCCTGCAGCGATATACATATAATTATGCTCTCAATTGTCATAATTACTAATAATTGGTGGTATTTTTCATTGTGAGAAGACACGTACATGCCTTTTCCAGCGAAGGTGTTGCATTCACAATTATGTTTTGTTTATGGAATCGATACGTTTCTATTCGGTTTAATGAGAAAAAGAAACTAGAATTAATGGCTATTAAATTGCTTAATTGTGGGGTAAAATTGACAATTAAAACAATTTTAAAAATTCCATACTATGTTATTATTTGGAGACTTAAATGTAAAAGGAGCAAAAGAATATCTTTTATATTTCATAAAATTGCACCTTACAGATAAAAACAAACGTAAGAACATAAAATATTTTAAAGCAAACTTAATATCAAAATTTTTTTAAAGTGAAGTTTAAAGTTATTTTGTTTTAATTATATTTGTTAACACATTCATTAAAGAATTCATATTCCATTAATTTTGGTGTACAGTTTGGGGTAACATATTCAAAAATTCAGAAAATATATGAGATATATCTTTACGATGGGTAGGACACTTATTGACTAGCGTGGTATATATATAATGAGGTGGTCAATTTTATCGTGATGTATTTTATTCTTCGCCACTTCTATTTTACGCTGAAGGTCCCCGAGAGTTTGTGCATCTTATCTAATAAGCCGCAGAACAACAATCAACAACATGGAATAAATTTACATAGGAATTAACCCTTGTAATATGAGATCGAATATTATCCTGTTGGAAAACTGGATTTTGGAGATACACAACAGATGGGGTACCACAATTTCCTTTAGTAAAACTATAGGCAATGACATCCTTAACCACCAAAGCTTTAATGCACAGACATCTCCACAAAAATGTGGACCTCGATTTTTTCGCTCTGGTTTCTGAGATGTAAACAAAAGTGAGACTCATCATTGAAGATGACCTCATTCCTTTTTTAAAATTATTGTACTCTATCAGTCCAATATTTGACGACTCTGTTGCATTGTGAGAAGGAGCACAAACTGGGGACGGCAATGAAAATGTTTCAAAGACCCGATTCTGTAGTAAACACATCCTCCCTTGGTAAGAAAGAAAGTAATGTAGTGGAACTAAATTTCTAAGTCGGCCGTTTTGACGATGTATTCCTGAACTACTCTTAGGTCACTCAAGACATTCTTCAAACCAGCTTCCTGGACGGTTCCATGCAGTCCTTCGACTCCGCATCAACTGATTGATAATTTTCACAAACAAAAGCCATGCCTTTTTAAGCTAATAATACGCCTTCTTTCTGACGATATTTGAAATGAAAATAAAGATCGTTTAGATACAACTAAAGTAAAATAAATACTTAACTGTGTCTGCAATATATAAATTTAAAAAAATATTTTTCAAGTAAAAAATGTAGTACATCAAAATGCCTCAAAAAACAACCTTAAAAATGTAACCGTATGGATGAATGCACCCAAAAAATTTGTTAAAATTCACTTGTTCAATATGTTCCCTTTTCTATGTCACTGTGTATTTAGCGAAATAATATGTTATATAAATATAATAATTTATTTGGTTTAATTCCCCATTTTTATGTTCAAAAAATGAAGTCAAATCAGGACTTTGAACACTTTGATGAAATCAATTTATCTTTAAAAACTAAATTTTTCAGAATAATATTTTATTCACATTTTAGTATCAAACTGGATACAATAGCATTCATCAACAAACTGTGATATATATTTATTGCAAATATCAATTTTATAAGTAAATTAATTTGTAGAACATACTTTAAATTAGCAGTAGCAACATTGAAGAAAAATATTCAAAAAACAAATGGTTATTATTATCTCTTTATTTAAATTAAAATGTTTAAAGAGACTTTTTTATAAGGAGTATTATATACATCTTTTCGTCGACAATTAAAATGCTGATATGTTTCAGTAGTTCTATTGTAAAAAATTATCTAAATTATATGACATATGTATAATATCATGCGATTCTTTGAAAAGGACGTTCATTGAAATAAAAAGCAGTACATATAGAATTAATGAATAGTTTTCATTAAAATAATGGACGGTGTACATTGGAATAATAAGCAACATTAATTGAAATAGAAAACAGTATTCAAACGAAGAACTGACGAAGTGTATTCATAAAATAACGAACCATCGTATTCACAGAAAAATTGAAACAAACCTGTTTAATTAAGTCAACGAATGTTCTCGTTGAAATTGTAGCTACCAATCATCTTAGTATTGACAACGTACTTTGAGTGGATGAAACGGAATTTCTTTAATTCGTCGAAAGCATATGTAATCTTTATACAATTACTTTATACAAAAACTTTTATATAATTTTTATAAAAATTTTCTAACCTTTTATGTCGTATTTTAATTCGTTCGTGCGTAATTCTCGAGCTTCTCTCATTCTTTGAGATATGTTATATTAGGAAACAAAATTTCTATGTAGAATTTAGTAGTAACTTTAAAAAAAATAACTGACAACAAAATAGACCATAATCAATCGATAAAGTAACTTCGAAATAGTAGGTAGCTGTCTCAATGGTACGTGTCGTTTCAACTGTTTTCTAATTTTGACTGATATTTACATATACAGGATAGAATCATTAAAAAAATCACAATTCATAACCATAGTTTGACCACCAAAGAATTTATATTAATCCTGATTTTATAAAAATGTTTGAAATTTTTTACAATAAATAATTTTTGTCATATTCACAATTGAAAATAATTTATAAACTTATTTAGGAGTGTCCATTCAAACAGAAATATCTCTACATAAAGCAGTTTTAAGAGAAATAATCGAAGAGCAAACATATTCAAGATCAAATGAGTATTACACAAATAGAAAATGACTAAAGAGGAGATTATCTAAAAAAATAATAAATAATAACTAAATAGGTTTAGTGTTGTTTAAAACAACAATTTTCCTGTACCAATACTTCAATATAGAAAATCTAGAGTATCATAATAAATTTCGACAATTAGAATATAACTTACCATAAATGCCATATGCTATTAAATTAACAAGAAAAATATATATGAATGCACATTTATTTAAATGATTATGTCCATTAACATTTTACAAACATATGTTTTTACTTTATTTTAAATTATGATATATTTTCGTCAATTTTCAAGTTATATTTGAATTTAAATAAATTTCTCTATTTTTTTTCTTTCGAAGGATTCCTTATAATAAAATCAAAGGAATGATCACGAAACCCTTAATTTTTACATCATTTTCTTCCTCTAATTCAGGACAGGATTGTTTTTAACAATTGATAATGGTTTCCGATATAATATCGATGATCTAATACTTTGTTTATGTCTTTAACACATTGCATTCTAAGATTCTATTGAAAATTCAGTGATGGTAATGACAATTTACATTTTGTGTGGCACACTGACCAAGTGGTTGTAATTTTGATGTCATGTTTGAAAAAAATGAGGTTTGACATATTGTACTTATTTTTCTTCGGATTTCGATTTACTAAAAATGTTAGCAAATATTTCGTTCGAGTTATCACAACATTCGACTTACCCATGTCACGTGTGTTATCAATATTCATATTTAGAATTAAATGGTATAAATTTTCATTTTACAATTCTAATAGAGGAAATTAATATAATCAATTAAAAATATTAACAATTTGCAAACATTGTTAGTATTTGATGTATAAATTAGAAATATTAGAGAATTCATTGTTTCTTTAGAGTTTTGACTTTGTAAATAATTATTAACAACAACAAAATACATCAATATTTGTAAAAATACAAGTATTTTTGAGAAGAAATAATATATAATGTTATATTGTGATCAAAAATAAATAAATAATTAAGATGAGGGAAAAAAACAATGGATGTCTGATTTTGTTTGAAAACTAGTTGAATATTTGTGATTTTGTTTGAATATAAATTTATTCATTATAATCAGACCAATTAAATATAGCGATCAATTTGAAAATTTAAATAATTTTATCCTGGTTATTATGTTTAAAAATGTGTATTGAAAATAACTCCCCTTTATAAATTTAACAATTACATAATTAAACAATAAAAAAAAATAATTTTACTGATGTTGTTTTGGGCTGGCAAAAAGTAGGGGAATTTATTCTATTTAAAGTTTTATTACTACAAATAATTTGTAATTATTGTATTTTAATTAATTCTACATTATTGTAAAATTTCCATTATTACAAATAACTTTCAAACACCTTCTTTCATGGTTGGTCAATAATATTTGTATCCATATTTTACTAGGTTTTTTTGTAGAAATATGAATAAATATTACTGATTACTATAATCTTTGCCTTATTTTTTTGATCACTCTCTCCCATAAGTTTTGAATGGAGTTTAATCGGGAAATTGACATGGATAGTTAATAACATTAATTTTTTTCCTTAAAAGCCACTACTTATTTTAAAGTGTGTTTCCGGTGAATATCTTGTTGAAAATAAAGTTTTAGTGGCATATTTTTATCAGAGTATGGTACTATGTTATGTTGTTCCACAATATTTCTTTATACATAAAACGATCCATGATACCATTACCGACCTGTCGCCGTGTTTAATAGTGAGTAAGGTAAACTTTCGGTTAAACTTTTCATGAATAGGTCGCTTTACATGTAAAATCTCATCACTGCTAACCAGATTAAACATGACCTCATCACTCCAGATCGCTCGTTCCCAATCATTTAAGATCCAGTGTAAAAAGGACCTGGTAAAATCAACTGTGGCTCGTCTGTTCTTCTCTGATAGTAGTGGTTTTTTGGCTGGCATTCTCGCATAAAGACCCCCTTGTAGTAATCAGTCTCTTACGGTACTTGAAGACATATTAATTCCAAGTTGTGTCTCAAGTAGTCCTTTTATTTTATTGGAACTGAGGGAAAGATCCTTTTTGGAGAAAGATAAAATTTATTTATCCTGAAACCTATTGGTTTTTCTTGGTCTTTTAATTTCATTTTTTCCTTCCACATTACCAAATCTTGAAAATTGTTGTAAAACACGCATTACAATCGAGGGATTTTGATTTTTTCCCTCTAATTTTAATTCGGAAAATAATTTCTTGCCACGATGCATTATATTAACTCAGTTTACTTTGGTGTATACTGTAAAACTAAAAATTATTGTGGATTTTGTGGAGATTAGTGACATTTAGTAAAAAGTTCCTCCACTTACCAGCCGAATATTTAGTTTTTTGATATGTAGGTACCAGAATTATTTTTAATACAAAAAATATTCACCGACATGTTTGTATACAGTGTGTTCATAATTGGTATAAATTATATTAGATTTGCATATACAATTTGTATATTTTTAAAGTTGCTCTACTTTTTTCCAATACTGTATGTGTAAATTTTAATTAAATTTTAAATTAAAATTAACAGAGTGAATTTATAAAATCAAAATATTTCTGAAATTCGAATTTTACATAAACAATGAAGATTTCTGGTTTTGATGATACTAATCGTCCCTAAATTACGTACCAACATCTGCAATCAGTTCAAGCAACGAAAATAGAAACATACAACTTGCAAAAATAAAAAATTCAAACATGATGCAGTACAATGCACAAAACGAGACAAAGGCGCAATCGGCGTCTGGCCGAGGCGCGAGACAAAGAACGAATTATGTGGAAACCGCAGAACCAACGCACAACAGCCGGACGATGATTGAAGGAATCGACAGTGATGGAAATGGGCGGGGACGACGGATGCCCGCGGTCACCAATGGTCGCGGTGGGCGTGACCGGCCGTCGCAATCTCTGCTCGAATCGCACGCCCACGCCGCACTCGCGTCGCACTTGCACACGACCAATGGCCCCATCGGTCGGCCGTCCGGACCTGTTATCACTGGCGGCATTCGCTGAAAAACGTCGCTCCACGCGGAATCATGCATGTATCGGGACGTGCGACACAAAGGCAGGAGCAGGCAGATCGTGGGTGCCGATTGCGCTAACAATAAAGTTGTCTCCGGGATAATGCGCACGGAATGCATTTTTACATGGGACTGCTGGATTAATTATTTGTTTGTTAATACATTAAAACCGTGTTCGGGGCTGTTTTATAAGATGGCACGATAAATGTACGGTTCGGTTTTCATGTATGTCTGTTTTATTTTGTAATGTGTGTTTCAGCTCGTGAGGATTACGATTCGGGTGCACGCCAACTTGACAACGTGCACATTTCGACCGGCCGGATATCTGACACAAAAGGATTATGTCGAAAATCAAAATAGCAATTATCATAATTTTTATATAAAATAAAATATCTTACAATTTATATTTACCCCTCGACTTTATTATCTGTCTTGTTACAATGTTTATTTTCATAAAAATAATTTATTTAATATTCAATGTGTACAAGATGTCCATAATTAAATACTTATTTAAAAAAATATAATTGAATTTGTTAATATGTTAGTAAATATCTTAATTTGTGATGTAATAAATTATCAATAGCTAAGAGATTTCTTTGGAATAAAGGAGATAATAATTTATTTTATTTATGTTTTTAAAAACTAAATTTTAGGGTTAATAATAAGTTGGTAGCATTAATATATCTTTGGGGAATACTATTTTCCATTGAAATTTACTAAAAATATCTTTATGAGAGTTAATTTAGTATATCAAAAAACCTAACCTAACTTAAAAATTATGTTGTTTGAAAGACTGACTTCTAGTGACAAATTCAATTATGATTTAATTTGAAATAATTTCTTATGATTTTTATATATTATCTTATACTAGGGTCAGTCACTTTTTCTCTATTTGGGCTGGAAATACTTGTAAAATCCAAATGCAACAAACCTGTATATTAATTCTATAATATTAATTAGTAAAATATAATAATAATTTAAAATTTTTTTTATTATTATCATTTATTATAAAAAATATGAAAGTATTTCGAGCACTATTCAAAATTTATATATTTTTGTTTTTAAAAACATCTAAATTTGGTACAGTTATATAAATGTAATATCTATTTAAAATTTTTATTCATTTTTAGTTGAGTATTTCTAGATTATATTATTTAATTTTTAGTATTGTAGAATTATAATCAATGGTACAGATATAATTTATATATATATATATATATATATATATATATATATATATATATAGATTAATAATATAAAATTATTATAAAAAAATAAAAATAAATTTAAAAATGTGAATGTGTAGCAATAATTATTTTTCATTCATCCCATATTCAATTATTATACTAAGGTTTATATTTTTTAATATATAAATTTTTAAAATTTATATATTTTTGTTTTCAAATCTTCTAAATTTTGTACAGTTTTATAAATGTAATGTTTATTTAAAATTTTTATTCATTTTTAGTTGAGTATTTCTACATTAGTAGTAATTTATTAAAGGTTCAAATAAAAATCATATTTAATTTTTAGTATTGTGTAATTATAATCAGTGGTACAGATATAATTTATGTAGGGATTAATAATATAAAAATATTATAAAAAAAATAAAAATAAATTTAAAATTGTGAATGTGTAGCAATAATTATTTTTTATTCATTCCATATTGAATAATTGTACTAAGATTTATATTTTTTAATATATAAATTTTTAAATTTATATATTTTTGTTTTCAAAAGCTTCTAAATTGTGTACAGTTATATAAATGTAATTTCTATTTAAAATTTGTATTCATTTTTAATTGAGTATTTCTAGATTAGTGCCTTTTGTGTAGTAATTTATTAAAAATTCAAATGAAAATAATATTTAATTTTTAGTATTGTATAATTATAATCAGTGGTACAGATATATTTTATATAGGGATTAAAAATATAACATTATTATAAAAAAATAAAAATAAATTTAAAAATGTGAAGGTGTAGCAATAATTACTTTTTATTCATTCCATATTGAATAATTATAAGTTTATATTTTTCAATATATAAATTTTCAAAATTTATATATTTTTGTTTACAAAAGCTTCTAAATTTTGTACAGTTATGTAAATGTAACAACTATTTAAAAATTTTATTCATTTTTAGTTTAGTATTTCTAGATTAGTGTCTTTTGTGTAGTAATTTATTAAAAATTCAAATAAAAATAATATTTAATTTTTAGTATTGTATAATTATAATCAATGGTACAGATATATAGGGATTAATAATATAAATTTATTATAAAAAAAAATAAAAATAAATTTAAAAATGTGGATGTGTAGTCATAATTATTTTTTATTCATTCTGTAGGTATTGAATAATTATACTAAGGTTCATATCTTTTAATATTCAATATTTTATTCAAAACATAAAAGAAACTAAAATCATCTATTACATTTATTAATAAAAATTATATAAATATGTTAATAGAAACTGATAAAAATTATTATAAAATAAATAATTTAACATATAAATAAGATGAAATTCAGATTTTGATTAAAAATTTCTTCTATTTATTCAGTTTTCTTTGAGAATCAAAAATATATAAAATTGTTTAAATGACATTTTTTAAATTTCTATTAAATTAATTTATTATTCTTAAATATTAACTTTTTTTTTAATTTTATAAATTATTTGTTAAAATATTTTTGAATAAATAAATTTTTAGATATTTTAAACCCAAAACAAAATTAAATAAATATATTATTAAAAACTTTTTAATATCATAAATTTATAAATTCAATAAAATTCCATGTGCAATGGGGAATTAATATTAAATTATTTTTAGCACCTACATTTATTCTCGAAATTGTTTCTTAAATCTAAATATTGTAAATTTTTATTCAATTTATTCTAGTTTTCTGTTATTAATAGAAACTAATAAAAAATATTACAAAATACATAATTTAACAAATGAATAAGACTTGAATAAAAAATTCTTCTATATATTCATTTTATTTTGAAAATTTAAAATTATTAAATTATTATAATTATTTTCCTTTCTTTTACTATATACTATATATTATTTAATGTAATTAAATATGTAGAATTAACTAAATCTCTTTTGATTTACCTTTTGAAACTTATAATTCATAATTTTTTTTAATAAACACAAAAATATTTGATGACAATTATTATGAAATAAA
Organism: Aethina tumida; assembly: GCF_024364675.1. NCBI lineage: Eukaryota > Metazoa > Arthropoda > Insecta > Coleoptera > Nitidulidae > Aethina > Aethina tumida. The sequence goes on along the minus strand of NC_065437.1, from coordinate 16,600,246 downwards.
TAATAATTTTTGAGGTAAATTAAGACAAAATCTAAAGATTTGAGTTAATAATTTATAGTAATTTTTTATAAGAATCTATAGAAAAATTGAGAACATAAGCTTCTTACAAATGATAATTCTATAAAATAACAGAAACACTATTTCAATTTTTAAAGGTACACAATACATTTAATAAGTAAGTTGCTAAGTTGTCTCTTATTATGTCAGGAAACATCTTCAGTTTATTCGAACGTTTGACCATACACATGTTACGACATATGCAAATGCATATTTTCAACATATTGCTAAACTAGACATTAACTCTTCATCCACACCTACTACATTTCTATTGTTCTTAAACCACCGTTTTCCTGGCTTACTGAGTACCGCGGTCACTTTTATCTGTTATGTAAATGTCGGTTAAGTTAATTTCTACATGCAACACTATTACTATTAGTAATGACGCTAATTCTAAGAAACGACAGTATCTGAATGAAACGGAAAACGCCTTTATGTTGACAAAATGTGTTAAAACCATTTTATTTGAATGTTGAATATTCGTTGCAAGAAATTTCAATTCAAATTTCAACACACAATGTAACAAATTCATAAATTTTGATTTCAACATTAATTTAAGTTAATTGAAACTGCATATAAAAGTTTTATTTCTATTTAATTATAATAATTAAATCCATAATAAATTCTTAAACAATTAGAAAGATATTTTTACTTCAATTACAATCCGTTTTAGTGGCCGTAATATTCATAAATCGTATTTAAATATATTATTTATTGTAATAAATTAGAAAATTAGTTAAATTTTTAGTTTTTCGCATGATATTATTTAATTATAGTTTTTATTGCAATAATTTAAATATGACAAATGAATGCAATAAATTTTGTCATACCATTGTTATTATACAATTATATATTGTTACTGGTAATGTGCAAACATGTCCAGTTCATAAACTACCCAGATAATCAATTAATTAATTAATTAATTAATTAATTAATTAAAGAATTAGTTATTTTGATAGAATATTCAATTTTGTCTAAAATAATCTTTGGTAAATAACCATATTTAATATTATATTTATATTATATATAAATCTAGTTATTATAGATATCTTAAATTCCTTAGTCAATTTGCAATAAAACCGAAATTTATATTATTTTATATCAAAATAGTTATAGACAGATATATAATACCTAGACTTTCTTAATTTTTTATATTTTGAAAATTTGTACGGTAATATCAATATGAAGTATTTTACCCACTCTGTATATTACACCAAAAATTGTATGAAATATTTTGATGGACAAAAAATCTAATATTTGTTTTTCCTCGTATGGCGATGGTTCGTTTATAGAGACATCAGAGATTTTAAAGCCGTATTTGTTTGAAAAAATGCCTATATGGTTTATCTTTCAACACGACGATGATCCAAAATACACCTTAAAATTGGTTAAGGATTGTTTAACGGAAAAAGTCGAAGTAATGAAGTGGCCGTCACAAAGTCCCGACTTTAACCTATTGAGAATTACCTATTAGGTATTCAATAGAACAGAGGCAAATTGATAAACTGATTGAATCCGTGCCCTACAGCAGATATAAAAGGCAAAGGCTACCCCACCAAATATATAAATAATATGACATCAAAATAAGTTTTTTATTTGTTAAAAAATAGCAATAAATAAATTCTATGTATTTTGTGTAGCTATATTTTTTTAAAATAAAATTAAATAAAATAGTACCATGGTTTCACAAAACCTATGTGCTACTAAAATTATTAGCAATTTCAATAATTCAACAGTATTGTGGCCAATACTGTATAATAAGAATACATGAGATATACAATTAATTTTCATTTAACATAACACAATATAATTTTTTAGTTTATATATTAATTCTCAATGAACAAATAACAAAATAAAATCAAAAACTTATGCATGAGGTCTGAAAGTCAAAGTTTTTCATATACAATATATAAATTTTTTCCTAAACGTCTAAGGAAAATATAAACGTTAATATTTTACCTTTATCAACATGCTATTATTTTCTCTACCAGTATTTTCATATCTAATTAAATTAGACATGCCATTGGAAAGAAAACGCATTTATTTAAGTATTTCGTGTTATTAAAAATGCCAGCCCACTGTAAATTAAAAATCATGAATACATCAAACAACATAACAATATTATTTTCATATTCATATATCAATTGCCCTTTATGTAAATTTCCCGCAATAATTTTATTCCTGAGTGACTTTAAATTTTTTTCCAGACCGTGCCGGGTCTAATCTCGACGGGATCGAAATAAAATTTTCATATGTTTTTATTATGCGCAAGTTTTTCAATTATTTATCCGATGTGCTTTAATGCGATGTGATTTTGTTTCGTTCCCTGATAATTACGTTTAAGGTTGGAAAAATAGTCTCGGCACAATGGCGCACTATTTTATAAACAACTGATAACAACAATATGTGAAGTCTATTGTTTTAAAAGCTTTGTTAGGAACATATATCATTTTATATAATTAGTTAGATACATAAAGAAATTACATATTTTTTACATTTTTATTTAAGGTAAAATCCACCATCATTATTCTTGTATGTTTACCAGCAATAATGAGTGATTGCAACGATAATTACTTGCGTATACAACATATTGTGCTTATTAAAAATTCTAAAATTAGCCAGTGATTATATTCAAAGCATTTTTCTCTCTCGAGTTGTTTATCAAAATTTTATTGTTTATGCAAAAAAATTTTCACGGTTAATTTACAGTAGAATATTTATGAAAAATCTTATTATCAATATTTTTTATAACAATTTGTGGCATTTGAGATTGAATCTCTATAAAATCGAGTAATTTATGACTTGATAATTTATTACTTGATACATTTTTAAAATCAAAAACTAAGAAAAAATTGAAAAATTTTGAAAAATCGAATTCTTTATACAGGGTGTTTCATAATTTATCCGAATTTTTTTAACCAGATAGATACTTTTAAATGATAAGTCGATTTCTTAAAAAAATTAATTAAATGAAGGTTTGTAACAAACCTTAATCTATAAATTATTATGCAGTGTTTACTTCTTAATATTTTCAATTATTGTAACTCAAACAATTTTTATCTGTTTTTTTTTTTGTGTTGCATACCTTATGAAAGTACAAAATATCGGTAAATTGCGTGAATGGATCACAACGGCTACCTACATATAATCTGCGACTCCGGGAACACCAGCAAGGAGGAACGTTGGAACTAGTGCGACGAAACTGGATAAGACGGGCCCAAATTTGCTTGCAGGTCAATGGAGATAACTTTGAACAGCTTTTGTAGAGTAAAATTTATTACAATTTTTTATGTCGTTTTCTGTTGAACTTTTATTAATTGAAACTTTTGTTGAGAAATCGACTTATTATTTAAAAGTGCATATTCTAGTTAAAAAATTTCAGATAAGTTATGTAAATATTATTATTGTGGTATTCCATCCTAGGTGAACTGAATCTGACGTATTAGTTCATTAGTCCACGTTGTAAATTGGTTAATCGTGGCCCTACCATATCGCACACATTTTTGATTGGGGAAAGGTTTGGAGACCTGGGTGGCCAACGAAGCCTCCCAGGCTTCTAGGAAGTTTAAAGTATTCCTGGCAATATATACGAACGGGCATTATCTTCCTGAAAAATTAGTCCACAAATCGCTGCGACGTCATATTGCCTCTAATGAAAACTAAAGGTGACTTGCTATCATAAGCAATAACAACCCATACCATTAAACCCATAATGTTTCAGGCAGTATATGTTGAATGGTGTAAATGTAAATAAATCTCTATAAATTTATGTGAGAGTATTTCAATTCAAATTATGAACTAGTCAAAACTGAAAAAACATAATTTTATATAAATTAATAGTTTATAAATAATAGGATTTGCATAAATATAATTTAAAACTTTAATAACGTTGTTTATTTGTCCTGGACAATGGAAAATTATCTAATTTATTCATTATAATCCTGTAACAACGTAATAACGGGCAATTGAGCAGTATTATATTAATTGAGCCCATGGACCATTGGCATGATTAATGTTTATAAAAAACCCATAAAATATGTAAATGTTGTCGAGTGCCGATGAATAGTGATGGGTAATAAGCATAATGTCACTTTAAAATCATCGATAGTCGTATAAGGGAATGACTGATGTGCAATTTTCGAGGATATAGGAAATTAAAAGTATTAAAACCCAGTGGCAAGATCTCTATCTCTTCTTTACACATAAAATATTAAACGTGTCTTTATGCGGTTAATATACATTTTTGAGTATGATGGAGGAATATTAATGTGGATACGCGGTGTCGCCGCTGCGATCAGTGCATACGATAAGCACATGCCACCGACCGAAATTCTGTTATTACGCACTGGCCAATTAATGAGACCAAATACCCTAATTAGGCACCGTAATTTCGGACGGCTAGAACCGAATATCGTGACACCTTGTAAATAGTGTAATGCAGAAGCGATAATAGAGTGTTATTAGACGCGGAAATGTGACAGGTTTTCTGTTCAGGTTGATAATTTTGTTCCCGTAATAATATGGAAAGTACTTTGCATCACAAAATTAATAATGTGTTGAAACGGGGAAATTTTTCTCTATTTTTATTTTTTGAATTTTATAAATTTTCTATATATTTATTTTAACGTATTTTTAGTCCCTAATTATTTAGGATCTTTAATAATAATAATTTGTTTGTCTTTTCATGTAGGTAAATTGAATAAACAGTTCGGAATTTCGTTGACTTATTAGCATTTGCCACTTAGTGTTTATTTCGTATTTTAACCTTTATTGATTTATTTTACTCAGTTTTTCAGTTTAGAATGAGTAGTGAATTTTTTATAACATGTGTATCTTTAGATCCTCTCGTTTCTTTTAACGTTGGTAATTGTTTAGAATCCCAGCTCCACCTATTTTCAGTCATAAAAAATAGCAAAATTGAGCTATCCATAATTTTGTTTCAACTCTTTGTCGCATTAAAAAGTCTATTGTCATCGAGGAAAGATAAATTAATATTTTTTAGAGAAAACTCAATTTTAAATTTGAAAAAAATGCTGATTTTTGCTTGAAACTTTTATAAAAAAAATTTATACTAGATGTCTACTTTTTTCAAAAAGTTCATGAAAAATAGGATATTTTCAAAAAAGTGTAATTTTTCAATTTTTTAAAATTTAACAATATTTATTAAACTGAGTTTATTATTTACCTTAGAGAAAAATTAATTTTAAATTTGTATAACATTGATTTTTGAGGCTTTTTCTTAAAATTTTTGTGAATTTTTTTTTTTATACTGATGCCTATTTTTTCAGTTTATCAAAAATAAGATATTTTCAAAATAATAAATAAAACCTAATCTAGCCTAACCTATTTTTTTCAGAAAGTTCATCGAAATAATACATACATATTATTCAAAATTAATAATAGAGAAAGAGAGTATTTTAAATATAGAGCATTTAAACACAAAATACGAGAAATCATGAAAATAAATATAAATATTTTTTATTGAATAGTATAAATTAAATTTAATACAAATTACAAAATTTTCAAAGATTTATAAAAAATTGAACAATTACGATATTCAAAAAAATTGAAAGAATATAAAAAATTTAAATTATTAATATTGTCTTTTTATGTTTGAAATAATTTAAATTTTTTATATTCTTTCAATTTTTTTGATATTTGAAACCTTCTATTAATAAATAAATTGTATAAGCACACATATTTCTTTAATAAAATTTAGTTTACCAATATAATATATAAAATTTAGTTTATAATATACTGCTTACACACTACAATTTATTGTTTAATTTTGACAGTTTCAATTTATTAGATTAGCATAAATTAGACAGCCAAGTTTCTAATATATTATATATTATATATATGTAATGTATTCACATTACATATACCTAAAATATTCTAATCTATAAATAAAAATATTACCAACAATTGCTGCTTTAAAGAATTTAAAGAAATCTTTACTTGTTTTTTCAAGATTTCATTTTTGTAATTTAGATTTTCACATTTATTTTAGTTCTTTGCGAACTTTTTAAGATAATTTAAATTAATCAAATTTTTAAGATTTTTTGAAATCTTAGAATTATCTTCTTTTAATTCAATAGATTTATTTTACCATATTCTCTATAGAATTGTAACATGTTTAAACATTTCAGATTTTTGGTTTATTATTATTTTATTTTTTTTTTTTTTAATTTATATAAACGGTTATTTTCAAATTTATTTAGTTAATTGTTATTTTATTATGAATTTAAATAATATTTCACATATACTGTGGTGTTCATTAGTAGGACTAGGACTATATATATTTGGACCATAACTCTTTTATATGAAGTGATCTGTTAAATATAGAAATATATAAGCATTTTTCTTGTAGATCTGGGATCAAACAAATCCTCATCTACTAACCATTTTTTAGCAGTCCTTGAACTACAGGTTGTCTTTAATTTCGGTTGATGAGATTGTTTTTTGACGTTCGAAATATCCAGTATCGATTTTCTTTTTCCATTGAAAAATAAAAAATTACTCAATTTTTGAAAGTTTGTTCAAAAAAACACAACAATAACAGGAAATCCAACTCAAGTAGTACAGATGATATTTTTAATATATTTTAAGAAGTTACTAAATGATAATTATGGTCCTCACTGTAAGCAAACATGTAAATTTGACTTGAGGCTTTAATATAAATTATTATTTTTACCGTTTATCACGATATGGTGTTGTATGTTTACTGTCCTCAATATATCTTACTTCAGAGAAAGTAATTATTCACAATATTTAAAATATGAAGTTTACAATCCTTAATTGTGATATTAACAATGATAAATTACAACAAAAATAATTATATTTTCTGCAATTATTTGATCGAAGTTACACGAACATGTGTGTACATATTTCCAGTTTAATTATGTGCATATATTTCTTATAATAAAGATTATAAAAATTGATAAAATCCATCAGGCTATGACAGCTTCGGCTCATGTAATTTCTTTTACACAGATAAAAATGAAACAAATTTATTTCTTTAACTACGGCCATTTTTCATCCCTATCGTTAGCGGGCGAAACGTATCTCAATACGGTTACGCATGTTTTTTGCACCTAAATCGCCGTGTTTTATCTGTAAGTTTCATGCCATGCAAACGAGACCGTGATGAATGACTCTATAAAGACCAATTCAACTCTTGTTGAACAGCATTTTTTCACAAAACGACGTCGGTCGCTTTCATGATGGAATTCCTGGCCTTCGGGTTATTATGGTTCCTGTAAAATAGCACCACCAGGTGCTCGCCACGATATTTGCATGCGGATAATACATACGTAATACGCATTGTATTGCTGGAACGTTACAACAAAATACTGTTACATATTTATTTGTTCGTCGACGCCAAAGATCTGAATCAATTTATTGGCTCGCGAACGATTTAATCAATAAGAAATGAATTGTGTAAGTGCGCTTATCAATTGGCACCGCAAGTTATTATGGCCGTTTGTTATATCCACGAGGGTACATAAATAAATATTAAGGCTGATACATTTTGATTGGTTAACTTGTACTTTATTATTTTGTTGTTCTCTTCATAATGTTTCCGAGTTTAGGAGGTATGTGGGATATTTAATTTGATTAAATTGAATTTTGCAGGTTATAATTTTGTGGTTAAAAGAATTTGCTTAAAATATTATTAATTAGGAAATGCACACCTCTAATTAAGTGCAATCAAAATATTTTATATCTTATTTAAAATAATTACACCATATGCTTTCTCATATTATTCATTTTTTATATGAATCAAACTAATTTCAACTAAATTAAATTTTAAATGAAATAAATGCGAAATGTACACAGCGTGTTTCATAACTTATCCGAAATTTTTTAACCAGATATGCACTTCTAAATAATAAGTAAATTTCTAATAAATGTCCAACAGAAAACGAGATAAAAACTGTTAACGTTGAGTTTTCAATTGTACTTAGATCAAGACATCTGACCAATCAGGAATCAACATGTTTATTTCTTAATCAACTTTGAACAACTTTGGATGCATGCTTCATATCGTTATCATACATAAAAATCCATATAATTGGTAAATTATCGTTGACAAATTGTTCCATTACATATCTCATGATGTCTTTATATACAAAACTTTCCATTTTACTAATAGTTTTTTTGTAATGGTCGTATACTATGCTAAAGAAAGGAACCCCAAACCAAATCTTTTCCTCTACCGTCTTTTAAAGTTTTTGTAGGGTATCTGGGAATCAAACTTTTATTAGGAGGACGATGGATGTATTTTTTACCATCTTGTTCTATTGAGCATGTATTCATCACTTCAAAGTACCCTTCGCTAAAATTCTGAAGGATAAATACTACATTTATATAAAAACTTAATTAATCTTGTTCAAATATTCTTTTTCTATTCTTTTTGATATCAATAGTTTCCTCACTGAAATTGAATCCTTTCTATTATAGTTTTACTCATTCAGTCGATGTGGGATTGACTGTCTACTAGACACATTATTATTGAATAATCTAATTAATTCATTTTTTATTTACCTAGAGGACAAGAAAGGATGTTGTTTACTGATTTTTCCAATTTATCTGTCAATAAAAGGACTTGTTTTTTTGTTAGGACATATTTTTATTGTATGTTCAATTGAGTATGTTGTTTCATATTTGTTAATAAGTATTTTTAGTAAGCATCATAAGTTTTTAGCTATATCGGAAATATTTAGACGTTGTCTCATGTTATTTACTATTTTTCTCTTTTCTAGAGAGCAATCTTTCTTTCTTCTCCCTCAATGTTTAATAAAATATTTTAAAACCTACTAAGAATAAATTCTAACCATTAAGAGTATTGTTAAATACAGACAGGATACGTAAATATGTGTTATTTCATTGGCAAACTAAATCAGACTAAAATATACGTTTAAAGTAATATATCCGACGTTTAGACTATATGTAACAAAAAGTAGAATCGCAGCTCCACCTATTTTTAGGTATAAAAAATTATATTTTTTAATTTTTTTTTTTTAGAGAAAAATTAACTTTAAATTTGCTGATTTTTGCAGTTTCTGCTTAAAATTTTTATGAAAAAAAAAAATTATATACTTTTTTTTAAAAAAAATTCATTAAAAATAGCACATTTAAAAAAATTATCTTTAACGTAATTTTTCAATTGTTTAAAAATCAAAATATCAATATTTTTTTCAAATATACATTTTTTTTAATGTTCTATTTTCAGGCGTGATGGAGAATTCGTCTTGGTAAATTACAAAAAATTAAAATTTCTTAGAGAAAAATTATTTTTAAATTTGATCTACTGATACTGATTTTTGAGGTTTTTCCTTGAAATTTTTATGAAAACAATATTTTATATTGTATGCCTTTTTTACAGAAAGTTCATAAAAATAGAATATTTTCAAAAAAAAAAAACAAAAATTGTTAATAACGTAATTTTTCAATTTTTTATGAAATGAAAAAATAATTTTAAATTTAAAAAATACTGATGTTTTTTTGAGGTTTTTCTTTGATATTTTTGTACTCTATGCCTTTTTTTCAGAAAGTTTATCAAAAATATAATATTCTAAAAAAACGAAATTTTATATTTTTAAAAAAATTTTCAGGTTTTTTTTTTGAAATTTTTATGAACACATTTATTAATACTAACTTTTAGGTTCCAAATTTGTAAATATTTTAACAATAATAAGATTTTAAAATATTATATAATAACAAAAACTTAAGATTTTTTTTAAATAAACGAGATCATAAATTTTGTATATGCATATTTTTTTCTTAAGTGTTCGAGATATTTTAAGGTTTCAATTAAAGAAAAAAACATAATATTTATACAATATTGTCTCATATGGACAACACGGCATTCCCGATTGTTTGACAATGATTTGTACCTACTAAACATTATCACAGGTGTTATATTTAATTAATAATAATGTGTTGTTTCATTAATTAAAAGAAAAAATATATAGAACAGAAGATAGGACTATAGATAAACGAGTACCATCAAGAAGTGAGATTGCATAAGATTTAGACTCATTCCAATTTTTAACATAAGTTAGCACAGATGTAATTATAGTTTGTTTCCTATTTATAATTGTATCATTAACTATAACTATTTTGTATATACATATTTTAGAATCTATGTTTATATGAAACACACCCCAGTCTCCTCTAAAGTTACAAGACCCACAATATAAAAATAAATTTTCACAGTGGAAACACGAATAATATTTCTGTCACTATTTGATTACAATGTAGCGAAATCTCTGAAAACCTGAAACACGAAATATAAATGTTCTTTTCAGCCCTCAATTAAAACATGTAAATGCTTTGTCACATTTCTAAACTTTAAACTGTTATGCAAAATACGTATTATAGATTAAATAAAAATGTCAAGGTTCCTTCGTACACGATAACAGAACCAACAGCTTTAAATAATAGGATTGGAGCAGTTTACCATTTTTATAATTTAATGGAGTTGTCGATAGCGAAAATACACGAGTAATTTCTTTGTTTGTTGTTTCTGTAACAGAAATTCTGGCGAGCTCATTTTATAATTACACATATTGTAAGTTGACATAATTTTCTAGTTATCAAGTGAATCATGTAAATTGCCAGTTTGTGTTCAATAAAACCGACAAACAATTACACTACAACACTACCAATTTGAAATTACGTTAAAACTAACTACTTTGATGTTTATACCTCCCCTAATGCAATTTAAATAATAATTAAAATCAATTATGATAAGACACGGCTAATTAATTGGATTTATTGACGAAATGCGCCAATTATTAATTTATTAATGAGTTACTGGTGTTATAAGGGCAGGTGTGAGAAATTCAGTTAATCAACTTATCGGTTCCTTGCGTTGTTTTTACGTGGTATGCGACACACAAAAGTCGCGGTAAGTGGATGTTCAAACTAAAATTGCTTAATAGGTTTAATTATCATTATCATGCGGGCAATCTGTATCATTATGTCAGTGTTACGATTACTCAAAAATGTGTTTTTACATTTTAAAATTTCAATTTTAATGATTTCCAATTAAATTACTTAAATTACCTTTTAAACTGATGTTGGATTAAAATGAAAATTATGAACTTAATACAATAATTATTTTTAAATGAGGTATTTAGGGACAATAATTATTTGCCTAAATTGTTTATTTTAGTAAAACGATTGTATTTGTGTTCTAAATTACATATTTAAGACATTTCTTTGGTATTTACGTTTAAGTAAACAATAATTTTTTAATATGTAACCGTAAAAATATGTAAAATTTATAAATATTTAATATAAGTATGTAAGTTTTTTATTTGAAAAATAAATACACGCAACATAAACAAATAGTTATACAGGAAATCCTTGAATAATATTAAAACATGTAAAAAAATCTAAAATTAAAATATTCGTAGCATGTAATAATTGCTTTTTTTAATTTGCATGTTTTTAATACTTTATAAATTCGAGGACAATATATTAAAAACATTAATAAACATATTTAAATTCTAAATATGTTTAAATAATTGATATTCATTTATAAATTATTACTTGTAATCCTACATGAAGCTTGTTCAACTTAATTCATGAAAAACAAATCGGAACGAAAAGTCACAATCATAATTTTTTGATGTATTATCAAACAGTTACAATATTGAAAATAATCAAAATTAAAATAATAATAGTAATAATTTTAAATCAAAAATAAATAATGTTTAAATATATTTTCTATAAACATGCCTTGTTTTATTTTTTTATGCTTCTGAAGTTAAGCATATCTTTTGCTTAATTTATCAAATTATTAAGTGTTTTATAGTGCATACTATACACTGTATAGTAATCTAAATAAAAATATAATTTTATTATTTTTTAAAATAAATTAAAATGGAAGCTTTTAATATATTTTAAAATATCTAAATATTACTTATTAAAGATTTTTGTAAAGAAAAATTTTAAAATTAAAACATAATATTTTTCTTATTTAGAATTTTTTTTTTGGTTTGAATCATTGTGCGTTGTCTTAGACCAGATATCTGATAGGGGTTATAATAGGCCTAAGTCCCCGGATCGAAGAAAATGATGGGCAGTTATTCAATTAAAAGCCTTATTCCATTCGTATCGGTCGCATCTATCAGTTAATAAGAGTGATGGGTATCAACAATGTTGTCACATTATGTTGTTGCAAACAACCTATCTATAGCTTTGTAACTCGCCGTCTCTGGTGTTCGCCATGTTTAAACACTTTTAATTGGACAATTAATATTAATAAGTCATTACTGCGTTTATTAGAGCTGTTGACATTGGATTTCATCGATTTTCGCAGCACCAATGTTTAACGGGATGCGATGTGCTTAAGTGTTCAGCACTCGGGGAGAAGCATCATGCAATGCGATGCTAAATTAATTTACCTACTTAACAGTTTGTTAGATATCCACTTATTTTACCATGCCAAGTTAATTTTACAATCCTTTTGACGCGTTTCACATGTAATAAAACTTTATTAAATATAAACCAATTAAAAAATTATAAACAATATTTTGGATGAAATTAAGTTATATAGACTATGTTGAACTTATTTTTTTCTGGTTCGTTTATAAATATAACTACATTAAAATATAAAAAAAGGAAATATATTATTAATTTATCTAACAAAAATATGGAAAAACATAAAAAGTATCTTATTTCGTAAAATTAAATGTTTTTTCTATAATTAAAAAATATAGATAAATTCATAACTTTAATTGTTTTCTTATTAGTATAAAATCAAAAATATATTTTGTTTTATAAATTTCCTTATTTATTGTTGGTTTCATTTTATTGAACCATTAATAAACTTGACAAACTTATATATTACTAATATATTATTTTTACAACGTATAAGTATAATAAAATATTTAAATATATTTTCTATAAATATACTTTAACAATGACGATTTGTTATTTATTCTTCTTAAAAATTTAATAAGAATTTTTAAACATAAAATGCCTAATTATGATTAAAATCATTCTCCTTAAAAAAAGTAAAAAAGTAGGATATATATATATATATATATATATATATATATATATATATATATATATATATTGAAAATTATTATATTTTTTAAAATTATACAAATTATGTATAAGAGTATGTTACATATTTCAAATATTATATAATATTTTTAATCGAAATATCCAAAATTGTCCAATTTCCTTATTTATTGTTGGTTTCATTTTACTGAACCGTTAAAAAACTTAACAAACTTAGGAAATGGTATATTAACTATAAAAAAAAGAAAAAAAAATATTATTTTTATTTCAAGTATAATAAAATATTTAAATACATTTTCTATAAAATATACTTTAACAATAACGATTTGTTATTTATTCTTCTTCAAAATTTAATAAGATAGTTTAAAACATAAAATGCTTAATTATGATCATTCTCTTTAAAAAACTAAAAAAGTAGGATATATATATATATATATATATATATATATATATATATGTATATATATATATATATATATATATATATGTATATATATATATATATATATATATATATATATATATATATATATATATATATATATATTTAAGAATATACATATTTTTTGAAAATTATTATATTTTTTAAAATTATACAAATTATGTATAAAAGTATGTTATATATTTCAAATATTATTGAATATTTTTAATCGAAATATCTAAAATTGTCCAATTTCCTTATTTATTGTTGGTTTCATTTTACTGAACCATTAAAAAACAAATTTAGGAAATGGTGTATCAACTATAAAATAAAGAAAAAAAAATATTATTGTTACTTCAAGTATAATAAAATATTTAAATTCATTTTCTATAAATATTCTTTAACAATGACGATTTATTATTTATTCTTCTTAAAAATATTGCTAAAAAATTTTCAAAAATGAATTGCTTAATTATAATTAAAATCATTCTCTTTAAAAAAAAACTAAAGAAGTAGGATTTATTTTTGTCAAGAATAAACAAACTATTATATTTTTTAAAATTGTACAATTTATATATAAAATATGATTTTATATATTTCAAATATTTTATAATATTTTTAATCGAAATTTTCAAAATTGTAAAATTTTGTTTTATAAATTATTTTCCTTATTTGTTAAACCATCAAAAAACTTAACAAACTTAGGAAATGGTATATTAACTATAAAATCAAAAAAAATATATTATTTTTATTTCAACTGTAATAAAAATATTTAAAAACATTTTCTATAAATATACTTTAACAATGACGATTTATTATTTATTATTCTTAAAAATATTGAAAAAACTAAAAAATTAGGATATATTTTTTTTCAAAAATAAACATATATTTTGAATATTATTGTATTTTTGAAAATTGTGCAAATTGCTTACTTATAATTAAAATCATTCTTTTAAAAAATTTAAAAAAGTAATTTATTTTTTTGTGTTTTGAAAATTGTTATATTTTTAAAATTATGTAAATTATATATAAAAGTATGTTATATTTCAAATAATATATATTATTTTTAATCGAAATATCCAAAATTGTCCAATTTCGTCTCATAAATTATTTTCCTTATTTATTGTTGGTTTCATTTTACTGAACCATTAAAAAACTTAAAACTTACTTCAAGTATATTAAAATATTTAAATACATTTTCTATAAATATACTTTATTAATGACGATTTATTATTTATGCTTTTGAAAAGTTAAAGAAATTTTAAACTTTAAAATGCTTAAATATAATTGAAATAATTTTCTTTAAAGATCTAAAAAAAAACAACAAATATATTTTTAATATAGAATAAACATTTTTTTAAAATTATTATATTGTTTAAAATCGTACAAATTACTAATATGTAATAATATAATTTTATATTTCAAATTTTACATAATATTTTTAATATCCAAATATTACTGATTTTTTTTTTTAATTTAGTATAATATTTTAATTATATTTCTTTGATTTTTTGGTTAATACGACACAAAAAAAATATTTAAATGAACGTCTAAATTTATTATTGGATTTTTATTTATTATTAATGTTATTTTGTATAATTTAAATTTTTATTAATTTTTTTATTTTAAAAATACAAAATGGAAAACAAAATTATTATACAATTAAAGAATTTTTTTATTTTATAAATTAATATATTAATGATAAATAATATAATAATCTCATTTATCGTGCCAAAAATATTTAAAATTTGATTTAGTCATTTTTTATTACTATTATTTTAATAATTTTTAGAAAAAATATTGTATTATTTAGTTTAAAAAAAAAAATGTTAACTTTACAAATATAAAAATAGTGAAAATAATATATTTATTACACTTATGTATTCATAATTATGTATTTATTTATTAATATTTCCATTTTATAAATTTTATTTACTTTAGGGAATTAAAACACTCTTTCATTGAAATTATATGGGTATTTTTTTATTTTATTTTTAATAATCACTAAAGACAAAATGAAAAAATTATTTTGATAAATTTTTGCCAATAATTTTAAAAATTTTGAAGAAATACTTGTTTTTTTTCCTAGTAAACAATAGGTTTGACGTGAGGGTTATAAAAATGCGTTTGAGAGCATGGTGCGATTCCACCACCGAAACAAGAGAGACAACCTCTACCAATTTTTGCATATGGATTAATGAACGCGACGTAATCCCCACTGCACGCGAGGCCATGTTGTGACGTCACCACGACCCATTCGCCAATGGGGCGGTCGCCGGCGCCGCGGTGGTGGGGGCCGAGGGCCGCGCATGGATCTCCCACCGGCGGGCGCCAGTGTCCTCGTGCTCTGGACTGTGTACGGACCGGACGCCCCGGACCAGCACCCCACACAAAACAAACTGACCCTCAACACAACAGTGTCCATCGTCGGTGAGCCGGACGCGAGTGCACCGCGTGTTTAAAACAGTGGAGTGACTGAGAACGGACGGCAAAACGGAATTCATCGGAACAGTGCAGGGCCAATGTGCACCGGGTTCGATCCAACAGCCAGTCGGGAGCGCTGTCACGTTTGGAGGTGAGCCCACGGGAGTGTTGGCGGCCGCCGCCCCCGTGGTAGTCATGAACCAGCTCGGCACCGTCTACGCGACCAAGCGCCGCCGCAGGAATGGCAAAAGGTACGATATCAAGCACTGCAAGCGCCACGCAGGACTCTCAATCTTTTAACAAGATCAGGTCGCATTAAAGGCTCAAAGTCAAATTGGATGAACAAAACTATTTCTGTTAGAACCAGCTCAGTTGGGTCTTCCCACTTTTCATCCGTCGATGTGCTTACATTGACAGTCTTAAAAGTTAGAAAACTCTTCTTTTATCATGTCACAAGTTACATTTGTTGATAACCCATTATCGCCAAAAAATTATACTTTGGGAAATTGTTAGAACCCCATGAGTGAAGATGTTTTTAAGAATTGAAACTAATAATGGATTTTTTCTATTTTCTATTTTTAAACATCGTGTCTTATTTGAGGTTCTAAGGTTAAATACACTTAGGAAGACTTAAAAAATTTGATAGTCCTCTTCTAACAAGTGTGTGCCAAATTTACAAATTAACCTGAAGAAGTGAAGGAACAATCGTATATTAATTTCAAGAAACAAACCTTCATTTCAGCAACAAGAACTGGAATGAGTTTTTTCACTTCTTGGTTTCCTTCAGTTTATGTAAATTTAAGGAGTGTGTTAGCATTTTATGGCACCAGTAGATAAAGCACACCTTTACATCATTAGTATGAGGTGTTATCGCTAAAACGGAACGGCACATCAAACCGAGTAAAAATGGTGGTAAACACACGAGACCGTATAAAAATCAATAAGATTGCACCGGCACTGCCATCGATAGAAAACCATCCCATAGAAAAACAGGTAATGAACCGTCGCGGCGTACAAATGAGGCCGTAATCGGGAGCGTAAACCGTTTTTACATGGAGCGGACCCATTGAAATCGGGACATAATCAGGATATTAAAACGCAAAGTCCCGGAGCCGTCGCGTAATAGCGGCCACACACGCCTCCGTACAAATTGCCTACGTCACAACACGTAAGGTAAATAGATATACCTCTTTACCTACAGGTTGTGTTTGGTGCTGCACGCATCAGCATCACGCAATTTCTATCGGCATTACGATTACGATATTCATGCCGTGCATCGTCCGTTTCCCGGAGCGGAGAGGTGTTCGCGCCAATTAACGCCCAATTAGTCGGTAGTGTGCTCATTTTCAGGGAAACAGTGCGTACACATCAGACGATCATGCATTCAAATGGTACGACGTGGTAAATGTCAAAATTCATCATCCAGGTTGGAAAAAATTCATAAGTATGGAACGTCTATCAGTGTTTGTAATCCTCTTGTCACTTTTTAATTGCTTAAAACTTCTGCTGGGATTTCATCACAGAGGAAACTTCTGTAGTTTAAAGAGCACCGAAAGATGTTTCATCAATAATGATGGCAAATTTGGCTTAAAAAGGTCTTAACTCTTAAAAGACATTGGTGGAAAACTACCTCAGAAATCAGCTACTTTGGATTAATGTGGATAGACGTCAATTGGGATGGAATAGGAATTCACTATTATAAAAGGAAAAAGCAAAACAATAAATGTGTTTTCTATCCAACCCTGGATAGAAATGAAGATCTCCAAATAGTTTTGAAGACAAATTCCTAGAACCAAAACATCCACATCACACCAAAGTTGATAAAAATGTAAGCTCTTATCAAATCATTGTTGCTAGTGTCAAAACATGCATGTAATCGTACAGAATGACCATGTTGGTTGTCATGTTCCACCAATTCCTTCGAAGGCGTGTGTGACCGCCATTACGCGACGGAAAATACTTTGCGTTTTAATATCCCTTGATTAGCTCTCGATTCCAGCATGTTTTCTCTGTGTAAAATGCCTTCAACTCATTTCACTCTTTTTCTTACATCAATCGAACAAGCTTCGATGATGATGATGATGATCATCGGTGATGGATGAGGATTAAAGTTAATTGTCCGTCTTTTATAGAAATTGTGATTGATTCAGAGCGACTCGTCCAAACAACACTTTTGTTAACAGGATAATTACTTCCCGACCATTTAATTTTACTAAAAGAAAAAAAATCGACAAATATTATTTGGCTGTTTCCCAGAACTAATTACTTGGACTTGGACTTGTCCGTCGTATGATCAAAGAAACACATCTAATAACACATAATTGAACTATTAAAAAATTCACACTAATGTAAGTTTAATTTCGTTCGTCTGTATTTCAGACTACAGGGTGTTAAAATGTCCGAATGATGTAAAACTTAAATTTAAACAAACAAAAATAACATATTTAGTCCGAGATTGATTGCTTAATAAAAGCGATATGCAAATGTTGTTTCATAAAAATTATGATTTTTTATGGATGCATTATACGTCGTGGCAGGTTTACGAGCTCACAATCTGAAATTGAGTTATATCAATTCCATTCTGATACGACGGCCGTTATAAAAATATAGGCCAACGAATTTAATATTCCCTTTCATGTTGCCGTGCCATACCCGAAATGTATGTCCCATAACTTTGGAAATATTCGTGGGAAAAAAATAAACGGAACGCAATCTAATGCCGTCCTTAAGATATCAAATTAATAATTTAATGATACCGAGAGGCAATAACTTTATCTTATCAGTTAGTTTTTTTCGGAGCTGACTAAGTGAAATTTCTGAAATATCACAATAATAAAATATTTCGGGCTCAGTGTTTCGCATGTCTGAAAGAATTTCCATAAATGAGTGTCATAAAAATATTTTATTTTGTGAAATGGCCGTTATATATCAAAGCCACCCTCCGCTAAATATACTCCCCGTTTTCGAGGTAGCAGCTAATCAGATAAGGATTTTTAGGGGCGAAATATAATTATTAATGAATGTGCAGCGTCGCACAGTCGAGATACTGACCGAAAACATGCTCCTGTGTTTTTTAGTTGCTTTTAATGAGACGATCGATATTTGTTAATTATAACTTGTAAGTAATGTAGAACAAGGAAGTCGATACAATGTTTGTAATTACAGAGTTTTCAGCTTGTTATTTATTTCTACGATAACTATAAAAAGTTTTAGTTGCACTAAATATTAAAGTTTTGTTTTTTTTTTTGTTGTTACGGTTAATTTTTATTTGTAATTGAGTGAAATTGTATGTTTTGAAACAGGCGCATCCGCCATTTGTGCAATTAGTTAATTTTGTTTGTATGTAGGAAATAATTGTCTTTTATAATTCAAGGTAATTATTTAAAAGTAAATTTTAATATTGATTATATATTTTATATTGTAATTATATTTTATTATGTAATAATTAAATGCATTAAAAATCCACTAAAGAAATTTACAAATCAAAAAATTGAAAAGGCTATTTTTACCTGCCTATTAATAAAGCAATTAAAATTATTAAGCTGCAGATATTAATTTTGATATACATAAATGAACATACTATTAAATATGAAAGCATGTTTATAAATAAATAATTGTAAATATTTACTAATAAAATAAAAAGTCTAAACTAACACTTAAAAGTTAATTTATTACTAATCAAGAATTTCAAAGATATAAATAACTTGGAATTTACCTTTGTAATAATTAAATTCTTCCAAAGAACCTAAAAATAAATTCACAAAATATTGAAATATTTATGACTTTGCAGGCAACCATCCCATAAAATGAAGAATTCCAACATAAAATTAAATGGTATAAATAACATTAAATTATAGTTTTATATTTTCCTGTATAAATAAATATAATTTATTTCGATAAATATTTTCTCATTTTTAACAGTTTAAAATAAAATATGCTTACTAAAAATTCCAAAATGAAATTGTTTACTCGTAAAAGTTCATTTAATTAATAAACTATAAAAATTTCAAAAAACAATTTTAATCACATTATTATGTAGATAAATTCATCAGCATAAAAGCCTTTTCTTGAAAATAATTATGAAGAATTATCAGTTTAAAGTATTCTCCAAATGTATCTAAGGCTAACTTTAATATTAATATAATTAATAAAATCTAATATTTTTTAACGATGTCTGATTATTAAATTAATAATCTAAAAAACTAATTTTAAATAACATTTTATAATACAATTATTTAATAAATATAGTATTTAACACTTTTTCATGGCAAGTAATTAAAAAAAAAAATTAAATTCTTTTGTTAAATTTGATATTTAATTTTATTTTAAATTAAACGATTCCCTTTTATTTTATTTTATTATAACAATTTCTTGATTTATTAACACCCTTCACTAATTATTTAATAAAGTTAAGAATAAAAATATTTTTTCCTTTTTCGTGTCAATTAAATAAAAAATTGAATTCTTCTGTTACATTTGATATATAATTTTACTTTAAATTAAATAATTCCGATTTATTTTAGTTTATTATAACAATTTCTTGTTTTATTAACAACCTGTACAATAAACCTTTATAATAATTAATTTCTCTCAAAAAGGCTAAACATAAATTGACAAAACATTGAGATATATATGACAATCATCCCATAAAAATGAAAGAATTCCAACTAATTAAATGGTATAAATAACATTAAATTATAATTTTATATTTTCTTGTATAAATAAATAAATTGTAGTATGTATTTCAATAAATATTTTTACATGTTTAACTGAGTTTAAAACAAATTATACTTACTAAAAATTCCAAAGTAAAATTGTGTATAAAATTATAACAATTTCTAGTACTTCAAAAACCAATTTTAGTCGTATTTTTTGTTTGTAGATAAATTTATCAGCATAAAAGCCTTTCTTGAAAATAATTAAGAAGAATTATCAGTTTAAAATATTCTCAAAATGTATCTAAGACTAATTTTAACATTTTTTATATCGTTAATTGCCTGAATATCGAATTAATAATCTAAAAAACTACTTTTAAATAACATTTTATAATAATATAATTATTTAATTAAATTAATAATAAAAAAATTGTTCTCTTTCCGTGTCAAGTAATTAAAAAATTTAAATTTGATATTTAGTTTTATTTTAAATTAAACAATGCCGCTTTATATAAATATTACCTAAAATTTCTTGATTTACAAGTGCAATAAATCTAACACCTTTTATAGTAAAGCCGTTTTTTTGACAAGCAGAATTTTTCTAAAGAATAACTTTTTTTTAATAAAATGGATAATAAAAAAGTTTCAGGCGAAGAAAGAACGTTATTAATAGTCTCGACCACCGTGCGTCGGAACTGAATACATGCGCACCTTAGAAATGACAACAGAAACCCGGAGTTTGGCGTTCCTTGGACACGTATTTATGACCCGGAGTTGCTTTTTTGACGCGAACATTTTTTCCTAATTTATGATCCGCACCCGCTCGACCGCCGAAAACGAGGCACATTACCATAAAAAAAATGCCGGGCGCCATTATACGCAAGAGGCTTAATTGTATGTTATAAAGTCCCATTTTCGGACTCCCTTTAATGAGTGCGCCAGTGATTTTTCAGGGAGATAGTGCCGTAATTATTGTGTAATACACGGTGTTTTTTTTCGTATAAATTTTAATTTAGTCGGGGACTTATTGATTTGGTTGGCTTCGTAAAAACGAAATTACAGATCTTAAGTGCTACGAGAGTTTTTATAAAATAATTGTCGGATACAATTTAAATAAATCGGTTACGCCACTGGCGTTGGCGAACTCCTCATTTCAAGCACCAGACCATGAAGAATTAAGATACAAACCGAAGTGTTTTCGGTTTTCGATTAGGTGGTGGCTCGGCTACTGCACTTAAATTTTATTTTCGCTATTTTCCCTCGTCGTTTTGTCACCAAACCGGCGAATTCCCGCTAATGATTTCTTGTTCTTATCAAGTTTGATTGCCGTTAATTATGTTTAGTGTGCCCCGATGTTTAATTAACAAATCATTAACGAGAAATCTGCATAAGTTTGATATTATTGTTATCTTTTTGTTGTTGTTGTTGTATAAATTATTATTTATAATATCTGAGAATACGGACGTAAAAAATTATAATTCCAGTGTGGCTGGATTACTACAATTTACGTTACGGTAAATCAATTTAATGTATGAGTAAATATACATGAAATTCTTACACGATTCAATGAGAACAAAATAATATAACATTACGAAACGTCAACAACAGTTTTACTTTCTAGCATAGAACAAGCGATTCAATTGTCTTCGCTAGTTTTGCTTTTAAAACACAGGCTCAAACTTAATGTTTTTACTTTTCTTCTGTTCATACGAAGAAACGGGCTTCACGTATTGTTATAATTTACGGTTAATTGTGAAAATATGATGTTTAGCAATAACTACGGTAGATAAAATTAATGCCTGCTTAATTAAGTGGTTATAGATTATTTTAACTAGCATAATTAATTTTAATTTATTTAAACCAAGTATTGTATTGTTTATTGTATAGACAAATATTCTAACAATTTTACAAAAAGTTGCGTGTTGATTTATTTATTGGAATATATTACTGGTTATTTATGGATATTTGGGTGCAATTTATCATAAACACACTTCAAGCAATTTTCGAAGAATTTTTAATTTGTTCCGATGAATAATTAATACGAGTAGTGCACATCTGGACTAAATTTACATAATTTCTTTGGCAAATCAATTTGTTTCGTTTTTAAATTGTGAAATATTTGGAAATCAAAAAGTTTTAAGCACAATTTTCTCCATATTTCATGAAATTATGTATTAAACAAATATTTATTATACCTTTGAATCAATCCAAATTCAAAACAATAACTTAATTATACGTTTATGAACTCGAATTATACATATGAAAATGATTGCATGTTATTTTATTATTTATAAATAATTAAAAAACAATTATTAATGAAAATAGTAGTTTCATCAAACCTGTTAATCAGAATTTAATTTCATACGAACGGAAAATGATTGGTGCTAATTGGACTTGTTTTAAATATGGTTTTTATTTTTCATAAAAGCTTTATAAATATTTTATTATATAGAAACTCTGATAGACATAAACAAAAGTAGGTTAGGCTAATTAATTGTTGTGCATACTTTAAACAATATTAAGCAATAATTGGAATAATCTTAGGATAATGATATAAAAGAAACAAATTAGTTGAAAAATGTGTAATTATGAAAAGTGATTGTAATGCCTTCGCTTAGGTTAGGTTTACAAGTTTTTACCATGAGATAATTCGAATTAAACATATAGGCTACAGGCAACAAAACTAAGAAAAAAAAATGTTGTATTTGTCGTAAATTGTACAGGAACGTTTCATAGGTTGTTATTAAAATAATTACATATCAAACCTTGTGAAATTAACTTCTAATTTTACTGAGATTTGTGTGTGTTCCACGATTTTTTTACAACGGAAATCGAATTATTTTTTAATGGCTAGAACTGGAATAAATTTCACTTCGGGTTTTTGCTTTTAAACGTTCTGACAAAATTACTGCATATGTTTGTTTCAATATTTTTTCTCACACTTAAATTGTTTTTTGAAAAAAATGTAAAAGTAATTTTCTGAAATTTAGCAATAAACTACAATTTTGCTCTTTTGCTTATTATAATTAATAATAGTTAATCATTGGTCGAAGTGAAACTGTAAGACAAATTATAATTCAGCGTTACCAATACCGAGAGAAATAAGAAGAAATGGATGGCTAAGAGTTAAATAAATCAATCGACTCCTGTATTATTAAAAAATTTATAAAAACTAGCCAAGTGGTAGTTATGAAAAAATTTGTTTGAGTTCGATAAACTTGAAAGAAAATCAATAACTCGAATGTTAAAAAAAGAATTTGGTCTTATGGTTAACTGAAATTAAAGACAAACTGGGGGGAAATGGGGCTTACTGAAAGCATTCAAGGACTGTGAAAAGATAGATGGAAGGTACATTTGACCATAGACCTAAAATCACACACACTGAACCATAGAATAGTGAAGCAAGTAGCTTTTAGTTACGATTCTAAATTTAATTTATAAGAAACATTCTACAGGGAACTGGTATGAGGATGCTTCAGTTCTTCTGCAATAGACCCTCTTAGAATGATTTATATACAGTGATATATTAAACAGTCCATATATTGAAGAAATGTTGTTCTTATTAAATGTGTTTAAACATCCCAAACACTGCAAAATTATGATGGATTTTTTAACAAATCCATCATAATAGAACACATCAACCCTATAGAAAAATATGGGGGATCACGCTTACAATCAAATTTGACAAAAATATTTTATAAATTTAAATGAATTCATCACAAGAATTCAAGAAGCTTGAAGGAATATACAGTATTGGCCATAATACCTGAAATTTTTTAATTTTCTATACTTTGAAAATTTGTAAGGTAATATCAATATTATTCTAAAA
This sequence comes from Aethina tumida, assembly GCF_024364675.1. Classification (NCBI taxonomy): domain Eukaryota; kingdom Metazoa; phylum Arthropoda; class Insecta; order Coleoptera; family Nitidulidae; genus Aethina; species Aethina tumida. The sequence goes on along the minus strand of NC_065437.1, from coordinate 16,575,816 downwards.
TATAATAGACACATATGTGTATTATAATGATAAAGGTATTTTACCCACTCTCTCTCTATATATATAGGTCGAAGTAATGAAGTGGCTAGTTCAAAGTCCCAACCTTAACCATATTGAGAATCTGTGGAAAATACAAAATCGGTGGTACTAATATGTGAAACAAGATCGATTTATTTGAAAAATTGTATTCAATAGAAAAGAGGCAAATTCATAAGTTACCACGAGATGTGAAGCACTTATAAAAGCCAAAAGGTGCCACACAAAATATTAATATATAACAATAAAATAAGTTTTTTATTTGTACCAAGGGAATAGGTCAAAATTATAATAAAACAAAATGATATTACAAAATGTCAATTATACAGATTTAATAATTAAAAATCCCTTCCAAAATTCAAAAGTTGCTAAATTTATGTCCAGTTCAATACAAAAAAGTGTATGTAACATTTTATAGAATAAGAAATTAAATAAAAAAATTATGGCTAAAATATTCAATATTTTAAAAAGTTGCTATAATCCACCACTGTATTTAAAACTTTTTAAAATATTTATTGTTTATTCTGTAAACATTATTTATTCAGTATTCTAATTCACAAGGTGTCAATCGGAAATATACAAAGTGGACATTTGTGGTAAATATGGAAGTAAAACCAACTAGTTTAGTTTTTAAGATTCAGCAGGTAAACTATTTTAAATATAAAGAAACTTAGTAGTGTCCTAATCTCAATCCCATTTTTTAATGGTTTAGGTATAGTTATTTACTCAATATTATTTTTTCCAATAAAAATATTTGAATCAGACTTTTACTTGTTTGTAGTTCAAATTATTGCAGCTTTTTGTATTTCGCTTACATTGTATTTAATTATGTGATCGCCACCGTAAATATTCTAAATGCGATCCTGCCCTAAAAAAGTGAAATAAGCCAAAAGCCGACGAAGAAGCGAAGAAGCGGCGAAAAGGGTAATCTCAGTCGGTCCGAAGGTAGTGATTTCTCACGAGTATTTCAAATGCATTATTAATATCGCGAATATGTAGACAACAATCGGGTAGTTGGTCAAGAGCCGGCTACTGTATCATTACATCACATTGCCATTTTTCCCAAATTATCGGTTCACCCGTCCATAAACAGCCATTTACCATAATTTCGAGATTATGGAATTCTGTGAGCGGCACGAAATTATTGTTCTCCGGGCCCGAGTTAGGAACCGAAATTAGGAATAAACGCCGCACCGGCCCACGGACTTTGGCGCAATAGAAAATTTCGAACGCTCAAATTGTATATTTATAAATATCGGACCTAGCCGAATTATATGGTGCCGTTTTCAAACTGTAACATTGCAAATTCCACGGCGATTAGCTCCAAATACTGCCATACTACTGCCAAAAAGAAACAGAAAAAACCTAGACCGAAAAATGACTAGGTTTACGAAGGTGGATGGAAAAAATGATAGAGCGCATGAATCACGGGGAAATGTTGGTTCGATTCGTCGTCAGAAAGACCCCAATGTGGGTGTGTCCTTTCGGTTTCAGTCGTAGGAAAGCTGGGGTTTTGTCGTCTTGGCAACGCCTGAAATATCTAATATGACTAGCTGGTTCGTGGGAGACAGGCAGGAGTCGAATTACCAACGTATCTATTTCGATTCGTTGAACACTTTCTATCCGGCATTAAAGGTATTAGATACTGGAATATGGCAAAGGTTTTGATGATTTTAAGTTGTTATTATGGTGTAGAAACATTGATTGTTTGCAGAGCTGTTTTCCTTGACACAAAAAATTTTCTCATTGATGTAAATAATAAGCTTCTGATGAAAATCATAATTACTTTTATAATCGTTTTGTGAAGAATGAAATAATATACAAAAATTGGTTGTCCGATATATGAAGATTTTATTGTTTTATTTTATCTTTTATATTTATTATACATATATTAACATAATATTAAGAATTAATATTTTTTCTAACCACTTGTGTGGTAAGGTCAGCTACATAACAATATTTATTTCAGTTTGAATAAAAAAATATAATAATAATAAAACATAGTGTCTTTGTTTTTTGCGAGTATTTTCAGACTTGCTAGAGAGGAACAAATATAAGTGTTCAACGCTCAAATTTTTATAAACGTTGATTGACTGTATAATTAATCATATATATTTTTTTAAAAAAGCTTCATTCCTTTCTGATATTTTACAAGATAAATTCAATTATGGTGAAATAATAGTTAAAAAAAAATATATATATTTTGTTATTAACAGAAAATTTGTTACTCTTCTATTTATCTATTCAAACACGGATTTCCCAAGGTTTTCTTATACCTAGTTCAGTTTGTACAGTTACTTGTGGCACAAATTAAACATAACTTTGCAAAACGCACATTATGCTTTATAAACAACAATATATTTATATAGGTCGATACAGTTATAAGCTTTCCGCATAATAAAATCCAAAGATACACACGGTTATGGTGCATAAACCTGGTACAATTTTTAAATTAAAATTTATAATTAAAAGTGCAGTAATTACAGTTTATACCCAGCAAACCACTAATTTATATGAACACTGTATGGAAAATGCATGTATGAATTCTATTTCATCGATTATAAGCGATGATATTAAAAGGTCGATATTAAATGTACTTTTTATCTCATAGTTTTTAGTCGTTTTAAAATATTGTGTGTGTGGCGACAAATTATAATAATTATAATTCATTAAACGTGGACAGTTTTAAAGAAACATTTGTTGTACATTAATTACCGGCAAGGTGTTTAAGCACACATAAAAAAGAATTTATATAATCATTCATGCGTTCCTGGTTTTAATAGCCCTACGAAACTAATTAAGCTCTTTAATGCTCCGAAAGAATTAATTATAATAATACAATTTTGAATTTAAATTAGTCGTTTAATACATTAATTTATTGCCGCATGGATAAAAAATGTGAAAAATACGAGTTTTATAGCTGTCGCAAAAATATAATTAATCTTAAAGATGATCTGCTCCTATCATAAATTATTACGTGAGTATAATAATTATACGTCGTATATTTTCATATATTATTCATAAGTTATTTTAATAACGGCGCGTAATTATTTTTTACTTAATAATATTAATTAATCAATAAAGTATCCGGATCGTTTTTCAAATGTCTGTTATTAGTATTTCAAAATCATTTCGTAATTTTTCTAAATTTTATGTGTAATTATTTTAGTTATAATATAACTAATTTATACTTTTAACATAAGTTAATATTCGAAATCAAAAATAATTAAAATTAATAATTGATTATAAAAAGGAGTAAAATATTTATTTAATCATATTTTCTCTGTTTTTATCACTCATTGTAAAATATAAAAAATAATATAAATTAAGAATAATATTAAACAAGTTAAATAAGATTTAAGTATTTATTTAGAAAGAAAAAATCACATTTTCAACAAACATTACTTTATAAAATTCAATAAAAATTTATTTATTTAAATCTGTTACATCTCTACAAATACATTTAATGAAATCTTGAAATAAAACATTGCAGATTAATAAACAGGAAAAAATGGCTGGAACGTAAAAATTATTATTATTATTAAATTCAGCATTTTTCAGTCAAATATCATAAATAATATATTATACAAAGGATACAAAATTCAATAACATTAGAATTGCCATATATTTTTTTTTTTTTTTCAATTTTTTACTATAAAACAGAATTCCGAGTAATATACAAAACAAATTTTATGATTTTTATTGTATATATTTTGTGCCATTAATTAAATTGATTTTAATAATAAAAATATTAACAAATTAGTAATATTTTTCTAGTTTAACTTAACTGAATAAATATTAATTTTTCAAAAATATATCATTTATTTTTGTAATTCAAAACTCAAAAATTGACCAAACAACAATTTTTTCTCAAGTTATTCATTTTTGAAATTTTGAGGTAACTAATTAAAAATTTTAAAAAGCAGCAAGCTTTTACATAATTTGTCATTCAATTAAATAAAATAAATATTTTTAATTCGACTATAAATAACAAAATTTTTTTGTCGCTTTCAAAAAGGTAGAAACAAAAGGCAACTTAATATATAATGAATCCAACAACATACCTTAAGATCTGTCATCAAATTTCATCCACAAATTTATGTAGCTTTTACGATAAACCAGTTATGAAAAATGTGACATAATTTTAGTTTTTTCATTATAATGGACAACGTTAATTTTCCATCTGATATAATAGATATACAGGATGTCCTTAAATTAAGTGCACAAAAATTAACCTTTTACCTAAATGATTGGTTACAGAATAGGTAGAATAACAACATTTTGTGCAGTTACATAACTTTTTAAGTGTAACAAAATATATTTGAAATGATTTAAAAACTTCCTTACCTTTTTTGTATGTAAGTTTATTTTAACTTTGACATCACAATATGAAATTTTAAAAGTTTTTACCTTCTTGTTGAATTTCGATAACAACAACGTTTCTAAGGAAAACCAATTTTCAAATTTTACCACATAAATTCTAAAAGATTGAATATATAATATTTGTAATAATTAATACGTTTAATACAAACACTCTGTATACAAATATTAAAAAATCAAAATTGATTTAGAAATTTGTGAGATCAATTACTAAGAGCATTACAGCAACTGAAAGAATCTTTGAAGGTCTTGATCTCTTTTAGGAAGCATATTAGTATATCGATAAATTGGATCAAATAGGCGTATTTTGAGTAAGATTCAAGGATATCTGGTTAATTATTATTCACTCAATTTAGGGATACCCTGTATAACCCATCAAAAAACAACAAATCACTTTTGAGAAATTTTGTGCTTGCAGCTCAAAAATAAATTAAAGTAGCTGTTTTATAGCAGGCACCCTGTATATTAAAAAATGTCATTAATAAATACGAATTCATTTATTTAAATATTTCCTCAATAAATATTTAATAAATTGAAAATTGGATGCACTAAAATCGTTATTTATTAATTAGTTATAAAAACGAACCTGAAAGTTTATGAAGTAATAAAAATTTCAATACCAATTCGAAATACAGAAAAGCCAATCGATAAACATAAAAAGAGAACTTAAAACAGATTTTTTTTATTGGCCGCGCATCGAAATTACAGTATCGGTTTAACCCGATAAGCGTTAAATATAGATTTGAATTACCTAATTTAAAAGGTATCAGCTGCCTAGTCTCATTATTTCGGCGGATCCGCCGTACGCAGACGGCGTCCGAATTGACACCTGCCGCTCAGATATAAAATACCTAAACTCTCCAATTAATAATTCGCAAATAATTATAAACGAACTTATTTGGCCGGTTCATTATTTCAATGCTCGTTTTCGGTAATTATTTAGCGTACGTGCGCACGTACGACAACGCAAATTAAACGGGCGGAACGCTGTTTGTATGTAAATGCACCGGCAATTAAATGCTTGCCGTCCTGTTTTCTGGACTCTTTAATTGTTGAATTTCAATACCATAAAATGTACTAGCCGATATAAAAGACTTTTTTTTAATATTTGCACACAACAATGCTGTAAGTAATTCCTGTAACCCGCACACAACAATATTATAATTAAAACAATCCCTTCATTTGAATTAACCCGAGCCAGCAATAAAAACAAGTAAGATTATGATAAACGCAACAATGTTGTATTTATGCATATGAAATCCGGGGTGGATTATCGGCGTTTGCGAAATACGTCGCTTGATTAACATACAACTTAAAAAAATAGTCCGCAGGGGTCTTTAAACTGCGGCGCATTCATTCGTCGAGGTGGAATTCTAACAGCATGGAATTTATAATGCGTATTTATCATATTTGCGTTGGCCTGTTAAAAATAAAAAATAAACGGGCCCGAGATTAATGTGAATTTCATTTAATTAATTAATTTGCGCCGCGCGTTCTGGTGCCGTAAATTATTTAAAACGATATTTAATACTATGAAAACAGTTAACTCGTTTTATGGTGTTTATTTTCGGATTTGTTATGCGTTTGTCTCACTGCGGCTTAATGGGTTTCATCGTCCATTTTTGCTGAATCTTTCAGCATGATTTATTATTACTGTGCCGGCGTTTTATCCGGTTTCAATGGAAAATTTAAAAATATGAAATATTTTGAATAAGTATTAACTGTATAAGCTGTGGTAAGAGATAAAAGAACCATTTCCTTGTTATTATTTTATTTTATTTTAAAACCTTACATGTTTCGACTTATATGTCATCAACAGGGGCTCTACAATAATGAAATATCACAGATTAAATTTATAAAAAGCAAATATTGATTACGTTACTCATACGTCAAAAGTTAAAAAATAATTATACATATTAAATCATATATTTTATTTGACAGATCACTTGAAATAATAATCAGATAATAGTAATACTGAAGAAGAATATATATCAAATGGATTGAATGATCAAAATTTTTGAACATATATAATATAACATATAATAATATATAAATTGAGATTTTCAGTTACGTTCCTTTCATATAGTCTCAAAAGAGTTTATTATTCCTTTTCTGTATATGAAGGAATATCTACAAAAACTGACACTAACACTGGCTAATTTCATAAATTTGTAATAACTTTTGTTTGTTTGGAACATGCTGTATAATTTCTTAAAATATGCACAACCAAACTTATATGGAATCACCAAATAATTACGAGAAACGGTGTTTTATTGGGAAAAAAAGTATTTTTAAAACAAAGCTTTTTATCCAAACCAATTTTACTACAAAACTATTAACAAAATCATTAAAACAAGCTCTACTTCTTCTTTTAACGTTAGTCCATAAGTGCTCAATATTATTAAGATCCGGCGAACAAGAAGGCATTTTGAATTCGGTCACATCTTCCATTTCCAAACAATTTTTGGCAACTTTGCTGGTATATGAAGGAGCAATATTCTGCATACTTAGGAAAGAATCCCCGAAAGCACCTCTCCAGAGGCTTACTACACGTTGACCGGTTAGTTATTGTTATAGGAATGAAAGGTGTCTTTGATAATGCCACCTCAAAACATCACACTTCCTCCTTTATATTTGGGGACCAATCGGCCACTACAGAGCTTTATCTTCTAAGACCTATAAAAAACGCATTCGCCAATCGTCTGATTCTAGGCCAATTCTCCGAAAATAACACATCTTGCCAATCTTCAATTGTCCAGTTTTTATGATCCAAACACAAACTTAAACGACCAACTCTATTTTGTGTTGATAGTTTGTTGAACCCATAACTATCTTTTGCTAAATAATTCTCGAGCAATTAGTCTTTTCCTAACAGCTGCAGCTTGCACAAGTTGCCTTTGAACCTCTGAATGAGGGGGATTTCTTTTTGTTATTTGTGCCAAAAAATGGTCCTGATCTTCTGTGATGATTCTTCTGGGCATATTTTAAAGGGTTCCCAACTCCAGAAACCTCAGACAAAGCAATAATTCTTCCCCTCTGGATTTCTGATAAATCATTTCACATAAAGCATTATAAATAATATTTGCGAAAATAAGTTCACTTCACTATTACTATACATGGGAACAGTAAAATTGCCAGTGCAGGAACAAATATTATCACGCATTTACATTTCTTAATCAAAAAAAAAACATTGGCTGTTTATTCACTCCTTTGTTTTTTTCATGAAAAACAATTCTTTCTTGTGATTCTAGTTTGGTTGTATGTATATGTAACATTTTAATAAGAATGAGAATGTTGTTATTTTAATAATATGATTTGGCTAAAATACTTAACATGTTAAAAAGGTCCTATAATAATGGCCACTACTGTACATAGAACTTAAATTATTTTTTTTATTCGAATATGCCTTTTGTTTCTTTCAGATAATTACGAAAATTTGAATTTTTATTTTTTAAATATTCTGTGATCCTTGTATGTATTTTTCATATTTTTCAATTCCTTTTCCATTTTTTATAATATTTTTAGTACTTTTATTTTATTTATTAAAAAGTTTTTAGTTTGTGTGGCATTTTCGGTGGTAATTATTGTTGTTCAGTGGATGTGGCAGCGTTCGGACGAACCCGGCAACGTATAATTTGGCACAGTAAAAGGCAATTACCATTTTCAAATATAAATCAAAAGTTAAAGTAAAATTTCGCTTTACATCGGCAATTGCTATGCACAAACCTTTTCATAATTAGCAGAACATTAGGCAGGCCGGTAATACTATATCTTAGTGAATAATAAGCTATTGCCTATGTTAATAAGTGAGTTTTTTTATATCTTACATCAATTATGAACGCGCCGCAGCGTATTTCTTGAATACAAAAGTGAGTAAGACTCGGACTGGCCGTGTTATTATACTTATTTGACTGAAATTCAAATAAGCGTATTATACCGGGATCGTTAAAATTCAACGAAACTGGACGGAAACACGTTTTCTTTCAGTGCTGAATAAATCTTGGACTAGGTGAAGGAAAAAATGCATGAACGAAATTTATTCGACCCGTCGACAAACGTTATGTGACAATTACCACACATTGTTCATTAAAAGATTGCAATGATACGAGTGTTAAATGTCTCGTTAAAAATTCCACTTTACATAAAAAAATTGTAATTGACTGAAAATTTGAATAATTTTTCAATAATAATTGTGTTGATTGACGTTTATATTTTATTGAATTCCGTATTTGGAAAACACGTCACATTACAGATAATAAATCTTAATTTACAGTGATACAAAAACGTAAATAAAGCGCATAACATATTTTATGAATGGAAAAGTATAAATGTAATAAATCCAACTGACTATAAAACAGAAAAAATCCCTATTAAACACGAGCTATTAGTATAGATGTCAGAGACACAATTTATTATATTTATAGACACTAATCTGGAAATATGAATAATAAATTAGGAAAATAAATATGTATAATTACGGTAATTTCATATGTGAGAATTTTACACTCCATGAACAAATAAGAAAATAAGCATATTTGCCCAGAAAAATCTATTTAATATTTTTAAAATTTAGATTAAGTAAATTACAATATTTATTTCCTTGGATAAAATCTTTTTAGTAAAAATATTCAAATACTAATCATCTACTAGTTGTATAATAATAATATATAATGTGCCTTAACAAACATTTCTTGTTAAATTGGTTTCAGATTCAGTAAATTTTAATATTTATTTCATAATCTGAATTGAGTAATCGCTGTTTTCTTGGATTATGTTTGAAAGTCTTTTCAGTAAATGTCCTCAAATAAACATCTCTAACTCAATATTTGTTTATACAATCAAAATATTGACAAAATTTTACCGAAAAAGTTGATTTTAATACAGACAGTTTTAAATTAGAATGGAATAGAATTAGAATAGAATTAATTGTTTACTATAAACATAATTTACTAGAAATTTGCAATTTTTGCATTTCCTGTAATTTTGACTCACTGTGTACTAAAAGAAAAATTATTTGTTTTATCATTTTCATCTAAAGAAATTTAGAGAGACGGATTGAATTAGCTGAAACTGAAACAAATAACTAAAAAAGTTCATCTTATAGACTTTTTAGTTGATAAAATTTGCCTTTGATAATTCCACAATTTTAAATAAAACGCTCTTTTGAACAATTATATTTATATTCAATAGACTGATAACTTTAATGGCAAAGCTGGTACAAATTAACGGCGGCATCTTAAAATAATAAAACCGGGAGGTTGTTGATGGGCCGGCAGTGACCCCATCAATTACGCGAACACTTTGTTCGTACCATAAAAACGGTTCGGAATGTAATCATTTGCTAAACTGTATCCGCACGTAATTAGATGTAAGTTGTCTCGTGTGTATTTCACGTTGTCAGATGGGTATGGACCTTACAGCTTACAGCGTCCAAGTGCTAACGAGTCTTGCTGTTTTGCCTGCCTCCGACGCACAGCCACTACCGCACTAATTGCTTGTAACCACTCCGACGAGTATGTAGCTAATGTTTGTCCGCATGCGGACTGATACACTAACGCAAGATTTATGGGAGATCCACACAAGGACCCACACCTCATTCCAACCACTAAACAACGGTTATTAACATATTAATGGCCTGCGTACTGTTCTAAATCAATCTACGTTTTGTTTAATTAATTTCCACGCATTTATCTGCACTATTAAACTAAATACAACTTAGAAATCAATAATAATCGATAGTGGAATAATGGTGAAATTTGTGGTGGGCAGACGTTTGGTCGTGGGTTCGATTTACAACTAGTTCCAGTCCTGATAATAATATTTGTCGTACGGGAACAAAAAATCGCGCTGTTCTGCCGTAATGGGTTTTTAAGTGAAATCTGGATTCCTAATCGTCCGTATAATCTTCGTCTACGATGAACGGCGGACTCGTGGTAAATATGTAAGGATTTATTGCTGATACCTGAACGTATGACCGAGGTTGGTTTGTCCACGAGCGCTCAAGATTTCGGATCGATAATGACTGTTATTATGGGTGATTGATTTATTTTGTGATTTGATCTATTGACACCATTAGCACTTAAACAGGATCATTTGTAACGCATCAAACGATTATTATCTAATAAATTTTGATACGCACGTTCCACCACACCGGTGGTTATTTATTATGATTGGCTCAATAGGTCACCATTTATCTTTCTTTTTTGTAATTGAATTTTTGGTATTTTGTATTTTGAAACAAGATATTCATCATACACCTGTAATTATAATCTAGTTATAGAGGCGTAACAATGATGAATAATTACAATGATGATGGTTAACAATGTTTTCAAATTTTGTAATGTCAAAATGATACACAATCAAAATTTCGGCTGATCTTATCTTAACTAGGTCCCTATTTTGAAATATAACAATATAACTATTAGCTTCCTTAATTTACCACATCTTTGTGTTATGAAATACGAATAAATAATTATTTTTTAATAGTAAGGTTTCTAAAATAAATTTATCCATTATTAAAATAATAAATTAAATAAGATTTATAAGAAAAAAAAATTTTAATAGACTTCGTTTTTGCGATATACATATGTTCATTGAGTTCTTTTCGTAATGACCAAATTGAACGTAAATAATATTCTCTTCATTGAAAGAGGAAGCAGAATAAGAAGGAAAAAAGGATAGATTAGTAAATATTCTTTGCTTCATTCAAATTTTTAATTGAATTAGTTTTACTTCGAGGTTAAAAGTGCCCTTTGTACAATCAAATAGAGAAACTGATTTTGTTTTCAGAGATTATTGATACTTGAAATTGAGAAAATAAACGAAATGAGACGAAAGAATTACCATTTCGTTCGTTATTGTTTATCTATAATTAAATACAGAAGTACAATTTTTAAAAATTAACGAAGACTAACCCTAAAAAGTAATGAATATTTTTCTATTTCATGGTATTAAAATTTTAAAACAAAAAGTATTTTTTGAAGTAAAAAGATTTATGTGGCATCTTCCCATTCATTATCAAATTGGATGTGCATCGACATTCTCTCCTGCACGTTCACAACAACAAACGGCCGATTATTACCATATTAATGACGTTACAATGCTCTAAATCAACTTAATTATCGATGTGTTTTCGTTAATTAATATTAATTTTATACGACTCTTGTGGGAATACGAGTAGTCATGCTTAACACACATTTGAAACCGAAGTGTAGTATATTCATCCGTGTTTAATATTCATTATTTTTTTATCCTTTTTAAATAAAGTATACCTAATTAATTTATTCGACATGTGCATCCTATAAATATTATATGTTAAGGGTACTAATTTTTGGTCTTTGTTACAGGTAAAAGTTTGAATCCAGTCCGGGAGTAAGTTTATCGCCCTATCAGTTAATGATACCCTCAAGTAAAACCTTAAAACACGACAACGCGAATATAAATTAAACAATACAAAAACAGCTACTGTTAGTCAATGATTGATTGCGGCAACACAGGTGGGCAGAGAGAGAAGAGATCAGCGTGTAGAAGGTGGAGGAAGTGTCGTGATCGTCAGCCATAGTGATCGCGTCGTTCGTTATCTCGACGGTGTCACGTCTGTGTGATGTGTATGTAATCCATTGTGGGCATACTATATAGTATCCATGACCTATCCCCCGTGGTTCGTGTTTCGATTGTTTCGCGTGCTACGTACAATCGTTCAGTTTCCACGCACCATCCTCCCACTGATTTCCTCCAAATGTTTATTTCACATTGATGTCCGCCGTTATGGTTTCATCCTTGGACTTGCCAGTTTTACTGTTGTTTTTTATTCGTCAATGTCTCCTTCGCATTTTACTTACCGTTAGATTTGCACTTCCCGCAAGTGATGGTCTTGAAAATAAAAACACAAAGAATACAGAAAATAGAGGGACTTGGCTATTTTACTCGTAAATTTGCTTATCTTCTTTCATGTCGGGAAATCTTAGATGAGAGCTACACACTTTTACGTTCTTTAGAGAAACATTAATTGACGTCACAACAGGAAAGATTATTATCGAAAACAGTTACTCTCTTCCCATTGGAAAACACCAAATTGCTTTAGTTGTGTTCACCATTTTCTGGCAATGTCTATTCTTCTATGATAGCTGCATTTCTAAAACCGTCATTATTTTGAAGTCATTTCAATCGTACGTTGCTATAAGCTTTCATTGTATTTTGCCCTTACACCATTACAAACAACAAACTGATCCACTCGTGCAGTGTCTATAGAAACAAGATTTCATAGAATGATTTAAATTAATGATCGTTAGTAAGTAATAAAATTATAATGTATGTAACTTTTTGATGTTGAGACCAGACATTATTTAGAAGAAAAAAGTGAGAAATTGAAGCAGCAACGGAGAAGATTATTATTAAAAACCGTTCTTGAATCATTATATTACAAGGAATTCTTCGTACACTATCATCTACAGAAACAAACATTTAAATGGATTCTATGAAATGATGATTGTTAGTAATAGTTACAAAATTGTACCTTTAAATGAACTTTCTTCATCAATGAAGAAACTAGACATTATTTCAGAAGCAAAAACTGATCTACTTTCACACTTTACAGGAAAGCGAATGTTGAACCAACATTTAGTTTCCGAATGATGATCGTTAAAGACTAAAAAACCTATTTGATTCACTTATTACGGTTATGACCTGTTTTTAAAAACTTCTAATGAACCACATAAATATGTGTACTTAAAACCAAAAAATAATAATTTAAAAACCATTACGAGTCCATTTTTAATCCACACAACCTTAATACGATTTTCAAAAGCAGCATAGTTTCAGTTTTTTCAACAATTACACCAGATCATAAAACTGTATCATCTTAACAACCGTTAAAGTACAAGCTATATAAATCACATTAAGCCTCTTTTTAAACAACAATGATTACAAGAAACTGTCGGCGAAAAAATAACTCCCGGTGCGGAATGCGGCGGTCTGCAGGAAATAGTTTTCAGTACATTGATTGTAATATGCGTTCTGGTTCGAGGTTTACATTTGCCGCAGTGGCTAAAAGCTCGGACCCGGAAGTCCACCGTTTGTTCTCTATGGGCTTCCGGCTTATCGGAAGGACGATTTCCCCGGACGTATCCGAGCCACGTCGATTTTGTTATGGACGATTTCAGCTAATGACGGGAATTGAAGTGCGGAGGTCATTCCGCTTAAAGAACGTTTCGAAAAAGGGACGATCCCGCATTGTGGAACGTCTCGGCGATAAATAAGGAGAGAGGCCGTCTGGGAAAGCTTCTGCAGTAGTGGAAGTCATTTGCCGAAAGAAGAGTGGCGCAATAAATATGCATTGAATGATTGCGATAGGATGGGGCCGATATGCAAAGCAGGTATGTTTTGCGGAGAAGCGGTACAGCATCCTACACGAGACACATCTACGAGCCAAGAGGTATTCGATGTTTGAGATAGTCGCTACTGAACCGGTAGCGCGGATGAAGACATCAACTCGGCTATTAACGACCCGGACCCCGCCACTCAATATGCTAATCGTCTCACACTGATACATCAGTTCCAGGTTTCCACTGACACGTCTAATTGTTTTTTCGACATTTTTCAATGTCCATAAATTTTACGCGGTGCATTCCGAGTGGCCGAACGTGAATGTTTAATGGAACGTGCAACGCGACTATCGAGCCACCTAAATTAGATAAAGGGACCAATTATTTTTCCATGTTGCTCGCATTAAATTGTATACTATTTTCATAAATTAAGCAAATCATTGTTCCTTTTTTCTGTTTCCGTTAATTAACCAAATCTCGACGACTAGTGTTCCAGAAAACTTTGATCTCAGATTAGGGATTTATCTCTCGCCTTCGGCGATCTGTTCACTACGCCCAATTCATTCACACAGTTTTTAATTAAATTTTATCTCAAAATCTGAACCTTTTAATTAATATTCTAGTTTTTATTTGGTGTAATTGTATGCACGTTATTTCGCCTCTAAATTGGGAGTATGACCTTCCTTCGTAAAATTTATCGACTTGCACCTATCCAAATATCGGCAAGATTAATGGGAAAACATCGTGAGGGCGATGAATATTTTAAAACTTAAAAATAGTTTTCGTTACAGTTAATACGGTTTAGCATTACACAACAAACTCGCATTTCCACTAATAAATTATTCAATTACACATTCACGTGTACAGAACAATCGCATTTGTTTAAAAGATACGTATGTAAATGAAATATTAGCATTAAATAAGCTGAAACTATAAAACGATTTGGCATTTCTACTATTTCTTGCATCGAGTGCAGTTATTTGCATAATAATACATTTCGCCGGCTCGATTTTTCAGGTCGGGGATGAAGTTGTTCGATGGTCTAACCTCAAGGTTGTCCGCAAGGTGAATCTTTTCTTATTGATTTATATCCAGTTCGAGGACACTCATCTTTTAGTCCACCAAATCTATCTATGGTGTTTAAGTTGGTTAATTTTTTCAATGCTTTAATTAAGTGTCAAACGGAAGAAAATTTTGGTGAGCTGGCGTCGGATTTTGGCGGCGCCGGATCGTGTAATTGGGCGGAACAGGCGAAACGGGCGGCGTACATGAGAAATGAGCGACAGGGAATGTAGCGTGCGACGCCCCGACCTCGGGCGTTTGTCTCAATGAAATCTTCACACACCATAAACATGGTGGGTGCATGTCTTCAATTTGCGATCACGCACTCACGTGCTTTTGTTTGTTTACATCATCTTCCTTTTATTGACCCACCTGGATCAGCTGGTGCGGCCACGCCACTGGCTCCATCCCGCACACCGTGACCCAATTCGTATGTGCCACGGGAGATGAGGAATTTGGAATCGTTGCACACACACACACGCATCGTGCGGAGCAATTGATCGTCGTGTTTTAATTAAACGAAGAACGGATTACACATCACGAACCGTCAATTTGTTGTTGCAGACGTGCATTCCCAATAGTTCATGGTTTATTTGTTCGGTCGCAAAAATAATATTTAACCATCGAGTTGCGGAACTGTAATTTAAGTGCGAGTTTAATCACACACACTGAAATAAAACTATGCTAATCATTATTGTCAAGGCTCTCGATGTGTTTCTTTTGTGGAAACGCACAAAAAAACTAGGGAAAAAAACAGGCGGAATTACCACTGACAAAACATATAATTTGTAAGACATTACGGCTAGGGAAAGGCTTCATTAGTTTTATGGCAAATAAAGCAGAACGAGACAGAATCATTAGATCATTAAAACTGTGATGAAGAATAATTGTTGCTATATTAATTATATGTACGGCGATATACTGTAATCAAACGTATCAGGTTGCATTTATCAATGTAAATAGTTCAACCGTGTAACGTTATTATTATTATTTACGGCGATTTTAATTCGAGATAAATTGCTATAAATTATTCTGCGATCTTATCATTTTATTTAAATTAAATGCAACAGATAATAAAAGTTTAATGTACCTATGTTACAATGTTTAGGTAAGGTGAGAAAATTGTTTTGTATTTTCAGACATTGCCATGAATATCCAAAGTTAGTTAATAGATATCTATTTCAAATAACATAATATATATTACATTTTAATTTTATAATATAATATTTTTCACAAAGGCAATAAGAAATGCATTAATTAATAATATATATTATTTTTTTTACAATTAAATTATTATATTATTTTTGTCAAGGATTTTAATTTGTACTTAATTACATTTACTTTTAATAATTTTATGAATGTATTTTTTTTAATAAATATTACGAATAATTTACGAGTAAATTTATTTTCGAATTTTTAAATATAGTGGATATTGTAGTGGCCACAATTATATCAACTTATTAAAATATATTAAAAATATGAGTATTACTTCTTGAATGTTAATATTATATATATATATATATATATATATATATATATATATATATATATATATATAACATTTTCCACAAAGATAACAAGATGTGCATTAATTGGTAATATATACAATATAATATTTTTACAATTAAATTTATTTATTTAAAGTATTTATTTATGTAGTAAGTAAAATTATAATAAAATTTTAGAAATAGAAATTAAAAAGAAATAGATAAAAAACTGAAAAAAATATAATATAATTATCGTCATAATTATTTAAATTTAATAATTTTAATTGAATTTCGAATAATAAAATGTAATTTATTTTCTTTTAATAATTTTATGAATGGATTTATTTTAATAAATAAATGAATAATTTACGAGTAAAATTAATAAATTTATTTTCGAATTTTTAAGGATATACAGTAGTGACCATAATTATATCAACTTATTAAAATATATTAAAAATATGAACTGTACTTCTTGAATTGAACTCCAGTACCTATAAGTAATTAATATTTTTTCTATTATTGTTGTGTCTACCATTGTTAACAAATTTATTCTTAGGTTTAGAAAAGGCGAGAAAATTGTTCTTTTGTATTTTCAGACATTGCCATGAATATCTAAAGTTAGTTAATAGATATCTATTTCAAATAACATAATATATATTACATTTTAATATTATAATATAATATTTTCACAAAGGTAATAAGAAATGAATTAATTAATAATATATTATTCTTTTTACAATTAAATTATTATATTATTTTTGTCATGGATATTAATTTGAATTTAATTACATTCATTAATATTTATTTATGTAACAAGTAAAATTATATAAGAATTTTAGAAATAGAAAAATTGATAAAAAACTGTAAAAATTATAATTATCATCATAATTATTTAAGTTTAATAACTTTAATTGAATTTCGAATAATAAAATGTAATTTATTTTTTTTTAATAATTTTATGAATATACTTTAATAAATATTATGAATAATTTACAAGTAAATTTAATTTTCGAATTTTTAAGGATATACTGTAGTGGCCATCATTATATCAATATTATTAAAATAAATTAAAAATATGAGCTGTATTTCTCCAACTCCAACAATAACTCCAGTGTCTATAAATAATTATTATTTTGTCTACTATTGTCATTAAATTTATTCTTAGGTTTAGAAAAGCTGAGAAATCTGTTATTTTGTATTTTCAGACATTGCCATGAATACCTAGAGTTAGTTATGATATCTATTTCAAATAACAAAATATATATTACATTTTATTATAATAATATATAATTTTTCACAAAAGTAACAAGATATGCATTAATAATATAAACTTATTATTTTTACAAATAAATTCAATTCAATATTTAACAATTTCAATAAATATTTTAAAAATTTATTTATTGTGAAAGGTCTGCAATCTAAGTAAGTCTTTTGCAGACAACATTATTACAAATATTTTATGAAATTAACATTTTAGGTTCGTCGCGTAATCACCCATTGATATCTCCAAATTATGCATTCTAATTTGACCCTAATGCGCCGATTTCGACACGAACAAAATCGATTTCCAAAATTAATTCATAGAAAAAAATCTGTAACACAAAACCATGTCAACGACTGACAAAAAAATTAATTGATAAAATTTATCACTGATTACCATCCAGAACTGCGACACAAATTGACTTTTATTACAGAATAATATATTTTAATCCCGTTTTCCGCAATGACAAATTTTTACGTTCGTTCCATTACGTATTGTTAAACTTCAGCCAGAACGCTAATTATATGGTAGGCTAATTCCAGCCCGTGAATGGGAAAAAGTTGCAATAAAACATAGACAAGCCGCAGTGCGCAGTGCAGTCCGCTTGTCATTCCCCTTAATTATAATTGTTGAGAAACTGAAACCGCTCATTATTGTCGTGAACGTATTTTATACGTGTTTAACTGGAAACGGCCAAACAAAGATACGAACGGAAAACGAAACGGATTCAGTCGTTAAGAAAAATAAACGTTTATGTTCGTTTCTCAAAATTTTTATACGTTTTATAAAATTGTGAATGAATATTCCTGTATTTAATTGCAGAAAAGGAAACAACACATAGCTTTTAACTTAATGTTCTTTTTTTTTGGACACACAATTTACAACTTGAAAGATTATAAATAATGATACGTTAATATATCTAAATATTATTATTCATTACAAATTGCAACAACAACATATTTTAATTGGTTTTAAATTATATTTTTGTTACAACTAATTATACAAATTAACTGACATTTACCGACAGCTTTGTATATTTATGTTCATTATTTTAAATAAATTATTTGGCTACAATAATTTTTATTTAAATCAGCACCGATAAAAAACCTTGTTTTACATGAATAAAATTAACTTGTTAAATTTTTGTAGAGTTCAAACAATAGATTTGAAACATTTCGGGTAAAAATGTTGATCGCAGTTCCACGCCCCTGATTACACATCTAGTGAACCATCAAGAGTGCCAACGGCTTCAGCCTGTTTCAACTAATAGTGGCGTCCACACAGCCTGTCATTACAAAAGAGTTAGGAGAGGATTTTAAAAAGCTGGAACAAGGGCTTAAATTTCTTTATAATTTGTTCCCATAAAGATTTTGTTCCCTGCCTAATGATCCGCCGTACTTTTATATTATGTATAATTTTTATATATTCTGGTTTTAATGGTTCAAGACTTCGAAATGCGTCCAATGAAACTATGCGTGTAATATTACAACGGGGTGGTATTAAAAAACAATTTATTTACTTAAAATGCAAAAACCTCAGTCTATTTTTAGAATAAAAATAAAAAACTGATTAAAAATTTAACTGTTCATAAACATAAGGCACGTAATTATTTCCCAATGACTGATCGTAACCTGAAGCTATCGAAATTCAACATTCATCATCCAAAAAATTCGAAATAACAGTAATTTATATCCAAAGTAAATACAACAAAGCCAATAATTAGAAGATTTGTTAACTCGATGATTTTTGTCGGATTTATTCTTACAATTTCCATTAATTATAATCAAAACATAGGGTCAAGAATCTAAAGTGAAGTCCGCGTTTTTGATGGACGTGTGTCCATTTGACTGCGGGTTCAAATCTAAAGGTCGGACGGTTTAATTAAAAACCAATTAAGACGTTTCTCAATAAAAATATGTTTGATGTACGAACACTTTGAGTGAGAGTCACAATAATTGATTGTTCTTTTGTGCGCACATTACATGTTTTCAAGCAATAAAAGAAAACACTCTAACCGTTTTAAATTTGTTGCCGGCACAATTTTTCGGGTAATTGAATTGATAGTTGTACAAACTTAGACGACGATGTATTTACGTAGTACATTTCCGGAATGTAATAAGTAAATGAGAGCAATAAAACGGAAAAAGTGCATTTTGGTGTGTGCTTAAAATAAAAGTGAAATAGTACAATTTCACATAATTCTAGAACTTCATATTTTTTATGTAATGAATGTGAATAACATCTGCGAATAGTTCTCAGGCCGCATTATTATTAAAATTGGTAGTTTCGCGTTCCTATCATTATTTACTTTAATCATATATATGGATATTCAAACATTTGGTATTATTTTATTTAGTTAATGTTGTACGAAGGGATCA
Source organism: Aethina tumida (assembly GCF_024364675.1). Lineage (NCBI taxonomy): Eukaryota > Metazoa > Arthropoda > Insecta > Coleoptera > Nitidulidae > Aethina > Aethina tumida. Next base: position 16,555,889 of record NC_065437.1, on the reverse strand, counting down.
AACCAGTTTTGTAATAGATATAATTTTGTGCAACTGAAATTTTAGTCTCGTTCCGATCGATTTACAATTACTTATTTCAAACAAGGTAATTGAAAATAAATAATTTATAAATTGTATGTTCTATTTTAGCTTTAACACGAATAAAATTTAAAATTTATGCATCTAAAAATTAAACAAAAAAGCCTTACAACAATTACTTATTTCAAACAAGGTAAAAACTTTGGATTGGATGTCCCAATTCTAACTTCCACACGGATAAAATCGATTATTGTTCCTAGCTATTTGTGCCCAAGTAATTTATTTACCATTGAGGATTTCGCCGTGCTTATAGAATAATAAATACGCACATAAACAAAAAAAGAAACATTCATCATGTCAGTGTTCCCATTTCCTAATCCGATGAATTCCGGTGCATAATGTATTTTTTACTGTTTAATGAGTACGTTTGAGCTGAAGAAAATTTAATGTTCTTCACTCCGTAAAAGATGATTGGTGTATTAGTACGCGTTGACTAATGGTCTTTTGTTTACTTTTGAATTTGAATACGATGCACAGAAAAAGCCGTTAAGAGTTTTAGAAACATAATAATTATATTTTAATTTTTGTTTGAACAGTAATGCGCCAAAGGTGTAAAGTGTAATATCCATTTTAATTCTTACAAAGTATTGGCGCTTTAGTCCCTTTTTATGTTATCTTTTTATAGTTATAGACCATTTATGGCGACAATGAAATAGAAATAAAACGCATTATTGCTTTTGCTTTATGGTCTGCTGTAAATATTCTGACGGGCAACAAAAGTCGCATAGCGAAAGCTTAAGTAATTATGAATTAATTCCATATGTACAAACCATGTATACACTTTTTTTTATTATTAATATTTGTTATCTGTTTTAATATTAACTTTTAATGTTTCCCCAAGTTATAATTATTGAGATAATTTGGATGTCATTTTCTGTCATAAAATTTGATAGTAGAATTAAAAAATAACTTCTTATAATTAAAGTTCAATAATTTTTAAATGTTTACCACTCAATAATTTTAATATTCATGAAAGAATGTAAATGTTTTAAAAATTATGTGGTCATATTGCCATGTTTGGAAAGAATGACAAGAAGTCTAATATTATTCTTTTAACATTAACCTAAAATGATGGTAGAAAATTTATACATTTAAAATTTAAACTAATAAGAATGGATAGAAAGGGCAATATTTATGCCTGTTTTAATAACTGTTTTAAAAATTATGTGGACATATTGCCATGTCTACTTTTTAACGTACTTATTTGGGAATGATAAATATATTTATTAAACAGAAAAAAAAAAACGAAAATTTTCAAGTAAAAAAAAGATTTTTGTATATTTCATACATGAAAACCAATTCTACAATTTAAAATGTATTTGATGGTATAGTTTTTAAAATATATTTTTCAATTACTTTTATCACAAAATTTCAGATTTTAAATTTTAAAAAATATCATATGAAATAAAAAGAACGTCAAGAATTTGATATAAATCTAAAACTGTGATAAAAATTTATACAATTTAAAATTAAAGAAATCATTGCAGTTTAATTTTTTTCCAACATATATGTCTATTTGTTATATCTACTTTTTATCCCATATATTTGGGAATTATAAAGATATTTATTAAACGGGAAAAATAAATGAAAATATCTATTAAACAAACAATTTAAATATTAATAATAAAAATAAATATATATTTTTTGTTTGTTATATATTGTTTACAAGGATTGTTGTTTTTTCACAAATGTTTTATTATAATATTTTAAACATTATATTTTTAAATATAATATTAAAACATTTCTTGATTTTTTGAACGAACTAAAATATTATAATATTTCTAGAAGAAATATATATTTTGTAATATGATTTTGAAGAGTTGTTTTAAAAACAATATTTTCTAAAATAGTCTAATATTAAAAACATTTTTGTTTGTTCTTAAAATTAATTTCAATTTTAACTTAAAAATTCTTATATTATGATTTAATAATTGATAAGAATCATTTATGAATTAATATTTTAATGTAAACTTCAACAATGTGAAACATGTTTTGACGCAATTACAAACAGTAACAGAAAAAATAAGAATACAATGAGAGAAACATTTATCTGCTGATTGTCTGATGTCCATCATTAAGTAATTAAACGTATCAACAGTTTTAGAAATGCGGCGCTAATTTTAAATTAATATCTGTAGAGTAAAAAGAATTCCGCCCAGGCGCTTGACCTCCGCACTCCGTGGCGGAGGGCTAATGCGGCCCGTACATTCCAATTAAGTAAAACGTTTAGTTCTGCTTTCACTGATTCCCTGGAGCCGTCTCTGTTTCAATTAGCCGTACCCTCACACGATGTTCCTGATGTTTCTGCTGTCAGTCGAATTATTTCCAAAACATTTGATGTGTGTTTAAATCCACTCGGAATATGTTTAACACATACGCTTTTTTGGGCCGTTGTAAATAATTACTTTGGATTTTTCTCAAACTGCTAAATTACACCTTTGTCTTATCACGGATGTTTTTCACCTACGTTTTTAGGACCAGTTTCTATTTCATTTCTTCTTATCGAGTTTTAATGACTGTTATTACATTGCTATATTTTTGACTGTAATTTTACGGTACAGCTGCAGCCGCACAATTTAGGAACCGGGGATAACGTATTTGAAATTAATTACCAAGATGATATTCCCACGTAATAATTACTTCTTATGTCATCTTTTGAAATTTTATTTAATTAACTTTCTTAATTACATTTTCTAGAAAGAGCCACACAACTGGACGATACATTCTCATTTTCATGATGTTTAACATCGTCATTTGTGATAGGATTATTAAAGTAACAAATATGGTAATTAGTCGGTTTTTAAAATGTCACACAACTAATAGCTAAACATACAATTGATGATGGGTCTTCATACAAAATTCACTCGTATGAAGACCCATCAGACGGTGTTTTTAAATAAACTGACTTCCTACTTCTATCTGACAACTGACGATGCAACTTACAGTATCGGACAAAATTAGAACGACTTTCTTTTTGTTTAAAATTAAAAAATTCTTACGAAACTGATCTGTTTCTATTAAATAATAAAACACAAATATAAATTATGTTATTTATTGACGAAACATGTTACGTGCCCTTATCTTCTTATCCACAATCTTCCACAAGTTTTCTATTAGATTAAGATCGGGAAATTGAGCTGGCCACTTTAAGACATTGATTTTTTTGTTGAACAAATCATTCTTCAACAAGCTTGGCAGTATGTTTGGGATCATGTCATGCTGAATTTTAACATTTTTCATTCACAATAGGGTAACATAACATCTAATATGTTACGATACACAAAACTATCCATTTTGGCTCCTATTTTGTGAATCGGGCCCATATCGTAAGCGGAAAATAACTACAAACCATAACATTTCCACCTTCATGTTTAATAGTTGTTGTAACATATTATGGGTGAAATCTATTGTCTTTAGGGCGGTGAACAAACTGTTCACCATCACTTACAGTCCATTTCCGGCAACAGTCCTGTCACCAACTTTTGGAACCTTCATAAATTTTTAACTGCAAATAAACTAAGTCCTAATTAATCCGCATCGATCTGACCACCTTTGATCCACTGCTTTTATTTTCGTACACCATCTGTGAGTCAATAATTAATTACCAGCGTCTAAAATACAAACAGAACGGGAGCAAATACACAAACCCATTAATTACCCAGAACAACTTCATACAGATATCCATTAAAAATTGACACAGAACGTCTTGTAATTCGCCGTGGAAAATTAATGGACGACTTGAATTCGGGCATTGTTGTCCAATTACCCCGCTCTATAACCATCATTTATTATATCTTCCAGAATAGCATGTTTCGATAACTATGGACTATTTTTATGATACACACAAAGAAAAGTAAACCGTGTAAGGTAAGACATTACTGTGACAGAAATTAATATTTTCTTACACAGGTACTTAAGTTTTAATGTAGTTTACATTACGCTGATACTTAATACTAGTTGAGCTATGATCGTAATGATTTCTGACAACGGTAATCAATATGAAGCGTGCCACAGAACCAAATAAATTTTTGATTTGCATAGTTTATTGGAATGTAAATGTGCTGCAGTCAGCTATTACTTTTCTTAATAACATATCATGTGGCCGCAAGTAATCGCAGACCCGATATCAATTATAAGCGTACAATTTTGTTGTAATTGTATATGCCGTAACGTAATCTAGTCTAGCAGTTTGTTGAATAAATTAAAACGAATTTACAATCGCAGATATTCGGTTACCTTATTAATTTTTTCGTTGCAGTTTGAAACCGACGCCGAAAGACGGGGTGACGAAGAGCAACCCCAGCAAACGCCATCGTGAAAGACTTAACGCCGAACTGGACAATCTGGCCAGTCTTTTGCCATTCGAACAGAACATTTTGTCGAAATTAGATAGGCTGTCCATACTGAGACTGTCTGTAAGCTATTTACGCACCAAAAGCTACTTTCAAGGTAAGAACTGTAATTTTTATTGTGTCATTTTGAATTTTAATTAGGCGGGATTGGTTTGACGGTGCAATAACTCACAAAAATGAAGTTTATATTTAGCCGTCCAAATCCATATAGGTTTTAGTAATTAATTTGAGTAGATAAGACTTCTTGTAAGGGTAAGTTATGACAGCAACCGCAATATGGTCATAAAATGACACCATTTACTGTGTTTGAGTCCATTACCATAATTAGGAAAGGGGGAGTGGTTTTAATTAATTCAAGTACGACTTTTTATTATAACATTTATACGAAATATTCATACGCCGAATATTCTAATTATGTTATAAATTAAAAAACTCCGTTGTGTCGGGCTAAATGAAATATACGCGGTGTAATAATTTAAGAACTTTTAAAGGTTAATTTTAACGCTGCTAATTTTTTTGCCTTTTATAAATAATTCGCCTAAATGCGACATAATTAAACGATCGTTTATATAATTTGGTAATACAATAAATAAAAGTTTTCCGTTATGATCTCGAACCATAAACAGTACTTTTAATTGCTATAAAAACTCCGAACTAATTATAGTTATTACAGGAATTTAAAAATATTAATTGTATGTATAATTAATTTCGGTCGCCGTTTTAGGGCACAAGCTGCTCAGATATTTAACTGTTGCAACATTTTACACCTGATGCGGCAAAAAAGTTGCATTTATTTAAATGCTCCGTTGTGTAATTGTACTCGATTGTTTGTTTTTGAAATTAATTTTAATATTGCCGGCCGTTTATTATCTCGTTTATGGTCATGTAATACGGGAGCAGATTAATTATCTCGTATTAATTAATGTCAGTGTGGCCGCGATCAATTAGAACTTTTAAGCGTGCAGAAAGTTAATCTTTATTGTCCTGCACCTTTGATAAAATTGATAGATTATTGTAAAGTATGAATTTTAATTCCGGTCAATAACCAAAACTGCCAATAAAATTCAATTAATACAACACACACACACAGAGGGAATATTTGCAGCGGGACCGTAAACCGGTTGCATTCAATTTCTATTGGTACACGGTAATCGTTCCCGATAAAGCAGACATCCCCCCACGTCGAGCTGACGCGAGGGGTTAAATGGACCTATTGCAGACTCATTGCCGCCGAGGGACCAATATTTTCGGGGATGAATTAATAATGCGCGGACTCCAAGGTTCACTTTAACGAATTGGATTATGCATATTTGAGACAGTTCTGCGGCTGCGTGTCGACACATCGATATTTCTGCGCTCCTGCATTTTCTGCTTTTGTCTGTTCAGCTGCATTTGCTACCCGAAACTTAATGATAATTTCTCATTATGCTGTGGCCCATTCCAATTCGAAGCGACATGTTTTATTCAATTTGTTTTAAATTTCCCTGATGGTAACAGATAAATTGTGCGTAAAATTATAGGTCATCATATACATCTAAATTCTATATTAAGGACAATAAATAGAGTTTTTTTCATTAAAATATGGCGGAGTTTTAGTAGATTTATTGACATATCGTTCAAATTCTTGGAGTCATCATTATTCAAAAGATTCTACATAATTAAAAAAAGGTCAATTGTCCTGTAATTTAAATTAGGTGAACTAACTGTATGTATTTAATAGTTATTAAAGAAAATATAATAAAAATCACTGTCTAATTTAAACCAATTCCCAAATTTACTAATTACATAGAAATTGAAAGAAATGTCTCAAATGACATATTTTTGCGAATCCATTTCAGTATAAATCAATACTTTATGTAAATATTTTGGATGTACAGGATGATCAAATAGTGGCGACAGTTGGCCATATTTTAAAAACTTCTATCTGAAGGAATAGAAGAAAAATAATTTATCAATAAATATTATATACTTAAATACTTAAATATTTATTTTAATACTACGTACAAAAAAGCAACGTCTTGATTTATTTCAATTTTTTTCAATATTTTCCTATTACAAAAGAATAATTGATTAAAAAATTTTAAAAAATCTTAAAGCATAAAGTATCAGGAGTTCTTAGATTAAGACACTCATTGACGAGACGTGGCATCGATCTAATGAGATTATCGACATTTTCTTGTGGTATCTCATCCTAGGCGAACTGAATATAACATCTTAGTTCATTAAGATTCCGTGGAGGATGCTGTAAATTCGATAAGCGTCACCCCTTAATATCCCACACTTGTTCGATTGGGGAAAGGTCTGGAGATCTGGGTAACAAAAGCAGTAGATAGAAATGGGAGACTTCTAAGAAGTTTAATGTATTCCTGGCAATACGTGAACAGGCATTATCTTGCTGAAATTAGTCCGAGATCTCTTCTTACGTAAGGAAGAAGATAAGACTCGAAAATGTCATACACATATAGCCAGAACGTCATATTGCCTCTAATGAAAACTAAAGATGCCCTTCTGGTTTGATGTTAGAGGTAAGACCAGAAAAGAGCGATAATTCCATAGGCCAAAGGACCTTATACGGAGGTAAACAGATCGCATATCAATTGGCCTACCTTCATCGACAAAAAATTTATCAACATTCATTGTTGAACTCATTCTGTCCCTTATGGTCAATAATCTAAGACGATGGTCTTGTGGCTCTGAGATAGCTCTGGTTCTCCGTAACATCTTGCTCTTCTGCCCTTTTCACTCCATGACTGTCAACATCGTATCACAATACTCACATTTCTGTTCAAACGCCGCACTATTTTTTCGGAACGAATTTATTGCTTCATGCAGGCCCATTATTCTACCTCTATCAAACTCACTTAATTGGCTAAAATTATTTCTTCTTCGTACTCTAGTCATGTTAAACGTTTAGTATTATTAATTAATTAATAAGTAATTTATTATTCAGTAATTATTAATTAATAATTACTGAATAAAACATATTTTGACAAAAACTAAGTACACGCTTGTTTGCGATACCTTAAATAAATGAACAAAAAATCGATTTTGCGATTGACTCCAAATTTTAATCATTTCTTTTTTCAATTGGTTCTATTATTACTATTCGCATAGAAAATTTTATTTTTATAAAATACGTTAATACATTCTGGGTGCGTTTTTTTTACAGGGAGTATATTTTATCATATTTTGAATATACGGGGTAACAAAATAGTGCAGGTTGTTGACCATATCATAAATCTACTAATTGAAGATATATTTTGAAAATATTTTTAAGTTTCTAAGTAAACACCAACTTATTAGCAAATCAATTATTCTTCCTAAGTTGCCGTTACTTGAGAACAGTTTTTTTACATTTTATTTTTTTATTTAATTCTTTAAAACCCTTTAAATAATGTATCTACATTTTAGACAATGGGGAAGATAAAATTCATTAAATTCAACTTTTCTTAAAAGAAGTAGAAAACTAAACAAACATTTTTTTTACTTATTTTAATCAACTGCCTTTCTAAAGAAATGGCTTTTTTCGAAAATTATTTATTTTCACAGCTTGAGATCTTTTTTCATATTAGATATATAAAAGTCTATTGACTTATCGTCGAGCATTACTGGAATTATCTAATTTTATCTTCGACCATTTTATTTAAGAGATAAATATAAATAATCAAATTACTTATACACGCTTTTAATTGACAAATTAGAAAATAAATTGAATTTATTTCTACAAAAACCACTTTTATAGACAGAACATACTTAATCAAGTGTATGCAACAGTTTACAGTGGTTATAGATAACTAGAGAATCAAAAATAAAATAAAATCTAAAACCTTTTTTTTTAAATTGTGCAGTAATTGTATTTCATAAAATTTAATGTAATAAAATGTAAACTCTTTTTGATTAATAGTGGGTCTTGCAGTAATAGGTACTTTTCGAAAATTATTGTGTAAATTTGTTAGTTTTTAATGAAATTATGCCGATTAGAAAAAAATAATGGAAAAAATCGATTTATGCCTTGTAAACAGAAAAGCTCACTCCCAAAGTTTGAATAGGAATTCTTTATTAATTTTCGTCGAGATTTTATCGAAATGTTCGAACCGTTGTGGCCCCATGAAAGAGGCATTGCGGACCGGACCCGGTAAATGACTTTTTAATTATTTAAATGGACACAAGAGCATATACTACCGACCACAGCTGAAATAGTAGATAAAAGCATAATTACATATGCAAGTTTTTTTTGTGTATGAGTGTCTGTGTGTCTGTGGAGTTCGCCCAGGGCAGTGACCACAGAACCGTAATTAGCTAATTACATGTATATCATTTACGTATAAGGCCCTACTGACATGGTGTAGTGGTTTTTAGACACTGGGGGATAGACGAAAGGCCGGGGAAGGAACATTAGCCCCGGCCAACTGACGTCCGGGTCGAACGGCATCTGTCCGTCAAGCCGGACGGGGGCGCAACGGCACACACACTCTCATTTATCTCAGCCGCCTCCGAAGCTGACAACTGTAATTATTTCATTCGGCGCTCATCCCCGAACATTTTTCACATGTTAGTCCGGGCATAAATAAAATCCGAGGTGAGATACTGCTCCGTAAATGGAGCGAAATAATTAATAATGTTCTGAACTTCTCAATTACAGAACGAAAACAGTTCCATAAAAACGTGTATTTTACGATTGCATGTTGTCCACGATGTACTGAATAATTCAGCTGAAGAAATCTAAACAGTCAATAGCGATTGTTTAAGTAAAATAAACAAACTGAACAATTTTAGTTATTAATCGTTGAACAGACTCACGCAGCTCAAACAAACACGTCTAATAACAAGTTGATGAAATAATTGGAATCGAGAGCATTGTGTTTGAATGGGTTGCGTGCTGGTAAATGCAAAATTATCAGGTACAATAATATTCTATTTATCGAAATTATTAATTTATAACATTGACAACACCACCTTTTAGGTAAAAAAGTGTTAAATGCATTTACTCGCACGGTCACGGGATAAACCTCCCGTACGGCCATTCTACTCGTCATCATGGCACGCAAGAAGCCCATTAATATTGCCAGTCTGAACCATTTCAATCACATCACATAACTTATTTTTTAGACAATAATGATGGATCTGTATTTTTATATGTTCCATTTCTTTATCCGCCCATTCGTTTTATCGCAAACACAAATCTACGAGGTTTAGCATTGCTTTCGGTTCGTACAAATTTTAGTATTTATTTCAACAAAACACAGCAGTCCAGTAGAATATTATGCAGGAATAGAAATTTTAATGACGTCCAAAATTTATTTTATTTATTTTCATAACGATTATTTGTAAATATTACTATAATCAGCACAAATCTAGGTATTGTTAGGTTATAAGAATTTTTAATATAAAACATTTTTTAATCCTAAAAATAATAGGTCAGTTAAGTATTTTTATTCTTTATAATTACTTACAACGAATATTATATTTTTAAAAGGCATTTTTATAGAAATGAATTTTTAAAAAATAGTGGCATGTCGATAAAATTAGTAACAAATGTGTTCATGTTTTTGTTAAATTTAATTTTATTTATTTTCATAATGCTTATTTATAGGTATTATTATTATTATTATTATTATTATTATTATTCAGGATAATTTTTTTTATTATAATATATTATAATATTTTCTAAAAAAAAATAATTCCTAAGGAAAATGGAGTGAAGCTTAAATTGTTAAATATTTTTTAAACATAAAAAATTTATTTACTTATTATTTTTTACGAATATTGTTATTTTTTTAATTAAATCGTATCGTAAAAAATATTTCATATTTTTATGTTGTAATTGTTTTTATTTATTTTCATAATGCTTATTTATAGGCATTATTATCATAATTCAGGATAAATTTATTATTATAATAATTATAAAAATTAATTCCTAAGGAAAATGGGCTAAACCTTCCCCCAAAAAGTTCTTCGACATTTAATATTGTTTTTTAAACATATTTATGTTAAATAAATAATCTAATTAGTAAAAATTTTATTTATTTGTTATTTTTAATTATTTTTTACGAATATTGTTATTGTTTTTAATTACTTATAAGGAATATTATATTTTTTAATAGAGACAAATTTTTAAAAATTAAAATAACGATTGAATACAAAATTGAATTTTATAAATAAATATTTTATTCAAATATTTGATAATATTTGTAAACATTACTATAATAATTCAGCACAGATTTATTAAAGAATATCAATATCAAATCTCACTAAAAAAATTCTTTCTAGTTAAGTATTACTATTTTTTTAATTACTACAACGAATATTATATTTTTGAAGGTGTTTGTAACAGAGATGAATTTTTAACAGATAATAAAATATTGATAAAATTCATAAAAAATTGTGTTCATATCTTTATGTTGAATATTTTCTATTTATTTATAATTTTTCAAAAATGTATAATTGCTAAGAAAAATGGGCTGAACCTTTCCCAAAAAGTTCTTCGAAGTTAAATATTGTTTTTTAAACATTTATATCAAATTAGCAAAATTTTAATTTATATATTATTTTTAGTTATTTACAACGAATGTTGAATATGAATTTTTATTTTAAATCATAAAAAATAGTCGAATATCGATTAAATACTAAATTAAATTTTATAAATAATTATTTTATTCAAATATTTAAAATATTAGAGAAAATGGTTTGTTGTGAGTTTTATATTCACGAGTTAGATTATTTTTATTTTAGTTTATTTACAATATTTAAAATTAATATTCTGCACAATATACCATAGGGTAACATGTCACAACCCATTCTTCAGGACATAATATGTCTATGTGATGTAATATATACTTACAGTACTGGTCATTATTACAGCAACTTTGTTAAATATTTTAACCTTAACTCTTTTATTTAATGTCAACCTTAATATAAATATTACCACTTTTTTTATTTTATAATTTTTTGCCCATCTCCGTGGCATAAACTCGACCTTTTTCAGAATGTTCGACAAATCTACATTCTCTCAAGCTTTCTGAATTTTCTATGACGAATTTGATCATAGTTGTGACCCCCCATGTATTTTCTACAGGGTTGCTGTCTAATTTCTTTCTTTGGTATTTTATCGAATCTGTCACAATTTTGGATTTTCAGAATAATAAAAGCATCCCAGTTGCATGATTGACGTCACTATGGTTAAAAATAAAATGTTTGAGTAGTTTCTCCCTGTAAGATGTTTAACATAAGCAGAAACATATATTTTTTTATAATTTTGCGCATCTAATACTGATAATGATAATCTGTATATCATATTTTAATAATTTACTATAATTATGGTCACCACTATATCTTGTCATTTATTGGTAATGAGGATATTAAGGAATAAAATAGAAATTTTAAAATTTATATTCTTTAAATTTTATTATCACGTAAGAAGTTAGAGAAAATTAAAGAGTAAAATAGATGTAAATAGATAACAAAAAATATGAATAAGTTTTTTCTTAGAAAAATTTTAAATTCAATCATATTTTAACATATTACATTGAATTAATATTTTAGATACTTTCTAGTTAACAAAAAAGTTATGAATAACATAATAATTAAATGTTTAAAACAAATATATACTCTACTATTATATAATCTGATTACAAATTGCATTTAAATTTTACATTATAAAAAACATTTGTAATGTAAATTTTATGTAAATTGAGTAATTCTTGAGGAAATTAATGTAAAAAATTAAAAAATAAATCATTTGTTGACACCCGCACTTACTTACTTACTTTTTTATGTACCCAAATATTACGCCAATAAAAAATCTGAGGGTAAAAATTGCTTATTACACAAAAGCCATTATGTGTATTTTGAGCAAATAAACATTATTTTATTTAATTCGTGATATAAGCACGTTTCTGGAAACAAATAAATATGTACCACATCCGTTTTGGCCCGGTAAGCGGAGACCTAATAGTTAAAACACGTGTACCAGGAAATTACTCCTGGCCAGTAATCTAAATCCTATTTATTTTTATGTTCGAGCCGTATAACGAAAATCGTTTCGTATGATTATGCCTGATGTCGATCAATACGGAATCACTGTAATTTAAGTTTACACCGCTAATTAAGATTAAGATTAATAAAACGAATAATTAAAACTGAATAACACGCGATGGTGCTGTCTTAAAGTGAATGAATATTTGATTATTTACAATTATGCCGGACTGTTTGCACTTTTGCGCTAATTTCAGTTATTGAAAACTCCGTTGATGATAAGATAACGGGTGCGGGATAAACTGGTGAGGCGGAGACAAGGAGGTCGAGTGTACGTATATATGTAAATTTTGATAATGAGAATGATGTATGGTTCGATTATCCAATTCATTAAAGAAATTGATTTTTGACAAATTTTTATCGGCCGAATGAATCATTGTATCTCATCGGTGATCTTTGCGGCCGGCTACCTGTACATGGAATCCATTAATTCGGTAGCGCATAATTTTCACCGGGCTGACTCGCCATCGCAATCTCTCCTCAACATCTCGCAACAGATTCTGTATTATGTTTCACCCTTCGAGCACAAAACGAGCACCGCGACTCGTCTTGCACGCAGCTTGTTCTCAAATATTGGGTTTCGCATTAAAAAAACACCACAATTTTATATGTAAAATCTGCCACGGCGGTTTGTAATTTCGAAATTATGTAGAAGTTTAAGATACTTTATACTGTTGCCAAAGTTGAAAACACTAATTTGCGACACAATGGTATAATGGGTGACAGGGTAACGACTGGTTTTATGGCAAGGGGCTTGGAGGACATGTATTCACTGAAAAAGTTATTTTAAAATGAAAACACTAATTACAATCACTGCATGCTTATTTTAACATGCAATCTATGTTATGAACCATTCGATGCATTACTTCTCAATTTTATTTTGCATTGTTTTTATCTCGCAATCTACAATTTTTAATTACAGTTTTTAAAATTATCTCGTGCCGTGTTGTTAAATTGACTTGTATTTGTTTTCACGCCTTCAGAAGATACAGCAAAAATTCGGCCCATAAAATATAAAAGCTTAAAATCAGATTCGAAACTTGAACTTGAAATTCGACATTCAGTTTTAAAATAATCATTCAATGATTCTTCCCTTTCACTCGTTCAAATAAAATATGTTTACTTCATGAAAAATAGAAATATATCAATAATCAAATTAATGGAAGTTTAATTATTTTATTATTAAACTAAATAAAATTAATATTTTAATTAATTTATTATATTTTTATAATATTTAAAAATTTCATAGATAATTTGAAAGGATATAGACAGGTTTGTATGAAAAATCTACCCCTGAGGCTTTTTCGATTTGAACTTTGAGATCAAAGTTTCAGGTCTTTACTTTAAATAAGTTTTTATATTTTTGTCAATAATAAAAGTCAAAATTAATAGATGTTGATTTTATTCTTACTTCTTTGAAGTGAAAGACATAAAAAAATAGTATAAAAATAAAAGTTCAGAAACAAAAAAAATCAATTTTTGACTGCGTTTTTAAAGTGTCCACCGTCAAATTTTGTCAGAAAAAGTTTTTTAGACGCCTTCACACTCAGGAAATTTTTTGTTTCAAAGTCTTGGGTTTAAATGTACCAAGACTTTTTTGTTATTGAAAAATATATATATAGAAAATAATTTGTGAACTAAAAATACACAACATACTAATAAAACTATTTTGAAAATATATTAGCACTATTTAAAAAATAAATATTGTTATATATCTTCAAATAAAAATGTTTTTATTTATTAAGAATGTGAAATTATATACAATAGTACAGAAAAACACAAATGAATTTTTGCGTAAAAAATTAAATCTCAATTTAAAAATGTTTTGATTTTAGTTGAAAAAGAATTTTCTATATATTCCTTCACCTATCTTATTATTATTATTATTATTATTATTATTACTATACTATATATATACATAATGATTTTGAATTTTTTCATATCTTTTACTTTATAAAATCGTACATAAAAACAGAGAAATAAAAATATATGATTCAAATTCAAATAACATTATGGAGAAATAAGTAAAATAGCACAATTTTGATATTAAAAAAATTAAATGACAGGCTAAATATGAAAAGCAATTAAATGTTTCTGGGCAGTGAGAAAACATTTTTGTTATCTCTTTGAAATTATGAAACTAACAAAAATTGTCCCCAAAATAAATTATAAGCCTAAAAAATATAAAACCAGAAGATATGTAAGGACCTCTTCTTTCTATCACTGAAATTATTTTCATCCCAGTTTTGTTACTTAATCCAATAAAACAATTTTGACAAGTGATATTATGTACCTCGAAACCTATGTAACAATTAAAAGCTAAATAAATGTGAAAACAAATGTTGCAATGTAGTGGAAAATGAATAAAAACTTCCTTATGGAACAATATAATGAAATGACAATTTTTCCATTATGCAAAACCACATACCGTGATGTTTGAAAAATAAAATTGAATATAATTACTGCAAAATACTTTGTGACTCTACAATGCAACAAACATATGATTACTTGCAATGAATACTTACATGTCTCATACCAGACTCATTGCAAGACCTTCGCATACATTCATTATTTCTTTACAGTTTCTGTTAAAATCTGCACACTATTTTCTACATTTAATGTTAATTTTCTAAATTAATGCGATAACATACTTTCTTAGGGATGTTTGAACTTGGTAAAAGGTATTCGAGTGGCGAGAATCCGGAGCGAAACAATGGCCATAAATAAACGATACGGCAGGAGTCTTGAACTAGAATTCCACAATTCCACCCCAGTGGTATTGACCCCGCGGCTAGTTTACAAGATTGACTAATAAAGTGGACCCCACGTCAGCAGCGCACGGCGAAGATATATGTACGGTGAAATGGAGAGCATTCGCATAGAGTCGGAGCAAGGTAGCCGGGCGTGATGGGAACACAACAGCTGGCCAATTCCAGGTGAAAATAATGAAATCAACGAGCCGAAACAATGCTCTCACTAACCCCCGGCTGATATTCGGATATTCGTCTAGCTCGCCCACACCGGGCACAACTCAACTCACCCGATTGCTCATTTATCTAGCCGGTCGTACAGACGCAACTTTGTTCAGCTCTTCGTAACGAGAACTAAGTGTATATGAGGAAATAATTTGTTCAAAGACACTGGAGAGGTTCGATGGCTTTTAGGAGGAAGAAAAATTGATTCCCATCAACCCTTTCGTGAGCAATAAATCGTGCAAGTTAATAAATATAACGTTTCAACCCTTCGTTTTGTCTTCTAAATGGTCTTGACACACGTGCAGAGATTTGCTGGCCGGCGTGGACTTCATCGCACCGCGCTGCTGTGCACTGCGACAATCTCGGACTTATCTGTTTAATTGGATGCGTTTCCCTTTCACTTAATCTCGCCCATTGATTCGCTGGCCGGGGGAAAAAAAATTGTGCGGGAGCGTTCCAGCATGTTTCGCCCATAGTCGTAAATCGCCCGGTTGCACCTGTAGTTAAGGCACCGTACAAGAAAACAATCGCGCAGGCAATCAAAGAAAAGGTGACTAGATGCTTATGGTAAAATTGTTCGCGGTTTATTGTGGGAAATTACAGGTTTTCGCAAATACCACACGATACGACGCAGATTTCTGTTTCCATTATAATGGAATGATTTAAGTCGGACTTTCATCCAAGTCGTTTCAGCCGCACATGCCCTTTGGATAATGAACGGTAATGAATTTATGGCGGCTACAAATTACGGAGGTATTTCCAATTTATTTATTTATGCGGTTGGGCAACACGCATTATAATGTAAAAATGCTTTCAATGTGGAATTATGACACATTAAGAGAATGTTATGTCCATACGTGTAATTGTGTGTTGAAGAGCAGCCACACCTGATGGCTAGCTAAAAAATTCACACTTTATGTGTTAATAATGACCCGGAACATTATTTTTTAGAGTCTATTTATTTGATTACCAGGTGACCAAAAGGAATGTGTTTTTATGTGCTTCTAAATTATTATTACTTAAACTTTGTACTTAAGCTAAGGATTTTGCTTTTACTCAGTCCCCTCAGATTTGACGTTTGAAATTACAGTGGTGGTCATTATTAAAGGAACTTTTTAAAAAGTTAAATATTTTAGCCATAACTATTTTATTTAATGCGAAATATTAAAATAACATTAATTTACTATGATTGTTTTGTACAGTGTACAAAAACCAATTTATTCTTATTTCTTATTATAGAATATTAAATGTTTTTAAATTAAATAAAAGAGTTTTAGTTATTAAGAATTCCTTTCAAAATGAAAATTTCTATAATTATGTCAAGCTCAATTCAAAATAATATATGTAATGTTTTATAATTTTGACCTATCACTGTGGCATAGAGTGGAGCATTTCTCAAATTGAAGTCAATATTCCTTCAAGCTTCTTCAATTGTTGTCTTTTAAATTTGTAAAGTTTTTATGTCGAATTAGGTTATAAATGTCCCTTTAGTTTTTTACGGCTGATTTCTAGAGATTGAGATGGCCAAGACAAAACATCGACACGGCATTTCTTAAGAGCATCATTTCTTCAATATATGGAGGCAAATTGTTGTTTAATGTATCCTTGTACAAGGATACATTAAACAACAATTTGCAATTTGTACATAAATCAATCTTAGAGAGCCTACTCCAAAAGAATGAAATATCCTCATAACATAAGGATGTTTCACTGTGGGTATAACAAACTTTTTGTGTTTAACGTGAGCAGAACCATTATTTTTTTTATTTAAAAATGTCTTAATTTACTACATATCCCAATTGTTCTGTGGTCCACTGAGTGTGATCTAAAGCAAGTCAAAATTGGACTTTCACATTTTTAGTATAAACCAGAATTTTTTCTTTGTAGGTTAGGGGTCAGTTGAACCCCAAGACACTAACCATTTGCTCACACTCTTTGGATTAATTTCAACAAGTTCCATATCCTCCAGGTTTTCTTTAATTTCAGTTGACAATAACATTAGATTGTTGTCTTTCAAGTTTTCTTACTACTACTTGCTCAGTTTCTCTAAAATTTAAATAATACACGAAACGTTTGACTTATTTAGCCTATTAGTTGTCTCTTCTTGTTTCTCTCTGTCTAGGTAACGTTCAGTTATAATTTTACTTCCAATTCCAGTTTTATTCATTGAAATTTTAAACGTGTGTTAAAAAAACTGCAGTTAATCTGTATATCAATCTGTAGTTCTAACGTTTGAAATTATTTTTTCACATATCAGTTTTATACTGAAGCTATAAATTTTGTTTTTATATAGTCTATATAATTTACTTTTGGCCTTTGAAATTATTTTAGTTTTAACTCATATTTAGTAATTTAGAGCGAAGTTTCGCACTTCATATGACCTCAAAACACTATTTTTTAAAGTCCATTTATTCGTTTTCTAGACCATAATGTAATAATTTACAGAATTCTAAATTTTTAATGTTGAAACATTTTTAACAGTTTTGACATTTAATATCCATCTTAATCAATTTTGCAATTTTAAGACCTTTGGCTCTAACTGTTTATTTGTTATTCTTAATTGTGTCAATTTGTGACAAAAGTGTAGTTTATGACGATGTATTTGCGCAATAATTAATGACGCCACGGCAGTAACATAACGTTTGAGTACAAACTAGCATTTGATACTGGCCATAACCAGCAATAAAAATACCTAAAACAAAGGCAACGTCGAATATAATTTTTATAGCGCCACATAAAAAGCGAAATGCGATTGTTTGTAGGGACATAACAGTTCGTGGCAACAACGTTTAATTACAAAATATCATATAAACGTACCAATAAAAAAGTTATGATAGTTATAAATAATGTGTCTGGGTCGAAAACATAAATTAGCCGCAACCCCCGGCTTAATCAACGGGGCCCCTGATTCGCAGTACGCGCCGACTTCCGGTTTTCGGGTGCCCCGTTCTCACTGTGTTCTCACAGCGATACGGAAAGATGAAGTTCACATGGAACTGCGCCTGTACGAAATACTTAATTTGTTCGTCGATCTGTTGCAGAGATCGCAAGATGATTATTTCCATGTTTTTTCCCATTTATTTGTTCTATATTAACCAAATTTTTACTGTTACATGTTATTATTATTATTAGATACCTTTAAACAACAAGATACAATAATCAGTAATGATAACGAATTCCCATGGAAAAACAGCCGGACCAACTTGTTAATAGGCACTGTATTAATAGGGAATTAGGGTGTCCGTTCTGGGGGATGGAACGAACGATTCAGGGGGATTAATGGGTAACTAATGTAGTGATACGGATATATAAAAGTAAACAGTGGGGTGGCCGCAACCATATGGATGGGCTTCGGGTACCGGTCACAATTGACACGTGCCGGGGTTAATACAAGTGCCCCGTGTGCTCCTATTATAATGCAATTGTACACTTTATGCTTGTATTAATGTCTGTGTCGACTCATTGCACACCCGATTGTTGGATTTGCTGTGGAATCCCCGACCATTCGTCTTCCGGTCACTTAACGTCACATTTATTAATCCATGTCCGTTTATTGATTAAGCTTTAAACGAGATCAGTTGAAGAACTTAATTTATTGGATTTTGCACAAAGGGTTTTGTGTACAATTCAGTTTCTCACTGGCAATTGCTTCCAGTTAATTGCTTCTGATGGTCTTTTTTTCGTTTTTTGTTAAAAATTATAAATTGGTCAACAGTCGATTCCTTGTTGCAATATAATTGATGATGGTTAGTTAGATGCTTATTATCATTTAGATACTAACAATCGACCATGTTTTTATTTGCTCTGATTGGTATAGAACGATCCACAACACGATTATATATGCTGAACTAAGCTATTAACGCTTATTAAAAAACTACAAGAAAAACACTTTTAATGTGAAATTAAAACATCATTATTTTTCATTTCACAGTCATTAGTTCTATTTGATAAAGCTTGAATGGTAAATAGAGTTTCATTTTAGTAGTAAATTTCACTTTTGTTTTCTAACTATGAACTTCCCCTCATTGAAAGTCTTAATAATAATTATGATTAATTCTAACAAATGACTTCTATAAATTAAGACATTTTTTATTAGTTGGTTTTTGTGTGCATTAATTTTGTTGTCACATGATATACTCATTAAATTTTATTTCTAATTAAAATTCTTTTTGGTATTAACAAAAAACAAATGTTATTAGATAATATATACTACATAAGACTTTTTATCATTTAAAATAACTTATCAAAGTTACTGTAACGTGTTTTGATTACTGTCATTAATGGACATACATGCATATATATTTGGATATTTTGTCCAATTCCTCAGATTATTGTTTATTTAAATTATATTACCTTTTATACAATATAATTGACCAAAAATCAAAAGAGTGGAACCAAAATTAGAAAATTTTGTAAAGCATTCTTCCTGTTTTTGAAAATGAATTTTTTCATATGTAGATTAGATATTTAGAATTAAAAAAATTATAGTTTTTTTGACATCACCCTAATTTTTATCCTGAATCCACAGTTGCTATAAAATCAATATAAAAATAAATATTAATTAATATTTTTAAATTATATAGACATTTTATATGTAAATTTTTTCTTATTATTGTTATTATTATTATTTGAAAAATTCAGACAAATGAAATGTTTCCCTATTGCATTACTTTTTTTTAAATCATATATTTATTTAATTTTTTAATATTTTTTCAGTTATAAATTTTTTTTTAGATTTTGTTTTTTTATTTTTCTATTTTTTTAAACTTAATTAAAAACCTCCAAAAATTAATAAAGTTAAATAGTTTTTTGAATATCTCTATTCCTAAAATTATTGGAAAAAGAAGTATAATTTGATGTTTTTATTTTCTACTTCTATTGAATTCTTCATAGTTTTTAATTTCTTTAATACTATATAATATAGTTTCTAATTTAAAATATTTAAAATAATTTAATTCTAATCTTATAATTTTCAAAATAATCTAAACAAAATATATAATAATTCTTTAGATTTTTTAAATAAATTTGAGAATGTCAATAATAATTGCTCAAGATATCAGCTTCGTTCCTAAAAAATATTAATACTAAAAGACAAGTTGAATTAGAAAATAATCAAAGCACAAATTCGATCAAGTAAAATATCAATTTGGTAATCAAAGATGTAGAAGCGGGTATGACAGTTCATCAGTATGAAGAAGCATAAACGTATTAAATGCTTGAAAATCAATGTTGGACATTGATGATGACATGTCTGAATCTATTCATTTAATTATTAATATCTGTCGAATGAATATCCTATTGCCAAAGGTATTTATTTCCTTAGAGTTAGAAGACATTTCGAATACTTATATTTGCCTCGAATTTATAATTTTATTAGTGGAATGAGTGAACTTTTTGTTGCGAATATAAATATTCTATATTATTATATGTTATATATTTTGTTGCACATTTTGACACTTCTGGTGCATAATTTAAGTATTTTTTATGCATATTTCAGGCGTTTTATGATGTTCTGCGTAGATCAAAAATATATTATATTCTTTCATAATAATCATCTAAAAATGAAAGTTACACAGAAAAAAATATTACACCCTTCCAAGATTAAAAATTGCGTTGACCTAATTCGTTGTGGCCCCCTGCAACCCCGAACTGTGTTAGACTAAAATCGTGTGTGCAAGATTACAGAGGCCGCATTCGCGGCTGATTGGCGTCATTAAGGTTCATTTGCGGTCGGTGGACAGTTCTGAGGAGCGCGATCACATCAAACGAACATAAATCATGTGACCACTTAACGTCAAGGGTAATTATATAGTAAATCCTGTTGACCAATCTAAGCGCCTCCATGAGTGTGTATTGGAGATAACATCGGGATAGTGTCCAAACAACATTGTTTCGGACCACGATTTATTAATTTACAACGAGGATTAGATGACTGGCAGTATTTTAATTTTTGGCCTCGCGTTTAATTTGTCAAATCAGGGGGTTGATTGAGTTAATTAACTTTTTTGTTTGTCGCCTCGTAACGTTCTTGATGTGTTAATTGCGATTAAATTTTGCATTATTGAATTGAATAAGGAGTCGGCTGTGGCGTAACTTAATTTGAATATGTCTAGGACAGAGTCGATGTGAAGATAAACCAACTGGGGCATTTTAAACGAAAAAGTAGTTCGGCAATAAAAAGTTGCCGGCGTATATCTCACTAATTAAACCGTAGTATATTTGCATGAATTGGTTGTAAATTTTTGGAAACCGTGGAGATCTGGCGATAGGGCGGACCGTTGGCCGGGGGTGACGGGAGCAGGGGGTTGCACTCGGCCAGGTAATAGCGGAAACTTCGACAGCGTTCACTTTATCGCAGCGCCCCACCGGATATGGAGCTGAGTCACCTCCCCGCCGCCGAGCCCCCCATCCTGCATAATTACACAGGAAGAATTGTATCTATCAAAACATAATGCATGCTGCTGCCTTCTACCAACCTTTAACTTTTATATTCGGTGCCTGCATAACACTATGGGACTCTCTCTGATCGATACCGGGCATAAATTTGCTAATGATAATGTTAAATTGATGCAGTCGTAGCAGGTTCACTCTTTCAACGTCACGTTCGAACGGTTTTACTGGATAAAGAAAATGTTCTGCTATCAAAGGATAAATTAGTCCTTTACTTATTTCTGAACATAGAAAATGTTGAATATAATTTATTATATCTATATATAATTAAATATTATCTAATGTTTTTTGAAAAATTCATAGACAAAAGAATGTTTTTCCTATAGTATTATTGTTTTCTCTTTTTATATCTTATTTTTATTATTTATTTTTATATTTATATATTTCCAACATATGAATATTAATTATATATTAATTTATTAATATTTTTTCGGTTATTAAATTTTATTATTTTTTTTTTTTCTTTTTTCGTTTATTCTTCTAATTTTTAATTATAATTAAAGTTGGGTAATTTATTTTAAGTAAAGAAAAATTTTCTGAAAAAAAGTATAATTTAAGATGTTTGAAATATTTTAAGTCTAGTCTTACAATTTTCAAAATTCTTTAAATAAAATATATAATAATTCTACTTTTTTAAGGTTTATAAATATATAATTAATTTTTCAAATTAATGTAGAAATTTAAATATAATTAATTATTTTTAAGATTTTGTACATTATTTATTGTTTTAGAAGTGTTTAAAATATATGTATATTTTATATATGAAATATTTTATTTTAAATTTCAAGTACAAAATATAAAAATTCATTTAAATTAATAAATAAAAATATTTTTAGGTTTTTTTTAATTTTTTAAGCTTTTTTTCCTCTGATTTTTTAAATTTAATTATAAAAAAAGTACAATTTGATTTTTTTTGTTTTCTACTTTTGTATTTTTTTTTTAATTTTCAAAATTGTTTAAACAAATATGTAATAAATCTTTAGTTTCTAAATTTTCTAGATATATTAAATTCTAAATTTCTTGGATATTCTCGAAATAATTTAGAAATTTAAATATAATTATTTCATTTTTCCCATATTTCTAAAATTTTCTACATTATTTATTATTTTTAGTACTTAAATTCTTAAAAAAATATATAAATTCATTTAGATTTATTTTTTATTTTTTTTTTTAATTTTTTGTTTTAACATTATTCATACATATTTTTCAGAATTATCGAAAATATTTGTGGTCGGAATATTTGAACTAATAGACTTTAAAAAAAACGCACATTTTTAAATTATTTATTTTTATTATTCTCTTGGCCTTTATTTTAAAATAATTTAATAAAATAATAGTTGGCCAACTTTTTAAAATTGTTTAAAGAATTAAAAATGTTGCAAAAAATCCAATGAATGATTCCTTTGATCCTAAATCTCTAAGTGTTAAAATATATTTTATATTTTCATAATCTTTCTATTATTAAAATTTTTAATTCTTTGCCTTTTCAGATTTTTAAATTACTGTAAATTAATAAAAGATTTTTGAAATAGTTTATTCATTATTTGAATTTCTTATTTTTTTATATGTTTTTGTTGTTTATTTATTTATTTGGAATATTGGAGAATTCAAAAATTTTTATGTTTTACAAATTTTTAATATTGATTTATGTTTTGAATGAATTCTAATATATCTTTAGCTGTTTCCTGAATTTATTTAATTATTTAAACTATGTAAATACTTAAATTATTTATGTTATTATCCACATTATTTATATTATTTAAATGAATTAAGCTATTATTTTTAATTACGCTTTTAACATATTATTAAAATCTTGTATTCATTCTTTGGATTCTCAATTTTCCTATTTATCTGAAATGTATTTTAGATTTCACAGTTTTTTATATTCTATAAATTTTAAAAATTGATTTTATTTAAACCTCATAGGTATTTCACATTTTTTTTATATATTATGTTTTAGTTCTTTAACGTTATATTTAAAATTTAATAGATTATAATATTTTTAACCATTTCCTAGATTCATTTAATTCGTTAAACTATATAAATACATTAATTTTTTTCAAATTATTTATATTCCTTTAATTAGTCAGATTATTTAGATTATTTGGATGATTTAAGCTCCATAACTACTTGTTAAGACCATTAATCCCTAAGATAAGCCTATAAGCTTATAATTAAAACATTTTGCAATATGTAAAATGCGAGATATCAAAATAAATTATAAAATTAAATACATGTACATTGGGGTAATTATGTCGGGAGTCATTATTGTGAACAATATCAAAGTTAATAAATAGTCACCCCATAAACGGGGTAAAACACATGTTAGTTCACGCGAAATTTATTACCGAACATGCTGCTAGTGCCATTGTGCACCCTTTAATCTACCGCTGCGTTAGAACTTAAAATATAAATTTCCCTTAATGTTTTAATCTTAAATTATTTAAAGCAATAAAGTCGGAAAACGTGCAATTTATCTGATATCGTCGCAATAAATTCCGTTCGCAATTACATTTAGACCGAACGATAAATTTCGGACAGAACTGTTTTTATTAAGAAACAGATAAATTGTTGCACTATTGTTGTATGTCTAGCGTTTAATCACAATTATTTTTGTTAGACCGACATACAACGTAACACTTACGGTATAAATCAAGTGATTCATTTGAATGCAACTAAAAGTGAAACGTCGGCTTATGATACATTTTTATTAATCGCGATTCGCTCAACTTTAGTGCACTTTTAATGCCGGCAATAACTTTTCATTCGCCAAGTTTTATTCCAGCAATTCTTAGCAGTAAAACAATATCAGAGATTAATTAATGCAAAAGATAGCCTGGAAGTGGAGATAGGCGAACTATTTATAACATTAATTGTATTCCAGGTCTGTAAAATTTATCTCAACATCAACTCTTTCGGAATTATTCAAATTAAATTATAAAAGCTAAATTAAATGTAAACATTTACATACATTTATAAAATCAATTTGCATACATGCAAGTTCACGGGGGAAATAATTACGTCACGTGACTGTGCGAAAAAATATTGAGGTATTTGGGCAATTGGAAATTTATAAATTCGTGAGGATAAAATACGTTTGTAAACACGGTCGGCTTTTTTACCCGTTTGATACGATAGTTTATACAAATGGGAGTCGCATAGAAAGCGACTGAATTATTTATATTACCATTTGACGAATGTCTTGTATTTCGTAGATGTCTCGTTTGATATCAATGGAAAATAAGCCTGCTATTAAGGGGTTTTTTACGAAGAATTATGTTTTTACAAGTCTGTTTCCATTTTTGTATGTTTTCTTTAAACTTGCACCCCCATTAAGTAAGTACGTGACACGCGAGTTTTGATAATATCGGTAAACTTGGGCAATAAATTAGTGAATATTTATATATTGCCTTGGTCTGATAAGTTTTTCTCAAAAGTTGATTTATAATTACATATTAAAATGTAATTTATAGTTGTTAATTTGAATAATTTAATACATCGGAACGTACGAACTCGACGCGATGATAAATATGAATAATATATTATGGGCTCGAGATTATTTAATAAATATTCATATTGTCCCTACTTGCATATTTCAATAACTCAGATGCGCCACACTGAAAGAATGAAATTAACTTGACATTAGTAATTCCTTTTCAATATTCTAAATGTGCTTTAATCAAAAAATATATAATAATTAGTATTTTTAATAAAATAAACTAGTCACTATGAAATAGGCATCATCAATATTTAAAATGTAAACAGGTCGCATATTTTTTTAAGATAGCCATGTATAATCTTGTACGCATTATTTACACATTATAGTATATTTTAAGTTTACAAAAAACTTTATTTGTTTAAAATCATTAGAAAACTAAAATAATTGAAATTTATCATACAATGCTTCAGAATAGATTCGTTTAATTCGTGAATAACATTGTTTAAACCTAATGTACAAAGAAGACATCTCAATCGAGATAAAGTTGTTAGGGCCTTTGTACTTCTGCAAGAAGGTCGATCGTAGAGGTACTTGCTCCAAACAAGTCAGTCGGTTATTCACAGATTGCGGAATCGATGCAGAGAAATTGGTATCGGTCATAGGAGACCACCGTGCTGTTGTTTCTGAATTAACTCTTAAATCCAGATTTTGTTTAAAATCAAATTTCGCACGATAAAGAGTTTATAGACGCCAAGGAGAACGAAATTTGAATACAACTGTGACTGACAGAAGAGCTTTTGGAGGAAGATCTGTAATAGTACGGGGCTTAACTTCAAACCGACATACAGTACTTCACTTTTTAGCGAACAGTTCCCTGACCAAATTCCACTTTACAACAAGATAATGCAAGACCACACAGTGCCAAAGTTGTTCAAAATTTGTTTGAAGAGCACAATATGGGGGTTATGAAGTGACCCCTCTATAGTCCCGTTATGAATTCAATAGAACATATTTGGGACATTCTAGTGCGACGCATAAGAAATCTGGAACCCGCAAATAATCTTCAAGAATTAGCTTAACAGCTCTAGAAAAAATAGAACAATTTACCTCAAGACTTGCACCGAACTTCGAAGTAGAAGATATTAAATATAGGGATGTCTTTAATTTTTCGACGTTTTATAATATTATATTATTTTGAATATTACCGCATATTTTCATTTTTGTTACACCCTTCTCTACTATGATTAGATTTTGTAAAATTTATTATTCAGTTGCTTTTATGCGGATTTTAGTTATAAATGATCAAAATCTCATTTCGATATATTTATTAAACAAGCACTTTTTGGGATGGGATCTATTGTGACTAGTATATATTCAATTCTCAAAGTTTCGTTTTTTTGACGTTTCCGAAATTCACAAAAATGCTTCACCGTTATAAATTTCCCCACCCCAGTGAAGGCATAAATCGCCTTCGCCCATTAATCTGTCGTTACGAACAGTTTAAAAGAATAATGAATAATTATCAGTGAGGGGCAGATGTCGGGCAAAAAACGAATCCGTGAAACGGGTTGGGTTTGATTGAATGGCCACACGTGCTCGCTCACTAATTTACGACCAGCTGCTAATCACAACATTTTGAGCAGAAAACAAACGCCAGGACCTTTTTCGCCTGTAACCTGCCAGGAGCTAATTTGTAAAACTCTTAATCGTTTTTATAGCTGCGCACTCATTATTTAGCAATTAGCACGGGGAAGTGAATAAATAATAAAGTTGTAAAATGTGTTATTAGCACGATGCGGTCTTCATTTAAATAAAATTAACTGCAAGTAACCAAAAAGTAACAATATTGGACGGGACGAGAAATTTGTGAAGATAAAACGTTGACAATGGCGAATAAATTCGACCGTTAAACATACCATGTTAACTTATCTCTCAGAAATGAAATTAAAAGTTTTCCTGGTCGAACGATCCAAGAACCCCGTTAAATTTTTTATCGTAGCAGGAGCAGGCAGCGAGTAACCGGCAGGAACATTAGTTGTAAGTAAATGTGATGCGCCCGGCGTATAAGAAAGTTGCGTGTCTACCCTCCATATTCTCAACGAGTAACAATACAAAAGACCTGACTGGGATTATTACATTTTAGAGTTGTATGGGCTGTATATCCTCCACCACCTGACCATTACTACACAAGTTCTCTGATCTTTATCCTCTATCACCTACACTAACTGATGCTTCAGATTAATATAATTGTTCTCAGAAACGCTGACGCTACGAATCGCCTATTGGAGTTATTGCTGTTATTAGCAATGTCTGGTAATTTTCGAAATTGGTGCACATTTAAGAAAGACCGTTGTTCCTTCTAACTGCGAAGGTAATAACAATATTTCAAACGTACAAAAATAAAAAGGAGACTTAGTTCTGTATCTTAAATTGGTAATAATTGGTATTTGTGTTACGTACCATAATTTACATGAAACATAAATAAATAACCTTAGTGTAATATATCTGAGCAGTCAACAAAACCAATACGAGCTCATAGTTGGTTTGTTGTTCAATTTAAAATTGTTTCAATGTATCATAACACCAATCCCACATCCACAAAGGTCGGATGATTAAAAAGAATACAATAAATTAAAACGCTAGGATTTAATGAAGAGATCGTAGATGCTGAGAATGGGAATGTATACCAATTTAGTGCACCGCAAACTAATTGTTATTTATGGACCGGGGCACTAATAATTCATTTATATTCCGCGTGTGTACCTTACCTCAACGTCTCAATTATAATCTAACTCACGTGTAATAAAATTGGTCAGTCGCCCGGTCGTCGTTAACTCATCTTCGGGTTTATAGATGCTTAATAAACTTCTCGATTATCTGGGAACTGCTAATTGGAAACTTTTGCTTCGGGCAACGCAACATTGATTGCATTCAATGTTGGAATATTAACATCACAAAACAAATAATGGTGGATCAATTATCACAACACACTTCAACAAACAATTCTTGAAGCGTAATTTGTGTGTGTGTGGAACGAGGAAAAAACTCCCCCGGCATAATGTGGAGACAGTCACGGAATCAATCGGGGTAAAAATGTTTACGGTGTGCACTTGTGTCTTCCCGATGGAATCGTGGAGAATTGGCGGCCATTATAGAGACGTCGCGACGAAAGGAGGGGCCGTCGGTTGCCTTAGTAACCGCGAACGAAGCACTCTATTTCATCGCGTACAAATTGATAGAAGCGCAAATCCGACCGACGCCGCCGATGGGAAATTGCTGCCTCCAACTTTTCCTGCCGTCTGCCGTTTTGTGCGGCGCAAATCACGGCCCCGCAATGTCTGATTTTTGAATTCTGCGCCATTGTTTTCGTCCGACCATTCAAAGATTCTACCATACATTTATTTGAGGAGATGAAAAGCATATTTCTAAATTGAGAGTTACAAATTGAAACAACCCTTTATAATCTTAAAAAATATTGGATGAGCTGAGTTTTCCAGCTTTGGAGTTGACTCTAGATACGAGTCCTTAACTAAGAAAACAATGTGAAAACCTTCAGTTTTCCTAACTTCTGTTCTTTCGTGGCAATAAAGATCCTGTCATGTGTACTATACCAACCGTGTCTTCATCGCACCATACAAAAGTCGAAGAGATAAGAAGCAAAGAATACCACATTGTTACAAATGGAGATTTAGAGATAGAAACACCACTAGTAGAATAATTTGAAGTAAATACTGGATGAACTGCTTTTGCAGCTTTGGAGTTAACTACGAAATACGAAAACAATGTAAAAAACTCCTATTTCCCCGACTTCTACCTTTCCTGGGGGCAAATGAAGACCATGGTCATGAACTGTGTCTTCGTCGCACTATACAAAGGTCGAAGATATGAGAAGCAAAGAAGAACAGATACAAAACATTGTTCCGAATAGAAATAGAAACACTAGTACTAGTAGAATAATCTGAAATCAAGACTGAATGAGCTGCACTTCCAGTTTTGAAGTTGACTCTAGATACGAGTCGTAAACTAAGAAAACTATGTAAAAAGGTCAAAACCATGCAACATGTTGAACGTTGCGTGTTTCACGCTTGACAATGATTCCTTTTGCACAATCTCTTAACTTTATTAATACGACACATGACAATATTAATTCGTTTAAACCTTCCCGGATGACAGGACGTTCTTATTGCCACTTCCAGTTTACAACACTTAAGTAAAACTGGAAAACGAAGCAGTTGCGAGAATATTTGGGGCGGCAATAGATTTTAATTAGGGGGGTGTAAAGTTGGACACGGCAGTGTTCCGAAAATATGCATTGCTCCTGTAAGCGGCACTTCACATGTCTGACACGATGGCAGTTCGCGTGTTCCGCTCCAGACCCGGGATCCTCCACGAGAGTGTTGGGTGCACGCTATTGCGTGGACTTTGTATATTTATGTGCTCTTCGCCGATCCGTCGTCACATGACAGGACCCCGATCAGCTGATCATTCAGACGCGTGTTAAATCTACATCATCAACGAAATGGCCACAGGAATCCGCTTCCTTCAAATTCACTTCTAATATTTTATATATATTTATTTTCTTTTTCACTCTTTTAAATATAATCTCGGTTAACATAAACTAAATTGTATCATACGTGTAAACTAATGATTCGCAATATACATTATTCATTACTAAATCAATGTACAAATAATGCGATTTTAAGTACTTTATTTAAATAATTATTATGTGTTATAACCCAAGGATAATTTAGATTATTCAATAAAAACTATGTATGGTGTATGAATGTGTAAGTAATAAATAATATTGTGATTGATTCAGATCAAATAATTGCACAAATATTTTCTCAATATATGTAAAACCTTTTCCAGCAATTAATTATTTTTTATAATCCTGAGCAAATTGATGTAAGTAATAGAATCTTAACAACGATCCCGTTCCTTGTTGACATCGTAAATGCACTTAGGTTAATTTTCATTAATTAAAATATTAGAGATGTTAATCTGGTATACGAGTGCATATTTTCCCTTCAGCGGAATTAATTACGTTAACGTCGAGTCGGCGACTTCGGCGTCGTTGCCGTCGGCGACGGGGCGCTTAGGGGGTGACGTGGGAGGACGAGGGGGGGCGAAAGCCCGCGTCGCCCGGAGATCGAACCCGAGTTACCGAAGGGCGAACTGGCGAATTGTCATTTACTATTGTCTTTACTAGCTCCGTATACTAAACTAACTACATTTCGGTGTTGCGTGACCCCGGCATATATTCCTTTTGCGGGACTCGCACGCGATGCCTTCGTTCGTTCGACGAATTCTGATTGTGGCAGGGCCACGTGCCATTGTTCCTGGTCCCTAAGTCTACGTACGATATAGCCGGGCTCCATTTCCACCTACAGCTCCCGTCTAATTCCATTTTGATTTCGGGTCGCCCCCCTCGTTCGTTTCGGCCCCCCTCAATAACCTGGACGCGCGTCGTTTCTTCTTCGCCGTAGCCTCGACCATTTTCTGCGCGGGTGTTAAAGGGGAAATGTGGATTTAGGCGCTGGAAAATCACTAATATTTTAAACCGTAAAGGTTAATTCTGATTTGTACGTAACTCGATCGTGGTGAATTATTATATATTTCAAAGGTGGCAGGCACGCCTCAAATTCTTTAAAAAACAAGGAGAAATAAGTCGTGAAGTCACAGTTTATTCCCTGCTGCTCTGACACATGTAAAATTCGTATAACGTATCAATTAACAGGCAATAGAGTGTATGAAAATGTCATGTCTGGGGACATTTACAATGATGACGTGACCTGTATGAGTCGGCTGGGGTGTTAATAATTAAAATTATAATTGTGGACCTCGACGTGATGAGAAGGCAAACCCGCAATCAATAGCACTGTTTGCAGAAGCATGTGGACTTTTTTCTCTTTTCTTAATTCAAGGATGTAATTAAGGGGTTGTAAATTACACTTCAAAGTGAGCCACATTAATTGTGCGGTCAAAACGAAACATTAATCGATTTATAATAAACTGTTATTAAACGTATAGTAAAATAAAAAATGACAAACAAGAGCGTTTTCTTTGAAATAAATTTAAACATTCATTTACAATAATAAAATCTGTTCCATCATCACAATTAAGTTTATTGATTACATTGCTTTAGTCTAGATCATATATTTCTCTTAAATTTAATCACAGAAAAATCAAATTGTTTTGTTTCGACTCTGAAATTTCTGAAACATTAAACGATTTTCAGCCATTTCTTCAATTAAATATTTTTCCAACAACAAATAATTCGTATAACAGAATTTTTTAATTTTTAATAGATAGTTTACATAAAAATATTTTAGTTGATCAAGAACTGATAAAAAGTAAAAGTGTTATATATAAATTAATTAAATATTATTTTTGTATCATAAATTTATTATTTTTTATTGAATCAGGATAGATGGAGACTCGAATGGTTGCAATGGAATATTTATTAAAAATTTCAAACTTTATATATTGCTGTTTGATACAATTCACCTTTCTAACAAGTATCTTTCCTTAGAAATGGATTAAAAATAGCTTAGTTATAGCTGATGAAAATTCCATGCAAACATTAACGACTTTCAGCCATTTCTTCAATTAAGTAGTTGTTTCACAAATAATTCGTATATCAAGATTTGTTTCTGATATTTAAGCATTTCGAAATTCTAAATTTATATATGATCCATCGATTATATGTTTGGTTTAGGTTTTTCTGTGCTTCAGCATTTCCATTGCTAAATTTTAATGAATAATAAATCGACGAGGACACATAAAACCTTGCGGTTATGTTTCATAAACGTATGACATGATATGATAAAAAACAAAGCAGTAAAATGGGTTTATAGTTTAATATTGATGAAAACCGATATGGATTTTTTTAGTAGTTCTCGTTAAAATATTTCAGGGTTTTGCGCGGGGAAATGGTCGGGTTTTATTATTTAGGGGAGGCATTAGTCGAATTCTTGATTTCTAAATTGCTTTTATGGGGAAGTAAATTATGGATACGATCCGAATTTATGCCAAGAACTATTTTAATCGACAGTGATATACATTAAATTC
This sequence comes from Aethina tumida, assembly GCF_024364675.1. Lineage (NCBI taxonomy): Eukaryota > Metazoa > Arthropoda > Insecta > Coleoptera > Nitidulidae > Aethina > Aethina tumida. The sequence goes on along the minus strand of NC_065437.1, from coordinate 16,523,490 downwards.
CAATTTTGTAATTCCTTAGTAACAAACTCATTGTATGCTTTTTATTACAATGAAAATGAACTTATGTAATAATGTAAGAATAACGGCTGGTACATATTTTATCTTAAATATTAAATTAGCATTTTCCTTCAGTTGCGCAAAACGTGAATAGAAAATTACATTTTAATAGACCTGAAAAGAGTTTATTCGCTATTTTAATTCAAGGCCGTAATTAAAGGGTCGACAGACGAATGAAAAAAGCGAAAAACACGAGAAAAAAAAACAGAAAACAACCAACATGCATTAATTCCAATTTAATCCAGAACCGTCATCGTATAAAAACAGCAAGATATTTCGAGCACATAAAAAGGTGGGGAATAATAAATAAAAGGGTTGTCCGCGGCGAGAGCTCATTAACCCAGGGCCAGGTTATTTACGATCGGACACTCGACCAGTGCCAGTGCCGGCCTAAACGTACATCACACCCCGGAAATTTTTTTAATGGGCGAACCGGACCGCGCTCTTACATCATCCGATAATTACTTGTCGACAATTAAATCACGACGGTTTGCGCCGCGGAGGCGGCAAATTATTGCTATCCCGACCGCACCACTCGCAGCAATTGTTTACGCCCCGATTTCCTCCAGACACTGCAACAACAATTATTATTTCCAATCGGAGTAACTTTTTTTTTCAAGGAGCACTGATTTCTCGTAATTTTGTATCAATATTTGAAAGTGCAACCTTCGATGTGGGACCTGCCTCAGTCACACCAGTTATGAAACCCGTAAAGGTAGTGACAACAAGTAGATCAAGTTTTCACGGTCGTTCTTTGTAGAGTATTATTACAGTGTGAAAAAACGCCCATCACATCCCACATTCAACTAATCATAAAACAAGTATTCTATGAAAACAAAACACCAACGTTGCTATAAACAATAAAAACGTTGACAACATATTTTGTTTGCACTTAATTTCATATGAACAAAGCTGTGAAAGCTGGTCACTTCTTGTCCTCGAGCAGTATCAAAATGGTTCGCTTCCTTGGTGACATTGGAAGTGGAGCTGGAAGAGGTGGAGGATCCGGCGGATCAATCCGTGAAGCCGGCGGCTCTCTAGGAAAATTCGGCGCCGCCAACGAGGAGTCTTACTTCCACAAAAAGCAGCGCGAGCAGTTGGAGAATATTAAGAATAATTTGCAAGGCAACCAGCCCAAGCCCGCTGCAACAGAGGAGAAGAAAGAGTGCGTCAAAAATGTAACTATCAAAGAATGATTGTAACTTTCTAACCCAATAAAGCCCTTGTTTTGTAAGTATTGCCTTTTTTGAATGGTGTATTGCTAGTGTGGAAAAGAATTTGCAAGTTATTTGCTCGCACTAAATCGGGACGAATAAATAATTAATCAGGCCCGGAGTGGCGTAGTATCGGTCCGAAATATCGGGAACATCATTTATTCTGAAACAGTAGCGAGGTGTTAAGAGCGTGGGTTGTCTCGAATGCGAACTCGAATTATGTTTGTTCTTACAGCTAATGTATCTGTAACAAAATCTCACATTTAATGAACCACGAAGAATTTATTGTGCGGCGGGCAGATATCGCGGCCGCTCCGGCTCCGGGGCGAGGTGGCGAGGAGAGTCTTGCTGCGGCGCGGCGAACGCTGACGCGGCCTGCCTCCTATCTGCACTCACTGCCCCTGTCTGTGATAACGTGGAAATAATTACCGACACAGTGGTGGGGTGTTTATGAATTACTAAACTTATTAATAATTTCTCTTTGAAATGTAGCAAGAATTTTAGCGTCAATTAATAAAATTTCTCAGCTAAAGTGGAAATACATTTATTTCAAGATCGAAGGATGAGATGTAATATTAAGGTTAAGTATGTCCAGGGTGGCCCCCAAAAGAAATTTACTAAGCTCCACAAACTACAGTGCAGATAAAACAAATCGATTTGGCAAATCTTACAATTACAACAGTTACGGCCAAATAAAAGTGAACCAATTCAAATTTTATGTCATTTGTGTCAATTTTGGTAAGTGAAGCTTTTAGTATATCCTTGGTTACTGAATACATTTTAGTAATGCGTTTGTTTTTAATATAATAGTAATAATAGTATCAGTCTATTTATGTCAGTTGTCATTGCCAATTAGATGACAATAAAACGATAAAAGTTGTATATAGTGGTGTATTTTGTCCGATAATTATTCACAAGCTAAAAAACCTTTTCATCAGTGAACATCACGAACAATTGTGTGAAAAAAGTGAATTACTTTCTAAAGAGTTGACAAGATTATTAAGCTCTTTCACCGAAAAAACTTTTGTCCTTCCAAAGGCTGTCTTTTACACGTACAACATGAATCGATTGGTTCGTTTTTCTGACCAGCTTTTTTATTCAACAATATTATGTTGTTTTTTGTTCAACAGTTGAATAAAATATGTTTATTACTTTCTGCACATGTCAGAAATGAGTGACAGTGAAAAAAATAAATGAATATTTGACTAATATAAAATTAAACAATTATGTTATATAAATTAAAGGCGTCGATGACTAAACAGAATTTAAATTTAAATTACCAAACATTGAGTTAGATTTATAATGGTTATAAGGTAAGTAAACAGAGGCACAACAGCAGAACAGGAAGAAAGGAAACTTATTTTTAAGAAAAACACATATTCACATCTTTTAGATCAACAAAATGTCAATCTAGTACAGTTGTTAGTCATCCATATTTCTATAGCAATATAAAATTAGGTTTAGTTAAATTAACTACAAAGGAAAACATTTTTATTTTCAATTATATAAAAATTGAATTTTTAAAATTGGATCAGAGTCTGTATAAAACTATTTTTATAAATTCGAATACTCTGAGTCTGTGAAATAATTTTTAGAAAATTAATCTAGAAATGTTTATAATTTAAGCAGAATTTAAATGATTATCAGGTATCCTTTAGATAGAAATTAGACTTTTCAACCTTAGAAAGGAACCTAAAAACTAATATATTAGATACATGTTAGAAATTATTATTTCTTGTATTGAAATTCCTTTTAATTATGGAAAATTAGGGAATGAAATCGTAAGTAATTAATACATTGGTGATTTATTCTCAAAATTTAATGATTACCAACATATTATTCACAATTGTACTACATATTCTATTAAAATAAATTTGACTTTTCAACTCTAAACAGTAATATAAAACTAAATAAACCCAATAAGTCTAACATATTAGATACGTATTAGAAATAATTATCATTTTTTAAAATTCATATAAATTCTAAATTAAAATTCATATGAAACAACAGAGTATGTATAAATTCGAATACTCTAGGACTATGAAATAATTTATAGAAAGTTAATCTAGAAATGTTTGTTATTTATTCATCCAACATTTAAATGATTATCGAGTATCCTTTAGATAGAAATTAGACTTATCAACCTTAGAAAGGAACAAAATCGAATATAAAATAGATACATGTTAGAAATTCTTATTTCTTCCTTTTAATTAAAGTAATTACAAGAGTTTACTAAAAAATTATTGTGCTGGATTAATAAATCGATTTCATAAGTTCTTTATATGTTGGTGATTCATTCCCGAAGTTTACACGATTACCAATATTATCAGTATTATTCACAATTGTACCAGAGATTTTTTCAAAATAAATTTGACCTTTCAACTCTAGAAAGTATAGAACTGAACAAATCAAATAAAACTAACATATTAGATACTAATTAGAAATAATTATCTTGTTTTCAAATTCATATAAATTATAACCTGAATAAAACAGTTTCTTAAAATTCAATTGTTGTGGCTTGGAGAATGAAAAACGGCCGTGCTGATGAAATCAGTTCCCGAAAGTTAATCTTGATACGTTGGTGATTTATTCGCCCAATTTACACGTACGTAACGAGTAGCTTGTACGTAATTATTCCGATACATTCGAACGTATTAATAATTGCGTTTTTCGTCGGCAAGAAAATACATTTATCAGAAAACCAATTTATACTTGTTATAATCAATTAGAAGATTAATGAAAAAGATTACGTGTACGGTTAGTGTTTCACCAAGTTGAAAAACATAAATGTATTTATGTGGCCACCATTAGATCCTTATCGGAACATCTACATAAAAATTCAATTAAAGTCTTGTGTAAATGAAATATTTTTGCAGTCAACATAATTAACTAAAATACATCATACTCCCCGTAGAGAAAGTTCACAACGTTTAGCTTATTTATTCTGTACATGAGCTAATTTTCAAAGATTAGTTCAGGGGTAATTGTATACTTGTCTGTCGTTTTTTGTCTGGTCTAATGTAATTTAAATATTTTTTACTGTCCGCCCGCTTGGCTTTAAATGCAAATTGAGCCGGAGTAATTAGAATAAATCCTTTTTTTTGCGGAATATTTTAAGAAAACACTATCAACAACACTGACACCGGCAATGTGTCCGAAAACGAGCGACTTAATTTCACAAACATTGTGTGCATAAAGTACGAAAACGTATTAAATTCTCACAATCGGTAATTTTATATGCCCCGTTTTTTTCCAGGGTGTTTTTACGACCGATTAATTTCAGAATAAATTACGGTTTATATTTTCTTAATCTTTTCAGTCGATGCACATTAAACTTGTTATTTAAATACGACAATTACTTTCCTATTAATATTTAATGAATTGCGAGGAATATTTATTGAGTGTACAATGTAAATTTGTTATGTACTTTGTTATATTTTCTACGAATTTTTGATAATACTCAGTATTTGCATGTAAATAAATAACCGAATAACTTGGTGTTTGGACATTTGTGTTTAACGGAATCGCCTGTAATTTGGGCAAATATTTCAGTGTAGTAAAAAATCAAGATTGATTTATGCCAGAATATAAATCTGATTACAGTCGGTATGACCTTAATCGGTGATCGATTAAGAAATGGGCGTGCCTTTTGAGCGTAAACCTAATGGCCACAGCTTATCATAAAAATGCAAATTCTTATCTATAATTCCCTAAACTTGGGGAATATTTAGCATAATCTTCAAATAATGAAGTCGGTGTTATGAATGAGCTGTCATATGCGCATGAAGAGTAAAATAGCTCACGTATATCGGCCTCTTAATTTTACTGTGTCACGGCAACTATTTAAAAAGTTATTAACATGTTTCAATGGATTTTCGGATAATTCGTTCTACCTCGTTTTTTGCCGGTACAGCGACAGGAATATTTTTAAATAATGGTGGATGCGCCGGTTAACGTCGTTTTACCCAAAACGAATGTTTTCAATGAATTGAACAAGTAATTGAATTAATAATGATGATGACGGACATTTCATCATAAGTGTGTGATTGGCCATTACGACACCCAATTACCACACATGCAAAAATCGGCCCATTTTCCGTTATTGTGCGAATTGAATATAATCGGGCCGACTTAATTCACCTGTAAATTAGGTTGCATGTACGGAACACTTAAAATTAGCCTATCGAATGTTTTATTACGTTACATTTTCAACTTGCAAACATTGTGCAAATACGCCGTACTTTCGCAGCGCGATCATTCCGGCGGCGTTCGGAGGGAAAAAACGACGAACAACGTTTTCGGGGGGCGGCGAACCAGCGGTGCCCCTTCCGAATGCACACGATCCGTATCACCGGGTTACACAAATGGGGTGGAGCCTGGCCGAGGCAATCACTCTGACAGTCGGCGATTTGTGATTAGATAACGGCGCAACTCCTTATTTACATACTTATGTGCTTTTATTATTTCAGACGCGGCGTATCGCCTTAAACCACCGGGCCGCGTTCCTCCGATCTGTAATTAATTTACACTTAAATTCCAATTTGTTCCCTAAATATCGTACAATAGATTACCGTCGGATAAATGCGGCCGTGCAACGTTTCGCAAATTGCTACGCATCGTTTTTAAGTCAAACGAATCGTTAGGAGTTGCTTCTGCGAACATTAACCTGTTTTTCGCTAGATAAAAATTTATAAGTCTAAGCAATTTACAATTTAAACTTTTTCTTGCACATTTGATTAAGCGTCTACATATTTTACATTCAATTATTAGTATGGACAAATCAATTGAATGTCACAACGGAATAATTCATGAATTTGTTAATTCAGAATGTGCGTGTTGAAATGTGTTAAACTAATAGTTATGTAGGTACGGATAAATCGGTAAATAGTGGTTTAATAAGATTTTTCATTTTGTAATACACAATCGTCAGCAACAAGTCATTAAATGATGAATAATTTTAAATTTGAATTGAATTCAAGGTTGTGGCTTTGTTCTAAACACACTAAAATTTATTATTTTTAAAATGAAAATGATCAATGCAATGCACACAATAAATGAATAATGATACTACATATTAAAAAATAATTAAATTTCACACAAATAAAATTATAATATTAAAAAATTAATGTATTTTAAAAATACATTTTTGTTAAAATTGTATTTTGAATGAATTTAATTCTGCAAATGAATTTCAAATTATTATATAATATAGTCTAGCACTAACATAAATGTAATTAGTTAATTTTTTTAATACTTTACTAAAACTCTTTTAAACATAATATAACTATTCAAACATGGTAACATCAAGAAATAAAAATTTTTTTGTTTAAAAATGAATTATTTTAATTAAATTTAAAGCCCTATTTTATAATATGCGGATATTCCTTATTCAATAGAAAATTTTTCATCGTTAGAATATTAACGATATTGATAACATCAATTTACGTAGATATTATTATAATAATTTAATAATGGATGAATATTAAAAAACTCTTTTAAACATAATATAACTATTCAAACATGGTAACATGAAAAAATAAAAATATTAAACATTTTTCTGTTTAAAAATGAATTATTTTCATTAAATTTAAAGCTCTATTTTATAATATGAGGATATTCCTTATTCAATAGAAAATTTTTCATCGTTATGATATTAACGATATTGATAACATCAATTTACGTAGATAAAAATATATATTATAATAATTTAAAAATGGATGAATATTAAAAAACTTATGACTTATTTCATGTTTCATATTATTAATAATCGAAAGTAAAACAATTATTTCTCATATGTAAAATTTTTAAAATATTTATTTAATAAATAATAATAATAATCGCATAATTAATATCTCTAAGAAATATAAAAACAAAAATTTTTGACACCAATTTTGTAGTTGTAACTTTTCATTATATATAAGACGAGAGTATAACATAATATTTATTAAATCTTGTTAAGTGAATTTTCGATTTCAAGATATAACATCGCACTTTACAGTAGATATAAATTGTAGCATCAAATATGAAATTTCATAATATGTTACTTGAATATTTACTAAAAACTCTTTAAAACCTTCAAAATATAAAATATCCTAATATTCAAAAATTAAAATCATCAATCAAAAATACTAATTATTCTTTTGGCATGTTGAACTATTATAATATTGAAATATTACAATTATCAAATTTTAAATTTAAATAATAAACATGTATTTATATTTTTTTATTATAATAGATTAATTATTGTTATCTTTTATTTAATAATCAATTTATACAAATAAAACTTTATTTATCAAACAAGATAAGGTTTAATCGTTGAAACTGGGGAGAAGATAATTCTTAAAATATTTGTTTGGAATTTGTCTTATAACTAATTTAATTAACTAAAAAATAAAAATTGTAATTCTAAAAAAATTGTGTATCTATCGATTTATTAAAAAGTTTTAACATGTATAGTTTTTTATATTTTATTTTTATAACTGCTATTAATTAATTCTATTTATTATACTCGTTTTTGAGATATGTCAGATTTAATTCACAATTTTCTCCAAACATTAAAACTGAAATATCTTAAAAACGGCTATGATAATCAAAATAAATCAAGGATACCTTTTTTCTTCTAAATTATGCAAAAAATATGTAAAACTTAATAATTTATAAAAATATTCAGGAGCGTGGAAAATAGGGGAAGAATAAAGGAGCACCCTCCAAAATCTACGCTTCTGTTAAAATGTAGTCACATATTTTAGAGTAACACATACCAGATTTAAACACGATTGGATCAAAGGTTAGGAATTTGAAAAAAATTAGATTTTCTTCATTATTGAACGTGATGAAGTTTTGCGAATATTTTTCGAATTTAAATTTAATTAATTTAAACTAATTAGTTACACAAAAACAAATTGGATTATTTAGGATCAATCAAATGGTAATTTACACTGCATTTTTACTCCTTTCGGTTGTTTTCTTTGACAATTCTAATGATGTTTACAAGAGTTGATTACCTGCCCAAATTTATAATTTATAAATAGAAAATATATTTATATTTTATGGAGCATTTTGGGATTAACAGTTTAATCAATTTAATCAATACAAACCTAGAAAAGTATTGAAAATATAAATATAACCAACCAAATACATAATAAATAAAATAAATAAATAAATGTCACCAAAGGCTTTACGAAAATTTAATTATCAGAAAACAAAAGTTAAAAATTCAAAATGTCAAAAAAGTTGTACAAAAGAATCAATTTTGAAACAACAAAGTTGTAGCAATTAAAGTTCCAATTTAAAATTGGAATAGTGAAAAACCGTTTAGTTAACTATATATATTTATAAAAATCAAAAGATTTGTATAAAAATTTATCTTAAAATATAAAAAAAAATTAGTATACATCTCTAAAAATTCAAATATCTAAATATGTTAGTATGATATAATGAGAATTGATAATACTAATAATTAACATTTACAATACCGTAATCAATTTGCTTAAATAAACAACAACTTAATATAATCTATAAAACTATATAATTTACTGTTGGGAATGGGACAGCCATCAACTCATTTAACAGAAAAAAAATCATAAAGTTTTTAATACATATCATATACATATCAAATGACAAAAGTTGTTCAGGTGAATTGATGCATACGTCAAGTGAAACAATGACGAAAAGTGTATCCCCGCCAGGCAGTAAATCAAATTTCTATTTCGAGCAATGGGTAATAGATTCGTAGAAAAAAACGACATAGCGAGATGAGTCACGAGTCAGTCAGTCAGAAGTCACGGCGCGGCGTCGAGACAACGAAACGGGGGTAAGCAGGGAAGGTGAGTCGGGCCCGGTCTAAAACTTATATTCCAGGGTGGTTGGCTGGCGGAGGTTATCCGTAAACCATATTTATTTGATCAATACTTAGGGACTCCTGCTGAGCAACGCCAGACTTGCGGTCTGCCCTCGGCTGCCTAATCAATATACAAAAACACTATATAATTTACTGTTCCACAGCGGTCCAATCTCCACTATACCTGTTTGACCTGCTCGCTCACCATGAATCTATAACTATGTACTATATTTATTACAAATTATTTGTTTTATTTCTACCACTAATAAATATGTCTGTGGTATAAATACCCGCTCTAATAAATATTTCATAATTGTAATCGTAAACTAACACGTCAATTCGAACAATTTATTAACTTATGAAAATATTCGATGTTTCAACGCCGCTTTTTATTCATGCTACATCTGCTTTTCATCTCCTTTCTTCCTTCGCCTTTTACCTTCATTACGCATTCTGTTCAGCAACCCTATAGGAAACCCATAAATTTAAACGGCGATCAGGCCACTAAAATATTTCAGCTTAACTTGCTTCGGACACCGCTAAATGAATTTTTAATCAATATCACATTTATAATTATAATTAAACCCTGTACGGCATATTTTTAAAATTATTCAAATTTACAATTTAAATTCCAAACAAATACAAGTAACAATTTAATCAACATAACAACTTCAAACAAAATTATCTTCAGCAAAAATCTATAAGAACTCGTTGCAGATTTTCGCAGCGTTATTTATAACATTCCTCCGCAATATGATTTATTTCCGGAAATTAGACCTCCGTCTAATATTGTATGCAAGTTTAATTGCAATTATTAAAAGAAAACAGCGATCCAGCTAACAGTTTTCTGGGTAGAATGCACCATAAGCATCCGCTTTAACACTTCTTCGTTTGAGATAATTGCGTTTATTACGTACGTGTTTATTCTGCAAAGACTTCATTATATTTACTTTTCGAATCGCAATTACGTTAATTAGAGTCGTCTATTTGTTGGTTTTATTAATTTCATTCGTATAACATGCCACTTTGCATTTTTTAATTGTGTACGGCACAAAAAGTGATCATTTCGTTTAATTATGGAAAATGTGTGTAATAAATACATCAGATTAATCTATATAATTGAAACAGAGGATGTTTTCGGTTCGTTTTGTTTCTGGTGTTCGTGCTGCGTCTAGTCGTTTTGTGCCGGAGTCAATAACGAAATGTACACAGGCAAAGAAATTATTGACGAATTATGTAAAAATGCAACATCGTACGATTACGGCGGATAAATACACTTTCGTAGCGGCGCAAATTAAAAACCTACACTATACAAAGACAAATAATGCCATAAGCAAACAGGACATTTTTCAACGCTATCAAGATCTAATAGTGCATTTACAACGGCGTTTCCATTCGCCTTTAAAAATGCAGGAATTAATCTGGATATAGGTGGACACGTATATGTGCTACTTCATATTTACATGATTGAGAAAATTATGTCCTTGAATTTTTAAACGCCACTTTATTTATGGGACACGTGATACTTCTCATTAGCCCTAAAACAATTATGTACAGTTATTAACATATTTCTTAAGTGGCATACCGTTTAAAAGCAATAGTTTTAAGGGAAATTAATCTAAGTTAAAGATGCAAGAGCCTCAGCCATTAATCCACATTCCATCGGACCTAATCAATAAACCGCATTTAATAAAATTTAATCGAGCCGTTCAGTCCGTAATGCCGCACTAATATGCATGAAACGGCATAAAGACTCACCGACATAGAACGTAAAACCACCAGTCATGATGATGCTGCAACATGTCATATTTAACCTGTCCATTGAATAAACGGTTAATGGGGTCGTGATTGGAACATGGCAGGTGCTATCGTGGATGAGAAGTAAGCTATAGGAGCGCGCCCTTTATTGACTCTGCGCTGCCGTCACGTGCCGTCGGCATTATCCGAAGCACCATCTTCGTCATGGGAGTACGTCATATTTCGCACACGGAATGATTTTATCGGTGCGATAATTCTGTGCCAAATATTTGACTTGCCACTTCTCTCGTTGACACAATGCTGCGTGTTTCAATATTGGAAGAAGTCTTCGGGGCTCCTTCCACATTTAATTTTCCACCTCGTTCACATTATTTATGCTTATTAACAAAATACTCAATTGTCCGTAATTATCTGGTAATTAATTTTATGGTACATAATACTTTATGGTCTGACGGACCAACATAAAATTACCGAGATGTTATTAGATAATCCGACATGAAATTGCTGCGCCGCGATCTGATTGTCTTAGGTCATGGCATTAAAAATAAATAAAAACTCCTTAAAAGATTCTGAACGCTTCAGGTGCAATGGTGTTATCATTGGGCATATCTAATTTTTCAACGCGCAATTATTTTATTAATTTATGCGAATTAAAATTGTTTTTGCGCTTTTATGCACCTGTCAATCCATGTTATTCGAACACTGTTATTATTAATGTTAATCTCGTGTACTAAAATTACCGTAAGTGCTGTATTATGTAAGTTATCAAGAGAAACTTTGTATTAGTTTTACATAAAATTATTTAATCTTATAAGGCAGTTAGACACGTTTTGGGCGGTCGCTTATTGTAGATATGGTATATACATGCTCAGATTATTCCTTAAATTTCATTCATTTCTAGAAATCAATAAATTAAGTCACATATTCGCTCTACGGTAATAATCTACAGTTGGGGTTAAATAGAACAGAAAACGTGTGCACTTCATCACCTGTTAATTAATGCAAATTTGCGCATGTTAATGTTAATTATTAGATTTAATAAGGAATATAATCGTAGTCAGTGTCTGCCCTAATAATTATGTTTGTATTTTCTATTCCAGTGGTCATGCACAAAGATAAAGATGATCCAGGCGGCCTCCATCGACCTAGAGATCTAACTGCTTTCGATCACACTCCATTAGATGGGGAAATGTTTTTACAAGTAAGTTCGTTAATTTGTTTAATACGTTCAACATTCTGTAAATTACAACATGGCACGTGAACATTCACTATGAATTTCTTGTGTTGCAGGCTTTAAATGGGTTCCTAATGATACTGACTTGTGAGGGAGAAGTGTTTTTTGCAACGCATAGTATAGAAGGTTATTTAGGGTTTCATCAGGTAACAATAAAATAAGTCTATATTATTACAAATATTTAAAATTATTTATATTTTAGAGTGATATTGTTCACCAGTCTGTTTACGAACTGGTTCATTCCGAGGACAGGGAGGAACTGCAAAGGCAACTGATGTGGAATTCTTTTCTTCCTCCAGAATCCGCCAACATGGGCCTCCAAGATGTACTTCTGACAGAAAACTGTCACTTACTCGAACGAAGTTTTACAGTGCGCTTCCGCTGTCTTTTAGACAATACTTCCGGATTTTTGGTAAATTAAGCTTTTTTAAACCATAAACATTTACAATAACTAGTCATTTTTTACAGAGATTAGATATTCGTGGTCGTGTTAAAGTACTGCATGGTCAAAATCGAAAGTCAGAAGAACCTCCATTAGCACTATTCGCAATTTGCACACCTTTTGGGCCTCCTTCGCTACTAGAAATTCCACAAAAAGAAGTTATGTTTAAGAGTAAACACAAATTAGATTTAGGATTAGTATCTATGGATCAAAGGTAAAATATTTCAATCTTTAAAAATTGACTAATTTATTTATCAAAATATATTTTTTTAGAGGAAAAATGCTCTTGGGATATTCTGATTCTGAACTAGCAAGTATGGGTGGTTACGATTTGGTCCACTATGATGATTTAGCATATGTAGCCAGTGCACATCAAGAATGTAAGCGTTATATATATTTTTTTTTAAATAAAAAAAAAACTACTTTTTGCGTTACAGTGTTGAAAACTGGAGCATCAGGAATGATTGCCTATCGATTTCAAACCAAAGATACCCAGTGGCAATGGTTGCAAACTAGTTCGAGGCTTGTCTACAAGAACTCCAAACCTGATTTTGTTATAAGCACACACAGACCTCTAATGTAAGAAATTGTATTTATAATTACATAAACTTATAATAAATATATGTATATATTATTTTAGGGAGGAAGAGGGTCGTGATCTGCTCGGCAAGCGCACCATGGACTTCAAAGTCAGTTACTTGGACGCCGGTCTTCCGAATAACTACTTTTCCGAGAACGACCAATTAATGTCGAGTACTCCAACCGTGGCTCAACATTCCATCTCAACCACACCGTCCAGAGTTAATAGAAGGTACAAGACCCAGCTGCGGGACTTCCTATCCACTTGCAGAACGAAACGCAAACTTTCTCACAGCTCGTCCAGCGGTCAAATCACTCCACCTGCCAACGCTACCGTCACAGCATCAGTTGTAAGTCCTATGCCCACGGTGGATTATATCACACCCGATGGATGCACTGCGACGTACAACATGTACACAACGCCGTATCCTACGGCTACTCCCGATCACAGTCTGTCCTACATGGGACACTCGAATTTCCAGCACGGTTTGTATCCCACAGCTCCCACTTTGGATAATCGCTATCTGACTACAACTGAGAACTTGTTCCACCAGTACAGGCCGCTCAGTACGTACTATCCAGATTACCATCACGCTCCCGCTACAAGTCCTTATGTGGGTAACGGTTTTTTGGATATGTCATCGAGAACGACAGCAGTTCCTACTTACGATCCAGCTGCAACTACTGCATCTCACCACACAACTTATAGGGCCAGTGTCATGCCGGTAGATGAGAAACTGTATCCCTGTCAACAGGTTGTGGATACGTCTCCAACTCCTAAATATCCACCGTACGTGGACAGTACCCGTGGTTATGCGGTGGTGAACTCGTCGAAATGCATCGACGTCGGTTGGCCGTACTCAGTCAGTCCCTCGTCGGGGATCATTCAGCCGGTTCAAGTCATGAGTACACAAATAGACCTAGGTCAGCACAAAGATTGCAATAAGATGTCAAAGCATTCGTCCATGGATGGTCTGTCGTCAAACCACTCGTCGTCGCCAGTCAACTCTGGTCTGATCACGCCAAAAATGGAAGAGATCAAAACGGACAATTCGATGATCCAAGCCGACAGTCCGAACCATCATATCGCGATGAGCCAACAGAACGCCGTGACACCCCAACACTTTTCCCCAGTTACTACTTCAAGCATTCAAGAGATGCCTCGACAAACCGTACTAATGTGGGGCTCGAACCACATACACAACTCCCCTACTCATACAAACAGATCGCCGGCCGAGAACCCGGAATACCACGCAGCGCCTTCATCTGATGGGTGTGAGGCGCTGAAATCTTTATCCGATATTAGCAATCCGGATATGTGCAAGTGGAACGGAGGCGAAAGTAAACAAGAGCCAGTGACTCAAACAAGCGATCCGGACAGTCCACATCAACATCACTCTAATCACCATAACCATCACAACTCCCGAGTAGTTATGGTTCTATGATGAACGTATTTCGTTGTTGTTTTGACAGCAGTTGTACATAAATATAAATACTTTTATCAAATTGCACATAATTTAATATATCACCTTTATTATACAGAAACATATCTTCCTGCATTGTGTTTTTGTTGTCAATGTCTTCGAATTTAGAACATTACTTAGTAAATGTGAAGTGATTATACAGTTTTGTAGGGGAAGTTTTGTAAGCACTCGACAAACGCCACAGGAAATTACGCTGACGTTTTTGGTATCTTCCGAATATTGTATCAAAATACTATTATGTTGAAATTAAATTATATTTCATTCAAGTAAGTGTAGTTTTGAGATATGAAAGTTGCCTTATGTTGAGTGTTCTACAAGGATTGCTCTATTATTTTTGATATTTGAGTTATTAGCATTGTCAATGCTTTAAAACGGTACTGATTGTCTAGTACCTAGATTTGTTATTTATTTTTTATATTTTTACGCAGTGAAAATCATGCTAGTCATTAAACTGGTTATTTGTATATGTTGTACATTATTATTTATAAATGTAGTGATATAATTTAAAAAGTAGAAGTATAATTATATTAGACTATAATAATTTTCAAATATGAAATAGAAATGTTATATTTAATTTGAAACAAGTATATGTGTTATGTTTTTTTATTATTATTTTCCTGCAAAACAATATTACAATGTAATTGAGATATATCATTCAATAGAGGTAAATTTTAAAGAATAATTGAATATAAAAAATTCTTAAATTGTACATTAAATTAAGAACTGCGTACTGTGTATGGAAAATGTATAATGATAATAAAATTAAATACTATATTATGAATTATTTCCTGAGTTTTATTGAAAAATGGGATATTTGTTAAAAGAGAATTTTTTTCTTTAAACAATTTTATTTTTATTAAACTATAATATGCCATTTTTACAAAGCGATACGTTCTCCAACTACCTCATCATCTTCTTCAACCAGTTTCTTATTTTCTTGTTTTGGAGCTTCTTGCTCTAGATATAAATTATGGTCAACCTTTAGTACCTCGGGGGATGGGGGACTTGATAATAAACATCTGAAAATGCAAATAAAAAATTATAATTACATTATAATAATAATAATAATAATAATATATAATAATATAAATAATATATAACAGAAAACGTATAAATATACCTTGTAATAAATGTCCCTGGTCTTTTAGGTTTCATTGTGTTAATGTCATTGATTAAAGCTTTAAAGTTTTCTTCTAAATGGTTTGAATCCATATCCAGCTACAAAAATATATGTATTATAAAATGCAATTGTAAGAGAAATACATAAAACAAAATACATACAGTTCCTATAACTGTATTGATGACTCCATAGTCTTTTTCATATTCATCTTTAGTGGCTGAATAATTGATGCCATTCATAAATTTATCAACAGCTTGTAACACATTAACATCCAAAGTACCAGCTTTTGGATTTGGGAACCTTCTTTTTAATAAACCCCTCAAAGCAACTAATTCAGGCAAAATATTAGGATGAGCTATGTGATATTGAAAATCCTAAATACAAATATAATAAAATTAGTATATTCCAAATAATGTAAAATAAATGCACTTACAGCTAAATTGAGTTGACCATTCTGAACTTGTTTAATTAATTCAACACCACCAGCTAATGAAGCACCAGCTGCTAATGCTGCCCTTTGTTCCTCTGTATCTTTAGAAAACACAACAATGTTTCTTTCACTACCATGATCAAATTTATGAGGTACTTGAACAATCTTTGTGAAATTGTCCACAAATCTAGTCTGAAAATGATTTGAAATATAAAATTAACATAAATAATAAATTAGTTTTTCATTACTTTTTTCTCTGCTTGCATATTTAGTTCAACTGTAACATGCAGGTTGGCATTGGGTTGGTTGTACATTTCAGGGCTATGTGTTTCTTGATGGCATTGTACAGCATCAGCAAATGAATAAACCACCCATTTATAATATTTGGCTACATAAACGTCATCAACTGGATCTTTCTTCCAAGAGTCATCAAATTTTAACTGTTTTCTGTTGAGTAACATCCTAAAATACATCAAATAATTTATTGTTTATCTTATGAAAGTATAGCCACTATTGTTTACTTGTCTTTGTCCCTTTGATTGTGGGGAATGAAACCGACTTTCACCAACTCATTCTTGACTTTCTTTTTAGTTTTCCTGTCTCGTGTGCCCTTTCTGGCAGCATAATTTCTAACCTGGACGACTTTTACCGAGTCGGACAAAATACGGTTTACATTGATGTGGCTTTGAACCAACGACGATAAAAACTCTACAAAAATTACCATATATTAGTTTATCGACGTGTTAAGAAGTAGAATAAGTGGAGTACTTGTGCTTATTAAAGACATTTTTTAAAACACATTTGACATAACCATAACTGAAATGAAACCTAACCTCCAAACTGACAATAGTGACAAATTCAAAAAGAATTCTGTTTTATTTTTTAATATTTATTTATTAAGTAGAAAGATTTCTGTAATTGAAATTTTATTTCTTATAATTAAGCATGATTGATTAAATCTATTTTATACCTTATTTGTATTGAATTGAGATATTTACCACACTTCTTATTATTAGCTTTATAAATAAAAAATTAAAAATCACGTTTAAACAATTTTTTGAGTTTGATTTGCTTTCTATGTTTACTAAATAATTTTCCATATCCTTCATACAAGGATTAATTTAATAGATGAAAATATTTCACTTAATATTAATGTATAATGTTTAATAGTTTCCCTTATCTTTACTATAAATTTAATTAGTACATTTTATTATTTTAATCGAAATACATATTTAGGAAGCGATTTGTTAAAAAAAATTCGTTTGCACTACGTGATTAATCTTAAAATTGAGACGGAAAATACATCAGTTAAGAACGAATTACCATAATTTCTTACACAGGTAAACGGTGCATCCTAAAGGATAAAGCATTTTATTGCCCCGTTGTTTGCTACCTGCAACCCCAAACGTTGTTATTGTCAGCGCCTGTCAGTTATTTGAAATTCGCGCTTTCCCCGGACGTCACGTGGTACAGAACGGAGACGTGTGATTGGCGCAATTCGGTCGGCCATCTAGCGGTTCGTCATTGTATTCGTGCACATCTCCCTCCCTAAAATGGTTTCTAATTTCCCCTCCCTCCTGGTATGTCATGTCTGTGTATTCCTATCGTAGTTGTTAATTAGGATAGTCTTAACGTTAGATTTAACTTAATTTTAAGTTTAGTGTAAGAAGTCGTTTTAATAATGGAAGAATACGAATATGGGTATGTATCACTAACATTTTTTATGTAATATTTTGTTGTCTGCGTTCAGTGGTGGCGCCTGAATCACTCGAGACGAAATTGACGGAAGTTGTGGAGCTGCCATTGCAGTTCAGTAGCTTCGTACGTGGTGTTTGTTAAAGAGAATCGGGCCGGCTGTTGCGAAACGCAAGTGTGGTGGACTGTATTTTTGTTTAAATAGCATGCGAATGTTGAGAGTATCGCCCCAAGATATCATGGACGATGATGAGAAAGGGTATTTATCACGTTTTCTGTTAATTTTTTCTGTGTTTGGACGCTGATATTAGGTCACATCGTGCACACACCGACCGCATATTTGTTTTGCGGACGTAGACATCTCGCAAAATCACCGCAAACCGCCCGAATTGACTAGAGAGTATTTTTAAACGTGGTATTTCACTGTTTGGTCGTGATTTTGTGGCTGTGGTGTTGGTTTGTTCATCCACCGTTCACCGACCCCAAGCGGGATCGTTGCGAACGGTCAAGGAACGGAACCCGTTCAATCTTTTGCATAAAATGGCCTAAAATCATTCCTCCGCCGCATTTCTCTTTCATAAACATTCACATTTTAACTTTTTAATGCTTTGTAAATACTGAACATGACCGTGTTTATGATCACTTTTTCTACCTTATGTTATTATTTATAACCTTTATGATCTTATTAATATTCATATTTTTACTTAAACAATCGTACATTTCTATGCGCGGAGACCTGTAAATAATCCACATTTTGTCGCATTTCACATTGAAAAATTACGGATTAATGTGATAAATGACCTTGCTTTTCTAACGTATAAATATTTTACATATTTTATCACAAGGATTTGTACAGTTTTACTTTAAAACTACTAAACTAAATCGGAAACATTTTATGCGACTGCAACGAATGGAATTTTTTCATTTTTACATGTTTCTCCAAAAACAGCATTCACTGGTTTTTGTCCGTCATTACAAGATAGATATATATTTATTGGTTTGTTTTAATCATAATTACCGTTTGGCGTTCATTATGATAATATTAAAAGAGGCTTCTTTTATGTTATCAAAATATATTGGAAACTATTTATGATTTCAATAATGGTTTGATAATTGTCACAACAATTTGAAACTTTATGGATTTGTAATTAAGTACTTAATTATTCGTTTAAATTCGAGAAAGTGATATAACTTCAAAACAAACTATACTTTTAAAGCATTTAATGATGTAATAAAAATGTGAATTACACAATTTTTTGTATTAATTAATTTATTGTATACGGTTTTTTAATCAACAAGTCACAGCGAATTAATTTAAGCTTTTAACAGTATTTTTGATGGTTCAAAAATAAATAAAAATATTTTATTTATTACAATTTAAAATTAGTCTTCTGTAAACTCGTTGATTGAAACCTTACCACGTTTTCGGTCGTAATTTAGATTTACATTCAGGGTTTTGGAACTCCTTAAACTGAACTGGTGTCGTGTTGTTATTTGGTTTTAGCAAACTGTTTGTTGGTGGCCTGTCATGGGAGACGACACAGGACAACCTGCAGAGATACTTCACCCGATATGGAGAGGTGATCGATTGTGTTGTGATGAAGAACGCGGAATCGGGCAGGTCGAGAGGTTTTGGGTTCGTCACGTTTGCAGATCCGACAAACGTGAACGTGGTGTTGCAGAACGGTCCTCACACGCTGGACGGAAGGTAAACTTATTTATTTAAAGCTTTCTTTCTCAATAATTTATTTTTTCTAGTCTAATCTAATCGTAAAAATATAAAAATATAGCAGTATTTTTAATAGAGAAATAAGTAAACATTTCAATTATTGTAAATGAAACTTTAGAGGAAAATACTACGTTTTAAATAGATGGAAACTGTACATGCTTAATTTGTATCATTTGGAATAACCATTTTTAAATTAATAATTCGTTTAGCAACATAGTATGTGGTATAAATAAACTTAAATAGTATTTATGGATTATAAAATGTGGGTACAAGTATTAAATATTAATTTAAAAGCTAAAAGATTTTATCCCATTTAATAACTAAAAGTTTTATTAATATTAAATTAACATAAAAAAGTTTAAATAAATATTATTATACGCTATAGAAATATAGAAATGTAGAATTTATGAATGTTTACATATAGATTACCACCTGTTCTATTATTATATTTTTACGTTAAAAATATAAATAATTTGATATTTTTTCAGTTTTAAAATTGAGAATTTGAGAATATTATTATTGATAATTAACACTACTAATTATATTGATTTCGTCCTCTGATAATTAAATTAAAATCGGTTGAGAAGTTTTATATTCCCCTCAAATTCATTAGAAAGCCTTAAAAATTAGTAATTGTTACAAAAATATAAATATTAATTAAAATCTATTAAATTCACATGCAGTCATCCAAAATAAAATAACACTGATACATGTTTTCAAAATATATACAGTACGAAAAGAGATTTATCCATCCGAATCCTGAAAAAGACATCATGTAAAACATAGGCAGTAAGTCTCCCATTATAGGATAAATTTCTACTATCTCTGTCATACATGATATCTCTCTCTAAACTCACATGGGTCAAACGTTATTCCTTCTGCAACCCCAAACGTTGTTATTGTCGGCGCCTGTCAATTATTTGAAATTCGCGCCCTCCCCGGACGTCACGTGATACAAAACGGAGATGTGTGATTGGCGCAATTCGGATGGCCATCTGCCATATATATATAATTTAATTTTAATTAAGAAACTAAATAAATTAAATATAAAAATAAAGATATAATTCAAGAAATTATTAAATTATACACCATAAATACCTGATACCTAACTTCAAAATAAAAAACTAAAATATAAATAAATAAAACGCAAGAAGACTGATACATGTTTTCAAAATAAAAATGCATAATTTATTTTTATTTTTTTTTTGTAACTGTGTCATTTAAATAAAGTTTAAAAATATATATTTTTTTAATTTATTTTGTATTTTATCAATATTTTCTTAAATTATATATTTTAAAAAATACATGAATAATAGTGGGTGTGATTGTTATTCAAATTTTATTACCTACTGTTAGTCATGATTTTTAAATTGGCA
This sequence comes from Aethina tumida, assembly GCF_024364675.1. NCBI lineage: Eukaryota > Metazoa > Arthropoda > Insecta > Coleoptera > Nitidulidae > Aethina > Aethina tumida. The sequence goes on along the minus strand of NC_065437.1, from coordinate 16,502,532 downwards.
TTGTTATTTTAGCAACATTCTATGAAAGGTTACTTCGATTGTCAGTAAAAAACAAATTATCAACTATATATTCTAATAAATTCCGATTGCACTTATTGAAAACATATTTTTATTCTAGGACGATTGACCCAAAACCATGTAATCCCAGAACATTACAGAAGCCGAAAAAAGGCGGAGGCTATCCCAAAGTATTTTTGGGAGGATTGCCTTCTAATGTGACTGAAACAGACTTAAGAAGTTTCTTTACCAGATTCGGAAAAGTTATGGAGGTTGTCATTATGTACGATCAAGAAAAGAAAAAGTCTAGAGGTAATACAACGTCGTAACCACATCATGAATTCAAAGTTATTTATTGAGAAAATTTCAGGTTTTGGATTCTTATCATTTGAAGACGAGGAAGCAGTTGACAGATGCGTATCAGAACATTTCGTTAATTTAAACGGCAAACAGGTATTCAGCTCTTTAATTGACATCAAAAACATTTACGTTAAACGAGTACCATTATTTTTAAGGTTGAGATAAAGAAAGCGGAACCACGCGACGGCAGCGGCGGTAACAAGATGGGCGGGGCCGACCCATCGTCCGCATGGGGTCCCCCCCAGCCACCCATGGGCATGATGCAGGGACCGAACGGACAGATGGGCGGACCGCCAATGAACCTTGGAGCGCCGATGGGCCCGAACATGATGCAAAGCTACCAGGGATGGGGAACGTCGCCGCAGCAGCAAAGCTACGCTGGCTACGGCACGCCATCTGGTCCTGGTTCGTATCAGGGATGGGGTGCGCCGCCGGCGCCCCAGGGTCCGCCGCCGCAGTGGGGCAACAACTACGGCGGGCCGCCGCAGCAGCAAGGATACGGGTCCTATGGTGAGTGTTTGGGTTATGTCGAGCAGTGATTCTCTTTTTTATTGGTTTTCTATCGATTTTTCGGCATTTTTTTCTAATCTTTTCTTTAATTTTTGTATGATTTTTCGAACGCAAACATTAAATGATGGAAAAGGTGTTTGATTATAGTGTAATTTTTATTGTGTATATTTGTTTTCAACATATCTACTTCAGTAGTTTTATTGAACATTAATTATATAATTTTTATACGTATTGTGTTGTATGAAATAGGATTTTACCATCAGTGAACAGTAAACAATCAAATTCTGACAAACATGTAAATATTGATATAAAAAGTGTGTTTTTTAAATATCTTACACAATAATATTTGAAATGTTAATGTGAGATATAGTTTAAAAACGTTTATAATGAAAAAAATAGTTGACATATTTTGTGTGTCTACAGGTTTATAAAAATTGTAGTTATAAAGACTGAAATATCTCATTGCAGGACTGAATTATGATTATACAGATGATGTTGCAATTTGTGTTATGTTAAAATTATAAACAAGACTGATTTTTTTTAAATGTTATTTATTATTAATTTAAAAAATTTTCGTCATACATAGTAGTTTTAAATTTTCTCATTCGTTTCTCAATGTTTTTTAAGCTCAAAATAATTTTTTCTATTTATTTACATTGTAAAATACATAATCTTATTTATAATTCACAGATTGTAATTGCGTTATAATTGTAATTTTGACGTTTTTGTAAACATTATTTGTGAGAATGGTTGGTTATATGTATATGTAAATTATATAATGGTTACTGTTCCATAAGCAAAAAATATAAAATTTTGTTGCGTAATATACTTTGTAGTTTTCTTCATATTTTCATATTTGCCTTATACTACACATTTAATACTTTTAAAGAAATAAGTAGGGTCTAATAATCAATCATTATTTAATTAACTTTATAAAAAAGGATTTTATAACGTTTATGATCAGTATCTTAATATAAAACACGATAGTTGAAGAGCGTGTATGCAAAACAAAACAATTCAATTTTTTACATGAAATGCACTATTTTTCCTGGATATATCAAATTCTTTCCAGTATCATTTAAATGAGATGTATTTATTGTACTTAAATCTATGTGGATATATCCATAGTTAAGTTGAAATCAGATATGTCCAAAATTAAAATAGTTTTCAGTGTATCAGGTAATAACAAAGGGATGCGGTTGTAAATATATGTATAAATATTTGTCAAAAATTACTTTTTCATAATTAATAAAAATAAGGTCAAACATATTAAAATTTAAATTAGAATTATCCATTTATTTTTTACGGTTTCATCAGTTTACTATTTTTTTTTAAATATAATACAAAATATTACGTTTGCGACTGGTTTTCGTATTTACTATGTCTACCGTCATAGTTTTGCATGAATGTTGTTCATAATTTAAATTAATAGAATTAATATTTAAGATATTTTTATAGAAAAGGAACATTTGGAAGTGTAAATACGAGTACATAATTAATTCAAAACGATCAATCCACATATTTCGTAACAGTTCTACGAGGCACAAACTACTGTATATATATAACATCTTGTTTTGTCCGCTTCATTCCTAGTCTCAATGTTTCGAATCTGGTGTCATTGGATGTTAGTTAGTAGCTGTATGTTAATTAAGCTGTTCAGTAGAAACAGGTAATTTATATGACTATTAGTTCTGTCTGATGTAGGTCCGAACGCGGGCAGCGGAGCTGCTAGCTGGAACAGCTGGAACATGCCGCAGAACAGCGGCTCGACGGGACCCTCAGGTAAGCATTTCTATAGAAACTCGTTGTCAAGGTCATTTTAAAACTGAGTGTGACTCTATTCGCTGACAGGGTATATTACAGGGGATATGTACTCGAGGCAGCAGTCTGGGCCCGGCGGCACCGCCACACCCAGCGCCGCCCCAAACATGTCCTCCAACAGCGGCAGCTCGAAGCCCGGCTCTGATTACTCGAACTATGCGGGCTACGGATCCTACTCCGCGGACGCGTCCGCATACGGGCCGCCACGATCTTACGGAAGCGACGCCGGATCGCAAGTGGGAGGCTACTCGTCGCAACCCCCGAATGCAGGTGCTAAACATTTCAATGATTATAAAGAATGGCCAAGTTCTTGACAACCTTTTGATAATCGTAATCTATGTGCTGGCAATGCGACGCCCGCCCACATCGCCACGCCCAACGTTCGTCTCTATATTTCGGCATACGCGACCGCCGCCTCCACCAAAAGGGGGGGCGGCGGAGGCGCGTGCGGCGACGAACGCGGGGCGGGCCTCGCATTCAAGCATCCCAACAACAATTTAAATAACATGGGTATGTGTTGTAACAGTTGGAAACGTGTTGGCTTGATAAGTGTGAGAAGAGCAGCCGGAGTGGTTACATCGGTACTCAATTATTCTGATTAGACAGACATATGAGTTGCCGTCTCTCTAATGGTCTCTAGTTGGGGGCGTCCGTCGTCGTCCGTATGCATTTCCACGGCCCGTTGTCGTTCTGTTGCCACTCGATATACCCTCGTATCCATGGTGGCCGCCCGTCTGCAATACGCGGACACTATCTATATATCCCCCCTTTTTTGTTTTTTTTATTAGTTTTTTCCTCGCAGAACCGGACCGCGAAATGTCACTCATTCCGTTTGCTTGCCCCCTCAAGTTTGCGTTGGTTTCGACACGTACACGTAATGTTTATTAAATTTATTATGTAATTGTGTTTATATTGTATTGAATTCTTGATAATCAGACTATAGTTTTTGCTCCGTGTCGAAATCAGTGCGCGTCGAAAAATTAATTTATTTACAAAACTTATAACAAAAAATCCAGTGACTACGCGGTCCAGTGGACTTTTCGCGGTCCGATCTACGTCTTATTATATATATCTATATTTTTCGTAAATATTTGGCATCATTGATCTTTATCTATGTGAAAAAAATTGTATTAATTAGAATTCTAACATTTGAAATACTACAGACAGACAGAAATGTTGACTAATTTTAAGCACCCCGCTCAAGTTGTTAACTTATAATGATATATATAAAATTAGTGTAAATTGAAGTTTTACCTCATATCTATTCGGAAGTTGGATTGTTTGTCTGGCACTGTCCTAGTACTACTATTATTTTTACACTGAACATGTGATTCCTACTCTTAGTAAGTAAGTATTCTTTTAAACGTTAAGTTAAATTGCATTTAAACTAGTTATTATAATTGTTTCGTATTGTTAATTTTAATTTTACACGTAGTCCTTTTTGATATCTGATGATTTTTTTTTATGTAAGTTCGTTGTTCTCTAGTCTGTTTAATTGTTATACTGGATAAGAAATTGATGTATTAATTGTTGTACATATACTATATAAATGTATTTTTATCTAAGTTATATACGGATAAATTGAACTTTGCCGACAGACAATCTAATCGATTTTTACGAGTAATAAGGAATTGTTAATTATGTTAAGACCACTATTTAATAACTATTAAGATTGATTAATTTATATAAGTGAACTTACGCAATTAACTGAGTAGTGCACAACCACCGATTAGGTAGTTTAGGATTACATTAAGATCTGGCTGTACTGTAGTATGCTTAAGATAGTGTTTTTATCTTATTTATCCATTTTTTTTTAATTTAGTTATACTTTGTTGTTTGAAATCACACACACTCACATGTCCTCCACTTTCCACTGCTTTTTTATATATATACATATTCGTCGGAATGGAGGTCGACTATTGAACTGACTCGAATTTATTCAATTCCTTTTGTATCTTGTACATTTTATTAATTATACACGTGTACATTATAATTTTTATCTAATTACCTATAAAAAAAATAACTAAACATATTTTTACACATATTTATTCTTATTATATTACAATATAATAACGGTTCATATTATTTTTAGTCTCAATTCAAAAGACTTTATAATCTAAACCATCAGTGTCCTGAATTATTAGCTTAAGGTGTACATTAAGTTGAGTGGTTGTGATCTATAAAGAATTATAAAAATTAATAATAGAATTGAATTGATTGAAAATTTTTACGTGTAGCTATTAATTTCCGATGCTCTAAGCACTGCGCCGGTTTGCCTAAAAACCTCAAGTGGCTACCAAAAATCTATAATGTATATCTACTAGATAAGCAGAGTAACTTATTATGACTGGTGATTTAATTATATTAATTAGGAAAAGTAAAATTCTGTCTGTCTGGGCCTCATGTGTCTATCTAATCATTAGTAATTGGTGTTGTATTCTATGGCATACTATTATTTTTTTTAACTTCAGTGTGACAATCTATATTAAGCAATGTTTAAAATAGTAATTTAGACGTAAAGAATCTGTTGTTTTCTAGTTTTAATTCTAAATATATCTTTCGGTTGACACAGACCAATATTAGAGGTTAACAAAAATTCGGTCTTTAATTAGATTATATAGTGGGTAAATTTTAATATATGCAGGGAGACAATGCGTCCTTTTGTTACAACTGGGTCCTTTGCTGTTCAACACGCAAACGCCGCGTAATTTGGGACGCGTTCACTTTAAACATCACTCGATATTAATTTAGTTGTGGCGCTTCCAAGTTGCGTGGTCGTATCTTAAAAAATAAAATTTCGGACCTGTGTGGAACAATTGGAAGAAATTGTCAGTAGTAGACACGGTATATCCACACCCTGTATTATGTAAATAAACATAATATATTCCCTTTCTATGTGGTGGGGGAGTTACTGTAAATACACACGACACATTTAATTATTCTTACCTGAATCGTCTACACAATATCGCACAGAACATACTTAAGAAGACAAACTGACAACACACGTAAGCTCTAGATGGAACACTGGACTGTGGAACGTAGACATAAGACATACCTAACACACCGAAAATTGTAAAATCAAAACTAACCAGCCACTGCTAAGTTATATTATTAATTATACTTCGTATTTAGATAAGGAACTGTTGTATATTTCTACGGTACAGTTTTCCATCAGTTGAGGCATTTTCCGCGTAAAATTTTATGTAAGTTTGTGTTTAACAATTTCGTATTGAGGCGAGCTTTCGTAGTGCTACGGGGCAATTAAAATAATTCGTTATGTCGAGATACACAGAGTGTGCAGACTTGTCGATCTTTCTAATTCCTTAAATCATATTGAGTAGTTACAAGTTGGGGCGTGTTATTAAAATATTATTCCTGATGTGTATATGTAGATGATTCTATTTCAAAAGGAAAAAATATACAAGTATGATAATATTTGACGTTCACTGTACACACGAATATATTAATATACATTTACGCCGATAAATAGGTATTATTTAAAGTAGTCTTAGACTTTACATTAATACACTAATACAAAATAAATCTACAAATTAATATAGATTATTTATAAATTATATTTTATATTACAATATTACTGATACTAGTTAATTGAATTGTTAGTGTAATTATAAATTTAAAATAGAGGAGTAAAATTTAGAACAATTTGACTGATGTACAGATACAGGATAAGTTTTAAATTTAAAGATTATACAATAAAAAACATATACCTAACTGATAGGGCCTTTATGATAGTGCAATTCCTCAAGTGGTTTTAATCTAGCGAAATAGTTCTTTATGTAAGATGTTCTCATAATTTTAGAATAATTTAAATTACTAGAGTATACTCTAGCCAGCGACTTTATGAAGTATTTTTTGCTCAAAGATATTATTTTGTATTATGTTAAATATAGGATATCCTATGTCAGCCGACAAAATCTCTATTAAAGAAAAATTGTATATTCAATATATGAGTGTGACTTGTAAGTGTGTTAAATTGTTTTGTAATTCTTAAGTCTGAGATAGTTATTTGACAAAACGTGTTAATTAATAGTTAAGTAACCGTTATATTCACATAACTTGTCCCTCCTTTAACTTCCTCATTGTCCCTTTTCTAATGTTATCCTCTACCACTGTAAATCTGTTCAGCTTCATAGGTAAATATTTGTACTGTTCTGATTCTTGAGTCAAACAAACCTGTTAAGTATTGTAAAGGTTGTCGAGGTCATTAGTAGTAATTGTTATATATATATACCGAGACCTGGTTTTAAATAATATCTGTTTTAAGAAGTATATATATATATATATAGTAGTGCATTTGTATTGGGGTAGTTATGATATTTGAATATATTTAGCCTGAATTAAGATGTCTATTAGTTTATCAAAATACTTACAAAATGTACCTATTATCATTATCGTTTATGATAATGAACAAAATATAATATGAAAAAGTTTACATGTGCATTTTCCCTCGATACCTCCCTTCTAAATAACCCTTATCGGTTTTGTTTTGTCACGTTTCAAACTTTGGAATTCATTCAAATTTTTATTCCGACTCGATTATAATTGAAAATGTAACATCAAAAAGAGTTCAATATATGCATGCACAGGGATTTTTTAAATATTTAGATTTGTTTTAGTTTATTTTTATTATTTATTATGAGGAAGCAATGAGTCTTGGAAATGTTAAATTTCTACGATCAAATTCATTAAAATGATTTAATGAAATTTTACATTTCTCTCAATTGTTTTGTGTAGTAATTAATAAACACAACTTTTAAAACAAATCTCTAATATTTTAATTCTTTAAAAGTCATTATAAGGATATTAAATAATATTTCTCTATATTATAATCTATAATGGCTTTTGAAGAGAATATTTACATATACAGTCAGTTTTTTAGTCATGCTGAAGATTAATTGAATCAATTTTTTTCGCAGTATCAAATATTATATTATTATTGTGCCATTGAGCACATAACACCATTTACTTATGTTATTTACAAGTTTGCCAAACTAGTTTTGCTTCGTATTCATTTGCAATTATACATTGTAATAGTTTTGTAATAAATCGAGGTAAGTTACGTCAATTACAATTTTATTTTAAGTAACAAAAAGGAACATACAAAAATCACTTTCACTTAACAAACTTGTAATTTAATAATATTTAGATCGTCGTTATATTTTAGTTTTATTAAAGTGTATTATTAGTAGTATTTTTGTGAAAATTAATTTAACTTTTGCTAAAATATAATTTTTTCAATTGTTTTAGGATACCTTGTACAACTAGAATGACGACACGGTCGACATCATCGAATTTTAGTGCGCGAATTTGTTAGAACCAATTGTTTTTAATATAATTTTAAAATAGTAGTAGATGTTTTTGTGTTTGCGTCCCTTTTGTACTTTTCAGATTTCGTATTTAAAATGCAAACAGATACAAAGCAAAACTAAGCTCTTGGTAACATGTTATCATTTTTATGGCACGTTTTTGTTTTATTATAATTTTATTTGTAAAGTTTTAATTTTCCGGAATATAAAGATATATATTTACATATTCTGAAAGTTGGAAGTTATGGATTTACTTTTCAGAACTTGCTAGTTTCCCTAATTATTCATTATGAGAATAAAATCACATGGTTTTAGATTTTCCCTATTTGTTAATTATTCAGTTTCTCTGAATTCTATTGATTCCCACGGTCCATATATTTTATTCTGAAATTATCCATAAATAATAAGTAACGATTCCTTCCCTGGTACGATAATTGCACAAGACAGTAAGTAAAATTTTAATATTCCTAACCTAAACTGCAACTAACCTTGGTGGGTACACATTTTATTTATTTATTTATTTATTTATTTATATACTAGTATTAAGATTACATAATGTTTTTAAACAGATTTATTTCAATGTTAACCTAATATAACTGTACGGAAGTTTTAAAGAAAAAACGTGAAAAATTAAAAAAAAATTAATATAGGTAAGTTACATTCTTCATAAACGTTATCAATTATTTATTTTAAACTATCTTGAAATAGGAAAGTAATTTAATAATGACCGATCCCACTGCGCTCTCGGAACCATGTGAATGTAGTAATTTAGAGTTTTTGAATGTATTCTCCCGTAGGTGACTATTCGGGATCTGGCGGCGATTCATATGCAGGAGGCCCCCAAAGAGGCACCGGGTACAGTACAGCTTCACAATCATTCCACCCGTACAGACGATAACAGACATGATTATTTTACCACTAGTTTATATATGTGCCTAATGCAAAATTTATTATAAGCACCTCAAGTCGCATTTAAGGCATCATAAAAAATTGTTAGTGATATGAGAATTGTATGATTGCATAATGTATTTATTTTAATATATACACATCTTTTATTGAAGAATTTATTTAATTTTTATTTCTATAAGGCAAATAATTTTTTAAATATAGTGTATAAGGCCTTACTAATAAATATAGTTTCGTAAAAGTTGTTTTATTTATAACAAATCCAATTACATAAATAGAACAAAAACGTGCCGGAAAAGTGATATGAAAATCGCCTTCATTTTTTAATATGCATGCATTTTTTCTAGCATTTGCCGTAAGCTCACTGAGACGGAATGGATATACCACAACTTCACAGTCATTTCATCCTTATAGACGTTAAAAGAAATTCATTTACATAAGTGCCTAATGATAAAGAATAAGTATCTTAAATTCCATTTAAAGGTATACAATAATAAATTTCTTGTGTCGTAGGTAAGTCACTTTGTTTTTATTGCTGAACTAGGATAGTTTAATTTTATTATATTTACTATTGTAAATAAAGATCATTTTGTATATACGTTTTGCTGTTTTATTTATACGATACAATTGAGTATAATATTAGTATTCTTAATTTAATATTGTTAGTAAAAAAAGTGTGTATTTATTTATAAAACAAAATCTCCACAATATACAAACTTATAATGGAAATGTTTATTCCTTTTAAATACAAACAAAGCCTATTTGTATTTAAAAAGATTTCTACTTCCTTGTTTAATATTGTAGTTTTTTAATTAGATCCTCAAAACTAATATTATGTTATATAATCTATTTTTAATATAGATAAGTAAAATAATATGTTTTAAGAGATAAGTATGGGAAAGCATACATATCTACACTTATTTTTCATACGATATAACGAATTTAATATCACTGATGAATAATTTAGTCGCCTTTCTATCGAAATATGTTCATCTCGATAGGGATTATCCTTCAGTCTGAGTTTAATGCAATCAATTGAAAGACATACCGTTAAGTTGTAGAATGGAAAAAAATAGTATGTGTTTTGTATTTAAATTACACAAAAATGTGTAAAATACAGTAAAGTAGTCTCATAAAAACTAAATTTTGTTGACAAAAAATTAATAAATTTCGAAATTATAGAAAAGGGGCTTACAATTGAAATATGTTGTATTAAATGAAGGATGAAGAAAATTTTGTTTGTGAATAAAATATATTAATAATAGGGAACACTATTTTTTATAATATTCATTAAAAAATGAGCATCAAAAACGTAAGAAGTACTTACCAATAAAAATATCCAAATGAGTCACACTGCTTGGCAACTGATGAGTGAAGAAAATTTTACAACTTTCTTGAAAACTCTTCTTTTTTCTTTATAAAGCGCCATAGAAGTATTATCCCATATTTTTTCAATACTAAAGAAATTTTTACAATACAGTTATAAAAACTAAATTTGATTTTAAGCCATCTACACCGTGTTATTCGTGAACATAATATAGTTTCAAACATTAGAGAGTAGTGGTTCGGAAGATTTAAAAAAAAATTGATTCAGCATCACTGAATTGCTTACATTAATAGGTCACGTACGACTTGGAAATGAATACGTAATTATTATTTTAAGTGGAAGTTCGATTTAATACACAGTGTCACCCATTTGAAAGTGGGATGCCTCAAAAAAATTGTATCTTTTGTCCGATTTTAACAATTATAAAGCATGGGAATATGTACTTATAGATAAAATTAACCAAAATCTACTTTTTTCAGTTTTGAGTAAATGTAAATAAATACACGAATTTTTACAAACGCATGTCTGCGCCCCTCTTACTTGAGGACCCAGTATCAGTGATACAACTAAATTGTCAACAATTTTTTTTTATAATTTATAACGCACATAATAATGAGCAGATCCTGAAGCGAAGTATGGATATTGGTTAAGTCGGATTCCATCAATAGCACCTACTTAGATGAAAATGATTTTATAGACATAATACTTTAAAATAGAATATAAGTTAATATTTAAACAAAGATAGAAGGGTAGTATGTTATAAAACTGGCATTTGAACAAGCTATACAAATTTAAACGTGCGCCTTCGTCTTCTTTTCGTCAATTAAGTCAATCTTGAATCTTGTTTCAATGGTAAAGGAGTTGAGGCGTGCCTCTAGTTAATACCGACACAAACAAAGTGCCTGGTGGATTCAATTGTGGATTTTTTATACTGCTCCTCTCATTTATTACGATATGGCGTCAACCAGTATTAATTTATTAACGAAATGTCGTTGATGCAGTAGATTTTTTATTAAATAAAGTTTTTATTAAATAAAGTTTAAATTACTGTGTCAAAATGTTTGTTGTTAAATGATTAAACCGACATTTCTTAATTTGAATACTTTAACAAATACGGGAAACGGATTAACTATATCTTGGGACGATAAATTTTATTGGTAAACGTGAAATACAGTAATAAACAAATTATTCTGTTGGCCATGTCTTTTATTTTCAAAAGGTAGTGAAGACTTTTGATATAAAAGAGATTTTTGTGAGAAATGTACTGATCATTCGAATTGTATGTTGTTCATTATGCGAAAACAAAAATACTACGAATTGATCGCCCTTTTTTAGATTTACTTTTACCAGGAAAACCATAGGGTATCGTAATGAGTGGTGTATGGAACGTCAACAGTGGATAAGGAATGGACTCACATTGTGTTTAGAGATGAAACACGCTTTTGCTTGGATATGCACGATGGTCATGTGTTAGTAAGACGGCGACGTGGAGAAAGACGTGATCCTCGCTTTGCTGTAGAAAATCATATTCATAACACTATGGGTTTAATGGTATGGGGTACTATTGCTTATGACAGCAGGTCACCTTTAGTTTTCATTAGTGATAATATGACATCCCAATGATATGTGGAGGATGTTTCATTCTTAAGAAGAGATCTTGGAGTAATTTTTCAGCAAGATAATCCCCATCTACATATTGCCAGGAATACATTAAATTTCCTAGAAGCCTCCCATGTGAATTTACTGCCTAGGCCACTAAGATGTCAGATTCAGTTCGTGTGGGGTGAAATGAAGTGTCTTAATCAAAGCTTCTAACAATTTATGATATAAAATTTTTAATTTTTTAATCAATTATTATTCTGAAATAGGTTAATATTTTTTAAAAAAAAATTGAATAAATCAATTATATCTAGGTGTTGCGTTTTTTTTGCACGCAGTATATATATATATATATATATATATATATATATATATATATATATAATGTAAAATTAAAGTGTTCCAATATAAATTTGTAGTTGATTCCATTTGAAGTGCCGACACTTTGCTGATGACGCAGTATTGTAGCCGTAAGAGTCACGTATCAAAATCGGAATATAGGACCATTCTTTATAAGGCCATATATTCACAAGTTATTGACCTTTGAATATAAATTTCTTGTTGAATTACGAGTAAATTAGAGAAAAAAATAGAGCAAATTCCCACTGAAAAATTAAACCCTAGAAAATTTGTGTAAATTAAAATAATAGCTCATTAAACAATGTAGTGTTACTACTCCTTAAAGGTGCGCCTTAAGTAATTATAACCATTAGAATAATAGTCTTGGATTCGAAACGACCAAACTTAGAATATTACGCTGTGCTTATCGTTGCGACTTTAAAAATAAAAAATTAACAGGCCAAAATCTTAAGCCCTCCCATCAACAAATAAAGGCGAGGGGGCGAACACGCATAGCGCTCGTTAGCGGCGTCCAATGCATTAATGGAAGGCGCGCATTTTTTCCTTTTTGTCCAATCCATAACAATAATGACACAGTTGCAGGCCACAACAACCGACGTGTGTACATGTGCGGGAATCGATAAAAACGCCCGTCGCCGTGTAAAATCATGCCGAAGAATGCAAACGGATTCACGTAGCGCGGTTCTCACCCACGCCGACCCGTAACAGACGAGACGGCGACCCGTTCTGGGGATTTTCATTCACGCATCCAATCTGCAGGTTGTGTTAAAACAGGTGCGGTGTTCAATGGGTACGTTTGCGGTTTCGTGTGGTGCTCGTGCGACTTGACGTACGGTTGGGGTTGTTTTTCGGGTGTTTTGACTAGTTTTTAGTGGAGACGCGCACCCGACCCGTGATCCAATTGGAGTTGGGAAAAGTAAGGTTATGGATTGGTAAAAGTTGTTTTGTAAGGTTGAAATGCTCTCGATGTTTTGATGCGATTCCGATAGAAAGTGAAAATGGTAACGCCAGCGAAGTGTTGTTATTTTTGTTGCGCTACACATCGATTAATAATGGAATAATAATTGACCTTTAAACAGTTTATAGTCTTGTCTTATTTACCACCTAAACATGTTTTCGCAGACAGAAAAACAAAACTAGACCATTAAAAGGTAACAGACACTTTATTACAGTGTTTCATTACGAACATTCTATCGATTCTTGCTTGTACCTAATATTGACATTTTAACAAACCTTTTGTATTGCGCTGACCTGATAAAAAAATAATCGGACTGTGACAGTATAGTTATCGGTGTGTCTTGCATTTTTTTATGTTAACGTGTTATGGTTGGAGAAATTATAGTTGTACAAGTCTTGCTTATCTTGTTTACTATCAATAACAACCTTTTAAACGAAGGCGACATTCACTTATTTTTTGTTGTAATATAAAATTGAAAATATTAATATTTTAAACTATTTTCACATTTATTTTCCTTATATATATATATATACAACTTAATGAAATGTTTATTATATTTTCATATTATATTTGTATAGACTAAATTCTTTTTCATACATTCACTTTTACTGTTTGTGTTACAGATTACATGTATTCAGATAAAATTCTCCGTGTTTATATTTCTATAAACAATGACACATTATCCTAGCTGTTTTTATACCATAAAACCAACAAAAAATCATTTTACAAACATAGTCTCATTCTCTGAAGTTTCTCTGAAGCTAATATTTAAAATTAAATAAAAAATTCAACAGAATTAAAATAAAATGTTGAATAATTAAATGAATTATTACTTGAATATTGTATAAACAACATTTTACTGTTTGTATAACAAAAATCAATAATTAAAATAAAATTGTCTGTGTTTATATTGGATTATTTTTTTTATAAAAACATACATTATTTTAAATGCTTTCTATACCACAAAAGCCATCAAAGGAATCTTGTTACAAACATAATTTCATATGAGTTTCTGTAATTAATATTTAAAAATTGAAAATATTCCAATAGAATAAAGCTAACACGTTGAATGTCTCAATGTAAATTCACTTTTATTGTTTGTATAAGAAAATTCAGAAATTTCTATACTTATATTAGGTCAATTTCTTTAAAAACATGACAGTAGGAAAAGCGTTTGATCCGTCTGAATTTAAAGAGAGACATCATGCATGACAGAGACAGTAGAAATCTGTGTCATAGTGGGATATTCAAATGGATGAAACTCTGTTCGTACTGTATATTCTGCTTTCAATAGCACAAAACAGTAAAAAAATTGTTTTACAAAAATAATCCCAATATGAATTTCTTTAATTAACATCAAGAAGTAAAAAAATCCACTTTAAATGTCGAATATAGGTAAATTGATTATTAATTTATGCTGAATAAGAAAAATACTTTCAGGAGTTAAAATTAATTTTTTTGTATTTATATTAGATTAATTTCTTTAAAAGTATACATGACATACATTCTGTTTTCCATAGAACCAAAGTAATAAAAAATTGTTTTACAAAAATAACGCATAATTAATATCAAAAGCAAAAAATCCACGTTAATTGTCGAATAGGTAAATTGATTATTACTATTATGTTGTATACACAAAATTCTTATTCATACGTTCACATTTACTGTTTGTATAAAAAAATTCGGGAATTAAAATCAAGTTTTCTGTATTTACATTAGATTAATTTCTTTAAAAACGTACATGACATACATTCTGTTATCCATAGCACAAAAACAGTAAAAAGAATTGTTTTGCAAAAATAATATCAGTATGAGTTTCTTTAAGTAACATCGAAAGGTAAAAAATACACTTTAATTAATTATTACAACATATCATCTTGTATAAACATAATTCTTCTTTATACATTCACTTATACAATTTAATAAGAAAATTTAAGAATGAAAATAAAATTTTCTATTTTTTTAGATTAATTTCTTTAAAATATGACAATCCTATTTTCCTGTACATAAAAACAATAAAGAGAATAGATTTACAAAATAAAAATTTGTCACTAAATTAGATTCATTTTCATAAACAATGACATACATTAGCTATTTTCAAGAAGAAGTGGTAAAACGAAAATAAAATCAATAAAAGTTTCTTCGACTAGCATCTAAATGTGAGAAAAATTTCTACAGAATAAAACAGAAGTACTACATAACTAAATTAGCACATCTATATTGTTTACACAGTTTTATAAATATATTTAAAAAATAAAGACAAATATTGCCTTTGTTGTTTTCCATAACATAAAACCAGAAAAAATATTTCTAATACTTAAAAGCGAAATTCATTAGAATGAATCTAAAATGCCGACTAACCAATGTAATATATATTACAACAAGGTACCTAAATTAATTACAAAACTAATCAAGAGCAAAATTACTGGGTTTTTTATGCTTCATTTACGAACCGAAGAAAATGACGAAGGTTCAAGAAACAGTGATGTTATTCAAGGTTTATTACCGAAACGCAAGGATCTCTAACAACGTAAAGACAATTATTAGGTCATCAACTTCGACCATGAACGATGTGAAATCACCAAGATTGAAAATTAGGTTTGTGTGGCATTTCCCCAATAGACGATTTTTTTTCGATTGATACTATTGTATCCATTATTCACATGTTTTGTTATGAAATTTCAGATAATAAATATTGTATTTATGTTCATTTTAGCTAAATAATAAACCGATCATTTCTATTTTAAACCAGAACTTTGTTATTATATTGTAAATCATATTATTTAGGTATAAATTTGTTTTACCACAATAATAATTTTGCTACATTTAAACGCCAGTTTGTTTTGATGCTGACATAAACATATCCTTTTCTTTCAAAGTTTCAATATAAGTTTCAGTTTTATCACGTTGAAACAATATTTCAGCATTAAAGTCACGTTTGAAATTTAAATAACACGCTTAACAAAAACATGACTGAAACAAAAACTACAAATTGTTACTTTTTGACCAAATTGGATACAGTAAACGATACTATTTTACAAAATATATTTAATAATAATTAATCAATAATGGATGAACGAACAAATTTTAATTAAAACTGTAACACCCTCGTCTATTGTCGTTGACTTTAAACATGCAAAATTAAGGAAGTTTTAATTAAACCACCCGAAGCCTGATTCATATTTCCGTGTCGAAAGGACAACGAGGCAGGTTCGCGGATTATATTTAGTGCCGTACAATTTAAGAGCTGAAAGCTCGGGAAACTAAAAATGTCACGACATTAAAAGCTGCCACGGGCGGAAAGTAAAATGGCCTGGAAATAAAAGTGCTCGGAATTGCACAGGGGCGTAACATATGACCTACTTGTAAATTATTTTAAAGCTTTCGGTCGTTGTGTATGTGTGTTTAACCATTAAAATTGATTGGACATAAGATAAGTAATTAA
Organism: Aethina tumida; assembly: GCF_024364675.1. Classification (NCBI taxonomy): domain Eukaryota; kingdom Metazoa; phylum Arthropoda; class Insecta; order Coleoptera; family Nitidulidae; genus Aethina; species Aethina tumida. The sequence goes on along the minus strand of NC_065437.1, from coordinate 16,485,922 downwards.
GTTTCGATCCCCGTTACTACACTACAATTCCTACCCAGACGTTTTATATTTTGTTTGCACTAAATAATTAAAATTGCGTCTTAATCCTTGAATTAATAACAATTTATAATCAATTTATTACTGGATGCACAATATAAAGTAAAGTGGTTTTGCATAAATATGCGATATTATTGATGTTTCTTGTAAATCAAATCTTTATTCATTGTTTACCCAGGGTAAGAATTTGCATAAACTCTGACGTATTCTGTTTGTAAATGGATAATGAAACTACATGAGTTACTAAAATAGGTGTTTGATATACCTGCACCCAAACGAATATCAGACAACCTTTTATTGTATTGTATGATGCTGTAAATATAAAATGTTTAAATATAGTTTAGAACTGTTAATTATTAACACCTTTCTAGAAAGATAACTAATGAAAGGAATGCATAAGTCATGGCTGAACAAAATCATTAACATTACATTTCATAAAACATTTTCAACATTTATCTTTTTTAAAATTCACATGTTTTTAATATTTATCACACAATTTTACATATCGAATATTTATGTATTTAACTCACGGTTTTTCATTCATAACATTAGTTTGAATATTTAAAATGAACACTCGAGTTTCTTGTAGTATTTTATAACATAATTTATTGCTTCTGATGTAATTAAGAAAAGGATAATCATCATTTGGTAAGTCCTTGCAAGAATGATTTTTTTATACAGTAATAATTCCATCCTGAAAACGTTAATTACCTTAACAACTTGTCTATCGATTCTAAAAATTAATACACGTAAACCGTAAACAAGGATATTTTTGTCCTTCCACAACCCAGTTTGTTGCCACAGATATGTTTTAAGTAATAATTAATCAGACTGATTGCTAGAAAAATATTTTTTCAAATATATTATTCAACAAAGAACCAAAACTAAAACTATATTACAATTAAAAACAAAAATGTTAATTACTTAAAATTCTAAGATCAATAAATCAGGACTGAAGTAATTTTCGTCATTAGGTTTCCTATTATTAAAGCTCCAAGAAGGTGGTAATTATATGGTAGATATGTAAACATTGTCAATTGATTCTAGGTATTGGTGTGGCTTTGTCATACACATTGACAAGCCTTCGTATATTTAAAAATTCAACTTTTCACCACTAAACACGTTATTGAACAGTTTCACTCAATACGTTGTCTGAGAAGTCAACAAAATAAAACAGATACAAATCAATCAATAACAATTTCCGCACGTTTCGCAGTTTTAATCATTTCAACCAACGTGCCTTTTGATTTATTAAGTACATATCCGACTATTGGTGGAACTTTCCTTGGAAACTGGCAAGGAAACGTACATATTTACAATTCAGGATGCATTAAAATTCAAACTACCTAATTAGAGACTGTATATGTATTTTGTATAGAAGAATCTGAAATTTCTGTCCTTGTGATATTAATACATAATACTTCGTATTGCTGGATCATCAAAAAAAGAATATCTTTATAAATATAATATTATAGTTGGAAGAGGAATATGTATTATTAATGATTTGATATAATTTTGTCATCGATCGCAATCAATTTAACCGTGTTAAAAGTTGTCAATATTTCCTTTCGTCAGTTACTAGAACAATCCACAAAACTGAGGAAATATTAGCCTTGAAAGTGACACCCATTTTTTGTGCTATTAGAATTACAAAGGATTATGTTTTTGTTGGAGGAAGAGTAAATTAAAGTTACTAATCATTGATATTTTTAACCGTCCGCCTCCTGTCCCTTTTCGAGACCACAGACCTTGAAACCACGACTAAACTGGACCTTGAACGTATAGAAAACTACCTCCAAATGAGTTATGACCATTCGTAAAACATTTATTGGCAGATTATGACAGTTGTTGCATAACCACGACCTAAAATATCCATTCGACTGCGTTGTTGAAGCGCACACGGAATGTATTTTTAGTCGGGCAATTATTAAATGACAAAGGTCCAATCACGCCCTTAAATCCGTCGAAGAAAACGACAACCGACGTTCCTTCTTAGATAATGTCACGACCTAATGCATCTGGGCGTGCCCTTTTGTTCGATATTGTATCAGGATACTACTCGATTTCCACCGATTTGATGACTGTGGCCTAATTAAATTGCAAAAAAATACTTTCACTTTCCATCATCGATTTTTTGGTGAAAGGCGTATGAATAGTGCAGTCTTGAATTTGTAAGTTGTTCTGAAAAACTTCAAGTTTTGATTTAATTTATTTTGTTTCAGGACTAATTTTTATAAAGAACTCTTGGGACCAACTTGTTTTGGTTTTAGAATGTGAACTGAAGAGTATTCTAGAAGGTACGTTTCATGATTGATTATAAATTAACAATCTATTCATAGATTTAGACGTAATAAAATATGTTTAATATTTTTTTTAATGTTATATTTCAATATACAAGGAGAAGAAAAGGATAATAATTGATTTTAATAATTTGTATCAAAAAGCTAATTATTAAATATTATAAATCTTTATGGGTATGGACACAATAAAATACATTTTGTAAAGGATAGCACTAAACGCTTTATTAAAACTCATATTAATATATCCTCGGGTTTTCTGAATTTTTCCAAATCGTACTCCCGAACTTGTGATGGATACTGCCACGTCAAAGGGATGCTACTTACATAACTGGCATCGTACTGATGTCTTCTGATATACAGTTCGATGTCACTTGGGACATTGATGCCACCAATATTTTTCTCAAAGGCATATCTCATAATGTTAGCAGCCATTTTGTTAGAGACTCCGCGTATTTCATTTATGGAAGGGAAGACACTGCCCCGCTCGATGTGTTTCTCACTAACACACTCGGCCACAGTTTGAGCAGCGATTATAAAAACTTCCTCGGGAATGTGCTGCATATGGGCCAGCTTCACGCCCAGACCGATTCCAGGGAAGATGTAGCAGTTGTTGCACTGTCCCGTTTTGTACAATTTATCCTTGTAAACGAACTCCTTGAAGGGAGATCCGCTGGCAAAAATGCAACGTCCATCCGTGTTTTCGTAGGCTTCCGAGGGAGTGCATTCCGCGTGATCCGTCGGATTGCTCAACGCGAATATGACAGGTCGTTCGTTAAAATTGGCCATCGCCCTCAGTATATCCGGCGTGAATGCGCCCTTTTTCGTGGAAGCTCCAATCAATATATTCGGTTTTACCGTGTTGATGACATCCAAAAAGTTTGGCAACTCGACGAGATCCTTTACGTACTGCATTTTGGGCCCTTCGTTCACGCCCTTGCTTCTGTTCTTAACCACGAGGCCGTCCACGTCCATCATGTATATGTTGTCAATCGCTTCTGAGTCCAATAAACCTTGACGTATCATCATCGCTTTCACCAACCCAGCTATTCCACCGCAGGCACCACCGGCTCCAAAAAATAATATCCTACAGTCGCGTAATTGTTTACCAATAATTTTGGTAGCACCTAGTAAACCAGCCACCACAACAGCAGCCGTACCTTGCAGATCATCGTTGAACATGCAATATTTATTTCTGTATCTGTTGAGAAACAAAAATGCGTTCGCTGATGCAAAATCTTCAAACTGAACCAGCACGTTGGTACCGTAGACCTCCACACAAGCTTCCATAAATTCATCGACGAACTCCTCGTATTTCTTGCCACGTTCTCTGTTTTGCCTCAAACCAACGTACACAGGATCGTCCAGAAGTTCTTTGTTGTTGGTCCCTACGTCCAACGTTATGGGCAGACAATGTGCCGGATTGATGCCAGCGCAGGCGGTGTACAAGGAAAGCTTTCCGACCGGAATTCCCATACCGTGGGCACCGAGGTCACCCAGTCCCAAAATTCTCTCGCCGTCGGTTACCACGATCACTTTTACGTTTTTTTCTGGCCAATTTCTCAGGACGTTCTCGATGTTTCCTTTGTCGTGGATGTTGATGAACAGGCCTCTGGCACGACGGAACAACAGCCCGAACTTCTGACAAACTTGTCCGACCGTCGGTGTATAGACTATTGGCATGAACTCTTCAATGTTGTCGATTAGAAGTCGATAAAATAGTTTCTCTGATCTTTCGGACAGTTCTGTTAAGTACAAGTGTTTGCTCAGGTTCGATTTGTAACTTTGAACCGTTAATTTGCAGAAGAATACCTGTTCCTCCATTGTTTTCACGCGGGCTGGCAACAAACCGTGAATTCCCAGTAGTTGTCGTTCCTCCATCGAAAACGCCAGACCTTTGTTAACTCTCGGATTGTTGAGGACTTTTGATATTTGCCGTTTTATGATTTGATTTACTTGGGTTTTGTTCACGAAGAAAAATCTCTTTAAACTTGATGAAGACATCTTTAGAGGCGCAGTGAATATACACTGAATTTTAATCGGTGATTTGACATTGACACACTAAATGTCATTTGAAAATTGAAATATTCTTTCAAATTTTAATTTTATGTTTTTTAATAAATTTTAAAATATAATGAAAATAGTTTTTCTGAAAAAATAAATTATTAAACAAAAATATTAAATTTTTATTAAAACGAAATATGGCGTAGGTATTTGTTTATTTTTAGGGAAAAATGTATTGGGTTTCTGTAGTTAAATGAAGAAAAATAGAAGATAAAATTTGTGTATCTGTTTCTCTCCCTCTCTCTCTCTCAATTATGAAACTATTTTTGTCGATTTTGGGTGAACCCGATGTCATCCCCAAAAAGAATTTTAGAACAAAAACCAGAGTATTCAGGGTTCAAGGCTTACTATGCAGGAGACATACAATTGTTTCAAAAAAATATTGCGCATCAATATTTATAATTTTTCTGTTCCTTTTGCACATTATTACTCTTTTTAATATATATTTTTTAACATTATGTATTACAAATTTCAAAAATCTGAGACGAAGATTAAATTCTCGAAAGATTCTGATGATTCGATAACGTGGATTATACCAATATGAAAACAATACAATTATGAAGATAATCCCAATAATTATTAGGCAAAATTAATTTTGAATAACATTACATTTAATTTTTTAATATATATATATATACAGTAGTGGCCATAATTATAGCAACTTATTAAAATCTTATTAAAATCAAAAATATGAGCTATTTCTATTGAATGCCTGTACTTATAATATTTAATTTTAATGTTTTTCTGTTAATGTTGTATCTAAACAAGTAATCAATCTAATTTTATTCTTTAAAAAATTGCTTACTTTTTTATCTTTTAATGGACAAAATTGTAAGAACTTTTTATTTTACGGTCTTTCATTGCTCTCTGTGAATTTAAATCAATTATTTACTAAGGATTTTTTGGTTATTATAATTATTTAATCATTGGACGCAGTGAAACTGCAAGAGAAATTATAATTCATCATCACCAAAGCGTTCTACTTTGTTAAACATTCTACAGGGACAAAACTACACAAAAAGTTTGTTCAATTATACAATGGGAATGCTTCAATTCATCTGACATAGGCTTCCTTAGACTGATTTGTATACAGGGATATAATAAACAACAATTTGCTTGCATATATTGAAGAAATAATGCTCTTAAATGTGTTTCAACATGAAAACGACCCCAAATACAATTCCAAAATTGTGATGGATTGGTTAAAAGATCAAAACATCGATATTTTATCTAACTTCTCCTTATCTCCAGATACGAGATACGCAGATGGAGATTCACATTTGTAACTAAATTCTATATAAAATTTTAACAAATTTAAATTACTCTTCACAGCAATTCAGGAAGCTTAATATAGGCTTGTCTAATTTTAAGAAAATAGTGGCAATTTATGACAAAGAGATGGACCAAAATTACAAAACAAATAAGATATTATACAATGTGTTAATGCTAAAATAAATAACGTGGAATTAATCATTAGATTCCTCATATTAAAGTTATTATGTCCAGCTCCATTCAATAAAACATATGTAACATTTTATAGAATAACAATATAGTAATTTTTTAAATAAAAGAGTTGTGGCTAAAATATTTAATATTTTAAAAAGTTGCACCGTATATATAAATGGTGCTGACAGGTAATACTCGAAGAAAAAATAAAAATGCCAAATGCTTCTAAAATTTTTTTCTGACACCTGATTGTGTAGTTGTGAAATTATATTTTAGTTAATTTTGCAAATCACATCAAAAAATCTCAAAAAACGGTCTACTTCATCACTGACGAAAAAATGAACAGTCCCACGCAATAAACCATCCCTCACCCGCACATTAAAAATGAATCTTATCTAAGTAAACACAGTAAAAAAACTAACAATGTACGACGCATCGATGGAGTGGTGCGGTTTGTGTACACGTATATCTCGTTATCAGAGCGACGTTTCTGCCATAGTCGTTCACAGTAATTGTCGCTGGCAGTCAAAGACCGTCAGGACGGGATCGACGCCGCGTTTTGGGTGATTGATTCCTGCGCCCGTTCTACAATATAAATTTTGTGGGACGCGGTCACGTCACAACCCGGTGGCGATTCCCCGCCGGCCTGTCAGTGTTCGGACCGTCCTGCGAAATTAGAAGTTATCAGCTGTCCGCTGTCGTCGAAAGAGGGGTTGCTATTCGGGAATCGCACGGAGCGTTCAGTCACATTTACCTGTGGTCGCGTTACGCCCGCGGTGTTGCGAACGCGTCGCCCGCTAATTTTTTTTTCAACCCGCACACGGATCTTTGAAAGTTTTGTGCTCTCGGAATGTAAGGGATTGCCGGCTCATATTTCCTGGTACGTAGACTGAATTTGTCGATTACGGTGAATTTATTTACGCACGTGCGCTGCTCTAATTAATGTGAATGTGTAAAGTGCCCAGTTTTCCTGAGTCAGCGTTTTATTTAACTTTATCGTGGACTACTAAGAGATAAGATAATACTGTAACCGTTTTCCCAACCGCACAAACACGGATGCTTTCAAATATCGTTAACAATTAACATAGCTGATTTTTTTTTAAATATAAATGGTATTTCATTCCTTGACTAAAATAAATAATATATATTCAAAAATAATTTTACAAATAAATTCTATGAAATAACACAAAATGTCCTTCCTACTTACATTTTTTAATTGAAAATAATATATATAAATATTATATTATTATTATTATTAGTATTACTATTATATTAATAATACTAATAACATTTATTGGGCCCTACTACAATAATAAGTAATACTTGTTTTATATAAATTAATAAAATGATATCAAATTCACATAATCATTAAAAATATTAAATTGAAATATTATGTTAGGTGTTAATGAATGTGAATATTCATTTTAGGTCGACTTCTATTATTAAAAATTATTTTTATCATAAATTAGTTTTTTATCAAAAATTAAATTTTTAATACATCATTTATAGTCTATTTTTTATCTGTCGATTAAATTTTAATTATTTGTGAAAGTAATAACAAAATATTAAGAATAATTTTTTTGATAATATGATCACTGTTATTTTTAAATCTTAAAAACAATAAAGTAATAAATAAGTCCAAAACAACATTATTTTTATTGGGTACTTAATTAAATAATTTTGAGTATTATTAAAAGGATTCATATTTAAGTAAATTTTATTCAAAATAAATATTTGAATATCAATTGTTCAGACGTTCATTAAAAAAGTTCATCAGAATCAAATAAAAATAAATATAGGTTTTACGTATTAAAAAGTATGTTAAGTTATTAATTTTTTTTTAAAATTTGTCATATTTGCAATTATTTTGGAAAAAATAAAAATTAAAAAATTTATATAATTACTTTATTATGAGCGCAGTTTAAACTAGAGTGAAACAGATTTTATGAAAAACTATGTTTTTCTATAAACTTGTTTTAATATCACAATAATTTAAATAACAGTTGGAAATGACTCACATTAAATTATTTATAATTTGCTGATACGTATTCTTTTAGGTATTTTATGTGAATTCACCAAAATCAATAGTTAATCGTGGGAAACTTTGAACATTTATGAACCTCTGTATTCAATAATGAATTTTTTAATGTTAATATTTTAAATTGGCCGCAGATATTTTCCACATTTATGTGTTAACGATTATAAACCTAATTGATAATAGTTATTGTAAAGGAAGTAATGTAGGTTTTGCGGCATTTTTCTTTCCATTGATCATTTATTTCAATGTTCTGTCACGAAAACTTTCCTTTGAATTGATACTTCAACCATACCATTAAAATCCCCCAAATCAACTTAACATACACCACTTGAAATTGCATGTGAATGTTGCGTGATTTGCGGTTCTCACACGTAACCCTCTCCATATACAAAGAGTCGCCACCGTTCCGCCTTTCCGGGAAAATCTTTTCCGTTTAATTAAAAACTATCGGATTGTCCCTTAGTTTAAAATCCCGTTTCGCATTACGGCCACTAATCCTTATTGTCTCACGTGGAATAGTTGCGGGATTATTTCCGGAGTTATGGAATTAATTATGGGGAGGCACGCGAATTTGTCATATGTATGTGTTACAAGTTACTACTTCTCAGAAAAAATATAAACATTTTTTATTTACTGCATATGTGATTTATCTTCAGACGTTACAAGGTTTAGTCATATAATTGGAGAGATTTAAGGAGAGTCATTGTAATTAACATAATCAATTACAGTAAATCGTAAAGTTTTAGAAACTTTTTCTTTATACTCAAATCTGGAAAGTATATTTGTTAAAAGTTTCATGTTTCGAATAATTAAATTAGTTTTAGATATTTAGATATCAAATTTAGATTGAAATGTTTAATGTTTGTTTTGCTCGTCTTTCATTAATTTCAATTAAAGTGTAGAAAAATGCAGTTTTTGTAGTAATTGTAAGTAAAAGGAATTTTCTAATTTGTGGTAGTTTATTGTGTTTCACCGCCATTAGGAAAATATAAATATTTAAGCGAGTAATGAAAATTTAATTGGAACGTCTAATAAATTACCTATTTTTTAAAGGAACGTTGCATAATTCATGAGATGATCGTTCGATACTTGTAATGTAGCAAAGAAAATAAAAGATAATACGAAAATATACATTATTTATTAAACATAAATAATCTATCGTTGTTAGCAATATTGCACTTTTCAAAGTCAAACTTGTTATGTATTTTTTGTGCATATGTATAAAATAAGAATGAAAACAAAAAAAAAGACAGGAATGGTTTCAATACATTAAAATTCTAGAAGAAGCAAAACTTTGTATTGCAGGATGTAAAATAGATAGTTGTTACAAAGGAAAAAATCAAATATTTACGAGAAAATTAAACATGTTTAAAATTATTTTAATATATTATTAAAACTCTCAAAAATAATCAAATTTTTTAACTCTCTTTTAATAAAATAAATTGTGATTCTAAAAAAGATAAAATAGTAATAATGATTTTTATTTCAAAATTGTCTAAAAAGTGACAATTATAAAATTGTATAAAATTATAATAAACTTAAAAAATTTACTTTATTATTAAATTGGTTCCATTCTAGTAGAGAAGATTAAAATTGTATATAAAAATTAATACAATTTTTACATAAAATGTAATTTTGGAAGTGTGATTTTACAACAAATGATATTTAGAAATTAGGTCGCAGTTGATGTTTAAGAGCAAACACTTCGTTACAACAAATCGATCCATTATTATATAGATAGCTATAATAACAAGCCTTTATTCCAGTAAATGTTAAGTGTTATTTAGGGAATAAAATGTTGTCATATTTAATCTTTGATTAATTACAAACAAATTATTAAAAATTAAAGAAACTCTTATTCTAATTCTAATTATATTTCATATTCTAACTGTGTTTCACATTATACTATTGACAAATATTTAATTTTTCACTAATTTAACTTTGAAATAGTTTTTTTTCTTTCCAAGTATTGCATTTTCTATATTTTCTAAGCTCTCCTCTTCTCTTAATTGTGCATTAGATAATGCCTTCATATATTCCCGTCTAATTTTATCACACGTTTCTTCTAGAGTTGGGTCTTGACCAAACGTTTCTAAAAAACGCTGTTTAAGAGGAATCCGCCTAAAATTATAATTTGTTTGTAAAACTAAAGTAAATTATACATTCCCACAATTTAGATAAAACAATAATAAAATGGAAATATTAAACAACCTTGACAATTTATTTTCATAATATTTTTATGATTAGATTCTTTATCAAGTAAAAATAAATAACTATAAGTGTAATTAATGAGAACTATGAGTTTACCTATAATTCTTGAATTGCTCAGTTGAGAAAAACTTCACGTCGAATTTCTTCAAAAAATTGATAAATTTTACAGCCGTTCTTGAGGATAACATCCTGTAATTTACATTAATTTTTTACTTTTGTTGACTGACATTTATGACAAATTAAATTGATGCGTTTTCATTTTTTAGACAAAGCCATTCCAATAATTGAATTTGACTGGAAACACTGTCATGATTGTCGAACAAATTTCGATCGGATATTAATTTCCATAAACCTCAATCAGACGAATCTTGTCGAAAACTAATTCACATACATGTATGGAAATTGGACATACACGATGGCGTGCAGAGTTTAAAACCCGTCTAAATATTAATGACTATTAATCCCATGAACAGCGTTTGACCTTCCATGCGAATTCATTCATAAATCAATGTTCAGTGCGATAATACCTTTTTATGTGGGGATAGTAATTAGTTTTTTGGAATAAAAAACGTTATAAATTTAGAATCAGACTTTACGGATTCGTATTACTGTTTTAATTTTGTCCAATAATTAAAATGTGACTAAAGTAAATTTTTTCATATCTATCCTTGTCATCGTTACTAAATAACATTGTAAGAGGAAGAAAGAATCAAAATTGTTGCACACTCTATTAAATATTTCTAACATAATTCTGTTTCCTCCTATTTCAAGGAAAAAGACGAACTGCCAGACCGTATTAATTTTAATTTTTAATAGAGATCCTATTGATTTTATGATTAACTTATTATTTGTAGGTTCTGCTAATAAAATCAATGGTTTCTTAATTACAAGTACATCGCTTGGAAATACAATGTCAAGACGCACAAGGTGGTTGAATTAGGGAATATTTGCGTAATCAAATTATTTCTACTTTGTCATCATAATTTGTCAATTATATGGAGTTAGAGTGAGGTAAACTTTACCATTATGGGGAAGCATAATATATATGTGTATAAATATTACTGTGTGACTATGAAATTGAAAGTATTTAACTAGTATAAAAATTTATAAATAATCAAATTTTCATTAGTTTTTCAATTCAAATTCATACACATTATATACATCACAGATACAGAGAAATGTTGATACACCGAATATTAATAATGGTTTATAAAAATTAAATTACTTGCAAAATTATTAAAAAAGAGTCATATAAATATAATGGAAAGTTCTTTGTAATTTAACATGTTTTCATATTATATGAAAATAATAATAAAAATAGTAGAAAAATGTTTATATATTTTTTAAAAAATGTAGTAGTAAATTACTACTAATAAAAATGTGACAGTTTGAAACATTAGTAATTATGTATTATAATATATGGTATATGGACTTAAAAAACTGCCGAATGCGACGGTTTGATGAAAATGAACTCCAAGTATCACAGACTGCAAAAGTATACTCTTACAAATATTAGTTTAATAATAATTAAATACATAAAAATTAAACAATAAAAAGTATTAATAATATAAATATTAGTTAACTATTTTTTTGTACAAATAACTTTTATTAAAATGTAGAATAGCAAATAAGAGAGAAAAACTTGTAAAACTAAAAGCAGTGACATTTGATATTGTTTTTTTTCAGATCGGTTCATGGCCGGAATTTACGTATCAGCCGGCACTCATGGTCGCCTCCTTCACTCACCAGCCGCCCGTCACCGTCAGCGTCCGCGCAGCAGACTGCGGCAAGCCGCGCAGCCGTTCCCCTTACCTACTCCATACTTACCGACGTAGTGCGATCCATTCGACCGATTCCCCAGAATCCCATCGAAGTTTCCCGCCCAGCTAATCGACAATTCGCGATAAGCTAATCAGCAGGACTGTATTTGTTACTACCTCTAACTTTTTTTAGATATTTCATAGATTTTTGATATTTTTGGTATATCGGAACCAGTACAAGACTTTGTTGTGTGGCCTTAATTTTTTACCTGATTCGTATTTCGTACATATTATAAGCGTGGCCTTAATGTTAGTTTGTAGTAGACTGTCGCCTTTGTCCATCCTATCCTAATCAAATCCCAAAAAAGATGGGCAGCAGGCGTTCCTTCATGAGCACCAGAACTCATACCATTGGTAAGTAAACCACGATTATTGGAATATAAACAGAAGAAACAGATTGTTAAAGCAGTTGCATGTTCAGAAGTCGTTGTGGGGTTTATTGTGATGTTTATTTGGACATTGAAATTCGAGCCCTATCACTTTCATATCGACATGCAATCCTCCGAACAATTTTCAAATTAATTATCGAATTTGCTCGTCTTTCTTTTACGAAAATAAAATTAGTCAAAACACAATTATGTTTGCATAATGTAGACTTTTGCTTTATTTTCGTGTTTGCGACTTAATTTACGTAACAATGGCGGGGTTGAAACTAGAACTTGAGAAACTATCGACTGCCTCGTAAAATTACCCTTACAATTCAAGGTTAATAATATACAATGTAGACTAAGGTGTGGAAACCTAAATTACTTAGGCAGTTAAATATAATAAGCGTTTTCACTGCTTCCCTTTTCTGAAGTTTATTATGTTTATAATTAAATAGTACGTTTTCTTGTTAGTTAGTCTACTTATTTTTACCTATATTATCGTTTTTTCGCTTATGTTAATCTAGAAAGGATTATATTTTTAAATAATTATATATATTTATAGTTTATTACACAATAAATGAACACAAAGTAATATTTTTAACTAATACATTACCCTGCAAAAAATGTGACTAGTTTTCTACTAACACACAGTTGAAGTAACGTAAATTTCAATATTACAAATATTGACAATGTCAAGTAAATGTCCCACATATTATGTCCGAGACAGAACAACTAATGTCATCGATACTGTCAAAATGTATTAGTGAATTGTTTAATTTATTTTGTAAGTAAATACATTGTTTAATTATATTAATTGATTTCAAAATCAAAGCCATCATGAAACAAATCTAACTACATAAAAAAGGTAAGTTGTGATCCTTACAACTACCAAATTGTAAAAAAAATTTTGAGTTACATTACAAATTTTAAAACTGCATAACTACATAATCATACAATTACAAGCACAAGCGACCTCCTTATCAGTGCTTTTCCTCTATGTTGTCATTATGCACAAAACGTGTCCGGCAACAAGAAACCTTGAACTAGCAACTAATTAATAATTTAAAAGAACATCTGTGAAACAGTCGACATGAAATTTTAAAGAGTCTAGTCTTGGGAACTCCTGCATTTGCAAGCGTACACGTCGGTTGTTGGTCATAATCGCTGAAAAATAATTGTGTTGTCTATTTTACTATTTTTTATTTGGCGGTGTGACACATGTACTGAATCGATGTGTAATTAGAACGTCGATGAGGCGCAGTATTATGTTTAATTATGGATGGATAAACGGATAAATAGTTTTCGATACTTACATAAATGACTAAGTAACAGGTGATTTCATCGTTGGATTTTGGTGTACATATATTTTATTCCCACGTGACTGGAAACATTAAATATACGCAATAATGTTTATCAGTGGTAATTTCTTTTAAAAAAAGTTACTACGAAACTATTACCTTTTACATTCACTATTTTCGTTACTTATTGATTGCGTTTCATTATTTTATTTATACCCACACACACAGAGTTCAGCGGTAAAAATTGCGACTTAAAATTATATTATTAAAGTTAGAATAAAATATAATACAATTAAATTTTTATAAAATAGTCTAAGGAAACTGAATGTAATATGTAATATATTTAATGTTTCAATATAAAATTTTCAAGCATTTATTTATAATAAATAAAATAAAATAAAAAAATTACTGAAAATAATAAAATAAAAATTTAAACAAATTTCACAACAACAATAAATAAATTGTTACATCTATAATATACAATTAATAAAAATTAAAGATTTAATTCGAAATCACTCACTTGCGCGGTGAGCCACCTATTGTCGAGTAGCGATAGGACCTCGGACTCGTAGATTTCCCCGAGAACATGACATGTAAACTGCCTGCAAGACCGACGCAAAGATGGAAGAAAGTGTACATAAAATTTTTTTTAACGAAATCTTTGACACAGTCGTTGTCTAATTGAAGAGTGTGGAACGTGCCATGAAAATGCGGTACCATGAAGTTATGTGACACATAAATTATTAATTTGGGTGTACATCACCGTGATAGACGAAAACCACGACCCAATGTGTTCGAATCGTTAGTGTGATTCGTACCATGGTCTATTTTTAATCCCATCCATTATTTATCGGAGTTATTAACGCACCAGTGACATCAAATAAACACACAATCCGATGTTATTAAACAGTGTGATAAAATGGATTTTGAACTGGAGGTATTCGAGGTGTATGATGACAGTGAACAGCAAACCAGCAAGAGACATTTGAAACACACAAGGAAAAAATGTAAACAAAAAGGCTCCGTTCTCAATCTGGAGACAGACAATGACATTAACAGGTCCAAGTCCAGTGTAGTTAGTAGTGACCGAAGACCAATTAGTCTGAGGGAGTCCATTCTTAGTGTTTTTAGTAAGTTCAAGGTGTGGAGGGATCAGAAAAGGTATCAGACCAATGTTCCAGATAAGTTAGATTCACCTCACTCTTCCAAAGACATTCATAAAGGTTATATTCCATGTGGTAAGTGGTTCAAGTGGATTTGGATTAATTGACTGAAGTCATGCAACATTCAAACTGTATAGTGTACCCTAATTTTTTATTAATAAAATACTGTCTCAACTTTCAAACTCTGAAAACTGTTGTCTTTCTATATTTCAACATGTTTCTATAAATGTGTAATTTTTCTGTTTTAAAATTTTATATCACAAGTGGCTTTATTAATAGTCAAAGAAAAATCAATTTAATGTGTCACAGATTGATGTGTGTAATTGTGGTTTAAATATAATACTTTCATTTAACCTCAAGTGTTGTCTAGTTCAAGGTTTTTAATTAAATAGTCTGTTATTATACTGGGATTTAGCTATTTAGCAATGAAGTTTTGTATTGTTTAACAACTACAATTTAAAAAATAACATGCGAACTTTGAAATCATTATCATTAAAATTTTATGCAAATCATGTTTTTCATGTATCATGTTTAGTTTTTGCTCTGATTTAATATTGGAGAAAAAGTTAATGGGTAATTTATTCTAATTAGATTTGAATTCTACCAATAATATTTATTTTTATATTCTTTTCATAAATCCTCCATCCATAAAAAAGGTATATGCGGTTTAGTCAGGAAAATTCCCAAACTAAATATCTATAAAATAATGTGTAACAGGAAACAACAAATCATATTTGAAACTGTTGTTTTTGGCATGACAATCCTGTATTAAGTGTTATCGCCCAATCCAAATTTTACGATTTTTTAAATTACGATATCAAATTTAGTTTAATATTGCCAAAAAATGTCAGATGAATTATTTTATGAGTTATTTAACATTGAAACAACTAGTTAAATATTTACATTCATGTGGAACATTTGCACTCAATATTATTAGCTTTTATTTAACCTACTAAGCTCGTAAAAAATAAATGTATTTCAATCTATTTATATAGATAGAACAGCACATGAACTGTTTCTCAACTAGGTATAAATAAAGATTTTCCATCTCAAATATTTCTCAATTTATGTTTCATTAATTTCATAATTGATATTTTTTTCAGATAGTCAAAGAAGAATTCGAGCAAATGATAAACAGTTCAACTCGCAATTTCGTTATGCTGTAAGTATTAATCTCGTTTTCGTCACACGTTGAATGTGATTAATGTGAATGCGTTGCACTACTCGTTTTTGAGAAATACTAACATGCAACGGTTATATTTATCCATCATAATAGTCTATTGCAGGGCTTCATCCAACGCGCCAGATTATTTACGAAACGATAAATCACTTATGTTCCGTTTTCATTACAGAGCAACTACATCAAGACATCAAAGTACAGTATCCTGACGTTCCTGCCGCTGAATCTGTTCGAGCAGTTCCAGCGGCTGGCCAACTTCTATTTTTTGTGCCTTCTCGTGCTGCAGCTGATACCGGCCATCAGCAGTCTCACGCCCGTCACCACTGCGCTACCCCTCATCGGCGTGCTCGGACTCACTGCCATCAAAGATGCATACGATGACATCGTGAGTTTCGTCTTTAATATTCTTTTACCGGGTGCCAACTAAAAAAATAAATATTAAATTGAATAATATAGACTCAAAACCAACCAAGTCATTTATAAAACGTTTAAAAATCATAAAATTCTATATTTCCTGAGGCGTTGATTAGGATTAATATTATTTGTCATATAAAACATACAGTTTATCTAGTGAATGTTTTTCTTAATATAATACCATTACTGGTCCACATGAAAAGTGTATGAAATAACATTGACATTACTTGTAGATACTCAGTCAAATACTTATTAAGCTTATTTTATGAACGAAATATACACGTTATTAAAATTCCTCTGTTAATACTCGTAATATTTTATTATAATAGATATGTTTTGCTCTCTTACTGTAGCATTAGATGGTCTCTGCTGTATTCCAATTATATAACCACCAACCATATAGTTTATAGTGTTTTTAAAAAAATATGTAGAGTGGATTTATATATTTCGGTGGATTTATATAGCACAACTATTTTAAATATTAATAATTTTATTCAGAGGCAATTGATTTTACTAATTATTTCATCTCTAAAGAATGGCCAGCAGTTTCCTCTAAAAACCTGTAACATTTAACCTTCTAGCAACGTCATATTTCCGATTCTCAAGTCAACAACAGGAAGTCGAGAGTCGTGCGGAAAGGCAAACTGGTCCAGGAACGATGGTCCGAGGTCCAAGTTGGCGACATCATCCGCATGGACAATAATCAGTTTGTCGCCGCCGACATCCTGCTGTTGTCGTCCAGCGAACCGAACGGGCTGTGTTACATAGAAACCTCAGAACTCGACGGGTAAAAAGCTAATTTCGCATTTATTGACATCACAAATAATCTAACATCATTTGCAGTGAGACGAATTTGAAATGCCGCCAGTGCCTGACGGAAACGGAGGCAATGGGCGAGGACAACGCGTTGCTGGGTGAGTTCGACGGCGAGATCATCTGCGAAACGCCGAACAATTTGCTGAACAAGTTTGAGGGCGTGCTGGTGTGGAAGAACAAGACGTACGCGCTCGACAACGACAAAATAATATTGCGCGGTTGCGTGCTGCGTAACACACAATGGTGCTACGGCGTCGTTGTCTTTGCTGGCAAAGACACGAAGCTGATGCAGAACAGCGGCAAGAGCAAGTTCAAGCGCACCAGTATAGATAGGCTCCTTAACTTTTTAATTATAGGTGTAAGTAAAGCTTCGTCAACCATATCGAATACGGTTATTAATCTTCAATTTTTCCAATTACAGATAGTATTTTTTTTATTGTCCATGTGCCTTTTCTGCATGGTGGCGTGCGGTATATGGGAGTCGTTGGTCGGCCAGTACTTTCAGACATTCCTGCCATGGGACACTCTGGTGCCCTCGGAGCCCTTGGGCGGTGCCACCACTACCGCCCTCCTGGTGTTCTTCTCGTACGCCATCGTCCTCAACACCGTCGTGCCGATCTCGCTTTACGTCTCCGTCGAGGTGATACGGTTCGTCCAAAGTTTTCTCATCAATTGGGACGAACAAATGTACTATTGCAAAACGGGGACCCACGCCAAGGCGCGCACCACCACACTTAACGAGGAACTAGGTAACACATAGATATTCTGTTATATTAACCACATTTAATTGACTTTCCTTTCAGGCCAAATCGAATACATATTCTCAGACAAAACGGGAACACTCACACAAAACATAATGACGTTCAACAAATGCTCGATCGGCGGCATCTCCTACGGCGATGTGATCGATCAGCGAACCGGCGACATAATTGAAATAACCGAGGATACGGAGTCCATAGATTTTTCGTTCAATCCCGAATTCGAGCCGGAATTCAAGTTCTACGACGGCAAACTGTTGGAAGCCGTCAAACGGAAGGATCCCGAAGTGTTCAGTTTCTTTAGATTGCTGGCGTTGTGCCACACCGTCATGTCCGAGGTGCAGGACGGCAAGCTGGAGTATCAGGCCCAATCGCCGGACGAAGCGGCCCTCGTCTCGGCCGCACGAAATTTTGGTTTCGTTTTCAAAGAACGTTCTCCTAACAGCATCACCATTGAGGTGATGGGCCAAAAGGAGGTGTACGAACTGCTGTGCATTTTGGATTTTAATAATGTTAGGAAAAGAATGTCGGTAATACTCAGGAAAGACGGGAAGTTAAGGCTGTATTGTAAAGGTGCTGACAATGTGATTTATGAGAGGCTGAAGGATGGAAATGATGATGTTAAGAACAAGACTCAGGAGCACTTAAATGTATGGATCAAAAACAACAAATTAATAATATTTGTAATGTTCCTTTTTGTTTGTTTATAGAAATTTGCTGGTGAAGGTTTACGGACTCTTTGCCTAGCTTCACGTGATCTCGACGAGGATTTTTTTAACGACTGGAAAAAACGACACCAAGAAGCGGCGGTGTCGTTAGAAAACAGGGACGAACTTCTTGACGCAATATATGAGGAAATCGAACGGGACATGATACTTATTGGAGTGACGGCAATAGAGGACAAGCTGCAGGACGGTGTTCCCCAGACGATAGCGAACTTGATATTGGCCAACATCAAAATTTGGGTACTTACAGGTGATAAACAAGGTAACATAATTATATAAATTGCTTCATATGACACTTTACAAACGTTATCGTTGCAGAAACTGCCATCAACATTGGATACTCGTGTCAGTTGCTGACTGACGACATGGTCGACGTGTTCATAGTGGACGCGTCCTCATTCGACGAGGTTAACCACCAACTTCTCAAGTTTCGCGACAACATACGCGCCAACATCAAGATTATGAACGCGTACCAGCCTAAAAGAGCCGGTGCCGGCGATATTGACGTCCACTTGGAGACGTCGAACGGCAAGGCGGCGGCCGACAACGCCGCTAACCATTCTACGGGAACGTCGACGCCGCCGCAACAGCATTCGCAGCCGGTTCCGGCCGTCAGTGTCGTTACCTTCAGGTGGGATGCAATAGAACAATGTGACAATACGAGAGCAAGGTAGACATGATGGGGGAAAGGTTCTTTCATTTTTATATTTAATTCTTTGATTAATGATTTTTTGTTGTGCCTTACCTTTTTTTGGTATTTGAAACTTTTTGGCCTGTGGTTCTAAATTTACCTCACTACAAATTAAAACACTAACAGATAAATTTCTGATTATATGTTTGTTAGATTAGAACAGTGTTAACATGTTGGCATCACATCTCTCCCAGTCGCCCAAAAATAAACGTAATCTGTTCTTGACACACTTGAGGCAATTAAAGTTCCTTTAATGAGTGTGTGGTGTCACAAAAAAATTTACCTTAGATAGTTTAGAATAGAAACGTGGATCTGTACGATATTAATCTACCTGCTCTCTAATATTTGATATGCTTGATGTTTTTACTGGTTGTTTTATGTATTAAACAATTAGTACATCCATTATAGTTGATTATTGTTCTGAATTTATTGAATGTTATAAATTATTTTAATTATTTATTTTGCGCACCTTTTATAGTAGTTTGATATTTATTCATATTACGACTCCTTAGTTGTATCCTTTATGTTTATGTCATAGCTAACAATTGGTACCTTAAATTTGTATTTATTGCATGACCAAATGAAAAGAAATTCACTTGAGTAATAATAAATAAATAAAGGAACTTCACTTTGATGTCCTAATAACTTCTGTTTTCTGTCACTAACATTTGAGTTGGATTATACAAAAGTGATAACTATTATGTTCCATTACTTGTTATTCCCACATAAATAGAAAATTATTTGACCCCATTATATTGTTTACAAAACTCGCCAACATTATTGTCAATTCCAGCACTGAACTAGAATATCATAGTCCGGAAGAGACGACGACGGACGAAACGAATTCCGACTTCGCAATCGTGATAAATGGTCACTCTCTTGTCCATTGCTTGCACCCGCAACTGGAACGACTGTTCTTGGACGTAGTGATGCACTGTAAGTCTGTGATTTGTTGTCGGGTGACACCGCTGCAGAAGGCTCTGGTTGTCGAACTCATCAAGAAGAACAAACATGCCGTCACTCTGGCAATCGGCGACGGCGCCAACGACGTGTCGATGATTAAGGGTATGTCGCAAACCCAAACGACGGTCGGCGTTATGTGATTGGTTTTTATTTTACAGCTGCCCATATTGGAGTGGGTATATCCGGCCAGGAGGGTATGCAGGCTGTACTGGCATCCGACTATTCGATAGCGCAGTTCAGGTTTTTGGAAAGACTGCTGCTGGTGCATGGCAGATGGTCGTACTACAGGATGTGCAGCTTTCTGCGGTACTTCTTCAACAAAAATTTTGCATTCACTTTGTGCCACTTTTGGTATGCGTTTTTCTGCGGGTTTAGCGCGCAGGTAAGACGTATTTCAATCGGTTTATGGCCTCCATAATTTGACACTTTTCTATTGTTGCAGACTGTGTTTGATCCAATGTATATATCAATTTATAATCTTTTTTATACATCTTTACCCGTCCTCGCAGTCGGCATATTCGACCAAGACGTAAATGAGAAGAACTCTGTGCTGTACCCTCAACTGTATCGGCCGGGACACATGAACTTATTTTTTAACAAGAAGGAATTTTTTCGAAGTGCCATGCAGGGATGTTACGTGTCCGGAATATTGTTCTTTATTTCGTTCGGTAACATTTTTCGATTTTAGAGTTCATATCAGACGACTTATTTTACTTAATTTAGGCACTTACTATGATGCTGTGAGTCCTGATGGACAAGGACTGTCGGATTATATGCTTTTCTGCAGTGCAACGGCCGCGATGTTAGTTATTGTAAACACAGCCCAGGTAAATATATAAGAAATTAACCTTTTTCTTTTTTTTTTAATACATACAAGCCATTTTAAGAAATTATAATAAATTTATTTCGTTTACTTCAATTTATTGAAATTAATTAACATTACCAAAACAATTATAATTTAACTGGTACAGAGTAAGGATAACTTAAATTTTTTGTAATCATTCAAATATACATTATTTTATTATGATATGCTGGTTATTTAAGGTCTCTTAATCGAAAAATCCTTGAAGGAATATCCGCTAATTGATTCTTCATTTTTGAAAACAGCTTTTTGAATTTTACTCTTTGGACTGCCTTGAGTCTGTAACCAGGTTTTCATCTCCTGTATAGCGTTTCCCGGTCCTTCGATGACACCTACCACAGTTCCAACATCAGTATTTTTGACCCATCCTTTCAATTTTAACTTATTCGCCTGAAGGTCGGTGTATTTACGAAAATACACGCCTTGCACTTTGCCAAATACTTCATATTCTACTCTCTTTAATGACATGTTAGGTGTTTCTATAAAATTATTATTTGTAATAAAATCGAATATAGAAATTTGACGATTGAAATGACTACTGACAACTTAATAAAACCATGGTGACAATAATAATTAAAGTTTTAAATCTAGCCATACTTGAGAAAAATAAATTTTACAGATTGCTTTGGATACTCAATACTGGACAGTGTTTAACCATATAGTGACTTGGGGCTCTCTGGCGTTCTTCTTTATTGCCGACTACTTCTACAACTACGTGTTCGGCGGCCCGTACGCCGGTTCCTTGACCAAAGCGATGAAGGAGGCAAACTTCTGGTTCACCACACTACTGGTCGTCATCATGTCAATAATGCCCGTTCTAGCATGGAGATTCTACTTCGTCGACGTGGCGCCCACACTTTCAGACAGGGTATGTGATTACGTCTAATGAATGGTCACGAATTTTTCAATACTAAACACATATTCTAGGTGCGGTTGAAGCAACGAATGGCCCAAGTTCGCTCGCGACAAAGCCAAGACGTGCTGCGCACTCCTTCTGCACGCCGGGCCCGACGTTCCATCCGCTCGGGCTACGCGTTCGCCCACCAGGAAGGTTTCGGCCGCCTGATTACGTCAGGCAAGATAATGCGCAAACTGCCCAACACTACCGATTACATAATTGGGAAGCTGCAGGGCGGCAGCAGCGGCAAGAACAACGTGCCATCCGCGCCACCGCCGTCGCAAGAGGGCAGCAGCGGAAGTCGGGCACCTATTCAAGATTTGGACACTATAAATCTGTGAGGTGCGAGGTTCGGTGCGACACTGAGAGAATGGGGGTGATGTTTTCTTAGTATGGTGCAAAACAGATAATCGGAGTCGAGAGGTGGACGAAATAGTTGACACCAACTCAAATCGCCGACTTATTTTTTTTAACAGATGTTTGATAATAATTTATTAGAAAACGATGATTTTCAAGATTTTTAAGTGTAAAGAGTATAGAAGATATTTTCATAAGCATATACCGCCACTTTAACTCGACTTGAACGCACCTATAACTCATATAAAGCATTACCACAAATAGATGCCTTAAACATAACACTCAAACATTGAGATTATGTTAAACAAACGTAACGACTTAATATTGTTTGCATTCCTGCGAATACCATTCCATGTGAGGTGTTTTAATGAAGTCCGTTACAGATTTTTGAAATTTTTATTAATGAAATGATATTGTTGCATATCAACTAGATCTTCATAGCCAAGATTCTATCCTTTCAAAAAAGAAATTTGGACAAAATTATTTATTTATTGTAATTGAAATTTTGATATTCTATTTATTACTTTTTGCATTTAGTATTACTGGTTACACAGCTTTAAGATGTTTTATATGACAGTGGTTTTAGCGGTTTTATCTGTTTTGAACATTAAGAGAAAATATTGCCTGGATTGCTACTTAAGCTTTATACATTTTTTTGAAATTTAAGTTAATGTTCTTATAAGTATTATAGCACATATGAAAATTTTTAAAGTTAATGATCTAAAATATTGTTATATTTTACAAAAAGTATTGAAACGTTAATTTGCTAACAAATGTTAAGTATTTGCTATGTGATTTTTCACTTAGGATAGGTATTTGTACAGTATAAATTGTTTTATGTTATTAGACTTAAGCTTCAACTAGTCATCAGAGTATGTTTAATGTTAAAAATCTTTATTACAAAGTTATTTAAAATATATGCTTTCGTTTTTTATAAAATAAATTTATTTTTTCCTTATACACTCTTTCATTTCACCTTATTTACGTCTAAAAACATAATCAAAAAATAAATAACCTAAAAAAATTAAAATATATTTATTACATTGATATTTTTTTAATTTCAATAAATAAAATTTCTTCATATTTACGACAAGTAATTTTTATTAAAAAAAGTACGGTCAAATAGATCATATATAAATTATAAATACATTCAAACAGAAATGGTACATTCAAATATCCAATTATAATGAGATAGTTAATTTTTTTGATTATCACTGTTCTCCTTTGTGTCATCAACTTTTTCTTTTTTTATATCTGGTTCCTCCTTTTTTAGAGTTTCACTATTATCGATTTTAATTGCTCCCTCGGGGCTCTCATCTTGTTTTATTTCTCCTTTCTTTACAACAGTGCCGTTTTTGCTCTTTGCCTTTTTGATGGTGGGTTCTTTCTGTACATCGCGCCGGCGCTTTTTAAAATCCTTTGAAAATTGTGAATATTTCTTACTGTACGTTTTAACATCGCGTTTTAGAATATTCCAGTGTTGCACTTCCCGCGAAGGAGGGTTTAAAATTGGATCATTTTCTGTTTTGTAAACAGGTATTTTCAAGGACAATTTTTCCATAACTTTTTCCATGACTTCGTCGACATACGAATTTATCACCAAGTCTGCTTTTTTATCCTGAAATTCAAAATCAATATATCCAGTATTTTAACAAGAAAACTGAAAATACGTGTTTTGTAGGCTGTAGATTAATAATTGCAACTTTCCCTCCATATTTTTTATTTTTTAGTGGTAATAATCCACTAGGTTTGATTTGCAATGTAGTTCCAAGACATATGTTTAAATTAGCCAGGCTGAAAATTTAATTTTTTGATACTGGTTTATGAACTCAATATCACTTACCTTGATTGATAATCAGCCATATCTAAGTCATATGCAGGCAAATTATCTTCCCAGTCTAAAATTGTGTCATATAGTTTGCCTCTACACACCCTTCCTTGCACTAACGCCCTCCTGCACTCTCCTCCAAGTAGTTTTTTACCCACAGAAGTTGTTGCTGTGTGTCTTACAAATTGACTTAAAAAATTCATGAATATGAATTGCAGTTAAAAATAATAAGGTAATAATTTTACCTCTCACAAACATTACATTGTTCTATGAACATGTTTCCATGCAGTTCTGATATACTGCTTCTTGGTACACCAGATTTTAAATGTAATCCATCTATATTCTGGCTGACAATATACTGAATTTTATTTAAATCTAATAAATGCTTAAGAGCCATGTGAGTTTTTGTGGGAACTGCTTTGTCAAATGATATATTTATTGCAGGTTTTTTGCCCTCTCGTTCCAAAGTCCACACACCTTTTGGACCTCTAAAGAAAAAAAAATATTTTTATCTTGAAATTTCTTTGATAGGATAGCAAGGAAAACTTAGTGTTACATGAGTGTATATTGTTCATGTCATAACAAAAATTCTGTTATACCTAAAATCAGGAATTCCTGCTGCAGTGCTTATACCAGCACCTGTATGGACAACTACATGCTCAGACTCATTTATCCATTTAGCCAGTATTTCACACTTCTCGTCGACTTTTTCTGCATCCTCAAATTTCTAAAAGGAATAAGTTTAAATTAAGTTACATTTAGATCATATTTTACCTCGGGAATCCCCAATATTCCTTTATCCTCGTATGGAGAGAGGCCGTCGGCATAATTGCACGACATTTTAGTCCGATTTTAATCGTATCAATAAGGTTTTGATTCAAAATCCCGGTCTGAAAATTTCGGGGTCGCGGCTTTGGAAACAAAACAATAAAATCGGAAGAACTCTATATTATCTGTGTGTAGAGCCCTCTCTTAAATATTCTTTAGACTATTTTTTGCGTATAGCGTCATCTATTGGAAGTAAACAATATTTTTAAATACCGCTTAACAATAAACTGAAATTAAATAGACCTGAACTATTTTATCAAATTTACATATAAGGCAAATATATTCTAAATGCATACTAGCAACTAATAAAGAATTTGCTTTTCCGAAAGAGAGGTACTATGGTATAGTGTTTGTGTATCAATTTAGTTACATCATTACATAAAAAATGAAGTCTTACAAATAAGAAATTATCAAATTTATATATTTTTTAATGAAGTGTTGTTGTAATAAACAGAAAAAAGATTTATTGGTCTACAACAATAATTTGTTGGTCAATATTATGACAAACAATAAAAATAATTTTTAGTCAATATATCCAACAAATCGAAGATTGAGTTTGTTTTAAGTTTTAAGAAAGAGAATAAAAAACACAATTTTTAATTGCTACAATTTAGATGAAAATTTGTCCATTTTAAAATACAAGTGAAATTTAATAAAATAAAAGATAATATTTAATAGGAATTTTAAACAATTACCAATTAAACAGAACATTCCGATGCACATTTTTTCGATTCTTTCAGTATTAAATACTTTTAATTTGATGTACTATACTGCATACTATAATTATTTTTATTATTGTAAGAAATTCATTTTTCAATGGATAAAACAAAGGGAGTCTATTATTTATTTATACTTTATTAAATTTATGTAGTAGGCTATGAATGTGTAGTAACATGACAAATTATTTTTACAGTTGGCTGTGAATATGTAATGGCCAAAATTAATCAATTACTTGAAATTATCGTTTTTAACATATAATTCAAAAGGATTAATAAAGGCAAAATAAGAATTTAACGTTGATCTGAAGTTTAAATGAAATAATTCAAAGACTACATACCTTTCACATCAGTAATATATCCAATAAGGCACTAATCACAATATTAATTAATCACGCAATAAACCGAACTTCATCAAAGAACCTGCACCACAAACCACCCGATCGAAACGGGGATCGATAACAGAGTGGCCAATCCGCAAACCGACTTTCTGTGAACAGGTTATTTTCGTTAGATACGTTCGACACCTTTTATTCGGTACGGTTCGGAACGCAACTGCAGTGGACGGGAATCCCAACATTGTTGTACATATATAATTTGAAATTTGAAAACATTTATTCTAAGTATAAAAAATATAATAAATCAGTTTCGACTAATAATAATCAAAAAGTTGATCAAATTGTTATTTTATATTAATTGTTATTACATATTAACAAATGTAAAAAAACTAAAAGAAAAATAAATAAAGTTTTAATTATATAATATTGTAAAATACCCAAAATTATATTTGTCTTTATGACAAATCAAGGGAAATACAAAATAAATATATTCTATTCTCGCTTGTTTCTGCATTTCGTGCGTCATCAGATAGGACATAATTCAAAATTGTATCTCTGCAATAGAAGTACAATTTTGAAAATCCTATGACAAGCCTTACAATTTAAAAATACAATTTTGGGTAATTTGTAGGTGAGCTTGTCGCCGCATTTACGGCGAAAATTATTCAATTCAAAAATACTAATCCTCGCTGAGTAAATGCAGCCCTACACTAAGTTACAATTTACTAAAATACTAATACTGTATCATCCTAAAAAAATTAAAATTATTAATTATTATGAATTCCTGCAAATAAAAAAATAATTAAAAATGAACAAAAGGGGAATTTGTTGGTCAATAATATGACGAACGAAAGGAATTAGTAGGTCAGGAATTTTGTTCAATAAATGTGATGTAAATAAAACAAAATAAAGTTTCTCTAATTTATTTAAGCTGAAAGAGAGGGTCTTATTGGTATTATTTAAAAGGCATATATATGAATACAATATCCCTGAAAATCATACCAAACAAACATTTAACACAACAGTATCTTTAATTTATTTGAGCTGAAATGAATGTCTGGTTGGGACAAAGAAAATAAAAATAAATCATTCCTGAAAATCATAAAAGATATCTTTCTTACATTTTTCAAAAACATATTTATATATATAAATCAGAACATCATGATGCAAGATGATTTGGAATTAAAATCAATATCAAAATAAAAATTCAAAAACTTACTTTGCACTGCCAGTGGCCTAGTTAACTAGTTTCGTTCTGGACCTACCTGAAATTAATCAAAAACCTTACGTTAACATCATTGTTGCAAGGATAATTAAAATTATGAATTATTACCTTTAATGACCTTTCCCTGTTGCTTTATCGTCTTTCCAATAGTTGATTGGGTCGTCATGGTCCAGATGTGAGCAGGTCTTGACGATCAACGAAGAAATGAACAAAAAAGCTTCTCTCAATGTTTAACCAGAAAAAGACCTATTTAAAAACCCAAATATGATACAATGCAATTATTCATACTAAATAATCGATGCTATACTTATCCATGCAAAATTTTATACCATGCATTTTTTCTCAACTGATGTATGTTCACTCTACTTAATCCAAATAAAGTTGAATTATAGTCATGATGTTATCATTTAAAGCATGCATTTATTCTTATGAACTAATCCATGCAAAAGTTTTATACCATGCATTTATTCTCAACTGTTGTATATTCACTCTACTTAATCCAAGTAAAGTTGAATTATTGTCATGATTTTATCATTTAAAGCATGCATTTATTCTTATGAACTAATCCATGCAAAATTTTATACCATGCATTTATTCTCAACTGTTGTATATTCACTCTACTTAATCCAAGTAAAGTTGAATTATTGTCATGATTTTATCATTTAAAGCATGCATTTATTCTTTTGAACTAATCCATGCAAAATTTTATACCATGCTCTCAACTGATGTATATTCACTCTACTTAATCCAAGTAGAGTTGAATTATTGTCATGATTTTATCATTTAAAGCATGCATTTATTATGAACTAATCCATGCAAAATTGTAACCATGCATTTATTCTCAACTGATGTATATTCACTCAACTTAATCCAAGTAAAGTTGAATTATTGTCATGATTTTATCATTTAAAACATGCATTTATTCTTATGAACTATTCCATGCAAAATTTTATACCATGCATTTATTCTCAATTGATGTACATTCACTCTACTTAATCCAAGTAAAGTTGACTTATTGTCATGATTTTATCATTTAAAACATGCATTTATTCTTATGAACTATTCCATGCAAAATTTTGTACCATGCATTTATTCTCAATTGATGTATATTCACTCTACTTAATCCAAGTAAAGTTGAATTATTGTCATGATTTTATCATTTAAAACATGCATTTATTCTTATGAACTAATCCATGCAAAATTGTATACCATGCATTTATTCTGAACTGATGTATATTCACTCTACTTAATCCAAGTAAAGTTGAATTATTGTCATGCTCTTAAATGATGTATATTCACTCTACTTAATCCAAGTAAAGTTGAATTATTGTCATGATTTTATCATTTAAAGCATGCATTGATTCTTATGAACTAATCCATGCAAAATTTTATACCATGCATTTTTTCTCAACTGATGTATATTCACTCTACTTAATCCAAGTAAAGTTGAATTATTGACATGATTTTATCATTTAAAACATGCATTTATTCTTATGAACTAATCCATGCAAAATTTTATACCATGCATTTATTCTCAACTGTTGTATATTCACTCTACTTAATCCAAGTAAACTTGAATTATTGTCATGATTTTATCATTTAAAGCATGCATTTATTCTTTTGAACTAATCCATGCAAAATTTTATACCATGCTCTCAACTGATGTATATTCACTCTACTTAATCCAAGTAAAGTTGAATTATTGTCATGATTTTATCATTTAAAGCATGCATTTATTCTTATGAACTAATCCATGCAAAATTTTATACCATGCATTTTTTCTCAACTGATGTATATTCACTCTACTTAATCCAAGTAAAGTTGAATTATTGTCATGATTTTATCATTTAAAACATGCATTTATTCTTATGAACTAATCCATGCAAAATTTTATACCATGCATTTTTTCTCAACTGATGTATATTCACTCTACTTAATCCAAGTAAAGTTGACTTATTGTCATGATTTTATCATTTATAACATGCATTTATTCTTATGAAATATTCCATGCAAAATTTTATACCATGCATTTATTCTCAATTGATGTATATTCACTCTACTTAATCCAAGTAAAGTTGAATTATTGTCATGATTTTATCATTTAAAACATGCATTTATTCTTATGAACTATTCCATGCAAAATTTTATACCATGCATTTATTCTCAACTGATGTATATTCACTCTACTTAATCCAAGTAAAGTTGAATTATTGTCATGATTTTATCATTTAAAGCATGCATTTATTCTTATGAACTAATCCATGCAACATTTTATACCATGCATTTATTCTCAATTGATGTATATTCGCTCTACTTTTACATTTATTTTTAATTGATTGATACTCCACTTAATTCAAGTAGAGTTCATTTATTCTGAAATATTGTCATTTAAAGCATGCATTTATTCTTATAAACTATCCATGTAAAGTTTTATCCATGCATTTTTTAAAAGAATTAACTAAATTTATATTTCTAGATAGGAATTGGTATAATATAGTTCCAATACATAATTGTAATAAAAGAACATCATTAGTGTGCTGTTTAAATGAAATAATTGAATAACTACGTAAACAATTGATTTGTAAGAAAAAGGCACCTATCTTTCAATCCATGGTCATATCCAGTATATCTAATAAGGCACAAATCACAACACTAATTGAACAAACGAGTCACAACACTAAACCGAACTGCACTACCGAATTAACTTGGAGGGGTATGGTGGCGCGGACCAACATCCCAGCCCACCTAACCGGTCGATACGAAAGTCGATATCAGACTGACTGGTCTGACTCACGCGGCGTCTTATATAGCGGCTAATGGCGGTGACTCATCCCTTGCGTCTGATTGGTCGACGTCGAGTGTTTGTTAAGTCATGCGTATCGAGAACGTTTTCAACCGAATTGAAAATTTTCCTATACAATATTTGAATTTTAAACTAATATCACCTATTGTATTATAGTAAATAATTGTTTATATGTTATTATAATCATTATATTTAATATAACATATAGTTAAAGTTAAATTAATTTTATAATTGTCAATTTATAAACAATAGATTCATTTCAATCGAAAGGAAATAATAAGAAATAACAGAAATACAACAATTTGAAAGATACAAATAATATCCAAAATTTATTGTAAAAGTACATAAATATATATGACAAATCTAGAAATTGTATAGTAAAATTTTCAATTCGGTTGGTGACTCGCCCCATGCGTCACATTCTCAATCGAATTGAAAATTTTCCTATGTAATACTTTAATTTTAAACAAATATCACCTATTGTTTTATAATAAATAATTGTTTTACTCTCTATTGAAATATATATATATATATATATATATATATATATATATATATATATATATGTATATATATATATTATTTATTATAAAATAATATATAAATTTGTATTATTATTGACACATATTATTAATTCTTAACGTATTTAATTATATATATTTATGTATTTTTACAATAAATTTTGGATATCATTTATATCGTTCAGATTGTTGTATTTTCTTTATTTATTATTATTTACTTTCGATTGAAATGAGTCTATTGTTTTGTAAATTATCGATTATAAAATTATCTTAACATTAACAATATGTTATATTAATTATAATTATTGTAATAACATATAAACCATTATTTATTACAGGTAAAGTTGCAGAATCGGTCACTCTAAGGAACATTATCTAGCGCATGCGTCGTGAGGCGCTGATTTCGCGCTTCTTGAACATTTTGAAGTGCAGTGTTGTCGGTTTGCAACGGTCAAAATATTCGAATCATTTTTTATGGTTGAATTATTGTTATGTTGTTGAGTATGTATTATACTTTTTATTTTTTTGGTAAGTATATTATTTCTTCTGATTTGATGATTATTGCTCATTATTAAAATATTATACTTATGGCGTTTTTAAAAACAATATATTATTCCTATTCTTCTGCTAATTACTTTCTTAATTTATTTGTATGCTCATTTAATATATTTTACTTCATAGATCTTTCTCATTTTTAAAATATTATACTTTTATTCCTTTAGTAAGATTATTTTTAATTTGTTAGCAGTCATATTTTAAGTTATCTTACTTTATAGATTATTTGTGTGCTGCATTTATTATTTTTTTTGTACAATCTTAATTTATTGATACGGGTCGTTAATTAATTAATATATTTTACTATATAGATAATTGTATTGTATTTAATTAAAAATGTTTTTAATTTTTATTATTTTTTAATTTATTCCAATTTATTAATAAATTTATACTATATTTGCATTGAACAATTTTTTTCGAGTTACATAGACCATGACTGTTCCTCGGAAGATCTGTTTCCATCGTACCTCCACGAATTCATATGGAGAAATAAATTTAAAAATCATAATATCTTTATGAGCATTTTAAATTGTATTAGGGAGCAATATCCAGTGGAATAGATTTTTTTGTTTTAATTGATTTTGTTTTTTATTATAAAATATATAAATATATCTTTTTTGTTAATTTTATATTAATGTTGTAAATTTACCTAATTTACCTTTGAAAATTTACCTAATTATTTAATAAAGAACTTTTAATTAGATAGTTAAACTACCAAAGAAATATAGAATAAATAAAAAATGAATATACTAATTAATAAAGTGATTTGAATTTTATCTCTTTTCGAATTCAACCACATAAATAATATAAGTCATACATAAAAAACATAATAAATTACATATATATTTTTCTAAAAATCATTTCTCTACATATTTCGTTAAAAATGAAATCTGGCAACTATGCTGTCTAAAATCTCCGAAACAGACGATTTCAAATCCAGTTGACGCATGCGCTACAAATATTCCTTAGAGTGACCGATTCTGCAACTTTACCTTATTACAAAAGAATAGTTGATTTTGTTTAAAATTCAAATATTGTATAGGAAAATTTTCAATTCGGTTGAGAATGATTTCGATACGCATGATTTAACAAAAACTCGACGTCGACCAATCAGACGTAAGGGATGAGTCGCCGCCATTAGCCGCCATTAGCCGACATTAGACGCCGCGTGAGTCAGACCAGTCTGTTATCGACCGTCATATCGACCGGTCGGATGGGACGTGGTGGTGGTTCACACCACCTTACCCTCAAAGTTAATTTGGTGGTGCAATTCAGTGTGGTGACTCGTGTATTCAATTAGTGTTGTGATTAGTGCCCTATTGGATATGCTGGATACGACCATGGATTGCAAGATAGGTGCCCTTTTGTTGCGAATCAATTGTTTACGGAGTTATTCAATTATTTTATTTGAACGGTACATTAATGTTTTTCTTTTATCACAATTATATTTGGAAATTATTTTATACCATTTCCTACGTAGAAATATAAATTTAGTTAATTCTACAGAAACTTAAATACAATAAACGCTATGAATATTTTTTATAATATCAATATATATATGTTAGCTTACGTCATCACCTTCACCGATGGACCGATGCGACGTGCTCACATCTATTTAGACTAGTTTTGTTTTATAAGCAAATCTGAAGTATTTGTTTACATTTAATATTCGGGGCAGTTCTTAAGAAAGAACCAGGCAGTCAAGCTTTAGATGTCGAGGGTTAAAGTACGTTTGTTGTAATAAAGCGTATTATTGTGAATTTAGTGTTTTAATCAAACTAAAAAGACAGATTAATAGTCACTAATCTATCATCAGAAGTGGGATATCTTCTCGTGAATTATTTCCGGAAGAAAGGACCTAAAAAAATAAATTTTTTTTTTGTGTTTCTTTGTGAACGAACAATGGCAGACAATAGTGAAAAACGCGACCGCGCAGTGAGTCCGAACGTTGTGAACATTACCGAAAGTGTATCGGAGACGGACAATAATATGGCGTTGTTATTTAAAATGCAGCAAGAAAATAACAACAGTTTCCAAAAACAAATCATGGAAATTTTGTCGACAATGGCCAACGCCCAAACTACTCAAGCAACATTGAGGGTGACTGCGCAGACGCAACCTGTTTCCGCTTCAGTATCAGAAGGTGTAAGTGCCGCGGCGGCGCAGTTTCGACTTGCAAGTTTTGACCCAGATGATACACCGTTTACTATGGTTGAGTGGATGGATGATGTTACTAGGATCCAACAGGAGCTGGAAATATCCGATACTCTTATTGTTTTAAAAGCTGGTCATGCTTTACGAGGACGTGCAGCACGCTTTTATCAACATTGGAAACCTATTATTAGAGATTGGGCTTCTTTTCGACGAGATTTTGAAATTGCGTTTCCTGAGTTAGGTACTCCTGCTACTCGTATCAGAAATTGTTTAGCAATTAAGAGTTCAAGTTTTGATTCACTAGTAGAATACGGTAACGCCAAATTAACAGCAATTAGAAGATTTTATTCAGACTTTCCATGGAATGTTGTGTTAAGTCTTGTTGAATACGATATTCAAAACACAGAAGTGAAAAATCGAATCTCCTTGCTAGCTCCTACATGTGATTCTGAACTATTAAAACTGTTGGCTACCTGTGATGCGAATAAATTGAACGCTGGTGTGCGAGAGCGTGAATTGTCACGAAAACGACCGTATAGCTTTCGTGATCAGCGTTCGTTTCAAGGAAACTGCAGAAGATGTCAACGCTATGGACATAAAGCAGTGGATTGCAAAAATGCGGAAAAAGTACAGAATATGTCGGAAAAGGTACAGCCGGGTCCTTCTGGAGTACATCAAAGAAATTTTTCGTCTGGCAACAACACCTCAGCAAATAAGAAGTTTTGTAACATCTGTGGAGTGAATGGACATTCAGAAGATACATGCTATAGTAAAAAACAATGACATGAGGCATCAAAACGAGTGCTCCTGGCAAAAAACACTCGTTTTATCCGTTCATTTCCATCAGCTAGGGTCACTAACAATTCCATGATCAGTTCAATATCATACTTAGTAGACACAGGTGCAGATATCTCAATACTTCACGAAAAAATAGCGAAAGCCTTAGACTCGCAAATTCAACCGGATTGCCAAATACTGTCTGGTGTAGGAAATTGTGTTATGAAGCCTCTGGGTCGCAGTAGTGTTGTGATGTGTACACCAACCATGACATTAGAAATTGATTTTCTAATTGTGCCAGATGGATCAATTCCTGGATGTGATGTTGACGCTTTAATTGGACTTGATGTTTTAAAACGACCAGGTATTAAAATTGAATTTAATGCAAACAGTGTAGACATTGTATATGATCATAGTGATAGGCAACGAATTTGTGCTATATACGCGTTTGAAGAAAATGACTTAAATTTGTCAGGACTGGACGAGTGGGTTATTAAGGAAATAAAAACAATAATCCAAAATGGAATAAGTCAAACACCGGCCGCAGTAACAACAAACAAGTTAAGAATAACATTACGTGATCTACAGCCAGTGGCCTATAAACCCCGTCATTTGTCATATGGCGAAAGATTACAAGTGAAACAAATAATAAAAGAACAAATTGAGAGTGGAATAATACGACAAAGTGAATCTCCTTATGCAAGCCCAATAGTCCTTGTCAAAAAGAAAA
Organism: Aethina tumida; assembly: GCF_024364675.1. Lineage (NCBI taxonomy): Eukaryota > Metazoa > Arthropoda > Insecta > Coleoptera > Nitidulidae > Aethina > Aethina tumida. The sequence continues at coordinate 16,451,042 of NC_065437.1, read as the reverse complement.
ACGGAGACACAAGATTATGTGTAGATTATCGTGACGTAAATAAAAAAGTATTACGTAATAATTATCCTCTACCACGGATACAAGATCAGATTGACGCCCTTGCCAAAGCTGTATATTTTTGTACTCTTGATATGAAATCGGGATTTCACCAAGTTGAAATAGAAGAGAATTCAAAACATATAACTGCTTTTGTGACACCAGATGGACTTTACGAGTACAATCGAATGCCGTTTGGTTTTATAAACTCCCCATCGTGTTATCAAAGTGCCATCGATAAAGCCCTTGGACCACTTAAAGACGATATTGCGTTTGTTTACGTTGATGATGTGTTGTGCCCCTCTCGAACCATTCAAGAAGGTCTTAAGAACTTAAGAAAGGTCATTGACGCCCTTTCGAAGGCCGTATTTGTTTTAAACATAAAAAAATGTAACTTTTTCCAAACATCTGTGAAATATTTAGGTGTGATCGAAAAAGGACTGACTGGATATTTTAGACATCTTGTGAAAAACTTTGGAACTTTAACAGCACCGATATTTACACTGTTACGTGAGGGAAAATCTTTTGAATGGACATGTAAATGTGAAAATGTGCGATTGACTTCTTATCCGATTTTCAACATTTTTGATCTGGAATTGTCAACCGAACTACATACAGAAGCAAGTTCGTTAGGATTAGATGTCGCTGTTAGCTGTCGAATAGAGGAAAGTTGAAACCAAAGTATCACGGACCCTTTGAGGTAACGCATTGTTTACCTAATGAGAGGTACGCACTCCGAAGGATTGGCAGCCGAGGTAGAACTACAATAGCAGCGCATGAACAGTTACGAACCTGGCCAGATACAGAAATTCTATAAGGTATGATGGATATAGATTTATTTAATAAGATTGATGTGTGAATGTGTGTAAAGGTCCCTGCTTAGTAGGCTGTTTAAGGTCCCTGTGTATCAGGCTATATGTGAAGGTCCCTGCTTAGTAGGCTATTTTTAAGGTCCCTGCGTCGCAGGCTATGTTTGAGGTCCCTACTTTGCAGGCTATGTTTAAGGTCCCTACTTTGCAGGCTATGTTTAAAGGTCCCTGCTCGGCAGGCTATTTTTAAGGTCCCTGCTCTGCAGGCTTAGATTGTTGTGTTCTGGGTCTGTGAGACAAGCGGGTAATAGACCTGGTAGTGGTTGAACCGCCTCTGAGCTCCTGGCTAGAATATGGTATCTTTTGATAGCACTTGAGAGTCATGGGTGTAACAGACCTGTTGATGGTTGAGCCGCCTCTGAGCTTCTAGTGGTTGTTAACTGTGCCACATAACAGTCTATTTTGTTAAATGAAATAAGGTTTAGACTTAGTTCTTCGAATATATTTTGAGCTTGTACTGCTGTTATAATGTTTACAGATTACCGGTGTCAGGTGAATCTTTGCAAAACTGTGGAAGGGTCGAGGACGCCCCACATGTCAGGAAGGCCGTGTTAGCTTACGTCATCACCTTCACCGATGGACCGATGCGACGTGCTCACATCTATTTAGACTAGTTTTGTTTTATAAGCAAATCTGAAGTATTTGTTTACATTTAATATTCGGGGCAGTTCTTAAGAAAGAACCAGGCAGTCAAGCTTTAGATGTCGAGGGTTAAAGTACGTTTGTTGTAATAAAGCGTATTATTGTGAATTTAGTGTTTTAATCAAACTAAAAAGACAGATTAACAGTCGCTAATCTATCATATATATATATATATATATATATATATATATATATATATATATATATATATATATATATTAATTTTAATTAATATTATTGTGAAATAAACGCTTAACAATTAAAAAAATAATTCAAACACCATAATTAAGAATAAGATACAGAGTAACTAGTTAATGATATGTGTTTATAATTACAGAAGTCGCTAGTAATATAAATAAATAATTAATTCTCAATGTTTTAACTATTGAAAAACCAATTTAATGGTTAATAACAATTAATATAATAAATGCATGCATTAAATGATAAAATTTCAGAATAAAACACTTTACTTGGATTAAGTAGAGTATTGATCAATTAAAAATAAATGAATGAATAAAACTTTGCATGGATAGTTTATAAGAAAAAATGCATGCATTAAATAACAAAATTTCAGAATAAATCAACTCTACTTGGATTAAGTAGAGTATCAATAATTTTGTGTATTTCACAATATTATATATTTAAAACTTTATTTATTTTTCTTTTAGTATTTTTTCATTTGTTAATAATGTAACAATTAATATAAAATAACAATTTGACCAACTTTTTGATTTTTATTGGTCGAAACTGATTTATTATATTTTTTATAATTAGAATAAATGTTTTCAAATTTCAAATTATAAATTAACAACAATGTTGGGATTCCCGTCCACGACAGTTGCGTTCCGATTCAGAAACCGAACCGTGCCGAGTCCAAAAGTGTCAAACGTGCAAACGAAAATAACCAGTTCACAAAAAGTCGGTTTGCTGAATGGCTACACTGACGACAGGCGGAGTTGTGTCATGCGTGATTAGCCATCACTAGGGTTTATGTAAATACATGCAGAGTTCAAATAAATGCCACTAAAACAGATTCCCGACCACATATACATATAGACATAAAAATTGTCAATTTTAAATATTGTTGATGTAAAGTTAAAATCCTCTGTTTCTAATAAATGACACCTTTTAAATAAAACATAGTTTAATTTAAGGATATCTAATGATCATCATTTTGCATAGTTTTATTGACAGATTTTTAAAACTAATATACAAACCTACTTTTTAATCATCTGGGATAGTCTTCTTGACTATGAAACAGATAATATCCTGAATCTTTATTTGCCCCTTATTTATTAGAAAATAAAAATACTAAGGTTAATATAAAGGTTACGATAAAAATACACACACGTATTTTAAACTTGTTTAATATTTACAAAGTTAAAAACTATTACAGTAACACTTACAAAACTAAATTTATATGTAAAGCTTGATCCATGTTAAACATTATTCTTATTTCATATCAATTCTAATGAACGAATATTACCCAGAATTTATTTATATTTAAATCTTCTGCTTCAATTAAACTTGCACTTAGTTCAGTACAAGTTTGAATCAACTTAATAATAAAGCAGCAGATTGTCGGTGTTTAAGGTTTACAGTTTTATATTTAGATGATCAACTTAATAGGATACAATTACAAGCACAATAAATAAAGTAATCAAATCTTAAATAAAGGAACTATATAAAAAAAAGTAAAAAGTCAGTTATAAATGTATTTTATACGACACTTTATTTTCAAACTGGATTTAAAATAATAAATAAATATAAAGATTATAATATTAAATTGAATAATATGATATGTATATACATTTAAAATTTTAAAATATGTACTTGAAAATTCTCGTATACTGTAATCAAAATAAAAGTAAATAAATCCGTCAGTTTCTAAAAAAGCTAAAATTAAACTAAAATGAATAGACTAGACTCATATTCGAATATAATACTATTTTTTGTGATAATATAAATATTTGATTCTAGTCTATTCGTAATTAATTAATGACTGAAACGTAGTAACAGTATAATACACTTGGGAACAAAATAAAAGACTTACATCGCTAAAATTAAATTTTAGCAAAAAACAATAACACACATTCTCAAAGATACCTAGTAATATACTATTTACAAATATCCAAAATATATTTATTACCCTTGAAATTTAATACAGGATAATTTTTTGTACAAAGCATGATTATGATAAGCCTATATCTAATCAAAATACATAAAGACAAAAAATGGTCATAGTAAAGTTCCTTAATCGCATCTAATAATTTTCAAACTAACGTTTTTCCAATGTCTAAATTGCTACTTGATAACTTCAGCTATACAATACATTTTACAATTTTATATCACAAATAGTTATCAACATTTATGCCATAATTGGAATCTAATTGCTAGAAAATTAAAAAAAAAGATCTACACTTAACTCTACTCACAATCTACAATGAATTATGTCTACGCCCCTTCAATCTAGAAACTAGGTTGCATATCTTCAACGCCGGCCCCAGTTTCAGACCCATGTATTTCATCATCATATCCGAGTTTAGTAGAAGGAAAGCTTTACCGTCAATTTCCTGAAAATACACAAAACAATTAAAACGAAAACCATCGTCGCATTTCAAACTTACATGTTTCCTAAACAGATCTGCGTGCACTCCTAAACAGGGGTCGGTACAGTCGATGAACTGTATCACCTCCTCGATACCCCACTCGGCGGTCGGAATCTTCGACAGGTTGGCCATCGGTGACTCGACGCCCTGCGTCGGAATTTCCGCCGGAGTGGTCGAGGTGGCTGCCTCCTGTTCTGGCACCTTACGCTTTGTCGGAGGCGACGGACATGTTTTCATGTCGCAATTGCTGCATTCCTTGACTGGAGACTCCAGTGCTAAAAAAAGTAGCTTGGTAAAAAATAAATTCGACAGTTAAAATAAATAGCCCGTACACATGAGATTTGTGCAACATCCAAGCGACGTGACGAGCACCCGAATCACCCCCTCCAAATCGCCCGCCTTTTGACCGGGTGGCAACTTGATGGTGTACGTGTTGCCGGCGTGCGTTATGACCGTCTCTTCCCCGCGTAACGCGCCCAGCCTCGCCAGTATCACGTCTGATTTGTGCGACGCGTTCAACAGCTGACCGATCAGCTTCTTAACGATGTTGCCGCCCGTGTCTTCCAACACGTCGGGAAGCAGCTTCACGTCGACGTAAGGTCCGCCCAAACACTGTTTGCGAAAGTGAATGGGAATGGGAGGGGGTGGCGGAACTGAGGTGTCCGCTTCTGGAGATTGAACCACTTCCGGTGCCACTGTGCTGACTGGAAGGGGCGGGGGTGCGGTGAATGCCGGTCGAAACCTGAATCTAAAATAAACATTTGTTGTCTTTAATAAAGTTACACTATCATATAGGACGTTATGTTTTATGTTATTCATTTTGTGAATCAAAAAGGTATTTCCGTTTCCAATATGTTCGAACTAATTATATTATATGAAGTATGAGCGAATAAACAAAAACAACAACACATAATCATATCTGAATATGAATATGTGCAAATATATACTGTTATCATTTAATTATTGCAACTTAATAGTACAATATAAAAATACACAGTAATTATTTAGCCATGTAACAATTAAACAAACATATAATGTTTCACAATTTAGTCCTTTCACGTCAGATGCAGATTAACAAAAAATTTATTATCCTAATTTACGAGAGCAACAAGATTACAAGCTGTTTATTACTTATATAAAGGTTACTAAAATTGTTTCGTGAATACCGAGAAATATTTTGTAAGAAACTGTACTTTTCAACGCGTTAATTAGACAATAACTGATGTTGTGATTTACCAGTGCATCTAAGCAATTATTGAGTAAAATATGTCCCCAGTAGAAACAAATGTGCTTTTGCTACAATCTGGTAAGATTTGTTATTTTATATAATTTTTAAAAATACTAGCAAATTATTAAACATCTATGATATATTTATTTCAGTTGTATTAAGGAAATTTGTTGCTGCTTACATTTTACATATATTACTGACACTAGTTGTTAACAAGCTCTGTAAAGATAATAAAAGTTGCTACTTGTGTGTCAATAACAACTGACAATGAAATTACTCAAATAATTCTACTTTAAACCTAATTTTATGCGTGCATTGTTAAAATGTTACTGTCATATATTAAACATACAGAAGTGTTGTTACAAGTTATAAATATTATAACAAGTATAAATTTAATTTCAACGCAAATTAACGAAAATTTAAAATAATGTGATAATTGATAACTTCAAAGCAGAAATAGACAAATTTTGAAGACGTGTGAAAAATTGTGTCAATTATATATTATTTAGCGCTGTATTTAACCAAATTCAAGACATGATTAATAGTTTTTATCCACATAAAAATAAATAGCCTAAATTTATTTTTATTTAACATTTTTCATATTTTTGATAACCATTCAAGTATATATAATTGTAACAAAAACAATAAAGAATGTGTGTCATACCTAATTTTTAAGAAATTTTATAAAATTAAAATAATTTATTCTTCTGACAATAATTCCAAAATAAATACTACTACGTTAGCATAGCGATTGGAATATAATGATATTATTAAATTATAGTTTAAAAATCATTTAATGTATGTAATACAAATGAAGACTGAATTTAAATATTAAAACAAATGTTAAATAATAGTTCACTTACATAGTATATTTTTAATTTTATGAATTTTTTCTGTATATATAATTAATGGGAATTTGTCCATAATCAGGAAAGAGACAATTAATTCCATTTGTGGAAAGATATTAGTAATCAATTAAATAAAACGAAAATCTTGATTTAATTTTATTTAAAAAAATGTTTCATTACCTGTTTGCTCCAGAATTATTTTTCTGCCCAGGTGGTTGCATTGGATGACCAGACTTTGCACACCACCCCACTGGAAAAATATCTCTGCTATCATATTTACACCAATAATCAAACGCGCCTCTCCATCCATCAAAAGTAACATGTATCTGATCATTTTTAATTGCGCCGACTGTCGCGCAACAAATCAACTGAGGATTCTTTTTATCCACTGCCTCCAGCTTCTGGCCAATCTCAAAAAGATTGCTTTGTGGACCTTTAGGTTCTTTATGGAAAATTTCTTTTGGCGCCATTTCTGCTCCATTAAGCGTTTTCAACAGGAACATTGGCCAAGAACTTGCATTCATTCTGAAGCCTAAAAATGATTAAATTTTTAATAAAACTAGGAATTTGTTTGCGGATAAATATAAAATGTGACATGCATTTAAATGAATTATTTACCAAGAGGTGGTTGTAGCATTCCTCCAGTCTCTACACAGTGGCCAATGGGATGAATCTCTCCTGAGTCAACTAGCCTCCAAAAATCATTCTTATTGTCACTACCATCTAATCTTAATCTCAGTCGGGGTCCTAATATGCTGATGACAGTGGCTATGCATGTAGAAGTGACATTTCTGGGATCTAGAGCCTCAAGTTTCATGCCAACTTTGAAGTCATTTGGTGGAGGACTTTCTGACTGTTTAAAACATTTCTGTGGTGCTGGTGTAGAATTAGTTTCCCTTAAATACTCCTCCCAATCAAATGGGTTATAGGTTTCATATTGGAATGGACCAGGGGAGGCACCTTCCATTGGAGTTGAAGGTACCACTGTTGCAACTCTACTTTGTAACTCATTCTTTTTCTGATGTTTGGTCATACAGTATGTAGAACAAAACTCTTTGGATGGACTATTTGTCCCCCGTATAACATTATCACATTGTATACAAGCTCCTTTTATATATGCCTTCCGAAATTCCGCGAGACAAGTCTCTGAACAGAACTCCTTTTTTCCATTTGTTGTTGGGTACACATACTTTAAAGGTAGTTTGTTTTCATTACACCATGTACAAGACGTATTCTTCTTTGGTGGCCGTCCAGGTCCTCGCAATTTGAGCGCCGATATGTTATTAGAAGACATTTTTCCTTACAATTCATAAACTTTTTGTAAATAAATAATCGTGCACGTAATTCAATGGGCAAATATGCCGGTTCCACTCAATATCTCACATGACTCCGTCCAATTGCGTTTTCGACACGACACACCCACAAGACTTTGCTCGGAAGGTAATTAATGTCTATTTTACTCACACACAGTGAATAATTTTATAAAAGTATTTGTGTCAAACATAAAATGTCAACAAGCAGAAAATATGCGCTTGTTTGTGTAGAATCACCAACGTCACTAGCTTAAAAACCCCAACCTTATATAAGCGGGAAATTTAAATTAATATGAACAATTTAATTTTTTAAATACAGTATATAGGCCTAAATGACACATCATTTGCTTAAAACTATTTTATAATACCAGATTTTAATTCCTTGACTAACTTATTTATTTCTTTGCAAATCCATACTGCATATGGAAAGTTCTAGAAGGATAATAAAACTTTAATGGAAAGTGCTAGTTGTCTTAATATTTTCACTTATTAAAATAGTCACATTGGTTATTTAACTATGTTTCATAATATATAGCAAATATATTTTGTTAATTTTATTTTTGAACTAATGCCTACTATAGATATTAACAAAATTAGATAGTCGAAGTTTAATTTATAATGCAATTAAGCAGCCCCTTAATATTTGATAATGGTCTCAACTTGGAAATATTATAAACAAACTTCCTAAATCACAATTAAAATCTGAAACTCCAAATTTCTGGGGGCTACAAAGGTGCCTAACCTACAAGTTTGACAGTTAGTAGATGTAAATATACAAAATGAATTTTTTGACGAAAACTTACAATTTCATCCCAAAATCAATACAAATTCGATGTGTAACAAATAAGTCAAAACTAGACGAGATAATCCGGGTGGATCATGCTGGCGAATTGGGTGCTGATCGCATATACGCCGGACAAATGGCAATTTTGGGCAGCACCTCAAAGGGGCCTTTAATCCAACACATGTGGGACCAAGAGAAGCACCACAAAGCCACGTTCGAAAATCTTATCAAAAAACACCGTGTGCGACCGACTGTCATGACACCATTGTGGAACATTGGTGCCTTCGCCTTAGGAGCTGGTTCAGCACTTCTGGGCGAGAAGGCCGCAATGGCTTGTACAGTTGCCGTTGAAACTGTTATTGTTGAACATTATAATGATCAACTAAGAACTTTACTTGAGGATCCAGAAGCAAATAAGGAATTGTTGGAGACAATTACAAAGTTTAGAGATGAGGAACAGGAACATCATGATCATGGTATTGATCAAGGAGCTGAGCAAACTCCCTTTTATCAGGCTTATTCTGGTGCCATAAAACTTATTTGTAAAGCTGCTATTAATATATCCAAAGTTGTGTAATCTGTGATAGTTTATAATAAATATTTATTAACATAGTAAGCTTAGTATATATTTAAAAAATTCTATGTTCATTTCCTGTGATCAGATTTTAAGAATAAAGATGAATACAATAGGTCAACAAGATTTTTTTAACTTTTATTAAAAGTATATTTACAATGAAAAATTTGATTGTTAAAAAAAGAGGTATACTATTTATAACATAGGTACATTAACGGACGTCTTAATTATAAAAAATATTTACAATTATCCCTAACTTAATTTAAGTTAATTTAAAAAATACCTAATTATATGTGAACCTTAATTTATCTCATATACACAATATAACAATAACAATTGTAATTCTATTGCTAACCCCTCTTCTGTTTCTTCACTGTGTCAACTTCTTCACTAGTAATTAGTGATCTCTTGGCAGCTTTGGCTGCTTTCTTCTCCAATGGAGTTTTCTTCAAGCCCTTCATCTTGCGCGTCTGCAACTTGTTGATATCTTGCTTTCCAATGTGGATGCGACCATGGGTGGTGCCCAATTCATCTGTGCTGATATTCTTCTTCTTCGTGACCTTGAGCTCTTTAGGTTTGCGGCACGCTTCCTTCATGAGATCTTCTGTTGGTAATTTGCTACGTCTGAGTGTAAAATCTACTCGAGGACCTGAAAACAATCAAAATTAAAATCACAAAGTTTTTATCATTTGAATTTATAATATATAAATAACAAACACAACTAATAATAGAAACAACTTTTTTAATTAGAAAATAAGTAACATTAAATCAAATAAAATATACATCAAATATTCTCAATCAGACTATTAATTTAAGACCATCAAAAAAAGATTTGAAAGAGTTATCCATGTAAATAAAATACATACCAATTTCTTCCAGTTCTACCCGTGGTGTTCTACACCCAGACTTCTTAAGCAATATTTTATAAGACCTAAGTAAAATTTTTCCCTCAGGAGTGACATTAAAACTAATAGTGTGTTCTATACCCTGCAATCTTACAGAGTCTGTGTGTTCTCTATGAAAAAAATCTATAAATAATGATTTTAGACATTTCAGTTCATTGGTTTGCTCCCACTGAGGACCATTGAATAGTAAACAGGGTTTTGTGCCCAGTGTGATTTTTGTTGTGCTGAATTCTTTAAAACTTTCAAAGTTTTCTATATATAATTCGATCATATCTAACAGGGAATAATTGTACATTCTACCGATGACGAGATTGTCGGGCCGTTTTTTGCTATGCGAGCCCATCATAAATAGTGGACTCTCATGTTTCTTGCAAATATTTTCGACCACATTCGCATTCTCGAAAATGGTTATGTCGTTTTTCTTTGTGAGCCTCTGTGCATCCGGTTTTTTGATGTCGTACAGATCTTTTAGTAATCTACGGATTTTCTCCGAGGTTTTCCTCCCTTGAAAGAAAAGAGCTTTCTTGGGTCCTTCTATGACTTGAGGTTCTCTACTCATCAACACTTTCTTGCCCTTCCGTGTGGTCGGTTTGCTAAAATTAAACAACGTGAGGTACTCGTTTGGGCAGGATTAAAGCGGTCTACTTACACCACGCGCTGAAGCACAGACATTTTGGACACTTTTATAAAAAACAATGATCAATTCGTGAAATTTATTTTCAACACGTGTTGACAAGATTCTTCAGAAACTAACCTCACGCCGACGCACTACCAACCGCAAACACAGATGATCTGGTGATATTTGGGGAATTTTGTGTAGCGCGATTTTCAAATCACTTTTTATCATTTTTAAATTATCATATTATAATAAATAGCATATTGTTTTAAGGTTACTGTAATCAGGAAAACTCAACAAAATCAAAATTACTGATAGCAATATGTTAGAATAACCAAAATTTTGATTTAACGAAACTAACAAATTCAAATAGTTGTGGAAGTTGGTATTTCCAAAACATGTCCTTGAACAATCAAAATCTATTTTTGTCAGTGAACATTTTAAAAATTTTCAAAGTTTCATATACAAATATCGTAGACAATCCTAATTATTCATCATTTTTTGCCACAAAATTATAATTAAAACTGTTAACTATTTTAATATTCCATCTTATTTTTATAATTTATGTCTCAATATTTCACATTTCATATATATTAATCTCTTTCCTTTGTGTTTATAATGTATAATTGCTTTGAAATTTAATTCTATTACAACAAGTATATAATTTAAGTTATTTAAAAGACAATTAAGTGAGAAAATCTACTTCTTTCGATTGATAAGTTGTTTAAAATAAAATTAGTGTAAGAATATTTCATTTAATCAAGTTCAGTTATTCATTTTAACCTCATACAAAATCTTTTATATAATGTTTACACTACGCTATGTGTAGAAGTAAAGGCTTTCTGATTAAGTTTTAAAAATGTATCGATCTACTTTTGAGCTTTGAAATTTAATAGTAATTCATTTACTACACACAGACAAGAATATAATATTTTAATAACAATTACATACAGTGGTGGCAAGAGAAATAACACAAAGTTTTAAATTAAACATTTATATAAACTCTGGTTGACCAGGGAAATAACACATTTAAATATATTTACATTTTGTGCCACTATTTAATAATACTCTTAATAGTAAGAATTTATATTATTTTAATGAATAAAATTCACTTTCAGTAAGATTAAGTAAAAATTGCACTGGGAAGAGGGGAATAATTAACATGCAAATTTCAACAAAAACTTAGGATGCTTCCGAAATATAGTTTATTAACAAATATGACAACTCCCTTTATTGGTTGACAAATTTCGAGTGTGTCGGTATTTGGGGTTACCTCATTGGCTAGAGGCGTCTCTCAGCTCCCCTACCATTGAAACAATAGCCCTATCTTAAAGCGTATGTGCCAATGTTGGGATCAAATAGAAATATTCAAGTCTTACTTATAAAACGAATTGGCACATTTAAAAGTAGAAATTGTACACAAAATATTCATTGCAATTTAATATAAAATTGTTATTGCTTGTTTAATTGTCGGTTTTACAACACATTACTTTTCTACCTTTGCTAAATATTGAGTTATATTCAATTTTAAAAAATAAAAATAAAAAAATGTATTTTTAATATTAACATTATGTCAATAGGATCATCTTCATACGTGAGGCACCGTCTCACCTACCTCATCGAGAATCTGCGGCAGTAAAATAACTTATTTCGATAATTTTACCAAAATATAATCAGTGTGAGAGTCGTTCTGTTATATATTTCGACCTCAAATAACTTCGATTTTAAATAAAGTTTACACTCTGCCACGTGGGGAAATAGGGACCGATCGATTAAGTTGATCCAAGGGTGAAACGAAGGTCGCAGAAAGCTGAAATTAGAACATAAATAGTAAGTCAAAACTTCTCAATATTATCTTAGCTTTAGTATGAGAAAAGCAAATCGTTTACATACTCTACCAAAATATTTTATTAGCCATTAGAGCCTGAATTTGTTATAAATAAATAAACCATAGAGAAAATGTACATTTCAAATAATAATTTTGCTCACTATCACCCCTTGTATCTGCGTCGCGAATTAATTAATCGCGCATTGATGAGTGCACCATTCAATTTTAAATTGCATGCATGCTCAGGCACGTGCGTGATTGTACTTTGATAACGCAATTTTTTGTAACGAATATAAAAATACCACCCTTAAATCACTAGATCTATATGGAAATGAGGTTCTGGAAAAGAGCATAGTCCCACTTGAACATAACGAGTTGTAAATACAAACAAATTTTGTGGTCTCACTTTCCATGAACTGATTCGTATTCAATAAATTATTCAGTATGTAAATGCGTCGATGGATTTTTTTATACGAAGTATTTCGGTTTACCTTAATAATTAGCGAAATGTAAAATTGCGTGACCAAAATAGCAAATCGTTGCGGTAATATTTCAAAAGCCGACCGTGTTAATATAGAAGGACCTAATTCAGGAAATTAGCGTGGTTCACGTGCCCGCAAAAATTGCGGTCTCGACCTCGCACCAATAAATTTATCAAAAACAATTTGTTGATCCTGATGTGACGGGCAGGCTCCGATTGTGCAGATAGGGACTGTATCTGAAGGCTTTGTATGCACCTCCGCAATATTCGATTCTTATCAACGGCGAAGCCCGGAGAGAGGACAGTTGGCGATCTAAGCTGGTGCTGGTTTGGTGTTCAGTTTGCGAGAGAGTGGCGAACCGAGTGGACTCCACCAAGTGACAGTGCTGTGTGGTGGTTCTTGTTCTTTTGCTTGAACTTCGACGGTTAAATAAACTATTATTAACAGTAAGTGCCCACGTTTCACCATGAACTTTAACATTACTGTCGTTTTTTCGTTTCTGGTTTATTGTTAAATATCGATACCAGTCACAATAATTTATCATCGTTTTGTTTTGTGATAAATAAAACTGTAGTAGAAAACAAAGTTTCACTGCGCTTTGTGACACATGCTATTTTATTAATTAACAGGACGTGTTAATTAAATTAATTATTTGTTCCCCTTGTTTATTAGTTAAAAAAACAAACGTTAACATTTTTAGTCGTGAAACCTACTTACCTACATAAAATAATATTATAAAATAAATATAATAATTTATTTTTAAAATTTTACTTTAGTTTTAATTTAAGAGGTCACATTCCATGAACTTATACCGATAAAATTGTTCACTGTAATCAATCAAATGTAAAATTCGGATTACTTTTTTCGATTTTAATAAATTAAAATCATGGATTTCCGTTAATATTTTTCATTGTTATTTTAAAATAAAAAATAACTACAGTAAACTTCATATCATATTCCGCAAATAATTGACATTATTGTGTTATCATAAATTTTTATGGACTGTATTTTTATGCAATTTGCAGTAGGTTTAAATTATGAAACTTGGGGGGAATTCCCTGACAAAATTTCGTTCCAAATTGACATCAGCTACTTTCGAATTTACTCAGTTTAAATTTAATCAATATAAATATATAATGTTGATACTTTTAGCAAGAAATTAAACTAAAATCTTGTTATTGATTATGTTTAAATTTATAAGCCTTAATGTTGGTGGTGAAAAATACAATGTTACACACGCAAGACTATAAAGCATTGAATTCGAAATTGCAAGCTTGACCTCGTCCAACGAATTGTTTATTTTCCTGAACTATTTTAGTATTTTTACACAGCCTGTTATGTCTATTTTTGTTATATTTAGTAATTATTTATAAATATTTTTGTTATTCAATGAATAATAAATATGTGTTCACGTATACGACAATATTGAAAATTTACACTAAAACTAATATTTTTATAATTATTAATTATAAATTTTTCTATCATATAAATTCAAAATATGAATACGGTTAATTAATAGTAATTATTATTTATAATTTAAATAACTACTAAATTGGTCATTTAATATTGCGTTTTAATATTTGCGGTTGTTTTCTTCTTGGAAGATGTTTAATATCGCCATTAAAAAATCTTATAAATATGTAGTCTAATTATTGTTAATTTATATAATAAGCATTTAATAGTGCATATTAATAACTATATGTTGGTATATATAAAAATAAATATTTTTTATTAATTTAAAGTTGAAATTTTTCAAATTTAATAACTCAACTTGTATAATTTTATGTTTATAAATAAAGATTAACGATGTATCAACAATAAAACGTAACTTCTTATGACGAACCATCAAATAATAATTATGAAATTTAGATAAGTGAATTCAACAAATTTGTTTCTGATTTCATCTTATCACCAGTTAGTTATATTATACTATATTTGTAATTAAATATAAATTTCTGTCAATAACCACATGCTTTTCAAAGTAACGCTAATATATTTTAAATGTATAATTTTTACCTGCTTCAGATGAGAAAACAACTTTACAAAATTATATTTTCATAAAGATACACACTTGGTAAACATTAGGTAAAAAATTATTTTTAGTTTCCTGCTTCAATAAGTTAATGGAAAAAATATTCAAACTAATTATGTAAACAACTTATTAAAGTCATTTTTATGATATTTAAATCTCGTTTAAGTAAACATAAGTAATACACGACGTTAATAAACATTCACTCGTTTAATAACGAATGCATTTGCAATTCTACAGAAACACTTTCGTCACATTCGTTGTTTTTAACGTGCTTCGGTTTTGGTATTTCATATAACTAAGATATGTATTTAGGAAGACTTTACCACAAGTATATTTAAGCTCGCGTAGTAAATTATTCAATGTTATGTGCAGTAACAAATTGCAACTGCAACCAGTTCTCGTCCTGCGCAAGAGAATTTACCATCAAGTTCACCAGCAAGTTCAAACGGTTCGATGCATTGATTTAGCCTAAAGTCGTTTCATTTGACCTAAAATTCCAATTTTCTTTGTGATGTGTTTCGATATGTAATAAGCGGAAGTACAATTGCGTAACTAAATCGTTCAATATTGGAACAAAAAAATCATGTACGAAAATATGTGGCAAATTTAACAATTTCTAGCAACATTTGGTGAAAGTTTCGTTCTGAGAATTTGGCTCCTATATAATTTGTTTTAGTAGTTTTTTCTTTGTTAGATATTTGAATACTACAGCAAAATGTGGTCTATTTTCATAAAAATCAAACGATATAAAAAATAGCGGTGTAAATATATATTACCTTGAAGAAATATAAACGTCTATAACACGAGATTTTCAGAAATATCTGCTTATTTATAAATTCTTATAAAACAATTGTTAAGACAATAGAACTTTTCTTAATACGTGTTTGTATGGTACAGTTATATTTAATTAAGATTAAAATTAAACAAATTTTGTGTAAATTAATGTAATTTAATTTGATAAATTATTTAACTCAAACTATAATCTGTTAAATAATGATTTCGGTTTTAAAAATTTTCTGCTTCATCCAATTTTAGGTATAAAAATATGGAATTATAGAACAAAGAGAAAATTTAACTTAAAGTTTAAAAAATAAGTAAATGTAACACTTTCGAAGAGATGTATTTTCAATTTTTATTTCTTTAGTGTCAACAAACTGTTGTCAAAGTCCATTTATTCTTATCAATTGATATTAATACTAAATAATCAAATTAATTATATAACTTAGTATATTCAAAATAGGAACATATATGTATCTAAAAAATGCATTTCAAAATTAACCAATTGTACGTTAATCACGTTTTTTCAAGATAGTTATATTATGTCATATTTGTATAATGAATACATATTTTTTTATTATAATGAGATAACCACATAATTTCTATGTATTTTACTTACAATTCCTAAAATAAATAAGAGTTATGAAATAACTACAATTAGTTTATGGATGAAAATCTAATAAGTTTCCTTAAAAAATACTAGAACTGTATGTAATTCGGAATATATTCTATCACCTTTTAAACAGAAAGCCAAGATACTTTTTGTTTTTTGTTAACGGTAATTTGTATTATACAATTGCGTTTATGATATAATAGGATAAGCACTAGATGTGCGTGTACTTTCGTTGACAAGTCAATTACATAAATATGTACCGTAAAAATCTAACTTGTTATTATAACTTTCATAAATCTGATATTTTAATTTTATAAAATAATATAAATTATAATGATTATCTGAAGTATTACCTTAACCCAGTTATTTTGAAATTAATTCGTTAATTTATATTTTATATACTTTTCAATTATCGACGTATTTATAAAATTTGCTTATGTTATTAACCTTTTAAATTGACAACTCTGGTTAAATCTGGTATATAAATGCGCACCCATCAGAATAATTATATAATAAAATTAATAAAAGTAAATATTTAAGTCTGAAATGGATACAGTCGCGAATGATGATGAGTTTAATCAGGGTCATTGAATACGACTCGCAGGACTGGTTAATAACAAAGATTGTTCTTACGCAAAGTTACCGATTGAATGCATTACAAAATGTAAAACAGCATCAATTCACAGAAAGTTAAAAAAGAATTCAACCTTGAAAGCATTTTAAAAAAATGTTACCACACCTTGTACAGTTTTAATTATCTGAATTTGATTTCCTCACATTTTTTTTTTCATATATTTTAGTGCAAAACGGGAAGCCTCAAGAGAATGTGGACATAATACAAAAGTCTATTGGTGTGTTGGGTAAATGGCATTTGTGGGTATGTCTGGCCATATTCTTGGTAAAATTTCCGGTGGCATGGCACCAGCTCAGCATAGTTTTCCTCACACCCCCGGTAAACTTTTCATGTGCCGACCCCGAACTCGACAAGTGTGCAAAAAACTGCACCGAACACATTTTCGACAGGTGATAATGAAAATATTTAAATTTTCACAATAAATTTTTATTAATTGCTTTGTAATTACAGATCGGTGTTTGAGGAAACAATTACCACCCAATGGGACTTGGTATGCGAGAAACAACATCTTGGGAGCTTTGCACAAACTATTACTATGCTCGGAATATTATTTGGAAACATGATTTTTGGCTATTTATCAGATAGGTACGAATAACATCAATGGGCAAATTCAAAATGCATTCACATAACACGGAAATAATATTTGCAAAGTTGCATAGGTTAATCTGAATTATATATAATTAGGTCGAATTAATAAGGATCAAATTGATACTAATCAGCTTTATTACTGCCATTATACATCCACAAGTACGAATGCAATTGTTATTTATTACAAAATAAAATATTTTAGATTTGGCAGGAAAAATCCATTGCTATGGGCAGTGATATTACAGGCAACAACAGGTGTTGCTGCGGCAATGTCTCCTTGGTTCGTCCTGTTTCTAATTATGAGATTTTTTGCTGCTTTGGCTACTGGTGGAACAATGGTCACAAGTTTCGTGTTGGTCATGGAACTTATTGGTATGTAACATTAAT
This sequence comes from Aethina tumida, assembly GCF_024364675.1. Classification (NCBI taxonomy): domain Eukaryota; kingdom Metazoa; phylum Arthropoda; class Insecta; order Coleoptera; family Nitidulidae; genus Aethina; species Aethina tumida. The sequence continues at coordinate 16,433,277 of NC_065437.1, read as the reverse complement.
TAACATTTACAACTATGGACTTATTTATGTATTTCCCTAGGTACTGAATGGAGAACAGTTCTGGGTATTATCTACCAAATTCCCTTCAACTTGGGTCATTTAACCTTACCGCTGTTCAGTTACTTCCTCAGAGACTGGAGGTATTTCCAAGTCGCCATATCCGCCCCATCCATATTTCTGATAATCTACTACTGGGTTCTCCCAGAGTCTCCCAGATGGTTGATAACAACCGGTCGCACCGAAAGCGCCATCACCACAATGGAGTCAGCAGCTAAAGTCAACAAGCTGCCCACAGAACATATAAGACGTGACGTCGAAAATTTGGTGGCGAAACAAGAGGATAAGTCTGAAGCAAAACAAGGAGGCAACATCTTAGACCTGGTCCGAACTCCGATAATGAGAGTCTACACGTTCGCAGTCTGCTTCAACTGGTTCGTTTGCGGCTTGTGCTTCTTCGGCGTGTCACAATTTATCGGTCAGTTGGGTGGCAATATATTTTTGAACGTGGCTTTATCGGCCATTATACAAATTCCCAGTACTTTCTTTTCGGTGTATTCGACCAAAAAATGGGGCAGAAAATATTCATTGATATTCGGTAACCTACTGGCAGGAATCTTCGTATTTCTTATCGGTTTCACACCATCTGAACCGGCCTGGATACAACCCACTCTTAGCACAATTGGAATGTTTGGACTGGCTGTGTCATTCCCAACTGTGTATATTTACTCAGGTGAACTGTTCCCCACTTTAGTCAGAAATATTGGAGTCGGTACTTCGTCTATGGCGGCTAGAATCGGTTCAATGATTGCTCCATTCGTTGCCTCTCTAGTTAAAGTTCAAGTGTGGCTACCTCCTGTTATTTTCGGAGTTGTACCGATTATTGGAGCCATTTTATGTCTACTCTTGCCCGAGACATTGGACTGCAAACTGCCCGATACTGTGGAAGAGGCTGAGCAGTTTCATAAAAATAAAAAGAGGAATACTGATACGGAACTTACGATAAGTTAAAATTTATCAAAAAATTGTAATTGTAATAAGTCAATGAACATGCAAATCAAATATGTACAAAATATTTTTATTAAACATATTTCAAACGTTCAAATATTTAGAGCATTATTTTTACATTTTTGATAAAAATACTGTGATAATTTTAATGTAAGTTAAAATAAAAAGAGTAGTATGTAGATCAAATTTGTTTTAATTTTTATGTTTAATAACAATAAAGGATTTACACTTATGTTTTAAAGAATTCACAGACTGAATAATAATGAGTTTAATTGTCAATACCTGTTAATTTCTCACAAAGGTTTATCTAATTTATTAAATATTAACTTTAAATTAAGAAGTTTAACAGTGTCAACTGACTAATCTTGACTATAACCAATTTTTTCAGTACAAAATATATCACCTGGATTATTTATTCATATGCCTAAATATCATATAGAAATAAATGAAAATAAAAATAAAATATCAATATTTATATACATATATTTTTTTAATATTTATAAACACTATAATACTTATCAGATTAATATTAATTTAATTAAGCTTTTGCGGGAAATATAGAAGATTGTTTGATAAAAGTATCCAATTTCACTTTAAATAATTCAGATTGAATCAGTTCTGTGGATTTACATAATGGATTTTTAACTACATATTCAACATACACCTAAAACAATACAAGTTTAAAGCTGTTCATTATTGTAATTCATCAAGTTACCTGACTGTAAAGTTGATGTAACAGTTCCCTTACTCCAGTGCATTGATTATCAGTGTTGAGAACAAACTTTAAACCTGATGGTGTTTCTAAATAGTACAAGGTGTATTTGGAGGTTTTATAGTAAAGGAATCCGTCTTTTACATCAGTTGGGGAGATTTTACTCACAAACGACTTTATTGAAAACAACATACCATACATCAATTTACCCTCCTAAAAATATTTATAAATTTTATGTTTCTATATTTATAAGTATAATTTACTTCTTCTCGAGTCATTCCCGATTGCTTTAACCTATTCCATTCTTGGTAATATAGTAAAGTTCCGACTTTATCGAAAATATAAATATTATGAACTGTCATTTTTGACAACCACTGTTGTTTTAAGGTTAAATGAGGTTAGGAGTGATAATAAATTGTATTATTTGTAACTAAAAAATAATTCTTTAATAAAATTATTAGATTTCTATAAATTTTAATTTTGAATAAAAGAATATTAGAAATATGGATATAAAATACTCTCAAAAATTATATGTAAAAGCGACGTTGACAAATGTAAATATTTTTATTTTATAAGAAGACGATAATAAAATTAAAAAATATATATACACGTTTAATAAAAAGCTATTAACAACACATTAATAGCATTTAATAATATTATATTAATCCAATAAATCCATATAATTCATACCTTAAAAATCTGAAAAAATAAACTTTAGGTATAAATAATGGCTTTACTTTTCAATTGTAAATTTAATCTGCCATATACCTGCATTTAGAATGTAATATAAAGAAATACAGATTTCATTGTGACCAAATAATAAACTTTGAAAGAACGACTAAGTTACACACTAAACTGATCCGACAACACGGTATAGTTTGACAGTACATCTGCTGGCAAGCTTTATTTTTTCAGAAATAGTATTCCACAATGTGGAATATGAGTGAAATTTGATAAAACATAATTGCGTTGTTGATAGTTTCGTGCTGTGCTTTCTACATGCCTGTTATGTGATAATTGTGTTCCTTTAATTAAGTTCAATAATTTAATTTCCTACGGTTCAAGCATCTGTTCCATTAAGCTGTTGAGATAAATAATTATTTATTTATAATTGGTACGTGTGTGTTAATACAAAATGGGTGAATCTGATGAACATTTGCTGAAGTGTATTAAGCATTATCAAGATAGCTTAGAGAGAAATTCGGAAAAACGCAACGAAACTAAATTACTTCACTCAATAGAGAAACTTGACAAGCTCCACATTAAGGTAACACATTTAGAAGCAACAGGGATTGGGAGGACCGTAAACGGTTTAAGAAAATTTGGTGGAAATGTTGGAAATGCTGCCAAGGCTCTAGTCTCCAAATGGAAGGAAATGGTTGTTGTGGAGGAGGACACTTCTAAAGGTATGTACCACTTTGTTTATTATAATACATAATATATATGCATCAATTTAATTGACAAGAGACAATAGCATATTGTCTGATATCTGTCATCATGTTATAGGTGTATTATTAATGTAATTTTTAATTGTCAGCTGAAGATAGTCAACAAAACTCGGGCGACGATTCGGACGATAATTCATCAATGGACGAAAATTCATCTAGTCACAAGGACAGTGACCAATCGCGATCTAAAAAGACCAGGAAGCCAGAAGACAGACATGGTGACAGACACAGAGGTAAAAAACGTAACTACGGCAGTGACTATGAATCAGGAGACAGTGAGTCAGATTCCTCTGAAGATGAAAATCCGAGGAGACGACACAAAAAGGCTAAATCGTCCCGGAGAGACTCTTCTGAGAGTGAAGAGGAGCGCTCCCATAAAAGGCAGAAACTGGAATCTGAGTCTGATAATGAAGAAAAAAAGTCTGATCACAAAAAAATGAAGCCGTCGAAATCAGATGATTCGAAATCAAGACATAAAAGCAAGGCAGTCAGTGACAGTGAGGACGAAAGTAAGAAGCACAGTTTGAAATCGAAACACAAGTCCGAGACCAAATCAAGAACCCGGTCCAATTCGGAGGATCGAAGTGCAAAGCATGACAAAACATCAAGCAAGTCTCATCATCATCATAAATCGTCAGAAACTGACTCTAAATCGAGGCATTCGTCGAAAAGCGCGAGTAAATCATCTGATGATTCCAAGACAAAACATAAGGAACACAAAGAAGACAAAAAGAAAGAATCCAAAGAATCCAGGTCTGACAGACACAAAGAAAGCAAATCTAGCGATAAACACAGCAAATCTGGTGATAAACATAGTAAATCATCAGATAAACACAAGACAGAGGACAGTAAAAAATCAGACAAAAAATCGAACGAATCATCAAAGAAATCGTCAAGCGATGACAAGAAACACAAACGGTCTAAAGAATCAGAAAAGAAGGAACCAACCAGGCAACTGAGTCCGGACAAAGTAGTAAACGGAATCGATTCCGGTTCAGGAGCAAGTTTTGCTGAGGCGTTGGGAATGTGCATGATGCCTGTTCCTGGCAGCAGCAAAAAGCGACAGATACCTACAAAGAGTAGTGAGGAGCCTAAAACGAAACATTCATCAACATCATCCTCATCAAATGGTACATCTTATAAGTCAGAATCCAGACATACTGAGAAAAAGGAAGAAAAGAAGTCAGAGGTCAATGGAGTCCCAATGCCCAAACAGCCACTGCCAGAACCTTCGGACATTGCTAATTTACTGCCATCAATTACACCAAACTACCGTCCTTTAGGCAACGTGGGATTTGATCAGCCCGTCCGGAGAGCAGTTACCGACGATGAAGCGTTGAGCCGCGTGATTAGTACTAAAAACCAAAGGACAAAGGTATATTCTGGAAATAAGGTTGCGTTTGGCAAAGTGCCTTCGTTGTTCGAGCTGTGCGTTAGAGTACTGCAGGACAATATCGACGCCCTCGAATATACTGGCGGTGTGCCTTATTCGATCTTGAAACCAATCTTGGAGAAGGCCAATCCAGATCAGCTCTACATGATGGAGCACCACAACCCCTACCTCATCGAAGAGACGGACGAACTCTGGCAGCTTCACTGTCAGAAGGAGTTTAAGACGAAGCAGCGTGAAGAGATGGAGACGTGGCGTGAGATGTATATGAGATGTTTGGACGAGCGTGAGGCCAAACTCAAGGCTCTTACAGCCAATATTAAACAATCCCAGGACAAATCCCTTCCAGTCAGGACTACAAAGTTGGCCTACGTGGACAGTGCCGTGAAACCCCCCAGGAACATTATCAAGAAACAGGTATGTAAACCTTCAATTCTTTCTTCTGGTCAATTTGTGTAATTTTAGCTTCGTAAAATATTAGCTATGCGTCGAAAATTGGGAACTAGAATTAAGGGAAAATCATTCTTTTTCTAATTTTTTAGTTTCTGGTACGTTTTCAAATACTTGACATATTCACTAATGTGTATTTTATTTATTTACAGATGAAGAATGGAACAGCGTTTGACAAGAAACCCGCATTAACCCCTACGTCAAGACTTAGTCAACTGGCGACAGCAGGTGAAGCTGGAAAAGTGGCTGTGCCAAGTCCAGGAGTTAGAGCAGCAGAAGGTAGCAGCCGATCTGGTTCCTCGTCATTTAAACCTCCTAAAAAAGCGCCGTTGATGGCCAAAACATTATCGTTCATGAAGAATAGGTTTAAGAGATAGAATTTTTAATACTATTTGTATGTACTTTAAGTTAGATATCATCTTATAAGTCATCTGTAATTGATATTGTTGATTCATTGTGGACTGGTTTTAGTTGTGATTTGCTTTTTGAATTAAATTGTAGAGTAATTTAAAATCCTAGTTTTATACTAGTTTTATCATTTATTTATTTATAATTGTTGATAATTGTATTGCAAGTAATCCAAATACGTATTTAAATTACAATATGCGATTCTTTTTAATATTTAATTTTTATTTCTTTATGATTTTATACAATAGACTATTTACAGTGTTTATTACTGAATTATAAAATTAATACAAAATCTAGTTCGAATATAAAAATTATTCATATTGTCTAAACTAGGTTCAACAGTTTCGTTATAATACCTTCAGATTTATTCCCATTGTAAATTCAATTTTTAACAATGTTCATATACATTTTACAGACAACACTCATGTAAATATGTTAAATCCGTTTAATAGGGTTTAGTTATATTATATTTCTCGCTTCGTGCGTTTTAAATGTGATAAAGACACTCCAAATTGTAATACCAGTTTTCTAATGTCAATTTTTCTTATTGACTCATATTAATTGTAAAATGAAAAAAGTTATGTAAAAACATTACATTGGATCTGTAATATTTGACAAATATTATTTTGTATTGTCATTGTTAAAATTATATCATTTATAAAAATTTGTGATTTATACAGAAAACATTTAATAAAAAGTTGTTAAAGATATTTAGCGTTTTAGTTGTTTAGATTACACCTTTTTACAATTGTAAATATTCAAGGTTTAAAAGTAGTGCAACTTTAAAATAAAACAACCTTCTTTTATTTAGTATCTAGTAGCATACCCATTATTTTTAATAACTTGTAGACACATTTCTACATTGATATAATCGTTCGATATTTCTTTTGAAATATTTGACAGCCTTTTTGCATAGATTTTCCGATCAATATCTTCTCAATGGTTTTCCATTGGATTGAGGTCTGGGTTTTGTGCTGGCCAAGGATGACACGTTCTCCTTGAGAAGCGAAACATTCTTTAACACGCTTAGACGTATGTTTCGGATCGTTGTCGTGCTGGAAGGTACACCATAAACTCATGTTACCTTCGGCAAATGGAAGCATATGATTCTACATAATGTCACGATAAACAAAACGATCCAGAAAAACATCTCCAAACCATAATGCTTCCTTCACCATGCTTCACAGGGGGTCTAGTGTAGTTGGGATTATACCTTTCATTAATTGCTCCTCTCACCTATGAAATGCAATCAGATTTCAATAATTGGAGCCGACTTTGATCGGAAATCAAAATTGTTTTCCATTGCCCACTCTCCAGTTCACATGTTGCCAAAGCAGTTACGTTGCTCTCTAGTTTGCAGAAATGAAGGACTTCTTTGCTGGTTTTCTACCATAGCGACCAGGTCCTTCTAGTCTTCGTTTTATGGTACTCACTAACACACAGAATTCGTATATTATTTGATTTATGCGGGATATGCTGATAAAAGTGTCGCTAACAACAAGCATTTTTGTTTTCCTGTCCAAAGCTCTGTTAGTCTTTCCTTTTCTACCACTTTTCGGAAGTCCTTCCAGTATATTCCTTCTGTTAAAATTGGAAATCGTCTCTGAAATGATCGAAAAATTTAAATCTACTGCAATTTTACTCTGCTTTTCACCATTCCGGAACTTTTCTACAATTTGTTGTTTAATTTAATTAATATTTAATAATAAATGGAGACTTCTTGATATTTTTAGCTTTAAGGAACGATGTCGGACACAGAAATAAATTATAAAATCAATTGTATTGAATATAGGGTTTGGTTGCTTTACTTATAATCACCCAGCCCGAAATAAAATGTTATATAAAAACTATGTAAATAAAGATATTCGTATATAAATTGAGATACGAAATGTTTAGGCACTTATTAATTATAAAATTAATTTAAATTAAAAAGAATTGTTCTTTTAATAAAATGATTGTGGTTTTTAATTTGTTGCTCTACATATGAGTGATAGTGTGTACTCTTCATTACCTTTAAAATGTAACGATTTTTATAAATATTATTCGTCATTCTTATCAAAGTACGATATTTATATTTAGTTTCGAAATTATTATTATTATATTTAATTTTTAAATTTATATTAATCTACTTGTTTGAATGTAAGTTTCGAAATTATTGTCAAGTATAAACGAACGTTTTATATTTAAATATACAAAATATAAATTGTCGGTTTTTAAATTGATTAAGCACACATTAATAATAAACATAATGAGTCTTCCATTAGTATACATTATTAGTATACTGTTCGAAATATTGGATTAAGTAATTTCGAAAGTGGATATTTGAAGAAAATTATGAGCAACATGAATTAAACCGGAATGATTCTTGTATACTAAAAACTGTACAAAAATTATAACGAAACTGTTAGTTCATAAATTCAGTAAGTGATAAGCACATACTAATAATAATTAATGAGTTCTCCATTAATACGTATTCATTTTTACTATATTGTTGGAAATATTGGATTATCCAAATTCAATTGGATATTAGAAGGCATTGATAGATAGCAGACGTTAAACCAGAGTGATTATTGTGCCATAGTATACTTAACCATTTAAGCAAAAAATTACATTTTATTAAAAAAATATTTATACAAAAATAGATTAATTTAAAATAAAATCATTTATAAATTATAAATCGCTGATTCCCTAATATGGTTTGAATTTTATTAATTTTCGGAAATATCGAAATCTCGTTTCGTATTAAAGTATATAATTTTTTGATTGGTAAAAAATATAACGTAACTATCGGTTTTTAAATTTATAAGTGATAAGCACAAACTAATAATAATCATAATGAACCCTCTCATTAGTATATATTACTTGTAAATTGTTCGAAATATATGATTATCTAATTTCGAAAGTCAATATTTGAAGGAAATTATGGATATGGATGTTTAAGAGAAAGATTGATTAAAGTACATGTGGTAGAAATTTAAATTGCGTTGATTTACTTTTGCATTCAAATCTAAAACATTTGAATTAAAAATAAAAAGGCCATGGCATAATTACATACCGATATACCGATTTTACACGCCATTAGATACACTAATGTCATTTTAGTCAGTTATTAATTTAATCTTTTAAAATTGTTATGAGAAGTTGAATAAGTCTACTTAAGTTACATCAAACATTTCTCGAAGTATTGTTGCAACAATAAAGAATCTTTTAATAGTTATAATAGGTAACTTTTTTAAGGAATATGATTCTAGTTAAAATATACTTTTAATGAATTTAAATCCTAATAATAATAATAATAATAATAATAATAATAATAATAATAATAATAATAATAATAATAATAATAATAATAATAATAATAATAAAATATATTGTTATGGTACCTCATATATTTATGAGGTTAAATTAATAATAAAGAAATAATTTTACTATTTTTTTATCAGATTAAGTGTATCACCTGTCAATTTCTTGATATAAAAGTAATACTCAATAAAATTCGGCCAAATTGTAGATCGATCTCATTTGAAAAGACGAGATAATCAAAGGGCAGAAACCGCAACCTTGACGAAATAAAATAGACAATGTCCGTCTAGCTACCGACTAGGAGGGAGATCGGCGAATCTGCGGTCTGGACCAGTTCCGAGCCTAAGGAACACGCACTCTCGCCGTCGCCGACGACCGGCAGAACGGGCCAACACCACGAGTCCGTCAGTACTATGGGGCCACCGACCGAGCGTGGACCATCGGTGCTCGTCACACCATCGCTGTGCTAAATACGAACTCTCGGGGTCAAGGATGATTTGAAGATTTTCGCTACACCATCGGTTTCAAGTCTCTATGAACGCAAATTGTACGCATTATTTGATAATCTACTGATAAGGCTCAGTTAATTTATATCCTCGATTAGTGAGTCGCGGTTGTCCATGATGATGAGCAGATCGCAGTGATGATGAGACTTGGGTCCAATCTTCGGAATAATGGCAAGAAGAAAAAAACTGATGAAGCTCATCCTCGGCCTCTTGATGGGTTTTATCTTCACGCAGATGTTCACGATCAGTAACATGGCGATGCAGGATATGTGCATGTCCGGAAGTCGAATGTCGCCGATGGACCTCATCAACGTCGAAAACGCCCGTGCCCAAAACAAGAACCTGCTCTTCGTGGGAATAATGACGGCATCCAGATACCTGGACACTCGCGCGAAGGCCGTGTACAACACCTGGGGTAGAGAAGTGCCGGGAAAGGTGATGTTTTTCAGTTCGGAATACTCGATCAGTGAACACGTGCCCCTGGTGCCGCTTCCGGGCGTCGACGACACCTACCCACCACAAAAGAAATCCTTCATGATGCTGAAGCACATGTACGACAATTACATAGATAAGTACGAGTGGTTTTTGCGGGCGGACGACGACGTTTACATACGGACCGACCGTCTCGAGGATCTTCTGCGTTCGGTGGACAGTTCGAAGCCGTGGTTTATCGGACAAACGGGTCGCGGGAACCACGAGGAGTTCGGGCTGTTGTCCTTAGACAGTGACGAGAACTTTTGTATGGGTGGAACCGGTGTGATTTTCAGTCGGGAGACTCTGAAACGGATGGCGCCGTACGTGGAGCAGTGTCTTCGGCAGCTCTACACGACACACGAAGACGTCGAGCTGGGAAGATGTGTCAGACGTTTCGCCGGGATTTCCTGCACGTGGTCCTACGAGGCGAGTCACTGCGTTTGTAAGGCAAGAGAGGTGTAGATTTGGTTTGTAAGCGGGGTCGTTATTCAGGTCGTAGCTGCTGGTTGACATATATTTTGAATTTTTTGTATCTTATTTTATTTTTATCTGTTCCTTCTTTTATCGATGTCATCAAACCGGTATTAAATTATAGAAAAACCAACTACTGATTTTAAACTATTATGTGATAGGCAATTAAAAGTACTTACATGAATATACACATGTATTTTTGAGCTGTAGATAATTAGATATATATTTTTTATATCTTTCGTATATACGTTATCTTTGAAATCGTATTACAAATACACATGTACTTATTTCATTCCATATATAGATAACGTTATATTTTTCGAAAATCAATTTCCAAGAATATTTCATTGTTATTTTCATTATTTGATCAATGATTTCCCTGGAATTAATGTAAAAATCTAGTGACACAGTTGCCATTTTTTGTTCTAATTAAATCGACATTTTCTTAAGTGTTTACCTGTCCGACAAGTACATTTCTTATATTTTAAGTAGGCTACAGTGAGATTATTGAACTTGAAATCTCGATTCAAGCAAATAAAAAAAAATAATTTTTATTCATTGTCGATTGTTACATCGAGGTATTACACTAGAACATTACTAATTAATTCAGTAAATAACTGTTTATTTGCATGTGCATCATAAAACGTAATAAACGTACGTACGTTCAATGAAAACAAGTTCAATTGACGTATGGGATACAAATTATCTCAACAATAATTGTGCGGATAGTTTTTGGTGATAATTAATTATGTATTTAATTATATGTAAACGTCTATTAACTATTATTGGTTGAATATTATACAAACTGCAAATATTTGTCTAATATATATCTTATCTTTTCAAATTTGATGCAATGTTATAGTTTGTATATTTAAAGTTTTGGAAATTCTCTGTGTAGGAATACAAGGACATTTGTAAATAACCAAAGTATTGTAGATAGTCATTGATAAGATTGCATGTCATCTGTTGTTATAGATATAATAATAGATAAGCAAACTATAAGAATTGATAATGAAATTAGAGGTAAAAATAGGGCAAAGGTAAACATCAGAAATACTGTTTTTGTTATCTCAACTAGTGATTTTATTTTTGATTTGATTATGAGTTGTACAAATCTGTCTCAACCCTTCATTATATTGTTTCCTTGCGTGGTAGGAAAAAATAGCGATAACTAGTGAGGTACTTACTCATCAATTAATATTGACAAATTACCTTGATCTATTTTGAACATATAAATATAGATTTATCAAAGACCGCAAATAAAAAGTTGACTAATATTGATCTTCGCACGTGTCTTCATTATATTGTTTCCTTGTGTGGTAAGAAAAAATAGCGATAACTAGTGAGGTACTTGCTCATCAATTAATATTAACACATTACCTTGATCTATTTTGAACATATAAACATAGATTTATCAAAGGCCGCAAATGAAAAGTTGACTAATATTGATCTTCGGATGTGTCTACTGAAAAGTTGTTTATGTTAGGTTGTTCATTAATAGAACAGTAGCAAATTGAGTTGGTGTCAAAGAATTCAGCGTAACTGGATGATGTAAATGTCAGAATAAATTTTATTGCCAAGGAAGCAATTAATAACGGTTTTGTGAATCGAAATTGCAAAATGATTTTGACGTTTCAAAGTGATTTTTCGTCTGCATTCTGATTGTATAAAATATATTACAAAATATACAACAAATATACATTTACAATATTTAAGCTTTTTAATGCTTATAGCTGTGTGGATCTGAGTCCATGTTTCGACATTCTCTAAAAATACCATCGCTTTTGCACAATAAACGTTCCCAATCGACGTCGTCATCATAGTACAACCTATCCAAAGTGAGTCGACTTATGTACTCCTGACAAAGTTGCCTCAAAGTGTCGCACCAGGGCTGTTCCAACTCGACAAAGATGAATCCACCGGGAGATCTCTTGTCGGTGACGACATTCTCTCCGTTCACCTTCTTGTAATGGTGGTGCTTGAATCCGTTCTGGCAAAGCATCTCAACTCCTTGCACGAAATCGTCTTTGCTATCTGTACGCTTCGCACACCGTTCTTTGGAACATTTCCCTTTGGGTTCGGTCGTGCGTTTGTGTATCTTGCTTATTTCTTCCGCCACCGCCAAACAGGCCGCGCATCTAATGCCGACCGATTTGAAATTCGGCTTCTTCTTGACCAAATCCATTATGTTGGTGTAAGGATTAATGACGATTGCCGGTTGGAATATAGTGCAATTACATTTCGATTGGATTTCTGGATCGTGGCTGCTCTCGTATTTTTCTGGCTGGTCGTCTAATAATTCAGTGATCGAAAGTTCTTCCTTCTCCGCGTCTTCGGCATCCATGAATTCTGAACAGTTGCATGTTTTGCAACAGCTACAAGCTTTCTTCGGTTTGTAATGGTATATGTACGTTATGTATAGTAAAAAAATTAATAAAAATATAAGTAGTAAACGCATTAAAAAGCTTTTGTAAACGTGACAGGAATTTTGACAGTATCAACTGATGTATTAACATTGTTTAAATATTTTAAAACATTTGTAGACTTTTTTTATTTTTATATTTAACAAACATTACTGGGGGAATATTTGTAATGCAAAGATAGATTTGAAGCACTTCATTCTCTTTCCGTTTCGGCACTTTGGGCCATCATTCCTAAACCATTTACATATGCAAGCGTGCAAGCGTTCATTGGTAACACAATACTTTTCGAGTTGGATGGGCAATTAAGATCACATTTCGTTCTTGGAATAGCGATACATGTGTACCCATACCCGTTACATCTTTTTCTGATGGTGTAAATTGGGGGTGTTAAACGCAACAGATGTGGCAGATAAACAGCGTTTTAAGAAGAATGGTTCGTTGGTTCTTTGACCCAGACCGTGCTTTTAATTAATTTAACTGTCTAGAATTTTAATTATCGAACTATCTGATATAAAATCGGAATATATCTCTGGATATCTCTCAATTATGCAACAATTATTTAAAAATATGAATTACGTTGAAACAAAACCGGTGTTCCCAATCAAGATTTATATGTTCATAAAGTTTTTACTTTAAGATATCCGCAATCTGTTTTTTGACAATTTCCTGTCACTAATTAGATCTTATTTTATGACCAAATTAAATGAAAAAAAAGTGTGTTTAATTACGATTTACAAAAAATCTCCAAAATTATTAAAGAAATGAACTCGAATATTTTTATTTTTTAGAAATTTGTGGAATGGGGACATGTGATAAAAATATACTCATTCTAAAAAACGCACCTAGTGTTTTCACACTTTCAGCCGTTTAATTACACAGACAGACTATATATTTGTGACATAACATAACGTCGTATGAGCTCGTCCAACGAGCCTGTTTCATTATGTACTTATGTATCAAGCAATTAATATATGTATAAACTAATTTTAGAACACTGCATTCACGTTATGAAGTAATTTGTGCTGTTGAATAACTAAGTGGAACAATTATTTAATTTAATTTGGCGTGAGCAAACATGGAGTTAGTTAAAAAATCAGAAGTTAGGTACTTGAAAACTGGAAAGTAGCTATTATTAACATTTTAATTTGATTAAAAATTATACATGTCCCTTGATAAATTAATTTGATACATCACTTATGTTGTTACATGGATTTCATAATTGTCCATCACTTAATGTTTAGTCAAAAAATTGTAGAGCTTAGGTACTTAATAAAATAGATTAAATAATCAAATTACTCCGTCCCGGTAAACCAATAAAATAAGTAATGTTTTACATTTAAAAACAAAATGACCGATGCAAAGATAAATTTTACGGCTTAAGTCGCCTTTAAAATGTATTCATGTGTTTTATCTAAACATTGAACTATTATAGTGTTACATAAAATTTATTTGAACGCATTCAATTTCTTTTTGCGTTACAGAAAGGTCAGACATCCCATTTAAAAGATATTAAAAGTTTACGACACTTAAAAATTATTCGAGTACACACTGCATGTGAACTTAAGTATCTTACTTTAATGGCTAATAACAAATTAAATATATACGACCAAATTAAATACTGTGAGAAGAGAGCTTTTTTATCAATTAAAAGTGTGAATTTACTTGTAATAATATACCAAAATATATGTCGCCTCAGCTGAATTTATTATTAGATATCATTAGAATTATCTTATCATACGACTAATATTTATGGTTACGGTACTTTTTATGCACATTTCATACATAAATTACACCTCTCTCTGCTTTTGTGTTTTGTTCATCGTTCATTGCATGCAAAAATGTATATTTTTATGTTGAGGGTAAATCATTACGTGCATTTTGATTCAACAAATTTTTAACTGATACAGATATCATATTTTATTTTTGTTCTGTTTCAGTGAATACCAAATTTATATTATTTAGGCTATTTATAACTATTATTGTTGGGTTTTATGTATTTAAATAATATATTGCAAATATTATGAATATTTCAAATATTGATTCATGGTAATATTAGTTTGATTTGTAAATATTAGTCCTCTTAATATTTACATAATTAAAATAATCATAAAAATTACATACATTTCTAAAATTAAAATTTATTTAATTTTCAACTGAGTTTAATGGAACTTACAATTTATTTCTAAATTAATATAATATTACAAAAGGTTCAATTAATTTTATTATTAATATTATTCGTTATTAAAATTTTCATAAACAATATTTTAATATTCAGAATTATACCAAGAAAAATTCATTCGTCATCCTCCATATTATCATAATTATACGTTCGGCAAAAATTCATCCATAATAACAGCAATAGACCCTACTCAGTAACTCTTAAATTCATATGAACTTGTTTATCGAAAGTTAAAATCGTCGAGACAACGGAAAATCTACCCCGTTCACTCGTTTCCATACCTGTTCCATAATAAAAAATTCCTACCTGTACCTTTGTACCATTAAAAGTCCACCGGTCGCAAACAAAGGGACTGCCTTTAATGGCGAAAAGAATTTTAAAATGGGATAACCACTATTATTCGGACCGACCATTTAAAAACGCATCCTTCACGGAAGCCGTTGTAAATTATTTTTTAGTTATATTTTAGCAGTACCTGAACATACCAGTAAAATTATTATACAAGAAATATGAATACACATTTTAAAATCAAATTTAATTAATTTAAAATAAGAAAAATTGTTTAAAATACAGAGTTCTGGCCACTTATGTAATTTTTTTCTATCTGGACTGGAAATACTCGTAAAAACCAAAGACAACCAATTAAGGACTCACTGTACATTTTAGCAACACTCTAATTGTTAAATATTTTAGCCATAACTCTTTTATTTAATAAGAACTATAAAATAATATTATTTTCTGCTGTTTTGCACACTATTATTAAAATTACTTTATTCTGAGCTGGACATAAATATAGCAAGTATAATTGTTAGATTTTTGATGAATAAATCTGTGTATTTAATTTAATATTAACACTCTATGAAATCCTTTTTGTTTTATAATTTTGGCACATCTCTGTGGCATAGACTGGAGCATTTTTCTAATATACATGTCTATATTCCTTTAAAATTCTTAGAATTGCTGTGGTGAGTTTATTTAAACTTCTGAAATTTACATGATTCTCCCATAAGGTTGATATCTGGATTGGAACTAGCAAGACAAAACATCGATGTTAACAAATCCGTCACAATTTTGGATAAGTGTTTAGGATCATTTTCACGTTGAAATACATTTATAAAGAGTATATTTTATTCAACATATGGTCGCATTGTCCATTATTTTAAAATTAATTTAGATTTGTCATAAAAAACTTGTCATCCCCAATACTCTGTAGTCCAGCGAATATGATTCCACGTAAAACAAAATTGGACTTTCACATTTTTAGTAACTAGGTAAACTAGTAAACTAAGGTTCTTCTTGTAGATCTGGGGTCAAACGAACCCCCATCCACTAACCTTCTTACAGTCCTTGAACTAATTTCAACAAATCCCATTTCTTCCAAGATGGCTTTAATTTCAATTAACCATAAAATTGGACAGATTTTGTCATTCGAATTATCCAGTTATCGATTTTATTTCAAGTTTTTCGGACATACAAATTTTTTCGTAGCTACCACACCACAGTTTCTCTAATTTTTTTAATTTAATTTGGAAACGATTGACTTATTTAGTCATTGTAATTTTTCATACAGTCTCACTTCGACCAATGGTTAAATAAAGTAAAAGACTAACAGAAAATAATCGATTTAAATTTACAGAGAGCATTGAAAGGTACTGGGAATCACTTCAAGTAGTACAGCTTATATTTTTAATATATATTTATTTATAAGTTGCTATAATTATGTCCATTACTGTATGATAAATTCTGGAAATAATCTAAAATTTAAATTTATTATATAAAAAACAACATTGAATATATGTTCATAAAAACATTTAGTTATTTGTGAGTCTATTTTTGATAATAAATTATGTATATCCTTGTTAGAAAACAGGTACACACAACATAGAAATGTTGTTTTAATTTATAGATTGGACACCTGAATGTTTAAAATTATCATAACAATACTCCTTGTATGCACTTTGAATTTCTATTTTCGTTAATATTTCATCGAAAACACATTCACTATTGTATTTTTCCTACCGCACGTGAGCTAGACTAAGATTTTTTTAAATTGTCTGAACATCCGGACTCAGGAAGCAAATAAAAAAACAACGAAAAACATACAACGTCAATTAAATAAACGGCAAAACACGATATTTCAACAAACAAACTAATTATAATAATTTTACTTCACTTTCCGCATATTCTTCGCTATCAAATAACGTGCAGTTGTCAAGTATTCAAATCAAACGTATAATTAAATTTAATCTGAAATAAACAAAAAAACACAATAACCAGTCTAGACATACTCGTTTCCCGTTATTATTAAAACAAAATCAATTCAAACAAATAAGATAATCGCGTGCAGCATCTATTTTTAGTGCCAGTGCATTTTCATGTGCACGTTAAAATGCATTCCTCATCATAAACAATAAAACAACCTATTATTTATTACGGTCGTATAAAAAAGTCAATGATTTAATGCAAGAATGGGATTGAGCAATTTCAATTGCATAAATTATGAGTTATGGACCGTTTCCTTGTAGGCTTTTCCATGGAGATCTTTTAACATGTGATTTATGGGTATTTAATTTAGAGATTAATTAATCAAAGATGTCAGTTCATGAATATAATGTACTGTTTGCACAATATAATTTTTTAATTAATCTGAAGACCATTTCAAGTGGAGCAATATTCTAATAATAATCTATAGGTTGTGAGGGTCAAAATATTGAAAGGAACAATTGTTAGAAAGTCTAATGAATTCGCATTATTCATTATTTACCACATATCAACAAATATAAGTATCGATTAATCTTTAATTTCCTTTAAGCGAGCATTTCTAAATATTTAATCACAGAATTGCGGGAGTAATATATAAAAAATATTTTGTAGTAATTAATGATTAATCTTAGGTACCATAAAAAGTAACTTCAAATATAAAATAATCAACACTTTTTTGCCAATATGCATATCATAAAAATGGTGGGTTTTGGAACTGAGAAAAGATCAACTTCTTGTCTTCCTCTTCATAATTAAATCGCTAAATACGTTCAAAATTAGCCAATGATAAATATTAGTAACTCGGAGAAATATTTTAACTATATTAAATTGTGAAGGTTTCTATGAAGAATCAGCTTTTTTGATGAAGTTCAATTCTTGATAGAGTTGGACTGATCATTTGGCCTTTTGGTAGGAACTCAATCTGTATAATTTTACGTTCCACCATACTGTCATAAAATTTTTCTTGGATTAACTTTCTGAATTTGGACATTAGAAAATTGATTTAATTGTGTGTAAAATCTATTATTAATATTTTAAAAAATGAATTAATTATTTACCAGGACAAAATTTATAATTATCTTATAATTAATGTATAAATCTGTTGACACTTTATTGCTCTTTGTCGTATCCATAGATATGAAAAAATTTATTAAATATTTAGTACATTTATTGCTTTAATTAATTTATTTCAATGAAACCAGATAAAAATATCATTCATTTTGGTTGGAGAAATATTGTTACATGTTTTTATCTCAATGATTTTTTTAAACTTTATTTAATAAGAACTTTTTATCTTAACTAAATTGCAGCTATAAATAAATATTAACTTTTATCACAACTAAAAATGAACGTTAAAGATAAATATGTACCGAAAAATTTGACTAAGATCTAAAAATCGTTATTACCTCATTATTATTACATTCATTCAAATTTCGCGAACTGCAAAGTAAAAGTGTTTACGTTATCGAAAAAAATCAGACGGCTGGAAGTTAATATTTCAAACAGTCTCTTCAATAAATAACCCACAGTTTATATAATTTTTAGATATTAAACATGCGCCTTGTATATTTATCATTTCCAAGGATTGTTGCATACAAATAGTTAATCAAGCATACTATCCACAGACACAGTTTTACATTTGTAGATTTAATTTAATTTATCTGAATTAATTCACTTAAACATAATATCTAGCAATATAATTAATTCACAAATTAATCCCATTATATGATTCATTTATATGATCTGATCTGATGTTCATCAACAATAATAATTTATGTCTGATAAACTTTGTCTGCAAATAATAAGCAACTACAATTTCAATTACACAGTAAATTAATAAATGCAATATCATTTACGATTGTGTACTTTCACAGTTGAACGTATGATGACAAAAAAATATCAAATTTCATTAACCCAGGTATTGAATAATAGCTGACACATACATGTTATATTTATTTCCTTCCTTTATATTTGCTAATAATCATCTTAGATTAAGGTTCTTAATGACCGGCCCAATTTTTTAATTGCCAATTGATAAATATAATCAATTCAAGTTCACTCTTGCTTAAGTCATGTTTATTAGTGACACAAATTTAACCGAAATCTTTTTATTAATTTTACATGTTACTATGTTGTATGATTATTTTAACCCCAATCTCTTTAATCTTATTCAACGAAACATAATTTTTTGGCACGTGCTGATCAAAAACTATTTAACGACCAACTCAACACAAACAAAGTTCATAATCTTCATAAAAACTATTTTAACGAATACCGGGAACATTTTTCTACAGTTTCCGACTATTGAAAAAACAAACGTACCGATTCAAACAACTGTAGAAATACACAATCGAGCAGTAAATGCATTTTATTCTAAACACCTGGTAATTTATTTAAGGCTCTGGGTGGGCTAT
Organism: Aethina tumida; assembly: GCF_024364675.1. Lineage (NCBI taxonomy): Eukaryota > Metazoa > Arthropoda > Insecta > Coleoptera > Nitidulidae > Aethina > Aethina tumida. The sequence continues at coordinate 16,413,832 of NC_065437.1, read as the reverse complement.
AAGTAACAACTGTTTTTACGATGTTATATAAATATCACACATTTATTATATTGTATGTCAAAATGTCTATAGTTCAATTGGTAAAACCAATTTTCTACATTCTATTAAACGTACTAAACATCGAAAAGCTGCATTTGGCAATGCTAATCTAAAACTCATTAATATGTTGTTCATGGCTTATTTAATTATTGCCGGTCAATGTTCATTCATCTGTCGCCAAATCTGGGCGGTGCCTTCAAATAACCAGGCCTAATTCAAGTTAATCTAAACATATAAAAAAGCTATTATAACAATGTGACTAAATTGAGTCCTTGCAAAAAATAGAAGTGTTTATTAAACAATATCATGTAGGTAGGATGATGATCTGGCACTAAATTTAACATATTTTATACAAATATCTGAATAAATTTACTTTCAAGTAGCTCATTATCTTCGACACACATCTAAATAATTATGTAATATATAATCCAATTATTTTCTTTATCCCAGAGTAAATCGATGAGATTTTTTTTTATATTCAGCCCGCATAACTCAAATTGTATGTACTTGATTTTTTGAAGTGTTTAAATCAAACGATGCTATTTATCTGGATAGTCGTGTCTGTTGCAATAAAAAATCCATTTAACAAAAACCAACTTTATTGTATAAACCCATACAAAAATAGTACGTGGAATGAAAAAAATGTTCATCAAGTGGGTCAACAGTGTATTATACACAATCAAACAATTCAATGTTGGTTGGACGTTGCTGATTTGAATATTACCCTAATGGCCGTTCATTTCGTTGTATTAACCGACAATTTTATTTAATAGATGCAGACGATCTTCTACAACAACCGGAGCGGCCCGGACGCCTTTACGGGCGATTTGAAACAGAAGGAAGTTCATAGAGCCATCACGTTACATCCTGTCAAACATCCCAAGCACATGCACAGGCTCCACAAGTATGTCAAGGTTAGTAACTTCTTTGCAATTTAATTATTAACCATATTGGGATGAACAGTTGCTTCTACTGTTCTGACGGTTGTTTTACATTTGACATCCGCAACAGAAGCACCATTTTGAGACATTATGGTTTTTAACTGGGTTAATGAAAGATTACGTAGAAGTTACGTAGACGTGTGTGTAAAAATGTGACGATATTGCTGTTCATTTTAAAATTTAATGTAATTGATTTAAATAGCTTATTTTAAAATTAGATGGGAGGTCGTGTCAAATGTAATTCAAGATTATCTTAGTGTCTCGTAATTGTTTTCAATGTTAATTTATTGATTTGTTCCATAGAATAGTTTCGTAACAAATAATTTTATAGATATATTAATAGAATTAAATTATAACAATTTGAAATAAGAATTACATTAACAACCTTCAATTTTATAATAAAATTGCCAGGTACTGGAGTATTTTACATTTTTTAGATGTTTCCCCTTACAACAAATTACTTTTTTCACAATTTACCTTCTGGGTGACCTTCTAAGCTAAATACAACCTTCACTAAAATGTCGCTATTATTTTTTCAAACCAATTTCTCCAAATATTTGAAATAATTATAGGAACGATATGTTTTTTCGGTTTTTGCAGGAACTTTAAATAATTTGTTTCTCCCAGAAGTTTTTGCATTTATTTGTACTTGCTATATCTATTATTTATCAATGTCAACCATAATATGCATTTTAAAACATCAGCCTTAAACTTTGATACGGTTTACTCATACATTAACAACCTTGCAATAGTAAACAATTCAAATGTATGGATGAACTAACTAATTGAACAAACTTTATAGGGATTAAAAATACAAGCGAACCTCCAAAAAAGCATAGAATTGCACAGGGACATTGCAGTATCTATGCGAGAGCTCGGATACCAAAAAGATAGACTGGACACTGCCATTTTAGTGAGAGATTTACCGTTATATCCAGCCAAACGAGGATCTGACAACTACCTTGGCGATACTAAAATATTAGGTAAATTCTGATGGAACCTTGTAACCCGGAAACGAATTATTTAATAGTCTTTTATATAGTATTTGTTTTAACATTACGTTATCTAAACAAATATTCTAATTTTAGGAACGCCAATAACAATAAATCGTTACACACCACACGATCTCCAGAATGTTTTAGAATGGGAATTAATATCAAAAGCTCTCTATTCGCACAGAGATTTGAGTCCGAAAAAAAGAATTGGATCGTCCATGAAGGAAGGACTGAATGACGTTACCAGAGAGGTAATTCGTAATTTTAACGCTAATTAAATGTATGTTAATGAAATAATTTCTGATGAGTCTGGCAGAATTCTTCAAATAGCAACAGGAAATTTATACATCTGTTCGCTGTTACTAACCGCAGGGGAACTTTCACTGTTTGTTGTAAATGTTATCAAGTCACCTAATGCACTCATAAAATGAATTAATTAAATAAACTAAATAAAATGTTTACAGATAATGGATATTGTGAATTCATACTCCAAACAACGAGGGAGAGTAATCGAATTTAAAGAAATACTGTATGGATATTGGAGGCTGGATCCAACTCATGGAGTTGACTTAATACTCGATTTATTGCTCGTGTATAAAAAATACCGAGGACACAAAATGACTGTTCAAGTGAGACGACACGCATATGTCCAACAAACATTCTCAGGTACTAACCACCTTAAATTTTCCTATAAAATGTACATTTTTCATTTTGTTGCAGAAATAGCAATTAGGGAAGTTTTACCGGATCCAGTTGCTGAATACGAAGATCCCAATTCAGTGCCGGTACACAAGAAATTGGTCCAAGATTTGTTCTCGAAAATTAGCAAGAATCTTCCTCCAATTTTCAACTTCATGAATGAAACCAACAAATCCGTAATCAACTTCGTAATGCCATTAAAAGGTCGATATGCCACATTTCGTAGATTCATTACCATGTACTCCGATGTTGTCTTAAAAGAAAAAGAGTTGGCCAAATTGCATATTATATTGTACGAAGATCCCGAAATTCCTAGTGATTATATTCGAAGTAAATATTTAATAGAAAAAATCAGAAGACAATTTACTTATAGAAGTATAAACTTGATAATGCCAGAAGAAAGTTTTTCAAGAGGAAAGGCACTACAACATGGCGTGGATGCACTAGAAAAGGACGATTTAATGGTGTTCATAGACGTAGACATGATATTTGATAAATCATACTTGGATAGAGTTCGATGGAACACCGTTAAAAACAAATCTGTTTATTATCCGATCGTGTACAGTTTATATGATCCTGGACTGCTCAATAAATCGTACACGAACGCAGAATTCTCGCTATTTAAACGCGACATGATCGATGACGTCAATGGATATTGGAGATTTTTCGGTTTTGGTATAGTGAGTTTGTATAAAAGTGACTATTTAAATTTAGGTGGCTTTAATTTACATCTGAATGGGTGGGGTTACGAGGATGTTAACTTTTTTGACAACACAATTAAGTCAAATTTGAGAATAGTGAGAGCAGTGGATCCTGCACTAATACACGTGTTTCACGCAAAAAACTGCAAAGATGCTGTGGACAGTGATCAAAAGCTAATGTGTTTGGGCACTAAGGCCAATTCATTGGGTTCTACAAAAACTCTCCAACATGTTTTTATGAAGTATAGAAAATATTTTAGGTAACATTTAGATGGACACTAAAATTTGTCTGTGATTTACCGTGAAATAAATTATTGTCATTTGCTATATATTTTTATATTATGCCAATTGTTATAGTTGTATATTACACATCATATTATTGTAAACAACATAACAATTGACCTATTTATTTTTGTATGTTTAGGTATTTTTGTATATTGACACTTATGTAGAGTTCCTCTAGGTTAAGATATTTTTAAATAATTAAGAAAGACGTCTCCTATCACACGCTCATTATGTTGGAATTTATTATGTAAAGAATGTGTCATTGTGGCACTAACAGACTAAACTGCCATAAAACAATGCAGATGCAAACTGCAAAATGTAAATAAATGTTATGAAAAAATATTTGTTTCATTTATAAGATAAAGTAATTTTAAAGTATAACAGAATAGAAACGGATAATTAAATACTAGAAAATTAAATTAGTATATTTTCAGTCAAATAATACTAAATGAATCTGTTTGTAAATCATGTAATTAAGGATGTATTAAAGTTATAACATAACAAAAACTGAATGTTAAATAAAAAATATTTGCTTTAAAAAGAAACATTTGTTAAAGCAAATTTATATTGGTTGTGCCTATCTAGAAATAAGTTACGTTTTAAAAACAATAAATACAATTCCCTAATTCTTTTTAGTCTTATCTAACCGACAAATTGGACTCTTTTGCACCATTTCCAAGTCTACCTTAGGTCCCACCAAGTCCCTAATATTGTTAAAACCATACTTAATCATTGTGGGCCTCTCTAAGGATAAACCCCAGGCCAAAACGCAAACATCTTCAGGTAAACCCATGGGTAGCAACATTTCTGGCCTAAAGATACCGGAATTGCCGATTTCGATCCATTTCTCAAGACCTGGATGGAAGCAGAAAATTTCCATGCTCGGTTCAGTGTATGGATTGTATGCCGGCTTGAATTCCAGTTCGGTGATGCCCAATTTCTTGAAAAATTCGGTGAAAACGCCGATGAGATCGCCAAGGGTGAGATTGTAGTCGGCAATCACGCCCTCCACTTGGTGGAACTCTGCTAGATGGGTGGCGTCCAGTGTCTCGTTACGGAATACTTTGTCAATACTGAACAGCTTGGTGGGTTTGAACTCCTTTTGCTGCGCCAATTTGTAGAGCATACGCGCGCTTACGGCGGTGGTGTGGGTTCTGAGGAGGTTCTTTTGGGCTTCCTCGATTTTCCACTCGTATCCATAGCTGAAAAAAGACCGTGAAACCAGTTGCTTAATTCGAAATCGTAATATATTACCCGGTGGAACCGTATCCTCCTACACTGTGGGTGGTTTTGACCCGTTCCAGGTATTCTTTGGGAAACTCAGAGCTGATCGCCGGATCGGAAATGAAGAAAGTGTCGTGCGCATCTCTGGCCGGATGTTGCTGGGGTTGGTAGAGGGCATCAAAGTTCCAGAAGGAGTTTTCGATGTAGTTGTTGGTGGGCATTTCAGAGAAACCCATTTCTAAAAATATCTGCCTGAATTCCGACCTAACTTTCAATAAAGGATGCAAATAACCGCATTCCGGCGGTACACCGAGTGCGTCGAAGTTGTACTCCTTGAATTTCAAGTCTTTCCAATTGCCCGATAGTAGCATTTCAGTTGTGAGGTCAGTTTCCAGTTTTTTTAATTCTAAACTGAATTCTGGACCTTTCTTTAGAAGGAAGCTTTTCACAACAATCTCCTGTATCAGTTTTCGCTTTTTGTATTCCTGTTTGTCTTTGTCAGACAATCCATCAGTTGAGCCAGATTGAATTGATTTTAATGTTTGTTGAACTGTATCAGTTATGCTTGGTACTTTTCTTTTTACCAAAGGTGGGTTGCAACTTTTATCAACTTGAATCCAACCAGCTGACATTGCTTTACTGAATCCGATTTTTGCGTTTGGTATTTTCATTAGTTCTGCTTGAGGAATGCCTGCCTCCGGCACACTGTTATATATGTTTGCTTCATAACTTCCTTTAAAAAATATATAACAATTACAATAAATTTTTAAAAATATATTTCATGTAACAATTATTTAAAAGTATACAATAATTTCAAATAACAGATGTTTTTTTCATAAAAACATTAAATTAGTTCCTTACCATTTTCAATCATCTGTTTGCCTTCATCAGTGACTTCTAGTCTTTTTTCACTGACTTGATCAGCTGTTACTAAATCACCATTCGCTTGAATACTTTTTAAAGCCCCCACAATTTTTTGATGATCTTCACTAAAAGCTGTTGCCAAATCCAGGGTATTCACTGCATCCCTATCGGATAAATACTTGAGGATCTTTTCACTTAATTCTGCCATGGTTGCACTTATTTGTTAGTTCTTGTTAATAAATAAATTTAAATAATTTTATAAAATGATGAAATTTTTGTATGATTTGAGGTTAACTTAGTAGATAGCGGTTGCCGTGCATGGTAGGTGACGTCACACCAGTTCTGTGCGTCACACCAGTGACAGCTAATTCGAAAAAAATAAATTTCAATAAAATTAAAATTTATAAAAATTCGAATGCTTATAAAAAAATATTCTTTCATTATATGTATTAAAATTTAAAGCTACTATTTTTTAAGTATTTTTAGATAAAATACATTATTTTCTGGGTATAGAAGTTTCATGTTATATAAAATGTATTTAAAAAAGGCATTTTTCACAGAACCCTTTTTTATTTAAAACTTAATACAAAATTAAAATTAAAAATAATCAACAATCTAATACTGTCACATAACAAATACATTAAATTCAGTCTTAAATTAGAATGTTACAGCAAATAATGTACACAGAACATATGTGTTTTAAATAATTAATTCTCAACTGTTTTCTTCTGATCAATTTTCCTGGCGGGTTCTCCGGTGTTTTCAATTGGAATCTCCCGGTGTTCGATAGCTTTGTCTTCAGTATTCGGAGCAGAAATGCTTAGAACTCCATCGGAGGAAAGTTTACTATTTACTTGACTAATATCATAGTTCTTTGGTACCACGTATTTCCTTACGAAGTGCCTTGAAATGTAACCGTGCTCATCCTCCTTTTCTTCATGCTTAGCCTCAACCATCAAAGTATTGTTGCCGATAACTTTGACCTTGATTTCCTCGGGTTTGAACTGTTGCACATCCAGATTTACGTTGAATTTATCCTTGCCAAATTGAATGGTCGATCCCTCGTCCAAATGAGAGGCTGCAGATCTCCAGGGTCTCATGTAACCTGCAGGACAACGGGCCAAATGCCTGGAAACTGTCAGCGGTTCGAGCAGATCTTCTGGTGTCAATCCCAAGCCGAAATGCTGGTCCAAAAGTCTGGTTGGACGATAGAGATGGTTGAAGTCGTCGAAAAATGGTAGCAGAGACATTTTGAGATTTGTCGTTTCGTTGGTTCTCGTAATGATTACAACGAATGTCGAATTTAAACTGTCGGTAGTTACGCGCGCTTCGCTTTTATATTTAAGTATCGACGATCTAGATGGCAGCAGAATGCTCATGAATTTGCTAGAATTCACAGCATTGTTTCGCTTCAACGGCTCTCTAGAATGATCCTGAGTTTAATGCAAAATTAACTTGGAACCTAAATGTTAGCCAATTTGATTGAATGAATGAATTAATATTGTTTTATTTAATAATAAATATTTAATAAAATAATAATTAACTATCTCCAATTTATCTTATCAATTTAGAACTTGTAAGTGTAAGTAATTTTAATGCTATTTTTGGTTACATAATTTGTAATTTTGACTAAAATAAAGTAAACCTTTTTTCATTTAAAATTTATTCTAATACCTGTCTCAAATATATTTGAAATTGATATTAAATTTAAAAAATATACAATATGATAAATCCAAACTGAAAATTACAAATTCTTCCACTAGTATTCTTAATTAGTAAGTTAACGCTAATATAAGTGAAGTCAACCAATTATTTCTTGAAATTAAATGAAACCTTACATTAAAAACGTTAAAATAAATAAATCAGTTTACTTGTCTTTTTTTCTTGTCGGTTTACGTTCATTTTGTCTTTCATTATACTTTGTTTCAGTAATTTTTAGAATATCGAATGCTGTACTTTGAATAATTTAAAATTTATTAGATAATTGATGGTGGCAGGAACATTTTAAGTCTATTTAGGATTCTTTCGTAATAAAAATTCTTATGACCAAGGCTGACCTAAAACAGATGACAGGAGTCCCGTATAGATGTATTTTATAATTGTATATTGGAATAAGAATTTCTAAAGGCAACAACCAGAGGAAATTTAAAGATTTGATTTCTGGAAAAAATTTTGACGTCATTAAAAGGGCTCCGAATGATGGTGGTATCAGCTACATTCAGAATTATCAATTAAATAATTGAAATTTATAAGATACAAACTTTACTTTTATTCAGTAAAAATCAGATAAGTTCGTAGTAGTCTGTAGTTAATTTGTAAATTATAAAATATTTATTATTCATGTTCAATGGAATTGTACTTTGGGAAAGCATCTAAGTTGGAAATGTTTTCAATTTTTATTTGTTGATCAAAATAACTTAAAACTTTCAGTATAATTAAACAAGTAAAATTTAAATATTAATATAGTTAATATGTTGCATATTGCATATGTTAATTCTGTTAGAGCATGAAAACTCAACAGGTCGATTAATTAGTGCACCATAAGATCCTAAGAAGTAATTCAGTTGTTTTATTTAAAGAAGAATTTTATCCAGCTGGAATCTTCATGGATAAATTTATACGCACGCATACGTGACTAGAGAATCTCATAAATATTTATTTTGAGACATGCAATTTAAAATTGCTTTATTTTTAACTTTTAATTATTTTTTTAACATATTTTATGTGAATTATATATAATTTTTTGATAATAGGGTGTAAATTAATTAAAAACCTACATAGAATTAAATATTCTTTATTGTCTTACTATTAAAATACAAATATTCATACATATATACTCAAATACCAAATTAACATTGATATTAAATTCAGACTCAAATTTAAAACGGTTAAGTAAACCTATTAACTTCTATCAATTAATTAATTTATTAACTTATTTTTCTACATCTTTTTTCTGTTCAATTTTCCTTACTGGCTCTCCAGTTTTTTCGATTGGAATCTCCCGGTGTTCGATGGCATTATCATCAACATTCGGGGCGGAAATGCTCAACACTCCATCGGATGAAAGCTTGCTGCTTATCTGACTAATATCATAATTCTTTGGCACGACATATTTTCTAACAAAGTGTCTCGAAATAAAACCGTGCTCATCCTCCTTTTCCTCATGCTTAGCCTCAACCATCAAAGTATTGTCTCCGACAACTTTGACCTTGATTTCCTCAGGTTTGAACTGTTGTACATCCAGGTTTACGTTGAATTTATCCTTGCCGAACTGAATTGTCGATCCTTCATCCAAATGAGAGGCTGCAGATCTCCACGGTCTCATGTAACCGGCGGGACAACGAGTCAAATATCTGGGAACTGTCATCGGTTCGAGCAGGTCTTCCGGCGTCAATCCCAATCCGAAGTGTTGGTCTAGAAGTCTGGATGGACGAGAGATATAGTTGAAGTCGTCGAAAAACGGCAGTAGAGACATTTTGATATTTTTAGGCTTCGTTTGCTCTCGTAATGATCACAACGAATGCTAAATTTGAACTGTCGATAGTTCCGCGGGCTTCGCTTTTATACTTACCGGCTAACGATCTAGATGGCAGTAGAGGACTCACGAATTTGCTAGAATCCTCTGCATTATTTACTTTTAAGGGATGTCTGGAATGATCCCGAGTTTGATGAAAAATTAATTTGTAACCTATATCTTATTGTAAGTGAATTTGTTCGAATGAATGAATTAATATATGTATCGTTTTATTTTATATAAAATAAATAATATACAAGACCCTTAGTTGAACTTGAATTAATAATAATTATTTTAAAATTTAACGTAATCCGTTTCAAATAAAAAGGACCAGGAGAAACTTCAATCATATTTTACGGAAACAAATTATAATGTCGACACTAAATAAGTACGTGAAATATGGTTATCCCAAAAATTCTTAATTAAAAGACACATAAAATTAAATAAGATTTATTTAAATAAAGAGTAAAATGGATAATAAAAATATAGTCCAAATAAAAGTTCATTTCAAATTAGACTAAATAAAAATTAACAATAATAAATTTCAAATTAACAAATTGATATAAGTAACATTTACTCTTAACATTAATCAAAACATTAAAGCAAATATATAATCATTTATCTTTTTTTCTAATGGAATATTTTTGTTGTTTTTCCAACTAAGCCAATCAAAATTTTTCGGTGTACTCCTCCACCATAATTTTCAGAAGAAAAAACTGAAAATTTCATTTCATTGTTAAGGCATTGTAATTTAGAAGTGACACATTGACACATCTTATAGTCTATACAACACCTATGGTGAATCCTTGTGACAAGAATACTTAAAAGTAGGAAGTCAACAACATAAAAGCTTTATTTCTAGAAAACTCTCTCATTTTAATAATGGTGATAAATTTTTTGAGTGTCCATTTTTCAAACAAGATTATTAACAATATTATGTTATTAAGCTTTACATAACAGAATTCTGTAACAGAAATACAGAGTTTCTGTATTATCAACTATCAGATTAAGTTCTATATATGATTGAAGTTTTAAATTATACACATACATTTATATATAAAATATTTAAAATGTATTTAATTTATATGCACCAAATTTTCAAAAAAAAATGGGATGTAATGTTTAATGAAAAACCCACATCATATTAAAAAAACTTTATTTCAATTAAAAATTATAATCACATTGGAATTATACCTAAAGCTACAATATTCTAAATTAACATTAATACAAACATACTCAGACAATTTTGTGATATTAAATTCAGACTTAATTTTAAAACGGTTAAGTAAATATACAAATTAATTCATTTCTCCGCTTCCTTTTTCTGTTCGATTTTCCTTGCTGGTTCACCAGTTCTCTCAATCGGAATCTCCCGGTGTTCGATGGCGTTGTCGCTAACATTCGGGGCGGAAATGCTCAACACTCCATCGGAGGAAAGTTTACTGTTGATCTGATGAATATCGTACTTCTTCGGTACGACGTACTTCCTAACAAAGTGTCTCGAAATGTAACCGTGTTCGTCCTCCCTTTCCTCGTGTTTGGCTTCAACCATCAGAGTATTATCGCCGACAACTTTGACGGTGATTTCCTCCGGCTTGAACTGCTGCACGTCCAGGTTCACGTTGAATTTATCCTTGCCGAATTCAACGGTCGATCCTTCGTCCAGACGGGAGGCGGCAGATCTCCAGGGTCTCATGTAACCAGCAGGACAGCGGGTCAATTGTCTGGGAACCGTAAGGGGTTCGAGCAGATCCTCCGGTCCCAATCCCAAACCGAAATGCTGGTCCAACAGTCTGGATGGACGGTAGAAGTGGTAGTCACTGAAGAATGGCAGCAGAGACATTTTGGAAATTTTGAATGATTCGCTTCCGTCCGACACACTCGCAACGACTAGTGGAATTGAACTGTGCAAATTCTCACGTTGTTCCGCCTTTTATAAGTTAAAGCCGGTTACTAGATGGCAGTGCCATCATGGCACTGGAGGAACAATCGAGAACGTTGGGAATATATTCTGGATTAATCTTGAATTATTAATAAAAGGGCCCAGCATTCCAGTATTCAACAAAATTGTATCATCAGTGTACATCGAATACTTTCAGTCACAAAAGTGTGACACTAACGTACCGACAATTGGAAAAAAAAAACACAGCAATTAAAATATTTTTGTATTTTACAAAAATTTGGTAAGACTTACCAAGTCTGTGATATTTTATTATAAAAATGCATCTTTTTGATAGTTTCAATTAATTAATTAATACAAATTACTTTACAGATACATTTGTATTACAAGTTATTAATCTAATCAAGTAATTAAAACCTAAAATGTTTTTAAGATATAAATTATATATCTAAAAATTCAATTTAATCATTTTATTATTTTTCTACAAAATATTAGATTTAGATAACATATTTACTTTATGATTAAATAAAATTTGTTTTGATGAGATCATCACTTATATACAGGATAGAGAATTATTTCTCATTCAACTTAAAATCTAAAAAAATATGTGTACAAGGGATGTTTATGTCAAGGTCACGGTCACACGGTTAATGCTCGTTTTATTGATTGCAAACTCGATTACATCCAGACAGTTTCGACGTTGTCGGTTTGAGTACTCTTTATGCTTGAAGTTTCAACACCGTATATAAATGTAAACATATATAAATTTATTTGTGTTATTTAACTGATGTACTTCCGGTGTATCCCGTAGAATTGTGTAGGTCATGATCCAAATACAAAACATAAATAAAATATTTTTACAACTTACTTTTAATATTTAAAATATTGAGCTTGATATAACAGTGACAACAACAAAAAGTCAACATAAAAATGCACGTATGTTTGAGTGTGAGTGGAATATTCTAGACACAATGCAAATAAAATTTACCCCGACAACATTTATCTTATTTATATTTTTAAAAGACCTACGATTAATATCATAAAAGTAACAGCATCTCCAAATATTTAACATCGTTAGATACATATTATAAAAATAATGCAAATTTGACTTGCAAAAAGATAATAGACCAACTGACTTTGGAGGTCAATTTGATTAAGGCTTGTTTTGTTGATTATTTTAGACTGGACTTATAAATAAATTATTTGAAAAAATATTAAGTAACATCATGCTGTCGAATTTCATTAAAAGTAATTTAAACAATAAATAACAATATTTGTTTATATACCTTATTTAAAACTGTATTGTTTATACAGTTATTGTGTTTAATTTCCGCTAAAATTCTACAGGTCATGGTCAGAGACAAAAATATCATTCTAAACATAGAACTTTATTTGTATACACAGACTCTATAAATATCACAGTACAAATAATTAATCATGAGGCTCCACGTTCATCTCAACTTCATCATCATCGTGAATGACTTGGATTTCGACTTCGCCTCCATCCTTCCGGGGTGCGGTAATGGTTAGCACTCCACTCATGGAAAATCGACTTTCGACCTTGGCTATGTCGTACTCCTGTGGCAGGACGATCTTCCTCTGGAAATGCCTGGACACGGTCCCGTACTCGTCCGGTTTGTTCTCGTGCTTGGCCTCAACCACTATCGTATTTTCGTTCGACACTTTCACTTTGATTTGATCCGCCTCGAACTGCTGCATATCCAACTGGAGACGGAACGTAGTCACGTCGCGGCGTTGTCTTTGCGGTGGTGGATTGAAAACGTCGCCAAAACCCCTTATGAACTCGTGAGGGTCAACCGTCACATCGAAACCGAACCTGTTGTCACCGAATCTGAAGTCGAACGGTCTCCTGTCGCAGGGACCTCTGGGCCTGCCGATACGGCCGTGTCTCGGACCGTGACCGTGTCCGTGATGCCACCCGAATTCCATTTTGATGCTGTTGTTGTACACTTAACGTTGAAAAGTGTAGTGTGAACTAACGATGTTTTCCGAGGTTTTATATGCACACTATTATGAATCATGATATTTCACAACATTGGAACACCCAACTCAATCCAGCGCAAATCGATGTTGTGGAAACCTTACTGTGCAATTGAGGGAAAGACAAAGCGCTAACTAAAACCATTGAAATTAAGAATATAAATTACATATATTTAGAATATATTTTTATTTAAAATTTTATGTTAATAAAATATTAAATTGTAATAAATTGTTAAGAGTAATTCTAGAAACCCCAATTAACCTGAGTTCTTTTCAATTATTCAAAATAAATAGAAAAAATGGCGTATATCCGTCCGGTGCATTTAAAATTTAAAAATAAACTATGTTTATTTTATTAGAAAAAATAAATACATAAATGAAATGCAATAATAATAATAAATGTCATTTTATTACATTTGCAAATTTATAATTAGCTCTATGTAAAAAAAGAGTATTTTCCATTATATTTAAATTTTTATTTTTCGAAGAAGCTTATTTAATTATCCTCTATTCAAAAATATATAATTTAAAAAACTATTATATTAATATTATTATTTATTTGATAAAATAATATTTCATATGTCACTCAAACATGAGAATTGATTTTTCATTGTTGAGAGCAAACACTAGAGACGTCTAGAAATTTCGATGGAACTATAAAACCGGCGCGCTGCGTTCCCGCTCATCATAACCAGTTTGAATTCGTAGCGGTTGTTTACTACCTTAGAAGGCCGTGTTTTACAAACGTTGATTCCATTGTTTTTTGGCAGTTTTATTAAAACTATAACACAATGTTTCATTTGACTTATCCACGTAGGAGAGAAATTATCATTTCTCCGGAGGACATCATCAAACCTATGGTGATTTTATCCAACTTACTGGAGAATGGGATGCAAGAAGACAGGAAACCAAGACAGTCTCAGCAAGTAACGCAAGTTAGCCGTGATCCTCAAGATGCATTCCGTGTGAGTTTGGATGTTCAACACTTCATGCCAGAAGAAATTAAAGTTACCTTGGTTGGTGATAACGTTATCGCAGTTGAGTGCAAACACGAGGAGAAAGGAGACGAACATGGATCCATTTCAAGGCATTTTATTCGTAAATACGTCATTCCAAAGGAGTTCGACATGTCCAAGGTGGAAACCAGACTTTCCTCAGATGGAGTTTTAACGATTCTTGCACCAAAGATTTCATCTAAGCCAGTAGAATATAAGGAAATTCCAATCATTAGAACCGGGGAACCGGTTAAACAAATAAAAGAAAATGAAAATGAAAAGCAAAATTAGGTTTTAAAAATTGTATTAATTATATTTTATTTATTTATTTATTTTTGTATTTGAAATTTGAAAATAAAGTAGTTAAAAATATATTTGTGTTTTAATAAGTGGTTTGAGTATATTCACTTAATTTATAATTATGTATATTTTCTCAAATTTTTAAATGATGATTTTCTTATTTGATATTGAGTTGGTTAACACCAAAGTAGTTAAATAAATGTGTCCAGAAAAGTAAATAATTTTTCAATAATATATCAAATAATAATAGTCCTTAATGTCATTATAATATCATAGAAATAAAGAATGGTTTTTAATAATATATATAGCTAAATTTTTGTTTTTTTTTAATATAAAAACATCCATATTGAAAAATATTAAAATATACAAATTTTTATAACGGACAAATTAAAAAATATATAGAACAATATTGTTAGGAAAGTATTAGAATCTTTATTTGTAACATACACAGTTCAAGACAACATAAAAATACAACAATATTGCAGGGCCTGTTGTTATGTTAACACACTATAGGCGGGCAGCAAAATAGTCCAAACTAAGTTGTTGAATTATAACAAAAAATAAGAGGTAATTCTTTCAATTCCGTATGTAAACCAATAGAGTAAAATTATCTCACCCAGCTTTTAAAGTAAGCACATTCAAAAAGGTAAAAATTACCCGGTCCACTAACAATCAACAGTTCTCGAGACGGGTATTTTTACCCGACTCGCTTATAGTGTGTTAAAAAAGGAATGTTATTTCGAACGATCTCATAGACACGCTGAGGAGAATTATCTTGCCGTAGGTGCCGCCTAGTGGTTGATAGTAAAACTTAAAAGCAATAACTTGAAACGTAAGAAATGCTGCTCACAGAAAAACAATTATTTTTTTTTTTTTGATGAAAAAGACTTCAAAATACTGTTGTTACATTTACATTAAATATGAAGAAATTTCAAAAATGTGTGTATTTAAAATTAACAAAATTATTGTAATAATATTATTTTATTTTTTATTAAAAGATAAATTTAACCTGTAATATTATAAAACTATGTATATTTAATGTTGTAATTAATAAGAATATGTAATTGGTAATATTTTGTTCAAGATTAATTCTATTTGAACGTTATAAAACATTAATATTAACAGAAACTGTATTTAATCAATAAGTTGGGAATATTTCGCGAAAGATTGAAATTTGAATGTTCTACTCTTACGAGAAAACACTAGAGACGTCTAGAAATTTCGATTGAACTATAAAACCGGCGCGTTGCGTTCCCGCTCATCATAACCAGTTTGAATTCGTAGCGGTTGCTTACTACCCTAGAAGGCCGTGTTTTACAAACGTTGATTCTATTGTTTTTTGGCAATTTTATTAAAACTATAACACAATGTTTCATTTGACTTATCCACATAGGAGAGAAATTACCATTTCACCCGAGGACATCATCAAACCTATGGTGATTTTATCCAACTTACTGGAGAATGGGATGCAAGAAGACAGAAAACCAAGACAGTCACAGCAAGTAACGCAAGTTAGCCGTGATCCTCAAGATGCATTCCGTGTGAGTTTGGATGTTCAACACTTCATGCCAGAAGAAATTAAAGTTACCTTGGTTGGTGATAACGTTATCGCAGTTGAGTGCAAACACGAGGAGAAAGGAGACGAACATGGATCCATTTCAAGGCATTTTATTCGTAAATACGTCATTCCAAAGGAGTTCGACATGTCCAAGGTGGAAACCAGACTTTCCTCAGATGGAGTTTTAACGATTCTTGCACCAAAGATTTCATCTAAGCCAGTAGAATATAAGGAAATTCCAATCATTAGAACCGGGGAACCGGTTAAACAAATAAAAGAAAATGAAAATGAAAAGCAAAATTAGGTTTTAAAAATTGTATTAATTATATTTTATTTATTTATTTATTTTTGTATTTGAAATTTGAAAATAAAGTAGTTAAAAATATATTTGTGTTTTAATAATAAGTGGTTTGAGTATATTCACTTAATTTATAATTATATATATTTTGTCAAATTTTTAAATGACCTACTTACTGTTTTTCTTAGTTGATATTGAGTTGGTTAAGTCCAAAGTAATGGCATTAAGTAGATAAATAAATGTGGCAGAAAAGTAAATAAAATAAGAATTAAAAATAAAAAAAAGAAAACGGAAGACAAAATTAGATTTAAAAAAATTATATTAATTGTATTTTATTTATTTATTCTTGTATTCGAAATTTGAAAATAAACTAGTAATGGTAAGTAGTTTATAGATTATACTCATTTTATAATTATGTATGTTTTCTCAATTTTTTAAATGGCCTACTTATTTCCTTAAGTAAGTTCGTTAATCTACCACTGGGCCGTCACGTCGGGCGCCTCCCGGGCGAATCTCGGGTACAGCTGTTAATCATAAAATTAATTTAAATTAAAAAGAATTGTTCTTTTAATAAAATGATTATGTCTTTTAGTTATTTCTTACGTTTTTAGTAATTTTTTGGGAATCCAGGAAGAATTAGAATTATTTTTTTAATGTATTTCAGGAAATTAGTATAGTAAAAAAATAAAAATCCTTAACGTTATTAAAGTGAAACTATGTAATTTAATCAGTACGAATTTAATCGTATAGATTTTAATCCTATAAATATTAATTGTATGGAAATTGATCGTATGGATTTTTTGATCGTATGGAAAATGATCGTATGAATTTTTATCGTATGGAAAATAATCGTATGGATTTTAATCGTATGGATTTTAATCGTATGGATTTTGATCGTATGGAAAATGATCGTATAGATTTTGATTACATGGAAAATGATCGTATGGATTTTAATCATTTGGAAAATGATCGTATGAATTTTGATCGTATGGAAAATGACCATATGTATTGTGATCGTACTGATTTTCATCGTATGGAAAATGATCGTATGGAATTAGGTCACTTTACGTTTTTAGTAAATTTTTACGTTTTTCGTAACATCGTTATATTTATATATATATATATATATATATATATATATATATATATATATATATATATATATATATATATATACTGTATGTATATATATATTTCTTTAAGGCTACCATTCGTAATTATAGCAATTATTATTATTATTATTATTATTATTGTAGCAACCCAAGAAATTTCGAAAGTATGGCTCATTAGTATTTACTACTTACGGGGAATTTTCTTCGAAACTAAATTGTTCGAGAGTCAAAATAAATATATAAGATATAGAACAATATTGTTAGGAAGTATTAGAATAGAGCGACGTTGCAAATTCGGTTGTTGTTCAACGAACGTTATATTGAACGACAACATGGAAAGGCTGGTAAGATAATAAGGAGAGGAATTCACCGGCCATCGGCGTTACCTAGTGTTTAGTAGAAGAGTTTAAATCCAATAACATGAAACGTAAAAGATGGAGCTAATAGAAATACAACAATTCATTATTTTATCTTAAAAAGAAGAAAAAGGTATTAATATATTGTGTCATGTTTATATTAAGCGGAATGAATTTTCTAAAATGCACATTTAAATTAATAAATAAAACTATTTTAATAATATTATTTTGTTTGATAAATGAACCAACATAAATATATTCTTAAAATATTGTTAAAAATATCTAATCTAATCTAATATCTAATACCATATATTTACCATTGAAATTAATATGAATATGTAATCATTAATATTTTATTTCAGCCTTACAAAATATTAATAATCTTAGTAAAAATAATATTTAGCCAATAAATTGGAAATATTTCGAGAAAATTTGGAATTCGAATGTTCTATTGTTGCGAGGCTGTCGTGTGATTGTTGCCAGAAAACACTAGAGACGTCTAGAAATTTCGATTGAACTATAAAACCGGCGCGCTGCGTTCCCGCTCATCATAACCAGTTTGAATTCAAAGCGATTGGTTGCTACTCTAGTAGGCCCGGTGTTTTACAAACATTGAAATTTCGTTTGCTGAGTTTTTTTATAAAACTGTAACACAATGTTTCATCCATTGTTAAACCGTTCCCAGTATTTTACATATCCACGTACAAGAGAAATTATCATTTCACCGGAAGACATCATCAAACCTATGGTGATTTTATCCAATTTATTGGAGAATGGGATGCAAGAAGACAGAAAACCAAGACAGTCTCAACAAGTAACGCAAATTAGTCGTGAATCTCAAGATGCATTCCGTGTGAGTTTGGATGTTCAACACTTCATGCCAGAAGAAATTAAAGTTACTTTGGTTGATCACAACGTTATCGCGGTTGAGTGCAAACACGAGGAGAAAGGAGACGAACATGGAACCATTTCAAGGCATTTTATTCGTAAATACGTCATTCCAAAGGACTTCGACATGTCCAAGGTGGAAACCAGACTTTCCTCAGATGGAGTATTAAGTATTATTGTGCCAAAAATTGAATCTAGTCCTGTAGAGTATAGGGAAATTCCAATTATTAGAACTGACGAACCAGTTAAGAAATTAAGAAAAAATGAAAATGAGAATGAGAAATAAGTATATTTTAAGTAATTTGTAATGTGGAAAGTTTAACATTTTGTATTTTTTTATAAAAAATAAACTAGTCAAATATATATTGTCCTTCATTCCTAGCCAGGTATTAGTGAATTTATAATTTATTCAAATTGTAAAAAAATCATTTTTGTGATTTTTTTAACAATTAAATTATTGAAAAATTCAAAAAAGATGCGTAAATATTGTATTTTATTATACAAAATAAATTTTTAGGTTTTATTTAGATTAAATAAGATACAAAATAATAAATAGTTTGTGACTTACTAACAGAGATATTGAATTAAAAAAGTTAATTGTAAAATTATATAATAATAAAAAATTAAAGAGAATGAAATTTGGAAAATGTTTAAAATTAAATTAAACACCCTTAATTATTATTTCTCTCAGTATATTATATTTTTATAAAAAAATAAAACAATTTTTCCATTAACATATAGTATTTATTTAGTAAATTAATATATTCCACAGCCAAAATAAAATGGTTGATACATAACTAAAAAATGACTAAAATAGATTATCCTCCCTTCACCTTATTTTCTTGGATAACAGGAATTTCTTTCTCATCATCGCTTGTGGACTTCTTCGGCGCTGTGACTTTAAGAACTCCATTTGATGTAAACCGAGATGACAAGTGTGTCGCATCGTATTCTTCCGGCAATTCTATCTTCTTCATAAAACGTCTCGACACCTTTCCAGTTTCGTCGTCTTTTTCTCCATGTTCAGCTTCCACAACTATCACGTTATTGTTGTCAATTTTCACCTTGATGTCTTCAGGTTGGAAATGTTGCATGTCCAAGTTTAATTCAAAATTATCTCTGGCAGATTGGTTAGAATTTTTGGAACATTCACCGAATCCTTTTTCACTGGTTTTCTTCGGGCAATTAGGCGTGAACAAACTAGCCAACAAAGCTAGTTGCGTTTGAATTTCTTCGTTGTTCAACAATTCGCTGGAGATTTTCTCAAAATCGCACGAATTGTTGAGGAAGTGTAAGAACTCCATGATGATAATTGGATGTGAGCGTACTGAAAACTGTTAAAATCAAACTGAATGGTTGTGACAAATTGTTTTGCCTTTATATATTGCCATGGAAGGATCTAGATTGTTTTAGTCGAAAATCGCCAGTCATAGACACTGACTAGTAATATTATCTGTCAATTTTTCCCCTTCTTAAAATTTTTATTAATTTTAATTTAATTGTAAACTTTTTGGTTTCTTAAGTTGGGGCCAAGAAATTAAATAATCAAAAATATTTTATTATCCCAATTTTTTATTATAATTATTATAGCAATAATTTGGCAGCCAAAAAAAATATTCAGTAAATAATTTTTGTGACAATGAGGACATTTTGATATTTGTTAATGGTTAATTTATAATGGTGTATAATAAAATATACATGAATTTGGAAAAAATTAATTGTGCCTATATAAAATAGTTGTTTACTATCTAACCTAACTCAACAAAGGTTAATGTTACATATCATTGTATGAATCATAGATACTGGCCTAACTACTGCGAACATTGGACTCGAATGTTCCGTTCGATCGAGAAAGCGGAGGCTGACGTGTGATTGTTGCCAGAAAACACTAGAGACGTCTAGAAATTTTGCTCGAACTATATAATCGACGCGTTACGTTCCCGCTTATCATAATCAGTTTGAATTCCAAGCTAGTATTGGTGCTTACTAAACCAAGAGTTTACCGTTCAGTTAATAGTTAATTGAGAGTGAAAACTTTTGATCACAATGTTTTATCATCCAGTGTTTGATGGTTCCTGCTTTCTTATCAGCCCAAGTCCACAAAAAAGAGAAATTGTCATTTCTCCGGAAGACATAATACATCCAATGATGATTTTGTCTAATGTGCTGGAAAATGTAACACAAAAGAAGAATGTTTCAAAACCAGAATCTCAAAGAATACCACAAATTAAACGACAGACTGATAAAGCATTCCACAGGAGTTTCGATGTTCAACACTTCACGCCGGAGGAAATCAACGTGAAATTGGTTGGAGAAAATGTGATTGCAGTTGAAGGTAAACACGAGGAAAAAGGAGATGAACATGGGTCCATTTCAAGACACTTCGTACGTAAATTTACCGTTCCCAAGGGTTTCGACTTGACCAAAGTAGAATCAAGACTGTCTTCTGATGGAGTGTTGACCATCGTAGCGCCAAAAATTAATGTTAATCCAATAGAATATAAGGAAATACCTATTGTTAGAACTGACCAACCTGTACAAAAAGTAGAAAATAAGGAAAGCCAAAATGATAATTAGCTAGTTACAATTTTATAAGACTGTTAATTATTATTAAGCAGTATTTTATTTTTACTTTTGTATTTTGTATAAATATTTATTAAAGATATTACATAAGTTACTTGAAGTCTTATTTTTAAAAAAACGCATTTGGTTTTAAAAGCCATCTTTAGGTCAATAAACCGTTGGTACCGAAAATTCAGTGTATCTAATATTTAAAGCACA
The DNA here is from genome assembly GCF_024364675.1 of Aethina tumida. Lineage (NCBI taxonomy): Eukaryota > Metazoa > Arthropoda > Insecta > Coleoptera > Nitidulidae > Aethina > Aethina tumida. The sequence continues at coordinate 16,392,381 of NC_065437.1, read as the reverse complement.
TTAAACTTTATTTAACGTCACTGCTCACTTAGAATTTACATTTAAATTTTCCTGTTTGTAAATAGTTGGGGGTTGTTGATCTATATTCAAATTTGCACCCTGTCCAGTTTCGTTCTTTTCAACTTTCTGTTCCTCAGGTTTCTCTGAAATTTTGTTTGCTTCCTGCGTAGAATTATTAACCACCTCTATTTTGTCAGATGATTTTAATAGTGTCAATTTGTCTTTTTTCTTTTTTTCAGCTAATTCAAATTTTCTTTGTTCAGCCTTCTTCCTTTCCTCTCGTTTTTCACTATATTTCCTAACCTTTTTAGAAAACGGTTTGCTTTCTACCCAAGGAACTTCATCCAACCTATACGGTCTGTAACCTTCGTAATTATCTTTTTTATAACAGTACTTTTGGTTTTTATTATAGTCACTTTTATTTCCATAACCACGATCGTCAGATCTTTTATAATCTCGTCTCTCCGGATACATTTTAAACTTTGGTTTGTCCTTTTTGCTGTCATCATATTTTTTATCTTTGTTTTTATAATACGGAGACCTATCGTACGGTTTTGCCGACCTCCCCTCTAAATGTTCCGCTTTATCAGTATCACTATCAACCTCCTCTTCGGTTACTTTTTCCTCTTTCGTAAACTTTCCTTGCGGTTTAATCACGATAGTTTTGATTGATTTTTCATCAATATTTCTATTCCTTTCATCATCACGTTCCTTTCTCTTCTCCAATTCCCGCCTCTTCCGTTCTTCCCGATAGCTTTCCCAATATCTCCGTCTCTCGGCCCTTTTATTTTTGATGTACTCTAACAGAGGAGTCGTTGGTTCGTTTTTGTTCTCCGGCGTGAACTGAAGCGTGTATTCTTGTTTTTCTTCGTATTCAATCGGTTTGTTAATCATTTTTTCGAACTCCTGATACGCGGGATCCGACTCAATTGTGCCGCATTTCGGGTCCCCTCTGGATCTCTGTCTTCTTTTCGGTATCTTTTGAAACGAGGCATATTCCACAACGGCGGGATACTTGTATCCCTTGGTGTCCAAAAACACGTAATTATCGAACCGTTCCTTGAATTCGAAGACGTCGTAGGGATTAACGAAGTTTATATAGACGCGGGAGAAGCAATTTGTTCCCATGTTGGCGTCTCCTTTCGCCAAGTATGTGTAGTTGTAGTCCGGGGCGGGCGAAATTTGAAATAGGAACGTTTCCATGTTGATTGTGGGGGGCAACCGTCTTATTACGACTTTTGTAAATAGTTTATTTTTTTCCTCGTGTGATCTGTTGTTTCGTGACATCTTACAATCTCCACAACGTTTTAGTTTATGTACAAATTGACACGTAAATGTCTAATTAACAATACTTATTATGTTTTATTCAAAAGATCATAGAAACGTATTATTATTTTTTTATTAATCAAAAATATTTAAATAAAGGTTAACTTGATAAAATAAAAATACTTCAAAATGCACTGTTCCGAGAAATTAACGCATCACACCAATAATAATTGATTATTCGTTGTGCATTATCCTGTATTAGTAAAAAAATTGGACCGATAAAAGGGCACGACATGTTCTTCTAGAATGTCCAAAGAGTAACATTCGGCATTAAGGTTCCTATTATTTATCACCACCAAGTCGGTGCATCCTTTTAAAGAAATGCTTTAAAATGCTTAATTAAACATTTTATTTGGCAATGAGTTTGGAAACCTTATTAAACAATTTAATTTTCGAATAATAAAACAAAAATAAAATGATCGATTGTGCGACAAATCCTCATTTCTAAAGTCTACAATTTGTTTTCGTAAAGCCATTGGGATTTACTTTCGCTTTGTCATGATTAAAACTAATATTTTTAATTCACACTACAATGAGAAGCTTAATAATACTGATGGAGGGTCAAAATAAATTAAATTTAAGGGGTTTCCAAACTCATGTCTTGGTAGAAAAACTGGGTGTTTGTCTACTTCTTATAATATTTTTTATAATATCGAAATAAACTGCAGTTTACACTTTGTATTATTAATATTTTATATTTTAATATACAGAGCATTTATTTATATTGTTTATTATAAATAATGTTTATTTGCCATTTTCAACAATTATATCTTAGAGTTTCCAAACTTTTGTCCAGGAATGTATAGTTCTAATTTACAAAAAATCGGTATTTTTCAAATAAAAAAACTAAACATCTTTTAAAAACGTTTACATACTTACATATACGTAGGTGTTTCAAAGTTTGCTTAAATAGAAAATTTTATTTACAAAATTATAGATGGTGCTTCAATTTCATAGAGCAGTGTATAATATACGGTGCCCTATTTATTTACTTTAATTGCACCAAAATATTCATAAAAAATTTCATTTTTTAATATGAAATAATAATGAACAATTTTTTCGAGTTAGAAAATAAAAATAATTAAGAAATATTCATAAAAACTTTCATTTTTTATTATGGAATAATAATAAATAATTTTTTTGAATTTAATTTCTGTGTCAAATTGCTGTCAATGACAAAATTATAAAATTTGAATAAATTATGTGAATAAGTGTTTTTTTGTTTAGTAGTAAATAATTTACTTAATTCAAAATTATCTTCTATAATTGACCAAGTAATATAAAATTTTTTATCAATGTCAGTTTACTTAGGTTTTTTTAGTAATTACATTTTTTTTTTATAAAAAATGGTGTCCACATTGGAAACAAGGATAAAATAACAGTGTTTCGACTGTTACAATTTTATCGAACTAATTTTTTAGTTTTTAATATAAATTTTTTTCAATTATGTTGCCATTATCAAGACAACTGATCTCAATTATAACATAATGAACAATCACATTTTTTAATTTTATTCGAATTGCCGTTGTAATTTTGGAATAAAAAAACAATAATATCCGTATAATAACACATCTAAGATTACATCTAATTAAATAGGGCGACACCGTGAATCTAATTTGTCTTTTGTCTCTTCGTATTTAACGAGAAGGTCGAGAGTATTACCAACAATTACATTTTAAGTAATAACAATCTTACACCGTCCATTAAAATCAACTTATACCTGTGTGAAATTTTCAAAAACCACCCGGAGCGTCTTTTTCATACGCTTTTCATTAAATTATTGCACACATTAATCAATTATATTTCCCATTGCACAAATCTTATTTAGATAAATACAAAGATAAAGTAAGTAAACAATGCGCGCATTCTTTCTCATGCATTTAATCACGCACATATTTATTATGTGGCGATTTTTATATAAAAAATATAAATTACTTAATAATTTATTACGACTTTATTAAACACGTCGAATTGTTTATGTCTGAATTAATATCACATAAAATAACTTTATATTGTACAATAAACTGAGGAAATTAATTGGATTGATGATAGTTGGATGTCATGAACGATTCCCTGTCAAGGATTAATTATTTTTAGTGTTTTCAGTGAACAACAACATTTCATAATTTGTTCACGAATTCGCGTCGATTAAACGATGAGCCTAATGCTGTGACTCACTAAGACATCTATTTAACGTGAGATAGAAGTGCGATCCCTCGACGTAAATTACTTCTACGGTAATGATTGTGTTGCAAAATGTTCGGCCAAGATTTTATATATAATTATAATACATTTTAAAATCATTATGTATAATAAATGTGCAAACATTGATTAATATTGTTTAACAACTTGTAATATAATAGTTGAAGACGATTTGTTGATTTTTAATTAGTTATAATATTCCGCGAAGGCCGTTATTAGATTGTCGCCGTATGTGTTCCAGTAATAGGCAAGATGTATCAATTTACATATTAAGAAATACGTTACCACGAAGTCTGCGTTTATTACATTAAACTTTAATTTGGAGGCATTAAAACAATTCATGAAGGATTACGTACCATCCTAATTTATCCTTTGTTGTTTGGTTTGGTTGTAGCTGTGACCCTAGCAGCGCACCCATTTCACTTCATTAAATGACTGTTATGTATTAGCAGGAACAATAAGGCAAAGTGGCTGGCAATAAGTCAGGCGTTAACGAAATGGAAATTCAATAGTCATGCATGCAGATTACAGAGGACTAGAACCAAACAAGGATACTTGATATTCCTAAATTTTCTAGATCGTGATAATATCTTTGCGGATAAATCGTACCGGCTGGGAATATGTGAGCCAGATTGTATCTCCATGCGACAAATTGCTAATATTGCCCAAGACTTTGTTTTCCAATATAGCATCTTCACGACGAATTGAAAATTACTATCGGTTAAGATCCTGTGTTAGAGAAGAAAATTGCACAAATGTTACGTGAATCCGTTTCATTGCCACAGCACCGTTTGAATGTACAGGGTACAGGGAAAATATTCGACGGTGACAACGTGGCGAATTACCGAAAATCATAATAATGAACTGAAATTTCGTCGGATTTCGTCACACGTCAAGATCTCATTGTGCAACTCCGCCAAGACAATCCGAATTAAAGCCCCGTATTAATTACACAAAACCGAATGAATTGAATACAATTAAGGCATCTTGGGGGCATTTTCCCAGTAACGGGAGACAATGAAAACAATACTATCTGGCACGGTGCACAATAAATAACGACGATTTTATCGGAGTACTGGCCCAAGGACGACACCGCAAGTGGTTTCATCAATTGTTGTAATTTTTCAGCTAAAAAATAATATAATCCAATTTACACAACGTTACATGCAGAAAGACAAAGACGAAGTCGAGACCTCTGAAACGTCAACCGTGTCATTTTTTTACGGAGTAACGAAACTGCATTTTCTCACATGTCCTGGTAAAAATTATTTTCCTTCCTATGCTATTATATCTATTAAGATTTATTTTATGAAAATCTTTAATCATCATAAAACGGAGAAGTAATATGGATAGTTATGTAGATATTCTGTAGTAACTATTCTGGTGTAGTATAGTTAATTGCATAACAGGTATGAAGAAATGCCTTCGCATATGTGTGTTAAAATTTTATTTTAAGAGGCATACATTTTTATGGGGAGAAAATAGAGGATTTAATAAAGTAATGAAGACATCTGTTAAATAAAAAAATGCTTACGACATGGACGAAACAGAATATTTGACATATACGTTATTTGCAACTTTTGGAAAACTAATTACTTCATTAATTAGATTTATAGTACCATTTTCTTGAATTTTACAAGTACAACCTTGTATAATTTTTTCTGTCATAAATTAATATCAAAATAGTATGTAATATTTTATGACTTTTCGGTTTAGTGTGGGTAATAAAGGAAGGTATATAAATATAAAATTTTAAACACTCTAAAATTTTATGCGTTAATGTCAATATAATGTTTAGTCTATACATATGCAATGTAAAGTTTATTGTTGTTTTTAAATTTATCTAATTTTAAGCTAAGGACATGAAATATAAAGCCAACTTGATGAAAACTGTTCCCTTTTAAAAATTACGCCATTTCAATTTTTCTAACTAAAAATAATTAATGTTTAATAAAGGACAGGAAAGTCCTTGCAGGTTTACATATATTAGTTTCAATGTAATAAAAAATATAGTTATGCCATCCTATATAATTAATTATTGATTTTACATTTAATTTCAGCTTTAACTATTAAAAAAGACATTTCCAAGAAATGTCATGGCACGTTATATGAAAAAATGAATTTAATTTGTACCTTTACTGTTAATTATTGTGTTTTTCTTTTAATAAAATCCTCCTGATGAAACATCAATTTTTATTTATAATTGATGTGCAACAATAAAATAGTGTTATTAAAATTAAGTTAAGTTTCTCTTAATTAAATTTTGTGTGTGAAAATAAATAATAATTGACCACTTTATAAAATAATAAATTTGCCAGTCAAGTAACACGGTTTTATAATAAGATGTTGAAACAACCCCATTAGTATATATTTATTAATATTTCTTTGACATAATTTCTGGTTAATTATCAAATAAACTTTATTATCTATTATTATTTACAATATAATTTTTATACATCCCTGTTAATATTCTGTGAAATTAAATATGAATACTGCCAATGAAACTTTTTAATGGCAAAATGGTTAAGTAAAATATTTTGCAACACTTATCATCTCATGAAAATATACATATTTATTTTTGATTATTTCGATTAAAATAAAACTATTCATTATTGAATATGATTACATATAGTATTTAAAATGCATAAATTTTCACAATAGTTTATAGTTATTGCATAAAATAATACGTTTGAATTTATACCATAAATTTTATAGTTATATTAATTTACATTTTAAACGTCGCCAACAAATTAAATGTAGTAATAAAACTGATCACAATGTAACTTTCTTATAAAGAACAAATCGTAATTCGCATAATAAACATAATTAGGTCAGTTAATTTTTAATTTGAGTTATTTATCTGTGAATTATAAATTGTGAAATGTGTAATTCTTAAATACTCGCATCATGTTAATTCAATATTAATTACCCATCATAGGAACATGTTATTGTGAGCATACTGGTGCAAAATGTCAATATTCAAAGGATAATTATGCTGTTTGTTGGTCAAGATGAACGTACAACTAATCAGTCTACAAAACTATTAATCAATTAGGTTTAACATTTTAAAGTAACGGCGCACGATTTAACAATTACACTTTTTCCGTTGAACGTGAAATTGACGTCCTTTTTCGTCTCTTTCTCGGTTACTTGCATAATTTGCAATTTGTATTATTGTTTGCATTTGTTTACAGAATTGTCGAATCACGTAATAATTTGTGCTATATGGCTTGTCAATAGAGGTTTACAAGAATCTTTATTTATGCTTTGGCACTATGTACAAATTGATGATTTTTAATGAGCATGAAATTGGAAATAAAGAACCATTATTTTGAATCCGTTATAGTAACAAGTTAAAATTTATAGTGGACATTAATTATTTTATGTTTTTATTGCACAATACAACAATATTGTATTGGATTGTTTGCATTTATAAACTATATTATCTAAAGTCTAATTCAGTTGAGGCACTGTTAAGTGGTAATTTGTTTTTAACACATACGGAACAGTTGTTATCCAGGATTGGGAAACAAGTAATTAATATTATTAAATAAGAGACTGAAAAGACATATTCGCTGGTATGAAGATGTCCAAATCCATTACAGGTATTTTGTAAGTAATTTCTGTTAGCATTGTCGGAAATACTAATTAAGAAATGCTGCTGAGATAAATTTAATAGTACATGTGCGTGCAAAATAAAATACATGTTGTATTTTTTGTGTGGTTCTTACATAAAGTGATAAAAAAATTACCTATTTTGTAAACAATATTTGACATTTATTCAGGTTTCCCAATTTGATGCGTATGAACAGCAACTGAAACCCATAAAAGAAATGACGGAAATGCTAATCCTTAAAAAAGAATATCAGGAACATAAACGAGCGCATCATGACTATGGATTTGCGTGTCAGCGTGTAATAAATAAACATAATTGATTTTAATCACGTGTAAGTAGCACATATCAGATTAACAATGTCTCCTAGATGGCCCGACTTCTCCGGTGTTAAATGACACTGCATATTCATGAATCCATCCAATATTGGAAAAATGCCGTGCCGTCGTAACATCGGGATTGCTTTCACCCAGGTCGGGATCAAATATCGTGATGCGGGTGGCACTTGTGTGTGTGTGTGTGTGTGTGTGCACCAGTGTGGCCATTCAGCAAACCGGGTTTCTCAGGTCTAAGACGATTTTGGAGTGCTCGTTTTCGTTCATCATGTTCGGTTTCCGAATCGAAACGCGACTGCCGTGGATACGCATGCCGTTTTTAGTATTAGTTTTTTCCAATTTTATATTTACCTGCAAAGCGTTTTTAATAAGATTTGCGGTCGGCATTAATTGACGATCTTGCATTATTAGAATAAAATTTTGAAGTCGGTGTGAATATAGTACATTTTTGTTTCAATATAATTATGAAATTAATAATATAACTACAATTATAAAATAAACAATGATAATAATGTAATAAACAATCAATATTTATTTATGGTTAATTTAATTGTAAAAATATATTATATAATTATTAAAATAAACTTATACAATAAAATAATTCTGAGAGAAATACTATGATTTTGATTTCAAACACAAATGTGTTAATTAACTACTCGTTTTGTTAATATTAATATTGTTCACCGTACAAATTGTTCATTAAATTCTAAATTATTTAATACAAATGTATATTTAATATAACTATTAAAAATAATTATATAGTAGGAACATTATTGCAGATATCATATTATTCGGTTTTAGGACTATAAAAAAGGACAAACATTTATTTTATATCTAAAGTGTGGAAAATAATATTCAATTATAAAATTACTGATAAATCTTAAACATTGGTACTTTTTAGAATAAATTTGGTATAGATTTTATTAATTACACAGCACGACTCGTTCAATAATAATCATAATAACAATTTAGTTCAGATTAATGAAAACCAAAAGAGAAATTTTCTTTTATATTTGAAGAACTTCAAATTATTTACTGAATTATTAAATTTGTCTAATTGAACTGATTACAAATGTTAATATTAAAAAAGTATGTTGATTAAAAATAAATGTTGTATTTAATTTAAATATTAAACGAAAACTTTAAATTAATTTGAACCATACAATATAATTAAATATAATTATTTGACTTTTTTAATAACTTGAAATAACTGACATTTTATAACTTGAAATAATTTACTTTTATTATAGTGGAAATGGAATACATAACGATACAATTATAATATTTATAATATTTTATTTTTTGCTGATGGAATATTCTCCGTATAGTCCTTAATTTAGTAAGTTTTTAAACACTTGTTTTGAAAGTACTATGTTGGGATAAGATGGCAAAGTGCTTTGAAAATTGGTTCACATAAAAAAAATTGTGTCAGTCTTCATGGAGAATATTTTGAAAAACAAGAAACAATTAAATTTTGTTCATATACGTGTATCTCGAAACTGATCGAACATCCAAATTTAACTTCTGGCAGTCTTAACTATCATATTTGTCCAATAATTTAACAGTATTTGCACTTTGTTTGATGTATTTGTAATATAAATATTCCGAATACTACATTTGTGTACAAACTTATAATAAATATTTAATTTTACATTTGTTGTGTTATTTAGGTCTAAGATAGTTTTATTATTAAATTAAATATCATGTAAGACTTAGTTTTAATCCTAATATTAAGGTACCTTAATTACCTTAAAGTTTTAGATATTTTTTACAGTTAGCTGCTGAAAACTAAAAATTTTATTAAATAAATGTTATTTTACTGCTTAAAATTAAATAAATAAATTTTTACTAAAAAAATTGATTGTTTATTATAATCAAAGTAGTATATATCGTTACACTAACAGACTTTTACTACAATTTAGCAATTTGACAATGAAGAGCAATTACAATATATATATATATATATATATATATATATATATATATATATATATATATATATATATATATATATATATATATGTATGTATGTATATATATATATATATATATATATATATATATATATATATATATATATATATATAGTATTGTAATTGCTCTGATTTGTGATGAAGCTCGTGTTAAAGAAAATTCTAGACTATGATACATTTGTGTAGATCTTTAGTCGTTCACTGAATAAGCGGTTTTTAATTAATACACGATATATGCTTAGAGTGAAATCGTGACCAATGATCACATAATAATTTATTATCCCAATTGCTTACAACTAAAAAGTATGACTATTTTTTAACACATCTATAATAAATACTAAAAAGCATTTAGTTAATGAATTCTCAAACAAGCGAAATACACAACATATTTTATACAAGTTACATAATATATTACACTGATATTTTCAAATAGTTTAACGGAAAAGTAATGTTGTATATCAGGGGTGGCCAGCTCCACCCCAATGTATTAAAAAAATTTGTTCACAAAAATTATACTTATTGAAAAGTACAAAATATGTGTATTGAATTTAAATATTAAAAATTGACCATTTATTTTACTTCTCTTGATAATTCTGGAATGAAAAGGGAAAAGGGGTACATTTATCGAGAGCCACAAATTTTCCTTCAAAGAGCCTCAGGTTGGCCACCTCTGCTATATATTAATAAAATCATAAATATCTTAGTTTATGTCAATAGGATTAATTTTAGTTCAAACAGATGAGAGAAAAATAAAGAATTTTTTTTCTAATTTTATACATTTTTATTAGTTTTTATAAATAGGGCTATTATATTTAATTTATGACTAACTGTGATAATAATTTACAAAAACTAAGTTTCTTTAATTTAGTCAATCTCTAATTTTCTCAAGAAGTGTTTCCAAAAATATGAAATACTTATTATATAATCGACAGGAGTAAATTTTTTGATCCGCAATTAACCCTTTGTTACGTATATCTGGGTTTTACGGCCTACATTTTTTTAGGGTTCTGGGCGAGGCTTAACGAGAGAGGGTCGCAAAGGATTTTGTTTGGAAAGTGGTAATGTCATTCTGCAGCCGACTGTACATAGTAATATTATTGTGTTTTACTTTACTTTTAATTAATATTGTTAGTAATAAACAATAATTATTATAATGTACTTAAATTTTACTCAAGAATAAAAATATAATTTCAATCTTTATATACCATTTTATGATTGAAGTAAATTAATCTTTAGTAACGTATAATAGATAATTTATGTATAAATTAACGAATGTTTTATGGTTTTTACTTTCTTAAAACATAGTTTTTATTAAGAACAATTCAAACAATTCGTTAAATTATATATCAACAACAATGTTGAAGATTCGCATCGAGTTCCATATATTCAAGTTTGTGTAACGCTATAAGAAACAGACAAAATCTTGTTTACTTCGCTGCTAATGTATTATAAACATGTGGGTCCAAGCAGTTCCGTTCCGATTCAGAAACCGAACCGTGCCGAGTCCAAAGGTGCCGAACGTGTCTCACAAAAATATCAAGTTCAGAGGGGTACGGTTTGCTGAATGGCCACACTGGTGTGCACACAAAATCCCGGCGATGCGGTAAGAACCATTATGTCATTGCGACTATGTGTGCGGCCGTAAATGGTTATTAATGATTTCTGGCCGGTGTGTGTCGCAACGGCGATCCGCATTCGTCGACGACCTTGTCTCTTCAACTTGGTACTACCGAGATGGTACCAGTAAACAATGACCAGCTGAGTTGAAAAAAGGCGTCTGGGAAAATTGGTTTTGGAATCGGACTTATTTCATTCAGCAAAGCGCTCTCACATTTTCATTGTCTGTTCTTGGACGTTTGATTGTTGACCTTCGATAATGGGTCAACATTTTTTAAAGAAATTAATTATTTATTTTATTTTATAAGTCACATTGAAATATAGCAATTACGTACAAATATGTATGGTTTGGGACATGTTTTTAAAGGCTTGTTAATGTATTTTTTGTCAATTGTATAAAAACGGATAATAAATAAATCTTTTATGAAATTTTAAATTATTCAGAAGTTTAAGATTATTAGGTTAAGAAGCTTTACACAACTGTATGATGTTTTGTTACTCTTTTTGTACAGAAAATTTTCAATGTTTTGTCAAGTCAAGTCTATTCAATCCAATTGGATGGAGGTGCTTAACATATTTATCTTTTTTAAAAGTTCTTAAAGTTTCTTCAACTTAAGTGTTTCTGAAGTAAGATAATGAATGAATTAATTACTTTTTGCACAAATTCGAAGTGTACTTTAAATGAAAGGAAAACTTCATAAGCATTATTTCTCAAAAATAAATGGATAAATGTGTTGGATTTTATTTAAAATTGGATCTTCACGAAAATAATTTCAAAAATTTGTCAATATTATTTTAAATATTAAATTTATATTTGTTCATCAGTATCAATAAATGCATCTTAATTAATCTAAAGTATCAACTTAAGATTAATTAAAATCTATTGTACAACTCTTTGATGTTTTATTATACTTTAAATAAAAGGAAAACTTCACATTAAAAGCTAATTATATGTTGATGATTATTTAACAAAAATGATTTTATTTTTAACAATCTTCTCCAATATTTTGAATATGTTCAGCAATTTTAATTTTATGAGATGAAAATGTTTAAGATAATTAAAATGCTTTACATAACTATATGTTTTTTGTTACTTTTTAAATGAAAGAAAAACTTTATGTTGATTTAAATGTTAATTAAATCGGTTTGATGATATTTAACTATTTAACAGTTTTATAATTTTATTAAAAATTAAAATCAAGTAATTAATTATACATTGAATATTATTTTCCATATTTTGCAATTTTAAAATATGATTTTTTTATATTGTTTTGAAGTTTAAGATAATTAAGACACCTTAATGTTTTGTTTTTCTTTAAACTAAAGAAAAACTTCATAATATTTGTTTAAGAGCTAATTAGAGGGATATATTCATAGTCACTTAACAATAATGTTAATTATACATTGGATGTCATTTTCAATAGTTGTGAATTAATATATATATATATATATATATATATATATATATATATATTCAGTTGTATATTATTGTGAAGTTTAAGATAATTAGGATGACTTACACAACTTCATGATGCTTGGGTATAATTTAAATTAAAGAAAAACTTCTATTCTATTCTTGTTGATGGTTATTTAACAATATAGATTTTATTAAAAGATTATTACAGAAAAACTTTACAAATTTATTCTTGATGTTGCTTATTTAAAAACAAAGATTTTATTAAAATGATTTGCAGTATGCGAAATTTTACCGAAGTTTATGCATCAACCAACACTAACATGTTGTGTTATTCTTTAAATGAATGATATGCTAATTTTAAGATTTAATTGGTTGGATGTGTTGATGGCTATTTAACAACAATGACTTTATGAACAATTTACAACGATCTTCCCGTTTTCGTCACATCATAAATTATATAAGTAGCATAAAACGTTTCCCATCGGTTCCCACAGTCGCAAAGGCACCGAATATGTTAATCCATATATCCCACGACAATGCGATCGAAAAACCTTCCACAATTTTGTCGACGAAATAAGTTGACATTTCCATGTCGTGCCTTGTGAAAAACTTTTCAAAACTCCGCCATTATTTTATTTATCGCTAACATTAAGAAAAAAAATGATGGACACAATGGGGCACAAGTTGCGTAAGATTTGCGATCGTAAATCTATTATCGTCAAAGTTCTTGCGCACAAAAACGAGTGTGGATGTGTGGATGAGACTAGGCAATGGTGAGCGCGTGTTAAGATGACGCCGTAAAATCTCCCCACGTGGACCAGCGAATTGTTTTCGTGGAGGTGGAGAAGATGCCCAACACGGGGTTGATTCATATAAATGAAGATAAGCTGCCGGGCATCCATCAGTCTTGGTTTGTTCTTAGTTGGGTGTGCATTAGATTTAGAGGTTGGTGATCTTTTTATATTGCATGTGATTGTGGTATTGGTGATGGTCCTCAAAATTCAAACAGAAGAAAAAGTATTGTCATTTTGATATGTAATTTAACCGTACGGTTTGTGTAATTCTCCAATATTTAATTTTCATCTTAAATTGAGTTTCCAATTTTAACGATTCTTTTTCTTTGACATATCTATTTTACTTCAACCCAATACATATGGTTAAAATACTTATTACTTATGATATTTACAAAACATATTTTATTTTAATGTTTTATCTATTTTCAGTAAATTCTTGTGAAAATCCTTGATTTCCAATTTTGAAATAGCACATAAGAGTAGAATTATTTTTGAATATCTTGATTTATTTTTAAAACCTTTTGTTTAATTTTCATGATCTTTCTAAAAGACAATCACTTGATTAATATTAATATATAGATAATCTCATGTTTTGTATATATTCTTTTGTTTAAAAAATATAAATTCATTATGGTCACCATTTCAATAGTATTAACATAAAAATTAAATTTACAACTTTTGCAGGCACACAATGAGGATAATACACTTAGCGTTTGGTAAGTATATCTTATCGTTTTTACAAAATTCACAGAATAAATCAAGAAATCTATAATAAAGGTTTAGACAGGACAATGTAAAATAAAAATAAATTTACTATTTAATGTAAACATGTAATTATCACTCAAGGTGTGTGGTTTTCAGTGGACTCTAAAAGGTCGAAGATAATCCTTTTTAAATTAAAGAAACATCGCGTCTAAAACTTACATTAGTGGATTTTATAAACTTGATAAGTTATTAAACAAGTTAAATACCATGAGTATCCCGAACTAGTGAAATTTCTGGGCACTGAATAAAATAAAAACAAAATATAAATCGAGCACCTCAGTGGCACAATTTAACATATAATGTCAAGATGTGGTGTGCCACTTCACACACAACGAGAAACAATAAGGCTCAGTGGCTGCAATAATTATGTAATTCAGATTAGATTATGAACATTATTCGAAAGGAAACACTTTATCTCTTTTCCCACTTTCTTTACATCCATGATTAATGTAATTAATTCTGTCTTTAAATTCCTTAAATAAATTCCTCAAAGCCAATTACAGTGTAATGAAAGTCCCCGAATTGTGTTTCAGTTTTTAGATTAATTTTACCTGTTTTATTTTTCAGTTTTTCTTTTAATACACGGTTACACATTTGTAAGTATTTTAAGAATTTATTGTATATAGTATAATATAAATTAATTCATCCGTTAGGCTCAACAAGGTTACAAATACCCACCACCAGATATACCTTTTCCCGAAGGAGGAACGGCTCCAGGTAGTACTCCAGGTTATCCTGGATCAACCCCACAACCTTTTCCATCAACTACTGGTAGACCATCAATACCCGGAAGCTATCCAGGGCAACAACCTCAAGGACCCACTGGTAATTCTTATAGATATAGATAGAAAATACAATAACTGATTGATATAGGTGGTTATCCAGGAAGACCGAGCACCCACTTCCCTCCAAGTTCTGTTGGCCCCACTGGCACTCCAGGTGGTTATCCGGGTTCCACCCCCGGATACCCATCAGGGCCTTCATCGACAGGATTCCCACAACCAACTACTCCTGGATATCCAGCAACCACAGGTGCACCTCAATACGGTCCTCCAACCACTCCAAGACCGGGATTTCCGGGGCAGCCAACAGGACCGCAACAAGGTTATCCCGGACAACCGACTGGACCACAAGGTTATCCGGGACAACCTACAGGACCCCAACCAAGTTTCCCAGGGCAACCGACAGGACCTCAACAAGGTTACCCAGGACAACCAACTGGACCACAACAGGGGTATCCTGGGCAACCTACCGGACCTCAGGCTGGTTATCCGTCTGGAAGGCCACAAGGACCTGGATTTCCAACACCAGGTGGTGCCCCATCAACACCAGGTTAATATAATTAGAAATAATTACAAATAAAGGTTTATGTAATAAATATCTAATTTCCAGGCTTTAGTCCAACTTATCCTGGACAACCTTCAGCACCAGGATATCCTGGAGCAGGACCAACGACGCCAGGCTATCCAGGAGCAAGACCAACCACACCAGGCTACCCAGGAACAGGACCAACCACACCAGGCTATCCAGGAGCAGGACCAACCACACCAGGCTATCCAGGAGCAGGACCAACCACACCAGGCTATCCAGGAGCAGGGCAACCATCAACACCCGGCTATCCAGGTCCAGGACAACCATCTACACCAGGATATCCTTCCACTCCAGGGTTTCCGTCAACTCCAGGCTATCCCGGAGCGGGACAACCTCCTAGACCAGGTTATCCAGGCACAGGATTTACTCCAGGTTATCCATCGAGTCCTTTGCCAACCTCTCCCGGATATCCACAACCACCTACTGGATATCCTTCCACTGGACAACAAGTAGGACCAACTGGTCCCACTACAGGATTTCCCACTGGAGTACCTTCATATCCTGGCCAAAGACCATCATTACCAGGCCCAGGTAAATTTATAAATGTCTTGGATACAATAGAAATTATATTCAATGAACAATAGGTGGTTTCCCTGGTCAAGAACCTTCGTACCCAGGACAAGGACCTGAACTTCAAATCCCCGGACAGCCCGGAAGACCTGGAGTATCTGGAGGACCTGGTAGACCTCAAGGGCCTGAAGGTGGGGAGGGTGAAGGAGAAGGAGATTTCTCTGCAATTCCTGGACAACCGGACATAGATTACCCCATTTATGCCACAGTGCCAGAAACGTCTTTCAGATGCGATCAACAACAATTCCCTGGTTATTATGCAGATGTAGAAACTAGATGTCAAATCTTCCACGTTTGCGCTAATAACAAAACATACGATTTCATTTGTCCAAATGGTACCATTTTTCATCAGGAATATCTCGTATGCGTTTGGTGGAATCAATTTGATTGTAATTCCGCTCCGTCACTTTACGGCATCAACGAGAACATCTATGACTACTCAATAATCGGCGCACAACAGCCCCAAGGACCAGGACGTTATCCGAGCCCAGGAACCACACCTGGAGGATACCCAGGAACAACACCTGGAGGTTTCCCTGGAAGTACACCCGGCGGTTTCCCTGGAAGTCTACCCGGTGGTTTCCCAGGAACTACTCCCGGAGGTTTCCCTGGAACTACACCCGGAGGTCTACCGGGCACTACTCCAGGAGGATATCCGGGATCCACGCCCGGTACCGGATTCCCAGGCAGGCCGGGTTACCCAGGACCATCGCAACCTACACCAGGTTATCCAGGAACACCGGCTCCGGGTTATCCAGGCGCTGCAACTCCGGGTTATCCGGGAGCTCCGTCCCCAGGATATCCAGGAGCTCCGTCTCCCGGTTACCCAGAAGTATCGACACCCGGATATCCAGGTTCAACACCGGGAGTACCAGGAACGGGTGCACCCGGAGGTAATGAATTCTGTTTCACTTCATCAACAGTGAATAATTGTGTTCGTTTTATTCCATATTAGGATATCCAGGAACGGGCCCAACGGGATACCCAAGTAGACCTGGCACAGGTCCTGGTGGATATCCTTCAACTACACCTACCCCAGACGGTTACCCATCGACTACAGCCATTGGTTACCCAGGAAGACCAGGATCAGCCCCAGGTGGTTATCCCACTGTAACTCCACCACCTGGTAGACCTGGTGGATACCCCGGTCAAGCTGGTTACCCATCTGTTAGACCCACTCCAGGATTCCCCAGCACTCCAGGATATGATGGTAAATATATAATATTACAATTAGATTCCTCATTAAAATTTCGTTTGTTTATAGGAACTAGTGGTACTCCTGGTGTAACTCCGGGTTACCCAAGCACAGGCTATCCAAGTCCAGGTCCAACAGGTGGACCTGGATCTACTTTGCCATCAAGAGAATACTTGCCTCCAGTCGGAAAGTGAAGAAATGACCATATATGACACACCCATTAGTATTATTTCAGTCAGTCGAATTTGTGAGGACAATAGTTTTCAGATGATGACAAAAAAAATACAAAAAAAGTTCCTCGCATAGTCCCAGCAAATTTACTGACTATGTACATATCGCTAGATTAATAAGTTTATCGATAAGTGTAACATGACAAGTACAATGAACTTTTTTATAACACTGTATTTTTAATAAATTTTGTTATAAGGCAAATTCGTATTTCATTATAATACTTATAGGACATAATAATTTCCAAATTTGACTATAAATTTTTCAATATTGAAATTTTTAATTTCCACGTCCAGTTTATAAAAACTTCTTATTGTCAAACATTTTCTTATAGATTTTTTGAAGTGAGACTATGTAACAAGCTGACCTAACGTCCAATCCAAGTTGAAATTCTTCTAATGTATTCATAATATTCTAAAAGGCACATAAT
Source organism: Aethina tumida (assembly GCF_024364675.1). Taxonomy (NCBI): domain Eukaryota; kingdom Metazoa; phylum Arthropoda; class Insecta; order Coleoptera; family Nitidulidae; genus Aethina; species Aethina tumida. Next base: position 16,374,545 of record NC_065437.1, on the reverse strand, counting down.
ATCTTCATACAGAAACATAATTTTAATTATATACCTGTCCAACATCGTCTACGACCAACCTAATTGATTTGGGTAAAAATGCAGGATCTTGTTTTGTAGAAACAACGTCAATCTTCGATGTCGAAGAACTCATAATCATTTCCTCGAAATTCTTATTTATCATACTTAAAACTTCTTCATAAACTTTATCAGCGTATCTGTTTTGTTTATTTTATAAAAAACAATTAAAACAATAAGAAAAAGATAACTGACCTTAACGTATCTGTAAGAGGTACATTTAGAATTTGCAAGGTTCTTAGATACTCGATGAATGAAGCTATATTACAACCAGAACCAGCATAAATATCGGGGATAACAAGTTTCTTAAGCGATAGTATTTTATTGGAAGCGGGAGTCATTGCTCCATCGGCAGCCTCAACAACTAACTTTGCTTTCACCTTATCTGCCACGTAGCAAATCAAACTTTTGTGCCGAGCTGCGAATATTAAAATATCACAGTTAAACTTATAAATGTCGTCGTTCACTTCAGACTTTGCCATATGGTAATGTTTCATGGTACCATGCTTCTTAATATGTTCCAACAGATCCTAAAGGTGTATATATTGAATGAACTTTTTATAAAGGAAGGTTCAGAAATTCACCTGGATATCTATTCCTTTGGGATCGTACAAATATGAATCGATTTCTTTAACGCCAATACACTTTGCTCCATTATCTATTAGAGTTTTAGCCAGTGTGGTTCCAGTTTTACCCAGGCCCTATAAAAGTTGTATACATTTTATTTAATCTTGAAAAGACAATTAACTAACTTGTATAATAAATGTTTTGTCTTTAACTCCTTTGGATAATCCAATTTTATTCAATAATTTATCCTGACGTAAAAAGAAATCCATTGCATAATACGCCCCTAAACCTGAAGAATTCTTAAAACCGTCTAAACCATCACAGTTTACGCTTTTTCCTGTCGAAACACAATTTGGGAAACAACCTGTTAACTCAGAATAAGTATTTGAAATCCAGTTCATTTCTTTTTCTGTCGTTTTCATATCGGGTTGGAAAACATTACTTCTTTCGTCTAAAAATTATTGTGGAATGAGAAATCGATGATTTGATAATCATAACCATAAGAATACCACACATGCCCTTTTGATAAAGCTCAGCTGCATATTGCTTAACAATACTTTGCAGTTCGTTTTCGGAGTATTCGTTGGGATCAATTTTAATAGTTCCGTGTGCTCCAGGGCAGTTTATTCCAACGCAACAATTTTTGTACATCGCTAAGGCAGACATACCCTTAATATCATCCCTAGTAACCTCATCGTCGTAACGTAATCCTAAAAAATAATCAGTTGCAACACGTTTTCAAAAATAATTTAACTTACCTCCAAAGCAGGGAAGTTGACCCGTGGACATACCATATTGTCCTTTATATCCCCGGACTACCTCGTAGGATCCGTTATCTCTTTTCACAGGAAACCTTAAGTCTATTAAAGTGTTGCACTGATCTAATATTTTTATTATACCGTTCAGTTTATCAATGGACTCGTCTACCGTTAATTTCGCGTCCGGAGAGTTTTGCAGAGTAGCTCTGAGAGTCGGAAATAAAATTTCATAAGATCTGTGGAGGAACCAATTGATGTTGTCGAAGACCGAAGCATTCGCCAAGTAGAAAGAGTTTTGATATTTTTCAGGTATTTCATATGGCAGTTTTCTAGTCAACGAAGGAATAAGGTGTCGAGCCTTTTTTACCGTATTCGGTGTTGAATCAATAATACAGGCCATTTTGAACGTGAAAAACGAAGTTGCAGTTATTCAATTATATTAGTTGTGATTGACATTGACATTCTAACATTATAATATTATAAAAAAAAACTACTCGACCATCAAATTTTTTATTAAATAAATAAAACACAAGAAGATTAAATTGTCGTATTTTATTAAGTCTTATATGCGATATAAATTTGTTAAATTAGTAAGCGTTTTAAAACTTTGCTTTCCAATTCGAATAAATGTTTGTTTTAAATTAAACGTTGTCTTTTATATTTCGAATATAAATCGACGAAAAATAAACTAGTTTTTAGGAAAAAAATGAAAAATTTTTAAGTCTAATAAATAGATCTCGTTTTGACGAAACCTGACTAGAAATCTAAATTTGGTTTTGGTTAAAAATTTAATTTTGGTTGCCTAATGTGCGTTTAAGTGAACGATTATTATTAAAACATAACAAAACATGTCACAGTGGATATTGTGCAAAACCACATATAGTACAGTTGTTGCAGTTACTTATACTGTGGCCAAACACTAAAAGAACATGTAGACACTTAGAAAGTAAGTCCAGCTTCGGAATAAGTGTTGAAAATCTTCTCTACTGAATTGATGTAAGCTGCGGACCTCAAGTCTATACCCAGGTTGTACTTTTCTGCAGTCTTCATAATGGCCTATTAGAAATACTGAATTAGTCATAGTCGGATATGAATACGCGTTGAAATCTAAAAAGCCGTGTTTACTAAGTAAAAATGAAACTAAATGAATGATTGTGTGTAACATTAAAGATTAGTTTATAGTTACCAAGAAACTCCTTATTAATTTAAAATGTATCTATTCCGTCTTGTTTATAGACACATTTCTATTTATAAATTGTTTTTGTTGTATAGTATTGTTCACTGCTTTTTAGATTGTCAACTATTCTTATACTAATAACCTATTTTCATAAATATATATACATTAAGAGGTCACAGAAAAATAGCGTGTAAGATAGCAGATTGTTAAATAAAAGTGCAACAGTAATAAATGTTATCGGACTTACCCTAATTTTGCGATGTTGTTGTGCAGTAAACGTACAAAATCTGCCTATTATTAATAAACCATATAAAGTGATATAAAAGGATCAGATAATACTACCCTAAAGAGTCTATTTTTAAACCTTAATATTATTTATTTTAAAACTTATTGTACATCATAATACATGTTCAGTTTGTAACCTATCAGTTAAAATGGTGTGTAGTTTGAGGTATATAATAGAATAAATGCAGATAAAAGACATTCAATCGGACATGCTTAATTAATATGAATCTTAAAATAATAATAATTAAATTTCGATAATAACATCCAAATAGAAAAATCAACGAATGAGTCGCGATGAGTTTTTAAAACGTGAATCCAGCATCGTTTGTTGTATGGAAAATTTTGGATACGGAATTTACGTACGCAGCCGAACGCAAGTCCAATCCCAAATTATATTCTCGGGCGGTCTCTTTAATGGCCTGCAAATACAAAATATAATTTTGGTAATTTCGTGAAACCCAACCACGACATATTCCTAATAGTCCAAATATGTTCAGAATCAATTTTGTTTATTTAATATTTGCATAATAAATTTTTTTGAATTAACCTGACTAACATAATACCCAAAAAGCGAAAGAACTCAAAATTAAATTTCTAACTAAAGCTACGGAAAATAATTTATATTTCATACTAGACACCACAAAAAATAATCAAAGCGTACGTTTTTTATTATGCAAATAATAAATAAGAAACCAAAAACCACCCAATTAGATACAAAAAACCATAATTTAGATGCATTATGTTATACGATTTTCGTAATAAGCATACATAAAATAATTCGATTAGCTCTGTCCTTCGTCATAATGTATTATTATATCATGAAAATAGGTTTAAATTCATCAAATCTATCAAAATTTTTGCTCGTATTTTAAACCGATATAATTTATTATTAGTCTGAGTTAAACCGATAAAAAGCAATCTACAAAGTCACACTGAAAACCTGTTTGTATTGCATATTTTGTGTTAAGATAAATATGTATATGAGTTTCAATGTGACCGATTTTAGGCTAAATACGTAATCTACAAAACGGAACTACTGAATTGTTTAACAAAAACTCGTCAATACTATTTTGACTGTTAGGATTATTAGGAATAATTCACACAAACATGCAATGTTAATTTTACAATAAACCGACAATACAACATCTAGGACCTTTTTCTGGAAAAGAGTTTCTTACCCTAGCTGATCTCTCCATTGTGAACTCCAGACCAGAGTGGACGATATCTTTTTCTGAGGCACCGGCGATCTTCTTCTGGAAAGCGGTGGACGGGAGGATTGGGATTTTGCCCTTTTCGGCGCCAAATTTCCTCTCGAGAGACTCTTGGACAGATTCTAAAAATCAATTTATCGTATTTATTTTGTTGCAATACACGATGTGGCTGGATAAAGATGGAACTGTACTCACGCAACAAGTGGTAGTTGGAGTCCCTTTCGTATTTGAAGGTGAGTCTGCCGTACGACACGTGGTTTATGTTTTTGAGCCATTCGAAAAATGATACGGTCACACCACCGGCGTTCACGTACAAATCGGGAATGATGAGGACATTCTTCTTAAGGAGGATGGTGTCGGCGGCCGGGGTCAACGGTCCGTTGGCAGCCTCGGCGATGATCTTGGCCTTGATTTTGTCGGCGTTGTCTTTATTGATCACTTTCTCGGTGGCGGCAGGCACGAGAATATCTACTTCGTGGAACAGCAAGTTGCCGTCGTACGGTTTGGCTCCGGGGAATCCCACGATGGTGCCGTTGTTCACGCGGTAGTCTTCCAATTCCTGCAACAAGCTTACTTTAATTATGGCACAAATGGAAGGAGATTGACACTGACCTTGGGGTCGATACCGTTTTCGTTGAAGATGGAACCGTCGTACTCGATGACGCCGATGCATTTGGCGCCCACCCTATGCAAGTAACGCATGGTGTGCAAACCGACGTTACCGAAACCTTGAATGATGACCGTCTTGCCCTCCCAGCCAGTCTTCAGACCGATCATCTGCATGTAGTTCGCTTCATTGATGAAGTTTTGGATGCCGTGGAAGACACCACGTCCGGTGGCTGAGACGCGACCGTGGATGCCACCTTGGTTGATCGGTTTGCCGGTTACGCACGCGTGGCTGTTGATGTCCTGGTAGCCGATAGTTTTTGCGTAGGTGTCGGCCAGCCATGACATCTCACGTTCGCCGGTTCCCATGTCGGGGGCGGGCACATCGATGCTGGGTCCTGAACAACAAAATTGACTGGTCACAGCGGCTTCAATTCAATGCTCAAAAATGTTGGTGCACGCTAGAAGGTTTATATTGTTTGAATATTGTGATACGGGGTGTCCCAAATAAAATAACTTTAGTGTTCAGAGATTAATTGAGTGCTGCAAATAGCATATAAAAGAATATTTCAACTGTACATCTTTAATATATTTCAAATGGGAAACAATTAAACTTATTTTTAAAACGCCGAAAAAATTAAGCTTTTCAAAAATATAAAAAATTAAATTTATATTATTATGTGGAAATTAATATTCTGAATCTTAGATGTGTGTAGAAGTTTTGCAATTTGTCAGATAGATATAAAAAATCGGCAATCAACGTTTTAAAAAAATGAGCTCTGGACACTTAAGCCAATTTTTCTCCCTTTGGTTTGGAAATAATAATTTTAGTGTGAACAATGCTTATGAGCGGTTTATATACTTATATATAGAAAAGTATATTGTCAGTTCTATTCTAAAAATAGTTTATCTCCACTGTTGAAACAGTCAGATACACACCACAAAGCTGATTAAATAAAATCTCTATACTTTGTTAAGATCTTATCTATTTTACATAAACCTTCAACTTAATTTAATTCATTACGTTATTTGACGGTTAATTTATACAGTGAGAACAAAACACGTGTGTAAAGGAGACAAACACAATCAGAAAATGTACCCAAACATATCAATATTTTTTATCTAAATATAAAAATTTTGTTTTGACACAATTATAATTAACAACTAGTTGTTTCTTTGCGTCGTAGTGTCAAAATAACATTTACAAGTATTTCAAGAACTCGAAACAACAAACAAAACTGTTTTTAATCGGGAGTGGGCGGATTTTTGCACATGTGACGCTGGCACGAGCCTCTGGCCGTACAATTTTATTTGTCCGACGCGAAAGATATCGAAACGTAAGCGAAAGTCGCATGACATTTCCTCAATCCAGCGCTGTGAACTATCACGTAGGCCATTATTATCGAAGATAGCGAGGACAGGAACATATACAAAATTCGAAAGGATTAAATGGGCGAGTGGAAATTTGAAACACTCGAAGTAAATGGCAGATAAGTACGCCACTATGGTATTACAAGTGATAAGAGTTACACCGTGTAATCTCCAGTTACATTTCCGAATCGATAACGAATCTGTATCGTTGATGGAAAATTGAATTCAGTCCTTACCAATGAATCCCTTCTTGACCAATTCGAGGGTGAAGCGACGCGTGATCTTTTCGAGCTCGTGTTCGGAGTATTTCTTGTGGTCGATCTTGACGCCGGCCTTGCCGCCGCCGAAGGGCACGTCCACGCAGGCGCACTTGAATGTCATTAGGGCGGCCAGGGCTTTAACCTCATCTCTGGACACGTCCATGGAGAAACGCATACCTAAATAAAACAAAATAATATTTATTTATAGTATTTGAATAATAATTAAATAAAATAAAATACATGTAAAACTGAAGGCTTATGATCAAACACAGATACATCAATTATACTTCAGCTGTTAACAATAATACATTAATCTCTCAATTATCAACGAAATACGCTTGTTAAACAATTTAATAAAGCCGATTATGTCAGCTGTGCGATAGCGTGTACTTAATAGCACTGATTCTGTGATTTTGACTGATTTAATAATACAATAAATAGATATGGTAAGTCGCATGGTTTAATCAATTTATCAAACTCAAAACTATTAAACACAATCAATAAAACAATGATGTATGCTCATTTAGAACAAATATTGTACAACAGATATTTTAAAATTTGTTTTGTACACAAAATACTGACATTTTTTATTCGTTCTAAAATTAAATCACACACCCATTTTTCGGTATCAATAAAAACATCATGTTTTAATATTGATACATAGTATTTTTCCCATAAATGACTGAATGACAAAATAAACATTGTCAATATAAAAAACACGATAATATTGATAGAACAAATTAATATTTTCTATATGATAATAGGATTTACTAATAATTTATCAAAAATTTTAATGATAGACCTTTTGGTCTATTTTGTCATAATCGTTTGAATAAATTGCTGTTCTGTTTTTATCGCACGAAAAATATAATAAAACGGTTCATAAATTTCACGATAAGTACATGTATTTACAGTTTTTCTGCGATTAGCGGTGTTCGATGTCAACATACTAAGAAAGCATACAAATTTAAACGTTTTCTGAATCAGATCCTGTCACAAGAAAAAATAACTCGTTGAATAGATTATTTCTAAAACCTCGTGTAGTTAAGTAGCCGAAATACACGTCGCGCTACTATATTATGCAACAGGCTAATATTAACCTTAGAGCAAATGAAAATAAGACATTACATAGCATTTTATTAATACATAGAGCTTGAAGACTGGCCTATTTCCAAAACTCACATCAGTTTTATCAAAATTTCCAGAAAAAAAACATACCATAAAAACCGACGTAAATTACTATAATTCATCGATGGCAATTAAAACTATAACAATTGCATTGGTAATATTTTTTATCGGAGTCGTAATTCGGTACAAACAATTGAAAAAAAAAATGATCCAAGGACAAGTCCGCATTGGATGATATCCAAACAAATTCTGTGCTAAAATACACATAAATTTTACGATTAATGACATTTATAAAATTAGACAAGGGGGCAATTAATATGCACCACCTTCGATCCAGACTACAAGACGCTAGACCAATTTTTATCAGACTTCGGTTTAAATTGTTATTGTGCCAATAGTGCAACTGTTCATCGGATTGGATCGTCAGCAGTGCATTCAGACAAAAACAATACTGCTTATGTAATTTAATAGTGATATTTTTACTACTTAACCATTGTTAACAGTTTTTAATCACTGGTTTCGTGGCAGCCTGCTAATGTATTTGCATATAACAGTATTCTTAAATTATATAATAGGGAGACATAACAAAATTATTTGGATTCTAATATTCTAGTCTTTTTCACAGAATATTTCTATGCAGCTCAATAAAATAATGATAAACAAATTCACATGAATGAAAGACGATAATTAAATAACAGGCAGACACTTGGATACAACTTGACATAATTTGATAATGATCACAAGTAGAATTAAAATAAACACTCCATACAGTATTACGTTTATCAAATAGAGTGGGTAACTAGCGTTACTAAGGGATAGATTATAAAAAGTTTCGTCCATAACTTTTTAATTAATATATATTTATTTTATGTTTTTTAATAAATAAATAGTTAATAAAATAAAAATAAAATGGACACATTAATTTTTGGTGATAACAATTTTTATGCGAATAACAGCACGTATTTGCAAATAATTGATATACGACAATTAAAATACTCCTCTAAATCAACCTTATCGGTTTCTATCATAAATATCTTCATTTTTTCATTTAGATTAAATTGTTTCATGCGTTAACTCTACTTCCAATAGATAACGTTAGTTTATGACCCTTCTCTCCAATAAGAAACAGGTGTTTCTAATTCCAAATAGATCAACTTATGTAAGCTTTTTGTTTGTGTGCGTCCGAAACATTTAAAATTTTATTTTTAACACCTAACTACACACAATTGTGCGCCAAGGTTTTCGCATAAAATTCAATTTGCGTCCAATTACGAACAATTATATCAAATTAAACGCTCCCGTTAGCATATCGAAAACTTCTAACGTCTCCCATGTCATGTTACAAACAATGTGTTATTTTTGCACTCAATTTGTTTGTCGCTAGATCTTCGCAATGAGGTAAAATACTAAACAATTAAAATGGCAAGTATTGCAGGTTAAAATATTTGCTTATAAATGACCGGAAAGCTTTGGAAAGTACTTGAATAGTGTGAAGGCGAATCTTATTACCCTTATTGGATTATAATGCGTTCCAATATGAACTAACGGAGTAAGTATAATAAAGAATGTACCCAGTCGAGTTTTGAACCATTTTCAAAACATGTTATTACTACCAGTCAAATGAACGTGAACAACTCATTTAAATTTGCATTTACAATATATAATTTGTCGAGAAGTTCTTCATATTCCATTCATAATTAGTGCCGTAGGAAATAACATTTTGCCAACCTTGGAATTTTTAATGTAAAACCAGAGTGTTGGCAGTTTAAAATTTAACCGAAAAATATTAATACATGAAGATTTATTTTTTAAAAGGCATTTATCTCATAGTATTGTTAACGAATGTAAATAAGATATAATATTCCTAAAAATACGATAAGAAAATGATAAGACGCTTATAAAGTAATCCATTTTTATGATTAAACTGATGCAATTTATTATGCAACTTTAGTACCCACGTTAGGAAGAAAACATGTATCAATCAAATTTTGGTACAATACGAAAAGTAAGATTAGTAAACTAACAAAACATAATTTTGCGGACAAATTTGATAAGAAGTGACCTCAACCAGTCTCAAAATTTATCAAATTTACAAATGATTCATTATTTAGACTGAATAAAGAAAATTGTAGAATGCAATTCGGAATAGTCATTAAAATATAAAGATATCCATTACCCACAATTATGTTTTGTTGTATTATAACCACCATGAAATTATTTGTATTTTATTGCCTTGTTTTAAAAATATATTCTTATTACTGGGACATTTTTAAGGACTTTTGACAATACAAAATTAAAGGAATATTTCCTCAAGGACAGTTAAAACATATGTTGTGGTGCACATATGTATATAAATTCAGTGTAATAAATGGGAAGTGAATTAAATCTGGTTGTAATATATGCCCACAATAAGAATTAATTTAAATAATTTTAGTTTTTAAATGGAAAATTACGTTATGGGATAATTTTAAAGATCTGTCTATACAAATTAGAAAATTATTTTTCTTATAATGAAATTTTGAAATAATATTTTTGACTAACCTTGAAGTTTTTTGCAAGTTTGTATGTGGCAGTTTGTACAAATAAACTGTCCAAATCAACTTATTCATGTAACAATCTATATTATTTTAAATAAATTAATGAATAAACATGAATAAACTACGAAGTAATTGATGTAATTGTATCTTTACTCAATATAAAAACCCCGATTTTAAGGGGAGGCTAATAAAAATAAGACGTTACCTCCTTTGCAGGGTGTTCTGTGGGTGCTGTGTTGTGCCCTGTAACCCTTGATGATCTCGTATTCACCGTTATCCCTTTTAATCGGAAACGCTACTTCGATAACATGATCGCACTGTTCCATGTGGGTCAGGATACCCTTTACTTTGGCCTGTCTCTGTTCCAGCGTCAGCCTTGAGCCCTTAACTTTAGCCAGATCCTCGACCAGCTTGTCCTCCACCAGGACGCACGCCTTGTGGAAGAAATACTCCACCATGTCGAAGAACCGGGGGTTGGGGTGTGTAGGCATATCCTTGAGCCTATCGGGGATAACATGGTCGGCGTAGTTTCTGTTTTGCGTTGCGGCAGGAACCGCTTTGAGCAACTGACCGAGGTCCAGGCCCCGCGTGGACACCGACTTCGACAAAGACTTCAACTTCAGCATGGTGAGGCCGCGTAGATCGAACCACGAACACGGCTGATTTACGTCTCGCCAGCTACGCGAGTTACCTACTTATTTATACTGACAGAGCGACACCACACTAAACTAAACGTGTGAATTTCTTACGTAATTACTGCCAGTTTTAAATACTCGTTATTAGCTCACGTGTGTGTTTTTATTTATTTTTTTCCTCAACGATATTTATTTATTCAGTGGATAATTAATCTAATTAAAAATTAGCCAAAACCATTAATTTTTTAACGTCAAAATTCTAACTGACAAACTGTTCCCACAAAAAGTTTACAATATTCCGTGCAACATGCATCATTCCAAAAGAGTAGTTCAGAAGCGTCCCGGCAGCATAATTCGTTTGGAATAAACAAAATTATGGGCCATTTCAGGGTTAATTATAAAACATTAAATTGCACAGATCATAAGCAAACCAAATTTTCCTTATCCCGCCCCAACAAGTACCGTGGAAGACCAAATTACGGTGGTTCTCCCTTTGCACATGCGCAGTATCTTTTTGTTTTCACTGTAATAATTTGAAATATTTAATCTGTATTTCTAATTGATGTGTTTGTCAATGTTAATAATTTTAACTTCACTAATATAGTAACTAATTTTAAAAAAGAAAAGAAATTGTGATAGTTTAAAAGTAGTTCTAATACACTTGTATTTATCCTATAGGAATTTTGATACATAATAAAATGAGGTTATATGAGTTGTCAAATGGTAACGTCAAATGTTGTCAAGGAAAATAAATCTGTGATATGGATGTAACAACATTGTTTAAAGCCTGTGTTAAAACAGTGCGAACCACAAACAAATCTCTGGGGGTCAAGGATCAAAAGTCCGGAGTTTTAAAAATTCAAAAAGATGCGAACCTGTCAAAGGCAAAAGAAATTGTTAAACAAATCACTCACCTCCAAAATTTCCTATTGGAAAATAAAGCTGCTTATCTAAATGTATTAAATTACCTATCCACTAATAAAACAATGACAGAAATTGACCGAGAGCAGATCGACTCCGCCGCAGAAAGAATCGTGAGTTCTTGTACCACTCTAATAAATGACTACAAAGCACAGATTGAAAAATTACCCAAAACCCCTCAAAGACAAGAACATTATAACAACATAATAACCTCACTGGAAAAGTACTTGAAAACAGTCAGCAAAATTTACACAGAAGCAAAAGCTGTGCGAGTAAAACGCGTAATTGAAACTCATAAACTATCAAAATTGGAAACGACCCCATCCAAACACAATTCAACAGATGTACCAAGTAAAAGAGACTTGGAAGTAAACCCAAACAAAAAGCAGTCATTCAGTCCAACATTAACACAGCCAGACCTAGAGAATGAACTGTCTGCAGAAGAAATGCAGATGTTTGAATCAGAAAATGAATTCCTCTTCAATGAACTCAATAGTATCTCAGATGAGGTCAAGCAAATGGAAGGCAAAGTGGTACATATTGCTGAACTACAAGAAATGTTCACAGAAAAAGTGTTGCAACAAGAAAAAGACATTGAGAGGATAGCCACCACTGTGGCTAATTCTACAGACAACATGAGGGATGCTAATGAACAAATTCGTCAAGCAATCCAACGTAATGCAGGGTTAAGGGTGTGGATTTTGTTCTTTATGTTGGTAATGTCATTTTCCTTACTTTTCTTGGACTGGTATAATGATTAATGTATTTATTTATTGGTGATGTTTTATATTTTTATTAAAATTATTGTTAAATATCGTTTTGGTTTTATTTTTTATACGAATTTTAGAAAGTAAGGACATTAAATTATTTTAATACCATATGATGTACAGAATTTTTCAATTGTTCCAATAAACTAAATATACAGTTTGATAGTGCAATTATAATAGCATTGTGTTGTTAACAAATAAAGTTAAAAATAGTGTACAAATTTACTGTTTGCAGAATTCTTAATGAATGTTTTAATTTGACTATTAGCTAGATTTTCAAAGTGACGAAATAATTTACCTGAATGTTAGTGAATATTTTACTTTATTATTCCTGTTATTCAATATTTATGGGACTATTTTATTAAATAACACATCTATTTAAGTTTTTTCACTCATTATCACATGCAAATTTTTAATTTGTTGGTACAAGTGAGTACCAATTTGCAGCTTTATCTAAAAATTATTTGTTTACATTATAATGAAAAGAATAAATAAAAAATAAAAAACAGTGCATGGTAGTAATATTACTGTTATATTGATTTAACAATTTAATATAATGAATATTACATACTAGTAGGAGACGTTAAGAATATGACTATGAAATACAAATATTATTTAACTTTTATTTTAATTTATGCAAACTTATTACAAAGAGAACTTAGTAATATGTATATTTGTGAATATTACATTTACATTCATACATTGAAATAAAAAAATCAATAGCATAATAAAAAGTAATATGCTAGGAATATTAACAAAATTGTCAGTAACATTGTCATCCTTGAAATGAGAAGTGTTTTATTTTTAATATTCTCAGAGTTTAAAATAATTACTAAAAACTTTAAAATAAAAATTAGTTTTTGCTTTTCTTACATAATTGATAGTAATCAAAAACAAAATATTTAAATTAGTTTATCGATATCAACTAATTTTTTCTACGTAAAATAAATCGAAATCAAAGAGTATATAAACTTAAACTAATATTTTGAGTTTTTATAAATAACATTCTGCTTTAAACAATGAAATTGAATAAAAAATATTACGAAAAATATATGAGCAGTTGTATACAGAGGAAAATATAAATATGGGGGTTGGTGATAGACTTGGACTAGCACATAATTAATAAAAATAAAAGTCTTGTTATCCGTCAAATAAATTTTATTGTTACATAACCTAAATTAAAATAACAAAACCATTTATTTGAGAGGAATGAAACGGGAACTGTGGGTGGCACCAATACCGGGCCTACCGTGCTTAACGGGTTTGTATGTCAGAGAGAACTCTCCCAAGTAGTGTCCAATCATTTCAGGCTTGATTTCAACCTGTGTGAAGGTTTTGCCGTTGTAGACACCGACGATGGAACCGACCATTTCGGGAACGATGATCATGTTACGCAAGTGGGTCTTGACGATTTCGGGTTTCTCTAGTGGCGGTGCCTCTTTCTTGGCCTTGCGCAGTTTCTTGACAAGTGCCATCGGTTTGCGCTTCAGACCGCGGTTGAAACGCCTGCGGGCGCGGCAATGCATCAACTCCATGAGTTGTTCACTGGAGAATAAACAAGTGTTTAGATTTTGAATATTTAATACCATAAAATTTAAGTCTATTAAAGTAATTAAAAAGTTCATATGTAGAAGATATCAAATTGCTTTCAAATACAAAAGAAAAAAGTTGTTTTGTCTCATATTTATATCCAATATATTAACTAATACAGGAAAAATTTTTGGTAATAACTTTTTTAGTAATTTTTTTTTGATAACTAGGTTTTAGTATTGTTTATCATAAACTTTGTTCTTTTGTACAATGTGTTTTCAATTTTTTTATTTTAGTAACATATTTAACATTTTATAAAATGTTGATTGTTGTTCACCATGATTTGCAATAACTATCAAATAAACTATTGTGTTGCACAGTGATCATGAATATAATCTCCTCAGTTCTAAACGCCACTATAACAAATTAAGGTTGTTTATGTGGAGCTGGGACTGAGGTAAATTCATGGTTTAAATGATACACAAGATATTTAAACAATGAATTTAAAATTATCACTTCTAGATATGTGAATAGATTTAAATATATACTACAACTAAACACATGATTTTTTTCATTCATCCTTTTACCACAAATATATCTAAATAAAAAATGTATATAACCACAACATATCTAGAGCAATTTTAGATAAAATGGATTTTGTGTATCAAAAAATAAATATGAACAGCACACACACATAACCTTAAAATACAACTTACTTGGGCATATCAAGAAGTTGGTCGAGATCAACTCCCCTGTAAGTGAACTTTTTGAAGGTCCTCTTCTTCTTGACTTGCTCTTCAGCCTAAAATACAGAAAAAAATAGTGAAAACAACAATAATCCTGTATCGAAGTTACCCATGTCTTCAAGACAGATGTCAACAATGTGAAATTTTTATAATTTTTGGGTATTTGAGTAAAAAATATTGTACTTACTTTATCCGCCATTATAATTTAAGTTTAACCGAACGGTTTGAGTGTATAAAAATTGAGCGATGAACGCTAGTTTTTAAGATAATTATAAACTCAGAAAACTACGGCCGCTGCCATCAAGTTTCCTGACTAAAAGGCGGTGAAAAATCAAAGTTCCTAAAACTAGTGACGCGCGCAGCCAACCTTCGAATGTCAAAGTGTGCGAAATTTGAAATTGTTATAAACCCTTGTTTAATGTTAAGTATAACTATAAATTATTATTATTAATATCATTACTGTTTTAATAATTTACTTAGTTATTAAATAAAAAACTGCCATTGCTATTGTGAAGAGCTTATATACATTATGTTATATTTCATTTAGAAAGTATGAAAATTGAATAAATTTTACCTGCAATTTTTTTATAAAAAATTTAACTACACCAATGAATTAAGCACTCTTGAAATGGGTAAATACAAAATTTCATAAAAAAATTTCTCAAGAATATTAGAATATTATAGTATCAGTACTATACTAATTATACTATACTTATACTAATCCTCTTAATTATAGTATTAATATATTATACTACTATAATAATCCAATACTTTTGAAAAATAAGAAAGTTTGTACTATTTTTAACATTTTTTTTCTACAGACTACTTGATTAAAAAAATAAATTCATAAAAGAATTAGGAATATGCATATTTCTTATGATATAATTTACTATATACATATTTTAGGTTTTTAATACAGTGGTGTACTTAGATTTTCTATAAAAAAATGTTAGTATGATTTCTTCAATTTTCTTCTTCTAAAAAATTACCCTATAAGCTTTGGATTTATGTTAAATCATCAATCATTTTGTTTATAAATTTATATTTTGTGTCTTTACATTTGAAAAAAAGTTTGTTAAAATCGTACAAAAAATAACAATTTTATAAAGGGCTTTCAAATGGGCCACACTGTACATATAGTAGTTTGAAGAAAAAATAATATATCATATTCAGAAAGATTACTGTGTTTATCAATTAATATTTTGAATGTCAGAATATGTCCATTATTTTATTGCAATCATTTTGGCGCCCTGCTTTATTTAACTCCGTGCAGTTGTTCGACCTGCGCAAGAACATGTCCGCATCAGCGGGAAACAATTAAAAAATTTCATTTGTAGTTAAATCAGTCAGAAATAACTATAGTCGCGGTACACATTGTTATTACATTGTTTGTCGAATTTCATACATTTGATTAAAATTCGCGAGTCTTCTTTTTCCAACATTTCGAATTTGTTCTGTGTAGTCTTGCTAGAAACTGTAGTTTAATTTGTGATCATATTTTGAGACTTTAAATATATGTGCCTATTTTACTTGTTTTGGTGAGTATAATCTTTATAATAATGTAAGAATAAATATTACAGGTATATATCTTAATTGTTTTTAAATGTGTTATAAAGTTTATAGTATATTAAAGTATCTGGGGTCACAGCTGAAGTTGAACAATTGAGCTTTTTTAGTTTTACATTTTGATTTGACTTTGTTGAAAATTTTAAATAAATTTAGTAATTCCATTTTTTTATCTTTCCGGGAATAGTCGTTAACAGCAAATAGAAACAAAATGTAGATATATAAAATATTTATTATAAACTTTTCATGTAAAACAAAATCACATACAGTAATAAAATAAACCGCAATCAATCTGACAAGCCGAATATTTTATTGGATAAACTAAATAGTACCAAAAAAAATCGAAATTGCGAACTTTTAATATCAAAATCTAAAGATATCATTCGACAGCCCCGTTAAAAACTAATTCAATCGCCGCTTGTACATCCCCGCCGGTGATCTGCAGTGCTCTAACGTTCAGAGTATCATTAACCAATCCCATCTCATGCATTTGCCTCAGCTGCGGCTCCAAACGTTGAGCCGGATTCTCCGCGGGTGCCTCGTTTCCACTGGGCGCTCCCAAAGCTTGCTCGATCGCCGAAGAAAACATTTCGCTGGTGATGACGCTGTTTTGGTTGCTGCTGGTTGTGGGGACGCCGGCGCTGTTCGTGTTGAACGCCGTGTTGGTAGCGTTGGCGATCGCCGCCGCCAATTGCGCCGCCGTAATCGCGTTGAACGAGGAATTCCTGGTCAAACCGGACGAACCGACGTTGGTATCCGAATCCAAGTCGTCGTCTTCATCGGACAAAGCTTCCAAGCTGTAGGAGTAACCTGTACTCGTGCTGGCCTGGGGCGAGCCGGTGGTGTGGTCCTCCTCGATATGGGACGCGATGTAGTTGGCGGCTTCTATGAGCAGGGGGTGGGTCTCGGCCATTTTTCGTACTGTTTCCGGATTGGACATGTGGCCGATTAGTTCCGGGTCCTGGATTATCGAGACGGCGATCGGGTCATCCGCCAAACCGGGAACGTGTGCGATTATTTCTTCCAGTACTTCGGCACGGGTTAATTTCTAAAAAAATAGTATTCATTAGTTTTTTCTTGAAATTAGGATGTTAGAAAACAAGATATAAATATAGACATATTTTATATATGGCTATGAAAAAAATAAGTACAGAATCAAATATAATAAATAAAATTATTTATGGCTATTTGGAAAAAATAGTATCACAAAAGATAATCTAAAAATAAATCAATTTGGTAATTCAAATTAATTACTTATAATATATGAAGACATAGGACATTTGAAATTTCATTAACACAAACTAATTGAGATAATTAAAAATGATCTAATCTAAAACAACATTTAATTTGCTCAATCAATACCTGTAAAGCAGTTCTTCGTCCACTGATATTGAAACTGCTGAATATGAATACAACATTTTGTATATCGGTTTCAGTGTAAGTTTTGGGTGGAACAACTGGAGGTGCCGGTTTCTTAGCCGTGCCATAAACAATTTCTCCTGGACAAACACCATATGACGATAAAGTGTTCTCATTATCCATAATAACACCGCAATAAGTCAGATCTGAAACACGAAATGAATAAGAAACAGTCACAAAAGAAGTGAACAAAGAGTGCTAACCTATATCATTGCTTTCACCGAGAATTTTCAGGGCGGCGTTCTTGAACGCCTCAACTTTATCGTTAAAATCCACATTGTCTATTGTTATACGTCGCAATTGTGCCGCATTCCATAAACCCAACGTTAAAACTGCACACATTTTGTTTGTTTACAATTGAAACTTTTGACGTTTCAACTTGCTTGTCATCTCCCCAATGGCGCCACTTTCAAATTTCGAAGTATTTAACCAAAATATTTTTGTACCGAGAGGTCAAAGATTAATAATAATCAGAGAGCGATGAAAATAGCATTGAAAATATTAACATTTATTTCTTTTAATTTTTCAATTAAAATTGCACTTATGATATCTTGAGAACGTTTGACATTTTTTGTAAACATTGGAAAAATAAAGTTAGATAACTGAATAAAATATAAAGAGATTTAAATTGATGAAAGTTGCATTTTGATATTGATTAATTTGTAAAATTTATTAAATATATTTTACATTTGTTGATTATAAGCTTTTATTATTTATACTGTAGCAGTATTAATTATAGGTTCTTTGATGGAGATTTCCAAAAATGTGGTTTTACAAATTTTATTTTTGTTGCTCTTTGTGAATAAAGAAATTTTGTATTCCAATTATTTTTAATTTTATTGCTTATTTTTGTAGTTATTTTTTTACACACTATTTATTTTTTCTTGTTTTCATTTTTGTTTAAGTTTCAGCTGAATATTGAGAAAATGTTTTTCATGTTAAAAGTCAATTAAATATATTTTTGGTCGATTGGCCATGTTTTATCATGTTTTTTTTTAATATGACAAGGTGAAATTGATGGCTATTTTTCATTTTTCTATTTTTCAAATATAAATAAAAAGCATGATCTTGACCTAGTCACATACTCTTAACCTACATTTTTATTTGTTTCCGTAAACATCCTATTGTTTGCTGAAAAAAAAACTTCCAGAAGTTACATGGCTTAGAAGTAATGTATTTTTATAGCCGTTTATTTAATGTTCTTGATATTCAAAATAATTTCATCTGAATTCAAATCAACGTAAATAACTTGGAAACATTTCTACAAAAAAAAATTGATCACTTATAGTTCCTGCAAGAACTTTTCCCTTTAAAATGTTAGAAAGCGAGGTGAGATGACAAACTGTTTTTATTCTGCGCAATATTATCAGAGCCCCGTTCGCTCATAAAAATGACCTGACGCCCTAAACGTCGTGTGTAACGGCCATATTCATATGTCACACTCTCACCTCTTCCGAATAAGGAGCTGATGACATATTGTTGAACATCCAACTTACTCCATGACTTTCATATTTCAAATTAAGTGAACGTTTTATTAGGCTCGCTTCAAGCTTTTTTATTACGAATTCAGATCCACATTAGGCATTTTGTTATGCAGATGATTTAACCGAGTTTAAAAATAACTCCCGGCTTATTGTTGTTCGGACCGCGACAATGATTTATTTTTATCGCAATTCCCCTTTTGTAATGTTTACGGCGTTATTAGCTTAGGTATGGCCTCACTGTTTAATAGCGCTTGTTTAGATTGTTCCTCTAAATTATGATGGCCGTAAAAAAGAAATTCGTTGTACTTTCTGATAACGCGTTTTATAACGCCTCAATTTATTCTTGATTGCCGTTTTATACATTTTAACGCCTCCCCCCTTTATCATCGCGATATTAAATTTCATGTAAATTTTAAACTCGCGATGATAATATCTTTAATCGTCAAGTAAATTTCCCTCACTTCCTGACATAAATCGATGGGTTTGGGTAATTTCTCGTAAATTTTCCTAAAATTCACTTTTTCCATACACGTATTCGTGTTTTTGCTCGATATTTTCACACCTTATTAAAAAAGAATCTTGATTAATTACGTTTTTATTTTTCGATTGATATAATAAAACTGCTCTTTTTGTGCGTCTGGAACAGCACGTTAGACATTCAGTTCAAATTATTCCAGATAATAAAATTGATATGAAAAAAATGACGATTATATTTTAACGAATGAATTACTGTGAAGTTCATTGATAAATGATGATCGTTATTACACCGTCAAGGGCGGTTTAATTGAAGGTAGAGGCGTAGAAAAGTTTTTCGGTCGTTTTTCTCTTTTTGTTATACATTATATCAATTTTTCACGTCTTTGATGCCGCATAAGAAAATGGTTAAAGAAATTTTTACGAAAGCTTTTAGTTGAACAGAATGTTTTATTATAATGTAGGCGTTTTGCCGCAGATGTTATCGTGTGACGATTTCTACTTGGAGAGCCGTATTACATGTTACAGATAATAAATATGAATTGTGAGTGACAGTCGGTGGGGTTCTAGTAAATGCATAACGGCGCATTTTATTTTTCTTTGTAGATACTTTTTAATACACTCATTTCTTATACATTCCCCGACGAAAGGTGACGTCGTTTTTTATTTATGGTTTTGTTATTATTATGTATATATTTTTTATATTTTTGTTCACAAAAATAACAATGTGCACAATTCGAAGATCAGTAGATACAGTTTTTTCAGAGGTCCTGTGGCGCAACGGATAACGCGTCTGACTACGGATCAGAAGATTCCAGGTTCGAATCCTGGCAGGATCGAGTTTTTTACGGTTCTTGTATAGATTTTTGACTAAAAGTTTTAGTATTACAAAAAAATATGTATGTAAAAAGTTACTAAAAATCAAATTTTATTACTTTTACTCAAAAAATAATTAAGATATTTTTTGTAGGGCCCATGCTCCATGGAAATTCCATGAATGTACATAAATTTTATTTTTTTCTATGTATTGTAGTGCTTAGGGAATTACCTAAGGAATTACGCGTAACACCAGACGACCCCCAACTTTCGTCCACCAATGTATCTTTATCATCCGCCACGTCCCCATGCAAAATGAATGATAGCTCAAACATAAACAAACAAACCCCAAAATTAAATATTTCCCAGTCTGACCTATATATGTCAGACTATGAGAGGGATCAAGTGGCAAAAAGAGAATACCTTATCAATGTGGTGAAAAGTAAAATTTTCCCTGAAGGGCCCCTACACAACCAACCAGAAAGCTTCCTCCTCCCAAGCCTGGGGAATAACTCCTCAGAGTCAGTATCTGTGACTACCGAGGCTGTTGACACATCTGTACAACCAAGTCTGGATTCCAACAGCAAACAAATGTCACCACCCACACCCCAGTGCCTAATGCAGGTTGAGGCTCTGGTACACCGCCCTGCAACCAGGTCGAGTCCCAGCCCCGATAACAACACACACAACAATTACGGATCACTAGAAACTAGGGAATCCCGCATCAACAATGTAAACAATAACAAAATACAAGTAATAAATGACAACACAACAATTCCACCAAAGCAAAAATCAAAATACGATGGGGAACAAAAAAGTAAAACACCTGTTACTATGGACTACGATACAATTGAAACAGTAGAAACCACCCAAACAAAGCCACTAGAACCGTCGCAAACTGAAATTAGAGAAAACACCATCAATGATAAATTCCTCAAACCGAGAAAAACAACGTCATTAAAAACGATTATGACAAAGCGCATCGCCATAGAAGAGAAACTGATGCTGAATAATCGTTTTGAGAAACTAGAATCACTGAACAAACCCGAAATTGAAACGGGAGTACTACTCAACAAAAGAAAAAGACTGTCTCCACTTTTGCACGACATAACCAAAAAACACAAAAATAGAAACTCCGATTATACTGACACAGAAGACAGTGCAACTGAGAACAACCCGCAAACCCACAAAACTAAGACAAACACAAGAAAATCATCTAAGAAGTCCACCCCGCCGCCAATAGTTCTTGATGGGAAACCCTCAAAACACGAAGCACTACAAACACAACTGAATGACTTTATTAAGAAGGGATATAATATCAAATATACCAAAAACAATACCCACATATACATCAACGACTACCTCGAATACAAATTATACTTACACGAAATACAAAAAGAGAAAGTCGCATTCCACACTTACACCCATACCAACGAAAAAACACACGCGTTCGTAGTAAGGGGGCTGGATGGTGAGCCAGACACAGACACCATAGTAAATGACATAAAAACAAACCACGACATCATAGTACACCAGGTATATCGGCTCAGGTCCACGAAAAGACCACTTTTCATGGTCGTCACAGATTCTACAGTTACCTGCGATTGGCTGAACACAACTTGCAGATATATCCTTCACACCAGAGTTTTCTGGGAGAGAAGGAAAAATGAAAAGCAAATTATACAGTGTCATCGATGCCAACTGTGGGGCCATGCCACTAGTAACTGCAATAGGGATCCTAAGTGTCTGAAGTGCGGCAACCAACATGAGACGAAGACCTGTGCCAAGCCGAGGGAAGAACCCCCCAAATGCGCTAACTGCCAGGAGGCACATACCGCAAACAGTGTCAAATGCCCTGTATATATATACAAACTACAACAATTAGAGGAGCGCCGTAAACACAACAAATTCAACCCAAAAGCTCAACGATTAACCGGCCCAAAAACATTAACTGACCTGCCCAGACGCGATAACAGGGGAACCAATGGAGTAATTAACCCAACCAACCTACAAGAATACCCACCCCTGGAACGGACAACAATCGAAGTAAACAACCCAAAACCGAAGCTATCAGCACCAGCTAGCAACATTTGGATACAGAGGGCCCAAAAAAGTATAGCTACCAGCTCCGCACACAACGCCCAACGAGCAACTGGGCACCAACAGGATGACACTGATGGCGCTGAGGACATGGGAGCTCTGTTCTCGGTGGCCAGGGACTTGCAGAACGCAGTTAACATGAAGGAGATGGTGCAAGCTCTCCGCGACCTAACTGCAAGAATGTCCAACGCTGGCACCAAGCAGGAAAGATTCCAGGCTTTCCTACAATTCTGCATCTTTGACGTAAACAACTATGACATCTAGGCTGAAGATCTGCACTTGGAACGCTAACAGTGTTAATAACAAAATACCATGTTTAATTAATTTTCTGCACACACACAAAATAGACATAATCTGCATAACAGAAACAAAACTGTCCAGCAGACATAATTTCAAAATTAAAAACTATCTAACTTACAGAGAAGACAGGCAATACAACCCGGGTCACACCCGCCACACACACGGAGGAGTTGCAATCCTTGTTAAAAACTCCATCCCACACTCCAAAATAGATAGTATACCTAGTCATATAGAGAATATATCAATCAAACTAGCCGACGGAACCGTAATAATGTGCGCATACAACCCTCCATCCAACAATTTTTCTACACCACAAATAGACCAACTCTGCAAAAAGTATAACAAAACCATAATCTTAGGGGACCTTAACTCTCGCCACACAGCCTGGAACTGCCACAGAAATAATATCAACGGAGCCACCCTGTACAATTATATACTCAACTCGGACGTTGACCTCCTTTTCCCTGAAGAAGCCACGCACTATCCCAATAACGGGGGCACTCCATCAACAATAGACCTAGTCATAAGCAATGGAGTACGCAGAGTGACTGAACCAACTGTACTCCATGAACTAGACTCCGACCATGCCCCAGTGCTAATTAATATCCAACAAAAAAGAACAAAAGTCCTCCAACAAACCAAATTCTGTTTCCGAGAAACGAACTGGGACATGTACAGGCACGAGCTAAACACTCTGACAGTCCTAAGAGGTCACATCACGGATTTGGAATCACTAAAGAGAGAAGTGGATTCATTCACACTCAATCTAAAAATAGCCAGGAACAAAACTACTAAGGTAACAAAAACCAAACCACCAGCAGATGATCTTCCAGATGATATAACAGAAGCTATCAAAACAAAAAACTACCACAAAAAACGTTGGCACAAATACAAACTCGACAATGACAAACAAATAATGAACCGGCTCAAAAACGAAATTACATATAAAATCGGGCAACACAGAAATAACGTGTGGCGGGACCTTCTGGGCAGGCTCCAAGCCACGGATTGCTCCTTATGGAGATACGTAAAGAAACTAAAAGGGGAACGTCCTATATACCCGACCATCCTCTACAACAACATCGAGCACATGTCCAACAAATCTAAAGCTACAGCCATCTCCACACACTTTGCAGAAATTCATAAAACTGATACGACAAACCTCACACCGGAACAAAACTACATACAGCAAATGGCTCAGAATATACACAAAGCTCAACCAGAGGTAATTCAAAACAATGAACTTGCTAAACTACTCACAAGGCCGAGTGAAGTGCAGCAAATTCTGCGAAAGCTGCCAAATAACAAAGCTCCAGGACCAGACGGTATCCAATACATCCTTTTAAAAAACATACCAAGGAAGACACTGGTCCATCTAACCTATATTATCAATGGTATTATTAGGCTGCAATACTTCCCAGAACAATGGAAACACGCTGTGGTTATCCCCGTACTAAAGCCCGGTAAACCGCCACATAACCCCAACTCATACAGGCCAATATCGCTACTAAGCTCTATTTCCAAGGTAGCCGAAAGAGTTATACTGCGACGCCTGGAAACAGCCGACTCACACCTACACATAACACCACACGAGCAGTTCGGATTCCGCCCCAAACATGGCACAGTCCTGCAGGTGGCGCGAATTGCTGAACACACTAAGAAGCACTGGAACTTCGGGAGAAACACAGTTGCACTCTTTTTAGATATGCAGAAAGCCTTCGATACCGTATGGTTGGATGGACTAGTGTATAAACTGGACCAGCTAAAACTGCCTAAATGTCTGGTCAAACTAATCGACTCGTATCTGCGAGGAAGGACCTTCCAGGTAAAAATCAGCGGGGAATTATCCGAAACACGAAACACTTCGGCAGGAGTACCACAGGGAACGGTGCTCGCACCAAAACTCTACAACTTCTATACCTCCGACATCCCTAAGTTTTCCCACACTAACTTGGCATTATACGCTGATGACACTGCCATCTACAGCTCGTCCTTTAGCTCACAGGTCGCCACCCAACAGATTAAAATCCATCTGGGCATGCTCACTGCGTTTTTTGAGAGATGGAAAATTAAAATAAATCCTGAAAAAACAGAATTGATCAACTTTACAAAAAAATACACTAACACAAGGATAGTATCTCCACCCACTATAGACGGAACCATCATTCCATGCAAAAAAGTCGTGAAATACTTAGGCACCTATCTGGACAATCGGCTGACCTTTAGACCTCATATAGACAAAATTAGACCAAAGATATTTGGTGCAATCAAGCCACTATATCCCCTAATCTCTGCAAACAGCCCCATGAGTAGAGATAACAAAATTAACTTATACACCACAATCCTCCGACCCATCATGACATACGCATGCCCCATCTGGTGTGGAGCCTCAATAACCGCCATTAACATACTACAACGACTGCAAAACAAAATACTGAGAATGGCAATCAGCGCACCCCAGAGAAGCAGAACCCGACACATACACGACACAACTGGAGTGCCATATGTACAGGATTACATCATCCAAGAGGCTAATAAATTCTACGAAAAACAAATACACCACTCGATACTCACAAAACACATGGCTGACGTCAGAATCCACAACATTGACCCTAATCACAGACACAAACCCCTCTACCATAAACTTCCAATTTTTCACAAACTCCCACCATAATGTCTGCCGCGCACTCAAAACTTTCCACTTAAAACGCAAAACGTAAAGACGCCCACTAAACCATAAAACATTATCCGAACAACGCGAAACCTCCCCCAAAAATGCTTCAACGGGTTTTTTTGACTAAGTTTTTCCCGAGCGCACTAAATTGCAAAGCTGGCCATCCAGCAACAGTTTCCGCTAATTTCATCTACAGGTTCCATTATCTAAATCATATTGAGACAAAATGCCCCCAGAAATGCAACGACCATGTGAGGGGGGTCTTGGACCCATTTTGCTTTCAACATCGTTGCTGACGCTCGGAGATGCCACGACACCGGCAATTGGCCGTGCCAATCTCCAAGAAGGTGGACAACCCCGGACTCCATTCGGTAACCCACCCCCACAAGAACGGAGCCTACTATATATAGTGCCCACAGGAGTCTCGAGCTGTACGAGCCAATGATGTGTATTTTAACAAAAAGACAAATAAAATATATTTTAGTTAGTTAGTTTAGTTTGACTACGGATCAGAAGATTCCAGGTTCGAATCCTGGCAGGATCGAGTTTTTTGCGGTTCTTGTATAGATTTTTGACTAAAAGTTTTAGTATTACAAAAAAATATGTATGTAAAAAGTTACTAAAAATCAAATTTTATTACTTTTACTCAAAAAATAATTAAGATATTTTTTGTAGGGCCCATGCTCCATGGAAATTCCATGAATGTACATAAATTTTATTTTTTTCTATGTATTGTAGTGCTTAGGGAATTACCTAAGGAATTACCATAATATTTGGATTTATCTTTTAGGATGTTTTGAAGTTTATATTCCGGGAAGATTGGTCGGATTTAGAAGTATCTAGACCCCCTTTAAAAAGACTGAACGCCCTCAATCAAGTATTGCATCATTTCAGTTTTGTTATATAAACGATTGAATTATATGTAACCATTATTTTGTCTAGCAAATCTGATAACCAGGTGTACCAGCTATTGTAGAACAGCAAAAGTTGATAAGTTCGTATAAAAAATGCAGTAAATTTTTAATAAATATTGAAAAAATATACTATGCACCCTATATAAACAACCGAAAATTATAAAAAAGTAATAAAAAATGTCGATCCTGCCAGGATTCGAACCTGGAATCTTCTGATCCGTAGTCAGACGCGTTATCCGTTGCGCCACAGGACCGCTGAAAAAAGCTCTTCAGGTACTAATCGGAGTTTAGAGATGAATATTTAAATTTTTAATATTGTAAAATTTATTCATATTTATTATTTCACTGATGACAAAATTTGAAAATATTAAAAAACTGAAAAATCCAAAATTAAAATTCGGAAATGAACCTGAAGTATTTTTTTCAGCGGTCCTGTGGCGCAACGGATAACGCGTCTGACTACGGATCAGAAGATTCCAGGTTCGAATCCTGGCAGGATCGAGCTTTTTTACGATTCTGTATAGTTTTTTGACATAAAAGTTTTAGTATTACATAAAAATGTGCGTGTAAAAAGTTACTGAAAATCAAATTTTTTAAAAATCTATTATAATCTAGAAATAAAATTTAAAAAGAATGTTCTAAGGTTTGATGGAAGAACTAAAACAGGTTACATTTCAACTCTCATCTTCAACAGTACTGTCATATGAAAGGTCTTTCAATTCTCTAAATAATTATGCAAAAAATATGGTTTCCTTTTTTTCATAAAAAAGTATCCGGTTTCAGGTTTCCATACCTATCTCTCTATCACAATTACTACTTACTCCATTTCAAATGCGTATTTTATGAAAATAAGAGAAATTTGTATTTTTTGTACAATCGTTAAAATAATTAACATGAAATATTAGGGTGGTTATCTCCTTTGGGATAGATAGAGTTGAAGAATGCTTTGGTTTGCTTCTCCCTTTAAATCTTCGAAACAGATTCTTCAAATATTATTTATTATCCTTTTATTGATAGTTTGAAGTGGGACACATTGTATAATATAATACGTATTGTGAATATGTAGCAATGATATGTCGTACTATATATGCAATACTCAACTTACAGTAAACGGACACCGCGGAAACAATAACTACAATATATTGGAAGATTAATAATAAATCTTGTCCAATCGACAAATCCTTGTACTTACGCGTTCGTCGAACAAACGATTCGTGCGTTATCGAAAAAAGTTGTAAAGCTCAATAAATCCCTTCCTTTTATTTACATAATAGTGTTCTATTAAAAGTTATAATGTGTTAAAAGACAGGAAATTATTAGACGATTTTTTTGAAGACTTACGACGCACCGAAACTTTAAAAGACTTTTTTCCCTCCGACTTCATAAAAGTTCCCTCCCCACATAGCAACTTGCGGACAAACTTTCCAAACCGACATGCACTGTATCATTTATATTTTATACTTCGATTCATTTTTCTCTGGCCTGAATAAATCGATTTACATTTGACATATATAACTTGGAAATCTTAAGTTATCACTGTAACGCCTGTAAATTTCGATTTAATATGTTAAAATGTGGAGAGTGTTCATAAAGTACATGCTTTTCCCGTGTTCGTATTAAAGTCGATCGTTATTTCCGTCAGTTTTATACAGGGGGATTTGTTTATGACTCTAATATACATCGCTTAGACACCAAAAATACATTTAAAATTGTCACCAAAGAGTTAAAACAAAATGCCGTGGATATTCACTGCTAATTCAACGACAGTCGAATCGGTTAGGACCAAGTGAACGGAGCCCATCAATAAAACTGGCGTCTCTCCATAACAACGTATTTTGGAGTTGATTTTTCGCTCTGCGGATTCGATTGTTTATATAACAAATGAAGGAAGACAAGAGAAAACAATGGAGTGTTGAAATAAGGGATGCACGGGTCAAACAGTGACTTGTTTCGAGTTGTTTCTCCCTTGAGGTGAGACTAGTTGTGTTGTGCCTAGGATTGAATACCAATGTCGCTCCCTCAGGTCGTTTATTTCATTTTTTTTATCTGTTTGACTATTGACATTCCATTATTCCTGAGAGTTCTGTAAGTTAGAAAGATGCGCAGATTCGTTTCTGTTAAAAAAAAAGATAATGTGTGCATCAGTTTTGGAGGGTTTTTGGTAATGAATCATTGTGAAACTGTGGCGGCAAGTTACTTCTTGTCGTTTTTCCATTTTGTTTTTTCACCATTATCTTGAGAGTTGTGCATGGTTCTCGGTTTGCTTATTTCATTTATTTTCTTTTTAACTATTAACATTCCTGTAAGTTTCCGTTAAACAATCTAATAAATCACTTAGGGGATTTGAAGTAATTAAATGATGTGAAATTGTAAGAGGCCGTTGTTAAGTTAGATCATGGACTTCCGATCAATACAACATACTTAGACACATGGTCCTAGACGTACACTTAACATTCATCACAGAAACTTAGTTGAGTGCCTATATTGTCCCTCTCCTGCCATTCCCTTAATTGATTCATCGACATTTCCTATCCGCTGTCACAAGGTGTTACACAGATGTACTAAATTAGCATGTAATGAAATGCAAATTAATTCCAGATCAGGGATTGTACATTCATAAAATTAAATTAATCCCCAACATCAGTTTAATCTATACGGAAACATTTTTACGCGTAAACAAAGTTACGTTCGATGACAGAAATGTTAAATCCATTGTTTAAAGATATAAAACAAGGAAAAATGGCGGAGAGACAAAGTTTCCGAGTCTCTCAATCTAAAGTTTAACGTCGAAATGGAGTGTTCTGCAGCGTTACAACGATGACGCGCAATTTACCATAAGATAGATAAAGATAACATTTTTATTAAACACGCTAAACCAAGATAGATAGAGAGCCTGGGCCATTTCACTGATTACCTTCGCCTTTTAGGTGAGCGAGACGAAGGGGTGGTGTCTTTGCCTAGACGGGGCAAACTTAAAAACTCCGGTTCGTCCCATAAATTTCATCAGTTTTATAATATATTAAAAAGTTAGCAGGGAATGATATAGTATTTAATTTTAGTGCCATGTATTTCCAACTTGCTAAGTAAAATATCTTCAGAATTTTTAACTGGCTAATAAAGCAACGTGCTGCGAGCGTGCAATAACCGCGTGCAACCAACTTTTATGAACTTCAACGGATCGAATCTTAAAGAAGTTTGCGAATTCACTTTACATTATAATACATTTTTGTAATTTATTCATTGTGTTTAATTAGTAAATTTATGGAGCTTGTTTTACTCAAATTGTTAATTGGTGAAATTTTAAACTAAACGGTTTTTTACTATTCCAATTTTAAATTGGAACTTTAATTGACACGACTTTGTTGTTTCAAAATCAATTCTTTTGTAGGTACTTTTTTGACATTTTGAGTTTTTAACTTTTGTTTGTTTTTAAATAATATAATTTTCATAAAGCCCTTATTGACATTTATTTATTTATTTTATTTATTATGTATTTGGTTTGGTTATATTTATATTTTCAATACTTTTCTATGTTTGTATAGTTTTTCACAAATTGATTAAAGTGTTAAATCCCAAAAGGCTCCATAAAATATAAATGTATTTTCTATTGTTGTTTAATTTATAAATTATAAATTTGGGCAGGTAATCAAAACACTCTTGTAAACATCATTAGAATTGTCAAACAAAATAACCGAAAGGGTAAAATGCAGTGTAAATTACCATTTGATTCTCCTAAATAATCCAATTTGTTTTTGTGTAATTAATTAGTTTAAATTAATTAAATTATCGGCGATTAAATTCTTCCACCCTTTTTCTTTATTTAATTTCTGCCGTTCCCAGTACTGAAATTTGTTTACGTGATAATTTTTAAAAAGTACACCTAACAAAAAAAATACCAAATAAATCACACACAATTAATTAACTAGATATATTAAATCCAGGATTTATTAAGTACCCGACCAAGCTGTTAAAAATAGGATAACCAACAATAAACGTGTCTATTCTTCAAATCTTTACTGCCGTCGAAGTTTCTTGATAAAATGTGTAGACATTTTTATTGTTAGGATGACCATAAAACATCCATTTCGGATACATTGTTTCCGGTGAATTATTAGATGCGAATGAATAGAAATGAATACAATGCAGTTTTAAAGCCCAATTTCTAAGTGCATATAAAAGTTTATCCGCCGTTTTATACACCCAAACAACAACTTTATTAATGTCTAAGTAATTTTCAAATCATTTTGCGTATGATATTCCGGTGTAAAAACTTTTCAATTTTATCAGTATATTCTTCTATTTGTTTTCATATAATTTTAATAAAAATATTTTAAATCATATTTTGTTCATTTTTGCTGTATGTTATATATAAATAAATATAATTTAACTTTTTGATCGAGTTTAAATATTTTTTTTTATTTATTATTTTTATTCATTTTATTGTATATCTAAATTTTTAATTAAACTAACGTAAACAAATCGTATTCGTATATAAATATTTAAAAAAATGATGCTCGTTTAAAATTATGAACTAATTATATTGATTTTTTGTATCAATACTTTTAATATAATTTGTTAAGATCACGTAAGATTAATTAGATTATAAAAAGTTGAACCTTTGAAAATTAGTGTAATCCTCGTCGTTCAAGTTTATATTCGTTTAAATGGAATTATCCACACCGAAGAACATTTCACCTAATGCCCTAAAACATAGCCACGTCCCTAAATATTTTCAAGGATTAGCGGGAAAAACTAACTAGGAAATAAATAAAAGAATTTCAGTGTTTACGGACCACTTTCACGTTTTTAGCGGTGGCCCGGTTCGGTTTCCAATAGAGTTTTATAAGCCATTCAAAACAATAAATAAAAGTTTGTTTCCTATAAAACAGCGATATCGCAAGACGGCCGTTGCGACTTTCCTAGGATTTTCCAGCGAGAAACGTTGCAACTTACTGTCGTCCTGGCCCCCGAAAACATCGTTATCCGTTGACAGTTTTACTTTTTTTTTACCCCCGCATTGAATATAAATATTTGTTTATCCCAATTTCCTTTCCCGGATTCGGAATGGCCCGGGAAATTGCCGCCACAAATGAACAATTCATCCCGTTGCCAAACTGTCACGTTTCTCCATATGGTCTGATTAAAATTTTGAAATGATTGTATAAAATGTGAATCCCTTTCCTTTAAGGAACGATTTTCTTCACACACAATTATTATTACTTTCATTGCTGTTGGACTAGATTTATGTATCACTCAACCCAGTATGCCGCAAAGAAAAATCAACGTCCTAACAACCCTCAATTCCACCGGGTAATGCGTCTAGAATTTGATAGCGGAGTGCGAGGTCATAACTCGGACCGTTTATGATCTCTCATCTGGACCGCGCGAACCAATCCCGAAATATGGATGCGGCGAGTGAGCAGAATCGGTAAAATCTGCCGGACCCGTTCCGCTGGAAATTCTAATTCGAATTAACCGGCTGCCGCATCCCGAATATTAGAATGGCCGACGCATTCATTTCGGGACACTTGAATCGATCATATTTACACACATTAACGTGATTCCGAATCCTCGAGCTGAAAGCAAAAAAGAAAAAGTGGTTTAATGAATGCCAAATTGGATTTTGAGACAGTTCTTTTAATTGTCGGTATTACAAAATTGCGTTGCGTTGCGATGTTCTTTGTGTTGTCCTTCGGGGAGACTCATTTCGGTTAACCGAGTATAAAGGTAAGAGGTGAGGATTAGGGTAATTTCCTTTCTTTCATTAACTTTCAACTTTGATCTAATTAGCCCACACTCCTTATTGTGCAATCAACGGGGTCTTCAAAACATAATTGTGTTTCGGCACATCATTTGTGTTAGATGGGTAGATATTTATCAAAACACGAAAACCGAAGATTAAGAGCGATGTGTTTTTTTATTTATTTTTGCTTTCCTAAATTAAATATTCAGTCATAATTAAAACATGAATCTCTGATGAAACAAGAGCAATTAAATAATTTTTTGCGTTTTTGTTACAACTGCACATATAACAATAATATTAAAAATTGAGAAAATAAAGTATTTCATTAAATATTCGTTTCACATTTAGTTTTTGAGTTCCCATTGTCTCTCTAAAATTAGAATGGCATTATAAAAAGTAATTTTATTAGTTGATGAAATAAACATTAAACAATTTTACGTACCTACTGCTGTTTTTAATATTACGATTTTAATAAATAATAAAGAATTTTAGCACTCAGGCATTAATTAATTTTTTAAACTATGAAATTAAAAAAGTTATAGCTGCAATATTAATGAACATTGGCAAGTATTGCAAGATTGAAAATGTAATTAAACTATGTTTAATTAAAAATTAATACTTCATCATTATTACGAACATTTAAGTGCTCTTATTGCAAATTTAGTTTATTGCTAATTGAAGCATACAATCATTATTAATTTACTATTTTTTATGACATTTAATAAAATATTGATTTGATTTTAATTATTATATAATATGGTGTTACAATATTTATGTTATTATTGTTTTATTTTATATATAACCTATTACAGAAATTTTAATCATTTTTTATTTCAAATATCTAAATACGTTCTGAGTATTGCGTTTTTTTACAGTTAGTATACTTTTTTTATAAAATTATTAAGAGAAAGTAGGAAAAAAGGAAAATTGTTATTATTTTCGATTTCATAACTTCAATGAATTAAATTAATTAATATGTATACC
The DNA here is from genome assembly GCF_024364675.1 of Aethina tumida. Classification (NCBI taxonomy): domain Eukaryota; kingdom Metazoa; phylum Arthropoda; class Insecta; order Coleoptera; family Nitidulidae; genus Aethina; species Aethina tumida. The sequence goes on along the minus strand of NC_065437.1, from coordinate 16,341,515 downwards.
TAAATTATTTATTGTATCTCATGAAACATGAATGAAATTGATACTAGCATTTTTTCTTACAATTTTATTTTATTTTTCTGATGAAATTTTTATATTAAAATAATGAAATAAACAGTGTTTATAAAAAGGTTGTTTTCAGGTGTACATTTGAGTTTATTGCAAATTTACTTAAAATTATTGTGCTTAATTAAAACTGAAGAAGCAATTATATATTTTTTTAATTATAAATTAAGGTACTTTTTATATTCGAGTTTATAATTTGTAGGTTTTCTCAATTTACCAACAAAAATGTGTGTCCTTGTAAATGTTCCAAGCCATTAAAATCATTTCAGTGACATCGTCCAAAAAGTTACTACACGAAATAAGAATGAAATATGACCTGCGTTTAAATAAATTTTGTAGCATAATTATGTAAATGGCTTAAAGTTTATTTCGACCAGGAAGAGCACTTAAAGCGAAATTAAAAATAAGCAAAAAATATTTAGAAGCGTTAGAAAAATAGCGAGTTATTAAGAAAGTTTTGTGAGCTTAATGCATATGGAGTTAAGTCCTATTTATAATTATTAATGTTTTATATGAATACTTAGCGTTGGTTTGGAATGGCGCATTTTTAGTTCGTTCAGCTTTTCATGCACTTCAAGCTGTGTTATCGTCAGAGCTGTATCAGAGATATTTGAGTACTTGAATATGTTTTTAACTTACAATTTGTAATTTTTCTTGAAAACGACGTTTATAAATTGTAGACGATGGAAAACATGCACAAAAACAACCAAGAGAAACAAATGAGGTGTTAAAATAAAATAAATCAAGTTTAGCATCGTCTCAAATTGAGACGGTGGATTGAGTTAGTAGCCGTAAGGCCGTATAAAAATTAGGTGGCACGCATTCCTCGGAGAAATTATTCAAGTAACATCGCGACCACGTTTAAAATTATAGTGGCATAAAATATGGATACGTCCCTGGAGTATCAAAATATTACGGCCGGTGCCGCTTTTCATAATACGAGCGACTTCTCATACGGATGAAAAGGAGATCACTACTATTGCTCTTATTTGAATAAACCGAAATAAACTCGAAGCTATTTAATGTAGTTTTTATCCTACTTCGTATTGTAAAACAGGCCTTTATATTGGAAAAGTCCGCTACGTTTACGCAATGAAAATATGTAAAGTTTTGTGTGGCTTTTTTATGAAAATTCTCGATGATAAATTACAAATAAAACCATAAAAAATCCTCATTGAAAATCATGCGTTTTGTTAAATAAAAAAAATGTTATTACGTAACTATGCGAACAAATATTGAAAAGTATCATATTTAACATGTGGTGTTCTCAAAAAAACAAATGCATTGATGGATACTTTTTTTGACAATTTTATTACAAATGTACAATTCATAAAATTACCATTCACATTTTAAACAAAATTTTCAATCGGTATAACTGTATTAAATATCAATTCGCATAAAATTCGGTTAAAGTTGTAAATAAAATTATAATCCAAATGAAAATATAAAATTCAAACAAATTATTAAATATTAAGTACGCAATTAGACAGTTATTAAATTAGAAATATAATATAAATTAAACGTAAACGAAAGACGACATTTATTTATAAATTTTTAAATAATTCATCATTAAAGAAACCTCATGAATCGAATGAATTTAATATTAAATTAAATTCAAAAGAAAGCCAAGCCCCTCAATTAGCAATTTGAAAAGGTTTAATAATGACAATAAAGACTAATTATGCTTAATTGCTGTAGTATTTTTGTAGACTTTGTCTCATATAATTGGATATCAGTACAAGTAAAGAGACCTTAGTTAATTATTACGCAAGACTTGTTTTAAATTTACCCAATTTTAGTGTCGGGAGGTGCGTTAAGATGGGAATCACGTTTAAAAGATTTTATTCCCTCCCCAAGTACGATCTTGGATCGAGGTTTGTCGGAAATTACTCCATCTGGAGGACACCTAATAGGGGCTTTAACCGAGCCATAAAATAGCCAATTAACATTATCGGAAAATTAAAAATTCTCTTCTGTATTCTCTCCGCAAAATAATTAACAAATTATTGTATAATTTTCATTTTGGTACGTAGGACAAATAAATGGACAATATGTTAAATTAAAATAAATAAATTTATTGTTAGTATATAAATAAATTTAAAAATATCGATCATATATAGAGCAACAAATTAAAAAAGCATAATCATTCTATTAAAAAAATGATTCATTTAGAATTAAATTAATTTTATAATTATTAAGTGTTTTATTTCGTACGTCTTTTTATATGTAGATATCTTTATTTATATAGTTTTTATGTAACTTTCTATTTCGACCAGTGTTTATAAGTAGAGCAGCCAAACCGTATATTCAATACAATTGATTGCCTAGAGGCATTTTCATTGCGTACAAATTAAACAACAAATTGTAGAAAAGTTCAAAAATGGTCAAAAGCATAGTAAAATTGCAATCGATTTAAATCTAAACAAATCGATCATTTGCAGGACGATTTCCAATTTTATCACAAGGAATACACTGGAATGGTAGAGCGGTAACGCAAGACTGATCTTAGCGACCCTTTTATCAGCGCAACCCGCATAAATCAAGTCAGTGTGTCGGTGAGAACCATAAAACGAAGAATAAAAGAAGATGGTCTCATGATAGAAAATCAGCAAAGAAGTTCTTCATTTCTGTAAAAAATATAGCAGCGAGACTACTTTTTGGAAGAGAACATGTGGACTAGACAGAAAATTTTATTTTCTGATGAAAGTTGGTTCCAATTATTCAGATCTGGTGGTCCAAATTAGTTAAAGAATGATTCTCAAGGAGTATGTGGAATGTCTTGTACCAGCACATAGCCCGGTCCTCAATCCAATTGAAAACCTTTGGGATGAAATTGATTGGAAAATTAAGTTCAAAATCAGTGGAAAGAAATATCGAAAAGGGGTGTTTGGAAGTTATTAAAAATAATGGAATACTAAAGTTGCTGTAAATGAGTGATGGTGTATATCGTGTTCGATAAATGGTGGATGCGCATAATGTGCCAAAAATGGTGGATGCACGTAAACCTCGAAGGATTTATTTAAAAATTAGGTACTTTAAAAGATGCGCAGCTTACCGAATTTAAATTCAGTTGCATTATATTTATTTCCAGTTTAACAATTTCTGTATTATTTGAAATGCGAAATCCGGACAAACAGAAAGATTATCCAGTCGAGAGTTGGAACCCGCCTTATGCGTGTATCCGCTGTGTAAGAGTGCTTTTATGTACTCAACTTTATAAGTTTCGGTTCGAAGCTTTAAATTCGGCCAGTTGCAGAAGCTTGCACAATCGCCGTTTTATGCGGCACGGCGGGAAATAAAGGATATTTCGGTGTTTGTGTCTGATTTACTTCGACGAAAAACCCACTTAATAACTTAATAAATATTTGAAGGGGCTGAATAAATTTAAATGCGGAATAAACTAAGGGTGAAATCTGTTGTAATCTAATAATGTTGTTCGTAAATATTTGACAACGACACGATCCAATTGTGTCCCTCTTTTTTGATTTGTATAATAAATCAGTGACAAAGTTTTATCGACTTTAATTGCCCCGTCAGTAAGTTAATTTAATTATTATAGAATAATTATTAAGGAATCTATCAAAATATTTAACTGAGGAATAAAATCTTATTTTATGTATATTAAAGTATAATTTTGTGTTCGATTCTGTTTTATTTATCGGCATTGGCGTCCTGAGTGAATCACGTGACGTGCAACCAAACAAATAGGAATATTTCCAAACCATCAGCATCGAAATATATTTACCAAAATGTTTATTTAGCGAATCTGCAATAGCTCATCAAATATTCAAATATTTGTAGATAAACAAGTGTAGTAGATATATTCCAGATTCGTGGGAGCTCGTCGGAAACTTGTACGGCCTTTACATCAATCGTTGGAGACTTCTGCTTCATTTTACAACAAAAGCCGTAAAAGTAAAATTGTATTCAATAAATTCTGGGGAAAATTGAAAATTCAGAAGTGCAGAACATCATACTTGAGCTGATTTCCCTATTTTAGAATCCATAATTTTATATTATTTTGTTTTCTGGATTCCCTCCGTTATTTAAATCGCATACGTTAGGTTTATGACACTATATAACACAGGAAAAGAATAAACTAGGATTATTTTTTGAAATTTTACATATTTGAAAGAAAATAATTAACAAATATTGTTAATTTATTAAAAAGAGAACAGTAGGTATTGTAATATTGTCAAAAAGTCAAATATTTGAAAGAGTAGAGAACATGTTGGCACATATTGATCTGAAAAGTTGGTATTGTTTATAGTATGGTTTATGGTATTTAAGTTTGATTTATTGTAAGGAAGAGATATATGAAAATTTTAAACTTTGGTTATTTCATGTCAATATATTTTTATCTAATAATTAATCATTTGCAAAGTATTTTACCAAATTCTCTTTCTTTATTTGTCATTGAGATTACAATATTGAATTCATGAATATTTCTAATACGGTTCTTATAGACGTAAGCTAAGTTATGTTAAATCTTTTCCATAAAAACCTCGGCTGGACTGATAAAAAACTAAAGACTTGAGATGTTAGTAGCCTACATTTCAATATGGGATTTATCGTTTTCAAAAAAAAAAAAAAATGTATATTTAAAGACGCAAATGTAATGCTCAAACTTGGTTGCTACTTTAATCTTGTTTATGTTTTTTCTGAAACAAGAAAGTTGATAATTAAATGAACATTTTTTCAAAATATAATTAGTATGGAAATCAGGATTACTAGAAAGATGATATATTAGATGACTATTAGTCGACAATCATAGGAGATAATAATAATAATAGTAATAAAAATCTGTGTACAAACTTTTCTCAGTAGAAAAAACTAGCCTAACTAATATTATTTGCAATATAATATTTTAAAATGAAAAAATAAACCTATTTATTTAAATAAAAAGTAAAATTGTTTTATTTGATTTAATTTCAGTTATAGCATAGTATAGCAGTTTTACTGTTATTTGAGTGTATTAATCGAATGCCAGATATGTCTATAGACTCAAAATGTTCGTAAGAGATCCTTCAATATCATGAAGTTTTTTTTTCTCTGATTCTTAATCCGTGGGAGTCAGAAAGCATGGAAAAAGGAACAAAAAAATAATATTATTTTATGTATTTTTACGTTAACTTTCTCATAATTACCCAATTATTTTAGTTATGTTTCCTCAGTAATTAATAATTTTTTACAGATATTTCAAAAACGGCTAACAAGAAAAACATGAACTAACTTATTGGTTTATGTTTTTACTAGACAAAGAATAAAACAATTTTTGAAATACTTTTATCTCAGACATTTATTAATTAAATTATTAAAAATAAACTTTAAATATTTCTTTATGATTGAGTTATGATTATGATGAAAACGCAATTAATTCGACATATCAAATTTTATGGATGCTAGGTAAACAAAGTAATATCATTTTGATAGTGTATTATCCATATGAAACATTCATGCACTTTCAGTTGGCGTGTTAAATTTTTACGTATACGAACATAACTCAATTCGGAAGCCGCGGTATCAATAAACACTGTTTTGTTGGCGGAGGTCGCGGAAATGAATAGCAGATAGGGTTGGCAGTAAGTTAAAAGATGAAAGCGCCACGGCCACTGTAAAATAGTTAAGTTTTGATATATCGACGGAATGCAACGCCATATAATTCTTAGCGAGCGGTAAATACTGTCACGTAAACCACTTCTCGGAATAAATGTTTCATAAAAAACATAACTGGACTCGAAAAACAAACTTCAGAAGCGCTGATCTACCAGCAACCCCAATAAAATTCCGTTTGCCTCAGAATTTACAGTTCGACCTCGTGTTCTGTTTCTTATCCCCCTTTCGTTTCTCGTTTTGTTCCTACGCCCCGAACTTCTGTCTTATAAAACTCCCTCAAACCATTGTCGTCAACTTTTATGACACCGGAGTGAGATATTTATTGCTGCATATAAAGAAATTTCGATAGTTAGATTACATTTTTACTTCCACAGTAAAATTTTAAATATGGAAATACTTTCTGACTTGCCCAATATATTGCCAGTTGTGTGGGTTATAAATGGAACTGCCCCTTTTTTATTTTGCTGCTGCTACGTACAGGTCCACTAATCCTCAAGCTTCTGCTCCACTTTTATTAAATTTACGTGCATTCACAATAGGACAATTAACACGTTTCACTACTCATATTTTATTTAAGTAGACTGAACATTTTAATGCAATATCATCTCTTATAAGTTTACGGAGGGAATGCGAATAAAACACTCAGTCACGTTCCACCCCGTTTTCCTTCGCATTAGTTCAATTTAACTCCTGTACAACCAATGAAACTTTCCCAGAGTTATAATACAAATTACACATGTGGTTGATCATATTAATTATTTTTACTTAAGTAGATTTTAAATTAAACGTTTTTCTGTTCCCCTCAGGGCTGCCGGTTCTAATTATTCGAAAGTAATTAAGTGTAGTTTGTTTCAGTTAATGACATATTAATCATAGTCTGCGTATACCCTTTGATTATAACATCAAAGGGAGATATTTACTAGTATACGTGTTTTTGTACACTCCTCTATTCAATTAGTTGTACATTAGGAGTTGTATTATTCTAAGTGGCAATTAATAGAGCAAATTAGAATTTTTTTCCTTTTAATCAGGTCCGTTACAAATAGACATTTTCAATAATCAAAATTGTGAAAATCAACCAACAAATTATAATAAATAATTCACAACACGTTGAATTGTAAATGAAATGCAGCACCAGAACAACGTTTAAGCATGTGAAAAATGAATTTAAATATTTGTCGGCCACGAAATTTAACAAAACTTGTGTGTACGTACACATTTCATGTGCGGCTCGAAATCTGAATTAATTCTCTTTCCAAATTAAATTTGCGTGTTTAAAAGCACGGTGTAATTTGAATTTAAAATTCTTTATCTAAAAATAATGTTGTAAGTTATTATACTAATTTACAGGGAGGAAATTATGTGTGTCCACGCCAGTTTAAGTAAATTTATGCGTTATAACTACAATATGATATAGGGTTGAGTGTATGTTTGTTCTAGTGCCGTTTCTTTTTACATACGCGTATATTTTATGAGTTGACTATTCGATTTAATCAGTTTTATCACGTACACATCACATTTAATTGCGTATGTATTTTATGGTCGTTCAGTTCAACTGAAATTAATTACTTTTCAACTAGACACTAAAACAAAATATGTGTGACAGAAAATGACTCGAATAAGTTTGTTAATAATGCATAGAAAACACATTCTGGTTATTGTGTTCATTTTTATGCAAGTCGGATGCCACATTTCATTTTCCTTCATATTTTATTTTCCTCATGTGTCACAAGTTTGACCTATTTCCTCAAGTGTCATAAAATAATCACAAACCGAATACCACTGACAAATAGATTTTTGTTTCGTGTTTTACGAGTTAGATAGGTTTGAATATTTATTTAACGTATCAACGGGTTGTTGGAAAAAGAAAATTGTTTCACATTCTGAAGGAAGGACCATATCATAATTATTAAGTGGGTAAACAACAAATTGTTGATTAAAGGCGCAAGAGTATGTTTTGATCGACTAAAAAAATTAATATTTCTTAGAGAAAAATTAATTTTAAATTTGAAAAAATGCTTGAAATTTTTATAAAAAAATTTTTTGTAATATTTGTCAAATTTTTTTCAAAAAGTTAATAAAAAAAAATTGTCGATAATGTAATTTTTCAATTTTTTTTTATGAATTTTTGAAAATTTAATAATTATTATAAAATTGCGGTTTCACGTTGTAGTTATATCATAAAAAAATCAAAAAATCAATATTTTTCCATATATTTTTTTAAATGTTTAAACGCATTTCTTAATTTTATTATGAATTTTTAAGAATTTTGTAATTTTTATAAAATTTAGTAAAAAAGTATTTATATTTTTTTTATGATTTCTCATGTTTTTTTTAAATACTTTATTATTATTAATAATAAGGTAATAGAAAATTTAAATTTTTCATATTCCGTTTTAAATAATTTCTACTTTACCATAAACAGATAAATTGTTTTTATTATATAAATATTATTATATAAATATTGTTAATATCTAATTATTATAAAATATTTGCAAATTTGGAAAAAACAAGTTTAAATTAATAAATGTGTTCATAAAAATTTCAAGAAAAAACCTCAAAAAATAATATTTTTTTAAATATAAAATTATTTTTTCTCTAAGAATAATTGAAAAATTATATCACATACATTTATTTATTTCAAAATATTATATTTTTGATGAACTTTCTGAAAAAAAATGGTAAACTTTATTTTTGTCTAAGAAATTTTAATTTTTTCAGTTGACCAAGACATGTTCTTCATCATGCCTAAAAATAGAACATTTAAAAAAAATATGATAAAATTGATTTTTATGATATAAATTTTCAAAAATTTTCAAAAAAAGTGAAAAATTATGTTATCGACAATTTTTTGTATATGTACTATTTTTAAAAGAAAATAGTCATATATTCTTGATATTTTATGAAATATTGACAGATTTTTCAAAATATTTTTAACATATTTTTGTGGAGCTTTTCAATATTACAAGGATTAATTAAATATTTTAATAAAACGCACATTTACATAAAATTTTATAATTTATGAATACAATTATTTGATATAAATTATTTAACATAAATGTATGGTAAAATTTGTTACAAGCGCAAAAACGTGACTGAAGGCAAAATGATGAGAGATTATGGAGTTAATCTCGTTTCGGTTAAATGATGGCAATTTTAAGTGGAGGCAAATATTAAAAATTCATGGAGTTAATCTTAACGAAAGTAAATCAGTTAAATCATGTAACAGCTGAAGTTTCCTAATTACATGCGCTATTTTATTTTTCAAGAAAATAATGAGTTCTTCAATTAAAACAATAATTTGTCGAAATTGATGACTGTTTTTAAATCATACCAAAAATGTAATGGAGTAAATTAAAAAAAAAAAATTAATTTAACTGACACAAATGAAAATCCAAAAAATTAAACACCCACGTACAATACAAGTATAACGTTTTCAGACAATTTACTTGCTGAATGGGAATGAAATAATAAAAATATTACCAGTGAAGATAATTGAGTGTTGTGAGTCGGAGACTGTCGCTGGAGCACCACCCATATATTCCGCCGAATTCCATTAGATTAAGAAACTGGATAGATAAGCCGTGTGACGGAGCACATAGTTTTTGGCAAGAGTACATCTTAGATTAGGAACGGGGTGAAAAGTGTATATTGTATCTGGCGGTCCAGGCAACTCACGAGAGATCAAATCATTGGAAATTCAAGCGGCGTATCAGTGCGACACCGCGCGGTCCGACAAAACGAAAATCAAAACAACTCCTCCTAGCCGAGGGGAAATTGACTATTGTTGTCTGCGACCCGGATCTTTTTCAACACGGACCTGTTTCCACTAAACTGATGCGTCTTCTGTTCGGGCTCTTAAGCCCAAATTTATGCCTTAATATACATAACTTATCTACGTGTACACTGTACACCAGTCCGTCCCGATGTGTTTTCAATTTTATTTTGCTACGGTTCCGGTGCATACTGAGCAGCCAAATTAAATTCTTTTGATTTTTTACTATATGCACATACAAGCAAAAAGTGGGGTTGGCTTTTTTAAGGCGAATCGGGGCATAAGCGTTAACTTCAACCTTTAATAATTTACACAATGATCTGTAGCATTTTTAGGATATCTTTAAAAAGGTTTCTGTTTTTGTTGGAATGATCGTAAAAATCAATATTTTTTGCTCCCATTGGATGGGTTATGTTTGTGTATCTCCAAAGGCATTAATTATTGAATTCTGATATAAATTTCCGAATAGTCTTTGTAGTCGATATAACATTTTATTTTATAAAAAGATTTAGTAAAAAACCAATAGTTTTTTACCATAATTAAGAAACTTATTAAAATATATAAACGATTGAAATGTTAACAAAAAATTATAACGCTATTTTGCATTGTACCTAACTTTTTGTAACAATACCCATGTCTATCTGTGGCGTTTTTTACCGAATATATAGAATTTTTATTAGTTGTACTGTTGGGTGTTAAGTAGACAACACAAACATGCCCAGAATTCGTCGCTGTCAGGTGGAGTTTAGATGCTTTTGTCGTAGGCGGGTTAGATGTCAACATGCAGAACGTCGAAATTTAAACTTGACAATTGAATGTCATACTGCACTTACACAGGGCGTTATGGTTTGAGGTCCAATAGCTGTTGGGAGTAAATGACCTCTAGTTTTCTTCTCAGGCAATGTGAATCTTGCTGGTTATGTTGACAATCTAATTTTATTTTTTAATAAATTGCCTACTTTTTACTTTTTACTTTAGGGTCTTTTGTTGCTCTTTGTATATTTAAATAGATGTCGGACTTTTGCTTATTATAATTATTTAATGATTGGTTGAAGTTGAACTGTAAGAAAAGTTATTATTCACTGCCTCTAAGACTGAGAAAAGTAAGAATAGATGAGTAAAAGAACTTAAGAAAATTGGCTTCTATTAAATTAGGATCACATTAACTGGATTCCAGAACAGTGGCTCTTAATAAATGTGTTTCAACTTGAAAACGGTCTTAAAGCATATATACAAAATTGTATCGTTTACAACCAAATTCGATATAAAACTTTCTACAAATTAAAATGATCTCAGTTCAAAAAGATTTAACGAATATAGATTAGAATAATAAATTAGAACATTAATCAATTCTAATAATTTTTCAGAAATAGTTAATAGAATTTTATTCCACCTACACAATTCATAGAAATTTCTTAAACCTTATGAATTTGAAGTTTATATATGATATAAATTGTTTTACACAAAGACACAATCAAAACCTTATACTTATTTGTGTTACCATTTTTAAGATAAATTTGAATTAAAAAAATACACAATCCTTTTATAATTTATAAAACTGTTTCTTTAAAAGGTTTTTTTTTTGTTAAAAAGATCCTGTAAAAAATCAATATTGTTTGCGCTCCCTTTTTTAACGCTGATTAGATCGGCCACTTTTGCGTGTCCCCAATGGCCCGATAATTTAATTATTTCAACGTGCCCCGAAATAAACAGGCAGTCTCATGTTGTCATTACTGAAATTGTGTTTTTTTCAGTTGTGTAAAATGTCTTGAATGCGTTGTAAATTACTCAAAAACAAACAATATTTGAATTATAAAGCAATTTACGATAAAATTTACATGCATAATCAAATGCAATATGAACAGTCTCGCGTTTGAAGCACATTTGCAAACTATTGAAGTTTATCATTTAGTTTGTAATAACAAACACAAATTAAAAGCCAATAATAACAGGTGAATCAACGCAGAAGTTCAGAAATGTCAATTCAAATGATTCAATAAATTATTAAAAAACTTTATTTAAATTAAAATATAAGCAACCCAATAACTTCGTATTTGTATTTGCTTTACATCTTCCAATAAAGTTAAGATAGTATCATATTTCAAATGAATTTACAAATTTTGAAACTTTGAAACTTTATTATTAGTTTGAAACGAGATGTGCGGAGTCAAAGCTAATATTAACTTGTGAATTCAAAAATACATTTCATGAGATTTTTATCTCGTATGATTTTCTATAAACATAAACAAAACGAATTAAAAACCTGAGAACTCATTAAAACAAGCTAATGCAATTGATTTGGTATTAAAACTCGAGACGTGCGAAATCCATCTCAAATCCCCTTGAAATGATATATCACAGGATATTTTTAATTAAATCCTACTTAAACGTACCCTTAACCCTCTTCTTTGTCGCGTTTTTCTTTAATTTATTATTTGCCCAGTGTTATGGATTGAAAGTATATCTACCCGAAATTGTAGTAGAAAAATGTATTTATTGTCGTCCATTTTATTCAAAATTTGATTACACCTCGAACACCCTTATAAAAACGTAATTTTTAACGTTCAATTCAAATCCATTTTGAAAGCTCGATCTTATTTATCGCACGCAATTACGTAATAATTAGCCAGAATAATGTGAATTTCCAACTTAAATATTATTTTGAGAAATTCCCATTATTTAATACGTAAAGAGGGAGATTCCGCAGCAATGAGAATTCTTAAAGGAACAATAGCGGGGATTTCTAGTAAATTTCAATAACGTTTAACTCAGTCATGAATGAAATCGTGTCATCGTCCATTTAGTCGCTAATCGAATATGACTTAACCCGCCATTCAGCAACCAACAATACCAATTCGGGTTCGGGAATCGCACTTGTTGCATTTTAAAATTGCCCCTGGAAGAATGGCCGGTTTAATATTTAATCAAAGCCGTTCACTGTTTTAATATACTGGCCAAATTCAATTAATTAGCCCTCCAATATTGTGATACTGTTCAAAATTGACGATATTTCAAAATTATTTGTTGTTTAATGAAAACATGGAGGTAAAATTAACAAGGTTAGCCTTGTTGTATTTTACAGAATTTATACAATTTTCCTCTTTAAATAACTTCGAAATGTTATTATGTTCACTGTATACATTTATATATATATATAAAAGTAAATAAATACAAAACCGACTTGGTTTAATTAATGGAGGGATATGTAGAAATTGGGGATCCCCAGACAATTATTTAATTTTTTTATGACCTTTACAAAATAAATATTGTGTTTGGTTTTATTTTTCCTTTACAGAAAAAAGTAAATTGTTAATTTTTTTTTGTATATCTTGATGAATTACAATATTTTTATATTCTTATAATTTTAATTGTTAATTTTTTATAAATTTTAACATTTATTTAAATAGTAATGAATAGTAAAGTTTCTATTGTTTTTTTTGGTACCTTATTTTTTACTAGGAGAAATTTGTTTCTTTAGTTTCTAATGAAAACTGGATTTTTATGGTGAATTAATATGAATGAATATGATAATAGGATAATGAAAATAATTAAAAATATAAATTTCAAATGTTGAGAATAAATGTAGAATGATTTTATATTCAATATGATTGTTTAATATTATTATATACACTGTTGTACTGATCGTTAAAAGTTAAATTTCTTGCAACACCCCTTAAAAAGCTTTTTTTTGATGAAAGAACATTAGGAAATGAGATAGAAATTAAGACATGAGTTCAATTGACTATATAGGTTAGATTGTTTTGAGGCATGATTGTCTTATATTTCTTTAATTTTGTTAAATGTGTAAATTTACAGTTACACAAACAAAAATTGATTTTTGTGATTATTTCAAAATTTATATATTCACTATAATTGAATATTATTATAACTGAATAAATGTAAATAACATATTAAATTAAATGAATTTATTATTGTATAATTATTTAATACGCTTAAATACATAAAGTGTTATATGTATTTGTAGATTTGTTAATGATTTAATTAAAATCAGCTACATTAATTTGAACAAGGGCACATTTTATACAAACACTATATTAAAAAAAAAATAAAAGAAAAATCGTAATTAAATTAATTTTGTAACTGTAAACGATTTTAATTTACAGTATAATTTAATTCGTGTCTTTTGTAAACTGAAACTTCAGTTTCTGAAGCATTTCTTGAGCAATTTCAACCTATTTTTGCACTACACATTTCTATTGATTCCCCAAAGTTGGGAACCTTCGAATTGTTGTCAGCTTCTTTCCAACTCTCCTCCACTACACTTCACCCTTTATTCCTTCGAATATTAGAATTTTACTCTAAAACAATAATAATTTTTCTATCGCCTGCAGACAGTAACTCAATTTAGTCGACGTTGAACTTATATACAGTCAAATAAGGCGATATTAAAGTTTTTTTTTTCGTCCTGTTGTCTGGGCTTAATCGCGTACTAAAAAACCGATTGAATAAAAATGAGTATAATGCGATTTCGCTTTGACATATTGTAATATACATAGGAGGTTTTGTAAGGCCGGCAAAAAATAATACTACACCCGTCTGGCTTTTGAACATTCTCCAATATCAGCCAGTGGAGAGCGAACAGGTTGTTATTAATGTTTTTTAAAACATTTCTCGCTTCTAAATTTATGAAGCAGTGAAAAACATGTACATACGTGTAGATTACAATTTTGTGTTTTATTATTTAACCAAAGCTGTGTATTGTTTCCAGGTATACTTTTCACAGATACTACAGTTCTTTTTAAAATCAACTACAAAGGGTGGAGTAAAATGTTTGACGGCACTGTACCTACAATATATCCGAGTTAGAAATTTTGATTGCGAATTTAAACCAGCACGGATTGTTTATGAAATTTCGTGCGAAGCAAATTAAAAAATCTCTGCGCCGAAATAGTAATGCGGTGTTTTTGTGCGAACGAACCGCAGAGAAAATAATCTAATTAAACGTACAAGTGTACGTGAAACCTCATGCAGGTCCGTAATTAATTTAGGGATTGGTAGTGCCGGCAACTTCTCGATACACCCACTGATATGAGAAGGGGGACTATACAAAATTTGATTAATGTTTGTGGCATAAAATAGCAGACGTGTGTTACTTTGATCTCGGCAATAATATAATTCCAATTATTGCTGACGGTGACCTGGGCTTTTTGCAATAGAACAACGAACTAACAAAACGTATGTCTACTAAAGAAAATGGAATAAATGTATTGTCATTCATCGGCGTTTATGCTAGTCTCGATATTCACGTCGTTTGCACGTCGACTGCCTCAAACTGACCCACAAAACGTTTATTATTTTTCTCCTTTCGACGGGTTTCAGGTTCCTGAGACTCGAGAAATATCTTAAAATACGGCATTATAAAATCAGGAAAATGAAAGGGGTATCAAACAAAACTTCAAAGTAAATTAATCTGGAAAATGTGTATTTGATACCCTACAAAGTAAAAGGTAGAAACGAGAACGTTGCCAGTAATTTTGTAATTATTGCAGTCCCTACATAATTGACTTTCGAAACAATATACGTACATATTTAGCACTTTTCCATAACTAAAATTAATTTTTTAATTGACATAAAAAACTTTAAATCACTTTTAAATAAAAATATAACTAATTAAAGAGTTAATTATTGACTTTTCAAGAGATAAATTATCAACCATTGTGATTTGTCACAACTCGTAAATATACTGAGACAATAAAAAATATTAATTAAAGTAAATCTTGAGGCGGAGATTTCTGAATTTAATAACTTAATTCGCTCTCTCCGGTATTATCAGACTTACACATAAATCTAAGCAAGTATAAATAGATGATCACCAGGGTGTAATGAGTTAATAAAGAAGATGGAATGAGTTTAGCAAGTTTGAAAGCGCAAAGCAAAGAAGTTGAAAAGATTAAGGCATAAATTTGAATTGAAATTAAAAATGCAAAGATAAATTATCCTAATTTCGAAATAAAAATTTCTTTACTAAATAATATTTTAGCTTTCATTCTGGTCGGCCTCTCGTTTCTTTATAAAATAATTAGGACACTCTTGCCTTTTGTTCCTTTTATTATATTCTGCTTATTTTGTTTTTTAGCTCATTTACTGTAACTCAATTAATTTACTAATTTGTAAAAATTAAGCATTTTTTTGAGCTGTTTATACAGTTTTTTATATAATGAAATGAATTGAAAATCAAGTAGTTGTTTTAATATTCGGCACATGCTTATTAAAAATTTAATTAAACGTATTCAGGGGCGTGCTTTATTTGATTTTTATCGACGTCTGGAGATTTATATATTTTAAGTCGGTAAAAAATACTCGGCGAATAATTTCGCTCAAAGCTGTTTACTTGTAAATGAACTTCTTTGACTAAAGGCTCATTTATTTTAAATTTATCAAGCTGGAGAAATCAGAATGTTCGTTTTATATTGAATTGTAAAAAGAAGCGCTAAATTACTCTGATTAAATTGTTTCTGGATTATTTTAGACTGGAAATTGTCTGTAAATGTTTTATTATTTTAAATGAAATCTTTCATTCTCAACGCGATCTTCATGTTAAGCTTTCAATAATTGAAGTACCTCATTTGCTCAAGTTTTTTTTACTTAAAATTAGTTTATTTTCTGCGTAATATTTCTGTTTCAATAGGTTTAATATTTTGAGTGAAATCATAACAACAATAATTCAGACTAAGTTCGAAGTCGATCTTGATGCATATTTACTTAAAACTAATTATTTAGTATATTATTTATTAAAATAGGAACTTATTTAATTATTAAATTCTTTCTGGATTATTTTATACTGAAAATTATCTGTAAATGTTTTATTATTTTGAATGAAAACTTTCATTTTTAATCGGATCTTGATGTTATGCTTTCAGTATTTAAAGTACGTCATTTACTCAAGCATATTTATTTAAAAACATTTTATTTTGTAGTTAAATACGATGTTATTGTCCTTTAAATATTTCGATCTGTTACAATCAGTTTAATATTTTAAGTGAAATGGTAAATAACTCAGACTAAGTTAATTACTATATAATTTTCATTAAAACTTCCTACATTTCTGCACTCGATCTTGATGTATATTTACTACTAGTTATATCTAAATTTCTAAAAATTTTAAAATGGTGATTAATTTTATGAATTTTTGAAACTTACTTCAAATCTTTTGAAGCGGATAATGTGAATCATTTCAATAATATATAAACTACCAATGGCATTATATGGTAACAAATATGATATCAAAATAAGTTTTAATAAAAATTGTAATACCTATCATAAATTAAACAAAATTTCATCAATAGAACTTTTAAACTATTAATAAAACTATTATAATATCACCAAATTCTTAGGAAAAGTAATATCACAATATTAATTAAAATAAAAGAAAACAGAATAATAACGCAACTTGCAGTACTTCCCTTATTCTACGAACTCTTTCTACGTTTCTTGGCATACTCAAAATTAGTGAACGAATAAATTTTTGATCCGTAGCTAGCCATTATGGTTTCGAGTGTGTATTTTTCTTTGAAGACTAAGGGGAACTTAACTTATTCGTGTATTTTTTTAAATTTCATTCATAACATACCATTCCGACGCTCAATCAAACAAACAAGAGAGGAACGATCATTAAATTAGACACGGTCAGGTTTATGAAGTCTGCGTTTGTCAAATTAATTATTTATTATTCCGAACAAGCCTCCTCTTTAACTCGAATTCTAATTATTTTTCCCTCAGTAATTTCATCAGGGCCGCCCTTATTTTATAAGACCGATTACATGTTTATCCGAATTTTCCGGATATTTTCTTCGATAGCCTCAATATTGGCTTAATTTGTAATTCGCCACCCTTCTTGTCAGTCTAGTCGGCCGTGCCGGTCCTAGGGTAAATACCGATGCATGTTTATTCGACCAAAAAACCTTCACTTACGCTTCAATAATGACGTCCCGGTCGCCCCCTGACATACGCCGTCGGTTCTACGTTCCGACTTTTATATCTCTCATTTTATTTCTACTTTAGATACTTTCCACTCCTTTGTTTTATCATAATCTAATCAAACGAACAACCCCCAGAAATGGGCACTATCATTGGGATTTATTTATAGGATAAACCTTCTCAGTTGGAAAATAAAATTAATAAGCAAACATGTGTTATTAATTAATTTATTTTCATTTTGAACAGTTAACAGATCATGGTATATTGTACATGCATATAGATTCAATCCACAAAATAGTATTTACTGAACGTTAACTTCTACCAAAACTGAATTTGCGGCTTACACTGAATTGCCCGTGTTTTATAATAAATAATTTCCGTCTGTATTTGCGGATGTTATATATTTTACAACCAGAAACTTGTGCACCACATTAAAATGGCAATTTAATTTCAGTCCATAAACCTCGAAATATTTTCCATGAGGTCAGCAAAAAAGGCGCATTATTTTTCTTAAAAATCCAGACCCACATAAAAATTATAGTTCACATAAACATGTGCGAAATTCACATTACGAAATAAAAAGATTTTGCTCGTAAAACTAGGATTTCGGTTTATCTCAAAGTATATTTCAACTACGGCTACTTTAATAGTTGTCAAGTGATAATTGAGAAGCTATAACGATCAACATTCTTGCTTAGTCTATAGTCAGGACATTTACCGACAGGAATTTCAATCAAGAAACTATTCTCATACAAAACTCTCGATAATTTCAACATGATATCCCCCGGAAAATATTTAATAAAACCGTAATTTTAATAACGCATTATAATCTAGGTCTGTCTCTGAAATGTTTTTTGAAATTGTATAGCTAGCATTTGTAGAATTTAATACTGTTGCGTTCCGAAAAATAATGAATACATGAAATAATTCATAAACGCAAAACCGAGCGAGTCGGAAAATAACGTTTTAGGGGCGTAGCGAAGTCGAACAGGTGTTTGAAATGTGCAGGAACTTTGCAGCTAGATGCAGTCTGTACAACTTATCTAACGATTATTATTATTGCTCTTTCGTGATGCGGAGATTTTAAGCAAACAACGGGCGACGGATAATCAACGTAGGTAAGAAAACCCGAACCGTAACCGCTTATAGATATACCAGGCGTTAGCGTCTCTAATGGCTTTGTGATTTGCTTTTACGTTTGATTTATGCTTTAATTAAAGCCTCAATTGAAAATGCGGCGTTTGGGTTATTTACAGGCCGGCCTTTGTAATTCAGTTTACTTTTATTTGCGGGAAATATGGTTGACTTGTTAATTTTAACTTGTTGTTAAAATGTTGAGACACCTAACATAAATTGACCTGAAATAAATTTAAAATATCCTGTAATTACTTTTACTGGCATTATTGATTCGGTGTAAAAACGTACAATTATTAACTTAACGTTGGTGAAATAGTGGGATCTATCTTAAAAGTGCTGGAATACAAAAACGAAAATTTAATTATTTCCTTTCGTGTGCAACATCAGTTGAAATAAGTTCAATTAAGGTCCGACCGATGCTTCATAATACCCTTAGTTGACGAGGGAGCCATCGGAATATAGGCAGAAAGACTTAAGAACACCTTAACAACAATCCGGGGAGAAGTTTCCACTAACTTTTATATCTAACGTAATCTTGACGCAAAGTGGATCAAATGGAGTTTCCGATTGTCATTTAGGAATGATTTTGGAGCTTCACTGTAAACAGATGTATTTAGTATCTAGCGATTTGTCAATTAATAATGACTGCTGACTTCTTTTGAAAGTTATACTTTACTTTAATTACATTAATTGTTAATATTTGAATACTAAATTAAAAATCATTATTTAAAATACAATGCTTATATTTAATATAGTAGAACTTATAGACTGAGTAACCTACAAAGTGGTTGAATAGGGTAATCATTGTATTTGATTACCCTATTCAACCACTTAGTAGGTTACTCAATGTATAAGTTCTACTATATTAATTATCAAAATATCATCTAATTGACCCAAATTTTAAATTCTGATTATTTCGGTTAACATAAGTAAAGTTGATCAAAGCTTCATTTAAGTAATTTTAATATCATTTTTATTAGATTATAAATGGTTTACGAGATGTCGTTAATAATTCGTAAACTATTTAGTAATCTGACTGACTGTCCATCTATGCTAATGAACCAAATGGCATAGATGGACAGTCAGTCAGATTAAAATTATAATAAAATATATAAACTTAGTTAATTTCTACAATATTGATATTTTGGCAAAACACAATGCTTTGAGCATAAATCACGTAAAATTATTTTCTATCGTTTTAGATCTACTTTAAATAAAAATATTTTTTACTAAAAAGTATTTATTTCGATTTATTGGTTTCTGTTTAGTATCCTTAAGGTTTGTCAATATTTGAGGAAATATTTGTTTATTTGTTTCGTTCGTTTTGAAACGAATAAGTAAAACAGACAAGAGTAAATATTTTTTTCGTAATTTAATAATTAAGCTAACATTACTGTTGATGAGTAATTGAAATTTTCAGTTTAAGTGGTAGATGAATTGATTTTGAAAAAGTATAATATCTTTTTTATTTAATTTTTTGTGACAATCGATTATTTAATTTGTGATAAATTATTATGGCTGTATTCCTGATAAATTTGAAGATTTTAATATTGTCGCTTATAAAACATATGAAAAATTATATTATTAGTAAATATATAAACTACGAGGCATAAGTTGGGGATATTGTCAATAAATTATAATCAAAAAATTTTATTTTGCATTAATAGGCATGGACCTTTAATAAATTGTATGTCCACCATTTGCATCAATTATTGCTTGACACCTGGACCCATACTCTAAATTATTAACATAATCTTCAGCTATTTCTTCAAATAATTGTAGTAACAATATCCGTTGCTGAAGAGTTTTTGGAGGTGGTACGTGATTGGTAAACCTTTTCTAGTATGTTCCAAGCATGCCAGAATGGAATTGAGGTTTGGAAAACAAGATAGTAACGCTAAATGAGTAAATCCATGGAAATTTCGACTTTCTCCGTCAATGGTTCCCAATGGCGGCATGAAAATTAATAATTATTTGCTTAATAATGTCCTGCCCATATATATGACCTCTTATGCTGCCCTGACAAATGTAGAGATCTGTCCTTCCACCAAAATATATTCCAACCCAAACCATAACACCTCCTACTCCAAATGGATGAACCAATTGGTATGTTCTTCGATTTCTTTGCACCCCTGGTCTTGCCCATACACGTACTCGATGGCTATCTGAAAATCGGGAAAACAGTGAACAGTACTAAACGCCATTCGCCCTTCCAATTAACATGTTCTTTAGCCTATGCTAATCTTTCACGCTGATGTCAATCAGTCAACGGTACCCTTTTTAAAAGATGTCCCAAATCGTTCTATAGATCGATATAGAAAATAATTTGTAATAAATGATTTTTAAATGGGAATTATATTTAAAACCATAGAGGTTGTTATTAAATTGTATTTATTTAAATAAGTGTAAATTCGAGTTTAATAATGTGATATTACACTTTTTAATTAGTCAATGTTTCACCAATTGATTGGTATCGATTTGTTGGTAATGAAAGGGGTGGCACAATTCACACTCTTCAATTTGATTAATTTGATGTTTAATGTTTATTATATTCGATTGTAAAACTTAATCGCAAAAAGTGTCTTTATTTGTTCTATTTATCTAAATATCGAATTTCATTCTATAGAATATCTATATAATAATGTAGAACAATAACTAAATTGTTTTAATCTGATTAGACTAATAATAACTAGTGACAAGATATATAATATTGGCAGTCTTAGTCACTGTAAGTCAATTTGCATATATTTTGAACAGAGACAGATACGATTGTACCAAAGATGTAATTAAATCACATTTATTAATTTTATTTGTAAATATTTTTTATTAAATATTTTATTATTATATATTTCTGCTTGTTCGGAATTGGGTTTTCACATTTTTACTTCTTATTTACTGCTAATTGTTTTTTCTCCTATTATTTCTAATTACTTGAGACTATCACGGTAATTTTTAATTCCTTCAATAATTTATGACTGTTACAGTATACTATACATAGCAATATGTAAATAAGTTTCTATACAAACTAAACAAATTTTCTTATAATATAATTTGTTTCAATCACATTATTAAATAAAAATATATTACAATTTGTAACAATTATTAGGAAATAATGGTAAATTACCATAGATGATCTCAATCCTTAATAAAAAAATTAATTTTAATAGATAATTTCAGTTTCAGTTCAGTTTTTTAGTGATTTGTTTATTATTGAAACAGTAAGCAAGTTTATATGGCGGACTGTTGGATAAAAATTACATTAATAATACCTTCAATTAATTTTACAAAATAAGTTTATGTGGACTTATTTTAAGCCGTTCTTTATATAGTAGGTCGTTTGTAACGCCTTATCAGGACTTTTAAAGTTCCGATGAATAAAATTAAGATTAAAAAAATACATCCAGATCTCGATTTTGATGCTGGAAAGATTATTGAGAATAAATCAGTCGAGTCTCCAATTCGTCGACAACGGTGAAGAGCGGACGGGATTCGGGATCGGGTTATTTTATTCATGTTCCATTTAAAGTAAAGGAGCATCGTTCAAGCGCCAAGATCGGCATCGGAGCAAAGCAAGTAAGTCCGTAATAGTTCCTCATAGGCTTGCAACGACCTCTTAACTTGAGTTTGCGATGGCCGTACGATAGACCATTAAGTCCAATGAAGCCCGGGCTGATGGTTCCAGGTCCCTCGGATCCGCTCAGAAAACCCGCCTACCGACCCTGCAGGGTCCGTCCGACCCGATGGGCCGGCAACGGAACGTGCCCGGATCGTCACTATTGTTTTATGAGTTAGGAAAGTGACGTGTTCCCGGAACGATTGGGTTGCGGAGCTCGGCAGGCACGGATCGCGAGGCAGATTGCGGTGCTTCTCGTGGACATATTGTACCATACGGCGGATTGCTCGTGTTTCACATTTGTGACCCATTCGATTCGATCAAATCCATGTCCGATATTTTATTTCACTTATTAAACATTCTCCTCTTGTTTTATTAAATTATCTATCAGTTATTACTATTGCCAAATGTTTTATTTGATTTAATGTAAATACATAAAATTTCAATAGTATTTGGTATAATATTATTATTAAACACAATGTCAGCAAAAATATTTTAAATATATTTTTTAATTTAAAATAGAATTTAATTAATAAATTTTGCGATTGTGTTATTCATTTTTTCTTATAGGTATGCATATATACTAATATTTTTTTCCAATTAAAAATTAAATATTTTGTAATATATTATATTTAAGGACTTTTAATATCGATCGATCGATCGAAAAATCTATTTTAAATTTATTAAAATGAGAATGTAAATTAAATTAAAAAATTGTTGTTAGCTTATGTGTGTGAGTATTATAGAATAAATCTTATTATTTCTGGCTAAATAAAATTTTTAATTTGTAAATTTTTCAAAAATAAAAATATTACATGAAAATATACATAAGTATAGTAGTGGGCATAATTAAGACATCTTATTAAAATTATATATATTTATATTAATATTAAAAGTTTGGGCTGTACTACTAAAATAGAAACTGGTGAAGTACTGCGAAAAAAAAATTGTCTGACTTAGAAAAACTTGAAAGAAAATGGATAACTGGATAATTCGAATATCAAAAAACAATTCAATCTTATCGTCAACTGAAATTAAAACCAACCTGGAGGAAATGGAACTTGCTGAAATTAGTTCAAGGACACTGAGAAATTGGTTTGTTGATGAGGGTCCGTTTGATTTCAGACTTACAAAAAACACCCTGGTTTCAACCATAAAAGGTCCAATTTTGAATTTTTAGGAACATTTGAATCACAGAACGGAGCACTAGGAAAAAGTAATTTTTAGTGATGAGTCTAAATTTAATTTGTAAAAAAATGGTGGTTATGCTTATGTTAAACATCCCTCAGAGACAAAATTACATAAAAAGTTTGTTATATCCACAATGAAACATGGTGGCGGTTTAATTATTCTATTGGAATGTTTAAATTCTTTTGGTGCATGTCCCTTTAATTTGATTTATGTACAGAGATATATTTAACCATAATTTGCTTCTATATATTGAAGAAATGATGCTCTTAATAAATGTGTTTCAACATTAAAACGATCCCAAACATAAATCGTCTTAATCGATGTTAAATTAAAAAAACAACAGATTTAATATTCCTTTCAAAATTAAAAATGTTTTGCTATATTTGTGACCACTTGAGAAAAGTATATATAACACTGCATAGAATATGAATATAGTAGATTTTATAATACTGAATAAAACAACAAAAGTATTATAATATTATGTATTATGGATAAAATATTTAACATTTTGAAAAGTTGACACCATAATGACCACTACTGTACATTTTAACATATTAAAAGTATTAAAATTATAGCTAGAGAATTCAATCCATTAATTTTGAAATTAATTATTATTTAGATTTAAGGTGTGAATGTTTAAATTAAACATTTTATATAATAAAATTATTATATTTTTATCTATTTCATACTAGAAATAATAATTGTCAAAACATTTTAAATAATTTATGTATTTCTAACACATTAATAAATAGAAATCTCTGTGAAATTTTGAAACACCTTGTTTAATATTAATAAATTCAATAAAGAAAATTATTTTATAATTATTTGTAAAATACTATTTGTATTTTTTTATTTTTATAAACTTAATTATATTTATTTCTTTTAATTTATAAAATATTCGATATTAAAAACTAATCTAAAATTTTGCCTAATTTTTGTAAATGAACTTCTACACTTTAACTTTTGTTGTAAATACTAAATAATTCAACTTTATCAAAATTATTTCCTAAAAATGTTTATGATAAGACTCCAATTCCTTGTTGAAAGTTTAATCGATATTAAAAACTAATCTAAAATTCCACGTAACGAAATCAATTATAGAACAATGAAAAAGCTTTTGAGGAGGCGGCTTTTGGGGAAGGGTGTGGAGATAATTACGTGGTTGCCAGGTGCGCCACTCCGTACTTGATGTCTATCCACTGAGTTTCCGATGTACAATACATTTATTTGCGAGACTTTAGAAGCACCTGTAACCTTCATAGCTATTTGTGATGCTTTATTTATTAACTCTAGGTTTCTTCTTATCACTGTAGAAAAGTTTTATTAAATTTGCAAAATTTACGTTTATAAAACTGTTTTTAATATCATTATTTGTTCTAGGTAAGACTACATTTTCTTGAAGGCTTACGTGTAAGTAAAGAGATAGATGAACATTGCAGGCAACAACTTTAATCTCATAATTGTGTTCCATGTCTCGTTTCCTCAATCCCTTCAAATCCGAATGTAATCCAAATAAATATCCGAACCCCTTCGCTTAAACAAAAGTAACGACGCGTCGCCGTGCTGCGGAGCGTGTAATGTTCGTGTATCTTTTTGCGGGATCAATAAATAATTTGGTTCTAAGAATGCAGACCGACAATATTTCAGTATTTACTGCATGGTGTGGTAACGTTTTGCGTTGCAGCGTTTGCACGTTAAACATGTAGTTCCGGTGTAATGGATTACTCGTGGGCGAGAGCGACTATTCGTTATCGGGCTTTGGTTTTCGGGGCAGAGAACATAACCGCTAAGACTGTGTTGTAGAAGAAATGATATTACGCCCCGTCAACTATCCAGAATTGCCTATAATCGTCGCCGTTCTACCTTTTTAACCCTGCCTTATCCGCGCACTTAAGGTGTTATCGCGGCATTAACCAAACTTCTTATTTTCTTGACCTGATAATGTGCATTAGAAAACCTCAAGCCAAACACTTTCCGTTTTTATGGCCCTCTCCTTTTTCGTTCGCAGTTTCGCGTTCAAAGCAGGCGTGTCTCTTTGCCCAACAGTTGGAGTAAAAATCAAATTAAACAGAAACGGCAACTTGCGAAATTTAATTTGAATATGCGGAATGCCCCGAAGTGGAATTTTCTATTTTACGACGGTTATGAAGATAAAAACTCGAAGTGTTCTTGAATTAATTTGAGTTGTTTTGCAGTAATAATCACATTCAAGTGTACTAATATCATAATTTTTATTTTTTATTTGCTAATAAAATGAGGTGTACATTTTTTACTCGGCCACACAAAAGAATGCTTTTCCTGAACTTGTTATAAAATTTTTAGCAAAACAATTATTTTTATTGATAAATGTTAAAATTTTAAGATACAGATAATTAAAATTATCTTTTTGCAATAAGTAAAATTAGATTAGAAAAAAGAATATTGAAAAATGTTTTTGTGATATTTGAAAGCTCAGAGAACAATTTGATAGAGGTTTGATTAATTTTGTGATCGAGTTTAATAATATTTCGATTGATCCAAAAATATTTTATATGTACAGTAGTGGTCATTATTATAGCAACTGTATGTTAAATATTTCAGCCATAACTCTTTTATTTAATGTGAACTGTTAAAATATAAATATTATAAATATAAAATCATTATTTTATAAAATGTTACACATATTTTTCTGAATTGAGCTGGACATAAAGAAAACAACTTTAATTTTGAAAAGAATTTTTAATTATTAAACCTGTGATATTTAATTTAACATTAAAACATTGTATAATATTCTTTTTGTTTGGTAATATTGATTTTATATATTATGGTTTCCGTACAATATTATTATTACAATAGTGAATGGAAAATAAATAAATAAAAAATTAAAAATAATTTTAAAGAAAGTTTGAGAAAATCAAGTTTTACAAACACTTTTTAATGTGTTTGAATGAATATTGAAGTACCTATATTATTTTATCAATTTATTATTTTTAAAATATTTTTTTATATTATTATTAATAAATAATTATATGCATTTTATAATTTTTGGAAACCTTTGACTTACTACTCTTAAAATTTAATATACAACCTAAATTATAATTATGTTAAAATGTCATAAAACAACTATTAGACAAGAATTCAATAAAAAATTATAGCAAATGTTTTATAAAAATAGTCAGAAAAGGTTTATAAAAAATTTCTATATATGTATATAAATTTTTTGTTAATAAATTCTTATTAAAACGATTGGTAATAGGTGATATAATTTATAGATGATTGGTCTTTCATATAAATAAATCGCATTATGATAGAGGAAACTATCAGAAATAACAATTTTTAAATTTCATTACCATTTTTTAAAATGTTGAAGTGGGAAATTTTATTTAATTTGGGTAACCATTCCTAAAAAAGATTTCTTTATTCATTTACCTTTAATAATTTTATAAAATACAATTTAATTTTATTTATTATTTTAATAAAGCTAATTTTCAAGTTTTATTAATTTTTTTATACTTTAATGAATCTGTAATAATCTTGCACATTGAAAAATAAATTTTAAAATTGATGAAATAAAAAAGATGAAATTTAATACGTAAATTTATGTAAATTAAGAGTAATTAATTATTCTCTTAATTTTATTATAATTTTATCTACACATATGGTGGACTTATCAGAGCAAAATAAATAGAATATTATACAAAGTGTTAATGATAAATTAAATAATACAGAGATTTAATCATTAAAAATTCATTTCAAAATTAAAGTTACTTTATTTACGTCTAGCTCAATTCAGAAAAATATATGGAATATTTTATAGAATAAGAATATAGAGCTGTTATAATATTGCATTAAACAATAATAGTAAATTAAACAGTTCACATTAAATAAAAGAGTTATGGATAAAAAGTTGCTATAATAATGACCACTACTGTACTTATTAAATATTTTTGAATCCATCGAATTTAATCAAGCTAATTTTCAGGTTTTAATATATATTTTAAAATTTTTGAATTTAATGAAATCTGTAATAATCCTGCACGTCTTATTTAAACTGGGAATAAAAATAAATTTAAAAATTGACGACAAATAAAAAAATATAAACTCTGAATTTTTTTATAATATATATCATACGTGTAGGTAATATGATCAATAATGAAAGCGTGGATCGTCGAAAGAGGAACTGTCAACCAACTAAATTAATATATAACTCTGATAATAACGTTGATAAACCTAATTAAAGTATGAACCGGAGTTTTAGATTAATTAAATACAAACCGCCGTGCAAGAATCGTGTCACCTTAAATTTTCGGGGTAACGGCAAATTTAGCCGGCACGGTTCGGAAGGAAAAGTTACAGATGCCACGCCAGATTCTCAGCTCTCCAATTTTATTTTACACCGTTGTAATTAGGTTACCTCCCCATAAACCTTTATAGCTTGATCTATGTCAACGGCACCTAGTTTATACACGTTTTCGTCGGGCCCATTCGTTCACACTCACGCTAAGGGTTTAGCGAATTCACCGGTACGGCGTTACGAGACACGTGATGATTTTCACATATTATAATACCAATAAAACCATCGTCAATCCGTATGTTTGATTTGCCGTGATGATGCACGTGAAGCAGCCGAACGAGTGCGACATGCGAACGCTTTTAGCTAATGTATTATTATAAATTTGCTTACGACATCTACAAATACTTACTTGCTATTCACCATTCCTTTCCTTTACTTGTTATTGTATTTGTTAAAACAATATTAAACTTAGAAAATGTGAGATAGATCTGACAAAGCTCATCGATACATTTAAATGTTTTTTGGTAAAAACTTTTCCGTTTAAATTTAGATTAATTAAAATTTATTTGGGTCTTTACAATTTTTTATGCCTCTTGATTAATCTAATGAAATACCCTAATATTTTGCCCTTAAATCGATAATACGAATCTATTAGATTAGTTTTTTCATAACTGTCCTCATTCGTGGTTATTTGCCCTTTATCAAACAACGCCAGCTTTGATGAAATAAACCATGGAAAAGTCAATTTTAATTCAAATGATTAGTTAAAATCCGAACGTCAATAAGTATCTTTATTAGGACCAATGATTTCGGTGAAATTGAGTTTTGGATCCAGTGGTCTGTAAATTGCAATTCGGTTTTATGGAAATTCTGTCGATAATAAATTGAAAAATTACTTTATTGGATTTTTATTTTTAATGGATACATTTATTTAACCAACCGATTGAAATGTGCCTATTATTTTTTGTTGTTACGATAAATATTTTTACGTGTATTATAAAATACATTTTATTCAAATAAAAATGCGTGTTAATTGAATTGAAGCTCGAAAAATATTAAAACTCCGTTACTAATTCATAACGGAACACCGAACATCATAATGAAAAATCGGCAATATCCCGTCGCGAGGCAATCTTTTAAACGCAAGTCAAACCCCCGCCAATAAAATATTAACCGAACAGCAAACACAGGATTGTTCGACGAAATAAATTAAAATTTCCATCTTGAATGCGAGGAAACATATTTGGTTATTACATATTTACTGCGGGTCTTGTAAGGTGTCTGGAGATTTTCACATAAAATTTTATATATTCTCTAATTTAATTTTGTACCGTTATATCGGGCGGGCGGACGATTAAGGAATACGGACTCCCACTAAAATTCTCTATACCGAAACTTCTTTATTGTTAAACCTTTTAAATTTACTGCCAATTAATTTTAATCTTTACGCTCGTCCCGGGAGCGTTATTATTGAATGATGAATTATTACTCCTTTATTTTAATTACGTAAAATTATTTGTAAGGCGCGAGCTTTTGTTGTAATTCGACTGTTTCCAGTTTAAAAGGTTCAAAATATTTTTTTGATGTTTACCACTATTGCTTCATATTTTAAATTAAATTTTCTGTGTACCACTTTAAAAATATTGCTGTACAAATATTTGGGGTGGTGTAAAAATATCATCAATCTTTTCATTTATGTTTTGTGTAATGAATTACAGAGTATTTTAAAACAAATAAAAAAGTTATTGTAGAGTGTTAAAAGTAAGTAAAAAATAAAAATGATTTTGTTCAGAGATCTACTTTTATTGATAATTAATTTTGTTGGGTGGTTTATTTTAGATTAGATCAGGTTATCTTAGATTATATTATGTATATGTATAAAAAATAAAAATCGTAGTTTTCATTGACATATAAATTATTAGATCTATTTTTACTGATAAATAATTTTGACAACATAAAATGATACATATATTTTTCTGAATTAAACAAAACATAAATATAACAACGTTTAAATTTGAAAAGGATTTTTAATGATTAAATCTGTTTTATTTAATTTAACTGTGTTATAATATCCTTTTTGTTTGGCCCATCTCCGAGGCACGGACTCGAACATTCTATATTTCTTCAGCTTCTTGAATTGCAGTGAACAGTTAATTTAAATTTGTAAAATTTTGGTGATTCCTACAATGTTGATGTCTGAAGATTGAGACAGGCAAGACAAAACATCGATACTTTGGTTTTTAACCAATCCGTAACAATTTTGGATTTGTATTTGGGATAGTCTTCATCTTGAAACACATTTATTAGAGCATCCATATATAGATGCAAATTATTGTTTAATCTGTGTAAATAACAAACTTTTTGTGTAGCTTTGTAAATAGAACCATCATTTTAGTTTAGACTCGTCACTAAAAACTGTGTCCAGTGAATGTGATCTTAAGTAAGTAAAAATTGGACATTCACGTCCAAATTCCTGCTGAACTTATCCTTTTACTTTTAGGTTGGATTATTTTCAGTTGGCGATAAGCTTGAAGTGTGTTTTGATATTCGAATTATCCAATTATCGATTTTATTTCAAGCTTTTCTACTTCACACAAATTTCTTTTAACTACCACTTGGCCAGTTTCTCTGTTTTTTTTTTTTTAAATAATACAAGAAACTATTAATTCTAAATTCTTAACTATTTCTTGCTGTTTCTCTCGGTCTTGGAAATCCTGAGTTATAATTTTTTTACAGTTTCAGTTCAAAAAGTTAGTATAATTTTGTACATTCAAAAATAAAATAATACATATCTTTTTTAAAAAATAAAATTAGATTAACCAATTCGACAGAACAATAACAGAAAAAAAAAACGTTATAGAGACTGGCATGCAATATATATTACAGCTCATATTTTAATGTATTTTGGAAAGTTTTTATATTTATGGCCACCACTCGATTAATTAATTATTAACATTAAGAAAGAGAAGATTTTATATTTTCTATGTATATAAAATATAAATATAATATAAATATAAAATTAGTGAATTAGTGAAAAGTTAGTGAATAATAATAATAAGTTAAAAAAACTGCTGTTACTTTATTTAGAAAAATATTAGTTTTTTATAAATTTAGCATTGTTTTAGCAAATAAAAAGAACTATAATTTGGTAGAATTGTGCGATGACCCCGATTCGTTCATCTCATAAAGCACTTTGTGATACCGCATGACCATCCAATAAAACTGTTAAAAAAACAATGCCGAAAAATCCGCGATTATTGCGCTGGTCCGATGGATCTAAATCTCCGGAGGACATTTTTATTGAGTTTATGATGTTTCGTATTATACGTCTGTTTTATTTTCAAGTCTTATGGGTAACGTTCTGATTGCCTTTATTTAAGCACAACAACTTTCTGTCCTTTATTGAAACAATATGGTAACATAAAGCTTTTAAGTCTTTCATCACTTTCGTATCATATTATTATGACACTGAGTCGACGAAAGAGGATATATTTATTTTTATTGCGGTTTCTTGCTGGTTTTTATAGATTATTGTTGCCACGACGAAGAGTAAAAAACCCAGATACAAGGAATTATTACGGGAAGAACTTTTTAAAAAATGATGACACGGTGTGAGTTATGTTTTATGTAGTTTCCCGCCCTAATGGGCACATTTTTAATTTATCGCGTTATAATACAACGAGGTCGAACGCCGATATAATCCAGAACAACGAAACAAAAATCATTAGCCGTTTCAGGTTCTGCAACGTTAAATTATTAAAACATTTAGGTTCAACAAAGTTAAGCTTAAACTATTTGATACATCCGATAGAGACGAAGAGAAATTTAATGAAAAGGGGGTTGCACGATGATATATGAATTAAGTTTCGTAATTTAATTATTCTATAATTAGGTTTTTTGGTTCGTATCATTATCTTTTGCGCATAGACTTCCGACAAAGGGAAGTGGATTGTCTTGGTCATGAATCAAATGTTTTGTATCCTAGATACCGCCAAGGGAAGTTATCCCCTTTGGACTTGTATTACCGAAACAATGATCTTTGTAATGAACATAAGCGTTACACTAGGTAGTTAATTTAATTGCACTTCAGCTTTAACTTTTATGACTTTGAATAAAGCTATTGCGGAAATATCTTGTTTTTGTTCGTAAATTACGTCGAACTGTTTTGGGAACTATAAAAAGTTAAGACGGTTAATTGCGGACGTATGTACCCTTTTAACATTAACCTAAGTGTTCAATTTTGTGTTTAGAAGTGGTAAAAAATGTTATAACTCATTAAAAGTTTTAACTTTCAATGTTTATGAAAAATAAAAATGCTGTTAATAAATACAAATACAAAACTTAAATACACGTCCATAAGACAACCCTAGTCATTATTTACAAAAGGAATCTTAATTGCGACGTCAGTTTTAAAATTGTGAAAGAATATTAATAAGCATAATAAAAATTATATTTATCTTTGTCGTTTCGAACAGTAAAGAAACTGACTAAGACCTTGAAAGTTAAATATCTCCAGCCACTCATTAAAAGTTTGAGCTTCACGAGCAAAATTATGACCGAACCAATGACAGCTCGCTACTAAAATATCCGAAGAGTCTGCGACTAAAAGCTGGCTGACTGCATAATTGAAATTACAATGTTTTATGCTGATTTATTTAAGAATTAACGACCTAAAATTCCAAAAACGATACATTAAATATTTACGCACATTTTATAATATAACATCCCTAGGTACCACGTTATATAACAAATCCGTCAGATAAATCGAGCGTGTTTAATGTCGTTGGTGCGGCTTATAATAAGCCCCCAAAAGAAAACTTCCGTTCAAATACTTTGAGCACGCTTAAGTTACGGTTAATCGTTCTTATACGGAATACAAAACAGTCTCCCTACCGAAAACCAGTAGCAGAAAAGTTTCGAGTTGATGTTCCCCTCTGCAAGTGCCATAACATTTATGCACATAATTTATGCACCACCCGGTACGGGGGAAAGGTGCACACATATTTCTCCCCCAGAAACATTTAAATATAAAGCTACTTAGGAGATACATGCCGAAAACCTCAAGTCAATTTAATGGGCGAAGTTGGTGCAGCCGAACCTTAATTACAGACGGAATCAAAAGGTAATAATTTACATATTTATTTGACCGAATGGTGCATCACTCCTCCTCCCGGTTCGGTTAAATCACGATCTAAGTTATGTTCCTCAGCATCTCGCGGAATAATTGGCCGTTTCCGTCGATGCGCCAAACTTGTCGACCTCTTTTATTCGGTTTAATTTGAACGCAACGAATTAAGTGAACGCAAAAAAGCACAAAACAAGATTTACATAGGCTGCATAATTAATTCATTTCATGACGAAGTGCCTCGGGCACGATTGCCGGATTAAAGTTGCATCGGTGACATCCGACGAAATTTTTGTGTACTCTTCCTTCCGCGTTCTTTAGATCATTCCGGATAAATTTATCATTAGCGTACATCGCTTTAATACACCTTTGAAATTACGAATTTAAGGGGGTGCATTATTACTTTCTTTTTTTTTTGTTATTTTACATTTCTCAGATGTAATCTCTATTGTAATATACGTTATTACTTTCTTTCTTATTTTCGTGTGCTTATGTCAATACGGGATTGGAGTGGAATTGTTTTAAATTGTGAACGCTCTCATATTCAATTTTAATATCAAGGAGTAAAGTAACAAGGAGGAAACGAAAGATGTTCGTCAAATTCCTTTTAATGTTCCCCATGCTGGAGATTAATGCTGAGTTGAAACGGTTTGATTTGATCTACTTTTAAATAAGATTTTTAAAAGTAGATTTGGATCCATTCGTGATAAGTGTTTTCTAAGCGATTTGAACCGCTTAAACGATATATTTAAACGGTCATGAAATATAGTTTTTGATTTCCCAACAATAATTGTTATACAAGCGTTCTCCCTTGTCATATAACACAGAAAAGCCATAAAACTACAATTCTATGCACCCGGTAGTCAATAAAATATATAGAACTCCAACAAGCATAAAATCGAACACTAGGGGAACGGAAGTGGAGGATTAATTGCTAAATGGACTAGGTTTACAGAATGTTATTTAAAATACCGTTGACAATAAAAACAAAAATATATAATTTAATTAAAAATTAAATTGGGCATTTTAAGTATCTCTCTAATCACTACAAGTAATAAATATATAATTTACGAATAAAACGATAAGTAACTTGTAAAGGGAAAATATGTGATATAATGTCGTGTTGTGTTTTGATTGGTGAATAAATTATTCCATGAAAGTATCTTAGAGGTTGAAAAAGAATGAAATAGTATAATCAATTTTGATCGCTCATATGTAGAACGATTGTTCTTAATTTAAATTAATTTTATAATTATTAAGTGTCCAAAAAATTTGTACCTCTCTTTATATATGGATATTTTTATTTACATAGTTTTTTATTTGAACAGCAATACAGTTAATTTTATAATATATTTCTGTGTTCGACATCGTTCCTATGCATAGATGTCCATTTGTCGATACAAATTAAACAACAAAATGTAGAAAAAATCATTGGTGAAAGGCAGGGTAAAATTGCAGTCGCTTTAAATTTAAACAAATCTATCATTTCGAGGATGATTTTCAATTTTAACAGAAGGTATACACTGAAAAGAGTTTCCAGAAGTGGTAGAAAATACAAGGCCAACAGAGTCGTGGACAGGAAAATAAACGTATTTGCTGTTCGCGACCCTTTATCAGCACATCCTCCCTAAATCAAGAAATCAGCAAATAAGCCCTTCATTTCTGCAAAAAATAGAGCAACGAGACTACATTTTTTAAGAGAACATGTTTATTAGACATATGGACAATGTAAAACAATTTTTGTTTTTCGATGAAAGTGGATTCCAATTATTCAAATCTGATGTGATATCCATGGATAAGAAGTCCATTTAATGAAAGATATAATCCCAATTATAACGTACTAGACCTACTGCAAAGCAAGGTGGAGGAGACGTTATGGTTTGGGGATATTTTTTCTGGATTTGAAATTGACCTGCTGGTTAAGATAGATGGGATGATAGATTGTTTCGTTTATCGTGAGACTCTGGAGAATCATATGCTTCCATTTGTCCAAGATAACTTTAAGTTGGACTTATCAGCATGATAACAATCCGAAATACACGTCTAAGTTAGTTAAAGAATTGTTTGCTTCTCAAGGAGTACTTATAATGTCTTGGGCAGTAGAAAAAGCCAGACCTCAATCCAATTGAAAACCTTTGGGATGAAATTAATCGGAAAATCCATGCAAATTTGAATGGCCTCTACGAAGAAGTTTAAAATCAGTGGAAAGAAATATCGAACGATTATATTGAAAACCTATTGACATCAATACTGTATAACTGACAATAATATGGTTGTTGTACATATGTGCGATAGTGTATGTTTATCATTATTATAAAAATTCGATGATTTACGACTTGTATGAATTATCTAAATTTAAGATTTTTATATAAAATTATACATGTCAAAAATTCCTTTTTTTGTATGGTGGGCGGGATTGATGTGAACATGTCAGGAACGTTTTAGCATAAAAGTGACAACGAATGTGGAGTCCAGTCGAGCGAATAAAATCATCGGTTGACAATGGACCTTTAAAGTCCATTTGCCGCCGCCCACAGTCCATACTGTACACGTTTTTTCCCTGTGTTTCCGTGAAATTATTTACAAAGTAACCGCCTTACGATCACAATGTGCCATTGTGTGCCTTTCCGAGTCGCGACAACAGGAGAAATTTTCTAATTATCGGGGTGAGGCTTAGTGTAGTTTAATTTTCTATTCTTTTATTTAGTTTAATGAACACCCCGTCCTGCGGCGTTGAGCAATTAATCTTGAATTTGCGTTTACTGATTAAAGACATCATCGGATTCGAAGCAAGAATTGTGTTTTAGTACCGATGCGTCCTTGGCCGGCGTCGTAATTAAAAGCAATTAAGAGGATTAAGTGAAACGATAAGGAATTTCAAGCGGGATTAAAAAAATATATTGTGAAAGAAAAAACCGCGCTCGCCTACTAATTTAATTGTTGGGCATAAACATGTTTAAGAGATTCTTTGAAATTCCCGGAACGGCGAGTCTTAAAAGTTAACGGACTAAATGTAGGAAGCAAGTTGTGTATTTTGTGCCAAAAAGATAGACGGCGGCAAAATAGAAAGCCCGAAGCCTGCAATGAGATGCTTAAAGATTTCAGGCCTGCACGTTAATGTTGTCAGAAGTCAGATGGGTCCGTTTGAGAAACGTGTTGGGAAAAGTAATTTATTTTGTTAAACAAAGCACGAAAACGCCCCTGTAATCAAAACTAGTAAAAATAAAAGGACGCTGTTCAGTCGAAATTTTCGCGTCCTACAAATCATTCCAATGTTTAGAAGATTTAAAAAGAAAATGCCAGAGATGCACCTTTATTAAAAAGGAAAACACAAACATGATAAGAAAATACATATAATGTGTTAATAAGAAAATTGTGTCTGTCCTTGGACACAATCCAATGAACAAGTAAAGTAAGATTTGTTCTCAATGTGGGTAATTTTGGTATTATAAAATATTTAAATAAATTGTTTTTACTCCCTGTTTTATAGATTTCTCAAAATTTATCAGAAATATATTTATATCTTAGCTTAAGAAATTTAAATATATGATAAATTAACGGTCAAAGACATTAAAATTCTGTTTAAGATAAAGAGGATTTGAAAAAAATAATTTTTAGATGCTTAAATTAGTTTTTTTCTATCTAGTCTGGAAACATCCAAAGACAACCAAGTTGAGTCAAGCTGTTCATTCATATACAACATATCACACCGAAAACTGTCAATATCTTTAAAAGGATAATCGATAAATAAAATTAAAAAAACGTGTTTTCAGATTTCGAAGGGAGGACTTTTCAATTCATCTCGATTCACCCTAGCAGGGAAACCTTAAAAATTTCAATAGTTTTTCATTATTTTGAAGGCCATAGTAAAGTCGATTATGAAATACTTTTTCAAGCTTCTGGTTTCTTGTCCTAGCGTGCTTCAACTATTCGTAAATGTCGTAGATCTTGTAGCAAATTTAGAAGGAGTCTGATAAAGTAATGACTTGATGTGTTTCCATAAATAAAAATTATGTGTTAAATCTGGTGATTTTAGCGACCACTTTAACCTTCCTATCTGGTTAATCCATTTGCCAGAAAAACGTAAATTAAACCAATACCTGACCGACAGTGAACAATGCCATGCAATTCTCCAAAAAAAAAAAAAAAAATCAGTTAAACCTTCTTTGACAACAATCACTGAGTACATGAAAATATATAATATATAGATAAAGTATTTATTGTTTTGTAAATATATGAATTTATGAATAACTTTGTAATTTTGATATTATTTAAAAATGAAAAATATGAATAAAAAAATCTGTATAATTTAATCCAGATCCAATTAGAAATTGTTTAAAAATTGTACATACAAATATATTTTTTTGCGAATTGTTATGTTTTAATTTTTTTATTAACTACATGATATATTTTATTTAATATTGCACAACATTTTAGTGAAAAACAACAATGTAAAATTTCTATTAATTCTTTTAACATAAAATAAATATTCATTATAAATAAACCGTAAACCAATTTGCGTAGGCACTTAAACAAAAATAAATTCAATTTTAACTTTAATATTACATTCACAAGATAACTTTTTGATTTGTGTAAAATTGTGAGGTAGCAATTAAAATTTAATTAAACATTGTTCGTTTCAGTTAGATTATTTTTAATTCATTGAAATCGTTTGATTTTAAAACGTGATTTTATTAACATGCCATGCAGCCTTTCTAAATGATGTTTTATTTTTAATTTCAAGTTGATTAATTATCAGAATTTCTTTTTTTGATACTGGAACATCAGATAAATTCATGAAATAAAAAAAAGTTCCAAAATCTTATAATTTCATAATTAAATTAAAATTTATATAGATTTTATCGGTACCATGTTTATGAAAATTAAAAAGGGCTGGTGTTACAAAATTCGCAAAGAAACAAAGAGGAGGGAATTGGACCCCCGTTGACTGTCGTACGTCGCCTGTAAGTATATTTAAACAACTTTTTAATTAGAAAAATTTTGTTTGCCGGTCGGTTTTAACGACTTCAACGGCAGCAAAGCCGGAAGGTCATAAAATAAATTTAAAAGAGAAAGAAAAACAAACAATGAACACAAGTTCTCTATTATTTACCTAGCCAGTTAACGGGCGAAGGATCCCAAGTAAAATAACGTTTAAAGAAACGCCGCCGGAACAAAGAAAGCGATGCGTATTGTTTTCAGACGTGACATGCCAATTAATCACTTAGTTTTTCAGGCGCCCACTCCGAGTGCTTTTCATATTGAAACTGACAATTTCTCCTTTTCTGTGCGATAAAAATTCTCCTTTGCCACTGCTTGTGCATACATAATTAAAAATCTTAAGGTATAAATCTCCTTTAACACACTACCTAAAAATCGTCTTTGATCCCTCCTGTAAAGAAATTCTTCCTTGTATGTTTCGTCAGTGCGTAGTTTCCTTCTTTGGAATGCAATGAGATTTGTGCACACATGCACTTCAATTAGGAAACATTATGAAATATCGTTTGTCATTGCCTTCGAGCAATTTAGCTTCGGGATTTGGAACAGTCCTAATACACCGAGCCTCGATATGGAGTTAATTTGTAAAGTTTGCAGTGTAATATATGAGAATGATATCGTTACTTCGTCTAAATCTAAATTGACTTCACAGTTACATAAATTAAATGTAATACAGCAAGCGAATTCGCAGCCTTTCCAGATTAGAGAATTAACCTACTGCAAAATTAAATCCATTGATAAATCCAAATAGAATTTTCCTAATATAGGTTTTCAATTATGGCCGCGGCCGAATAAATTTATAACCATTCGAGGCGGCGGGAAGTTATTTTCATTGAATTGAACAAACATCACGATCGGGGTGCAATCGTACGATACCGTTTCATATTGATATTTACCAATGAACACATTTGAGAATCGATTCCCATCTACGCATCCAAATCGGAAGATTCTCCGATGTGACACCCCAGTTTGATTTTGTTGCGTTACTCCAATAATCGTTTTCGAAGCGGATTCGTTAATGCCTTTTACATCTCGTCCAAACATCAACAACACTAACAATAAATCTGTGTGATTGCGTTTACAACAAGAGGTTAAATACAATTTGCTTGGCATCGAGATTAATTTCATTGTCATTTACTTTTATGTCATCTGTGCCAAAGGTTTTCAAGCTTGCTCTAATTACAAAGGAAAATTGAAAATTAATCATTAAAACAGTCCCACAATCCTGATTAACTTTAGCACTGGAATTGACATTGTTACATATTTAAATTGCGAAAAAATTAAACGCCGGAGAAAAGTTCGAGAGGGATTTTGTTTCCGTGCGAGTCGCTCCATCTCTAAGGTAATTCTAATTCAGCCAAACTAGATTAAAATTAATAAGTCTCAAAACAAAATAAACTTTTTAATTTGATTTGACTGAATTCTTTTCCCGGGCAACTGGTCCGAGAATAATTGACGAAAATTTAAAATTGTAATATTTCGTTGCGCTAGCCGTGGAAAAGTGGAAAAAAAGTTTTGAAATTATATGGTAATAAAATGTGACGGATCCGCGGATAGATATAAGACGCATCAGATATTCCATGCCCTGCAGGTGCACGAATATTTTTCCTCGCAGTTTGACACTGTTATAATGAAGTTGCCGCGAACGGAGCACGAGAAACTCTCTAACTGTAAATATATTTGCCGTGACACGACCCTTTCTCTAAGCGATATTTCACGAATCCCGATGCAACATGCACTTACTTATCCGTTCAAATGATTTAGTGGGCTTATGTTCACTACAATACATCGATGTTCTCCCAATTGTGCATTGATCGATTAATTTTCAAGACCTGCCCTTCGGGGGGGATCTAATTCAATTGGATTTTTGGTCCTTTAATCCATGATTGGTTATTCCGAACGCTATTGTGGACGATTATTTATACGGGAACGTTTTTGATATTTTATAAAATAAAGGAGCTAGCAATATCGAAAGACAATTTGTAAAGCACATGTAATGTATAGCGGGTTGATCGCTGGGCCGCATCCTATTCTCAAATAGGATAAAGTCGAACACGTCCCCAAAGGCTCTAATGCATTCATAACTTTCGATATGGCTTGTCCCGAAGAATTCTCACAAGTATAACAGGCAAAAAATACACGTCCTATTTCTACTGAATTATACAATACTACGCCACCAATCTCAATGTGGGAGAAATAACGGCTTTCGATTTTCCAATTCTTATCTAAAAATACACTTAGTTGAAATGAGCCGAGTTATGGGACCATTTGCATAATGTCTTGATGGAATAAACATTCAAGCTTCCACCTAATCCACCATTATTTTTCATTTTTGTTTCGCAACTTGAACTTCACGATGCAACGGTCTTAGTTACTAGAAATACGTCACAAAGATCCGGTCAGGGCTTAATTTAACTTGGACATCCAACGAATCCGACTGATCGCAGCCTCTGGAGACCATCTACGGTTTTCTACAGTGAAAAAAGTCAAGGAGCCAACTTTAACTCAGGGCAATCGCAAAACCCGCGGGCACGCCTCTAAGGTCCTTACGTCTTTGA
This sequence comes from Aethina tumida, assembly GCF_024364675.1. NCBI lineage: Eukaryota > Metazoa > Arthropoda > Insecta > Coleoptera > Nitidulidae > Aethina > Aethina tumida. The sequence continues at coordinate 16,301,228 of NC_065437.1, read as the reverse complement.
TTGATAAAAGCACCGCATATCTATGCGTGGAAAGGAGAACATTATACGACTTTTGCTTTACAAGTCGCAACTTTATGCGATGTAATATCTTTTTCATGTGTTGTAAATAGCGTTCGGGTAAAAACGGATTTTGCATCCGTCCCAAAGGATTGTCTGGAAAAAGTTGCGCTATGCGATTACTTGCAAATGTTGTAATGGAAATGCGAGACACTGAACGTTAAAGGAATGCTATAACTTCTGAGGAGTCTCGATCTGAAGACCGCATTTCTAAATTTTTACAGAAGATTCTAAAACAAAGTTTATTACTAGATAAGGTTTATGTGGATATTTCCAAAAAAAGGCAAATACTTTTCCACATTTAGGAACGGTGTGGAAGTGTTAATGATATAAATTTCCGTGCCAAATTTAAATCGCACACCGGTGACATTTGACGCGGAAATTTATACGGCAAATATTGATTCCAAATCCATTTTTCATGTTTATTCATACCGTCTATTAACGACGGAAATTATAAATATTTATGATCCGAATGATTTATCAATTTTCATACTACGCAAAGGTATGGAAGAAATATTATTTTTCATAATTTATAGGTTTAGTTTTGGTTAAGAAATGTTGAGGTCATTAATCTCGGCAGAGCCATTACAACAACGGCAACCGAGTTTTTGCGTCGGCAGACCGCATTCTCTGTAAATACGAATGAGCATCGCGGAATTGGCTCTGGAACTAAATGACAAATGAGATGGAAAAGTAGTTATATCACTTGACGGGGTATTCTTTATAATTAAATGTATCAAACCTTCTAGAGACGACGACGTTTTAGCCTTTATCTCAATCCAGCCTAATTTATTGGACCAGTTAATTTTAATTGTAAAAAGTTAAACAAATCAGGGTTAAAATTATTCATTTTGATTTTTATGTATCAAATCAATATTTAAAATGTAAATAGTTCGCATAGTCTTGCACTCATTATTTTCACAGTACAGTACATTTTAATGTTACAAGGAACTTTATTTTTTTAAATATCGGTATAAAAACAAAAATTATTGAAATTTATCGTAAATTGCTTCAGATTAGATTCGTTTATTTCGTGAATATTATTCAAATATCAGTATCAGTATCATGAACAACGGTACTTTTGGAATATCCATTCTATTGGGTTGTTCGGAAAGTAATTTCGTTTTTTTTGTGGAAATGAAAGACAGTTTTTGTATAATAAACAAATACTGTATTAAATTATATATTGGCCGTTCTGGTTCAACACCTTTTGACATCTTTCTGGTAGTAGCATAATTCCACGCTCATAAAATTTTTGGTCTTTGCTGGCAAAAAACTGATCGAGGTGGTTTTTGACCACCTCATTTGAGATGAAATTTTTACCGTCTAAAAAATTTTGGAGTGACCGGAACAAATAATAATCCGATGGTGCCAGGTCTGGAGAATATGGTGGGTTTGGCATTGTATTCCATTCAAGTTGTAAAAGCTTTTGGCGAGTGACCAAACTTGTATAAGGTCTCGCGTTGTCTTGGTAAAACACTACACCTTTCCTGTTGATTAGTTCTGGCCTTTTCTGTTGAAGTGCATCATTCAGTTTGTCCAGCTGATGACAGTAGACTTCCGAATTAATCGTTGTGTTATCCGGTAAAAGTTCAAAAAACGATTCCTTTAAAATCCCACCAAACAGACAGCACCGCTTTTTTTGGTGAATATCGGCTTTGTAAATGGTTTGAGCTGGTTCATCTTTTTTGCTCCATGACCTCTTGCGTTTGACGTTGTTATATACAACCCATTTTTCGTCCCCAGTGATGATGCGCTTCAAAAACGGATCATTTTCGTGACGTTTGAGAAACGAATCGCAGACGTCAATGCGGCGACACAGATTTCTCTCTGTGAGAACATGGAGAACCCATACATCGAGCTTCGAGGATTCTCCCAGGCCTTTCAAGTGGTCATAAACTGTCAGGTGTTGTTATTCGCCGGTTCGCATCAATTAATGCCTTTATCGCGTCTTTATCAGTATCAACCGGCCTTCCCGAAATTTAGCAAACCAGTTCTGGCACTGGCGTACTGTCAACACACCTTCTCCATATATATCGGTGAATTTCTTTCTGGCTTGAACAGCATTTTTACCCTTCCTGTAGTAAAACAGTAAGATATGTTGAAAATGTTACTTATCGCTCTCCATATTTAAAAGGGCACCAACCAAAAACTACAGCGTAGAATACATGGAATTTTTCTCACACAAGCCTTGCTATATGAGCTCTCAATGCATATAAAAATTATACGGCTTAAGTGAGAAGCTGGGTGCAAAAAAATACAATTAAATCCTCTGTCAGCAAAAAAACGAAATTACTTTCCGAACAACCCAATACAATTGAGATGTTAGGGCTTTTGCAGTTCTTCAAGAAGGCCGATCCAGAGCTACGTGGAAAATTTGCTCCAAACAGGTCAGGTGATTATTCACAGATTGTGGAATCGGAGCAGAGAAATTGGTATCAGTCATAAGAGACCATATCAGAGACTGATTACTCCTCGAGAAGATCGTCATTGGGTTCAGATGTCACTTCAAGAGCGAACAAGAACAGCTCGCCAGTTAGGAGACCTTCATTTTATGACCACAGGAAGGAATTTATCAGCTCAAACCGTACATAACAGACTTCATGAGGCTAATTTACATTCAAAACGTGCAACTGTTGTTCCTGAATTAACTAGAGCACACAGGGGAGTGAGAAGAAGCTTCGCTAATGAACACATGAACCGATGAAGTCAGATTCTCTTTACAGATGAATTCTGGTTTTCTTTAAGATCAAATGACGAACGACAAAGTGTCTATAGACGCCGAGGAAAACGATATTTGAATACAACCGTGACTGAGGGAGGAGCTTTTGGAGGAGGATTTGTAATGGTATGAGGCGATATAACTTCAATCCTACAGCCCTTCACGTTTTGGCGAATCATTTTTTGATAGCCAGACGATACATTAACGACATTGTGTAACCTATCGTGTTACCTTTCATGAATCAGTATAGACCAAGTTTCACTTTACAACAAGATAATGTAATATATTACCAGTGTTGTTCAAATTTTTTTTGAAAAGCATAATGTGGGGATATGGCCAGCGATTAATCCTTATATCAATGAAACACGCAAGTAACCTTCAAGAATTAGCTCAACAGCTTCAGAGAGAATGGAACAATGTACCCCAAGACTTGATCTGGTGGTTATTGCAATCAATGCCCAAACGTTGCGCCAAACTTCGAGGAGGACTTTCTCACTGTTAAATATAGGTATATCTTTAATTTTCCGACATTTTCCAATGTTACTTATAAATGGTCAAAGTTTCATTTTGATATATTTATTAAATAAAAAGTTACAAACATTTTAATGCGATACCTATTTCATTATGACTAATTTAAAATTATTTGCATATTTGTTATCGATTCTATTGCATTTAATATGAAATGCATTTTGGAACTGTAAATTTCCCACACACGATATTTGCTTTTAGTTCGACCATATTTACAATTGCATACAACATAATTTAACGGAATGCAAATGTATGATGTCAATATAATTAATATTTGTACTTTTTAGTTCAAACTTTTCACGTATAAAGTCCGTAGGTAGGTGCATAAACTTATTTTTTACTAAATGCCATAATTTACCAAGAACACATTATCTCCAGAATTTACCGAGGGAAGCTTCTAAAAAGATGAATTTTCGTGTGCTGTTAGATATCGCCCGGGTAAATTATAACTTCGAACGTTGACCTCTTCCACAATAAAACCTCTATTTTTTTGAGAAACTTTCGACACGAGATATAACCAGAAAATTCCCATTTTCCTTCAATATTCATCGTTAAAATGTTCGACTTTGATGTGAAAATGAGAGACGGTCTCGAAACATTCTACTCCAATGTTTCAGTAACCATTTCTAATTATTTTGCGAATATTCTAACAAGAGGGAAATCCAACTCTGCATTATTAACATCGCACCTATTCAGTTCATCAGAATTACATTCATTCACTCATCAGATAACAGATATGTTTTGACAACTTGCTTTGATTACACATTTCCCATCTCAACAATTAATAAATCATACGCGAAAGCAATACGAACGTAACTAAATAATACGACTATGTTTCGTAAAGTTATCAGCGTCGCATTTCGATGTTTGCTGACAAATGGAATAGAGAACGCTCAATGTAGTCGTATGTGTGCGTTGAGGGAGATGCAATAAGCAGCATAATGAAGCATGAAAGTTATTCGGCCAGTGCTTGAGGGGGCGTTTTTGTATCTTCCACTGTGGGTTGTTATCCAGAAGTAAAATGCGAGTGACCGCATTTTCTTGCGGATTCTCTGGCTTCAACTTCCACGAATTGAACTTTTCTTGGTGTCAATTCCTTAGCGAATGGTATATGCAGATTTTCTTGGTTACGGATGTTATTTTAAATCTAAAGGCAGTAGATAATCCTTTAATATCAATGATGAGATGAGAAAAATGCTCTTTTTTGTGAGCTTCTGTGTTTGCGTATCCACTTAGAATCAATACTTGGAGACATGTGGGCAAATATTTATTTGTGTCGTTCAAGTTTAGTAAGAATTTATTTCGTCTCAGATAGTTTTGTTGAAATCATTTGTTGATTTCACTGTCAAGTAGAGTGACAGACAAAATGTCAACAGACTAGATTTTCTTTTGGCACTGAAATTTTTTGAGTAGACTCAATGTTTGAAACTGAAAAAAATTGACAGATCTTCAAGTATTTTATTTTAATTAAGTTCAATTCAAATCACATTTAACTAAAAGTTTATATAAATATCTGGATTATTAGTTTTCAACAACTTTGTTTCATACACAGAACTTTGTATGTAACTAATTTAAATGACGCGAATACAACTAAATAACTCAACCGTACATCAAAAAGTTGTTCATGAAACATGCCACTATTAACTTTAATTAACCAAAGGAACGTACAATATTTAATATACACATGTTAAAGGAAATATGAAATGGGAATATTTATGTGGCGTTTTCAACGAGGACTTTTTCGTATCTTCCTGCATCAAGTGAAGGTTATCTGGTCGTAAAACCCTGTTGACCGTGTTTCCTTGCGAATTCGTCCTGTTGCCTTTACTGAATCACTTTATGGGAATGAAAGTTTTACAACCCGGTTTTATTAGTTCTTGCAATGAAATGTAAAAAAATTATTCCCGGATTAAACGACAAATCTATTATATATATGATTAAGAAATAGTTTATGTTAATTTAATGTCGACAGATTTTATTTTTCTTAGAGAATTTCTTCTTTTTATTGAATGGATGAAGTTCGAATCCTGCGACATCTGATAAATGGGCGTGTTTGTTATTTTTTGCTATTTGCCTGTCCACTTTGTGTCAATACTTGAGGACAGGTTGTCCAAATATTTGTTGCGTCGTTGTATGGCATTGTATGTTTTGTCTTTAGACTGTCATAGATCGTTCGCCCAGGGCTGCAGTAAAGGAACCAATATTTTTATTTTAGTAAATATGCAACGAATCTAAAACTTAACATTGATGTCACTTAGTCTTTAGATAATTACTATGTATTTTTTTTATTATGGTGCAGCAATTAAATTTATATTATTTAAATATTCTATAATAAAATACTTAAGTATTTATTTTAAAGACCTTTAAAAGTAAGTAAAAATTTAACTTTTAGTTGAAAATTTAATTTGTCGCTTCCGAAGTAAATGTCATCTCTATAAGAATAAAATGTCCCATTGCTTTGTAAATCAAATGAGTTTAATGCGATTACTTAATAATATGATTCCGCCGTTTATTTCGGCTATGCCGGACGGAAAATGAGAAAATTGACAACAGAATAAAGTGCGAAGATCAGAAAAGTGATATCAGAAAAATTGCTGCAAACATAAACGTTTTTAAGGAGAACGTTTAATAGACTTACAATTTCAAACTTTATTGATATTGGAAATGAGGATAAAGCGCAGTTTTTCTTTTTCACGGTTTTTCCTTTGGTAAATTGCTTCATTCGATAAAAGGGAGTTATTAAAAACAAATATAATAGCCATAATTTTTTATTGATTAATCGGGCGTGCTTAATAAACGGTCTACGTCCAATCTGAATGTGAACTTAGTCGAGGGGAGTTACAATTCTCATTTAATTGCACACTTGACATTTTTAATGGAAATAATAATTTTATTTCTTTTTCCACGTTATTGTTCTGCCGTTGTAAAATATAATTCACTTTAATTTTACGAATTTAATTTAAAACTGGAGATCTTGTTACGAGTCTGAGTTCTATGTAAAATGCATTTTAAAATTTAATTATTGTGAATTATTCAATACAATACGAACGTAAGAACAAGGAATTTAATGTAATTATTAAAATGTTCAAAGAAAATAGTTTTACTCGTCAAATAAATCGATGTTAAGAAGATATGCTAAAGCATTCCGTCACATAATGTACAATCCCGCAATGTTTTTATTTTCTTCGAAAGTTCCCTTTGCAAATCGCTTAAATCCAGATAACATTGTGAGCGCCCGAACTCATCCGACTTCATTTGGAAACTAAGCGCATTAACTCTTCAAGTTGAAATAGTCCAAATTTAAGAATTGTTGAGATTAAGTATGTGACAAAAGCCGCCGTCTGCTCTGCAACTCAATCTCGGCCAGATAAAATAAAAATATCCATGAACAAAAAGCTTACGCCCGACGTTTCTCCGTCTTACGTGACACTGCGTGGTTTTTACCCCGACACTCCTCAATATATATATATATTTTTTTCATTTCGCCGACACGAACTCACTGTTATGCGGGCTGTGTCGGGCGTAATTGAAAGTTGGCGCATTTGACAGATTACAAATAAACGAGCATCGAAATCACATAATAAATGAGCCGCAACATAAATATTTGTCCGAGAATAAATTACATCAACATTTATAATTACGAGTAAATAATCACTAATCACAGCACGTCAATCACTTGATAAAAACGGTGCATTTTTAGTATAGGCAATCGAGGCCTTTATTAAATATCAAGTGTCTCTCATCTGCCAGTGTTGCTATAGATCTGTGCTCTCGCCTCTGCGCCCCGCTCCGTTCTGTTCTGCTCTCGTCTTTGCTTTTGCTTTACACATCACCGCCGTCGGTGTCGGCTTTGACTGTTTTACATAAAGACTTTGCCAATTTCACTGTTCGGCTGCAGTTTATTGCCACCCGAAAAGGGACACGTTTTGTTCCAATTTTATTTCTTTGATTCTTGTCTTATCATGGACCCTTTTTATTACAATGGAAGATTTAATATTCAACGTCATATTTCGGTCGGGCTGAATTCATTTTTGTGTTAACCAAATTGTAGTTAATTTTCTCCGCAGAGCGCTTTTTAACTGCTCATTCGTGATGACAATTATTTAATGGACAATTATAAAATCGTAATTCTTTTTTTTCTGGATAAAATCGTAAAATTTATTTATTGGTGGGCATCAAATAAGGATAACATCCAATATTATAAAGCCTTTTTATGTCACATTTACAGCTTAATCATAAAATATCCATCAAGATTATTTATTACACACCTTTGTAACAATTTTAGATTATAAATTTGAAATGCTACAAAAATAAATTGAACTCCAAGTTATATTTTTTATTGGGATATTTAACTTATCCCAAATATGAAAGTAAAAAATATTTAATATTTATTTTAAAATTAACTAATAAAATCAAATGTTATAATGATAAACTGTGTGATAAATTTAAAATAGAAACCTTATGAATAAAAATCCTACATTGAATTTATTATCTTTCACAATACTTCAATTATTGTCATCCTTAATTAAAAATATCTTATAATAGACATATATGGTAGTGATTACTGTTCTATATTAGCCATCTCTTTTATTTAATGTAAACTGTATAATGTAATAATATTAATTTACTGTTGTTGTTTTATACAGTAGCTGAACTGGATATCAATATAGCTTTAATTTTGAAAGAGATTTTTAATTAATTCTGTGTAATTTAATTTGTTTTCTATAATGTCCTTTTTGTTTTATAATTTTGGCCCATCTCCGTGTCATAGACTTGACCATTTTCCATATTATATTACAAGTCTACATCCCTTTAATCTTCTTGATTAACTGCAATGATGGGCAAGATAAAACACCAATAATTTGGTCTTTTTATCAATCCGACACATTTTTTCTATTTTTGTTTGAGATGGTTTCCATGTTGGAATACATTTATTAAGAGCATCATTCTTTCATCATCTCTCTACATAAATTTGTCTAAAGGGGCTTACGCCAAAAGAATTGAAGCATGTCCATAACATAACTGAACCATCAACATATTTTACTATAGGTGTAACACACTTTTCCTATAATTTTATCCCCGTACGATGTTTAGTATAAGCAAAACAATAATTTTTTTATAAATTAAATTTAGACTTGCCACTAAAAACTACTCGTCAAAATTGTTCTGTGATGCAGTGAATGTGATTCTAAGCAAGTCAAATCAGGACTTTCTCATATTTAGTAGATACTAAATATTCTAACAAGATAACATCTGGTCCCACATGGCGGGGATCACAAAACAGTTTATCCAAGAAACCAATTTAGTGATACTCATTTTCCGCAATATCACCGGATTTAAATCCCATTGAACAGGTTTGGTATGTTATCGGTAGACAGCTCAGATTCTAGCCCATCCTCCGGACAATTTAGCCGATCTTCATTTAAAGTATGTCTAACCGAATATAAGACTGTGTACTAAATGGTGGCGTAGCCACACATTATTAAATAAGTTGAACAATTTTCATTGTAATGTAACCAAATTTGTTGTAATTATTCTGAAAATTTCATTAAAATTGCTCAACAATTCAAGTGTATTTTTTATTAAATATTTATATGTAAGTTGCTATAATTATAGCCATATATGTTATAATATAGAAACCAATACATATTTAATACAATTTTAAATAGCAATAAATTTAAAAAAGTGCGATTATAAATTAAATGTAAAATTCAAATTATAATTCTAACTAATAAAATATGAAATAAATTAAATTATTAAAATAAGAGAGTACTAATAAAAATAGGAGTAAGATACAGCAAAATAAAATAATATATCATAAAAAATAATTTTGTTTTAAAACGTTTATATAATATCAAAAATAAGCTGTTTGATAAAATTTCTCATAATGCTTCCATGCATGAGTTAACGCAACATTCAGGAGAAACAAGTGAATTAAATAATTACCAAAATTAACGGAAATATGCAGCAATAGTGTAAGAGAATGAACGCTTTATTTCTGTGTCTCAAGTACAATCATAACAAAGGAATATTGTTTCTTCAACTGCTAACCAAAATTATGTATGCAATTTTGGTAAGTTAAGTTGTTGTTCTGCTTATTCGTAAGTTAAAATTTATAGCACTGTCTTAAATTATAAATCGCATTTTGCGATTTTCATTCCCTTTGTGTTTGTAACGATTGTTTGAAAAATAGAGATTCTACTTGGAAACAACTAGAGTTTAGTCAAAAAACGAGTTTTGGATCGATGAATTTTAAATACAAATATTTAATATTTACGATATTTATAGATCATAAACCTACAAACCTCTACATAAACTCCATTTTATTTTTTACATTTTCTAGCTTTATTTTTTAATATTGCAATACGAATTGTGAATATTAAATTCATTATTTCGAAATAAATGAAACAAATATTTTTGTAAAAACTGAATAAAAAATAAACAGAATTATAACTAACATGTTGACTACATAATTGCTAAATATTTTTCATGATTTATTATTATTTTTTAATTAATTAATATGATACTGGATTTTATAATTCCCAAAGAGTATTGTTACAAACAACTAGCAGAGTTTACAAACATAATGGTCTAGTTTAATGTTTGGTAATAAATTATATAGAAATTTATTGAAGCCCGACATCAAGTCACAGTTTGAGGAAACTTGAACAAAAGTAGCTGTTGCAAGTTGAGAACGTTCGACCACGCTGAAAATAAGAAACAATACGGGATGTAATAACGTTTGAACAATATTCATAAAGTTTAATAACACATTAGAAGTTCTGTTAATGTTGTCTTATTGTTATTTAGAAGTTTTCTACAAAACGTATCCCGCTACATGCAGTACGAACGTAACCATGCTTTAGGAAGTGACGTTATCCGTTCCACCAGCAGATCCTAATACGATTTTGCTTTCGAAAGGAGAATTGATAGATTTGCTCGGGAGTTTTCCGTTTGTACGTGGAAAACACGCACCTCAGCAACGGTCTCGCCGAACACGTATACGGGAGACACAAACTTTTTGTCCCCAGATATTTTTACTTTATCAGAAGGAGATTGAGTTGCGGTGGGACGGCGGCTTTTGTCGGATAGTTAATCTTTGCCGCGTTGTGGCGACGTGAATGACATAGATTTTGAACATTTTATTTTTCCTGCAGATTTTCCTTCTGTTGGTGCCAGTAATTATTTCATTCATTCTCGAAAGAAGTCTAATTTTATATACGTATATGAGGGTTAAATTAATTACTTTTTAACTGTTTCCAGAGAGGTTTATAGGAAACATCAATGTGACACATGTTGTTGATGTTTTTTATTTTAGTATTTAAAGTCGTAAAAAGTAAAAAGATATACTAATAATGATTTCTAATAGGGCACATTTTTGTTAACGTGAAAATCAAGAATGAACTTTTCAACATTACAATTAAAATTGTCGCCCACCATGTGTGAAAATTAAAAACACAATTAAATGTCCCAAAAACAAATAAAGATGGGAAAATAATTTAAAACAATTTAATTGTAATTTCGCGTAGAATTGAAAAATGCAATAATATTCATTTGACAAAACAATTAATGTCACTTCCGGTACAACCGGATGTGACAGTTCATTGAACATATTTTTGAAATATTGAAACTATTGAATCATTTATGTAAAACTTGGCAGAGTGTAAAACAAATTCATTCATTCATTGTTTATTGTTTATTGCTTATTGTAATTTGTACAGAAACTTTAGAAATGGCATAATGTTAGCAATGAATTAAATTTAAAAATAAAATTTTCATATTTAATAAGCTGTTTCAAGAAATTGATGCACTCCCTTTAATTTTATAAATATTTTTTTTATATTATATTACCTAATTAAATATTTATTGTTTGTATTAACTTTGAAATACCCTCATATATGTTGTTATTTTAAATTCTGGTAAATTAGTGCTTTTAGTTAGTTAAACTATCGCCCCATTTTCTCTATTGTTAATATGCAACGGTAATCCACAAATGCAATTCAAATTTTTATTTTTTATAAACATCAAATTTTGTTAATTTTTATTTATTTTAGAAAAATAATATTTTTTAAGTTTTTTTGTAAATATAACAGTGTAAACATTTATTTTTCAAGTTTCACGAAAATAATAATAATCAATTATTATTGGTGTTCTACGTTAATTTCTGTATAACATATCGTGTGTATAAAATATTTTAAAAAATTCATTTATTAAATATTTCTCAAACTCAATTTAAAATTTAGTTTAAACTACAGTGGATACTGCATAAAGCAGGATCAAACACGGATCAAATTTGCATTTATACGTAGCGAAATGTAAAGAAGTACCGATATTACGTTAACTTGAACTATTAATGGCAGTTTGCAGAGTAATATCATTTAATAAATTGCCAACCGTTTGCTTTCAACAATTTAATATCAATTCTTAATTTTGATCCTGACATAGCTTATTATAATTGCTGATTAAATTATTATCATTTGTCTCTTACATCCTATTATTTTAAAGAACTTTGATGGTGTTCATAAAACATCCACAATATAATAGACACAGATAGTAATATATTATTATGGTTGCCAATGAATTTATTTTCGTTTGTTCAACGTAAACTTTACTTTACTCTAAGTCTATTTCTCAACTTCTATTTACTCACTGCTATATGAAAATGAGTTTTATGCAAATCACATTAGTATTTCTGACGAAATTCAATCGTTGTAAGAGAAATGATTTATGATTCCCATACATAAAACAACATATACTTAGACTTATTCTAATATAAGTGACTTTTTGCAATATCGACCGTTGATAAGCGACACGGAAGTTCGCCTGCGGCAAAAGCTTGTATTTCAAGTGAATATCGCATTAAAATACAATAAAATATGCGAAATGGCAATTAGTAAACTAATAAGGAAGCACGCCACAGTCAAATACCGGAAATCTGTTGAAAATGGAACGACTGGGAATAATTTGAAAGCGGAAATTAATTTTTATCACACAACCGAAAACTTTTTCAATGGGTTATTTAAGCCGGAATTGAACAGATAGGATTAATATTGGGGTGATTTTGGCGGTAAGTTGCTTTAATCAGTTTTTTTTTGTGGTAACGAACCAACACGGATAAACATTTGGTGGTCGGGTTTTTAAATTTTAAAATATTACGCGGCACATTTTTAAAATGAGAACACGCCAAGTAAATAATGGTAGATGCGAGATAAGAACTGTATGTCTTATAAAAGGGGAACGTAAAAAACCAACAACGTGTGAGTTTGTATGATAACGAAGTTGTTAAGTGAGTTGCATTTCGTTCGTCGAACACGCACGCACAATCTCACTGGAGAATTTCTCTTCAATTTTATTAGAGGGTGCAAATCGATTGAAATAGTTCCGTCGTTTAATTGAGTCGCACTGTTTACGTCGCATCTTAAATTGTAACTATTTTGCATTGTAGTTCGGAAGCGGTGACCTATTTATAACGCAAAAGTTATACCAGAAACGGCGAACGAATGTGACGAGAACTCTATAAAGTTTAATATCAAGTGGAAAGTTTGAGTGTTCATATATTACGGTACCGTTCGTAACTTTTGTAAATACACCTGAATTTAATGTTGGTCGCATATGTATGTATTTGGGGCTGCTTTTATTAGATGTCCAAAAGTGGAAACTATTTCATGAATATATTAATATTAATTAGATTTGATTATATTGAAATTGCTTTAATTAACTATTAATCTTTGTCATTGCATATTACGTAATATACTGATGATTGATTGAATCACTGTTATGATATTGTTTGAATTATTCTGGAAAACGTGCAGAATTTCAAATATTCTCTTCGGTACATTTGGGTGCTTTAATATATTCACCTGTTGCAAGAGGGATCGTTTTCAATATATTTTATTTTGCAAGACATATCTCGATTGGCTATCCAAAACTTTTTTATACAGAAACTGTCCTGATTGTGCAAGTTAATAGTCACTTCCATTCCTACTTTCTAATAAATCAAATTTTATTTCCTCGCACTACGGTAATTAAGATTTTAACTATTAAAATAAAACAGTCTTCTTTAGAGTTACTTAGAAAATTCTGGCTTGTTAGAAGTCAAGAAAAGATCAATCAGATATTTGTCGTATTATTCATGAATAAATCGTTTATAATGTAAAATGTTTGACAATGACAAAATTAAATAAAAGTCACTTGGAGAAATATTTGGAATATGTTGTAAAGGAGGTAGAACTTCCCATTTATATTTTGAATCTTCCTTAGAGCTTCTTTTCAGGGCGTCTTTTTTGACTGAAATTTATCTTTGAGTGAGTTTTCATGAACTACATTTTTAAGCAGTAAATAGTTGTTCCAAGAAAGAAATTAACACACTACCTATAATTTTGTAAATAATTTTGTATTGCGTATATAACTTTAAAAAAGAGTGTAAATATTTTTAGAAGTTGTTTAGTTTTTTTATTATTATTATTTTATTATATCCTGTTAAGTTCAAATTTTTATTTTTTATAAATATAAAATTTTGTTAATTTTTAATAAAAAACAACATTTTTTGTAACAATTATAAATAAAGATCTATATTTAAGTAAATATACAAAGACTGCATAAAAATTCCACGTGCGGCCCACCAAATCTTTTAAGTACAGTTTTCTCTAGTTTACCAACTTTAAGAAAATGTCTAAATTTTTCACGAAATTTATTGGATGAAGCCCCTTTTTAATGAGTGATTCATCGCAGATTAATAATTGATCTACTTTCAAATATTTCATTTTGCACAAGATTTTTAAATTCAATAAAGCATGAATTTGCACTTGAATACATCAATTTTAATATATACAGTTCAATACAAAAAAGTTAAATCATAAATCAAAAATGTATACAAACAAATCATGAACCAAAACCTAAATTACTTTTTGCAGCATATAATAATTTGTATTGAATCAATTATAAGGGATAATATAATAAATAAGCCACTAGAAAATAAATTGTATTTTATCATTAACTACAAAAAATCCATAATTTTATGCCCCCTAGCCGCAATTTGGTACATAAATGTTTAAAATTGGCCTGCTATTAATATGAATGAATCTATTTCATCGGGTAAAAACTTTTAGTTACCAAACTTCATGTACTTAATATCTTTTATAGACTGCAAAAACTTTAATATTTATGTAAATTCACACCGATATTTCTCCCTCGGTCGTGCAACCTCACGTGAATCCTGATTAACGGGCAAATAAAAGAAAAATATACCGTCCTGTCGCCGGTGACTTTTTTATTACTTAAATTGCAGATATATTAGAGAATTAAACAACGGAGTCCGATACAATGCGGGGATGTTGCAACGTAAAAATTTATTGTACAAGGGGAGTTCCCCCTTTCTTTCACACTCTCCCCAACCGAATAAATGAATCTGTGATTCAATCTACCCCCGGGCCCCCAGAATTAAACTTTAAATGTGTCTTAATGATTTTTATGTAGTTCTGGAGAGAGTTCGTCGAAAATGGTCACAGTCATTAATCATGCCACATGAGCAAAGTGAATTTGTTTTTGTAATTGGTGCCGCACGTAATCAACAAAATGGGCGTGCGGGACTTATGAACTATTGTACCGATAACCGGTGACGTTTTCAGGTCAAGCTTCGATTTGTAAATGTAGTTCATTTTACGTACGCACTGAATTTTTAAATCGTATAAATAAATAACAGCAAGCGACGGTTTGATTAATTTGCAGTTCTGGATATTGTAATTTTTTTCCGGATTTCTATATTTTATAACTTTATTGAAACTAGTTCGAGATTTATATTAGATTAATGTCTAGCAAACGTTCCTATAATATAAAACAAAATGACCTCACCATACCATATTACCGTCTAACTTAAATAATGTAATTACCGGTGATTAAACAAAACTTCAGCATCGGCAAACGTAACGCTTTATTGATTAGAAAGTGTCAATGAAGTAAAAGGGAACAGTTACAATGTAAGTTGAATTTTGGTATAAATGTTTTCGCCTTCTTTGGAACCGGTTCCGGTCTTTTATTCTATTGTTTTGAGTCTTCTTACGCCTGAGGTGTGAGATGGTCATCTAATGCTTTGAACTGGGAAAAATACTCGATTTCAACATTCTCATGGCGCTGTTCTTTAATTGTATGGTATAATGGCATTTATACTATACAATTAAATATTATATTTATATTATTGTTGTAAATAAATACTAAATTATGTAACCTAGAGCTTTCAACAAGATTTGTCAACTGAGCAACTGGCAATATAAGTAACTTATTAACATAATGACCAAATTTTAGTGATCAAAAGAGTACAGAATATATACAATTCAAATGTATCCAGTACTTGTAAGAATACTGTTTTGAAGGATAAAATAGTATTTTACTAGTAAAAATTTCAATTTTAGAATCCAAAATTTAAATACCAAGATATTTCTAAAATTATACATTAAGAGAAAAATAACTGTATTTTTTTCGGCAGACATTACTTTGTTAAAAATTGTACATTAATGGTCATAATTACAAGACCTTTTTATTTAAGGTGAACTGTTAAAATAATAATTTACATTTTTGTTTTATATAATCTATTCTATAAAATATTACATATATTTTTCTGAATCGAGCTGCACATAAATATTAGTATTTTAATCAATGAAGATTGTTCTCATACTCATATTTCAACGTTTATGAAAAGTATCATTTCAGCAATATATGGAAACAAATTGTTGTTTAACATATCCCTGTACATAAATCACTGAGGACACAATAAACTTTTTGTGTAGTTTTGAACGTGTAGGAAATTTAAAATTTAGACTTGACTCGATTAAAAATTACACATCCAAACAGTTCTAAGTTAAAATTGGACCCATTTCTTTCAGATTTCTATATGATAATTAAATTACATGGTTTTTCGACGAAATTATCCAATTATCGATTTTCGGTGAGTTTCTTGAAGTCAGACAAAAATTTTTATAGCTAATTGGCTTCTCTACATTTTTTAATAATTCAGAAAACAACTGACTTATTTAAAATTGATAAAACTGAATTATATTTTTTTATAGTTTTACTTCAACTAATGATTAAATAATTATAGAAGTCTGTAGGCAAATAATCGATAGAGTACATAGAGCAATGAAGGCTATAAAGTAAAGCAATTTTTTAAATATTAAAATTAGATTAAGTTGCATTGTAGACACGACACTAACAGAAAAATTAATAAACACCTTTTATTTTTAACATTAACACTTTATTAAATTGGTATAATTATAACCACTCTTGTATATTGTTCAAAAATATTAAATATATTACACATATCAATCTTTTTACCTGATTATTAATAATAATAATAATAATAATATACTGCCTTTAGAACGTATAAAGATAATTTTATAAAATTTGGTATTCGAGTAGGTATATATTAAAAGCACCAATGAAAGTCTCAATCAAACAGGGTTTCTGTTTATTTTATTAATCAATTATTATTTTAAAATAGGTTAATATTTTTTTGGAAAAACAAATTTTAACACACAAAATAATTATTAACTATAATAATTTTAATTTTCAATCGAATTAAATCAAAATTATGTAATTAATTGTACTGTTTAGACAATAAATAAATATGAAAATGAATATATTCTTTTCTTGGGCTAAAACATATATACTGGCGAATGCGCCAGTTGGGAGATTAAATGCTAAATTAGATAAAATAGTTTCTGAATACATTTCTTCTCAAATTTAAATACAGTAATTTAAATTTTGCGAGTTCCGCAATGTAAACTTAGAACTCATCGTTTTCATTAAAACATGGTCGACATCGACGATGTAAAATTCAGAAACAGGATTACCTCAAAGAGGCACTGCCATTATGGAAATGTGCTCAGATGTAAAGGGTTCCAAAGTCGGATCGGCTAAATGGTACAAAGGAAGCAAACACGATTAGCAATATCAGTAAGTATCAGTAATATTCGGGCATTGAGCGCGATCACGAAACCAGGGCGTTGAATATAGACAGCCGACCATTAGTACTTCCGTTTGATTGCGGTTGGTGTGTGAATGATCGGATATGTGCCGATCATGTGACAGGGCTTCTCATACACTGATGGCGCATCCGCTTATGTGTAGCCGACGAATCGATTCGATTCTTAGCAATTTCACGCCTTTAGGAGCCGCAACATTCACCAGCCACCCGAATATTTCACTGGCCCGTTTATTTCGGGGCATTTCCCAATGTATGGACTTATTGACTGTGCCGATGCCCATTCGATATGGTGTTAACTGCGGCTTCTTATTGCCCCTTCTGATATATCTGAATGCCATCGTTATTGACCTCGCGCACGGCTAATTGCATTCGCTCCTTCGTTAATATGAATTCCGTGTAGCTCGATCAATATTTCCACACGTTTTTTAACGGTGACCATTAACAGTAATCACCAAGAATTTTTATTTTAACACGCGGAGTAAAAAAAGCATTTTTCACAGCTAATTATCTACCGTCGGTTTTTGTTCGATGATTCACTTTGTTTAGGTAGGGTTCGCCCCGGAGATAAGATTTGTTAAAGTAATTAATGTTTAGAGCAGTTGAATACCTTAGGCGAATCGTTGGCCCAGCAGAACGTGACAATGACAAATACGTGCACCATCAGCATTGCAGCCCAAAGTGTTTCATTGTCGCGTCTGGTATTCGGCGCTATCCGCCCTTCTGAATTCTATGTACGTGGTCACCGAAGATGACAATCATATTAGTCTTAGGGAACGTCAAATTAATTTTTAATCCGAAACAGTTTGTCGATGTTTGACAAATTACCAAATAACAGAACAGTTGACATCAAAAAAACTTTTTCACTGTCTGTACGTCCCCGAAATAAATTATTTATTTCCACAAAGAACTTTCTTTTCTCGTTCTTTGCCGCACATAAAACCAATAATATTTTTTGTGTATCTTGCCTCCTTTATTCAACTTGCTTTTGTACAATAATAGAGAGATTTGTGTGATGTTTCACAGATTTCCCTACTAGAAACTTTCTGAGAACTTTGAAGTCGATCCTACAGAGAGCCTTCTTTAACGTAGTTTATCGCAACTTTTATTTTACAAAAAAATATTATAAAATTGTCCCCGCATAAGCAATCCAAAATCATTTACAGGACACAGTGGCAGACAAGTTCAATTATGGTAACAGTCTGATAAATCTCAATAAAAAACTACTCGCCGAACGTCAATGATGAACCAATTAAGTGAATGGCCGTCGGATTGTCTTGAGCAATATTAAATTGATCGAAACAGATAGCGGGAAAGTGGAGTCACAGCGCAATTATCTGTTTGCACAATGGCCACCCTTAAGAGATATAGGTCGGTCGCCGATTTAGTTGATCGTTACTTCTCGCGATTGGGTTTCGAAGCACGCCGGCAGGTGTTAAGGGTGACTCACACTGCGAGTAGCCGAAAGAATATAGAAACTAAGTGTTGCCATGGAGACCCATCTCGTCTAATCAGTCCCGAGTACCTCTGGAGAAAAATACACGACGCTTTTTCAAAGTCGCGGCGAAGGCGTGCAAAAGTCTTACACTTAATAATGTCGCCCGGAGGATTACGGCCCCAATAATATTTCCGTCTGAACTGCTAATCATAACCTTTTTCGGGAAGAGAAATGTGCATCCGACGCGAAGTGGACACCGAGAAACATGGGGAATGAAATGGCAATTAAGAGCAAGAACTTGTACATTTTATTTGAGGCGACCGCAACAGTAAATCTGGGGGCCCGATACAAGACGGAAATCGATGGCACATAAAACGCAAAGTAAGATTAAGTATATGTGAATTTGTTATCGATGCAATTTGCTTTACTGCTCGACAGATTACAGCCGAAACGCGAACGAGATACCCTTAAGCGACGTTATGTGCATTTAGAACATTTAAATACATCACATGAATTAGATTCGAACATTTTAAACGTTACAAGCAGTTAGATCTCAATTGCAGCAATTAGACTGCAGCTGAATAATGTTAATCTTGTCGCACTCTGAAACTTTGATCTGAAGCGGCCTGAGAGAAAAAAATATATATAAACGTGTTATACGATTCGGAGTTCGATAAATCGGTTTCAATTATCGGATGAAATTGTTTTTCGGAAATATATATGGGATTGGAAAATTCAATTATTGGACTTCCTTGATAAACATGTTCTGGTTTCAAGATCAATTACGTCGTGGTCATTGTGTTCCTGTAAATGTAATTTGCCCGAACAGAGTAAGTCTTGTTTTTATAAACAAACATAAACAAACATTACAAATATTGTTATGATTTTTTTCCTACATCCTTTGAGAAATAAAGGATGAGGTAATTTAATTTAATATTTTACTGGATTATTTTGAGGTTTTTGTCAACATGCTAATATATTTTTTGTCTTCAATTAAAATTTTTAATTTGGTACCAGTCCAAATAATACTCTTTAGCTTTTAATGCTTAATTTTATTTTTGCGACTACAGTTTGCTACAACTTTCATTTTTCTTCTAATTAAATTTTATTTGAAGATAAACCAGACACAATGAATTAGGTATCAATATTTATAATATAAACACTTTTGAGATAACTATTTTGTACGCGTTATTTACACACTACATTACATTTTAATGTTACAAAAAACTTTTTTTTAATATCTGTAGAAAAACTAAGATAATTGAATTTTTTTATAAAATGCTTCATTATAGACTTGTTTAATTTGTGACTATCAATGTTTATCGGTCGTCTTTACCATGCTGTGTCATGAACACGGTACTCTTGGAAGACACATTGTACAAATAAGACTTCTCAATCGAGGTGAAGTTGTTAGGGCCTTCCCACATTTGCAAGGAGGTCGATCGCAGTGGTTCATGGCAAATTTGGTCCAAACAACTAAGCTGGTTATTCACAGATTGTGGTATCAAAGCAGAGAAATCAGATACTGATTATTCCTATAGAAGATCGACATTTGGACACAGATGCCACTTCAAGAGCGAACAAGAACAGTTCGTCAGTTAGAAAACCTTCACTTGTCAACTCGAACCGTACATAACAGACTTCATGTAGCCAACTTACATTCAAGACGTGTGCTGTTGTTCCTGAATTAACTAAAGCACACAGGAAAATGAATGAATTAACTGGATTATAAACCAATGGAGTTAGGTTCTCTTTATAGACGAATCCAGGTCCAGTCTATAGCCTGGAGGATCTGTAATGGTATGGGGCGGTATAAATTCAAACCGACGTACAGTCCTTCACGTTTTGATGAAGGATTCCCCGACAGGCAGGCGATATATTGACAATATTCTGCAACATATTGTAAACTGCATATCAGTATGGATTACTATGAACCAACTTTCACATTACAACAAAATAATGCTAAATCCCATACTGTCAGAGTTGTTCAAAATTTCTTTGATAATTTGAAGGTTGAGTGGCCAGCGAATAGTTCCGATATGAATCCAATAGAACATCTTGGGAACATTCTGGGGCGACACATAAGAAATTTAAATCCCGCAAATAACCTCCAAGAATTAGCTCAACAGCTTCAGAGAGAATGAAACAATGTGCCTCAAAATTTGATCCGCCGGTTGATACAATCAATGCCTTAACGTTGTGCCGAACTTGGAAGAAGTAGAGGAAGACATATTCATTATTAAATCTAGAAATATTTTTAATTTTTTGACATTTTAAAGTGTTATATTAATTTGAATATTAGCGCATATTTTCATTTTTGATATTCCCTTGTTTACTAACATTTAAACTAAATATTTTAAATTTTCAAATATGTATTAATTATTGTTTTTCTCTAATTGGAATTGAAATTTAATTTTTAGTATAAAATAATTTTTAGGTGTAGATGATTTTTATAATAGCTAATAAAAGAATGTAGTATTTAATGTTGCTGTATTTTATTAAGAGTCAAATTATTGAAATTTATTTTGTTGAACTAATAGTTTAATTTAATTAATTTTGATGACATTTTTGATACTGAATATTTAATTAGATTCATTTGGCTTCTTTTACAGTTATTAAATGACGTGTACATTGTAGTTAGTATTTATGACTTTTATTCCCTAAAATTTGAAAGATTCGAGAATTGGACAGTTAAAAGTGAAGTAGTAATTTGAAAGTAAAAGTGTTTCATTTGGCTTGAGAATCCATAAATAACAGAGAAAAATCTTTTTTGTTTAATAGATGAATTTACTTCAGATACAGTTTCAAATATGAATCAAGCATGACATTGACTTGGACATTTGGCGTTAACGTACGAACAAATATAATATTAAGTCGTCTAGAGAATTATTCTAGATAACAACCGTGGTTCAAAGCTATTAATTAAGAAAATCGAAGTTCTCAATTAGTGATAAGAGCGTCGAAGAAACAAATACGACAAAGCTAAAATTAATTCAAATCGGATTGATATCGGCGGGCTTTAACTCCAGCAAATCGGTGTTTAACCTTACGACAGGTGTATTCAAGACAACTGACAGATAATGCCACATTAACATCCAACGGTAATTACTCCTCGTCTGATTTAATTAGTCGCAATTAACCGCAGAACACTATGTAGATGCGCGGGAAATCTTATACTTATGGGAATGTCTGTCGCGGACAGGCTTCTTATCAGTCTCGGAGGAATGCCATTATGGCCTAGTAACCTTATGTTAATTGTAATTTCACACTCTATTTAAATGCCAGCTAGTGCTCCAATTAAATTTCTTTTGTGCTGCACAAGCACGAGCTCCGCAGCATTTTAAACTAACCGCAGTTCATCCCTGCTTTTTTGCTTGGCGCAATAAAATTTTTCACTTTTATTATTCTACGCCGAATTAAAGCTAATTTAACCTGAATTACTTTATGTTAATAAATGGCCGTTCTTAAAACGGAGGGAAGTACATGCGCCAAATGTTAATGGCATCTGCAGGTAATAATTTCGAGGCAATGCAATTTTTTAACGTTCAACCACCTGAGGAGAAACTCGCTGATGCCTTTCACGAATCTTAAGCAAACGAAAATCGGAATAACTCCTTTTGATTTAACATTCTTTAGAATAACTTGAAAATTATGACAAGCTTCGGTTAATAGAAATATTTCTTAAAATAAAACAAAACCGTTTCAAAAATGTATAATTTAATATCTTTATATCTTATATAAAGAAAAATTAGTATATCTCAAATGTGCTTTTAAGTAATCGAAATAGTCGATTTGAAAAAAAAAATTAATAAAAGTCCAACAGAAAACGAGATAAAAATGTGTGGATAAGGATGAAATACTCTGTATATAAATTAAACGATATTTATAGTGCTTCAATTGACATACTTGAATTCATATAAGAAATTTAAACTTAAATTGGAACGTATTTAAACTAGTTTAATTTGAAATTCAAAGATTATTCTCTTTACATCGATTGATGGTTTTAACTTTTAACTTCGGTGCGACAGATGACAAAAGCCCACAGGACGATTGTCCAGGGTTCGACCAAAGGAAACGGCTCTTGTAAGGATATGTGTCCGACACAAAGATATTGGATGCTTCCGCTGTATAGACGACTGGAGGTGTTTTCAATAGACTTTTGCCTTTGACTGAGGTTTATACTCTCTACTTTATCTCTCAATCTTCTAATATATTATAGTACATTTGAATAAATGTCCAATTACTTTAAATAGTACGTAAAAATACATTTATATGCACTAAAAAAAACTTAGATACAACAGATAAAAAGCATAAAGAGCCCTGGGGTTGAAGGATAAAAACCCGTCCGGAGGGTATATTTAAATTATAATTCGTCATTAGTATTTTTTTATGTAAAAAAGGGAAATTAAAACAAATTTGTCGCGCATAAATTTTTCAATTTAATTATGTTCTGTAAGACCTGAGATAAATGTCAAACCCTCGTCAACACCAGGCACGCTAACCTTCTCTTCTGAAAACAGGCATCAATTAACACCTACGTCTAACAGAATTGCTGTTGATTAGTATTAGAGATATATTTTTTAGCGTTATCGCAAATTACTTTTAGATTAGCGAAAAATGTATAAAATTATAAGCAAAATATTTTATAAAAATGAAGGTGTTAAATATAAAACATAAAGTATTTGGACAAATTCAATGTGTGGACATTAAATTCCATCAAAACTACATTAGTTTTTTAGATAAAATATGTGCGACAATAGAATGTTTATGATACATAAAATAAAATCATATATTAAAAAATAATACACATACGTATATTGCCATAAAACAATATATTAAATACTTTCTGGCAACACTTTTTACTTTCTTCTGAATGTGTTAAAAATCAATAAATTTATGAACTTAGAGAATACAATTTATTCGCACCATTCTTTCATGCAATTTTATAGTTATAATTGCTAAAATATACACTACTTGTGTAAGTTAAAGTTTATTTTATGTAGCAATCAATATTAATTTTACATTCAAGCAAAGGATAATATCTTAAATTTTTTGTTTTCTGGTATAATTTAGTTGATAACATTTACGAGGCCTTTACTCAATTTATACCTAATTTATACGTCTGGTCCAGATGATATATTTTACTCTCCATCATATAACCGTTGCTACAAATGTCCGTAATACTTCATATAAAGCTGATATGTTTTTATTAACTATATAGAGGGTATAAAACATAAAAAGACGTCTAGACCAAACACGACCTTTGTACTAAATAGCGACAATTAAACTAAAATTTTTGTAATTGCGTGCGTACTACGAACTGGGAGGAAACAAATACATTATCTTCAGCATTGTTCCTCTTAATGATAATTTATATGAATCGGATCACTCAGATTTTTTGCCACTTCTGTGTATCGTACATAACAATAGAAGATTGAACGACCGTAAATCCAGACAATCCAGGTATGATTATCTCAATTATCCTAACAATTGACTTTATCTCAATAATAATGATTGATGCCGAGTCCATTCGATTCGTTTCGCTAATAATACCATTGTATTGGAACTGCGAATGATGATGCGGCATCAACATATCGCAAATTTAAACTCTTTTAATTAATGTACTAATGAGATTCGGCCAAAGCTACTTTGTACGTTTTGAATGGTCTCATTCCGATAAATCTCCGTCCAATCAATGGTTAACTGTTAATTTGAGGATTTATAAACATTGTTCGAGGGACTAATACCCACTCATTATTTTCATATTATTGAGCATTCTCGAACAGAAATCGTTTAAAAACAAAAGCAAACTTGTGATTTGCATTTGGGTGAATATTATTTTAGTTTTAATGACACAAAACAAAAATAACTTGCGTATAAACAGAACGACAACTGCAGATATCGCAAAACCTTACGAACAAAGAAAGCAATCACATAGTTTTCAGAAAAATACAATATTATATTTCAGTTTAACAAATAAATAAAAGGGACACGACAATAAATTCAATAGAAAAGCGAAGATTGATTTATACTTTTTGTATGTTGGCAATGCGCCACCGGTTCTTGTTTTCTGTATGAACAAATTCGCGGTGGTGTCCGGGGACTTGCTGTAAAGTTATGAAGCTACGAGATTATTAACAATGGCTTTGATTTGTAACTCTCGATAAGAAACTGTATAATTTCAATTTAAATGGATAAATTAAATTAGGAAATTTATTGGTTAGTCGTCGATAAAGTTTCTGTATTTGAAATTTTCAGTGGAATTCGCTGTCACGTTTTTTTTTACATTTCTACTCAGAACTTAAAATTGCTTTCTACATAATTAAATTATAAGTAATTACAACTGATTTTATATTTAAGAAAAGCTTTGATAATTTAGGTCTCTTTGGAAATTGCGGTGCTCATTTAGCTTGGACACAAGAAGATCTTAAGTGGGGTCCTGATGATTGGAGCCCTATTCTTTTTTCCCGTCAGGAGAGAATCTGGAAGCCAAGCACGGCTTCAACTTGCTCGTGTGTTGGTCAATTTTGGAGGAGGTCCATTGATGTTTTGGGGAGAATTAATATTGGCAGAAGAAGCGACTTCTTTTTTATGCCAAGCACATTGAATGTAGTTCGAAATCGCGACAAGCTAGTTTTAGCCATTGTATTACTCTATTAAACCATTATGAGCCCATATACCATTTTTCAGCTCAATAACTCTAAGCCATATACTGCGAGGATTGTTCGAACAGCATTCAAAAAGAATAACATATGCGTTTTATCTTTTTCAGCAAAGTATCCAGACTTTAACCCAATAGAAAAAAGTATGGGATGCTGTGAAAAGAAGAATTTCGAATCGCCAAAACCCTTAAGTAGACGGCTAGCAGCTAATTTTGGCGGTATAGGTGGTGCGGCGAAATCTGGACCAAAACCTACTACCAAAACAAAGGAACTCCATCTGGATATTAGTTTTCAATAAAAAAAAATAGTAAAAATAACTTGTTCTTATTAATTCATTATATTTTCACATTAGTTTTTTTTTGGTTTTATTACAATAATTTAAAAATATTTAGGACTTTTCTAGATACTTTAACTGTGTTTATTTTTTTTATATTAATCATTTTTTCTAATTATTATTTAATTATTGTTGCAAATATTTTATTTATATTTATGAATTTAAATATTCGTGATGTTTTTTTTTAATTATCTAAGAATATTCGGTGTTAAATAAATAATTATATACAGTGTTGGCCATAATTATGGTATGTAAGAAACATTATAATTCAGCGTCACCAAACTGAAAGAAACAAGAGGAGACGATTAAAAGGTTACGGTTAAGTAAGTCAAAAAAATTTAGAAAAACTAGCCACTGGTTGCTTCGAAAATAAAAGAAAATAGATAACTGGATAATTCGAATGTCAAAAAACGATCCAATCTTTTCGGCAACTAAAGTAAAGTCAACTTAAAGGAAATTTGACTAGCTGAAATTAATTCAAATATTCTGAGAAGATAGTTAGTGAATGGGGGTTCATTTGACTCCAGATTGACAATCACATTCACTGAACGATGGACCAGAAGAGACCCGTAATTTAGGTGACAATTCTTAATTTAATTTATAAAATAATGATGGTTCTGCTTATGTTAAATATCGATGTTTTGTCTTGCACTTTTCTATCTTCAGACATCTACCCTATTAAATTTGAAATAATTATAATTTTCAATTATTTGTGGTTGTGTGAAATGTTTGTGTGAGTTTATGGCTAAATTTAGACGTCAAATTTTATTTTAATGATAACGTTCTCAAAAACAATTGAAACATTTAACGAAAAGTAACAGTGAACAATAAACAATAAATTACGAACAGTTAAACAAACAATTAAATAATAGCCTTGAATTTTAGTATAAATTTCAATTACACCTTGATAATTTTAAGTACTATTTTCATCATGGATTTGTTTAAAGGAAAATTTTGTTTGTGTGCCATATTTTTATGTTCTCTGATAAATTTCGGTAAGACTACTATATTTTATATATATGTAGAAAACTATAACACTATTTTTAGGAAACATGGAGAAATCTGAAAGAGGTAGGACTTTTGCATAAGTTAGAAATGGTATAATTTGGGTTATGATAATAATTACACCAATTATAACAATAAATATAAATAAGATATCAGACTGTGATTGTGCACTTACTTTGTTATTGATCTTTAAAATTGTCACACATAATTGCAACCACCATGAGAAATTTAATATGATTTTTAATACAGATCTTGAAGATAATCCACATTATGGTTTAATAGGGAGAACCACGAGACAAGGTAACGTATATTTTTTAATTCTTAATATTTATTGAGTAATTAGTAATAATTATAATTTTAGTGAATTGTAGAGATTATTTAAATGTTTGCCGACCGCTTTGTCGTTACTCTGAGTATTGTTTCTCATGTCGCTGTATGGACATGATATACCCCAGGCCTCCTCCTCCTCAATATCCTTAGAACTGTCAACAAAACTAGTGCAAATTTCAATATAGCATGAAATACGTTAAATATGCCCTTATGGATATTTTGTTATATGTATCTCGTTTAATACTGACTACCTTGGAGTTATAAAAATTGTTTGTTTGTGTTATAATTGTTTGCATAGAATAAAACACTTATTAAAATAAAACCTATATTAACAATAAATACACATCGTTTTGCTGATACAAAAAATAAATCACCATATCGTACATTTATTGGGCGGATTCATTTTCGAGCCGGGACTGCAGCCGAAATCGAACGCGAACTCGTGCAAATTTTGTAGCGGTCCGTTCACGCGGAACTGCTGCGGTGACTGTTGATAATTCGCAATGTACCTCTTCAGGGTGCCGGTGGAATATTTGGAACACTGATGGATGGCCGACGATATCCAGAATAACTGACTGGGCGAGTACTTCAGTCCGGGAAGTTTGGGCTCACTTCCGTACTCACGCAACCATCTCGTGTACGTGTCGTATGCCACCTTCATTCCGGCCAAATCGGCCATGTCCTCATCGCGGGTTCGCGATGAATTCAGCTGCGGATTAAACGGAATTTGTTACTTATATGTGATTTGTGTGGGTCGAATTCAATTCTATTAACTAAAGCTTATTTTTCTGAAAGATTATTGGAATTAACTAATAAGCTAAATGTATTTGAACTCATTATTAAAATACAATTTCTTTAAAAATTAGTATCCTAAAAAAATAATGTTATATATTTAAAGATTAAAGTGTTTAAATATATTAATTGTTTTGATTATAAAAATAAATTGATTTTTTTATTAAGCTAAATGCATACAGTGGTGATCAAAAGTATGCAGATACTGCCATGGGTGTTCAATTGTAATTAAATCCGGACTCTGTGAGGTCCTTAGGAAAACATTCACTATCTGATCGAAAAATTACGTTTTTTCGAGGAATTTTCAATAACTGGAGATAAACAAAAATAATCAATTAAAATTATCCATACTTTTGACCTCCACGATTAATTAGATTTTTAAGTATGTCAAAAAGAATATTCATTTTTTTTTGCAATGCAATAAATTTTGCTTTTTTTCGAAATGGAATTTCAAATATTACTTCAGGTTTTTTAGAATTTTTTAAGAAAATTTTTATATACGAAGTAAAACTATTAAAAATAAAGAAATTATTCCATATTCTGACGGAATTTTCATAAAATTTTATCGTCATAATTTGTATTTGCCGTATTGGAAGAAGATCTGAAGGCAATAAATCTAATAGCTTTTATATTCATATCATCGTTACGTCCTAAATGCATTTCTGAATGTTCGGCGAGCTGTTATGACTTTGTATTGTGGCGCAATGTGGGATGTATTATGTATCTAACAGCCGTCGACATATCTGCCTTTTTATTATTTTGTATTTGGGTTTTATCAACACTTTTTAAATCTTATCAGTAAAATTCTGTTATTTAACAAAACCTCCTTAATTTTCTGTAATACCGTCTACAATTTATTAAAACGAAAACTCCATAATCGGACACAGGTACCTTAGAAGTTAAAGGTCGAGCTAAGGATATACGTACATGGCCTAACTCAGGAACAATAAAGGTTGCATACTGATTGGAGAGGCATTGTAGCTGCTCCTCGTAATTGAGTAGGCTGCGGCTCGACCACCAACTCCTTAATTCGCCTTTCGAATTCCCGTATTCCGCCTGTATGAATATATGGGATATTTCGTGGGCAATTATGGAGCCCAGCACGCCGTAGTTCATGTATTGGGGCCGGTCCTTTTCGTAATAGATGCCGCGGAATATGCCAATCGGAAATCCTGGAACAACCATCCATTGTGTTTTAACGATTTCGACAAGGATAATCTGAATAAGTGCACCATTTACTACAAAAATGCCCAAAACTCAAGTTAAAATATATTTTGAGCTCGATCAGTTTATTAGTCGTTAGGTATATTTAGTATTCATATCTAACGCGATACAAGGGTTTATAATTCATTCCATGATTGGTCAATTAATAACGATTGGTTTAATATTCATAGATGCACAAATTATTGTATTTACAGGCCAGTGTTGGTTGAACATGATTTGATGGATTCGTTATAATTTTATTAGTGATTACACTGTTTTATAATGATCTTAGTGGCACTGATAACTACTCTGTGGTCAAAATGTGTCGCCCGTGGGTCCAACCTTTATGCTATTACCCACGGCACATTCCAGATTTAGCAAGAGGTACTACCCACGAAAGACACAGTCCCACAGACGCACAACAATATGTATGTACAAATGTAACGTCTCGTGGGTAAGGTGCCTAAGTTTCAACTTGGGGGTTTTAATTGAAAAGCCTACTTAAAATTAACAATATGTAATAAAGTATAACTTGAAAATACCAATAAACTGATATAAAAGTGAATTATACCTGACACATTATCAGTTCCTCAATATGTTGTTACTCAAGAAAACACTAATTTATTGCATTTTATTTTTAATTTATTTGATTTCCTCAAGTACGTAGTAATTAAAGTCTTTTAAATAATATTACTTTACTTTTTTGCAGGTACTGGAAAAGGTAATGTACTTATAAAATTTTAATTATTATGAATATTTAAAAATTTATTTTAGTATGTGGAAGAGAATATGGATGTAATTACTTTTGCAGTTATTTCACGGAATATCATTCTTGTCCATTAGTTAAACCACCATGTCATTGTTGGTAATAGATTATTTTGTGCATTATATTAATCGAAGTACATAAGTAAAAAATTTATTTTTGTCCAATTAGGGTTTTATTTTTGTTTAATACATAGTGTAGCCCCTATGTACAGAAATATTTTGATATTAGATATTAGATTTCTCAGTATAAAAAAATTATGTCAATTTTTAAGATAAATATTATTAGTAATTAAAAAAACATCTAAGTCTATACCTCGTAATTATTTTTATATTATATATATTTATATTTTTTTATTTACCAATATTTGTATTGCTTCATTGTATTTTAATTATTTCCCCTGATTATATTCGAATTGTGAGTTGCGAGATAAATAATATAAAACATTCATGAATCGTATTTTAATTTTAGAAGAAAAGCGACATTACTTACTTAAAACATTGAGAAGAGGACGATGTTGAGTCCAGTAATTAATCAATGTAACAAATATTCATACCTAACACGACACAAGGGTTTACAATTCATTTCATTATCAATTTTTAACGATTGTATTAACATTCATAGATGGACAAACTACTTTATTTGTAGGCTGGTGTTGGTCGAAAATATTTGGATATATTTGTTATAATTTTATCAAATAATGATTATTCTGTTCTATAATGATCTATGATGAAAACTAACATAGTGGTACTATTAACCATTCAGTAGTCAAAATGTTATGCCTGTGGATCCAACATTTATGTCTATTATCTACGAAACATTCTGGGTTTAGCAAAACATTACATATATAGGGATACTTATCCACTGTTGCACATCAATGTGTATACAATGTAACTTCTCGAGGGTAAGGTGCCAAAATCTCAAATTGTGTGTTTTAATTGTAAGCCTACTTAAAATTAACAATATGTAATAACTTGAAAATACCAATTAACTTGTACACAGATATAAAAATGAATCATACATGGCATGTGATTAGTTCCTTAACGTGTTATTCAAGGAAACACTAATTTATTGCATTTTATTTCTAATCTAAGAAGGAATAATTTTAAATACATACTTGTGAAAGTTTTTTAAATAATATTGTTAGAAATACTGGTTGGT
The DNA here is from genome assembly GCF_024364675.1 of Aethina tumida. NCBI lineage: Eukaryota > Metazoa > Arthropoda > Insecta > Coleoptera > Nitidulidae > Aethina > Aethina tumida. The sequence goes on along the minus strand of NC_065437.1, from coordinate 16,270,258 downwards.
TATGAAAAATTTTAAGTCTTTACTTTTTTGCAGATACTGGAAAAAGGTAAATGTAAAAATTAATTAATAATATTTAAGTATTTATTTTAGTATGTGGAAAAAAAACATGGTTATAATTACTTTTGCAAATATTTCAAGGAATTTCATTCTTGTCTTTAGTTAAACCTGTCGTTGTAGAAAATAGATTATTTTGTGTTTTATATTAATCGAAGTATATAAGTAAGTAATTTTATTTTTGTCTTATTAAGTTATTTGTGTTTGCATAGAAATATTATGATATTAAAATGTTCCCAGTATAAAAAAATTAATACTGCATTTTAATTAATTCCCCTTATTATATCCGACTTGCGAGTACCGAGATAAATAATATAAAACATTCATGAATTGTATATTAATTTTAGAAGAAACATGACATTACTTAAGTTAAACATTTTCCTTTGGGAAAGAATACGACACAAGGGTTGACCATCCATGATCAGGTTTAACATTCATGCACAAATTATTTTATTTGCAGATCGGTGTTGGCTGAACATTATTGGATGGATTTGTTATAATTAGATCAAGTGATGATTACACTGATCTATAATGTTCTATGATGGTAACTAATGTAATGGCACTATTAACCACTCAGTGATCAAAATGTGTCGCTTGTGAGTCCAAACGTACAGACATAACATTATCCACGAAACATTATATACGTATATATATATATATATATATATATATATATATATATATATGTATGCAATGTAACGTCTTGTGGGTAAGGTGCCTAAGCCTCAAATTGTGAGTTTTAATTGAAAAGCCTACTTAAAATTAACAATATGTAATAAAGTATAACTTGAAAATACCAATAAACGTATATAAAAGTGAATTACACCTGACACATTATCAGTTCCTCGATATGTTGTTATTGAAGAAAACACTAATTTATTGCATTTTATTTTTAATCTATTTAGTTTCTCCAAGTACGTAGTAATTTCATATAGTTTTTTAAATTAGAATCGTTGTGAATTCTGTTTGATTATGATAAATTTTAACTCTTTCATATTTTACAGGTACTGAAAAAGGTATTGTGGTTATAAAAATTTAATTATTATAAATATTTAAAAATTTTTTTTTAGTATGTGGAAAGGAATATGGTTGTAATATCTATTGCAGTTATTTCAAGGATTATTATTCTTGTCCATTAGTTAAACCACCATGTCATTGTTGGTAATAGATTATTTTGTGTATTATATTAATCGAAGTACATAAGTAAATAATTTTTTATTTTTGTCTAAGTATTGTTTTATTATTTTTTAATACATAGTGGCTCCTATGTAAACAAATATTTTGATATTAAAGTTTTTTCAGTATAAAAAAAATGATACAATTTGTTTTCCTAAATTCTCTTGTTTTCCTAATTATTTCTTACGAGTCAAACAAAATTTTCAAGATATTTGAAATATTATTAATAATTAAAAATAATATAGAAATCAACACCTCGTAATTATTTTTATAAGCTTTATAATAGTAATATTTGTATTGCTTGATTTACTTGATTATTTCCCCTGTTTATATTAGAGTTGCGAGTACCGAGATAAATAATATAAAATATTCATGAATCGTATTTTAATTTTAGAAGAAACATAACGTTACGTAAAACATTTTCCTTTGGGAGGATTACGATGTGAAGTCCAGTAACAAATCAATGTAACAAATATTCATACCTACACAAGGGTTTACAACTCATTTTATGATCAGTCAATTAATAACGATTGGTTTAACATTCATAGATGCACAAATTATTTTATTTGTGGGTTGGTGTTGGCCGAATATGATTTAATGGACTAGTTATAATTTCAAGTGATGATTACACTATTCTATTATAATCTATAATCGAAACTAACGTAGTGGCGCTATTAACAACTTAGTGGTCAAAATGTGTCGTCTGTGGGTCCAATCTTACAGACACGAAACATTACATATATAGGGGTACTACCCACAAGAGACACAGTGCCAGTGCCGCACACTAATGTGTATGCAATGTAACGTCTCGTTGGTAACGTGCCTAAGCCTCAAATGTGCGTTTTAATCGAAAAGACTACTTAAAATTAACAATATGTAATAAAGTACAACTTAGAAATACCAATGAACTTGAACACGCATATAAATGTGAATTATATCTGGTATATTATTAGTTCCTCGACATGTTATTCAAAAAAACACTAATTTATTGTGTTTTATTTTTAATTTATTTGATTTCTTCAAGTACGTAGTAATTTTATATAGTATTTTAAATAATATTGTTGGAAATTCTTATTTATCAATAATTTTAACTCTTTAATTTTTTGCAGGTACTGCAGGGATGTGGAAAAGAATATGGATGTAATGACTTTTGCAATTATTTTAAGGTGTATGAGTCTTGTCCTTTAGTTAAACCACCATGTTTTTGTAACATAAGTAAATAATTTGGGACCTTTTAGTTTTGTCCAATTAAGTCTCATTTTATTTATTTTTTACTGTAATACATAATGACTCCTATATAAAGATATAAACTAAATTTTTTGATATTCTAAGTATTATCGATAAAAAAAAAATGCATACAAATTGTCAAAAATTTTCTTATTTTCCTATTTATTTTAGATATTTAAAATAATATTAGTAATTAAAAATATATATATCAAAATCTGCACCTTCCAATTATTTTTATAAGCTTTATGATAGCAATATTTTGGTTTGATTGTATTTTAATTAATTCCCAGGATTATATTCGGGTTCGATCCAAACTGCCGAGACAAATAATATAAACATTTATGATTAGTATTTTAATTCTAGAAGAAACATGATATTACTTACGTAAAACATTTTCCTTTGGGGAGAAGACGATGTTGAGTCCAGTAACAAATCCTCTTAGTCTTAGCCAGTTATCATTCATTCTTTTCCTCAATTTTCCAAACTTTATATTGAGATTAATGTAATCCAAGTCTATTGCTGACTGAAGAAACTCACTTTCATTTATTTTCAACTGAAATGTAAGCGATTTTTTAATAACATCTGTGTTCTTTCATCGTAGGCAAATATATGAATAAATAAGTTTAATACGTATAAATAAGTTGATTATGAATATACCATTTTAAAAAAGATGAAATTAATAGATTTTTGTTTAGATGAACCATGAAATTAAATGAAAATGAAGTATTTATTGATTTTCGACATTTTCTTATCTATCAGTAAACTTTATTAAATTATTTTTTGTTAATAATATAAATGGGAGGATATTTATAATAATTTTTAGTATATTAGATCCAATTTATAAGTACAGATGTATCGTGTGTGAAACCAGAACGTCACGTTTAGCGTATAAGTTTTCTTACATTACTGTACACGTGGTCCTGCTCAAAGGATTCGATCAAATCCTTATACGACACAATTTCCTCGACGCTGGTGAGCAGCTTCTCCAGGGCCATATTTTTCGTCTCGGCGTCGAGCCACTCTAATTTGCGCAGATTGTATTTGAACTGAATTTTGATATTTCTTATTATTTCCATTACTCTGAGTCTGGTGTCGTCGTCGAAGTATCGCTCGATGTATGCAGCAGATATCACGGAATCCAGGCTGAGATGTGAATCAAATATTTAAAATTAACATTACTGCAGGAAAATAAAATATTTACCGATCTTCTGTTGCTTTAATGCATATATTCCAACGAGGTTTTCTAGTATTTTTCCCGTTTACTTTCTCAAGAAATTCGTAGCCTCTATCTAATATTGTGGAGGGTAAATAATTAATTAAATACTGGAATGTTTGCCATACCATGAAATTCGCCAGGATTCTGTAAATTACAAGTGTACATTATTCAGTATATGGTGAATGGATGCACATTTGCCTCCACTATGGACCTTGCCTGAGATATAATATTTTATTCGTAGTGGCTTATTTTAATACGTAAGTAAATTTATTTGGATTCAAGTTGTATCATTTTAGTAGAAATGTTCATATATACAATTTTTATTTTATTTTTAAATGAACTTGACGCAAAAAATTAATTTCTAGTATCTCTGCGAGCTTCAATATTTATATAATATTAAAACAATGAGACGGAGATATATCTAAAAAAAATAAACAAAAGTATTCAAGCTATTTACCTTTTTGGAGTTTTTTCAAGTAGCCCCTCCAATTTCCGCAGATAAAGGGGGTGCGAAACGGAGATGACGTCATCGTATGTGAGTGTCTCTACAGGCCCGAGTATTGTGTTTATAAACTGAAACCACGGAATAGTTGGGAATTCATGCTGCAATTCAGACGGCGAAAATGGATTGTATATATGAGATGTTCCATTAACTGCCTGCGCCTCGCCGGAAATCTGATAAAATATAATAAATATGTAATGAAGTTCAGCTGGTTTAACCAAAAGCAACAGTTCAATTATTCACGCATGCACAACGCTAAGATTTTTAATTTTAAACGTTGTTTATATTTGATGAAGTCTTGGGTGGATACTAAAATCTGCCAATTTATTTTATATTGCATCCGGGGACGGAAAGGTTTCCAATTTGACCCACTGACCTTTTGAAACATTCGAAATACATTAATATTTATTTTGAAAGATATCTTACTTACTTTGGCGAGCTGCAAAAAGAAATTGAGCACTTGTTCCTGATCTATCTTGGCACGTCGTCGAGACACACCGAATTGTTCTGCGATGTCCACCATATAATCTAAGTACATTGTTCTTACTTCGTTGCTTATTCCCGATGGCCCGTACATGGGATCTTCTATCTAAGACACCATAAACCAAGATTAACTTAACTTATTTGTGGATTAATTTCCGACAAAACAACAAATAATTATTTAAAAATTTTAAGCGAATGTAATGTTACAATATATTTTATAAAAGTAATCGATATATCTGTACAATAAATTACCTGATATGAAGATAGGACATACGCAATATTTTTAATATGTATTTGTTGACATTTACTGTTTAGTGAATATATTAATATCTGATAAATTATATATTATTGTAAATATCCCTTTATTAATTTTAATCTAATTATATTTTGTACATTGATCAAAAATTCACTGAAAACCGCATAAATAATTAGTATAATATATTATATTTTCGTCTAGTTAGTATGTAATTCAATAAAATACATAGTTTTTTAAATAATTTTACAAATTTAATTAAGGATATTACTTATCACATACATTAAAAATATCTTTATTAATTTATAATATTATTAATTACAAAATATTGTGATATGTAATATTTAAATAGTAATTTATATGTTTATTTCTATAATATTTGTTTCTATTTTGTAATATATCACTTCCTTTTATATACATAGATTTAACTATATATACTTTATAAAATGTAAATATTAACTTTTACTCTAATAAAATTAACCTTTCAGAATCAATACGCTTTTAATGGATAAATATTTCATAAATTCCGTGTACCATGTTTGTTATTTCAAAAAATAATAATATACAAAACATTAGTTTAATTGGCCGGGAATAAATGATCCATGCTAATGGTTTATAAATTATGAAAACATCTAAATCTATTAGTCTATGAATAAATATACCCACTTTGTTATTATAATTATTTTATCAACAAAAAGCGTTATTAATGTCCTTGTAGGATTATCCAAGGATTAATGCATTTAAACACATAACACATATTTCATAGTAGACGTATAAAACAATTGCTGGAGTGTTTTTTAGCTGGTTTTGTCCAGTAGTGTAAATGAAATTCCGATGAGTTTTCGCTCGCTCTTAACTAGAGTCATCACAATACAGGGAGGGCCAGTTTTAATTTATTAACTTAGCAGACGGTAGTTTAATATTGAATCTAATTAATGCAATTTACAAACCTGTTCATTCAGTGAGTGTTACACCAATTTATGTGGAGTACTCGGAGTGTTAGAGACGGCAAATTGAATTATATTTACAAATCACTGGAATTGTTTTAGATTCTGTTGGCCGCTTTGTTTGTTCACGTTTTGATTGGGACTAAATAGTGTTGTAAGTGCTAATAAAATGAATTGATAATAATGTCCTAATTTGAGATGAGTAATTTAACAAAATTATACTTAGAACATCTATAACTAACTATAAATTAACATAATGGTTAGAGTAATCGATTAACCACAAGAGACCTTTTTCGTAAAGCATTAAATTTCGTACAAAAAATATTATATATTGGACATTTTTTAATATTTACTTATCTACGAATTATAAGATTTAGAAGTTAAAAAGAAATTTTTGTTAAATTCTTCAAACTTTGACCTTCGACGTCTTCTGAACGATTAGAGTTATAAAAAAAGTGTAAGATATCTTTTTTTAGAACGCTCAATTTCCTACAAAAAATGTATATGAAGCAAAATTCAAAAAAAAAACTAAACCAATTTGATAATTATTTTTATTACATCGTATAACTCGTCTAAAAAAATAATTTAAAAAACAAAAGCAAATTAAAAATATACTGCAATATAAAATTCAAAAAAAAAAACTAAACCAATTTGATAATTATTTTTATTACATCGTATAACTGGTCTAAAAAAATAATTTAAAAAACAAAAGCAAATTAAAAATATACTGCAATATAAAGTTTACGTTTAAAAATTTTAATAAATTGAAGAATTACTGCAGATGTAATTGAAATTAATTGTATTTTTTTTATAAAATTAAAATTGTCAAATTGTTTAAATATACTTTATACTCATTTTTTTAATTAATTTCTTACTTTGAGAACATGTTATGTTGATATTTTAATTCACATTTTTTTGTTTATTAATTTAGTCAACAAATTTCCTTACGGGCTGATCTTTTTAAATTATTTTATCTCAAAATAAATCATGCCAGTATTTTTTTTTTTTTTTTGGATTTAATCTTTATATTTTTTTATGAACACGTAAGTTATGGAGTAGAGTAAACAACAACAAGGTCGTATCTAAAACTAAAGATATATAATATTTTTAGATCAATATTAAAAAATATTCTTTTGAGCTTCAATAATCAATTAAGTATAAAAATGTATTATTTACCAAAATTATAAATAAATAATAATGAAAGTAAACTAAATAAGTATGTAACTCTAATGGCGCGATACCCTTTCTATTCTGTTTTCTGTTGGTCTTTTATTAGAATTTTTTTAAGAAATCATCTTATTATTTAGAAATGCAAATTATGGAGCACCCTGTATAATAAAAAAGTAACTATATATTGAAAGTTAATGACGTAAATTTTACGTGAAAAAAATAAATTTTTGACAAATTCTGAATCTCACCAACTTTCAAAAGCTCTCCTTGAATAAAATATGCCGCTTTGCTTTACAATTGTATGTTTATCTGTTTTTTCTGGTAATTATCGTAAATTAGTACAATTTAAGTTCGATGTAGTGTAGGTAAACGTTAACTTTAATTGGCATACTTACATACAAAATATTTTTGGAAGGGTCCTCCTCGTCCTGACCAATGGACAGCATAAAAAAGAACTGAAAATTAACTCCAATCTGTCGTAGCTTATAAACCGCCTTTTTCCAGTCGAAATCGTCTTCGGACCAATTATACCCATCGAGGGAGGGCCATCCGCCTATTTGCTTAAAAATCTCCTTGATCCTGTTTAATCCTTGGGCGTCGATTGCACTTTCGTTCATGCAAGCTCGATAAAATTTCTTTGCCAAATTGAAAGCCATCGGATCATCAGGTCGTATCGATTCCTCCAGCATATTTCTAATTTCGATTTGGATTTCGTCCTCCATAATGTCCCGGACGGATCTCGAGCCGCGATTATCTAAGTTTGTGTTTTGCAGGAAATTGCCGCACGAGAACCGATAAAAATCTTCGCAGGGGTCCACTTTCGGATCTATATTGTTTAACAATTCCATCGAAGTTCTCACGCATGTTGATGTCGTGCAAACTTCAGGTTCGACTATCGAAATCGAAAAATTATTAAAGCCATCTCGTTATCGTAACCACTGTTTTTGTTTGCTTACCAGAGAATATAAAATACAGTATGATAATGATTATAAATACGAATGTTACGGCTAAGGCAGCGTATATGATACGTTTCTCTTTTCCGCTTCTGTTGTGCCACCATTTTCTATACCAGGGGATGTAAGATGGCTTTATTTGGGGCGCATTTCTAAAAATAATTATCATAGCAATAACTTGCTTGAATTTATCACTTTAAAAGACGTTTCTAAATGGTACTTTTGCCATACTGTAAATATTTTTTATTTTTATTATTTTAGAAATTGAATAGAAGAGTTACATCTTTCCTAGCTTAATAATTTCTTGTTCTATTGTTTATGTTGATAGTTTCTGTTGGTATACATACTAAACAAAATCCATTTAGGCATTGTAAAAATATGCATTAGCTGCATAAATAATTAACACCCTCCTTTCCGTTTAAAACTGCATTATCCTTACCCATTTTTCATTTTACAAGCACTACACTAGTCCCACACAGGCTAATTCCCTTCACAAATGCAACACGAAACGAACTCTTGAAGACGGATGGCACGAATAATTAATATGACACGAGTAGGATAAAGTAAAAGACTAGACCCGTTGGCAATTAAATAAAACGGGGAAACAGTGACTAAGGTCCTCAAATACACTTACACGCTGTGTATTTAATGTATGTGGGTGTCCAAAGGTCGGGTCACCTATGATGTATAACATCGAAACGTTTATTAGCGGTGGACTTGTTTTAATTATGAATAATATCGGTCGGAGGCATTTTGAATGATGCACTGCGTATTTCGATGTTTGGTTTGATATTCATGATCCATTTATTATTTTTTTTTTTCATGAGTTTTTCTAGTTTTATCAAAATAATCCTAGGAATTAATCGAAACCGAAACCGAAACCAGTATCCTGTTTCCAATGTATAAACCATAAAAAAGTTATTTTTTACTAGGATAATAATGTTTATGAATATAAAAAATATTGAAAAGGAAACTTTTTGTTAAAATCATAACAGGAGAACATCAAAATAATGGATATTCATTTCCATAATTCGGATAATGATTATCGAAAGCAAACAGTGTCAAGCCAAGATAGGTCGCATTACCCTTTTTAATTAAATAAAGCGTTATTAATTTGAAAAGTTGTTCAATTATGTTTATAACCGGCCATTATTAAAACAAAAGGCCAGTAGATAATAACATTTTGGAAGGCAAAAGTATCCATATAAATTGTAATTTGTATAATGTTTTAATACGCTTGTAAGGATCGTAACCGAATTTTGGTTGACAAATTTGACATGGACCAAAGGATACGGAAAGTAACGTGGGGATAATGACGATCGTTATTTTGTAATCTAACGCCCTCCTAATACTGTAAGTTTAATATATTTTTATTCCCTTATTGATTACTGTACAGAAACTAAATAATTTAACATTCTAGTCAAGATATATAATCTAGATTTTAACTAATAAATATTAGATTTTCCTTCTCATTCATATTCTACATATTTATAAGTTGATTCTAATCCATAATATAGGAAATTCGAGTTCTGGGAAAGATAATACGTAAGAAGATTTTGTTTATTCTATTGTATGATATATTTTGCGTCAAATAATCGGAGCGGTAAAGTCTCTAACTTGTCTCTCAAAATAATCTGTCGTATCAATCATTACTCCTTTATTGACGTGTGAAATGACGATCAATAAAAGTTATTCTCTTATTTGTGACAACTGAAAAAGCCGAAAAGCCTTTAAGTAACATGATATTTTGTGTGCCAACCGCACAATTCGTAACGTTTATTTTTACAGTTTACCAACTGATCGACTGTTTAAAATATAAATGAACTTATCAAAATTTCAAAGATAAAATCAAACAACTATGATTGAAATAAAAAATTATGGCGGTTAATATATGGAATAATTTTAATAAATTGATTAGTTCCATTAATCTCAGTTTATTGAAATTTCGGTTACATATTTGACGTTAGCAAAAAAACTAATCTAAATGTCGATAAGCGATCAGATGGATATCGGTAAACAACCAAACAATATCATCGAAGCAAATTAACCAGGAAATATACATATACACCGTTCCAAGACATTAAAACATCACCTTTAATTATGTAAATAAATTTTTCTGTCTAATTAAATCGTACATTGTTTGCATTAACTTTGAAACTTTCGTATATGACTTTTAAAAAAATGTGCAAATGTTTCTACAAGATGTTTTTTTTTGTTACTAGTATATACCGTTATTGGCAAATTAGTACAACAGGTTAAACAATCGCCGCAGCTCGCCGTTTCGTACATGGTACATGGAGGTTGGTGACCATGCTAGGAGACCATGTTATGATTGAAATCGTGCTACAACTCCTGCTCAAGATCGTTTTTTGAGACCTTTATTTTTTTTTTTTTGAGACAACGATTTGTGACTACAAGAAGTTTACAGTTTCAGTTAGAAAACGTAGAAGGGGTTGAAATAAATATTGAAAGTCGATAACGACTTAGGGAACTTCAATGTTGGACATTCTAGAAGAGCAGGATTAATATCAGGGTCAGGCCAGCTCGCAGTTCAGACCCAATAGGGGACATTTTTGGGAGAGATTTAAGGGACCATTCTAACTGTCCGAATAACTTAGAGGATGTGGAGCATCTTCTATTCGAAATTGGACCAAAATGAAATTCGAACCCAGATTTTGAGTATAAACAGAAGATGTGAGGCTGTTATTTGTAGTAGAGGTGGAAATACCTCATATTAAGTTCAAATTTTTATTTTTTATACACAACAAATTTTGATAATTATTATTTTTTTCAGAAAAACAATTTTTTTTTTAAATTTTTGTAACAATTTTAATAAATTTATATTTAAATAAATAACTGAAGTGTGTATGTATACTTTACTTTTCCCGTTTTCAGAAAATATTAATAATCAATTATTATTGGTGTGGTGTAGTTGTTTCAATTCAATGAGAAAAATATACAAATAAATCAAATGGAATAAAAATAAATAAAATTAACATATCTATTTGCATTTAATGTAAAATGAATATGTAACAATTTTAAAAAAACTTATATTTAAATAAATAACTGAAGAGTGTATACTTTATTTTTTCCGTTTTCAGAAAATATTAACAATAATCAATTATTATTGGTGTGGTGTAGTTGTTTCAATTCAACGAGAAAAATATACAAATAAATCAAATGAAATGAAAATAAATAAAATTAACATATCTATTTGAATTTAATATAAAATGAATATGTAACAATTTTAAAAAAACTTATATTTAAATAAATAACTGAAGAGTGTATTTTGCAAGAATTTCTAATGAAAATAGCAAATTGGCAATATTATTGTTGAATAATAACTGAATTTACTGCAAAATCGTTACATTAATTCGAAACTTTGTTTGTTAAAATAAATTAAAATGTAACCACATTGTTCCGACAAACGTTGATTCCGACAATTAAAAAATTATTTTGCTTTCCATCATAAAATTATTATACCGTGCTAGATTATTTGTTTTATACCATAATTACAATAAAAATTTCGGTCCGGCAACAAATAAAGCTTGTAACATGCCAGTTTATAACGCTTAAAATGGCCAAAAAAGATTAATCTGTGGATATGTTTCCGCATTTTCGCATAGGCTCTGCGGAAACGGCATCAATTTTCCACTGTTTTTATTTTATCCTAATGATTTAGGGCCGTCCTTATCAAGTTTTTATAGTTTCGCCGTCGGTGCTTTCACGTTGCTTTCATGGGCTTGTGAACACAATTAGATGCAAAAAATCTATTAATCTTAATATAGAATGTATTAGGATTTGGGAAGCGACAATTTGTTTTTGTCCTCCGTTTCGTTTCTTTTCATTGTATCAATAAGACCGCAAATAATTATGTTAATTTTGTTCCTAACAACTTTCATCAAAAGATGTGTTTTTAGTGAAATAATATTTTTATTGGCATTATGAGGAACAATCTAGTAGCTAAGCATTTTGAATTCCTTTATTTAAACGACCTCTCCCGCATAAATTTAGGCACTCATGTGACCGGTGGTAATTAAAACACACTGCTTTATTAAATAATAGAAACGGACGTCCAATTAAAATTTGTTTTCACCAAAGTGGGACGTAAAAAACGCAGCTATTTAAAATATATTGCTGGCTGATAATGGTTTTTTAAACGAATATGCACGTATGTAAATTAAAATAAGCAATAACACTCAAACAAACAGTATTCATTACCATAAAATCGATACAATTTGCATATGCTCACATGTATTTAATGTGATAAATAATTATTTATAATTCCGGTCTCAATCGGAGTTGAATTTATTGAATTAGGGACATACGTGTGTATATGCGTTACGTCGAGACTTCCGTGTGCCATTGGAACAAAGAGCAGGTGGCAAATCAGTACTAAGCCCATATAAGCTTTTGTGATGTTGGATCTTTGTTCAAGATTTAAGGTCAAAGTATACATAATGAAGGTATGTGGAACAGGCTTTTATCCTGAACCATTTAAGTTACAGCTACCGCACAAAACAAGAACAATAGTTTTGGAAAGCGCCCGAGACATATATTCTAAACAACAAAAGTCATCTTCAGAAAATTGTTCAATCCTGAAACGCCATCTGAAAGGTATGATATGTGATTTTAAAACAACGGGGTCCGGATCCGCAATAAACGTCCGCTCTGAACTAAAAATACGGTTTATGTAGTTTACAAACGGGACAAACGAGACCCTTTATTCAAAAGAACAATAATAGTAATTGGAAGGAATGCAAAAAGAAATTGTTCCGATCCAATTAATGTGAATCGAATGAAATGTCAAAAGGTCCTCATTAACGGAAACCGTTTAGTCAACCTTTAATTAGTAGAAGGATAATAAAGATAAACGTCCGTTCCCAATTTTAATTGTAATGCGGGTCAACGGCGTCAGAAAGCGAAGAAAAATAATCTCCGATCTCATATCAATGCCGGGACCTAATGTCGATTTAATTGAAGATTTGATATTTGTTTTAAGCTGATTTCTGGATCGGTATCCAATTTCGACCTACAATAAAATCGCTCGTCTGCAATGGCACGTGATCGTTAGAGCGACGTGCGTTTTACACACGATCGTGCGTGAGCAGCTCCCGCTTATTAAGTAGAAGATAATTACATCAATTGCTAATTTGGTTGCCTTGTAAATTTGGTACTTGCTAAACTGCACACTTTCAGTAGTCCACCACGCGTATTTTACATACCACCAAACTAATTCGAATCAAACCAATCATTATGAAACTGAGTTTTAAGCCTCAAATGCAACATACAATTTTGGTATTTGTTGTGTTCGAATGTGAGTGCGTTTTCCCGTGTACATTTGTACGGGAGAAGTGAAGTCGAGCATGTTGGAAAAGATAGTAATGTCCATCGAATCGTATCACTCAATGATGGCAATACACGTAGCAGCCAATTTCCGTTTTCTATTCTTTTTCGACTTCCGTTCGTCGTGGCGGCCCAGCTTTTTACATCATTAGGTATCAGTTTTTGACTTTCTAAATAATATTTGCTTTACTCAGATAAACCGAATTTATTTGCTTTTATACTCTCTTTCTCTTATCAAAATATTTATTTCATTCTATCACATCTAGCCGGGGGCATGATTTATCGGATAACGATACACTATATTTATTTCTAATATATTTTATTTTTGATGTGTTTTCTCTAACAAATGCTCAGGTTTTCCATGGGATTATTTATACCTTAATACGTACGTGTAGCTAAATAAAAGTATAAATCATATTTTTCTTATCTTTTTGTTGAAATAATGCGTCAACAATTTTATGATCTAATAATTTTAGTTTAATATAAATATTTTTTTATTAATATTATGTTATAAAAATTGTGTTAGTTGCAAAAGAAAAATTAAAAATATGAGTTACCAAATTTAAAAGAAACTGAAAAGTGGAAGCATGAAAAAATTGGATAATTCGAATATCAAAAAAAAATCGGTCTTATCGTCAACTGCAGGTATCCTGGAGTAAATGGGACTGTGAGGCAGATGCTTAGTAGAAGATGCAAATGAGCAAAGATTGAAGAACTCGCCCGACATGAATCCAATCGAGCACCTGTGGGTCTACTAGGTCATACAATATTAGGGAGACTAAATCCATCCACAACTCCTCAGGAGCTAATAGTAGCAATTCAATACGAATGGGCCAACATTTCTCAAAAAGACATCAATAATTTAATTCTTTCAATACTACAGTGGAAAAATTCACTGTATTTCTTAAAAGTACATTATTTTGCAAATTTACAAATGTCAATAATTTTTATTTTTTTTTCTACCAGTGTTACACCAAACCAAACTAAACAAAAATCCTAAAAACATTTATAATAAAGCAACAAATTATTTACAATTAATTATAACACATTCTCTCTCACTTCACTATTTAATGTGAAGTGTAAGTAAGTGAATTGAAAAATACACATTTTTGTATAACTTCATGTATATGTGTATTATATAATTTTATACATTTATTTGGTATTTCGAAATAAACTTTTAAATAAATCGAAATGTAATTTAGTTTATTAAATTGGAATAAAGTTTAAAATAATTTTTTACCGATTTCACATGCTGACAATATGAACATTTTCGAATAAATTGAAAATAATAAATTGACGTAATGCTTTAATCATGTGTATGGGTTTAAGCTGTGGCGCCATTATGTAAATTACTCCCCGAAATTGCTGTTGCTTCTTTATGTGAGACACAGAGCGGTCGTGTCGTAAGTTGTTTAAACCAGATATATGTATCCGATTAAGGGTTTGTCTTTGGTTTGGAAGTTAACGGTAGAAGCAGTGCCCGGAAAGTTTCCCCTATTTTCTTAAATTTTACATGATACATTTTGCCTAGTAAGCTCTTTTCTGTTTAGAACTGTATAAATAGCCATGCCGCACAATGTTTGAACTGAACCAAGAACTTAGATAATCAACGATCTGATAATTAACTCAACTAAAACTCCCAACTCCATTTAATTTGTTTTTCTTAAAACATGCCAGTTACCATTGTTTTGTATCGTTCACTCACTGAGTTGAATGATACAACGATAACAGATGCTGTTTTATCTTCCGGTTAATTAAATTCAATTGATGGTATATTCCGTTTACGAATTTACCCCCAATAATCGGGAGGATTTATTTCTAGAACATTGGTAAACATGATTCAATTAAAACAACAAAACTTACAGTATATTGTCTGTCGACATTTCCACTGCTGATTTATAATAGTAAACCACTGCAGGGGAAAAAATCTCAAAAAGGTTCGTTGAATAGGCTTGAAATTATTGCATTTCTCAGTTTTGCAGCGGCGATAAATCCATTATTTTGATTGTTAGTTGAAGACACATTAAACATAATAGCGGTACACAATAGCAATAATAATGCGGGAGTGGCGAAGAAAAGGAAGCAAAGTGCTTTGGAAACAAAGGGCATTTAAAGTGCTATTGATTTCATAATTTTTAACTTTTTTTCTGTTGAAAATATTTAAGTGCCTCTAGTGTATTTTAAGCTGGGCGATTTTTTACAAGAGGGGTAATTACTAAGCGATTTATTGCTCAATTGAACACCTAATATTGAGAGTTAATGAGAAACCCTCAATGGACCATTTTATTTATACATACTAATAAACTGTGGTTTTAATATTCTAAAACTGTAACCGTAATTTTGTTTCAGAAATGAGCGAGGATTATTTTAATAAATGGTAAGTTCTTTGTGTTAATTCTGAGAAGTATGTCCTTTGATTTTAGTAATAACATTACGACCATTTTATTTATTTATTCATTAATTTTTCCTTTTTATACATCTTAAAGATAATCTTTAATAAAGGTATGAAATGAAAGCACACCTTTTAAGGGAATTAAAACTGTATTTATTTAAAAACTAATTTTTAAAGAATATATTAATTAAAATTTTTTTTTTTAATAATATAGAAAATATGGCCATATTTCTAAATTATTGGATATATTTTTGGAATTTAATCTACGTATCCAAAATCTTTAAATTACTTTCTTTTTGTTACCATGGTTGGTTAAAATATACTTTTTCAAGATTTAATATTGTGAGTGGAATAAATCCAGTGAAGAAAAAGTCCAGAGAAATACTTTATAAGTGATTTTCGACCTCCCGAAAGGATAAAAGAAATAAACCAGAACGGGCAGGTTTATTTGAAATTAAGATGTAACATTTTTTCATGTCCTCCGTAGTCGTAAAGTGTGTCATAAAAATCGCACACTAAAGGAAAAGAGGCAGTTGCATTGAGTTAGCGGCCCGTAAGGCCATAACGTTGCATAGTACGACTTTAGATCCTGATTGCATCCTACGGGAAGTATTCCCAGCGTCGTCCTTAGTCCTGATCCTGCGCCGCCGCATGCCGAAGGGTGGGGGCTACACCCGGGCGCAAACGTTACCCCCAACAGTCCTTAACGCGGTACCGTGTCCTCTACTTCTCCGGCTTCCCGACCCGACCGGCAACGTGATCGTCCCCATGCTAATGATCCATCACAGTGAAGTGTGCCGACGCTGTTGATTAAAAATCGTCGAGGAATTTTTATGTGCCCCCCGACCCATTTACAAAACGGATTCACGCACTGTCATTGCCGTTTTACGTATGCACTGGGTGCTAGTGATGGTTTATTTTTTCTAGTTCTAGACGATTATGTGTCCCTTCTTTAAGGATATAAGCATGTCATCAAAATCCGGCGACCACATCCTAATCTAGATTAAAGTAAATATACCCCCCATATATTTTCGATACTCTATCATTCATCTACGTCTCTCAAAACTCATCCATTCATTAATCATCATATGCAAACATTCCTAAAATTGTTATTTACAACTGTGCATCATCAAATACAACCCCATAAATAACTGTTACGTTTTTGTTTTTACGTTTGGAAAAAGTTTGTCGAGTTTCCGAACTTTCAAAAATTTTCCGAGCGTCGGAAAATCACAAGCAGCAATTAAACCGTTAAAGCTTTGACAAATTGTTTTTTACTTATAAATATTCATAAAATATAGGACATATTCTAAAATACCCATTAAAATTTATAAGCTGCGACGTCCTAATATTTAACGGACTGATCTGGAGCGCATTTACTGTCAGTTCGTGAATAAACACACCAGTCTGTGTTATTCTCATGAGTAATTACAGTTGAAGGTTTAGTGAGACGAGTGAATCTCACCACGGAATTATAGTTTAAAATTCGCTTCATTAGTTTAATGCGACTGTTATCAAGATTAAATTTGAGATAAACAGGTGAAATTAAACGTTGTACCGCATATATACTAAATGTGGCGGATTTATCCGGCGCCCTGAAGTTTATAGGTATTGACGAAGAGTGGCAACTTTAAATTAATTGCGGTAGTTTCAGAATAATTTCTAAAAACTCGAAAACGGACTGCGAACTTGTAAGTCGATTCAATTGGACTAAAAATCAAAGTACGGATTTTATCGACGTTATTAGTTTTATATTTGCGAGATTTAGCATAACAAAATTGGTTTTCCGTTACGTAAATATATTTACGTGCATGCAGCATAAAACTACAGGAATCTATTATGTTTATGACGAAATAAATCTTCGGTTACGTTAGATGGAATTAATTCAGTGATGAAAGCACATGAATCACGTGCAAAGCGATTTTAGATGCTATAATTTACAGACAATGCAACCGGAATAGTAGTGATTGTGTTGTTCCGATTTCTGAGTCGCCAAATTTTGATTTTAACGTCAATTATGTCTCTCTTTTTCTTATAGTTAAAATACAAAATATCAAAAATAAAATAGTAATTCAGTTTGTTTAAAATTTTTAACAACGATATTTATTATTAGTAAATTTTTTTCAAGTTTCTGTTTTGAAAATTTAAATATACAATTTCTGAATGAACAAATTTTAATTAAAACATGCATAATTAATATCGAAAAATCAACTATTATTTACTGAATAAAAAGTAAATTGGATGTCAATTTCATTTATTACGAAAATAACCCACTAGAGCACTTGTTAATGTCAAATGCCAAACAAAAATAAATTACGTGTCTTATAAATCACATTTTATAAAATGTTTTATTAGAAAATGCGACTTGCCAAGCAGGCTTTAATAAAGACATCAAACGAATTTTTGATTTTTATAATTAAACTGGAATATTCGTATGAAGAATCTGGGAAGAGCTTTATTGCATTTAAATTTTTATACGCGAGACATTGCCAATAAAGCTGAGAGTATAGACATGTTATTAAAATACATGAGGTAGCATTTTTATATTAATATATATTAAATTTTAGTTGTGAAACACGTTTTGCATATTCTGACACGTCGAAATTTTATTTCCAGTTATTAAATTTGAATTTAATTTATAGTTTGTAATAATTGTTCGTTTTAAAATTCCTGAAATGCATAATAAATTTATAATTTTAATTCTCTTGTCGTTTAACATTAATTCTCAAAATCTGAAAATTATATTAACAATTTGGAAGTATTTTTGTTTCTAATTTTTATAAATTTCTACAATCAAATTAAAGTTTGAAAGTAATTATTATATAAATTATATATAAATAGAAGATAGTAAATTATTATATAAATTTAATTAATAGAGAGGCTGAAATTAATGATAATTACAAGTTCGTTAAGTTTTATAATATATTTAGAAACAAAAGAATTAATTTTGTACATTACATATTATTTATTGTACTTGTTAAAACTTCACTAATAATAACATCTATAGTCGTGTAAGAGAACCAGTAAAAAATTAAATATTAATTTATAAATTGTAAACAAAACAAATTGAATTTGGCTTGTTTTCCATTCGAATTTTGATCGGCAGATTTAGTATGTAAGCGTATCAATTTGTCCAATATAAATACATTATTAACCTAAACAAACAAAATATCTGCTTACGCGAATTTTCCGGTAAACTCCGGCTCTTCCATTTCGAACGAACAGGTTTCCGGAATAATGTGCTAAAAGCTGAATCACCCATATGTTCCATACAAACCTTGTCTCTTTAATTAATTTAATAGTGAGATAAATCTTTAGGAAGACACAACACTCAAACAAATTAAGTAAAATTAATTTGCCACTGAAAGCACATGTGCTCCATAGAGACAAGCGATTACAAAGACTGAAATTTACAGATTAGATGGTGCAGCCAGCATTATCCCTACAAATTAAATTTCGCCTTTCGAAGATACATTTGACAACACGAAAAGATGGCACCTCCAAATTTATCGACTATAATTTTGTTCACTTATTTGCAGTTAGTTTTATTTTAACCGACAACAAACTCATTTAAAGTGAAGACGATGAGTCTTAAAAATGGCAAACAAATCCGTTTAATTTTTAAAATTAAGAAAGCTTTTAGGGATTTAAGTTTCTAAATACAAACTTTCTGCTTAAAGATTAAAGTCTCAAGTATTTACCTTTTTTCGTTTAGCGAAAAGCGAATAAATTATACCTCACACAAAACAAATGGAAGTATTAAATTAAACAAGATAATCAAATTACAAGTGCTCGTATAAAATTTAAATAATATTTGGGTTCGGTTAATTCTGTTTATTGGTTTTTAAATCGCTGGTATAAAACATTTAATTAAACTGCTCTATACTTAAATTAATTTCAGCTACATCAATTAAACATATTGTACAACAAACAAACTGTTATAATTGTACATGTTTTATTTTATGGTTGTTCAAATATTTAATTGCATAGTATTAATCAGTTGAATCCTGTGATGAGAAAATAATGATTTTTAAAAATAATATTTTATTGTTAATTTTAATGTTATGAATGAACTTTAGTTTAATATTAAAAGTACTCTCTACATGTTTTCAAAATATGGTATGTAAAAATGCAGTTTTTTTATTGTTTCTTTTATATTACGCATAAGAATAAAACATTTTATGTAGATTGTACCCTCCATTCAAATTACAAAATAAAAATTGCGAGTGCTTATTAAAATTAGACCGTTTTTACAATCTAGATGTGTACTGAAAAGCCTTTTCATCCAAATCAAACAAAATATATCCCTTTTATTATAAATTCATCGAGGGGATGCACGAAGTGAATACACATAACACAACAGAAAAATGTTATCGTTTCCGTTCTGATGAATTTTATACCGGCCTGTTCTGATTTCACTTTATGAAGCAGAGGGATGAAAGAGAAATTAGCCGGGATATCAGAAAAACCGTTTCATTTAAACTTGATGTACGTGAGCAAAAACGTTAAAAATATTAGGCGTATGGCAAAAAATATATGTAATTCTTAGTCACAGACTGAAACTACTTTGTTGGGTACTGAAAGTCGTGACGAAAACGGAGATTCTTTGTTTCGGTAAACCCATTTTCAATGAAATCGGCTGCGCGCCAAACTTATATTATCCATCGGATCAATTTTATGGCAGGCGTTACACGCAACCCCTTCGTCTTGAATGACTGAGAACATGACGGTGTCCCTTGTCATTTATTACCCATTTTCTTGCCCTATTAAGTGCCGTGTACAAAATTTAATCGTAACATATATAAATTTATTGGCGATTATATATTAATTAATATAGAATTTGCTTTAGTACATTAATATTGTTGTGAGAGCCGGACTATATTGTAAGGCCTCTCAAATTAAAAATTTATTGTACCATTTTATGTAATGGTAGTTAAATAAAATCACATTTTATTTTTCTGGCTTTTGCGGAATTAGTATTTTATTAAAACAATATCGATGGCAGCTTATAAATCATTCGTAACATGCATTGAGGGATGTACGAATTATAATCAATCGAAAAAATATTTTATATTTAGTTTTTAAAATAATCCGCCCCGATAATAAAAATTAAATGAAAATTTTGATGCTTATCAGCTTTGAAAATTATTATTCGCGCTGGTATTTTTGCACAATTCGTTAACTGCACGGCATCAAACAATCTCTCCAATTAAACGTTGATTTTAGAACAATTTTTAATATCTCCTTTGCACCAGACAAAGTTAACTGGGGCGAATAATTGCACGAAAACTCGGTGTATCGCCAGGTGTTCATTGCTCTTTGCAAAGATGTTGGAAAACAGGAAAAAGGAACGAAAACGATGTGGAAGGCCAGATTCTATGGCGTCAGTTATTGTACGAGCAGCGAATTAAAATTCACCACCTAGATTTTCAACGTTGCATAAATGAGGACGGCGGGATCCGTCAGGATATTTTACTTCTTATTGTTAAGTTCACAATATTGTGTGACTTAATTAATTTTGAAAGTAAGGATTAAAACAGGAAGAGTATAATTAAAATTGTACCGATATACATATATGGGGGTTTAAAGCAATATAAATTTTATTTAGGTTTAAATTAATCGGCGGGAAGAATTAAATAAAATTTGGATAAAAGACAACATTACAGTTATGGGTTTGGTCCACTTTACCTCATATTTCTGTTAAAAAGGAAATTGAATAACGAATAATTCGGAAAATTTTCTTTAGATCAATAGAGCCAATGCCTCAATTCTATCAACTTTAATTCGAAATAATCCATCAATCAAATTTGTTCCGCGTTGGATTGTTTTTGATTAATCACGTTGAAAGGCAACCGACTGAATGTACGTCGAATAAAACAGATTTAGTGCCACCCTGGGTGTTTTTGATCCTTTAGATAATACAAAGGCATTATCAAGCTGATTAAAATCATTTATTCTATAAAAAAATCCAAAGCATCAAAACGTTTACGAGCGTTGTTTTTGTGGATTATTGTTTTTAATATAAATTTAATCCAGGCAATGTGAAACGTGGAAAATAAATTGCCAATTTATTCAAATTCGGTTTTAGACTACGCTTATCAGTAAAGTATGTTGTCACACATTGCTGAAACGACATATGTATTTATACACTCGTGCATGAATTTCCATGCATTTTAACATACATTCTCAATGTTTGTGCTTTCTTTAAAAACCACCACATCAATTTATCTCAGGATGTTATTTTGTAATAAACGTAGAAAGAGAAGTACTTTATTTCGTGCTTTTATTAAAGTACTGTTATAATTTGCTATTCTTAAGTGAAGCAAATGTAGCATAGTCAAATGAGCGTTTAAACGATAATAAATTAACGTGTCGCATAATTAAATTTTATACATGACATTTTATGGCACGTGATAATGGGGAATAAATGGCAAAGGACACAGTCATGTTCCTAGTCATTCGAGGCGAAGGGGTTGCGTGTAATGTTTGCCATAAAATTGATCCGGGGATAATATAAGTTTGGTGCGCAACCGATTTTATTGAAAATGGGTTTACCGATACAAAGAACCTCCTGTTTATATCGTTTTATTACGACTTTTAGTACCGAGTCTAGTAATTTCAGTTCATCCAGAGGGTTGTTTTTTGTGCGATGCCACAATATTTTTTTTATCATTCATTTACGCTTCTTTAATCATTTGTTCTATTCTTTAATTTAAATCAATATCTTATTTAAAAAATATATAAATATATAATTTTTTTATTCGTATTATTAATTATTTTAGTGACTTTTTAGCTAAAATTTTATAATTATTTCTTTAAAGAAATTTAAATTATTTAATCAAAAATATATTTGAAATCAGATAATCGCTAGTTACATATAGAGTACTGCTGAAGGAGACAGACTTAAAATAAAACAATAGAAATATATTAGTTTAATGTTTGACGTATTAAATTTCTAATTAAACTTAAATTAAATACTAGATTTAACCCGAATATCGATTGAAATAAGGAATCAGCCATTCCGCTCAGTTGTCTTGATGGCCTATTCTATGGACATTCTTAACGACTAGCGTTTCCTCAGTTATTGCCCTCCTAAGACTGATGTCTAGACATCCTTTAAGAATTAAATTTCCCGGAAATTATATACAAACATACACATTTTGTCAACTTTTTCTATCTTCGAAATGTTATTATTGTATATTACAGTATCTTTTATTTCTTATTAAATTTTTTATGACTTTAATCGTTCTCATTTCGCTAGAAAATGAGCGCCTTCTAAAATCTTCGTTATTCATGCCGTGCCGATTGTAAGTAGCATTTCGCGTCCATAAAAGAAACGGCTACATCTAAAAATATCTACACTATTCAAGAACTCCTTGCATATATACATATAAAGCTTTTTTACGGCGTTAGGTCGCAAACCCTAAAAGATATTTTTCTCATACCATACGGGATACAGAGGTATGTATAATTCACGGAAAACTTAGCTCTCACGTTTTAAAAATAAGTAATGCGAAAGTGCTGTTCAAAAGGAATGCAATAAACGCGTTTGAAAGGCAGAATCCACAAGTAACACGAATAAGACAGCAATTCCGTAGCAACAGATAGTCCAATTTTCTGTTGGTAAACGCATTGAGAGAATTTACATCAAATCCAGCATCTGTGTCGTCAAAATATTTAACTTTGGAATTAGAAAACGTCAATGTTGTATGTTTATATTACGACATGCATTTTGGAAGTTATAACGTGCAAATTAGGCTTCTCTTTAATAAAAGGCTGAATAGATGTATGATGAATACAGCAATTAAATGAAATGGAATAATATAACTCATTCACTTTAATGCCCTTCAAAAATGAAATTCGTCAAGGTTAAAATTAAATTTGTAAAAATCCAGTAAATTACTAAATTGACTAAAACAAGTTTTAAATAATATTCGTAAAACCGAGACGAGTTTATATGTTTTAGGGGAAATAAGTTTAAAAGGAACAAGCTAATGAAAACTTTACGAGTTTCCTTTTATGAAGTCGAAAAAGTATATAAGAAATTTATGAAAAAGCACTTGATAACTTTACCTACCTTATAACAATACTTAACTGGTAATTGACCAATTATCCATGAAGTATATAAGTTTCAGAAGAAAAGTCGCTTTCCATTTTCTCATTGAAATTCACAACAAACTTTACGAATAACAATAAAAATCCATGTCTGTTCGTATTGATCTGACTCCACAATCAGATAGGACTATCATGTTGGGAGTTAAATACAATGTAGCAAAAAAGACGTTACTTCTTTCATTACGGATCACGAATTGCTACGATTCCAAGTAATCACTTATTTTACGAGATATACATATGAAATGACGTAGCATCTGGAATCGTATTCGTCGGCGGAATTGTTTTCCAAAAGTTACGCTTTGGTTTCTCGCCCAATAAAATATTTTAGTAGAATCGTTCGTAATGGAAATAAATTCATATGAGTTTGTCAAAAATCTTTGTTTCTTATAAATGATAAACCGCAAGTAAATAAAGTACGTTTGCTTTAAAAAAATAAATCAATAAGCATATTTCCATTATTCGAATCGTTCGAAAAATTAAATTCATAGGGGTTTGTTGAATATTTATCATCTTCGATTTACGTCCATTTATGAATTTGAATCAATATTTGCGTATTCAATTTTGCGTTGACCGTTTTATTGGCTGTGCACAGAATTTAATTAGGTCCATTTCAGACATACTAGCTGCGCAATTTATTAACAATATTTTATAATGCACGCGAATACAAATCGCCATAATTACAGTAATTTCGCAAAACCGAAAACAAAACCGTTAACAGTGATATATCAGTTGGGTTGAACTACGAACACGAAACAGATTTCCGGTTTTATTAGAAAGAAAGATAGGGTAGTCATGAAAGAAACACCACTCTGTGTGGTAATTGTAAAATACAAAGACAACCGAAATGTTTTGGCTCCGGGCTATACAAATAAAGCAATACTTCGGCGATAAATCAAGGGGAGAGACGTCAAACATTTAAGCGGGAGGATTTTAGCGTTTATCCTAAAATTTGCGACCTCCGAGCGAATAATCCGGGTATGCTATAAAAGAATTTAAGATTCGCAAACTCTAACGTTAAATGTTAATTTAAATCAAACTAAATTTTCTGTCTAAGCAACTCCGATATGTGATATTAAGATATCATCCTCTGTTGTGATAATGACAAAATAATATAATTTCAATCGAATTGTTTCATTTAGATATTTTTACTTAATCATCTGTTTTATTACCGAACATGTTTGTTTATTTACAATACACAATATATTATAATTAAGAAAAATCTTAATTTTAAAAATTAGTTATGTTGGTAACTTTTTTAAAAGGTAAATTTTAATTTCCAAAATTAAACTTTAACGTATTTTAGAAACTATAAGAAATAAAATTGTCTAATATATAATGTGTTCCTCTGAAAACTAGACCATACAACTCACCCCGGTCATGTGATAATTTCGAAAGTTCGGAAGTTCTTTTAATTCTTTAAACAATTCTGGAAAAACAAAATTATGTTTTTCTTATTTAAATAATTTTATTAATTAATTAAATGTTCTCAATTATTGTCGCACAGTTTTTTCAAAAGTTTGTGGTGTTATGTTCCAGCATGTTGCAACTGTTCGATGTCGTAGATTTTGTAGTGACTTAGGTGTACTCTGATAAAGTAACGAGTTAGTTGATTTCTATAATTAAAAATCAAACGGGATTAAATCTGGTGATCTTGTAGGTCACTTTAACGTTCATACAAGTTGAGTTAATTTTTGATTAGTCATGAAGATTCTCCTCACTCAGTATTAGGTTTCAACCTTATATCTCTGATTTAAATAGTTATTTTTTACTTACTTTGTAAGTTTAATTGTGTATTTTATGAAAATAAAAAATCATTGGAAAATTTAAAAAGCCTATTGAATAAGTTATCTCATGATGAAGATTTTGAGGTTAGGGTGGCTACCCCCGTTAGGTTAGATCGTGATAAGTTGAAAATTGTCCTGTTTTATTTTCCTCTTCAAGCCCTTGAAACGGGTTTTACAAATTTTATTTATTGATTATTTTTTCAAAGTTTTTGATGGGACACATTGTACCTATTATTTTAAAAAAAATATATTATGTTTAATATTTATTGTTATTGACAGTAATATAATGTATTTAAGTATTATTAATACATAAATACATAAATTATCAATTAACTTGAAATAGAAATAATATTTTACTATTTTTGTGTTGTTAAATTGTATTTTTATTAACATCTAATTAATTTGGTTTAGGTTGTGATCTTAGAAAATGTCCGAATAGTTTGAATACATAATTCCAATTAGTGACATTTCACTGCCATTAAATCCAGCTTAGATTAACAGGAGTGTTCATTTCCTTCGACTGTGGTTCGCATGAGCCCTATCTGTACTTAAAAAATCGCGTGGCGTGTTGAGATTTGACAAAATTCCGACCTTGGGTCACGCCATCTAAGTAAACACCCCAACCCTAACTTAATAATTTACACTCGAACCACTTAGTTAGTTAGTTAGTTGAAAATTAATTAGTAACATTTTCGTCTGACGAAACATTCGAAATATACCCAACACTGACATCCTTTAAACATGACGTTTGTAAAGAGGCCGTATGCGATCCATAAAAACTGATATAACAAAATCATAATTTAGTATGGTGTAAGGTCGCTATGTACAATTTCCTGCGATAAAATGGGTGTCAGTGTTGAAAATGAAATGTGAACTGTTGCCATTTATACTGATAATGTCCATAAGTAAGTGTAACATACGATGTCCGCTTCGCACGGTTAAGATTGAAAAGTGGCTCCGCAGCGAATCCTATCTTCAAGCCTCAGAGACCCGCTTCCTTTCAAATTTTTCTCACTTTGGGCATTAAACTCGCTTATTTATTCTCGAGGGTTTGACAAGCACAAAATTACCATTCATTCTTAAGACCTTAATGCATTTTATACTCGCTAGACTAAATAATGTTTCAGTCCTTGTCCCAGTTTTATTAATATCATCGGCGTGTTTTCGACATCTCCAGCAACCGAAATCAGAGAACCTATAATGCAATAATTATTGACGCAATAAATAAAAGACTTAAAACTAGTTGATCCGCATAAGACCATCTCCATGGTAACGTTTCAACTTTGAACTGACCTAATTTCAAAATTTCAACGTCGCTGGTTAATTTCAAAATGTTCCCTTCTTAAAAAGTTAAATTAGGTCTGCGTTTAATTATACTTCCCGCAGTTTTGCCTATTGTAACTAAAGCGAATTACATCAGGATTTTTTTAATATTGCACCTTAGACGGTCCCGTTTTTAATTAGAAATTTAATATCATTAACATATGGTTAGTAAGTAACTGTAACAGGATAAAAAATTTCCATTTATTTTAAAAAAGTTCCGTAACAACCAATAGTAATACGACTGACTCATGCGTAAGTATTTTTACCAGTTATTCAATATGTGGATTATATTTAGCTTTTGTAAACCTGTAATACCGATTGAAAAGAGCAGCTTACTGAATATATTTTTGTTTTCAGGTCTTCGTAATCTGTTTTTAAAAAGCTCAATATCCAACTGATATTGTGATAAACCTAAAAATTGCTCGATTTTATTTTACCTAAAATTCTTGTAATTGTAAATAATGAATAATTGGATGCGCACAATTATTTTAAGATTATGAAATATGTATATGTATTATTTATTCAAAGCATTCTATAATGGTTAAAAAAAGCTATAGATTTTTTTTTAAATTAAACGGACTTTTAAACTTCAAAAGTAAGTGATTGATGGTATGGCCCATAACTAGTTCTCCATATCATGTCGTCGAGAAAAAAACCGTTGAAACTTTTTATCAACGACGAAAGTTTTTGGTTTAGTTGACTTTATATAATGTATATATTTGTTGGTTTGATTTAGCAGGGAAGTTTTCAGCCACCCCGTCATTTTTCAAGTATTAAAATCATTTTTTTCGCCGGCGTGTGTTTGACGGCTAATAGATATTCCATTATGTATTTGACGAATTAAATCAAATTTTATTATCTGGTGCATAGCCGCCATGGTTCATGAATATTTTAGGATCCATTATGAGCGGGTGTATTAAATAATTGGGCGTTATAAATTGCTTTCGGAAGACCAGGACAATGATTCAATTAAAGTATGATAAAATATAATGACCATGCTCAGCCAAATAAAGAATTGATCTCATTAGCAAGAGAAATTTTTTAATAACTGGCTTTGATTAATTAAGTTGATCATAATTAATTATCATATATTTTCCCTTTATTTAATTGAACATAAATAATTGTTTGTGTGAACAATTCAATTTATGCCTATTTTATAAACAAAACTATTGATAAATGATTTGCCAGAAGAAAATCAAATTATTTAAATGAAATATTTACAATCTGCTTCATTATTTTATTTAATTACATCTATTCAGTGCCCACTTTTTGATGAATTAATCTATAAAAGTGAATAAATCGGATGAATCTTGTAACTGTAAAATATTTGGAAGCACGAAATCCTCAACGGGCCAAAAATAACGAACGCTGTGTTTCACAATTTGTAAGTCCTGTGACACTTGCGTTGCGAATATACGAGGTCGTATTTATAATATCGATCAATTGGTGGTAAATTGTCAGTGGTAAAGTTTGCAATAGATACGGCAAATTCTACGAAGTTATAGAGAACATCTGAAATGTAAACTATTTCGGTTCATTAAAAGTTGCCACATTAAATGATAATGAAAATTATATCGCACTAAAATAAAGTTATAATCAGCAGTAGTTTTAATTAGAAAACATTGATCAAAACATTTATGCTGCAGGAAAATGAGTTACAGGTCCGTTGATTTAAACTTACCGTTAGTATTTTATTTGTCTTTCAGTAATTACAACCAGAAGTTTCTTGAGCAAACTACGGCAAGAAGTACTTCTTAAAATACGTTTTAAGGCTATTGGAATAAGCCGGATAATAAGTTCGGAAGTTCCAATAGAATTAAACTTAATTTGAGACAGAAATTCGAGGTAATATCATTATGCTTTTAGCAGTATGAAACACAAATTTAATTTTTCACATGCTTTCAGTACATCAATATTATATTAGGTATTTAAAAATACCTGATATTCGGACAGAATTAAAAAAATTTGTTTGCATATTTCAATCTAATAGTGCGTAAATATTGTTTTGATCACATTTGAAAGCCAGTTATTTGGTTTGAAAAATGCAATTACGTTTCGCTGTACATTTTGCATTATCAAGTTTATTTAAGAGGGTTTATTATTCAAATAGGTTTTCAAAATAATTGCCCCATAATATAATAACTTTAAACTAAATATTCATAATTATTTAATTGATTTTCGATCATTTTAACAGAACAGTATTTTCAGTTGTTGAATTACCATTATTCGAAAAATGAAGACAAATATTTGTATAACATGTGATTGTTTACGAAAAATACTCTAAAATATTCAATTGTATTTGATTGATAACTGTTCTAAATTAACTAAAGCAATCAATTTTCTGATGAAACAGAAAAGTTACATCATAATAGTTATTGTTGTGAAATAAAAAACAATAATAATTATAAGCACATGTTTGACCATCTATATTATTGTTTTTTGTTATTCTTATGTTTTGTAACTAATTGATTAGGACATAATAGACGTGTGTAGGAGGCATGTTGTTTTGTATATTACATGCGAATGAACATTGGAAACTAAATAGACACCGTAAACTACAATGGTATACAAATCTGTTGGTTATGCACGTGAAATTATTTATAGGGTTCCTGCAGGTCAAAGCAGCGAGATTCTAAATTGCTTGATAAGCATAATTCAAAGTTCACCAACTTGAATGAACCAACATGAATCAGTATACATACAAACGGTATTCATCACCACAAACATGTAATTGCTTTGGGAATTTTTTGTTTGCCGACGTGGAATTTTGACTAATGCACGAGTGTTTCTCGTTTGTACATTTATGTGTTTGAAAGAGTTACGAATTAGTGCCCGGCTTGGGTTATCGAATAAAGAAACAAAAGTTCTTTGTTTATTCAATATAAACCTTTATAATTGAAACACAGAAATGGCACTTTTAATTAAGTTGCAGTTGTAATCTATTAAGAAATAATTGATCAAATGTGGTTATTTGAATTTATTTTACTATTCAAAGATTATTGATATAATTACTTATGTATTACTGTCGTTAAGGAACAAAATTACTAGAACTAAGGACATTGTGTCGCCATTTTCGAGATCAAACTCGCTGAGCAAATATTTAAACAACCCAGTCTTTCTTGTTAGGTTCTGTAATTGCTTTTAGTTCGTAACAATTTCCTCAAATTTACCTATTGATATTTTTCTATTTACAAATTTATTATATTTTATCTAGTATTTGAAGTTCAAGATCCCAATCTAAGGAGACATTTACGCCCTAGGCTATAATGTTCCTCATAAAGCGCATATGTAAAATGAAACTGGCGTGACCTGGATGTGTGCGACATTTTTGACGTAACACTTTGAATATGAAAAGGGCAATATCAAAGTTACCCCTATTTCTACACCTTATTCACAAAAGCTAATCGATTGGCGTTTTCGTTCCGGGCTACGAACATATATTGCCTGTATTGTACAAACTCACATATTACGAACTATCTCCAGTTGGGAAGCTGCAGCAGCGAGAAAATTGAATGGAGAATTAATTTGCTTACCGCTACTTATTATGTTTACTTTAAGCGTCACCTCATCCGGGTATTGGAGTTCCCGATCGCTGAGATTCATATGTATCAACATTAATGCGTTTGATCTGATTAATTGTTTGTGATCATGTGTTAGTCAGTTTTGGTGTGCAAAGGGAGAATAAACAAAAGTTTGGCTTTATCCTAAAGTTTGGAGTGCCGATTGTAATAACCAAATAATACATCTTTTCTCGTTTAGTTGTTCTGTAAACGTAAATATATATAAAATCGATTTTTGATTTTGTAATTTCTCATATTATATGCTGGCCATACACAAAATTTTGCATAAATTCGTTTTGGATTACTAATAATGATTTATTCATCAATATAGCAAAATGTATAATTTTGTAATTCAAA
This sequence comes from Aethina tumida, assembly GCF_024364675.1. Classification (NCBI taxonomy): domain Eukaryota; kingdom Metazoa; phylum Arthropoda; class Insecta; order Coleoptera; family Nitidulidae; genus Aethina; species Aethina tumida. Next base: position 16,239,400 of record NC_065437.1, on the reverse strand, counting down.
ATAATGGATAATACATATTTATATCCAGCCATAAAACATTTAAATGAGTTAATTACATGCATCGTTTGCTACTGTTTAAATCTGCAGAAAAACGATCATTATTTTACTTTACCTGTATTTTGTTTTTTATATTTTGCACAAATATATCAGAACCTTTCCTGCTGCAATAAAATTTTATGAGTGGTGACAAAGTGTTCGTGAGTGATATTCAAATTTTTAAATTACACTTAATTTTGTACCTCGAATCAGGTATTTTGTAACATATTCACAATAAAATGCTTAACACGCGAAAATATAAATTCGGGTTGCGAAAAGGACGCTAATAAATCTTACTACAAAAAGTATTTCAGGCAACATAAAAACGAATAATTATGACATTGTATTATTTCCCCCTTTTAAAGACATTCTGACAACCCTGTCTATTATGTTGAGTGAGTTGCTGTAAAAGATTTATTTCATTCGTTTTTCAAAATTGTCAGTTTAAGGAAACGTTTTATGTGCAGGACCATAAAACGTATTTTTAATGGTTTCATTTCTGGCCTACTCATGTTAGAGACACAGTTCCCGCTTCGACTAAAATTAATTGTTATAGTAAAAGAGACTTGCATTGTTGTGCTTGTTTTTCACACAATAAAACCTTTTTTCACATACAAAGAGTTAATTAAATCCCGACACTTGGTGAACATATCAATTCGCCTGATCACGTGAGAGAAATGTAAGTTGCAGAAATCGCTTATAAAAACGTGTAATTCAATATTTTTAGTCACGGCGTTTTCGTTTTATGTAACTATATACCCTTCACAATTTCCTTCAATCTCCTTTGATGGATGTTTAAGAGCGTGAGTCTGTAATATGGAGAAAGACGCCGATTTTCATGTTAACTCATGGATAAATATCCAATTTGGAATGGATGACGGTAATTCAATATTTATTAAACTTGTAGTTTATTGTTAGTCATTATTTCTAAAACAATGATTTTTAATAAGCGTGTCTTGGGAATAGTTGCAGTAATGTTATGCGGTGCGAAAAAATTCCGGGTTTTAGAGCCTCGTTATAATGCAAACACAAATTTCGTCGGCCTCTTTCAGAAAAAAGTGATGACAAATTTCAGCGGTGGAAAATTGTTTCGGTGCTTATCTGTGGCACGGAGGCCTACATTATTAAAACAATGATATTTTTGTCCCTAATTAAATTCTTTGAACTATGGTATTTAGGCCAACCCCTTGTGCCATTAGCTTCGCTAAAAAGGGCGGGTAATATTACTTTGGCGTGGATGGTTTAATTAGCTTATACACTATAATAGGCAATCTTTTTGATAGGCATTAAAAATAACCAGTGCGGTTTAATGGCATTAATCACGACCCATAAGTCATTAACCAATATCTACAAGAAAAAAATTAAAAATGTGTGTCAGTGTGACTTCTTGAACTAACTGAGGGGAGAATGTTTCGTAGTTACTTGGAAGGTTCTATCTAGCCCATAAATCGTCTCCAAGGTCAGGAACATTTTCCCATTCAAGGAAATTTAAATGAGCTGTAAACTTGACTAATACGACAATTTAATATTTAAATTACGCATATTAGTTCTAAGTAATAGCGTTGCAGCGCTGAATTGCGAGACAGTTTCCTCCACTTGGACGTTTTGTTTAAACATTAATCCGTAATTGTGTACATTTATATCTGTTGGTGGTGGTTTCGCTTAATTTCGTATGAGTTACAACTCATAATGTACGCGAGTTAGCCATGTATGCAAACATATACATATATCTTAGTTAGAGCAGAAAGTTGCAAATAGAGGCGTGTACCAACGGATTTTAATTGTGCATGATTATAAGCTTATTTATTCGTGTTTTCGCCGCACCAATTGCTAAAACAAACAATTTTAATCTACTGCATTTAATTTTACACACCAGTTTATCATGTACATGATACAAATATTAGTTAATAATAGACCATTGGAGCGATTTAAAATCGATGGGATAATACTTACACATGACTTCCTTATTGGTATTTTGTCACAACACAAACGATAAAAAACGGTTCACGAAACTTTATCGAAGTGGATACAATAAAAAAATAATTAGTTTCATTTTTATTGCCTTTAAGCAGCTATTTGGTCGCTTCCTCATGTACCGATATAACTCCCAATCGAAACGGCTCCCGCAAATCCGTGGAAAACGATATTCGTTCAAGGATTTGCCCCCAAATATTGACAAACGCAAACCCTTAGCTGCCCACAACTTTTAAATTGGAATATAGATTTCGGAGACGCATTCGGAATTAATAATGGCCATTGAAATTGACTGTCTTCCATCCACAAAATGTTTTGTTATTCATTGCTTTTTCTGATTCGAATCCCGAGTGGAAATTAATAAACTGCCAATGTTACACCCAATGTTTTCTTCTTCAAATATTTATTTGTATCATGACGTTTTCTTTTTGAAAGTAATTATAAGACGTGTACTAATGAACAAAGAGAAAGGGAACATTTTTAATTATTCCATTTTTATTTTGTTCTTGACATCCATAATTAATGCAATTTTCCTTTTCAGGAGACAATATTAAAGAATCCTGCACCATGCTTAGCAGTAGGAGCTTGTGGGAATTCGCAGTCATCCTGTTGTGTTCTTGCAGCTCGACAGTTTACGGTGAGTTGATAATAAAATAATTTATCAAAATTACCTCATGAATGTGTAAAATAACCCATTCAGGCCAACGTTTGACGTTAATTTAATGTTTGGGTTTATTGTTCGGAGATATCCAATTAGACCTTTTATTATAATATATCATGGGTTATATTAATTTGCCCGAAGAGCGGTTTTGGTATAATTATAACTCTATTAAAAGTGAGTTGAGGTATATTTTAGCCACGTCCAAGAAGGACGATAAAGTTTCACGGCTTTACCCCGTGGATATAGTTTTTAAATATTCAAAACTTACACCAAATGATTCTTTATTTGATTTTTGATTTTAGTTATAATAACAATGTGAAGTGGATATTACCATTCCAATGGCGACGGATATTTTTTATAAACATGATTTTGGATGTGCAAATTCGCATATTCTGATGGTCGATTCATTTGAGTTCAAATGCAGAGCACAGACAGTTTATGCATTACAGTTCCAACATAAAGGAATTGCATTCTAGACTTTTGTGTTTCAATATTCAGTTGCAGGATACTTCCTTTTCTGAGCGAATGGTTCACCAAAGCTAATGCTACATTAATATGGATGAAAGCATCCAGTTATGTATGACTATCTAAATAAATAAAAATGTATTCAGAAATATATAATAAACTGTAACAAGAGAGCACGGCTTGAGAATTTGCGGTAAATTTAGTACTAATTAATTTTAAAAGTTAATTACGTTCGGTTTCATGTAAGTTTTAAACTAATAAGGTTGAATTTTAGGAATATTCACATATTAAATAATATATGATGTAAATTAAGGAAAAGTTTTAAGGCGCCAATTAATTATTTACATAATTTCCTTTATGGTTTCAGTACACTCCACATTCCTTTCAGTTAAATCCTTCTTTGAGGTAATATTATCATAATTAATTACTTGGTTTTTACACAAAGTGCAAAGCAACGTTAACCACAAGCAAATTGGTATTTATTAATTTCCTACATCTTAATAGAGAGAAATTTAAAAGAAGCTAGCGCAGTACTTATTTATTGATGTATTTTATAACGGTCCCAAAATGACCCGGAACAAAACTCGTAATGAATTTAAGGCCGGCGAAAAATCTAGGTTAAAGCTCCGTGGCACTTTAATACCTAGAATAAAATATTTGCTGCCGTCATAAAGTATAAAAGCGCCGAATAAAAAAATGCTCCAAATTTGTTCGACGCCTACATTGATAAATATTTGTACCATTTCCTAAACCACAAAAGAAATACTAATCTTTGTCAGTCCCAAACTGCTTTTGGCCCCTCGGTGTATTAGTCAAACCTTACATTATTTTCCGCGCCCTAGGTTTTATGAAAGGGCCCGAAAATACATAAATATCGACGAATAAAAATGTGTATCCCGTTTTATTAACTCATTCCACTCCAGGTCAGGTCACTGATGTCAGACCAGATATATGTGCCAACTCCAGACACGCATCACGTTCTCGATTCTTCAGCATTAAGCCTACCACGAACTTATAACATGACGTTAGTTTTTCATTTCTATTGCGAGATATTTATTTTGAGGGTTTTATCCTATTAATTTTGTATCTTTATAAAGTTACTAAATCGTTTTAAGTATAATTAATCAACGTGTAACCACTGAAGCATCTACAGGGGTGAAAGCAGTCAGCAATTTGTAATTAATGAACAAATACGTCGGATTATTGTGTTAGGTACACTTTAAAATTTTACAAGTGGCTCTCCCATTGTTCCAAATTTTATCGGAGACTCGAAATAAATTAAGCACGTGCTAAGAACTCTGGCTTAATATAAAACCTAGCTGCGGGATATGCCTGGATTTACATGCAATATACATTAAACCAAACAATCAAAAATGTGTTAGGTGCAATATTTAAGCTATTTGTTTGTCTACGGGAGTTTAATGTCAAGCTGAGCGCAGAATGAACTTTGCCCTCCTGCAGGTAACACATGTAGCGAACGAGTCCTGGCGCTATTCCTCTACATCATTTTTGAAATAAAGGAATCGATCTTTCGTAAAACCACCGACTGCTGTCTATTGTGGTTTTAAACAAATAAAGATGAGAAGACACTTTTATATTACTACATTAAGTTAAAAGGCTCTTAAATTAAAAATGGAAAAAACCAAAATCGTTTTAAAAATTAATGTTGATGTTTTATTATTTTCTTAGTGAATTTGTAAAATTAGAGTGGAATATTAAAATATGTTTTAAATTAGAAAAACCAACTTCACAAATATTAAATTCTCTATAGAGTATGTTCGTGGTACTTCCCCGAATTGACGGTGAATTATTAAACAGGCTCTCCCAATTTGCGTCAAATAATTTAGACTACAGGAACAAAAGCACGAAATAAAAAATGCAAAACACGCCGCAGTTCTTTGTTTTACGCGACAAAATGAAGGTCCCACCTGAAATGAATTTCTTCTCTTTCAATCGTTCATCCCGACATGTGGCAAATATATATCCTGTGCCTTGTCTGGATGTGTGTTAACACAGATAATATGATCATTAAAATTACATGCCGACAAAATGTACTTTTTGCCTTTTTACGTTGGAAAGGTTAACAACTTTACGCAGGCAAAATTAATGCCGAATTAGGTTTTAAGCCTGACGTAATTTTAATTAGATTCGTTGCTGTTTCTATGAACCATTTTCTATTTAACTTTTAAGTTATTTATGGGATTTGCACTTTTGTCTGGTAGCAGTTTAATTTGGGGGTTGTTTTACGACAGTCCGGTCACTAAGCGGTCAGTTAGCTTAATCTGGACCGTGAACGTCACTCAGATTTCGGGTTGTGAAATTTTGTTAATTGCTTTTGTTATAAACTAGGACATTTGAACCGTTGAATAATTTGATAGAAATATGTGAATAATAGTTCAAATCAATTTTTGTCTCTTTTGTATATAAATCAAGTTTTAGTACACTTTATGTTCTCACAGTTTCATGATAAGACAGATCAATTTCAACAGGCAAAACATTTACAGAACTTGAGCTTTGATTGTATAGTTAGTTTTAAACTTAAATCTTTATGTATTACTTGTTAATTTCGATTTAAACAATCAATAGAACAACCGTTAATTTAAAGGTTTTAGAATTTCATTGTAGCAATGAAACCAATTTTTACTATCCTCCAGTGCAACGATGTTAGCTTCCCATTTAAATGCAAAAGTGTTAATTACACTTAAATCAGATTTATGGATACTTTGCACTTGGTTAACTCATTAGAAATCAACAATTTTGAAACAGTTCTAAATTCAAATCGCATAAATCAGTTTTTTCCAAGCTGTAAGTTAGTGTTCCCGGCAAATTCGGCTTGTTGTCAGACTACGTGCTAGATTAAATCTTAAGCAAAGTAATTTAAGTTGGTTGTGAGATTCTAATCTGGCACACACGTAAGTATGCCGCAGGTCTTTGGTTACAGTTCTTGCACCGTAAAACCCCAAATGCATTGTCTTCGAGTCTTAATATAAACTGCCCCACCAACACTGCAATTAACAGGATGTTATAAAATACACTCTGCATATATTTCACGGAGGCAACCCCACGGAAACTCCGGGGACAAAAGCTTGTTTGGCACCCCTAACCCAGCTGGGTTTGTTTTACTGTCTACCACTCGTACTGTGTGTCGGAACAGAACGGATTCTCCTTAGAATTTTACCGGTTAATGCATTACATTACAGTTTTTCTTTGCTGAGGATTAATTGCAGGATAAAGAATGACTAATTAATCCGTTTATAATTTATTGCTATTATTATTAGTAGTAGCTCCGGTTGGAAATATAATAAGACTGTTAATTAATCCTTCTGAAATATAATGCGATGTTGTTGTTGTTGTTGGTACGTTATCAGAAAAGTTCCGGAAATGAATTTCGAATGGAACTAAGTACAGGATAAAATATACTGTTCGTGTACAGGAATAAATGAATAAATATGTATAATATTCACATTAGATTTTTCTTAGTATATTACTTTTTATATGAAATTTGCCTGCAGAGCTGAATATATAATTTCTCTATTCGATATGAGCATACAAAATCAAATTTCAAATATAGTTGATGATGTTGGTGAGATTAGATTTTTGTTTCATAAGGCATGAGTGATTGATAATCCAATATTTTGACTAAATTAGATTTTCAAGAAACAAATAATTATTTTAATGGTAAAAAGTTTAAACAATATTTTTTGTGTGGTTTATTACATTTTCAACAAATATTACGAAGCTCCTTTTTTATTTTTATGGGTATTATATAAGAAATACATATGTTATACTAAAAATAGTATATAGTAATACATAAGTAACTCTAATAATATATAACTTTTTTATGTTGTAAGTTACATACACTCTTTAAAATATATATTTTTGAAACTATTAATAATTAAACTATAAATTTACAAATTTTTCGTATAATATTATTAACTTTAAAACACGTTAATTTTTTTACATAAAATTTTAAATTGATGTAATAAATTCTGTACTGTTTTATTTATATAATTCTAACAATTCTCTATTTCCGAATAAAACGCTTTTTTTTTTAATTTGAAGATTAATGAAGCATTAAACAAAAAAAGTTTTCTAAGAAATCTTCATTGGGTCTGTTAATACATATATAGAAATTTATGTCTTTTCTAAAAATCGTCTTTGTTTTAGGAACCTAATTCGAACCTTTTATTAGTAAATGTGGAATTTTAGCAGTGTTTGTAAAATCGGTGGTCAAAATTTGGGAGCAGTTACAACATGTCTAATAATAAAGAAAATTTAAATAATTTTCTCCTTCAAATTTAAACTTAAAAAATTGTTTTTTTTTTCTTTCATTTCTTCGAACCTTAAAACGGAAATATCTCAAAAACAGCTCTGTTAACGAAAATTAATCGAGATTAGGATAATACATATCAAATTAACCACAATTGGACTGAATATTACGGAAATATGATAAATCAATTTTGATCATCTATCTTTGAAACACCTTATGTATGGACCATACAATATAAAACTGTTTTTAAATCAGAGACAGTGAAGTCTCATTTTCCATAATTCACGTCACCTTGATAGTGTTATATGAACAAACTTTGGAACAGTGTAACATGTGTGCACTGGTAGAATAATATTTGATACACTAAGCTAAAATTGAGGATATTGGTTTGCTGATCTCCAAATATTCCACCCCTGCGGCTTCAGGGAACTTAACCCCAATCCCACACATAAGCTTTACCCTCCTGCCAATAGCCTAATATAAATGGAATTGATCTGCAACATAAACGGTACACTGTTTTGAATATTACCTCCATAACTCACGCAGATAGAAAAACAGGGAACAACACCGAAACGATGCATTACTAAAAATAATAAAAACAAAATAAAATTTTATTTATTACCAGTACCACACGTGAAATTCGTTTAGCTCCACTAATGTGTGGATAGCGTGGCAGTTCACCTTCTCGACAGCCAGTCGAAAATCACTTCGGAAACGCGGGGTGAACAGACACATTTGCGCCGAGATATTCGAGGGCACGTATAAAAGAAATAAGGACCTAATTTGCGTTGTGATACCAGCCAGTGCAATCACAAATTTGATTTCCTGCGGCGTTTACCCAGCGAAATAAATCTGGGCGAGGCAAATCCTGTTTTCCGGGGCGCCGTGTAAAATGCGCCTTACATCCTGTTAATTTTTGCAGGGATTTCTCCAGATTGAATATTTGCCTAAATTATTTATAGAAATAAATTAGCATTATATCCAACAAAATTTTGTATTTGGTTAATTTAATTTAAAATTCAGATTCGGATATAATATATACGGTGATATACTTTATTGCCGCCCGGCACGAAAATTCATACTTCACATTCAACCAAAAAAAAAAAAATATGTTCATTTTATTGTCTAAACGGAACATATGCACGCCATATCCCTCGCAATTTTGCTGTTCCACGAAATTGATACATTAATAACAAAAATGCTGCCTTACCTACCTTAGCTTAGCACTTTATAAAATTGTAATAAAAAATGGAAGAAACATTGATATATGTTTGGGCAATATATTCCAGTAGAAGTATTAATTTCTAATGTAACGTTCCGCCTGTCACAAAAGGGTTTTTTATTCCATCGCGAATTTAGCCTGAATAAAAATGGTATTTCACGAATGAAGAACGCTAAGAGAAATTAACGAGCAATTGTAATTTGCTTTGCACAGACATATTTTGATATTCGAGAACGTACTTCAACGTAATCAGATAAAAGCGGGCACAATTTACATCTCGGTTATCTGTTTCAGCGGAGGTGTAATATGGCCGTAATAATCCAGGCCTCAGTTTCTCCAAATGGCTCAATATTCAGGAATTCGTGTAAAACCTGGATATAGTCCCCTATAACTTTTTGACTGCGTCTCCGAGATAGTTCTGTATTTTAAATTTTAAAAGTTGTCCGTAATGAAATTCTTAACGATATCGAAAAAGTTTCCTTTTCATAAACTACGCCACGAATTTGCAGTTCGATGTATATTTTACTGGGATTGGGGAGGATTTAACGGAGGATATCTTTTGTACATTTTTTCGGCCATATTTATAGCTGTCATATTTCATTTATAATTAAGCCTGCTAATTCAAATTGGATTATTGAATCCTACAGTCCTTTGTAAATTGCCAAGTTTCATTAAAACCTAATTATCAGGGTGAAACTTAATAAATCTAATTATAGCAAACTGTTCAAACAAAATAAGACAAGAAGCCACTTAACTTCCTCGTAAAAGAGTTGGATACCTTTATAAAATTGTTTTATCGGATGTTAAATAGTTTATTATTTACTTTCGTCTTTAACAAAAGTTTGTTACAATCATAAAGGCTTTCCGAAAGTTATATCAAAACTCCAAACACTTTACTACTTTATTATTATTAAAACTAAGAAGTTTTAGCCATCAAACTTCTGCTAGAGACTTATAAAATTCCAAAAAAATTTTAAACTTTGTCCTTCGCAACGTCCCGCATTTTGTTCACCAACGAGTTCACGGCCGTACTTAATAAAACGAACTGTTTAATCCAGCATATAACTTTTATATGGAATTTTAAACATTTTTATATTTAAAACATTATAACACCTTTAAACTTGCTTCCAAAGTTAATTTATAACACCATCACGTTGATCTGAAACTTTAATTAAAATACATCTTAACGAATCAATCAATTACCATAAGATACAAGGTATTCCAAATCGAATAAAGCTGGAATTACGGCTCTGAGAATATTATAGAGCTGTCGTGAAAGAACCAATCACTTAAACAACCCCACTTAAAATATCAGCAGTCGGATCCCTGCACAGTTTAACACATCAGCTGTAAAATCGATTAACTTTTTATGAGGGCAGTTGTCTGGAAAATGTCAGAATTTTTTTAAAACAATATCCCCATTAATTTATTATGGGGTTCTCACATTCCCGGTGGATTAAACGAAAAACGTTTGTAGTTTGAGATCTTGTCTCATCTTAAATCCTTAATTAAAAGAATCTTGGCAAGCAAACTTTGTAAGTTCTTTCGAATTATAATTTGTCTATTTGTAGTGCTTTTTTATTGAAATGGAAAACATTTTTGAACTGTTCATTAAATTGGCCAATTTTTAACAAAGTTTTTTATAATCGCTTAATCTCTAATCTTTGACCAATTCGCAATTTTTTAATGTCTAAATTTCATACGAGCCGAATTACTTCTTGAACAATTTGACGCTAATAAATTTGCCAAGGAGGAAAGTATTGTGTTCTCAAACCAATTTACAGAGAAAACTTTATATCTGGTGTCATAGAAATAAATTTCTGAATCAGTTATAGAAAGAACTTTGCTTTCAAAAGTTCACTTTACGGTTATTGGTAATTCTGCCGGAAACAAGACTTTCGGGCAAACACAAATTTGATCAGATGATTTACGTTCGCTCGATATTAACTGAATTACGGATTTAAATGGAACATCGGGTCGGACTAAAATTTGTTTTTGGTTAAATATTTATTTGCCCATGTTAAAAAAAATGAATTATCTCGATTGAAAAGTCCGAAATGTGAAAGTCGTTAAAAAAATATGAATATTTGATAAATGTTGTGGATTTAGGACTATACGTATGCACGGCCTTTTGTAATTTGCACGGCTCGAATAATTCATAGTGACGCACTTTTATTACAATCGCTCGTATAATTTAGTAGTTTACGTATGGAAATTAGTTTTGTATTGTTTATATAGGAACTTAGAGTTACATCGGTTTAACTTTATGAATATTGAAATTTCATTGATCCAAAACATTGTTTACCGAAATTGCATTTAACTGAAAACTTATTGTTTATTCGGATTAAACTGTCTGTTCTATTTTGTTGATCAATAAAATAATATTCAACATTTTATTTTGTATTTACGTTTTTAAAGAGTTTTGGAATTTTCACAGTTATTTCCTAATAACTCTCACCTAAATGGTATTTTACTCTAAATATTTGTATCACTAAATTAATTCAATGCATTCGTAACAATACTATTGTTATTTGAACTTATGATAAGATAACATTGGTGCTGACAGGTACTACTAGTAATTGGGCAGGACAAAGTGAAAATAGATGCAACCAAATATCTAGGGTCGTCGATAATACCATTGATACCGTATTTGATGATCAAATAAAGAGGAGACCCCTTAAAAGGACTGATTGATGAGATTAATTGACAACCTTTATTTGAAAATATGTTACTAGGTTTCTAGTGATTAGTTTTCAACAATAATCTCCATTTGCTTTTGAAATAATGGATTCCATAAAACGTTCAATATCCATTAGAGCTGGTACAAATTTGGTAATTTTTCTTGAAGGTTTTGTGTGTCACTCAAATTGATCGATTATTTAGTTTTATGAACTAAATTCACTGCAAATACATTAAGCATGTGAAGTGAAGGATTTACTGTGCTAATAAATACTAGGATTTTCATAACTTGTGTCTTGAAGTACTTACAAGTTTGTGGCGATTTTATTGTATAATAATATAACTAAGATATTAAAGTATTTTGGTTTTAAATTTCCTTCCTAATATTATTTTTTAATTAATTTAGAAGAAAAATTAAATAAATGCAAGGAAAATTTATAAAAAAGAAAAAAAATATCTAATTTTAAATATAAATATAAAAAAGATGATTTAATGGAAAAATAAAATACTATAATACTATAAAATAATAAAAAATATTTTAACAGGAAAAACACTTGTTGAGAAATTTTAATGAAATTTTTAAGTACAAATGATTACAATTTCTAAGTGTGTGTAAAAATGTAACATTAAATTAATTTAAAATAATTAATGGATTATTTTAAAATTGTTATATTATGTATAGAACAAATTTTATTTTTTTAAGTGTTAATGATAATTAATAAAATAAACAGGGAATTTGTGTATAGACAATTAATATTAATCTATACTTTATCAATTTTATATAAAATAATTCTAATTAAGTTATTATTAACAATCTACAACAATTACATCGGAAAATTAATTAACTGTTTTGTTTGAAATTTTACGGAAACTAAATAAAAATAAAACAAACATTTCACTACAATTTTTAATACTATAATTACATTTTTGCGTTTGTTATATTTTCATAATTAAAAATATGTATAGGAAAAAACATTCAGTTTGGAAATGTAAATTTTATGTATATCATTAGGCTACTCTTTTGTTGAAATTTCTACTTCTTTGTTACTCATTATTTTGCTACATTATTACACATGAACCTTAAAAAAATGTATATAATTAAAAATCTAGGTATAAAACAAAATGAATGGAAGTTACCAGTAATCTCTTTCAATTGTAAACACATTTTTTAATAATTTATCAATTAAATGAGTTAACCATTAATTTTCTTAGACACTTTAAGCCATCGAGTTTTTTTCGAGTTTAATGTTTATAAAATGAACCTCAATAATTTCGCTACACCACTTCTTGATGACTTTTTTCCACGGACAGCTTTACTAGTTTTCGTAAGCGTCTTACCGAACTCATTTATCTTTATATCGCTGACATTAATCTTGTTGTCTGGATGTTCTCTAGGTAACATAAATATGTGGTTAATATAATTTATAATTAAGACAGACGAGTCATATAATTGACTTTCATGCGGATTGATAAATATGTTACGTTGTTGACTTACTCGTAGTATATGGTGCAATTTTCCCACTGGTAAATGATGACGGAACAAAAACCGAGGTACAAATGTATTGGGAATGCTTAAAGCGGAGAACAAAGCACTAATTGAACGTAATATTAATTAAAGTGCTTCCATAAAGGACTTTTTAGCTCCCTATTTTGTACAATTCGTTGAAATTATTCTCATTAAGAGTTCCATAGTAGTTGCCTTCGCAAACATTTATTTAAGATAATATGAAACAAATAGAAAGGCAAAGCGGACTGCATAAAAGATGGGAAAACTTAATTCCGAATAGTTCTGATATTTCGAATTCATGTTTAAATTCTAGTGGCAATCAAGAATGTCGGAGGTAATGCTTTGGAATTAAGATATTTGTTTCGTTTTGCGATTGAATCACTCTTCGTTGAAAAAATGTTTGTAATTCATTAGAGATATGAAAATCTTGCTCGAAAAATTATTCAAATATCCGGGAATCCGGATTTTTAATGCGGCATAACCGGGCTTTTGTGTTTATACCCCAGGCAACGGTAATTGTAACTTTTTAAGCTAAAAACTTCAACTCCCCAACGACGCGTAATACACGGTCTGCAACTGGAAAATACACACTCCAAATATTGTTTTAAAGATCTGGTGTTTAAGAAAATACAAAAAGCACTAAATGTTAAGGTTTATCACCGCCATTAAAAATAAAACTTGCAGAGATGGCCCATTGTTTCGCTGCGATAAATTTTTATTTCGGTCTCGAAAGAAAAACAAAAAGGACAGAAACCGTATGGAACGCCACACCTTTCACGCATATGTTTTATTCAAGTGGCTCCCCAGAGAAATGCAAACGCAACAATAGAAAACTTTAATCTTATTTAATCGCTTTCTTATTTAATTTGCTATAAACTGCCTTTAGTGCTGACATAAAGATGTATTTTTATTTTCCTTCTACGGTCGAACGTAAATTGATTTTCTAATAAGGAAATCTGAAATCGATCATAAAAGTATAATTTTTCAAATAATTTTATTGTCCGAATTGCGTTGTTAAATTTTTACTGGTTGTTTATTACACACCAAGGTTCGTATTTGGTGTACGACAATTGCAGAAACAACGAAACTCCCTTTTAATTTTCTCACGTAGCACACCACCTCGTGGACATTTATCCAATCCAATATTTCGTTAACTCACCAACAGTAACGTAGATCTACGATAATAAGATCTGTCCAAAACATCGAAAACAAAATCTAATTTGGCGAATTCCGTAAATGGTGTAAGTATGGAATAAATTCCTTGCAGTTGCCGCGTCTCTGGAGTGCAGCGGACCAATCCGGCACATCTGAGGTCGCCGATGCAATTCTCTTCTATAAATTAAACTTATTTCGGGGCTTAAATAAAGTATTTAGTCCTCCGCGAAGCCAGTATTTATTAGTGCAGCCAATAACGTAGAAATGATACAGGTAAATTCGGTAAGGAAATAATAGGATCGGAATAATTGCCAACAGCTTGAATCGAACTACGATAATTTACATTTTGGGGCCGCTTCATGTGGACAGCTAAATGAAATAATGCAGTGAAGTTGTGGTGCATTCACCAGCCACATTTATCACGACCACAGTGGTGGCTGCATTAATTCACAGTATTAATTGAAATAATTATACCGATGTTTGAGAAAAAAATTCACATTAAAAAAGTTTAAGTTAAATAAAATAGTCACTATGAAATAGGTGTATCACTTTAAAAAGTGTTTGTAACTTTTTATTTAACAAATATATCCAAATAAAATTTTGTTCATTTATAGCGTACTCCCTTATAAACTAAATAATAAATTGTACAGGAATTAATCATAGTAGAGAGGGGCTTAGCTAAAATTAAAATATTAAATAATATATATATATATATATATATATATATATATATATATATATATATATATATATATATATTCATATGAATGTAACATTATAAATTGTCGAAAAATTAAAGATATACTCAGTGATTCTTGAAGGTTATTTGCGGATTCCAGATTTCTTATGCGTCGACCTAGAATGTCCCAAATATGTTCTATTGGATTCATATCGGGACTATTCACAGGCCACTTCATAACCCCCAAATTCTTTAAAGAAATTTTGAACAACTCTGGCACTGAGTGGTTTTGCATTATCTTGATGTAAAGTGAAATTTGATCCATACTGATTCATGAAAAGCAACACAATAAGTTGCAGAATATCGCCAATGTAATCAGTTGGGCATCAATAAGGCTTAAAGGACTGTATGTCGGTTATGAAGTTATACCTGCTCCAAAAGTTCTTCTTTTAGCCTCAGTTATATTCAAATATAATTCTTTTGGGCGTCTACAGACTCTTTGTCGTGCGTCATTTGATCTTAAGTAAAACTTATGGTTTCCTATGACTAATACCACTTTTTCTGCACCGATTGAACAATCTGTGAGCAAGTTTGCCTTGTACCTTTGCGATCGACTTGTAGATGTGCAGAGACGAATATGTTACCTTTTGTTTAGTAGTTTATTTTTAATGATAATTTTATACATTTTAAAAACTTTTAATTGATAACTAAAATGATAAATATAATTAAATGAATGATTTAAATATGCATATACAAGATCATATTAAATTTGTTTCAAATTAGTCATTAAATTTACGTTTCAATTTGAAGTTAATTTAATGAAGTTTATAATAATAAATTAAATTTGTATAATATTTTTCAATTAGAATAAATAATTAGTATTTAACTAAGTATATATTTAATTTATAATAATTACGTATACCTATGTAATAGGTAAATATAATCTACTTATTTACTTTTATAATTAATATATTCATTTTGTTAAATATTAGCAGTGTAATTTACGTGAATAATAGAAATAAATTCGTTAATATTTTAAATTAAATTAAATTGAAAACATTTCAATATAATTTTGATCTCTGACAATATTTTTTCCAGCAAAATTAAATTTATGCTGCTATTGACTTATATTTAATTAAATTGATTGTTTTACGAAACGTATAATACATTTTAAATATTTAGATTAATTTTAATTGGTATTTTTAATGTTTTCTAATTATATTATTTAAGGTAAATACACTTATTTAATACAATGTATTAATTTATTTTATGCTAGTATATTTAGGAAGTTTCACATTCAGTTCGTTGAGTTCCTAAAATAAAAGTGTAAAAAGTATGAGTAAAGATACGAGCTGGAGTGTTCCAATATAGTAAATAAAGGTTTTGTGCTTCTATTCATTTAACATGCCTGAAGCTTACAAAAAACGCTTTAGAAACAAGCAAAAGTGAGAAATAGCTTTTAAGATTGACGTTAACGATGTGTTTGAAAATTTAGTTCCAGTAAGAAAAGAATCTATAAAAAAATACTATCTTGAACATTCTAAATCCTCTTATAAATCGATGCATCTATTGTTTTAATATTCACTGCAGTACTTCTATGCATAATTAAATTCATTTTAGAATAAATAAAATTATAAATAACGAATTGATTAATTTAATAGAGTTAAAATTATATTGAAATCTACCGAGACAACCAAATCCAAATTTTGAGAATCAATGTGCAATAAATTTACGTGGAAAATTTATATCTGTGAATCCATTTATAAATTTGTACCGCTTTTTCGCATCCCTGAATAAAACACGAGTCATATATTTAATTTATTGTTCACGTGAGAGTTCACGCTTCTATAAGTTGTTTTCATGTTTTCGAATCCCGATGGCGATATAAATTCGGACATAATATCAATACTGCACGCGAATTTAATTGAAACACGAAAAAATTGTAATCTTAGCTTGTGTAAAACGTAATTAATATTCGATAAAAATCAATTGAATTTTTTACACAGCTACGAATGCGTTGGATATGCGGATTGACGTCTTTTCTTAAACACAGTGCGAAACGCCATAATAGGGAGTAATGGGCCGTGTATTCCGGGACCTCGTGGAACGTTTACTCGGCGCAAACACTGATGCATAAATTAGTTTTAAATTTCCGTACGCCGCAAACAATGCCCTGAATTTGTTGACATTTTACTTTAAGTTCATCGCTCAATAGAGCTCATGCATGCGACCGACGTAATTTTCAGTGGCAGTTTTCAAGTTCTGAATGCCCATGCATGGAAAAGTAGGACTGGGTAGAATGCGGAATGTCGGTCTGGCTTATGTTATTTTAACGAAATTTACGATAATGCACTAAATGCATTTTCAAACGGGTGGTTGTTAAATTAAAAATTATTGTACTGGATGTTTTAAACTTAAATAAATGATTTATTTATTTATTCTAATTTTTACTCTCATTTATATTTACCGATTTATTTGGATTCGTACAGTCAAAATGATATAATATACTTCATTTAAGAGGAAGAGATGTAAAAACAAGCTCTTTTTACGATTTTGCCCTGGTCACCTCCTTCTCCCGACTCCCAATTAAATGTGTTTGGAATCAGATAGGAAGAAGCGTATATAATATACCTAGATAGCCAAGGGCACTGGAATA
This sequence comes from Aethina tumida, assembly GCF_024364675.1. Classification (NCBI taxonomy): domain Eukaryota; kingdom Metazoa; phylum Arthropoda; class Insecta; order Coleoptera; family Nitidulidae; genus Aethina; species Aethina tumida. The sequence continues at coordinate 16,222,096 of NC_065437.1, read as the reverse complement.
AATGTGAAACATTTTCAGTAATTTTGAATTACCGTCAGTTTTTAACAAAATATTATGTTTCATTATTTTTTATGTACGAATTTATTAATTATATTTTATATTTGTTTTATTAGTATGTAGAATAGGGTTTTTCGAATGTAATTATTTTTTGTTATGCTACTGCATTTGGTTGTTTATAAAATGGTAATTTTGTATTTTTTTAATTTTTATTTTATGAGCAGAATGTTGTTTGCACACATTTTTAAAAATTAATTTGTATAAATCTCTTAAATAAATAACGTAAATGATAATTTGATGTATTATTTATATAAACTTTTGATAGATTGAAATTAAAAACTTTATTTTATTTAAATATTTTAGTGATAAATTCAATTTATCATTATTTTTATTCAAATTTATAATGACGATATGTGATTAAAAACTGAAATTAAATGTTTTTAATACCTTTTTTTTACCTTTTTTGCATGTATTGAATAAATTATTTTTTACAAATGTGGAACTAAAATATTCGTTGCTTATTTCAAAGACACAAATCTCTTATATAAATAAAATAAATGAGTTTATATATTTTATTTTAAAAATTTAGTGATAAATATAAATTTAAAATCTCGCTAAAATTAACTTTATTTAATTTTATAATATAGTGCCGATTTGTTTTGGATATTTTTATAATACTTATTATATACATGACATTTCCATTATTTTGTAATAGTCAAATAATTGAAACAGATATATCCAATTAAAATTTTGTAAAATTTAGTAGTAACATTTGAATTGATCCCTTTAAAAACAACTTGCTGTGATTAACTAGGATTATCAATTTAAATTAATTAACAATTTATATTTGTAAATTAAGTAAATCGATATATACCAAAAATAATTAATTTTTATACTCTTTATTTTCATGAGAGTCAAATAAATATTTGAACAATTTTGTTTAATTAAGAGAAAATTGAGTTCGGATCAAGAGTTAAATACATACATAATTTTAAATTTACAATTTTTTTCAATTTAATTTAAATTTACGTCCATATACAGTTTATTATTTAGTATTATTCAGTCCTATTTTATATAGTAATTAATATATAAAAATGTTTACTGTAGCAACATTTTTTAGAAAGTTACCATTAATAAAACTAACTGACATTTTAATATAGAGCCTTCTATACTACTTTAAATAGCTGAATTAATTAGTTCTCTCATTATTTCAAACAATATCAAACGTACACATGTAATCATCAATGTTTCAGTAATCAAATGTTAATAGAGATGGATGAAAATAGGTTTTTTGTAGAGTTAATTATATAAGTAATTAGTAAATATCAACTGCCAATTTAGTAGCTATTTAACAATTACAAAGCATATTTTTTTAATCATTTGATATATAATAGACATTAAACTGAATGTTAATTAATACTTGGCTCCATTCGCCATTTTTTAAAGTTTTTTGAAAGCAATAAAAAATTGATTGTATTTAATTTACTTAAGTTATGAATATAGTTGGTACATAATATAGACAAAATTTCGTGATGAATGTCATCGATAAATATTAGTTTGAATAAATTAAGCGGCACTGTTCGACTAATGCCGTCCGGAATTATTTTCCCGTTCTATCTGCATTTTATCCGTGCGACTGCATCTCGAACTGAAATGGTAGTTAAATCAATTTGTATTTATGCTAAGCTCGGTGTAATTTAGGGTCGGCGTATTAAGAATAATAGAAACGATGGCGCGGGTGAATCGGTCTGCGAAGAATCCACGCTGCAACAAGACAGATTGCGTGGAAAATCACTACATTGGTCGCCCCTAAAAGGCACGATCCATTTTCGGATCGGGGTTTTAAGATTGAGCGGGATAGTTTTTCAGGTTAATGCCACTTTGCTACTCGCAAATTGAGCGGGAATCGTTTATTGAATTCATTTTATGATCTTAATGTACGATACAACAATTTTACATCAATTTAGGGAGAATTTTGACTTTGACTAATACGAGGTGACTTTTTTATCCTGAAACATTTCAATTATCTCGAGTAAAAAGGTCAATTTAGTCATTCCATAAGAGAAGTAAACCCCATATAATAAAATTGAAATTAATTAATTTTAATACCATTTTTCTCTTTTATTTATACTACTTTTTATATAATTTTTGTATGTATTGAATAAATTATCGATTAAAAATTTAAAACTAGAACAGTTGTTGCCAGAAAAGTCTATTTAAAAAGCGAAAATAACTGAAAGGCAAAAATTTCGGGGTGTTTCATATTCCATCAACTAAGCTATACATCATCCCATCGAAACTGATTGAATACTATTAGAAGAAATATAAATAAACAAAAAATAGACGTATACCATTAACTGGTGAATGGACTAAATAAAAACAAACATGAACTTGATTATAGTGTGCAGAGTGCACCTAAATTACTCTAATAAACTAGTATAATAGAGGATTTTTATTGATAGTAATATTTATTAGGATTATAATCTATTTGCCTATATTTAGATAGAAAAAGAGTTAGTTATTTATTTTTTAAGTTAACATCGATAAAATGTGCTCATACTTTACTAAAAGTTTGTCCAAAATGTGAATGTTGAAAAACAAAAAAGTAACCTTAGTGTCGCAAATAATTCAGACCTGAAAAGTCTATTTAAAAGGTAAAAATAACTGAAAGACAAAAATTTCGGGGTGTTTCATACCCCATCAACTAAGCTATTCTTCATCCTATCGAAACTAATTGAATACTATTAGAAGAAATATAAATAAACATAAAATAGAAGTTTACCATTAACTGGTAAATGGACTAAATGAAAATAAAAATGAAATTGATTATATTGTGCAGAGTGCACCCAAATTACCCTAATAAACTAGTATAATAGAGGATTTTTATTGATAGTAATATATATTAGGATTATAAGCTATTTGACTATATATTTAGATAGAAAAGGGAGATAGTTATTTATTTTTTACGTAAACATCGATAAAATATGCTTATTTACTTTCTTCAAGTCTGTCCAAAATATGAATCTTGAAAAACATAAAAGTAACCTTAGTGTCGCAAATAACTCAGACCTGAAGTCTATTTAAAAGGTGAAAATAAGTGAAAGACAAAAATTTCGGGGAGTTTCATACCCCATTAACTAAGCTATTCTTCATCCTATCGAAACTAATTGAATACTATTAGAAGAAATATAAATAAACAAAAAATAAAAGTATACCATTAATTGGTGAATGGACTAAATGAAAATAAAAATGAAATTGATTATAATGTGGAGAGTACATCCAAATTACCCTAATAAACTAGTATAATAAAGGATGTTTATTAATAGTAATATTTATTAGGATTATAAGCTAATTTGCCTATATTTAGATAGAAAAGGGAGATAGTTATTTATTTTTTAAGTTAACGTCGATAAAATGTGCTCATTTACTTTACTTCAAGTCTGTCCAAAATGTGAATCTTGAAAAACAAAAAAGTAACTTTAGTGTCGCTAATAATTCAGGGATTTTTACTGACACTCCGGTAAAGAGGAAACTTTGATAACACTACCAAATCGATGGGTTGATTTCAAGAATATTATCGCACGTTGGCACCGTCCCAACGGATGAGACATTCCTGACGCGCCGGATCGCATGAGTGAAAGCAACGATCGACCGAAGGAAAAGTTATGTCGGTGCAATAAAGTAAATCATGTATTAATAACGCATAGAGTGCCGGAAATAAGGGAAAGGCGTCCATCGCGCCCCACATATAGTATAGATACGCAAAAAGTTTAAGGAAAGCACTATTTGTTGCGGGCGTGTAAGTAGCTCATAATTCAGGATCGAGCTTTCCTAATTCGCATTCCCCGCTATCTATCAGTGCCAGACCGTGCACCATGTAGATTCCCTCTAATTCCACGCGCTCCTACATTTTTCCGGGAGCCGCAAAAAGGCTCCGGCCACATTTAGCGATTCTGTTTCCGTCGCCACGGATGCCATTTCCTCGATTCTGAATTTATATTAGACTGGAGGTTTTGCCCGTTCCTCCTTTTTTAGTCCTGGACAGAGCGTTCGTTCTAATCGCGATGGCTGCTTTATTGTTATGCCGGTGTTTTTGGACTTTTAGCATACGCAATACAACTATTATTAATATTATCTGCCTGTCCTGAATACAAAATAAACTGATTAAGTTTCAGAGTCTGATAGACGTATTTTTGTCTAGGTTGAATACAGGAATAATTTATCGGATTGTTCCACTATTGCGGATTAAATGATATGTTCATCGAGAATTAATGGGTTTGTTAGGACAAGGGGGTTTTCCTTATACGAACTTAATAGAATATTAAGCCATATCAAAGTATCAAGTGACGACGATGTTAAACAATTACGAGTCCCATTATATTCTGATCTGGGACCGGCTTAACACAATGGTCGTCACTATCTAATACAAAATGTGGAATGTGACCCTTCCCCACTGGTAAATGTTGCTTTGGTTGGCTGTTAAGCTGATTTAGCACGGCTAAAACCTAATGCGTTGTACAAATAGGTACAAGAATATTTGATAGATTGATGGAATATTCAAACCAGATAGTTTCCAATCTATTATCATGTACTTTACACTAACTTAATTTTATTACATTATTAAATTAAAATTGAGGATAATATAACATAATTTACATAGTATTCACTCTAACAATATGACCGTTTCGGTAATTTAATGGGAAATTATCGTTGTATTTCTCAAAAGTTTTTAGTGCATATAAACTTTCTATTTTACAGGATTACAATGTCTTTATACTAAAACGCAAACTTTAATGCATAAAGATGCCTCGCCAGGACACGTCACAGTTAATGAGATTTACAATTCTGACTTAACTTTCTGTGATAAACTTGTCTTGGTGTTAACTTTTGTTTATAACTTTATGTATAAAGCCACACAGTATATGTATGTGTTACGGTGTTCCGTATAATGTTTAGCATATAAAAATATAACCTGTTATATTTTAGTTACGAACTTATAAAACACATTTCGCAGTTACAAAAAATATAAAAATTTGAAATTTTATTTATTAAAATATTAAAAAATCAGTATATACTATAGTGGCCATAATTGTAGTAATTTATTAAAGTATTTTAAAATTATGAGATTTACTACTTGAATGGAAAACTGAGCTACTGGTCAATCGAATTTATTATTTAAAAAAAAATGCCAAATTTTTATTTTTCAATGGACAAAATTATAGCATTTTTTTACTTTATAGTTTTTTATTACTCTCTCTGAATTTAAATTGATTATCGATTTAGACAAACTGGACAAGCTACGAAAACATTTGTCTTATCGTGAACTGAAATTAAAGTTAACCGGGAGGAAATGGGACTTGCTGAAATTAGTTCAAGTCTGTGAGGATATGGTTAGTGGGTGGGGTTTTGTTTAACCTGGTGTCTGCTAAAAATGTATCCAATTTTGACTTGCTTAGGGTCACATTCACTCGACCACAGAACAAGGGGAACGGGTAGCTTTTTGTGTCGAGTGTAAATTTAATTTAAAAAAGTGATGGTTCTATATATGTAAAACGTTCAGACGGACAAAATTATAAACTAGTTTGTTATACCCACGTTATTGTTATTACTTCTGGCGTAAGGTCCTTTAGATTGCTTTTATATACAGAGATATTAAACCACAATTTACTTCCTTATATTGAAGAAATCATCATTTATTAATAAATATGTTTCATGAAAACGATTTCAAAACAAATCCACAAAATGTGAAATGTCTTCCCCGTCTCAATGTTCAGACATCCTTTCAAAATTAAAGTTACTATATTTATGTATATGCGAAAATTCGCCTCTATTCATACCTTTTACTCGTGTAGCTAGTATATTTATTTTGATAATGTCGAATAAAAATATTTTCATTTAATAATATAAATGAACCAGTATTTAAAATAGTTGAACAAAAAAATCAATTTTTAACTTTATACAATAAAAATTGAATATCTAATAAACTGCTTGTTGAACTATATAAATTGGAAAATTTATTTTGAAAAGCAAATAATCCTTTAGCAAACCTTTGTAGATGCGTTTCAGAAAATACGTAAATGTCTCTTTTAGAAAAACCTTACAAATATTCAGTGAAAAATAATAAAAATAAACATTTCATATTTGCCTGGGTTTTCATATTCAAAACACATAAATAAGTGGATTTGCATTATAAACCGAAACATCTGTTGGAGATTTGCACTGCTTTGAATGTTTATTGTCCGCCTCTGAAACGGTCCTTCCTAGCTTGTTCGCAATCTAGTTATAGTTCCATTAGCATTCTTAATCTTCAAAAAGACTACTAAATCAGCTAAATATCCCAGTCCTTTTTATCCATTGTGTTATTGTTGTCGTTTATCCTGCGAGTATTCAAAAACCGACCAGTGTTGTTGGTACAAGCTTTTGATATACGTTTGTCTAGACTTTTGAATTGCATGCACTGGAGCATAATAAAACATAAGGTTTCGAATCGAATTTTTAATTCGTGTAGCTCAGTGAAATAATGTATGTTTTTATTGTAGGGATTGTAAATCACAGAGGTTGATAAATCGTGTCCCAACTCCAAAAAAACGTCTCACCACAATCGAACGTCAATTAAAATAAATTTAATCGAATGGCAAATCTTTTCCAATAAAAATACCTTTAGCTGTTAAAGCGGCGTATTTGATTATGCAGGCTGAATAGAAATTAGACGGAATTTTTCAACCCTCAAAGGACAATGCTAATAAACCGTGCCAATTTTAAATACCCAGAATTTTACATTGAGGAAGGAATTTTTTACTAGGATCATACAAGGATGTATAGAAATATAATTTTGTATAAAATTCATGAAAGTTTACGTCAGAACACATATTAATTAACATATTTTGCATTCGTTAATAATTGAGTCATGTAAAATGTTGCAAAGGGTGAAAAGTACAAATTATTAAAATTGGGGTTGTTAAGTTTACTTAAAAAATTATTTTTCTGGTGGGTTGTTTCCATATCTCTATTTAATTTAAAATTTACATTAGTTGAGAGAAAACACTTAACCGTCCCTGGGAAACTTCGTTTCGATTAGTTAAGCTCGAATTAACCGAATAAAAAATATGCATATAAATTATGCAAAATACATGCAAATGTAACCGAGTTTTTACTTTTCGTGTCGGAAAAATTTATATGCAAATTGTGTAATGAAATGATAAGCCAAAAACAAAGTCGGGTCGGAATAAAAATTGAAAAGTAAAACTGCCGGTTGAAGTGCCAAAAAACTTTATGGGCTGACGTATCTCATCGCCGAGAATTTAGCAAGAAAAATAAAGTTACGTCCTGAATGTTCCTTTGATATAAATGTCCGTCCGCGAGTCCTGTTCAACTTAACCTTTCATTGATAAATTTATGACCCGTGCGCCGAAATTTAAACACAAATTTGCAATAAAACATTTTCCCGGCCAACATTTCGACATAAATCACAAGAATGATCGTGTCTGGAGTGCAAAAACAGCCACTCCAAAAATGCCAATTATTTTTAACAAAAATGTGGTTAGTGTACAACAAAAACGATTTATTGTTCCAAGTGAAACTCGGAAATATTAATTTATACTTTCACTCTAAAACAGACTTTAATTATCCGCGGGGAAAGCCATTGTTTTGTTTCCATTTCAATGGAGTTTGTTTTGCGGGGTTCAATCAATCAACCGACTGGAGGAAATTGTATAACGGGTAATCGCCATTAATTAAATCATTTGTTGTATTAGTTAATCGTAATAATTAATTGGAGGAGCATATTTACATATATGCTAATGCCCTAATTCCCACAATGCAAATTTTTCATGATTGTGTACAACAAGGCAAGGTATGGCATGTAAAGGAGTGTATAGTCATGTAACATAGCCGCTTATAATTGTATTCGACCTGAGATACAAAACCATATTTTCCCTTCTTCATAAATAACGTATAATGAACCCCTGTACCAGACAGTAGTTTCGATTATGAAACATTAATTACACCTCTCGTCGAGCGCTAATTCCTGCCGAGCAGAAATCCTACATAAAGACTGCATTAAATTTGATACAGCCACCATGCCAGGATATCCCGACTATAAACTCTCGGTAAACATACACCATCCCCACCGACCGTCTCGCTCCATCCTCCTACATTGTGTGTATATCACGGTGTAAAACGAGATGACAAATGGCGTCTTAGTTGGATGGAAACTCACTCAGTGTTGCTACCAAACAAATTTCTCTGTTTCCTTTCACAGCTGTGCAGTACTTCGATAAGGTTTTCCAGACTTGAAACGGTATCGGTGTAGTTACGCCGATGTAAATGCGTTTTCCGGGCTACGGATTACGAAGACACTTCAAGTAAACAATCTTCTTGGATTACCGGTTTTGCGATATTCCATCGTTTTGACTACACTACTTTTACACGTCGATTAAAAATGATTTCTTCCTCCAACGTTAATAACGATGGTATTTTCGTTTGTTCTAGTTGTTGTCCATGCTTAATGGATTGTCGACCGCAACTGTATTGCCGGAAAATAAATACCGGAAACAAGCAACAATCCATCAAATACTACGGTGTCTGTTTGTTTATTGCATTAGCTGGTGGCCGCACTAAATCAGCTTAACGCCCGACGGACATACATTTGTTGATACAATTTCTGTCTTAAATATTGATGGAATACATAAAGCAAATGAAATTATGAACGGTCAGACATATATTACATTTTTTTATTTCATGTCTATTTTTCTTACTTTTAATAATAATAACAATAATTGTTTTATGCCACTTAAAGAAATATGTGTTTATTTATTTATTTTCTTATTGATCTGTGGTATTATTATGTCAACTACAAAATTATTTTTTTGTATGTAAAATTTATTAATAATTTAATAATTTTGTGATAAACAAAAACTAGAAAATAAAATAAATAACAATACATTACTTGTACTTTTTTTGGAGGAAAAATTTTAATCAAAGAATATTTTTATGATAAACAAAAATTACAAGAAAAAACAAAAGAGATTCATGCTTTAATGTGTATTTATTTTTATAGATGGAAGGTTTTCATAGAAATTTTATTTTCATAGTAAACAATGAATGTTTTTTGTATTTAAATAAATATATTATTTTAATGTAAAATTTAATGATTAGTAAGAGAAACGATAAAAATATTAATAAAAAAAATAATGTATGTTTGTTTCAGTTTTAGTTTATTTATAGTATTGGCAATAATTTATAGTAAAAGCAATTTATTAATATATTTTTATTTTCCAATGGACAAAATTATAGCGACTTTTTACTTCTCATACTCTCTGTGAATATAAATCAGTTTTTTACTACCACTCTTTTACTTATTATAATTATTTGGTCATTGATCGAAGTAAAACTGTAAGAAAAAATATAATTCACCGAGATCGAGAGAAACAAAAATGTGCCTAAGTTTGGCCAAATAGTAGCTTCGAAATAATTTGTCTGTGTTGGAAACAAAAATTAAGCTGGATAATTTGAATGTCAAAAAACAGTTAAATTTTATTTTATCAACTGAAATTAAAGTCAACATGGAGGAAATAGGTGGTTAGTGGATGGGAATTAGTTTGACTTCAGACCTACAAGGAAAATCCTGAATTTTACAAAAAATGGTAATATCCAATTTTGACTTGCACATTCACTAGACCACAGAACAGTGGGGACGAGTAATTTTTAATGACGAGTATAAATTTAATTTGTAGAAAACATGGGAAAGAACATTTATAACCAAATTTATCTTAAAAAAGTTATAGTACAAATTTAAATGAACTCACCACAGCAGGAATATAGACTTGTAAAACAAAAAGAGTAACATACAAACTGTTAATGTTAAATTAAGTAACACGGATTTAATCATTAAAATTCCGCTACTATATATTTTTTATAAATATGGATATGTAACGACATTAAAAAAATTACAAAAAAATTAAAAAGGTACCTTTTTTATAGCATGAAAAAATTATTGTAATATTATATTAAATTAAAGAGAAAATTTACAGTTTTTTAGAAAAACTTAATTTGTTTTTTTATTTAATATCAACGTAGAATATAATAATTAATAACAATATGACAAAATTATTGTAATATTATATTAAAGTGAAGATAAAATTTACAGTTTTTTAGAAAAACTTAATTTGTTTTTTTATTTAATATCAACGTAGAATATAATAATTAATAACTATATGACGTGATTTTGCATATATATCAGAGATATATAATTGTTGGTATTTTAATATAAACTAATTATAAAATTGTGTTTGTTTAAATTTCATTATATCACTTTAAAAAAATGTTTTGTTTAACAACGGCATTTTCCACTTCGAATAACAATTTTATTTCGATTTAATTAAATATGAATAATCTGATATTTAATTTATATATATATATATATATATATATATATATATATATATATATATATATATATATATATATATATACAGAAAAATAATAAATACTATAATAACAATGATAACACTTTTATTAAATTCTTCAAATACTTTGTAAAAAATACTCATAGACTAAGGACCTGTTCGAATGTTTCAATAAACACCTTGTACCAAAATTGAGATCAGATAAAAGTTGCAATTTAAGCAATATCCATGCCAGACCATTCTAGAATACCATTCCTATCATTTACAACCCGATTTTCAGTGAATATTAAGATTTTGTGTTTAACTTTTTATCGTAAAATTTCATATCTCCGCCATTAAGCTCGCTAACGTTCGTAAACGACGTTATGACTCTGTATTTGCAGAATCGTCTCTATTTTTGCGTCGACTAATAATAAAAATATGACTAATAAACACCACGACATAACAGCGAAATCTGAAAATCACAATTTAACCCCGTCGAATAGAAAACAGTCGTCGCACGATAAATTCTCAACCACGGGAAGATAGTTATTATTGATTGTCCATGAATTCCGTTCACGTCCTCTCATAAAATTATTTTCGCTATCAATTTTTAAGATTAAGTGAAATCAATATTGTGATTTATAGGGTGAGCATGAATGGGAACATGCCCGTCAACCGCAGAATCTGATTACGGCGACCGGTCATATCGCGACCAATCACGTAACGAACCGGCGGCCGATTTTTCAGAGCCACAAATAATAGCGTTCATTACTACGGCAAATAGCCCAAAAAATTAATTTTTTTATAGATACTTTTGGAGATCGAAGCGCACAGATAACTCTCGAGACTAAAAATCCTTGATTACTTATAAAATAAAATTTACAGAATATAACAAAGTAAAAAACTATAATAATCTACTTAGTTTACAACGAATTTTATGACATGTAATTAAAACTATGGGTTATTTTAGCAGCAAAATAATTAAAACAAACAAAACAAAGGAATAGAGTATTTAAATGGGTAAGGCGCTGCCGGAACAAATCGTTTACGGGATATTTATTGTTTTAATTTTATTTTTAATTTGGTCTCCAATTGTGCGAGTAGAGTGTGAGCCAACGGGGCGGGTTTATCCGCAAAAGCCGCGGGGGAAAATTACAAAAGAATGGCTGAATATTATCGCGAGATATGACGTACAACCGAATTACACGGCGTAAAATAGGGGTTGTTTTATGTCGTGTTTGTTTTCGGAAGACTCGAGCACTGTTCAGTGTTAGTGGTACATTCGCACCCCAGATAAGAGTGTGTCCTATATAAAATACGTCCCCGCTAATGTGCAAAGATTCCATCCAGATTCACCCCCGCTCATCCCTAATCAAATAGTGGTGATCTGACTGCGATCTGTTTTCCAGCCCGACGCCGAACCCAAATACGCACTCACTCCATAAATCACAATATTGATTTTACGTAATCTTGGATATATTGTGTAAAAAAGGTTTAGTGCGTGAGCTGAAGACTCATCTCATTCTATCAACCGTTATGTTACACTGAAGTGCGAGGGGTTGGAATATTTAATTCCTCAGGCGTAAAAACCAGACAACCCCACGTTACCACCAAATAAAATCATAACAATTTGATTTGAATTACATAAATATTAGGGTTCGTTCCAAAAAAATTTAATCATTCTGATTTGCTTTTAGGCAATCATTTGTTACTGTTTAATTATTGAGAATTTCGTCAATTTTCTTTTTGCTTTTTTAAAGGCTAACGTCCATTTGTCAAAAAAAGACAAAAAATTATTAAAATTAAAATGTGATGAGGTTGTAGAATTGACTAATTAATGTCGAATTCAGTTGGTTCACTGACTCAATTCCCAATCGTAAAATCGATCAGCTTAATTTAATGCTTAGCAGAAAATGTCACTTGAAAGAAAAATTTGCTGAAAATGGCAATAATAAGGAATGTTTTATCTCGTTTAAAGAGCTACTTATAAATTAATTACGTCAAATATTTAATTGATGTTTGTCAATGTCACGAAATCCCGTCCAGAGCCGGGGAAAACAACAACAATAACAAAATATAAAATTGTAACTAATTTAAAAAATTAATAAATTTAAAGTTCATATTGAATAAAATAATTGAAATACTTATCTTAGACTTATCGTCATAAAATCATGAAATGTTGCTACTATCAATTAAATTAAAAAAAAAACATGCTCAGCCACATCGTTTTCAGTCGATAAAAGCCATAGCGATCATAAAAGAATACTAGAATCGTCATTAAAATGAATCCGCTAGTTTAAGCACAACGAATCGAAACGCTGAGGCAAAAAACGGGGAGAATAATTTGCAAAGGATATTTTCTTCTATTATACTTTACACGTTTGTTTGGTTTTAATGGGAACCGAAAATTCCCCTTTGTATATCAAGATTAATACATTCTATGAATCATTTTTTTTTCTCCCCGCAACTAAACTTAGATTGGATCCATGCCGTCATACGTTCCACTTTATTTTATTTGCAGGAAATAGGAATACTTCGGAACGTGCTAATGTAGGTAACCGTATAAATTACTTTGATTATATTCATTTTGACACGGGAAACGAATTACGAACCATTATTTCGAATGAAGATTGCAATGTTGCGAATCTTGATTCATGCCGCTATTAAAATCCGAATTAATCAATTTATTTAATGAAATGGAGTCGATATTTTTCGGTATATGTCAAGATTTAAAAATTGTAACGAACGTCTAGGAGAAAAATTGAATTGTACTCTGAGTCCATTTAATAAATAAGAAGGCATTCGTCTTGCTGTCAGCTTTAGTTTTAATTTGGAATGGAAGTGGGGAATTTGAAGGAAATGTTGTTTTTCATTCGAGATGATGTTTTCAATGGCGTCGCCTTAACATTTAATTAACGCTGTTCATAATTAACTAGTATTTAATATTTAATAACAGAATTAAATCAAATAATTACTTGGTATTGTAAAATAGTTCACAAATTTAATTTAATATCAACTTATTTTGTTAGAAGCTAGTCGTATTCTACTAATTATGCGTATGTACTAATTAACAAGAATATGCATATTTCAGTTAATTAAAATAGAAAATACAGTCAAACAATAGTGTGACAAGCTAATTTAATACAAAGTGCTACTTTTAATAATACTAAAGTTATGTTGCACTTCTATTACTGTGCTTCTAGTTTCCATTTAGGGATGCACTATATTACATTAGAGATTATGCAAAATGTTTTGAAAGCGTAATCCAGAAATATGCTACATGTATTAAGCTGCACGGAGGCCAGGCGGAAAAGTTTTAAGGAATGCTTTTAGTGTCGTCAAGATTTTAAATGCAATACAAAATAGTTCCCAATTCTTTCGGTGCGGTTGAAGGGTAGACACAGTAATGTCAGTGAAACACTGGGGAAAAGGACGACTGCACACTTTTGAAAATTGCAGTTATGACAGGCAAAATATCCACATCCCGGAGACTTGTATTCACTTTAAAAAGCAGACGTGGCACAATATATATTTAGACGTATAAACTTTTAATTAATTAAAAAGGAGTTCCTTTATACCTCAATTAAAAGGATTCATTGATAAATTCTTGTATTTAATGTACACTAAAATAACAACAAAGTTTTTAAAGTCTTAATAATTGATTAAACTGTTTTTGTAGATACTTAAACTTGAATGAAACAATTAAATGACTTAATCAGATTGGAGGCGATTGACGATATTTAATTAACTGTTTTCATTATCTAACATTTCATGACAGATTCGATTGGCTGCATCAATGTCTTGCCACAAATTGTCACGTACTAAATAAAAATGCAGCAAAAAGAGAAATAAATGGATGTGATTTCAGCTCAACCATTAAACGATCAGTTGGTCCACTGCTGCTACAATTTTTGTATCCCGAATTCACCGTTTAAATCCACCCATTTTAATCGATGCAAAATTGCCTCAATTATAATAACCGAAATGAACTTCATAATTCGCCCCCGCAAAAGCAAATATCGGAGGTTAATCGCGTGACAAAGGCTCGCAACCCCAAAAGGCAATAACTTGCCGGGCGTCCGGACGGTGCTAATTCTGACTGCTCCTTAATACCACTTAACGATACAATAATAAAGATAAAGCAAAAACGCCCTTATTACAAAAGTGCCATAGCCGAATTTTAAGCGGGGCACGCGTAATTTTGGACGCGTAATGTGTTCCGTTGTGGGGAAATTCAATTTTAATCCGTTGGGCGACCCCGAATTCCGTATGTGTCTGGTAAACACAGATGTTCCAATGTGTACGAGCAAGTTTTAATCTAATTAAATATTGGGGGTGCAAAACGCCTATTTAATCGTACGTGAATGTCATAAAAGTTATTTAGACGGAATACGCAATTAAGTAATTATCAATAATTGAGTTTGCATGGTGGTTTTGAGGTTGTGATTGGTTTAGGCGATTAAAAAAAGTTTTTCATATCCGTGAGTAGATAATTTGTTATTGTCTATCTACAAGGTGTTTCTAAAATATGTGGTCAAAATTTGGATGTATATAGAGCACAACCAATAATAAAAAAATGTTTCTCCTGAAATTTAAATTTCAAAATTTTTTTTTCTCATATTTTTGTAACAATTGTTCAATTGTGCTTAAATTTGGTATCTGTTATTCTAAAATATCGCACATATGTAATATGTAAATAAATATCCATATTATTGTCAGTTACGCAGTGTGTTTAGTTGGGTATTTACTCATATTTGAAAAAAATTCAAGGGTTAAAAGTAGAGCAATGAAACAACCTTATGTACATTAAGCCTTCCTTTATTTAGTACCTACCATAGTAGAATATTAGCAAATTTTAATTTATTGCTCTACGTATAAGCGACAGTTAAATGTAATGTGATATTTCAGTTTTATTATTTATTCTAATTTTCAAACATTAAAACTAAAATTTCTCAAAAATAGTTGTGTTAATCAAAATTAATAAAGGGCACCTTTTCTCTTCTAACGTATATAAAAAACTTAATAATCTTAAAAAATATTCAATGGCACAGGGTAAGAAAAAAAGGAGAGCCCCCACAATCTACGCTGCTATATCATTATGAATAAAATTTATTACATTGAAATGTATGCAAATTTAAACACTATGGGACCAAAGGTCACCGAAATATAAGAATGAAGCAATTTTTGAAATTTAAATTTGAGGGGCTGCATTTTCTTTAGGAGAAACTTAAGAAACAAAAAATATGTAGGTTTCCTTTATTTTTGGACGTGTTCTAAGTGCTCTCAAACTTTGACCACTCATTTTAGAAACACCTTGTTACAATGAAAAGTTTATCAAAATAGAAGTCTTAATTTGCAAAAACCTGTATTTTAATTTTATAACAAATACAAAGAGAAAAAATTCATTTCATCAGTTCAATTTTTAAATTAAAAATTTAAATCTCCGTTTACTAAACATGATGGAAACATACATATTTAGGATCAAAATTGTTGGTCAACAAAATTCATAATTCATGTGATTCGAAATACACTACCAATAGATCTATTTAATTTTAAATGTTTGTTCAAATACATGTTATTATGTGATATTTGTAGAGCTTCCTGTATTAATTCAAGTATTGATAACAATTTTAGGTCAGCGCACAAATATGAAGTTGTCACGTATTTTGAATTTAAACATTTCAATACCTGAGGATTTTAAGTATTAATAAAGAAATTACATAATAATCTCTTGTGTATCATTTTATTTTATTAAATATTATTAATGTTTATGAAAAACTACATAAATATAACATATTTTTTTACGAGCAATCAAAGTATCCATAAAAATATTTATTTTCATAAATCATAATTTTGATTAATTACACTTCATTAGACTAAAACATCAAACTGGTAATAAAATCCTTTATATTTCCTTCACTAAACAGTAAATAAAACATCTTAATTAAAAGATTCGGAAAATACCTACTTCCTTGAACTAAAAGCGAATTAATCATTTAAATTGAAGAAAATAAACAGTTTAAGTAATTTATTAAGTTACAGCTTAGATTAATCGTTTTGCATGTACCTCGGTAATATACAAATATCAATCAAGACTGATTCCAAAAGATTAATCGTGTTAAATGCATTACAAAGCGAATTTTTTCAGTCATTGCTCTGATTACTTTTTAAGAACTTCCTAGTGTTTGTTCTTGAAGAGGAAATTAGTTTTTATGAAATTAATTCGTGTTTTGTAATGCGGATAATGAAGTTTTATGGATATTAAAAATAAAATTTGTGATTGTCACTGACATAAAATTTTATTTTATCGCTTGCCAAATTATATTCAAACCAAAAGACAGTTTTATTACCTTCTTATAATAAATGTAAATGATATGGTATTACTTGTATTAAAATAGAGAAATTACTGCTACCTACTTATGCATTCTTCTCGAATTATTATTTGGAACATAACTTGTTTACTGGAAACTTTATGAGCCATGAACATAACTTTCATGCTGACTGCACCATTCCGATTGACAAACACCACAGACATAAAATGCACAATTAATTACTTGGCCAATTGTAATTTTCGTTCTTAACAGTCCTTTTTAGCAGTGCAAGACTTTATAATTCCATAATTCGATTTTCAGGGTCCTATATAATTTTTATTGCATCTATTGTAATTGAATTCGAAATTTATTGGTCAATAACAATAAATTACTAGGTTCCGAAGCGTATTTATGCCTTTATGTTCATGCCGTTCGAAATTGTCCGACTGGAAAGACAGAAACGCTGCGCCTCTATTTCAATTGGGCCGAAATGTTTCATCTGGAAAATATCCACGAAAAAAAAACTATGATTGCTTTTAATAACTGTTATAGGAATTCAATTCAAAATGTGTCTTTATTGCAAAAAGTCACACACGCATGCATGTCACGGCTGGTCAAAACATAATGGCCCACTCGACACACAATGCACAAAAAATAATTAGCTTCCTTTGGAAAACCGTCAATTTATATGATCTCGGTGTGAAGTAACAAGTGTTAAGTGCTCTGAAAAAGTATAACTTGAAGTATTTATTAGCCCTCGATAAAAGTTTTTCTTCCTACCGTTCTGGGTAAATTGGCACTTTAGTTTGTTCTCGGATGTTTTATGGAATACGGCTCCAAGAAATAAGTTTATGTAACTTTTGATAAATTAAAACACCCTAGTTTGCTATCGGCTAATTTATAAAGTTTATTTGTCGTTTGCAACTGACAAGTCTGAGTTATTTTTTTGATAATAAAGTAACCAATTGGAAAATCCAAGAAACGTTTCGAATCCGATAAACTTTCGATACAATGAAGGCCAACACCAAATCGATTTAGGACTAATTTGGGTGGTTGATAATAACAGATGATAACAACAAGAAAATATGGTTTAGCCGACTGAAACACACATCAGCAATTGCTAATTGAGAGAGTTCATTGGATCCTTTGTAGGTCTTCTCTTTAAATATTTAATTGCCTATTACAAGATTTGCGTCTAAGACAAAGTAGAGTAGATTGCTTTAGGGTCGTCGATCAGCCCGTTCTCCTATTTATGGGGTTAACGAAAGGGGTCACCTTTAGCTTACGTTTGCTAAATTCCGCAACACGAGAAGGATCTCCATCAGCTTTAATTATGTGTTTATGTTTGCGAAACTGTTCCCAGACTTGATAATTAGTTACTTTGTATCTGTTACTAGCGTTGTTTTTATAACACAGTTTCCTATGAATGTCGGACAGGTAAACGCCAACGCTAATTTACAAGTCAAGGGAAATTCTAGGCACAAAGTTGAAATTGGTCTGGGATTAAAATCATGCTGTTTAATTATTTATTGGTCATATTATGGTGCCAATTTAAATGTAATTTATTAACTAACGTTCGAAATAATCTAGCGACAGAATGGCAATTACGGATTTACGGTTACGAAGGGGTCAAATTAAATTGAAAATTAAATCGGAGTGTGTTTAAAACATTTGTGTTGTTTTATTATTAGGTCATTAATCTGTTTTGTAATAATACTTTGTTGTCATGGCTTATAAATAAACAAATCCTTTCCAAACAATAAATTACCAGTCCCTCATAAATCCGGACATTACATAATTTACAAACAGTTAAGGTGCAGGTTAACAAGCATAGAAATCTGTAATCATATTTACAGAAGATATATCATCCGTAAATCCCATCCCATCAACCCATTCAAGGTTGAGTAACACGTCACGTTTGCCCGATCAAATTCAGGAAGATTAATTATTAACCTTAGCGAAATTGCGGAGTGTGTCTGATAGTTGGTTCAATCGAATTCAGCGCACCGACTGATCGGTTTTGCAGGTACTGAAGCTCAAAGTAAACAGACATTTCCGCTTTTTTGAATGCCGTTTGTGTGACTTTAACATTCCAGTTTACGTTTTAAATCAGGACCGAACCTGGCCCTCCGATAACGATTTGATTTTCCCTTGTCTATTTTCTATCGTAACGTCAGTGTGTATCCCCCGGACTATAGACCGGAGTCCCGGACAAGTCAGACGTCGGTCTCCGAGGTATTGGCGGCCCGTTATGCCTACGTGAAGGCAGGAAATCTCCGGCAGGATTTTCTTTTATGCGTCAGTTACGTTACGGGCGAATAATGACCGTGCAGTTCCTTCAGAGGTTGTTTCGTATCTGGTCCGGATTTAGATAATGGCGGTTTGGTTTGTAAAAGAAATCACGGGATTATTTTTCTTGTTGTGGGTATGACTTTGCATTAGTGTCGACATAAAAGCACCATAAAACAACGAAATTACACTCCACAAAGTATTAGTTAAAACTATATTAAGTATATTGTTAAAAATACGAGTGTAATAAAAAAGTAAAGTGTTTAAAGGATAGTAAAAGAGAAATATCGAGTCTTTAAAACCCGGAACATTATCGCCGTGTTCTCGCATGCAATTTTTATCGCTGACCGGTTAGCGTTAACTAATAAATCAAGAGGATCCATACCCATTAAAACGGCAGTCCGACTTTGAGCGATTTTAATTAATTTTTGTTCCCAGATAAATAACTAAGAAGCGAAATACAGCCCGACCAGTAAATCATTCTCAAATTGCAGCGAAATTACTTTATTATTAATAGGTTGCAGCCACAAACTAAAAGCACGGCGTAATTTATCTTGCGAATTTTTACGTTGGGTCCCGCACGACGTGTGGAACCTACAAAATATAATACAAAAGAGGAACACTGTGCAACATAAAAGTCTCAACGTAAAACGATTCCGACAATTGAATGCAAGTCACGATCCTCCTGTACAAGTGGATATTCCATGCTGGAGCAAATCAACTTTAATCAGGATTTATGTCTCTCCCAAAGGTTAAAACATTTCCAATGAGAAAAAATGGCATACGAAACGGAATGGAAAAACAGGCACATAAATAACACACCTTAATGTATTTAGCTCACCGCCGAAAGCATAAACGTTCACGTAAGACCGTGTTTTGTGGGGCCCACGACGTGCACTATGTTACTTCGCCGTAATTGCTCAAAACACTTTATTCGACGAGATTTTGGCGTCAATCTCATCCACGCAACTATTGAATAAACTCCCGTACAATTCTGTCTTTCATTTTTTTTACTGAAAAATGTTTGGTTGTAATAAGCAATGTTTTGCTACTCTACAATAGATGTCACTACTCCTATCCAAGGTAGGTTTTTGATTATTTTGTAACAACTTTTTGATGTTCCGAAGTAAAAATATTCTATATGTTGACCAAGCACATTGACCATAACTATGCTGAATTTCATCAAATTCCTTAAAATACTTTCAGCGTGATGCTTGCACAAATGGGAAATTCTTTATAGATTGATTATACAGTATTAAAAATGATGAACGTGTCTACTCGCGTATTGAGACGGAACATCAATACCTCTTTGTAAACAAAAAAGAAAGATATACATGCAATTATGTGGGCGGGCCGGACTGACTGGAGGGGATCATTTGGTTTTGCTGCGTTTAGCATGCGGTTCGTCTCCGCAGACGAGTCGGTGTCTTTGAACACTTTACTTAATTGTTTATAGTTTTTTTTTACTTATGCATTTATTTATTTTATTTAATTTTTGGGATACATTTTTATTTTGAAAAAAGAACTTTATTTTTAGAATACTTATTTTTGTTTTTGATATCGCATATGGAGAATTACTAAATGCATTCGCAAAGATTAATTTATATTGTGCGCAAGCGCGCACTAGCACGGCGCATTGTCTCTGAGAGTGGGGATTCCTACTACCGGGCAAAATTTTTCTCTCTTTGTCGTGCATCCATCTCTTACAACATCTAGACACGAAGAGCATTTTTCGCACTGTATATGTGAAATTATTCGAAAACCACACGTTATTATTGTATTCTCGAATTGTAAATTTCATTTTAAACTAGCAAATTCGACCCAGTTTAAGGTTTCAAAGGCTCAAATGAAACAGCACATTATGTACCTAATGAATGTGTTCGGTTTTTCAATTATTGAAATGCATCGGAAATAATTAGCGTAATAATTTTCATTCTACGCCGAAACATAACTACGTTTGCTATGGTAGAAAACAAAGTCAGCACATTTTGTTGGGGATGTTTAAAACACTTGTTTAGTTGTTTTATGACTTCGCAGTTATAACTGAAAAATCATAATTAATTTTATAACAATATTTAAACGAGTCCGATATTCGCACAACAAATTTTATCCCGATTACTGTCAAATTTAAAATCCCGTTATACCGGATGAATTGTCATGATTTAATCCGAAACAAAAATACGCACTCACTTTCTCGTATAGCTGATTACCCATCCACAATCGTATGTTTTCTTTTTTTCGGTTATATTTTCAAATGCTAAATAATTGTGGATTTACGGACGTCCGTGTACCATTTATCCTTTTATTTTAAAACCGAATGCATACATATATTCATACGAACGAATATAAATCATACACAGAGCAAAAGTTGCAAGTTATATGAGTGTAAGTATAAAATATGGCTTTATCAAATACATATACTTTCGGTTTAGTGCCCAAATTATTAATGTCTATGTTTTGCTATAAATATTCTTATCATTAGGTTCACTTTAAAAGGTTTACCGTTTCAATTTTCGCGTCACGAAGAGATTTAGTTTTACGGAATTTATGGTTCAAAATATACATTGTTATTTTATGCGTTACCACACGTTTAGGTAATAATAAATGTTTCGTATATTCAGAAAATGAAACAAAAAAAAGAAGACATGTTCTTAAATTTATTTAAACAATTAAATGCAATTAAGCAATAAATATGTTGCATATCTACAAGGTTTTTAAAATACGGAAACTTTGATTTTTTAATCAGTATGTCACCATTTTGGCTTTGTGTTTGGGACCGTTTTCATGTTGAAAATCATTTATTAAGATCATAATTTCTTCTATATAAGCAGACTCATCATTTTTTATAAATTAAATTTAGACACTAAAAACTACCTGTCCATATTGTTCTTTGGTCCAAATGGCAAAATTGGGCTTTCACGTTTTTAATAGTTACCAAGGGTTTTGGTCAGTTTCTCTTTTTTTTTAATAATAGGCGAAACGATTGACTTATTTAGCCATTAATACTTACTCACGGTCTTGGTAACACTGAATTGTAATTTTTCTTGCAAAATCATTTCGACCAATGTTTTAAATAATTATAATAAGCAAAAGATAAGTAGTAAACAATCGATTAAAATTCACCGAGAGCAATGAGAGATCGAAAAGTAAAAAGTCGGTCCATTGAAAAATAAAAAAGTACGCAATTTTTTTTGGAAATAAAATTGACTAATTTATAGTAGACACAACAATAACAGAAAAAATATTAAACATTATAGGTTCAGTCATCCAATTCAAGTAGTACAGCTCATATTTTTAATGTTTTTATAAGTTGCCATAATTTTGGCCGCTACTGTATATTAAAAAAATATGATAATAAAATACGTAAATAACTTTAGATGTACAAACATCTATTTAAAATAAAAAAAATTAAATTGTGTGCTATGAAACACATGTGTAAAGTGTGTTATTAATTTCGACTCCAGTTAATAAATTGTACAGTAAAACAGTGAAAGAAGTTTTTGCCTTTTGTCGCAGAACGATAAATTGCTAACTGATTTTTTAAAATTCGAATGCACAGCGTTAGTTTCACAGAAGGTCGTTTTGAAGGCAAGCATGAAAAGCCATTGTCGCACTTTTATCCACCGTCGGCGGGTTTAAACGGCCAACATTGTATTAGAGTCGCGAAAAAATTGCACATTGTTGCAAAACTGAAAGCGGTGCGGCGACAGGGTGTATTTTCCAGAGTGCGAATTACAAATCTGCATTTTACTCGAATGTGGATGTAAGTGATAGGCGACAAACCTCCGTGTCTGAGCTATTTTTCTTTTGTGCACGATTTCCACAGTCGGGACCGTTGAAGCCATCAGGAACAATGGCTGTAGTGGGTTGTCATTGTCAGTGGCGCCTTTATGGACGCCCCGAGTACTCTCGCAAAAGTAATTAATGCCTGAATCACTCCGCAAACCCTAAATGACACCGTTAATTATTCGGATTCCACCATAAAAATAATTGGTTTTCAATTTGGAACGATTAAATGCGTTACGGCGTTCGGACAGTAAACTTTTATATTGCAACTAGGAATTTTCATTTGTCTTGATAAAAGTGTACGTCTAAATATCCATTTATTGTCAGTTATGCAGTTTGTTTGAAAACAACAATACAACAATATAATTGTTCATTAGTGGGTTTAGTTGAGTATTTATCAATTTTGAAAAATAATTTAAGGGTCGAAAGTAGAGCAACGATAAAATAAAACAACCTTACGCACATTTAGCCTTCCTGTATTTAGTATCTACTAACATAGTATAATATTTTGATATTTCTTTGTGCTGAGAAGTGAACGATTTAATTAACTTAGAGGTGTTTCGGATCGTTATCGTGTTGGAAGGTCCAACTTAAACTCATGTTATCTTCGGTAAATGGAAGCATTTGATTCTCCAGCATATGATAAACCAGCGGGCCCATGTCAAGCCCAGAAAAACATCTCCAAACCATAACGTATCATCATGCTTCACAGTAGGTTTAGTGTACCTGGAATTATACATTTCATTAATTGGTCTTCTACCCATGAAATGCCATCAGATTTGAATAATTGGTACCGACTTTCATCGGAAAACAAGATTGTTTTCCGTTGCCCGTCTGTCCAGTTCACATATTCCTCTTGCAAAAAGTAGAGATGAAGGGCTTTTTTGCTGATTTTCTACCATAGGGACCAGCTTATTTTAGTATTCGTTTTATGGTATATAGACATAATTAAAATTATATCAGTGTTTTAGTAAGTAAAGATGCCTAATAAAAACAAACCTCTCAGTATTTCTTTTGACTTATTGAACGTTTTCTTAGTAAATTGACTTACCGTGACACTGTCAATTGGATTTAAATTCAAAATCGGCCCACTAATTTTTTGTTGAAAAATTTTCCATATCCTCATCAATGAATAAGTTATTAATTACATTGGTTCCGTATTTGTTAATTATTTATTTCAAAGGACTTATCCATGTAATTTTGTCGTTAGGTTTTTTCCTGAATGATGCGTCATTAAAACGGTAAAATTTAATTAAGCACATGTGGGGAAAACGTAACGCAGTAATCACAACGATGAGTTTATACTGCTTGCTAATTAAATCGGCACTCGTTTTTAACTTTTGCGAGTTTTATTTTAAATAACTTCGTTTTGTGGGATTTCATGCGCGGGTCTTTAATAAAAAGTCTTCATTACGATTTTAGGTTGGCTAATTTGAACATTGTAAATGTTCTATTCTTATTTCGTTTAAAATTTGTAGGCTTATTCAATTAAAAAATATTACCTCACTGAATTTTGGTAAAAACTTAACTTTTTGTTAATTATATAAGAGGCCTGGAAAGTTTTATTAGTTAAGGGGAAATAATAAGTAAATTTAAATGAACCAATAATTTTCGTTTATGCTAAATTTCGTGTTTGTTTTATACAATGAATATGAGAAGAGTCGTATTTAAATTATGAATATCCATATTTATTTAGTGAGTCTAGACCAAGCGCAGATGATTAAATACAAATATTTCCGTTCAATAATCACAGATCATACCAGTAACAAAGAGCAAATTCATTATAATCAAGCAAACCAAAATTTGCAGTTTGATGTTTTATTACGCGAATAAGCCCAAAACAAAGTAAATAATTCGATACCTTCAGAAAACGACGATCGTGGCGAACTAAGTAAAAAATAATAAAAGCAATGTTCGGCCTGTAACAAAGAAAGTTCCAATCTGAAATTTGGCTTGACTGAAAGTGCACAAAGTAAAAAGTGTATTTAATTACGTTTTCCGTCCGAACAAGTCCCGGGGTCGTGTTTCAAGCATCGTAAGCAAAATTTATGTTAACGCTCGTTATTTTTACAGATACAATGAAGTTGGCGAAACTTCTCAGGCGGAATAAACTAAGCGAAAACTAATTATCAAACGCAAATAGAAAGTATGAAGTCCATAGAGTAGAGTATTTCTCAATTGTGT
Organism: Aethina tumida; assembly: GCF_024364675.1. Taxonomy (NCBI): domain Eukaryota; kingdom Metazoa; phylum Arthropoda; class Insecta; order Coleoptera; family Nitidulidae; genus Aethina; species Aethina tumida. The sequence continues at coordinate 16,197,141 of NC_065437.1, read as the reverse complement.
TCAGCGATCCGGACTCAATCCGATGGCAGTTTTCGATTCGCGGGAGTTTACCGAAAAAAGTTTTTCACCTAATTTAACCCCAAGCAATAGTACATATATATCCCGATTTCCGGCGAACGGAACGAGCTGCATAGTGCACAAAATGTATAATGTCGGTCGTTCACAACTCATAAAACTTAATGCGCAATATTTTCACGTGAATTTATTTTGCACAAGTTGGCCGACTTTCGTAACGTCACATGTATGATCAAGTCGGGTCCGGGACTAAACAATTCCCATAAAGTAAAACAATTGCTGCGATTCTCCATTAGAACGGCCTGCCCTGATGATGTATGAAATATATGTGTAGATAATGGCGGTCCTCAATCCGCGGCTGTGCATATTGCACGCCCGCTCCAAATTTATGGGCCCTAATCTCACCGAATTATTATCGTTTCTAATAGAGCACAACTCTAACATTTGTCATCGTGCCGTTATTTCACTGTTTTCCTATTCATTTTCATATTACGAAATAACGGATTTTCCCGTTCGAATTTCGTGTCGGTATAAAAGATAAATATCATTCGATTGGAAATAATAGGAAATGGTGTTCAAATTAAGTCTTCGCCCGATTCCCAATGGATTTTTAATGCGGATCATACTGTCAAGAATCAAATTAGAGATGTGACTCATTGGATTTTGTTTTTAAAAAGGTTTCATGTTTTGTGCTTAAAAATTCATTTCTGTCAAGTTAACATTACATCACTGCTTTATAATTACTTTATTACTGTGATGAACTCGTTTATTTTTTTAATTCAAAAGATTTATTAGGTCTGTACAGAATTTTTATGCAAATACTCGAGGTGAAAATAGATCGATTTGTCTTACAAAAAACGTTAGAACAAAAGTTAATAATTACGTTGGTACATGACGTTTGTAATATACAATCGGAAAAATAAATCAATGCTTTAAAACAACGTTATTATTTTGATCAAGCCAATTATTAATCCATTTACATTTAAAAATATTTTACCACGAAAACTCTTCAAAAATTACTATTTTTATTTATTGAAAATATTTATGTATTTTATATATTGCGTATAATGAAAAAAATTATTATTTTAAATAACTTTAATTAATAAGAGTTTAGAGTATCAAAATCATTTTATAAATATAAATAAATAAATTTTATTTCTGTATATTCTATATATTCAATACAGCTGTTTTTTTTAATTTATTTCTGTATATGACATCGTTCTTGACAGTTAAAAGTACCTAGAGATGTCCGTTTATCAATACAAATTAAACAAAAATTGTAATAATTTTCAGAATGGTGAAAAACAGAGTAAAATTGCAGTGGATTTCAATTTGAAACAGAACTGGACAAATGGGCAATGCAAAACAATTTTGTTTTCCAGTGAATGTCAGTTCCAATTATTCAAATCTGATGGCAGTTTATGGGTGAGAAGATCAATTAATGGAAGGTACACTAAACCTACTGTGAAGCTTGGTGGAGGATCAGTTATGATTTGGGGACGTTTTTCTGGATTTGCCATCGGCCGCTAGTTTAGATAAACGGGATAGTTTCTTTTATCGTGATATTCCGAAGTATCATATACTTCCATTTACCTAAGATATCGATCCGAAACACCTGTCTGAGTTAGTTAAAGAATGGTTCGCTTCTCAAGGAGTACGTATAATGTCTTGGCCGGCACAAAACCCGGACCTTACTCCAATTGGATGAAATTGAACGGAAAATTCATCAAATATTCAAAAACAGTGGAAATAAATGTCGAACAATTATATTGAAAAGCTATTGACATCAATGAAAAAAAGGTGATTAGAAGTTATTAAAAATAGTGGATGTGCTAGGAAGTCTAAATATACCTAAGATTGTTTTATTTTATAGTTCCTCTACTTTTGACTCTTCAAATTTTTTCAAATATTAATAAATATCTAACTAAACCCACTTATAAAAAATTATATTGCCTTATTATTGTTATAGTTTACAAAAATGTAAAAAATATTAAAATATCATATTATTATGTTATTCTTTTTTTTATATATATAAATTAACATTTATCTTTATATGACATAATAAATCAACTTCCAATAATTCCAATATATGAAAAATTAATCCAAATAACCAATTAAATCTGTTCGTGAATGCTTAACATTGTAGATTTTAAATAATGAGTAAGCAAGCGCTTTTAATCTAATTACAAATATTCGAATACTTGAATATTCAAATAGTTGAATATTTTAATATACTAACAAAGTATTCGAATATCTTGTTGTTTTGAATATATACCATAAATACACGGATATATGTATACAGTGATGTGAAAAATAATAAGGACACTTGTCAGTATTCAGAAAAAATGTATATTTATTTATATATATTTTAGATTTTTCTAATAAAATATCAAAATAAATCTAGTCATTACAATTTTATATTATAAACATTTTAAATACAACATAACAGAATATTTTAATATACCAAATTTGAATCGTATAAAAATAATAAATTAAATATTTGAATACCACACACACACACATTATTGGCAACAACGGTTATACAAGATAACCTGGACGGACAATTAAGGTAAATGTTAAATCAGCAACCGTGAATTTTAACATGGCCTATGCTAGTGTATTATATTGACAGAAATTAACTGTATCAGATCATCAAGGTATATTCAGTTATATATTCAGTTACATGTAACATTGAATATTCGAACTTCCACTAATTGATTTCTTATATGGCTAAAATAGTGCCAAAACATTATCATATTTCACAAAAACACACACACAAAAGTTAATATGTTGGGCTGCATTGTAAAATTCGTAAATTGTAAAAACGTATCCAGATGATCCGCAGCATCAACATAAATAACGTCGCGTCGAGAGTAACCGGCAAATGAGGAACCCGGCATCCGGCATCCGCGTTTCAGTTTAAAACTTTGGCGTACACAATAGCTTTTTTAATTAATTTCGAGCGTCCAGTTCCAAACAGAAATGAGGATAATAGTCTGTTTATGAGTGAATATTTCCAGCCAAATCCTATACTGCTGACAGGAAAACAGTGTAGTGGGAATGGCACAGTTAAAATATTCTGACAGGAGATTGCGTAGGGGAAATATACCCTGTGCAAGGGCACAGGAGGACAATGAATATGTGGACAACATTAGCAGAGAAGATATTTATGTTTATGCTTGTATACACATGTGAATTCCGGATTATAAACCACGAAATTTGCATTAATTTCATGGATGCAAACAGTAAAGACCATTTAAGGTTTAATTAAATACACATATGTAATATCATACTTTCATTTAAACACCACATGCTCATTGTCAGATGTTGTACAATATGCCAAATGTGACTAAAAGCCAACTAAAATAGTTGTCGGAACAAAAAAATATATACATATATATTAACATTTTTCGGTTTTTATAATTATAATTATGTTAGTCCTTAGACGAATCGTTGATTTTTTTTCGAAAGTCGGAGTAAAATTCTTAAATGCCTCGTACGCCCTTAATTAATTAAAATACCGTTGCTCTCATATAAATTTAATTAACTAGAAATGGGACAAATAAATCTTTCGAATACCTTAGTAATGGAGTCTAGTTACTTAATATTAAATGCCCCCAGTTAAGCCGCCTTGTACCATTGGCCCACGTTTGTTTTCACTGCCTCTCATTTAATTCGAGTTTTCGATTACATCGTACGAAAAAGAAAATCGAACAACATGACACAGTTCTTAAAACATATTAAAACTGTATTCATATTTAAACGAGTTTTGGATTAATATTGTCCTTTAAAATTTTCAAAACGAGTAAAGACGGAATACGAATAATCCGCAGCGTTATCGCAAATGATTTAAATCCGGATTTGGGAAAAAGTAATTCTTTACGTGGATGCTCTCGCATTAAGCATCCTTCTTGTTCATTTAAAAAAATAAACCGATGCAAACATATGAACACACAGTTTAACCGATGTACTTTGAAGCTAAATTATTCCCTTTTAAATTTTTTATTAAATAATTTGGAGATATGCTGAAAAATAAATTAAGGTTAACATGAAAGGTTTACCTTTGCTGGTGGTTTCTTTGTACTGCGTCAAATTTGAGAATATAAAGGTATTAAAATGAAATAAAGAACTGTTTTATATCTTACATTTTACCGTCTCGTATTTTCAGTGTTTATCTGATCGTATCCAAAGATTATATAAAGTTTAAAAGTCGTAAAAAAATAATTTATCAAGATTGTTTTTGATCTACAATTTTATGAAATGTTGATGTGATAAAAGTCAATTTTCATTTTCAACATGTCATACAAACATCTGTATTCTAAATATTTATTGTTTCGGTGCCAGACTGAATTTAAATAATGCTAACCACTGAATAAATTAACATGAAAAATGGCTCTAAACACTTTTTCTCTAAAGCCGCCATTTCAGCCAGCATTTTTATTTTATTGACTTGAATTCGCAACAGCTGCTGTGTACATTAGAAACCACAACGTTAAAGAGCCCCGTATTTATGTTTGTTCCAAAGATTAAATATTCTTATTACGTCATTACATCCCTGCTGTTCTTGAAGTGTATTAATGGAGTTTTCGTTTGTTGTCAGATAATTTTCCTTATGTCTATTTTAATCGAGTTGTGCCACTATGTGGTCGCAAATTGGTTTCTAAAAGGTAACGGAAAAGACGGAGCTTGTATAATAGACAGTCAGAATACAAATTTCATTGTCTTAGACCTTTGAATGGGTTGACAACGGCCATTAATCCTGGAGCCTGAGTGTATGTCGCCATATTTTACGGGACGGCTACACCTGACAATTCACGTGAATAATATTCTGGTCCACGATGTTTTTGAGACAGTGCTTGTGCCCTTTAATCCGGCATAAAAGTGCACTCCATTGAACACGAGTTTCGGTTTATTATTGAATTTATGTTACAGCATAAGATTGTTCGAAAAGCATTTGTGGAAATGTTAAGCTCACGTAACTTTGGCAAGTAATAAAGAATATTGAAGTAGCTCTAAGTTTACAAGAACGGTCAGTTCAATGTGCCTGTAAATAAAATGGACCATAAAACAGTACAGCGTTTTTTAACAAGCAGCTTTGCCCCGTTCATACCGGGAGCAATTCCAACTTGATTAAAAAGCAATTCGACAAAGTATAACGTAACGGAATGCGTTCAATTTTATAAAGTAGAAACGATACGTAAAATTTAATCCAACTTTTATATTTTCATTTTGTTTAGGCATCCTCCCACTTAGGAACAGTGTTGTTGCAAATAACGGTTCTCGACGGTCATGTTACCATCTCATTCGGTAGCGCCTACTACTCGAACTGAACAAGCCATTCACTGTCGACGCCTACTTGCATCAAGGGTCCGTTGAAACGAACGTGACGTACATTTCCAACATTTTTTTCCTCCTTATACTTTTTTCCACTTAATAAGTGCAATTTTTCATTTATATTTCATACATACTTCGCATCACTCGAAAAACATCAAGAAATTTATTGCCGACATTATAAATGAGGAGGCAGGATCAAAATGATATACGACCCTTGACTAGATTTAATCCACAATTTTATGTGTTGCTAATTGGAATATATTTTGGTTTTAGGTGCAGTCACCAAAATAAATGCTGCAATTAATGCAACAGTCGCACTGAAAATTTTATGAATCTTGATGTTAGACTGTAAAAATGATAATATGATACAAAAAATCTAAATGAAAAATTTAATATAGGTATTATGCTAGTTTTTTATCTAAAAACTTTTGTTGTTAAATGTTTTTTAATATAATTAATAAAAATATTGATAGGCATAAAAATGAAAACTACACTATTAAAAAAAATCGTTCTTTAATTGAAAATTAAAGATTTTAAAATTGCCCAATTTAGTTTGGACACCCAGTTTATTTAAAAACAAAAAAGATACTTTTATTAAACAATTAAATATCGATGTCCACTATAAATGCGATTATTTACAAACAAAAAATTAATTCACTAAAACCGAGTGTTTCCCATTCTCGTTAGATTTCAGTAAAAGAACTGTTACATCTTGTAATTCTCGAACTTTAATAGATTGAAATTATTTGAATCTAAGTTTATGGTATATTCGCTAGGGTCATATTATCTTGACATTTTATAGACAATTGAACTGTTTATTTTGTGATGTGAATATAGAGGTATACAATACGTACTTCATATTGTTTAATGTTTGCGTAGATACAATTATTTGATAATTATATATTATTTTTAATGAAACTAATTAATAAATTATGATTTACGTTATTTGATTATTAGATTTTTGTATGTACCTAATTGCCAACATAAACAGAACTCATTAAATTAATTAAATTTTAAAAATAGGTGTATAATTATTGTTTAATATAGTTTATTTTATAAACGATGCAATTAGTTAATAATTAAATATTAACAAGGTTTCCATTTGAAAGCTCATTAAAACAACATTGATTAATATAATCTATAACGCATATTAAAAATATAATTACATTGTATTAAAATGTGACTTTTAAATAATCAATATAAATTTGTAACTAAAATAGTAGGCAATAGCAATCTATAACTTACCGGATTACACTTCCCACTTCCACTGGATCATTGCTGTTATGCAGATTTATTGAGCAGGGATAATATTCGAAGCAGTGACGTCGTGCTAATCATTTAATTGCTCATGAATAATGATCAAAAGTAATGAGCTGCATTGATGTTCAAACGGTCGGAGTATTTGTATTTTATCTATTAATAGAGAACGGATTCTTGGTCGATTAAATTAATGAACGCATAAACAAATCATGGTTTAAGTTGCGGGTAATTGTTTGATTACTATCAAATTCCTACTTTGGTTATTCCTATTATTCTCTTTGGTCTGTAACTAGTTTACGCTTTCGACTTCATTGTTGCATTATGTTCCATTTCAGCTGTTAAATTACGATTGTTTTTTGTTTGGCTGAAGAATTTACGGACTGATCAATTGCTACCATCATTTAAAGCTGATTAATTATTTACGGACGCAGTAATTTCGTCTTGGAATCCTGAGTCTACTGCAAATACTATTAAGAACATATTTACGACATTGCCAGCATTCGTTATTAGATGCGTTAATATAGTATGTGCATTAATAGTTATAGTATTACCGTTCATACCGGTCATTTTTGTATTTACCTCTAACCCATCTTCATGGAACCAGGTTGGAATGGTGTATTGCTAGAGTTAACTGGGTACAAGAATGGCATCAGATGGTCTTTTGTCTATGGGTCGATAGCGGGTAGGTGGGTCGAAATTTAAACTTGGCAATTGAACGCCATACCACACTTATACAGGGCAATAGATGTTGGGAGTAAATCACCATTAGGTTTCTTTCCAGTCAATTTTAATGCTACTGGTTACAATAATGATGTGCTAGAACCCATTAAAGAACTATATCTTTAACGTCTGAAAAGTTCAATTTGATAATGTTCGTCCCCACACGGCGGGGATCACAAGACAGTTCTTCCAAGAAGTCAATGTAGTGGTACTCCCATGTCTCGCAATGTCATCAGATTTAAATCCCAACGAACATGATTGGGATGTTATCGACGACTCGGTTCCTTGCCTCACTCTCTGGACAATATTATCGATCTTCGGGGTGCTATAGAGCAAGCTTGAAATGAGACAAAGTAAAAATTGATCACTTCATTCAAAGTATGCATAAGCGAATACAAGAGCGTACTCGAAATGGTGGCGGAGCCACACATTAAATAAGTCGAACAATTTTCATTGTTATGTAACCATTTGTATATCTTACTATGTTGTACATATTCTGAAAATTTAATTAAAATTGCTCAACAAATTCTTTGTAGTATGTAATCGAATTTTTGGAATGGATGCAACAAAAATGTATAATATTCATATAAATGTGACAATAAAAATGTCTCATTAAAATTTAAACCAATAAAATATCTGCGGGTGCATCGTAATCCGTTTTTCTGCCGTAACGTTTCAAATAAATTTAATATTTTTATTGACCAGAAACTGCCACTCGACTATATGTTATAAAATTGCGAACATTTGTATTATTCAGATGAAATATATCAAATATGTAGCGAGCGTATATTTCCTCATTATAATTGTATTCATTCAACGTGTATTGGAAAATTTAATTCAGCACATTGATTTTATGTAAAACCGTAAAATTCGCAGAATATGTTATTCGTTTTGTGAAAACAGATGTTGCAATCAATTATGATAAATTTTATACGTCGTTTAAATTTTATTTCTCCTACTTAATGTTTAAGCTAGTTTATTTACTTGAAAGATTGCAATAAATTCTGAAGAATATCAATGAGAAACCGGCCGATGAAAGTGGAAGTACCTAAATCTTTTTATTCATCGTAATCTTTATTCCGTAAATAAGGTAATAATCAATATATACATTTTCCAGTCACGATTCTCACGCGTAACTTCACTCATAAAGAAAATATCCAATCTGAATTAAACATGAAACATTTTGAAGAGCACAACGCATCAGCCAGCAATTCTAAGACAGATTTATTCGGGGGATCTTCCAGATTTATAAGTTTACTGAGTCTCCGTTCTAAGACAAGACATATTTATATTTTTATCTGGGTAACAAACGGTTGAGAAGTAAAGAAAATATAAGATATCTGTCGAAATATGGACGTTTTCTAAGTCCTTGCTTATGATTTATTTCGGGCCCTCTCGAATCGTATAATTTACAATCCGAGTCGTTTTTATCCTTCAGGAATGAGATCAACATAAATAGTCCAGGCTGTCGTTTTAAAAACACCCTTAATGATTCAAATGCACATAATAATTACGAAAGACTCGCTTTATTTTTGTTAATTTTGCTTTTATAAACGAATTTTGTCTCACTCACTTTTTCACCCTTTCAGAAATTATTACTTTTAGTGGTGGAAATGAAATAAAAACAATAATAAACTGAAGACCGGAAGATTTAATAAGTTTATCACATTTTCAGTTAATGTTGACCCAGTTTGCTGACGATTTCCGGAATTGGATGAAGTAAACATTTTATACTGGAGTTAAATAATTTAATATCAATTTTAATTTTGTTCCTTACCATTAATATAAAATGGGAATTCTTTAATATTTTCAGGCACGCAAAGTTCACTTACACACGCTCTAACCTACATTCATTTAAACAAAAAACTTTTGATACATTCACAATGAAAATATTATGCATTAAACAACAATTTTGCATTTGCCGTTTATAAAAAGTTGGGGTGTATCAGAAGTCATTGCTGGGTTATTTTCGAATTTTGCTAAGAACAGTACAAGCAGACTTTCTCTCATCGCCTTAAGATAATCCGAATATCGCCGGAACGAGGATATAATCTAATCCAAATACTTTGCGCGTAAATATGAATTTTTGGTGTGACCTCAAATATAAAATGAGATTTCATTGTCCTTCACACAAAAGCCCAGGGCTTATCCGACACGCAACTGACTCACTTTTAATCCCCCTAAGTCTATAATACTTCCTAATACTCTCCATTGTTATTTATAACTTTCAAAGGTAAGCGTTTCGCTGCCGTTTGCTAATTCTCTAATATATACCCTTTAATTAACAGCTACGAATGCACCGCCAATGGCTTAAGACAGAAGGGCGTGGATTAACCTCGTTGCGTGATCAACGTTATTGGAACGCCAGCACTTTGTAGCAAGTGACGACGTGTCAGATAACTTCACCTACTCTACAACGTGATGATCATGAAAACTTAATTACCTTAATTTTACAAAATATTTTATTAATTAAACATCGCACCATTTTGGCACAACAATGACCTACAAATTTGGCGGATTACTTTAACAAGAAAAAATTTAATACAGCGAAAAATTTTACAACACCATCGCCGTGATTTATCCAAGCCGAGACAAAAATCGAGCATAACCAAATTTGCAATTCCTCCGAGATAAGTCAACTTAGGACAAGGCAAGTAAACAGAGCATCTAGAAAATTGGAAAATCTAAAAATAACCCCCAACTGCATAAATGTGTGTTATACAAGTTGTGAGCAGGTGTTTTATGGAATAACTCATATGTTGCCTACTTCAATAAAATATTTTTCAGTGGGTTTAAATAAAACCGAATGGGATTCAGTCTTGTATAAACGGAGATAATAAAATCTGAATTACGGAAATAGAAAAATGGAATACGTTTGCTGGATGTGGGTTTTAACATAGTGAAAAATAAAATGGGAGAGTTTAAAATAATATTATCGGATTAGCTTATTGTTCAACAAAGACGCAGCGTTTTCTCCTAGGTAAATATTTATCAGTTCGTTTTCATTAAAAATTTATTATATAAGACTTGTTTTTTACTACTTGGCACAAAGGAAATTTAATAATTGATAATAAGATCCTTCATTACGGGCATGTAAATATTTACACAATTTGATTATGATGAATTACATGAGGTAGTTATTGAATGATCGATTTGAAGTTAATGTCTAAATAATTACACATTAATGGGCCTGTGCTTGCAGGAAATCGTCACATCCTGCAAAATACTGCTCATAAATCTCCGTTTATTTAACTTAACGATGCCATTCCTTGTTTTATGAAAGATGTAATTTTTACAGCCCCATAAACCGACAACTCGAAGTAAGAAAAAGCGTGGCACTTAATAAAAAAAAAGTTAAACAAGTGCACCATAAAAAGCAGTGACCGACCGCCTGTAAAGTTGCAGCGGTGTTCCTTTCCACTTAGACCGTTCACGTAATCTGAGTCGCTCATAAAAATGGTGAGAGAGGACACGTTCCGAGAACGTACGTGGAACATAACGGATCTGACCGCTGCGGCTGCCCGGGAATGGACCTAAGACCAAATTAATTGCGTCGCGGTTGCCCGCCTCTAGAGGGACGGTTTTTGTTAAGCCGCAGCCAGCGTTAGATAAAGAGGATTTCGGTTCCATCGATTCGGTTCGAACTTTCGCTAGAAATAAAACCTAGTGACAGGACAGTAAAACATTCTTCAGGGAACGTGTCATAAGAAAATTAATTGGCTGGGAGATACTGTCCTGGGTTAACAGATGACATAATTAATTCGTCGGATTTAACTTTCTTTCAAACTGATTTGGATCCTCCATCAATGCTGATTGCAACAAATTTTGGGTGGGGACAAATTGGCCACCTCAAAATAGTTTATAAACTAAATTGATCGCAAGAAGTTAAGTTTATTGTCTTATTTTAGAACTAAATGAATATTTATTAAAAATTAAATTTGTAATAATATAATTGTAATAAAAGAAATAAATATCAATAAGAAATTAAGCCAACGGCAACCTAAAATTTATTTTACAAAATAAATAAGAAATTTTGTTGAAAAATAACCAATTTTTTAATATCGAGTAATTCCGCCCCCGCTTCCTTTTACAGCTTGTACCCTACGTAGAATACTTCTTATCAGGTGATCCAAATGATTTTGATTCAAAGGGTCCCATAAATCTGGAAGAAATTGTTTTAATTATCTGGAAGAAATTATTTTAACATGCATGATGTTCAATGCTATTCAGATCAGACGATAAGCCTGGTAAAGGCAAACGCTCAAAATTTGGGCAATTAAAACCGAAAATTTGGTTCCAAATTCCATCGATAATATCTGTTGTATAAATTTCACCTGACATGCTATGGTCGTAGATGTAGAGCTCCGTTCTATCTGCTAGAAAAAAACCATCCCATAATATGCGTGAACTTCTTGCACATAACGTGAATATACTCTTTGACTTGGAGGTCTCCAGACTCGTACTGACCTTCTGTCACTAAATACTCCTCGATCAGTTTATATTATGAAGTATGTTTAAGTAGCTAAACCCATTACCTTTATTAAAATATTGATGAGCGAAGCATAACTTTGGGATAACATTATTTCAATTACGACGAAAATTTAGTTTTGATATTAAAGGCAATATTATCATATCAATGTTGGTTTCTGGACGGTCAGCTGATTTTAACGCATTTTTTTAGTAATTATCTATAATAAGTAGAACAGTTTGGTTTGATGTGATACACGTTCGGGAGAGTTTAGTATTAATTCGGTAATTTTGTTTAAAGATGTCATATATAACGAAAATTGTGAAAGTTTATAGGGAACTCTTAATGTTGAAAAGTGTGATTAAGTTTTATACGCATTTTAAATTTTAATCTAACAATGTCCATGGACCGGCGGCAAAATCATTTCTCAAACGGTATATTACCCTTAAAATTTTTTAGAGGGTTCAATGTGAGATTGAAATTTATTTATCCTTAGTTCGAGGCGCAGGGGTCGCCGTTTGCCCTGTCAGATATTTTAGCCCTTCCATAAATTTTCACCACAGGCGACCGTCAACCTACTCATCAACATAAACCCAATATAAAACCAATATAGCGAAAGTTCGAAACGATTACTTTAAATCCGCAGTCTGGAATATATTTTAATTTTTTATGTACAGTTTTGGGGACTTGAATTGGATTACCTACAGATTTTTTACTTGAGGATTAAGGAAGGGAATTATTTGATTATTTACAATGGCAAATAAAATCAATTTTATTTTCATTGGACCTTGTAATATTAAAATTTTCAGTTGGTCCGTGGATGGAAATTTCGGAGCAAAACAAACAAACATCTAACCAGCCCGGCTAAAGAACGACTTTAATCCTCGTAATAACGTTTAAAGTTTATTAGCATTTTTCATACTTCCATCTTGAGATATCTAATTTAAAATGCAAATTTAACAGTCTTCTTAAATTTCTCTTCCAATTAGATAAAAAAGTTAATCTCTCTTTGCATGTATAATAATGAAGGTAAATTATATTTCAAAAATTAACATTTAAACTTTACGAATACTTCGTGTTAGGTGCAAATCAAAAGTTTCGCGGAGTTCGCAATCATTTGTTCTTAAATTTGAAATGAGTTTTTGTCGGATTGGATTTTTTTTTTATTATTTCACTGGCTAAACCAATATTCAAATTTTTTGAGTTTATAGACTCTTTGCGTACCTTCCATTTCTTCAATAACTTCATACATCTATTTTATTCTGTTTTAATAATGTTAATTGGAAAATTTTTAAAACATCTTTTGTAGAAAATGTTTCATAGTATTTTCTTTGCAGGTAAGACATCCACGACATTTCCACGATGGAACAATGGGTCATAGAAACACTGAACATGAGCCTTGTTTCCATTCTATTCTAAGGTAATGAGGTTTTTTCGTTCCTTGAATTTAAATTTAATTATGGATGCTGTTGGTAAGTTTCATGTTTTCGTTCTATTTCACCGGAAACGCGAAAGATTTAATCGATGTTATGTTAGCACAATTCAAATCTTATTTTCAAATTTTTTTGCTCATGATTGGTTTAATTAAATTTGTACCCCAGATAAAACCAATTTAAAACTCTGTATCGTTTTACGAGGTGCATTTAACAAAATGACAAAAATATTCAGTGACCGTAATAGATTAAAAGTTTATCGAATCTATTTGTTTTTTAGTTATAATATAAAATAAACTGGAGTGTTCATATATTTAAAAACATTTTCATGTAGGGAATTAAAAATTTTACGTCGCATTAAATTGTACAATTACTTTATTAGCTTGATGTCAAATTTATTTATTGCAATTTGAAAACTAAATAACCGTTAATTTCAATTCATGGTTTTTAACATTTTTGGTAAAATACGAATTAAATTTTATTCATTGAGACATTGATATGAAGGCTACAAGAAATCCCAAATGTTCACGTTCTATAGGTCCATTATTAAATTGGATTCGTAATTAAATTTGAATGTTTAATACATAGTTCTGACTTCCACGCAAACTAGACTAACTACTTGGAAAAACTTGTGAATGCACCTGCTTTGAATTCGAAACTATGAACCAATTAGATGTGCACAAGCTTACCAGAAACTCGTTGCATATCTTTAATAGTTAATATTCCGCCACCGTTGTTTTGTCTTGGCGCTTTGAGTGGATTGAAACGAATCCTGTTCAAGAAATGATTTAATTAATTTTAACGACGCTTTACTACAATTATTATGATAAGTGTTCTTTAATTAAGGCACGTAATCAAAGAGACAACATGGTGCCTGTAACGAATGACATCCAAGGTACGTACCATTGCAAAATATGCATTATACATGGCAACACACAAACGTCAAAGCGTCCCATTTGAAAAGCCAGACACCAGTTAAATTCAAACAATGTCGAGTGGAACAGAACAGTACGAAACATTCATCCTCTGAAACGTACAGATTTGTTGGTGAGAAATTACTGAGAGCCATAAGTATCCGGAAACCAGGACCCGTATTTGCAAACCGGGACCCAACAACCGGAAACCTGCCACCTTCACGGATACACACATAAAGAAAAGTAACTGCTACTCTCGAAATAGTTTTCACAACGATATACAACAATAAATCTGGACGGTCAACTATTTTAATCTATTTTCGTGGTGCATTGTTTGGTTCGACGAAAGTGTAATTCCAGATAAACATTTGCGGAATGCTTTTTAGACAACAATAACCCGGGAGCATCTCACCAAAAGAGACTCATAAAGATGTAATAAGAATCGTTACGTAGAGTAGCTTAATGCCACCGCCAAAATTACTGTGATTTCACGGCTTTCACACCAATTCACAATGTTATTCGTTCCGTAATCTTTCATTACATATTTCGTTTCACATTGTAATTTGACATGAATACTGTAAATGGCCGCTATTCTAGGCCATTATACGCGGAAAGAAATTTAATTTGGTAACTTATCACAGTCTTAATGGTTTCCTTAAATGACAAATTTAATTGTCCGGACAAAGGAGATGCGTCCATATGTCATTAATTTTCTTTAAATCATCATTTAATGAAGTGCCGTGGCAGTTTTTTTTTAAAGAATCGAGTTCTATTTATTACTTTCTGCAGTATTCATAAGATTTGATACTGAAATAGAAATTTCAGTCGTAAACTAACGTCGAGTTGGTCACATGTATCAAACGAACGGAGCATATTTTTCTGTTGCATCTGGTGGGAGTTTTAGATTTCGAACTGGGAAAGAGATATATATATATATATTTATATCTATCTTATTGTTATTCCTTCTGTATTACACACCTATTCGTGACCCACTTCAAAATGACTTTCATTTCTAGTCTTGACATGTGTCTACAGGCGAAAAAATACTGTATTTTAAAATTTATCTTTATTGTACCGGAAGGTTGGAATGTTGCAAGAGCTAGACCATTGTCTAGAAAATCCAATAACATACATACACTGCTTTCTTTTTAAACAACCCCTAAAAAGGTAATTTTTTGTAGATGTTACGAGATATTTTGGATATGCTTGTCATTAGTTCGATGTTCAGCAAAACTACCGAATGTAAAAGTCACAAACAAGCAAAGACTTTGTACGTATTATTTTCACTGGATTATGGCCCATTAGTGTATCTATTAATGAAGCGAGGCAAAAAAAAAACATTGCATTGAAAGGATTTGCGTTTCGTATTGGAAGAGTCGGATTAAATGCTACTTTTAAAAGGATGAAGCTCTGGTTTGTTTTTAAAAAGTTGGTCAATAAAGCGTTAACTTCGACTCGGCGTCCAAATCTGCGAACGTCCTTGCCGTTTCCACTAATACACTGACCAATTTGAATAATCTCTTAATCGGCGCAAACCATACATGTCACCATTGCAAATAAAACGCCATAAAATCTTTTCCAATTATTTCTGAAATTGTTAACTATATTGGGAATATTTGCATTCCAAAATTTATTGCCGCTTGAGTTTTGTATTGATTTATGAACACAATACAAAAGCACATTTAAACTGTTACATGTCCAGTGTTGTTTTTGTTTTAATTGTTTGTTTTCATAAAGTTAATTATTCAGAAGGTTTTTTCTATATTTCTGATAATTAAATGTTGTTGATATTAGTTTATATTATTTTAATGGAAGCAATATGAATAGAAACATATGCTTTTATATATACAGTGGTGGTTGAAAGATAAATTATAGTAAATTTTTATAATGATGCACTGAATTAAAATTAAAGCAATTAAGCAATATTTAAGAATTAACCAAAATACTGTTTGAAAAAGAACTGTGAGATATCGGTTATATAAAGCGGAGCTATTTGGGCGCAAGCTGTAAAAAAACCTTATGTAGCCAAACGAAACAGTAATCATATGGAAAGATGGTGGGCGATATGTAAGGAATAAGAGACGATTTTAAATATAAAGCACCAACAGTGGTGATATGGGGATGTTTTTCGACACCTGATACGGGTCCCATAGAACGAAATGAAGGCAAAATAGATTGTTTTGTGTATAAAGATATTTTGGGAAAATAATTTGTCTGTAGTTTGGAAATTTCAACAAGATAACGATCTAAAACACATTCAAGTTTGTAAGAAATTGGTTTTTGGATCAGATGGTGAATGTTCTACCACGGCCCTCACAGATTCCAAGCTTAAATCCTGTTGAATATCAGCATTTGTGGCAAACTATACAAGAATGGGTAAATTTATTTCAATGGAGAATTATTTTTTTTTCAAATTATACTCATACTTATGTCGAGCAACAAATTAAAAAGTATAATCATTTTATTAGAAGAACGATTCTTTTTAATTTAATTTAATTTTAATATTAAATGTCTAAACATTTCGTACCTCCCTTTATTTACAAATATCTTTATTTACATAGATTTTATATAACTTTTTATTTCGAGCAGGGTTCATAAGTAACGCAACCAAATCGTATATTCAGTACAGTTTTATAATTTATACTTTATTTCTCTTTCCGACATCGTTCCTTAAAGTTAAGAATGCCTAGAAATGTCCATTTATCGACGCAAATTGTATCAAAGTTAGGAAATGGTAGAGTTCAAAATCAGTGGAAAGAAATATCGACCGATTATTTGAAAAGTTACTGAAATCAATGAAAAGTTTTTGAAAGTTATTGAAGATAATGGATATGCTGATATACCACTCTCGCAAATAATTAAGATTACGAAATAAATTTAAATTAATTTTAATAAATATTCACAAAAATTTATTTTAATAAGGTATATTGATGTATTCAAAATATTTAAAATTTTATTATATTTGCGCATTCTTTTAAGGTTATCATTTAGTCCTATGTCAACAGTGTTAGAAATTTATGCATGCAAATTTAAATAACGTTGCATTAAAAGCGTGTCACTTCAAGTAGTTTGCCATGTAATATTAAGTAATAATGTATGAAAATGACATTTTATCACATATTACAACAGTTTCCACTTCATAAATAATGCCACTTAGTTTATTTTATATTATATTATTTTCGCAAATTCAAATATATTTAATAATTGCCAGGTTGCTCTAAAATAATAATGAAAATCAGCTTTTA
Source organism: Aethina tumida (assembly GCF_024364675.1). Classification (NCBI taxonomy): domain Eukaryota; kingdom Metazoa; phylum Arthropoda; class Insecta; order Coleoptera; family Nitidulidae; genus Aethina; species Aethina tumida. Next base: position 16,179,752 of record NC_065437.1, on the reverse strand, counting down.
TGTTTATTGACTGAAAATGTATAATAAAATAATAAACTTTCAACTTTTACGTACATATTGCATTTTAGTCCGTGCATATTAAAACTGACTATAAAGTTGCCCATGTAATTTCAATAAAAAACATAATGATAAACACGAATTAAAAATGTATTTGCTGTGTTATACGAAACAAAATATTATTACTGGAGGTTCAGTTTCGTTTAGTCAGGACAATAAAAGTTTTATTCGAACCAGTGTAGAGTTGTGCATTAAATAAATCAACAGCTGCACAAAGTTTATCCGATATTAAAAATTGACCCGTGTGCCGTCATCAATTTTCGTTCATCACCATAATTCACTTACAGCCTTAGTAGTTTGCTTAAGTAATGAAATTCAATTGCTGTAACTTGGTGCATGGTTTTTGGAAAATAACACCCTCTGAAGTTACCCGTTAATTAGACGTTTTAATTAAATTACAACTCGATCACAATAATCGGGCATTGCATAAGGTAGATTTGCAAATCTAATCGAGTTAACGTGTTATAATGTAACAGTGGACTAATCGATGCGTTTAATAAGGATCTCGCGCGGCCATTATTTAAATGTATGAGTTAAATTGCCTTGTGATTGCCACCAACTTTAATGGAATGTCAATAAGGGTCTCTCTCTTGATCTGCACCATGTTGGAAATTATTACAGATGTGTACTGAATTGTAAATTGTACGGGGCCCGTAAACCGCCCCACGTCTTCCCAAACTTAATGTCCTATGCATCACGATGAAACCCCGGCAGCTTTTTGTCAATTTGCATGCGTTTGTAATATATATCATAGTCGCGGTGACACTTTTAAAGTGGGACCTGCCGATTCCATCTGTACCGTAGTTACCCGTATTCCGGAACATTAAAATTTGCCGCATATGTAAATAATGTTCCAAATCCACGAGGTCTCGTTGGCCTACAAAAATGACCTATTAAAAAAATGTATGAAATAAAGTTTTAATATTCGTTGTTTACAAAACAAACAAGAATACAAGTATTCTTTGCAACAATCTACAAAATTACTTTGACTGTGATTTATACTTATATATATATATGTATATATATAGTATTGGACAAAATTAGAGTGACTATCTTAAATAAAATCCATATTATTGTCAGTTATGCAGTATGTTTGATAATAACAATACATCAATATAATTGTATATTAGTAGGTTTAGTTAGATATTTATTAATATTTGAAAAAAGGGTCAAAAGTAGAGCAACAAAACTAAACTAAAACAATCTTAAGTACATTTAGACTTCCTAGCACATCCATTATTTTTAATAACTTTTAATCACCTTTTTTTCATTAATGTCAATAGCTTTTCAATATAATCGTTCGATATTTCTGTTTTTGAACATTTGACAGTTCTTTTGCATGAATTTTCCATTCAATTTCATCCAATTGGATAGAGGTCTGAGCTTTGTGTCGGCCAAGACATTATACGTACTCCTTGAGAAGCGAACCATTCTTAACTAAATTAGACAGGTGTTTAATAGTTCGAAATTTCTTTCGAGTGATTTTGAACTTCTTCGTAGAGTTCTTTCATATTTGACAGTCTTTTTGCAGGGATTTTCCGATCAATTTTTTCTCAAAGGGTTCCATTGGATTAAAGTCTGGGTTTTGTGCTGGCCAAGGCATGACACGTACTCTTTGAGAAGCGAACAATTCTTTAACTAACTTAGGTTCATCTTAAACTGATGTCATCTTCTTATCTATCTTATGAAAGCATATGATTCTAGAGAATGTCAAGATAAACAAAACGATCTATTATCCCGTCTAATTTAACCAGTGGGTCCATGTCAAACCCAAAAAAACATAGCAAACCATAACACAGTGGATTTCGTGTACTTGGGATTATACTTTTCATTAATGTGTTCTCTCACCTATAAAATACCATCAGATTTGAATAATTGGAGCCGACTTTCATCGGAAAACAGAATTGTTTTCCATTAACCATCTGTCCAGTTCTCATGTTCTCTTGCAAATAGTAGTTTTGCTGCTCTATAGTTTGTAAAAATGAAGAGCTTCTTTGTTGTTTTCTACCATAGAGGCCAGGCTCTTTTTAGTCTTCATTTTATGTTACTCACCAACATCGTTTATTTTTATTTATTTATGCGGGATGTGCTTATAAAAGTGTGTTCCTTGTGTTTAAATTGGAAATCGTCTTTGAAATGGTCGATTTGTTTAAATTTAAATCTACTGCAACTTTATTCTTTTTCACCATTTCGGAACTTTTTTACAATTTGTTGTTTAATTTGTATCGTTGAATTAACACTTCTAGGCATTTTTAGTTTTAAGGAAAAATGTTGGGCACAGAAATAAATTGTAAAATCAATTCTATTGAATATAGGGTTTGGTTGCTTCACTTATGAACCCTGTCCGAAATAAAATGTATAAAAACTACGTAAATAAAGATATCCGTATATAAATTGAGGTACGAAATGCTTAAACACTTATTAATTAAAAAATTAATTTAAATTAAAAAGAATTGTTCTTTTAATAAAATGATTAAGCTCTAAATATGAGCGATAATATACATTAAGAACAATGCCTGTCAACATTTGTTGGTGGATTTAAAATATAAAATTATTGTGGCCTATCTGAATTATAGGCCGATATAGATCGCAAAAAGTTATAAGTGAATAGTTTCTTATACCAAAACATGGTGTTTCGAATTAGTGGAAATATGGAGAATCGAAAATGAAGTAGGCGAAACAGAAAAATCTCCAGAGCATTAGTTCTTCGTATAAAAATACTTATTTTAAATAATCCAAGAATGTCCACAACTCACAACAATTTTGACCACATTCTAAACACCAGTTCTGTTACGATATCTTAAAGAGGTATAATGTATTTTCACCGATATTAACAATTTTTTAAAATTATTCCATATTTTTTAACAACACTGTATGTAAATGCAACTTCTAGTTCGATTATAATTATAAATCTGTATATTGAACAAAAGCATTTAATTAGACAACGTGAACATTTGAAATAAATATAATATAAATGCTTCTGAAACATGTTAATAAAATTTTTAAACTAAAAAAATACTAATTGAGTCACACACCCGTGCAGAACATGCATAAATATTGTCCATTTTAATTAATTATCCATTGTCCATTTTAATTGGGTAAACAATTATCACATGAACTCTAATTAACAAGTCACTTCATGTTTTTATATGTCTTTATGCTTTTAATTTTTTTTTTTGTAAAACCTTTGCATGTTAATTAGTAAAGACAAGAGTTAAAAACAATTAAAACAAGAATCGTTATTAAATGTGAAATAACTATGCAAATTAAAATATTTTATAAGTTAAAAAAATAAATATATATTACACATGTTATATTAAAATTATAAGTAATTTATTTATGCTGCTAAAACCTTAATGGAATTTTCTCAAATTTCACATATAATTCGAGCTGCACTGAAAATCTGGACGTTTAATGTGATGTGCAATTAAGTAATGTTTAACTGCACAATTCACAGTTAAAACTTAACAATCGTCAAAGATACAATGCAATTTGAAATATCTATAAACTTCAAACTCAATTCAAGACCGGAAAGCAGTAACGCAGTAACACACTATATTTAACCAAATTATTAGAACAATGGGGAGCTGTATTTAAACTTCTAGGAGTTGGAGCAATTAAAGTTAAGCACTTCACGTAATCTTTTCAAAAGGAAAATATTAAAATTAAAATGTTAATTGCGCAGCGTTGGATCTGAGTATGTTGAATTAAAATCCAAAGTTTATAACAATGCGATTCAGTATTATTAATGTGGTGAATTAGCGGATTTGTTTAAATCCGCGCGAGTGTTAAATTATAAATTCTCATCGGGCAAAAAACTTTATACGAGCAGGGAATTCGAAAATTGTTAACTTCCAAACGAAATTAAGCCACCGGGAAATTCAATTACGGAATTACAAAGACTAAGGATAAATGTAATGTATAGAGAAATTAAAATACGAATGGGCATGTTCAAAACGACATTGTAAAGTGGCGGAACGTCAAAAATATAATAAGGAGGCAAATAAAAAGTATTTTGTCAGTTGTTTCTTTGTTGACTCGAAATAACAGAAATAAATAAATTGGTACGACGACGTCAAAGACAAATTTCACAGTCCAACTATTTCCTTTGTTAGGAACATGACAACAATTCAATTTCTGACTGTTTAGATGAAGAGAATTGCACATGTAGATGGTTTCTTAAATTGAAAACTTTATCGATTTTAATAATCGCACGTCCCGCACTAAAACGAAGGGCCTGTTTTTTCTATCATAGTGTTAACGGTTATTAAATTTAAAATGAATAGCGGTTTTAAATATACATGCACCGGAACGGCGGAAAACTCCAGGCTGGTACTCGAGGCGCGACTGTGAATGAATAATTCCGCCATGTTTTAATTAATTGGGGGTCCCGAAAGTGCCGACTTAATTGCTACTATAACTGGTGGTACTTTCAGGCGAAAACTACACGTTATACTTAATATAGATATTACGTGAGAACAGATTCCCACTTTTCGGCACGTTCGTCGTTTCAATTCACGTCAACATAAATTCAACTACATTCCCCTAATAATACCCGCCCCCTGGATGAATAACATTCACCTATCCAATTTGAATTTGCTCTATTAATTAGTTTTTACTACACTTGAGGATCTTATCGATTACTACTTTGACTGCGAAGTTAATAAACCGATTTCCCAGCGTTGACTGGAATCATTTTAAACAGTAATATAAAAGTTATTTTCGCTGTACAATTGTACAAGCAAATTCTGGCCGATTTATTCGAGCAAAAAGAGGTCTGCTGCTGCAAAAAATTTCGACGAATTGACCAACTTCGATACAAGAGCCAGACATTTTGACTAAATTGTATTTCCCTTTAAAAAACGTCAGCGGAAATAAGAGAAATTGAAATTAAATTTTTAAATTTGCCAACTACATCACCATCAAGCATCAGTGAGTTAAAGCTGTCGTATTTCGGTCGAGTGGAGCTATTATTTTTAATTTGCCAACATCCACAGTTGTCAGGTATTGTCCAGCAAATCATGCATTCAACCCACTCTACACCGGGACGTATTTGTGACCCAATCATTGAATTTTGTTCAGTCGAAGATCATTTTTTAACGATCGAATACAATAGTAAAATCCGACAGAGTCACAGACACGGTGATTTGAATATTCGTTAGCATCAAAGAATTAAGTTAACGAGGATATTTATAAAGCCTTATCGTGACAACATTTTAAACTGAATTTAGTACGTGGAAGTTACGCTGGGGGAGCAATCAGAGAACTGTTATCGCTGTTGACACCGAATTTACAAAAGTTACTCTTCCATTAGATTAAACAGCGCCTAATGCGGTGTTATTTAATATACTTTAATAGGTCATTATCTGCTTCTTAGGTGCTGATGCAATTTGTAGCGATAACGTCTCTCTAGACGTATTACCTTCCCATTTGTCTTGGCGCACTAATACAATTATCCCTCTTGCTTTACCAAAGAGTGACTTAATTGGGAAACTTTAGTCAAACCGATAAATTACATGTATTGCGAAGGTTTTCTCGGCAATTATCGACTTTTATTGTCCAGGCATCTACAACTAGGACCATTTGTTAGCTCAAATGAGAAATATCGCAATGAGCGACAACAAAAATAAAATGACACTGGAATTATTGTAAGTATTATTCATCATCAATAAATTTAAACATCCATTTAGATCGTAGCATATGTAATATTTATATTTCAAATATTGTGTTACGTGTATAATTTGTGAGTATGAATCTGGTAGTAATTTTTTGTGAAATTTCAGTTAGATTCTAATATCGTTATGAATTTAATAAAATGTATTTAAATCAAATTATTTTTTGAGTGATTGGCAATAAATGAACAAAAATAATTTAAATTTATTTTACGAATTTATTTTGTGTTTATTCATTTTATATATGGTTTGTTTACGAAATATTATTCCTCCGCTGCTCACATTTAAAATTAATGTACAAAATAAAATAAAATATTATTTTAATCCCTCTCGGGACAAAAAATATGAATTCTTTTATTTTGTTATATTTTGAATGCAAATTTTTTTATGTTTTTAATTTTCACTTTAAATAATGAAAACTTAAAAGAGCGATGTTTAGTTTGATAATCACATTCTAACATCGATATTTTGCTTCATATACAAAATTGTATGAAATTATTAAGGGATAGTACTTAAGTTTTAAAACAAAACTTATCAATGTACAGGGTATTTCATAACTTATCCGAATTTTTTTTAATATTTTTAATTATGGTATATGGGAGATTTAGCAAGTTTATTTTTGAAAGGAATTTTTAATGATAAAATATATGTTATTTAATTTAACATTAATACTTTTTTATTTTATAATTTTCGACCCATCTGTATGTACAAATCTAAATTCATTCCAGCTTCTTTGATTGTATTGGTGAATTCATTTAAATATACCTATAAATTTTTTATACTGAATTTGAATTTAGTTATAAGAGTGGTCCCCCATGTTTTCTATAGGGTTGGTCTGTAGATTGGGACGGACGGAACAACACATCGATACATGTTGAAACACTTTTATTATGAGTACCATTTTTTCCACACATGGAAGCTATTTGTTGTTTAAAATATCATGTACGTCCCCACTATTCTGTAGTCCTAGTGTATGTGATCCCAGGGTAGTCAAAATTGGACTTTCACATTTTTAGTAGTAACCAATGGTTTTCTTATAGATCTGTCTTTGATCTAATTTTAGCCCATTTCCACGTTGTCTTTAATTTCAGTTGATAATAAGATTGAACTGCGTTTTGAAATTTGAATTATATAGTTATCGACTTTCTTCTAAGTTTATCGTAGCTACCTCTTCACCAGCTTCTTTAAATTGTTGGTCATCTCTTTTTGTTTCTCTAGATCTTGGTAACGTTGAATTATAATTTTTCTTATTGTTTCACTTCCACCAATGATTAAATAATTATAAAAATCAAAAGTTCAAAAGTAAAAAGTAATTTCCTCCATTGAAAAATAAAAAAGTACTCATTTTTTCAAACAATAAAATTAAATTGACTAGTTGCATAAGAGATTCAATAATAATAAACATTGTTGCATCCAATGCAACTAGTACAGCTCATGTTTTTAGTGTATTTGAATAAGTTGCTATATTTTTGGCCATTACTGTACATATTATATTTTTATTTTAAATACCAAGGAATATTTTAGGTTTTATGTAATGTGTATTTAATTTAGAATATTATAAATGTGAAAATTTGAAGTATAATATGTGTTCCTGTAGTTGACAAGTTGATATTGTTATTTTACGTTTTATATTTATGTAATATATTTATTTATGTAATATGAGTACGTTATTAAAATAATTTGATAACATAAACAATGAGAACTGTTCCGATCGAATATCTGGTAATTTATAATGCAATTTTCCGTGGCCAATTAAACCGTTAACCGGTACAAGAGCAGCTTTGTGCGTCGCGACTTTTGTTTAAGGCAGAACGTGACATAATAATTGTTGCGAAAGTTAATAAATGTGCTCTGGGCGTGTAGTGAAATACAATACACTACCGCTTTACATAAATATTCCGAAATATTCTGCTGGTAGAGGGGTTATTGTGGTTGCAATGGGAAATCCTTGTCCCGACCTAAAGGCATTACATTTTAGGCGCGACTTAGAGAATCACGCACTTCGCGGAAATACTGGTCCTTGTAAACCGGAAAAGGCACCCGAAGCCATCACACCGCTCCCCGAGGACTTTGAATCCCTATCTTTTTACCATCAGTCGTTAACATCGGCGCACCGCCATTTTCATTCTTTTTATATAACGCTCATTGAAAGATAAATTTAATTTTTTCTATTATTCCGCCTTTTCGAATACGTAACGATCCTTGGCGTTCGCAAAAAAAAAACGATTCCCTAGCATTTCGCATGTAGATATGTATATTGATGTACCGTTGGGATGTAGTTTATTCCACTTTTTCTGTGCGAACTGGTTTTGTGTTGAATTTGTTTCGTCTTTATTCTACGAAACGGAACACAACCTTACCAGGATTCAAAGAGAATTTCCAGAGATATTTGGAAAAGATTTCAATCTTATTTATGGCTCTATTAAGTCCATAAATAGAAATTAGTTTTTTAATCCAACTACGAAATGAGTTTAAAGTTGGTTCTTCAATCACATTACATTAAAGTTTCTTTGAATGCATAAAATAAAGTAAAATGTTCGTAAAACTTCATAATTTTACTAAAGTAATTAGCTAGTAAGAACTATGATCTAAGAGAAGTTGTAATGTAATTCTTTTTATTACGATTATTCTTTATAATTTTAAATTCAATTTACCTCTTTTTATTATTAACAAAAAATACATATTTTGTAAAAAGTATAAATTTTTTTATATAGAAGGATTTCTATATTTTATATAGAACAATAGTAAGTCAAGTAACAGTTAAGTATAACAATTTTTTTTCGTATTTATAGGGTAGGTTACGTTATTACGCTGTTCCAAGAAACTAACGCACCATACCGATAATACTATAATTGATTAATTTCTGAACACGGGAAAATTAAACGTATACACTCTTTGTATATTCATTTATTTATAATTGTTTCAAAAAAATCTTGTTTTTTTAAAAAAAATAAAAGTTAACAAAATTTGATGTTTATAAAAATTAAAATTTGAATATCTATAGTTGTGGAAACAATATAGATATGGAAACAATGGTTCCGAAAGCCTCAATCTTTATATTAAAATTTAAACTTAATATGTGGTATTTCCACCTCTACTGCCTCTACTGCCTCTCTATACTAGATATCTGAGTTCGAATTTTATTTAGGTCCAAATTCTCCCAAATTTCGAGTAGAAGACGTTGCACATCTTCTAAGTTATTTGAGCGGTTAAGCTGGTTCCTTAAACGTCTCCCAGTAGTTCCCAGATATGTTATATTGGGCTAAAGTCTGGACTGGGAGCTGTCATAGACTTAGATATCAAGATAATTTCGTGCAACATGGGCTGTATGTATCCTGCATTAGTAAAAAATTTGGACCTATAAAAAGACGTATGACACAACACCAAATCAGTACGTGTTGCATACCCACACCATAATTGAGCCCCCACCAATAAGGTGATATTCACGAACTTACATTGAATACATCTTTCATTTGGTCGTCAAAACACATGAACACGTCTATCGCATGTGTTCAGACAATATCCAATCCGCTTCTGATCTTTTGGCGTGCTCTTTAAGAAAATTTAACCGGGCTCTGGGATGATCCACGGTTAAGGTCAGGCCTCGAGCAGAAACAAGGTTACAAATTATCTTCCCTAAGTCGTTGTCGAAAAGTCTCAAAGTTAACAGTATCAAAAACGATCTTGAGCAGACCACGATTTGGACGTATGGGATACACTAAACCTTTCTGATAATCTGTGGCACTCCAATCTTCTTCCACTAAAACATGGGCTTGGGTACACTCATCGTAGTTAAATTTGTAGATTGTCATTGCATATTGATAATTAACGAAAATTAAAAAGTAAATTGGAATCATAAATAAGTTTAAACTTGTTCTACTAATTTACCAAAATATACCTATTTCAAGTAACAATTTCGTCAATTTCTTGAAGTTCGTAACTAATTAAATGTCAAGAAATGTTTATATTTTATGGAATTTCGCGGTACCATTTTCATAGAAAATTCTTTTGTAAATTCTAAATATTGGAAATTTATTTAATGTAAAATTGATATGCATCTTATATATAAAGAGTGCCAAAAAATTTTTGTAAATGTCATAATGAAGAAATCGGCTAACACGTCCATCCAATTTTATATTCATTTTTGGAATAACTGTCTGGAATATTTATGTTGAACCTGTATTTTCCAAAGCTAGCAATTCTCGTTTCTGTAAATATTTATATTACAATCTAAGTTTAAATTATCAAAAAGTAAGTAATTATTTAATGAATTAGTAAATATTAGGCATATTAAAATGTAAATGCAAAATAATCAAGGCCTTAAAGCACTTTCAAAGAGGGTTGTTGTAGTTCATCAAATTTATTTGAAGTACTATTAGAAGTATTTGAATCACTTTTATTCCATTAAAGCTTAAACCCACAATAAAAGTCGAAACTTATCTAGTGTTAGAATCGGGTACTTGATTTAATTAAGAATATTAATTAGTGCAACATCTCTGCAAGTGTTTTCCCTTTAACTATTACCTGCACGCACGCAAATTACACAGACTACTCTAGATTAAAATAAGTGGCTTAACACCGTGTTGTTACTCGGTTCCACTAATGGCCTTTAATAAAAGGGGTTCAGTTTCCGCGTCTATTATTTTCCTAAGACGCAAATTATTTTATACCACTGACTCGGAATAGCGGAGTGACATTATAATAATTTAAATGGGGGATGATAAATTACCAGACTAAAACTGTAACGTTTTTACACTGGATTGGTGTGATTGAATAAACACAAAAACAAGAACTAAAAACCTGGACAATTTAACAAAATTGAATAAGTATGTCGAATAAATTTTTCAGGGTGGGATAATACAATTTACAACATGTCATGATACCAAAATGGTGTAATATGTAACACAATTAAGTACTACAACAACAGTTGAGATAAACTATTTGTGCATTGCAACTATCATAGATAATTACCGGAGTTGTTGTATAAATCAGGACGCATTTTGACCGTTTGACAGTAACTAATTTCCCAGGCCTAGAAACTAAAACAATTGCACAAAGCATCATTAATACCGCCACAAGTAATATAATAGACTATTAAAGCAGTTATTTAAATCCGGAGTGGTCTAATTTAATCTGCACGCTCGCAGGTGAGAGGAAAGGGGACGTCATTATAAAGGGCTTGGTGTTAATTAATGGAGCGTCAATGATTAAAACAGATTCGGAGCTGGTGGCATGGTGACCACTACCCATATTGCAACATAAAAGCTTCCAAGTCCAAGTCCTTCGGTTACGCCCCCGAATGTTGGGTCATCTAATGGATGTATGACCGCAGACTGTATCGATCTGGGTGCCAGAAACCACGGACTCTGATAAAACTAAATTTAAACAGATAAGAGGTTTCGCAGTCGCACTTCTCTTAATATGGAAATCCTTAATTTAAGTAATTGAGTTTCGCAATCGGTGAACACGTTAATTTGCCCGGATTTGTATCAGGTATTAAGACGGACCGAAACCAACTTTTAATATCCCGGAAAATATCCACGGATAAGAAAAATATATGGTGTACTAGATAAGAATTTTCGTCGTTTGATTTTATTAGTTCCGTCAGTTTGCACGGAATTGACGTGACTTTTTACAATAAAGGCTAGTGAAAAAACAAAAAAAAACAAAATTCGATGGTTGTGATCGTTTAATGAATCCACACTTATCGTTTACAATCCATAAAATCGAATGAAAAACATTTATAATGGCATTTACATGAAGAGTTTTTAATTTCGTAATGCGATCCCTCAAATTCAACTCGCTAATTTAAATTGCAAAAATATCCAGACATTTCTATCCAGCCTGTAAAATTCAATTAAACACTTAGATATTAAATTCGTATTTAATTTCGAGTAATACCCAGACACACATAAAAAATTGCAATTTCTGTATTAATTGAATAACTTCATCGTCAGAGGAAATTAGATTCTCTTATTCCCACTTGGATTGTACTTGAAGTTGGACGGAATTCTTTTATAATTAGGACAAAGGAATGTGTAACTTATCGAAGTTTGGCCTATATTTTTCTTAGGCACAACCAGTTGGTTTCTTATTCGCAGTTTCCGCCGCTAAAACTAATACCACAAACTTTCCAAATGAACTAAAGTTGTTCAAGTTTCGGTTCAAATGTTAGGTGTCGCCTTTTGAATAAAAGAACACACTAACTTTACTTGTTAGTGCAGTCGAAGTCTCATTTAAGTGGCTTCTTTCTAATTATGAAAAATTGCTCGTTCGGAAACTCATTTTTAATATACGTAAAGTAAACAAACAGTCGAATTACTACATAATTTCAGCCGGAAACACAAACAAGACCAACAGAAATTTTATAACTGAAGAGGATTCTTTCTAATTATGAAAAATTGCTTGTTGGGAAACTCATTTTTAAAGTAAACAAATTGTGTGATTACATAATTTTATCTCAATTTGCATTTTAAAAAGATAATAATAAAATACCAATTGGAATAGTGTTGCAGTAGTGCAAAATGTATGGTTACGAACAGGTAGGTAATGCATATTAATTACGTCTAATTACATTTTAGTTGGTTCATTATACAAGCTAACGAACATGGCCCACTTGCACGTAATGAGCACAGCAAAGTTGTCACATTGTTGGAAAATGTCTGACCTTTCATTATGGCACACAAAGGAAAAATGCTCTTTGAAGTTTTGTCAGTCAGTATTTCCCTTTTCAGCTTTTCAAAGGATTATAAAGTTGAATCTAAATCTTGCGCATCAATTTTTATTTTTGTGTTTGCCCTCGATCATAATTCATTAACGGCGGAAAAACGGAAGCAATTTAAAAATGCGTGTTTGTCGGAAGTTATACGGAGCAATTAAGGGTGACATAGCAAAGGACGAAACGAATATTTCTAAAAACGCTGATGTTTAGAAGTATATTCAGCAGGAAACAAACACAAACAAAACCAACAGAAATTGTATAATTAAAGCGGTTTGTTCATCAACGACATAGGGTTGCCTCAATTTCTGATTAACAAGCGTCAATTCTCTGAAGATTTCGATCCGTTGTCACTTCCGAATATACCTAAATTTGTAAAACACCTTAATTAACAATGGTGATATACGTATGAATTAATCCAGTGTTTGGTTGGAAATTACAGCAAAATAGTTATAGTTCTGTGAAATTTCCATGGCAGCTGTTAATATGTCAACGTAATGGCATAACATGACACCGTAGTTTCCCTTGCAGTAAAAACGCATGGCATATTGAACATTTTTTCTCGAGATATTTTAATCAACGACCTCTCGTGCATATGCCCCGCACGGTTATTAATTGCGTGACAGTTTTAATAGCTGGAATAATGCGTTGGATATGTTTTGAAATATCGGTTAAATAACATGAAAAGTAATTTTACTGCTCTATTATAAATTCAAATCCATACGTAATTACTGGTGAATGTAGGCCAATTCGGGAATAGCTCTCAATTCTATAAATTATTGTTTATATTTAGGTTACTTTGTTAATAAATTAAACAATACTTTGTGAAATTACATGCGTATTGCATAATCAAATGTTGTTTAGAAATTTAATAAACCATATGCTGGGCCTGTTTAATTAATTATTTAAATATATACCGAATGAAATTACTGCTATTCATTCTGGAATGATTGCAGGCATTTCTGTCGCATGCATAAATTGTTGCAATAAAAATTTCATTAATTTTAGTATACTAACTGTAAAAAAAAAACAGTTAAGTCAATCGGAAAACGTCGGTTTTTAGTTTTTTTTTTTCTTCATATGTTTAAGGCATCTCAAACTCTCAGTTTTTGACACAATTTGTTTAATTTAGTAATTTATACTAAATATTTAACATCCCTAGAGTACGAATAAGAAATAATTTTAGTCAACTGAAGGAGTTTCATAGAGTTACAATATGATGATGACAATGTGCATGAAGCAGGAATTTCGTTTCAAGAAAAAGAGCGGCGTTTGAACGGAAATATTGTATATTGTGATGCGATCTTGGCAGTCATAGAGTGAAAAGGATAGAAGAGGTAGACCAAGAGCTTCCGGAAGACACAGAGCTACCACAGACACGCAAGATCATCGTCTTAGATTATTGGCCCTATGGGACAGGATGAGTTCAACGCGGATGATTGATGATGAATTTTTTACCAATGGAGGTAGGTCAATTAGTATTCGATTTGTTGTATGGAACGTCAACAGTTGGACGAGGAATGGAATCATATTGTATTTAGTGATAAATCACGCTTTTGCTTGGTGTGGAGAAAGACGTGATCCTCTCTTTACTGTGGAGAGTCAGGTTTACAACAATATGAGGTTAATGATATCGGGTGGTATTGCTTATGGTAACAGGTCACCTGTAGTTTTCATTAGTGGCAATATGATGTCCCTGCGATATGCGGATGATGTTTTGGACCCTATTTTCTTCCCTAGTGAAGAAGATATCTCGGACTAATTTTTCAGCAAGATAATGCACATTCACAGATTGCCAGGAACTTCCTAGAAGCCTCCCAAGTAAATTTACTGCCTAGGCCCCCCAGCTCTTCAGACCTTTCTCCAATCAAACGTGTATGGGATTTGATGAGGCGACGCTTAAGTCATTTACAGCACCCTCTACAGACTAAGATGTCAGATTCAGTTTGTCTAGGATGAGATACCATAAGAAAACATCGATAATCTTATTAGATCGATGCCACGACGCGTCAGTGAGTGTGTTAGTCAAAGAGGGGATCCGACTCATTATTAGCATCTAACTATATTAGCTATGCTTTAAGATTTTTCTTTAATTTTTTAATCAATTATTATTTTGTAATAGGTTAATATTTTTCTAAAAAAAATTGGAAGATATCAATTATTTCTAGATGTCGCTATTTTTTCTTGCACGCAGTAATTTGGTTGGTAACGGATTCAAGAATTGTGTTAACTCAAACAAAACAGTAAAATTTAAATTTGAGAATAAAAATTTATATAGAATTGTACAATTCGTATTTGAAAACTTGGTTATTAACTGTTCGTGTAACTGAAATCCATTCGGAGCAGCATTCGGAATTTACCTGAGACAGACTCGGGATTTTCGCGATATTCATAAGCTTCCAAGTGATTAATGAACGTCGACCTGGTTGCCGAAAACTGTTATTTTTTTCGCATTTGTCTTTTTATACTGATAGTCGTTCGTTTTTTCCGTCGTTAGCGACTCGTCTGGAGTTTACTGTCAAACGCAGCCGTCGGGGGATTTTTACGGTGGAAATTATTAAGGTGATTACTGAACAGATTTCAAAATCTAATCCTGTTTCTAATTACCAATTTGTTACTGAGATGATGTGATAATAATATTAATACAGAGCTGCGGTTTTGATTTTTACGGGGTTGTTAAAAATATGATAATACCTTCATAAATATTGAAGGGAAAGAATTTTTAATCCCGGGCTTCGTATCTTAGGATGAATGCATTAAAAATCATCATATTATAGTTATAAAAGTCTTCGTGATTTTAAAAAGATATCAAACTTTACATTTAAAATTCTAATGGATGGAATTTAAGAACCTCACCTTAACTATAAAAAGAACTATATAATATCGGAGCAGTATTTCCAGGGGTAATTTAAGCATTAAGTAAACGCTTTCGCAAATTCTGCAAATTCTGAAACTGCGCTCTGAGGTGCTGTACTAATACATTTTACGATGCGGTAACATCATTCGTAATTATTAAACCAGTATAATTCTAATTTACCACTGTGTTGGATATTACACTTATGAAACTTTCAGATTACGAGGTCCTGTAAACAGCTGTAATTTGGTAACGTCATTATTAAGATATCTAATGTTGTTTCCTCCGTTCAAAACTGGATCTATAATATCTTGATAAAGTAATTTGTGTACTCGGTTCTAAGTTAATTAACTTTATTCAACCTTCGGCTAACACTTTTATGTTGTGTCAGATGTTTAACCAGGCAAATTTAAACTCGGGATTATCAGGCCTGCTTTTGCCAAAAAAGTTAATTTGAATATTCGACTCAACATCAACCCTTTAAAAAATGAACTTTTATAATGTTTGGTTGGAAACTTTAATTACTAAGTTTTCCAAATATTACAATATTTTATTAGTAACTGTGCCATCGTCTTCGTAGTAGTTATGCTACTCGATAGTAGTTATTATTTTGTAGCAATATTATTATTTCTTTGGTTAACCTATTAATTTAGCCAGAATATTAATCATAAAATATTTCAGTGTGTTTTAAACACAAAATAATTTACAAAAAACTATTATTTACCCATAAAAAATATTTAAAAAATAAAATATTTCCTTACAAAACAAAAAAAATCTTGTTTAACATCTACAAGGCATATTCTATACTAAATTATAATCTTGAACTATTTCTTCCCATAATTGTAGTAACAAACAATACCCGAAGTTGTTGGAGGTGGTACGTGGTTTGTAGTATGTCACAGACGTACACGATGGAATTGAGGTCTGGAGAACGTGGTGATAACGCCAAATGAGGGATTCCATCCAAATTTCGACTTTCCTCCACAGTTGTGGCTCTATGTGGTCGAGCTTTATGTCGAAAAAATTAGTCCCCAAAAGCAGCATGTCTACACATATGACCTGTTATACAGCCCTAACAAAAGTAGGAGTAGTGTCCCAATATCCAGACATCATCCCTTTAAAAGATTAGGGGATCAGGTTTAAAACCAAATTCGTCATAAAAGACTTGAAGCTAGCTACATTTCTGAAATGAGGTGTAACAGATAACAGACCTCATTTCAGAAATGTATATGGAATTGTAAAATAATATTATTTTAATCGATCACTTTAAATAAAAGAGTTATGACAAAAACATTTAACAATTCAAAAACTGTCATTGCAAAACAAGAATCTTGCCTGTTACAAAACACAATATGCTCCAGTAATTTTAGTACGTCACAAATAAAATATTGGTCCATCTGACAGTTCGTGTCCGCTTAATCAAACAACGTCACTAAAACCAATTACGAAGAACACAAGTAGACCGATATTCCGCAAACAAAATTAACTGCATAAACATCCAGTAACCGAATTTACTACCCGCATTCGGTCTAAATATTTTCATCCCGCCAAACATTTCAACGGAATTCGTCACGCAAATAATTCGCAAAGTTGAATATCGGGATGGGGGAAAAGGGTCCGTTGAAAATATTCCCCTATGGATGTTTGTGATCGCAGCATTCACCTACCTACAATACGCCTTGTGTTAGTAATTAATTTCGCTAAGCGCCAGTTTTGCTTAAATCGTCATTAACCCAATTACTGAAGATTTGCAGGAAAATAGATCCACACGTTAAATGCTGCACTGCATAATTAGTTCTCCGTATTCGAATCCAGGTTCGCTGCTTTGGTTTTATGGACTGTGCGGTTTTTCGAAGCGTGTTTTATGTACATATGCACAGAATTTGTAATTAGGTCAACTTTTTGAATTTACTTTTAATGCGGTTCATACTGATAAATAAACCAGGAGGGAAAATAAAAAAAATATTGGACTACTTATATAGCAGCTTGTACTTCAGTAATGATGAAAGTTTAGCAGTTTCATAATAAAACCTCAAACACTAATAAATCACAACTTCAACCAGTTTTTTCTTAAGAAACAGTTATGTTTTTGGAGTTGGTACACAATTTATACATTCTGTGTAAGTTCTTAGACAATTTGTGTGGCATGAAACTAATCAATATAAAGCCGTTTTTAACCTTTTTGGGCTCGTATGATAAATTCTCCGGGAAGATTTATGTACTTGTTAAAATTTATGAGAATATCGTGTTCGCACAGCCTAAAGAATCTCGCCGAAACGGATCATCAACATATTTCCGAAACCAGATAACCGCTGACCTTATATTTTATTAAATTACTTCTCGCTCGACATTTTCGATAAGTAATATTTGCTTTAAATCATGCGTAATTTTGAAAAATACCGTCTAACGACCCAAAAACATTCCGGCATGCTACGGAACGGTTGTAAATTACGACTTAAACCTCCCAGGTGGAGTCACGATTCCGTGTAATATGAAGTCTGCGGCCGAACTTCCACCAATATTCCTCAAGACCGCAAAAGGCAAGATCCAAACTGCACCAATTCGCTTGCATGGAATGCCCAAAGTTGTAATCATGAGAACGTGAGCAAATTGTCGCCGACGAACTTATTCTCACCTTTGCATTCGAATCGCCGACAATATTAGATTAATTTGATCGGTGTTAATTTGTATGTATGCACATCTAACTAAATCGATACGTTGCAATGTAGACTGTCGCTCAATGTAGAGCAATTTAGAAATTTTCATTTGTGATCAGTTGAATAACAGCAATAATGCTATATAATTGTTTATTAGTGCCCATCTATCCAGGTCACAGCATTTTTAGTTTTAAGGAACGATGTCGGATACAGAAATAAATTATTAAATCAACTATATTGAAAATTAATTTAATTTAAAAGAAATCGCTCTGTATATGTGTAATGTTCATTTATGAATTTCTGACACAAAATGAAACTAAAGTACATTCATTCATTACTGATCGAGTTAAAAGCATAATGGTAACACCCTGAACATTTGGCACAAAGGAAGCACTCCTAACAAAGAGAATCTGAAAGAGTTGTTGGTCATAATGTAAAAAGTTATGGGTGGATTGTTAACAAAATGTATATGGTAGGTTTAATTAAATTGGTAGCAGAGTCTTAATTAATTTGCCCACACACAAGTTAATTGAATCTCTGTCCAACAACTCAGCACGTAGCTATGGACTAATGACTACACTTATGCACACACAAATCAACCCGTGCAACGTAGAGCTAACGTTAGATCATAAAATCAAAGCCGCCAATGATATCACTGTTCTCAAACTAATTGAAATACGGACATAACAAAACCATTCCCTAACTGTTATAGTGCAGAAATGCTCATTATTTGACTAAAATTCAATTCAGCCGCTAGTTACGTAACGCTGATTAGGTAAACAAAACTTGGCCTATATGCACACGTGTATCGTGCGGACTTTTCCCCAATATTCGCCGGAAACAATTTACACTGCGGACTGTCAATATATCTGTTCGATTGTTTTCAATCAAAATATATTCAATATCGCGTCGGATTTCACGAAGAACCGTTCGAAACTGACGGATCCTGTTACGATGACAATGAATCTCAATCATGGTTCAAATAATAAAACGGGCCTTGTATTATTAATCAGTTTGTTCCCGCCCAACGTATTAATAATTCAACGTGCGGACTTTTTAAAGGGAAACGATAGGTGTGCGAAAAGAGAGATCTGGAAAGTCTTCAGTTACCAATAAAGAAAATGAACGTAGTGTCCTGCACGTGTAGATATATGTGAATGCGGCGAATTACGAAAAAGGTCGGATTGGGTAAAACAAAGTAGGACTTAGCGCTCTGCTAATGAATATAAATCGGTTCCTCACGTTCTAACTTTATTAAGAAAAAGCTTTGTCCACCGGAATTCTCACTTTATCGATTCGATGCGCATCATCCTTCTTGTCGTAAATAACCACAAACGAAAACTATTTATCTTCATCCAATAAATTATTTTATCTGAACGTATTTCGAACTTGTTTACACATATATAACAAAACGTTCACGGACGTATGTTCCGGCATCCACAAAACAAACGAGATTGTTCAAGCGTAATTTAATTGGAGGAGTGTATTAGAATAAAATAATGGAATTCGTTAGTATGCGTCGTTTTGTACGAGGTTTTCGCTCTGTTGTTTTGTCAAATTACTTAATGATTAATGCTGTACGAAATTTACTGATTTAAGATTTACTGTCTAATCAACAAATAGTTACAGTTAAATTATATATAAGAATTTAACAAAAAAACTATTTTTTCTTCTAAATTATATTACTCATAGATAAATAAGTATTATAAAATGGGCAACTTATATCTTTGTACGAAAACTCTTTTCGTTTAGAGATATCGGAGATCAAAGTTTGAAGAATTTAACAAAAATTTCTTTTTTAATTTTTATTTTATAATTTTATAAAATAACAATAGTAAATTAATATTATTTTAATAGTTTACATTAAATAAATGAATCATGGTTAAAATATTTTTATATATAAGATAATGTCGACTAACTAACTTCTACTACTAAATTCAACCAATTTAGAACACCCCGTCCATCTTTACTTTTTACTTAATGAGTGAGTACCTTAATAACTTAAAAGTAGTTCAGTTCAGAATAGATGAGAGTATTAGCATCGTTTTTTTGCCTTAACCTAAATAAATTTTTACGCCGGTGCCATTTTGCCTAGCAAGTGTGGCTCTGAAAGAAATAGAGTCCTTTATAAAATCCCCACTTTAAAACCCTTTTAGGTACATTTTTTTATACAGGCAAAATGCATACGTCCCAAATCCTCTCACATTTTCATTCGCTCATGTCTTTGTTAATTACCAGGCAGACGAGATTAATTTTTAACTTGAAAATTACCACACTTCTGCCGAAAGAATTAGCAAACACGTTTTTAAGTCCGCCCCAACAATTTTACATTTCCATCTGAAGAGCGAACCGGCGAAACCTTTCGAAATTGCAGAGTTGACAAACACCGTCAAAAATAGAAAACGTTTAAAGTGACATGGCGACTGTTGAGAAGGAATTGGCCAATCCAATAATGTCGCTGCCTGAAACGTCCTAGTTATACAAGTGTTGCAAACTCGAAAATAATCGATTTTATTCTTCGAAGTGCATCCTTTTCCAATATATATCTTTCTGTGTCAGCAATAGATTGTAACCGTCTTAGGATGAGGCATTAGTTTTTAGACCCCTTTCGCGCCACGCTGCGAAAAGATGATTTATCTTATGAAATCCGGCCTCCCTGCACCAAAAGTGCGAACTGTTTTCAAACCCTGCCTTTTTTTCCTTTGCCGGTTGTAATCATTCTTTGTTCCTTAATTACATAAATTATACTTTCGAGCCAAAAATTTATGCACAGTGCTTTCAACGCAGCAATTTATTGCTTAATAAAAATATAATCCCATTCATCATTTTCACGGAACGCTACAGCTTATTTCAGCTATTTTATATTCAATGTTATTAGAGCCAATCAGGACTCCGCTTACGAAAAACGAAAAAAATACTTACGACAGACTTTAGATTTATGCTTTTAACCATGGTGATTCATTTCTCTTACTGCATTAGAAGCAACGCGAAATTTTATACTTCGCATGCCCAATATTATAATCGAATCGGGATAATATGAAATATCCATTATCCATTATTTGAAATTGTTCACGAACTCCCGTTTCCGTCATTAGATAATCAATTTTGTGTAGGAACTTACAAAGACCGTATGATGTATGAATAAAATTCGTTACACGCAATTTTCATAATGATTTATGAAGCTTAATTAGTAACCGCATTCGAAAAATTTATTGCAATATACTTTGATATAATGTATTCATTAAAATTACATATGCATGTAGCAGTAATGGCAAGCCGGTATAAAGCCGGCGTAATGAACATTTATTCCAAATGAAATACTAAAGTTTCTTGTTTTCATTTAAACTTAAAACTGACGAAAACAATTTCAGATAATGCGAATTAGTTTTGGCATGTTGTATCCACACCATGATGTAGAGATATAAAAACGTTTCCATGTATTCTCGTAATACGAATGTTTTACGGAGAAAAGGAGTTTTCTAGCAAAATTCCGACCATACGTTTTCCCCGACCGGTCTTTGTGAGCCTCTGTTCAAAATTGATTATCTAATGACAGAAGCGGGGGCAATTTTCGAGCAATGCGAGACGCCCAGAAGGCCACTTTGAAACATCTTTCCGAAGGGAAAAGTAGTAAAATTAAATTCTAAACTGTTCAACATTTTGTACGCCACTTATTTTAGATGGTCGATATTTTAACTTTCGGAGGTCAATTACGGCCATCGTTTTTCAACAAAGTTTCAAAATTAAAAGGGCATAATGAGTTCTTCGATGCCCTTCAACATGTATTAAAATTGAAATTTTTTTGCGGGTTTCAACAAAAAAACATTTAGAACTATGCTGGCAATAATAAAAGATTTAACCGAAATCCAGCACGTATTTAATTTGATTTAAGAAATATTTATGTAACTGCAGCTACAAATGACAAAATCCATGTTTTAAATCAGTAATACAGATTTTTAATGTAGTGTTTAAAACAATTTACAACTTATTTTTGCATCGGATATAACGGCAGCCATAAATAATTTGAGCACGCTAATTAGTATTCATAAATCTACGGTGCGATATAAATTTTGTGTATCAGCTGCAATAAATTTTATTCATATAGATTTTACTTTTGTAGGTGTAATAAAATTTACGGCTCGATTTATTATAACGAAAATATTAGTTTAATTTTGCCAAACAATGTAAAATTGATAAACGAAGGCGTTTATGATTTATACACTTATCCTAAAATTTCATTAAAGTGCCCCCATTAAGATTATTTATTCGGGTGGATAGAAATGAGCTGCTAATTAACATATTGGACAGCCCGGGGTTTGGAGCACTAACGAGTTGGTATTTCAGTGTCAGTGTACTATTAGGCCAACTTTCGTCCAAGTTGGTTAAGTGCGTAAGGGGAATATTCTATGGAAACACCTCGAGTTGTACTGCAATAACTATGCAAATTTACCTGAATAAAAACTCCCCTTCGACACGCTTTATTTGTCACCTTCGTCTCGAATGACCTTTGCATGGGAATTAGGAAATCATTTTAAGTAATGTCGGAAATAAATTTGAGCACACGCAGTTTTACAGTCCCTCCCTAAAATTCAAGTTCATATCATGGTACAGGAAAAATAATAAACCAGACGTCTGCATCGATGCACATGGCATGCGGAGGTGGCGAACTTGAAATTGTACCCCCGTAAAAATCTGTGTAGAGAAGCAGAAAACAGTGTACGGCGTATTGTGAATCTCGCTTTCCTGAACCGGAAAATTAACTGGGTCTTAGTTGTAAGACAAGAAGTTGCATAAACATTACACGAGATTTAGTTTCTAAACTCAACACACATTTACACTTTTATACCCTGTTATGCACTGAGAACATTCCAGACGTTCATTCCAATATTCATGAAAGAACGAACGCGAAACCCTAAAATGCTATTTTAATATAAATGAAAAGAAAATATATAAACGGATCGATGCGGCTCATCTTCTATCTTACAAGATACAAATGTGTATTATCTATCATTCCTTCCACCCAATAATCGTTTTCAAGATTATATATAAACTAACCAGTACACCACCAGAACTTTGTTTTAGGTGAGTTAGTTTTGTCCTCTTCCAGAAGCTTTAAAGCATCGTTGGTCATCAAATTAAAGCAATGTTTGATACACATTTATAAAATCCCTGACATATTTCTCCAGCCAGTTCTAAAGTGTTCATAAGCTTTCGTCTTGTTACGTAACTTAAAACTAAAAGTCGTAAACAGATTTGTTTTGATGTTGCCACAAAGTCACTATAAACGTATCCCCGAGACCCAACATTTTGCAGCCATGCACTTTTCCTGTTACTCTACTTTAACGGTTGTCTTTTTTGACATTGTCGAAGTTTTTGGGTTTGACTTTTAAGGGTTCTTTACACGTAGCACAAAAGTAATAATTTTATTTGTTTTTATTACATAAATTTGAAAGCTTTAAACTGTAAACTTTCAGTAGGAGTTTGTCATATCACTCATGTAGAGCACCTTTAGAAGTTTTTATTTGTCTAGAAAATAGTGTATAAATATCCATATTATTGTCAGTTATGCAGTATGTTTGATAAAAACAATACAGCAATATAATTGTTTATTAGGGGATTGATATTGGTATTTATTAATATTTGAAAAAAAAATGCTTGAGCTAAAAAAAAACCGCATAAAGCACTTTCCAACTCTTGACTGGATAATGTTGAGATTTCGCATTTCAAATAGTACAGAAATTGTTAAACTGGAATTAAATATAATGCAACTGAATTTAAATTCGGGTCAATAATGCATCCACCATTTTTGACACTCAGCGCATTCACCATTTATCGAACTCGATATCACATATATAGAGCACCTTTTTTATTTCTCTTGATAAAAGTATACGTTTAAATATCTATATTATTGTCAGTTATGCGGTGTGTTTGATGATAACAATGCGGCAATATAATTGTTTATTAATGGGTTTAGCGAAGAGCAAGTATTTTTATTTTCCTGTCCACGGCTCTGTTAGTCTTACATTTTCCACCACTTTTATGAACTTGTTCCAATGTATTCCTTCTGTAAAAATTGGAAATCGTTCTCAAAATTATCGTTTAAATTTAAATCGATTGCAAACTTACTCTACTTTTCACTATGTTAGAACTTTTCTACAATTTGTTGTTTAATTTGTGTCGATAAGTGGTATTTTTAGCTTTAGAACGAAATTCTATACAGAAATAAATTATAAATCAACTGTATTGAATATACAGTTTGGTTGTTTTACTTATGAACCTGGCTCCAAATAAAAAGTTATATAAAAACAATATAAATAAAAATATCCATATATAAAGGGAAATACGAAAAAAAAAAAAGAATCGTTATTTTAATACAATGATGATTGTTAATTTGTTGCTCTACATATCAATTTTTTGAGTTTACTTAAAAATTATTAATTTTCAAGAACATAAAACATAGAGCTAAGCTTTTTATCTCTCGATGTGTTCGTAGCTAATTCATTGCTTGCCGAACAGTTTAGCACGGAAGTGGGTTAATTTAATGCCATAAAATTAAACAACGCCGTTTCAAACACGTACACAAACAATTACTCTAGTTATTGTATTTATAAAGCGAAATTGAGAAAAAGAAACACCACAAATGAATGTGCAGTTAAACTAAAAAATCTCGAAGTAAACTAATTAAAATTGGGTAAAATAAAAAAAAAAAGGTAAAAAAGGTTGATATTTGAAAATTAAGTTGTAGCAATCCGGCGGACCAGTAACCGAGCTCACGTATAAATGGTCCGTATCGAAAAATCTATAAATCGGATCACTTGATTCAACTTGACATCTGAGTAAATTTCAAACGAATGTCCTTCAGTGAATAAAATATCAGGCTACTTTAGTCCTGCAGCTCAATCACTGTCCTCCATGGTACAGAAATCTAGCAGCAAATACGTGACTTGATTATCCTGGCTTGACACAAAGGACACCTTCTGAGGATGCGAACATTCGAATTCAATATTCAGTCCGCTAAAGCGAAACAAATCCCCGTGGAAGAGACTACACACTTTTATTGTTGCCGTGTCACAAGCCGAACGACAAACGCGAAAGGTTACCTCCGTTATACGTTCCCATTTAAATTTCGTCCCGCGTATTGTTCCCCGGTTCGGCTTGCATAAAGGTATTTTTCGCGTATCGACCCCTCCCCTCAACTCGCTCACCGCACCGCTCCGGAACACCCCCGAACGCCCGGATCCGATGGTCTACATTATTTTAGCATTTTTCATTCGACAATACGCTTACGCAACGGAAATTCGGCGGAATGGCGTGCACGGATCGTGCACATTGTCGTGCAAACTACCAGATCTGAATATTAATTTTAATATAAAGCAGGACAATAAATTAATTACTAAAAAATATTAGATGAGGAGTTTAAAAAAAAACTGTGGTTAACAAGATTGTCGTTATATTAAAATGAAACCTTTGTGGGGAAATTAAATTTTATCCTCGGCGAGTTTTTGTAAATTTTTTATTGTGTACTGCTGAAAGCCAAATGAGTAAGCGGAAATTATTGGGCCGTACAGTTTAAGGTAAGCTGCTTAAATGAATTAAAATCACAATGCATATCCAAGGGGGCTTTTATATGCATTATTTTCGATTTAATGAGAATATGATGAAATTATGGACAATATTATACGCAGCATATACCATACTTTATAGAGACCTAAAAGAGATATCACACAAAAAATGATAGCAGCTATGTTGTGATGTCTTTGTTTTTTTTTTTTAAAAAAAAACTCTATAAATTGAAATCTAAAATTCTGAACTTATTAAATTTTGAATCATTTGCCTGTGCTCATATTCACATTATCTAGTCAACAGATAATGTCGTAATGTTGAAAAGTTTCTAAATTCTATTCTAAATATACACGTTAACAAAGGAGTATACTGCAGTATATCTGTAGAGAATAAAACGTTACGTCGAAAGGTGTGAACATTACACATTTTATGGCCACTCCATTTGAAATAAGAAAGTTATTGGCATTTAAAGTAGAAAAAAAGGAAGCGAAAAGAATATTTATTATTCCTAACTTCTGACAAGATATTCTTTGGTTAACGGGAGTACCAAAAATGGACTTTTCAACATTACAATTGTTGTGTTGGTATATTTTAAACAATCCATATATGAATATTTTTTTAAAACATTGAATATCTTAAATAAAGACTGAAAACAAATCACTGGTTTAATTAAAATTTTACCTAAAATTCACTTCAAAAATTGTTGTAACTTTTTATTTATTTATCGATAATAAATATATTGATCATTTATAACTAAAACACAACTGAATAATAAATTTTATATATATAGTATTAATCAATTAATGTAACAATATAAAATGTCAAAAAATTTAAGAGATCCCTATATTTAATAGTGAGTAAGTTCTTCTCTATTTCTTCGAAATACGGCGCAACGTTGAGGCTTTTAAGGTATCAATAGGCGGATCAAATCTTGATGTATATTATTCCATTCTCTCTGAAGTTGTTAAACTAGTTCTTCAAGGTTATTTGCGGGTTTCAGGTTCCTTATGAGTCGCCCTAGAATGTCCAAAGAATTTCTATCGGATCCACATCGGGACTTTTCGCTGACCACTCCATAACCTCCAAATTAAGCTCCTCAAAGTAACTTTTAACAACTTTGACAGTGTGTGGTCTTGCATTATCTTGTTGTTAAGTAAAATTTGACTCATATTGATTCATGAAAGTTAATGTATCGCCTGGCCATTAGGAAACCGTTCGACAAGACGTGATATTGTTCTGGCGGTTTGAAATTATACCGCCTCATACCATTACAAATCTTCGTCCAGTTATGTTCAAATATCGTTCTCCTCGGCGCCTATAGACTCTTTGTAGTGCATCATTTGATCTTAAAGAAAACCTGGATTCATCTGTAAAGAGAATCTGACTTCGTTGATTCATGTTCCAGTTAATGTGTTCATCAGTGAAGTTTCTTCTCATTCTCCTGTGTGCTTTAGTTAATTCAGGAATAACAGCTGCAAGTCTTGAATGTAAATTGGCTTCATAAAGTCTGAGCAAATAAATGTGACACTGTGGCCATAAAATGAAAGTTTCCCAACTGGCAAGCTATTCTTATTCGCTCTTAAAGTGACATCTGAACCAAATGTCGATCTTCTCGAGAAGTAGTCAGTCTCTGACGAGCTGTATATGGTCTCTTATGACTGATACCAATTTATCTGCACCGATTCCATAATGTGAATAACCGGCTAACTTGTTTGGAGCAAGTTTGCCACGTACCTCTGCGATCGACTTCCTGCAGAAGTGCAAAGATTCAAACTTCATCTCGATGGAGATGTCTTCTTTGTACAATAAGGTCCCCAAGACCAACATTTTTCATGATACAGCACGATGAAGACGACTGATAAACAATGTTATTCTCAAATTAAACGAGTGTATTCTGAAGCAGTTTATGATAAATTCTATTAATTTAGTTTTTCTACAGATATTAAAAAATGTTGTTATAATGAAGTATAAGTTGATTATTTGATAGGATAATGTGAACTACAGATTTTTATGAAAATCAAGTATTTAAAGTATGGAACATTTTTGTAATTTTTGTGTTTGTTCTAGATAAAAAATTAAGTACTAAACTTAAAATATTATGGAGATAAAATATTTCATATAGAAAAAAAAATTAAGGCACATTATACAAGAAGATGTTAAATCAAATTTAATTACAAAAATGTAAGAAAAATGTGTTTCATTAAAAAATGAGTATATTTTCCTATTTAATTATGATTAAAGCTTCATTAATATATCTTTTTGGTATATTGTTCATAAAAATATCATTTTACATTCAATATTTTATGAAATACGAGAATGTAATTATACTTAACATTTGTATTTTTCTATGTACCATTTTTATTTTTATGAAATTTGATAATGATTTGATATTTTGCACAAAGTTATTAACTTTTACCCAGGTAATTTTATTATTACGTTTTTGCCAATGTGGTAATTCAATTATACTAGTATTAATTTTAATCCTTTGTTTAATTAAAAATTGTTCACTATAAATTAATTTCCCAGTTATTAAAACTTTTTCGTATATTTTTGTAGTACACCAGTTAAATTTCGATTAGTATTAAGTTGTTTAAAAAGTCATAAAATCATAAATAATTTTTTTTGCAATCCTAACATAATATGATTAAATTATATCATGCTTATAATTTTTAGTGTTTTGAACTGAATATGAACTTGAATTTTGAAATTTTAAACCGAAACGCATTAAGCGACATAAATCGCTATCTTAGTAATAAACACGCATTAAATAGAGGATAAGGTCACGCTCGAAACGGCGCTTCATAGCCCACTTTTATCCCGTCTGGTGGAATCCCGAAATTACAACATCCCTCTCTCGTGACTGTCGTTTTATGCCCTTTTTATGGCCGACAATTATTATATCCGAATAAGTTTCATGGACTGGAGACCGCGGATAGGTGCGAACATTTACATGTCAATAAAGCGGATATGTCGAACATTTTATTGGGTATCGATCAGTAATGGAAGTGCCAATATACGGGATATCTGCACCACATAAAATTTACATTTATTTAGTTCTGCGTATTTACCATTTCCATTTTGGTATTATTTTCGGGTGCAATTCAAAATCCCGGAATAAAATTTCCATTATAGTATTTATTCTATGATAAACGATCGAATGTATTGATTTGTTCGTGCAACATTTCTCTGTATTTAAATTATTTTTGCCACCACAACGATTCATTTTTTATGGCCCATTCTCGATTGCGTTTTATGTCCGATTTTAGGGGCGAACTCTTTATGTTCAAATTATTGAGGACCAATAAATTTCGGCTGTTTTGTCATAATATGCGACTGCAATATTTTGCATAAACTATAATTTGTAAATTATGTACATCTGCAATTCAGCCCAGAGGTATTCGAGTAGCATTATGCGTCTAATTATATTCCGTTTATTGTTAATTCCAGCACACGCGGCTGCATCACAACAGTATTAGCCTGTTATACAGTGCATTTCATAATATTACCATGATAAACTCAATGCGAAAGTAGGTCGGCGTTGTGGAAGGAAAATTGGAAGGATTTTGTGTGTACTGCGGCCTCGTATAGTGGGTATGGTACATTTCACTGCTGGGCTAGGAAGTGTCTGGGTATGAATGTCTACAACCTAAGAGAATGGTTATATGGCTCCTCACGCCGAGGTATGGCCATTAATTATGTAAACCCACATGCTCAAGCCTTCATTACTTATTTATGAGCCACCATGCAAAGTACTCCTCCTAAATCCTTTCCAGCTCTTGTATTATGGAGGCAGACGCGACTTGCATATTTACTTCTTCAATCTAATGAAATCAATTATTTATTTCAATTAAACCTATTACGTTTATTTTATTCCGGATTTGTTTTCCGGTGTAAGTTATTCATGCTGTCTTTCCGTTCCGTTGTTCTCAACTATAATTAGAACGCATTTTTGTTTTGTTTTCTTCATGACATTCCTTCCAATTTTTTTTATTAACTAACATATTTTTTTAATCCATTTAAATTTATTATTGGGTTTTAAAGGGGTGAAAACATTTCGAATTAAAACATCAAAAACACGCAATAACAAATATTAAATTAAAATCATAAAACACGTTAATAATTTACAAAATTTTAAACTGTGAGATTAATTTTTTTGTACTAAAATTTACCTAAACAAGGTATTGTAGGTTTTATAGTATTTTGCACATAAAGCTGTAAACGGAATAAATCAAACAATTTTTGTTAAAATCCTTTTTTAATAACGTCATTTATCCTTTAATCCCAAATATGTAAAGTTACCATAAAAATAAAACTTTATTATGGATAATTTAATAATAAAATATGTACCGGAATTTAATAGAAAAAATAATAATAATTTAAACTATATTTATTGAGTAATAAAAATATTAAAAAAAATAAATATTGTTAGCTACTCGAGAAATTTGTATTTATAAAATTAAATATATATATAATAATTTTAATCTACCATAATTAAGATTTTTCACCTGTGGACTCATGAGAATATCCAACAGCAAAATATGTATCCAATTACAAGAAATTGGAAGGATGCAAACAATATCAATCTAATAAATTAAAATAAATAAAAAATAAGACACCACGTAATTGTTTCAAAACATTGTGACAATTTTTCCCGAAGTTAATTAAACTTAAATTAAAGTTAAATTAATTAATAAAGTTATTCTAGTTTTAGAGAATTTTTATATCATTGTATTCCTGGTGTTGAAATAGGACTTTACTTCCAGACTCTTTCTAAAGCATTTTTAAGATAACTATGATGAAGTTATCAAAAGTAATTACATTTAGTTAATTAGTTTGGAATTTCCTGTTTGGCAAAACAACCTTTAATCAATGAATTAACTTTATTAAAAGAACTTTCTAAAGGTATTTTAGCTCCAAAAGTCGCACAACAAATTTTTAATTATATGTTTCAATGAAATTTTCATTTTGAATAAACTTAGTTTGTTAAATATTTTTAATTTGAATATATTTTAATTCTATCTAGACTCGAGTAAAATATGACAAAGTTTGTTTTGCCGTATTGTTGGGTCCAATCCTTTCTCTTAATTATGTATACTTCGTCTCAAACTCATCCAGAAGCCTCACGAGATGTACATATTTCCGTCGATACACAGCTTTTTTACATTTTTATGCAAATACGAGTATCATTTTGCGCTCCTTTCATGTCCCATATTAAAATTTCAAGTAGAGGAGCATCCAATCGACACGACATGTAACAGTTTCGTTCTGAGTTTTTTGTGTTGTAAATACGTCGAATACTGAATAATTTATTGATTGAGATCACAGTTGACGCTGATTATAATCAAGAGAACATGCGAAAACATATATGTTCTACAACGTAAACGGTGCATCAGAAGCTAAAAATAAAAAATACAAAAACAGTTAAGAAAATTAAACTCAAATTAAATTTGTTCCGAATTTCATTCTTAGACAAACAGAAAGCAATAACACACAGCTCAGGGGACCGAATGATTGGCGATAGTTTAGTGAACTGTAATAAGAGACTAAGGTAAATAAATATGTTTGTTTAACTTGAGTATTGACGTAAATCTTAGAAGGATTTAAAAGAACAAGGCCAAAGACATTATTTAATTATGTGTTCCTCTTGTAATATGTATACTTATAATAAAAAGGTAAACCGAGTTTTCTGCAGAGACGCAGTGATTATGCCGTATAAAATTAAATTCGCAAACTTTATAGAATTATCGTCTCATACAGTGAAAACGTTAAATGAAGCCTCCGGAGGAATTTATAAATGAGTGTTGCCACAGGGGTACTTTCACAATTACAAAAGTCTCTTTATTAGTGCAATTGCATTATATCTAGACAAATATATCACGAAGTTTACCGAGCGTTATGAATTTGAATCCATTTGGGTTTTGAAATCTTGCACTAATAGATAGTAAGTTAAATTATGAGGCGGTGCTAAAAAGTTTTGGTCTGATTATCTATGAATACGTCCTACACTAAAGCTGTGTTATAATTTTTATTTCAAAATTATTGGTATCATTGCTAATTTTTTTTGTTTTTTTTTTTGACTACTTGTATTTAGTAATATTGCAATTGAAACTGATGAACAGTTTTACTATAATTAAAACGCAGTTCATAGCTTCGCTATTTGTACACATCCAATTGACATTTAATATCGGTTTTCATAAATTATACGTCGAGTCGCAATTTGTCAAGCGCCCACTCGTCGGAATCCCCCTGATATGAATATGAAAAATTCAGGTTGAAATCAAAATAAAAATGTTAACCTTAATTTCCATTTAATTGAAACTTTTTCAGTCCACGCATATTCAGGGTTGAAGTTTCCAAAAAGTTTTGAATATGAATAGTGACGTTAATGACATTGGTCGGAAAACGAGCTGCGTATTTTCACTTTATGCGCACCGAACCATAATCAACCACGTTTGTTCATTTACGTATCGCCATATTTGTGTCGTTCGCATTACCCAAAAATCCATGTGCACTATAACAACGTCGATTAATTATGTAAACGTGATGGACGAATGTTTGAAAACTCCATTCCGGCTTATAACATTGTGTGTGCAAATGTTTGTCCTCGATAGGTGATCAAAGAACATTAAGTTTATTATAACAACGGCCGCACTAGTTATGCCATTCACGGAAGGGTCGGAAAATAGCACATTAAAGGTGCCCACTCGTTTGTGGATTATCTTCCGACCTTCCAGCTTTCGAATTGTTCTAAAGGAAATGTCCAGAACTGCCAAGCTGTGTAATTGATGTCCACTGGGCGTTGTCATCTCGTGAAATTAACCATTTAGTCAACATCTTGGTTGGAAAATCGATTACTCTGACTTCAGATATTTAGCCCTAGCCAACAACTTTTGGAAACATATCAAAAAGTTTTGAATTATATTTATTAGGAAGTAGACATGGGGAAGAATGACATTTTCCTTAAAGACTAGTTGGTTTTACCTTCCTATACTTTTTTTAATTTATTCAAGGGAGATCTAAATATTATTAATTACACTTAGTTTTTGAAAATATGTTATTCGTTTAAGGAACAAATTGTAAAGTAATATAGTTTAAATGATAAATATAGAATAATCCTTCAGTGAGACAACATCCGACCGCAAAACAATCCGCATGACATAATTCCGTCTAATTCGCGCCCGTCCGAATTTACGTTTCAACTTAAATCCGTATATTTTACCCTCCAATAAAACTAACAACTAAGACTCAATGCCGAAGTTGAATGTATAGGTCGGGTTTCCGTCCCTTTGGACAACTTTAATGCCCGTGGGTCTCCGGCTGAACTCCTTGGGGTGTGTTTCGTGAGATTCGGAGATGGAGATTCTGACAAATTGAAACGGGCGTGTGTCGCATTGTGTTTTCCTGCACGGAATACACACACATTATAAGAGTTGTAAAAGTGAAGCGAATTATTTTACTGCACTTAGGTAACGGTAATATCGTAAGGGTTAACTCTGAACTTTCTCTGTTTCAGTCAGTTCTATTGCTAAACTTTACAATCTACCTCTTGATGAATTAATAATTCCAAAACTACTGCTCCGGGTTTAGAGTTACGAATTTAACATGTGTATTATTTATAACATATTAATTGCTGGAAAACAAAAATATAAAAATAAAACTTGAAACTTCTTTGAAACGTTTTCAAGTATTTATTAAGAGCATCATTATATATGGAATTAGATTGTTGTTTAATACACTGTTCCAAGAAATTAACGATCACATCAATAATAATTGATTATTATTAATATTTTCAGAAAATGGGAAAAATAAACCTGTACGTTCTTTGTATATTTATTTAAAAATAAGTTATTTATAATTATCATAAAAATTCTTAAAAAATATTATTTTCAAATAACAATTAAAAATTAACAAAATTTGATGTTTATAAAAAATAAACATTTGAACTATGAGGTATTTCCATCTCTATTACGAATAACATCCTCACATTTCCTGTTTATACTCAAAATCTGGCTTCAAATTTCATTTTGATCCAAATTCTCCCAAATTTCGAGTAGAAGACACTCCACATCCTCTAAAGTATTCAGACAGTTAGGATGGTTGCTTAAATGTCTTCCAAGAATGTCCCAAATATATTCTACTGGGTTAGGGTCTGTACTACAAACTGGCCAGACCATAATGTTAATACCAACGTCAGCAAGATAATTTCGGATAACATGTAATCGTGTATTATCCTGCAATGAGTTCCAACCTGTTGTACTATTTTACCAGAATTGGTATATTTCAAATATTAAAAAAAATTAAAAATCTTGTAAAAATGTTTACACACTTTTTAAATATCACATACCAAAGTGTTTCAAAGTTAATTCAAACAATGTACTATTTACTAAATTAGCAAAAATTTATTTACAAAATTATAGGTGGTTAATATTTTGGAACAGTACATAAGGGAGCCTATGCTAGAATAATTGAAAGATCCCCATTGCATAATCAAACCTCCATTGAGTGGAGCGCCACTCTGTTTCACTGTGGGTATAAAAAATATTTTAATTTTTTCTCAGAAGGATGTTTAACAAAGAAGAATCCCCATTTTTTTATAAATTAAATGAACTAATTTCAGAGTCCCAGTTGGCTTTAATTTCAGTTGATGATTGGATTCTTTTTTTGGTATTCAAATTATCGATTGGTCAGTTTCTCTATTTTTTTTTATTAAAGAATTATATAAAAGAAATAAGATGAAAAAAAAATTAATATATTTTATAAAAAAATAGTTTCGGTTTTGTAAATCGGATATATTCCTGTGTATAATAAATATTGTATTTGGATTAAATTTTATTGACTTAAATTTCCTACTAAAAAGAAAATATAATTTGCTTTGTAATATGAAATATAATTCTGCTATTCTTTGCAATAAAATTTTGTTATGACTGTGTTCGGTAAGCAAATAAATATATATGAATAAAATGTGTATTCCTACCAATATTGGAAACGTGGTTGTTGCAATTTTTATAGCTCATAGAAATATTGATCAATATGAAAACGACAAACTTTTATGAAAAATTTAATGCAGCTACATCCAACTTTCAATAGTTCGTTGGGATATATGCATAATATGTTTGCTCAGTAGCCAATTTTAAGAAGAAACACGATAATATTTTTCAATGGGTTCAACGTTTCGTGAAATATTTATTGCATTATGTGTTGATGGTTATTAGTTTTCATAATTTTCAATAAAATGACGAAGTATTGCTCCTTTAATTGATTTTAATTTTATAACTTTGTACCAACCGGAGTATCATTAGAATTTCCAAAAGTACAAAGAAATGGCCACTTATCAACTGGAATAATTACAAACCCTTGTGTGTGACAAGAAAAAAAAATAAGAAAATATAGTAACCCCATTCTAAATGCGTAGTGCTGAATAATCAAGGTAGACCACAAATAACACAAATAAAATTAACAAATTTGATTTATTTATAACATATCTTTAGTATTCTTATATTCATATTTGTTCGAAATATATGCAAATTGACTTTACTATGACTGTGACTATTAATATAATGTGTCTTGCAATTATTATTGTTTATAACTAATCAAATTAATTGAATTTAGTTATTGTTCATTGTCATGTAAACACTCTATCCAGTACTGAAGTCAATTTGCTCCTGATCTCAATTTTAGAAGAACATCAAAAGAAAGATTTTTTAATCGTTATATATAGGCAACAACACAAATAAAACATATACATATACATAAATATAATAACAATCCCTTCGGAGTTATTTCCACAACGTCTCATGAACAATATAGTATATAAATAAATACTTCAATAATTATAATAAAAACAACATTCAACGAATGGAAAGCGACATAAGAAACAATATAATTCTTAACAAAAATTCTCACATAATAATTTAAAATTAGTGAACAAAAATTATGACCTAATATCATAAATAAATTTGTAAAAATATTAGATGTCTGAAAACATTGCTCTCACCTATGAATAGGTATCTATACATAATAAAATTATTGAAAAGATTATGATAAGATGGAAATTTAGCAAAGATACGCGAACACGTGCAAATTTGACACATTAAATTAACAAAGATATGAAAGATTCAAAATTAAAGAGAAAATTTGATATTTAAACAAATAGAACAAACAAATATTATTACAATGGTATAATTTGAACAAGAAACAATAATAAACAATCACATTTTAATATAATAACACATATTTAAATATATATAAATAATAACAACATTCATATTTTTTTAATACAATATAAATATACAATATTTGAATATATATAATTACATATATATGTGTGCGATTTAATTTTTATAAATTTGTTTCTCAATTTTATTCTCAACGATGATATATGAGCTATGAAATGTTTATCTTAAATTCATATTGTCCTCAGGAAATATTATTTTCTAGAATATCTCAATGGGTAAAACTATTCACTATTCGTTTTAACGTGTTATTCTACATATGGACAATGGGACAGATAAAGATGTAAATTGCATGTTTAAAAATGTTCATACACGTTATAATACAAAAAATTCCTTCAAATTCAAGTAAAAAATTTCTTTGTTAAATTTGATAACCGACCGGCCATCACAGAAGAAATGACCCATATACCAAACCGACTTATTGACACTAGTCTCGGTTATGAGGGTCGGTCGCACACAATTCCACCGTATCGATCAGCCTGCCTCATAGTTCCGCGTTGGTTACAGCATCTGCAAGCATCGTGGGCATACCAACATCGTCTGAGGGCATTTCGAAGTCCCGCTTCGTAGAAGCCGGCAAACCAGCGGTGCAACGTCCCTACTTCGACGACATCGGGCCCCGGAACGTCACCGCGGTGGTGGGCCAGTCGGCCCTGCTCAACTGTCGTGTCAAACACCCCGGAGACAGAACGGTGAGTAAGCAATCATATCTTTATAGCACTGTTGACAATTTATGGCTTCCTCCAGCGGCCTGACACTTTATCAACGAACTACCGCCGACCAGAAATTAATGTTGTGTCATCCAAGTGCGTATCGGGCCTCTTTCCTAATTATTTCGTTCATTGGATTCGTCAGATGTGGCTGGGGAAAACCCATTTTTTTTGATACACACATTCGGACTTTATTCAATTTTAATGCTGTCGTCCGTATGTTCGATGAAAGTTAAGTCGACCTAAGTAACTGTAATGTTAGACTAAAGTCACTTAGGTCAAAGTATACAGTTTCTTTGCGAATAAATTGAAGTATAATAGCCAAATGCCAGATGCAGTTGCTGCAGCTTCAGTTCAATATCAATTCTGCTCAAAAGAAACGACACCCTCGGGAAATATCTTAACTGAAAATATGCAGGCAAAACGTATCGGCATTTGTGTGTAGCAAATGCCGGTTTTGTATTATTAAATTTCAAATTTTTCTGACCCAATAACACACTTCTGATGTCTCTATTATCAATAGTTGTGTGTTATATTTGGTACTTACTTTTTAGGGATTAAACTAAAATCCAATTAATTGTTAAGGTAGCGACTTTAATAATTTAATCTTCGTAATAAGAATGTTTTACTGCTTCCCTCCAGCGCTAACTGAAATGAAATAAGTATAATGTTAGATATGGCCCGAGGGTTAGATGCGATATTGTAGCATCGATTTTCGCCGTTTCTCGTTATTTCTACTCAAGATTTCCTTCAAACGTTGTTCTTTTATTAAAAAATTGTGATATAAATCTGTCATTTTCGCTCTTACCGATTGATTTCCGAGTTTATTAAGAGCCTTGTCGAGACACTTGATTGTATCTCGTTGGAAACAAAATACCAGAGCGCCAAACTTGGCTGACGTTCTAAATTAAAAATCACTTACCGATTCGACTCTTTATATTTCATGCTTTGTGTAATTTACGCCGACATAACGAGACTGATAATTGCTACCAATATGAGTGCCACAACCGTTTAAATAAATTAAAAACTCGTAACAATGCAACGTTTATCTGTAAAAAGCGCAAAAATGATTTTTTTCTCTGTAAACACGGCTACAAACTTTAACCGCGTAATCCACTTTGCATACAAAGATAAGTTTTGTAATTTATGCGGATGTAAAAGCATGAAACAAATGTACGCAAATATTTATAATTGAAGATTATGCTTTTTGCTTTGCTTCCTATCGCGCTAATCAAAATGTAAATATTTTAAAATTGTAACCACTCAACGGCGGGGATGATTTTAGTGTGTCGTATGATGGCCGCTTAAACCGCAACAATTCCTACGGGACGGGTTTTTTAAATTTGCACGTCTTAGCGACCGAGCACGAACAGGGAAGGCATTTTATCGAAAGCAATTTACCGTAAGTACTGTGCGCAAAGTTAAAATCACTCTCGAGTCTAATCCGGATCAAGATCACACAAAAAAAAAATCGCCGCCACCCCCAAAATGCACGCCCACCATGCATAAACATGCAAAAATAACTTTTGTTGCCTGCGACTAATCTTCGTATAAAGGGATTTCGACGATTGGTCGCCGATAGCTTTTAAGTCTAATTGATTTAGCGATTTAAAATGCGCAAATTGTTCGCTCTGTTGCCGGCTTCAGTTCTTATCCTCTTACGATCCGTCGACAGGTACGATAAACTCGAATGCAAATTAGAGAAGTGCAAAGCCAAATAAATATTGGCAGCGCAAGAAAATTACTCAGCTTTATTATACGAGTATCTGCATAGCGTGTGCATTATGAAAATGGAAATGCAAAAAACCAAACTGTTTAACAAAGAGAAAATATCACTAAATAAACAGTTCATTAAATTGCACGCTACATGAAATATTATAGTAACTTAAATTATACGTAATTTTAAAAATTGTCATCCA
The DNA here is from genome assembly GCF_024364675.1 of Aethina tumida. Lineage (NCBI taxonomy): Eukaryota > Metazoa > Arthropoda > Insecta > Coleoptera > Nitidulidae > Aethina > Aethina tumida. The sequence continues at coordinate 16,141,370 of NC_065437.1, read as the reverse complement.
ACATTTTATAAAATGGTGGATGCGCTTAAAATGTCTTAAAAATGGCGAATGCGAGAAAGCTTGAAATGATTTACCCCGAAAACGTTTCAATCAAATGAAATTAAAAAATAGTATGAATGTGAATATTTATATACATTATATCTATACATATAAATAAAATTGGAGTGTAAAGTTATTAAAGTGAAACTATGTAATTTAATCTGTATGAATTTAATCGTATGGATCTTAATCCTATAGATTTTAATTGTATGGAAATTGATCGTATGGATTTTGATCGTATGGAATTTGATCCTATGGGAAATGATCATATGTATTTTGATCGTATGGATTTTGATCCTATGGAAAATGATCGTATGGATTTTAATCGTATGGAAAATGATCATATGGATTTTGATCGTACGGATTTTAATCGTATGGAAAATGGCCGTATAGAATTTGATCGTACGTTTTTAGTAAATTTTTACCATATATATATATATATATATATATATATATATATATATATATATATATATATATATATATATATATACTGTATATGTATATATGTATATATATTTCTTTAAGGCTACCACTCGTAATTGTAGCAATTAATGCACCCAAGAAATTTCGAAAGTATGGTTCATTAGTATTCACTACTCATACGGGAAATTTTCTTCGAAACTAAATTGTTCGAGAGGACCGAAATTTCTTCCAATTTTGCTTTCACAAGAAATTTATTTCACAATAATTGTTCCTCCCAAATATTCTCTAGTATAAGATTGTCATCGAAAGTTAAATATCATCTTCTGTACTTTTTTCCTTAGATATTCACTTATGTAAATATTAATTTTAAATTTTTTATTATTTCTCCTGTCCAAAATGATATTTTAAGATTTAAAATGATTTCATCAACACAGCTGTTAAGGTTATTTTGTGCTTTAAAATTTAAATATTTTTTCGAACTATGCTAAATTATTACTTAAATGTGGTGCCAATACAAGCAATCACCAAAATCCACCTCACAGGGGAATCCCTCAAAAAATTCTACTTATCGACAGCAGTGTCATATATTTTGTTTAAATTATTATTCAAGTTGTCAAGCAAGAATTACATGTCGCTATCAATTTATATTTAAACTTTCTAGTGAAATAATGAACATAACAGATATTGATAAACAATAATTAAAAAAATATATTCTGCTTGTGTACAAATTGGACATTACCATATTTTTGCTCAAAATTTTTAAAGATACTAAATAATATTCAAGTTGTTAAGCAAAAATTGCACATCGCCACCAATTAATATTTAAACTATAGATTACTGTATTATCATAGATTTCTAGTGAAAGAAAGAAATATGAATAACAAATTTTAATGTACAACAATTAAAAATATAAATTATATTTGTATACCAATTAGATACCATATTACTTGTATTCTAGTTCTTTGGAATTATTACCGAATATCAAGTTGTCAAGAAAAAAATTATACATCACCATCAATTTATATTTTAACTGTATATTATTAAAATTGCTGCTATTAAAATAATAAACATGACAAATTTTAATACACAGTAATTAAAAATATATAACCTCTTATTAAAGTTGTCAAGAAAAAATTACACGTCGTCACCAATTCATATTTAAATTGTCGACTATTAATATTGCTTTTAGTAAAATAATGAACATGACAGATTTTAACATACAATACTTAAAAATATATGTTCTGTTTGTGTACTCACTGGATATTATCTTACCAATTTTGTTATATATCTTTTGAGTTATAAATGTTAAGAACTTTAGAGCAAGTTAACCTCTTAATAACCAAGTTTCACAGTTAAACTTCTGAATATTACGCCTTTATAATTTTTTTTCACAGAACGTTTTATTACTGTATAGGCAGCAACGTTTTTTTACAATTTTTTTAGGTAAAACCTAAAAGAAAGCGCTATAAAGATTCTCCAGTAAACCAAATTTTCCAGTAAATTAGACAATAAATTGCGTCAAAAAGCTCCGTCACCGAATTAGGTATTCGATTATAGGAATGTAAACTTATATGAATAATGCATGAAGGTATATCGGTTAAGGTACATAATCGATAAAATTCCTTACATATTGCCAACGGTCCTGCGGTATTTAATTCACCAATATTAACCGTAATAACTTTAAATTTGTTCTCAGTCATCGGTATTTCTTTCAGCATATTGGAGAAAGAAATTGCCTTTATGTTTGCGATTGCGATTTAAATATACAACTTCTAAAATGCCGCAAATATCTTTTAAAGATTCAATCGAAGTTTAGTGCATTTTTTTTTTCATAGAAAAAGTTGAAAACCGGTTAAAATCAATTAATTGTAAATTTATACAAAGTAATTAAACATGATGAAAATGTTTTACACCTCATTATTTTAATTTCCTGCATAACTATAAGTTATTAGAGGCAACGCTAATTAGTGCTGGTTTTAATTGATTAAATAATACAAAAGAAAAATATCAACGTAAATTTGCTTTGTTGCGCATAAAATATATAAAATAATGCAGCAGAAATATTTATGCAGTGCAACGGACTGGCGAAACACAATGGTTTTTAATTTGGGCACGGACAATGCACCTTCTAATCTTAAGCCACTTAAAAAAATTACTTATAATTCCCCGTGGTAAATTGCCCTCATGAAATTTGTATTAAAATACATTCAGCGAAAATAGAGATAAAAGTCGTTTAGTTTGGGTATAAAGGGACGCAGTCATTAAGGGTCAAAATACATTTAGTTAAGATAGGGTGAAAAACGAGTCATTTAGCTGGTTTTAAAACGGAAACTCTAGATCATTAAGGTTGAAATGATATAAATCACGGGACCTCTTTTGGTTCCCCGTAAAGATATATTACATGTGTCACTGTTTGGCCACCTTCACTTCATGGATTTTACGAATAATTAGATTACGGTGTGATAACCCCTATTCTGCTATTAATTTCATTTGATATTCCTGAAAAATTTCCCCTTATTTTTAAACAATCCGGGCGGGTAGTTAAAAAGTCAAAACTAACAAACTAAAAGTTTGGGCGCAGATTTTGCAGTTTATAATTTCGAACAAAGAGAATTAGAAGTCCGTTTATGTTCCGTGTAAAATCCCAGGTTTACGTGCACTAGAAACTAACTTTGATACTTGAAAAGTGCCGATATTACTTAAATATTAAGTTTATTTTCTAAAATTAAGTCTTAATCTAAATTAATTTAATTTTATTATAGGACGTGTTACTCGTATAACAAATGGAACATGCAATTAAAATATTAATTAATTTGTAATTGACCTTTTAATTATTTATTTATTTATTTATTTATTGTATTTCACTATTACTGTGTGATTAAACACACGTGAATAGAAATTTTAATGATTTAAATCTTGCTTAAATATAATTAAATATACAATAACACATATTTTTATTAAATGTCAATGAACAAATATAGATTGTTTAATTTTATTATTTTTATTCATTTGAACTAAATTGTTTAATCAAGCATTTTTATTGGTAATCACACATAAAAATAATTAAAACATGAAAATAAACAAGCAAAATTTTATTTATACGCTAATAAATAATAAAATAATTATCATTATTTATTAAGTAAAATTTGGAATTGCCTACCCCAACCCAAAATGTGGTGGTGGAAACCAGATTGTGATAATTGTATTCCTCTACAAATTTTCATTCAATTGTAAATTGTTATTTTATAAAAGAGACTTTAAAAATAAAAACAATAATTTTGTTATGTATTTATTTATGAAGCTTTTGAATTTCATTTAATTATTAATTATGCATGTTAATAAATACAATTTTTTTATTAAAGTGAATAAATAAATATAAATTTTATAGTTCAAAATAAATTTCTGTTTTTATACGAATTTTAAATAAAATAAAAATTGGATATTTCAATGATTTATAAAGAGAAATTGTTATTTTTTAACTACATATTAAATATAATATACAGTAGTGACCATAATTATAGCAACTACAACTGTACCAACTACTACGGTACCAATATCGAAAAAAAAACAAGAAGATATTGTTAAGAGTTTACTAGTAAAGAAGTCAATCATTTCCTGTAATATTATAAAATTTAGAGGAACTAACCAAGTGGTGGCTACGGAAAAATTCAAATTTGAATAACATGAAAAAAAGTCGAAAACTGTATATCTCGTATGTCAAAAAATAATCTTATCGTCAACTGAAATTAAAGCCAACCTAGAGGAAATAGGACCACACAACAGTGAAGACGAGTGGTTTTTATTGAAATTTAATTTATTCGAAAAATATGGTTGTTCTTAGGCTAAACATCCAACAGATACAAATCTATACAAAATGTTTGTTATACCCACAATGGGGATGTTTCAATCCTTCTAGCGTAGGCCCCCTTAGTATATTTTAAAATATAAGTATGCTTTCCCTAAATAAATTAAAAATATTTTTTAATTATTATTCAATTATTTTTAATATAAAAAATAATCGGTTAAGTAATTTTATTACCTAAAATTTTATATTGACTCGAATTAAATTAACTGATTTAATGATAAATAAGTACCTAAGTAATAATAAGCATAAAATCCTGTGGAGTATATTTATTTTTTCTTCAATAGAAAATAATGTAAAATGGTTTTTTCTAATTTTTTAAATTAAAATAAAAAAAATATTTTGAGTTTTTTATCTGTAGAATGATTCACATTAATTATTAGTTTATGTCAGTGACAAGAAAAAAGTATCCGTGTGTGTTATTAATCGACCGGACACTTTCCGTGTCATGAACATTTATGACAATAATTAGACAGGCTAATCCTCGACGCAGCAAACATCGGTTCCATCACGGCCCAATAAACGAATCAGATAGCACACCATAAATTCGGATGCGGTGCCGTAGAACGGACCTAAATCTCGATAATCCAACTAAGTTATATTGACCTTGGCTAATCCAGCCGTGGTCTGTATTTTAGTAGGCGATTTTATACTCCGCAATAACCGAACCGGGCTCTTCTTAGTTTATGCAACTGTTAAATTGCTCCATTATATCCGTCAGCCAGGTTATAAATGTCCCCGCGTGATACTGTTGTACTGCATGAGCCACTATTGTAAATTGGGTATTATTTTACCGGAATGCCTTTTACCAGATTGCACTTAAACCTAATAGGATCCTTGGGGGAACTAATCTGTTAACATTCGCCCGGGAGTCAAAGCTTATTTATTTTAACTCTATTTATCGCTAACAGTCGTGTTTTATTAACGAGATGATTGGCTTAATCTTGCCGAAACATCCTCCACTCCCAGGAGTTTATTATCCTGACAGAGCCATTGCACTTTGCCTCCTTGCATCAAAAACACTTGTCCCGAGTCAGATAAAAACTGAAACGCGTACATCAAAATAAAATTTATGTTCTTGACAAGCCATCCCGTGTTCCAGACGAAAACATGGCGGTTGTCTCGCTTTGCAATTCTTTTATAATACTTCCGAGATAATATCCGCAATATTTCTCCCACTAACCGAAAAAAAAAACCGCCGCGCAAGGCGAACATAATGCATTTACGTCAAGTTAAACTCATATGAAACGGAAAGTATGCGCATCAAGATCCGTACGGGAGCTGCTCTTGTAACTAAGTTTTCACTGCAAGATTATAAAATAAAGCAACCCTTACAGAACAAAACACCTCCGCGAAAATGTGCTTCATTTTCCCGTTGAAAATATACCGTGTATTTCATGTCACCTTGTAGCGCCACAAATGCGCTCCACGGCCTTAAGTACTCTCTTGTGCATTACTCTTACCCGGTTTTTCTCAATTATTTCTCCCTGCCGTTTTTATTTTTATAAAATATTCATTTTTTTATAACATGTTGCACATTAGCCATTTCATTTTTATGGTCGTAAATATCGCGAAATGTTTATCAGCACATAAAGTGCTTTGCCCTCGTTACTATACTGATGTAAAACTAAGGCACAAATTACTATTTTCGTAGTAACTTTTTTAGCAAGGACGATACATACAGCAGTGGCCATGATTATATCAAATTGTTAATATATTTAAATTGTCTTTTCGATTATTTTTGTGTCTACTATACAACTGACCATTTGATTTTATTTATTAAAAATTGTGTACTTTTTTTTTCAAATGGAGTTTATGACTAAATTAGTCAATCGTCTCCCGAATAAATAAATTTTTAGAGAAACTAACCAAGTGATATCAATAAAAAAATTTGTCTGAGTTCCAAAAACATAAAAGGAAATCGATAACTGGATAATTCAAGTGTCAAAAAATAATCCAATATTATCATCATTTTAAATTACAACCAATCTGCAGGAAATAGAAAATATGGAGAATCACGTTTATAACTAACTGAAAAACTTACAAATTCAAGAATTTTAAAGAAATATAGACTCGTGTCTCGGAGGCCAAAATTATAAAACGGAAAGAATATTATACAAAGTGTTAAATAATAGATTTAATAATTAAGATTCCCTTTTAAAATTAAAGTTTTCTATATAAGCTCTATTTAAGTCCATTTCAATTCAGAGAAAACATATGTAACATTTTATAGAATAAGAATATAGTAGTTTTCAAAATACATAAATAAAAGAATTATGGTTAATTAACAGTACTATACAAATTTTAATTATTTTTCTGCCAAATTGTATAACCTTGTATTCAGTCTTAAATGTATTTTGATATTTTTATATTTTGATGTTATATTTAAATGTCAAATAAGTTTTTTATTCATTCAAAATGAATTAAAATGATGAAGTTCCATAGTCGTATAAAAAAGTTAAATAATATAAGGATTCCTCGCATATTTTATAAACTTTGTAGAAAAATATTAATTCAAAAATTAAGTATTGAAATTTAAGTATTGAAAGAATATGCATCAAAGTATTGATACAACGTAACATTTTAAGTGGCTTCTGTTGGTCACTTACATGAAACAAAAAGATACTAGAATTTGTAACAAAAAGGTTAAAATGTTTATCACATATATGTTCTTGACTCTCTTGACTATCAAAGCAATATCATTTTTCTTTACAATAACAAAACCTTCGTGGACAGGTATAATTTAAACACGAATTGAATTCTTAATCTAAACCTGGGACATATTTGGTGTAGAACAAAGTATAAACACCGAAACTAAACCTAGATTAAGTGTTCCAGTTTCATTAGAACAGAGTGGACATTAAGGCGAAATTTATTTATGATATAAATGCTCTGTTGTTGTGTTAATTAAATTTCAAAACGGATTTAATAAGTTAGAACTATGTAATAAATTTATTTGCACTTTATAATTAAAACGGCCAACCACACACGTATTTGCCAGGCAAGTTAAATCAAATTCAATTTAGAACATGATGAAAAGTAAACAGGGGAACCCTTTTGTTACATTATTTCTGTGTACCGCGTGTGCTCAGTGGCCATCGTAAATATGACCAGAATATAAAGTATTAGTTTCGTATGAATATTTAATATTTATAGTTACTTTATATTCCATTGGTAAAGGAGCCTAATGGATTTGCAAGACCTTTCACAAGTAAAACCAATTTTCACTTAAACATGTAAAAATGTAAAGGTCCATATATTTATACCACGTGCATGAGTTGTTTCGAAGCAAATTTGGCCTAAATATTTTGGAACAAATTAACTCGATGTAATTCAAAAAACAACAAAGAACGATTATAATTATTACAAGACAAAGAGTAGTTTTTATTATGACACAGTTTCACCCCGAAGTTGGTTAATGTAGTTTCTACTGCACGTAAACTTTTTATAATTTATAAAGAACATAACAATACAAATCCTAGTTTCCCTAGTTTGATATCATGAAGTGCAAAATTTAAAAACGCAACTTTCATGGCCCAAAAGTTTTATTTTATATAGTTTTCAAAGTCATATTACATTTAAGTTATAATAGAGTTGACCTAAAGAGGCCAACGAGTCGAATTCTAAATTCAAGAATACTCTAAGTTTTTACTGATCTTCTTAAACGAAAGGTTCTGAGGGCTTCACCTTTAATACCGATAAATGAACTTGAAAGAAGGAAAATAAGGAAATAGCAAAAGGATGTAACGTGACAAAGCTTAATTACCAATATTTCCAATCCTCTTTTGGCAAACATAAACTGCATCTCCCGATAGTATTACATAATAATTATTAAAACTATGCCTGCTCTCAGTGTAACATGTAATTTTCAAATATTGGGAACGCTTAAAGCGATACATGTGAAATATTGCCTGGATTATGTTCCTATGGTATTGAGATTCCTTTATTAATGTAGCATAATCTCATATGTGAGATGTTTGCGACTAAACATTAATTATTCCTGTCAAAGCTGCAACACTAGCACCTTAATCTTACTAGATTATGTGGGTACGGTAGTATATACTAATCTATTTGTTTAAATATAGAGCGCAATTAATAATTTATTGATCACTGTAAATTTTTCACGATTTTAATTAAGAAAGAGTAAATTGCTAATGTTGAAAATTGGTTGTAATTAATTTATAGCAACAGTAAACTGTTACACACATATTAAATATTTACTGAATATTTACTGAAGGAATAAACCTGTTGTTAGAAGGTCGGTAAATACTTAATTATAAGTAAACTTATTTAATAATTTAAAGGATATTTGCTATTAAATTCTCGTTGTGTTACATTTACGGTTAACTCTAAAGCAGGATTTCATCCAATATTGTAACTTAATTAACTGGTCGTGAATTTGCTAATTGCGCCTGTCTCTGACATTTTTTCTCTTGTGTAAAAAGGTTGCTCCCTCCATCCATTTTTTTGATATTAACTGGAAACTTTTTGAAAAACAAAAGTATTTGGGAATACTTCAAGTTTAAACTCTATTGTATTTTCCCTAATTAAAAATGAACCAAAACCATACTATTTGAGGTTCGATCCGTTCACAATTCGGCTATTGAATGCGGTCAGACAATAAGGGATGAAAGGCAAAATGAGAACGGATTTTCCATTTAACGGTGCACTGCTTTTTTATTCCTCCCGCATAAATACGTGCATGCACACATTTTTGCATGTCATATAACTGGGTTATTGAAGTTGTGCGTAATTTGCATTTGCCGGTGTTTACCATTGTTTTGAATTTCAAGTACAAAATGTAATTCCAATGTATTTTCGGCTGAATGATCCAAAAACTGCGAATTGAAAACGCTATATTTAAGTGTGTGGTAACTTTTTTAGTCGCTTAGTGTAATTTTTCTTGATCCGACAATGAATTTAATAGAGATTAGAGTAAGCTTGGTAAAGTGTGAGTGATAAAACTTTTTCATCGGCTTGACGTTTTTAAATAATTTGCCCCCTTATCATAATGAGTACCCTTTACACGCGAATTAACTCAAAATTTAGTTGAATTTAAACTGCAACATTATACAAAGTGTTTCAGATTTCAACAGAAAACTTCGAACAAACTTTGCTAAACAACACTCATTAAACTAATAATTGGTACTAATTCCACTTCTCGTTATAAATGAAGTGGAGCCAACATCAAAAGTTTGCATGTTATAAAATAATTCACGTGCTGTATTAACCTCCTTTATAATGCCTTAAGAAGTTGTTTTAGCTCAACTTTGGCAAGAATCTAAATACGATTGTATTTTATCTGATGTACGTTTACTGAAATACATCCCCCTTTATGTTGTTGCGCTTTAACAACGTTACGTCTACAAAATATAATTTTGTGAAATGAAACGACAACGTTGGACACAAATCAAATTCAATACTAATCTTCCGGACGACACCCGAATAGATACAATAACATCTTGCTTTATATCCATTCTTTTAAGCCCACAAGCTATATTTCGAGATAAAAAGGATAATAAAAACGAGGGTCTGTTCTGCCCATTAAGTTTAAACGTGTTCGCTTCCGGACAAGACAAAAACGTTATTTATATATTGGAATTGGCCAATAATTGAGACATTTATTTTTTTAATTGCTGTATTATATAACAAATATACAAGTTTGCTTCTACTAAAAATAAACGGCTGTGTAAATAAATTAGTCAATAGATATTTAAAATGTAAACAGTTTGCATATTTACACACTACAGTACATTTTAATGTTACAAAAAACTGTTTTTAATATCTGTTCAAATCAAAAATAATTGAAATTTATCATAATATGCTTCAGAATAGACTTGTTTAATTTGTGAATAACATTGTTATCGGTCGTCTTCACCAACGATGCTCATGGAAGACCTACTGTACAAAGAAGACATCTCAATGGATATGATGTTGTTAGAGCCTTTACACTACTGCAAGAATATGGATTGCAGAGGTACGTGACAAACTTGCTCCTAACAAGTCAGTTGGTTATTCACAGATTGTGAAATCGTCGCAGAGAATACCATACACTGCTCGTCAGAAACTGACCACTCCTCCAGAAGAAGGATATGTGGTTCAAATGTTATTTCAAGAGTGAGCAAGAACAGCTTGTTACTTTGGAAACCTTCAGTTTATGGCAATGACAAATTTATCTACTCAATCCGTACGTAATAGACTTCGTGAAACCAATTTAGAAGAGACAGTTTAACTGGAACATGATCGAATGAAGTCAAGTTCTCTCTATAGTTATAATAAGTCCTTTAAGATCAAATGCCCCTCAACAAAGAGTCTGGAAATACCGAGGAGAACGATATTTGAAAACAACTGTGGCTGAAAGAAGAGCTTTTGGAAGAGGATTTGTAATGGTACGGTTTTGGCGAAAGGTTACCTGACCACCAGGCGATACCTTAACAACATTATGCAACTTATCGTATTACCTTTCATGAATCAGTATGCGCCACATTTCACTTTATAACAAAATTTCTTTAAAAAACATAATGAAATGTCAAAATTTCTATAATAATATAGATAATAATTTATGGGATATGGAGTAGCCGGCAAATAGACCCGATATGAACATCTTTGAGTCTCAAGAATTAACTAAACAACTTCAGAGAGAATGGAGCAATCTATCCCAAGACTTGTTCTGCTAATGCTGCTTCAACGCTGCGCCGAACTTCAAAACATTAGAGGGAGATATATCTTTAATTCTGTGACATTTTATAATGTTATATTAATTTGAATATTAGCGCATGTTTTCATGATTCTCTACTGTGATAAAATTCTGTAAAATTTATTACTCAGTAGATTTTAAATATAAATTTGTATTTAACTGACATTTTTAAACACTCAACAATTACAATAATTAATATTAATTAAACAAAACATAAAGGTAATTAAGTAAATTTTAGCTTTTATAAATTCAGTTTTTGGTTACATGATTTATTTTAATGAATCCAACAGCCAGTTTTAAATTAAAGGACTTTTACATTAATAAACATGTCAGTTTATTTAATATACCTCTGAAATTTGACGATGAATTAATCTTATCGCGATGGTAACGTATTTAATGGACGTAACTTTAACAGAGCTGTATTTAAAAAGATTGAAATGCACCAAATTTGCATTTATATAGTGCACTATTTCATAATTACGCATTTGCATAAAACGTCCTTAGTATGTAAATAAAATTTGTCTAAATCATTGTATTTTTGCCGTTTAATTCGTTATCGATTCGTTTACTGCGCCATTTTCCGACAATGCCGAAGAAATTGCACGATTCCTTAGATAAGAAAAAATTATTAACATTTGTAACGAATATAAAAAAAACACTTGTCCTTCGCGACAATATTGAAGCATTTGTGCGCCCACTTAATGGCGTGTGAGTGTGAGACATGTTCGCTTCCGCGATTAAAAATAAATGCACGAAGCTCTCAGCGCCGGGGAGATGAAGGCCGGGGTATTTTATGAAGTTGAAAGATGCAAATGGGACCGCGGAGGTTGCGGACCGCTTTAACAACCAACCTGCAAACACCCACATCAAGTCGACTATGTAAATAAGCGCACATGTCCAGGACCTCCTAGATTGATTGTGTTTGTATGCTAAAACCATGTAAAAACAACCATATTTGGACATCGCCGAACTGTCAGAGTGATAAATGCCTGTACTCTCAACAGTACATTTGTTTTAAAAACATTTTTATTTTGTCGCCGCCGAAACGGAAAAAAACATAAACGCTGAAAGCTCTAACGTTTAAACTGAATTTTTAGTAGCGGAGACGTTTCACCCCGAATTTATGAGGATTAATATTTTATTTCGTGTTTTTGTACCAAAGCTTTGTAATGGTAAAATATTAAAATATACCTGTGATTTATTCACACACCAATTAAATTCTATATCAAACTCTTATTTTATTTAACCATTTGTTCCATTCAACAATACATAATATATATATATATATATATATATATATATATATATATATATATATATATATATATATATATATATATATAATAGTATAGCTCAAAATACACAAAAAGTTTTCAATAAACGGGGTCTATTCTTATTAAATTTTGGTTATTTTGGCCATATTATTACCCCTTTAAATATTTTACATATATTTTTTAATCCCTGTATAGTTATTATTATTTTACGCAAGTCAAATTAATTCTGAATTTTCATATGGTTTTGCCACTAAAATACACGCATGAAATTATAACTCGGTAATAAATTAATTTATTAATTAGTTAACAGATTTAAATGGAATCCGGGCTAGTATATAATTATTAATTATACGAATCCTCTTTTGCTTTAATAATTAAAACAATAAAACGTATGACGAGTATGCATTAAAGCTGACCAAGCGCGAAAACCGCTACATTTAAATTTATATCAGCATAATGGTGTAATTTGTTAGAATAATTTATTTTTATGTATCTGTGCATATTTAATAATAACAATAAAGTTTAATTTTAATTTGAATTTGCGCTCAGATTGACTGTTGGTAACATCTATTGTAATTATGTATAATGTATAATTCAAAATTCACCGACGTACAAACATAAATCTGACCAAAAAATCCTTAAAAGTCGAGATATTTGTCGAAATACTGTGAAAATAAAGTAATGAAAGCTTAACTGAATTTATTTTCGATTGTTAGTTTTGGTCAGTCTTTTATTGGGCTTAAAACTTCTTGATTGACTTGGTTAAAGTCAAACAATTATTTTTATGCCTTTGATTGAGGACCTTTTTTACAACGACGTTTTTATGACCGTTCTCGAGTTTATAGGATTTATATTTTCCCATTATCACACTTTATTACTTCTTTCTTCGCAAATTATCGAGTTTATATTTTTAAATAAACGAAAAATGACCAGAAATGTGGATTTTATATAGAAAAAATTGTTGATTTTGTAAAATAAAACTTAAGTATTTAGATTTTAGTATTTTAATGTTGTTAGTATAGAGTATGATTTAAAACGATTTTATTTAGTTTTTTTAAACATTGTCATTTTCATGCTTATTTTGAAATTTCCGATTCGATTAATAGAGCCGTAAAAAGTATTTAAAAAATCCCCTCAAATAAAATGTAAAATTTTTTAGTCAGTTAAATCACGTTTTATTACGGCAAACTTTCATAAAACAAAACGCAGAGCCGTTAAAAGTCAGTGTTGCAAATTCCATAAACGTACTAATTTATATTTCAATTTTACCTTAAAAGTAAGCGAACTGGAAGCATAATAAACTTGCTATCTTATAATTAAATCTACTATTTGCGCAACTGAAAAGATTACAATTTTTTCACAATCTTCGCGAGCTAAAAGTCTAAACAAAGCTTTTCATTTCTCCGCACAACGAACATATTCTAATCCGGGAGTCGTTTAATAAAATTCCGGGACACGGACTCTATGTTCAGTGTTTGTGTGCGCTGCTATTATTGTTTTTGTTTTCCTGCTTATATATTTGTTTATGCAAACGGTAAAATATGGAATATATAATAATGAATTAGTATTTTAATTGCTGAATAATGTATATATTAAATATTTTGTGTCAAAGGCATATTGAGTATATCTCTATGTGTTTTATGCCCAGTGTGATTTATTTGTGAATATACATATATATAGAGAGGATAAACTATGATAAATCGACCAATTAATATAAAAATGCATTATACGTCGCCTCCATGCCCAAGAGTATTTTTTAAATAGTTTGTAAATTTATCAAAAATAGATCATATTTTTTTAATTAGGTTTTTTTTAAAGAGAATTATTTTTTAATTTTAATTGTAATAAAACTTATTCTACCATGAACTAAATTTCCCTGCTATTTTATATTCGTAATTATATTTTGCCCAATTTTTTTTACTATACTTGACAGCAAAGATATTTAAACGTCCTTTTACATTCACTATCACTCATAGTTAGAGTAACTTTAGAAGTTTTTCTTTGTATTGATAAAAGTTTGACAACTATACAGCAATATAATTGTTCATTTATGGATTTAGTTAGGTGTTTATTAATATTTTAAAAACAGGGTCATGTCTTCCTTTATTTAGTATCTAGTAGCATATAACTTCTATACACCTTGCTTTCATTCATTTCAGTAACTTTTAGATATAATCGTTTGATATTTCTTTCCTTTGATTTTGAATTTCTTCGTAGACTTCATTCAAATTTGACAGTCTATTTGCATGGATTCTCAGATCAGTTTCCTTTTCCAAAGGCTTCCAATTGGATTGAGGTCTGGGCTTTGTGCTCGCCTAAACATTACAAGTAATCCTTGAAAAGCGAACCATTCTTTAACTAACTTAGGCGTGTGTTTCGGATCGTTATTGTGCTGGAATGTTCTCCTTTAATTCATGTTATCTTCAGTAAATGGAAGCATATGATCTCCAAACAGTCACGATAAACGAAACGATCAATTATCCCGTCTATCTTAACTAACGAGCCTATGGCAAACCCAATAAAACATCCCCAAACCATAACGCCTCTTCCACCATGTTTCACATTAGTATACTTGGGATTATATGTTGGTCTCACCCATGAAATGCCCTCAGATTTGAATAATTGGAACCGACTTTCATCGGAAAACAAAATTGTTTTTTGTAGAAATGAAGGGCTTCTTTGCCGATTTTCTACCATAAATATCAGCTTCTTTTAATCTTCATTTTATGGTACTCACCGACAGACTGATTTCGTGTATTTCTTGATTTATGGGAGATACGCTTATAAAAGAGTCGCAACAGTATGTATTTTTTTATTTTCCTGTCCACAGCTCTATTAGTCTTTTGTTTTCTACCACTTTTATCATTCTGGAACTTGTATCGATAAGAGGACACCACTAGGTATTTTTAACTTTAAAGAACGATATGAGACTCAGAAATAAATTGTATTGAAATCAACTGTATTGAAAATACGGTTTGGTTACTTTAATATATAAAAAAGTATTAATAGTAAGTTTCGTATTTTTTGTTCTGATCTTGACCCGTTCCTTGTTTCAGGTATCGTGGATGCGTAAACGCGACCTACACATCCTGACGTCCGGCATCCACACTTACACCGGGGACCAGCGCTTCAGCGTCCGGCATCCGGAGCACAGCGACGACTGGGACCTGCGGATCGAGTACGTCCAGAAGCGGGACGGGGGCGTGTACGAGTGCCAGGTGAACACCGAGCCCAAGATAAATCTGGCCATTATGCTTAATGTCGACGGTAAGTAGCACTCTCCGGTGCGCGAGACCCGCCGACGATAAAAAATACTGACTCGGTCCTTTGTGCTGTCAGCGTACGCATTCGCACATATGTTGTTTTTTTTTAATTAAATTCAACAGGGAGAGATTTTTCTTTACTGTTTCTGACATGTACATGGAGAACGATTTTTAATAATTTAACTGGGAATACTATTTTTTCTGAAATATGAAATTAAGTTTCTATAAAAATCTTATTATTTTCGATTTATCTAATATAGTGAACAGCAATCTATGTTTTTTATTATGATTTAATCTATTGTATTGTATAATGTATTACTGGTTACATCATGGTTTATTTAACAAAAAGCAACAAACAATACATTATATACATTTGAAAGCGAGACACCAAAATAGTACAATTTATCTTATTTTTCAAGAATATTATAATACTATACTAACAATACTAGGCTTATACTAATACTCTTATTATTCAAATTTTATTTACATTCATCAATCGACCATTCATTTCAATGCATTTATTTTCGTAAATTCGTGGTAATATTTCTCAATTGTTCTTGGTAATTTCTGCACACGACACATTAATTCTACCATGGACCTAAAAAAATTGAGTTTATACAAACACGTAACGTCAAGACTATTAGACCCCCTCCTAAAACAGAAACAAAAACTAATTTCAATATAACGTTTTTATAGAAATGGATGCATACAAATTGCAGGTTTTTGTCGTCGTGCAAAAAAGTTCAACAATGTTTTCGTTTCAGTTTTTACAATTACTTAGTCTGGTGTAAATAGCGACCAAAATAATTTCTATTTACTTATTGAAAAATGCCTGGAAATCAATTTTACATCAACAGGTTTGGTCCAAACTGAGAATTTCAACGACACTTGCCATACCTAGACCGTCTGTGATCAAAATAGTGGAAATGCGCATATAACACCAGGTGGTGGACGCCCAAGAGTAATAAATGCAAGGGAGAATCGTTACACAGCCAATTTTGTATGACGCAACGTAACAATACTGTCTCAGCTGTAAGAACACAGTTTAAAAAAACCTACGGAGGACTGATTTCTGCACCTACAATCCGACGATAACTTCGTGATGCTAATTTAAGGTCCAGACTATCATTAAGAGTGCCTAGACATTCTAGCCACCCATCTAGAATGAGCTCAAGAGCATATACTCGTAAATTGCTTTTTACCGCAGTGAAGAAACGTTTGGTTTGACGAGTGACAGCCGGCACCTGAGGGTTCGGAGCGAACCAGGACGTGCCGCAGGACTGCCTTTTCGATTAAGAGATTAAAATGTTTTGCGGTGATATTATGCATGGTCGACGGACTCCACTAATTCATATACCACTTTAACAGGAAATATCTACCTCTAAAATGTTGTTGAGCCAATTATTCAACCCATGAGACAAGAACTGGGATAAAATTTCTTTTTAATGGACAATAATGTTCGACCTCACCAAGAAATGTCCAAAATGCGTCAGAAGAACAAATGTGTAAAGATTTAATTGGCCAACGGACTCGCCAGATGTGAATCCAATCGAGCACGTGTGGGATATGCTGCATCAAGCAATTATCTACTTTAAAACAGAGGAAGACATATAGAGTATTAAAGTATGTATCTACGTGTTTCTTTAAAGTATATTATATTACAAATTTACCAATAAACTACTTTTTTGGTTCTAGTTTCTTTTTATTTTTCTTTCTACCAGTGTTACACCAAAACAATAAAAAATATACTTAAAACCTTTGTAACAAAGCAATAAATTATGTACAATTAATTATAAAATGTAATTCCTTTTTATTCTCAAAAATATTAGGCGGTCCAAGATTTTTGACGGTGTGTATTAATAAAAGTATAGTGCAATTAGTATATTATTATTAGTATAATATTATTGAAATATAAAAATAATTTGTTCTATTTTAGACAGTTTATCCAATAAATTTCTTTATACAAAAAATCATAAGAAAATATGATTTTTAATTATTCCACAGAACTTAGAATATACACATTTTTTAAAGAAATAATAATAGGTAGGTAATTTGAGAGGGTGCTTAATTCAATGGTGTTTATTTAGATATTCTATAAATAATTTATTATAAGATTTCTTGAATTTTCATTACACTGTAAGTTTTAGTTTTAAACCAAATAACGTGACATTTTATTTTTAAGTACATATTTTCATGCTATACTATTCAAAAAAAAGTTTGTTAAAGTAGAATAAGAAAATAGAAATTTTTTAAGTGTGTCCCACTTTCAAATGAGTCTCAGTGTATATATCTTAAATAAACTTTTATGTATATTGAATAATATTATTTTAAAATTTATTTATCTCTTTTTAAAATTAAAAAATAAGAATTCATTGTGGATGACATATAAACCGATTTAATTTACTTTAGACTTTAAATTTTTCTGTTGAATATTGTATGAATAGTTAAAGATATTAAGAAACATCATAATTTTTTGTAGATATTATAAAATATTAAAATCATTGATTTATTTATTATTTTATTAATAACTTAATGGGAACTTTATTCAAATCAAAACGTATTGCTTTACCAAATTTAAAACAAATTAATATACTTGTATAATTGTTTTGACACACAAAGTTCGGAACCGCCGTTAGAGTCAATAATTAAAATACGGTAAGGATCCTAAACGTTGTCCTAAAGTTGATGCTAGATAATAGACGAGTTTAGTAATCATCAATAAAATATATCAGCTAACAATAACAATAATAATGTAACAATGGATTCAGATTTTTAGATATATACAAAACTTGAGCATCATTTAGTGGTACAAGAAAATAAAAGTTAAACTGTAGTGGAGCCAATGTGAAAGAAAACAAATAACTGAGGAGATGGTATCAGGAATAATCCAATATTTACATATACGAAACCAGTAGTATTCAAATTTAAATTTTATTCCCTCATTTTGCTCCTTTTACAATGATGTGTTTATGTTTTATTTTTATTTTCTGTTTCTGTTTAATAGGAATCATCGTCGAAACGATTTCTCTTCCTTTAACTGTCAATTTTTCAAATCAAAAGTTAAACATGAATATTTATGAGGAAGTCATTAGTTTTTATTCCGACAAACCCGAACGACATCGTAAAATCGATGAAACGTGTCACTTTAAAATCTTTTTAAAAATTCTCATTAATTCGTCTCAATTTTTCCAGTTATTTACACCTGTGGACGATTTAGTTTCACACTGTCGCTGATGCGTATTTTCCTGCTTTTTTTGCCGTGAAAATGTCATAATACAAAACAGCAAAGGAACACTTTGATGTTCAGAAATTATCGGGTAACGCAATATCAAAAGCATCAATTTATGACACGTATCACGTTTTAGAGAACTTGAATAATTAAATGTGTGTTTGGTCGTGCTTTTACTCCCCTAGCTAGGTACGACCAATTGTGAAACAACATTCATACATATACAATTTTCTATAATTTAAAAAATATCTGCTTTTTATGTATTTAAACAACTCTATTGTGTTTGGTTATTAAAACAAAAGATTTTGTTCAATTTTATTCAGTACAAAGCTTTATTCACCGACTAGCGTAAAACTCGATATCTTTTGTAAAACATACCACAATTTCAAATATCCAATTAATCGAAATCAATGCATTGTCTCGAGCGGGTAAAAATTTCATAAAAAAAACAATCCATTTTCTTTTTCTTTATGTCTTCCCCCACATGAGTGGTTTGATAAAGTCATCTATTTAAATCCATTCCCTTTTATTTCGTGGTTTAAAGTTGTTCGTTCTTTTTGATGAGTTCTGCAACTTCCATATAAACTTTTCGAACCGAATATTGTTGCTGTTGCATTTCAGTTTGGATAATGAAGTCGCCATTGTACACAATGGTGTGTTCATTATTTCAATTTAACTTGTTTAACTGATATAAAAAGTTGTATGTCTGTTTATGTGGATATCAGTATAATTTATTGCAGACTTTTTGACAAATTAAATCAAAATGTGAAATAGGTATTTTTATTAATTAATAAGGAAATTGGAAATCCGATTACATATAACTTATCAACTACAAAAATTAAAACGTTACGTTCTAACTTGAGTCAGTAATTTTTATCTTTCGTTTTTCCTAAAAAGTTTATTCAAATTAGATTTAATTTTCTTATCTATGCTTTCGCTTCCGCTTTACCAATGATTTATTGTTTTATGAATAAGGCAATTTCTCAATTTAATTATTCTTTTGTTATTTTTTAGATTCTAGGTTTCAGTTGCCTAATACAAACAACGAACTGATGTAATAAAGGAACTTTTTAATTGCACTTAAGTCGGAAATTGCCTTTGTTGCAAACTGTACGTAATGACTAATAATAACATAATTGTTTAACTTGTGTCCAAGCAGTTCTAACATTAATTTCTGTAATTTATTACATTGTTAAAGTCTTTAATTACAACAGCTAATATTTTTAAAAGTCTTTTTTTAATTGTTTTCTAGTTTTTTACTGGACCTCACATTTATTTTAGTATATTTCGTATGTTCATTTTTTATAATAATATATAAAAAATAATGATAATTAAATAACAAATAAAATAAATAAGATGTAAACAAGATAAAGTAACTCATTGAAGCAAGAATGAGAAATGTTTTGTTTGGGAAATACAATGAAAAATATTTCGGATCATTCGAATATTTACCCATGGGAAACCGACAGTTTCATTTAAATTTTATGCATTGACGTAGTGCATATTTTTTACTTTGCAATGACGTGTTTATATTTTTGTTGTGAATTTTACCCATCTATTTCGTGTTATTTTTCTATACTCATTGGATACATTGCGAATAATTGCAACTGGGTATGATGCAATTCACGTGCTCATGAGTTTGCAACATTCGGGAATATTTTTTTTATGTTGTGGTCATATAAAATGCAAAAAAAAGCTTTTAAATAAAATTGAAATGTCCTTATTGATTTAAATTTAACACATTATCATGAGGAAAATTTTATTGGTCCGTAATCTAAAAAGTATTAATATTTATATGGATAACTTAATTTATTGTCATTTTTTAATATTTTTTAAAATTTTTAAATGTGTATATTTATATAATATATTTTATAGGAATATTTTGAGAATGTCAATAAATATTTCATCATGATCGTGCTAATTATTCAAAAAAACATTTAAATTAATGTTTTTTAATTTTATTTATATTTATGAGACCATTAATTAAATAAGGTAATTTATATTACGTATTTTTGGAATTTCTTTGTGTTTTTAATGACAGTTTATTTGAAAGGGTGCAATCAATTAAAAGAATATGAATATTAAAGGAAATCAT
Organism: Aethina tumida; assembly: GCF_024364675.1. Classification (NCBI taxonomy): domain Eukaryota; kingdom Metazoa; phylum Arthropoda; class Insecta; order Coleoptera; family Nitidulidae; genus Aethina; species Aethina tumida. The sequence continues at coordinate 16,120,485 of NC_065437.1, read as the reverse complement.
TAAATTATTCTTCCTCAGTAAACCAGTCTATCGACTCCACATCTGCGTACAACTTGCTCATCATGAAAATATTTAACGAGGTGTTTTCCTTAAGCCAACCGAATAGAATAAATATCCTTCACACGTTGCTAGAAAGATCGATAACCTAATTAAAAAATATAACTAAGTCTGACAAACTATTAATGAGGAATATACATACTATTTACCAATAAAATCCTAAGAGGAAAAACAAATTAATGATTTTTTATACATATACTTGTCTCGACATGCTACAGATTAAGTTGGTAATTTGTCCCAGAGGCAAAGAATCCCACAATATTCCAATTTCGTACCACAGATATTCCAAGATTTTTGTTCGTCTGGGAAGACTAGTAACATCGATCGTAACTAAATGCAATGTACAAAAAACACAAGGGAGGACCTGCATCCATAAAAAGAGTTCCCTAAATCCTTTCACCTTCTATTTGAGCCATGGTAATAAATATATACCAGTTACAGTATTCTCCCTGGGTTCTTCCAATTCCTTGACTCATTCCAATACAAAATAGAGGTTCCTTAGTAAAGACAACGTTATCCAAATTCACCATACCAAATTGATCATATTTTGCCATTCTGTATTTCCTCTTGCCTGCCTGGAATAATCTCGCCTTCTCCAAGTGAAAGACCACCTTCCTTATGTTATCGGGCATCAACCATCTCCAAATCGAATAATTTGATGAAACCTTCGACTTCAAAATTAAATAAAAAAAGAAAAGTAAAGAAACTAAACAAAAATCTTTTGTTCCAATATAATATGAATATAAGTTCATTAATTCTTGGTGTTCGGAATTCACTAATAAATAGTGAATTAATAATCTATACATATAAATAAAATTGGAGTGTCTGTTTGTAATATTGAAATAACCGTTTTTTACTACATGCATATGAATATAAATACGATACATACACCAAAATAACATTTTTTACAATTTTTGTTTCACTGTCTTTGTTTGTTCCGGCTAATCTCTGAAATGGCTGGACCGATTTTGACAGGACTTTCATTGCAGGTAGCTGATGTAATAAGGAGTAACTTAGGCTACTTTTATTTTAGAAAAATTCTTTTACCACGCGCAGCTCACGCGCATGCCACCACTGGGCCGCCACGTCGGGTGCCTCCCGGACGAAGTCGCGGATACAGCTGGTTAATCATAAAATTAATTTAAATTAAAAAGAATTGTTCTTTTAATAAAATGATTATGTCTTTTAGTTATTTCTTACGTTTTTAGTAATTTTTTGGGAATCCAGGAAAAATTAGAATTATTTATTTTTACTTTTTTAATGATTATTCAGAAAATTAGTATTAGTAAATAAATAAAAATCTATGTAATTTTATCAGTATGAATTCAAACGTATGGATTTTATTCTATAGATTTTAATTGAATGAAAATTGATCGTATGGAATTTGATCGTTATAGGAAATGATCGTATGGATTTTAATCATATGGAAAATGATCGCATGGATTTTAATCGTTATGGAAAATGATCGTTATGGATTTTTATCGTATGGATTTGAATCTTTATGGAAAATGATCGTTATGGATTTTACGTATGGAAAATGCATCAAAATCATATGGATATAAATCCAAGATTTTCATCATACGTTTTTCACTTTACGTTTTTAGTTATTTCTCATGTTTTTAATGAAATAATGAGATTTTACGTTTTTAGTAAATTTTACGTTTTTAGTAAATTTTCACGTTTTTCGTAACATCGTTATATATATATATATTTCTTTAAGGCTACCACTCGTAATTGTAGCAATTATGCACCCAACAAATTTCGAAAGTATGGCTCATTAGTATCATATAGTACTCATACGGGAAATTTTCTTCGAAACTAAATTGTTCGAGAGGACTGAAATTTCTTCCAATTTTGCTTTCACAAGAAATTTGTTTCACAATAATTTTCACATGAAATTTTTATAATTATTTTTTTTTTTGTTATAGAAGTGCAAGCTAAACAGCTTGTATATGAATATAACCTAAACCCAGTTTTACAAATTGCCATTAAATAGTTTAGTAACCAATTTCTGTTTAAATTAATGCGTCAATAAACATAAATATTATAAACCGCATATCGGTTAACTAATGGACCAACAAATTTTGCCGGAACTTCTTTAATGAACGAGTAATTGAGGCCAAAACTCCCATCCAACTTAATTCAAATACACTCGAAATGAAACAGCTAGTCTCGAGCATGTCTAGTTACACATCGAAATTGACCATCGGAATACTCAAGGGCGTATGAGGTTAACATTCTCGCAAACTTTAATTAGATAATCAGAGTGTGCTCGGTTGTGTAGTTTTAAAATTTTCCGGACTAATCGAAATTCCGTGCACATCTAATTATCTTCGAATGTTTTGTTAGGAACCAAGAATGTAGTTTTGTTGTAATGGTCCAATTTTCTTACCTTATAATCATTATTTTTTTTGTTCAATTTTATTGTACTGTCAATGATTAATTTCTGATTATTGTCGGCGTAAATTGTTCCAGACCAAAAATAGAATAAAGCTCATTCCTAATTAAATATTTAATTAGCATCCAAAACAACTAACTGCTTTCAATTAGTAGAAGACATCACTTTTATTAACGTTATCAGTAAAATGGATTGTATTGATTAAATAAAAATAAAACATATTCAACTAAAAAAAAAAATAAAAAAAAGCCAAAACTATTTATTATACTTTCAGTGTGCTATATTGTTTTAAGTCTAAAAAGTTTTCATGTCATTAAATATATTTTTATCAATAAATAATAAGCAAAATTATATTTGAATAATAGATAATTTTTATTATTATGGAACAGAGAACAACACGGTTAATTGTGTTAAAAACGTATACAAATTTCAATTAACTCCTTATCAATAAACATCAACAAAGCAAAAATACTATAGGATGTACCTCGAATAGATAAGGAGATTAGCGTAACTGTGAATGGTGGTGAAACCGGGTCCGACTCGAGAAACAATAACCGTTCGCGGATATAATTACGGCAAAAAGCGCGGAGCTGTGAATTTGTCATAGGCCATTGTGAGATCCTCTTTTATCGTCCCGACCATCGTTCGGTTGAGTTGATAAGTTTTTGCCGGTACGTTCCCCGTTCTATCCTGCCGCGCCTCCCCGTATGCATGCCGCATCGCCTACATCCTTGCAATCAGTGGAATGGCAGGACAAATTAGTGTTTTTGTTCCTTTTGTTCCAGACTTGTCCTCCCTAGCCGCGACGCACCCCGGTCCCCGGCCCAAAGGTACCTCTCTTCATCCGTTTCACGCACGCCGCTATCACCTTACTTTGTGTCACGGTCTGGTTCCATGGATCGTGGGACGTCGACTCGGGCTCATTGTTCGCGACACACTTTATTAATAGACGCACATTAGTACTTATCATTTCAAGAAAGTTAGTCACATTGTTGCTATTCATTGCTATTCTAGCTTTCAGAAGAAAACATGGTGTTCATGGTAACTCAAAAAAAGTCTAATCTTATGAATATTTAACTAAAACCCCCCAAAAAAAAAGAAAAAATACATTAATATTAATTAGAATTAATACAATTTCTTAAATATTGATTTAAAAATTTTTTATTTGCAACAATGCAACGTTAATATTTTGTTGATTAAAATAAATATTAAAATTACGTAGTAAATGTGTGATAGGTGATTTAGAAATTATAAAATATATTTTTTATAAATCATTTTTTTTTATTAAAACCAATTATACAAGCATATATACAATGTGTCTCACCCACAACTGACAATGCTGACAAAAACCCATTTCGAGGATTTCAAGAAGGAACCAAAATGGGGAACTTTTCAGCTCACCTCGACTTATTCCAACAGGAATAGCCAGCCTAATCTTAAAATCTTTAAAAGTATCTAAATAATTCTGCAAATCAAATATAATATCCTTTTTCATAAAAAAAAATCATTTAAATGGGTCCAATAGTCATTATGATGAAAATTTTTGTGGAACTTTCGTTTCTGATTCGATGTCTCGGCATGTCTTGTAGCCACGCAGGTGGTATCTGTTAAACTAACGACTAAAAGTCCAAGGCAGTTAAATCTGGTGTTTTTGGGGATCACGCTATCGGTCATGCTTAATAAACTACTCACGATTATTAAACTCGTATAGTTATAAAGCTATTAAATTAAGATTTTCGTGACATCAAGAGTTTTAAAACACCCGATTACTATTCCATTTCTACGAAAATTAGAATATAATTATTTCATAGTCAAGATACTATTCTTGATAAGACTAACGAGTTTATTTTGTGCAACTTGGTGTGACTGATTTCGTGGGTTTAAATAGCAATATTGGAACTGTGTATGAATTTAGATTTACAAAACTGTGTAAACTATTTTAATGAATATTTTCTTTTTAATATTTGTTAGTTTGGCCACGCGTAAATCTACAAAATAATAGAAGCGATTGTTATTTAAACAACAAATCTGATAAACATATCTTTATTATGTAAACACAACCGACCATTGTATTTGAAATGTGTTATTTTCTGGTGAAATAATAAATAATATAGGTGCATGAAATTAATTCAACCACAAACAAAACAAATTAACCTGTAACCGTTACCTCTGGTTTTTATTAACAAATATGATGTGTTTGTCTGAAATTAATGTTGTAATTACAAGCCATATTACTGCTCATGACTGGTATTTATTACATATTTTATGTAGTTTGAACAATTCACTAAAACAATTTTTTGGATGACGTTTTTAAATAGTAATTATAATTTTAATAACTTACCACGTTCTGGTCATTAATATAAATCATTTTTATCGTTAACACAAAAGTCAATCTTATCTGGGCTGCGAGGGATTTCGCAGCGGTGTTTCGCACCCCGCCGAATATTCGACTCTAATTCATCCATCAAAATCGCCCGAGGCTCGTATAACAAAAACTAACGGCGTTTCAGAGCCACTGTTCTATTGTGGCCTTTCGATTTTATTCGGCAGCGGATTAAAACGTCGAATAAATCGAACGGCAAATGATAAACTGTTGCGGAATTATTTGGAATTTAATTTGGCTCTAATGGTCGAGCCACAAATTTCGGTGGATTTAACAATGGGAACCTGATTTTTAACACGAAAATTCGATATTTACTTGATTCGGTGAGTTCGAGAGGTCCACGTAATTAATTGGTGACGAATTGATTTAACAATCGATAAATTTATTAAAATATGTCATGTAGAAATGTGAATGTGATATTAGCATTCAGACTTTTGTTATCGGACAATTTACTGACGTTACTAATATACAGACATGTCTTCGTTGCACTACTAACAATATTAGGGAGAAGCTTTGTTTTGAAACTTATAGGTTTCAAAGCGAGCACACTGAGTGCTGTAGTAGAAACATTTAAGCCCATTAGACAGTTCGATAATTCTAATTAACGCTTTGCGAAATAATTCAATTCGATAGCTGTAAATCCGATGTGTGGTCTGGAGCATTGATTCGTTAGCGCACTCCTTTGGCTCGTGAACACTACGAACAGTCAGAAAATCACAATTGATGCCGTTGTGTTTGATATTGATTGCCTTTTGTTGTAGCAGCACTAACGCAATTTTAACCGTTATATGGGATTAAGATTTTTAAATTTGTAAATAAAATCCCCGCCAGCGCATTATCAGTTGTATTCACCGATTTAAAAATATTATTATTGATTTTTGTGGTTTGAAATCCATGTCACAAAAACTATAAAAGCTTATATGAATTTAAAAATTCTTGACATCGCAATGTGTTTATTATTTTTGCATTTCCATCCAATTAAACGGCAGCCTGTTTTCCATGTAATTTAAAATTGAAAAATACCATTTGCCAATTCGACTGATTTTCCAATAATAAACGGTGATGAATCGTGTTTAGCAAAATGATTTTGTCGGGAAACTATTACAGGAACTCACGAATGTCATATTCACACCATTTAATAATTAGCCACTCATAAATTTCATAATTGCATTGCCATAATTATTTGTGTTTTCCAATCAATTCGAATTTAATTGTCCCTTGATATTGAACTGTTGACCTCTTATTTCATAATTTCATAAATTTTTGTTTCAATTATTTTACTCATAATAAAATTAATTAAACTACAATAGCTTATATTCATGAAATATATATCAAAATATACAATAGAGGTCTATATTGATGACTCATATTAAAAATATGAGCTGTACTACTTAAATTGGGTGTCATATTGTTTACAGTTTTTTCTGTTATTGTTGTATTCGCTGCGCAAAGGGTCAATCAAATATTATTCATTAAAAAATGTTATACTTTTTTTATTTTTCAATAAATAAAATTATATAACAACATTCTACTTTATGATCTTATATTGCTTTTTTTTTCTTTAGATTATTAGTAGTGGTGTTTTACTTATTTTAATTATTATGGACTAAAAAAATCAAGAAGAGATTGTTAAGAGTTTACGGCTAAATATATCAATTGTTTCCCTTATTAAAAAAATAAAGAAACTGACATCTTCGAAAAAGATGAGACGAAATCGATAACTGAATAATTTCAGTCTTATTGTCAACTGAAATTAAAACCAACCTGGAGGAAATGGAACTTGCTAAACTTAGTTTAAGTAGTGAGACTTGATGGTTAGTGGGTAAAAGTTCGTTTGACCTCAGAACTACAAGACAAACCCTAGTTTCCACTAAAAATATGAAGGTCTAATTTTGACTTGCTTAGGATCACATTTACTGGACCACAGAACAGTGGAGACAAGTAGTATTTAATGACTAGTCTTATAAATATATGGTTCTACTTATGTTAAATATCTTACAGGGACAAAACTACACAATAAGTTTGTTATACCTACAGTGAAACGTGGTGGCGGTTCAATGCTTCAAATCTTCTGGAGTAGGTCCTCTTAGATTAATTAATATATAGGGATATATTATACAACAATTTGCTTCTATATATTGAAGAAATTATGTCCTTAATAAGTGTGTTTCAACATGAAAACGATCCCAAATACAAATCTAAAATTATAAAGGATTGATTAGGAGACCAAAACATCGATATTGTCTTGTATGACCCAATATCCAGACATCAACCTTTTAGAAAACATGGGAGATGACATCTATAACCAAATTCGGAATGAATATTTTACAAATTTAAATGAATACATCACAGCAATTCAAGAAGTTTAAAAAAGTATTTATCAAAATCGAAGTTTTTATATTTATGATCAGCTGAATCCAGAAAAATATATGTAACATTGTATAGAGTAAAAAAACATTAGTGTTTATAAAAAATAATAATTAATATAACCTTAACATTTGACATTAAATAAAATATTTAACTACTGTTTGTTAATATTGGAAATAAAATTGTATTTACAGATAAAGTTTTGAACTGTTTTAAAGCACCGTTTTTAACTACAGTCTAAAAAGTTAATATATGTTACAACAATTTCGAAACACCTACATAGAGAACAATTGGAATGAGTATTGATAACTATTAGAAGTCAAATGCAATAATTGTACTTAAATTAGTTAGTTAATTCGCAAGGGTTTAACACAGTTATAGAATTGGCAATTAAATGATTGTCTATTTTTAGTTGGACAGATTGAACGAAGGTTCAATTAGATAACCGTAGATCTCAAGACCCACTTCATTTCCATTATATTGTATCCATAAACTTTAAATTTAATATCGAAATTAACTCAACCCATCACTTCTCCGTGACTTGTAAATAACAAGTAAATTAACTTGAAATTTAGTATTAGAATCAATACAAACTTTCTTGCTTCCAAAAATAATGTATCTAAATATTTGATGACTATATATAAAAATATCTTTTCGTGTTTTATGGGCGAAAAAATCTCGAATTTTGCATCAACGGAGCACGAAATCGATAACAAAAAAAAACTACAAGCTTTTAGCGGCAATACATATTTTAACTGACATCTGTTGAAGCATCCTCTCTATACTTCGCACTGTTTTCCTTTTTTAAAAAAAGATGTATTTGTATTTTTATCATAATTCCCGACGTGTAACTGGAATCGTGACAAAGTGAATTAGCATGTCCTTGTTTTTTAAATGGCACGAACATGTTATAACATGACCAATTTTTCAGTTTTGATCTAATATATTCGAATGATAATTTATTTAATAAATTATACCATAAGCGAATACGTTATTGTAACATTGATAAATTCATAAACAAATTGTTTATTACATTTGTATTGATTTATACGAATAATTGCGAAAATCTGAATCAGCGGTTATGCCATGAAATTGAATTTCGCCAATACAAAACCGCAATAATAACGAATATGATTTAAAAACAATAATATTATTAGCATTAGATAAAAATATAATTTTATCAACCTATTAATTGCACATCTTTTTAATCATCTAAATGAAAAAAAAAATATTTTTTTAATCCCTTAAATGTGTAATGAATCAAAATCTGCAAAAAATTGTACAATTAATGAGTTAAGTAAAGGTTTTTTGTGATTCCAAAAAGTTTTATGTGAGAAATGCCAAAAATAGTATTTTGTTTTGCGAGAAGCTTTTCGTTGTTATTTGAACAGACATAAATAACAAAGCTGCAATTAATCATCTTTTCAGTGACTAATTTATCTGTCAGAAACGATTTTGACGCATTTTGTGATTTATTGAGGTATATCGGAGCATCCAATATTTATTTATTAAGTATAGACAAAAAATGAAATTGTTTAATAGTATGAATAAAAAAATATTATAAAATGGGTTGTTAAAGAAACCTACAAAATTATGAAATTTTCATAGTTTTAAAAGCATTTTATTAAACAAAAAACATTTTTTAACTAAAATTAAATAAAATTCTTAATTAATTTTAAACTATACAATTTTATAGTTGCAAGAAATTCATCTTACAATGTTATATTCATATATTAGACCAACCTGATATGTCAACTCGCACCAATCAATACTTGTTTCTACGTGTACCTATTGTTAGTCTATAACCTGTCACTAATCATACATACTATACAATAACTAAGGCAACTTCCAATCAAAATGTCTTTTAAGTGACTGCAATTAACTATTTTGACACTCTTAAGTCTCTACATAGCCAAAATTGGTTCACTACCGTTCACTCGGTTCCAACGATTAATTTAACCCACAAATCAAACTCTAATTATACTGGTAAATCGTTCAGATTCTTCGATATTATTGTTTAAATGATATCGGAACATAACTGTAATTGATTTAAAATTAATTTCCGAAATGAGGGCCTCAAACCTAACAGCGAATGTTTGATAAATCTTGTACGTAATTGGAATTTAATCCGTTTTGGCGGCCCTTAAATCTGCGATATAGGAACATCATCTTCAATTTGCATCCAATCAATCGGTCGAGTTCGGCGCTGAACATTTAAAACTTGTTCCAGACGCCCAGGCTTCAATATCCGGTCCGCCGGAAGTGTACGTGAAGAAGGGCAGCACGATATCGCTCACGTGCACCGTGAACGTCCACTCGACTCCGCCGTCGTCGGTGCTATGGTATCACGGTCATTCGGTGGTGGACTTCGACTCGCCGAGGGGTGGCATCAGCTTGGAGACGGAGAAGACTGAGGCGGGCACCACCAGCAAATTGCTGGTCACCAAGGCACTGCTATCTGACACCGGAAATTACACTTGCATGCCGTCCAACGCTAGCCCGGCCTCGACAGTTGTTCACGTTCTTAATGGTGAGTCCCCTGATTATGTGTCTCGCAGTTTAATCATAGGGTCCGTTAATCTTCGGCCCATCCACGATTATTGTCCTCTATTATACGTTATATTAAACTTTGTCGATTATGTGGCTTCTGCAACCAACATAGATTATAATAGCTATAACAGTCTCACTAATACTTTAACCACATCACTAATGAGTTAAAAACAACATGTGCTCATTATATTGTGTGGAATACTTCACTAGGATAAATCTATTATTTTAATTAATGCACATATTTATAAAAAACTCTTTTTCGATTATGAAACGGGAGCATACGAAGAAAAAATTTCATTCCTACGTTGATTTCCTTTCAAATGACAGTTGTAACCCTTTACTTTATTTTTCTTTTAATATTAATTGTTTAAATAAATTTATAAATAATAACATTTTTGAGGGGCTGTAATGTATTTATGTTAAAGATTGTATTGTTTTAGAAAATTTGTAACATTATTTTAAATATTTTCCATAACTGAATATTTCCAGTTCCAGTTCCAAATAAATGAATATTGTCAATAACAGTTTAATTGACATAGCCTTAATTTAATTTACAATATTTTATTAATGCTATTTGAAAATTACTTTATATTAATTTTTTGACAATTAATAATCAAATCATTTATTCTATTGATATAGTTATAATTGTGTAAACATACATATTTAAATTAACATTTTCGACAAATAAGTTTATTTTAATTTTAATTCAAAACACAAAGTAAATTGTACGCTTATTTGATAAACGTGAAATTGTAATCATTTACTGTATTAATTAAAACATTACCAACTTACAATGAACAACACAACGTTCAGATATAATAATTGTTTCATTAATGGATATTCGAAATAATTTAATATTTCTGTCAAATATTGTAGGTGCAGTAAATTTGCTAATTATACACACATTTAGAGGCAATATCATAATGTTCAAATCAAATGGTACATTAGTAAAAAGACATTTTAAGTTAAAATAATTTGCTATTTAATTAAATTTAAATTTTTTAATAAAAATATTGGTAAATGTATGAATAAATTCAATTATCTTTTAAAATATTGACAAACACAAATATTGATACATAAGTGCATCCACCATATTTTCAAAAACCATTTAGCGCATTCGCCACATTTTAATCTTTAAAATTATACTAGCTTACAAATTGGAAAAAAATATCTGCTTTTTATATACCTTTATCAAACTCGACAATCATATTTGGAAATATTTTTCAACGAATTATTGAATCTTGTTTCAGGAATTTCTCTGATATTTTTTAATATAACTCCCAATAGACGATTTTGGCTAAATAAGCAGTCAAATTAGAGATAAATGAACAGTCTACAACTTTTGTTTATATAGACTTGAGATTGATCTAATAATTTAGATACCAGCAATTTTAATAACTTGATAAAGTCAGTTTTTCGAGTTAAAATCGATGCTGAAAATTCGTAATCATTTTTGTGTCGGCAGAAATAGAATTCATTCAAATTAAGTTAATTTTACGTGAAGAAGATACCTTAATGAAAAAAATAAGCTACTGAAAATAAAAACCACAAATTATGAATTTTACAAGGGTGGTAGATATATGCAGCTTTTTAACGATTTTTTTCTCTCACTAATTAAAATAACTGAAACTGAAACTACTTCTATTTTGTCTATTATTGCTTTTATAATTTGTTTCCCATTTAGGAACCAAATGTAGTCTCCCATCATGACTGAAATGAAACTATGATACCATCACTCTATGTCTTTCAGTACCTTTTTTTCTTTGCAAAAGAAGAAAAAAATTAATAATTAACTGTGTGAATTTTACATTTTTAAAAAATCGACTATATTATGTTGTTAAAACCTTTGGCATCTGAACTTCTGGACCAATTTCAAAACTATAAATGCAAGTTGTTCATTTACATTTGTTTTAAATGTTTCTTTAACCAAATCACTAATAAAACTCAATACAATTTAACAATTAAAAATAAATTAAGCAAAATCTAATCATAAAAATATTAATACCTTTATAGAAATATTTGACATTTTTAACAAACATTTGAAACGTGGTAAATTTCTAAACAATATATGTATACAAGGTGTATAGAAACTTGTCCTATTATTTTGTGTTCTATCTGAATCAGGGAGTTTGCCCACATATTCTGGGATACCCTATAAATATTTATTTCAAATTATTGAATTAATTAAATTATTTAGCTGATAAATTATCAAAAAAAAAAATAATAAAATTTTTAGCTTAATTCACATTAGCGTTTTACTTAAAAAAAAAAGAAAAAGGAACTTATTTGCCGTGTGCAAACAAAAAAGGTGAACGATCAGCAAATTGAATCCGATGGTAATTTAAAATATCCTTCGGGATTAATTAATATAAAGCGGCATAATGTCAGGGAGTCAATGAAAATAATCGTGTCCATGATTGTGGCCGGCAAATAGAGTGAAAACCGTACATGTGTTCGGTTCCTTTGTCCGACCGGCCCGAAATTATTTATCGCCCGCTTAATAAATGATTGCGATTTGTTTCAGGGGAACATCCTGCGGCAATGCAGACCAGCAGAGCAGGAATACCTCAACAGTTAGCGTTGCTCGCCACGCTCTCCCTATTGGTCACCACGACGGTCAGATGATTACACATGCCCCTATAAATATCAGTCAAAGATATGCTCATATAAATAATAGTGAAACTAAAATGACTTGCGTGTATATAAATCTCATTGAACGAACGAGAAAATTTGTGCTGTATTGGCTATGTGTTTCCTCCCCTGTACTGTACGACGTGAATCTGCTCGTTTCATTTTTTGGTGCTAAACTGTTTCCAGTGTTATGGTTGTGAGTGGTGGGACACTTGATTGAGAACGTCCAGAAAGTGTATATAGTGTAATCTGTTTTATATTCACTAGTCAGCACTAAATAGGATAATATAGGGTCATTCATTGTAATAATTATATACATGTTGATATTATGTAGATATATTGTTAAAATTTTAACACATTTTATTCTGTTACTCTTAAATCTATACGTTTTGTTCAACAAACAACTCTTCTTTATGTCATGACGCACGCTTAAACTCCAAAAGTGGACCAAACTTTCGTTTAAATGAATTTTACTGGTTACAATGGCTTTCAACAAACTAATCCGTAACTATAATAGTTCATAACGTGTGCACACCACACGAAATAAAAGTACACCGAATAAATTAAATTTAACTTGTACGTTAAACAACACCATAATATAATTAATTTATCATAAAACATGTTAATGTTAGAAGCAATGATGTTTGCGTTCCTTTTGTGTAACAAAATATAGCCTCACGTATCCCCAATTACAAAATTTTGATCAAACAACAACATCCACGTTTATGAACCTAGTTATCCAGCTTCATGTTTATTTATGCATTATGTATTACATTCACTGTAATAATAATCCACTTTAAATTCTTTTTAAGCCCTTTAATCATTCTAGCCAAGACTCTTTGAGTTGCAAACGCTAATTTATTCTGAAGTAACATTGTTACGCTATTATAGATAATTAAATTACTTAGTTTAATATTTATTACATTAATAATTTAACATATTTTATTTCCCTTTAAAATAATATGCTCATGATATAAAGAGGAATATGTTTGCATGATTTCAAAAAACTATAAATCAATCCTTGGCAATATATGATCTAAAACTTTAAGTATTTTTCGATTTATTAATATTTTTATAAAAATGGTCTTACCGTGTAAAATCTAATCTTGTAATTATCATATTGTACATATTAATTAAAAATAAACATAGTTCGTATAAACACAATATGTTTTAATTCCAGTCTAAATAAAAGTGCTTTTAATTAATAATTGTGCAGGTAAGTTATTACAACAACCACAAGCAAGCAAGTCAAATAAAAACATCAATTACTTTAATTAATGTCTTCAAACAACATATACAGCGTTTTAAAAAAGAAAGTAAAATATTTAAAAGGCAAAAATATGATCCAGAATAAGCAGAAAAGTTTTAATGCAAATGAGAGTTTCCGGAGAAGTTTATTCGTTTTTGTAGCCCTTTTTCCCTCCTTTTAAAAAACTACATTTTTTATCATAGTCGATTGAAGTTTTTTGAAATAAATTCTAAATTTTTCTTTTTTTTTAAGTCTTTTTTATTAGTTAGACAGGTTTTTTATTTGTATCTAAAAGTATTAAATAACTAAATGAGAAACAAATAATAATAATCTAGTATAATCTTCAAAACAGTGGATTCATGTTTATTAAAACTTATATTTATATTGGTCCATTCTAACATTTATTAAAAATATTTTACATCCTTTTTTTAATATCCAGTACATCATGTTTGGTAAATTAAGGTTTTTTACACATCTAATTGAAATATATTATAAATATCAATTTGTTCTGGCCACGTTCTTCATTTACCTCTAGTTCTACTTTTCGTTTTATTCGTGTAAATATTTTACGCAGCCAAGCAACTTCAAGTTTGTAGGTTGAAATAAAAAAGTTTAAAAAAGTACCAGGCAATTATGGAAACGTGACTGTAAATTTACAGAAGTTAAATTCTTAATAAATTTTAGTTACAGATAGCAATTACCTTCTTGTGCGAGATTAAAAATTTTCATTTTGCCCTCGCTCGATCAAATGATGAGTTGTCTTATTAAAATTTATTTTTTACAGTTATGCATACATAAATATGTTTTTAAATTCATTATTCTTATTGGACTAAATGTCAAATGAGAGTGCTCTCAGACAAATTCTGTTCTATAACCACTGGTAATAAATTATTCATCCTTTTAAAATAATACTAATTGCTGTGCATTATGCTTTATGTCTAATAAAATTTTATCAGAGTTGGCATAATGGAGTTTTGAAATGAAAAACTTGGTCTCTTTTGCATGTTCAGTACCATTAAAATAAATTGCAATAGCACAAAAAGTTTATTAATTCGTGCAGAAAAGCCGGTTCCTGATTCACAAAATCCGGACATAATAGAAATTATTTTCAAGAAAGATAAAATCATCCAATTAAAATATTATAAAACTCAATTTAAAGTTTAATTACCTAATAATTGTATTACTACTTTTATGCTTCCTCTTTGAACAAAGCCCTAAAATAGCCCCAGTTCCTCTTACCATTTCATACTGATTAACGTAATGTCGATGTTAAAAAGGACTATTAATGATGTTATAAAGTTTCTTCCAGGGTGGGTGAATTAAAAATGCGTGTAACGATTATTCTATTAGGTGTGTTTAATCTGATACTATAATTTAAACACGTACATAATATAATTTTAAACAATCTGTTTTTAGAGGATTAAGTGTCGGAGTGTTGTTCGGGTTAGCATGCATTAGCACACTATTTGATAATTAGGCACATTTAATTACTAATTGTGCATAAAACAACCAATCTGCTGCGAGTGGTACAGTGGATATACATGATTAGGTGTTAATCGGAACCAGATTTATCTAAAATCGATCGACTTTACATTCGATATTACGGCTACCGTAATTGTGCGACCATCACAACGAAATTGAAATGTATTTTTCTTTTAAAACTCAAATAATTGATGATAACATATAACGCAGGGAAATTTTATTATCAATTAAGGGTAGCAAAAAGTTAAAGACCCGTTCAGAAATGCAAACTATGCGAAATAAAGGCTAAAGTAGGTCAGACGTAATTAGATTTACAAACTATAGGGAATACCCGAAGTAATATAGCGAAATATGAAACGTCAGTTTAAATCACCATTATTTTATATAAAATCATTCGTATAAACATCGAAAATTACAACCTTTCAGTTGAGAGAAAAAAGTAATATTTTAATGTGTTCAAACGTTATGTTTTTTATTGTAAAAGCTAATTCTGTAATTTCATTTTTACAATTACAACTCATATGTAAAACAGCTCGGCGTCATAAAGTTAAAAGCATAGGAAAATACGATGACAAACGCCAAATCACCTAAAAATGCACAGGCCGCAATAAAAAGATTTACAAAATGGAAACAAAACAAAAAAAAAAAATGTATTCAAACGAAAATCCCTTAGCGATATTACTGGAGACAGGATACAAATGCCTTCTATTGTGGCCGGCAGTAAAAAAGATACACAAATTAATCTCCTTATAGCCGCTGAAAAATAAATAAAGTTAAAATATTGGCAAAATAATTTCCTCCATAAAATCTTCAAAGGGTTGCCTCCCTCAGATCGTTACAACGGCTTCGTTTACATTTCGGTTCTTTGAGATAATATGATTACGATTTTTCAAATTAAGTGTCTTCATTTTATATTTAGGTTCGTCGCTGTTTTGTTTTGTTTTCATCTCATTAAAGCAACACAGTGTTTATATTTATAGGTAATTAATTCATTTTATTATTGTTGCCACAATTAGTTTCAATGTAATTTAAGTATTAACTTTGTAAAATTAATTTCTTTAATATCAATGTCAAATTAAAATTTTTCAAGAATTTTGTGCATTTTACTGCAATAATAAATTGTCACACATATTAACATATACAATATAGTAATTTAATATTATTTATAAATTGAAAACAGATTTAATTACTATTATTACCATTAATTTCAGTATTGCCAAGGACAAATTATAATGATACAAATTTTGGATCAAATGTCTGTTTTACTCTTAACGAACGTGATTATATATACAAAGTGATTCAATCTATTTGTTATCCACTTTTATCTACTCTCCACAATAGGAAGATTTTTATTATTGATTGATATATTAATAAGAGCACTTGATTTTTTAAAAATTCTAAATAACAAAATACAAAAATCTTGAATCCTTATTTTTATTGACTTTTTTTATTTTTTTTTCTTATCCTCATTAATACTTTGAATATTTTTCATCAACTTATATTTGTCAGTATCGTCAGCATTATAATGTATTTAAAGTATTTATTATTGTTATATTTTTTCCATAAATTAATTTATTTTAATTTAATTATAACCTATTTTAAAATTAAAAATAATGTTTCGAAACTTTCCTTATTTTACTACGATTAATATCAGTATAATCCTGTGAAAAAATAAAAATAGTGTGTAGTGCGAATTTGGGACCAGATCACAAAATAACACCTAACGAACTTAATTTACAAAATTAGGCTAATGGTGCACGTTGGCGTTATGCTATTAGCCCAATTCCAGTTCATTTTTAGTGATATTTTTACATTTGAATTTGAAAAATGGTACAACAATTCTTCAAATCAATATTTAAATTTAACCTTGTCATTACATTCACAAAATTCACATTTTAACATTTTTCATCAGTCGTCAAGAGATTTTAACAATGTTTCTTCCCGCAGAGAATAATTACACATTTTCAAAGTATTTGTTGGTATTTCCTGAGGTCAGGATCTAAGATTTCCGAAATTAAAAAATATAAAACACGTATATTTCACGTTTCCTTGACCCTGGCGTCCCTTTATCTACGTGGGATGGTCTTACGCCGTGGCAACACCAGAACAACATTACGCCGAGCTGGATTCGGCCGCCTGGGAGGTTGTAAGTTTAAACATACACATATAAAATATCACGTACACCGAAGCACAAACCCCAAATTTTCTTATTTTTAAAACTCCGGTCAAATTATGTGGGTTCTTCGTGTTTATTCAGACATTTCCTTAAAATGATGCCTAAATTAAACTGAAAATGGAATAACACAAGATTACGTACGTTACGTACATTTTCCCTAACACAATAATAAATACATTGTTGTTGATAAATCGATGGTATATAGATTGAATGGTTTACTCCGTATTTTATCTCAAGTAATGTGTTAAATTTCGGCTATAACTATACTGCGTATCAGCATCTTATAATGTACTGTTATTGTTAATTAAAGACAAACGGGCATAACCGCACTATTAATAACAGGCAATATGGTTACGTTGGGTTCCTCCTTTATTACATTGTAATATTCAAATCCATTTTAATCCCCCATAGTGCTTTTTACGATATAATAAAACGAAAAACAAGATTAACATAATTTCAAACTCGTAAACCAAACAAATTTTTAATTAAGTCTAGACAACTTGCCCGACTTTCCGTTCCCAAAAGATTACGATGATATTTAAAGTAAATAAAGTTGGCTTAATAACTGATTAGGGAGGATGCGTTCTACTTTCAAAATATGAACAAATAAACCTAAAGTAAAGCGCTCTCACACAGAATATGTTAATGCATTAACAAGAAATTTACATTAACCAACTTTTATTAATATAGGATGGTCATTTTTTTAATTAATTAATTATTTTATGGTCAGTTTATTGATTAATTTAATTAATTAGTTTTGCAGTAAGTTCATTTCAATAAGATAAAAATAAAAGTTTATTATTTCAACAGTAATATTTCAAATTCGCCTTTGACAACTCAATTAATAACACTATGAAAATGTTTTTGCAAAGTTCCACGATAAATTCTGGGTTAAATAGCAAGTGTGCAATAAATAATTTTAATATTCATACAAGGCAGCCTTCAGCACAAGTTTCTCGAGCAGGTAAGTTCGGTGAGTTACACCATTTAATTAATGAAACGCATAGTTAACACATAACATCGGGGCGATGTATAAGTGCGTGTGTGAATTGTTAAATAACGCCTAAGTGTGCTCTAAACTGGGTGAGACTAAGCTGCATGACAATGATGACGTTTATTACGGCACTGAAACAAATTTATATTTGGGACAGTATGTAACAGGGTTAACGTTTACTTGCTACGTATTTAGTAAGCATAAATTATTATTCTTTTGCACCAATTATCGAATTACAAATGCAACATTCAATGCTAGTAATCAGATTACTTAAGAATAAAAGCGTCTTTGTTTACTTATCCACAAAACATAAAGAGAAATTCAGTAATGTATTCTTAGACTCGTATGAAATTGCAGCAAATATAACATTTCCTTTCCAATGGCTTCTCAAAGAGTAAAATACAATCGGCGAAGTCGGACCGTATAAAGTTCAAAACAAGTCATTCGAAGCTGTAAACATCGTCGTATGGCAGAGTGAATGCGGGCAAGACCCCACTGGGGCACCGACCATGTCGATGACAAACCAACCCATTGTGTGCCAAACAACGGACCGGTCTTTTGCTTGAATACGATCTGTTTCCGCTGTGACAGATTCAATCTACGCTGCATCGCATGCAAAACAATGAAATACTGATTGGAATCACCCAGTAACGATTCGAATAAAACTGCCAAGGAATCTATATCTCTTTAACCTTAATCATACCGCAATGTTACGAACAATGTCAATAGGTCTTCGTTCTTTTTCTTACTGATTTGTATGGCGGGTAATTTTACGTTTTTACACCCCTTCGTCAGATTACTTTCGTTGGCATTTATAAAACTCAGCGATATTAAACTGAAAGTTTCAACTACTTTACATCCAGGATCTAAAACATATTACAACATCCTGAACCTGTTAAAGCCCGGACCACATTATGGAAATAATTTCGGAGTCGGTTAAATGAAAACTCAATTTTTACTCCGGAAACTTCCTTGAGCTATAAATAGGACACGGGGACGCGGAAAAGGCAAATGGCCTAAGAAATCCATACTTAATTTCGAAGCGATATAAAAATGTAATGGAGAAATAATTTGTCTACGGTCGGAATGTAATAAAACCCTCAAATGTGTCCCCTTAATCCGTAAGCATTCCGCTCGGTCTGCCATCACGTGATTAATGGTGCTTGTAAGGCTTAACTCCCATCATCCGCAAACTCCCTCCAACCACCTCCGCGTTCTGATATTTTTAACTATTATCTTTCGCCGAAAACCATTTAGTGATAACGATCGGAAACAATTTAAAATTCAACACTTGTTTCGATTTTTTGAGGGGGTTGATCCCCAATAATTATATTTCGAATTTAATATCGGTTCAATGTATCAAAACAGAGTTGCAATTTTACGAAGGCAGTTTGTTTTAAAGCATCTGTAATTATCATCAGCCAAAGTACTAATAAACTGATATTACCGCTGTAATCTGCTATAAATTGCAGGGAATTATTTGCGAAATTTACAAATTGCATAAATATTTGTGCTGTACGAGGTAATTATAGGGTAGTAGCAGTTTATTACTCTATAATTATAATATTAAATAGAATTTATAAAATGCATTAATAAACACTAAGTCACACAAAATTAATGCCCAATATAAATTAATCAAGTCAATCGACGTGATAATAGATCTCCCTTGATTGGTCTCTATCTGTAATATACATAATAAATTACTCATAAATTGCATGGATAATTTAGTGAAACCAGCTAAATGTTAAAAAATAGATAACACCAAAATAAAGAACATCAATTATCACAAACGAGTAACTGAAAGCCAATATTAAATTTTAAAATTCCTGCATGTCGACAAAAAGCGGGTTGGCTTCCAACCCGCCCATTAACAATGGTCCCCTCCCATTAAATATTGATGCTAACACAGTTGATCAAATCGTTTGAAAAGTTAACAAACAATTTAAAGCGACACGCAAATATAAAGCCGCAAAGAATATTAAATTAAGTAGTCAATTGCACAATCATTTGAAATTCGTCGCGCACACATAACGTTCATCTGATTGTTAATTCAAATTAAAACTGAAACAATACAAAATGCACGATGGCGCATGAAAAAATCGAAAAACGTGGATACTGGACGTTAATAAAGCGTCATGTGCAGTTCTGTTTCGGTATTGGTTCGGTTCATGGTTTATACCATATTGTGGCCAAACACAGGTATTTTTTAGAAAGGTAATGTTTTGTTTTTTGTGCATCGATGTATTTAAATTGCCTTAGTATTGTTGACATATTTGTTTAAAACTCATTTTTTATGAAAACATAACATTTTTTTAAACTTTGATGTTTAATCTCATCACTCTTGTTGAGGAGCATCTGCTGACGTCATCTGTGCTCATTACAGCACTTACAACTATTGTTATATGCGATTAAATAAAGATTAACAGTTGTAAATTAAATTTATCGGGTTTGTAACTGTAAAAATGCATAAAAGTTTTATTACAATAGCAAGTTATTTCGTAAAGAAATCCACGATACGCAAGCATCAAGTGTTAAACCTATATTTTATTCGATGGTAGGCTGTAAAACATAATAATTGTTATATGTAATGCAATTGCAAAGAAAATGTGTTCGTGACATAAGTTTAAAGGTAATAAGAGGTCAAGAAATAAACTTAAAAGTTTTAATATAAACTGTCGGCAAGAAATGGGGAATATTGAATTTTTGCTACCTTAATCCAATACTTACGTATTTCTTTGGCGAGCTTTTCAAGATTATTTTTTCAAATATATGCAGTGTATTTACCACACAACAAAATAATTAAAAACAATTCTTTATTACTGGTAAAGTATGATTCAGGGTGGCATGCACCAAGTCGATGTTGCGATAGCAATGGGAACATCATAAAGTCTGATAAGTAGACTTATAAGGAGACAAAGATAAACGCATAGTGTACGTACGTACGGTGCACAACCGTCAGGAAGGCCGTTAGATACATCACCCAAAAAACTAGAAGGGACACTACAATATCGGCCACCTTGATACTTCTCCGATTCCATGTTGCCACTGGTAGAAGAGTATCTATTAGAACAATTAGAAATCGACTTCACGAAGACCAGTGAGAAGAGTACCCCTCACTGATTGACACCGACAAGACAGGTGCGATGGGCGCGAGATAAACAACATTGGGTGGTCCAATGGAACTCCATGCTGTATTTTAATGAGTCCAGGTATGGTTTTCATAATAATTCGAGACGAGTTGGAACGTGGAGGCCAAGAAATTTTCCAACGCATCGCGGATTTGTCCACGCTTTTAGAAATGGATGCCGGATGCTGATGTATATTTGTGACGGCAACATGAACAATTTAACATGATGAGGAACTTGAAATTTCGCATCTTTCTTTGCCTACAATATCACCCGACCTGAATCCCATCGAACACATGTAGGATGTTGTTCAAAGGGCATTAGATACTCATGAACCGGCTCCTACCACACTTCTGCAGTTACGGGATGCCTTACTTCAAATCTCCGATAATATTTCTCAAGATACAATAAAAGTTAAGGTACTTTGAGTACATTTGATAATTTTTACACTTTCTTTCTTTTAACCGAACTTGCAATATCCCCTATGTTTGCCGTCAGTTTTATTCGATATTAAATAAGGTATATATTAACTCTAATGTATAAATATATCTCAGTTAAATAATGTTTAAAATATTGAAATAAGATAATAAATATTATTACAATTATTATAAATAATTAGTATTAAAATTGTAAAGACAATGTTTTATAATATTTTTCTGAATATTGTGAACTTAGTTTAACTTTAAATGTAATAAGTTCAATAAATAATTTTTATTTAAGTCTTTCAAAAAATGTTATATTACAAAAAAAATTGTCCAGTTTAAGCATTACATTTATTTGACTGTATTTATATCTCATTTAAATGTTTATGTTTACAATAAATATATTTTTATAGCTAGGTATTATACAATGTCTGCTTCAGCAATAACAAAAATTAGTCAGCAGTGAAAGTTTACCTAAGCCACCTATTTTATTAACTTCGAATACTAAAGAAAAAAATCCAAAGAGAATATTAAATTTAGTTAGACGTGTTTCAATTAAGTAAATAATAAACTTCATTCCTTATTAAATATTTAAATTCTGCATATTAATCAATCTCTTTATTTGAAATCGGAACAGGTTTCATTAAGCTTAAAAGGGGGCTTTTGAAGCTGCAGAAAATTTTAAGTATATATTTAAATACTCTACTCATAAACGTATGTTAAATTTTAAAGTTAAAAATGTATGATATCTACTTCTAACTGTGAAATATAAATATACGCCAGTTTAATAAGTATAACTAATTTAAATGAAATAAAATCGAACATTTACAGATGGTGTTACAAGTACATAAACAACAGTGACATCAGCAGTGAAAGTTTGCCAAAGTGATGCCTATTATAATAATTTTAAACATTTATTGTCGTTTCATGCCAGAGAAAAAATCTAATGAGAATATTAAATTTGTCCATTAAATAACCAAATAAAAAACATCTTTTATATCCCTATAAAGTATATAATTATATACTTCAAACTATCTTTTAACTCGAAATCTCAACAGGTTTCATTAAGTTCAAAAGAGAACTTTATTTTAAGTATATCCTTTAAATTTGAACATTCTACTACTCTATGTTTTGTATTGAAGTAATTTAGTAATGTTACACAAAGTAATATTAATCATTAAATGATACTTTTATTTACTTTTAATTTTTGTCTACACCTGCACGAACTACTCTAGGCAAACTTTTCTGCGTCAAACTTTTAATGTAACTAACTTTTACTTTAATTACCGCATATACAGTACTGTTTTGTCATAATTAAACTTATTGAAAATATTTTATGTGTAAAATCTAAAACGGTTCAAAAACTAAATTTACTTTTTGGATAATTTAAGAAATGGATTAAATATGTATGTATTTTTACGACGAACATATAAACCACCATAAACGTCACTGATGCTTAAGTAGCAAAATTCCACTTTTATAATTCCACAAATTACTTACTTTATGAAACTTTTATCGCAAATATAAATTTGTATTAGACTTTTTTATTAATACTAAATCTCTGGAATCGTGTCATATATCTGTATAACTTTATAGGTGCTCTATTACATTTTCATTTATAATTTCTGTAAGTAGGTTAATTTATAAATAAAAGTTTTACAGTCTGTAATAATAAAATTATATTAAAAATAGATAATAAAAAATCCATTTTTAATACTTTCCATATAAATCACACAAAATAAGTAGGTGTAGGAGGAGGCAAAAATTTTTTTAGGTTGATCTGGTTGGCGATCGTGGTCATTTCAGCGACATTCGGTATAATGCAAGGCCTGCAAGTTTACGAGCACTATAGGGTGAATCCGGCAATTTTGTCATTCGAAAGAGACTACACGAACTGGGAGTGCGAATTTCCGTCCGTCACAATTTGCGAAATGGGATTTGTGTCAAATGCACGAAAATTGTTTTTAAAAATCACGGAGTAAGTTCGAATGACTTCTGTAACCGGAAAAATGTACACCAACTTTACGAATTCCAGCAATAAAATCCCGTGGAATAAATCTGTTGAAAATTACTTGAAAGATTTAGCTTTCACTGATTACAAAACATATTACAAGCTCAAAGAGTACGCGACGGGCGAGAAATTGGAGTATCTGGAGCCGTCTCAGTACAGAGACGTTCTAAATCAAATAATACCACTTATGGTGGGAAACACCGGTTCGGATCAAAGAAAATGGAAGCACAAATATCCAATGGACAAGGAAAACACGCCTTTCATTAGAACATTTACAGAAGCCGGCGTTTGCACAACTTTTAATCCCGACGTATTATATTACTTCTCTCCTGGGTGGGTATTTAAAAGCTACTTCGTTTAATTTTTAATGAAATGGTAATTTCATTAACTCAAGAACTTTTAAGTGTGTTTGTTATTTCAATTTTTAGATTCATAAATTCAACTAACGTTACTTTTACCCACGAGAAAATACTTTACGGTGCTTTCGAAGAGGCACTGTTTACCACAAGGGCCATCAACAAAAATTATAAAGTGTTCTTGCTCACACCTAGGGATGTTATAGATATATTGGCAAAAAATTTGGACACCGACGAGTTGACGTTCCAAACGATAAAGTATACGAGCTCCTCAACAATTAGCTCGAAACAATTTTTAAATCTGAACAGGCTGCAAAGAAAATGCCGGAAGTTTGATGAGGCCGAAGATTTACCTCACAGTCCCGTTTACACTCAAACGCTCTGCATGATTGAATGCAGGATGAGATTGTGTATGAAATATTGCGGCTGTCTCCCTTATTACTACAGGGTGAAAAGCAACGAGAAAATTTGTAATTTGACTGGACTGTACTGCTTGTCTAAACACAGCAGTGACATCATAACGTTGATTGATGCGAACGAAAACATTCTGTGTGACTGTATGGTAAGCTGCGATTATACTACCTACGATGTTGTATACTACAACACAATTACATGGTTCTTGGATACTAATTTAGAGATACAAAGCACGGATTTTCCTATTATTAGATACAAGAGGAACGTGATATTTACCAGAATGGATGTTGTTTGTACGTATATTTTTCAAGTAAATATTGCTAATTGACGACGTTGTTTTCAGCGCAAATTGGCGGAGTTCTGGGCTTAGTTTTAGGTTGTAGCATTTTGAGTATAGTGGAGATTGTTTACTTTTTTACGCTGAGATTCTTCTGGGGTGTGATTATGCGTAGGGAAATTCTACCTGATCAAAATTAAATTTTACCTTAGAAACCATAATTATAATAACCACTTATGTAACTTTTAAATTTACTTATGAATTGTAACGACGATTGAATCGTTGATTGAAAATGAATTACAATTATTGAGAAAACTTTTGGTGCTCCAGTCGCGATTAACAGATTCGTATGAATAACAGAAACGGGTACGGACTAAGCTTAATTTACTTATCGTATCCATAAACCGGATAAAAGGATAAGATCTGTCGTCCCTAAGTATTTTCCTATAACCGTTTTACGACGGGCCTGAAATCTATTTCATTCTAACTCATTAACTTTAAGTGCTCATAAAGAAAGAAAATATATAATGGGGATGCGCTGTACATTACTGCACTTGATTAAGGTCGGCAGTCAAATTTAGATTAAGGACACTAGAACGCAATACAGCTACATTACTTTACAGGGTTCTCTTGTTCTTTTATTTTCTTTAATATACTCATCCCTTTGCAAAATTTATTGTAAATTTTACCTTGGTTGATACATGACAATTTTCGACACCATTATTTATAGAAAAATATTTGGTCTTATATAACTACTTTACATATTCGATTTTAAACTATTAAAATTTAATATTAAATTTTAAATAATATAATATAATATAATTTATTATCTTAACATATTTTATTTTTTAATATTTTTTATTATTTTTATATATTAACGACATATTAATTCTTAATATGTTTATTATATTTATTTTATTGACATATTTTGATCTTTTAGAAAGTTATAATGACAATTCAAAATAAAAAAATTATCAACACTTTTTCTGAAACACTAATTGATAGTTACAGAACAAATATTTAGTAAAAAGTTTTAAAATTATCTATCTATACAAAAACTAATCTAAATAAATAAAATGATCGTATGGATTTTGATCATATGGAAAATGATCGTATGGATTTTGATCGTATGAAAAATGATCGTATGGAAAATGATCATATGGATTTTGATTGTATGAATTTTCATCCTATGGAAAATGATCGTACGGATTTTAATCGTATGGAAAATGATCGTATGGAATTTGATCGTATGGCTCATTAGTATCACATAGTACTCATACGGGAAACTTTCTTCGAAACTAAATTGTTCGAGAGGACCGACATTTCTTCCAATTTTCCTTATTTCACAATAATTTTCACATAAAATTAAGAAGTGTAATAAACAGCTTATACTAAATATTTATTAACATTCAAAAGATGAAACTAAAAATTTAATAATTAATGAATCTAGTTAAAAATTAACTTAGGCACTAAAACTTTTAACAATTTAACTTATTTCCTTTAGAATATTTTTAAAACACATAAAAAAGTTTTTAGAAACTCTTACAATTAATAAAAATTATGCAAATTCTTTGTCTTAAAATTTAATTTTCTGAATTGCTGGACAAAAATACAGCAACTTTAATTTTGTAAAGGATTTTTAAGGATTGAATATGTGTTATTTAATCATTATTTAGACCATTTTCCGAATGTACATTTTTTCAAGTTTCTAGAATTGGTCTCATAAGTTAATTTAAATTTTTAAATCAAATCATAGGTTGATATGTGGAAAATGGGACGGGCATGGTTTGGTCTCTTAACCAATCCCTCACTCAATTTTGGATTTGTATTTGGAATTGTTCAAACACATTAATTAACATAAGAACATCATTCCATACAAGGAAGCAAATTGTTGTTTCATATAATCACTGTACATAAATCAATCTAAGGGGGCCTACGCCAGAAGAATTGAGACATCTCCATAGCATAATTGAACCGAAGTCTCTTGTTTCTCTCGGCGTTGATAAAGCTGAATTATAATTTTTCTTATAGTTTTACTTCGACCAATGTTTCAATAATTATAAAAAACAAAAGACCATTAATAAATAATAGATAGAGTAAAACGTTGCCATAATTTTATCCATTGTAAAACAAAAAACTAGACAATAAAACAAATTTAAGTACTGGCATCCAATTCAAATAGCTCATATTTTTAATATATTTTAATAATATATACATTATAATATTACATTACTGATGCTAATAAATCAAGGATATAAACCCTTTTTATTGTCACATATCATTTAATGTAACACTAAAGCTATCAAGCAACTTCACGTTGTACTGCAGTTAAAATATTTACAAAGTATTTCATTTCACGACAAAGAATGAATATTAAACTGTGGCCTTTATGCAGTAATTCTTGATTTATTAAATGTGCCTTGTGGCGGTTGCTTTGTTACAAGCATGCCAATGTTATTACAGGGGTTTGTTTACGTTTTTTGCTGCGCGGTGAAACGAGTCAGATGAACATGTACACGGACTAAAATTTGTAAATTCATGAAAACACGTCAAAGAGTTTAAAAGATAAAATATTCACTTTATATATTTCCGTGTAAAAATTTACTATTGTGTATGTGGAACACCTTGAGGTGAAATAATATGTGTTGAACTGTTTGCACTCCCTTTAGGTAAATGAATTAAATACCACCTGTAGAAAGTCGTGATGGGTTAAGGTAATTAAACGTTATTTTTGGACTTGTGGTCCTAGCCTACCTACATTTAATATAATTAACAGTTACATAGTGGCGTATCCTCTCGTGGGTCAGAAGTAACATCTCTGGCCGTAGGACACTGTTCCGAGGTCTTCCAAATTGAATTTAATGTAGTAATTGCGGCCTACATGTTGCGGAATCTATTCTAATTATGGGAGGGTATTGGACTTCAATAGCCTTGGTAATAAGGCAATTAGAAGGGACAGCTCATGAGAGGGTAATTCGTGATTTCGAAAGTGATAATACTGTCAAGCCCTCATTCAGACACAAATCTCCCGTTGGAAACTTAGAAGAGCCAGTTTGGTAGTTGAAGTTATTACGTGCCCTCATCCTTTAACGTCCTTATGTCAATGTGTATGAGAACTGATTGCTCGATATGAAGCCCCGAGTTTTGCAACAAACATGTTTCACTCGACTCAACATCCCAACACTTCAACCAATATAAAATGTCTGGGCGTTA
Organism: Aethina tumida; assembly: GCF_024364675.1. Classification (NCBI taxonomy): domain Eukaryota; kingdom Metazoa; phylum Arthropoda; class Insecta; order Coleoptera; family Nitidulidae; genus Aethina; species Aethina tumida. The sequence continues at coordinate 16,092,380 of NC_065437.1, read as the reverse complement.
CAAAATTTAACAGTCTTTAAATGAGCAGCTATAAAACTTCCGTTATTGAGTGTGTAATTTTAAATGTAATATATTTCAATCAACTGCATGGAAAAACGAACAACCGAGGTTTCGGTTAAATCATAGGCATACGTGATTTATCTATAACGAGGCAATTAACTATCAACTGGGACTGACGAACAAATTTCTCTTCCGGTTATACTTTGTTCCTTTATAATCATCCAACAATTAATTTTTGTTTAATACAGACACACTTAAAATTCAATTTTACGGTACAAAATAGTTCATCTTTTGTGTTCAAACTCGTTACTTAATGTGCTCCGGTAATTGTTTCTGATGACTATTGATTAATTCGAGAACATGTCTCGACGTCCGTATTCAAAATACTTGATAAATAGTCACACTCTCTACACCCCCCATTCAAATCCGTTATTGATACAATGCGGAAACGCAAACAGGAAAACAACTCCTCCTTTATTCTATTCCACACGCAATTTGGCAAACGTATTTCTCACGCAATTTTTGACACAATGGAAGTTTGATCTCGCTAAGATTGTAAGCTGCCGCCATGATACCGCCTTCTATTATCTTTTATGGAGTCATATAAATTCGAAATTACTTTGATCGTCAGATATACACACACATGAACATTATTATTTTTATGTGTGTGGAAAGAACTCGATCGTCGATCCTCTTGTTTGTGGACGTTGTGCACGATCAATTGCTTACATTGTTGTTTTAGGAATGTATACAGTATGAAAAGAGTTTGATCCATCTGAATCCTGAAAGAGACATCATGAACAATAGAGACAGTAAGTCTCCCACTATAGGACAGACTTGTACTGTCTCTGTCATGCAAGATGTCTCTCTCTAAATTCAGACGGGTCAAACGATTTTCCTACTGTATACATTGCTGAAAGAAATTAACGCACCACCTGTAATTTTGGAAATAAATTCTTCTGCAGAATAGCCGAAAGGTTTTTGTATATCCCATTCATTTATTTCCCGCATGTTACAACGTGATCATTCTAAGAGACCAGGTCAGGGTAGAAATTGCGTTACAACTCCTACTCAAGATCAAGTTTTTTAAATTTGAGAAGGAGTTCGAATAAGTATTGAAACTATTCAACAACAACTTAAGGAAGATAATTTATAACTCTGTGTTCCTGCTCGAAGCCCGATCTTAACCGAGACGAGAGCTCGACATCTGTTGACAGATGAATCTAGATTTTGCCTGAACACATGCGATAGATGCGTTCGTGTGTTTCTACAGCCAAATGAAATATATGCTTAATCCAACTTCGTAAATACTACCTTATTTCGTAGGTGCTCAATTATGGTGGGGGGAGACATTTCTTTAATAGCACATACCGATTTGGTAGTGACAAATATTGGGAATCTTAACTTTGAGCGTTACATTTGAACATTCTAGAAGAACATGTGGTGCCATGTACCCCTTTTATAGATAATGCATAACCACATACAGTCCATGTCGGAAATTATCTTCCTAACATTGGGATTAATGCTATGGCCTAGCCAGCTCGCAGTCCAAATCTTAACCCAAGAGGACATACCTAGGACATTTTTAGGACACGTTTAAGGGACCATCCTAAGCGTCCGAATAACTAAGAGAATGTGAAGCGACTTGTATTCGAAATTTGGAGAGAAATTAATCAAAAATGAAATTCGAACTCACATTTTGAGAATGAAGAGAAGATGTGAAGCTGTCATTCGTAGTAAAGATGTAAATACCCCATGTTAAGTTCAAATTTTTAAGTTTTTACAAACATCAATTTTTGTTAATTTTAAGTTTCTTTAGAAAACAATATTTTTATTCAAAAAGTATACGTTAATTTTTCCCATTTTCAAAAAATATTAATAATAATCAATTACTATTGAGGTGAGACATTTGACAAAATAAAAAACTATAAAAAAATAAAATATAATTTATTTACACGTTTATATAAAAATGTTACACACAATAAATAAATCAGTGATACAAATAAGCACTAGTGCTGTACAAGGAAAACACCTAACACCGTCCGAAAAAAGTGGGGAGTCTCTTTGCATTGCTTCGGAATGTTCGCCTGAAAAATGCACAAAAATTTAGTTCGTTTGACAAAGCACCACTTAAGACGCATTTAGGCCTTAGGTATATTATTGAATTATTATTAAGGGAATTTACTGCATGAAATAACCGTTTAGTGCCAAGTCAAACAATTACGAACCACTAATAGTACATCCTGTATAAGCAAATTTATGGCGTAACACCAGGACATAATGAAAAACGACTGCTTGTGTTTATAATTAACTGCCAGGTAAGTGCAGGAAATTATTTCTTGCAGTGTGTGTTCGGAGTTGTGACAAATCGTGTTTGTTGGTGTATTATTTATCTGAAAACAAAATATTTATGTTTACCTTCGATGACAGTTAATTGGACTTTATCGTCTTTAGTGGACGGTTGCATGCACGTGTACTGTCCACTGTCTCTCCAAGTTACGGATGGTAAATGGATTGTGCTGATCAATCTCATGCTGTCTTCTGTATATGCTGATGTAATGACTATTCCTTTTCCGTTATCCTTTAACAAAGCAAAGAAAAGTTAATTATTGTTTGTTGAATAACAACTGAAATAAAAGAACCATGAAGTAGTGGATTTCAATAAAAACCCATTGTTGTAACAGTAAGACCAAAATGAAGTGTCATTAAATCCAAATTGACAAAACGAATAGTCTCTCATTTACAGTCAGTCTGATATTTAAAAAATGTCTAATCCTGGGTGTCCTCCGCCTTATTGGTTCAAAGTTCCAGCCCCCGGTGCATTTTTCCCATTCTCTGATAAAAACCAAAATCCTTCTCGATTTCGGCAAGTTGTAAAAAGTGTTACAGAATTGAAAAATAATTTGCTTTCATGCAGGTACACTCAGAATGTCGCCACTACGACCACGTCAATCGTTGCAATACAGTATAACGCAGGTGTGATGATGGCCGGCGACACGTTGGGATCATATGGTTCTTTGGCACGGTTCAGGAACTGCAGCAGAATAATAAAAGTCAACGACAAAATTATTCTGGGAGCTGGAGGCGACTACGGGGACTTCCAACATCTTAAGGCCATTATCGAAGGAAAAGTCAACAAGGACGACTGTATTGACGATGGTACCCAACTTAAACCCAAAGAGCTACACTGCTGGTTGACCAGAATCTTGTACAACAGGAGATGTCAACTGGATCCGCTTTGGGTCGACTTTGTCATTGCTGGAAACCAAGACGGCCAACCCTTTTTAGGATTCGTAGAGAAAAAAGGTGTTGCTTTTAAAGACAAGATTATTTGCACCGGGTACGGGGCCCACTTAATTTCACCGTTGTTACGTGATGCGTTACTTAGGAATCCAAAGCTAAATAAAGAGGATGCCAAGAGTTTGATTGAAAAATCCATGGAGATACTCTATTACAGAGATGCTAGGAGCTATCTCAAGTATCAAATTGGCAATTTTGACCTCAAAGATGGTATAAACATTGAGGGACCTTTGACCGTCCGCGAAAACTGGAACATAGCCCGCTTAATTAACTGAATATCTTCCGCTGTTTGTTAGATTATAGTTGTTAGATGGGATGGAATTATGTTCTTTTAATATAATGTAATTGGTAACGTTGACTTTTGTTAGAATCGTACAGGTACTTCATTACAGGGATTCGGTAGGTTATCCTTAGTATCAAATGAACACTTTTAACCTCAAGGATAGTATAGTCGCTTTTTATTAGATTGATGGGGTCAAATTAGATACATTGATGAAATAATATACTCACTGATGTTGAATTTAATTCAAATCGTATTTTTATTAACCACCCCAACAAAAGTACCTAGAGTTAAATTAGAGTGATTACCTCGGAGGAGGCGAGTTCCCTGGCGTCGTGCAGCCATCGCACCTTTGGCCTGGAACTGAAGAAAAATCCGTGCGCCCCAGACTGTAACGACGCGACCGATAAGGGCGATATTTCACATGTGAAGGTCACCGGGGACCCATCCTGGACGTAAACTTCCCTCGGACCTTTTATTAGCGCCTGGCTGACCCACTTCGAGTCGGACGTTCCTGGACGGTGTGCACCTGAAACTACAAAGGGCGCACTTTTACAAAGCCATTCTCGGCCATTGTGTGCAGTGATTTTCGGCTTTTAACATGGATAAATGGGGCCGCCCCTAATCTACACTCAACAAGCCCGTAATTGTGCTCTCGCGTCCTGTATTTATGCTCGATACAGGTAATTGAATTGAGTGGCGGGCGAAAAAACCTTTTTTAACATTAATATTCTTTATCGTGGTGCGGGGGGAAATTGGGTTGGAATATTAAATTGCTGATTACCGGATCGTCGAATGAAAAAGCAATTGTTAATTGCTTTTTACTGCCCACATTCGCATAAAAAGGGATTTAAAACAATTCGGGGATTTTATGATGAGTATTTAAATGCCGAATTAAATAGTTTAATTATGTTATAAATTTTTAATTGGGCAACAAAATTTTTCCTGGCGACTAATTAAATTAAACCAATGATATTTGTATTAATGCCAAATTCAATGTATACCATATATTTAACTATTTCTAAAACATCTCAAAAAGAAGAGTCTTATTAGTTTAAACATGTGGCCCATAAAATTTATATTATTTGTCCGATTTCAACAAACTTTTTTTTGTACGAAATTGTATACTTGGAGACAAATTATCACGTTTTTTAGACAAAAATTGAAAAAATCATACTAGCCAATTTTTTATAACAAATCTAACTACACCACTGGATTAAGCACCCCCTGAAATGGACATAAACCTAGTACTACTGTGGTATAATTAAAAATCATATTCTTATTTATTATTTTTGAATTAAATAGTCTATGGAATAAACTAAAAAAGAACACAAATTATCTTATTTTTCAACAATATTGGAATATTATACTAATAATACTATGTTAATTATACTATACTTATACTAATACTCTTAAAACTTAATAGTATAATTAATGCGGAAATTATCCCAGAATGTGCATTCAATAAAACAGTAAATAAATGGAATAATAAAATTTGGATATTAAGTATTAATGTAGGTACAGTATTATTAGTATAATATTCTAATATTCTTGAAAATTAATATTTGTGGTATTTTTGACAATTTATTCTATGGATTACTTGTTAAAAAAATAACTTCATGCTTAATCCAGTGGTGTAATTAAATTTTCTATAAAAAAATTGCTAATATGATTTCTTCAATTTTTATGCCTAAAAGTTACCCCGTAGGTTTTGGTTATGGGGCAAAAAAACATGACATTTTGTGTCTAAGTACACATTTTTATGTTTTATGAAAACGGATAAAAAACAAATTTTATGAGAGAGTTCCACTTTCAAATGGGCCACACCGCATATATATTAAGTCTATAAGTATAATTATTTGGAATAAAGTTTTTAAATGAATTTAGCTTTTTGTTTTCATCTAGTAATTAACGCTGATTACAATGATAATTGGTTATGGATGTGCAGGAAATGTTTATGAATATTAATAGAAAAATTACAATTTCAATCAACAACACGTGTTCAAACATGCAAACATATGCGACCAGACGTTTGATGTGTATCGCAAATATGATTTAAGGGAAAAGATAAAGTTTGAGCTGTCGAAATTGCATTCAACACATGGAATAATATATTCGCCGTCTATTAATATTTCATCCATTATTCAATGTATTATCTTTTATTCCTCAGGCCCTTAAATAGAAAGAAAAGAAAATGTGACGTGAATATCCTAGGATACGATCCTTGCACGAATTTTTTAGCGAATTTAATCCGGTTTTATTTTTATTTTTCCACCGGAATTGATTTCCGTGCGTTCGACGGTCACGTCTCTGCGGTTTCTTGTATACAACATATAAAGAATTTATAAGATTATAGAGCTTTCGTGAAATAAACGATTGTGCATCACTAAGCTTTCAGCAAAGAAATATAACTGAAATGTCGTTGGGATGGTAACCGTAACGGCAACTCAAAACAAACTTCCCTTGAAATGTCACTCGAATGCATCGAATCTTCAAATAAAACTACGCAGCCTACATTTTCTATCGCTTTTTAATATCCTTAAAACAACTGCATTGAATAATTCTTTTTGATTTTTATTTCCTTTATACTTATTGTCACGACCAGCTTCTGTTATTTCGTCGGCGTCGCAAACAGACAAATATAAAATAAAATTCAATACAAAAAAGGGAAACAAAAGTTTGGCGAGATGATTTCGTAAGATCAAAGCGTAAATATACCTTGGACGTTTAAGTAAATGGCAAGGCTCATCTTGGGATCGGTGTTAACCTGACATTCGTATTGACCTGTGTCAGATATGTGGACGCCTCTTATCCTCAATCCCCAGAAATCCCCCGAACTGCTCGAGTGCACCGATTCGAAACGGCTATCGCTGGAAAAAGTGTGCCGTCCAGACGTCAGGATATGCAAGTCCTTACTCCTAATCCACGACACCTGCAACAAAACAAAATCGACGATTTCAAACCGGAAACTCTCTGGAAACACGTCTATTCTATATCGGCTACAGATGGTTTTCATGTAGGTGCCAACGTATTGATGTACGACTGGCATTGCCTGATGTATAGAATTACGCTACAGCGTTTGATTTGTTTGCTTTGTCTGTTTTGTGTTTCGGTAATCTTTAAATTGTTGAGGAATTTTAATTGCGATGTTGTACAAAAAGACGGGCTATTATATAGGAACAGAATTTAGTTACAAAACTTTATTATTTTAAATTGATTACATAGATTAAACATGGCTTATTTAAATTTAAAAGCTCTTATACCTTCAGAAAACTTTAAAAAGAGCTAGGGATAGTTAATTTAACTATAAGACTGGTATTTTGTTATTTTTCTATTATCTCTTTATGTTGGAAATTCATAATTATGTATGAGAACTGTAAATTTGATACAAAAGCCTATTTAAAAAAGGCGATTGAGAAATAAGTATTTTGAATTTCAGTAAAATGCAATTTGATTTTTCATTTAAATGTCTCCAACATTTTTCCAATTAGTCAGATTATGTTGTAAATAATGGACTATTAAAGGTTTGCTTCGACTCCCTTAGTTTTGTTAAATTACATTTTGTGTGTATACGTAAATCCATTAGATAAAAGTTAAAGTAAATACAGTACCGAGTAAATTAAAAAACTCTAACGGAAATTTTAATCGAATTGTAGGACCAAAAAGTAAAATTGAATTTATCAGCGATACCTTCAAAATAAACGCTGATAAATGCGGCACAGCATTGAATTAACAAAAAAAACATCAGAGAACATAAAACTGCGCTTGATCCTGCTCAAGGGAAAACATAAATGTGTTTGTGTATAAGGGATCAAGTTGTAAAAAGTAAAAAATCTTTAACAAAGGCATATAAGATAAAATTTTATAAGGAATACAAAATATTTTCTGATGTCATAGCGGATTCAATATCTGTATAATAATAATACAGTACTTTTATACGGTCATATCCAATCACTTTAATAAAAGTTAATTGTATAATTTATATTATAGTCAAGTCAAATACAGTGGTGGTCAAAAGTACGGAATAAATTGTAATTTATTTTTCAATTAATATATTTATTTCTATATTTTCATATCTTAATATGAATGATTACAGTCCAATTAAAAGTCATAAGTAAAGAAACAAATTTAATTTTAAGAAAAAAATTCAAAATACATTTGTATATTTAAAATAATAGTACATACACAATTTATACTTACCTGATATCACCTATATACAACTGATTAAAAATCAAAAGGATGAGAACTGTAGTATATAAAATAAAAGTAAAACAACGAAATAATATACCTGGGTTTTCAATATTTTTTATTAGTATTTAGTTGCATATACATTATTTTTATTACCTCTTGATATCTTTTCATGGAAGACACTAGGTTATCAATCTCTTGCTTATAAACAAAATTTCAAATAATATTAATAAATTAATTTAAGTGTTGAAATTTGCCTGAGTGAGCTTTCTACATTTTAAGATTTATCATGTCTCATATATTTTCTATGGTGTTTATATCGGGACTGGCCAAATTTGGCTGAATGTTTGTTGGGAAATTCACAACAAACGCATATTTTCCTCAGCTTACGGCAGCATATCATTGTTAAGGAGGTGTAAAAATGTATATATTTACAAATGGTTCGATTCCAAACTCAGAAAATGGGCCCCTCACCATTATGTCACCTCATTTTTTCCAGACCAATCTAAGTGCTCCCGTGCAAACTGGAGTTTGACAGCTCTATTTTTTCTAGAAATGAAGGGTTTTTTGGCGGGCCTTCTTTCATGTAAATTGTTTTTTTCCCGAGTCTACGTCTTATAGTACTGACAGAGACCCGTAAATGTGAATATTTAGTCTTAAAATCTTCGGCAGTTTTATTCGAGTCACTTTTGGATTCTCTTACAACCCTCATATTGTTCTTGACATAATACCACGAATTAAATTTAATTGCGCCGCAATTAAAATTTGTTTAAGTCCTGATTTGTACTTTGATATCAATCAAGTTATAAGGTACACGAAATAAATTTAGAAATAATTTATTGACTTAACATTTGGTAACATGACCACTTTCTTAAATAACTTCTCGACATCGCCTATTCATATATCTGACAAGATTACGAAACACTTCCAGAGAAATGTTTATCCATTCTTTTTATATGACTTATTATAAATGGTCTTGGTCGGATTTTTAATTCCAGATGCTGCAATTTTTGCAACTAAATCCGGACTCCGTGAAGGCCATGGGGGAACATTCACCATCTGATCCAAAAACCAATTTTTTACAAGCCTGGATGTGTGTTTTGGATCGTTTTCTTTTAGACACTTCCAAATTATAAAAATGTATCCCCGAAGAGCAGCATATGATTTGCCAAGATTTCTTTACAAACAAAACAATCCGTTTGTACTATGGGATCAGTACCAGATGCCGAAAAACATCCCAATACCATCTGAGACAAACAAGTTATAACTCAATTTCAAACAATATTATTTCTAGCAAACAGTTCCGATTGGACAAAATATTGACTACCTTCTAAACACTATTTTTATTAGGATAAGAAAACAATATGAAGAATTTTCAATGATCCGAGATTAACAAAAATAAACAACTAACACTGTATTTTCTTAGGATAAACCTTATTTATAAAATTATCGTTGCCAAAAAGTCGAAAAATAAGAAAGCAAGCTGTCAGTAATATTGTTTTTAGGCAGGATAAAAACTTACAACTTTGTCACCGAGATTCTTAACAGTGCATGGCAGAAGCAAAGTTTGTCCGACTGTGGCGTCCACTTCCCTTATCAGGATGTCATCGAATTCGGGGGGCAACGCCAAATGCTGACCGCCAACGTACGATCGTCCCGGATTCGTGTCAGAAACGTTCCACGGGTATCCTGTAAAAATACAATTTATTAGCCGATTTAATTCCGACGCCGCAGCCCGAAAAGTAATTTGCTCGCCTAAATCTCTGGAAACGTGCCAGAAAGTTCGATATTAGGTTTTTTGATATAATTGGGATTTTAATAATGCATGCCCTCACATCATTGAAATACAATAACAATAATATTAAAGTCCCATCACAATTGTAAATTTAAGAAAGGCCGTCAATTATGCTTTAAGACACATTAGACGCATCACAATCACTTTCTAAAACAGTTTTTAATATAAACGTGGAGTTTGATGATGGTACCATAAAATGTGCAAGGTGCTTATCCCACAATAAAAATCATCTGCCATTTTATGATTAATCCATAAAATTGGACATTAAAATCTATAATCTGGTTTATCGCATTGACATCAGAGTCAACAGGAAGCGTAATTCTGTTTAATCATGTATCTTCCATCAAATTTATCCCCCCTCGCATTCAATAGTTACAATGCACGTAATGGCTCGCAAATGTTCGGATGCTACGATTGTGTTTGTGAAGTTGAACATATCGCACATTTGCAATTTATACGCGCACTAATAGACCTCCTGGAACCTGTTCACTGTTATAAAATAATTGTCTGGTATCGGGTGCAGAACTCCCGATTGTGTTTTATAATAATGCACGCCGGAATGGAGATCCTCGTTCGGCGGACAATTGCACTTCTTTTTATCGCATTTGTATCGCTTTTATGAAGATGTGAGTAATTCGTATGACACCACGAGATTAAATTAAAATGGGTTTTTTTTGTTATGATATTTGGCACGCGAAAATCAATGTTATAATTTAAAAATTTAAGCGATGCCAAATGGCAGTGGGTCAATTACTGTTCTAATAGACAAACTAGTTGGCACAATATTTGGTGAGTAAATATAACAAGAATATGTATGTAATGTTTGTAATGCGCGGGCTGCATAAGCATAATCTATAACGATATTAATGACAATGTTTGCCGGGATTAGCTAATTTATGTGCGCCCGAAAAATTCGTTTTATTTGCTATTCAAACATCAAACACATTTTTAAATTTTTTACAATATTTATGGTCTATAGAATTATGGTAGTTTACAACACTGAAAAAATTATTTTTTTTTTTTAAATTTTCTTTTCAAAAATTTACATTTTAGTGTGACACTAACAAAAGACTAAAACATTTCAAAATGGACTATCAAACCAAATCATGGTAGAATTAAATCAATATGATAAAAATATAACTATTTCAGCGATGATTAAAAAACATTTCAAGGAATATTCCACACTCAATCCTTCCAGCTGAATTTATTTTAAAAAATATTTGCAATCTACTAAGCTAATGACCATATACCTTCGTTAAACATTCCATAACAAAATCAAACTGGAAAATCTTAAAATCATTTTTTTTTGGCCCCTCATACATTGGTATCACAGGAAATGAAACGACAGATGCTTGCCAAAGATTTCAATTTTTACCAATTATAAACAACAACAACTAATAATTGAAAAGTGACATTTGTAGAATAATTTCGTATGTGACGCTCCAAACTTATCCCGCTTACTTAACTGTACATCTGTATCTGCTCATAACTCTTAATCTTTGAAGTAGTAATTAAAAAAAAATCATTCAGTATCTACTCTTGCTCTTTGTACCTTCTTTTCCTAATACCCTGAAAACAAATATTTTAAAACGTACAATTCTGGTGTCAAGATTTTAGTACGTTTTTACAAAAACATCACGTAGATGGAATAGAAATTAGGTACAGGCTGTGTAGCCCGGATTTCATTTCTGTTTCGGTTTTATTATGGAATCGTCGTTGCGTCTGTGTAATCGGCACTCGTAAATGCAGACACAGTTCCAATGGCAATGGCAATCGCATAAAGGGGTCACGGAGGATACAAGCTCGGCCTCAGCGCACACCACAAGTGCTGCTAATTATTGTCAGGTAAGCAGCCCGGTTAACATGCCATGATTACATTATAGCCACACTAACAATAACATCAGAAGGAAAGTGTCCTTGATTAATTGCCCCATTAGATGATAAATTTATACCTAACGGTTTACATTGTGTTGCATGTCATGTCGCTAAACCCTATGATGTTTTGCTACTGTTATAACTTACTTAAACATAAATCATCAAAGATCATTCCTTATAGAGTCTGCAATTACTAAAACACTCTCGATGTTTTCTTCATAATCCACTTCCTTCGTGCCTAAAACATTTTACCACCGGAAATAACTGACTTATACGAACGGCGATTCTTATAAAAATATGTCCCTAATAATAAAATGGAAACGATGGGAAGAATCTCCATCCGGTTGTTTGTGTGGAGCATTGTTCGATCTCAAAGAAATTGAGCAATCCAAAAAATGCATGATATTTTAATGGACCTGGTAGAAATAATGCGTCTTGGTCTATTCTCGCTTCGCGTCGGACATTTAAATGTACTATAAATAGGGGTAGTTCCTTTTTTAGCTACCCGGTAGTTGGAAACAGATCGAATGTGTACTCCACACTATTGTGTTGAGTTTATATTCGGAACGCAGCTGGCCAACTGTCATCTTTGGAGTAATCGGCATTGTCTTATTGGCCCCTCTGGCGATCTACCAACTATTCAAACAGTGTTATAGGTCGTTGTGTTGTAATATCAAAATGTTGTGAGATCCTGCTTGACAGCAAGACACGAAATGAGAAATCATTCCAAATAATAGGAACGCTACCATCAAGAGTTTCCAAGAATAATTAGATAACAAGGCTATACTCTGAAAACTAAATTTACAAGGGGAAAAACAAAAAGATAAAAATAAGGCGATTATTTCTAAGTTTATTAAAGCTTTCCACGAAGGCAAATAATGTTTTAAAACGTTCAAGACGAATGAAAACATCAAGAGATAATTTCAATATTATGCAGACATTTGACGTCCGTGTGTTTGATTTCAGGTACGTGAGAGCTAATTTAAAGCTGACGTGCGTACATATTTTACCCAAATATTTGAGGTCTAATATTATAAAGGTTGAGCACCTTTCTGACTCATTAAGATCTATTTTATATTTGGCACTTCGTCAAATTCTGATATATCTATTGTTGTGTTAACACTTGTACTATTATTAAAACAACACATGGTCCCAAAACTAAACTTATTTTATAATGGGTTTTGTATTTAAATATAATTAATTATAAAGCAGGAGTATTGCTTGGCTCATTTACATACAGAGATAAATGGATAAAAATCAACACGAAAGCTAATTACAAAAGTGCATCCAAAGATAAAATCAACGCTTAAAACACAGCATAGATTTTAGAGTGATTAAACTTATCGCGATATAAAATTCCACGTTATAAACGTTTACGTGCTACGTACGTCTGACAGTTGCTTCGCTACTTTATCATTTTGTCACGGACGCCACATTATTTAAAACAAATGATTTGTATAAAAAATTAATCACTTAGTCGGTTTGTTTGAACAGGTAATTTACAGGGGTGGATGTTGTTTGATAAATTATGAATATGTGAAACAGAAATTAATTTTTCAGGGAGATTCAGGCGTGCACTGAAGAATTCGTTTCATGGAGGTATTTGTATTGTTTGGGTGACAAAAGAAACGGGATATTTTTATAGGACTGAAATATTTGATAAAAAATTCCAATGTTTTTTTCTTAATTTACTTCTCTGTACGTAAATATAAATTTACTGTAAGAAATATCTATGTCTTTATGGCTAAATAATTTATTAAAAAATCTAGAGGAAAATTATTTCGAAAACCTTGAAAAAATAGATATAAAAAACAATCCAATCTTATCATTAATTGATATTAAAACAAATCTGAAGAAAATGGGAAATTAGGTTAAAGACGGTGAGGAGATGGTTAGTGGATAGGAGTTCGTTTGACTCCAGACCTAGAAAGACAAAAAATCCTGGTTTCTACTAAAAATGGAAAATTCCAATTTTGACTTGCTTAAGATCACATTCCCTGGTCCACAGAACCATGTGGATGAGTAAAGTTTATTGCTCTAAATTTAATTTATAAAAAAATGACGGTTCTGCTTATCCTATAGGAACAAAACTACGCAACAAATTTATTAACATATACAACAGTTAAACAGGTGCCAACTTAATTATGATGTGGGGATGCTTCAATTCCTTTGGTGCAGATCCCCTTAGACTGATTTATATTTATGTACAGCTCAAAACAGAAAAATGTATGTAACATTTTGTAGTCAAAGGTTTCCAATGGGATTGAGGTCCGGGCTTCGTGCTGGCTATATCATTCATTAACTGGTATTTTCACCTATAAACTACCATCAGATTTGAATAATTAGAACCGACTTTCATCGGAAAACAAAATTTCTCTTGTAGTCTCGTTGCTCTATTTTTTTGCTGTGTTTCTTTGCTGATTTTCTACCATAGAGACCACATTCTTTTAGACTTCGTTTTATGGTACTCACCGACACACTGACTTCGTTTATTTTTTGATTTGTGAGGGATGCGTTGATAAATGGTTCATGAACAGCAAACATTTTGCCACTTTTGAACCTAATTCGTTCTGGATTTTGCTGAAATTTGTATGTGTTATTATATGTATGCAAACACCTTAAATATAAAAAAAGTTCTTGGAAAAAATTTTGGTTTTATTTGATGAAATTTGACTATTCCCTAATTACTAAAGAATAATAGATGGTATAAAATAATTTTTAACACATTATCCCATTATACATTTTTCGTATATTCATATAGTTCATAAATTGTTAAAGATGTCCATCTAAAGCATCAATTTTGTTATCGTATATCCGTGGTGAAGGCATGAAATATTATTCCTTGGAGGTCCCTATAAATATTTAAAATTATCACCACAACCAAGTTTCCTCCAGCAGCAACGGAGGTCAGGAAAGAGAAATGCGGCAATTTTCCGAACAAATGACTCATGACACGTTAAAACGTTACACTGGCACGGTGATGAAAATAGGCCGTTCCGAACTAAAAACTTAATTAATACGGAACTTGCCACCGAGACACACTATAGTACACTAAATGCAGCTGTTGACTGGCCATTGTCTAATTAAACTGTGTTTACGAGCTGATTTAGAACGTAAAATTAATAGTATGGTGGCGCTACGACCCTCGGGTCTGCACGGTCTGCACGACGTATTAATATCCCCACATACGGGGTAAATGAGACGTGGACCGATGTTGATGAGTTCAAACATGTGAACTTAAGAAACGGATGCCACTATTTGCGTAACAAGCGAACCTGGCGAGATTTCAGCTGTCTTCGCCGCCTTTCAGCTATTGTTGTCTGCTGATTACTTTTGTTTCTCTACTTCAAGACATGCACGAGCCGCAAACCGTCCCGACGCGCCGTTTCGGTGGCGTGAATTCACGCATTCCACCTGCCGGAGTCCGTCAGATTGTTCAGATCTGGTACGCTGGTTTAGGTTTAATTAAAACTGTTTTTCTATCTCTGCGGGCGCCACCGTTGTGTGTGTGTGGGGTTCTAATTTGAGTTCAAGCTTGTGTATTTCATTAAATTCTCAATTACATAATAGAATTATTTAAATTAACGTTATTTTCGTTTAAACTTTTACAACTTTTAAATAAAGTTTTTAATCATTTACGGTAGATTTCAAATAAAACATTACAATCCGACAAACATGAATTAATGACGAATGTTCCCCCATCGGAACTGACTTTATTTCCTTTGAGATTTTTTGTTGACAAAGGTGGAAACCCCGAGTTTCAATTTGGAATGCTAGTGGTCAAACGACTCACGTGGTTCAAAGCTCGTCGACTAAACTCGCACAGCCTTTAATCATCACGCGAATTAAAAGGCAAATTCTTGCTTTGAACACTTGTCAACTACAAAAAGTCGGAAATAATCAAAATTAAAATCGAAGCTTAATTGCAAACCTTGCCAATATTTGCACAACGTACCAAACATACTTCTATTTTTAACGTTAAATCGTATTTGTGATGTGATATACAAATGGAACCATGTTGCCTTCCGCTTTGTTCATGACGAACTAGGGTACGGAAATGAATCGTTGCTTTAGCGAAACTCACATTCAAAGCTAATAATATTTTTTACCTTCATTTAAATCTACTCCAATCTCCATTGTTCTAAAAATACCACAACCCATGATTAAAACGAGTTTGCTTTGTTTTCGCCGCTTGGAATTATTTTACGAAACCACCCAACAAATAACCAAAGTAATTCTTCTGTATTTAATTTGGAATCAGGACTTGCATTGCCCAATAAAAGTATCCGAAATAAAGCATCATAAACTTGATATCCGAGAAAGAAAACAATCACGCATAGCTTTAATTCCTGTACGAATTTAACTAACAACATACCTGAAAGCCTCGACTATTTATAGGACTTGTGTTCTCTTCGGTCCCTAAAATAGCTGTCAATGAAATTCTTTCCGACGCAATAAAATGATCTGTTTTGGAATTAATTCCTGATTTAACGTATTTCCAACCGGGGTGTTATTTAACACCGTGATGTCGGTGTCGTTAGGGTAGACACGCACGCATCGTTTAAGTCTAAAGAGTGTGACTTGTGTCCAATTTGTGGTGTAAACATTTTAAATTAAGTGCGCCTGAAATAGAACCGAACAATTTTATGGGCGGCAATTTCGATGCAATTGTTATATCGATTCGATGTGTAATTGAACTAAACACGCACAAACCGGAAAAAGACCCTCCATTATTATCACTGCTGCGGAAAACCAATTTGAGCAGATAAAAATTGAAACTTTAAATAATATAGTGAAAATTGTTTGTAGTCACGCTGTGCAAGTGTTTCCCTTCAGTTTTGTTGACACATATAAAATTTGGGGTGAATGTATGTATGCACACACTGGCCCTATTGGTAAACATCAGGATCATATTGGCTCTCCAGTATTCCTGTTTTCAATATTCTCTGTCATGTTTAGTTTACATCCACATATTTAACATGTCGCGGTTTAACCTGTTGCAGTGTTTGAGAAAATTTCAACTCTATTGACTCTTCTCGATTCCCTCCTTTGTTTCTCCTTTACAACTTTTGGGGCAATATTCCTTGCGTAACAATTCATTCGGTGTTACAAACTGATGAAATATGGTAAAATTAATAAAATAAAAACACTAAAGTTCTAATTTAATTTGTGCACTCGGCGACCGAGATGAAAAATCAATAGAACAGTTTGGTGGAAAATTTAATTAAAAAACTAACAGCTATTAGCTGCTATTTAATATTTATAACTCGACGAGTTAATAATCTCAAATTAAAATTTAATAAGGCCAATGTTTTTTAACGATCGCGCCAAGTTCACGTTAAGAACGGAAAGGAAATTTAATATAAAAGTATTAGGCAGACACTTGTAATATATGCCGGAAATCTCCATAAAATATTATCATAAATATGCTGTATTTTATGTATAGCATTAGGATGTAAACTAGTGAGCCACATGTTACTTTTTATATTTTTTAATAAAATCTTTAGGGGTAGATAAAAATAGTTGGACATTTAACGGAGATTTCATATATTGCCGAGTTTATTAGGCTAATAACCACCGCAGCAGTTTGAAACAAAATTGCTAGTTTCAAATATGTGTAGGTAATTTAATTACTTGTAATTTAAAATTTCATCAGAATTTTTCTAATTTTAATTATCATTTTTTTAGTTTAATTTGTGGCGAACAAAGTTATGTATTTAAATTATTTTCATCAAGAAAATGTATCAGGTAGTTAAATACTTAACTTAAAATTAATAACATTGTATATAATTACCATTTATTCAAAATATTTAAAAGCTTATCATAAATTAAAATTAACACAACCAAACTTAAATGGAATGACCTAGTAATTACGAGAAACGGTGTTTCATTCGTAAAAAAGTATTTTTAAAATAAAAAGCTGTTTATCCAAACCAATTTTACTACAAAACTATAGGCAAAATCATAAAAGCAAACTTTATATAGAGCAAATAACAAAAATGTGAATTTCTCTAAAAATTAGATTTTAAGAAAAAATAAAAGGTTTTTGCTAATCTAATCATCAATGTTGCCATCCCAGCAATGCAAGCACGTTGCAAGCATGCACTCTGTTAAATTATTAATGTCTTCTTGTCCCCATTCTACTAAAGCTGTCGGTATAAGTTGTTCTGTGTTACCAGGTATATTTTGACGAGCTCTAATTCTTCTTTTAACATTATCCTATAAGTACTTAATTGGATTAAGATCCGATGAATAAGAAAGCTACTCAATTCGGTCACACCTTCCATTTCCAAACAATTTTTTGTAACTCTGCTGGTATGTGGAAGAACATTATCCTGCATAAATATGAAAGAATCCCCGACAACACATCTCCAGAGACTACTACAGGTTGTAGCACTAAATCCATACACCAATCATAATGTCATCCCAAACCATTACACTTCTTCCTTTATATTTGAGGACCGATCGAGTACCACAGAGCCTCCCACGACTTCTTAAACCACGGATTCGCCGATGGACTGAATGTAAGCCACTTCTGGTATCATCCGAAAATAACACATTTCACCAATTTTCAATTGTCAACTTTTCATGCTCCAAACACCAACTTAAGCGGCCAATGTTATTTTGTGTTAATAGTTATGGAAAACTAAACTGTCTTCTGTTAAATAATTCTCTCTTCTACCTAACCTAACAATTTCGACTGATACCTGTAGGTTGCACAGGTTGCTTTTGAAGTTAGAAAACAGTCCTTGCCTTCTATTGTGACTCTTTCATGGTTTCTCCGTAGCCTCTTTTTTTAGTGTACAAACCCTGAATAGGTTTTCGAAACTACGCCCTGTACCGTTGGTGCAATTTACCTCTACAACATGCCTTATGGTGTCAGAACAATAATTCATCCCTTCTAGACTTCTGATAACCTCTCATAAGGCATTTTAAATAAAATTTACGAAAATAAGTAAGTTCACTTCATTACTATTATACTATACATGAGAACAGTGAAATTGGCACTGCAGGAACAAGTGTTACCACTCATTTACATATTTTTATCAAAAAAACATTCATTAAAAATAATTCTTTGTTGTAAATACTGGGTGATTCCACATAATACATTATACATACAACAAGGCAAGTAAAACAGAAGTAAGAATAAAAATATCTTTTAATTTAGGAAAAGTTTTTATCTTGACAAAAAAAAATGTTGTAACATTGTTGTAAAAAAATATATAATATAATCCCAGAAAAAAATAAATTATGTAAACAGTTCATAGAAACTAAAAATATACAACAATGTAACTTCGAAAGTCCGGACATTTGATAGTCCGGAGAGTCAGTAGTTTAGATATTGAAGATTTTGCTTCATTAATTCAGCTATGAAAATAATACATGCTAAAGACAGTATGAACAAGAATTTTTCTATTTGAACAAACATATGTTATATTTTTAACAATGCTTGAAGCCATTACATTCAACAGGCTTGAAAAAAATATTAGAGAAAGTTGATCTTTGTGTAAAATTACAAAAAGCAAAGGACTCAAGTAACAAAGATATTCCGCTCTAAGAGCTCGTTCATTTTTCTCTTTTATAAAATACCTGTAATTTATACGTTTTCCCTACATTCAATTTATATTTTTAATATATTCATTATCTGCTCGTATGACTAGTTAATACTGCATTAATAATACTACTAACTTTTAATTTACGAAATGGTTTTAAATTGGCCATTTACAGAAACTAAATAATGTTAGTGCGAGGCTTCGGTAATTTGTACATTCGGAGACCTTTAAGACTTCTGTAATTTGGATATGAATATAATACATACTATTTGAACTAGCATGTTATATATTCACCCTATGTTTCAGCCATTACTTTCAACAGGCTTGAAAAAAGTATCACATATTTCAAAAACCAAAACAGCCAGATGACGAAGATATTACGCTCTCAGAGCTTAAAAAAAGTGTAATCCAATAAATGAAAAATATTTGAAAAATCGTTAAAATTTATTGTCCCATAAGACAGAAGAATAGTAGAATAATTTTCCCATAGACCGAGACGTATTGTTTCTGAGAAGATTTCAGGAATGCAATTGATGTAGCAGCATACAAAATGATTCAAACTAAAACACATACTACTTACAAATAATAATTTGAACTAAGCAGAAAATAATAAAATTTTCAGTAATATTATTTGACACAATTCATGAATTTATTGGTCTGTTTAAAGATTTATTGTAATTGGTTGTGAAATAATAAATATTTAAGATATTGAACAATTTTAAATTTTATTTTATGAATATATTCATTTTGTTTTCATAACTTTTTTATTTAATTTATAATAAACATTATTGTCCAATTCTCCTTAATTTCAAATTAAAAAAACTTACCCATTAATTATTACATTACACCTCGATTTCCGGGACATATGCCGGAACCATATCTGTCCTGTCTGTTGAAGTTGTGAACATTGATACAACAATGTTTTTTTCCTCTTAATTGTATAAGTATAGTATTATAAATATTTTTGAACCGTTACGTTTTGTATTTAGACAAAAAATACTTTTCTTTTCCAAGACAAAAAAAATAAGGAATCATCTCATTGTAAATTAATTAGAATTATGTAAAGGATATGCTAATAGTAATAGTACAACAATTATTCTTATCGCAAACCACAAGCAAATACAAGTCTATCTCTGAACTGACGTCTCCACAGGAATGTGGATCTTTACTTGAGGTTTCATGTCTACTGTTTGTCATTCATTGATTATCTGAATTACCCTTTGAATAATTTACATTAAAATTTAATGATTGAATTGAACAGTGCCGTTTCATCAAAACGCCAGTAAAACGCATCTAACAGACCAATTAATGTGGTATTGCAATACGATAACGACGAGTAAATTATGTGGCTCGAGCAAACCTCAACGTAGGTGAGCACAAACGGAGCGCGTATTTTCGCAAATCGGCCGTTCCTGAACGAAATAAAATAATTGGCAAGTTCGATAGATGAAAGGGTGAAAATGCACAGTAGGCTGTATGGCGTTACGCTCCTGAAGTTGAAATTAAAAGCCACGTCGATAATTTAAATTTTCAGCTCATTACAGTTTTAACTTTGAGCCGGACCGAAAGCGGTTTATGCACGCGTCATTTTGCTCCGCATTGTTTTCTTTACTGCATGCAGACGGTTTTGCGCTATATAAAATGATGTGTGTTTAACTTTATGGATTCCCGGAGAAAATAAACTCAGTTTCAAAAGCTTTGCACCACCACAGTGATGAATTTACTTTGCTTAAATTTAATTCAAATAGTGTAGGTGTGTACCTTTAATTATTTTTGTGTCAGTAAATTAAAAATTGACAAAAAATGAAAACAATTTCATACTTATCACAATTTTAATCAAAAAGAACCACTTAGTTGTTTAAATAAACTGAAGGCAAGTTAAGCATAAACAATTAAGGTCTCCTGCAACAAATTCCTGCATCACTTAACCGATTCAAAATTGTTCTTGAGCTTATATGACGTCCAGTAGCCTAAATCAGGTCTTGTTTGAGTTTGCAGTTTCTTATTGGGTTGCGGACTTTCTGAGTGAAGGTGAAATTGAAAAAAGTGATCACCGAATATGAATCCAATTGTGCACGTATGGGGTTACTTATTCAGATTAATTTGAGATCGTTTAAATATTCTCATGAGTACTATTGACCTATTACAGGCGGCAGTTGAAAAATGGGACATATCCCTCAAGAATTTATTAATAATCTAATAAGAGGCGTGAAAATTCTTTATTACAAAGCAGGAGTGCACATACGATGTACTGTAACTTGACATTATGCTACTATTTCTCTTTAACTTATTCTCTACTTGAGAAATGTTAACAATTGTTTAGGGATTTAATTAAAATTAAGTTATAGCGTGATGCCAAAACTTTCGAAACCATGTCTACACATACATATAAAGTTTTAAAACTATATTCATAGTAAAAAATTGAAAGCGACGTGTGTATTTATAACTTCTTCAAATTTAGAACAAAACAGTTTTCGTTCTCGAAGATCGTTAGGCCATTGTCAAAATATCCAGGCTCCCACGTTTATACGTCATGTTGTTTTGCCGGATATAAGATATAATTGGATTATTTTTCACAAAACGCGGTTGCATCTTGACGGATGAAATCTCGGAAACCCGATGACAGTTTAAAAGGTGAGATCTTCCTATTTTCGTTGGATGTCCAACAAAAACTCGTAAAACGTGGAGGAACTAATTTCGTGTGTACGTCAAATTAGTTACAGCGACGGGCTATTTTAAAAACTGTTTAATGATTAGATTTATTTCGACATTGTGAGCTAATTCGAAACACTCTTGTACTCTTATAAATACCACATTGATGAGTTTTATACTGCCGTTCTGGAATTCTGGTGCGTATCAAATTTTACGTGCAGTGGCAATTGATGTAATTAAATACAACTAACATTTGGCACATATCAAAAATCATTTATTCAAGGAGAGATGTTAAATCTCCAAAAATAAATACGGGTTTGATACGGAGGAAGGCAATTTTGTTTGCGGTAGCCATAACATTGAGGATACACAATATTTAATGGAAGGTTTATGCGATCAAACGGCGTCTCAATAAACGAAATATCATTCAGGTTTACTTTTCAAATACACCTTTGATGTGAAAAACGTCAATATTTTATTATATCGGGTTCAATTTAAAAGTCAAATACATTGATGCGTCGTGTAGCAAATCATGAATTATTAGTACTGAAGGTTGCATTCGTTATTTACTAATTCAGAGAGTTTTAAAATACACAAGTTGACAACAACTATTTGTTAAAATAATATCTTTCTCGGCCCCTTCAGAATGACGTTCTTGGAAATCTAAATTCAAGTGTGAGCACATCTGAACTGATTACTTCAATTGAAATTGCTCCAACTAGAGATATACTTGAGCAATTAATTAAACGTCATAATTCATAACCCATTAAATATATATTACTCACGAAATTCAATCTCCAACGCAAATTTCTAATCGGGCCGTATTAAAATCAGCACCATTTCGGAGTATTGTTACCCAATAGACTATAATTGAGCCATTCAGGATTTAATGTGTTTCCATTTTAAATAGGGAACATAAACATCGCGTTGTGCTTGAGTTTCACACGAAATTAAATTCGGAGATAATGATGCCGCTTCACAGAAGTAAACTTGCCTCGACTTATTAATTTGGATTTTACGGCTGTGCAAATGCAAATTGTATGAAGTTTACATGTTACGCGGACGAGTATTCCTCTACATTCGTGATGGAACATTATCAAATGAAATGTTTGAACTTTTCATGCACTTCTGGCTATAATTATAGCAACTTATTAAAATATTTTAACAATATGAGTTGAACTCCTTGATTTGGATGTCTGTACCTATAATGTTTATTATTGTTTTTAAATCGCAGCAGTCTTTTGCTTGTTATAATTATTTAATCATTGGTCGAAGTGAATCTGTAAGTAGAATTATAATTTAGTGTTATCAAGACCGAGTGGAACAAGATGGATGGAAAAAGTTATCATTTACCATACAATAAAAATTTGAACAACTTGAAAGACAGTCGACAATTGGACAATTTGAATGTTAAAAAACAAGCCAATATTATCGCCAAGTGAAATAAAGCTAACCTGGAGGAAACGGGATGGTAACAAAATGGTTAGTGGATGGAATCCAAGTTTGATTTGATAGGATCACATACATTGGATCATAGAACAGTGTAGACAACTGGTTTTTAGTGACGAGTCTAAATTTAATTTATAAAAAATGATGATCATACTGATGTTAAACATCCTACAGGGATAAAACTATACAAAAAGTTTGTTATAACCACAGTAAAAATTGTGGCGATTCAATTATCCTATAATGATGCTTCAACTCTTCTGACATAGGTCCCCTTAGACTCATTTATGTACAGGGATATATTTGCTTCAACATGAAAACGATCCCAAACAAAAATCCAAAATTGTGACGGATTAGTTAAAAGAACAAAGCATCGATGTTTTGTTTTGCCCGCCCCAAACTGCAAAAAGAAATTGACACACCACACCGATAATAATTGATTACTATTAATATTTTCTGATAACGGGAAAAATACACATACACACTCTTAATATATTTATTTAAAAATGGGTTTTAATTTATAATTGTTACAAAAAATCTTAAAAAATATTGTGTTCCTAAAAAAAACAAAAATTAATTAAATCTCATGTTTAAACATTTGAATTTAATATGGGGTATTTCTACTTGTACTACGAATGATAACCTCACATCTATTTATACTCAAAATCTGGACAGTTGGATGGTCTCTTAAACGTTTCCCAAGAATGTCCCAGATATGTTCTTTTGGGTTAAGGTTTAGACTGCGAACTGCAGTCCAAAATGTAACTCTACGGTTCCCATTATTTATCATTACTAAGTCGGTTCGTGCTGTTAAAGAAATTCCTGCTCACGTCATAATTGAGCCCCCATTAAATAAGGTGGTATTTACGAAGTCACATTGAGCGTATCTTTCATTTGGCCATCGAAACACACGAACGCGTCTATTGCATGTGTTCAGACAAAATGTAGATTCATCTGTAAACAGAACTCGTTCCCAATTCACTTCTACCTAATTCATCTCTACCAAAATTCATCCGGGCTCTGCGATAATTCACTGTTAAGATCGGGCCTCGGGCAGGAATACGGGGTTGCAAATTATCTTCCCCAAATCGTTGTCGAATAGTTTCAATACTTATTCAAACCCCTTCTATGTTTTGTGTGAGACTCTTGTAGTCACAAACCGTTGTCTCAAAGTTAAATACTTGAGCAAGAGTTGTAGCACGATTTCTACCCTGACCTAGTCTCCTAATATGAACACTAGACTGTTTCAAAAAAATCGACAAATTTTTTTTTTCTTATTTATATCGAAAATCTTGTTGGAAATGGTAAAAAAAATACTGTGAAATTTGCAGCTCTTAATATTAATATTAAGAGGTGGCGCATCGTAAATTTTAATTTCCCGTTTTAAATAACACGGGAACGGTGTTCTCTTGGATTTTGAAATTTTTTAACTCATTCAGGCTTTAAATAATCAGAACCATTTATTTTCTTTGTTGCTGTGTCATTTGACTGTTCGGTAGTTTTTTATAGAAGCATTTGATAAATAAATCATTAAAACAACTGGCAATTAAACTAGAAAAATAAACGTGTTGTGGTTTACGCTATTAAAGTTTGTAATAGTAGAGCAATTTCCTGAAGGTAAATTGTGATGTTCAATATCCTATAAATATCTAAAAATATATGTATAATAGCTACAGGTGTTCCCTAACAAAGAGAAAATTCATTAATCATCCGAGAAACGCCAGTTCTAACAGAAATAAATCAAAATTTTACTGGCCCAGGTAAAACTAATTAGAAAAAAATCAACAAGACGTGACTGATGATGTTTTTTTGTCCATTCAATTTTGATTGAGCTGTTCATTGATTCCTAACCAGACCAATTAAATTTGCGTCCGAAAAAAAAAAATAAATTAAAAAACTGATTCGCAAGTAATAATAAAGTGAGTCGGTCAAAGTTAACGATGGACGAGTCGGAAATTAGCAATGTAAAAAGGTTCCGTATAGGTTTACTTCAAAGTTTCGTCATTAATTTAGCTTTTTCCCAGGGGGCGTTACGTGACCCAGACCCAATGAAAAACAACTAAAACTCAGTGGGGACACTATGACAAAAGGGAGTTATTTTTAACACTGCCCGGGATATAAACTGTACTGTTTAACTACTATTGGTTTGTTGTTGGTGCTATAATTAAAACTAAAATAATAAAATGCTTTTGTGTTCGTTCAAAATACCATTAGCTGTTTGATTTAATATCGGCTATAAATTATAACCGGTACAAACACAATTGAATCGATTACACTTGGCTAATTCAGTTCAGTGTTCTGACTATTGTATTTCACCAGGTTATTCCTATGAAAGCTGAATACTATTTTAAATTATATCAAATATGTGGGGTTCATGAATTATATATGCAGCACTGATTTAAATCACATGAAAGATCTGTCAACAGAACAACCCCCTGTTGTCGACATTACATAAATAAGATGAAACCTCATGCATCCCTATAAATAATTCATGTAACTGTGATTTAAATTATTATTTGATTAGTCATATTCTGTGGTAGATAAAAATACAAAAGTCACATGCCTAATCAAAACATGTAATACTCAGAAAATTCAAGCGCATTTCTCGGACATTTATCTTTAAATAGACTTGAAAAGCTGTAAAATATTCGTTTAATTGTTGTTGTCAACTGAAAGAACAAACACATCATTAGTTGAAAACGATAAAGAATTAACGACGAACATTGAAAAGTTCTGAATAAAAAGTTAGAACGGTTATTATAAAGGATGTGCATCTACTTAAAACAGTACATAAAACTTGAACAAGATAAATAAAGGTCTCGTAAATAGAACTTTGAAATTACATTTTTCTTGTTTTTAACGTTTGTTTTCAGATTTAATGGATAGACAATTTGTTATCCAACTTCCGTATTTATATAAAATGACGTTCATGTTGATAAGAGACAAGGAATAAGAAAATTGATTTATATCCATTTATTTTACCACGTTTCTGGATTCAGGTTTATTTTTAAATTATTGCTATATATTTACTCAATTAAAACATGTTAACTTCCGATAACCATGTAAATATTTAATGACCAAAACATTTAGTAGGATTGTAATCTATGCCCACAAATAACAGCAATACTTGCCGGAATTAAGTTATTTAATGGATATTGACCCTCTCTATCTGTGTACACGTGAAATTGGAAAATTATCGTGAATGTTCGTATTAAAACATAACGTTTCTAACGCAGTTGCCACCCTCTTATTTTTAATGTATTAGCTGAGTCATCGCCATAATTCACATCCCTTTTTAGCCGAAATCAGTAGGAGTGTGAAATTAAGGTTATATGCATTACACGGTAGTGACCATATGCAAGCATATCATGACTTATTATGATAAATGAGAAAGGATGGCGTGCCATACAAAGACTTAATTAATATTTATAATTATCGGTCCAAAGCCCGATCCTACACTCCAAACCGGAATATATTACGACTATTATTATTCGTCTGACGCTTTTTATTTGAACGCATTCAATACTATTTATTATTATTAGCGGAGTTTTATGACTTTGGTAATTGTTTAGAATCACGGCTCTACCTATTATCGGCCAAAAAAAAATCCAAAAAATAAGATATCGACAATTTTTTTTTTTAAATTATTCTACTCTTCGGCGCATTAAAGAATATATTTTGATCGAGTAAAAAAATTAATAGTTCTTAGAGAAAAATGAGAAAAATTAATTTTAAATTTGAACAATACTGATTTAAGACGTTTTTCCTTGAAATTTTTATGAATTTTGTTTTTATACTTTACAACCTTTATTATTACTTTAATATTATTGACAATTTTTTTTGAAAATATTCTATTTTTGATAAATTTTCTGAAATAGGAATTTAATATAATTTTTTTTTTTTTTATAAAAATTTCAAGAAAAACCTCAAAAATCAATTTAAATTTTAAATTAATTTTTCTTTAAGAAATTTTGATTCTTTCACACCTAAAAATAGATCATTAAAATAAATATGTATGAAAAAATATTGATTTTTTGATTTTTTATGATGAATGTATCCAAAAATATATGAAGCCGCGATTCTAAACAATTACCATGACTTTTAAAGCCACTTTAAACTACGAACAATATTTGGACAATATGTCATTAATATATTGTTTTAATGGCAAAACAAATGCTAGTTTTCCATTTAACATTATTAAAATATTCATAATTCTAGTCCATGAGTTAACGTATCGTCCGATGCACTCGACAGTCGAAACTATGGCATTGACTAATACCATGTATAAATAATTCATTTGACAATTATACTAAATACCCATTTATTAAGGATATTTATTTTAACTATAGTCAATAAATATTAATTTCGAGCTGCTTAGGATTATGCTTCATCATGGAATCACACACTGGTTATTATAAATGTATTGTGTTGTATTCGCATAATAAACATGTTGATGGCATTCTATTCTTGCAATATTAATATAAAAGCAACGGAATTCGGTGCGTCCGTGTGGTATTCCCTCAATGACGGAAACATATTCATGAATGTGATTGATTGTTCTTTGTTAAATGGAAGTCCTGTACATGGAAAATGCACACGCCAAAATGCACAGTAGATAAAGCTCTCAAAAGTGAAAAATTATATCATGTACCGATTAAAATATTAAAATCGACCATTTAAAATTCGCAGTTCGTATTATATGACAATCGAAAAAAATAACATACGTGTATTACACGCATCCGAATAAAAATATGTTTTATAGGGCGTGGGCAATTAAAACGAGTGTCGAAGCCATCGATACACTTTTTCATTGTACACATTTTTTACATTTTAGTCGATTTGTGTTTTACTCGTGCACTCAATTTCACACCACAATTTATTAATGCAACATCAATATTTCGTAAATAAATCAACGTCCGTTTTTAATCTAGTTTTTTATCTGCTGCCAACAGCTCCGTCCCTATCTCAGTACTTCGCATGGTTTTTTATCTGCCGTACGAATTACAGGCAATGAGAAAGTATGGCAAATCCAGTTGTACTTGCACGACGTACAACTGGATTTGCCATTACATATTATTTCGTGGCAGATAAGCCTGAAAACGACCAATAATATATTTCCGAAGCCACGACATTCTAGAGTAATATTGGACGTTTAATGACAGGGGTGATAAAGTTCGAAATGAAAAAAAAAACGTTTCAATCGTTAATGCGTCATTATCCTTTACGGGTGAGGCGTTAAACGGGTTTAAATATCTGCACATCCAGCCATAAGCACGTTACCTTGCACCTGTGGTGCTCGTCCACCAAATTGGAACTCAATAATTATGATCTCTGACACAGGCGACCGAGCCGCGGCTACGACTAAACACCTAATACGTGGCTATTTGTAAATTTAATCTCGTGCGACGTTTTAATGTGAGGTACGGGGGTTGTTTATGGCACATCGGAAATCAATGTACGGAAATGGTTCGCATAGGAGGAAACATTACCATGCGACCAAGGTTTATTCAGAAAATTACAGTTGATTACACAAATGGATGATGCTTTCACGTAAGATTTTCCTCAAGATTGAGCCATTTAGAATATAAACGTGTTGGCCCATATCTGACAATTCCAATTTTACCACACATTTTATCAAATTTTATAAGTAATTGACAGATTGGTTAATTTAAGTTTTTATTAACCTTAAAAAAACATCTCAAAAACGTTTCCATTACAACTAATAGGTAAGACATATTTTACCTCAACACAGATAAGGAACAAAAAAGAAGAGTAGAAGCTGAAAAATATTTTTTTTCAAGTTCGGTTCAATTTATGATGCATTAGTGAAGTATCCATCATCTTTTGGTGCGTTAAGACAGGGGGACTAAAATTACAAACGTCGAGGAACGATCAGGAACGATAACAAGGTAAATCGGATATGAAAACGTCGACGCATCGCTCAATGTCCCCCTAAATATTACACCGAACTGTCGTTACTACATACAGAAAAAAACACGTATAAGATGATTTATAAGATCGCTTTGTGGAGTTAAGCGCGTATGCAGTTACCCCCTAAATTGACTCTTGTATGTTGCACGGGTGAATCATTGCTGAATTTTAGAACCTGGTATAAAAAGCCAGTAGACGTACAACAAAACTAGTATTAGAAATAAAGAAAAACCAAGTGAAGGTATTTCATCTGAAAAGCTTTCAGAGGTGTAATCTTTCCAATTTGAAGCTAGATTTAATTCCGTTGGAAGACCGGACGCGAAAGGAAAAGAACAACGAAACAAAAATAAATTAGCAAATATACACGTAGTGACCCAGATTAAAATAGATAAATTAAACAACAAACCTGACATGATGGGACTGAAAACAAGCACAATAGTCCACACTTGTAAAACTTTCAGCAAACTAAAAGGCACTTCGGAGCGAACTCCACTCATATTTAAACTGTTCAAACACACTACTGCATGGAAGGCTATAATGAAATTTCATTTACACTTGAGTTTTAGTTCAACGCTGCTTCCATTAAAATTAAAATTACATAATGTTTAGTTTTAATTTTGATCCGGGCCAGCCCTAAACGTGGCTTTTTGTCTTTATTTGGCCATGTCCTGTGCCTGAGGCCGGTTCGAGTTAATGTTCCACATCGCCGATATTGGCACCGGTGATAATTATCCAAGAGGGGGCACACACGCGGTCACACAACTGCACACGCTTTCGACGCTTTCCACGCTTTCAATGGTCTCGACTCCTGTGACGACGTACGTGCACGTCTGAAAACAAAACAGTTAATTAATTTACTGGCATTAAGTCGTCAGCGGGATATTGAACTGCGGGGTGGATCCCTACCCCCGGAAAATCACTATTAGGTAATTAGATAGATGGATTGAGATGTTGTTTCGAATTGATAATTTTAGCCACCTGTTTTGGCCAAAATTACCGGCCGCTTGATGATTTATTATATTAATTACTTTATTATTTTTTAATTTTAAGTCAACTTAATATTATTACAATAATACATAATTTTAAGTGTTTTAGGTTTTGGTCTATACGTATTTTTTATTTGTTTCAATTTTTTATTAAATTCTAGATTAATTTTAAATTTTTAGATTTAAATTAATTTTTAATTTTTTACACATTCCATCAATTCTTTAGATTCTTCAGATTCTTTAGATTCTTTAGATTCTTTAGATTCTTTAGATTCTTTAGATTCTTTAGATTCTTTAGATTCTTTAGATTCTTTAGATTCTTTAGATTCTTTAGATTCTTTAGATTCTTTAGATTCTTTAGATTCTTTAGATTCTTTAGATTCTTTAGATTCTTTAGATTCTTTAGATTCTTTAGATTCTTTAGATTCTTTAGATTCTTTAGATTCTTTAGATTCTTTAGATTCTTTAGATTCTTTAGATTCTTTAGATTCTTTAGATTCTTTAGATTCTTTAGATTCTTTAGATTCTTTAGATTCTTTAGATTCTTTAGATTCTTTTCTTTAGATTCTTTTCTTTAGATTCTTTTCTTTAGATTCTTTAGATTCTTTAGATTTTTTAGATTCTTAAGATTCTTTCTTTAGATTCTTTAGATAAACCCTAAAAAATATATACATTATAAATTTACAATACATAATTTTGCTTTATTATTTATATATACATTGTATATTAAATTTAATGTACAATTTTAATAAAATGATTGTTGCTAATCAACTATTTACCAAGCCAAAATTAAATATTATAAGCCAACATGTCCATTACGAAAAATTAATAACATCAACTCAACATTGTTCATCTGTCCATTATTGTGGTCATAAATTGTACATATTTTTAAACTTCCTAAACAAATAAATGTTTGTTTTGTCTACCGTTTTAAATAAATAATTGCAGTATTTAAGCCATAAATCAATCAAATTCGTTTCAGCGTCTCTTTGTGATTCAACCATTTATTATGTCCGTTTCAGAAAATGCAAATTATGTCTGATTACTGCTGACGGCATTTGTTTTATACCGACATGGAAATACGTGAAACGACAAACACGCAACCCTGTGGGTAAAAAGTGGACATTGCAAAATTCACGGTCGCGTTTTCCAATTTGATTTATACCCGTGCTACTTTAACTGTTGTATTTATCTGCGGTTGATCCAGCATCCGGATATACATGTATAAGTTCGTTAAATGATTTAGACGAAATAATCAATTTAATTCTGCATTATTCAGCCGAATCCCAACCGGCAATCAATCAATTAAAACAGACGGTTCGAAATGGCATCTGCCTTCATACACAGTGAAGATTTTATCTCTTGGGGAAAATAGTACGTCAAATTGTGCACTCGAACTAAGGGTTAATTGTCATTGGAACGAAATAATGGGGCCGATTTCAATATGCGTGAGATGTGTTTTTGACATAATATCAATTAGGCTGAAGCAACATTAATTATGAAGGCTGATATGAAAAGTATCTACCTGGCAGGTCGAGGGTTTTCAACATTAATTTGATAGCTCTAGTGAATTATAGTCGTGTGGGGGTTGTAGTCATTTATCTATAAGTGGTATTACTCACAAACAAATCCATTTATGCTACCTATTTATTAAAATTGTATCGTTTTGTCTTGTCAGACTAATAGAATTTAAAAAGTGCTAACTAAAAATATTAGAACCTTTTTTATACAAAATAAAAAACTAAATATTAAACTGACTATTTCTTAACTAATTATTAATATATTATAATCATAAAACAATGAAATGGTAAAATTAGAATTGACAAATTAACGTAAACATTTTTAAAAACCTTCAAAATTTAAATAAAATACACTTCACTTGGTATTTAGCCAAATTTATATTTTTATAAAGAATTTTTGTAAGTATGCAAAATATTTGTTTTCACTATTTTTAAGTATGCAAGTAAATAAAATAATTTAAAGAAAAAATAATAACTGATGACTATAATAATCTTCGACTGAAATTTATTATTATAAATTTAGTTCACATGGCCCGAAAAATTTTAATTTTATAGCTGACATTATTTAACATATATAATTTAAAAAAATATTAAATATTAGTTTTTTAAAATAATTAGAGGTAATTTGAAAAAAAAAACTACCACCACAAATTTATTTAATAATAATAATTTTTAATTAAAATTTAAATATATTATTAATTCCTTTTATAAGGTATATAAAATTTATAAACTTGATTACACAATATAACAATATTATAAAATAGTAAAAACTACATATACAAAATTTTGTACCAATTTTATTTCCAATTTTTGTATTTAATTTTCCAGTTCAAATATTGGAAATATTCAAGAAAAAGAACTACAAAATATTTCAAAAAATTCATAAGAACTTATAGTACTATATATCTAAATAATTTTTCAAGATAATCAAAAAAAAGTACCACCACCACTACTTTGTATAATACCAAATTATTTTTAAATAAGTATTTGTAAATTCGATTTTTTCATTTAAAAAATATATCTCTTAAGTTTTCAAAATTAAATAGACAATTTGAAGAAAAACTACTACCAGAAATTTGTCTATAAATAAAATGTTTTAATGGAATATTATAAAATAAAAAAATGTACTAATTCAAACACATGTTTAAGAAAAAAATTCTTAATAAAATTAATAGAAAATACTGATGATGAAATTAAATTTAATTTCACAATGAAAATTATAAAAATAATAACAAATATTTTATAATTTTTATGGCAAAAAAACTACTACACATAATTCTCTTTTTACTCGAGTTAGAAAGAAAAAGATACCTTTTTTTCATGAATATGTTTAATAAATTAAAATAAATTCTTAAATGAACTCTAAAAAATTTTTTTTTAATATTTTTTTTTTTTTTTTTTTTTCATTTTTAATGAAACATTAAATGTATTTTTAATTCCTCTTATAAGTATTAAAAAAGTAAGAAAAGGAATTCTTAATAAAATCAAAAAAATCCAGATTATACAAAACAAAATTTGATTTTTTTCTAATTTTATTTATTTTTAATTTTTTGTATTCAATTTCCCATAAATACTGGAATGTTACAGTAAAAAAACTATAAAAAATTTTAAAAAAATTATGGTGAAAAACTACCACCACAAATTTGTTTAATATTAAATTTTTAATGAAACTTTAAATATATATCAACTCCGTTTATAAGCAACAAAAATTAATTTTTAAATTTATAAAATATACTAATTCAAACAAACTTTTATGAAAATATAATAATAATAAATAAACAAAATTATAATAAAAATACAATGCAAATTATAAAAATAGCAAAAATTACACATTTTTAATTTTTTATGTTTAATTTACTACTTCAAAAACTGGAAATTTTCAGGAGAAAGTACAATAAATTCTAAAAAATTAGTAACAACTTACTTATTTTAAAAACTTGAACACTGATTTAAGAACCACCAAAAAAAAGGAAGACCATCGTACCACACAACCGGTAAGAAACCGTCTCGATTTCGAAGCGATTTCCGTCTGACATGCGGGTCAACACGTGCGATTAACACGGACTTGTAACCACCACTGTCTCATCACTGACAGCACTTCACGTACCACAGGATGAGAATAGCACTTCGAGGACTGGGTGCCGCTTAATGCGACCATCCATCTCTTACACCGCCCGATTTATTACGGCAACACTCGCTTTTATACCGGCTACACATTATCGCCGAGTGGCTGTGTAATTTTTTAGACAAAACATTTGGTTACCAGCATCCGATCTTAATCGCACCTCGGAGACAATTTTCCCCGTCTAATGATTAATGGCCCGTATTAAAAGCTTAACTCGCTTCCTTCAGATGAGGCCGTAATGAATTTTGCACTAAATACTAAATTTTTATTTACAATATTGGAAGGGAAATGACCTAGTTCATCCCCTGTTTTTTGATAATACGACATCAACACTTATATTTAAATGAAACATGTTATGGCAGACATCCCAGCAAAAAATTGAAATATATGAAGGGTTGGACCAGGCCAAGATGTAATAAAGGATCATATATTAATAGCATTATGAGTTGTAAATTCCCCAGGGTACTATTAAGTTTAGATATTTAAGCCCCGGTCCGACAAGGTTGAAATGTTTTGTGCAACGCTATAAAAACGGTGCAAAATGGTTTTGCTAATCCCAACAGATTCACTCAGTTCTTCAGGAAATGCACAACGTTTGAATGTGGTTACTAACAATATAATACCAGTGGGAAACTAGCAATGCTCCTTAATTTACATCTTTTGTCGTAATTTTATATAATCTGATATGAAGGAAGCCGCAAAAGTAGAATTAATTGGATGACACAAGAATCCATTTTACTCGCTCCAAATACTTTAGTTTCATTCCTATCACTGAATAAAAATGTTTATTCATAGACTAATTATTTTTTTGAAACTTTTACTACTGTAATTTTGATGCAGTTAGTTTTAAGGATGTTAATCAATATAATTATATTTGTTCCACACGTATTAAGGATGTCAATTTATAGCAAACTCTGACACCGATTAATGTTGCCAATTTATTATAACGAGACTTCTAATGATACGATGAAATAAATTACTTATCCTGACATTCCAACAATTATGGCATTTAAGTCCGGACCTAGTATTCAAAAATATTATGTGGCATTTAAGTGTAGCCAAGCCATATTAAAACTTTTAAATCTTTCAACAACAGTAAAAGTAGGAAATTTAGAAATGGAACGAAAACACCGCATGCAACACTGTTAAATACGCTTATGTGGCATTTACCTGAATTTAATTTAGTTTTATTCCGCTGCAGTTTCAAATCTAATAAAGGAAACCTTATACATTTTACGCGGCACAATTAAATAAAAAACCAGGTGTCTTGTTTAAACCGTTTTATTTCGCCGCAACGTCATTTACAGGAAGATACTGCACAACTGAATTTTGCATAATCACTTAAACTTAACGATAATCCTTTATTTAGGTTGAAAATAATTAGTGCTTTTTGTCGTTGCCGGAGAAAACAGCTTCACAATCAGCCACATATGCAGGACCGGTATTGTCTGCACCATTTATCCTCATTACGGTCCGACCTATTATGTTTGTATATTACTAGAAACAAGATAATTTCTATTAATAACGCCCCCGTTCTGGTCACAACCTCGTTTTAGTTAAGTCCCATGTATTTTCCTGTTTGTTTTCCGGACGAAGTAACACGTTATGTTCCTCAGAGAAAATTTCAACTATGAACGTAGCAGTAATGAAATTAATAGTTTCAGCCTCATATTTCACAGTTTCGATAATCCCTTAAAAACTGGCTACGTCAATTCACTACAGGAATTATAAGCGGCACATAATGAATATCAAATTACCTGTTTGTTTTAACGCCTACATTACAGCTCATCCAATAACCTCCAGGCGAAGCTGGAGTTTCAGTAAACCACTCGCATGTCATCCGCAGTTAAATGAGTATTGAGATAATTTCGTAGGTGTTTGTTTAGATTGATTGTCATAAAAACTAACAACTAACAATTCGTTATTTAGTGGATTTAGGGTGTGTTTTTTGTTGTTTATCCAATTTGAATTTTCCCAATTTCCCACACGTAAGATTGATTACGAACAAGAGCATTAGGACGATTTAGCGTCGGACCAGTTTTTTCACACCGAAAAAATGGTTGACTGGATAGATACCCATTTTTATCAATCCCTTATTTTTCATTGTCAATGCAGGCCGTCGAGCTGAACGTCCGTCACGAGTTTATTAAGTTTAATCTGCCGCTACAAATGAATGTGTAATAATTTTCTGAATGATCGGAATAATAATGAACACTGAAAGAAATTGGCGTTACATTTTTACGAACAACATTAAATAAACGGCGACGTTAGTGGGTACAGTTTGTCACAAACTAATATTTTGTACGCTCGAATAAAAAGTTACGGCATCAGTATCACAAGTCTAAGTCGAGTGAATCTGCATATTAAGTGTCACGGGGCAACATCCCAAATTACCATTCCTGATTTACTTGCGGAAGTGTACTGTATAAAACTTTTGCGCCACCATATCGCCTTTGTTTATGGGTCCGTTACGAAAAAATTTCAAGTTAGCTCCAGATTTATGTCCGTAGGTGGCATAAAAACAATTGCGAAATCTTATTCAGGACGCCGACTTGATGGACTGGCTTTACTGGCGTAAAAATCACAAATTTATATTCAGGCGTTATTTTACAAACCCGTCACATCTTGTGGGTGAATCGCATGAATGAGAAATTCCCAATTTTTTCACCCTAAATGAATAATACAGCTTGTCCACTATTTTCATTACCGTTTTCCAAACTATTCATAAAATTTTAATTGAGAATTGTAAATGATAAGAGATGAGATACAATATATTATGAATATTATTATAAGTACGCCTTTCTCACATTAAATTATAATATAATATTATCTCCCTTGTTATCAACAAACTTTTGCCATTTAGTGTGCAACTTTTTTTTTTGTCACTAAGAAAATATTGAAGGGATCAGAATAAATTGAAAACCAAGGGTGCAATATCGGGCGAGACATTACCTCCCACAACAATTCATTTTTTATTTCTAGTGCCTTGCACAGTGTCACCTTGCATTGACGTGTTGCAGAATGACATCTTTTCTGTTGACAATTGCCGTAACCTTATCGACTAAAGATTGATTCACTCGATACAATTGTTCACAATAGATTTGCATTAATAATTTGTCCAATGAACAATTTTGGGAATACTGCACCAAACACACAGAATCACCTTTTTGGGATGTGAAACCTGCTTCGCAGTACTTCGTAGTGATTCATTTGGGGAGAGCCACTGCCTTTGGTGTTTTAAATTATCATATAGGACCCATTTTTCGTCTCCAATGATCAAACAATCAAAATACTTTGCATGTAATGGATTGGATGGCTTTGTTCTCTTCCAACAGGTGATATGGGACTCGCACATGCTCTGCTTTTTTCAAAATTGCAAAAAAGCTTAATATTGAATTATTTAGAAGTGAATAAGTCAGAACAACCTTAAAACTTTCAAGATACATTATGAGTTGACAAATGACAATCAAATATCTAATACATTATTTTAATTACATTACCTTAATTCTGCTAAATTAATCACTATTTACCCTTAAATATAATAATATGTAATAATAATAAAATATTCTCATTTTTCTAAATATTTTTTTAATAATACGTGATTAAAACTAACATAGATGAATGCATGAATAAATGAATTTTATGAAATTTAAGTATAATAAAATTTAATTATCTTTTCATTGAACAAAAGCCATATAAAAAATTCTTAAATTTAATTTTCTTTATACTTCTTAACTCCGAATTGTGCTAAATTAAATATATAAATAAACGGATAATATGATTTTTTACAGGACTAAGAATATTTAATTTTTTATCTTTCCATTTTTAAATTATTTGTATTTAATCTAGAACTTTGTATATAGCTTATACTTTTAGATCTTTAATATCTAATTTAATTCCTCTTTATCGTTTATTTTAATTTTTAAATTGATCCTCTTTACCCTTCTTAGGACCATATTCAACTAAAAATAAATAATTAAATGGGATTATCGATATCAATAACGTGGTTTTTACTCCAAACGTCCGTTAAATTGGATATCACAACAACACAAAACTCCATTTTCCACTACGTTATTCATACAATATTAATAGCAGATATTTGGATTTTCTTATGAAAGAAATAAATTTAATATTCTTATTTGAATTTTCTTGTGTTTTTCTTAAACTGTTTTTTAATTTTAACATTCTTAAACAACTGAAAAGCTTTTGATATTTTGATTTTACAAAGTAATTAAATAATAATAATTAAATATCTAACAATGCACTTTGTTTAAAAAGGTAAATGTTAATAACTCCTACTATTAATTCAAATTTACTATTCCAAACAAATAAAGGAATAATTAAATTAAAAACATTCACAACGGACAAGTCAAATTAAAAAAAAAAAGAAAAAAGTAATTACTGTGCAGGAAAATAACATGTCAAAAAATATTATCCGAAATTCCATTGAAGGCCAATTGAACACATATTAGAAACTCTGACGCTGCTCTTCCGCTGACAGCAGTATTTTAATATCCAATTTCGCACCGAGATAAAAGGAGAATAACAACAGCATTCTTCTCTGAAGGAAAAAAAAACGCAACGAACAAGAAAACATCCCCGGCTTTTATTATTTATTTTCCCGTATTATTTACTGCCTTTTAAATGTTCGATTCGTTCCGAATTCACGAATTCCCCTCTGTTCGCTGCCTATACATAATGATATCTGATTTATGCCTGTGCTCAGACTCGGCTTGTAATTTCATTAATTACGGCCATCATGTTCAGTCCGCAGTTTTGTCTTTCCGCGTAATATATGGCCCATCAGAAAATTTAATTGAATAATGATAGAGCGAGGATGCAGGAGAATCTTCTTATCACCGACTAGTGTGTGGTTTTGTAAGCTGTTTCGTAATCATCCCCCGTTATGGCCATTATGCTAATTGCAGTTTTAGAGTAAACGTTGGGGGTCAAACCAATTTCGTCAATACGCTTACAATTAGCAGGAACAATGATAGTTTAAGAACTTCTTCCATATTAAATGCATTGCAATCATCGGAGGTACCATTCCTCACGAGTTTTAAACAAGTGGGATTAATGTTTGTTAAATGACGACAGTTGGCGAAGTTGTAACAAGAAGGTTACACTGTTACACTTACAGTAGTGGCCATAATTATGACACCTTATTAATTTATAATAAATACTACTGTACTACTTGAATTGGAATCCAATATAAGTAATGTTAATTGTTTTTTCTGTTATTATTAGTTTATGGCAAAATAAATCAATCAAATTCCGTATTGTCTGAGTTAAAAAAAATGTAAAGAAATCGATAACTGGATAAAATATAATAATAATAATAATTGCTAAAATTAGTTCAAGAACTATGAGAAGATGATTAGTGATTGGAAATTCCTTTGTCTTACAGAAGATATCCTGGTTTCTACCAAATATGAGAAAATCTAATTTTGACTTTTTTTAGGATCACAGTTACTGAACCACATAACAGTGAGGATAAGTAGTTTTTAATGACGAGTCTAAATGTAATTTATTTATAAAAAAAATGATGTTAAACATCTTACAGGAACAAAACTACACAAAAAAATTGTTATACACACTATAAAACATGGTGGCAGTTCATTTGTGATTGTGGATGCTTCAATTCTTCTGGTGTAGGCCCCCTTAGACTGATTTATGTACAGGGATATATTAAACAACAATTTGCCATATATTAAAAAATTGATGCTATTAATAAATATGTTTCAACATGTAAACTATCCCAAACGCAAATACGAAACAATAGGGTAAAATATTTAAAAAATTTCTATAATAATGATCGATTTTCTTGAAATAACGAAAAATATATAAATATTTTTTAACCCAGACCAGCATAGTCCTTAGGGCATAAAACTATTTAAAAATAATATAAAATTATTTCTCTGTAACATTCCTGCATTTCTTATCCAGATTTTTTAATATACCTTAGAAAACAAAAGTAATCACCTAATAAATTATTGCAAAAAGTTGTTGAGAATGGAACTCATAATTGTTTATTCCTTTTAGTTCGTTGCAATGAAAAAACTTTGAAATCAGATAAGCACCATTAGTCCTGATGAACTTCAAGATTACTACGAAAATATAGAATTTCGTTGTGGAAATAATTTATGTGACTTCCGACGTAGGTGACCGGCTACAATTAATAAAGAACTGTAATTTTTATAAAACAGTCCCGGCATTATGGAAGTGCGATTTTATCGGCATCTGGTTTATTGATCAGCATTTTCCAATTAAATCAGTGGTAAAAGTAAGCGACACGAAACCCCGCACTATTGATCAGTCCGTTTAAAATATAAATGTCATCAATAAAATTCGGTCCTCTCTTCGTTATCGTCTGAACGATCGCATAATTTTCGTTCGATCCATTTAAATGATGAATCGGACGCGTCGTTTCCCTTCCAATGCATATAAAATTTGTCACTGACTTTATCGCCGGCCGATCGCCGAAATTATCGTGACAGCGGTAGAGAACAACTGTCAATGTGGACCGCGACCAAAACAATGGATATTCGACGATTTCAAGTTGAAATTTCCAACCCCGATGAATATTTTTACGGTTGGCGTCCACTTGCGCTCGTCACTTCAGATTTTAGGGTCCTTTAATACCTGTTAACACGACTTTCGACCAACGCAGCGTGACCACCAACACCACTCGTTATACACAACAATGAGTTGAATTTAAATTATCTTGTGCACTCTGTAGGTCCACGATTGCTCCGTATAATTCCCCAATAAATCGTAGGAACAACTCAACGGAATTTTGTTTTTCGGTGCACGTCGCCGCGATAAAATAGTCGGATGAATATTTATTTTTTTTATGCGGTCTAATATGTTTCGACTCTTATTATTTACGGACCCAGTTTTGTTTCTGTCGTCTATTAAATTTAATACGACCGTGGCCGGAATCTTGATCACGACGACGTCCAGTCGCCCGGATGAATTTATTAATTTATCTGTAAAAATTTAATACACGTTGATGAAGAAGCCAGAATGAAGAAGTGAATGTTTAAGTTTCAAACTTTTTTAATCAGTTTTTGCGCCACCGCCGGGATTAGTTGGAGCAAAACAAAACTATAAATGCATCCTATTAAACTAGTCGCAAATTTGTCAAGTAACTTCGAAGTAAAACTTATTAAAGTTGTATCAGTTTTTCTTTGCGCCCAGTTTCATCCGGAATAACCGAGATTCTATAATTACTGACATCAACTTGTTTGATTGTGGATGTTTAATTTATGTATGGAAATTTGTTATTTCCACGTTAATCCAGTTGTCAGCATTAGTTCACGTCTTATTGATGTTGTTAAACAGCGAGACGTCCAATTTTTCCACGTCAAAAGTTCTAAGGGTTAATTCCGTATGATTACTATTTTAAACAAGGTTTTAAATTTAAATACATCATGTTTATTGTCTTTGGTTGTCTATGTCCTAAGATAACTGTAATAATATTTGATCTGTACAGTAAAGACGAGATCAAAGCGGACTCTAACGACTACGAAATTTATTGACAACAGAACCACAAACACATACCACGCTTTTCAAGTCTCCTTGAAAAATAATCTTCCTCAAGTTCCGCTTTGAATTTTTTTATTTTTACTACCAAAACGCTTTAACGATATTACTAATAAAAAATTTATGCAAAATATTAAAAGTTATATTAAAAATAACTCCGTAAATGTTTCGTTTACGTCAAAAATGTTTCGTTTCAATTAGATACGCATATCGATTTACAAAAGTTTAATCTACATCGTTTAAAATATGAGTTTAATCAGATTCACACGCAAAACATTTCTGCGCGTAAGTGTTACACACACACATTCAAACGCGATTATTTATGAATTTTAAAAATAGTAGATTTCAATGGTCGATAAAAATCACGTAATTTTGTAATATATTTTCGTTATATTGGTAATAACTGGCGATCACGCAAACATGTTCATATTAAATCATAAAACACACGGAGGTCAAAATAAATATTGGTGGTTTATGTGTATTTACGGAAAACGTTTTTAAACTTTGATGACAAACGATTATTGCTAATAAATACATGATGCGTTCCTATAATGTTTATGAATACGCCTTCAGAGATAGATCGCTGGAGTTTGCGTCAACCCCTATGATTTTTTACTACTGGATGTTAGTTGGGATTATTAATTTTTATCTAAAAGTCTGCCTTTGGACACTAACTAATGCCTACCCCCACGTCAATTAGCTTTCCGGCTAACGAGGCATTGGAATAAACAAAAATAACTGGGTGGAAAATAAGGAATTATATTTATTACAGTTATACACCATGATAAATGGGGCTCGACATTCATACTGGTATTTGTCTACGAATTTATTATTTTTGTAATTTATCGCACTACTCGGTTTTAATAAGTGTGACAGTCTAGATAATTAAATAGATATAATTTTTAATATAAACACACCAAACGTCCCGACTAAACATTATAACATTAGAAATTGTATTCCCCTGCACTAAAAAGTTTTATCAGGTAAAATAGTTAGGGGAAGACATAATAAAGTTTATTTTTTTATAATCGCCCCCCATAAATAACCCAGATGTTGTTTCACCGACTTTCCTTTGTCGATTATAGGCATGTAGCATGCAACTTTTTTTATGTAGTCGAAATGGTTTTTCGGTGTTGCGTTAAGGCGTATTTATTCCACATCATTAGGCAAATACTATTTCCCCTTCCTAAGCAATGGTATATGAAATTGAAATATTCATCTATAGCAAAGCATCTAGACATACTTACAATAATTTTATCAGAGGGTAAAGTAAATTTACATTGGGAGCAATTTCCTTGATTTGATATTTTGAGAGACGAATTTTCCTGGTAAATTACGATGTCTTGTTAAATTCGATACTTGTGTTCAACACAACTATTGGCTAATTGCTTCGTCAATTAATAATTAATCACAATACCAATATTGAGTGTGCAATATTTTCTTGAAACTTTGTGGCAAAGAAATAACCGGCTATAGTTTATGAGACAATATAGACGAAACCTTTGTAGCATACTCCAATTTCTAATTAGTATAACAAAAGCAGATGGCAAGAAATTAACTTTGATCAACTACTAATTATTCGACACGTTTTGATTGTACTACGTGATTATAATTACGTGTCAAAACAATATAATAATTTAATGATTCGTTAATAAATATCCATCCACCAAAGAATAATTAACCTGATCATTTTTTGGTCTAATGACAAAGTAACTACGTTAGTCGGACTACATATCTGTTTCAAATAAATTACAATTTTAAGCAGCGGACAAAATTATCAATGAAAGAACGTCAAAACGGATGAGTCTATTTAGGAAATACCTAAGCGACTAGATAAATGATGTTTTGACTTGTGACAGATGGATTATCATGGTTGTAATGATGCAGTCATCTATTTTATTTTTAATTAACGAGTCGAAATTTAATTATTACGACTTGTAGAGCCTTAGAATTAATAACAATCGATTTAAATAAACGTTTTAAGTGGATGTAATTGAATTTTACAGTTGTTTACGTAAGAGATAAATATAGGTAATTAAGAATAAAACAGTTAAAAATACACATATATTCATCATAAATTGTTAGTACAAACAATTGGAAATTGTTTAAAAAATAAATTCATTCAAATTCATATTATTTATGAAGAAGAAATAATTTGTTTACTTGATCATTTCTTCATCGTTTTATTCCCTATATTTACTATATTGTCTTGCGAAGTTGGGCATTTCGCAGTATACGTCCATCTGTTTAAGTTCGAGCAAAGTTTGCTAGTTTGCAATTTACGTTACATTTGGTTAGTCCAGCTATTGTGAGGAGGCCTCAAGTGTCCCTTTTGGGGTAAGGAATCTCACTTATACACTGGATCGTGCAGTGGTTTCATCCAATTTGAGTTGAGAGTGTCCTGACAGTCGTTACCTTTAATAATG
Organism: Aethina tumida; assembly: GCF_024364675.1. Classification (NCBI taxonomy): domain Eukaryota; kingdom Metazoa; phylum Arthropoda; class Insecta; order Coleoptera; family Nitidulidae; genus Aethina; species Aethina tumida. The sequence goes on along the minus strand of NC_065437.1, from coordinate 16,048,758 downwards.
TTTGGCGATGTGATCGCCACCTTGGGCGATTTGTCCACCCACAGTTCACGCTGTTTACACAACAACAAATTTGTACAATGAACGAGCAATTAATCACTCCGAGTATTACTGGTTAATTAACAAAATATTTTGAGACGATTTATGTAAATTATGATGTATGTACTACTAAATATGGAATAATTGACGAGTTCATTCCATAAGTACCAAAAATTAAACTAATTGATTCCTTCTCCTTTAAAATTTTGTATCCCTACATCATTTAATTTATCTCCAGCCTCCGTATGGCATCTCTTGCGATTTTTTCCAATATTAATGGCATCATCAACGGTATCCGGCAATTTGGTATTGAGCGTTTCAGGCAAGAACAGGGCAAGACAGCCCGACATCCCGGAGAGTATTCCAAACATTAATATCGGCTGCGAGTATCTCGCCTGTAACATATAATCTAATTAAAGCAGGTACGGGGTGTCCAATCAATAAGAACGCATATTAAGACAATGAGGTGTAGGCCGATTAGATCGATTTAATTTTTTTGTCACGTATTAAAGTATAAAAATTGTTTAAAAATACCAAATGAAGCTTACCATTAGAGGTACTTGTGGAGCAGCTAAAGCACCGAATCGCCCCCACATGGAACAAATCGAAAACATGAAGTGTCTGGTGCATGTAGGAAACATTTCTGTTGTGTACACATACAAAACCGTATACGCTATTGTCACACAACACTTTCCAGCCAAGAAACACGTCAGTTTATACCAGAAATAGTCTAAAATGACAAATGAGGATTATTTAGTCTAATGCAACAGAGTGGAGTATTTGCATATTTGCTGTAATAATTCACGACCCAGGTTGTGTCGTGCTTAGTAATTATTTAGGGGAAATTATTTGTTTAAAAAGCGTCCTGAATATGTGACACCTCCCATGATATAATACTGTTTAGATAATTTAAGTTTTACGTATAAAACATGAAGACATGTAAATATAATTTATTATTAAAATATTCTTACCTTGTGGTAAAAATTCAATCAAGTATAAAACAGCACCACCCAACATAAGTGTTATAAGCATCATCGTCCTTCTACCAACCCTTTCGTTAACAAGATAATAAATAAGGTATCCTGGAATCTCAACGGCGACAGTGAAAACAAAACTCAGATAAACATTATCAGAAACGTTCACCGAATGAATGGTCAGTCCGTAGTAAACAAAAACGCAACACATCCAAAGGAATGAACAGATAACTACACGCATATACAAAACTTTATTGAATACAGCTTTCCTAAAGGCTTTCCTAGCTTTGATCCATTCCTCCTTTCTAATTTTATCAAACAATTTCTCTATAGTTTCGTCCTCCAAAACTCTTCCGTTCGTCCGGGCTACCCTTAAGATGGTATTCTTGGCCTCCGTCTGCCTATCATGGCAAATCGACCAGCGTATCGACTCCGGCACGGTGTGGAAAAAGAGGAACGCTACGAGTCCGGGTATGTAAATCGTTCGCAACATCGTTCTCCACGATGCCGTGGACCAGGCCACTAATCCCAACATCATTTGACCTAAGGAGAAGGCGCAACTTATCACGGTGTTACCGACGGTGCGTTGGTCGTGTGGTACTATCTCCATTGCTGGAATACATTAGGTTTTAAGTTCATATTTTTGTCGTGATGATCCAATGTTAAACAACGAATTTTTGGGAGGATTTACCCTGTGTGTTATCCTTACCTAAAATAAAGGCGGCGCTATAAGTGGCAGAACATAGGGCGGTTTCTAGAAACTCTAGGAACAGAAACATAAAATAATGAAATGAAAATGACTTTAACGTTCCTATGAAACAACTTAGAAGCACGCTTATGATCATTATTCTCGCTCTTCCGAATCTAAAACAAATATCAATGTTAACGTTAACTGTTGTTAAGAAATCTAGACCACAAAATTGAACACAACTAAATTAATTAACTAAATCCCATACATACATATTCCCCCCATTTATGCATTTTCAAGTAATTTAAATTTAGATTTGAATGAAGCGACTTTCAGTGTATAATGATTGAAGGGCATTGATGAAAGTTGCTACTGAAAAAGAGGCAATTTAGATAAATACCCAATTAACTAACGAATATCCTGCAGTAAGCATAAAAAGACAGAAATTGAAAAGAAATAAGCAGGGAACGGGGGCTAGAAAGGAGAAAAGTTATAACTTCCTATCTCGAATGAAACGCTCATCAACAGCTGTATGTCACGGAGCCAAGATATTATCAGTGGGATATCGGAAGAATGTCAAGGTGTAAGTTTAAACGTCAATATTTCCTATCACGCTCTTTTATCTTGGGAAATGTGGCATGGTCATTCCCAAAAAATGTACAATGCATTCACAAAATGTATAAATGATTATTCTACAACTCAGCCACCAATAAAAAATAACTCATAAAACCTTACTTGTCTGACAAATATCCAGAGTAGGACAAACAGATCAACTCCCCGACCACATTGATGGTGCCGACAATGGTGAGTTTCCACAGATTACTGTCGCAAGTGATGCCGAACTGAAATCCTTAAAAAAATTACATGACCGTTACAATTTAGGACAATCTTCATTCATACATCATGCACAATTGTGGTTTCGGGCCTCTCGTAAACAAAACTTTGACAAACGACTGTTTTGTTTTTATTTATGCCCTCCGGCGTGCATGTATCATTTCGCGAGGCGTATCGCAGACATCTATTCGGGATATTATCCTTGTAAGGCACAAAGTCCTTAAGCCATTCGGGATTGTAGACGGTCTCGTTGCCCTCGCACTCTGATATGGAGCATCTGGAAGGAAAAACTTTTAGTCATGAGACGTTTTATGTTATGCTGATTAAATTCCGTGAGTAATTGTTGTATTAAAAATTTCGAGAACTAAATAATATAAACGGTCCAAGTTTAAATTGATAACCATTAAATAGAATTAAAGAGCAGAACGGAATACACGTATAACAAATGAGGGAATCCCTTTGTCAGTTCGGAAATAGAGAGTTGAACGAATTAACAGATAAAAGCACTTTTTAAATCGATTTAGGATTCGTTCGGTCCATACGCAAATTGGGAATAAAATATGCTAGTCAAGTAGGTAAAATGTAACAGTTTGTATTAGTCTCTTGTCAACACAGAAATAAATAAACAAATAAAGCTCACAATGTTGAATTTACGAATTGGAACTGTTCGAGTAAAAGTGTGCAGCACCAAATTCAATTCCGCCCTCTAAAATGTGAGCGTTCAATTGAAAGATTGATTTACACATAGTGTTTCGATTTGTACGTAGTACATCGGCTGTAAGTCACATAAAAATTGAACATTGGCGGATATTGTAAAATGCGCTCGATGGCCTATTATTTTCTGTGTGACTTACTCGCGAAAATTTTATTGAAAAATCATTGGACTGCATCAAATCTAACTATCTAACGACACGGAAACGCTGCAGTTAATTGTAGTTAACTCAATTTTACATTAATGTGTTGAATTATTTTATACCATGTTATGCACTACTGGCCAAAATACGTCTTGTCTTTTCAACCATATTTTAATGGCGCAACCATCCCAATAATCCTAATAATTAAACACACACCACAAGCATGTGCTCGAATTTTAAAATTCTTATAAACAAATAACGGCTTACATCATGTGTTTCCCTAGTTAAACAGTCAATAAAAAGGTCTGATCGAACTTTTGTTTGGCCACTGTGACTAAAAAATGTCTGGAAAAACGGGAGGTCAGTCATTTGGTTATAAAATGTCAGTGCTCGGGTCAATTTATTTTCTGGGTAAACCAATAGCTCTTTCGATTTAAGGTGCGGATTCGATTCAGCGAGCCGTATAAACAGGGACCAAGAATCAATCACACGCCGATTTAAAAGAGGGTTTAGTTATCAGAAAAGATAAAAACAACTGTGTGGGCCAGGCTGGTACGCCGAGGTACACTTTTATTTTGTCACTGCCCAATAAATTTACTTTTATTATTTCTCGTATTGTCTTCCTAACTCAATTTCTCTTTGATCCGCTGCAAAAACCGTCATTGGATTATACCCGATTCAATTCATTTGACGTAAACAGCAATAGCCGACAACATTGAATTCAAAATCCAATTGTTTTCATCATAAACTCATTCAAGTTTAATAGATTCAAAATGAAAAAATTGATTTGGGCATGTTGCATATGTTTTTTAAATACGTTCCTGTAACTATTTCAGTCTGTAATCTAAGCAACCAAACTTCTGAAATGGTTATGCCCTAAAGGCATGTCGGAAGATCCTGGAATTCGGACCGGTATTATTACTATCCTACCTTGTGGATAATGCTTATAGTGGAAACCGCCATGAATATCTAATACTGCTCAGTAGTTATTGTAAACATTTCAGGGAGTTTGCAGGCCTTGGTTAATAATTTGCCACGTAGATCGATTACCAAAAAGATTTTTAACCCAATATTTTAGAGGTAATTAATTATATAACAAAATTATACAGTGTTATACAGTGTTTGCTATAAGAGAACCACCTTAATGAATCTTTATTATTGAACGTGATTTCTTATGTTTTAGGTTTGTTAAAAATTTATACAAGAAATTTGATGGTGAAACTAGAAATATTGACGTAATTTCTTTTCCACTTGTTTACACCCTTTTGAAGTAACAACATATTCTTTTTATTTAAACTGACCTGGATATAATTATATATTTTTTTTTTTTTTTCTTTGTAATAGAAAGAAAATTAAGTTTATTAAATTTTTTATTAATTTTCTCCAAGTTAATTATTAATAATCATTCTCTCAATTAATTGTTTTTTATTTTATTATTAATTAACTCATATTTTTTAACATTGAAAATAACAATAAGGCATAAGGTATAAAAAGATAATTAATACCACGAAGATTGAGCCAACAAACAGATTGTGATATAGAGAAAGGCAACATTATGTAAAACAATAATTATAAATGTATATAAAATTGATGAAAGTCGCCATATAAGAAAGAAAATCAAGGCAAAAATGAAAGAACTTTATAAATGAGTATTAAAAAAAATTGAGAGAGTTTTTAATTTTGACTCATTTAAAAATTTAAACAATTAATTGTGAGAATCAGATGATTTTCAATTCTAACCATATAAAAGACTTCAAACATTAAATAAAAATTACTGAAATTTTCATTCTGGCACAAAAAAATAATAATAGTTTCAAGTTTCATATGAATAAAGAAAATTTGTTTGTCAGTTTCAAAAGAGTACAAACAAATGGAAACGAAAGAGTTTTAAAAAAATATAAAATCAGATAATAGTTTTGTCATTAAATTTTATGTATAACCTTTTTAAATAGCTTTAATAATAATAGTTATAAATTATGAAAAATTTGTCACATTTTAAGTTAATTATCTATATGAGCTTTGATTTGGATGAGGCATCTAAAACTTCATAAACCACATTTGTTCTCAACAATTCAATAACAGCTCTCTTGTACTAGACATTCTGTATAACAAACTTTATTATTTTCCTCCGTCATTTATTTATTCCTTGTAAATAGCTTTACAAAATAATAATAAATAATTATTTCATAATATTAATTATTGCTCGTTGTTTATATCACAGTATAAAATGCCATTTTGTTTTATATGTTTGTTAATATTTAAGGCATTAATATTTATTCATATATAAAAATAAAAATTTTAATTTAAATATTTTAAGTAGCTTTTACTCCGTAAATTTATGATTTACAATAAAATATACTACACATAAGTAACCACAGAAAATTTCAACATTTCCTTACCTGTACTTAATATCTCTTGTCGTAAATATATAACTCATAGGGCATACTGTATATACAATCGTAAAACATAAACAGGCATAATAAACTATTTGAAATTTTCCCCATGTTCCCAATTTCTCTAGCAATTCATCTATAGTTTGAACTTTCATTTTTTACCATAAACCAACCGATACTCTCACTCAAAATTTAATATTCGAAACACTGGTCAAGCTATGAATTCAAAACTCACAATAACATTGAAGTCCTCCATTTTTAGGTTGATTAAATTTTATTAGTGCCATCTATATTGTAAAATTAAAAGTTAAATTAAATACAGCACTATTCTCTGTAGAAATCCTTAGAAAACTGTAGATAACTGTCAAGGCAATTTGTTAGTTTACAATTCTTATAACAGATGTCACTCATATACTTACTAATTATAAATTATTTTGACAAAGGAAAATAAAGGCTCAGTACCAGCTCAGTATATAGTTCTAGAATTAATTAAATGTAATATTTAATTTTCACTATTTAGTTTAAACATTTTGTTTAGGATTGTCCGACCTAACCAATAATTAAATATAAATAATAAATAAAATTCAAAATAAAAAAACGTTATTGTAATATATTTATTATCTAAAAATAACACTGTGTACCTATATTCTAGTATATTTCCTAATGAATGCTCTCATCGCAGAAACATTCGTGTATACACCTGGCTTAAACCGTCTAGCGCATCCTTCTCCAAATGACACGATACCGACAAGAACATCATTTATCACAAGAGGTCCGCCAGAATCGCCTTGACAAGAATCTATTCTACCTTCCATATAACCAGCGCAGATCATGTTATCAGTAAGTTGAGGATAGGAAAGCTTACATACGTCGTGGTCCACTATTGGTACCTCAATAAACTGGAGCCTTTCTGACATAGAACTACCCTCTTTAGTAGCACCCCAGCCTGAAACAACTGCTTTCTGATATTCTAGAATATGCACATTGTCGTCGATAAGCTTGATTATTTGACTTTTGGGCCCTAATCTGATCTCAGTTTCCAGCAGCAGTAGAGAAATGTCAGAGTCGAGCGATGTGTGGTTAAATCTACGATGTTGGATAATCATAAGCACTTTAACTACTTGGCCGCCAAATTTATGAAAGGAAGATCCACTTCTAACAGACAAATCGGAAGCTTTCACACTAAAAAGGATGTTATAATATATAAAAATAAAATATATAAAAAAATATCTTACCCGTTAGTGCAATGTGCCGCTGTTACCGCCCACTCTGTATGAATAATTGAAGCACCGCAATGATGTCTTCCTTGATATTGTAAAGATAGTTGATATGGAAAAAATTCAATGTCGGCTGACAATCCTCCTACGATTTTTCCTTTGGGAATATCTGTGCTGTTTTTCGGAGCACCTGAAAAAAGTTATTAAAATCGTACCAACTTCTCTTAAAATAAGAAGCGTATTTATTTAGTCAAACAAATAAATAATACTAATAATAATTATCAACCTAAACAAGAAGCGAAAATCGGCAATAACCAAATTAACGGAGTCATTGTGTGTTATTTTTTGAAAATAATTACGGGTTTCCCGACTTATATACAAAAATGTAATAGGTAAGTGAACACATTCTTTTTCATATCTATTTGTGTTAATAGATTAATCAGTTAATTATAATTTTTACTTAAAATATTTATATGAATTCATTTCAATATTTTAAAAATGTTTCACATGTTAAAGTGGCGATTTCTTGACAAATAATTAAATTTTTTAATTATTAATATATGAGTACATATTTTTTATTTTTTATTTTATTTATACGACATTTTAATTATAAATTCTTAGGAATTATACATGATAGACAAACTGCTAAGTACACCGTCTAATAATTCAATAAAATGCAAAATATACAGGGACACAACTAAATGTTTTTTATTTACGGATCAAATAAATTACGAAATAATACAAACTGATTGGATCATGTTTATAGATTTCATATCATACATAACATGTTATATGTGAATAGATATGATAAGTAATACAATTGACATACTAAATTGTAACCAATACATAAAGCACTGTTAATTATTAAATTAATGCATATTTATGAACTTTTCATTAGAAATTAAAATATCAAAAATTATTTGATACCGTAAATATTATCTGCTTACTATGTTGTAGTTTATTTAATTAGTTAATTATAATTTATTATTATTATTAATTTACTCAAAATAAAGAACTTAATTTGATTTAATATTTTTTGTTTCTAAATGTCAGCTACAGATTTAATAAAGAGTTCAATCCGGGTGTATTAAAAAAAATAGCGGAGGTACCCATCTAGATCTGCCTTCTCCCCATAAAACAAGTCCTATTAATATGGCTTTCGAAATCAAAGGTCCTTCATTCCCTCAGAAAAACCACCGCAAATAATATTTCAAGTTATGGACTTACTAAATTTTGTTTAGGATTGTTAAATTTCAATAGTTAAATATAAATAATTAATGAAGTTCAAAATAAAAAAGAACGTCGTTTTAATATATTTATTTTCTATAAAAATAACAATGTGTTTCTATATTCCAGTAATTCTCCTAATATATCCTCTCATTGCAGAAAGATTAGTGTATACACCTGGCTTATATGCTTCAGCGCATCCTTCTCCAAATGAAACGATACCAGCAAGAACACCATTTACCACAAGAGGGCCTCCAGAATCTCCTTGACAAGCATCTCTTCCACCTTCCATAAAACCAGCGCAGATCATGTTATCAGTAAGTCTACCATACAACATGTTACACAGATGGTGGTCCACTATCGGTACATGGACTACCTGAAGTACGCCTGGCAATGAACCACCCTCTTGCAAGGTACCCCAACCTGTAATAGTTGCTGTGGAACCTTCCGGTATGTGCGCATTGTCATCAATAAGCCTAATTATTGCACTGCCCGGCCCTAATCTGATCTCAGTTTGCAGCAACAGTATAGAAATGTCAGAGTCGAGCAATGAGTAATCAAATTTAGAATTTTGGAAAATCATAGCCACTTTAACTACTTGTCCACCATATTCACGGTAGGAAGATCCACTTCTAACAGACAAATCAGAAGCTTTCATACTGAAAAAAATGAGATAATATTTTTTAAGAATTTTAAAAAAATATCTTACCCGTAAGTGCAATGTGCCGCTGTTACAGCCCATCTTTCACCAATAATTGAAGCACCGCAAATGTGTTTTCCGTGATATTGTAAAGATAGTTGATATGGATACTCCAAAATATTAGCTGAGCGCCCTCCTACGATTTTTCCATCGGGAATCTCTGTTCTGTTTTCCGGAGCACCTGCAAAATGTTATTAAAATCATACCAGCTTTTCATGAAATAACAGCGTATCTATTTAGTCAACCAAATATGTAATACTAAATTATTTTTAATAATAATAATAATTATAATAACAATATGGAATAATTGTCTACCTAAACAAGATGCGACAATCGGCAATAACCAAATTATCGGAGACATTGTGCGTTATGTTCTGAAAATGAGTATTGGTTTCCCAACTTATATACAAAAATAAAATAGGTGCAAGTAAGTAAACACATTCTTGTTCATATCTATTTGTGTTAATAGATTGATTAATCAGTTAATTATAATTTTTTACTTTAAATATTTATATGAATTCATTTCCGTATTTTGAAAATGGGTCACACGTTAAAGTGACGATTTCTCGACAATTAAAATTGTTAATTATTAATATATGACTAAAACTTTTTATTTTTTATTTTTATTTATACGACTTTTTAATTATAAAGTCATATGAATTATACATGGTAGAGAAACTGGTAAGTACACCACCACATAATAAAATGCACAATACACAGGGACACAAGTAAATATTTTTTTTATTTATGAATCAAATAAATTACGAAATAATACAAACTGATTGGATCATGTTCATAGATTTCAGATTATACATACATGTGAATAGATATGATAAATAATACAATTGACATACTAAATTGAAATCAATACATAAAGTACTGTGTTAAATATTTAAATAATGCATATTTATGTGCTTTTCATTAGAAATTAAAACATCAAAAATTATTTTTTATATTAATATTTATCACAAATATTTGTAATTATAATAACGTTACCGTAAATATTACCTACTTACTATGTTGTAGTATATTTAATTAATTATTATCTTACTCAAAATAAAAAACTTAATTTGATTTAATAATTTTTATTTATTTGTCAAATATCTTAAATGCCAGCTACAGATTTAATAAAGGGTCTTAATTCGGCTACATTAGAAAAAATAGCGGGGGTATTCCGTCTGGCACAGCCTTCTCCCCATGAAACGATACCTAATAATATGCCTTTCGAAACCAAAGGTCCACCGGAATCACCTTTGCATGCGTCTTTCATTCCCTCGGGAAAACCAGCGCAAATCATATTCCGAGTTATGGACTTGCCAAAATGATTTCTACATTCATTCCAACTCTTCATAGGCAAATTAACTGAATTAAGAATAACTGTGGGTGACGAACTTTTCTCGTGTTTTACACCCCAACCAGACACCACGGCCATATCGTTTGGTTTAACATTGACATTATTATAATCCGCCATTTTTATCTGTTTAACTTTCTGGCTTGGTGTCAAGGGACGCTCCAATTCTAAAACTGCTATGTCAAAGTCACTTGTGGCTTTATTGTAATTTGGATGAGAAGTGGCTCTTTTCACTTGAATAACTTCTCCACCAAATGTGGAAAACTCCGACCCAGCTCTAACCTGCAGGTCATTAGTATTTACTCTAAAAAATTGAATTCTAATAAAAAAATATTATTTTGGCAAAATAATTACCCAACAAGACAGTGAGCAGCTGTTAATATAAAGTTTTTGGATATTATTGCTCCACCACAACCAAACCGACCTTTTTCTTGCAAAGATACCTGATAAGGGAAATCATATATACTACTTTCTACTCCTCCCACAATTCTTCCCTCAAATGATGGTATGACTTCAGTATTGTTAGTTTTTACTATCTGTACCACTATGTCTGAAAACTAACACTGTAAATAATTTTGCAAACTATTAAATAACCACAAAATATTGAAAATTTGTTGAATATTCTTACTAGGAGGGATCGACCACGAATGAGTGATTAAACTTGCAAGAACCAAAGGTAAAAGACACATCTTAGTGGATCTCCCCATTTTCAACAACTGAATTACTAAAATGAAAATTTTTTATTTTATAAAAATTCTGTTTCTATTGATTAAAAATGATTTATTATTTTAATATAAATTGAATGATTGTGTATGTTAATAAAATAGCTTTTCATTTTATCGTATAAAAATATTTCAATGAAATAATAAAAAAAATTAAAATATTGATAAAATCCTCGACAAGAACATTTGATTCGAAACAATAACTGTCAAATGTTACCATGCAATATTAAGTAATTAAGTCATTTGTGAGTGTTTTGTATGAAATAGTAATTAATATATTTACACCACTGTATATCTAGGGGATTCCAAATTAATATTACATTAAAAAGTATCATATAATATTTTACTTACATATAATATTATGCTATACCATGTTTAAATAAATCTATTAACTTTGAGAATAAATTCTGTATATACAACTAAACGCAAAGCCTATAGATTTTCTTTCAGGTAGATAAAATAATATATTTCTAAATATAACAAAAATATTATTTATTATTAATAACTAATACATAGTAAAAATTATTTTTGTAAAAAGAGAATTAAATAAAAGTACGAAAAAAATTGTTTATTAAATGCAAAAATATTTACCAATATTTATTAAAGAATTATTTTAAATGTCAGTTACAGAACTAATAAATTCCCTTAATTCAACGATATTAGTGAAAACAACTGGAGAAACACTCTTATGGCAACCTGATGGTCCAGAAAGGACGCCTAGTAAAGCACCTGCTGAAACTAAAGGTGCACCAAAGTTTACTATACATTCAGCACCTTCAACGTAGTCACCACAAATCATATTCTGACTGAAACTTTGCCCAAAATGATCTATACATTGTTCCCAACTCTTTAACATTACGGAGGAAGATGAAAGAATTTGTGAATTACTAATATCAGAAGATCCCCATCCTGATACTACACCTAATACTTGTGACGGAACGTGATCTGCCAACTTTATTGCCTTTACAGATCCACTCAATATTAAGAGATATTTCAATTCTAAGATAGCTAAATCATTGTCTCCTGTATCTATATTATAATCTGGGTGATTATGTATTTTTTTTACTTGAACTACTTGACCACCAATCAAAGCATTTTCTGATCCGGCTCTCACCAACAAATCTGTAGGTATTGATCTAAAAAGGAGTATTTTAGTAAAACAAAAATATTTTATAAATTACCTACCCAAGTGTACAATGAGCTGACGTTAAACTAAACGTTTTAGATATAATGGCTCCCCCACATAGAAACTTTCCATTATTCTCTAGACTCACGTGGTAGGGAAATTTGTATATAGGACTCTCTTTTCCAGTAACATCCCTTTTTCTGATATGACGTCCAAAAATATCGTAATAAATTTCATTTGAAATATACTTGTAATCGTGTTCTTCAAAATTATAATCTTCATTTATATACGTGTGATACTCTGGTTCTTTTGATGAAGTTGGTATACGCTGAGTTGTTAAAAACTTAGACTCGTCTGTTTCTGAAAAACTACTAAAAAACTTAAAAATGAAATGAACATTAAAAAATTAATTCTATCAAAATCTCTTACTCGTCCACATGACCACGACTCAATAAATAAATTCACAAATAATATAAACATCAACAATATTTTCATAGAATTATTCATTTCGACAGGAAATAAATATGAATAAGAATGTTTTAGTAATAGATATATTTTATGTTTGCTAAAAGTTTATTATATTATTTCAACTTAAATTGAAATATTATCAGCTTTGACAGGACTATATGAAATATTGAACGTTGTACTATAAAATAAAATAATAAAATTATAAACAAAATAAAAATTGTGATACGGAAAATGAATGTCGAATAAATATTAATGAAAGTTTGATCCGAATTAATATTATTCAAACAATACAATACTATATATAAAACCTATCGAAAAGCGTTTGAATCGAACAATAATATTATATAATTATTAAAATTATAATAATTAAACAATATTAAGAGATTATTTATATTAAAAACATAAATCATTTTATTAATTAGAATAAGATACACTGTTGTTTGAAAAATATGTTTTCAATACCTCAGTTTTTAAAATGGTTGCACCTCAATAATTTATTATTCATTCCTACATATTATATGACTATGATGAACAAATTTATCACTAAAATAAACATCAAATTATTGAATATTATGAATAAGTAAATCAATTTTATTTAGAAAATTATTTTATATATGCTATTTGTACAAAATGTTTTGTTATTTGAACAAAGTGATGAAACTATAAAATTTATTTATTAATTACTATTAAATACACAGTAAATGGTATAATAGTCTAATAGTAAAACAAGAAGAGAAAATTATACTAAATGGACTAAATAAAAATTGTAAATATTTTATTCAATATTTCCCTCACACCTATTTTTAAATGATGAAGTAATAATTAATTAAATAATTTTATCAATTGTATAAAAAACTTCAGTCAGCGGTAATTAATTATTTTTTATTATTATCAACAATATGTACAATATCATAAACCTACAGACCAGTAATTTCAGTGACATAATCTCTTAAAGCGGAGACGTTGGAGTAGACACCAGGATAATTGGCATGTGCACAACCGTATCCCCAAGACACAATGCCCACCAATTTACCATCGGCAACGAGTGGTCCGCCAGAATCTCCTTGACAAGCGTCTTTGCCACCCTCTTGAACACCAGCGCAGATCATTTTGTCGGTAACTTCGCCGTCATAAGCCACATTGCAGTCTACATTACTGACAATTGGTACACTGACGACTTGGAGTTGAGGAGAGAGATCCCAATCGTATTCGTTAAGTAGACCCCATCCGGTGACGACGGCTTCCGTGCCAGCTGCAACCACAACGTTTGCGTCAACCAAAGCGATTGGCTGTGCGTTGTCGCCAAAAGTGATTTCTGAAGCCAATTCCAGGATGGAAATGTCGTTGTTGAGGGCCCAATAGTCGAACGCCGGGTTCTGATGGATCGCTGCGACATCAATTACTACGCCCCCTTCGTCGACAATTGAGGATCCGACTCTTACTTTCAATTCGTCAGCTTCAGTTCTGAATTAAAACACGTATATATTATTACTTAATTTTGTAGGTAACAACTAATTTACCCATCGGTGCAATGGGCAGCAGTCACAACCCATTTTTCGGAAATGATAGATCCACCACAAATGTGGGATTCATCCCACAACAGTGAAACCTGGTAGGGATAATCAGTGATGTTAGCGTCTTTGCCACCGACGATTTTCGGACTAGGCAGAGGTCTCTTGGTTTGCTTAAATTTTGGCGCAGCTACAAATTTTCATATTGATGATGATTAGGTGATTAAAACTATTAAATCTTACCCAAAACGATGACTGCGATAGAGGCAAGAGTAATCACTAATTTCAACATGATGAATGATGGATTTTGATCAAATTTACGGTTTTTATAGTTTAAGGTTTATCTGTATGTGCTTAATTTCAAGTACACATATATTAAATCTGTCGATCAGGAATTAGTTTTAAAGCCTTTGTTAACAAATTGATTAGATTTTTAAAATATTGCAAAGTTTAAGTGCGTTTTGTAAATGTTATTTCATTTCATCTTATCAATTTATATTTTTTAGTCCTATCAATCACACACACATTGTAATACAAATAGATATTTCTGTTGGTGTAAGTATAAGTAAGAGTGTAAGAGTAAATATAATATATTACAATATTGATTTTTAAAATTAAATTTATGATGTAAACGACTTACTATACATTGAAATATAAGTTATATTTACAAAATAATCGACAATAAAGTAAACTGGCAATAAAATTGTAAATTTTATCAGAAATTTAGTTACATATAATATTAATACATAAATTCACTTTTTAAAAATAGTTAAAAATTGTAGATGTTATCTTTACCCAAAAAATAATCTGTCATCATCTGACATATATTGTTTTTTAAAAAGAGTACTAAATCCTATCTCAGTAAAATAAAACACAGACACTGAAAAATACCGTTGCTTAATATTTTATTGAAATAATATTTAAATATCAACAATGTAAAGTAAAATCAGTACGAAAAATAGTAATAAATAAAATTCTATTTAAGGTGCACCTTTTTTCTTCTGAGAAGACATCAAGTTCAACGGATCCTTGTTGTATTTAGCAAAGATTTCACGTTTGAATCCATCGAATTGTTTTCGGTTCATGTTGTTCTGGTGTTCCTGCCACGGCGGCTTCGTGTGCTTTATCTGCAAACCCCAATGACAAGTGAAAATTGGTGAAAGCACAACAAACTCGTAACCAGCCACGTACATCTCGTATACCTGCAAAAATTAATTATAGCTTTCATAAATTGATTACAAATTCACAACTTTACTTGACTATTTCTTGTGTTCCGTATCCGATGAATCGTTCGTCGTGCGGTGGAACTGTGTCGGGGGCTACGTAAAAGGGTTCATAAAAGAATTCGAAATTGGTAACTGGATGACTAACATGAACGTCGTTATTCTCGTCAACAGTGTTCTGCCACCTAAAGCCAATTATTAACTATAAACATGCAAAAGATATATTATAACAGGTAGTACCTAGTAAAGTTGGTAACGAACTGATTATAAATGAAAACTTTGTGATGAAAAGGTCGCTCATCCCACATATTATATGGCTACGATGAACAAATTTATCACAAAAATAAACATTAAATTATTGAATATTATAAATAAGTAACACATCTTTATTGAGATAATTACTTTATATATGCTATTTGTACAAAATGTTTTGTTATGTGAATACACAGTAAATGATATAATAGTCTTATAGTAAAACAACAACAGAAAATTATACTAAATGAACTAAATAAAAATTGTAAATATTGTACTCAATATTTCCCTCACACCTATTTTTAAATGATGAAGTAATAATTAATTAAATAATTTTATCAATTGTATTAAAAACTTCAGTCAACGGTAATTAAATATTTTTTATTATTATCAACAATATATACAATATCACAAACCTACAGACCAGTAATTTCAGTGACATAATCTCTTAAAGCGGAGACGTTGGAGTAGACACCAGGATAATTGGGATGTGCACAACCGTATCCCCAAGACACAATGCCCACCAATTTACCATCGGCAACGAGTGGTCCGCCAGAATCTCCTTGACAAGCGTCTTTGCCACCCTCTTGAACACCAGCACAGATCATTTGGTCGGTAATGTCGCCGTCATAAGCCACATTGCAGTCTGCGTTACTGACAATTGGTACACTGACGACTTGGAGTTGAGGAGACAGACCCCAATCGTCTTCGTCAAGCAGACCCCATCCGGTGACGACGGCTTCCGTGCCAGCTGCGACAACAACGTGTGCGTCAACTAAAGCGATTGGCTGTGCGTTGTCGCCAAAAGTGATTTCTGAAGCCAATTCCAGGATGGAAATGTCGTTGTTAATTCTCGTATCGTCGTACGCCGGGTTCTGGTGTATCGCTGCTACATCAATTACTACGCCCCCTTCGTCGACAATTGAGGATCCGACTCTTACTTTCAATTGGTTAGCTTCAGTTCTGAATTAAAACACGTATATATTATTACTTATTTTTGAAGATATCAACTAATTTACCCATCGGTGCAGTGGGCAGCAGTCACAACCCATTTTTCGGAAATGATAGATCCACCACAAGTGTGATATTTGCCCCACAGCAGTGAAACCTGGTAGGGGTAATCGGTGATATTAGCATCTTTGCCACCGACGATTCTCGGACTAGGAAAAGGTCGCTTAGTTTGCTTTATTTTTGGCGCAGCTACAAATTTTCACATTGATGATTATGATTAGATGATTAAAACTATTAAATCTTACCCAAAACGATGGCTGCGACGCAGGCAAGAGCAATCACTAATTTTAACATGATGAATGATGGATTTAGATCAAATTTACGGTTTTTATAGTTTAAGGTTTATCTTTATGTGCTTAATTTCAAGTACTCATATATTAAATCAGTCGATCAGGAATTAGTTTTAAAGCCTTTTAAATATTGCAAGGTTTATAATATAATAATATTTATTATAATAATTAATAATAATTAATTAATAATTAATTTATTTATAATATTGTACGTTTTTTAAAGATTATTTCATTTCATTTTATCAATTTATGTTTTTTAGTCCTATTAATCACACACACATTATAATACAAATAGATATTTCTGTTTGTGTAAGAATAGGTAAGAGTTTAAGAGTAAATATAACATATTACAACATTGATTTTTAAAATTTAATTTACGATGTAAACGACTTACTATACAATGAATAATAAGTTACATTTACAAAATAATCGATAATAAAGTAAATTGACAATAAAATTTTAAACTCCATCAGAAATTTAGCTACATATAATATTAATACATGAATTCACTTTTTAATAGTTAAAAATTGTAGATGTTATCTTTACGCTGATAATCTGTTATCATCTGACACATTATATTGTTTTTTAAAAAGAGTACTAAATCCTATCTCATTAAAATAAAACACAGACATTGAAAAATACCGTTGCTTAATATTTTATTGAAATAATATTTAAATATCAACAATTTAAAGTAAAATCAGTACGAAAAATAGTAATAAATAAAACTCTATTTAAGGTGCACCCTTTTTTTTCTGAGAAGACATCATGTTCAACGGATCCTTGTTGTATTTTGCAAAAATTTCACGTTTGAATCCATCGAATTGTTTCCGGTTCATGTTGTTCTGGTGTTCCCGCCACGGCGGTCTAGTGTGCTTTATCTGCAAACCCCAATGACAAGTGAAAATTGGTGAAAGCACAACAAACTCGTAACCAGCCACGTACATCTCGTATACCTGCAAAAATCAATTATAGTCTTCATAAATTGATTACAAATTCATAACTTTACTTGACTATTTCTTGTGTATCCGTATCCGATAAATCGTTCGTCGTGCGGTGGAACTGTGTCGGGGGCTACGTAAAAAGGTTCATAAAGGAATTCGAAATTGGTAACTGGATGACTAACATGAACGTCATTATTCTCGTCAACAGTGTTCTGCCACCTAAAGCCAATTATTAACTATAAACATGTAAAAGATATATTATAACAGGTAGTACCTAGTAAAGTTGGTAGCGAACTGATTATAAATGAAAACTTTGT
The DNA here is from genome assembly GCF_024364675.1 of Aethina tumida. Taxonomy (NCBI): domain Eukaryota; kingdom Metazoa; phylum Arthropoda; class Insecta; order Coleoptera; family Nitidulidae; genus Aethina; species Aethina tumida. The sequence goes on along the minus strand of NC_065437.1, from coordinate 16,030,623 downwards.
GATGAAAAGGTCGTGCCAGGCCCTTGTTAGCTAATCGAATTAATTCAGTCTTATTAGGAGGGAAGCGAACTCTCTCGTCGATTTCGTACGTGGGTATGACGTACGCACATTGTCTCTTACATTTGGCATTCAACAGGAATACATCCAGATTTTCTGCCATTCCCCTGCTGGGTATTATATCAACATCTGTTAGGAAGACATATTTACTCTGACAGTTCTTTCGTGCCAAATTCCTCATAAGGTTTTGAGGATAGGGCATCTTCATGCGCCACACCCCGTTCTTCTTTTGCATCTCCCTAACCAGTTGTTGAAGATGTCCGACGGGATTGTCGCAGTCCATTTGGTCCAGTCGCTCAAAATCAATTTGATACTTCTTTGGCCTGCGCTCCTTCGGGAGTGCTAAATGAAACGAGACCTTGTCTTTAATTTTAGAATCACATTTTCTTAAATATAAAATATATAGGAGGAGTAGATTTAACTCGTCTTCGTTTCCCGCGAATGTGGCTAGTGATATAGGCCCATTCCAGTGATTCGAAACTTCTATGATCGAAGCCAATTTTTCCAAGGAACTTTGTGTAGCCAGACATGTTTGAAATAAATCACTGATGGTGGTGAACTTTCCTCCCGTGAGGATGTGATCGAACAATTTGTACTGGTGGCGCGTATCCCATCTGCCCAGCTTTAAGTCCAGATTAGGGAACGGTCCGTTAACGGTTTGTTCCAAATCTGATTCGCACGGTTTTTCGATGATTCTGATGCTTGGCCTTTGTACAGGAGAACTGCTCTGTATGCAATCCGGCGTGTAGAGAAGTTTGAAGGTTATTAGGATATTGTACAGTGAGAGGAAGACTAAGGCAGATATGCATATGTTCCATAAACGACATGTTCCCTGTAAAAATATATACATATAACTAATATTTCATTAAAAAAACATAATAAATTATATTAATATAATTAATAACACTGTCTTTGTATCGACAATTGATTGTATTAGGTGCTTGTTGACGTTTAGTGCAAGTTCATCATGAATCAATAAATATTATATTATATAATATTAATACATCCAATCCAATCCACTTGTACGTATTATTTATTTAGATAATAAATTAATAAACTTGAAAACACCGTGAAGCATTTAAAGAACTTCCCACTGCCTAATTTCTTGGCTATTTAATTACATTTTCTAAATGATTGTTTAGCACCCTCAACAACTGCTACTTAATTAATTTTCATTACCGTATTATTTATTTAATTTAAACTTGTTTACAGTTTACAGAATGATAATGTCATAAAATAATAATAATAATAATAATAATAATAATAATAATAATAATAATAATAATAATAATAATAATAATAATAATAATAATAATAATAATAATAATAATAATAATAAAATAACAAATAATTTATTTAATATATTACTTGTTACTTATTCATTTATAAATTTATACAGATATTTTTTGGATTTGTTATTTTTATAAAAAAAATAATTATGCTTCTAGTTATAACATCAATACTATGTTATTTATTATGTAAATAAATCCTACTTTAATACGCCCACAAATTGTTAATACAATATTCTAAAACTTTTTAATTCAGCTCAATTTAGGGTAAAAGTATAAAATATATTTTAACAAATTGTAATGTAGTTAATTAAATTTAATTTTGGATAAAACAAAATAATCAACTTATAAACATACCTGAATCATTTGGTTAAGGAGTTCGAAAAATTTTACATTATTAATGTCACTCTAGATAGAAATTGTAACATCCATCATTTAAGAACACCTAAACTTAACATTATCCTTTCACGTTATTTAGCTGAATTGATCACAAAACTCTTTCGGACATAAACAAAAAAATACTGGTCCTGATTTGCTACTGTGTTGCACTGCATGAAAACAAGCAGCTCTTCTGCGCATACGCAGTGAATCCTATCGATTTTCGCAGGGACTCTTTGAATTTGTACTGCAGCGGGAATTCAATATTTGATAAAGGCCCAAAGGGGGAATTTTAATTCGCAAACGGGCAATTCATGTTTAGTTAATTACTTCGTACATTTAGCGTGGCATGACGCTTGACTCATCATTTTACTCGTTACACAGGTTCTAATGTTTTTTCTAATTATTCTTTCTATCTATTAATTATTCATATTGGCCTCGCTCATTAAAACACAAAGAAGAGAGATTATTTAATTAAAACATTGAATAATGTTAGTGATACAGGAAAGTAATTTAGCTTTCTTACATTAAATTTCAATAAATAAAATTTTAATAATTTTTTATTTTTAACAACAATATAATATATAGATGAAAGATAGATAAAATTCAGTTAGTTTTTGAGTTAAATATCTTGAGATAGAATTTTTGACATCACCCAAATTGGGTAGGTGAAGCTGTACCTTCCACCCGAATTTATTAATTGTTTCCAGTGTTCGTCTTGCACAGTGTGGTCTTGCACTGTCGTGTTGCAGAACGACACCTTTTCAGTTGACAATTATCGGATACTTCTCGACTAAAGATTTGTTCTCTCCATTTTATTGTCCACATTAAAGGTTTGCATTAACAGTTTATCCAAGTTTCAGCACTTCAAAGTGAACAATTCCTCGAATACTCCACCAAACACAGAGAAGAGTCTTTTTGGGATGTACATCCGGCTTTTTGTGTTTTGAATTATCATATAGGACCCACTTTTAAGTCTCCAGTAATCAAAGGATCAAAAAACGGTTCAATATGGCGTCGTTGAAACAATACGTTGCATATGATTGATCGGTTGGCTTTGTTCTTTTCGGACAGATTATAGAAGAACCAAGCACTAGCTTTGCTTCTTTTTCTACTGTAAATGGAACTCTAAAATCGCTACTGAAATTGAACAAATATCAATAATTTAAAACAAACTTGTATTTAAAAAGTTAATATTATTTTATTCCTACCTACGTTTCAACAACCAATGCAAAACTCCAATCACTAAATAACTAAACTGTTTCAACTGTTTTTTATATAATAATTTTATAGGAATTTTCACATTGACCATAATAATATCAATATTTTTAAGAAAGCATCATTACGAAATAATATTAATTAATCACTTAAAAATGTGCACACTCTGGATTATTATATTATTTATTATTTCACAAACATGATCATTACAAAATTTGCTATTTTAGTAACAATATAGTTTTTTTTCTTTACAATAAAACTATTTTGTATATAAAAATATGTGTTTAATCTCTGCAAATGCATGTATCATATTTGCAATACCCTCCTGATTTTAGTTTCATGTAACAATATAAGGCACAAGGCGCATGATTGAGTGATGCTTTGATACCAAGAAAATTAATGTTTGTGTTGCAAGAAGGGCCTCTCGGAACATCTAGAACCATAAGTGTTTCGTATTCAGAAATTTTAAATAACACAGGTATCGTACTTACCACCATCATAATCTTCATATTCTTTATCATAATTCTTTTTTGACTGTCCATAAGTACTGATCACCATAACAGAAACCAGAACATAAATAATAAACATATGTTGAAGCTTGCTCATTTTGCCAAAAGCAGTGTGAAGAAAATGGTTGTCTTTATATACCTTGGGTTTATTAATCATTTGATTCAGTCGTTTTTATTGCTACGTGATTTATTATTATTTTGTAATAAAATAAATCTACTTTTATAAATAATAATGATTACAATACATGTTTTTATATGATTATTCTTTTCTCTACACATACTCGCCAAACTCGTTGTTTATTCCAGAAAATGTTCAATTTAGAACTCGAAATTACTTCCTGGGGTACCTTATCATTTTTTATATATAGTAATTTTCAATTGAATTTTATTACGTTTGCGACAAAATATTTATTATTTTCTTATCAATATCTATTATTTGGAGACATATTCACATTTTACTAACCATATTAATTCCAATATTTTTCAGAATGTATAATTACAAAATAATTCGTAGTAGTTATAGGAATTATTTTAGAAACATTATATTCTTGATTTTTTTCAAATAATTTTCAATAAAACTATTTGGTATATAAAAGTAAAAGTTTAATGTCTGCAAATACATACACCATCATGGCAATACCCCCCAGTTTTTAGCTTTAAGTAACAATGAAAAGCACAAGGCATATGATTGAAGGATGCTTCAAAACCAAGAAAGCTGATATCTGCAGTTCCAATACTACAAGAAGGACCGTTGTAACTAGGAAGGCCTAAAATTAAATAAGTGTTTCATAAACAGAAAATTTATATCATACAGCTACAGTACTTACCATAATTTATATAGGTTTGTCCATAAACGTTAGTGCTGATCATCATAACAGAAACCAGAACATATATAATAAACATATGTTTAAACTTCTCCATTTTGGTGATAGCAGTAAGAAGGAAATTTTTTCCTTTATATACTATATGTATGTATGGATTTATCAATCATTTAATTCGGTTATTTTTATTACTAAGTGATTTATTATTCTAATCAAAAATAAATTTACTTTTATCGATAATAAAGTATTTATGCTTTTTTTGTTCTGTAGATTCGTCGCGTGTTTGCATAATTAATTTATGCCTTTCGAACTTCTTGTTATTGCTCTTTGTTGTTATAAATTAATAATGTTAATAATTAATAAAAACTTGAATTTAAATATAATCCGTTTTTATAAAGTTTTTATGATTTTTTTCAAAGTAAAAGTAAAGTAACAACGTTATAAATTATTTAATTTTAGTTTGTCTTTAGTAGTTTATGCATACGGTGTTTAGTTAATACTAAGTAAAGTTAGATAAAAATGCAAAAAAGTGACCCGAATAAAACTGCCGAAGATCTTAAGACTAAATATTCACATTTGGGGGTGTCTGTCAATATCATAAGACGTAGGCTAAGAGAAAATAATTTTCATAGAAGAAGGCTTGTCAAAAAAGAATAAAATAAAGCTGCTAATAAACTCCAGTTTGCACGAGTGCACTTAGACTGGTCGAAAAAAAGTGGAAAACTGTATTGTTTTCTGACGAAAGTAAATTTAATTTATTTTCTTTAGATGGATTTCTATAGATTAGATGTCCAGTCAACAAACGGTTTGACATTATATCAAATTAAGCAAGGGGTGGAGGAATAATGGGTGGAGCTCACTTGTTTCTTCCATGAAAAGAAAATGTCAAGGGGAAATAATAAATTATTGATTGAAGTTTTGTTTGATTTTAATTGTATATTCCAATTTAAACAACTATATTTAGAAATTTGTTTCTTTACTTATGTCCTGTACTGTATATTCAGAAACGCATGAAAAATAAGTAACAATCGTCAGGATTTTTGGGAACATACAGGGATATCTTAAAATAATTTTTATCTAATATAAATCATTATTAGAGTTTGATCCGATGTGAAAATATTTTTCCATTTAATTACCATTCATTTCCGTATATCTAAAAAATTTTCGTATTCCTTCTATCATACGATCGCTAGAATCCTTAAAAATAACATTCATTTTAGCAATAATTTTATATTATTATTTTTTTTAAATTTGCATACATTTTGTATAATAATTTACAATAATTTTTTATTAAGGGTTATGTTTACGAAAAATGTCACTTTTTTATTGTAGCGGAGCCGTTTTTAATCTGGGCTAGGTGTCATATATTATTAAGAAAACAATTATTATAACTATGTTAAAAGTATATTTGTTTTCCAAACATGTTATCCCAAAAATGAGAGCTTGTTTTTCAAATAATCTTTAATTTTTTGTCTGCAAATACATTCTCCTTGATTATCGCAGTATCCACCAGTGTAAAGGAGAATTATACATTTAGTTGCACATATCGAATTATTCGCCTTGAAACCTGTACCAAGAATGTTAACATCGAGACTCAGAGCATCGCAAGTGAAACGCTTAACTCGTCTTCCATGTTCTAAAATTAAATAAATATCCATGATTAAAACATAAAACTTTCAGACTGTAAGTTTTGAACCCTGTTACCAGTGGTATTCTCATGGTGACAAGAAAATTAATGTTTCAACCAAGGTTAAAATTGAATCTTAACAGTAACCTAAATAATAAATACTATTTACCCGGATACTGATCATCGTCTTCCGGTATTAATGGTCCTCCATAAGCTGAGATAACTAAGGAAGCAAGGAGAACACAAAAAGTGAGAAAATGAAGTTTTTCCATTTTACCGATAACTTCTTACCTAATATTTATAATGTCTTGCTTTTATATATCCCTGGTCTATCAACTCTAGTAGTTATGACTGTGATTGACCATTGTTCTAGTTAATGTAACAATTATTTTTTTTTAAATTAAAAATAGATAGACGTCCTAAAACATTTCAAAATATTTAATAATTATTAAAAATGCGATAAATCTTCATCAATCTAAAATAGATTTTTCATAAATAAAATCCAAACCAGAGTTGTATAAAAACGAATAAATATTTATTTATAAAATCAATTTTAGTTTCTACATTCGCAGACTGCTTCATCATTACAATGTCCACCCCGCTTCCTTAAGAACAAACAATGCGCTGCACAAGCTGAATGGTTGAGTTGTCCACCGCTTCCAAGAATGTTGATGTTTAAACTCAAAAGATCACAAGTTACACGTTTTACACGTCCCAAGGGGCCTGAAAGACGACTGTATTAATAAAATTGCATTTATAGCTCAATCAGTGTCATTAGCATAATTGTTTATAACATAAATAAATTACTTACGTCCTCCATCTTCGAGATCCACCGTTAGCAAAGGTTTTCCATAAGTGCTCACTACCATGACCGAAAACAGGACGCAAAGTGCGAAAATATGAAGTTTGTTCATTGTGTTTGTTGGTTGTGAATGTTTATTGTTGAATCTTTCAATTGGCTTTATATATACGAAGAACTGGTTACATGTTTTCATCTGACAGGGATTTCACCGTGATATTTGTATATTTCAAAGAATCTTAGTTCCATAAAAATAAACTGATTTCTGTTTAATTAATTGTAATTAGCAATGTTTACATACATATGAGAATTTATGTCTTATGTAGTAACAGAGGTCAAGGGGAATTACATTATCAATTAAAAATTTGAAAATTGATAAAATCCGGTGTTTAACAATAGTTATAATATATATTTATAATATTAATATTTCATCACTTCTAATCTATCATTTTAACACATTACAAATATTAAAAAACATTTGTTATCAATGTTTTGGACATTAGAATCCGAAAAACTTAATTTAACTTAGTTCCAATTTTTATTAATTTATCCAATTTTTTGTCGATTGAAATAAGCTTATTGGTTTTCACTTTAACTGTTAATTATATTTTGAAATTTAATAACTAATTTTAATAATTAATTGAATAGATGAAATGAATGAATTTTATATGTGGTAAAATACCATCTTTTTCAAAAAAATAAAATTTAGTGATGATTATTTTAACTAACTAAATAAAAACTAAATTTTTTCCGGATCATTTTTCCAAATAATTGTTTGAAAATTAGTCTTAATAAAATAAATTCTACTTAAGAAAATCGGCAAATACAAACACTTCAAGAATTTTCCTACGATTTGGTCAGAAAGAAATCACTGATACCAATAAACTCGAAATAGAAATTATAGCATAGTTTATATTCCTCATATTCTACTTCATCGGGCAGCAATGACCAGCATGATAATGAACCATTATACCAAATAAGACAATTGTTTTTACCTTTATCAATCGTATAATATTTTTACTATGATAGACTATTGATACAAGAAAATCAATTATTTTTTATTAACACTATTGGGGTTCCCAAACTTTTATTAAACCTTTAATTTATAATATTTTCTTTTTATTCTGCAAATATTCTGAAATATCTAAATTATAGTATTCTTAATTTGCAATAAAACTCCTTAATATAAAACAATAAATATTTATTAATCAACTAAAATTTTATTTTCTACAAACACAAACACCGTCAGCATTGCAGTGTCCGCCTTTCTTCTTCAAATACAAACAGTGAGCCGCACAAGCTGAATGGTTGAGTTGTCCACCGCTACCAAGAATGTTGATGTTCAAACTCAAAAGGTCGCAAGTTACGCGTTTTACACGTCCGACATGATCTAAATTAAAGGAAGAAGAAACATTAAAACAAACAAAAGAGAATTAGAAGCTGCACCGTACCTAATCTGTATTCTTCATCTTCAAGTTCTTCGGGTACCAATGGTTTGGCGTACGTGATGAGTACCACGGCGGAAAGTACCACACACAAGGCAAAGATGTTTAACTTGTTCATTGTGCTGTTGTGACTATCGGCTGTTGCAGTAGAAGATAAACCGCTTCTTAATACGACATTTATATATGCGAATTGTTATCGAGCATTGGGAGACGGGCTCTGGCTTTTACCGATCAGGGAATTACCCGTAATTCTTTTGAAGTAATTTATTGCTTGAATAAATAATTTCATGTTTGGTTAATTAAATTGGTCACTAACGTATATAGCATATAAGATTATTACGTATACGGGAATTATCTCTACTTTTATCTCCATGTTTCTAATTATTTTACATGTATTTTGTATGTGTATTAATAAATAGCTTTAATTAACTTACTTTCAATGTAAATTTTATTGTACAACTTGTTGCTATATTTACAGCGGCGGTCAGAGAAATAGCACACATTGTTATCTTAACATTAATGATGAAATAATGCCATTATTCATTATGTATCTAAATCAAAATAATTTCTACTTAAATTAAATCTTAAACGAAATAAATGTGAAATGTGGCTGCTCACAGAAATAGCACATATTTGAAAAATGTATATTTGTTAAATAATTTATACACACCTGTAAATAGTGAAACAAATATTCAATGAATAACCATCATTAAAATTTGATGCTTTTTGGTGTTTTAATAGAGATTACATATAATTCCACAAGTTTTCAATAGTATTTAGATCAGGTCAATACCCTGGCCAATTGAGAATCTCTTTTTATCTTTTAACCAACTATGAACAACTTTTGTTACACTGATTCATATCATTATCACTGATAAAAATCCATGTAACTATCGTTGATAAATTATTGCTTTACACCTCTCTTGATGTCTCTATATAGTGTCTACGAAATGGTCCATTTTACTGATAATTTTTTGTAATGGTCTTACACCATATCAAGGAAAGGAATCTAAAAAAAAATATTCCATCGTGTTTTATTGTGTTTGAAATATATCTAAGATCCAAACTTCTATCAGGAGGACGATGATTAATTATAATTTTTACCATCTGATCTTGTTGTATTGAACATGGATCCATCACTTCAAAGTATCTTTCGCCAAAATTCTGGAGGATAATTAATACATTTTTGTGCAAACTTTTAGTCTTGTTCGAATATTCTTTTTTGATAAAAATGGCTTCTTTACAGAAATAAATCATTGCAAGTTTTGTTCATTCAATCGACGTCTGATTGTCCTACTAGACACATTGATACACTGTATGACTGATGTTTCCGATTTCTATGTCAATAAAAGAAATTATGTTGTTGTTAGGACATTTTCTTATTTTATTTTCAATTTAGTGTCGTGTTTCCTATTTATTAATAAACATTGTAAAACCATTTTTCGGAAACATCATAAGTTTTTAGCGATATCAGCAATATTTAGACCTTGATATTTTATGTTAATTATTATTTTCCTCTTCTTTGGAGAGTATTATGTTTTCTTCTCATTGAAAGTGAATTTATTCAATAAAATAATATATCTCCTACTAAGTATAAATTCTAACTATTAAGAGTATTATTAAATACTTACACAAAACGTAAATACATTTGAATGTACTATTTGTTTGGCCAACCAAATTAGACTTATATAAGATGTGTAACAAAAAAAAGCCAAAAATAAGTATAAAATGTAAATCCTTTAGTGAAAAGTTTGATTTTAAATTTTGTGCTATTTGTCTGGCCACTACTGTACATTTATAAATAGAATAATTCATGTATATTCAATAGTCGGTATTGATACATAATTTATTTGATTCACCAAAGGAAATTTCTCTTTTTGCATATTTTACGAATGAAACAATAAAATTGTTTGACTGTATAATTTTGCAAATTTTAGTTTTCGTTTATTCAAAGACGTACCCATGCCGACATTTTGGTGACCGAGATCATTAAAAGTTTGAGAACAGACTACAATTTTAAAAATGATAAAATAAAATGTATTTTTTGGAAAAACAATAGTTAATTATTTCGATGTAAAACCACATTAAAAATAAAATAAAACATTTTGTTTATCTTAATTATCTATCACACAGTACCTGAATAACTTAATTTAACCTAGTTTTAATTTTTATTACTTTTCTCAAATATTGCCTTTTTTTCTTAATCCGAACATTTGTTTTCTCTAAAGAATGAATAATTATTTTAATAGTTTATTGATAAATGTAATTGATTTAAATTGAATTAATTTTTACTGTGACTATTATGCCAAAAAATATTATTATTTCAGCAATATTTATTGAAGAAATTTAATTTTAATATCTACAAATACAAACTCCATCTTTGCAGGAACCACCTTTCATCAACCTCAATATACAAGAGGCGGCACATGCTGAGTGGTTAAGTTGTCCACCAGTACCAAGAATTTGAATATTTGAACTCAAAAGGTCACAAGTCAGACGTTTTACTCGAGCAAGACCTAAATTATAGAGAAGAGAAACATGAATCCAAATAAAATAAAAATAGAAATTTCACCATACCTGCTGCTTTTTCGGGCAATGGGTTGGCGTAGATGTTGAGCACCATGGCGCAAAGTACCACATACAAAGCAAAAATATTTAATTTGCTCATTATGTTACTATAACTATCAGTTATTGTTGCACACTGATTAATCTCTTCTTACATGCTTTTTATATATGCCATTTCTATTTGTTACTGAATTAATTTACCTTTATCAATCGCATAAATTTTTTTACTATGATGGACTATTGTGTTAAAAAAATGTGTATAATTTTTATTAACGTTAAAGAGGTTCCCAAACATTTTTTTTAAATAAATTTTCCTTATTTTACAATAAAATTACATTATACAAAACAATAAATATTTATTAATGAAATATAATTCCCAAACTTTTACTAAACCTCTAATTTATATCTTCTTTTTATTCTGCAAATATCTAAATTATAGTCTTCTTAGTTTGCAATAAAACTCCTTAATACAAAACAATAAATATTTATTAATCAACTATAAATTTATTTTCTACAAACACAAACACCATCAGCATTGCAATGTCCGCCTTTCTTCTTCAAATACAAACAGTGAGCCGCACAAGCTGAATGGTTGAGTTGTCCACCGTTACCAAGGATGTTGATGTTCAAACTCAAAAGGTCGCAAGTTACGCGTTTTACGCGACCGACATGATCTAAATTAAAGGAAGAGGAAAAATTAACACAAACAAAAGAGGGTTAAAAACTGTACCATACCTAATCTGTATTCTTCATCTTCGACTTCTTCGGGCACCAATGGTTTGGCGTACGTACTGAGTACCACAGCGGAAAGCACCAAACACAAGGCAAAAACGTTTAACTTGTTCATTTTGTTGTTGTTTGTATCAGTTGTCACTGCAGGATGATAAACCGCTTCTCAGTCCGACCTTTATATATGCGAATTCTTATCGAACATTAAGAGACGGGCTCTGGCTTTTACCGATGAGGGACTTACCCGAAATCTCGCAATTCTTTTGAAGTAATTTGTTGCTTGAATAAATAAGTTAGTGCAGCAAAAAATAATATCGCAATAGTTCAAAGGTGAAATGAGGTCGCCACGGCAGAAATGGTTGAAAAATTCACGTGGTTGAAAATTTGGATGTGAAATGGCATCAGTTTTTTGGGAAAACTTTTATTGATTATCTAAAAAAAGTAGAAAACCACCAATGATAGTAATAAGATAAATGCGACCGATTCACATATTCGTAATTGGAGCGGACAAAATTAATTAATTAAAATTCAAATTACTTCCTCGCGCTCAGTACTCGCCATATTTAGCCTCGTTGGCTATTTTCTATTTTAAAAACATGAAAAATTACTCGTCAATAAGTAGAAGTTTGCGGATGCTGACTACTTTGAAAATTTTGACATTGTCACTATAGATAGGGTATCAAAACTATTGAAAATCACTGGAAAAAGTACATCGAGCTAAAAAGGTAGATTCTTTTTTCCGATTTTTTCAGTTTTTTTTCTCTCAGGCGGGTACTTTTAGCACTATCCTCAGATAATACACTGCACCTTACTTTACATACACGTACAAGGATTGAACATTACTAAGATGAGGAAGACCTTTCTATTAAAATTAAGAGCTCATCTTTGGAAAGCATGTCTAAGAATCAATTTTTCAGATTAGGAAGTTAAAAAAAATAGATGATTTTTTTGGCCCACCTTAATATTCATACCTTATCGATTATTGATTTGAATGGTATACGTTTATTAATTTTTATTATCGTCAATAAAATTAAAATTCTATAATTATTAGAAACGTAATGTTAAACGATATTAGTAAACTTGTAAATATTCATCATGATTAACACGGTACAAAACAACGCGGAGAATCCCCGCTGTCTTCTACTTCTCAGTAATTTAATCTCCAAAAGTATAAATATAATAACAAAAGCAATTGCAGTCATTTTGAAATAAACCGTTGCAAAATGAATATTAAATACAAACTTTTCTTTTTCTTTTTATTAATTTTTTTAATAATAGTTTTTCTACAATAGATTGTGAGACAATAGAAACTAAAAGTAAGTTGCTTAGATTATTCATTACTAGTTTATCTATTATTTTTTTTAGTTATTTTAAGATCTAAGAGGAATGTATGTCTTTCATCCCCATCTATATTGGGCGTAAAAATTCCTACAGCTTGCGATCTTCACTGCAAATCTTTCTATGGGCCAAAGAAAGTTGGATACTGCAAAAACTCTGTTTGTCGATGTAAATAAATTACATAATGATTTTGTTATTTATTTAACCTTGATGTTTTATAGAAAATGAACAAACATTTCATAAAAATATGTGTATTTGACTAGTAATTAATATGTACATTAAACAATTTAAAAAACTATCACAAAACCAATAAATAAATATAGCTATTTACAAATGAAAACTTAATCAAACAGTCTTCTATCAAATGCTTACAAAACATGTAAACGTTTTTTGTCATTCATCAATGTTGCGTGAGTACGGTCGGTGGCAGTTACGAATCGTATTCTGGGTTGCTTGCAGTGCTGAGTAGTACTACTACTAGTACAGCTAGGGAATAAAACACACTGTCAGGTTTTTATTTCCCTCTTACTTTTGATACTCAGTGCTTTGCAGTGCAAGTAAGGATTGTCTGTAAGGTCCCACTAACCATCTGTGACCAATCGTACCTTAAAGAAATCATGTGTAATGTAATACTACAACTATAACAACATCCACCATAACATAACACTTAATCATATTCTAAAATAATAAATTACATTTGGCGGAACTGGGTATGTCGGTAAATTTGCCAATACTGGCTTTTTCTTATTACGCTTCAAAACGTCGATTATTCGTCCTAGGTTTACGTAATTTTTTCCTAACAACAACCCCAATTGCAAATATAACACATAACCCTGCAATAACACCAACTGTAATAAAAACTCCGACGTTCGAAACTGCAGGTGGCGACTCCTCCTGGCGATTTGAACTTTCGATCACTTTAGGAGCATCTCCTTGCGGAAATTCTTTAAGATTTTCTTTTTTTACTATCACACGTTTTTCAATCGGTGGTTTACTTGTGGTTGTGGTTGTTGTCGTGGTGGTGGTAGTAGTTGTAGTCGTTCTATAGATCAACTTTTCCTGCTCCAAGGGCGCAGAATCCAGATATTCTTCCAATGGTTTGAAATATTCCAATAAGGCACTAGTTGATAAGTCTAAGTTCAAGTATGATATTAAATATACCCAGTCTGTTGTGGATCTTTCCTTAATCATATCACTAGAATAATAGATTGGTTAGGCAAATTACATTTAGTTAATGATAATAATACTCACGAAAAGGTTATATCTTCTCCAATTTTCAAGGCAATATTCGAAGTAGGATCAGTCATAATAGATCTATAATGATTTAATAATTGAAAACTGAATATGGTTCCAAAGAATTTTCTAAAAAATAAAAGAATAATTTATTTATTTATTATTTAAATTTTAAGGAAATAATACTTACCCTATTTCAGGTCTATTGGAGTTAATGTAAGAATCGCCCAAAAAATCACTCTCTTGATTCGTATTTCCTGAAACTCCCTGAATTTCTTGCCTTAATTTCCACCAACTTCCAGCAACATCTTCGCTTGGTGTTTCTAATTGCTGCAACCTCCATTTATCTGCTACCAAATAGTACGGCAATTTGGGCAAAACTTTCAAGGCCACCAATAACAGAGCCGCCTTTTTCTCCGTATTATTGTATACATCCATTTTAAAAATGTCAGAATCCAAAATTTTGTGGTGAGGAAGGTTTTCAACTGCTAAAATGGGTCCCAGATTTTGGACAATTTCATTTATCACGGGAACTCGCAGATTAATGGAAGTAAATGAATAAAAATCCTTGTTGGTCAAGGCGATTTTTAATGCAGTTTCATGTGCGTCTAAATAAGTGGACCAGCTAGTCTTGTTGCAATCATATAATCTACAATGAAAAAGTATATTAACTGTTGTGGATAAAAAGAAATGATCGTCTTACTCGGAGTATTTTTCTGAGCAGTAAGTAAACACTTTATGCTCACAAGCTGCAGTGTTAAAAGAACTTTTCGACCAGAACTTCTTCCCAAAACCTCCAAGGGACATTTGTTTTGTCAAGTTCTCGGCGAGTTGATACACGTGTCTCAAATCCTGTAACAATTTTATTAGTTAATTTGTATATTTCATAAAATTACCTTTTGTACCTTATTTCCTAAATAAAATTCTGCATCATAATGTATCTGAGGATGGGGTAAAACTAAATCAGCCAAACTACTCCAGTCATTTCCAAAATTTGTACCTGGATCATTCACATTTATTAACAATACGATTGAATACGATTAAATTACTTACCCAATAAATATACCGGAAGTTCTGAACCTAGTGTTAACTTATATTTATTTTCTAACCGAACTTTTACGAAATTATGCAGCTTCATATAAAGCGGTTTAATCTCATCCCAAAACGACTCAGCTTTAGAATAAGCATCTTCGTACTCCAGAAGCATTTCCCAATAGGATCTTGCAGAACCAAGTTCTAAAATTGTATGCGATTAACTAGAAAAACGGTTCTATTTTAAAAAAAACCGTACCATTCAGATTAGCAGCGGTGTTAACTAATTGCAAAATTGCAGGGTATTTTGTTTTTGTAGTTTCGAATCCATTCTGCCACCGGCTCCAGGTCAGATTTACACGATCTAGATCCCTTGACTCCTCCAAAATAGTTTCATACTCTTAAAATTATATATGAATAATAAATTGTGTTTGAAATAGTTTTAAGCTTACCTCCAACACTCAAAGGACATCCATCAACTTCTTCAACACATGGGATTTTCATGGAAGTTTTAATTTCTTCATTTTCATTCTCAAACTCCACTAACTGCAAACATTATTATGTTATTATTAGTCGCAGGATTTTATTAGTTCAAACAAATTTACCTGTTTGTACTCTTTTTCTGGCAATAACGGATCTCCCGGTGTTGTATACAGTATGTTGTACCGTTCGTAATCAATGGGGATTTCCGAGAAACCCTTCAACGTTTCTGCTATAGATTTAAGTATGTTGCCGTACGATTCTTCAGCTTTAATCTACAGAGGTAATAATTCAAGCTCTGATAATATTCTTGCAATATAAACCATATTACCTTATTTTCATAAGTGTTATTAAGTAGTGCAATTTTTCGACCATTGGATATGGACGTGCAGGCATCTTGCAATTCCAGATCACCTACTTCAATCTCTGCTGATAAATAGTCAGTCGGTTCGTATTCGACAACTGCGGAGATTCCGGTGATAGCAATCAGTGACAAAATTAAAATGTTTTGCATCAATTCCATAATATCTGAAATAATATAAATCAAATTAATATTGTGTAATTCTACCATGCATTGTCTGAATATTTAATCTGCAATTTTTACCAGATCAATGACCACCGGTCCGAAATAAAATAATAATAAAGTGGCAGTGACTCAACATCGGAAAGCCCCTACGAACAGACTGATCACCCTGAGGCTGGATTGTGCTAGGGATTGTTCCAAAGGGACTGAAATAACACGCCTCAAAGTATGACACGATGTGAATTTTAAAAGGATTTTTACGAAGTCGATAAATAACTAATAACTATCGGAAAATGAACGTATAACGTCTAAACTATAAATGTACAGATACACCATGCCTATCATTGAGTCTATGACCTTTGATAAATGAGTTAAGTAAATATTATGTAATGTTATTTTAATGAGTGTGTAATAATGTTAATTTTCCAGATTTTTAATGAAATATCGTTAAAATTGTTATCTTAAATTATTCAATCTTTGAAGTACCACATAACTGTATTATCTTTATATATGGCAAGTTTCTTATCAACATCCAAATATATCGAATATCTTGAAACATAATGCTATCTAGAACGTTATAAAACAGTATGTAACATGCAGTAAATCGCTTAATTGTTTATAAATTAATTTAACCAGACAAAAAAAACATAAAAAATATATTAAACATATTAAAATTTTAATTAACGGTTCAGGGGAATTTATCAGTCAATTTATTGGAGTCAAAAATAATTTATTGGTCTTACTTAAAAGTGAGAGTCTCAGTGGGAAATTTCCAGCCTTAAATTACCCTCAATAACTTAGTAATGTTTACAAGTACTTTTAAGTGAATTTTGTGGTAAAGATAAAATTAAAAAGTTGATTTCCATCCACTTTTCTGAAATATAAAGGTAAATACGGTATAAAAATATCGAAACATAATAGCTAATGATTCGAGACAATGCCAATGTCTATAATTCATATACCAATTATTAATTTGCATAATTAAAACTGTAGACAATTGACGTCACAATTTGCATTTTAGCCCGTAATGTATGAGCGTGACAGGTTTTAAATCATTTTAAAACATTTGCGGTATTATGAAATTGGTTTACAAACACCAAGTTTAAAAATAACATGTTGCCAATATATTTTTGTTTGTTATTATTATATTTATCGAAAAAATGTTGTCATGATACATGTATCTGTTTAATAATAAAACTTTCATTAAAGAAATTTAAATACAAAGTCCAATGAAACTATCCAATCGACTTGAAGCGGAGTACTAATGTTAATTCGATAGGGATTAGGAGGGATAATGTGGTATTATTGTGTCCGTGAGTATTTTTATTGGCGCGTTTCCCCCCATTCTATTGAATTAGTTACTGATGCCCCTTTTGTTACAAATTAAATGCAGATTGGCGATTTGGGAATTTTCGCTTCCACTTCACGAGTGCAGTTTTATATTGATTATTGTCTGGGCATTAATAAATTCGGTTAGTTACTTAACTATTTGTAAAATTGTTTAAATTTCTTTTCGTAGTCCGGCCACATTAACTAATTGTTTCCTTATTATGGTTCATTAAAATAACATAATCTGGTCGGCTGGTTAAACACAGTGGACGATAAGTAAATTTTAAGTATAGGTAATGTACAACAATTGTACAACAATAAGACGTGTTATCCCAACAAGATTAAAACGCACTTTTTACTGATGATTCATTCTGATTTCATTATGTAATTAAACATTTTTGTTTTATTTACTGAATGAAAGTCTATAACATATTTATAAAACAAACGATTAGATTCATGTTAAGAATATCAGGGTTTTATAAATAAAATAACATGCTCCATACGGTGATAACTTTTATCAAATCATTAGCAAAAATATTTCGAAGAAATGCCTATAATTGTTTACATAAAGTGAATGTTTCATCGAATTTATCAATATATTCTTACCTTTGATATAGTTTACTTTAGTAAATAAATATCAATTTAAAAAAAATTGAGGTAATGTTGTGTTTGCGGTTGATAAGTATGGGTATATCCCCAACGTACGTCACCGACAACCGGCGTGAGCTTCATACGCTGTGTTGCCATTCACATTTCATTTCATTATTTTCTTATTAGTCTTTGCGCTTTTGTGTCTTGTGCCTCGTTTTGTGTATTTGTATTTTTACATAGTTTTATTTGTTAATGGTATTTTCATATGTCTATTCTATTAAAATGTACTTATTATTATTTGTTTATTTTCAGCATTGTTATTTCGTTCTTAAATTTTAAACAAGTTATTTTTTGAGGTAATTGGAGTCTCAAATGAAGTACCAAATTTTATATAAAATTCCTAACTAGTTTTTCTTTAATCACAGAATCTTTTAATAATACCTAAATAATTAAATACTTATTGTATATTTAATTATTATTTAGGTTAGTATACTTTTCTTTCAAATTGTAGATTATATGTAATGTTTAGCTTTACTTTTATGTTTCATATAAAACTTTTGTTAATTGTTTAGACTCGCAGCTCCTAATTTTGGCTGTAAAAAATAGAAAGAAAGACATTCTTCCTATTATTTTTTTCAAAATATTGTACTCGCGCCGAAGAGTATCTTTTCAACAAGTAAAAAATTAAGATTTAGTTGAAAAATATTGACTAATGAGATTTTTCATTGAAATTTTTATGAACAATTTTTTTTTATATTGTGTTCCTATTTTTCTCAATAAGTTCAACAGAAATAGAATATATTCAAAAAAATAAATAAATAAATAAATAAAAACCTAATATAACCTAACCTGACATACATTTTTTCAGAAAGTTCATCAAAAAAAATTGTCAATATTAAATTTAATAAAAATTACAAAATTTTCAAAAATTCAACAAAAATTGACAAATTACATTATTGACAATTTTTTTATATTCTATTTTTGATGAACTGAAACTGATGAAAAATAGGTCAGGTTAGGTTACATTAGGTTTCCATTTCTTTTTTTTTTTTTTTTGAAAATATTTACAGCAAAATTTCGTTCATCTTGAAAATAATATGGTTCACACTCAAAATGTTGAGAACATGTGGATGCGATCCAAAAGGAAACTTCGTCACCAATTTGGAACTACAGAAGATTTATTTCTCTCATATATGCATGAATTTATTTGGAGAAATAAATTCCGAAACGGGGACCATTTAAATGCCATACTTAAGTGCATTAGACAACAATATACAATAAATTTTAATTCCGTATTTATTGTTTCGTTTCATTTCTTTCGTATTATTTGCCACAACAAAGGCATGATATAATGTCAAATAAAAATAAATTATAATTTCTCCAAATACGACTTATAACACAAATTGGCAACACCGCCCGCAAATTAGAAGTAAAGCGGGCAGATAGCGACGTACGTTCTGCATAGGTTCATACTTATCAACCGCAAACACAACATTACCAAAATTGATATTGATTGTCTGTATTACAGTGACAGTTACTCGGATGAGACTATGAAAATAATTTTGTTGACTTAACGTTAATATTAAAAAATATGTTTTGAAATGTTTTTATTCTTTAAAATAAACTACGATAGAAATATTATATTATTATTATATTAAATTTCTCCAGATGCACTTTTAAATGTGCCCCCATTTGTATTCAACATTCTCGCATACGCTTTAAGGTCGGACTATTGTTTCAATGGTAGAAGAGTTGAGGCGTGCCTCTACCCAATGAGAACACCAAATACCGACGCAAACGAAGTTCCCAAACATCGCCGACAGCTTCAAAAACTTATCAACATAAAAAATGCTGTTGGCATAGTGCTTTTTTATTAAATAAATGTGTATTTCCAATTTAAATTACTATAACAAAATGTTTGTGGATAATAAATTAAATCGCCATATTCCTAATTTGAATATTTTTATAAATTTGGGACCGCGGATTTATTATTTTATGAGTACGATAAAGTTGATTGGCTAACGGGAAGTACAGTAATGAATAAATTATTTTACCGACTATATCTTTTATTTTCATATGGCAAAAAAAATATTTGGTATAAAAGAGGTTTATGTGATTTAAATCTATCTTGCGGACTAAATTTACATGAAAAAAGTACTGATCATTCGAATGGTATGTTGTTAATTGTGCTCAAATAAAAATAATATTCGATATCCTTATGAGCCTCATCGGACTCAAACCTTATTAGCTACCACTGCTGTATTAGAATTAAATTTCTATGAAACATTATATTCTTGAGAAGCATAAGTATTAGTACTTATAACTAAAAGAAATTAATGTAATTAAATTACAAATATTTATCACTATCATGATCCAATGAATTTGTGGCATTTATCTAAAATTTGATGTTATCTATTTTAGAGGGTTTCCCTCACTGCGTTGAATTTATTATTGATGATATGTTATTTGATAATTCACATAAAAACAACAATATTTTAGATTATAACTCCAGACAACTACAAATTATTTTATCATACACAAATAATAATTACAATGTGCGCCATTTTTATACATTAACAATTTTATATTTTCAAATTACAATTAACATTTTTTCGCAATTTAGTATGGTAGAAATAAGTTAAACGCAAGGTTATTAAAACAAGTAAACTGGTTTACACGGAACGCATGTTTTTAAGTGTCCTATTTTACGTAGTGTTTGTTAATTAAAATCTATGTGCAACTGCAAATTGTCAACATTAATTTTAGTGTGCATGACAATCATTTATTTAATCATCCTTCATAATTTTGTAAATTATTAAATTTAAAATATTTACTCTAAAATAAAATAGGTAGAATAATATTTAATTTATAATTCATTTTTAAACTATTTGCAGACTGATAGAAAAAAATATCCAGATGAATAAACAAGAATTCGAAATTGGTAAACCAGTTCAATATATCATACAATTATCAGGCGATATGACGTGAACATGTAATCGTATGTAGGCCTAGGTTATGTTAAAAAGCCGCACAATCCTACCTGTATATCAGCACGGATTCACAAAACCAATTAATCGCGATCAGTCCACCCCTCGCACCTGTAAACACCTAAACTAAACCCCCAATTGGCCCGATCGACATCACGCCACACAAAATTTCATACTAGTAAACAAACACGTGAATACCGTAGCATGTTTGGTTGTCTCTGGTGCAACGTCAGAGAGCGCGACGCTTTCTACCTGACTCCGTTGGAGTCCCTCTACGCAATGGGCATTGTTCCCCCCTGCTATCGGACCCGGTCTATAATTGACATTCCCATCGCGGACCGGTCAAAAGTCAATGTCTACGATAAGGTGCCACCGTCAATTGAACACAACTTACTTGAACACCAAACGAATTGTTTGTCTGCGATTTTTATCACCGGTTTCGATAACATCGGAATTGTCGAAAATCGTATTGTACGTATCCACGATTCGGTATTGCGTGTGTTTTCATTCATTCGAAAGTCAGAGATCAAATGTATTACGTCCATTGGTTAAGGACAATCAATTCGAATTCATTTGTAATTGGAAAACTCCTTCAAGGTCACAATACTTCTGTGTTTATTGTCAATAAATTTGAATCTTGAAGTTTAAATTTTTCGTTAAATTTAGTCTCCGCGTAAAAATATAATATACTTGGCAAGGCAAAAATGATTCAATCCAATAGTTGAAACTGCGCCAGAACTTTTTAAAATTTATATGTGAAAGTTAAAATGTTATGAATAAATAGGTTACAAACCCTAATATTCGAAAAGTATCCTCATTCAAGCTGTATTCAACAACTTTTAGTTTCCTATAGCAACATTTCAAACAATTTATTAAAATTTTTTTGTGTTCTAAGAAAAGTATTTAAAAAATTGTTCGTTTAAAAACTCTATTATTATGCTTACCAAGTACGGTACTTGTTTAACGCCGGGTACGACTTCTGTTTACCAAACGGTTAAAACAATAATCATAAATATCTGGGATATCTTTTGTCGGCTTCCTGTTTTTAAATTTAAAAGCGTTTTTTAAGATTTATGAATTTTTCTTGGCAGATGGAAGTTGTTTAGAAATACAATTGACTGTCTAAATAAATATATAAAATTAAAAATATTTGAAACTATCATAAATGAATATTTTTAGTTGCAAAAAACTAAACTTACTGACTTACACATTTCTTAAAATCGATTATAAAAAACACATTCATAACTATTTTGGCACACAACCTTGATTATTCAATGTTATGAAAAAAAACTTAAAAATCGTTAAAAGTATCAATAATTCAATCATCAACCTAAAATAAATTAGGTTCGATTAAACAAAAATCCAAGATGATTATAGAAAATATATTTTATTTTTATAAAAACAAAAATAATTTAGTTTAATAATTAACGAAAATTGAGTATTTTCTTTAATTAAATCTAGCAATAAAACAAAATAATAAATAATTCTAAGCGTTTCAGACTACATTTTTAAGGAACATATTGTATCAAAACTCTAGTACAGTACTAATATCAAATACAAAAGATAATACTCTAGTATACGTGGATATTACACCCCAATGTTTCCACCCCATTTTATTTACTGTTCACTGTGTCCAAGATACTACTGAAATCCGTACTTATGTTGGGATTTTCGAATTGTACGTTTTCTTTAACTATATTTCCATTTTTGGACGACGACGATCCGGAAGTGCCCGATGGACCAGCTCTATAAATTTCTTCACCGCTGTCTTCATCATCTTCATCCACTTCCTCTAAAATAAAGCACAGACGCAAATAAATTACTTTCCCAATCGACTTTTTTGTCTGTTAATTATTTTTGCTAGTCGGGATTATTGAATTGTTATTTTTAGTTTTATTGTCTACAAACGAAATAAAAATAGATCGATTTTATCATTGTCTTGCCATTTGGCATTTGTTAATTAACAAGATATTATAAATATTAATTAGAAAACTTGTTCTTTGTTAAAATTGCTAATATTAATATATACCTAAATAATTAGGGTAATGATATCTGTCCCTCCACATTCTGTACAACATATACGCCCCCATTGCCAAAATTGCCAAAACCGCAATCACTATGATTATCCTGTAAAAATTTACCTACAAAAAATAAGACAATTAGACAAATAATCCAATTTACCTTCAGATAAATTCCATACAGATGAATCATGTTCGTAGACTTCTTCCCATTCTTTCTGTACCACTAATCTCGTTCGTTGAATGTTGAAGTCATCCTTTCGAATACCACTGGAAACACATATGTAGAGTCCTTCATCGTCCTTATCCACGCTCTAAACATACATACAAGTAGTGTTAGGACATTATTATATGAAAGGAAGATAGAATTATAAAATTCACCACGTATTCAAAAACTTGTACTCACCCTAACCGTTAAATTCCCGGACAAAATTCCAAATTTAAACTTGCCCCTATCATACTCATTTGTAGCACTAATAATAATGTTTTTATCGAGAAGATTCCAGTACAAAAAATTGTGATCATCATCATTGCTCCTGCACGTGATGACTACATCATCCCCATAGGTAGCTTCCATAACGGTCTCACCGTTAAGTTGAACAACGGTGGTAGGAAATCCGCCTGCACAGATTACAAAACCGAGTACGAAAATCAAAAATGTTGTATAACCGGCTATCATTTCACTAAACTTTATAACACAAGTAAATCACGCCGCACTGACAAGGCTTTCCATTAACAATCACCGGAGAAGATCTACAAGTGCCTACTCGTTAGGGAACTGAGTCTCCTTCAGTGTCTTTGAAAGATTGCGTCCCGACGTCATAAGATTTTAGACATTGTTTGTATATTTAGATTGGGCCGACGTCACCGCAGTCACGTTTAGGTGAATCTAAACTCTAAAAATTATTTTGGGTGGACGAGCCCTCGGTCATGCGACAAAGCGGGTCACCGTCACAAGCCGATCCATCAACAAGTTTTACTCATTGGATCATCATTTTTAACTACCATTCTTATCTATTTTGTATGAAAAATAATAATTAATAATACCTTTACCTTAAATATTCTTATTACTGTATGTACTAATTTATGTTTATTTCGTAAATTTTATTAGGTATTAGTTTAAATTCAAATATTAGAAAGATAAATAGTCAATTATTGAAACTGTATAATTATTATTGAACAGTTTAACCAAATCATCTTTGGCATTTAATTAGTGAGAGTGAGTGCGCTGCACACACATGTGCATTTATCATTTCAGTTTATTTACGTTGCAAACACGTCAAAATGTATAAATATTAAAATAATATCTAAATTTATATTTACAAAATAAGTTTGAATGTAGGTGAAAATTTCATCACGAATTTATACACTAAGAAAAGTCTGTTGAATTTCAAAAAACTCATATGCAGTGGTGGTCAGAGAAATAAACCAAAATTTAAAAACAAACATTTTGTAAAATATTTAATGAAAGGATTTAATTCAAATTTTGTCTAGTCATTATAAAAAATATATTTCAATATACTTTACTTATTATAAACGTCGGAGGTATTATTTTGAACGCATATGTTAATGTAATTCTGATTACATGGATATTTGTATGTGAAACTTGCAACACGTTAATGAATTTTGACTACTCTTCTTCAAAATAATAATAATAAAAATGATAATATAACTTTAAACTTTCCAACCAACCACGTCGCACCATCCCCTCCATGTGACAGCTAATTTCGGTGTTGATGTTGAGTCTATGATTTAAGGTTATGTCGGTAATAAACAAAGCACGTAAATAAATATATTTACACAATGAACACGACTCACTGGGGTGAAATCCCCAAAGAAAACAATGACTATGTACCAGACGTCATGCCAGATATTGAAAGATCAATGGACAAATTCTGCCTTGCTGAATTCGAAGACGATGATGTGCCCGTCCGAAACGAAAAAATTGTGTAAGTATTTTTAGTTTTAAATAGAACTGATTCTAGTTGTTTTTCACATACTGACAGTAAATATTATAAGATGTTTTCTCCATTTTAGCCTTCCACCTATAGATCCTTTAATACTTTATGCAATCTCATTGCATAAATACACAAATGACATGACTGAAATGATAAGAGTTGCAGAACTCGCCACGGAAGTCAACTTAATACCACCTGAAGATGCTGCCCCACCGATGCCTGAAATGCCACAAATTGACATCAAACATCAAAGGAATAGTCTAAATTTTATAACAAAAGAATTAACGTACATTAATATAAATTGTGTGCCTGACTTGTTTATTTTTATTGCTAATTTGCAGCCCATTTTCACAAGGACAAGAAGTAGAAATGCCTGAACTGAGTGAAACTGTTGTAAAGCAAATATTACACAAATCTGTAGTCACTATGTTTGCTCATATAGGTTTTGAAAGTAAGTTATTATTAGTTAATAGATAATGTTTGAACTGTTATGGATCTTTTAGCCACTCATCAAAGTGTTCTGGATGTTTTAACTGATGTTTTGGAAACATTTTTTAAAAAATTCACTTTAAACCTGAAAGCAGCAGTTGAGGATGAGGAAAATCATGGCACCACATTTCCTGTAGGTGTAATAACCATAATAGTATATTAATAAATAATAAATTATTTTTAGCATGTAATAGAAAGAGTATTAACAGAAACAGGCTTGGGAGGAGTAAAAGGTCTAAATGATTATTATCAATGTAGGGTCGTAAAATATATAAATGTCTTACAAAAAAGATGCAAGGAATTAAATGATTATTACGCAAGATTGTTAATTCCAAGTACTGACTCATCAGGAGAAAATTCAAATAAGTAAGCTGTAACTAGTGATTTTTATAATTTTATATACATTCCTAATTTTCCTAAGGGTTAGAGTTAAAATTAAAGTTGAACAAGATGATGATGTTATGGAAATTGAAAATCCTGAATTACATTTTACCACAATTGATGGTGACTGTTCCACTTTAGAATCTGGATATCAACTCTTAAATAGTTTAGAAGCAGTGACTAAGTATGCTCTTTTATATTATTGTAAACTTCAATGAGTTTGATTTGATATTAGTTTGCAGAGCTTGGGAGATTCTGAAGAAGATATGGTTGCTTCAACCTCTGGAGTTTCTGGACCATCTGAAAGTGATATCACCCACATTCCTTTCTCAAAAAGGAAACGGTTTAAATAATATAAAAATTTGTAGATTTTAGATATTTATTAATAATGTGCGTTATAAATTTTTGTATGCAAATATACATATTGCTCGTGTTGAGACAATTTGAAATATTATGTTTCATTAAAACCTATAACATAAACACAACATGAAATGAAACCTATTCTATTAAATAAATTTAAGAACTTACACGCAACTCTTGAATTTTAATATATCAAAATAGGGAAAGTATGCATTGCCCTAACTCTTATAATTAAATATAAAAAAATATCTTGCCATATATAAAATGGTGTGTACATTTATTACCACACAAGGATAACAAAACAAATCAAGTCACTAAAGTAAAAAACTAACTACAAAAATCATGGTGATTGTGAACAGTATTCAAATTCAAACTGACTGATTTAAAGGCACTATTATGAACTGTTTTAGTGCTTTGGTACAAAAGCTTTTTTCGGATCATTTTTGATTCTATTAATCAACTGTTGCACCTCCGGGGGTGCATTTTCCTTCACCTGTTGTGGCGGCATTTCGACAGGCGGTAGGGTCTGTAAACACAATGGAAAATAACGAATGTATTTTAAAATGATTGTTGTAATTTACCGACGAGTGTTGAGGGTCGTTTGTCTGCGCATTCTTTTTCTGCTCCAGAATTTTAGCCATTTTCTGTCGTTCCTGCATTCTAAAATTTCTACGAACGGAAGGGGGTGCAACGTCCATTCGACGAATAATTTCATTGTTCTCTAGATATTCGGTAGGATCATATGTTTTCCCCGGTATTATATCCTATTTGAACCAACAAATTAAATTACACATTAATTAAAATTATTATATGATATATTATTATAAACTAGTCCAATGCAATAACGACGATGATTTTTCATCGTTTCACTGCTTGCTTAAAATATACATACTAAACAGATTTGATATTTGATATAAAAAACAATTAATATTATTAAAAATATTTTTTATAAATTTAAAAAAATTGTTAATATTTTATAGTATAATCTAACTATTAGGATATATTTTTTTAGAGTTATCATTAAAATATTTCTTACATCATCCCAAGAATTATCTACTTGTGTATCTTTTGGAACTGGATATAGAGTTGAGCAAGCTTTGAATACATCCATTGCTATAGCCTCAGTGACTCTTCTATCTGCACATATATTCAAATGATACTGCAACAAATATAAACTTACTTTTATACTAAATTGGATTTATCAGTAAAACATACCTGTAATTCTGGAGTTGGAACAACATGTCGGTTATTGTAAGTGCAAGTGGACATTGGTGCATCAAGATGATTTTTTCTACATTTAGTAAGATGTTCATGCAACCTACTTTGCCTTATGCGATGAGCCTTGTTGTAGGGGCAAGTTGTGAGCTTTTCCTTCATATCTTCCATTATGAAACTCGGTATAACTTTCAGGTATGACAAATTGTGGTTGACGTTAATTCGTTACTATGGTGCTGAAAGTTACGTGAAACAATGTAATTTTGTGCA
Source organism: Aethina tumida (assembly GCF_024364675.1). Taxonomy (NCBI): domain Eukaryota; kingdom Metazoa; phylum Arthropoda; class Insecta; order Coleoptera; family Nitidulidae; genus Aethina; species Aethina tumida. The sequence continues at coordinate 16,002,982 of NC_065437.1, read as the reverse complement.
ATATGAAAAGTAACTGAGTAACATTCAACAAGTGTTCAAAATTATTTCTCTAGTGTAGCCGTTTTTGAATATTCAAAGTAATCACTTACTTTTTGTGGAATGAAGTGCACGGCCCAACTTGCAGCGAACAACAAGGAGAAAGTGATTAAACCAATATAAAATGTGTTTTTTATTTGCAAAAACGCATTTATTTCGCGGGATATTTGAATTTTTTGCGAAAAGAGATTTAAGGTATATTTCAATTAAAATGACTTAATAAAATGAATCAACATAAAATAATGGAATTAAGAATAACACGACAACTTGTTCTTAACCTTATTCGTCAAAAACATAAAAAGAAAATAAAACGTTGGTTAACCTGAACATAGACAAATAAATTAGTATAGTCACAAAATAGGAATCAGTGGTTTCCGCTGTGAAACAAGCCAGTCTTATATGATAGAATGAATAAAGAAATTCTTTGTAATTCGCATAAGTATGCGCTTGTGCCGAGAATTTATAAATTTCGTAAGGCATGCGCATTTATACCAATGACATAATCAAACCATTTCCATCTCTCTTCTATGACAGCCACAACTTCGGCGTATTGTACGATTTATGTATGCCGTTTGACGCTTTTAAGGTTATGTCAGCGTCAACATCGGTAGCGCTGTAAGAATAATCCAACAATTCATCAAAATAAAGCAAAATGGAAACAATTCTCGAACAACAACGTCGATACCATGAAGAAAGGGAGCGTTTGATAGACACAATGGTGAAGGAAATGCTCCATAAGAAAAATACGGTAGTAAAACGTTTGCTGTTTACATTCATAGATTCAATACAATTTTTCTTGTGTTTTTATAGTATCGTGAGACCATAAATTCGGATCACAGACAAAAATATTTGCTTGATCGTTACATGACGGCAACAGACCGTCTAATCGATTTGTATGAAGATAAAGATGGCCAAAGGAAGGCCGAAGTTGCCGCGCTCACTGGTCCCAATGAATTTAATGAGTTCTACAGCAGACTGAAGCAAATTAAGGACTTTTATAGGAAACATCCCAATGAAGTAAGATTGTAACAAATTTATAAAACAATTTATGCTCACCTGAATTTATTGTTGTTTCTAGATTAGTGTTCCAATGTCAGTGGAGTTTGATGACTTGGCCAAAGCTAGAGAGAATCCTTCAGAAGAGATGGCTAGTAAGTTTACTATTTATTGTCAAAATTATGTCAAATTTGGTAACTATGAACTGTGTTTCATTTTAGATCTTGTTGAATTTACTGATGAAGAAGGCTATGGAAAATACTTGGATTTACATGAATGTTATGAAAAATACATTAATTTAAAGGGAATAGAGGTAATTTCAGCAATTCACTATATCTGTTTTGTTCATTAGAGGTTCTTTTTTTCAGAAAGTAGATTATATAACATATTTGGCATCTTTCGATCAGCTATATGAGATTCCAAAGGAAAGAAAAACTGGAGAATATAGAAAATATTTGCTGACTTTAATAGAATACTTAAGCTGGTTTGTGCAAAGAATTAAACCTCTAATGGATTTGGATGCTGATTTGCAAGAGGAAGTGGATAATGTTATAAATAATTGGGAAAGTGGGAATGTTCCTGGTTGGCCAGTAAGACAATTTTGTTTCAATAAATCATATTTTTACCACTTAAATTAATAAACTTTCAGAAAGAAACTGGTTCAGTATTAGCAAATGTTGGAGCTCATTTAGATTTGTCAGCATTTTCCAGCTGGGAGGAATTGGCGTCGTTGGGATTGGATCGCTTAAAATCCGCACTTATGGCTCTTGGATTAAAGTGTGGAGGGTAAACATTTTTCTTTTTAATTGATTAAAAATCTAAATTAATCTATTATTTCTTAGTACACTGGAGGAACGTGCACAAAGATTATTCTCAACAAAAGGCAAAGGTACACTGGATCCTTCACTAATGACAAAAAACAACAAAGGCAGAGCCAACAAAGAAAAAGAGAATTTAAGGCACAGAGAAATTGCAACCTACGAGGCCCAAGTTTACAGGTTAAAAATAGTGTTTTAAAACTGTAAGAACAGTTTCTGATTGCAATATTTTAGATTGGCTGAATTGGTGTCCATGCAAAGAGCAGCAACCAAAGAAAATGTCCAGCGAAAACAAGCCAGAACTGATGGCGAAAGAAACGACAGTGAAAATGAGGAGAGTGAAGAGGATAGTCCTGATGAAGCTGATGACGACGTTCCTTACAATCCTAAAAATTTGCCTTTAGGATGGGATGGAAAGGTAATACATTTTTTGAATTTGAGTCGACTTAATAGCCATTTTTTTTCTCTAGCCAATTCCATACTGGTTGTATAAATTGCATGGCCTGAACATCAGTTATAACTGCGAGATTTGCGGTAATTACGTATACAAAGGACCGAAGGCCTTCCAAAGACATTTTGCGGAGTGGAGACATGCGCACGGGATGAGATGTCTCGGAATACCAAACACTGCGCATTTTGCTAACGTTACTCAGATTGAAGACGCATTAGCCCGTATGTAGCTTACCTTTTGTTTGTCCCAATGTTTATGTAAAATGTTCGTTTTCAGTGTGGGAAAAACTCAAGGTGCAGAAACAGAGTGAACGTTGGCAGCCCGAGACCGAGGAAGAATACGAGGATTCGCAGGGAAACGTGGTTAACAGGAAAACTTACGAAGATTTAAAAAGACAAGGACTTTTATAAACAAGTGTGTTTCAAACTTTATATTAAAATTTATAATACAATAACAATATACATGTGACAATTTTTATTTATCTTCCACATCCTCCACCTCCACAAGGGCTTCTCCTGGGTGGTCTGTAACTGTTGCCAGAGCCCCCACCCATTAATGGAAAGAATTCTGAAAAATAAAACTTTATGGAATGAAGTAAAATTTATAAGATTAATTACCAGATCTTAATCCGCGTCCATTGGGTTTGTTAGAATCATCCTCATCACCACCCAATCTGTGACCAGGAGCATTTCTTAAAATTTCTTCTCGCCTCTTTGCTTCTTTCTATAAAAATTTAACTTGGTAGAAAATTTGGGCAAGAAAACAAGGTAGCACTAAATAACTTATTATTTGTATTAAAAAAGCCAATACGTATTACAAAAGCAATTACAGTAAAATAAAATCACTCATCTCATTCAAACCTCTCATTATACTTTTGGAATACTTGATTTACCTCTTCCTGTTTTCTCTTATATTCCTCTAAATCAATGTTGTACTGTTCCTGCAGCTTTTTGACATAAGCTTCTTGTGCTTGAAGCCTTGCATTTAACAAATCAGGATCTGCAAAAATATTTAAGGTGGTTTTGATAAAATTTTGTGTGGGAGTGACATACTTTTATGGTATTTGGCAGCATAATCTTGCTCTTCTTTCTTTTGCCAGTATGCCACTATTTTTTCTTTGATGAATGTATGATATATGTATCCCAGTACTATGCTTGAACCAAGGATATACCAGCCATAATCTCCCAAAATGCCAAAAACTGAAAAAGAAATCATGAGTCATTTATAAATAAAAATAAATATAAGAAAATATACTTACTATCAATATACATTGTTATTGCTTTTGAAGTCTGAAATTATAAACATTCAGTATATGTTCATAAAAGGAAATAGGAAGTTTTCAAGTCTTACATGTTCTGTATGTGTTTTCTTTTGAAAGTTTACTCAAATGTCAAATCGAAAACATCATTTTATGACGTTGCCATGTCACTAACAAACGAGATCAAGTTCGTTAACAACTTTTTAATTTGTACTTATAATTATTAATTTCATTTTCAAACTGTGTCATAGTTCATAAATTATAATTCTTTTTAATTATATAAACAAATTTTACTTAAAATGGTTATGCAACTCTTAATACTCTTATTGGTGCCACCACGTGGCCCTCCATGGAAACTTTTGGTTCACTTCAGTGAACTACCAAATTTTATTTTATAGAAGCCTAGATTAAAGTAATTGAAACAACCATTTAATATTAAAAAAATTAGGTGTATTTTTGTCTTACCCTTATTAAAGACAATAAATAAGATTCTACTCAAGACCTAAAATGATAAACTGAAAATGATTTTGAAATTGATAATGTTGTCACTTTTTATTTTTACATTGTTTCTTGACTATTTGTAAATCAAATATACTTAAATGTTGTAATAATTAAAAGCTCAAGACAACAAATTAATAGAAGACAATTTTTTCCAAAAAATTATTAGTGTTTATTTTAATTTTTTTAAAAATAATCAGGAACCAGTTGCAGGTGAATTTTTCCTCCACCCATCATAATACGAAGATATATAAAAAATTACTCTTGTGGAAGCATTATTTTGTTTAATCAACTCTAAATTTTTATACAGAACAATATCACATTTAAAGACATTAATAAAAACGTTTGGATGATATGGCGAATCAATTAGCACAAGAGATAACAGTTGTAAAAACAAAACGTATCTGCCTCGACCTTACTCAACAAATCACAACAAATCCCACTGCAAAAGTAATTTTTTTCCGGTCGCACAGCGACAACCGCCCAAAATATATGTCACGTCCTCTGGGCATCCCATGCGGCCGCGGCTCCGCCATATACCTGAGCAAAGCTTCTCAGGTGAGTGTAAATGGGACTTTGAAAGCATGTAGCAAGACTCGTATCCACAACCTGTCTCCGGCACCCATTGGCCGGCCGAGTCACGTGGCCACCCTGTTTCACGTCCGCAACAGCCACTTGTTTCATGCTTTTTTATTATCATTTCATAGCTCGCTCTGTTTCCATAGTGAATGCGACGCCACAATAACAAAACAGTGCGATGCGCGGCACCAACCAAACCCGGTCCCTTCATCAACAGTGACTCGGATGCGTCTTGGGAAGTGCAACATCACTTCTTCGGGGTCCGCGCGTTTCCGGTTACGGGGATGTGATTGTATTTTTGGACCACGAACAGTTCGGTTCGTCTTCGATTCACCGTTAATCAGTGATTGTTGTGAGTGTGAATGACTCGAAAATGGAAGAGATCGCGTTCAGCGACTGGCCGGGCCAGCCTGTGGATTTAAATTCCGGCAACAATCCGTGGCTGCCGGCCTACGGATTTCAAACGCCATCGGCCCTTCTTGAAAGGGACGACTTCATCGGCAATCCAGGTTGGTCCACAAACCTACAAGCGCACTTCCACACTGGGAATTGGGACAATCAATTGATATAAATATTTATAATCGCTGTGGGAAATATGTTAATTGTGATCTGATTGGAATTGGATGAACAGTAACTGTACCAATTTGATCTTATTAACCAAATTCCATGATTTATTGCGATTCTACATGTGCTTTTTGTATTGTAAGAGAATTGATGAAAAACGTTAATAATGCCATTAGATCGTAGCACTTAATCGATTAACGGGACAGATAAATTACAGGTTGTTCAGATGTTTTGACCAACATCCGAAAATTTTCCAATGATGTGTTGTTGAATATTGTAGATATGCTTCTTCAGTTATAAATGATTAAACACGGGAAGAACGTAAAGGTTTTTGTTGGCAAATACCATAAACAACCTTGTATGTTTCTTTTACTTCATCTTAAGAGAATGGCACTCCTGCAAACGACAATTTTCTAGTTTCAGCAGAAATAGTAATAGAGTTGAAAGAAATGTTATACATTCTATCAAATATTTTTATCTATATTACATATTTTGAAATTAAATATTTATAATCTGATGAAATAAGCATTATGATATTGAGATAATTCGACTATGCAGGTTACTCATTAATAGATTAATTTGGAACTATTTTTGTTGATGACTTACTCGATATTAATTTTACTGTCGTACAAAATCAATAAGAATAATGAGAGTGGACACCTCAGTTCCATTATTGTAGACATTTATTTCAAACACGCTTTCATAAACTTTACAAATATTAGAACTTATATTTTTTATAAAAATATATAAATAGCAGAGAAATATCTGTGGGAAAGACACGTCATTCAAACTATTAAATCAATCTGTATAAAAACCATTAGCATTCAATTATGTTTTAGTTGATTTCAATTGAAACTTTTTTTATAAAATCTATTAGCACACATACCTTAAAAAGCTGTCAGAAAATGTAGGTAGAAATTGAGAGAAACTATGAATAACGCTGCTTAATTTTCATATTATTTCAAAAAATAATTTAAATTTCTAATAGTTAATGTTCATTTTTGTGCGAAAATATAGCTCATTATTATTGAAAGCTTGAAAAATAAGTTTCCAACATGTCGTCATTAAATTTTATTTTAATAGCAAATTACTTTTAAAACACAAAGCACAAACACAATCGTCTTTTTTAGCACTCTTTGCTAAGAAACTATATACAATAATTAAAACGCAAATTTCTTGTTTTAATTTAGAAAGATATGTTTTATGTTGATGGCTTTTTTGCAATTTTTCTATATATGATTTTATATTCAATTATTTGGGGTAGTAAATTTCCATTGTGTTGTATGATTGATTGATTTTCTTTGGTAATGTAAAGAAACCTTATTTACTTATTTCAGAAATAACACTGCTCTTCCTGTAATTTTATATTTGTCTTAATAAAAAAATAATATTTGCAACACATTTAAGTTATTATCAGTTCCTACAAAGGTCTTTGAAACCAACTCTGATACATTGACAATAAACAATGTTGTTTTGTTTCATAATCGTTTTAGCATCATAAACTTGAAACCTGGAAAGTTGCATCGACAAGTTTCGAGCGTTTGCAATCACCATAAAAAAGCACAGTAGCCATCGTCTACGTTATCTTGATTATCAGAGTAAAAAGTTCGTTTACCCGACCCTTCGTCCTGACCTTCGAAGGCTGGTTCGTCGCCACGCATCTGGAATGCGGAATTGCGGAGAAAATTGACGGTGGGACGTTGAAAACGCTGATTAAATTGTAATTCGAAACCGTCATGAAGTCAACAATCACTTCATTTTATCCTGTTTAGCGTGTCGTTTAGTGTGGATTTAAGGCGACGTTTCCAATTCATGAGGCAACGTTATCATGTGAACTCGGAAACTGAATATGTCAACTTTCACGACTCATTGTTGGACGTTGTTTTACATGTCATAGTTTATGTAAAAATCTCCCAAGAATAATACATGTGAACTTTATTTCCTCTTTTGCATATCTGTCATCATCTCATTTCTCGAAGGTTACTTCTTAATGATACGTTGGAATTCTCTCTACCATTTCGATTGTCATTCAGGTGGATATTGATTTTTCCGTGCGACATCCCAATCGAACATTTTTATGACCTGAAACTTAACTTAACCCCATCGACATCCGCCTCTTTTCCATTCTATATTTGTAATACGCGGCGCACGAAAGTATAAAAGTCCTTCCGCCTAACAAGATTATCATCTATTTAAACGAACTTATAGTGCTTGCCGTTTCCGGGTTTCTAATTATAAACTGCATTTAATATGAGTAATTGAACAGTGAAGTTCAGCGTCATTAACCCGACTTTGAATCAGAAGACCGATATCAAAAGGTCGATCTATCGTTTTACAAAAGATCACATGAAACCCTACAATAATTAATACCATCGTTAATATCATTGTTTTATGGGTTCTCGATAAATATCTTGATTTGCTATTTGAAAGAAATTAATTATGCATTATTATGTATGCAACATGTAATACCATTTAAAAAACACATTTCTTAACACTAAAAAATTGTTTTTGTTGTCTTTGGATGCTGGGTAAATATTTGAGTAAATTAACTGATTCTCACAGCGTTTCCGTTCGTTAGAATCTGAAGGTTACAGGAGTGAGTTACATTACAAAATTGTCAAATACTTTTGTCGATATATACTAATTTTTGCTCAATTATTTTCATCATTTGAATCCAATAGTTGCGCATATTATCCAATTACTCCAAACGATTACATAGTTGGATCCATTTAGATCATAAAATTTGTATTTTTTGTACATATTATCTTAAAAAATCTTCTATATTTATTTTAGTACTATATGGAATAAACTGTCAAAAATATTGAAGTAATCACGAAATTAAGAAAGAATAATATATAATAAATGTAAGTAAATAAATTGAGCGGTAGATTGGTGAAAGTAATTTGGGTATTGAGTATAGTACTATTAGTATAATGTTTCTATAATCTTGAAAAATAAGATAATTTATGATATTTCTGATAAAAATATAATTTTTACTTATTCCGGAGAATTATGAATATGTATAATTTTTTAATGTAATTTTGAATATATTTGCTATAAAAAATCTGATAGTATGCTTTCTTAATTTTTGTACCTCAAAAATTACCCTGTAGGTTTTGGTTTTGGGCCGAAAAACATAATTTCATGCTTTACAATTGAAAAATAAAGTTTGTCAAAATCGGGCAAAATATACAAATTTTATGGGAATGTTCCGCTTTTAAATGAACCACACTGTGTATCTCATGCATGTTTGAATATTTATCTAACAGATATATACAATGTACAAATTTAAAATGACACACCCCGATATAATCATTACATTTCTCCTACAAGTATACATTAAATGAAATTCATGTATCTGAAACAAGATTAGAGTTTTTATGAGAACAACCAGAGAGAATAAAATTCAGGTTAATTTTGCGTGTTTTCCAGTCGTATCTAAACAAATATCCGACTCCAAAAAGTTCCTTTCACAATTGTAAAATGCCCGTACTATTATGCACCGTTCTCACGGTTTGTTTTTGTTGTTTTTCTAAATTAAATCCGTAATTAAAACAAACAAAAAAAGTCCCGATGCTAATGCAAGGAAACGTAATTAAATGAAATTTATTAAGGACTCATAAAATTTAAATTAATGCATGCTTTAATATTCGTTGTACGTTCCATTTTTATTAAAGCAGTTCTGCGTATATTGAAGCAGCATGTAAATGTTGTTTCTATATTATAATAATGTTTGTGCATGTTTTGCTCAATTTTATCAAATTGCCAATTGAATGTTGCATTGTATCCTCCTGAATGTTTTGTTTAAAGACGATATGAATTTAAATTTCAATTGGAATGAAATGATATCTGACGCACATTGTTAATTTATCTCGTGTCATATTTAAATTGTAGTATTGTTTTTATTTGTATTTGAAGTGGAGATTATGAGAGTAAGATTATGTAAAATGTATGATAAAAGTTCATTGTTTTAACAGTTTACAAATAAAAAAAAATAAATACAGTAACATAACAATTATTGTGATTTTAATAAAATAAATTTTCTAATTATTTCCTTCAACCACTCGATTAGGTGTTAACATACGGGTACTATTATTTCAGTTTCTAAATAATAATAGTATTTTATTGTAGCTAATTAAAATAACAAATCGATCACGACATTTTATTAATAAAACCGGAGACAACTGAATTAAATTAAGCACAATAGGCAAATCCCGGGGCGATAATTAATAATAAAGCCATAAAGGCGACACTGATTAACATAGATACATTTCCTTGTTGGGAGTGTGAATTTTAATGTAAACAATCTCGAATAAATTCGATTTTATTTATAATCCACGACAATTGTAACAATTTAAACAAATTCAAGTGGTACGAAACAACAGTTTGTTTATCCTTGAGCTCGCCTTAATCAGACTACGGATCTGTTGGCCGGAATCCAATCAAAAATACTTTCACGAGGTTCAAAACGGATCTCATGCATTTCGCAATATGCCATTATTTAATTTGGATTTTGAACAATTCGAATTAATTTTAATAAGTAATTTAATTGATTAACTCAAATCAAACAACATTTGTCCAGTTATGTTTAAGAAACACATGGTCTTAAAGTTGATGGAACTATACTTTATCTTACTAACAACTCATACTATAATTCTTAAACAAGAACAGTGAATTAATGTCAGTGTAGGCATATTGATATATCTTCAGAGTTGGGTTTTACCAATTAATTTGTTGTGTAGATAACAACTTATTTTGTTAGTTGTACCTTAAAAATGACTTACTATTATATCAGTCAACAAATTAAAAAGATTTTAATATATGAATAGCTAATTAAAAGCTTAATAGATAATTAACAACGCTGTCGCTTAATCCTTGATTGGTTGCCAATTAACTTTCAATACAGTTTATTAATTTACAATTGTTTGAATATCGATATTGGATTATTTATGTAAATATTAGGTTATCGACCAATAAATCAACTTCGACATATACGCTGATGATTGAAAAATTCATCATCATAATACAAATTTAATTTACGTAGTTAATCTACATTTTATCTGTTGTGTGTTTATTACGAAAAAACAATAAATTCTGTTTTGTTCTTTAATATATTAAAAATATGAGTTGTATTTCTTGAATTTGATTGGCAGTATCTATAATATTCATTGTTTTTTCTGTTACTGTTCTTGCTATTGTTTACTTTGCAACTGTACAATCTAATTTTATTCTTTAAAAAATTGCGTACTTTTTTATTTTTATGACGGCCTTTTATTTATTATGATTGTTTAATCATTGGACAAAGTGAAACTGTAAGAAAAACTTGGAAGAATATCGATAACTGGATAATGTTAACATCAATTCAATCTTATCCTCAACTGAAATTAAAGCCAATCTGGAGGAAATTGGACTTAATGAACTTTATACAAGGACTGTGAGAAGATGGTTAGTGGATGGGGGCTCGTATGACCCCAGACCTACAGAAAAAACCGTGATATACCCATAGTGAAGCATGGTGATGGTTCAATTATGCTATTTCTTCTGGTGTTGGCACCTCTTAGACTGATTTAAGCACTATGATATATTAAAGAATACTTTGCTTCCATATATTGAAGATCTTAATAACATGAAAACGTTCTCAAATCCAAATCAATTATGAATTATGACGGATTGGTTTAAATACATTTAAATGTATCTGAAACATGATTGAGCCTATACCACATAGATGGGTCAAAATTATAAAACAAAAAGGATACTTATTATACAATGTTGCTATATTTATGTCCAGCTTAATTTAGAAAAATATATGTAACATTATCTATATAATAAGAATTTAGTAGTTTTTATAATAACGTATAAAACGACAACAGTAAATTAATTTTATTTTAACAGTTCACATTCAATAAAAGAGTTATTTACACTGTACATAAATAATTTTTATTCTATTATAGTAACAATTTGCCATAAACCAAGTATCGACTTAAATATGCGTGTGTTACAAAGATTAATATTTTTAATGTTCAAATAATTATCATATAAAAGTTCATTTGGGAGCTAATTTTTAAAATGTTTTTCTCGTTTATCTCGATGCCTTATTGTAATTTTTATTTTATATTCTTGTTTTCATAAACTAAAAATAGCGTAGTAAATATTGCCTTGAACTTTTTAATTAATCACCAGCCAAAAATGCATGCGCATAATTAAAGGATACTTTAATTCGCCTTAATTTCCACATGTGAATCACACACGAACAGGTTGGCAAAATTTGTGGGCTCTTTCATCTGCCCACGTAACTTTCTCACACTGTACAGTACGTTTGAATGCTGGATGTTTTACAACGTGATGTAGGTTGTGAACAATCGGTTACCGAAACCGTAATCTTTTGATAGTCACTTTGTAATTTTGATCTAGACAAAAGACGTTCAACAATTGCACCACCCACAATTGTACACATTTGAAATTGTGCTGTAATTTACACTCTTACGATAATTTGCTATTAATTAGGTGCCGGTTGTCTGAAAGTTCAAGGCGAAATTGTTGCGAGAGATTTGTTGTGGTGTCGGCCAGTTTTTCTAATTGCATATGTGGAAATGCACGTGAAAAACTGGACGAATGACTCACAGGAAATGATTTTAATTGTACAAAGGCTTGTACTGTTGGTGTTTGTTTCTCGCAATTGGCAAGGTCAGTTTTCGCACAACTCGAGATACAATTTGATAGTGTTTACGTGGGGCAGTTTTTACTCCTTTCGATTTTTATGGGTAAGGCGAATGTAAACACGTTTGGTCGGTTTTAGCATTTATTATCATTGCATATTTTTTTCTAGGTGATTATTTATTGTACGTAACTAAATGAAGTGGTTTATAAGGAAGTTGATGATTACTTTCCCAAGGTGACGGTTTGCAATATCTATTTGCGATGATTAATTTATCGATGATGATAAATATATACGAACCTGTGGGTGAAGTATTGTTATTTACAATCATTAATCTACGTTCTATTTTATTATTTGACACAGAAACAAAACAAAAGACGATTATTTGTGCTTGAATCTTGGAGACGAACCAAATAAGTAATATGTTACCACACGTCCACTTGAACGGTTGTTAGAACATAAAAAAAAGTTTCTATGGATTATGCAAAACGCTTTTGTGGTTTATTATGAGAGCACTTTCGGATTTTTACCCACTATTAACTGTTGCAGTTTTGTTATAAGCGCAATTAGGCGTTTACGTGTGAAAGTCCGGCTTCAAAAATTCACGGGACGAAAGGGAACGAAACCCGATACATTCGTAACATAATTCTCGCATATGATTTATGATATCGAATCGCGATTTTTCTCGTGTGATTTCTAGACCAAGAAAGTAGTACGGAAAAGTTGTGTGAAGCCTAAACGATGAATTACTTGTATCTATTATGCCTGTAATTAATATGTGGTTATTATCCGATCAGTTTTGTCGGTATCCTTTCTCTTCGGGGAGAAATTTTTAATTGATTTCAATTGTCAAGTAACGAAAAATTGTCGGCAAACGTTTTGGGCAGTTTTATAATTTATATGTTTTGGAAAGCTGATGATTGGTGATAGGAGACTATCTTAAGTGTGTGTAATTTTCTAAACTGCTTTCAGTCAATTCTAATTGTAATTAAACTGTGATAAAAAGTAGTTATGTTATGCATATAATATATGTGGAATATAAATTATCATCAGCGTCTTATACATTTTTACTCAAAAGATATCTATCCCGTAAAGTATCATTATTATTATTATTTTAAAATTTCGATCCATCAACAATATTAAAGGTGGCTTTTTCACCTTTTTTGTGAAGATCTGTTTAAAGAAGACCTAAGAGTTCAAATTTTAGAATATATTCAAAATTATCAGAAACATTGGGATTTAATTTGTTAGATGTGGCTTATAATAGTGTTCATTATTATAGTAATATTTTAAAATATTAAATATTTTAATCATACGTCTTATATTTAATTTGAAGTGTTAAAATATTAAATTATATGTTAATTTAATATTGTTGTTTTTTTTTCAATATTCCTATATTATAAAATGTTACATTTATTTTTCTGAATTATGTTATTTAATGATTTAATGATCCTCCCCTGTTTTCCCTAAGATTGATGTCTGAAGATTAGAATGGGCAAAACGAACATCGTTTTCAAGTTAAAACAGATTTATTAGAGCATCATTTCTTCAGTATCTGGAAGAACATTGTTGTTTTATATAAAAATCGACTTTTTTTAATTTCCCTCTCTGAAAAATCGATTCATAGATACCTTTAAAAATTCTCGCCAAAGATGAGGTCTTAATTTCAATAGGAAAGTCCTCTTCATCTCAGTTTTCCATTTTTTCTTCAGTTCCATATGGTTAAATCCATATCTCGCCATTACTTGATAGTACAGAAAATTTCTATTTACAATTTTTGTAGGAAATGGAACCCTCTACAAAAAAGATATCTTAAAATATTTTCATAACTCTTACCGTTTAGAAGATATTGAAGGTCAAAGTTTGAAGAAAATTTTTTTTTACTTCTAAATTTTATAACTGGTAGATAAGCAAATATTGCCCAACGCATATTTTTACGGGAAATTAAACGCTCTACAAGAAAGGTCTTGTGGGGTTAATCGATTACTCTAATAGTTTAGAAGATATTCGCATTCGAATCCCAATGCGTACTGATTTTAATAGTTTTTTAATAAATATTTTAAATTTATCCTATTAAGTCATGAAAATATTCATAAAAATTTGAGTTTATTTATTTTTCGACCAAGGATTAAATAATAAGCAAAAGCTAATAAATAATCGATTTAAATTCACAGAAATGAGACTCCATAAAGTAAAAAGCAGAAATATAAAAAGGTACGCAATTTTTTTTTAAATAAAACTAGGTTTAATAGTTGCATAGTAGAAAAATAATAAACATTATAAGTACTGGTATCTAATTTAAGTAGTACAGCTCATATTTTTAATTTATTTTTATAATTATGGCAATTTAATAATATACAGAAACAAATTATTTCCATACTCAATTTTCTTAACATATAAAAAATATAAAGTTGTGGTACGTAACATGTTAGATGTATTCCTATTTTTCATTTCAAGGACAAACCCATGTTAAGTGTTACTTAAGTATGTACCAGATTTGTTTAACTTTATTATGTAGTTAATCCCAAAGTTGATATTTTATTTGCTTACAAAATAAGATCCATCCAAGCTGTGTTTAAGAAACATTTATTAATACCTAACTGTACTTAATCGAAGTGGTTCTCCAGACAAAGTAATTAATTCCCCTGAACATTGATTAATAGTCACGGAAAACTGGTTTGATTTTTTATGTTTTATGAGAACATCAAATCACAATAACACAAATAGTTCCTTTGAATATTAAACACATTTACGTTCAATCGTAAAATACCACTATCGCGACAATATAATTTTAAAATTAAGATAATTTTTTATGGGTAGATAATGAAAGTTGACAGGTTCTCGAAAATGTTTTTAGAAAGTGTTCGGTTTTTTTCTGCACACATCAGATGTCTATATTTAAATTCATAACGTGGGCTTTTTGACCTACCATAAATGAATCTCCATTTAATTAAATTTGTTAATCCCCATAGAAAAACAAATGTTGAATGTTGCCGACAATTGAATGCGACAAACATCCTGAATGGCGGATCATTTCCATTTTTAAAAGCTCCACTTACCTAATGCTTTACATAATGATGGACTCACGAAACACAAAGCGAGAGCTCTAAATTATTTTATTTTAGCATACACGAAAGTAATTCAGACACGAAGAAAGTCATCGTAATTCATTGTCTCCGAAAGTAAAACCCTTGTTACGTTCAAATTTTGCAAGTAATGCATATTTATCGCGTGCAACAGATACTAAACTGGGAGCAACAAACATCAAACAAGACATTTGCATTAGATTTTATTTGAAAGTGTCTAATGATCCGAGATGCAATAAATATTTTTTAATTTTGGATAATGATTATCCACAAACACAGTCGAACTATCGAGAAAGCAGTTTTCTCTGCATTCAATTAAACCGATCGGATGAATCGGCATTTTTCAAAAGTAATTAGATAATTACAGAAATAAGAACGGTCCCGTTTACATCCGAATGGAAATTAGGAATGGAATTCGAATTGGTGCCACAAAGCTAACGTCAATTATGTCTGTGCACCGCAACCGTAAACTATTTAAATGAATTCTGGAATTTAGGACGGAATTTGTTGGGCCAATAAAAATTGAGTTTGGAGGATAATAAAAAATGTCTAAAATTGAGAACGAAAGTTCGCTTTTAAAGTAATTGTGTGGTGCTGAGTTAGTTTATTGAATAAATATGGTCATTGGATAATGAGGTAATTTAGTTTTTGGCAATTCTGTACCTCAATTATCGAAACCAACAATGGCACGTAATTAAGTAAATTTAATTAGCCTCGGCGTTTTATTTATTGCTTAATCAAAACATTATCAGATTAGTCGTACACGGCGCATTTCTCCTAACAAATCACCCATAAAGCACACGTAATAAATTATTGGATTCTCGAACCATTAACCCAAAAGTACGTGCACGAGAACTGTTACGTTCGTATTGGGTGTGATGCCGGATTCGGTGAAAGTCCGTACGAGATCAGACACTCTAACAGTATTGTTTTAATTCACTTGCATACTAATTGCGTACAAAATAAATATCGTGCATTTGCATTCAAGCAGTATTATGACACGTTAACGAAGAATTCGTTTGCATTTGAACGGTGCGTTTTGAGATAATATTAAACTGAGATTTATCGATTTCGATTTGCGACGTGAATTCCAAAGAAATTTCGCTGGAAATTACGTGTCGAATATTGAATAATTGTCTGTACAGCTTTTGAATTGTTAAATCTGACTCACGTGCAAGACAACAAGCATTTTCTATGTGATATTAAAGGATTGAATTCGACATAAAATTGGGAATATTGGACTACAAAGAAAGACCTTCAATTAATTTTATCGATTATTTTACATTTGAAAATGAAATAAAATAAATGTTGTTATGGCAGAATATAATTGAGCTTCGCGTGTCTGAAGAGTTTAACTTTTTATTGATTTCTTAATTCTAGTGTTTTAAATTTCAAGGTTTTAAGATTTAATAAATTTAATTAAAAAATATACAATAAACAAACATCTTGTCCACAGCTTTGTTTATATAAACCGTTGGCGAAGCCGGTGATCTATCGATAACTATCGACTGAAGTGACAAAAATTAAGAGCAATTGGGACTTAGAGCCTTAGAGGTCTATTTCAGAGACGACCTTTAAGGATATCCCGATTGCTCCCTGTAAATCATATTTAGGCTAAAGAACTTCTTAATTGGAGTCCTATTGATGAGCCGTATTTTCTTTTTTGACGAATCAAGATTTTAATCACTAGATTATGGAAGAATACGTAACTGGAGAGAACCTGGAAACCATAAATTTTGGAGGAGGTTAATTGATATTTTGTTGTTAACACCGGCGAAAGAACTCTTTTTAATGGAAACCACTTTGAATGCTGTTACAGAGTTTTACCTATTGTGTTACCCTTTTTAACCAATATGGCTCCAAATTTTACTTTCCAGCAGGATAACGCTGGGCCACATACTGCGAGGATCGTTCAAGCAGCATTCGAAGAGAATGACATAAGTGTTTTAGCTTGGTCAGCAAACTCCCCGGAACTTAATCCAATAGAAAAAGTATGAGATGCTGTGAAAAGAAGAGTTTTGAATCGCCAAAACCATTATAAAGACCGGCAGCAGCTAATTTTGGCGGTACCAGAGGTGTGGCGAAATTTGGACCGACACCTAATGCATAGGCGGATATTGAGATACAAGATCCAGGAAATAGTGTTTAAAATTTTATCAGAATAATTAAGTAGTAAATATATATAACAGGTACAGTGATTTCTTTTTAACTTGCAAAAATTCTCTTTTTCTTTAGTATATTCATGAATGCCAATAACATTAATTTTCTATACAAATATGATCGTGTAATCTGGTTTTATAAATAAGTTCAAATAATTCTTTGTTTACTATTCATAAAATTTAACACATAGCATATCTTTTATTGGAATATATTTATTGACCTTCAATATTACCATATTACGCATTTATTTTGTAGTTTCTGAAAGTGATTTAATTCATTCAAGTTACAATTAAACAAAAGTGACTTACAATAATTAAAATGAAGACTAATGGTTGCCTTAAAAATTAATATTCTCGTTTTGTAGCTGCAAGCCATTTTCCCAAATAGTGGAAAATAGATTTAAAATATAATTGTAATGTCGTTTAAAATTTAAGTTAATATCTATAATCATAATTAGGTATTTAATTTTTGTTATATTTTCAAGATAATTTATAAGAATAACCTATCAAAATAAACTTCTATCTATATTTATGCTTAAAATATTATCATATATTCATTTAATGATTACATATAACTCCTGAATTACAGTTTTAAACGACATCATTATGATTATCAACAATATTATTTACCTATAAGTTGAACTGTTCTTTGTGGAACACCAATTTCATTTATTAATTTGACTTTTTGATATCGGTTTGTTAAGTAACTTTGAAACCAGTTAAGTACAGTTCCACCAAAGTCTATCTTATTCAACTAATATTTTGTCCAACGTTTCAAAAGTTCTTCCTAAATTCATGAAAACTCCTAATATAATTTTATTATTTTATTTCATTATTGAAACCATTTTCAATTATATTATTCTTGTTACAAAACCTGATTAGCTGGTTCTTCACCAAATTTTTACAAAATTTTTTTAGAACGTACACATAGTTTTCATAATTATTCAAGTGTGGATAATAAAAATATATTAATTATACAACTAAAAACTTTTATCTTCTTTTATCAGAAATCAACTTATTGTAATATGCAAAAAACAGATAAAATTTAGATTTTTTGTTAAGGTATACTCTGTATAATTTTATCTAGACGTTTAAATTCGTATTTCAATTCTTAGGGGAAGAAAAAGAAAAAGTTAAAATACTCTCGGAAGTGACTTAATCAAATAAATGAAGAAAGCACCAACACAACAATGTTTACATCAATGAAAGACGGCGACGCTATTGGTGAAATTGAAATGACACATGAATTGTCAAAATCAAATTTGCAGGAATCTCGAAACTGCAAAGCCGTAACGAATTGTTTGTAATTTTTTGAGTTGTGATTAAAAAAGCGTAAAATTTCAATCTAATTTTGATACCCATTAAATAAAGTGCGAAAGTTAAAAAATCGGTTTACCCACTTTGTCAAATTATACAGTGTTAATGAATTATACCGTTTAACACCTTTCTCATGTTAAAAAATAGTTTAAAATGGACCAAATAAATAAATCTATAAGAAAAGTGAATTCAAATCACTTTTGTTTGTGTGTATTTGGCAGGATTCGCCAAGTTGGAAACTTTCATCTAATTGGAAACTTTCATCTAATTATTTTCGATGTGATAATGCACTTGGGAACTCACAGTTGAAGGCACATTAAGAAATTGAATGACACCGCAACTGAAGAGCACGACGATCTCCACGAATCCGGACAGAGGTGCATTGAAAACGAACGAAATAATAATAATACGATGCGAAATTTCTCTGTTAATAAAAAAATAATCATCACTTTCGTTGTTACGTCTAGTTTCAATAGTCAATCTTCTACAAATGACAGCTTATTAAAGTCTGCAATTAATTATCAACGTGTACATCGCATTTTATGTTAACCAGACCTCGGCGCCATTGTTTCCTCGGGTAATTAAAACGAACACAATTGAATCAGGAAGTGAACGTCTCGGGGAACGTCGAGGAAACTTTTAAAGTTTGCGATTAATATGCACAAACGGGTCGTTTTCGATCCATGATTGATGTGGGATACGAAATGCGTGACTGTTCTGAGCGACATGGAAATTGTTCAGCAGTTTTTCACTTTCTTGTGTCGCATCAAATATTCATCGGCGGTTTGATGACAGAAAACTGAAAGAATGATTTGCTTTAATGTGTCTATTCCGGTTGATTTATGTCACTTATTTTTATTTGTGGATGATAATTCTTCATTTGTGTGACACAGCTTTTGTCCCAAAACGAGTGAAATTTATGAAATCTATTCCGGATATCTTTTAATAACTGTTGCAGCTGAAATTTGTTGTACCTGCACCTTGTGAAAGGTGGTACATATTAATAAAAAATGTATAAGAATTGGTTTAATTACCGCACATGAAATCCATTCAGCCGAGAAAAATGCCCATTAAAATTTTCTGTTTTTAGTCCAACTAATTAATATTGCGTGACAGCAATAATTTACACTGTAAATTTTACGTGCACGAACATAAAATACCAAATTAATTGTGGAAATTACAAATCAGAAGTGAAATATATAAATTGAACTTTTAGTATGTAATTTAATATTTACTCGGTTTGAGTCAGTGTTAACTTCTAATGAAATTCACACTTTATCAGTTCGAACATCTAAACCAAAACAGGGCAATCAATTCCAGTTTTATTCTGTATATGTTCAGAAGTCATTAATAAAATCCAAACAGATAAGGAATAATTAATAACTTGTGCTGTTCGTTCAATAATTATTTAATTATTTACGATCCTGTTTAGCATACGAACCAGAAACTCTTATTTCTACACCGATGAATATTGGGTTCTTCGTAAATGATAACAATCAGCAGGATATTTATATAAGAAAAATTCTACTTTCACTCTATTTGTATTAGTGTTTTGTTGTGCTAAAATGATTTCCCAGAAAATTAATTGATTGATTAATCACATCAATGTTCCAAATTAATCAAACTGCTTCCTTGTTTGCATTCGAATTATGAATTGTAATTGGCACAAATGATTGGAAACGACATAATTGTTTGATTGTCAAAAATTCCTCTCTTGCATCAATTTATTTCGACACAATGGAATAACCAAATTTGTTAGACTGACTTTTATTGTTAAGTCGTTCATCGCCTTTCCCCCATTATTGAATTACGCAATTTGGATCTAAGACCTTTCTGTGTTATTATCAGGAGTGAAATCTAAAATGATGGTTCAATTTAATTAACATTATTAAACAATTATCTCTAGTTGTTTCTTGCGATCCACTTTTTCTCACTTGATTTTAAAAAATAGATAATTTTTTTGATACAATTTTTGTGTCACGTGTGGCAACTATTTTATTTTTGTTGTTCCACTTTGGTTAAATTGATACGACTAGTTTACTTGGAACTTGATGCAATAACAATTTTTGCCTTTATACATATATACAAAACGATATTTTCTGGAAAGTCTATTTATTGAATCTATAAGGAAAATAGTTATAAAATATTGTTTGTACTTATTTCAAATTATAAGTCGCGATAAAATTCTTCTTCATGTGTTTTGTAAGATTACTAAAACAATTTTTATCTCTTGGGCTACTGAAGATATATATATATATATATATATATATATATATATATATATATATATATAGTCTTTGTACTTCTGAATAGTTAAAAAATACGACTTGGATAATAAAGTTTACATTAAATGGTACAGTAACAAATACTATTTTTTGATTATTTGACGTTACAGTTGAATAAAATGGGTACTTGTTATGTTCAACTAGTCCTAGAAGATAAATAGAATTTATTGATCAATTTTTTTAAAAACCATTTCAAAAATGTTCTACTCATGGCATCTTTTATGTTGGTATTAAAATTATTATAAGTACAAGAAAAACGGTTGTAAAAGTTTATTATTCTTTGTTATTTCAAATTTTAGGTCAAGTAACACGATAATAATTCCTCATGTGTTTTGTGAAGATTATAGAAAGAGTTATGTCTCTTGGTCTGTTGAATGAATAAGTTAAATTTGAGTTTTATTTTATTTTCAATTTTTTTATTAGTTTTTGTCCTTAATTTTCTTAAAAGATTTCTTTCTAAGTACATTATAGCAAGGTTTTTAATTAACAGATTTCTTTACGTTGGTGTTAACTTATTATATGTGTAAAATAACAGTTATTATTAGTTATTTCAAATTTTAGGTCAAGTAACACGATAGAATATGTTCCTCATATGTTTTGTAAAGATTATAGAAGTATTATATCTTGGGCTGCTAAAGAGAATATACAGTTAAGGTCATTATTATAGCAAATTTTTAAAATATTAAATAATTTAGTCATAACTATTTTATTTAATGTGAAGCTTTTTGAATTATTATGATGAGTTCTTTTAAATTTTTATATCGAATTTGGTTATAAACATGCTCTCTCATGTTTTTTGTAGGGTTAATACCTACAAGATTGGGATAGGTAAGATGAAACATCGATGCTTTTGCCTTTTAACTAATTCGTCACAATTCTAGATTTGTGTTTGGCACTTTCATGTTGAAACACATTTATTAAGAGCATCATGTCTTCAATATGTGGAAGCAAATAGACTTTTTGGTAGAAATCAGGGTTGCTATCCCATTTCCTCCAGCATGGCTTTAATTTCAGTTGACGATAGTGGTAGTAGTTAATATTTAAAAAAAATCAAGCGTCCAAAGTAGAGAAACTACAAAATAAAACAATTTTACGTACATTTAGCCTCCATTTATTTACTATCTAGTAGTATATCCATTATTTTTAATAACTAATAAACCTTTTTTCATTGATTTAATGGCTTTCCAATATAATCATTAGATATTTTCACTGATTTTGAACCTAACCTAACCTAAGATTTTCAATTGAATTGAGGTCTGGACTTTGTGCTGGCCAAGACAGTACTCGTACTTCTTGAGAAGGGAATCATTCTTTAACTAACTTAAACTTCGGAACAAAATTGCTTTCCATTGTTCATATGTCCAGTTCACATCTCCTCTTGCAAAAAGCAGTTTCGTTGCTCTATTTTTTGTAGAAATAAAGGGATTCTTTACTGATTTTCTGCCGTAGAGACCAGATTCTTTTAGTCTTCTTCTCATGGTACTAATCCACACATTGACGTCGTTTATTTCTTAATTTATATAGGATGTGCTGATAAAAGGGTGGCGAAAAGGAAGCATTTTTATTTTCCTGTTCACCACTCTGTTAGTCTTGCATTTTCTACCACTTTTGTAACTTCCAGTGTCCTCGAAATGATTGATTGTTTAAATTTAAATCGTCTGCAATTTTACTCCAGAACTCAAGAACATTTTTACAATTTGTTGTTTAATTTTCTCAAAAGTACATATAACAAGGTTTTTAATTACTAGGTAGTTTATACTAATAAAAAATTATTTCGTTTAAAACGTACAAAATGATAAACCAAAATTGTCAAAAATATACTGACATTGCTACAGAGGAATTTACAATCTAATCGGATAAAATGTAAACTGATCTATGAACAATTTTACACCTAGTAATTAAAAACCTTACCATTCACATATTATACCAATGAAAAATATCTTTGGAAAAAATAGTGACATACTGTGTTTATATGATATTTTTTAATAACTTAAAACACAATGTTTTTAAAAAATAACATCTCATTTCTCAAGTCAAATAAATGCTTTCCAAAACAAGTCTGCATCATTATTGAGATAACTTCCCGTTGGACCTAATCAGCAAAATAAAAAAATGAAACACCGAACCACCTGGCGACATGTACCGCTCGCACTCCGATCTCCGTAACCATGAAACGGACGTAAACCTTTCAAGAACGGAAACGCGATCACAAAGGTGTGACGACTGGCGAACAGGCGAACGCACAAACCGGGCGAAACGTTTATTTCACGTTTTTTTTTTTCCTTGCATTTAATATGGATCACGATCGTCTAATGGACGGAATTAAATGAAAGAGTGGCGTGCCCGATTCCTTCCTTCCGAGCTTCCTGTTCACTTCCTAATAAATCAGGCAGGAAGTCGACTCCCCAGGTTTTTATGACGGCACTAAATCCGACCGATGCGACGGATTAATGTGATTAAAATTAGTCGGGGACGTCGATTTTCTAGCGCAAATAATAGATCCGAAGCGGTCTTGGCTTTTCTGTTACGACTTTGTGGTATTATTTCGCTTGAACGTTAAAGGAACTGGCTGCAATAATAATAAAGTAACTGTTTCGTAATGCCGCCATAAAAGAAACACACACCTAAAACGCATTTAACAAATTTATTTGCGAACGTTCAGAACCGACATCATCTGTCGATGATTTCTAAAACAATACAAGGATGTTGCAGTTGTGCGGCGAATTTTACCAGGAGTGCCGTTGCACTGGGTCGGTGTTGTAATCACGCCGACGTGAATTAATCTTAATTTTGATTGCGTTTGGTTTCAATGGAAATGTGTGAATTGTGAGAACCGTGTTGTTTTTATGTTTATGTATTTGTTTATAACCCAATTGTCTAAATATATGTAATTATATGTACAGATTATACTTAAGGTTTGTAATATTAATAAAAATTACGTTTTATTATGTAAATTGTGTGTTAGAAATGCTCTAAAAATTTTGATTTTGAATGAAAACATACATTACATTTAAAGTTGTTATTATTAGGAAAATTTATATGTTTGTTCGTAAAACAGGATGAATAATTGAATAAAAGATGTGCTATTTACATTAATTACATCTCAATTAGTGATTCACACGAAAGATGAGAAGAGAAACCTTTTGCAAACTGCAAAATAGTATATCTATTTTTATTCAGAGTTTTAAAATAATGTAAAATAAGCAGAAAAAGTCTCAATTATATTGAGCCCCCCAAATGAGCAGTTTTTAACAAAAACAAAGTTACAGAAAATATATAAATTGCTCTCAATTCTCAAGTACCATGGAACAGTGTTTTAAGTATGGGTTTATATACTGAGTGACAAAGAAATTGCAACACAAAGAAGGGGTTGTTCAAATTTAATATTTTTTGGTAAAACATAGATGTTATAGCAAGGAGTAAACGATTAAAATTTGAGAATAAAATATTAAAGGTTGTCTATTTTCTCTTGAGGTATAGCATCCCAAGTTACTTCATGTCTTCATATCTTAGAACCTTTTCGTCTTTCCAAACATGTATATTGTGTAAATTAACAACTCCATTTTGGGTAACCTCTTGACGAAGAATCCAGCGTCAAAAGCTTGATAATCAATAGATTTAAGGCTTGCACTCCTGTACATGATATATGGAATCTCCAAACAAGAGGAGCATTAACTCCTACCTCAGTTGACATTCTTTGCAAACTCGTTTCCAGATTAGGCTCTACCAATGTTAAATTTTCCTATTCTACTCTTGTAATATATTCAGATCTTGATGTTCCTGATCTAATGGTTTATATCACGCAATCTTGCGGACAATAAACTCATTTGTTGCTCTCATCTTGATATTTTGCAGGAATTAATTGTAAACAACTTGTTGTTTGTTGGTTTGATAACTAGATGAAGTAATGTGTCGACTAAATTACCCATCCAAACGTTTAATGAAAAAAGTGGTATTAATACCATTACACTGAATGTTTGACTTCCCAGACAGGCATATTGTGAAAATTGACAACTCCATTTTGGGTAACCTCCATAAAAACAAGTTTAGAACGAAAACGAGGGTCTGGTGCATTTTTGGAATGAGTCTAACGGCAAAACGTAATCGAGTTTGATGATAAATAGATTTAAGACCTGTACTCCTTGCACATGACAAGTGGAATCTCCAAACAAGAGGAGCATTAACTCCCACCTTTGGTGACATTCTCTGCACAGTCGTCTCCAGATTATGCTCTACCCACGTTAGAACTTCCTCTTTTACTCTCTCTTTTTTAATTTAATATCTTAACCTGACGACAATTTAATACTTAATATTTATCTCAAAAAACTTCTTAGATGATAAACGTGGATAACATTGTTTCGCACACCATTTATTAGAAAAATCAATTTTTTATTAATTTAAATTCAAGGTACATTTAAAATATTTATTTATCTTAAGAATATTTGCCACATTTCATATTGTTATTTTCAAGTCGTGTATTTTAAAATAAAGTGGTGGTAACACACGTAATACTGAGAAGATAAAATTCTCTAAGTTACAGAAGAATTCTATAACTTCAAAACATCAAAAGATAAATTCTAAATTATCAATTAAATGTAGTGTAGTCATTCGCAAATTCGACTTCGAATTTTGTGCTAAATATTTTGTTAGATTTATCAAAACATTCGAGTAATCTTGTTTAAAAAATTAGACGAAATTCTCACTCTAGATACTGTTACCGACCAACTTCAGTTCCACAAATTTTTTGTAAAAAATGTACTACTAATGGCAACAGATATGACCTTAAAACAATTTACTGTTACAAGCAATAATTTATAATAATACTCATTTTAATTACATGTTCAAAAAATGTTATAAAGATGCGGAAGCAATTAACAACACACGGACACACTGAACAATTTGCATGCGTTCAATACACTTCAAGAAGTCTTTAAGACACTGCACGTAACAGTAAATAAATTACAATAAATTATAACAGATATAAAACAGCAATTACACACGATCATGAGATAAAACTTGTGTGGGAAATATCGGAGGGAGTTTTTTTTGTTCAAAACGAAACGGCATGTAATCGGTAATTAGCGGCCGATAATTGTGAACCGTTCCAAAGGCAAAAGTGCGTGCTGATCGAATTTCGAAAATTATTTACACCGTCACCGTGTAATAAGGTCGAACAAGGTCGCAGGATCACTTCGTAACTGTCCATAAAATAAGTTTAATTGTTTCGTTGCAGTACTCGTTGCACGGTACAACGAAAACGTTCTCGGTATACGTGATTAACGGAGTTTGGACGTTGCAAAATAACGTATCTGCATAAAATCTACTAAATGGCATATTTAATGATGGGCGTTTAAATATGGTTGTTAAAAATTGCAAACGGGTACAATGGCCGAATTAATTGGGGGGTTTGGGTTATTTACAATTACTGGAATTAGCCACTAGTACTTTCTTGGTTGCAGCTGTTAATTAAAAAGTTTAGGAAATTCGTCAAACTTATAATTATGGTAAAAACACTTTATACTTTACTCCCATTTGTAATTTTCGTAATGGATTTGTTATGGTCGTTGTATGCGAGTAACGCAAGAATTTACTGCTTGTTTTGATATTTATGATTATTGATTTTAGGGGGAACGTTGTACACGAAATTGTCGATTTATAAATAACCGCATTCCTGTCTTACGACTATTGGACAAGTAAACTTTCAAACTGAATTTTATTTAGGACACATTTTATTCAATAAACTGCTTGCAGGTAAATGTAAATGTGCACGCTGAAGACACAGTTATAAATGGAAACGAATAATAATAATTTTATCGTTGTATAAATAATGGCTGACAAAGAACTTGCATAAGAATCGACATAAATACTTAAAAACCAGAATGTTATTTATATTCTTTGGCACTAGTAGCATTGAGCCTGCAGTTATAGTCGCCAGAAGCATTATCCTCCATCGAAACAATGCGAATCGGACAAAGCTAACGTTGCCAATCCGGGTGTTTCTTTTCTAAAGACAATCTGAAGAGCGATGATCGTTTGTCTGATAATCACACGTAGAATTGCACCAAATGAAGAATTCTAAAAAGATTATCAAACTTATGCATCTAGGTACTACATCATTTATTAATTTTAACTTGAAAGACTTTGATATCCCGTCAAAGTGGAAAAAGTCTCTCCACAATTATTAGGGGAACTGGAAAGTAACGTTGTTTCTGCGCTTGCCTATATTTAATTGACATTTGTCACCCCATTCTGCATCTTAAAGTCATTTTAAGGTTATTGTGAGTTTTTCCCTTCTAAATAATTCAATATTATACTTTTTCTGCACTTTGGGGTGCTATTGCCAGCCAAATACCGGAATAGCATATCGGGCACTGTATCATTTGTGAGTTTTACAAGGGTTGTAAGGGAACCATGTAGGCCAAAAACATTTGCAAAGTGTATTCGTAAATACCAAAGATGGTTTTCCAAGTTCAGATCCGGTAATTTTAATCTCTCTGACATAAGACAACGACATACTAAGGGCAGAAGTGGAAGCAAATCGATGTCAAGCAATCGAAGAACTGTCAAAGACCCTTAACCAACCTTGATCGACCATCCAGGAACATTTACTATAATCTGTCCAAAGAGAACAAAGCCAACCAATCCATCACATGCAACGTATTGTGTCAACGGTGCCATACAGAACTGTTTTTTGATCATTTGATGACTGGAGACGAAAAATGGGCCCTATGTGATAATTAAAAACACAAAAAGCAGTGGCTTTTTCCAAATGACACACCACGAAATACTGAGAAGTCGAGTTTATATTCCAAAAATGTGCTTCTGTGTATTTGGTGGAGTATTAGTGGATTTTTCTCATTGAAGTGCTGAAACCTGGACCAACCAATCTTGTCTTGATTGTCAACAGAAGAGGAGTAATTGTGCAACACGACAATGCAAACCACACAAGACGAACTCTGGAGAAAATTCCTGAATTGGGGTGCGAGGTACTGCCTCACCCACCATACTCACCCGATATTGCACCCTTGGATTTCCGTTTATTCCGATCCAACATTTGATGAAGTCCAAAATGCCATACTGAGATAAATTACTCACTCAGAAACCAAATTTGTTAATAATAATATTATTTATTGAAAATAAGGACTGAGGAATTTATTGGTTTGAATTTAATGTAAGAAAGTATCATTATTTTCCTATCCCTCTTTAGCAATGGCTTGGCAATAATGCAATTAATTTAAATGGACAAATAAAAATGTTATTGACGGGCGGAGGTCTTTAGAATCGAGCCCAGGTCTTCAAGTCGAGTTCAAGTATGTATTGAGTTACGGTCACCGCAAGAATGTGGAAAAACATAGGCGTGCTGCATGCGAGCCGGCATGCGCTTTTTTTTAATGCAGCTGCAGCGTTTAAGCACCTGACGCAATTTCGTTTTGTGCAACGTGCAATAATTTTCGCCACGAAAAACTTCTGTGGATAAACGCCGCAATCGTGTTCGCTTCATTTATTTTCATTGTAACTCAAGAACGCAACGTTACCGAACGCAACGACGATTATTTTGCGGTTGAATCATACGGAACAAATGTCGGAATGGCTCAGTTTCGGTTATCGACAATGGCGCCGGCAATTTCAGTGATATTGTTCCCGCTTTATTTACGATATAATGGATTTGCGTAAGCACGAATCACACTGTGTGCTTTATGGCGATGTTAGCAATTAGCTGGAAAGAAAGAAGCTATTATGGAGCGAGAGAAACATGTCTGTTACCATATGTTCGGTTCAATCGCTTCGATTACACTTTTGTATGCACAATAGTTTTATTCAAGATGGTTAAAATTTACATTTAAATTAATGTTAGTGAGTCCTGCATGACAAACGCAGTTCTGAAAACTTGCACTTGAAAATTATTATCTTGCTATTTGAATAATTTTGCTGGAATTGCAAATTATTATTAATTTGTTCTCTTTAAAGTCTTGATTAAAATCTGAAAACTTTTCTGTGAAACAAGTAATTCTACTAATATGTACAGTTGTGGCCATAATTATAGGAACTGTTCTACTTGAATCGGATTCTAGTATTTTTACTTGAAATTTAATTTTATTCTTTAATGAACTGCGTAAATTAGTTTACCAAAAGTCTTTTGTATATCATAAATATTTTATACTGGGTCATAGTCAAACTGTATCAGGCGCTGTAAGAAAAACTATAATTTAGTCTTATCAAAACCGAGAGGCAAATACAGATTTCTAAGAGTTTACAGCTAAAAACAGCTCGTTTTCTGTAAAAATTTAAAATTTAAACTTTTAATATTTAAATTTTAAATATTAAAAATTTTATTTTAAATTTTAAAATTTATATTTTTAATATTAAAATTTAAATTTTTAATATTTAAATTTTTAAAATTTAAAATTTTAATTATTTAAATATTAAATATTTTTAAATAAAGTTTTAATTTTTAATATTTAAATTTTAAAATTTAAAATATAAATTTTTAAAATATTAAATTTATATTTTTAATATTTAAATTTTAATTATTTAAATATTAATTATTTTTAAATATTAAAAATTAAAAAAAAAAATCAAAATTTAAATTTTTAATATTTAAATTTTAAAATTTAAAATTTTAATTTTTAATATTTAAATTTTTAAAATTCAATTATTTAAAATTAAAAATTTAAATTTTTAATATTTAAATTTTTAAAATTGAAGAAATTGTACTAGTAAAATTTTTATAGCAAATCTAATTGCACCATTAGATTAAGCACCCTCTGAGGTGGGTATAAAAAAATATGCATATTCATAATTCTGTGGAAAAATTAAAAGTATCTACAAAACCAGTCAAGTAAAACAACAAATGTATTTTTGATAAAAACTTGATTGATATCACACTTGAATTTAAATATAATCCGTTTTTATAAAGTATTTATGAATTGTTTTATTTACTGAACAGTGAAAAAGTAGCAACATAATTAAAAATCATTTAATTTTAGTTGTCTTTAGTAATTTATGCATACGGTGATTAGTTAATACTAAGTAAAGTTAAAAAATAATGCCTGCAAGACGACCTTTGTCGAATGATCTTAAAAATCTTATTGTTTCCAAGTACATATCAGGTCTTAAACAAATTTTAATTATCGCAATTAAATTTGAAGTATTGCGAACAATTTGAGCTTCTAAAACCCGAGGAACTGTAGCAACACTTCCTAAATCTGGACGTCTTCTTCCATGAAAAGAAGATGTCCAGATAAATACTAATAAAAAATATTAAAAACCTAGTTATTTTATTTTGTTTCTTTACTTTTGTCTGTTTTATTTTATAATAGTACAGTTCTCAATTATATATAGTTAATAAATATTGTTTTTAATTTCATGTAGTAATTTAATTATACCATTGTTTTTAGAACTTTTTTCTTAAAAATAAATTACTTGCTTTACTTATTGCTAGTTGTTTAGTTTTTTGCTCAAGAGATTAAATGAAATTTTGATATTCAATCATCTTATCATTTTTATTAAAATCTAGGTTGAATTAATTTCCTGCTGGGTGAATTACCAAAATGGCAATTTCCTGGCACTAAACAACAGTTATGCTAAATTATCTGTAAATAAATTAGCTTAGTCACTTTTGTTAATCCTAGATGGACAATTTCAGTTTTTTGCACTCAATAGTGAAAATTACCTCAATTTGCAATTGATATGCAATTAGCATATGGTTGTAAGTGGTCATATGTTTAGTTTACAATCACTAGTCTGACTGACATCTAATATCTATAAGTCGATGTTATTAGCTATTTAGTCTTTAGTGCCTGACAGATGGTTTATTGACTTGAAATGAGAGCGCTTTTTGTCGTAATAACTTTAATGGACTGATAAATCTGAACTCATACCTATCATAAATACCAGGAAAAAGTCTTAGAAATTATCTCAGTCAACGAAAGTATCAATTATATTTCTTCAAAAGCAACAAAATAACCATAATATTGTCGTTTCAGATGCCGAATACTTCTTAACAAACTCCACAAGCCACTACATGTACCTGGAGACGATCCAGGAGGAGACGTCGGATGATCTGCGTTCCGAAAGCGACCTGGAATCCAATTCTCCCGTGGGATGGCTCGCCACCGATTCTGAGACCGGATCCGTCATCTGCATCGATGGAACAGGTAACTGCGATTTTATTTGATAAACTGGGAAGAAGAAATCATTGTCTAGACGCTTTTCTGTGTCACTAAAAATGCAGAAGAAAATGATGCACTTTAGAAACTCGAGGAAAGTAAGTTTAAAGACCGAATAAGAACCCCAAAAAATCTGATCGAAAAAGCAACAAATTTTATTTCTTCAAACAGGCTGCAATTAAACGACCATAACTATGATTTCCCAACGTCGTTTATGTCGTTTGGCACCGTCTGAGGTTAATTAGTAAAACGTTAAAATAAACGCCGCAAAACTAAACCCGCCAATTATCACCATATATGATATAATTCGTTCTTAATGCGCTATTATTTAAATTAATCCCCGTCTTGAATGTGCAATTAGCGTATACTGTTTGCTTTATGGTCCAGAAGTAAATATTTACTGTCTCATTTGCGATGCTGTGTGTAACTGCACGGTTATTAATTTGTTTAGACTCGGCGGCGGCTAACTGTATTTGGTGTGACTGCAAGATCTGTTAGAAATATTTTTATGTTCTTGTTTTACGTTTTGTACGAGGATAATACCCTCGACGAAACGGTTACAGTTATGACCGTATGGCAGAACTGATGGAGTAAAATCGAGTGCCACGGAAGGCCAGTGATACCGGATATTTTATTATGATACCCATAAAACAATGGACGTAATAAAGTTGCGGCTTTATCATATTTTCCATTTAATAAAGTTACACAACAATGTTTACCTACGAAACAATTTTAAAATGTTAAAATTGTGTGTGTGACGTTAATTGGCATTGACCTTTCGGCTGCACTTTAATTATCAATTTGTCATTTAACGGACGGCTTGCCGAAGGAGTGCAATTCACATTTGCATTCCATCCACCGCGTTTAATTCGAGGCGCGATTAGTCGTGAACAAATGCCAAAGGTGTGCAACTAGATTATGCAGGTTAATAACACGGTGTGATCCATTATTAAGAAATAAATGAATCCTGACAATAGAATTTGTGTTGTGAAAAAGTAACACGGAATATAAAATTGCTCAGTTTTCTGTGGAAATTACCTAAAATTAAATCGCTTAAAAACTGTGTACAGTTACGTGGAAATTTGCATTTTATTTAACTGTATTTCAACATTAGTAATTAGTCACGTATTATTTTTTGAACGTGGGAGTTATGTTAATTTATAGAAAAATTATTATTCTATTAATTTAATCGCATCCTTAATTTATCGGATAAGCGTCTGATTTGTATCTAAAAGAGCTGAAACTCGTTATTCGAGTCTTAAAAGTATAATTTACACCGTTTTTAAGAAAAAAGCATGATTGTAATATTTCAATAATTATTATTTTGTTTTGTAACTATTAATACTTGTATGCAATTAGTTTTTGTACAAGGCTGTATACAGTTTTAATGTTATACAATGATTTATTTCTAAGTAATGTGTGCTACAATGAAATATTCAATATACCATTAAGTTATGACGTATTTTTTGATTCTTTTATAATGATTCGTTCGGAGTTAGGCAGCACAGATTACATAAGCTTCTGTAAACTATTAATGTTAAACTTATTAAAGCATCTATATCGAATTGGACTAGTTTTTAATATGATGAATTAATTTTTACTGATAACCATCTGAAACATCA
Source organism: Aethina tumida (assembly GCF_024364675.1). Taxonomy (NCBI): domain Eukaryota; kingdom Metazoa; phylum Arthropoda; class Insecta; order Coleoptera; family Nitidulidae; genus Aethina; species Aethina tumida. The sequence goes on along the minus strand of NC_065437.1, from coordinate 15,970,489 downwards.
AAATAAATTTTAAATTAGATGTTAATTGACAGTGATGGAAAAAAGTATGAAATATTTAATTGTAACAAATTTAATGTTTTTCCTGATCTGTTACAAATCTGAACGAATCTAAGTTACTGCAAAATCTGTCCATTAATCACTATATATTCACAAATTTTTAGGTTTTTTTTTTAATAAAAAATCAATTTGGTCTAAAAAAGGACCGAATATTTTATTAATATTCATTAAAAAATAACAATAACTCAAATATTTCAATATTTTGTGGTGTAATCTTTGGCTATCTATCACTGCACATCTTTTAGGCATATAATATACCAGTTTGGAATCTGTTGCCACTGCTCCAGTATGGTTTGAAGAAGTTCTTGTTTGTTTAGTGTCCGATTGAGGAACTGAGACGGTCATTCAACCACTGTTAAGTTTTTCATTAGAAATCATTCTTTAATGATTTTAGACGTATTTTTGGAATCGTTATTTTTTTGAAATAAATATCCAACGAAGTGGCATCTCTTCATCTTCAAATTGAAACATGGTGTTTTCCAGTATGTCCCTGTATTAAAAACAATCCGTTTCACCCTCCACTTGAATCAAGGATCCAACTTTGAATGGAGAAAATCATCCCCAAACATTGATATTAATTTAATAATAATTTACTTTCGTTACTCCAAAGGTTAGTGTTCCATTTTTCCCGAGTCCACGTCAAATGGGAGTTTGCAAATGCCAGACGGGATGCTCTGTTGTTTTTTTCTGATAGCAGTGGTTTATTAACTGTACCACGGTCATGTAGTCCCGCATCAATAAGGTGATTACTCACTGTTCTGCTCCTAACTAGATTAAATTGTGTTGAATTTTCCTCCGTGATTTGTCTTGATGTTTTACGAGGACTTTTGGAGGAGAGTCTTTTTGTAATTTGTCTGTAGCACCTTGAGTGCGGAATTTACACAAATCCTTCGAAACAGCACTCTGAGTAATATTTAATGTTTTTGCCACGTCACATTGCGTTCGGCCACTTTCACAAAGATTAACCACTACTTTATCCAACACTGCAAATAATATTATTATTATTCTCAGGAACACACAGTTGCGTTTAAGCTTGCGAAGCAGTTTATAAAGGGTAATAAATAATTGCAATTATTTCCATCCATAAACATGTTTATTAGGCTGATATTCTGATAATTAATTTCTATAAATCAATTTGAGTCCAATTAAATATGGAATCTTAATGGGGAATGTACTTAAAGTGAAATTGTTTCATTCAAAAACTGTGGACTAAATGTGGACGGAAAATAATTCAAAACTATTTATTTTCCGTCCGTAGTGTGAAACACTTAATATTTTTTAAGTATTACAAGAAACCTTGTTGGGAATTAAACGAAAATGAAAAACCAAATTCACAAGAAAAATAATTCAACTAAGAGAATTATTTTACAACTCTAAGTGATACATATTTTTAAAATTTGCTGTCATAACAAAGTGGTATAATGATAGCAAAGCAAAGCTTTGTTGGAAATGAAGCTGGAGAAGTTCCATTCATGAATAAAATGTGAAGAAGTGTGCATGGATAAGAATTCAAGTAAGAGGATTATTTTATCATTATAAAACAATTACTGATGTTGTACGCAGTTCAAGTAAACCCTCATTTATACATGTGACAGAGCAGCACGAATTTGATTTTAATTCATCGTTTGTGACAACACAAACATTCACCGGACATGTTAAAAAGAAATTAATAAATCTTGTCATGTTTTTGGCATACTAGAGGACAATTTCAGTTCACCAAAATTGTAAGTCTCAATTCATTTAATAGTACTATAACATAAACACACACATACACATTTGTAAACGTTAACGAACTGCACCGTTTTATTTGACATTTATTTTTTGATGTATTTTTAGCACAATGTAACAATAATTGGCATCATTACAAAGTTATAGCTGGTCGGACATTAGTCTGGCATATTTTGTTTGTTTTTAAATAACTCGGTAATCGGCACCTGGGCAAAATTATTAATTCCCATCTAATTGTTGCAGATGATGTCGACTGCGATTCGGACAGAGAGTTGGCGTGTCCGGCGAAGAGGAGAAAACAAGAGTCTGTTAATTTATTGTGTGTACCCTCGGACGATGAACAATCGTTAAGCAGGTCCAGTAGTTTGTTACAATTCGAAACGTTGGAAAAACAGTGCCAGGAAACGTGTAGCAGCAGTCCCAGCATTTACTCGCAATTCAGCTTCGACTCGTTGGAAGTGCACAGGAAAGGCAATGTCAGTCCGGACAGTTTGGACAACGGAAAAAACGGCTGGGACGATGACAACGAGTCCTACATGAGTTTGAGCATCGAAATACCGAGGAAGAAGGACAAGAACGCAAGCAGGGACAGTCTGCTCTATAACGTTACGAGGTATAGTGGTAGTGAGGGCAGTGACACCAGCGAAGGCACCCTGGAGACCTCGCGCTCCTTTGACAATTTGCGCACGTGGCGAAGCTTCGACAGCTTGCCCCTCGTCAGCAACGGCTCCAGCAACAAGAGTGTGAAGGAGAAGATCTCGGTGGAGAATCTGAGTGAGGACAGTGGTTACAGTGATCATTTGGTGAAGTCGAACAGTCCCACCGAATTGAAGAAGGAAATTGATGACTGTGTCATGAAAGCGAGTGAATGTTTCGCCGATTCCGTGAGGAAAAAGGGTTTCCAAGGATTTGGGGCCTATGATGGGGAGGTGTTTCATCACATTAATGGTAAGTGCTTGAGGCTGGTGCCTTTGAATCGAATATTTATAGCTGACTTGACATTTTGTTATTTACATGTAGGAAAGTATGTACTTTCTCTAAAATCAGCAATCTATTATATCAATATGTCGATATTTAGTAAATACTTTCTCTGGAATTGTTGAACTAATATGGAATTTGTTAAGTTTAATAATCTTCAATGTTTCTGCTATTGTGTGTAACCTATTCAGTTATACAATTTCCTTGTTCACATGTTCTACTTTGTGTAAATTAAAATTACACTTATAATATTTGTTTGTTTGTTTGTTTGTTTAATTTGAACTTTATAATTTAATGTGACCAATAAAATTCCTAGTTTGGATTTTGTCTTTGAATTGTTAATCATTAAAGTTATTCTCTTTATATGACTAATTCACAAAAATTCAAACTTTCTTAAGAAAGAAAGAAAATAAAATTTTATTACTAGTTTATTATTTTGTTTTAGTTCATTTCTGAAATAAATATAATGAAAACATTTATTTCAATAAAAAATACATGTTAATAAATATCATTTATATGTTATTTAAAATCAAAACATTGAACTAGTTTTATTACTTTATTGATGTATGTTCTCATTTTAGATTCTCCGTGGAAATAAACAATTACTAAAAGTCATAAATGTATATTTTATAAAACTTCACTATTTATTATTCATACGTGTATTTAAATCATAGGATCAATGTGGGAAGAGTTGATTGCAGATTGGCTCTAATATTTAATGTAAATTTAAGCATAAATTTTCATGTAATTAACAATTATTTGTTATTTATCGTTTATTAATATTTTTTCTAAAAATCTTGGTTTATGTTAAGAATTAATTTATTTTGTACTTTTAATTTATTTATTACATTTGATCCACTGGCCTATTTATAATCAATTTACATATAAATTAATAAATAAGTATTAAAAACTAGTAATATAATATTTTTAGTATAAGAAAATGTGCTCTTCGCTAAATAACAAACTTGCGCAAAGAAAGATAATGAACAATATGATTTTATCTCCTATTAAAATTGCTTACGTTGATATTTACAAGTAATTTGCATCACAGTAAAATAGGCCAAGTATAGATAGATGATAAAGATGCTTCTTTACATCAATTCTAAACGACTCAAATTGTTTTTATAATTTCATTACGATATTCTATGAGTCATTACCATAACAATGAATTAATGAAGACCAACCGTCCTCATTGCAGGAAACTTTGGGGTGAGCTACCAAGACCTGAGCATCTTCGAAAAATACGAGCCGACAGAGGACTATCGCAGTCCGCTGATCAACCGATTCATGAAAAATAAATTGCAGCGACAGTCCATGACAACGACGACAACCGCGACGCTGAAACCAGTAAATATAGACGACGACGCCGATTCTAAATTTACTTCTGCGTCCGCCAGTGAACCCAACTTGCCCCAAGCCGTCGGTCTAACATCCGTGCATCGCACGGTATCCTCCAGCCACAACCAACTCGATTGTGTCAGTGTGCCGAAAAACCTCAATCTGATCGGTGATTTCGGTTGTGCGAGTGACAACGCGAATTCGGTCGCAGCGAAAAACTGGGATCTGACTGATCTGCGGGAGGATTTCGAGAGGGATGAGAGCATAGAGGACGACAACATGCCGAAAGTTAAACGTGAAGGTAGCTATGACATGGCTATGACCAATAGGGTCGACCTCAGCGACGACGAGCACAGCTACTGCTACAAAAAGAAGCTGCCCAGCACGCCCATTGTGGAGTTCGACCGAAAGGTGCTGAAAGCCATCTCGGAGACCAGCATACAAAGCATATTGGGCAGCAACGCCAACATCCAAGAGACGTATCTGAACGACGTTTACTCTTCGACGCCAGCGAGACACACGGTGGCGAAGAGCACGCCGAATCTGGCGTTGACGGAGCAGGAAATCCTGCACAGATACCTCCAGGATGAGAGACGCAGGTCCACGCAGGACATACCGAGAAAGAACTCCATAATAAAATCCTCGACCAGCACCAGCGGATTGTCGGACGCTGACGAGAAAACCATGACATCGTTGCGTTCGTTCGGCTCAACGAATTCCCGCGGCGTCCACTTTAGTCCGGTTGTGTCTGAAGTAAACTGGCAAGATGACAGCGTGTCAACCGCGACGCCAGAACGCGAGAGCAGCTACAGCTTGGAGAGCACACCTGAGCGCGAGATCGCTAAGCAGCCGCAGAGGCAGGCCAATTTCGCGGCGACTCCCATTCAGCAACGGCTGAGCATTAGTCAGCCCGAGCTTTCGGACAATGAGTCCAGCAAGAGGGAGTTTGTCGATACGCTCAAGAGCTTGAGACAGGACTTCTCGAAAAGTCAGCCGGATATCAATCGTTTGAAGCGCAGAGGTTGGTATTTTGGTTAGGTGGCGGGTTTTTAAGATTAAGACAACGACATGATGACTTCATAGTTTGCAGTGAAATTTTTTTACAGTTGTATGTTCATGTTGAACACCTGGCATATTAATTCCTAAATTCATTAAACTTTCTATTAACTATTATATATTTAAAATTTTTATTATAAATTATATTTTGCTTAAATTGTACCTGTTTCAGATGGACATAATCCAGGTATGATTAAAATGAGTATGTATGAAATTTGAGCTATGCAGCAACGCCTGCTTGGCTAATTTCTATCTATTGGCTTTTGTTATGAAACTTTTGCTTTTGAATTGGCATCTAATTCTTTAATCAGATTGATGCTAGCCTATAAACAAACTTTTCTTCATTTTTTTTTCTGGTAGATTCAGTTTATTTGTTTATATAATTATCAAAGCGATTCGCGATAAAAAGTTAATGATTTTATTACCTAATATTTCCGTTCCGATAAACACAAATAATCCTCAGTCCATTCATATTATACGAGTGGGTGTCCAATTCTATTATTAAAATCAATGACGTTACCAGTCTAGCCGTGTGATTTTTTATAGCCTTTGTAAAAAGTCTGTACATTTCAAATACCAGCGTGTTTATTTTGTTAGTAATACAAGTGAAAGTCACTTTTTATATAATTGTGTTAATACGATCATTTGATCGTTCTGGTTAGGTCACACCATGCTTTTAAAGGGGGAGGCCTAATCAAATTAAAACACTCTTTTATCCTGTATAGTATGTTCGTTATAACACGAATGTTTCCTGCTGTGTCAACGTGTGTGGTTAAGTCGAAGTGTGTTGACCATCGAAATGACACAGATTCACAAGCAAGAGATAACGTCAACTAAAAATAGATGCATGATAAATAAAACTGGCTTGTGGCGTCCGTGCATGTGTTTCTTCTTCTCGAGACACAATTAATAACGACTTCTGTATAAATAAGTAAACACAAGAATTTCGTTTATTTTCCTATCTTGGATATGTGACAGTTGTTTGAAATGAGAAAACTGTTCGACAAAATTGGTGCAAGAAGTAAAAAAGTCTACGTGACAAAGTACTACGTTTCAAAACATGTAATTTCTGCTTTAAAGTCATGTAAATTGTGTAGAAGTCATCCAGATCACCTGTTATTATATTATTATATTTCTTCATATGAATTCCTCTTGAATACAAATATATTCTATTGAATATACAGTAGTGGAAAAAGTGGAATATTTATATACTTGTTTCAAATGTTACTTAATGTTTTATCTAATCTGTTGCAAGTCTGATCAAATCTAATTTGCTGCAAGATCGTTTCATTAATAACATTATATTGACAGATTTTTACTTTCTTTTTAATAAAAAATCAATTTGGTCTGGAAAGTAAAATGGAATATTTTATCAATATTCATAAAAAATTAACAATTACTCAAATATTTCCTTCGACTTCAATCACTGCTTGGCATCTTTTAGGCATAGAATCAACAAGTCTCTCAATGTGTTAACAGGAATTTCTTGCCGCTGCTCCTATATAAAGAAATTCTTACATACTACATACTTACATACTTTCATACTTTTTTCCACCACTGTATATCGTGAAGCAAAATGAGTATTTTCAATCACATTAATCATTTTAACTAGTGAAATGAAATAGCCAATAAATTGTTCCAATAACAAAATTAAAGTTGAAATAGTACAATTTGCCATATCATAAACATCTGTCATACATTACCGAAGCTAACACATGAGTTAGATAAACAAAATTTCATGCAGATACAATTAGAGCATTTAATTCTAAAATAGAAACGGCTCAAGGAAACCACTAATAGTTTTATGACCAATTTCCCAATCAATTATACCCATAAACTTATAAAATTATTTCCACATTTTTATTAATTTCCACATGTGTAAATGTTTAAACCTCAATATAACACATTTTTATTTATTTCTTGAAGTGGAATTCCTTTAAAATAGTCTCGCAGTATTTTGAAATGCTTGGAAACATGTTTCGAGTTGAGAATTATGTCAACTGAAGTATTTTGGTTGGTCTGGCCGCATTTTATGTCCTCTGAAAATACTCTGTCTCAATCTCCCACGTTCAAGTTTGTGATGAAGTAAACATATTCTTTTTTATGGATGTTTTATTAATTGTATATTCTTGCATTTGTATACAATCAAATATTTATGTTTGGTTTAACTGTTACTTAGTGTTACTACTTTATAGTGTAGCTTTCGCAATTGTAATTGTATAATATAAGTAGATTATAAAGATATTATATTAATTATATGTGGAATTTGTCATCTATTTTTTAATAAATAAAAATGTTCTGGTCTAATACAATAGGCAACGCAGATTACTTAATTGTTCTTTGGTACGTAGTCTGGGTTGCCTATATTCACATCATAATTTATAACAAATTTAAATTAACGCAGTTTACTTACACAGATACGTAGAAGTTACTGTAAATATAATGCTAATTTAATGACTAATAATAAAAATATTATTCCTACATCTTAAGCAACATAAAATATTTTATTATAGCCATATGTCAAAATTTTGTTTTGTTTTTTTCAATATACAATCATTTATGTTGCTTGATGTGGCAATTCATGCTCATATTTACAACAGTTACATTGCAATAAATAAACGGACAAGTTACACAAAAAATCTATATAAATAAACCAATTACATATGTACTTGATTGCAGTACACGTTAAATAACGTTCTTGTTAATATCCTTATTTGCCAACGATTCGTTAGCGTTAATTACCCCGTATGTAAATGAAGAGCAACTATTTTAGTTCGTAATCACTACTTATTGAAGGCTTTAATTAACTGCTGCTTAAGAAAAAAACTATGTGTAAAATAGCACAAAAATTTTTTGTTGTGAAAGTCTAGATCGTTTGAATAATTTAATTAATATTAACAAGGGTCAAAGACTTTATAATAATTAATATGTTACATTATTTAAACAAGGAACATGCGAGGTTGAACACCTTTTTATTTCATAATGGGAAAATACCGGTCGCCTGTTTTACACCCAACACCGTTACATCCGCCCTCGTAGGAATGCTCTTCCGGAATCCCCTAACCTACGTCAACACTCGCTCAAGAACTGCCGCTATCTCTGTTGCCAAACTTTCTATCCGACAAACATCTTGAAGGTTTATTTGGTTTGCGGACGTCTATAAGTGTTCGCCCGGATGATTAAGTGCCTTGTATGAATTTAAATTACCATTGCATGTGTTTGTAAGGACACAAAAATATTTTCTTTACAATTCATACACGTTAAATTCTGTTTAAAATAAAATTATACTGTCTTGCTTAGGGACAAAATGTCACGTTCGTCGTCTGTTGTTGCAGGTAGCCAGCTGGTGAAGAAGGATGAGCACGGTGCCCTGGTGCAAGCCTACATCGACCGCGACGGCATCCAGTACAAGCACACCCACCTGGACCTCGGCAAGTACGATTTCCCACCCCACCACCAGTCTTCGGGCGGCGGACACGTGGAGGGGCGCCCGCAGCCGCCAAACCACGACCGGCGCAGTCAACAGCCGGCGGTCGCGGCAATGGAAGTGCAGGATGCGCACCGGAAGGACAAATCGCCGCGCAACAAAATCGGCGGCTTCTTCTCGCGCCTGGCCAGCTTCCGGTTTTCGAACCGGAAGGGCCAGGAAGAGAAGGCCAAGCTGAAGAAGAGACAAGGCGCGGCCAATGTGGCAGGTAGGTTGATTGATGAGCGTCCGGATTGTGTGTACACCTGGATTTCGCGAACGATGGACACGTGCTGTGCTGCGGTTTGTTTTGGTTCGATGACAGTTCGGTGGTGGTGAATGCTGGCGCGATTTTTTGATGCAGTGCCACGATTGTAGAGTAACCCGTGTGGTCAAGAAAAGTGTACTATGTGATTTGTAGCGGAAAGGTTTGATAGAAATTAGTTCAGGATCTGGTCTGAAACAATTATTTGAGCATAATTTATCGCAGACAGTATCATCTCCAATTGTCAACTCATTTTTTTTTTTGCAGTACATAAACTGTCCATATAAAAGAATAAATTAGAAAAAAAACACATGAAAAAGGCTAAACAGAATAAAAACATTGTGTTCCAAATTTTTAACGTATCAAAATTGTCTTGGAATAATTAAGTTGAAAAAGTGACACTATGACATTTTAAGGGTTTTTAAATGTACGTGAAGAAAACAATGCTTATTCATGGGACAAACTTCTGTATAAACGTGTCACTGATTTATCGCCCCAGCTTCATAATAATTCTACTAAGTTACTGGCTGAGTAGTAACAAGATAATGACAAAAATATAGACCCGTTTCTCTGTACAATGGAAATTTAGGACGGGAAGTTCGAAAGGGTGCTTACAAATGTTAACACGTGCGTTACACATTGCAGGGGAAACTCTTGCTTTGTGGACAGGAACTGGAGGTTTTTTTTGACGCGGAAGCATTTTGTCACGTAGGTACAATTCAGTTCACAATGGATTTTGTTAACGAAAATGAAATGTGAACAAAATAATAACGTGAACATCTTTCATGTTTATTTTCTGTTATTATTCTCGAGGGAAATAATAAATTATTCAAAAAAAATAATGGAGGACATTGAAAGTAAACAAAAATTAACCGTGTCGACATAATAAAGATTAATCCTTGACAAATTTAATTATTTATTTATCAATCGACTAAACTTATTGATTTTATTTTAGCCGTTTAACTTAACCGTAAGTTCGGACACGAGTTCGATGAATAAATAAATATGTAAATATTAGCAACCAGGTCAACATTTGAATAAATAATGAATTGCAGGGAATGACTTATTAATTTTGCAACGAGATTTGCATAATTTGTGAAATTATTGTTCTTTTATATCCGATTAAATTTATTTGACAGTGGAGTGCATAAAAATACTTATTTGTTCCGTAAAGTTTTAAATATATATTTCGTTTAATCATAATATAAAATAAATATCCACTTATAGAAAATGACGTATTAGTATTTAAATGTTACATTATGTAAGTACGTAATTGTAAATTTTATTGGCTATGAGATAATATACTATATTTATTTCCATATACTTACAATAAACAATCACATCTTGCTATTAAATTAAAATTGAATACGTTATTGCATAATTTTAAATTTTAGGAATATAGTTAAATTATTTATAGTTTTTACAATGTTTTCTAAATTAAATTAAATTATGTTTTACTGATCATGTATACATTTGTTATACGTACTTTTTTATGTTTAAGTTATAAAGGTGGTTAATTATACAATGTAGATTAAACGTGTCTGTTGCTTTGTACGTTTAAAAATAATTGAATATAATTTGTTTTTAATTATATGTTTTCTTAGTTTAATTTATTTTTGTTTATCATTAAATGATAAATGATTTTTTATTTCTTACCTCAATTGATGATAATTTTATCTTTCAAAGCTCATTGTGTCAAGGTTTTTAATTATCATGAGTTCATTTAAACTGATATATAGTTCTTCTTCGTCTTTGACTTGATAAATTAGAAGGTTCTGAATAAAATTTTATTGGACATAACAGTTGAATATCCAGAAACAAATAGACATGATAAAAATTATGTTTTCAAGTTTTCTTGCAAAAATGGACTTAATATAATTTAAGAAAAGGTAAATAAATAAAAAATAAAATTAAGGAAACTATGACAATACCAATGAAAACATTTATCTTTGGTGACTCATGAGGTTTGAGCCAAACACAACATTTTTTGTATGTTTACACATACACAATATACAAATCGAAAGAACAGTGTAATTGTCATGTAAAATTAGTCCGCCAGATAGATTTTTCAAATCAGAAAAACCCTTTTTATACCAAATATCTTCACTATCTTTTAAGAATAAAAGACATGGCCAGCAAAATAATTTATTCATTATTGTACTTCGCGTTAGCCAATCATATTTATCATACCAAGATCTAGTAAAGTTTTTTATCCTTTATTTGTTAAAGTATTCGAATTAGGATTTGGACGGTTTAATCCTTTAACAACAAACGTTTAGTCATAGTAATTTAAACTAAAACTGCACATTTATTTAATAAAAATCCACCACTTATAGTGTTATTATTGTTTGACGCCGTATCAACAAAGTTCAGGAACTTCGTTTGGATTTATCTCATAGGCTAGAGGCACGCCTTAGCTCCCCCACCATTTAAATAGTAACCCGATCTTAAAGCGCATGCGCAAAAGTTGGAACCAGATAGAAATACTCAAAATTTACTTATGAAATGAATTGACACGAAGATGCACATTTAAAAGTGCCTCTGGAAAACACACAAACTTCTATTTTTGGTTAAATATTAAGTTATATTCTATTTTAAAGAATACAAACATAAAAAATGTATTATTTAATAATAATAATTTTATGCCAATAAAATCATTTTCATCTACTACTCATCTGAGTAGCCTCCACTGGATTTATAGAAAATGAATTATCAAATTATCCCTCCAATTGGAACGCACCACATACAAAGCCAACAGGTGAAGTCCCCGAACGCGCGTCGCATGTCGGGAAGCTCTACAGTCTCGGAAACAACGCTTCGACACGCGTCCACTCCACCTTAAGGAGACACCGCGATACCGTTGAGGAAAATCAAGGTCGAATTTGATTACATGCAGGCTTACGTAAAACGTAGATAGACAACAAAATTCATCAGTTTTTCGTACGTTTGAAAAGTGTGTGTTTCGCCCAAGGCACCAAAAGTGAGTAGTCGAAAATATGGCGTCATATTTTCTCTAATTCGATAGGAGGTTTTCTTTGATGTTTGCCGTAGTGAACTTCTATATGATGTTTAATTATAGAAAAGCAATCGGATAAAATTAGCATATTTGTAGAATTGTGCGTTTGGGTTTGTGCAACCAGACTGGTGTTTTCAAATGTTTTCGAATTGTGGCGAATGTTTTTGCTCATTATGTTTATACACAAAATTCTATTATTGGACTATTTACTCTTTTGGGTGTTTTACAAAAGGCTTTAATGTACACGTTAAAACAGATGTAATACGAATAAGTAGTTTTTGTTATTGTATAAAAAGTCTTTCTCTATAAAATAACCAGTTAAACATAAAAGTACGTTAGAAGTATTAGTTACATACAACTTGTTAACATAACATGACCACATGTATAATATATTTCATTTTCAAGGATGTACTTTAAAATATCAGTACAACAAACAATAAATAATGAATGTAAGTGGTTTCCACAACCTCAATTATCCTTTTGTTTATTGTTAATTATTATTAATTTGTGCTATTTAATTATTAAAGACAATATTTAAATATTAAAAAATATGCACATAAACAAGTAAGGCCAAATTTGTTCATTTAAAATTTTCGGAAAAGATAAAATTGACACAAAAACAAATGATGTGACACTGAGCTTAACAGAGGTGAAGTGTTTCTATTATATACTATGTACTTGAACTTGCGTGTTAAAATGGGGTTACAACAATCTAACAAAAAATTTCCTATATATGGTGCCATAATAAATTAATTAAGGCTACACAAACCAATGAATGAAACTCTTAAACGATATCAGTCACGTACACTTTTCTTTACGTATATGTAAATGTGCGTAAATTGTAAACTTGTTCGTGATATTTTATACGAAATAAATATGTATTTACTTCGACCAAAAGGTGTTTTGCTCGTTACTGAAACAAATCGAGACGCTACAGAAACAACGGCGATAAGATCGTATCCAGGTTAATGCAATGCGTCTATTCAATTAACGATATAATTCAATTGTGAACCGAACGAATCCTTACGGTAACTGTAACATGGCGTTTTACCATTGCAGTTGCCCAGATGCCCCAGCAGCGGCTGGCCACGAAGGAGGACTACATCTACATCCCGCTTAAAGGACCGGCGACGACGACGACGACGACCGCGTCCACGCAGCCGGACAACAGGCAGAGGAACAACAACAACAACATGGTGAATTCCGTGTCGCAGAAGCCGCCGCTTCCGAAACAGCCCCCGCGAGTGGTGCACGCAAGCGTCAAGCGCGACCAGACGGCGCAGGACACCCCCGTGGGTCGGGACGACGTCGAGAAGCCGCGTAGACGACGTAGAACGACAATCGATTCCGGAACTCCCATACCTCGTATGGAGGAGCCGATGGGGCTGATCGAGACCGATCTCGACACGGAAGTGACGGTCATCACCAGCGGCAACCATGTGAAGACTAGGAGCCTCCTGAACTTGGGCGCCGATCCGAGGGCGGTGGCCCGCCACCTGACCGCCGCCGGCGAGGGCAAGGCGCGCCCGCACAAGTCCATGGAGTTCCTGTTGGACAAGCAGAATCTCAAGGTCGTTGAGGTGAGTACGCCGTTGTCTTCTTCTTCCTTCCAGCCGCCCTCTCGTACAGTCATTGCGCCAATGCGGAGGGACCGTGTTCAACCCCGTTTTGCGTTTCGATCTGGCCGGGTGTCGGTGACGTTCTGTGACCGCTTCTCCACTCGTCCGAACGGTGCGTGCGTTAAATATGGGGGTGCGTGTCCACACGTCCGGTTAATTCGGTGCCTTCATGTTCTGTAATTTGAACGGGGTGCGGAATGCCTTTTGCGAGGTTCTGTGTACTGTAAGTGCTTTAGGGATTAGATTTTTTAGGTCATACAATTATTTAGGCCGCCCGCCAAATTTTCTGTTTATTATTTAATTAATTAATCACTTGATTGACGTTTCGTGTGGTTGAAAAGAGAAATTTTTAAGGAAAAACGCACTTTTATAAAATAATTGGCACGCTTTGGTTTTATTAATATTAGTATGTCAATTGAGAAAATCGCCACACGAAATTAATTTATAAATAACATTGAATATTCAGTATTATTATTAATAAAAAATGGAGCACTCAAGGTTAGTAATTAAAATTTAAATGTCTACCATAATTATTAAAAAATGTTTTGTAACAATTATTTCAAAACTCAGTTTATCAATTTATTTATAATTCGATGTTCACATGTTTAACACAGAAATAATTCAAAATTTCATCAACCAAACACGAACAAAACGCCACATGTCAAATAAATTATTCATTTACAAAATTAAATAAAACATAACATTCGATTTTATCGGATTTTATCGGATGTTGTACTGCATGTCAGTCTAAACATTTATTCACAACAGAATTAATTGTATAATAAAATTATCAATTTGTTGTCCAGGAACATGAGAACTGGTACAATGGGTAACAGCATGCAATGACACATTAATTTTTTTCAAATACAACGTTATTATTTTCTATTTTCCCATATGTATCTGCAATCGACACTTTATTCTAGTAATTAATCGCGTAATTAATGCACAGTTTCAGTCAATTAACAACAGATTTATAATATTAAAAGTACTGTTTTTATGGTATGGTTTCTTCTAGTATGGCATAAGTAAAGTAGAAAACAACAGATTAAGCTCGAGAGCGTTGACTCTGATTTTTTATTAGATAAGAAATTATATGCTGTAAAGTGAGCATCGTATATGATTTATTTTCGAGGATTATTACAACAAACACTGAATAGGTTATCTTAAGTTCATACAACTACAAAAACTGGAATACATTTTAAATCATCTTAAGATAAAGGAGGGCAGTGTTTACTACATTATTTCTTAAGTTAACAAATTATCAATTAAAATGTGTTTAAAATTTCACTAGGTGAAATGTTTAAATGTTTAATTTATTACAATTACCCACACAAAACCGGTAAAATTAATTTTTATAGTTTTGGTTAATTTACTCATTGTTTTACATCCGTACAATTGAAGAGAAAGTTTAAATTTCCATAAAACACGAATTTTCGGCTTGTGCCATTAAAAAATTGGCTTTTGCTTTGAATGTTGAGCAAACGCAAATCATTGAGGAACAAAAAATCTCGTTAACCAACGCACGATTATCATTTTATGCTTGCATATAAATATGCTGTCTGCTCCATATGCGAAGGCCGGTCCCATTAAGATCGAACGTTCCGATATCTTCCTTTCATGTGCCCAATTTAATGAGCACAAAAGTGAGGAACTTCAAAGACGGACGTTGTCCGATTCGGATGCATTTGAGGTGCGGGTCGCGTGTTTGTTACCACCTCCTCGTTTTACTCCCGATTCGGGAGAGCAAAACTAAAACAACGGGAGACAGAGGCAATCGATAGCATCGGCCACGTGATGCTGCAGTCGGTACAAGGGTCAGGATTCTGGGTGTCGTCACATTCGTCGATGTCGACAGGTGATTGGGTATTAACGATGTCTCATTTGCAGCCGCACAATTGGCTTTACAAGTACCACAAATATAAATAGATGATTTGAATTGATTATCTCGTCGATCGCAACCAGCAATAATTTTTATTAAGCGGGGAAAAATCAATAGGACGATAATATTTAAGTGGACGACTTATACAAGTACCTAATTATTATGGATTGCCTTTCATAATAAATATTGATGACGTTCATAAAAACAAACTGATCTGGTTCATAGCTGATGTTCCACCCTTACAGAACTCATTAACCAACGATAAATTGGTGCTCGTTGTTGCATTTTTATAGGCGCTTGAACATGTAAGTGCACTCGCTCATCGTGCTTTGCAAAATGTTCCGGACGACATGGGAGAAGCAATAACGCGAACCGAACGTAAAAGGACAAGTGCAATGAACCGACTTCGACATAATTTGATTTTATGAATAATTAATTGCGCCGACTTTGATGTCGGCACCGCGATCGATGAAATGTCGTCCGCGCGGGATAAATTAATTGACGGTCGCACACGAAAAATGCCACCCTTAATTAACTTCCATCGCCCGCAAATTGATCGGGTTAAATTCGAATTTGTGTAACCTCTCATTGGTCGTGACGCGCGGTTATTTTATTGAGAAATCCGGTGCAGTTTGTGTACGTCGTGGATGGCCTGCAGTTGTATAATTAAATTCGCGTTTTCCGTACAAGTTTGTAGGTTTTTATCATACAAATGGTCTATTAAAACTATTAAAGTTACAGCTCTGAGCCAAAATAAGCCGTATGAGCTCACAAAAATTACCAATCTTGATGCTGTTTTAATTATGTATTCGTAAATATCGTGTTGCAAAACTGTACGTTTGTAGGACTGAGATTTTATCACGTGGAAATGTGCATATTATTTAAATGATATCGATCCGAAATATGAAACCTAACAAATTGTCGTTGCTTAACACAATTTTGTATAAACGGACACACATTTACCAAGTTGTAATTTGTTATCTATTAAATTATTAGGTGCTATTTCGCATCTACATCTTGAATACATACAGCAATATATTTAAAATATGAACTTTAGTACTTGAATTAGATGCCAGTACTTATAATGTTAATTGCTATTTTTAGTATTGTTGTCTACTATGCAACTATTGTAGTTAATCTAATTTTATTTTTTAAAAATTTTTTAATGGGTAAAATTGTAGCAACTTTTTACTTTATAGTCTTTCTTGGCTCTATGTTGTGAATTTAAATCGAATATTTAGTAGCAGACTTTTGCTTATTATAATTATTTAATCATTGGTCGAAGTGACACTGCCAGAATAAGTCATCATTTCTCGTATTATTAAAAAAATTGAAAAACTAACCTCGAAACGATGTTGCCTGAGTTGGAAATGAAATTCATCACTGAATAATTTTGGTGTAGGCTCCCCTAGTCTAATTTATGGACAAATTTAAATAAATTCATAACATATTTAATTACTAAAAAATGATCAACCCAATTTTAAAAAATATATGTAATATTATAGAATAAATATATACTAATTAGTTTTTTAATACCATATAAAACAACAATAGTCAATTAATTTTATTTTAACAGTTCATTTTCACATCAAATAAAAGAGTTATGACTAAAATATTTAACATTTTAAAAAGTTACTATAATAATGACCACTACTATAAAACTTTATGTGCACGTATTACGTGGAAACTACACAGTTCTATTAAATTAATACACCACACTATGGTAATTGATTATTGTTAATATTTTTTGAAAACAAAAAAATTAAACGTATAGACTCTTTATGTATTTATATAAAAATAGGTTTTTATTTATAATTGTTATAAAAAATCTATTGTAAGTATTGTTTTTCTAAAAAAAATTAAAATTAAAATTTGATGTTTGTAACAGATAAAAATTTGAACTTAACATGGAGTATTTCCACTTCTGCTTCGAATGACAGACTTACATCTTCTGTTCATACTCAAAATCTGGATTCGAATTTCATTTTAGTCCGAACTCTCTCAAAGTTCGAGTAGAAGGACACATCCTCCACATCCTCTGTTATTCAGACGGTTAGGATGGTTCCTTAATCGTTTCCTAAGAATGTCCCAGTTATGTTCTGTTGAGTTAAGTCATATACTAGAGTCATTTACAAAGTTAAGACAAACAATGTACAGTTTACTTAAATAAAACAAATTATTTACAAAATTATATGTGGTGCATTAATTTCTTGGAACAGTGTACCTGAGGATTTTTTTTAATTTATATGTCAGACAACAGTTACTTAAGATGCTTTTTATTTATTAAAAATACTGAAAATTAATCAGTAAAAGCGTCTATTGTAGAGTAACGTATTTTTTAATTTGATGTCGAAAAACTCTCTCTTAGTAATTTAATAAGCTCATAAATAAACATCAGAAAGAAGAATGAACTAGATATAATTGAGTTAAACTATGCATGCCCAGAAGTCTCTTTAATGGATAAATAATTTGATGATAAGGGCATAAGGGTACTTAACTAAAACTTTTGCATTTAAGCATTTTTCTCTTTAGTCACAAATTTAAAATATTTGATAAAGACCAAAATACATAGTCATACTATTGTAAAATTAGGTTCCTGCAGGTCATTAAAGTGTGGAATTTGCATTAAATGTGACACGAGAATGTTTGCGGTATTTTTATTCGAAATTTGGTGCAATAATCACGGGGATTGGCCTGCAAAGGTGTAATTAAAGTTTTTGGGGCAAGTTTGTATCGGGCAAAGTCTTTATTAGAACCATTAAAATTGCAGCTCCGAGCCATATTCCCTCAGAAAAATTACCATTTTTAAGTTGTTTTAATTATGTATTCGTAATGTGGTGTTACGGAGTTGTACGTTTGTAGAACTGAGATTTTATCACATGAAAATATGCATATTATTTAAATCATATCGATCCAAAATGTGATGCCTAAGAAACTGTAGATGCTTTAGAAAATTTTGTGTAAACGGGGCACACGTTTACGAAGTTATAATTTATTATTTATTAAATTGTTGGTTTCTCCTTCGCATCATTACGTGTAATAAATCTGTATGTGCAGGCATTTCGTGGTTTTACTTGACGGATTTTGATGATATTTGGCATAATGATAGCTTACATTCTGGGTCAACGTTTAGGATGCTCTTTATCCTGGGAAATGAAATCGTTTTTACAAAATAATCAAAAAAGTGAAAACAAAGCATTATTATGAAAGTTTCAATTCGGCATGACAAATTACTTCTATTATTTACAGTTTTGATAAGCGACACATTATTCTAATAAGCTTGTAATTAAACATTAAAACGAAATATGAAGTATGAAATTGTAGAAACGTCAGAAGTTTCTCACTGAAGCAATTTTCTATGAAAAAAATGACACCTGAGATCGCTCAATCGATGTGGGAAACTGGGTTAGGTCGATCTAAATTTAGCTACAAACTTGGAATAATTGAAGAAAATAAAGAAAGAACGAGAATTATACTATTGAAAAATCGAATTGTTGCACGTCATCAGAACGTGGAAGCGCCCGTCGTTGGTATAATTGAGTAATTATAACATTTTTACAAACAATTTACAACCAATTAACTGCAAGCATTGTAATTGCACTCCCATCCACATTTACCGGTGCGATTAATCTTCATCGGTCACAGTTTGCTGTTATCCGATTCAGATCGATTCGTTAGCTATTTTGTCGCAGGTTTTTGCCGCGATGCGTAACCGTGGTTCAATTATGGTTCAGTTTCAAATGTCCACCAAACCGTGTAAAACGATTACTACAATCAATGTTTTACATCTATAATAGTTCGGGTTCTGTGCTGAGCATTTTTACCGGTTGGTAAAAACAAAGTCGTTAGTTAACATAACAGAACGGCTATACTTAGAGAATCGTCAACCAACAAACATTTTTATTGGAAATATGTACACGTAGAGGTAATTACGATAGCGGAGTATAAATTAATATTTATTAATAGAAATTGTTTAAGCGTACTCTGCCGGTCAATTATAATAAAACATCGGGAAAGGTATAAATTACGAATTCCTACTATATCTGATAATTGACCATATTTAGAATGATAATTGTACTTTCATCCCATGAAAATTTCTATTCGAGATGAATGTCTTTTGCAATAAAAATTGCGTCTGACAAACTGCACCATTCTTCCTCCGACAATGGCGGACTAACGAACTGAAGGTCCGGACCCCATTTACACTTGCGACGTGTATATCTGGTCGGTGGGTCGTAAGAAGTGGACAATGCAACACTAGAAAAAGTCATTATCCACCCGTCATCTTCAGTGGCACTAAGAGAGAAGTAAATAACGTGGATATCTTGAAGACGGGCTCGGGTAAAATGGAGCGGACGGAATCGTCAGATAATCTCGTCGTATTTCCTGTGTTGCGAGAGAAAACGTCTCGGAGGTTTTAAGTTGGCGACTGAATAATGGCGAATTTTAAGGATTTAATCAAATTTGGATTAGACGCTATTAATGGAGTTTTACGTTGGGGAAAAATTTAAATTGTGAGGCTTTCGCTTCAGAAGAACGTGACGTTTTTATCCTGGAAGGATTTACTTTGCATCAAAGTTGGTTTATGTGGTTTCCGAACGTATTGATTGCTTCGATCGAGGAAATGATTTGTTAACATTCCTTGGCGGTCGTAACTGAATCTGGGTAATTCGTTGATGGGTTATTGATGGAGGAAACGGTCGTTTATAAATAATTAACATCCGTCTCGCCCGAAGGGATGTAAACTAATATTAAACCGTTTCTCAGGTTGGGAACCACTAGTCGTATGTATTTTATTTCGATCGATTACATTGCGGATTAATAAATTACTCGCAAGGCTAAATACATATTATCTCTCTACATAAATTAGCCAGAGTTGAGCTTGCCAAAAGACAAATTTCAAATGTAGAGCAACTTTAGAAATTTTCATTTGTCTTGGTAAAAGTGTATGTTTAAATATCTATATTATTGTCAGTTATGCAGTATGTTTAATAACAACAAAACGGCCATATAATTGTTTATTAGTGGGTTTAGTTAGCTATTTATTAATATTTGAAAAAAATTCAAGGGTAGAGTAAATATTAAATAAAACAACCTTATGCATATTTAACCTTCTTTTATTTATTATCTAGTAAGATATTTATTATTTTTAATCACTTCTAAGCTCCTTTTTTTTCATTGATTTTAATAGTTTTTCAATATAATCGTTCGATATTTCTTTCCACTGATTTCTACTCATAGAATGAATTTTCCAATCATTTTTAATTGGATTGAGGTCTGGGCTTTGTGCTGGCTAAGACATTACACGTACTCCTTGAGAAGCGAACCATTCTTTCACTTTCGGATCGTTATCTTGCTGGAAGGTCCACCTTAAACTTATGTTATCTTCAGCACTTTTGAGAGCCCGTTCCAGTGCATTCCTTCTGTTAAAATTGGAAAACGTCCCTGAAATGATCGATTTGTTTAAATTTAAATCGAATGTACCATTCCGGAAATTTTCTACAATTTATTGTTTAATTTGTATCGATAAATGGACACCTCTAGGCATTTTTAGATTTTAAGAACGATGTCAGACATCGTTCCTAAAACCTAAAAATATAAAATCAATCAAATATAAATCATTATAAATAAATATAAAATCAATCAAATTGTAAAATCAGTCATTCTTTTAATAAAATGATTATGTTTTTTATTTATTGTGTGAAGTGAAAACTTCTTTAGCCGCGTTGGGCCCTTTTTGGTAGGGGAAAATTTAATGGGTTTGCGTCACCGACATGCTCGTCCTTTTCTTAATAAATTCAGACAAAAGAAAAAAGTTGATTTGGCTGGTAACCTTGGTTACTAGACCAACAAACTATGTGTCTGTTGGCATTTCAAGAGGTACCCGAAAACTGGACCTTAAGAATAAATCCCGAAACTGAAAGTGGAAGGTTCATAGTGGAGAATGTCGTCTGAAAGGAATCTCTATATAGAAATATTCGATATTTTCAGGATCATCTTTATTATTTCGTATCAGTATTGAAATCAAGTGACCGGTTGTACATATTTTGATTCCAATTTCAATGGAAGGAGGGATGTTTATTAACATCTAACTGAGAATTAGCCTTTCCTAACAAATATTAATAGATTTAATGTATTTTTAGAAGTAAAAACTGCTTTAACCGCGTTGGGCACTTTTTGGTAGGGAAATATTTTGCGTCGCGTCATTGACATGCTCATAACTGGCGCACGCGCAGTGTTCAGTGCGTCTTAGACACTTTTTGGATGGGTGAAATCTCGTGCGTTCGCGTCACCGACATGCTTAGACCAGTATATCTGTATACAGTTACTTATATCTATACAGTTAACGTATAGTACTGTGTATATCTTGTAAGTGAAATTGAATGGATTTACTGAAAAATTTATATAAATATATGATAAATAAAGTGATGTGTGTCAAGTGATAATGATGACAATTATGCAAACAATTAAAATAATGTTAAAAATCAAGTACATTGATATTTAAGTAAATACAAATACTATCCATAAATAATATGATTGTATATTAATTGTTATTTCAGTTGAATTGTATTTATATTTTTTCATTATCTTGTACAGCCAGTAATATATTTAAATAATAAAAAACCATATAATGGTGCATAAAATTGTTCTTCGCAGTGTCAATAGATGTGAAAACCAGATTGATGTTGATAAATTTAATTCAAACATTATGAAATTTCAAATTTTAATACTAAAAGTTTTCACTTCTATCGACAGTCTTTATAACTGCCAATTTTAAATTTTTTGTTACTCTACAAATGAGCTATAGTGTACCGACTTCTTACCTAGATTTGTACCACTAGAGTCTCTCGAAAGTTGAGAATACTCCTAGTCGCAAGTGTGGCCATGATTCGTCCCAATTCTGTTTCATCGCTCTCCTCTAAAAGAAGTACAAATAAAATTCCCTTTAACGCGTTTCGTGTCTGTGTCGATTGTCGCCGTTTGACGGGACAAACTTGCAATTAACCCGTTCGACGTCTGCAATTGAACACGTGTCATACTCAAGCTTCGTGTTTAATTCATACGTTTCGTGAGCACTAATTGCGTGGCACTTGGATCGATTGCGGTGTAAAAAGTGCCGCCTCCGGCCCGATGATGGAAAATTGTCGGGCATTGCTGATAAATCTTGTGTTTTGAAACGATTGAACGGGCACCTTATAAGGCGTACGCGGTTTGGTTTGCGTCGGGGAGCAGCTACCAGTGTGTCCACCCACTAACGGTTTCATATTTCTAATTTGCTATTGATCTATGTAATCGTTTCATGAGTTATCATTACGGATTTGTTTGCGTATGGAAGGAAACCTGATACGCGCTGGCCGTAAGCCATACAATAAAACAATAAATTTATGTTTGTTGGTAATATTAATAAAATAACTAATCCGCGTGAATAAATTGAATCCGCACACAAATCAGTGCGATTATCTGGATCGATTTATCCTGTGGCAATCCAGATGGCCAACTTATAACTAATATTTATTGCAGTCTGAAATGATCGAGTATTAATTTACCTTTTTTATCGTTTTCAGGTAAGTGTGTTGTACACAACATGATTTCCTATAAGATACTCCGAGAGGCAAGTATTAAGTTACGAATCTCCGCAATTAATAACGCATTAAAGTTGAGAATTTGTTTTTTTTCATTAGATAGACAATCAGTTTTCGAATTTATACATGCATGAACGTGCACGTAGATTTATTTCTTCCATATGTTATTTTACGATTTTACGGTTGAACCATTAACGGTATCTGTGCTTGAAATTACTGACCCTAAAGCCATTATTACTGTTTCTTCAATCATAATGTTCTGTAGGTTAAAGTGAAATTTTTATTACCCCCCTAGTTTTACATTCTGTGTTCTACGTGTGGTGGTTTCGCACCCACTTCGTAGTGTCGAAAACTTTATTGGGTCACGTTCGTTTGTCGCCATTTCTGTCTCCGTAAAACTTTTAAGGAACGTGTCTTTAGAAAATCTTCTGTTTCTCGTATTATATTTCGGGACGCAACAAGAGCAACAATAAATACTAGTGAATTTAATTTATTATGATTTTAAACTCAATTAGATTGTGTCGAATGGCATAAATTACAGGGCGTTAAATTTATATTCAATTTAATTTGACTAATAACAAAATAAGTTGATTTGATCACGCTTGAATTACTAGTAAAGAGTTATTATCTGATCGCTGGTAAATATGTTTTATCAGATCCTAAACTTTCATACAATTTGCTAAGAGCTACAACTGCATCTAGATTAAAAATCAGTTAGCAGTAATTTGTATCATTTACATGTTAATAGGTTTATAGCTGTAGTTGATTACACATTTTGCAAGACGTGACGTTGAAAAAGTTTTAAAATACACTCTCGTTCTAAATATCAAATCAAATAGAAATATTAAAGCAGGCTGGAAAGGAAATTTATTTCCACTCGTCATTTATACGATGTTAATCTTAATTGGTTTTTCAAAAAAAATATCTCTCTTAAAATAAATTACGAGGATAAATTGGTGTGTTCATTCAAAACCAGACATCTCTATGTTTGTGCAAATTATATAAATTGCGAATATTTTTCTTTCATTTTATCCGTTCATTCATTTTTAATCTACGTCCAGTATCGACAGTCAAAATCAGACGTACCCAGTTTTAAAATTAGTTTCAGCGAATCCGTTAAAATAGGACACATTCTATCAAGACTCTTATCTAATACGAATTGTTAAAATAATATTAATTTACTGTTATTTTATACAGTATTATAAAAATTATATTCTTGTTCTATAAAAGTTATATGTATTTTTCTAAAATGAGATGGACATAAATATAGCGACTTTATTTTTGAAAGGAATTTTCAATGATTAAATCTGCGTTGTTTAATTTAACCTTTTTATAATTTAAACTATTTTTATAAAATCCTCTTTGTTTTATATAAAGCATCCCCATACCATAAATAAACAACTATCATATAACAAACTTTTTGTGTAATTTGATCCCTGCAGGATATTTAATATATACAGAACACATTTGAGTAGAAACTGGAGTTTTTCTTGTAGGTCTTAGGGCAAACGTACCCCCATTAACCATCTTCGCACAGCACTTGAACTAATCTCAGCAAGTCCTATTTCCTACAGGTTGCCTTTAATTTCAATTGACCATAAGATTGGATTATTTTTTGACATTCAGATTATCCAGTTTTCGATTTTCTTTCAAGCTTTGAGAACAAATTTTTCGTAGCTACCACTTCTCTAAATTTTTTAATAATCTGAAAAACTCTCCTCGTTTCTGTCGGTCTTAATAACGCTGAATTATAATAAATAATCGATTTAAATTCACTGTCTTCCAACGAAAGACCATAAAGTAACAAGTTGCTATAATTTAGTCCACTGAAAAATAAAAAAGTACGCAATATTTTCAAGAATTAATATTAGATTGATCGGTTGCATAGTAGACACAACAATAACAGAGACAATAATAAACATTATAAGTACTGGCTCTTGATCAAATAGTACAGCTCATATTTTTAATACGTTTTAATAGGTGCTATAATTATGGCCACTACTATACATATACGTAAGATGGGTTTCTATCAGATTGTAGATTTTGGAATTGTCTCAGATCACCCTCAGTATATTGTGGTTAATTAAATAGTGATAAGTAAACTGCGTATTTCTAATATGTTATCAAGTCAAGCACTTTATCCCCATAAGAATGAGACAATCCCACGAAGATTGGGTGGTTGGTTCTACCAATCGGAGATTACTATTGATTGACTCCCAAAGTTGTTGCCACTTCTGGTTTAACATGTGTTTTATTTAATTCTGTAGATCCATTGGGTTGTGGTCTGTTAATTATTGACGGTCCTGGGCAGACTGTCAAGCTCGCCAACTTCCATTTCCTTAGATTGTCCTTTTATGATAAGTTTTTGTTTTTTGAATTCGTTTTTTACTTTTAATTACAAAATTTTATTTAAAACTACTTTATTTGAAAATAAATTGATTGAACAAAAAAATCATGTTCAAACAAATATATATTTATTTTTTATATTAATGTATGTAATATTAATATCATTTGGATAATCTTAATTTTAAAGCACTGGAAGTAATTTTTTTCGGTACATGTCTGGTTTTGAATGAACGTCCCTCAAATGTCTTCGTCCTGTCGTCGGCGATAAAAATTTCAATCACGCCTTCAGGATCGTTTTCCATCATTGCCTCAAAAACGACGTAACATAGGGAGGCGTCACGAAATTTCCACCATGACAAACCTACTTCGCATTCCCGTCACATTTCGCCCATATAGTATTCCGTTCGACGCTTTTCCTGAACCGATGACTTTCGTGCTCCTACATGACAAACACCATTCCTTTTTATATGTCGACTCGTTTACACACTTGAATACGTTAATTGATTGAACGCGTTACTCATTGTACCAGGCTTTTTTTGGATTATTCATAACATTGTTGTTTGCTTATTGCTGAATTTATTACAACAATTATTCGTACTTAAATAATTAAGTAGTTACAATAAATGGATAGCCATTTACCCTCTGCGTCACATTGTAACAGCTCCGCAGTAAAAAAAATAATAAAACCGGCGTGCAATGCATTTTAAATAGTCTGTGTGAATATGTGATCGGAATGGTGGTGTTCATTTGAATGCGATTTAAATAATTCGATATTTTCGGTTGTCGTTTAACGCGAAACGGAATTGTGAAAGAAATGGAAATGGCGACGCAATTCGAACGTTTGATGCAATTAATTAAATGACAAGGGCCACTTGATAACGTTACTGACGTAAGTGATTTTGTCTAACATTTTCTATCAAGATTTCTGTCTCCTTTACATTTACTTTATTGTCCTTTGTGAATTATTTTTGGACCCCTTGCGTCGCAAAAGGAATTCCATTCGTGCCATTTAATTGTGTGCAAATTGAGTGAGGCATTCAATTATTTGAACTCCTCTCGAAATGATTGAGTCGTTGCCGGTTGAATTTAATACTCGCTATTTCGAAAATAGGTCAGATGTCATCTTGCATTGTGGTGACGTAAATAACTGACCCAGAACTTGAGTTGGAAATAAGGAATTCGATATTTAATGCGCATCTCCGATCAAACGTACAAACGTGCCGTTTTAGTGGAAGACATAACGCAACTAGGCCAAATTAAAGGGTAAAACCGGGGGTGGTAAACTGTTTGAACAATTGCATGCCTTAAATTCCCTTCCTCTTGAAATGACGACGAGTTAATTATGAAGTTATTATTGGTCTATCAAGAATGTCAGAGTTCTGACTGTTTACAGCTGCCACGAATTAGGACATTAATTGTTGATGAGCTTTTCAGATAACGACCAAGTGGCATGCACATTTATTTAAGCGTACATCGAACGTGTTGTCTTTGTTTTACGACCCAGTTATACTAGCCATTAAAGTGCGATTACAGATCGATTACTTTTAAACAAATCATGAAACGTCAACAACTGCAACCATGACACTTCAGTTATGCAAACAGCTTTTTGTGTCCCCGGCAGAGATGCTTGAATTATTCCCTGATTAAAGTTGAAGGGTGCCAGAGTACATAGGAGGATTATTTGCTGTACAAATTGTGTACCCTAACTGGCTAAAATTATTTCTGAGTGGTTTTGAACTAAAACAATTTTATTTTAACAATTTAAGACTTTTTTGTATTTATTTTATTCATTTTCTTTTGAAAAAATACATTTGTAAAAAATAAGACAGATAAGTTTTAGATTACATCCCCCTTTTTGTAATAAATTTGTAACCAATAATTATAATTTTAAATTATTAATATCAATTCTTTCAATAAATTTTCTATTAAAATACTTGTATATTATAATTATCATTTTAAATTTATTACAAAAATTAACATTAAAAATAAAATAAAGTCATAATTATTGTTTTCAAATTTATTGCAGAAATTAACATTAAAAGTGAATTAAAAATAATTAGTACTAACTAAATAGTATTATTAAGATTTTAGAGCAATTTAGTAAATTATTTTAATTTTATTTTTATGTTATTTCTTGTAATAAATTTAAAAACAATAATTATTTTATTTTGTTTTTATCGTTATTTTTTGTAATAAACTTGAATATTATGTTTTTGAGTCGAGATTGAGGACACAATATTATAAATGATAACAACAATACGACAATATTATTGTTTATTAGTAGTCTGTCAATATAATCTTCGGATATTTCTTTCCACTGATTTTGAACTTCTTCGTAGAGTTCATTCAAATTTGACAGTTTCTTTGGATGGATTTTCTGAACAATTTCATCCTAAAGGTTTGAGGATTGAGGTCTGAACTATGTGCTGGCCAACTTAAATTCAATTTAAATGAATAATAATAATAAACGAAACGATCCATTTTCTCGTCTCTCTTAACCAGCGGACCTATGCCAAACCCAGATAAACATCCCCAAACCGTAAAGCCCCCTCCACCATGCTTCACAGTAGTTTTAGTGTACTTGAGATTATACCTTTCATTAAATAATTCTCTCACCCATGAAATGTGAGATGTGAATAATTGGAACCGACTTTCATCGGAAAACAAAATTATTTTCCATTGCCCATCACATGTTCTCTTGCAAAAAATAGCTTCTCTGCTCTATTTTTTACATAAATAAAGGGTTTCTTTGAGATCAGCTTCTTTTAGTCTTTGTTTTATGATACTCACCGACACCCTGACATTTATTTCTTTATTTATGTGAGATGTCTTAATAAAAGGGATTTTTTAATTCGTTGCTCTACATATAGTGCATATAAATTATATTTTTTATATATAATATGCCTATAATTACTGACTGAAATATATTAAAAATATGAAATGTACTACTTAAATTGGATGCCAATATCTATAATGTTTGTTTCTTTCAATACTAATGGTCAATTCAATTTTATTCCTTAAAAAATTGCATACTGTTTTAATTTTCAATGGACTGTTTATACAAACTTATAAATATTTTAAAAAGTAATAAGTTGCTATAATAGAGATGACTATTGTATATGTATAATTAGAAACGAATCATTATTTTCTTTCCGAAAATGAAAAGTATCGACTGTGTCTAATAAATAGTGTTAAGTTTTCTATGTAAATAGTATACTAAACTTCGCTAATAGTAATTCGTGTAAAAATGTGTGTCAATAAACTTCCTAAAGGACTTTTTCCCACCTTTTGGTCGCAAATACACCCCCGTGCAACGAGTGAAACACCAATCCGCCCCGTCTCGTTCGCCGAAATAATATTTAATTAACGCAGACGGCGCAAATTAAACGTTTGATTTACCAAAGCGAACAGAATTACGATTTCATTTAATTTATTTGGCCTCAGGCAGTTTTGTTTGTCTCCATTTCCGCCTTCTCGGAACGTGCTATCAGCTTTGTAACGAGAAAATTATCCAGAATCAGTAACTTCTGCTTTTAACGTTTCGTTACTTTGTTTCTCGATTTTCTCGCGGATATATCCGCAATTACGGAAAATTTAGACGCGATTTTTTTGACGTGGCAACACCGAGTACCTGTAATAATAGGTGCGGCGTGTACAAACACCGGGCCCACAACGATCAACTGGAAATTGTATATTACGATTGCAAATTCGGGCCCACGCAACACATCTACAAACCGACAACTTTCAGATAACAACAGGTTTTCAGGAAATTGTCGGATGCCATTCATAAAGTTATAAGTTTTGCGCCGTCGACGAACATGCGTATGGCGCGGAAGGCAATAAAATTTATCGGTCGTCCCCCGTGAACAAATAAACATTTCTCTCGACGAATTAATTATTCAATCGTCAATATTCCCACGTACAGTCATCGCCATCGCCATCGCAATCGCCGTGTCGATAAGGCACTCGATTGTCCGGCGGCGGAAAAAATTTAATTACCAGTATAACAAAGAACGACGTCCATTGTTGGGCATATTAGCAACAGTTGCGGGGAATGCATTTGTTAACCGAGCCAAGGAGTCGGCCGGTGCATAGGTCAAGCAGTGGGATGGAAAAAAAAGTGGCGGCCGGGCACAAATGTAATTGCCCCCATCGCATATGGCCTTTTAGAGCCGATTCCGTTATGGGATGCCGTGCGGAATCGCTTGCGCAACTGTAGGTAATCCCATTATTGAGACAAAGGGAACGGACGAAAAGGTCACTATTACACGCACCCGTGCCGATCAAACTTTATTTTCTTTATATATTTGAAATCACATTTTTTCCTGATATTTATCCAGCAAACAAAGTTCTGGTTATATATTTTTAAATTTAATTTGGACAGCCCCTTCTCAGTACTCTCAAAATAGTTGAGAATTTTCAGTTTAAATTTGCCTATTAGTAGTGTAAAATATCGGGAGTTGTGAATATATATAATTTCAAACTTCCCTGTATAACTGAAACAGAGGAAGCTTTCACTGCCATATTTGTTAACATAATTTTTTCGACCAAACTTCCGAAAAATAAAATGTGCTTCCTTATTGTATAATTTGAAGTGAAACCTCTGTATATCGTTTAGAATAGCTTAACCTGAATG
Organism: Aethina tumida; assembly: GCF_024364675.1. Lineage (NCBI taxonomy): Eukaryota > Metazoa > Arthropoda > Insecta > Coleoptera > Nitidulidae > Aethina > Aethina tumida. The sequence continues at coordinate 15,940,522 of NC_065437.1, read as the reverse complement.
ACCTACATTTAAGTTAAGCTGTTTTCTAACTTGCTAAAGGAAACTATATTTAAGTCAGTTAAATTTATACAGTTTTAATAGATTTGTGTATAAGATTAAGAGAGTTATGAATTTACACAATTTCCATCTTCCCAAACTGTTCTGTAAAAAAATATCAGAGTTGTTCAAATTTCTGAATATCGTTTAGCTAGTTGTTAATCTTTTAAATAGTTCTAAGCTTAATTTATTCTTTTTTCTGACTTACATACAAATCTCTCTACATTCAAGACAATTGTGAATTTATATAATTTCAAATTTTTCACCTTTTCTGTAAAAAATTAGTGAATTTATAATTTTTCAAATACTCAAACTGTTCTGTATAAAATTAAGAGGATTATGAATCTATAAAAAAATAGTAGTTTTTTCTAAACAACTTTCTGTACATCGTTTAGCTATAGTTGTTAACCTTTTAAATAGTTCTAAGCGTAATTTCTCCTGCTTTATGACTTTCTGTACAATTCTCTCTACAGTTAAGACAATTGTGAATTTTATAATTTCAAATATTTCAATTTTTTTTGTATAACATTAGTGAATTTATAGTTTTAAACATCTCAAGCTCTTTTGTATAAAATTAAGACTGTTATGAATCTATACAGTTTTAAACTCTTCTGTATAAAATTAAGAATTATGAATTTATTCAGTTGCAAGCTTCCCAGGCTGCCCTATAAAAGAGTACCAGAGTTTTCTAATTTTCTAAACAAGTTTCTGTTTATTGTTTAGCTAATTGTTAACCTTTTAAATAATTCCAAATGTAATTTGGAATGTAACATTCAAATTAAGTTTATAAAATTTCAAACATTTCAAACAGTTCGGTGTAAAATTAAGAGAGTTATGAGTCAATACATTTCTAAACTACCCACACACAGTTCTGCATAAAATTAGAGTTGTATAATTACAAGCAAATTTTATGTATCGTTTATAGATATTTTAACTTTTTAAATAGATAGATATTTAATTTGACCTAGTTACAATACAAACTTACAAAATATAAAATTAATAAAGTTGAAAAAAAAATTGGGTTATTTTATACTTATATGTATGTAATTTTATACAATTTCAAACTTCTTAAACTGTATATACAATAAAAATTAACGAGAATTATTAATTTATACAGTTTCCGAATTGTGTATAAAATTAAGGTTTAGAGAATTTTATGCCGATTGAAAAGTATTTAATCCATCTGAAACTTGAGAGAGACATCATGCTCGACAGAGATATCAAGTCTCCTGATTGGGGCATCTCTCCCAAGACTCAGACGGATTAAAAACTTTTCGATCGGTGTACACAACTACATCAATCACTACGGAATATTCTCACCTCACTTAATAATTGTATTGCAATAAAATTTTATGTTTGTTTAATAAATAATGAAAGAGAGTTGATGCAACTTGAAATTTGCAAGAGAAACTAACATTCACATTTGATTTTAATACCAGCTACAAAGTAAATTTATATTAGAAAAAAATATACTCAACAAGTAAACGAAAAAGATTTCATGTTCATTGTCCAATTAGCACAAATATGGATAAGAATGTTTTCAGTGTTGTATGGTTTTCATGACACACATTACTTGATTTTACACCTGTAAAAATGTACCGTGTAAAACAGGTCGTCGTATTGATTTACTGAAAGTCGAATAACTTTTCCATTGTGTCCATTCCACATATTCTCCCACTGTTTGTTAAATATAGATTTTGATCGCTCCCCAACACCAGTAACACCTAAAAATTGTCGCCAATGTTTAAATACCTAAACTTGAAAACATATGGACCGTTGTTTCCCCTAGTTAGTCTCCCCAACAAGTTGTCCCTGTTCTTTCACCGCAACAACGATTTTCGTCAAATTCATATTAACCAGACGTGTAACTGAACACCCGTCTGTTTCTTCTTGTACGGTTGTTGTTTATGCGCAGACAAGTCGACATCACAAATTGATATGTATGTATTTTAAAGTGTGTATAAACAACAATTGAAATGTAAATGTTTTTTTTCTAATGTGAGAGGCAGAACAGACACTGTCGTGTCTTGGTTCTTGTCATATACGATATGATGGTATATTTATCTGTCGTTAAGAATTTTTAAATATTGGATTCGAACATTGGACAACCACATTTCAGTTGACCTAAGTGGAAAACGAATATGTTAACACTCTATTTTCGTACGACCCAAATTGGAGGTTCTATTTTTGAATCTGATTAGCTTTAAAAGTGTAATTAGGTTTAATTGAAATGTCACTTTGAAAATTGTGTTTTAAAATTGAAAAGTGATTGAAAGCTGTTGTTAAACTTTAACTGGTTAACACTCAAATGTATCGCACTTTCTATTTTTAACCTTATTCGAATTATGATTATAAATGCGGTTTTAAATAGCTTTCTTTGAAATCTGTTTTCCAATAACGTTTCACAATCGGAAAATCATCGAAAAGTTGGCAAAAACAAAGGTATAAATACTTCACATCCATAATATGCGTCTGAAGGTCAAAAAATCACTTAGATTTGTCACATTTCAACATTTTTGTAATTTAAAAAATTGATTATTATGAGATGTTCTGTTATAAAAGCAAAGAAAAGAAATTATCATAATTTTATATAACATTTTAATTTTAATTTTAAGAATTTTCTACCTAATTAATAACCAAAGTTTTTAAAAATTGCAAAGGCAATAAAAAGTAATTAATAAACAATAAATAAAATTAATTTTATTCTTTTCTTTTCTAATCTTTTAATTGAGTTGAGTTATCACCAATTAATTGAAAAAGTGATAGACTGCCTTAATTTTTATTAAACGTTAAGATACAAAGGCAGTAAAATAAATTATGAAACCTAAAAAAAATTCTTATTTCTTTTTTTAAATTAATGAAAACAAATTACATACTTAGTACTTTTTGTTAAATAACGTTACAAAAGCAGGAAAAACAAATAATTAAAAATAATTATCTTAATTTTATTCCATACCTTTTAAAATTAATACATTTTTTGTACTAATTAAAAGTGCGAAGGTATGTTGGTATAAATCATTTGGATAAAACGCCCTAAAAACATTTCCGTAATCATTTTGCACCACCATCCTAACGACCGAAATTACTAAAAACTGTGCGACCTTTCCCGCTAATGGACTGTGTGTTAATTCCTATTTAATTTTTATAGTATTACGTATAATGTTGACGAGCGCGGGGCAGAGATCCGGGTCCGGCTGTTTTTGAACGAGGTAAGAGACCCGTGTTTGTGTGTGCTTCATTCTCGACACGTATTTGGCAAAGAGCAACAAAATTAACTGTACCGTCCGTAACAACCCAGTGGAAAAAACAGTAGTGGTGAATAACCGAAACACCCGCCCTAGGTTTTTTAACGCTCATCACTCAATTTTTGTGTGCTATTTGTTCTTCTAATAACTTGTTTTATTTTTTGCTTTATCATCCGTGTGCTCTGTCAAGTAATGGAGAAGTAATTAACAAAGATCAGCAACAATACCGCCTTTTGTTAACCGAGAAAACGTCGACGGGTGGAAAATTCTTTCGAACAGGGTAATTGTGTCGAACGTCCTCGTTATTTATAGATTTAACACGCACACACTTTACGGCATCCTATCTCGTAAATTGATCGCGTCGTCGCCTCCGTACCGATAAAATCCATAGTTTTCCGAAACAATGGGTGAATGAAAGTATAAAGCGGACGACGGTATCGTAAATCTCTGTTGGGTTGGAGCACACGTTGTGCGAATCAGCGCCTGGTTCGCCATCATGCACTGTTTCTAGTTTTAATTGTTCCTGCGAAATAATTGAGGGGCGTCCATCAGGACAAGACAATTTTTTCCGCTTACCGTAACTTAAATGCATTACGATGATAAAACCAAATGAAAGTGAATCCATTAAGTCTCCATATTATATTATTGATAAACCTAATACTAGGTATTAGATTTGGTCCACGTCATTTTCATATTCTCCATACGTTTTTAGTATTGGAAGAACCTACGTCCACTGACCTAAACTAAATTTCTACAACTAAATCTAGGAGAGAGGGAGGAGCGAGTTGATCGAGAAGATTTAATCAAATTAGAATAAGAATGCGACTGTTTGAAAAATAGAAGATCATGCTTACGAATCAAAATTTAATGTACATTTTTATTGATTCGTTCCCTCCTTTGGTGTTAATAACCATTATCAAAATAATAGTCCCTGATGTAATTTGTGTCTGGAAACTAAAATTACATTTTTTATAATGATATATAGTTTGAATAATCTAATTTAAGTTTAAAATAAGAAGAATTTTTTATATTTTTCACGAATCTATTTTATATAAACTAGTCACAATGAAATAGGTATCACTTCAAAAATTCATTTATAGCTAACAACCATATAAAATAACTGAATAATAAATTTTATGGAATTTAATCATAATAGAGGGTTTAACAAAAATGAAAATATTCGCTAATATTCAAATTAATGTAACATTATAAAATGTCGAAAGATTAAAGATATCTCTATTTTTAATAGTGAGCATGTCCTCTACTTCTTCGAAGTTCGGCACAATGTTGAGGCATACATTGTTTTATTCTCTCAGAAGCTATTGAGCTAATTCTTGAAGGTCATTTGTGGGTTCCAAATCTCTTATACATCGCCCTAGAATGTCCTAAAGCTGTTCTATCTTTTATTAAGGTCTTCAAAGAAATTTTGAACAACTCTGGCATTGTGTGGTTTTGCACTGTCTTGTAAAGTGAATTTTGGTCCATACTGATTCATGAAAGGTAACACGATATGTTGCAGAATATCCTCAATGTATCGCCTGGTGATCAGGAAGCCGTTCGTCAAAACGTGAAGAACTGTACGTCGGTTTGAAATTATACCATACCATTCCACATCGTCCTCCTCCTTAAAAGTTTTCCTCCAAAAGCTCTTCTCTCAGTCACAGTTGTATTCAAATATCATTCTCCTATCATTCCATCTTCTTAAACAAAACCTGGATTAATCTATAAAGAGAACCTGACTCCATTGGTTCGTATTCCAGTTAATGTGTTCATTAGCGAAGTTTCTTCTCATTCTCCTCCTGTGTGCTCTAGTTAATTCAGGAACAACAGCTGCACGTCTTGAATGTTACGTATATTACAAAAACTAGAGAAATTTTTTGTAAAATTAATATGTACTGTACTGTGTAAATAATGCGTACCAAATTATACACGGTTATCTCAAATAAGCAAACTGATACTTATTTCATTGTGACTAGTTTGTATATCAGTAAATTGTAATATAAAGGAACCAACCAACGGAATGTCAATATCAAGTAGCTGCTTCAAATATGAAGTGGTGAATTGATTTCAATAAAAGCTCTTCGGTTGCTGAAAAGGATTTTCCAACAACAACCAGGAAATGTGTAACGTTTTTTAAGGCTCCTTTCCCCATCTTAGAACTGTTGAATTATTCAATGAAATTTTCGAACACTCCCTTAAAAGTTTTCCTCTTTGTACGACGATATTTTGAAGTACAACTTTTACGATGTTCTTATAAAGTAATGTTATTTATGGCTGTAATATGTGTCAAGTTACTTGGTGGTTATTGAAGTTTCAAGGTTAAAATATTGTTGGAAGAAGTTTTACAGCTCACTTTAGTATGTGCTCATTATGTATTATGTCACTGGTTGTTTTATTTTGCAGAAATAATAAAGCTATTGTGATGCAAAAACTCTCTAACATTCAGTACAGTTTGTCATCCTTTATAATACATTAGCATAAAGGAGTGTACATGCTTACAGAATCTGAACCAATGACTCACATTTATTCTTCTTGTTTAATGCTTGCTTTTTGATTTATTTTAGTCAACAGGTGGCGACTGAAAATTAATATAACTGTAGTACATAAAAAAGCACGTTTTTAAGCTTGTAACTTAAGGCCCTTGGTCCGAGGCACAATAAGTTCCAGAAGTGGAGTAATTGGCTCTTTGGTCGCACACAATGGGAACTAGAATGAGTTTGCCTTGTTCCTAAAATGTTTACGTTTAAGTGGACTTCAAACTTTCCACGAAAACTTTGTGCGGAAACAATTTTGCGTCCAATTTAAACGATTTTACACTTTTTCTATAGTGCCTCGCTCTATTTTGCAGGCTCACCACAAATATTTACATCCGTGATAATTGGAGTGAAACCACTTTTCATTAAGACTTTATCAACCCAACGTTCGACATTCAAACAAGATTACGAGCCGGGCATGCATTAAAATGCCTCTAACGTAATTAGTAAGTTTGAGAATCGGCTTAGAACCTTTGGCACCTGTTACGTTAGTGCCGAGCGATAATTCCGACCGAACCACGGCAATACGCGGTTGATTGCTCAACACACACAAGACGTAGGTACAAGGGCGAGTGGATTCTGGCACCTTCCCACGCCGCTTTCTTATCCTCGCCCATCACACCCATTCATTACGGCACTAATCGGCTCGCAACCTCGACGCGAGCTACCACACTTCAATATTTGCATGTCGCCGTGCAAATAGTTGCTTTGTTCTTTGTTTTACGGACGTTTGGGCGTTCCCCCGGATGTCTGGGTTATAAAAGTGTTTGTATGGCATAAAAATATTTGGATTCAAGTCAATAGTGCTGAGAGCAATCGGCTGCGCCAATTAACGAGACCGAATTGAAGAACGCATTCGTGAGTAACCGCCATAAAGACTCGATAAATGAAAAAAAATTGTCGGCTGAAAAGAAAGGAGGCCTTTTGAATTTATTAACGCGATAAAGGCCGCATCTAAGCATCCTTTGATTGCGCCCGACGATATTTATTCACAAAGACCGCTCGACTTTTTCTATCTACCATCTAAATGCGTACCCACATTAGAATATTTTGATGCCGATTGGCACTTTGAATAAAACATGGCGAAATTATCTTTGCCGTTTCAGGAGTTTAATCAAATTATTTACCCACGATTCAGAACTGGGTCGATAAACAGGAGGCGAACTGATTAACTTGCATTCGTATTATCAGCGGGATTTACTGCAACAGTTCAGATCAGGAATGCGTTCCGAGAAGTTAGATAACAACGGTAAAAATTACCATTGAGGTAACAAGTTTTGAAAATTCTTGAAATAGAAGCGGATTTATGAGGCAATTATGAAGTTCTTAACCGATTGTAGGTAATCATAACGAACGAATTGTAAAAAATAAATGAAACCGGAGAACCGGAGCTGGTTCTATTTATCTCTTAACCAAAGAAATATGACTCGGGCCCGGAAGGTAAATGTCGGAATGTTCCCGGAGGGAAATACTTAAATTAACCGAGACTCGACGACTGCTAATGCAACAGTACGTTGGAGAGGCGTAATTAATTTTTTAAAAATAAACAGAAATGTAAATGACACTATTATGCAGTTAAGTGCTGAAATGAAAACTGGCATTTAAATTAAAAACTATTACGTATAATAATGTTAAGCTTTATTGCGTTTCAAATGTCGAACTTTAAGAATACGTAAAACGCAATCTAAATGCAAATCTTTCATTTTCGCAATGGCATAAAACTGAAAACAATTTCCGTGACAATTCCACAAAAGTTTTCCTAGGTAAATTACGTCTGCGGTTTCAGTAGCATCGATCCCTTGCCACTTGCACGACGCTAATTAGAAAGGGTGACTGCAACCCGCATATAACAAGGACCCATTTGTCATGTCGGGTCATCAGCCACTAAAACTAGAAACCCACGTCGGCCACATGCATGAATTCAATTGAGAGAGTGTCTTGATGTTAATAAATGTAGTTGGAGAACGAAATTGTTTTCCATTAAGCTTCCATAACTTCTAATCAGTCTTAAAACAAGCATGTTTATAAACGTGAATAAATTAATGGACAATATTAACTTAATTAAGAAAATAACTGCCACTATTTTCCTGCAAACGCAGGAGAATTGCTGTGATCCATTTGTTAACCATTTGACGAGGCTGACAGTCCGGATTAATGGCTTTTAATTAAACACTTTCGACGCTGTCGCTACAGCCATTTCAATTTTAATAGGAAATTGCAAGTCGCACAAACACTTAATTGAGAAAATCATTTGGGCGTCACTCCAGCCATGGAGCACGTACACATCAATATTTTTTTTTTTTGTTTTTTGGTTTATTGAAATTTTCAAACGGCGTTTTAATCTAGAAGTGGATTGTTCACTGAAAGCACCTGCGTCGAAGTTCATTAATTTTTATGCCGTCAGTGCAAAAACTGGGGAAATAGGTTTTCAAAATGGTTCAAATACAAAGGTTTATCTTATCGACCTTCATAAACTTATTTTGGTCGTTTTTAATATTTTGTTGATGTCTTTTGTGTTATAAACTTCGATGTTGATAAAATTGGACTGATCAATGATTCATGTTATAAATAAATAAAAAATAAGTAAGAATAACAATTATTCAATTAAGTAGGTGCATCCATTAAACGGTTTTTAATCTTACTTTAAAAAAGTAGTGAATAACTTGAACTGACCAATTAATGCTACAAAATGTCCTCTTTCAGTATTGATATTTGTCATCAATTTTACCCTACTATGCAAATTAGGAATCAAATATGCAGAGCTCGACAATATCTTCAAATTCTATTAGAAGTTGAACATTTTCAATTATTTATTTTGAGCTTGAAAATCAAAGGAATTTTATAGTTTTTTGGAAATAAACTCAGTTTTAACATCGATATTCCATGTACTGGATATTTTATCAACATGGTTCATTAATGTGATGTTTTTGTTTACTTTATGAAGTTAATAATTACAGCATTTATTTAAATAATTTTGAATTAGAAGAATTTCATAAATTTTCTTAAATCATGGTTCCATTGTATATAAATTAAATTATTTGTGTAATATCTTTTTATAAAATAAATGTAAATGAAAACAGTTGTTCTAATTAATCCATTGATTGATCCATCTCTTTAATGGATTTGTTTATGTCTTTTCTTATCCCAATTAATAAAATATTTTATATTGATATCAAAGATTTTCCAAATTTAATTTTTTTTTAATTAATTAGTTTTAGGTGTTTGATTTCTCGATCTCAATGATATTCATATTAGAATTTTTTTATATAAGATGTAGAATTTTTTTTATTAATCAAGTTTAGACAATATATTATTATTAAAAATTATATTTTTACCTATATGTATTTATGCTATTATTTTATTGTTACAATTATAGCAAGTTATTAACATATAGTTAAAATATGAACGTAATACTTAAATTAGTACTTATAATATTTATTATTATTTTTCTAGAACTGTTGTGTCTACTATTATTATTACATCTCTAACTTTCTACTTTATGGTCCCTTATTGCTCTCTGTGAATAGCAACAAAAATTATAATTCAGCGTTACCAGAACCGAGAGAAACAAGAGGAAACTAAGAGTTTATGGCTAAATATGACAAACGTTTCCCGTATTATTAAAAAGTTTAGAACAATTGGCCAAGTGACAGTTAGGAAAAGACTGTCTGAGTTCGAAAAACCTGAAAGAAAATCGATAATTTGGTAATTCGAATGTCAAAAAACAATGTTATCGTCAAGTGAAATTAAAGCCAACTTAAAGGAAATTGGACTGAATTGAAATTAATTCAAGAACTGTAATAAGAGGATTAGGAGATGATGGTTGGTTTAAGCCCAGACCAACAACAGAAACTTTAGTTTCTCCTAAAATTGTGTGTCTAATTTTGTTTTGCTTAAGATCAGACTTACTGGACCACAGAACACCTTATTAAAAATGTTGATCCTGTTACAAAACTACATAAAAAATTTGTTACATCCATAGTGAAACTACAAATTTGTTTCATATATTGAAGAAAAGTTGCCCTCAATAAATATGTTTCAAACACAAATCTAAAATTTTAACAGATTGTTTAAAAGACCAAAGCTTCAATGTTTTGTCTTTCCTGACCCAATCTCCAAACATCAACTCACCACATACAGGATCACTTTTATAATTAAATTTGCCATAAACATTTCACAAATTATGTAGTATTCTGCAATTACATTTTTTTGAATAAAAAGAAACTTATTCTTCTTAAACACATCAAACTCTATCCAAACTGGACAAGAGTATTTTCAATCTCATTGCCCGGTAATGAAACCACGTCAAGAGAAATGATCTACGTTATTAATAAACAAACAAAACGCATTCCGCGGATTGATTTTTTACCACATTAATTCCTGACATCTGTATCTGGAGTGGCACGAGTTCGCATCGGTTTGCAGATCGCTATTCGACATTCCCGTCTGTCATTGAATAATTGTCGATCGGTAAATCATATTTACTGGCTCGTGAATATAAATATGTTTTCCGAAACAATAAATCAAACGTGCAGTAAGTAATTTTAAACGTGATAGCCTCTTGTGCCGATGATAAATATTTTTCGATCGATCAATTGCTTTCAAAATAAGCTGTTGCGTTCAGCACTCTTTTACTTTTTTTACTCCGTGTTAATAATAATAAATCTTTTATCGGGTTTGAATCCATTTTGGAACGAGATTTAATTATTATTAATGTTGCTACGACGTTTTATTGCCTTTCTTTTTCGACAATAACTTAAGACTTACAATGTAATTATATATTTTTTTTAAAATTTTTATATTTTAATTCAGCAGGAACTATCCAAATCTCCAAATATTTTCACATTACTGACACAATGTTTATATTTTCGATTGTGTAAAATTGCTACGTTTATAACGAATATTTTTAGTGTTGCTCAATAATCCACTCTAACTAATTTTATACACTAGAAAAATGTGTGTATTTAAGTTAACATAAACGAGATTTTTATAAACTAAACTCTATTTTCACCATGGCCTGAAAACTCTCAGTAATGTGTTGATATTCTGTTCGATGTATCTTAATGATTTTTCAACAATTTTTGCATGCTTGCCTTAATATTATTATAAATTTGTATTTAAACAATTCGAAATTTTAGCTACAAATATTAATAATGTTGTTTCTTTTACAGGTGAGTGTCAAACGACAACATAACGGTCTGTGATAAGTAGAAATTAATTACCTAAAACATTAATAAATGCCATATTTATACAATAATCGAAAATACGAACAAGGATGCCATGGAAAGTTTGTGCAAACACCGAACCATCGTTACGTTGTTTGTTTTCTACATTTTTTCGAAAGCGTTAACATTCACAGTTAAAAAACTGTTTCGTCACATTCCGTTCAATTGAAATGCTACGTTGCACCGGAACTCTGAATTTGGAAGAGGATTTAATTGTGCAAAGAGTGTTTACGTGTAACAACAATGGCAAAATAAAATAGGAAGCACAGCCAAACTCGGCAAACGTATCATTTCAAACGTTGTACTCGTCGAAATATGTTTCATTTCATTAGTAATATTATGTGGCGGTCGTTTTTTCATTGAATACCACCGAGCCAGAACACAATTTAATTCAATTAGCCAACTTTTACCTCGTACCACAAATAACCCTTTCATTTTATTTGTTTACGGCGTTGATCACCTTCAGTACAACCACTACCGTTAACATTCCACGCGTTTTAATTTATTTTACGGCCCGCGGAGCCTCACGTTACGCTTTATCTTTGGGCGCTAATTAATGATCCCATAAAAAAAATCTCGATCTCGTTTCGTGTACGATTTCTCAAGAGCGTTTTTATTGTTTAGTACCGTTGACATCTTACCCAACGAGATCGACCATTCAAAGCTGCGAGCTTTTCCATGGGAACGAAAAATGTGATTACTAATCGATTCGTAAATATCGATGCGAGAAAATAATAATATAAAAACAACATCCTGACGCATCCCGCTAATCGAATCCCCGAGTCGTATAAATAAACTTCTCGCGATAATTTGGAGCAGTGCGCTGTGCATTCATCAGGTCTGAGTCAGAACCGACAAATGCGACTGATTATTTTATTAAAACGCTTCGAATCGCTCTCTCAAGGGGTCTGTTATCTGTGCGAAAGGGGCCTGAGAAACGTGTGCAAACGGCTGGTGCGGAATTAAGATTGGCGTGTACAAGTGATGCGTGTTTTTTGCAGCGTTCCGGCCCATCGTAATGCAGAATATTTATTTCGAACACTTGCACTCGAATAACTTTGGGGCGTAAACCGTGTTTTGTCCATGGGTTTGTTCAACTGTGGCCCAATTTTAGTTTTATTCTTTTTTGTGTTCTCTTAATTTGGGCGTTAGATTTTCATTAGTTTCAAAGTTTTTTATATTAGGCGGAAGATTGAATAAAACACATTCTAGTTTAATTATTTAATAATTTTGAGCAATAAAGTAAAGAAATGATAACATATTTATCTATTTTTATATAATATTTTAAAATTCTGCATTTTTAACAATTTTTGACAACCATTTATTCACCATGAATTTTTATTAACAATTTGGATATTCTATTATCTTATCAAAAATTGTTCATATTTTAGAAAATTTTAAGGAATTAATTTAGTATAAGTTTGAATTTGAATAATTATCTTAATTCAGTATTTAATTTTTTTTTATTCAGATTGAAGATTTAAGATTATTTTTTTGCTATTTAAATAAAAATTGGCCATAATTTTTGTATATAACTTTAAAAACTTTTAAAGTAATTGATATATATATATATATATATATATATATATATATATATATATATATATAATTTTCTATAAAATAAAAAATATTTAATAATTTTAATATTTTGAATATTACAATATAAAAAAATGAAACTGAATATTTTCAATATTAAGTATTCTTCATTTATTTGTATTTTTTATATGAATAATTGTTAATTCAGAGTAGTTTAGTATTTTTTATTCAGATTAAAGATTTAAGACAATTTTTCCTGTATTTAATTAAATCGATTTGCGATAATTTTTATATATTTTAAAAGTTTTTATAACAATTGTTATTTTCGTAAATTTTATGATTTAAAAATTATTTTAATGACTAATATTTTTAACATTTTTAAGAGTATTTACTATCACAACTCCGATATTAAAAAAATAATAAATATTTTTTAATATTAAGTATTATTTAATTTTTATATTTATATGAATAGTATTATCAATTTAGTTTTTAAAAAACTTAATTCTTTATTGAAGATTATATTTTGAAGATATAAGATATAATTATTTTCTTGGCAAATTTTTAGCATTTTAAAAAGATTTAAAGAATAAATTGTAAAGTTTGAATTTGAATAATTTTGTTATTTCAGTTTTTACTTAAATAAGTCGATTGGCCATAATTTTTATATATATTTAATTTCAAAAAAATTAAAAATAATTGTTACTGTATTTTTAAAATTTAATGTATTTTAAATATATAGAAAATTAAATAATTCTAATATTAAGTATTATTTATTTATTTTTATATTTGTATGAATAATAACACACTATAGGCGGGTAGCAAAATGATCCAAACTAAGTTGTTGAATTATAACAAAAAATAAGAGATAATTCTTTCAATTCCGTATGTAAACCAATAGAGTAAAATTATCTCACCCCGCTTTTAAAGTAAGTACATTCAAAAAGGTAAAACTTACCCGACCAGCTAACAATCAACAGTTCTCGAGACGGGTATTTTTACCCGACCCGCTTATAGTGTGTTAATTTTAAGTTTTTAACATGCTAAAGAATCTAAATTATTTATTGATTTTAAGAATCTCAATTATTTATTGATTTTTAACTTTTTGAGCATATTTAGATATAATTAATTATTTGAATAATTTCGTTAATTCTGTTTTTAAATTTTTTATTTAATTAAATATTTAAGTTCTTGTATTTGAGTGAATCGATATCTGTTGTACTTTTCCAAATCTTAGAAATTTTCTAGATTATTGATATTAATATTTATTTAGATGATTTATTTTTTCAGATTTTTAATATATGATTTTTAAAATACACATATACATATAATAGAATATTTAAGTATAAACTGAATATGATTTTGAATTAACTTTCATTTAAATAAAAAAAATTACAATTGACTAACTAGAACCAGATATCTACTATGTCACGAAAACTGTTCTACTTTCTTAACTTTCGATTTTAAGAGTCGAAATCGTTATGAACTTAACTTTTAAATATATTCAAATACGGTTGAAGTTCTGTTAACTTGAATGAAATTGATTAGTTGAGCATCCAGAGTGAGAATTACCTGTAACTTTACTTGATAACTCGAACATCATATGAATATCACGATAATTCCCACAATATATTAATATTTAATGGATTACTGTATTCAGGCACTGCAATTAAGGGATAATTTTGAAAAAGTCGCTGAAAGAACTTTAAAATGCAATCACAAAATTTGCCAATTTTATAGAAATCAGTTTCTAACGACTGATGTAAAGAAAATATACAATGAAGAATATAGATAAAGGAAAGCTCTTTATTTGAGTGCTACGTTTGTTCAGGGCCACTGAAATTATTTTATTTTTAATAATTAATTTATTATATTATATAAATAAGGCCGATCACCTCTATTATTTGTTCATCCAAAAGGTCAATAGGTCAAAAAGGACTATAGTTTAAAGTATAGTTTAGTTTTTTCGTGATATTATTAAAAGATTCTTCAGACTGATTGAATGTTTCAGGTTTTGTTAAAGATTTAATTAACTTCTTATACATATATCTTTAAGAATTTAAGTATTTTTTGAAATTTATTCATATGTATTATATACTAGTGTACTAGAATATTATTATAATTATTATTTAGAATAATTTTTATTAGAAATTGGCGAATGCGCCAGTTACAGTAGTTTACCGGAGATTGCTACTAGAAATAATAGCTATAAATTTAAAAAAACCATCAAATCACGTTTTACTATTTCAACTGAATAAATAATATAATGGAAGGAACAGAAAAATAATAAAATTTGTAAACTATCGCTTCTAGTATTTTTACTGTCCTACGTATATTCAGAACCATTGTATAAACACAAATTTAAACCAATATTTATAGAGGAGACACGGTAAAAAATTGCATGAATAAAATCCACAATTTCCTGTAACCGAACAAACAGACGACAATATTTTCATGGTCCCGTCGCATTTTATCCGTGCAAAAGTTGTGGTCCACCGGAAATTGAACGTCAACCGCAGAAAGTACCGTATTATAATGTGGCACACGTTTGTGGCGGGTGACACCCGTTTTTATCTCCACCCTAAAATTCGCGGCCGTTTCAAAACCCCGATCCTTTCCGCAGCACGAACGGCATGAACGAATTATTAGCCGGATCTCGCTAATTCGTGAACCACGCGAAGCATTCACGAGAGCTCAAATAAAATTAATTTAAAACGGATTTAATCTGTTTTATGTTTTGCCCGCTGTCGCGCACTTTGTTTACAGGAATACATCTTGAAAACGTTATACTGGTGCAATTCAACGTGCATTTGCGTTTGCACTTCTGAAAACAAACACGCCACCGTTCGTAGTCGGATTTGTTTATTTGCAAAAATCACTCGCCGCCGAAACGAACGCTCCCCCATCGTTCTCGTTCGATTCGTTCGCTTTTATATTTAGCTGGACATACACACACACAATGGACGCCACGAAACCCGAAAGCATTTTACAGAAATAAACGCGGAGGAGTGTTAATCTATACACGGAATATTGAGTTGTGTGTGTGTGTGTGTTTGTAAGACGGCCGCCCCGCATTCTTGCGTGTTTACTTGTTGTCGTATTTTTAGACGGTGCACCGTTTCCTCTTTGTCGTTTAGTGTTTGTTCTCGACTCGATTCGATTCTGTTTTGTTGTCACCTCCGTCGTTCAATTCGTCGGATTACATGACTCTTGACATCACACTGTGTAGATTAAGAGGAAATTTTGATATTTTTTTAGAAATGTTATTTTAAAATAATATTTTATTATCTTGTTTTTATAAAAAAAATTAAGACTCATCTAAGTAATATCTGATAACGATTTTATCTAACATTACACTATGGATTTCTGATCAGTTTAATTTATGTTTTCTATTTATCGGACATTTTACATAATTTACTACTTTGAAATTTTTAGGTGGCCTATTTGCTATTTATTTAGTTTAGTTTTTGGAATTTTTTACATTTTTAGGTATGTTTACTTTTTTATTATTATATAGGTAAACATATAAATATTTTATAGTAGTGGCCATATTTATAGTAACTTATCGAAATTTATTAAAGATATGAGTTACTACGTGATTTGGATGCTAGTACATATAATGTTTGTTGTTTTTTCTGTTATTGTAGTGTTTACCATTGAAATGGTCTATCTATTTTTTTAATTGCATTTTAGTTCATTTTAAAATGGACCAATATCAAGTATTATTTATTTATTTTTATATTTATATAAATAATATTGTTAATTTTAAGTTTTTAACATGCCAAAGAATCTCAATTATTTATTGATTTTTAACTTTTTAAGCATATTTTAGATATAATTATTTTTTTGTAAAATTTTTTAAGAATTAATTTTGTATTTGAATAATTTCGTTAATTCAGTTTTTAAATTTTTTATTCGAATTAAATATTTAAGTTCTGGTATTTGAATAAATCGATTGAATATAATTTAGGATTAATTTTGTTATTATTTTAAATCTATATCTGTTGTTTTTTTCCAATCTTGGAAATTTTCCAAATTATTGATATTAATAATTATTTTTTCAGATTTTTAATATATGATTTTTAAAATACACATACACATGTAATAGAATTTTAAATTAACTTTCATTTAAATAAAAAAAAATTACATTATACCAACAATAACTGGATAATTCGTCATAACACAATCCAATCTTATCCAGTGCCGGATACTCCCGTGTTCAATTTTAGGTCGGCCGCGCGCATGACGTCACGCGTAGAGTAACTTGCATTACGGAGATATGAATTTTATACGAATATTCTCAGAAATGTGTTTATTTTCATAGTTTACAAAAAAATCTAATATAAAAAATGCTTGTTATGCCATATTTTATAAATTAAAGATAAAAAAATTTAGCGTAACTGTGCTATAAGATGCATTACTGTTGCCGTAAAAAAATTTTTACTTAAAAGTTTATTACAATATTAAAGTTTATAAGGATAACCAACCATGGTTTTAAATATAAATTTTTATTAATACATTTTGACAGGTAAACATAGAACAAAAAACATAAAAACCTAACACTTGAATCTACGAAACAATTTTTTTCCATTTTCTTTTGCCGATTGATTTGTCTCTTAAAGCCCTGTTGAGTTCCTTAATTCTGAAGAACATTCTAGTTCTAAAAAAAAGCTGTTTTGCTTGTATGGGACAATCAATTTTACTACTTTTCATTAAAAGATCATGGATAAAATTCTGTTTTTCGGTTACTATGAGTTCACCATTAACTTCGAGAAACACTTTGTTTAATTCTTCAACTTGAGACATAAAACTTAACGATGGTTTTGATAAACCACCCTCAGTGAGGTGATCAATCCATGACCATGATTGACTTGGACTTTGTAAGGTGGAATCTTTTAGCTTGTAACAAACAAACCCTGCCAAATTTTGTAAAGCGTCATTTTCACTAAAAACCCGTTTAATTGCAGCAAGTTGTTTTTTAAGTTGTTCATTTTCAAGTGCGAGGTCAAATCTAAATTTTCCTCCACCTTACAATCATTACTAACTACAGGCTGAGCTGCCCTTTCCCCAACCCTGTTAAGCAAAAAGATAAGCTAGTCTCATACAATCAAAGCAACACACCACCACAATTTGATATTTCAAAAACTTACGTGTTTTCAGCCTCAAGCATGTTCTTTATAAAACGTGCTGTTTCTCTTTTTTGTACGCAACTTTTCTTCTTTTTCCAGCTCCAGAAGTTGAAGGTGATTGTACAACTGATTGGGGTAAATTTTGCGTAGGAACAGCATCATCTTTCAGTGCGCGAAAATTTTTAGGAGTGTAACCCAGAAGGATATGTTTTAAGATAACTTTGTAATCAGTTTCACAGAAATGTTTGGAACACATTACAGCGTTTTTTGTGTTTACTTTGTCTTTTCTCTTTGTGAGATGTAACCACGTTTTGCATAGATTATTGTCTTTAGGAAATCTAAAAAATCTAACGTTTCCGATAGGACTACGTTTAGACTGGTTGTCAGAATTACATCCTACAACAGCACACCGCATTTTTATCACTTTAATACACAAATTTAATCCAGAAATTATGTAAAAAACAATACACACAGAAACAAAACGCCGAAAAGAATACCGTACATATGTTAAATAAGTATATGTATGATAGATTAGCGACTGTTAATCTGTCTTTTTAGTTTGATTAAAACACTAAATTCACAATAATACGCTTTATTACAACAAACGTACTTTAACCCTCTACATCTAAAGCTTGACTGCCTGGTTCTTTTTTAAGAACTGCCCCGATTATTAAATGTAAACAAATACTTCAGATTTGTTTATAAAACAAAACTAGTCTAAATAGATGTGAGCACGTCGCATTGGTCCATCGGTGAAGGTGAAGACGTAAGCTAACATGTATATTCAACTATTTACTTTTAATAATGCTTATTGAAACAAAATTGCCAAAGGGCATAGTAATTCGCAGATTATAGGTCAAAATCATATTGTTCAGTTCAAAACCTACTCTACGCGTGACGTATTCGCGCTAAAATAAGCACCGCCCACCATGCGCAATATCCTACCTTATATTCAGTGTATCATGAATCTTATCATCCAGAAGATGGTTTATAGATAGTTGTTGGTTTCACTCCACATGTACATGTACAAGATAAATCCTGGCATCTACTAAAAATGAAAAGGTACAATTTTGTCTTGCTTAAGATGACATTTACTAGACCACAAAAAAGTGGAGACGAGTAGTTTTTACTTGAGTCGAGTCTAAATTTAATTTATAATATATAAAATGGAGGTTCTGCTTATGTTATACCCACAGTGAAACATGGTGGTGGTTCAATTATGCTATGGGAATGCTTCAAGGCTTAGGATACTCAGACTTTATATACAGGGATGTATTCAACAATATTTTACTGCATATAAATTAAAGAAATGATGATCTTAAAAAATCTGTTTCAACAAGAAACCGATTCCAAACATTAATCCAATATTGTTATGGATTGATTAAATAAGATTTTGTCTTGGTCGTCTCAATCTCTAGACATCAACCCTGTAGAAAATATGGGGGATCATGTTTGTAACCAAATTCGACATAAAACTTTTTCACATTTAAATGAACTCTTCATAACAATTCAAGAAAAAAGCGTAACATCTATAAATAACTGATTTATTCCATTTTATTTTGAAAAAAACATTAACTTACATTAACTTACAAAAATAATAATTTATTAAAAAATTTAACAAATAAAATAAACAGCTAATAATGGACCGGACTCCCTCTTTGATACTCAATAACGTGTCGTGGTCTAATGAGATTAACAACATTATCCTGTGGTAACTCATCTCACACATCTGAATCTTAATTCATTAAGAGTCCCACACATGTTCGATTGGGGAAAGGTCTGAACATCTGGGAGGCCAAGGAAGTAAAATCCTGGCAATATGCGGACGGGCATTATCTATATGCAAAATTAGTCTGAGATCTCTTCTTATGTGGAAATGAAAATAAGACACCAAAATGTCATCCACATATCGCTGGGATGAAACTGAAGATGACCTGATACCAAAAGCAATAGCATCCCATACCACTAAACCCATAGAGTTATGAATATGACTGTTCACAGCAAAGCGAGTATCACGTCTTTCTCTCTTCCACATCGTCGTTTTACTAAGCAAATGTGTGATTCATCACTAAATACAATGTGATTCTATTCCTCATCCCACAGTTGACGTTCCATATACCAGTCACTACGTTGGCACCTATGGTCCAAAAAGGGACTTAAACCCATAGATCAAAAGACCGTATACGGAGGTAAACAATAAACGAATACCAATTGACCTACCTTCATCAGCAGTCATCCATGTTGAACTCATCCTGTCCCTTAGAGCCAATAATCTAAGACGGTCTTGTGGTAGCTCTGGGTCTTCCGGAACCTCCTGCTCTACCTCTTCTGCCCTCTTCACTCCATGACTGCCAATATAATATTTCAATATTCACATTTCTGTTAAAACACCACGCTATTTGTCGAAACGAAATTTCTGTTTCATCTAGGCCCACTATTATATGCATGTTAAACATTTAGTATAAATTATTAAATAAAACTAAGTACACACTTTTTTGAAAAAAAAAAAAGATATGAAGAACAAAGAATAAAAAACCGACAATATGTTTTCCGATTTTTATTTCTATATTTTCCAAGATTAGAATTTTTAAAAAAAGTTTGGTTAATTTTGACTATTCTTACCATTAATTTAGTTTTCTGGGATTTCAATTTTTTTATATATATTGTGGTTAATTGATTTTTGACATTTTATAAGATATATTTTTGTTATTCTTGATAACATTCTTAGTTTTTAATATTTTTATTAATGAAAATGCATAACCGAATATTTGAAGGTATCAATTTGATAAATTTATTTATTTCAAGCTCATTAAATTTTGAATTAAGTCATAACGTCATGTGACTATTTTTGATATTTGTCTTCTTCTATTAAGGTTTTTAATTAATATTAATTTAATTATTATTATTTTGTCACAAACTGTCAGAACCAATGCGTATGACAAGTCATTTCTGCATCCCCATATAAAATATATCAACCACATTATGTCATTAACGTGTTAACTTGTGAATTGGTAAACATCCTGTCTTTGTAAAGGTCGCAACGACCGAACGTCGCTATTGGAACCGTTCCGTGCCTCACGTAGACTTCATTGATGAACGACGCATGGAAAATTGCTCAATTTTCCGCTGATTGACCATTAAACCTAATGGAACGAAGGTTAATAAAATAATTAAAAAACGCCTGCGATAAATAATCCAACCGTTTCGTTAAGCCGGAACGGAAAAAAAAAATCAGTCGTTTCGTTGCATCCGGACCGTGTGCACAAATCTGCATAAGACAATAACACGAAAACGCGAGATGCGTCGAACGGAGAGTTTCTGCGAGATGCCCGGCTATTTGTACGAAGATTCATACCGGCATGAATGGGTGAGGTTGAGCGTGCTGTGGGACGAAATGGTACGTAATTTACTGGCGGGCTACTTCTGGTACGCTTGTTCGAAACCGGAGAGACACGGACGATGCGTGTGCGGCCGCTCCAAAGGCACAGATCTCTACAAGATGGAATCGATGTACCGTGATCGAATCGAATTCTGTTCCAGTAAAACTGGAATTTATTTAATTATGTAAAGACTAATGCAATGCGAATGTTTTAAGGAAAATTATTTATAACCAAATAGTCTAAATTTGTGTAATATACTTTTTTTTAATTTATTCTTTTTGTGTAGTTGAGTTTATCACAATTTAGCAATTATGTTCAATGTGAAAAAAATGTTTTTTCCGTTCACAGACAATATTTACAATCATTCTTATCTCTCTATATAATCAAACGCGCAGATTTTATCTATTGTAAATCCACTTCAACAGTTGTGAGTTAAACTTCGATTTAAAACGACTACAAATGGTAAGTCAAATATCAAAATTTTTCCCAAACGTATAAAATTTGAAGACACCAATAATTTATTGATTTATTGCATGTTTATATGCAAATATTAACCATTGCATTCTGTTGCCTTGGCAAAATTTGTTACACCAGACTAAAATGTCAAGGTTGTATTATTTTGAGTGCATGAAAACACCATACTTTTTCCAATATTAAAATGCAATGATTTATTAAAATTTTTAAACATATATAATATAATATATATAATAATTTCATATTGATTAATGATAATCAATGTATATTTGTTACGTCAAAATCCTATGCTATTTAACTGGTTATCTTTTCCTCAAAATTATGAATAGCACTTAAATATTTACTTTTCTTACTTTGTTTACAATATGTATTAAGAAGATTTGAATTTAAATTGTGTTCTGATGAAACACTAATAGTCGATCCTTGATATTTCGTCGCAAATCAGTTAGCAATAACACCCGGATTGAAAATTTCGTATAATTTTACTTGATAACTGGAACTTCGATTACTATTCAAACTAAATATTTGGCACAACCTTTGATAAGTCGAATTTCTCCTGCGTCAGGTAAACTCCTCGATGTTTTTCCTTTCCGGTGATGCCCACAATTTACTTTATGGTGTTTACATGATTACAGCATCCTAAATTCTAAATGGAATAGATTTTACTAAGGGTTTTTCCTAATGTCTTAAAGATTGTTTGTTTTTTGAGTACATCATACTAACATTTACATTTTATACACATTTATAGTATTGATAGGTCAACCGAAATCTCTTTTTGTGGAAAATCATGGTTTGAGTTATCGAAAATCAACTGTAATTATTTCAAAATTTTTATTTCTTCATTTGTAAGAAGACCAATTAACAATTTTATCAATTTGGCCTTCGGAACTGCACCTCACAATTAATATAATAATTAACCACATCAGTGGTTTTAATTAACTCATTTAATGATGTACGGATGAAACAATTAATCGGTAATTTAGGTATTGATTAAAGGATTCAAGTTATTAAAAAAGTTTGACCGACTAATATCGAAGTACAACGGCAACAACGCATCAGGTCGTCCGAATTTCTAAATATTATTTTGTGTATATTAATACGTGGCTTATAAATATTTACGTTAAACCATGAAGTTGTAAATTTTGAATAAATATTTGCAAACTGTGAAAAAATGTAACTTACAAATAAACTTGTGTACCACATATAAATTAACTTACAACCTAACAAAAATTTGATTTGGTTTCAGCCCCCAGAGAATGAGCTGCAAAAAGGAGAACGGGTGATGTCGGAACACCAGCTGAGAGTCCAGCGCTCCCTTCAGAAGCTGACAGTGCCCGACTGGTACAAGCAGTCGCAGGTGCCCCGCGAGGGCTTCCTCCTCAAGAAGCAGCCGACCCGTGACACCCGATGGTCGGGCACCGGCAGCAAGACCACCTCACTCAGCAGCCTCGGCTCCAATTGCCAATCGCCAGTCATCCTGAGCCCGACGCCGACCAATCAGCCGTTCGTGCGATGGTCGACGTCGAAGCTGAACTCGACGGCGTCCAGCCCGTGCGCGTCGACGCGGAGCAGCTTCAACGCCCGACAGGCGAACGGATCCATCTCCCCGTCGTCGGTCCGAAGTAGTTTCAGCTACAGACAGCCGTACATGGGCTGGAGATCGCAAGAGCGACTGACCAGACCGAGGACGCCGGCCGAGCGTCTGGCCAACACCATTCTGTCCCAGTCCAACCAGCCGGAGGCCCACCAGCAAGAGAGTCCGGAGATCCAGACGTCGATAAAGGAGGTGACGTCGGCCATCGTGCACTATGTCAGTGGCCTGAGGCCGGAGGACCAACGCAACTCCGACCATCTGGACTCGGGTTCGCAACGCAGCTCGTCGGTCAGTCCGAGGGGCAGTCAGAAGCTGTGTTGGTTGGAGAGCTCGTTCGTGGGTACGAAACCATTGGACTCGCCCCAAACGCCGGTCACTCTGTCCGAAAGTCAGTCGGCCACGCCGGTGCCCCCCTCAAGTCTGAGATTAGACCTCCAGTCCCAAAATGGTGAGTCGATTAGAGCGTAGACGATGTGTATAGTTTAGTAGTAACTTACTTGTGTAGACTTGACCTACTGGAACGGGCGCGTCCTCCGAGCCAAAGAGTTATGAACATATTTGTTGAAAATTGGTTTCTGTTGCTCTTGTTTTGCGGGGGCGTGCCCGTTTTAGGTGCCTTAGTTATTGTTAAAACGTTGGTACTATACGTGTTCAGTTGCAGATTGTTGATAAGATTTGTCTCAGATCGAAACATAACCATGATGCTCTCACTTTATGTCCTGTGTATGTGGTGCTATGTTTGTCATTAGGTTGTTGTTTATTTTTTTAATCGATCGATCGACCTCTTAGTATTTAACTTTCTTCCTCAGACTATTGTTCATCTCAATTCATTGTTGAATACTGAGGGTGTCCAAAATTATGTCACCTCATAGTTTATGTATGTGGTAAATTATGAAGGTTTTGATGTGTTACCGTTGTTTATGTCTTCATTTTAAAATTGCATCACGACACATCAAATAAATTAGTTCCTTTCAGTTATTTGCACGGTTGTCACACCAGTTTAAATATTTTTCAGTTGATTTTATTTTACCAATTAGAAAAGCATGACCTATGTTAATTTTAAGTACAAATTTTTTTGAGTAGCAATAATTTGTGATGCACTTTTAAATAGCAGCAAATTATATACTGAGATTAAAAATTCGAATGTTGTATGTACCTAATTTGAAGAAAAGGTTTTATGTGTGCTTTAAATATATAACTTGTAACTATTATCTATATAAATATATTTATATAATTAATAATATAGGATGTTAAGTTTGTATATAATAATATAAACGTATTTTATTAAGGTTTTAGTTCGTTTTAAGTGCAATTTATTGTCATTTATCACATGTCCGCGAAATTTTCGGTTTTATTTTTTGCTTTACTTATTTATTTTTTGTATATGTATTTCATTTTATGTCAAAAATATGCATGTTACACACGATTTCATCAATAAATTGTTTTATTTTTTGCAAATTTGGTTTTTAATAGCCCTTTTATGCACCTGGTAGAATATTATGTGCTTTATTTAGCTTTAAATGATACGTGCTGTGTAAATAAGATGCAATTTGTGGGGGTAGGTATTTTGTTAGAGAAGAATGCTAAATTGCGTTTTAATGTTTTTCAGACTTAATGCAGTGTTTGTTTGTTGTATCAGATTATTGTAGTCTTATAAAATGTTTTTGTGACTTTAGACCATATATGCAGTTTTACATTCATCAATTTGTGCACAGAAAATAGTTTTGCACCAAATAATCGGAAGCATTTCAGATGAGTTTTCCTTGAAATATCCATCTCCTTCCTAAATATTTAATGATTTAACGTATTTCTTTTTATTTTGCTAGTTCACAGAAATTATTACATAAAATTTCCAAAAAGTCCCTTGTTGTTTCACCTCTGAACTGATCAATTATCTTAAACTGAAATAATTTATTATTTTTTAAGTGATGTAATCACATCAGTTAAAGGAATGAGGAGCTACAATTTTGGCGTTAAAAATATGGTCTATTATACAGTTGAATTATTTAATTATAGAAATTTAGTGCACATTTAGAATTACTTGTTAAAAATATTGAAACCACAATATTATTTCTTTACCTTTTTCCATTTATCAGTCAAAAAAAGGCAAAACGAAATTCATTTAGGACGTCTTAAAATTTTGTAAGTTTTATTAAAAAATCACAAATAATTAAGTATTATAAATTATTGGGAAAAAACTCCAGAAAGTTTCTGTTTCAGTAATTAATTATGACCGATATATTGTATTAACAAATAGACCTGACGCCGATTCCCAATTCCATTCCTGCTCCAAATTAACAGTCTAACCCAGTCGGCCCCTCTAACCAAACTAACCCTTGGCTGTCCCCAGACCTGACGTTACTGACGGCGGACGGCACCAATGCACGTCCATCGCCCGGATCGACCACGTTAGAGGACGTGCTGGACTCGCTGCTGGGGCTGCCGCCGACCACAGGAGGCGGAAGGGCACCCAGTCCCAGTCTCCAAGGTAGGAGACATGTGTAAGTTTCAATTCCAGGTTTAAACAAATACCTCTCCACTGTTCTCCACTTCTACAAGTGCAAGTTCACCGTGTCCGTCGCGTTGGTGCTTGGGCAAGTTCACCAACCGAACTGACGGATTTTCTTTCCGTTGTTACGACAATGTTGACTTATCACTGTAATGTTGACTACTTTTAATAAAATTGAGTAAAATTATATCACATTTGCAACATGTGAAATTTATAAACTAACAATAGAAAGATTTATTGCATTTGTTTAAGTTACTTACTATCTGTTCAAGTGATCATAATACTTGACATATTTGGGTATACGGTGACTCAATGTTGCATATTTTATCTTTAATAATGCTTTAAATTGCAAAGTACGTGTATAAAATCGATACGTATGTCCTATCATGGGTAACAAATTTTCCTTTTAGTCAACCATTCATATTTTCCTTTGATAAGTCGGCATCGAAACAACTTGAAAAGGAATTGTATGACTTCTGAGTACGTTCACGTTATGCACGAAAACCAGGAATATTGAAATGTCACATCCTTCATATGAATATATTACTAGACCCTTCTTTATTTTCAAGTATTTCTAGTTTCATAACACCTTGCACGCATCAAACTTTATTTCAAACTGACGTTTCAGTTTGCAAATGTTTTAGAATAAGAAGCTGGGTAATAATTCATAATTTTCATTCTCATGTTTCCATGTTTGTATTTCAATATGATGATTTGAGAATGGTTGCCCAGTTTCTATTATTTCGAAAGCTTCTTCCTTATGATTTGATGAATCCTTCTGTTCCTTTAAATTAAGTATTTATTCTGCCTTTTATTTATTTTTATATTTTTTAGAGAATGTAATGCAATTAGGATGTAATTATGTTTTTGAAGAATTAAAACCAAAATAAAATATGGCTGAACCAAGGTAAATGTTTTGAACAATTAATAAATACCTGCACCTGCCGCCAGACACGACGAACCACTAATGTCCACGGGCATTTCCAGGGACGGTGTCAGCTAATACCAGCCCCTGCCACCTAGGAAACCACGATAAGCCATCGGACCAGTTTCGGCGTCGTTCTGAAGGGAGCGAACCCTCCACCATAGTGCCAAACTCGCGGAGGGTCTCCTTCAACTCGTCCCCAGTGCTCAGATGCCGTTACGCCCGCTGCGGGAAGACCGCATTGGCCGTCAGTTTAGAGGCCGCGTCTTACAAGAATTGCCACAATTGCACCTACATTTACTGCTCAAGGGCCTGTCGCCGGGCCCATTGGGAGAAGCACCGCAAAACCTGTTTGTTCTCTAGGATAGGGACGTTGTGTCGGCAGGTGATCGCCGCGTGCAAGGAGCAAAAGGACACCTTGTTACATTTGTCGGCGATGGCCAGGAGGGGCTACTTGTCGCACGGACCCGGCGCAGTCAAATGCTTTTTCGCCTGTCCGGAACTGGCGGAGAAATTTCTCTCGAACGGTCTGCAAAGCTTGGGCGAGCTGACCTACGTCAGATGGCAGGATTTGCTGCCGTCGGAAATGGGACCGCATTTGTACGCCGAACTGGTGAAAATGTGCAGAAGTTACAATCCGGACTCGAAACTCGTCCTGTACGTATCCGTGTGCGTGGTCTCCGAGACCCCGGCATCCGGGGCCGTCAAATGGGAGCGACAACTGGTGTCGCGATGTGCGAAAATGCGGTTGAGCAAAGACATACCCATTCCCGAGAAAGACCAGGAGAACCCGGAAACGTTGATCCTCACCTGTCCCCCGATTAAAGGGGGCGACGAGATGGTGAAACATCTTCGCGAACTCAGCGTCAACAATCTCCAAATCCACCTCAGACAAAGGGGCGTTTCGTTGCGACGCCAGCACCCGGAAATCTACAAACAGTTGAACGTTTACTGTGAAGGTGCGGTGAAGTTCACCCCGGTGACCGTCTATCCGAAGGACAGTGCAACGGGGAAGAGTTTCATGTGCATTATCATGCTGGAAGCGGACACTGAAAGTCTCACGAAAATCGTAACAGCCGGTGTGCGCGTAAAAACTGTTGACGTTTTAACCAACCCTCTTCCCGAATGAGACTATCCTAAGGTTCCCACAATGAGTCGCTTCAATGTTGATATCAAAGTATTGTACCAGGCAATAATAATCTAACCATAATCCATGGTCAACAGAATATCTACACAACTTTCATTTGAAGTGTACAGGGTTAATAGTTCTATCATATTATTTATTTTATTATAAAAGACTGTGATGTATTAAATGTTATATTTGGCTATTCAATTATTTGGTAATAAATCCACCTAATTGAAATATATTCCCTAAGAGGCAGTATTTGAAAGACTTTTTGTAAAAACTAGATAGACAAAAAGTCTATTCAAAAATGATGTCTTATACCGTAAGTCCCAGTAAAAAGATTATATAGGTATATATCCATTGTTTCTGGTTATATATATACAAAATTTATAAAGCTTTTTATTTATCTCTTATAATAAAATAAATAGTAGAGGGGTCAAAATATAAACCCTACTCAATAGATAAATTTTCTATATTCTTATAAATAAATGAAGTGACGTTTTAAACAAAAATGACATTTCTTTTTATAAAAAATTTAAAATAATTTTCGAGTATGTTTATCCGAAAAAAATCGCCTTGACATAATCTTGCTGGCATGGGTGTAAATATATTCGATTATTTTATTTCAATAGTTATATTTTAAAAGATTTAATAATTAATAATATGCGCCATAGTTTTAATTCTGTTATGTAGATAAAGTAGTTAAATTTAAATTTAAAACTATTAAATTTACTCGCAACTTTATTCACTGTTACATTATAGAATTATTAAAACTTTGCCTCTTTTATTTATTTTAGCAACATTTATGGTTAGAATATTATTTAAAACGAATGAAAATGTAACTAATGCTTTTGAAGCTTCAATATACACGAAAATAATACTTTTTGAAGATTGCTTACATGGTATCCCTTAAACTTGTTAATTGTTAATAATTTAAAAAATAATATATTTAATCTAAATTAAATCAATTATAATAAATATACATATAAAAAATATTAGTAGTGACTAAAAATAGGTCTTCAAAAATTGTTATTTTGTCTTACGCTTCAAGAGGGTTTTTTTTAAGAAGATTGGTACCCTTTCCTGTGATTTAGCTTGTTGTTACTCTGCAGATTTTAAAACATATTATGAATGTTAACTTTTCTAATGTTGCTTTAGTTCTTAAGTAAATAAGTGATTAAATCAACGGCTATCAGCCTCATCCTGTATTAAATAACCAACATTTCAATATTATAAGATTCATACATTCATTCAATCAAGAATACTACAGACTGTTTTATGTAAAAACCCGAAATCTTTTATTTTTTAAATGTTGAATGTTGTAATTGGCCTTGCAAAATTTAATAATGTAAACCACAGCTTTATTTTACGTTAAATTAGGCAATGTTAAAAATTAAAATTTTATTTTGGACTAGTGTTTTTAAAACAGTATATAGTATTCTGTTAAAAATAGTATAATCTCTTTCTGTCTTTCTACGAAAACATGCACACACATTTTGCGGAACTTATTGTTAGATAGGTTTGTGCCAAAACTGAGGAAACTCACTGTACAAAATAATTTACATATCCATCTGTATTTGTATCATTATGCAAACATTATGGTTGTAAATAACTTATCATTTCGACAGCAACTTGTACATATACAACTGAGAAAATGTGTGTGTATTGTTGGATATTTACACTGATTTACATTGCTCACCATAAGAGTAAATTGACTGAATATGATTAATGTTTGTTAAGTATCACGATTTTTTTCCTCGATAATTTCTTATTTTGT
Organism: Aethina tumida; assembly: GCF_024364675.1. Taxonomy (NCBI): domain Eukaryota; kingdom Metazoa; phylum Arthropoda; class Insecta; order Coleoptera; family Nitidulidae; genus Aethina; species Aethina tumida. The sequence continues at coordinate 15,911,035 of NC_065437.1, read as the reverse complement.
ATGTTGTTTTAAATCTTCTGGTAAAATATTCGTTATTATGAAGCAATAAATGACGATTTAATTTTAACGAGTTTTATTTTATTATTTATATATAATTAAGTTGTAATATGAATGTGGCATAATATAGTACCGATTAGTATAAGTAAGAGTATGAAACTCGCAGATTTTCCATAAATTATTGAAATATCAGTCGCACAAAAAATTTTCTCAATTTGTATATAAAATATTCAAAAATAATTTACCACCTATTGACGTACTTACAACAAACTCTCATTATTGACTTTGCAACTAAATCAAAATAGATTCTACTTAGATTAAATATTAAACAAAATAAATCCGAAATGAGGCTGGTCACAGAAATAGCACACATTTGAAAAATATATATATTTGTTAAACATGTTATATGTTACAAAACATTGTTGTCAATATTTTCTTGGATACCCTTTATTCGTTATAACATATAATAAAATGTCAATGGTGGTTTGAAATTTAATTTTACCACTCTTCAATAATAACCACACAAATTGAATGCTTTTTGGTGATTTAATCGATTGATAATTAATCCTTCCATAAAATCTTTTATTAAACTTTGAACAACATTGAATACATGCTTCGTGTAATTATCATGCACAAAAATCCATCTAATTGAAAAATTGGCAAATGGTTCCATTACATGATATCATTGGTATATGAAGGATAATTAATACATTAATACAAACTTTTAGTCTATGGTCGAATATTCTTATTTGATACTAATGGTTTCTTTATTGTAATATTTCCTGGCAAGTTTTGTTAATTCAGACGATATCTGTTTTCCTAGGCACAATAATATAGTATGAACCAATTAATTCATTTTTTATTTACCCACAGGCACATTGAATGTGCTTTTACTTTGAACAACCTAATAAGTCTAATAAAGAAATATCTCTGATGTTTATGTGTAACAAAAAAAGTTATAAAAATATAGAATATTGAAATATGATTCTTATACTGACTGGACAAAATTTGAATTAGATCCTTTATCATCTTACAAAATGTTGGATTTTTAATTTTGGACCATCCATCTCTGGCTACCACTGTATACAATTTCAAATGTTTACACGTACAATTAAAATTAATATTATTAATAATCACCTGAATTAATTGAAATAATAATTGTATTACCAGGCTCCGGTTCAACACGGTAGGTATCGTCGTCACAGAATTCCTTTGTTTGATACATAATACATATACTGCCGCCCAAAAGATTACAAATATTTACCATCGTTATTTCCATTTTAAACGTATTGACAATTTTCAGAACAAAAAAATATTACAAAAATTTTTAAAATATTGCACAGCCATCGTAGAGTAGGGCAGCACCATCTCTGGCGAGCTTTCACAGTCAATTTTATCGCTTTTATTCCCCCATAATATAGAGGGAGTTCAAATAACGGTTTGCGTCCATACTGAGTGCGCAGCGCTACCTGACATCATAAAAATAAAAAAGATCAGCATCTTGAGTAACAAGGTCAACAACATTAAATGTAGAAGAAGAACGAAATTTCAATAGATTATTAAATAAGCAGGGTGCTGTGATGTGATTCCGGAGAAAAACTGTAACATGCAGACAACAAACAAGCGGTGAGTCGGTCGAAAACGGCCTTTTCTTTGTAACAAAAGCAAGTTCGCCTTATACCGATAACGATTTTTGGTGTATACAATGCGAAACTGTGTGTATGCGGTCTATTCCGGTCGAAGATCGAGTGATTTTACACCATAAGTTCAATTTCCGTTCGAAAATTGTTGCGGTAGTGTCGAAAAACGGCAAATTCCAATCAGTATTCTTTCGCTGTCAGTTGTGATTGTTTACGAGTGTACTACATATGAGAAAGCCGCCGAATTCAAAAATCCGTCCGGTTACCACCGTTTCCTTTGACATTTTAGATCCACTGCGTTTGTTGCAGATAAATATCATCGATTTATAACGTTACCAATTAATTTAAATGATTTTTCTGGTTGTTTATGAATAAAAAAAACATAGTGATCAGTGTTGTGTTTTTGTTGCAAATCCCGGCTCGCAACATAAACAAGTGATAACTCTAATGCTTATTAATAGATGTTCTTCAGTTTTTCATCAAGAATCGTCAATTCTCACTAAATTAATTCGGTAATTTTTGTTTCAGGTCCAATAAAATGTTTTTGCCAACCTAACACACACCATTTGCACCATCAAACCCTGACAACTTGTATAGACATGTAAAACACACAGGGGACACAATGTCGGGTACAACAAATTGCTATAACGAAACACCGCCGAGTTTCTCTGGCAACAGCCATGTGCCGGACACTTTGAACACCATGAACTTTAAGAACTTGGAGCTGAACGGTGAAGCCAAGCACAGTGATAGTTTTCTGCCAAATAATAATGTTTGTGACAATATCGTGTCGTCGGTGTGCGCGAAAGAGGACGTATGTGCGGGCGGCAGTGACATGAGGACTGATTTTTATGCTGGGGACAGTTCTGAAATGGACATTGGGAAGGAGAGTGACAACTGTTCAGCCAATCCATCAGGTAATGTTCCTGAAAATGCCGGAACTTGTAAACTAAAAACCTGACATTTTAACCACCCAACAAGGTCTTAATTAATTTAGAAATAAATGAGTACTTTTGGAGTAAACTATAAATAATAAATAATCCATTTGAATATAAAAATGATTTTAACAGTCTTTGGCCATTTGAAAACAGGTGAACAAATATATATATATATATATATAGGCTGATATTAAATCATTAATAAATAAAAATAATCAACAATTTCAAATAATAATTTACATAAAAGATATTGGACAATAGCGACGACAGTATTCCTTATGATTAGTATTTTACATATGACCCTTTGAATTGACGAGAGTCCCTTCATAAATGCCCACTCCTCATAAATATGAACAATTTTCATATTATTATTACAGAATAATAAAACTTAGTAATTTATAGAGTAATAGGGATCATTGTTGACAATTTTTTGCAGATTAAACGATAGTTTTAAGAAATGAAAGCAGTTAAATGCAAGTGTTAGACTTGGTTTTCACTGTTATTAACGGCTGTGTTCTATACAGTGTGGCCTATTTGAAAGTGATGTCATAAAATTTATATTTTTATATAGCATAACTTATCTTTTTTTCTACAATATTAGAATATTATTATTATACTAATACTACTACCTCCACTAATATTAATAATACTCATATTTTATTTGTTTCCATTAATCTACCATTCAATACCTTTATCATATTTTTCTCATAAGTTCGTGGTAAAATTAATGAATTATGTGACGAAATTACCCCAGAACATTTTAGAAAGGTAAACATGAAAAAATATAATAAATCCATTGAATTGAACGATGGATTTAGTGGAAGTAAATAAAATTTGAGTATTACGAGTTATTAGTTTAAAATCCCATTATTGTTGAAAGTAAAATAATTTGTGCTATTTTTGACACTTTATTTCATAGTATACTAGATTTAAAAAAATATTAAATTTATTTAATAAAAAGGAAGAGGATTTTTAATTTTTCCGTAAAATTATGAATATACATAATTTTTTTGTGAAATTTGGTACACACCCATTCATGGGGTGCTTAGTTCAAAAGTATAAATAGATTTGCTATAACAATTTTGCTAGTATGATTTCTTCAATTTTCATATATAAAAAAATTTCCAGTAAGTTTCGATTTTGAGTTAAAAAACGTGACAAAGTTTGTCAATATCGGACGAAAAATACTAATTTTATTGAGGTGTCCCGCTTTCAAATGGGCCACATTTTAGATCTTTAGAACATTTAATTCTTTATAAAACAATTGTCAATTAATACCACATCATCAACAATTGTTATTTTATTAAAAGTAGAAAACAGGTAAATTCAATATGTACTTTATAAATAAATGTCTTATAAGAGTAATATATTGTACAGAATATGTAATTATATTGATATTGGCAACATAATAATATTTTCATTTTATTATATTACAAAATCACATTTTTTAACTCTTACATATTTACGATTTATTATCTATTATGTATTTAATTAATTAATCTTGTTCTAAATTATACAAGACTAAAAATAGATTATTTATTTGCGTCTATCATATGTAAGGTTTTAAAATTTATAAATAATGGTTTATATAATTGTATGAAATTTTAGCATTATTTGAAATCTATATTTTTAATTTACAATTAAATGTGGGCAAAGAGATTAACTAAAATATTGATGCGTTAATTGTTTTTCCATTAGGAGTTGCAGCAAGTTTGCTAATTCGAAATTTAAATAAAATACTTAAGTCGCTTCATAATTTTAATGATTATTATTATTTTGGAATTGATTACAACAAATTTCAAATCGATCGATGTGCAGCAAATCGGTTCTAGATAATTGAACTTTTATAACGTTTTATTTGTGTGAAAAACACGAGATGTTTTCTTTGCACATCAATACAAGATATTGATTTGTTTTATTGACTGATTGTCAATTTATGTTTGTTTTAATATATCGTTGATAACATTTGCTCCAGATAATTGTTGTGATTCTCTTTTAATTGTTTAAATTTTAGTATCTTGTAATTTACCTTTCATTTAAGCTTTTTCTATAATATTACTATTATAATAGTATTGATTTATATTTAGTGCTGGTTCAATAAGTTCCATCTTCTCCCACGTTAATATCCCACAAACAGTTTGGGTGTAATAATAAACTTGTCTCTTTCAAAGTCATAGGTATATTAATAAAGGGAGAATTTTCCTTGTAAATTATCAAATTATTAGACGTTTTACTTCACGGAGTCGCCTCGTTCCGGTACATGGAACAGAAGTTTTGGAAGATCTCCTTCCCACACGAGAAACTAGGTTAACAAACTTCTTCGCACCTGGGGGCGACCATCAGTTCTTTTTCTTGTGAATATCACCCCATAATTTTATTCCAAATAGTCCATTATATATTTTTTATGTTTCCTTTGAACCGTTGTGGTGGTTTTCTAGAAAAACAATATTGCAAAATCGCAAACAATAAAACGTCGTTGCAAAATTATTTCGTTGAAGAACATATAATGTTTTTTCAACACAAATAACAGACATTGAAAGTAGTAAATTTTTATTGGTGTTTGGCCCAACGTGCATAGTTGTGTCCCGACAAATGCACTTGGTGATTTTACTTTTACGCGACGGGCCCTCGTTCCGACATCGATCCTAGAGAAAAGGGATCCCAAACAAAGGACTCTGGTGTGTTGTGTCTGTTTCAGCGACTCCACTCCACAACCTGAATTTCCATTATCGACTGATAAACAAACTTTTTGCTCGTCCAATTGATTCCCCTTTAAATTCACGTAAATATGTATATTTTTAGAAAAATAATATAGTGATATTATTAAGAAATAACACAAAATTTTCCCAACAAAATTTCCGTTCGTGTATATAAAATAAAAGGACTAATCAAAAATTATGTCGCGTCCAAAGTGAGATCGCAAAAGACGTCATCGGCGGGGCAATCACGTGGCCATAAAAAGTAAAAGTTCCAGGTAGTTAACGAGAATTGATTCGACACGGCACGGCGAGTCCTCAAAAGTTTAATTGCACCGCGTTTTTGACCCACTAAATAATTTACGATAGCCAACGTACGGGGAGATAACGCCGGTGCACTGCAATAAATATTCATTAATGCATAACGCGATCGAACTTATCGACGTCATGTCGATGCAAATTCATGGTAGATTCGGAGATACATGTATGTGTTTGGAGAATGTATGCAGGACTTTTATTTTTTAATCATAAATTTGGTAGTACATTTTATTAAAGAATCATCGTCTGCTGGTGAAAAAGTGTTGAAAATATTAACGGTCGTTTAACCGTTGAACTGTTAAACAATGGCTTACGTATTGTGTGATAATAAGACTTGCCCAGAAAGAAGAAAAGTACCTGTAATTAATTGAACATGTGGCAAATGCTTTTTTTTATGCACAACAATTCGCTCAGTAATGTCACTGAGGACCACCATAAAAATATTCAATATTGTATAATTTTTGGGAATAATTTTAGATATCATTTAAAAATTATTGTGTTCAATTTTTGAGTAATAAAGGAATTGACAGACAGACAGTATGTTTTTAACAATTAAAAGCTTGAACATTTAATTCTGATAATAAAATATATTTTTTTTCCAATTTATGAGAGTAAAGAAATACAAGACCAGGCTTAAAAACATTGTTCAATAAAAAATTCAGTACTTACAGTAATTAACGAGATAATTATCAGTTTTTATACGGGACTACTGATACGTAATAGTTGTTTAGCACACGCCAATTTATTACCCAATTTATTCAATTTATTGCTACGTGTAATACAGAAATTGGTTTTTCTTGTCCAATTTTTAATTGGTCGATAAATTGTTGAAATTTTTCTGGTAACTTTTTAGTAACTTTTGATATTATCAACCTATAAAAAATATGTTTAAATTATGAATATAATTTATATCTAAAATAACTTAACCTAAAAGTTGCCAACACTAGCGAAGAAATTGTGTACTATAAATTCAAAATAAAAAATTTCTGGTTATGTACAGTAGTGTCCATTATTATAGAAATTTTTTAAAATAACTCTGTTTAATGTGAACTATAAAAATAATATTAATTTACTATTATTGTTTTATATTATAGTACAGTATTATAAAAACTGCTATATTCTTATTCTATAAAATGTTGCATATATTTTTGTGAATTGAGCTAGACATAACTATAGTAACATTAATTTTGGAATTTTTAATGATTAATTCTCTTATTTAATTTAACATTAACACATATTAAAAGTTTCATTTCTTCAATATATGGGCAAAATGTTTAATATATGTATATAAATCATACAGACCTACGTCAAAAGGAATGAAGCATATATATTACACATATTATAATAGAATCACCACAATGTTTCACTCTGGGTATAAGAAACTTGTTTTCTTCTTGTATGACGTTTAACATGAGTAGTCACTAAATTTTTAATAATGCTTAAAACTTATTCAGTTCTAAACTCTTAGTAATCTCTTCTTGTAACGCAGAATTTTTATTACAGTTTCATTTCGATCAATGATTAAATAAGTACAATAAGCAAAAGACCGGAAAAGATATTGATTTTAAATTTTTGTAGCAACTATAACTATAACTTCTGGTTTCGCCTCAAGAGACTTAAATTTTGTTATTTTCAATGGAGCTCCCTATATATACACTATCGCTCATATGTAGAGTAACTTTAGAAATTTTCATTTGTCTTAATAAAAGTGTACGTTTAAATATCCATATTATTGTCAGTTATGCAGTATGTTTGATAAAAACAATACATCAATATAATTTTTTATTAGTGCGTTTAGTTAGGTATTTATTAATATTTGAAAAATATTCAAGGATCAAAAGTAGAGCAACCTTAAAATAAAACAACTTTACCTACATTTAGCCTTCTTTTATTTAGTATCTAGTAGCATATCCATTATTTTTAATAACTTCCAAACACCTTTTCTTCATCGATTTTGGTAGCTTTTTCCATTGGATTGAGGTCTGGGTTTTGTGCTGGCCAAGGCATGACACGTACTCTTTCAGAAACGAATCATTCTTTAACTAACTTAGACGTATGTTTCGGATCGTTGTCGTACTGGAAGGTTCACCAACTGATGTTACCTTCGTCAAATTGAAGCATATGATTCTAGAGAATGTCACGATAAACAAAACGGTTCATTGTCCCGTCTAACTTAATCAATAGGCCCATGCCAAACCCAGAAAAACATACCAAACCATAACGTCTCCTCCACCATGCCTGTGAAGCAGTTACAGTGGGTTTGGTGTACTTGGGATTATACTTTTCAATAATTGGTCATCTCACCTATGAAATACTATCAGATTTGAATAATTGGAGTCGACTTTCATCGGAAAACAAAATTGTTTTCCATTGCGCATCTGTCCAGTTCACATGTTCTCTTACAAATAGTAGTTTCCCTGCTCTATAGTTTGCAGAAATGAAGGGCTTCTTCGTTGGTTTTCTACCATAGAGACGAGCTCTTTTTATTCTTCGTTTCATGGTACTCACCAACTTACTGAGTTTATTTATTTTTTGATTTATACGGGATGCGCTGATAAAAGTGTCGCGAACAACAAGCGTTTTTGTTTTCCTGTCCACAGCTTTGTTAATCTTGCGTTTTCTACCTCTTTTGGGAACTTCTTCCAGTGTATTCCCTCTGTTAAAATTGGAAATCGTCTAAATGATAGATTTTTTTAAATTTATATCTACTACAATTTTACTCTGTTTTTCACCATTTTGGAACTTTTCTACAATTTGTTCTTTAATTTGTATCGTTAAATAGACACTTCTATGCATTTTTAGCTTTAAAGAAAAATGTCGAGCACAGAAATAAATTATAAAATCAATTGTATTGAATATATAGGGTTTGGTTACTTTACTTATGTCCGAAATAAAATGTATAAAAACTATTGGGTTGTTTGGAAAGTAATTTCGTTTTTTTTCTCTCTGTGAGAGCTTCGAGGATAATCCCAGGCCTTCCAAGTGGTCATAAACTGTTGAATTTGGTAAATTTAACCTCAATCCGATCTCACGTGTTGTTCTGTTTTTGAGTTATTAATACTAATTTTAACTTTTTATTTTAAGCACTATGCTTTGATATAATTAAATTGAATATTAAGAAACTAAGAAGTAATAAATTAGAAAAGCAATTCAAGTTATAATACTAAATTTAAAAAATTAACAAAATATATAATAAGGTAACAATAATTATTAGTGAATAATATTAGAAACAACTGAGAAACCTATTAGTTGAAATGTTGAAGTCACAATTTAGAATAAATTTAATTTGTTTGCATAAGTGCAAAATTTGTTATGTTTTTAGCAAACAACGAAAAACTGAAAAACGGATATATATACTGCTTATATTTTATAAAGTATTACAGAACCCGTAAATCATTAATGTGGCGATTAATGCTATGACTAATTCCTTTTTTAAGTATATTACAACAATTGTTTTCAAACCTTATAAATGACAATGTTTTATTTTGAATTTATTTATATATAAATTAATTACAGAGGACACGAATTCGTTGAACGATGGCGGCAGCACGACGGACTCGCAGCCGAGCAACGCGACCGACCCCCATCCCTTCGACCCCTACAAGATGGAGGACGATGATCTGGACGACGATACGGACGACAAACGAGACGTCGAATCGCCGGCCGACGTTGTCCTGCCGCCTCACAACAATGGCGCCGTGCGCCGCAACGCCGCCAAACGTAGCGGCCGACCGAGCGGCCCCGGTCGGGGACGGCCCAAAAAGGGACACGTCGCCATGTACCAGAGCCAGATCAGCGGCGACAAGAACGCCATCAAGATCCGCATCAAGAAGAGCGGGTTCACATCACAGGTACAGGTATACGATTTGATTTTGGCCAACGACAATTCGAAACGTTCCGTGATTTCAGATTCCGCAGACGAAGAAGAAGAGTGGCCGTCGGAAAAAGCACAAGCCCAACTCGGACACGGACACATCGGACTACGAGCGGAGCCGAGGCGCGAAACGTAGCCGAAACAACGTCGCGACGCCGATGGTTGGCGACAACGACGTTTCGAGCACGCAGCAGGACGTCGCGGACGCCGACCGGGAGCAGAGCCCCTGGGCGGATCGGATGCCGCGCGCCCTTCTCGAACGGATATTCCAGTTCGCCTGCATGCAGGACGGGTGTCTGCCCACGCTCGTTAGGTAACTTTGATTGTAAACATTAAGGGCTGACATTTATTGTTTGATTTTGTTTTAGGTTAAGTAAAGTTAGTAGACTGTGGCGGGATGTATCTCAAACACCGGTATTGTGGAAAAAGGCAGATTTAAATTATGTGAGAGAAAAGGATAGGACTGATTTAAGGCTACATTGGCTGATTTTGAACCGTTTGTCTCAATGTCAGGATCTGAATTTTGGTTAGTAAACATTACAATTTGTTGTTGAATCATTACAAATATTCTATAATTTATTAGGGGAGTGGAAAGTGCGTGATATACAGGCCGTTCTTGAAGCATTATCTGAACACTGTCCGAAATTAAAAGGTTTGAACTTGAGCGGATGGAAAGGATTAAACGCCGACAATCTGAAGTATATTACTACCGAGTGTAAAAATTTAGAAAGGCTGGATCTTTCGTCTATTAACGTAAGTCAAAAAATAGTAAACACTTTAGTGCACAAACTAAATTAATTATATATTATATCTGTAATTTTTATTTTTCAGTCAACGTCTGCTATAAATGCCGTTCCTTTGGTAGCTCTCAGTCAAGCGATGAACAACCGTTTGACGCACTTAGTCCTTGCTCACAATAAAATAGCAGGCTTCACACAAATTATTTCGTCAATTGCAGTGAGTATAAAAACCCCAAAATTTAAAAAGAATAATTGAAATGTGTAAATAATTACTTATAACATGTATATCAAGATATCTTCTAAATGCCCAATTATTTAAAATGGTTTAAAGGTCTATATATTCGTCTATTCATTTTAAAATTGAATTTGTTATTTCGCACAAGATTTCAAATTTTAATGAATGTAACATGTCTCCAGTAAATAAACAATTAAAATTATAAATTGTTCTTTAAATCTATTAAACAATTAACCTATCTTATTGTTATCTCATGTTGGATATTGAAACAAATTGAACAAATACCATAAAAATTATTATCTTAACAGGAATAATAGAAATAATTTTGTTTTAGGATCACTGTCCGAATTTGCAGCTCCTAGATATTTCCAATATACGTACGTTTGCTCACAATACAGCCCTGTTACACGTGGAAAAACTGCAAATCGGCTGTCCGAAGTTGAGGGTGCTGCGCATCACCAACAGTCAAATATGGTTGGCGCCTGCCAGTCTGCCACAGCAGATGGCATCACCCGGTTTCCCGATGTTGGAGGAACTGTCGTTGGCCGGCAGCGAGGACAAGATAACCACGTCACGTTCGATGGACGACGACGGCATTGAAAGGCTGTTAAAGAATAGTACAAAGCTGCGACTGCTCGATGTCAGGGGCTGCAGCAAGTTAACCGATTCCGGACTAGTTCGTGTACCTGCGTGGGATCTGGAACATCTATTCCTAAGTGGTGAGTAGTTATCCTCTTTTCAAAATCCATTAAATATTATTTGTGTAATCAATTATTTACGTTTTCTTTAGCTTGTTACATAACCAGACTGCAAAATTCTGGTTTAGAATTAATAATCCAGAAGTGGAGCCACAGTTTGTTAGAGGTCGATCTGGCCTGGTCCACTGCCACTAAATCGCTGGACGCAGCAGTAATGGCCTTAGCCGAAAAGGGTCCAGAATCTAAATTAAGGTAAACGAATCATTTTACCTGTATTCGGCAACTTGATGAATACATTATCTGTTTGTCGACAGAATTATTAACCTGTGCGGATCGTCGGTGAGCCTGGAGCCGGTAAAGGCGATCCTGACCAAATGTCCTAACTTGCATTCCATAAATCTGCAGTCGTGCAGGGCTCTGCCACGCGGCATAAAGCGCCTTTACACAGGCAGTGCAGTCGCCGACCTGCGTGACAGTCTGCTTGATAAACCCAAGGAGGACGTCGCCCAAACCGACATAGGAACGCCGCCTGGCGGCGATTCCCCTCTTCAATTGCCCAACCAGACGCAGCCTGAGTGAACGCAACTTTGTTGCTAGGGTGTAGGTTGCATGTTCGGCGGAGTGAAATGCGTTCAGGTGTTTTGATAGGTTTTATGTATTTTGACGAACATGCCTTATAGTAGCAAATAAGTACACTCATGCAATAAGTTTATTTTAAAATTCTGCAAGCTTGTTTTGTAACTTCTTATGAGTGGTTAATATAACCAAATGTCTACCTTAAATATTTGATGTGTAAAAAATGCGCTGTGAATATTATATCATTATATCAAATTATTAAAAGTCTTTCAATACAAACATTTATTTGTTTGATATTATTATTTATTGTCAGTTTATTGTAGACCCACTATGGTATTAATTGTTAAAAAGGTGTTGTATTGTTGTAAAATGTATAATGTTAACACCAATTTCATTCAAAACACCGAAACGCAAATATTCGCTCCGCCGACAAAATACTCGTAAAATGTTGTTATTTTGTAAAGATAAAATCGAATAAGTTGATGAATCTATGCAAAAAAGCTTTGTAACTATAGTATTACGAAATTGCTATATTTTTTCATTGTGATAGAATTTGTTATTGAACAGACTATGACGCAATTATTATCAAAACATATGAGTTTGTTTTATTGTTTGATGTTCTAAGTGAATCAATCAAATATATGTGAGTTATGAGTATTGTCACTCATATCTACCACAGTCTTTAACAACATTTTATGTGAATGTTTTTTTCTACTATGTTATTCTGTACACAGGATGTTCGTTAATGTCGAATATTGTGTGGTTCTTATGCGGATTTGGAAGTTTTTTAATAAAAATAAATGTGTTTGACTTTAATGAACATCATGTGAATTGTGTCACATAATATTACTTAGAAGAATTTTGATACCGTTAAAGTTTTTTAGAGTTTGTGCCTAAAACTTCCTGATATGGCGTATTTTAAGTGAAGCTTTTTTACTTTAAAAATTGTATTTATTCTGTTTTAGATTATGTTATAATTTTATATATAAAGTTTATATTAATATTTTTTTATCTATGAAATTAAATCACTAGCAAAATTATTATATGAACGTTATGATTTTTTTAGAAAAAATGAGGAAATATTGTACAGTACCTGTCTTTATAAGAAATAATGGTGTGACACCAATAAATATAATATAAATTAAATTTATTGCGATGTAAGTGAAGAATCTCTTGTATATTTTTAAAAGTAATATTTTAGAAATGCGATTAATGCACTGTTTTATTAATAAGCAAACTGTAAGATAATAAAATTTATTATTTTGCACAGAAAAACGTTTTCAAAGAAAATCAAACTGCCTTGTTAAAACTTTGATATCCAAAACTGACCAATCACTTAATGTATCTTCGCAAATGTTGTTATCAATTTCAATGTTACAATAAGATCTCCTGAAAATAAATTAAATTAAAATGCATTGTAAACATTTTATTATTATGGACGCAATTATTAAAATATTTAAAATTAACGATAATTAAAGTTGTAATGGTACATCATTTGTCAGTTATGAATATTATTTGAAAAGTGCTAATATAGTTAAATATTGTTATAATTAAAATTTTAGGGCAGTATGACTTTCATAAATTTTATTATATTGAAAACTTAGAAGTTTGTAGTATGTGTGTAAATGTGTAGAAATTTTCTGTTGTATATTCAGTCAAGTCTTAATATTTATCAGTGTTTTCTAACAAAGGAAATTATATTATTTTATACAACTCTGCACTTTAATATAATATGTACTAAAATTATGTATATTATTTATATAAATATATAAATAGGTTGAAGTAATGGATACAATTGTTTTAATTATTTTTAAGGTATTCCTTATAAATAAAAATCTCCAAATAGAAATTATTTAATTATTTATTTTATCCGTTTATTCTCTAATAGCATCCAACATAATCTTCGTTAATTCAAAACCTTCATTTCTAAGATTTTCAACCAGATCAAAATGATCCACGACCCGAACTAAATGGTACTTTGTTGTAAAACCTAAATCTACCAGTTTCTTATGCAAATCCTCTGACTGTTTAACAAAAGCCGGACTATCATTCTCAGCTGCAACAACGTGAAATTTTGTATCACACAAATACAAATCATGAAACATGGGGCTCGTTGCTTTAGCAGTGGTTTCATCCAATTTTAGAGGTTCATTATAACTAGTTTGCAACAGTGGAACTAGATCGTACACACCGGCAAGGAGAAATGAAGATTTGAATAGCTTTTGATCATCTATAGGTAAAGTTTTGATGTAGTCCGCAAACAAAGATATTACTAAATGGGCCCCAGCAGAATGTCCGGCCAAGTGAATTCCACTAAAAATAATACAGTTAAATCATAGAAAACAAAATTTAAAAATCTACCTAGAATTATTCTCCTTTGCATATTCGAGACATTTAGTTACGGCTTTTTGAATGTTCGATATTAATTGAGGTAGAGTAACTTGTGGACACAGCTCATATCCAATACAGATAGTTTGTATATTATTTTTATAAAATTGCTCCGCGACAAATGATTGTATGTCGTGTGTGAGCGCAGCTTCTTGCCAGTAACCACCATGCACAAAAATCAATATAGGAGTTCCTGAGCAAAACGAAATTGATCAACGTATTTTTAACGAGTTTTACTAGTTTATTTACCCTTTAAGTTTGTGCCTATTATATCAAATTTATCTCTGGGATTTTCACCATAAGCAATATTTAACGCACAAGGAATGCTACTTCTTATCTTTTCACTGGCTAAAACATAGTTATACAAAAACAATGTCATGGTTAAGAAATCCTTCATTGATAACAAATAATTTAAATATAAATAATTCCATTCTAATATCTAAATTACAATATTGCATAATCTTTTACATACCTTTTTGAATTAAACTAGTGTGTATTTGACATATGGTTTCAGGTGAATATCTTTTCGACCATTTGCTTGGCGAATAGAGAATTTCGACTTCGTTCATAGACATGATTAAAAACTCTGAAATTAATGCCGTGAAAGCCTTACAACATCTAAGTATATACCCAGAGGCATAGAACAAGGTCAATATAAATATAATACCAACTGTTTGATATAATGAAAGAAATATTGTTAAATATACGCATGGGTGAAATTTATTATAAAAGCATCATTGTTATAAGCAATAATTATTGTCCTGATATTTAAATGTTATCAGTTGGAAATGAGGAGATTAAAAATTGTAATTTCCTTTTATAAATAACAATCAATTGATTTTTATAAATTTTTTTTAGAAAATCATAATTCAATAATAGAATAATGAAAAAAATTATTTTCAAATATTTATTAACAAAATTTTATAATAAAAAATAGTTGTAAAAATTACTATAAATGGTAAAAGGTTTAATAAATTTATTTACATTGCAATTAATAAATATCTTTAGGTAGTAGATAATAGTCTTGTAGAGAATCAAGTTACAGAATGACAAATATTTGTTTTTTTGGTTTTTAAATTATTTCCAATAACAATTTCTATGTGTACAATATGAAATTTTCTTGAAGACAAAATCACAGTTGATTTTTTACATTAAAAAGTCAAAATAAGTTCAATTCTAAAAATACTTTTTTAAAACTAACTTTTGGACTCCAGCAAATTAAATTAAATTGTATTTTTTTAGTGTAAATTACAAAATTTTAGAATCAAAATTTTAAAAAACCTTTTTTCAAAACACTTAAGTCTAAGTAGTATTCTAATAAAATTTAATTACATGTTTATTACATTCTGTATCATTGAACTCTTAATTTTTTTCAATATTGAGATAGTGTAGCAAGTAGAGATACAAAGAAATAAATACGTCTTTAACATTGTATTCCAACTAATTTTTTTTTGTAGTAAAAGACCATTGTATAAGATCCATCTCATAATTTAAATTATGACACTAAATCTAAAAAATCGTGATGATCTTTATCCAACAGTATATTAAAACAAGCTGACAAAATTCCAATTGAATAACTATTTTTGTTTGTCATTTGAAATCTCAGCGTATCATCTTTGGAACTGGATTCTTCTGGCTATAAAATTACAAAATATTATAAAGCTATAACCAGATTTATAACGTTTCTTACCATCTTATTAATAAATTCCGTAATTGTCTTTAAATTCTCAAAGAACTAAAAGTAACAAAAATTTAAGAATTAATGTTTTTGAACTTCTTACATGCTTCTAACATACCATAACTATATTTTCAAGATTAGTGTTGAACTTTTCAAGTATATTAGACTCTAGTTCCATCTTCCTAGTCTCATTAAAATTTACCCATTTGGAATAACGGTCAGCACATGACAGTGCATCTGGCAACAGCAACTCAATCACATCTATCAAATTATCAATGTTTTGCAGCTTGGTCTTCACCACAGATTTGTCAAATTTAGACTCTTCTGTTTCTTCTACAATTGTGTCTATGAGAGTATCACATTTACTACTGGATTGAGATTCATCTTGATCAAATTCTGCTGAAGACATCTTAAGGTGATTATACAGGGAAGGAAATATGTTTACATCAGTTGAATCCAGTACACTCAGATCTTGAAGATTCAGGCCCAGTTCAGAGACGCCGTCCTCCAAAATTTTTGGGGAACTCGCGTTATTCATATGTGAGAATAGTCTATATAGAATATCCATCTACAAATGGCACAAAAAAATAAATAATACAAAAGCAATAAAACATGAATGAGACTCACAGTTTCAACTACATCCAAATCGCCCGACAGAAATCCATTTATCTGGTCATTAGACCAATACCCGTAACACCCTATAAGATCCACCAGGTCTTCGTGATCATCTAATTCAAATTCTGGATTGATTTTGTGTAGCAGCCATGTGACCAGAAACTTTCTGTTAGAGGCGTGAAATATATCGGCGATTTGGTCAACATCTTTGATTTGTATGTGAGGATATTCGTATGTTATCAACCATTCTTTCATCTGTTCGAACTCGAGCATCTTTCAGCCAACGACCTAACCTAAATTCAAACAAAATGTTTACAATGGTTATTACCATTTACAAAAGTAATTAATTAAACAACAATAATAGTAATGATGCGTTAATTCCGGTTAAATATTTTATCATAATGAAATATTTTAAATTATCTGAAAGGGGTACGCGTGCGCATTACTTTTATTTCATTCTCAAGCGTTTTGTTTACACGAGTGCGAGTGAGAGAACCATATCACAACAAGATAGGAATGTTTGCGGGTATGAGCAGAAAATGGCGAGTGTGTTGTGTTGATAACAGAAGTGAAAAATTAAATATGCAACTTGCAAAATGTTTATTTAAGTCAATATGATTTTTATGTGATAGGACGTGAATCGGTACGTGATTATAATTGGGAACAAGAAGAATTCGCCATACGAGTGAGTGACAATATTGTTTTGCAATAAAAGTATTTTTATTACCCGTGATTGTTATAATAATATTTAATTTGCGCAGAACGTTCGAGTGTAAATTATTAGAGAGTATTGATTAAATTATGTAAATAACGCTCAACTTACAGTTCAAATGCAAAATTAACCGGCTTCTGCTGCACTGGCGTAACCTTCAAATGTGCAAGCGTTAAATAAAACGGCGGTTAATTTTTTATAAAACGAGCTGTGGGTTGCAGAATGTAAAAATAGTGTGCGTCCCATTCGGTGCATTATTTCGGTAAGCTGCAGAATCTGGCTCCATTGTTCCTATGTAGATGCACTTGCCTAGCTCTTTTGTTCTTCGTCTTTTTTCTAGAATTCTGTTCATTTGTGTTTACTATTCGAAATTTCATTATTTTCGTTGAATATACTAAATTTTTTTATGAATTCGAGATTTAGAGTTGGTATATTTTATACATAGGATGTGATTATTGTTAATAAATATGCAGTGACCTTTTAAACATTTATTACAATGATTATACGTCATTGTTTCTTGAAAGGTTGTTTGTTTACGTTGTGCGGTAAATTTTAAGAACACGTGTAGATCTTTGTTGCCATTGGTCAGTGTCTGACAGATTAGTCCAATAAGGTCCAAAGTTGTGCAAACTAAGACGATTTTCTTGAGCGTAAGATTTGCGTCCTGGAAACTATTTTATGTTCTGAGTGGACCTATCGCTACATCATGATTTTTCTTGCATGTAAATGTCAATTTTTAACAAGAAATGTTAAAATCATTAAACCTTGTGGTCGGAGTTCCGCATTTTTACAAAGTGCATCATACAACACTTAAATATTCATTGGTTAAAAATAATAACTTTACAGACCATAAATATTATGACAAAGGCTTATCAACTATATAATTTTGGGTGTTTACCGTTTTCATGATTATTTATTTTTTGTAGTTTTAAAATATGACAAGTCCATCGCCCCAAAGTAGCCCGATGCCACCGCCCCAAGCGCCAAGCCCAATGGGACCCCCGACCCAAAGTCCCGCCCCTCCCCCGTCGCCTCACAGCCCTTACCAGCCCCATCTCAACGGACCTATTCCTCCAAACGCAAACTCCTCTCAGATGCCTCATCTGACACCTCATCCACCACACATCCCCCAACCGCACGGTGGGATGCACGGCGCTATGCCGATGCCCCATCCCATTCAGCCGGGTCATCACGTCGGTCATCCGAACGGGGCGGGCCCTGGACATGCGCAGCACCAGGCCCAATCGATTGCGCAGGCGCACCCGGAGATGCCGGCACAGCATTTGCCGCCGACTAATCAGCAGTATCCGATGATGCCGATGGGTACGGTATGTGCCCAAAGACAGGTAATAACTAATATAATGTTTATACAAAATTTAGAAATATAATTATTATATACAGTAGTGGAAAAAAGTATGGGGATATTTATTTAGTTGTTACAAATGTTACTCAATGCTTCCCTAATGTATTGTAAATCTGAACAAATCTAATTAAGATTGGTCAATTAATCAAAATCATCATTATATTCACAGGTTTATAATTTTCTTAAAATAAAAAATCAAATTGATCTGGAAAAAAGTGTGGAATATTTTATTAATATTCATAAAAAATTAACAATAATGCAAATATTTTAAAACAATACATCTTTTAGGCATAGAACCTACCAGTCTGTTAACAGCAATTTATTGTCACTGTTTCTGTATGATTTGAGGAAGTTCTTGTTTTCATTTGATGTTTTTTGTTGGGATACGAATGTCTAATACTTTTCAAAGATACTCAATAAGATATAGATCGAGGGACTGAGACGGTCAATCAAGCACAGTTAAGTTTTTCATCAGAAATCATTATTTAATAATTTTAGACATGTATTTGTGATCGTTGTCTTGTTGAAATATTCAACGAAATGACATCTCTTCCTCGGCAAATAGAAATTGGTGTTTTGGCACTGTATTGAAATGGATCCATTTTACCATCCACTCGAATCAAGAGTCCAACTTCTAAATTAAATGGCATGATTTGTTTTGATGTTTTATGAGGATCTTTGAAGGAGAACCTTGTTATAATTATGTCTATCTTGAGACTGGTTTTTCTTGCTTACCTCCAACACCTCCTTGAGTGTAGAAATCACACACAATTTTCGAAACATTCTGAGTACAAAGTTTAACTATACTTTTCTTAAATTGAAGTGAAAAGTAAACGTATTTAGGCGTGATCGCAAATAAAATAATATTCCATACTTTTTTTCAATTCAAAACGTATGAGATAATAAGACCTCAATAAAAAACGATAACCAAGTAGCGAATTTGTTTAAGATCATTACAACAGATATGAAACATCCCAGGGGATGAAAGTCCAATACTTTTTCCACCATTGTAAGTACAATTGACATAAAAAACATATTTATTAAATAATAAGCTTTATTTCCACTTACATATCTATTATACATATATAACATTCCTAAAATTAATTTGTACTTGAATTACAATTTATTTTTTGGTTTTTGCCAGTCGTTCAGCATCCGCTACTCTCTCAATCTCCATGAATTTATCAGATAGTGGTTTTGTAGCCGTGGCCAAGAAATTGGGATTCATTATATCCAATTCTTTCTTTCCTGTACAAAAAAAAATAATATTACAACTGTGTAGCGATATTTAACCAAGAATTACCGGTTGTGTCACACACGTGCCCACCAGCTTCAGTAACAATAAGACTTCCAGCTGCAACATCCCAAGGATACAAACCATCACATTGGTAGGCATCAATAATACCTGCCGCTACGTAACACAGTCCCAAAACGGCGCATCCCAAAGATCGGATTCTATTACACAAAATGACGATTATACGTTTTATTGATAATTTAACATAACTACGTACCCCTGGGTAACTCCAATGAGATGCTTCAATCTGTAAATGTAGAGATCCCTCAAGGCCTCACGGCGTGCCAACGAGAGTTCGTAGTTGAAACAAGCCCCATCTATGTCTGAAACGGATTTTAGTTAGCACATCTGTTTATATTTGCTTTATCATAACTTTCGTACCTTCCAATCCGCTAGTTTGTAGGCGAGTGCCGTTAAGGTACGCGCCCTCTCCTTTGATCGAATAATACAGCTCGTCCATGTACGGATTAAAGACGACACCCATGACAACCTGTTTCTTAACGGCGAATCCGACAGATATACAGGTGATGGGGAGTCCTCGTACGAAATTGGCGGTTCCATCGATGGGATCAATAATCCAGGTGGGATCGTCGGTGAGCTCAGCGATGCGGTTTTTCGCCGCCGAATCTTCCTCGCCAATGAATCTGAAACAACGGTACTAGTGACGAACTCTGCCAAAAATACATACGTCCGCCCAATTATCGGAGTCGTGACTAAGTATTTTTAAACACATAAAAAACTCACTGCTGTTGCTAAAAGTTTTATGTTTAAATGCAGTTTGCAGTTCTGATTGTCCCACGAGAAGAAAATTAATTTTACATTGATTTGGAAGTAACTTTCAGGCGAACGAGATTCGCTAAGGGCGTAGCTTAACGAATTGTCTTGTTTAGGGCAATCGTTAGCTTTTATCTCTTTGTTTAATATTCAGCGTTGGTACAAAGTACTGTTACACTTTCTCGAACGACTTGTCTGCCCAATTCATGGAACCTATTCCATGCTGTGCCAGATGTTGCGTTTGGATTGTTGTTAGGAAATTGTGCCGGGCGTTTTTTAAATACAGAGAGATAAAACGTTTCTTTTCGATGTTCCAGAAGAAAGTTCATCCACAGAATCAAACGTTTATGGACCTCAAAAATATAACGGGGTATTCTAATATATGTTGCGGTTTTGCTTCAATGGTAAAATTAATTTTCTTCTTTGCCATTAGAATAAAACATAATTTTGTAATATAAGGAAAACTGAATAATCAATTTTGTTATAAAAAATTATTTACTTTGGTCACGCAATAATTATAATTATAGTTACTTTAAATGAATATGATGTAAGGTGTATTCAATTACCATTAAACACTTTTATTACAAGCTATGTAAATAATATTGTAAAAACATTACAATTAGACCTGAATTTATTTATTGATTCAACTCGACTTCTGGTATTATTCTAAACAAAACGTGGGAATTCCCTGGTAATATTTTGTTTGGGGAATTTCAATACGTCATGTAAACAAATTAACAATAAATCCATTCCAGTTTATCATCTTTACCTTTTTTGAAAAAATTGACTGGTTTTAAATGGCAATTATCTATAAAATGGCAAACGAGAACATTGTTTTTAATTGATTCAACGTCCTCAAATAACATGTGTAGTGAAATCAAAATTGATGAGGTAAATTAGAAACAAAATATTATATATCAAACATTTCAAAGTGCTGGTTTCCGGATAAACCATTCTAATTTATGATATTTCAAAAACCATTCAGAATTACGACATATGATAATTGCAGTACAAATACAACTTTCTTCGACTAAAAGGCTAGCACCGGAGCTAAATATTTCTCATGTGAAATGCAGTTACATAAACAATGAACACATGAAATGATATAACTACGTAAATTTTGTTGCTTACTTGTGTTTAGGGTATTCCTCCCTGATTTTGTCGATGAGTACTTCTTCGATTTTTCTGTCGTACATCGTCACCAAATCCCATGGCTCCCCTTTGGTCTCGACTTTGACCTCTTTTGCCTCTAGCAACAACTAAAATCGCAAAAATTTTATAAAGTTGGGTAACATACGATGCACACACTCTCGTACTTCACCCGATGCACGGACAAGTGGCAGGATGAATTCGAAGTAGGATTTAATTTCACTAGCACTCATGTTGATTCGTACGGATTTACTGCTCTTCTACTAAAAAAAAACCTGCGTACTTATATTACAAAGACAACTATCAAGACCTTGACTGAGCAGTTATTAAGCTTTCATATTTTCAGCTTTTGCTATGCTCACACGGTTTGATCTCGACTAAACGTATTCACGTCGCGATTGTCTTATAAATTGGATGGTCCGGCCACTAAAACAAGTTTGGTATTTACCTAATGTTAATATTTGTGAGATAAGGAATTTTTCTTTATTTTTATTTTAGGTCGTCTGCTCCGTCATATCAATGTTTTATTGTTTTGTTTTAAAAATAAAAACTTTTGGGTCTATCAAGAAATCTCACCTTGTAAAATCGTAATTCACGGATTTAACAATGACTACAAGATTCTAATATAGTATATGAAGGGAAAAAAATTTTATTCATTATTTTATGAGTAATGTACAAAATAATTGGATACAAAAAGGCTAATATTATTTAGTATAAATGTAAAAATTACATAAAAAGAAGATTAATTAATGCAAATCCAATGAAAGCAGGAAATGAATTTGCATTGTATCAGAGAAACAGTAAAGACCTTGATGAATGTCGTTCAAATAAATAGTATTTTATTTGAATTTGCGAACTAATTGTATAATAAAAACCTTGCGGTACCGCGGAAAATACAGAATCGAAAGAAAACTTCACGTGACAAATAATATTATTAGTCAACCTTGCACAATATTCGACCTTTAGTCATGAGATCTACGGAGATTATCAAAAAATTATACTCATCAATTTTTGTTTAGTTTAACTTTCAGAATTTTTCATCAATTTAGTCAGAGATTGAATTGATTTCGAATTATAAAACATGATTAGAATTGAAAAACAACGACGTAAGTAACGTCGTAAAATTTGAGTTGTAAATTACGACGATAAGAAAACGGGTCGCAACAAAGGTGTACGTTTACAAAGATTAAAATTAATACTTGTGCTAACAACATTTCGTGAAGTGCAAATTGCAATAAATTCATATTTAAAGTGTTAGATTTAGAAAATCGATTTTTTTAAAACAACTATCTTGGAAATTACTCTTTATCGTGTGATGGAAGTAAGTACCCATTTGAAACTTTAATAGCTTAACTGTTTAAAAACATTTCGATTGTTACTCACGTGATAAGTACATAAATAGTGTGATATATTTCTTTAGCACGTGCTGACTGTAAATAATAACAAATTTCACAAGATTTTTAATAAAT
Source organism: Aethina tumida (assembly GCF_024364675.1). Lineage (NCBI taxonomy): Eukaryota > Metazoa > Arthropoda > Insecta > Coleoptera > Nitidulidae > Aethina > Aethina tumida. The sequence goes on along the minus strand of NC_065437.1, from coordinate 15,887,881 downwards.
ACTATGTTTTTAAAAACATACTCACCTTACTGAAACTTAACAGTAAACAAATAATCGTACCTTTCGTAAAAACAATAAATGTAAAAATATGGCGTCGAATAAATAATCATTTATTGTAAAAAGTGGATCGTTATTTTTTACCTACACATAATATTATGATAATTGTTTTTTTAACATTAAAAATCCATAAAATTGATTAAACATTCCTTTGGCGAATCAGCCTTTTAAATCTCACAAATCACATAAATTACGTTATTGTTATCGTAAATGACTCATTATTAATTATTTTCGCTTGTCATTTTGGGAATCCGATCAGTTAATCGTAATCGTTTCAGAATCCTTCGCCCGGACCTCAGGGTCAAGTTCCTGCCGGTCCTCAGCCGGCCGGTCAGCCGCCACAATCGACACAAGGTCAAGAGAATTTGAACGCGTTGCAACGCGCCATCGATTCCATGGAGGAGAAGGGCATGCAAGAGGATCCCCGATATTCCCAGCTGTTGGCCCTTAAGGCACGCACCAACGGCAACACTTCGGCTTTCAGTCAGCAACAAATGACGTTGCTTAGGTAAAAATATATTCACACGGTAAACGATTAAAAAGAGTAAACCCGTTTACGAAATTGTATTTTAATTAAAAGTTTCTGTTGACTTAAAATATACGTAAATTCAATTAATCAGTTTACGCAATGACAAACGGGGAAATTTCTTTAATTGTCTTTTAATGTGTTGAACCGTTTTTTGAAAGAAAAACGATTAATACTGCAAAATCCCAACGTATATGATTCACAATATTCTCATTAATTTATTTTATTGTAGAAATCAAATAATGGCATACAGATACTTGGCAAGGAACCAGCCAGTTCCTTCGCAAGTTTTAATGGCCCTCCAGGGCAAAAGACCGGATGGAACTCCGTTAAGCCCTACTCCGCCACCATCTAATCAATATCCACCGCCAAGTGGACAACAGGTTGGTATAATAAAATATTTCAATACATGATAAAAATTGTCAGAAAATTATATCAAATACTTTTAAAAATTCAATTATTAAATTAATAATATATTTGTAGAAATAAGTCAAAGAAATACAAATAATAAGCTACATAACAACGATTTTAAAACGTTAAAATGTTTAAAAAGTTCAATTCCCTATCAAAAAAGATGGAATGCGTCCGATAATATTTGTTTGTAGAATCTTCATCCAACGTTAGCAGTTGTAAATGGTTTACTAGTAATTAATCTAGATCTAGTTTACGTTGTTTATAGTCTCTTTGCATTATATTGGATATTTTCGTAAGTAAATTAAAAATTAGGGGTTTAGTTTCTCGTAGTTTCCTTCTACTGATGTTTAATTTTGTGGATTCTTGTTTTAAAGTTTTAAATCAATTCTGCACATTCAAAGAGATATTGGGGTTTCCAAATCCACCACAACACCAAAAAATGGTTTACCCGATGTTAAATATTGAAGATGTGCCCTAGTGTTTAATATAATTTTGCTCTTTTTGATTTGGAAAGGAATTCTTAATTTATTTTGGCGCCTAGAAATCGTCTACATAAAAAACAAGTTGCATTAAGCCCATCTCAATGCTAAATTGTGATAGAAGAGATATTAATGAAACCAGACTTAACTGCTTTGTTTTCACATATGTGCGCAAACCAATAATATAAAAATGTATATGTCATAATCCTAGGTTTAGTTATGAATGACTCGAAAAAAAAAATGAATGTGTTAGTAAGGTTGCAGAGGTTTGAAAATGGATTTTACGCAATTATATTAATAAAAACCTAATCCTTGGGTTAATGTTTATACACACATTTAGGCACATTATTTATGCGTGTAAAATTAGATAAGTAGAAGAAAAATTTAATATGGAAAATTATGTTGTGTATCAAGAACTTTATTTTTAATATTTACTTTTCTATTGTAATATTTTTATTTTGCCAACACTGTTAAAACTAATGAATTTTTGCATATATATTACAATTACCTTGAAAATTATCACTAAGATAATGATTAATGTCAATCGTTCCTCATTTTATGGTTATCCTTTTCAGTATTATTCCAAACGTTTAAATTCATGTTAAGTAAAAAAACAGGCTTAATCGAATTTTTTCTAAGGTCCAAATGGAGGTAAATAGAAACAAATAAAAATAAACAACATTCAGTTTTAAAATAAAATGTGTGTAATGTTTGATAATAGTGTTATAGGGCTTTATATAAATCCAGAACACATAATTTATACGACTGGACAGATTAATTTAGTCTCAAAACTGTATTAACACTTGTAATTATTTACTTTGCACGTTTTGTTTTTATATATTTTTTCTAGTCACATTTATTTTTTCGTTAGTTAAATTTGGCTTATTACGATTAAATAAATCATCATACCCGAGTAATTTCATTATTTACATAATCTAATTTTAATGTTTATAAGATGCTAAACTGATTTGATTAAGAAAAATATTTTTTATATGTAGTAAACTAAAACTCGTGTTCCCTCAAATAGAAAAATGTACCTAATTAATTTATGAATTTTTTTTCACTCAAATAATTTTCAGACACAACCTCAAGGTTTCAAAACAGCGGGAGGTCCGCCAGGAATACCTGGCGGCGTACGTCCGTGCGGTCCGATGCAGCCGCAACAGCAGCAATCATCCAAAAACCGTGTCACATCCATACCGAAACCAGCCGGATTGGATCCGATAATAATTTTACAAGAACGCGAAAATCGGCAAGTATATCAGTGTTTAATTGAATGCGGTATTTTAACCAGCAATCGTTGTTTCAGTGTGGCAGCTAGAATTGCAGCTCGACTCGAACAATTGGCCAACTTGCCCACATCGATGTCCGAAGAAATGAGAATGCAAGCACAAATAGAATTGAGAGCTCTTAGATGTCTTAATTTCCAAAGGCAGCTAAGAAGCGAAATCATCGCCTGCACTCGTAGAGACACCACGTTAGAATCCGCGGTCAACGTCAAAGCTTACAAAAGGACCAAAAGGCAGGGATTGAGGGAAGCCAGAGCGACCGAAAAACTCGAAAAACAACAGGTAAGTTTTTGTTTAATTGTTTCACTATAACTTGTACAACTTTTAATTTGTTTTAAAGAAATTGGAAGCTGAGAGAAAACGCAGACAAAAGCACCAGGAGTTCTTGACGTCCGTGCTGCAACACGGTAAGGATTTCAAGGATTTCCATCGCAACAACCAAGCGAAACTAGTAAGACTGAATAAGGCGATAATGAATTACCACGCGAACGCGGAACGCGAACAGAAAAAGGAACAGGAAAGAATAGAGAAGGAACGTATGAGAAGATTGATGGCTGAAGATGAAGAAGGTTACAGGAAACTGATCGACCAGAAAAAGGATAAACGGTTGGCGTTCTTGTTGTCTCAAACCGATGAGTATATTGGCAATTTAACTGAGATGGTGAAACAGCACAAGATCGAACAAAGGCGTATACAACAGGAGGAAGAGAAGCGCAAAAAGGTATATGAATCACTTGTTTTTAACCAATTGCTCAATAAAGTTGTTTATTCAGAAAAAGAAGAGGAGGTTGAGGATTGAAGGAGTCGAGATCGACGATGACGGTTCCCAGGGTTCCGATCGGGCGGTGACCGTGATGGAAACCGCCACCGGTAAGAAGTTAGCAGGAGAAGATGCGCCACTTCTTAGCCAATTGCATGAATGGTTGGCTCAAAATCCAGGTTGGGAGGTCGCCGAGTCGGATGAGGATTCCGACGACGAAGAAAGTAAATCAGAAAGTAAGATGTGTCTGACTATATTTTATTTCATACCCAATATTTTATTGTTTCAGCGAAAGGAAAGGAGAAAACTGAGGAAGAAAAGGCTAAAGAGGTGATTAACAAAGCGAAAGTGGAGGACGATGAGTACCATAAAAACGCGAACGAGGAACAAACGTATTACAGCATTGCTCACACTGTTCACGAAATCGTCACAGAACAGGCTTCTATTATGGTGAATGGTAAACTCAAGGAGTATCAGATCAAGGGTTTAGAATGGTTGGTGTCCTTGTACAACAACAATTTGAACGGAATTCTGGCTGACGAAATGGGTCTTGGTAAAACTATACAAACCATAGCTCTGGTGACTTATCTAATGGAGAAAAAGAAATTAAATGGACCATTCTTGATTATTGTGCCATTATCTACACTTTCCAATTGGGTTTTGGAGTTTGAGAAGTGGTCACCTTCAGTGGTTGTCGTCTCCTATAAAGGCTCACCCGCAGGAAGGCGTGCTATTCAAAGTCAGATGAGGTCGACGAAGTTCAACGTATTGCTCACCACGTACGAATATGTGATAAAAGATAAGGCTGTCCTGGCTAAGGTAATTAAATTGAATTGGCAAATCAATGATAAATTGTAACCAATTCTGTCTTTTCCAGTTACCATGGAAGTATATGATAATCGACGAAGGTCACCGGATGAAAAATCATCATTGCAAACTCACACAAGTGTTGAACACTCACTACATGGCCCCACATCGTTTGCTGTTGACCGGTACACCTCTACAAAATAAATTGCCCGAACTCTGGGCTTTGCTGAACTTTTTATTGCCGTCAATTTTCAAAAGTTGTTCAACTTTTGAACAGTGGTTCAATGCTCCATTTGCCACTACTGGAGAAAAGGTATTTTTTCATTTTCTAAGTTTATTGAATTTATGTAAATATTTTGCAGGTGGAGTTAAACGAAGAAGAAACAATTTTAATCATTCGTCGTCTGCACAAAGTACTTAGACCGTTTCTTCTAAGACGTTTGAAGAAAGAAGTTGAGTCACAGTTACCTGACAAAGTAGAGTACATAATAAAGTGCGATATGTCAGGCTTACAACGTGTTTTATACAAGTAAGAATTTATAAATAAAAATTATTTTAAATAAATCAACAAAATAATTTCCAGGCACATGCAAGGTAAAGGTGTGCTGTTGACGGATGGTTCAGAAAAGGGTAACAAAGGTAAAGGTGGCGCAAAAGCACTCATGAACACAATCGTCCAGCTACGTAAATTGTGTAATCATCCCTTCATGTTTCAAAATATTGAAGAAAAATATTGCGATCATGTCGGAATTGCTGGGGGTGTCATATCTGGGTGAGTAACATCATTACTGTTTTACTATAACTCCACTAAAACCACATTTTCAGGCCAGATATTTATCGGGCGTCCGGAAAGTTCGAATTACTCGATAGAATTTTGCCCAAACTTAAAGCCACAAATCATCGCGTCTTGCTTTTCTGTCAAATGACTCAACTGATGAACATCATGGAAGACTACTTGAATTGGCGTGGATTCGGTTATCTACGTTTGGACGGCACTACTAGGGCGGAAGATCGTGGCGATCTCCTTAAGAAATTCAACGCTAAGAACAGCGAATACTTTATATTCTTATTGTCAACAAGAGCAGGAGGTTTGGGTTTGAATCTTCAAAGTGCAGATACTGTTGTTATCTTCGATTCCGATTGGAATCCTCATCAAGGTATACATTTGAATTATTTTTAGTATCGGATACTAAAGAAATTTTTAGATTTACAAGCTCAGGATCGGGCCCATCGTATAGGACAACAAAACGAAGTCAGAGTTTTACGTTTAATGACTGTGAACTCTGTAGAAGAACGTATATTAGCTGCAGCTAGGTACAAACTAAACATGGACGAAAAAGTTATACAAGCTGGTATGTTCGATCAGAAATCCACTGGCTCAGAACGTCATCAGTTCCTACAAACTATTTTACATCAAGATGGGGATGATGAAGAGGTAAGACTATTCAGCGTTTCTCATAACTAAATAATAAGAAATACACATTGTAGGAAGAGAATGAAGTACCCGATGATGAAACGGTGAATCAAATGATAGCTAGAAACGAAGGCGAATTCGAACTATTCCAGAAACTCGATTTAGAAAGAAGAAGAGAAGAAGCTAAATTGGGTGCGGCTAGAAAGCCACGATTGTTGGAAGAAAGTGAGTTACCCAATTGGCTGGTGAAAGAAGATGACGAGGTGGACACTTGGAATTACGAGGAAACTGAAAGTGTTTTGGGCAGAGGCACTAGACAAAGGAAAGAGGTCGACTACACTGATAGTCTAACTGAAAAGGAATGGATGAAAGCTATCGATGATAATGGAGAGTTTGAAGAAGATGATGAGGAAGAGGAAAAATTAAAAAAGAAGAAGAGCAGGAAGAGAAAGAAGAGGGGTGATGACTCAGACAGTGAAGTAGGTTCGAGTTACAACAAACGTCGTAGAGGCGGGGCTTGCACGTCAACTGATACAAAATTGAAACGACAAATGAGAAAACTAATGAGTATTGTCACTAAATATACAGACAGGTAAATATGCAATAAAAACCACACAAGGAAATTTATCCATTTTTATTTTTTTAGCGATGGTCGTTTACTTAGTGAACCTTTCATGAAATTACCACCGCGTAAGGAATATCCAGATTATTATGAGATTATCAAAAAGCCCATCGACATAAACAAAATATTAAATCGAATAGAAGACGGAAAGGTAGTTTGTATCTATTCAAAATTCTGCATAAATTAAACAATTTAAATATTTCAGTATCTTAGTTTTTTGGACGTAGAACGCGACTTTATGCTGCTCTGCCAGAACGCTCAAATTTATAATGAGGAAACTTCCTTAATTCACGAGGACAGCATTGTGTTGCAATCTGTTTTCTCTAATGCCAAACAACGAATTGAGACTGACAAAGCGGAATCCGACGAGGAAGACAAGGAGGAGGACAACAGATCCGATGGGGATTCCGCAATGAAAATGAGAATAAAGCTGAAGAACAAAAAGTCGTCCAGCAGAAGAAAACGCAACGCCAGAAAATATGTTTCGGATGACGACGATGACGACGATGATTAGATATAATAATATTTAATATTAATGAATTGTGGTGCATATTATATTTATCGTCAGATATTCTTTAGTCAGTAACTGTTTCAAGGGTTGAATGCGACGGTATATTTTTGACTTTTTTACAAAACAAAAAAGGATGTATTGGCTTGTGATTCACGAGTTGTGAATATGAAAAAAATATTTTTTTGAGATTGGAATATAGGTTTAGTGAACTATTTTTATAAGGGTTACGAAATCGTTTGTTATTGTTATTAAAATCGTTATTGTGTTTTAGTCGTAATTTTGTTATTAATATTACAAGTTTAAAAAAGGTGTTTTGATTGATTTTCACGACCAAAATTTTGGACTTTATTTTAATTTTTTCTGGATACATCAATTGCTTGTGGATAAAAATAACTGAATATATTATATAGAGATGCTTGTATGAAAAATTATTTTGATTAAAATAATAAAAATAAAACTTACAAGTACTCTATATGACAATTGTTGCCATATCAACAACCTGAGGGAAAAGCTGAATATTCACAAAAAGTTTTTTTTCTAAATGTTAGATTTTGTAATCTGGCTAGGGAATATTGAATCAGTCCCATTTGTCTCACGTTTACCAAGTATCTATTACTACACTACATTGCAATATAATTCTGTGGAAAATGTAGGATTTCTCTTGTTTATCAATGTTAATGGTGTATTTGAAATTATAAGATTTCTGAATGTGATTTAATATGTGGTATACATTTTTCACTTTAAAACCTAGCATGTTACATGTACATCTTAACTTTTTGACTGTGAATTTTTGGTTGTATGCAATAAAATATGTAACAACCAAGAAGTGTTTTTATCAAACCGCCATCCACAATGATTCAATCATTTTGATCAGACAATTTGAAAACACGAACATTTTGAATTTTGAATAACGCGCCAATGGAAGCTACGCATGCGCCCCACATCTTTTCGGCCAAACGACGAAGCGTAAACACCGTGTACGTGAATCGGAAAATCGAGAATCGTTACGGCCGTTTGTGACGTGTTTTTGTGGAATTTCGCGTTGAGCCTCCGATACTGTAATGACGTGAGTTTACGGGAGCGAGTGTTTTCGGTGCAAGCGTTTTAGTGCTACTGATGTACGGATATAGACGCGGCGCGTTATAATTGTAAGTAGATTGTCGGTGGCCATTAAATGCCGACAAAACTCAAATGCTTTAGCAGTTTGATCGTAGTTAGCATCGGGACATTGTAGATCATCCATATGTTGGATCCATGGTGATTTGTGTAGTGTTTAAAATGATTACATAAATAAAATTATGTTTCATAATCTCTGGAAAAGGTCTGAGGCTTAATAGGATATTGTTTACAACTGACATCTTCCACGAAGTGTCTTGAAGATATTCTACAATTATGATTGTAATATTAACATTAGACATTAAAATAATTTATTTTAAAGAATACTTAACAAGCAGAGGTTGGGTGTTCAGGGGTATGTTATTTTACAGAACTGTATTGCATTGTGCAAATCGTACCTATTTGTAACCTATAAATCTAGACAGTACAGTATTGTATTTTTAAGTGTTATCAGTTTTTCTGACTATAACATTAATGTATGTAAACTGTCAGTTACAAGCATCTTTCATTTAAAATTATTAAATAACATTTGCTAGTAAAAATCTAATACATTGTTATATTACATTTACATATTTCAGTTGCTAAGTAAATTTTCAAACAAGAACAAAAGGTATATGATGTGAATTAAATAAGAGAACATTATCACCTGAATTTGAAATATAATTATCTTATTTTCAGTGGTAGCTACTCAGGTGGGGCAGGTGAGCCAGTGCCTCACCCATAGAAATGATTTTATTGATATTAATTTTAAAAAATACATTTTTTGTTTTTATTCTTTCAAATAGAATAGAATTAATAGTTAAAGATAGAAGGTTAAAATGTTGTAAAACCGACAATTAAACAAGTAATACTAATTCTCTATTAAATTGTTGAAATGAATATTTTATGTGAAAGTTCTCCAGAGTTACTTTTAAATGTGTCTCTTCACGCCAATTTGACAAAAGCTCATTCTAATTGTATGTTAATTTTGCATAAATAAAAATAAAATGTATTTTTTGCTCTATACATATTGTTCCTCACTAGGCTCAACCTCACGAACTAACACTGCTTATTTTACAAATGAAATAGGAAATTAAAATTACTACTGATCTCAAAAAACCAGAACATGAAAAAAATAAAATTAAACATAACCAAAGTTTTATCTTAATTTTTACATATTTGAATTTTCACAAGTAAATCACAAAAAATTATTATATAAATAAATCTTACCTTTCTGGATTAACATTTGTGTTTTCTTCAAAGTACAATTTGATGTATATACATACAATAACTCCTTTTACCTAAAGTTAAATAAACACTCACTTATGGTATATAAAAATATGTTTATTAACATTATACAGTTGTACAATATTATAATTTATACAATAATTTTGTGTCCATCGATTTCTATCATTCAGAAATGATGTGGAGTTGGAGGGATTCTTAATAAATAATTGTTAGTCTACATATGAATAATTATTCAAGTACATACTATACTATATTATTAGCTGCAAAATACAATTGTTTAGTTTTACTATTCAATAATAATATAATAATAAGAATACTTACGTTACGTATTTTTTCTTTTATCGCCGCAGTAGTTAATGTTGTATACAGTAATTTCAAGTTACATCTTATAAACGTGATGCGGAAAGTTTAAATAAAAATAAATGATTATGTTTAGTAACCAAGAAACCTTAGTTACATGGTATCTTGATAAAATCAACTTGTTTATTAGCCCGTCATTATACAGGGTGAACATTAAAAAAGCGTTGTCAAAAATATTTTAAAATTTTTAAATTGATTAATTTATATGAAATTCGAAACGTGTTTCCTTACATGAAATAATGTGTTACAGCAACATAAAATATGGCGAGTCCCTCGCCGCAGAACAGCCCCATGCCTCCGCCACAGGCGCCCAGTCCCATGGGTCCGCCTCCGCAAAGTCCGGCGCCTCCATCGCCTCACAGCCCATACCAAGGGCCACCTGCCGGCCATCCGCCCGGACCCCCACCACAACAACAATTTCCACCAAACTCGTACGGCGGTCACCCCAACATGGGCCCAATGCCACCCTCAGGTGATCCCCACATGTCACCGCACCAAGGTATGTTAACGTTTTTGCGCCTGCGTTTAATTTGTTGTAACTTATTTTTCATCGTAGGCCATCCAGGCGGACCCCAAGGCGGCCCACCACCGCAAGGCCATCCGGGCGGCCCACCGCCCCAAGGCCATCCCGGTGGCCCACCGCCAGGGCATCAGATGCCACCCGGAGGCCCTCCGCCACAGGGTCACATGCCTCCTCATCAGGGGCCACCTCCTCAAGGCCATCCAGGTCACGGACCTCCTCCAAATGGAGGATATCCGCCACACCAAGGGGGGCCTCCGCCAGGCCATCCGGGACCGGGCGGCCCGCCGCCACAAGGTCACCCGCCCATGCAACAAGTGCAGTTAAACAACTTGCCGCCTGGGCCTTATCAAGGTCACCCCATGCCTATGGGACATCCGCAAAGACCGGTACAGTATAAATATTCTTATGTCTTTGAACTCTCGAGTTAATGTAATGTTTTACCTTCAGAACACGGCGTCACCGGGACCTCAGGGTCCGCCCCCCGGCCAGCCAAGACCGAACGGTCCGGACAACATAAACGCCCTCCAAAAAGCTATAGATACAATGGAAGAAAAAGGCATGCAGGACGACCAGCGTTACTCACAACTGTTGGCGCTCAGAGCTAGATCAGCCGGCAACAACGTCATCAATCAACACCAAATGACTCAGCTAAGAAATCAAATCATAGCTTACAGATATTTGGCTAGGAGTCAAGCGCTTCCGCCGCAAGTCGCCATGGCGATACACGGTAAAAGACCAGAGGGATGCCCCACGCCACCAGCCAGTCCCTATCCACCACAAGGCGGACCACCACAACAGGGTGAGCCACCAACGGGTGATGTGGGTGAATCGGCGGGTCCGATGCCTCCAGGTCAATGTCCCGCACAAGGACCACAAGTAATATTGCCAATACACATACACAACATTGAACTAAATTATAATTTTTCAGGGTGTTAAGCCGGGCTTGCCTGGATCTCCTCAACCATGCGGAACTCCTGGGCCACAAGCTGGCAGAGGACAACAGATGGTCCCCAATAAGCAAACCCGTGTGACCACTCTTCCCAAACCAGTCGGCATCGATCCGATTCAACTTTTACAAGAACGGGAAAACAGAGTGGCTGCGAGAATAGCGGCGCGTATAGAACAGGTCAGCAATTTGCCTACGGACATGTCCGACAAATTGAGGCTTCAAGCTCAGATAGAGTTGCGTGCCTTGCGTTGCTTGAATTTCCAAAGGCAGCTCCGGAGCGAAATAATCAACTGTATCCGACGTGATACCACGTTAGAAACCGCTGTGAATATAAAAGCCTATAAACGCACCAAACGTCAAGGCTTGCGTGAGGCCAGGGCGACAGAAAAATTGGAAAAACAACAGAAATTGGAAGCAGAAAGGAAGAGGAGACAGAAGAATCAAGAATTCCTCAATTCTGTTCTGCAGCATGGCAAAGATTTCAAAGAGTTCCACAGGGCTAATCAAGCCAAGTTGGTTAAAATCAACAGGGCCATCATCAATTATCACGCGAACGCCGAACGAGAACAAAAGAAGGAACAAGAAAGAATCGAAAAGGAACGTATGCGGAGGCTGATGGCTGAAGATGAAGAGGGTTACCGTAAACTTATCGATCAAAAGAAAGACAAGCGTCTCGCGTTCTTGCTGTCGCAGACTGACGAATATATTATGAATTTGACGGAGATGGTGAAACAACATAAAATTGAGCAAGACAACAAGAAAAAGGAAGAAGAAAAACGGAAGAAGAGACAACAGAAGGAGGCGCAAGGAGACGATCGACGAGTGACAGTCGTCGAATCAGCCACGGGTAAGAAACTAACGGGTGAGGAAGCGCCGAAAAAAAGTCAAGTTATGGAATGGTTACAAAAGAATCCGGGTTGGGAAATGGTGGACTCAGACGATGAGGATTCCGAGGATGAAGACGGTCACTCGAACAAAGAGAAGAATGGAGGAGGTAATAAAGGGGAAATGGATGAAGTTAAAGATGTTATTAAGAAAGCAAAATCTGAAGATGATGAATATCACAAGAATGCTATTGAAGTGCAAACTTACTACAGCATTGCTCATACAGTACACGAAATCGTTACAGAACAAGCTTCTATTATGGTAAATGGTAAACTGAAGGAATACCAGATTAAAGGTCTGGAATGGATGGTGTCCTTGTACAATAATAACCTGAATGGAATCCTGGCTGATGAGATGGGTTTGGGTAAAACTATTCAAACCATCGCGTTAGTTACTTATTTAATGGAAAAGAAGAAACTAAACGGACCTTACTTGATCATTGTACCTCTCTCGACAATGTCGAATTGGGTTTTGGAATTCGAAAAATGGGCACCCTCCGTAGTGGTCGTGTCGTACAAAGGATCACCTGGTATCAGACGAGTAATCCAGAGTCAAATGAGGTCCGCTAAATTCAATGTGCTACTCACAACTTACGAGTACATTATCAAGGACAAAAGTGTCCTGTCCAAGATTCCATTCAAGTACATGATTATAGATGAAGGTCACAGAATGAAGAATCATCATTGTAAGTTGACTCAGGTACTTAATACTCACTACCTCGCACCTTTCCGGTTGCTCTTGACCGGTACGCCTTTACAAAACAAACTTCCTGAATTGTGGGCCTTATTGAATTTTCTATTACCTTCGATTTTCAAGAGTTGTTCCACTTTCGAACAATGGTTCAACGCGCCTTTCGCCACTACTGGAGAAAAAGTCGAATTGAACGAAGAAGAAACTATTTTGATTATTCGTCGTTTGCACAAAGTGTTACGACCCTTCTTGCTCAGACGTTTGAAGAAAGAAGTAGAGTCTCAATTGCCAGATAAGGTTGAGTACATCATCAAATGCGACATGTCCGGATTACAGAGAGTTTTGTACCAACACATGCAAAGTAAAGGTGTGTTGCTGACGGACGGATCTGAAAAAGGCGCCAAGGGCAAGGGTGGTGCCAAAGCTTTGATGAATACCATCGTGCAGCTTCGTAAACTATGTAATCATCCGTTTATGTTCCAAAATATAGAAGAGAAATACTGCGATCACGTAGGTATTGCGGGAGGGGTCATGTCGGGACCCGATACTTATAGAGCTTCGGGCAAATTCGAATTGCTGGACAGAATTTTGCCCAAACTAAAACGCACTAACCACCGAGTATTGCTTTTCTGTCAGATGACACAATTGATGACAATTATGGAAGATTATTTGAATTGGCGTGGCTTCCAATATTTGCGTTTGGACGGTACAATTAAAGCGGAAGACCGTGGCGACTTGCTTAAGAAGTTTAACGACAAGGGCAGCGACTATTTCTTGTTCTTGCTCTCCACGCGTGCTGGTGGTTTAGGTTTGAATTTACAAACAGCTGATACTGTTATCATCTTCGATTCGGACTGGAATCCGCATCAGGATTTGCAAGCACAAGATCGTGCACATCGTATCGGACAGAAAAACGAGGTCCGAGTTTTGCGATTGATGACCGTCAACTCCGTGGAAGAACGTATTCTGGCCGCCGCCAAGTACAAACTTACTATGGACGAAAAGGTTATCCAAGCTGGTATGTTCGATCAAAAGTCGACCGGTTCCGAACGTCAGCAGTTCCTGCAAAGCATCTTGCACAACGACGGAACGGAAGACGAGGAAGAGAACGAGGTGCCGGACGATGAAACCGTCAATCAGATGTTGGCACGTTCCGAAGCTGAGTTTGAGTTGTTCCAGAAGATGGATTTGGAACGAAAAGTTGAGGAGGAGAAACTGGGCATTCACGGAAAGTCTAGGTTGATTCAAGAGGAGGAATTGCCCGATTGGCTGGTCAAAGAGGATGATGAAGTAGATCCTTGGATGGAGGATGAAACTGTGCTTGGTCGTGGCACGAGACAACGCAAGGAAGTCGATTATGCGGACAGTTTAACGGAAAAAGAATGGTTGAAGGCTATCGACGAAGATGGAGACTTCGATGATGAAGAAGAGGAAGAGGAAAAGGTCAAGAAGAAGAGAGGAAGGAAACGGAAGAAGCGAGACGACGACTCGGACGACGACGCAGGCCCAAGTCAGCGGAAGCGGAAGAGCGTGCACAATTCTGCCGAGAATAAAATGAAGAAGAAAATGAAAAAACTTATGAATATTCTTATAAATTATACAGATAGGTATGTTTATTTATTTCGACTCCTTTACAAATTATTACAATATATGTTTATTTCTTCCAGGGATGGTCGGCAATTAAGCGACCAGTTCATGAAATTACCTTCTAGAAAAGAGTATCCTGAATATTATTCCATCATCAAGAAACCCATCGATATAAATAAAATTATGAATCACATAGACGATGGACGAGTGAGTTACTCATTAAATCCACAATGTTTCAAAAATAATTGTTACATATATTTTTTTTCAGTATTCTGATTTTATGGATTTGGAAAGAGATTTCATGTTGCTGTGTCAGAACGCTCAGATATTCAATGAAGAAGCTTCAATTATCCACGAGGACAGTATCGTCCTACAATCAGTATTTTCCAATGCGAAACAAAAAATCGAACAAGCCGAAGATTCGGATGATGACGGCAACAAATCTGATATGGACACACCGAAAAATAAAAAGGGCAAAGTGAAACGAAGACCCGGAAGACCGAAACGGTCAGCTAAGAAGTACATCTCGGACGATGACGATGATGATTAATCGATTAAGTTTAGAGCATTTATTTATCTTTATTAGGAAGAAATAAAGTGTACAAGCAGGAAGCCTAAATCTTATGTTTTTAGGGAGTTAATTTTTCTTTTAATTCTGTATGATTAGATGTTTTTATATTACCTTACCTTGAGTGTGTAAGTAAACAGATTTATAAATGTGGTTACTGTGTTTTATTTATTTGATGTAGTTATGATGAACATTTTTCATACATTAGAATAGTTTTTTATTTGATTTATTTTTGGAGTTTTTATATTTCACTATTTGTTTAATAAAATATTAACAATGCTGAGCACAGCACATTCATTAAGAAATTAAACTAAATAAAATACTAAGCTTCACATTAAGACAATATTTTAGTGTTAGCCTTTTACACTATGATATTACATTTCACTGGTATAAGTTAATTAAGATTAGATTGGTGTTACTGTATATGGCGCATCGAAGTCGAACTGTTCTCCGAATTCGTCATGATCACTTGTTCTTAACGGCACATCTTCAAAATATTCAAAATTGCTGGTGTCTCCTTCGCCAGTTACCAGAGGTTTGTACGATGGTTTGATTTTCTTGTCCAAAATGAGATCATAATCGACGTTCTTGAACCACTCATGGTTCTTAATGTCTTTTACTCCATTTTTTAGATTACCAAATCTACGAACATCAAAAAATAATTATCATTATTGAACTAAAATTGGGTAACATGAGTTGTGATAAAGGGCGGATGTAATTACACAACTTATCGCTCTCAATGTCGCACGGATTGTTTGCAACATAAAATTGAACGTAATTTTTCAGCATCTAAATATAACCCACATTCAGTTAAATTTGCGCCTGTTTTCGGATGAGGTCGAACATTGAAAATATTTATTTTTTGGACTATTTTTACGATGCGCATATACATTTGTTTACTTCCAAGAAGCCGTTCATCAGACATAAGAGAACGTTTATTAATTTATACCTTTTAGTCCTATCGACTTGAATAATATTTGCTAGGAGGTCCTTTATGGGTTTTGAAAAGTGTCCCGGAACGAGATACTTCCCAGAAACAATTTTCTCGTAAATTTTCATCGGATCTTTCGCGTAGAAAGGCGGATAACCGGCTGCCATTTCGTAAATTAATATTCCTAAAGCCCACCAATCCACTGCGTAATTGTAACCCTGACTCAATATGATTTCCGGTGCCAAATATTCAGGAGTTCCTGAAATAAAAGCAATTAAATTTTCAATTTCTAGTAGTAAACAAAAAACGATGCTTATCACTACTTTTATATTTAAATATTTTAAAATTATTTTAATATTGGATATACATTATAAATTATGATAATATAATAATTTATAACGACATGCTTATTCTCCTTAATGGATTAGTTCAACATTCAAGATATATGGTAGAACATAGGAAAGTATTATCTAAATTAATGTGTATCCCTCGACTTCAAACACGATTTATCGCACACACTAATTAAATATAGAAACCAGAAATAAAAGTTCATTGACAAAAATAGACTAATGCGGGGTTAACGGTCTGTATCATTTGTTACGAACGCCAAACAGTCTGGCTTGAACACTGATTAAGTCCAATCTTGGAATAATATTTTACCATTTTCCACTTTTTAATTATTTCTTGGAATATACGTGATAAACAAATTATTTCGTATATTAATTGGTGCAACATTCTGAAGTATGGCTCATGAGTTAAGAAAATTACTGTGAACAGAAATATTTTTATATCAGATTGTTGGTTGCCAGAAAAAAACAGAAAATTAGCTTACTTTTTTTATTACTATATTATTTGTTAAATTATCGGTTATTTATGTTACAGGAAAATAAATGGAGAGCTATTAAATAAAATAGTACATGAATAGTTTCCGCTTACACTCAATTATTTCTATTGTTAGTCTTCTAGATGTGCTGTGTGTATGTATTTTTTAAAAAACAAATTTTGTCTTATATTAAATATAAGGAGTATTAACACCTTTGTTCTTTTTTATGACAATTACGAAAAAATTATCAAATTTAGTATAAATAACAAAGATAAATAAATAATATTAAGTTACATTCATTTAGTATTAAAAATAAACGGACCTTGGTTAACGATTTAATCAAAATTGTAAGGGATGTTATAGAATGTATAGATTAACTAGGTAGATGAAGGCAGGTCCAATAAACTTATTGAGGATATTTGGAAGAACCAAAATAAATATCAAAACCAAATAAAATTTCAATACTCAAATAAAAGATATAAAGTATATTGTAACATTTTATAAATTGAGAACATTACTTTATTAGCAGTAAAAGTCTATTTATCGAATAATTCAGCCTTCCATATTAAGTAATTTATGAGAATATGTTAAACTTAAACGATATTAACAGTTAATTGCAAAATGATCTCAAAACAAAACAACTAAATGACATATACGAAAGACAAAACATTTGTTATTAATTCGAATGATCTACAAATGGGAATCATAGGAGACTGTGAAATGGACTCTAAAATCCTTTCAAATGAAACAACAGGCCCATGCATCTTTACAAAATTACAAATTACCACGTCAAGTCAAGTCGTCAGTATCTTGTAGTGATCCCGAAACAGGGAAGTCTAAGGAGTCTTCATCCAGAAGCAACGATCTTTTGAAACAAAGGAATCGCATTTCTGAAAAATAATACGGAAAATCCATAATATTTAATGAACCCCCGCAATAAAGTTTAGACAAAGAAAACATCATCATCATTGCCAGAGACAAGTCTGAGACATAGTCAAATGATCACATTCTACCTATTTTAAAAACACAATTTTTATTTGCATAGCTTTTGGACAATAATTGAGTATGTGTTACTACTATCAAATCTGTTATCCCGAAAAAAATTTACTCCTGGGCAGTACCCAGCTCAAACACATTTACCTAGTACACAGTGTATCCACCTTCAAGACACGTCATTCTAGATTTGGAGATGTTACAGCCTTATATAAAACAGAAGTTGTATATATCATTTCGAAACTAATACAGACAACAACTTCGTTGTTCTTATTGTTAGTTTTGGGGAAGAGTAAAGCATGAAAATTGTTAACTTACTAACCACATAAAGTGTAAGTTCGTTGATCATCAATCTTTTTACAAAACCCCAAATCAGTAAGTTTAATATAACCATCTTTATCGATCAAAATATTCTCGGGTTTCAGATCCCTATAAAGCGCACCCATTTTGTGCATGTACTCAAAAGCGAGAACCACTTGGGCCCCATAAAATTTGCACAAGGACTCGTCAAACTTCTTCTGTTTCCTCAGGTGCGTGAACATCTCACCGCCAGAGATGAACGGCATTACGAGATACAAATACACATTGTCTTTGAAGAAATAGTCCATGTGAACGATAAATTCGAAATTGAGGGCTCTCAACATTCGAATTTCCGCTATAGTGTGAGCCACTTGCTTCGTTCTCACTATGTTTCTTTTTTCCATCACTTTCATCGCGTAATTTTTGTTCGCGTTTTTGTGCCTTACTAAAAGAACACGACCGAAGGAGCCGGTACCCAATGTTTTGATGATATCAAAGTCGTTAATCCTCCCTTGCAATTCCAAAGGTTTTTTCAGTACTTCTTCTAATTCTTTTCTGTGCCTCGTCAGTAAAGTGTCGAACAGTGTCTGATGTTTGACGAGTTTGTCATCCATTACGGATGTTATGAAGCGCTTTACTTGGGCAAGGTGTTCATTGATGACATAATACCAGTCTGAAAGGCTAAACATTAGAGATGTCATGAGTGACAGTGATTTTGGGATAGGTAGAACTGAAAATTTTGTCTAAAATCAAATTAGTCATTATGACATTTTATTATATGCAATATAATCAATCCAAGTGACATTTCATAGACAGATTTTAAATGTTTGTACCTCTTAAATGAGTCACCGACCCATGGCATTACTGTAAAATAAAAAACAACATGTAATGAAAAAAGTATGCGTGCTTTGTCTCAGTGTAAGATGCTTTTTGGCAGTTAATACCATGTGCAGACGTAAATAGTTATTTCTGGAACGTATTTGGAAACAAGCCAGAGTATTCCGTGGAAAAAAGATTTTTTATTGGGGTCAGTCAAACGCCTTCCACCTTTGAACAAAATGCGCAGTTCGACATAGGAATTTCCCTTGATGCCGCGATCCACTGCCAAAACAATTAAAGTGGTTTAATCATTAATTTTAAATTCGTCATTACAAATGAAAGTTTCCTGTTTTCCTTATCAATTCAATGAAGATCAAACACGACAACACGAGTTTCAATTAAAATATTACAAAACTAATAAAGTTGAACAGAACTTTTAGCTCTAGAATTAGATTTATTTATTTACAGAACGTTCTGTAAATATTAGTGTGCTATCAAACACAACGTGTGTATTCATTCCTGCAGCATAACAGAATCGAATAATTCAGCGAGTGAAATCATTAATCTATCCGAAGACGAATATTTATGTTTACAATTGGAATCGACGATATTAGTGAGCTTTTCATATCAATACTTTCCCCCTGTAACGAAAATAAACTGCGGATGTGAAAATGTTTTATTTAAGCAGATTGAGGCAGAGACGCAGTTGTAAGTGATTTTTGGTGCTATTTTCGTAGCGGCAAGGTCAAAGGAACGACCAGATATGTTTTCTCGGGAGTTTTTCTTTGTTCCTTATGCCACTCATTAAAATTTGTGGCTCAAACTTCTGACGTGCTCAATACCTGGCAAGGTCCTTTATTTGTGTAAATATGCAGACTAATTTATGGCTAATTTTATCTACTATTAGAAATGGGCTATAATTATGTTACGTACCTTAATTTACGTCCAAAGAGTCAAAGATTATTTATGAATGATAAGTTGCAAAAATTGTTAATTCATTTCCTCAGAAGATAAACGAATCAGAGCATAGAAGTGTATGGGTTTAAATTAAGGTAAAATCACGAAATTGGTGAATAAATTCGATGTGTTATTGTTTCCGCATTCGTTAAGAAATGCGAAAACTAATTATTCTGAATTTAAGTAGAAACACCGCATTATATAATTGTTGCCTAAAATATCATTTAATTAATTTGACGTGCTTAAAAGTGGATCAATTACGTTCTGAAGTATCCACGTAATAAAATGAATCACTCGAATTTTTCTTTATGCCAAGCACTGGTTGTTCAGTTTTAAATATTTTTTTAGTTGAAAATTGGTTTAATTTTTTATTGGCCATTTTCAGTTCAAAATACAACAAAAGTATTACTTTGTTTGATTCTCTTATATCACTATATTTACAAACAATTTTTGTCCTTCATAAATTTACTACTAATTTATTTATTATTTAATAATTTTATTATTGCTTATTTATCTCGTATAATTAAATGTTGACGTTAGGAAAATCCATAAATAATATCTAACGTAAAAATATGCACAATTTAATCTGACGAAAAACTTTTCGTACTAATCTTACGTCAAACACATCGATAAAATAAATCCAAAGAGGATGCCAAAGTTATTTTGGTGGAAATCATTGTGCGATTTTAATTCACATAGATGATAAATATTTATCGTATAAATCAAATAATATTCGTTAAATTTTTTGGAAAATTTCATGTAATAATTTGTTGTGTTTTTAATGTAACAGCTGGGATTTATTTTTATCCAATAACAAATCTCTCAATAATTTATTCCTTTCAAATATATGTAAACAAAATATTGATCTCCTGTTGAATGATTTTTTATATGTATTTAATAGGTTAATTACTAATTTTAAAAAGATATTTTTATTTACTTAAAAAAATTCAAAAATTGATAATTTTGTAACTAAATTTATAATTACAGTAGTGGTCATAATTATAGTAACTTAAAAATGTGAGCTGTACTTCTAAAATTAGATGGCAGTATGTACAATGTTTTAAATATTATTGTTGTGCCAATTACAACTAGGCAATATAATTTTATTTTTCATAAAACTGCGTTTTTTATTTTTCCCTCAAAGTTGTAACAACTTTTTATTCTAAAGTATTATTGCTCCTAGGGAAGAGATTAAGGGAATTATCGTCGATAATTATTGTCAACTTAAATTAAAACCATCCTGGAAGAAATAAGTGTTGTTGACATTAACTCCAAGGATTCTGGGACCTTCAGAAAAGTCCCTGCTTTCTACTAAGGTGCGATTTGGATTTGCTCAGGATTGCGTTTACTGAAACACAAAGTTATAGCAACTTTTTATTCTAAAGAATTATTGCTTCTAGGGAGTAGAGTAAGGATTATAATTCAACATTGATAAAACTGAGATAACAAGAGGAAAAGCTTTATAAGTTTACAGCTAAATAGACAATTGTTTTTCAAAATATTGAGTAATTTAAATAAACTGGACAAGCAGTAGCTACCTAAAATATTCAACCAGTTCAAAAAACAATCCATTTTTATCATCCATTCAAATTATAACTATCCTAGAGGACATCAGCTTTGTTGAAATAAGTTCAAGGACTCTGAGACATGAAGAAAAGTACATGCTTTCTACTAAAAAATAAACGTCCATTTTGATTTGCTCAGGATTAAGTTCACTGAAACATAGAATAAAATTGACAGTTAGTATTTATAAATGAATCAAAATTTAATTTATTTGCAGATGATGATACTGCATTTCTGCTTCTCGAGTAGGTCCTTCTTATTGTATAGGACACGTTAAACAAGCATTGTAAAAACTAAAATCAACAAGATGTAGAAAAGAGCTAAATAAGTCGATAATTACAAAAAATATTGAGCCAGTTCAAAAAATAATACATTCTCATTGTCAACTCAAATTAAAACCATCCTGGAGGAAATAAGTCTTGTTGACATTAGCTCCAAGAATTCTGAGATCTTCAGATCTTTCTACTAAAAAAGTGAAGGTGCGATTTGGATTTGCTCAGGATTGCGTTTACTGAAACACAAAGTTATAGCAATTTTTTATTCTAAAGAAATATTGCTCCTATGGAGTAGAGTAAGGATTATAATTCAACATTGACAAAACCGAGTTAAACAAGAAAGAAACAACAAGAGAAAAAGCTATATAAATTTATAGCTAAATAGTCAATTGTTTTTCAAATTATTGAGTAATTTATATAAACTAGACAAGAGGTATTTATCTAAAATATTCAACCAGTTCAAAAAACAATCCATTTTTATCATTAACTCAAATTAAAACTATCCTAGAAGGCTTTGTTGAAATACGTTTAAGTATTCTGAGACATGAAGAAAAGTCCATGCTTTCTACTAAAAAAGTATAGGTCCGTTTCGATTTGCTCAGGATTGAGTTCACTGAAACACGGAATAATGTTGGTAGTATTTATACATGAATCAAAATTTAATTTATTTATAGATAATGATATTGCTTTTCTGCTTCTCATGGAGGTCTTTTTCATTGTATAGGACACATTAAACAACATTTTGCTTCAGTATATTGTAAAAATGAGTAATATCGTTAAGAAATTTGTTTAAACATGCAAATGATCCCAAACACAAATTCCTAAATATGAGGGACTGGTTAAGATCAAATCATTTACAACATTACAACAATAAATTTAAAGTCAAAAAGCTTGGAAGTATACAGAGCGTGTTTGGATATTATTCTTATCCATGTCACAGAGGGAGCATGGAATTATAAAACAAAATGGAAATTACATTATTGTCAAATTAAATGTCACTCATTTAGTCAATAAAAATTCTTTTTAAGATTAAAGTTGCTACATTTATGTCATTTTCACTACATTTTATGAAATAAGAAAATAAAAACATAGAAGAATACGTATAATACAATATTTATTTAAAAATTTAAAAAATTACTAATCACTACTTATGTATACGAAATTTAATTTAAAATAAATGAAATAGTAGTTTTAAGAAAATTTTATATTTTACTCATTACTCATTTTTGTCAAATTTAAAATCTTAAAACTACTAATCAACTCATTTTAAAATACGTTTAATATAAATAAATTATTTGAATTGTATCCAAGAATTTTGATTTTATAAATAATTTATTTGTTCCTCCAAATATTTTCTTTGTACTTTAACCTTTCGGAAAACGGACGTTCCCAGAAAATTTTCCAACAGAACCCCAAAACAAAGGAACCGGGATCGTCACACGCGCGATTCCGAAACACGCACAAAAAAAATATACGTATGTACCGTCAACGATGCACCGCAACGCGCAGCATCTGCTTAGAGGTTGCGCGGGTGGGGCGCAACGTATAAATCCCGCGGGGTTAGCAAAACAACAAACATTTGACACACGCGCTCAAAAGTGATTACCAAAGGTGCATTGTTATTTATTTATTTTCTGCGAATCTGTTCGTTGGGATTAGTTTGAGTGCAAGATGCGTCCGCCATCGCAGTACCCGGAGGAGATCGCCGCCGAACCGGACCAGGAGCCGGATCCCAGGATGGGGGCGATGATGATTTGCACCCGGCTGGCCGGAAGGGCCGTCATCAGGGTGATCGGTCGGTGCAACGAGGCGCAGGAAAATAGCGAGTTAGGTGAGTAATGGACTGCCGAAAGTGGATGTGTGTCACGTGAAATGTGCAGTTTGTGAACAAAAGTTGCGAAGGAGAAGTGCACTGGTTACAAAATCCATTTGAAAATGATACCTCATATAAAATTTAATATTATATACAATTATTTTCTGAAGAATAGAAGTTGAGCTAAACATTTTCTAAAAGTAGTTTTTCTCCACCTGTGTCTTCAAAATAATTGCCAAGATTAAATTAGGTTTCGCATATACAAAATCATATATTTAAAGAAGATGAAGTTATAATTAGTAAAAGGAAGTCATTTTCAAATGCGTAAATATAAAGTTGGCTTTTGGCAATGTGTTAGTTTCAAGTACTTGTGACGAAAATAATTTTGAAGTTTGGTTCATGTTAATTCGATTTAAATTGCTACTCGTTTTTGCGTGTTTGTAAACATTCATCCTGTTTTATTTCGTTTTTGCTTGATAAATAACAGTACTGGTTGTTATGGCAACCAATTATAATTGTTCATAAAACTGACTTGTTTAGATTGTGCATGTTTGAATAGTCAAGCGACAAAGAGGGAATAAAATACATCATTATAATCTTCATATTTTAATTGAATGTTGTATTTTTACTTCTTGTTTACTATAGGTACTTTCCTAGACATAGATAATATATAAATAAGATTAACATGTATTAATATAATGTTATGCTGACTAGTATTGGTTTTAAATGATTTTAATATTTTCTAAAAAAAATTCTAAAGGGTTTATGTTTACGCTGGTACTAACAGCAAGGTGTTCGCCTTAAAGCCTACATAAAAGGTAATGAAAAGGTCAATTCGTGCCGAGAACAAACCTATACTATTTATGGGTTTATTCAGGAAAACTGTTCGATCAAGATCGTTGATTTACCTTGAGCGGTTTCCGAGTTGCGGCGCACCGTCAGATTTATTAAAACCTAATTCGATTGTAAAAACCGAAAGTACGAACGAAAGTAAACTGATGATTTGCTCTGGCGCTTACTTTCGTTTCAATCAGGAAGTGATCTTTCGAAGCGAACTATGATTATGAATACAAAAGATCAGTTTAGAAATATGTTAATATTGAGCCATTGAAAAATAATTTTCTTACCAATTCATATTTATAATTACCTAAAACTCCACATAAACATTAACATTATAAAAAAGTAATGAACTTTCTTTGGTCGAAACTTTTGAAACAACGATGCTTTCTCCCATGATTATGGGAATTTAAATAATTGTAAGGACAATACGTTTTACCTTATTGCTGGGATCCAAGTCACAGACTTTGCTCATTATTCCCCCATCTCCCAGAAAATGACTAACTGAACCATGCCAATGCATGGTTATTAATTAAATGGGTTGCAAATGACTACAATAATACATTTTCGCACATTTGCGCTGCATATTGCCGATACAATTATAATTAATAGTTCCTTCAAATGTAACAATAATGAGTATCTCATACGCGATGTTAGAAACTTTCTATTTCCGTGCCAGTTATTTTCAGCGGAAGCTAACTTTGTTTACGTACTTTTATTTTTGTTTGGGTCGGTCAAGGTAAAAATATTTTACTGTTCTAATCTTTAATAATAACAGTCCGGATTAAAGTACGCTATCCGATTAAATTAAATTTTAATTCGCGATTATTATAGACCCCTCAAAAATATAAGGTTTTATTAAATTATTTGAGGTCGAAAACAACCCCCCTTTCTAAATTTAGTCGGGGATTTCGAAATGTAAAAGTTCCTTCTGTTACATCCAATACGGAAGGCTAAAAATACACGTTTAATTTCCTAAGTAATTACGCCAATGTAAGATGTAAACAAACTGATAAAATTCAAACTGAAAATATGGACAAAGAAAAGACTAACTGCGCAGATTAAAATTACATTTGGATACATCAAGGATATTCGTGCAATATATTTTGGAATAAATTGTACTTATAGTTAGATTGAATACTAATTTTTTTATTCTACTCAACAAACGAAGTAACAAAATTAAATTTATTGTCACTTGCCTATAAGTCTTACTGAATCCTTGAAAAATTCTCTGTGAAATGGAACTATTTAACCTTTCCTTATTAAGTGCAGGTTACAAACAAAAGGTTTAATTGAGATTGTACAGGGTGGTCCATTCCTAACTAAATAAATAGGTTAAAAAATTAATGGATATTGTTACATATTTTATTCAATTTTCTCATAGGGAAGTCAAAATACAACAAAATATAAAGAAGTCTGTAACATTTTTATAAGGGATGTTATTGTAAAATATTCGAGATATTGGGAACTCCTATTATTAAATGAAAAATATGTATTCACCTTAAATATGTGATATCCTATAACAAATAAATAATAGTGCCATGTTATAAGTATTATAACTTTAATTGTATCGAAAACTAAGTTGATAAGTTTTTATTTGCGAGGAATTTTTTGGGCATTTGAAAGATATTGTATACAGTGTGACCCATTTGTATTTTTTGCCCTATTTTAACATTTGTTTTTCAACTGTAAAACATAAAAATATGTACTTACAAACTTACTAGGCAATTTTTATACATGAGAATTAAAGAAATCATACTAATAAATTTTATATAGAAAATCTAACTACACCACTGGATTAAGCACCCTTAGAAATGAGTATATAGAAAATTTCATAAAAAAAATATGCACGTTCATAATTCTTTGGAAAAAATAAAAATCACATTGTTCTTATAAATTTGGAACAATAAAAAATCCACAAATTACCTTATTTATCAACAATATTGAAATATTATACTAATAATATTATGCTAATTATACGATAGTTACAATAATACTCGGAAAACTCAAGTTCGTGGAAGAATTAATGAAATTATCCCAAAACAACTGAAAATGATACCCATAAACTTACGAAAAAGTTTGTGGATATCAAAGTAATAAAATCCGTGAATCAGTGATTGATGGAAATAAATAAAATTTAAGTATTAAATATTAATATAAGTATTAAAAAATTAGATAGTGTTATTTTTGACAGTTCTGATTAAGAAAATAAACTAGTAAAAAGAATATGATTTTCATTTTTTCCACAGAAGATGAATACGCATAATTTTTTTATTAAATTTAGTATATACCTATTTCAAGGAGTGCTTAATCCAGAGATGTAGTTAGATTTTCTATAAAAAAATTGCTAATATGATTTCATTAATTTTCATGCCTAAATAATTACCCTGTAGGTTTTGATTTTGGGCAAAAAACTTGGCATTTTGTCCATAAGTACATATTTTCATGCTTTCCAAGTGAAAAAGAAGTTTGTCAAAATAGGACAAAAAATACAAATTATATGGGACACTCTGTATGTTACAACCTAAAATTCTGTAAGATTTATAGTCAGCAATGCATTATGGATTTTTGGAACGTACATCTCGATATTTTATGACTTTCTGCATTAACAGGACTAAAATATCCCGTTTCTCAGGAAATTAAAGCAGCACCTATTACATAATTCTAAAAATTATAAAACATTAATACATATGTACATAATTCAATTAATTAACAATTTTAATATAGGACAACCGACCATTGAAAGCACGTTAGGAAAAGTAGGTAAAAATATCGATTAAACATTTCATTTTAAATCCGAGCTGGTCTCAGCTGAGCAGTTAAGTTCGCGTGTGCAGGAAGTAAAAATAGTAGAACGAGCAGCAGCATCTGACACAGATGCGGGAGACGGAAATAATTTCGAACATGCGCGTCCCCCCGATTCCTCAGTACGATCGTAACGATGGCCAGTGCCGTGACGAGGGTAATTCACAGGTGCGAGGAGGCGCAAGAAACCGAAAATCTAGGTACCGACAAAATTTTTTATAACTTAAAGGTTTTCATACGCATCGCGTACTCGTTCCCAGTCTTGTGACTGAAACGTGACAATCACGGAACGAAATAAAAGGACGGATTGTGCGCATGACATGCGTGTCGATGATTTCAGTTTCACTTTGTTGCAGTTGCTACATAGAAAACCTAGTTTTCACATGCGTAATCGTGCGAGCGTTAGGTTTTCTATAATATTGGTTTACATCAAAATTTTATCAGTTACTAAATTTCTTATTTGCATTTATAATGGGGCTTTATTTTAACGTTGATTCATATTACATAACGGCATTTATTTTTAACTTGAAGATGAACATTTATCCTCAAGTTATTTTAATGCAAAAAGAGAAAAGGAAAATCACAATTAACGTAAAATGTACTTTCATTTAAAATTGTTGATCACATTCATAATTTGTTTGTTTTTATTGGCAGGTTTCCATTATATTAAATTAATCAAATTATTTTCACATTTATGAATTAACAACTTTCTTCAATATTATGAGCTAAAAAATATATAATTAGAATGGAACGTCAGCTTGTGGATACAAAAATAGTTTCTGACACGAATGTGAGGAAATGTAGATTTCCACTAATTCGCCTTTTTAACCATTCGTTCAAATTGTAATTAACAAGTAATCGCTTAATTAACAATTTAATTCTTTGTACACTTGTAATTCAGGAGAGCACATCATGTACAAACAAGTCTACAACCATTAAGCACGACACGAATGTGAAAGTTTTTCTGCACCTGACATTCAAACACCAAAAAGCGAATGAATCGGATTGAACTAGACCAGAAATCGGAAACGCGCAAATTCTCGGTTCCTCGTTCACTTATGTAACACAATTAATGATATAATGAGTGCGGTATTGTGTATTTTAAATTGCATAATGGATTTTCATCCTATTAAACATCTGTTTATCGAAACTTTCCCACAAACTGTAATTAAGAAATTGCCTACTAAAACAAACCATCGTTGACGGCGGATAAAAATCACATACCCAATAAACTTGCACAAGAACAACATAAAAAATCCATAACGATGTTTATCGGAATGTGAATGAATCCTACGGCAATTTGCATAAAGTTGTGACACCGGGGAACGGACGCCTAATTTTCCAAAGTCACACGTCTCGTTTGAAGATTGTCGTGGTAAAAATGTTAATTGTTTTTCTTTTAATTGCACCTCACACCTGACGCACAGATTAAACAGCCTAATTAAGCGATGTAATCGCATATATTATTTTGCAATTAGGAACTTGAACCGTATTCGGAGTAACAACGGAATTATATAAAATTCGGTTACACCGTCCGAAACACAAAGAGAACTTTCGCATTATGAAAGTGCGACGTTTTCAGTAATTGTGACATCGCCGTTTAAAATGCGGTTAATTTTCGGTTAAAATTCCCGCTTTTTGTTATAACATTACGGCATATAAAAATGTGCGTTACGTAAAAAAATGCGTTTTGTTACAGATCTATCGAAATGCCAGTTGATGCAAGTACCAGACGCAGTCTACCATCTGATGAGGCACACGGAACTGAAGACCTGTGATTTGAGCGACAATGTGATAACGAAAATACCGCCCAAGTTCGCCGTTAAATTTAGTCTGATCACCGATCTGAATTTGTCCCATAATCAAATGTCGAAGCTGCCAGACGAATGTGCCGATCTCAAATCATTGGAGCGGCTGGACATTTCGTACAACACGTTCATCTCCCTGCCAAATTGTATTTTTAAGATTCCCAAGTTGCTACACCTCAACGCCAGCAACAACCATATTGTTGGTGAGTAATTTCAATAAAACACGACCTCCTTGGTTTGGGATTAATAATATAATTTTTGCAGATATAGAAGTAGAATTTATGAAGGAAGCCCCGTCGTTGCAAGTAGTCGATCTCACCAACAATCCAGTTGGTCCCAGGATTCATGAACAACTGTCAGAAATAACCAATATGAATATTTTACTCACGCCGAGAGAGAAAGAGGACTGGGAAGATCTTACTATTTAAAAAGCGTTGTATTTATCAATGGACACTGCCATTATTACTCAATGCAAAAAGCTTTGTTCGCAAGCCCCACAGGTTGGGACGATAGTGCAATATTTACCAAATTAATAAAAAAAAACATGTGTTATTATGTATATATATAGTCTAGTGTAGATACGGAACTGACGAATTTATACTTATTTTGCAACAAAGACTTTTTGATTGGTTGAATTGTTGGTAGTCTTTCCAACGGGTGCTAATTTTAAGGCAGTTAGTACATTTAATTGAATGTAAAGTATTTGTATTTTTATAATTATTGTTTCCTTGTTGAAGGACTCTATTTAAAAAGTACTAATTTACGTGCTTACATTTAAGCACAGCTGTGTGCATAATTTTTATACTGACTTACGTGTTGTTCATATGTATATTTGTATATTAATCATTTTTGTACTTAATTTGACATTATTTGGATCCATCTGGTCATACTGTGATAGGAATAGATATATTCTTTTGTTAACGTCTAGATGTCCGCCATTCTGAATGTCAAATAAATTTAAACACAGAGTTTTTGTTTTATTTTAAGGGAATTTATGTTATAAAAAACATATCTTGCCTCTTCAAACAACGAGATATAATAATATTTAATTAAATACAATCATATCTTCAAAAACTGAAATATACCGTCGGAATACTAGTATTATTTATGTAAAATAAAATAAAAGGAAAAATCCGTCCATAATTAGAATTGTTGCATTAAACGGAGGATCAATGAAAGTATTATTTGTAAAAAAGGAATAAAGAACTGAAAATGGTGAGTGGGAAAAACTTATTTTTTAATTTTTTTCCGAAACGCGAAAATCCTATGCTTTCGATGAAAAAAAGGTGTCTGAAAATTATTCATAATAATGGTCACTTTATAAAATATTAGTGTAGAATTAATTAAAATACCAATTACAAATTATTTGAACTAATAAAGCTTTAAATAGCATCATCAGTAAAATTAAACTCTTTATTTTTTATTATTTAACTATGTAATTGTTAAATTTATAAAGGGAAGTTCATTTTTTATATATTTTTTTGCTCTATTTTCTATCAATACTGTGTCCTCCAAATTTTCAAAACCATTATACTACATTTATAACGAAAATTTTCTATTTATTTCAAAAGAAATCTTTTGTATTTGTTTTGGCGGTACTAGTCAGAGACAACCAATAATGTATCATGCGCATCTCCCTTCTCTATATCTGTCGTCTCACTCTGTAGTAGTCATATACATTTATGAGTATGCGCACGAAGTATAGATATATCTATACTTCGTGAGTATGCGCATAAAACAGTGTGTTTGTGTGATGTCCAAAAAGAAGAAGAAGAAGAAACTAACCTAATTTTGCCACATTCAACATATTTAAGAGAAACACCGTTTACGTTACAAGATAATATTTTCGATTTATAATTGTGGTCTATACATCCATAATGGACTTTGTTATTGACGTAACTGGAGACGTACAACAAGACAATCAACCGAAACCACAAACAAAAGTAAGTTTTGTTAAAGAATTATTAAAAGAATACAAACAGGACCTGTTAACGGAAGTCAAAGCCAAAAAAGAAGCTAAACCGAAATCGATTACCGATGCTTTCATAGTAGAAATGGGTTGGACTGGAAATCCCAATATTAATAAGAAGTGGAAGAAAAAAATGAAAAAGGAGGTTACGGTAACTGACAAGTCTGAAGTCAAAGAGGCACTAGCAAAATCAGTAATCACTCCAGACTTTGAAAAACTGCATGCGGTGCCGCGATATGATGTTTCAGAGAAAAAACTAAAACAAGAAAGACAAGTATGTATATAAAAAATGTTTTTATGTTTATTACATTTAGAATATTTTAGAAAGATAGGGAGAAGACTAAAGGTAAAAAATGGTATGGACTTCCAGCAACTGAAGTGACTGAGGAAGTAAAAAGGGACTTGGAGATCATACAAATGAGGTCTGTCTTAGATCCTAAACATTTCTACAAGAAAAATGATTTAAAAGTCTTGCCAAAATACTTTCAGGTAATTTAATTTTTTTTTACAAGTACATATTAGTACAACTCATTAATACATTAAAGTCATTCAACAATTATATGTTAATTATTATTCTTTAGATAGGCAAAGTTATGGATTCACCATTGGATTATTACAATAACCGTCTGACAAAAAAAGAACGTAAGAAGTCGTTGGTCGATGAACTGTTGGCAGATGCTGAATTTAATAAGTTTAACAAGAGAAAATACAAAGAAATAATTGAAGAGAAGCAGAAAACTCATTATAAGGCTTGGAGGCAGGCTAAAAGGTTGAAAAAGAAAAAATAAAATGTTATATATAATAAACTGTTTTTACAATAATTGAAATTTTATTGATTTCTCAAAATCCATAATATACTTAGAAAAATGTGACTAGTTATAACCCACCAGTGACTTCAATAGATGCTCCACTTACATAAGAACTTCTATCTGAGGCCAAAAACGAAATCACTTCGGCAATTTCTGCAAAACAAACCAATTAACTGCCAGAAACGATTGGAGCTCCTCACATACCTTCAGGTTTTCCAAATCTGCCAAGGGCAATGTTACTTTTGAACCTGTCTCTTACTTTGTCAGGCACAGTTTGAATCATGGGCGTTTCAATGAAACCTGGCAGAATGGCATTAACTCTTATTCCGAATTGTCCGAGTTCTTTCGCCGCCGTTTTGGTGAGTAATTCAACACCCGCCTTGCTGGCGCAATAATTTGATTGTCCAATGTTACCGTATTTTCCAACGATGCTCGCTATGTTTATTATGGAAGCGTTTTTAATTTTATTTTGAGTTATTGCGTTTGCGAATGTTTGGATTACCAAAAATGTGCCCTGTAAAAAAATAAATAGTAAAAATATAGTTGTTTCAGCAATTAATCACTACAAAATTGGACATTTTCATACTTTTAAATTTACATCAATAACTTCTTGGAAGTCTTGTTCAGACAGCTTCAATAAAAAATTATCTCTTGTTATGCCAGCACAGTTTACAATTATGGTTGGTGGTTTATTGTATGTGTTTATGGCTTTACTCAATGCATCTTGAATACTTGAAATTTGACCTACATCCACTTCTAAGCCAGTATGTGTTTGATCAGTTTTTGTGGGTAAAAGTTCTACAGTTTCAGATACACTTTTTAAGACTTTGTCTGCAGCTATTACACTGGCTCCTTCTCTGGCGAGAATTTTTGATGTTTCCCGTCCTATTCCAGATCCAGCACCTACGTTTTAAGACTAAAATAAGTGTTTAAAAAGCAACTATTTATTTAAAGTACCTGTTACAAATGCTAACCTACCAACAAGAGCCATTTTGATTTAGTTTATCTCTGTTTTGAGTAGAATGAAAAATATGTACAAATTTTCTAGGTGATAAGGAGCAGTCTAAAGGTCAAAGGCATTTTAAGAACCGTATTTACGCAAATTATATGGTTTATCAAGGACATAACTTTGCAGGTATTTTTAATAGTTAATAATTAATAAATTAAACACACAAATAAATAGAGAACCATTTTTATTTCTGAAACTTTTACATAAAATAAAATATTCATTATTACTTACATTTTACATTTGTTAACAAATGAAAATGTTCAAGATACCCCCATTGTTGCCAGGAGTTATCCAGCGTTTTGGATTCGTTCAATAATCGATGTCGAATAAACTAACTATAAATATTATACAATTGAATTTTTAAATCCATAAACAAAAGTTATTATTCACATTATTTTAGGAACACTTAAAAAAACACTGCGAAATTATTAGGTTAACACAACTTCAACGTTCAAAACATAATAGGTTAAGTTTTTAGTGTGTGCTGTTATAAAACTGTGTGATAGTCCTGCAATAAAAAATGTTAAAAACTTTATCAAAATGTGCGCTATTGGGCTCTGTGGGCATAAGCAGTTTTATTGCGGGTTCCTATTTAGAAAAACGAAAAATATTCCAAGTAGACAACCTTCCTGGACCAATATTTGGCTCCGTATCTGCCGCATCGCCCTTATCACCGGTGCCAGTTGAAAGTAACTCTAACAGGGTGTCACAGATTATGAAATACGGCTTTCCTGGCTACGACAATATTAGATCATTTGACGATTACGTTTTGAGTTACGACCGCAGAACTAGAATCGCACACTGGGTGTTTGAACATTTAACTCGCGACACTATTAAGTACGGGGAAGGTGTCGACAGGTCCAAGTGTGATTTTAAGGCTGATGAAAGTATACACAAATATTTTAGGTACAAAATACAACAATCTAATATATATAATAAGGGGATTATAAATGCCCGTTTATAGGTCAGAAAACACTGATTACAAACATTCTGGGTATGATAGAGGACACTTGGCAGCAGCCGGAAACCACAAGAGGGAACAAAAGCATGTGGATCAAACGTTCTTCCTCTCAAATATGGCACCACAAGTTGGTAGAGGTTTTAACAGAGATTCTTGGAATCGATTGGAGAAATATGTAAGAAAATTGACCAAGGTTTATACAAATGTTTACTGTTGCACTGGACCTCTTTTTTTACCAAGGTATTACTAATTGATTAGGGCACTGATATACATATTTAATATTTGGTATATTTTAGGAGAGAATCTGATGGAAAAAATTATGTAAAATATGAGGTAATAGGGGCAAACCATGTGGCAGTTCCAACACATTTTTTCAAAGTAGTAGTTGGGGAGACAGTCGATGGTAAATTGGAAATGGAGGCATATGTGATGCCTAATGCTGTAATTGATGACGATGTTCCTTTAACCAGTTTTCAGGTAATTCTTTTATAAATAAATATATTAAACAATTACACAATAAAAAATGACATACTTTAGGTTCCACCCGATAGCATTGAGAAAGCAGCTGGCTTATTATTCTTTGACAATATTGTTAGAAGCAAAATTAGTAAAATCAATGGAAAAAAAAATTAGTTTGTGAGAAGAACTAAGTAAAAAAAACAAATTTTTGTCTGTAAATCTGTATATATGTACACTGTTAGCATACTTGTATGTATCAAAAAAGGATTAAATCCTCTTTAATATCTTTAAATGTTTGTTTGTTTATTTCAAAATGTTAACATAATATTATATATTTATTTAAAACATTAAAATTGTTTTTTATATCAAACAAACTAAAAATGTAAATATTACCTATATCATATCATCTTATACACTTTTCTAGTCATAAATGAAATATATACATTTTAATAATACATCTGTTTTTTAATAACTCTATTTTATCCTGAGCTAAAAAAAAACATAATATATCTTGTGCATACTTGTCCTTATATGAAAATGTTTTTTGTTGTTTTCAAACAATTTATCCACCTCCTTGTCTCCATTTGTTCTTTGAGTACATTTGTATGTTTCAATGTCTTGCTTGTCTCCTTCAAGATGTCTAACCTATTTGAGGCATCCACCGTCAAAGTTATTTTCTATTTAGGTTTAAAATGTGCCTGAATCTGATCTGAAACTATTATCTCCTTCACTTTACTAAAAACTTTTTGACAATGTTCGATCAAAGATTGTTGCTAATATGGTAGCGGAATTGTAAATGATTGTAATAATTGACCAAACCCAAAAATGATCTTACTTGGGTCACATTTTAGGAGCGTCTGAAATTACTTTCATTTATGGACGAGATATTTCGTCCATAAATGAACCACCTATCCAAATCATCATCCACCTGCATTTTGTATGACAAGGGTATGAGTCTTCCCAGCCTCTTTTCAAATACCATTTCAAAAGTAATATTAAACAATGTTAAAATTCCTGCCTGACAACATTTAATAATTTATCAGTATAACTTTTTAAAATTATACTTCTAACATTTAGTCTATACTCATTATAATAGACAGCAAGAATTATCCTTGTTCACCACTAGTCCATAAGTGCCTTCTTATTTTATCTTATTCAGGTTTATATTATAAATATTAACCTTATTGCGAATTTGATCATAGTTCATAGTATGTATGTTAGATACAGTGTGGCCCATATGAAAGCAAGACCCTCTCATAGAATTTGTATATGTGGTCCGATTATGATCAAACGTAATGCATGAAAATATGTATCGAATATTAAGTAATTTTTTAGGGACAAAAATCGTAAATCTGATTTTATTTATTCGGTTTATTATCATATTTTTTGTTATTTTATATATAAGTAGGTGTATCATAATTCAAATTTGAATTATTGACGTGAACCATGTAATAATTTTTTATTATTGTAGTCAAAAATTTAATAAAATGAAAATGTATTAAAAATAATTATAATTTCACATTGAAGGTGGTGTGGAAAATCGGCGCATGTCAGGACGCACACGAAAATCCACTCCCAAGTTAGACAAAATTATAAAAAGCTTTCCATCAAAGACCCTCGCAAAACATCAAGACAAATCACGGAGGAAATTTCGATACAATTTAATTTAGATAGTAGTAGCAAAACATTAAAAATTACCTTTAATGATGCGGTATTACATAGCCGATTTGCAGATAAAACACCACTGCTATTAAACAAAAACAGAGCGTTCCGTTAGATATTTGCAAAATCCCAATTACCAAACACACGTTTATAATTATTAAAGAGTGGTTTCTAATGAAAAACTTAATTGTGCTTGAATGGCAGTCTCAATCTCCCGATCTAAGTTCTTTTGAGCACGTTTGGGAAGTAATAGACCGTCACATCCGTACAAAAAACATCAAAAGCAAACAAGAACTTATTCAAACCATACAGGAGCACTGGAAACAAATTAGTATTGACACATTACAGAGAATAGTGACGCCACAAAAATATTTGTGTTATTACTAATTTTTTATGAATATTAATAAAAAATTCGAAATATGGCAAACTTTTTCTGCAAAATGTGAACAACCATCATCTCAACGGTTTCATAATTAATCAATATTTGTAATATTTTTTTCAAAATTTAAACCTAACTTGTACTCCTTTTGAATATCGAAATCACTCACACAGTCAACTCGAATTAAAAATATAAAAATCTATTGAGTGAAGTCAGACATTTAATAACGAGACATTGGGTGAGTTACATATTTATTATATTGTTATCGTATTATACTTATAAAGTATACATATTTACTGAAATAATACATCTAATAATAATATCCTACAAATAAATTATTTATTCTGTTAATTTTACAAAGTTTTGCTTATTAAATTGTGAATTATGGTAATTAAAATAATAAAAATTGATTGCGAGTTCAAATCACTAATTCAGTTTTGAATTAAGATACACCTACTTATACATAAATCATAATAACATATATATATAAGACAAAAACTATTATAAAAAACTGAATAAATAGAATCAGATTTACTAGTTCAATTCAGTTGCTTACAAAAATGTTGTACTTTAACATCAAGTTTTTAATGGTGCTTATACTATCCGCAAGCATGTTTATCGAATCATGGTCATGCTCTGTTGATGACCCATCACCTTTATATGTTCGTCCAAGACGCTTTGTTAAACCAATTGCCAGCGAACGAGTAAAAAGAGAAATACAGAATTTGGACATCCTACAACCTATGGACGGGGGACTTGGTGACGATCTGATAACAATACAATAAATTTGTAACTCTCGTAATATGGTGACCTGAATATTTGAGTTTTTGCCGTATTATATATTAAAATATCACATTGCCAAAAGTTGTTTTTTCTTGAATAGTTTTTTAAAAATAAATTCATACTTATACCACCATATACACACACCATCAGTCTCTTGCACCCTAATATTTTTTGGCGAATAAGAGATAATAATATGTTATAATAATTTATACATAATTTGTTGCTTTATTACAAAGATTTTTAGCATATTTGTTTGTTTGGTTTGATGTAACACTCGTAAAAACAAAAATAAAATGAAATTAAAACCAAAAAAGTAGTTTATTGAAATTTGTAAAATTGCAAAATAATGTACTTTAAAGAAACACATATTTACTCTTATATTCTGTGACTTTTTCTGTTCTGAGGCAGTGGATTAATCCACCCAGGCACCTCCTGAGGGTTGTGGGCAAATAAATTCTTAAGTTAGTTTTACTAATTTTGGTTATTAAAAAGTTAATAAACAATTATGATACTAACGGAACTCCCCATTAGTTAGAATTCACTTTTGTCTTTTTACTAACCTTCTCTAACCTATCCATATCCTCCACCTGCATTTTGTATGACAAGCATAATGCATGAAAATATGTATTTAAGGTCAAAATGTCACTTTTTTTTTGGAATAACACCAAAATATATTAAGTAATTTTTTGACATAAAAATTGTAAATTTAATATTATTTATTCGGTCTATTATCATATTTTTTATTTTACTTTGGTTATTAAAATTTATGTATTCAAATTTGAATTATTGACGTTAACCTCGCATTATATTTTTATTATTGTAGTCAAAAATTTAATAAAATGAAAATGTTACCGAACACTACTCCTGAGGTGGGCAAAATTATAAAAAGCTTTCAATCAAAGATCTTCGCAAAATATAAAAGCAAATCACTGAGGAAATTTCGACACAATTTCGTTTAGATATTAGTAGCACAACAGTAATAAATCCCTTTATTGATTCGGGACTACATAGCCGATTTGCAGTTAAAACACCACTGTCATTAAAAAAACAGAGCGTTCCGTTAGATATTTGCAAAATCCCACTTACCAAACACACGTTTATAATTATTAAAGAGTGGTTTCTAATGAAAATGTTAATTGTGCTTGAATGGCAATCTCAATCTTCCGATCTAAGTTCTTTTGAGCACGTTTGGGAAGTAATAGACCGTCACATCCGTACAAAAAACATCCAAAGCAAACAATAACTTATTCAAACCATACGGGAGCAGTGGAAACGAATTAGTATTGGCACATTACAGAGAATAGTGACGCCACAGAAATATTTGTGTTATTACTAATTTTTTATGAATATTAATAAAAAATTCGAAATATGGCAAACTTTTTCTGCAAAACGTGAACAACCATCATCTCAACGGTTTCATAATTAATCAATATTTGTAATATTTTTTTCAAAATTTGAACCTAACTTGTACTCCTTTTGAATATCGAAATCACTCACACAGTCAACTCGAATTAAAAATATAAAAAATCTATTGAGTGAAGTCATACATTTAAAAATGAGACATTGGGTGAGTTACATATTTATTATATTGTTATCGTATTATATTTATAAAGTATACATATTTACTGAAATAATACATCTAATAATAATATCCTACAAATAAATTTTTTATTCTGTTAATTTTACAAAGTTTTGCTAATTAAATTGTGAATAAATAATTATGATAATTAAAATAATAAAAATTGGTTGCGAGTTCAAATCAATAATTCAATTTTGAATTAAGATACACCTACGTATACATAAATCATAATAACATATATATAAGACAAAAACTATTATAAAAAACTGAATAAATAGAATCAGATTTACTAGTTCAATTCAGTTGCTTACAAAAATGTTGTACTTTAACATCAAGTTTTTAATGGTGCTTATACTATCCGCAAGCATGTTTATCGAATCATGGTCATGCTCTACTCCGGACCCATCACCTTATTATGTTCGTCCAAAACGCTTCGTTAAACCAATTGCCAGCGAACGAGTAAAAAGAGAAATGCACAATTCGGACATCCTACAACCTATGGACGGGGGACTTGGTGACGATCTGATAACAATACAATAAATTTGTAACTCACGTAATATAGTGACTTGAATATTGAGTTTTTGTCATATTATATATTAAAATATCACATTGCCAAAAGTTGTTTTTTCTTGAATAGTTTTTTAAAAATAAATTCATACTTATACCACCATATACACACACCGTCAAAACTCTTGGATCCCCTAATATTTTTTGTACATAATTTGTTGCTTTATTACAAAGATTTTTAGCATATTTGTTTGTTTGGTTTGATATAACATTGGGCGAAACAAAAATAAAATGAAATTAGATCCAAAAAAGATTATTGAAATTTGTAAATTTGCAAAATGTACTTTATAGAAACACATAGATACTTTAATACTCTGTGTTTTTCTGTTCTGAAGCAGTGAATTAATCCGCCGAGACAGTGTCTTCTTGCGAAATGATTCGCCTTGAACTGCTGCAA
This sequence comes from Aethina tumida, assembly GCF_024364675.1. Taxonomy (NCBI): domain Eukaryota; kingdom Metazoa; phylum Arthropoda; class Insecta; order Coleoptera; family Nitidulidae; genus Aethina; species Aethina tumida. The sequence goes on along the minus strand of NC_065437.1, from coordinate 15,848,599 downwards.
TTAGATCCTAAGGGGTTGTGGGCAAAATAAATTTTTAATTAAGTTAGTTTTACTAATTTTGCTTATGATACTAACGGAACTCCCCATTAGTTAGAATTCACTTTTGTATTTTTACTAACCTTGTCTAACCTACCCAAATCATCATCCTCCTGGATTTTGTATGACAAGTGAATGAGTCTTGCTCTCTGAAAGACTGGGTGAACATTTGGCTTCTCATGTATCTTCACTGTCTCCACCATAAATCTTCCCAGCCTCTTTTCAAATACCTCTTTTTATCATTTTAAGAGTGGTTTCCTTGGTAAGATTAAGATTACGTTTATAATAATAATAATGTAATATTAAACAATCTCTGGCTAACAACATTTATATAACATAAAGATTTAGTATTTTCACCAGTATAACATTTTAAAATTAGGCTTGTAACATTTAGTCTATACTCACTATAATAACTAGCAAGAATGATTCTTGTTCACCACCAGTCCATACGTGCCTCCTTACCTTTTATTTTGACATTCGAGGTCTTCATTTTATCTTATTCAGGTTTATATTATAAACATTAACCTGATTCCCAATTTTTTGATCATAATTCATAGTATGTAGATATAGTGTGGCCCATATGAAAGTAGGACATCCTCATAGAATTTGTATATTTCGTCTGAAGTTAATGTAGGCTCAATACAAAGAATAGTGATAGAAAGTTTAAGCCACAAAAATATTCGTGTTATTATTAATTTTAATTAATATTCGAATTGTTCTCTGTAAAAGTTTTACGTTCTTTGTGACAGAATTATTGCTAAAATAGTGTATGAATTTTTTAATATATTATATTCTTTCTTCTAATTTGATGATTATTACTCATTAATTAAAATATTTTACATTACAGGTTATATTCCCGTGGTTTTTCTAAAAACAATGTATTATTCTTCTGGTAATTACATTCTTAATTTATTGGTAATCATTTTTTGGGTTATTTTACTTTATAGATTATTACATTTTTATTATTACCATTATTTTTTTGTAAGTACAAGCTTAATTTATTTTACTATATAGATAATCGTATTGAATTTAATTAAACATATGTATTTTTATTCTTTTTTAACTTATTTCCAATTTATTGATAAATCTAATTTATTCATTTATAAGCATTTTAAATTGTATAAGAGAGCACCATACACTAGAGGAATAGATATGTGTTTGTTTTAATGCACGTTGTTTATATAAAATATATAAATATATTTTTTTGTTAATGTTATATTAATGTATTATTTTAATATACTTATTCGACTTTTATTTAAAAAAAAAATTATTCCCCTTATAAATTTACCTAATTATTAAATATTTTCTAAATTTATTTAATAATGAAATTTTAATTGGTATTAAACTATCAAAGAAATATAGAGTAAATAAAAAATTAATTAATAAAGTAGGGTTAATCAAATTTTTTAGAATTCAACCACCTAAATGACAAAAGTCATACATGAAAAACAAAATATAGATTTTTTAATAACATTTTTCTCTACATATTTTATTAAAACTGAAATCTATTGAAATAAGACATGTAATAATATAATAATAATTATATATCTAATTTTAAATATCATACAAATACATTATTTATTCTGTTAGTTTTACGAAGTTTTGCTTGTTAAATTGTTAATAAAAAATTATAATAATTAAAATAATAAAAATTGATTATGTTCAAATCAATAATTAATCAATTTTGAATTAAGATACACCTACTTATACATAAATCATAATAACATATATACCTATAAGATAAAAACTACTATAAAAAATCGAATAAATTCCTGCTTATATCACCATAAACACACCGTCAAAACTCTTGGATCCCCTAATATTTTTGGGGTATAAAAGAAAAGTAATTTATTGAAATTTGTAAATAAATTGTTTATTCTTCCATAGGTTTTAGGAAGCCCGAATTCTTCATTTCTTTTATTACTCTTGTGATGCCACTCGGTTTGATAAAAAGTCTCGTATGATAAAAACTTTTGTAAGCAGTCCTACCGGAATGACATGACAATGTTTCGATAAACTTGCGAATAGTGTAAGCACCAATAACAGATTATAGTGTAGCATTTTTGTAATTGAATTCAATTAGTAAATCTAATTCTATTTATTCAGTTTATTATAATATTTTATAATTATATATTATTAAGATTTATGTATAGGTAGGTGTATTTTAATTCAAAATCAATTTTTATTATCATAACATAATTGTTTATTTGCCCACAACTCCTCAGGAGCTAATTGTAGAAGTTCAAGGCGAATGGGCCAACATTTCGTAAGAAAACATTTATAATTTAATTATTTCAATGCCTCAGCAATTAATTCACTGCTTCAGAATAGATGAAGACATACAGAGTATGTGTTTCTTTAAAGTACATTATTTTGCAATTTATTTAATTTATAGTCGAGTTATAAGTTATATTTAAGTATTTCATATTTCATACTTGTTTATCATTTATTCAGAACTTTGTAATGATTCATGAACAAATCTCGTATATTTGATTTAATTTGTGACATAAATTGTTGGAAAACTATTCGAAATTTCTTGTTCCTCACTTTTTCCTCAATGATTTATTTTAAACAGTAGTTTGAGTGGTAACAAACAAATTAAAAATTGGAAAAATAGAAGACAAAGAATGGGAATGGGAGTGGTCTGCTAAATATTTTTTATAACACATATTTAACTAACTGATATGGATTTAGAAATTATTTAAAAAACCAAATCAACCATTAATAGTGTAGCACCAAAAAATACAAAGACGGTGCACATGAGCATTAATTATATAGTGATTCGCAAGATATATAGCGTGATCATTATTATAGCTTTTTAAAATGTTAAATATTGCAGTCATAATTATTTTATTTAATGTGAACTGTTAAAATAATATTAATTTAGAAATGTTTTTGTACAGTATTATAATAACTTATATAATATTTTCTTATTCTATAAAATGTTACATTCTATTATTTTGAAGTGAGCTGAAAATAAATATAGCTTTTAATTTTTAATATATTTTGGTAACTTCATTTTTATCAATTTATATTCTAATTTAATTCATTATATTTGCCATTATATATATTTTCTAAAAATCGTAAAATATTTTATGTTTTTCAATTCATCACATTCAGTGTTCCGTAATATTTTTATTGTATTTATATATTATATTGTTTATTGCTTTATTATTGTATTTATCTAATTCATTATTTTATTTGTATTTTATTATTTATTATTTAAACCATAAAATGTTCAGGTTCGCCGTGATCTTTGTCAAAACTAAACACGTGAGTTCTTATTAGAAACAATTTTTTTGTGATAATAATTGTATATAGTGTCACATATGTTGTGTTAGTATTATGTTTATTATTCAGTTTGACTAATTATAATTTGATTTGAACTAAATTTTGAGAACTAGATGTTAGGAGAATTCAGGATGTCAATGATATCAAAATTGAAGAAGTAATGTCAGTTTTCCATAATAGTTGACGCAACGCAGTCAATGGAATAGGAACAGAACAATTCATTGTGTATTTACGTTTACTATTTTTTAACATTTACATATTCAGCTATATAATGTTATAATTTATATCTACTTGTAATTAAGTATTTTAAATAATTATTTTTTTAATAATTTAACAATAAGTTAAACTGTGCGTTTAAAATATATTGTAATTTTATTCCTATAAAAATTATATTTCTTTCTAAGTAATCTTATTGGACATTAGATCCTATTAGATACAATGTTTTTACTAAATATTATTATATCAAATTCGTAAAATTGAATATTTTTGGACTCTAATATTCCGGAATATTGTTTCTTATTGTATTTACCATTGGCTTTACAATCAAGTTCCATTACACTGATAAAATGTTTTTGATAAATTCTATATATATACGAGATACTGTGGGAGTCCCAGGCTGAGTTTGTGTTTGGAACTAAATTATTTGTGTTGGCAACGTAAAATTCGATTGGCCTCACTGCGTGGTGCAATGGCAGTTTTACATGATATTGACAGATATAATTCGAATAAAAAAACACCGAATGGAAGCACGAATTACTTGGCAAATGCGGATAATTATAGCGATACAATGTCGTCCGACAGCGAAGATATAAGGGAGGAGTTGAGGAATATCGAGAGCGTGATTACTTTGACCAGGAACAATATCGATGCGCTGAACGAGAAATTTGCTTGCTTTCAGAATCCGCCGTCGATGTATTTGCAGGAATACGAACATCTGACATCGAAACTACATGATTTGTTGGCACAGAAGAACAGATTGAGGGACCAGTTGAGCGGCGGCAGAGACAGTCCCGACGACGCGACCGATTCCCAATATCATCCTTCATATCAAGAAGTTAAATATGACACGCTGACAAGAACGAAATTCCTGCGGGCCCATTTGCCGAACCAGCAGCGAACCAGTGTACAAGTGCGCGAGGGCCTCACTCTCAGGGACGCCCTGGCCAAAGCCATGAAACTGAGAAACCTGATATGTGAAATGTGCAGCGTTTATTTGGGGGGCACCGATATCGTCGTTAACTGGGACACCGACATAAGCACGTTGAATTGTGAGGAAATCACTGTTAAAATTTTAGACAAATTCCCAATACACACCAGTATTTCACACAATTTTGTCCGGAAGACATTTTTCTCATTAGTGTTCTGTGAATGTTGCCGGAGACTTTTGTTTCAAGGATTTTCATGTAGGACTTGTGGATATAAATTTCACCAAAGATGTGCTTCTGGAGTACCTGCATTGTGTCATCAAGTAAGTATCATTCTTTGACTAGAACTATAATTTTGAGCAACAAATTTCTAAATAACAATAATTTTTTACAAAGCGTAATAAATAACTTGTTACTTTTATTCAGTTAGTCACTTTATTCTGTGGATATTTTAAGATATATAAAGTATATAATTGATTTTATTTCAATGGTGTTCCATTGTGCAACAACTATGATGACATTATAATTCATTTTTTGCAAATCGATGTAAAGCTTCTTATTTAGCCATAGTGTCATTGATTAGTTTAATGTACTTAGTCTTATGTATATTATTAAATTGTAGGAAATATTGTAATAGTTATCTAAAAAATTAATTGTAATGATTGTGTTCAATAACAGCAGCTAATTATACCACAAATTGGCTTAATAATTTTTAATATTGATATAAGAGCTTTTAAGTACAGTATTGGTTAAACATTAAGCACCAAAGTAAATATTTTAGAATCAATATTTTCTAACAAAATTCTCACTAATACTTTAATATGTCATAAATAAATATTGCATGATTGATTTTTCTTTCTAATATTTGAACAGATAAAATAAAATAACAAAATAAAATTTGTATTTTACTTTTAAGCTGATGTTCCAAAGAGTTTGAGTGAATTAAAATTAATCTAACAGTTTTGGGATAATAGTACATAATCATTATAATTTGTGTTGAGAGATTTGAATATAATTTATAAGACTATGAAAATACCATGAAGTTTAATTTTGAACCAATTCTGTTGAAAACCCACGAGAATAGTTTGTTATAATTATTTTGCCTTTGCTTGCCGCTTCTTATTATTTTTGTTTCGTTTCTTCCCATCCAGGACAACTTGTCGTTGATCTACGAGCGCATATTGTGCGACAGAGAGTCGGTGGCGGGGATACTGCATCCGGGTAGGGCCCAGACCAAGGCCGAGCCGGACGACATTGAGTTTCGTCCTCACGGTACCCTCGGACGCCAGGACCGGTCAAGTTCCGCGCCGAATGTGTGCATAAACAACGTCAACGTGAAGCAGACTGCGGGCGAGGAGATGCCGCCGCGGATCCGTCCGACGCTTCCGCGACTGGATCTCTCCGAGGTGCACACGGTGAACCAGGAGTCGAGGGTGACAAACCAGCTGTCGCCGACCAGTTCGGCGCACCCGAAACGACCCAGGGCCCGTTCGGCCGACGAAACCCGACCGCTGTTGACGACGAGGGAGAGCATCGAGGACTGGGAGATACCTGCCGACGAGATACTAGTGGGGTCTCGGGTGGGGTCGGGCTCCTTTGGGACCGTCTACAAGGCCCACTGGCACGGCCCGGTGGCCGTCAAAACGTTGAACGTCAAAATACCGACCGTTGCGCAGCTGCAGGCGTTCAAAAACGAAGTGGCAGTTCTGCGTAAGACTCGTCACGTTAACATACTTTTGTTCATGGGCTGCGTCAGCAAGCCGAAGCTGGCGATCGTGACGCAGTGGTGCGAGAGTTCAAGCCTGTACAAACACCTTCACGTGCACGAAACCAAGTTTGCCATATTCACACTGATAGAGATTGCGAGGCAAGTTGCTCAAGGCATGGACTATTTACACGCCAAAAACATTATACATCGCGACCTGAAGTCCAACAACATTTTCTTGCACGACGATCTGACCGTGAAGATTGGTGACTTCGGATTGGCCACGGCCAAAACGAGGTACTCTGGCTCGCAACAGTTCCAACAGCCAACCGGCTCGATTTTGTGGATGGCTCCGGAGGTGATACGGATGGAGGGAGAGAATCCGTATAGTTTTCAATCAGATGTTTACGCTTATGGAATAGTGTCCTATGAACTATTAGCTGGACATTTGCCTTATTCTCATATTAGTAATAAAGATCAAATTTTGTACAGGGTCGGACGTGGTTTTCTCAAACCCGACCTTAGCAAATTGAGGTCTGACACACCGAAAGTTATAAAAAGACTTTTAATCGACTGCATTAAATTTAATCGTATGGAAAGACCGTTATTCAAAGTTATCCTGGCAACTATAGAAAACTTCTTGAGCAACCACCCCAAGATTAATAGATCACACTCAGAACCAAACATGAACAGAACTAATCTACAGGACGATTTTACCTATTCGACTATACCGAAACTTCCGGTGGCCTTTGATTCGTCCTCTAATTTTCTATATAATTTGAGGGCTGGGAACATATAGCAGTCGGCGAAGAAGAGACGGAGCAGGTTTAAACGCGGGGAACAAAATCACTAAAGCAATTGTTGTTTATATTGTATAGTTTTTTTTATGGAAAAGATTGTGAAATATTGCATATAAATAATTTTAGTCGCTACTAGTAAGTTATTATGTATTGTATATTTATATTTGATTTGTTTTTTACTAAATAAAGGTCATCATACATATTTTAATTAAGTGGTTATTATTTAATAGAAAATTAACATATTTTTCTCGTCTAATAAAAGTTAGGTTAGGTTTATTGTATATGGAAATTGTAAATAATAAATTATTACTTATTCCATTAAAAATCACATATTTTGAAAATTTTCTTTTTTGATATTAAAAAATGAACTTTCCATTTTTAAGTTTGAAACTATTTTTTTATATGAGTATAGTTTAAAAGAGGGCTTTATTATTTTAAAGTGAATATTCATGAATATTTTATATTATAACTTTTGAAAATAGCTTTTAGCAATTTGTAACTTGCATGGTGAGGCTTTGCATTAATTTTGTGCATATATCCTGGAATATTTTTTATTCTATAAAAATTATTAATTTTTTTATTTTTTCCAACCAAATAATAAAAGTATATATATAATATATATATATATATATATATATATATATATATATATATATATATATATATATATATATATAAAATTCGCTCAATTAAAAAATTATAGGAATAAATAAATAAATATTTTGCACCTTAACATTTTTATTAAATTTTATTTAGGTTCAATATTCAAAAAATAAATAATATTAAAAATAAAAATATCTGCAAAATTGAATGCCTTAAAATGTTAAAAAAAGTTAAAGTGTCACAAATATGTATGTATGATTTTCTAAAATAAGACGAAGTCTTAATGAACAGTTTGGTATTAATTTAATGTAAGAATCAAAAATAAGTTAATTTAGTTTATTTTTTTTAAATATGCTTTTTTTAAGAATGTTTTAAAATGAGTCAAGTATAAACGTTAAAAGTTTAAGGAATTCAATTAGGTTTATTGAAGAGCTCCTGCCAAAACTTTTGGTAAGTTGGTGGAGTATGTTTTTAATTACATATTTTAAAATATATCTGTTTCGATAAAATTGAGAATAATTTCAGTTGGTGGTTTGTATTTTCCAGTGTTAATATTGTATTGTGATTGTCCATTAACTCTCTTATCATTTGCTATTTTTATATATTCTCACTAAATATTCGCATGTCCACGTGAATTGTCATCTGTGAATTTCGCAGTTGTACTGTATTTTTAAATATTTATTCCCGATATATCTAACACTTACTCGTTGATGTCACAATTTAAACCCTTTCTAGCATGCCATGACCTCGAACAACTCACTGAAAGACTAACACTTGTTTCTGGTTTAGGACCGAATTACCGACGCCTACTACAGAGCCCTTCTGACACGGCCGTCGGACACGAGCGCCGGAATTTTGCATCCAGGACAGGCTGGTTATCTACAAGCCAGACAATCACGCCACCCCGGCACGTTGGCTCATCACGATCGGTCCAGCTCGGCGCCCAATGTTTGTCTGAACAGTGTCAAAGGAGCTGTCGAGGATTGCCCTCGTTCCCTGTCGCTGAACAGAGCCGGAAATGATGGTGAATGCTCTCCGCAATGCAGGAGTACTCAAGCTTCGCCCACTGGGTCTTTGCAGCCTCGACGTCCCAGAGCACGATCCGCCGATGAGAGTAAACCTTTGCTAGCGCCGAGGGAAAGTATTGAGGACTGGGAGATCCCGGATAAGGAGCTGCTGATCAAGGAACGTGTTGGATCAGGTTCATTTGGTACTGTGTTCAAGGGATACTGGCACGGACCGGTAGCCGTTAAGACTTTGAACGTTCAGACTCCTACTGTATCACAATTACAGGCGTTCAAAAACGAAGTGGCAGTTTTACGTAAAACCAGACACGTAAATGTACTCTTGTTTATGGGCTGTGTTACGAAACCCATTTTGAAAATTGTAACTCAATGGTGCGAGGGTTCTAGTCTGTATAAGCATCTGCATGTGCAAGAAACGAAATTTGCACTATTCACTTTAATAGAAATCGGACGTCAAACTGCTCAAGGCATGGATTATTTGCATGCCAAGAGTATAATCCATCGCGACTTGAAGTCGAACAATATATTTTTGCACGATGATTTGACAGTAAAGATTGGGGATTTTGGACTGGCCACTGCCAAAACTAGATGGTCGGAGACACAACAGAATCGACAGCCTACTGGGTCTATTTTATGGATGGCACCAGAAATAATACGTATGCAAGAAGATAACCCGTACAGCTTAGAATCAGATGTTTACGCATTTGGTATAGTGCTTTTCGAGATGCTGACGGGACAATTGCCTTACAGTCATATTAATAACAAGGATCAAATCCTGTTCATGGTGGGACGAGGTTTTCTAACACCAGACTTAACGAAAATCAGATCCGACGCTCCGAAAGCCTTGAAACGATTAACCGAGGATTGTATTAAATTCAACAGAAACGAACGGCCTTTATTTAGACAAATCCATGCCTCCTTGGAGGGACTCTTAAGGAACCATCCGAAAATAAGCAGGTCAGCATCGGAACCTAATATGAATCGAACCCAATTTCAATCTGATGATTTCATTTACGCGTGCCCGAGTCCAAAGACTCCAGTCAATTTTGGGCCAGCGAGTAATTTCCTATTCCATTCTACTGGCATCTCCAATATCTAAGTGCATTTGTTCATAACACAAAAATCTAGATCTCAAATGTCAATACTATTAATTATAAATATTATTTTGTAAACTTATATGTTCGATGCATAATTATTATATATATTTTTTTTAAGTCACGTAATGAATAGTTTGCGGTATATGCAGTATGTTAGGGCTAACATTGTAGGGCTTAGCAGCATTATTATGTGTAAATTTCATGTACATTGGATTTCATAAATATTTTGTTTTTTTTAATAAACTATAACAAAATCTTTTTTGTTTTATTAGTAAATTAAGTTAAATTAATATAAGGCATATGACTTTTTGAAACAATGATTTATTTAATTTAAATAATATATACTAAATAAAAAGCCCAAAGTACTAGCTATATTTATTTATAAATATGATGGTAGAGAGTAATGTTACATAATTCCAAGTTTTGAGGTTTTATAAAGTTGTAATATACAGTGTTAGAAAAAATATGGAAAATTTTTATCCCCTAGGATTTTTCATATCTGTTGTAATGGAGGTAAATAAATGAGATACTTCGTGTTTATCGTTAGTATACTAGTATTGCTGCTCATCATTTTTTGTTTCGGGCTTTTTATTGGATACTTTTTTCAACAAAAAATTATGAAATATTATTTTATTTGCGGTCACTTGTTTATAAATTGTTAACATTGACACATTGCAGAGACTGGTAGATTTTATGCCTAAAAGATGCCAATCGCCACAAAATATTAAAACATTTAAATTATTATTAATTTTTTGTGGATATTAATAAGACAGTCCATACTTTTCTTCAGACTAAATTGAATTTTTATTTAAAAAAGTAAAAACCTATGATCAATAGATCGATCTTACAGTAAATTGGATTTGTTCAGATTTGCAACAGATTAGGGAAAACATTAAGTAACATTTGTAACAAGTAGATAAATGTTTCATACTTTTTTCCACCACTGTATATATTATACAAATATTATTGTTATAATTTAAGTATATTGAAATAAACTCACAATATTTAAATATAGAAGAACTTATTTTAATTTTAATCTTAAACTAAAGAAAATAAAACTTAATTTTTTTTTTTAATTTTCTATTGTATGATTTAATCTTTTTTATATTTTTAGTTATAAGACGTCAAACAAGTGGCGGTATGTATTGCGTTGGTTATCTTGTATTTCAGATTAGATTTAAATTGTCAGACGTAAGTTAGGTTATGTTTTTATTAAAGTTATTTTAGGTCCTACATATAGTCTTATCGCCTAAGCCTGTCCTTATCAATTTCTTGTTTATATAAAATTTAATTGGTAATTATAAACTGTACTGTTTCACCACGAATACCACTTTTAAATGAGTTTAATTAGATCGGCTTCCTGCCTAGTTAGACTTGGATTAAAGGAACATTCATCCAGAAATATTTATACAACTTCCGTAAAAATGGTTGAGGAAATTAAAAAGAAATTCGTCTTGCCTGCTCGATATGCAGGCAGTGAACCCAGTGTTTGGTAAGCCATGACATTTGTTGTGTAATAGATAATAACAATATGATTTGATGTTTAGGAATGAGTACATTAAATTGGCTGCTGAATACAAACCTCTGAATTTAGGACAAGGATTTCCTGATTATCCACCTCCGACTTATGTGACAGATGCTTTAAAGGCAGTTTCCAATAGTGACAATGTGTTCATTCATCAGTACACTCGTGGCTTTGTATGTTTACTTTTCACATGAAAATAAAGATAACCTTTAGCTCTAATATCATGTGCTTAAAAAATGGTTCATTTCTAATATTTTAGGGCCATCCAAGACTAATTGAGGCCCTTGCTAAACTCTACTCGAAATTGATTGGTAGAGAAATCAACCCTCAGACTGAAATATTGACAACATTAGGCGCATATGAGGCTCTTTTCTCATCAATTATTGGGCATGTAGATGTTGGAGATGAAGTCATAATAATTGAACCATTCTTTGATTGTTATGAGCCTATGGTGAAAAGTGCTGGTGGTGTACCCAAATTTATTCCACTCAGATTGGTGAGATTTTGTCAAATATGTTTATATAATATGGTGTGGTATAGTTGGACATAATGAGTCACAATGAAAATACATTTCAAATTCAAATATGCAAATTATTTTAATTAAAATAATATATATAATTATTGTCTAGAAGTTTAAATGACTTTTCCAACAAAAAATATTACCAAATTTATATTTCTAATGAGTAGAAATCTTTATAAAAAATAATCGAGTTCCGTCTGATAGAAGCAAAAAAAGTTTACAACAAACAAATGTAAAATTGTGATACGATAAATTACTATTTTTTCATATCAGTTATTACACATTTATTTCTATAAATAAATTAAACTATTTAAATGTATATTAAAGAATAAACAATACATTAAATGTTTAAATAAACAAAAAATGAACTTTATACTTCATATACTTAAATTAAGTTATTTATTTAACTTAAAATTTTAAAATAATAGTTTGTTTTTATAAGGAGTTATCAGTGGTTGTTTAATATTATACTATTATTAAAAAAATAAATGAAATAAATAATATATGGTATAATATTAATTATAAGTGTCAATACCACATAAAAGTTGCTAGTTAATTTAATTCTGATGCATGCATATGCATATATCTTATGTCCACCTAAACTGCAGTTACCCAATTTTTTCTTACTTTTTATTTGATGAAGTGCAGCAAGATGTTGAGGGAAGATTGCCGACGTCTGCTGATTGGGTGCTTGACAAAAAGGAACTGGAAGAAATGTTCAACAGTAAAACAAAAATAATTATTTTAAACACACCCAACAATCCTTTAGGAAAAATATTCACTAGAGAGGAACTAACGTTTATTGCAGACCTCTGCAAGAAATGGAATGTGCTCTGTATATCTGATGAAGTTTATGAATGGATGGTGTACAAGCCACAAGAGCATATTAGAATTGGTATATTTAATGAAATTATTATAGAAATCGATTTTTTATTGGTTCTTTTTATAGCTACTTTGCCGGGAATGTGGGACAGAACTATTACTATTGGATCAGCTGGAAAAACATTTAGTGTGACTGGTTGGAAACTAGGATGGGCATATGGACCACAACATTTACTTGTTAATCTGCAGCTTGTTCATCAAAATTCTGTTTACACTGGTTGCACTCCTATTCAGGTGTTTTATTACTTAATAATTGGGAAGTAAAATGAAAAATCTAAATGTTTTCCTTTAGGAAGCCACAGCTTTGGCATTTGAAAAAGAATTAGGACGCTTAGGACAAGATGATAGCTTTTTCCTTTCTCTAGCTAGAGATCTTAAGGATAAAAGGGACTATATGGCTAAATTTTTGGTAGATGTTGGAATGAGACCCACCATTCCTGAAGCTGGATATTTCATGATTGCTGACTGGAGCCCACTAGGTAATTTTTAACATTCTTAAATAAATGCTATGCTAATGCTATGTTATTTTAGAATCTAAAGTCGATCTGAATAGTGAAAAGGACAAATACAGGGACTACAGATTTACCAAATGGATGACCAAGAATGTTGGAATCCAAGGAATTCCACCCTCTGCATTCTACAGTACACCAAACAAAAAACTAGCTGAAAACTTTGTCAGATATTGCTTTATCAAGACCGACGAAAATCTCCAAAAGGCTGCAGATATTCTTCATAAATGGAAAGAAGGAAAATAAAATTATTACGTGATGTTATTTGAACTTTTATTGTCTGTTGTTAACATTAACTAATATATATTTTTGTTACATTAATTTTGATTGTATAATTTTCTTTCTATATATAACTACTGAATTTTATGTGGTAAACACATATTACAACATAGAGTAATTTTATGTACTGAAATCTCCTCGTAGCCAACGTTTAGCGTCACGAGAATCGTTTCCGTATGTTTTTCCAAATCTGTCAAAAATTAACAATAAATATACAGTTATTGTTGCAAGAAATAATAAGAGATAAACCTGAAAATAGCACCAGGTATGTGTCCTCCATAGTTGGGCAGTTGACCTAGATGTCGGTGATAGATTTCAGCGGGTGAAATCAGCAAAGGTGGATCCGGTCTGGAGATTGTAACTGGCGACCATTCGGTACTCAATCTTTTTCTGTAGTTTGCTGTGAAGTCGCAGAGAGCACTATTGGTCATCGCCTCATTGCTCTTGCCAAAAGAGGCATAGCCAAATGGCACGTGACCAGTAAATCCTACGAAATAATTTTAATTTATTGAATAATTCATGTTGGTGTTTATTGTCTTTTATTTGTTGTAGTTTACCATATTTTTGTTGTTGACTGAAGGATCTGTATCGTTTATCGTCCATTTTGAATTTGTCAATTTACATGTTTTACTTTGGGAGTATGTGACAATTTAAAGTTGTCAATAAAATTCCATAGTTACTTTAATAAGTATTATTACTATTTATTATTTTTATGTATATGATAATATGACTGAATTTTTTATTAATTTTATATTTTATTTATTATCTTTAACAATCTTTTAAATTTACTTTTAATTGTTTGACTTTATTATCATATTTGTACTTCCATTCACATAACTCTCATTTATAAGTTACAAAAATAATTGTGTATATAATGCAAAATATACGTTACCTGATTTGAGATGTTTATCAGGATCAGCATTGTCCATAAAGTAGGGGCTCTCACTGGAATGTCGGGGAGGATCGAGTGGTGGTTCATCCACCGGTAGATTTCTTATCACAGCAGCACATTCGGGCCTTACTTCGATCAGAGGCAATTTGAACTGACTTTTTACCAACTAAAATAAATTTTCTTTTATTTTAGTTCTCGTTTTTAAATATGTGAGTATTTAAAAAACGGCATGATCTTATATTGTATTAAAAGAAATTAAAATATAAAATAAAAATACAGTATAAAATTGTTTTATTTATACTTGCATCGCTATGCCGAAATTGCTCCATTTTGTCATATCTCCTAAGTGCATCATAATGAGCCTGCTCTAACTCGTATAAAGCATCTTTTGTGTAAGGCATATTATGTTGAACTTATGTTATAATTAACTAGAATCAGAAGAATATCTAACAATGTAATTCAAGCACTATTTTGCAGGTTGCTAAGGCACCAAACAAGTTAATCGATTTCGGTTTATTTACTCGTCAGTATTCTAAATTTCTAGAGTGATTTTTTTCTGATTCTATTTAAAATTTATTGCATATTATTTATGGTGGGAAAAAAACACGCAGCAACAAAGCACAAAAAGGTAAATACTTGAAATTTAATATAAAACATCTTACCGCTTTGTCTTCTAAAGTCTTGGGATCCCATTTACCGCTTTGTATAGCGCCAATAATCGCCAATTGATTGAGAGCAGCCTGGTCGGCGTTTTGCAATTTTTCAAATTGTGAAAGAGCTTCGGTAGCTTGAACGGTGTATCTTTGGCCGAAACGACTGTGTTCTCTTGGTACAAATCCTTTAAATATTGAATATTTTTATCGACTTAATAAATAAAATGGAATGTACAGACCTTCATAGCCAGGAACCATGGGATGCTTATACACTGTATCTCCGAGTCTCTCATTAACTATGTCTATGTCTTTGGTTGGTGGTCGGTATACCTAGAACGTTATTCTACAATTTAAATGTAATGTAATTGTAATACTATACTTGGTAATCATCTTTGGTTCTGTCAGACAGGACTAGTTTCTCGGCATGGTGAACAGTAGGATCCAATAGAACTTTATGAGTGGTGGTACCAAATGTATCACCTATTCGGTACTTGTACTGAGGACAAAAACCTGTGTATCTAAAATATTAATTAGAAAACACAATAAATTAATCAATAAATTTAGACTTACCCAGGTATAAAATGGGGATTAGGAGTTGAAACCAAATCCATATTGAAAATTTTGATTTATGAAACTTGAATTTGGAAAAAATTAATTGTGACCCATCCCCTTAATTAAAATTTATAACTAAACACATTTATAAAAAGTATTTATTATCATGACATTGTCAATTTTGATAATTAAAAATACTATAGTTACTATATATTTTTTGCGACTAAACAGTATTTAACATACTTAATTAGTCTATTAAAAAGGGCTAACAATATTTATGAATTTCTATAATTTACGTACCAAATTACGACGTTTTCGTTTCTTATAATTATTTATTTTCTTTGATATACACATAGATTTGATTGTACAGTGTATGCGGTCGGTGTTACATTTAATTTGGAGGATTTTACCGACACTTAAGTAATTGAGGGTTCCGCTTTACTTACCTCTTAATGTAAAGTTTTTTAGTTTATATTTTGATCTTTTGCAAATGCGTATGTCAAAAGTTAATAGTATAGATATAATTATATGCTATGCTATATTATATATATGTTTCAATAATAACAAACGAAACATTGGGGTGAATGCAGAAATCTTGATATATAAGGATAAAAAAGAGTGTATTTAAAAAATAAGCTTTATTATGTTAGGACATGTTTCTCATGTAACTGCGTAACAATTTATTTATCAAAGAAAAACGTTCCATCTGCCTTTGTGGAAGCATGTTCTCCCATTACCACTTTGACATTCAAGTCGCACAATCTAGTACGGAACAGGGCCACGTTGGGGCATGCAGTTGCTTTCATCCTTTTCGTCGTTATGGACTCAATGAATATATCATGGGACATAGAATGACTGCAGAAAACTAGAATCAATATACATGTTTCAATTTTTTGGTTTGAATTTAGGGTATTGGAGAGGTGTTTTAATTCATTAGAATCTGGATTACTCACATGTGTCCACGATGTTCACCTCCAGACATCCTGGTTGTAGGGGTCCGCCATTGTTGATGTAAAAATCCGCCGTTCCGACCGGACCGAGGAATCCGAAAAATCCGGCGTTGGTGTGAATACCGTCCACATAATCCGCATCGTCTCCAGATAGTCTCAGTTCCGGCAGCATTTTTATCGGAAACTCAAATATCGGCGCCGCCGAATCCAAAGCCGTAATGCGGCCCACTTTCGTTTTCAGCTCCTTTTTCACGCGTTTGCCAGCGAACCCCGCAATATGTGCACCTATACGAAGGTTCAAATTAAAGAACAATTCCTATTATTAAGGAGTACAAACCTAATGAGTGGCCAATCAGATGAATATTTTTTAAAAGCTTCTCATCTTTGTTGACTATTTTTAAAATAAAGTCACCTAAAATCTTGCCAATATTCATGGTACTGCTTGCCGCATGTATGTAGTTTTTTTTGGAGTGTTTTGTCCAATCCAGTGAAAGTACGTTGGTGATACCAATTTTTGCATACGAGTTGACAAATCTTTTAATAAAGGATGCGTCCCCTTTAAAACAATTGGTTACTTTTGTATCCCTGATTATTATTAATAATGTTCACCTTCACTTTGCCAACCATGAATTATAATTTTAATTGGTTCTTTAGCGTTAATTTTGTTCACGGAATCTTCGTCGATTTTGTCGTATGAGCCATTTTTGTTGTGCAACAAGAAGTTTAGATCTTGCGTTCTAACGTCTCGGAAATAGAAGTTTTTTGTCATTGTCAAGATTTCGCTTGTTGTTTCATTGAACAAGTTTTCCAAAAATTCGTTTGGTGTTGGTATTCTTGGAAAAGGGGGCTCTAAAAAAATCAAATAAGAGATTTTCAATGAGGTAATTTGAGGAACAATTTACTTGGACCATCTTTGATAGCATCGCCCAAAAGTTTAGCAGGATTCAATAAAGTTTGGGCCGCTCCTGAAAATAAAAGATTAATCGTAAATAAATTAATATATATTAATATATAACCCAGTTAATATTTGTTACTATTAATATTTAAAAAATTAAAATGTTATGTTTCAAAATAATAATAATTAAATATTTGCATAAGATATTTATTGACAGACAGGATTTGGAACTTGGGGGTGTCAAAATACTTTACTGGGCGCATTTTTGAAGATGCCATCTAGAAATTCCAAAGGGTTGGGCAATATTTGAGATGATCCTGAAAATAATTCATTTTTTGAATGAAAATAGACAACAAAGTAATTTGTCCTGAGTAGTTCACATATATTTATTAAAAGTATTAATAAACATGATATAATTCTTTAAAACATTACATAAGAGAGAATGCGTACAAATAGTAATAATTTAAATCTGAAAACAATCAGCAACAATTTATTACTTGGAAATAATTAAATGGTATTTTTTATAGACATAAGATGTCCTTGCATACCAACTACTATTGGAATCAAGTAAAAAGAGAACATTTCCTTTTGAAATCGTATCTAAAACCACAATTAAAGTAAGTGTGAAACCATTCAGGTTACTAATTTAAATTATCAGTTATGAATATGCATAATTGGTCAAATTATCTAAATGATTAAATTATCATGTTTATTAACAAATATATTTATTGTGATCATCGAATAATAATGCAAAAGCTTTATAACATTAATTCCTCACCAAAGGGAGTAAAATTGATTACAAATTGATATTATTATTATTATTATTATTAATATTATTACAAGTATTATAATTATATATAAAATAATAACAAATCAAAAACAAAATATACAAATGATATGAGTAAAAATATTGTTTGTTTTGCTATTCAATGAGATTAAATATTATTGTGATCATTAAATAATAATACAAAAGCTCTATAACATTAATTCCTCACCAATGGGAGTAAAATTGATTAAAAATTGATAACATATATTATTATTATTATTATTGTCAAATTTGTTAATTAATTTTATATTATATCTTAAATTTTTAGTGTAAATGGCAAAAATTGTTATCTTTTATGAAATAGATTTACTCACCAAAGGAAACAAAAACTAAAAGTATCAAAAATTTTAAGAGCATCGTGTGTACTATTATAGGGCTGTGAAACAAAACTAACAACAAAACCATATGAACAAAGAACATATGCAAAGTTAAGCCTTTCACAATATGCAAAGCAAAGTAATGAAGGTAATATTATTTTTTTAATAACGATTAATTGGTTTTTTTATCGCAAAGAACATAAGTAAACGGAATTATCACTAATGTTCCACTATTTGATATTGACTTGTTAATTTTATTTTGTTATTTACTTTTAATAGTTTTACTGTTATATTTATTTATATTTACTTTTATAATATAATATTCGGAATAATAAGAAAAATAAACGTCTAAAATTTTATTATTATGGAAAATATAAATTTGACAGTGTTAATGAAATACGTCAGTGACATTATGAAATACAATGCCTATTAAATTAGTGTGTACTTATCGTTCGATTTTCTTAAATTTTTCAATTGAAATTTACCTTTTACCCGATTGGAGAACTGTTTGCAACCGCGTAACTAAATATTCATCGGCAGGTTATAGTCGAACGAAAGATGTGTTCAAAAATTTCTGCAGAAGTTTGGGAGATTCGTCAACCAATTGTGTTTGTGATTCGGACGTAATACCTCTTGATTCGAAACACTCTTCGGCAAATGGCGTCATACCGTTATATAAAAATCCCGAAGTAGAGCCCAAGAAAATTGAGGAACCTCGTTCTAGAAATAACAACACAAAAGGTACAACATATTTTAATTGATGGTGCTCCTATTACAGTTAGTTGCTTAACAGCTATCAGTGATCTGAAGAAATGCTTGCTTAAAAAAGCGGAGAAAAAGATGTCGCAAATTGTTCATAAAGTTTCACGCGTGGAGAGTCGTTTGAACTCTCTGTTTCAAGGGGGAACGTGTTGCAGTTGTTGTAAGTGCGAACCACCTAAAGAATCCACCGATTCAAATGATCATGTTAATAATAAACTCGAGGGGAAGTCCAAATTAATTGAAGTTGTGGATTGTAAATGTGCTATTAATTGTTTGTGTAACGAAACTGGTCTTATTTGTTTTATTTTTAGGCAATAAGGAAATTGATAATACATCCACAGAGGTTCAAGAAGGATCTCTACTCAGTGTTCATTCTTCAGAACTAGAATTAGAAGTACACGATGAAAGTTAGTAATATATAATATTTAATATTTTCTAAATATACATTAATTTTTTAAGATTTGGACAACAAGGAATACACAGTTCAAGATTTATTTACAAAAGCTAAAGTCAGGACGCACAGAATACAGGATTCTGTTTGTAGTCGCCGGAATATTAAATTGGACAAGTCATATGCGTCTTCGAAATTAATGAAAAGTAAGTACAAGTAGATTGTTAATAACTAAAACTGATATTTCCCACTTTTAGGACATAAAAAGTATAAAGATTCAATAACTGAGGAACCATACGAGGTTGTTTACAGAACAAATAATTCAACAGATTTATTTCCGAAATCAATAGACTTGTCAAAATATGCATGTTTTTTTGTGTGATATTATAAATAATGAATATAAATAATTTTGTCACTGTTTAACCATTATTTTTTATACACCAAATTAAAACCAATGATATATAAATTATATTTTTCAGTCATATGTTCCCTCGAAATTAATGAGAAGTAAGTGTTAATAATTAACACTGATATTTATCACTTTCAGGGACATCCGAAGCTGTTTACAGAACAAATAATTCAACAGATTTATTTCCGAAATCAGTGGATTTGTCAAAATATACATGTTTCTTTGTGTGATAATGAATATAAATAATTTTGTCACTGTTTATTCATTATTTTTTTACACACCAAATTAAATTCAGTGGTATATAAATTATATTTTCTTTTGAATGTTTAATAACCTTCATAAAACAATAGTGTGTTGTAAAAATTTTACTGCGAAAAACTAGTTTATGGTCTTTTTGTAAATGTTTTGTCATTTATCATCTATATAGATGAGATCATGTTATATTGTATTACATTTAAATATTACCAAAGTTTAAATTCCGCCAAAAAAATTTAAAAACTCTTAATCATTATAATCCATTTTAATATAAATAGTGCATAGGTCACAATTTTGTCATCCTTTATCTATTAAATACCATTATTATAACACGACAATTATCATTGTTCATGTCGCGGGTGTCAGTGTAGACAAAATAATACAATTATGAACGAAAACCTAACACGCGAATTAAAAAAAATTAATTTAACAATAATAAAATGTCTAAAAGAAAGTTTATCAAGGAAAATGTAATTCGGCTCAACTTGACAAACGTTGATTTATGGAGGATTGTTTTGGAAAGTATAATTGAATTATTTTATTTCACAATCCCGAAATTGTTCATTTGAAGTTTCGTTTAAAGAAGTTTAATAATTTTTTGATTAATCGCCTAATATAAAAAAGTTCAATTTCACCAAAGTTATAATTAATTTAGTTGTTAAAATGGAACTGTTTTGGTATACCTGTGTGTTTATTCAATTTCGATGTCAGGTTTGAAACGAATGAACCAAATTTAATTTTGAGTTTCAGTTAAATATTTTAGTAACCCTGATTTATTTTATTTTGTTAAATCAAATAATTAGAAATAACAGATAACCGACACACGATGTGTTTTGTTATTTTAATATTGTTGCTATTATCTTACTTATTAAATTGTAAAGTTTTTTACAATATTAAGTCATACAGTTAAATATAGACAACAATTCCGTATTAAGTTTTTTAAGCTGATTTATCTTGGAATTAAAGTATTAATTCATTGTTTTTCGTCCAGAGATAAAGTAATTTAATTTAGAGAGGTAATTGTTACATAATTTAAATACATTTACAATTTAATTAAACACTGAAACATAAGAATGAATTTAGTTTGTTTCCAAAAAAATCTATCCACATTGTATTAAATTGATCAAACAAAAAACAGTAATAATTAAGTGAAATACGACAGGCTAAAGCGACCTGTCAAGAAGCTTATCTACCATGGGTTAATTTGAGCATTTTGTAAACACCGGTTTAATCCACAAATTATTCCAGTGTAATAATTATTTATTGATCATCACCATTATTCATTTCCGAATTTTGATAATTTCCCGAACCGGAAATTGTTTTAATTCACTTACGACCAAGGACGAAAAATAAAAACAATTTATTGTTTACGGGCTACTTTACTTTCGTGTACCCGTGGGAAATGAGATGGGGCTGCAACCCCAATAAAAACAACGTTGTAAAATTAATTGTCTAGAACGCTGATGCTCCGAGAAAATTATAATAACATTACCATTTACAATCGGGGCTTATAGGATCAATCCGAGATACGATTGATATTGTTTTTTCAAGGAATTATGAGAAAAAATTATGTTGCAATTAGGATAATCTCACATTTACAATATTTATAGTTCTGTTGCTGATTTGATTAAGTAAAACTGGCGAAGCATTTAAAATATTTAAAGAATTGAATAAACATGATTAAAAAAATCAAGAAGACGTCTTTTCAATGTCACCAGTTCATTTAATGATCGAATCGTTGTAAATAGTGATAATAAAAATACTATAGCCTTATAACATTAACAGTAAAAGGCTAATTAGTAACGGTTCGCATTTAATTTGACCTTTGTGGGAAATTGTTACAGAACGGAGATACGGGAATTCTTGTCACCGACGTTTCACTTCTCGTACCTATAATCTCGAGAATCTGAATGAACTTTAAACTTTTGTCAATTGTGGGTGTTTAAAAATTTAAGTACCGGATTTCGGGCAATAAATCATGAAAATAGTGCAGAGCAGATAAAAACGCCACAATGAGTTATATCGAAGTTTTAGCATCATTATCGTCATATCATTTCTGACAAGATCCATATGTACACAATAATAAATATCACCTTAAATCTAGTCGTAATCAGGCCAAGATATATTTCACATGTGGCCTACCAGTTGCTTTCTTTTTTTTAATATAGCAGAACTGTCGATACCATGTCAGTGAATGTAAGTGCCGCCTGTGATATATTCACGTAAATCATTAGTTCCGCGCTCACTATTTTATAAGCCGTTTCATTTGTCTTGTTTAAATCGAAACACCGCGAAAAAAATCAACTGGCAGTTCGTGTGCAACGTTTAATGGTGCGTGAGTGTTTATGCAATGTTTTCGCACAAGTCCGTTTTGGCTGTGCGGAACTTGGCGATTATAAATTTCACATAAATAAATAAATCGGCGTTTTTGTTTACACCCGCAATCACCACAAATTTTTCTTTTTTTTATTTATTTTCCCCCGTGACCATTCGAAAACGTACACGATCCCGGCTACCACACTTTAGTTGTGCCGCAAAACATTTCGGTCCCGTTCAATTTCCCAACTGCCAGCGAAAATATTGTATCGAGCCGATAATTGTGCATTTCCGTGAGCCGCATACTCCCCAGTTCATCATTGCGGCCATTTTTACCGTATTAACTCGGCGCTTGTGTTTTCCAGGACGAGGAGAGCAAAATTGTAACGTCGGAAAGGTCCAGCTGGGATAAGCCGGTGGAATTCGTTTTATCATGTCTCGGGTACGCCGTGGGTCTGGGAAATGTCTGGAGATTTCCATACCTGTGTTACCGAAATGGCGGAGGTAAGTGAAATAACCGTTAATAAACGGTATAAATTACTTTGGTTTCTACTCGGTATAACTCCATTTGCATTTAATTTTATTTAGAGGATCCGTATGTTTCCTAGGTTTTTAAATAAATTCTAGTTGAGTATGTGGTAATGCTATTTCTATCAAATAAGATTAAGGAGTTTAAAAATTCTAGAAATTACTAATAAATATATTTGCTATTATTCAAAAGCTATATGAACATTAAAATTAAATATATAAATGTCTTATTTCTATTATTATTTACTAATGTTTCGTTAGTACGAGTGCGTAGCATATTCAGAGGTCTGATCAGTTGACTAAGTTATCATTCAGTTGTCAATCAAATGTTAAAGAGATAACAGATCCGATGTTTGAAGATGCTGGCCACTCATGCCAGCGAAACGTTATTAAATAATTCCAATAAACGTAGGTCTTCGTCTACAAACCAGAACAAATATAGGTATTTAAACAATGGTCACGAAAGCCTTCACCTTTACAAATATTCATACTAGATTTTATTTAATTTATGTATTTTTTACTAATTTAAAGTTATAACTACTATTTATTTCACGAATTGTACAATAATTTTATATAATATATATTGTATAATAATTCAATAAAATCAGCAGGCCACATATTGTTGAAAGAAAATTTTGTTATTTTCGTTAATTTTATATGTGAATACTTATTCCATTTTGATCGTAACATACTTTTGAGACTTGTTGACGATGATAATGCATAAATATTTACAAAATACTAATTGACTATATATTAATAATTTTTTCTGGATTCGTGTTAATGTTCAAATGATAATAAATCACATGAGAGTTATTTACAAGTTTAAATAAAGATTATGTTATTATATTATCATTTTTATCAATACAATTAATTTACTGTCAGTTCAAAACTCGTATAAATTAATATTAACTATTAATTTTAAAATATAAAGAATAAATGTTTAACATGTTTCTTGGTTAATCAATTTTCTCACAATCACAGGATGCTGGCATTTTAAAAATATCATACTCCAACTTACAGTCGGAATAGGTTAAAAAAACTAATTCTATATACGATTGTACACACTTGTAATTGAATCCAACTAGGCTGTGGGTGCTGGAAAAAAATTCAATTAATAAGTGATTCAGAGACTATCACATATTTAATTATTAGTTACAATTTGCTTATTGTTATTTTGTTATGTCATTTTTTAGTATAAATTATGAATATTTTTAAATAAATTAAAATTTTTAATTTTATTTCCAATTCCAAGTTCCAAGTAATTATATCATTATTGTACTTATATATTGAAAATGTTAATATAAACTGATCGAAAAAAGTTAAGCATATTAACATATTTCGACCAAAATATAAATTTAACTATATGTTTTTATACGCCCTGTAGACATTGATTATTTGTGAATAAAAACGTAAAAATGAAAACAATAAAACCTTAGACAAAAAACAATGAGCTTGAAAAGCGCATCCTGGGTTTCTATTTTGTATTTTCTATTGCTCCGTGGAGTGTAGACTCTATCAACGGTCTCTAGAGACTAGACATGTACGAGATCGGCCTAGAGAAGGTCGCCCAAGAGTCATATCTAATCGGGAAGACAGATTATTAATCAGAGAAGTACGAATGGATCTATCACGATATAAGGACAATTTTAAATCGACTAATTGATGCAGGACTCCTTTGTCACGAAAGAGAATAGTGGCATCAAGAGTGAAATACTGTGATGTTTACAAATGAAAGCATATTGAGAGTATTTAGTGGTAGATGGATACGAGTCTGGACACCCCCAAGTGAAAGAATAAATCCACGTTATGTGCAAGAAGTTCACGCATATCAAGGTGGACCCATAATGGAATAGTATTTGAGCGTCTACTCTTATCAGCTATGCACAGAACATGTCTGGGATATGCTTGGAAGATCATTAATTGCTCACCAGCCCCGTACTTAAACTGCTAGAGAATTAAGACAACTTCTTCCACTTTAGATGAAAATCATCTGGATGATCTGATAAGAAGTATGCCAAGTAGGGAACAAGCTGTAATATGAATACGATATTAAATAAAATGGTGTGTTTTTTATTTTATACAGGGTACTTCATAAATTATCCGAATTTTTTTTACCAGATATGCACTACTAAATAATAATAATAACAGAAAACGAGATAAAAATGTTAAAGTTTATAACAAACCTTACTCTACAAAAGCTGTTCAAAGTTTAGCCGATTTCGCCGCACTAGTTCCAACGTTCTTCCTTGCTGGTGTTTCCGGAGACGCAGATTATAGGCGGCCGTTGCAATCCGTTCACGCAAGTCACCGATATTTTGTACTTCCGTACGATATACTTCGGTTGAAATAACAAAAAATCAGATAAAAATTGTTTGTTCTGCAATAATTGAAAATATTCAGAAGTAAACACTACACAAAAAAGTTGTAGAGTAAGGTTTGTTACATACAAACTTTTATTAAAAGCTTTTTAAGAAATTGACTTATTATTTAGAAGTGCTTATCTGGTTATGAAACACCCTGTATATAGGAACAAAATTTCCTATTTATTTCGTAAAATAAATTTTAAGTTGCTTCTGTTTTAATTTCTTATTGATATTTAATTCTTTTATTAAAATTCTACTATTACAGTTTTAATTTTTAACAAATAATCATTTAGTTCTAAAATAAGGCAATATGTTTAACTTTTTGCGAACTGATTATATACATATATGTATATAAATATTATATATACCCCACTGTATGTTTGCATGTTGTTAATGTATATGTTTGATTATACAGGTTTGTGTTTACTATATATTTCCACTCGCCAAATATGTTCTTTGCAATGGCTGGTTTATGCGTTTTTTTATGAACAGGACACAGGGGATCACCTTCTGGTGGAGTGTGACGAGCTTCGTTAAAATAATATTGTGACTTTAGACTGTGGGTGATATTTAAATGGGGTGTTTTCCTCCTAAAATTGAAAAATATTACCATTGCAAAAAACTATTATTTGGAGAATATTTACAATTCCGCATTTATTCTCTCTTTTGGATAATAATATGATTGAATGCACCCTATTTCGGAACAACTCTCATATTGATCTTCAGTTGGTCCTTTATGTATTGAATGAACGCAATTCTAAAAAGGTCCACATGAAAAAGACAAAAAAAGAACAAGTAATGAAATACTCACATATTTTATAACGGAAACATTATGTACCGTGGTTACTTCTTTATAGATATAGAGAAAAATTAAAACACATAAATTTCTACCCATTTTGATGTTAGATTTTCTACTACTCAAGTGAGGAATTTTATTATGAAATTAATCTATTTATGTGATTTTACCGCATGATTCACTTCCGTAAAACTGATAAAACCATAAGGGAAATTTATTAATAAAACTCATTTTTACCTTCGTCATTTACCACGAAAAAGTGTACAATTCTCACCTAAATAATTAATGCTCTTTCCTGCACGTAAGGAAAAAAACGGGGTACTATGAGGGAAACTCGGAAACACAGTAAAGACCATTTATTGGAAACTTTTAAATTCAGCAACAGCTTTTTATATTGTTTTTGCAAATAAGAAATGCTGTTCAGAGTTGCGTTGCCATGAATTACTTCAAGTAAACTGCTGTTCAGATAGTTTTTGTTTTCAAAGCGTTCTTTACACCACAGGGATAAACTGAACGAGATCAAATTTATTTGGGGTTTGTTTGATGTTCCGTTCGTTAATGCCGGTTTATTAATTATTATTGATTAGCTGAACAAATTAATAAGTAATACGATTTTTAATTTAAAAAACTGCGTCACATTTAAAAATTGGTTATTAAGATAGATAAATATAAACGGAAGTATAGAAATTATAGCTTTCAGTATCTGAGTCAGCCATATCTTTAGCATTAAATTTGCTGAAGGAATTCGAAACAAATTTATTCTACTCGTAATGGAATACAATAATATACCTTGCCTTCAACAGTCAAAAATAATTATAAATTAGTGTAATTGTTTATGGATTAGACTTAAATTGAGTCCTGACATTTGGACTTCTTTCCGGTGCTGAGTCGCGAGGATTCGAGTCATAAATCAGTCGTGACAATGATATACGACCAACTGTAAACCGCCGATGGTCAACACCATCTGACCAATCATGTCATTTAATAAATGCCATTAATAACTTCATCTATGTGACCGGTAAAGACCATCAATATACTAATAATAAATACACGTTCGGGCCAGATGTCCTAATTGGCAACAAAAATTAAATTTATTAATGAATCAGAATGGGTCAGAAGTTGGCCCGTTCGGCGACAACATATTTCAGTTTCAGTTGCAATGCTGAGCAATCTTCAGTGAGTAACAAGGACCATATTTCAAAGTTGAAATATCGAACGTGTCGTCGTTTCAATTGTTCGGCGTGAACATAAGCTAATATGTTTTCTTAAAAGTAAATTGGACCAATCAGTTAGTTGTGTTTACAGAATGTCAGTCTAATAAACTTTGCCAATAATACACGAGAGTGGTTTATATATAAACCGCTATATTCGTATAAATATTGACGTAACGTACTAAAAAAGGGCACTAACATTCAATTTCCCGCTTTTAATACGTTCGTGTCTAATAAACATAATATAGGTCTGTTACAGTTTATTAATTAATTATTTCTTTGTTTAGGAGCATTTCTGGTTACCTACTTCGTTATGATGTTCCTAATGGGCATGCCTATATTTCTCCTGGAATTATTGGTCGGTCAATATTCAGGACTAGGGCCAGAACAAGCCTTCTCTAAATTGGTACCCATTCTGAGTGGCATTGGGTACTGTACTTTAGTAGTCATAGGCTTAATTACAGTATATTATATGGTAATAATTGCATGGACGGTGTTCTATTTCTTCGCATCGTTCACAACGGACTTGGGCTTCGGATCCTGCCACCACGACTTCAACTCAATAGGTGAATGTCAATATACCAAAAAATTGATGGAACCCTGTTAAAATTATTATCTACAGGTTGTTTTAGTGCTACGGAGGACGAAAAGTGTGATGTAAGCGAAATCTACTACAACAAAACATGCATGTTAACGACAGAACTCTGCAAATCCCACAATTACCCTGACGCCATCAACAGAACATATTGCATCAGTGAGGACGGCACACGCGTCCCCATCTACAACGTCGTCAACAGAACTCTTGCGACTGCCGAATACTTTCGCGATTACGTGCTGGGCATTGGCGAAGCCGACTGGTACAATTTCGGGACCATCAGATGGGAACTGCTGGGATGTCTTCTACTTTCATGGGTGATTGGCTATCTGTGCGTGGTGCGCGGCGTCAAAACGTCGGGCAAAGCCGTATATTTCACCGCCTTGTTTCCATATGTGATCCTGACCGCCCTGGTCGTGCAGGGTTGCATGTTGGATGGTGCAGTTGATGGTATACTGGTCTATCTAACGCCGAAATGGGAGATGCTGTTAGAGGTCGATGTTTGGGCCCAGGCGGCTTCCCAAACCTTTTACTCGTTCGGAATCGGTTGCGGTTCATTAATAACCCTGGCGTCGTACAACAACTTCAACAATAATTGCTTGAAGGACGTGATGATTGTGAGTGCAGCTAACGCTTTCACTTCGGTCTATGCGGGTTTTGCGATTTTCGGCATGCTGGGCTTTTTGGCGCACCAGATGGGCGTGCCGGTGGAGGAGGTGGCCAGTGACGGGCCAGGTCTGGCCTTCGTGGCGTATCCGGAGGCGATTCTTAGACTACCCGCTTCCACTTTTTGGTCCATCGCCTTCTTCTTCATGCTCTTCATTTTGGGACTGGGGAGTCAATTTGCTGGGGTGGAGGCGATAAGTTGCTTGGTTATGGACAAGTGGCCGAAAAGTCGACATTACCAAGTGTATTTGACGCTGTCAATTTGTGTGGTGTGTTTCCTGCTCGCCATTCCGATGTGCTTTAGCGGCGGAGTATACATTTTTACGCTTCTGGAATGGAACACAGCATCGTGGGCGATCTTCCTCATTGGGTTTGCTGAGGTTGTAGCAGTCTCTTGGTGTTACGGTTGTACGTTGTTTTTGGACAACATGACCGAAATGGATATGAAGATGAGCAAACCTACCTGGTGGTACTGGTGGATTTGTTGGGTTATCATTACACCTTTATCATTGTTGGTAAGGAGATTTAGTAGAAAACAAATTTTGTGTGTTAATTGATGTTTTTAAGGGTGTTTTTATATTTCAAATGGCTAATTTTACAAGAACGTATTATGAGAATTACGTTTTTCCTTTGTGGGCAGACTCTTTGGGCTGGCTTATTGGTTTAAGCACTCTAGCTCCACTTTTTATAATGGCAGGATATTTGTGGTGGAGAGGCGAATATGTAAGTAACAACAGACATGTTGGAGTTAATTGTTTGTTAAAATTAATTGGGTCGAATCAATTTGTTTATTTATTTATCATTACAGTCTGGGATCGAGTGGTTCAGGCCGTCAGGTTGGAAACCGCAGAACTGGAAGACGGACAGTCAATTAACCCTTAACAAGGACCAGTCAAATGAATCTATTAATATAAGCACTTCAGTTAAAATTTAATCTGTGATATTTATTATGACATGGTTTTGATAAACATAAAACGACACTAGACATTTTATTTAAAACAAATGACTAATAAT
Source organism: Aethina tumida (assembly GCF_024364675.1). NCBI lineage: Eukaryota > Metazoa > Arthropoda > Insecta > Coleoptera > Nitidulidae > Aethina > Aethina tumida. The sequence continues at coordinate 15,818,791 of NC_065437.1, read as the reverse complement.
CTTTTAAGTCTCAGGAGAATTTCAGATAAAAACATTTTATTTATTTACGTAACCGGATGTTTGTAATTAATTACATACGCTTATCACAACCACATTAGCAAAAGCACACCAATTTTTTACACAAATTAACCGAGGCTAAAACTACAATGTTTTATTGTAATTATTGACATTGCTTTTATAAGTGAATTATATAAATAATTTGTAGCAAGTTGACAACTTCCATGATTAGAGAACATCGAGGAGCAATGGTGCAGGCCAATATCTGGTCAATAACAATATTATAATTCAGTGTTTAATCCAAACCATATAATTAAATCAGCAATAAAGTCGAGCTAATAAATTGGTGAGGGGTTTAGACGACATGGTGGTATTAGTTACTCTGTGGCAGTGTTCAATCTGAAAACAAACCACAAGGGTTTCAGGATTATATCAACTAGCAATTGAGGCCACAGTATCCACATCTTGAAGATGGGAAATTATATAGCCACCTAAGTTTTCTAATAATGCCTTCGCGATTCCCAAACGATTTCGAAAATGAGCTTTGGGATTTAATTATTATTAGCCATGGCTTATTACTTTTTATTATTTTAAGCTGCCCCAGTCCCAAGTAGGAGTTCGGCAAATACATTAAAATTAAATTTCCGTGTTTCATTTTTTATATTAAATTAAAAGTTTAGTAATATATTGAATAGAACAATAACAAAAATAGTAATAATACTTAAATCAATATTTTGGTTTCCTATGTTTATTTGTTTAATTAATTGATAATTAACAAGTTATAACTTTTCAGCATTACTAGAAAAATACAAATTGAATAATTCAATTAATTCAATAATAATTATTAGCAATTTTATATGAACATTCCAATAGTTGAATGAGTGGATTATTCAGTGTTATAATTTAGGTTTTGATTAAAACTGTTCGATTATATAATTTCATTTAAATATATATAAATATATATGACAAATGTGGGTTTTTATATAAATTGTATGTAGCCACATATATAATTTATCTGCTTTATTGTCATAATGAATGCAGTTTAATAAGATTATAGGATTAAAGCCCGGCTACGTTAATATTACATGTAACCACCGCAACTCGAATTTTTGTTTGGATAACCGGCGTTTAATTGCCTTCGATCATTGATAATTAATTTTCTAATTACGTGCTGCTACAAAATTTTCAAACATGATTTGAATAATTTATTCGAAAACTATCCACATCCATGTCGAAATATTTACTTTGTTGCAGACGTGACTGACGTTGAATCCTACACAAACAAACTTTTTTAAATCCATTAATGATGATAAATTTGCTACGTTTTATTTTTACACTTACCTATATGACCAGGAATGAAATTTTCATTTAAATTTAAGTCAATTTGCCATCACAGGAAAAAACGGTTAAAAATTTGTTGCTCGACTACTTAAAAGCTTGATAAATAGAAATTAAAAGGCGACTAGAAAACTGATTAAGTTCCAATGAAAAGTTATTACACGTTGGCGCAATTATAAACAATAAATTATACGCAACAGGGGTGACGCCGCATGAAATAGAATTCTGTTTTCCAAACTGTATGTACGTCTGTAATTAAACAATTCGGTGTGTGATTAACAAATTTTCGATTTTGCCGCAAAAGGACGGACAGGTGCTAATTAAATGAATAATGGGATTTATAGATTTTAATTGAAACTGTCATTCTACGTACTATTATTAATTACTCACTCGAAAAAATACTGCGTTGTGTTTTCTACGTATTTGAGCTCAATTTTCCACTTGCAAGTTACTGTACACTTTTCCAGATCTTGTTGCATAAAGTTCTGTTCAAAAATTAGTTGTAGAATAAATTAGAATAATTATATCAATAGAAACACTGTTCCAAGAAATTAATGCACCGCCTATAATTTTGTAAATATTTTTTTCTATTTAAGGAAAAAGTAAATTGTTTGAAATATTCTTATAATATTTTTTTTTGTTATTTGAAATATACCGATTTTAGTAAATTAGTACAACAGGTTAAACTATATAGCCCTTTACATTATAACCCTTTCGTTAGAACTTAACATATTTATCATCCCAATTTTCTTTTTCAATTTTCGCTAATTGTCAATATACAACGTCAATCTAGAAATTTAACTTGCGTTGATGTGCCCAAGCGGTCGTTTTAGTGGAAGAAGGTTAGAGTTACCGCAGAATTGCCGAAAGGATTTTTTGTATCCCATACATCCATTTCCTCCATGTTACAACGATACATGGAGACTGGTAACCATACTACAAGAGCAGGTCAGGGTAGAAATCGTGTTATAACTCCTGGCCAAGATTGTTTTTTGAGGCTTTTAACTCTGAGACAACGGATTGTGATCTTAACTCAATAAAATATATCTGGGGTATTCTTGGCAGACGTTTAAGGGACCATCCTAACCATCCAATAATTTAGAGGATGTGTCTTCTACTCGAAATTTGTGACATTTTGAATCCAAATGAAATTCGAACCCTGATTTTGAGTGTGAACAGAAGATGTGAGTCATTCGTAGTAGATTTGGAAATGCCCCATATTAAGTTAAACTTTTTATCTTTTATAAACAACAAATTTTGTTAATTTTTAATTTTTTTGGAAAAACAATATTTTTTAAGAATTTTTGTAACAATTATAAATACTTGTTTGAAATAATTGTATATATTATTTATTTATTTTTTCCGTTTTCAGAACACATTAATAACAATCAATAATTATTGGTGTGGAGCACTAATTTCTTGTAACAGTGTACGTTAACCCTATTGAATGATGAATGAGGGATAAAAAAGCTTTAGTATTGGTGCTGATCAATCTAAATGTATAAGAATTAGATTAAATGATTCATTGATTAAACTAATTATTCGTGATAGTTTTTGTCGATTTCCGGTTATGTTAATTTAAATTTCAGTCCAATTAAATGTTATTCGGTTTGAAATGTGGTGGTGATCGCAAATAATTGAAAATGCATTACAAGCCTGGCATACCAGTCGATAATGTTGTAGGCGGAATTTCAGCGCAGGCATCTGTTAATCTTATTTGCATGTAAATTATGGCACCTGACCCATGTCTGGTGCTTTTAGTGTAATGGTCAAATCGATCTAACATAAGCTTCGGCAAATAGATCCCTACTTATAGAGTCCAGACAATAACATGGCTCGGATTATTCAATAGTCCCCAAATCGGGACATAAATTTGTTTATATCAAGGGTGGCAAATTTCATGTATAATACATATTAAATCTGGATTGTCATGATAATGGGACTTCGATGTGGTACATTAATCATACATTGGTTTAAGTTTAAGTTCACCCTGTCAATCTCATGCTCCAATTTTCTTTAGTTAGAAAACGTTCAGTTTAATTTCTTGTCAGTTTCGTTCGAAATTTATATAAAATATTAAAAATCAAGGTAACGTTAAATTATAAATGAGGCGAATCGGCAAGTTTAAGAAAAGACTTGCCACAAACACAAGTTTACTGAAAATATACAACGCCATAAATAAATCAAAAGGAATCAGCATTTCTTTTACAACCGACGCTGACTGTCATTGCTTTTCATCAAGTGCCACATAAAAACCGTCAAATGGAGAACTCACGTACCTAAAATATCTTTGCGTGTTTGTTGTTATGTATTTAAAAACATTTCTTACAAATATAAATACTTTGTAGCATTGATTGTGGTTGATAAAATAACCGCAAGCGGAGAATTCAATAAATCTTACTGATGTCTGTGAGACTATCGATTGCTATCGGATAAGGGCCGGAACGCACATCACTTAGGAAATATTATTTTACAATTTGATTACAATTTTGAGGCCGATTGAATATCTCACGTGTTCCGGTAAATGGCCCGTACGCAGATTACTCGTAGAGTAATTGCTATCTGTAGATTTGATGGATGACTAAGTCTCAGGCGAATATGGAACATGTGTTTACATGTGTTAATTTATTATAATCCGGCCGCAAATCAATCTCATATCCAAGATATTTCCCTGATTGATTTATGAAGTTTTTATTATAGTACAATATTACTGGAACAAAGAAATCTTACTCTTATTAACATACATAAATACAGTAGTGGCCATAATTAACCCACCACCTATAATTTTGTGAATAAATTTTTCAATTTAAGTAAATAGTACATCGTTTGTATTAATTTGAAATATACCAATTCTGATAAATTCGTACAACAGCTCGCCGTTTCGTTAGAACTCATTCATCATCCCTTTTTTTTAATTTTCGTTAACTGTCAATATGCAATGGCAATCTAGAAATTTAACTCGCGATAAGTGTGCCCAAGCGGTTGTTTTAGTGAAAGAAGGATGGAGGTATCGTAGATAACATTTGCCCATCCATTTACCATATGTTACAATGGTACATGGAGACTGAGGAGCATACTAGAAGACCAGGTCAGGGTAGAAATCCTCTCCTGCTCAACATAATTTTTTGAGACTTTGAGGTTTATGAGTACAAGAAGTTTACAGTCTTAGTTAAAAAACGCAGAAGGGGTTCAAATAAGTATTGAAACTGTTCGACAACGTCTTAGGGAACAAAATTAGCAACACCGTGTTAATGCTCGAGGCCTAACCTTAACTGAGGATCCACACAAAGCCCGGTTCAATTTTGCTAGAGGGCAGGTCAATTGGCTAGAAGCGGGTTGGGAGCTGAGTTCTGTTTACAGATGAATCTAGATTTTGTCTGAACACATGAGATAGAGGCGTTCTTGTGTTTTGACGGCCAATAAAAAAGAAATTCCCAATGTAACTTCGTAAATACCACCTTATTTGGTGGGGGCTCAATTGTGGTCATCCTAATTGTCCGAATAACTTAGATACTATTGTATATTAATTGAATTGGATGACAATGTCCTATGTTATTGTTAAGGGTATAGACTATTTTTTTCAATGTTTCAAAATTTCACACTAGGTGTATCCCTCCAACAGAAAAAAGGACAAATTCATATTCTTTTAATCTTAATTACTAAGCTCGTTTCGTTTATTTATTGGCTACAATTAAAAAAAAAAAATAAACTAAACTAAATGTAGTTAGGGATAAATTATTTAACATTTTAAAAAGTTGCTATAATAATGATCACCACTGTATATACATTTTCGGAAACTTGTTTGTCGTTCTACTTAATATGTTGCGACAGTTTGGTAAAAGTTGAACTGACCCAAAACAACTTCGAATGCCGAATACCCCAAACATGTTATTGATTGTATTTACAAATATGGAAACGTTGACGTCGTCTAAAATGACAAATGTTCAACTTTTCTTTTCCCATCGTCATAAATAACACGAGTGATCATTACGTCGAAAATAAGGAAATTTATGTTGAATACGGAATATTAGAAATTTAGTGATACAGATGGCCAGATATATTTACAATTCAAAGAGAAAGTTTGAGCCGTTGGAAAGGAACAGCAGCAACACGTTGTCGGGCCGGAAGTACAAGTCTCAGCTAACTATTCACCAACTGTTACCATAAATCTTTCCCCCATTGCAACTTTATAACGGCAGAAACGGGTCGATGGAGAATTTAACTTCTGATCTAAGAAGCTGATTAAGTAAGAAAGTGCATTACGTATTCTGATAACTTATATTTTCCTCGATCGAGTTTTCCATTTATTGCCCGACTTCAAAGACACTCGGCCCATCGCAAAAACTAGACATTAACAAATAGGGGAATAGCAAGAAAAACTGAAAATAATTCGATTTGCCGTTTACATGTACGAAATCTTGAATTATTGTGATCGATTTTTCTTATTTTAGTCTTCCTTAAATGGACCGACCTGTGAGCTTTAAAACTTGCTGTGATTGATTTGGGGTTTGGTTAAGGCCAAAGCCGGGGCCTTAATTACTTTACCACGGATTTCTTAGAAGTTCAAACGAAAAAGTTTTGATAATCGGAAACTAACTCAACTTCATTATTTAAACTAAACACGTAACTTGTTGTCGACTATTATAAATCAATCCTTAATAGTTTAACGATCCTGAAGTTGTTTCTTCTGGCTTTAAGGAAATTTAATTAGTTTGTAATTAGTTTCAATAATGCTTGTGCATTTTACTCGTTTTGTTGGCTACTTTGCAACTTCAAACGCTTCTTACGTATTTCTCGTCCAATTTCTGGATATTATTTTAGTTTTTAAGTAGGATAATGATTCCCAAGTTGGGTATTAAGTTCGTATTTTACAGTCCGACTTTTACTTAATTAATTTGTGAGATGCAAAAAAACATAGTAAACGAATTTGCAAAGTTTCGAATGTTTGCATGTTGTTAGTATTAGTATGTAAAGACCAGGATCTGAAGTTACCGACCACGTCGTTATTCCCAATTATTGATTGTTCCAGTAAGCGGAAACTTTGGATACATAAAACATTGTTGAAAGTTATGCCGAACAAACATATTTGCCAGGTATTAACCGGAAAAATTTAAGGAAACCTTGGAATTAATCACAAAATAAAATAAGTGTCGATCTTTTATTAGCATGTAACTTTTAACCTCCAACAAGTTCTTCAGTTAATGAAACAAGACAGTTATAATGCATAGAACTGTATAAAAATTATTTCAGTTAAAAATATCGGGGTCAGTTGGACAGCATACCCATTGTTTTTCCATCATGTCGAACAGTGGAAAACGAAACGATCCGACTTTTGTTTGAAATTTAAAAAGCGCGAGCTTATTTCCCAAGTGCCTTTGGCAATATTTGCGCTGTACAGAATGATTACTCCTACATCATGCATATATGATGCGATGGACAGGCACTTGCAGTCCCCATTTACTTTATTTCGTCCATGTGATGGACGAATCATGAATAATACGCACTAAACTGATCAGCGGAATTCGTTGAAAAATTTGTATCATTCACAATGTGATTTCCAAATAGAGTTTTTTCCAGGGTGTTATCACTTTTGCCATCAGCGATTCGTAGTCGATGATGACAGTTTTTAGTTAATCGCATGGATTTTGTGAATGAATAGTTAAACTAAAGTTAATTATTCTAATTCACAAATATTGATTTCATTTTTATCATATTTAATCATTTGTTAATATGAAATTATAAGAAAAGTTATATTTCAACCTTGCCAAGACTCAGAGAAACAAAAAGAGACGGTTCAGGGTTTTCGGCTAAATAAGTGAATTGTTTTCCATATTATTAAATAAAATTAGTGAAATTAGCTACGAAAAAATTTGTCTTAGTTCGGAAAACTTGAATAATTCGAATCCCAAAACAAAATCCAAGGTTATCTTTAACTGAAATTAAGGCTAATATAGAGGAAATGAGACTTGTTAAAATTATTTCAAGGATTGTGAGAAGATAGTTAGTGGATGGAGGTTTGTTTAAATCCAGAACAGATCCAAAATTGTTTAATTGGTTAAAAGACTAAAGCACTGATGAAATGCGACATAAACATTGTACAAATTTAAATGAACTCATCACAGCAATTCAAGAAGAAGGAATTATGCCTAAAATAACCACTTGTATAATTAGCATAATTACAATTCAAATTTTTTATATAACTGTATTTACTTAATGATATGCAACTCTTAATGAAATAATTATAAGAATAAAAATATAAATAAATATAAGACGTCAGTAAAATGACAATATTCAACCTACACGAGGTACTAGATGATTGTTTTGGAAGCATAAAATTTTTATGAAATGATCCTTTATATTATCAAAAAAGTAAAAAAAGCTTCGATTTGTTATCTGTGATTTATAAAGCTTAAAAATTAGAAAATATGGAGAAGAAGACAAATTTATCTTCACAATTGATAACTTATAATTACCAAACTCGTTTCGTCTATTTACTCTCTAAAATTAAAAAAAAAACTAAACTAAATTATCATAAAAACATCGTTTTTACAGCAATGTACTGCAATTTCCATAATACGTCATCTCGATGATTCTTCAAAAATGGGAAGTAACTATTATTATTAAATATAGAATAAATATGTATGGAAATAAATTACGAAATGTTGCAAATATAATCAATCTTGTGGGTTCGAACACAACGTAGTAAGATAACGATTTTCTGTTTCTAATTTTAATCTAAACCTCAACCGCAGTATAAGTGGATGTGGAATTTAACTGATTAATTATATTAATTAGTGGTAACCATAATTTATTTTTGTTGATAAATTCATTGTGGGTTTAATTATGAAAATATAATTAAATGTATTGTACTATTTATTTTGAAAGTTTATTACAGGATTTGAACATTATGTTACATTTTGTTTGCGTGCTATTGTTAATATTTGATAATACATACTTTTTAAATATATTGCACATGCAAAATAGATTGGTGATAAATAGAAAAACTGCAGATTTCCGCAAATGATTGCGACAATTAACGGTACGAAGGCGTATATTAATTTATACGTGAACTCCGAGTGATGTAAAAACTGAAGAAATGAAATAATTAAGCTGTTCTGAGTAAAAAAACACGATACATATGCATGCATTGTTATTTATTTAATATAATCTTAAATCTCCATGTACGCCCATTTTTCACTGAAATGTACAATTTTTGCCTCATTCTTGACGCATTCACCATAATTTGAAATAAACATTATTTGTTTTGAAACTAAATCATTATTTATTCTGTTGACTCTACTATATAACATAAAAATTTTAATAGTAGAATTTTAATAAAAGAAATAAATACCAATAAGAAATTACACCAAAGGCAACTTACTATTTATTTAAAAAATATTCATATATATTTATCAATTTTTTAATATCGATCATCCAGATGATTTTCATCTAAAGTGTTGTCTTAATTCTCTGTCTTCTGAACAATTAATGATCTTCCAAGCATATCCTAGACATATTCTGAGCAAGGCTGGTTAATGGGAGATGTTCAAGTATCACTTAATTCCATTATGGGTCCACCTTTATGTGTATGAACTTCCTGCACATAACGTGTCTTAGACTTGGAAGTCTCCAGACTCGTACTGGCCTTCTATCACTAAATATTCCAGTTTTCTATTCTTCATTCCACAATTCTCTTTTCTGATTTTCCACGCTAATCTCACTGCATGATAGGCAGGCTGGAATGGTAGCCGCTTTATGGGTATTCTGTAACGGAATCCTGCATCATTTAACCGATTTATAAGTTTCCTTGTGATTATATGACGTCCAGTCTTCCCGGTCAGATGTAACTCTTGGTCGACCAGAAACCGTCTCTAGAAACCGTTGATAGAATCTGTACACTACGGATTGGTCAATATTAAATGTAGCGGATACATCACCTTCTCTTGAGCCAGCCTGAGTCTGAGATTTTAAGAAATTTGATTGACTGAAACCCATGTTCCAACAAAATCATGGTTTAAAAGTATTATTAATATAAAAATATTCAAAATATATAAATATTAAATAAAATATTGATTTTAACTTTAGTTATTCTTTGAAATTAACTAATGAAAAATTATATAATATTCCTTATCTGAAAAAAATTGAGTACCTAAAATAGAACTGAGGAAAAAATATAGATTTCCCTGAAAAACACTAAAAATTTTGAAATAAAACAGATATTTTCCATTAATTTATTTTATTTATTATTATTATTTAGTCCAGTTAAGTTCTTAATAACAAAATTCAAAAAACTACAGTCGGTTCTGGAATATCTTTTCTGTCAAGAGTAAATTTATTGAGTTAACTAATGAAAAAATATATTTATTGCCTATCTGAAAAAGTGAGTACCGAACATAGAACAGAGGAATATCGATTTTTCACAACACTGAAAAATTTAAAATACTGCAGATATTTTACATTAATTTATATTATTTATTACTATTATTTAGTTCCAGTAAGTTCCTAATAACAAAATTCAAAAAAGTAAAGTTGGTTCAAAAATATCTTTAAGATTTATTTATTGCCTATCTGAAAAAATTGAGTTACTAAAATAGAACTGAGGAAAAAATATAGATTTTCCTGGAAAACACTGAAAATTTTAAAATATAGCAAATATTTTACATTAATTTATACTATTTATTACTTTTATTTAGTCCAGTTAAGTTCCTAATAACAAAATCTAAAACACTACATTTGGTTCAGAAATATCTTTTCTATCAAGAAAAAATTTGCTGAGTTAACTAATGAAAAAATATATTTATTGCCTATCTGAAAAAATTGAGTACCTAAAATAGAACTGAGGAAAAAATATAGATTTCCCTGAAAAACACTGAAAATTTTGAAATAAAACAGATATTTTCGAATAATTTATATTATTTATTACTATTATTTAGTCTAGTCAAGTTCCTAATAACAAAATCTAAAAAGCTACAGTTGGTTCTGGAATATCTTTTCTATCAAGAGAAAATTTGCGTTAACTAATGAAAAAATATATGTATTGTTTTTATTCCCAAATAATCAACGCATACAGGACGTACACAATGTACATTTAAATTTATATTTTGTTTGAAACATTGATATTGGAAAATTTTATAGAATTAAACAAAATTTTATTATTTATTATATTATGTTGTAAAATAAATTAATAATTAATTCCCGTGTATATTTGAAACATATTTTAAAACAATTTTACGTTAAAATAATTTTAGTTAAAAGCGACAGTGACAAATTTGAGAAAATTATAATTGGAAACCAAATTTGTTGTGTTGTTGATTGTCGATTTAATTGTTGCAGAATGTAGTAGTAAAATTTAAAATTGCATTTGTAAAACGAACAGATAGTGGCAATTTCTACCGTTAAATCACTAACGATAAGTCGAAACTGATTCAGCGCTCTAATCAATATGAAACAGCTGAATTAAAGGCATCGTTAAATAATACATTTGTTTGTGTATTTGCGCGGCTTATCAAACATTCAACGTGTACAATGAATGTCACGTTTTATTTTTCGTATTTGAAGAATTTGCGTCGGAAGCAGCTTCCTTCTGAAAATCTGACACCGAATTGTTATCTGAAACCATCACGTGCGGCTTTGTGATAAATCACGGCCCGCACAATTATCCCCTACATGCAAGTTTTTTCGCATTTAGTTTTTATTTAAATGTAACATATTTGACATTATCTGAAATTCAATGTCATCACAGGGTCGATCCCTTCTCACGAACAAGACATCGACAAAAAGAAACAATAACATGTTCTATTGGCATGTTATCTCGATGTCAGTTCACAGGAGACATTGTGTAAAATTGAACATTGGCATGCAATTCGTACAAAAAGCGATATATGACACCGTGTTAGAGATCGAAAGCTGTTGCGGCTTTACTTATCTATTTTTGTGCGATTGCCGCCAGGGGATCCGTGTTGTTGAACCGGGTGAAACAAAGGAATACTTTTTTAGACGTTGCGTTGACAAGCCCGCAAAACGGAAGCAGAAAGAAAATAAGCCGGGCCAATTGTATAACAAGGTGCCATTAGAAAAATTGGCCTGACTTGCGTTTAATTCTCTTCCTCTTTTGTTCGGTCCAAAAATGGGATAGTTTATGAACTTTCACTCAAATTAGGAGCAAATCAAATTTCATTTAAATGCATTCCGTTTTGTAGATGTAAAAATATTCGATCCATCAATGCTGATTTTAATTTTAACTATTGGTTTTAATAATCCAATAATAATTTATTGACGTATAGAAAGTAGATTAATGCCTAACAATGAAAAGCATAAACCAATATCATTTCGGGAAAAATTAACGTTATTCGTACAGAGAATTGATATAAATGAAATTTAATTCAGATAAATTTTATTGACACGGTTGAACTGATGCTAAATTTAATTACTAAATATGATTAAAAACGATAGTATACTATTGGTTTAATTTAAAATTGAATTTCTGTTTATTTTTTATAACATATTGCGTTTAATATATCTAATTTCGTCCTTTATTTAATGTTGATTACAATGGAAATTTTAAATAACTTAAATCTGAGCTCACAGGAAATTGAAAAAGTTTATAGCAACAAATGTCACAAAATATTAAAAAAAGATAATTAAACAGATACATTAAAAATCTAATAATATACAGGTTGTTCCAATAAAATGAATTTGTTTTCACTTTTTGAGAAATTGGAAATGAAATTTCGTTCGAAATATATTAAAAAAGCAGTTTAGTTCAATTCATAAAATTTACAAGTATAATTACAATTTATTGAAAAATAGTATGTACCTTTAATAAAAAATATATTAAGAAAAAAGAAGAGAGTAATTAAAATAAATAATAAAAGTTAAGAAGAACAATATGTTTATTAAAATTCATTTCATTGAAAAACAGTTCTATAAAAAAGTTACAATTAACGATAAAATATTTTATTGTATAGATAAAGCAAGAAATAAATAATCACAACTACACAAAATTAAATTAATGTTAAGAATTATGTATGTGATATTAAACTAAAGTATAATTTAAAAAACTTTTTAAAGAAATAAATATATATATATATATATATATATATATATATATATATATATATAGGCAGACAGGCACTGTTGCAGCACAAAGATGCCCAGACAAATTTACAAACCTGGTAGCTGATGGAGGATACAAATCTATTTAATGCAGACGAAATTGCACTGTTTTGGAAGATAATGCCAAACAAAACATTCATCTCTAAAAGCGGAAAAGTCTGTTTCTGGATTTAAGGCAGCAAGGGATAGAGTTACACAGCTGCTATGTTCTAATGCATCTGGAGATTGTGTCATTAATGATGGTGATGGTGCTTTACAGATCGTTAAATTCTCGTGCTTTAAAAAATCAAAACAACGACGACCTGCCAGTGTTTTGGCGTACTAATAAGAAAGAGTGGGTTACAAGCCCTATTTTTGTGACTAGTTACGGAATTGTTTTGTTTCTGAAGTTGAAACTTATTAAAAAAAAAAAGAATTTAGACTTCAAAGCAGTTCTAGTTTTGGGTAATGCACCAGGTCATCCTCGCGAACTTGAAACTATGCATCCAATTATAAAAGTGACATTTTTACCTCCTAACACGACGGCTTTGCTTCAACCTATCGACCAAGGAATAAACAAGGCCTTTAAGCTCTCTTACAGTAGACCAGTCTTCAAAATCATATTGGTTAATATGGAATGTGATCCTGATATTGATGTTATAGAATGTTGCAAGATATTTAACATAGCAAAATGCATTGTAAACATAAAAGAATCATTAGAAGAACTAAAGCCACACAAATTGAAATCATGCTGGAAAAAACTGTGGCCTGTTCTGATTGCGGAAAATGAAGAAGAATTTGTGCATATTCAAACTTTGACTGCAAACAAATTGCTAATAGAACAGGAACAGGAGTTGCTTGAATCGCAAGATGAAGATTTGACTGAAACCGACTTGTTGTTAAATTCACAGATCATTGAAGAAGAGGCTTCAACAAGCACTGGAAACGTGACATTTAATTTGAAGTGAAGGTTTAAGAATGGCAAATGAGCTTTGTGAATATCAGTTTGAATTGAAAGAGCGTTTAAAAACTGTCAAGCAAGAAAAAATTACAAAATTCTTTAAGCCATTGCCTATACCTGAAGATAATAATTTATCAGTATGGTCAAAAACAAAATCGATTTTTTTATATATTTGTTTTGTCAGGAACGTATCCCGTATTAAGAATTTAAGAACTAAACGCAAATAAAATAATATTTCATACTTTTATCAAGTTGAAAAACGTATCTGATAAAAAGACCTCAAAAAAAAAAACGATGAGTAGCAGTATTAGTATATCGGACGGTAAACACAATCCAAATTTTAAAAATATTCCCTACATTTTGTACCACTACATATACGGATGACTTTTAGGTGGGTAATAAATTATATACATATCTAAAAAAGAATAACCTGCGAAACATATTAAAATAAAGGTTCAACTAGTATTTCAATTATTTATTCTGTATAAATTTAAAATGAAGAATTTCGACGATCAAAGGAAAGGAACGACCGATGTACCAAAATAAATCGAGGTCGAGTTTTTAGTTTTCGACGTTAAAACGGTCCTTAAATCATTTGACTTTGTAAAGAGGGGGCTGCCCTGTCTAGGCGTCGACCATAGTTCGATTATTGGATTGGAAACTGTCCGGCACCTTTTACACTACACTGGCCACGTGATCTACTGCGGCCATATCCTGATTTCGCTTAGCCTGCTTCTTACTGATAATGTATGGCTGTACATGCACTAGATAATCGGCGGCGCTGCTAAAAATCCCCGCCGCCACGGATAAACTTCAGATTTACAAGCTTACGTAATGTTAATGTTGAGTTCGAAATGACCACAAGAACAATGTATTTAGTGGCTTTATGGACACTTACCAGCTCGGATAACGAATAACCGTAAATTTTACATTACTTAAACTACCACCGTACACCATGCACATACAATTGTCCTTTTCTAATTTACTATCAACTACTCAAGTCAAAACCACCCCGTATAACAATCCGGTATTACGTACGAGCATTAACGACGTACGAAAACTGTAAAGTATCCAGACGATACAACGGAGAATTTAATTAAAGACACTGACAACGTATTTGCTGTTTATTAACATTAATATTCATATTAGTCCAAAAATTAATTTAGGGGGATGGTACGGCGACGGCGTTACGGCTCGGACAGACTTGCGGTCTAATAAGTTTCCGTTGCATTCCACTTTGTTGCTGCGGTCGTTTCAAACCGAAACTCACTATTGTCACTGACAGTATTGCTGAAAGTGACTTAACGTATTTCCCTTCGTCACGTTAAACTTTATTCAAGGCTTTTGCACTGATGGATTTAAAATTCACTGTCGAAGCGAAATTTGAGCCTAAAAAATGAATAATAAATTTTTTCTTGAATATTTAATTAGTGATTGGAGTGTGGGAGGTTTTATGTAGTTGTTTACACAGACTTGGGATCAAATAATAAACCATATTGGTGAAGCTCTAGATTAATTAAAACTTAAGATATGATATTTCATTTGAAATTTTATTATCTGCTTAGGCAAATGGTACAAACAGCTTGAGGCGTATTTTAAGATAATTAAATAATATATTTTTTACTTGAAATATAATATGCTTTCAGTAATTAACAAGTTTCAAAATAACAGAATGGAGGGAAATGCATATTTAATTTTGTACTTGTGTAATTTTAGTTCGAAAAGCTCTTATTTAGTTGGGGCAAACGCAGCTGACAAACTTTTTAATATAAACATTTTACTTCAGTACACAAAACTTTAAGTAATGAAAACTACAACATAACGCAAGAATTATAAGAAATCCAATAAAAAGTAATTAATTTTCAGTTAATGTAAAAAGTTTTTCTTTCAAAATTAGGCAAGAAATGTTCACTGTAAATTATTTATTCGAAAACTTGGTTAATTTGTTCTATAGGGAAATTGAACAAGTCAATATTTCCGTCCAAATTAATCTTGACACATTTGCACCACTTTATTGTTTTATTAAAATGTGTAATTAAAAAACTTTTGGTAAAGTAATATCTGCTTTGTATACTTTTCTTGTATTGTACTGATCAATATTTTATTTGACTCTAACGAAACTTTATTAATAGAAAAACTTAATTGGATATTGGATGAAAACTGCTAATAAAGTAACTATTGAATCTGAAACAAAAATAAAATAAAGATTACTTCAAATAAAATAAGACTATTTAGAAGACGACAATTTCTTGAAAAAAAAAAAATGTAAATCTAGACAATTATTATTATATTTATTAATGATACGAGTAATTTAAGGGATTAATATAAATTTATATTTTGTTTTATGTCCAAAACTATTAATTAAGAAGCGATAATACAATATAATATAAAAAATATATAATAATATCTTTTAGTCGACCTTTTATAATGTAAGTTATAAATTATCCACTAGTTTTTGGCTGCCTATAAAAAAAATGAATTATGTCTATAAGTATATATTTTGATGCTTAAAACTTAAAATGCTTATTAAAATCAGACAAATTATATGAGGGTCTCCTGCTTGTAATAATAAATTGAAGGTTTAAAAATTGATAAATTAATTGATTTTAGATGACAAATAAACTAACTAACATACTAAATTTTCATATTTAAAAAATAATCTACAACTTCTAAATAATTATAAATATTTAGAATTAATATATAACATAGAAAAGAAGTTCAGGCTCTTTAAAATATATAATTTAATATTTTTTTTAAATAATGATTTTAAAACATTTCGAAACATTTAATAGAAGGAAGAATTAATGAATGAATCTCAATGAAATGAATAAGTAAAGAGCCAATTTATAATTTTTGCTTAAGATATTAGAGAAATATATAAAATATATATTTATATAAATATTTATTTTATTTTAAGAATATCTGTAAAATATAATTAAAATTATAGATTGAAAAAATTTAAGTTTTTGAAAAAATATATATTAACAATATAATAAATGCCACGTGCCACAAAGGTTCTTAAACCTTCCTCTTATTTGACGATTGTATATTTCTTATAAGAGTTACACGAACTAAATTTACTATTTTGCGATCGTGACAGCGGTTGGTAAAAAGAAATGTGAAACATCTTCCTTGACTGTGTCATGTCGTTTGTATGTCTGGCAACGTTCGTTTGTAAATTACATTTATTACAGTAAAGTGCGTGCTCCGAGCGTTGATAAGACTCTTATCTGGAGCGAGCCACGTCGGGTAATTACATTGTTTTAGATAAAATTAACTTATCCGAAACGAGTGTACGGCCTTCGTTTACATATGTCCTGACATAGTTTTCCCCGTAGCCTAATACTTCACCATTCTGTTTATCCACGGTTTGTAGGAATTTCACCGCTCGCTGACTTTAATTAAGAAAAAGATTTCTTTTCACTGCCTGCTAATGAGTACACAAAAATTTTAAAAACTTCATTTACATCGCCATTCCGACTCCTCTCTTTTACTTCTTCGGGTTCTTCGGCAAACAATCAAATTTAATTAGCCTTTTTACTTATTTATTAGATTAGGTAATTAATTTTAGGATTTCCGCTAATCTATTATTGATTAATTTATGGAAATATTTTGCAAATAATTGTTTTATTAGTGGTTAGATTTACTTTATCCTATATGCTTTTATAAAAATAAATAACATTACACCAAAATAAAAACATAACATTTAAAATTGGTGATTGAAAATGTATTTTAAGTCAATTTGGATATCGTAACGATACAATAAATTAGTATTATTTTTTTAAATAAAGTTGTTCCTTCGGACACAATTCCACATAAATTTAGATTTCATAAGCTTCTAATGAGTATAATTAAAGGAAAACATACAATCCTTAATTGTTAATTAAACGAAAAACTCGTGTTTTGATTTATGTCGTGTTCCCCCTTATTTGCCCCATACAATTCGATATCCTGGCTTAATTAGCGTTCAAAGATTCCTTTTGCGGACCGCCTTTAGACGTAAAAATAATAATAAAGACTAACGTACCGTTGCCTTAAGGGAAAGTTGTCCGTTTTATCCAACATTAAAGTCATAAAGAAATTTATATGCCCAATATCATTAGTGGAACAGTGCCTAACAAAATATTTAAAGAACGGCTTAAAGGAAACATGAGGCTTTGATTAACTGAAAAAATGCGACGAGATTTTAATCAGCAAGAGGGATTATTGCTGACATTAAAGTGAATGGGTTTTTTGAAAAATCATTTCAATATGTCTAATATTTATTAGCGTTGATGTTCTTTCATGGTATTAGTGTTCGATTAATAATGGAAAAGCATCCACATCGGTTATTAAGCGGATTGGGGGCAACTTACTTAAAGTTTTACCAACTTATGCGTAAATATTGTAAAGTGTTAAATTACTAATTAACATAGTGACAAAGCAAATGGTATCACTTTGTGTGTGTATGTTATCCACAACAAACAAACAGTGCCGTTCACAAATCAATTCGCGTCGAATGGAGGAAATGACATGGAGGTAGGGAAAACTGTTACCGTCTTGTGCGACTATAATGATCCATCAATGCTCAAAAACAAATCCCCAGGTTTATTTCGCCCGAAACTACTAACATCTATATGATTCCCAGAAGACTGCAAGCCGACTTTTGGGACGTCACGGAGAAGCGTCATTTAATATCGTGCGTTTAGAGAACAAGATTTATTGGTAAATTAGGGGCTCATTTAAATGAATGATGAGTGCACGAATGTGAATTAATGAAGGAAAACTGGAAAAGAAACGACGGATAACGTTCTCATTTGGACCTTTCGTACGTCACTGATAGATTAACACTATTGATCAATGCATACAGTGCACATCGGCCTTAGATTGCACGTGGGGATATTGAATTGTGCAAGTTTCGGAGCTGTTCGATACAATCATTCGATGTTGGACTTCCGAGGAAATCTCTAGCCTTTGTCAACATCGAATATTTCTTTTTTTCTATTATCTTACATTTCTATATTAAAAAAAAATAATAGTTTATAGACACTGCCGATAGAAGTGTAAATTTAAAACTTTTAGTATTAAAATTTGAAATTTCATAATGTTTGAATTAAATTTATCAGTATCAATCTCTTATTCACATCTATTGACACTCTGAGCAACAATTTTATGCATGTTTATATGGTTTTTTATTATTTAAATATATTACGGGCTGTAAAAGATCATGATAAAATATAAATACAATTCAATTGAAATATCAATTAATATACAATCATATTATTTATTATTTATAGTATTTGTATTTACTAAAATTTCAATGTATCTGATTTTTAACATTATTTTAATTGTTTGCATCATTGACATCATTAATTTCAACAATATTTAGACCTTTTGTACTTTCAATTATCTCATTTTCATTGTTCATACAATAGACTTATGGTAATTAAAGTAAGAACGTTCTCATTTGGAAATCAAAATGTTGGATTCAAATTTATCTAAGTATCGCGTAAAAGCGGGATTGTCGCTTTTCGTTTCGTTTTCCGATCATTGGACATATTTAAATAAATTTTTCACTAAATCCATTCAATTTCACTTATAAGATAGGGACAGCACTATACACTATATACTGGTATAAGCATGTCGGTGACGCGAACGCACGACACATCCAAAAAGTGTCCAAGGCGTACGCACACTGCGCATGCGCCAGTCTTGAGCATGTCAATGACGCGAACGAATAATATTTCCCTACCAAAAAGTACTCACCAACGCGGCTAAAGAACTTTTCACTTCTAATACATTAAATCTATTATTATTTATTAGGAAAAGCTATTTTTCAGTGTACACTTTTGTTGACGGTATAAAAAACATCCCTCCTTCGATTGTAATTGGAACCAAAATATGTACAACCGGCCACATGATTTCAGATATATCAGATCCATTACTTTTCGATGAAATTGAGCGTGTTGGTAACAGATGGTAAGAGAATTGGGGGCTGATTTTTTCCTTGAAAGTACTTCAGAAATAAAGATGATCCTGAAAATTTCGAATATTTCTATATAGAGATTCCTTTCACACTCCATTTTCCTTTATGAACCCTCCACTTTCAAAATAGTAATGAATATTAGCGTCAAACTCATTTCCGGCTTAGCTGGAGGCCTTTAACGAAACCACTGCATTAGTAAAATTTTACCTGATTTCAAAATGCTCTCAAATGTACAGCTGCAACTCACCTTCTAGTTCCGGGATTTTATTCTTAAGGTCTAGTTCTCGGGTACCTCTTGAAACGCTGGCAGACACATAGTTTGTTGATCGAGTAACCGAGGTTACCAGCCAAATCAACAACTTTTTTCTTTTGTCTGAATTTATTAACAAAAGAAGGACGAGCATGTTGGTGACGCGAACCCATAAGATTTTCTCCTAGCAAAAAGTACCCAACGTGGCTAAAGAAGGGTTTTGCAAATTATCTTCCTTAAGTCGTCGTCTGTAAACTTCTTGTAGTCACAAACGATCTTGAACAGGGGTTGCAGCACTATTTCTATCCTGATCTGGTCTGCCAATATGGTCATCAGTCTCCATGTACCGTTGTAACCAATGGGAAATGGATGTATGGAATATACTAAACCTATTTTGAGGTAACTCCAACCTTCTTCCACTAAAACAACCGCTTAGGCACACTCATCGCGAGTTAAATTTCTAGACTGCCATTACATATTGACAATTAGCGAAAATTGAAAAGAAAAGTGGGGATAATAAATGAGTTCTAACGAAATGGCACGATATGACGATAGAATCGGTATATTTCAAATAATAATAAATGTATTATTTACTTGGATAGACATATTTAATTATAAAAATAATTTGTTAATTTCTTGGAGCACTGTAGTTTAATTTAATTACTATGGGGCCTAAATATTATGTTTAATAATTTCTTGACATATCCTACTTAATGAGTTGTGATACATTTCCACAATATATCCTTTTTCTTTGTATAACTGATGTTTTTTTGTCGGATTTTTAATTCCAGATACTGTCATAGATATTTAAATGGATTTACGTCCGAGTATGGATGTGTGATTTAGATCGTTATCTTATTGAAACTTTTAAACTACAGGCAAAAACTGTATTCATTTCTTGTTAATTTATAAAGTATTCAATTTTTTGTCTAACTTAGTCAATATTAATTAATTTCTTAAAATTATTCCATACTTTTGACCACGACTGTTTGCTGCTAATGATATTTCAAATTAAGAATAATCATCGAGAGCAATCTTCATCAAAGTACTTTTTAGCGTACGAAGGACAATACTTCAAATCCTCTTTGGTTCCAATTTAACCTGTGAACGGTGGTTACAATATGCCATTGTAATTTCGAGTTAATATTCTATCAGGCCTCGTAATCCCCAACGTAATAGCTGAAACAGTGGCTGCAATCACCGTTGATGGCTAATTGTTGACTATAAAAAGCCGCAGCCCTTGCTCAAGGGTGCACCTCGTTGATTCGCGTGCTTTTTTGCCAACGGCCAACATTAACCTGACGGAAATTAATTAGAATTATAAACATGCGCAGGAAAAAGTAAGGAATTCAATTTTACATCAAGTCCCACCGTCCCGTACGTAAGACAGCTTCAAGTAAGGACAAAAAATTGAACGCTGGATGAAATCGGGACCGGTCTTTAATATAAACTTTCCAGACGTAATTAAATGCGAATTTTAATTTATAAAACGCGTTTCATGAAAACAATTAGTTCCGCGTCGATCTACCTTTTTATGACAATTTGTTATAATTAAAATCTTATTATGTTATCCGAAAAACAATAAAAACATAAATATGGGCGCTGGAGGAAGTGATTAAACTAAATTTCCGTTATTACTGCGAAACTATGAAAATAAATTGTCGATTTTTGTCATGCGAAGTGACTTCGGTGTATCATTAATGTTTTTAATTAATTTTAAATACCCGTTATCGAAACTAATTGCCGCTAATACGTGTTATTTTCGCAATGGATTTTCCATTATCATAAACGTATGTATGTATAGGCCCCTAAATTGCTGAGTCCACTTTTACTGAATTTGATGTGTATACATAATTTCCACGCCTAAATCCACACACATAAACGTTAAGTCCTGCGCGGATCTTTACAGTTACCCTCAGATACTTTGGGTCAAAGGCTTATTAATGACGGCAATCAGATGTTTGAACGCGGAATAATTTCGATTCAACGGATTGATTGAAATATTATTCAAACGACCCAAATTACTCTTCTGTAAACAGCATTCCATTAAATGGACCATTCATGGATATGATTTAAAAATCATTTATGTTTATGATATGATCAAGTTGCCCGACATCAGTTTTCATGCTGTCTCCAGGAATCAATACTATCCCTTTGTAGTTTTATCTTGAGTCGTGTAAAGCGGAATGCTCTGACTTATCGTTGGTTAGATGCAGTTAAAATTGCAATTGAAGGAGTTTTCGTTTTACAAAAGGAAACTAATTTACATCAAAAGTCCTCTTTTAATCTTTTATTGATAAGCAAGACTAATAATTTCTGCTTAAAAATTAAACAATTTTTTCTTGCGTCTATTAAATAAAATGTTCGTGTAATATTTAATTCAGTCTTTTTGTATCCCTTCCTTGCCCTACTTTCAAAGTTCAACCATTTCATCCCTCCAAAAAGTACATAGTTTGTAAAGGTCTCGTAAAAAAACTCACTATAATAAAAAACTGCGCTTATGTTTTGGTTCATGTTTTAAATTCAATGGATGTATTTGATGGGATATTGAATGTTGAAACTAATGTAAATATTTTTCAATCGGGTTAATCAAAAGTGATCACAAATGGTTTTTCAACGGTGCGTGAATTTAAACCACATCAGTTTTTGCAATTGAGGTTTTTGTACAAAAAATAAAATATATTATGTAGCATTTCATTATAAACTTAAACAATTTGATCTAAACTAATTGTAAAATCCGGAACACCGTGAACTATTCATATTTGAGAATAAATATCCGGTTGCAAATGATCATTAACAAACTTTAACAATCAATTCCTTGCACACAGATTTTGTTTTGTTTTTGCCGCTTCCCGAAACTAGTTCTGTGGTTCCGTTTCACTTGTAATTAAAGTTTTAAGAGCTCCTTATAAATTCCACATTAAATAAATCCAGTTTATTTTATTGTCCTCCCGTGACACTCTAATGCCTTTCGAATGCAAATGAAGTTCCTTTAAAATAACGGTCTATCGTTAAAATAATGTTTGCGAAATATTGTACATGTTTTTGTGATGCGGGACAAATTAATTTTTAAGTGCTGTGTGCGAAACAACTTATTTCTGAACGATGCAAGACATTTTAAAGCCCTATATTTAAATTAAGCGCTGGCTTTGAACTGGAATAATGGAGTGAAAATGTTTATACGCCCACACTATTTATATCTGATGAACGGGGGACTTAAATTTAATTGAAGATTATTAAAAACAAACAACTATTTAAGTATTTTGGTACTTTTCGTTAGTGTTAACACAATTAGCGAATAAACCTTAGTGTTTACCCCCGGTGTTAGTGAAACAATGTCTCATTTAAATAAAATCGAAATCGAGAAAATAACTATTTAAAGCAACTACACTGTTCCATGAAATTAATCCGCCGTTTCGTTAGAAATCGTTTATCATCCTCATTTTCTAATTTTTGCTAATTGTGAATATGGTACGTCAGTCTAGAAATTTAACTTGAGTTGAGTGTGCCAAAGAAGGTTGGAGTTACCGCAGAATAGCTGAAACGTTTGGTGTATCCCATACATGGTTTCTTGAGACTTTTTGGGAACCTTAATGCTGAACATTACATTTTGAACATTTTAGAAGAACATGTCGCCTCATATGCATCTTTACTAGGACCAATTTGTTTACTAATCCAAGACAATGCGCGACCACAAACAGCCCATGTTGGCCAGCGCGTAGTCCAGACCTTAACCCAATAGAACATACCTGGGACATTTTTGGGAGACGTTTAAGGAACTATCCTAACTGTTAAGAGGATGTGGAGCGTCTTGTACTCGATCTTTGGGAGAATTTGTACTAAAATGAAATTCAAAGCCATATTTTGAGTACGAACTGAAGATGAGAGGTGTCATTTGTAGAAGAGGAAATATTTATTTCAAATAATTATTTTTTATATAAATCAAATTTTGTTAATATTTAATTTTTTTAAAAAAATAATATTTTTTATGATTTTTTATAATAATTATAAATAAAAACCTATTTTTAAATAAATACACACAAAGTGCATAGATTTATTTTTCCAGTTTTCAGAAAATATTTATAATAATCAATTATTACTGGTTTAGAGCGTCAATTTCTTGGAACAGTACACTGGCACCACAATTTAAATGAAGAGTTAAAGTTAAGAATTTATGTGATGAAAACTTAAATAAAATTTTTTATTTTAAAAGTGTTTATTTTATAGAATAATAATTTACATATTGGATATTTCATGTTTGAAAACTGTACAATTTTAATACTTATGTTAATCGAAACTTGTGGACTGTATTTACACTCGAAACACATATGCATTTCTGTGGTGAGTGCATTATTGTTGCATTCACGTATTACAAGTCCGTAATTGTCCCGTTTTCCACACAAGCAGAGACATTTCATAATTCTACCAGTAGCCCTTTGACTTAACCCGTTTCTGTACGGTATTAACAAACTCATTAGCACGGAAACATCTTACAATTAGTGGCCTTAAATTAACAAAAGTAACTCGAGTTAGTTATAAATTCTTATTTTGCAGGAAAATAAAAAATAAAAAAAGTATTTTATTTTGCGTGAGTATGGATAGTTTAATTTAAATTAGAGTGGGGACCGTGCTAAAATGTTGAAACAGAGGACTTAAGGGATTAATTTATATCTGAACCAATTTCGTATAAATAGATACGATATGGGTGTTTTAGTAAAACATGACTTTGTTGTTAGTTTAATACCCAGCAGCACTTTTGCACATGCTCAGGTATATTTGGAAACCCTAGTAGGGTGAGCGTTGGGAAACTGCCCACATTTATGCTAGCTGGACATTGAATTATAGAAATCCCCGGACACTAAACTCTGGCGGCAATAATTACATTTTCAGCTTTGTTTTTATGATAAATTCATGCTGGCTGGTCTAAATTAATGGATTTATTTGGCGTATGCTTCAAAGAATTTTACTTAACGTGCTAGGCTTATTTAATTCGAATAGTTGAAATTTACATTGCATTTAATTTATGACTAAACGAGTTGTCCAGGTAGAATTGATTAATTTATACGTTGTTGAAGCGTAAACTTGAAATAGCTAAGCAGATGTGAATTAATTTTGTTAATCGTAGGACTTCTCCTAATAGAAAACCTTTGGAATGTAAAGAAATTCAAAACTAGTGTGCTTAAATACCTTATAATTTTAATGAAAATCAATAAAACCAATAAAAAGTATTTGAATTTTATTAAATTTATTTTTTTATTAAAAATGAAGGAAATTGCACTGATAGTAATACAGCAATTAGAGTAGTGGGCAATTAATAAAAAATGAATTGCACTAGATAGTAATACAGCAATTAGAGTAGTGGGCATAGCATCTTATATATTAAAGATATCAGCTGTACTATTTGAATTGGATGGAAATATCTAAAATTGTTGTCTTGCCCATCTCAATCTTCAGGCATCTACTAGAATGGATTGGGGATCAAGTTTATAATAAAATTCAACATAAAAATTTCACAAATTTAAATGAATTCATTACGGCAATTCAAGAAGTTTGAAGCAATATAGACTTGACGTACATTCCTAAAATGGTCGAGTCTACGTCACGGAGATATGTGAATGTTACGAAACACAAAGGATATTAAATAAAGTGTTAATCTTAAAATTAAACAACACAGTCTTGAAAATTAAAAATCCCTTTCAAAATTAAAGTTGTTTTAAATTCAGTGTGGCTGAAATTTAATATTTAATATTATAAAAAATTGCTTAGTGTAAATAATTCTGAATACTGAATTTATATTAATAACTAGCTGTACTCGCGACTTCGTCCGATAGTGTGTTGAATACGATCGTTTTCTAGACGGTGATCTCGAGATTCCAAAGATTATTGAGCCCTTAACAATGAATGACGCGTTCTATCTAATTGTAATCGTTCATTCCTCTCAGAACTACTCTCATTCGACCTAGACATGGACATCCGTAATCTACAATCTGTTCGGATTCATTTTCACACGTAATCTTTGGCTTTTGGCCTTTCTCATATTTTTAGAGAGATTTGACTTTTTTTTAGGCATAACTAAATATTAGAAAAAAACAACTATCTACGTTTAGTTAATAACTAAATAAAATAACCTATAAATAATTAATTAATAATATAAAATCCATACGATCATTTTCCATAACGATCAGAATCCATACGACCATTTTCCATAACGGTCATTTTCCATAACGATCAGAATCCATACGATCATTTTCCATAACGATCATTTTCCATAACGGTCAGAATCCATACGATCATTTTCCATAACGATCATTTTCCATAACGATCATTTTCCATAACGATCATTTTCCATAACGGTCAGAATCCATACGATCATTTTCCATAACGATCATTTTCCATAACGATCATTTTCTATAACGGTCAGAATCCATACGATCATTTTCCATAACGATCAGAATCCATACGATCATTTTCCATAACGATCAAAATCCATACGATCATTTTCCATAACGATCAAAATCCATACGATCATTTTCCATAATGATCATTTTCCATAGCGATCAATTTCCATACAATTAAAATCTATCCATTCGATTCGAATTCATACTGATTAAATACATAGTTTCACTTTAATAACTTTATGGATTTTTATTTTTTTACTAATACAATTTCCTGAAATATCATTAAAAAATTAAAAATAAATAATTCTTCCTGGATTCCCAAAAAATTACTAAAAACGTAAGAAATAGTTAAAATTATTCATTTTATTAAAAGAACAATTCTTTTTAATTTAAATTAATTTTATGATTAACCAGCTGTATCCGCGACTTCGTCCGGGAGGCGCCTGACGTGACGGTCCAGTGGTGGTATGCGCGTGAGCTGCGAGTGGTACTGGATAGTAAAAGTTCATTCAAAATCGGTCCAGCCATTTCAGAGATTAGCCGGAATATTTATGTTCATATGCATGTTATATCTGATAGATAAGCATATTCTATTGTTTATCTACGCATTAGGAATATGATATTTCTTTATACATTGTTGAATATTCCTTAGTTGCAGAATACATTCTAAATTTAGAATACCTTAGTTTGTAAGATATTGTTCTTTGTTAGTATAAGTTATATATAGGAGTATAATACTGTATCGTAATGATTATTATTCCAACTCTCATACTGATTATTATTCTTGCTTTCATTCTGATTGTTAATCCAATTCCATCTTTAATAAGTATTTTGTATTTTTAACTTTCTGTTCAACTAAATATTATAACAAATTGTATAATTAAAATAAAAGTTTTTAAAAACATAAATTAGTGTCGTGATTCGCAACATGCATGTAGTAAAAAACGGTTATTTCAATATTACAAACAGATACTCCAATTTTATTTATTTGTATAGATGTATAGATTATTACTATCAATTTTATTTTGTAAACTATGAAAATTAAAAAGTTTGACGTATAAAAGAGGAATCACTCGTATTAAAATTAACTAAAGAATTCTGATATCCGTCGAAAACTGGTGGCAAAGCTGACAATCTGAATGAAAAGGGTCGAACCGCAGCGACAATTGGTGTGAATTTCAGTTTAAAAACAAGTGTTACAACCATTGTAATGGAAAATGCATCTAATTTGTTGTTCGAATCCAGACAAAGCAAGTAGTAAACAATTGTAATTCATACTAGTGTGAGTGTTCGCATGATTGTTAATGATGTATACAGCTCATTCAACATTATTGATCACAGTTTGTCATGCTAATAAATTTTCTAGTTCTGAACAATGCCTTTTGAGTTCTAAAACATATATCTCTTTAATTATGCAACTTTGTCGCTAACAATGACAATTCATTCCAAAATCACATTCGGTAGCATGAAGTGCAGTTCGACGTTGCTGACACGTCGTATAATGTCGTTGGTTAGGAATACGTGAATCGATACTCACTACTGAAGGCAATTAAATTGAATCCAATGAACTCGTTACTGTCAATCAGTAAAAAAATACACATACTCAAAAATTGCAGAAATGATATTCTACATGGTATTCACATAGTGACAGCACTTTATAAATATTAAGGGAAACCTGTAATCCTTATAAACATATAACTCAAGACGCAAACATATTTCATCCGTCGAGCTTTGACACTTGCCATGCCAAATAAAGAAATACCGTGCATAAAAACAAATAAGGTGCCTAGAGAACGACCGCCCATATATATATGACAACGACTGAATATCTAAAACAATAATGAAACACGTACCACGTAGACTCATCACGTTCGGTTGTGTTTCAATATTCCATGTACATCACCGAGAGAAGACGGTTTCTATCAGACAATACAGGGGGGCGGTATTATTCTTACATAACTAAATAAACAGATCCGGCGCAGTCTGCACTGTAAAAATTGAAACGACCCGATAAGTTCACGGAATCGAATTTTAATGGGGGAGGTTGTATTCATATTGCATTGTTTTTCAAAAGAAATTGTTTAAAAGTCTTTGTATAGGATTATAAAATTCTTTGGACTTAACGTCGAATATCCTGCTCTCATTATGATTTTTTCAAAAAAGCTATTTTTGTTGAAAAATATCAAATTTTTTGCTGACAAATATATTGATAAATATTATTATGGAGCGTTATTTAAGAAAACAGAGAACACCAAACTTACAAAATCGTATCTAATTGATCGACTTGGCTAAACAATCATTTAAATTAAAGATAAATGAACATTCTACAACTTTTACTTATTTCTTTTTTATTTTCTGAGTTGCTCCAACATTTTTAAGAATAACTCTATATCTTTTTGACATATTTTTCTAAACAAGCAAAGTCGATTAAAAATTTAAATTTTTTGTAAATAAAAAATTAATTAATTTTTTATATTAATATATGTTACATAATAATATAAAATATAATTTTAAATAAATATAATTCAGGGCAAAGTAGGACTTGCCTTGGTTCCTTCAAATGCATTTATCGACGAGCTGAAATTATGGTTCGGTTTAATTAATTTTCGTTAGAGCTTCCTTAAAGCTAAAAATACCTGTGTCCATTTAAAGATACAAATCAAACAACAAATTGTAGAAAAGTTCCGAAATGGTGAAAAACAGAGTAAAATTGCAGTACATTTAAATTTAAACAAATCGACCATTTCAAGGACGATTCTCAATTTTAACAGAAGGAATACACTAGAAGGAGTTCCCAAAGGAGTAGAAAACGCAAGACTAACAGAGCTGTGGATAGAAAAACAAAAACGCTTGTTGTCTGCGACACTTTTATCAGCGCATCCCGCATAAATCAAAAAATAAACGAACTCGGTATGTTGATGAGTACCATAAAACGAAGACTAAAAAGTCTCTATGGTAGAAAACCAACAAAGAACCCCTTCATTCTGCAATCTATAGAGCAACGAAACTATTATTTGCAAGAGAACATGTGGACTGGACAGATGGGCAATGGAAAACAATTTTGTTTTCCAATGAGAGTCGGCTTAAATTATTCAAATCTGATGCTGTTTCATAGTTGAGAGGACCAATTAATGAAAAGTATAATCCCAAGTACACTAAACCCACTGTGAAGCATGGTGGAGGAGACGTTATGGTTTGGTATGCTTTTATGGATTTTGTATGGGCCCACTGGTTAAGTTAGACGGGATAATGGATCGTTTTGATTATCATGACATTCTCTAGAATCATATGCTGAAACTTCCAGCAAGACAACGATCCGAAACATACGTCTAAGTTAGTTAAAGAATGGGTCACTTCTCAAAGAGTACGTGTCATGGCTTGGCCAGCACAAAACCCAGACCTCAATCCAATGCAAAACCTTTCAGAAGAAATTGATCGAAAAATCCCTGCAAAAAGACTGTCAAATATGAAAGAACTCTACGAAGAAGTCCAAAATCACTCGAAAGAAATTTCTAACGATTATATTGAAAACTACCAAAATCAAGAATAGGTGTTTAGAAGTTATTAAATAATGGATGTGCTACTAGATACTAAAAAAAGAAGGCTAAAAGTTGTTTTATTTTAAAGTTGTTCTACTTTTGACTCAAATACAAATAAATAATTTTGTGTCATAAAAAAGATGTGTCCTAAAAAGTTGAACAGTTGAAAATAGATTTTATAAAATGATAATTGTAAATAAAATAAATAAAAATCTTTACAACTTATAATTAAAATAAGATCAATTAATAATTATTTACAATTTATAATATTCATTGAATTTCTATTTCGAGTTTAAAGTAAAATATAAGGAAAACAAAAAAAGTATTGAGTATATAAACTAAAAAAAGATGTCTGAAAAAATTTAATTTATAAAAAAATTTATAAACGTAATAAAAAATTCGAACCTGATAAATATGCGGATACCCCACTGCGAGTACATACCTTGCACTGGTGTTCTTCAAAAGAAATGATTTAAAAGTCAGCACGTTTCCATAAACGATTGCCAAAGTGTTTTGGAAACATCGACTTTGATTGCGACTATGAATTGGAAATTGCGGTTCGGTGACAAAGTTGCATTATCAAAGAGATACATGTTTTAGAACACAAAGGTATTACACGGATGCAGAAAGTTTATTAGTATAACACGCGGTGATCGATAAAGTTGAATGAGCCGTATACATCATTAACAATCACAATCGCATTCACACAGTATGAAGCACAATTGTTTACTGCTTGCTGGATTCGAACAACAAATTATATGCATTTTCCGCCGCAACAGTTGTTTTTAAATGGAAATTTAAACCAAATGTTCATCTGGTTCCATTCTTTTTCCAATAATGTTTATTTTACGACACGTACATTTATTTTTAAAACAAGTAATATTGTGTAATGTACATTATACACAGTAACATTCATTTGAATGCATTGCAGTTTGATAGAATTCTCTTTGAAGTTTAAATTAATTAATATGAAAATCAACTTTAATTTGAAATATGCGCATACCCTGTTTACATTACGGGAAAGTTGGGGCGAGAAAAGAACTAGTTTTGAAGCGACAATGAGACGATCAAGAAATGTTGATGAATAGACAGTTGATGCATTATTAATCGGGACGTAACAAAGTTAGAGAGTTGAAGATGCAAGATCATAAAGCTATAGAACCATACAGCAACATGCCATCACAAAATAGACAATTAGGGTAGTGTTCCTCAAGCAGCAAAGCTACAAATTGTATTTATTTTATTTAGTCGCGTCTAAGCAAATAGAGACTTTGTCATTTAACGAATGTCTTTATTCTTGCCAGTTGGTATTCACACACAGCCGTATATAAACACACATACACAAGATAAATTTGAAATCGCATTAGAAAAGCGATTGTTCTGTGTTCGTAGGATGTCAGAGCAGACAAGTACATATCTAAATCCTTCGCAAGTGGTAATTAACTAGGGCTGATGCGTGAGGCGGAACGCTACCTAGATTTATCCCTTCTTATGCTTTTCACGTTAAATACGTCTTTTCACCAGCAGGGGAACTGAACAATAAATTGCTTTATTTATTACTTCAATCAAGCGTAATTGAATTCAACCACCATGTGTTTACTCCAATAAGGTTTTATCGAACATCGCAATAAATTTTATGTCTTTGTGCTTATATTCTCATGTAATTTATATGTACATTTTAAAATTTCAGGTACACGCTTACTAAAGGCTTTAGCAAATCGGTTTTCCAATTTCAATGAACCGAAAATCATTTAGGATAAAGGTTAATTGAAATATAAAATAGGCTCGGCGGGATGCCTAATATTATTTTTACATAAATTCATTATTTATTTGGTTCTTACAAAATTTGATACTACATTTTAAGTACGTACCAATTTTATATTACTAGTGCTTTATTAAAGAAATGTTATAAATTAATAATATTCAAGATATTGTTTGTATTGTTCAATTATGATAAACAAGCAATAAAAATTGTAATTTTATTTAAATTTAAACAGTTGTTTGGCAATTGAAATAAAACATGTTTGATTACAAATTAATCATATTTGTTGATAACAAAATAAATAATTGGTATGCTAGTTGAATATTTATTTTTTTCCTTCAATAAAAAGTTATATTTTATATATCACTTGGATATGTTTTTAGTTTAATACAATTATTTTTTAACGTTAATGCAGTTTATTATAGTGGAGATTTTTATCATTTTTTGGCTTCTCTATAAAATAAAATATTTAAACGATTATTACTGTTTTAATTAGTTCATGGTTTATACAGTTTATATTTTTTATTTTTAAATAATTTCTACATAAGTAAGGTGATTCACTTAACTTTTTTATTAGAAGTTTAAGGAGAACAGAAAAATGTATTCATATAAAATTATCATAGCAAATGAAACTATAAACCGGACATGACTGAAAAATGAAAAATATGCGAAAACTCACCTCTCTCTATTTACCTATACAAGACCTCATTTTGATATACCGAGTGTGATACATAATATTATTGATGTTAAGAGATGTATAAAATTAAACGTAAATAGCGGACACACTGTATAAAATTTGGGAATAATAATAATAATAATAATGGTTCATTATAAATAAGATGCTAAAAATCACACCAAAATTTTACAATTATAATCATTTCAGTTAGACCATTAATGTCTCAAAATATTTGAAAAATGCCTAATATTATTTTTACATAAATTCATTTTTTATTTGGTTCTTAGAAAAAATTATATTACATTACAAGTACGTACCAATTTTATATTACTAGTGCTTTATTAAAGAAATGTTATAAAATAATAATATTCAAGATATTGTTTGTATTGCTTATTTTAATTTAACGTAATTTCAATTATGATAAACTAGCAATAAAAATTCTAATTTTATTTAAATTTAAACAGTCACATTTTTACATTTATAATTAAATTTTTTGTAATTGTTTGTGTTTGATTAGAAATTAATCATATTTGTTGACAACAAAATAAATAATTGGTATGCTAGTTGAACATTTATTTATTTCCTTGAGCAAAAAGATTACATTTTAGTTTTATATCCCTTGGATATGTTTTTAGTTTTATACAATTATTTTTTAACGTTAATGCCGTTTATTACAGTGGTGACTTTTATTATTTTTTGGCTTGTCTATACGATAAAATATTTAAACGATTATTGTAATTTTCTATGGGATTGTATATTTCAAAGAATATTTTAATTTTAATAAATATTATGTTTATTAAATCATATTGTTTATTTAAATTGTTTAATTACTTTTTTATAATTCATCATTTAATGAAATTGCATATTAATTACATATTTTCAATAATTTATAATTACTTTTTTAATTAGTTCATGGTTTATACAGTTTATATTTTTTATTTTTAAATGATTTCTACATAAATAGGGTGATTCACTTAACTTGCTATTAGAAGTATAAGGAGAATAGAAAAAATGTATTCTTTTGAAATTATTACAGCAAATGAAACTTGAAACCGGACATGGCTGAAAAGTGAAAAATATACGAAAACTCACCTCCCTCTATTTACCTATATCAGATCTCATTTTGATATACCGAGTGTGATAAATAATATTATTGATGTTAAGAGATGTATAAAATTAAACGTAAATAACGAACACACTATATAAAATTTGGGAATACTAATAAAAAAAGAAAGATGATGTTAAAAATCACACCAAATTTTACAATTATAATCATTTTAGTTAGACCATCAATGTCTGAAAATATTTGAAAAAGGGTCTCCCAATGAAAATAACCAAGTTGTTCCTGTTAAATTTTTTTCTAAATCAATCAGAAAAGTAACTCAAGTTTAGTTATAACTGGTATAACGATTTCATACCATATTTGTTCTCTAAAAACCTTTAATGAATAAATTAAATCACAAATCAATTTGAAAATAATGTAGTATAATGATAAATTATACATAATGTATAAATATAATATTAGTAAAAGAATGTAATTAATTATTTTTACAAATATGATAAAAATAGAGAATTTAGGATCTAATATAATTAATCGCTATATTTAATGACTTAATAGTGTCAATAAACACAATTTATAAGAATGAAATAAAATTTAATTTGTAAAGTTCATCACTTTTATATAAATATTTTTTTAAATTACAAACTTACTGTATTTGATTTTTAATAAAATTGTTTTATATTTGAATATAAATTTTTTACAACATGGAATCATATTTATTTTTTTATCTATTCAACATATTATAAACTTATAAATTTAACATTATTTTAATGGATTAAATATATTATAGAATAACAATTTTTTATTTTCACGATAAAGTTTTAACGATCCAATATGCATGAATAATCTATAAACAATAATTCCATTAAATCAACAGTGCTAATAATTATGTGGTAGCACGTGTTATTTTTAATTAAGCATATTCCCTCATGATCATATTTAAATGTATTCAAGCAATTAATTATCGACCTCAATGTCCACATTCATTGATACAAAGTTAACAATGTAATAAAAGTAGAGGGGCGATTGAAATAGAATGGAAGTTGTATCAAAGTAGTTCACTTTAATAGTCCTGAATAAAGTGAAATATGCACTTCTAAAGAGCTTTCTATGTAAA
This sequence comes from Aethina tumida, assembly GCF_024364675.1. Lineage (NCBI taxonomy): Eukaryota > Metazoa > Arthropoda > Insecta > Coleoptera > Nitidulidae > Aethina > Aethina tumida. The sequence continues at coordinate 15,784,634 of NC_065437.1, read as the reverse complement.
CTGGCTCATTATAATAGGCAGGTGATAGTTCATATCTGACATCATCGCCTTGGCCGTGGCGAAACGCAACGTAGCAGTGTCAGCGACAAGGCAGGCATTTAGCGTGACACCGTCACAATATGGGGTATTTACATGCAGTGTAAAGAGCTGACGCCTGTCTCCTAACGGCATCAATCATGACTCCGGATGATTGATCACTGGCCCGCTTTTTTGAAATGAAATAATACCGCCCGAACTGGCTTAGGTCTTCTTCATGTTCTGTTCAAATGAAACATTTTTGAAATGTGCGCCCGCACTGAAAGGGTGTCACTACGGCTCGTTCGTCTGACATAAATTAAATATATATATTTTACTTACGTGAAAGAAAAGGGACGGTTCGGAACGAGCATTTAATAACTCGTCTCGGCGAAAATTTCAGGTTTTAGTGTTAGTGTTAGTTTTAGAATTATTGTGCTCCATTTGGCAGCCGTTGTTCTCTTTCCAGACTTGCAAAACATAAAATAAGGGGAAATACTGCTGCACGATTTAAGCAGTGCCGAAATTATTCCACTGACTTGTGTTTCTCATACTCTGCTAACCGTAAATTTACTACGCCAGATTTAATATGCGGCTTTAATACCACGATAGTATTTTAAATGATGTGCATCCTTGTTTTTTATTACTGAAGTTAAGTGGAATCGTTATCAGATGTTTTAAACTATTTGTTTTTGTTTTGGGTCGATTGCGAAATCATGTCTTTAAGGGCAATATAGAACTTACTGCTATAAAAATTTAGTGTGTAATAAAGCGGAACTAAAAATTTATAATGTATTATAAAACAAGACATTAATGTGCATTACTTTTATTATCGGTGTCAACAAAGATGTTAATGTACAACGAACGTGCAATTTTACGATTATTTTATGTATTTTCTTGAATATTCCATTTACGATATGCGTGATATACTAACTTGCTTTACAAGGAAAACACCGCTACGACAAAGACACATACCAATGTCTGCATCCGTTATATAGAACGATAAAGGATATCCAACATGTTCCTAATAGCATTGTACTACATGTCACATTACAATTAATTAAACGAAGTTATATGACAGCAACAACCATAACTATACCATCAATACAACGGACAACAGGATATATTCCATTGTCATATAGCTCTCACATGGTTTTGGCATCAAACACATTCGACAAGACAAATTTTAATTCACATTTAATTATAAAATATATTAATATAATATATTATGTATAAATAATTTCAATATGACCCAAAAAATTGTGGACCCTATTTACTGTATCTTTTTAGGATCCTTTAAAAGTCACTTTCCAAACAGGATAATGCTCGACTACGTATATACATATTCTTTGTTGTAGTTTCTAACATTATGACGTAAATTTGTTGCGATAGATTAGTCCGCCAAGATCTCAGATTCTCCGAATTAATACATGTGGAACATCATAAGAGACTTTGAAATTCAGCTTTGGGAGTAGAGCATCTACAGCATCAAGTAGAGATAGGACAGAAATGATTATCTCATGGATGTACAACAACAATTTTAAAATACATATAAATATATTTAATATTTTTGTCTCAACAGTACATAAAAAAAATTGACCAGTTTAGAAGTAGAAATAAATTAAATAAAAGAATTCTTATTTGTATTAATATTCATTTACAAAAACAAGTATAAAGTAAAAAATAATAAATAAATTTTGTATCAATATTTAGAAATTAACAAAAAGTATTTAAAAATTTTTGTTGAAATCATATTATATGAAAAATGGACATACCGTACTGGGCAAAAATAGAGACAAATACAAAATATTTAAGAAATTCTCAAATTTACATTTTTAAACCTATTCATAATTTTATTATTATTACACACGCCACCGTATATACTCTGTACTTAAAAAAATACATAGGTTTTTTAATTTTAACGAGCAAAATTGTATGACACTTTAAATGAATGTATTTTATCGAACATTCTGCGAATAACTTATTGTGTGTTTTATATATCGATTTTGATAATGCCCCGTGGTATTCAGTTAAGTATACATCTAAAATTGATAACAACTATTAAGTTGGAGTTAAGTAAGGTGACAATTTTAAATAATTAGAAATAAATAGGTCGGTTATTTCATCATTCAGATGGTAAGAAAAAATCAAAAATTCGGAAGAATTATTTAGTGCAATTATGTCAGCATGAAATTTAATTTTAAGAGATTACATTCATAACCTTATTGCCTCTATGAAAAACAGATGCTTAGAGATTATAAAAAATAAGGGATACGCCACCAAATATTAACATAGTTTAATATAAAAATAATAAAATATTTTTTTTTTACTTTTACTCATCCACATAATGTTTTTGTTTGTTTTTATAAACGAAAAATTACAAAACAAAAAAGTTTTCCTACTTTTGCTCTGTACTATATTTACAATGTGATAAAAATCGAATAAAAATTGAAATTGTAAATAAAAATATTAAAACAATATTGTCACACCTGTGACTTATTGGGGGTTGGGGAGTAGCTCAGATAAAAACAGAATACAAATATACACCAAATACTTTATTATCAAATACTAACAATAGGAAACAAACAATATACTTATTCTAACTTACGCTAAGGGCCATCTTTAAAGATGGGGGATGACACTAACTTCTACATGATTGTATTCCACCTCCTATCTCACTATCCTCTTGTCTTCTATATACTTCTGATGATTTCCTTATTTAGCATGTAGTACAATCAGAGTCAATATCAAATATAATGTTACTATAAACAATAATAAACATTTGGGAATGCCTTACTGCCCATATGTGACAATATCAAACAATCAACAAAAATTTATGAATAGTAAATATAAAACAAATGATTAATAATATTTTTATATTAAAATATATTACATATTAATGTAAAATTTAATTTATAATAAAAAAAAATTAAAAATATATTTTATATAAGTATATACATGATATACAATGATAATTTGAAAATTTTACTAACCAGTTTGGCTAAACAAGTATTCAAATTAAAAATAAATTAACATTCTATAACTTTTTGAGTTTTTGAGATTGTTTCAGTAGTTCAGATGCCAGGAATTTTTATAACTTAATAAAGTCGGTTTTTAGGTCAAAAATCACTATAATCATGTATCGAGCTGGGAATAATAGAAATGACAAAATTAAGTCCACTTTATGTAATGAACGAAAAAATCGAAAAAAGTAAGGTTCAGAAAATGAAAATCGAAAAATAAGTTATGAAACTTTTTGACGATTTTAAGGTTTCATTTTCTTTGAATTGAAATTAGAACTAACTTTAGTATAATAAAATTCTTTTATACAAATTTCTGGCATTTTTTTGGCTGTATCCTGAAAACCGTGATTCCATTACTCTGTGGTTTTTATTTTTTGGTGAAAATGTTCTTGATGTTTGTCATTCACGTCGCTTCAATTGATCGAAAAAAATACAAGTGGTGAAAAAATTCGTTAAAAAACGGAATAAAGAGGGTGAAGCATTTGTTTATTTGAGATCCATTTGTACACTCCTATCATACGCAGTTAATTAGATTTTAAAAATGTGTGAGTAACCATGGGAATTAAAAAAAAGTGTGATTTTCAAGTTAACTGCACAAAAATTTGTTTAAAGCTTTAAACAAATTTTACGAGCTCGTAAACTAATGTTGTTTTCAACATTTATGAATTATTTCATTATGAATTGATTAAATTGTGATTAAAAATATATTTTTTAAGCTGATTAGAGAATTCGTTTACATATTAAATAATTAATGGACACTGAAGCAAATGTAAGGCATTTAAATTGAGACGGTTAAAATTAATCCTGCCCGTAACATTTAAATAATATTTTTAACCGCACATTTTTCTTTTTTAATTTCCATGACCCCAATATATTTTATTCGACGAATTCCCAAGTAACAATCTTGTGGTCTGCATTTTCCGCATGAATGGAAAAAATGCTGCGTTCAAGTATTGCTCGAAAATTAATAGCGGTTTATTAAATACCTCAAATTAGAATCACTAAGTATGGCTCCGGCCAAAGGTAATTTATAATAATATTAACCCGTTGGGTCGTATCTCGCAAGGTAAATAAGCGATAAAATATTCATAACGTTACTCGCAGCTGAGTGTTGAATTTAAGCTGTGGGCAGTCGTGTGCGTCAGCCGCTTCAAATTGCCTACATGTTTTTAATTATAACGAAATGTCTAAACATTAATATTTTTTTATCCGTTTAATAACACTAAGCTCAGGAGATTAAATATGTTGTTAAACTTAATTTGACATTACGATCGAAGCTGATGTTTTAACGCTGGGCCCGAAAACAGGACACGTTGCTACTTACGAAAGGTTAATTTAGTGTTATTAAAATTCGAAAACTTTATTACGGTCATAAAATTATTTTTATGTGGCCATATCAAAACATTATTTGGGCTTTAAGCGAATGTTTAACGCTTCATTCGATTCAAAGGCCACCACGAGTTTCCCGGCTATAAAATTTATTGGCTAATTTTTAAATTAAATTGTATTTGTTTTATACAATAGTTTAATAATTTTTTATTAATTAATATTAATTCTTATAGAGGATTTATTAATAGAGGATAAGTTGGATATTAGATGGAATGTCTTTTTGACTTGCAAATAAAGATCAAGAACCCGAAAAGAGCTGTGGGCATAGTAAGTGGCAATGCAAGTTTGTAGTTTGGAAACGTGAAACGAATAAACGACTCCGGCATTGTTAATTGAGTCGAGATCGACAAGTTGATAATTAGGTTCCATTAAGTTTTGAACTTCCAGATAGTTGGTATATTGATTTAAACTTGCCATTAAGTTGACAACTAATAAGTTAAGAGTATTTTAATAGGTTACTTCACTTTTTGATCGAATTAGTTCCAACTTTCCAGCGGCGAGATTCCAATCCCACCGACCGGCCGTAAACATTCATTAGACAACCCTTTTTCGAACTGAAATAAAACATTTCCGCATTTGTGCCGGGACGTGGCTACGTAAAATTTAACGCGACATTTTTAGACATCACTCACTTAATTTATTCCCTGTTGTTTGAAATTGTTTCATGTAATCAAAAGACGTAATATTATTAATAAAAAACGTAATATGCATTAAATTCTGGTTGAACTATGAATTCGAAATGAGACTGTCGGAAGTAAAGATGCAAATTGTTACGAAGTTAAATAATAAATGATGATAATAAATCAAGCTTCCCCAACTTTTATGTGATAAGCGAAATGCTCTTCTCCCACTGATCATAACTTCTAATTTTTGTGCTTGTAATTAGAAACACAAAAATGAAAAATGTGATAAGGAATTTAATATTAAATGTTTTAGAAAATGATTTTAAAACGTTATATATACTTTTTAAGCTGTGTAGACGAAGTTAGACATACCTTATAATGTACTGCTGGTTTTCGGGTTACAAAAATCTTGGTGATACTGGTCATGCCCAAGCGCTGAAGATGGGTGCAATGCTTCACACTGTTCCTGAATCTTAACACAGGAATTTAGAGAAAATATAATAGAAAAATAAAGTGATGGTAAAACTGCATTTTTAACCACAGCATTGTAATACACTTTAGGAATTCTGAAAAATTTGGTAGCATTGTTGCTAACTCCCCCTCCCAAAGAGAGGAATTATAAGTTTGGCTTGTCTACATCATTCAATATCATCGTCGACAAAACTTTAAAAGATTATTCTCGATTTGAAGTAAAACATTTTTAAATTTGTGTCGGATCAAGGTTATCTAAAATTTACTTCGACAGTTTTAGACACTTAATATATTTCCCGCGCTGGAAAATGATGAAATATGTAATTATGTAATATACACTAAACTTAATTGAACTACGAATTCGGAATGAGGCTGCTTAACGTGGCAAATTGTTACCAAATTAAATTTTTAAATATTTTTTTAATTTTAAAAAACTTTTATTTTAGTATTTAGTAATTTAAACTTATTATTATAAAAATGATAAATTAATTAATGCGAAGTTACTATACAATGATTTAAAAAAAAAATGTTGTTTCATTAACCTGTAATTATATGATGAGGAACATTGCCACTAATTACAATTAGGATTTGGGATTAAAGCCCACATATCGAACATTCTAATTCTGATTTAATTAATTACCTATAGATGGAAAGCATGTGTAATTGCGTACCATAGACTACAAGCATTTATAATTAAAATGGGGCAAATGAAAAAGATAATTTGATGCTTTGGATGATTTGTGTTTATTATTAATTAATTAGACGACAATAAGATTAAATTATAAATAAATAAATAAAACAATTTTTGTGTTTGAAAACGTGTAAAATTTTATTTTTAACCAAAAAATGCATTTGTTTGTTATTTTGTTGTTAATTAAAAACTGTGTTTTGTATTTACTTAATAGAAATGTTTCATATTTTTGGATAAACCAACAATTTAGTAAATATATGATTGTTTTAATAAATAAAAAATATTTAGTGTTTTGCATTGAAATACCATAATTTAAATTAAAAAAACAACAGTAAATTTATAACTAGAAGAAAAAGGATAAAATAAAAAATAAGCCACAGGATAATTAAAGTATTTTTATCAGTCATCGTAACACTTTTTGTGTGTGGAGTGCCTGTGTGTACAAAAATAAATTAATCCCCCTCATCCATTAAAAAACGCGTCGGTTTTGCTTAAAACTCATAATTCCATTACTACACCAAATTCGTTAAAACAAAAACAAGTTTTCCCAGTTAGAATGCTAAAAGCAAGGAACACGTAATATTTTAGAGGCAGTGGGTACAAAAGCAAATTATCATATCCGCTGTATAATGTGTTCTTTTGCATCTTCGTCCGGAGAATTCCGGTTGAATTATTCCCCGGATTCTATGCATAATGGCTGCGAGGTGCGAGCCTGTAAGAAATGATTACACACAACGCTAAGCTGTTCATTCGTATCGGTCGGAGAATTCTCGGTAGATGAATAATTCCGCAGCTATTCAACACGGCGTTAATAAAATGCCCGTTAGGCAATTATTTGTTTAAATGGTCGAGGACAATGCATTCCATTTATTTTTCATAATATTCTCAATTTCCCCCTTACGTACCGCCACGGTTTCGATTTGTTCTTTTAATAATGGTTTTTATAAATGGCCCAATCTGTTTTACGTTCGGAATGTATAAGCGTCCTTTTGGGATGATTTATCGGGTTTGTTTCAATTACAATCGTTCGTCCTGTTGTTTTTTAGAAACTCCTGCGTATTCGATTAATTGCATTCCTCTACATTTATAATCACGTAGCGAAACGCTCGTATGCAAATTAGAATTAAGTATTTCCTTGATCACATGTTGACTAAACATCTGCGCCGAGAGGATAAATATAATGTTCATTATGATGCATTTTAATAGTCTGAAAGCGTTATCTACATAATCTGGGTTCAGCAGCTGCCGCTTTTCAGCATCCGGTTTCAGGGTCAATTGCTTTTAATTTCCAGCCATTTCCGCAAACATTATTGGATTAAGGCGATAGCTCAAGACTATGTAAAACAACACTGACAACTTTCACTACGGGCTTAGTTCATTATATTTCTTGTTTCGAGGGCGAAAACTCTCGCTTCCATCACGCCCATCTAATACGTCGTCGCTTTTCCTTTTACGAGTTGTTACTCTTAAATTATCCTATGTGGCAATTACCTTCATCCTTTAACAATACATTTTAATTAACATTTCAATCCTATCAGATTGTGGCAGGTCTCGTTCCAAACTACGCTGTTTACCTAATTATATGGACTGGGGTAATTTATCTATTAGATAACTCAGATTACGAATGCCTCTGAGCACACTTAGAAAGCACGTATTCAGCAGCCATGATTAATTAAATGGTCCTAATATATACCATATATACTTTTTCCAATTATCAGTCTATTTCATTTTTATTATTTTGAATCGTTTTTATACGAATTTAATTAGTTAATTTATGTGTGGTTTGGAATTATTATTAACTTAATAATTTTACATATTACCATTTCAATGTAATTTTATCTTTCTGTATTTGTTACTATATCATAGGAATATTTTAATTAGAATTAGCATATTAACATATTTCAACTAAAATATAAATTTAACCATATATTTTTATACGCCCTGTATTCCTTGATCATTTGTGAATAAAAACGTGAAATTAAAAACAATAAATCCGAAAACTCGCATCATAGGTATTTCTTTCGATATTTAAATATTCGGTATTATTTTAACTCCGCTCAAGAATTGGTTCAGTCGATATTTAAATATTCAGTTTGATTTTAACTCTGATCAAGAATTGGCAACCCATTTCTATTGCCTTTTCTTAAAATCAGGAAAAAACGTCATTTATCAGAAGCTAACCGACATTGTGCAGTAGGAATGTAGGGTAGCTCAAAACAAATTGATGTGGCCGTCGCATTTAATGTTGACCAATCCGTAGTGAGCAGACTCTATCAACGGTTTCTAGAGACTGAACATGTGCGAAATCGGCCTAGAGAAGGTCAACCATCTGACCGGGAAGACAGATTATTAGTTAGAGGAGCACGAGCGGACCAAAAAAAGGAACTGCACACTTCTCAGACAAGTCCTGATTTTGCCTATTGGATGTTATATAAGCCCAACGACAGTTTTAAATCAGTTAAATGATGCGGGGCACCATTGCAGGAGACCCATAAGGCGACAACTCCTCCAGTCTGACCATCGTGGAACAATATTAGCTGGATGTCAGGAAAGAAAATTGTTGTATAAAAGGAGGAATACTGTGATGTTTACAGATTTGGATAAATTAGTAATCAATCAGTATGAGTTTCGAGATCCCAACGAATAAATGCACGTTATGTCAAGGTGGGTTCACACTTACCAAGGTGAGTCTGTTATGGTATGAGGTCGTATTTTTCTAGGACATAACGGAGCCCTACATTTGCGATCATAGTCAAAAAAGAAAATATTATAAATTATTCTTAACATGATTGAATAAATCAATTATAAATTAATTGTGCGAGTTATCTTTTTAGCCGAGTGGCAGTTTGACATTTACCATATCATTACAGTTTCATTAGAGTTGTAAACTGTAACGATACGAAACTCCACTACATGGCAGAGTTAATTTTTCATTAATGACTTCCCAAATTTAATTACCCATTCTATTGTTAATTGCCTATTAATGATATAGTTCATGAATAATGCACACATTCAACCTCAGTCAATAATATTGTATTTCCAATATAAATGCAGGATGAACCCAGCTACCATTAACCGCGTATGAATGAAGTATTTTTTAGTTAATTTCAGTGGCACGTCATCATAAAATTTCAGCACACTATAATATATCGGTTTTAAAATTCACTACTCAATTAAAAGTAATTAAAGTAAATTGGAAAAATCGGTATGATCTAAAATATGCAGGTCCAATTTAATCGAAAATTGATTGTGCACGTATATGAATTCTAAAATTGCACAACATAAATTCATAATCCGTTATCTGGAATGTTTTCAAGCAATTGAGAGTTAAAAATCTAATATCGCAATATAAAATTGATTCTGCGATATTCATGTTGAAATTTATTGCCCTAATATACGAGAAAAAGGCGATATAACTTAAAATTATTCAAGCAAAAGTTATGAAAGCACCGTGTAGCTCGAAATTGTAGAAATGATTTAATTTTATGATGGCAAGAATTTAATGGCGCGCCTAATCTGACTAAGACCATTTTGTATGCGATGACGGCTCTACACATCTGAGCCGCACTTCGATTAAAACATCATTTCACGGCGCGTGAATTTTTAAAACTTTCATTTAACACCGTCTCAAGCAGCCCTTCTTGACGTAAACACTAAAGTCCATTCATATTAAGATAAGAGTAGTTACATAGGGTGTGTCTTGAAACGCTACATTAGATATAGAGCGGCTCAAAACAAGGGGATTTATTGGAATTTGTCTCGGTGCAAAGTTACTCTATTTGGTCGCAATACAGTGCCTTCGTAATTTTGATAAAAGGTCGATATTGTTTGTTGGGGTAAATAAATATATATTAAAGTTGGTAATTAATTATTTTCTTATATTATTTTATTATAATTATAATATATATTTATATAATATTTATATTTATATATTTAATTGTTTAAAATATAAAACAAAATAAATCTTCATAATGTAGGCGCATTCGCCATTTTTTAAACCACATTAACTTATTCGTTAAAATACAATTGATTTTATATTTTAACATATATAAAGAATAGAACACTTACTCTTAGTATGTACAAATTTTTATGACTTAATTTTGAAATTTTGAATAAGCTGTAACCCAAAGACAAATTATCTGATCCTCTATTTTTTTCTGTTTACTTTGTATATGTACAACGACCATCCAGGTTTTCGTTTGCAAATCATCAAATATTTGGTCAAAATACGATACTTTTTTCAAAACTCTGCCCTCTTTGTTAAATTTTATAAAAATAACAATTCTCATATAAGAAAGGCAATCACAATCAGTCAGTCAATTTGGCAGAAATCTGTACATGACAAAAACAGTTTTCTGACTTGCTTAAGAATATTAAACGCTATTAATTCGCTGACTTCATCTTTTTATCACCTTTTCTATGAGGGGTCATACACCTTTTTGAATAAAAAAGTTGGGATGGTTTCAAACGTTAAAGTTCATCAGAAATAAAGATGACACTGAAAATTTGAGCACTATCCGATCAATTGCGACCACTGGAGAATTTTATGAAATTTGAAAAAGGTTAATTTATTAGTCACTTTCAAAAATTTGTAGCCCAGCTCTATATAAGACAAAAATAGATATACTAAACAATTTATATTTTTTGTGGAGGTGCAATCTATTGATCTGTCCATTTTTTCTGTAATTGTTTCAATTATGTTATTACACGGCCATCTAAATCCAATCGATTTTTCAAAAATTCCTGTATAGCTGTAACTTTTTTTCTCTAAACTTCGATTTGCTTCAAATTTTCAGGCATTATAATCCCAATCAACTGTAGTATCGAGCTTGGATTCGAGTTGTAAAATTTCAATTTATTGTGTTTTGTATTTCAGCATCACAATGAAATATACAAAAATATTGTTATTGGCTTTTTTGAAGTATTTGTAATTTAATTGTCTATAAAAATAAATTATTTTCATAATTATAACATTCGCCATTTTTTTAAATGAAAATTATCAATTGATTACTAATATTAACAAAAGGGTAAAACAATGACAGTTATTACATTAATTTGGCTGTTCACATTTTTTAAAATAAATAAAAATTTGCTTTATGAATTAAAAATGTAAAAATGTTTACAAAACATTTGCAGTGGCAAAATAGAGTTACGGGATAATTCTTTATCCACAGTAAAATTAACGAATTAGCCTTTGGCATATCAATTAGTGACGACTACTACAATCGAAATGTATAACAAAGCTCATTTCTGTTGGAGCCACAGAACATCGTCATTCAGTTCAACGGAAACTTCCATAGTTTATTTTAGATACGCGCATTGCACACTGTATTACAGCGATAATTCCACTTCTAAAATGCACACACAGAATAAAAAATATTACACAAACGTATATTAAATGTTTTTGTTTTTGTGCGAACGACGATTTAATGGAAAAGGAAGCGTACATAATAACACAAAATATGCATTTGATATGTAATCATAGGTTTACTTACAAACATATAATTTTAATGGTAATCGATAGTTTAATATTAATTTTATGTTTGTGGACTTCGCAGGCTTCGTCGAGTAAGCAATGGTTATTGGAAATTTCATATACCTGTATGGTGGCATTGTTTCTTGTTTTGCTCATTGTGTATTTCGCAAATTGGAATACAATCCGCTTATTATAATTAAGGTCTTCTTTGCCCAACGAATTTAGATTCGTGATAAAGACATGCAATGTGGCTTATCGCTTAATTAAATCTACAAACAACCATTTAAATAAACCGGAGCACAGTTTCGAGATTAAAGTGGGGAAATTTAATAAATTAACAATTATTTAAGACCTATCTGAATGGTATTTCTTAATAAATAAAACTGGTATAATTGTACAGAACCCGTTATTACACTTAAATAAAATATTAACCATCAATAACAAATGTCGTGCCACGTTCGCGATAATAAAACATTTACATGAGTCAAGAATTTTCCCTCTTAAACTTTAAGCCTTAATAAATAAACCGTAAAAGAGATACCCTCGAATTAAACCCAAAGGAATTTTTCAGACGGCCATGAAGTATACGGACTCGAAATGATATCGGACATAAACTAGATGCATCTTATACACAGAGTCATGTATAGCGTCATAAAAAATTTCCGATGGCTGTTAGTTTTGACTCCATTGAGCTGGTGCGTGTGAATGAATGTGGCGAAAGTTTTGCGCAGGACCGCGTAACTTTTTCTTGCCGAAGAAATTATCCCCCCATCTTATCCGTGCTGGAATTTCTTAAGGACGCGTCAACTCCGTTACGGCTTAATTTGTAATGTTATAATTTTTAATGTCGTCGAGGTATGTTAATGACGACGCATTAAAACAAATGAAATGTCATTATCAAGAAGGGCATTAATTAAATGTTTCAGGTCCCACGGAGCACCATTTATCAGGGGGGATGCGTTTAAATAGGTTCTGCGGCTCATTGTCAGAGATGAGCGATAAAAATTCATGAGTTTTATTATAGGTTTTATAAGCCATGCAAGTATGTAAATGCATTTTAACCTGCATTACCATAAGTTATTCAATTTTACTCTGTGTCAGTTGTTCTTTCTATCAATTTGAAATTTGTTTTGTTTTTAAAGATATTCACTCACTATAAAGGGAATCTGATTTACATATTTACATTTTTATTATGTAATCTTTGTAAATTTTTGATATTGTCAATATCGTTTTAACCAAACAGTTTTCACACCTGCTTACTGATCTGATATTTAATATTTTATATTTATTGCTATAATTAAATAATTTTATATTTACAAACATTTTTTCTTATCCCTTTCAAAGTGTTGTTCCGGAAACAAATTGTTAAGAAGTGACAATTTTTAAAACTACTGCTAATTTTTATAAACACTTCCTGTTACTAATTTAGAAAATGATGAGGGTATTCTTTATCAGATACATGTGTAATTTATTAAATACTTAAAACTCATTCATATTGTATTTCTCTATACAATAAATTGTTATTTTATTTTTTATAGTTATAGTATCTTTCAAAGAATATTTTAATTTTAACATATTGTTTTTATTATTTTTTATTATTTTACTTTAATTACTTTATTCCTTTTTCATAATTTAATATTAATTGTTAGATTTTTCAACAAACTTTTTAAATATATTAATTAACTTACGGTTGGACATGTTTTGAAATTGTCGCAGTGCCAAAATTGTAAGTTGGAGAAGAACAGGGGCTAAAATATATATTCAGATTAGAGTTTTCAACAATCTTTTTAAATATATTAATTACCTCACGGTTGGAGGTCTTTTGAAACTGTCGCAGTGCCAGAATTGCATGTTGGAGGAGAATAAGGGCTAAAATATATATTCAGATTAGATTTTTCAACAAATTTAAAATATATTAATCACCTTACGTTTGGATTTCTTTCGAAGTTGTCGCAGTGCCAGAATTGTATGTTGAAGAAGAACAGGGTCTAAAATATATATTCGAATTAGATTTTACAACAAACTATTTTTGTAATTTATTTAGAAAAAAATTTTATTTTCGGTTTCTTCAGTGACATCAACTTTGTTATCTTCAATGGAAACCTCTGTATAATTTTGAATTTTTAAATTTTCTTTTGATTTTCATTTGATTACAAAAAAATGGCTATGATAAAAATAAATAACGAACATCTGTATAAAATTCATAGAATGGTTCTTGGTTAATGGGTATGCCAAAAATGAAATTTCGAGCATCAAAATTGATTATAGACATTTTAGTTAGACAATCTGTAGCGTTTGTAGAGTAAAATTTAACATTTTTTAACATCTCATTTTCTGTTGGACTTTTAATAGAATTTTTGTTTTAAGAAATAGACTTATTACTTGGTTAAACATTTTTGGATAAGTTATGAAGCTCCCTGTATATATATATTATCACGTTGTTAAAGACCTTCTTTTCGACTTTCAATGTATTATATTAAATTGAGTACCGTTTACAACTTATGTACACAATTGAAAAAAAAAAATTGTAAATTCCCATAAAAACAATTTTGTTACAGGCAAATATATCATTTGTCTATTAAAAGAAATAAAAAATCCAGGTCCTAAAAAATGTTTTGAATAAAATTTTGAATTTGACAAAAATGTATTTGTTATTAAATTTTCTTTCATTGTTCTCCATATAAAACAAACAGGTATTTAATATATATTTTTGATCTACACTTTTATTTATTTTATAAAAAATATAATCATTATTTCTATTTAATAAATAGATAGAAAACAGATAAATGACATATTAATTTCTTTAGTTTATATTTACTTTATTTAATATACAAATACATTTTCTATCTCCAAAGTTAATAGTTAAAAAAAATGAAGTAGGTCGTGAGGTAACGACAGTCATTACTTAAATGGAAACATTTTGTTTGCAATTATACATAACATTCCCCTTTTGATGTCGTTATATTTATACATTTTAATAAGATATGACATATTTAAGTTAATAGAAATAGTTTGGAGATGAAGTAATATTAAATTACACACTTAACTGTACTCGAAAAATATTTTGTAATTTTACAATTCGTTGTCCACTTGTGTGTGTGTTCGGATAGATTAAATGTTCGCCATAAAGTTTTCATTAGGAAATGGTAAGTTCGGTGTGGCAAAAGTTAAAACAGTACTTAACAACACGTATTCTATTCCACGTCCTTATAATTAATAGCGTAGATGTTCATCGCAACAACCTTAAAGTTTATTGAAACTTGCCGTTGCGAGGTGCAAATTTGCATAATCCAAACTATGTGTACGGTATCAAATAATTGCCCCAACTTGAAATTTAACATCTACCGAGCACATCCAAATGTTTCTATTGCGGCGCCAGGATCAGTCAGACGCTAATTGCGAATTGCACAATTGTAATACGACACCGCTGACAGGTATTCCGTCGAAACACGAACAAAACCTAATATTTGATTGAGCAACTTCCGTTGCGCGTTATCTGTGCTCTTAATGTTCCCGTACGCCAATTATACCCGGATTTTATTTCAATATAAGCGGATTCTATATTTAACTTCGCCCCATCATTTTATAATTGTTGCCAGACTGTGTTCTGTCAATGTTTTGTGGGGAATTATTCAGAAATATTTATGAAAAATTATAAGCATTTTAATTTACTGTACATAGTTTTTAAATATTAATTATTTGTTTAAATTGATGTGACGTGCAGTTCAACCTTGTTTGCTTGTTTGTTATACACTTTAGTAAAATTTTATATGAAATGAGTTATATGAGACTGTATACTACAAACAAATTCGATGGTAGAATTAAATTATTTATTATTAAACAATATTTTAGTTTTTAGAACATAGTAAAATCCAATTGTAGGTATTCATTATATTATTAAATTAATTCATTGCTGTGTAGTCATAAGTTTTAGCACAGTTTGTTATCATACTTCATGAATAATTGTGATTTAAATAGTTAATTTAAGAGATATCCAACCAAGCTCGTTAAAACAAATAAAATGAAACATATTCCTGCCTTTTAATGCAGATGAAATATTGATTTTATTATATGTATACATAATACAAGTTGAAATTGAATAAATAAATATATATTCACAATTACTTGATCTTAAATTTATAGAACATCTTTGGGATGATTTAGAAAGGAATATACGAAAGCACACAATAAAAAATAAGCTATTGAAAAGGCTTCAAATAGAATGGTAAAAAATACCAGAATTTACCAGAAAATTGGTTAACTCCATGAACAAATGGTGTGCAGCAGTCATATAAAATGATGGTTATGAAACAAAATATTAACGCTTCTATTTGTTTTTGGTTTATTATTTGAAAATTAAATTATTTAATAAGTTTTTCAAATTTATGTCCAAATAAAAAGGTTTAATTTTGCATAAAATTTTATTTTACTTTATAATATCTTAATAAAAGTGAATAAAACTTCTAGAAGCATTTTATTAATTCCTTATAAAGGATATCGAACAGTAACATTATTTAAATCTCTTATTGTTTATTAATTATTCGAATAATAAATAGTACAATTTTAGGGTTTACAAATTTTTGGTTCACGAGTGTATTTTAATATGTGGCTATAATTATGGTCAATATATATAATAATGATTTGACAATCTATGTTTTCATACTTTCTAATTTGTTTTTTTTTTGCAAAAAAAGTCTCTGACGGAGTTACAATAATATCTACGAAAGTACAATTTTAGGGTTTCCAAAGTTTTGGCCCAGGAGTGTATTTTAATATGTTGCTATAATTATGGTCAGTATTGTATACATAATAATGATTTGACAATGTATGTTTTTATACTTTCTAGTTGGTTTTTATGCAAAAAAGTCTCTGACGGAGTTACAATAATATCTACGAAAGTACAATTTTAGGGTTTCCAAAGTTTTGTTTCAGGAGTGTATTTTAATATATTGCTATAATTATGGTCAGTACTATATATATAATAATGATTTAACAATGTATGTTTTTATACTTTCTAGTTGGTTTTTATGCAAAAAAAGTCTCTGACGGATTTACAATAATATCTACGAAAGTATAATTTTAGGGTTTCCAAAGTTTTGTTTCAAAAGTGTATTTTAATATGTAGCTATAATTATGGTCAATACTGCATATATAATAATGATTTGACAATGTATGTTTTTATACTTTCTAGTTGGTTTTTATGCAAAAAAGTCTCTGACGGAGTTACAATAATATTTACGAAAGGTTTTTGGTGCTGATGTGGAATCGATGACTTTATTGGCATTTTTCCACGATTTATACCTTTAAGATTACCAAAAAATGTTTCGATCTGTTTATAAAACTGTCGAGTGCCAGACTTTTGTATCCGATATCAATAAATCCTCGTTTGATAAATAAACATAAATCCGTGTGACAACATATTTTTATATTATGTTATGTGTGTCATAGATGTATTCGCTGGAGGCTAGTAGGTCATTCCATAATCCCAACTAAATAATGCATGTGTCTTCCTGGTAAAAATGTGGTTCGCTCCTTGCTGTTAATATCGTACACGAGTAATATAACTGTATGAAATGTGTTCAGCATTTTTATCACCCATTATTTTCTGGGGAGCGCGAATAGTTTCAATTAATAGTTTCAATAAAATTTTGCTGAACACTCACATTGACAAGGTTTTCGTTAAATGGATATAGGAAAAGTTCAAGACACTTGAAGGCACTTTTTATTTACTTAAGTAACGAACACCATTATCGCACCGCGATAACCATAAAAACTTTTATCTTTTTAATACGTCCCAATATAAATTAAGTGCCAATTAACATTTAATACATGATTCCAGAAGTTTTCCGCGCCGATTTAATAAACTATCCGCCATGGTAATTTAAAGTTTCTGAAAACAACATTTGTCGCTCCGTCCGACACAGTGTTATCGAGTGGCGCAATTTAAAATGGGAGCTGACAGCTCTCTAAATTAATTACGGGACCATCACGTGATGGTGACGCGAATTATCCACATGATTTTGTTCGCCAAATTGGAACTTGTCACAGCATTTAATTCCGATTGTCCACAAAATGGAGAAGTGAATTTTTTGGGAATAAAAAATCACATGTTTCTAGAATATTTCTTTTATTGTAAATAGGACACAGGTATTGAGGAATATATTTTCTATATAACATGAATGCAAATTCTACAACTTATTAAATTTTACTAACTGATTTTGTAATAAATAATAATTTAAAGCACTAGGCGTAATTTATAATTAGAATTTCATAATTTATTTCAAAAACTACTATAAACTACTTCATAACTTAAATAAATATGCAAATATGAAAATTATTAATAAATATTACACTGTAAAGGTTTTTTACGTAATTCATGTTTTAATATATGGCTTTATTTAATATTCATTAAACATTTCCACTTATACTTAATTACTAATAAACAAAATTTTATTCATTATTATTTTTACTGGACTGTTTAAATTGTAAATAATATTTTATTAACTTTGCATTTTAATTGCTATTTTCGTAATTTAGTTTCGAAAACTGAAAATTTAATTTTATTGAAGCTCGTTAATTATTTTATAAATAAAATTAAATGTACATATATGCAAATCATTTATATCGTTTCTAGAAATTATTTAATTGAAATTATTTCATAACATTATTTATTCATGCAGTTTATTTATTAAATAAACAAAAATGAATTGAAAAGCTTTTCGATTTGACTATTTACAAAACCTATCCGTTGTTTAGTAAACTTGCTCATTTACTTTGAATAGAATAATTTCATAATTATTTTATAATTAAATGATCAAACACCTATAAGAAAAAAATTCGATAGTTAATTTATTGATCTATACTGACACCGTCTGCAGTTTATGCTAATTTATATTCGCAGCACCATTACTAGGGCCGCCCCACGAATTGCAGTTAAACCTAAAATAATAGTACTAACACGTTTACATAAAAATCAGATTACAATTTTCGGCGTAATGAAACTGCGATAAGATAAGACCAGATCGCCTTTGCGTAAGAAATGTGTTAAAATTCACGCTGGGTTTTCTAATGCGGAAGAAATACGTATAAAATATTGGTAGTTTGCACTGTGGGAGAAAACGTTAGTTAGCGTTAAATTGCAAATTAAATTCAAAATAAATAGAGTTAAAAGACATACACGGAATAATTAAGTGTGTCATAAGTACGTGCTAGAGCTCATCAATAAATGGAGGCTTTGCACTCAACATGAACTGGGAATTAAATAGAGCATTAGATGGCACCACTCAAATCGCAATTAAGCTTAACCGATAGTTCTGAAGTTGATAATAAAGGCTTGCCTCTAAACAGTTTAATCAGCCGATGTTATTTATTAATTTGACTAATATTAAGTGGCGGAAATAATTAATTAGGTTATTAACATTTAACTTTAAAATCACATTATATATAATTAATGATTATTCACCAAGGTTATACAAGAGAAGAGGTTTCAACCTCCCCTTTTCATTACGAAAGAAAAAGACGGTGGCAAAAATAAATAATAGTAACATGTAAAAATATCTGGAATAGGTCATGGAAGAGATAGAACTTCTCGGAGTAGCATAACGAATTTCCCATTGACTAAAAAATTTTATTTTTGATTGAATTTTTCTCTTGGTAGGAAGACAATACCATACAGTTATCAAATTTTTTTTTTGGATAAAAACGTACTTCAGTATTGTTCTACTATGTTCATCAGCTTTAATCCATTGTGAAAATTTGCGAGAATTGTAATCAAGGGGAGAATTGGTGAAACGCTTAGTTATATTATCCTCACTTGATTTATGTTGAATTCAACATTTTGATATAATTCATGCCATGAAGCCTCTTACTGTTGTATGGTTTACCTTCAACGTCAGACTTAAAAAAAGCATTATTGAAAACAACAACAGATACTTATGAAAAACAAATATAGGGAAGGATGTATTTGAAGGGCCGTTGAAATTGTATTTTAGATATCGTAAATACGTCATTAGCAAATGGTGTATTTCCACTGGAACACTTCTGTTCTACTTCCGATGCAAAACGTTTTTAATTTTTTGTCATGTAGTGATAAATAAATAATAAATACTGTGTGTATGTATGAAAAAAAAAAAATGGAAACGGTGGTAAAGAACCAGATAATAAAATATTGTGACAAAAATAATGTAACTGAAAATAATCGAAGTAGTTTTTGTAAAGGATACTCATGTGAAAGTGTTACAATAAATTATATTTGCGGTTTTCTTGGATTTGAAGAGAGCTGTTACAACATTAAAGAACATGATTTTTAACATTATTTTAATTGTGTGCATCATTATCATCATTAATTTCAAAAATACTTAGACTTTTTGTACTTTCAATTATTTTATTTTGTTCTAAAAAAATAGAATAGGCTTATGGTAAGTAAAGTTTGAAAATGTTTGATTCAAATTTATCTAAGTACAGCGTAAAAGCGGCATCGATTGTCATTTTATGAGTTGTAGTACTGAGTTTTCAATCATTGGACATATTTAAATAAATTTTTCAATAAATCCATTCAATTTTACTTATAAGATATACACAGCACTATACATCCAGCTACACATATACTGCTATAAGCATGTCGGTGACGCGAACGCACGAGGTTTCACCCATCCATAAAATGTCTGAGGCGCACAACACACTCTCAAATTCAGACGGGCCAAACGCTGTCTGAATTTGAGAGGAACATCATGCATGACAGAGACAGAAGACGTTCGCTCCATAGTGGGAGACTTACTGTCTCTATTGTACATAATGTTTCAGGATTCAGATGAATCAAACTCTTTTCGTACTGTATATCAGATCTATTACTATTCGACGAAATTGAGCGCGTTGGTAACAGATGGTAAGAGAATTGGGCGCTGATTTTTTTTTTGAAAGTACGAATATTTCTATATAGAGGTTCCTTTCAGACAGCATTCTCCTCTGTGAACCCTCTACTTTCAAAACAGTAATAGTTATTAGCGTGAAACTCATTTTCGGCTTAGCTGGAGGCCTTTAACGAAACCACTGCATTAATAAAATTTTACCTGAATTCAAAATGCTCTCAAATGTTCAGCTGTTACTCACCCTCTAGTTCCGGGATTTTATTCTAGTTTTCGGGTACCTCTTGAAACGCCGGCAGACACATAGTTTGTTGGTCTAGTAACCGAGGTTACCAGCCAAATCAACGACTTTTTTCTTTTGTCTGAATTTATTAACAAACGAAGTACTAGCATGTTGGTGACGCGAACCCGTAAGATTTTCCTCTACTAAAAAGTCCCAATGCGGCTAAAGAAGTTTTCACTTCAAAAATCTGGAAAAAGGTATTGATATTTTATTAATATTTATAAAAAATTGACAATATCAAATATTAAAATTTGGCTTTTATCACTGCTTTTCATCTTTTGGACAAAATTCAACTACTCTTTTTATAAATTGAAGTAAAAAGTAAACGGCATTACTACGTTGAAAACGTCCGTCAAAAAAAGTATCCTATAAAAAGATAAAAAACGATGAGCGACAATTATTAAAAATATTCCATTTCCACCACTGTATATTTGTAACTGTATATCATGAGTTATCTGTGTTCTTATAAATATAGATTACTTTATGTTGATAGGTAAATTTATTGAATATTAAATAAAGAATTACTTTTAAAGTACTCATAAAATAAGTATTTATAAAAAAACAGCTTACAGTAACTTCTTTATATAGAAAAGTAAGTTCTTATTCATGAATATAACATTAAAGAAAAAGAGGATTTGTATGTTAAAACTATCCAAACTTAATATTTAAACAAAATTTCATTTTATGAATGTAAAATGAATTACTAAATAAAACGAAGCATTGTGATAATTTTTAATGATTCAAGAATGAAATTAGAAAGAATATTGTGCTATTTTAGTTTTTGTTTATTAAGAATTTCTATCTTTGAGTTTTTATATGTATATACATTTTGTACAGTATTAGTGTATTATTATTATTATTATTATTAGGTTTTACTTTTTTTTTTAGTCTGTGCAGGTTTTAGGACAATCTTGACGTTGTTCATATTCAGTTTAACTTCATTAATTGCTACTTTTAAATGGACACGGAGAATTTTCGGTAACTGAATGATTAAAAAAAGTAATAACAAAAAAAAGAATCTTTTTATATATTTAAATAAATGTTAAAGTGACAGCATAAAAAATGTCATGGATATAAAATGAGCGCGCGTGTGTCGTGGGCCGTTTGTTCGCGAACAAAACGGCGAAATAAATAAATAAAAGTGTCCAGTGTCCCGAAAATTAGACGACGTCCCCCACATTGTCCGAGTCCCCCCGTTGTAAAAGGAGCGCAAAGTCTGAAATAGAGGTGTGGCGGATAAATAATGGGATAGCCGTCTCAGATTGCGTGCCTTTCGTCCGTCCACGGTCCACAATCTACCCCGAAATTCAGCCAGGCAAAAAATTGCTTAGCATACGAACTTAACCAGACTGAACAATGAATGTCATTTATTGCGAACCCACTATATCATGGCTATTATTAAAATTTTATAAAAGGGATTTAATAACGGAAACGTTTCGTCCGGATGATTAATGTAACGGGGGGATAATTGGTCTTTTTTTTACATCTCTCCAATGTTTCACATGCAAACATTGATTCGAATTTATGCTTTAATCCGGCCATTCATTTCGACGATATCTTTAAATTATTTTAAATTAAAGAAATTTTACAACCATTTGCCGGCCGAGATGAAACAATAGTGAAATTATGCCTTCACGGGATTAATTTAAAATTTTCAGCCAACTCGGAAATCCAGTCGAACAAAGCCGGCGTTAAAATCGTTAAAAACATAAACCGGGGCTTAAAGTAAAAACTGCGGCCACTATATTCATTATAAGTTTGAAAATATTCCGTTCACGATTTAGTTACGTTTTAAATAATTTTAGGTTTTACGGCGAACAAAAACGGTCCTGATGAGGGTTCCGATTTAAAGTGAGCACGTTCAACGCTTAAGGCACCTTCGGGCTGCTCGAATCTGAATCCTCTGTTCGATTTCTTGCGATGAGAAATTGCCGACGGTTTTAATCCTTGTTTCGATAGCCACCGATACATGCATGCTTGCATTTTTATTCATAACAATGCTGTATTTGTTCTCTAAACATACGGCAGTTGATTGGCTCACAAAATTGTACACTATTCAAATATTAACAACTACTTTCATGGTTACATATTTGTTTTTTAATGATTTAATTTAAGATTGAAATGAATTGATTGTGCATAAAAAATATTCAACATTATATTTACATTTGACTTTACAGATATAAAAAATAAAAATCAATAATATTGGAATTTCACATTTTCTTCTGAAAAGTCGAGAACATACAGTAGTTGCCATAATTATAGTAAATTACAAAAATATATTAAAATTGCAAATGAAGAAGAGATGGCTAAGAATTTTCGGCTAAATAAGTCAATCGTTTTCTATATAATTAAAAAAAAAGTGGAGGAAGTGCTCAAGTGGTAGTTACGAAAATAAATTTTTGATTTCGAAAAACGATAACTGGATTACTGGATGTTAAAAATCTATCCAATCTTATTGTCAATTGAAATTAAAGCTAAATTGATGGAAATAGGTCTTTTTGAAATTAGTCCATCTAATCTCAATTTACTTTATAAAAAAAATTAAAGTTGGCAGTGATAGAGACTGCCGATAGAAATGAAAACTTAGAACTTTTAGTATTAAAATTTGAAATTTCATAATTTTTGAATTAAATTTATCAGCATCAATCTGGTTTTCACATCTATTGTCTCCTCTGCAGAATTGGCTTTATAGATACCAAAATTGTTGGGTTTTGGTGTAGGATATGATAAAGCAATTTTGCTTGCAATTACATGTAGAATTTAAAAATCCGTCAAAACGGGAAATAAATTAGAAATGTAGTTCAAGTTAAATCATAATTGCTACAAATCAATATAAAAGTATTGATCTTGAAAAAAATCCTTTCTTCACAAATCTATAATGAAAGGTGAATCACATTGTATTTACCATTTCTTCATCACATTTCCCTCTTAGGGCTGCTAAGACATACGCCTTGTTCACATAAATGCTGAACTTCAAATAACTCCAAATAAATGAGTTTACAAATCTTTAACTTTACATACTTTATGTCACATATTTTCAATTGGAAACAAAATTTCCACATTTTGCAATTGAACAGATGTAAAGGCGTAGAAAACTGAATTTTAGCTGATAGAAAGACAATTTTTCTTTCGGGGCATAATTTTTGGCGTGGGTTACACAAAGCAATAAATTGAAGGAAGTAAAAGTCTGAAATAAAGAGAATAACTAGCTGTTTCTATAAAATGTAGCGATAACCAGAATAGTGAGTGGTTGAGCACGTCCGATTTCCACACGAACTGTCTCTCTTTTCAAACGCTTTATTTCAAACTCCTTTTGTATTCAGTACGAAACATGGCCTGAGGCAGTCTTATTCGTTGAGTATTATTACAAGACCTATTTATTATTCTGATCCCCTTTCATTATGTATTGACAAAATATAATTAATTTCTTTACTCATTTGACTCCCGATTTATATTATTTAGAAACTAATTAGACCGTTTTTATTTACTCAATAAACTCGCCCCGTTAATATTTTAGTCCGTATAAAAGTGTAATATATTCTCTTGCAAAAAAACTAACTAAAGTATATTCTCGGCTTATATTCTTGGCACAGAGAGGAGTATTTAATATGCTTCCCTGGTTGAATAATGCGCCATATTCCGCGAATATGAATCTGCACCGGATTCTTCGCCATTTGAAAAGTTGTTTTATCATACCCTTACGGCATTAATGGCGCTTAATGAAATATACTAAAAACAAAATTAAATCTTTTTAATCATGTACGAGCTTAAAATTACACACTGCTTGAGTTTTCTTTGTTAGAATAGCAAAAATAAAGATTTTTTTTCCATATGTGTCCTGCGATTATTCTCCTTTACCAGATCATTTTCAGAGGACATTAACTGCACCCAGAAACAAGAATATCCACTTTCGCCGGAATATGATCATAACCGTTTCTTTTTAAGAGCCATTCTATTAATACATATTATTGTTACAGCCAAGAATGAAAAGGAATCTTTATACAAAAAAAATATACATTAACACACCACTTACAGCAGGACTGTTTTATTGGGCGGGGAATTGATATTGCAGTTTTTAAATCTCATGATGTTTTGCTTCGGAGCTGACAAAATGACGCAATTCGTTTCCTTTATGAGCCTCTAAAAGGGATGTAAAGTGCAACATAAAAATCACTTAGCCAACAATAATTTACTTCTATTTGGTAAAAATAATTAGGTGCAGCATTCGCCTGGATATTTTTAAGACGATTTAATATTTTACAAGCAAAAATGCACTGGCTTTTGATTAAAGACACGCGAAGTTTTCACATATTCTGCAAAACTGTTTAAGGTTTGTAATGCAACATAGTTAAAGCACAAAAGCAATTTACCGACGATGGTAAAATGTTTTATGTCTTTTATTCCGCTTTAGTGAAACCTAACTGTTTGACATTAAAAAAGTATAGTAACTTCAAGTATGTTACAAACTTTATTCAAGTCGCTAATAAAATTGAACATGAAAGTCGTATCTCAGCTTGTATAGTCAAAGTTTATTTGCTTTCATGACTTCCAAAAACAAATTTGTATAAATATGGAAAGAAATGGTTTGGATTTGGTTTAAATTATTGTGTACAGTGGGCAAATGTGCGGAAATAAAATATGCGACTGAACAAATCCGGCTGTGGTCATAATTTGTAAGTGCATAGTCCAATAGGCATTAAAGCCAATATGAAATTTGTTTTAATATGTGTCTTGGTTTGGGTATGGGTTAATTTACATATGCTCCATGTTGTTGAATAATAAATCACATTAATTTGTAAGTTTGAAATAACGTCAACGAGATCTATTTATCACACTTCCTGCGTAATACGCTGGTGTGTCCTTTATTTTGTAAATTTAACTGTCCTGGTGAAATTAGAAAGTGTATAATTTGACATTGTAATAGATAGATGGTTGGTGTATTGGGACCATATATTACATATGCAAAACCAGTGTGAATCAAACTAATTGTAGTTCTGACCACTGACTATTTCATTTGTCAAACTCCCTCTTCGATCTAAATAAACCCATGCTAGGCAACGTGGAATTAATCACTCTAATAGCTCTCGACGTACATGTATAAATTGTGTTTGCACATACTGTTCTATTCTAGATATTACCTAAAATACAACACATCGTAATATATGTAAACAGCAATTTCTCCAAAGTGCCGCAACAAATGCAGAAACACATTACCTCTTTGCCGAAAAATATCCAGTAATATTTCGGGCACTAATACCGAACTAAGCCCCGGAGAAAACTGGCGCACCTATCACGGTAATGTGCCACCACTTTATATTGCCTAAAGCAGTTATTAAGACCTTGCAGGTGCCTTAATCCGCCCTGACTTATGAAATTGCATTCTTACACGAATATATGAAACATTTCAAGATACCACCTGGAATTTTACATATTTGCATCAATTTTTACAACACATATAAATTTAAATCAGCGTTTTGTTTATTAATTTAAAACGATTGAAATACACTGAAATTAAATCGAGTTAGTACACAGTTAAATTGTACTTTGAAGTATCTCCAAACAGATTAAATTCATTCTCCATTACAATTATCGCGTGGTCGACCAGTCAAGTAGTGCACACATGCAAATATAAATCTATGTTAGTTCATACTCACGTTAACACTAGACGCATATATCTTACTTATTTTATCGTTTCATACATGATGAGATCTGTCTGTTCACAGAGGTATATTAAATTTAATATCCAAAACATATCTTTGCAATATATGTATATCATACGTTTGCAAAATAACAATGCACGATGCGCCTGATGTATGAGCATTATTATGTGTGTACTAAAAACTTTTATTTTATCAGTTGGCAGTGACTTTCATTTGGTCCCGGCGTGAAAATGCACGTCGAGATATAAAACAGATTGTAGACTAATTCTAGAATAAACTGCAAATAAGGATTTATGCCGCAGCTGACAAAGACTTGTAAGAAATCCAAGAGAAAAGAAAATTGACCCTATCACAATATCAAAGGACATTCATCCAGTAAAATGTTTCGTTTTATTGCTTTCTTACATCAACGTGTGCTTTTTTATGTTAAATATACATCATAGTAACGTAACAGGACAAATATAAATGCAAAAGAAATAAATTTCGACCTGAGTTTTGTTTATATTGTTCTATTTCGCGTTTTTTGCAATTACGCCTTTTTTTGTAAATGGATTTTGTGTGTCTGTGAAATGGAAATTTTTGCTTGGGCAAAAAATATCAAGTAAGCCATGGAACAATAGGCAAACGACAACAATAAATGACAAAGTCATTGTTTATTTAAAATACTTGACTTCAAATTGACTAACCTGAACAATTTTATTTTAAATCTGGATTTTAATAATATTTATTTATATGTAAATGCATGCTTACAATAATATTTATTTATATGTAATTTCTAATTTTTTTAAATATTCCATAAAATATCAAATTGTATTAAAAAATGATCACACATGAGAGTAAAAATAATTTTTTATTTAAATGAAATTAATTTTAAAGCAGTATTATAATAATATTTATTTAAGGAAATAAGATGTTACTGGGCAAATCTCATGACTCATGATTAATAAAAAAACATTTTGTGCCATAATCAAATGGAATGAAATAATAATATTTTAAATATGGATTTTAATAATATCTATTTATATCATATGTTCGAAGTGAAATATATATTCCTCAATAAATAAACTGACATTAACGTAAAGAAAATATTTTTATATCAAACTAAAATAATTTTAAAATGAAACAATTTTATAAAGCTGAATCAAAATAAAAATAATTTTAAATTTAAACTTGTTATTTTAAATCTAAATTTTCATGATATTAATTTATATGTAATTGCATATTTTTAAAATGAGATATATTCTCCTATAAATAAACAGATATTCAATGAAATAAAATTTTGTCTTAAATCCGAATTTTTAATATTAGTTTTATACGTATACATCCATATTTTTGTAATAAGATATTTTTTAATAAATTAAATAAGGTATAATTAAAGTAGTACTTTTTTGTATATGAATAAAATGAAAATTAAATTAAATATATCAAATAATTTTATTTTAAATCTGTATTTTAATAATTTATTTAACAATATTATTTTAAATCTAAATTTTAATTTATATGTCAATGAAAAAACAAAAATTCAATGAAAATGTTTTAAACCTAAATTTTTAATATTTAGTTATATATACATTTATATTTTTATAATGAGATATTTTTTGATAAATTAAATGATTAAAATAGTCTTTATTGTATATAAATAAAATTAATTATAATATTTATTTGAGAAATGTTTGAAATTAATAACCTGAACAATTTTATATTAAATTTAGATTTTAATAATATTGCTTCTAATATGTAATTCCATATTTATAATATGTATATTTTCAAAATGAAATATTATTTCTCGGCAAATCAATTCATATTCAATGAAAACAAAATCTTTAGAATCAACAGTATATTTTAAAATGAAAAAATACTATTTTGGAGAAAAAATAGATTAGTAGTAGTAATAAATTTTAAAATGAAATAATTTTATTTTAAGTCTTTTATAATGAGATACTTTTCGATAAATTAAATGAAGTTGTATAAAAGTAGTGCTTTTTTGTATATAAATAAAATTAATTTTAAAATTAAACAATTTTATTTTAAATTTGTATTTTAATAACATTTAGAATTAAATGAGATATTCATGGATAAATAAATCTATTCGATATATAATAATACAAATTAATTTTAAAATAAAAAATATGGATTTTAATAATATTTAATAATTTTATTTTAATCGGCAATATTTTTTTAACAAATCAGTTGATAAAAAAATGATTTTTTCCACCAAAATAAAAATTATTTTAAAATTAAACTTTTTCTTTAAAACTAAAGAATTATGTGCCATAAATTTTGATGTCTTAATAATCAACAATAATTTCATTTTTCAACTATAAACTATTTTGAAATAACCACTTGTTAGTTTATAAATAAAAATTTAATGAAAGTCTATTTGAGATATTCACAAGTGTATTGTTAAAGATAAAATCGGATATTGCAAAGACCTTCCTGGCTGTGCAAACTATTTAAATTGAAATACTGACGCCAAGTCGGTGTTTAATAATTTCGGCGTTTAATTATGGACACTGGCTACCGCATTCTAACCAATAACCACCCTATTTATGCTGCCCACATCGTGGACACCCTTTGAAAATTCCTGTTAAATTACAGGTTTGTCGGTGCGTAAAATGCGGTAAATCATTTACCATTATACACCAGTCTCGACCGCTAACTTAATCGATGCTTTTCTTTATACGAATATCGCGAACATTAATACATACATAATTTTATTTTGGCAAAGACCTGCAATATTGTTGGGCGGGAGCATTGACGTTGGAACTGTGAAATAAGTAGAGTTGTTCTAAGTGCTCCCTCCGCAGCACAAACACGCTGCACTTTATTGTAGTTATTGGTCGCAATGAGTTTCCTTTCAATATGACAGAGACAGAATTTTCATCAATTTACCACAAAACAGGAGGATATTTTTCAACTTCAAAACACGATTTTGTTTTTCCATTCCATCTCGGAATAATGCTCCTAAAGCATTTTTCCCCATAAGGGAAAATTATGAGGCTCGATTTATTATCTGCCCCATTTACAAACGCTGGATTATGATAACTGGTCTAGAAACTACTTTTCTTTGTGTTAGCCGCGTTCCCGTTTGTTTTTTTTTTTTTATTTTATGATTATGTTTTGGCACTCTTTACGGTTTTATTAAAATTTCAGTTGACAGGTTTATGTCTTTCGAGCTTTTGGGTGTGATTTAATATTTATGATTAGGTGTGATAAACAAACAGATTCAAAAACGGTAAAATATGAAAAACAACTAAACATATGAAAATTAAAATCATGTGATGTGTATATGTCTATTTAAAGATTTTACTGAAGTTATTTATACAAATATACAATAGTGGTCACAATTATAGGAACTTATTAAAATATAATAAAAATAAATGCTGTACTACTTGTTTTGGGTGTCAGAACCTATAACGTTCATTGTTTTTACTGTTATTGTTATGAATGTTATTCTTTAATGAACTGCATACATTTTTTATTTTTCGTTGGACAAAATTATAGCAATTTCATACTTATATAAACTGTACTATTTCAATGTTCTGTGTGAATTCAGTCGATTATCTGTCAGAGGTGTTTTGCTTATTATATTTATTTAATTTAATAATGAAAAAATTCCTATATTATATCCAGCTCGATCCGTCCAACTCAGAAAAATAAATTTAACAATTTATAGAATGATAATATATTAAATATAATAAAAAATTATATAATATAAAACAACATTAGTATATTAATATTATTATAACACTTAACGTTAAGTAACTACATATACATACATCGTATACCTTATATGGAATCACCGAGTATTTACAATAAAAAAATGTGTTTCATGGAAAAGAAAAAATATATAGTTCTAAATAAAAAGCGATTGTTAAATAGTATTTTACACTACAAGGGAAGAAAGTTTGAGATTCCTGCCCTGCGCTTTCTTCCCGTGTAGTGTATACTATTTTTCTTACTACCTCGGCTACGCCTCGGGCAATATGGCGCGCAGGGCAGGAATCTCAAACTTTTTTCCCGTGTAGTGTATACTATTTTTCTTACTACCTCGGTCGAAAGTACGTATTTTGCTCCCCGGTTCCACGACAGAAAAATACTATTTTCTGTCGTGGAACCGGGGAGCAAAATACGTACTTTCGACCGAGGTAGTAAGAAAAAAATGTAAATGCGTGGTAAGATTTGTTTCTGGAGTGTCAATTTCACTGTTCTTATGCATAGTAATAGTGAAGTGAACTTACTTATCTGTAGTAAGCCTTTGAAGAGGTGATTTCGGGGATTTTTTTTTATTTATGCAGAATAATGGTGTTCCACATAACAGCAGTGTCGCCAAAAATTGATTGGAAATGGAAGATGTGATGGATTTAAAGTGGGCTTCTCGTTCGCCATATCTTAATCCCATTGAGCACTTATGGGATAACGTTGAAAGAAGAATTAGAGCTCGTCAAAATATCCTTGGCAACACAGTACAAATTATACTGGCAGTTCTAGAAAAATAGAGAAATGTTCTTCAAGAAGACAATAGTAGGGTGGTAACACTGATTATTAGATTTGTAAAAATCTTTTATTTTTTTTTTTAATTTTATTTACCGTAAAATTTATTATCTGAGAAATTCACATTTTTCTTATATGTTCTTTATAAAATTTGTTTTAATGTTTTTTGTATTTAATCAAAGGAATCTGTAAATAATAAGTATTAGAGTAAAATGTAGAATTGTAAAACTAATAATTAAATGTTTTACTAAATTATTCATCAAAAAAAATTGTGTGCTATCTCTCAATATTTGTTTGAAAGATGAAAAGCTTTTACTCCATCAACTAATATAATCGAACAAGTTTAAATTTTCTGACAGTTGATGGATCCATTTGAATGTTTTATTTATAGTTTCCTTGCAATATGAATATTGGATATTTTCATAAGTATAAAACCCTCATTTTAATAGAACTTACCTTATCTGCTGTTTTACCTTTAATGTCGTTGATTCAAAGAATTCTGTTTCCTGTTTCGTTTATTAATTCACAAATAAAACCATAATTAGTTTTTAAAGAAAGTAAATCTTGAGTTTTTATTGAATTACCGGTGATGGAGTTCATAATTTCATAATTGTAAAAATATAAAGCATCTGAGTCTATTTTGAGTTTTAGTTACAACGGTAATTTGTAGGCATTAGATGACGATGTGGGAGTACAGGTAGTTCTTTAAGAATGTTTTATTGGGTTGATTTTAATTATAATTCCGTAAGGCTGCGTCTTTTAATTAAGGGACACCGGCTCGCCGCCGGTGGACACCCTTTGAAAATGCCTTCTAAATTACAGAACAGGGATGGGATAAAATACGCCCAAGCATTTAGTGTATCCCTGCGGCGCCATAGCAGGTATCGCCGATACTAGTTGAGATATTGGGGTGGCGTGGCGGCGCGCAAGGGATCGCAGACGGGGTGCGCCAAGACGCATGGACTATTAGGTAAAGCTGTGGATACGCGCGTCCTGGGACTCGTTCCTACATAATTAATTGGTTCGGTTGCACATGTGTTTAGCTCGCCGCCTCTTTTATATTTCAGGACGCACTGTTCGAGGTGTTTGAACAGGATGGCGTTATTAGTTTTTTTTTTTCTTCTTCTTTCGGGACGTCATTATTGCCGGGGTCGGATGTTATGAACGCACATATGCGTTATTTGCTGATGCCGAAGGCGATGCGATCTGTGGTTTCCTTTCGACCAATATGGATTAGTTTTTGTACCGTGTGTAAATTAAAAAACTTCACGTCAACGTGGAAGTGACCAAAGAAATATGAGTGGGGGTTGCGTTCTCGGTATGATTTCCCCGTTGGAGTATCACGTATCACGCCGCAGGCAATTGCTTCCTTTCGCCCAGCGTTGCAGGAAGTAGGCCTCGGTTAGCCTGCATGTAGATTTCAGGTCGATAATTCACAAAACGATATAAATGTTTTCCAAGACAAGGGCTATAATAAGAGGCAATTCTTCCGAAACGTTGGGTCCAGATTCATAATTTATAGAGATCTGTATGCCTGATTGTACAAATCTTTTTCATTTCCATTCAACCGGAGCAATATTACGACTCAATCATGTACACATTGCTTATCCAATTTATTATTTCGTTATGATTTATGTTTTCTTTTGGAATTGTAATGGGGAAGTAGGAAATATTGACCGGGCAGATGAACATAATCAAACAATTTTTTTCTTCTACCATACAAACCATACATAAACTATTCAGGTATATTCAAAGGAAATTTAAATTTATAACTTCCCCTCACTTCTGTCAACGTTGCTTAGTTGGCCTTAACTATAATTGAATTTTTTTTTTTTTTGTAATTAAGTGCACCATAAACCACTCCAACTCCTCGTGTGTGGTTAACTTTGGCTACTTACCAAACTATTCCCAAGGTAATTGAGAAAAGTAAACAGGCAAATAAGACAAACAAATTGCTACATGGTAAACATAGCATAATCATTGTGTTGCAGTTTCAGGTAATAAAACAGGGGAGGAGGAATTGTAAACATGCACTGCGTTCTGTTTGTGTAATATACTAAAAGGCCTGTAAATTTGAATGGTTACTTATTTCTGTAGTGCCTTTCACATGCATAAAAATTCCAAATTGTTATACATTCCCGCCTCAAAACCATCCATTGTTTATTCATGTGGTCTTTGCTAATTTATATTTCCTCCCTATTTCAATATTCAGAAAGCTTCTAACTGAAGAGCAAAACATGAAAAAATACTTTATTTCTGAATAAATTTAAGAATTAATTATCAGAATTTTTTTTTTAGACGATTCAAATTTGTTTTATTTAAATTAAATTAGAACAAATGTCAGCCCTTCATAAATCTTCTTTCTCTGTGTTCCTCCGCTGATGGTAACAGAGTTAGGAGAGGTTCGTTAATTAAGGTCGAATCTCATTAATGACAGACAAAAATCACGCTCAAGCATGTTGCGTTCCTGTTGAACATGTTATTAGGCCGCTGTGTACGTTGTTCAGTTGGTTTTATTGTGAATGGAACCTAATTATGTTAATTAAGTACAGTACTTGCATTGTTTTATTGACGACTCTTGTAAAACACGTGTTCAAATTCACATGTCTGTCGCACTAGGTATACGAGAAGATAATTACCCAACTATAAACAATAATTACGGTCGTGTTACAGTAAATTTGGTCGAAATTAAAATATTTGATCAGATTATTTTGATATGCTCATCTACATGTAATTTTACGTATGTATTTAGCTTAATTATATGAAAATATTGCATATTCATGCATAAGGAAACCTAGTTAAGCAATTTAATTTTTAATTATATGTAAATAATAATCTCTAGATATAATCCCTACAATACATCTAGTAAAATTGGATTATTTCGTTAATTAACGCAAAATTTTGTTTTGCCTTTGTACATATGTTAGTTTTATTACTAAATATTATAAATTTAAATTGACGATAATGATTTACACATTACGTTTGGATCCGCTTTAATTAACTATGATATATTAAAGTCTTAAATGTTGAATTTAATGCAATTGTGAACATAAATAATTACAATCAGTAAAATCCAGCTTTATAAAATCATGTATGAACGAACGTCAGCTTTTATGTTCGTATGGATTGACATAGTTTAAATTAATTTTCCGCCATTTACGTTTAAATCAGATTTTGTCATTTCAACACAATTACTCATCAAGATACTTTACTTGATATGGTAGAAATTCCATAACGTTTTAATTATACGGATAAAATCTGGAAGAAATGTAAATAATATAATCGTATAAATTTTAATTAAATGATAGTTATTTGCCAATATTGGCACAAAATTAAATCGATCGATATTAGATATCCATCATATAAGTAAATATTAATATTTATGGTTTACGAAATTAATTATTTAGTAATTTATGATAATTAAACCTGGGAATTAAATGTACATAGTGTACAATTATAAAGAAGAATTTTAGGTTACTGATACAGTAATGGTCATATTAGAGTAACATTTTTAACATGTTTAAACTGGTAAATATTTTAACCATAACTCTTGTTGAAATAATATTAA
The DNA here is from genome assembly GCF_024364675.1 of Aethina tumida. Lineage (NCBI taxonomy): Eukaryota > Metazoa > Arthropoda > Insecta > Coleoptera > Nitidulidae > Aethina > Aethina tumida. Next base: position 15,750,077 of record NC_065437.1, on the reverse strand, counting down.
TCTACTATTGTTGTTTTATATAGATTTATAAAGACTACAATATTATTATTCTATTAAATAATTTTTTCTGAATCGAGCTGAAAAATAAATATAGGAATATAATTTTGAAAGGATTGTTAAAGGTTAAATGCGTGTTATTTAATTAATATTATTATTAGTATAATATCCTTTTTGTTTTATAATTTTAGCCCATCTCCATGACATAGGACTATTTTTCAAACACTCCGATTTTTTTTAAGCCTCCACATGGTTTCACTAAATATTTTAATAATACAGGAAACGATTGACGTATTTTGCCGTATTTAGCCATATATTCTTATTTCTCTCAGTTTACTTACCGCTGAATTATTTCTCATTTCTATAAATAATTAAATAATTGTAATATGCAAAAGACCAGCAGTAAATAATCGATTTAAATTCACAGATACAATGAAGAAACTATAAAGTAAAACGTTTAACTAATTTACACAATTGAAAAATAAAAAGTACACAATTCTTTAAAGAATAAAATTGGACTGACCAGTTGTAAACAATAAAAAAAAAATAAACAGTATAGGTACTAATATAATTCAGTTGCTATAATTGTGGCCACTGCTATATATAATTTCATTTATTTATAACCCATTTTTTAAATTAAATATCTCTAACTTTAAATCAGAAATGTAAATACTAACGATTAAATATTTTTAGGTTTTAATTCTCTATTAAAAAAATTGTGTGCTGTCTGACATTTGCAAGATGAAAAGCTTTCTCTCCATCAACTGATGAAATCGGAGCAACACATCGGGAAAGGAGTTCACAATTACTTACAGCGTTTCGAAATTGTCCGAAATTATTCTCCAAGGAAAGTTAAAACTGATGATAAACACTCATTTGCCAACTGTTGAAACCGAATAAACTTAATTAACAATGTGTGACAGTTTAGTTCAGGTATAATCTAAATTTCACATTCGTATACGAGCTTACGAAAGATAATAGCTCGAATTATTTAACTTTTAGTATCAAAAGCCACTTATTTATTTACACTTAAAGCGGGATATAAATGTATTCTGCGTAATTTACAATTTTTTAGTTAATTAAGACACGATTAAATGTTTAGATGTTTTAATAGTACAATTTATACTTTAATATACGATTAATATTGAACAAAAAGTATGTAGAAAGTTGTGTGTGACAAGAGACAATATTCGTGTATTAATTGGTTGCACAGAATCCAGTTCAAATATTAATAATTTATATTGCTTCAATATACTGTCGATATGTTTGTTTGTCCATTAATTAACATGTGGCTGAGTATTTGGCATTTCACAGAACGTCGAAACGAACAATTCACACAGGACGGGAGATGAATCATTAATTTTCTAGCGGTGCAAGATACAGATATGTAGGTCAGGAATAAATGGCTAATATTCAGGTAATTTACATTTTAATTTGATTTTCCTATACGACATTAGATCGGTTCGCATGATTAAAATTCATGAAATTCCAATCTTCCGATTTTTAATTAAAATTACCTTTACAATTCGTATCTAGGTTCGAGGTATAAATTCGACAAAATGCAGTTTAAACTTTTTTAATTAAATGCTATGAAAGGTTATGGGTATTAAAAGGAATAATTGGAAAACATACTAATCCATATGTTGCCGGTATTAATAAATATCCACATGATAATCATGTACAAATTGACATTTTTTGAACACACAAAGGAACTAGTAACAAAGAGTTGATTTTTTGAAATTCTATATTAAAGCTGAATATGTACCTCTTTTAGTAAAATTACTACATACCTTTCTACGGAATGAATATATCAAAAGCGATTCACAGGCGAAATTTAATTTACTATGTGCAGCACTTGCAAGAAAATATTCCGCACTCGGCAATACAGAAATTTCAAAGTGTCAAAGCAATAAAATGTCCAAAGTGTGTGAGACTTATTCCCCCCGGATGAAAGCAATAAATAAGATTTTAAGTGTGGGAAAGATATACACGTCAGGAATCACTCTGCAGGAGTAGCTATTGGGTTTATGCATAAGTAAAAGAGATGTTTAAAAAGGCACGGATAAAAAATGTAACAGGTATTGGTATCACGTTTTTTATTGTGGGGATTTATTAAAATTTCATTCCAGGAATTAAATATAAAAAAGTATTTACTGTTAAATGTTTTTTAAATTTAGTTTAACGACCACAAACGTTTTATTTTTGTTGTAACTCATCGAGTTTTAATTGTTTTCCAATAATTGTTTAAACTAGATTTTTTAACGAAAAATTGATGACTTATGTGAATGGTAAAAATGTGTTCACAGTTCCTGTCCTGCGGCAAAATCCCCTTCAATTATCCGTTGATAATAACATTCCATTATTATTCCCCGGACCGACATATATGAAAGATTCCTGCAGTCGCCGGGCCATAGGCAGCACAGCGTGACTCTAACTAAACACAATAACTGCCAGCTTAAACTCTTCCAATATCCACAAACTAACGCTTTTTATGACTCCGGGCACACTGTTATATTTAATTTTGACAAACTGGGATTTGGTCGAGATTTCACTTTGTACACTTTTATAAGTTTCACTTCCGCCTCACTCTGACACTCGTGCGAAACTTTCTGACTAATACGAGCTTTTAATAAATAAATAAATAAAATCAACCACTCCTTGTCTTTTGTGTTATCTACGTTTGTACTTTAGAAATAGTACTCGACATAAAATTTTGTTGAAACAATTTGTGAATCACGTTAACACTGATTTTACAGCCCTGATAAATTTGAATGTTTGTCTAGTTGGAGGCGTGCAGAAATGTTCGTGACGAAACACAAATACTACAAATATTAATGGTAGTAATTAAAATTCTTTACCATATTAATTATTAATTACCGCAATAAAATTAAAATAGTTCTCAAAATATAATATCATAGATGGTAAACAAGTAAGACAGAAAAGAGAGGATAACTTTTCACTAACAAAAGCAAAACGAAAACCGCAAGCTAAATTAAACTTTGACTGGTCTCTCAATATTGCACAACCCCGCCGACTTGCATGATGCGAATTTCCTTTTCACCACTAACCATTTATCATTTAATTAACAATTTTTCCGTGTACTGAATAACCTAAAGGAAATTTCGTTGAACAAATAGGCGGCAGGTTTTCACGGTGAAAAAGACAGGCTCGCATTTAGGATGCAATTATTTTATAAAGCCCCGGTTTTATCGATGAAACTGATGCAACGCAAGCAGTTAATTTCATTATGTAGGCAACCTTGCATGAACTGTTTGTAATGTAAAAGGGCAATGTAGTGTTTCAACGCATGCAAGTGCAACACAATGCTCATATTTATTGAGCTTTCATGCACGCCTATTTGCGTTCACACTGTAAACGACTGGGTCCAACATGTTATTTTGTTAAAAAAAGGTATTACGCGACCATTTTTTTTTATATCTTAAACAGTTTCGATTTCATAGGCTGGTTTGGCTGTGGGACGTGATACATTATTAAAAAGTCTTAATTTTTATTAAGTCTGTGAAGCCCATTTTAAAGATAAGTTATACAGTATTAATCGAGTTCTTTAATAAATTAAATGGAAATTAAATATGTTAATATTAGTTTAAAACATGCACATATTAATAATTACTTAATTTCTATTTTTCTCATTAAATTTTATAAATTTATAGATTTATCGTTGAATTAAATATTAAACAATAAGAAGTTAATATAAATTTCTATCTATGAATTTAAATGCCTCCATTATAAGTTTTGTTATTAATATTTAAATTTATTAAAGAGAAATTTAATGAATATTAAAACTTTTTGAATAAACCTTCTCTCAAAATATTCACATAAATATATATTATCTTAAGATTAAGTTAACATTAATTTTATTTTATAATTCATTATAAATTATCATAATAATTATTTAAAATACACATTATAATATTATGAATTTTATAAACTGAATAGCATACGTGCAGTTTAAAAATTTGGCGAATGCGTTGATAATGTCTACTTAAAAATTAAATTTTGCAATTTAATAATGAAATAATTTTATTTTTCAATTTTAATCAATTATATAATTATATGTTAATATTATTTTAGAATATATCAACGAAACTCAGAAATAATAAATTTTTATAATCTTAAATTTTTACATCCTTTTTAAAACATTACTATTACATTATTAAAAAAAAAAATGATTCTTTTATTCCTAATCCCTATTTCTATTATTTTAAAAATTTTAAATAAATCTTAGAACTTTTTTATGATACGTTTTTAAATATTGATGAAAATGTTGAAACAATGTACATTCAATTATATGTTATCTTAAATTTAAAATTTAAAAACAATTTTATTTTGTAATTTATAATATTTATTTTATAAATTATTAAACTCAAAATATGCTTATCAATTCATTTATAACTTATCTTAAGATAAAATTATTTTTAGTCTCTTTTTGAATTATGTACACCTTTTTGTACATTTACAACTAACAATTTTATAAAATGTCTTATTGTTTATTCTGTGATCAATCTTTGAAACCTATTTTAAAGACTACTCAAATTATACAATTATAGTCAAAAACCGTAATAAATTTTTAACAATGTTAAGTAAATATCTTAATATTAGACTAACACATGCATAAATTAAAAATTAGCGAGAAATTTTATGAATATTAAAACTTTTTAATACACCTTTATCCTGAAAGGTCTTATGTGTGTATATAAATATAATTATATTTTATCTGTGTAATATATGATAATAATTATTTAAAATATACATAATGAATTTTCTAAACTGAGATTCTTAGATCTTTTAAAAAATTGGCGAATGCACACGATAGGCACAAAAATTATACTTATTAATTAAATAATTAAATAATTAATTTTATCTTATTCTAAAGATATTCATCTAAAATTTTTCTTTTGGTAATTCCATAGATAGAAACTTTTATTAACATATAGTTGTTTAAAACTTCAGTTATTTAATTATTTAATTGATAAGTATAATTTTTGTGCCTGTCGTGTGCATTCGCCAATTTTTTTAAAAGTATCTAATATCTGAGATCTAAGAAACTCAGCTTAGAAAATTCATTATACATATTTTAAATAATTATTATCATATATTATACAGATAAAATATAATTATATTTATAAACACATATATGATCTTTCAGGTTAAAGATTTATTAAAAAAGTTTTAATATTCATAAAATTTATCTTTAATCATTTAAATTCATAAACAGAAATTTTTTGCAAGTAGTTATTGTTTAATATGTAATAATTTAACCACAAATTTCTAAAATGGTAGAAAGAATTATGAAATAAAAAAATATATATTATAAACTATTAAGATATTTATTTAACATCATTGAAAATTTATTATTGTTTTTTACTATAATTGTATAATTTGTGTCGTCTTTAAAATAGATTGATCACAAAATAAACAATAAGACATTTTATAAAATTGTTAGTTGAATAATAACTTCAAAAGAGTGCACATAATTCAAAATAAATTAGAAAATAAAAATAATTTCATCTTAAGATAAATTATAAATGAATTAATAAGCATATTTTGAGGATAATTGTAAGTTTAAATTCATAGAATAAATATTATAAATTACAAAATAAAATTGTTTTTAAATTTAAGAATATATATAATTGAATACACGTTTCAACATTTTTTTCAAAATTTAAAAATGTATCGTAAAAAAGTTTTAAATAGAAATTAGGAAGAAAAGGATAATTTTTTTTTTTTAAATAATATAATAATAATATTTTAAAAAGGATGTAAAAATTTAAGATTATAAAAATTTATTATTTCTGAGTTTCGTTGATATATTCTAAAATAATATTAACATATAATTATATAATTGATTTAATTGAAAAATAAAATTATTTTATTATTAAATTGCAAAATTTAATTTTTAAGTAGACATTATCAACGTATTCGCTAAATTTTTAAACTGCACGTATGCTATTCAGTTTATAAAATTAATAATGTCATAATGTATATTTTAAATAATTATTTCGATAATTCATAATGAATTATAAAATGAAATTAATGATAACTTAATCTTAGATAAAATGTATTTATTTGAATATTTTGAGAGAAGGGTTGTTCAAAATGTTTTAATATTTATTAAATTTATATATTAATAACAAAACTTATAATATTATTATTTTGTTTTCTAATTTCTGTTTCTATCATTAAAATTGTATGAATTTAGCAATTATATAATTGAAATTTTTCTGTAATATATTTTTAAATTTTGCCGAAGATGTTATGACTTTTAGTTATTCTCATACCTCAAGATAAAATTAATTTTATTTTCTAATTTATTATGAATTATTTTATTGTTTCCTTAAAACTTACATAAAGGATAACAATGAATTTTATAAAATGAAATTTTTATAAAAAATATCCTATTTCAAATTCATTATTTCTGTTATTAAAATTTTATGGATTTAGTAGTTGAGTAATTGAAGTTTTAATTTTTAATGAATTATATGATAACAGAAGTTTATATTTATAAAATTAAATAAGGTACTAGTAAGTTTGTGCTATTAAAATTTAAATTTGCCATAAATGAATTAAAACTTCTTTTACGACATATTTTTCAGAATATTTGCATTTTTCCTAAAAATATACATTTACTTTATCCTGAATTATATAACATTCACTTTCTTGAAATTATTATTCAAATTATTATATAATTTTATAAATTTTTTTGACGTAAACATCGAAAGTATTATGGCTCAATTATTTATTTATTTATACTCTGCAAAAACTACTGACCACAAAAAAAAAAGATTGATAGATGTCCAATTAAATTTTAAATTACCTATATCGGTCATTTGAGTTTGTAATGTGCGGTGTATGTTTGGCTTAATCTGTATTACCATTGTTGGAGATTTTAATTAAATTTTTATTTTGAATCAGCCATTAAATGTTACATAATAATTACTATCTATACATTGATCTGTGTAGATATTTTTAACTGGTACGTTTTACGCGCATTTTACATTTCCTTTTTCGATTAAATATTCCGAGTAAAATTCAGGTATTAAACATCTCATTTTTAATTTAATACACTGTAAAATTGCACTTTAAACCCGGGTACTTCACACAGGTTGTAAATTAAGAAACTTGCAATACACGAAACTGCAATAAAACTTTTTTATATATATATTACGTTTTGCGATTATTCCCATAAATACCTCGTAAAAATTTTACGGTACTTTGGCGACGTGTAAAAAATTACTTTTATATTTGGTCTTTTTATTGTGCATTAACAATTTTGTCACATATCCTGATTATAAATTAACGCTTTCTGCAAAAATATCGTCGTAAATTTCCTTTGTCGTTTTGCACAGTCCTCGCATATATTTATCGTTGCCATTTATGAATCGAACACTTTTTTTTTCCGGTTCCAAGTCGATTGTTTATGGGCGTTCGGAACACGGCGGTTAAAAAAAGGGTAAATAACGCTTAAAAATAGACGAATCTCTAGTTTCGAAGTTAAACGAAGCATCAAATCTATAAAAACATTGGCAATAGTTTACTAAAAATTGGCAGTACCCACAAAACTACACGTTCATATCAGCCAGCACTGATTTTTGTTGGCCCCGATCCAAAATGCAATTGCATTTTTGCAGCCGGATGGCATCTATGCAGAACCGGATTATTATATCCTTGCCTCGATGTTTAAATACAATTTTACATTCCCGTTTTTTAATTGCTTTTGTGTTTGTGCAGGTTATCTATTATTCCTTGTTTAAAACTTTACAGTCAATGAGTTAATAAATATGATATATATATCTAATTTAATGGACATATAAGCCATAACTTCTTAAACAACATTTATTTACCTTAGATATTAAAAATATTATGAATATAAATTTAACATATTATATAAACATTTAAATATAAAATTGTGCTGACAGAAAGCGTATTGCAGAATTGAATAATTTCAGTCGTTCTTTATACATACATAAACAAGTATTCAAAATACCGAAAAAATGTCGCAAAACTTGGGCGAAATTTACGGTAATTGTTTAATGAACAAAAGTGTCGTGGCCCCACAAGTTCGGTTCCAACTTTACATGTTCGAAAGATATAAAAAGTACATTGATAAAGGAAGTTCGGAGTTTTCCGCTACAATAAACTTGCCAATTTCGTAGTGTATTTTATAAGACAGCGGCAGGAAATTCTACGCCCTACTTTGGTTGCTTTACGTCTCCTGAATAAACATAGCTTACAAACGTTAGATCCTAAAAATAGACACCCCCTATCGCATTAATGCGACTGTATTTGTTTTATTTTTCGATATTTGTTCATTTTTGTCTTGTGAGCATCGAAAACAAGCACATATGTATCTTGCGTCTGTGTGCGTGGGAACTCACCGCGACTCTCCAGAGACATCGGAAACTGGATGCTAACCGAATTATCTTTACGGCGTTTCCACAAAAGGAAATATGAAGTGCTTTCCTTTTATCTATATCTTATCAACTACGTATCTAAAGTGCGAGACTTATATGTACTTATATATTGCTGAGGCCGATGGAATTATTAGCTAACTCTGTAATTTTACGTAACTGGGATCTGTTGCATGGTGCATTTTGTAATTTAATTATAAAGCTGTCAGTTCCGTGTACAATCTATTATTTATTTGTAGAGAAGTTTAATAATTAAAATCTTTTGGATATTGAAATAACAATAGTGATTGATGGACCGTTAAAGATCTATTAACTCGTCATCAATCGTTACCTGATTGTTATACCACTGTATATTATTCACATTGATTGAATGGTTGATGAATATCTGATGGATTCTTTAAACTAATTTTAATTTAATAGTGACACAATAAATAAACAATTTAATTTCTGTATTTCAACTAATTGTTTATTGCAATAAAATTCCATTTACCAGATTTACCGATGTACCTTTCATCATGTTGAATTATACTACTTATTAATAAAATCACCAAGTAATAAAGAAGTTTATCAAACTTATTTATATTTGTACATCATTTTTATTGTAATGTTCTATTAACTTTTAATAAAATTGAGTTAAAAGAGTTTTTGCTTGTAATCACTATTTAATGTCTCGGGTAGGGATTAGGTGTAGAAATTGTTATAACAGTAAATCAGTCTGGGTCATCTTTGGTCAAGTTTTGACATGTCAAAGATTCTGTACGAACAAGAGGAAATATAGAAACGCAAGACTCACTTATGGATGATGGACTTTTAGGGTAGTATCTGCTTGACATAACGCCGTGAGTTGTCCAGTTACCACTGGACTGGATATATTGTCGTCTTTGGCCTTTTGCATTTACCTGCATTTGTAATTTTCAGTGTTAGGTGTTAATGTGTCTTGACCGAATGAATTAGGACAGAGAATGGGTTTCTAAGGAATCCGGCTTTTGCTTAGGGGGAAATACATAATCCAGCATATTGTAATGAATGGCACATGACTCAAACAATAGACGGATTCTCTTTAGTAATATGAATACCCATTGGTATGTACAGGAAGTGTTAGGGCCCATAGCCAAATCTGATATTCCCTTCAAATGCAGCAAGATAACATTGCTTCAGTGAATGTTACGGTTTTAACTTGTCCACTCTGTTTTTTTCTTCTTATTCCTGATTGAATATACAGTGGTGGTCAAAAGTATAGGACAATTTTAAGAAGTTAATTTAGGTTAATTGACGATTAGATGGTGGTTAAAATTTTTGTCAGGTAGCGTATTTCATTATTATGAAAAATGATTATAATTCTTTAAACATCGGAGCCTTCAGTTTGTAAAGTTGGGTAAAAACAAATATTTATCAGATGACTTGAATATTTATTAGAAGAATGAATCGTAGATTTTCATAGTGATGGACTGAATCAATGCACAATTCGCAAAATTTAATATTTAGTCAAGGTCAAAAATTTGAGAAAATTTTGCATGTAAGACAATATGATAACACATATAAAGATGGGGCGTCCTCGAAAAATAAATACAAATGTCGATAAAAGGTTCAGGCAGATATTGATAAACAATCCAACAAAATCATCAAGGCAAATTAAGCAGTAAGATTTTGGTGCAGACGTTTCTTATCGAAAAGTAAGACATCGATTATGTCATGTGGACGAATATCTGTGAAAAAACTTTATATATCAAAACTAAGTCGTAAATTCCGGAGTTTGCCAGATATCACTTAATAGAATTTAGTACTATGGAGTCATGAAACCAAATATAAGTTGTTTGGACGGTAGGCAACATGTAAGGAGCCCATTTAGAAGGAGACACGATTTAAAACACCTAAAAACCAACGAGTAAAAGAGGTTGTGGAAACATCATGGTGTGGGGATGTTTTTCGGCATTTGATACTGGTAAAGATATCCTACCATCAGATGCTGTCCTTTGTGGTAAATAATTTGGCTGTAGTTTGGAAGTTTGAACAACATAACAATCCAAAATTCTCACATCCAGACTTATAAAAAATTGGTTTTTGGATCAGATGTTTTTTTCATGGCCTCCACAGAGTCCGGACTAAATCCAATTGAAACATCTAGAATTAAAAATTTGACATCACTAGCAAATTGTAGCAAATTATACAAGAAGAATTGGTAAACATTCTTGGGGAAATGTGTCGGAATTTGGCAACTCGATGAACAGGCAATGTTGGAATGTTATCAAACAAATTTATTGTAATTTATTTCATATTTTTCACCACCGTTGTATGTGGAATATGATATGGAGAACTCTTCCCAGAGGACCTGAGATCAAATTGAGTTTTATTATTCCTAATTTTTAATAATTACTATAAAATTTTACCAATAAATATTTATAACTGCAATTTTAATTCCATGTAGCGCCTAATAAGCAAATTTTAGCCAAATTGATTTGTATTGTGTTACATTGTATATTGTGGAGGAGGGATACTGTAGATTTGCACAAAATCATTTCAGTATAATAATATAATAATCCCCTTTATAATTTAAATTATTTTATACTGAGATTTATCTCTAGCTAGGAAAGTTTTATCATTTTAATAAATTGCTGTTAATGATAAATACGGGTACGGGTTGCCATGTAGGACAAAGGCAAATTATTAGATACCCAGGGGATAACTTTGTTATATAGCAAAAAGTTCAGTTATATTAACTCCAAAACTATATATGTTTCGAGTTCCGCGATAAAATTAATTCTGCAGTGTTAAGGCACCTGATAATAATTAAAGTCTAGGTAGTTAAATGTATTCCATTTAATCAGATTTACAGTACGTCCGTATTTATGTCGTAATAAATTGTGTCCGTTCTGCAAAGAGAAAATTTTAGCCGTTATCGGCACCCGTCGATTTAAGGACAACGCGTATTTGGCAAAGGAAGCTGAAAAATTTGCTACACGCACATCTTAGACATAAGAGGGCACATCCAATACGTCTCCAACACGTAATTCAAATAACTTCCACACGCTGGTCTCCGTATCGCAATACCGCCCGACAATAACACGCATGAAGAATTTAATATCAATATAAGGGCTGTACTGGCTTACGACTATGGCACTATTGATATACCATTCATGTTCGATTATGTTTTATTTATGGCCGCAAATAGACCCAACGCTTATGTTCCGTGCCCATTTAAATATGTCGTTTGGTGCTCAAGATTCCCGTCGGGACCTGTTTTATTGCATAATTGCAGTCTACGAAACGTTATCTCCTTTCCAATGAACTTCTGGTCTATCATACGATTTACCATAGAACATTAAAACTTTAGTTGATTGATTTTCTTCCAGACAACAGTCTAGTTTTAGTTAATAAACATCATCATCACTAATTACAAATATTTATTTGAAACTAAAATTGTAAACAATTTATAGTATTCTAATATATGACTTGTTTAAAAAGCACAGAAATTTATTATGAAATTATATTCACACTTTTTAGGAGATTTGAAATCGATGAAAACATTTTATATATATATATATATATATATATATATATATATATATATATATATATATATATATATATATATAATAATTATCGGAATTATGAGCTACGCAATTTTAAACATATATTAGAGATATAGTAGTGGCTTAATTATAGCAATTTATTAAAATATATTAAAAATATGAGCTGCACTATTTGATTTGGGAGTTTATTACTTACGTACTTTTTATATTTCAATGGACAAAATTATAACAATTTTTTATGTTATATTTTTCCCTTTATAAATATCCTCCTCAAAATTAAAATGCTTATATTTATGTTCAGTTCAATTCAAAAAAATATAGTAGTTTTTAAAATACTCTATGAAACAACAATAGTAATAATTAATTAACAGGTAATATTAAATATAAGAGTTATGGCAAAAATATTTAATATTTTAAAAAGTTGCTATACTAATGACCATTACTGTATGTATATTAATGAGTGCCAAAAAAATCTAGTATTTTTTCTGATACAGTAAAATTAGTTTCTAGACATCTTTAAAAATACTCTCCAAAAATGATATCTTTACATTTTTTGAAGTAAATTGAAAGCTCTACAAAAAAGATACCTAATAATTTTTTCATAATTCTACACAAAGGTCAGAATTTCAAGAACTTAATAAAAATTTCTTTTTTACTTGTAAATTTTATAACTCGTAGATAACTATATTTATATAATATTTTATAAAGTGCCAAATATATAATTTTGTAGGAGATTAGTCGCTCTTCAAAAGGTGTCCCCTGTTAATCGACTACTCTAACCATTTAGAAGATATTCGCATTCGACATTTAAGTCATGAATTTGAATATATTCATAAAAATTTGAATTTACTTTGATAGAATTTTATTATTTCTTACCTTTTTTTCGGAATATATTTCTTTATAATCAATTTTTGAATTATATTTTTATTTCATAATTTTGTTCGTATCACAATTTAATATTGTTTATTTGAAATGTAGGACAAATAAGTTTTCACAAAAATATAGTGCCATCTGCCTTCTTTTCTAGAAAAAATTCTTTTATAATAAAAGTAAATTTTTATATCTAAAGATAAAAAATATATATTTTTTCAATGTAATATTTTCGTATTAATACTACATCAAAATATAAAATTTCTTATAGTGTAATGGCCTATTGATTTATTTAATGATGTTTATATAAAAAGTTATTAAATATTATTTATTATTTTTTCTGAAATATATAATAAATTATCTCAAAATTCATAATTTAAATGGATAAATTTTCTTTAAAAAACTATTAAAAAGGACCTTTTTTGAAAAGCTTTTAATTTTCTACAAAAATATATGTTTATTTAAAATTAGAATAGAATTAAAAAAGAAATTTTTGTTAAATTCTTCAAACCTCCGATATCTTTTAAACGGGAAGAGTTATAAAATAATAAGTAATGACGAGATATGAATTTTGCCATAGGGGACAGAAGAAAGAGTTGATATTAAATTTAAGAGCTCATCTTTGAGGAGCATTTTTAAGAGGGAACCAATTTTTCACTGTACGTGAAGAAACAATTTCTACAGATGATAAGTTAAGATACTCAAATATGTAACAAAATATTGTGTTAAAAAAATTTAAAGATTAAATTATATAATAATATATTTTATATATAAGATTTTTAGTAAGAAATCCTCCTGAAGAGAACTATTGAAACTTTCAAATAGATAAATTAAAGATTATTTTTAATTTAAGTGTTTTTTTAATTACTATTAATAGTATAAAATTAGAAATATAGGTGATACGATAATATTGAAAAAAAAAAACATTTTAACAAATAAATATAAAAGAATCATAATATTATAGAAACTGAAACAACAAAATTTGATGAACTGACTATAAAAAAAGAAAAAGAGTTGATTTCCAAAAGTTCCATAAATTAGGCTAGACTAAACGACATCAATTTTTTCATTTAATTTTTTTGTTCTTTAATAATTTAGACGATAGTGGAGTTTTTCTGATTCACATTTGCTATTTCCAGCAGAATGAACATCAATCGCCAATTTTTCGAGAACCATCCAACTTTAAGAGTTAGTTTCCATGTTGTAAATATTCATTTATGTATTTTTAGTTAGGTTAGTTAGGATATCGCATACATGAAAACTAACTGTAAAACTTCGTTGGCCATAAACTAGACTTTTTACGTGCGACCCTGTTTTTATATGGTTTGATGAGAGTGTGAGAAAGTTGGCGAAACTTAAGTGGTGCCAAAATCAACAAGAAATTATTTATAAACCTAAAAAATTGTTTTTCATTTCCTACATCATTAATCATAGGCATCTATTAATGGATGAAATGTGTTGAATGAAGCCCAAGTCCAGTCAGAAAATACCAACATATAATCGTATAATCATATATATGGGGTTGGTTTTTGGACGTAAACGAAAACGAATTTTATAATACAGTGAAAATGAAACCGAGTAACAAGGGTTTCAAGATCAAAACGATATTGAGGCCGGAAGGTCGTGCCAAGTCAGGAAATGCCACTTTTTATCGGGAAAATGGAAAATATGCGTAAATAGATTGACCCTACAGGCAGGACAATACTAATACTTTCGAATTTTATAATGTAGGAAATGTTGCAAAAAGGTTTCCCGTGTTCGAGAACATATTCTTTTATTTAGTGGATTCTCCCGACGTTTTATGAAACGTTTTTGAATCTCTTTGTAACGCGTCTGATGTGCGTAAAAAACTTATTTTGGCTGACATTAAACTTTATTTTTATTGTGCACGCGGTGTTTTAGCACTTTTATCGTATTATTTTTTATTATTACCTGCCTTTGCCTTTTATTCTGAATGTGTAACAACAGGTTTATCCCAAGAAGGAGAGCGTTTATTCCTTTTGCTTCTAGTGTTACACGATTATTTATTAGAAAACTATTAAACTTATAAAACAAGAAGCACCTTAAACTACTTTTAGTGTCTCCACGGTTGGCCAACTTCCTTGCAAATTTCGCACAAAACAATTACGATTCGGCAATCTTAAAACTTCATTAGAATAAAGTCTTCCCGACGGGATATTAGAATATATTATTTTATAAAGCATCTAGGCTCACTTAGTGGAGACTAATGAAAATTTTACAGAAATTAATTGGCGAATCCTTGCGTGAGTAGAATTATTATTAACTTAAAATTTAATATAGTTGGTGTCAGGTAACCATAATTAAAAGATTGAAATTTATAACCACAGACTACATGGTTTTCACAATGTTCTACCAATTTAAACTTTAACATTCTGTTCAGTAAAAATGCATTTTAAACTAATTACAGTTTTAGAACTCGATTAAAACGATAAAAAACTTCGTACGACATGCCAATGTCAGAGTATTCAATTTCGTTAGGATAAAAATGTAAAGGGTTCTCGAGTTTGCATTATCAAAGTATTCCGACGAAAAGAAATATTCATGGGCCGCTGAAAACCATAACAAATACAACCATGATGGCGAGTGGACAATAAAGTTAGAGTCGGAAGGAAATGAGCGTAGTATGTAAAAATGTGTGGCCAAATCCACAGTTGTCTCAAACCAAGAAAACTACACGCAATACAACAAAATTTTAGTCGCATAAAAATGATTATAATTATTTTTGTTAACCTTTAATTTTTTATTTGCTTTAATTTCATAATTAATCAGAAACTTATTTTCAAAAAAAGTTGAAATCTGTCAAAGTAAAAATTTTGAATGAGAGTTTTAACAGTTTATGAAAACGTATTTTTCATCGTCGTTATATTTTCATGTTAATTTCAATAATTAAGAATGAAAGTTTTCTAATATGAGTTCCAAACCAGTTTCCCAACATTAGACAAGAGTGCGTGGGCCGCAAACCGTTCCTGCAGAACTTTGTGTCCAGAAATGTAAATAAATGCTAAAGTTGGCCGCATTGATTTTCTTTTAGTAAAAACTTTCATATGTGACTAATATCAACCGTTCATGGCAGATCAAATACGCGGACGGATTTTAAAGCACATATGATTTTCGTTTCGACATATCTTTGAACAAGTCCTTTGATCTTAAAAATCTCCCTTCTATAACCAAATGCTTTCACGTGTTTTAACGAAAATTGCTTATGCATTTCAAATTAAATGCATAAGCAATTTTGAAAAATGTACTCTTAATTCGTTTTGAAATTTTCAATATCTCATATCTGTAATTATTATTATTCTCGAATATTATTATTATTAATTATTATTATAATTTATTATATTAAGGAATTTATGAATTCCATCGGCTCTTCAGTCTAATTGCATTGCTCAACGTCAGAATGCGTGTTAAACACACTTCTCCCGAATAGTGTTATCAACAATGTATCTGATCATACGGCCTTTGTACCATATGCATAAAGGATGAGTTTAGACGTATCAGCCAGCTGAATATTGATCTAATGTGGATCTAATCGCTAAATTAACTCTGATTGACATATACGTATATGAAAATTATATTCTTGTTATGTTAAAACAATATTGAATTATCTCTACTAAAATTAACAAGAATATCTAAACATTTCATGTTGTTAAATGTTACAGACTTTGTTAGAAACATTTAAATGGAGTAACTGTCCTTCTATTTTTACAAAACAGTAAGTTCATGTTACTAATAGGGCACTTACATGTAGTAAAATAATTATATACATTAGTGGATAAAAGTTTAGAATAAATTTTAATTTATTTTTCAGTTCATTAGATTTACTTGTACATTTTATTCTTATTGAAAAGTTTATATATGCAGTTATGAATGTGAATAATAATTTGCAAAAAATAATAATTTTCCATTAAAATACATATAAATATTAAAAATAACTGAACATAACTATCATATACAGGAATTAAATTTTGTCGATACTTTATTTATTGATATTTCGTAGTTAAATCATTTTGTAGACTTCGATGTTTAATGACAATTGGATTTATTTCTTGTATTTTGAAAAAAGGTCAATTTCTTTGAATTATTCCATACTTTAGGCCACCACTGTATGTAATTTACTCTTAAATCTAAAATGTATACTTTAATTTTAATTTATTATTTTTGCTTATTTTTTAGTCGCGAATATACATTTAAAAATTGAGAAAAACAAGGATATAACTAAATATAATATACTTAGTGACACCGAAAGACCTGTACATAATTCTACCACAAATATTCGAGGTACCTTATCTTACCCTAGTATGTTAAAATAAATAATTTATTTCTTTTTTTGTGGGATATCTTAAAATCAATGGTATATGCCGAAGGGAAGACATATTCAAGATTAAGTTTACATTTGTTATTATTAATTATTATTTAATTAAATTAATTTAATTTTTGCCATAATTAATAAAAAACACATTTTTTCAGTTTTATTTTAATGCAACGTAAACGAATAAAAATTGCCATTCCATTTTAGAAGCATATACACTAAATGGTATGAGCTTACTGTACAACATTCATCAAATTTGTCAAGATATTTAAATTTTTCATCTTAAAAAGATCTTGTATACCAAGTTGTCACGTTTCTGTCAACAAAGAATAAAAAAAAATGAGAATAAATTATAAACTTGGTCGCCCAATATATAAGTAATTGTCAAATTTTGTAATATGGTAAGATAAGGCGAATTAAAATATTTTTAAAGTTGGTGCTCGAATTCTGTATAGACTTTTCAGGAACACCCTATATAATAATTCATAAAAATTTTAACAAATACATCAATTTTGTTAAACCCAACTATACTTTATACATTATATCAAATAAAAAACGTTAACATCTTTTATCAGCAATCAATTTAATGACATTAATTTAGATAATGTACTTTTCAGAGAATATTGAAAGCTTTTAAACTAACCAAATTATTCTCCATTAATGCAAAAACTTGTAGTGTACTAATAAAAAATATTATCTTTATTACAAAATCGCAAAATGCAGCATTTTTAATTAAATTATTTTAGTACTTGAGATAAATCAATGTTTCAACGACACGACTAATGTTTGCTAATGCTGTAAAAATATGATAATTACGGTCGAAAATTTACCCCAAGTTTCATTTAATTAAGCTGTCTAACTTGTAGTCCAAGACGATACAAATCCAAATTGACTAAAGACTTTGTTCCCCTCATAAAATATAATTGGATTATTTCTATAATCCCTCAAGTTTATCCGCATCATCCCGATTATGTGCCATTTTACTTTTACATCAAAAGGTACAGTGTTACAAGATTTATTTAAATTCGATAATTAATTGTTTCTATGTATACTCATCCTATTAATTTACCTTTCATCTGAATGATTCCGTGGTAGCAAGACGTCATGGTAAACTGCAAAAAAGTGTATGATTTCAATTTGAACATTTACACCCAGGCCACCTCGCTCAATTACAGTCACGTAACATAATAAAATCTCCGCCCGTTTTTATAACGTCGATTCCTGTAAGCAGTAATTTAAACATTACTTTTGTACAGATATTACATTGATGTAAATAAACTGCCACAGTAATTTTATCGCATGTAAACCTAAACAGCCAATAAAAAGGCTGTTTATTTAAATAATACAGTCTCGCGAGTATTTGAAACCAATAACTCATTATAAATTGCTTTGTTGGATCTGGTTCACGCGATGTTAAATTAACTATCATGAAAGCTGAAGGTATAAGCGCATCAATCTGTACTGTCTAGTGCTGTTGTAACATGAGATTTCGTGATGTTCGCCAAATATTAATGCGAATATGAGATTGGGTAGAAAACAGTGTTTTCCTTTTGTTAAATATCACAAAGAGAAAATATAACCAACAGTTTTTAATGAATAACAAATTGATTTATAATTTAAAAAATATTCGTGTCACAAAAATAATAAATTAAGTGCAACGTTGTTATTTTTGTTAGTATAGAAAATTTAATAGAATAATTCGACAGACAATCTGATATAAATAGTCTACTTTAGTCTATAAACGTATCGATTCTAGAAATTGTGTATACTCGTGAAATACAAAGCCAGTGACTCTTGACAAGGAAGAATATTTCCACTGCAAAGTGAGTTATGGATTTAATAAACAAACCATAAATAAAACTTGTTTAATATATTGCGACATGGCAAACACAGAACGTTTCCATTTTGAAGACTTATTTGTCTTAGAGCTTAAAGAACGAAATGGCAGTCGCTCTAATTTGATGATGACATTTATCATGAAAACATTAGCTTTCGAACGGTACACGAGTTTATGTAGCGGATGAACGCTTTTATATTTATACACAAATGCCGTTTTTGCACTTAAAAAATTGGAATTTCTATTTTATTGTGCCAGACGACGAAATTTCTATCGCTTATTCAAATCACGCAGCCGCCTGAAATGTGTTTAGAAATATTTTAAATGAATTGTTATGGAAATTCAAGGTCTATGTCTCAAATTTCATGAAATATTACCAGGCGCATATTGAATGCAATTTATGCTAGTTCTTTTATCCTTAGTGAATTTACAAAATTAGAAACCGTAAATTATATTTTTCTTGACAATCAAAGCGTATAATTATGAGACTGTTTTAATCACATGAGATTGATTTATTATATGATTTGAAAATGAACAATGCATTTTTTGTAATTATCGTTGACAGAATATTACAATACCCGAAACAATAAATTTCCTGTACAATTGAGTCTGACTACTTAAGGACTCGTTCAAGGGAAGTAAATTGATTTGACTTTAAAACGGACTGCAAATATGTAAGTGAATGAAATTAGGCATGGAAAATTCAAATTTTAAGTGAAATATTGCGTGTTGCGAAATGTCTTAAATTAGAGTAAAATTTAGGTTGATCAATAAAGTTGTCATTAAATATAATAACAAGGCTACGTCGATTTATTAAATATGTTGTTTCAAATTTATTACACTGTTAACAGTGACTTACTTATTGTTGTTTTTAAAAATATAACCAAAAAAACCGGTGGCGGTTCGTTCAAATACGATACGTAAAGGCAATTATAGAGTTAAATAGAAAGTTTCGACACTTGTACTTATTCGAGGACTTCCAGGACCCAAACTATTATAAGCATATGCCACATAAGGTGACTAGGAAACACAAACCACATCTAGAATGTTATTTGCAGAGTTAAGGGTTATCAGAGGAGACGTTATGAAGTAACTTTCGGCAGTTTCCAACGTTTAATTGGGTAGGTGACGATGCTCTGCAGGTTCTATATTTATTTTGTCAAAAATATTATTTTCGTCATCAATTATAGGAATTTCATTCACGCTTCATTCACGACGGTACTGTTTAAGGGAAATTTTGTAGGCAGCAAATTCTTATTTTTAAATTTAGTAATAATTATACAATTCTTTTATATCGTACAATTTCATTAGTCTGAATGACATAAAAATTGGGTGTATCAATAAAACTAACAAGTAATATCAAATTAACTTTTATTTCAGTAAAACTATGGATAGTATCAATTATTATAATTGACTCCATTAAATTGATTGCAGTTAATTCAGGGTTTCGATAAATTTATCATTCAATTAGTTCAGTACTGAATAAACTAAATTAATTCAATACAAGCATGTTTAGTTACATCTTTGGAACTCTAAAACTTGCTTGCAGTTTCTATCTGACTATGTCAAGTTTTGTAGTTTGTGAAGTTACCTGTGCATAAATTTTATTACATGTTATTGATTTTGAATAGTTTGATAATTTACCTAAATTCTAAACAAATATAGTTCCAAAGTTTATCCAACAACGTATATTAATCTGCTTGTATTATTGCTTATAGTTATTTACGTTAAAGATTAAACTAAACAATCAAAATCACGAACCCAATAAGCAAGTTAATGTATAAAGTCTCAAGTTATTCACATATTAACTGAGCATCAAGTTTTCTAAGTAACAATATAAATTTCATGAAATATATTAATTTAAATTCCAATTGTTCTAAAAAATAATCTAATTTCAAACATCATGTAAAATATTTTTACACATAGAGTAGAGGCCATAATTATAGCAACTTATTAAAATATATTAAAATTATGACCTAGTACTTCTCTGTTTTAGTTGTGTTGTATAAAAAAAACTGTGAGAGTAGAGGATGGATGTTTGTTTGAACCCACACTTACAAGAAAACTTTGGTTTCTACTAAAAATATGTCCAGATTTGAGCTGCTTATGATAAAAAGTACTGAACATAATACAACAGAACGAGTAGTTTTTAGTGACGAATCCAAATTTAATTTATAAAAAAATGATGGTTCTGCTTATGTTAAAAATCCAACAGGATACACAAAAAATTGTTATACCCACTAAGAACCATGATGTATGTTTAAATATTCCATGTAAATGCTTCTATTCTTCTGGCGTAGAATTCCTTAGACTGATTTACGCAAAGTGATATGTTTAACAACAATATGCTGCCATATACCCAAAAAATAATACTCTTAATAACTATATTTCAAAATACAAATCCAAAATTTTGATTGGTCAGTTAGAAGATCTCCAGACATCAACCCTATATAACTTCATCCCAGCAATTCAAGAAGCTTGAAGGGTTATAGACCGTATATTCGGAAAATGATCGAGTCTATGCCACGGTGATGGGACAAAATTATGAAAAAAAAATATTATACAAAATATTAATGTTATATGGCGTCATATCACAATTTTAACAGATCATTATATTCAATATTTTAATAAGTTCATTTGTTCAATATTTAATTTTTTAAGTCACTAAAAGCTGTTAGAAAAATGATATTTATAAATGTAATTTATTGTATTGGACTCTGACAGATTTGTGTTGTAAAGTCCAGAGTAATCAGTATAATAGTAAAAACAGCATTTCGATAATACAGAAATGGTGTTTTCCCTGGAGTGGTCGTTTTTGATCCTATACGCAGAGTGGCGAAGTGTCGCTGTTCGTAATATAATATACGATATCATGGGAACCATAACTTTTAATACGTCACGCTTAAATAACAACTCCGTCCCCTTTGGAAAGCTCTTAGTGCCGTGATCTGTAAACCGCCGCACAAACAACAATAAAATCATGAATCACCTTTATCAACATCGTGTTAAGAAATGCCTTTATTGCTCCGATTGCCTTTCAGATACGATTAAGTGAATAACTTTCGAAAGCGCAAATCTGTGAAATGCAGTGCCATTCTTTTATTGTGCGGCTGAAAATATAGTGCGGTTTTACAACCGCTTTTTATTCATTATATTATTCCGGTCCTGGTGGAAATATGGAAATTCCGGTTTACGGTTTCATTAAATTCAAAGTTCACATATAACACATCTCGAAATGCACGAATTTTTTGAAATAAAGAATTAGTTTGAAAATAAAATCTTTATTAAAACTCTGGAATACACGAACGTATTTACCACCAAAGCGTTCATGCTTTTTTGTGGAAGTAAAATAAGTTTATGTCGCCGAATGTAGAAAAAAAGAGATAATTTAAATGACATCGTTGGCTGGACGTCTTAAATAATTAGAGGAATTTCGTTTTGGGAAATCATCAAACTTAAACGAGTTCGTAAGCGGAGTGGAACGTCTCTGGAAAATAATAATTCCGCACGATACGATGGCATTTTTAAGACGCGAGAGTTAATAAAGAAACGCGAAAACTTTTTTCTAATATAACTCGGAAAATGGGAAAACAGTCGAGACACGAAACGAAAATTCTAAACCGCCAAGTAATACGTGTACGTCACTTCATGAAAGAAGTAATAACTTTAAACTAGAAAAGAGACATCCGAATATCTGCGATACAAGCTAGCAAAACCGAACAAGTTCTACGTGCCTCAGGAACAAACACTATCTCGGGGCAATATGCATCGAAAGCTTTATGTTTTTCTGCTTCACCGGAGCTTTGCATTCCTTTAGTCCTCTCTTCTATTTTTAATGTAAGGTCTCAGTTTCCACACTACACGACGCTCTACTTGACAAAGGGACCAGCTTTTTTTTATCGCGTAATAGTACATAAAATCCATAAACTACGACAGCATAAAGCACATATGCATTCGAGTCGTTTAACTTTTAACTATCGATTTTAGTGACTCGGGCGTCAGTAAAAATATACATATCTAAATGATCTGAAATCTACCACATTTAAGTTCTTCTCTTTGTAGTTTCAGCAATTAGACATCAAAATTGATAAATTAAAATTTATTGAAAGGGAAGCTTAAAACTTTACTTAATAAATTAAACTGATAACTGACGAGACAATTAATTTACTCTAGAAATTTGCTGTTAACATAATTGAAAGTTTTTAATGAAATCTATAATTAATTAACACCTTTTATATAATGTAGTTAAAAAATTATGTACAGTGAGGTGGTAAAAAGTCTTCTAAATGAAACAATTAATCGATCATGAATCTATCTGTGCTAAATTGCCCAATAACAAGTTTCTCATTTGAATGAGATATTTGTGAATAATATTTTTGTGACTAAAATAGAATGAGTAATTACAGGGTATAAGTATAAATTTCAGTAGATATTACTGAAAAGTTCCTATATCAATATTTGTTCAACAAAAGTTAGTATTTCCTTTAATTCTATATTGTTTCTTCTTCCTCTATATTAGACTTTTTGTTCTTATAGTAATGGTGAAAAGTATGAAATAATTTATGTTTTAAATAATTGGTTAATTTCGTTAAACTCTGTTTTTTGTTAGAATTCCCCTTTCTCTTTTAGATATTGTAATAAAACATGTTTAGAAGGTGATCAATATTTTTGTCAGGAGTTGTATTTCAACATTATTTACCTTTACATTTTTGATGTTAGAGAAAAAAATGGAATACCTTCTAAGCTTACAAGAAATTAATTCAGTTTTCTTTAAACATCAAAGTTTTCAATGTGCAAAGATGGGTAAAAACAAATATTAAGAAGAAAGAATAGTAGATTTTCATAGAGATGAAAGATGAAAGAATTTAAATATTAGTCAAGGTACTGTTTCAAAGTTTCGCATGCGTGGAATAACACGTAAAAAGACGTAACTAACGTCTTTGAAAAACAAATTTAAATGTCAAACGCATCACATGGATATCAATCAAATTACTGAGGAAGTGTCTCAAGATTTTGGTGCAGAAATTTCTGGTTGAACTGTGAGACGTAGTTTATGTAAAGCGGAGCTATTTGGGCGGATAGTTGTGAGAAAACTTTAAATATGCACGCGAAACCGTAAAATCCGAATGGAGACTGTCAGAAATCATTTGGTCTGGACACCAGACATGTGGTGTTTAGTACTAAGGAGCGATGAAACCAAGTATAAGATTGGACCACATGGTAGGTAAAATATGTAAACCAGTTAGAAAGACATGATTTGAAGTATCAAAAACCAACAGTTAAATATGGTGGTGGAAACATATTATGGGGATATTCTCCCCCATCAAATTAAACACAAAATGGATCGTTTTGTCTTTAGAGATATATTGGTAAATCATAGCCGCCCTTGGTGAAAAATAATTTACTTATAGTTCCCACAAGATAATAATTCAAAACCCACATTCGGACAAGTTGTACAAACATGACTCGACTCGATGAACAAGAGATGTCCAGATACCCATTTCTATTTAATAAGACAAAATATACAAATAAATCTAAGGAAATGGGAAATACTTTTAACCACCACTGTATATTGACGATTGATACTAGATAATTATTATAAACATAAGACATGAATTGTTTTAATTTTGAATAAAAAATGTATGTTACAAATATCCTGCCTTATAGAATAAAAATATTTTGAAATTCGTGATGATTCGTTATTTTTCCAATATATGAATCTAAATAATCTGTTAATAATAATCACCATGTTGATATTATTTTTAGCTAATCCGTAAAGTGTACTTTCCCATCATTACTTTTTTAAATAGAAATATAACATATTTGATTTCAGCAATTTATTATTAAAATTTCGTTTTTTATTTACTGGTAAAAAATCTTAATGAAAATGTATTTCAAACACACCAACACTCCATTATATTTTCATGAAATATGCTTTTTAATATTTGTCAAGAGTAATTCATTAAAAGTCCATGTATGTCAATAAAATGTAACAATAAATCAAAAAAATTCAATTAATAAATTCTACTAACAACTGTGAACTTAATTACTTCATTTTAGAAATTGCCTGATGTTTTAACTTAATAAAAAAACTTTAATAATTTATTTCATTTACACGACAATTTGTTAGCTGTATGAATAAAATATGTAATTTTAAATGAAACATCATATGCTTTAAATACACACATACATACAATTTATAATTTGTAAAGGCTTCATTAACATTGGAAATAATGAAGGTATTTAGTGCGTATGAAAATTCAACAAGAGAAGATTTTTGTATAAAAAGTATAATATTTACTGTTACTTTCTAATTTACTCCAAAATCACAATGTTCATTATAATTACAGGTTTTAACTTTTTCTTTTAATAAATCAATTTGTCAGTTAGTCATAAGTATGGAGTATTTAATCAATATTCATAAAAAATTAACAATAACCAAAATGTTTCAATATGTGGCGTAACATTTGGCTTATATCATTTCTTTTAGGCATAGAATCTACCAGTCTACGCAAAGTGGCATCAGGAATTTGTTGCTACTGCTCTTATATGGTTTAAAAACTTCTTATTTGCTTTTGATGTTTTTTGTACGGATGCGATGGTCTAATACTTTCCAAAGGTATTCAATAGGATTTAGATCAGGGGACTGAGACAGCCATTAAAGCACAGTTAAGTTTTTCATTAGAAATCATTCTTTAATTATTTTATACGTGTGTTTGGGAACGTTGTTTTGTTGAAATATCCAACGAAATGGCATCTCTTCCTCTGCAAATGGAAATATGGTATTTTCCAGTAAAGAAAACGATCCAGTTTACTCTCTACTTGAATCAAGGGTCCAACTAGAAAAGCATCCTCGAGCCATAATGCCTACCCCACCATGTTTAACAGTAAAAATTTGGTACTTCAAATTACTCTTTTGGTAAATTGAGGTGAAAGTTTCTCAAAAAACCTATCCGATAAAATGGCCTAAGCAAAAAAAGATGAGCGGCAATACTGATATACCTGATGGTAGACACAAACTAATGAATTTGTTTAACCCCATTACAAATTCTATACTTTTCTCCACTACTGTATTTTAAACGCTTATTACAATAGTAATCGAAAATTTAATACCATATGTAAACTTTAGTAATTAACCGTTTAATTGTTGTTTAAATTGTTTTCATGTGAATATTTTTGTAAAATGGACGTGTTGAATTTTATTTTTCCCATTGACCAATAGGTTGCATGTGTAGTTTGTGGCATAATTTTGGTCGATATGCAAATAAGTAACAACAAAAGTAATTCTTATGGCAGGCAAAGAAGAACGTACATATGCAAACTTGTGTACAGACTAATAATTTTAAGTGGTAACTGCTCTCAACGAATGGAATTTTCATGGAGCCGGCACAAAGAACGGGAAAGGAGCAGTATACAAAGAAACAACGTAGAAACAGCTTAGGAGGGAAATGCTATTATCTAAGCCATTTCATTTCTATTCGGAACAAATGTGAAAAGCTACAGTAGACCGTAGTGCGTTAATAGCCGGTTCGGCGTGAAAGTCTTTATGCATTAGCGGTACTTTTATACAATTGGCTATTTGTTAATTGAATTTGAATTTTCGTCGAGTTCGCGGTTTCCCCATTTACAGCGGCGGCATCGGGAGCCGCTGCTGACAATCGGCAAGGCTCTGATTCGATTAACAACACCACGGATCCCGGGATTACGTTTTCTGTGACGCCAGCTCGAACGGCACCCCCTTTCCCTAACGCGCCTCACTGTTTATGCATATGTTTGTTTTAATCGGATGCCATCTGAATACTGCCAATTATATTTCGCCTCTGTGGATATTTATGAGCGTGCAGAATTTCATTATCGAATTTGTTTCGGTAGGTATTCATTAATTTTCATCGATAAATCCCACATAATATTTTTCTCGTATTGTCTGGAAACTATCTAAATATTTGTACAAGGCAAAACCGAGTCCGGAGCAAACTACAAGCTTTTATCCTGTTATTTTCGGATGTCCATATTGGATAAGTTTTTCTCCGAAATCCTACCACAGACATTATTAAGTAATAGAAATATGTCCCACATTCTTATCCACAATTGAACGGAATCGAATTTGTTAAATAAATACATGATGTTATTTTACTTAAGCGTTAAATAAATACGAAATAATGGCATCTCAGTTTCAAGTGTTGACTTTAGACTTTCTGTTGTCTTGCGTTAAAAGTTTCCTCCGGAATTAAATACGTTTGTTTCATAAGGATGTCTCTGAGATGTTAATATTAGTTCATGTATCTAGTTTAACAACTGCCTTCTAACTTTAATAATAATTTAAAGAATCCTAAGCACGATAAATTGCTCTTTGACACTGAACAAACGTCTTGAGCAAATGAATTTGACTTCATTCCTTCTGTAGTAAAATTGCTAACAAAGAAAAATGTGAGAATCTTCTCTTGTAGTAATTAAACTTGAATTTAAAATATTTATTTAAAGATTACGGTATTTTAATTATTTTTTAACTGTTAATAAATGTTAACTTAAGCAACTCAACCTTTTTCTAGTTTTGTTAGAAGTAAGCCTTGTCTGTTTCTATTAATAAGTAAAACAGTTGACTGGCTTTACAATATTTAGTTATATTTTATTTAATTGTAAATACGCAGACCATGTTCATAAAAAATAGATACATCACAGAAAAATAAAGGATAAAAATTGGAACTCGGAGTGCCGGTGTAAAATATATCAGAGCTAATAAAAAGTGTAATTTGTCTAGTAATTAATTAAATGCAAAACTAACAAACTAGCAACGGTTAAAATAGATTCGAAAATAGCGATACAATCGTTCGCCACAAGACCATTTACGTATTTTAAATAGTCAACGTTTTAATTCAAGTTTTGGTGTAACAAGTTGGGAAAGTAGAACGAATAGACGCACGGAACTTGAATTCGTACACCGATTCTGTTGCCGACAACTCGGAGGTTTTCCCAATGAATTTGATAATTACTTGCAATAAAACGTCAACCGCCAAACTTATGTAGAAATTCCGCCACGAATTGATTTTCAAGCCAAAACGTAAATTAATTTGTTTCGTTTTAGTACTGGATGTGTTTAAAATATGAAGTTAATAAAGTTGTTCACGTTAACAAAATAAATGGTCAAATGTCGAGGACTTGGATAATATTTATGTCGCATATATTTTAGAAAACAACCGATGCAGGAAAACAATGATAAATTCGTAAGGAAAAAAGTCTCTTTATTTGGGGGTAGTTTCGGTACGTGTATATATAAAAAAGGAACAATAAACCGGGGTCGTCCGATAAGCGTCCCAGTAAAAACACAGGAATATTGTAGCCAAGAAAGTAAGGCGAGAGCAATAATTGCCGAGAACGGAAAGCATGATTACAGGCAGAGGAAATGGACCATTTACCGTAATTTGATTTATAAATATAATCAAACATGATACGGTTTATATTTTTTTATGCTTTTTTATCTCCTCGAAACACGAACGCTACTTGTTCAGCTTTGAACCGCGATTGGGCTAAATAAGATGCTCGTTTCCAATTTGGGATGTATGATGATGGTGATATTGTGAGTTTTAACAAAGCAATAATATCAACGGTCCTGATATTTCCGATGGGATCGTAATATGCGTGAATCGACAATTTCAATTACTCCATGCTTAGTTTTATATGCAAAAGCACATAAAGCAAACAGTTATGATGATATAAATAGAGTAGCATGTAATAACTGTTAAATAAATATATTATAAAAAATGAAATGGAGCATCAAAGTTCATATATAAATTTTGATTATTGATTCTTAGTTTAATTTCATATATATATATATATATATATATATTAATGATTATTAATTCAACGAACTGAAAATTAAATAAATATCAGTATATATATTAGTAAATAAAAATTAAATAATTTTATACACTAAAATATTTCATTCATTACTACTTCGCATATACTCATTGATTTTTTAATGTGCATAAAATAATATTTAATATTAGTAACACCTTATCATGAATCCTCCTCATCATTTTGCCAAAAATCAATATATCCTGTATGAAGCATAAATAATCTTTTAAAAGTAAAAATTTACTTGGAAATATATTTCCATTCTTAATATATATTAAGAATTGTGTTATAAATTTGTGACTACAAAAATTAGTGTTAAAGAATTTATAGAGCAATGCTAAAACTATCACTACTGTCTTTAGTACGATTCAATGAGACCATTCAATTGGCTAGACTTTTCTTGAAACATTTAAGGATACAGATTTATATTTACGGGGGGTAAGAAATTGTATTTCACAACCGAGATAAAAGCATCGACTGCGTAAATTGAGTGCATTTTTGCGTCCATAAAAGATTACTTTTAAAATGAAATAAAAGTAACCGCTTATATATGAAAACCGCAGACATAAATGTCGGTGTGCATCAAATAGAAAATATAAACTTAGAGAACGTAGCGAAACACAAATTAAATATTTATGTAGAAATATCTGCAAAAAAAATTACAAAAAAAAATTAAGATGCTGTGTTAAAATATTTATAAAAGAAACTTTTCGCTACTTGCGTTGTATACGTTTGTATATCGTGCGTAACAAAAAAACATTTTATCGTACCGAAACAAGTTGGGATCACGTTTTATTTCCATGGTTTTCAAATATTGATACTAATATCAATACAAACTTTGCGAAACATTTCACTCGACAACAAATATTGAACTTATTATTATGAGTTTATATCTACGAAGTGGAGAATATCCGTGGACAAATATCAGCATAGTGTTTAGATTTTACCATGGGCGTTGTTATGTATCGCAAACTTTCGAAATCATTAAAAGATAATAATGATAAGCCACTCGTAGTGCAAGTTAGGGAGAATTGGGCTTGCTCAAGTAATAGTGATACTGGAAAAGGGACCGTATTTGATATTAGTGTAATTATTACTAGAACAATGCATATATTTTGAGCTTAATTTTGTTTTTGAATGTAATTGATTATAATTTAACGGTTATGGGAAAATTTAATAATTAGGTATTACAATTAAAATGTACGAACATTCGGCAAAGACATTTAGATAAATTAGTTTTGATAATTTTAAAATTATTTTATTTAGAATATTTTATTACAAATTATATATTTTAATTTATTATTAATGTAGTTTTATTTTTTTGTGACATATTACTATACTATTAAATTAATTTTAAATTTAAAAGGGTAATATAATTATTATTATATATACAGGATACATAGAACAAACTACAAGAACCACGCGGTAAGGGACTAAAAAACACTTTTTGATTGGTATATATTATTAGTGTGCATCAAAAAAAATCCTTTCGTAAAAATTGAAAATATTCATCATGTTGATGAAAAAAATCTGGTAAAGAATGGGCTTTTTATATTAATATTAAGAGGTTTGATTTTTTACTTCCCATTTAAATAACACGGGGAATTTTTTATTTGAAATTAACAATTTAGCATGTTATAAAAATCAATACATATTCTTGAAAGAAAGTCGGCTCGTTTAAATCTTCAAATGATACAATTTTTTATATTTTATCTTGAAATAGTGGCTCAAAAACAGAAAATATTATATTTTCCGTGAAGTTCATCAAGTGTTTTTTTTGTCAAACATTGAAATTTTAACGAAATACAAAAAATTATATCACCTCTTTGTCTGCTAAATCGTTAACAATGCTGAGACATTTGAAAAATGCCAAGTTCTCCAGATAGCTTTCATCTTGTGTCGAAGATTCAACATTTTTATCGAGAAAGCCAACATGTAAATTAAACATTTCATATGTAGTCAATAACTTTTTTGAAACAAAATCACATATCTTTTGATAAAAATTCATCCAAATTCTCTGGCTGCATTTCAAATTTCTTCTGTTTTGAATCAATGCTTCCATCTTTTTTTAAAACTTATCGTCAAAGAGAGAAATAATTGTTAGTTCCTCACTTAAATATTAGAGGTGATTCAGCACTGTTTTTTCAGAAATTTTGACTTCATGTACTGATTGGTGGATCTTCACCCAAGAATTAATAACAAAAATGTAAACAGTTCCATATCGACAGCAGCTTGTTGGAAAATAAGTGTTTTTGAATTATAATACTAAATTAATTTAATTGATTTGTCTAAAATTAATTTGCAAATGTTGTTTACTAAGTGCTTTGAGTTAAATAAAAGAATTAAATTACTTAATTTAATGGTAAAAAATATGTAAACTCACATAAAATATTAATTTTTGTCAATAATTTAAAACTATTGTTGTGCTTATTTTTGATAATTAAATTTAAAATTTCATAAATATAAAATATCGTTTTTTTAAACCTTGGTTTTGAAACATAAAACAGGATAGTTAGGAATTTTAATTTTCAATTTAGTTTTAAGGATTTCATATTGTTTGTTTTAACAATTGCAATTATTATAGTTGATATTTAATTTTTACTTTGCAATTGGCAAAGTATCAAGACCTTGTTTGCACGGTTTTACAAATTTACAAACGTATTTTAGTATTTAAATAAATGTTGTGATAAACTATATACCTTAATTTATTATTAGTATAATTTTAATCTGAATTATGTAACTTTATGTAACATTAAGTAATATTATTTATTAAACTTAATTTGAATTTGTCGGTCGAAAACTGACAATAGTACGTTCGAGGTACTTGAATATTTAATAACTAGATCTAGATATTTAATAACTAGACAATAGGTTTAAATAATATTAATAATTTGACCCATTTCTTTATTAATATTCTATTCTATGAATAATATATTTATAATAATGGCTATTATTTAAATTTTTTAAATAAAACGTAGTGTATCTAGTTGAGAGTAACATTAAGCCAATATAAGAACAAATAGATGTAAAACAGCGAATCAAAATCAGGTTTATCAGTGCCTTTTATGCATGCCCTGTTAACATAAAAAAGAAGTTATGCGCGTACGGTAAACTAATATCACCGTAAACATCTAATAATGACACCGTTAAAATAATCAAAACGTATGGGTTTAAAGGGAGGGCCAATAACATAAAGATCATGACGGCACCGAGGAGCTTTAGAAAATAGAATGTCAACGTGAAACTGCTCCCCGGTAATATGCCATATCATCAAACTGCGGAACCTCTACAACGCTCATACGAATCTGGTTGAGCACAGCGGCAGACAATGAAAATCGTAAAGAAAGCTTTATTTTAACTTAATTTAAAACTAATTGCGTTCCTGCGGCCAATTGATAGTCCAAATTTCATTTGCATACTTTGGTATTATATGCGTCCTTGTTATGCTTAATTGAAACATTAATTTTTGATTTGTTCCCTTTTGACTCATTGCACTGTATTATTGCAATTTTTTTACAGTGAATACGTTTTTATTATTTTATGCACAAATATAAGTTAATTTTGCCCCATCAGTTTTAATACCAATTTTGCCTTGTTTGAATTGTGTTTATATTGGATTATATATTTTGTATTGCTTGCTGACAATTCAATCCGATAAATTTTTCCAGAGTTGAGGATTAAAAAAACTCTAATAATCTCTCGTTTAATGTGAACATGTGGCACGTTTTTTAAAACGCGGCATGTATTTACATCAATTTCGCATGTTCTGTAACTTATGTAAATACTAATTTTTGTGCCTTTAAAAAAATATTCCATATTCTTGTTTGTGTAACCTTTTGTAATTTGTTTGTCATGTGTCTGTAAAATAGGAAAATTTACTTTGTAGATAAGTTATTCGAATATGTAGCATTTTTTTAATACCAATAAACGTGAATACACACATTTTTTTGTTAAATAGAATTAAGTAATTGACCAATTATCCAATGTTTGGATTCAAATTGAAGATGTATATATTTATAATAAAAAATGTTATATTTACCTAACTTTGTATAAATGTCCATAAATTTTGTATAAAAATGGCGAATGCGCTGACTTTAAGTATGTTGCTTACATTTGTATATTTATCACATTCTTCATACGTTAATACTGAATATCTTAGAAACGGATGTATATTAATCAATAGTACTTTTTTTCCTTTAAATTTTATAAGGAAGATGAAAGCTTATAAGTTCGTAGTAAAATATTCTGTGAAGTAGAGAAGAGGAAAATTAGATTGAATTCCAAATGTGTATTTTCGGATAACACATATCAAATTTAAACACGAATAGTATACGAAAATGTCAGAAAAAAATTGTAATTTGATAATTCTAAATTTTTATACCAATTTTTGTCGTTAATTTTAATTTCTAATTAAATATAAACTTTTTGTAGGATTTAGTTTTGGAAATGGTTTATTTTTCATTTTTTGGGATTAAAACGACTGTGTTGGTGGTGAGTTTGTTAATGCTTGCATGATTGGTGATTGGATCGATGTGTGATTAGGAAGTGATTGCTGCGTGATTGGTGCGTGATCTGTGCGTGACTAGCGCAAGGTTGGGGTATGATTGGTATGTGACTGCTGAGTGGTCGATGCATGATCGATGCACGATTGTGCATAATGGGTGCATGATTCGTGCGTGATTGGTGCATAATTGGTGCATGATTGGTAAGTGATTGGTGCGTGATCGTTGAATAATTGGTGCGTGATCAGTGGTTAATAATTAATCATATTAAAAATAAATTAAATGTGTTATAAAATATTGTGAATAAGTTTTTGTTAGAAATAAAATACAAATTAACGTAAAGACTGATGAATCCGACTTGCTCTCTTAGTTGTTGCATATCCTGTTATTTTATTATAATAGTTTTATAACCATATATTTTTGCTTAATTTAATATTAAATACATTGTTTATTTCAATTTAATAATGAATTTAATTTATATTTTGTTTGTATATAAACTCTGGAAATAATTGAGTTTTTAGAAGAATGGAAGCTTTTTATTCATTAAAAATATAAATCTAATTTGATAAGCTAATGTATTGAACATTTTATGAAAAAAGAAATAAAAACTTAAATTTAATTCAAAATAATTAAAGTTAAAAAGTATATGTGAAATCCGTTTTTGTTAATACTTTTATCTTCTGTTCGTGCTTTTTCAGAGTAAAACTGATTTAACTAACTCATAACAAAATATTCTGTTTATATAATAATTCTGAAAAATGTTTCTAAATGTTGTCACACTGAACGATAATTTACTGTCTAATAAATAATATAAACTTAACCCGATACATAGAATTTTCTGCAACCAACTATAAACTATGAACACGTTTATAAAAAAATGTCCTTTTCTTGAGCAGACAATTCACAACCGTAGAATATCGAACATCAGTCCTCAAGCGAATAAATTTCGCATGGCTGGCAACAGATATAACATTTTATTAGCCGAATATAACAATAAATCACGCGTTGAAAAAGTCCGAAAATATGTGCTATTGTGACATTCGAGCAAGTTATGAAGAAATAACTATTAAATCATAACCCATTATGTCGCACAAGCGCAAAGCGACACGTATCCTTAAATGCAAGCGATTCGAGCTTTACGATTCAGTGTTCGCCGGTTACTTCGCTGAAGTTGTTCGCGCACCGGATCTCCCGCAGAACTTTCCAAACGACTTCGCCGATCGTGCGGCTCGTTCACGCCAGTGTGCCGGAGGATTCTCCACCGTTTTACCGCTTTTGCGCCACCGACGACGGAACGAAGATGCGTCGCAAATAGCTTCCACATTCGGTCCATCGGCCGCATCCAGATTTCAAATTTAAATTGTCGACGATCGGATAAATATTTAACTGCATATGCCCGTTGACCGGTGGAATCGCCGTAGGAATTGTGTGGTGGAAATTGTGTTAGTTGACCGTAGCTATTTATTATTGGATGTGTGAAAATTCGGCGTTCGATTGCGCTTAATCGAGTTACATTGCGAACATGTGGCTTCTGTTTCTCTTCGGATTGCTGGTGGTGGTGGCCGCTGGTCGCGAGTCTTACGAGCGAATAGGTAAGCCAAAGGCCCATTAATCACATTAATATATGCATGGCCGACGACTGGATGTTCGTAGATACTTTGAAATATAAAAACAAATGGAGATAGGTGTTTACATCGTTAATTGTTATTTAACTTATTTCAGCTACGCACGCGACATTAATTATCATATTTAGATTTATTTCAAAAGATAAATTGTATCTTCCAATTAGCGGTCGTTCTAATTTTAATTTTTTATTTTATTAGGCCTTTATTAGTTTATTTTATCTGAATAGAAAAAAAATTAAAAAATATCAATACTTAAAACTGTAAATTAAAATATTATTTTTTGATAAATTATTGTAGTAGTATTGCTTTAAATATTTAATTTGTTGCGCCTGAAAATTTGCATTTATGCATGTTAAAAATATAAATTAATAATTTTAATACCTACTTTTATTTAATGTTTCTAAATATTTGACCAAATTGGTAAATGATTTTTATGATTTTAAACTCTTTTGTTGTTTTATTACACATGATTTTATTGTTAATTTTTCATTTGATTTTAGCTATTCAATTTTATTTTATACTGAAATATTCCAACTGTCATTATTTTTTTTTTATATATAGAAAATTCAAATTAAAGCAATTTTATTTGTAGTTTATTTTACGTTCAGCTACTATTATAAAATGTTTAATAAAAAAATATGCTAACTATGTATTTATATTGCATTTTAATTTTTTATAATTTTAATCTTGCGTTGCAGCAAGAAATATATGAACATATTTAAATATTAACTTTTTATCAGATTTAAAATTTACTGTAACTATTACCTTTATTCTTTTTTTTCAAAATTTTATTTATGCATGTAACACTTAACTATTAAATATAAATTATTTTTTTTAATAATATTTATATCATATTTTTTACTATTATATTTAGATTTTTATATGTAGTATAAAATTATCTGCAAATATTTTATTTCTCGCAATATAAATAACAAACATTTAAATACAAAAATAAATAACATGTAAAATAAATATGTAATAGATTTTTAAAAATGCAATAATATAAAAATAAAATATTTTAAAAATTTTCAATTAATTTCAGTACGCATACTGCTGAAATTTTCTCTTAAAAGTTATTTTATTTTTATATTTAAATTTTTTGTACCGGTTAAATAAAAATATTATATCAACACTAAATTACACGTACATGTTGTTAAAATTAAACACAAGTTCAAGAAAGATGGTCATCGAAATTCTAATACGATTTTTTACCATTCCCTTCATAAATGCGTGTCTAATCAAAATTTATATTATTAACTGACTGATTAGGACACTGTTGAGTTAAGTAGAAATATTTCAGGAGTGATCTTTTAATATGTGAAAAAATCTATCCTTCACTGTGGGTTTTTTGTGTTACATTTCTTTCTTCATTTTAAAATTTTTTTCCTTGATAAAATGTATCAAAGCTTTCGGAAATTGCAATAACACTTGCGTACTCTTTTAATTAACTCAACTTTGACCAACTCGGAATTTAAAAGTAAATATATCTATAAATAATTAATTAATGCATTAAAATAATTTTGTATGTATACGAAGATTGTAAACCAAAAAATATTTCCCCAACGTTAATATTTGTTATTAATTAATTACGCTGGCGCGATACAGTTATTACAGTAAAACCTGTTGTGGGATTTTCTAATTAAATAAACTAGTTGATTAAATGAATGGCAAATTGCGGCTGGTTTAATTAAAAGTCTGAAAAATAATTATATGTAGTTATTTCAGTTATTATACTGATTACCGAGTAAAAACAATCAAGAAATACACAATAATTGGTACAGTTACATAAATTAAACAATTATTTAACGGTAGAAAATTGCTCGTCTTGTCATTATTTTCCTGTAATATTATTCTGAATTATTAAAATGTGATTTATCTGTTTTTTACGTAGAAGTATGCAACACCTTATTATTTTTAATAATTAATTTTTCAGTCCAATTAGATTTTGAATAAAATATTTCCATTTCTTGAAGTTGCAGCAAAGAACGCAATCTTCGATAATCACCCTAATTATCATTTGTGATTGTTCAATGAAAAAGGATAATTATTCTTTTGGAACGACCATTTAAACGTTAAAACCAAATAAATTCGAGCTTTTATCCCAAATTGTCACTTGGGAGACAAGTTTTAAGTTTTGTAAATAATTGTACTTGCTTTTAACCTTCTGGGTTGTTCTAAACTGTTAGTTTTTAGTTACTATTTTTACCACTTCGAGGAATATAAGGTGTTGGAGTGTGAGAATGTAGTATGTCTAAAAAACAAGATGAACATTAGTCTGCAAATAAACGGTTCCACAGATATAAAAATAATCCTTTCTTTTTGAAGCATTAGTGTATTTTTCTTGACTTGACAAAACGAAGTATAACACGGCCTAAAGTATGAACAAATGACTAGTTTCGGAGATGTTGGAGATTTATTTTTGTACCATATCAGTGTCTTCTTTGCCTGTCTGTTGTTATAATTACATGTTATAATTGCATATTACAAGTAGGAAAATGGATGTAGTTGTCCAGGATAGGATATTACTAAATTTTTGCCAAAAAAAGCAAAAATAATCAAAAAAGCACATTTATTTGACAAAAAAATACCCTTATAGTTTATCACACATTTTTTAACATCCTATATTTCTTCGTTTCAAATAATAAATATATAAAAGGATTTATCACAGGACATGAATAAGTTATAAAGGCGATGAATATTTAATGCTAAAACTTCTATTTCAAAATTTTTAATATCAGAAGGGAATTTAATAGAAATATTATAGTCAACAATATTTAATTATATTTTGCAATCTTACCGTTGTGTAAAATTAAATTTAACTTAGAAAATTCGATTTGTAACATCAACATGCAATATCAGTCTAGGATAGATGAAACTTGCAAAGAAAACTTATTCAATCTTACTTTATTCCGCGTCCGAAAGTTTCGACAGAACTATGGATTTTAGTATTTTTTATTTCATACAAACATCCAGCCCTTAGCCGTTGCAACCCTTCGTTATGCGAATTTAAATTTCGGACAGAAATTGTTTAAGTAAATATGCGTTTTATGTTTGCGTGTTTTATTAAGGAAGATTATGTTTCTTATAATTCGGGGGAAATTTTACGACTTCATTTAGCTTTATTTAGGCGTTTCGTACCGTGTTTACGGTTTAATATAACTTCAAACTGTTCATATATGTAGATATTCCGTTTCTACCTTTGCTTTGTCGGAATATTACTACTTATATTTTAATTGCTAGACGTGGTTTCATAAAGTTTCGTCCGACACTAAATGTTTTATTTTATTAGAGACTACGGCTAATTAAAATAGGCGAATTAATATGTAACAGGTTTAGTGAATTTTTTAGATTGGAACGTAATTAACTAGCGGAGAACAATATGGATTTTTCTTATTTTACAACCGTTGGGGGAATAAAATTGCCATACTTCGAGAATATTTATTTCTCCAAGGAGATGTTCGGGAACAGATTTCAGAATTT
The DNA here is from genome assembly GCF_024364675.1 of Aethina tumida. Taxonomy (NCBI): domain Eukaryota; kingdom Metazoa; phylum Arthropoda; class Insecta; order Coleoptera; family Nitidulidae; genus Aethina; species Aethina tumida. Next base: position 15,711,625 of record NC_065437.1, on the reverse strand, counting down.
AAAATAGAATTATTGCCGCGACCCTCCCACTTTTTTCACGATTACAAACTAAGCCGACAAATACGACCGACGACGTTAATTGACATCGATTTTCAAAGGCAAATAAATAAAAAAAGTGTGTTAATTATCTTGGTAGTGAGTTAAACGCTTATAGTGTTCGGTTTTAAAGGGGCACGAATGGCGCAGAAGTTTTGACGGTATTATCTTTGCACAATCTAAAAGCTTGATCCGGAGCAGTTAAGTGTGTAAAGTAGCACCTCCCAAAATATACATTCCGCTCGTGTTTAGGATCCCGCAATAATATAGAGGGGAAAATTAGAAATTAGACGGTGAAATATTAAAACACCCTAAGCGCTTTCACACTCCGAGCCGGGATGAAGTCACAATACGACTTCAATATAATATTTGGATGGTACATTACGAAGAATCGAATTTTTTATGCGGCTTACAATTGGATATTTCCCACCTGCTGAAAACCAAGCTCCAACATAACGTAAAAAATCGGTTTATCAGAATGCATTAGGTTCTCCAATTTTCGATATAAATCTCAAACTTGCTTATCTGGCTCTTTCCCTTCCCCAATATGAGCAGGCTCAACAAGCGACCTTTCTGTCACGATTACAACTTGGATAGAGGTTAGTTAATTAAACTCCATTATCTACATACAGGATACTAATCTAGTTGTTACACAACCAACTGTTTACTGTACCCATTTGTTGTTTTCAAGGAAATAACAATCATTAGAGGGCACGATTACACAGTCGTGGGCAGGCAATTAAAAACACTATTTTAAACTCCATAAGAATGTTAAACATTCTATAATTTAATGTAACAAATGCGATATATATATATAAATTCAAAATAAATAAAAATTATAATAATTTGGGTGTTGGGTATATAGACCAGATTGGCAACAGATTTAAGTTTCTAGAGCGTAGTTTTGTTAGGTTGATAATGAATTTTGATATCTATTAAAATCTAGAAAATTATAAAAAAATTAATTTTGATGTTATCTCTACTAGTAAATTATTTTAGCTATAATTTTTATTTAACACTTATCTTTAACTATAATATTCTTTTTTTAAATTATGTTATATATGTTATATAATCTAACATACATAATCTTCAAGCTATCACGTTTTTAGTAGATTTCTCTTGTACATCTGGAGTCAAACGAACCCGCTTCCACTAAACGTCTTTTCACAGTTTTTTAATTGATTTCTTCCAATAATTAAATAATTATAATAAGCAATATAGTTATAAAAGCAACAGTTAGTAAATAATCTATTTAAATTCACAGAGAGTAAAAAGTTAAAGTTTTGCCGTTGAAAATTAAAAAATTAAATATCTATATTATACAGGGTGTCCCAGAATATGTGGGCAATCTTCCGGATTCAGATAGGACACATAAAATAAATAAATCGATTGTTTTTAAATAACTTATAAAGTCCAACTGAATAATTTTTTAATACGATAGCTTATTTAGTTTGTCAGTGACGGACTACTTCCAACATATTTATGTTATTTTTGTGACACCCTGTATGATAAAGGTACGACAATAATATTTTTGAACAGCATAAACCTTAAATTAAAAAAGGTACTTTTGATCGACATCGATAAAATGAACCGTTTATGAAAAAAAAAAAAGGTTTTGTACAATATGGTTTTTATTGAATTATTTTGTATGTCGTTTCAACATGATTTCTTTAAAACTTGAATATTGTTGAACCCTGCACAATGCCCAACATTAATTCGTAGTTCGTCACAATGACAATAAATTTATTTGCAATAAATGTTCTCAATTGTCTATTGGATTGTTATAAATAAGTTCAGAGACATTATAACGTGGTTTGCAACAATAAATGTTTTAAATACAATTGTGCTGTGACAACTAACTTTTTCTTAATTGTGCAATCTATTTAAGATTGTATTTCCCACAAATTAAAAAAAATAAGCTATATACTGACTATTAAGTTTATTTAAATAACATGAGTATACATGTATATATATTAAATAATCTTGTATAACTCAAGATTATATCGAACGCCCTTTAAATGATAAAAAGCAGGTTTGAGGTGGTGCGCAAACCTGGGCCGATTTGAATTTCAAACATCGGAGCTTTTTGATGTCCTTTATATTAATTCAGCCAATTTAACCGAAAAGATGCGATGAACGTAAACTTTTCGGGCCTATACATCCGCCCTGCTTATTTGTTATTCTGATTCGGCGTAAGCGTTTTATCTAAACCGAAAAATCTGTTCACCGTGTTGATTTATTGCCGGCGAATATTTAATAGAGATTGGGGCGACAGGTTCGACAAAAGCCTCGAATTTTTAGGACGAGAAGTAAAATTTTTCGTTTTGCGTTCACTACGTTTTGCCATTCAATCCCCTTTTGGCATTTTTATTCTAGTTTTAACGAGACACTATCCAGTTTGAATTTAATCATCACAAATTTGTAAAATCAGAGAGCAAAGCTAGGTAAATGTGAAACACAAATACATTTGATGCGTTTGAAGTTTCCGTTTTGAATGGAAACACGAAGAAAAATAATCTTAATTCGAGAACCCAAACAGTCTGGAGTTCCTCGGCAGAACAAACAAGTCACTTTAATTATATTCGGAACCAAAATCTACATTTTTAATACAAATACACGGAGCCTGGGGCCTTTAGAAACGGAAATAATTCCCGATGAGACTGAGGCATACATTCATCTTGCTCGAGGTCGCTTGATACATAAATTATTTTCATTATGAGAATTCCCGCTTCCCGCGAAACACTGAATAAACTTTTAACCACGTATCTTAATGTAGTTAGGTGTTGATACTGAAAGTGAACTAAAAACAATCTAAACAAACCCAATCTTAATTATTCATGAATGCCTGGTGTACTTTAAAGAAACAGTTCAAATTCAGACTCCCCGCAACTTTCCTTAAACTTTTCAATGGAATTAAAATTTTGAATTCCTGTCAAAATGTTTGCAAAGTAACAATTTATTAATATTACATTTTGAGTAATAAATTTAATATGAACAAGAAAGTATACCCTAATAAATTATATTATGTTTGCCCATATCAAGAATCTAAGTACTGGAATGTATGCTTATTCATGGCTATGTGGGGAATGTTTGTAATTCAATTTAGGTGGCTATTCAATAATAAGTTGTTACTGCTGGTAGTTTACTGAAATATTATCTTTAATCTATTTGTATGAATTACCATAATTACATGCATGCACCACACCAATAATAATTGATTATCATTATTTATTAAAAAATAGGTTTATATATATAATATTGTTTTACTAAAAAAATTAAGATTAGCAAAATTTGATGTTTATATAAAATAAAAATTTGAACTTAATATGGGGTATTTTAAATTCTATTATGAATAACAGCCTCACATTATCTGTACATTCTCCTAAATTTCGAGTAGAAGACGCACCACGTGGTCACCTAAACCTCTCCCAAGAATGTCCGAGATATGTATTGGGTTAAGTTCAGGATTGCGAGCAGGCTAAGCCATAGTATTAATCCCAACGTCAGTAAGATAATTTCGGACACCATGGGCTGTATGTGGTCATGCATCCTACATTAATAAAAAATTTTGACCTATAAAAGAAGCATATGGCACGACATGTTCTTTTAGAGTGTCCAATATGTAACGCTCAGTATTAAGGTTTCCATTTTTTATCACCACCAACAAATGACTCCTCACATAATAATTGAGTCCCACCAAATAAGGTGGTAATTCGAAGTTACATTGAGCATACTTGTCTTACTTAAAAGCCTCAAAAAACGATCTTGAACAGAAATTGTAGCACGATTTCTACCCTGATTTGGTCTCCTAGTATGATTACTAGTTTTCATGTACCGTTGTCATTTACGGGAACCGCTTGGGCCCACATTAGTTAAATTTCTAGATTGTTGTTGCATATTAACAATTAACAAAAATTAAAAAGAAAATGTGGATGATAAATGAGTTGTAACGAAACGGCGTTCTGTGGTAATAGTTTAACCTGATGTACTAATTTACCAAAAGCTAAATATTCCAAATAACAAAAAAAACACCTTGTAAAAACGTTTATACACTTTTTCAAAGTCATATACGAGGGTGTTTCAAAGTTAATACAAACAATGTACTATTTACTTAAATAGAAAAATTTATTTACAAAATCATAGGTGATGCGTTAATTTCTTGGAACAGTGTATATTACAATAACATGTTGAATTACAGAAAAAATAAAATTGAAGTCATCTGTCAGAAAAATGGAAAATAATAACAAGCATTATGTTAGAGCAACTAGGTTGATATTAATTATTCTTGAAAATGTTTGTAACAAAGGACACTTAATCCACGATAAATAAAAGACGAGGTATATAACACAAATATATGTACAAAAGCTTAAGTTAAAAATTGCGTGTGACTCCGTAAGATTTTAATAAATCATTCACTTTAACCGTTGGTATGGAAAAAAAACTTCATTCATATTTAATGGTCTCTCTAATCTAGATGTTCATAATACTTATAAAAACTACGTTATTAAAAGCAATGGTAATATAATAAAATTGGAGCTCGAAGTCATAAAACCGATAGAAGGAGGCGATAATTATAGAGACATTAAACCAAACTTACGGCTTTCGAACAAGAAAAATGGGGAATCAATAGATCCACCCTTACTTACAAAACAATAAAACTGGGATGAAGTTAATTGCTTCATTTGAATTATCCATTGTTCTAATTACAAGGAGGTTTATTTTTTAAGTTTTTATTATTAATTAGTAATTTCAAGCCGTATTTGTATTATTCAACGGTAATAAACAAAAGGTACTGCAAAGCAAATATACAACCCCATTTAACCACGACTTCGCATAATGGCAAACGATTGTGTGCCCCGATTACCACGCACTCAAGTAAAGTAAAACAAACACCATTAATAGTAATTAATAAATTGAACTAAATCAAAATACTTGTGACCGACCCTAACTCAATGCCTCTTTGTTTAACGTTCAGGCAAAGATTGATGTTAAGAAGCCAGTTAAATAATTCATTAAAATCATTTAAATCAAGCAACCTATCGACAGTCGTGCACGTGGCTGTTCGAAAATTAATTGTACCGTAAGGGTGCAAGCAGAGATTTGAGCGTGTGTGTTGCTCGTGCTCAGAGGTGACGTCAATTATTCCATTACCAAATTGGTTGCGGCTTTGTGGGTCTGATAAGCCGGCCGCAAGTGTATGGGGGCGGAATAAATATTTTAACACCCATTCAATTCCTCAGAAGGAACCGTTTAAATCTTAAGGTTTGTTAAAAATAATGGGAGGGGGGTGGCAGATTTGTGTTTGGTAACTTTGTACGTTCCAACTGTCGGAGTAATTTGAGGGAAGCGTGTAGTTTCGGAATTGATTTTACCGGCGCTCGAATTTAATTTACGGACATAATTACACCTTGACATATTCAGTAAATTATAACGAATAACTGCGTAGCGTAACAAATTAATGTTGAATACTTTAAGGACCTAGATACTAACTTATTATTTAAAGTCTGACAAAGGGTTGACCGCATGGGAATGGTTCAAGTTCAGAAATATTAGCTTTTATGCTTGAATACCATCTCTAGATAAATGGACAGAACAGTAAATATATTATTCAAGTTGTTAGGGACTCACTCTTACATTACACGAAATTTTGGGTGTAATTGTACAGTTGACAGTTTATCATAATTCATAATTAGTACTTGGGAACTTCTGTCAAAAGGTCATTCAAAATGATTCTAATTATAAGTTAGTTGTAATTTTAGGCTAAAGTTAATTTAATTTTATTTTTTTTTAATTAACTAGATGTAGTAATTTCAATGAGAAAGAAAGAAGAAGATATTTGGTAAACTTATCTTGCAAACAAGTAATTGCACAAAAAATAGGGAGCAATTATCACTTATGAAAAATAATGTTCATGTTTGTTTTTCTTCCATTACAATACAAAACAAATGAAAAACACTTTTATATCACATTCATTACTTCCACAATTATTGATTTATACAATGGTTTAACTAATGTCTACCAACAGTTTGGAAATGATAAAACTTTATCAAAGAAAAGTTTATTTCCACTTGATGAGTTTTTTCGTGTAAACTAGTGTTATCAGCGTTTTTATTTTTGTAATTTTACGTTGGTTTGTTGTCCTTTATCTTCACAAATATTTTAAATTTTCATCGCCCCTAGACTACAATTTGTCACTTCCAACGCCCCCGAGACAAAAGGTAGGGAAAACAAATTAAACCGTTGGGACAAAGAAAACAAAACGAACTACAATAAATTCCCGACAAAAAATGCAAAATCAAGATCAAGATTTTCTAAACAGTGTAAATATTCGGAAACAAAATAACCATGTATTATTGCAATTCAAGTTAACAAATTACTTCAATTATCAGAAAATTATTACATTTAAATAAAAATTGCAGGACTACATTATAACGTCTAGTCACGCAAAAGCTGCAATTTTTTTTTGAATGTTTTCTATACCCAATATTTATCTGAAATTACATATAATTAGTAAATTTTTCATTGAGCGTAATTGGCACTCTGTTCATCTTGCTTAATGTAGGCATAAAATTGCTATGGATGTAAAATGCCCTTTATATCATTTGTCACGGCAGCCAACATAATTTCGGGCAATTTCGATACAATTTCGTAAATGGAAATCGTGAACATTTAGTTTTTTTATCATAATTATTCCTTATCTCAAATCGTAGAAAAAAAAACAGTCTTCTTTAAACGTCTTACACGTTTTGTATATTCTCAGCGAGGCAATTATTGAAAATCCATTTCCTTCTCGGCGTCAAACGTTCATACAAAATTAGCCCCGTAATTAATTTCAGTCACTCGGTATTTCAGTCTCTTAATAGGAAACGGGGCCGATTTGATATGGCGTGTAATGTGCTCTAAGTAAGTAAGTAAGTGCTCTAATATTTACCGTCGAGTTAATCAACACGTCAAGTTCCCGACTAATAAAATATTAATATGAAATATTTTATGAATAATGGTATTGCGTGCCATAATTTTCGGGTAAAGGGTTAAAAAAGTGATCGTAATCGCCTAACGATATTATAGCTGTTTTATTTATTTATTAATATCCAGAAAACCTACCTAATAATTAATAATTATTAATTATAATTGTTGTTTTACATGAATATACAGAGTGGACATAAGTATAGTACTTTTTTATTTTTTAATGGAACAAAATTTGCAACTTTTAACTTTATAGTCTGACATTGCTCTATGTGAATTTAAAACAATTGTTTACTAACTATCTTTTGTTAATTATTATTTAATTATTGGTTAAAGTGAAACTGCAAGAACAATTATAATTCAGTGTTACCCAGATCGACAGAAACAAGCGAAGTTGGCCAAGAGTTAACGACTAAAAAGTCAATCGTTTATCGTATTACAAAAAAATTAGAAAAACCAATCAAGTTAATCGATAACTGGATAATTAGATTATCAAAAAATCTTACTGTCAAATGAAATTAAAACGAAATAGAGGAAATAGAACTTACTGAAACTAGCTCAAGGACTAAAAGAAGATGGTTAATGGAAAAGAGTGTAAAAAGTGATGGTACTGATTATATTAAACATTAAGCACTATACAACTTTTCTGGCGTAGGCCCTCTTAGACTTATTTATGTACTGTTTCAACAATAAATTGCTTCCATAGACTGAAGAAATGATGCGTTTAATAAATGTGTTTCAACATGAAAACGATTTTAAACACAAACTGAAAATTGTGACGGACTGGTTAAAAGGCCAAAGCAGCGGTGATTTGTCTTACTTGTCCCAATCTCCAGACATCAACCCTATGATCAAAATGATAACCAACTTCGACATAAAAATTATACAAATTTAAACGAACTCTTCTCAGCAATTCAAGAAAATTACAAAGGTTACTTTGTTAATTAGTAAATAAAAATGTTCTTCAAAATTTATATTTATGTCCAGGTCAATTCATAAAATGCAATAAGAATATAGTAGTTTTCATTATTTTGCATAAACCATGAACAGAAACTTAATATTATTTTTATATCTCTTATTAAATAAGAAATATCTAAATTTTGAAATGTTGCTATAAAGATGACCATTACTGTTGACGCATTGTCTGGATATACATTTAGCATAAAGTTAGCTATTTATTACGACGAGATTTCGGCGGCTTCAACTTTCGTGTAAAATTTCAGGGAACTTTCGCTAAGATTTTAATCTGCATTTTACATTAAGAATAATGTTCGTCGCTTATTTTGTTTGTACCTGAATGTCGACTTCAATGGATTTACATATTACTTGTTACCACGAAAACCCACAATGAAATAGATTAATTAAATATTATTTATGTTGTTTTTATTCATGACCCCAGACTGTTGTACTTTTTGTTTGTTGTTCGCCTGTTTTAGAATTTACTAAATGTTTACTCAACGTTTATATTCATTAAGTGTTAAGTTTCAGACGTGGGTCTTGGTTATGCATATTATTTAGAACTGAAAACTCATTAGCATAAACCTGTTAAATTATTAATTTTAATATAAATTGATCTAGTTAGCAATTAATGGACTGTTGGTACGGAGTTACGATTAATAATTGTTAGATCCACTGTATGCATATTTTACTCTGCACAATGTTTTGTTGCGGTGGATCTATTTAAGTCACTTTCAAACATGGACTGAATTAAATTACTAAAAATGTTGATGACTGCAGATAATATAAATTAAAATTTAATTAAACTGATGTCGCATGTCTATTAAATGACATTTGAACAAATGAGAATGTTTTCATAGCACTGTGGTGTTACAGAATGGCAATATAAAAGCGGTGTTTTAGCATACTTTGATCGATATATTTTATAGTACAATAAATACGTTATAAAAGTGTAATAAAACGGTAAGACTTTGAAGGTAATTTAAAATAGGTTATTAAGTATTGCAGTGAGCATTAAACACTTGTGCTCTTGAGTAAAATTCATGCAATTGTATATGCAAATTTATTTAAAAATCGCGATAATGTCATTATATACGCTGGGCATAATTTAATATGTGCATTCTGGTTATTGTTAAATCTGAATATTTAGCGGTTTTGTTGAAATATTGAACTTGTGGTTAAAACTCGGTTTATTTGTAACGAATCGGCTATTGATTTTTGATTAAAATGAATGATAATGTTACGAAATTAGGTAAATATTACGCTGTTTGGAACTTTTCAGCTATATTTATGCAATTTAGTAATGCAAGCAATTATGTGTTGTTCTTTTTTGACCACAACATTTCATATCATATATCAACAATAATTTATAATTACCGTTAAAAGTGCTACAATATTTTTGTGTGTATTTGTATTGTTGTAAGTAATTCACTGTAGTGTGTTTAACGTGCCCTTCAAAATAAATTGGCAGAAAAGAAGTTGATAAGACGGTAAGATAAGACCATAAATTACCCAGAGCTTCCTAAATGTATTGACCCTTATTTCTCCACGTCCTTTTTATTGACCACATCTTTAAAGCAAGGTTAAAAGCCAGTTTAATTTATCACATGGTATAAAAGATACAAGAAACATGGAAAAATATAATTTGTCAAGACTTAGTGTCACATTTATCTTATCACTTTTGATCAAAAACGCTTAATAGAGATATGTATATCAAAAGATTATCTAGAGACGATGGAATCTGGGAAAGCATAAATTTTGACGAGAATCTAATCTACCTAAAACTTTGCACAAAGTTGTTGCAACCTATTTACGGGCACTTGTTGAAACGAATAAACCAAGACGTAAACAGTATTTGTGTCACCGTTATGATTTCCAACCCGGCAAATATTTCATCGTGGCAAACTTTTTACAACCCCGCTGTAAACTCTTTTTATCTGATAAAAAGCAATTTTAGCGTGGCGCATATAATTCTTTTAGCGATAATCATATTCTCGGTGTGAAATGTCGTGCGAGATCTGATTTTGCATTGATGAAGTCGTTCTTTTGAATTTTCAACTTTCCAATGCTTCACGTTGATGGTGACCTCTAAAGTGTGGATACAAAATAACTTTTCAAAATGCGTTAAGCTTCGTTTATTGGAAAAGCAATTTGATGTGTCTGAGACCGGCAATAAAACACCGAAATGGGATCTAACTTATCTCATACATCCCTCATAATTTGATGTTATGAATTAGAAACGAGATTTAACATCAAAAATTAATAACCTCCATGGCGGTTCGCCGTTTACGTGAAATTTATTGTTTCTGGCTTATAATCTTTTATTTTCTAGCCTTAAGCACGGATGAAGGAGAACTAAGAGCCAGTTTACGGAATTAGTAAAAAAACAAGAGCAAAACGGTTTATGTGCAGTAAAAATTGGATTTTCTTGCTCACAATCAATGCTGTTGTGTTTAATCTCATTTCGTTGATTGCTTCCATTCTTAAAACTTTATACATTATTGAAACAGTTATTCGGTTGTATATTCCGACCTGAGAATCGACGTCCAAGATCCGAATAAGTCAGACAATTAAAAAAAAGTAAGCCCGGAAAAGGTTGTCATTACTCCGGTGGCTTAAAAGCGGCCGAAGTGACCGCAGGGAATTGTGTGCAACAAATCTGGAGTTCGGCCTTTCAGCCTCGTGTTTCTTGGACTGGATCTTTTATGGGATGGAGGAAATATTTCACTAATGGTCAGGAACAATTGCAACTTTATGCCCACTTCTGGCAAAGGTCCGCGCTGAATAAGAATTTAATGATAATTGTTCCAAAACTTCGACGTTCAGCCGCGACTCGCCTTTTGGATAGCACTTAGCGAGTGTATAAATTCGTCGGGTGAAGAATGATTGATTAACCTACCCGAGATTAATTTTGTGCAGTCTAATTGATCTTTTTGTGATAGAGATAATCAAGTGAAAAGACTTAATGTCTCAAAAATTCCGAACGTTCATACGATACACGAGGAAAATAGTTTCAAATTAAACACATGAATGCACGCTGAGGTAGAGCAGTCGAAACACATGAATGGGTGCAGTTTATTGGATTGCATAAAACCCGTCAACAGCAAAATTCAATTACCATTAGAATAACTTTGTTACAGACAACTGGTTACCAATCTGGAGGTGCCATGTTCGAAACCTCCTCATAAACACATTATCCAGTGTGCGAATTCATATTATGAAAAACACACACATTATTACCCAGGAGTACGTTCGTTAGCTGAAATTGTTGATGATTAATTCAGGTGTGTAAATAAATAACGCGACAAGATCTTAATGAAAATTTCACCAACATAATAGAGAAAGTCAGCCATTGAATTAAGGCATAATTTATACGTAGGCCGTTTTACGGACTACGTTCCGAGTCATCAGCAGAACTAAATAATTCATCGCGAACAAAGGGACGTATTGGTATCTGGTTAAGGTAAATTTGGACCTGACTTTATTGTGTATTTGAGTTTCCTGTCATATATGAAACAGGATGTTGCCATAACGATGTCCCAGGAATAGGGGTTAGATCAAATCATCTCATCACATTCGGTCTACGTGTTACTCCCCGTGTTGTCCTCAGCCATTTTGGAAATTGGACGGTCACGTACAATAAATGAGAAATATAACGTAAAAGGAAAGGAAAATTGTGTTTTTAAAAAAGCCCGACGTAATTTTATTATGGACTTGTTATTCGCTCTGTTTTGCAATCTGTTCAATTAAAGATAAATTGTTGGAGGGTCCTTTTTTATGGGTCATTCCGTTTCCAATAAAAAATGACACCCACATATTCACATTTGTATCATTTTCAATATTAAAATGTAAAGTCAATTTATTTGTAATTAACTTCTTTATTTTTATACCTTTGTATTCACTCACCTATTTTGTAGATATTTCAATAATGATGAATTTCTAGAAATTATCAATTAATTATTTAATTCGTCAGCCAATAATATTAAGAAAAATAGGAGAATTTATTGGCCAATCATAGGATGAATATTGAAAACAAAAAGAGAATATGTTGGTAGAAAATATGACGAAGAAAGAGACAATTTATTGGTTAATAAGATGACTAACAAAGACAATATATTGGTCAACACGATGACGAACAAAGAGAGAATTTTTTGAACAACAAGATAACTAACAAAGAGAATTTGTTGGTCAATAAGATGACAATTGCCGTATCATTTTTCCAATGGTTGGTTGGGTCATCACGTTCCAAATGTGTTTAAGGACGAGAACACCTCTATCACCGAGTAAACGAGGAAATAAACAAAAACACAAATTTTAACCAAAGAAAGAACGTGTGAAGGAATTATTTAAATACACAAATTTCGACAGAACTCGGTTTCCAAAAATGAGCTTTCGACCTATAACTGACGGGAACGATTTCGACCAGCGACTTCACTTTACACTTCCAAGTAAAGTATAAGTTTCAGTGCTGCTGCAGCGTAGCTGCTGAGCTTAATGATTCCATAACCAAGACTCCGGGTCAAGACCCAACTGCATGGGAGACTGAAATCGCTTTCCCTCCTGAAATATTTTCAATTATATATAATATAATTAACCATATATTATCGAATTATAATTATTTAGCCGTTACTCCACTTGTCTAAAGTAAAATATTAAAACGTTAAATATGAATTGAATAATTTTCGTTGCAGTCACTTGTTTATTTATATTAGAGACGTTATGTAATAATAAAATGACTCCATAAAGCGGGAACACCAAAAAGTTTCTTGATTAAAGCCAAAATTAATTAATTTAATTTAATAATAAGTTATTTAAATATTAAACAGAAGCTGTATATTGATTTGAACTAATTAATGTGTATATTATTAAATATAAACAAATGCATAAAGATAAAATTAGAAAAAACATATATAATTTAAAATTATTGAATTCAAACTTCCAATAATGGTAAACGTTTAGAAAGGCTGTTACCAAAAGTAGAAATAGAATGATAGAATAATTGTTTCTTAAGTTTTTTATTTTTAAATAAAACGTTTTTTAGTCACCGTCCTCAACATTGGTTACACAATCAATTTAACTTAATTGATTATTTTACTTTATTTTTACTTTATTACAATTTACAATTGAATATCACTATGTAACTTCTTCAGAATGAAGATTTGGAAATTGAAATTAATTCAACTAATATTATTGAAATTGACTTAAAACATAAACAGTTATTAAAATATATCGATATTAATTTTAAATTTAAATAAAATGCTTTAAAAATTTTTTAAACAATTGATTTATAATAAAATGACATGTAAATAAAGTTAAATATATATTGGGACACTAAACACAACATTAACCGCTAGAGTGCACTAATAACGGAACCGCACCACCGAATTAATTGGGGGGTGCGAGCGAACACCACCACCCGTCCGATCGACACGCAAATCGATAACAAACTGACTTGTTTATTTGTCATCGCTGGGGTTTATATAATTACATGTGTGTTGCAAATATTCTCAACTGAAATGCAATTTTTCCATTAAAATATTTGATTAGTCATATCTATTGCATTATAATAATTAATTGTTTAAACAGTATTATGATAAGTAAGTGGTAATATAATTATTTTAATGTGAAATAAATTAGGAAAATTTTCATAAATAATATAATATATAAGAATTTACAACATTTTTTCTTTTTATCATTATTTTTCACATTTTTATTATCATAAATTAAATAAAATTAATAATTCTTTATTGAAAACGTTAAATCATGTCATATAAATATTTTAAGTAAAAAAAATTAAATTCAATTAAAATCAACCAATTTTTTAATTATTTTTTATTAATTTCATTTTAGTTTCTCTAAACTTTTTATTTTATCCATGGTGGATATTTTAAAAGATACAAGGAATATTTATTAATTTGAATAATTAATAAGTTTAATTAATAGTTCAAATTACTGATGTGAATTTGTATTTATTTTATCTTTGTTTGTTTATTATTAAATAGTTAGTTAGTTAGTTATAGTAACAAATAGTTTAAATCAGATATTTTACTATAATAAGGGTTTATGACCATCTACCAATTTATTTAATTTATTGTATTAAATATCTGACAAATGTTAAGTAAAAAAATTGTAAATTCTCATATATTACGTTTTATCACAATTTTTAATTTGTATTTTTACTACACTTTTGCAATATGAAAAAGTTATTTATTTATTTAAGTATTAATTTTTCAGTTGAAGTATTGATGTCGCCTTCAACTACAAAAGTGTCAACGTAAATAATATTGAAATACACTATCTGACACAAATAATGACCACCTTTTAAACTTCAGTTCTATTATTATGTCTTAAACGGATTTTCGATTAACAAAAATGAACAATTTCTTAAAATTATTCCATATTTTTTAACAATACTGTATATTTAAAAAACAAAAAATTGACCAATGATGGTAATAGTTTTGCTCAAGTTTATGTTGCGGCATTAATAAAGCTTGACCGGTCAATTTAATTAAGCCAGAATTAATTCGTCTGGTTTAATAAAACTGTCAAAGATCTGTATTGCGAACCAATTTCCGTTTTATCAAAAACTTCGCTTCCAATTACCGAAGGGTTTTTGTCCCAGTTAACAATTCTCTTTGTAAATAGCATTGTCAGTCTAAACTAAAACAAAATGACTAACGACCGTTAATGTAATTGATGAATTCGTTCAGGTTGTTTGACTTTGACATATTACCAAGTGGAATATGTAAGGAAACGGTTCGGGGTACAAATTTCAGTGTGATTTTTCGGGGATATCCGAAATAATTGATTTTGTAATTAAGACCGAAACCCTGGGAACGTTACACATTTAAATTCAATGTTGGTGTATCTCCAAAAAAAAAGGAGATTCCTTTCGAACATAACAAGCAAAATTAAACGGGTTGGCACAGGCTTTATTTTCGTGCGAACTGAATTTAAAATTTATGTAAATACTTTATTTACATTTAATTATCTTATCTAGCAAAAACAAAACGGATCATTCCTTGGGAGAGCACTTATAAACGAGCCAGAGTGAAAAACAATTAGATGAACTAACAAGTTGGCCACAAGGAAAAACAATTCGGCGTCTTAATCATCTCTAACGACGTAATATTAAACACAAACTACTGCCTGCAACGAATTTGCATAATAGCAAAGTTATTCTACTTATTTTACTCGCTCGGACGGTAATTAACTAAAAGAAAACATGCCCCATGTATTTAGGAAAATGCCCAACAAAGTTTGATTTACGTCGACCAGGCAGGATACCGCATATAATATTGTTATGGGGATCTGAGGGTGGCTGACCCTTTTATTTGTTTGCTGAATGCATATTTTGATAATTGTGTTACCTAGGGGACTTTGCTAAACCTTGGCACGTACACTGTTTCAATGTCTATTCAGAAACTAACAGACACCCGATCATCGCGAAAATCAATCCATGTCTTAATTGAATTATTATTGTCTTTGTTCTTAAATCTCTCTTTTATGGATTTGAAAATCTGAAGTAATTCGTAAGTTGACTTTCTTTGAATTCATCAATTGAAACATATATATTAGGTGGACCACAAAGTATTGTCGCTTTCTCATATTAAATTCGAACGAATAAGTTTTTAAAAAAGTCTTTATTTTTAATCAATAATACAATCACTGACAGTCAATTGGTTTTTGAATAAAATATCTCAAGATAGGATTTTGGACATCGTCCAAATTTTCAAATGTTTTGCCACTAAGAAAATGTAGGGACCTGAATACATGGAAAACCCAGGGTGTAATATCGGGTGAGTATGGTGGGTGAGGTACCCCTATTCATTAATTCTTTCCAGTTTTCGACTTCTACAGTGTGGTCTTGTATTGTTGTGTTGCAGAATGGCGACTTTTCTAATCTGCTATAACTGTGAATTTGCCATCTTTGGCATTTACGAACGTCTAATACATTTAGATAAACATCGCAAAAGTCTGGTCGCAACCACCCTTCTGCAACTCGAAAAATATACAATCCTGGATATGCTCTTCTGGTATTTGGCTGGTCATTTCACTCCAAATTGCAAAAAAACTTTAATGAGCTGACAAATGACACTATTTAATGTTTTTAAAACATAAGTGTAATTTTTTAACAGTTTAATTTGATTAAAATTGACTGACAATTTATGCAACATTTATCTTCCCTAACCAAGCGGACACATTATAATAATGCACAAAAACCTGTTTAACTTGAAAACTTGCATTAACCGTTTGATTTATGTGCGCCCGCAGGAACATCTTGAACGTTTGTTTTTATTACAGTAATGGGGTGAACATTTAGTCGACAATATTTATGTGTTATATCGTTATTTTAGTATCCGATAAATAGCCTGATATGTTTTTTTGAAGGCAGAGAACACCCCGCAAAGAACATTAATGAAATGAATTACAGTTTACGCGTCACATAAATCTTTGTGATAAAAAAAACTGCGGAAAAATATTTTGTGATAAATGTAATAAAATAAATGATGTTATCGCTTCGTGTTTTACTTGCAATTAAATTAGTGTTACATCTGGTGCATGCCACAAATCTGAAATGAAATTAGTAGCAACGGTTATTACAGTAATACTGGGTTTAGGGTAATCATTAACGGTACCTTTTGTTATTTATGAAATACATATTTCATTTACATATTATCAAGCATTTATTACCAGTAAATTTAAATTTAAGGTGACATAGCATTTGTGATTAATAGAACCAATTTAACGCACAGTATTTATTATTGCAGTATTTCTGTTAATGTGCAGTTGTTAATATGCCACAACATAATTAATTGCCTAATATATTTCACGTGACAAATAAATTATTGGCCATTTTTTTCTAATAAATATTCTGCAATGTCAAAAATGTTATATTTGTTGTATGTTTTGATGGTGAATATATTACCTATAACATGATGTCGTGTCACAAAATAGCAGGACAATAATTAATAACGACAAAAAATATTTAACAGTTAGAATAAAAAATTATTTTATATAAATTAATTAAACTTAAACAAAGACAAAATAAATTTTCATTTATTTTATACAAACCTTAATTAAAATCAATAATATATTATTTTATTTGTATCTGTTTATAGTTTTATTATATTTTGTGTAAAATCTCTGGGACATAAACCTAGTTATAAATCAAATAATAATATTTTTAAAATATCAAAAATGTTTTTAAGTAATACCACAGTAATTTAAGGAAATCCTTAAATTACTTTGGTGGGCCATTATAATAGCAAATTTTTAAAACGTTAAATATTTTTGCCATACTCTTTTATGTAAGTACTGTTAACAATATTAATTTACTATTGTTACTATATTATAAGAATCTACTATATTCTTTTAAACTTTTTGAATTGATCTGAAAAGTTTGTTTAAATTTTAATATTTAGTAAACTTTTAACCATCTCTTCTTGTTCCTTTTGATCTTGGTAACGCCTAATTATAATTTGGTTACAGTTTTTTTTTTTAAATAATTATATTCTATTTAAATTGAAGAACAATAAAGTGAAAAAATTTTAAAAAATAAAAAAGTACACATTTTTTACAGAATAAAATTAGATTGACCAGTTACATAGTAGACATAATAATAATAGAAAAAACAATAAACATAGTTCATATTTTAATATATTTTGTTAGGTTGCTATAATTAAGACCTATTGTATGTACAATCATATGGATGAAACTTTTTACTTGCCTGGTAACTTCATTCTTTAATTTAAAATTTAAAAATGTCTATAAATTAATTTCTTTGTTTTTGTATATTTTGAGGAAGAAAACTTATTCATTTCGACAATATTTAATTTTATTTATTATGTCGAAACCATTTTTAGACTTGTTATTCAGAAAACACACAAAGAATTTCACGACACGTTGGCGCTCTTGAAGTATTCCTTCAGGGACAGATAATAAATAATTTAGATTTAATTACGACGAATGGAACACATACGTTGTATGTGTACGTAGGAGTTGTCTCCTGTCTAATTGTTTACCTTTCTGAGGTACAGAGCTCGAACAAGGTCAGAAAATAACGCAAAAAGCTTTAATATTACAATTTATTTAATTACTTACGTTGTGAATATTATGGTGGGGTCTTTGATGCTTTTCATTTTGTTAGGTGGGAAAGAAGTCTCTATGTTTTTTAATGAGAGACCGTTATTTAATTCATAAAATTTTACTTTCTGTGCCTACGCAAATTTTTAAGGAATAAAATAATATAAAACTCAGTGAAAAAAATAAATTTAGTCCTGTTACACCGAGTCTTATTTTTTTAGACTTTTTTAGACTTCACATTTTACATTGTATATTATCAATTATTAACATCAAATAATTTTGTTGGCCTGGCAAAGACATAACAGCAAAGTTCATTCAATTACTAACTTTGAATAACATTTGGCTGAAAATATACATTAGTATTTAATTAAGTTACCCAATTTTGTGTAATTAGTTTATGGTAGGTTTCAGGTTAATAATAACAAAAAATAGACTGGAATTTGTAAAGACATTAAACGGAATGATATATAATATGCCCAATTTGACTTAAAGCATACGCGACTAATACATCACATATTTAAATACGTCTGTCTGGAATACGAAATTTACTTTTCAATTTGGTATGTATTTCAATTTAATAGGACCCTTAACTAGCGTATTCAGCATTAATTAATTAGATTCGTGCTCCCATCTATATTTAACAATTCCTTGAAATATACATCTAACTACTCTCTTTATTAACTGGAAAATTTAATTTTATTTCCTAATTGATAATACGACCAAGCGAAAATGAGAATTTCTTAATTATTGTTAGTGGAGTTTTAATGTCTCTAGGACTCGTCTCGAAATTAAGATTTTTAAATGTTTGCTCTTATTGTTCCGAGTTAATAGAATATCTTTATATAAATTTTGTCATATTAACTCCATATTTATACCTCAATTAATACTATCTCAAAGTAATAGTCTTAACGTTCTAATCCGCCTTATTACGTCGGTGTTTAATTCAAACACTGAACGGTCATACAAGGGTCTACTTACGCCATATTAACGAAAAATCTGTCCAGTTTATCCGAATAAAGACCACTAAAGCGACTACAGTACCAAACACAATTTACTTAATCGCCAAAGTAAAGGAGACTATGGGCCAATCCCCATGTCGGTTTCGTAGATCGTAACGGGGATGATTTTCGAAATCCGACCCTGGAGACGCAAAGCAGAAAGGATGGAACGTCCCATATAACTAACGGCACGCGATTCTGTATCTCCTGTCCTAAATTAACCACTTAATAAAGTTTGAGATTGACACAAATTGGATTACTGTTGTGTAGTTACTCGTGTCTGATAGCTCTCCACGCTGGAGGTGTCCCGTTCCTGTTCTTCAATACCATCTTTTACCTGGACTAGTAAATTATTTAACGGGTGAACGCTGTACTATTTAATTCATTCTGCGGGCTGGCTTCTCCTGAATTAATTGGCCTAAAGGATTGACCGCTAAAGGTTTAAACACTTTGGGAGTTTTGGACAGGTTCTAAAAGAAATAACTGCTATTTATTGATAATTAATTAAAGAGCCATGTACAATTTCAAATTCAGAACATGTGATCAAGAATATACAAGACAATAATCTTACTAAAACATGTAATTAATTAATATTTAAGTAATTATTTCAAAAGCTTAAAATAATTTAAGGTGTATGCTTGTACTAAATTAGGAAGGCCATCACATAAAGTCAGCAGCATCTGCTCACGCACTTAACTACTATTTAACAGTCTGCTGAATACATCTAGACTTAAGATCCTGTACATTTAGTCAGTAATTTGCGTTTTATGTTTCAGGTTATTAAATTTATTGAGAGAACACCCTCCGCTGATGAAAGACGGAATTGATTTATTAACCGCGGCATTAGTTTGACGATTTTGATATTCCCGCTTTTCATTTTGGTTTGGTGAAATAATTAATAAATCAATTTGGATAATTATCTTCGAAAATCTTCGTATTTAATTATAAGCCCCCGATTTTTCGATACCCAACACAAGAAGGGTTGAAATTGGAATAATTAATTAAATTTTAACATACCCAGTTGGATAACTTTTAAATTCAAATATACTTTTTTAAATACATTTTTAGAATTTTACATCAAATTAACATTCCATGGATACTTTAGATTACAGGTACATAGCAACCTGTAATTAAAAATAATTTTTAAATTAATATAAAAACATTTTGTTCAAATTTCCACTTTCAGGTATGAGCACAAACATGTGAATGTTAACATGCATTCGTGGTATATAAACATGTTGACATCGAAATGTTTTTGCACATAAGATTTAATAATAAATATTCAATTTGCATAACAGGAAACGGTTAAATTTGCCGAACAATATCTTCCTATGTTATCCCCATATTTTTATATAATACAATTTCTCGTTTAGGTTCACTTTAACATACACGAAATATTCTATATCTGTGTTTACATAATATTGCAAATCGACAAACGGACGATATTGATGTTAAAATAAAATTCATTTCAAGGCTTTACGAAATCGATTTTATTTTTTTTATTACAGTTATGTTTGAAATTTTGGTATACGAATTTACAATTTTCAATGATATTTTTAGTAATTCAATCATTCAAACAATGTTTAACATGGGATTCATTACCGTAGATGTTCCAATTCAAAAAATTTGATTAGCAATTTATTTAAATTCAATGGATTCTCCATAGTTAATCGGAAAACTCGCAGCAACAACGTTTCACTGACGTGTCAGCGAAAAAGTTGTATTTGTGTAACTCTAGAACTCTTGTCGCAATCACATAATTAAAGGTTTTAACAAGCTAAGCGATGTAGTCTACTTCTGTCTGCCACTCTCAAAATAGATTGATATAAATTGATTTGTTTCAATGATTAGTCGATTCCGGAACTCCATTAACTTAAAAGCCCTGCGTTGATCCATGAAACTAATTAAATTGCGTTAGGAACACATGCGGACGAGGTGGACTTTATAAATTTAATGAATTACAATAATTGTGTAAAATTCCTTTTTTCTAAAAACTTTCGTCTGAACTTTTACGTCATATTAATCTTTACATATTCAATGCATATTTCATAAAATATAAAAGAAATTTAACACAAAACATAAAACAAAATTTCCAAAAATATTAAAAACAGACATAATTAAAATCTCTCTATACGTGGCAATTGTTTGAAGTTATTTTGTTTAATTCAAAAGCTAATAAAACATAATTAACATCAAAAAACTGAAAAAGGGGTTAATTATAATTACACCTTTGATACTCAAAGGCTATTATTTAAGTCAATACAAGCTTTTAATTGTTTTGAAGTTATTAATGCTTCAAATATTATTAGAAAGGAATTTCTTTATGCAAAAATAAATTATATTAATAGACCTTTTAAATAAGCTTTCTGTAAAATAAACACGAAAATGTCTCTTTAATTTTAGTTAATTTGAGATATAAATTTCATATTTTTCTCTACTTTGTCTTTTGTTACGTTGTAGGTCTGAATGTAAAATAATGAGAGTAACTGACTTAATTTTGTTTTTACTAAATTTAATTTAAAATCTGTATTATTTAATTTAACATTAACACTTTATAAAAATCCTGTTTTTTTTTTTTTAATTTTGGACCATCTTCTTGGTATAGACTCGACTATTTTCCGAATATACGACAAGTCTATATTCTTTCAAGCTTCTTGAATTTATAAAATTGTCGAATTTGGTTATAAACGTGATCACCTATGACAAAACATCGATACTTTGGTCTTTTAACCAATTCGTTACAATTATGGATTTGTGTTTGGGATCGTTCTCATGTTGAAACAAATTTATTAAGAGCATCAATACTTCAATATATGGAAGAAAAATGTTGTTTAATATGCCTCTGTAAATGAATCAGAATTGAAGAATTGAAGAACTGCTGCCATATTTCACTGTATAAGAAACTTTTTGTGTAGTTTTGTCTCTGTAGGATGTTTAACATAAGCAGAACCATCATCTTTTTTATAAATTAAATTTAGACTCGTCCCTAAAAACTACTCAACCAGTGAATGTGATCAAGTCAAATTTGGACATATTTTTAATAAAAAACAGAGATTTTCTTGTATGAATGGTGTCAAACGAACCCCCCTCCGCTGACCCTCTTCTCATAGACCTTGATTAATTGTAACAGGTCCGATTTCCTCCAGGTTGCCTTTAATTTCAGTTGACGATAATGTTGGATTGTTTTTTGACAATTATCCAATTATCGATTTTCTTTCAAATTGTAAGAACTTTTTTCCTAGTGTAGTTCGACGTAAACTTATAGTCACCCCTTCTTGTTTCTCTCGGTTTTGGCAACACTGCATTATAATTTTTCTTTCAGTTTTAAATATGATGATAATCAAAGGACTGCCAGTAAATAATCGATTTGAATTCATAGAGGACAATGAAAGACCATAAAGTTGCTATAATTTTGGGCACTAAAAATAAAATTAAATTAACTAACTGTATATTGAACACAACAATATAAAAAAACGAACTTTGTAGATACTAAAATCCAATTTAACTAGTGTTGTTATTATTTTTAATATACAAATCAATATTTTCTCTTTTCATACCTTATAGCTAGAAAAATTATATTATGGCTTATTTTATATATGCAAATTTACTATATAATTAAGTTATTATATTGTAAATAAAATAATAAATAAGAAACGAAAGAAAATAATTTACTCAGATAATTTTATCATGAAAACAACCACTTACCATTATTATGCCCGATAAATATAAAATAAAATTGAATTATTAATCAAAAATAAAAGGCATAAATGAAAATCGTTTCAGGTTAAATTATAAAATCCAGTTGTGCCGTAAAGAGGGTTTCTTGAGTCGAATTCCTTCCGATTTAATGGACTACTTAATATTGGAACCTCGTATCACCGCGATGATGAATGGCAAAATTTTTGGAACACTCCTACCAAAATCCTAATATTTTTTGCGCGCATATTTTAAAAATTATTAAAAAATATAGGAAACCGTAACTCTTTTAGCATGGGCACAGTGGAAACGCGGCAATATTATGAACATCTGTGTCAAAAATTCTATCCGTTATTCTTTATCATGTAAATTAGGCGTTCCTGTTATATGAAATTGAATATTTCCCCGCAAACGTGATTCCGTTACTGCTGAGGCATAGAATATTATTAATATGTCAACTTTTTATACGTACAGGGGTGGTCACGATTTTAAGTGAATTCTAATTTAACCTTTTGGTTTATAACGAGATGACTTAGTTTTATTTTACGTTTTGTTTTGGAGTCAGAACAAAATCAATCTTTTAATGAAATCTGTTGGCGTATTATATAACATGTTTTACGTTTATTAAAAAGGAGAATTTGGTTTGGCGTTCATTTGTGCACGTTTAATGACTGGTCCATTTTTTATAATCAATAAATCAAATGTTTCTATTAACCCTAACTCGTTAATTTTTTAACCGAAAAAAGAGTGAAACAGCGAAATGGAAAAGTTTATCAATTTGAACCACAATCAATATTAAACCAACACATTATTTACGAAACAATGAAATATGGCTTTCTACAGACGCAAAATTCGCGCCGTACATAATGATCCAATTATGTATGATAAATTAAATGTCTATTAGGACATTATCAAACACGTTACAAGCTAGAATTACAAATACGTATCGTCAAATTCGTTTTGTGAATTTATCCGACGTCAAATCTCCGTTAACTGACTTTGTACAGGCCATATTTCACGGTTGCCCACGTGATATTATTTGTATTCCGTTGCAGAGGACTAATTAGTTTTTCAGTTGACAGTAATTGAGTTATTAAGAGGAAATTTCATAAATCATTACTGAAAGCATTCGAGAAAATAATTTCGTTTACAGTCAGAACCGTTTCTACTAAATATTTATTTTATATTAGGAAAATCAGTCGTGCATAAGAAATAATTTTAATAATACGGTGTTTCGCCTTTGTAATTAGGTTAATTGATTAATTAATGAATACAATATTTGTTATTTCCATGTTGATTTGGACAACATGTTTTTTTAAGTAATAAAAAGGATTTGATTTGTCGAAATAAATTTGCGATGCACGTGTAGCGAATTCCCATGACGTTGCAGAAAAGATTTACTCAAGCGATCCAAGTAGGAACGAAATTAATCGATGAATTAGATACGGTCATAGCCATCCAGGACCGAAAACTAATTGGCCATGAATGAGATATGATGTCGAAGTATTAAGGAATTAATGGATATGAGTCATTAAAGAAAGTAAATTTGGCAATTACGTCAATAACAGTTTTATTTGCATCAATATATCACAATTTAAATCGCACTTTTCCAACGGAGTTATTGGAAAGTTAAGTTTTTAATGTATATACTCACTTATATAGATTTATGAAATTATAAGTAATAAATTAAACCTTATTTAAATTTAAACGCTGTGAATAATTTCCGTATTCTTTTGCTCTATTTAACGCTCTATTTTATTAAATTTAATACATAAATTTAAAAGAAAATTGACTATTACATTCTATTTTATGTTGAAGTTAAAACGAATGAATATAAAAGAATGGCCCTAAATTACAATTCAGATATTTTATTCCACTCTAAATCGTTCGTTACAATTCGAATAAATTTACGAGTACTTCAAATAAAGCTTAATCGTGTCGGTTATATTAAAGTCGACGTACTTGTTTAGACCCGATTTCACGATATAAGAACTTTCTTTTGAATGTTTCATTCGATTTAATTAAAAACTTTTAATCGATTATGTTTTAATTATATTCCATAAAATATACGGAATAAGCGAAAATTTGATTGTAACACAGACATTTCACCCCACTCACTTTAATAAAACGTTTTACGACCGAACCAAAACAGAATTATAATATTTGTAAGCTTTCGAACATGCAAGTCCTACAACCGCACTTTACCTAAACTGACTGGTTTTAATAGGGATTTTTATTAGAACGACACCATTATCGCGGCAGTTTTCACGATTTTTATCGTATGAATTCGGAAGTAAGTCTAAGAATAGTAATGTTTATCTTATTCTTTCTTTGGAAACTGCATTTTTACGTAAATGGATCGAGTAAGTGCAGATTATGGTCATAGTTACGAACTTTCTTTGGATTGGGTATCGTGTTTTGGCTTCATAAAAGTTTTATTATTTTATCTTTGGGATAATGTTGGTATTTTATAGTGCATAAATTTTACTTCAGTATATTTTAGACGTTTATTGAACATACTCAATTATTAACATTAAATCTTCCAAACGTACCATATAATAAATACAGTGGTGATCAGATAAATAGCACGTAAATCAAAATAATTTCTATTTCTTCTTCTTAAATTAATTTTAAACAAAATATATCCCCAATGTGGTTGGTCACATCAATACTACATATTTAAAAATATGTAGTTTACAATTGGTTTCAAATCCGGATCGACATTTTTATCTATTATATAATTTTCAACTGCTTTGAACTCATGATTCGTATCATTATTTTGAACAAAAATGCATGTCGTTGGTAAATTATTATTGGCACAGCATTATAACTAAATACATTTTTGTGCAAACTTTTAGTCTTGGTCGAATGTTTTGAACCCAATTGTTTTGAAAAATAGTATCGGACAAAATTAGAGCGACTATCTTAATTATTAAAAAAATCTTTAAAAACTAAATTACAAAACATTTATTTATGCCCGCTTATTTTTCTTCGTTCATTTACGTCCCACACATTTTTCACGTCCAATAGGAGAGAAACTATTTTTATTCAATTATTTCTAAGAACCAAGAAAATGTACGCGACTAAATTAAATCGAACCAAGCATTTTTCAGTCTATTTATATCTTTCGTACATGAATATTGTGTTTACATTAAGAACAATGCTCTTAGCGAATTTAAAAAATAAAATCATTGTGGCATATAATTCAGGAAGAAGGCAAAAAGTTATAACGAACAGTTTCTTGTATCATAAATAAGTCGTATAAAAATATAATTAAAATGTTTCGAGTTCATGGAAGCATGGAGAATCGAAAACGAGAAAAACCTCCCGAGTATTAGATTGTCGCATAAAAATACTTATTAGAAATAACTCAAATTTTGAGAGATTTAGGAGACAAATCAATAGTTCGAGGACAGTTCATCATCGGTTAGTGGAAGCAGGGATGCCAGGAAGACGTGCAGCAAAAAATCACTATCTTTCAAATAAAAATCGATAAGCAAGACTTCTTTTCGCTCATAGGCATCGGAACTGGACGGCAAGAGAGACTAGAAAAAAGTACTATTTTCGGACGAATTAAAGTTTAATATTATCGAAAATGATGGTGGACAGTTTGTTCATCGCCCTATAAACAATAGACTTTATCCAAAATATGTTACAACAACCGTTAAACATGAGGTTTTTGTGCTTTTGGGCCCGATTCACAAAACAAAAGACAAAATGGAACGTTTTATAAATAGTAACATATCAGAAGACATCATTCTACCCTATTGTGAATAGGAAATGCTGTTAAAATTTAGTTTGTTAAATAATGGTTTGTCAAAATCATTAAGTGGCCAGCTCAATCTCCCTATCTTAGTCCTATAGAAAACTTGTGGGAGATTTTGGATAAAAAAGATACCCTCACAGTCAATAAGTGAAATATTAAATATTAGGCCATTTACGGTGGATTTCCTTTTTTTTATTTTTTATGAAGAGTCACTCAAATTTTACCGCTATAAAAATTGTTAATTGTCTGGTAATTTATGTTATATATACTTTACTACTTATGAAACAAATATCCGTCTCGTAAGTACATATTGTTTAATATTCAAACAAAAATCGCTCTAATTTTGTCCGATACTGTAAATCCTTGCAAATTTTGTTCATTCATATATTTTGTTTTTTATAGTACTTTTTCTTATTGTATTTTCAAATGAATGTATTGTTTCATATTTGTTAATATGCATTGTAAACCATTTTTCGGACACATCATAAATTTTTAGCTATTATCAACAATGTTTAGACCTTGATGTTTGATGTTAATTATTTTCTTCTCCTCTGAAGTTTCCCTTCTCACTGAAAGTGAATTTATTTATTAAAATAATATAAATCCTACTATTAAAAGTATTGTTAAATACATACACAAAACGTAGATACATTTGACTGTACTATTTATTTCTTTGGCCAAAAAAAAACAAACAAACTAATATATGCTTTTCAAAAAATATTACCGACGTTTATATGAAGTGAAACAAAAATTGAATTAAATCCATCTATGAAATACCTTACAAAATGTTATACTGAGTAGGAAAAAATTTAATAAAAACTGCAATATGTTAATCGTCTTCAAAATTTAACGGGTGACAGCGAAATATCCAAAGTGGAAGCTTTGCTATACAAAGTCGACATGGGATTTTGGCGTTTTCCTAAAATTTTACTTGCAAATTGCAACTTACCCCCAATTGATTCTGCACGTAACTTTTGGCTCGACGTCGTAGTATCATGTTTGTTTTTTTAGCAAAACGTTCTTTGAAAATTGTAACTTTTTGTGCGCCCCAACTTTTATTTTACATTTTACAATTAATAAATTTGTCAATGTGCCGGTATATCTATTGTAGCGGTTAATTTTTTCATAAATATTCAGATGCAGTTAGTTAACCCGACCGCGAACTGCGTAAAACAGCGCAAAAATGCATCGGAAAAATAGTTAAGCACATAAATAGCAACGGCGCCATTATACGTTTCATGCAGGCCTTTTCTACATTTTCGTTGATGTTTATGCCGGCATAAAAAAATATAAAATGTAACGGACGCACATAAAACGTTTTTCGGTTACACGCATTAATACATGTAATTCGGAAGCGACATAATAAAAACATTCGGAAAACATATGTACTCGAAAGGAAAATATTTACATTGAAATGCGACTTCATGGTTCAATACAACTTTTTACAGATCCGTGATTTGTAACGCGCCTGTGACTTTCAAATTTTCAGCGTACGCAATCGCCGATACGCCATGAAATATTTATAAAAGCAACTGTTTATGAAAAATTTCTTCGCCCGCACTCGTTGAATTATTCTATCAATAAATTTTTGTTTTATGCAGGTTTCTATTTGCTACACACAAGACTTAAACACAACAAACATTGTGTTTGCTCATTACATTAATTCTCCACTGCAGTGTGTTCACGATAAAATATTTAACGTTAAATTAGTGGCAATCATATGCACTGTTAGTTTTCTTGGTGGACAGCTAATTCGCAATTACCGACCGGTGTTTACATCATATTTACTGGCCGTGATATTAAAGTTTCTGTTTGTGACGTCTATTGGGAGATTTAACTGCAACACGTTATCAACATTGTCCCAGTTTCTCCTCAAGCACTTAACAGAACCTTATTCAAATGCAGTTAAATTAAACAGACGTATACACGTATACTAAAATCGACAACTAAGTGTAAACACTGACGTGTATTTTTTTAATATTCTATTAATGCCATTGAAACATTTTTTAATTAACAAAACTTTACGATTCAGCATGGTTTTTTCGCTACAGGCAAATATTAAAAAGTACATCTCTCGAATGAAAGGGTGCTTTGTCAGATGGGAATATATTTCAACACACATGACAAGGAGTATCATTCCAGGGAAAAATCCCATGTCTAATTTTAATTTATATGCCCAATAACGGAGCCATTAATCCAGTGATACGTGTGACACGGCGTCAAAGGAGGACTAATATTTTCTGCTCGTAAACAATGCTATTTGAATACTACTGACAGAGATTATTACTTTTTACGTGCCTGTATTATTAAAAGTGTTCTTCGTATCTACCCGTCGTGACAAAAGTATGATATTTACACAAATTATTTCTTATTTTCCGACAATCAGGCCCAATATTCTGTGCCAATATCTTGGAAAACATTGAAAAACACGTTTAATATAAAAGAAATTGCACCGATTTTTTTCCAATTTGAAATATTTACAATTACAGTGGCATTATTGAATAAAATTAATGAAAATGAATAAATACAAACATTTTTTAATTAATCCATTTATTATATATTTCTTTAAATGCAACAAAAAATAATAATTTTAAGAAATTGATTAATTTTGTTGGTTACAGGTAAGATCATAACACAACTGATGTTTGGAAGGTGATCAATATTTTCCCCAGGTAGCGTATTTTAATATTATTTGCGTTTATATTTTTGACGTTGGAGAAAAAAATTTAATACTTTTTAAGTTTACAAGAAACAAATTAAATTTTCGTTTTCAACATCGAAGCCTTCATGTATAAAAATGAGTTTATCGAAGGATTTGGAAAAACGAATCGCAAAATTCCACAGATTTCAGTGCAGATGTTTCTAATCGAACTGTGAAGGGGCTATTTGAGCGCATAGCTGTGAAACAACCTTATTTATCAAAACGAAACTGTAAAATCGGAATGGAGTTTTCTAGAAATCATATAGACTGGACTCTACGCTTAAAGAATTTAGTACTACGGAACGATGAAATTAAACATTTCATAACAAGTTGTTTGAAGACATTACTTAAAGCATCGAAAACCAACAGCTAAAGATGATGATGGAAATATTCCGGTCACATACTATGAATTGAAGACAAAAGAAATCGTTTTGTCTATAAACATATCTTAGCAGATCATATGATGCCCTTTGAGAAAGTTTCAATATCATAACGACCCAAAATACATAACCAGACTTGTAAAGAAATTGGTTTTTGGAACAGATGGTGAATGTTTTTCCTATGAAGATTAAAATTAAAAATTATACAAAAAACATCACCAACATAGAAAATTTGTGGTAAGAAGAAGAATTGGTAAACATTTCTGAAGAAGTGTGTGTGTAATTCGATGAACAGGTAATGTTGGAAAGTTATTAAACAAAAGAGTTATGCCAAATTAATATTTATTTCATGCTTTTGACCATCTCTATATGTGGAATATGATATAAAAAACAAATATAACTCTTTTCAGAGACCCCGAGTCTCTATTGATCAAATTACAAGTTTTGTTATTCTTGATGAACAGGTAATGTTGAAAAATTATTAAATAAAATGGTTATCCTACCTAATATAAAAAATAAATTAAAATTTATTTCACACTTTAGTCCACCAGTGTATGTGAAATATGATATGTGGAATATGATAAGTTGTTTGGAGACATGACTTAAAGCATCGAAAACCAAGAGTTAAAGATGGTGATGGAAATATTATGGTGTGGGGATATTTCTCGTCATCCAGTTCTGATCACATACTATGAATTGAAGACAAAAGAAATCGTTTTGTCTATAAACATATCTTAGCAGATCAAATGATGCCCTTTGCGAGAAGTTTCAATATCATAACGACCCAAAATACATATCCAGACTTGTAAAGAAATTGGTTTTTGGAACAGATGGTGAATGTTTTTCCTATGAAGATTAAAATTAAAAATTTCACAAAAAACATCACCAACAAAGAAAATTTGTGGTAAGAAGAAGAATTGGTAAACATTTCTGGAGAAGTGTGTGTGCAATTTTACTGATTCGATGAACAAGTAATGTGCAGAATTAATATTTATTTCATACTTTTTACCATCTCTATATGTGGAATATGATATGATAAACAATTATAACTCTTCTCACAGACCCCGAGTCTCTATTGATCATTTGAATACATTTTTGCGACTTAAAATAAGGGTACCCCAAATTCCCCTGTTATTATCGTTTTTACATATTAAATATTTCTGGTGAAATAAAATTAATTCAAATTCATGAAAGCGGGTAAATAATAAAACGACTCCTTCCGTGTAGCTGCCAAAGTTTAAATTGACACTGCAACAATTCCAAATAAATTTTATATGAAATTCAACGAAACGATATAAAAAGAAAGAAATATTCATGACTGAGTTTCACTCAGGAATTTAATAAATACTTTTAATTAAAAAAGTTACTTCAGGTAATAAAAAGCCAAGCGGAACCTTAAAGAGCACGAATCAGAATCCGATTTGTTTTACGCCTCGTCAAGTAAATATATTCAAACACAAAGAATGAACGAAGGACAGAAACATAAAAGGATGTCATTCTTTAAATGCAAACAACAGTAACAATAACGTCGGAAAATAAAATTTCCTTTTATTTTATTATTTCTTGGTTGATCGATGCGAGAAGGCAGTTGTTGCAGGTTGCAATTAGAGAAGGGTGCAGTAACTGTAGAATTTCCGAACTTGTATACTTAGTAAATAATGGAGCTTGTAAAGTAATTATAGTATAAACAGACACTGTGCAGCTAACAGGTCAAGGATGTTTGTCGAGTCTTCTAGATTAAGACAAATTAGATCAGGACCGCACGATAATCATTGTTGACACAAGGGTTCGTGTTCAAATATAAGACGACCTTAAGAAAGTTTTCCAGGAACTACTTCACACAATATGTGATATATCTATTTTAGTGAATAATTCACTATTCTGTGATAATTAATTTTCTAATATCCCACTGGTTTCTTCATATTTCCTTTTACACTAGGATATTTAGATGAATCTCAAGCATCAAAGATTCGTGAGTCCTTTGACGTAATCTTGCTTTCTGTTAGAGTCTAATGAAAACATTTTTAAAACCCCCCAATCTCAGCTTTCTTTGCACTACTGAAA
The DNA here is from genome assembly GCF_024364675.1 of Aethina tumida. Lineage (NCBI taxonomy): Eukaryota > Metazoa > Arthropoda > Insecta > Coleoptera > Nitidulidae > Aethina > Aethina tumida. Next base: position 15,679,975 of record NC_065437.1, on the reverse strand, counting down.
TTACCTACCTACTAGACGAGTAGTAGTGTTGTTGGTATCCTATTAAAAGTTAAAAATCTATTATATTGTATTTACAAATTTATAGTTATTTATTTAATAATAAATGTCGACACCAAATTAATTATAATTAACTTTGTATAATGTTTTACAGTTGAGACACCGAAATTACTGTAACCAGGTCATGAATTATGAACTGAACAACCCCTTTTATATGGCTCATAAAAAAATATCACGTACCACACATTAGAGTAGCAGCAGAAAAGCCACTAAATTGAAGGGTCATTTCTATTCGAACGTAAAATTAAAATTGCGGATCTGATAACATAAATCACAAATATTTTAAAATAACAACATTAAATTAATATTAAAGTAACTGACAGGTTAATTGCAACAGTAGAGCAGTTAGAAAAATGACCAAATTAAGAACAATGTTCGAGCAAAAATCCATTTAAACTTAAATTTGTTAAGATCCTCAAGAGACAATTTTGAGGCGTTGCAAAGTTGCAAAGAAAACAATCCGCATTTAACCAAACAAACTAATCCCCGCGAAGTAAATTGTGCATTGAGGTATCATATTGTACTTTTATAAGGCGCTGAACTTTTTGTTCGAGTGCATATCAAACAAGTGAAAAGTTTTCTCAATCTCTTCCCGAATCGCTTGGCAATACTTGCTTTGATGTTACAGCCGGGCTTTTCGAACCTCGTTTTTCATTAAAAATGGCATTTTTTTAATCAATCGATTCTTCGGGGAAGCATTTTAAATGGTGTACACGTGTACGTCAACCGAACGTTGAAGCAATCATTTTATTTCGGTCCGATGAAGATATAAACAATGAAAAATATCGCGTTCGAGTCCAATATTTTTTGCTAATGTTCCTATAAATTTCCCGCGGAAGAGGCTTACGCCAGCTTAATAGAAATACCAGGCATTATAGTTATAAGGCTACAAAACAAGCTTAAAACAATGACACTCTATTAAGTCTATAAATTTTCGAATCTTGGTATCGTGGCGATTACCCGGGGGAACTGCGGAGGACCCTTTGCTAACTTCAACGTCGCTGTCTCCTTCGAACTTGCTCTAACTCTTATTGACGCTTTACTGTTCCCCTGAATATAGTTATTTTGTTTTGCCCCGTATTTTTTCTTTCTTAAATCTGTACTTTAAATTAGACAGATTGACGTAAGAATGTTTGGGATTTTGGGAATGCTCGAGAGACTACAAAACAGGGGGAAAATAGATTTATTCTATAATAAAAAGTTTACGTTTATTTTTCCTTATCTTTGGGAGTTTCTATTTTCTATTAAAACACATAAAATTAGTCAAATTGATAATATATTCATAATGTTTATACTTACTATTGAAACATCTCAGCAGTATTTTTATCATAAAATAAATTGAGTTAATGTAATATTAAATGCCCTAGATTTATTATTAGAGAATGGTATGTGAACAGAAGAATCCAATGTACACACAATTTTGGTTTATTTACAGTTTATTGACTTGTTTTGAATAAACATTTTGAACGTGTTTACATTTATTTCACCAAACTATCGAATTCTAAATGTTATTTTGTCTTTTATGTTTGTCTTTTATTGTGTATTTTGGTAATTCATCGTTTTAATCAATAGGTCCTGTCTGAATATGTTTACTTGCCCTTTATTATTTTTCATAAATCATTTGGTCGATTTTAATATAATAAATTTTTTTATTTTTTTAACACATATACTTTATTTTTATTTTATATTTTTAAAATCATATTTATTTTATATACATATTTTATTTGGGAACACAGAAAATTCCAATTAATAAAGATTGGATACAAACATTTTTTAATTATGGCAAAATAAATTTAGTTTTTTGTTCATCAAACCTCAAATGTGTATTATTAAATAAACATCCGAAATAAATTGTATTGTCAAATTTATACATATAAAAATACTCACTACTACACATTTCCACTGTGAAATAGTTAACCTTACTGAATAAAATAGTTTTAGTAGGTGTAAAGAAACATTTATACTGTTGCAACATGTTTTATAAATATTTGCGGAAATAAAACATGCATAAATATAAAATGAAATACATCTCCCGGAATTTAAATGATGCATGAAGAAATACCGTACATTGTATATTTTACGTTAGTATTTGTACCGTAAAGTGAAATGTTTTGCACTCGTGACTGGAGTGACATTTCTGTTTATCTAAAAATTTTTTTTACCTTAACACTAATAAAGTTTTACCGGGTTGTAAAGTTTCCTCTTTAAATATTTTATGTCAAACGAATGTTTTTGCATGGCTATTAAGTGACAAAGTGAAATTCTGTTATCTTGAGTTGTTTCATTGAAAGAAAACTAGTAGCTGGTTTTAACTGTGTATAATACATATGATAAAATTCATGAGATGATCTCATTGTATTTTCAATATACAGTGTAAATTTATTTCATTTCCACTTGGAATTTAACTCAGTTTCACCACCACCACCACAATGATAATATGTACCTTTAACTGTTTTTTGTCAAAAAATTAAAATGTAACAAGAATATGCAAATCATTTAATTCTTATCATTCATTTAGTTATGTCACTAAACATTTAAACACGTTTAAAAATCATAAAAATGCCACGATATTTATTAACTAATGAAATTCGTTTAGTAAAAATCGTTATTCACGAGGAAGATTTGTCACATTGGAAAATTGCTCAAAAATTCAATATTCATCACAGTACAGTTACGAGGATCACTCAATAACGCAATGAAAGAGTTATATAGAAACTAGTCCTCCAAGTGGATGTCCAAGGGCGATAAAGGCTAGACAGTACATAGTTCAAATCGATTACCATTTAAAAGTCCTTTAAGAGTGTCTAGGCTATTACATAGATGCAGAACATCGAGGTTGGAATGAGTCCATCTTCATCAAAATTAGCCTCTTTCTCAGTGGTCAAAGGTTCTTTTTTCGGACGAAAAGAGGATAGAATTCGTGAATGATGATTGTCGAATTGAAGGATGGAGAGAATGAGATACACTCCAATGACTCACTTTTGGTAGTGAATTTGTTCCATATACGGGAGTAAGGGTCATGTTTTTGTGTGGAATCATGTATGGAAAAATAACTCCTTTGGTAAATGTTCCGGTTAAAATGACTGGACAAATTTATAAAGATTTTATAATTATATCAGTTGTACAATCAATATGAGAAGGGAAGGATCTCAATTATGACAACAAATGAGAGTGTATCAGGTTACTACTTTTCTAGATTAATTTGGAATTGTTTAAACCTTTCAATGAGACCTACTACAGGCTGCAGTTGAAGAATGTAATAATAGCTCTCAAAAATTGATTGATAATCTAATAAGAATCATCGGTATCATTTTTGATAATACAGTTCGTTGATGATTTAGGTATTTTACTACTATTTTTTTTAACTTAGTTATTCCCCATTTAATAAATTTTAAAACTATTTCATTCACATAACTAGTGAACCGTTATAAATGAAAATCTTTAAAACAAAATCCAGATTACTCGATATGCCTCTATAGAACATTAGTCAAAAAATGAATATTTAAAAGACACTTTGGAATTAGCGTTTACATCATATTTCATCCAAAATCAATAGGACAATTTTAATAAAACGCGCAGTTTTTTTAGGAAAAAACAACTCAGCCAGTCTTTAGTTAAACCCGGCTCTACTTCAAAATACTCTTTATTCACCGTATAATTCAAAGAACGCTAGCGTAAAACAAAGTTTTCGAGTGATGAAGCAATAATAGCTTCTCTGATAAAACACACAATAGAAAAGGGCTTGTTAGGCTATTATTAAAATGTTACAGCTTTCTTAAAGGCACGACATGCTGTTTTACTTACCTATCTGACGGTTTTACAACTTTTTTCAGGCCTCATGAATAAGAAGCACTGAAAAAATTGACACAATAAATACAAACATTGGACAATTAATTTTCTAGTCCGAGTGAACAGAGCTCGAAACTGAGCTAATTAATCGACGGGCATAAAAAGTAAACAACCGCTATGGATTGTGTTCGGTTCGCTCATGAATAATTCAAAAATCGGACAGACATTAACTTAATCAAATCGACAAGAATTCCGAGGGAATGATTGATATTTTATGAAGCATAATTACTAGTTTACGAATGGTGGAAGAATAATTATTTCCAAGCCATTTAATCACGAGCTTATAAATTAAAAAAGGATCGAAGCATATAAAAAAATTTGTAATTCAGTATTTTTTTACTATTTGTAATTTGCGTCCGTCGATGTGGGGTAATTAATTTTTATAATTATGTCTTTGTTAAAATTTGGATTGAAAGGGATAATATACACATTAAATTTTTAATTAAAAATTAATTACATAATTTCAAATACAATTAGTCCGATTTTAAAACATATTTTATGAAGTAGAATATTTAAATATTAATTGTCGACTATTTATTAATGATACTGTTATTAAATTGTTGAATTTAATACACGTTAAAATTAATTAAATTAATATTTTTATTATGTAATTTATAATTAATTTCGATCATTTTAAATATTTGGAAGGAAAAATAAATGAACCAATCGATTATGTTCCCGTCCTATTTATTTTAATCCTGTGTGCTTACACAACCAATATCTTATTCATTGATCACAATACTTTTGGGAATTTCGTAGTAATTTCGAGTGACGACAGAAAAAATCGAAAAGTCGGAAAATAAACTTTTCCCATTCGTTTTACTTGTATCACACATACACGCAACAAATAAATTATTAAACTGCTCAATACTGAAATTATATTTACGAATATTTACTAATATTACGTTTAATTTAAAATTAATACAAATTAACGTTCTGGGAAAAACAGCAATTAAGATGCAAAGTGAGTTACTAATTGACAATTAGCAGTTTAACAGATATAATTTAATTAAACCGAACGTTGCAGATTTGCGTTAAATCAAATTGCAATTTTGCTCGAATCAGCAAAGCAAACGTCAAAAGTGCAGTTTTTTTATTCACAATTTTACTATCATAAGAATTCACTGTGCCATAAATCACGATCATATCGCGGCATTATTCGCGTGCTGTCGTTGTAAATTCAAAAATTGTCCATTTGTCAATGACACTCGAATTTATTAGGATGAATAGTTTAATGTCCGACAACAAAAAATAATGTGTACTGTCAATGGGATGTTTGTGAGTGAAAGCTTCAATTTATGAGTGCATTAATTGGTATTAACGACCGATTATATCATAAGAATTGATGAGTTGCAATCATATTTTTGATAATAAATCGTCACGCAGAAATTTTAGAAGTATTAAACATTAGATGAGACGTCTGGAATGCTAAATAGATGTACATCAAAAACTGGAGATTGGATTTGTACATGTAAATTTAGCAGTTTAGTAAATAAATCGTTTGTCTAGCTAGATTAATGGTCGCGTGCATAAGCCTGCAATTTGCTTTATTAATTATTCAAAGATTAGTGATCTAAATATTGACTTTCTTTGGAACTCCGAAAGCAATCTGGCCAGAACTGACCTTAGCAAATTTATGCTGTATGTAAACCGGAAATTAAGTTTTATGTTTGTCTAAGATGGGATTTTCTTTATGTGGGTTTCCTTTATGTGGTCGATGATAATAAAACACACACTAAATCCATTATAAAACTATAAATTGCCCTCAAGGCCTCCTTTAAAATCTATATAAGTAAGCAAATACGAACCACAATAAGTTCTTTTTAGGCTGCTACCTTATAAAATTTTTATTTACTTTTAATATCCTTTATATTTGGCTAATTATTCTGCACAAAACATTGAAACAATTAGTCTGAATAAACCTTTATGGCGCTCATAAACTGTCCCAAATTAAAATCCAAGTGTTGCCGGAAATGGTGATAGCAACTAAGTCTAAAATTGAACGTCACTTGAAAACGCTTGCAGGAACAAATATAAATTTGAAACAAATGCAATTGAAACGTGATTGGTGGTTAACTAGCATTGTTTCCACGCTATCATTTTTCGAGTACGAGTGGCATGTATGTTTTTAATGGAACAATAACTCGTTTTGTCTTTCGAAAGCATTGTTCATGTTCGCTGGTTTCATTTAAAACATTCTCTTTTTAGCGTTTATTAGCCATATGCATTTAATAAGTCAGTTCAACGGTTTTGTAAACTAAACACGATGATTATTATTATTAATCTAACTAATATGGTTACTATAGTTGGTTTAGTTGGATATAAATTATAAAAAATGGACTTTGGGATCATCTTTGTTAATATTCATTACAGTGATGGAAAAAAGTTTGGAATATTTATTTACTTGTTTTGTCAAATGTCACTTTTTCTTAATCTGTTGCAAAAATGAATAAATCTAATTTACTACAGGATCGGCCTCTTAATAACAATTATCAACGTATTCACAAGGTGCTCAAACGGATTTAGATCGGGGGTCTGAGACAGTCAGGCACAGTTATTCATTAGAAACTACTCTTTAATAATTTTTGACGTGTGTTTGGAGGTCGTTGTCTTCTTGCAATATCCAACGAAGAGACCTCTTCCTTGGCAAATGGTGACCTAGTGTTTTTCAGTACATTTCCTTATTAAAAATCAAGAAACAAACTTTTGAAAGTGAAAAGTAAACGTATTTAAGCGTTATTACGTTGAAACCTACTGAAAATGTTATATTCCATGGTTTTTCCCTCACTGTTTATATACAATTTATAATATATATATAATATTATATATTTTAATATTTCTGAATGAATGAGGCGTCGTAGTAATAAAAACAAAGAAATCGAGGTAAATATTGGTAAAACATAACGAGCACAATTATCGACGTTCAATTCATTGATCCTGTACAAATATGCTTTGCGACCCCCCCACCCCTTTAGATTCCCATTAATATTAGGGATCGCTTAAAATCGAATTCGGTATTATGTCGGAACTCGGTAACTTTTCTTTTTGTCGACAGACAAATTTGACGTGGTGAGCTGAGCCTTCTGCGACATGTGCCTGGAATACATATACATGTGGTTGAGCCCGGGACCCAATTTGTACGTGTTGGCGTAACACGACACTCCCCAAATTCACATCCCCCCACCCAAACATACGTCGCACTGTCGTATCTCCAGAAAAAAAAGTATTAGTTAATATTTTGCTTTAATCATATACAAGAAATAATGCTTTAATTTCGTCTAAACGCAACTTGAATAACCTGCAACTGGGTCAAATAACGATTACGTCTTGCTTCCAGTTTTAAGAACACGTCCTTGCTTCACGGAAATTAGAAATTATGCCTTTATTGGTTTTAATTCAATGGTTTTTAACTCAATAGTACATATCTGGCACATTCTTGGGAGACGTTTAAGGGACCTCCTAATCCCCATCCTAAAAGTCCGAATAACTTAGAGGATGTGAAGCGTCTACTCAAAATTTGAAAGAATTTGTACCAAAATGAAATTCGAACTCAAATTTTTATTTTTATAGACATCAAATTTTCTTAATTTTTAATTTTTTAAAAAAAACACTATATTTTATATCAATTATAAACAAAAACCTGTATTTAAATAAATATACAAAGAGAATATAAGTTTATTTTTTCCGTTTTCAGAAAATATTAATAATAATCAATTATTCTTGGTGTGGTGCCTTAATTTCTTGGAACAGTGAATAATAACAATCAAAACATTATTTTACAGATTCAAGTTTTACTACATCCACAACTTTATATTAACTAAGATATTTCACGTTAGCAGCTAGTTATCACTCCATGTTGGTTGTCACGAACACTTATTTCTCGGATTAAACCTTAATTTATGTGACGGTGGAACCAAGTGCTTGTAATGGAATGCAAATCCTTTGAAGCTCTTTTATAAATAAAATTACGAAAATCCAATGAGTATTTTGGTGAAAGGAGCAACTATTTTGCCATCGTTTATTTTTCGTCAGGTGATGAAATTAAAATTAGGACCTCGCTAAAAAACATTTTACAGACGTCGGCAGACGTTTTACAATGTTTGAACTCAGACAGACGATTGTACGAAACTCTCACAAGGCATTGGTAATTTTAATGAACCCGATTCTATTAGCGAGTCCTGCTATTTTACAAATCACGCGAAGTCGACGTCAAGGACGCCGACAACGATTTTATGATTAAGTGGAATAAAATATCACGAATTACAATAAAAAACGAGGTAGAGGAAGAAAAGGTTTTTTTTTATTAAAATCTGTTTTCATCTCGCAGACTAAATAGGGTGTAATCGTTTTTAAATTACTGTTGAATGATGGCATAGCATGTTAGTTTTTTCCTGCATATGTTTCAATAAAATGTATCTGTTCAGACATAAAATACGCATCAAGGCATTGCCACAATTCATAAATGTTTTCATTTAAAATACGTGATTAAAGTCGCTCCGTTTTTTGACGCTTTGAAAATATGGTTAAATAATGTACAGGTAGTATATTATATTAACACGGTTGAGTATTATTTGGGAATATGTCCACGAATCAAAATCGAAAATGCCATAATTCATCATCGTTCAGTCAGAACGCAAAGCAAGATTGAAATAACAATCATTCGAACAGATTTCATAAATAAAATATTCCTGGAACGATTACCTCCTTACACTTTACACATTTTATGAATATTTATCACACTTTTACATGTTCCTAACACGCCATAGCATGACGGTATTTGAGTTCGAAATGCAAAGAAAAGTTTTCAGGGAATTGTTTCATTCCAGTCTATGTATGTTTATGTGTGTAATTGCTTTTAATTATGTTATTAATTGCTAGGTGTGAAGTGTTTTACACGGAACGAATGCCGATTATTCACAGTTGGACAATCTCACACAACTATCATTTCACAATTAAAATTAATGAAATTGTTGATACAGTGTATCAATTAAAGCGATAATAAAGTTGAGATATATTTCCAAATAATAAAATACAAGTTATATTTTGATGAACAAAAAATTTAAAACTTTGAGATATTTAAAATACTTTCTTTGGGTTTTTTTTAGTGGAAAACCATTACGAAATAAATTTTTGTTTAAATATTGAGTTTAGGCAATATAAAAATCCCTCTTTTCTCTAGTATTATAACCATGAATTGAAATTGAATTTTAAGTATATTCATAAAGCTTAACACTTTCAACATATATTTTATTGCAGTACTTTAATTGGCCTTCAGTATTATCCTCATGAATTTATTTTGTAGTTTCTGAAATTGATTTAATTCATTCAAGTTATAATTAAGCAAAAGTGGAGCTCACTAATCAAAACGAGACCATTAGGTTGCCTTGCAAATTAATATTCTCGTGTTTAAATCTAAGTTGTATACCATTGTCCTAAATAAATAGATCTTGTTGGAAATTGTTTTTTAAAATGTAATTCTAATATCATTTAAAATCTGAGTTGTCTAAATTCATACCCAGGTTTTTAATTTCTGTTTGTTTCTCAAGTTCCTTATCATTAATATAGATTTTAAGATTCATATTATTATATACTAATAATTTCTTAGACTTACCTATCAACATAAACTTAAAATATCTAATTATATATATTTATAATTCAGTTATTATCAAAGATCCATTTAAATATTATATTATTATTAAGTCCAGTTTTAAACATAACCCCCCATAACTGTTCCCTGTGAAACATCAATTTCATTTGTTAATTCAGATGTAACGCAATTTTTAAATTTGTTTTTTTTTTTGATATCTGTTTGTTATTTTCAAAAAAATTAAGTACAGTTCGACTAAAGTCAATCTTATTCAACTTCTTTAATAATAATGTTCTGTATTCAAAAGTTCTCTTGAAATCCAGGAAAACGTCTAATATAATTTTATTATTTTCTGTTAGTAAACCATTTCTCACATACATTCAAAATAATAATTTCAAAGGAGTGTCCTTTACGAAACGTACTTTGACTATTTTCAATTACATTATTTTTATCACAATATTTGATTAGATGGTTCTTAACCACCATTATCAATTTTTTTTCAAATATAAATACAGAATTTGATTGTATCGAAGAGTGGGAGAAAAATTCTTTAACCTTTGATTATAAGGCAAAAGATTTCAAATTTAACAAATGGGAAAATGTCTTGGGGATAGAATTGAGGTTATTGATTGTCAATTGACGAAAGACTCTATGGTAAATCTCTTATATAGGAATTTAATGTAAATTGGGAAATAGTGGCAGTATAACATGGAAGTGATTTTACAATGATTTATACCATGATGTCAGTCCTCTGCATAGGTACTGTGGACCAAGGAATAATAAAACTTTTGTAGATAACAATGTTTCCATTTATCACTTTTATTAAAATTGGAACAAGATGATTATCACAAACACAGGATAAATATAGTTTTGGTATAATTTGGAATGTCAATTATAAGAAAAAAAAATGACAAATCCATTTAAAACAAGACCTGTGGTTAAATATCACATGACCAATCTACTAACTTCAGATAAAATCATTAATAATACTAAAAAAGTAAAATTCATCTCCCACAATTCATGAATATATATTGAAATTGGTGTTCGCATTATTTAAATTATAATAAGCTGTATGTGTAGAACACTGTACATGCAGCACTAAAGCGTTATGCAATTTCGTTCCTGTTCCCACAGTGAATTTTAAAAGGTTGCATAACATTGTTTTTAAATTGAGTTTCCCGTATTACCTAAATCACTACAAAATTTTAAAATGAATGTAATATTATGTTCCACGCCGGATCCGTGTACACAAGATTTACATTCCGTGTAGATCTTTAAAATAATTAACCATTAGGGAACTGTGCCGTTTCTACGAATAACTAAAGTATTATAATTTTTCGGCATTTTTTACGCAAACAAGGTTTGTGTTTTATTATCTGACGAAAATACGTTGCGGTAAAGAATGCAATTAATTACATTCCCCGGCGCTAGGGGTAATATAATACGCGACCATAATTAAATACTGTAATTTGCGTCCATAATTAACTATACTGCGATAAAACTCAAAGACAGTTTAGGCTTAAATCGCAATTAACCAACACATGTCAGGAACAATAAACGGCCGTCATCATTAAAGCCAATGTTCCCTTGTTAATTATTTTCTTATTAACCATCTCTTTGTAGTGTATTGAATGCACGTAGTGAAGCCTTTGCGCCGTATTCCGGCAAAAACTACAACATCCAGTTTTGTTAGAGTTGTGTCGTTAAATTTAAGGCCCATTGTGCCAGTTTTGTTTGCTTTTGTCTTCGCAACATAGGCTTTATAATATATGGTCGCATTTGTCAGGGTAAACCAGTCCTCTTTAATGGTTAATAGAGCAATTGCATGATCAAATAAATGCTAATTCGAGATTCACTACTGAAAGATTGCCCTATTTTACTACGTAATTGCGAACTAACTAGCCAAAATTACATCTGTCTCAATTCCCATGGTCCCAAAAACTATTTATTAGCGCCTCATACACTTTATATTTGAAAAGCACATTGCCAAGTAGTGTGAAATGTAGGTAGGGAATAGAAATGAGGTTTTAATGAAAGGTCGGATATACAACTGTTGTGAACTGTTAAAATAACATTCATTTGTTCTGTTATACAGTATTATAAAATTACTATATTGTTTTCTATACACTGTTCCAGGAAATTAAAGCACCATCTATAATTTTGTAAATAAATTTTTCTATATAAATATATAATACATAGTTTCCATTAACTTTCAAACACCCTCATATATAACTTTAAAAAGTGTGTCAATGTTTTTACAAGATGTTTGTACAAGAGCCTTTTTTGTTATTTGAAATATACCGATTAGGGTAGATTTGTACAACTATCACCACCATTTTGGACATTTTAGAAGAACATGTTTGTGCCATATGCCCCTTTTATAGATCCAATTTTTTTACTAATGCAGCATAATGCACGACTACATACAGCTCATATTGTCCAAAATTATTTTACTGATGGCCTAACTACCTCTCAGTCCAGTCCTTAACCCAATAAAACATATGTCATCTGGAACATTCTGGATACTTTTGAGGGATCACCCTAACCGTCCGAATAACTTAGAGGATGTGGATCGTTTTCTACTCGAAATTTGGAAGATTTGGGACAAAAATGAAATTCAACCCAGATTTTAAGTATGTACAAAAGATGTGAGGCTCTCATTCATAGGAGAGCTAGAAATACTCCATATTATGCTCAAATCTCTCTTTTTATAAACATCAAATTTTGTTAATTTTTAATTTTTTTAGAAAAGCTCAACTGAATTAAGCTTATCATAAATTTAGCAAGTAATATTGAAAGGGACTTAATTTATGATTAAATCTGTCACCTCCATTGCATTTTCCGAATATATGATTATATTTCTTCAGGAAGTCCCCCAGGTTAGATCTAATTACAGTTGAAGATATGTTCGTAGCTTGGTCAGTTTGTCTGAATTTTTAATAATATGGGAAACGATTGACTTATTTATCCGTAAACTCTTAGCCATCTCCTTTTTTTTTCTAAGTCTTGATAACACTGAATAGATGCCTGCCGATAGAAGTGAAAACTTTTAATATTAAAATTTGAAATTTCGTAATGTTTGAATTAAATTTATCAACATCAATCTGGTTTTCACATCTATTGACACTCCAAGCAACAATTTTTTGCATGTTTATATGGTTTTTTATTATTTAAATATATTACGAGCTGTACAAGATCATGACAAAATATAAATACAATTCAATTGAAATAACAATTAATATACAATCATATTATTTATGGACTTAAATTTCAATGTACTTGATTTTTAACATTATTTTAATTGCATCATTGTCATCATTAATTTCAACAACACTATACATCAACTGTGTAACTAAAGATATACTGCTATAAGCATGTCGGTGACGCGAACGCAGGAGATAAGTTTTTCCCCTGCCAAAAAGTGGCCAACGCGTCTAAAGAAGTTTTCACCTCAAAAAGTACGTAATCTTTTAAATAATAACAGAAAAACAAGCATATTAAGCACATTAATTCAAATCAAGTAGTATTGATCATATTTTTAAAATATTTTAGTAACTTGCTATAATTATGGCCACTGCTGTAATCGTAATTTTTAGGCTTTGACGTTTGAATATTACCCCATTATCAATAAGAAGTAAATCGATAAAAACATATTTTAATTCGTACCTCGGGTGTCATCAATCTTCACCACTTCAAGCATTTAGTTAAATACCGCACGCGTCACGATTGACGGTAATGAAATTTCGCGACCGAACTTTCCGCCCGCCCGTGCATGTTGCTGCTTGCATACGGAAAAAGGATCATATCTTGACGAACGTACGGTATTTGTTCCTGCTCGAAACTTACGTGCGGCACGAAAAAAGCTGAAATAATATATTATTAAAGGTTTTTCTTGTTAGCGGGGTTATTTTCTGTAATAGTCGAATGCTAACGTTTACATTTTGAAGATTTAAATGCAAAATGTTTGTATAAAATAAGATGTCAAAAGCAACAGTTTTTCAGGGGGTAGAAATTGGATATTCCGGCCGTAAGTTTGATTAATCCCACACACCAAGTACGGCCCCCAAGTGTTATGCAAACAGTGGCGAGACAAAAACTGGGAAGTGGAGGACTCGTTGATGTTATCGCATTATTTGTGGATATTTCTCTCACACGGGTCGCTTAACCTACAATTTTCGTTGTTACGTATTACGATGGTCCTACAATAGATAATGAAACATTAACCCTTGCGTAAACTTATCGTGAACTATTTCTTGGCGGAATGAAACTTTAATTAACAGGGTGGTCCTACCGGCATGACTGAGTACGGGGTAGGCGCCTCTTTAATAAATAAATGGCGTGTGAAAGCAAAAATTATCTAACCCCTTTTGCAACACAAAATCTATTTTTAATAGTTCCATATTTAATTGCCGCAGTCTGCGACGTTAATCCATCAATTCTATGTAAATACGTGGTTAAATTACACGAGTGGAATTCTTTTAAAAGATTACGCTGTCTGTCCAATTTTACTTCCTTATGTAAATAATATTTCCAGACACGCGGTAATGTAAAATATCCGGCAAGTTTCGTTGTACAATATGCGGCTTGCAACTTTACTTATATTACTTGTACCAAGTGTTCTCGAAGGTTCTTTAACAATTTTCAGTGCACCTATCACACACATACTCTCAAAAATGTTTTGCTTTTACATTATTTTAAACTAATTTTGCCTTTAAAATTCATTCATTTCGTTTTATTCATTTTGTCTTTTTTAGAACGGGCATTATCATGTAGGAGTCACCTCCACAGTATTTTTTAATATTAAATTAAATAAAATTATTACTCTGTGAATGATATATGAGTAATTGATTATTTATAATACCTTTTTCTCTTTGTAATAAAATAAAAATGAATGAAAATTGATCAATTATGTTCAGTCAGTAACTAATAAAATTTTATAAATAGTTAAATTCAAAATATTTTTAAGTGTGACTGATTATAGAGTAAATTACCATTATTAAAAAATAATTACCTTTTTTATTTTGTCCTTTCATAAAAAGGACAGTCGCAGTAAAATTAACTTCACATAAATAAATTAAACAAATTTCAACTTCTGAAATTTTTTGTTACATTTTTTAGAATAATTCGGGTGGGCTGTACACGAAAATCATATTCATTTTTTTCTCATTTGGGCCATTCATCTAGATAATGGCAAATTTATGTTTTTCGGTTTATCACTTTACTCAATGCGTCGTCCAGAATAAATGGCGAGCCCGATCGTGATGAATAATATTTAGAAAGGTGAGTAAATTATATATCCAATGGAACCTAATTCGTTTCGATTGAAAGAAAAATAACTGAGTTACCGCTATAAAAATTTCAAATTTCATACAATTTTTCACAATTTTCAGTCATTTGTCATTTTATTCAAATCATTACATTGCTTAACTAGAACATATATTTAATGCAGGTTTGAAGTTCCTTTTGGAGCATTCCAGAGAAATGTTAAGAAGTTTCTGAAACAATACGAATGCCCCAGTTACGTCAAAGAGATCATTATTTCTAGACATATTTATACCAAAATATTTTCCGTTCCAAGAGTAATTCTTCCTTCACTCATTTGCTTTTATTTTTTCATTGAATATATGTGGTCAAAGCAATATATTATGTGGAAAATTCCACCAACATATGACTGAAATAGAAAAATATATCAAAGTTTCAGCAAATGGTGAGAAACTATTGCTGGTTTGTCATACGAGAGAATGCGATCCATACAAAACGTTACAGTGCAAGCACAAGTTTTTGCACAGTTCAAATGGCTGGAACAAATAGAAATTTAAATATTCATCCCTTCTTCCCAACATAAAATTTTAATTTTTTTATCCGATTTCAGCCTATCTGTTCTCGAAATGACTCTAATCAAATAAACAATGAATTAAATATGTAAAACTTATATTTATTGGAATTATTTGTTGTGAAAAAAATTATGTGATTGTTGAAAGTGGTTAAATATTACCAAAAATTGAAAAAAAACTACATCTCTATAATTTCTTTCGATTGAAATTATGTTGAATACATAATTTACCCAACAATTAACGAAATATTGGGTTTGCAATTTATTTTGAGTAAAATGGTAAATCAGGAAACATAAATTTACCATTAAGTAGGTGAATGGTAAAACAAAATGAAAATAATTTTCATGCCCATCACCAAATTACGCTTTAAATATTAAAAAAAGTGTCTACAAACTTGCTACAATAGTAGTCATTTATAATTATGTAAATACCTTTTTTAATAGAAAAATACATATTTTTGTTAAGTATAATAAACAGAGTTTTGTTTGTGAATGAGTATAGTTAATTATTAACAATAGATATAATGATATTCAAATGAAAAAATGTTCAGGGTAGTATTAATTTTTGAATAAAATTGACGATTCTCATGAAATTAATGTTTATTATGCTGTGCAAACCAAAACGTTAAACATAAAAACTAATTAATTATAAATTTCATACACCTATCGTGATATTCAATGATGTGCTAAATTAAAATTTATTATCAACTGAATTAAAATAATTACGTACAGTTAGAATAAATATCAGACTATAAATAAAACAATTTCAATTGCAGCCACATTCGATATGATTTATATTCAATAGTTACTCTATGGATGGTCAGTAAAAAATTTATGAAAAGATTTATATTTTAATATCAGTTTTATACTAAATCCATCTATATTTCAGATTTATTATCAATTCGGATTTTCCATAATAAAACGAAAAGCTTGGAAACCCATTAAAATCGCACATGCAACATTTAATTGAATCTAAATTTTAGCGAGGCTCCTAGTTTTTTCTTCCTTACATCCAGTGCAACGGCAGTGCCAATAAATAAACACAAGGGCGACAGTAATGGGTCCGTGACAGACAAAGCCCGGACAATTATTATTCCACACCCTCGTCCTGAGCGCTAAGCTTCCTCAAGTTTTATTCTCAAAAGAGCTATTTCATCAATGTAATCTTTTCACTGCACCTAATATATAATAAGGGGGAAGCACCGCGTAATCCAAAGCCGCCACCAATTCTATTGATGGTAGTAACGAAGTCCATGAAAATTGGAATCATGTTTTATTATTAAAAAGCGGTTCCTTGATAATTTGCCTATGTCTCCACGTCGATACACATTTTTTTTAATGATTTTAGTACATAATAATGGTTCTGTAATGATGAGCATTTTGTGTCTGTTTGAAATGCAAATTCCGGTATAGGCACTTAAAACCTAAATAACGAGCACAGAGTCGGATACTCCCCATTATTGTTATCGATAATCTGCTTTCCATTTGATTATATCAGACGCATTTGTTATGTTGTATTTGTAAACAGGCAGCGGCATGCTTTTTAAATTCATTAAACTTTTTATGCGCCACTGTTACATGGCTCGCAAGTATTTGGACACTTTGTTCAATAAACTGATAATATATGGACGCTAGATGTGAATTTTGCACCAGCTGCGTCATGATCGTGTTTTTCTGTCGTGCGGCATAAATTTAAATATTACGTTCCATATTTTTTACTCGCCGGCGCAAATTGAGACCGCCCGAGCGCAGATTTTGTCGTGCTTTCTAACGGAAATTCCTAAATACGGGATGTGGAGGAAATTATTATTATCTTGACAGAGGAAATTTACCGTTTCTCGTCCCGCTGCATTTGTAAATACACGTTTCTTACTGTTTTCGATTTCTTTATTTGTTCCACACAAATTGATGCGTTTTGCCGATATCCAATTATTATTTAATCTGATATTTTATTTATATCCGTCTAGACATAAATGAAAAGAGCCTGATGAACAGATGTCACGTAAGGATAAACGCATGGCAACTAAATAACGTGCTTGAAAATATAATGGATTAGATGTGAATCTGGCAGTGGAAGATTTATGTTTCACAGCAAAAAATATTTAAGAATTTCAATGTAAAAATTACGTTCCGAGTTTGAGGCTCGTGTAAATATTTATGTTTGCTCAGTATGATCACTTTGTGTGTTTTGTGTTTTATATTATTTTTTATATTTTTTATATATAAAAACAACAGTTTATTAATATTCTAAAATTAACGTTTGAGTCAATATTTCCCGTATTTTGTAGGATATTATAAAATGTTTGAAAAATCTATGAAATTAAAATTTAAATGAAATGTAAAGATTTTGGAAATAAAATTATTTTATTACTTGGTTTAAATTTATTTGTTTTATTTATATGTCCAATTCATAAATAACTAATTAAAACCAAGTAATTTTTTTCTAAATTAATAAAATGCTTAAATAAATGTTGTAATTTAATAATATTAATGGTTTTAATAAAAAATGAAACACGAAATTGTTCAACTTATTTAATAAAGTTTTCGAATATACTATTGTATTTTGTTAGGCATACTTTGAATTATATGGCCAATTTCCGGCTGCGTTATCTCATCCCAAGTTTGCTTAATAGCACCCCAAAGATCTGCTAAATTGTCCGGGGAATAGGGCAAAGAACCGACAACATCCCAAACACGTTCGATGGGATTTAAATCTGGTGACATTGCGGATCATATAAACAGCATTCAAATTGCCTTGGTGATTTACTCCCAACATCTATTGCACTCCAAACCATAATGCCCTGTGTAAGTGCAGTAAGTGTTCAATTGACAAAAATGTGAGATTCATCTCCATCTGATGCCATTCTTGTATCCAGTTAACTCGTGCATTACACCATTTCAATCTACGAGCTCGATGAAGACGGATTAGAGGTAGACACAATAATGGCGAGTATGAACAGAGACCAAAACGTCTAGATACGCCAATATATCGACATCATTGACATTCTATTCTGAAAATTTCATTAAAATTGTTCAGTAAATTCTAAATTTTTTGTTAAAACCGGTATATAATTAACTCTAAAATTTATTTACATTAATTTTAACCTTAAAAAAGTACAGAAAGTTTAATCTAATTAAATACAATAATGGCAGGAGAGACGACGCTCCTTTGTTGAGTAACTTTTTAAATTATATTAAATAAATTATCAATTCTCTTTCCAATTTTCTAAATGCTTTAACGTCGAAATTGGTTTCAAGCTCTGAGATGACAATGGAACATTCATCAACATAATGGCAACAAATCCTTAAAAATACACAAGGAACGCTCAAACTAATTATATTCAATCTCTTGACAAATAGTGCTCTTCAGAAAGTAGGCCTTTTCCATAAAGTATGTGCTTAACTAAATTCACTCTTTTTGCGGCTAAAACCAACGTTTAATTATTCACTACTTCTTTCTTTAATTTTACCATATTATCCCTTTTTTATAAATGTGATTAAAATTTAGAATTGTTTTGTTTAATTTACGCATAGACTAATTAATAAACAGTTGTACACTTGGTTTCATAATTCACACATCCAAATATGGCGCAGTGAAAAGTCGGTAGTTTGCTTTTGTACTTGTTCTATTAGTTTCGCCGAACCAAAAACCACTTAAATTTTCCGTTACACGTACTCGCCTAAAATCACACGTGTCACTGCGTATCATATTCACATATGCAACATGAAAAGTTTTCATTAGAGGACTCTTGTATCGTGCACGGGAAATTTTACATCAGTGTTAATAGCGAAGTTTATTTGTAGCGGCCGTGATAAAACTCTCTAATGCCTGTCAATCTGATTAGTTCCAGTCATGAATCATTGAGTCTTGATAAAGACTAGCGTGCTGACACCATAATGCCGCAGATCGACTGTTCATTCCTAACTAAATTAATACTAGTGTATAAATCACTTTATCTTGCCCCCAAAAAGAACGTTTAAGATCTCTTACTTTGACGAAACTTTTTTGCCCTGTCGATTGTTACGTGAAATATAAAATAATTTTGTCAAGAGGAAAATATGCATTTAAAACTGTTGCTCGGAATAAATTCACCTCACGATTAAATATAAAAACTCGTTGTACCCGAATTGAATTTTAAGACCATTTCGGGCAAGAAAGAAACTGGGATTAAAGCGAAAAGAAAAATTATTCAAATGATAAAAAGCTTATATGGAATTTACATGTTCACGTACATTAAGCAGGACGCAGCGAAGCGACCGGCAATTGTTTTTGTTGGCAGTTAGAATTTGTCAACAGGATAAATGGTTTTTAACCCTTGAAACACAAAGTGCTTCAATCTAATGACTTGAAGTATAATAAAATAAATCGTCTTATCTGGAAAGGAAATTTAAGGATGCTAAAGTTGTCATTGTCAGAAAACTTGAGGAAAAACAAGCGAGTCCACTGTAGCTTCCAGTGGGGAGGATTAAGAGATACCTTGATGGCGTAAGACGTAGGAAGTTCTCCGTTTTTCTTTTTATTCGAAAGATTCCGTTGCGTTCGTGCAATTTTTGTGTCGTTCAAATAATGAATTTAGATTAACCGGCTTTTTGGGGTCGGGCGAATTTTTCCTCAATCTCATCGTAATTTATATATTTTATTTTAAAAATATGGTGACGACTTGAGTGTTAACTAAATTTTATTTTTTTAATTATACATATTGGATGTGTATTAACATTCGTATTGATTTACTATAATATTCCATATTTTACAACACATATTTATCTAACAAAATGTTTTTTGATGGAAAAATAGGTGGAATTTTTTAAAACCAAATCGATATTTCAAATTAGTTTTATTTGGGTTTCAGTTGCATGGAATTCAATTCCGATTGAGGGTAAAATTGTTATCAATTTTAATCACATACTTTCCAAATTATTGCAATTTTAAACGTATAATTTATTAATTAAATCATTATTAATTAATAAATTAAATATGTTTTTACCATTTCATAAATCGAGTCTAAATATTCTAATAATATTATTATATAGTGACCACTTTAACTCTGGCTAAATTACCTTATCGCTGATGAAAATGTTTGTGTTAAATTGAAAACCAACAATAACAAACAATTTCTGTTAATATGTACTATTGTGGAGGTCTGATGTTAGTAAACATAATAATTTACAAATCTACACTCCGCTAGTCTATTAACGTCCATCATTTTCCAGGTTTTTAGTAGCAAATTAATGCTACGACCTGCTAATTTGGACACTTTTAAACAGTTAATACAAATCCTCTTTCAATATTACAAAACGCATTTCAATAAATATGTATGTAATAGAATCAGTTGATTAATATTTAACATCATAAGGTATAAAATACGGCTTATGTACGAATTCGCATTTAAATCATACCGGTTAGTCTGTACTTTTGACTGATGCAAATATCAACATGGATAGTCCTCATGGGATACATCAAAACCAAAACCGCTCTTAGCTACGGCCGCTTTAAATAACAATCTGTAATTTATGTCACCACTTGAGAACGTACAAACACGTACAAAACAGACACAATGCGCACTAGAACCAATTCCAATTTGCAATTCAGGTGCAATTAATTCTTTTGAAAGGGTAGGTGAAACTGAAAGGGACGAAACTATTTCTATGCGAATCCCCGTGTGTATTTTTACGAAAGTGACTAGTCACTCGCAGCCCTGAAAATAAACGAGAAATATCTTAACAGTCCCGGGAAAATTACAGGTGTCAAAGTTGACAAAGTGCCGGAATTGGGTCGAACGTGACCCCACGTGTAGAGGATTTGTTACGCTACAGTTCTCTGTAATGTATCAACTGATAATTGTGGAGAACGGGCGGGACATAACCTGCGGTCCTTGCTCACACGATCGATCGCATTTCTCATCAACAAATAAGCCCAGGTTAATGGCAAAAGACTAATAGCGGTGGACCCTTTTATTAAATTATATTTATCACGATCGACGTGCCAGGGACCGGACAAAAATTTGATAAATAAATTGTTGCTTTGTCAAATTGCTGGACTTTGTGTCGGACATCCAATTTGGACACGAAATTGTCCATCATTCCGGAAAAACAATGAACAACTGTGTTACGCACATCGTTTGACAGCATCATATATTTTACTGTTTTGACAAACAATATATTTTAGCACTGTCCAGTCTTAAATGTTCATATGAAGGGACTGCATAACTTAATTTTATAATCGCACACTTACTTAGTTAAATCTAGAACCCAGAGTGGCCTCTTCCATTAGGTCCAATACACTCAGTACTAAGGATATAGTAAAGCAAATACTTAATTTAGAATTCTGACATGTAAATGCATTTTCTCAATAGCTCAACTGTATATTAGGACAACTAATTTATAAAGTATCTTAAAGTATATGATATGGAATTATTTCCCATTGTGCACTTAGATAATTTTGAAAATCAATAGTCTCCTCAGACTCTCCATTAGGCGGTGTGTTCAATCAAAGCACGAATAATTTACACAGCCAATAACATTATGTTGTTGTACTATTATGGAATTTTGCTTGCGTGTGTAAGGATAATTGTGTCATTGATTTGAGGGTTGACCTCGAGTAGCAAAATGAAGTAGGTGAGGAAAATATATTAAAGTCATTAAAACATAAAGGTCTGTCAACTGACAAAGGGCGCAACAATGGCTCGAATTAATGCATGTTTTGTAAGCAATCACGTTACTGTTTCCTGATTAATTTTTGCCAGTTCATCGGCTAGTCCAATTTAGCGATTCTATGCGTTAGATATGAATGTTGATATGATTGAGGAAATGTCATGGGGTTACTCGTTTTTTTTATTTTCTTGTCATATTTCATCGTCCGTATTTTCACATGGAAACATTTCATCAGTGTAGGCGGAGGAAATTTGAATAATCGTAGTTTTTATGGCGACGAATAAAAAGGTTTATTGAAAAAGTTCAACTTTATGATAATCATAATTTACTGCTTCAGGCCTGGGTCACCTCTAGGAAACGGAACTTAAAATTTTGTTAATTACAAAATAGAAGGAGTTTTATAAGCTCATGTTAAAGACGTGACAGTTAAATGAACGACATAAATTACGACGTTAATTACTTTTTGCAAACTATAAAGAGTCAATTCAAGTCCTCAGCATTTTAAAAGAAATAATTTCACTTTGACCTTTCGTCTGATTCTGATTAGTTCATCAATTAATTACCAACCGATTAATAAGCCATTCCTGAAGTATATTCTACATTTAATATCATAATTTTTTTGTTCTATCACAAACAAAAATCGATTCAAACCTCTCCAGTTGAAGGGCTTTTTTATGAGGAAAGTTCTTTTAAAACAAGAATTTTAATCAATACAGGATGAAATTAAAAAGTGACTGATGTCGCACCCAAAACTTCATATTACAGAAGGCAAATTCGGCGATAGTGTTGCAGGAAACACTACACCGCGTTAATCTGAAAAACCACTCCTGCAGGATTTCACGTGGCAACCAAGCCAACCTTTGATAAAGCAAAGTGAAGGACGTGATAGATAATCCCGTCTACGTAGCTTCGCCGAAAGTGAGATGCAATAATATTATTAGTAAACGTTTCGCTAAACGGTTAGTGTAAATTTCATTTGGTATTTATTAATGTTTCATCCATTAGGGCTTAATTAATTTGCAGGATTACTATTATTTGATAGGCCCCCTGATTCTCTCATTACGTGTTTACATAGGAAGATAATGGATTATTACTGTTACTTAGTTTGAAACTAACTAAACGCAACGAAATTGTAAAAAATCCACATACAAAATAATTTATCACGGAATAGAAACAAGATAAAAACGTAAAAACGATTCTGCTGTTCAGAAATTTTATTTCGTCTCTCTTCCGATTGATAGTTTTGTAACACATTGATAAATAATTTAGGAGGCTTCGAAGAAATCCCCGGCATTTATTACGAATTCAGGTGTAGCGGGTGGTACAAAAAGAACATTTTAGATACATCATTGAATTATTGATTTCTTTATTCCAGAAGAACTTTTTGGGTATAATGAAAATTGAAATTTAATAATGAAATGAATAACTATAAGTCAAAGTTGAAGTTCGAATTTTTTATTTTAATTTTATATATTTATTAATATAATGTAAATAATATTACAATATATTGATATTGTTGACGTCATTTCATAAAAATGAAATAAAAAATATTAAAAAAATATATTAAGAAATATTACAAAAAATTAATTTTGACTAATATGTATATAACATAAAACTAAACCTAATGGTAGTAATTCTAGCTGTATATAAATTAAATTTGATTTATTATTTTTAAACCTAAAGCATAAATTGTATGATTTTATAAAAAATATTCTAATCGATAAAATACAAAAGGTAAATTGTAAAATAATTATTTATCCATTAGTATTTTACATCGATTAAACTTATACATTTTTAATTACAATTTCCGCAGAGCTTCACGTTATTTTTGTCCATATAGATATTCCACCTAGACAACAATTAATATGGAAAATATGTCACTAAAAGTTATTTACAGTACGGATCTGATAAAATCAGTGTTCATGACATGTTTAATATATTATACAACAAATTATTAAACCAAATGCATATATGTATGTTATGCCTCTAAATTGTAAATGTGCACTATAATTTACTATGTCTTTGTCAAACTGTAGTAATTTAATCAATGAGCTTTTAATGCACAATATATGAAAAAATAAACATTATCTGTTTAAAGCTTTATGGTGTTTTCTCTTTGAACTAAAATGAAAGTGATATTCTTAATTACTGTTGTTTCAAATGTATAATTATTTAGACAGTTTCAGGTTGATTGATATTGTTACGAATGAAGGGTTGCTATCGCAACCAGTAAAGTTACTTAATGTTTAGTTCATTGAACACTTATTGTTTTGACCGAAAACGCAATGGTAATTACCAAATTTTCGATAGCATTTAAAAAGTGTGAAAATAGAACGTACAAAAGTGAAAAGATGTCTGATAAGTGGTTCTATTCGTCAAACCCCAACATTGTGGAAGGATCCTTTGGAAAGAATAACATAAATTTACTTTTATGAGAAATATCAAATATGTCGACGGCGGTTCAACCCTAACAGTTCTTCCTTGTCAAATATTTTTAAATGGGAGAATCCTTTCAAGTTTCCCGAATGTGTTGACACTGCTGGAACTAAAACATTCGTAATAACATCATCTTATTGATGGACGGTACGGGTCCCCCACTTTCGGCCGGAAGCTTCTGGTGTTGATGTTGATTTATTTCCGAGGTGCATCACGAACAAATAGTAAAATGTCCAGTAAATTAAGCACTGACATGCCGAACGATTTTGTCTCGTTGTGCCGTTGTTTTTTTTTTGTGCGAGCACATCCGCCGGCAAAGATAAATGGTCATATTTCCGACACATAAATTTCAATAATTTAAAGTAGGTTTTCTAGTTTATGTGCGGACTGGAGGAGTGTGCTGAATACTAAACACTTGTTTAAGTGCAACTTTAAAAAATGCACTCCTGTTGTACGGGCGATTCATATTAATATGTGTCAAATGTGAGAATGCATCGCGCCAAACAATGAATACAAACATCAACGCGTTCGCAAACCGTTACATATTTATGTGGGTCATTTTTGCATTTCCCCACACACATCTCGAAAGAATTAAATGATTACGGATTACAATTTTAAATTTTCAATTTTTACATTGCTAATTTCATCAACTGCAATGAAGTTGTTAATATTTGACGTAATATTAGTTAGCTTCACGGAGGCAAGATTGTCCAATGGCCATATAAAACATATTTCAATATTTTACATGTTTTTTTATCATATATCTTTAAAATAACGGAGATATTTCTTTAACCGCACATTTGGTTAGCCAAAGAAGTAGCACATTCATGTATTTGTGACTCTATTTAACATTAGTCTTAATAGTAAGAGTTTAATTTTTGTAGGATTTATATTATTTTATTCAATAACTCAGTGAAATGAAA
The DNA here is from genome assembly GCF_024364675.1 of Aethina tumida. Classification (NCBI taxonomy): domain Eukaryota; kingdom Metazoa; phylum Arthropoda; class Insecta; order Coleoptera; family Nitidulidae; genus Aethina; species Aethina tumida. The sequence continues at coordinate 15,654,639 of NC_065437.1, read as the reverse complement.
GACATCTAGAGAAAAGGGAAATAATAATTAATATGAAAAATCACTTCAAAAAGTGTTTGTAACTTTTTATTTAATAAATATATTTATTTCAAACTGTTTATTACACTTCTATAACCAATAAATGTTTAATTATAAAAATTTCATGTGAAAATTATTGTGAAATAAATTTCTTGTGAAAGCAAAATTGGAAGAAATTTCGGTCCTCTCGAACAATTTAGTTTCGAAGAAAATTTCCCGTATGAGTAGTAAATACTAATGAGCCGTGCTTTCGAAATTTCTTGGATGCTACAATTACACGTCGTAGCCTTAAAGAAATATATATACATACAGTATATATAAAAATAACGACGTTACAAAAAACGTAAAAATTTACTAAAAACTTAAAAAACTACTAAAATTTCAAAAATTCATTAAAAACGTGAGAAATTACTAAAAACGTAAAGTGACCTAATTTTATACGATCAAATTCCATACGATCATTTTCCATACGATTAAAATCCGTACGGTCATTTTCCATACGATGAAAATCCGTACGATCAAAATCCATATGATCATTTTCCATACGATCAAAATCCATACGACCATTTTCCATACGATCAAAAACTATATGATCATTTTCCATATGATCAAAATCCAAACGATTAATTTCCATACACTTAAATCTATAGGATTAAAATCCATACGATTAAATACATACTGATTAAATTACATACTTTCACTTTAATAACTTTATGGATTTTTATTTTTTTACTAATACTAATTTCCTGAAAAATCAATAAAAAAGTAAAAATAAATAATTCCAATTCTTCCTGGATTCCTAAAAAATTATTAAAAACGTAAGAAATAACTAAAAGACATAATCATTTTATTAAAAGAACAATTCTTTTTAATTTAAATTAATTTTATGATTAACCAACTGTACCCGCGACTTCGTCCGGGAGGCGCCCGACGTGACGGCCCAGTGGTGGCATGCGCGTGAGCTGCGAGTGGTACCGGACAGTACTTCGACATTGCAACATTACTTTATTTTACTAAATAAATGTCCCGTCAAAATCGGTCCAGCCATTTCAGAGATTAGCCGGAACAAACAGACAGACAGAGAGACAAAAATTGTAAAAAATGTTATTTTGGTGTATGTACCATATTTATATTCATATGCATGAAGTAAAAAACGGTTATTTCAATATTACAAACAGACATTCCAATTTTATTTATATTTATAAATATGTAGATATATGACCCGTATAAAACAATTAAATAATAAATTTTAAAAAAATTGAAGTAGAGAAGGGCGTAACAAAAATGATAATATGTGCTAATATTCAATAAAATTTCGAAAAATTAAAGATATCCCTATATTTAACAGTGAGTATTAACCGGCGGATCAAGTCTTGAGGTGCATTGTCTCATTCTCTCTGAACCAGTTAAGCTAATTCTTGAACGTTATTTGCGGGTTTCAAATTTCTTATGCGTCGCTCTAGAATGTCCCAAAAAGGTTCTATCGAATTCATATCGGACTTACTCGCTGGTCACTCCATAACCTCAAATTATGATATTCAAAAAAATTTTGAGTCTCTGGCAGTGTGTGGTCTCACATTATCTTGTTGTCAAGTAAACTTTGGGCCATACTGATTCATGAAAGGTAAGACGATAGGTTCCAGAATATAGTTAATGTATCGGCTGGCCGTTACGAAACCGTTCAACAAGACGTAAAGGACTGTACGTCGGTTTGAAGTTATACCGCCCCATACCATTAGAGCTCCTCCTCCAAAAACTCTTCTTTCAGCCACAGTTGTATTTAAATTTCGTTCTCCTCAGCGACTATAGACTCTTTGTCGTGCATTATTTGATCTTAAACAAAAACTGAATTCATCTGTAAAGAAAACCTGTCTCCATTGGTTTATATTTCAGTTAATATGCTCCTTAGCAAAGTTTCTTCTCATTCTTCTGTGTGCTTTGTTTAACTCAAGAAAAATTTTAATGAAATCTGTTACGTACGGTTTGGGTAGATGAATGTGTAACTATGGTCATTTGTAACATAACTGGCGAGCTATTCTTGTTCGCTCTTGAAGTGACATGTGAACCAAATGTCGATCTCGAGGAGTAGTCAGTCTCTGACAAGCAGTATATGTTCTCCTATGACTGATACCAATTTCTCTGCACCAATTCCACAATGTCCATAACCGGCTGCAAGTATTTGGAGCAAGTTTGCCACGTATATGGCTACCTCAAAAAATGTACGAACCGTTTACATTTTGATGATAACAAATATAAAAATACTGTAATAAACAAAAAAACGACATAAATAAAAACCAACTTCTTACATATAGAATCAAATTACAAAAATCAGTAAAGAAATCTTTTCTTGTCTACAAGACCAATAAATATGAATTAATTGGTATAATATCAGTGTGTTTCATAGACCAATCAGACGTCGACTGAATGAACAAAACTAGTAAATATGTATTTCAGTAAAGAAATCATTAGTATCAAAAAAGAATATTCGAACAAGACTAAAATTTGCACAAAAATATGTTATATTATAGTTGAGGGTTCCTTTCTTAGTATGGTATAGTACCATTACAGAAAATTATTGATAACATGAACTATTTCATATATAGAGATATCATGAGAGATATGATCATTTGCTCATAACCATAATTTACCAGTTTTTGGATTTTTATGAATGATTTATTAACCATTTGTTGTCGATTATCCATCAGTGACCATTTACATTCCGCATTTATTTTGTTTAAGATTTAATCTAAGTAGAAAATGTTTTGACAAGATGTGTAATTTTAATTTTGAATAAAATATAAAATATTTTGATTGCATTAATTAAAGATGCGCATTTCCTAATTAACGTTAAGTACTAATGTGTGCCACCACTGTAAATTTTCGTCTTAATGTATACTTTCAAATATATTATGTTAAAAGCAAAGCAATGTTTTTAATAATGTCTTATGTAAGAAATAAGTTAAGTTATTTAATGTGAATTTCTGAAATATTGTATAAATGTTTTAATTTATATAAAGTTTGTTCACACTTTCTTTATAATAAACAAGGTGTTAACAGTGGCATGTAACCCGCATTTTTTAATGTGCGATTTAATCTCATAATCCCGGGAATAATAATAGGTTTAAAATTTTAATGGGTAGCCGCAGTAACTAAATAATCGGATTTCATTTTTTACAAACCTAACTTTTATATGTAACACGTCGTAGGAACTTAAATCGTAATAATTTTATAAATTTGTATGGGTCTAAAAGATTTATTTAATTTATAAGATTAAAAAAAGTATTTCATATTGATTCATTATAAAATAAATTTGCTTCGCATATCCTAAATAATTCCACATTAAATAAATTAAAAAAAAAATGCGCATAGTTGAATACCAGATTGTCGGCAGTGTTTAAAGAAAAACAATTTATAAATAAATTCGCTCTCGCACATTATTTGGGGAAAACAAAAAAGATAATTGATCATTATAACTGTTTAGCAGACACGAAAGCGTTTAGTGTCACATAATTAGTTGCGATAAAAGATCATGGACCGGGGAATATTAAGAGTAATCATTTGGCAAGTGTACAGCTGAACTGTAGGTTGCCAAAAAGCTTTGCTCCTCAGGAAATACGGTCACTGCCTTTTCACTATTTCTTTCCCATTATGAACTGTTCGTCGTTCTGCTTCATAAATTATATTTTTTAATTTGCTTTAAAAAATCCTTAATACGATAAAGTTTTTCAAATATATAACGGAATGTATTTTCATAATTTAATCGTTTCGTTGAGCTGACACTGAATTTTATCCTTTAAGATCCAACGATTTAGCTTAAACACAATCTAAACAATCCGGCTCTCGGAAGTAATTAGATAATTTCAGATTGAAATTAGTTTCTTAAGGGCGCATAAATTCAAATTACTTTAGAATTTCAGTTGACTACAATTACATAATTGGCTCATTATACTTTTCAAACTTGCCGCCCTGTCTTTGAAGTATACAGAGCGTCACGAAATTAATAGAAACGATGACAATTCTCTCGTTTCCATATTTTTTTAACGTTAACATTCACTTCACATCTTAAATATACATACGAATGGAATAAAAAATAGTGTACTTAACGATGATAATTATTTCTCCATTAATGATAATTTTATAATTAAAACAGCGATTCCACTTCCACGTAGGTTATTGATTAATATACATAATGTATTAGAGCCACTTTTGCCAAGTAAAAACAAAAGCCACAAACTACTCAATTGGAGGCAGGGTTAATTGAAAATTAATGGCACCAGCAGGTGTTGAAGTCATGTGAAAGGTTTAAACATTTACCTCATTCTAACCACATAGCTGACCGTGCAATTTCTGTATAAGAACGAGTCCAGTAAATAGCTGCGATTATCGACGAGATCAGGGTATCAAAAGAAGCCCAGCTGGAGACTTGGTATCTTTCCAATCCAATTGAAACCTGCAAATTTCAATAAACGACGGACGTTTTTGTAATTGCGGAAGTTTTAAGTTGATTTGGTGGTATGTTAAAAGGTACGCTTTGAAAATGATCGCATTGTTCGTGGGATATGATTATAAATCACGTGAACAATGCAGTATTCATTTAGTTTTAAATAAAAGTTATTTTAGCATATCCCGAGCGGGATATTAATATAAAACTTAATCTCCTATGTAGCTTCTCGTTAATAATAATAAATGTACTTTGCGTAGTTGTTTGAGAAGTTCATCGGGGACAATGGAATTTCCAAATGCGACCAACAAAACAAGAATTACTTGTGGATCTGTATTGCGGATAGCCATGAATATTCATAACGAATATGGAAATATAATGCGTCACTTATTTAAACAAAATCTTCGTTTTCTGGCAAGTGAACAACGGAATTAGTTGGAAAATTTGTGAGGAAAAACATGAAATACATCAGAAATTTTAGATTTTTATCATTCAAGTCAGTAACCAGTAAAATACAGTTTTGCATAGTGTGAAACAGCTGTTAATCGGAATTAGCGAGTTTGGAAACAGAAATGTAATTCAATACAAATGGATCCATGCGGCAATTCGAAGTTATAACAATATTGAGCCTTAGTATGCCTCGAATTGGACAAGTTTCTTAACTTTATTAATATGATATGGGCGATGAAATTTAAGACGAAAGTAACGACGCCGCTCCCAAAGGGATTACACCAGCAACTGACGACTGACGACTTTTGCCAATAAAAGAACGTTTTCCTTGGTTTTCGTCAAGTCGAATTAAAATAAAAAATTCGTGCGCCAAAATATATACGTGCATCTAATGGAAATTTATGGTTAATTATAATAACTTTAGTGAACCTAAATAGTGTTGTGATAATTTAAATTAAAAACTTTGCGACCGGTCAAATTGAAATTGGCTCTGGGACAGTGAAGTAATTGATTCACGCGGAGCTCGAATTCGAAATTGTTTAAGTGGAAAATTTTATCAATTACCAACTTCATGGACAACCAATCAGACGTGGCTAATCAAATTTTGTATGCATCATTGAAATAGAATTGTCAAAATACAATAAACATAAAACACGATAAGTCTTAGTCCCATTAATCAGTCAAGGAGGGAGTGTTCGCTGACCTAGTCGCATAACAAATTAGACTTGCCCCTTATCACTTCATCTACAAATTCAAGCGGCCCTATCAGATTGTGACAATCCCGAGCTATCAGTACATATGATCTATTTCCATTTAGCATTCCAGTCAGGTCTCCGAGGCGTCAGCGAATTTCAACCGTTTTCGTCTTCTTTTCTCTTCGTACAGTGCATTTTCCTTGTTTAATATAAATTTGTAGCTAAGTAAATACCAATAGATTATTACGCAATGATAAATGTTACCAAATTACTTCAATGAAATGACAATAACACTTTTACAGTTAAACCACGGACGTTATTTGAATATTTCTCGGGAAATAATAAAACCGCAGCAAATTGAGTAGGTTGTAAACGGTGAAATATTTGCATGACAATATTTGGGTAAAATTAAATGTTTTGAACGCGACGGCGATAAAAAGAAAATGACGGGATTAAATAAGAATCACCGGCGATAAAAATGAAATGTTCAAACTGGTTTTTACATTAATGTCATATTTTAAAAATTAAGGCTTTTAGCAGCACTAAATTATAACATTAATTTGGTTATATTGGATATTTTTAATAATAATTCCATCAGTGGTTGCATATTAATACGGAATTGGCCAATCATAATTTACAAGTCATTTAAATTAGAATTTAATTGCAAATGACATAATAATAATAATAATGAGAGAAATTTAATGTAACATTTACATATAAACAAGCAAACATAAACTAGTGCGTAAATTTTACATGTTCAACAAATAAATTATATACGAGGTGTTTCTTGAAGGGTGGATAAACTCTTCGTAGTAATTTCGTCGGTATGTAGTATGTATCCCAATTTTTTATGGTTATTATTTAAAATCTATTCTTTAATGTTTAGACATCTGTCTACTCGTCCTCACTGTTCCGTGGTCCAGTAAATATGATCCTGGACATTCACATTTTTAATAGGTCTGAAGTCACAGTATCGTTTAAATATCCGTATTATTATCAATTATGCAGTATGTTTGATAAGAACAATACGACATTATATTTGTTTATTAATGGATTCAGTTATTTATTAATATTTTTAAAATATTCAAAGGGCCTAACATTTAGCCTCCCTTTATTTATTATTTAGTAGCATAGCCATTATTTTTAGTAACTTCTAAACATCATTTTTTAATTGATTTCAGTAGCGTTTCAATATAATCTACCTCCTTACAATATTCTCAGTATCTTTTAAATATCCGTATTATTATCTGTTATGAAGTATATTCAATAAGAATAATACGACATTATATTTATTTATTAATAGTTCAGTTATTTATTAATATTTTTAAAATATTCAAGGGGTAAAAGTAAACCAACTACAAAATAAAACAACCTTACCTACATTTATCCTTCCTTTATTTATTATTTAGTAGCATATCCATTATTTTTAATAACTTCTAAACATCTTTTTTTTTAATTGATTTCAGTAGCTTTTCAATATAATCTATCTTTAAATATCCGTATTATTATCAGTTATGCAGTATGTTTGATAAGAACAATACGACATTATATTCGTTTATTAATGGAATCAGTTATTTATTAATATTTTAAAACTATTCAAGGGGCAAAAGTAGAGCAACTACTCGATATTTTTTCCCTGATTTTCTTCGTAGAGTTCATACCAAAAGCTTTCAATTATATTGAGGTCTGAGCTTTTTACTGACCAAGACATTACACATACTCCCTGAGAAGGGAACCATTCTTTAACTAACTTAAACCTGTGTTTCAGATCGTTATCATGCTGGAAGGTCCACCTTAAACTCATGTTGTCTCATATCATATGTTCAGTTCACATGTTATCTTGTAAAACGTAGTCCCATTGCTCTGTTTCTTTGCAGAAATGAAGAACTTTCTTGCTGATTTTCTACCACAGAGACCAGCTATTTTTAGTCTTCGTTTTATGGTACTCACCTACACACAGACTTCGTTTATTTTTTGATTTATGAGGGATGCGCTGAAAAAAGTGTCGCGACCAGCAAGCATTTTTATTTTCCTGTTCACGGCTCTATTAGTCTTGCATTTTCTACTCCTTCCAGTGTATTTATTCTGTTTAAATTGGAAATCGCCCTCGAAATGATCGATTTGTTTAAATTTAAGTGGACTGCAATTTTACTCAGCTTTTCAGAATCTCGGAAGATTTCTACAATTTGTTGTTTAATTTGTATTAATAAATAGACAACTCTAGATATATTTAGCGTTATTTTAATAAACTTATTACTTTTTGTTGCGCTACGTATGAGCTATAGTATATATATATATATATATATATATATATATATATATATATATATATATATATATATATATATATATATATATACATACATTTTACGTCCTTATATATTGAAAAAATATAAAACTTAATGTATACAATCAATTAATTCAGATAAAAAATATATTGCAGAAAAATTATATTTAGTTGGCGAATTAAAAAACAAATGGAAAATTGCATTTGATATAAATGTGTCCCATAAGCGGGATAAGTAAAATAAAATATTTCACGATAACGGTCCGTTTCGCTGCATTTCCCGCACCTGTTCATCGACCGTAATAGTTACTGTGAAAATCATTACTTCATTTTATACCACACGTTCATTTTCGCGGTCATTTTGCGAGTTACGGAACCTATACAAACCTGAATATTTGCCTTCAGAATTGAAAAATAAAATGAAAAACCTTTTATTTATTTCTATATTTTTACAGCTTAAAATGGCACAAATGTGACTTTTCCTTTTATTTTTTTTTTTTAAATTATGAAACACAAGCATTATTAATTATTATTTTTAAATTATAACAGTACGTAAAGTGGCAAAATTTGAAAATATTATTTTTAGTGATATATTATTTTCCCGTATTTTTTCGCGCTATAAAATCAAATAAGTCATATTGAAAACCGTGATAAAACTAAAATTGGTATTTGCAATTTAAAGTAATTACATATTTTTTTGATTATTTTTCGAATTACAAGGACCTAAACAAACATCAATATTTGCCTTTGTTAAATATTAATGCAAAAAATTACTATGAAGCTATTGTCGTTTTTGTTTATTCGAAAATTAGAGTTCAGCAAGTATTCTCTGATAAAAAAATATTTCAATAAATAATAAATGTTTCAGTTAGGATCATTAATAATTTAAAAATTTAATCATTTATAAGTGACATAACAGAAAAATGTGTAAATGTCATAATACAATTACAGTCAGCTGACACGTATTAAATATGCAGTTTTATGTTTAGAAATAATAACAATTATTAATGGAATAATAAAGTTAAAATAATAAAGCTAGAAATTCTTATTTAATGTATATATATCCAACACGTACATTTACATTTTCATTTGTTTCCCTGTAACAATAGTTTAGTAATTATATTTTCATTGTGATTATTACAAATCAATATTGTATGGATATTATTAATATAAAATTGTTGGAATGAAATATTAAATTTAAAAAAAATAAAACATAATTAAAAATAAAATTTGGCTGGCACATTTGAAAAAACGGTGTACCCGTTCCGGTGGTTAAATGTATGGTCCATACATTACTCACCTTTCTTTTTTTACTCCGGAACAAAAATAATAACTGAACAATATATGCGTTCCGCACGTATTGTTTGACGTGACCCTCGGTATTTCACCGTTATAAAAGAAACACTTGTACCCATTGTGTAAATTTCTATTAATGCACGCCATTTACAACGGACCTTATCAGCTCTTTTGATAAATAAGATCGTCGGGGAGTGCATTCAGCGGGACGTGGATCGATGATCGTTTATAATTGCGTTCCGTTTCGATAAGGCACTTTAAAAACAAAGTAGCCGCTATCGGGTCCTTCCGAGAAAAATGTTATTCCACGTCGATCCACGGGTCTGCGAAATATTTGGCCCCCTTTGAACGGGGCAGATTTTGTATGTAATTTTCTAGTTATCCACGCGGAAATGGGGGGACCGCCGCCGAAACGGCTTTGCGACGATTGTGTCGCTTGACCGGATACACTGCACATTGACCTCCTCTAACTTATTGCTTTACCTTATGACACTATCTGTCTTCATCGGGGTTTCGGCTTTTTTGCTCCCAAACTACAAACGAACGACGACTAACACTTTTTATTCGTTATAACATTTTTAAATTTATAATTAAAGTTATGTGATATTTACAAATAATGTGGACAATTTCTCACTCTTCGAATTAGCACATTCTAATTTTTGTAATTTGAATCTAATTACAAGTTATGATCCCTTTCAGATCGAAGTTCTGTTAATTAAAGAGTTTAAGGATAGATAATATTAAGAAATCGAAGAACGTGTAAAATGGTTCGTCTATTTGGAGGTGGTATGGAAGAGATCTGTAATGGTGTGCTAATCAGATCTATAGATTGGACATCACTGATTATGCAAGCGTCAATTTTCAAACAACAATTGTAAACTAAAAACAATTTTTGTTTTTTGTCAATCACGTTCGACCACACATTGCATAGATTAGAAGAGATTGAATGAATGAATTGCATGAAATCTTTCATTTAAAATTAGCAGCATATTCTATAGATCTATGCACCATGCGTGGATCACGCAACACAGATGTCTATTTATAACTAATTAGACATTTCAAGTTTGTTAATTAATGTGTAAAGGTAATCTAGTTTGCATATTTTTGCGAATGCATTAATTGTCTTATTATTATTATTATTATTATTTTATTCAAAATAGTAATAATAATAATTTATACACAATATAAAATTAACATATTACATGATTTTTCCTCTTCAAAAAAAAAAGAATTCAAGAAATAATTATAATTTATTTTTGTGATAACACCTTCCTATAAATTAAATGAAGGTACTTAATTTCCACTTATTAGTTCCGCACGTAGATGTATCAGACATTTTATTGATAATGACGAAATTAATGTGAGGTATTAGTCTTCATGTTGATTCGGAATTTCCGACTGGGTGTTATCTATTTTTTCATTGTTAGACAACTTTTTTAAAAAAAGAATAATTCCCACACTGCCGATTATACACACGCAACGTTACAATGGTTTGATCTTAGAAACAACGTGAACATTTTTGAAATGCCTTACGTAAAATGATCAATTAATAAAGCTGGGGCTGACACGAGATAAGAAATAATTAAGGATTTCAGTTATTTTTATTTACATTAGTTGCATAAAATTACGGAAGAAAAAGAGGGGTGACGGTTACTTATAAATGACCGATACTTAAAAATAGGTGGATGCATTTTCTTCAAAAAATGGTGAATGCGCGTTAACTTTTCAAATTGGCGAATGCGTCACTGTTCTTAAAAATGGTGAATGCACAGTTAAAAATTTACACGAATCTAATATTCGACACATTTTTAATTATGATTGTTCCATGCGGTTTTTAGTTTCAAACTAGTGTGAAAAGCGGCGGCAAAGAGAACGATTGCCGAACACATACCGGATGGATGGAGAGCGTGTCTGAGCCACATTAAATCAGTTCAACGAAAAGCTTTTTATCAAAAATACGCCCGTATATTAACATTTTCAATGGAAACGCGGCGAGACTCCGAAAATTAAACCTTTAATGTTCGCAGAATCTAATTCACACAGTCTGACTAATATAAATAGCAAAACTGTATTGATCTGCTGATAATTATAATTACGAAATCTATTGTTCAAGTTTAAATGTGGAAATCGATTTGATTATTAACTCTCAATTATTTTCAAGTGTTAATGATGTATTATTCTTTAGAATTATTTCTCTGTTAACTGAAATATGCAGTCTACATAGATAAACATATAAAATACATAAATATCCTTGTTTTAATAAAAAAAAATACTAATAATTTGTTCAGCAATTTTAATGAAATGACCTAATTTGGTTACATCACAATAAAAATTGTTCGACTTATAATAATAATGCAGTTTTTAATTAATTGTAATCGTTTGTATACCTTAATAAGTTGCATTTATTCTGAAAATTTCATTAAAATGTCTGTTTTTTGTGTTGTTTTTTCTTGTTTCCTTTTTAATTGCATACTTGTTGATTTTTCAGTATACAAAACTTTTTACTTTATGATCTTTCATTACCCTCTGGAAATTGATTATTTTTGGCTTATTAATTATTTTATCATTGGTCGAAACTACAACAAAAACTTTAGTTCAGAGTTACCAAGATCGAGAAAAACAAGAAGAAATGGTTAAGAATTTAGGGCTAAATAAGCCTATAGTTTCCTGTATTATAAAAAAAATTAAAAAGGAAACTAGCAACGTGGTAGTTACGAACAAATTTATTCAAAAAAAAATTCAAAGAAAATCGAAAACTGAAAAAACAATCAAATCTAATAGTTAACTGAAATCAAAGCTAACCTGAAAGAAATGGGACTTATTGAAATTAGTTCAAGGAGTGTGTGAAAGTGAGTAGTGGTATGGTAGTGGATATTCACTGTAGACGGAAGCGAGTAATTTTTACTAATAAGTCGAATTTATAAAAAAATACAATTATGTTAAACATCAGCCACAAAAATGAGGGCGGTTCATAGAAATATGTATGTACAGGGATATATTAAACAACAATTTACTTCCATGTATTGAAGAAATCAGGCTCTTAATATATATGTCAACATGAAAACCATAGCAAACACATATCCTAAGCTCTGACGATTTGGTTTATACAAATTAATTCAATATACACATTTTATAAGTTTAAATGAACTCTTGACAGCTATTCACGGATCTTGAAGGAATATGGTCTTGTCGTATTACAAAATACAAATATAAAATAAAAATAATTTATGATAAATTTTATAAAATATAAATATAGTAGTTTTTATAATACTGTATAAAACAACAATATTAAATTAACTATAATGATAATCATTAATGTAAATAAATTTTATTACCCAAATTATTCATTAATTTAATGAAAATTTTAAAATTGTTTTATAAATCATTATTGCATGATTGATTCTCCTTTTAAAGTAATTTTACATCCGGTGTATTGGTATTTCCCTTTTACGAAATCCCTTTGATATGTATATAATTGGGAATGTGTTATTTGTAGAGTTGGGAATAACGCGACTTACTTCAGCAACAGATTACTGAACTAACGATTGATTTCATTGAATAACCGACTAATCAGTCAACTGAAATCAATGGAATTTTTGATACGGGTCAATAAGGCTAGTGTTTGTTTGCATTAGTTTTATTAGTTATCAATAATCGACTAACGTCTAAAGACTAATTTGAATAGCTGAGTGTTCAGTCGACTGAAAATAATTGGATACCATTAATGTTAATTCAAGTTACTTTTCATATGATTGATCTCAATCGTTAATTGAACAGCCGGTTGGAATTGGTCGATTGAAAAAATTGCCATGTATCGTGACCTTGATAATACATACATTTTATCGATAGAAATTAAATTTGTAATACCTCAGAGTTTTCAAATAAAATGATAAAATGTTTATTGCTTGAAGAAGTGGTTTTAGTTTTCAGTTTCACAAATTGGTTTACCTATTGTGAATGATCTGCAGAAACAAGTCATGGTAGAAATATGTAAATCTTTTCAGTGGCAAATTGTTTCCGGAACAAAAGTTTTGTGTGTTCCGAACATACCATTTAAAATTAGATATGTTAAAACTTGTGTATTTTCCGGTTTAACGGCCAACCAGCCAGTTTTCAGCAGTATTGCGGTTTCGGCGTAACTATGCACTTCGAGGCAAAATTAAAACGAAAACCTAATTTCGATAACACTTATAACTGGTAATAATGGCTTAACTTGTGTTGTGTGCGCGGTATTGTTAATTGTATTAATTAACATCGGGAATATTAAAAGCACTACAAGTGCGAACAGTCTAATTACTAAGTATTTATTTCGTAAACAGTCACGTGCATTTCGAACATTATACGGTTAATACATTTACTAAATGAAATGTATGAACCGTATAATCGATCTTAGTGCTTTAATTTGTGAAATAATCATAGCTCCATAATTAACTTAGATTGCGGTAAATTATCAACATTTTTTCAGTTATGAAATTACATTTGTTTGGTCGGACAGGGCGAAATTAAAAAGTAAATAGTAATGGCTTACGGTCATACAGTTAACGTAATTATTTACTGTTAACCCTTCGGGACGCGTCGTGTAACACATGTAAATTAACGGCGATATGTAAAGCAAAATGAATATCATGTTCGCGTACAGTTGTAACATCACAAAAGATTTGTCGGATAATAGAATGAATATTAAAAAACAACGGAATTAACAAGGTAATTCTATCAATACATTCCATTGTGTATTTTGATCACTAGTCTGCGTTGTTTTGATGCGAAGCACACACATGTTTTTCCGGCTTTAACCAAATGAGTCACTTATTAATTTGTACATATGCTGCAATTTTATAATTTCCATGCAATTAAACAGTAGCTATTAAAAAATTTCTTGATGCGTTATCGGCTTTTAATAGTGGATTGCCTAATACAAAAGTAACATTTTAATAATTTCACTGCTCTATTGGATCTACAACAGTTTAAAAAAGTTATCAATGCAGATGGATAAGTACTTGATTTAGTTTATACAAATATATCGTCTAATGTGAACATTGAAGGTGACGAATTGCCATTATTAGGGGAGATTGGTTTCACCCTCATTTGAAGTTGAAAAAAACACCGCCCACTAGTGTTCCCTTTAGCAACCACAATTTATTTCTATAAAATGATTTTCTTGCAATTGATTGGACTTACTTTGCCAATTTTGATGACATTGAAGATTATATCACAGAATTTAGAATGCTTTATGGTATACTTGATTCATCTGTACAGACTTCTAACAGAGTATCTAGCTCTTCTTACCCACTATGGTTTACTGCACAAATTAAAGATTATTGAAATTGAAAAAACATTATAACTAACTACACTAATAATAACTAATAACTTTATGATTGAAGAATCCTACCAGTATTATCTTCGCCGCTCTGAGGCTGCATATGCCAAGTCTTTCTGGTATTTCATTCACAAAAAACAAGGCATTACTAGAATACCTCCAGTAATGAGGGATAATAGCGTTACAATTTGCTCACTAATTTGGTAGGGTGTATTTTTTAATTATCAATGTGTTCAGCTTAATGAAGTGAATGAGTCTGACGTACTAAGAGTATCGATAAGTTGTTGCCAACAAAACTGCTGAGGATGATCAGATTTTCGATTGCAAATTTACATTTTTGAAACTATTAAAAATAATTTTCAATTTGTCCCTGAAAACTAATACCTTCCCATATATACGGAATACTAGCAGAATTCCTTAGTATTCAAAAAAGGTGATAATAAATAATTTTATTTAAGTAAATTCTCTAAAATATTTAAGCAGGTGTTATATTCTATCATTTATCAAAGTGTTCATTATGAAATTTCTTCTAATCAGCACGGTTTTATGTATGACCTGATAAAAGTTTATCAATAGATCGTAAAAATCAGATTTACGTCATTTATACAGATTTAGATCTCACACTTACACTGCATCCTCTGGCTTACCGCAGGGGTCTAGCTTAGGACCCCTATTATTCGTTTTATTCATCAATGACTTGTATAAGCTATAGTATAAAGTCGACAGTATTGACGACGAAGTAAATTGGAGTATTGCAGTATTGTCTAGAATCCCATTTACATTTGTCTATTCAACAACGATACCTTAAGTACTGAAGCTTTCATAAAAACAATGTATACCCTGCTCGTAATATCACAATCTGTTACTGCAATAATATTCTATAGACTCTCTGCTAGTAAGAAGAGAAAACGTCAGCAAAGTTTTTGTCAATATATTACATGCCAAAATTGCTTGTTCTTATATATTATATTGTTCTATTAAAAAGCCCAGTTTTCCAAATGTGCATGCTAAAAATATTACGTATTTATTTGTTGTTGTGTCTATTTATTTATTTATTTAAACTATTTATTTAAAATTGACTCTTGAAATAGGATTTTAACGAAAGCTTTATAATGCTTTGAACGTACACCTGCAATAATCAGAAAAATATGCAAGTCCTGCATGTAAATCCCTTATTCCCGTTTCAGACAGTGCATTTGTCGTGATTTATGGTGCACGTTCTCGCTGAAAATTAGCCAGAGGCGATCCGACCGGGAAAGAATTTCAGGCGCCGCTAAATTCGAAATCTGTCCTTGTCTTTCTTTTCAATTTGTATTTTCGGTGTCAAACAAAGAACACCGGTTCATATTGTACGATTTGAATAATGGCCTTATATGTTCGGGATCTCCTTTTCCATTCATATAAACGATCAATTGCATAAAATCCGATTGTGTTTTGAATTCGCGCCCCCGAATGCAATTTTCTGATATTGCCCGTTTCACTTCGAATTTATTATATCGATGACAATGGCCGTAAGAATTAAATTGTAATTGTTATCTTTTTAATTATCGCCGATATTTTTCAACGCTATCGCTTAATGGGCGCTAACGCCCAAAGATACGGATTATTCAAACTGTTTTCAAAAGCCAGGCTTTAGTAGAAATGTACGCTGTAGGTTTTATTTGCACGGCAAATTTAAATGTGACATTACTTAAAAGTGGTGATCAATATTTCAATACACAAAACTTTTTTAACAACTTTGGTTGATGCAAGAATTATGTTGGTAAGAGTAAACGAGAACTCGTTCTTCGTTCTTGTCCATTACTTAATTCTCCATATGCTGTCCAATTAGAAATCTAATTAAAGGGATTTTATGGAAGGATAAAGGGGGATTTTTCCCTGAACTAGTTTCCAGTAAAAACAAAGAGAATAACGGTCCACGCATGTTATACATGTTACAGACACAAAATCGGACTGATTGGATTATTTGAATAAACCGTTTTCCTCTGTTTCAATCATATTTAGACCTCGTTAAGTGAGTATTAATAATTTTAACTAAATAATTAATTGGCAGATGATAGTGAGGTACAGAACTGCGTGGTTTAGTTAGAGTGCCGGTGACATATTTTATCTGGCTCCAACAGCCAACGAAAATAAAACGAGTGTCGTCGACAAGGAAGCTGGGAAATGATAAACAATAAATAAAACGTCATTCATATTGGGGCGTGAGGACAATTGTAAATGATCTCCGTATAGCTTTCAACCGAGAGTTATTACCTTGCCACATCCCCTTATTGCCCAAGTTGGTGTAAACCTCTGTTGCCAGTAAGTTTATTTAATGACGCGACATTAACATGTCGACAACTTTAAATCTATTAACACACTTAGTATCGTATATTACGCCATAAATTAAATTAACTCATTCAGGGATAAACAATTCTCTTATGACTATTAATCATTTTGATCCATTGTCGGCGGTTCATTCACGATATTTTGGGCAATATTGCCGCGTAATGATTTGTGGCCCAATAACCATCATCGTGAATAATTAAGTAATTGCCGTCGTCGCATCGGAACTTTTTTTTTTTAATCAACTATTCTTGTTGCAGGTTATTTCTGGCACATCACCGACATCCACTACGATGCTCGGTATAACTTTCACGGAGACGCCCGAAAAGGTAAATATTTTTTCCGACTACAAACTCCGAAAGTCGAAGCTTTTAATCCCACCCAATCGTAATTCCTGGACACGTATCATAAATATAAGTTATAAGACGAACCTCGTGCTAAGCTCGAGATTTCTATTAACTGAACTTTTAATAAGCCATTTCACACAACTGGCCAACAAATAATTTTAAAGTTCATTGAGCGCTGAAACTCACTCCGTGACATTTATGGATGAACGGTGGAGTGCTTCTAACATATTCGGAATATTATCCGAAGATTCCCAAATTTATGGCGTATAGGCAAAGTAATAATGCTTGTCCAGTTGGGAATATAAATTATATTAAAGCCATGCCTGCTTCACGGATTTTGATCAATCGCCTTTACCCTTTCTGAATTGATGAACTTCCGCAACACTAATTCACTAATGACCATCTTAATTTTGTTTAGTTACATCGTTCTTTGCTTGAATCGAAAGATATTTTTAGACAGAGAAGTTTTCCCAATTATTACTTTTTGTGAGGAAATACTTCTTGACTCAAGGCTCTTGAATGACATTACTGGGGTATAAAAATAAATTTTGTAACGAAAGACGAAAAATAAGAAATGCTTATCAAAGGGAACGTCAATCATTTTTGTCGTATGGAAGTAACTATTTTTAAAATCGTTTCATGTTTTTGTTTTAATCGAAATGGAACAACCCTTTTAGTAAAATAAAATGAAATAGAATTGTAGTACATTTAACCTCATAACTAAAGCGCATTTAAACTTTTCTGTCTAGACTAGATAAGGTTTCAAGACCTAATATTCACTTTATTAGTCTTATTCGAACGCCAATAAAACTTATTTATTATGCTGCTACACTACTAAAGGGTGTTTTCAAACTTAAAGTGAAACATGGGACGTTAAATGCTTAAATAGGAACGTAAAAATTTAATGTCAAAAACATTTTTTGATATATTTTAAGTTAATAGAATATTTTATAGAAAAATAATAATATTTATAGCAGTAATGAAATGATTCATAAAGATAAGAAATAAAGAAAGAAGGACAATAAAATTAAAATAAAATAAATTAAAAAATATATATACTGAATTACTTGAATTAAACAACTATTGTACAAACGGTCTTTATTTAACAGGCAATAACTTAGGGGACGAGATAAACAAGAAATTAAAATGTCTAAACGCTTAAAGACAATCTGCTGTAATTAACATTATAGATAATTTAATTTTATTGAAACGTATATTTTACGACTGTTATAAATTTTAGCCTCGAACCGCATTTACAGGTTTTAACCAATTAAGCTATTATCAAAAGGAAGGCAAGCTGGAAAATAAACTGAAAGACATTAAGCCGTTTTATAAACCCATAAACAACAAGCAGTGTACTAAATCACCCTTTGCAGTGATTATTAAGGGGAGGCAAATAGAGACTCTGTTAAATTCAAATGTAGCTTATTCGGGAGGTTTACTCAAATATCTCCTTGGAGCAAAAACTGATTTTGCGACGGTTATATTTGTCTGATATTTGAAGTTAATTAAAATTTATGGCGGCGTAATAAAATTTAGTGTAATGTTTGTTTTAGGACCTTAATATAAACCATCGGTTCTACCACATTCCCTAAAATTAAAACTATATATTTTAACGAACGTATTAAATTTCTAAGGAGTCCTGGTTTATCTGTTGAAATTACGAGCTATGGTCTTATTTTTCTCAAATTTATAAAACTTTATTTAGGTGCTAAGAAGTTATATTAATTCAGTTTTTCAACTAAATAATGTACAGTTTTAGGAATGAAAGTTTACACCTGGACGGAAACAAAACAACGATAAGTATGTATGTCAAGTAATGAAAAAATATAGTACGTGATGTTTGAACTAAGTTAACTGTTTCCGACAACAAACCATAGGTTCGAACACGAACAGTGGGATTGATATTTAATTAACATTCGCTCTTATTGGCACTTAATTCGCATTGTTTGTGCGACCGAGCTAGTTGAGATGCAAATCGTGTCGACGGCATCAGTCCACCGATTGTGCAATGTCTAATGTCATCCTCTTTGAGATCACCACACAGTTTACTTAACGGCCTGCAGCGGCAATAGTTAGTTGCCTTATTCCCTCGGGTCACCAGACCATTTTATGTTCTATTTGGGATTATGTTGGAAGTCCTTACGTTAGTTTTAAACTCTTAAGAGCCGCCGTGCTGAATTCATTTCAGCACAGACATTGTTGTAGAGCCGAGTTTATGGTCTATGGAGACGGTTTTATTATTCAAACTAAGGGGACATTAAAAATTTCTTCAGTCTGTTGGTCTTTGATTTCTTAGCGATCATTTTAAGAAACGTTGTCTGTTGTATTTGGCTTTGTTCTATTATTTACGATTATCGATTGGCGGTGGTTGTGGTAAATGTAACCATTGTTCTGTAAAATTGTGATCGGTTAACAAGAAAGTATTATAAATATTTAAAAAGTATTATAAATATTTATATCAGATCAACCAAAACTTACTCTCCAAAGTTAAAGTAGAACAATTCCGCTTCGAAAATATGAAAAATATATATGAAAAAATAAAAATCATCCAATTTAAAACATCCTGTACATAGTTATATATAATTTGTACGAAAATTAATTATTCATCTATTGTATGAGTATTTTTATTTATATGAGCAATTAATTATTAAATTAATATAAACCATAGTAGTTTTTAATAAATATATTTACATTATTATACAAAAACATAATTTATGATATTATTTCATTGGTTACTCAATTTTCACATTTTTTATTCATGTGCTGTAGAAAATAATTGAAAAATTAATATTATAAACGTGTATAATATTACATGAAAAAATAAAAGCAGGGATCAATACAACGTTGAAAGCCCCAAAGTCAGCTAACGTTTTCTGACATGCACTGAATAAAAAGCGATCAATAATTAATTTCTAGGTTATTTAGATATTCATTAGGGAAAGCTTAAACAAATACACGTAGGGTAATGTAATTTTCTAAAAAGTATATTTAAACTACGCTTAAATAAAGGATAAATCGAATATTATAATTTTAACCGAAAGCAGAATTCCAATAAATACAATTTTGTGAAAAGGCAATATATATTTAACAGGCAGAAGTTTAGCATTATTTCCAGCACTGAATGAAATTCAACAAAAATATTACCAGTTTTTTCTTTTACTTTTCTAATTAAATTGTACAATAATTATTACTGAATTGAAAGTAATTACGTAAAAGTAAAATGAATAAAACCATATTTATACATTTATTTTGGCGAATTTAAAAACAGGCACAACTTTCGTAACTGTAAATAGCGGAGTAACTAATTTAAAAATCAAATTACTTTTAGACAACTAACTTTTTTCCCACTACAATAATTAAGGTTTAATTTAAACTCAAACACAACAAAGGATTTATTAATTAAATTAATTGTCTTTATTTTCATGGTACGCAGTGTCCATTTATGTTTATATTAAGAATATTGCTATTGATATTGTATTATTGATTTTTCTTATATTTTTTATTAAACTGTTTTACTGGAACTTTTAAAAGGAAGTGATAATAATAAAAAAATAAATCCTGCTACCTCATAGTTTGCTCAAATAGAAATGGTAAATTTAATATCAAAAATGAGTTTACTTTGTTCTGCTTTCCATATTTTATAAATATTTTATACTTCAGTTACTAGTGACATTAACAAGATCATATGAATATAAAAACTTTGTATTAAAATTACTAGGTAGGTAGAATTAAAAAAAAATACATATCCTCAATTAATGATCAACTTATGGAATGGCTGAAAATTAGAATTATTCGTATTTTTCTGTTGAAATGAAAAGTATAATTTCATCTACTTTACAAATTTATCCAAAAGTAGTCGAAAAATTGTAGATATGTTGACTTATACTCAACAAATACGAAGGAAATAACATATTAAAGTAAGTATTTAAAGTATCCTAATTACGGATTTTAGTTTGAAAACTTTCCTCAACGTATAGATTTTGTGTTATACAATATATACATTATTTTAATTTTCTTCTAAATTTTTTATTATTTCAAATCCAAAATCCATAAAAAATTAAATGGCATTTACAGTAGATCTCAAGTAACTAGTCTAGTTCAAGTTTTTCGTATTTTTCTACTTTTTTATTTTCTAAAAACTAAATATTATTTCGATAAATTTAGCATAACTTAGTTTAGGAAGTATTTGTTACCTAAGGTTTTCGGATCTTACTATGTAATGGAGATAACAAAGCTGTTTTGGGATCAATGATATTGGATATATACTTCACGTTAGCTTCACCTGGAATGAGTTCTCTATAAGACCACAAAGACGCAGGAAACAATAATACTTAGTACATCCACCCTGAAGTCCTAGAAACAATCATATGACTTTTATTTTGAATTTAATTATTTTTGATAAAAAAATCATAACTGAAAAATCTTAGATATTAGAAAATTTTGACCATCATTTTCGGTCTTAGCGACCCAAAATTAACAGAAAAACCGCCTCATACATCACAGTCGCAAAATAAAGATATAAAAAAATAAGTCTTGAGGTATGTTACATTGTTCCCTCTGAAGCAGTTGAGCTAATTCTTGAAGGTTATTTGTGGGTTCCAGATTTCTTATGAATGTCTCAAAGATGTTCTATCGGATTTATATCGGGACTATTCGCTGGCCACTCCATAACCCCCAAATTATGCTCTTCAAAGACATTTTGAACAGCTCTGGCAGTGTGTCGTCTTGCAATATCTTGTTTTAAACTGAAATTTGCTCCATACTGATTCATGAAAGGAAACACTATAGGTTTAGATTATTGTAATGTATTGCCTGGCCATCAGGGATTCGTTTGCCAAGACGTCGATTTAAATATTAATACCTATTTCATTGTGACTAGTTTATCTTATAAATCTATGTTAAGTAATTAAATAATTTAATTATAAATATTTGTTTTAAAATAAAATCTTTAACGTTCAACCTACACATCGAAATATATTTAAAATTTCTTTAGCAGATAATGTTTCAAACTTTTCCTACTTTTAACCTTTTCCATCATTTTATTCTAAACGATTTTATCATTATCATTATAAAAAATATGTTAAATGTTCTCAGGGTAATCAAATAAATGAATTAAACGCATTAATTAGTTAGTAATAATGAGTTTTTCTATGTACGACCGTTGACCTCCATTATTTAGTACCCGGTACAAACATTTAGCTAAATGACTATCGAATGTTTTAATTGTATAGTTTTGCTAAATCATTAATTAATTTTGTCCCCGTGACAAGTAAACTAAAATAAACTAATTACACGTGCGGAAATTTCGTTCGAAACGAAATGACATCGCAACCGGTGTACACTTGTGTTTAAAAACCAGAAAACCACCAAATTGGATACGAGATTACAGGCCCAAAACGGGTACCGAACACCCCGACACACACACACCCATACACGTACGCTATTCCGAAATATTTAGTTTCATTATAAAATTACGGCCGACCGGTCGAAACGTAATTCATACTGCGGTGAATAATTTTCGTAATTCCGGCGAGTTATTTCTGCTTGTTTCGGCGCTTTTTCGGTCGCGCGCTCCCGGAATGCGAATGATCGAGGACGGAGCCGCAAATTTAACGGATTATGATTTTTTTTGTTTTGTGCCACAAAACACAGATGAGGCACGATAAGTTCTGATTTTGGAACTTAATTAATAAATCATATAATAAAAGAAAATTCCCTTAAATTTTACATGTTAAAAATTCCCGAATTGGAATTTATTACGAGGCTGTAATTCACAATAAATAATAAATTTACAGTTTGGATATAATCTGAAATGAGTCCGTATAAATCATGGGGCAAGGAAAGATTAGAAAGGTTATAAATTTTTTATTTCGTAAATAGTGTATTCCTTGGGGGTGAAGCCTCTTGCCGAGATAAGTTTAAATTCAATCAAAAGATACTAAAAGTTATCGGGGATCGTACGGCCTATTGGGGAATAAATATCTTAAAATTAAACTTTTATACAAACCCCAAAATGTTATTTGCTGGTTAAGTAAATAAAAACATTTAATTTGATGACAAGATAAATAAATATTCAGAGCCCTTCGATTTTGTGTTTAATTTAAATATTAATTATTAAAAGCTTGTTGTAATTTTAACTTTTCGATGTTGGAATTAATTAATTTTTTATTAAGTTAATTAATGTAAATTAACATAATGCTTTTAGCAAAATAAATATGCATTAAATTGAATTTTATTTTTAATTAAATGTTTTGCTGTGTTTCATATACGTAATAAACAATTATTAGGAAATCGTTAAATTTATAATCAAGATAAAACGTTTTAATTTAAAGCTGCAGCAAATAGAACATATTATTTATTTAAAACAGTAACAACATAGTTAAGTAAAGGACTTTCCAACAATTTGCTTAATAGGTATATGCGACTGATTGTTTACGTAATAATGCTGGTTAGCATTTAGGAAGCTAGTTCCGTGACATGGAAATTTAATAAACAAAAGTTGGCACAGGCAAAAGTTTAATATAAACTGATAAAGATTTTTCGTATAATGAATGTAAATTAGGGTACTAGAGTTTATGTATTTGCATAATTTTGATATTAAAGCAACTGGTACGTACAGCACAGATAATTATAGAAGATATTCCCTACTCAGAATTTCTACAATGTGCAATTTTTATTGTTATTGTTGCCACTCATACATTAACACTGTTTATCATGGCGCTTATAAATAACCGCAATTTATTTAATTTAACTGTCGGCAATTTGCAGGCACGCGGTTTTAATCACCATGTTCCTTTACATATCGCCATTAAAAATTCATGTTTAACAACAGGTGAAGCCGACATGACCTATTTATTAAAATTTAAATAAAAAATCGCTTGAAACTAAAACGCATTAATTCAAATCGCAATAAAATATAATTTAAAACAAAAATTGTTCCGATAAGCCAATGTTTTTAAATGCGAATTGTTCCACGATTTCCATTAAAATTTATAGAAATATTGTGTACAATATGTAGAAAAATCAGTGCGATTTATTTGCCGAAATTCCACTTCGATTTAATTAGTTTTGTGTACAAAAACGACTGAATTTATTGGTCATTTATTCTACGTGAGTTGAAATGTTTGCGAATATATTTTAAAGGGTATTGACATGTTACATGGCGATGTTATTTTATTGCATTAACAGATGTATATTTAAATAACATGGGCACGTACAAATGTTTACTGTTAATATAAAAATTTTGCTTTATTGCCATATTTTAGAACTAGAAATTCATATAAGGATACATATATTACTTAAATAGAAACTAAAAATTGTAACATATGTAAAAAAATATTACTTTATATATTATTTAATTATTTTCATACGGATTTTGGCATTACTTATTCAAGGAACCGGTCCACGATTTCATATATAAAGCTTTTGCCTATTTTTTATAATGGTTTTAAATTTTAACTTTACATATCAACACTTCTATTTTGCTACCTGTGACCAATATCTACGCCTTAAAAGTTTTTTATCTTTTGTTCAGAATATTACCGAAATGCGCATTGGTAACAGTTATAATAGTCCAGGTTTAAGTAAAAATTAAGCAATAAATAATATATATTAATCTTTGAATGTAAAAATTCCTTACGAAGAAAAGTTACAGCTGTAACTCACCCTCTAGTTCCAGAATTTTAACTAGTAACCGAGGTTACCAACCAAATCAACAACTTTTTTCTTTTGTCTGAATTTATTAACAAAAGAAGGACGAGCATGTCGGTGACGCGAACCCATAAGATTTCCCCCTACCAAAAAGCGCCCAATACGGCTAAGGAAGTTTTCACTTCAATAATATTTTTAATACAAAATTATAAAAAAGAATATATATATATAAATATAAAATAATTTATATAATATAAAATAATATTAATTTTAAAAAAGTAGTTTATTTAATTTAAATTTAAAAAGTACAAAATATTTGATTTAAATTACTTGCAATCAAAAATATTAATATATTTAATTTAAATTTAAACAAATAATATTATATATAATTTATAATTAGAAGACAATAAAATATTTAATATAACTTAAATTTAAAAAAATAATATACAATTTAAAATTTATTAACATTCTTAAAAAGAAATTAAATTTATTTTAGATCTATTTATCAATTATTATAAAAAAATACTTAATATTTGAAAGAAAATAAGTAGTTTTTGCTGACAGGTGTAATTAGAGAAGGAAAAAATGTGGAAAGAAGATGAAATTCAGTATTCTTCTCGAGCCAAGTTTAACCATCCATTGTGCAAGATAATTACTTCAAAGATTAATTGTTTTTCGTCCAAATCAATATCCACTTTTCCTGGATTGTTGCCAAGTGCATTTTTACGTTTGAATTAAACAAATAGAGTTTCACTTGTTCACTCCGGTCATAGCCTTGAGCAGTCCAGGATTGATCATTAGAAAACCATAAAGTGACCATTTCTGTACATCTTTTATTGATGCACCGAACATATTTCCGAATTTATGAATCCTGTATGGACCGTTGAATAGGATGCTCATAAATAATTTCAGATGTACACTCGAGTGTAGTGTGAACTTCAAAATGTATGGCTTTGTAAAGCCAGTTCTTTATGTGAAATCCCGGGATCAATCGATATACAAGTGGTGTCGTAAAATCTTACTAAAACTGCAGTTTAAAATTTTCTGATTTTAAAGAGATACCTTTTATGATATTGTAGAATAAACTGACAACTGCCAACTAAGCTGTTCGAGTTTAACGAACTATAAATATTCAAATGGTTTAAGGGTTGAGGGTTTGTTGCGGAATTAAAACATAAACATAATTAAGTACTAGTTTTGTTGATTTTACCTGCGTCGTTTATCAATCATTAACAGTTTGAACAAACAACAACTAATCTGAAACGCAGTTTATGGGTTAACCTTAAGCTGATCCCTCTTCCATTTCGAATAAAGTAAACCTAAGGTGCCTGTAGTGACATTAATTATAAATTATCGCGATCCAAGCAGTTTGCAAGTTATTTAACTGACCGAACTAAACAGACCGGAAATTGAATAGTGCTTCCTGTTATATTCCTAGATCTTCTAAATTTATGAACTTACTTGGGGCCAAATTTGCCTATTGAACATTATCGATTCCATTGATAGGACCCTTTTATACGAGCAAACCAGCTCACAAAGTCGCATGTAAAGTTCCTGTGAAAGTTTTAAAGGTAACTCCATTTTAAAGGTAAATTTAACATATATTTGAAGTCAATTTCTGCGAAATAAGTTTTAGAATATGTTCCTTTCTCGAGTGTTACGCTAAAATAATACCCAGACGTTCGCGTCACTCTACCCGTATGTCGACATATTGGATATTTTGATATTTTCTAGGTTAATTTAACTTTCCGAAATCCAATGCGAATATGTCGCTTCTACAAATAAAACATTTCACAGCTTTATTCGAAAACATCAACAATACATTTATTGAAACGGTTACTGAAATTAGTTTAGTTATCACTGGTGCCACAGAAAGATACACAATTTTAGTTGATTTTAAACATTGAAACATCCACCGTTGCAAAGCTCGTGTTTCGTGTGGCGGTTGTTAAAAGGGCTTGTCGACGCCTCTCCATTTCCAGTCTAATTATCAGCCGACGGTGCTTTTGCATCGCTCCAGCCTAAATAACATCTGCCCTAAACGAACAATGATTATTAAAGTTTATTAAGAATGTTCTGGCCCCGTCCCGGAACAGTGCGAATTCGTTATCGAAATTTCTCTTTGTTTTTGTTTACCATGATGCGAAATTAGGACTTACTGTCAACGCGAAATTTTAAAGTTAATTAAATTTTCTTCTATAAATCCCAAGTTCATTAGATAGATTGTGTTGTTTTAATCAAATAACAAGTTCAATTTAATTGCCGTCCTTTAATTAATAAAAACACTCAAAAACATAAGAATTACGATGCCTTTCCAGTAACATTAACCCAACTCTGCCAAACTATTGATTAGAGTTGGGGACAAATAAATATCACACTGGCACGTCAAAGTATTTCCAGACATATTTCTTCTTTTAGTTTTCGACGTGTCACAACACCGCTCGGCTGTATTTTTAACGAAACTATTTTTACGAAGTTTTAATAAAATATCAAAAATACTTTTGCCATCCGGTAATGAGTTTGGCTGGGTTGTTTTAGAAAATCATCCGTTTCCGCAAACCAATTTCAAGTTTAGAAATGAGTGATTGAGTTATACCAAATTCAATTTGCCTTTTCCCATTTCTTAATATTGCAATTTAAATGTCTGTATTCATTGGTCTCTTTTGCCATTTCGTATGCAGTATTTAAGTTCGTTTTAATACGTCAAATAGGATTATAATTATAATTTATACAGGTAAATTAACGTGTGAATTCGATGATCGAAATGATGAATAGAAAATTAATGTATTATTTGTTCAACTAATTTATTCCAAAAACGTTTAATGACAATTTATAATTGCTATAAGTACATAGTATGACAATATTTTTATCAATTTGCTAAAATTTCGATCATCCATTCGATAAAATGATTGCACTCAACAAATTATAATAGTTTGTTGTCTGTATTTTGAATACATTTTTAGTTAATTTAGTTAATTACTTGCCCAACAAATTATTAAATAATAATAAATATTATATTATATTAATTTTATTTATAATTATCAGTTAAATATTTCATATATTTACACAGAAATTTAATTATAAATTAATATTATATATACATATTTATATCATTTGTATTGAACTGTTTAATTGAATTTAAGTTTAATATAATAATTAATATTTTAGTGATTTTATTTATTTGGGAAAATACTTTAAATTCCTTTTATACTTTCATATAACAAATATTTTATTTTAAACTATTACAAATTACAATAGAGAAAAATTAACAATAAAAATCATGAAGAAATCTATTCGATCAATTAACTGTGACTGAAATTCCTGTATCAATCAAGATTTGTGCAGTGTAGTTAAAAAACCAGTCACATGGACTTGAAAAGGGGAGCGGAATAAATAACTGAACGTCAATCTCCTTTCCATTTTATTCTTGCACATTCAAAGGATGCGTAATTAATTTAAAGGGTTTTATTTTAATAATTCATTTATCTTAAAGCGACACGTCTCTTTGTAATTAGACCGTTTTCACTTTCCGACCCCCGGACAGAGCCGGCTAATATACTGGGCGAGAAAACAATGCCGTCCTCGGACAATGGCAGTTAAACAAACACTGCGAGTACAATGGGTGGGTCAGCCGTGGATCCAATTGTAAAAAATTCACAAAAAAACAGCGGGGAAACACTTTTTCAATCACTCCCTTCTTTATTTTTATTAATTGCAAACAATTGAAATGGAGTGGACATTCATTGAATTCACATTTACTGCGAACTTATCAGTGCTTATAATTAGAGTGAAATTCCTCACAAAAGAAATATTTGGTAATATTGTCATTCAGTATTTACGACGTAAATTTTTAAAAATAGACGAAAAAATATGATAAAGAAATGTTAATTCTTGCATTTTAGTAATACATATTTGACAAAAAATGAAATTAACAAAAACGATATGAAGGAATGGGAACCTTTTTCCCCGGACCATAAATTCTTCTAGACAAATGGCAAAATTGTAACACAGCAACAATCTGGTGGGAAGCCAAATTCTCAAAAAGCTTTTTGCATTCCACGCCAAAACGGTTTCGCAGTTTCGCCGTAAAACCTCGAACATTCCCGCCCCCGCGACACCAGGTCTGATAATGGGCCAAGGCATTTTAGACTAATACCCCGTGTTTACTAATGTGACAATGATATTATTATTATTACTTTCAGGATGCTGGCGTCCCGATTATGACGGCAACGTGGGATCCCGTGCACAGAGGAGACCCATGGGTCGTTACGGAGATTACAGCTGCGACGCCACATGGGAACTCATCGAGTCTGCGGCCCGCACGATGATGACTCGCCAAAATGACAATGTCGAGTTCGTGTTGTGGACGGGGTGAGTTGCATTCCGCGTGTCCAAATGCAACTTTTGTTGTTCGCGTTCGTGTCACGGTCTGGGTTCTATGTACAAACCGTCGCGGCGTCAACGTCAAAGTAAACCGAAGGAAACGGGAGGCATTAAGGACTTCAGGATTAGCGAAACTAAATATAAATGTTGTGTTTGGGTGGGTTACGGGGACTACACTTGTTTGGTTTAAGTCTGCGGTTACAAATGCTTTTTATGCACACTTATTTGAGTGCACGGCAGGTGTATTATAAGAAACAAAAGGTTTTCAAGCTGCTAGATATAAATTTTCATTCATCTCTTAGAAGACTCGTATTTTTATATTCATCAATAGAACTTTAATTCCTAATAAAAAAAATTAAAGTTGGCAATTATAGAGACTGTCGATAGAAGTGAAAACTTTTAGTATTAAAATTTGAAATTTCATAATGTTTGAATTAAATTTATCAACATCAATCTGGTTTTCACATATATTCACACTCCGAGCAACAATTTTTTGCAAGTTTATATGTTTTTTATTATTTAAATATATTACGGGCTGTACAAGATCATGACAAAATGTAAATGCAGTTCGATTGGAATAACAATTAATATACAATCATATTATTTATGGATAGTATTTGTGTATTACTTAAATTTCAATGTACTTGATTTTTAGCATTATTTTAATTGTTTGTATCATTAATTTCAACAATACTTAGACTTTTTATACTTTAAATTATTTTATTTTGTTCTAAAAAAAATACAATAGGCTTATGGAAACTAAAGCAAGAAATGAGAATGTTTGATTCAAATTTATCTAAGTATCGCATAAAAGCGGCATCGATTGTCGTCTTATGTTATGTAGTACTGAGTTTTCGATCATTGGACATATTTAAATAAATTTTTCACTAAATCCATTCAATTCCACTTATAAGATATACACAGCACTATACGTCAACTGTATAGCTACAGATATACTGGTAAAAGCATGTTGGTGACGCGAACGCACGAGATTTCACCCATCCAAAAAATATTTAAGTGTACGCAGTGTACTGTGCGCCAGTCATGAGCATGTCAATGACGCGAATGCATAATATTTCCCTACCAAAAAGTGCCCAATGCGGTTAAAAAAGTTTTCACAAATAGGAAAGGCTAATTTTCAGTTAACACCCTTTTGTTGACGGTATAAAAAACAAGTATGTTTTACTTTTGCTTAATAAACATCTCTCCTTCGATTGTAATTAGAACAAAAATATGTACAACCGGTCACTTGATTTCAATACTGATCTTGAACGATCATTTGGGAAATTTACCTTCTAAACTTAGAAACTTGTCTGAATTTATTAACAAAAGAAGGACGAGCATGTCGGTGAGGCGAACTCATAAGATTTTCCCCTACCAAAAAGTGCCCAAGACAGCTAAAGAAGTTTTCACTTCAA
Source organism: Aethina tumida (assembly GCF_024364675.1). Lineage (NCBI taxonomy): Eukaryota > Metazoa > Arthropoda > Insecta > Coleoptera > Nitidulidae > Aethina > Aethina tumida. The sequence continues at coordinate 15,624,006 of NC_065437.1, read as the reverse complement.
AAAAAAAAAAATGTTTGTTTCAATAAGTTAAATAAATATAAATTTTTGTGTGACTATGTACTTTTTAATCATCAACAGAACTTTAATTGTAACGAAAAAAAATTTGCCGACCTTAAACAGTTAAATAAATTAATAATTCGGCGCTTATATAAATTTTATAACAATCTTTCTAACCGATCTTCAATAAGTTAAATAAATATAAATTGTATTATTTTTAATAATCCGGCACAGATATAAAACAAAGTATAAATTTACATTCATCTGTTACTCATATTTATATAATTATTAATATAATTTTAATTCTTAACAAAAAAAAAAATATTTTGTTAGTCGACCTTCTAAAATACAAGTTAAATATAAATTATTTGTAATCTGTATTACATTATTATTATTATAACTTAATTAATAATTTGAGATGTATATAAAACTAAATATAAACTCATATTAATCTACTCGTAGTTTTTTAATCATTAATAAAACATTTATTCATAACAAAAAATAGCCAACCTTCAATAATTTAAATGAATATAATTTTTTTGAATTCTATTTTATTATAAATTAATTAATAATTTGGGATGTATATAAAACTAAATATATATTTATTTTAATTTCTTAGACTACTCGTATTTTTAATCATCAATAAAATTTTAACATCATCAACAAAAAAATAACCGACCTTCAATAAGTTAAATAAATATAAATAATATTTTTTGTGATCTGTATTATTATAAATGTAAATATTAATTAATAAGGTAAATATAAATTTACATTTACCTCTTAGAGTCCTTACATTTTTTAGCCATCAATAGAAATTTAATTTGTGATGGAAGAAAAAAATTTAGACGATATTCAAAAAGTTAAATGAATATATTTTTTAATCCATATTATTATAACTAAATTACAATACGGGACATAAAATTAAGTATAAATTTACATTATTCTCTTAGACCACCACCAATTTATTTAATCATACATAAAACTTTAATTCACGAAACGAAAAATAAACTTTTAATTGACCTTCGATAATGAAATAAATAAATGATAAATTGTTTGTGATCTGAATCATTATAACTTAAATAATAATTTGGAATATATATATAAAACTAAATATAAATTTACATTAATCCACTCGTATTTTTTTAATCATCAATAAAACTTTAATTTATAACAAAAATAAATTTTACCCGACATTCAGTAAGTTAACAGTAGAACTTCGTAACGAACAAAAATATTTTGGCCCACCTTCTATAAGTTACATAAATATTGTGATCTATATTATTATTTCTAAATTAATAATGCGGGACATATATAAAACTAGAATGACGGACAGTAATTTACACATATATATTAAATTTATCCTCATAAAAATCCGTGCCGGAAAAATTCTTAAACAATTTCCAATTTTATATCCGGTTTTATAAGAATATAACGCAATTCATCTGATTACATTGGAAAGAGAAAGAGAGTAAGAAATAGCGAGATGTCGTGTTTGAAACTACTAGATCTAAATTTTAAGACTGGTGTGAAACCAATTCTACTGATATTGATTCTATAAATTTTTGACATGCTAGACCGTATTGCAGAGGAAATCGATAATTCATTATCATAAGAGCGAACTTTTAGTTTCATGTTTGAATAAAATTTACGTCTTCAGCATACTTAAAGACTTGAAATTCGAATGGGAAAAATGAATGAAACGACAATTTTTACAACAATGTCACAAATTTCGAAATAACTGCAATGAAAAACCTAAATATAGCGCAATCATATCAAATTATGTTCAATGAAAACGTATTTTGTTACCGTTTCGGCAATTAAATTTTTTTCGGGTGTGTATTGGCAAATGTATTTTATTGCGTTAGCAAAAAGGGCAGTTTCAATAATTGACCAGGTTAACGATATTGTATATCTGGCAGTAAAACATTTGTACAGTTCACATAAATCCGGCGAACGACGTTTCAAATTGTTACTGAGTTGGGATTGTGCAATTTGTTTCGTTTCAGTATTAGAACTAGCCGCTTTAAATCGCGGATTTTGTGGGCTTAATCAAAACTAGCAATTGATATTTTGTCCCTAATTAATAGTTTGGAACATTTAAGTAGGGAAAAAAAGAGAAATGTGAAGAAAATTGTGCACTAAAGAAACAAAAATCAATTTTCTTGTACCTCAATTACTCTTCGTTTCGCCAGATCAATAGTTCATTATCATAAAAGCTCCTTTATTTTCATGTTTTAATAAATCCGACCAATTTAACCACGTTGCACATTAAATATGCAAATTTTTGCCCCACGATACGTGACAAGTCGTAGTTACTCGCGAAATTACTTGTTCATTACGAAAATCTTCTAAGTAATTATTAATTCTTAAGTTTTAAATTGGCAGTAAACAATATCGTAATTTATTGTTGCAAGGCCGACGAACGGTTGCGTTTCATGTGAAGCGGTAGTGGTAATAACCACTAATGAATATTCACCGCCGCTCAAAAAAAAAACTAGATAAGAAAATTGAATGTTTAATAGGCATTAATGTAGAGGAAATGAGTAAGGGCTTTTTGCGAGGGGATAGGGAAAATGTATTTTCTGCATAAGCTACTAAAGGGCCAGTCACTTATATAACCTGTTGCTCTACACAATTAATGTACTTATCAAACCCCCATTGCACCAAGGTAATTAATATTCAAATATATTAAAACTGATTATTACAATACCACTATACTTATTTTAAAGCACGTGACATTTTATCCATCAGTTTAATACTCCACTTGGAGTGTTCCATTTCACAGAACATCCCCTTATTTTCATCGACATAAATTCTTTAACCTGATGTAGCTGTTGATGCTCCGAATTGCTATTGTGCAGACACCTTTTGTTGTGCAGAAATTCTACTATCGGAGTTTGTAAACAATAGTTGCCGTTTTAAAATCTTTAGCAACTCTGAACTAAACACAAACCTATTTGTACAACGTACTTATACAGAAACAAACATGGTTCGTACACACAGAGGCCGAATCATGTCCTGCTTTTTAATTAAAATTGACACACTTTGTTGTTTCTGGCGTATTATAGGTTAAAATAATGATATCCATAGTTAATCTAGACAAAGCTGGACAAAGCACTCATTCTTAAACCACAAAGTAGCCACTCTACATTCTCGTGCCTGTATAGAACTTGTATTCATATAAAAACGTCTGTTTCAATTATCAAGAGCAGATAATAATAAAATATTTTTATTTTATTTTTTAAAGCACTAAATACTAAGCAATTTAAAATGGCTGCCCTAGAAAATATGAAAATTTTATCTCCGTTATGCTTAAAATATGTTAAAATCGTTTCTGAATAAAATTCTTGTTACCTTTTAGTTTTATTCATAAGTTTAGTTAGTAGATATTAATTTAAAAACTAGAAGGTGCACATAAAAGCTTAAATTCCACGCGTTACTTACTGAACTTGTGGTCGATCGATGAGTAAAACTTTAAAGCTTTCAAATTCCTCGAATGTCGCGACATGGACGCAAGGTTCAGGTCAAGCTTTTACGGTAATCCCCTTCTGCTTATTTTTCTTTCGAATGCATTTGACGCCCCATTATGTTAGACAAACTTTCCACGAGGTTTAAAGTATTAACAGGAATAGATTTTAAAGGCAGTACTGTTGAACTACGTAATTGTAATTAGTCAGTATCGGGAAACACGCACTAAGATAACACATGATAGGGACTATCACAACAATCTTGTAATGTAATATAATTATTATCGTCATTGACATAAGCTAATTTGCAAATTATTAGTTTAACATTTTTCTAGGTGTCCTATTGTTGAAAAAATTTGAAGAACCACATAATAAACGTCAGTTTACGAAATAAATACAAAGTTTCAGCACTCCCAGGGAAATGCGGTCGAAAATCCGGACTACACTTAATATTTCATTAAATGCGAAAAGCTGAAAAGGGCGAGCACAACTAATTAACTACGCCCTCATATTTAAGTCATCAGATAATATGATAAATCCCCGTTCGGCACCCAATACTGTTTATTAATTTATGTGGAAAATGGAATAACCGTCGAAAAATATAAATCGCACGCAGACAAATCGATTTCGGCGTCCATAGTAGTTTTAGGCCGACGACGAATTTTGGCCGGCCTTTTATATTGACGGACCACGTAGACACTAACCCTTATATGATTACTCGCTGACATATCTAGGGATCAAATTGATCCCGTGAAATAAAATCCCCGAAATGTAATTTGCCGCGCAAATCTTTTATATTTCTGTACAATATGGCAGCATTTACATCAATATAAACTTTCGTCAATAACGAAACTTGTCGACCTTAAGTATTCTGTCTGAAACTTTTTTAATTTGTGAGAGTACAAAGTACAAAGCTTTAAATTGGAAATCTGTAAATAAACCACATACTGAGACCGGATACTTTTCGACATTGTTCCCTTGGTTAAATCAAAATGACATAAAAGGTACAAATTGTATGCAACTTTCTTGAACACACATGCAGACGTCAAAGGATTTTCAAAAATGTTTTTGATAAGGTTTGTTTGTTGACGACTTGTACTGGAGTAGCATATCAAAGGTAACAGTTAATTGTAGTTTCCATGAACTGCAATTGAGTTTCGAAGGCAAACAGTTCGGATTACTGAACACTATCTCCTTCAGTCATCGGTATTTGATCAACCACCAACAATGTCCATCCCCTTGGCTCCCAATATTTTTTCACAGTTGTTTATTAAATTCTTTGTGTTAATTGTATGTGCGACGAAATTATAAGAAATTTTCGTAAAAAATACCATCATATCTTGATCTGAGCTTCAGTTCATAACATTCTAAGAATTCGGAAGTCTTAAAGTTTATCTCATCGATCCACCACAATTTCAACTGTAGTATCGTGTGGAATTTCAGCTTTATGTCATTCACCGCATTTTAGAATTAATATCCGGTAATAATGTTTAAACATAAACTGAATGGGAAAAGTTCCTTAAAATTATCTTGACAAACATTTTACAATTGCAGGATAAAATAGAATAAAATAAAGGAAATTTTGAATGAAATGGATGTTAACTAATTTTGAACTTCTTTAGCCGCGTTGGGCACTTTTTGGTAGAGGAAAATCTTATGGGTTCGCGTCACCGACATGCTCGTCCTTCTTTTGATAATAAATTCAAACTAAAGAAATAAGTTATTTATTTGGCTGGTAACCTCGGTTACTATTCCCAAAAAAATATGTATCTGCCGGCGTTTCAAGAGGTACCCAAAAACTAGACCTCAAGAATAAAATCCCCGAACTAGAGGGTGAGTTACAGCATTTTGAAATCAGGTAAAATTTTACGAATGCAGTAGTTTCGTTAAAGGCCTCCAGCTAAGCCGGAAATGAGTTTGACGCTAAAATCTATTACTGTTTTGAAAGTGGAGGGCTCATAGAGGAAAATGCCGTCTGAAAGGAATCTCTATATAGAAATATTCAAAATTTTCAGGATCATCTTTATTTCTGATGTACTTTCAAGGAAAAAATCAGCGTCCAATTCTCTTACATCTGTTACCAACGCGCTCAATTTCGTCGAAAAATAATGGATTTGATAAACGGTGAATGAAAATTCCTGAAATAATCGTTCAAGATCAGTATTGAAATCAAGTGACCGGTTGTACATATTGTGGTTCCAATTACAATCGAAGGAGGGATATTTATTAAGCAAAAGTAAAACATACTTGTTTTTTATATCGTCAACAAAATTGTGTTTTTGTTTCTAACAAATAATAATACATTTAATGTATGTGCTGTGCGCCTTAGATACTTTTTGGATGGGTGAAATCTTGTGCGTTCGCGTCACCTATACAGTTGACGTATAGTGCTGTGTATATCTTATAAGTGTAATATGTACAATGATCGAAAAATCTGTACTACAAAACATAAAACGACAATGGATGCCGCTTTTACGCGATACTTAGATAAATTTGAATCAACAATTTCATTTCTTATTTTAGTTACCATAAGCCTATTGTATCTTTTTTAGAACAAAATGTAATAATTGAAAGTACAAAAAGTATAAATAAGGTTGAAATTAATGATGACAATGATTAATGATGACAATGATGGCAAACAATTAAAATAATGTTAAAAATCAAGTACATTGAAATTTAAGTAAATACAAATACTATCCATAAATAATATGATTGTATATTAATTGTTATTTCAATTGAATTGTATTTATATATTGTCATGATCTTGTACAGCCCGTAATATATTTAAATAATAAAAAACCATATAAACATGTGAAAACCAAATGAATGTTGATAAATTTTATTGAAACATTATGAAATTTCAAATGTTAATAGTAAAAGTTTTCATTTCTATCAACAGTCTCTATAATTGCCAACTTTAATTTTTTTAATACAACTTACAATTTGATAATAGAGTTATACATCAGAATATCAAACTTAATTTATACATTTTAATGTATACAAAATATGTACCGTCAAATTAAGAAGACCTTGCCTATAGTCATGGTAAAGAAACTTTTATAATGTTCTGTACAACAGTTGCATTGAGATTAGTTTAATTTTAAACACATCAACTGCCTTATTTATACCTTCAGAATAGTATGAATTTGATTACATAATATCTTGTCTTGTCATCTTGTCATATCCATACAGTCCTGAATCTGAATTCTATTGAAAATATTTGGGGATGGATGACAAAAGAACAACCCATTTTCATACACTAAAAAACAACTTGCGGAGGCTATAGAAAATGGTTGAGGTATTATATAAGTAGAATACGTCGGACGTTGGTTTATTTTATGAGTTTTAGCTGCTGTAAGTGTATGTTTGAGAATAACAATTAAACATTAATAGTTTTTTATATTAATGGTTAATTATTATTATGATGTTAATGAATATAATTATCAAAGTTTTGATAAAAATTGTTCTATTCTTTAACATAAGCCACAATTTAAAAAAGATTGGGTACCATTTTTAAAATGCACTTAAAGTTTCAACATTATTTAAAAATCACAGAATTTAGTTCTGAAAGATTTTTTGTGTTGTTTTTATACGGTTTTATCTTCATTCCCTAGAAAATATAATTTTGTCTTTATTTAACTTTAACTTTATTTTAAATGAACATCCTGAATGGTTTTAACTCCTCTCCATAAAGGGTGTAACTAACAAAGACGTCAGTTGTTACATACATTTAAACGAGCAGACATTTATAAAAATCCTTACATAGTAATTATGTATAAGAAGAGTGACTTGATGGGATGTTAAGATGATAATAAATTTACTTCTTTGGCAATATTTTTAAAGACATGATAAACATTTCCAAAAAATCATATTAATTATGAACTACAGACATTAAAACTGGTCATCAATAGATTTAATTAAACAAAGACAAGAAAACGATGTGTGGTAACGTTGTATCATAGGTGAGTAGAACAAATAGCTTTATACATAGTTCAAAGTTTTTGGTCAGCCATTGTTTACTAAACCATAGAATTTGTGCACAACAAAAGGTGGTATTTGAATAATTATCCTTAGTATTTATTCAACTATCAGCTTAAAGGGTTTATAACCGTGAACCAGCAAGATTTACAAGGTATACGTAAAAATGAAAAGCTTTAAAAAATATTTGTTGCATAAACTATTTACATAAAAGCTCCCAAGTAAATTACCACTCAAACACAACGAATTTCATTGAAATTATCTTTCCGGATTTACAGAAATAATGTTTTTCCAATCCTAATTAACGTAGCTGCACATGTATTTTTTCCAATTCCGTTTTGTTTTATTATTGAAACTGGTTTCAGTCTACTTGTGGATTAGCATTGATTGACAGTACGGCCATGTCGTGAATATTTTACGCGATCGCTAGCAACTGATACAAACACATACAAATAACAATCAGGGTTTTTTTTGCGGCGATAACGCTGTGAAAACGTACGCGGGGCGTATTACGCAAATATTGCAGAAGCGGGACCGGTCCTTTTGTTCGCTTTCCAACTGAAATATACGGTCTAAATTAAAAATTTCTATATAAACGAAAAATCTAAAACAACAATAGATAATCTCGCAACGCACACACACATGGTTCTTGTCCGAACGTGCTTTTGGGCAAGATAAAATTTCGTTGTGCCGAACAAATGATGTGGATTGATTTCCAGATATTAATAATCGCAACAATAAATGCGATAACAGCCAATTTTAAATTTGATACTTTTATCGATGGACTTCGATTGTGGCTGTAAAAACATTGGGGCTTATCTGCTCTCGCAGTGTTTCTTTTAATTATTATCCTTTGTTTGTTTATGGCGTATTAAAAAACACTTAATTACTTTTTATGTGCACCATTCATGATACTAATACATTAACTAAACAACCGGTTTCAATTCCATTGGGTGCATTATTTTTTATATAAAACCCCCGGTTAACTTGACAGGTTCAATTAACTGCTAATGTGATGTTCAAATTAGATCTCGGGAGTGACTATAATTAGAAGTCTTTAAATGCAAATTTTAGGTAAATACTATGAAATACAACGCATGCAAATTGACGTGACGCGAACCCGTAGAGGTCAGAAGGCAGAATGGCCCGCACGCAGTTAACAGGCCCAATTCCGTATTACATTTAGGGATGAAGCACAGTAGCAGTTACCAATTATTCAGAACAAAACTAATTTATCCCTCACAATGACCGGTTCGGTTAAACTAATTGGAATTAACCCTTAATTAATGCAAATTCATCCGAATCAATATGTACTTTCTGATTAGTGACACAATAGTTGGTCCCATAAGTCAAAACGGCGGACAAAAAGTGCGCTTAATCTTTGCACAATGGCTCACAATTACGGTGCTTGTGCTACACCGATAGAAATTCGGGAATGCGGGAATCGTTAACTGATGCCGGGAACAAAACGGTTCTGCACAATACAAGATTTAATATTAGGTGCCATTATTGCACTGCTTTAATTTTTTGCCCTGACCTTTTTAAGTTCGAACAACCAGAAAATCTCTTTGTTTCGTTTATAATTCATATCATAATATTAAATATGAAAATATAATAAAAATTTAATATATAATAAAATTGTAAGGAATCCAGACAAGATAGGACAAAGCTGACTAAATCAAACCTGAATTAAAATATAAGTAACATTTATAATTTTATTTTATTTACTTTAATTTATTCTAATTCGTCATAAAATTTGTACTTTTTGTTCGATTTTAACATACTTTATTGTAAACTGTAAAAATATGTATTTATAAACAAAATGTTATATTTTCTAACCCAAAACCGAAACCTGTAGGATAATCTTTTAGGCATGAAAGTTGAAGAAATCATACTAGCAATTTATTTTTAGAACATATAAATACACCACTGGATTAAGCACCCTCTGAAATAGGTAATCACCAAATTTAACAAAAAAAAATATGCACATTCATATTTCTGTGGAATTTGTACTATTTATTGTATTTAAAAAAAAAATTCTTTATGAATTCATTGGAGATGATATAAATGAAGATGTGGCTTGATTTTGGGCGTAACCAACTAAGAAACTAAGTAACATCTCGGGCAACATGTTTCGATATATTTCGTGCAATGCAATTTCAAATAGAAACCACAATATCAATGTGGCTTTGCATAAAGTTACATTATTTTTAAAATTAAATATTAAAAACGTAAATTACTTTTTCTGGTTCCTAAACAAGCTTTTTTGATTTCAATCGAAACAGTTGAGTTTGCCTTCAAAGTGTCAAAAACTAAAAGAACTTTCCATAAATATATAATTTGTGATATAATAAATTAACTTTGTCTGGTAAATTTCGAAAGTTATTAATTTAACTAACTATTTCCTAAAATTTACATAAATTAAAGTATTTTCCAACAACGAATTATTGAATTTTGAAGCTTTGATTTTTTTGAGTATAACTCGAAATCTAATAGGCCGATTTGGCTAAATAAACGTTAAAATTAAAGATCAATGAACATTTTACAACTTCTGTTTATGTAGTTTTAAAATTGGTCTATTAGTCTAAAGGTTCTAAAGTCTACTTTGATTGACACATTTACAAAAATAAAATAAATTAACCTACTGAAAATCGAACGACAAATTATGATGTAATAAATTTTACAGTGATAGAATAAAATTTACCTTTTCGTCAAGTGTCAACTTCACTTAAAAAAATCAAAGTGAACTGAACTTTGAGAATTTTATATTTCCATGATTTGAGAATATTACGAATGGATTTTTGCCCGTATAATTTATAAAATGTGTAACTAGCATTCTTTAAATTGAATCCTTCTTTCACCACTCCGAAAATTGAAAAATTAATTTTTCGAAAATGATTCCATAAAAACAATTAAATGAGATTTTTGTGTTTAGTGAGCTAAAATTTTTAGAAATATCTGTCGTGACTAAAAAATAATAATAAATAAAAAATTATTACATTTTTTTGAAATCTGCCAAATGTTTTCATAAATATTTTCGTCCCGGTCATAGTTGTCAACATGAGTATTCAACATTAAAAAAGAAGCATAATTAATTTTTTTCTATCTGACCTTGAAATATTTTGGAACACCCCATATGTAGACAATATATCGAACTGAATAATTTATGACAGGTTGTAATATAAATTTTATTAAAAAATTACTGTTTTCGTTCTTTTTAACTTTGTCCTTTTAAAAATGTATCAATAAATAAATTTATACATAACATAGTTATCATTAAAAATAATTTAAATACATAACATTCATTTTTACCTAGGTACATGGACATTTAACTAGATATGAGCAATAATGCATGTTTTTCATTAATTCAACTTTATATTTATTAGTATATTATATAAAATATATTTTATTCAAATAAACGATAGCGCAGCTTTTCATTTGAATTGATCAATTCAATGAATTTTAAAATGAATAAACTCTTTAAACATTGTATTTCAGCTTTAATACTAAAAAGCAATGATTTATTTTAAATATTTTTTATAATTATTATCAAAATAACATTTATACTAAAGTTAATTTTAATTGTCTCAACTTTGAACTTCGGAATATATTTAATATTCCACTATAGTTAGTTCGAACTAGGGTTTAAGGATTTCCTGTCCAAAGTTAAAAGAAACTTCATGATTTAGGGAAATTTATCGGAATATAATTCCTTTTCAACTTCCGTTTCTATTACTTGGGGCGGATCTGATAGTTCTTATAATATAAGATTATACCTATGCATTGGGTGTATTACGTAGTTTGCTAATGAAATTCATTGTTCCAAAGCAGTTTTGCAGTTATTGCCAGTTTCTATAGTTTAGATCTTCGCACCAGTGCTTTATTGATTCTAATATGCAGCGAGGTTAACTAGTAGGAATTAATATTCAACGCAATTAACCTCCAAAATTTATTTCATTTTAATTTATACGGAAATAATTTAATTATTCCGCAATATTAATATTTATAAACGTAATTTAGTCGAGATAAAGTTCATTATAAGGTCTCATAGAAACTGAATAATAGTTTTTGTTCGCCATGTAAAATTTGATAGTTCCTTTAAATTAATTATTATTATTTTTTGAGCTGAACTGACTATTATGTTAAGTATAAAACAAGCCATATTATACTCGTACATCCCTATTTAGGAGGCGAAAATAACGAACGCCGTTAATTAATATATATTTTTTCTAGTTTCCGTCGTAGAATAAATGGTATGACGCTGCAGTAGAATACGTCTTCATTAAATAAAATTAGCAAGTTGTTCAAATACAGTTTCTAGTTTAAATAATACAAACTGCACACGAATGGAAAACGTTATGAACAAAGTTTCATGTGCAAAATGAAAATTTAAAGGGAACAATTTTTAATAAGGGATGACCGTGGACAATATTTTTCAATTTTCCACAAGGCAAATTAATAATAATGACTTACTAAATGCAATTTTCTGAACTTAACCCGCCTCACGCTGACTAATCTCGTAGTCAGTTTATTAAAAAAATATGCTAATAAAACAACTGTTTTTAATTACAACTTTGAAACGAAGTCGCCGTTTTAAAACGCACACAATTAAGATAATAAAACTTATTACGGACAATAAAGGTCTGTTACTTTTTAATTAACTCGCATTGAACTTTTAATTAAATGCCATTTAAACGGTTTATATTTTACACGCAATTTCATGCTCGCATTATTCCAAAAACGAAACATAAAGTGGTACAGAGATCTAATTATTCATTTTTTTTTAGTTACGTGGACAAATTGCATTTAATATATACGTGTCGGGACGCGACCCGAAAAAAATATGGGTAAATTCCGTGAAAGTGAATGAAAACCAATCACAGTTTCCGAAGTCGACCGCCAACGACCACGCAACGACCGAAACTATTTAATTTGCAACGTGAACGATCGGAAAGTTCGCACATAAAACTGATTTAATCACGACGAAATGAAAAGGTTAAAGCTGCGAAGTCGTAAGGGGATATTGTGCACCGTTACCTTGCGGGGGCCGATGTTTGATTAGAAAATGAAAAGGCACTTTTTGTCCCGGCCGGTTCTCGTGTTTACGGCCTCGGCAATTGCCCTCGGTGCAAGATGACAGCCGAAGGATGGAGGCAACCATCCCGGTGTTAATGAGATTTCACGGCAGAGCAAATATCGGGCCTGGCGTGCACCGTGGAAACTTTCTCTATTAATTATTTGAGTCGTCGCATGCGTTCATGTATCTCTCGCATGCATTATGTAACGGGGACGCGCCAGACCCGTAATTGCCACACTAATTTGCAATTACTATCGATTCACGCTGAATGCACTTTTTATTGGAGATTTTGCCGCACGGATGGGACGGCTTATCTAAAATTAAAGCCACTTACAGAAGGCGGCGATTAAAATAACCTCCGCTTATGGCCATTTGGCGACGCAACATTTATATATTCGCGTAATTTTATTATAATTACTTACAGCACCGACCGCACTCTAAAGATGTTTTTATTGGACTATTAAACTCTACCGTCTTCATTGCAAAACCATTTTCTTTAGAACAAAATTATTAAGATCTCCCAATGTTTAAAACTTTATGATAAGTGCAATAAATTTCAATAATAAAATATTATAATAATAAACAATTTTTAAAAATTTCTATTCATAAAATTATAATTAATACTCACAATCTATTTAATTCTTAATAACTACAAGACGTATAGGTGCTATTTTATATGTTACATTGAAATACATCACTTATCTTATAAGATTAAGATCTTAAGATTATTTCTGTATTTTTAATTCTACTACATCCATGACATATAATCACAGACTTATTAATATGTAAAAACTTATTGAAATATTTCCACATTTACTAAACCCTCCGATATTTATAACAATTATTAGTTTATTCAATCTTTTGACAAATTAAGTTAAAAAGCCCTTAAACTCATTTTTTCTAATAATTTATTGAAGCGAAAACTTCTTTAGCCGCGTTGGGCACTTTTTGGTAGGGGAAAATCTTATGGGTTCGCGTCACCGACATGCTCGTCCTTTTTTTGTTAATAAATTCAGACAGAAGAAAAAAGTTGTTGATTTGGCTGGTAACCTGGGTTACTAAACCAACAAACTGTGTGTGCCTTTCAAGAGGTACCCGAAAACTATACCTTAAAAATCAAATCCCGGAACTAGAGGGTGGTTTCGTTAAAGGCCTCCAACTAATCCGGAAATGAGTTTGACGCTAATATCTGTTACTGTTTTGAATGTCTATTTAGAAATATTCGAAATTTTCAGGATCATCTTTATTTCTGATGTACTTTCAAGGAAAAAAATAACGTATAAAGAAAAAATAGAGTACATTGAAATTTAAGTAAATACAAATACTATTCATAAATATAATTGTATATTAATTGTTATTTCAATTGAATTGTATTTATATTTTGTTATGATCTTGTACAGCCCGTAATATATTTGAATAATAAAAAACCACATAAACCTGCATATAATTGTTCCTCGGTGTGTTAATAGATGTGAAAATCAGTTTGAAGTTTTCGCTTCTATCGGCAGTCTCTATAACTGTCAACATTAATTTTTTTTAAATAATAGTTATGCCAAAAGCTTATATTTTTGTACTTTTTAAAATAATTCAAATGTCTATGTATCAATATAATATCAAAATAAGAAACATATGCGACATTAAAATTGAGTTAAAATAATTATTAAATTTTCAGGAAACATAAAATTAAAAAAACCTTAAAATCAACTTTTTTAATAATTTCTTTTTAAAATGAAAGTTATGGCAAAATTTTATATTGGTGTACTTCAAAAATTTCAAAATTAGGACAAATGTCTTTATGAGTTTTTGATATGGAAATATAAAACTATTACTAAAATGGATGGATAATATCCTTTAATGTTTTAAGTTCCTCTTCATTAGAACTGAATTATGAATAAAAAATCTAGAGAAATGTTTACATATGTATGTTTAGTGGAATTCCTTGTATTTATAACAGTTTAATTAATAAACCCGTAAGCTTAATTTTAGTAATAATATCTTTTTAAAACTTCTTGTATTTTAATAAATTTCAAAATTAGTTCAAATAATTTTCTAAAAGGACATCAAAGTGTCGCACGTTAATAAAAAATAGTTTAAAATTTGAGTACACAATAATAAAAGTTTTTGAATCCTAAGGCTTCATTTCCTTACATTAACATTGTTTGAAGTTTAGTAAAAATGAAATTGAGTGCACTCGTGGAAACTTGAAACAACATCTTGAACGCAGTTCAAAAGCCATAACAGAAGAGCAGGACCCAATTGCAAATGTAAAGATTAAAAAAAACTGGTATTATTTTGGATGGCAAATAGTTTAATATCCGAACCTTTGAACTTTGTTAAGCTATAACGGCGGCCGAAAGTTTTGAAGGAGCCTCAAGTTCGCTGTTGCTGCCAACTGCTAAATCACATTCCAAGTTACGCGATTACGTTCCTAATAAAACTTCCGCTGTTCAAGAATGGTTTGAGTGAGAGAATTCTGGTCACATCTGCACCATCAATAATCGATACCGTTCTGCCCTATATAATGAATTTTTTAATGGTCCCCACTTATTTTTCTCGTCTCTAACCGCCCTAACATTCTTTGAATAGACGTAAATTTTTAAATTATGTTATTCAATGCAAAAATGAATTCCGCCACGTACCGCCGATCTTGTTATAAGGGTTGGCGTATAAAACCATTATTAAATCCATTCTCTCAATAGGGATTTCGATGAGAGATCCATTCTCTTCTTCCGGAATTTTCCCCTGATTACGATCGTGTTGATTAGATCGAAGTTAATTAATTATTATAATATCTACACAAGATGGAGGCTATAAATACACTTTTCATTTATAAAACATTAAGTAGCGTCGTGCATTAAAGAAGGGAAATAAAAGAAGACCCAGGCACATCCTACAAAATTTACCGTGCAATAATTTCCCCAATATAATTCCTAGTTAACCGCGGAATGACACGACATATAACAAAAATGTCAGAGATATAGTTGTCGGTAGTTATATACGGCGGTATTGCATGCATTCCGAAGATTATACGTCAGACTATGTACGTGTAAACTTGCTAATTTAGCACGCTTATCAACCGACCGGCAAAGTTATTTGTGGGATTATTTTACTGAAGACCATGTGCCACAAAAATCTATATCTATATTAGATAACTCAAGTTCTATATTATATTAAAACTACACCTACAATTTTGAAAAATTTTTCTACTTAAATAAATAGTACATTCTTTGTATTAACATTGAAACACTCTTATACAGGGTGTTTCATAACATAATTTTTTAACCAGATATACACTTCTAATTAATAAGTCGATTTCTTAAAAAATAATTTATAGAAACCGCTGATAGAAGTGAAAACTTAGAACTTAACGTATTAAAATTTGAAATTTAATAATGTTTGAATTAAATTTATCAACATCAATCTGGTTTTCATATCTATTAACACTCCGAGCAACAATTTTATGCATGTTTATATGTATTTTTATTATTTAAATATATTACGGGCTGTACAGTATTTGTATTTACTTAAATTTCAATGTATTTTATTTTTAACATTATTTTAACTGTTTGCATAATTGTCATCATTAATTTCAACAATACTTAGACTTTTTGTACTTGTCGTTTTATGTTTTGTAGTACTGAGTTTTCGATCATACATATTTAAATAAATTTTTCACTAAATCCATTCAATTTCACTTATAAGATATGCACTATACGTCACCTGTATAGCTACAAATATACTGCTATAAGCATGTCGGTGACGCGAACGCACGAGATTTCACCCATCCAAAAAGTGTCTAAGGCGCATAGAACACTGAACATGTCAATGACACGAATGCATAAATTGTCCCTACCAAAAAGTGCCCAACGCGGCAAAGTTTTCACTTCTAAAAATACATTAAATCTATTATTATTTGTTAGGAAAGGCTAATTTTCAGTTTACACACTTTTGTTGACGGTATAAAAAACAAGTGTGTTTTACTTTTGCTTAATAAACATCCCTTCTTCGATTGCAATTGGAACAAAAATATGTACAAGCGGTCGCTTGATTTCAATACTGATCTTGAACGATTATTTGGGAAACTTACTCTCAAACATTACTTCGTTGATATTTTTTTTTAATTCTCCCTATAAAAAGCCATTGTTTTCCTTTAATTTTATTCATACAAGTCCGTGTAGTGCTAATTAATTATGGAGCAAACATATTTAAGTAGAGAAGAAATAATAAGGGTAGTGGATCTTCTGGAAAGTGACATTTTTGGAAAACAACAATAATTATAAATAAGAACATATTTTTAAAAAAAATATACAATGGAAGTACGTTTATTTTTGTCGTTTTCAGAAAATATTAATAATAATCCATTATTATGGGTGTGTATTTTATGCACACATAATTTTTTATCTTGATTTTCCTCGCATTTAAAAAATACAAAAGGTTCCTATGTTTTCGTACTTCAAAAAACAAAGATAATTAAACACTAGCCTAATACGCAATTAGGAGCTAATCACGCTTTTAATTAAAAACCTAATCTAAATTTAATTGGAACTCTCGCACATAAACAATTGCGTACGAGGATTTAACTGCGAAGTCCTTAAACAGGATCATTTATAAAAGACCGTAACGGCAAAAAATAGTTTCGTAACAACCATTAATTTTGATATAGTTTGCGGAAGCATTTTATATATAAATAGGATGAAATACCGTCTATGACATATAATGTGACTTCGCACAGTTTTCGCAATTTATTATCTTTAATTAAATACGACCGCGTCACTGTTCGACTCTCGAAAGAAGATATCACCTATACATTGTGATTTATTGTTCGTTATGATTTTGTCACGAGGCAGGAATGGTTGAAAAATTTAATTTCCCATCGCCAACTCCAGTCATGATATTTTCCTACAATCTGAACTTATATTAGATTCTCCTAGTTATTTGTCTTTAAATTACCTGCAATATAAACGTCATAACATTGTACGGTTTCAATTTATTTATTATTTTCCCCGAACGAAGGACAAGTAAACAGAACTCGACGAAACAGGTGAAATTAACACTGACATTCACGTAAAAACAACAGCAGATATGTTTGTTTACGTAACCTCGTATCTGCCGGAGTTTAAGTTTCCGTGCCGGGGAAATTTATTTATCATGATTCGTCGTAAAACTTTTACAACAAAGAACCGCGCCAGAAAATGCGAGATGTCCAATGAATGTAGATGAGTTTAGTGACGTGTCCGAACGGGAAACGTTATTTAGAGGACATGCTCATAACGTAAGAGTTGCATACAAATCCACAGCGGGAAAAAGCTGAATTTTATGCGATTTGCTTTGTAGCGAAGATGAATAATGAAGTGGATTCCTGAAACGCACAACTGCTTAATTCTATGTTAAATTCTTGTTTAATTCACCTTTGTATTTTTTGATGAAAACTCGTGCAGTTTCGTGTGACGTAAGATTTTCATAAAAGTGTACGAACGCGGTATTTTAACATTCGCATTGAGTTGCGGTTTGAGTTGTGCATTTTAAAGTAAAACCGAGAGTCCGTATAAATAATGCAATATCGACGGGTGTTTTACATGCAGGTGCAAAAGTGGTGGAAAAAAATGCACGTCTGTTAGTATCCAAAGTACGGCGGAAGTAAGGAATATTAGATTGAATATTTGCTGCAGTTTATGCCCCGGAGACGAAAAGTCAGACGTGATGACCGCGCCGAGGATTTTCCGTCAGTAGCGACGGCGACGGGCGGCGGCGTCTGGCCCCCGGCGTTCGCCGTTTGATTTCATTACTAAACTCGAAGCTACAGGCCATTTTCGCGTACAACTGTACACTTGACGAATAACGATGCCAGTCATTCGGCGACGTGTGTATGTTCCGCCTTTTTTGCATGTCATGGCGACCCGTTAACACTGTCAAATGTGCACGGTAAATCGTTCCGCTAACGAGAGTTTTCCGTCCGTATTTATTTGTATGGAAACGACGTATTCGGAACTTCAAGTTATCATTCAATTATTTTATTCCCCTTTAGAGGGTCGAAATTTCAAATCTGTTTGGGTTATTTTTTAAGGTATTTTGTGCACAACACTGAACAAGAACCATTTTGGCGCCCACGAGTTTTCAACGGTTCCTGGATAATATATTGAGGAGCAGAATTCAAAATATTGAATTGAAATTGTTTAACAATTTCTTTGGAAATGCGGCTTCTAACATATACGATAATATCCCAGCTGGTGAAGCAGATCCCATATACGCAACGAGTATGAAAAATATCACAGAAGTTTTCAGATATAGAGAGGTTACAATTGTTAAGGTAACATAATAGACGCGTTAAAAAATAGCAATGCTCAGGATATTTATATACTAAATATCAAAGTTATTAAATCTATTAAAAATCTGATAGTTGCTCCTTATACCAAGTTAACCATTAACCATTGCATTGTCTAAAATCAGCGTTGGTAATTCCAGTGGTCAAAAAAGGTGACGACCATGATATTGATATTTACAGACCCATTTCTATTTTACCCATTTTTTTAGAGGTCTTCGAAAAAATTTTGTTGGGACAAATTTTGAATTTCCTTGATAGAAATAATGTTTTTTGCTCAAATCAGTTCAGATTTGGTAAGGGATAGTCAACATCTGATGCAATATCTAATATTGTTGCTAATGTTATTGAGGCTTTTGAAAACAAAAGCTATTACTATGCTTCATTTTTGGACCTAAGTGAGGCTTCGATTGCGTATCATATGAGCTTTTGTTGCATAAATTATTTTACTATGGTTTTGATCCCAAAGGCACTAAGTACTTTGTATCTTACCGAAACAATCGTGCCCAAAAAGTTCGTTGCACAGAACAAACGTCTAATGAAATAATTATATCCAGCGGAGTTCCTCAGGGATCGGTCCTTAGCCCGCTACCATTTTTGATTTTTGATAACGACCTCCCTATATTCTTAATTGAAAATTACTCGGTTCTTTCTTATGGACACTCCCTCATCGGGAACAGGTTGTTTAGACTCCAGCGACATGCGGTGATAGTGTTGTTGCTTAAGATTGCAAACATTGTTTTATTGGGTTGCATATTCTTACTTTGCCAAGTCTGTATATTTTTAGGTGTCTTCGATTTGTACAAGAACGCAGACAAAGTTATCAGACACGTGATTCGATCCATTACCGCGACATTAAAAGTCAACTGAGAATCTTGACTTAGTGAGACTAAGACTGTCTCGGTAACAAACATCATAAAATGTTATGATAATTTACCTTCTTCATTTAAGTGTCTGACAGTAAAAAAATTTGCTACTGTTGTTAAGGATTATTTATTATAGTTTTCGCTCAGTAGAGAAATATTTTTGTAATAATTTTAATGATTGGATTGTAGCCTAGTTTTTAAGATAATTAGTTTTATACATTTAACTGTATCCAACTGTCTGGCGTGTGTAAACTATTTGTATCTAACACTAATAAATTACTTACTTTACTTTTAACGCTATTTCTATTTGCTTCGACTACAAAAAATATTGAGTTTTATGTATTTATTTCAAAAAGTAGTTTCCTCGAAGAACATTATTGAAGGATGGAATGGGTATTTGGATACAGATCTATTTCTAAATTGTTTGTAAAACAAAAATGATGGTCATTCACTAGGTAATACCTCCTTCCCACTTTCCCACTGGATTAAATTTTGCATAAAAATGTCTATTTAACAAGGTCTCTCAAATTAACATATTGTCAGAAATAGATTTTCTACTATCTTCCAAAATTTACACACAACCGCAATATCTAGGATAATTTAGTCTTTGGTTTAAAATTTTTTATATGTGGTTAAGTATTTTCTATGTATATAATACTACCACCACATTATTATTATTTTAGGCGGTTATAAATTTTATACTTGTGTTTATTCCCATTAAAATGAAACCAAACATTACTTCGTTAATAGTTTTTCTCCCTACAAAAAGCCATTGTTTATCTTTAATTTTATTCGTACAAGTCCGTATAGTGCTAATTAACTATGGAGAGAACATATTTAACTAGAGAAGAAATGATAAGGTCAGTGGATCTTCTGGAAGGTGGCATGAGTCACCACTATATGCACGATATAGAGAAGAGAGAGATGTGAGTGAAAGGCACCGGACTCGCGTTCGAATTATAACACCTGTGCACGGATGTTTTCTGCAATTGAATGCACTATGACGGCATCAGAACTACAAATAAAGTACCAGCAAGTAGATAATGTTGCAGTTTCGTCTGAAACTGTGCGTCAACACTTGTATGAATCTATGTGGTTGTCGACCTTTGAGTGTTCAACCACTCTCTCATGGGAAAATGGAGATTTTCGACTTTTGTGGAACATTCTTTGTGGCAAAATGAAAATTGGTCAACAGTGATTTTCAGATACGAATGCAGGTTTGGAATTTATCCTGATTCTAGAATAGGGTGCGTGTGGAGAGAGCCAAACAATACAAATCTACTTTGCAATGTCCAGGAAGTGCATTCTTTTCGTTATAGTCCGAGGACGAATCAGTATTGGGGGAAGAACTGACTTCATTTTGAACTTTTTGACGGGTAGATCATACGTGGATTAGATAGTGACACCAATTGTCTTTCCATCGATTAAGCTCAACTTTGTTTACATGCATGATATGCATTAAGGATTGCAATGGAATTTTTGTAAATCAACAATATTGAGCTCCATAAAGCATCACTGTTTCAATAATCTACTACTCAATTTTAATTATCCCTAGAAATTGCGGTGGTGTACTTTTGACTCACACATGCCAAACAACTTTAAGACGATTTACACAGCTACGTCTTTTTGCGGATATCATGTTTTTAGTTCAGTATTTTAATGACATACAAAATAATAGTACTACTTTACTCATGAAGGCTCAATATCATACTAAGCTGGATAAGACAGAGGATAATTTGAGCCTAGGGAGATTAAGCAAGTATTAGAACATCGTGGTCGATGGTCGAATCATGGGCAATTTCAAATGCATCTAATTGGATTTAATTTATAGGTACAAAATTTTAATTTTAACCTCAAAAGATACGTTTATTTACTAATGTCTTTTATCAGAATTAAATTCAATTAGCAAATATCTTAAAACCCAAAATCGATAGAAAAATATGTAAAGCAACTTTTCAGTAAAATGAATGGGGATATTCAAACTCATATTATTATGTATGTTAAGGTTTTCATAAATATTGTTAATATTAAGGACAAAATAAAATATAATATTTAGTGGTAAGCCGATCTTTATTTCTTAATACTTCAAAGAAAGTACTCCCACTTTGATGTCCTAATTTTTTCAATACAATCATAAAATATTTTAAACAACACAATTTGTGAATTTTTCTATTAATTTCATTATTCATTATTGGTTGATTATTAGGTTGAAGTCTACACTTTATGATGGCCTGAATATTTCAAGAACTCCTATATGTTTTAACAATCTTAATATAATTTATCATGTGTGTATCATGGTGGAAAATTATATTAAAGGAAGCACACGTCTTCCTAGAATGTTAATACAGTTGAAAGAATCAATTATTCTCACTGCTTTTATCAACCAAATCCTGATCATATCTTCACAAATCACTGAGGTTAATATTTTCATTAGTTAGTCTTCTCATTCATGAAATACCATTAGATAATTTAAAATATTATAACTCTTGTCAAAAAAACTGCTTTCTATTGTCACTCATACTAAACTACCTTTCCCACGTACGCCTTTCCTTAAAAGTTTGAAATTTGTCCGTAAAATTATATATTTCTTTTTATTAGCACTATAAACTTTGTAAAGAGTTTGTCTTTAAATTCCTAGCAAATATTTTAAAAACACAAATATAAATTTAATATTAATAATATTAATCATAAAATATCTAAATTATAAGTCCTACTTTTACAAAATAAATTGCAGTGAATTGAGCAATAATGTATCTAATAAATTCCTGTTTTCCTTAAATTCCGGACTGAAATGTCGAGGCAAATTGATTGACAAAATTACGCAATGAGATAAACACAGACAATCGTTTTATCCGTTTGTGCGCTCGTGCTGTTGTCATTTAAGAAACATTTGCCGGATCCCCAGCCCTCAACAAACAGATTCCACTTTGTACACCCGCCATACGAGAAGCGCAAAGCCGAATCGAATCTTGTCGACATCAGACGGCCATCGTGTTCCGTTCCAAAACCTCAAAACACAAAACGCCGAGCATTAACCGTGGAAAAGTGTCCGTACACGTCACTAGACATTTTCCCGTATACAGCTGGAACTAACCGGAATTTTTCATTTCAGAGATGCACTGTCACACGCAGCGCGTCGCCTGCAGGAAACCCGTCAGATCGAATTGCTGCAGAACCTGACAGATCTGCTAAGGAAGACGTTCAGTTCGCAGTTCGTTTTCCCCGCCTTGGGCCACGACGATCCAACGGACAGGAAGGAACTGGGAAATATGTGGTCGAGATGGTTGCCGACCGATTCGATGAAAACATTTGAAACAGGTATGATCCGATATTTCAACTTGTGTCGCTACGGAAATTGGTTTTGTCATCCCCAAATGATGGCGGAACATTTTCTGACACTAATGCAAAAAAATAATAATAAAATTTATCATTCGGTTGTCACCATTGAATTTGAAAATAAAAAAATAATAATTATATTCATTTGAATAAATAGGTACGTGGTACCGTGCTGTAACAAATAAGTGTTGGCGGCTTTTGTTCGTGTATTGGGAACTCGTTTTGTACGGTCCGTGCGAAAGCTAGTGTGAAAATCTGCGGGATGATGTATCTGCGGATATGAATGAACTGGATTATGTTGCACTTGAAGTGGTTCAAATAGGCGCTTTTGCTAAGCACTTTTAAGACCGTTATCGGCTTTTATAAATTCCTTGTACACAAAATTCGTTTACGGAAATTTAAAAAAGGAAAACAGAAATGTAATTATGGTATAATGCGTCAAGTTAAAAACGAATATAAAACAAAACATATGTAATGGCACAAGATAAAAAGGCACCATATTTTTGTCGCATATATGCTATAAATCAGTTAAAATGAAAATATGCCACATCGTTGTACAATGTATTACAAAGCACAAAGCACTAAAGATTTACTTTCAAACTGTTAAAAAAGCTATAAATAAGTTCGTAATACTGAAAAAGGACATTTATTTAATTACACGCTCACTTTTATTAACGCCATACAAATTTATTTTGTGTGCGGCTAAAATATGGCACCTTAAAAATATACATAATAAATGCACGCCGCAGTTTCATTTTAAAACATTGTTGTTCGTGTAAAAAAAATAGTTCTTTCTGCACATTACAAAAGAGCGCAAAACTAGGCGAATATAAAATTCACCGACTTTTTAGAGTGAAAGAAAAAAATGCCATTAATTGTAAAAACGTGTTAACCTCATAATTTTAAACCAGTCAAGTTGTAATTTATATAAAAAGCATTATCTAATTAATTTGCATTATGTCCACATTTATGAACAATGTCTTTAAATGCATCAGAATTTTAAACCAATTCTTTTAACGAAATTAAACGATAGAAGGTGGCGAATTTTCTAAAATTTATGCAGAGCGTGACAATAAGCTGATATCTTTTTAAATGCAATTTCTTTCTCATTCAATTTTCATTTTCCAAGTTAATGCAACTTTAAGTGCATATTAAACACAGTGTCTCAAATATGCAAAAAATTCCTTTATTAAATATTGATTCAATCACGAAATTTGATATTTTAGCGCTTAATTTTAAGGCACTTTTATTTTTAATACATGAGATAAAAGTTTAAAACAACTTTTTTATAATTGTTCGTTGTTTCATGCAAAATGGATACGTATCGTCATTATATATTTATCAATTTTATGTGTAATGCCCGAAAGATATTTTGTAAACGATGCAAATTATTTACATGAAAAAATTCCCTGAGCTTTCGAAGCTGCTTTTATTTAAAAGTGAATATTGATTGTTTGTAAACTTCTCATATGAAGACGTGTTTTCATTATAAAATTATACAGTGAATTATGCTGTAGTGAATCCTATAATAAATATCATAAAACATACATACTCTCAATATAATCGAGAAAAATATAATTTACAAGTGGAATATGGCAATTCGTCGATAAGCAGATAAAATTTATGGCCCCAATAAAACTAAAACTGCCTTTAATTTGGGAATGCGTAAACGTACACCGAACGTAGGTGGGTATCCATATTTATATCCGAATGCATGAAGGAATAACGTTGGCTTTTACGGTTCTGGCAATAAATCCAACGGGATGAAATGGTATGTCAGGAATTTTATATAAATGTATTTTCATATTGCGATGGAATCATTGTGCGCACTGCATCTAGACTTTTGACTTTCCCCAGGTTCTTTACTTAAATTATGCACTTTTTTATTAAATTGTTTAGGGAAATTTGAAATATGACGTACCTTCGTTTCCACTCCTTAATATACGTTTTACGTTGCACTGAACTGTTGTAATTATATTTTTATATTATTTGGAAAATGATTTCTTCTGTGAGAGTTAAATTAATCTACGTTAATACCATAACGAGTTATTTTATGTTATAAAGTAGGAAATAAATTAAAGTAGTGGTGTGTTTAAGAATTGTTAAATATAGTATAGACACACCTTATCACACAAAAGGAAAGACAATAATCTGCATTTAACTTTAAATATCAAACAAAATCAATGTCACCTCAATGAATTATTTGCTTTGTTTCAAACCAACTGAATCAATATATTTAATTAGTGATGAGACATGGTTGCATATGCAAGTGCAACTAACAATTTATAAACAGGTATTTTATTAACAAATTTACTTAATGATGCATCGAATCCATCAAAACCGACTGTATAAATTATTATGCGCTCAAATTGTTGCAATTTGCAAACAGACCAAATCTAAAATACGTATATTACCTGTGCAATTTTCGGCTGCAAATGACAAATTATGTTCTAATGCAAACAATATTATTAAATTGATTCCGGCTTCATCAGGAATTTTGCTAATAGATTTGGATAAAATATTCATATTACAAACTGTTCAGTGCATAGTCTGAACACAATAACAGTTTCATATAACAAAAGACACAGCAAACAATTAATAATATCATAAATCCCGAAAGTACGTAGTAAAACCCTTTCCAGTCGTAAAGTCTGTCTTCCCCTTATTTATTAATAAATTTAATAAGCGTATATATAAATACATATCCGAACCATAAATTGCCGTCCTTTAATATCCCAACAAATTTTATTAAGATGTGTAGTAGGGTAATAAAGAAATCATTGCAGAAAAGGAGAAAACGGAAAGCCAACAGTTGCCGGTCTGGGAGCTCAATAAGGACAAAGTATTTTCAAAGGGAGAACTACCCGTAAACTAGGTGATCTACTACTGTCGTTCAGCTTTTCTTTTTCACGTAGCAAAGTAGTAATTCTTTAAAAACATTCTTCAAGAAATATATCTCTGTATTGAATAGGTTTACTTTCAGGCCAACTGGGATAAGAATTACTAATCAATGTCGAAACGACCTAAATATGTACCTTTGAAGTTCAAATAAATTTCGTCCGTCCTTTTATATTCTTCCGTTTGACCTACTGTTATGTCAAAGTTAATTAGATTTTCACAGTTTGTCAATCACAAAGTTTTATTCGATAGACGTTTGTAAAAGGATTATGTCCAGAAACTGAAATTTTCGCATATCTTTTCATTTAAATAAATATGATTGATGTAAACCAAAAATAAACATTTATTATTTACAAATTACGTAATTTATTTATTTACATTAGGTATGTAAAATAGTATAATAAATTTAATGCAAAATCCCTGTAAATATTTAATTTGTCCTATTTATCCTATTTGTAAAAACCCAAACAAATACACACAATAATTTAATGCGAAAATACAATTGGGAATTTTAATAATTTATATATCTATTGAATTTTGGTTTATTATATCAACATTTTGCAATTAACGAGTAGTAATAAATCCGTATTTTGCCAATATTGAAAGTCTCAAAAATTCTAGCGCAAATGGAGGTTGTTTGATATATAATGTTTAATAATTGGTTGAGTTGAATTGATTCCTCTACTTAATAATCATTTTCAATGCATATTGTGTACATTTATTTATCATTGTTAATTTATACTTAATTTAAAATTTATGGAATAATAGACATCAAAGTAAGACTTTCTGAGATAATTTGTATTTTTTTTAATACTTTGATAATCTAGACAATGTAAAATGTTTTGTTTTTGCTCAATAATAGTCCGCCGACTTAAATTATATTCAAGAAACACTTTAAACTTAAATATTCACAATTCCATTTTACATCAGCATTATTCATTTAGTTTAGTGACGTTTTCAGTGTCATTAAACACACTATACAAAGAAACTACATCAGATAGAATGGAATGAAAGATGAAATGTAAAACACGTTTCATTATGTTAATGCATATAATTTAGTAAAATTACTTCTGGGAAGACGATTACAAATTTGCATTTATAAAGAATACTATTTAGGTACGTTTACTTCTTCGTGAAAACAAGGAAAATTTCATATTTATGACAGACTGTTTTCAGCATTTAAAACGTCAAAAATATGCCTGAATTAAATTAATTTAATTTCACATTTTTTTAATTTCTTTGTCTGTAAATATTTGTTTTTATATTTCTGAAAATGCTCTCCAAGCAATTACATGTTTTGCATGCTGCTTTTAATCGTCGAATATTTAACTAAACGTGGAATTTATATCAAGACAAAATCAACGTTATTTGAAATTCCATATTGTTGTCTTAATTAAACTAAATAAGAACGTGATCTTCTTTTGCAAGAAACTAATTTAATTTCTATTAAGATTTCTAATTAAGTAAGGATTACGTGTGTTTGTTGACTGAGGTAATTTAAGACGCTTTCAATTTATTTTCACTACACAAATGGATTTAATGGGAAATTGAAAAATTGTTTGTTAGTTATTTTAGTAGTTTACGCCTAGTTTTAATTATATTTGTAATCAGTGTCCATTTTCAGACCACTATTTGATATTAAATTAACACAAATATACTCCATTTAATACGTATAAACCAGAAGCAGCCAATTGTTTCAGTTTAATTAATTTTCCTTCTCTTGTTTTCAATTTGTATTACATTACCACTTGCATAAATCCTATTTGCAACAAAACTCTCGGACTATCAACAGTACCATCCAACATAAACAAAACTGCCACACATATTTTAAAGTTTATTCAGCAGCAAAAATAAAATGCACGCCGTATTTATTAGTTTCAGTTTTCGATGGGAAGTTTACAGATTCCGTCAGTAACTGCTAATACTCTTTTCACGTAGATGTGAATTGCCGGCGAAAGCAATTTCATTTGTGGCTTGCATCAGTTCGATGCACGATAGTAATGGATTGGATTTGAAGAGGAACTTAAAACTGGATTATTCGCGGCGGACGAAGAATTTAAAGTAAATATTGCCAGGGAATTGGTAATTATACTTCCGGATGAAATTGTATTGTTATATTTCAAAAAGCAATAACGGGAACTTTATTTATGCACTGGGGAATTTTAGTTTAGTTTGTTTTAATGACGTAGTAAAACAACACTTTTACAACTTTGTGGTTTCCATTAAAATTATTATACAAATTTTTCGAAGCAATGTTTATGGTATGTGCTATTTTTACGAAATTGTATTATATATTTACTTGTTTTTCTATTAATAAAAACTTCATATTTATTAATTATTACAAGGATATTGTTTATAAAGGTAGAATGATGTATATGCATTGGTCATAAATTTGATTGATCCATAACTATATATTTTATTTCGTGCGTCCATGTGCAAATATGCAATATAATCTTTATTGCAAATGAGCTGAAATAAAATAACGAATCTATTTTATTAGACTATTCCGATTTACTGGGGCATTTCAATTTCATTTTATTACATTTCATTTAAGAAATCGTTAATGGCTGAGTTACAGCTCTCACTTCAATTTCAACACACAGAATAAATATTTTATTAGTAATTAATTATAGCCATAAAGAGATGTAATTGGTGTAGAAAAATGCCGATAAATGTCAAGGCGGAGACCATTTATATAAATCAATTGTCAGGTGGAGTGGTTATAAAAATTAAATTTTATTTGAGTGTGCTCTCTCATGAAAAATATTACATTGTCTTAATGTTTTTCGTGGTAGCAGATACATCTCGCTAATACAGATTAATTGTCTTGTGAGTGGGTTTCATCAAATAATTTATTCCTCTTAAGTGCTTTCTGGGAAATTAATTTTCCATAACACCTTTTGAATGGGGATTTTATTAAAATCAGCGGATGGTGCATCAATCTTTTCGTAATTGATTGATCTGATTCTTTTAAAATAAAAACGAGCCGTCTCGCCTTTACCGTGCCTCACACATTAAAATTTCTGTTGTGAACAATTCATCCGAAACCATCCGAAACCGTTTTGTTACTTCCATTCATCTTTATAACGGTCTTTGTTGTAATATCGTTTCATTATATTAGATCAAGTTTTTTGAAGTGAAAACTTCTTTAGCCGCGTTGGGCACTTTTTGGTAGGGGAAAATCTTATGGGTTCGCGTCACCAACATGCTCGTCCTTCTCTTGTTAATAAATTCAGAAAAAAGTTGTTGATTTGAATGGTACCCTCGGTTGCTCGACTAACTAACTATGTGGGGGGGTAAGTTTAGAAGGTAAATTTCCCAAATAATAGTTCACTTGAAATCAAGTAATCGGTTGTACATATTTTGGTTCCAATTACAATCGAAGGAGGGATGTTTATTAAGCAAAAGTAAAACATACTTGATTTTTATACCGTCAACAAAAGTGTGTAAACTGAAAATTTGCCTTTCCTAACAAATAATAATAGATTTAATGTATTTTTAAAAGTGAAAAATTCTTTAGTCGCATTGGGCACTTTTTGGTAGGGAAATATTATGCATTCGCGTCATTCACATGCCCAAGACAGGCGCATACGCAGTGTGCTGTGCACCTTAGACATTTTTTGGATGGGTGAAATCTGGTGCATTCGCGTCACCGACATGTTTATACCAGTATATCTGTAGCTATCTTATAAGTGAAATTGAATGGATTTACTGAAAAATTTATTTAAATATTCCCAGTGATCGAAAACTCAGTACTACAAAACATAAAACGACAATCGATAAATTTGAATCAAACATTTTCATTTCTTACTTTAGTTACCATAAGCCTATTGTATTTTTTAGTACAAAATGAAATAATTGAAAGTACAAAAAGTCTAAGTATTGATGAAATTAATGATGACAATGATGCAAACAATTAAAATAATGTTAAAAATCAAGTACATTGAACTTTATGTAAATGCAAATACTATCAATAAATAATATGATCTTGTACGGCTCGTAATATATTTAATTAATAAAAAACCATATAAACATGCATAAAATTGTTGCTCGGAGTGTTAATAGATGTGGAAACCAGATTGATGTTGATAAATTTAATTCAAACATTATGAAATTTCAAATTTAAATAGTAAAGGTTCTAAGTTTCTTTCGGCAGTCTCTATCACTGCCAACTTTAAATTTTTGTATTGTGCACCACAATTTTCGTAATAGTATTTTTTTACAAGAAGCAAATGAATTTTTATAAGAGTCACCGACGGTATACAAATAGTGTTTCAACATACGAGCCAAAAGTGTATGGGGATGAATATTTATCACGACAAGCCGTATTTTATGGTAGCATAAACAGTTTGCCGGATATATGTATATCTCCGGACATGCTTTACAGTTAAATACATATTTAAACGCATACGTTATGTCGGGATTTACTTACTTCGAAACAGTTCCTTCGCGTATCTTCCAGATTAAAAATACAATATTTATGGGCAAGATATCAGAGGCAATATCCCACAGAATACCAATGGCGATGGATCGAAGCGGACGAAAGAAATGCACGGGAGCGTTTTGTTGTGTGCCGGCATTCGAAATCTGCTGAAGAGGACGGACCGATCGTCAGTACGTAGATGTAGCCTTCCAATTTACTGGGTGGCCGTAGGGCACATCCGAAACTGTCCCCGCGGGATCGGTGACACATTTCCAGTGGCGCTAACACATCATAAACATTTCGACGGGTCAGTACGGGCGGCGGTGTCAACACGACGACCGCGTCGTTCCGCTTATCAAACGTTATATCTTATGCATGGTTCTGGGTCTTGCGATCGCCAGTTTTTACGCCCCGTTTTAATCTGACCGACGATCAGCAGCCCGGACTTGGATTAAACCCGATTCAACCGTCTCATCGTGTTTTGCATGTGAATGGAACTTGACACTTTTGAGCGCGCTAATTTTGGACGTTGTTTTACTAAATTTGTCGCATTCGCCAGAATTTTAAATGATTCCGCATTCACCAATATTTAAACTAGTAATCACTTTTAATTATAAAATGCACGAAATAATAACAATTTTAAATTCAATTCATTACACTTTAATAACTTTAAATAGTATGTATATATACACTATCGCTCATATGTAGAGCAACAAATTAAAAAACATAAACATTTTATTAAAAGAGCAATTATTTTGAATTTAAATTAATTTTATAATTAATAAGTGTCTAAACATTTCGTACGTCAAGTTCATTAGTAAAGCAACCAAACCTTATATAATTTATTTCTGTGCCCGACATCGTTCCTTAAAGCTAAAAATGCCTAGAAGCGTCCATTTAACTATACAAATTAAACAATAAATTGTAGAAAAGTTTCAAAATGGTGAAAAACGACGATTTCCAATTTTAACAGAAGGAATACACTAGAAGGAGTTCCCAAAAAAGGTAGAAAACGCAAGACTAACAGAGCTGTGGACAGGAAAACAAAAACGCTTGTTGTTCGAGATACTTTTATCAGCACATCCCGCATAAATCAAAAAATAAACGAACTCAGTATGTTGGTGAGTACCATAAAAGGAAGACTAACTATAGGACAAAGAAACTATTATTTGCAAGAGAACAAGTGAACTGGACAGTGGGCAATGGAAAACAACATTGTTTTCCGATGACATTCAGCACCAATTATTCAAATCGGATGGTATTTCATAGGCGTGAGGACCAATTAATGAAAAGTATAATCCCAAGTACACTAAACGCACTGTGAAGCATGGTGGAGGAGACGTTATGGTTTGGTATGTGTTTCTGGATTTGGCATTGGCCCACTGGTTAAGTCAGACGGGATAATGGATCGTTTTGTTTATGGTGACATTCTCTAGAATTATATGCTTCCATTTGAGGAAGGTAACATCAGTTTAAGGTGAATCTTCCAGCACGACAACGATTCGAAACATACGTCTAAGTTAGTTAAAGAATGGGTCGCTTCTCAAAGAGTATGTGTCACACCTTGACCAGCACAAAACCCAGACCTCAATCCAGTAGAGTGAGGAGAAATTGATCGGAAAATCCCTGTTAAAAGACTGTCAAATATGAAAGAACTCTACAAAGAAGTTCAAAATTACTCGAAAGTAATTTCGAAAGATTATTTTGAAAAGTAACCAAACTCAATGGCGAAAAAATGTTTATAAATTATTAAAAATAATGGGTATGCTACTAGATACTAAATAACAAAATGCTAAATGTACGTAAAGTTGTTTTATTTTAAAATTACTCTACTTTTGACCCTTGAATATTTTTCAAATAATAAATACCTAACAACCCACTAATAAACAATTATATTGGTGTATTGTTTTTATAAAACATACTGCAAAACTGACAATAATATGGATATTTAAACGTACACTTTTATCAAGACAAAAGAAAATTTCTACGTTGCTCTACATATGAGCGATAGTATTAAGTCTAAATCCAATATTGGCTAGTATATAAGAACAATCAATTTTGCCATGAAATATATTAACAAGAAATTTTGCTGTCGTTTTTTCTCTTCTTACTAGCAGTGAATCTATAGAATGTTCTTGAAGCAATAGATTGTGATCGGTGTTACGAATAGGGTATACATTGCTCTTACGAATGCTCAAGTACTTAAGGTATCGTCGTTCCATAGAATCTAAGGCAATTTGATGGCAAGTGTAAAACGAGACAAATCCCAAGATCTTGGAAGCTGATGATAAAAAAGAAACTTCCATTATTTGCGACACAAAAGATAATTTGTTGTTAAATAAAACGTCCAGATCTTTACAGCAATCCTTCCTCACCAGCACGAATCCATTTATGTTGTATGAAAATTTGACTGGCAATTTACGTTTGGTGTAACAATAATTTGTGTATATTTAGCTGGAGATTATTATTCTGACACCACCAGTGTCAATATCACTTTGTAGAGTAAGGGTTTGTACAAAACTATCGGGGCTAGACTACACCACAAAACCAAACTCAACAAGTCATTGATGAATGAAAAAAAATATAGGGGTCCCAAGTTAGACCCCTGCGGTACGCCAGAGGATGCAGTGTAAGATCTAAATCCATTGTATTTGACGTAAGTTCTATTTCATATATAACTCACAATAAAATTAATAAGACAATCTGACTTTTACGATCTGTTGACGAACTTATATCATGATATTCAATATTAAAAACTAATTAATTAGTAATTAAATATTAATCTTTATAGTATTAATACAATTTTAAATATGAAATGACTAATTAAATTAAAGTAAAATAATTTTTAAAACTATAAAGTTATTTGATATAATTAAATTTAAATATTCTAATATTAGTTTATTGAAATATTCAAATACTATAAACTAATTTTTGCATGATCGGTGTGTGATTGGCCTGATCTATGCGTGATAGGTACGTGATTGTTCATGATTGGCGCATGATCGGTGCGTGATTATGCGTAATTGATGCGTGATCGGTGCGTGATTGAATAATAGAATCATTGGGATTTGCTTATATTATTTGGAGTACACACTTTTATAAGATTCAGATATTAGAGAACCTTAATCTGAGAAGATTAAAAAATATGTTTTGAAATATGTCATTCGAATATACAGGTCGATATATTATATCAAAACAGTAGTGGCAAATATGTTGTTTATTGTTTTTTCTATAATTTTTGTGTATATTATACTACTGGTCAATCTAATTTTATTCTTTAAAAAATACTTTATATTTTAAATCAAAATTATATATTATATGTTATACTCTATAGCCTTTCAGTTCTTTCTCTGAATTTAAATGGATTATTTACTAACGGTCTTTTGACTCAGATTTAATCATTATAAATTCCTTTAAAAATTATAGTTGATTTATGTAAGGTCAATTCAGTCAATGTCAAGATAATACTGTATAAAACAACAATAGTAAATTATTATTTTAACATTTCACATTTAAAAAAAGAGTTATGGATAAAATCTTTAACGTTTTAAAAAGTTACTATAACAGTAACCTCTACTGTATATATTTTCCGGAACAATTATTGTTATACCTTATTTCCTACTGAATTTTTTTACATGGAAAAATTTTGGATAGAAAACATTAGTCTGATAAATAATTCATATCGGAATTGTGGCATTTGAACGAGTAAACGGCGTCTCGGAAGATAAAAATGACCACACGTACGCTAATCTGTCCCTTGTATGCAACGTACGGAGGCTCTGAAAAATGGCCGGGATCAGATTCAGTTGTTTATGAAAGAGTAATCCAGATTTATGGATATATTTTGATCAAGTCGCGTGGACATTCTCTCTAGATATTGTCCTTAAACCATATTAAGATCTCTTGTGTATATTACTTTTTCTCATAAAAAAATATAATTTTTATAATTGTTTTTAAACTTTATGAAATTTATATATTTTTAATAATGAAAAACATGAAATAGCATACTCCCAAGATATTTCCTTAAACCAGTTTAACATTCTCTGCGTACATTCCTTTTACAGAAAAAAAATAAATAATTTATAATTATCCTTAAAAAAAATTAAGATCCCCTGTGAATATTCATTCTGTTTTTTACTAAAAAAATTACGAAATTCATGTATATTTTTTCTAATAAAAAACCTGAAATGTTAATATGTTAAATAATTGTGTTCCAACGTTCCAATTTAATGTAACGTGTATGCAAACAGTCAAGTGAATAAAATTGTTAATAAAATCAACGGAATGTCATTGTGTGCGCCACTGAAACTTTGTTTTATGTATTGCAATTTGTTTCTCGCCGTTAGGATTCTGATTTTGAAATAGCTTTCTTATATCCTTCCCATACTGATGCGGTAGCGAGAAGAAACTCAATAAAGAAAATATTTCTAACCAGATTCTTAGTATAAATAAAACTTCAATTTCGTTGTTATTGGGAATGCCGAAGTAATTTCGACGAAAATACTGGCTATATTTTAATATAATTTTATTGATCCACTGATATTACTTTTTTATTACTGTTAATATCCATTAATAATTTGTTTTTAATGAGAACAGCATATTTCCTAATAAAGTATAAAATTTTTCAACAGTTAAGTTGTGAAAACCCCTTGAAATTAATAATTGTCCAAGCGCATTAATAAACTACTTCTGACATCCGAAACGTCGCCGGAAATGAGAAATTATATCCTAAATGTGCATTTTTTGTTCCAGGCGGTTACTATATAATCGAGCGCAAACAACTGAAACTTCAAATTGTTGTTCTGAACACAAACTTAATGAAGAAAAATGACAACAACGATGATGCTGCCGCCAAACAATGGGATTGGCTTGAAAAAGTGCTGAACAAGTTTCAGCGCAACGAAGAAACGGTGAGTTTCGATTTTCCATCTAGCCTGTTTCTAGTTTGCTAATAGGATTTCGCTAAATTGTTTAATCAAATACATCCACTTTATTTACGTTGTAAATATACAAATATTTATCTCTATTAATTATAATACGTTTGTGTTTATGCATAATGTATATTTTACTATATTTGTTTTAAACGAATTTTTATTTTAAATAAAGATAGATCGTTAAATAATGTTGAAAGATCAAATTCATTTTTTACTTTTAAATAAAGTTCTTTGAACTCATATTCATTATTTTCCTTTACGGCTCCATTAATAAAATATGTTACAAAATGCGGCGGTACTTAGATTAAAATAAGGCAAAGAACAATAATAAAAAAGCGGAAATTCTCCCTGAGAGACTTTAAAATGTAAAATGTACAGAATGTTTCTTGTGTTTCATTTATTATGTTAT
Organism: Aethina tumida; assembly: GCF_024364675.1. Lineage (NCBI taxonomy): Eukaryota > Metazoa > Arthropoda > Insecta > Coleoptera > Nitidulidae > Aethina > Aethina tumida. The sequence continues at coordinate 15,588,302 of NC_065437.1, read as the reverse complement.
ACATGAGTCATTATTGGAATCTTTGTATTTAATTTAAAATTGTGCGTATATATTGCCCGTAAAACATATATTTGACATTTGGATATATCCACTTAAATAATCAATTTCGTGATGTCGGTTTTTATTCATGTTTCCTTTATAGGTTTTTTCCACTTTACGTCAAAACAAACGTAAGATAATAGCTTCTTATTACTCTTGGTTATTTATTTTCAGGACGATTTAAATAATAACGAACACATTTCATTTCAGAGTGCGTGTTGAATATGTTCCATTTTTAGTCGACTCCCTTAATATAAGTTACGCGTTTGAAAAGAGCTAAAACGAATTCAATTTTTGCATGTTATTCGAGCTAATTGAGTGCTCAGTACTCTGCAAATTATATTTTACATATGGTTCCCGTTTTCTGGCAAATCTAAAAAGTAAATACATAGCTTGGGTAAAACTACAACCAAATAAACCTTTCAAGGGAATGTTTTCCTCCATTTGTAATTCAGTGCTTGTATTTTCTATTTAATTAAACGTTCCTTTCCGGCGTGGTTCATGCCATTACATCCTTAATACGTTTAAGCTTGCGTGTTAGCATTTATTTTTGCGTGAAAGTAATTTTCTAAAATAATAATAGTACGAAGAAGGAAATTATTGCACATTTGCTCCTTTGGTAAACGTAGCATAAACGTAATTCGTGGAATGTGATATGAAAAGTAACCGCCTCGGTGAACATTAGACAATACGGCAGTAAATAATAATTTTGTAAAGACGTTAACAATTTGTGCGACGTAAATTGAAAATAAGCCCCCGATAACAATATATCTTCCGGATAAACATTTGATTAATGTAAAATCGATGGTCGATTTTTTGTTTACTTACGGTCCGAGTTTGTGTGTGCGAGGTATTTAAAGACAGATAGAAAGTTTCACACTGGAAGTAACCTTTTCTCGTGCAGGCCACTTATCATCGCCGCAAAGTTAGCTTGCGAGTCTCTATTCGTCATCAAGGAGGGAAAACATTATGTGTCGTTGCCCCGGGCGTTACAGTAATGCCCTTCACACCCGTCTTTTTTTCCACTTGACGGAAATAATTTACGTTGTTTTTATAACTGGCGGGTTTTTACGGCGGTTTTATGAATATTGGCACTGAAATTAATGTCGAGATTTTCGATAAGAATTATTACTTTTTTGCACAGTTTGTTGCCCGTCTTTAAGTACACTCATTGTTTTTCGCCAAAGCAAATCGCATGCCGTAAACTTAAAAGGACCATACAATTGAAATTCTCAATTGAAATTGGAAATATCGCGAACACAGTGATACATCCAACTCCGAGCATTCAACCGTACGTAATAGATTCCATTGTTTGGTGGCTTTGGATGCAGGAACGCCGGCAAATGAACGACATGGCACGAAACAAAAGGCCCAATGCGGTGTATAATGCATTAAAATGACATCCGGGCTTGTAGACGTGCTTCACACCATTCTACACCTCCGACAGTGATTCGTATCGTCTCGCCACCGTGCCAAAAGGGATGCGCAATTGGTTTTATACCAGATGTACTGTCTAATAAGCCGATTGGCACTACTTCAGGTGCTGGTGTTCATACAATTAAACCAGACGACGTTATTCTAAACTCGTGGGTGCCATTTCAAGGGGTGACGTGTTGGAATATAGGGAAAACGTGTTGCAGGGAAGGCTAATCAATGTTCGAAGAACAAACTAATTTAAATTGACGCTGTTTGTTTATTAATAAACTAAACAACCACTAACACAACTTGTAGTTGATAAACAACAGTGTGTCAGTTCAAAGTCTTCTTGGGCATGAAATCTATCAAAAAATTGAACATGTGCGGCATTTTAAGTCACAAAATAAACAGATAATGCTGCGGCTAATTAGCTTCCACAGAGAAATTTGAGGTTTATTAGTCGACGTTTGACATATAGAGATTTTATCTTATACGGAAAATTTAATTAACCTCATATATCACTTTCCACATTATACACCGAGCTCGGTAGTGGTGTTGATTGTCAATCAGAGTCTATATTTATTCATGGCCCTTTTGATTTTATCGATTCCGTCATGTGTGACGTTTTAATTGCCATATAGTGCACATAAATTTATAATAGAGTTTGCGATTGTCTTTTTTAGAAATTAGCCTGATTGAAATCGGTCATTGAAACCAATTGTTTCAGCTTTATTTGTAATTATGGGATCGTAAACATTCATTTTATACACATTATGAATGCACACATATTTCAGTTGTGGCAATTTATCCGGTGTTGCGCAATCTCAGTCAAAATTCAGTTGAATAAAATAATAAACAATCAATTGCAGCGTATGTGTGTATCAATCAACGCATTCAGATGAGCTCAAAAGATTCTATGGAAAAGTTAGTTACACACTTTGAACAACATGAAAGCTTTACGCAATACGTAACAGAAGTAATTACCATTAGTTGTGAAGTTTGAAGTTGAATTACCGGCCATATGGTAACTTTATATGTTATTCATTAGGTAAGATAAAGCATTCCGGCAGAGTTATGAGTGTTTAGGGAAGCGTGCAGTTTAATGACTTCGTTATGCACTAAACATTCACAAAAACAATTAAATAAACTGGTCATTTGAACTTTGCAGAGATAACGCCATCATTAATTTTCATTTGCCGAAGAGTTCCGCCGCTCCAAGTCGCTGCATTATGCTGAAAGCAATCGCTGAAGATTGATTCGTTGAAAGGATTTTCGCTGATGTTGCAAATGCGCGTAACAAATGCTTTATATATAATATAATATAATGTGTTTGTTGGCAGTTAGTCGTAAAACGTGTCCCAGTTTTTTTACTCTTAACGTGTTTGTCTTAGTGACTTCATAAGCTGCCACAAACAGCAATAGGTTATCAATTGTTTCTAAACAACAACACGTGTAAACTAAAACTTAGTTTAATAATAATAATATAAGGTATAATAAAGTGTTACTAAAGTTACTTCTTCTTTCCTTTTTTACCCTTCTTGCCTTTTTTTGCAGCTTTCTTCTTTTTAAGTATTGGAGGATCTGGTTCTATTTCATAAGTGAATGTGAACGCGTAGTTTGGAAGACACAGATATCTAATCAAAGGTAAATTTCTCAAATACAATTTACTAAAGAACATCATTAATTCTCGGGCCTCGACATGATTAAACAGTTTCACATTTGACGGTGCATACTAAAATTTAGAAAACATAGACTATATTGTTTAAATGGAGTAGTCCAATTGTACTTACATGTAAGCAATGACAAAAGCACATATTTTTAAAATAGGTGTAAACATCCACAGCATGCACTTCAGGGTGATGACTTAAAAACTGATGAACGCAATAGAAAAGTGACATAATGGCTCCAGATTGATCCAAACTGAATTTATTCTTTTTGCAAAATTTATAAACGTTCATCATCAATTCTATAAACATTGCTCTTCCTATGCCTTTTAAATAATTCGGTGTTGAGTTTTCTTAAAAAAAAAAATAACTTTTAGTAATTCAAATCCTTTAAATTTTCCTGAAATTCCTTAAAGTTTTAGTTTATTTGATCTTCTGTTGAAGTTATTCTTTAAAAGAATGAAATCAACGTCATAAAATGATTTGGAAAAAGTAAGGTAACTATTTGAATATTAATTTGAAACCTTCATGTTTCGTACTTATTAGATTTATTGCATAAACTTTAAGAGTAATCTATTCTTCTACAAAATTATTTTGACAAAAAAATAAAATTAGGAACAAAGTGTATGTCACAAGAGATGAGGTAAACTTTGATGAACTTTCATTGCTTATTATAATTATTTAAGTGATCAAAGTTGAACTTTCACATTAAATAAAATATTTAACATGTTAAAAAGTTGCCATAATAATGGCCATTATTGTATATACGTACTGATTTCGGTTTTGACATCGTTTTTGTTCTTCAATTCCATTAACATTCGCATTTTGTCCTCATTAGCGAAATACCATGTTGCAATTTTGGGCGGACGCGGCTTTACTCCCGACGGTTCAAAGGCAATCAGAGTGTTTTCCTCTTTTTCGGCTGAATTGAACCACATTGAATGACGCTGCTTGAGTAATTCATCCTCCTCTTCTACGTGCTCTTCAAAATCGACTAGAGTTACCACGAATTTACTGAGACGAGTTTCGCACTTATTTTCATGTTCGATGAGCGATTGGGTGATCAGCGGAGACAAACTAATCTTACCCATTGTGAAGTGTTTTTGTCATATAACGATTTGAATTTGATAAGATTGTCAAGCAATTGTGACAAGTTGCGTGGCGTAATTACACATTATTGTCGGGTAAAACTGGTTGGGATAAATTTTTTAGTGGTTGAAAGTTGGAAATTAATTACACCGTATTCGCAACTTCCACATTGATACAAAGTTCCGGGGCTCGCGTTCTGCGCCGTGATTGTGGAGCACATATGGAAAATCTCGAATTCGTTGAATTTTTAATTAAAAGCACTTAATGTAAAGCCAGCGTTTACAATGTCGCGTTTAATTTATGTATTTCTAAGTTGTTGAAGTTTCTTGCGGATAGTAATATTCGTGGGGAGCTGAGTGCATTGAAATTTTATGGAGTAATATACACCACAATGATGCTGACTCTCAATTCTCCGCGGTGCAGTGTTTCCGCTGCGACAGGCTGTACGAACATTTCTGCGAAACTTATAACAGTATTAAACCAAAATTATAGACGAAGGAAAGGGAAAAGTCCAAATAATGGCCCCCTAAAGAAGTTGACAAAGGTATCGGATATATTTACAAGGGAAAAGAAAAGATATAACTCAACAAATACGCACTTTTCCTCACTTTATTGTCTAAGACACTTTATAACATTTTAACAATGTCACATTTTTCACCAATACTTAAATTTCTTTTTGTCAAAGGCATTCACACAATTCTATATTTCAGAATATACAATTTCGTGGCAATACTTTGGACCAATTCCGTTCAGTGTAGTTTGCTAGGCATTTAACCTTTAGAGTGATATAAATTCACGTTCCGTGCATAGTAAGTCGGAATTTTGTTTTATGGCAATTGCAGTTATTTGTTCAAATTCCATTACAAAATATAATAAAATGTAAAACCAGATTCTATATTAATAAACTTACTTACTTATAAAAGTTTACAATTAATTTTAAGTGAAAATAAACCAGATCTGATATAGAAGTTGTTAAAAGTTGGATCTCCCACGTCTGTAGTTAACCTTAATTAATTGAAAACTTTAACTTCCTACCTATTTATAGCCTAACTATTAATGAAGATTTAATAATGGGAGTTCTAACATTTCTGGAGCCGTGGATTCAAACTACAAAGATTTTGAATTGTCATAGATTTATTATTCAAGAAATCTTCCAGCGCAAACAGCTAATTAATTTGTAAAAGATATTTAATTGGTTTCTTCTCAGAGTGAAAAAACAGGTAATATTAAAGCGATTCAATTATTTAATACCATAGGAGCACACCTTAATATGAATTTATCTTATTATTAGATTTGCCGTTCCGAGGCTTCTGATAAAATTATTACACCCACACAACTGTTCTCAATGGATTTAAGAATCCGTAGCAGTTACAAATTGTTCATGTTATCATTTCGAAAGATATGCACCTAATATATATTTAAAGCGTTTTTAGGACTCTAATTTATTTATGATATCATTTATTGCATACATTTTAAAATGCACTACAATGTTTGATTGAGAATTAAATTTTAAAAACAAAGGTTTGTTGCTCTTGTGAAATGTCCCAAATTTGAGATATTTAAATGTCCTTGTTTCGTAATTTTCATTTGCCGTGATTATAGTCACAAAGCAGTGTCCACTAAAGCCATTAAAGCACATTTGTTTTTAGAGAACCGGATATAATTACATTATTTACTAAAAAAACATTTGTAATTTAGTGTGTAGCCTGTTGTTACTTTATACTGGACAATGATTTTTATTCATAGAAGTAAAACCAAAAAATGTTTGACTCTTTTATGAAACTAATAAAGTTTTGTTATGCAAACTACTATTACCTGTTTTAATTAAAATTCAGATTATCACTGTTTACAAACGTAAACTTTAATTTATTAGAGTGGACGTTACAACTTTTTGGTTATATAATTTACATTCATTTGCTTGCCGAAAATAAACCCTCGCCGAGTTTATGACGTTTTCGCTTTATTTCAACGTTTTTAACATTCCCTAAGAATCTGGAATCTCTTATCTTGTCCATAAAATTTCGAAGTTATTTGAGTCAGGCAAATGGAGAGTTTTATTTATTTTTTTTTCCGTAAATAAGGATTGTTATCGGCAAATTTATATTATTGAGTTTATAACTTTCCGCTGGTTCAAATGTCCAACTGCATAAATTTTAAATTTCATTAAAAAATGTTTTGACAAGACAAGAATATTAGGTTGTGTCTGAAAACGTGGTGCACACCCACACGGACTGTAATTATCAGATGTTGCAACGTGTACTCCATTAAACATGGTCGCATTCTGTGTCGGGATAGCCACAAAATAGGATAAGTTTTTTTAATTAAATAATTGGTAGCCTTCGACGGAGCCTACGTGTCGGGAATATGCCGAATCTATAATCAACCATTGATTGAAGTCGAACGTCGAAACGGGGAGTGTACCGGTGTGCAAAAATGTGCCGTTCCCGTTTAAATACCATCGAACAGACCGCGCCAATCCGGACGACCGCTAACCATGTCTGGCAGCAAAGTAATAATGGGAATTCGGGCAGGGCAAAAGTGACACACAGTAAAACTTTACGGCCTGCTAATAAAGAGCGCGATATATAACTAAATGTAGCACATGGACAAGGAACGTTTTCAGGGGACTTTTACTATTGCGACGGTTTAATAAGGTTTATGATTCCCGCGGGACCCTTCAATTAATTTAAAGCCGTTTTCATGGCATGATCGTAATCAATTGCCTGGGCACATTATGTACCAGATTAGTTAGGCATTTAAAATATGGAATCAATATCAAAGCCGGTCGCCATAAAATTTTACTCATTAGCGCCTTCCAGTTCACATGCATACCGAGGCCGTCACAAAATGAAAATCTGTTACATAATTTTTTTATAATAATAACTGTGTTTGCATAAATTAATGCAATACAAAATGTGCATACACATTCAATTATAAACATAAAAATTCTTAACAAACAATAATTAAATTACACAAATGTATACTTTCTAATTTCACCATTAAACTTTTTAAAATTATCATAATGCTCTTTATTATTTGGTAATTTATTATGTATTTGTAAACCCCTTATAAAATAAACTTTTGTTTCAATATCGAGCTTTAGAAGATTTAATATACAAATCCTCTTGTCCTCTTGTATGTATCAAATTTTGCTTTGAAATATTCTCTATAATATAAGGAATATTATAGAGAATATTCATTATTCATTAAATTTATTTACCATATTTTGTTATTCACTTACGTTCGGAACCTTTTTTGTTCTGTAATGTACTTTTGAAATCTATTTGTTTATATGTCACATCATTTCTTAGCTGTTTATATGACTTTCAATATTTTCAATTCTTAGTAAAAATAGCTTTTTTATACCTTATACATCTTTCTTTAATAGTTTTTAATAGTCCTTCATTGACCCACTTATTCTCAACAAATTTAGCAGAAATATTCTTAGTTTTTATATCGCACATTTTATTTGGATTGTTAACAATACTAAATTTATGCATAAATATTTATATTCGTTACTAAGTTGTTCCAATTTTCATCCAACAATCTCATTTTAAATATTTGCTTATAGTAAATGTAAGCAAATTATGTGAATATGATAAATGAACTTTGTTTCTGTAATTTTAAAGTAATTTATTCATAATAATTTATTATAAAAAAACTTTTTTGCCCACCTGATTACTTGAAGGAAGATCACACAAAAGATTGCGGTGACACTAATTTGTACATTAATTAATTGCGATGTAACAATGCATCGATCTTTTTGACGTAATTGTTGTATTTGTATTGTCCCAAAAACTTATTACCAACTCCCTGAAATTCTCTCAAGTGAACTGCGTTTAAACATTCATTAAATACATTCTTGTTGAACAATGGTTTTAGAAACCATTCGAAATACACACTTGACTCAAACTTTTTGGTAATATCTGTAATTTATTTTTCAGGAAGCAAATACTTATTGAATACGCTACTTAAATTACAAAGAATTTCAATTAGCCATTTTTCTTCTGTTTACACAGTTTATATTACATAATTATATAAAATATCAAGATTTAACAACTACACTACTTCTTACTCATTCTATCCCAAATTATTATTCATTTAATTTTTAATTTTATTTTATTTACTGTTGAAAAATATAAGTGAATAACAAAGGTAACTGAAAATCAACAAAAACATCTGTACAGTTTTTTTCTTCCAATCGAAACAAACTGTCGGATGTGAAATTTATATACCTTTCTTTAACAAACAAAATGTTTATTTTACTATAATCACCTATTCATAAATAGATAAGTTTAAATATTCTTGGAAATGTTTTTTTTCTAATATATTAGTGTCTCACCATTATATTGCCATAATATTTTGATCACTTTTATAAAGAATATATTTACTGCATTTTATGATTACATCCAGTTTATGAAAAAAATATTTTAGCATGCAAATGAGAAAGCACTTTCTTAAAATGTAATAAAATTTAATATTTTAATCAGTATAAATTGCATTTACTAAATTATGTATGGCCCTTTTTTGCATAAGGCGTTATGATATTACTTTATAATTTTAATTATATACATTCTTGCATAAGTTTTTCACGCAAGGTATACAAACTTATTGCTAAAAAGTCCCCTCAACAAAAAAAAAATAAAACTTACTTTTTAATGCATTTTCAAAAATGACAAATAGGCAAACGTTATCCTTTGATCCACTACATTAATTTTTCAGCACATATTATAATTTGCGTTAAATAATTACGTTATATGAAAGCATAGTAAAACTATGATTACATCAGCTAAATGGTTGAAATATTATAATTCAAAACATTTTGCAATTAGTTTTTGGCATAAATTGCGATTAATATAAAATAGATTTAATATTGGAGCACACAATCCAATTTGTGATATGAAAGCTTTTACTATAATTAAATTTATTACTTACTTCAGACGTGATATTACATGTAATATTTGAAATTTATTAATCTCCTAATTAATTTTATTGATTTTGGCTTACAGACTAGCATAAAATTAATTACAATCAACCGTTTTTAATAATTTCTTACGAGCATAAATATATGTGATCATTTAACAATACAAATCTAATAACAAAAAAATGTTGTTGACGGCAAATAAACCCTACACCTACACGATTATACATATTTAACATGCTTTAATGCGAGAACGCAGACATTTTAAGGGATGATTAATAGAGACAAGCTCTACAGCAACATTAGCAATTTACACAGTCGACGAGTATTAATTCATTGTAATATTTTTGCGCAAAATATCCGCGTGATCATCGTTAACTGTCCGGGCGTGTCACATAAAACGGGGCGTAAGTGTGAATAGAAAAATTGAGGATAATTAAAATTTTGCGGAAGAGTAATAAACGATGCGGTTTATAGAAGGTTTAATTAGACACTTTAAATCACCGGTGTGTTACGCCATTGCTAGCCTGTAAATAAATTCAGACGCTTTGACAAAATGTATCATTGTCAGCAAATGTCCGTGTTAATCTTCAAGACAAATAATGCGCTGCCCCATCCCCATTTCCTATTTTTATTCTGCACCGGTGTACTGTGAACCGGTGAAAAATTTTAAAAGGTGCTGTTTTTGTTAATTTTACATTGTTATTGTTTGTGGGAGACATGTTTATCATCAATTTAACAAATATCATAAACAATTATAACTATTTTCGATGAAATTAATTTGCCACTGGGTTTTTTCCTAAATATTAATTGACGTCCATTAAACTGGACAATTAGTATGCAAATGTGTAACTGAATTTCTGCAAAATAAATTATTAATAAATTAAATTATTCATTTATGACTAATACTATAATTTATGGAGGGCCATAATTTTATTATTAATGTCAATCGAACAAGCTTTTAAATTTTATTCCACCCAACTAGTTATATTGAGGTGATTTTGTTAATTACTCTGACATTGTGCCATAGACCACAATAGCCTGAAAACTGAAATATCATTATTTTGACAAAAGGAATATCAAAACAAATTTTATGTATATACAGGGCATGTAATATACGTCAATATTGATGCGTTATTAATAATTATATTATTGTATTAATTGTAACTTGCGCATGAATGTTTCCCAATTATCTTTGCATCGTAAATAAGTTAGAGAATTAAGTAAATGTAAAGCCGGATGATGAACGTTAATTAATTCCATTTGCGTACTTTCTATCATCGGGAATCCGAAAATCAAGTGCCGGCTTGTTTTATTAATTTATTTACATTTAAGTAAGCACTAACTGACGGGCCAGCCATTCGCCCATCCGCGAGCGTTATTTAATTAAAAACTTGATAAGAATATTTATATTGTACGAAAGCGCTTGATGGGCAGCGAAAAACAGATGCTCACTCTGGTTCCTGATGAGAATTTGTTATTACGTTCAAATCTCTTGCAGTCCCTCCCGAATTACTTTTTTATTGAATTTGGCTATACTTTGGTAACGCAATTTTTCTTCACGAAATTGCGTTATAATTGATAGTACCCTTATTCAGCGAATTTAAATACATAATTAGGTGCCATAAATTTACACGGAGGATCTTATTAAATTTGCAAATTGGAAAACGTCGCTTGTATCATTCTTAATAACCGGAAAATTACGGACAACGACCCAATTGTCAATGAACGATTGTATTTCGGCGGTTTATAAGAAGACCGGAATGAGTGTGTAACAAAATCTTGACGGTAAAACCCGTAACATAATCCCGTTATAAAAGAGTTTTCCTGGCAGATAATTGTCCATCACAACTTAAGTCCATATCTAATAACAGATATTGGGCGCCAAGTGTTCAAGGGTTGGTCGATGAAGGGCACGTCCAGCGACTCTTCATCCGTGGGGGGTCAAGTATGTCACGAGGGCCTTTCAATCCCTTTAAATGTCCACTACACTAACTCATTTCTTGTTGCTGCTTCGGCCGCTACTTATAATTCCTCTCGTCCTGAAACCCCCGGTCCTCAGCTTAACGACGTAACTTAGTTTCAAGTAGACTAAATTTTAACTTGGCCAGAAATTTATGACCATTACGAGTTTTGTGCGACTGCTTAACTAATATTGCCGGCCGTTTCTAACACTAAAATTGCCCCTAATGCCCTCTGCCATTGTTTCAATTACCGAAACTCGATACTTGAGTTATGTCGTTAAGCATTGTACATAAATAATCGATTTAATTGTTCGGTGATTGCGATTCATTTAAGCAATTAGTGAGATTTGTCATTTAAATAATTAAAACATGTACGTGTTTTTAGTGAGGTCATTACTAGATTCGAAATTAATCTTGACCAGCACAAACTCAACTTTGCTGTTAAGTTCCTAAACTCCGAATCTCCTAATTACTGAATATACGGACGTAATAATTTCTAAACCGTTAAACAATGACGGGGAATGATACAAAGGTGGGGTGAAAAAGCCCCGTCTGATTAAGTACGTCTTGCAACCCGGGTATTAACTTTGCACCGAAAATTATATTATCCACTGTGCAGTTCTCGTCCTTATTAAGTCATTAATACTGCACTAGCACGTAGTTTCTTGACTAATTTATAAGGAATGATCGCTGCTGCAATACCGACACAACTTCTAGGTAGACAAATTTCAAATAACACTCCTCTCCCGACCGCAAATTCAGGATAAGGGAAAGTTACATGACTGAGACGACTTTGTCGAGTTCCCGGAGCCGAAATTACGCATGCACTCAAGACAATGGCATGTTACTGCGAACTATTGCGAGCTACTGTTCAATCGATTGTTAAATAATGTTAAATGATGGCTGACCTTAATTGTCGCCCAAAATTGGAATCTATTTTTGCAACGTAAACGGGGTCACCTAAATTTTCGGCAAGATAATGCCGTCCGTGGCTTTCAATATTAATGATAATATAGACATCACGCCCGTGAAATAAACATTCGGTTCTAAAAATACGGCGGCGTTAATAAGTTTTAGTTATCCAAGGATAATAGAATTTTAACGAGCCAGGCCAAAATAAATTTAATCAAGCGAGTGACTGCGATTTAATAATTATAATTCACGGTGTCACATATGGTTATATTAATGTCGTACAAATAAAACGTCCACGAGACAAAATAAAATAATCAATAGCACGTTGGCGTGCTTTACCAGAAATGTACAAATACAATCAGGGCGTATGTTAATTGAATTACTCGCTGGAAATTATTCAATAACATAATTTTCTTTGTTGACATAATTACAGGTTGTGTTTTTTTGTTTACAATGTTCTTTGAAATTAAATTAAAAATATGCAGTTGTGGTAAATATTTATTGAAATGAAAATGTTCAAATGCACATAATGAAATCGATTTTTTTAATCTAATAAAACGAAGAGCTCCGTATAAATTCTTCTCCTATTCGATAAATGGAATTTAGCGCGGTATAAAACAGGTTTAAGAATTTTATTCTTATTAATCTAATAAGTTTTAATTCTCTTTTAACTGGATTTCCACACTTTTCCGTTGATTCTTTAAATTGCTTTCCTTTGGCTAAAATCAACCAAACTTCATTATAGATTTTACCCTTTCTTAGCTTTAGATCTGACCTAATTCTCCTCTTACAAAAACTGATTCTTATAAATTTCAAGGATTATTCGCCGAGACTGTATTTATTACCAACAATATATCTTTATATATGAGGGCATGAAGTTTCGAATATCCGCACAGAATAAGAAGTGTTTAAGAAGACAAAGTTACTACATTTGGTGCCAAATACCAGTGCAGTTTATGAGGCTATTTATTATTTTTGTTTTGCTCTTTTAAATTGGAACTAAGCGTACATGATTAAAGCTTTAACCGATGGCCTAAGTGTAGATTAATTTGAGACAAGCATGCAAAACAACGTGAGGGTTCGTATTCTATAATTCGTTCGTATAACAAATCAGTTAAAATAAAAGGGAGTGAAAGAAAAATAAGAGCCACATAACGGCGCCCGAGAAGAATTGTGTTAGAGCGCGAACAATGTGACTAAAGAAACAATAACATTTGAGCTCGACGTACCGACCGTATAAAATGATCGTTGGGATGATAAACATAATAAAACGTGTATTGAGGAAAATTTCCACGGCGCATACACTGGCCGCATCAGACGTATATTCTTACTTTTTATATACCTGAACATATATGTGAATGGCTTTAGTAGAAATACATGCCATTTTGAAACATTTTTATTGTGCTCCGAGCACTCCATTAGATTAAATTTTGTGGTTTCGGGTACAGTTTAATACAACGCTCGGTTTATATTGGTGATTAAATTTTATGAAGAGGTATTGAAAAGCCAGTCAAGTTGCTCCGCATTTGTTTTGACTAAACTTTTGTAATTTCTTAAGTAACAGACCAACAGTCAATGGCTGCGAGAAATAATATTCGCTGCAGCAAAAACCGAAGTTCGAGATTAAAACCGCCACACCGACGGAAAAAAATAATTTATCAAATCAACGGCGAAAGGTAATTGCATCCGGGTCAAAAATTACTTTTCTTGCGCCGCATTTTGATCCAATGAATACACAATTTAACGTCCGTAATTGGATTTACATATAAATTCGTGGAAAGTTGGTTATCTCATAATAGATCACGTTTAAATGCATTGTGGTTCCTCGTTTGATCCAGTCCAAATTCGTTCATTTCACATTTTGGGAGGCGTTAAGGAATTGGAAGGGCTTCAATTTCCGCCCGCTGATTGCATTTCAATTTTGTCGCCTGTTTTTTTTTTTTATTCTACTACCGGGCACGAAATTATAATAGGGTAGGCGGCACGGCAGTTTTAATGAGTGCTGTAATGAGACTTATTATTCGAAAATGTGCGGGCTGTGTTGTTTTCATTTTACTTATACATTTTTCTGTCGCACTTGCAATTTACGCGGCACGGTCAGACCTGTTCGTATCCGCGGATTATTCACTATAATGACATCTTTTCGAAACGAATGCGATCCCATTTAAAATTATGCTGTGAAAATGGTGGCGTGGAAGTACACCGCAAATATGGTCTTGTTTACATTTTGTGTTACGCCTGAAACCACTGATACGCAATTAATTTAAAGAAGTTTTCGCAGTCCTGTGTACTCATGTATATATTTTCCAATACAGGCTGCATTTGATTCCATCAAAGACATTTTTATAAACAAATATCTGGAAAGGATATTAGACATCTGCCACACACAAACATTCTCAGTTGAAAATAAAGATGAGAGATAGTTTAAAGATGATCAAAGCTTTGATTATTGTCCGCCTTAACGTTGGTTCATAGTCCTGGGGGAACCTAAGAAGCACTTATCCGCCTTTACTGTGACTCAATACAGGAACAATTCGTTTACTTTGAAATTCAGAAATGCATCTTTATCCCCGTTTTTTAACCATATCATGATTTTTTTTAATAAATGTCTAACTAAACCCACTAATAAACAATTATATTGCCGTATTGTTATTATCAAACATACTGCATAACTGACAATAATGTGGATATTTAAATGTACACTGTTATCCAGACAAATGAAAGATTTTTTACCCATGAGCTATAGTGTATGTTTTGCTTTTTTTAAAATGCAAACTCTTACTTTATAACTACATTTAACATAAAAAATATAAACAAATTATTGAAAACCTAGGTAAATAATGATCTGACACTTACGGCTTGAGAACCGATAAAAAATTAATTCAAAACCAATATCCAATATTTTATTAAACAATAGAATTGGTTTGGAACTTTTCTGGCAGCGACAAATGTTTTATGACCGAGAAAAGTACCAGGTTTCCGAATGGATAAGTATTTCCCGACTGCCAATTTTACTTATTTATTCAAGAGCTGAAACTGATAATAAATTCCCGCGGGAATTTACAAACACATCGACCAATCGCCTCCAGACTTTTGTTACGTTTTAAGGCCGTATTTTGACATTATACGGGCACTCTGTCGTGCGCTTCGGGGTTTATTTATGCTAACACAGGAAATAAAGTTTTAATTGCGAAAATAATGGGGAAGCCGGAAGAAATTGTATTTAATGCACCGCAATACCGCAATAATCTGATCGAGAAAACGGGGAAATTAAGGCGGTGTTATCTTTTATAAATTGATGGACAGTTTAAATACGCTTTGCTGAATTTGTATCAAAGAAAGTTGAATGGGTTCCAGAGAGACGACACAGATAATGATAAATCAATAGATGATTCTTGCATAAAGTAAGTAAAGTCATATTTTAACTCAGGTTCATTACGCTCCATTGGCCGTTTGAACTTCATTGTGGTAGCTTGTAAACAAAACGAAGTAAAGAGATATTTACAATACCCCGATTAAATTTACATTACGATATTCAAGAGCTACATTGTACAAATTTACCAACTTTAAATTATAAACACATAAACATTAATTATAAACACATTTTTGTAAGTTTTCTATGTATAATTTAATTAAGTCTACATAATTGTGCTCCATAAAATACTTTAAATTACCTGAATATTTGACTATGTGTAAAGATTAAACTCCTGTAATCCTCAACAGGAATTTTTTATTTATCGAAACTTTGCCCCTCGAGTTTACTTTTGCTTATTAGCAGTCGCAATTGCTGGTAAAGGGTGGAACTCGTTTAAAAATTTATCAACCTGAATGGCAGTAAATTAAATAAAGCACCTGCAAGTCGTGCTGTATATTCAATCGATTATAAAATTCTCAGGGGATACACTCGAAAACACCCGGTATTTCCCGTCCTTTGTTGAATGCAAATAGAATTTAAAATTTGTGGTTTCACCGTTTTCTTCTTCCATTCATTCGATGGTCGTTTATTCTTCCTGGATTTTAATCAATATAATTTATTGACAAAAACGATTTTAATACACAATTTTAGAAAAAACACATGTAACAATATAAATCGAATTTAATTAGCTTTTTTATTTGCAGGATATACCAAATGGCTCAAAATTAACATAATCCGAAAATAAGCGACTAAAAAGTCGTTAAATTATTGTCATTGTCAAAATAGTCATATAACATTTCAATTGATTACAATAGAAAAATAATATCTAAAAAATATTTTATCGATACAAAAAGTCGTAAAGGTAATAGTATGTGCACATAAATGTTTTCATTAAAATGTCTATTAGTTTGATGTACATTTTACATCAATTTTCAAATTAAATAGGTATTAAAAAGTTATAACATACAATTATGGCAAGTTAAATCTATAATATTCAGTGATCAATCTCCAATTTATAATATTGCATTCTTTTAAAACATGTTCAATTTATATTCAATTCAAGCGTAAATTTATCATTGTTGGATTAAATTTAATTACATTTAAAACAGTATTTGCGATCATGCTTGCACGAACTAAATAAATGTTTTGTTAACACAAAATGAAATATGCAAATTCATTCATACTGTACAAGTAAACATTTTGTGTATGTTAATCACACGAACTCCTACATATTTGCGGATATACACGTTTATTAAAATTGTATTAATTTAATTATGTCCGAAATGATATGTTCATTTGTGCTAAAATAGCCAAATATCATACGAAATAATAATACCGAATTATTGCTTCTTTTGTTGTCCGGTGAATTTAAATGCAACTGAATTAATAACTACCCCTTTGTTGAACTATATGAAAATGAATTCCCTGCACCACTTGTTTGCTTTATATTACGGATTATCAAAAATATTATTCATTGTAGTGTATATTTGTTTTTATTTGGGCTTTATATTTACTGTCACACAGTGACATAAATTAATAAATGTGAATTTACCTCAGTCTTATTTATCAAAACGCTTTCTTGCAACTGTTCAACAACGCTCTAACTTTGTACAATTTTAAAAGTTAATGGCAATTAACCAAAAAAAAAAAAGTTGTTCCAAGGATTTTCATAATTTCTCAAAGTCCTCCCGTTTGTAATATATAATGTCAAAAAAGTTATTAATTCATAAAATACAGAAATCCCACTCGGTAGATGCACAAAGCTCCGTAATTATTTTGTGTTTCTTCAGACTACACCTACCCTACATTTCTAACGAGCTCGAACTTTTCATCCTTTTTTAGCTTTTAAGCTCACTATATTATTAATAACGCACGGATTTCCTTTTGACCTTTTTTTCACGAACTTTCAGAATCGTAGTTTTAAGTAAACTACAACTTATTAAAAATTTAATAAGTTACTCTCACAAAACTTCTGCATTACTAAAAGGGTTTCTTTGCCTATTTTATCACTGATTTTTTACAAATGAAATAAGATTAAGCAAATTCTATTTATTAGAATCATAAAGTAATATTTTTAACAGTAGAGATTCAATGCTGTATCTATAATATTATTAATTCTGTTATTGTTGTATCTACTATTCAACTGGTCAATCCAATTTTATCCTTTAAAAAAATATGTGCTTTTTTATTTTTCAATTAACAAAATTATAGAATCTTTTTTCCTTTATGCTTTCTGGGTAAGATACGTCTGACACACTAAAGAAAAACCCTGGTGTCTACCAAAAATATACAATTTTGACTTGCTTAAGATCATATTCATTTCATAGAACAGTGGAAAGGAGTCTTTTTAGTGAAGAGTCTAAATTTAATTTATAAAAAATGATAATTCTGCTTCTGTTAAATATCCTTGGCACAAAACTATTACAAAAACTGATTTATATACAAGGACATATTAAAGAACAATTTCCATCCATATATAGAAAGAACTGATGCCCTTAACAAATGTGTTTCAACATGAAAACAATCCCATACATAATTCCAAAATTATGACGGTTTGGTCAAAAAAACAATCATCGATGTTTTGTCTTGTCCGCCCCGATCTCCAGACATCAATCCTATGGGAAACATGGGGAATACGTTTATAACCAAATTCGACGTAAAATTTTACAAACTTAAATGAACTCATCACAAAAACTCAAGAAGCTTAAAGGTGTATACTTGTCGTATATTGGAAAAATTGTCAAATCTATGCCTCGAAGATAAGCCAAAAATATAAACAAAAAGGATATTATACAAATATATATTAATGTAAAATTAAATAACACAAATCAGTAAAAATCACTTTTATAATTAAATTAATTTATGTCCAGCTCAATATGTTACATTTTATACAATATAATAAGAGTATTTTTTATAATATTGTATTAAACAACAATAGTAAATTCATAGTTCACATTAAGTAAAATAGTTATGGCAAAAATATTTAAAATTTAAGAAGTTGCTGCCTGATTTTAAACTGCAAAAAATATGAAAATAAAATAAAAAAGTTGGCAAAGGCGTGTTTGGACATCATATCCATTAAATATTTATCATAAAATTCCTTAATCCGAGGAGAGGAGTTTAATTGAAAACATGTAGACGAAAATAAGACAAGAATTTAAATTAAAGTGCAACTATCCCGACTTATTTTAATAAAATATTCGCCTGAGCCGCTGCACATTGAAAAAGTGAAAAACTCCGTAACCATGGAAAATTAAATTTATCAGGGACCTATCCCCCCTTTGTGTAACATCTAAAATATTTTCTGAGAAAGCCGTCGTAATTCAAAATATCCGTCTGCAGCGGCGGTAATTAAGTACAAAAGTGATTAAGTTTTATCCGAAATGAAAAATGTCCATGGAAAGGTGCATTTGGGTAATTTAAAACATTACCCACATAGTGTTAAATTTCATTTCGCCGACCTCGCCAACTGTAACTTTTCACGGTTGTTCTTTCTGGCGAATTTTCTGTTAGCTTAAAATATTTAGGTCGCTCCACTCAATGATACTTACGGCATTCTTTCCAACGTGAAGCGGACGGCTTCACGCTTGTTGAACTATATTCGTCCGTTTCGTATTAATTTGCGGTTTTTATTTCGTATGCCACCCTACCTTGATAATACAATATATTAATTTTCGCGGATTAACCGTAAAATTTTGTCGTTTTATTCAAGGCATAATCGCATTATTTGAATGTAATTCCACTAGTTAAATTTTCCGATGAACTTTACGTAGTCAATTAGGCGGCAATTCAACTTTAAATGGACAAAAGTTTGCTTGACTTTTCGAATTTTATATAAAATAATCGTCGACGACATTATATTATTATTATTTTATGTAGTTCTCCAAAGTTTTATACCAAATATTGATTAACGAATTAAAATTACATCAGAAATTTAATGGGATCGTAACAAAAAGGATATTTCAAAAGTTCCCCGCACCGCATTCAATAATTTGGCCAATAATTATTTAAATCGTGTTTTTCCATTCCGAAATGGCTGATACGCACAATGTCTGTTACATTTGCATATTGTTCAATAGGCTGAACTAATTTTAAATGTATGTAAATGCATTACGTACACCAAATGTGCACTACTGTGAGTAAATCAGTAGATTAGGCTTATAATTTACTTAAAAAACTGCACCGAACAATTTTGTGTGTACCGAAGTTGACTTGCATCAACTACATATGTATATACAGTGTATTGATTGTTAATAAAATAACAAACAATTTATCTGCAAAACGCAAAACATTCCATTAAATGAAATACATTTCAGTATCACACAAAAAACAATAATTGATAATAAATATTATGATGCTACCTGTGTTTTACATTTAAATGTTTGGTTTACATAAAATGAAACACTTGTATTAAAACGGGAGTATATTAATTTCATTTAGTAATAAATAGCCGATTAAAATTGCACGTGAATAAATAATGATAATGCCTGAATTTATTAATTTTTACGCGGATTTTAAACAATATTCGTTTCGCAATGGAATTAATCACGTTTTAAAAATTATCATTTTTCTAAACGTTTTATGGTCATTTATATTTATTTGTGAAAGATTACTAAATTATAAATTTAATTTACATACTGCTCATTTATATAAACATTTTACAGTATTTAATACTCTATATTTTAAATATATATGTATTCCATTAATTAACTAGTTGAAAAATCTATGTTTAACACTTATATTTTTTAATATAGTTTTTGGCTATGTTGTTAATTAATTTAATTATTTTACCAACATTTATAATGAACAATAAGTACATGTTTATGTTGCAACTAAAAGGATACTTGTGTAATGAAATTATCTCGTTGAATCATTTATAATTAAATGGAGAGTCGCATTACATATTTAAGCTAAAAGTGACAGATATACAGTGTGCCTTCTAACGTATGAGTCCAAATAAAAATGCTTATTAAATATTACTTCTTTCAAAACTTTTTGAATTTAACATGTTCATTTACACTTTTGTGGAGATATTTTGTAAGAATTTGGCGAGTGTAATTTCTTTGCGAGACAAAATCGAAAAGTGGAATTATGAAACTGATAACAGCAAATAAATTGGTCCATTCTCTTATAATATAGTATTTAGACGCGGAGCTGAATTGAAGTGACAGGACTGTCTACTGGTTAAATCCTGAAAAAGTAATTCATACTATAAAACAGGTTCTGTGAAATGACAAATTGGACATTGAGAAAATCCAGACAAATCCCCTAATGTCTTACACGAACTTACATAAAAATAACTATGGAAAAGTCTTTATGGCTCTGCAGCGTCTCAATCGATAACGCTTGTTAAAAAGTTCCGTCGCATATCTTATAACGTGCATTATTATAACAGTTTTCAACAGTGATCGAATTTTAATTGCGTCAGATAATTTCATATTCCCTTCAACTGGAATTACACAATTTTAGATAAAATCCTCTACAATGCATAAAAATTTTACTGTCGCCACGGTAATTTAATTTTCTTCTAAGAAACATTATGCAAGTTGCGACTTTTGTTGCTGATTTCGGTAACAAATGAGAGCAATTAATTTGACAAGTGCCACAGTACGAAAAATCAGCTCCAGTTAAAAACAAACGCCGCGATAATTGCTCAATGTCACTCCTGGATGAAAAGAATAACGCGGACGAATTTAATTTGATCACCGGCAACGTCAATGTTAAACTAAATTTCCGTGAAATGCAAGGCAGTCAGTACACGAGCAACGAACAAGTTATAATACAGTTATTTCAATTTTAACAAGGCTGATTCTCTAATATTGCTCTGTAAGTTTAAAAGTTTCCGCGAACTACTTTACTTCCATCGCTAATCATTCGTTTTTCCATGTTGCTCTGGTATTCGACTTAACCGAAAATTGTTCCTGTTTACAAAACGACTTCTTGATTAAATTAAGCAATAAATATCGCGTATACTTATTACCAGTTTAAACAAATTTTAAATTCCATATAATAAATGCAACAAAATCAACTTTTTTAAAATTCATATTTTTAGATGGCTCCAATTTTTTCTCAGGATTTCAATTAGCTTCAAATTTTCAACTATGGTTTTTTTTCAAGCTTGGATCCGAGGTATAATATAATAATAATAATTGTTCATTTGTCTAATGAATTATTTATCTATTTTCTAGTCAGAAATCTATACTTGCTCTAATTATTTTCCAAATACTTCAAAAAAATCACTAACAATATTTTTGTATATTTCATTGTGATGCTGAAATACAAAATTCAATAATCATTACCATATGTATAATTATAATTATATACGTCGAAATGGCAAACATTAATAAATTGTTTATTTATTTCAATGCCAATATACCCAATTATATTTCTAAACAATCAGAAATAATCTTTGATTTTTCATCACCTCAGCAAATATTTGAGGCATTAATTCAATAAGATGTCTGCATTTCCCAGTGGGAATAGAATTATGACCTCTTGAAACCTCATTAAACAACTCGTTGATATTTTAAATTATTGATTTTCCAATTTCAATTTTTACTAATCTAAAAAAAGTTCTTGAAAGTTCTCAATAGAGTGTCATCAAGTCTACTTGAAACTCATTAACCAGACTATTTTATCATCTTTTACTGAATCTTCTAAAATTACCGTTTTTTAATAATTTATTTATTAATTTTTTGACTTCTGTAAATTATGTTTTTTATACTTTATACATAATATTTTTATTTAGTTGTTTTCAAGTAATTTATAATTAGTAAACGTATTTGCTTCATTACAGTAGCAACTTAGTTAGATATGAACACTTTTTGTATTAAAAAAGTAAGTAAACATTCCTTAAAACCTCCATAGCACTTGTTAATCAATTTCCAGTTTCATAATAACCAGATCGCCCCTAATTGAACCACGCATCGAGTTACAAAAATCGTTCGTTATGCAAATACTTCAGGTAAAAATAATTTAATTTTATTGGAGCCGTTAAAGTTGTAAATAATGCAAATACGGGGAATACATTACATGTTTGTAAAGTGTAATTAGTTGATTAAGGCTAGGCATTAGTCCTGGGTTGAGTGTATTTTAATTACACATAAAATCTGAAATAAGCCCGAATTACAGGATAAATTATCAAGTGCCGGTGTGAGGATAAGGTTTCAACGCTATGTGCACCATTTTTTATATGTGTCGTTTATATATGCATATGTTGCATATGTAAATGCATCTTTTGAATATTCAATATTACGCTTTTGATAAAAAACGCAACCTGAAAACCGACCCAATACTTCAAAGGCACGTCAAAGGTTCACGTTTAAATTGGTGTTTATTATAATTATGTTCGTAAGATGAATTTTACGTGTACCAAAAATTTGAAAAAGCACGAATTAATTTCGTATACGACCGAATAAATATGTATTTTGCTGCTGTAAAATATATACCACATATCTGTTTGACTTTTTTTATATGTGGGCAACAAATTTTATGAAAAATTGAAAAATGTAGGTGCGAACATAATTTATCGTATTTAATATAAAACGATGACTACGAAAAGCGAGTTTTTTGTGTGCCTGTTAGGTATTATGCGCGTGTTTCCCACATTCAAAATACGTTAGTCCGTTACGAGAAAATCGCATTTTCCTTATTTTAATATCAGAATGCCCGAGCTGAATAAAATATTATTTTCTTTTGAGTTTCCACGTGTCTAGTTCCGAACTGCTTGATAGGCAAGGCATGCGTAAGGACCCCCATGACGGTCACGCGTCATGTGCGGGATTTTCAAAGTCATAAAACGGAAAGAACTCGGCCCTTGTTGAGGTTTCCCGTTGTCAAACAATGCGAAAGAAGCCATACGAAATCGGAAAACAAACAAGCACGTGCATATCCACACTTCCTTAGCCTTTATATATCGCATATTTCTCTATTATGTATTTCTCGGTCTGGACATTTATTTCCTAATATTGCTATATTGTCACGTCCGCATAGTCGCACACTGACGCACATATTGATGGGTTTTCACTGATGTGAAAGCCGTCTTTCGGCTTAGAGAAATTTATTTTCAAAATTGAAACTCTAACTGGATATTAATATAAACTACATTCTATATTATATATCTAATCCATACAAATTTATTACAAACATATCATGATTCTATTATTAATTGATATCTTTGTTAATTTAGGTTGGATAAATAATACGTTTATGAATATCGCTTGTTTAATTTAATTAAACTTATTTTTTTTTAATATATTATATCATATATCGTCAAAACATATTAAATATTAATTTCAAACTCAATTATAAAATAATTGGACCAATGTTGCATTTTTGGTCAAACATTTTCTATTAAACAAATTAACTATTCCACAATTAATAATTCATTTAACAAATTCTACTAATAATTATAAAATTTCAGGAAAATTGAATTAGTGTTAGTTAATAGAGATTTTATGATGATCAAATCGAACAAATAATGTAATTCCAATCTAATAGTCAGTTGTGCATTAAAAACACTGATACTATTCAAATATTAATAAAAAATATTTTATGATTTTGAGACCTATAATTAATAGAAAAATAGCTTTACAACCGTTTCCTATATTCATAAAAAATTTAAGGAAACTGGAATTAAAAAATTAAAATTGTAAAAGTCCATTTTTGACATGCTTAAGATCGTATTTACTGAAACACAGAACACTGGGGACGAATAGTTTTTAGTGACGAATCTAAAATCAATTTATAAAAAATTGATGGTTCTGCTTAGGTCAAAATATCCTACGCGATAAAAATTACATAGAAAATTTGTTCACACAGTAAAACATGATATGAGTATACTTCAATTCCTCTGGGCTAGGTCCCCTTAAACTAATTTAGATACAAAGATTTATTAAAAATCAATTTACTTATATTTCAAAAAAATCTCTTTCAAAATTACTATATTTATTTCCAGCTAAATTCAGAAAAATATATGTAACACATTATAGAATTAGAATATAGTAATTTTTATAATATTGTTCAACAACAATAGTAAATTAATATTATTTCACATTAAATAAAATGGTTATGCCTAAAATATTTAACATTTTAAAAATTTGGTGTAATATTGACCGCGCAATCGACTACTTTTTTTTAACTTCCGCTACTGAAAAATTGTTTTCTAGACATCTTTAATAAATGCTCTTCAGTGATGAGCTCTTAATTTTAAAGGTCATCTTAGTTTTCTATTTTTTCTTCAGTCCCAAGTGGCTAAATCCCATTACTCACCATTACTTGATCGTTCAGAAAATTTCTATTTATATTTTTTGTAGGAAATTGAACGCTTTACAAAAAAGATATCTCACAATTTTTATACAACTCTTACCATTTAGAAGATATCAGAGGTCAAAATTTGAAGTATTTCTGAAATTTAATATATTATACTATACATTTTTAAGTAGCAAGAAATTACTTTAATATTTTTATTTATACACAAAAATATTTTTTAAAAATCTATTTCTCAAACTTAGTTTTTGGATGTCATATTAAAAGTAAGAAAGAGTTTTCTATAAATTAAATACAATAAGAATAAACTTGATATTCAGTATCTTAATTATTTTTTACAGTTTCAATTTACTTTCTATAAAAAAATGAAACTAATATTTAAAATTTTCTTAAATTGATATATATTAAGGTAGGCCAAAAAATCGACTATTTTTTTAACTGAAAATTTCTACACTATAAATTTTTAAATAGCAAGAAATTATTTTAATGTTTTTATGTCTACTTAAATATTTTTTAAAAATCTATTTCTCAAACTTAGTTTTTAGATATTTGATAAAAGTAAGAGTTTTCTATAAATTAAATACAATAAAAAAACAACTTAATATTCAGTAACTTGATTATTTTTTACATTTTCTATTTACTGATAATTTTAAGAAAAATGTTACAAATATACTATGTATTTCTAACAAACTTTTTTCTATAAAAAAGTGAGAATATAGTATCCTATTTTTATTTTTAAAATTTTCTTGAATTGAAATTTTTACAAAATATTATTAGACTTTCTGACTAGGGTGAGCGTTTCAACTTCCGCCACTAGAAAATTGATTCCTAGATATCTTTATAAAATGCTCTCCAATGATGAGCTCTTAATTTTAAGGCGAAGGTCTTTCTTATCTTAGTTTTCTATTTTTTCTTCAGTCCCAAGTGGCTAAATCCACATCTCGCCATTACTTGATCGTACAGAAAATTACAAAAAAGGTATCTCACAATTTTTACATAACTCTTACCATTTAGAAGATTTCAGAGGTCAAAGTTTGAAGAAATTTTTTTCAGTACAATTTTTAAGTAGCAAGAAATATTGTTTAAAAACCTATTTCTCAAACTAATTTTTAAGATATTTGATAATAGTAAGAGTTTTCTATAAATTAAATACAATAAAAAAACTTTTAATAATTTTAAGAAAAATTACAGAAATATATTATGTTTTTTTGACAATTTTTTTTATAAAAAAGTGAAAATATAGTTTCCTATTTTTATTTTTTAAAATTTTCTTGAATTTAAATTTTTACAAAATATTATATTTTCTCACTAGGGTGGGCGTTTCAATACTCCCGAATTTCCATAAATCGGACAAAAGGCAGGGCCTTGTGTGTGAGAGAATCCATTGAAACCGAAGAATAAATTTCTGGTTGGCATCCTTAAAAAGTGTTTCCCGCTTGTTACAGGTGTACCTCGTCGGACATATGGCCCCCGGCTCGAACGAACGACAAAGGGGACCGGCACAAGCCCACGCCATGTTCTCCGATCACAACAACAAAAGGTACCTGAAACTGGTGCGGAAATATGCCGCCATCATAGTGGGACAATTCTTCGGTCATTTGCATTCCGACACTTTTCGGGTGATATATGGAGAAAACGGTAAGTGGTTCCTTTGTGTCTGATCGAATCAATTATTTATGTATAGAGATTCGACTCCCGAACGATTGAGCCGATAAGTTTTAAAAAACAACGCGACAAACGATTTAGTAGGGACGACATCCAATTTGCACTATACAAGCAAGTTTCATCGCTAAATTGATTCTTATTTTTTTAAACTAGCGGAGACGAAATTTAAATAAAAAAATAAGGGACATCCAGTAAAATATCGTAAAAATGTAAATCCCCATATGGTAAGTATAATGGAGACGCTAAATCCAAGAGAACAACCCATTTTATAAATATACATTTCATTTTTATTTTAAAACCTAAGAAATGTATCCGCCTTATCGTGCTGAAAAACGCAATTTAAAATTCCGATGAACGTAAAAATGAAATAACACGCGCAGCAGAAAAATTTATTCCAACGTAAATCATGTTGGTGCAGTAAGGGTTAGGTCGTCGATTTTTAATTAACGTGCTGATTAAAGTACCTGAACATTATTCAGACGTGACATTCTGTCACAAATCGAACTTTGTCGGGACATAAAATCGTCGAAGCGTGCTGAAAGCGAGATCGATCAACGTATACGAAATTGTCTGACAAATTCTTGTCGATGCTAAAGTGTCCACATTAGATCGCAGCGAAACAGTTTACACACACTATCTAAGCCGGATTATTTCGAAAGTTCGAGACGAGATTAGCGATCAGGTTTTTGATTTATTGAAAAGACAGATTTCCAAACTAGGGTTTTGTTTTGCAGAAATAGATTTAATGGATTGCTTCGATGTATAGATAGAGAAAACGATAATATTTTTGATGTATTGTGTGTTATAAAAATATTTTATTGGGCCAGTTAAATATTTACTGACTTTTTACTTACATCGATGTCAAAAGTATGGAATAATTAACAAAAAATGATTATGTGTTAATCTCGGCTTAATAAAAATACTTTGTCAATGTATTTCTACATTATTTGCGTTTACATTTTTGACATTGAAGAAAAAGAATGGAATACTTTTTAATTTTATAAGAAATTAATTTTGTTTTCGTGTATAAAGATGGGTAAGAACTCTAGATGAACTGAATCAACGCCAGATTTCAGAAAATTAGTCAAGGTGTGTGTGAATCAGACGAATATCGCCGAACAATTCGATTAAATCATCAAGGTAAATTAACAGGGAAATATCCCAAGTTTTCGGTGTAAATTTCGTGTATATGAAAATAAGAAATATATTTTAAGGAAAAATTAAATTTTACAAACTATCATATATAATTGTTTCTATTTTATTTAAAAAATATATACACTATAGCTCATATGTAGAGCAACAAATTAAAAAACAATTATTTTAGGAAGGAAGGAATGATTCTTTTTTTAATTTAAATTAATTTTATAATTAAACATTTTATAACTCATTTATTTATTTACATCCAATTATTCAAATCTGATGGCATTTCATGGGTGAGAAATTAATGAAAGGTGTAATCCTAGGTACACTAAACCTACTGGGAAACACGGGGGTAATGGCGTTATGGTTTGGGGATGTTTTTCTGGGTTTGGCATGGGCCCGCTGGTTAAAATAAACAGGATACTGTGTTTATGGTGACTTTCTGGAAAAGAAAAATTTCTAAAGTTGCTCTACATATGAGAGATTGTGTCACACATGTTAGGTCGTAAATATGCAGACATATTTTTATTTTGAATTAAAAGTTTCCTATAAAATTAGTATATTTAAAAACACATCACTGTTTTGATAAAAAAATAATTTAAAAAAATTTTTTATAGATAGAAGATTTATAATATTACACTCTATACTATAACATTCATTAACACAATTTTAATATGATTAGATCTATTTAAAGTTGAGCTCAAATACGTATAATTAATATGTGGGATAATTTTCTTTTCTAAAATCAAATAAATTATTGAAAAAGAAATGTTTTAAGTCAATTTAATATTTTTCTTTAATATTATCACAGCTACTTAATAATCAAACAGGAGAGCTTTCTATAATTCAATAAATGTATTTTATTAATTTTGAAGCACGTACAAATTTAAATTAAACAATATTTTTGTGCAAATAAGTAAGTGGAAATCTATTATTGTCTCTGAATGTGCAGTAACTATTTAGTATTCAAGATGTGACATTATCCTGATAACGGTCCGTTCGCTTTACGACTTTCTGATAGATTTCGCACACAACACTTGAATCTCACATGTCAAATTTGACCTTCAGTTTAACATAGATCGATTGATTCTCTGATTGATTTTATGCACATATATATTTCAAGATATTTTTAATGATAATTTAGCCTGTTTAATTGTGCCAGTAACGCCTGCTGTTTTGAAATTATACAAATTTACAAACGAGACTAATCACACGATAACAGTCAATTATATTATTATGGCAGTATTAACTATATTATTATTTATTGGAGTATGTAAGGGCAATCAAAACACTATCAAATCAAATCGTTTATTGATTAGCACTGTAATAGATTGTTACGGCCCACTCTGATTATTGGCGACATAATCAGGCTATTATAATTATAATCCATAAATATTCAAATTGGTAGCCAAGTTTATGTGGTTTAAATTTATAATTGTGACATAATTTAGGAGTGACAAAGTTAATATATTTTATAAAATCTTTATAAAGAAAATTAATATGGAGGATTAATATTCCACTTGAAAATGTGTTTAAAACATAAAAATGTCGCAACTGATTGGGTTTAATTACTAAAAATAATTAAAAGTACCGTGGATTGGTTTTAAATAAATTAATTGAATTATACGAGTTTAAAATATTTTAAAAGTGTATTTGTACACTTCGCTCTTTCTTTTTAATTTAATTAAAAATTATTTTTTATCACCTTGAGCCTAAATTGAAATTAATATTTTTCCTCGAAATAACGAATTAATTAAGGTCGGATGGAAAAAACCGAGACAACGTGAATCAATGAAGTTTATAACAGGGGCAAATTTTGTACAGGCTAACCTAGATACAAAACGGAGTTAATTCAATTATTTCCCATTAATATTCAATTGTAAATTAATTTAAAAGCCGCCTTAAACTTCGCCCTTTAAGTTTATTCACTAATTTCTCCCCCTTTTTTTAGGGTCTCCCATAATTGCCACTGCATTACTCAGAGTTATTTTAGCTGATTAAAAACTACAATTTTATATTGTATAATTTTCGTCTGGAAGCACACTCAGCTTAATGAGAACAGACTTTCACCTGAGAATCCTTACCGCAAGTAATTAACCGAAAAAGAAATTCGTGAAACGTAATAAATCATTATTTTGATCTCGTCAAGCCTCCTTAAATTGCTAGTGACTCTTCAATCTCCCTCACAGTTTTACGACGGATCTTTCAGAACGGAATCGCGAAATGGTTTATGAGTTTTAACACAGCAACAAACGTATTATTGTTCACGAATGAGATGGTTCAGCAACATAAGCCGATATAGACTTTGTAATTTGATAATGAAACTTATTAATATAATTCCGTGCGCCCCGAACGAACTACTTTAGTAACTGATTCAACTCAAGTAGTTTCTTGATGTATTATTGAAATACGTCCATTAGCGCTCTACTATACACAATCCATTGTTATTGTGATTAATTATTCCACCGAATTAACGGCGAAGTTTGCGGGACCTTGTTCAAGTTTCGATATTTGACTTCGTTGACAATGTCCCCTCAGAACTTCGGCCCAACTCCGCAGTCAGTCCACATACTGGTACCAGTTCCTCAACTTTATGTGTTTTACCGTATCCACCAAACAAATATCAATGTTTGGCGTATTGGGAATAATGCTACGAGTTTCCTGAATATTATAAATATTCTGTATTTTAATAAGAGCGAGGATAATAAAAAATGTTGATCTTCCATCAACAAATGTTTTATTTTGTTTTGGTTAAATTTCTTTCAGTTATTATATTTATATTACATTATTATTTATATTTATAAACTAGTCACAATGAAATAGGTATCACTTCATAAAGTTATTGAAATTTTTTATTTAATAATTAATCGAAACGAAATTTTGATCATTTTGAGCAAAGCTAACGCTCGTATAAAACAAATAAATTTTACAGAATTTAATAGGGTTTAACAAAAATGAATATATAAGCTAATATTAAAATTAATGTAACATTATAAAATGTCGAAAAATTAAAGATATCCCGGCGGACCAAGCCTTGAAGTACATTGTTCCATTCTCTATGAAACAGTTGAGATAATTATGAAGGTATAAAGGTAGAATGTCCCAAAATTGTTCGGATTCATATTAGGACTATTTGCTGGCCACCCCATAACTCCCAAACTATGCTCTTCAAAGAAATTTTGCACAACTCTGGCAGTGTGTGGTCTTGCTTGATCTTGTTGTAGGGATATCGTCAAGGTATCGCCTGGCTGTCAGAGAATCGTTCACCAAGACATGAAGGACTGTACATCAATTTGAAGTTATATCGCCGCATACCAATACAGATCGTCCTCCAAAAGCTCTTCTCTCAGCCTGTTTGTCACGTATATCTGCGATCGAACTTCTTGCAGAAATGAGAAGGGTCTAACAATTTCACCTCGACTGAAATGTCTTCTTTGTAAAATAGGTCATCCAAGAGCATCGTTGTTCATGACATAACAGGAAAAATAATAAAATTATATATTCATTATGTTCCGTAAACGGTTCGATCCTAACTAATTAAATGAACAAATTCCATTAGCGTTAAACATATTTACTGTAACCCGATTAATAAAATTTAAGTCGGCGCTCGTACTAATTGCATTCCCGGTATCTGATTTTGAACTACGTTGTTGGAACTCCTTACACCACCAATTATTTATCTATATACTACATGTATCGTACCGTAAATTATGCGGTGGTTGTATTTTAGTCGGAGATTCTCCACGAAATGTTTAGAATTAAAACAATGGAATAATAAATGTAATTTCGGAAATAGCAAGTTTTCATAATAAATTAGAACGATGCAACTTGTTAATTAAACTTACCCTCTTTTGTTCCAACCTATTCAAATAATATCGGAACAGATTAATGGTTATTGGAAACAGATTATATATTGATCCCCTGTTAATGGGATGTAGTTTAATTTCATTTGACTAGGTCTCCCGGATTAGAGAATGAAACTACTTCTTTACCTAGATAGATACTTTTTTATTATGAAATATCATATTTTATTCAAGATGGAATTAATAAAATATTTGTTTTGGAATTAAGTCTATGTTAGGTTTCAAGTGACTGTAAAATGAATTTTTGGCAATAAAAACCATTTAAAATAACCATTTTAAATGTTTTTTTAGATTTATAATGTGTATTTTTCTGAAATATTTAGAACGATGGGGGTAATAACTGATTAATTATCATCAATAAATTTAATGAAGATAACTTATTCAAATATCACTGATTCGTTTTACTTTTTTACCACAATTGATTTATTATAAAAATAATCCATTTGGCATATTCTTGTAGTAAATCACTTGTTCAATACACGCTTATCTACATTGGCTCCATTTTTAAGATATTGCCGCAAGTTTTGGGATCTTGCCAACATATTTTACAGTGATTCATATGCAATTATGGCGGCATTATTCAACTCTAAAAGGTGAATATGTACTCGTCAGTTTTGAACACTTTGTAAAATGTAAAATTACAAAAATGATTATACATATTTTATCCGCGATATGTACATTATTACAGTATTTTCAACAGTTTCAAAGGAAGGAAAATGCAACTTGTATCTCAAAATGTGTATTAAAATTAATTTTAAAAATTACATACATTTGATGTATAGATGATTCCTATATACTATATATATATAGTCGAATAATGGGAATATTACAATGAGCCGTTTAATCTACAACAAAATAATAATCAAAATTTAAACTTTCGAATAACCAAAGTTTGCATTCATATTTTTAATCGTCAACAGAAATGTCCGTACAAAAAAAAATTATCTACCATCCGACACTTGTTTGTAGTATGAAAAGTTTCTTTTACATCAACTGCGCAAATTCCAATTTACTTATAATGGATGAATCTATTTGAATATTTTTTTTTTGAACGAAATAAATAAATGATTTTTATTATGTATTCTTAGACGTTGAAGCAAACGAACGATTTAAAGTAAGCTGTCGTGTTGATTTAAATTATATTGATTCACTTTTATGTAAATTAATATCAAGACGCTGTGTTAACTAATTTTTCTTTATAATTTGACGTATAAAATCAATACCAATTTGTCTTAGGAAAAAGGTACGTAAAAATAAATTACCACTTTGCTATAATATTAATATTAATAATAACGAATTAGGCTCTAGGCCATCAATTAGCATCAACCACCTTGATAAAAAAGTAAGACAAAGCTTTTTTCCGTTGCAACATCTTTCTATTTAACACCGACTACCATGTTTTTTTACACTGGTCCAAGAAATTAACGCAACACTAATAATTATTGATTCTTATTAATATTTTCTGAAAATGGGGAAAATAAAGTTTATTTATAATTGTTACATAAAATCTTTAAAAATATTTTTCTAATAAAGTTAAAAATTATTGAAATTTGATGTTCATAAAAAATAAAAAATTGACCTTAATATGGGGTAGTTCCACCTCTACTTCGAATAACTGCCTCATACTCAAAATCGGAGTTCGAATTTCATTTTGGTTTAAATTATCCGAAATTTTGAGAAAAAGGCGCCTTAAACTCTCCCAAGAATGTGCCATTTCATATCTTGTAAAAACTTGTACACACTTTTTAGAAGTCATATACCTAAATAGATAAATTTAGAGATAATAATCTAATAACACTTTAATTTCTTGGAACAGTGTATAAAGGTACCCCAATTCTATAGTATACCAACATTTCTGGCATAAATATTATTTATGAAAAGAACTAAAAAAATGAGGAAATATGACCCCAATAATATACTTAAAATTTCTGAAATGAAAACAGACTTTGTAATAGGTGAATGTGGTGTGTGATGCTCATATCAACAAAATATGCATTTATCACATAATCCCGGAGTTAATAATAATATAAGAGAGTTGATTATGTATCGTAGTTAATATTGTTATCGAAATACATAATTCGACTGCACTCTCTTTAATGCACAGATGCAATCGTATCCATTAAATGTATGCATTTTCGCATAAACTGTTGTGCTCAAGCAATTGCCTTTATCTATACAGTGGGATTTCATTGTGATTGTGTATATTATAATGTATTAATGCCATAATAAGCTCTATTCAATTAAAATGGCTTACAGCTAATGATATTGATACAAAGTAATGTTAGATGTTATTATTATGCATGTACAATGGTGAAGTAATACGCTGATTTTGGAAATTATAATGGAGTACTAATATACAATGTATGTAATCAATAATTTCTAAAATAAATAAACAGTGCCGTTATACAATTTCAAACGGGGAGACGGCCAGTCGGGTATTGTTAGTGAAGGAAGTAGTGCAAAGAAATTTGTTTTGTCTGTTAAGAAATGCAGTTAATGCAAGATGTCCCGGTGATAAATTCGACGTATTACACGAAACAAAGTTTTAATTTTATCGCAAAGAAAGATCCATTGTTCATCTGGTCTTAACAACTTTGGCGAACAGCCATCAACCCAAAAAGGATTTATTTATGACCGTAATAATAGATCTGTACACAAATAACTCAAAAATAAAAACAATGTCTTGATGTGAAATATGTATGAAATCTGGAACGAACGGGCGAACGGAACAAATAAGGGAAATGTTTCGTAGACATTTTTTGCACGTTCCCGACGGTCCGAAAACATAAATATTAAATTATTTATTGCAACAAAAATTTTATACGCAGGACAAAGTTACACACAATTTTTCATCATCAAAAATATATTTCGTACACTTATGGCCCGGGAAGTTTTTTATGAACGTTCGCGCCACGTACAGACGGTTCAGTAATAAAATTTTATATGTATCGTAAATATACTGCTAATACTAGAAAATCTTGCGAAATGAAAACGCTTCCGTTACCTACTACTTCACCGGTTACTATACTAAAATAGCAGTGCGTGTTAAGGAAAACAATTCCTCTATCCACTTATATTAATTTTGAACTTTTTACTGTCAAAAACAAACTGTATCAATGTTTCTAAATATTAAATATTTTGGCTTACGACACTGTTCACAGTTTATAGAATGAAAATGTTTTGTATTAATTAAGGTTCCTTAACGTTTTCACCTTACGAGTGATTTTATATATTAATATTTTCACCTGAAAACTTTTCTAATATTTATAAAGCATTGTTATTTAACTTAGCAGTTATAATTTACATTATATTAATATATTCGTAAAAATATTTTTTTAATATTAACATATCCCTTACTCAAATATTAAAATATACAGTAATTATAACAACTTATTTATATTGAAAATATGAGCTATACTATTTGAATTGGATGTTATATGTACCTATAATGTTTATTGTTTTTTCTGCTAATGTTGTGTTTACTATGCAACTGCTCAATCTAATTTTATTTTTTAAAAAATTAATTTTTAATTTTCAATGAACAAAATTATACTAACTTTTGCCCGTTCCAATCTTCAGATATCAGTTCTATAGAAAACTTGAGGAATCACTTTTATAACCAAATAAAAATTTTACAAATATAAATGAAATTATCGCAGCAATATAAGAAGTTTGAAGGAATATAAACTTCGTATATTCGAGAAATGATTGAGTCTACATCAGAGAGACGAGCCAAAATTAAAAAAAAATATACAAAATGGTAATATTAAATTAAATAACACAGATTAAATCACTAAAATTACTTTTCAAATTTAAAGCTACTATATATATTTTTTTAACAGTTCAAATAGAGGCTTGTTTTATCTATTCCAAAATAGTTTCATACATTAAAAAAAAATTCTCTCATTTATACCAACATTTTTGTCTAGATATATTTTTAAATTAAATTTTTCATAAGTTTTAAAAATTTTATATTCTAAAATACTTTTTTATATTACAAACATAATAATAAAAAATAATTTTCAATAATAAGTGTCTATATGAAATGGAAAATATAATTGAACAAAAAAACGATTTTTTTAAATATGTATATGAAAATGGGGAAATAAAATATGTTTATCTATGATTTAAACATTTTAAAAATGTATTATTACCTTCCCATTGAACGCGTAATATTTAAATGATGTTGTAATTTGCATTGCATAAATATATTCGTAGAGATATTTTATTAAATTTTCGATAACAATTTCTGTATCATAGTATGTTAAAATTCACGCAAATATTATTCTTTGCAATACTGCAATATTAAAGAGAGCTCTTTAAAATTTGTACAAAACATTACAAACGAGGTTTAAATTTACGTATATAATTTAAAAAATTATTAAATAATAAATTTAATTTAATTTTCAATGGAACTAAAATCTAATAGTATTAATATGATGTGTGTATGTGTTATAAAATATAAAAACTATTAGTTTCTCAAAATTTTAAAGCCCATTATGCATTGAAAGTCACAGAATTAAATATGTTTATACCCTTATATTTCTAAAGGTGCCTTTTTAACTTCATCACGAATGGGGGTGCATCGAAATAACTGGAGTTTCAAAAGAAACAAAACTGTTTTGTATCCCTTTTTCATTAAAACAGTAGGAGTTCCGCCTCTTTTAAATAGCACTAGAGGCTCGTTGACTTTAATGAACTTTGTTTCCATTGATCTAATTTCGGTGAATGGATGCCCGATGAACAAACTTTTCTGTTACGTTGACATTTTCTTGAATCCATAAAAGAAACCGGATAAGAGGTCTTAATATGTTTCATTTTTGCCCTGTACTACATCATTAGCCACAAAGTTATCGACTTAGTCATTTAAAAATGATCGATTGAGGATGGTTGTGGAAGAAGGTTCGCAGTGTTTATTCAGATAACCGGATGTGCGTGGTCATGTTGGTGTTTACCAATATTCGAATACACGAAGATATTTGTGAAAGGGCATATTAGAAATTCTATTTGCATTCCTCAAAGGTACACACCATCACTATACTGATCATGCCGGCTCCAACTTCAAATTACTGATTAATTTAGCTTAAGGCATATCGTTTACAAAGGATCACGCATGAAAGCTTCCTATATAAATTTTGCTTTATCGGGAAAGTGAATTGCACATTCCAATTTGTGTAGACGGGGCAAGAATTTTGATTAAGATTTTATTGTTTTTACTCTTTCGTTCGCCCTCATCTCACCTCGTAACTTTGATTTACCTACACGGAATCGTTGTGTGTTTGA
The DNA here is from genome assembly GCF_024364675.1 of Aethina tumida. Lineage (NCBI taxonomy): Eukaryota > Metazoa > Arthropoda > Insecta > Coleoptera > Nitidulidae > Aethina > Aethina tumida. The sequence continues at coordinate 15,551,664 of NC_065437.1, read as the reverse complement.
TAAGTTGAACAAGTAAAGTTTGCCAGTTTCGCAACCTAAAAACAATTTTCTTAAAACCCGCCACGTGCCATAACGTAAAACAATTTAACTATGTTGGCGAACAAGCGCCAGTTTTAAAGATTTTCGCGCAGTAAACTGACAGAATATGACACAGTATATCACATCAATCTCGAGCAACTCACGCCCGCCATTTACGTCGAACGAGCCCATTTGTTAATTTGTTGCGGGTAAATCAAAGTTTCTTCGGCGTTTCCCCGTCTCCAATCTTAAAACATTGCCTTTGACGTTTTAATGGTCCAACTTTTTACCGTATCAATGATGAAAGTGTCTCCGCTATGATTTATTAATGCGGTTAAATTACATTGCACGTTATTTACTTGTAGGTAAATCTATCTCCTTGAAAGTTTTTAGTTCAATTAAATTCCTTCGCTGTGCACTTTTAGCTGTCGTCAAATATGCATGTATTTAATCTGTGGATCGTCACCTAAAAACGAATGTATAAAGTAAGACGTTCATAGTTGAAAACAACAGAGTAAACGTTGGAAAAGATGTTCGAAACAAAAAGCAAATGTGCCAAAACAGCCACAGAAAGTAGGTAATGTTTATGTATGACTGTAAAATTCATGCAGTTATTTCCCTGTCTCGAACGTGAGTATTTATTATTGCAGCTAGTGCTAAGCGATTTAAAGATTAGACCACCCCCACAATTTTCGGAAGGAAATGTATTCGAATAACAGTTTTCCGGGTCTGATTGCTCTCAACACATTTAACGAGAAACATGATATTCTCGGATATATGCAGTACGTGGTACATTGTCTTCCACAATCTTATACAGTTTCCTTTGCCACAGCAGGAGGAAAAATACCGTTTCAGAGTAGGTATTAGAATTTCCCTAATGCATACTAAGGTTGATTAAATTTCTAAAAATATATAATCGATTATTATAGACACTTGCATGCTACACCCCTGGGTAACGCAACTTCATCCTGTTCAAGGCAATTTACAATTGTAAAACGTTCTAAATGTGTTCGATAAAAAGTGCAATAAATTCATTTTAAATTTGCTTCGATGGAATTCTGTTAAAGGAATGAAATAAATTCAGTGATATCATTAGAATATTTAACAATGGTGCAATTTATTTAAAAAAGTAAATTAGTTTTATCGCTATGATTAATCGCTCCTCATTTGCCTTGAGCTTTTTTAACGTAGACATGAAGAAGAAAATTCATTAATTAATTTAAAGAAGTGGGACTTATTAAAATTTTCCAAATAAGTAGTTCCTGACAAAAAAATATAAATTAACATGTCAAATTCATTTGAAATTACTTTTGCTGGGCTGATATTGAACGGAACCCAAGCCAACAAGTTTGAGATCTTAAGAAAAAGTGTGGTCAAATGTAAAAAGCCGATTTAAAACTCTATTCAGTAAAAGTTTTTAAGTTCTCAACTTTGATTACAGAAAGCCCAGTTGCATCAGACGAGACGCTGTTCTTTGTTTCACAGATTTGAATAGACAGACTTATTACTTCCAAAAACTATAGAAAAACGAACAGACAAACTATCCTTGTGTTCATTAGTGTAAAAAGACATTTCTAATCGCAGTGTTTCATTTAAAAGTCGTAGAAGTGTGTAATTAAATTTCTTTGTCTGTTCAATGTTACATTGAATTAAAAATTAATTAAAAAATTTCACCTGATCCTCGGTCTTAATATTATGTGAATAGAAAAAACTAATTAAATACTAAAGGATTCTCTTATATTTAACGCCACTTTGGCTTTTCGAATTTAAAACTCTATTTATTCCTTGAATGTACATCTCTATTTTAAGATGGATCCAGTTTCTATAAGTATTCCCTTCGGTTTGCATTAAAGCCTTAATAAAAGACTTAAAAATGCACGTAAAGTTTGCAATAAACATTAATTATTTTCAAAACTCTTTAATCTTTTCTTTTATGATGCACTTTCCCGGTTAACAAATAGAGGTAAACATACAAACCTTTAACCTCGGATTTAAGCGAAGATGGTGAATTGTTTTGTATGCTCGATCCAGAAATGCAACGTTAAATTTTTATGCCTTATTCAAAGCACTGCATGTTCCACGTATTTAAAAGTCAAAACCCAGTTACCTAATTGCATTAGAATGACTCGACGATTTCAACAAAAGTTGTAATTTTATAAAGTTTCGTGTGTTAAAATAACGACGTAACGAATTCAAAGTAACAAGAATGAATCTGTAGATTATTTTATTGTCCGGCATTAATATTAAAATAAAATTTTATTACGAGTTAAATTTAATAAATTTATTGCATCCAATTTAAGATAAATGTGATTGAATGACTAACGCTTTAATCTGATAGTTGAAACGGGAGCAGCGAAATCCGGTTGCAGCAGTGGAACAAGAAACCGCCGCCGACAAAGCCTGAGCGAATATTCGGGATGGCGCACCGCGTACACATTCACCGTTCGCCGTCTGGCACAACACGGTTCCAACGAACTGAATCACCACTAACAAGATACGATGTCCCGGTCTTAATCTCCGCACAGAGCCCGGTGTATAGTGAACATCCCTTACAAAGTCCAAACAACATTAATGCATACTTAACTGTATCCTAAAGACTAACTAAGTTCTATAACTATCGCGGGTGTACTCCTTAATGCATTGATTAAAGGATCAGCAGTATAACTCCGCATTTATGTTATAATATCTATAATAGATTTATGAATAAACATAGGTGCCCGCGACTTTTCTTTAATGAGCGGCCGGGGACGCAACTTTTCAAAGCCTTCGCCAAAGTATTATGCGTGGAATAATAAGGTTCAGATTATGCATATGTAATTAGCTAAAAGTTTCAAACGTTCAATATTTTTCTTTGTATAAATACCCTGTTAAAATTATTATAATTTTTATTATAAAAAAGTTGTTTTCATTAAAATAAAAATTATAAGTAGGTTTGTGAATTTTTATTCAAACAAAAAATCTTTAATTAATATTATCAGTCATTATCACTTTAATTTTACTATAATAATACTTACTAATATAGTAATTATATAATATACAATAATAATATAATAAATTAGTTTTGTTATATTAAAGATAATTATCTAAATTACCAAAGAGTGAAATCCATTTATTAGATTAATATATTAATATTTATAGCAATTACTATGCATAATAAGGTGTCCATTATTTATTAAGTTAGTTTTTTACACTTTAATATTATCTAATTTATTCATTCACATTGCCAAAACATACTTAGTATTGGGTATATTTTTACACATAACACGTCAATTACATTTTATTAAAAAAAAATAACCAAAATAATTTTCATTTATTTAAAGTTTATTTAAATTGAGAATTGCGCATTCGCCATTTTTATAACTGAATTGTTGATTGTTGTTGAAGAAAAAAAATTATTTTTAAGAGTATTCCGAGTATTAAATCAATTACGTCTCAACTCCATACTTTATCCATAAAAAAATTTCTTATTAAAGTGAAAATTGTTCTTCATTTAACCAGACTGTTTACATCCACCATTTATTCAACTATATTATTTGTTATATATTATATATTATTATATATATATTATTATCAAAATATTTTAAAATTATTTAAAAAACTATAAGTAATATTCAACTGAAATAACAATTTTCATTTATTTCAAAGTTTTTTACTTAATCAAAAGTTGACGCATGTTTATGACTGAAGATATAACTTTCTTTTATGAGCTTTACATAATCACACCTCAATTGTGTTTAATTCATAAAATGATTTTTAACTAAGAAAACAATTTCCATTGTTCCAATATTTCTTTATCGAACCATAAGTGTGCATTCATTCCATTTTTATAACTAAATTTTTAGCAAAATGTTTCCTATGTTAAAATATTTTCTTTTAAAAACTGCAATTTACATTTACAAAATGTATAACGTATACTTATACTAATAAATATATTTTTACATAATTATATTTCAACTGCGTTTTATTCATAAAATAATTAATATTGAACTTAAAAAAACATCAGAAGTTGACTTATTATTAATTTTACGTTTAAATTTGTTTACATTAAAATCTTCCCCATTTTAAAATATTCGCTTTATAAAATATTTTCTAAAATAAAAATTATTTTAAGAGGTTACCTAGGTTTAGATATATTTTTACACAATTACATTTCATCTTCCTTTATTGATAAAATAATTCAAACAATTTTCGTTTATTCCAACATTTTTTATTGAACGAAGTCACCATTTTTTACGACTAAATATATTTGTCTAAAATATTCACATTAGAAAAATTAATAATATTTATTGTGAATTTATTTATTTATTTATTTTTTTTTTGATATTTCTTGGGAATTGAACATAAAAATCATATTAATTTTTTGTTTCATTTAGGCATCTACAGAATAGCAAAATTGTATTTTTCGGTTTAACATTTTACTTAAAGCAGCGTCCAGAATTAACAACAAGACCTGTAAATGTTATATTTCGATATAAAGGTGATTAAATTACACGTCCAATGGTCCATAATTCATTTCGATCAAATGAAAAATAGTTGGGTTATAGCTGATAAAACATCAAATCTATGAATTTATGTAAATTGTAAAAATGTATAAAAGAATGTTTCCACTTTTTTGACTCGTTTAATAAAATTTCATTCAATGAAATGAACAGTTTCACCATATTTACAACTAAATATATTTATTTACAGTTAAGTTAATATTATTTTAAAATATTCACTTGACACAAAAATTAAATTTAAGTTTATAAAGAATGTTTTAAGATAATATTTATTTTGAATTTGATTTTTTTGATATTTCTGGTGATCTGAACCAAAAATCATATTAATTTTTTTCTTTCATTTAGGCTCCCACCTAGAGAATGGCAAAATTGTGTTCTTCTGTTTATCATTTTACTTAAAGCGGTGTCCAGAATTAATATCAAGACCCGTCGTGATAAATGTTATATTTTGATGTAAAGGTGATTAAATTACGCATCCAGTGGTGCTAATAAAAATTCAAAGCTGTGAATTTATGTAAATTGTAAAAATATGTAAAATAATAATTCTATATTTTTGACTTGTTGTTGAATCAAAAAAAAATTATTGGTTAATTTCTCAGATTTAATTTCTATTTTCAAAAATTATAAACGTTTTGCATTGACAATTTTTAATTCAATCGTCCATTCTTAGAAAATTATTTAAAAATACCTTGACACATAGCTACATATAAAAAATGCGTTTAATATACCCACGTAATAATGAATAATTACAAACTATTATGCATCCGTTGTAAAGATAAAAAATTATAAGCACCCAGTAACACACACCGTTGACAACACATCTATAACTTTGTCAGATTTGCGATAGGCCTCTTGACGTGCCGACCCGCAATAAAACTTAATATTAAATATTACATTCCGCTTTTCTTTAACGAAAATAATCGTTAAACTTAAATGTCTACAAGCCACCATATGTCACAACACTTGACATGAGAACAGTAAAAGAACGTTATGTTTACAATGGTGGATTATCTAATCGCAATCTCCACGACCCTAACATTTTTGTAGGGTTAATTCCGTGAACTAACGTAGCATAAAGCGATTATATTAGAATAATTCAACCTAATGCGGATAATATTCAAATTCGTTTCGCACCTTCCAATGCGTAAATGCTCGGTGAGTGCAGTAAATTAACATTACATGGAGTGCAAACGTAATTTTCCGCAATCAATTTTACTGTCGTGCATGTGAGATTTTAATAAAATCATTTTTATGTCGCACATCGGATGCAACAATCTTTGTCATCTGTTTTACTGTAGCATACATATATAAAGAATTCGAAACGTTACGATATATTAAGGAGAATAGTAAATTTTTATTACATAAAAGAATATTGTGAAAGTGGCGCAGCATAAAATAATATATGTAAAATCAATAAGATTTTAGTGGAAAAATAAAAATTTGATTTTATCATAAATGTCGGAACATAATGTTGTTTTAGGAAAATGATCTAGAATATGCCCATAAAAGTTATATTTCCTTTTAGTATAATATATGTAATTATTTTATAATATTAAACTTAAGCTATAAAATACCACAGTCTGTTAATCATAACAGGATCTCAAACACAAATGGTTTTAGGGTTTTAGCTTGACGTGTAACAGTATTTAAGGAAATAGGAGACAAAAAGCCGGAACGGTTTTGTTATCCGATGGCAAAGGACAAACACCTTTTCACCGGTGTAACAAGTAGACAACGGTTCTTGACCTATAGGTCAAGAAAGTGGTCCAAAGTTAAAGTCTTTGAACTTCCAGCTAGTGAATACCGAATAAACGTTTCCCAAAATGATTGCGAAATTATCAACGTTTTTAATTGAGACAGGCGAACGAGAATTTTGAGCCGTTGAGTGCTGGCGTTAAATGGATTATTGAGCAAACAAGTGCTATTAATAATTCGATAGTGGGCAAACAAATTAAAATTAAGTTATGTCGCTTAACTACGTATTTTATATCCAATTAATTTGAAAGGTATCGTTTCATTATGACCTGTTATAAAGACAAACGTAAAATACTTTGGAGAAAAGTACATAAAACAAAGAAAGTTTGTAGGACGCGAGAAAATTTCGTCAGCCTTAAATCTGGAACGCATGAATGGAAGAATGCCGCTAAAATGAAATCCAGTAATAAAAGTTCAATATTGCTCTAGGATATAATGATCGGTGACCTGGTTAAATTTTATTGCAAACCTTTAAATTATACACAATACAATCGCGCCCCGCTCTTAACCGATTTCGCAGTGACACTTGATTAAGTCGACTGGCGACGACAACATCATCCTTGCAGTTTTATTTCACGACCCATTTTTCGACCGATATCGGAACCATTCCTATTGTGCTTTACGACCGATTGCCGACTAAAAAAAAAAATTCGCGTTAAACTTCGCGCATTTTGCTGTACATTCTTTTTTAATGTTATTGTTAGTGTTTATGGCTCTTAGGCAGGTATTTTTCAAAACATGGCGTTCAGTTATGTATGCTCGTGTGAGATAAAAACAGTTCATGTTTGGCAATGTTGCAAAACTGTCATAAACTTTCATTTATGCACCGGCATTAGTTCTAGCATAAACAAAAATGTGCTTGGCTTGCGATTCTGTTGCATTTTATCTATATTTTTAATGGCACAATTGACTAGGTAACAAAATAGAGCCACTTCGGAATATGTCGAGATGAAAGGTCAAATCGTATTTACATAATCCTGACAGAGCGTGGAATATGCACTAACAAATATTTTATTTCGAATTGCAATGCCATTCAGATGGGGATTGAAGCTGTGCAGTAACTTGAAATAAAACTCAGTGATATGTGAAATTGGTAGATGGTAACCGATACATAAATATGAGAAATGCAACTTGATACGATGTCTGTTTATCATATGAAAATGAGTTGAGGTATAATATATGCATAAACCTATTAAATGTCTTCGGAAAATATATGAATCTGTTTGAATTCGGTATATATGTTATCGGTAGTTTGGATTCGGAACAGTAGTTTGGGTAAATTATGGATTAAAATATTTCTGGTTCAAGTATGGCAATAAATCCGGACAATACATGGAGAACGGGAAAATATCGAGTTTCATTCAATTTATTCACGTATTCTAGTTATGTAGTGCCAATTTTGGATTATTTAAGACAAAATAAATTGGTTATTGTAAATCCACTTTAACAAAATTCAATTCATATACAGTAGTAGCCATGAATATAGTAACATTTCAAAAAGTTAAATATTGTGGACATAACTATTTTATTTAATATGAGCTGTTAAAATAATATTAATTTACTAATGTTGCGATAATAAAGGATTATTTTTGTATATGCGAGTTATCGATCTATCAATGTTGTTGAACTTACAGAATATTAGTCCAATGAAAAATTAAAAATGTACACAAATAAATTGACCAACAATAAACACTACATTTACTAGAATCCAATTCAATTCAATTATAGCCAAATTTTAAAAATCTGTGAAGTTGCACGTGTTTTAAAAATTTAAATTTAAAATTTCTAAATTCCTTTATTCAAAACTTAATTATTAGTTATTATAATTATGACCTCTACAGAATTATTTGTAGAAATATTTCTGAAAAATGACTTACTATTTTATCTGCTTAATAAAACATGAACACCTATACAAAGTTTCTTTTTATTGCGGCATAAAACTATGATTTGCATGCATTTATGGTAGTAACTGTTGAAGGTGTCACAGTGTTATTTAAAAGACATTTTATTAAAGCTGAATCTTACTTAATGAGAAATTGTCAGAAAAACAAATCAAATAAATTAACTGATGGAGAAGCTTATTCATAATGGATAAACAAATAAATTCGAGTCTGAAAATCTTCAAAGACAAAATTCCCTTCCGGTGTTTATATTTGTAAATATTAATTAAGGTTTCCTGAGGACAATATTTGTTATCAAAGAAATGTTTTAAACTAATTAGATTGCTATATATTAAGAATTTATCAACAACTCTACTCTTAATTATATTGTTTTTAAAAAAGAAAATGAGGAAAAACTTTCAGGTTTGTGCTTTCAATAAAATGAAACAAGTAATAAATATCATTATTGGCTGAAAAATTATTTATACAAATCCCTTTTATCTCTTTTTTCTATATAATTACTGTTGTTTTTGTTATGACGAATGGCGCTTAAAACGTATTATTATTTTTATATTTGTTTGAAAATAGATTAACTAGCCATGAATATGAACAGTTAGTAAATAAATGATAAAATGATTACAAATTTAAACATTTGTTATTTCGGTATTTTTAAAAATACAATTTTCGATATGAATTTTTGTTAATCTAAAATACATACAATGCGACGATTTTTTAAAATAAATTTGTTATTGAATATGTGTTTTGCATTTATGATGATGTTCATACGTGTATATTGTTCCATTGTTATATTTATTAATCCTTTTGTACGATGTAATTTTTAAAACATACCAATATATTTCGCAATTTAAAATTCATATATATTAATCATATTATAATATTTATTTATAAACAAGCTTTCATCTGGCCGAAAACAGAAAATCGTACAAATATTGTACGTATTTGTTTCATTTCAAAATCAGGCAATTTTACGCCGTTACACATTGGTAGTTTTCTTAGTATTATTCCAGGGAATAATACCGCTAGTTAATTCCCATATCCTGACGACAATAGTCCGGGTCCGGGTTTAAAACGAAATTGAATAACTTTTTTCGAAGCCAAAACTTACATCCTCGCTCACTTCGTACAACAATTCCATTATAAGACGCCTCTTGTTAGTTCGAAATACATCCGAACTATTTCACCACTAACTTATAATAATACGATTTATTTTATTTTTAACTCATCCGGATTCATACATTTCTATAGAAAAGGATTAGTTCAGTTCAAGGAATTTGATCCTAACATATCCAATTTAAGTAGACGTTTGTAAAATTAAACCAAACAATTAAATGTCCACGTTTACATAGAGTGAAACTAGATTATGTTGTTGGGTAGTTGGTACATAGTAGCCGGATGTTACAAATAAGCCACAACTAGTAGTAATCAATAATCCATATGGTTTAATTGTATTAAAGCGATGAATATAATAACTAGTAAATTGATTACTGCAACGAAGGCACATTCAATACGAGTAATTAATCAAGTTACAGTGTTCAGGACAGAGATAAAAAATGGTTGTTCAATCATGCTGCCAACCGAGTATAAATTATTTAATTAAAAATAGAGCACTTTGTTTAACGAAATAGAATTATTTCCATTTATTCTTCAAAGCAGCGAGGTAATTGGTGCTATACAGGAGAGCGAACAATACATAAAAACCGTGTGCCTAATTGAACTGTTTAAAATATGAACTCCAGTTAAATTGCGGATTGCGAAATAAAAAATTACGCCGTTTAGCAGGTTTTCGTGGCCTAAATCCGGTCGTTGATAAATGAATCGAAATGCTTCATTGTAATTGTGCGCAATTCCACTTCAGCCGCAGAACAGAAATCGGCCCTGTCCGTTTGCAAATCAAAACAACCCGCAGGCGCTTTAGCCATCCACCATATTTATTATTTATATTATAAACATAAGATTATTTGTATACTTCATTATATCATCACAGTCTAGAATCAACTTTGAACAAAAAATAATTTAACCTTGCCTAAATGATAATTTCAATATAATATTTATTTAACATTTTTGTTAAATCGTTATACATATCTCCTCGGCAAAGACTCGACCTTTCTCCGAATATATACTATCGCTCATATGTAGAGCAACTTTCAGAAATTTTCATTTGACTTGATAAAAGTGTACGTTTAAATATCCATATTATTGTCAGTTATGTAGTATGTTTGATAAAAACAAGACATCAATATAATTGTTTGTTAGTGGGTTTAGTTAGATGATTATTAATATTTGAAAAATATTCAAGGGTCAAAACTAGAGCAACTTTAAAATAAAACAACTTTACGTACATTTAGCCTTTTTTTTTTAGTATCTAGTAACATATCTATTATTTTTAATAACTTCTAAACACCTTTTCGTTATTGATTTTGTTAGCTTTTCAATATAATAATTCTAAATTTCTTTCGAGTGATTTTGAACTTCATAGAGTTCGTTCATATTTGACAGTCTTTTTGGAGGGATTTTCCGGTCAATTTCTTCTCAAAGTTTTTCCATTGGATTGAGGTCTGGGTTTTGTGCTGACCAAGGCATGACACGTACTCTTTGAGAAGCGAACCATTCTTTAACTAACTTAGACGAATGTTTCGAATCCTTGTCGTGCTGGAAGGTTCACCTTAAACTGGTGTTACCTTCGTCAAATGGAAGCATATGATTCTAGAGAATGTCACGATAAACAAAACGATCCATTATCCCGTCTAACTTAACCAGTGGGCCCATTCCAAACCCAAAAAAGCATACCAAACTATAACGTCTCATTCACCATGCTTTACAGTGGGTTTAGTGTACTTGGGATTATACTTTTCATTAATTGGTTCTCTCAACTATGAAACAGCATCAGATTTGAATAATTGGAGCCGACTTTCATTGGAAAACAAAATTGTTTTCCATTGCCCATCTGTCCAGTCCACATGTTCTCCTGCAAATAATAGTTTCGTTGCTCTATAGATTGCAGAATGAAGGGGTTCTTTGTTGGTTTTCTACCATAGAGACTTTTTAGTCTTCGTTTTATGGTACTCACCAACATACCGATTCGTTTATTTTTTGATTTATGCGGGATGCGCTGATAAAGTTAGTTAGTCAGATAGTTTTTCTATCCACAGATCTGTTAGTCTTGCGTTTTCTACCTCTTTTACTCTTTTAGGAACTCCTCCCAGTGTATTCCTTCCATTAAAATTGGAAATCGTCGTTGAAATGATCGATTTATTTAAATTTAAATCTACTGCAATCTACTGTGTTTCCCCATTTCGGAACTTTTCTACAATTTGTTGTTTAATTTGTATGGTTAAATGGACACTTCCAGGCATTTTTAGCTTTAAGGAACGATGTCGGGCACAGAAATAAATTATAAAATCAATTATATTGAATATAGGGTTTGGTTACTTTACTTATGAACTGTCCGAAATCAAATGTTGTATAAAATAAAACTTAGGAAAAGAAAGATATCCGTATATTATAAATTGAGGTACGAAATGTTTAGACATTTATTAATTATAAATTTAATTTAAATTAAAAAGAATTGTTCTTTTAATAAAATAATTATGTTTTTTAATTAGTTACTACACATATGAGCGATAGTGTACAAAAAGTATATATTCGTTCAAAATTCTTGAATAGTTGTAATGAGTTGACTTAAATTTGTAAAATTTTTATGTCGAATTTGGGAGACTGGGACGGGTAAGATAAAAAATCGATGCTTTGATCTTTTAACCAATCCGCCACAATTTTGGATTCGTGTTTGGTGTTATATTTCATTAATTAAGAGAATCATTTTTTCAATATATGGAACCTATTTGTGAAATAAGGTCACTGTGGTTATGACAAACTTTTTGTACAGTTTTGTCCCTCAGTAATGTTTAACATAATCAGAAGCATCATTTTATTACGTGTGACTCTAAGCAAGTTATATTTTTAATAAAAAATAGATTTTATTTGTAGATCTGGGCTCAAAAGAACCACCTTCTCGTAGTCCTTGAACTAATTTCAACAAGTCCTATTTCCTCCAGGTTGGCTTTAATTTCAGTTGACGATAAAATTGGATTGGTTTTTGACATTCGAATTATCCAGTTATCGATTTTCAAACTCGGACAAATTGTTTCATAACTGTTACCATTTGGTCAGATTCTTTTTAATAATATGGGAATCATATTTAACCGTATACTCTTAACCATCTCTTCTTGTTTGTCTCGATCTAACACTAAATTATAATTTTTTTTGATAGTTTCGATCAATGATTAAATATTTATAATAATCAAAAGAAAAATATAAAATGTCGTTAATGTAAAATCGTATTAAGAACATTTTGGCAATTAACATAAATTAATGTAACATAAGCGACTAAATACTTTTCTATATTCTGTCAAAATGTCAGGGTATGGGTTGATTTTATTTAAATATTTAGTTTTACACAATATTATCTTTCAATTGATAATAAAATTTGTCGCTTACCATAAAAGCATCAATATAAAGAATTCTCAAGTACAATAAAGTAATGCCTTTTAAAAAAAACCAACACAGCAAACACTCTAGTAGTAAATGTGGTCTTGACTATTTCGAGATTTAAGAGAACCATGCATCAAACCTTGGCCACAAACTAAATTTCGTTGATGGAAAACTAATTCAATAAGAGTGGTAATTGAATTGAAGAATTTCACGCGTAAAATGCTAGACGACGTAAAAAGTTGTTTACCATAAAATTTCGCTGTTTTATTTAATAAACCAAAATTGAGTTATAAAGGATATCGCGGGGTTGTCTGCCGACAGCCTCATTCGATATCAAGATTAGAAATGAATATGAATAAGGCATGAAGGACGGATTGAACGAAACAAAGTACGTATTTTACCTTTACATTTTTTTGTTTACGAACAAAAAATGTCTAAATAAAAAGATTTTTGATAATAAACAAAGTTTTAAGAAAATTACAAAGAACAATTAGAATTTCCAACAAGCCCCTTATTTCTGTTTCAGCTGTCGAAGTTGTTGAAGGCCAATTCCTTATAATAACTGTAACAACTTTGATTGTCCTGGTACATTAGCCATCAGTTAATTTGATTGTACAATTAGCAAATAGTATACTATATGCTAATTCTCTAGCTCCAAAGCTGTCTATGCGTTTGACATTCTCTAGTGAGACATAGTTGTTCGTCCAATTATGCTCAGTATCAATAGTATAATCTCTTATGATTTGCATAGTGGATTGAGTTAGAATTTCAGACAGTATCGATTGTTAATTAATTGTTTTATAATTATGTCGCATCACACATGTTTCATTAAACCATAATTAAAATTATTAATTAAACTAGTTTAGTTTTCTGACACATCACAGGAATTTGGGACGATGTATTAATTCATGTTGCAACTGCTCACATATGATAAATGAACCTTTCTCCCCCCCTCAGAGGTCCAAATTGACCCGTTATAGATGCAAATTAGCTTCTTCGACAATAAATCTTTTTTAGCATGGACGAGCAGTTTAAAATTCATTGTAATTTCAGGGCGACCGGTTTCCTGGGCCATGCTGGCCCCATCAATCACACCGAGGAGGACTAATGACGGCCCCAACAATCCTGGACTACGGATTTACAAATTTGACAAGGATACCGGCCAGGTAAGCAATTAACGTATTCCATTACTACTTCTATTTGTAGAAAAGGGAGGATTAAAGTTTTTTTGCACGTTTACAGGTTTTCGACTACACCCAATATTATCTGGACCTATCAAGTGTGAACATAAATTCAAAACGGGAGGCCGAATGGGTCGTTGAATACAACTTCAGTTCGTATTACAGCATCAATGATATTAATGCAGTGAATTTAAATTTGCTCGCCGAAAAGTTAACACAACAAAATCCAAACGACAACGCTCCATTTAACAGGTCAGATTTTTTTTATAATTTTATTGTGCACACACGTAGCTTAAATTCTGTTTGTGAGTTTCAGTCGTTGAAACCGGAAGGACGTCGTCGAGCTGTTGCGAAATTTTCTGTGTCATTAAAATCTAACTAACTTTTAAATATTTCCAGATATTATCGTGCAAATGCGGTTCGCATCAACAATAACCCGCAGACCAGCTGCGACACCAACTGCGCCCACCTGCATTATTGCGCCATCACTCGCGTCGATTACGACGAGTATGCGCAGTGTCTCAAGACTGCCGCCAGCGCCCTCTCGTCTTCCACTACGTCAACGTTAAGGCCTGCGGCGGCCGTCGTGGCGCTGCTCGCTGCCATTGTGATCTACCGAGTGTGATAAACTGATTAGTTTTATAAAGTGGGGACAATAAATGCAATGACCGTTGTCCAAGTCTCTAATGTGGATGGAACGAGTGGGAGTATATGTTACAAGATAAGGACGTTGATTAATTGCCAAAATGTTGATGAAGTCGCAAATTTTACGAGAACTAACCGAGAATAGTTGTCATTTACTTTGGTGACTGTAACTCCTTTTTACTGTAAATAAATAAAGCAATTTTATGTGCACCTAATTTCCGGAAAAGTTTGAAAATATTTTATCCAAAAAACAGCATCGTATTGATTGGATTTACACCCTTCTATACTTGTCATCAGTCTCAATTTAACCGAAACACAACCATTTGTTAAGAAAGTTATTTGTGGCTATTGAACTGTTTTCTTGGGCGGAAACTTGCTAACAAAAAACAACAATCAATAATTACAGTGTTAGGACTAACTTTCCAGAATATCTAAGTAAATACACTACTTCCAAGCAATTGTTTATTAACTTCCCACACAATCGTGGTGTGAATATTCTTGTAAAATTTCAATTTCAATTAACGAAAAAAGAGATTTATAATATGTAGTTTTTAGGTAGACATAGATAAATTTTTAATGGTGCTAAATTTTGCTCAGAACCTTTAGGTTTTTTATTTCTATTTAAAGTTATGTTACCTCATGCAAAATTGTACAGGGTTGTCCGAAAGTTGAAGACTTTCTTTTGGATGGACTATTTTAATCTAATGTGCAACCGCCAAAATATTCAAAATTCACAGTGTAACTTTCGGTAAATACCACAGGTTGAGACTTGGCAACAATATGTAACCTTTAGATAGACGTGTACATTTTTTACATAACATGGAATTGGTATAATACAAATTATATGAGTGCGTTTGCACAATTTATGTACAATATTTTTGTAACGCAGGAAAGAAAATAGTCTATGATATTATAAATTTATACCTGCAGAACGAAGTGAACCTGTATAAAACTATATTAATAATAATAAAAGTAATGCTTTTTATGTAAAACTATATGGCACTGTACTAATGTATGCAACCGAGTACATTATCTCATAAACGTGGAATTCTCGTATTTGCTATTTTAAGTAAACAAAACAGAAGTGTATAATTTTGTAACTAGAGATTCAAATGTAAATATAATTATGTGCCTCTCAGATAAATAGTATTTATACAGAATATAATGTAATTTACGCTTACTTGAATTTTGTTTTGTGCTTTAATAATATGACGAATGGAGGAACCCATAATGCACCGAAATGGGTATATATTACACACATAGTAAATTAATGTTATCGCAAAAATTGTTTAGATAACATAGAAGTTGGTTTATTAAATGAATTCGGCAAGATTGTTGCAAATTTTCTATGCAATAACATTGTATGGAATATATTCTATGTTAGGCTAATAAATGTTCTATTCATGCAATCAATAATTTGCATTAACTACTGTGTTTAATCCTCTAAAGTTGCTTCCCACTTGCCGATAATCTTTTAATAAAACAAATCACAAGCACAATAAAGTACCTTCCGACCGTAATTTTCATTCAAAATTAATTAGAGGATGGAACTGAATATCATTTATAGATTATGATTTTTTTTCTAATAGAAATACGAGAATTTTACAAATATTTTCTTATAATAGTGTAATTACCGTGATTTATTTTAAACATGTAAACAAGTCGTCGTCTAATTTTATAATTTTGTATATAAAAACTTGTACAGCAAAAATCGACATTAATGGCGAACTGCCATTCTATCTTATTGTTTAAAATAAATCATTTCAGAAAGAAGGATTACGTTTACCATTCGTCTAACTATTTTAATTAGGTAAACTATTCCTTCCGTTAAAACATGTACATAGTTTATAAATAAATTAAAATTATAAATCCTGCCAAAACGAGTAAGGATTAAAACAGCAAGATGTGTTCTTGTGTGATATAATTTAGATAAACGATTTCATGTATTTTTGTATCATTTAAACTTCTAAATGTACATATTTAATTGTTAACTATAACAAAATGACCAAATTTTGCTATCATATAGCGCATAATTAATATAGCTCTCTATATTGTTACGTTTATGTACAATAATTTATTACGTATTTGTGTTATGTAAGGTGACCTTATCCTCAACTGTTAGTGAATATAATCACCTTTCATAATGAACGAATTTATAATTAAATTAATAAAAACCCAGAAATTTTCCAGTATACAATATTCACTACATGCATATGTGTAGGTATTGTTTTATTCTTATTTCGGAATGGAAATATTCGTTCCGCTGTAATTAATCGGAGTTAATGGAAGTTATTTGTAATGGAAATACCAATTCCACTTGATGGTTAGAAAGAAAACATTTATATTTTATCCGGGAAAGGCAGTTATTTATGTACCTTTCATTAACTTTTTCCACTCCCCCAAAATGCGTATTTCGTGTTTGTCCTTTTTATACTAATGAGGTGGAAAAATTTGTAATATCCATAAAAACTAATAAACCTCTGTTCCAAAACTTAATAAAATTGCTTAATATATCTTATATGTGTATTTTAAAAGCCACTGTGAATATAAACTAATTGTTGTAAGTAGAATGTTAACCTATAATATATAAAGTATTGACATCAAAAATGAAAATAATTTACTCTTTAACTATTATTCGTTTGATTGTCGTAAATAATTGTTATCCTCTGAAAAGTTATAGAAAAACATAGATATAACTATAATATTTAATTTTTGAACTGCTAGTAATCAAAATGTAAAATAAAGATGTTTTGTTGTTCTTGTAGTGTCTTGTAAACAAAATTTATGTGTATAAAAACTTTGTTATTTATGGTTCGTTACTGGTGTCAATACATTATTGTTTTCTATTTTTATTGATTTTATTTGTAATGAATATATAATAATAATAAATTATTAAAGGTTATTGCGTATCTTTCAATGATCCCTTACTTACCTCTCTATTAGTTATGGCCAAAAACTATATACACTTATGGTTATGGCCACAGTTGAATAATGAATTTAGATTTATAAAAAAAGAGATACAGATAACAAAAGAACATTTTAAATTTAAAGGACTACCAACAAGAGTCGGAGAGATCTTCTGACGAACAACGGTTAGACAACCCACATGACATGAAGCAAAATTTATATCCACGAAGGATTAACACTTTAAAATTTGCGAGGCAAATTGCAAAAATACTACAATAACAATACATATATACACAATTTTTAAAGTATCCATAATTTAGAGCCGTTTTCTTTAGTTGAAAGTAACGTTTTTGGACTATGAGGTTGGTAGACCTTAATCCAGACATCTGCAGCCAATCAAAAGCCGCGCTCAAAACCGTTTGTAAAGTTTTAAAAGTCCTAGAAACCGACAGTTATGGTGGCTAAAGTTGTTTAGAGTTGTGTTTTGTGCTTTCAATTAATGTTTCCGTATTACAACAACATATTAAAATGACTAATCAGTGGGAAACTATTTTAGTTGAATGGGTAAGCAAATCTATCACATTTAAATATATAGATTAGCGAAAATATTGGTTTTTAGGTAAACTGCTTAAACTTATCCAAAACTATAGAAAGCATAGAGGAACTTAAAGATGTAGACTTTTTTAACAATATACAGAAAATTTTGTAAGTATTTATGAAACCTTGAACTTAGTCATAACCTTGACTAAATGAATATTATTTTAATTTCAGAAAAAAGTCCGATGAATTTGACGTATTAACATTTATATTTGACATATTTTCCAAATATTACCCAAAGTTCTCTTTCAAAAATAAGTCAAACTTACATATTTCTGATTTATCTAAGTCAGAAGTAAGTTCGATAACATCTCTATTAATGCATTATACATGTATTTATGATAGAAGAGATGTATTAACAGTACCACTGTGTAATACTTTAGATCAAAAAACACAAATACACATTAGAAACTTTCTCGAAAAAGTTACTAGCAATATAACTTATGAGGAACTCCAGAGGCACATGCAAAGTAATTATGATGAAAATGCATTGGATACATCAGTGTGTATGTCTGACATTTGCTCACCTTTAATATATCAAAGTCCTCTACAGGATATACTAAAAACACCTAGTTTCAAAGCTGGGAGGCTCCAAGTAAAAGACAGAGAGATTAGCAAACTTAAATCTGAACTTGAGCTAGAAAGATATGAAAAAGCTGATCTACAAGAGGAGATTAAACTACAAATAGAAAAAAACAAAAAATTGGGTATGTCTTATTTAACAAAATGCGAATATTCATCCTTAATTTTATGTATATTTTACAGACAAACAGCTTGAACAAAAGAAATCAGAAATATCCAGACTAAGAGCAGAAGTATTGTCTTTAGAGAGCAGAACTCCACCTCATTATCAAGACAGAGACTCGAGGGAAATACAGAAGCAACTACGCAGTGAGATACAAAGTCTGGAACAATACATCCATCAGTGTGATGAAGAACATGAGCAACTTAGAAAGGAAAAGGATGCAGCTAAGGAGAAGGTGAATATATAACATTTATACTTAACAATTAAACAACATTCTGAATGCGCCAATTGTGTGTAGGTTCGAAAATTGGAGCTGCAAGTAACACAATGGCAAGAAAAGTTTTTCCTCACTGAGAACAATTTTCAAAAACTGAGCGAGCAATCGCGGGAACAGCAAACACAACTGGAAAACCTGCAACTCCACTGCAGTGAATTAGAAGGATTGCTGGACGAAATACGCAGTAAACCGTTGAATGAGAGTCTACTGGATGACAATTACTTGAACAGAAGTCTGGGGTTGACGCCGTCGTGCGAGGATTTGGCGCACTCTGTCGTTGACGTTCAATTGAGAGATGTACAGAAACAAAATGAGGATTTGAAGAATGTCCTGAAGGAGTCGCAGGAAACGGCTTCTAAACTTCACGTCCAAATGGAGAAACTAAGTATCAAGTTACATGAAACCAATAATAGATGTTCAGAACTGGCACAGGAAAAGGAGCTTTTTATATTGAAGGTATGTTGTTATCTTATGTTGGTGGTTGGAGTTTGTGTTATCTTTTCTTGGCTCTTTGGTAGTTTGTTAGATGATGAAGAACTTTAAATTAGTATGCTTGATAACCTTTTTTATTGTATTTTTTCTTAATAAATTCTACTTTTTAACATTGTTTTAATTTTCGTGCTGACTTTAACCAATAGTAGAAGTAGTAGTAGTAGTAAGAGTAGTTTAGTTGCATTAAATTAACGACTTACCAATTACCAAGAATTTTAAATTTCATAGTAATATTTACTTAAATGGTTAGTTAAATAATTAGTTAATTTGTTTTCATTTTCGAGTTCATAAGAAAACTTTGGTAATTGTTTCAGATATCAGAACAAGAAAAATGCATACAAGAAAAAATCGCAGAGTTAAACTGTTCTCAAAATGATTGTACACTATTAAAGGAACAGATTTCAAAAGCTTTATCTGAAGTGTCTGATCTAAAAGAAAATTTGGATATATTAACAATTACGAAAAATAAGTTGGAAATTGAACAAAAAAATCTTCAAGAATTAGTTGATGAATTGAGAACAAATCAAAAAATCTCCGAGGCCAATATTTTAAAATTAAATAACGATAATCGAAAATTAGAAACTTCAAAATCTGATTTAGAAAATCATCTTAAAAGCAGTCAAAAGGATTGTGAAATATTTAAAACGGAAATTCAAGAATTGAAAGAGCAACTTTCAGTTTCTGTTGCGGAGATAGCATCTAAAAATGAAAATTTGGACATTTTAAATTGTACAAAAACTAAATTGGAAAAAGATCAAGAAAATCTTAAAAAATTAATTGATGAATTGAATGATAAACAAAAATCATCTGAAGACAATATTTTAAAATTAAAAGAAGATATTCTAAGACTAGAATTTGTAAAATCTGATTTAGAGAAACAACTTGAAAGTAGTCAAACGGAATGTGAAACATTTAAGACAGAAATTCATGAATTAAAAGAGCAACTTTCAATATCTGCGGCAGAGATTGTATCTAAAAATGAAGATTTGGATAATTTAAATAATACAAAAGCTAAATTGGAAAAAGATCACAAAAATCTTCAACAATTAATTGACGAATTGAATGATAAACAAAAATCATCTGAAGACGATATTTTAAAATTAAATGACGATATTCTAAAACTGGAATTTGTAAAAACTGATTTAGAGAAACAGCTTGAAAGCAGTCAAACGGATTGTGAAACATTTAAGACAGAAATTCAGGAATTAAAAGAGCAGCTTTCAGTTTCTGTCGCTGAGATAGCATCTAAAACTGAAAATTTGGACATTTTGAATAATACAAAAACTAAATTAGAAAAAGAACAAGAAAATCTTCAAAAATTAATTAATGAATTAAATCATAAACAAAAAGCATCTGAAGACAATATTGTAAAATTAAGTGACGATATTCTAAAACTAGAATATATAAAATCTGATTTAGAAAATCATCTTAAAAGCAGTCAAAAGGATTGTGAAACATTTAAAACGGAAATTCAAGAACTAAAAGAGCAACTTTCACTTTCTCAGACAGAGATAGCATCTAAAAATGAAGATTTAAACATTTTGACTAATACAAAAACTAAATTAGAAAAAGAACAGGAAAATCTTCAGAAATTATTTGATGAATTAAATGCGAAACAAACGTCATCTGAGGATACAATATTGAAATTAAATGACAACATTGTAAAACTTGAAACGTCTAAATCTGATCTAGAAAAAGAACTTAGTCTTAGTCAGACAAACTGTGAAACTATTAAAACGGACCTTTCTGTTTCCTTATCTGAAATGACAAAACTTAAAGAAAATTTGGATATTTTAAGTCATGATAAAGTCCTACTAGAAAAAGAACAGGAAACTCTTAATGAAAAAATTGTTGAATTGAAGGCAGAGCAGCAGTCATCGAACGACACAATATTGAAATTAACCGACGATTATCAGAAATTAAAGGTCATAAAATCTGATTTAGAAAAACACTTCAATAGTAGTCAAGAAAATTGTGAAACATTAAAGGTAGAAGTTTCACAATTAAAAGAGCGAATTTCCGAAACTTCATCTGAAATAGCAAGACTGAAGGATAACTTAGAGATTTTAGGGAACAGCAAAACAAGTTTAGAGAAGGAATACGAAGATCTTCAGAAAATAAACAATGAAATGATTTCTAAACAAAAGTCGTCTGACAATACTATCATAAAATTGAATGATGATGTTCTTAAGTTAGAGACTTCAAAGTCTGATTTTGAAAAACAACTTAAAAATAGCCAAGAAGAGTATAAAATGCTAGAGTCGAACATTTTAGAATTAAAACGACAACATTCTAAATCTTTGTCTGAGGTTACATGCTTAAAAGAGGAAGTATTAAAATTGAAAAAAGAAAAGGAAAGTTTTATTGAAACTATTGCTGAATCACTGAATTGTGAATTAGAAAAACAACTAAATGACAATCAGAAATATTGTGCTACGTTTAAGGTAAAAATTTCCGAGTTAAATGAAAACTTGACAACTACCAAAAATAATCTCCAAGAAAGTAACAACAAAATTTCAAATTTGAAACAAGAAATAACCATCTCCAAAACAGAAATTGAAAATTTACAAGGTGTCGTTAATAACAAACAACGTGAAATAGACAATTTAAATGATAAATTGGCATCTTTTGAGAACGATGTTAAAAATCTTCAACTCTTAAACAACAACAAACAGAGAGAGATTGACAATTTTGTAGATAAGGCAACTAAAACTACTGAAGAAATTGAAAATCTGCGTACATCAATCAAGAAGAAGGAGGATGAAGTTGATCAGAAAGAAGAATACATAAAGTCTTTGGAATCCGATTTAAATGAGTTGAAATTAAAAGATTCCAGTAGTATTTCAGTTATAAACAATTTAGAAATTGTTGTGAATAATTTGAAATCAGAAAATTCAGAGTTTAAAAATATCATTCATGGAAATAATGAAAAAATAATTAATACTGCTAAGCAAGTGGAAGAACAGCAACAAGAATGCTCGGCGTTCCAATCAACAATCGCCTCCTTGAAATCGCAACTGGAAGAATCTGAAAAGAATATTTCAATTGCTAAGGAAAATATAAAACTTAAAGATATTGATTTATCAAATAATAAGGAAATCATTGCAAATTGTCAAAACATAATTGACCAAAATAATGATAAGATCAGAGAATTAGTTCAACTAAATGAAAATTATCGAAACGAACTGGATAGTATTAAGGTACAACTGCAAAACTGTTATGACACTTTACACAAGAAAGATATGAGAGTAGAAGAACTTATGACAGAAAACGAGGAGCTTAAACAGAATAAAGAGATCTTGAACAAAGAAATTGAAAAGTTAACTATGGTAAAGGAAGAATTGACAAAGTCTTGCTTCAGTTATAAGGAATATTGGGAGTTAGAAGTGGAACAAGTGAAGAAAATTCAGAAAGACCTGAAAAACATTAACACCCACCTGGAGGAAGAAAAGAATGTATTTTTAGAAACAGTCTTGCAAAAAGACAACCAAATTTCAGAATTAGAAACGACGATCTCTAAGCTGACGAAACAAAAGGATAATTTACTTACGGAAATTAGTCAAGCTAAAGAAACTATTGACATCGTTCAAAGTGATTTACAAAATGATAACAGCCTGCTTAATCAATACAAAGAGAGAACTATGAAGATTCTTAACACTGTTCAAGAATTGTATGGAAATTTGAATAGTGATGAACAAGTTGAAAATGACCTGATACAGCAATTGACCACCATTGAAAACCAGGTGGTAAAAATTAAAAAAGAAAACACAAAACTTCAAGAAGATTACAATAAAGTGAGAGAAAGTGAATCTGCACTAATAGCCAAAAGTAATGTTTTAGAAGACAACATTATGAGAATAAAATCGGCTGTTACTGCTACAAACGACGATTTACATAACTTAATTGCGTCAGTGAAGGAAAAAATTACGCTAGAAACATCTGACGAATTAACAACAGACAGCAATAACGAAGTAGAGATTTTGTGCAAGTATGTAAGGGAACTGAAAGGCTACATAAGTAGTTTCTTGACAAGTGAAGAACTCTACATGATTGAAATTGAAGGTCTGAAAGAAGATCTAGATGCCGCCTTAAACAAATGCTCCGACGAACTTCAAGAAAAACGTGAACTCAAAATGGAAAGCGAATCTCAAATAACTGATCTGACCAGAAATTTGCACGAGATTATTGAAAAATACAACAAACTCGAACTTGAGTACAAAACAGTCAAGAATAAATTGGAGGAGTGTGAAAATCAAATGCAAGCCAAAGCAGAACTTGTACAAGAATCTAATCAATTAAAGGAACAATTGAACGCTCAAGAAACCAAAAATCGTGAACTGACTGAAGAGAACGAAAAATTAAAAGCTACCGTTCAAGAACAAGAGGAGCAACTTGCCAAAATTAAATGCGATTTTGAGGAGCTCAACATTAAATTAACCAAGGACATTAAAGACAGAGACAACGAGATCATTGTCTTAAAACAAACTATTGGCAATCTAGAGATTATAATACAACAAAAGAATTTAGAGATTTTGAAACTCCAAACCCAAATAGAAGAGTCTAAACGACACATCGATTTATTAACCACACAAAACAGTAGTTTGAACACCTTATTGAACGGTAACAAAGACCAACATGTAAAAGATGCACAAAAGAGAAAATCAGAATATGAAATTATAATTTCAGAACATAAGAGCGCCTTTGACAATCTCAAAACTGTCAACGATAAGCTCATGTTAAGTTTAACCCAAGCAAAATCAGAATTAAACACCGCCAACAGTTTAATAGAAAGCACCCGAAAAGAGAAACATGATTTGGAGGATATTATTAAAGAAACCAACGAAGTTTTGGAAGATACAATCAAAGAGAAGAAACAATTACAAGAAGAATTCGAGGCAGTGCAAGTCAATCTCACGGAAAAAGACCATTTATTAACCGAATTGAGAAACGAATTGGACGAAACTTACCAGAAAATTTCCGATTTGAAGGGCATACGGGAAGAACTCAACGTACAACTTGAAGTTTCCAGAAAAGAAACTCAGGAAGCAATAAAATTGAAGGATGAGCTTTTGGAATCACAGTCTAATTACATGAAAGAAATCGAAGTGAATGCGGCGCATAAAACTTCTCTAGAGATTGGTGAGTTAAGGAAACGCAATGAGATGTTGGAGAAAGAAAGAGCGGCGGAGAAAGATATAAGAAAACGGTTAGAAATTGAAGTGCAGAGAGTCAGACAAGCGTACGGCAACGTTATGACTGCCAATTCCAGTTTGGAGTTGGAGAATAGCAAATTACGCACCTCTGTTAAAGATAAAAAGGAGGAAATTGGTAATTACATGCACATTAAAGAGGCATATGAGAAGCTACTTGAAGAGAACAACAAACTATTGACGGACGTCGATACCTTAAAATATAAGCGGTTGAGGGAAAAGGAAGACATTAAGGATGTACTGAACAAGGACCGGGAGGAAACTGAACGTAGACACGAGAAGAGGATTCAGGATATCAGAATGGAATACGAGGGCAAATTGGAAAAAATGAAAGAAAAAATGGTTTGTAAAGACTCTTTTATTATTCATGTATAATAATTAATAATGACGTTTATATTTAGTTAAAACTCTACAAAGACGAACAGACCAAAGCAAAAGCTGTGTTGGAAAGTCAAATGTCCAAAGTACAGAGTGAACTTGCAGCTGCGGAACAGAAGATTCATCTATTGGAAACTGAACGAGACATGTTAAGAGAACGTGAAGTACAGAGAAGTTTACATTCTTCCAGGGAATCTTTGAGTCAGCGCTCTTCTGTTTCCGGACAAAACAGGTATGTTTTAATAATTTTTACATTTATAAATTAATTGTAAATGTGTAAATAAATGGTTCTCACAGGTATTCCAGCACAAGCTCCTTGAGAAGTAGACCACATCAAACCACATCCAGCTCGTCAATAGCACAACGGGATAAAAAACAACCTAGCACCACCAGCTTATCTAGTCTTAGAGGAGGAATAAGAGAAAACAAAGTATCACCCGACTCCGGACGAGTTTCAATCGCCAGTTTACCAATTGGAATTGGTAAGATATATATATATATATATATATATATATATATATATATATATATATATACATAAGTCTTATAATATTCATTACTTACGTTTTTCTACAGGCCAAAGTTTACGTATGGAGGATGAAGAAGAGGCAATGTTTAATAATAAGTACTTATCAGATTTGAAGGAAGGTAGAGGTTTTTTAACAGGCAGAGAATCAACAAGTAGCCGACTTTCTACTTTGGCTATGAGGAATTCGATGGTTCCGCCTCACTTGAAGTCTTCCTACCCCGCCGAGACTCAGTTCGTAAGTCCATCTCACTACAAAGATGACGAAATTAAGGTAAATATTATCTGTGGGCTTAAATATGCAGTTTATATACATTGCTTAATATATTTTTAGACTGGGAACGTGGACTTGGACGATAGCCTGTCGAAATTGTTGCCAGGTGAAAAACATGACAAGCGCCAGCGCAAGGACATCGGAACGACCACGTACAAGAAGCCTGGTCCTCCAACGCCGAGCAAGAACGGCGGCAGACTGTCGTTGCAGGGCAACGAGGTCCATCCTTTGCGCGAGTCCAACGACAAGACGCCGCTGAAAAAGGTGACGACACCCGGGCGTTTGAAATCCCTTTTTTCGAGCAAGAATGTCACTAGTTCGTTGAGGGAGAATTCTGAGGTACAGGAACTAACACATAACCCACACTGTTGTTTCAATCAAGCTTTGCTTGCTTCTTCCGCACGTAACTGTTGTTTCCACGGTGTTCCTCCGGAACACTCTGAGCACCGTTCTTGTTCTTGTGTTAACATTTGTGTTTCTAATAATTTTCAAGCTTGCTACCCATTCTGCTGGTTGAGGTTTATTTTTTGTCGGAAATTAATGGTGTTTGCTAGAGAAACTTTTTTAATAGTTATTTCATTTGTTACTGCCGGATTGTTTTTTAGAAGAAATTATGGGTGAAGATCTAAAATTTGCGACAATATATTGTTACTATCAAATTAAATATTTCTGAAAAAAATTAAAAATTATTTTCTAAAGAAAAAGTTAACTTTTAACCTGCAACGATTTTATTTTCAGTGTTTTTGTTCTTTATGTTTCGTTGTCTTGTCTTGTCCGTCCAGTTCGTTTTCTAATATTACATAATGTTCTAGGGCATTTCAGGATGAACATTTCTCAATTTTGACGTTGAATTTGCATTTTTCAGTTTTTCACCCATATATATTGTATATAGTAGGAAGGTTTGTATTGTAGCCTATTTCTGCTTGATAATTAGTAAATGTAATTAATTCTGTTTGCAGAATACGGTTACACCATCTAGGACCAAAAGAAGGAGCATTTTCAGAAAGCCAAAATAATAACCTATTGATTGGGTTTTAAATCTGTTCTTGTATATATTTATTTATATTTATAGTGTGTATTGATTTATGTTTGCTTGCTTTTAAGTTTTATACAAAGCTTTTTTAATATATTTTTACTATTTTTTACCTTTGTTTTATTTAAATTATACAATTATCTAGAAGTGGAAGAAGAAGTATAACCTCCTTAACTTCATAAATGATCGTTTTATCATTCAAATCATACTATAACACTGAACATGTTTTTAAAAAGTCAACTAGCGTTTTTAATGAAAACACATGTTAACCATAAACAAATACGACACGTGAGTTTAAAAAGAATTGGTACGTGGTACTCATCATTGGTGAAGCCCAAAAATGCGGGACCACCTTACAAACACATTGTACAAATTGGTGATCCAATTTTGAGATCTCCGGCCGATAAAGTTCCTGCCGATTTAATCAAGTCTGAAGAAATTAGCCTGTTAATAAAACTTATGAAAAAGGTGTTAAAACTGCATGAGTGTGTGGGTTTATCTGCTCCTCAAATTGGTGTACCCTTACAAATATTTCTTATGGAATTTAATGAGAAACATGCTAAATTATATGATGAGAGGGAATTTAAAAATAAAGAAATGTCTTTGCAGCCTCAAACTGTGAGTGTGCAAGACAAATTGGTGATTTAACTTTTATGCAAAACAGTTTTAGGTGATCATAAATCCAGAAATAAAGATTATTGATTATAAAAAAGTTGTTTATTCAGAATCATGTGGAAGTGTTAAAGGACTGTATGCAGATGTTCCTAGGTTTAAGTCGGTTCTTTTGAAAGGTAAAAATCCATTAAGTGTACTCATATAATTGTATTATTTACTATATTATTTAGGTTTGGATGAAAGTGGAAAACCAATTGAATTAACCAGAAGTGGCTGGATAGCTAGAATAATCCAACATGAAATGGACCATTTAAATGGCATTTTATACACTGACATTATGGAAAGAAAATCATTAACTTGTGGATGCTGGAATGTCATTAATGAAAGGGGTGGTAAAGTTGAATTACCATATGGTCCTGTGTAATATATTGATATATTTATATAAAGAAATTAATTAGATCAAAAGTGCTATTCTCTTTCTACTATTAAAAGGTTTAATAAGGTATCCAAAGTTCTCATAAAAAAATTTATTAACAAGATACAACTTGATAGAATCAATAACAAAATTGTTTATTAAGAAATTATATAGTAAAATTTTGTTACAACTTGAGAGGCTATTTTTTGTTTAGTGTCCCTAATACATATAACAGGCAGTTTTATTTCAATTACCAAAAACAACTTAATTTTATATATATTTTCAATAAAATACAGCAAATAATTAATGTATATAATAAAATTGATTATCAAAAATTAAGTAAGTCTGGACTGGATTGTGGGACAATTATATTTGTGTCACGTTGTATAAATATAATTGACTTTTTACCTAAATTTTGCATAATTTATTATTAGACCTTTAAAACAGCCCAGACAATATATTTAATAGAATTTACATCTTGTCCATAAAATGAGGCTGGCCATTCTTTTCCCTTCGGCGGGTTAAAATTTCACAACCAGTTTCAGTAACTAGCAAAGTTTGTTCAAACTGAGCTGACCACTGTCCATCAGCTGTTACTGCAGTCCATTTATCTGGCCACATTTCATCTTTCCAAGTTCCCACTGATATCATGGGTTCTATTGTGAAACAATGACCTGGTTTCATTACACCAATTGCTCTATTTTCTAAAAAACAAATTGTAAAATATGTAATTCTGTTATATGAAAAAACTTACTTGCATAGTGAGGAACATTTGGGGCAGTATGGAATAACCTATGGATTCCATGTCCACAGTAACTCCTTACAACAGAGTAACCATGGGCTTGAGCATGTTTTTGGATAACATTACCGATTTCTCGGTATTTTTCTCCAGGCTTAACAATTTCTATAGCCTTCATCAAGCATTCATGAGTAACTTTAACTAAGTCTTTGTGCTTATCACTGACATTTCCAACGAAAAATGTTTCGTTTAAGTCACCGTGAAAACCGTTGTGGTAAACAGTAATATCAACATTACAAATATCACCGTCACATAATGGTCTAGTATCGGGAATTCCGTGACAAATTACTTCATTCACAGAAGTACAACAGGATGCTGGGAATTCATAGTAGTTTAATGGTGATGGGTAACAATCTCTCTCCAAGCATGCTTCATGAACAATTCTGTCGATCTCGTCGGTCGTTACTCCGACATCGCAAACTTTAGCTGCTTCATCCAGGACTTCCCTTCCCAACTTGCAGGCCACCCTCATTCCTAACATAAAATAATAAAACAAATTATAAATATAAAAATGTTGAATAAACAAAAAAATATTCACCTTCAATTTCCTCATCATCAAGCACTTTGATGTGTCCTGAACCCTTGACAGCTAGCTCACTTAAAGGGTGACCAGTGGGATGATCAGCATAATCAGGCCTTCCAATTCTTGGGGGTACCGTTCTCTTCTCCGACTGCGGAGCCGGCCTAAGTTTACCAGTGAAGTTGTAGAATGGCCAAGGGTTGTATGAAGTGTCTTTCTTGCCATCAGTGTTTTCACCCTCTAAAACAAACAATAATAGATAGAAGTTGCCGTCCAATTTGAAGCTTAATTTACTGAAATAATTCAGAAAGCGCTTAAACATATCTCGGAATTTTAATTTTTTTATTGTGACAATGACATAACTTATACATACCTAACCCTACTTACTGGCTAATGAGTGGATGATTTTATGCGTTTTCCAGTTGGTTTTGAAGCATTCCTGGGAACAGAAAAACGATCCCTGGATCCCCAGCTTGATGCACGTAGGACACTGCAACTTCGCCGACTCTTCGCAGCCGGGAGACTCACATTTGCCCAGTCCGGACATTTTACACTCAACAGAATAAACGATTCTTTATATCAGTTAATTAATTGAAATTAGAACTTATTGCACTTAGTGGAACAATTTTAAATAATTTTCGTAATTGAGGTCGAAAATTAAAAAAATCGTGCCTAAAACAAACGAGACCTAACCTATTTTTAAGATTCGGATACGCACTGTAATTAGGCGACGTTTTCACGTGGTTGAAGTACAGATCTGGTTTAAGAGTAATTCATAAGCTGACGTTGCCGTTGATGTTGACAGTTGACATTAATGTTAATTGACCTTGTAAAAAAACATTGGATTCAATAATAATAAGTAATAGTAATTAATAATTAAAAGTTACCGGTATTAAATTAAAAAAGTAAAAATTACTTGGCTAAAGAAAAAATTTACTTCAATAAATTATTTAATGCGTATTTAAGTAAAAAAAATCGTTTTTTCAAGAGTAACATATTAATAAACAGTCGAAGATTCTCGTAAATCAACTTTTTAAGTAAATTTAAAACTAATATTTCTAAAATACTAGAACATGAGGAATGAAAATGGCGGAATGCGCATTTTAATGCGCGAAGCGAATTGAAACAATAAACTTGAACAAGTTATTAGTCTGATTCATAAACATTCTGTGGTCATAACCTCCCTAGATCGCTATTGCGCCTAACTTCACGAATGATATTCCAAGTTGACATTTAAGTTGTAGTAGAGTAGATACAAAGG
Source organism: Aethina tumida (assembly GCF_024364675.1). Classification (NCBI taxonomy): domain Eukaryota; kingdom Metazoa; phylum Arthropoda; class Insecta; order Coleoptera; family Nitidulidae; genus Aethina; species Aethina tumida. The sequence continues at coordinate 15,521,128 of NC_065437.1, read as the reverse complement.
GAATGTTAAATTAATATAAATGAAAACATAAAACAAACAAGACACTCAGCTTTATTTCGATTATATGTGATCAGAAAACTACACTTAACGAACACCCTGAAAGTAAGTACGCCCTAAAACCGACATGACCAAGCCATTTGCCATAAAGGTTATGAAGTCCCAAATTTCTTTCAGGCCGCAATAAACATGTCGTCCGGACGTCCGATTAAATGTGTGGTGGTCGGAGACGGTACCGTAGGAAAAACGTGCATGTTAATATCATACACCACAGACAGTTTTCCTGGTGAATATGTCCCCACTGTGTATGTACCACCACCCAATCCATCATCATTGAATCTAATCAAAAATCATTTGCAGTTTCGATAATTATTCTGCCCCAATGGTAGTTGATGGAATATCAGTCAGTTTAGGCTTGTGGGATACGGCAGGACAAGAAGATTATGATAGATTAAGGCCTTTGTCTTATCCACAAACGGATGTATTTTTAATATGCTTTAGTGTAGCCTCACCTTCCTCATTTGAAAATGTTACTTCCAAATGGTATCCAGAAATTAAACATCATTGTCCTGATGCACCCATGATATTAGTTGGTAAGTTCATGCATAAATTAAGGTATAAATTGAATGTAATGCATGACTTTGTTTGATTAATTATTAATTTATTTTATACAACACAACCTGACTACTAATTAAGAATCTTTGCGCAATTACCAACATCAATTAGCATGTTTATTTTGATGATTGTGCCTGAAATATTGATAAGTGACCATTAACTTACAGGAACGAAAATAGATCTTAGGGACGACCGTGAGACCCTCAACGCTCTAGCAGACCAGGGTTTGAGTCCCATAAAACGGGAGCAGGGCCAGAAGCTGGCAAACAAAGTGAGAGCAGTAAAATACATGGAGTGTTCGGCATTGACGCAACGGGGATTGAAACAAGTTTTCGACGAAGCCGTCAGAGCGGTACTGAGACCCGAGCCACAGAAAAGGCGTCAACGCAAGTGTCTTCTCATGTAGATTGTTTTTATTTTTAATTTAGTTTCCTACTTACAACGGAACTGATGCAACTGGATTTAGCGTTTTAGTTTGGTAAATGCGATACGGATTTGCCAAACTAGAAAAACACTGAGGCATTTAAGAGTCAATATGCAAATGTTTTACAATTTTTTATATTATTTATGTTTACTTATTCTACAACGAATAATGAATTTCATCATTAAAAAATCAAATCAAAACAAAAAAAAAACAAACATTAATACCATAATTTAATCAAAACTCACACATTGAATTCGTTATTCACATTAATATGCCTTATTAAGTGAAAACTCATTAAAAATACTCATTTGTACATCATATATTATTGTTTGTCATGATACACTGTACATTGTTTTTTTTTGTATTTATTTATCAACTATTCCATCCTGATTCACTAATTCTTTTCATTTGTTCAAAAAAACTAAATTAACTTTAACATTGATGTGAAATTGCCTGTTCAATGCTTTTAAAAACTCGAATTTGTATGTTTGATCTCGATTATTTAGACTTGGAGGTTGAAAACTCATGTTTGTTCATTTAAAGCAGTGAATTAAATGTAATGCCAAAGAAACTAATTACTGCCGAAAATTTGATATTTTTATGAGTCTGATGTTAGTAATACTTTATTAATATAAAAGGATAAACTCTGATCATTTTCTTAAACTATCAATTTTACGACAGGAACCGTCTTCCAAATTAGTTTCCTTTAATTGTTAACTTTGATCAGAGTTTGTTTGATGTTGCATTGAACACGCAGAAGTATTTTCTAGTCATTTAAGATTGTTTTGATTTTTATCGGTATTTTTTACAATAGAAAAGAATAGTGACTTTTAGACTGGCTAAAACGTGTTTGCTTTTACCTAAATAAAAATATTTTTATATGTCAATTAAATTGAATTAACGAACTCTAGGATAAAACTCTTCGTTTATGAGACTTATTTGTGCCATTCTCACAGTCTTGTTTTATGTAGCTATTTGTTCAAATTACTTCTTGTTTAATTAAATGATCATGTATGTGTATCCAATACAATAATGTTAGGATAATTAGTAGTTTGCTTTACAAATTATGTATTAGTTGTAGATGTAATCAAAAGCAGCTAAACACTGTTTAATAATATAAACCATATATATTTTTTAGTATGCTACTTTTATATCTTGAATTATATTTACTAATTTTTCTACTAACAAATACGTTCTCGTAAGACCAAAGTAATGATAAGTTCTAGTCACATTTCAATTGTACTGCACAATATTTTTCATCATACAGAAATTTTGGTGTTTACATTTTAATGTAAATCACATATTACAAAACAAATAAAATTGAAATAACTTATGTGTGTATTTTATTTATGCATCTCCAATGATTGATCAATAGCGTTTCCTTGACAATGAACCCAATTAGAAAATAGTGCGTCATTTTTGAAGTACTTTTCAAACAAACAATGACGGAACGGATCATTCCTTCCCCCAATACTTTGGTTAAGTACAACAATCCCGTATTAGTAACAAGACGGGAACGTAAAACCACTGAACCAATTGCAGGACCATCTGGCGTAAGTTATTATTAAGTTTACAAACATCATTTTCGCGTTGTATTCAATTAAATTAGGATGAGTCGCCAAGGAAGTTGCAACTGACTGAAGAAGAGGAGATATTAAATACCATATTACCTCCGAAAGAATGGGAAGAGGACGGTCAATTATGGAGACAGGAAGTGTCCACTGTTCCGGCCACAAGACTGGATGTGATAAATTTGCAGGAACAGTTGGATATGAGACTCCAACAAAGACAGGTATCCCATTGTATTTAAATAAGTTGTCAACAGAAATAAATGTTTTATATATTCCGTCACTTTTACTCACTTACCTTCATAAATTTCTTTGTAAAATGTCTTAGGCCAGAGAAACAGGTATTTGCCCAATAAGACGTGAACTTTACACCCAATGTTTTGACGAAATAATTCGCCAAGTAACCATAAACTGTGCAGAACGGGGTCTACTACTTCTACGTGTCCGCGACGAAATGCGAATGACCATAGAAGCGTACCAAGCGTTGTATTGCAGCAGCGTAGCCTTTGGCATGAGGAAAGCCCTGCAAGCTGAACAGGGGAAGTCTGATCTGTTCCAAGACGTTGAGATTTTAAAAGCGGAAAAATTGGAGTTGGAACATCAGATAATTGAGCTCAAACAAAAAGCTGAACAGGCCGAAAGGCGGGCTGCTGAAACGAGGTTAGCCGAGGAAAGGAAACATACTGAAGAAATTGCTTTCTTAAAGAAGACTAATCTACAATTGAAGGTGCGTTGCGTATCGTTAAAAGGATGCGACTTTATTATTGTTGTTTGTGTTTATTTCAGACTCAACTGGAAGGAATTATTGCGCCCAAAAAATAATTGTAGGAATATAGGAATAAAAAGGCTGGTATAAAACTTCATCATATATTAAAATTTAAGTCACTCTCCAAAGCACTTTTGTAATATTGTCTATTATTGCAAAATATAGTCTTGTATAACCACCACATTTATATAAAAATATTTTAGTACTAAATGTGTTTGTTACTTATTCAATACACAAAAGCACTGGACCGACCAATAAAATTAAGAATACATAAAATATGTAAATAATAATTAAATACTTTGTACAGGAATACAACAATAATTTAGGATAATAAAAACTAAGTTTAAAAAAGAATTATAAAACCCATCCACCCTGGAGATAACCTGCGATGTACGATCGGACTACCACAAAAAAAATAGTGAATTACTAGTGCTTCCCCTTTTTGGACCGTTTCCTCCGTTTCTTCTTATTGGCAGCTACTGAGTCCGCATCAAGGCTCTTTTCATCTCCAGCAGTCGGTGTGGGGGGCTCGGAGACGCTCTCCTCGTCCTCCACATCCTCCTCTTTGACCGAGCCGTTGCTGTTACCGTTCACGGAAAGGTCCAGCGTCAGTTCGGTCGGTTTTGTTAATTCTAGGGATATAATTTTTTCTTGCAGCGTCTCTACCTAAACAACATTTAATAGGATGATTATTAAGTTGTCGTGACGTTGTGAAACTATTTGGGGGGAGGTAGTAATTTTCATTAATAAGCCGAAGGGAAAAGTAACGTTGGTTAAGGTAAATTTTACAATATTTATTATATAAAACGAATATATTTTTATATTTACATAATATCAAATATACATTCCCTTGAAATTTCATGGTGTCTTAAATATAAAAACAACAAAGTGCAATTTCATTCTCGTTTTGTGCAATGCATATATTTGTGTATATAAAAAAATAGTAAAAGATATATAATATTTACATAATTAAACAAAAAAACAGACTAATTTTTTATATATGTACATAAAATAAAATAAACATGACAAATAAATTAAATAATAATTTAAACCTTAAAACCGATCCCAATAATTCATGCATCGGTCGATTCAATCCCTACTCATTCAGCCCTCCAACAAATATCATGCTTTCCACAATCAAATACATAAAACCCAAATTAAAATAATAAAAATCAAACTAAAACTACTCGAGAATAGACAGAAACACACACTAACCAGAGGGTGCAAGAAGAGGCATGCTGTGGTGTTGTGGGGGTTGGTTGGATGTGTTGCGTATCTTATACCTCTCTCTCGATGAGTTTCTCGACGTATTCGACGGTGCGCACGCGTTTCTCGCCCGTTGCGTCATCCACGTACTCCTCCGTCTTGGTCGTCCTCGTCTCACCCAGGACTTTCTCGCTCTCCCTCACCTTCGTCTGACCCGGCTTGCTGCGCACCGCCAGCTTCGGGAAGTCAGCACTGGAGGGACGCAGCTGCGTACACATGCAATAGGGGGCGGAGTTAGTCTGAGTTGGGGGACGGGATGAGTTAGTCACACGTATTCGTGTTTGTTTGATTACATTACTGGTTGTTTTTTTTAGTGACAACACATGCTATTAAATGGATTGTGAAATGCAGTACAACTAGGACGGATTATCGGTTGTCTCAACATTAATATGATATGTCTCTTGTTAATCGTTCAGATTTTTAAGACAACCGCATCCATCGTTTGTTACTGGTTTAATTTGAATGAAGGAGAATATATTGTTCAGTCAATAAAATCATCCACACCAATTATTCCCCGACAGTTACCTCGTCGTTGTGCGGTGCTTCAGGGATGGGCGAGGGGGGCGCCACTTCGCCCGCCCCCACCATGTCCGTCATCGATTTGATGACGATCTGCGCTTGGATGGCGTCCTGCTCGAGTGATTTAAGGCGAGCTGCCCTCCACGCCGCCCGCTTCTCTGCCTTCAGGGCTCGTTCCTCGGCAGGAGAGAGTTGATTCTCGTCTTCATCGGTCAGCAGTCCTTCTTCACGAAGACGTTCTCTGTACCGTTTCTCGGCTTTCGCCGTACGCACTATTCCCATAGTGCTCGACGGTCTGAACAAAATAACAGTGGTTTTGGTGGCCGGTATTCGCAGTATGAGTTTTACATATTAATGCACGAGCGTGGTTAGTTTAGTGTGTAAACGAGTGTTAGTATATATTCTTAATGAATCTTGTTAGTTTTTACAGTTATGCAGATACATTCATTCCTCTCACAACATTCTATCATCAAGGGAAGCTTCAAGGTTTTATATAAGTAGGTTTTATGCAGTAGATTCTCAGATTTACCTCTATCTTAATTATTTTAATTATTGTTTTAGCAAAAGAATGGTTCGGATTTACCTTCACCTTAATTTTTTTAATAACTTTTTGTTTTAGTAAAAGAATTATTTAATAAAACAGATTAAGTAAATGAAAAAGAAAGATTTTGTATTAAAATAATATAACTTCCACCGTTGAAGATAAGGAATTTACTTACCTAGTAGTCGGTTGGGATTCTTCAGATTCTTCATCGGAATGTTCAATTAAACCACCAAGTGAATTTATCTCGGCCGCTGACAAATTGGCTATCTTTTTCTCCTCTTCCGCTCGCAATTTATCGATTTCGTCCTGACTCAAGTAGCTGAATACTTTTTCTGTAAAAACAAATAACTTTAGCAATTTTAATTTATCCTAATGATGATACTTACCAGGTTTGGCAGGTTTTTGACTTTCTTCCATAGCGGTTTCGAAGAATTTTTTTCTGTCGCTTACTGAAGATTTTACGGGATTGCTCTTTGGTGACTGTGGAGGCTTTAAAATCATATTAGTTTCTGTGCACTGTGACTTAAATATAAAAGTAATAAATTGCGACTCTTACATTCACCATTCAGCATCATTCATCAAAACAAACTAAAGTACTGGAGTGTTGTTACCTGTCCAATGTCCCCATGCTTATTAGTATATAAAGAGAAACGTTTGTTGGCTGTTTGCGACGGAGCGTCGGCCTCCAACAGATGTTCCATACTGACTGCTTTCGCTTTGGCGGGTTTCTTGGGAATTACAGGGGGAGGTTTTTTTGGGAGTGGTGGCGGAACATTGGGCAAGGGAGGTGGTGTGATAGATGTAGGAGAATCATCTGGAGGAGGAATAACTGGAGGTGGCGGAAACTTATCTTCGTCATAAGACGCACGATTCTCAACGTCTGCCATGGGTGGAGGTGGAACTATAGGTGGCAAAGAATCTAATAAATCTACAGGAGGTGGTGGAACTATGGGAATGTCGAGATCCGTTAGCAATTTGCTTTCCGGAATATCTTGCAAAACGTACGAGTCTAGATCCAAAGCGGATTGGGAAAAATTACCAATTTCGTCAAGGTTTTTGATTTGATTCTGGGTTGGAGTAGCGATCATTGAATATCTGTTGTTTACGGGATTGCGGGGAATATGGAAAACCATTTCGTTTACCTCCATCGAGTCCAGCCTGTTTCTGGATTCATCAATTGTACTATTCGTATCTACAGAGTATAAGTTGTACTGACTGCCGATTTCTGCTTGTGTTTCGCTGTACACCTCCGGAGGAGGTACAACGAAGATGTCATTTACAACAATATGCTCGTCTGGGGGAGGAAGGTCTTTAAGGCTAATTCTGAGGTTCTCGTGTTCGAGTTTGGGGTGGTCACGTATAAAATCAGATTGGGAATCAGGTAGGGATTGTTGCCGTTGCAAACTGTCAGAATCCACCGTCGTGTGTGGTTTTAGTGTTTTAGGCAAGGTTGAGGCATGCTTAAAGTCGTCCTGTCAGGATAGCATACTAATTAAGAAAGTGTTTGGAGAAATTTAGAACCATCACCAAGAACATATAGCGACAGGACATAGAACAAAAGGGGGAAGGAAAGGCAGTACACTTTATACCAAAAATATATTTGCCAATGAAAATCACATGTAATGTTAAATATTTCCAATGTTTTCGACATAAATAAATAGACATATTCAGTGAGTATTAACATCGAATATAAAATCTGTAATAACTACTGGCTGGAATTATTGAACCAACAATTTATTATTCTTTAGGTAAATTATTATTCCAATCTACTTGCCATAGAACTCTGAGATTATCGGGAAACATCCAGTTCTATATTGCTATTGTATTGGAGTAACTGGTTTCAAGTGATAAGCGTAATATACGATTCCAACAAATTGTTAATGCTTAAAGCAATATTATAGGAAAAACAATAATATAACAATATCATAATTATCTATGGAAAATTTAAAATTTCGACTATAGAATCATTATTTTCATTTAGGCCTGTAAATTGGCGTAAATAACGTTTTCAATTTGGTAAATCATTAAAATATTATATCCTAGATAATTATAATCTTGTATGCTTTTGATAAGAATATAATTTATTTAAATACAATCTCTGGTTTAAATATTTTCTTAATTATCACAAAGTATAACTTTGCGCTGATAAATATTGTTTTGAGCCTCAAAATACGTAACTCTTTTTAGAATGAATTAATTTTAACAATATTGCCTAGCACATAGTATAAAGTTCAAGCGTTTCTACTATAAGGATTTAAAGCTAAAAACCAATAACATTAGAGTTTATTCAGCGTGAAATATTAGACAATCAAAAAATAAAACAAAATTATGTTTTGAAAATTCAATAGTATCCTAATAGATCACCCTGTATAGTCACGTTACGTTTGACCAAAAGCATATTTTTACAAAAATGAATTTGCTATAATTTTCAACAACTATTAACGATAAAAACACAATTTAATATTGATTAATTAGTGTTGATACTGAGCACCACTAATTCAAAAATTATGGCAGTACAAACGGACCCGATTTACAAATAATTAAGACGCACCTTTTGATATGGCACAAATTACCAACTGAACACAATTTTTTCTCATTTCAATCGATTGATTTAATCACATCAATTGGAATTTAATCATACATTATACAATTTTCAATTGTGATATAAACTATTAATAAAATTGAAAAATGCGGTAATAATAATAAATAATTCCAGAGCCAGTACTTCTGGAGATGCGATCTAGTTTAATTCAAAATGTCGGCAGAAAAAGCTTGTAGAAGATTAGATCAGTCTTCTGTAAACGAGCATTTTATTAGGTATTTAAGCATTTAGAAACTGTAATACTGGTTTTGTAATTATTTCTAAGATTACACCTAATAATAGACATTAACTCAACTCTTTTAAAATGTCCGTTTCATAATGAAGGAGATTGATTTTGTTAATTTTAATGTATATACACGAAATGTGTCCTATATGAAAATAGTCTTTGATCACATCACATTTTTACACCTTACAATAATATAACCATACAATGAGTACATTAATTAACATCACATATAAAACATTTTCCTTAAATTTTGGGAATTACACTGATATAATATTATGTAACTGTATGTTATTGCAAATAGTTTTTATATAGGTACTTTCTGATTTTTATAGTTTTTTTTTTTTAATTCACAACCATGGAGAAAAAATCTAATCAGTTACGGAACTTACAACGAGTTATGTATGAATTAGGAATAATTGAAACAGGCTAGTTTCAAATAAATGTACTTACTTAATAAACTGTAAGAATATGGTGAAGTTGGTCCCAGGACCGATGTTCTCAATTGGTCAATTCAGATAAAAATCAGAAAGTACCAAGTACATATCAATCATTACACTGGTCAATAACTTATACATATAGCTTAATTTAAGAGCACCACATTTGTTGAATAGTTTCTTTATCGTACAAATTACGACAACCAACATATTTTACAAAAGTATTTCATTCTTAAGCAACTGTTATGGAGAAGTATTGTTTTCGATCTGCAAAAGAAAAACGTAGTTTCGTTTTAATAAGAGCAGATTTTCATGCATTCCGCCACTAAAAAAAAACAATCTGGGATGCATGCCTTGCACAGCGTTTCAGTTTACTCGTAATTGCAGCCAGGAATTGTTACAGATGTTATATACTCAATGATGAGGTGGATGAATTAAGCAGGAATAATAATAATAATAATAATAAAAATGAATACATTTAAAGCAAAACTTGTAACACAAACAACAGCCAGCAATAAATTTGTACCTCTATAAAAATTATGGCATATTTCGATTTTTTACAAGTCATTTTCCAAAATCTAGTCATAACATTGGAAGCAAAACATCACAACACACAACAAACGCTCCTTCTACCAACGCACCAACAACAACACAAGCAAACACTCACAATCACAACGAATTACTTACCGTGGTGGGTTGAGCGGCGAGGGTGTGTTTGCTCATTACGATCGTGGTCGTTTTCAGTTCGGAATTCGGTCCGCCCGGCGACTTGGGCGGCACTGAATTCTCGATCGGACCCTGCGCCAACGTCTCGACGGCGCGTACCACGTCCAGCACTTTCTCGGCGGGCGTCGTCGCCTTCGCCTCCACCAAAGAGAGATCCTCCTCGGAACGGTCCACAGCCTGCAGCCGTTTCTCCGCCTCCTCTTTCTCGAACTGGACAAGTTCCGATTTCATTTTGTGTTCCTGCAAACAAATCTTAAGTTGCATGTCAGGTTAAAACATAACGCTAATTCGTTACCTGTTGACTGTCTTCGTCGGGAACATCGAGAGAGCTGACACTGTGCGACCGACTGCTGACGGATCCTCCCCTGCTGTGCAGTCGACCTTCGGCGACCGCCTTGTCGATTTCTGAGCGGTCGTAGCCCTTGCACACGACCAGGCGGATGTAATTTCCGCAGGAACGCAACGCGTGTACCGCCTCCTGGTGTGTGGCGCCCAACAGAGAGCGACCGTTCACCTCCAATAGGCGCATTCCGGTACGGAGACGACCGTCGCGACGTGCCGCCCCTACTGAATTGATCTTCGAGATGAAGACGCCCTCGTCCGACTGGTCGAGCGGGTTGCCGCGCTGTCCTTGCAGTCCGCCCTTAATGTGCATGCCCAGTTTTTCGGAATCGCCTTTTTCGATCACCAGTTCCTGAAACGGGAAATAAACGTTACGAATTTCATATTACTCACTGGAAAGGATCAGTTTTGGGTCTGACCTAAGGGCTGATTGTGAACACCAAATTGCGTAAATGGCCTCCGAGTCCTTATCAAATATTCAGGACTCAGAACCCATTTCCGAACGTTTGATGATCAGAACATAAAATTCGAAGAATTTACAATACTTATAATACGATAGAAAAAATCAAGCAAAGGCTATTTTTTTTGGCTAGTCATAGTTCGAGTTATTGAAGTTCAATATTTGGGAATTTAGGTAATATCTTTTAAGTTACTTAATCGATTCACATAAAAATTTTACATTAAAATAACTGTCAAGCTATTTACAAGCTACACATCAATCAATTTATTTTTGTCGTGCTACAAGTATGGGGACAATAAACAAAAGTTATAAAAAATACTAAAGGAACATTAAAGAAATGTGCATTAAAAACTACACTCCCATCCTTTTTTTTTGTCACACCAATTTGCACTTACCATTGGTTCGATATACGATATCATAAGTTGCTTGTAAGAGAAGTAAATAATTCAGTGTAGTAGAGATTTGAAGAAAAAACATAAATGTGCAGTATTAAATTTAAGAAATTTGATGAATTATTACCTGGAATCCTTCAGGCAAAGGATCATGCCTTATAGTAAGCGTTATACTATCTCCAGGCCGCAGAAGTTCCATGACGGCTTCCTGGTGAGTTGCAGAAGTGACATCTGTTCCATTTACTTTTAAAATTCGATCGCCCACACGCAATTTGCCACAACTTGCTGCAGTACCTCCCGGCACCATCTGAAAATAGGAAACACTATATTCTTGGAATCATGGTGGAGTTCCCGCAACTTACATGTGAAATGAATATTCCTGGTTCCTTAGCACCAAATGGAATACTGGAATGGTCGATGCCCCCAATAATACTAAAACCTAGTGAACCAGTGGCCTTGCTTAACGTGACGTCCTGTAAAATGATTGAACAATTGAAAACTGTCCTTTAAAATATCAACAATTTGTCAGTATTTGCTAAAATATACTATAGATAACTTCGTAACTGTGAAACCCTACCCCTTCTACAGACCCTGGAAGCGATAAAGCTCTTCCACCTGATTGTTGTGTTATTACAATTAAAAATTATCCATTTTAACACAATGATACAACATATACTTCAAAGTCTAGAACCGAGAAGGGGAGGATTGAAACTTTGATGTATATTCTGTTGTGATTTCTTCCCTGAAACTGTGCTGCTGAGAATACCGGTACAAAATATACCAGTGACTCACCAGTTTCACATTCCGCACACGTAGGTTTGGTTTGTGTATAAATTTTAAATAAAAAATGCAGAAACCGTAATCGTCGATGACAAATCTCGTTCTCGCTCAGAAAAAAAATCACACGTAACGAATTTCTTAACCTAACCTAGACTTAAATTACGGTGCCTAAACTAGTTACTAGAAAGAGTTCAGCAAGTGGCAATGATATACAGAGTGTGTACAGGTAGATTAAATTCAGTAAAAGCAGGAAGATGGGAAATAAAGGAGAGTGGTCCTCGAGTTTTTCATTTTCATTTTGCGACTGTCGGTTTTACCTGCATCCTGGACGGCCTTCTTAGCGGATGAGGGCCTGAATACACCAATTAGTACAAAAAATGTTATTACAACTAAATAAAAATACCCAGTTACATCGGTAATGTACACAACTAGCATGCTTTTATGGCGATTGTCAAGCGCAAAACGATGAATTTTACATGCTCTGTTACATTTCGATAAATAAATGATGAAGCACAAAAAAACTGATGATGAGAAACGTGTGTTGTTTTTTAAATCCCCCAAACTTCATACATAATTTGCTTTTGATGTAACGGAGTTAAATTGTTAGCCAATTTTGTTTTAAAATTGAGTTAGTGATGGTTATTTTGCTGTTAATTTTATACATCAATTTTACAATTTAATAGCGTATCAATCAATAAAATCTGGAATGTTGCCTTTTGAAAACGGAAAAATGTTAGTTCGTAATCTGTAATTAAAATAATTGCATCGTTGGTAATTCCAAAGTTGTTATAATTTACCCATAACATGAATCTATAAACCGTTTTAACTTTGTTAACTAAACGTATTTCAATTCAAGGACACTGTGTTATTTAAAAACGACAAAAAATACAAACAACATGCTTTTGACCATGTTATTAATTGATTTTATTAGTCACTAACCACGACTTGAACTCCTGGCAGTGTTTCGTGTGTTTATTTCCGTAATTATCATCAGTAATATGTACACAACTGAATTAAAACATAGTAGAAAATCGTTTCCATGCACAAATAAAAACATAATTGATGTAACCGGTTAATTCAATACAGTTAATCTCAATCAGCATTCAAAATATCCTAAGTCCAAAAAACAACATGCATAACTGTTCACTGATTAATTTCAGCTCGATGCAAACGATCCTGAAAACGATTAATAATTCATTTGTCTGGTATCAACATTCAAGGCAAAATGCAACACTTGACACATTCAATAAATAATGGTTTTCTAAGTTAACAGAGTTCATGCATTTCAATATTCGCTTATCGCTATTTTTAGTATGGTAAAATTATCAGTTTTCAAAAAACTAGAGTAATTTCTTAAATGCTGTTTCGAAACTGGAACGTAATTTTATGGGCTAGATAAATATTTGCTATTGTTTGTACGCGTCCGTGCCTTTCGTTTTCAGCAGTGGATCTACAGCAAATGAAAGTACAAGTACAAAATAAACAAATATAATTTAAATTACGTGTGATAATGAATTTGTGACTAACGTAAATTAATTCGATAACGTAGTTTTAGTTTTAGCTTATCTACGTGCCATAATGTAGAATAAATATATATATAAAAGAATTCTAATTGTTTTATTAATAACGAGCGATGAACGATAAATTTCATTTGTGGTCAGTTATGGATGTTTTTCCCAAACAGTTCAAATAATTTTAAAACCAAATTGTAGTCTAAGAAGGAACTTGCGTTATCTGAATATTTATTGCAGGAAAAATATTAAATGACAACATTTTTAAAAAATATTACAGATACGTAACTGATTGAAAACAAGTAAAATAATGTATTGAAAATTAGTAAGTACTAAAAAGAGATTTATCTCAAATTACTCATGTTTTATTAAGTCACTGGAATTTTATCAGTATGTATTAGTAACTTGTTGACAGAATACTTGCACAATCTCCATTATTACACAGAATTTTATTTATTTGTTTTATAAAAATTTAAAATAATATTAATGTGTATATAAATAATAATAGTTCCTGTCATAATTCTTTGTTTTATTCATTATCAATGTAAGCAAGTTTCTGTGTCTGAAATTTATTGTTATTAACATCATAAATGAATAATTAATAAATTATCCTGACAGATAAGTTTTGAATAAAATGTCTATGTTAATTTTGACCTAGATAGAGCCGTATCTGTATCATTTTATTTTCAAATAAACAAACAAGGTAAACATTAAAATAACGCAAGTGTCGTAACACAGCTAAAACAAAAATAAAAAAGGGTGCATAGATAATTTAATAAAAACAAAAATATATATAGATTATTAACCACCAGCCATTAACCAGCATGCAGGTAAGTGTTATAGTGGTGAGGTGTCGTTTATCTACACAACCATCATACCTCGATGATCAGGGGCTCGACCAACTTATTGTCTGTGATGCGAGTAACCACCGTCTCGGTGAAGGTGCTCTTGGTGATGGTCTCGGTGACGCGTCCGGGCCCAGTGGGCGCCGGCGGCAGCTCGATGGGATCCGGTTTCTTGATGGTGACCGTCGTGACCGAGTTCGCGGACGCGGGGTGACTATTATCGGCGTTCGCGTGATTGTCGGGGTTGGAGGGATCGTCGGGGGAACGTTTTAGGAAGTGGGCGGGTATCATTGCTTGGAACTCTTCGTTAGTGATCGGTCGCGGGTGTACCTGTGCATCGTCGCCCTCTAAAGACGAGGTGGGCGTCGCCCGTTTGTGGTTCGTGTGGTTCGTGCCGTTGGTGTTGGCGTGGGGCACAGCGTTCTGTTGCTGCGTCGTGTCGGCGCTGTTTAGGCGGCGAGGCGCCGGTTTCGGCGCCACCGGCTGCTGCTGTTGCTGTTGCTGCTGGTGGTGGTCTATGCCGTTTATCTTTGGCACCTCTGGCAATTCCTGTTTTGTCGTCGGCTCCGGCTCGTTCACCTATTACCAGAAACAAAGTTCTTCAATTAATACAAATTGTTTATTTAATATATAAATAATAATAATAATAATAATAGTTTAAATAACTGAGAGTTTATTGACATTTTAATGTGGTTGTTGACGATACTTGAAAAACTCTAGAAATAAATTACGAAAATTTATGATAGCCTTTCAAATAAAAGTATTATTAGTCAGACATGATGAAACAGTAAATATAAGATTTCACTTTGTTTCGTAATGACTTATAAATTATTTATTGGAAAATTTATTTTAAAAAAAATAAATCTAAATATAATTTTGATAAAAAATAATGATTTCTTTATTGTCCATAAGGAGTATTTTATTAAATGTCAATATTTGTGTTTTGCAGTTAAGATATCGAAAGTCAATGTTACCTTTAAATATACCCAAACATTTCCAATATATACACAATTATTACTCATCAATATGCAAATTAGTTTGTTTAATTAATCATTATGTAAATAGCGTTTATAAAACATTGTTTACTAAATTTAAATATATATGTCACTTGTGTTTTCAATAAAATACTATTGTTGAAAATAAGTGAAGTACGCAGTTCTCATCTTGAAACGTCTACAGAAGATATAATTATTCAGGAATGTAATAATTGAATACAAAGCACCATTTAATTTTTTCTCCCACATACAAAACATTTATTATCATCATTCAGTGCGATTTTTTCTATTTAATTAATTATGCAACAAGTGTCAACGAACTTATTGGTATTTCCTATTATTAAGGAAGTTACACATTAATTATTTCGTAAATAAACTCTCTCTCTTATTGGATATAACTTATTCACTTGTGAAACCTACCTTCTTAACGTCTGCTTCGAGAGATCTTCTGTAACCGGTGTATCCGGGCCTGTTGGCCATATAACTGTTGGTGGCATACAATCCGGTGTAAGGTTTAGGTCCGCCCAGTAACCTGGGCGACTGTTGCGGCCCGGGTGAGGGCGAAGGACTGTCCTTCGAAACGGCAATTTCTCTTTCCACCGTCAGCCGCACGAATCTTTCTAAACCAGTCAGCAGCGCAACGGCCTGATTGTGTGTCGCGTTGGTCAAATCCGAACCATTAATCGACACGACTCTGTCGCCCAGACACAGCTTGCCGTCCTTGTGTGCGACACCGCCCTCGGTGATGCGCGATATGTAAATCGCATCCGAGTCGGGCTTGAAAGGCGGCGAACCCTTGCCGCCCGCTATGCTGAATCCCAAGCCCCTCGAGTCCCTGATCAGGGTGGTGTTGACCAGCACCTTCTGCAATACCACGTCGTCGTCGACGGGTTGCAGCGGGGGCGGCGGCACGTGATAAGTTTCCGGCTTGTTGGACGGTGTGGGTGTGGAGACGTCGCTTCTGTTGAAGCCTCTCACTATCCTGGTGACCTCACGGCTAACCTCGAGCACGAGGATGGCGCCGGAGGCCTTCAGCACCTCGACGGCGTCGTAGTGTCGTACGTTTACCATCGAGACGCCGTTCACGCTAAGGACCTTGTCGCCGACGCGCAGACCGGCCAAATCGGCCGGTCCGGCTTCGGTGACGCGTGATATAAAGATGCCGTCGTCGTCGCCCTTGTACGGCGTGGAGCCGCGGCCTCCTGCGATCGAGAGGCCGAGTCCCGTTTGGGATTTCTCGATGTGGATTTCGTAGCGTTCCTCTCGTAACTCCACTGTTGAATCTGAGTCGCCAGCTAGATGGTAAGGGGGAAAAGAACAAAATTGGGGTGGTGAGACAATGGTAACAGTAAACGGGTAACTTCTGCTGATGAATGAATGAACGGTACGGAAATGTTCGTTCTTTGTTTAAATGACGTGCTTCAAGATTGTGTTTGAATAATTAAGATTTAACAGATTGAAAAGTTTAAAAGAGGCATTACAACAACTCTTAATTAAGATTAGTTATACGATATGTAAAAAGTGATTAAGAAGAAGCCACTCTAAAACTTTTGTATAAGAAATTTAATATTGTGGTTGACTTTAAATATTTTAAGGGTTTCCTATGCCCCAACTTTTAGTAGGTTTATAGTAGGATTTAAACAAATCATTATTAATAGTAACTTTTTAAAATGTTAAAAATTGTAAAAAACATAATTTAATTTATTTTACTGACTGTGGGATGTCAACAAAGAATTAATTAGAATTAGATCTATAAGAGGTTGTTTAACTTGACCTGTCGATTAAAAATTTCCTTGAAACTTATCAATTGATTAAAAATTGACGAAAATCTTAAATTAATTCAATGATTTAAATGGTTATCTTCACCTGACTTCTTTAATAAGATTTTCTAAGGTAAATTCCATTTTTCTGAAAATATAGAATAAAATTGAATATAACAATTTAAAACATAAAAAACAAACAGAATTTTGGAAGAAAATAAAGTGTGTTGTGTTCTATGAAGTTTAAATTTTCAGATAGATTCAAATCTTCTAAATGATCAAATTAATCTGAATTCTTTTCCTATTTTTGACTAACTCAACTCAGGTTTCAAACAACAACAAATGTATATTAAACGAGAATCCTTGTGAGAAATGGTGTTCTAAAACCCCTTGAATAATATTTTCTTGCATAGATGTGCAGAATTATTTTTTATGCTAAAAAACTATTATAATAATATTAACGAAGACCTATGTTTAGCAATGAGGTTCTTTAACGCGGAATACTGATAAATAATTAGTCTGAAACTTCAGTTGATCAAAAATTGACGAAATCTCAAATTAATTCAATGATTTAAATGGTTATCTTCGCCTGACTTTTTTAATTAGTTTTTATATATTCTATTTTTTCTGAAAACACAGGAAAAAATTGAATATAAAAATTTAAAACATAAAAAACTTACAGATTTTGGAAGAAGAAAATAAAGATTTAAAACTAGGTGTTTCAAAAACCCTTGAACAATATTTTTTTACATATTTGTACAAAATTATTTTAATAATTAGGGGCTGCGAGATGTCAACAAAAACTTAAGATATCAACGAAAATCTATAGCAATGAGGTTATTTAACTTGAATTGCAGAATAAATGCTTGTGAGAAACTTGAATTAAGTTGATCAAAAAATGGTGAAAAATTCTGACTTTTTTATTTAAATTTTCTAAGGTATATTCTATTTTTTCTGAAAACACAGGAGAAAATTGAATATAAAAATTTAAAACATAAAAAACTTACAGATTTTGGAAGAAGAAAATAAAGATTTAAAACTAGGAGTTCCAAAACCCCTGGAACAATATTTTCTTACATATTTGTACAGAATTATTATAATAATTACTGACTGTGAGGTACTACCAAAGACTTAAGAATATCAACGAAAATCTATAGCAACGGGGTTGTTTAACTTGAACTGCAGATTAAAAGTTTGTGAGAAACTTAAATTAAGTTTATAAAAAATGGTGAAAAAATCTAACTTTTTTATTTAAATTTTCTAAGGTATATTCCATTTTTTTTGAAAACATAAGAGAAAATTGAATATAAAAATTTAAAACATAAAAAACTTACAGATTTTGGAAGAAGAAAATAAAGATTCAAAACTAGGTGTTCCAAAACCCTTTGAACAATATTTTCTTACATATTTGTACAGAATTATTTTAATAATTATGGGGGTTGTTTAACTTGAACTGCAGATTAAAAGCTTGTAAGAAACTTGAATTAAGTTGATCAAAAAATGGTGAAAAATTCTGACTTTTTTATTTAAATTTTCATTTTTTTTCTGAAAACATAGGAGAAAACTGAATATCAAAATTTAAAACATAAAAAACTTACAGATTTTATAAGAAGAAAATAACGATTTAAAACTAGGTATTTGGGTTCTATAAGATTTAAATTTTCAGATAAAGATAACCTTCTATATGATCAAATTAATCTAATCTTTATGTCATTTATGACCAACTCAAGTTTCAAGCAATGAAATAAATATTAAACGAGAATCATTTTGAGAAATGGGGTTCCAAAACTCCTTGAACAATATTTTCTTGCATATATGTGCAGAATTATTTTTATAAAGAAAACCTGTTATTCTATCATACCTATAAAAGAGGAGAACGATGCAAATGATGTTGAAATACTCAAGCAAGTATAAACATTTAACTTCTTTATAATGTTTACAATTTATTTTATGATACGATTTTGAACTATTTAGGTAAATCTTATTTGTATTAAATATATTTTCGTCAGTAAATTTAATTAGTAAATAACAAATAGTTGAGTCATATAAATATTTGATAAGTCTCAATTGTACTAGTAATGCAAACATAAGCAGGCAAGGTTAAACTGCAGTATTGATTCGTTCAATACACATACCGCATTTTACTGCTAAAATTTTTAACGTCAATTCTACAATGTACAACCTATTTTTTTAACTGTCACACACGTTGATATTGTATCTTGTTCAAACAACTGATAACAAAGAGGGCAATGCTGGTTCGAATTAATTAAATCCCAACGTGCTCAACACATTAAGGAAAAAACGTAAACAAAATGACGTGTTTCATCATAACAAACCGAACCAAAACGAAAACACAACCTTGAAGCACCCAATCTCACGTAACACCAAAAATCCGTGAATTACGGAACCACGTGAAAATCAGCAGCGGGTACCTGTTCTACTAAGAATAATGGGCCGGATGTACTGCGACCGGTACACGGGTTTTCGCGAGCTGAAGCTGATCGCGGCGCCGTTGAATCTTCGCGGCAACGAGTTCGCCTTAACGTCCAGTTTGGCGCCGCGCGACTTGACGCGAATTTTCGGCAGGGTGCTGCTCATGGTTCGAGCGTCGACGTTCACTACTGACAACGGGTGCGCGACAACGGCGCGACGTCGCTCATTGTTATCGGACGCGAGGCAGGAGTGCGCGTTCCGCTCGCAGGAATCGACGGTACTGAGTCGCGCCGGTCCCGTGCGAGGAAAGGCGCACCCCGCCCACACGTACCGCATCGGACTTACCTTGGCTGCTGGTGCTCCGTTCGCCGACGGAACCGGGCGGTGTGGCGCTCGCTGGCTCCGTCTCGTCCTCCTTGCGCCTGAGGGCCTGCAAAAGCGTCCAAAAGAACGGGGTCAGTGGGTGAATTGTGCACACAGGAAACGGAAGATGAAGAACTACCACGGCTCTCGGCATTCTACTTAATGAATTGACGGGCAAAAACTCAGTTTTACGACGCCGAAACGCAAACACAAGGTAAAACGATCGTAAAGAGCTAATAAACGACACAAGGCAAATGCACTTAATTATCTAAAAGCAATTTATTATAAAAACAATTCAATAACTATCAAAGTGCAGTCACAGATAATAATTATATTTTCCAGAAATCAGTAATGGAAAGACAATAGTAATGATTTCATGGCTATTCATAGAAATAAACAACCAAATTGAATCATTATTTATATTTCATTTTTATCAATGGACAATATAGATGTAAAACAATTCTTTTTTTAATAAATAAATGATAAATTTAAATATAATTTCGTAGAAATAGTCAAATATCAAACAACAATAATCATCGTAGTACGTATATATCAATAAAAAAATATATATATAAAAATACCACTTTCAATAAGTTTATGTTTTATGAAAAATAGATGCACACACAAACTAATTGTAACAGTATTTATAACTTATTGGTACAATGAAAATAGATACATTTATTTTTTAACAATTTGGATCCTTATTCATGGTTCATTAGTATTAAAATAAACAAAATAAAAATATATTTCATTTTTAACCGCATTCATTAAAATTTACTTACAATAAAAAGTAGAATGATAATAAAGATTATTTTAAACAAGCAAAATGAACAATATATAAATATACTTCCTTTTTAATTGCACTTAATAAATTTACTCACATAAAAAAGTAGAAAAACAATACAAATCATTTCGTAGAAATAAAAATATTTATAGTTCATTTCTTTCAATGAACAAAATTCAAATATATTTCTTTAATTTTATTATAGTATTATTAATAACAGCTTTTAATAAATTTACATAAAAAAGAAGTAGGAAGACAACTGAAATAATTTCTAAATATTTCATTCAATTGAAATCATTTCATTGAAATAGGGAAACAAAGCGAATTATTATTTATTGTTCATTCATATTATTCATATATTAAAATATATTTATTTTTTAAACACTTTTAATAAATTATATGTGATAAAAAATAGAATGACAACTGAAATAATTTCTTAGAAATAAATTGAATTGGATCTATATTTATAGTTCATTCTTATAAATGAACAATATATCATATTACTTTGTTTTCTAGAAGCTTTTAAAAAATATTTAGAATAAAAAGTATAAAAACAGTACAACCAAGAGATCATAATATTTATAGTTCATTCCTACGCATGAACAATATACAAATATTTTTAACCTCTTTTAATAAATTACCTATAGTAAAAAGTAGAAAGATAACTGAAATAATGTCGTAAAAATAAGTAAATAGAATCTATTTATAATTGATTTTCATCAATGAACAATATAAAAATATATTTTATTGTTTTAACCGATTATAATAAATTAAGTACAATAAAACAACTGAAAAAATGTTGTAGAAATAAATAAATCGAATCTTTATAAATATTTGATTCCTATCAATAAACAATATAAAAATATATTTCATTTTATAAAAGTTTCAATAAATTTTCTTGCGATTAAAAGTAGAAAAACACTACAAATAATTTCAAAAATATAAAGAAACAAATTGAATCATTTCCATAGTTCATTTCTATCAATGAATACTTAACTTATTTTTTAATAAATTACGAAAAAGTAAAAAGGTAACTGAAATAATGTCATAAATAAATAAATATGATCTTTATTAATAATTGGAATTAATGAACAATATAAAAATATATTGTGAAAAAATTTTATAGAAATAAAAAAACAAATTGAATAATTTTTTTTCAATTTTTCCATTCCTATCAATGAACAATTAAAAAACATATTCCCCCTTTTAATAAATTATATACTATAAGAAGTAGAAAACAAATGAAATAAGTTCGTTATTATTTATATTTATAAAAATTATTTCATTTTTTAATAAATTTGCGTTCAATAAAAAGTAAAAAGACAATCAATAAATGAATATCAATCACATTATAAATGATTTCCTAGAAATAAACAATCAAAATGATAAAAAATTTATTGTTCATTGACATCAATAATTTTTTTTTTAACTTTTAACAAATTTATAATACAATACGTTTTATATTTGTCTTCTAGTTTCGTAAAAACCAGAAGCTGATTAATTTGTATAGAATTCGAGATCATTAATAAAGACAAGTTTAAAAAATTATCAGTAACTCGTGATCATTTATCATTACAGATCGTGCTTGAAAACTAAATGCGTTTTTAAATGCATTCCATCTGAAACTATTGTTTGATGAACAATCGATGATGCATCTCAAGATAGCACCACTCGAACCCCCTTAATTAACAGTTTCACATTTTTGACGAGCAAATGGAACATCTGCAAGACACGACATTAAAATTCTGTAAACACTAAGTAAATTAATGGTGCAAATGGCGCACTGATTACCTAGTAAAGTCTTTGATTCATGACCTATTAGAAACGTGTTTGCTTATGTGCTGGACGTAAAGTGTTTACTTTCACTTTTGTACTTGCGGCCCCATAAAGTTCACGTATTTTTCTTTATTGGGCAACATGGCAACAACATTTCAACGTCTCAGCGTCTTCGGTAGTAGCAGTATTGTTACCTTTCCGGCACAATGTAAACATGACGTAATTGTTTAAATTTAACACATTACAACAGTTAATGGTGTACACCTATGTTTTTTTTTCCCGAATGACTGCTAAGCATTCCAAGTATTTATGTGGGTTTACGATTGTTCCGCAATCAGTTAATTGAATAATGGACAGAACAATGACAGAATTTGAATACTTGCAACCGATATTTAAAATCGGACAGGTGGAAAATTAACTAAATCGAAATGACATGGCATAACATTTTTGGTGGGTGACAGTAAACCACCCAAAGTAATTATGTCAGCTTTTATTGTCAATTGAACACAGTTTTAATATTGTGGAGGATCGTTAAAAAACCCACTTCCAACAGCATTTTAATTCAATATAATCGACACAAATGGCGATTTAATTCAGCAGGCAGATTAACGGTGTCCGTCCAGAAACGATGCATTTTTGATGTAACATTTATTTTTAAACAATGTGGGATAATGGTTGATGTCTATAATTAATGATCGCTTTTAATGTCGATTTCCAAATTCCGTTTAAGATATATGTAAATTGCGTTTTGCCATATGCAGGGATTAATACGATTTGGCAATTAAATAAACCTGTAATTTTACTGTTAGGACTCTCAAAAGCAATGGAAAATTTCTCAGGCAAAACAAAACCGAGATTTCTTGTATTAATTAACAAGAATCATTAGTTTTTGAATTGTACTACCACTTTTGGTATTTTAAACTCTTGTATGATTAATTTATAAAATAAAAATTGATAAAACAAAGGAACTAAATTTGGATTTATTAAAAATTTATTTCTTGAACTACACTAAGAATTTTTGTTATTTTAAACGTTAAAGTTAAAGGTTTTATTTCTTTAATAAATTAATTTTGGTAATTTCCCACATGTGCTTAATTGCTCCTATATGAAATCCCTAAAGAGTAGTTTTCATTCTTCATTAAATTTATAATTCAAAACTATTATATATATTATTATATTATATTTATAGAACAGAATAAAAAATATAATTTAAAATTTGTAATTTGTTCTTAAATTGTACTAATAGTTTTTGTGAAATTGAAATTCCATAATAGTACACTTTAGGAATTTAGGAATTTTTAAATGAGTAATTAGATCTAGTTCTAATTTTCAAAAGGGTAATTTGACTCCAGATTAGAGGTTTTAATTTTTAAATAAATTTTTAAACTTCACTAGGGAAATGTATATTTGATAAATTAAGCAAAATGAAAAACAAAAATTGGGATTTTTCAAAAGATGATTTCTTGCCATATGACTCCAGAAAATTGCTAAATTTTAATTCTTTAATAAATTTAACCAGAACTGTTCTCTCAGGAAGAATTATATATTTGATAACTAAAATAGAATAAAAAACTAAATTTGAAATTTTTCAAAAGAATAATTAATGTACTATAAATTTTTGCCATATAACACCAAAATAGCCGTCTAAAGTCTTCATTTAATTTATAAATCAGAACTGTTATAGTTCACTCATGAAGAATTGTATATTGGATAAATTAAATAAAATAAAAAACTAAATTTGGAATTTTTCGAAAGAATAATTAGTTTTTAATCTGTACCATAAATCTTAGCCATATGCCTCCAGAATAACAGTGTCAATTCTTCAATAAATTTATAAACCAGAATTGTTATAATAGCTAACTTAATAAGAATTGTAAATTACATAAATTAAATAGAATAAAAAATTAAATTTGACATTTTTCAAAAGAATAATTGGTTTTTAATCTGTGATATAAAATTTTGTTATATGACATCAAAATAGCAGCCTAAAGTCTTCATTCAATTTACAAACAAACTGTTATAGTTCAATAAGGAAGAATTGTACATTGGATAAATTAAAATAAAAAATAAAATATAGGATTTTTCGTGATTAGATTTTGTACCATATGACTACAGAATAGCTGTTTTAATCCATCAATAAACTTATAAATAGAACTGTTATAATAGTTCACTCAATAATTGTAAATTTGATAAATAAAATAAAAAAATAAATTTGGAATTTTCCAAATGAATAATTAGTTTTTAATTTGTACTACAAATTTTTGTCACATGGCATCAAAATAGCAATCTAACGTCTTCATTTAATTTATAAACTAGAACTGTTGTAGTTCACTCAGGAAGTATTGTATATTGGATAAATTAAACAAAATAAAAAACTAAATCTGGGATTTTTCAAAAGAGTAATTAGCTTTTAATCTGTACTACAAATCTTTACCATATGACTCCAGAATAGCGGTTTTAATTCGTCAATAAAGTTATAAACCAGAACTGTTAGTTCATTCAGGAAGAATTGTATATTTTTCAAAAGAATAATTAGTTCTTAATCTGGAGTACAAATTTTTGGGATATGACAACACAATAACAACTTTCATTCATTTAATTTATAAACGAAAACTATTATAGTTCACTCATAAAGTACTGTATATTTGATGAATTACATATAATAAAAAAATAAATCTGGGATTGTTCAAAAGAGTAATTGGATTTTAATCTGCACTACGAATCTTTGCCATATGACTCAAGAATAGCGGTTTTAATTCATCAATAAATTTATAAACCAGAATTTATAGTACACTCAGGAATTTGATAAATTAAATAAAATAAAAAGCTAAATCTGGGATTGTTCTAAAAAGTAATTAATCAACCTGTATCATAAATCTTTGTCATATGACACCAGAACAGCGATTTTAATTCTTCAAGAAATTTATATAATAAGAACTGTTATTATTATTAAACAACATAAAAAATGAGATATTTTGAAAGAGTAATTAGTTCTAGTGTAGTTAATGTGTACTACAAGTTTTTGCTATGTAAAACTCCAGAAAGAAAGAAATTATATCTATTATAGGTCGATGGATTGAATGCTTGCAACGAATGGGATTAATAACTGAACCATATTAATTAATAGAAAACCGGTCCGTTAATTAGTTATCGGCAACAAAACACTGATTTGCATCCTTTCTAAATCCGCGTTGAGAATGCAGCCAACTTGCCTAACTGTAATGCAACTATTCCGGCCTATTGATTATCATTTTTCCATTGCTCTTATTAATTTTTTACCCTTGAATGCGTCTCTTCAATGCGGTTACTGTTAGAGGTGGACTCGCATCTAAAAATAGTCACAATGACGCTCGCAGGAGCAAGTGCAATAAACTTTGCAGGGAACGTTCACGGGTGAATTTTCGACACAATATGATTAATATTTATAAGTCGCTTCACGGTATACTTATGTGAATCGGTTTCACATAAATCGCCTCTTTAACGAACGACACCCGGACGTTTGGCGAAGCAATTCCTCGATGGTCAATCACCGGATGACGTCCTTGATTTCGATTTTTCAATGCAATTCGTGATGGCCGTTTTGTATCTAAAACGCCACGCTCGACGTCCGATGGAATTCCTATCGCGACTGAAACCGATACCACCGCTGAGATTTTACAATTCACGCGTACGCGGCGTTTCCGCATTAATATCCGCCGATGCAGGCAGGTGACGTCCATTAATTGGAGCGGATTATTGGATGTACGCGAAACGGGCCCCCATGTCGTAAACTGTGATCGTAAAATAATAAATTGCTTGGAGATGTGCATCGATAAACCGGCTTTATCTATCTATAAAACAAACAGCGGTATTTCGCTAATTAAATCGTGGAGTTTATTAAATTTTTCTGTGGTTTTTAAAGTTTTCCGTAACGGAATAACGGTCTCGCAAAGCGCAGACGAACGTAAAACACAACAAAGAGATAAATCACAAGCCAAGAAAGTTAACGAGAAACACACAGTCACGTTACGTTTAAAATGAAATTAGGAGTCACGTCCCCCGGGCCAATTATCCGTCGGCGGCTACGTTTATTTACGGTTTAAAATTCAATCGGCCTTAATGACGGGCGGTCGCGATTGCGGCGGCTAATCACCCGCCATCATTGTCTACGGGAAATATATACACGTACGGGCCGTACGGACGAAACGTGCAATTAGACTGGGATTGGGCAAGCCGTTGATTTCCTGCGTGTCCTCAAGAAAATTCGACGATTCGATCGAAAAGTTACGAAATTGTGTGTGGGAATGATTTTCTAATGTGTAATAAACGTTGTTCTCAAAGATTAAAGCTTGAAGTCGTAAACAATGTGGATCAAAAACAAAGTTCTTTCAATTGTGATGTCTGTCAGTTATCTGATGCTGTCTTTACGATAAAAGCAAGAGGACTAGATCACGTACGGTAGCACATAATATTCCTCATAAGTCATGATTATAAAAACAAACGCGGTCTGTTATTATCTAAGTAATAATATTTTATAAATAATGGAAAATGCCTTATTAAGATGCTTTTACTAAACGAATATTTTTAATCAAATGTATATATAGAAGCAACTTAAAAATTGAAGAGTTGTTCTTTCAATTTAATACCCAATATTAAATATACAAAAATGTTTGTAATGGTACCCATTTTGATGGAAACAACCCCGTAACTTTTTTATTTAGGATTGATTGATTTTAATGAATAATAGTCTGGCCGTTTTAAAAATTGTTTCAAAACAGAAGAACATGGAAAAAATCACATTTGTCGAAGGAATTTATTTCATTTGAACGGTTTAGTAAAACCATATATTAAATTGGCATATATGAAAATATCAAAGTGAACATTAATCCTCTCAAATGATCTCAAATACTTATTGCCAACAAGAATAAAAGTGCAATTTTTTATTTAATATTAAACAATTAAAATTAATCAAAACGAAAATGAACAATTTAGATCATTAAAATTGATGATTATATAATTTAAAATATTAAAAATAATAAATTAGATGAAAAAATTTAAATTATCTTAAATTTATAAAATTTTAAGCATACAAAAGTAAAATAGTTAATTTAAATTTACAAAAATTTAAGATAATTAAATTTGAACAAAATTCAAAATGTTAATTTAAATTTATGAAATTTAAAATATTAAGCTACAAAATTAAAAATATTAATTTAAAAAATTAAAAATAATAAATAAAATAAAATTAATAATAAATTGTGTTAATTTTATAAAATTTAAAATATTAAGCTTAAAAAAATTAAAAGTAATAAATTGGATGAAAAAAAATAAATTATTTTAATTTTATAAAATTTTAAGCATAAAAAAGTAAAATAGTCAATTTAAATTTACAAAAATTTAAAGATTTGAATTTGAAAAAATTTTTAATAATTTATTATTATTATTCATTTGATGAAGAATGATAATTTTAATTTTTTAAATTAATATTATCACATCAAATGAATAATAATAATAAATTATTATCTTAAATCTATAAAATTTTAAGTTAAAAAATTAAAGATAATTAAATTTGAACAAAATTCAAAATGTTAATTCAAATTTATGAAATTTTAAAATATTAAGCGTACAAAAGTAAAAATATTAATTAAAAAAAATAAAAATAATAAATAAAATAAAATTAAATCTTAAAATATTAAGGATAAAAGATTAAAAATACACGAAAAGAAAAAAATATATTTTTTTAAAATCTTAAACTAAAAACATTAAAGATAAAATTATTAAGTATTAAAATTATTAAGTATAAAAGAATAAAAATACATGAAATGAAAAAAATATATATTTTTTAAATTTATGAAATCTTAAGCTAAAAAATAATACAAAAATGTTAATTTAAATTTAATGATTTAAAATGTAAGCTTAAAAACATTAAAAATAACAAATTAAATTATTATCTAAAATTCATAAAATTGTAAGTTAAAAAATTAAATTAAAATAAATAAATAATCTACATCTACAAGTTAAAAAAAAAACATCTTAAATGCAAAAAATTCAAAATATTAAGCTTAAAAAAATTTAAAAAAGTAGAATTGTTCATTTAAACTATTGACACTTGACTAACTGACTGGTTGGACACTTTTAAATATGTATTTTAACTAGCACTCATGTGAATATGAAAAATAATGGGTTTAAGTTACTATTTCATATTCCCAGATATTTTTGAAGCTTCACTCCAGTGTATAGGTGATCAAAATATAAATAAATTTATTATGAGAATATGATCATAGTTCAAAGTAATTACTTTAATTCATTTAATTTTACAAGAAATGTACGTTTAAATCCTACAAGTTATACTATTTTTATCTTTTGAACTATAATTCAAAATCGAATTATAAATAAAAAAGTTACGGTTATATTCATCTTAAATGTGCCACACTACACGTATACGAATTAATTGTAATTAACGGAGCCGCAATAAAATTGATTCATCACTTGATATATAGAGAAGTACATTCCAATTAAATCTAACAGGTTGCAGAATGTTTTCACATCTAAATGAATCCTCGTTTAAACAGAAGTATCATCTTTTAAAAACAGCATGCAAATCAGGAACGAAGGCAAAATGAGCCAACAGGCGGTTTATTGACAATACATTTTAATTTACAATGCAAATGCACAATTAACGAAGTCGCAAAAAGGTTGATTCATCATTGTTAGTAATTGGTAGTAGTAGGCTCATGTAGCGTTCGTTCCCCGTCAAGTTAACACATGCAAAGAACCAAACGCCAAAACAAGCACGAAGCCAAGACGAACGTCATAAATAAACGAAACAAGACTAAAAGACAGTGGTGTGTGAGACCTGTGCAATAATGGAGGCGACTTTGTCTTTGTCGACGGCGGCCGAATTGATGCGTTTGTTCTTGAGATGGTGCGGCGTGTCGCGCCTGTGCAGACGGCTGGGACGCGTCGCGGCGTCCGAATCGTCGGCCGACGGCACCCCGCCGGTGAAACCAACCCGCCGCAGCACCACTTGCTGATCCTGCGCCGGACGCCAATGGAAATACAAAAAAAAAAACACATACAGCCCGTTAGTACCAATTTAGCGTGTCTTTTCTAGAGAGGGGGGGGGTTGGTTAAGGTGGTTAGTTTGCACTGTCTTGAAATTAAATTACAATCTCGGACAAGTTCTGAATTTATTTTATGCATATTTTACCCGAGACAGCCAATTAAACTTGATTTTGCGGTCATGCTTTGATTATAACTTCCAGTTTTAATCCCTTTTTGGTAGTTATGCCCAAAGCTCATCGTAAAGTTTTAATTCTGTTCATGCATACAGTTATAGATCGATACGTATTAATTAGTAAGTTCGCCGGGGCACAAGTTTAATAACTAATTCACGCAACATGTTTAGTTTATCGAAACAGTTCATGCAACATCTCGCCATCGTTATTGAAGAATCTTGCAGACAATCAACTTTTTATTTTGTTGTGGAGTTGCTCGGGGATAAGGCAATTCCGCCTTCTAATCGCACATGACTAATGTCTTCCTTAAGCTAGATAAATTGCAGAAATCAAAACAGATAAAATCGACCCACCTCGATTGTTATAACAATCGCAATCAAAGTGTACTACACGACTTGGATCACCGCAGGATTAACACGATGTAATCGTCGCGTTTGTGCGAGAAGTGTGCCAAAAGTAAAAGATGAAATTCGTACCGCAATTAAATTAATAACGAGTTTTGCACTTCCTCCTCAACCGTTCTAATCACGGTGGACGATGCACAGGAGGTAAACCTTCTAAGGAGATTAAAGAATACTAACAATAAGCAGCCTCCTTTTTGACAGTTTGTTGGAGATAATGGTGCCAAGTAAGGCAACGAATAAATCAATTGTTTAGCATTTCCCGTTCTGGGTCTGGTGCAAGTTAATTACCGCATTCCCGGGGGACAAATTATTAATTTCCACGTCAGGGCGGAGGAATTTTTCTATCGCAAAGCTTCCTGCAAATTATAACTGCTCTGCTTGATCAAATACGCTCCAAGAAATTAACGCACCACCTATAATATTGTAAATAAATTTTTCTCTTTAAGTAAATAGTACATTGTTTCTATTAACTTTGAGGACGGACTGTAACAGACGTTTAACCGTTCGAATAATTTAAGAGGTTACGGAGCGTCTTCTACTTGAATTTAGAGTAAAATTCGAACCCAGATTTTGAGTATGAACAGAAGATGTGGGGCTGTTATTCGTACCCCATAATAAGTTCAATTTGTTATTTTTTAAAAACATCAAATTGTGTTAAATTTTATTTTTTTTTAGAAAAATATTTTTTAAGATTTTTTGTAACAATTATAAATAAAAACCTATTTTTAATTAAATATGCAAAAAGTGTATAATATTTTAAATAAATATACAAAGAGGGTGTACGTTTATTTTTCACGTTTTCAGAAAAATAATAATAATCAAGTATTATTGGTTATTAATTTCTTGCAGCAGAGTATATCAAAATGGTACGATGCAGGAAACGGTACAGCTGAGTTTTTTCTTCCATTACGGAGCACGACGGATAGTTCACGAAATCTAACTAACGGAGTGCCATTAAGGACGGTGACTTTCAGCTTCTTTCCCCCCTTTTGTAATTCCTATTTTCTTGGTCTCGTAATCGAATTGCGGGCCAATTTGTGTGCGGCTGTAGGTCGTGCTAATTCGTTGGAAATCAACCGATTTAATTACGATGGGAATCCGAACGTCGAGCCAATTTGCGTCCGGCATTCCGCATTAATTCTCATCCTAATTGTGGAATCATATTCCTGTCGGAATAATTGTCGACGCCACGTTCCGATGCATTTAATTTTCACGGCGAGTTCAATTATTCAATGTGGGAAATTGGACGAGTAACAACGTCAGGAATTAGTGTCAATTAGTACAATGTTTTATTGAATGCTCAGAAAGCAGTACAAAAAAAAATGGCTGACGTTGCATCATATCGATTTTTTATTGTGTTTGCATAGCCGATAAGAAAATTACGGGAATTCAACTTGCAACCAACAAAACAAACACACGGTGTGTATGTAGAACTGCCTTTTACTCAACATCCTTTGCCCGGCCACAAGCATGTTGATTGTTAGTTGCGGAAACCATTATTATTCCATCAAGAAGTAACACCTTTTATCCAACATAACGAGGAGCATATCATTTTTCGATTTCCCGAAGAAAGGAACGGAAAGGTTAAATCCTCGATACGTAATTGGAACGTGGCTGATATTAATTATGGTGCAAAATGTGAGTTAAAGTCGAGCATCGATAACAGCGAAAGGGTGTGTTGTTTGCGAAACAGCATTTCACCTTTCGAACGAGCCAATGTAATAAAGTTCATCGAGCGCAATTCAATAAACCGACCAACTGTTGAAAAGTTCATAACGAATTATAAACGCAGTTGACCTGCACCAAATCCCCGTCGTTATCACAATACAACATTTCGAATCCGGTATTTTCAATCCTCCGCATTCATTAGTTTTATGTCATCGATTCAATATGCGGCCGATTTTATCTGTTTAATATTCCTGCCTAGTTTGGTATGTAATTGTGTTGCATCCATCATTGTGTCACACACGATCAGTTTTCGATCTTCGCAACAATGCGCATTATCGTTTTAAATTAAGCAACAAGTTTGTCATTTATTTTGTAACGTAAGACAATAAGCCGGTGGAACTATTAAAATAAGATAAATGCATCAAAGTTTGCCCGGCTTAAAAGAAAATTAAATTTTAAGCTGCAACTAATTAGAACTTTGTATCATTAAAGTAGCTTGCTTAACGTTCAGCAATTTCAATTTTAATCCATTAACTTTTTTAATTAAACTCTTCGATTCAATGGTAGGTCCTCTTGCGAAAACAAGAGTAACTAACCGGTAACGGCGAACCAACCACCAAAATACACCCCAATATTTAATACTCACATCGCTGGCGTCGTCCGAACCGTCGTCCGGACTCTCGCTCTCCTCCGGAGCCCCGTTGCTCACGACGTGAGCAACCGGCACCTCTTCGACGATCTGCGGGGGTGGGACCTGTTGCGGAGGCTGCTCCACTTGTTCGGCTTTCCTCATAGTCGGGTTGATTGCTTCAGCCGTTTCGGCCACGTCGCTCTCCTCCAAAGAGTTCTGGCCTTTGCTGAACAGCTTGTGGGCCTTGGCCTTCAGTTCCTTCGGATGGGGGGTGTTGTGGCGCACGAATGGTGTCTGCAAAACGACAATAAATTAGTTACTTTGTCTGTGCGGCTTCTTTGAGGTTGTTCCATGCGCTTTATGCTTGGGGACAAACCACAGGAAATCTAATCGGACTGGTCGGATGATGAGCCAATATTTTCTTTTCTAAAATTTATAAGGTTGAATTTTGCCATGCATATATTGAACGGAATAAATATTGGATTTCAATTTTTTACAGGAAACACGTAAAAGGATTTCGAATGGATAGTCCCGTTTCCGAAATGATGATAATAGGCAAATGCTTGGGTATCCTAAAGCAACTTTAGGCAATTTCTATCTAGTGGCTGGTAGAAGCATTCTATGTAACGCAACGTCCCAAAAAATAAATAATAAACTGAAACTAAACCTGTCCACTAGTTATTATTCAGATAAACATACATCAATCTTTTTCCTGCATCCATCATCAGAGCACGGAATTTTTTTAATCTCCGTTGCGGTCGTCTGATCTGCGCTCTTACTTCTTCTTTGTTTCTCCTTAAATTAACAGATCGTTTCAATAAAAACTAAATACCAAAGTTGAGGTCAAAGTAAGATACATGGCTTCCTTTTTCGAATTACAATAAATAATACCAGAAGACAATCAGAATAATGCATTTGAGCCGGCAAACTGGTTATTAATAATTGTCGATTAATTTTAACGGTTCAAATCTGCTCGAATAAATGACGGTGAGTATTAAATGTGAAAGGAACGATCGGCGTAGGCAGTAACGTCAAATAACGGTTTAAATATAGTTATAACTTATTCAGAACGGCCATAAATCGAAGTGGTCTCGATATGATTGCGGGAGGGCAACGCATTTTTGAATTATTTATGGATGCTGTGCAAATGTACCAAAAAGAATATAAACTGAGGCAAATTGCCGGCCAGTTTAAACTGTACCTGATATTACTGTTTTGCTTTAATGTTTTCCTGGAAAATTATCTCTGCATACTAATTTCTGTTTATTTGTATCACTGATATAATAAATAAAAACTTTGTAGCAACTTTATTTACAAATGGGATAATAAATTTAAATTATTTTAATTGGAGAAATAAATAACGTCCATGGAATTTTCATTATCGGAATTCTCTGCATATATATTTGGGTTTAATTTTATCAAAATTGTCTATAAAAATAAATTAATTTAATTAATATCTAACAACTTTGCATGCATTCATTATCATAAATTTAAATTAAATTTGATAAAGTGAATAAAATTGGATGAATATTAATTAAAATCTCACACATTGCAAATAATTATTGTTTTAATTATAAACAATCACAGAAAATAAGAGGTGTAAAATTTAAAAATAACAAAAAATTTTAAATTCAGATTTTTACAAATCTACAAAATTATTGACTCAAACAGTCGTGATGAAAAATTAATAAATATTAATTAAAACTCGGAAATTATAAGCAATAAATTAAATATTTATTATAAGAAAATAAATTATAAAGTTCTGTGATTTTTCAAAATAAAAATTATAGGTTCAAGCAATTATGCATAAAAATATATTGTATTAATTGTAGACAATAAATAAAATAATGAATATCTTAAATTTAAATTAAATTTATTAAAATCATAAAAAAATATACAAAAAAATTAAATATAAGAATAATTGATTTAAACAGTCGTCAATAAAAATTAATAAATGTTAATTAAAACTTACAAATATAAGCAAAAAATTCAATATTTAATATATTCAATATAAATTAATTCGTTATTAAAAAAATTAAATGAAGTTTTAAAATCTCTTATTTTTGAAAATAAAAATCACAGGTTTAAGCAATTATTGCAGACAATAAATAAAATGTTGAATATCTTAAATTATATGTTCTTAACAAATAGAAATGTCAAAACAGTTGTAACAAAAACGAACATTAATTAATATATAAATAAATAAAATATATATATATATATATATATATATATATATATATATATTATATATTTTATACTTTTTTACTTTTATTTTATATTTATATTTATTTTATATTTTATATTTTATATTTTATATTTTATATTTTATATTTTATACTTTATACTTTATACTTTATACTTTATATTTTATATTTTATATTTTATATTTTATATTTTATATTTTATATTTTATATTTTATATTTTATATTTTATATTTTATATTTTATATTTTATATTTTATATTTTATATTTTATATTTTATATTTTATATTTTATATTTTATATTTTATATTTTATATTTTATATTTTATATTTTATATTTTATATTTTATATTTTATATTTTATATTTTATATTTTATATTTTATATTTTATATTTTATATTTTATATTTTATATTTTATATTTTATATTTTATATTTTATATTTTATATTTTATATTTTATATTTTATATTTTATATTTTATATTTTATATTTTATATTTTATATTTTATATTTTATATTTTATATTTTATATTTTATATTTTATATTTTATATTTTATATTTTATATTTTATATTTTATATTTTATATTTTATATTTTATATTTTATATTTTATATTTTATATTTTATATTTTATATTTTATATTTTATATTTTATATTTTATATTTTATATTTTATATTTTATATTTTATATTTTATATTTTATATTTTAT
This sequence comes from Aethina tumida, assembly GCF_024364675.1. Classification (NCBI taxonomy): domain Eukaryota; kingdom Metazoa; phylum Arthropoda; class Insecta; order Coleoptera; family Nitidulidae; genus Aethina; species Aethina tumida. The sequence goes on along the minus strand of NC_065437.1, from coordinate 15,486,160 downwards.
ATTTTATATTTTATATTTTATATTTTATATTTTATATTTTATATTTTATATTTTATATTTTATATTTTATATTTTATATTTTATATTTTATATTTTATATTTTATATTTTATATTTTATATTTTATATTTTATATTTTATATTTTATATTTTATATTTTATATTTTATATTTTATATTTTATATTTTATATTTTATATTTTATATTTTATATTTTATATTTTATATTTTATATTTTATATTTTATATTTTATATATTATATTTTATATTTTATATTTTATATTTAAATTATCTGAAATTTAAATTAAATTAGTAAAAATGTAAAAAAACTATTAAATATTAATTAATTTTGTTAGTATCAAAGACAACCCAAACTAAGAATTGCCTACTTTGAGTATGGTAGAATGTGAAGTTAACTGTAAAATGTCTTAAAAGTCTGATTTTTCAAGAGCAAAAATTACATGTTTGAGTAACAAGACAGTTAACAAACCATATGTTAGGAAACGAACAACATAAAATTATCATCGATCATGCCCAATCATTAAAATCATCGGTCTGGTGAACGGGGCTTCCGAATGCTGGAAAAATCCGCCCATCTCTTTACCTTTCATTCATCTCAATCATTTGTTATTAACCGGGAATCTGGAAGGCAAAACGTGCAAAATTCAACACGAAATGGCAAAACTTAATGGCATTCACTCTCTTCGGCCAAGTTCACGGTTACAATTAAAATTATTATCGGTCACTTAAAACGAACCAAGTATTTGCCTTCCGGGTAACGCATCGTCGAGGAGGTTATTAACACGACGACAACGTAATTGAATGTAATAATGGCTCACAAAGTGCCACAAACTAACTGCAAAAAGTCAAGTGTGCCGTAATTAAACGGACACCGTTCCCCAGAGTCGTCGGGTGCTTTACAAGAACATGTACAAAAATTAAAACTATCCGTTACCAAACCATCTCCGCCGATGCGACAGGAAGACATAACTCTTTGGGTACGTCCGCGTGAAATTAACGTACCATACACGAACTGCGCGTCCGAAATGAAAAGCAAGAGCGATTTCCATTTTAAAAACCTCCAAGTCCCCACATCCAACAAATGTGTAAAGGCGGTCAAGGTCGACAGTTTGCCGCGAGTAAAATAAATAAGTAAGTTTGGATTATTATGCAATAAAAATGGACTTCACGCGTTCGCACGCCCCGGGGCGCATTCGGAAGGATGTGGTCATTTGTGCTCGCACACAATGCAATTATGGCAGTAATTGCGTCGACATGTGGCCAATTAATGATGGATATTACTCTCTTAATGGTCTGTTTGTTACCTTTTATTTAAGCCGATAACACTTTCACACGTGCAAAAATACTACTGGCTACCCGAGAAAAAAATTGATACATTTTGTAATCTTAGGAATTGATTGTTACCGATAAGTATCGTTTAAAGTACTTTGTAACGTCAATTAGCCTTCGATAATATGGTTTCCATCACATTAATCATACGAACACGCATCCATGAACGATGATTCACAACGGATATTCTTGGAAGAAGTCTCTAAAGTCTATGATACTTACAAATAAAAAATACACGTTCAAATAAGTAGAACAAACATAATTATATAATCACAAAATGTTGAATCTTGAAATGTTGTGAATTGTTTACATCCAAAATTTGTTTAAGTATTTGTGAATAAAAATGGTTCATTCCTCTTCTATATAAAATGTGGACAAAAAATCGTTATCAAATATTGTGCATCAAAACTATGCATTTTAAAATTGTAAAGAATCACACAATGCAAATTTAACTGAATAAATCTTGAAAATTTGTGATTTTTGCATATCAAAATTACAGGTTTAAGTATTTATAAATAAAAATAGACGGTTTCTAATTAAAAATTTATAAAATGTAGACAATAAATACAGTATTAATTATCAAAATATTTAAAACATATATTTTAAAATTGTAAAGAAGCATACAATGCAAATTTAACTGAATAAATCTTGAAAAATTTCTGATTTTTGCAAATAAAAAATTACAGTTTTAGGTATTTGTCGACAAAAATAGATGGTTTTTAATTAAAAATTCATAAAATGTAGTCAAAAAATACAGTATTAATTACCAAAAATTAAAAACAAATATTTTAAAATTTTAAAAAAGCATAAAATAGTGGATAAATCCTTAACATTTCTGTTTTTTGTAAATCAAAATTACAAATTTAAGCATTTATTGATAAAAATAGTCCGGTTTTAATTAAAAATTGTAAAGAATCATACAATGCAAATTTAACTGAATAAATCTTGAAAATTTGTGATTTTTGCATATCAAAATTATCGATAAAAATAGACGGTTTCTAATTAAAAAATTATAAAATATAGACAATAAATACATTATTAATTATCAAAATAGTTAAAACAAATATTTTAAAATTATAAAAAAGCATAAAATGCAAATTTAACTGGATAAATCTTTAAATTTTCTGATATTTGTAAATCAAAATTACCGATTTAAGCATTTATCGATGAAAATAGATGGTTTTTAATTAAAAATTCATAAAAATTAGACAAAAAATGCAGTATTCATTATTAAAAATTAAAAGCAAATATTTTAAAATTTAAAGAATAAAATACTATCTTGAACATTTCTGATTGTTATAGATCAAAATTACAGATTTAAGCATTTATTAATAAAAATAGACAGATTTTAATTAAAAATTTATAAAATATAGACAAAATAGAGTATTCATATTATCAAAAATATAAAACAAATATTTTAAAATTGTAAAAAAGCCTAAAAAGCCAATTCAACTGGAAAAAATTTGTACATTTCTGACTTTTGTGAGTCAAAATTACAGTATTTATTATTAAAAATTTAAAGTATATATTTTAAAATTGTAACAAGGTATAAAATACAAATGTAACTGAATTCAAAATTTCAGAATACTGTAAATCAAAATTACAGGTTTAAGCATTTATCGATAGAAATAGATGGTTTTTAAATAAAATTTCATAAAATTTAGACAAAAAATTTATTTATATTTATTATTAAAAATTGTAAGAGTATAAAACGTATATTTAACTGAATAAATTCTGAAATTTTCTGATTTTTGTAAAGTAAAATTACAGATTTAAGCATTTGTGAATAAAAATAGATGTTTTTTAATTAAAAATTGATAAAATGTAACAAAAAGTGTAGTATTTATTAATAATAATATTTTAAATTAAATATTTTAAAATTGTAAAAAAGAATAAAATGGAAATTTAACTGAATAAATCTTGACGATTGTGATTTTTGTAAATCAAAATTACGTCTACTCACAACTCACAAATTGAACAAAAATACATACATTATTTTGACATTAAAATGAATTTGTTCTGAATTTTGTTTAGAAATCTTAGAAATTCACTGTATCGTTTAAAGTACGTCAATTAGCCATCAATACCAGTCTCAATCACATAAATCATCCGAATACGGATCCACGAACGACGATGATGATGATCAACAACGGATTTTCATGTTTGAATTGCGGGGAAAAAACACGAATCGTGGACAATTAGTGGCGGAGAGCTACGGAATGCGAGACAGATTAGAAAAGCAAACATTTCACAGGCACCGATAAACATTAACGAGCCGGTTTTTCAACGATATTTACTTAATTATATCGCAAATGAAACGGAGTTTGAACGGGAACGGTGTGGTTGAATTTTTTTGCCGTGCACGTACCTCAGAAATGCCGCAGACGGACGCACACTTGCACTGAACAAACAAGACGAAATACCTTCATGAGATCTACTCTTAGTCATTCTGTTATTATGTTGTTAAAAGCGCGTCAGGAAAGGAGGGTCAAAAGTTAATCGGACGAATTGCAGAGGAAATTGGTATTGTATTCTACACCGTCATTTAATTCTGTTGTTCTCGAACGTTCCTCTCCCTCTCCTTCCACTATATTTTTGTTTCCTTTGATACGTGATAAAAATGGACGGGCTGTGGTTTACCGAACAAACAGCGCCATCTCGGGACGCTTGTCTTTGTTTTATGTTCCGCTTAACGGCCTGTAATTAATTTTACCTTTTGCAAAACAACAACTCGCATACTTACGTTGTTTAATCGAGTTTGTGATGCAAAAGATTGCTTACGAGATGATTTTCTCAATTTTCCGTGTACACTAATTAGTTTTTCAACGATCTAATAAAATTCGCAATTAGCGAGATCGATTTTGCAAACGAATATCGGTTGCTGCAGACATCAAAAGCTAAAATTAGTTCTTATCGTGTTTACTTTGTAAATAGTCGATGGACGTGCAATTAATTATCCTTGTAATTTTTTAATTGACGTAATTAACAAGTAATTTCGTAGATGGTGGTTGATAATATAATGTACGGTTACATCCTCACTCGATTTGTTGGAAATTTTTATTGATTTCTTAATCTACCATTCACCCTTAAGTAATACCCACAACCTAAAACACCAAATAATTTTCTACGATCATTTCTATTTGTTGGAAATGCATGTAAGTACCACCACCTACCCCAAAAACTTGGATAATGACTACACATAAATAAACATCCATGCAGGTAAAATAATTTTATTACGAAAAAATTACATAGAAAAACAATAATTTAAATAAATGTAAACAGTACTAAAAACGCATGTTGAAATATAATACGAATATTTCAACATTCGATCTACATAAATAAAATAATTTATACAAATAAAATTATATCAATATGTACATACAAAAAGGGGATTAGTAAAAAGACGTTATAATGGTTGAAAAAATGATAAAATTGGAATGACAAATACTATGGATTATTTACAAATGCAGTTTTGTACGAAATTCAATTATTTTCTCAACCATTATAATAATATTTACATGGAGAAATATGGAGAAACAACTTTGAAAGACGGATGAACATACAATAAAAAGTTGCTTCTCCATATTAAAGTACAGAAATTGACCACAACCATAGTACGTCTATCATGCAAGAAATGGTTAATAGAACTTAAAATGAGGTGCAAATATACATTTCCAACAAATCGAACTATTCGTAAAAAACTACTAAACAATGCTACTTAATAATACTATCAACTACTTGATAATGGCACTTTATTTTCATAAGACTAGTAATTTTATCTAAGGACTTACTTCCTGAGTTTCTTTCAGTGTTAAGAGATCAATCCTCATTCGATATGATGTTTTTTGTAAGTACCTAATACTACTGTTTCGGTATAAAAAAATACTACGATTAATACTATTGGATATGTCACTGCGTCGGTTCAAATTATTCGAGAAAATTCAGTCTATGCGAGGCATCTTTAGTAATCGATTAATTGTTTGAATTGTGCTGAATTAAGTAACGTGCACTTAATTAATAATACCGGGCGTGTATTGCAGGTCACTAAAACGTTTCAACCGGAAACTTCAATCAAATTGTTGTGTGTGCAACGTGAAAAAAATACTGACTATACGAAATTGTTAAGTGGAAGACACATCCCAAAAACGAATTTGATCGAAACTTCCCGTCCTTCGGTTTCCCCCATCACTTGTACGAATAATCGTCGATGTGATCGTTAAGCGCCAGCTCGTGCATGTTGAGCATGTAGTAGCTGGAGCTACGACGCAGATTGCTGCGCCTCAGACAACAGTGGAGGTCTGCGCAGGCGCGGAGTTGCGCCGCGCATCCCACCAGCCACGACCACAGGCTACATTCGATGTCGCTCACCTCTCTATTGTCCGTGTCCTGCGGATCGGTGAATTTGACGCTGTGCTGTCGGCTCGCCTCCTTCTCCTCCCAGTCGTCCTCGTCGTCGGTGGCGGCCATCTCGTCGTTGGCACCGGCGCCTGCGGCCAAGGCACCGTTAGATAGGGCGGGGGCTACGTCGCAGCGGTACAAGCGGCCGTCGGAAGCTTTAGGGTCGTGCGCAGCGAGGAAGGAAGCGGAAAAACAAAAACGAAACACACGGTGCTTACAAGGTACAAACACGCAGAGGTGGGTGGCCACAGAGGGATGCGAAAAGAATTTTGTGCACGTGGGAGTGTTTGTAATTGTGAAAAACGTGCATGGAAAATGTATAAATTGTTATTTGTGTGACTGTGAACTTTAGAACTTTAATATCTTTATTATTTGACTTACGAACTTTCTTATATCTGTTATGTGAACTAAAGACAAATAAACGTATATATATATTACAATAAAATACTCATTATATTATTTATTAAATAAACATTAATTATTGACAGTCGAGTATACTCTGTGGCCGAAACAAAAAAAATACATAGGAAAGCAAGAACTGTGCAAAAAATATACAATTTATTGAAAACAACAAAAGTGTAGCAACATCCAATAAGCAAAGGCAAATCACATGTGCAGAGTCCTCATTCAAATTACAATAAACAATTGACAAGAAGACACATTTTGGTCAAGCTGTGTCGTCTTACCAACGATAACAAGCCCAACATATGGGTAAAAATTACCTATCGTCGGCTGATACTCCTGCTGCGGTAGCAAGAAGCATGTCAGCACCGTTTTGCCGGTGTCCGCGTCCGTGTCCGTCTGGAAGGTGAGCAACGGCTGCGCCTGGTTGTCGCTCAGCCATATCGCCTTCAGACTGAGCTGCAGGATTGAGTATGGCAAATAGGGCAGTCGATTGCCCGACACGTCGAGAACGTGCAGCCGTTTGCAGCTGCCCAATGATTCGGGCAGGAGCGTGAGCCGATTGTCTCTCAAGCTGAGCACGCCCAGTTCGTGAAGGTTGCCCAGATCGTCCGGTATCCTCGTTAAACTATTCCGGTCTATGTTTAGGTTGGTGAGTTTGATCAAATTACCGACTTCGGTGGGCAGTTCGCTTAGGAAGTTCTCAGTCAGGATCAGTTCCTGCAGGTTGCGGCAACAGCCGATGTTGCAATTGAGCGAGGTTAGTCTGTTCTGATCCACTTTTAGGATGGTCAACTTGTCCAGTTTGCCGATGCCATCCGGCAACGTCTCCAGCACGTTCTGCGACAGATGGAGATCGGTGAGGCTCTCGAGGCCGGCTATTTCTTCCGGCAGGTTTTCCAGTCGGTTCTCGGAAAGATCGAGACAAGAAAGGTTGCGCAGCTGGCCGATCTCGGGAGGCAATCCTTGGAGTTGGTTGTGGTCCAGCCACAGTTCTTGCAAGGCAGGCAACTTGCCAATGTGAGCAGGCTGAAAAAATAAAAAATTACATTAATTTTCTGTTCAATTACAATAAATGAGATATTATCAAAGTGAATGTGTGTTTTTTAGAACATAAATCTACCAATCATTTGTATAATTAATTATGAAATATGAAACCAGCACATCCGTTTAAGTGTTTCATTGTTTATTTTTATGTTTTTTTTATCACAATATGAAACCTCATAACTGTGATTAGAACAAATGTACATCAGCACAAAAAACTGTTTATATAACAGAGAGGAATTTATGTTATAACTTTTGAACGACTTTATACAATTATGCAAAACAAAACCGCGATCCCGTGAAAAGTTTGTGCAACTGGAATTTTAAAACTCATCAGAGCCAAACAAAACATTCCTACAGAACTAATTTCATTTGTCTTTTTCCCCGTTCGTTCATTTCGCAGTTACGATTAAAGCATTTGAGCAATTTAGTATTTTTATTACCAGATAACAAATTCCAATCAAACATTAGATTAGATATCCCTTATCCGGTTGCGATGTACATTCTGTGTGCATTTTCAACCTACAAATTTACAAAGCAATCCTTACCAGTTCCTCAATCTCGTTATCGCCGAGATCAAGTCGTTCGAGCTTCGCCAGCGAGGCCAACGAGGCGGGCAACTCCCTGAGCAAGTTCTCCCTGAGCTCCAGCGACGTGAGGGCAGTCAGCATACCGAAATCGGCCGGCAACGACGTTAGGGACATGTCGTTTAGTCCGAGGACGGTGAGGGCACGGAGCTGGCTGAAGGCGGGCGGCAGCCTCGGTATCGGGTTCGAACTGAAGTCCGCCACCTGCAGCGCCTTCAGCGAGCCGATGCTCTCCGGAATATCCGGGATGTCTGCAACAATAATAATTGGTCAGAAATGTCGACATATTTTGTGTGACCTATAAAATTACTAAATACTCTTGAAATGTTCTTTGTTGGGTCAATCAAATGATTTATTTACTAAGTGAAATCATAATTTTATATTTTTAATGTGGCTTTAATTAATAATACTTCAAAAGATTGATACTAAAATATCTATCGATAATATGAATGTATGTATGTATGTAGTGACATAGTTTTTACGTATTATCAATAAAAATTAAAATTTTCTAAGAATAATTTTTAACAATATTTGTCGAGTCAGTTTAATTAATCATCCTGTCACAATCTACAAAATTGAAACTATATAAAATGGAAACAAAGTAACAACAACATAAAACTACAACTTAATTGTAATATAAACCTCATTAGCAAATGCACAATTAACAAAAACAAACAACAGAGAAACACAAAACGCAAACATACTCGAAGTACAATAAGATCGTCACGCAAAACGGCATTAACGATACAATGAAACGGAGAAAACAGGGAAAACACCTGATGCTTATTGAAGGCTTTAATTTACACGTCGACAATTCAAAGAGGCATTCGTTAAAGAGACAATTATGGTTGCAAAACACATTACTTTGGGTCGAGTTTCATTCATTTCCGAAACGGTTAGAGTGGTGTTTATTTTTTTTAAGTGTTTATTTAACTATGCTTCATAAATTCTAAGTTTAATGCAGGACGTGATTAATAATTAAGGATGTGATTTATGCTGAATTTTGTGTTAATTTATATAAAATTGGTGGATGCGCACATTTTTTGAATTCGTTTCATACATAAATAAACGAATTACGCAAATTTGCTTATTAAAGTGCTAATTTAAACCAGTGTTTTGTTGTTGTTTAATCTCCAAGGATTTGCCTTGAATGCCCACACCTGAATTCACCTGTATCTATGGTTGTCCGATTTTACAGGCATTAAACCGCATGCATCCCCAACGACGAAGTGCATTGTGTGTCCGACCATAAATCGGGAGGCGTGCGTCCGCATTTCATCGACGACACAAAAGTGTCAAAGGATCCGTCGGAAATGAACGGAGCCGAAATCGGAGAACAAAACGTGAATTGTCACGCCGGATGGACGCGATTTTCAGTTGGACGGGGAGAAACGGCTGTTTCGTCGATATTAGGGTACTTTTTCGACATTATAGTAACACTAGTTTTGATCATGAGTTTTTCATCGCATTTTACAAAACTAGAACACGTACACAATCGTAAAAACAGTTTTTTTATGTAATTTTAGTCCGATTATTTTTCAATAAATTTAATAACATTTTAAACTATTATATGACTCCTTAATTCAACCAAAGTCAGTTTGGTAATTATGAGAAATAAAGGATTAAAAATTTTATAAAACAGATCAAATCAAATGCCTCTGTCACTTTATTAGATTGAGAAGTCTTTTACGAACATTTTACTGAAACTGTTTTTCGTACATTTTCTTTATTCTGTAACACAAGTGACATACACTTAACAACAATTTTCCCGTATCTTTTTACATTCTCATGCAATAATTACTATTTTTCAAGGATTAACAAATTCACTTACATTGTTTATTATTAAGATAATATGAAAAGAAGATAAATTTGTGTTAAAATTGTAGGAAAAATGGTACAATCTTGTTATCATTTAAGGTATTTGAAAGAATTTTCTATTTTTAAAACTATGTTATGGATATCTAACATCTTTAAAATACAATTCCTGCACTCAACGAGATTATTTTCCTATTAATTTAGAAAAGTGAAGGACAAGATAAATACACTGTAAATATTTTTTTCTATTTGTATGTTATGTAAGTGTTTGTTTTTGTGGAAGAACGTTTGAGTTACCGCAGAAAGGTACATCTAGGACATTCTTGGAAGATATTTAAAGGACTCTTTGAGTAATTTAGAGGAAGTGGAGCGTCTTCTACTCGAAATGTGGACCAAAATGAAATTCGAACCCAGATTTTGAGTATGAACAAAATATGTGAGGCTGTCATTCGTGATCAAGTTGGAAATACCCTAGTCTGTTCAAATTTTTATCTATACATATAAATAAAATTGGTGTGTCTGTTTGTAATATTGAAATAACCGTTTTTTACTACATACATGTGAATATAAATACGGTACATACACCAAAATATCATTTTTTACAATTTTTGACTCTCTGTCTATCTGTCTCTTCTCTGTCCCGGCTAATCTCTGAAATGGCTGGACCGATTTTGACGGGACTTTTATTGCAGGTAACTGATGTAATAAGGAGTAACTTAGGCTACTTTTATTTTAGAAAAATTCTTAATTTCTCTTAATTTTTTGGGAATCCAGAAAGAATTAGATTTATTTATTTTTACTTTTATAATGATTTTTCAGGAAATTAGTATTAGTAAAAAAATAAAAATCCATAAAGTTATTAAAGTGAAACTATGTAATTTAATGAATGAATTAATAATGAATTTAATCGTATGGATTTTAATCCTATAGATTTTAATTGTATGGAAATTGATCGTATGGAATTTGATCCTATGGAAAATGATCATATGGATTTTGATCGTATGGATTTTGATCATATGGAAAATGATCGTATGGATTTTGATCATATGGAAAATGATCGTATGGATTTTGATCGTATGAAAAATGATCGTATGGATTTTAATCGTATGTAAAATGATCATATGGATTTTGATCGTACGGATTTTCATCGTATGGAAAATGATCGTTCGGATTTTAATCGTATGGAATTCGGTCACTACGTTTTTAGTAATTTCTCACGTTTTTAATGAAATTTTCAGATTTTAGTAGTTTTTTACGTTTTTAGTAAATTTTTACGTTTTTCGTAACATCGTTATATTTATGTACATACAGTATGTATATACAGTATGTATATATATTTCTTTAAGGCTACCACTCGTAATTGTAGCAATTAATGCACCCAAGAAATTTCGAAAGTATGGCTCATTAGTATTTACTACTATACGGGAAATTTTCTTCCAAACTAAATTGTTCGAGAGGACCGAAATTTCTTCCAATTTTGCTTTCACAAGAAATTTGTTTCACAATAATTTTCACATGAAATTTTTATAATTAATAATTTTTTGGTTATAGAAGTGTAATAAACAGCTTGTTCTTTATAAATATAAAAGTTTTTAAATAAATATATAAAGTGTTTACGTTTCCTTTCCCCGTTTCAGAATATATTAATATTATTGGTGTGGGGCGTTAATTTCTTGGAACAGAGAATATATAGGAAATTCTAACCTAGAACATTCTTCGACACACGAATCCGTAGAAATTCAGGAAAAATAACGTTCGAGAGGAGGCTAAAAGTGAGAATGGATTTCGTAACCTTGCGACGGCCACATCGCAATGCCAAGGATATATTTGCGGGGCGGGTTGAAGGAACTCTTCCGCCCACCCGAAATACGACTTGTTCTGTGCGTGTTGCGAATGCACCGACGATTATTTTTAACATTTGGGGCACGACATGTCATTGCATAAGTCCATTACCTCGAATTGTACGTTTAATTTCTTACAACAAATCACCATCAAATAATTTTGTACATTTAATTTATATAAATATAGGGATATGTTGAAATGATAATAAAAATATCAGAAATTTAACATGGCAAATTGCAATTTCCGCAATATGTTAATTATTGCTCATAATAAATTCAACAAATTTATAAATTTTATATTTTCATCAGCATGACCAAAACATATTACGGTAAGTTCGATTAGTTTCCTCAGCCAGACATTTCGTAAGACTCGCTCCGACATATTTATTTCACGTAACCGTGTTTTAATTAAAATTAATTCAGTGTAACAAAATAATTTTCTAAACCGTTAGGTAAATACCGTCGTAAATCATCATTATCTCCCTCTCCACCATAACAACATGCAAGAATGTTTCGCAGCGACAAATTTATAATAAACTATTATTTTTGTTTAGGAGTCAGTCTAAAACCCCATTTTGTTTATGGGTTTCTGAAAATATGCGAAAGACCTCGTGTCATCAATCATCGATGCCGATAAACATTTCTACCGCAAAACGGCGTACGTAAATATAATCGCGGGCGCCTAAAATTAGATCGATCGCGGTGTAAATCAATTTTTAATTGCGATCTCTATTTGCTTACTTGCGGGTTATTTTTAACGTGACGCGCACGCACGCACACCCATTTAATTTCACTTTGATCAATTTTGCTCTGTGATAATAATAAATAATTAATTGGTTTGTAAGCTCTTACCAAAACCACGTTGGTCTAAAAATTATTTTGTTAGTTGATTAAACAAACAGTTAAAATAATATTTAAAATATAAATACAGTTGATGGATCTTCAAATATCTTCAACAAATATTAATGTTGGTCCTCAAAATATTCATAACTTTTTTATCATCAGTTAATTACTGCAATATTAACATATAATAAGTATTATTGAAACAAACTGAGTAGATATAAATCTAGTTATGTAGTTATTTTAACCAGTTTAACTTAAACCTTTCCTCATTTTATTCAAATTTACGTTAATTTAACGGTATATAACAGTTATTTATTATAAAGGTTGCATATTTTACTAATAATTTTGTGCCATTTACACATATTAAGTCATGATTCACGTTCGGATGATAAACAAGGTTTACCTAAATTTTATCAGTGACTCAGTTGGCCTAATTTAGCCCATTACAATTACCACATTCATTTTTATGATTCTAACATTATCATCCTACTGATAAAAAATAATATATTTATTTAATAAATATGAATTTATTTAAAATATATTTATATAAAATTAAACTTTTTCAGAGTCTGGCAAATGTCAACTTTGATATATCTGAAACTAACTTTTTTACCTCTTTCATAAATATAATATAGCAGTGGCTGTTTCAATAAAAAAAGACTATAAAATATGTTTAACTAGATAGAATCTTACTTACTTGATAATGTATAAATATTTGATGCATCAAAATATTAATGTATTACACAATGTTATTTATTATACGCAAGGTTTATCCAAGATTTATCAGTAATTCAGTTCTTCTAAGTAGCCTACAAAAATAACTACATTGATTTGTATGATTGAACATAATTCTCACACCAATAACAAAATATTATATTTATTTGTTCTTCAATATTTATTATTTATTTATTCTTCTATATACGGGGTGATTCAGTTTTTGAGTTATTTATTTTAACTATTGCCAGATTCTTGGTTTAACTAAAATGTCTGTCAAACCACCAATTTTGATGGTGGAAAGTTCATTTTTGACACACCTTAACTGAAGACCATCCTATAAGAAACCATTATTAGAACTCCCATATACAGGGTGTTCGTTATTTATATTTAATTTTGTGAATCTTAAAACGTTACGTTTTAACATAATTAAATTGAATATTAATTAAAAAATATCGATTGGTATCAGCATGCTCTACATAAAATGAATAATAACAGGATTTTAGGAAAAATGTAAAAATAACGCTCATGTTTCTTTGTACTAATGCTATTGCCCCACAGATGTCATTTGTTTTAGTTCTGGCAACATTACACTTTTGGAAAAAATTTTGTTAATATTCATTTTATGTATAGAAATTATTGATACCAATCGAAAATATCTTCAATATTCAATTTAATTATGCTAAAAACACACATGATGTTCTATTTAGAATAACCAAGATATTAATGTTTTAAAATGTATAAATTTAAACATAAATAATAAATTTTTTGTATAAAATTTAGGAGCATTAATAACGCCTCCTAATAGGATGATCCTTGGTTAACGTGTAAGCCAAATTAAATTTGTAGCAACAAAATTGATGACATTTTAACTGGACCAATAATCTATCAATATTTTTAGAAACAAATTAATAAATCAAAAACTAGGTATACGTATAGAACATGATACACCCATTTTATTTACAATTATATGTAAATTTAAAAATCAAAAAAATACAGGGTGTTCCTTTGAAAATAACAGAGTTGATTTTACTTCCTGCCAAACCGGAAATGAAATGTACAAAATAAATTTAAAAATTAGCTTATAATTGCTATAAAAATTTCCAATCAATACCTTTTTTATATCCATAAACTTCTAATGAAGTTAAGCGAATCACCCTGTATATATTTTTAATTTTTTGTCCCAAATAATAAACACTATATACTTACACAAAAAATGTGTCAAAAAAATAACAATAAAACACACATTTTTTTTAAATCTTAAGTAATTTCTAACCATTTATTTGATTTCAAAATAAATTATCACCAAGACTTAAATCAACACAAAAGATATAAACGTTAAGAATCTGAAAATACAAAATTTATTTGGGATAATTAATTTGATAGTTGTAAGTGCATAAGCTATTAGCTGGCAACAAAATATAGATGAAATGCACATGATTATTTATTTATGCATCTGGTAGCGAGGCTCGTTAGTCGTCAATAAAATCGCGTAATTAAGTGCGCCGAGAATGCGGCAATTATGCAGCCGACAGAAAAGGAAACGATTATTTATTTCGCGTTCATAAATCGCTTAATGACCGGCTTCAAAACCGAAGCCTGACAGATTGCGGATGGGATAATTTCTCTCTATTTCTGTGTAAACAAGCGCGACGTTGTGCCTTATTCCGCTCCGGCAAATAATTTATATGTATCTATTTTACTTACAACATTTTGTTGGGAGCTCGAAAACGACCGAAACAACGGTGCAGTCACGATTTTCTCGACTGAAATCGCCGGAAAATAAATTTATAGACGTCCGAGAATCGGTTCGTTGTTCGGCGAAACGTTTGGCACAAGTTTTCAATTAGCTAATCCGTTTTTAGTAGTATTTATCTATTTCTGTGTGCGCTTCGTTGCGAAATGTGTTTTTGAGATCGTATTGTTTTTCGGCTGCGGATTTTGCAAGTACAATTAATTAATCGGTCACATCTGTTTTTAGTTTCGGTTCGGAATATTGGGAAATCGGAAAAGTTTTATAAAAGTTTTAGTTGACGATTTAATTACTGAAATTAGTATTACACTTAAATTAAGGTTTAATAAAAACAAGTGAAAGATTTATCATGTTTTTAATTTATGACACATTGTGAAAATCAAAGTTAGTCTTAATTGAATCTTATGTCTTAGTTACCTGACTATAAAATTATTATCATCACAAATTCAAGAATATTCGATTATTCTATTAATATTTTATAACATTTTTAAATTAATTAATAATAATGTTTTTTCACATTTCACAATAAATTTGGGTTTAAATTTTTAAGAAATTAATGAATATTGGAGCCTAGTCTATTATAACCAGTTTTAATAAAATTTTTAAATTGAATTATTATGTTGTTATAAATATATCATCATATATGAGTTCTTTTTTAGCAAAATTACTGAATGGATTTGGATTCAAATTAATTATACTAAAACAAATAGTTTTATCTACATTTTTATAAAATATTGAACCTTTTTAATAAATATGTAACTTGGATTATATGCTGGGGCGTCATTTATAAATATATCGACATATATAAATCATTTTTATCAAAAATTACAAAAGAGATTTGGATTTAAATATTAATTATACTAAGAAAAAAATAGTTTTATTTGAATTTTTATAAAATATTGAACCTTTTTAACAAAATATTTGACTTGCATTATAGATTAGGGCGTCTTTAAAAATATATCCCCATGTTTGAGTCATTTTTAGTAAAAAATACAAAAGATTTAGATTCAAATATTAATTATATTAAGAAAAAATGGATTTATCTGGATCTATCCTAACTTTTTTATCAAAAAAAGAAGAAATTTGGACTTAAATAAGAATTATATAAAAACAAAAGTTTCATTTGGATAACTTATTGAAATTTGATGAGATCAATCTATTACGAACTTTTTAATAAAATTTTTAAACTGGATTATAGGTCGGGACGTCATTTATAAATATATCGACTTATCTGAGTTATTTTTAGTAAAATGACAGAAGATATTTAGAATCAAATATGAGTTATACTAAGAAAATTTTTATTTGTGTTCTTTATTGAATGTTGAAGCTTGATCTATGACAACATTTTAAAAAAATCTCTAAGCTGATGATATATCTGAATTATTTTTATCAAAAATACGGAAAAGATTTGGATAAGAATATGGATTATAAGAAAATTGTTTTATCTAGAATTTTTTATTGAATATTGACATTTTTGAGTTATTTTTAGTAAAATTATAGAAGAAAGTTGGATTCAAATATGAATTATAAAAAGCAAAGTTTTATCTGGAGTTTTTATAGAATATTGAAGATAAGATATTTGAGATGTTTTTAGCAAAATTGTAGACGAGACTTCGATTCTAATATGAATTATAATAAGAAAAAACAATTTAGACGATTTTTTTATTTAAATTCAATTGAATTCAAACATTTGAAATTATTCATAAATATATCGACATATTTATGATATTTTTCCAAAATTACAGAAGAGGGATTTAAAAATAGATATAATAATTATATTAATGTTGAAACCTAAATTTTAATAAAAATAAAATAAAAAAAGAGGGATTTCTTACTAAATAAATTATATAAAATGTAATTAATTATAAAGTTTTAGTGTTTAGTGTTACTGTAATAATAAAAATATAACATTTACTATTTATTTAGCTTCATAAAAATTTTTGAATCTAAAAACCGATGAAGCCATTGAACGTTTTACGGATAATGTGCTACGAAATCGTAGCACGAAAAACTACGAACGAAAATCGCTTCAGTTTCGTGTACGACTCATCCAATTTGTACGCCTATTAAATTAGGTTAAAACCCATTAAAATTACCGCTCCGAAACGCACCCATTTCCACCGCAAAAACACACGCGACGTTCGCACATAATTAATAAATGAACATTAAAATATGGCCGTCGTACGGAAAATCAAGAAGCGTGCGTCTGGCGCTTTAATCGAAATGCGTCATATTTTTTATGTATAAATATATATATATTGCTGGCTGCGAACATTTATTATTAATTTCCAGAATTAATTTACCCGCCTGGGAATTTTTTCTATCGTTTTAATTAAACTTAAGCGATTTCGTTTATTTCTTCTGCGACTGGCGGCTCAATAAAAACTTTATTTTGATTGGCGTACAATACACAACTTACGTTTTTTATTCTGTGTCGGTGTGTCTAGACGTATCGGCTTATAATCCGCGTTTTCGTATTATTTTCAGCGTTAATACATAAAAATCGGGTCAAGTTAAACGTGAACTCGATATTTTGTTATGGCTCTATTTTCGGTCCAGACAAAAATCCAAAAATTAATAATAGCACCGCCGCCGATGAATTATAAACATTTTCCGGGAAACTGTCTGGTGGATCTTTTTTAAAGCGCTTTCGCGTTCGTTAATTCAAGAATGCGCGTTCAGCTCGACGATCGTTAAGCGATCGTATTTTATTAGTAGTAAATCGAATCGCTGCATAGTATTGAAATTCTATAGTTAGTGATTAGCGCATTCCAAGGTCTCCCCGTCTATAAATCGAAAACGTGTTTTTTCTTTATCACGAGGAAACTTGCGCCGCGATGATGTTGTAAGTCAACAAACACCTACTGATTATTTATGCGGACGATCCGGCAAAAACAGCCGGGAATGCGAACTGGACATGCAAAAATGTTTTGTACCGTTTCTTTCTTCTTAAACGTCATTTTTAATTTTTTTTCTATAAAAATTTTATCAAAATATATCTAATTGATACTACTTAATTGAATAATATTTAATTTAGAAATTTTAATTTATAAAATATAAAAAATAATTTAATAAAAATTTTAAATTAATAACAAAAAATATCATCCACGATACTCTATTATGACTACACATAGGAAAAGGAACATAATTTTTACATTTTTGATAAAATATCTGTTTATATTCATTTGGTGGAAAAAAATATGGAATATTTTTGAAAATTGAAATTCAATCTTCTGGGATTTTTCATATCTGTTGTAATTGTGTTAAACAAATTCGGCAGCTAGCGTAGACAAAATTGTATCCCTCAAAGATCCTAATAAAACATTCAAACAACCTTTGAATATAATGATATTGACCGATTTTATAGAAAATTAGATCTGTTCTAATTTGCAACAGTCTCGGGAAACAAGTTATAAATATTCCATACTTTTTTCCACCACTGTATATATCAATCTATAGATTATTTAATATGCACAAAATTAAACATAAATAACGAACATCATAAATTTTGAGAGTAATATTAACGACTCCTTATAGGAAAGACTTTGGTTAAGATGTATACAAAAAAGACATTTTAGTTACACCATCAATCTTAAACGTTTTGGAAAAAATGAATTAGTCAATAACTAAAACTTGAATTTAGGTAGAATTGAAAAATCCAAAAATATACAGAGTGTTTCATTGAAAATAACTAAGTTACTTCCGACGAGATCAGAAAAAAAATTTGTTAAAAAAATCAAATTTGCAATGAATATATTAGGATAGATTAGGTGATTCACTATGTATATTTAAAACTTCTATTTTTCTTATTATATTTTGATTAAAAAAGAAAGTCATTAATTATGTACTTAATTAAAAAAATAACATAAAATAGATAACAAATAATGGAAACTTAGCATAAATAAAGCATAAATATTTATTATAATAATCAAGCTAATTAATTATCAGCGGGCCCTGGTTTTTTCATGCATAATTTGTATTTACCTAATAAAAAGTCATAAAATATTTTATTACCTTCTTATTCACTGTTTTATTATTGTAAGTTTCATTGTGTAGAGTAAAATTAAAAAACTTGGGTAAACTTATATTGAAATTTGTTTTTCAATTTACTAAATTAGCTGCAATTTGAACAGTTTACTATTGCACTATTATGCAATAAAATTAAGAAAATTTCAACAAGAACTCCAACCTATGACATTTGAAAGTAATTTCATTACTGAATCGGAAAATGGAGTAAAACATAAGAACACATTTTCCATTAAATTAATAAAATTAAAATTCTTTTTAGAATGACACAAGAAATATATTTTTAAATCGTTTAAAAAGTATATAGTTACAAATAGTTAATTTAAATGTCTTTATAGCTTGAAAGTTTTCCTTCGTTGTTTATTTATGAAAAAAATTAATTAGAAATCAAAGAATTTAGTTATCTTTAATTTATGATATAAAACCATAATAAATGCTTGTTGCGATAATTGACGTCGTTTTTTTCATACTTTTCAAAGCAAATTTATTTATATTAACAACAAACTTTAATCAATGATATATTGACCATTTTATTAGACGACCTTTTGCCATCTTTCGGTAAGTTGAAAAATTCCACGTTCGAAGAAGTCTTGGTTTTTAGAAGCGACTCATTTTTAATAACCTGATCGGAATCGAAAGTTTTACCATTCACATGGTTTTGAAGGGAGCGAAACAAATGGTAATCTGATGGTGCTAAGTCGGAGCTATACGGTGAATGTTGGATCATTTCCCAATTGAGCTCTGTTAATTTTTGATGGGCGTTTTTTCTTGATTTCTTCGTCCAATTTCAATAACTATTGAAATTAACGACAGTAGATATTCTAATCAACAGTTTGGTTTCTTGGAAACAGCTCAAAGTAGATTGTAGCATTGCAATTCCACCACACAGGAAGCATAATCTTCTTTTGGTGAATATTGGCTTTGGATGTCGATTGTCGGAGCTCATTTTGCTTAAACCATGATCGTTTTAGAACTACGTTATCGTAAACAATGCATTTTCATCACCCATTATGATTCTTATTAGAAATGGGTCGTTTTGGTTACGATTCAGCAAATAGCCGCATATGTTAATGCGTTTGGTGAGGTGGATTTCCTTTAATTTGTGAGGAACCCAAACATCGTGTTTGTTTACGTAACCAAGCTGTTGTAAGTGCAAGTAAACGGTTGAATTCGATATGTCGAGCTTCTCAGCTATCTCTCGAGTTGGCATACGCCGGTTAGTTAACACCTTTATTTTGTCGTCATCACTAATGGTTGGATGACCAGTATGTAGTGTATCTTTACAGAATGAAAGCGGGTAAGCCAACGCTGACAGTGGCTTTCAGTAAGGCAGTTCTCACCATAAATTCACCGCATTTTTGCCCTTTGAAAATAAAACAATAAAAGTCCATTTTTAACTTAATTTTTAATCAACCTGTTTTTTAATGACGCTAAGTTTTTGAAGATAATCTAAAGTTTAATCTTTAAAATACTGTATAATAATGTAAACCACGCAATCACTATTACATGAAATACGCAGTTCACGTCATCTATGAGAAAAATACATTAATTATCGAAAAACCCAATAAAACCTAAATTATTTGCAATGTTATAAATTTAATTTTAATAACCGAATAATTTACTTTGATATTAAAGATTAAAGGTACATTTTAAATAATATTTTGGATTAATTTTACTAAAATTTCAGATTAAAATTTTATATTGAAAGCCTTTTAGTATTAATAAAATAAACGATATAAATGAATGATGTTTATTAAAACTGAATAAAATATATACAAATTATGTTGATTTTTAGATTTAAATATAGAAATTCTTTTATTTATTTTATTTAAAAATGAAATTGCAAATACTAGATATAACTAAATTTTTACTAAAAATGTCCCATAATTTTCTACTTAATCTAAACTTTAGAACAAAATTGGATCAAACTATAAATTATTCAAGTTTCTCTATTGGAAAACACTTATTTTTGAAATTCCTTTCTAACTTGACAAGAGTGGAACAAACTACCCAAGTAAATTTTCATTTCCGGAATAGGATCTTGGCACAAACTCCGTGTCAAAGAGCAGAATGCAGTTATATCATTTGCATTTCGATAGCATTTCAGATAAGATTTTTACATGTATTTGGGTCGCAAATCTGTCTGTGAATTCCCACTAAATCTGTTAAATTGTTTGAAAAAATTTCATTTTGTTGTTCACCGAAATTTATAATAGTCATGCGTATAAATTACAAAAATATTTGTTGTTTTTAAAATTCAAATTGTAACGAGATAAAAATTAATGAGGAACATATTTTTATAAGTAAATTATTGCAAACAATGCAAGGTCGACACAAATTACCAGGTAAATTATCGATAGCCGACTGCAAAGCCCCTATTTAGTTGAAGTTTTGTGTTTTCAAATCCTTGACATGAAAATTAAACTTGGCACAAACTACTTCAATTGCAAAAACTGTCGCAAACATAATTTTATAAGAACGTGCCTACAAACCCGGCGATACTCAAAATATAACACGAATAACAATATAAATAACATAAACAATAGCGAATTGCCTCTTCGATTTATTTTCGTACAAATATTTTTTTGGGCCTCCCATTTACCCAACGAATCCATAACGCAAACAAACAATCCGAACGTTCCCATTTTTCACGCTAAAATCAGAAAAATAACTGGAAGCAGATGTCGAACTGCGGACTTACCGATCCCGTTCCGAGACGCCCAGAAACACCAAACGCGACAGATATAATCTGTTTACTCACAGGTATGATTCACATCCCGATTTCTAAACCGGATAAATAGCGTCCATAAAACGTGTAGGATTGCTGATAATAAGAGCGTTGATCTTCGGTTAAAATCGGGAAATGTTTAAACAAATGGTACGTGAATAATAAAGTAAAAATAACATAACATAAATTGTTGTCGTGGCCGCTTTTATTAAGCATTCCGGAAACGGATATACACGCACGGAGCTTCTTAAGGGATCAATTTTTTCGACATTGGTTCTGCGTCATTGTTTTCAAATAACATTGCGATCGGATAATAACACGTAGTATCCTGGTTCCAACAGAACAATGAAATGAATGAGTTTTCGATAAAGATACGAGTACGTTAAATATGTATTGTTATTTAATTAATTTGATATGATAATATTGTGTGTTAAATATTGATAGATATGTATTTGGAACATGTTATGTCGAAGTTAGATCCAAAATATATTGTTATATATAACAGTTAATTTTGTAGATAAACTGATTGTATGAATATGGCATATCATATTAATTATTATCAATTTTTTTGCATGTAACTTTTCACGAATTTTAAAAGGTACAAAATTAAAACAAATATTATATATTTATTCCATTTTAATTTTTTAAACAGATGTTTATTAAAATTTATTCAATTAAAACTAATATTTCAATCTTTTCACAAATTTTCAAAGGAACGGAATTAAAATAATAATATCAATGATTTATGATTTTTTTTTTATTATTATCAAAAAATCAAAGCAATTAATTAAACAGATGTTTATTAAAATTTATTCAATTAAAACTAGTAATTGATTAATATTATAAATTTTTTAATAATATGTCATCGAAAATTTATATTATTTGTGTAATTTCAAGTAAAAAACACAGTACTGCCTTTTTAAGAGTTCTCAATATTTTTAAAATTTAATCGAAAATTGATAAATTAATATACGTAATTACATACAATTAAAAAGAATTCTGAGAAATGTTATGTACTGTTTTTTTTATAAATTAGTAAAATAAATAGATATTAATAAACACAATTCAAGTTTATATCTATAAGTATATTATGATCTTTTTTTGTTCAAAAAATAATTCTCTAATTCTAGAAATCAATCTAAAATTTATCATTCTGTTCAAAACTCGGTTTGCAATTAACTTTCTCATTCCTCAAAATAAATTTTAAAAAGATATAAAGATATATATAAATATTTTTAATACTATATATTTAACATTATACAACTTTTCAGTCTCAGGACTCACTTCAAAATTAATTTTATGATTCACAAAATAATAAAACAATATATGTAAATTTTAAATTATTTCAATTTTAAAAGATTTTTGAAGCATAATACACTTTAAAACTTGTTTTGCTGTTCTGAACACTGAATAGGATTAGTTTTCTGATTACCCAAAATTAATCATATAGAATTATCAATATTAAAAGACATTTAATAGGTCTAAAATTTTTTAAAACGTGTATCACTGCTTAGAATTTTATACAGAACCAATTTCCTAAATTTTAATTTTTTCTAATATTCTAATCAATGGCAATTGTAAATTTCTGATTTTTAAAAATAATGTTTTAAAATATCGTTAATAGTCAATTTGAAGAAATCATACCAGAAAATTTTTTATAAAAAATATCTATCTATACCCTTAAATTTCCATCCCCTGAAATACATTTATACCAAATTTCATAAAAAAATATACATATTCTTAATTCTAAAAAATTAAAAATCATATTCTTTTTATGAATTTAAAAAATTTTAAATATGAGAACAATTATCTAATTTTTCGAAATATTTTTTTTAAATATTGTAAATATTTAATAATTTCTAACTTTTAAATTACATCAAATTTAAAATACTCTAAAGCCTGTTTTACTGTTCTCAACACTGATCAGAATTAGTTTCCAGATTACCCAAAATTAATCTTAAGGAAAGATAAATTTTTAATTATTTCTAATCTCATATTCAGTGTTAATTCTCATCAGAAATAATTAACTGATTTTTGAAAAGAATGTTTTTAAAATATCGTAAATACTTAATTATTTCTAACTTTTAAATTGCATCAATTTTAAAATACTTTCTAAAGCTCGTTTTATTATTCTGAACTCTAATCAAAATTAGTTTTCTGATCACCAAATATTAATTTTAAAGAATGAAAAATTTTTAATTTTTTTAACTTCTTACTCAATTTCAATTTTAAAAGATTTTTCTTAGCCTTTAATTTTACAAAAACTTGTGAAAGATCTAAAATTCTTTAAAACTTCTTATCTACTTCAATTTTTACGGGCTCTTCAGAA
Source organism: Aethina tumida (assembly GCF_024364675.1). NCBI lineage: Eukaryota > Metazoa > Arthropoda > Insecta > Coleoptera > Nitidulidae > Aethina > Aethina tumida. Next base: position 15,462,331 of record NC_065437.1, on the reverse strand, counting down.
TTAATATTTTGATTTTTGCTAAAAAATCTTTAAAAAATTATAAATATTTAATTATCTCTAATTATTAAATTTGATTAACTTACTCCTCTCAATTTTTACAGGCTCTTCAGAATGAATCTTTTAATTTTTGCTAAAAAATCTTTAAAAAATTATAAATATTTAATTATCTCTAATTATTAAATTAGATTATCTTACCCTCTTTAGTCTACTCAATATTTGATTCTATACGTTTCACATTATATAATTTTTAAAAGATATTTTTCTATATTAAAAGCTACACCTTACTGGTTACAACTTTTAATTAACAAAAACATTTAATTCTGTAAATTTAATAATATAAAATATTCGGCAGTTTAAGCAGTTTAATTTTGCGTAACTATTCAAATTTATATTGCAACAGGAACTTTAGAAGACCACTTTTACAATTCATAAGTACAAATTTACGTGATGGATATGGATGAAATTTCATTCCCAACAACAATAAATCGTCATTGTTTTCGTAAAATTCCTTTGCACATCGTTGGCGTGAGATCGTGCGATTTGTGGGAACTCATGTCCGTCCGTTCATCGCGTTTCGGTTTCGGTAACCTCTCACCCACTTTTCGATCGCCACGATCCGTCTCAATTCTACGAGGCGAACCACGAAAAAATTGATAGCAATCGTCCCTCACGAAAACGCAACATTTCATTACTACCGTCGAATCGAAATTTAAAAATAACATCATTGTCTCGCAAACAAAAAGCGATCGATCCATCAACGCGGGGCTTAATTAAACCGATGGAATTATTAGCGTCGGCCGCGTTGCAATTTTGTTCGTCCGCTTTTGTCGGGAACGAAAATGAAAATGCGCGGTCGAATGCAGATACGTATTTCGTATTTCGAAATTGGTTTTCATGAGGGAAAAACTAACGTCGGTTTCGTTTCACGACTCGATAACTGTACTCGACACAAAGGTTGTTGCTTCTCGCCGAGTTTGGTATGTGTGTGTGCGTTCTTCCGGTGTAATTTACAAAACGATGTCGGTAATAACGTATAAAAAAAATAACGCTCCGCAATTGATGCTATTAACGGAAAACGACGTGATATATGCCTGCGGAGTGTGGTTAAAAGGTTTTTGAAAGGTTCGCGCTGCCGTACCGTGTGGTCTGCTCGATGGGAAGCGGAGAACGGTCATTTTATTAAAGGGATGTGTGTTATAACGTATTAATTAAAACCGAGAAATTGTATGCACACAAAATCACGAATGTAATGCGGGAGTTGTCTGCATTTGGAATTACTAATATGTGCAGCGTATGCTGGAAATTCTGAGTGAACTGAAAATTTTCAGTAAAAAATATGATATTCTGCAGTGTGGTCCATTTGAAAGTAGAACACTCCTATACAATTTGTTTTTTTTTGCAGATTTTGGCATTTTTTTTTTTTTTTTTTCAATTGTATACTATGAAAATATATACTTCGTTTCATGTTTTTTAATCTAAAACCATAACCTGCAAGGTAAAATTTTTTTATAAAAAATATCTATTTACACCCTTGGATTTCCATCCCCTGAAATAGGTTTATATTAAATTTCATAAAAAAAATATACATAATAATAGTTCTATGGAAAAACTAAAAGTCATATTATTTTTATGAATTTAAAAAATTTGAAAAAAAAAATGCAATTAAAAAGATATTTATTAAAATTTATTCAATTAGAACTAATATTCCAATCTTTTTACATGTAATCTTTCACAAATTTTCAAAGGTACGAAATTAAAATATTAATATCATTTATTTATCAATTTTTTATTATTTTTAAAAAATCAAAGCAATTAATTAGACAAATATTTATTAAAATTTATTCAATTAAAACTAATAATAATTTTTTTAATATTATTTCATCGAAAATTTATATTATTTGTGTAATTTCAAGTGAAAAACACAGTACTGCCTTTTTAAGAGTTCTCAATATTCTTAAAATTTAATCGAAAATATTTATAAATTTTCGATTATTCGATATACGTTATTATATGCAATTAAAAAGAATATTATGTAGTTTTTTAAAAATTAGTAAAATAAATAGTTATTAATAAATAGAAAATTCATGTTTATATTTATATGAATATTTTGACCTTATTATTTGCTATGTTCATAAAATAATTCTCTAATTCTAGAAAACATTTTTTTTTAAGTCTAAAATGTATCATTCTGTTCAAAACTCGGTTTGCAATTATCTTTCTCATTCCACAAAATAAATCTTAAAACGAAATATATTTTTAATACATTATAGAACTTTTTAGTCTCAGACCTCACTTCAAAATTAATTTTATGATTCACAAAATAATATAGTAATATTTGTAAATTTTAAGTTATTTCAATTGTAAAAGATTTTTGAAGTGTAAAATACTTTAAAACTTGTTTTACTATTCTGAACTCTGAATAGAATTAGTTTTCTGATTACCCAAAATTAATCTTATAGAATGATCAATAGTAAAAGAGATTCAATAGGTCTAAAATTTTTTAAAACTTGTATCACTGCTTAGAATTTTATGCAGAACCAATTTCCTAAATTTTAATTTTTTCTAATATTCTAAACAATGGCAATTATCAATTTCTGATTTTTAAAAATAATGTTTCAAAATATCGTAAATAGTTAAATTGAAGAAATCATATCAGCAATTTTTTTATAAAAAATACTTATCTACACCATTGGATTTCCATCCCCTGAAATAGGTTAATAAATTCCATAAAAAAATTATATATATATTCATAATTCTATGGAAAAATTAAAAATCATATTTTTTTATGAATTTAAGAAATTTGAAATATAAGAACAATTATCTAATTTTTCAAAATATTGTAAATATTTAATTATTTCTAACTTTTAAATTACATAAAATACTTAACATGTTTTACTGTTCTGAACTCTGATCAGAATTAGTTTTGTGATTACTCAAAAGAATTTTCTTTGTCTTTTACTTTTCTATTTTTGATTTATTTGTAGGACTTAAATTAGTGGATGAAAAGCGAACAATAAAAAAATTGTTTTCCAACAATGTATGTCACAAATTAAATTACATATATCAAAATTTGTTCATAAGTAATTACAAAGTTCACAAAAAAAGAAAAATAACAAAATTTGCAACATTGACATCAATATCTTGTTGTCAGTGTAAAATATAATCAAAATATTAAAGTGGGTAAATTGAAATAATTTGTGGCTAAAATCATAACTTAAATAAGATGAAAGTTAAAAATTAAAATAATAATTGTTTCAACACACCTTATCGAAATGTATGTGAAATATTTCCAACAAATTTCCAACCCCTTTTCCTCTACAAAACAGTAATTCTAAGAATTAACAATTGAATGAGTCGAACGTTGAAAAATACACAGCTTACTTAGTCTTCATTCTTGTAAGGACAAATGTAAACATTGATGATTTTTGAATCGAATGGACAATTATAGTTAGTTAGTTATTCAGTCATATATCAACAAACCTAAGCGTTTAAATTGTCACGTGTTTCATTTCTCCTGTTATGTACCAAATTCAAATTAGACTCAGTTTTTACCTATCACACATAAGTGTGAGAAATTAGAGTGAGTGTGAGAAAAGTACACTCAGCAGTCCAACATATTTTTAAAGTTTTCCACAATAAAATCACTTTATAATACCACACTTTTTATAGAAAATGCATACAATACAAAAGCAAATAAATATAAAGATAAAATTAGCTTCTTATGATTGACGTCCATTTTTCACTATTCCGATTTTCCATTTAAGCAATTTGGTGGTGAAATCTTATATTCGTCGGAGGTTGTCACAGAAGAATTCCAAAATGGGAGTGAAAAAAATACAGCTTAAGTGACATAATGTCACTTTCACAGGTAACATTCTTTGTGGCATGTACTAAAGTCTTGTAAGAGTGTTCCTCATATAGATTTTTGTAGTTCCTCTATTTCTTAGAATTCAGTAAACTTCTACATACGTATTTGAAGGCAGTTCACGTACTATTTTCATGTAGAACATCGTTAATATCTAATAATAATCCTTCTAAAAACTTCAAGAAAATAACTCATACAAAAACTTTTAATTAAACAAAACATGTTTATGAATAAAATACATAAGTTAAATATAAAAATATATGGTTCTAACACATAAGTAAATATTTAAAGAAGATCCCCATATCAACTACAATCACACATGTTTTTAAAATTAAATTTATTCATGATATTATGACTGAGTTAATATTTTTATTACTAATAAGCTTGCCTCTTCCAATGGAACCATCTAAAATTTCAATAAAAATGTTCTTCAAACATTAAAAAGTACCATTTATTAGCTATATTAGTTTACTTTCTTAATTATTTAAGTTGGTGATTTTTTTAGAATAACATGTAAATGTTTTATATTAACAATGAATTGAAATTAAATTATTAATATTTATCTTATGTCAGCATTTTCAAAAAAATTATAATAATAATTATCACCTTGTTTCATCTTTTGACTATAATTGCCTATTGTTTGTATAAAATTTTAAATTTCATGCAGATATACGTATATTCTGGCAACTTGAAACAATTTTTATATATAAAACTTCGTCAAATTCGGTCACAGCTATATTTGTCTTATATTTCCGGATTTAGTAATAAAACTTCCCAATTCACAATGGTTTATTAGAGCGAAAAATAAAACTATATTCATATTTTCGTCTGCTCACTCATAAACTCCGTACCCCAAAACACTTACATATACCTGCTTGGCAACTCGACCCACTTTCGGACAAGATATCGCCAACAGAAAACGTCGGGAACGCGAACAAGTAGCCGTAACTCGCTATCTGGAATTCCGAAATTCCACATTAACGTTGTAAACTTTCGACGTCGTAACTTCGAACGTATTCAAGACGAAAATAGAACGGTGGTTTCAGCCCCAAAACTTTCGCAACGTCTCTCGGTTGTAAATTAGACATGGTCTTGTTCGATGAAGCGATTTTTGATGCGGGAGTGTTGCTCGTTGTGTTTATTGAAAAATAGGTCGGATTAACTGTTTTATTTGTTATTCGAACTCGTCAAACATAGACATCCTGTTCAACAAATAAGATGGAATGCACAAATTGAAATTATAAATTCCACGTGTCATGTGATCCGTTTTAAATTCGTTGATGGAAAGGAAATTTATGCACGTTTCACCCCCCGGATGTAAAACCTTAATCTTGTAATAAATGTGAAGAGAAGTCGTACAAGTTGGAGATGAAAATGTTTTTGTGTTCATTCGCGGTAATAAATCGAGTATTACCCATGTTTTCTGAAGTGTTCTCAATCGGAAACAGAGTTCCAGACTTACAATTAGAAAAAAATTAGACTAAAGGGCAAAGTTGAAATACGAAATCGATATGAAACATCGCGTGTTAAATAACCCGACAAAAATTAATAAAACACATGTTAAAGTCGTGTTATTTTGGTACAAAAAAAATTTCAACAAAAGGTAAACGACCTGTGCGAAAAATAGTCCAGATGTATTTATTTATTTCTCTCTTTTTGACGGTTTTAATGCTCGCTTTTATTTACCATATCGAGTTCCATCTGTAAAATTAAATTTAGAACCTTCAAAAACGTGAATTTCAATTAAATACTTCTGACATTTAGAATTGAATTAAGCATAATTTTTATGAATTCACGGTGGATTATGATTCACCTTTTATTAATATAGTTGCATCCTAGTTTTAAGCTTAGAAATTTACATTTTTAGAAGGCTAATGTTTATTTTCAATCGTGTCAATGTAACAAAATTTTATTATAAGTATTTAATCCTATTTTGGTGAAATTATAAAACGTGCAAATGCACAATTTTAATGAATAACTGAAATGGTTCAAGGCTGTTTATTCCAGGTAACTGTGTCTATGTGAGTTATTTAATACTGGAAAATGCAAATTTTCTTGTCTACCTGATATTTGCATTACAATAAAATGTAGGGTAATAGAGTTTTGCATAAATTTTATGGCCCCACATTAATATATAAATTACTCCAACCGACGAATATGATTAATTTAGGCTTTTATCATCGAACAATTATAATTATAATCAGTACCGGTTAGAAAATGTTTCACTACATGGTTCAGTAAACAATTTTATTTACTTTATTTAATGTTTATCGTTAAAATGTGATAATTTTAACCATTACCACAATCGACTGACTTAAAAGTACGCCTTGAAATATATGGAACTATTCTACGTGCAATATAACAACGAAAATAAACTCATTAATTCATTTACCTGGACCACCTGTTATTTAAAATACGTCAAAATAATATGACGATATTTAAACATGCATGGTAACAGTTCTACGAATCACACAATGCAATTTTCGTGGTGGTACACGTTTCACTTTCTACGTGCGTCTATTCGTATCCCTTTAAAATCTGATCAGTTTTCTATATTGTTTAATTGAGCAATCGTTTATTAATAATATTGCTATCGATTTAAATACAAAGGTGGGCGTGTGTTGCATTCCAATCTGTTGACTGTGTATGGATGAGTTAATTATTTACTACGGTTTTGTAAACTAGACGAGTAATTGTTAAATAATCGACTCTTTAGCAGCACATTTTAGAGGTAGATTCCTCGAATATATAGGTGTTAAGGTAACTGAGCTGAATTTTAAATATTATGACACTTAACAAATAAATTCTGATTTAAGTTTAAAATATGTTATAAAATATACAAGATATTTTAATGTGGGTTTTTTAGAAAAATTTGATATTTCAACAACCATTTTCAAAGAGGTAACACAAATAAATAGTTGCTTGGTTGAATTTCATTGTTTACATTAACCCATAAAAATTCAAGTGGTTTATTTAAGATACTTACCATTTCTGGAAACGTCCAGCTCCACCAGGTTTTCGAAATTTTGAATGTCTGGCGGCAACCGATGTATTTCATTGTCGCTCAATCCTAGTTTCCTGAGTCGGTGTAATCGGAAGAAGTTCTGTAAATTAATTCGAGAAAACTTGAATAAAACCGCGTCTATTAATCAATTTTAAATAGTTCCGTACCTTCGGAAGGTCCCGGATGTGGTTCGCATCGAGCAGCAGCTCCTCCAAACTCCTCGAGTACCGTAGAATATCCTCAGGAACGTTCGGCAGCGAACAGTGTCTTTTATCAACAAATTCAACTTGTCTGTTGCAGCCCTTGAATATCGGTATGCAGCGGAACATTTTCGATTAACTATAAACTGCACGCATAATTTAATGGGAAAAACATGCACACACTAGATTCACCCCGGTCACCACTTTAAAAACATGCTAAAACAAAACACGGGTTTTATCTTCGTCTACCGTCCATTACCGCTCGCAACAACACCACTCCCGCAACTAGCAAACTCAAAAACCCTAAATCACGCACCCGCTCCAGCTCCCCCTGGTGGCGACTCTCGTAACACTTGCGGAGAGTCCCGCGTTAATGTTTTCTATTCTACAAAATGGACTGAATTGCATATTTTTTAATTAATTTAGTGCACGGACGTGTACGGACTTTTTTGACGGAATTATCTTAGACAAAACGTATATTCTCATGTAGTGCCAAAGACTACACAAATATAGACTACAAACATCTTTTAATATACATACAGGACATTTACAGATTTCTGTTTTAGTTTAATATTTATTTGTAGATGTGGTTGAATATGGAAAAGTCTTTGTGGTATTTAACAATTGTACATTTTAATTATTAATTACTTAGCTTTGATTATACCACTAATTCGGAGTATATTTTGATTATAACTCCAATAAAATTATTTGAGTTTCAGTGCTATCTATATCCGACTAGAAGGACCAAATCCAAAATGACGTGATACTTTCATGCACTGTTGCGATACTCACTTTAATTTCCCACATTTATACAACTCTCCAAGAACATTCATTAAAATATTTTGGTTTAGTGTAGTCAACAAAATCAAATTTATTACAATAAACTCCTATAAATTAGTTAGTGAAGCCACTCTCCAGACGCTATGCCAAAAAACTATAAGATTTGTTAAATGAAAAATTGAGAGAATTGGGGTTGAAATAATCGTGGCAATACGGGGTTGTAGTTAGCGTTAGGCCAATGGTTTGGGCGGGGGCATATGGTCTTTCGCACCATAAAGTTTGTTGCACCTGCTTTCGGCTAGTGGCCTTGGATCGCGCATCAGAACACGCCATCCAAAATAAATAGTGCGAGTGTCGTTGAAACGTCGCGGCGTCAAAAAATGTCCGCCCCTCGCAATTAACGTGGGCGTCCGTAAGACAATTGACGGTGCGTGCCAGTTTGTAAACAAGCCAGCAGAAGTTTCGGCTCGTTATGGCGAATTAGACGATCGCTAAAAATAACGGTATGACCCAATCTGCAACTGGTAGTTCGTACATGTCCGAAACAGAGATGCCAGAAGCAGAGTGTTCCGGTGTTTTCGACAACGCCAAGCTGAAGAAATTCTCAACGGGTTCGATAGGTTATGCGGCCAGGCCCAAAGTGGTCACCGTCAAGCATCCCGAATCGAACAAGTTAAAACCGACTGCCAAGAAAAACAAGCCCATCCAGGCAGACTTGGACGTCTCCAAGGAGTTCCTGAGATGTCGTGACGAGGGATTGAAACGATTGGATCTCAGTAAGTCCAACATCACTCAGCTACCCTCGACAGTCAGAGATTTAGTACATTTGTCAGAATTGTATCTTTATGGCAACAAGTTAGTTTCACTGCCTCCCGAAATTGGATGTCTGACTAGTTTGCAAACGCTCGCTCTCAATGAAAATTCCTTGACTAGTTTACCAGACTCTTTAGAGAATCTAAAGTCAATCAAGGTTTTGGATTTACGGCACAATAAACTCAATGACATACCAGATGTGGTTTATAAACTCACTTCATTAACCACCCTCTTCTTAAGATTTAACAGAATTAGATATGTCGGCGAAGAAATCCGACATTTAACATCGCTGACAATGTTGAGCTTAAGAGAGAATAAAATTAAAGAACTGCCCGCCGGTATAGGCCATTTAGTCAACCTTTTAACATTTGATGTGTCTCACAATCATCTGGAATCACTGCCTGAGGAAATCGGCCACTGCATAAATCTATCCACCTTAGATCTCCAGCACAATGAACTGCTCAGCATTCCCGAATCTATTGGGGAACTGCAACAACTAACCAGACTCGGACTTAGATACAATCGTCTATCATCAATTCCACCTTCATTGAGCAATTGCCGACACATGGATGATTTCAATGTAGAAGGCAATAATATATCACAACTACCTGAAGGGTTATTGTCCAGCTTGAGCGAACTCACCAGCATCACGCTCTCCAGGAACAACTTCCTGGCGTACCCATCCGGTGGCCCATCCCAATTCACTAACGTCGATTCCATCAACTTGGAACACAATCAAATCGACAAAATCCCATACGGCATATTCTCCAGAGCCAAACATCTTACCAAACTCAACATGAAGGAAAATCAGCTAACTTCATTACCGCTGGATGTGGGCACGTGGATAAACATGGTGGAATTGAACCTGGGCACCAACCAACTGAACAAACTCCCAGACGACATCGCCTGCCTCCAAACCCTGGAAGTACTAGTCCTCTCCAACAACCTGCTGAGGAGAATCCCACCGAGCATCGGCAACTTGCGCAAGCTGCGGGTGCTGGACCTCGAAGAGAACCGTTTGGAACAGTTGCCCAACGAGATCGGACACTTGCGCGAGCTGCAACGTCTGATCGTCCAGTCCAACCAGCTGACCTCGTTGCCGAGGGCTATAGGTCACCTCTCCAATTTGGTGTTTCTGAGCGTCGGCGAGAACAATCTGGCTTATCTACCGGAGGAGATCGGCACACTAGGCAATTTGGAATCGTTGTATCTGAATGACAATCCGACACTCCACAATCTGCCGTTCGAGCTGGCGCTCTGCTCCAACTTGCAGATCATGAGCATCGAGAACTGTCCCCTGTCGCAGATACCGGCCGAAATCGTTGCCGGTGGACCGTCACTCGTTATTCAATATTTGAAGATGCAAGGTCCATACCGTGCCATGTGATTCTCTCAGTAATTATTATTGTATATGGCGGGTGGTCGACGGATTTTACTCTCTTGTTTTCCAATCATTCATCCAGTACAATAATTGCAGACGAGTAGATGGCGATGCCTTTTTGGAAACGTCGACCGATTCGGTGCGGGGTTTTGTCTTACCGGTTCATAGTAGTGAAGAAAAAGAAATCTAAGGGGTTTTGGTCATAAAAAGTCTTTATGAAAATCATTTTTGAGCATTTTGTGACTGTTACTTTGACAATCGTTCAATTCTTATAAGACAAGAGTTGAGCCCTTGTCATCATAACAGTCGCAAAGAATTCTTTCCGTTTTTACTTTGGTTTTTAAGTCGTCATTCTGATGTTACAGCCATCAAATTATTATTCTCAAAGAACAGTTTGAATAGAAGTCAGACAGTTAGCGTGAGTTCACACATTATCTAGTATCAACGCACAATTACATGGTAAAATAGTCATAATTCCGTGTTCGAACTTACACTAAATGTGACATTAGACCACATCGAATCCAGTGCCAAAACGATCCCGTTCGAATACGGTTTACGTTTACTGCGCTTGTCCGCCAACCACCCCGAACTATTAGTGTGTATTTGTTAGATGTTATAGATTGAATATTAAAAAAAAGACAATGAGATTTTGTGAAATGTAAGATTTCTTCTCTGATGCACAAGGCTAAATGTATTATATAATGGACTATTGTTATATTTATGACATACACAATACGCAAGCTTATTCCTCTGGTTCCTGGTGACTAAGAATTTATTTGTTTGTCAACCGATAACGCTGACAGATGCAATGGTTTTAAGTTATTGTTTTTCATTGTTTCATTTGTGCAATTACGAATACACAATATTATCGGATTCATAAAAAATAAATGTTCGTTCAGATAAATAAGTTCGGATAACGTTTTCTGTCAGTTTTGTCCGTTATTTACCAAATATAATTTCTAAAAGTAAATACCATCTGTGATAGTTAGCGTTAGTTACTTTAAATTTACTAAAATTACTTTTAAAATTAATTTAGTCTAAAATTTACCATTATCCAAAGATGATTTGTTAAATTTCGTTATCGTTAGGAAAAAACGCGTTTGTTTAAGATTGTAAAATACATTTTATAGTGCTAATTTTGTTAGGAAAAATGATATATGTATGTTAGCACTTGTAGAATCGTTTTTTGGAAAACAAACTTTAAATTTTTATTCCAACTAATGGTACGCGAGTATTGAAATAAAATGGTGCTGCTATTATACTATACTTAAGTAAAAAATATAAAATATGTTGCTCTTGTGTATGTTCAGAAAATATATGTATATTTTATAAGTATAGCCGAGTACTAATAAAAATGTATAATAAATGTGCAAAAGTTTAAACTAATCTGGCAGAACGTTTATATTATTTAACGAAAACTTCAACTCATCTACATAGGACAATTTGTTTTAATATTGATTAAAAGTGAATTGTTAACTGAGGCTGTGCAATATGTTTACTATATTGTAATATTTTCTGCTAGGTTATTTTAAATTGTTTAATGTTCTCATACCATATCATTTTATTTTTATTTCAAATTTACGAATATTTTTACAAGTTGATTGCTTTATATTTTTAAACGTTTTATATACTCAGTTTTATAAATACTGAAAGGGCTTTTATCCACGTTGGAACATTTTTCTGTAGTTAATAGTATCAAAAAAAATATTGAAATAGCTACAAAATTAGTATTTGTAGACGAGCCCTTTTTTCGTTCGATTATCGTTTTATATAAAATTCAACGCACATAAAACCTTCCTGTCCAGTTGTCACAAATAAACTGATTTCTTTATAATAACGAAAAACTAAAAAAAAATTGAGAAATCTAGTCTGTTGTTTTATATTACAACTGTAACTAAAGATTGTTATAAATGTCGACTGTATCCGCAACGATTCATTGTTTCGGGTGCTCTATTGATATGTTATATCTGTAAGAATTTCGTTACTGCAGCGGTAAATGTGTAATCCTTGAAAGATCTCATGTTTGTTGTGAAAATTGTTTATTTTGATTTTTATATTTGTGACAGTCCAAATGATTTTCAGGCTGTTCAATGTGGTAATATAATTGTTGCAGGTTTTCCTGTTAGTTTGCTAAAGCTAATAAAAGTATTTTACTTGAATGCGTTTTTTATTTATTAAAATCTTCATAAATATAAACGTTCAGCAGAGATATATTGAATTATATATAATTTTAGCAACTACAAATTAATGGATAATGAAAACTGTTACAAGAATGAACTGTTGTAATAATTTAAATATTATTATTACACTCATATTATCTACATAAACGTAGAAATATTTATTTTAATATCCTACCAAGCTAAATACACATAGATAGCCATTAATGTTTAGTGGTGATTTGCTAATATTGAATTAAATGAGATACGTCTAATTTGTGTACAATTGTCTTGACCTTTGCCTCTGATTTCATGCAAAACAGGCAACAACAAATGAACCGTCAGTGTTCACGCAGATTTCCAACATAAACAACGTGAGTTACCAACATTTTCTTTATCCAATATTTTATTTAATAGTATTACTTTAGCAAGGATGAAACTTTTTTTAATATTATTTGTGGTGAAATTATCCGTGGAATATGTTATTCCTCCACCTTCACAGGCTGCGTTGATGGCTCGATACGTCGTACATAACACAGGATGGATTTCTTTGGCTACGATTTCAACACAATCTAAAATTGTTGGATACCCCTTCGTGTCGTTAAAATCATTCAGCGATGGACCTGATAATAATTCCACTGGGGTACCCTATTTGTACATGACTGATATGGATGTTTCTGGTAAAGATGTGATTGTGAGTAATAAATACAAACCCAATAAATATTTTATCTATTGCGAATGTATTTTGATTATTAGGCGAACAATAAAGTAACAATTATGGCATCATTGGCTGAAGAATCTTATTGTAAAACAAAGAATTTTGATCCACAAGATCCCAGATGTGCCAAAGTAATGATGTCTGGAAGATTAGTCAAAGTAAGTACTACCTTTTTATTGTAGTTGTGTTGCATCTTCAGTTGAGATGACCACAAACGATTATAAGCAGTATGTAAAAATATTTTTATTTAGGCAGTGATATCTTATAAGAACTATTATTATACAAATTTGTAATATTTCAGATACCTCAATCTTCCGAGGAATACATGTTCGGAAAACAGGCTCTTTTCGATAAACATCCCTCAATGAAGGACTGGCCCACAAGTAATTGTCTTTGAAATGATTTTTTACAATTAATTATAATATTTCATTTCAGATCATAACTTTTATGTTGCAAAGATTGATTTAGAGCAAATTGAAGTATTGGACTTTTTCGGAGGAATCAAGCACGTTACCATCGACGACTATTTCAAAGCCAATGCGAGTACTGGGAACAATATTTTAACAGATTTTCCGGAAATTGTAGTCGTTGATATTCAAGCTTAAAACTTTCTATGACTTAAATAAAACTATTAAATATAAAAATGCTTTAATAAACTGTTACAGTTACAGTAATCCAAATAAATAACGTAATAACACATAAAAAATCACAAATGAACCATTATATCATAATTACAGTCTTCAATTTTTCACGTTTAGTATCTCCGAAGTCCTCTTTCTCCACGGCATATTGTTAGCCTGATGGTTGACGATGACACTCGTAGGGGCAGGGAGCAACTCCGTGTATGAATTATTATTTATCTTGTCACTTTTGGGAATCATCATTTTGACAGGTTCCTGCGGGGCCAACTCCTTGTACGGGTCGTAATGACTTTCTAATCTGTCGTTCAAAGTATACTGAACAGGAACCTTGAACTTGATCTGTTTTATTACTGGTCTTCTGTATTGATATTGGTCGTTTTGAGGGGGAGACGGATCTAAAATTCTCTGGCAAATCTCCGAGGAAGGCTCGGAGGTTTTTTGTATCACGTTTCTAGGCGATGAAACGTGAGGCGAGAGAATTTTCTGACATATATCCACCGATTCCGCCATGTCGTAGGACTTCGCACTCGAAAATTTGAAGTTCCTGTAAAGCAACAAATAAAATTTTAAGAAAAAAATGTAAATTTATCATCCACCTTTGAATATTGTAGCTGCTTTTGAACTCCGGCGTTTTAAACGCCAATTTAGGCAGCCCGTTGATCAGATTGGGCTTCGTGGAAGTCGAGGGCGCCGCCACTGCCTCCTTCGGCGATATCCTGGAACTGGACGCGTAAGCCGGAGACGCCGTGATCACGTGAATGGCGTTCGGATTGTCCACCACTGAAGGGGGTTTGGGTGGCGACAGTACATCGGCGACTACGCGTTTAGCTGAAACGGTTAGTTTGCGCAGTTCGTGAGATCCGGGATGGGCGTTGCGGACATGTCGCTTCAAATTGTCCTTGCGACGAAACTTGCATGCGCAATACGTGCAGTCGAATGGTTTTGTTTCTGAAAAATGATGAATTACAAAGGAATCGTTTGAGGCGTGGTTGCGCACCTAAATGATTGGCACTGTGACGCTGTAAATCTTTGTGGTTGACGAAAGTCTTGTTGCAAACTGTGCACTCGTACTGACGCACTCTGGAATGAGATCGTTGGTGAACGCTTAGTGCCCACTTTAGTTTGTACGTTCGTCCGCACTGATCACACATATGTGACTTTTCATCTAAAATTAAATATTTAACAAAAACTAACGTTTTAATTGGATTAATATTAACCTGAGTGTGAGGCAAGATGTTTCTTTAAATTAGAAGAGTTATTGAATTTTGCCTCACACATTTTGCAAGAGTATGGTTTGTCAGGCCTGTGAATAATGGAATGCACTTTCAAAGATTCTTTTGTTTTGAAACTCTTCCCACATTCAGAACAAGTTAATGTTTTTAAATTGCTGTGCAAAATCATGTGCCTCTTCAACTTGCTCTTCTCACCAAACGATTTTCCGCACTGGATACAAACATGAGGCTTGTTCTTCTCATGTATATACATGTGGATGTCCAGTTGAGTTTTAAGAATGAATTCTTTCTTGCATATTTTGCAACTGTGTGATCTAACTGCTGGAAACACATAATAAAATGTGATATGGTAACAACAATTTAATGCACATACTTCCTGCACAATATGAATGATATTTTACATGCGCCTTTGTGGAAAATGACTTGTTACATATGGTGCAATGATAAACATTCGGCTCTCCTGTTACTGTGATGTGAGTGGGTATATTTATTGCATTGTAAGCTCTTTTCTGTTTCCCCACAGGTTTCGATTCATTTTGTGATTTGTTAGGTTTTTTGGGCTTATTAATGACAGGTTGTGAAATAGGTTTTTCACTCTCACTTTTAGTGCAATTGGAATCAGCCGTATCTGAGTTTATATCTTTGTTGATCCCATTGCAAGTTATAACCGCAGCATATTTGTTTTCGTATTTAATAACGGTGTTTTCCTTTTTGCCGGCTTCGTCTGAGCATTGTTTGCAGAAGTCCTCATCTTGTAGTAAACAAACTCTGCATTTTTTGTGACCGCACGAATCCTGCACTAAACGATTGGACGCACCTTCGGCTGATTTCTTACATTGCTGGCAAATGTTTTCGTTCATGGTGATCCAATTGTCACAGAAATCGAATAAAACACATTTTTATGGTTTATCACACAACCTTCTCTAAAGGATTGCTTACGACTAATTTTGAACTAAATTGCAAAAAGTAGTTCTATTAAACCAAAATTACTTAAAGGGTTATAATTCATTATTAATATAACAGAAACTGCAGCAGATAATAATTGCATTGTAAATCCTAATATTAATAAGACATTACTTTGAAATAATTGGTTGTTATAAAAATCTGATTTTTATTATTGATATATAGAATTTGAACTACTTCTAAACTAACCTTAAAATTTAGTTAAAAAATTGAGATATTATAACAATATAAACGCTACAGAATACACAACATAAAAAATAACACCTACGCCAAAATAATTACACTACTACAGCAAATAAAACGATAAATAATGACAACAGAATCTGAAATATACGATGTAAGTGAAGAGAACTTGGATTTAAGGCCGGTTCATGAACGTTATTACACTGAAAAGTACAAATGCATAAGGAAAGATGGATTAAACTTGGACATAATGATACGGATTCATACTAACAAACTGGTTTTGTTGTACTTGTCACACAAACATGAAGTATTTGTGAACAAAGAAGAAATTATGAAAATAAATTTTATAGTGAATGGAAAAGATCGAGCAAATTGCCAGGTTGTTGGTAAATCGAAAAAAGGAGGATTTATAATAAATCCAGATACAGTTTTATGTTTTGTTGAGACCAAATGTGGTAAAGTGTATCCTGTAAAGACTGGTATTAATGGAAAAATTTTAGAAGTTAATGATTGTATATTAAATAATCCATCTTTAGTAGCTGACAGAGCAAATGGATTTATTTGTATTATTTTAACCAAATTAGATTTTTCACTTGATGACTTTATATCTAAGGAAGAATATGAGAATTTAGGATGATATGTAAACATATAAATAAATTGTTTATATAAATTATAAGTGTATTTATTTGATTTTTCTTTTGAAAATTTGTCTTATTTGATATATGTACTTATAAATAAAAATTTATATAAATTATAGGTATATTCATTTCATAATATTTAGTATGAGCAAAGATTAAAAATAATTTTTGGTATGACAATTAAATCAAATATTTGTTAATATAATATATTTAAGAATTTTCACTTTCTTTGTATTTACATTCTGTACATGTATAAAACACAGTTTGCCCTTCATCAGCGGATCTTAGTTGTAGAGTTGCATATGACATTTTATCATTTCCACATTTGGGACATTTCCTTTCAACTATTGGTCCCTCATCTTCTTCTGCTGCGTCATCCTTTTTGGCGTACGCATCTCGGGAGTTGAAATGTATCCTTGTTTTTACACAATTTTGTCCAAATACTAAAATGAAACGCGTTACTTACTGATGTAAAATTAAAATAGAATTTACCTTCTGGTTGAAACTGCCTGGAACAAGCATAACATGTGACGCCGCCTTTTTCCTTTAAAGGTGGTAATATCGATCCGCAGTCGGGGCAAAACCCATTATTGTTTTCAAATAATTGTGACATGTTTTTGAAACTGGTTAGGTTATAAGTGTTTTGTTGAAGTCCATGCTTTCTTAGGTGCGCATGCGCTCAGTGTACATAAATAGCGGGATATTTAATTAGTTAAAATAATAATAATAATAGTAAAAATGAAACACAATTTCTAAAATACTTAATCTATTTCTATAACACTGCCCTTACAGGCCCAGGGCTCCTTATTCTCATAATAATTAATAACAATTTCTGGACATCTAACATTAACTTGATTGGCTGGCACCAAATCAGCTTCTTTGCAGTTTTTCCACATCATTAAAAACATAAGTTCTCCACTTGCGTCAGTGGCACCAACAATTCTGTCTGGTTCCAAACCCCTGTCAAATCCTCTAGGCCTATTATCTTCTGTTATATTTTTACGTTTATTTGCTTTTTCAGATTCCTCCATTGGAACCGTTTCAAATTGCGACTCGTATGCGGCAATCAAATCAGGACAATCCAAGTTTTCTTCTGGTTCCCAAGTGTTGTCTTCACTAAAAAATTTATTACCTAGTTATAGTGAATAGGTTAATTTGTTTTTGTTTACTTCGAGTAGCCCTTCCATTTAAGAAGGTATTCGATTTTGCCGTTGTGAGTCCGTTTGTCTAGTATTTTCTCCACTGAATATTCCTCCGGCGTTTCTGACGGTGGATCGTCTTTGCTTTTCGCTGAAACAGTGCGACAATTAATCAATTATTTACATATAAACGATGTTTTCTTACTTCTGCCCATTTTTTATAAACACAAACAATCATAAGAGTATTTTTTATATGCAAACATTTAGTCTTTTGTATCTACGGACGATAGAACTATTTATTTTATTTTTTTTTATTTAAAAAAATTGAGGAATGTTTATGAAATATGAAATGATGTTTGTGTCTAAAATTCAGTGTGCCACAAGATCTAGTAATTTTGTTAGAAAATCAACCAGAATGGACTGGAAAGACAAGATAAAAACAAAAATTATGGTAAAACAACTAATATTTGAATAGAGTACATTTGACCTATCACTTGACATGCGCATTGACTTCAATCAATACACCCGCCAATCAGTGTCTTTCTTTGTGTTTACGTTCCGCGTCTCCGTCACTAGGAGTCCTTATCGGGAGCACGTACCCATATTTGTCCGTTTAGTTACTAGTTCGTTAAACGGGTACGTTCTACTAGTTCCCCTAATTGTTTTTGTGTTCATTCCCAAATCGAAATGAAACGAGAAGTCGTCGAAGACAAGGTAAGTTCCCGAGCTTTTTCCTCGCAAAATGGCGGACCGACGCTTAAACTGACGCGTCACCGAATCGATTTACAGGGCGAGAAACTCGAGCCGGAACAGTTCAGAAAGTTGTTCATCGGCGGTCTGGACTTCCGCACCACCGACGAGTCGCTGAAGAAACACTTCGAACAATGGGGCGAGATCGTGGACGTCGTCGTGATGAAGGACCCCAACACCAAACGGTCCCGCGGCTTCGGTTTCATCACTTACTCGAAGGCTTATATGGTGGATGACGCGCAGAACGCACGGCCTCACCGTGTCGACGGTAGAGTTGTGGAGCCCAAACGGGCTGTGCCAAGACAAGACATTGGCCGGCCTGAAGCTGGGGCCACTGTGAAGAAGCTCTTTGTTGGGGGCTTGAAGGAAGATGTTGAAGAGGAGGATCTGAAGGAATGTTTCAAATCTTATGGTAGCATTTTGTCTGTCACTATTGTTGTTGACAAGGAAACTGGCAAGAAGAGAGGGTTTGGGTTCATTGAATTTGAAGACTATGATCCTGTTGACAAAATATGTTGTAAGTATTAAAAAAAACTTTGACCCAATGATGTATTTACTTATACAACTTATTGCAGTGGTTCGTAACCATAATATAAAAGGCAAACATGTAGATGTCAAAAAGGCGCTGAGTAAATCGGAGATGGATCGCGCGAACGGCGGCGGTGGCGGCCCTATGGGCGGACGAGGTGGTCGTGGAGGTCCCCGAGGCGGTAACTTCCAATCCAGCGGCAACGGAGGCGGTTGGAACAACCGAGGAGGTGGCGGAGGCCCGTCTGGCGACTGGAACTTACCGCAACAGAACCAGGGCGGCGGCGGCGGCGGTTACGGTAACGGACCGTGGCAAAGTGGACCTTGGGATAATCAGGTAAAATACTTTACATAAAACAAGTTAATAAAAATTCATAAAACTAATCTTTTCAGGGCGGCAATTGGAATCAAGGCGGCCAGGGCGGTTATAGCAACCAAGGAGGACAGGGTGGCGGCAACAGCTGGGGCGGTCAAAACGACTTCGGCAACAACTACCAGCAGGAATTCACTCCAGGCGCCATGCGTAACAACTATCAGCAACAGAGACCGGCGCCGTACAGTAAGTATATCAATCGCGATCTTTGACTGTGTGCTTTCTAACTGACTGTGTATTATGTTAAGAATCGTTAAAGCCAGTAGGTAGCAAGACGCATTATTGAAAGGTGAGTCGAATTTTTTTGTTTTTAACGTTTACTTATTGCTAGTATTTGTTTGCCTGACAAGTAACTGTAGTTTTTTACCTTTCCGTCCCATATACTTTCGTCGTAACTGCTATTTGAGATTGTGACAACTTTTAATAACTTAAAATTTTTCCTCTATTAAATTTTTTCATTATAAAAGTGTGTTGTGCCAAATAATATTTTTTTAGTCATTGTAATGTTAAAGTCAGAATGTTTTTGTATACCATTTTTAGAAACCACATGTAAGCATGGTTGAATCTTTCAACAATGGTAATGCCGTATTTCCTACAAGTTTTTGAATGAAATGTGATATATATTTTATATAATTTTCGCAATAATTTACTTATTCTTCAAATGTTTTTGAGAAATACTGTATTTGAATAAGTATATTATTTTGTGATTATGTTACTTGTTCTATCATATTCATAAGTTTTTTTTATTAATATTTTTTATAAGAATAAGTTAAAATTTTTAAACTAGGCAATTCTTGCATCAAATATATATGTAAAAATATATATTTATAATCATCAAGTAGTTTCATAAATTAAATTGTTCAGTAGATAATATAATAATTTAGTCTTACTTGATTCTTCTAAATTAGTATAGCCTTATTCTGTAGCTTTTTGTTGTCATTCGTCATATCGACAAAGAACTGTAATGAAAATGATATTCACCAAGTTATTTTCTATATATTTCGTCATTCAACTGGAACATTAAATTAATTCATGGCAATTATTTTTAGTAAAAATGTTAATTATAATAATTCTGAATAACATAACATCACTAGAAAAATAAAATAGTTATGTAGTTAACTACATCATTTAAGCCTACGTTACTGAACGGACGGCTTTAATGACAATTTTATTACTCAATGGTTGTCGTCGGAGTAACACAATAAAGCCGTTTGATAGCAAATTTCCGTATGTAATGGCGTCATTATGAAAAATATTGTTGTTTTTATTATTATTGTCAAATTATCTTTGTTAATTGAATAATTAGAGATTTTGATGGTGTAGTGTCTGTATCTTTTACTATTTTTTTAATAGAAATTACTGAAAGTATCAGTATAAAATTCTAAATTGAATGAAAAATAATCTGAAATATTTTAGAATAAATTATTAGGATTAATGTTAAAAATGTTGTATATAAAAGTAATTTAAATGCAAAATTATATTTGAAGTATATTAAACACTAACATGATTGACACACTTCATACATTATATTCTTAATTCTACAAAATACACTACACATATTTTATAAGTCACCAAATTGTGATTGAAAAAAATATTAGCGACAACACTTTAAATTAGTTAATTAAGGCACAATTTACATTTATATTTACTTAACACACACATTACATTTATACCTAACTAATTACATTGCACCCAAACTAACAAGTTAATTTAAAAATAAAAAAGTCATCGCTTGTAAACTTAATCATACAAAAAATCAGCTAATTCATTCTTTGTATCTGTAGCCCGTACATTCCTTATGACCGTACATAGTTTGTTCATGTTTGCATGCTTGTATGTTTGGTACCCGCACGATAAATGATTTCTGTTGTTTCAGGCACCGGAGGGGGCGGCTACGGAGGCGGTGGCTACGGCAGCCATAACGGCAACGTGACTGGGGCGCCGACCAACAGGAGATTCTAAATAATAACATGTAAGTGCAACTGGTTTTGCGAAACGGAACGCCAGGTGTACAAATTTATATAGAGTTTATATACATATATAATCATATCTTGGTCCCATGGACGAAAGTATTATTTAGTTAAAATTCGAAGTACAGTTACTAAGAATAAATTAATCTAACCTGCCAAATTGATGGTTTGGCACTTTCACGAATTGACCCCAACGGAGGTGTTTGCACAAAATTCTACTTACACAATTGACTATTGAATTGAATTTGGACGAACTGATGGATTTACCTTGTGTAAGTTACTAATTTCTTTCATAAAGAAGCGAACATATCACACAGAATCGATTTGGGCGTCCGCAAAACGTGCTTTCTTCCCTGTGCAATACAAAATTAAATTACTGCAAGACCTCTGTTGATACACTGCTGTTTCGATAGTTTAATAATTTTTTGTAAGACACTTTATGTAGTGGTTTATCATTTTTAATTTTATATGTGAGAAATAAATATAGGTGACTTGAACATTACGCGTTTAGGTTTAGGCTAATGTATTGTAAATGTATTTAATTATTTATTAAAGGTAATGAGATAGTAATGAGGTCTTTTTCGTGCGATAATTAGGTTAGATGATTAGAAACATGACAGGTAGGCATTAATTTTCTTAGATAATTAACACACCGGAAATTGTGTGAGATATTTTCTTCTAACTGCCATTTCAAAATTATGTTTGTACTCATCCCGTTATCTTAATTTTTATTTTTTTATTTCGAATTACAGTTTCTGAAAAATCTCACATTAAATTGACTCGCCTTGAAATGATTGAAAGATCGAGTAGACAATTAAAATATTTTTTGATTACATCATTTAGGTCTGAATTATATGTAAAAAAAGTTAGGAAGAACAAAATCAAGTTAGAATAGGCAGATAAAGTGAACAATAAAAACACAATGCAGGGTTTTTAGGTATGTATAGTTTCAGATATGTATTTGTCAGACCTGTTGTTCTAAATGAATTCATTTATTTTATCATCATACGTTTGAGAATGACGAAAGATTATGACACGTTTAGAAATTAAGCACTAAAGTACGTAGGAAAACCACCAATTAGACTAGATGAAGCAAAGTCGGTAAAATAAAATCTTTCGTGCTTTTCAAGCATTATTGCATATTTACTTAGAACAGCAGCATTTAGCTCAGGTTTCTTTTTCAAAATCTACCATCAAGTAAAAATGACGGACAAACACACCAAAAAAAAAACATTTTGTATATTTTTCATTTTTACGTGGTGTCACAATTTTATCAACTATTTGGAATAGCTAGAAATAGACCAGTCCCTTTAGGTTGTTTCTTTAACATTCTGTAGGTCTAATTATTGTAAGCTTATAGATAGAACGAAGCAGAACATTTCCCAAATAAACTGGTCGAAAATAAAGCTAACCTGGGTTAGGTAGTTATAGTTTATTTTCAATTTGTTTGGAATAATTTTTCTAAAAGCTGAAGCACCTTTCCACAACGTTTTTATGAAGTTATTATTTCACACTCGATTGCAGTCAATGTTCGAAACTAATCTGTTTTTGTTTTTCCGGAATCCAGTGGTGACGATGGGATAAATCCAGGAATTCTCGGTGAGTATTCGCAGGGGGTGTTTTGTAAGTATGCAATGAGATATAATGTCTTTAATTCCAATTAATCATCATTACTAAATAAACGATTGAATAATTATATGTGTTTTCTTTCTGTCCCAATTTTAGAATAAAAAGTGTTTAGTTTTCATTAAAGAAGTTATGAGCATATTATCTTTTGTTCTAAGACAAACTTTGTGCAGCCTTTAATCAAGATTAAGCTGGTACACAAACAACAATATTGGAATTACGAAGCTTAAACTCTGAAATTGATAAAATTGATAAAATATGCAAATAAAAACAGTTTAGTACAAATCAAACCTCCAATAGTATTGCTATAGATATGTGATAAAATCCACAAGCTGAAAAATATACAGTTTGTTGTTGCAGCTGAAGAAGTAAAGTTTTTCTCTGAAACAATAACTTCCATGATATATTTGGTTACCTTATTAAAAACTACTTACAGTATTCGCCATTTTAATATTTGTGTAACACTCTTCACATTCTCCCAAAATTGGTAAAAGTTGACTTATCTGTAATGGTGAAATATTAAATAACAGTGTAAAAAATTCTTAACGTACTTACGTACCCGTTTTTCAATATGCATTAAAGGAATAGATGTAATCAACAAATTGAACAAAAACGACAAAAACATTATAATATCCAAACTCTTTGCAATTTTCTCTATCAAGAACATATTAATAATGACAACACCCACAAGTACATCAACGGAGTACAATATCACCATAGGAACAGAAATAAAACAATTTAAATAAATACACGATTTGTAGACGCATTCATATAATTTTGGGATAGCAGTCATCACTTCTTCCTTCGTGCCGTTTATTCTTGGCCATCCTTCAGAATTCTTTACGTACCTTAATAACTCTTCAATAGTTATGATCATTTCTAAAATAATTGCACAAAAAACAGCGCAAATGGACATAACAACACCAGTCGTAATTATTTGGTAACTCCTTACGTAGTAATAACAAAATAAATTCAGAAAACTGCTGGGATATTCATCCAGAGCAACGCCGTAAACGACGCAACTAAGTGATGTTCCATACAGGCAAATGATAAAAATGAGATACTTTTTGAAATTAATTTGTTCAGATAAAAAACCTAGAATGTCGTCAAAAATCGCAATCTGTCTGATGGTTTTGTTCACGTACTGCTTCCGAAATACCATCACTATAATTGAACCGCAACTGAAGAAGGCTCTTGCGAATCGAATTACTAAATGTACTCTGCGAGTCTGTATAGTTTCGTGATGATTTGTATACATGTTGATGGCTGTACTTATTAGTATACCGCAGAGAACTAAAAATTAAAAATAAATAATATTAAAACTTAATAGGTGTTACTTACTTATTGCGTTCAAAAGGTTTATGTATTTGATTTTTTCCCTTGTTTTTCTAAACGGGAGAATTCCATAGAAAACTAGACTTAGGTTCATCATTCTTTCAAGTAATTTCAGATTATACTTTTGGGTGAATCCATCGGACCTTAATTAAGTTTGTTAATGAAATAATTGCATTGAAATTATTTATAAACTTACTTGTGTAGGTTCATCGTGCGGGAGGGTGCGATCTGAATGGAGTATTTTGTTGTAGGTAATAATAATTTGTATAATGTGACAGAGCCATCAAAAAATGATTAGGATACTTAGTAAATTACATATGCATTATAAATAATATATGCAATACATCATAAAATATAAATATGTTAAATATTTAATTATTTAATTACCAAAAAATCCAAAGCAAATATGTTCGATGTTGTTAAGTACCAAAATATTAGCTCAATATAAACATCGTGTTCAGCAATCATCGACAGATTCAGAGCGTGCAGACTGCGTACAATAGAGAAGATTAGAGCGTCCAGGTGGAGATTCCCGAGATCCACAATCTTGACCCCTCGCTTAATTTCGCCCCGTTCTCTTGCGAGGGATTCACATTATCCGAATTGAGATGTATTGGCGCCGCAACAATGCCACAATGAAACGTTGATTAAGACGCTGATGATAAGAATAAGATGGTCTCGGTTTTGTTCGGCACGATCTTTAAATTGCTATTAACTTTTCGTTTGCATGAAAACTTCCACTTCAATAAAATCCCGTTTCTCATTTGATAATAGCGTATATTTTGCTGTAAATCATTATTATACACAAATCCTTTGAAACTAGGAAAATTATGGATAATTTTTGCCTCAAAATCGCTATTTTCTTTTGTTATTTTACTAGTTTTAGTTTATGATATTTTAGGTAAAATTTTTTTTTATTTCAAATTATGTATATTTTTTTAATAAAAAAATTACTGTCTAATTTATTTATCCTTAAAAATTGTTTTTAAATTTTCTTTCTTTCCTAACTATTTGTCCTTGAAACTGCCAAACTTGATATATTCTTTGTTTGTCAATTTTATACTTGTATTCGAAAAAACAAAAGCATTTAACCAATTTCTTAAAAAATGAAATTTATATGACTTTTTCTGTAAAAATATTGAGTCAATTTTTTCAAAAAATTAAATTATGATTTTTGTTTATTTTTGAATTTCTATTGAATGTTTTAATGTATCTTAATTATGAAATGAAAAATATATAAATAATGGAAAATATTTCAAATCTTTCAATATACACTACCGCTCATATGTAGAGCAACTTTAGAAATTTTCATTTGTCTTGATAAAAGTGTACGTTTAAATATCTAAATTATTGTCAGTTATGCAGTATGTTTGATAAATACAATACATCAGTATAATTGTTTATTAGTGGGTTTAGTTAGGTATTTATTAATATTTGAAAAATGTTCAAGGGTTAAAAGTAGAGCTACTTTAAAATAAAACATTTAGCTTTATTTTATTTAAGCATATCCATTATTTTTAATAACTTATAAACATCTTTTCGTCATTGATTTTGGTAGCTTTTCAATATAATAATTTGAAATTTCTTTCGAGTGATTTTGATCTTCTTCGTAGAGTTTTTTCATATTTGACAGTCTTTTTGCAGAGATTTTCCTATCAATTTCTTCTTAAAGGTTTTCCATTGTATTGAGGTCTGGGTTTTGTGCTGGCCAAGGCATGACACATACTCTTTGAGAAGCGAACCATTCTTTAATTAACTTAGACTTTTGTTTCGGATCGTTGTCGTGCTGGAAGGTTCACCTTATACTGATGTTACCTTCATCAAATGGAGGCATATGATTCTAGAGAATGTTACGATAAACAAAACGATCCATTATCCTGTCTAACTTAACCAGTGGACCCATGCCAAACTCAAAAAAACATACCAAACCATAATGTCTCCTTCACCATGTTTCACAGCGGGTTTAGTGTACTTGGGATTATACTTTTCATTAATTGGTCCTCTTAGCTATGAAATACCATCAGATTTTAATAATTGGAGTCGACTTTCATCGGAAAACAAAATTGTTTTCCATTGGCCATCTGTCCAGTTCACATGTTCTCTTGCAAATAGTAGTTTCGCTGCTCAATAATTTGCAGAAATGAAGGGCTTCTTTGTTGGTTTTCTACCACAGAGACCAACTCTTTTTACTCTTCGTTTTATGGTACTCACCAACATACTGAGTTCGTTTATTTTTTGATTTATGCAGGATGCCCTGATAAAAGTGTCGCAAACAACAAGCGTTTTTGTTTTCCTGTCCACAGCTCTGTTAGTCTTGCGTTTTCTACCTCTTTTGGGAACTCCTTCCAGTGTATTCCTTCTGTTAAAATGGAAATCGTCCTTGATCAATATGTATAAATTTAAATCTACTGCAATTTTACTCTGTTTTTCACCATTTCGGAACGTTTCTGCAATTTGTTTTTTAATTTGTATCGTTAAATGGACACTTCTAGGCATTTTTAGCTTTAAGAAACGACGTCGGACACAGACATAAATTATAAAATCAATTGTGTTGAATATTGGTTGCTTTACTTATGAACAACTCTGTCCGAAATAAAATGTATAAAAACTACGTAAATAAAGATATCCGTATATGAATTGTAGTACGAAATGTTATATATAAAAATTTTTAAAATAATGTATTTTTTATCTTCCCAGTTATTTAAAATTGTTACTAAATTTTGAAATATTCTTTTAGTTTAATTTTACTTTAGAACACTCAGATTTTAGTTCTTTAAACTTTAACAGATATTGTGCAGACTAAAAAACACGTTTGTTGAGTGATCTGAAAAAGTATTCAAATAGGTCAATTGTGAAAAAACTAATTAAATAAAAATTTTAATGTTTAATAATTAATGTATATTTTTCTATAAGTAATAATTATATACAAATCACTTAAAACTAGGACTAGAATTATACAAGAAAACTTTATAGACAAATTAGAAATATTTTTAAGGGTCTTGATTATTTTGATTAATGGTGAATTTCGATTCTGGATCAGGACTGTTAGAATTTTGCAATGGAACTTGTGCCTGCAGAATGGAAGTAACGTGGAAACAAGGACCGTCCAAACAAATCGGGCAAAAACTTCCTGGAAACGCACCCAACAACTTCCTGAAACAAACATTACAATTCACAATCGAAGATAACACCAGTGTTTATGATCATTGTTTAAATGACAAAGTTTTCCATTTCATGACACGAAATAACTATATTAATTAACACCTGTTTCATTGTTATAAGTTCTCTGCACAAGTACGATAATTGGAATTACGATCGCACTTAAGCATGCAAATAAACCATAATAGTGGTGACAAGGGTTGTTTTTATTGTTTGTGCGACACAAAAAGATGTTAAATGAGGCATGTTCGAGCGGTGTTTCAAAAATAAACGAGGATTATCGTTTCAATTTAGGGGGAAGTCCCGATAACATCTCGGATCGTAAGCCCAATTAATCTTTTTATGTCCGGCAATATTTTCTCATCTGATTTTCCTCTTTGATTGTACAGGGAGATTATTTATTTAAACAAACCTGTAGTGGTGATCGATGTGCGCTTTCTCGATCCGTTTGTCCTTGGCCCTGCGATTCTGGAACCAGATCTTGATCTGAGTTTCGGATAGTCTCAGAGCTTCGGCCAGTTCGCATCTCCTTCCTCTGCTAATGTACTCGGATCTCTGGTACTCGATTTCCAAACGTAAAGTCTGCTCGCTACTGAAAGTCGTCCTTTGTCTCCTCGGCCTGCCCTCCTTCCTCCTCCTTCTCGCCACTGAAATTTAATTAATACCGTTTCAGGTGAGATGAACAGCTGTTTTTTGGTAGGGGACGCAAATAATCATTAATACCTGTATAAATCATCATGATGTAAGTGTGGACCAATCTATTTTAATGATCCACACGTTTAGATTCTCATAAACATATTAGATGGGGGAGTGAACTAGAGTGATTTGTTATTTGTAGCATTATTCGTGTTAATCTAAACGTTGAGAAGTATCACATTGCGGAAAGAAACCGTTCAAATAATACACACTCATAAAAGTAGCAGAGTGTAATGTCGATTGGTCAGACAATTTAAGTGGACAAATCGAAAATCACACAGAGGAAGTACGGATGATCAGTCGATTAATTTAACTAGTGTTATAGATCATACCGTGTGAATTTTGGTCCTGCAGGAAGACATATGTTGCGACGTGATTAGCGGAAGCGGGCGAGAAGCCCCCTGGTTAATTTACCTTGCATATGTTGTTCTCCGGTTCGGTCACTTCCCTGCTTCACTTTAAAATGATTTCGATCGTATTGAGATTTAATAGGTTATTTGAATTGCTATATTATTATTTTATTCCAACGATTCAAGGTAAACTTGAATATACTTGGTTAAATAGTGGAGGTCTCCAGACATATAGAAAAATTATTACCAATCAAATAGGTCTGAACACTAAATGACATTTTTTTTCAATTTAACAATTTAGATGAATTTAGACATTTGACTGATCTTGAAAATACTTACCACATTTTCATTATATTAATTTTACTATAATGTAAAATAGTTAATTGTTAACTAATTTACAAAATTTATATATATTCTTAATAGTCTGAATTTTTTCTTAGTAGAATTTATATTACCATATTTTTTAAATAAATTCACTAAACATGAAACATCCAGATCTAAATATTGCTGATATCGCTAAAAACTTATGATGCTTCCGAAAAATGATTTACTTACATTCAATTAAAAATATATTAAGGAAATTTCATAATAAAAAACAATTCCTTTTATTGACAGATAAATTGGAAAAAATTAGTAAACGACATCCTTCTTTGTCTTCTAATTAAATAAATAGTAGAACAATCAGACGTCGACCGAATGAACAAAACAATAAAAAAAAACATTGGTATAAAAAATAAAAATATATTAATTATCCTCCAAAATTTGGGCGTTATTTCAAGTGATGAATCCATGTTCAATAAAACAAGATTAGATGGTAAAAAATACATTCATCGTCCTCCTGATAATAGTTTGCATCCGAGATGAACTACAAAAACACGGTGGAGGAAAGTTTTGGTTTGGGGTTCCTTTCCTTGCATAGTATAGGACCATTAATAAAAATTATTAATAAAATGGATCGTTTCGTATATAAAGACATGATGAGAGATGTAATGGAACCATTTACCAACGATAATTTACCAATAAATGTATTTTTATGCATGATAATGATCCAAAGCACACGTTCAAAGTTGTTCAAATTTGGTTAAAACATAAAATTTATTGGCCAGAATAAAGTCTGGGACTAAGTACAATACAATTGGAAATTTGTGGAACGACATGTAATCTCAATTAACACACGAAGAAGCTTCAAATTTAGATGAATAGAGTTTTTAATTCAATAGTGGGGAAATTTAATTTCAAACGACCAATGCCGATATTTCATTGAATCTTTTAAATGTATTTACACTACATATGTTATATTAGAGACAGTAAATGTAAATTTGTTTTCTAACTCACAGAAATGTTCAAGAGAGATTTTTTCAGGATTTGCATTTGGATATTTATATGAAAAATGGATATTGCACACAGATATTGTTATTGCCACACAAAGAAGCTTAGTGTAATCGCATTAAAGCATTATTTGCGCGTTAAATCTGTGTAAACGCTTGCATTGACGCTTGACGATCAGATATTTGGTTCCCAACATAATAATTATTGTTAAATTTTGAACAATGCGTATTCTGTATCGATATTTTGATTACAACATTTATCTCATTATCATATCTGTTTAATTTTAATAATTTCAACATTGTGTCACCAAAAATTAAATTTAAAAACACAAACAATCTCGCATAATAACAACAGTAATAATATGTTGTAAAACCATTTGAATATTTCAGTTCTTAATACAGTAAAATTAATTTTTGTTTAAATACAAAATGAGTCTCTATTTATTTAGTACATTATTTAGAAAATCATATTGAAATCACCAATAAAATTATTAAATAAATTAAAATTTCAATTGAACGAAAACTATTAAGCAATTAAGATGACTTATAGAACGTGGTGGAACATGGGCGTCGATTTGGGCGTCGATGCAACGGCGACGCGACGCTCGCCGGGACACATGTCCTGTCCCACCCCCACCACGACGCCGCATCGGTGGGACGGCTCCCGAAACGATTCGCAGTTGTTCAACTGTACATTGGTAATCTCATCATAATAATATTTTACATTTCATATTGTACTGGACTTATTTTCTGAATTCCACAGTCTAGCTGTTGCCGAACGCGATCCGACAATGCCGGTATTTACGGAGGTGTGAAAATCACACTTTACACAATTTGATTTTATTGTTGGGCCCCTCGAAACGTTCGCGCGCGGATCATATTAATGTCGCGCTTCGCGTCTGGCTTCCTCTTTCGTTTTATTCTCTAATAAAGTTTTTTATGATTATTTATGTTTCTCATTTCAAATAATAAATATTTAAATTATTCCTTAATTCATTAAGTGAAACCCAGAATATTAAAAAAATATATATATATAGTTTTAAAATTTACAAAAAAATATCATCATAATTTCAAATCAAATTTTATAAGTCGTTTTATTGTTAATATAATATATATTAGTGTTTAAGATTAATATATGTTAATTATAAATAATTATTAATAAATTATAAATTTAGTTTAAACATAATAATGATTATTCAAATTACAATTAATAATTAGTGGTCATTTTTATAGCACTTTTTAAAATGATCTTATTTTATGTAAACTGTTAAAATAATATTATCTTATTGTATATTCCACTCTAATTTACTACTGTATTGTTATTCTATAAAATGTTATATAATATTTCTGAATTAAGCTGGATATGAATATTTTTAAAGAGATTTCTAATAATTAAATCTTTGTTATTTAATGTAACATTAACACTTTGAATAAAATCCTTTTGTATACTTCTTCCAAATATATGACAAGTCTATATTCCTTTAAGTTTCTTGAATTTATTTAAATTTCTACAAATTTTATGTAGAATTTGCTTATAAAGGTGATCCTCCATGTTTTCTATTGAGTTGAAGCCTGGAAAATGGGACGGGAAGAGAAAACATCGATGCTTTGCTTGTTAATATTCTGCTGTAATATTCTCTACAAATAGATCAGTCTAAGGGGGTCTACGAAAGAAGAATAGAAAAATTCTCATATTTCTGTAGGATATTTAACATAAGCAGAACCATTTTTATAAATTAAATTTATATTCGTTACTAAAATTATTCGTCTCCACTGTTATGTGGTCTATTGAGTGAGATTTTAAGCAAGTCAAATTTGTAATTTCTTTTTTTTAGTAAAAAGTTCCATTTTCTCCAAGTTGGGTATAATTTCAGTTAAGAATATGATCGAACGGTATTTTAATTATACAGTTATCGATTTTCTTTTTTCGAACATGGTTAATAATAATACGGGAAACAATTGGCTTATTTAGTCTTAAACTTTTGGCCATCTCTTGGTCTTGGCCTTGGTAATTCTGAATGATAATTTTTTTATACAGTTTCACTTCGACCAATGATTAAGTAAGTATAATAAACAAAGAGTAATAAATAATAAATTTAAAATCATAGAGGGCAATGAAAAATCATAAATTAAAAAGTTATAATTTTGTCCATTGAAAAATAAAAAAATACTCATTTTTTTAAACTGATCAGTTGCAGACATAATAATATCAGTAAAAAATATTATATATACTTCAGATAGAATATATTAATATAACATATTTAAAAAATGTCACTTATTGGTGGAAATATTAAATTTGATCATGAGATTACTAAAAATTTTAATATGTAAAAATTATATTTTTAATTGCTTTTCTTGTTACATTGTAATTACTAAAACGAATACTATAATTAAATTTTATTTTTAAAAAAATAATTATAAATAATTTATATATAAATTTAGTTTTATTATTATTATACATAATTAGAATAAATTTTCTCTTTTGTTACAGCTGTTAAACACATTAAAAAATTAATAAAAAAAGAAAATTAATTTTTCAAAAAATTTTAAAATTTTGAATGTCCTATAAAAATTTTTAATCGTTGTATGTATATTATATTGACATATTTTCGGTAAATGAAAAAATAGTAAAAGTCGTCTTTTTATACCACCAGTTTAAATATATAACTTTTGTATATCTTATTTTTGCCAATGTTGACACTACCTATTGTAATCATATAAAACAAAGGAGCGTATAATTAATTTTGATTTATTTTTATAATGAGAATATGAACGATATTTTTTATTGCTTAATATAAGATCTTTATCTAACTGATCTAATCTAATGTTGTCCTTAGATTTTTTCATCATTCAAATGTGGTAAAAAACGATGAAAAGGGAAAATAAAAATATGGAACTTTCATCAAATTGTGGAATTTATTGTGAAGATCATTTTAAGGTAAACTGTATATCATAATATTATTTGTTTTAATATTATTATATTTAATTTTAAAACTTGATACCTTCGAACCACGAATTTCTGTTCTTACAAACTTCCTGTTTGTTGCAAAATAACTTGTCATTGTAAATTATCTTATTTAGTACAGTCTAATTTAATTTACAGTTATAATTTCGTTAAAATTTACATATTATTTCAAAATACATCAATGTATTGAAATCAAATAAACACTATTCTATATGTATATTTTTTATAATTTATATAACTCAACTTTTATTTGCAACAACAATTATTGGAATTTCTAAACTTTAAATCAAACTAATAATTTAACTGTTTTTATAATTTTTTTAAATTTAAAAGGGGTTATTAACAATAAAATGTATAAAAAGAAAGTTCATTTTTAATTAGTAATAATAAGAAATTAACTTCCTATAATTCAGTTCCGCTTAATTTTTATTTAAAAGCGCATTCGCCATTCTTTAAACACCAGTAAATTTCATTATGATGAATAATAATTAAAATATTAAAAATTATTAAATATTTAATTAAGGGATACAAATTTAATGCATATATAATATTTGAAAAAAACATTATTAATAAATTTCAATTATATTAAAATTATTATAAATTAAAATTAAAATATTAATATTAATATTAATATATTTTTTTAAGTAAATATTTATCGTGAGGAAACAATTCTAAATTATTTTTCAGTAATTGACTCGGAAACTTCTCAGGAAATATAGTTTTTCATTACTTATCTACTATCATAAAATAACAAATTTCAGGTGTATCAAAACTTTTACAATTTAGAATATCTGAACCTACTGGAGAGTGTCTTCAAAAATAGAATGTTCATTATATCTTTCTTCCTTTTCTTTTAATTTATATACAAGTTACCATATATTTCAGTGTCTCTATTGCTTTGAAAATCACCCCCTGTCGAATTTTTAAATATAAACTTACGGAAAGCTGATAATCCAGCAGCCGCGGCGGCCAAATGCGGCTCATTTCCCGGCGGTACCAAAAACGGAATCGGAGTCGCAAGAATGGGAATCGGTGTTATCAACTCGTTGTCAGACCTAGCCACCACTTGGACCTCCGTTTTTTTCTTATTCCCGTCCTCTAAGTCGCCGTAAATCCTCTGGAAAAAATCCCTAGGTGTCGAGGGCTGCGTCGGTTTCGCGTCCGCAGCCATGTTCCGTAAGCACCGATTAAAACGAAGTAAACGAAGAATTTTTAAAAACGCGCTTCGTACGACTGAAAGGTAAATTCGTGCAAATTGTGGACTTGCGAGCGCGCGTGCGACTGGGCGGGCAATAAAATTGGGGGGCGGCGCCCGTTTCAGCCAACCGTCTGCCGTCAGTTGGGGTGATGATTGCGGCTTGTTAACTAAATGTTATCGCGGAACGGGATAATTGCTCCCCGCTATTATTATTTTATTGGGAGAACAGCCTTTATATAGTTTGTTTAGTTTAAAAAAATTATCATTCAATTCATCTTCTTATTGTCTGTTTAAATGAGATTTTAAAGGGTTAGTTCTTCTCACATTTGAAAATGATTTGGTTCAAATATATATATATATATATATATATATATATATATATATATATATATTTATTTATAAGATTATTTAATCTTAGGTAAGTAACAAACTTTTAATTATAAGATTTTATAAAGATTTCGCATATTATATTTACTACATTTAAATAAAATTATACCATTTAAGGTCAATGAGAATTAATAATTCGTGAGGTAAATTTAATATTTATTAAAATATGCATAAAGTTCAATTTTACATCAATATTGCTTCATTATTGGAATGGGGTATACTATTTTATTATACAAGCAATTAAATATATTTTTTTATTCTAATTGCCAGAGAATACCTTCTATAATAACAATAATAACAATAATAATAACAAATATTAATCTAAGAAAACTTGTTGTCTATGGCAACATAATTAAAAATTAAATATGTTCTGTGAAATTTTAATTAAATTTCATCTATGCAAGATCAGAGACATCTACGGGAGAACAATGAAAACTCTCAGATTCAACAATTTATTCATTTTTATTTAATAAAATTTTACATTAACATTAACATTAAAATAAAAGATTATTAAAAAAATATTATATTAAATTGTTTAAATTGTATGTTTTTATACATTTTAAACTCGTATTTGATAAAATATTTTTGGCCATCTATTGACAAACATCGAAATAAGAAAAAGTAACCTACTTTCAATTGAATTTTTTCCGAGAGCAAAGTTTAAATTTCTTATTTTCTGTCGAAATGTCATTTATATTTAGTAAAACTTTGTCATACCGGTGTTTGAACATACTGTCAAAAAATATAAAACAATCGTACAGAAACAATTTTTGCGCCGTAAGTACATTAAATTGAAACTCCCAAAACATACAAATAACAAAAATTCCACAGATGAGCTCGGAGGTCGACAAGGCCCAAAAAGCGGCCGAAGACAAACATAAGCCGACAATTTTCGACAAAATCATTTCTAAGGAAATTCCGGCCGATATAATATTTGAAAACGATAAATGTCTGGCCTTCAATGACATCAATCCTCAGGCTCCAGTCCACTTTCTTGTTATTCCGAAGAAACAAATTCCAATGTTGGATGACGCTACAAGTTCGGACGTTGAGGTAACCAATTCTTGCTTAATTTTACAATTGGGTGGTTTAAAATATAATATATTTTGCAGATACTGGGTGAGTTACTGATTACGGCAAAAACTCTGGGTAAGGAAAGATGTCCTGAAGGTTATCGGTTGGTTATCAATAATGGAAGAGAAGGTTGCCAGTCGGTTTACCATCTTCATATCCACATTTTAGGTGGACGCCAGTTGAAATGGCCTCCAGGCTAATTACTTATATAATCATTGTGATAAATTTTGTGTGCTAATAAAGAATTTAGATTATTTGTTTTTTAATGTAATGGTAGTTGCATATACTGCAATTTAAAAGGGTTCGTAATGTAAGTTGTTGCCCTTATTTTCCTAATTCCAACAACATTATTCCATCAAAATTTCGTAAAATTAACTTTTACACAAATTAAAAAAATGACCTTTAATTTGTTTGGGGGGTAAATTTCCAGGACAAAGCAAGTGACATCTCTGAGTTGATCCACGTAAGAGGTCCGGATTTGAAAACCGAAAAATGTGATTTGCGCCGTCGTTTCGTAACCGAATCCGCACAAATTCGCGGTCAGATGTTGGTTGCGTTGCGTTTTTACAACAATCCCGCTGATAAGGGCATTCAATCCCGGTTCCGCGCTCGGTGTTAGGTTATGTAAATACCGATGTCAATTATGTGGAGGACCCATTTAATGTTATCGAGTTAATTTGTTTACAGTCATAGATTATGCAGATTAGTGAGATGGGTAACTCTTCATTACGTGGAGTACACGGCAAATACCCGGGTTCAATGATTTGTGATTAGTGTCGTTTTGATTCGTGGAAATATGGATATACCCGGTCTTAGTCCGGAGAGCGACGGCCTGGGTGATCTCGACAACATCTATGGGAAAACACCCCCCAGGACCAAAATCCTCAGGAAAAACAGGGAGAGGAAACAGAAGGAAAGAGGGTCAGTGTCTCAATGGAATTATTGTAAAATGTCCAATTATTTATATTAAATGTGTTAACAGTTAAACATTATTTCAATTAACAAGAACTTTTTATATTGTGAAATATGTAATTTTTTACAGCGAGAAGTTTTAACGGTGAATTTAATATAAATTAATATCCAATTGGATATAACCTTCATAATAAACATATCACAATAATATCAATAAAATTTAAGTTATAAAAATATTTTTATATATGGTGATGAAATCGCCATGAAAGTGTTAATCTAAATATTAATTCAATTTGCCTCACTATGAGACTGATAATTGGTTGGATTATGTGTGATTCAACTTGATAACATAAATTATTATGCATCATATTATGGTAAAACTTGATATGATTTTATGTTTTTGCACCAATTAAGTGCATCACGTAATTTATTGATATTCAATATTAAAAATATTTGGGTTAACGTGTGTTTACAAACGTTTGTCAGCAACAATTTTTAATAACATTTTTGTGCTTGTGATTTTATATATGTTTTCTTTTGAATGTAAAATCACTGCGCAGGTTGATTGAAAAGAATCGAACAGTTTTGGGCGTTTTAAAATGAATTAAACAAGTCTATTATTTTGCGATAATCTCAAACAATTTGCTAGAAAATTCAGGATGATAATTGAAAGTTCAATGAACTCCATTCCATTAAATCCAACATGAATCCTTGAATCCAATTCACATTATTTTCGCTTTTTATTCGACAAAAAAAATTTAGATTTAGAATCAATTCGAGTTAAATTTTTTAAATTTAGGAATGTATTTTGTCTACAGAATTTTTGCAGTGGGCGACAAAACAGTTTATTTATAGCACTTAAAACTTGTTGTTAAACCTCACTTCCACTAACTATCATATGGTATATATATGATGGATTAATTTGTGTTTAATCAAGATAAGGATTCAATATTTATCAAGAATTTGCAATTTTAAAATACACACTAATGTACGTAATTATGGATGTGGGAACTTTATAAATCGCCTTATGTTTAAGTAAAATCATGTGTTTGTAAATATGTAATTAGGTTCAACAGTATACTAATATCACATGATGCAGTGGTCATAAACCGTACAATTTACATTTATCTGTGTTAGTTCTGTTGGCCGAAGCCTTGAAAATTCCTGGACGTCATTTTATCTTTTTGGACATTAAACAGGATCAACGGAAGTAGTAAAAATAATTGTGTTGATGAATTATTTATACTATTTACAAAACTTAATAACTCTTTGCTTTTTATTTAATAAAATAAAAATCTTAATTTACTAAGTGGAGATAAAATAGATTAAGAGATTGTGTACTTGTTAGATATTAGTTTTATTATATTTGTGGTGTAGGGCTGTCGCAGTACCTAAGGTGAAAACTCCCATAAGTCGCAGAAACACAGTCAGCATCATGTACGACGAACTTCTTGCTAAGGCCGACAGTAACGAAGCAGAACAGGGTAAGTGTTTGTTTTATTTAAAATCAAAATTAAGGATATACACTTTTTAAGGAATCCGATATAAATTTAAAGTTTTCGACTTGTCTTAGTTGAAAAAATAACATTTTCTATTGCAGAAACCACTTTCTTCAAAGTTGGTCGTAAGTAATCTTATTGGTATATGCACCAAGTTGTGTTCATAAAGTTAAATAAAATCGTAACATGAACAGTATATGACAGAAATGAAATATATTGAAGTGTAGCTACTTTTTTGCGAACTGCATCTTGTTAAATTTGTGTTTAGCTTAGATTAGATGTTCTTCACTTTAGTCTACTTGTTGCGCTACTTTATCATTGTTTATGCAAATTATATTTAAATTTTGTGCATGTTGACTGAGTTTTCATAAAGTGGTTAATGTGGTTAATGTAAAAGAACATTTTTTGGATATTGATATATCTTCTCACATTATTTTCCTTAATAAGAATTCCCTATTAATCATCACTTATATTTGTCCATCACTTTTTAATATGTTTTACCATTTGTGGATATACTATATTCTATTTTTAAAATGGGAAACTTGAACTATGTACTTTCTTCCAATGTCTTTACTTGTTATTAACGGAGGATACTGTTGTAAATAATTATTTTGTATTATTAATATGCGCATCACATTTTTTACATATCTTCACCAATTACGTAAAAACAAAGGATTTAAACCTGCCTTCATTTTGCATATTTTACACACATTACTACTTTATAGCTTTTTGAGCATACTATTTTAAGAATTATCTGCATATAGTAGTGGCCAGGGAAATAACGCACATTTCTGTTTTAACGTTATTTGGGAAACACACTTCTAAGGCATTCAAAATATTTTTTATTTTATTTATTTATAAAATAATTATACTATATTCTTCTCTCATGATTCATTTAGTACCTAAGTGAAAAAAATAATTTCTACTTAAATTAAATCTTAAATAAAATAAATGAGAAATGTGGGTGGTTACAGAAGTAGCACACGTTTAAAAAATACATATTTATAAATAACTTATTAACAAAATTGTTAATATTTTGTTGGGTACCCGTTACCCGTTGTAACTACCTATAAACTGTGAAATATCTGCAATGGTCGTTTGAAATTAAATTTTTCGACTCTTCAATTAATAATCAACAATTTATCTAAATTTGATACATTTTGGTGTTTTAATCGAGATTACATGTCTTTCCATAAGTTTTCAGTTGTATTTATATCCGGACTTTACGCTGGCCATTCGTGGATCTCAACATTTTTTACATTTTAACCAATTTTAAATAACTTCGTAGCATTATCATACATAAAAATTCATGTAACTGGTAATTTATAGTTGGCATATGTTCCCATTACGTCTCTCATGATGTTTCTCTATATACGAAATGGTCCAAAATGGTTACTTATAATTTTTTATAGTGATTCTATACCATGCTAAGGGAAGGAACCCTAAACCAAAGCTTTTGTGCTTTTCACTGCATGTTAGAGAAGCTTCGTAGATATTTCAATAAAGTTGTTAAATCTTAAAACAAAACTTTTAGGTGGAAATTGCGCCAATAAATCATATTTATTTACAAGCGATAAAAAGCACTTATTTTTTGCATTCCTTTTCCTTATTTTTGCTAATAAATTATGAATAAATATTTATCTTCTTAATAAGTTTACTTTGGGATAGGAAAGAAAATATTTTATTATTATTGAGAACAAATTCTCTATAGCAGTATTAATAAATGCATATGTGGTAATTACTTTTGTCGTATTTTTACTGTTATGGAAGCTCAGTATATACACTTTCTATCTATACGTATGTCTTCGCTTATTACCGTACTCTACTCTTTTCTTCACTTTGCTATTTTCATGTCCAACAAAAAGTTCACAGTCACAATTCCAGATACAAAACGTACCAGCAAACGTATCCTGAAACTCCAACGAGGCTCCGAACGTGATCTGAAACTCGACATAGCGAGCGCCCAAGCCATCGGCGCCCTAAGTCAAAACATTAACGAACAACCGACGACGCCTATTCCGAGTTACCAAATCGAGGGCAAAAACCAGTATCTCAGTTTATCCTGCAGAACGGTACAATGTCAGCGGTCTCAGTCTGTGAAACATCCCAGATCAATTCTGGGCGTCCTAAAGCAACAACAAAACGAAG
This sequence comes from Aethina tumida, assembly GCF_024364675.1. Lineage (NCBI taxonomy): Eukaryota > Metazoa > Arthropoda > Insecta > Coleoptera > Nitidulidae > Aethina > Aethina tumida. Next base: position 15,422,320 of record NC_065437.1, on the reverse strand, counting down.
AGCCGGGAGACACAGAACAGGATGAAGAGTGTCCGAATAGCAGGAAGGAGTTTTACGACACGTTGAGTTTACTTATTCGTTTGGGGAGCAATTCGGAAAGGAATCCAAGAAGGGGGGTAAGTGTTGATTTCAATGAAGAATATTGTTGAGGTGGTTCATAAATATATAATTTAGATTAGTAGAGAAGAGACATTGTGGCAGAACGAACTCAAGGATCTGATTTGGTTAGAGTTGAAGGCGTTCCATGCGGATCGCACGCCGATGGAGCAGGACCATTATCTGTGCACGGCTCGTCAGTCGGTTGATTCAATCCTGAGCGACATCATGAACTTCAAATACGATCGGCACTCAACCAGACGGCTCTCGACAACGACTATCGATAGCGGCGTATCAGAGGACTTTTGCTGCGGTTGCCTGTCGATGTACTGCATGTCTTGTTTCGAGGCTCAAAATGACGCTCTCAGACAGGTGGAGGGGCTGAGCAGACGTCTGGAGGAAGCCGAGAATCTATTCCCGTCGAACAAGGCCTTCGCCGAACTGTACCCGCTGTACAACAGTCCGGAGTTCGTGGGCAGGGTGAAGGCGATCAGCTTGTGGTACAACATGACCAAGCACCAACGGCTGAAGTTGGCGATACTGAACAAGTTGGTGTCCTCGTTGGATAGCAGGCGGTCAATGTGGCCGCTCTTCAACGAGGAGGCCTTGCTTGAAAACGGTAGTCCCTCTGACAGCAACAACAGCTCGAATTCCTCCGTCAATAACGACTATCCCGGCTCCATGAACCCACTCACGGCATTTATATTCAATAAGAAAAACGACGACAACTGCTACTACACGCCGTATCGGCGTTATATCGAGAACGTCCTCAAAACCAGGGCGCTGCACAAAAGCTTGAACTTCTTGGAACGATTGCACAAATACGTCCTGTATAAGGCCATGCTCACCCTTAAAAAGCCAGACAATGACGAAATTTTCACTAAAACTAACTGTGAAAGTGACGAGTTGGAGCTGCAGCGTTATGGATCACATAGTCCGGAAGCCCGGGCCCTCAATCTACCTTCATACAGGTCTAGCTTCATATTCCTGGCTCAGATCCCCCTAGAAGTCATACATGCCTATTTAATGATGAGACTGGAACAGAAGCCGGACAATCCGTCTCCTCTCAGCATGAGGCAACTTATGAGGGAACTAAAGGACGGCCTGACCATTGCCACGTCGGAAAGGGAGAGGATAATCGGATATGTGAAGGTCGCCATTGAAGGTACAAACGAATCCGCCGACGATTATCTTAAAAAAATGGACGTATTCGATAATTGTACTTTGAAAGTGTTTGGTGATTACCTTGAGTACCTCAAGAAGTACACTCTGGAGCACGCCCACACTTCGTTCCAAAAGAAATTTCTGGAGGACGAATACGACTTTGCTCGTAACTTAGTTCAATACATTCCGAAGGCGTCTGAATCTATGGGTGAAACATTTGATAACATTCTCGTTTCGATACTCAAGGGTATTGAGAACCGATTCATCAAACGGATCGATGATCTCATCGAGACTATTCCTACTGGAAGTGTACAAGAAAAGTGAGTAAACAATTTTCCTGTGTAGAATAAATTGTAATGAAGTTGCTGTTTTAGGCAACATATTTTGTACATTTGTCGGGAATTGCAAACGCTTTTTAACGAAGAAAGGGAGAATTGTATGAAGACCATGGCTTTCTGTAGGACCGTTATGAAAGGAGGGATAATGGAAGCTGAGTGCATCAAAAACTTGGCAGTAAGTAATTAATTATTATATTTTAAAAATTGATCATGTGTAATATTTATTTTACAGATGACCATTATTCAGTTCAAGTGTGTTATTCCCACAGCTATTGGAAAGGTTCAAGTTATATTTGAGCGAATCAGTTTGGCGTCATTCGACGACAACGACAAAGCATCTCTAAATTCAAGAATAAGAGAAATACTCATGCAAGGTTACCGTTTCGGTTTTGAGGTATTAGCACAAAAAAGAAAACATTGTAACATTCATGTTAATTGCTGTATAATTGTAGTTTTATAGAGAAATGACGGAAGGGGCGCCCGGCATGTGGCGTGAGCGTCTTATCAAGAACATGGTGCACTTCGCGAACCTCTGGATGAAGTTCGTAACGGAACGTTGCGAAAGGGGACGCGGGATGCGGCCTCGATGGGCCAATCAGGGCCTCGAGTTCCTGATGACGGTGTGCGAGCCCGCTAACACAAAATACCTTTCGGACACGGAATTCGAGGAGTTGAAGCGTAGCATGGACGAGTGCATATCGCACGTGATAGGCACGACAGCACCTTCGAGTGCCGCTTCCTCCTCGGATATACTGGGTTCGCCTCGTACCTCTCTCGAGCACATCAGGGTGAGGTCCAGGGGGTCGTCACCGAGTCCCAGACCCACCTACAAGAGTCAACGGTCGGCGGGCAGGAAAACCAGCACGGAACAGAGCTCGCCGCTCATCGATCAGACGGACGGTTTCCACAGGTAAAGCAGACATTTATATTCTGTTACCATTAACTCAATATTTTATTTTGTTAAGGAGGGACGACAGCGGTTGCAACTCTCCATCGGTGAAGATTAAGTTGCCTCTTACGCCGATGGAACGTTGCCGTGAAGCCGTCGAGAATTTGGAAACCGAAATGGACTCTCGTTTGCGGAAGCAAGAGCTGATCGGCAAAGTTCTGGACTGCAATACGGAAAACAAGTCTCACATCCGCCGTCGTTATGTAAACTTCTCCTGGCAGAGGGGCATTAAAATTGGACAGGGTCGTTTTGGTAAAGTGTACACTGCGGTCAACATTAATACCGGAGAAATGATGGCTGTGAAGGAGATACCATTGCAACATAACGATATGGTCACGATTAAAAGGGTTGCGGAGGAGATAAAGAACTTGGAAGGAATCCACCACAAGAATTTGGTGCGGTATTATGGTGTAGAAGTGCACAAGGTACGTGTTTACAATTCATGGTTATTTATTTTATTTATCTTAAATGGATTACAGGACGAAATGTTACTTTTTATGGAGTTCTGTGCAGAAGGCACTCTTGAAAATCTAGTGGCTGCTACAGAAACTGGATTGCCTGAAGTTTTGGTGCGACGTTACACGTATCAATTGGTGTCTGGCGTTGCCACGTTACATGATCATGGAATTGTGCATCGCGATATTAAAACAGCTAATATTTTTCTCACCGACGAAGGCAACTGCCTGAAAATTGGAGATTTCGGTTGTGCAGCTAAAATCAAATTTAACTCCACAATGCCTGGGGAATTGAAAGGATTTGTGGGGACTCAAGGTTCATTTTGGTTCATTAATTATAGGCTATTTATAATATAAAGCTTTTTGTAGCGTACATGGCTCCTGAAGTATTCACTAAAAATATGACTGAAGGACATGGTAGAGCAGCTGATATTTGGTCTGTAGGATGCGTTGTTGTTGAGATGGCTTCAGGACAAGTAAGTTCGTTTATTATTTCTCATATTCTACAATTTTAATTATAATTTTTCAGAGACCTTGGGCAAATTTCGATTCAAATTATCAGATAATGTTTAAAGTGGGCACAGGTCAAAGTCCAGAACCGCCGATAGATATGATAGACGAAGGGTTAGATTTCTTGGCATTGTGTTTCAAACACGACCCAAAACAGAGAGCCACTGCTCATGAATTGTTGGCTCACAATTTTTGTAAAGTTGGAGATGATTTATTGTAGATATATAAAGTACCAATTGTTATAGTGAAAGGTTCCTAGAAAAAATATTGTTAAATATTTTGTGTGGGCTGTTTGTTATTGTGTCAAAATTTTACAATTCTTTTTATTGAATTTTTTAAATTGACTGCTCATTAATTATTTCAATGTCAAATTGAATCTCCTGTCTTATTGTATGTTTTTGTACTTTATATAATTATTAAATTTGTCCATATCATGCTTTTACTTATGTTGTATGAATTGTAGGGTATAGAAATATTGTGATATCAAACTTATTTTTTATAAGCAGCCCTAACAGTAATTGAAAAATGGAGGAAAAAAAATTTTACTGTTTCTGTTGCCACATTTTATATGTATGGAGGACTTTTTAATGTTATATTTTATAAATTTTGCAATTATTAAATATCTTATTTAATTTTTTATAGTGTAGTATTAGTAATAGAAAGTCTGAAAACTTGATAAAAAATAGAGAACGATTTTAATATTTGCAGATTAAATATATTATTTATATGACGTTTTTGAATATTTTTGATAAAATATTTAATCTTGAAGATGTATGAAAATATTGTGATTGGACTGTTGGTTGCTGTGTAATTTTTATTTTATTGTAAAGTTTTACTGCTGTGTTTAGAATTGAATTTAAGGATTATGTTACATGTTAAAATTATGTGTTATGTATGTAATTAATTGTGCACTTTAGTAGATTCTAGAGGAATGTGATATCGAAATTGTATTACTTAAGCAGCTCCCAATAAACAAATATCTACAGATTTTTTTTTTAATTTTCATACAGTGCAGTGATCATTATTATAGTAATTAAATATATTAAACATACGAGTACTACTTTAATTGGATGCCAATACCTATAATGTCAATATAAGTTTATATTTGGGTACTTTTTTATTTTTCAATGGACAAAATTATAGCAACTTTCTGCTTTATGGATTTTTATTGCTCCCTGTGAATTTAAATCCATTACTTACTAGAGGTCTTTCACTTATAATTATTTAATCATTGGTCGAAAAGAAACTGTAAGTAAATTATAATTCAACGTTAGCAAGACCGAGGGAAAGAGATGGCTAAGAGTTTACGGCTAAATAAGTCAGTCGTTTCCAGTATTATTAGAAAATTAAGTGGAACTGGTTTAGTGGTAGTTACCATTGATCAATATCTCTTCAAATTTAAGCATTTTATGTTTTCCAAATTTTTTTTGCACCCAATTTAAACTTGTTACAATTGAATAAAAATTTATTATTGTAAATAAGTAAATCAACAAATATTACTTAAATTTCACATTTTAAACACATGTTTATACTTTCAATTGCCATCAATACCCATTGGAATTCATTTTTAATCTCAGCGAACTAAAATTGAAGGCTGGAACTTGGGAATCGAATTATTTAATTGGAATTTGCGGTATAAAAAATGGTTAACTGACACCCATTGGAATATAAACGGCATATTCAAAAAACAGTTTAATCCATGTTACAGAGTTGGGCCAAAATTATGAAACAAAAATAATATTGTTCAACACATATTTAATCATCAAAAATCTCTTTCAAAACTAAAGTTGTTATTTTTATGTCCAGTTCAATTCAGAAAAATTAAGAAACATTTTATACAATAAGAATTTAGTAGTTTTAATAATATTGGTATATAACAATAGTAAATTAATTTTATTTTAACAGTTTATATTAAATAAAAAAGTTATGTCTAAAATATTTAACATTTTAAAATGGGGCCATAAATATGTCCACTACTGTATAATTTATTTGAAATATCAATATCATAAATTTGTATGTGATATTTGAAGTGATGTTTTAAAAAAATCAAATAATTTTTCATTTATTAAATGTTAAGTTGTCTTAAAACAATTATATATAATTAGTAAGAAAATGTCAATATCAATTTGCGTTAAAAGATGTCGCCCGCTGTATCGAACGGCGTCGCGGCGCCGTTTCCTATTCCAGCGTCGCCGCTTCCCTAACAGATGGCAGGAGCCGCTCTCCTGCAACGCAGGGTGCACGACATTCGACAAACCACCCCACGACGACGAATCCCCGTCACTTGCGCCATATTGACTGGTTTCGTCCGTGCGTGCCGCTCAAAATAAAAAAAAAATTGCTTAAAACAGCGTCCGACTGCGCCGTTTTTGGAAAATCGCCGGCTCCGATGTCACCGCTCTAAGCGAACGCGTTTTCAGTTTTCAGTGTCCGTTGACAGTTTTAGTGTGCCGTTCAAAATTGGGTTAGAACATCCCCAGGTGGACAGAATGCCTGTCAGGAAACAAGGTAATGTTTTTATGGTAACAGCTTAGCACACCATTGGTTGACAGGTTTGTAACATGTTATATCACGACCGCTGTTACGCAAAACTTTGTTGGACGCGTCGCGAACGTGCACGTGTTATTTCTTGTGGAGGGGGTCAATTGCAACTGTCATTTCGCCATCGAGTTTACAAACAATACAATTTCTTGGCAGTACAACCGAATTAATTTCGTAAAAGAAAATGCAACCTTCAAAGTTTCCCGTTCGAGAAACTGGCAACCTGCGATCGAATGTTTGTATCTGAAATTAACCGATTCAATACACAATCAGTGGCTATTTATAACCCAACTTGACTGTTATAATTGAAGTTATATATAGCCCCGTCTGGATGCACACTGTGACCTAGTGTATTAAGTCACACTGGCACTGTTCCAACGCCTCCTATTTATACCCCGACAGGTATACCACATAAGCCGAATCAAAAATCGAACTCATCCCATTTGTTTACATCATCCGAGGAGGGTTTTCTACATCACGTACAGAGGGGATCAATATGAAATGCATGGAGGGACGGTTGCGGCAGGTCAGTGGTCGCGTGTCATTCCATAGGGTGCGTTTCCCCCTCACACCTTTCATCTATCTAATGCGTTTCCACTGGCCTATTTGTTTTACAATACCTGTTGAGCCGTCAAAATTCTCTCATGCCGCATTTATGGCTTCCATCGAACAAATCGGTTCGATAGTTTGTTTCCGGTGCGAAACTGGGACAAACCCGCTTTCCGTGTCAGGAACTTTGCCTTTGTTTAATTGAACGAAACATACACTGTTTGCGTTATTGCTAGCTGAGAAGAATGAAGAGAGAAATAATGTTTCGGGGGTGTTGATTTTCACTTGAGTACAGCTTCATATCACGTTATATTGATTGTTGTTTGTTGTATATGCACAGTGCGAATATTATCTGAAAACATTACATATTGTTAAAGTCAGAAATTAGAAAAATTGATTAGTACACTTCATTCACCTTCACATCCTTCAAAAATAAAATAAATCTGTGGATATACTGATCAAGTATATTTTAACAAGAAATAAACAGCATCTATTATTCTTAAATCAGAAGATATAATTTCATTACAAAAATAAAAATTTTAATACGAAATAAATTTTTTTAAATGATATATTAGGCTTTTAACAAGTGGTATAGAATGACATGTATAGAGTGTTCTATTGTCTATCTGTTGAGTTTTATATACAAAAGAATGTTTCCATTTTAAATGGGCCACACTATGTATGGAACATAAAGTCTGACAGCAACGTGTTTGTCTTATTTATTGGCAAATAAACATGTACATATATGAATTATCTTTGCAATATATCTGAATTTACGTTGAATTATTAGGAGTTTGTTGGATATTCATATACAACGTACGTTTTAACAAAAGATATTTAAATAATATTTGTTATGTTCATAAATAAACAATGGAATTGCATGCAACCAACATCATGGGTGAAGGAATTTTAGGAATTTTAGTACTCTCTGAAAATAAGCTCATTATTTTCAATATGATCTGTGTTTATTGTAAGGTAAATAATTTAAATAACAAATTATTTAAAATCTATTTAAAATGTATATAAAAAAAATAAGAACACTTTAATTCCAACTATTTTATAAATTTTTTTAATTTACTATTTTTATTTTTACTAACTATTTTCATTTGTTATTATTACTGATTTTCTAGGTATTCAGTTTTTAATGTCTCGTGTTTGAAGAAACTTTATCAATGTTTCCATAATTAAAATAATAATTTTTTTATCTATTTCAAAGACAATTTATTTTAATTAGAATTGGAGAGTGAAATTTGTTACTTAATATTTGAAAACGATAAATATTGATATATTTTTTACTTGAAAGAATCAAAAATTCAAATATTTTGGGTAGACCCAAAAAGTCGACTATTTTCCGACATTGAAAAATTGGTTCCTAGACATCTTTAAAAATTCTCTCAAAGATGAACTCACAATTTTAACAGGAAGGTCGTCCATATCTTAGTTTTAGATTTTTTCTTCAGTTCCATATAGTAAAATTCATATCATATCATTACTTGATCGCTTTATAAAAACTCAACGCAGCTGTTAATTATTTCGTTATAGTTATATTCAAGAAGACACAACTCAGGAACTCCAAAAACTATATATGCAATGTAAATATATAAGAGGAAACATAGAAGTGAAAAAAACCGCAGATGGCGCTTGCATAACAAATTTTGAAAAAAAAAATTCTTAAATTGCCCAGACAAGAAATATTCAATTATAAATTTTGAGGAAAAAATATTTGAGTCACATTTTAATAAACCTGTTTATATTAAATCACGATGCTAAATTATGATAAGAGCAAAATTATGAAAAGAAAATATTGTAAAAAATTGATTAGAAAGAAATATATTTCGAAACAAAAGATAAGACATAACAAAATTTAGAAGTAAAAAAGAAATTTTTGTTAAATTTTTCAAACTTGAACTTGTACGATACCTTAAGTTAATGGAGAATGGAAAAAGGTATTGATCTGAAATTTTTATAGTAATTATAACTTGATTTGAACTACTTCGTATAGTCATTAAAAATACATTATGTATGTATATGAAGAAAATTAAAAAAAATATATGTAATAAAAATTAAATTATAAAAGTTCTTCATTAAAGAAAAAACGGGGGAAATAAGTATTTATGTAAAAAATTATATAAAAGAACTATCAAGTTTGTAAAACATTAACAAAATTGACGAAACTTCTAATTAAAAAAAAAACTAATTATATATTTTGTACAAAAATATATAAATAAAAACACTTTAATTCAATAACTTGAATCACAACTTTTCAGGAAAAATATTGACCCATAAAGGAAACTATCGAATAAATTAAGTAATTATGAAAATACATGGTAGTCAAATAATGGAAGACGTCAACCGTCGCTTAAAAATTACTAATCGAATATGTACAGTACAAAAATATTATTAGAAAAAATTGTTCAAGTGGCTGAACACCACTGGCTTATTTGACGTTTTTTCTTTCCAACTTAAGAAATTAAAAGTGCATTTAAGTCATTTTAATATATATCTCCTTGCCATATTTCATAAAATATAATGGAGGAAACACGTTTAATATTGAAAAAGATAATAAAACTTATAAGTTCAATTTCGCTGAACAGATGTCATTAAAGTTTGTATAAAGGATAATTCACCTAGTTTATTCTTTAGAAAATAAACTATTTGACTATTTTTTTTTAACTTTCGACAGTGAAAAATTGGTTCCTAGGCAGCTTTAAAAATTCTCTCAAAGATGAGATTTTAATAGGAAAATTTCAGTTTTAGATTTTTCCTTCAGTTCCATATGGTAAAATTCATATCATATCATTACTTGATCGTACAGAAAATTTCTATTTACTTTTTTTGTATGAAATTGATCGCTTTGTAAAAACTCATGTGTTAATTATTTCGTTATAATTATTTACAAGAAGACATAACTCAGGACCTCCAAAAACTATGTATGCAATGTAAAAATATAAGAGAAAATATAGAAGTGAAAAAAAAAACACAGGTGGCGCTAGCATAACAAATTTTGGAAAAAAAAATTTTAAATTGCTCAGACAAAAAATATTCAATTTTGTGGAAAAAATATTTGTGTCACGTTTTAAATAAACCCGTTAATATTAAATCACGATGCTAAATTGTGGCAAGAGCAAAATTATGAAAAGAAAATATTGTAAAAAAATTGATTAGAAAGAAATATATTTCGAAACAAAAGATGTCATAACAAAATTTAGAAGTAAAAAACAAATTTTTGTTAAATTCTTCAAACTAAGTTAATGGGGAATGCAAAAAGGTATTGATCTTAAATTTTTATAGCAATTATAACTTGACTTAAACTATTTCGTATTTAAAAAAATACATTATGTATTTCATATACATACATAATTTATTTTTAAATTAAAAAAATATATATATCTAATAAAAAATAAATTATAAAATTTCTACATTAAAGAAAAAACGATAGAAACAAAATTGACGAAACTTCTATAAAAAAAAATAATTATATATTTTGTGCAAAAATATATAAATAAAAATACTTTTCAGGAAAAATATTGACCCATAAAGGAAATTATCGAATAAATTAAGTAATTATGAATATACATGGTAGTCAAATAACGGAAGATCAACCGTCGCTTAAAAATTACTATTCGAATATGTACAAAACAAAACCACTGGCTTATTTGACATTTTTTCTTCCCAACTTAAGAAATTAAACATAATAAAACTTATAAGTTCAATTTCGTTGAATAGATGTCATTAAAGTTTGTATCACCTAATTTATTCTTTAGAAATTTGTGGAAAACAAAAAAGTATTGATTTAAAATTTTTATAGCAATTATAACTTAATTTCTATTTCTTCTCTAATTTATTTTGAACACAATTTTATTTTCCGTTTCGCCGGCTTAAATTCTACAATGTAATTGGAAATAAAATGACTGTGTAATAGTTTTTGAGTATAAAACATGTAAAGCTAGCAATTTTGATGGTAGAAAGTTCATATTTGGTATACATGTTAACTAAGGACAATCCAATAAAGAGCCATTATTAAGAATTTTATATAGCGAGTTTTTTATTTACGTTTAATTTTGACCATATTAAAACATTTGTTACATTCAGTGGAACACCATGTGTATGTTCGAGTGGTTAAGCATTCTTTATACATAAAATTAATATTAACGGAGTATGTTATAATTAATATAAAAATTAAAATCAGAATATTTTTCCATTTTTCATAAACTTCTAATGAACAACTTGGGTGAATCACCTTGCATATTTAGCTACTAAAGCTTCTCTTTGATTCAGTATATAATTTGCTTCATCATTTTAATCAGTTTCAAATGATGACAAAACTTATGTTTGATTTGATATTAGCTAATAAACACGAACGTGTTTATTTTGCATACAATTTCTATGTCTAATGCAGCGTTCCATTTTGCACAATACAGATAACTTGAACAAAGACCGTTTCCTGATACAGGCTAACTATGCCGAACACAGATAAATGTTTTGTTAAATAACGGAGAAGTTGGCGTTTTCAGTACATCGCGATAACTGGAACAATGCGTTGCAAATTAGTTTTTGGTGTGTTGTTAAATTAGATTGTAAACTTTTTTTTCAAATCACCAGTTCGATGCAGCCGTACGTTTCTATTGCGAAAGTTCAACGTGAAGTTTTATCTGGCTCTTTTTAAAAAGTATTCGTACCGTCTTGAAATGCGATCCCCAATTTGACAGTAAAGCATATCCAGGCATTATGGTACATGTATCATTTCTCGTACATAATGCAATATCTGGATAGTTGTCGACGACGACAAGCTCGATATTTGGTTTGGCAAAGCGAAGCGAACATTACATTATGCCAGAGTGATCACATGATAAAACAAACCGTTTTCCAAAGAATTTTTCTTCTTATTGTTTGTAAAATTGTGCAATCTCCTTTAAAGCTTCTGGTAAAAAATCAAACAGCGTTTAATACTTAACGATAAAATACTTTCTTATGAGTTTTTTAAGAGATTTTAAAATGAAACAATCTAATTTCATCGAACTTTTTGCTTGAAAAAGATGAGGGTTGCGTCAAAAGGGGATGAAAATCAAATTATCGTGTGATATATCGTTTCCTGGTTTATTTGTATCGAAAATTTACCTCACCACCCCACGTATCGTGTTGGAAAAAACCCTGTTTTATTAGGTTCCAAGTAACATTGTTTTGACAAAATAAAACGCCCGGCCTGAAAACGAACCAAACGCAATAATGTTTTCGAATGCACCCTTTAATGAGTGTCACAAAATTGTTCGATTCGACCATTTTTGCACCCTCGCAATGAAACTTGGTGGCGTTGCGGAATGTGAATTGTCGTAAATGGACTGCCAGTTCTATGTACGTTTCGAGCTTAATTAAATATAATTTGATTACCTTTTTAAAGGACGCTCTAACAACTTTATTCAAGTGGCGCCTTTATGTTACGCGACGAGCAGTTGAGCCTTTTAAACCCTGGCGGCAGTTTAATTAAATGTACGCTATGTACGGAAGCAAACTCCAACTTGATTGAGACAACTTGACACAATGTTACATTATTTTCGGTACGAATTCGTGTCAGGTTAAAGAATTATGTTACATTTATTGAAGAACATTTCTTAAGAAAAATGAATGTCGGAAAGTTCCCTTTGAGGGTTTGGTTCTAAGAAAGTTAATGATGTGATATTTAATTATCAAATTTCTTTCAACGGTAAAAACTCATAGAATTTAATTCAAATTTTGTTATAGAAACAAATTTTTTTATAACCAACTTTAAAGGTTTATGAATTCATAAGAGGATTTCCGCAACATTAAAAAACTTAACGTTCAATAAACAGTCCATGTTCATTAAACAGTAGTTTCCATAACAGTCACTTAGTTAATACCCGTAAAAATTTATACCCGGGACAATTTCCCGAGACTTTTCGTAATTATATTGAACAAAGAGTCGATGTTGGGCGTTCGAACCGAAGACCGGAAAGTCGGATGAGGCGGAGGCAACAAAGCTATTGAGAGACGGCGAAACAGAAAATTAAATTTACGTTAAATAAACGTTCGGCGTGAAATTTTCTACCGTTCATTTCGAAATTTAAAATTGACCTCATCGATCTCGTCGCCGCTACGAAACGATATTGCAGGAAATCGCGTCGGATAACGCGGTTCCGTCGAAATTATCTCGTAATTTGTTAAATTTTCAAGAATAATTGGAATTCTTTGCTTGCAGTGTAATATACATGTATCCTTTTTAGCCTCACAAACAATTAGGAAATGCTATTTTGGCTCGAACGAAATGGGTGTGAATTTATTGAAACATTCAGAAAAATTTCAATTGTCGAAAATGAAGGCACGTCCGGACAGTCGCGCAAAATACTTCCGGGTCAAGCGTTCCTATGGGTATATTCGGGCAACAAATTGCCGTCCGTGATCCAGTTCGCAAATAAATCAGTGATTACCGTTGTTTCGGTCGCACGTTTTTACTTTAAATTGCTTCGAATACTAATTGGAGTACATTTTTAATCCCAACAAACTAAAATATAAAGCTGGGAACTTGGCATTCTAGTTATTTAATTGGAATTTACGGTGCAAGTAAATATTTGAACGGTGTAAAATTGTCTTTAAGTTCTTTAAGTTTGCACATCTTTTAGTTTTTTATAAAATTGTTAGATTGAAAAATTAATGAGACAGAAGACAGGTGAATGGTCTAACTAAGGTATATGTAAGTACACCAATTTTAATGCTGGAATTTTCATTTTTAACATATACGTTAACAAAGAACCACCTTATAAGAAGCCTTTATTAGTACTCTCGAATTATGTACAGGATTTTCGTTATGTACGTTTAATATTGTACATCTTAAAATATCAATAATTTTGTTATCTTTAATGGAACAATGTGTCATATCGGACTTACTGAGACCGAGAGAAACAAGAAGAGGCGGCTGAGAGTTTACGATCAAATAAGCCTGTGTTATTAAAAACTGGACAAGTGACAGCTACGAAAAAAAATCTTCGATCGATAACTGGATAATTCGAATGTCAAAAAAACCATCTCATCGTCAACGGAAATTAAAGCCAAACTGCAGGAAATGGGACTTGTTGAAATTAGTTCAAGGACTGTGAGAAGAAGTAGTGGATGAGGGTTCTTTTATCCCCAGATCTACAAAAAAACCCTAGTTTCTACTAAAAATGTGAAACTCCAATTTTGACTTGCCTGGGGTCACATTTACTGGACCACATAACAGTGAGGACGAGTGGCCTTTAGTAATGATTTAATTTTTAAAAAGATTTTGGTTCTGCTTATGTTAAATATCCTACAGGGTTAAAACTGCACAAAAATCTTGTTACACTCACAATGAAACACAGCACGTGGTTCATAGAATGATTTATGTCCAGAGATATATTAAACAACAATTTACTTTCATATATTGAAGAAATGGTGCTCTTAATAAGAGTCTTGTAACATGAAAACGATCCCAAATACAAAGCCAAAATTGTGACGGTTTGGTTCAAAGACCAAATGATCTTTATAATCTAATTTGACATAAAAACTTTATAAATTTTAATAAACAGATCACAAGAATTCATAAGTTTAAATAAATATAAACTTGGGAAACTGTTGGAATCTAGTCTCGAAGATAGGCCAAAATTTTAAAACAAAAAGGATATTATACTAAGTCTTAATGTAAAACTGAATAACGCAGGTTTGATAATCAAAAATCACTACTACCGTGTATATAGGGCTTCAAAATATTTAATTGAATTTTATGGTATAGGTTAACATTTGTCGTGTTAAAAGAGGTTAATTAATGTTTTGAATATTTTTTAATTTACTCAATGATTGTTTTATTAAATTACGTTGGATATATAATGCCTTCTGATAATATATATTTTTAAAAATTATCAATCTATGGAATTCTTAGGAATTATTTTCATAAAAACGTAGACATTTTTGAAAAAGAAATGTATGTGATTTTATGATATTTTTGGCATAGAATTTAAACAAATTCCTACAATAGAATAAAAATGTATTATCGCAAATAACTAAATAAATGTTACTGTTGTCTCAATCACAGGCTTATACTTTAAATTGCTTTCAATACCTAGCGGAGTTTACTTCTAATCTCAGCTAACTAAAATATGGGTTGGAACTGGGGAATCGAATTATTTAATTGGAATTTGTGGTGCAAGTAAATACTTGAACGGCAACAAAAAGTAGTTGTAAAAGTTCCGATTGTCTTTAATTAAAAGTTTGGAGTGGGTGCACTATTATCCGACACCCATTAGAGAATAAATGGCACCTTTATGAAACTGGTGCGCATCTAATGCATATGTAAATGAAGTCATAATTTAGCCACAGTTTAAACTTGCGGCAACATATTCAGATAAGTTTATCGATCATTGTTGATGCAAACTAGAAAATTAAGTTATTACATGTTTGGTGAACGGTTAAATTTCGCTTACAACTTTGCCTTCAAAAGTAAGAGGTGGTGAAAAAATGGGTAATTTGTCGTGAGACGGGACGCATTTTATACGAAACTGCGATTATATTTCCTGAGTGCCTTTAAATGGTGTATCTTATGGCAGAATATGCATAATAAAATTCACCGGTTATGATAATAATAATATTAAATTTCCACTTAATAGTCTATTCACGAGGGAACTATATTATTACATTAATTAAATTATGAAATTTACATTTATCGTCGCCATGTTATCAGATATTTAGTAACATATAAGGAAATGGTTTCCAATTGGTTTCCGATAAAATTTATTTCGGTCACAAGTTGTTACGCTTATTAAAAATTGTATTTAAGAGATAAAGTAGGAATCGGAAAAATAATTTCCTCGGAAATTACATGACATGAAAGCTCTTTACTAGTTTCCTGAAAAATTGCTTTTGACTGAACTATTACTGACGTAATGATCAATATATTATTTTTGTAAATAATATTGTCTAATAATTCATAATTTAACTTGATAAAATATAAAATAGAAATGTAAAGTTAAATAAATTCACTTTCAGTGAGGAGAAATAAACATTGCACTCTAGAGAATTGAAAAATAATAATATAACATGAAACACCAAGATCTAAATGTTGCTGATATTGTTTAAAACTTATGATGCTTCCGAAAAATGGTTTACAATGCTTAAGAAATATGAAACAACATACTCAATTAAAAATACAAAAAATTTCTTGTATTGACAGACAAATTAGAAAAATCAATAAACAACATCCCTTCTTGTCCTCTAGATAAATAAAAAATTGAGTTATACAATGTCGGGGTATCTATAAAAAATAGACTGAATTAACATACCTTGAAAGGATTTCAGTAAAGAAATCATTGGTATCATAAAAGAATATTTGAATAAAACTAAAAATTTGCAGAAAAATATATTGTTTATCCTCCGGAATTTTGACGGAGAGTACTTTGAAGTGATGATTCCATGTTTAATAGAACAAAATCAGATGGTAAAAATTACATATATCGTCCTCCACGGTGGAGGGGTTCTTTTCCTTAGTAAAATGGATCGTCTCGTACATAGAAACATCATAAGAGATGTAATGGAACCATTTGCTAACGATAATTTACCAATTACATGAATGCATGATTATGGTATGAAGATATTGAAGAAAAAAGTATCTTTAATAAGATAAAATTTAAGGTAAATATCAATAATTTTACAAAAAATATACTAAATTTGAACAAAGTAAATGAAATTTTAATTTGTGTCATTTATTTGCTGCTGAACTGGTTAATTAATTCGATTAAACTAATTTTATTGCTTGCATCGCGACGAAAACAATTCTTGGTGGCACAACAAGAATAAAATAAATGTAATTAGGTGCGTCGGAAGGTATATTCCAACAAACAGCTCGTAAAAATCCTGAGACGACAAAGCGGAATCCATCCGCCACAGGCTATAATACAAATTTAATTAAACAAAAAAAAACATTACAAAACGATGTAGCGGCGTTATCCTCAAAGGACTAGTGTTGTTCCTTGGGAGGATATTCTCATTTGTAGTCGGTACGTATTGTTTGGGGGGGTTTCATTATACGCTTGCCAGAGGCTCGCTTTTATAATTTCAAATGTTTGTTGTTTATGCCTGCCACACTCTGAATCCGAACGACAGGCCGTTTAAAGGCTTTTTGTTTATTTCCTCCCAACTATTGACAGTGGCCTGTTTAAAAGTCGCTTATCGTCGGCATTACTACCAGAACTGGGCCATGCAAATGTGGCCGGCTTTATGTCTTCAATAGCCTAGTCCTTGTATCAAGTCGTAACTAAGGCTTTTACATGCATAAACGTAAGAATATTCAGGGGAGTTTAATCGAAAATGTATTGGAATTTATGCCGTCACAATCCAAAAACCGGCGAAGTTTATGACCGAAAACGCGGATGGAATTTGTAGACGTATCGATTTTGGTAATATGTGCATTAAACAAGGTTGAATGATTGGCCGATGGAAATCTATTTGATCCGGCGTCCCCTTCAATGTTCATGCAATTGAACGGTTCAAGAGGCGAGTCTACTTTTCTCTCGCTTCTCCTCATATCACGTGGGGCGATGAAAACTAATGCGGGAATTGAATATTTTTCCACGTGTGAACTGGAAAATGATCCTTCAATACGCTCATCATTAAGTTTCAATTTGACAGTAAACTGACTTTTTACAATATCTCTTAAATTTTAATTTGCTTTCAAACTTTATACTTTTATTATAATTACCTCTATTAATGTTTAAAATCGGTACCAAATAGGCCGCCGACGAACATGATAAATGAAGGATTATATATTTTTTGGCTCCATGTTTCGAACACGACCCAAAATCCGGGAGTTACCGCTGATGAATTATTGGCTCACAATTTTTGTAAAGTTCGAGATGATTTATTATATATACATAAAGTATCAATTGTTAGAAAATTCTAGAAAATATATTTTTGTTTAATTTGCTTGATCATTCTCTTGTTATGTCGAACTTTTTGCATAATTTGTTTATGTGAATTTTTTAAATTGACTAAAATTTTAATATTTAATTGTTCCAATAATGGATTGAATATGTCATTGTTTTAATTCATGAATTTTCTACAGTCGTTAGAGGTCTATTGATACTAAAATTATTTTTTATAATCAAAAGCAAAAAGTAAAATATTAAATTTTAAATCAAAAATTTTAAAATTTTGTTTTTTTCCAATAAAAGTTATTAAAATGTTATGTAGACCATAACATATGTAACAAATTAAAAAACGTAATCATTTTATTAAAAGAACGATTCTTTTTAATTTAAATTAATTTTGTAATTATTAAGTATCTAAACATTTCTTAACCCCTTTATATACGGATATCTTTATTTACATAGTTTTTTATATAACTTTTTATTTCGAGAAGGGTTCATAAGTAAAGCAATCAAATGTACACTATAGCTCATATGTAGGGCAACTTTAGAAATAAAAATATAAATAAAATTGATAAAAGTGTACGTTTAAATATCCATATTATTGTCAGTTATGCAGTATGTTTGATAAAAACAATACATCAATATAATTGTATATTAGTGGGTTATTAGTTTAGGTATTTGTTAATATTTAGGGTCAAAAATAGAGTAACTTTAAAATAAAACAACGTTATGTACATTTAGCCTTCTTTTATTTCGTATCTAGTATCATATCCATTATTTTTAATAACTTCTAAACACCATTTCTTCATTGATTTTGGTAGCTTAGCTCGAAATTTCTTTCGAGTGATTTTGAACTTCTTCGTAGAGTTCTTTCATATTTGATAGCCTTTTTGCAGGGATTTTCCGATCAGTTTCTTCTCAAAGGTTTTCCATTGGATTGAGATCTGGGTTTTGTGCTGGCCAAGGCACGACACGTACCTTGTGAGAAGCGAACGATTTTTTAACTAACTTAGACGACCTTAAACTGATGTTACCTTCGTCAAATGAAAGCATATGATTCTAGAGAATGTCACCATAAACAAAATGATTCATTATCCCGTCTAACTTAACCAGAGGGCCCATGCTAAACCCAGAAAAATATACCAAATCTTAACGACTCCTCCACCATGCATCACTGTATATATGTACATATGTATATAAAACAGATATTACCTTTTTTTTTAAATGAATTCTTATAATTATTAAAGCATTTTTAAATTGTACACAAAATTCTGGGTCTATTAGTATTATGAATAGTTTTCCTATTTTCGTTTGTTTCTGAGGTATTTATTATATATAAAAAAATTGCACCAATAAGGAATAAAAGCAATTATGCAGTTAACTTTTCTTCTAACTATAATTGAGGGGGACATTAATAATAATTACATATCAAATTAACAAACGTGATTTTTCTACATTTTGGAACAATTAGTACAAATAAAATTATGCCATATCATAAAATTACTAACAAAATAGATAATAATAGATATTTGAAAATACTGCAATAACCTAAAGTCTCCAGAAATTTATAGTAGATATAATCTGTTTTCCTGACTATTTCTAGAATAAATGAAATAGTCAGACAAATATAAAAAAATGATAAAAATGGAAATTGTCGTAAGAAACTTAACACCTGGTGAAGTGGCAACGTTTTAGTTCTCTATAAACATCGAATGATGTTATGTTGTGTTACGATCACCTCATAAAACTACATATAATATTAAATAAAATTGAAAATGAATGAATGAATACTATTTCTTTCAAAATGTTTTTCATTAATTAATAATTAAATACTAATAATAAATTATAATTAAATACTAAATTTGCTTTTGTTTTTAAAACAACCAATAAGATCCTGATTTTGTGAATATTTATTTTACCTTAATAATTTTCTAACAACCTCAATGAAAGTTGGTTAAATTTTTGAAATATGAAATGATTTAGATCGATAACACATTTAGAAGTTGGGGAAAGTGGTTAATTACACCCTGAGGATGTGGCGGCCATGAATATTCAACAAAACAAAAACTTTCCTTAAAATATCGTTTGTTTCCCATAACAACTCGTCTTAAACTTGTTCGAACACATTTTTAACTGGCAAAGTTCCTTCCATCGATCAAAGCCGGTAGAAACGTTAACCGTGGCAAAAGTAAAAAATTACGATGCTCGAGTAAAATCCAACAATGTTACAATTTTTACGACCTCCATAAAATCTTACTCGTGCCCTCAATTAAATAATATCAGTCTGGATAATCAGGCAGTCCAGAATTTCCACTTATATTAGCATAATATTTGTGGCCTTATCTCGACGCAATCGCTTTGTGGTATTTCGTAGTGCGTTTACATTAAGCCACGTCATGCGAGTGGAAAACCGGAACACTATATAAATGATACAGTTCCTTCTGTTGGGAAAAGCTTTTCACAATTTTTTTTGTCTCCGAATGTTCCGTGTGCCCGGGTATTTCCGCACACGGTTTTAAGTAATAGCATCATAAAAGACATAAACGACAAGCGCGAATTGTTTATGAATAAAATCATGAGGAGTAATGTGCTTGTTTTGTTATATATTTTTTTGTTTTCCGATTTTCATTTTATAAGCCCATCCATTGTTAAAGACGTATTATAGTGGTTTAATAGTTTTATTCCCTTTGTAGTAAATTTGAACAAAACATTTATAAACGTTTAAATTCCACCGGCGATTTATGATTGATAATATTCCCTATTTAATAATTAATTCCATCCGAATGGGTATTGAACGGACTTATGTATATTTCATAGAATTAATCATTGTTATTAGCCAAAAATGGGAAATAATTGTTTGTTAAACATGCAATTATATAATCTGTTGTCGTTTTTAACATGGTGTCAAAAAACCTTCGATTGTGTAATGAAATTCAATAATAGCTTTTGTATTGAGGGTTGATTACCGTAATTTAACATATTACACGTTCAAAGCTTCGTACGTAATATACTTTATTAACATAATGCTACAATAATTTGCAGTTCTGTGGCAGAGAGAGTAAACCACAAAATAATTTTTTGTGAGGGCTGTTTTAATTTTTAAACGGATGTGACGAACATTTTTTTATTTATGGGCGTGTGCCGTGGCAGAAAATTTCCCTGAACAATCATACGTTTAGACGCTCTTCCCATTAAGTTAGGGAGAAAAGGTCGCTACGAATTGTTATACTCGTTTTTATTTCCTTTTAAATCTTGTTTAGCGAAGTTGGGCTCGTTTTTGAGTAAGTTCGACGACGTTGGTTCGAATCCATTGTTAACCGAATTAAATTCCTTTGAATTTGTCTTGAGCCCGAAAGACTTTCGTTTCCGCGTTACTTTCGATTAGGTAACTAATTAAATAAATTATTCAGACACAACACTGTGCAATTTTTCGACCGGATCAGCTTTAAAATTAATTAAACTAAAGCTGTGCAGTCTTTCGGGATTGCCGGGGCCAAAATATTTTAATCCCAGTCGAAACACACACACATGACAAAAAGAATATAATTTCGTTTCGGCTTACGTGGCAGTTTATGAATGGCTTTAATAAATTTTCATAGTGTTGCTTTTTGTCAACGTGCCGACGCTTGTGGGGCATTTTTATTTTTAGCAATCCGACGTGGAAATGTAGCCGACATCAAGCGGTCTTTTAACTTCGTAATAATTTAATTTTCGCCAGTTTAACACCAAACGGACCGGACTTAAATTCCGCATATTATCAGCGTATTTAATGAAATTCGGAATCCGGGGATTTTTGCAATTACGCGGGTTATGAACATTTCGTGCCGTTTGACTGATGTGGAAGGATTAATTGTTTTTGTTCTTTCAAAATTACTTGATTATTATATTACTTATTTCGGTGCACTAAGAAACAACCCAAATATATAATAATATTTTTTATTAAACTAGTCTCAAGTCTTCACCGTGCTGCCATGAAGAAATTAATAAAATTTCATTTCAATATATTAATTGAATAAAAAGTTACAGAGACATTTTGAAGTGATATCTATTTGTTTAAAATTATAAAATATGTTATATTCAAATCGATTTTTATACACGAAATAAATATCTGATATTTCACAATATTTGTAATCAAACTTCAGTACATTAATAACAGCAAAAGAACGTTCAAAATGAACATTCATGAAATGATAATTACTTAAATTATTTAAGTTCCTTATAAATTTATTAATATAACATAAAAAGTCATATAAATCCAAAGGATAATTTTAAATTTTAAAATAAATTAGTAAATATATTTGGGAAATCTAAGGAAAGTGACATCTTTTAAGAATAAATCACAAAATAAGTGTGAATATACAGTAGTGTCCCTAATCACAGTAAAATATGTTAAAAATATGATCTGTACTACCTGTATTGTTTACTGTTACTTTTGTGTCTGTTATTGTTGTGTCTACTTGTCAATTTAATTTTATTCTTTAAACAATAAAAATGTTGCTATAATAATGGCCACAACTGTATATTTACTTAAATAAATATTTCCTGCTCAAGTTATAAAAATATATTTTGTGTACATTTAAACTATTATGGTTTATCTTTAATATGTATTAAATATGATTACGAAATGCTTAATTAATTTCCAACCATTTTTCCTTTGAAGATTGGTGCAGACTTATCTAAAAAATATGCTCCAACATGTCGGTGTCAACCATATTGGCTTACCTTGTATATTTGGAAAGATCTTCAGAGCACGATAATATCTTTATTTGTAGGAAAATTATTTTTAAAATTAATTTCATCGGAATTTTAATTATTTAGAAGTTTTTAAAATTCATAAAACATGAATATTTTTAATTAAGTGTTGTTTCAGATTATAATTGAAAAGGGATAATTAATTTTAATACGAATAAATATTATTAAAAGTTCAAAATTCATTATTATTCAATTTATATTTTAGTAAATTAAAACTGGCGACTCCACCATTTTTTAACATAATATAAGAAAAAGAATATTTCTCAAATAAATATACATTTAATACATTTTTAACAATGTAATAATGAAAATAAATGAATTTGAATAGATAAAAATAAGACTTTTTTATGTTGTTAAAAGGATAGGTAAGTGAATTCCATAATGATCGTATTTCAGAAGTTAATTAACTCGATGAATTTTATCGATTTCATATAAATTTAAAACTGCTCATACAATTAATTAAAATAATTTATTTTGTCCCACAAAATAATGTATATAAATAATTTAATATGATAGTAAATAATTTTAAACTGGAGACAGTTTTAATTTCAAATTTGAATTGTGTATGAATGTATTAATTATTTAATAATGTTTATTACAGTTCAACTTTGAGTATTGATCTTACTTTATTATTACGTAAACATTATAATTATATAAATAATTTATATAAAAATTTTAAAGAGATGAATAAAAATTTACAAAAGTACTTCTTTGTTGTTATTCAAAACAATTTTTAATATATTTTGAAATGAAACACTCAACCACTCTAGTAAAAGCAAAATAAATAAAACAGAAACGATTTAATTGGTTTTCGTTAAATTTTGCCTGCACCTGCAGAAGTTAACAAATTGGCCGGCAACAGTGTTGAAAAGCCTTTGTGATTGTTTCCTAATAAACCTAGTTAAGCGATCGAAAAACCGATGATCGCAACCCCACGGAAAGTGTCCGCCGGACCGAAATCCGATCCCGACGTCAAAGTAAACGTACCGCGGACGACCGTAACGGCATCCGGAGCGGGTTTTTCATCAAAGGATGCAAACGAGCCGTCCGACGAATCCGACACTCGCGGCGAGTGTCGCGGTGCACCACCGATTGTGCGGCCCGTACTTTGGTTTCCGGCCGGCTTAATAAAGAGTACGATCGGGCGTAAACACGTCCGACGGTTCGGGGGAGCGCACGTGGGGCGGCAGATTGACACACACATACACACACACCGTAAGGGACGGTAGGGCGCCGAAGCAGGGATCGATCTCCGTTCCGGACTGTGCCGCAGTCGATGCCGGAGTCCGGAGCGGTGTCGTGGTCCGGACCGCGCGTCGCCATGTACCACGACTATTTTCGGAGCACGCCGCCGCTCATTCATTCCCGCCTCTACAGAGTCACAGGTAGATTATTGGGGGGGCGTTTGGTATGCGACCGTCTTGAGTTTTGGTGTGATTTCGTGTTTTTTTTTTACGAATGGTTCAGTTGTTGGTGGTGGTGTGTGGAGGTGGTATACTGTTTAACATTTTGACGGGTTCCTTTTTCAGGGGAGGCACGTGCTTGGTCCAAGGATACGTGAGAAATATCCTTGCCCTAACAAAATATGATTTGATAAGCAAATATTATTAATGTTTTAGTTTTAAAAATATTTTTATTAAATTATTCATGTATGGTGGTAAACTCTTATTTATCTAAAAAAATTGAATTTCTAAAATTTATTTTAATTTTTCATAAAGAATTTTTGGGTGTGTACAAAATAAATAATTTTTTACATTTATACATTTAAATTACATATTAAAAAATTAGAATAATTTAGTAATAACTAAAAAATCAATTTTGAAATATTTAACATATATACAAAGTTGGAACCTGAAATTGTTACGTAGGAAATAAATTGTGACTTCAAGAGCATAAATAATTCATTTGTTTCAACAGAAATAAGAATATTTCCAGCTGAATCAACCCTTAATTAAAAGTATCCTTCTCCAATGGGAAAAGGTCCGTTCGGGTAAATTGAAATTCCGGTGAAATTAATTAAAAAATCAAATAAGTTTGCACGAATTACAAAAACAATCAGATTTGTAAATTGGCTCTTTTATTTCTTATTCTTAAATGCTTACGAAAATTGAAAAGTGACAATTATTATTTATGAAAATATCAATTTCTTTTGCATCAACAATTTTAAATTTACATAAGATCCCTAAATTTTTAGATTAATTTATTTTTTTAAGAAATATTTAGAATATACATTTTACCTTCAGTCGATTTAATTATCATAATTAGATATAAGCATTTGGAACAAAATGTCCTTATTAAAAATTGGATTTTCTTACGTTTTATAAAAGTTAATGAATGGAGATTAATGTAAAAATGGAAATGCCATTTTTAATACTAAAAAATATTAAAAGTGTAGTATTCATTATGAGTATAATATCTGAATTTAATTACATATAAATTTGATGGAATTTCTCATTTAATTAATACACTAACAATCTAAAACTATATTTTATAAAATTGATGATAATATTATAAAATTTTAAGTATTAATCTAGTTTTTCTTACACTTTTCATATTCATATGTATTTTTTTTTTAAATCAACAGTTAAGGAAAATACTTTATAAAATTTTTATAATCTTAATTATTTTTTATATTTAATATATTTTTTATAAGTATTAACTTAATGCTTAAAATCCATTTCTTACACACTTATATTGGTAATTTTGATTTTTAAAATTGTCTTTCGTTTTGTTTTTCTTTTAGTTGATGGAATTATTGATAAGGATGGAAAAGACAATTAAAAATTATTATAAAATAAAGCAGGAATTAATATTTTAGTTTATAATCAATACAACTGTGATATTTAAAATTAAAAATTAAAATATAAAATTTGAAAAACTACTACAATGGTTTATACATTTTTCATTTTTATAGGTATTTTTTTTTAATTAATAGTTGCAAGTAGGAAAATACTTTTATAATTTAATAATTTTAAAAAGCTTTTCTTTTTTGTTTAAAATACTTATTTCCATCTTTTTGAATTTTAAAATTGTCTTGATTAGTGGAATCTTTGACTTAATTTGTAAAAAAACTTTTATTTCTTTTAATATTTGTTTATAAATTTTTGTTTGCCAGTATTTTGAAATTGCCAAAATCTCTAATGTAACTAATAGTATTTTTAAATTGCAAAATAGAGATTTTTATATTTTCGGGTTTAAAATCCGTATCTTTCTTTTAAAATTGTAAAAATTGTTTCGTAAACTTAGTTTTATGAAATTGTGGATAAAAATAAGAAAATAAATGTATTTTATATTTTATTGCCTTCTAAAATTGGGGAAATCGGCCACTTAATTGAGAAGCATCCTTTTATTTTTATTAGATTTCAAGAGTTTTGTTCTAACAAGTACATTAAATTAAAATAATGTGGATTTTAAAAACGCTTTTGTCGTCTTTTAACTCCAGACATTTTATTGGATTTTAAAATTGGTAGATTCGACATAGTAAAATTTTTACATTTTCTACATTTTAATATTTCTCATGTATGTTTTAAAATTAATTAATTTGCCATTGCAACATACCTTTGTTATTAAATCTTTACATCCTTTAACCATATCATATTCTACAATTTCCCTTGAATACTTTTAAAAATATTTTATCTTTTATATTCGCAAATGAGCATTTTATTACAATAATAATTTCAAACAAAAATCTGAAACGGTTTAATTAAAAATAGAATTTTAACATAATAAAGACAAAGGACGTACTTATAATTATGTTCGCACATATGCATCTACTTTACATACATTTAAAACTAAACCAACATGAAATAACATTGTTGACAAACGACTTTGAGTCATAGAAATGAAATTAGAAATTTCTGGGCACATACCTGAAATTTACGTATAAAATTATATACATATTAAAATATAGAACTAAAAAAAACTTTAAGACTTCTTGCTTTGACTGCTGTTTAAACTTCAGCTAATTAATGTTAACAAGCTTGCAGATCTTAAACAAACTGCACATAGATCGTTCCTCAAGCAATTATGTCTGGTCTCAAAATTAGTCTAATGGTGTCGTACAAAGTGATTGTGTCCCGCTCCGTATCTTCCAAGTTTGTTGTGCTAATTCCCATTCCCAACTTTGATTTGGCTTTATTTATTTTACAGTCGAACATACAGTCAATAGAATAAGCAAACATCGCTTCATAATTAAGCAATGTTTGTATTTTTGCCGTTTGCATTTTCGGTTGAAATTTCAAAATCCAAATTCTCCGCCGTTTTGCGTTGAATTATGCAGATATGTTAATTAAATGAATGCGGAATTGTTACACTTCAACCGGAATGGAACACGCGACAGTTGCATTATACCGCGATTTCGTTCGTTTATGCAATAATTAAAATGGAGTCGATTAATATACTGACTTTAATTAATAACCGAATCAACTTCATTAATTAGCATACTCTGTATTTTACGAATAGGTGAAAGTAACTTTACATTTTTTCAGCAGGGACGCTCCAGCACGAACTTTTTTTGACGTTGAATTGAAATTACGGAACTGCGCCTGAAATTCGTTTGTAGTCAGAAAGTTTGCTGCTGAATGTGTATTTATTATAACTCGTTTATTTAGTTTTTTCATTTTTATATATTTTTGAGAATAACGAAAACAAAACAAGCAGTACAAATACAAAAAACTCAAAATAAAAAATTACAAGTAGCCACGACATTGTTTTTCAACAACTAAAAATTTTAGTAGTTTACAGTAGTGGTCATTATTTAAAATATTAAATATTTTAGCCATTCTAATTCTATAAAATGTTACATACATTTTTCTGAATTGAGCTGGGCATAAATATAGCATTTTTAATTTTGAAAGAAATTTTTAATCATCACATATGTGTTATTTATTGTAACATTAAAGGGCACATCTAGTTTTAAATTTTTGAAAATTGAAAAATTGTTTCAATATTACGGGTGTCAACGAATCCATTAGACAAAAATAGTCTCATCTTTTTTTAGGTCATCATGCAAGAAGTGGCCCTTAACTCTTTGTATTAATATCCTTTATGTTTTATAATTTAGGTCTCTCCGCTGCACATGACCATTTTCCAATAATATACGACAAGTTTCTTGAATCGCTGACAAGAGTTCGTTTAAATTTGTATATTTTTTATGTTATTTGGTTATAAACATAGTAAGACAAAACCTTGATACTTTGGTCTTAACTAATACGTCACAATTTTGGATTTGTGTTTGGCATTTTTTTCGTGTAGAAAAATATTTATTAAAAATGTCATTTCTTCAATATATGGAAGCAAATTGTTTTTTAATATATCCTTATATATAAATTAGTCTGAGGTTAAACGAACCCCCATCCATTAACCATCTTCTCAAAGACCTTAAACTAATTTCAGCAAGTCTCATTTCCTCCAGTTTGACTTTAATTTCAGTGGTCGATAAGTCTGAATTGTTATTTGGCAATCGGATTATCGGGTTATATATATTCTTCCAAGATTTTCGAACACATATTTTTTTATAGTTACTTTACTAGCTTTTTTCTAATATTTTAATATTATCAGAAACAACCGACTTATTTAACTGTAAAAATTTATAATATTATTTATCACTTCTTGTTCCTCCTGGTCTTGGAATTTCTGAATTATAATTTTATTACAGTTTCACTTCGATCAATGATTAAATAATCATAATAAACAAAAGTCTGCTAGTAAATAATCGATTTAAATTCACAAGTAGCAATTAAAGACCAAAACGTAAAAAGTTGCTATACTTTTGTCATTGAGAAATAAAAAAGTACGCAATTTTTTAAACAACAATAACAGAGAAACAATAAACATTATGGGTATCGCCATTCTCATTTTTAGAAAGTTTCTATAATTATGTCCACTATTGTAAGTAAGACGATTTAAGATTCTCTTTAATATTTTAACTTTTTAAGATTTTAAAAAAATTAAAACTATAATTTTTATAATTAAGTACACAGAATTTTTTAAAATTTTTGAAATTCTCATGTTATTTATTACTTCACAATAATAGCTCAAATTTTGCTTTTCATTTTATACACTTTTATACACTTTTTTAAAAACACAGCGCTACAAATTGTTCCAGCTCCACCAATATTGCCAATAATTCTCCCCTTTCCAAAACGCAAACGGAACGTGGAAAGATAATTCAGAAACAGTATTGATAATTCCCGTTTGCCGGTGCCACATTTTTCGCTTTGCACTTTAACAACAGCACCGTATTTACGACAACGTCCGAATAAAAACTGTACACATACAGCCAATGGAGGTGTCGTTTTTCAAAACTCTCAAATTCAGCCGGCGGCTCAAGTCGGCCATCGAATTAGCTTTACCAAACAAATTTATGTAGGGAGAAATATACCCACCCGACAGAGGTTTTATTGCTAGGATCGGAATAAATCTTTACCGGCAACGACCGGAATATTCCAACGTATTAATTATGTTGTGACACATGTGATTAAACACATTCGAATTATAACCAGATAACATTTCTATTTGTTACACATTTTGTGTGCTATAACAATATTACTAGGGTATTTTATTGAATCTCATATATCAGGCGTTATTTGGAGGATTCAAATGTTTATTTTGTATTTTGATACACAACGAATATGTCTATTAATTACCACACTTATTCCTCTCGTTGGTGAATAAATTCACGTTCACGCATCTATCATTTAAATTATTCTGATGGATTGTTTTGCGGCTTTGCTCATCATGTTTATGTACATATTTCCAACATGTAAATTAATAATTCAAAAGCAAACATTTAATCCAAACAAATTCACCCATATTGCTAAAACCTTCCTTTTATTGTCGTCCAAAGTCCACCTACATCGAAATCGTTCCTATTAAATTGCGTTATGAAGCGGATTACAATATTTTTGGGAAGTCGAATAATTTAATAAAGCGAAAATATAAATTCAGTTACGGTGAACGGTTGCGTGCATCGAATGTTGCGTGCATTCCTGAAAGTCCAATTGAACGTTCTGGCGGTTAATTAGCATTCGGAATGATTATTTGATCGGGCACAAGATAAAGTACGAACACGGTTAATTAATCTTCATGCGGTTATGAAATTGAACCAACGGTTCCCGTTTTGTTTATACTAGTCATAAATCTCGTCGATCAGAAACTGTGATTCAACTGTTTAATAATCAAATTAATGTTGACTTAAGGCAACAGATATTTACAAAAAAAATTATATAGAAGAAGCTGTATATGAGTCTGTTAATCCTAAAAAGGTTTCTGAGAAAGTGGAAAATGGAGAAGACAAAGATAATCCTTAAAGTGTAATTTGTTTTTGGTGAGATTCAATATTCTTGTATAATATAATTTTGTACCAAAATATATGTTTAAGCGTTTTTATTTAAAATTATTATTATATGTTTTTTATACATTTTTATATTGGCGATCGATTAACTGAAGAGAATTTTTGAAGGAAATCCCTAATTATGTTTTTAACCGTTCAATGAATTTTAATGTGTTCAACCACCACATTTACGTGGCAATTTAGAATAGCTTATATATAAATATAAATTAAGCCGTGTATGTTTTAACAAAATTAAATTGAATATTATAAAACGAAAATATTAGTTATTAATGTTTTAAGATGCACAAAATTAAACATAAACACCCTGTATAAAATTTGGGATTACTAATAATGTTTCCTTATAAAATTAAATTTGTAGTATCAAAATTGGTGGCTAATGAATAACTCAATAACTTGAAAAATATACATGTTCTACTGTAAATAAGAAAGTTGATGTCACTTCCGGAGAAACCGGAAATGAAATGATGTTCAAAATAAATTGAAATAAACCTCTTTAAGTTAAATTAAAAAAGTTTCAAATTTATATTCTTGTTCATTCTTCATAAACTTCTAAAGGTTTTGATTCAAAATTTAATGACTTCTGTTCAGCGAAATTGTTATGAAGTTTATGAATTTTATTCTTTTATCGTTAGAAGGTAAAATGATTTTTCTGATAAGTGATTATGCGATTAGTGCTTTTTGAGATGTGGTCGACGATTTCTATGTTTTGGCCATCAAGTACATTCTTAATTATTTTGTTAATTTGATATTTGTAGAGCAACTTTAGAAATTTTCATTTTTCTTGATAAAAGTGTACGCTTAAATATCCATATTATTGTCAGTTATACAATATGTTTGATAAATACAATACATCAATATAATTGTTTATTAGTGGGTTTAGTCAGGTATTTATTAATATTTGAGAAATATTCAAGGGTCAAAAGTTGAGCAACTTTAAAATAAAACAACTACATTTAGCCCTCTTTTATTTAGTACCTAGTAGCATATCCATTATTTTTAATAACTTCTAAACATCTTTTCTTCATTGACTTTAGTCAGTCAGTAGTTCGAAATTTCTTTCCAATGATTTTGAACTTTTTCATAGAGTTCTTTTATATTTGACAGTCTTTTTGCAGGGATTTTCCGATCAATTTCTTCTCAAAGGTTTTCTATTCGATTGAGGTCTGGGTTTTGTGCTGGCTAAGGCATGTCACGTACTCTTCGAGAAGCGAACCATTCTTTAACTAACTTAGACGTATGTTTCGGATAGTTGTCGTGCTGGAAGGTTCGCTTTAAACTGATGTTACCTTCGACAAATGAAAGCATATGATTCTAGAGAATGTCACGATAAACAAAACGTTTCATTATCTTGTTCAACTTAACTAGTGGGCCCATGTCAAACTCAGAAAAACATACCAAACCATAACGTCTCCTCCATCATGCTTCACAGTGGGTATTTGGGATTATACTTTTCTTTAATTGGTCCTCTCAGCTATGAAATACCATCAGATTTGAATAATTGGAGCTGACTCTTATCGGAAAAGAAAATTATTTTCCATTGCCCATCTGATCAGTTCACAAGTTCTCTTGCAAATAATAGTTTCGCTGCTCTATAGTTTGTAGAAATGACAGCTTTGCTAGTCTTGCATTTTCTACCTCTTTTAAGAACTTCTTCCAGTGTATTTCTTCTGTTAAAATTAGAAATCGTCCTTAAAATGATTGATTTGTTTAAATTTAATTCTACTACAATTTTACTTTGTTTTCACCATTTCGGAATTTGTCTACAATTTGTTGTTTAATTTGTATCGTTAAATGAACACTTCTAGGCATTTTTATTTTTAAGAAAAGATGTCGAGCACAGAAATAAATTATAAAATCAATTGTTTGGAATATAGGGTTTGGTTGCTTTACTTATGAACAGTCCGAAATAAAATGTATAAAAACTACGTAAATAAAGATATCCGTATATAAATTGAGGTGCGAAATGTTTAGACACTTATTAATTATATTATTATATATTATTATTTTTTAGATAATAAAAGCTTAATTTGAAATAATTTGCTTCATTATTATTATTACGTAATCTTTCATTTCTATTGTCAAAAATTTACAATTCTTTAATAGTTTAGTTTTAATAAAACCTTAAAAGAAAGTAACTAACTACTTTATTAAGTTAAATTTTTCACAATTTTCATTTTACAAAATATTATTATATTAATACTTAATTTATGTTTTTCTGTCAAATTTTTGAATTATAAAAGTTTTATTATCAATAATTTGTTACACATTCTGTAATATCTTTCATTTCTATTGTTAAAAATTTACAATTCTTAACAATAAATTCTTTAATAAAACCTTAAAAGAAAGTAACACAAAAATAGTTAATTTGATATTGTGTAGGTGGCAGTGCGGCACGTGTCGCCTGCACAAAAGCAAGGACATAACTTAAAGAACATAAAATGTTCATAAATTCATAAAAGCCGTTTGGCGAGCTTCGAACGCAGCTGGACGTTGAAATCTTTATGGCGTCGCGAACGAAACAAAAAGGGGAGCCGGCGGTCGCGGAGACGCTCGCTCTTATCTCCCTCTGGAAATTGTACACAATCATTTGAACCGGATTATAAAAAAAAATATGATTGTAGAAATAAATGTTCGCTGTGTGAAACGGTGTGATTGATTGTCGAGAAACGTGAACTTCATTGTGCTCCTTGAAACAAATGCAGGATTAGACAACAATGGGTTTTGTTGCCGCCCTTCTTTAAGAAATGATGATTTATTGACCGTAAAACACTTCCTTTTTTCCTTGTGTGCGCCGAATAAACAATTTTCTGTTGATGGACGTCTATAAAAATTTTCAATTTGTTTTGTGAGTAATATTTTGAAAGCTATTTTTTCTTATTAAGATAATTGTGTAGATACTTTTATTGTCGTAAAAACAATATGTTCGAATCGAATACGGGAATCTAAAAGCAATTTTTTAGTAGTTTTATTTTATTTTTTTATCTAGAGCTTTGGATAATCCCATTTCTTTGGATGGAGTAGACGATTCTTTTTCATAATTTCAATTTATTTGCATTAACCTTGTTTCATAGGCAAATTTTATTCAAAAATGCAATCCATTCTCCAGCATCAATCTTTCTCCTGCTTTACATATGATTGGTTCACCAATAAAATCAACTTCACCGAATGAAAACCGTGCATCTAATCTCGGTTTAAAGACCTGATACGATGACGAAATTACATTTAAATAGAGATTTTGATTAAAGTTCGTCGATTCAAAAGTTTGATTAAGTTTCTCTTAAGTCGATTTGTTGTTTTTCATGAAAATCACAGGTTGCCATAACGGGTCGATTATAAAAACATTTGCATGATGTATATTTATGTCTTTATTATCAGCATTTTGTATGGAAAAATAAAAATCCGGGTCGCATTTGCTACATAATATACTTTTAATGGTTTTTGCATGATTACATAAGAACAGTTTTTACGCAATTTATTGGACAGGGTTAAAACAATTTTTGCATGGAATTTATAACATTCATCACGTAAATGTTCCATTATATTAGTTTATTTTATAAATTTAAAATTTGATTTTAAAAATCAATTTTTATTATGGTCTAGTAACAACTAATTGTAAAATCATTTGGTAGTACTAAATTAAATTTATTGTTGTGGTAAATGGTGGATAAATGAAAATATTTATGACAAACTACACTATATATCACTCATATGTATATCCATTTTCTAAACATTTTTTTAGATATTTCTTTCGAGTAATTTTGAATTTCTTCGTAGAGTTCATTCTAATCAGACAGTCTTTTTGCATGGATTCAGGTTTGGGCTTTGTGCTAGCCAAGATATTACAGGTACTCCTTTAACTAAATTAGATGTGTATTTTGGATCGTTATCAGGCGGGAAGATCATGCTTCACAGTAGGTCTAGTTTGGCTTTCATTAATTGGTCTTCTCACCCATGTACTTCCATCATATTTGAATAATTAGCGACTTCGGAAAACAAAACTGTCCAGTTCATATATTCTCTTGCAAAAAGTAGTCTCACTCCTCTATTTTTTGCAGAAATTAAGGGATTCTTTGCTGGTTTTCTTCCATAGAGCCTAGTTCCTCCTAGTCTTCGTTTTGTGGTATTCAGCGACACACTAATTTTGTTCCATTTTTCATCCAAAAACATAAATATAAGCGCAAATAATATTGAAATACATTACCTGACCTGTCTAAACATCAATTCTATTACCATATCTTGGATTGGTATAAGGAATATTCATTCAATAAATCGAGATTAACAAAAATAAACAAATTCTTAAGATTATTCCATAATTTTGACCACCACGTTCTTTAATTGCACTGTAATTATTGCATTCAAGATTGTCGTTATTTGCACTTGTTACTTTTTTACAATTTTATAAATGTTTGTTAATTAAAGTAGAGTAAAAAAGCAATAAAAATATATCAAAAATGTCCGACCAAATTATATGAAATAAAAATGATAGTGCACTCACATAATTGGTGTGTTTTTAATTGAAAAAATGGTGTAATATCCTCTAATCGAATTAAAACCGAAATGATTTACTTTCCCATTCAGCCGCAAAAAGGTACAAAACGGAAGACGTGGTGCGGAAACTGCGAGTGAATTAAAGAAGCCGGACCTTCTTCCGAGGCAAAGTAATTACACATCTTAGCCACTTTTAATTTTCCGCCAACAAAAGTATAATATACTTCAACGTCGAAAACGTTCTGATGGAGACAAATCTTTTTGTTGTAACTTCTCAGACAACAACGATTAATGCCCCGCTTAAGACCGAAACGGAATGAAAATTAATTATTGCATCTAAAAATATCATATTTCAGTTGCGTATAATTAGCGAAGCGCTCAAAACAACAACCCGGAACTGAAATTGGATAAACGTAGACGCGTCCGCGTCGGGACCGAACGATAATTCATCATAAATATGGATGAACCATAAACACCATTTTTGTTTATAATTATTGAATAACTTCGTTTTCGTGAATATCCGTTTGTGTTCAGTTGCGGAGATTGAGTTTAGAAGAGGGGGTGGGGGGCGAAAGTATCAAATTGTGCTCGCAGGAGCGGAATAAGGCGCGAGGGAAAATATTAACGCAATTCCGTTGTTACCGTTTAAGACAGGAAAAAGGGCCAATGGATTAAATGTATTTTTCGAAAGCAATTTTCTGTTTCGTATTTTGCTTTTTTTTTGTTACGTTCCCGTTATTGGCTGCGCAGTATTGTATTACCGACTTTTATCGTAACCTTAAATTTATTTCCTATATTCACAACTGGCCCTTGGGATGCGGAAAAAAATAATTTTTGGGGGCGGTTTTTATTAGGAAGTTCATTACGTATTGCCACGGAAAGTGTGTAGGACGATAAGTTTGTTTTACTAGCTGTATTTTTGTTCTAGAATGATAATAGTTGATGGATTTCCTTCATAAAATATTTATACTCATTGTTATCAAATTTTTTACTATATTTGATGTAATTTATTAATGAAAAATATAAAAGATGTGCATGTTTTGAATTTTTTCAGCTGTAAATAACATTTGTAGTTGTTAGGTTTATTAGTCGACGTTTGCTGGAATTATTTCCTGACGTTTCCAACAAACGTCGACCAATAAACCCGAACAACCATAGAAATGGAAACAATGGTCACGAAA
The DNA here is from genome assembly GCF_024364675.1 of Aethina tumida. Lineage (NCBI taxonomy): Eukaryota > Metazoa > Arthropoda > Insecta > Coleoptera > Nitidulidae > Aethina > Aethina tumida. The sequence goes on along the minus strand of NC_065437.1, from coordinate 15,387,054 downwards.
GTCTTAATAAGTTCATCAAATGGAAAGAAAGAAACAATTAATAATTGACTTTATTTTTCAATAAAATTTTCCTGAAGAATAATAGATCCTATATCTGAGATGGGTTTCGAGAAGGTTTGTTTCCTCTTTGGTGAAATCCGCTTTTTAGAAAATATTTTTGAGAAGTGAGAAATTAGTGGGAGCCAAGTCTGGCAATTGGTACTTTAGTTTGGCGATTGCAGACTTTGAGCCATTTTATCTTGATTGAAAATAATTTCTCTCTTCTAAACTGGATGTTTTTTCATGAATTTTAGTATTCGATTGGTTCCAAAAGTATATTAATTACATTCGTTTACAAATTGAAAAAATATATTTATATATTATTACATTTTTCTTATAAATTGTACACCTAAAATTTTTTATATGGAAGGATTTCGGTGTTTCTCCAACATTTTTGAGTATAACTCGAGATCTAGTTGACCATTTTGGCTAAATAGGCATTCAAATTAAAGACAACTGAACATAGTTTAGTTATTGGTACATCAGTTTAAATGAGAGCGATTTTATTATCTAGATAAATCGGTTTTTCGGACAAAAAATGATGAAAATATCGTGTTGAGAGAAATAATAATCACACTTTAAATTTTTTATATACAGATGTCACTTATACGAAAGAAGTGAGCCAGTGAAAATAGTGGTAGATCAAAATTTAGCTTATTGACAATTTTTTTCGTTTTTTATCCCATATATTGAGAAAATTAAAATCAAATCTATCTTTGGTATAATAAAATTGTGTTTTTATGGTTCCTTTTTTGTCTATTATTGCTCCAGTAATAAGTTCAGTAATGATGGATATATCCCAAAAACCCTGCTGTGACTTTTATTTGTTGATGAAATCCTTTCCTATGTTCGTCACTCATATATATCAGTGTTATCAGAGTTTTTTGTCAAACCAGTTAGGAGATAATCACGCCACTCCCTGGGCTCTGTTTTGATTCAAGATCAGGGTGGTAGATCTAAGACTCATCCATATTGATGATCGTTTTTATATTTCCTGGAATGTAGCTGATAGATTTAGGACATTAAATATTAATCATTGTCATATTAATAATATTGTTTAATGAAATGCGAAGGCTTCTGATACATCTCTCTCGAAGAGAACAAAATGAATTTGTTCAGTTTTTGAACTTCCTTTAAGTGGATTATTACTGTTTTAAACAAAAAGATTCTCCTAAAGTAAACCCAGTCAAAGTGTCTAGGGTACTCGTAAATATTTTTAAATTATTGCAATAAAACCAATTAAATTAATGTGAAAATACAATGAATTAATAAAAACAAGAGTTTTTTACTAACCCAATAAAAAAGATATTAGAAAGTGGTGTTACAACCCCTTCAAAAATTAAAATAATAACATCAACCTAATTTTCAAATATTTATTATTATGTTATATATAATAATTATGCCATATTTATTTTTTTATTAAAACGTGTTTCTTAGGCACATTGACTGTGTATATTTGTCATTTAAGTTAAGAATTTTCATTGCCTCTAAACCATCTTTTACAATGAATTTAATCATTATTGGATATTTATTTAATTTGTTGAAAAATGCCCAGAATTATATTTTTTTATTGCTGAATAATAATTGTTACACACCGCTTATTAACTTATTGAACAACTTACTATTTATTAAAAAATAAGTATTTATATTATAATTTACAAACAATATTTATATTTAAAATAAATATTAGCGTCCCGGCGGAAAAGTGGGATATCATCCCCATAAATAAATTTGTCGCGTCGAACTTTAAATGTAAATCGGGCAGTGAGAAAGTGTCGGCTGCAGGGAATAAAACTCCCGGTTTTTTTTTGCTTCGCAGCAAACTTTCGTCCTGTCAACTGGGAGTGATCGATCGCGTCGATTGATTTCATTACACATTGCCGCCCCGAAACAAGACTGCGTCGCGTCCATCAAGATTAATCAACCAGAAAATATTCATTTCAATTACACCAATTAAACGACGGCAGAAATTCCATGAAAAATTATAATTCATTAATATTTCGATTTTACATTTCGCCGCGTCGGCGTTTCACTTTAAACTCGTGATTAATTGCGGCGTTTTGAACGAATAAAAAAAAAGGCAGCAACTCGAAGTAATAAAAGGGGTACACTTTTGCACATGAAATGATTTATTAAGGTTTCTTTTAACGGCAGCTGCCAAATTTATCGTAATTATTAGCCTTCTTATACTGAAAGCAATTACTCACTGAAAAAAAAAAGCGGAGGCGCAATATTTCTCCGTAAAGTTCTAAAATCGTGAAACATTAAATACTCACTTATGTTGCCTCTATGGGGGATGGTGGTGAAATATTAATGAAATAATTTTCTCTCACAATATGACTCCGCTTCACTTAAAAAGCTCGAGAGTGCTTTTGTACTTAAATTACGTAATTTTATGAGCAATGAAACTTTATTAAATGACCTTCGTGCGCTGTTTGTAGCCTGGAAAGTGCGCTTTCTGCTTAATCCACGATGGATTTCAGGCCAGAACTATTTCCAATCTGCGGAATTAATTTTGGCCTCATTAAACGTGTAATGGACCAATATCAATATTACAATTTCCACTGGAGGATTCCTTTGTGCCGGCTAAACTTTGTTTTCGTCGATTTTACTTAATTGGCAAAAGGTTTCACAAACTCTACAATAAGTCCATCTATTTTTTTATTTATAACGTTGATTGGTCGAACAATCTGGAGGCAACATCGTAAAAGAAACCAATTCGATGGTCATCACACAGAACGAAATATGTTTGTTCAACGTCTTCCTGTGGGGTTAATCATCGAAACACATTTTCTATGATTCATTCAACCTCGGATAATAATAAATCACGTATTATTGGATATTGATTTGTCAAAATGCGGAACTGCGTAATCGATTTACCAAATGAAATCAGTTTATTTTATTGATATCGTCTATAAAAAGCTTTGTTTCTATGTGATATTTTTGTTTCTACGGATTTTTTCCATTTTAATTCGAATTGTTTGTTTAAAAATGCGTTTAATGTTCATTATTGTTTCGTAATTGCGTAACATTTTTCATAGATTCTGATTTTATTTTCAAATTCGATTCATTTTTAATCTATTTTTTTGATTAGGGTCTTTAATGAGAATTTTAATGAATTTTTCATATTAATTCTTAATATGTGAATATAAAAATAAATTTTTAACTTATATATTTAAAAACAATTACTATAATCATGTAATAATATTTAAAGTATCTAGAAAAACTTGAGAATCCAGGAATCTAAAAATTTCGAGTATTTCAAAAATATTCAGAATATCAGAAATCTTAACAATTTAAGGAATCTCAATAAAGAATTTAAAGATTTTGAAAAATATGTAAAAACTGAAAAATAATAATAATAATAAAACAATATGATGAAGTTGCAGAATAATTTTTAGAGAATATAAGTTTTAACAATGTGAAAAGTGCAAAAAATGATGAAATATTCAATATTATTAGTTCTGGTTAATCAAATCTCAATTTTAAAAGTCTATTTTTATTGAATTCATTGGAAATTTCAAGTGCAATTTATTTTAACTTTTACACCACGTTTGGGCTAACTTATTGTGTTATATAAAATTAAACAAATAAAAATATAAAAAATATTTATTATTTATATTGTTATTATAGTTTTTAATATACATTTCAAACTTTTTTATTGCTGAATTTAATTAAAATTATTTTCTAAAATATAAAATTATGACAAAATTAATAAATATAGGTCAAAAACTATATATTACAAGGTTTATTTCACAGAAAACTGTTTAAATATGTGTTATTAGTCTTTCCAGTTAATAAATTTTCAAATATTTTAAAAGTTTCTATTTTTATTATTGAATTTATTGGAAATTTCAATTACATTTTAATTTATAATAAATAGCATTTGCACAATGTTTGAGCTAACTTATTTTATTACCATAATTTCAGTAAAAAATTAAATAAATATAAATAAAAATTTAAAAAATATCGATTGCTTATATTTTTATTATAGTTTTTAATATACTTTTTAAACTATTACATTGCTAAATTTAGCTAAAATCATTTTCTAAAATATAAAACTATTAAATCATTAATAAATAAATATTAATCAAAAACTAGATTTTACAAGATATAAAAACTATTTAAATTTGAATTATTGGTCTTTCTAGTTAACTAATTCTCATATATTCTAAAAGTTTCGATTTTTATTATTGAATTTAATGGAAATTTCGATTACAATTTAAATTAAGATTTAAATTCTTTAATATATTTTATAAATTTAAAGAAAATAAACTAAACAAAGAGTTATGAATCAATCAATTTTAAAAGTAGATTCTAAATATAATAATACATATAAATAATATAATAAAAATTATAAGTAAAGAAATTTCAGAAATCTTTAGAATAGGAGGAATCTTGGCAAGAAAGTGTATCTAATAAATTATAATAAATAAAATTTAAATTATTTGATTATTCTATTACTTAATTGGAAAATATTTTAATTATAAACGTTTAGATTTTGAATATTAATAGTGCTGTAGTGGAACGGACTAAATATAATATCATCACGCAAAAATTCAATGAAAACGAAAGCTCGCAACTAATATTATATTTCCTTGATTTCCATGCATAAAAAAACGAACCCGCTCGTACCATAACGTAAGAAATATGCATCAAACGTAACAAATCTAGTTGTTATATAGTTTTCGAGGCATTCCTGCGCAGCACAATCTGATACAAGAATATTACGTAAAGCGATAAAGCATGTTAGCGATGTAATCTATGAGCTTTCCAGGCTACGCGATAGTAAAATTTCATTTTGCGCTGCTATAATCTCTTCACTAGAATAAACGTTATGGATATAGTGCGCACATTTTACCACATCGCCTTATTTAAATAACCCGATAACATTTAAAACGGCATATTTCCAATTTGTGCCGAAGAATTATTGTTGTTTTAAGTCCGCATTATCTACAGAAATAAGGTCGCCACTTTTTCCAATTAATCGCCCCCGTTTCGCCTCTAATAACCGAAACCTATCTGCGAAGACGCAATCTGGATAATCCCGCTGGAGAACGAAATGCGCTTCCAGATAAAGTGTAAAAAACATTGCTCCGCGTCGCTCTTATGGAATTATGTGTCAACGTTTTGATTCTGTGAGCCATGATTTTTGAATAATCGTCGAGATTATGAATAACTGCTCTTTTCGCATCCGTTTATCCATAACAAAGACTTAATGCCGGTAACATCTTTCGAGGGCTCCAAGTCCTTTATTTTAATGAAGTCCTTAAGTAGCAGCTTAGCTTGCACCAGCTAGTTCTCAGGATAATTAATTATTACTATTACGCAAACGTCAGCGTAAGCACAGCCTCTAATGTAATTTAGGCCGGCCAGAACTAATTAAGATGAGTGTTCTAATGGTGAGGTCCATTGTATCTCGGGTAACATCTTAATGGTTTTTATTATCATCGTCCCCAATATTGTTTCGATTTTAACCCGTTTAACTGCGTGGGATGAAGCAATAGTCGGAATTGATCGAGTGGAAGTTCCGTTGGGTGAATTCTGCAGAATCATGTTGAGATTTTAATTATTTATTATGAAAACTAATTTGAAACGGTAACTTATATTGGCGTCGCTGCAGGAAATTAAATATAAAATTTTGTATTAGTTCTTCCGTGCTCTTAATAAACCTTGCAGCAGTTTTATTGTTGGAAGTTTCGAAAGTCATAAGCCCTACAAGGAAAGGGGTAAAAGGGTAAGTGTTTGTTACGAAACTTCCCAGTCTACTTGACCGTTGTGGAGTGCGACAGCGTCAATTACGTCGTCCAAAGGACACGCGAAATGGAAATAAACTTCTTCGTATTATAATTCTTTCGCTAATCAACTTCAAGTGTGTTCCTTATGAAACGTACCACTTTAAAACTAGTTGCAATACCGAAGTTTAATTTTCAGAAAACTAAAGGTTAAAAAGTGACACTAGAGTCGTACTTGTCTGACTAAAATAATTATATTTGTAGAAGAATGATTTTTTAAATAATTATTTGTTTAATCATTTTATTATTATTTTAAAAAATCTAAAGGATAAAAGATATAAAAGATTGCCTAAAAACTGAATTTTAAGAATATTTTAGAAACTTAGATTCTTTAGATTCTGTAGATGTTTTAGACTCTTTAGATTCTTTAGATTCTTTAGATTCTTTAGATTCTTTAGATTCTTTAGATTCTTTAGATTCTTTAGATTCTTTAGATTCTTTAGATTCTTTAGATTCTTTAGATTCCTTAGATTCTTTAGATTCTTTAGATTCTTTAGATTCTTTAGATTCTTTAGATTCTTTAGATTCTTTAGATTCTTTAGATTCTTTAGATTCTTTAGATTCTTTAGATTCTTTAGATTCTTTAGATTCTTTAGATTCTTTAGATTCTTTAGATTCTTTAGATTCTTTAGATTCTTTAGATTCTTTAGATTCTTTAGATTCTTTAGATTCTTTAGATTCTTTAGATTCTTTAGATTCTTTAGATTCTTTAGATTCTTTAGATTCTTTAGATTCTTTAGATTCTTTAGATTCTTTAGATTCTTTAGATTCTTTAGATTCTTTAGATTCTTTAGATTCTTTAGATTCTTTAGATTCTTTAGATTCTTTAGATTCTTTAGATTCTTTAGATTCTTTAGATTCTTTAGATTCTTTAGATTCTTTAGATTCTTTAGATTCTTTAGATTCTTTAGATTCTTTAGATTCTTTAGATTCTTTAGATTCTTTAGATTCTTTAGATTCTTTAGATTCTTTAGATTCTTTAGATTCTTTAGATTCTTTAGATTCTTTAGATTCTTTAGATTCTTTAGATTCTTTAGATTCTTTAGATTCTTTAGATTCTTTAGATTCTTTAGATTCTTTAGATTCTTTAGATTCTTTAGATTCTTTAGATTCTTTAGATTCTTTAGATTCTTTAGATTCTTTAGATTCTTTAGATTCTTTAGATTCTTTAGATTCTTTAGATTCTTTAGATTCTTTAGATTCTTTAGATTCTTTAGATTCTTTAGATTCTTTAGATTCTTTAGATTCTTTAGATTCTTTAGATTCTTTAGATTCTTTAGATTCTTTAGATTCTTTAGATTCTTTAGATTCTTTAGATTCTTTAGATTCTTTAGATTCTTTAGATTCTTTAGATTCTTTAGATTCTTTAGATTCTTTAGATTCTTTAGATTCTTTAGATTCTTTAGATTCTTTAGATTCTTTAGATTCTTTAGATTCTTTAGATTCTTTAGATTCTTTAGATTCTTTAGATTCTTTAGATTCTTTAGGTTCTTTAGGTTCTTTAGGTTCTTTAGGTTCTTTAGATTCTTTAGATTCTTTAGATTCTTTAGATTCTTTAGATTCTTTAGATTCTTTAGATTCTTTAGATTCTTTAGATTCTTTAGATTCTTTAGATTCTTTAGATTCTTTAGATTCTTTAGATTCTTTAGATTCTTTAGATTCTTTAGATTCTTTAGATTCTTTAGATTCTTTAGATTCTTTAGATTCTTTAGATTCTTTAGATTCTTTAGATTCTTTAGATTCTTTAGATTCTTTAGATTCTTTAGATTCTTTAGATTCTTTAGATTCTTTAGATTCTTTAGATTCTTTAGATTCTTTAGATTCTTTAGATTCTTTAGATTCTTTAGATTCTTTAGATTCTTTAGATTCTTTAGATTCTTTAGATTCTTTAGATTCTTTAGATTCTTTAGATTCTTTAGATTCTTTAGATTCTTTAGATTCTTTAGATTCTTTAGATTCTTTAGATTCTTTAGATTCTTTAGATTCTTTAGATTCTTTAGTTTCTTTAGATTCTTTAGATTCTTTTCTTTAGATTCTTTAGATTCTTTAGATTTTGAAATAATGATCTTAAAAATTGATCGAAAGTGATATACAGAATTTGAAAAACTTGTATGTAATGTAATTAATGGGATTAATTTAAGGGATATAAAAAATATATAAAATATAAGAAATACAAGATATTAAACAATCTAAATTATACAAGTAATATAAACAAAAGAAAACTAAACAATCCTAAAAATTAAATAAAAAATAAAAAGAATATATATATATATAGTTTCTGTGTTAAAAAATATATTATGTAAGTAGTAGTCTAAAAGTTAAAAAAAAAATAAAATATTAAAAAAATATATCTAAATTATTGGTCCAAAGTATGAATATTGTTTAATTATTTTGATGTTAGGTAAAATATAGGTCAAATTTTCAATCCATTCTTTTTACTAAATATTTTATTATAAAGTAAAAAATAAATAGATTTTATGGATGAATTTTATTGATTGTTCAGTTAATCGACCATACATGTTTTCCTCTAATCCCACGCTCTCAATTTCCAACAAAAATATTAAATATTGTCGACATTATCTAAATCAATTTTCAATTAAACCGCTCTCGTTAAATAAACAGGCGATCATACGTGACTTTAAGGACGTCTGAAAGCTGAAACTTTTTAATTAAAGTCGCATTTTATTAATTTAATAAAGAAACTGAAAAAAAGTCACCTTGTTGCGGGAACTAGTAAAAAGCCGGTGTTTAATTAAATTTAATCTTAAAAGCTTTAGCAATGGCAATACGTTGGACTAAACCATGCTTTACCCCTCTTTTATTTTCATCTAGTTTTCCCTTCAACAGAATTTAATTTCGCGAATTTATCAGTTGATTGATAAAACCGAAACAATGACCAGTAAAAAAAGCAACGTTCGAATTAATTTAAGCGATTTAATATGTGTGTACGGTGTATCGTCAATTTAGCGCGTTGATTAAATTAATATTGTTCAGCATGTGAGCGTTTGGTACACGTCAAACGTTTGACTGGGAGTCGGGTTTAATCTTGCACATTGAAAATGACTAATATGATTTCGAATGGATGAGAAATTCACATCTCGTTAAATCCATTTTGACCTACATTACACCAGTAAGTGGATTTGATTTTCGGACGTACCGACACTAGATTTAGTTTACCATTTGCTCGAATTCGTTCCAGAACGTGGAGGTCTCTTCCTATCTGTTCGTCAAGAATGTGTGTTCTTTCGGCTTATACCTCCCTTATCCTAGGAAACTTTAAAGCGATAAGATAAAATTTTATGTTGCGGATTCCTTCTTCAAACGTATTACAGGAAAATGTTTCATAAACTCCACTAGTTTATGAGGCACGAAAGGATGAAAAGATAATAAACTTCACGCAGAACAAACTCTGGATCATAATTTGGTCCAATTTCAACGCCCAAAGTCGAATTGATTAAACGATTAAAAGCGGTTGTGTAAATAATCGAAATGAATTTATCAGCGACAGTTTCCAAGATGCCGATTCATCCAGGACAGATATTTCATGGCGGTTTAGCGAGCGTGTGCCATTCATCTTTGGTCGGTCCCCGAGGTCCCACAAAACACTACGTGGCGGAATATGTGATAAACGAAATCCTAAATCGGACTCGCAGGGCCGCATCCTGCTACGGTCCGGAGTTCGGGTGGTCCGGATTTAATTCAGATATAATTTATGATTTTCATACATTTTTGTTATCTTGATTTCGGTGCTCGGTGTCTCGCAACTTTCTCTCGGGTCACGGCATTACTGCCGCTCCTTTGTTTAAATAAGGATAGATTTATTATTTAATTATTTCCAAAATAATGAATGCCACTAAAAATCTAAATTATTTTAAGAGTGAAAGTCATTAAGAATAAGAAATGCCGAATAAAAAAAAGGAATTTAAAGACCTCATTAATTTTTTAATTGCTTTAAACACTTCTAAAAAGTTGAAATAAAAATAGTTGAGGTTTTCAACACTTATTATATATTTATGTAGATCAACTTTAGAAATTTTCATTTGCCTTTATAAAAGTGTACGTTTAAATAAATAACCATATTATTGTCAGTTATGCTGTATGTTAGATAACAACAATATGGCAATACAATACATTTAACCTTCCTTTATTTAGTGAGTTTATTCAAATTTGACATCGATTTTCCGATCAATTTCATCTCAAAGGTTGTCAATTGGATTGAGATGTAGGTTTTGTGGTAGAAATAACATTACACATATTCTTTGGGAAACGAACCATTCTTTAACTAACTTGGATATGTGTTTTAGATTGTTATCTTGCTGGAAGGTCCACCTTAAACTCATGTTATCTTCGGCATATAGAAGCATATTATTCTCCAGATACTCCTCCACTAGGCTTCACAGTAGTTCTAGTGTACTTGGAATTATACCTTTCATTAATTGCTTTTGTTAACCATGAAATACTATCAGATTTGAAAAATTGGAACCGACTTTCATCGGAAAATAAAATTGTTTTTCATTGTCTCTTCATCTGTCCAGTTTACATGTCCTCTTGCAAAAAGTTTCGTTGGGCAATTTTCTTCAAAAATGAAGGGCTTCTTTGCTAATTTTCTAGCATAGAGACCAGTTTCTTCTAGTCTTCATTTTATGGTACTCACTGACTTCATTTATTTCTTGATTTATGCAGGATGCGATGCAAGCATTTTTATTTTTCTGTCCACGGATTTGTTAGTCTTATTAGTCCTTGTACTCCTTCTGTTAACATTGGAAATCATCCTTAAAATGATCGATTTGTTTAAATTTAAGTTGGCTACAATTTTATTCTGCTTTTTACCATTCGATAAAAGGACACAGGCATTTTTAGCTTTAAGGAACGATGTTGGACAAATAAATTATAAAATCAACTGTGTTAAATATACGGTTTCGTTGCTTTATTTATGAACCGTTCTCGAAATAAACAGTTATATAATATCCATGTAAAATGCTCCAAATATGATCTGCACTTTAGAGCATTCTACAATGCCCTAAAAATATATTAGAATGTATCGGAATTAGTAAATTCTTGAAAATGTTGAATTAAAAACTAAGTTTAATTAAACGAAGTAGCATTTCAAGTATTTGCCCACAATTTGCAATAATATTCCTGAATTTGGAATATCCAGATAGACTCCAAATCTTGTCGGGCACGTTTTATTATGTATTCGCTGATCTTGATGAATTTGCACTCCGACAGAAACGTCAATCTTGGCAGATTCAAATCAACTAACGTATTTATTCAGCTAAACCACGTTTCCACATCAATTTCCAGTATATTAGGATCGCATTTCAACATTTCATCGACTTGTTTTTATTGCCCCCGCCCAATTATAATAATTAACTTAACAGTAACATAACAGATACATAATTAAAATCGTCTGCGCGAATTAATTTCTAAAGCTGTTTTACATAAATCCGGATTATTGCATTTAATCCTGACAAAAAGTTTCAAAGGATTTCGAAAGCAGTGCAGTTGCAAAAAAAAAATCCGAGCTCATTAAACACACTAGTCCCGGATATCCGGGAAGCTTTTTACAGTAGAGAAGGGTTTGAAGAGTTTGGAAAGCGTGCCCGTATAACGTAACAAACTTTTGGGTCTGATATGCAATGAAATTGTTTACATCTGTATCTGTAAGTTCAGGTGAGTTTCCACACATTTGAGAGCGTCAGGAAATGTATAGAAATGCATAGTTTCTTTAGAATTGTAAGAAAAATGTTTGTGAATGTTATAATAAATTGTTTCCCGTATGATACATAAAACAAAACATCAAAACAATAAAATAACAAATAAATGCGCTCAAAGAAGAAAGGAATTTGCAATTGTAAACAGAATGTCATAAAATGTTTCTAAATCATTTATCTGGAATTGTAATTTAGTGAAACTCGTTTCTAAGGGAACTAAATTTAATAATACATTTCTTTAAAGATGTATATTTATTTGCTCTATGTACACAGTGATAGACGACATATAATTCTGTTTGGGCAACATTTTGAAACGGTTTATAAAATAAAACTTAAATTTTTATGTAATAATAATATACTACACAACCTTTGAAATGCGGTGGAGAAAACGGTACAATTTGGGGTTCCTTTTCTTGGCCTGGTATAGGACGATTACAGAGATATCATGAGAGATATAACGTTACTCCAACGATAATATACCAGTTACAAGAATTCTACGCATTTCAGTGACTCGATGTATGGGTCCAAATTTGTTTAAATTTGGTTATAAGATTCTGTTGAGTTTGGCGATTGGCAACGTTAAATACAATTGAAAACTTATGGAGCGACTCGATTAAAACACAAAAAAACATAAATTTAAATGAATTGTAGTTAATAATTAAAGGATCACAGAATTTAATTTCACACGACAATTGGCGATACCTTGAACCTATGACTCGCTGCTTGCAGGGGGTTACAATGAATAAAGGGTACTGAACAGTACATATTTAAAACATTTTAATTAACACATTATATACGGTAGTTGAAAAAAGTGTGGGCTATATATTTACATGTTACAAATGTTACTTAATGTTTTCCCCAATCTGTTGCAAATCAAATTTCCTGCAAATCGTTTCATTAATCACAATGATTATTATATTCAAAAGTTTTAATTTTTTTTTAATAAAATATTAGTTTGGTCTACAATGAACAAAGGGTACTGAACAAAGTATTAAAAAATTTTTAATTAATAAATTATATGCAGTGATGAAAGTATGGGCTATATATTTACATGTTACAAATGTTACTTAATGTTTTCCCCAATCTGTTGCAAATCCAATATCCTGTAAATCGTTTCATTAATCACAATAATAACTATATTCAAAAGTTTTAATTTCTTTTAATAAAAAAATTAGTTTCGTCTACAATGTACAAAGGGTACTGAACAAAGTATTTAAAAAATTTTAATTAACAAATTATATACAGTGGTGGAAAAAACTATGGGCTATATATCTACATGTTACAAATGTTACTTAATGTTTTCCCCAATCTATTGCAAATCAAATTTCCTGCAAATCGTTTCATTAATCACAATGATTATTATATTCAAAAGTTTTAATTTTTTTTAATAAAAAATTAGTTTGGTCTGGAAAAAATATGGAATATTTTATTAAAATTCATAATTCAAGTATTTCAATATTTTGTGATGTAAATGAAGTAGCATGTCTCTTCCTCGGCAAATGGAGTATGTCCTCGTATTGAAAACGATCCATTTTACCCTCCATTTGAATCAAAAGTTCAACTTTGTATCCAGAAAAGCATTCCCTCACCATAATGCTTCCGCCATCATGTTTAGACGTAGGAATTTGGTATTTAAAATGATATCGTGTCTCTCGTCGTCCCACAAAGTCAAAAAACATATCCGATAAAAAACATAATATATCGGACGGTAAACACAACTAGCGAATTTCTAAAAATTTCCCTACTTTAATCCACCACTGTATATATAATTTATTGAATTATATTGAATTTTTATTTATACTATTTATATTACCAATTACAATGTCAATTGATTTTATTTAAGATTTAAATTAAGTAGAAATTATTTTGATTTAGGTACAAAATGGACAATTGTAGAATTTAATTTAAGTAGAAATTATTTTGATTTAAGTGATAAATGGATAATTGTAGAAAGAATAGAGTGTAATTATCTATATATATAAATAAAATTGGAGTGCCTGTTTGTAATATTGAAATAACGTTTTATACTACATGCATATGAATATAAATACGGTACATACACCAAAATAACATTTTTTACAATTTTTGTCTCTCCGTCTGTCTGTTTGTTCCGGCTAATTATAAATAAAATATAAAATATTTTAGATTTAATTAGAGGTATAAATTTCAAACTTGTACTGTAATTATTCATCATGTCATTAAATTTTTAACTTAAAATATGTTAAAAATGTGAGTAAGGTTTTTTATTATTATTAGCCATGTAAAATTGCATTAACGTTGATGACATAAAAAACGGATAACCAGAAAAAAATCTAATTATGCTGAGATGTTCTACTTCAAGATAGTAGTTTTCAATAATTTCTATATTTAAAACTAAAATTTTATACCTTTTAACTGTGTTGAATATTCAAAGAGAATTAGTGTTTAAAGGAAAAAAAAATGTAAAATTTATACAACAAAACCCCGTATTTTTACCGCACAATAAATTACAAATGTACATAATCCGAATGTGAGCTTTAAACCTGAACGACCTCGTTATTTATTCATCATATGTACCAAGATCTAACCGAACTCGCTTATAACTTCTTCCTTTTCGAAACCGGTACTAATTTAAAATTTCATGCGCATCGCGCGAATGAAATGCTTATTGATAGCGGAAATTCTTTCCAACTTTGCAAACACCATAAAGACTTCGCGTTAGATAAAACAGTCTTTGTATGCGCACCCCGTAAACGAACACAATGGCTTTTTTTCGTTCGCGAAATTGTGTGCAGTCAAATTGAAAAGATGCAAAGTCGAAAGAATCACATGCATATTTCTCAAATTTTCAAAGGCGGTTAGTTATGCGGAATATCGGTTTGTTGTTTTAATTACGCAAAAATGAACGAAATCATAAATCATACGGGGGAGAGTTTCCAGACCGAAACGCAATTAAATTGTTTGCATGTGCGACTTATCCAGTCGCACAGGTAAGTTATTAAGTAAAATATCAGTGTCTGGATTATTGCGGCGCATTCCTGGCTAGATAGCGGGATGCATCAAGGATTTTACGTTACGTATTTGTCGCATAATAACGGGGGCATAAAACATTTTATAATGCTATGTATGTGCGGTTACTGCTCCGCCAGGTTATGAAGTTTCTTTGTAAATGGACCGATATTACGTCGCGACGCTGTATTAAGGTTGAATTGCATCCGGTACACAGTTTTCCCTCATTACACTATCACATAAATAAAACTCTTCAGTAGTAATATATTTTTAAATTTCATATGAAAGGAATCTTGGGACCTGAAGGAATCAAAAAGATACAGTTACTTATAATTATATTTTACTGAGGAATATAATTAATTTAGTAAATTTTATTAATCTTAAAATATTATGAATTAACAGGAAATAATTAAAAAATTAAAACCAATTTACATATTACATTTTTAAATATTTCTGAAACGAGATTAAAACGAAAAGATTTAAAAACATAATTGAAAAAGATCTTTCTAGAATTTTAAGAATTTTTCACTCATACACTACCACATAAATAAAACTTTTTAGTCGTTATATGAAAGGAATATTGGGATCTGAAAGAATCACAAATATAGAGTAACTTAATCAATTTAAGGAATATAATTAGTTTAATCAATTTTATTACTCTAAAAATATTAAATTATTTAAATTATTTCAAATATTATATTATTTAAAATAAGAGAACTAAAAAAACTAAATGAATATTTAAGAAGAATTTAATATTGAGGAGTAAGAAATCAAAATTTTAAGAATTTTTGAGAATTTAAAATATATAAATCTGGGGATTTTTACAACGTAATAAGAATAAAGAATTAAAATATTATAAAAATTAAAAAATTTATATAGAATCAGAGGAAATAAGACAATATATAGATTAAAAATCTTTTATCTCATTACACTACATCATAAATTCATCTCTTCAATGGTAATATATTATTAACTTTTATATCGGAGTAATCTTGGTAACTGAAGGAATCATAAATATACAGTAAGTTAATGAATTTAAAGAATGTAATTGCTTTAATTAATTTTATAAATCTAAAAATATTAAAGAATAAAAAAAATAGTCAGAACTAATTTAATGTATATAAACATATTTCAATAAATTATAAAATTTAAAATAAACAGTATCAAAACAACATAAACACAAATTTAAAGAATTTAATATTGAGTAGTAAAAATCATAATCTTAAGTTTACCAATTTATATATTATATTTTTAAATATATTATTTCTGAAACGAGATAATTAAAACGAGAAGATTTAAAAACATAATTGAAAAAGAACTTTTCTCTCATAAACTACCACATAAGTAAAACTCTTTAGTCGTAATATATTGTTATATGAAAGGAATATTGGGAGCTGAAAGAATCACAAATATAGAGTAACTTAATCAATTTAAGGAATATAATTAGTTTAATCAATTTTGTTACTCTAAAAATATTAAATTATTTAAATTATTTCAAAAATTAGATTATTTAAAATATGAAGAATTAAAAAAAAAACTAAATGAATATTTAAGAAGAATTTAATATTGAGAAGTAAGAACCCAAAATTTCAAGAAATTTTGAGATTTCAATATATATAAGTCAGAGGATTTTTACAACGAAATAAGAATAAAGAATTAAAATACTATAAAAATTAAAGAATTTATATAGAATCGGAGGAAATAAGACAATCTATAGATTAAAAATCTCTTCAATGGTAATATATTATTAATTTTTATATCAGCGTAATCTTGGGAAGTGAAGGAATCATAAATATACAATACTTAACAAAGTATTTAAAAATTTTTAATTAACAAATTATATACTGTGATGGAAAAAAGTATGCATGTTACAAATGTTACTTAATGTTTCCCCCAATCTGTTGCAAATCTGGACAAATCTTATTTCCTGCAAATCGTTTCATTAATCACATGATCATTATATTCAAAAGTTTTATTTTTTTTTTTTAATTAAAAAATTAGTTTGGTCTAGAAAAAATATGGAATATTTTATTAAAATTCTTAATTCAAATAATAACTGAATAACTGAAGGAATATAAATATCAAGTTAATCAATTTAAACAATCTAATTGCTTTACTCAATTTTATTAATCTAGAAATATTCCAAAAATTAGAACATTAGAAGTATTAAAACAATATAAACAAAAATTTAAGGAATTTAATATTGTGTAGTAAAAATCATAAATTTTAAGGAATTTTCCAAATTTAGAATTTTGAGAATTACTCATTAATGCACATAAATATATTTCAGAAATTAGATAAAGTAGTAATAAAACAAAATTTCAAAATTTAGGGAATTTTCAAAATATATTTTTTCGAATTTAAAGAACATACATAAAAAATTAAAAAAAAAAAATAAAATGTAATAAAGAGTTAAAATAATATAAAAAATTAAAGAATTTAAATAAAAGGAATAGAATTACAAGAATTAAGTAATTAAGTTGAAGAAATATAAAGAAAATAAGTAATGTATATTTCATATTTTTATATAATGTAAGAAAACACCCCGTTTAAAATTTAATATTCAAGGTGCAGTTAAACACCGTTATTAAAATGAAACAGCACGCCTCATGTGCGAAACGGCGGTGCATGAACCTGATATTATTGTATAGAAACATAGTTAATCAATAGAGTTACCAGAAAGGGGAATATTTCCAAAGTAAATTATGCCACCCACGCAATAACGTATGCAGGAAAAAACACCTCCACATACATACAACAAAATGAACCGAATATTCCCAACGCAACACGAATTTTATGTTCTTTTTTCTTTTCCACGCGCATTTACTGCCCAAATATATGAGAACCGGTGGAGTAAGGAAGCAATAAAAAATTACTCGCAAGGTTGAAATACACCGGAATTCTTTTTAGTTAATTTGTGAACGGGCGGTAATGAATAAAAGGGTTCTAACAGTGAAATTAATTCGAAAACGGAACAATTTGGGTCGTTGAATATGTAACAGCACAAGCAAAATTAGGGAATTAATAAAAACATTTTAATACGCGTTAATGCCCGATGTTTATGAGCGAAAAACAACGGAGCTGCTCATCCGCCTGTGAATTTTCAAAGAAAAGGACCGCAATAAAACGAAATCTGTTTTTGCAGAGGCCCACCGGGCGCTGGAACTTCTCGAGGACTATCACTCGAAGCTCATCAAGCCGCAGGACAGACAGCTGCGGCTGGCGATCGAGCGCGTTATCAGGATCTTCAAGAGCCGCCTCTTCCAGGCCCTGCTAGGTAAGTAAGCGACCCGCTTGTTTTTTATATGTGCATGTTTATAAATCGATGCGCCGTTTTGTTTTTGCCCCGCATCCCACGCCGTTTCTAAGTGTTTGTGTGGAAGGGATGAATTGATATTATCTGTGGCAAGGACGAATTGTTCTGTTTTGTCGGTTCCGTATGGAAAAGATTAACATTAAATGCGGGAAAAGGAAAATTAAATGGTGGCTTTCATGTTATTAAATTTTTCATAATAATTCGGTTAATAAATGTTGAAATAATTCATTTGAATTTTACTGAATTTTGTACAATAGAGAGAATTAAATGTACAGATCCTTTTAATCCCACATTAAAAAAAAAAAAAAATAAATTTCCGAAATTATTTGAATAAAAAAAAAATAGCTAAAAACTGGAGTGCACTTCTGGGTTGGGCCCGTAACCGTAAATAAATGAACATCGACTTATATTTTATTTAGTCGGATGCTTTGCGTAAATGGTTAAAGCAGTGGAAAATAAGACCAGGAGGATTGAGGAATCTGAAAGCAAATAAAAAGAGGATACCGCCGTGTCTCATGAATATTACAAGATTTACGTCCGTAAGGATCGTACGGCGATAATGTGATGAAACCAACCGGGCACAGTTCCGACATCTGGAAGCGAGTCGTAAAGAATAATAAATTTGGGTTTGTATTGTGAAATTTTATTAATCTGTCTAAGATCGGACACAATTACGACACGAGTTGTTTACGTTCAGATTTCCATTTATGAATAAAACAAAACTATTGCACACTGTTTTGAATCTGATTAAATCGAACATTTCCATGTGAAAATGATTATTGAAATGAAATGGGAAACTGCTCTCTGAAAGCAGAAACTAATTTCTGTTTCGGAGTGTTTATTCAGCGATTAAGTTTATATAATATGCATTAATCATAATTATTATGTACAGTACTGGAAAAAAGTATGTAATATGATTCCCCGTATGTCTCTCTATTGAAAACAATTCATTTTACCCTCCACTTGAATCAAGGGACTAACTTTGGATCGAGAAATGCATTCCCAACCATAATGGTTCCGCCACCATGTTTAACCGTATAAATTTAGTATTTAAAATAAATGATTATTTTAATCAAAGATTATTATACATTTAAACACATTTAACTTTTATGTGATAATTATAGTTTTAAAAACAAATTTAAAGATAAAAAGTAATGTGCTCTCGTAATCACAAGGGTGCCATTAAAATTTCTCTTCATTACATAACACCTGCAGAAAACGAAGTTGCAAAGCGAGACAATACGTTTTCATCCGGCGAAATTATGCATGCGACCCTATTATTGGCTGTGCATGTGGTTCAGCACCGCGAAATAGGACCAAGAAGACTTTAGTATCTGGAAAACACCGTATAAAGTTCACGTTCTTGCATACATTGGAAAACTTACGCCCAGGAACGTCGGCAGTGATAACACGAAGAAACCTCCTGCGTACAGTTTCAAACTGAACTGAGAACGGGTCATGAAGAATAGCAAATTGCGCCTGAACTGCATCGGAAAATTCGTCCAATCGCATGTGTATGCTGATGTGGTTATTTCCATGCTCTGCAACATACGGGATCATGCCTTTGTTATACGGTTTTATCAGTTTGATGGAGGGCTTTTCTGGAGGTATTCGCATGAGGAAAACAGTCAATCTCTTTGTTTGTTTGGTTCCGATTCAATTATTCAAGCTGCGTGATTACTTGCAAATCAATAAATGACACAAATAGGAAACAGTGGACAAATTTGTTTGTTCACTCCTTTGAATCTTATTCTAAATCCGTTTATTAATTAATGAAATATATTAAAACGACAAAAAAGAAATATTACTATGGAACTGTTTGGTTGTAATAATGATACTGACACATTCCGGAATGCAAACAGTGAACAGGAGTTGAGGTTTTCGCCAACAGGATGTATTATCATGTGACCTATGTCATGTCATATCAGACATTTCCGTGGACAATTACGTATTGGCTTATGCACATGTATAAATGTGATTTAGTGTTTGATTTATTGGATGCATTGTTGAATTTTTAAAAACGTAATTCATCGTTTCTGTTCAGAAATGAAAATACTTACGTTAATGATTACTTCGTTACCGAAATAGCACCACAAAAATACTTCCATCAACATGCAAATTTGGTAAATCATCATCGATAAAAATTCTAAGCTGGCAACGGGAACCTATAACAAAAAAATAAATGTAATTAAACATAGGTAAACAGAAAAAAAATACGAAATTACAATTTACCAGGGTTAATTTAAATAGGGTAACACAAATGATGAGCATGCTGACCACGAATTGGGCCATTATGCATCCGGTGAATATTTTCGTGAAATCGTCTGCAAAGCTATTAACAAAATAAATTAGTTCCAATTAGTTCCAAGGAGAATTTTTAGGTTAATTAATTGCATCGATTCAAGATACAAGTTTTTAATTATATCTGGGCTAATTCTGTTGGAAGTTTCAAGTATTTTTTCATCTAATTTTTTATATATAAACGAAAAATTTAATAATAAATATTTTTATTTTATAATTTTTATTTTTATTATTCTCTTAAAATATGACATTTTAATATTCAAATTCTATCAAATATAATAATTTATCTAATTAAAAGTATTTTAAATATATAATAATATGAAAAATTCTTAAAAAACAAAAAAACAAATATTATATTCAAGAATTTTTCAAGTTTTCACCGATGTCTGTCTTATTCGTGTATTGACATTCGATTTGTTTTTTTTTCGAAAATTCTAAGACCTAAATATATAAGAATTTTCAATAAACCGAGATTCACAAAAATAGTCAATTTCTTAAAATTATTCCATACTTTTGACCACCAGTGTAAGTACGTATTTAATACTCCTTCATAATTAATAATTACTAATTCTTTTTATATATTCTTTCTTAATAATATACTCATTAAAATATTTATACATATAAAATAAATCATATACTTACTTAAGAATATATCTGTGGTGATTGACCAATTCACGAAGGTACACTTCAATTTCCTCGTTAAAGTTTCTCCTTCCATTATTCTCCTTAACTCTCCTTTCACATATCTCTTTAGCTTTAGCCAAAGAGTCATTCAAGATCTCCAATTGACAAGATACGAAAAATATTAACATAGCAATTAGAGTGTCCAAACTAATGTTAATCACCGCGTTAAACGTGGATCCGCACACTTGGTACAAGTAAATTAATTCGAATACCGGACTATAATCAGTCCTGAAGGGAAACCAACCGCTTAACGGCAATTCAACCTCCGTTTTGCCACTGTCCACAAACGGGAATACCGCCCAAAGTCCGCACGTTGCAATTCCCAGATAAACGAAACACTTTGCTATTTTTTTGGAAAGGGATATTCTCTCCGTCAGCATTTGTCGTTGATTCAATGTTCGGGGTTCGAACGCCTTCATATTGAGTCTGAGAATCATGTCCCAAAGTAAATCGTTGTACTGAGTGATGCTGAAAAATTTGAAGAACTGGACGAAATGCGTCAGGAACAAGAACGACGCTTGTGTCATTTCTTCAACGTCTCCGAACACTACAACAATATTGGCAAATTCCGTAGACATGTAAAGTATGAAGAATAGTCCAACAAAAAATACAATAGATGCTTTATACCCGATATCGTACTTGGACCTTTTCTCAGGACGAAGAAATCCGGTAAACATAATAATATTGAGGCTGTAGCTAATCATTTCCCTCAAATCTAAATCAGGTATAATTGAGTTCTCCACCAATTCCATCGCTAATCAAATCAGGACTGTGCCGACAATTTCTTTAAATGAATGCAAATACCCGAGCGGACTCAATTTATATCCGACTTAATTTATGAATCCATAATAAATTTAACCGGCTTCTCCAGATTAATGGAAAATAGTAATTAGGTTTTGATATAATAACATATTTCGGTCTAGTTATTTTGTTAATTATTGGTTTATGGAGATACCGAGCAATCAACCCCCCGAAACATATTCAAAATTAATCCCAGGTAATAACGACTTAGAACAATTAATTTCTGTTAATTATTTATTGATGTATTGTTAAATGTCTCATGTTTCCTTTAATGACAACGGTCTGTTTTAAATAGGTGTGGTCCAATTTAAATTTAACTTAGTTGAACTGGTTTAATTTTTTTTTTGATTTGTGAAAGTAAAATGTGTTAGAAAGAAATTTCTCTGTCTTAAGACGATTATTCATGAAATTTCATTTAATTGCTTCTGCGGATGTAACGTTCTTAATTTAATAAGTTAAGAGATGCTAATAGGTCATAAAACAATCCAGATAAATTACCATAATTTAGTGACGTCACATAAATTTATGAAATGTGACTAAGAAATTTTGTTTGTAATATTATACATATTTATGCAGCTTTTTCTATTTTGAATAAATTCAATATTATGTAGAAAGTGATTTACATATTCGTCGCGGAAAATATTAGTATGGACTAATAAGAAACATGTCACTTTCACTAACGATGAGCTAATCTGATAATAAATTATTTTATAAGAAAATTTCTGATTTCATTAATTTCGAAATAATCAAAAAAACATACTGTACATTTGATAAAATTTTTATTACTTATACAACAAATAACAAGTACAGAATGACATGAAATATGAAGACTAGAATGATATTAAATTAAGTCATGACTGTGATGCACCTTGGCACTTTACCATGGGTGATGGTGGTGGTCATCGAAATGGGCATGGCTGCCGCCGCTGATGTAGGAGCCGTGACCGCTGGCGTATCCGCCACCGAAACCACCTCCCAAACCGCCGAGTGCAAGACCTCCGTGGAGACCTGAACCGCCGCCGATGAGACCTCCACCGATTGCGCCACCGTGGCCGCCGCCGAATCCACCGCCGAATCCGCCACCGAGTCCGCCGCCGAGTCCGCCGCCGAATCCGCCGCCGAATCCGCTACCGAAACCTCCGCCGAGACCTCCGCCAAGACCGCCTCCAATGGAGCCGACGCCGGCACTGATTCCTACGTGAGAGTCGCTGTGTACTTGGACTGGTACTGGTACTTTGACTTCGACTTTAGTTGGGACGGATACTGGGTATGGTTTAGGCACAACAACTGGGTATGGTTTGTTAACAGTTACATGTACGGGGGTTGGAACTTTAACGTAGACTGGTTTCTTTACGTGTACTGGAACTGGACGTGGTACAGGGACTGGGTATGGTTTCTTGACCAGTACTTTTACTGGAGTTGGTACTTCTACTTTGTATGGCCTTGGTACATCTACTGGTCTTGGTACTGGAACTGGGACGTTGTAAGGACGGTCTACTGGTACTGGGTAGGGTTGTGGTACTGGAATGGTAACTTGTTGTCTGTGACGGTGGACGATGTCGCCAGTGTTTACTACTGGACCACCTCCAACAACACCGCCGATACCACCGCCAATACCACCGCCGATGCCACCGCCAATACCACCTCCGATACCGCCGCCAAGACCACCGCCAAGACCACCGCCAAGACCGCTGCCAAAACCGCTGCCAAGTCCGCCGCCAATACCACCGCCAAGACCGCCGGCAGCACCGCCCAAGTCAGAGAATCCTCCTCCGATTCCGCCGCCGATTCCGGCGCCGTGTCCCAATCCACCTCCGATTCCTCCGCCGATTCCAGCACCGTGTCCAATTCCGCCGCCGAAGCCGCCTCCGATTCCACCAATGCCTCCTCCTAAGCCGGCTCCGCCGATGGCGCCTCCAAATTCGGGTCCGTGATGGTCATCGTGCAAAGAACCCCCGGAGATTCCGGCAGAAAGACCAATGTTGACTCCAGAGTGACCACCGCTGAAGTGCACAGTGTCGACAGATGGACCGCTGGCGAAGCTGCCGAGTCCAGGACCGGAAGCGTAACCGGTACCGTACGAGGACGAGGCGGCCGGTGGTGTAAGTGCCGTGCTCACTCCTCCGCCTAGCAAACCGCAGTTCGCTACAGAAACGAAAGCTAATAGCGAAGGCAACACCTGGAAATTTTAAATATTTTTATTAACTGTTCGATTAACAAGTTGAAAATAATTTACTTACCACAAATAACTTCATGATGCTTATGTGGATGAAGGAAAAAATGAAGTGATACTGTTCGGATCGTTTGGTTTGTCTTTTATAGGGAACCACACCTGAGGTCCACCAATACACTTTCACACGTTGGACATTCGATGGCCCACTCTCCAACGTTGCATCTCAATCTCATCTTCGCAACATTTTTTCAAATTATTTGTATAATTTTCTATTCTGTCATTGATTATTATAAAGGAAAACCTATATTTTTTACACCCTCTAAATTAAAAACCAGTACGTACTACTACTAATTTTTACTCTAAATGAAAGCTACTTTTAGTAACTTAGTAACTAGTAAAATAAATAGTACAAATTCATTAGATAATAGGAATTGTAAAGGAACAATTTTAATTAATTAAATTAACTTAAATAGTTAATAGTATCTTTTTTAATAATACACAAGAGCTACAGTTTTTAACATTATACAATATTTTACAGATTAATCAACATTTTAAGTGTTTGTTTATCAAATTGTCATTGAAAGAGTAATTGATTCCAATTTAATTTTTTTATTTTACCATCTAATCAACATACTTAGGATAAGTGTGTTGGTGTCAAATACAGTTAAAATCGCCGAAAATATGTATTATAATATATTTTAATTGATGCAGTTAGAACCGTCTCTGTAAATCTAATATATGCATATTTTGGGAGAGAGTAAATAAATTTACTGTCCCAAATATCTAATGTGCGGATATCTTTGCGGAAAAATGCTTTTTCAAAGAAACACATGTTATTGTGTTTTTTTTTTCAAATATAATCTGCCACTTTCTCTGATTACATTTCAGGGTAAACTATACAAAATCCTAAATTTCGGTGGTTATTACCCATTAACAAATTTCAAATTCATACTTTTATCTTCTTAACAAGTTACCAAACCCCATTGTTTCAATTAACACTTTGATTTGATATAATTAATTACATAATATACCTAAAGTCCATAATGAATAGTGACATCGACTAATTTTAGTTTGCAAAGTAGATCACAACTAGTTACGGAAACGAGTTGAGAAACATATTAACCTTTTAGTAACACCAATTTGCATACATAAACACCTAACATTTCATATTTTGACATAATTTGAGTCATTTACAATTAGAACAAAAGAATCAATTGTTTTTCTCTTACGTTGTATATGAGCAATACATAAATACTTTTTACCTGGATGATTCTTTTAAACATGTTTTTATAAGTATACATAAAACTTTTAAGTTATAATTGTAATATAATAACAATTTAAGTACATAAATCTATTATATATTATGAAATTTAACAATACTGTTTTACTATTTAATTATAACATTTAATACTAGGTATTTTTAATGACATTTGTATATATTTATGACACATAATCTCTCCAGGTTAAAACAAAGTTTTCCCACCGGTGCGTGCTGAAGAGTTTCATACGTAAAGCTGAATAATTTACCAGAAATTCCGATATGATATCTTATTGTATGTAACGCGCAGTAAATCAGTACTTGACTGAAACCCTTTCCCTTTCGGCGTGCGATTTTTTCGTTCACTTTCTCCGGTTTATTTATCGAGTCAATTCAGAAGCGCGATAAATTCCCACCGGTTATTTTGGTGCATCGGCTTTTGGGGCAACAATAGTGCAACGGACATTTGCATAACCAATAAACCGAACGGAGTAGATATTAAAACGAATATTTTTCAATATCAAGCTTTTTTCAATTTTCATATAAAATGTGCATTACGGTTTGATCAATATCCGGTCAATTTGTTGTGGAAACGAACAAAAATGTGGATTATTTCCGGTGAAATCATTAATTAATTTAATAGTATGACTACTACAAACATTTACTTTTTGTCTTATTAGACGGTAAAAATTTCTAATATTGTTTGAGTCACATTTAATCGACATAGATTATACGGACAAGTTCAAAACGGATTCAATTCCCTTTCAGATGAGAACGTATTTGGTAACTTGAATTCATTAATAAAATTATATAAGTGTTTAGAAATTATGTGACTTGATTACGAGCCTATCGGCCAAAACATCTTTTTCGGCAGAGATATAATTGTCTAGATGTGTTATGAATATTGATCGAATCGAAATGAAAATGGTGAAAACAAATTTTTACATCAGAATTACGTCATTCACATATGGTTTTTTGTATTTGGAATAGTATTTATCATTCTATTTTAGTTAATAAATTTAACTTTTTCTTTCTGTCTAATGTGTATCATGTTATTAAATATGTTATTAGAAATTATACCTATTAAAAATATTGTCACGTGACTTTTTTATTGTAACAAATTACTCATTTTTAACAGAGTTAATTAATATAAGAGGTTCGTCGTAGTTTCCATAACATAAAACATCATTAATTTAAAAAAAAAAAGTTTTAAATCAGTAAAAATGGTTTAAGTATAAAATGTTATACATTAAGTGAATTGTATCAGAAAATTTCAAGAGGCCACTTTATAAAAGTTAATTTATGAAACGAAGCCAATTTTGAAATAATTATGTTCGCATATATTTGCATAAAATTAAATAAATTTAGATGTAATCAAAAAACAGATGATTTGATATATTTCATTTACAGAAATCTTTTTTGACTATCGGTTTTTTAATAGTATTTTATAGGTGGTTAGGATATATAATTGTATTTGAAATATTTATCTAAATTTTAAGTATCAGAATACAGTGACTTTTAACTACACTTTTGGTTTTTGTTTTCTGTTTAATATTGATCACATTATTAATTAAATGAAAGAAAAATAACAAACAGAAATTATAAATATTATATATATATATATATATATATATATATATATATATATAAATTAAAAATATTTCCATGAAATTGACTAAATTTTGCTCATGCAACTCATAAAAACAAAATGTTATTCATTCATTCCATTGTATCAAAATTCAATTTTATAAAAGTTAATTTATGAAAATAAGTCAATTTTGAATTCATGTTCTCATCATTTGCATAAAATTAAGACTAAATTAGTTTGTAATCAAAAGATGATTATTATTTTTTATTTACAGAAATCTTTTTTGTTTATCGTTTTTTAGGATATAATAATAGAAGTTACAGGAAACGTAATCAATCACATTTGAAATATTTGTTATTTAAATTTTCAGTAACTTTTAATAAAACATTTTTATAATAAACTATTTTTAATATAAAAATCTGCATTTTAGTTTTTTTCTCTTTGACATTGATCACATTATTATTAATTGAAGAAAAGAGAAACAGATTTCTGTAAATAAAACAGGAAACGTAATCTCATTTGAAATATTTGATATTTAAATTTTCAGTATCTTTTAATAAAATATTTTTATAATAAACTATTTTTATTATAAAAATCCACATTTTAGTTTTTTTTTCTCTTTGACATTGATCACATTATTACTAATTGAAAGAAAGAAAAATGACAAATATGAATGGATTATTAGAAATTATACACATATTAAAAAGTAGATGTAGAATATTGACACCTGACTTTTCAAATATTAAAACGTTAAGTGAAAGTCATAACGAATTTTTATCTGTAAAAATAATAAAAAGTCCGTCATTTATCACTCATATAAATTTGTAAAACATCCAAAATTTTGACAAATTGAAAACCCATTGTTTAAGCCGTTAAGTAGTTAGTTTCAGTTAAGAATATTATCATTCACTCAATTGTATCAGAAAATTTCAAGGTGTCATTTTGTAAACGTTAATTTATGGAAAGAAGCCAGTTTTGAATTCATTATATTCTTATACATTATCATAAATTTGAAGTTTTCGACTTCGACGATTTCTTTTTTTATGTAAATTAAGACAAGATTAGTTTGAAATCAAAACAACAGATGATTGGTATTTTTCATAAACAGAAATCTTTTTTATCTATCGATTTTTTATAGTATTTGTTAATAGATGGTACAGGAAATATCAATTTAATTTTTTTCATTAATTTTACATATATATATATATATATATATATTTTACATATATATATATATATATATATATATATATATATTAAAAAATTTATTATATTCAAGTATCTATAACTGAATGCTTTTTGAAATGCATGCGTATTTCATACAAATAATTAAAACAAAATTTAATTGATTGATTGTTATTTATAAAACAAGTAGTATAATTTATATTCAATATATATTCGTTTTAATTATAATAATTAAATTAATAAATAATTTTAAAAATACACTTTCAGACAAATCACATGTGAGACTGTGTGACATCCATTAAACCTATCACCAGACTTCATAATATATTGGTGTATTATTGGATATACCATGAAAAAATTTTAGGTTAATTCGATAATGAATAAAATTATTGATACAGCTTATGCACCATCGCCGGAGAGTGCAATGTATCACACTACCCTTACATCATAACCTACAGAATCAGGGAAAATATCTTCAATAGACGGATAGACATCTAAATGGATGAAAAATGGAGTGAGTGTATAGTGTAAAGAGTGTAAAAATGTGTGTACATAAGTCCTTCAATTCTTTTTGACAGCGCGGACCTACAGCAGATTCGTGAGCAGACGATGATACGTCGTTCCCCTTTCTCCCTCAACATCTCATAGTAGTTGCCATTTGTAATCACATCACTGTAGTACACTTCAGTGTCAATGAATAAATAAGAACTAGATATTAAAATAAGTCTAAGCAACATCTAGGGTGTATTGCTTCCATTGTTTTAATTGTAAACAATATATAAATAGTATGTATAATAAAAAACTTGATCAACCGATGCTCTCCAGTTTAAATATAATGTTATGATATATATTTTTTATTTTTTATTTATTATTTCAATTATGACCACTAAATAATTTTTAAATAGCAAAAGTTCTAATCTCTCTATATGAGTAATTGTTATATTTTATTTAAGAAAAATCTCTAGTACAAACTGATATCACATTTATTTTCACCTTAACATGAGAAGTTTGTAAAATAAAATATGTCACGAATAAGGGATATTTTATATTTTATTTAATTATTTACATTAAGCTTAGTTTTTCTTTTCACTCTTGGTCTTGGTGTCTCTGCGTACGAGCTGAGTTCCAGGGGCGGAGTAAGAGTAGCCTTCGTCGGAGCTGACGCTGACGGAGTCGGCGGCGGCGTTGATTACTTCACCTCCAGAGATGCCGAAGGAGGAGCCAGATCCCAAAGATACGTCGGAGGAGAATCCAGAGCTGAAGCCGGAGCCAAGTCCGCCGGAGAGACCAGCGCCGATGCCAGAGAATCCGGCATCGAGGCCAGCGGAACCGGAAGATACGCTGAAGTCGGAGATTCCAGAGGAGATTCCGGAAGAGATTCCAGAGGAGATTCCGGAGGAGATTCCAGAGGAGAAGCCAGAACTGACGCCCAAATCAGCGGCACCGGCGGAGAATCCGGAGCTTACGCCAAGATCAGCGGCACCAGAGGAAAATCCAGTGCTGATGCCAGAGCCCAAAGAGCCGACACCCAATCCCAATCCGGAGGAGACGCCGAATCCGGAACCGATTCCTGCACCGGCGCCCAAACCGACAGAGGAGACATCAAGGGAAGCTCCTTGTACGGGGAAGGTGCTGTGGGTGTGTTCAGTTCCTTGGTGGACGACTTGTGGAACACGGACAGAGATTTGTTGGGGTACTGGGACGACTTGGACTTGTGGTACCTTGACGGCGTATGGTTTTGGTACTGGGACATGGACAGTGTGTGGTACCTTGACGATGACGTGCTTGTCAACTGGGACGGCTACCTTGTTGGTAACGACTACGGCGTATGGTTTTGGTACTTCGACTGGGTAGTTGACCTTAACGGCGACTGGTACTTGTACTGGTACCTTGACGGCGTATGGTTTTGGTACAGAGACGGCTACTTTGGATTGTTGTACGACTGGTACAGTCCTGGTGATTTGTACTGGGTAGGGTTGGGCTACTTGTACAGCCTTGGTGACGGTTACGGGGTATGGGGTCTTGACTGGTACGTTGACGTGTTGTACGACTTTCCTGACCTTAGTTTCGGTGTTTTCACCTCCGAAACCGAAACCGGCTCCACTGGCAAATCCAGAAGAAATTCCCAAACCGCTAGATACTCCCAATCCACTGGATACTCCCAAACCGCTACCAATAGCCAAACCAGCGTCACCGTAACCGGCACCAACGGAGAGTCCGGAGAGACCGGCAGAGCCGAGGTCAGCACCACCAGAGTAGGAAGAATAGTACTGGGCGGATCCAAGGCTACCCAAACCTAAACCGGAAAGACCGAGGGAACCAGCACCGTAGCTAGCACCGTAATCGGCACCGATGCCAATACCAGCACCAGCGAGACCGGCATCGAGACCCAAACCGGCACCACCGAGGGATGAGGAGCTGTAGCTGCTGTAGCTGCTGCCAAAGTCACCGCTGATTCCGGAGGAAAGTCCTCCTCCCAAACTGGAGTAACCAGAGAGACCGGAGAGACCAGCTCCGTATTCGAATCCGGTGCTACGTTTCTTTTCTTGGGCTTTTTTAGCCGAAGAGAGGGCCACTAAGACCAATAAGGCGGCGCACTAGAAGAAAATTTTATCATTTATTATCTACTCTACTGATGTTATGATTTCGAGTACAAGTAATTGACTTCGTAAATTGAAGGCAATACTTACCAACAGAGCTCTCATTGTATCCTGTATCTGTGAAGCTCTGAGAAGTGAATGATTATAATAGTAAAAAAATTTCTTTTATAGTAACTTACCGTTCGAAGGACACGCTAGGAAATCCAGTTTTTATGATGAGACGATGGAGCGCCAACGTGACATTTCAAGATTTTGTGCATTTCAACTTCAAGGGTCATTTACCATTCCAATTTTTGATTGGCTTTTACAATTAACCCATACCAGTTATTACATTTCAACTTTTCTATCAGTTTAATTAATTCAAATTTTAATGAAAAATGCCGGAAAAATCATAAACAAAAATATTCAAATAAACAATTAATTAAATGACGTGATCAATTTTAATTAAAGTGTCTGATTATTTTGGAAGGACTATACATAATGCTTTATTGTCAAAAATCATATTTTACAGATATAATTAGCAATAATATTTTTTTCTATATGATTTAATTATTCAAAGTATCTTGGATGTTTCGTCAACATATTTTTTGCTTCCCAAAGGTTGCTAACTGATTAGCATTTATTTTATATATTTAGTTAAAATGTCTTTCGAGAATAATAACCCAAATTTGTCTTCAATGTCAACAATTTTTTGAGAGGATGCAACATTTTCTATATATGATCGGAACTCTTTTTAATCACGGTCAGTCTTTATTAGACCGGACGCCGTCACTTCTACCCACTATTTCTAATATACCATTTTTTAAAAATTATATGACAAATTTAGTTAAAAAATAATAATTAACAATTAAATTTATATTTTAATGCTAAATATTTTTGTACATTCAAATAAATTTTGTAAAAATTTAGCGCTGATGGAATGGAATGTTTTATATTTATTTTAATCAATTTATGTTAATTTCGAAATATATTCATCATTTGTATTTTTTGGTATACTCAGTATGGGATACTACTCAAAACAGTTTAAAATTAAATAATCCAGACTTTGTTTATTTTTGTATGATAATATAATTATATTTTGGATATTATATAATAGTCTTGTATTTATTTTGAGTGAATAATAATTAACATTAGAAAACTATACCTTTGAAAATTTTATCATTTATTATATTGATAAAATATGTAAAATATCTTGTACATGAATTAATCAAAATCGGCAAGCTACATATTTAATATTTTGATATTAGAAAATTAAACTTTTGAAATTTTTATCCACAATTATTTTTTTTAGAAAATTTATGATTTTTGAATATGAATAAAACAAAATCGGCCAGTTTCAGTGCTTCTTATTTGCTTCTTCTAATTTTTGATATTGGAAAATTAATATTTTGAAATTTTTATCAATTATTATATTGATGAAATATTTAGAAACTATATATTTATTTTAATACCATTTCATCCACAATAATGTTTTTTTGGAAAATCTATGATTTTTGGACATGAGTTCAACAAAGTCGATAAGCTTTAGTGCTTCATTTTTGCTTATTCCAATATTTGATATTGAAAAATTAAACATTTGAAATATTTATCAATTATTATATTTATGAAATATTTAGAAACTATATATTTATTTTACTACCTTCATTTCATCCACTATATTGTTCTTTTTTTTAGAAAATCTATGATTTTTGGATTTTTGGATATGAATTCAACAAAGTTTTAGTGCTTCTTTTTTGCTCCTAATGTTTAACCATATATTTATTTTACCACCCTCATTTCATCTAAAAAAATGTTTTCTTAGAAAATCTCTGGATGTCGAAGCATGACTACATCTTACTTGCTACCCAAAATTATTCTGTTGTTGTTATACAAAAATCCGATAATTCCTAAAGAAAAATTTATTAATTTAATTAAAATTAAGTAAATAAATAAATTATTTGAGTTTTTCATTGTTTTAAAATTACAAATATGAAATGGAAAGAGGTCTGACAGTTAAAAACAATGTCAACTCATTATTTAGCTGGCATTTCAATAAAATAATATATATATCTTCAAATATTTGCAACAAAAAATTACAGGTGCCATATAGATCCTGATACACATTAAAAATTCAAATCGTAAAACAAGTTCGAGCCGGCCGGCCGGCTATTAAACGGATTTATATTTATGTGGAATCACTTTAATTATTATTTAAATAAAAAATATTTTTGAATATATAATAAATTGTTCAAATGGCAATTGGTAATATATGCTAATGCGCGGTCGAAATCGCCTAAAGCCGATGAATACATTATTTTAACCTTTACTACCATACAACAACATTAATCTTCCATACACTAACATCTGTGGATCATCGCATATATATCGTATTTTTTTTGTTTGTTTGTTTGATCATTTTCTGAAATAAAATAATGTTAACATATCGATTCATAATAAATGAAGACGATTTTTTTACTTCAAACAATTGGATTAGTCGTTATTTATTTTTTTGTACTTGTAAAAAGTTAATTGATTTGTTATTTCCTGATTGTACTTTTTATGTACCAGGACTAGAGTTCATTGTATGTCAGGAATGAATATCAATGTTAAAGATTTCTATTGATTTTTTTTAAATATGATTCTATCTCTTTGTATATATACTGGTATTTCAGTAATGTAACCTTCAAAAATTGAGAATAATGACTATGATTAGATAGTTTTTCAAAAATAAAAAAATAAAATATATTGCTTCTGAGTAATATTGTAAATCTTAGAAACTAATTGATACAATGAAATGGAAAATTTACATATCCTTACTCGTCGAATTATTATTTATTCATAATAATTGATTATACGTTTAAAGCATTATAAAATTTAATATACACATTTTGTGAAAATTTTATGCTTATTGCTATGTTTGTTTTATTTGTAAAATTTAATATGATAATAATATTATAAAAAGCATTAAAGCTTAAAATAAAATATTTTTTTATTATTAGAAAAGTATAGTTAGTTTAGTTGTTTATGTTATTAATTAATATATAAAAATGTGTTAAAAAAATATTGAAAAAGAAATGTATACCATAATGTTTAATCATCACGTAAAAAGAATTTACAATAGCATATAGTGTTTTTTCTCGAGTAACGTAAAAATTGCCAAAATTGGGAGTAATTTTGAAATCTAAAATAGGAATCTTTACTTTTAATACATTCGAATTTTATGGATATTTTATATTCTTTACGTAGAATTTGTCGAATTTTTTAATATATGGTAGAGAGTAGATGGTAAATCAAATACTTTTTATTTCGATTACCCTTATATTCATACGATTATGCACTATTTAATGAACAATATAATACTACGAATCGATTGTAAATAAGCAACATACTTTTTGCAAATTAGGAATAATAGCAACTTTCTGTTTGTACTCAAAATGCTTGTCTTCTACTTTTCTACAATCCACTTAGTAGATGGTATTTCGGATGAGACAACTGCGAAATACATTTGTTTATTTTTGTCAGTGTTTTGTTGTAGAGTGTTTATTTCCTAAGATATTTGAATATTTAAATACAAATCATTCGTATAATGTGTTAAGTAAAGTTAAATAATTTTTAAGTGACAAACATCTCCCAAAAAATATATATTAAGAATATATTAAAACATATTTTATACCAAACAATTACTAAAATTTCATGCACCATTTTATTGTTTTTCATTACAATAGTAATTTTATTATTGTCCTACAAATATGTTAAATTTGAAATAAACATTTTTATGTACTTATTTGTATATTAAAAATGCAAATAGAAATGCTTACTTAACTATACAACTTAATCTCGAGGCAAACAAAGATATTTTTTTGTAATTTTATTGTAATATCAAATTCATTTGCGTTAATTTTTATTTAAATTGTTTTAAATTTTATATTTCAAATAAAAATATTTGAGTCATAGGATAGTATAGCGTAATATTATAAATTAAATCAATTTTGAAGACATTAAAAAATGATCTTGTGTAGATTGATTATTACTAAATAATTTTATTTATAATTTTATTTATGATTTTATTGCATTCTATTTATTTTTATATTTTAATTTAATTTTTGATAAATATATAATTGTTTTTTTTTAATTAAAAATTGTGAGTTTTTTAATTTAGGTTTATTTTCTAATTTATAATTGTGTATACGTTCCCAAAATTATCACCGAAATAAAATATATTAAAAATATGTTAAAATATAAATTTTATTATACAGAATTACTAAAACCCCATGCACAACATTATTGTTTTCATGAAATTAATAATTTTACTATTATTCTACATATATGTTAAAACTGTAATAAAAATTTCTATTCATTTATTTTTATATTGAAAATACGAATAGAAGTGCATGAAATAATGTATTCTTATTATTCTCAGAGAAATTAATCATTTTTTGATAAATTCATAATATTATTTTAATACTATTTATATAATTTACCCAATAAATTAAGATTTTTATATGAGAGTAGAGCATGATATTGTAACTTAAACCAATTTTGAAAACATTCAAAAGTTGATTTTAGGTACATAATTTAAAAAAGTATTTATATATTTATTATTAATTTTTTATTTTTTATAATTATATTTTTTATTTGGATTTATAATAATTATAATTATAATTGTATATAATGTGTAATAATAATAATAATAAATCATTACTTTATGTTGTAAATAAAGTGTCAAAATCATAATCGAAGAAAAATATATTAATAAGTATAAAATTTATGACACAGAATTATTAAAATTCCATGAACCATTTTTTTTTATTTTAATAAAAATAATAATTTTATTGTTTATTGTTATGTTATAACAATAAACATTTTTATTTGTAAATAGTTTATCTCTACACAATAAAAAATATAGATCCATTTTTTATAATTTTATGATATTATTGTAATAAATGACTTTATTTCATTTTAATTTAAATTATGTTTTAATTTTTATTTTAAGAATATAGTGAATTAATATTATAGACCCATTTTGAAGACTGTATACTTAAAAAATTATTAAGTAAGTTTATTTATAATTTTAATACTTTTATTTATTTTCACTTTAATTTTGATAAGAGATATAATTTTATGTTGATTTTTATTTGTTATTATTACAAAAAAATAGTTATTTCTTTATACTTACCTACTTATAGTTCTTTATTTTTTAAAATAATTATTAGTGTATTTTATTTTTCTTTAATAATGCATTATTAGTATGTATGAAGTAAAATAATAAAATGAGTATGTAACAGAGTAATTTATTGAGTTTGTTTATTGTTTACATTTATTTACTATATCACATAAAATGTTTTTATTTGTTACTTGGGATGTATTTCTTGCTTGGGGCGTTCAAAGTAACGTCGGAGGTGTTGGATTCGCTGGTTACAATGGTGGAGGAAGATCCGGAAGATACACCAGAATCGGAGCTGACGGAGATGTCGCTGGCGCCAGAGCTGATTCCGGAGGCTAATCCAGAGCCGAGTCCGGAGACGATTCCAGAACTGATTCCGGATCCATTACCGAATCCAGAGCTGACAGAAATGTCGCTTACACCAGATCCAAGACCAATTCCAGATCCAAGACCAAGTCCGGAGCTGATTCCAGATCCAAGACCGAAGGAGCCGGCGGAGAAGTCGCTGACACCAGAGCTGATTCCAGAGCTGATTCCAGAGCTGATTCCGGAGCCAAGACCGAATCCAGAGCCAGTACCGAAGGAGGAGGAGGAGAAGTCACCGCCTGAGCTGTAGCTGGAGATTCCAGAGCTGTATCCGGCTCCAAGATCGAGTCCAGAGCCCAAAGAGGCGGAGGAGAAGTCGGCGGAGCCGTAACCAATTCCGGAACCGAAACCACCAAGACCTGCGAGACCAAGTCCTCCAAGACCGTAACTAGCGCCAGAGCTGTAGGTGCTGATTCCAGAGCCCAATGCGGCGCCGGAGGACAGAGAAGCACCACCAGAGTATCCGGTGATTTGACCGATTCTGGTGTGTACCTTGCTCTTGACTGGGATGACTTCTGGAACTTGGACGATGTTGGCGGTTGGTACTCTTACTTGTACTGGGGTTGGGACGGCGACTGGGACTGGTTGAGAGACTGGAACCTTGACGGTTTGTGGGACACGGACCACGACTTGTCTTTCTACTGGGACGGCTACAGTCTTGATGATTTTGACTGGGTATGGTTTGGATACCTCTACTGGTACTCTAACTTGCACTGGGACTGGGACAGCCTGTGGTACTTGGACAGCAACTGGCCTAGATACGGCGACTGGTACGCGAACATTGATTGGGACATGGACATTCTTGACAGATTTGACTGGGTATGGGCGTGGGACGGCAACAGTCTTGACAATTGGGACTGGGACGGGTTGTGGTACTGGGTGAGCGATCTTTTCAACAACGGTCTTGAGGACGGTGTTCTTGACAGCTTTTCCTACCAATTTACCTTCAATTTGAGCGGCTCTGGTTTGGTATTCAGCGGTGTATTGAGCGTTTCCAAGACCGGAGGAGACACCAATGGTTTGGGCACCACCCAAAGTACCAATACCAACACCACCAAGAGCCAAAGAGCCAGAGTCGAAGGAGGCACCACCCAAGGAGGCACCACCCAAGGAGGCACCACCCAAAGCACCACCGTAAGATACGTCAGAGCCAAAGGAAGCGCCAGAGAGGGCAGCGTCACCAGCTCCAAAGGAAGCACCACCGAAGGAAGCACCACCCAAAGAAGCAGCATCCAAAGATCCGGAGGAGATTACGGAACCGGAATCGAAAGATCCGCTGCTTCCGTAGGAGATACCGCCTAAAGAGGCACCACCCAAAGAGGCTCCGCTGAAAGAGGCATCACCCAAAGAGGCGCCACCCAAAGCGAGTCCGCTGTCGTAGCTGGCTCCAGAAAGACCGCCACCGATGAGACCGCCGCTCAAACCGCCGCCAAGACCGAGTCCAGAAGACGAGTAAGAGGAGTAGCTGCTGGAAAGTCCACCGTTGAACAGTTCGGAGACGTCGCGTTTCTTGGAGTCTTTAGCCGGTTTAGTGGCATCCTTGGCGGCGGAGAGCGCCACTACGGCAAGAAGAGCCACACACTGCAAAAAAGCAGAAAACAATGTTTAATTAAGTACACACTCATTGCGGTAATTGCTCGTAAGCAATTACCTTCATTCATGTCTGTAATTTCATTGAATAATTGTACTTGGTATAAAAAGTAATCGTATGTTTAAAGCAGCGCTTACCAAAAAAGCTTTCATTGTGTGTGTTTGATTATCCAAACAAGAATGATAAAAGATCTAATAAATTGCCGTTTTTATACGTATTTTAATATTATGAAGGACGTTGTTTCGAAGATGTACCACTCTCCTCCACCACAACTTTATCATATGTCAACTATGTTGAAAAGCGTGATTTTGACTCATAAAATACAAAGATAGGTTATTTGTTATTTTTATATTCAAAATATATTAAGAGATCATTAACATTTAGATGATGTTTAAAATTTAGATTATTATTTGTATTTGGCGTGAATAAATTATGGATCTTTGCCGACCGGTCTGATAATTTATTCAATAAGGTTGAACAGTATTATATAATTTCATTTCAGTCTTTAGTCATCTGCCGGTGTTTATGTACAGAATTGTTAAAATTAAATTGTTAACGAAAATAATTTTAATATTTTTTCTCATTAAAATTCATTTTAAAAATTCAGTAAACTAAATAATAAATTAAATATATAATAATCTAAATAAAAAACATTTTCA
The DNA here is from genome assembly GCF_024364675.1 of Aethina tumida. NCBI lineage: Eukaryota > Metazoa > Arthropoda > Insecta > Coleoptera > Nitidulidae > Aethina > Aethina tumida. The sequence goes on along the minus strand of NC_065437.1, from coordinate 15,348,853 downwards.
GATAAATGGGTTAAAAAAATACTGATTTAAAAAAAAATAAGAATCATAATATTAAATTTGTAAATTAAATAATTAATGTAATTAAAATTAATATGTGATGGATGATTTTATTTTAAAAAATACTACATCACCAATTAATTAATTTCGTTAACATAATTATAAAATTATTAATTAAAATATTCTCTAACATAAACTAAATTAATTAATTTTAACTATTGATATTTAATTTTATCTCTCAAAATTTATAAATGTTAATCTAGAATTATAAATAGCAAATTATTTTTCCATTGTATAGGAGTATAGAACATATACTAGGACCAAATTTAAAATAATATCAAAAATGCAATTCTTTTGTTAAATTCAAAGTTATCATTCCATTTATTATAATTTTGAATTTTTAAAATTCGCTTTTTTTAATTCAGATTTTTACTTTATTTATTTTTTAACTTTTAGAAATTTTTGATGAAAATATTACGACGTTTCTATCTGTATTATTTTAATTCGTGTTTTAGGTATATTATTGGATCATTCCTCAGAATTTTCTTCACCTTTCGTATTAAATATTATTACATGACTTAATTGTATTAAATATTTTAGTCTGTCATAAAAAAACTAAAGATTTACATATTAAATGTATTTTTCCACTGTTCTTATTTTTATTGTAGAAATATTACAAAATTATTAAAATATATCATTTTATTTTAAACTTGCTCTTGAAAATAAAATATAAATCCACATTCATGTCAAAAAACACAACAAAATATTTTATATTACTTTATTTATGTAATAATCACATTTTATAATATTTACAATTCAATAATACTTAAATTAAGTATTAAATTAGTCTACAACAGTCTACCATTTGTTCCACCCTTGACTGTAAGTGTTGTAACCATTTCCGTATCCGGAAATACCTCCAACTTTGCTTGGCACATACGAATCCAACAAAGATCCGGATCCACCACCAGTGCTGTAAGAAGTGTACGAACTGTAGGAAACTGGTGCAGAGTAACTGCTGTATCCGGATCCACCAGAGTATCCACCAGATAGTCCACCAGAGTATCCGCCGGATAATCCACCAGAATATCCACCGGATAATTCGGAATATCCACCGGATAATCCACCAGAATATCCGCCGGATAATCCACCGGAGTATCCGCCAGAGAATCCGCTATCGTATCCACCAGATCCGAATCCACCAGAACTGTATCCACCGCTGGAGTGTCCGCTGCTTACTGGCACAGGTACTGGAACTTCGACGGGTTGTGGTACCTTAACAACAACCTTCTTCTCAACTGGATATGGTCTGGGTACTTCTACGGGTACTTGTACTTTGACTGGAACAGGTACTTGAACTGGGTATGGTTTTGGTACTTCGACAGGTACTTTGACATGAACTGGGACCGGGACTTGCTTTTCGACAGTCACGGGTTGTGGAACAGTGACGGTTTTGGTGACTGTGACGGGGTAGGGTTGTGGCACTGGCACGGCCACTTCCTTGGTGATGGTGCGAACTTCGGAACTGTAACCACCGGAGCCGTATCCGCCGAAACCACCAGAACTGTAACCGCCGGAACCGTATCCACCAGAACCGTATCCACCAGAACTGTATCCACCGGAGATGTATCCGCCGGAACCGTAACCGCCTGAGCTGTATCCACCGCCGGAGTATCCGGATCCCAAGGAACTGTAGCCGGAACCTAAGGAACTGTAGCCAGATCCGAATGAGCCGAAACCGGAACCGAGTGGTGTTCCATAACTGTCGTAGCCGGAACCGTGTTCGTAGCTTCTTTTGGCTTTGGTTTCAGCCTTCTTTTCCGCCGAACTTAGGGCAACACTTGCCAAAAGGGCAAGACACTAAAAATATTTCAAATATTAAAATCAAATTCGTGTTAAAAACAGTTTAAAATGTGCTAAAAGGAAAGTAAAAGTGTGACTTACCAGAAACGCTTTCATGGCGATAAGTTGCTCTAATCCGTGCGAACCTAAAGTAACAATAATAGATTTCTGTTTCGCCTTTTATAACGTTAACATATATTACGATCGAAGGACACGGTTTTTACGGAATTTCAAGGTCTGAAAACAGGACATCGATTTTCACAAATTCTCAAACTGTTGTCTTGATATTATAATTAAAATTAAAATAAATTATGCGAACTGAACAAACGAAAATGACTATTTACATTTTATGAGGACGTCTGTAAGAATTCATAAAAACGTTATATAATATTGGCAAACCATAAAGTCCAATATTTATTTTTTGAGACCCGTTAAAAAGTTAAATACACGAAATCGAGTTACTGAAATTAAATTCTCACGATAGAACCATAACACGATCAGCGTGATAATTGGTTTTAATATCCGCGTCTATTTACGTAAAGCGGAATAGAACCAAACAAAATTGAAATGTAGAACAATTCGCCGGCCGGCAAAATTATACATGTTGATAACTCATCCCATCTTGCTTCGGGCAATAATATTAAATTCACGTTCATCGCCGCAGCCGTGAATTAATCAGTTGTACATTGATCTTACTCATTTGCCGGATCTCTCCAATACGATCCACTTCTCATGTTATCTCTAGTTGTGTAATTTGTGTGTAATTATTGTATTTATTAAATTAATGTATATGAAAAATTACTGGAATGTTTCTTTAATGAATAATTTAATATTATACATTAATATAAACATACTTTATAATATTTTGTCTACTTATAATATATATAAATATTTTGTGTTGTTTAAAATATTATTTATTAATTATTTTGGGCAATATTTTTATATACAGTACCAGTCATAAATAAGGCAACAAATTTATTTTTAAGAAAAAAATTCTAAATATATTTGTTTATTTAAATTAGAATATAAAATTAAAACCAATATTTATACTCACCTTTTATCAGCTATGTATACGTAATTGATTTAAAATAATAAGGATGAGAACTGAAGTATTATAAAATAAAATATGGGGTCAAAAGTAAAGGAACAAAATAAAATACTTAGGTTTTTATTATTTAGTATCAAATCCATTATTTTTAATTACCCCTTGATATATTCTTTTCAAAAATAATATTATCAATATCATGTTTAGAAAAATAATCTCAAATAATATTAATAATTCAAACAATTCATCTAAGTTTTGCCTGGGTGAGCTTTTCTTATTTTAAGACTTATCATGTCCCATAGATTTCTACGGAGTTTAGATCAGAACTTTCGACTAGCCACTCATGTTTAACATAAACAGAATCATCACTTTAATATAAATAAAATTAAGACTCGTAACTAAAAATACTCATCCCCACCGTTCTATGGTCCAATGAATGTGATCCTAAGGATGCCTTTAATTTCAGTTGACGGTATTGTTTTTTTACATTCTAATTATCCAGTTATAGATTTTCTTTTTTCCAACTCAGACATATTTTTTAGTTGCACTGATTTTATTCACTGAAAAATAAGTACGAAATTTTTTAAAGAATAAAATTCGATAGATTGACCAGTTGCTTAGAACATACAACTATAACAGAAAAAACAATAAACATTGTATGTTAGGTACTGACATCCAATTCAAGTTGTACAGCTCATATTTTTAATATATTTTACCAAGTTACTATAATTTATGACCACTACTGTATGTGTAAATTTCTTCACGGGGAAGAACCAACTTCAACATTCTATTTTTAGAACAATAAGAGCATTATTTAACGTTATTTAAAGAGTGTCGTCACCACCAAATTATCACCTGGATCGAAGGAAAGGCCCAGTACGATTTTAGTGATATATGGCCTTGTTGGTATTTTCTGCGAAGATCAATGACATCCCGAACAGCGATTGTGTAACTTCTTATACGCTAATTTTATAACTGAAAAGCTGTAATTTTGAGAATTTATTGGCCTGTAATTATGATTAACAATACGATCGAAAAAACGGACTGACGCACTGGAATCGTTTATGCGGAAGATGATTAAATTCCGTATCGACTTTTTTAGTTTAATTAATTTTTTCAACCTGTAATTACTAAAAATAAATTAAAACTAAATAATACACCACATTTAACTGAAATAGGATTGGTTAAGAAACTTGGGACTGACTTAAAATGTCTGCAGGACAATAAATCAGATGCACTTAATCCACTTAAACCTGTTAAAATTCAAATTTACTGCTTGTGGTTCATTTGTAGAAATAAAAAGTTGATCAATAGAATATTTTAAGTTGCATTTTGCAAATTCCACTTTTTTGTATATATATCTTAATTTTGATAAAAACTATTGAATGACTAAATATAGACTCGTAAATGGTAAATCAATGTGTTCTTTTATGTTACAACAGGATATGCAGATTTGCACGTAAATTTATCCAGTTGTAGACAAATAATTAATTAATGATAATATTAACTCGTAATAAATTTCGCCAACATTCTATTTTACTAATTAGTTTTTTCTGTTACAGGTAAGACCTTTTCATAATGCACGAATTCACATTTTGGTAAATATGGAAATTTATGAATAACCGAAGTTATTTATGTTCGAGATAATTTTTAAATCATAAAAATATTTTCCGTAAATAACTTTGAACATCTAATTAATTAAAAAGCTTGGAAAAATACTACCAGAATCGATTGGTATTCAGACAATTAAAGTAGTATTATAAATAAATTATTAGTAAAATGTTCTTTGTCCAAATTGGGCAATTGGTTAATCAAATCCATCTGCGTTTAACCGTAAATAACATGATTAGTAAGCGGACTATAAATTGTGTCCTGTAACCGAATTGGGGTGCGATTAAAACAAATGATTTTCTATAAATTTCATTAATCATCGAGCTTTTGAAGGGTTGGTTGTAAACCGTCTTCATCCAACTGAAATTGGGATTAGTCGATGCAGAAACGGCTGCTGGCTGTCAATATGACCGATAAAATAAGCCGGCATTATATCAACGTTGGTTTAGGTGTTAATACCTTTGCATCAACCACAATCGATATTCTGTTGGGTGTTATAAATTTTTCGGACGAAATATGATCAAGGATTATTATGAAATTGTTGCTGAATGGATTTACTAAATGGTAGTCAATGGATTTTGTACGAGCACATCTGATAATTTATGCAGGAAAAACCGACATAAATAACCTCACATTGTCATTCCTGTACGAATTTTACGAAAGTTTCTTAATTAACCAATTAAAGTTGCCATTAAAAAATAGTGTGAATGTAAAAAGAATGTTTTATAAAGTGGTTTTTTCGGTTATTAAGCCACACATAATCCGCTTTGTTAATATTTCATTATTCATCTTGAACCTTCACATTTGTTTAAGAATGTGTAGGCATTGATATGATTTACTCTTGCGGTTTATTTTTTTGCTATTCAAATTAAGGATGACCAGAGATGCAGAATTTTTACTATTCCCCAAAATTAACATTTTTTTGTTTATAAAAAAAGTCGCAGGTGTTATGTAAGTTTGTATAATTTTTCTATATCATTAATTTTATTATAGTGGACATATTTAACCGGTTTGGGTCTTTTTTACTGGCCAAAACATTTTTACGCGCGAAGGCCAGAAAGATCCTGGTTCTGTCCGAAAATGTTTTCCTTTATTGCCAAAAGGAGAGATCAAAATAAACAATCTGATGTATAACAGGAACATTTTTTGACATCAAGGAAGTAGACACTTTAATTTGATCACTGTGGAAACTTTACAATAATAAACATTTTTTATTAAGTAAAATAATGAAGGCTGAAAGTGACGGATTGATTCATGATTTAGATTGATTATGATACATCATTATATATTTTTCATGTTCTTTGAAACTGAAATTGATTGTTACGTTCGAATGAAATGTCAGTTTTATAGCAGTTGAAAAACAATTAAAAATTAATAATTTATTTCTGTTTTGAAAAACAATTACTGATGCTTTTATGATTGATAAAGTGTTTTGTTTTTTGTCATATCAAGGTATAATTTTATTGAAATTAATTCATCGATAAATACGTAAATTACGTTTTTTAATCCAACTTTTGTTGCATTTTGTGATGTCACCTTTTCTATTAAATCTGATGATTTTATTACTAGTTTACATTTACGACAAAATTAATTTATTTTTCTTTTTTATCTTTATTCCAGTTTTTTCGGTGAGATTTTAAGCATTTGGGATAAAATTCACACACCACTTTTGGTTAATTATTTCCTTGGTAGCAAAGAAAGCTGTATTTAATGAATTTCATAAATAAATTATCCATAAATTGTATAGGTTGAGGTAGACTCATCTGCGTTAATTTTGTATCTTGGTAATAATTTATAATGTAATATTAAAAGATTTAATTATTATAATCAGGTATTTCATAAATGATAATGTCATTGTAAAAATCCGTGAATTAAGAATAAAATTGACACACCTCCTTTAGAGAACTTTGTCTCTTGACGACAGATGATAATGTTTTATGGATTATGCATGCATGCATCACATCAAGGTAGTCTCGTGGAAATCTTTAAATTTTAGATTAATTATCATATTTTAAATACTTTACACAATGGTTGCGACTAGAATCCTTGATAATTTAAACTATCGGAAGATTGTAATAAATTTGCTAATAAATTAAAAAATATATATAATTAATGCATTCGATTTTTCTGGACCTACACAACCTATCCTCTTAAATTACAGCAACATTATTTAACTAAAAACTATGAAAAAAATGTATCCAGTTGATTGGTAATGATGACATCATCAAACCAAAAAAATAACAATCTGTTTAATTACCAGTAAGTGTGTTCCTGTTTTAAAAATAACAATTTTTAATTTATCATTTTGAAGAAGTGATGACTTCATCTATTACTTTTTTCATCGAATACCGATTAATTAAATTCGAAAAATACGCAAAGTTCACAATTGAAATATGATACAAATCCCCAAAATAGCTTTCACACGATGCACCCGCTTTGTCCTCGTGATTCTCTTAATTAATTTTATTTATGACACATTATGTTCTTGATATTTAACATTGACATTTGAAAAGTTAACAACTGACATGATGCAGCAAATACCTTTGATCATGCAATTTATGCGGCAAATTCGGCTTAAACGGAAATACCTGAAATCAATGCGTGCAAAATTATATCACGAACGTGGCAAACAAATAAAAATTCACCGTGAATGGAATGCATTATTATTTCGATTTCGTTTTTCAGCAGAGAGTCGAATAGTTTTTCCAGTTTATATGAATTTTTTAAGAACAAATCACAACGATACAAGATTTTAATAATAAGTATTTGTGAGGATTTACCCCCATAAACGAGTGTCCTCGAAAGGTCTGTACAGATTTCGACCACAAATTCTCCAAGTAATAATAAATTGCCTTATCTTACCTTAATACAAAAGCTGACAATACTGAAGATACGGGAAGTTAATAATTTATTTCCATTATTTTTATGGTGGATTCTAAAATCAATAGTTTACTCTAGATTCGTAAAAACCGAAGAGGATTTATGAAGACATATTTAAGAACATTTTAAGCACGATGTGGATGATACAAAGGACTTCTTGCATTAGTTCATAACTAATAAAATCTTATTTTTTCAGTTTTACTTTATAGCATGCTCTTTAATTGCATTTTTCTACCTAACGACATTTTAAACACAACGTTGAGATATTCGACTATTCGATCTATTTTTACCAGAAAATTGGTTTGAATTCTATCAGGACCTTTTTGAAACACCCTATATAATGGTGGCCAGAGAAATAGTACACATTACTATTTAATGTATATATCCAATTAAATGCAATCAAAATATTTTATATCTTATTTAAAATAATTACATTACACTTCCAACAGTTATTATTTTTGTATCTATTGTATTGTTTATCATTTGACTCCATCCTATCGAACTCCATAGCATATCTTTTTGTGCAAGCTTTAGTCTGGTTTGAATATTCTTTTCTATTTTATTTAATGAAATACATCCTTGCTAGTTTTGCTCATTCAATCGATGTCTGACGAAGTGTATTTAGACATTGATGTTCCATATTAATTACTTCTTTGAGGTGGAACGTCTCTTCTCAATAATAATATCATATTCAATAAAATAATATAAATCCTACTGACAATAAATTATTACTATTCACAGTATTATAAAATAGGACCATAAAACTTAAGAATATTCAATGTGGAGCCAAATCAGAATAATATATGCATATAAATTATTATCTCCAAACGTATAAAAAATTTAAATATTTTTGTCCTGATTGAACAAAATTTCATTTAAATCTTTTATTCATATTTTTAATTCTATGTTATTTCTCTGACAATCACTATTTATTCATTGACATTTAATGTACTTTGTCTGCTGTTATTTGGATCGATTGTTTCGTGCCTTCCATTAAAATCAGCAACACTTTTCTCGGTTTGTTGTCGTATTTCTAATTTCCCATGTAAATCGTTTCGTCGATTGTTACACTCTACAAATCAAAACAGTCGTAATAAATCGTGAATCGTGGAACAAACACGCCTTTATAAAAGCTGTTTTACAGACAAAATTAAAACTACAGAATATTATTAAACGTTGTTGTCTCACAAAAGGAAACTTCTGGACGGAACTTATATAAAAAGTTAATCTTAGAAGGAAAACAAAATTAGTACAATTTCGTGTTGAGATAATTCTTGATGATCACAGCAGCATATTCCACTTAACGATAATTCGGATTTGATAATAATTTTGTACGGAAAAGCAGAGTCCCTTTACCCTCGTGGATTTCTATCACAGTTCACCTCTTCATACGGTGGCATAATAGCAGAACAAGAATATCTCGAGGTTCATTGTGAGCATGAAGAGGACTATTTGGAAAAATGTAGACGAGAGCGTTTCGACCTGAGGAAAAAGCACAATGGGAAATGTGAAAGGGTTAGACTGTCTTTTTTAGCAGTCTCCTCAAGCTCGTGCAAACGACTATGATGCTCGCACAGACTTGAGTGAACAACACCATTTTATGGACGTGAAAACTGAAATAATAGATTTGAACTCAATTTATTGACATCATTAGCCTGAATAAATTTTACTGGTGATCATTTTTTTATTAGACTTGTGAATTTTATACTCGACCTATCTATCAATTTATACAAGCAGCACTCTTGTAAACTTCACATCCGAATATCGGGCATCGAAAAGTAAACAGTTCAAAATTGTTAACAATATTGTTTGCATGCGTTTCAGCAATGTAAATAGAGTGCCATACGTATCTAAATTGATGGTAAAAGATTTCAATTCAAGAGGCTGTTTGTGCATGTTTACTGTGAGTAAAATTGATGAAATTAATTTGATTAATTAGTTTTATAAATAAGTTTTGAAATAATAATAACTATTCCCACAAAATAATTTCTATTGAGGAAAAAGTCAGGGCCATTGATTGGTGATGCCTAATATTTATTTTTAATAATTTTTATAATTGGCTTTTAACATTAAAATCAACATTAACATACATATAAATTCATAGAAATGATAAATTGGTTATTATTTTTTACGTTTATCGCATAATTTCTATTTTGAATGATCAAATGCTCTAAAAATAAAATTTAAATTTTAAATTAAATAATTCTAGATGTTATATGTGGGATATTTGGCTAACTTCTTTATTAAAATTAATAAAATATTGTATTTAATACAATCATAAATTTTATTTTAAATTTTAACAATTATTAATTTTAGTGTTCCTATTCTGAAAAAATATTTCGACATGTTTAAGCGTTTTTTAATAGTATAAATTTTTATATATTAATAGTTTAACAGAAAATGTAAACACTTGTAAAATATAATATTAGTGCTCATATTTGTAGAAAACTATTTTAGGATTTATAGATTTTATAAATTCATTAAATTTTTAAATCAACATACTCTATTTTTTTAATCTGTTTATTTAGATCTAGAAAATCTATTTAAATTAATTTTTAATTGTCTTGTATGTGGTTTAAATGTAATATTCCATAATTAAAAATTTCTGAGTTTGGACCTATTATATGTTTTAAAATTTATAGTGACTCCTTTATTTTATGGCCTTGTGATGTTAATATAATAAACAAATTCCTCATATAAGAGCTTATATTTCAATTCAGTACGGACCATGTTTAATTGTTTGTACGTCACGTCCGCTTCCTCGTCCGTCCTCTTGCCTAGATGAATAAGATTATCCTTCAGGATTTGAATTTGTGCGGCAGCATGGCACAGCGATCCTGGAATTAATGTGTCGGCGCATTCGAGTTCGCTGCAGATCCAACACCTGAAACATTAACATATTCAGATCCGTTATAGTTTTGTTAATTTTATTAAACAAATCAATTTATTTATTAACAAGTGGGCGAAATGTTAAATTACATGTTCTCGGAATCGATTCATAAATTACGGTTTTTTCTTTAAATAAACAAATTTAATACACAAATTTTCATATAAATGATATATCCTTAAAACTTTTCTAGTCTATTCAATAAATTATTCAGTTTATTATTTTTTTAATTGAACCCGGACGATAAATATAAATTTTACTGCTGTTCCGATTTCAAGGATGTATTTCCATTTAGGATTAATTAAATAATAAAGAGAAGTAATAGAAAACAATGTAAATCTAATAAATCTAATATGGCGAAAATAATGAATATTGTAAAATATAAATCTCTTCTTCAATTAAGTACAAATGTATAAACCAAAATAATGCAATTTTGATTTTAAACGAACCAGAAGGATATCAAATAATTGTGGAAAAACTGGATTCAACAATTCAATTAGTAACGCACAATCTCTAAAATATAAAGTTTTTAGAATTTTATAGTTGAGGCAAGTATTGAATGAACGTTTCCAATATTATATGAGCATCAGTGCCTCCTTTGACGTTCAATATCAGGATTTTATCGGATCCAAACTCTTAATATATATTATCAATAAATCCACCCTAAACGATCGCAGAGTATCGTACGTTTTTGCTAATGGGCCTTACAAAGTATCAACTTCATCTACGAGTTGAGAAAATGGTAAAATAATTAGTAACTGATGCCATTGAGTGTATTTTTAATTGGTGTTTTAGACTAAACCATTAAATGTACAATGTTAAAAGTAAGCCGCATTTTATTAATGTCGCTTGTCTCAACATAGATTTCGTTTAATCCTGCCGTAAAGATTTACAGCCCAATTTGTTCCAGAACATAGTTTTAAAGTCAACTATTTGGATATTAAATTAAATTAAGGTTTATTACTACCCACCATTAATTTAGCATAAAAATTTGAGACGAATTAATTCTATATACATATATAGAGAAATAATTGGTAGTCATTTAAACTTTATGGTAAATTTCAATATTTTTACGTGATGCCGGAGGACAAAAAGGAATTTTACTATACACAAATAAAGGTTACTATAAAGTTATTTTTTATTTAAATTTTTAAACGGTTAATCTTAATTGGCGTTATATAATCAAATTAAATATACAATGATGTGTTTGATTAAATGAAAAACATATTTTTTATTTATGAAATTAATTCAAATGTTTTTTTTTTTATTTTCACTTCATATTTATTGTAATATGACAAACAATAACACGAACTGAATTTATCGCATGAGGAATATCTGAAAGCGACATTTCATTTGCGTTTCCATTTAGTAGGAAAAGTAATTTAAAAATTTCTCGAAACAAACAAAATGATATCAAATAATTTCAACACTTTATAAAAAACACATGCTAAAAATAATTAAATACTTTTGATATTTTGATATTTTATTTAATAAATGTTTCATTTAAGAACAAAAATTAACAGTTTAGTTTTCAAGAAATGTGACGATATAAATTCTTTAAAAAAGCAATATGCAAAAATTAATTAATATCTAAACATTAAGTTTTTTAATTGGCGATTAAATATTTTGTTCTTATAATGATACTAATAATACAAATACATACCACTTTTTTAAATCTCGGAACAATTTTACCGGAGGAAAAACTAAAACTGTAAGAAGTTTTTCTCGTCCTGAGTATTTATAAGTTCTGTCACATTTCGTATTCCATTAATTAAATATTCGGGTCACAAGTAAGGAAAGTTTTAAATTATAAACTCAGTTAGATTTTGCACTCAATCCTTTACAATTATTTATTCATATAGCAATAAAACTTTATTAAATTACACGTTTGTGGGAAATACGAAGGTGTTTCCAACTATAATGAAAATTTTCAATTGGTTGCATTCAAAACTTAATGCTTAAACTTTTTTTTATATGTTCCCCCATGATTATTCGCTCTATCTCTAGTTAACTAGGTAACATTTTAAGATTGAGTTAAATCGATATTTATATTGAGTATTTTGCCTCAAATCATGCAAACATATAACGTATGGAATGTCAAATTTACTTAAGTTTTTATAGGTATTCCAGAAATGTTCGGAGATATTAAATTGGGGTTTATTCTTACATTTAATTAGAAATTCAGGATACCCGCCAAAATATATGTGACAAATTTCATTTAAAATTAATTGTAGGATTAAAAGTTAATTAAATAATATTTATTAAAATAACTGAAGGGAGGTAAAAACAATTGAAAATCTGATTAAGTAAAATTAATGAAATCTGTGTAAAATTTAATTAATAATTGAAATTGCGATGCCTGTGTAAAAACTTGCTTTGAATCGGATTAAATGTGAGTCAAACAACATTGGAAATCCAAATTCTACGTATATCAATGGATTAAATTACCACAAACACCAAAGAGAAATGTAAAATGCCTAAAAACAAGTAGAAAACAAATTTTTAATTGGTTCAGAATATTTGTATTTTCAAATTTGGAACGTTTCTTTGATTCATCTAACTTCGATAATCAAGAGTAATTTTTTCTACAACGGAAATTCCAATATGGGGGTCCATGAGTTGAATATCACTAATGATTTCAAAGTCAGTTTGTTAATGAGGAAGTTAAAAATAGTTTAAAATATAATATTTTGTATTAAAAATTTCTCTGGACAAAAACAGTAATTCTTAATAATTAGCATTACCATAAATGAATGTTTTATAGCGGCGGTCACCTTTATGTATAAAAACATAATTGGATCTGATTATTTTAGAATTCCATTAATTATCAAGATTACTTAAAATTTTGCAATTTAATTTCAAGGTACGTAGTTGCCAACTTTTGGTTTCTTTGAAGTTCATTTAAAACTTAGTAGTCACTTTGATTATTATTTTATATAAACACAAAGTTTAATACGAAACTCGACTATCTTAAATAATGTAACGAGAAATGTAATAAGTCGTGATAGGGAAAATGTGTGTGTGGCTACAAAGATTCATGTAACATAAGCACAGTTTTACTAATATTTTTACTATTTTAACATAAACAATATACAATAATAAATATACTTAATTTGTTTTTTATAATTATGTATACAAATTTAAACAATATTTATATGTATTTGAACATGGGAGAATTAATTAACTTATTTTAATAAAATTTGTTTGTACATTAAACAGAGAGACAATCAATTTATTGTATGTTTATATTGTCTAATTAAATAGATTCAAAATTAACTCAACTCAATTTAATACAATAATTTTGTTTAGTAAAAAAGTATTTTATTTGAACAAACGACTATGCCATTTAAAAAAATAAAAGTCAAGTATGGGGTTGTAACAGTTAAAGTGAAACTGTCCATAAAGTTTATTTTATTATCTTAGTAAGCGACGTGAGATTATACGAATGTAATTTCATTTTTTTTCGACGATCATGGCATTTTTTAAATGTGTTTATTTAAATATTATTTGTTATAAATATAACGATAAATTATTTACAATTTTAACAGTTTCCATTTATTTTTTCCGAAAAATTCAATAAATTTGTACTTAAAATGCGGTAGTGGAAACAGAGACATCTTTCCGGACGACGCCACAAATTTGCCGGGATTGGTGTAAGTTCTATAAATAGCTCTATTAACTTGGCACTTTGCTCAAACGATGTCGCACGATAAAATCAATTATTTTAAAACGAATAATTCAATTTTCATTTAATCAATTGACTTTTACAGTTACTAAATGTTTAGAATACATTGTTACTAATCTTCTGAATAAATTATATTTATATCTTTTTATTGAATATTAGATTGTGATTGTTTAAATTTAGATTACTAAAATTCATGATACACTGAATATAAGGTAGGATATTGCGCATGGTGGGCGGTGCTTATTTTAGCGCGAATACGTCACGCGTAGAGTAGGTTTTGAACTGAACAATATGATTTTGACCTATAATCTGCGAATTACTATGCCCTTTGGCAATTTTGTTTCAATAAGCATTATTAAAAGTAAATAGTTGAATATACATGTTAGCTTACGTCTTCACCTTCACCGATGGACCAATGCGACGTGCTCACATCTATTTAGACTAGTTTTGTTTTATAAACAAATCTGAAGTATTTGTTTACATTTAATAATCGGGGCAGTTCTTAAAAAAGAACCAGGCAGTCAAGCTTTAGATGTAGAGGGTTAAAGTACGTTTGTTGTAATAAAGCGTATTATTGTGAATTTAGTGTTTTAATCAAACTAAAAAGACAGATTAACAGTCGCTAATCTATCATACATATACTTATTTAACATATGTACGGTATTCTTTTCGGCGTTTTGTTTCTGTGTGTATTGTTTTTTACATAATTTCTGGATTAAATTTGTGTATTAAAGTGATAAAAATGCGGTGTGCTGTTGTAGGATGTAATTCTGACAACCAGTCTAAACGTAGTCCTATCGGAAACGTTAGATTTTTTAGATTTCCTAAAGACAATAATCTATGCAAAACGTGGTTACATCTCACAAAGAGAAAAGACAAAGTAAACACAAAAAACGCTGTAATGTGTTCCAAACATTTCTGTGAAACTGATTACAAAGTTATCTTAAAACATATCCTTCTGGGTTACACTCCTAAAAATTTTCGCGCACTGAAAGATGATGCTGTTCCTACGCAAAATTTACCCCAATCAGTTGTACAATCACCTTCAACTTCTGGAGCTGGAAAAAGAAGAAAAGTTGCGTACAAAAAAGAGAAACAGCACGTTTTATAAAGAACATGCTTGAGGCTGAAAACACGTAAGTTTTTGAAATATCAAATTGTGGTGGTGTGTTGCTTTGATTGTATGAGACTAGCTTATCTTTTTGCTTAACAGGGTTGGGGAAAGGGCAGCTCAGCCTGTAGTTAGTAATGATTGTAAGGTGGAGGAAAATTTAGATAATAATATGGTAGTGGAATCAAATATTACTTTGGAAAAGGGTAATGGTTTTTCTATAAATCATTTATCATATCATTTGCTTATGTGTTAAAAATTTTAGTGTTCAAACAAACGAAACATGGAAAAACTTAGATGACCTCGCACTTGAAAATGAACAACTTAAAAAACAACTTGCTGCAATTAAACGGGTTTTTAGTGAAAATGACGCTTTACAAAATTTGGCAGGGTTTGTTTGTTACAAGCTAAAAGATTCCACCTTACAAAGTCCAAGTCAATCATGGTCATGGATTGATCACCTCACTGAGGGTGGTTTATCAAAACCATCGTTAAGTTTTATGTCTCAAGTTGAAGAATTAAACAAAGTGTTTCTCGAAGTTAATGGTGAACTCATAGTAACCGAAAAACAGAATTTTATCCATGATCTTTTAATGAAAAGTAGTAAAATTGATTGTCCCATACAAGCAAAACAGCTTTTTTTTAGAACTAGAATGTTCTTCAGAATTAAGGAACTCAACAGGGCTTTAAGAGACAAATCAATCGGCAAAAGAAAATGGAAAAAAATTGTTTCGTAGATTCAAGTGTTAGGTTTTTATGTTTTTTGTTCTATGTTTACCTGTCAAAATGTATTAATAAAAATTTATATTTAAAACCATGGTTGGTTATCCTTATAAACTTTAATATTGTAATAAACTTTTAAGTAAAAATTTTTTTACGGCAACAGTAATGCATCTTATAGCACAGTTACGCTAAATTTTTTTATCTTTAATTTATAAAATATGGCATAACAAGCATTTTTTATATTAGATTTTTTTGTAAACTATGAAAATAAACACATTTCTGAGAATATTCGTATAAAATTCATATCTCCGTAATGCAAGTTACTCTACGCGTGACGTCATGCGCGCGGCCGACCTAAAATTGAACACGGGAGTATCCGGCACTGACTAAAATTTATTTAAAAAATGTCGCATGCAGCAATTTTAAAAATTAAGATGTGGCGTCCTCTATCGGACGATGAGCAGATAATGTTATAAATTCCTGTAACAATTTCCTCTAGTAATGCTCACAGTTCATAGATGTCGCAGTGGTAGTTCGAAAATTACGTTCTTTATTTAGTATTTAGTTACGTATTAGATTTAATTATGACTTCTTGATTAACGTTGTATGTCTTATAAAAGATTAAATCCAGTAATCAGATGACTCAAAAATATGAAAGTTCTCAGTGTTTATTAATAGTAAATGTTAACATTGTATTATAATAATAAATATTATTATATTTTGGGAAAAATTGAAAGAGAATTGGTTGAGAAACTAATACCTATATTTGAAAATATATGAGAATAATCCACATGCATTTAATTTAGTTACATAAACAAAAAGGCGGTTCAAAAAATAATTCAAATTGGTGTCCATTTTAGGAGTTAATCAATATTTTTATCTAGTCTTTCATAAAGTCAACTTAGATAAATTATAATTTTATAATATATATATATATATATATATATATATATATATATATATATATATATATATATATATATATATAATTTATATTTAGTGTTTATTTTTTTACTCAAAGTTAATTTTCACTTTTGTACTGTACTTATCTTATATATATATACAACTTCATCATTTAATTTAATCAATGGTGATTGTGTCAACGACATTCAAATATAAAATCTAAAGGGTACATAATACCTTTAATACTTCAATCTGTGCAGTAAATTCGTCAAAAAATACCACGAACAAGGCAAAGAAACAAGTTTCAGGGTTTAACAAGTGCAGACGTGTTTCGGTTTCATTTATCTCCAGTGGTTTGAAGTGATTACTTAGTCTAGGTTAAATGATTCAGGACTGCAAAAATCGATTACGACTTCTTTAAAATCTCAAAACATCTGAACTATAAAGTATTAAATTGTTTATTAGTTAACTCCCATAAATAAATTCAAAGAGGCATAAAGTAATTTGCCTGCCGTTATTTGCATCGGTCGATTTGCTCCTTCCATTAAAATAGCCTTTCTCGATTTGATGTCGTACTCATACCATTTTCCCATGTAAATTGAACCGTTACACTCCATAAATAAAAACGATTGTCATAAATTAAAGTACGCAGAGTTAACAGCTTTTGGAACGTTCTAGACGGCCCTTTATAAAAACGAGACATGAAAGAAAACTAAAATAAGTGCAATTTCGTGTCGAGTACCAGACGTAAAAAATATAATAATCACGCGGCACATACCATTTAACTGTAATATTTCACGTGGAAAAGAGCAGTGCCTATTTTTGTCATTCACGTTCATGGATTTCAAACACAGTTCACCTCTTCATAAAGCATAGTGGCGCGATAGCAGAACAAGAATACTTCGAGGTTCATTGTAAGCAAAAAGACGAACACTTGGAAAAATGTCAAGGAGAGCGTTTCGACCTGAAGAAAATGAATAATGAAACGTGAAAGGGCTAGACTGTCTTTTTTAACTCACAATCATCGGTCTCCACAGAGACATGCAAATTACAATGCTGCTCCCGCAAAGTTATAAGCGTTCTCGAGCTCATCGACGTAACTGTAAGAATATTGTTTATTAATTACCTTGTGATCCTTATGATCCTTGACACAATATACAATTTTTTCATGTAACAGCTGGTTCTTCAATTGGGTGTGATCCATGTTCCTCTCATCGAGATGTAACATATAAGATTATCCTTAAGAATTTGAATTTGTACGGTCACATGCAATCCTGGAATCAATATCGTGAGTGGACAGTCGAGTTAACCGTATTTCCAACACTTTAAACTTTAACTTAATCACATACGTATGTATTTATTAACACGTGGGTGAAATGTTAAAAATCATATTCTCAGAATCCATTAAT
This sequence comes from Aethina tumida, assembly GCF_024364675.1. Lineage (NCBI taxonomy): Eukaryota > Metazoa > Arthropoda > Insecta > Coleoptera > Nitidulidae > Aethina > Aethina tumida. Next base: position 15,330,760 of record NC_065437.1, on the reverse strand, counting down.
AAATTACGATTATTTCTTTAAATAAACAAATTTAATACACACATTTTCATATAAATGATGTTCACCAATCCTTAAAAATCTTCCGATTTCAAGGGGATGTTTTCTCATTAAGAATTAATTGTCTAAATATTATATTGTGTTGTATACAAATGCATAAACTAAAGTAATACAATTTTACTTGTAAACTCAGCAGATGAGTGTTATACAATGTTAAAAGTAAACCACATTTTATTAATGTCGCTTGTCTTAACGTAGATTTCGTTTAACCCTAGTATATTTAATTAAATGTTTTCGTCTCTTTGATATATTCACATTTTGTATTAAGTGCTTGAAAGTAACAATGAAACTTAATTAAAAGACGTTTGTGAGAAATATCAAGTTGTTTCCTTCTATAGTGCAGCTGTACCTTACGTTACATATTAAATCGGAAATTGTTTAATAATACAATAATATTTTTTTGGAAAATAATTAATATTTTAATTTAAAACAGAATTATTTACACTTTGTTTTTTACATGATAATTTACAGGAAAATATATTTCTATTTAATTTATTTAATGTCAAACATGATATAAATGTTTAAATTAAATTTGAATTTATGCATATATTTCATAATAATTTAGTTAAGATTTCAAATGGCTAAATATAGATCTATATTCATACACTATAGAATTTTAAAAAATTTCATTTAGTAAGTTAGTGTTTAATGTGTTTAAGCACTGAGTAATTAAAAATTCCTTATATAAATTTAAAAAATGCGTAAACCGAACTAAATATGGTTTTACTTTAATACCGACCAAACGGGAGCTAGACACGGATAGGAGATTTTAATTCTTCATTCACTAATGGTTGAAATCCCCATGAAATCCGACTGACAACACAAAACCCCCAAAACAGATAGAAATATTGTTTGGAAGAATAAACGGCGTTATCCACAAATATTTGTTGTTCTGGCAAAAATTCAGTAAACACTTTCGAAATTAAAGTTCGACTCCTTTAACATAAAAGGAAGAAATTTAATGATGAAAATTCCAGTTTGGGCGTTTACAAAAACGGTGTCACTGATCAATTCACTTTGTTGATGAAAAGTTGAGCCAAATACAAGATGAGAACGGGAACGGTGAAAAGGGCATAAAACTAATAATTATGTATTATTTTTTAAAATATTTCACTGGATACAAACCAGTAATTCTCATGATGAAATTGCCTTTAAATGAAGTATTTATAACGTTAGTCATTATTAGAAGTACCAATATTGAACTGGGCTTTAAGTCTCAGACAATTCTTACATATGGGGTACATAGAAATATAATTAAAGAACTAAATGTTACACTATAAAATTTGTTATAATATATTTATATACACAAAATGTGTTAGTTTTCCTGTTTTCCTCTTTTCCATATTGTGATATACCTTAGCAAATAATAATTAATATGAATATTAAAATAAATAATAATTATATGAACGTATTAATTAAAACAAGGGATAATTAATTATTATTATTTTAATTATATTTGTTTGTGTACATGTATAATATAAACGAATAATAATTAATTAGTAAAGGCTCACATAAAAATTTCTCTTTTCTGTCTTTATTCTATTATATATAACAAAAAAATACTTTCACTATGGTTTTCATTTAGAGAAAATATTTGTACTCATATCAAAGAGTGAAGAACTATAAGCCTTAATTTCCTATTACTAATAATTTTAATAAATAGATGTTGCTATTTTATGTTGTATTCGAAATAAACTTTGTGCGTGTTTGCATATTTAAATGAATTATTCGTATCTAATTAATAAATTACTAATTAATATATTATTTGCAAGAATAAGTGCTTCTTTATTATTCTGTAATTTAATTTTATATTACATTTTAAATTAGACGATAGGTTAGTTTGTAAAATAGATGGTAAAATTTAGGAACAGTTAAAACATGTTTTTTCTAAAATTTTTCCTGAAAGCCCTTTAAATTTAAATTTCAAAAATTAGGTTTTACTTGTAGTTCTCTAATATTTAGCCCAATAGTGTTTAAATTTGATATGTTTTATCCTAAAATATGTATGCTTATGATGTTTGAAGATGGCTGTGATAATCAAAATTAATAGAGTACATTTTTTCTTCAAAATTGTGCAAATAATATGAAAAATTAAACAAAATTAAAAAAATATTTATTTGGATATAAAATAGGGCGGGAAAAGGAGGAAAACTAGAATCTATACCACTGTAATAATTTGAAGAATATTGAATTATGATATACATACATGTATCATAATTCATATATGTGATCATATACCAGATTTAAACAGGATTATACCAAAGGCTACAGAAATATGAGAAAGAAACAATTTTCGAAATTTTAAAAAATTTTAGTTCTTCAATATTGTACGTCTTATAACAAATTTTGACCATCCATTTCAAAACTCAGTGTGAAATTACTTGATCGTCTTACGTCGGTGAATGCTAAATTATTTGAAAAATAACACAAAAAGAGAAAAATTGGGCGTGAAATAAGTGCATTAGTGTATTTCAACAACTGATCTAATAGTTTCCATAATTTAGGTGAAACTTTTCAAGACAGCGAATATCGAATACGACTTTTTCAAAATCTGAAAAAACCCAACGATATATTATTATACAATTGTTTGACTATTTAATTGATTACCCCCATAAATAGATCCAATGAGACGTTGCCTGCGGTTATTTGCATTGGTCGTTTTGCGCCTTCCATTAAAATCAACAAAGCTTTTTTCGACTTCAAATCGTACACGTACCAATTTCCCATGTAAATGGCATTGTTTATTGTTACACTCTGCAAATTAAAGCAGTTTTTTTTATACAAATTAGTAGTCGTCGAATTAACTGACATGTATAACAAAAGCAGATTGGGTTGAATACAAATATAAAAATATTGAAAGACAGACAAACAATGCTTATAAAAAAAATAGTGCAATTTTCATTGTACATCACCTCTTCATAGAGCACAGTTGCCCAATAGCAGAACAAAAATGTCTCGAGGTTCATTGTGACCAAGAACACGTAAATTTGAAGAAATGGCAGCGAAACCGGTTCAACCTGAAAATAAGTAATAATGGAAAATGTGAAAATATATAAATATTTTTTAATACTCACAATCACAAGTCTCCACAGACATATACAAATTACTAAACTACTCCCGAATAGTTGAGTAAATAGCACTAGATTGTAGGCATCTTCGATTTTATCAACATATCTGGAAAAAGATTTTATTTAATAAATATTAATAATATAATAAAATAAAATATATTATTCAATTGATATATTTAGCAATTATTGTAAATAGAATTTATAAATTGCTTAAACTGAGCCAGTTTTGTAAAGTTATATTGAGTATCGAAATTTATTTCATGTGTTCCAGCAATGTAAAAGCAGTTTTCAACGTGACAAAATTGATGTGTACACTTTTCAGTTCGATGAATACTTTTTGTATTGTTTTTAATTAGTAAAAATTATTCTCACAAAACAAAGTTTATTTCTGAAAACTATTGATTGTAATGCTTCATTTATAATTTTATTATTGACTTTTATAATTAAATTTTACATGATTCTTAAAGTTGGCAATAGAAATAAAGTATTTAAAATTACAAAATATTTCGAAAATTTAAATTATTTATTTTTCCCCCTTTTTTCATAATTATATTTTTAATTTAAACTTACTTTTTTATGGCTTTGTGATGCTTGACACAATCGACAATTTTTTCATACACCAATTTATTTTTCAATTCTATAGAGTCCATATTCAATTGTGTGTGCATCCTGTTCACTTCCTCGTTCGTCCTTTCGTCGAGGTGAATAAGATTATCCTTCATTACTTGAATTTGTGCTGCCGCATGGCACAGCAGTCCTGGAATTAATGTGTCGACTGACCCACTCGAGTTCGCTGCATTTGCAACACCTGAAATATTATTTGGATTATAATTTTATAATAATTTTTCTTTTGAATCAACTTATTTATTGACAAATGAACGACTGTTAAGATGAATTTCTCCGATCCTATGAATAAATTCGAGTTATTTTCTATAACAAGTAAATAATCTAAGAAACAAAATAACTTACCGAGAACCGTGAATAGAAAGACGGCGGCAAAGATAAATTGATTTTGAAAAATATCGAAGGGGACCCAAATATTTATGGGAAGCCTGTGTTCCCTCATCAAAAACGGTTTCAACGCCCACGTTTTCAAACTTGCTATACAAAATTTCCAGTAAAAATGAAAACATCGGTTGCATGAGTTAACAGCGTTGTTCACATATTTTTGTTGTTCCGTCAGGTAATTGGTGAATATTTCCGAATGTAAAGTGGCCAACGTCACCTCTATTCCATCAACGTTCACTATAAATGGTAACAATTTTGCAATAAACATTGCAATTTCGAGGGCCATACTGACGGTGTCACTGATCATTTCAAAGTCTGTCACTTTGTGAATAAATAGCTCGGCGAATGCCAAAGTGGGAGTGGCAACAGTGAAGAGAGCATAATATATCCAAGAATAAATCTTGTACAATTTCCTAAAACTTTTCGTTGGATACAATTCCGCAATTCTCATTATAAATAAATTCCATTTAAACGATCTCTGTACAACTTCGTGCATTTTTTCTTATACTAGATACAAAATACTAACTTCTTGTGCCCTGTAGAAAAATACAATAAGATAATTAGTGAAGAATTATAAGTGTTTTAATTTGTTAAATTCTTAAACTGTATTTTATGTTATTAAGAAACAAAATGAAATACTTAAGCAACGATTTAATCAAATGTTCAAATTAATTAAGATTCCAATCTAAAGTCTTTCATTTAATTAATTAGCAATTTTGTTTACTTAATAAATATTTAAATTACCTACAATATGAACACAAACTACTTTTGTTAAAAACTCAGAATAGTTACGCTAAAGGAAAAACCAAAACTAGAAGAAGTTTTCCTCATTTCGTGCATTTATAAGTTCCGTTATTCCATTAATTAAATATTCGGGTCACAAGTAAGAAAAGTTTAAAGTTAGATTTTGCATTGAAACGTTTATAATAATTTATTTATATAGGAAAAAACTTTATTAAATGTACACTTATGATGGAAATGTTAAGGTGTCTACAATTATGGTTCAGGTGTTAATTTAGCAACAATTAAAAATTAATTTGCAGTAAATCGAAAATTAATAATATCACTTTGTGATTGGTTAAATTATATTGTATATAGGAAATACTAAATATACTATATATCAGAGGTTACCAACCTGCGGCTTGCGAGCCTTATGCAGTTCCTTGAAGGATTATTTGTGGCTCTCGGTAAATGTACCTGAGTTCCCTTTTCATCCCAGAATTATCAAAAGGAATGAAATAAATGTGTTTAATTTTTAATATTTAAATTTAATACACATATTTTGTACTTTTATTTATATATTTTCAATAAATATAATTTCTGTACAATACAATAATAATACTTGTATTTTACACAATATAAGAAGGTGAATAGTAAATTTTTACTCAAATTATTTTTATTCAAATTGACTTGTATTGAAGTAAAACTATTAAACACTGAACTATATTTTACAAATAATGAAAATGCCGTTGTCGTGTAATTTTCTCAATTTAGGTGAAATTTTTCAGCACAGCGAAAATTGAATACGACTTCTTCAATATCTGTAAAAGGTCACAAGTATAAAAATATTGATTTGTTTATGTATTTAATTGTTTACCCCCATAAATAATTCCAGTGAAACGTAAAGTATTTTGCCTGCTGTTATTTGCATCGGTCGTTTTACACCTTCCATTAAAATCAGCAAAGCTTTTTTCGACTTAATGTCGTATTCATACCATTTCCCCATATAAATGGCCTCGTTTATTGTTACACTCTACAAATAAAAACAGTCGATGTAAATCACAATTTGCGATTTAATAGAAGCAGATTGGAAATAATAAATATGGACGTAAAAAATGTGAAAATATAAAAAACGGTAGCCAACTTAAAAATATGAATGTAGATTATTGAATCTTCTACTCTTTTTTCTCCGTATTTTCTATACCACTAAATATTATTTTTTTAAATTGTTAACCTGTTTTATTTTCTGTACAGAAAGAAAAAAGGTTCCTGATTAATCTTGATTAACACTCTCGTTTTTGAGATATTTCATTAACGTTTAAAGAAAATTAATTATTATTTTTTAAATTTAAATTTGTATTTTTTTGACGAGATTACAACTTACCTCTTTATAAAGTACCGACCCATAATAACAGAACAAGAATATCTCGAGATTCATTGTGAACAAAAATACTAACATTTGAAAAAATGTTATCGAGAGAGGTTTGACCTGAAGAAAAAGAACAATGAGTCATGAAGGGGTTAATTGTCTCGTACTCACAATCACCAGCCTCCACAGGCATATACAAATTACCAAACTGCTTCCGCAAAGTTGAGTGAACAGTACCAAGTTATACGAATCCTCGATTTGATCGACGAAACTGAAAGAATGGTAAGAATAAATTTGGTAAATATTGATTAATTTTTAATTAGACTTATGCATTTTGTATTCGACTTAATGGTACAAACTCACTCTTTGATGGCTTTATAATGTTTGACACAATCAACAACTTTTTCAAAAAGTAGTTTATTTTTCAATTGGATGCGGTCCATGTTTAATTGTTTGTACGTCCTGTTTACTTCCTCAGTTGTCCTCTCGTCGAGATGAACAAGATTATCCTTCAGGATTTGAATTTGTGCGGCTGCATGGCACAGCAGTCCTGGAATTAATGTGTCGACTGCCGCACTTGTGTTTGCCGCATTTCCAACACCTAAAATTTATTTGTATTCGTTAGTTTTAAATAAGTTTTGTTATATAAAATTCATTGATGTCAAGAAATAAATATTTAATAAACCGAAAATTAATTAATAATATTTGCACTTGTCGCTTGTATGAAAAATCATAGAACATAAATTGAATATAATTGTAATAAATCGTAAGCAATGTCTAAGAAATAACTAAGTTCCTTACCTATGAATACAAATGCATAAACCAATGTAAATACAATTGTGCTGTGGAATGCATCAAACGGGAGCCAAACATTAATAGGAAATCTATATTCCCCATAAATTAATGGTTTAAATCCCCAAGAAATCCAACTGGCAACGCAAAATGACCAAAAGAAGTAAAAACATCGTTTTGACAAGTATACCGCGTTGTCCACAAATGTTTGTTGTTCTGACAAGTAGTCAGTAAACATTTTCGATGTTAAAGTTTGAAAAGTTGTTTCGATTCCTTTAACGTTGACAATGAAGGGTAAAAACTTTATAATGAATATTCCAATTTGGACGCCCATAAAAATGGTGTCACTGATCATTTCGAAGTCTGTTACTTTGTCAATATAAAGTTCGGCAAAAGACAAAATGGGAACGGGAACGGTGAAAAGTGCATAAAATACCCATGCATAAATTACGTAGTAATCTTTAAAAAACTTCACCGGATACAAACCAGTAATTCTCATAATTATAAGATTTACCAAAAAAGAATTTTGTATAATGTCACGCATTTTAAAATACGAACTTCGACTACGTCGGATTTTTTACGATCTGTCGTTTATAGTTATATCAAATTAGTATTAATTTCTTGTACCTAGAAAAAATGATAAGATAATTAGTGAAAAGTTATAAATGTTTTAATTTGTTAGATTCTTAAGACTGATTTTTTTTTGTTAGTAAGAAACAAAAATGAAACATTTAATTAAAAATTAGTTTTCGAAAGTAACCCCCGATTTAATCAAAAATTCGTTATACGATTATTCAAAATATGCAGAAATTAATTAAGATTTTTATCTAAAGTTTTTCATTTAATTAATTAACATTTCTGTTTTCTCAATAAATACTCAAATTACCAACAATATGAGCACAAAACACTTTTGTTAAAAACTCAGAACAAACTAGATGAAGTTTTTCTCTGTTCATGTATTTATAAGTTCTGTTACGTTTCGAATTCCATTAATTAAACATTCGGGTCACAAGTAAGTAAAGTTTAAAGTTAGATTTTGCATTGAAACGTTTATAATAATTTATTTATATAGGATAAAACTTTATTAAATGTACACGTATGTGGGAAATATTAAGGTGTCTGCAATTATAGTTTAGTTCAGGTCTTAATTTAGCAACAGTTAAAAATTAATTTCAAGTAAATCGAAAATTAATATATATATATATATATATATATATATATATGTATCATATCCCATTGTGCTCATTTTTCCTGGAAAACATTTATTTTTCAACACAGACACTTTATGATTTTCTAAATTATATCGAATATAATATTATATAAACTATATACTATAATACAATAATAATACTTGTATTTTATACAACATAAAAAGGTGAATAGTAAATTTTTACTCAAATTATTTTTTTTTTTCAAATTTATTTATATTGAAGTGAAACTACTAAACACTGGAGTAAATTTTATAAATAATGAAAATGATACGTTCCCAGTTTAATTTTCTCAATTTAGGTGAAATTTTTCAGCACAGCGAATATAGAATACGACTTCTTCAATATCTGTAAAAAGTCATAAGTATAAAAATATTGATTTGTTTATGTATTTAATTGTTTACCCCCATGAATAATTCCAATGAAACGTAAAGTATTTTGCCTGCTGTTATTTGCATCGGTCGTTTTGCACCTTCCATTAAAATCAGCAACGCTTTTTTCGACTTAATGTCGCACTCATACCAATTCCCCATATAAATGGCCTCATTTATTGTTACACTCTATAAATAATAACAACCGATATAAATCACAATTTGAGTTTTAATAGAAGCTGATTAGAAATAATAAATATGGACGTAAAAAATGTGAAGATATGAAAAATTGTAGCCAACTTAAAAATATGAATTTTCAAAAATAAAAAGTGTGCTTTTAAAATAAGTTGTCAAAGGTTGATAGCAGTTATAACACGTTCAATAATGAAGAAAATCTGAAAATCGAAATAATTTTTCACAAATTTCCTCCTGAAGAAAATGGAGTACCTCAAATTTAAATTTCATTTTTACAATTCAATGTTATAAATTTTATTCATAACGATTCAGTAGAGTAGATTCTTGGACTTTCTCCTCTTTTCCCTCCGTACTTTTTATACCACTAAATATTTTATTTTTTAAATGTTAAGCTTTTTCAATTCTTTGTACAGAAAGAAAAAAGATTCATGATTAATTTTGATTTATTTCGATTAACACTCTTGTTTTTGAGATACTTCAGATTTAACGTTTAAAGAAAATAAACTTAAAATAATTTACCTCTTCATAAAGCACCGATCCATAATAACAAAACAAGAATATCTCGAGGTTCATTGTGAGCATAAAAACAAACATTTGAAAAAATGTTATCGAGAGAGGTTCGACCTAAAGAAGAAGGATAATGAGTCATGAAGGAGTTAATTGTCTTTGTACTAACAATCACCAGCCTCCACAGACAAATACAAATTACCAAGCTGCTTCCGAAGAGTTGACTAAACAGTACCAAGTTGTACGAATCCTCGATTTGATCGACGAAACTGAAAGAACGGTAAAAATAAATTTGGTAAATATTGATTAATTTTTAATTACACACATTTATTTTTTATTCGACTTATTTAATGGTACAAACTCACTCTCTGATGGCTTTGTGATGCTTGACACAATCAGCAACTTTTTCAAAAAGTAGTTTATTTTTCAATTGGATGCGGTCCATGTTTAATTGTTTGTACGTCCTATTCACTTCCTCATTTGTCCTCTCGTCGAGATGAATAAGATTATCCTTCAGGATTTGAATTTGTGCCGCTGCATGGCACAGCAATCCTGGAATTAATGTGTCGACTGCCGCACTTGTGTTTGCCGCATTTCCAACACCTAAAATATATTTGTATTCATTATAGTTCCTGATTTAATTAAGTTTTGTTATATTCTTAAAATTCATTGGTATCAAGAATTAAAAATAAAATATTATCATTTGCAAAGAGAGTGATAATATAAGTATATTAAAAGCACACGTTTATGGACCAGTTATTCAATAAATTGACAATAATTAAAGGTAATTAAAGAATTATTAAGTCAAAACTTAATAGCAATATATGCACCTGCCACATTTATGATAGATCATTGGGAATGATTTAATTTAATGAATTATTAAATAATATTAATATAAAAAGTTTCTTACCTACAAATATAAATACGTAAACCAATGTAAACACAATGTTGTTCTGGTATGCATCAAACGGGAGCCAAATATTAATAGGAAATCTATATTCTCCATAAATTAATGGCTTAAATCCCCATGAAATCCAACTGGCAACGCAAAATGCCCAAAACAAATAGAAACATTGTTTAGACAAATATACGGCGTTGTCCACAAATGTTTGTTGTTCTGGCAAATAGTCAGTAAACATTTTCGATTTTAATGTTTGGAAAGTTGCGTCGATTCCTTTAACGTTGACAATGAAGGGCAAAAATTTGATAATGAAAATTCCAATTTGAGCGTCCATAAAAACGGTGTCACTGAGCATTTCAAAATCAGTTACTTTGTCAATATAAAGCTCGGCCAAAGACAAAACGGGAACGGGCACGGTGAAAAGGGCATAAAATACCCATGCATAAATTACGTAGTATTCGTTAAAAAACTTCACTGGATACAAACCAGTAATTCTCATAATTATGAGATTTACTAAAAAAGAATTTTGTATAATGTCCCGCATTTTATAAATTTACGAAATTTCGACTGTCAGATTAAGTTACGATCGGCCATATATAGTTACATCAGACATTATAAATTCCATTAATTACAGAGATTTCTTTCAATTTGGTTATTTAATTACAAGGTACGAAGCTGCCAAACTTTTGGTCTCTTTGAAGTTAATTTAAAACTTAATAAAGTAGTCACTTTGATTAATATTTTAAGTAAACATAAAGTTTTACACTTTACAAACTGACCTAAACTAAATAAAGTAATGAGACGAGTAATACTTATTACTTGTCTAAAATTGTAAACATTACAGTTTTGTTTTTTTATTTATATGGTCTATTCTTACCATACTTTATTTTTCTCATTTCCAACTAGAAATCTACAATTTTATAAATTATTTAAAATATTTACTTGAATAAATAATAATAATTAAAACTAAACTAAATAATATTCATTTCATATTTGATGTCTACAATTAAATGTATTAATTTGAATAACAGTTATTTATTTAAATTATACTAATATAATTTGTCTCTGTATATTTCCACGTCTCTAAACATGTTTATTTGAATTATTTAACATTTTTGTACACATGTTTATCATTTGTACAAGAATGTTTGTTTTTAATAGTTCACGTATGAACCTGTAAAAGTGAATTACTGTTTTCCGTAAATGTAAAAACGACGTGGATTTATGTAAATATTATTTTTTATTATATATTTATATATATTTTTGACAGTTTAGACTAGGAATTATTATGAAATTTCGTATGTACCCAAATCAGGGGGAGTTTAATCTATTGACGTAGTTAGATTTTATATAAAAAATTTGCTAGTATGATTTCTACAATTTTCCAAAAAAATACCCTATGGGTTTTGTTTTGGGCCAAGGATTCATGCTTTACAATTGAAAAAGACGTTCGTCAAAATCAGAAAACAAATAAAAATTGTATGGGATGACCTGCTTTTAAATGAGCCACACTGTATATAATAGGTACTGGCATCCAATTCAAGTATACGGATCATATTTTTAATATATTTTAATAAATTATTATAATTGTGGCTACTACTCTATGTCATTTATTCAATTTTGTTCTAAATTTTATTAATTAAAAAATGGGGAAAACTTTATTAGAGGTACTCTGCAAATAGTTCACTACGTTTCCGTTGAGTGGCAGGTATGTGCGTGGCAAAAGACACCTGATTACTGTAGCGCGTCGGAAATGTGTTTTAAACATAAAAAATCGATTTGAGATTGTTTATATGTGTAAATTTATTCTTTACGACATTCGGAAATCGTGGTACATGTGAACATAATGAAATTACAAAGCCGATTCATCAGGTATTAATAAAATTATCATAATCATTTTTTTTTCAAATAATGTAATACAAAACTATAACGAACAACATTAAAAATATAAAGACTCAATTCTAATGTGACAAAAACATAGTTGACTATTATCAAAGGGAATAACTGAAGACGTTGGTTCTCAATCGTGATGATTAACTTAATTGCTAATAAAACGTCAATTATATCTTAGTAATCTATGGTATCATTAAATATTATGTTATGTAGCGATTTCTTAAATATAAAATATAAAAATATTTTTTTAAAAAGTTTTAAAAAGCAAAAACTTTTGGTGGAAGTATTGGTTGGAAAGTTAGGAGAGACCTCTATTGGATGACAGGCATATTACCATTAGAAATGTCACAGGTTCCTGTAATCATATGTTGTGATAAAAGTTTCCAGTTCTACCGCTAGATGCTGGTATGTTTGAAAATCTATAATGGCGTTCTACATTAGGAATTTTATTTATTCCTGATTCTACAATTGCCAGCTTGTTTACTAATATTAATAATAGTATTTAAATAAGTTGACGATTGGTTTTACAAGTGATGAACATAAGTAAGATCTTTTTTCACATTTGAGCTGCAATTGTGCTAAGGTGGGTAACCTCAATATTTTGCCGCACATAACCTCCAATATTGTTATTTTTATAGCAATAATGACTTACATGAGCCTAAACCACTATTTACAAGTGATAGAACGAGCATGGAGAGACCAGAACGGCGAAAAAGTCGCCTCCTTTCTGTCACTGCGTCACGAACATTCTTCATTCCCGTCATACCAGCAAGAAAGTCCCGAAGGCATTGTTGAAAGGTTTCTCCCCAACCCTATCGACGAATTAGTGATTTTACATTTGAAATGCTTGTATTATATTTCAAAGAACGATTTCATGGAGGCGTACCAACAACAGAGTACTATGACCCAGGTTCTAGTCAAGATTCTGCAGGCTCAGAAAAATGAAAACTGGTCTCTGCCAATTATGTACACAATTTGTTTGGATTTAAGACTGATGGCTCAACAGGCGGAGAAACAAAGATCCATTACCACTAATAAACCTGGAGAAATTTTGGGAAAAGCTGCCGAATGTTTGATGGGTTGTTTCAGAGTGTGTGCAGCTGATAACAGATCTGGGGATCAGGACACCAAAAAAATAGGAATGTTGGCACTCGTCAATCAACTGTTTAAAGTTTACTTTCATATTAATAAGCTGCATCTGTGCAAACCACTAATTAGGGCTATAGATTCTTCACCTTTTAAAGATTCGTTTTCGTTAAGTCAGCAGATTACATACAAGTATTTTGTTGGTAGAAAAGCTATGTTTGACAGTGATTATAAAACAGCAGACAATTATTTAACTTATGCTTTTGAAAACTGCCACAAGTCAAGCAAAAGGAACAAGAGGTTGATTTTGATTTATTTAGTGCCAGTTAAAATGTTACTAGGTTACATACCAAGTAAAAGTGTTTTGGAAAAATATGATGTTGTGGAATTTTGGGAATTGGTAGAAGCTGTTGTACAAGGGAATCTCAAGAAATTTGATGACATTCTATATTTCCACAGAAGCTTCTTTGTCAAATATGGAATATATATTATTGTAGACAAACTTAAAATTATCGCTTATAGAAACTTGTTCAGAAAAATATATTTAATGTTAAATTCACATCAAATTCCTGTTGAAGCGTTCCAAGCTGCGTTAGTTCATTTGGGACAAACCGACGTAGATTTGGACGAAACCGAATGTATTGTCGCAAATTTGATTTATGAAAACAAGATCAAAGGGTACATTTCACATCAGCATAAAAAAATTGTTGTTAGCAAGCAAATGCCCTTCCCTGCCTTAAGTAGTTTGTCATAATGTATAAAATAAATTATTTTTATTAATTACTTGTTTTATTCAATAATTCCTAAATTAAATTCTTTATTTTAAATTATTAATGTATTTAATGAAAATTGTTTTGGAAGTTTTAATTAAATTTTCCGCCTTTTAAAACTTTACATCGTATTACAAAAAAAATGTATTGATTTGTGTGTGTATCGAGGTCCAAAACAAGGAAATTATTTGCGGGATTGCTTCGAAACTTCCAACTACTTTATTTCTCACAAACTTTTCATCACGATTGAAACGTTGAGTGCCGATCAGTTTACGATGTTGGATTTTATATTTGTTTTTGTTTTTTCTTTTGCCATCCGAGTGAAATGAGATATGAAATTATTTATTATTAGGTTATTTCGAAAGTAAAGTTTACGATTACTGTTAAATTTTTGTTGTTGGGCGACAAATAGAAACGGTTTTATTGACATTCTTTTACACAGTTTACTGATAAAAAGTAATTTGTACAACGAATCTGATTTAATGTTCCAAACAACAAACAAAAATTTTTGCTCCGACAACAGGAATTAGATACACAGTTGACATGGTGATTTGTTCCATTTTCCAATGAATTGTTTAACAAACTAAGAATTTGATATTTCTAAATTGGAAACATCTGTACACTTGGGTTGTAAATGGGTACTACACGGCTTTCAGCAAATAGCTACCCTTTAGGGAGGAAAGTTTATTAACACCATCCCAGGTTTCACATCAACCGGCATCCATTAGCGATACGATCGGGTATTGACGAATTTATTCTCGCAATGAAACCGACATCAATGTACGTCTATGACTGTGAGCGGAAGAGCACGTCTGTGTGGACTAAGGCCTCCTTTTAATTAAAACTTACGTCAAAGCCCGCATAAATTCAGTTCGCTTTGTATTAATCCAAGAAGTGACGACCACACCGTGAATGTAAATAACGTGGGAATGCAGCCGGACAGAGACTAAGGTAGATCGGAGTCAGTGGCGATTTTCCCTCTAAACTCGCCAGCAACAATTTTGCCAGCCGGAATTGTTACGGTTTTGCTCCGCTATTAAATCTTGACGGCAATTTATTTTGCGGCGCGTCGAAACTTCTCTGACTACAACGGATGCCGGATTGTTATCTGTGTTTCTAGTTTAATGGTTTCTGGTGTTTTTCTAAATTTGGCGTTGTTTAATTTTATTGAATTATTTTGTTTCGTTATATTTTTTGATCTAATATTTTTTAAAAATTTTGTAGTATTTAAATATGCTATAGTTGCCATAGTTACAGCAACTTGGCCTGGAAAAAAAAATGGACTATTTTATTAATTTTTATAAAATAATATTTAAATATTTTATGGCGTAACCTGTGACATCTATCACTGGTTGGTATCTTTTAGGCATAGAATCTACCAGTCTCTGCAATGTATCTACAGGAGTTTTAAGAAGTTCTTGTTTACTTTCGATGTTTTTTGTTCTGATGCGACGATTTAATACTTCCCAAAGGTATTCGATAGAATTGAGATCGGGGGACTGAGACGGCCAGTTAAATTTTTTATTAGAAACTATTCCTTAATTATTTTAGACGTATGCTTGGGATCGTTGCCTTGTTGAAATATCAAACAAAGTGGCATGTCTTTCTCGGCAAATGGAATGGTATTTTCCAGAAGGTCCCTGTACTGATCCATTTTTTCCTTTATTTGAATCAAAGGTTCAACATTGGATCGAGAAACCATATTTAACCGAAGAAATTTGGTATTTAAAATGGTATCGTTGCCCCACTGGTCATATTTTCGTCACACTAAAGAACACTGTTCCATTTTTTTTAACTGATAAAAAGATCTAAAAACGAACGTATACTACAAACGGCATTTGTAGTATACTGGAGGATAAATACAAGCTGGCGAATTTGTTTAACACCATTACAACATATATGAAAAATTCTAGGGTATAAAAATATAATTTTGAAAAATATTCCATACTTTTTTCCACCACTGTATATAACATTTGATAGAATATGAATATATTAGTTTTTATAATACTGTATAAAACAACAACAAATAATAAATTAATATTATTTCAATAGTTCACATTAAACATAAGAGTTATGGTTAAAATATTTTACATATTAAAAAGTTGCACCACTGAGTATTGTTACATAAAGTATTGTAAATTTGTATTTTGATTAAGAATTTTAGTAGCTTGAGTTCATATTTCTGTTCCCCAAGTTGAACCAGCTCTTACTTCATTCTATCATCATAAAACACATTAAAATAATTAAACATTCACTCTATAAGGATACCGCCTACTCTAAAGAGTTTTTTAATGAAAATTGAAAGGGTTTTTAATATTCCGAGTACATCCTTAAAAGTTTCGGAAACTTCCTTCAAACTTTAGACTGGAAAGTTTAATCGAAAAATTAAGAATCGACGAATTTATCAATGACATGTCATTAATGAAGGGCGGCGGAACGTTTTAAATTATGTAAAAGTGCATTTCGAACCAATCAGTGTGTTAATTAAGCGTCACTTGTTTGAGCAATGACGGGTGACTCTTTTCAGTAAATTCGTCGACGAAAGTTTGTACACGCTTGTGCGTTCCTTCGGAAAATTTTGCACCCAATTTGTACTAATGAACAAAACAAAAGTTTCCAACTGCCAAGTTACTCTTTTTCGTCTTTTGTTATTTGTAATGTATTCGTGACGAGGGTACGTATCTAAAAAAACCGAGATATGATCAAAACTATCGGTGACAAAGGTGAAAATAATATTCAAAGTCCGGGAATAGAACCGACAATGTTTGTTCGTGACAACGTAGATGCATCATTTCCGGTGCGCATTCTGTTTTCCAAAACTTTTTTCCATTCGACCTGGTATTAATTACTTCCCATGGTATATTCTCGTGCTTTTCGATTGGATTTGGTAGTAATTACGAATAACACGACACAATGTTCACGGATGCGAAAGCAATTAGCAGTTTTTTTTTTTTAAATTCAACTATGAGTTACGACTGTTGGACATTAATTCCAAGTTTATTGCTTCGTTATTATCTGTACTTACGATTTGTTACTTTTTTATATAAATTTGTATACAATTTAATAAAAATTTGATTTAACGATGCTAAGTAACTTTCAAAGTTTATTTTAATGTTTTATTGATGCTTTTTATTTTGCTTATTTAATCTTTTTGGATGATTAATAATTTTACTTTTCCTTAATAAACTTTGATATGTTATATTATTATTTTTTATTGTTTAAATTGTATTATAAAACTAATATTTGGATAATAATATTAGTAACAATATATACAGGGTAATTTACCGAACTTATTTTTTAGAAGTTTATGAAGATCCGAAAATGGTGTTGATTTGAAATTTTTATATCAATTATTATTTGACTTGAATTACTTTTTTAATTTAATTTGGACAAAATATCTTTTCTGGTTTTCACCGAAGAGACACTCAACTTGATTATTTTTCATGGACGCCAATTTTGATATTTTTAAATTCTACATGTAATTGCAAATGGATATACCATGTTTTATAGCTAAACTCAATAGATTTTGTTTTATTAATTTTTTCAAAAAAAATTTGACTAATTGATGGTCTAACTAAAAGATTTGTAAAGCCACCAATTTTGATTATAGAATGTTCATTTTTGGTATACACGTCATTATTTATTTCGATTTATACAATGTTTGTATTAAATAAAATATTTTTCTTTTACATTAGTATTTTTGTACGTTGTTACAATTTAATTAAAATAAATTAAATTACAAATTGTAACGAATTTATATTGAAAACACATTTCTTTTATAATTGCCAATTATTATTATTACTAAGTATAAAAATATTAATAGAATATCTGTTTAAAAATGAAGAAAATATAGTAAATTTTACGAAATATCTTTCATTTACAACAAAGTTTGATTTAAAGTTAAATTTTCATTGTTTAGAATTCTTTTTTGTTTTGAAATTTCTAAACTATTTTATATTAATCTTTTTTAATTTTGAGTTAGTTTAAAATTAATATTTATTTCTTGAACAAAAATTATATCGAACTATTTTAGTTTTTTTTTTAATTCAAAGTTTTATATTTGTATTTAAGAATACTGATAATAAAATTAGTTAATATTACTTTAAATCTTCATCTACAATTGTTAAAAAATTTCATTCATTTTCTGATTACGTTTGCATATACAAATTATTTCATTTTATATATTGAAATGATCTATCAATGTGCATGTTTATATTGAGAAAACAAATACGAAAGCTCAAATATATATAGCACGCATCGGGAAAGTGCAAATGCGTAGAATGAAACGTAATAAATTTGTGTACCAGCGGAAGGATTTTCCATTCATTTATCACGAGTCGCAACATCAATATAGCTAATAAAAAGAGCGCACAAAGGAAAACTTGACGATATAAGGATCGGAACATATGACATGCGTTCAACATTCGATTTATCAACACCCCACCCCACTGTCGTTCGTGTTTCGGTTTTATGTGGTCCTGATTTCAAGCAGCTAATTGATAATTGTATTCATTAGGTGTTTTCGCCAGTTGGCCACGTGTTCCTAATTAATTCGGTTCGTCGTTTCGCTACAAAGCTGATAAAATTAAACGCTTGTCGTTTCCACGTTTCGTAGCTTTTTCTATTAGCACTAAAAGGGAGGAAATGAAAATTGCCTAAACGGTTATGATAATCGCAGTGGGGTTGAACGTTTTTCGATAATTTCGTTGACCTTCAACCCTACTCAAATGTCTCTTTATTGTGTCTCTTAAATATAATTGTGTCATGTACAAATCGTATTCTGTCGTTCCTCAGAAACTTTCAATGGACCACGAACATGAAACATGTCAAGTCTGCTCTAATAATTTTAACACGTACTTGTCCACCATAAATATTTTTCCACGTCGTGAATTTTGTTTTATTCGGTTGCTTGATGAAATATGAGTATTTCAATATTTGATCGATGGGAAAAAGATCAAGCCGAATACTCTAACGGAACGAACAAAAATAATACAAGAGTTAATTACACAAAAGTTGCGGCATACCGCCTCGGAATTTAATTTGTTAAGCACCCAAACCCGATGCGAATCGAACGGATATCAGATTTTATGGATGTTTTTATAGAGAGCGGCTAAGAGGAACGAATCAACCGTTACGCTCTTTAATCTTATTATCTATTAGAGATGCCTCTCGTCCGTAAACTTCTCCTTTTCCACGGGCCGCAGCTCATATTTTTTTGTACGCCGTCGTTTGTTGTTGATTTATTCATTCTAGCCGTGTGATAAGCGTTTTCCGATAATGAAAATCTAATTGATTAGTTTTCGTCGCGAGTGATTTACAGCAAATAATTACTTTTGTTCAAAACTGGTCTATTCAATGCGCGGACGTGGTAATTTATTTTTGTTTTCCCAATTTTCGATTAGGTCTGCACCATCAGATACACCAAATTTAATAAAATATCCAAACGTTTCGAAATCGTGTATTCATATAATATCATGAATCTTAATTTGATACAAACCGGAACGAGCCGAACAACAGGATGACTTATAGATGTAATCTATGCAAATGAACGCTTAAATCTTCGAAAAATGGCAGGGCGTAGTAAACGGGAGATGGAGATATACAGAAATGCGAGTACACCTGAAAAGACCTGAATTTCCGTTGACACACGTTTGAAGATTAATCTTGACGCGGATCTGGGTTTCATGTTTCGTAGACGCACAATGGCACGAAGCTAATTGCAAAATCCCCGAAATATTTTATTATATCGCCGAACATTGTTTCAGTTTTATCTAATCGGATATGTATAATTATTTGTAAATTTAAATATATGTATTTCAAATGATTAAATTTCAATTATTTTAATGGATTTAATGCATTTATTGATTTGATTACTTTTTGACATTAACAAGGGCTTTTTACATTAATTATTGTCAGTTTTAATTAGTGTATTTATGTATTAATTTTGTAATTAATTAGAAACATTTTAAATATTATTTTTAAAAATTTTATTACATATTTTTTAAAAATTTTATTATATAATAATACATATAGTATCCATAATTATTATTAACTTATTAAAATATATGTATTTCAAATGATTAAATTTCAATTATTTTAATGGATTTAATGCATTTATTGATTTGATTACTTTTTGACATTAACAAGGGCTTTTTACATTAATTATTGTCAGTTTTAATTAGTGTATTTATGTATTAATTTTGTAATTAATTAGAAACATTTTAAATATTATTTTTAAAAATTTTATTACATATTTTTTAAAAATTTTATTATATTATAATATATATAGTATCCATAATTATTATTAACTTATTAAAATATATTAAAAATATGAGCTGTGCTAGTTGAACTATTTATAATATTTATTGTTTTTTATGTTATTATGCAACGTATCTTTTAATGGATTTAATGCATTCACTGATTTGATTATTTTTTGGCGTTAACATTAATTATTGTCAGTTTCAATTAGTGTATTTATGTATTACTTTTGTAATTAATTGTAAACATTTTAAATATTATTTTTAAAAATTTTATTATATTATATATAAATATAGTACCCATAATTATAACAACTTAATATTATAAATATATTAAAAATATTTGATGTACTAGTTGAACCCTTTATAATGTATATTGTTTTTTCTGTTATTATGCAACGTATCTTTTAATGGATATAATGGGGTCTACCACGAACCCGAGTGAGATATCTCACCCAGTGAGTTAACTCACTTCTGAAATCAACGTGGCAACAGCGCATTTCGTGTTTATATTTGGTAAATTTTAGGGGAATTCAAATTTTAGATTAATTTATATTTACAAATTTAAAATTTGACATCCAAACAAAATTCATACAAGTGCAAAAAATAATGTTTAATTAACTTGATATGATTAAAGAAAGGTTTGCGTATATTTTAATCATTAAAATACAATTTGTGCACTATCAATTTATTTATTAGGTGTGCAAGTTTGAAATGTTTTTCTATCAAGAGTCCGTACATAAAACATATTGAAGCAAAAGATAATCGCAAACAACACTCCCCGTTACAATACAACATATTCATTTAGTTCTTTATGAATTAATAAGATATTTTTTTTCGTGGTCAAGATGACGAATGTTGAGCCAGATAAACAGCATTTGTGGTCTGTGATATTTTTTTTGTTTAATCAAAGAGAAAAGCATAGGAAAGTGATTAAATTCTTATCGAGACTTACGGAAATCGTGCTGTAACCATCAAGTGGCGATTTCAATGTTTTTGTCAAAAAATACGAAAATCAACCAAAGAAGTTTGAAAATGAATTACAAGTATTGTTGGACAAACATGATATACAAATACAACAAATGATGGTGGAGGAGTTGAATGTTACCCGGTAAACCATTTCCGATCGCCTGAAAGCCATAGGAAAGATTCAAAAGGTTGGAAAATGGATTTCACACAAACTGAAGGAATAACGAAAAACTACGTGACATAACGAAAGGGTATCACAATCAAAAATTAATATATTTTGAAATTTTCAAAGCAAAAAATAATGGGCAATGGGTAACGCCATCAACATTGAGTGCGAGATCGGATAGGTTTGGGTAGATGAAGATGTAATGTGTGCGGTGGAATCCGAAAGTACTAGTGAACTACGTCCGTTTCCGACAACAAATGATCATTGGAGTTCAATGGAAGATGAAGTTCTTGTTTGGAATGGTACCCATAAATTTCTTGAGAGATGAGCTAAATATATAGAAAAAGAGCGCCGATACTTTGATTAAAATCCAATCTTGTCATTGTTCTCTAGTCCCAATCCAACGTATGTGCCCAAATACATTTTCAATGTTGCAATTTAATTTTCCAGGATGTATGGTGACATTTGAAATATCTAGAGTTGTCCCACATATCTACAATTTTGTCAATAATTGATGATGTCTTTAATAAGTAAACATAATTATTGATGGATTGATATCTTTTCAATTCGTACAAATGCTACATGTGTGCAAACAATATGTTTTGTGATTTCTAGGAAATTATATTTTTCAGAAAAAAACAAGAATATATACATTATAATGTTGTACTTACAATTAAGTTTTACTATTTATCTTTTTTCTATAAATATTTAACCCTTCAAGATATCCTTCTTATCTTGAGTGTTAATAACTTAAGCTGATTTTTTACTTTTTGAAGCAATTACTAATGGGAGACTTATAAACTAGTTACATATGATATCTGCTTGAAAACTAACTAAGGTATAAAAACACAAAGCGGCAAGTAGCTACAATTTTCAAATTATATATTAACAAATGAAGCATAAAATTAAATTTACCTTACACAGGTAAACGTTTGGTGTTGAGCTAAGGATTTATAAATAGATGGAATATTTCAACAATATATGAAAGATTAGTACCCCACACAACTTAATAAACTCTACCTCACTTAATTATATAATACATTGTACAGTATAAATTAAATTTTCTTCGTTAAGGTTTGACAATTCTTCAATCTTAATTGAAAACACAATCAAATCATTTGTTTTATTAATACCTAATAAACAACGGAATTATTTTATATCAAATATTTTTTATTGCTACTGACGTAACATGGTCATAATAGATCAAAAAATATATATATATATATAATACCAACAAAACATTCAACTTGAACTCACGACAAATTAACCTAAATTTAAAACTTTATATATTTCTAATTGATGTAAATAAATATAATAATGTCTTTAAAACACTCAAGGTATCAATATATATCAACAAATCCACATAATCCGAACTCACGCAAAATGTGACAAATCTCACTCACTCAACACCAGTGTGGCCATTCAGTAAACCGACATTCAGTGAACTGGTTATTTTCGTAAGACACGTTCGACACCTTTGGACTCGGCACGGTTCGGTTTCTGAATCGGAACGCAACTGCAGTGGTCCCACACGTTTATATCAGCCACGAAGTAAATAAGTGTCCCTATAGCACCACATATACTTGGGTATATGAAACTCGGTGCGAGTTTTAGTTGATATATAATTGGAAATTAATATATAAATCGCGAAATTCAAATTAAAAATAATTTTATAATGTAACCTTTCTATTAATTAGACCTATTTTCAAACTCTGAATGAATTATTTGAATTGTTCTTAATAAAAATTTTGTTTTAAGAAACTAATATCCATAAAATTATGAAAAGAAATGAAAAAATTGAATGGAAGGAAATATATTCCTAACTAAAGATACGACAACTTAGAAACTGTTATTGTATCAAAATAAACTCAAATTTTTAAGAACATTTTCAAAGTTTATAATGGATAAATTTAAAATATGTATAATATTTAATAATAATATACCTTTGTATACTGATAAATTAAAAAATAAATAAATACTTGTTTCTGCATTTCGTGCGTCATCAGATAGGACACAATTCAAAATTGCAATTCTATACAACTCTGAAAATCCTATGACAAGCTTTACACAATTAAAATACAGTTTAATTTGGTTAGTGGGGTAGCTTGTCGCTGCATTTATGGCGACAAGTTTTTCATTTAGAAATATTTATAATTTTATTCTTTCAAACAACAATTTTTAAAAACTACAAAGCCCATCGTCGCTGAATAAATGCAGCACTATACTAAGTTTCAATTTATCAGCATATAAATTTAGTTTTATGAGAATAAATATAATAAATAAATAAATAAATGTATTTATTTATAACTTTATTTATAAATAAGTACATTTGGATATAGGACAAGCAAATACAAATTGATTAACATAATAATATAATACAATAAAGAACGTAAGATTACACTTTTATTACAATAAATGTACATATTTATATATGAATATCAACTTCATAACATATAATAAATACGAAATTAATCAATCAGTTTAATTTTTTGGTAATAAAACAAAATTTATTTTTAATTATTTAAGCTGAAAAAGAACATCTAATTAGATTACCTGAAAGACATAAGAAACACATTTTACAACACACAAGATGTCAATATAAATTTGTAGTTCAGTGGAAAAGGGACAAATAGGGGATAGAAAATAATAAATTTTATTTTATGTATGTAAGCTGAAAGAGAATATTTGATTAGATTATATAAAAGACATAAGAAGCATACGTTTTATGACACAAAATGTAAAATTTATATTAATTAACATAAATATGTAATTTAATGGAAAAGGAATAATTATATGAACAGAAAATTGCATAAAGTTTTATTTATGTAAGCTGAAAGAAAATATCTGATTAGATGACCTAAAGGACATAAAAAACAAACATTTTATGACATTAAGATGTAAAAATTTATTAATTAATCAAAATAAATCTGTAATTTAGTGGAAAAGGAATAAATAGGAGGATACAAAATAAAATACAAGTTTTCTTTATTTATGTAAGCTGAAAAGGAATATCTGATTAGATTATCTAAAAGACATAAAAAACAAACATTTTATGACATTAAGATGTAAAAATTTATTAATTAATCAAAATAAATCTGTAATTTAGTGGAAAAGGAATAAATAAGAGGATAGAAAATAAAATACAAGTTTTCTTTATTTATGTAAGCTGAAAAGGAATATTTGATTAGATTATCTGAAAGACATAAAAAACAAACATTTTATGACTCTTAAGATGTAAAATTTTATTAATTAATCAAAATAAATCTGTAATTTAGTGGAAAAGGAATATTTAGGAGGATACAAAATAAAATACAAGTTTTCTTTATTTATGTAAGCTGAAAAGGAATATTTGATTAGATTATCTGAAAGACATAAAAACAAACATTTTATAACACTTAAGATGTAAAATTTTTTTAATTAATCAAAATAAATCTGTAATTTAGTGGAAAAGGAATAAATAGGAAATAAAACAAAGTTTTCATTATTTATGTAAGCTGAAAGAGAATGTCGGAGTACATTATCCAAAGGACACATAAAACAATAAAAGCTTTACGAAAACATTCGTTTTGGGAAAGTAATAAATAAAATGTAATGGAGCAAACTACAATTTGTTCTACCTTCCGCAAATATTTAGTAAAATAATTGATGAACACAATGATAAACCGACACCAAAGTTGAAACGACGAAATAAGAACCGGAAATAACTTACTTTGCGTTGCGAGTTGCCCAGTTAACTAGTCTCGTTCTGGACCTACCTGAAAATAATTAAAAACGTTCAGTTAATATTATTGTTTAATTGTGTAATTCAATTATTATTTGTTACCTTTAATGCCCTTTCCCTGTTGCCTTATCGTCTCTCCAATGGTTGGTTGGGTCATCACAGTTCAGGATTTGTCCATCAAAGTCACCAAAATAGTCCACGTTGGGGAAAACACCACATCACTGTTGTCCTTAGCACTTTTATCCGTCGATGAGAAAATAAACAAAAATCTTCCCTAAATGTTTTAGTTAAAGAAAGAACACTTTGATTTGTATTTGATGCGTATCTTTGAAAAACTATCAGAGTTCATTTCATTGTTACTGCGTTTCAAACCAACAGGGGACCAAAAATCTCGCGCCCGATCTTACTTATCCAAGTAAAATATAAATACTTTCAATAATTTAAGGTGACCGACTATCTCTTTCTCCCGACTTTACTTATTCAGGTAAGGTATCAATACTTTCGACAATTTGTATGCGACCGAAAATCTCTTTCTCCGAACTTTACTTATCCAAGTAAAATATCAACCCTTTCCAAAAAATTACTTCTGAATGCTTTTGTTAATATTTCTCAATGTAAATAATTTGTATGGCTTTACTTATCCAAATAAATTCATTTCATGGCTACTGCGTTAAACGTACAGATAATCAGTGCACCCCATGATCTGAAACCCAACCACTGCTGCCGCCAGGCTGCCTAATTAGAGCTTATCGGTACTGTGACCAAGACTCCGGGTCAGGATTTCAAACCAACAGGGGACCAAAAATCTCGCGCCCGATCTTACTTATCCAAGTAAAATATAAATACTTTCAATAATTTAAGGTGACCGACAATCTCTTTCTCCCGATTTTACTTATTCAAGTAAGGTATCAATACTTTCGACAATTTGTATGCGACCGAAAATCTCTTTCTCCCAACTTTACTTATCCAAGTAAAATATCAACCCTTTCCAAAAAATTACTTCTGAATGCTTTTGTTAATATTTCTCAATGTAAATAATTTGTATGGCTTTACTTATCCAAATAAGTTCATTTCATGGCTACTGCGTTAAACGTACAGATAATCAGTGCACCCCATGATCTGAAACCCAACCACTGCTGCCGCCAGGCTGCCTAATTAGAGCTTATCGGTACTGTGACCAAGACTCCGGGTCAGGATTTCAAACCAACAGGGGACCAAAAATCTCGCGCCCGATCTTACTTATCCAAGTAAAATATAAATACTTTCAATAATTTAAGGTGACCGACAATCTCTTTCTCCCGACTTTACTTATTCAAGTAAGGTATCAATACTTTCGACAATTTGTATGCGACCGAAAATCTCTTTCTCCCAACTTTACTTATCCAAGTAAAATATCAACCCTTTCCAAAAAATTACTTCTGAATGCTTTTATTAATATTTGTGAATGTAAATAATTTGTATGACTTCACTTATCCAAGTAAAGTATAAAATTTATTCAAAAATGTACTATAGAGTTATTTTATTTAGTATTAAAGTATTAAACTTTCGAAAATATATATTCAAATACTTTTATTTATTCTAGTAATGACAACAAAATGTTCTTTCAATAGTTAAAACATTGAGAATTGATTATTTATTTATATTATTAGCGACTTCTGTAATTATAAAAATATACCATTAACTAGTGACCCTGTATGCTATTCGTAGAAGGAGAGTGGGGTCGACGTACGCCATCTGTCAATGTCTGTCATCTGAGAGAAACATGGAAATTGGTTATAGAATTTCCTTAAATTGACAGTAATATTGTAGAGTTTTTAGTGTTTTCGGTTGGTGAAAACAATTTCCCCAGACTTTTCGCACGGCTTAATGACAAATTGTTTTTTTTTAAATTTATGTCATTTGTATGTATGTATGTATGTACATTTTTGTTTGTATTTGTTGGTGTATATAATTTTATGAATAGTAATGTTGGTTATTTAATGCGTTATAGGGTCTACATTGTACAATTGATGGACTACGTTATGTGTTCTACGGATTACGCTTTACGATCAAAGTAACAATTCCGTTAAACGTCCTTCCGTCCTGCAGAGACAACGTATACATTCTACGGATTACGATCAACACCAACAATTTTACACATATTCAAGTTTATGCATTGTTAGACTCGTGATCTTCAAAAACTTTGTGTGAAACACTTTTATGTGTGTTAATTAAGTGATGCTTCCTTTAATAGTTAAATCAATCAGAATCGAATATTTATATACATTTTAATGTTCGTCTTTTACAACCCTTAAAGTATTATACATCCAATTGTTTAAATGCATTGAAAATATTTAAGTTACTGTTAAATTACATTAAAAAATATATAGAAAAAACAATAAGATGTTTATAGCAGCCAAGTTAAATACAACACTTATACTAAGTTATAATTTACCAAAATCTAAACAACTATAAACAGACCTAAACACCTTTTGTAATTGTTTTAACTAAAGAAGGAATATTTAAGATAAGTATTTAACAACGCAAATTTTGAAGAGTATTTAATTCAATTTCCAAACAATATACTATAGTCTTGTAAAATTGTGGGCTTTCACGTAAACGGCTTACGTTTTATGCAACGATACCGACGCGTTTTATGTTAAACATATGTCTGCAATTTGCGGTTTACAAGATATATTAAGTTTCAACGAATTGCTACGTTAACCATGGTATGACTTACGTTCTACGCTATACGTTTTTGCGTTACGTTTGACGTCATACGTATCTTTGCTAATGCGTTATACGGTCCACGTTATACGATTGACGGACTACGTTATGCGTTATACGGATTACATTTTACGATCAAAGTAGCAATTTAACTCGCGAAATTTTAGAACCAAAGAATGAACATTCATGCTAATTGCGTTATACGTTCTACGTTACGTCTTACAGGGACTACGTATACATTGTACGGATTACGTGTTACGATCAACGCCAACAATTTTACCCATATTAAAAGTTTACACATTGATAGACTCGCGAAATTCAAAAAACTTTTGGTGAAACTCATTTATGTGTGTTTATTAAAATGATTCTTCCTTTAATAGTTAAAACAATAAGAAACAAATATTTATATACATTTTAATGTTCGTCTCTTTACAACATTCAAAGTATTACACATCCAATTGTTTAAATGCATTGAAAATATTTAAGTTACTATTAAAATACATTAAAAAATATATAGAAAAAACAATAAGATGTTTATAGCAGCCAAGTTAAATACAACACTTATACTAAGTTATAATTTACCAAAATCTAAACAACTATAAACAGACCTAAACACCTTTTGTAATTGTTTTAACTAAAGAAGGAATATTTAAGATAAGTATTTAACAACGCAAATTTTGAAGAGTATTTAATTCAATTTCCAAACAATATACTATAGTCTTGTAAAATTGTGGGCTTTCACGTAAACGGCTTACGTTTTATGCAACGATACCGATGCGTTTTATGTTAAACATATGTCTGCAATTTGCGGTTTACAAGATATATTAAGTTTCAACGAATTGCTACGTTAACCATGGTATGACTTACGTTCTACGCTATACGTTTTTGCGTTACGTTTGACGTCATACGTATCTTTGCTAATGCGTTATACGGTCCACGTTATACGATTGACGGACTACGTTATGCGTTATACGGATTACATTTTACGATCAAAGTAGCAATTTAACTCGCGAAATTTTAGAACCAAAGAATGAACATTCATGCTAATTGCGTTATACGTTCTACGATACGTCTTACAGGGACTACGTATACATTGTACGGATTACGTGTTACGATCAACACCAACAATTTTACACATATTCAAGTTTATGCATTGTTAGACTCGTGATCTTCAAAAAACTTTGTGTGAAACACTTTTATGTGTGTTTATTAAGTGATGCTTCCTTTAATAGTTAAATCAATCAGAATCGAATATTTATATACATTTTAATGTTCGTCTTTTACAACCCTTATTACTTATCCAAGTAGAGATGATTTATTCTAAAATATTGTCATTTAAAGCATGCATTTATTCTTATAAACTATTCATGCAAAGTTTTATCCATGCATTTATTTCCAATCGATTGATCCTCCACTTAATCCAAGTAGAGTTAATTTATCTTGAAATATTGTCATTTAAAGCATACATTGATACTCCACTTAATCCAAGTAGAGTTGATTTATTCTGAAATATTGTCATTTAAAGCATGCATTTATTCTTATAAACTATTCATGCAAAGTTTTATCCACGCATTTATTCTTAATTGATAGAAACTCCACTTAATCCAAGTAGAGTTGATTTATTCTGAAATATTGTCATTTAAAGCATGCATTTATTTTTATAAACTATTCATGCAAAGATTTATCCATGCATTTATTTCCAATCGATTGATCCTCCACTTAATCCAAGTAGAGTTGATTTATCTTGAAATATTGTCATTTAAAGCATACATTGATACTCCACTTAATCCAAGTAGAGTTGATTTATTCTGAAATATTGTCATTTAAAGCATGCATTTATTCTTATAAACTATTCATGCAATGTTTTATCCATACATAAATTTTTAATTGATAGAAACTCCACTTAATCCAAGTAGACTTGATTTAATCTGAAATATTATCATTTAAAGCATGCATTTATTCTTATAAACTATTCATGCAAAGTTTTATTCACGCATTTATTCTTAATTGATAGAAACTCCACTTAATCCAAGTAGAGTTGATTTATTCTGAAATATTGTCATTTAAAGCATACATTTATTCTTATAAACTATCCATGCAACTGCACTATCGAATTAACTTGGAGGGTATGGTAACGCAGACCACCACCCCATCTCCCCAAACCGGTCGATACAGAGGTCGATAACAGACTGACTGGTGTGACTCACGAGGGCGTCTTATATAGCGGGTAATGTCGGCTAATGTCGGCTAATGTCGGCGACACATCCCTTGCATCTGATTGGTCGACGCCGAGTGTTTGTTAAGTCATGCGTATCGAGAACGTTTTCAACCGAACTGAAAATTTTCCTGTACAATATTTGAATTATAAACAAATATCACCTATTGTTTTATAATAAATAATTGTGTATATGGTATTATAATCATTATAATTAATATTAAATACTGTTAAAGTTAATTTAATTTTATAATTGATAATTTATAAACAATAAATGCATATCAATTGAAAGTAAATAATAATAAACAAAGAAAATACAACAATCCGCCAATTTAAGGAACATTTTCTAGCGCATGCGTTGGTAGAAAGATTTTTAATTCATTGCTAGTCATTAGGTTATTTGAGAGCGGTATTTTGATTTTTATTATTACCATTATTATTTGGTAAACATAATCTTAATTTATTTTTCTATATAGACAATCGTATTGTATTTATTTAATAATGTACTTTTATTCTTTTTTAACTTATTTCCAATTTATTGATAAATATTATTTATTTATTTATTTATTTATATGGAGAAATAAATATAAAAATCACAATGTGTTTTATAAGCATTTTAAATTGGATAAGTGAGCAACATCCACTGGAATAGATTTGTTTCGTTTAATTGTGTTGTTTTTTATTATAAAATATATCTTTTTGTTAATGTTATATTAATGTATTATTTTTATATATTTATTTTTTATAAAAATTATTCCCCTTTATAAATTTGCCAAATTAATTAATATTTTCTAAATTTATTTAATAATGAAATTTTAATTAGATATAGATAGATATCAAAGAAATATTCAAATATTATATAGGAAAATTTTCAATTCGGTTGAGAAAGTTCTCGATACGCATGATTTAACATAACCTCTACGTCGACCAATCAGAAGCAAGAGATGAGTCGCCGCCATTAGCCGCCATTACACGCCGCGTGAGTCACACCAGTGTGGCCATTCAGCAAACCGTACCTCTCTGAACTTGATATTTTTGTGAGACACGTTCGGCACCTTTGGACTCGGCACGATTCGGTTTCTGAAGTAATTGGAATAATAAATTATTATGTGATGATTGGTCACGATTTCACTCTAAGCATATATCGTGTATTAATTACAAACTGCTTATTCAGTGAACGACTAATGATCTACACAAATGTATCATAGTCCAGAATTTTCTTTAACACGAGCTTCATCACAAATCAGAGCAATTACAATACTATATATATATTGTAATTGCTCTTCATTGTCAAATTGCCAAATTGTAGTAAAATTCTGTTAGTATAACGATATATACTACTTTGATTATAATAAACAATCAATTTTTTTAGTAAAAATTTATTTATTTAAATTAAATGCTTAATTTTAAGCAGTAAAATAACATTTATTTAATAAAATTTTTAGTTTTCAGCAGCTAACTGTAAAAAATATCTAAAACTTTAAGGTAATTAAGGTACCTTAATATTAGGATTAAAACTAAGTCTTACATGATATTTAATTTAATAATAAAACTATCTTAGACCTAAGTAACACAACAAATGTAAAATTAAATATTTATTATAAGTTTGTACACAAATGTAGTATTCGGAATATTTATATTACAAATACATCAAACAAAGTACAAATACTGTTAAATTATTGGACAAATATGATAGTTAAGACTGCCAGAAGATACATTTGGATGTTCGATCAGTTTCGAGATACACGTATATGAACAAAATTTAATTGTTTCTTGTTTTCAAAATATTCTCCATGAAGACTGACACAATTTTTTTTATGTGAACCAATTTTCAAAGCACTTTGCCATCTTACCCCAACATAGTACTTTCAAAACAAGTGTTTAAAAGCTTGCTAAATTAAGGACTATACGGAGAATATTCCATCAGTAAAGTAAAATATTATAAATATTATAATTTTATCTTTATGTGTTCCATTTCCACTATAATAAAAGTAAATTATTTCAAGTTATAAAATGATTCTTTATTAAAAAAGTCAAATAATTATATTTAATTATATTGTATGGTTCTAATTAATTTAAAGTTTTCGTTTAATATTTAAATTAAATACAACATTTATTTTTAATCAACATATTTTTTTAATATTAACATTTGAAATCAGTTCAATTAAACAAACTTAATAATTCAGTAAATAATTTGAAGTTCTTCAAATATAAAAGAAAATTTCGCTTTTGGTTTTCATTAATCTGAACTAAATTGTTATTATGATTATTATTGAACGAGTCGTGCTGTGGAATTAATAAAATCTATACCAAATTTATTCTAAAAAGTACCAATGTTGAAGATTTATCAATAATTTTATAATTGAATATTATTTTCCACACTTTAGATATAAAATAAATGTTTGTCCTTTTTTATAGTCCTAAAACCGAATAATATGATATCTGCAATAATGTTCCTACTATATAATTATTTTTAATAGTTATATTAAATATACATTTGTATTAAATAATTTAGAATTTAATGAACAATTTGTACGGTGAACAATATTAATATTAACAAAACGGGTAGTTAATTAACACATTTGTGTTTGAAATCAAAATCATAGTATTTCTCTCAGAATTATTTTATTGTATAAGATTATTTTAATAATTATATAATATATTTTTACAATTAAATTAACCATAAATAAATATTGATTGTTTATTACATTATTATCATTGTTTATTTTATAATTGTAGTTATATTATTAATTTCATAATTATATTGAAACAAAAATGTACTATATTCACACCGACTCCAAAATTTTATTCTAATAATGCAAGGTCGTCAATTAATGCCGACCGCAAATCTTATTTAAAACGCTTTGCAGGTAAATATAAAATTGGAAAAAACTGATACTAAAAACAGCATGCGTATCCACGGCAGTCGCGTTTCGATTCGGAAACCGAACGTGATGAACGAAAACGAACACTCCAAAATCGTCTTAGACCCGAAAAACCCGGTTTGCTGAATGGCCACACTGCTCAACACCAACCGTGTAAAGTCACCGGGTTTGGGTGACTATCTCACCTATAATACAAGTCACCGGCATTGTAAAAGCCATCTTCGGGCAGTCCCGCTCCACAAGCCAGTGGTGGCGGGAAGCCAACGGATCAACTGCAAGCCCAATCCTCACCCAGGGAGGTTCTAGGACCTTCCTCAGATTGGGCTTGTTCTTCCGGGAACCAGTTGACAGGGGGCTGGCATCTTTGTCAGTCCCGTCTTCTGGTTCAACTTCACCCGTATATGTATATATACGCCCTTTCCCCCATATGTGCTAGCACATATGGTTTCCAATTGGTTATGATCTGCGGATCGGTTTGGAGTTTGGACACCCTTACAAGAATAACGTCATTCGAACCGAATAAAATATCTCATAGATTTTCGTAGAAGTTCTCCTGGACTTTTTTTATTACCAAGTAATAACATATTAATACAATGATTCAATTATTTTTATTATTTTGGACTTTATAGTGGAGAAAATATTGTAAACAAAGACGAAATGCGCTGTTGCCACATTGATCTCATAAGTGAGTTAACTCACCGGGTGAGATATCTCACTCGGGTTCGTGGTAGATCCCAATGTATTCATTGATTTGATTACTTTTTGACGTTAACAAGGGTTTTTTACTTTAATTATTGTCAGTTTTAATTAGTGTTTTTAATTATTAATTTTGTAATTAATTGGAAACATAATTATAATAACATATTAAAATATATTAAAAATATGAACTGTACTAGTTGAACCCTTTATAATGTTTAATGTTTTTTTCTGTTATTATGTAACGTATCTTTTAATGGATTTAACGCATTCATTGATTTGATTACTTTTTGACGTTAACAAGGGCTGTTTACTTTAATTATTGTCAGTTTTAATTAGTATATTTATGTATTAATTTTGTAATTAATTGGAAACATTTTAAATATTATTTTTTAAAATTTTATTATATTATATATACATATAGAAGCCATAATTATAATAACATTTTAAAATATATTAAAAATATGAACTGTGCTAGTTGAACCCTTTATAATGTTTATTGTTTTTTTCTGTTATTATGCAACGTATCTTTTAATGGATATAATGTATTCATTGATTTGATTACTTTTTGACGTTAACAAGGGTTTTTTACTTTAATTATTGTCAGTTTTAATTAGTGTTTTTAATTATTAATTTTGTAATTAATTGGAAACATAATTATAATAACATATTAAAATATATTAAAAATATGAACTGTACTAGTTGAACCCTTTATAATGTTTAATGTTTTTTTCTGTTATTATGTAACGTATCTTTTAATGGATTTAACGCATTCATTGATTTGATTACTTTTTGACGTTAACAAGGGCTGTTTACTTTAATTATTGTCAGTTTTAATTAGTATATTTATGTATTAATTTTGTAATTAATTGGAAACATTTTAAATATTATTTTTTAAAATTTTATTATATTATATATACATATAGAAGCCATAATTATAATAACATATTAAAATATATTAAAAATATGAACTGTGCTAGTTGAACCCTTTATAATGTTTATTGTTTTTTTCTGTTATTATGTAACGTATCTTTTAATGGATTTAATGCATTCATTGATTTGATTACTTTTTGACGTTAACAAGGGCTTTTTACATTCGTTATTGTCAGTTTTAATTAGTGTATTTATGTATTAAATATCATACATATCATACATATAGTAGCCATAATTAAAACAACTTATTAAAATATATTAAAAATATGAGCTTATTATGCAACGTATCTTGTTATTTTTTTAATGGATAAAATGCATAACATTATTTCAAGGATTGTGAGAAGATGGTTAGTGGATGGGGAACCCCAGATCTACAAGAAAAAACATGGTTACTACTAAAAGTCCAATTTTAATTTGCTTAGGATCACATTTATTAGACGACAAAACAGATGAGTCGAGTAATTTGTACTGATTACGGGAGTAAACTACACAAAAAGTTTATATCATTAGTGAAATATTTATATGTAAAATTTAAGCTCTATAATTTAATATAGTATAATAATGAAAAGTCTGATTCTATTTTTTATGATAATATTAGTGGTTTTATTAATCTAATTATTTTTCAATAAATGAAAAAATATGATATAAATTTCAAAAAACATTAATTAAAAAGAGTTGTATTTTAAAATACTCAATTTTGATAATTTTAATTGACTCATTGATTTCTACAATCTAACAATTTGCATCCACCATAATTACGATTAGGAAGCTGGCGAAGGCGCCACATTAAATAATTCGTCAAGTCTGTGAAGTGGATAAATAGCATTATATTGCAACTTATATATTATAAAAATAAGTTTTAATAAACAATCTAATTTGCCTAAATTGAACAAAATTGCATCAACAATAGAGAACCAGTTATAAAACGAATATTACAAAAATAAATTAATAAAACAAGATTAATTTTGATTTCTAGTTAACAATGAAATTTTGTAAAATTATTTCCAGTTATAGAATAAAAAGTGTTTTTTTTTAAACGTATACATAGTTTTAAAAAAATCTCTAATAAAAAAACAAAATATTAAAATATTTTTATATTTTAGACAATATTTCTTCTCGAATTTAAATTGTTCCATTTAATAAAAGAATATATCAAATACAGCAGAACAAATTCAAAATAAAATTAATGAACTTGATAACTCGAATTTATTGATAATTCGAATTAAATACATTATTTGGTTTGGATAAGTTAAATTTTGGGAAAAACCTCAAAATCTTATTAATAAAAGTTAAAATTTAAGCTCTATAATTTGATGCAGTATAATAATGAAAAGTCTAATTCTATTTTTTATGATAATTTTAGTGTTTTTATTAGTTTAATTATTTTTCAATAAATGGAAAAATATAATATAAATTTTAAAGAACATTAATTAAAAAGTCAATTAATTAATTGACACATTGATTTACACAATGTAATAATAGCGCATCCACCATAATTACGAGTAAGAAACTGGCGAAGGCGCAACATTAAATAATCCGTCAAATCTGTAAAGTGGATAAATAGCATTATATTGTAACATATATATTATAAAAATAAGTTTTAATAAACGATCTAATTTGTCTAAACTGAACAAAATTCTATCAACAATAGACTTTTAAACCAGTAATAAAACGAATATTACAAAATTCCTTAAGAAATTAATAAAACAAGATTAATTAAAAAAATACTTGGTTGATCCTCCCTGCCACTAATAGCTTCCACTCACCTTGGCATATTGGCAGGAGTTAACGAATAAAGTCTTAATCCATAGCTCATCATTCTTCCCTAAGAGCGTTAACAAATTCCAGTCTGATGAACCCGAGGGCCACAGCATCCAAGTAATTTTAGACACCAGTTTGTTGGTGACTCAGATTGTCGTATCTTAAGATTGTAATTATAGCAGCAAATTTTTCAGAAGAAAATCTTGCATTTTACGGCGCTAAAGAACAGGCATTAGGAATGAACCGAATGAAACGAGTTCAAATCCACAAAATGCAATAATGGAATTACCAATTTTACATAAAATGGAATACTGTTTATTTTTTTGTCTATTAAATACATTAAAAAAATTTAAATTTGAAATACCGACTGTTTAGAGCTGCAAATATTCAAATAATAACTAGTCAAAATAACATATTAAAATGTTATTGTGTATTTGATAATCTTATTAAATATCGATTTATTTCTTATTTATTAGTATATTATAAAATGTAAAATACTTTAATTAACATTTTTTTCAATGTTTAACTATAACATACAATAATAAAATAGATTAATTTTTAATAGTTAGTAACTACTGTATTTGACAATATTGATATGTAAATATTTATCAATTACCTGATTTTGTTATAATAATTAAATCGATCAATTAATCAGTTAATAAAACTGGGAGTGCCTCCAATTAGTATTAAATCGTTTACGCCGTTGTCTAATGAGGTCGTTGAGACTAGAAATGGTTTAGCAACCGGTGCCGCCTCCCGCTCATAACACATTTAAGCTTAGCGTCGTTGATGACATAATTAAATTTTATTATTCGAAAGAGCCGAACTCAATTTCACCGTGATACTTTCCGTACCGCGTAAAAACAAGGAAATGCAGGACGGGGACGTGACTCGAATCGTTTTGTAGAAAAAATGCCCGTCGCCTCACCTGACTTGCACGCATCGACATCATTCCAGGTGGCAGAAGCATCCCTCCACCCCAAATGTATATACGAATATCATTGTCTGGGTGGACGTGTTCTCTTTATTATTATTTTTTTTTGTTTGTTTACAGTTGCGTGAATATTATCATGTTCTAGTTAACAACAATTTTAAAAAATTCTCTAATAGAAAAAAAAAAAACAAAATATCAAAATATTTTTACATTTTAAACAATAATTCTTCTTGAATTTAAATTGTTACATTTAATAAATTAATATATCAAATACAGCATGTAGTGGTTCGTGTTTGAACTTCCCGCTGTCTTTGACGTCATTTTTGTTCAATTCAGCAAATAAATCGAGACTCGACGGAGTGGCCATTCAAATAAATATTTTATAAAAAAAAATAATGAATATTGTTATTGTTAGATATAATTAAATATGTATTATTATATTAAGTAACACATCGTTCAAGTCCCGAGACTAATCCAGAAATGGTCCTAGTAGTACCAAGCTGGCCACGTTTCCCTAGAGTACGAAGCTTTACATGGAACGTGTAAAAATTCACGATCGGACCAGAAACAGCAGAGTTATCGAGGTTAGATTAAAGTCACTTTGTAATTTGTTTGAAAAATGGAGAAAAGAGAGTTTCGCGTGTTGATAAAACATTGTTTTTTAATAGATAAAAACACCGTAGAAGCTTAGCAATGGCTTAAAAAAGATTACCCGGACTCCATCCAAACCAACGGTTTGTCGGTGGTATGCTGAGTTTAAACGTGGTCGTACGGATACAAACAATGCGGAACGTTCGGGTGGGCCATTGGAAGACGTTACACCGGAAAATGTGAGTGAAATGTTAAAAATCATAATGAAAAATCGCAAAGTGAAGGTCCGTGAGATTGCAGAAATGACACAGATATAATCTCGAAGCGTATTTATAATCCTTCATGAAAAATTGTGCATGAAAAAGGTTTTTTCTAAGTGGGTGCCGCGATTGCTTTCAGTGGAACAAAACAGCAAGCCACAAGTCCATGAAAACAAAGGCAAAATTGAACGAGTTGGGCATTGATTTGCTTCCCCACCCCCCGTATTTGCAAGATTTAACCCCCAGCGACTACTAGCTTTTTGCTGATCTCAAAAAAATGCTCCAGGAAAAAAATTTGGCTCGAATGAGGAGGTCATTGCCGAAACTAAATCCTATTTTGAAGCAAAAGATAAATCCTTTTATAAACATGGTATAGAAATGTTGGAAATGCGTTGGAACGATTGTATCACTCTAAAGGAGATTATATTGATGAATAAAAATGATTTTTGAAAAAAAAAAAATGTTTTCGTTGTTAATCTGGGGACTTATTGAACGATGTGTTATATTATTGATATTGTTATTTATTGTTTAGAGATTCGAGTTAATTAATGTAATATTATTTTTGATTGTCAGTGTTCCAAATCATCTTTGTGCAAGACTGTAATAAGTTTGTAAAAAGATTTAGACTAGTGATGTGATTCGCTCTCTTCCGTTCAAGCGTTCAAGCAATTAGGACGTACGATTGCGAAACCTAAATCTAGGTAGGAATTTTACATATTTCTTGTTAATATTGTCTTATTTTGTACTAATATCTTATTTGTTCTATTTATTTGAGTATATTTTCTCAGTTTGAATCTTCGAATTATTGTCGATGTAATGTGTAAAACTTGTACGTGGTCATTTTATTGTTGTTCTTGTTTATTCAGAAACAATATGATCTCGTAAAATAGTCTTTTCTCATGTATAGACTTCTGAAGACCTAAGTGAGAGTAGTGTTTTCGGACATCTAATATCTTGTTAATATTTTTTATAATATCGTTCATAATTTGATTTCACTGTTTTTAAAGTTATTATGTGAGATCGGCTGTTCAGAATTATATTGTTTCTTATGCTTCAAAGTACGTCGAACATTGATGGTTTTTTATAGAAGTATGTATACGTTGTTTATACCGTTTTTGATATTATTCATGAGACGTTGTGGCGATAATTCCGAGGGGATTGTTATTATATTTGTGCTTATTATATGTGTGTG
Organism: Aethina tumida; assembly: GCF_024364675.1. Taxonomy (NCBI): domain Eukaryota; kingdom Metazoa; phylum Arthropoda; class Insecta; order Coleoptera; family Nitidulidae; genus Aethina; species Aethina tumida. The sequence goes on along the minus strand of NC_065437.1, from coordinate 15,291,529 downwards.
TGGTGGTCGATGTCTGATGAAAAGACCTTCCTTTTGATGATCTTCCAAAATGGGGACCAGGAGGAAATTGGCTTCAGTATTCGATAGTGTCTACATGACGATGAACAATAACTAAATTCATTTAATTTGATTAGTTATACAAATAATTATTACAAGACACATTACATGGATATATTTATTTTCATTGTAAAGTCAAGTGTGTAATATACATATTTGAACAAACATGTATATTGATAAATGCAAAAAATTGTCAATAAGTCCTATTTGCAAATTTATTTGTTTTTATTATTTGTGGGCCTCCTTTATTATATAGTTCTACGCATTCAGAATGGGATGACTACGTTTTTGTAATTTTTTATCACACACAACAAGGGTTCCTACTCATTTTAGTCAATCACGTGGCCATTTCTTCGTAACTTTTGTAATTTCAGATAATACCCCGGTTTGAATCATTACAAGCAGAACAAATTGTAAATAAAATTAAGGAACTTGATAACTCGAATTTTTTGACAATTCGAACATTATTTGGTTTAGATAAGTCAAATTTTGGGTAAAACCTCAAAAACTTATAAATAAAGGTTAGAACTGAAACATTTCCAATTGTTTTGAAAAAAACTGGGGAGGATGTTAATACCCTTGATCTCTGTAAGTAAACTTTTGAAGGAAAAAATTGCAGGTTTCAAATACAATTTGAAACTAAATAATAAATTGGCAAAAATATTTAATGATTGTTGTTAACTGAATGATGATTTTGTTACTTCGCAGTTCCCTTTAGACAAAGATATTACCGGGTTCTCTACATCTAATACCGAATGTGTATAGTTTAATGATTAACTGTATGAATACAAATATTAATAATCTTTTTTTTTTCAGGTGAGTTACAAGCATAATTAATTTTTGTCATAAGGTAAGATTACACAAATTGTTAATTATAATATCTATATAAAATATATACAGAAATGTCAGATTTTTGGTTTAGGTCTAAAAATTTCTGAAGCTATACTTGTTTAAAACATGTTATTTTCATCCCTAACAAAAATAAAACAAACTTGTTTACATAATTACGTTTCCTACTTTGCTCGCATTCGCATATTAACGATGTTATTTGTACCGTGTACTTTGTTTACCTTCTAAATGTTTCTTGTTTCGTACGTATAAATTATAAATGTAATTTTTTACAATGAAATATTTGCAATTCAAATACGATATTTGTTAAATTAGTGTGACATGTTTTAAATATAAATAAAGTTTAAACTGCCAGTCAAAATTATTTGAATATGAAATTCCACCCCATTCACCATCTTCACATCATACAATTAAAACACCTATCAAATATAATTATAAAAAACTCGCTCATTTGAGGCACCAACGACGTCGCCGTCTCCGACGGCCCGTCGGGGCGTCACGGGGCCGGTGCACGCAGCCGCCGCGGCGTAACACGCGAGGCGGCGAGAGCGTCCGGACGCCGGGGCCATCCAGTTTGCGAAAATCGCGTGACGCGTCCGCCGCGACGCCCAAGACGCCGCTTCGACCACCGAAATACGCGTACGAACCTGTTGAGAACGGTGCGTCGCCACTCTTCTTAAGTGTGCTGTGTCTTGTGGTTTTATTTTCGGTCGTTTCCGGACCGCTTTTCATTAATTGCTTTCTTTCTTCATGGATTTTTGGAATGTGACTTTGACATGGAATACTTCTGGTTCGATCGGAGCGGATGGTCGTGAGTATATTGTGCGGGTCATTCGGTGGAATGCGCTCTTTGTAATGTGAACACACTCGTATTTCCAATCGTTGTTAAAGTCAGGAAATTCACTGTACGATTAAATTATAAAATATTAATTAAGGAATTATTCGAACTGTAATCAATTAAATTGTTTTTAGTGAGATCGGCAAAGTATTAATTAATAATTAATCAACAGATACTTTGATACTCATATTATCGCACATAATTTATCTGGATTAAAATTATAATATATTTGATGATTGAAAACTCCTGCATTCATTCCCCTAAATTAATATTATTAATTAAACAAGTTCCCTTGACAAAGCATTAATATTACCTATAATTACTATTGTTTCTTACCTAATGAAATTTTCATCTTAATTAAAATTTATTTCAGTCCAATTCAGTCCAAGAGAACTATTAGTGTCTCTGGGGAAGGATTACTTTTCTTTTTTAAAGCTTCGTGATGTGCATTTTTCATTATTTTTCCTAGATCGTTTTGTTATAAAGAAAATATACGAAATGAGCAAACCTTTCAAATATTATTTTGTTGATTTATTAAAAAATTATAATTTTAATTACAATTCTAATTAAAGGATCAGTTTCACTACAAATGTGAATACTTGGTTTTCCCTATGTCCACATCTATATTTGTTCGGGTCACAAAAGCCTTAACCTTTACATTAAAATATATATGTTATATTTTTTATTTTAAACTCATTTATAAAATAAAGCTCTCATTTATCTTAAAGTTAAAGCTGCATATAATGTGTGGGCCATTAACAGTAAACAAGAAATTTCGTTTAATTGCCCAATATCTCGAGTTCCGTAAATTAATTTGCCCATTTTAACTTGTTTTCTTAAGACAAACTACTAACAAAGAAAATATTACTTTACAAGAGACTTAAAGTAAAAGCTTGCACAACATAATTTCAGTACTTACCAACTAACTATTTCACTTTCTCGCATCAAGATAACCGAAACATATTCCTACGGATGTAATTTATAATTTAAGCGGAAATTAATGATGGCTCTAACTACGGTAATATCCGGATTTGTCGACGTTTTATGGTAAGATTTGCACAGCGAACTTGGATAATCTCAAAAAAGTATACATTAACATGTTAATAAATCATTCTCAAACTATTTTTCTGTAACTGTAACGACAATTATTAGATAATCTTTGCGTAATTACAAGACTAACGGGCGATAAACTTCCTTAACTTTTGTGCGATTCAAATAAAACACGAAATGGAATATGTAAAATTTAAATTAATCCCCGCTCCAAGTATAATTTAATCCCCGGGAGATAAATCAACGACATTTAAGACGTCTCTAATTAAAGCTGAAGTTGCGCCGCGACTTTTATGAAGTTTTTTTATGTCGGATGGTAAAGCTGCCAATCACATGTTTTAATTACGTCAGGTGATTAGCTTCAAAACATTAAAGATTATACGGACTTTTACGGTGCACTTTGGTTTTTATGTCGCGTGGCTTATTCAACAAATGCACATAAATAAATCAGTTCTTAATTAATGTTTCAAAAGAGAAACGCCGCCTCCGCTTTTGTACAAGTTGTATTAAATCGGTTTATTTGGAACTTTTTTGTTAAATGAAGTGACGATGGCCATCAAAAATTGCACAAAATAAGTGCAAGAATTATTTAATCTGGGCTGAATTACTTCCACTGAAATAAAATAACTCTCTTTATTCAAAGCAGAAAAACAGTCATAATGAAACGTAGAATACTTTTACTTTACGGGAAAAAGGAATTTTGACAATTCCTTTGCGTAACCGTCGTTAAAACAAATTCAATGTTTTACCGTACTCAAATCCAAGAAATTACCAGGTATATAACCATTAGTTCGTATTAGCTGCATCATAAACCGCATATTAGTGAACACATCTACGTTATACCCGCTTTCTTCAAACATAAACTTCCACTCAAGGAAATTATAAAATGTGTGAAATAAATCGTGACAATGTATGAAATAATTTATTGCAAAATTCGATGCAATTTACGGGCCTTGTCCGTTCTACGGCACCATAAAACAAAGAAGAAATGCTGAGAATTTTGATTTACATCGATCGATACCAAATTTAAACTAGGATATTTCAACACTGCGAACAAATAAGATGATGAAAAGCTCCGTTTCATCGTTAAAATGGATAAACACAAATAAAATGCACGACTGTCAAATAATAATTTCATATATTTCGTTTTCCCACCTTTGTTGTTTGTTTGAACCAAAAAATGCCAATAATGTCGATATTATCCGGTTCGCCTTTAATAAAGTCGGACGAGTTGTGGATGTAAATTTAAATTACGTGCCTATAGGACGATGTATTTGTACATGTTTGATATGAAAATTCCATTCTATTTTCACTTGCATTTATTAATCCCAATAAATCAGGAATACACATTACTCCGTCAGGTATTTACAACATAACATACCCTCCAAATAACTTTCCGTATCAGGTAACTAACGCCCCAATATTTAATTATAGTTATCAGCTTGTTTCATTCTCGTAAACTGCCAAATTATTTTGAAATATTAAAGTACATTTTAGTCACTTTGTGAATGTGGTGTAGTACACGTACAAAGTCACTTAAATGCATTGTTAAATTTCACCAAATCCCATAAAGCGACAAAGGCTTTTTTATCCACCGATAACGTTCGTAATTAACATTGAAATTTATATTTTCTCCGCGGACTCATATATAAAAAGAGCCTTTATTTCATGAAGGACCCAGCGGAGAGGATAAATGGCCCAAAAATCTGCGCCATAAAGTCAAAAATTAAACCGACGTTTTCGTTTTTATGATGCTTCGGGTTTACTAAATAAAACACGATATTATGGGGGTTGTTCTGTAGAAAAGCACGCCGCATTAAAATTGTCGACGAGCTCCTTTCCGACGTAATACAACGGATAATGTTTTCAATGGCTTTTTCGTTTTTGAACAGGAAATATTCCATTAAAGTTTTACCTACTTTCTACCAGTAGTTTGTAAATAAAGATTTACCACAACAGAAAAGAAGTTTTTCATTTATTTATCACGAGTGACAATGCCAAAACAATATCCAAACAAAATACAGTTAAAAATTTTAAATCTTTTTTTAAATGGTAAAAAATCTGAAAAAGTTTTTTTCAGTCATTTTGGTCGTTATTTATCATACAATAATTTTCGATGTCGATGTCTACGGATAACAATCGCAACATGTTTATTTTCGTATTTTTGTTGCCGAACGCACAAACAAACTCGAGTGTTTTATGCCCAAATTGCGAGGGAAAAAGCCCTAATGACAGAAGTATGTGGGGCTGCTGCGACCCTCCCCCCGGTGAATCAGATAAAGCAGATGTAAATTACACGGCAGCAATCGTAATCAAGTCGACGTCTGAACCGGTTGAAATCCGAGTGCAGGAACAAGATTCTCTAATTAAAAAAAAATGGAAACACCCGAGACGCATCTCACTTCTGGAGAAATCTAAAAGTTGATCGTTTTCGGCCCCGTCGAGTACATTTTGCAGAGTAATTTGATTTGAGACGGAACGAGTAAACATTTAATATCTTCCTTTTATTTTTTTGAGTCGCCGCTCGACGTAAAACAACCCGTTTCGCTTATCATTTATCCCGCGTGTCCCCCGTGCATGACGCGAACTTATTTAAAAGCGTATAGGTCAGTAAACAACTTAACTCGGTCCGCCCGTTCTCGGCAAACCTCCATATTGATCTGCGGACCGAAAGGGCGATAAATCCCCGGCAGTCCTTTCCCGCTTGGGACAAACCGACTCCTAATCTTTGGTCTTCTGACGTTTCGCCCTATATCAATACCGGACAACATAAGGCGGAAATTTATAACGAGTTAAAATTTCGGACGGAACCACAAGCAACCGGTTCGATTCTGTCACCGGTTCTAATTAAGAATCGGATCAGAATTGGAGTTTTGAGTGACTTATCATCTGGGCAAACCTGAGAAAGTCAATTTACTTCGGTTTCAGTGAGGTTAGTAATAATATTTGATTTCATTTAGGATACTTAAATTCATAAACTGTGTCAAAAGAATATTTAAAGGAGTCTATTTTAATTTGATAAATTTATAACGGCGGAATATTTTCAATTTGGGTTGCATCTCCAATTTACTTATAGTCGGTCCTCCAACAATAAAGTTAATGAAAATCCTTCTGTCCAGATTGGAGAAAGTTGGCGGTAAATTACTTCGTCTCCCTCTTTAATAAATTACCCTTTTATTCTGGTCTTATGACAATCAAGCCAATTACTTTCGTAATTAAAATTTTTCGTGTTATTTTGTTGTATTATAGCTTTAAACCGAATCGGCGTTTTTTTATTTATTTTATTTTAAATACAACTAAAAATAGCCGTCATATAAAATTGCAATCATTTTGAGGGTATTCACTTAGTGTTTATTAGTCAAACCGCGGATGATTTTGTAACAGTTTTAATTCTATTTTATGAAAGCTTAAAATATTCATTATTGACTACCTGCTAGTTGAAACGCGACACTTAACCAAATCACTTTTTCCGCTAACTGAAAAATCTCCCCACACTCCAAAAGTTCACATATAGAATGTTGTGTTGATCACCCCGACGACAGTGCCGTCACGACACCCTTTGGTTGCGATGAACCGGCGAGATTGACATGGCATATTGAATTTCTGCAAAACATGTACGGGTTCATTACGCTCCATACCTCATGCAACTCTTTCTAATTATTGACGTTTTCCGCCTTAGAGCTGAATCTTTTATTCCTATTGCACCAAGATAAATTTAACAGTTTTAATCGATTGTTTCGAACATTGACTGATAAGCTAACAAATGAATTTTAGATTATTGCTGTGCTCTCTGAACATACGAGTCTAACCAACATTTTAAAATCTAAAATTTAAATCGCCAATTTCCCATTTGTATTGTTAACCAAGGTAATTTATTTAGTGCTTTAGTGCTGGTTAAAGTGTGTGTTTGTATGAACGGTAATAAAAGTTTCAGTTTACATTTAAGCTCTTAAATTATGTACGTAATCAAAATATAAATTAAAATACGGAATTTGTTGCCAAACAAAGTCTCGCAGTTAAACTAAATGCATCCGGCAACTTCTAAATGATAAGTCCTTTAGTTCTTTATGTTTAAAAGTATCACTCGTACATTTAGTTAGTTAAAATTATATTCAGTATAATTAATTTCCTTAAAATTCAAGATACTCTTTGATCTACTAATCTTGTTTTCTATTTCTAAAACATCAATTTAAACTAATTTCAATCCCAGTATATGACCTTAATGATGTATTCTGGGTTTTGTATAGAGGTAAAAAAAATTAAACTTATATTTCAATAAACTTTTGAAGTACTAGTGTCCTTATAGATTCACTGAAGTTGTAATTAATAATTAATGTAATTATCGATGGAAAAAGCTCTTTTATATCGTTTGAATTAAACTTCCCAATATACCATTATTGGAAAGTGCTCCTGTACTTTATAAAGACACCTTTTGGTTTCGATGCACCAGAGTGATTGACATCGCATATTGAATTTCTGCAAAACGTGCACGGTTCATTACCTTCCCTGCCTCCTTACGTAGCTGTAATTATTGACAGGCTCCTAGCTAGATGCACTAAGATAAATTTTACAATATAAAATCAGTTGTTATCGTTGAACATTCGACTGATGAGCAAACAAAAGAGATTTCCGTATTTATTACTCCTGTGCGCGGTGGAATATTTGAATCCGACCCAAAATTTTAATCCCTTAATTTTTGCAGTGGATTTATATGAGCATTAATAAAAGTTGCATTTAAGCGTTCACATTATGTGTGCAATCAAAATAAATTATATTTCGAAATTAGTTACCAAACAAAGTCTTGCAATATTTAGCTCTAAAACTATTTTGTGTCACTCACGTGAAGGTTGTAATTTAGATTTATATTCAAAGGAATTTAGTGCAGCTTTAAGTCGAGTTTCATATTATTATTTCAGCAATTTAAACTTATTTTAATCTCTTGCATATTTCATTAACGGAATAAATTTAACGTTTCAATTAAACAGACAATAAAGTGATGCCATAAAGTTTAGTGTCTAATAGTAAAGAACTGTTATAATTAATAATTACAATTATGGTCAAAAAGAACTGTTACACATAAAATAATTTATTAGTGAAAGACACTTTTCAGCTACTGAAATGTCATACATCGGACAACATAAAAGTATGTTACTTTGGTCATTGCGATTTTACGGTATTAAAGTTTCCATTTGACATGTTACTATGTGCTACAATCACGGCAAAAAGTTTTTGTTATAAATTCAGGATTCGACCCTCGAGCTATGAACGTATGAATCGAAATTTTACCGTTATTTTAACTGGGGGACTCTCTCCACTCGTTCTGTTAACCACGGTAAATTATTTTCTGATTGACTTTTGTACAATGTATGTTTGGTGATTAAATTAAATTAAATTTAATCAAATTGTTTGTTTGTAATTTTAAATTGGTTTGTATAATAAAATTGGTATTTTCAATTACAATTTTTTCAATAATAAAATATATTTTATAATATTTCATAAATATTAAATACCATAAAAAACGCAGCTGCTTTATTTTGGTAGTTTGGTTAATTAATAATTAAACAACTAATTGGAAATTTTTCATGTAATGTAACTTACTAGACTTTAAAAACTAATTTTATTGATCGAATTTAATTATGAGTTTGTTGTATTGTTTGTTTAAATTTTAATTAAAAATATCAAATTTCATTATATTAATTAAAATTATGGTCGCACTAATTACTTTCACAAAAATACAATTAACCTATTCAATCATGAATTTTAATGAGGGAGAACTTCATTAGTTTTAATTAATAATTATTTAATTTTTTCTTTAATTCATCAAACACGTTTATATTTTTGCGAATTTCATAGAATGCGATAAATTAGTATAAAAATATCAATTAATTTTCATAATTTTTAAAAATTTGCACAAAAACTTAATTATTACCTCGGGACATATAAATATGAATAATTAACAAATGACAAATAACATACGGATTTTTTTAAAACATGTATACAATAAATTAACAGGCAGAATCACAAACAATGTATTAATTAGTTCCCTTTTAATAATAAAATAAAATGAGAACGACATAATTAAAGCAAGTGACAGTGAGTCTAACAAAGTTGGTATATAAACTGAGATCGTGCTTTGTTGATCCGTTTTTGTGCCGCGACAAACAATGTCCTGAACTACAACATTTCATCTCGATGATATATTTCTTTGCACACAAACGCGTAGAAACGCCGTCTGGAACGTTGCACTGGAGTCCGCGAAAGTCATGTCTGGATCATGTTACCCCCCAAAATCGATATAGCGATGCAGAAACTTGTCGGGACACATCTTTGATGCGAGACCATAAATTCGAATGTCGCCCGTGATGCACGAAGCCATACGTTATGTCAATACGTCCTAATTAACTATCCGTGTACGTGTGTGAATGGGGCGTCGCGACGCATTCCCGCAATTTGTCGAAGGAAGTCGACGTTTAGCCGAAGGCAATTAATTCATTCGATAATGTTGCCGTTTTGCCGGTAAACGCGGCAAGAATTTCATTATGTCTAATCCATTGTTGTTTGCACGCCGTCCGAAACAGAAGTTCAAATATCTTCGAAGGTGGACGATAAATTTTCTAAGAGTCTTCGAGCCGGGACGTTTCAAGAATTATCTCCTCGGCGGTGATCGATACACTGCAAACACTGTATATTCACGTGCCCGAAACTTTCGTCGGCTGTGTCCACACAAAAAAAAAAATTACGCCCCCGCATCGTTTATCAAGTGTGGAACAGACTTTGTTAATACAGCTGCGGATTATGATTAAATAACGCTAAAAAGGCCGGTTTTTCATGCGAAAGTTGAATCAATAGGAACGGGATCATCTTTGATTTATCACGATTTGAATATGTGATATAGACTGCGTGGTTTTGTTCGAAATCCGGATTATCGGTCATAAATATCTCTTTTGTCTTTTTCTCGGTAGCTTTTGTAATAATTTATTATTTCTCTATTCCAACGAAAATTTTAATGATTTTAGTTATAAAAAATTAAAACGAATATTTTTAAAGATATGTATTAATTTTGTAATCCTTTATATTAAAGAAACAAATTCAAAAGGGCAGGTTTACTAAATTTAAATTAATATAATATTTTCTATAGTTGTATTTAAACATTGCAAATATGTGATACATTGTGTTTATAATATTTAAATTTAAATAAATTTATATTTTGGAATTTATTAATTTTGAATTCTATTATATTGTAGAAATAAATTATACGTGCGGTTTTTAATTTTATAAGATTTATTTAAATTTCTAATATCTAAAAAAGTTTAAAAACATTAAATAACCAAGTTATTTTATTATTGTTATAAATGTTAAAATTAATATAATTTATCATAATTAGCACATAGTTTAATTCCATTTTTGATAAAAGAATTGAAATTTTTTTTAACTCTCGTTAGAGATAATATTTCAAAATGATCAAAACACATTTTTATAGAAAATTTAACGCTCTACAAAAAATGTCTCTTACAGTTTATTGATATATTCATTTTTTCAAAAGATATTTAACATTAAAATTGTATTGATTTAAAATTTTGACATTTTTCTCATATTCTGACGCAACCACCAACTTTTATAAGTTGGTAACTTTAAGTTTTAAATGACATTTTTTGTAGAGAATTCAATTTTGTATAATTTATCTCCGAAAAAGTTTTTGATATTTTTTACAGATCATAAGTTACCTGCTGAAAACTAAAAATTTATATAAGAAAATAAATTAGTATTTTAATACATTTAAAATAAAATGTTAATAATGGAATTAGCCTCAAGAAGTCTCATTTTTGTATCAGGAATGTGCGGAATATCCGAAGACTGTATTAAGTTAAATAAAAAATAATTAAAATCCTGAATGTATCATATTATTTGAATTTTTTTATTTAATTTAAAATCTTTTATAAATATATGTGACATAGAGTTTATAAATTTATAAATTAATTTCACAATAAAATATACGGAAGTGTTTATATAGCTTTTAAGTTCGTTAAAAAATATTATTTCAGAAAGATTAGAATACTTTATTTCAATATTTTCAATTTCAAAATAAATAACAAACAATTTCTTTTAGAAATTTTTCCAAAAAAATTTCAATAAGATAATGTAAAACTTTGTTTTCAAATGTGAGATTTTCTAAGGTGTATTGTTACACTTTGTACAAACAAATTAAAGAGTCATAATGAATTGGCTTTATTAAGTTAAATAAAATTTATATAAAAAATAATATTAAGTCTTAATGAAACTTGAATATATTTTTATTTAAAGAAAATGTATAAATGAGTTTTTGTCTTAATGAAACTTGAATATATTTTTATTTAAAGAAAATGTATAAATGAGTTTTTGTTATCTTTAACAAATATATAGAGAGATTATTGTAATATGGGGTTTTGGAATTTTATAAATTAATTTAACAATAAAAAAATACAGATACAAAAAGTTTTAAATATTTTGTTTGAACTCTAATTGTTTCATCTGCCATTCTAAGACTATAAAATAAGTTTTATAGAAATAAGTTTCAGAGGTGTGATTAAACAATTTTTGTTTTCCAGTCAATATCTAACATTATTTTTGTAGACGATCTTCCTCTTAAATATGTTTAAGTACAAAACTTTTATTAAGATACAGTTAGTCTATAACTGGTTTGTTTCAGCCTGCAGCAGGTGGTAGACAATCATGTGCAATTACTTATTTATTTATTTTCAGAATTTAAAAATAAAATTACTAAATTACTTGTTCATTTATTTTCAGAATTTTAAAATAAAATTTTCAGTAATTTTAAGACGAACTAATGTACGCTTTTAGATTGCCTAAACACGTATTATACCAATTTCACCATAAAAATCCCCCAGTACAAGTGTAAACACAATTCCGTATTTTGCATGTTTTAATTTCATAATTGTACACCGAACGATGAGGAGTTTTAAACGTGGCGCCCGTCCCGGATTTGAAAATTAATCTCCGCATCTCTCCACAGTTTCCGTTCCGCGTAAACAACTGGGGAAAAACGATAGAACGGTAAAAGCGTTCGGTTTACATTTTCTCGGGTTTCGCGATCCCGAACTTTTTGCGCTAATGCTTCGCAATTTGAATTGTAACGATTGTTAGACGTGTATTATTTCCACGGGACGGATGAATAATTTATGTTCGAGTCGAAGTTATCTCGAAACTTGTTCGTTGTTCGGTGTATTTTTTCTGAAATATATAACATTATTTATCTTATCTGGTCCGTATTAAATTATGCTTTTTGTGGGGGAGCGTCCCTCGACGTCACACAAGACGTATTGGTGATCAATTGGTGTGTCGAGAAATTTACTGCGTACGAAAAATAAAAAGGACCCTGAAACTCGTTTGTTTCAGCAATTTAACAGTTTCACACTTCGGAATATTAAAACATACGTTTTAAACCGTAGTTTTTTCCACGCGATGATTTATCTTGCGTGATAAATCAAATGTAGTTTTGCGGGGAATATGTTTTCAGTTCGCACAATAAACGTATATTGTTCCGGGGGTTTGAGCCTTTTTTTGAAAGTTGCACGTGACATTTTGTGTATGATAACTGTGTAATATGCGACGCTTTTATACACTTTTAATGCAAATTCAGATCGCAGTCGCCGCCGGAAGAGTGCAATATGGCGTTTAATATTTCCAGGCAAACCCATCGTCCCGAACTATGTGTGCCGGATTGAAATTGAGTTTTACGCGACGTTTCGTCATTGTTTGTTCAGATGATGGAGGTGCATTAATAAACTTGAGCACGTAATCTGGTTATTTTGCGGTGGATTTCGGCCACATGTTATATTTAAGTTAACGGTTTAAGTTCACTTTGTTGTCGGTGGACCTTTCGCCGCAGGTATGGCTTGAAATGTTGAACGGGGCTTAGTGTTATGTGGCTAATGTTATATGTAATTCCGTGCATTATGTTAGCAAATGTACATAGGGGCGCATCTGAAAGGAAACTGCGATAATCCATCGCATTTAGTATGCAATTAAACGGGGCAGAACTCCAATTGCGTTAATTTGTTGACGGCGGGATTTGCTCAGTTTTATTCCTTTGTCCCAATGCATACATTTGTCCGTTGCAAAACGTTTTATTGCCATATCCCGATAAATCCGTTTAAAATCTTAATTGCACTTTAAAATTATTAGTGTTTTGGGGTGTTAATTGAGTTAAAGGGAAAGGAAACACACGGTGATGTGTTATTGCATTTCGTACGAACTGAGGTTGTTGTTTGATACAATTTTATAATTAACGTTCGTTTCATCGGGTCCGACCGTTTTCCAGACCCGGACGGTCACTCGGGGCCTCGTTAAATGAAATTTACACTGGTCGTTGTTTTAGCTAACAAGCACACAACAAGGAGGTGGTTTAAGGTAGCTGTATAAATTATTGATTGTCAGAAATTTATTATTCTTTAGTGACTCTGTGGATTTTGTAAAATATGCAGTCGCCACGACTGAAAGGAAGTATTTGTTTTCGACGATGCTAAGCTTAAATCTGCACCGCGCAGCTTATTGTTTTGAATAAATTAAAACAAAGCAATTACCGATAAAGCTTCGGCCCGATAAAAACGTGCACCATAAATTAGACTTACGAATAGATTTACTTTTAATGAATGAACATCGTCTCGCAATCTCGTAAATTATGGACTTCATTTTAAGTTCGAAATTAATGCGAGTTAAAAATTAAGCATTTCCTTTTAATAAGGCACACAAATTTATAATGAAAGATAAACGCTACTTATTTATGCTTTGTGTTGTGTCTGGTTAATTATTCGTTGACAAGAAAGGGCCATTTTGTACAAACATATAAACGTAAATTAAATGTTTCACAAATGCGTTTTGTAATTAATAAGTCATATAAATTTAATATAAAACTTAATTAGCAAATATTATTATGCATTATGAGTTTTAAACAATAAAAAGTAACGGGCAGACTAATTTTAATAAAACATATTAAATATTGTTTTAATATATAAAATAATTTTATCAAAAAGTTTATTATTTTCATTTTATATGAATTAAATTACTCTTGTTCTTGTATAATTATTGTGTTGTTAAAATTTCGGTTTATAAATTTTGCATCATCTTGCAAATTTAAATTTAATTCAAAGAGTGTAGGAGAGTGTAGGATGTACCTTTAAGTGGTTTTGTGTTAAAACGCTTTAAAAAATGCAGACAATTTCATTCGTATCACAATTTTAATCAAAACGAAGCATTTAGTTGAGTATCGCTAAATATTCAATAAGACTCAAAAATATTAAAAAGATCTTTCTTCACAAGGAAGGATTGTTTGGCAAATTGCTGATCATTCAATGAAGCAATGAAAGGGGTTCTATAAACATCGAAACGGACGTCCAAGTGTGAAAAATACCAGCCAAGGGAGGTACATAGTCCGAATGGCTTTGAGAAATAGGTGGATTACTGTTAGCAACTGTGTGTCATTATTAGACTACATATCATCAATTTACTTCGAATGCAAACGTCAGTAAATGGATTACAATTTAGAAGATATTTAAGGGTAAACTATTACATAGTCACAGAATATTAAGGTTGAAATGGATCCAGGATAATCAAAATTGGCGTTTACTTCATATAATTCCAATTTTTGTATGATTAATAAAAGAGGAGATGGTACTCAATTTTATATATATGGACGAGAAAGTAAAATTGAAAGAATGGTATGGCCACCGCTTTCTCCGGACATGTACTCCATTGAACATGTGTGATTTTACTTATCGAGATTAATTTTATCGCAGTTTAAAACCTCTCATGAGTATTCCAAAGCTACTAGAGGCTGCAGCTGAAGAATGGATTAAAATCCTTCAAGAATTAATTGATAATTTAATATGAGGCACACACAGGCATGTAAATGCTTTATCACAAAGCGGGGGTAGAACCACAAGATATTTAATTAAAATGTTGACGTATATTGTATCGTTTATGATTATAAAGTTTGTTGATAATGAATGTATTTTAGTAGTAGTATTTCTTTTTAACTTAATTACTCTCTATTTGGTAAATGTTAAATCGCTTTAGGGGTTCTTCGCGGATAATAGGTATAGAATAATAACAAAAATTGTTAATTTTAAATTAAATTATAGCGTGCTACAGGATCTTTGAAACCGAGTGTATCACACGTGAAAGTTTGAACAAAGAAAACTTTTTCTTTTCAAACTAAATATATCGTGAAGCGGACAGTAGGAACAGATTTTGATAAAAAATATGACAAATATTCTGGAGATACGTATTTAAAAAATAAATTAGAAAGAATTGACCTTTTAAGATATAAAAGAGAAGTAGTTTTTGGGCCACTTTCAAGGTTACTTAATGAAATATCTGAGGGGACACTTACACATTAGAAGAATGGAATGACCACACTTTCCCCGAATGTGGAGCCAATTGAGCGTGGGATTACTTATTCAGATGCGGCGGCGTCTCTCCCATGAGTATTCCAAACCTACTAGCGGCTGCAGTTGAAGAATGGAATAATATCCTCCAAGAATATAATGATAATCTAATAAGAGGCATGCATAAACGTGTGAATGCTATTAACTTAAAATGTTGATAATAAAGTTCGTAGATGATGAAGCTATTCTACTACTACTTCTTTTTAACTTAATTATTCTCCATTTGGCAAATATTAAAACGGTACGAGACTTCTTTACAGATGGGAATATAGTTTAATAATAGGTAATAATAACCACAATTTTTTGTTAATTTTAAATTAAATTATAATGTAATATAAGACTTTTGAAACCGAGTGTACAGTTGAATAGAATCAGATTTTTAATACCCCTGTCTCAAAGTGTTATTTCAAGTTTACGAACGAATATCACGAAATTCCAGCCCGGACTCTTCTCCGTTAAGAATGACTCCATTTAAGTCGTTTTAATTGGTGTTATTTCCTGCTTCGGATTGTGTAGGAACGACTTGGAAGGTAAATCATAATTTTAATCACTAGTATCTCGTGTCATTTAACGCATTCCTTAATATTTAATATTAATCCGTTGCGAACGATAACAATAAATCAGAATTTATTATCCTGAACGGAATATTTAAAATTGGGATGCAAGAAATAAAAGATATATCAAAAAAGGGAGGAAATATAACAAATGGTTGTTGTGGGATCTCCAGGTTTTATGGTTTGTTCTTTGCCTTCCGCGTTTTTAGAATGTTAAAATATTAAAAACACGACTGTCTGAATCGAAAAATACTCCTTCAGATTATTTAAAGCCACTCTTTTAAAAGTGATTTTATAAGGGCTTTAAGTTACATGAAATATTTGCAATATAAGAAATAGTATAACTGAATTTTATTACAGCTAGTGAGTATAACATTTTACGAACACAATTTCCACAGTGTATTTTCAAAAAATAAAACACAACAATCCGGGATAAACCGAAACAAAAGGCACGGAATTTATCACACCCGCACTCGGTAATAATAAAATAAATCGCGAGCAAGAAACCATTGTAAAATCGCATCTTGTAAGGAACAACAACGTTTGCGAAATGTGTCGAAGTGTGCAGATAAAAGCTACGTTAATTAAAACGGTACAGACATTTTAATAATTCAAGTTGATATTTCACTGCTACAATGTACTTTGTAAATAAAGTAAATAGTTTAGTTATTCAAATTTTACAATCCTTTAGAATAAAAAAATTATTTAATAATTTTGTTCATATGTTGTGTTAAAGATAATAGTTAATTTATTCTTCCAAAAATTTTTGTATTTTTTTTTTTAATTGAAATTGTTAAAATATCAATAATTTTTAGTTATTTATTTTAATTCAAATTTATAATGATATAGCAGTATTTTGTTTGAAATAAATATTTTTAGTAACTTTATTTATTAATTGGTTACATTCGAATATACGTATCATAAATATGAATCCGTACACTAACAAGTTTGACTCTTTGATGTTGCTTGTTTATTAAAGCTTTACCATGTAATCCTGCCTCAGGTTAGGTATTTGAAGATATCGTTATTACAGTAATGTCTTCTAGCCACATGCATTGCATTAATCCGTTCCCGTCCACAAATTAATCCCCTTCATTTTATAAATAATGTATGGAAGAAAACGTCGTATATAAACTGATGTGGTCATTTAAACTGACGGTCATCGTAATCCAGTTACTACAATAATTACAAGCTCGATTGCCTATTATGGACAGATGTAAACAACCCCCAGGACGAGATAAGGACCTTATGCCTACAGATGAATGCGGACAAAGCATCGCCTCGAACTGTAATCGTAAATGCAACACACGAAAGGATAAAATCAGCAATCTTACCGTCCGTAATTGTTTGGATAGAACTTGATGGTGGCAATAAATACATAAAAAATCAATTTCCTGTATAAAAAACACATTCCAAATAACGGTGAGTGTTAATTAAATAATGTTCTTCCCTTATACATTTCAATTTATGACAATTGGAACTAATAAGAAGTTGGAAACTCGTTAAAAGGGAGTTCTGTTACAGAACGAAGAGATAATTTGAATACACCACGCCTAAATAGGAAAGTACGTCTTTGTTTACTAAATGTGGGGACAAAGTTGTGTGTTTTACGAACACTGTCGAAATTCTATTAAGAATGACGACCATTTTATTTCGGAAAATTAAATTGTGTAGAGTTTCTAATTCTATCAACAGGCTCCAGTTGAGTTGAATAGTTGATATTTTATTTCCTTTTTTTATAATAGAATGTTGAATCACAAGATTTAATCAAATTTGTTTCATGGAAATATTAATTTATATGAATTAATTAATAAAATTTTTATAAATAGTATTAAATTTAAATTGTTTTATGTTTATATTTTTTCAAAAAATATGCTACACATATAAAAACATTTAATAAAATTAAACTATACTATCAAAAATTACATTAAGTAACATTTTATTTAATGTTATTTGTGAAAATAATTTCAATAGATTAATAAATAAAATTTTTTAGATAATATTACATTAAACTGTCTCATCATATACGTTTTCCCAAAAATCATACTAATTCATTTATTTTTTCGTTTATTATACATATAAAAATTATTTCATTTAATTTATTTTGGAATAAATTATACAGAAATTAATTAAATAATATTTTATTTAATTTTATTTGTGGAATTAATTTACATACAACATACATTTAAAATTTACATTTACAACTAAATAATAAAATTTATATACATAATATATACATTACATTAAATTATTTTGCTTACTATACATATAAAAATATTTTATATAATTTTATATGTATATGCATTAAATTATATAACCACTTTTTTCAAAAAATATATGAAATAACGTTTTATTTAATATTATTCATAGAATTAATTTATATAAACTAAATAGTAAAGTTTGTCTACATAATTTTATATTAAATTGTTTCATCACATATCTTTTTCAAAAAATTATATCAACTCATATATTATTTGCTTTACAATACATATAAAAATATTTTATATAATTAATACTGCAATAAATTTTTGAATCACTTTTTTTATAAATTAATTTTTTAATTTTATTTAATTTTATTCATGGAATTAATTTATATAAACTAAATAATACAATTTTTATACATAATATTATATTAAATTGCTTCGTCATATGTTTTTACAAAAATTATCGTATTTCATTTACTATTTCCTTTACTATACATATAAAAATATATTTTATTAAATTATATAATACTGCCAAAAATTATTGAATCACTTTTTCATAAATTTGTTGAATAACATTTTTATTCATGGAATTAATTAATTAATCAACTAAATAATATAGTTTTTATATATAATATTACATTAATTTGTTTCATCATATATTTTTACAAAAATTATAATCATTTATTATTTTCTATACGATACACATACAAATGTATATTATATTTATATGTATTTTAATTAAACTAGTTTCATCGGAATTATTTTATTTTTTCAAGATATAATAAAAATTTAGATAGTTACATTTTACTTGTTTTTATAAATTATAATTATAGAATGGTATAGTATAGCACGTTTTAATTAAATTTTTATATGCTAAAATAGTTGATTTTATGTAAATTTCTTAATATGAATATATCTTTTAATTGTCGTCATCTAAAAATCTGATTGGTTTTGGCAAGATGCCTCCAAAATAGAGACTACAAATATTTCTTGAATCGCTGGTATAATTAATGCGAAACGTGGACCGTAATGAGCGGCAGGGATCGTCGTTTCCTGCGGCGCATCATAATTTCATTACACCTTTTAAATTAGATAACGTTGATTGCACTGCCCCGGGCAGGCAATAAATCAAATAATTTTGTGCGAGACATGTCGCCGGTTTGCACTTGATGTTGGCACGCACAAAAAATCTCCCACATTATTTTCCGTCTGTCGCCGCGAAATCAATTTCCTTTCGAATTAAACGGATTTCGCGACGACATTCTAATTTGTCGGTCGGCAGACAATATCGATTCGTGACGTGACGCCCTGTAACACCAAAATTAGTTATTCGTGTTTGCCTCCAGACAATGATTACGTTCCTCCTTTTGTTGCGGCTTTGCAGGTGTTTACCGTAAGGATATCGTGTTTACACTCACGACGGAAACCGCGGCCTGTTTTAATTAATGTTAAACGCGTTCTAATTGGAACACTCCATCCCATCACTTTCTTTCGCATATTATATACTTGAATACCTCGCTGTAAAATCCGCATTTCAACAATTTTTACTCTCAAATAAAATAAATAGTGAGACGGGGCCAGACAATGGGCCATCGAAAATGGATTTCTTTATTTAAGGGCCGTAATGCTGAAAGGCTTTGATAAATTAGCTTTTAAAATTGGCGGAAAACGGGAGTTGATGTGAGGGTTAAGCGCCATGCCGATTTGACAACGGGGATGATGAGGTTGACCCCGTACTATGACAACAATGAAAATCAATTTTAGTCTCATTTAGGTTGTCATCAAGAACCGCGCTTTCTACCACCAACGTTTTGTCCGTTAATTATATTTATTTCTCCCCATCTCCCTCATTCACTGCCCCTCTATTGTCGACACAAACTATTGTTTATCGAATTTACACATCGTTTTTAACTGATCGAAACTGGTAAAATCGATTATTCGGAACGAGAATGGTTATAATAAAACAGATACCAGTGTTTTACGTCGAAATGCCTCGTCAAGGGAAATCCGAGGAAATATGATATGATGAAATTTCCTTATAATTCCGGTCTTTTTGATAATTCGGGTGTGCGAAAATTGCTTAATTCCTCGAGGGGGATTCCACTCGTTTTGTTATTTGTGTTTGTCGTCGAGAGTTCTTTCACATTAACATTGCTGACATGTAAAATTAAATTTGCATTAATTGTGTTGTAGGCTACCTACAAGTAAAAGATGTCTTTGATCGTCGTTAAAAGCTTCTTAATAAATAATGATAAGAGAAATATACAGTTGTCTTTTTATTGTCATGAATGAGAAACTTGGACATCCATTTTTATGAAAATTAAATTGTTTTTTTTTTCACAATTTTATATGGGTCGTCGGGGCACTTCGTCTTGAAGAGACAATAATAGATTCTAGAATACTTACAGAAGTGACAGTATGGACCAAAACAAGTCTTAATGAACGTTTACCCGGAAATGAACGGTGTGAGAGATATGTAAGATATTTCAATTAAAAAAACAAAGAAAAGAAACACAAAAATATCCAAAATAACCTACTACTCTCTACGCAGTCACGACATATTTGATCAAAGGATTTTTCAAACTCTTTCTAAAATCCCAATATTGGCAGGGCATTTTTTATTAAATCGTTTCAGGAGTACCATTGATTCTTATGTTTTTAAATATATATAAAAAAGAAAAAAATTTCAGAGTTTAATTCAGAGGATCTTGTCGACTCGTTTTTTATCCAACCACTTGGGGATGTTATACCAAGGTGTAGTACCAATATTCCGAATCATATTTGGTTCATGTTCATTAAGAAATTTCTGCTTATTTAGGTCCATACTTATATCCCTTTAAATACCTTAAATTTTTGTATAAAGTATATCATTGAGAATTGGTTGTATTGTTGAAATCTTTCTGGCAAATTATGGCTTAACTTCAATGTGAGCATTATTGGTAATTTATTCCATTTTCAATAACCCGTTTGTAAGTGTTTTCGACTCCATTTTCGCATCATGAAAATTCCCCAGACTCATCACCTGATCGCCCCCGCAGGATAAATCTGACGCGACGGAAGTTTATTAAAACACGTATCAATTATGCATCCTGAAACGCTGCATCCGTGCCTCTGTATACAGTATGTGAACGTGTATCGTGCCAAGTTAAATTATGGACACGTCCTTCTCGCATCGAATCGAGTTTGCTGCGACAATGCGGTGTAATTTTTCACGAGAGGAGAATCGAACTGGCTGCTCATTGATATTTCACGTTGCATCGACGGTTTTTCCGGTTCCGGAATTTGCTGACGCCGGAACGGAGGGAATGCACAAATAAGCAGCGACTTCGATTAATTACTATCGTTCCGGATGTCGTTAAGTAATTGTGATTTGTATCGTTATGAGACTATGTGCGATGAAATTTGTTCGAAATTACATGCAATATTCATAAACGGAGGCCGAAAACGGGAATGCGAGACGGCATGTTTATATAGTGACGGAGACTTTGACTTTGTTACAAATACAGTAAACATCTACAAAGGATTTAGCCATATTGCAAATTAATTTTCATAACAGTGTGCCCGCATCCTCTAAATATTTATCTTGCCATCAAAATGAATTTCGTCCTGCTTATCTTGTCCATTTGAACATTGTTGTGTCAATCAATACACAAAAATATACGCTTTTCATCCTTAAAAATCATGTGTAAAAATAAATAAATATTCGTATCTGTATTATATATATATATTTTAAATTCAGTGAACAAACAATAATATAATAATATAAATTTTCCTTAATTAATGGATTAATGTTACCAACCAAACCAAAAATTAAACTCTTAGAGCAACCCGTTAATCTCCGTTAGATAAACATTTGGTCTGGATGGCTGATGAATTTCAATTTGGGTTTGAATTTCAAATCGGTTATTTTATTTACTTTCAAAATTGCTATTATAATTATCGCCGTGCCAAAAAAGTTCTCCAAGTGTTATGAATCCATGAATGAATTATCAGCACGTTTCTCCGTTTTGAATAATTTACCGGGGGGTGAAAAGTTTCCTTTTGTATCGCAAAGTTTTAAAATTAAACTTGGCTGCAATATTTTGACCTGGAACAACAATAAGGTTAATTTTTTCTTTCAAACATTTAGAATTAATTAAGTCGTTATTTTTATGTGCGATAAAATTTGTATAAATTTAACTTTTTAATTCATATTAAATGCCAGAATGAATTTAATTGTCGCTCCAACTTGTTGCCATAAAGTTTGTTTAGAACATCTAAATTCAACAGCACATTTTTTGCTTGAAATTTGATACGTCCATATCGGAATTCAGTTTCAGACTATTACAAGCTGTAATAAATTACCAACTAATTTGCATATGGTGAACGTGAGGGTTGCTTTGAGTGCATCGTGCACATATCGAAATGCCGGTTTCATAAAGTTCGATTTTAAAAACGGATTTCTCCTGTCGTGATGACACTTAACACCCTTTCAACTGAGGGTCACGTCACAAAAGCCAGATAAAAGCCTCCGTTATTATACGTCACAAAAATGGGCAAGTGCAGCAACATAAATAGCGATGTGCACGTTCTCCCAACCGGGGACCTGTGGCAATGAAGGGGTAGCGGCGTTCCAGCGTGGGTGAATTGAAACGTTCAAATTATCATATGAATCTGCACGGTAAAGTTGGACGTGACCACCCCGTCTGACTTTATTTAAAATTGTTTTGCTCAATGCGACTGTTTTAAGGGTTGATTTGCTTAATAATAATATTTACATCTGATGTGCCACTTTTGTAGACAAATAATTGCCGTTTATCGATGGAGATCTGAATATGAAACTTCGAACAGCAATATACGATAATAAAGCAGGTAATTATAGATGGCCTGTTTGTTACGAAGTTCAGTTATGTTTCTCATTAATCCTTAATGTACATTTCCCGGCAGTTTTGGTGGTAAGGTCAACAATGGAATTCATCAACCATATACTAATGTAATTGGATTTTAATTAAATGCAGCTTGCAATTAAAACTTTTTCGTTTTCAATTTAAATTTTCGAGTGAATGCACAGTTTAATATTTACAATAGAAATAAATTTACAATAGCTTCACATCCGGTCAAACTTATCGAAGACGTCGCCACATAACGTGGTCAATATGATCAAGTCGTAAATTGAAACTCATAATCTGCAAACTTTTCCAGTTTTCTTTCAATAACTTTCCACATAATTCGTTCGGAATTTCAACAGATACCAAGCAATAACGCTGCAGATTCTAATATTTCTGACATGGCATTCCTCCAAGATTTGTCCATTTATCCACCACGATTTGAGAATTAATAAAGCATAATAAATTCAATCAACAAAAACCATTAAAATAACAAATATTCACGGATAATTTAACACGATACAAACATATTCATTAACATGTATCGTTAACAATTTTATCGATGAGCTGCACAATTCAATTTTTTGACATATATACATTAAATTTGTTTTTACTGACGTATCCATCCAACTCGTAATTTATTAACCATAATTGAATTATTTGTTGTCATATAAATCCACATCACGTGTAAATAATTTTATTAAATTTTTATATGTGGGTAAACAAATAGAATTAAAAATCTATTATATTTATTAAAAATTTGTGAGATTAATTTGTCCTTTATAAGTCCCAATAAACTCTGTATTTATATATTTAAATTTAAACATTTGTATGTGTCAAATGTGAAAATTATTTTCCACAAAGGGCAGTCTGTGATTTGCCAAGATGTCTTTTTAGACAACTATTCAATTTGTTTTTAATTCGTACTATGGGGCCAGCACCAGATGCTGAAAAACATCCCCATACCATGATGTCTCTGACATCGTGTTTAACTGTTGGTTTTTGGTACTAAAGTCGTCTCGTGGCTCGTTCCAAGAGACCTTACATATTGCCTACTGTCTGATGCAAACATATATTTGTTTTTTTTGGCTTTATATTTTATCACTATGAAGAACTATGATTTCTTTTTTCAAGTTTTCTGATAAATATTAGTTTTTGCCCATTTTTATTCACTGAAGTCTTTAATGTGTTACGAAAACTGAATTAATTTCTTATAAATAGAAATTTTATGATTCATTTTTAATGTAGAACGTGTTACAACTAAATATTTTTTGGATGTTAGTATGTTAGGTTAATCAAGTAGAATTTAATTAATTTACTGTTTGCATTCTTTTTATGCCTATTTATTTCTTTTTGTGAGTATAGATTATTTTGCTAATTAGGTTTAAGTTAGATTTCCGGTTAACTGAGTGAAATATCATTTATCAGTCTTCGATGACGTTCAAACTGGCCATTCATCGTCCAATCTGACTGCTATATGGCGTGTTTTGTTCCGTAGATAATTAATCTTATTGACTTTTAACATGCCCCAGATTTAATGTTGTCACCGAATATTAATGAATTAATGATTAAATAGACCTACATTTAAGCTGTTAAATTTCACATGCACATTAAATCTGTGGTCCAGCTGAGGATAAAAAGCACAAAATAGTCTCATTCCCCAGATGTATCTAACATAAAACTAGAACAATGTGCACCGATCGATTTTTACAAGTTACAGAACAAACAGGGCAAAAGACGTTTTGCGCCAAGCAAAAAGAGCAGCATAAATAATGAATTCGAAGTGTCCTCATACTTCACAAAGCCCAAAAGCCGTCGTGAATAATAGATGGAATCGGTGCACAAAAAATTGCTGAATACTATTATGTGAACGGGGAATATTTAATATCATCGTTTTGGGGGATGTGCTCATCAGCTTCGCATGATCTGCCTTTGAAAGGCGATTGATTTTCAAGTACAAATTGGACACTAAAAATATTACAATTCGTAAAGCGAATAATTGTAATTTCAAAGCTGCAAATAAAACACTGCAGCATTTTTTAATAAAATGATATTAAATAATTTTAACAAAATTGTATAAAAGTTTGAAGTGGAATAAAAATAAATTTGTTACAATTCTATTTGTTGGATTGCGTCGAATTACTTATTCGACTGCAACATAAAAAAGTACAGCGACGAGATAAAAAAATCATCGATACTTTTTGCGCCCCAGTTCCTTCCGCATTTTTAAACGAACTTTAAGATTCATCCGCCTATTTCTTTAGCGAGCGAATTGTTTTCGTTTAATTAAACAGGACGGATTCGACGAACATCCTAATGAACAGGAGGAGATCCGCAACGGCGGAGATGAAACCGCCATTAATAATCATTGCGGAAAACGTTGTAGGAGGAGAAAAAAAAACGAAACATTTTAAATTCGCGAACGCCCTTTAGGAACAGAAGTGCCTCATAAGCAACCCTTAAGAGCCGCTGCTTGTGATTCTGAACGTCGGGCCCCAATTATCCACACACTTGTGCCGCTGCTGT
This sequence comes from Aethina tumida, assembly GCF_024364675.1. Classification (NCBI taxonomy): domain Eukaryota; kingdom Metazoa; phylum Arthropoda; class Insecta; order Coleoptera; family Nitidulidae; genus Aethina; species Aethina tumida. The sequence continues at coordinate 15,266,143 of NC_065437.1, read as the reverse complement.
CTCAGCTATTTCGTCGAGCTTCAGAAATAACACTTATCGCGCATTACTTACCGAAGGAAAAATCACTAGGCGACATCGATGTTTAATTTCCACGATGATTATCCGCACGATCGAAACCGCGACGACATCGACTGTGTTGAATAAGTAAACAGCCCGGATCCGACTCACATTGTTGCTTCAATTACCACGAAAATGGAAAATAACAATGCAAAACTGGTTTCAAGGCTTAGAAGATGTTCAGAAGCTATTTAACGTTCAGCTAAGTTATATCCAAGTTCTTGGAACCGCTCCTAATACTTCGTATTCAATTAACTCCGTTTAACACATTTAAATTGACGTTTATCAATGTATACGTTGCACTTGTACTATGTGAGCAAATAATGGAAACTTTGAACTATAGCTAAAAAAAATACTAATTGATGGAGGTCCTGAAAAAACGTGGCAATTGTATATTAAATAACGCAGCAAAAAATATAAACAATTTCATCACAATCTTAATCAAACTGTAAGTAAGTACATCTGTATTTAATGGAGTTTAGAAATGTTAGGATGTACATTATCTAATAAAATTTATTTATGAATAATCTTTCTTCATGAGAAATGATGACCATTCAATGACTCAATGAAAAAGATTCCGTAAAAACCAGATCTCGAAGCGGATCTCTAAGGGGAACAAATGCCAGACAAGACAGGTACATAGTCCAAATGATATGAGAAATAGGTGAATAACTGTTAGCAGTCTTAAGAGTCATTATCAGTCTACATGCCGTCAACTCATTTCGAATGCAACCAACATAAGGCATAGTGTTGCTTGTTGATTACGATGTAGAAGACCTTTAAGAATAACTAGACAGAACATCAAGGTTGGAATAGGACCATGTTCATGAAAAGTGGCTTTTGCCTTAATGATCTTTTTCGGAAGGAAAGAGGCTAGGATTGGTGAGTGGACGAAGATGTTGTATGTTTCTGTGACAATGACTGGACAAATATACACAGATCTTTTAATGCAACCATTACCAGAGGAGGTGGGCCACAATTTTGTATTTATGGAAGACCATGGTCATCCACCGCGAATCTAAGTAGTTTGGGATGATCTTAGAGATGAAGTTAAAAAAATGGATTGGTCACCATTTTCCACGGATATGAACTCAATTGATCATATATGGGATTACTTCTCCAGATTAATTCGGCTTTGTTTAAATTCTCTCATGAGTATCCAAACATTCTACTTGCTGCAGTTTGAGAATTTATTGGTAATCTAATAAGAGGCATGCACAGGAGTGTAAATGCTTTATTACAAAGTGGAGGTGAAAATACGGAGTACTAAATTAAATTGTTAACTTGTTAATATTTTAATAATAAAGTTAGTTGATGATGAAAGTAATTTAATAGTATTTCTTTTTAACTTAATTGTTATCTGTTTGGTAAAAGATAAGACATCTTCTTTACAGATGTGAGGTCTTTTAATAGGTCTAGTAGAATAAAAATAAATTTTTGTTGCTATCTTTTTTTAATACATTTAAGTTTATCGACTTACCACCATTAGAAAGAGATTTTAATGAAACAAATATTCTGGAGGTAAATAATAAAAAAATTTAAATGCTCATTTAATTCGAGATAAATTAGAAAGATAAAAATTACTTTTCTGATAAATTAATATTGTTAGACCTTCAATTGACTTTAAGACATAAAACAATAATTTTCAAAAAACTTCCAAGTCTAATTAATCAAGTAATTACTAATAAAATGTTTTTGAGATATGGCTGAAGGCCTCCATTAAATAGGTATCCGATATAATATTAACAGTTTTTGTTCAATTTTACCAAGAATGGAAAAATGTCTGTTGGTATTTATCGGTGTGTATGTGTGTGCGTTTCGTTTGATCTATCAATCAACCCGATAATAATTCAACGTCACGAACTGATCTGCTATTTGCTGTTCTTCGTTGCAAATATTTGTTATCAATTTCGTTTTAATCCTTTTAAAAACACGGGGAACGTTCTGCACGCATCCGCACTAATATATCAATGGGAAAAATTAAAATGTGCTACGTTTCGTGTCGTACACTGCGGGCAAAATACAAAGCGGCATAATAAATCTTTATAAATCCACATCCAAAGTTCATATTCACATAGTTTGGATTCATTTATCACGGACGTATCTAATATAACCGATGCGGTTAAAATATTAATGTGACGTTATGGAAACAAACGGCATGTTTATACATTCAATGTAGTGGTGTTATTAAATTTTATCAAAGCGACGTTTAATAAAATAAGATACGTGATTTTATCCGTGACACTAATCGAATGAGGAGCGTTAAGAGTTTACAAATGGAATTTAAACTGGTCCAAATTTCTAATATTTACCTAGTCGAGAATATAAACAAGAGGATTGGGATAAAGAGAAAGGGGCGAGGATCTGCGTTATCAAATTATAAGGGATATTACAACAACGAATTTTATTCTATACGGTTTAGAAGGGCATCTGTAAATGCTTGCAGATGCTGGCGAACGTCTTCAAAATTCAATTACTACCCTACACAATCCTCTTTTTATTTAAAAGCAATTTTTTGAAAAATACTTATGTGTCCATTTACTCCAAAAACAAAATATATTTTGTATGTTTTCATGAACATTTTCTTCAGTAATTTTCTCGTTTATTTATTCACCTCGGGGCCTTTAAAATTGATTAGTTGGTAACCGGCAAGTACATCACCTAATATCCCGTCTCTCGGCTACTAATCACCAACTCCAATTACGAAACCGATTAGTGCACTTGAATACGAGCCGATGCGACCAAAGCAAGAGCGAAACATTGAAATAATTGCGGCAAATTTCAATTTGTTTTTCTGAGACGTTTCGTCAACATATATAAAGCACCGGTTGCAATAATTTAAGTGTCATCCCTTTGGAAAAGCGTGAACGGTCGTAATGAACTTAATTACTTCATCCCACACGTCCGCAGTCCATAAAAAAGTATGCAGCATTTTTGTTATGAACGTTTCGCTCTTTTGTGACGTCCCCATCAAATTTAATTACGGATACTTTGCGGTTGTAACAGGATCGTTAAATGTGACCATTCGCAGTCACTCTTACTTTGCGGTTTATTAATTTTTTTATTAGCGATTCTAACGACACAGATAGAAGTATTGTGCTTTTTAAATTTTGTGTAGTTTGTATTCGGATCGGAAAAGGTTTGGGCTTATTTTTTAAAACTCACGATCCTGAAATATGGACCTACACCCAAGTGGAGTCGTTGCAATATTTCTTGTAATTGAAACGTTTGTAAAGCCGTAAAGAAAAAAGGACAAGGTTTATTACGGTCGTATGTTACCGAGGCCTGAATAAATTTATAAAAAGTTCATACAAATCCTCCATATATTACCGGATATGTCCTTCTTTATGATTGCTTTCGATGAGGTCACAAGCCCTAATTTGCATAACTTATTTTGTACTCCAGAACTCACAGTTTTTAATGTATAAGCTGTGTCTTTTGTTGTAGACAATGTATGCAGATAAAATCTTTAAACTAAAAGTTCATTCCCAACACTGTGTTTACATGTTTGTACTTTCAGATCCACAAAATATTTTTTGGTTAAAAACTTACATAACATGCTTGTATATTCATATAGACTTTACCTATAACAAAAAATTACTTTATTAATCAAATTAAAAAGTTTATTTAAGAGACAAATAATATTTTAAATTTATTCAGTTTATTTTTAATAAAAATAGAAGAACAAAATATTAATTTAAAATATTTTTTTTAGAATATATTTCATGTGAAATATTCCTGTTTCTATTTAAAAAATTGTAATATTAACTTCCTCGAATCGTTTTGACAATTTAATATGAGAAAGAAACATCAACATCGTCAAAAAAGGTTATTTAAATTTGAAAAGACTTACAATAGAGCTTTTTGGACTTATTTGAATTGAGAAAAAACTATTAATTATTTAATATTTTTATATAATTGTAATATTATTTAATGAACTTTTAGACCTACGAATTTTTATGGTGATTTATATAAAACCTAACCTACTTTAGGTAGTTTCTAACTAGTTGAAATTTAAATTTTATTAAATTATAATGTGGCAAAATTATTAAAGTAATCTAACAGAAATTTCATTATTTATACTATAAAAATTTGTAATGTAATGTAATAAATTCTGAATTAATAAAAATAAATGAAAGAAAGGAACATTTGTCAAAAAAGAGGTTAATTAAATTTGAATAGATTTACAATAAAGGTTTTTAGACCTACTTTTATAGTTTTAGAAAAATAAATCAATAAAAATTTTATGGTAATTTGTAAAAAACTAGCCTACTTTATTAAATATTTAAATATTGGAAATTGAAATTACATTAAATTGTATTAAATTATTTTTATACAAGATTGATTATATAATAATATAATAAAAATATCCCTCTATAGATAAAATTGACAGTTATTTCATTTAAATCAATTTAAATTTAATATTCAATTATTTTACTAATTTTAAATTAAATAAAATAATTATTTTTAATTTAAATCAATTCAAATTTAATATTTGATTGTTTTATTATTTTAATATTTTTTTTCCTAATTTATCAGACATATGCACATATAGTTTTTGGATTTTTGAGGGCTGATAGAAGTCTACAATAATAAATGTTCAAGTTTTACTTTAAATTTGTTGTTTTTTAGGGTTCACATAAAACAATTGTAATTAAAAAATGTATATTCTTCAAAATATATAACAGGTAAAAAATTAAAAGTTTAATTATTTATAATTATAAATGTTATATATGTAATGTCCACCTTTTTTATAGTATTTATTTGTTATAAGATGTATAAGTATTTATCTTCGCGTAATATAAATAGAACTGTAGAAATAATTGTCCCTTTTCAAATATACCAGCGAGGATAGTATACAGGAGTTTTATCAATCATTTGTTGTTACTTGTGTTACACGTTAGAGAGAGACCAATAAATTCAACTGGCCCCAAATATGGGCTCCCTAAATTGTCGGCGTCATTACCTCTAGTCTTCGTACGATTAATAATTTGGGCGGTTTAATTGCCGAGGGATCACCTGGAGACCTCCAGTTAATTTATATTTTAATGCTCGATGAGCGTTGATAATTGGAAAAACCCTTTTCCACCCTAAGATAGTTTTAGTAAACCACAAAATATTATTAAAACACGGTATTCGTTAAGTTCATTTTGTAACAATTTCGTCGCTTGTTTTCCACTCGCTTTAACATCCAGAAAAACGCATCCCGTCTCTTAAGATCCATCTAAATTACAACCACCGCCGAGGAACGCTCCATCTAATCGCACCGGCGTCATTATGTAAATCGGAAGCCGACGGTGACAACTTTATTTCGTGTGCGGATTTAATTTATTAGAGCGGCAGCTAAATCCGGACGAAAACTTCTTTTTCGGGGGGATTTATAACTCAGAGAGTGAATCTATTTGACGCGTTATCGCACAGTCACACATGATCCTCTTGTTTCCATCGTCGGAACGATCTTTCCGAATCCGAGCACTCCATCGCATTTACATTTAATGTAATTGTTTTTCGGGGTTTTGTTGTTACAACTTAAGCCTGCAATCTCGCAATTTTCATATAGTATGGTAACGAATCTCTTTTGTAAATTACCACTGATGGAAAGACATCTCGGAACGGATAATGAATCCATGACATTAAAATCGCCGCTAACGGATATTGATTCGCAAATGAGCTTGCTTTATTGACGTTCAAAGTGAACAAAAGTTATTTGCACAGAATATTTCGGTTATTCCGGGATCTGGCTTCGGAATCCCGCGGGATGGAACGACCACTTTCCATCGTAAAAATGAAGCCGCTACTTACTTTCCGTTTATAATGGATTCCGTCATTACAGAGCCCGCTTTTTAAATCAATATTCGAGATTGCTGTCATGTTGGCCGCCCCGCAGAGAGAATTACCTTGGTCCGGGACCGGGTAGGGAATCCCATCTCGGCCTCGTCGTTATGCATTCACCGCGCGTCGGATTATGACAACCCATAATGAATACGGAAGCGTTCTAATTGTTTATTCAATGGAAATAATTGAGTATTATGTGAGCGACGTCGTGGAGGCGGATTGAAAACTCGCTCGTGTTTCTACGCTTATCTCAGACAGTAAACTTATCGGATTGACTTTTAAAGGTATACATTTAAATGCGGAAACAATGGATATTCGAACCGACAAAATGATACGTACACTGTAGATCTTTTGAGAAATTGAGAAACTTCTGTTATCTTTTACTATTTTAACTCTATTTTAACACAAAATATAGACATTAAAGGAATAATTATGTCATTATTATAATTCATTATATGGTACTTGATGTAAATGAATGAATAATAACGAAAAGAAAGAAAAATTAATGCAGATTCAGAATCAGTCTCACTTGATTCTGAATATCTGAATAATATGTTCATCCTCACTTTATTATTTTCTGTTTTTCGTTATTCAACTTTACCTTAGTTATTTACAATGAAAATGAATGTGTTTTCATATGAACATTGGGCGTAATATGAAGTATTTGATCTTAGTTGTTGTTCCGTGTAAGATACGTACAGTGGTGGTCAAAAGTATTTTAATTTATTTTTCATTTATAATATACATTGGTACCATAAACATTTTGTTTAATAACTCCCCGACTTCGCCTGTTCAACGAGACGACGAGATGAAGATGCACTTCCGCAGGAATGTTAGCTAATTCTTCTTGTATAACTTGCCACAATGCTCTTTATTGCTGTTTTTGTTGTACTTTAATTCTGGATATGTACTTTAATTGAGAGTCTGGACAAGCCTAGATGTAAATGCCTTGCATTTTCTCAAAGTTGTTTAAACGATTAATGGATGACTATGGAAAATATTTGTTTTTATCAATTTTTACACCCTGAAGACTTCCATGTTTAACTTAACTTAATTCATATTATTAGTATTCCATTTTTTTGTTCAAAAATGTGAACGCAAATAATTTTGAAATACACTACCTGACAAAAATATTGATCATCATAAACTAAAGTGGTATTTAACTCTTCTAGTTCATTCAGTTGTTAATTTCTTTCTTTTATGAATATTTGAAAAGTGCTAAATGATCTTCACTTCAAACTCAAGTTGTACCATATGGTCTTCTAAACCAATAAAGTGAAGACTTATATTGGATTCCATGTCAAAGATACATTTGAGACCACATTTGTGTTTTAAAGTTTGCCAAATCCTTCATTATATTGTCCAGAAAATTTTTGTTGTTTGTGTTTGTTTATGGTGCAGAATATTTTAACACGAATACCTAATTATTTTGAAGCATTTACAGCTCTCGTTAACGAAAATATTTCCATCTTAAATATTCTACCTTATTATGTACAACAATACTATTTTACCCAACAACATACATTGCAGTTTTTTATTATGAATGCAGTAACGAATTGTTGAGTTGAACAGTTATGTGAATCGCATAGTTCACTGACTAATCGTCTATGTATTAATTACACAAATTACCTAAAATACCCCATTCAAATGCGCCATTTGTATTTGTAATGTGAGAGAATTCAACTTAAATTACACACGCCACTACCATAAAACAAATTTATTTTCGCACGGTTAAATTATGGCCGTGCACTATTTCGACTACACATAGACATTACGTTCCGATCGAACTTCAAAGATCAAAGCCGCACTTGCACGAGTACAATTTATCATTGGTGGAAAAACGGCTTTTCACAACTTAAAGTACTTTCGAGTCGAGTTTTGAGTGCCCTTAAACGCAGACATTATCCAAAGTCATCAGCCACGCCCACGAACTTAAATAAGACGTTATGGCGCATTTAGTGTTGGTGCCGGAAAACGGTAAAAAGATTAAAGTTCCGGAGAACGCCCTGCGAAACGTTTTCTCGGGAGCCTGTTTTTATTATGGCCGAGTCACATTGCTATTTATGGAGCCAACCACTTTTTTTCGCGAAATGAAAAATGTCCTTTTATATAAATCTTAATGCTTTTTAATAACGATTTTTTAAAGTTATAATTTAAAGATTTTAAATTTTAAACATATCTGCTTTTTTATATCTTAAAACTAAAAAAATAAAGCTTTGGATTTTTATTATTTTTTTATACGATTAAAATATGTTAATTCCTTATACATTTTTAATTAAAACTTATATCAAGGAAATCTTTTTTGTGTAATTTGAACAATTTGTAAGAAATGGAATATTGTAATGAAAATACATTATTTTTGAATTGTTATTGAAATTGAAATTTGTATTGTATGGAAACCAATCTGTTCAATAAATTTCTACTGCTTTTTCTTAAAATCATGCCGAGACGTGCTGCATAAGAAACTGCACATTTCTCAGACAAAACCTGATTTTGGGTACAGTTCGACATGTAAGTCCAAGGGCAGATTGAAATCGATTAAATGGTGGACTCCGTTGCAGGAGGCCTATAAGGTGACTCCAGCCTGCCCATTGTGCAGTGAGATTAGATTGGTGTCAGGATAGAGAATTGTGGCATGAAGACTGGAATACTGTGATGTTTACAGATGAAAGCAGATTTGGAGTTTTTCATGATTGATGGTCAGTAGGTGTATTGGAGACCTCCAAGTTAAGGAATAACTCCTCGCAGAAAGTTTACGCATACCAAGGTGATGATGATGAAATGGAGTGGTATTTGAGCGTCATGGCAACTTCTTCCAGAGTTATGGGACACTTTGGATTAAAATTATCTGGATGACCTGATAAGAAGTATACTCCGTAGGGTACAAGTTGTATTTTCTTCAAGCAAAACTTGAAAAAGAAAAAAAATTGTTTAGATTTACTTCATTATTGGACGTTTTCGAATTGTTCTCCTATGTATAATATCTAGAAATAAGGCATAAAAATGAGATGACCTTAAAACTATTTAGTAACAGTTGATTGGTTAAAAAAAATTATTTGTATTAAAATTTTTCATTTTTCACATGTTTGGTGGAGTTTTCTACAGAACGGCAATTGAGGCAACTGTTTCAAACATTTGAAAAATTAAACCATGTTTTGATGACCCTTTATTTTTTTGACTAGGATGATGGATAGATAGCGAAACGTCAGGAAATAATTCCAACAAACGCAGACATAAAAACCCGAACAAATATAGATATAAAAAATTTTCGCATATAAAAGATTTTCGCATTTTTTTACTGGAATTCTACAATGAATAAATTTTTTATCAAGAAAGTAATTTTATATTTTCAAAATCTAAAAAGTGAAATGTTTCAATTGTTTTTGAAAACTTTTGTATCTTGAATTTAATTTTTTTTAATGAAATTATCTGAAAAAATTAAAACATTTTTTTCTAATAAAAATAAATAACCAAATAAAATGTTCTCATATTTTATTTTTAGGTTTAAAATGCGAAATAAATTTATTTTTTAGTGACTGTTAAAAGTAAATAAAATATTTTATCAAGAAACACATTTTTGAGTTAAAAAGGCGTAAAAAAATGTTCAACATCACAAATATGATTATAAAAAGTCTCGTATCTCTCTGGTAGTCATAAATTTGTTGTTAGTGAAATATTTCACATTGATTCCGACGTTGCAGTCATTGAAAAACATTTCGGCGTCGAAATTGGCATTTTACATCAAGCAATAAGTATCCGGCGTCGGCATTATGCCCAATAAAGTCGCAGCCATGCCGTGCCTATATGTCACATGCGAAAAATCAGGGGGTGAAATCCATCATAACCGTTATTCGTATCTCGGGTGCCGGATCGACCCAAAAATATTCCAGACACACTTGTGTGTACCTTATAAATATTTAAGCTAACGATTTTTGAATGGAAGCCCGCAAAGTTATAACGCGCTCCCCATCGAACTCGCATTATGGCCATTCGGAGTCATAAATCCAAATTGTATTCATTGCCTTTCTGGATTCCGCCGGTTCCCAGTCTTTTGTAATGAACCGGCCAAATAAGATATATAAGCGGCACGTGGAAAACGACCGGCGTCCGAATAATGGATCGATCGCTTTGCCTCGTATTGATACTGTGTGTCAATTATGAAATTCACCCTCTAATAAATATTCCCGTTTCAGGCTAATCGACAAATTATGCTGAAACGGCCAAATTACAATTCTGTGTGCTTTTTATTTTAATTAATTGTTGTTTTTTCCACGTACAATTAAAATATTTCATGGCCAAAACAACTTGGGACAAATTAAATTAACATAACGAACGAATATCTAATTATACGAAGGGAAAAGTTTCTGGTAAACTCACCTACATCAACCATTATTAAATCCAAAAGGGCATAATTCATTTTGTGATTTGTCCGTGCCAGTCCGAAATCCAATTCATCTCGGCGGACGGGAATTTTTGCTAGCCTCCCTTCCTCGTTCCCTTCACATACGCTCTACATATATATCACAATGGTTGTCAACTTCTTTATACGCGTTATTACCGGAACAAGCTGACAGTGACTCTTGAATCCTGAAAAACAACCATTCCAGGTTTTTTAACGGCCGAATGAATGATAGGGGGTGAATGGTAAACAACTGTGATGAATACGTTGTTTTTAAGATTTTGTTATGGGCATGTTTTCAGGTAATGAATGGTGAAGTGTGGATATTTAAAATTTATAATGGGTCGCACACGATTCACTCAGCATAAATAAAAAATCTTGCTTTTATTTTGGTTAGGTTATAAGAAATATTAAATGTGGCTACATTTAATATTTCTTTAATATTAGATAAATATAAATCCCAGACATTTGAAGGACTATTATAAAGTGAAATAAAAATTCATTCTAGAGCTTTGCCAGTAAATAAATATTAAAATAAATGTTTTTTAAAATTACCTATTAAAATGGACTTTAATTGTTGAAAAATTAAATGACAATTATTTTCAAAATTTAATTAACTAATATTATTGACAGACATTAGTGAATTATTATCGTTGTACAAAAATTTATATTTATATTACTCCACTTTCTTGTTAGTCACTTCTGAGGATATTGTTTGTCCATTTTAAATTAAGCATTATCAATAAGAAAAAAACATAATAAAAATAAAAAAAATTATATATTTTTAACATTAAAATAGGCGTCAATAATTAAGAAATTAAATGACAAAAAATATTACTAAGAGATAGTAGTGAATTATTATCGTTGTACAAAAATTTATAATATTGGATGCACTTGTGCAAATATTAGCAAAATATAATTTATATAATGATAATTCATTTTTTATTAAATATTTTATATTTCCCCATTTACTTGTTAGTCACTTCTAGGGATTTTGTTGGTCCTTTTTAAATTAATTATTATTAATAAAGAAGAATAAATATTAAAAATAAAATATATTTTTAAAATTATCTATTAAAATAAATGTCGATAGTAAATTTATTAAATTTACTAATATATTGACAAACAATAGTGAATTATTATCGTAGTACTAAAATTTATAATATGCATTTATGCAAATATTAGCAAAATGTAATTTATAGAATGATTATTATTTAAATTATTAATTTTAATATTATTAAAAAACAACAAAAATTAAAAAAATATTTTTTACATTATCCCAATGCATATTGTTTTTAATAAATATTTTAAATTTATCCATTTAAGTCCTGAATTTTGAAAATATTCATTAAAATTTGAATTTATTTTGAATAACAACACTTTTTTGTATTTTTTGTTCGATTTTGACAAACTTTTTTTTGATTATAAGCATGAATATATTTACTTATAGACATTATTTTACATTTTTTTAACCAAAACCAAAGCCTACAAGGTAATTTTTAGGCATGAAAATTGATGAAATCATACTAGAAAATTTTTTATAGAAAATCTAACTACGCCTCTGGAATATGCACTCATGAAGTAAAAATATTTCATAATCTTTTTATGAATTTATTTTTTTCTATGGAATAAACTATCAATAGTATAATATACTAATAGCACAAATTATCTATTTTTCAAGAATATTGGAATATATACTAATAAAACTATGCTTTTACTAATTGTCTTAATACCCAAATTTTATTTACTTCCACCAATTTACCTTTCATTTCAATGCATTTTATTACATCTTTTTGGTAAGTTGTTTCTGTGGGGTAATTTTCGTACATGATTAATTATACCATGAATATTTACGAAAATGTAAAATTTAGTACAATGATATTCCTCATCATTTGGAAAATACAAACATTTTAGAAATCATTTTTAAACAATTTCAATTCTTTATCTATTTCTAATTACAGATCCGAGAGTCCTTGTTGCCCTCAGAATTAATAACAATTAAACCATTAAAGTCGTTAGAACAGAAATGTTAATTTGTATTTCTGATCAGTTTATACTTATTTCCGTAATTAAGATGTGTCACCACCGACTAAATAAACAATTTATCGATGTCATCAATTCGTGGGAAATTGATTAGAAAAGCTATAAAAGTGTTAATAGCTTTGGGAAGACGTTAAAGCGCAGAGACAAAATTGAAACCCTTTAATGCTGAATCGTTAATATAATGTTTTTTTATTGAGTTACTACACTTGACGTGATTCATAGTTATCTTTTCTCAATATCGAATTTAAAAGCGTCGGGTCGTAAATAAGAGGCGAACTGAGGCGCATCCTGAACTCGAAATTAATTTATCGGGTACATTTTCCCCGAATTAAATGCCCTTAGGTACGATTGAATATTGTGTTTGTTATGGTTTTCAGACTTTGTGGCTTGAAATTTCACAATTCAGTCGCCGTCTCGTAAGAGGTTCTTTTCTTTCTTATTGCTCATGAATAAAATATTCTGGGACGTTCATTAATCTTTTAATTACTTTTCCGAAGTGTTTTTTCAATTGTGAAAATAACTTGTTTTAATCAGATTTTAGTAAGACAGTAAAACTTAATGAGAAAAAGAGAAAAACAACAAGGTTTCAAGATCGATGGAGAAGTAGAGTCAGTCTCGGTTGACGAGCGATATTTATAAGACGTGAAGAATATTCTTGAAACATTCATCGAGCAACATCCAAGGGAAAAGGCGACGCTTTCGCGACGACGTAATATATTTAAATGGGTCCACCCGTAAAAGGGACATGAAAAAGGAAAGGTTGTCTGTTGCTGCAGGAATTTAGCATGCGTTTTCTTTTTTCGACGTCACGTACGTTTCCGGCGCGTTTATCTTTTGTTGTAAAAGCTGCAACCGGGGGGGTCATTCGACGGTGTCGCCCACATTCGACCGGCGACAATTTTATGGTTGTGAAAAACGTCTCGTCGGAAAATCCACCGAACGGGAACGGCGTCAATCACACGGTCCGACTGTATTTCGTGACACTTGCCAAATTGGACACTATCACTCGTGAAATATTTTCCGACGTTCATGATTTTCTGGAAATAAATATGTTGCGACTCAGATTTCCGCGATTGAGGTGTAAATGCATGAGTGGCTGTAAAACTGTCAGTTGACGTCACGGAATTGCCATTAACAGACAATGGGAGACCGGCGGGATGAAATATTTGACGGCGCCGCAGTAAAATCGACGTTCGTCACCGTCTTAATGTTTCAGTAATGCTGGGACGTATGCCGTAAAACTATTTCCGTAAATTATGAATCGAGTTTTATAGTTTCCGACAGTCATCAATCTCCTCGCCTCCAAATGCTTACGATAAGGGAAAATCCTCGCGGACTGAATTTTAATTCGGCATCGTATTATACGTGTAGTCGTCGCAAATTTGATAACAACCCATTTTGGTTTTTACGTCCGCTGTAAAATATTAACTGACCGTTAAATAAAGTAGAGTGTATAGTCAAGGATGGTATTAAAGCGCTTAGCTTTCAAGTTAAAGTTATGTATTCATCCCGCATGCAGTTAATATGTATGGGATTAAGGGCGGTACGTGCAAAGCGTGAATTCTCCACGTCGCTTGCGCAAGCTTTAATTCTTATTGAATCTGCTCCCGACACTGATATCTGCATCCAAAATTTGTAATACTTTAGTAGTTATTCCAATTATTCAGCGCAAGCGGAAAAACGGTGGTATTTTGGAAAATGTTATGGTTCAACTAGACTGTATTCAATAAGCCCGGGGCACCGGAATGCATAACATAAAATAACTCATAAATATTCCATATACGTTGATATGGGAAACTGAAAACCAACAGTTTTCGACAGGGTGGAAATGGTTTTTCGAGCCGAGGGGCGGGACGAATAAGCATAATGGGTGTAAGTATCCGATACGTGAAGCCAATTTTCCTGGCACCGACATTTCTGCACATTTGTATAATAATATATGGCCTAACAATGCTCTATTCAAAAATAATGTCATAATGGAAATTCGAAATATCTGAAATAATTTAATAGTCCATTTTTTAGTCAGGTACGAATATTTTAAAATGATTGACAATATTTTATTTATATTACAAATTTCTATGAAATTTTATATTGTGAATTTATCAATTTTTTGAATTTGAATGAAAAATTATATATTGTTCGTCGTAAACAATTATTTTTTAATAAATACATTCCATAATAAATTTCAGTTTCAATAAAATATACGTTTTCATGTTTTATTTTACTTAGGATTTGTTAATTAATAATAATATTTCCATTTATTTGATTTAATTATTTAATAAATTTCAATATAAAATAAAAAACTAAGGATTTTTGTATTTGTTTATCTTTTTTATTTTTAGTTAAAAAATATTGTAGTATTTAATCTAGAAATACTGGATATGTTTTTTATATGTATAACTATCTACCTGCACATTCAACTCTATTTAATATATTTAGTAAACTATTTTATTTAAAAATAAACTGGAAATAATATAATATTTTAATTTAATATAATATATACTGGTTTTAATAAAAATTGCAACGCTGTTGAATTTGTTGAACAATTTTAATGAAATTCTAAATGTTGCATTTTTTATTTATATAGTTTAATTTTAATTATATTTATTATTTTTGATTTTAATATTATAAACAATAGTGTACAAAAAATATTGTAGTATTTTCTATCTTTTCTCGTTCTTTTATCTGTGTTATGTATTCTTTATTATTTAGTATATATTATTTATTAATAAACCATCATAATAATTAACTCATGTTGCTAAAATTTGGGAGTTATATTTGTAAAAAATAATACATTAAATTTTGAAAGAAGGTATACAGGAACCAATGGTCTAATTCCGTTTTTTATTTTTATTTTTTTCAATTTGCTGTTAGTTTACCTTTGTGGTTAATTTGATATAGTTGAAGTGGTCGTTCACTAATGTTCCATTTAAGGAAACGTCGAGGGATTCGCCCGTTAGCTTCGTTCAAACGAGAAAAAATTATCGGTCTTAGAGAAAGTGGCCTTTCCTTCAGAAAAATTGCTAGAAGAGTTAATCGGTCGAATCGAATGTTGGTGTGCATGTTCTGTGGAAACACGAGGAAGTCGTGCCGGAGGTTGTGGACGACCCAAAGATACTGGAGAAAGGCAGCATCGATCCTTACAACTATTGGCTATTAGATACCACCGTATGTCGACAAATCATGTGGCAACTGCTTAGTAACATGCTGTGAGATGATCCATTGCTCTATCGTCAATATATTGTCGTGTGATCTCTTCAGTAGATCCCATGTTTATTTTTACTGGGCACTATGAATGCATATCTATATGTATACGAAGTGTTAAAGTCCCTTATATTGTTACTTCAGAGTTCAGATTCATCAAAATAACGCTAAACATTATATTGTCTGTGTTTCAATGGGATGTTCACAATAAGTTCATGTTACGATTTTACTTTGGCCACCACGTTCTCCCAACTTATCACAGATTGAACACGTGTGTGATCTAATAGAATAAACTGAGTGATTTTTCCAGTCGTCCAGAAACTCTGTTTCAATTAAGGCACGAAATTTAAGTAATATAATCTCAGGAATATATTTAACAACCTGATCCGCATCATATCGAGACAATCAGCTGAGTGCGTATAGTTGTGACATGAGCTTACACACAAATGATAATATTGCACGTTAAATAGTTTCTATAGACTTTTTTTGTAAAATATTATTTTACTTATTAATATAATTTATTGATAAATATGGATTTTATTAATATATGTAGTATATTTGTCATTGCCATTGAAATATTCAAATTTTATTTAGTTACGTTATTTGATATTAAAATATTTATAAATATAAAATTTGCATGTAAAATAATAAAGTTTAATTTTAGTAATTGAATATGGCTTTATTAAAGTACGTAGTGAAACAATATGTAAATTTTATTTCAATGCATCCAACAATATGCGAAATATTATGGTAAATTGTGGTAAAAATTGGGATAAATATACATATTTATGTTTTTATAAATTTTTATCGTACAGTTTGATGGGAACAGTGAACTTTTATTATTATTTTATATCGATCAAAAAAAAAAAATATTTTTTATCGAACCCAATTAGAAAAAAATTACAATATGTGTTTCGAAATTTGTCTGCACACCTACACAAAACAAATTCGTCCTTATCGGCGACACGAAATGCCCCCGATCCCTGCGCAAAGCACCGACGTCAATTGTCATTTAAATGCTAATTTAATCTTCGGCGTTTTATTGTGCGAAATTATTTTTTTTTTTACGCTGCGAACAGTACGCTCTACACGAGCGTAATTTACATGTTTTTACAGTGCTTAAAGTAAATAAATTCAAATTCGCCGTATTTATATCGACGCACCAACACACGGACGGAACCCCGGTTCTAGTACTTTAAAGTATAAATTTGAATTTTTAAGCTTATCCGGGTGTGTAAGTGGGATTATTTCCATTTTGTCCGGCCGTAAATAACCAAAGTAAATTAGGTCCGTGTGCAGCTAAAAAAATATTAAAAAAATAATAGAACGACACGGGAATTAGCGTAGCACAACTCGTATGTTTGTTTGCAGTTTAATATTTTCATAATGGGAATGGATAAAACGAACCACCTGTGTGTATGTTAATTTAGTCGATTTTTCTGAAGATTGTGTTTATATTTCAATGTACATGCAGTAGTGGCCATAATTGTAGTAACTTACCTGAATTGGATGGTAGAACCTGGAATGTTATTGGTTTTTCTGATATTATTTTGTCTATTATGCAGCCGGCCAATCTAACTTTATTATTTAAAAAATTGAGAAGTATTATTTTTAATGGACAAAATTTTTTTACTTATTTATTTAATTATTTATTGTTCCTAATGAAACTGTAAGAACAAATATTTTTCAAGACCGTATTAATCCTGTTTTATTAAAAAAAATAGAGAAACTGGCCAAGTGGTAGTTACAAAAAAATTTAAAATTGAAATTAAAGCCAATCTGGAGAAAATAGGGCTTGATGAAATTAGTTCAAGAACTGTGAGAAAACGGTTAATGGATGGGAGTTCGTTTGTCCCCAGATCAACTAGAAAAAATGCTCAATATAACTTCGTATATACCACCTTATTTGGTGGGGACTCAATTATGGTGTGGTGATAAATAATGGGAACCTTAATGCTGGGCCTTAAATTTTGGACATTCGAGAAGAACATGTCGTGCTATACCCCTTTTATAGGTCCAAACTGATGCAGGATACTGCACTACCTCATACAGCCCATGTTGTCCAAAATTGGCTGACGTTGGGATTAATGCTATGGCCTGACCAGCTTGCAGTTCAGACCTTAACCCTACAGAACATAAGGGACCATCCTAATAGTCCCAATAATGTGGAGCGTCTTCTACTCGAAATTTAAGAGAATTTGGACCAAAATGAAATTCGAACCCAGATTTTGAGTATGAACAGATGTGAGGCTGTCATTTGTAGTCGAGGTGGAAATACCTCATACTAAGTTTATTTTTTTTTCATTAAATTTTCTTAATATTTATTTTTTTTTACAAAAACAATATTTTTTAAAATTTTTTGTGACAATTATAAATAAAAACCTATTTTTTAATAAGAGTGTATACGTTTATTTTTCCCCTTTACAAGAAATATCAGTAATAATCAATTATTTTTAGGGCGGTGCGTTAATTTCTTGGTATAATGTATATATAACTTTGTATAGAATAATAATATATAATTTACAATATTGTATAAAACAACAAGAGTAAATTTATTAAAATTATTTTAACAGTTCACATTTAAAAAAAAAAAACTAAAAAAATATTTTATATTTTAAAAAGTTACTACGTACGTAGGTATTATAATTTTTTGTGTCATCTTAATAAGTAAAAAAGAAAAAATGGTATTTTCTTTTGATAAAACCTTTTTCACACTCAAAATCTGTATGATTTATAACATTGTCCCTAAAATTGACAGAGCTGAGTCCACCTGTTAAAGTGTAAATCGAATTGACTCGTCCGTTAAAACGGATGTGTTCGGTTTATTAAAAAATGCGCCGTTTGTGTGCGGAGCTAAGTACGAAGTGGAAAGAATTAAGATGCATGCTCGTAGGGAACGACTCATGCGAAAACATTAGGAACAGTTAGTTAGCGGGAGTTTCTCCCGCTTTTGACCCGGAGCTATTTACTCTAAGTAATTACACGGGAATGGCGGATGCGGACGGCCATTCCGACTGAGGTGGCAAATTTATATATACGCGGCATTCCGAAAAGGTCCTCGCATAAATTATGTGCGGAATTCCAACTAAGGTACCTACAAGGGTATAATAATTTGCAAGGTTAATGGATTTTTGTCCAGAAATAATTTAATGAATGGGATATTATCCGCACGAATTATACATTATTTGTCTTAATAATAATTGCATGGGTGTTGCTTGAATTTACTTACTAAGGATGGAGAAAAAAATATACCCTTTGATTCTCGTTTAATTTTTTGTGAGACCATTTTCAGGATATAATTTTTATGTATATATAAATTTTTGAAATATTAAAAAATTTTTTGCTAGATTGGAAAATGTAAAAAAGTCAAAATTATAAACGATAAGTAATTGTTATTAAAATGGATTATATAAAGTGTGGTTATAAGTGTTATACACCAATTATTCTTAATGATTATCTGTTTATTACTGTGCTTTTCAATTCATTGTCCTGTCAGTTAAATTCCACAGTGACTTTAAATTTATAGAAATTTTCAAGAGAAAAAATTAAAACAATCAAAAATAATCATAAACAATAATCAGGCATCAAAATCAATTAAAAATTATTAACAATTTATAAATATTGTATTAAATGAAATTTATTAGACAATAGTTTATAGTAGAACTAAATACCTGTAAAATAAATATTATTTTAAATTTATCATAAATGAATGTCCAATAAATAATTCTCAAAATAATAATAATAACTAACCAAAATTAATTCATATCAAATTTGACGTTTTTAAAAATAAATACAGGTTTTTTAAAGTTATCCGTAAAAGATAATGTAGTTAAATTCCTTGAAAAATGACAATAAATAGTTCTTCAAGTGAAAACAATTAATGATTTCTAGTGTGAAATTATCAAGTGTCTTCTGAAAACTATTAGAAGCACATCTAACATTTTAGATATGAAAATCGTCTTCTTTTATGAAAATTGATCTGTAATATACATTTTTTTGTAGGAACGTTATCATTTTTAAAAACATTGAAGTTTATTTAATAATTAAAATGAACCGTTCATATTCTATAACTACTTACTTGATTTTAATCAGGAAAATTGAATTGAATATTATTAAATTCGTTGAAAAATAACAATAAATAGTTGTTCAAATCAAAACAATTGATGATTTTTAGTGCAAAATTATAAAATGTTACTGTCCCCTTCTAATAACTAGTAGAAACTAACATTTTGGATACTGATATTGTCTTTTTTATAACATTATTATTAATATGATAAAGGAATCGGTCAAAGTGTCCAAAATTACCTTTCTAATGAAATATCAGATAATCACCTTTTCTATTAAAAAATTATTGATGAAGTACTCTATGATTTGGCAGATATCAAAATTTATTTAGATTGGCAACATTTTTATTCGACATTCATCGATTGTTTCATTCAACTTTTTATGTACTTCACTGTATAAAAAAAGTAAAAAATATGTATATGTATAAATTCTGTAAGCTTCATTATAATATAAAATAATTAATTAATTTTATTGTTTTTATTAAAATAATTGGTTTGGTTAATATTTTACTGAAACAATTAAAATTTAAATAAACTTTAAATGAAATTAATATTAATGTCCATTCATAACGGATATAATTAAGTTGAGAAAACCTGTATCAGTTATATTGTGAAAAATCCCTTTGTCCGTTCTTCTCATGTGCCGAGTAATTTGCAATTAATTATGACTATTATTATGATCGACAACAAACCGTACATACATAAAGTAAAACCCTCATTGAATCCCGCACACATAACAAATTTTCGTCTGAACTAAATTGGCCGTTATTCAGTTGACGAGCAAACTATTGAGAAAGTGGACGCCTGAATTGAGAAGTTTTATTAGTAATCGAGCTAATTCGGTCGACTATGAATAAGTATGATAATGCATTTTAATAGACCTGTCCGATTAGCTCGGACCTCTTGTTACTGGCTCGCAAATCAAGCTAAATAAAGGGTTCATTAAATTTCTATAATGCTTCGCTTAATTTTATGGGCGTTTTAACATTCAAACGCACGTCGAACTATTGCGTTTTCGAAAGACATGAAAATTAAACTGAAATTTGCAGTTTTTGTTGCGTCCCGAATATTTTAGTGTGTCCTATAAATAACGGTTTTGTCACCAATACAGATGTAAATTAGGCCGACACTTAAAATTAATTTAAAAAGTGGTTGAAAACTATAGAAAATTCCCAAGGAAGGGGCAATTTACAACAGTACAATTTAAAATTAAACTATTCCGGCCGGTTTTAATCCCCCAAATGTGAAATTTTTTTTGTGGCGGCCATGCACGTTTGTGCATGTTAATAACCGTCCGCTGTAAATCTATAAAAATTATTTAAAGTGGTGAAGCGGGTCGTATTTTAACAGGTGAAATTAAACCAATTTCACGTGCATATGTCCGTCGTATATTAAATTAAGTTCCGACGGTCTCGTGGGGCGCTTACAAAGATTTTAAAAATTTCATATAAAAGGATCTCAAAATTTATCACCGTCCATAAATTGGTATTATATTCGCACTTCCTTAAAATCCAATAAAACCGGTTCGCTAAACGCTCATTTTTTTCATCCGATACGGAAGGAATTTATACAATTTTTTCGTCCGTGAAATATTTTACTTTTTTATTAGGGAGATATTTGCAACATTTATAGATATGACACATATAAATAAATATACATGTCAATAATCATTAAGTTTATACAGTTTTACATTTGACCATACTTTTAACTGTGCTAATTAAAATTGTATGTTTTTCATTACTAGTGCAATCCGTTTATATATTTAGCATGTAAAATTGTTAAATTGTTTAACATTAAACTGTTCAGTCCAATCCAGTTCACTGTGAAATTGTTTCAGGTCGATTAATTTTATTGAGACAATCCCAAATTTAATCATATATACATATATACATATATATATATATATATATATATATATATATATATATATATATATATATATATACATACATATATATATATGTCGGAGGGTTCATGTGAAACGCAAGTAGTACTATGGGTTGCGTACTTATAGTACTTGTGCTAAGCAGGGGATGGTACTCGAACCGAGGGTGACGGTAAAGGAGACCTGCGAGGGCGGACAGTTAGCTCCGTCAGGGAAGCTGTGTAGAAGTCTTGGCTTGGCATAACCGTCGGGATCACCGCGTTTCATACGACTCCTAATTGTTTGACTATTAGTTATAATCCTGTGCCTGTTAGTTCAATTACATTGTAAGGACTATTTACGTGTTATTTAATGCGCTGCGACATATATATATATATATATATATATATATATATATATATATATATTTATATAATTATGTTATTTACTGATGAAATATGTCACGTTAACGATGATATAAAAAAATAAATCTTTATATATCGCGACATATTAAAAAAAGTATTCACATTAAAACATATTTTAAAATTGTATAAAACGGTAAAAACATTATTTATCAGTGTGAATTTAACTTTGTAAAACTTTTCAACGCAATCATAGTTTAAGCAATAAATTCACTTTGAACAAACCGACGATTAACTAAATCCAAAACTATTTTGATTAAAATTCGTTTGATCGACGCACAGTATGAACTAATTGATTGATTTTCATCACGTTGGCAAACAATAATAAAACTGCCTCGATAAAATTTATCTCGCACTGCATTTTATAAAAGCCTCTCCTCTAAAACCCTCCATTCTACTATTTTTATTTGTTAATGTCATTTTCACTGAAAACAAAGAATACGACCTTCCTTCATTCCGCACCAATTAATGTTAATCCACAATTACATGCTGAATTTAAATGGGGGACAATTTCAGTTGCACATTTTCGGTTTGTAAAATTTATTATCGCCGTATTGAACTTGAAACATTAAAACCGTATTCAATTCAAAAATGAAATGATTAAAACTGTTTGTTCATAGTATAGGGTGGTAATTGATTTTCATTGCATCGACAAACATCAACTGAAAGTTGAAAAAATCTATTACCCTTAAATATGAAAGCTTCTAGTAAAAAGGCTGATACCAATTTAACATTAGTCTCGTTTCCTTTTATTTTTACACACTAATGTAATTTTCACTGAAAATAAAAGGCCTTCCCTTTTTCATTCCGTTCAAATTAACACCGATAATTGCATGCAGAATTTAAATATTGAGACTACGGTCCGTTTT
The DNA here is from genome assembly GCF_024364675.1 of Aethina tumida. Taxonomy (NCBI): domain Eukaryota; kingdom Metazoa; phylum Arthropoda; class Insecta; order Coleoptera; family Nitidulidae; genus Aethina; species Aethina tumida. The sequence goes on along the minus strand of NC_065437.1, from coordinate 15,243,386 downwards.
GAACCTAAGCCGTGTCTTCTGCCTAATGGAATTCGAAGCCGGAATGTCATTTGTTACAATGTAGCACTGGTTACGTACGATAGTATTACCGATCATTATTTTAGCATAACGTTTTTCTGGTGTGCACATAAACTAAATAAGTTTTTATGCGAATGTAAAACAGTTTCTGTGTTTCGCACGCTTTGAAAATTTCGTGCAGTTTCAACGTTCAAACGACAAGAGTTTTATTCTCACGAAAATACATGGACTACACAACAAAAGCGTAATGTGAAAGGTAATTTACTGGTGATGTTCGCTGTTTCTCCGCACGCATGAATTCCAATTTTAATTAAATTACAAATTACATTTGCGACTAGTACGCAACGAACTTTCCTGTCTCCCTTTTCAATTTTATAATTATGTGTATTCATCGATAGAATTGAAATATGTGTGTGTAAGCCGGGCAGAACTTTTATCAGATGCAAGTTTGAAGCGTACGAATCAAAGTTTACGACTCACTTTAATAAAAGAAGCGCAGTACGACTCGTGAACATAATTTAATTGAAAGTAAATCCCGCAAATATACGTTTCTATTTTGTATTTTAATTTTATGGCAAAACGCAATATCCCACATTGGTATCTCGACTCTCGAATAATAAATTGGGTTTTTGTAACCCTGTTTATAATGCGAAACTTTATAAAGCCCTTAAGAATCCTTGGTACAGATTGTGCTCTAAACAGAATTGCACCATGCAAGTATTTTGCATATTAAAATGAAGCTTTGTGCGCAACAAAATTCAAAATTATTTTGCTGCAAAAATAAACCCACTTGAATGTTTAGTTAACTTGCTTTATTAATTGATACTCGATGTTTATTCTAATTGAACTGTAAAACATAAAAGCATTAGTGTTACACATTTCACTATTAGTGCGTATTTAAATAAATTATTACGTATACTAAAACACTAATTTTAATGCGCTTTTAACAAGGGATAAATAAATATTACGTCATGTTTAATTGCGGTTTCACTTTGTAATAAATTTATTATGTTAACCTGTGAAAGTGAAAATAATATATTTAATTAATTTATTATTTCTATTTTTATTATTTATAATAATGGTCGTTGTTGTATTTGAATGATTTAAATGTACCCAGAAGAAATTTATTAAAAATCAGTTGCCAGAGGAGGCAAATATTATTTATTTCTAATAATTTTTAATGTTTTCTTCATATATTAAAAATTTACACGATTAAATTATATGTTTGTAAATTGTTAGTAAAGTTAAAATTTAAATAAAATCAATAGAAATTTATCAAAAATCTGTTTGTTGGTGATTAGCATAATTAGTTATTTATAATAATTTTTGTTGTTTTATTAGTTTATTATAAGTTTGTACGATTAATTTACCTCGTTTACCAATTATAATAATTGAAATTTATATAATTATAAATATTCCCAGTAAAAATTAAACAAAAATCAGTTTTCTATAAAGGGAGGTCAGCATAATTGTATATTTATAATAATTTTAATTATTAATTATCTCTTGTTCTTGTTTCTGAAGTTAAAATTTAAATATATCCAAAAACAATTAATTAAAAATTGGTTTGCCGGAGGTGTCATAACAATTTTCGTTGTTTAAATATATAAATAATGGTTTACACGATTGCATTGTTTATAAATTGTTAGTAATGTTAAAATTTAAAAATAACTAAAAAAAAAAAATAATTAAAAATCAGCATAATTACTTATTTATAATAATTTTCTTTGTTTCATCAAAATATTTAAAATTTACATATTTAAATTATTTGTATATTTAAAATTTAAATATACCCAAAATAAATTAATCAAAAATCATTTTTGCCGGAGGAAGTCAGTAGAATTATCTGTTTATAATAAGCTTAACCATTTATACAATTAAATTGTCTCTTTTATAAATTAAATTTAAAATTTAAATATAACTAACAGAAATTATTAAATAATAAGTTGCCTCGAAGGTAGTTAGCAGAATAACTTTAGTCCTTGTTACATTTGAATACGATTAAATAAATAAATAAACGATTATATTTATAAAAATAAAATGTTAGAAAAGTTACAATTTAAATGCACCTTAATTAAAGAAATTAAATACAAATCAGCCGGAGGAGAAAAACATAATAATTGATAATTTAGTTAAACTTGTTATTGAACTAAAACTAATTTCATCGTATATTTATCAAACAATCTTCATTTTATAACAAAACAAACGTTATTTACTAATGTTGCAATATTTTTTACATTGTGTTTAAATAATCTGTTTAATCGGTTCGTGTATTTGGGAACGTATCAGTAATTATTCAATGGCAAATGGTAGATCGTTGTTACGGATAAAACGATAATGAACGTTCATTAACATGAATTTGTACAAAATCGACGACGTAGTTTTTTTTATACGTGTTTGGTTCCGATGAAATATAGATGGTACATTATTGTATTATTCAGTTGTGGAAAAATTTTTCAAATAAAATCCAGAAATCCGCAAATTTAATTAGTTAAGTTCATTAATTATTTAATAGCGTTATTGGCATGGTTTATAAATGTGTTTCATAATAGCTATACTAATGAATAATAAAACTAATTGGGTTTTGGTTATGTCGCGTCGAAGGGTAGTTTTTATGACACCGTAAAACTGAAACCAATGGATACACGATAATGCTGAAACTGCCGTTTTCATTTTTACAGTTATTGTGATGGTGGCGATTCGTCGATATACTTAACACGTGAACGGGTTCGGCCTCCCTCCGCAACCACTGCCACACTTTGAATGTTTTGAACCATTCAAGTAGCACACAAAAAATTTGGAGGGCAGCAAAACTGCAAAGCATGTTAATTGCCGTCATAACTCTTCTTAAGAAAACATTTTTATAACCGCGACTTTAATTTATTGCCCGGACTGCGCTCTATTTGTTTCCAACAGACGGAAAGCGGCGTTTTATTTTCTTGCTTGTACAATATTTAGTTGCACAATTCCATGTAAATGGATCTTATAACAAGAATTATCTGTTGCGGCGTTTGGTACTTAAATAAAACGCCGCTATTCTTTACTGTGGTTTTACTCGCTTGATTTATCGTACAACTGTGTGGATTACTGCAAAGCTTTGTTGCTTCTGCTGAAGTAATACTCTAGAATTAGTTTGATTTTAAAACACGGCCGACGTTTTATGTTCAAAAAGTAAAACACACCATGAAAGTCGTATAGTATCAAATTAGTATATTCCACTGCATGATTTCAATTAAAATTAAATTATTAGTAACTAATGCAGGCACGAAATTAATTAAATACCTGTTTATTTGCTCCTGCCATCACCAAATTCCCCACGTACGCAAAATTACCCTCCTAATATAGAATATAGAATCGATAATTTATATATTAATTCATATCCAGCTGGCAATATTATCTATGAAAATCCAATTTAAGCTAGAACTCCTAATTAATTGAATGCCTTCGAACTATCCGGATAAGACTGGTGTTAAGTGTCAAACAAGTTTCCACCTTTACGTGCGAATCCCGAATGCAACATATGTAATGATATTAACCGAGATATTATTGACGACCTGAGAGTTATAGAAGTTATTATCACCCATCTCCGAGGCCGGATTAAATCGCGAATTAATAATAAATTATTCCGTGATCAAGTTGAGTAGTGCTGTCGCCAACTTACTTACTGGCAACTCGTAAAATTCGCATGAACTTTTCCAAATTGAGCGCGCGGTAAAAACTTTACGAAACTGATATATAAAGTCTTTATTTTGTTTCTCTTGCATAATTTACTTCCATCAATCATTTCTCTTTCATTTCGCTGAAAGCTTCGTCTTTCGATTAAATCGAATCGGAAAGCGGGACACAAATTCCGACACAGAATGTTTCCGGGCAAAAAGAATAAAGGAAGGAGAAAAGTACGCACGTGGTGGGAAAACAACATTTTTTCGAGTGAAATCGAGGCAAGTATGTAAATTTTCGTCCGCATTTCTTTTATTACTTACAAATTACCTGAACGGTTCAGAAATTCGGAAGAGCAATTTTTTTTCGTAACATGATGAAATTATTCTCCGACGTTTTTGTAGGGAAATTCATATCAAAGAATTTTTCTCCATCAAATTAATTTTTTATGTGTCTAAGTTTATTTAAAAATACTCACTTTTGTAATTTAAATATGTTTGACTTTATGAATTTCTCTGATTGTGTCGAATCTCATTTTCAAATGACCCTGCAAATGATGAATTTGCTTGGCTGAATTTAATTCAACCAATACGTCAATCAATTTAAAATACAGCAAAAGAGCAAATGATTTCATTTTTATCATAATTAATCAAAAAGAAGGTTTTAGTTGTAAAAATGCTAATAAAATTCCTTTATGAATAGCCTTTCTTCACGAGAAAGGTTTACCTTTGAATATTTATTATATTTTGTAAGAACTAAACTTCGAAGAAGACTTTCAACTTCCAGACAAGACAGGTATATATGGTTATGAGCAGTGGATAGATAACTGTTAGCAACTTTAGAAATCATTATTTCAAGCTATATACCACTTCGAATGTCACCATCAGAACAGATGATTGCAATTTAAAAGACCTTTAGGAGAACCTAGACTATATTACGTAGACATAGTACTTTAAGATTGGAATAGGTCCATGTTCTTCCAAAATGGTTTCCCCTTCAATGGTCAAATGTGTTGTTTCCGGATGAAAAGAGTCCGGGGGAAAAAAGGTGCACATGAATGGTTTTTGACAGTAAAGTGGTTCCATATGCGGGTAGATGTGAGATTTTATGGGGTGGATACATGTATGGAAGAAATGTTTTTGTTGCTGTCACATTCACTGGACTAATTTATATAGATCTTATAATTTAACCTATTGTACAACTAATACGAGAAGAGATGGGTTCCAATGTCGTACTTATGGACAACAATACACACTACAAGACCCATATCGAACCTCCAAACGGTCCAGGACGTTCTTAGAGGAGGTGAAATTGAAAAAATGGAATGACCATCACTTTAACCAGATACGAACTCAATTAAGTATGTATTGTATTACTTATCCAGATAAATTTGGTGTCGTTTGAATCCTCCCATGGGTATTCCAGACCAAATACAGAATGTATTTGAGGAATGAAATAATAACCTCCAAGAGTTTATCGATAATTCAATAAGAGTCATGCATAGCAAGAGTGGGGATAAAATCTACTAAATTAAACTATTATAACTTATATTGATATCGTTTTTGATATTAAACTTTGTTGATTAAATGTATTTTACTAGTATTTGTTTTTATCTTAATTATTCTCTATTTGGTTAATATTATACCGCTTTAGGGGTTTTTAACAGACGTGAATTTTAATAATAGGTATAGTTTACTAACAGGAATTTTATGTTAATTTTAAATAAAAATTATACTTTTTAAACTGAGGGTATAACCCTTTAGTTCTTCTTTGCTTTCACAAAATGTTAAACAGAATTTCTATTATGTGATGATGAAATTATAATCCAATATTTTATATTAAAATTCAACCAAAACTTTATAAAAAAAATATTAATTAATTAATATTATTCTCCCTAAATTATTTATTATTCATTTATAACGAGTTTTTAACTTAAACACTGATGTAATATTTTCAAATTCTGCCTTCAACAGACTGTTTTTCTGTTTCTGGCAAAAAGTCAGTCACAGTTATTATTAATTATGCATTCCTGTTCGAACAAAAGGAGATCGTGTCACTTTCCCGAATAGAATGATATTCGTGTGCCCAAGTTAAACAGAGACACTTCACTGAACTATTCCTGTTGGAACCACAGAGCTGCACTGATAAAGTAAATTGTACAATGAAACTCCTGGGTTACAAGTAAATCTGGAATATCCTTTGTTAAGGGTTTGACATTCCGACACTGCATACTTATTTACGTAGTTTAAGTCCACATGTTATAAATAAAAAATAAATGTGAATGTTACATTTTTGATTAATCAGTTAAATTATTGTAACAGGTTTTGACTTGTTGTTTTATTTATATATATTTGAACATTAGGTTTTGTATTGAACGTAAACAAAATTTGATTGTTCTATTTTAATTGAATTGTAAATACCTGAAAATTATTCGTAAAATTTCAATTTGACGTTAACAGAATTATATCATTTGGATAATTACATGTTAAATAATTAAAATTAGAATGTGAAACTGTTTTTATTATCACTGATCGTAAATAATTATTTCAATTAATAAAACAAAATAATGATAGGTTAAATGAATTGTTAATCGAAATGTACTCGTAATTTAAACATTGTAATCAGAGAAACAAACAGGAATTTGGTACATTTATATAAAAATAAAATGTTACCTTTAATTAAAACCCTGAAATTAATTAGTTACATTAAATATTTAAACTTTTTGTTTATTCACACCGGTGTTTCCTTTGTTGGACGTGGTCCACATCCAATAGAATAAAAGCCAAAGCTTCGAAATGTTTAATAGCGTTTGCCAGTTTGTATAGGTGATCGTAGCCACCCTTGAGGACATCGTAAACTGAACGTTTCCCTCGGCGTTCGCCCTATAAAATCGACTTTGATAAATCAATAGATATTTGCCGTTCGATTGTGCGAATGCATCTTTGTTGAAATTCGTGATCGCGAAATCGAGAAGCATTTCGCGTGCAATTAATTTTCGGCCGACGATCGTGAAAAAGTTCCTCAAGCAATCGACAAAGACGTCACGGCCATCGATCTCGCGATATAATGTAATGTCGAAAGTTGGTGGTGTTTGCGCCAAAACCGCCCGGCAATCAATCTCCAATTTGGCGAGCCGGGCTCCAGATAGCATATTATCGCGTATTACAAGACGCGGCAGCCAAGTGGAATATCAAGAGCGGACGTGACTGTCATGAAGGATTGTTGTTATTATTCATAAAGTTAGCGCCCTTGAATTTAATTACAAGTTCCTAATGCCGTCCGGACGATTCGGGACCGTCGATTATTATCAGAATTCAGACTTGCCAACTTCTATAAATTAATTACAGGTTTATCTCGCCGTTTTTTTTTCGCCGGCGTGGATTTCCTGAATCGACAACGCCCTCGCTTAACCGTCGCAAACTTCGAGCTGTAACGACGCGTTCATGCAACGATGTAAATCGTCGCAATCTTATCCCTATAAAACTGATTTAATCCACTGCCGAATAATGCAAACAATATGGGATAGATAAAAAGGCGCTCCCCAAAAAATACGGGAAAAATGTCTGGTGCGACGCCGTCCCAAAAATCCCGACGAAATAGAAACGTAACGTATCCAGATACGATCCCTCCGTCTTAATAAACGTCATGGATGAAAGTATAAAATTTCCAGAAGCGTACAAAAGCCATTACCATCAATTGTCTCAATGCGAAAAGAAAGAAACGCGATTGGCCGACTAACGTTGGGGCGAACTGCTTTCGGATAGATAATCCCTAATCCTGCAAAGACAACACTTATTTTTGACGTTTTATGGACGTCGACTTGTTACATTATTCGATTTCCACCGAAGTTTGCTTTTAAAACTATTAACGGTGAACGCTTAAATATGATTGTCTGTTTTAAAGCGAAATCGATTCGGACGAAAGTGACTCCAACGTTCAGATTTATTATCGCGTCTATACTGTTAAATTTATAATTAATAAAACCGTGTTGAATTAAATATGCAACCGAGTGTTTTATGTAAATTAAATATTTATGGCAAATAATTCCTCAATAAATATTCATAAACTGCGTTTTTGTGTTGAAAACTGTATTTTATAAATATTTCGTTCGTTGTGTACTTTTAATTACGTTGCCGCGCAATTAATAAAAGTAGATGATGAAAATTAAATCTGTGTTCACATTGCAAAACGCATTTTGGGGTTAATAAAAATAAGTGGCTTTGCCACTCTTTGTTATTGTGCTTTTTTGTGTGATTATTGTGAATATTTCATTCGTTTACATTTGTCGGTTTTTGTTTAGCATTAGTTAATGAAATCGAAACAATGTTTGATTAGGTTTTTTATGATTTAGCATTAGGAATCATTACTGTTACTAAAACCTCGATAGTCTTTATTGTTTCATTCATTTTTCCAGTTTAAAAAATATTCCATTTGTATTTCAATTCCACTTTTCCAGTTTTATTATTTTCTTAGTGCAAACATTCGTTTATAATTAGGTACCGCGAAAAGCAATTTAACTTTTAATTTTAGAACCACGTAACTTTCTTTAAAATAACTTTTATTCAACATCGATTTCAGTTTTTCAAGAATATTTCTTGCGACGCCTCCTAAAAAGTTTTTTTTATGAGAAAACACTATTTTTTTGAATGATGAACCATGTTTTTTGGGATTTTTTTGTGAAAAATAACACAAATAAATAAAAACTCAGAAACAAAATTACTGTTATATTTTATATTACAACGCCCAAAAACATTGACGCGAGCTCAAATATTTGGGTATTCAGAAAAAAATTATATAAAATTACTTGATTGTTACAAATTATTATGTTATTGAGTGCATCTATTTTTTTATAAAATGTGAAAAACATTCCATTTAGTTCACAAAGAATATAAAAAAATAAAATAATTTAAGAGTGACTGATTCGAACATTTTAAGGTTTTATTGACTGAAATATTTTGACAAAACATTTCAATAAAATAGCAAAAATTAAATAAAAGTACTTTACCATATTGTAAATTAATATGTTATTGATAGCATCTATTTTTTATAAAATATAAATATGTAAAATATAAATATAAAAATATTCCATTTAGTTCACAGAGAATAAAAAAATAAAAATGATGTAATATAATTTTAGATAAAGTGAAATATTTTTTTAATTTAATTTTAATTTTTAAGTTTTTATTAGATTCATAAGTTCATGATAATTAATCTATTGAATTTTTGAATTGATTTTGAATTAATTAATTAGTTGATTTAATGATTTAAAAATAATTTGATGGAAAATTATATAAATAAGTTTTTAGGTTTATTATGTTTTACTTTTATGATTTACTATATAAAATATGAAAAATTACTATTAAAAAAAGAAATATAAAAAATCCTTATTGAAACAAATTTTCATTATTATTCATTTTTTTCTATTAATAAGGAAATTTTATACATTTACAAAAAATAAAACTTATTAGTAAATTTTTAAATATTATAATTATAATTTCACTGATATTAATTAAACAAGTATTTTACTATAAAACTTGTTTTTGATCAGGTCAGGTAAATAAATAATATGCACTATTGGATAAGGTCATATTTTATGTTATTAATGTGGTAACTAATGCTAAACCGAACTGAATCCTAGAAACAAGCACAGATAAATAGAGGTAAGGCCACAGTCCGTTTGCCGACGCTAATTGAATCACTTGCCCCCCAGGTTTCATGAATCCTGCATATCGCATTAGTGCGGAGTGATGTTTAATACACAGTGAGTGAATTAGTGATATAAAATCGAAACGTGACGTGCATCCGGGTCTGATGAATAAATGGTGCAGTCCGACCATGGTACAACTTTAAATTAGGAGCAGTGCGGGAGGGCATGTGTTCTGGGAACAGGTTCGTATCATTTCCCGTCAACGTATTTGCAATCATTCAAAATTTAAATGGCCTCGTGAAAAAGTGTCCTTTGAAGGATGACACAGGGGTTACGGCTTATGATTTATAACTTTTCACAGCTGGGCACACAAAGATGACAAATAAACTTATAAAACATCACAGAATTAGTTGCATCGTAATCACTAAAGGAGAGTGCATAAAGTGAGCTCTGACGTTAATACTTTCGACAAGTTACTAAGTCGCAACTCATCAGTTACTGAACCGTATCAAGAACCACATTTCAACATCGCGCACCCTCCCACAAGTTTCCATCTTTAGCGCTACGCGTCCACACAATGCTATATAATCCCGGACCAAGTTTCGGGAACTTCGGTCTCGGTCCGCGAATCATAAATGAAGCCTTCACTGTTTCCACATATAATAATGTCTGCACGGTCCGGGATGCTATCGATTTAACCATTAAAATTTAGAGGCCGTTGCGTAATTGTATGTCGAAATTGCGGCGTTGCTTTGGTCAGTGCTAATTTGGAACGGTCTAATTTTGTGTTTAGATAACCGAAAAATCAACAAGGCAATTACGTTTTTGATTGTATTTACTTTGTATAATACATGAAAATCGAATCGAAATTGATATTTATTTATTGTAGGCGCCCGGATTTGTTTCGGTTAACCGAAATTTCAAATTACGGCATAAATTATCGGTACATTGGGCCGGATTTGCAAATACGTTGACTCTATCGGGGGAAATTTTTCGTTACACTACGTGTGCAAATGTTGCACAATGGGGTGGCGAATTTCCCTGAATGAATGTGCGTGTGGTCACCCGGATTGGGATCGGCAGGTGCAGGGGCTCGTTGGTACGTACGTCCGGCCATGATCAAGCGGCTACGATGACGCGGCCCGTGGGCATGGCTCTCTTCGGCATGGTGTGGTTACTGCGCGTGCGCTCAGAGATGAAGCGCTGTGCGAAGTGCAGACGGCACGAGCTGCAGCAACAGCAGATGGAGGCGGCGACGGCCGATCGGAGGTCGGCCGCCTCGCAGGCGACGTTCTTCACCATAGATGCGCCCGTACCGCCTCCCGTCACCGACTCACACAGTCCCGGGCACACATTGGGGCCCACCACCTACTGCGAGGTGCACGGCTTCAATCCCCGGAAAGAAGGTAAAGTCGTCGTACAAATTTACTAATATTTTATTAGTTAGTTATTTTTAATTTTTTTATTATTTGTTCAAGAGAAGAAGTATTGAAAACTATAAAGACAAATTAACTATTTTTATAAAAAAAGGAATATTAAAAATATTTTAAAGGACAAAAAAATATCCTGAACTTTGGAAGGAACTTAAAAAGTTATTACCTAATAAAAATATTCACATAAATAATATAAGTTCCTGTTTTATGACAAAATTATAAAATATATCATTATTAAAAAACAACTAAAGATACAACAGAACTTATGATAAAAACAAGTATGGTAAATACGTTTTTAGCAAATGGCGTATTTCTGATACAAAAAGTTTTTAATTTTCAGACCTATAAATACTGTGTGTGTATATTTAAAAAAATAGAAATAGATGATGTAAAGGATTATATAATAAAAATAACATAATTGAAAATAATCAAAGTGGCTTTTGTAAACAATCCTGTGAAACTATTATTTTGAATGTATGTGATGAATGGTTTAGTGACATAGAAAATGTTAAAATTTAATTAGGAGTTTTCCTAGATTTTAGAAGAGCTTTTGAAAAGTTAAACAGAGCTTTACAGTTACAGAAGTTGAATAAGATTGGCTTTGGGGACATTGTACTTAACTGGTTTGAAAATTAACAAATCGATATCAAACAATCAAATTTAAAAAACTATGTGTCATCCAAATAAATAGATGAAATTCCACAAGACACAGTGATGGGTTTTGTTTTGTTCAATTTACACATGGATAAGGAAAATATTAAAGATCAATAATTATACTATAACTGTATGAATATTAAACAAATAAGTATTCCAACTTATATATAAAATTAAAAATCAGATTACACCATAAAGCTTAACTAAAATTCAATATTTAAACAAAAATTAAATTTGTAAGGGTTTACGAATGTGTAATGAATTATCAAAAAACATAAAGCATTATGATAATTTTCAAAAATTTAGGGGTGAAATTAAAAAGTATATTTTTGAGTAACTTTAGTTTATTAAGAAATATATATTTTTTTTCTATATGCTGTATTAGCCAGAATATGCCAAATTAAGTTATTAGTATGCAACAATTATTTGTGAAAATTTTGATTAATTTTTTTTCTTAATTTTGAAAAATGTTTATATAAATGTGTATATACAAAATATATATTTTTTCTGAAAAATCCCGAGGCATATATTAGCCTCAGGCTAGACCTAATTAAGTTTGTAATATTTTGTAACAGTATAAAGTATATTTCACAATGTTTCATAGTTTTGACTTTTTGAAAAAATAAATTGAACGAATCCAATAAAAAGATTTTTTCAACAAAGAAGAAAAGATTAAGCTCTGGACACTTAAGCTGGTCTTTCTTTCTTTGGAAATACTTTAAACTGTATAAGGATTACTTCACTTTTGAATAATTCTACAACAACCTCTACAATTTTTTGATTTTATTTCAAACCTTTGAAATAGTCGACTTATCAGCGATGTATACATTATTTTGAGTGCATATTCCCAGTTTTATTAAATATAGTTGAAAATATTCCCAATAAACATTTATTGGAACAAATATAAATATACATCAGAATTGGCTGATAAAGTGGCAATAATTGAATTGGACATGTCGCATTTTATTAAATTTTTTATTCAAACATAAACTAGTTTTATATTACAAAAATATTTGAAAGTTGACATAAATTGATGGCCATTCGTGTTTCGCCGAGGTGCAGCTGCAAGTATAAAATAGTCTGATTGAAGTGTGAAGATTGGGCTGCACGTCGCAGTTGACTTAATATAATAAACCTTAAGCCCCGTCCCAGATTTATAATGCCCTGCTTCGGCTATTTATTTTCGTAGGTCAGCTCTCCATAATATGGCACCGGCAATATATAAACCTTAAACTTGACAAGAATTCATATTTCAGACTTATCTCTCAACATGAATAAAATGAATGTTGAAAACATGCTGAATGCTGTTAACACTGCCACAATAAAGATTTATGTAGTGCAAAACGAGTTCACTCCACGGATTTTTATTGGAGATACGCGAAAAGGTTAATTCCAGCTCCAGCACTGAAAAATGGTCCGTTTCGCTCGGGATTATATTTTAAATTAGTTTATGCATTTTTGCACAGCAGCACTATAGAAAATGGGAATGAATAATCTATAAACACAGATAACCGGTAAATTCTCATCTTACTCCATCTAATAAATTTATTTCTATGTTAACTACACATTGCTCCCATTTTCCTTAACCTGGCACCCATAATTTGCAATTCAACTACCCGACACAAACAAAACGAATACACAAAACGTGCGTGAACCCTTTAACGTCACCGCAATGAAGATTTATCTAGTGCGAAACGCCTGGCTCACTTCATCACGTTTTACCAGATGAAAGCAGATGCAAAAGTAAATTCTAACAACAAAATTGCACGAACTTATGGAGCGTGCATAATAATGCGATGTCTTTGATTAATAATTCACGGATGTTCCTCCTCAGTGTCTACAGATAATGAGCTGCCTGCAATTTAGGTTTAATGACTGGCTCTACGTCGATTATGGAACGTTTAAAAGGCTGACGACTTTAACTAAATACTAAATATTTCACGACAAAGTATTTTTCAATAATTTTTGCTTCTTCAAAAGAACTAAATATATATATTATTAAGAAGATATATTATTAAGAAGATTCAAATTATATTTTTAATTTTTTGAAATTTCGAATAATTAATGACTTATAATGGGTATTATTTTATTCTTTGGTGTTATTTATGTGTATTAATAATAACTAAAATCATTTTCTATTATTAAATAATATTTTAATTATAAAAAATGTAACTTTGTGTTTATTCTAATTAAAAAACTCATATTTCCACATACTGACTCTTTTTATTAATTTTTGTGCATCTACTGTGATATTCTTTATTCTTACATATGTTTTTGAGCTTCGCCCTATTACATATTCATTAATTAAAATATTCGTGATCTTAATTTTGTATGCTAGATTTTGTATATGTATTTATATTTAATTTTTTTTTCAACGTAGGTGAATATGAAATTCAATAGTTAGAGGTCGACGTAAATTTTATATTATTAATTATTAATGTAATATATATATTAGTATTAAACAAAATATTTAATAACAAAATTGCTTCAATTATCATTTAAAGAAAAACATTTTTTTTTTTTCAATTTACGGAAAGTAATAAAAAGATACTGATTGTTAAAAAAGTTGAAGTGCACACTTTAGGTACAAAAATAGTATTATTGTAAAAATTAGGAAATATATTAGTTACTATTTCCATTTAAATTACAAATGATTAATTAAATATTTTTTCTTTTTTCAGGTATGAATTACTTCAAACCTGATGGAGTACGTATGTTGCAAAAAAGTACACAGACTTTGTGAAAACTTCTGGCGCCGGTTTACAATTTAACAAATTACAAAAATATCCAGGTCAAGTGGCGTCGTTATTTACTTTTCATTTTTCCCATCCGAAAACTATTTAATTAGATTCTTGTACAAATACTCGTTAAACTCCGGAAGCGACCGGCCAGTTGCAGTTATCTCGAGGAATGCACATTTTTACGGAGATTTTACATTACCCGGACGATGACTAATCCCGGAACCCACTCCGGTCCAAACAAAGGAGTGGAGCGTAAAAGTTTATTTACCCGCTGAATTAATTTAAATTTTAACTTAGTCATCCTTAATTACGGTTCCTGATTCTCAAGAGTCACGTATAAAAGTTGCATTATCCTCCCTTAATTTACATTTAAACCCTTGTGTAACCTGACAACGAGGTGTATGATATATAATTGAGTGAATGTACCTGTTGTATGACAAATAAGTGCATTTTCAACAAGGAATAATTTTACTGGAACATTAGCTTATATCTTATTTCTTTCAGGCAAATGTTAATCTTTATGTTCGTGTTTTCACATAGTATCCATAACACTGAAACTGTATGGAACATTGAACAAATAGCCTGATGGAATGAATTCAGTCTCGTGTTTTGATTATACGTAAGATAATACATTTGGAATTCATGACCATTAACCTAATTAAACACTGTTCAATAGTACAAAATAAGCATTTTCAATCTAGTTTTGTCTAATTTAACATGACTCTTGTTCTATCTTTTCATTACTGTAATTGCTTTGTACAAATTGGAAACTGCTAGTTTACCACGTTCTGTTTATGAGTATTTGCCTAGAAGTGTTAATCCTGAAACAATAATACTATACTCATTGTTTACAATTAATTTGTATATTAAATGGTTAGTGTGTACTTATGTAGTGCAGTTATGTAATTTCAAATACAAGATTATCTGAAAATTTATGCAGTTTGCTTACATTGCAATTGTTTAATCGTTGTCAAACGAAACTGTATCAGTTAGCAAATATTCCCCCTTGATAGATTTTTTAAGTATGAGAAGATTTACTTATAATATAAGTATTAAATACGGACTAAAAACTTAAAAAGGATTAGAATTATTTTAGGCTTTAAATTTCATATTAATTTTATGGTAATAAATATGAACAAAAAGCTTCCAATTATTGTGTTAATACAGATTTGAAACATAAAACTTTTCATCTTCTCAACAACCAAATCGTTTAGAGGTTTCTTTTATATTTTTAATATTTTTGGTCATGAAATAGAGTTTATATTGCAGACAATTTTTTACAATTAATCAAATATCTCCATCTGCTGAAACCTCATGAAAATAAAAACAAAATAAAAAACCTAAAACCTAGGAGGAAATTAACACGGAAATGCATCGGGATTGGCCGTAGAGCTGATTAAAAATAAATTGTGCCCGACAACAGCTTCCCCTTGCATTGATATTGCTTTATGAGGCGGTGAGGTCCGCATTAATAGCCACTCAGCAGGAAATTAAAAGCGCGACGGGCACGGCATCCTGTCGTTAATGCCGAAACGGACATGTTCAATCCCCGTTTCGGGTAACTTGTCCGTTTTTATTATTGTTCCATTTCCGATTCCTTTTGACGCGACCGTTTATTTTAAACTCCGAAATTTCTCATCGATTGGGAAAAAGCAATTTCGTAGTTGTGTTTTTCGGGGCTGATGTATATCTCGACAATCTCGGGAGTATAAGGGTGGTTATGGGCGAAAACAAAATACACAAGAGTCATTTCCTTATTCGGTGCCACTTAAGCAATGTTCAAAATGTGCCCAAGAATAAATAGGAGTTAATGAAGCTGGCTGTTATAACAAAAATTACTTTTAGCATGAACCATTCCAGCTACAGAGTCTTACCCAATTTTATCCAAGGCAGTTGATGGCGTAAAATTAGAAATTAAAGTAAATATCAATAACGAATTCAGATGTATGTGATAAATGATACTCGTCAAGTGCCTAGAAAAACATCTCAAACTCAATTATTCATTCTCGCTTTCATTACTTAGCTGCTTAGAAAGGACTCAATATCGATAAATCACAACTCCTCCCCCGTTTCTAAACCAGAGATAATATTACAGTGTTACATTTTCTCATTTACCGCGCAAACATAAAGATGATAAATACGCAGTGAAAAGTTCAACACACACCGTAAGTGGCCGTTGAACATTTTTACGAAACCAACATGTTTTAATGTGACGTAAAACCTGCCACAAGTCACAATCCCATGAACATTTATCTTCCCGCCGACATTGCAACAAACATTTACTACCGGAAGTAAAACTGAGACCTCTAATAAAAGTTTAAGGTAGATCCGTGAGAAAAAAAAAGTTCCGACCGTGCCTAAGATGAATGAGGGCGAAGTTTTTTCTTGTCGAAACCAAGTTTCTGATACATATTTTAAAAGCTCAACGGCATTATACGACTAATCTCGAACGCGACACCTAAAGCAGGACAGAGATTAAATTATTCTCAGCGCCTGCGAAAGCTCAAGGACCCTCCATTCACTGTACTCGCAAATCGCGACTATTCAATTGCTATTTATGCAACAAGTTCAACGTGATTTTGGCACGAAGCGTTTTGTGTCACTCTGGATTTAATCTTGCATGTCGCTGTGGATTTTTGCGGTTCGGCCAATAGTGTCCATATTTTTCTTTTTGGTGTTAAACGCTGCCATTTATAAAGGACGAAATACGGAATTCCCTCGTTAAATTGTTGCTTGGTCCGATTTGTTCCTTGTCGCTTAGTCGTAAAACAAACAATGCGCTTCGCAATTCATAAATAGGACGCAATAATAATATTGTTTTTATTTGTCGTTAACCCTCAATAGAAACTATAAAAGGGCAGTTAAAGTACAATTCCTCGATCGGTGAACGGGCAGAATCTTATGAACGTGCCAATAAAAGGGTCGTTTTGTATTGATGCATTGAAATAGAATTCCATGTCGTATTATGTACTGCTTGTTTTATTTCCAATTACAGGGATATGCAACAATCGCCGTTCACACAAAGCAATTTTACATTTTTATTTTAAATTCAATTTACTAAGGATTTATTTTGCTGTGCAGTCGATCTTTTGTAAAGATTGACTTTTGTCCGTTGTTTCTTTATGAAATTGAATGCAAAATTGTGCTTGTTTTCAAACATCCATTTAGTTGTGTCAATAATATCGACGTTTCCATTTACATTTAATCGTTAATAAACGCGGACTGAATTTAATTTTAAAACTTATATGCTTTAATGGCATGAACCAGTTTTCAGCAATTTAATAATATTTAATCAATCAGACACGTGGTGTTTACCTTTCAAAATTTCCTGCACACAAACGAGCAAAGCAATTCAAAAAGCGGCAAATTGCGGAAGTTTATGCGAACAAACTCCACGGTAAAAACGTTGTTGTAATTACTTTTCCCGGAGTTTTCCTGTCTGCCGTCAAATGATGTATAGAACGGCTGCCGATTTAATGTGCATTAAGTTATTTCGATTTGGGCCCGTGCGGAAACTATTGTCGGTTCGTAAAACTTACTTACACTGCTAATTACTTACTGCAAGGAACTTTCACAAGTCCATTAAAGTTCCGAAACAAGCTTTTTATTGGCTGCATCCCGACCTGTTTTTTGTTTACGAGATTATTGTTTTACGACGGGTTTTCAGCATTGTTTTTCCGTGCTTAAATCGTCTTAAATTCAATACAGTGTAAATCTGTTAAAAAACGTCGATTTTTGTTTGAAAGGTGAAAACAAGAGGGAAAACTAAACGAATAGACATACTCGGGGCGTTTTACCTCACTCCCCCCATTTCTCTTGTATTATCCAAAGGCAAATCACCGGTCTAATTTACATCTTAAGATATTCATGGTAAGTGGAACAAAAAGGGGTTGGTACACTGAAATATCTAAATTTAAAATTTGTTGAGGGCTGCCGCAAATCCGCTCGTGTTAACCGTCGGATTATAGAGATATCTCGTGTGGTTCGAGATTTGTCCCCCCCAGTTTCCGACTATCTCGAAAGGAATTGTCGCGTTATATTGTAATTTATTCACAACCCATTCGAATTTCAATTATTCAATTCAATGTAAAATCTCGGTCGTAATTTAGTTTTTGAGACTTTAAATATCTGCAGTGTACTTAAAAAGTTTTATGGACTTCAGAAGAAATACCTCTAGCGGTGTCCCAGTTTCTCCCGGAATATTTCCAACTACAATTTTCTCCTGGGAGATTTATTCGAACGATCGTTATAAATTTTAATAATAGATATTGCATGAATGGTCGCTCCAACTTACATTATTTCCTGGGCCATTATCATGAAGTCTGCACGACAAAGACGCGGTCGTGCGTCTTGGTTGATTTTTTGTTTGCATTTGAAACTGAGCAGGTAAATAAAACGATGGATAGAAAGTTGGTGGCATGCCATTAAACTCCTAATTAGATTAGGGACGGGCCAACCTGACGGGCATTTGAAAGGAGATTCCCTTCTTGTTAACAAGTTTTTTGCCCATCATCCCGTCGGCCGTTCACTTGTACTGATTAGTGATAATCATAAAAGTTATTTCCAGGACTCACTAAGAGGAAGTAAAAAACTTCGCAAAATGGAATAGAGTCTTAATTTAGTTCGCAACCTTTTACGATGAGTGGTAATTTTCTGCATAATGATTTTACCGCCTTATTACTCCACGTTATCGACGAACGGAGAATTGGCCGAAATTGGCATCGTTAATTAGTCTCCTTTTGCTGAAATGAATTGTAAAAAACCTGCTGGCCTGCAGGAAATTAATATTTACCGTACACGGTCAAATAAAGCACTGTTAATTTACCCTTTTATCCGGCAAATATCACGGCAAATTGTGCCATTTATGCAACGCTTAATTTCAAAACGGCAAAGCGGCCAAGAGCCCAGTAACAAACGAGATATTTAACCTTAATGTGTTATGAAAACAAAGCCAATGCCAAGTTGTATAGGAAGAATTTGCTTGGGTCATTAAGCGAAACAATAACGGAAAACGTTCGCCCGACTCGATCAACAATGAAACAAAGCCGACTTTTAAAACCCGGAGTTATGGCTGACGGCTCTCCGCGAAACGGTCATATTTGGCGGTTTTATTTGCCTCGAACCCGCACTCTTTGCGCTACGATTGACTATTTATGCGGCTCGTTTTTCTCGAGGGTAGTTTCCAACGTTCTAAAATTACCCGAATACCACTCGACTTATGACCCAACCTTCAACACACTCTTTCGCAATAAGGGTTGGCATAAAACCTGTTTTTATCTACTTAGACGTTGGTATATGTAAATGAAGTTTTAAACATTTTTGTCAATAGTGCAAAGGTTAAATTCTGAAAAGAAATTAAAATTGGCTGTCAGAAGCTAAAACGACAATTCAGACAAAGCTTCATAAATTTTTTAAGTTATAAATTAAATGTGTGTTTATCTAAAAAAAGCTTTTGTAATTTTATGAAAATGTCGAATTTTATTAAAATTTTATTATTAATTTTATGAAGTGAAAAGAATATTTGAAATAATACTAATATTTCTTATTTTATTTTATTTAAAATATGTATTATAAAAAACAGAAGTTTTAATATAAGAGGTCACTTTAATTCATTTTTTTTATTTAGCTGTTCAGAATGAAGTTTTCTTACAATGATTTCTATTTTTCTCTAGGGTAGTTTCTACCGCTCTAAAATTATCCGAATTCCACTTGATTTATGACTTCACTTCCAACACACTCTTTTGCAATTAACTTCAAAATAAAATATATTTTGTAACTACGTAGATTTTAAGTATATCTAAACGGAGTTGTAAACATTTTTATGAATTGTTAAAGGGTTGAATTTAGAAGAAAAATTAAAATTGGCTGCCAGATATTTTCATGGTGGCGTCGACATGACATTCACGAAAGTAATACTAAACTTTCCGACGTGTAAGGTGTACATTTTAATTTGGATTTCGTGACTCCCGGATTTGATGCATTCAGTCGATAACTCCGTCAGCATTTTATATATATTTGAAGTAATAAATTGAATGTATGACTACATAGAAAAAAAGCTTTTCCAATTTTTACATTTAGCAAATTTAATGCATTCCTAAAATTTTATTAAAATTTGGAGTTTTATTATTAAATTTGTGAAGTGAACAAAATATATTGAAATAAAACTGATATTTGTCGTATTGTTTTATTTAGTTTTAATAAAATTTTTCAAAAATATATAATAAGAATGATTTGTTGTGTTTTTTTTTAATTATATACTTGTTAAATCAAAATCTTAGATAATCAGTTATGTCCATTATAACAACAAAAACTGTCTCAAATTTTTCGTAACTTTATCTGATTTATTATATAAGCACTACCCAAAAAAATTGTAGAAATTGAATGGCAAAACTAAGACATGTTGTACATAAATAGATTTGTATTTTCATTTGTATGCATCCTCATAAACCTGACAATTTTGGTTTTTGTAGAAAAAAAAATTAGTAAAAATTTATAACAATATTTAAAATTTTTTTCAAAATATTTTATATAACAACCATAAACTTTTAATTCAATACTATTTTTGTTTATGACTTGTTTATAATATATTCTGGTGTAGACGCTCCAGTCATTTTCAAACAAACATTTGTAAAACCACTGAACATTTTCTAAAGAAGTATTCTTATTGACTAACATTTAACAACCTCCAATTCTTCTGCCATTTTTTAATAATACTTCGTATAACACATTCTACGTCATGTGGTGTGTACATATTTGAATATCCTGTGTATAGATATCATGAATTGTAAAATTTATGTAATTACAAATCAATTATTTCCAAGAAAGAAGAGTACAATACATAATAATATGAATTAAAAATATTGTGATAATACACATTTTATCAATTAATTGAATTTTGTTATGTTAAAATAATTCTAAACCAGATTAATGTATTTTAAACATACGGATTGTACACGTACGATAATGTATATATTTCTAAAGCGTACATTATGTTTGATCGTTGTATCACTCGAACTAATGGATACACATTTCAAATATGCTGTAACACTTTTAATTGATTGACATACGCATTGTGCTGGAAAGAGCAAATAAAGCTTTTCAACAGTTTTGGCCCCGATTAATTGATGCTGAAGGTGCCAAACAATAAATCCAATATTGTTAAAACGAAGTGAAATGGGCATTAATTAAAAATCGATTACAGCGAAGCTGAAGGAATGAATTTAATACAAATTCCTGCAACATCGACGAACGTTTTATTTAAAAAGATTACCCGACATTTTACAGGCACGAGCTTTACATATGAAAAAAGGGTCTTGTGTAAGGAATTTCGGTTGCACGCTGATAAATTGATGTTACTTTATACCGAGCGCGACGCTTATACAAATCAACCCAAAGCCCGGGATTTTAGTTAATGCGCGAGAATTTTTTTAAATTACATCTTTTGTAACATTCTAAAGGAATATTAAAATCGCGGTAAATCAATACCGGGTTGCTTTTTATGTTGTTGGAATTAAAAGGGAAATACACAAACAATTTGGCCGTTCCATAAAACTTAATAGGCCGTTACCCCGAGTAAATATTTGTAACCGCCATCCTTGCAAAGATTTATTGAACTCCATAAAGCAGTATTTGTTCCTTACGAGTTAATAAATTCAATCTAAATCCTTTTTTATTGTTGCCAGATGTAATTAACATCTTCGCCGAATTTACGGTGCGGCCCGTAACGCCTACAGTCGGAATGACGATAATTTAATTAAAAATGCAAATTGGTATTAAAAGTATTCTTCTTAATTAGTTTTCATGTTGGAAGTATTGATAATTTGGCACAGTCCCAGTATAGAGGAACTACGAAATATTTTCCTCTGTAATTTAATCTTTTGCATTTCTTGTTCACTGAATTGATTTAATTAATGGGAAGAGAGTTTAATTAACTTCAGAACAAAACCGTCAAATTGTACTCGTTGTGGTCTTTTAATAAGCTAAAATACTAATTTCTACTTTAATAAAACTTATGATTATTTATTTTTTGGTATGGAAAGTATTTTTTGTTAATGTTAAAAAGTTTAAAATCAAAATTATGTTTTGATATATTTGATATAATTAGACTGATCCAATTTAAGTAGCACAGCTCACATTTTTAATACATTTTAATAAGTTATTATAATTGCCACTATTGTATATCTAAATTTAAAAAATAAATTCAATGCAGGCAATTATGAAAGTTGATTTAATATATTTCATTTACCATTCGTTCACAAATAAACTGATCCAAAAAAAGTTAAGCATATCAACTTATTTCGACCAAAATATAAATTTAACCATACATTATTATTTATACATATTTATACGCCCTGTATAAGTTGATTACTTGTGAATGAAAGCGTAAAAATAGAAACAATAAAGCTTTAGGCAAAAACCGAGGTCGAAAAAGCGCATCATGGATTCCACTCGATATTTAAGTATTAAATTTACTACCATCTCTTAAAATCATACAGAGACATCGTCGTGTAGGAATGCTTCAGGCAGACTCAAGACAAGTTGGTGTGGTTGCTGCACTTAGTGTTGACCAATTAAATTAAATAATCCAGGATACCATTGCAGAAGATCTAAAAGATGGCAATCCCTCCAGCCTGTCCATCGTGCAGCAAGATTAGCTTGGTGTCAGGAAAGAGAATTGTGGACTGAATAGTGGAATACTCTGATGTTTGCAGATGAAAGCATGATACAAGGTACAAGTTTGGAGACCTTAATGGTATTGGGTGATATTTTTTAGGAGATAGAAAGAAGCTGTTATATAACAGATTTTATCGATTATATTGATGTTTTGTAACCAATTTTTCGATTTTTAAACAACGCTAGACCGCACAGACCTATAATTGTCCCAACTATTTAATTGCTCAAATTGGGCGTCTTTCCTTACCAGCCTCGTCACCTGATCTGAATTACATAGAATATGCTTAAGATATGCTTGACAGGTCATTAAGTGCTCACCAGCTCCGTGCTCATGCTTCCAGGGAATTAAGACAATTTTTTACAGAATTATAGAACGCTTTAGATCAATATCCTTTGGTTGACCTGATAAGTAGTATGCCACGATTATACAAGCTGTAATAGGAAGCAGAGTCGGAATTACTCGATATAATTAGTATTTTTCATTTTATATGTGGGAACATAATTTATTATTTTATTGTAAAATAAATTTTATTTATTTCTTTTACTATAATTCTACTATTACAATTTTAATTTTTAATAAATAATTGTTTAATTATAAAATAAGGCAATATGCTTAATTTTTTGTGATCAGTTTACTTTCAATAAGGTTTGTATCAGGTCCTGGATTAATGTTTCAAGTAGGTTTCTCCACAACTCACACGTAATATTTTTAATATTGAAAGAGATTAAATAAATCAACGTATTATTGTATATAAGTAAAAAGAAGTATAAACACAAATAATTTAATTAATTAGTGTAATGACTGAAGTTTCCGATAACAGTATATGTTTAGTCACTTTATCCGAGTAGAAAAATAAATATGTTAATACACATAAAGGACAGCAAGTTCGTTGACTATTTTTAATAACAGATGTGTTTAAGCTTCACTCACACTTATTATTTATGAATATTTAACATCACATGATTTTCAGCAGGGAAAACACAACAACATCTGGAATATAAATGTTAAAAGTTTCTTGAATAAAATAAAACTTGCTACAATGTTATAGGTGTGTTTTGAAAGTTTCGTCCTCTATGAGAAATGGATAAAGTTACACTGAATAAAATTTAATATACTTCTACGATGAAACGAGTACAGCTTCAAAGCACATTTCTTATAAGTATTCCGATTGTGCTTTATTGACAAACCTTTTTGTTTCAACTAAGTCCATTTATTATCGTTCAGTGTGGCGTGAAAAGCGAAGAGAATCCTTTTAAAATGAGATTTAATATTAAATAACCGGCGGAGTTATTTTTGCGAAAATATTTTGTTAGCCGAGTATGCATAAGTGTTGAAATATGTCACGTAGAATCAATTTTATGCACCACAAACACTATCGATTGATCGGGTAAGCTTCCCGCAGGATAAAACTCCAAAATCCCGCACAGGCACAGGGAATTTTGCGGCCGGCACATTGTCGGAGTTGTGCATCAGAATTTCGGAGTTCGATAATGGATCAGCCTCGGCGAGTTTATCTAAATTATCCAAGTTAAATTCACTCTGTCGAGGATTCAGACCGTCGTCCGATCCGTAATTGCCGTCCTTTGTGATTCTGCAAGTACCGGCCCGAATGTTAACATTGTACACAGAGGACAATAAGAATAATTAAGAATTTCCAATTCAATTGCGGGAGCCGTGGTGTATGTAAACAAATTCCCGGGAAACATGGTAGATTTTAATAAGTTTAACTTAATAACACACCTTTGTACGTGGGCGATACAAATTCGACTAATAGAATAGCTTTAAATCTCTCCTTTTTGTGCGTCTATTCGCCGGTATTTGATTATTTTTCCCAATCCGTACGTTAATTACAGAGAGTTAATTCAATACCCCAAAATTGGATACTAGTCGTGTCATTTTTATTAAAAGCACGTTAAAAACGAAGTTATGCAAGGGTTAATAATAATGCTTAATTAATCTTACTCAAATTATAAAAATCGGGGACTAAAATAATAATGTTAGGGAAAATTGAAATTAACACAAACACAGCTTATTATTAACTAACAAGTAATTTTAAAGGGATCAAGTTTAATTGGTGTACTAGCGCAGGTTACTATTAGGTGTGCTTCATTATCGTAAGTACATGATTAATTAAATTTTGACGCCACCGATACTGCCAGTATAAGTTGAGGTAATCTTGGCAAATCAACTTTGACCGCTTTGTCGAAGTTGGTTCCCGCAAAATTCTATTGAAAGACTGAAAATGATTTCAATTTAAATTTCCTTCGCATACGTTTCACAACTTATCTACATGAATATCTGTATCCCTGCGGTACGTAAAGTTTGCGATGCCGTAACCAACAAACATGCGGATCTGGTGCATTATTAAAGAAAATAACGCTTCTACTTGAAAATAAATATTTAATGTGACCGTGCTCGATTTTCATATCGTAGCCGCACAGGAATATGTCAGTCATATTTGGTTTTTATTAATTTGGAACGTGCACATTACTCGGCAAACATTTTCCGAACGGTTTATTTATGCAAGTAATTTTGACGGTCGCTCGAAAATAATTCAGCAATTTGTCTCGAAGATATAAACGAAAATTCATTAGAGTTTTAAAATTTAAACTCGTATTAAGTTCGGTGTCACATACGTTGGAGTTGGGTCGGCAAAACCGCTAAAGTGAACTGAACGAATATTCGATTTGTCGGAGTTTCGAGATCTGTGGCCCGATAAAAATTGCACGACTTCTGCATTATTAATAAAAATAAAATTTGGTGCAGTTTTCCGCTCGCCTTTATATTTGTTAAGCATATAATAGTGGTTAAGGTTGGCTTTATTGAATTTTTTTTCTTTGTAATGTAAAATATTTTATTGGACATGTCCGAATTGATAAATAATTCTATAAATAAATACTTAAGTTATTAACACTTTTATAATCAAAAAATTTTTAATTATAAAAATTTCATGTGAAAATGATTTTGAAATAAATTTCTTGTGAAAGCAAAATTGGAAGAAGTTTCGGTCCTATCGAACAATTTAATTTCAAAGAAAATATCTCGTATGAGTAGTAAATACTAATGAGCCATACTTTCGAAATTTCTTGGGTGCATTAATTGCTACAATTACGAGTGGTAGCCTTAAAGAAATATGTATACATACAGTATATATATATCAATATAACGATGTTACGAAAAACGTAAAAATTTACTAAAAACGTACAAATCTACTAAAATCTCAAAAATTCATTATTAACGTGAGAAATTACTAAAAACATAAGTAACCTAATTCCATACGATCAAATTCCATACGATCATTTTCCATATGATTAAAATCCGTATGATCATTTTCCATACGATGAAAATCCGTACGATCAAAATCCATATGATCATTTTCCATATGATCATTTTCCATACGATGAAAATCCGTACCATCAAAATCCATTGATTATTTTCCATACGATTAAAATCCATACGATCATTTTAGATACGATTATTTTCCATACGATTAAAATCCATACGATCATTTTCCATATGATCAAATTCCATACGATTAAAATCCATACGATCATTTTCCATACGATCAAATTCCATACGATCAAAATTCATACGATCAATTTATTAATAAATTTAATTTTTATTTCGAATATTTCAATTTAAAATAATTAAAATTTAAATTAAATTAACCAAATTAAAATTTTTAATCATTTATTAATAGTTTGATTTTTTACACCAAGTATTTAGTTCATTATTACAGAATCTTATAAGTATATACAGTACCAGTCAAAAGTAAAGCAATAACGTATTTTTAATAAAATCAAATGTAAATAGGATGTTATCAAGAAACCATATTTTTGTCAGATAGTGTTCCTTGTAATTTATTGATGTCATACTTTAATATAAA
Source organism: Aethina tumida (assembly GCF_024364675.1). NCBI lineage: Eukaryota > Metazoa > Arthropoda > Insecta > Coleoptera > Nitidulidae > Aethina > Aethina tumida. Next base: position 15,216,673 of record NC_065437.1, on the reverse strand, counting down.
AGTTTTTATGAATATTTTTATTTATTGAATAATCATCATAAGTAAAGCAACACTATTACAAATCATTTAATTTTAGTTTGTTTGTTTGAAGCTGTTTATCATATTTGGAATTATTTTATAAGCAAAATATTAAAAACTTATGTTTTTATTTTTTTTCTGTTAATTTTATAATATATTATATTGTGAGTGTAAAATTTAGTGTACACAAAATTTATACACAAAATAATAATTTGGTACATTTAAAACACATTAATTAATTATTAATTACATTAATTTTGATATTTAATAATCTTTTTCCCTTTAGTGTCAACGATAATCAAATTTTTAGTAAACTTTAAGCACAGAAAAATATACACTTTTTTTAATTAAAAAAATATTAGTATTATTTATATCTTTAAACCTAATTTATGTATGTAAAAGAAAGATTATGCAAACTCTCCCCAAATGGCCTATATAGAATTGTACAACAATTCTTGAGGAGGATTATAGTTCGATTTGCCTTATTTTATTTTAGTACAGAAGTTGACAATTATGGGGGTACAGGGCGTTAAGATTAATAATTTAATTTCAAATTTATTCATTTTATATTCATGGAAATGTGTCAAAATTATAAAAATTAGTTTATAAAGTTTTTTAGAGTGAAAAATTCAAATATATTAACAAATTTAGGGTATGATGTAGAAGGCCACACTTAACATACAGTGTGCAAAGCATTGTCATTCATTGTACGTGATTAAGGTTAACTTAATTAACTATTGAAATTGGAATTTTAATCGATTATATAATTCCTGGAAAATTTTATTAATATGTCTTAATTGGTGAAATTGGTAAATCTTTTTTTCTAAATAGTATTATAAATATTTTACATGAAAATATTACAATTTTTATTTGGAATATATTAAATTAAAATAATAAAAATTAAAATTATATTACCTAAATTATAATTTTGTAACAATTTAACTATAAAACCTATATATAATCAAATATTATTATACACCAAATAATCCACATTGATTTTATTTTTTTTATTACAATAATTCAGTACTTTTAAAGTACATTAATTAATTATTAGATTATTTTTGATATTTCTTATTTTTTCGTTTTAGCGTTATTAATGTTCAAATTTCAGTAATCAACTGAAAGGACCGAAAAATATGATTTATTTTTAGTTAAAAAAATTTATATATTTGTTTTAGACCTAAAATAAGAATTATGCAGGTTTTCAAAGTAACCATTGTTTTCATGTATACGACGATTAATATGTACTTTTTGCTTCATTTCCATGTCTACATACGTCCATAAATACTCTTCGGTATTTATGGTATGTATCTAGTTTAGAATACCCCCTAAAATATTGATATTATGTTATTAACTTTGACGCCCTGCATCTCCATAATTGTAATAAGGTAAGGAAAAACAAATCGATCTATTTTCACTTCGAATTTATGGTTTATGTACAGATGTTTTACGGGTATCATGTATATTTTTTCTGTAAAGAACAAAGTTAAGTTCAGAAAAAGTGAACAAATATTAGTTCTAATTAATGTGTCAATCAAGAAATTACAGTAACTAAGCTCTTTGCAACATCACAAATTTTCTACATATAATATGTATAACATTTTTGTGGCTTTCACGTTTTTCGATCGTGCACTGCAGTTTTAAATTTACAAGGCATTTTGACCGTAAAGGCGCAAATTAAAATTTAACCGGTGCTTCCGTATTCTCGGCTCGTTGGGCCCCCTAAACTTTACGATTCGTCCTTATGTCGCGCTTTTTGCGCCCCGCACGGGAGTTTAACACACAATCGGGTCGGTTTAGGAGCCGCTTGTTCTGCAACTTTAAACCGAAAATGCCTCCGCAGGCCGAACACAAAAAACACCGCAGTGAATAGAATATTTCATATGGAATTTGACGTATGTACATTTTAGAGGAGGACGGAAACAAACAAATCTCGCTGCGAATAATTTATCGACACACTTGCAACATGTTTTACTGCGGGTGGCAAACTTTATTGGTGCAAACTGTAAATTAAGCGCGTATTAAATTAATTGCCGGCACAACTATAAATATTATTTGGGATCGCGTCTGAGAATCAACCGTGCCAAATTAGCTCTAACGGGCAATTCGAATTCATTGTTACCCGGTTGTAGTGCATTCATGTAAGTCGCATAAAAGTGTTCGGGTTCAAATTAAACGCAAACAAAAACTTATGTCGGCATTTGTGCAAAGACAATTGGCGCACATTTCACCTGGTTTATGCCTCTTTCAGTATGCAAGACACGAAATGAACGGCTCTATATACGCCGCAGTTCCTGAAAACGCGGCGACGCCGAAACATGCTGAAAGTGTGCACACGGTTCGATTCGGTATTTCATTGTCCGCGTTCAGGTATCCACTTCCAGGACATTGGAAGATGCCCGCTGCGATATCCGAGGAAGCCTGCACGTGTTAAGTTACCGCTCTTATTAATTAAGGTCTTTTTACCTCGTTCAAAGTAACGAGTATAAAAACTGAATTGTGTTTAACAGGTATAAAAGGAATACAAGGAATAAAAGGTACTTTGTTGTTTAGAGCATAATAAACGGGCAAACATTTATAAAAAAATTACGAATTTTTATGTAAAATGTGCAAATTCCACAACAGTATTACTTCAGAATGTGCTGAAGGTATTATTGAATCTAGATTATAATATTTGGGTTTATTGTTTCTGTTAATTCCTTTGATATTTATGAGACAAATAGTAGTCATTGTGATGATAGTTCCCTCCAAATCATTGATACGCCAAAAAAATACAATACATCTGCTTATGGTTGCCATAATTTCATTTCAATGAGGGCATTAAACAATGCCAACAATTCACACAAATAACAGTAAAACTTTACTCACTAAAGCTGAAAATACTGAACCCGGCAATTCCAGGAATATCTGGATAATTAGATTTTAATGTTAGGTATGAAATTTCTATTTTGACCTTAAAATTAATATTTATTTCTTATTAAAGTCTGATGGAATTTATGAAATTAGCACATTAAAAATATCTCACAGCATTTCTTTGTTGTCAAAATACACATTTACATTTAAAATAAGAAAGTTAACGTTTCAATCTCTCTCATTTAATCCCGTTTTTTTCTTTTTGTTTTGATTAATTTAAAATAATAACATGGTATTTAAAAAAATAATTTTACAGAGTGTCCTATTCGAAGTAATGTCATATTGAGTAAAAAATAATGATCTAAATTGAGGGAAAATCAACAGAAATGCCATCGTCCATTAATATTGTCAGTTTTTTTTTTCTTTTATTTGTGTCTCGAAATGCCTAAATTCAGGCACAAATGAAAACGTACGGTTTCGATTCGCCCTAATTCCTTCAAAAAAGTACCCTGTAAAATTACATAAAGATAAATCGCTCGTGTAATTTCAGATGTGAGTTAAGTTTCGTATTGCGACCCGCACCCACACACACACTTGCGCTCGTGTCAGAATGTAATAATCATTATTTTCGCGTCTTTCCTGCGGGTCGCGGCAAATGGGCCGTTATGCCAGTGAATATACATTATATATGGGCATTAAATTGTGTGCGGTGCTGAGGCACAGATTGATGCATCGTCCTTGTTTTTTTTCCTACTCTCCATCATCCGTAATTTTATGACCGGTCCCGTCCGTATATTAACCAAGTTCTAATTTAATTTTTTCTTATTTGACCCGATTTCGTATTCAAGTCGGGTCGCGCTCCACGTTCCCGTTTCCGTTACTTTTCGAGCGAAAATCATAAATCAAACTGCAAAGTCTCACACAAACTTATATTGGTTATGTTTCACGGCTTTCGAAAAGAATCATAAATTTAATTTGATAGTTCGACTTAATTGTTCGTTGTTTCCAAAAACCAGACAGACACATTAATACCGGACTTCGTATCTGTTTATTACGTCTGTGATATTATACATTATATTTGGGGTTACATACTGTTTCACCGCAGTCGTAAATGTTATCCCCCGATATTATTTACTAGCTGGTTAATTGCACACGAAATTCTCAAGTTTGAACAACACAATTAATAGTTTGCTCGATTCGAAACCAGGTAAACCGGCGCATCCACCACATTTTCACTACACGAAGCCATCGTGTTGTTTTTAAAATTTGGCGAATGGTGGAATTTTAAAAATTAAATAATTTATAATGTAAAACATGAATATTAAAATGTTTAAGAAATTACACATATTTTTAGAAAATCCATGTTACCATAGATTATATAAAATTTAATAAAGTACATAAAACAAAATTGAGTTTTGAATGCACTGCTAATATATCTACTATATCTATATTCACTGCATTTAAATAATAAATATTCCCATTTTAAAACTTCAAATTTATAATTCATTTTGTCTATAATATGTTATTTCATTAATTGTAAATATAAATAATACCCAAATTCGCCACAGTAATACTAACAACAATAAAATATATGTGGGTGTTTCAAATTATCTGCACTGCAAACTTATTAATTAAATCTGTTAATACAAAATTACATACATTTGTAACTACATTAACATTTACATAATTATATTTTAATAACAAATCATTAGTATCAATATTTTTATATTAAAAATGGCGAATGCACTAGCTGTTATTCATTTGGTCTGTAAAATAACATTTAACAAATAATAACTATGACAAATGTCCACACCCTACATAATAATACTAACAATAATGAAATACATGTACAGTAGTGCCCATAATTATATCAACTTAATATAAACTGTGACCCATTTGTAACAGACACACCTTCAAAAAATTTATATTTTTTCATTTAACATTTTTTTTTTTAATTGTAAATATGAAAATATGTACTTATAGACAAAATGTAATGTTTTTTAGCACCTAACCAAAACCTTACCCTACTGGGTAATTATTTAGGTATGAAAATTGAATAAATCTTACTACCAAATTTTTATACAAAATCTTTTGAACCTTTTGAAATGGGTATACCGTATCAAAAATGATGAGCGTGTCTACTCGCATATTGAGACGGAACATCAATACCCCTTTGTAAACAAAAAGGAAAGATATACATGCAATTATGTGGGCGGGCCGAACTGACTGGAGGGGATCATTTGGTTTTGCTGCGTTTTGCATGCGGTTCGTCTCCGCAGACGTTGTTTTTAGTATATTTTATTTAATTTTTGGGATACATTTTTATTTTGAAAAAAGTAGTTTATTTTTAGAATACTTATTTTTGTTTTTGATATACCCTCAAAAAATATTTCATTTTACAGATTGAAAATTATACAAAGTTACGGAATTTAAATGGAGCATCCGAAGAACTCGAACTACATCCCTACGCATACGGAGAGTTACTAAATGCATTCGCAAAGATTAATTTACATTGTGCGCCGGCGCGCACCAGCACGGCGCATTGTCTCTGAGAGTAGGGATTCTTACTACCGGGCAAAACTTTTCTCTCTTTGTCGTGCATCCATCTCTTACAACATCCAGACACGAAGAGCATTTTTCGTACGGTATAGTAAACGTTATAAAAATTATGCATATTCATAATTCTGTTATTCTCCTTCTTGAAAAGTAAGATAATTTGTACTATTGTTGACAGTTTGGTGTGCACACTACATGAACATGTACATATTTTATGAAATTTGGTATATATCCATTTCATGGGATGCTTAATCTAGTGGTGTAGTTCAATTATTTATAAAAAGTATAATTTATTTAATCATATCAATCGTATCTCATACTAAAAATTTAAGGAATCTGGCCTAAATCTAGAAATAATCGGACTGGATGGAGGTTAGTTTAACAAGAAGAACTAAACACATTAAAAATATGAAGGTCCAGTTTTGACTTGATTTGGATGGACCACAGAACAGGGGAGACGAATAGTTTTTGGGGTTGAGTTTAAATTTAATGTATAAGAAAATGGTGTTTCTGTTTATGTTAGACACCCTACAAAGACAAAAACTAAAAACAAAAAGTTGGTTGTCCAATTCAATTCAGAAAATTGTATGTAACATTTTATAAATAAAGAATATAATAGTTTTTATAATACATTATGAATCGACTATAAGAAAGCAGTTCACATTAACTAAAAGAGTTATGGCTAGAGTATTTTATAATATATAACAAAATTGAATTATATATAAGAAATTCTTAAATTAATTAGTCTAAGACAGTTTTATTACTTTGTAATTATTATATAAATCTAGTTGAATCATCGTATATCAAATTAAATGCCGTTATTTAGTGTGTCACATTTCTTAAACAGCACAGATTTTACGGCGTCGATAACATAAATACCGAAGCTGGTAGAAACAGACGCATAAACTACGACTATGATAAAATTCTGCGGATACAGCAATCAATTCCCAGATCAACATTTTCGAATGCTGATAAATGGTATTTGTACGACTGAATCCAAATATAATACACGCCTCTTAATCCTGAAAACACTGTAAATAACGACATTGCGAATGTGAAATCGCCTTCAAGAGATTTTTCCGTCGTTGATAGTCAATCTAAGTGATTTATAGTTTGAAAAAAGTCACAGTTAACCAACACAATACAGTTTTAAGTTCAAATAATGAATTTACAAATGTTAAATGAATTTTGATATGGATTTCATGTGTTTGCGAAATTAAATTTTCTATCAAAATTGAAACGGAAACAAATTGTGTCGACGAATGTAAACAACTTGAAAACGAAGTGGATTTTCTGTTCGAGAACTGTAACAAATGCTGTATGGAAATCGATATCGGATAATACCGGAATAAATATGCACATAATAATGCGCCCTGTTTGTTTTATTTCATCGTATAATCAATCATCCTGAAATAATCAAAAAAGCAACTTTTCGATTGGAGTAAATTTGCAACCCCATCAATTTAGTTCCAGTTTCGCGATGTTAAATAAGGGTGAAGGTGGAGTGAAAATATAGGTATAATAGAAGGTTATAAGGAGAAACTTACTCTCCAACTTTTTATTAAAGGGGTCTGGGGTAAAAAATTTAGTAACACCGTTTTTATGCGCTTGTTATGACGCTTCATCTTTATTAACCCCTAACTTTGTCAACGTTACAATTATGTCTAGAGCTCCTTTCTGTTTTACATCCTGGTAAATAAATAAGAGCTTTTACATTCGCTTTGTAAGAAAGTGCAGTAAAACTTCATTTCTCCGGTCCTGCCACTAAGAAGTAACGAACAAAGCAAAAAGGTGAGAAACAGGAAAAATTTCCGGTCGTGTGTTCTCACTAATGTTTTAGAATTCCGAAATTACGAGCTCCGTATATATGATAAATATTTAGGGGATTTGCACACATGTAACCGTTTATTTTTTTATTAAGCTTAAGAAGATTAAGTCATTTTTCAAAATTATTGGCCCACTTTGTATCTGTCGTCGGTACATGGCCACAAATATGTTATCCGGATGTTGCATTTTACGGACGAACGCACACGGAAATTTATGCTTTGGTCAACATAATTCCTGCGTACGATTAGAACGTACATTTACACGAGATAATTCAATTACATATGTTAATGTGCCGGACAAATTTTATTTGCTGCACACAATTCGAATATCGGCGTACATTCGAAACGACGTTTCAATTTCGGTTTTGCCGCTTTGACATACGCGATCCCGGTAATTGAACTTGCATTAAATTGATTGCGGTTATTTTATCACTAGCTAAAACAATATTGCAATTAAGTTACACATGTGCGACTTTAATGTTGTAATTAAAGCGGCTTTAATGCACCTTTTATAAGCTGTTATTCGGAGAACAAAAGAAATGTTTGCCTCATTATCCTATTACCGGCATAATGTGAGTCAGGATTTTGTTTGACTTTTTAGATAAAAACTAAAAACCAAGTTATTGTTTGATGCAGCAAGATATAAAAGCATATTTATTTATAGAGCTTGAATAGAATGAAACAACAGGAAATGAAGTGAAAGCCATAAAATAATACGAAACTTTAAAAGAACAGAAACATATATGTAGTTGATTTAACTTTAGAGCTAAAACAATTTTATTCTGTAATACTGTAATATGAGAAAATAAATGTCCTCTATATGGATACCGGAAAAATTAATTTACATTTTTAACAATTAACTCTATAACATCGTCACTTTATTCAACAAAATAATCTACATTATAAATAACATTCGAGAAAAAAATCTTGATCTCTTCTTCAAAATTATATTGTTTGTTACATAAAAAATTGGTCAATAACAATAAACATGTGATAATAAAAGTATAAGAAATTATAAAATTTGCAAACAAGCAAATATTCCAAATGAGATTGTTGGATAAAGATTGAGACAATTCAATAATGAATATAAATATTTTATATGATAATTTAGTAAAAAGTATTGTAAACGATGTAAATAAAATGTGCCCCATGAAAACTATAATTATTCCCGATATGTTGAGAATACATGGATAAATGGATAAGTATTAGAAACTATTAAAGAAAGAGACGTTAGATATAAAAAAAGTTATTTTTACTAAAAATGAGGAAGATTGGGAATACAAATTATTCTGGTCCTGAACTTTGGAAGGAGCTTAAAAAGCTGTTATTAATAATTCATATAAATAATTTTGTGACTATTTTTAAACTGCTCCGAGGTAAGTGTACAAATAAAGCAGTTTATAATATCGAAGTATAAAGCTGGAGTTAAGTAAATTAACATTTCTAAACAATTAGAAATAAATGGGTCATTTATTTCCAACAACTTGCCATGGTGAACCCTTCTGTATAGTTGAAATTAAAAACAAACTTGTACATACGGTTCTCAGGAAGGACACTTTGTATACTCGAAAATCTGCAAGAAAACTGTTCATTTTGAACAAAAGGTTCGACCCAAAGTACACGGTCAGACCAATTAACATGGACATGTTATAGTTCGGGAATGCTTTTTTAATAGTAAACTTGGTCCTATATTAAAAATAAATGGAATTATCGATAGATATCAATACTCAGCAATACTATGTTACCGTAAGTGGAGGAAATCGTGCCAATGATTCAAAGCACACGTCTAACATAGTAAAACAATGGTTCCAAGACAATCAGGTTTCAGTTTTGAAATAGCCAGTTCAGAGTCCGGGTCTTAACTCCATTAACAACAAACTTTGTGATATGGTGCATAACATAATACGATCCAAACATAAGCAAAATTCAAAAATTGGGTAGAATTATTTAGTGCAATAGTGTTAACATGAAATTCAGTTCCAAGGGTTACATTCATAAACTTTGAGTCTATGAAAAATAGATACTTAAAAATTATAAAAAATAATGGATAGATATGTCACCATATTTGCTCCCTCATATTATGTTTTTTTTTTTCAAATTTATGTTTGACTAGCTGTACTCGCGACTTTGACTTTCTTTTAAGCATAACTAAATATTAGAAAAAAAACAACTATCTACGTTGCTAACTAAATAAAATAACCTATAAATAATTTATCAATTTCAATGTAAATCTGAATATTGAACACAAATGTACTTAAATTATAATTATTTATAATTACTACTTAAAGGTAAAAAAGGAAAGCAGTAAAAATGTAACAAAATGTTTTGAATTAAGGAATTATAAAAGATACCTATCAATCAAATCAAACTATCAATCAATCGTTGGTGGGAGAAGTGGTGGCATGCGCGTGAGCTGCACGTGGTTGGTACTGGACAGTACTTGGACATTGCAACATTACTTTATTTTTCTAAAATAAAAGAATTTATCTAAAATAAAAGTAGCCTAAGTTACTCCATATTACATCAGCTACCTGTCAATAAAAGTCCCGTCAAAATCGGTCCAGTCATTTCAGAGATTAGCCGGAACAAACAGACAGACAGACAGAGACACAAAAATTGTAAAAAATGTTATTTTTGTGTATGTACCGTATTTATATTCATATGCATGTAGTAAAAAATGGTTATTTCAATATTACAAACAGACACTCCAATTTTATTTATAAGTATAGATGATGAATGAAATTATTAATATAAGTTTAAAACTTTTGTATTGACATAAAATAAATCAATTTCTTATATTTTCATAAACGAAAATTACAAAATAAAAATGTTTCTCTACTTTTGCTCTGTACTGTATGTATTTATTTAAAAATAATTTGTTAAACGGTGTTAAGGAACCAGCTAATCAAATATTGTTACAAAAATAATGTAATTGATTGGAAATTCGTTTTTATAAAGGATACTTCTGTGAAACTATTATTTCGAAAGTATTTGATGAATGGGTTAGTGATACAGAAAATAATAAAATTATATTAGCAGTTGTTCTGAATTACAGGAGAGCTTATGAAATTTTAGAGGGAATATTATTGTTATAGAAGTTGAACTACTATTTAATTAATATATCCAAATAAATTATCATTTTCAAAAACTGTGAGTTTTTATTAACCAACACTATCACACAAAATACTGTCTCTCTTAATACTCCTTGTGTATTTTGTATTAACCCAAACATTGTATAAATATGGAATCCATAAAATAATAGGACGAAACGTTCAATTTTTATTCACCCTTTCCAGATATTAGATAGGATAGTTCAGATACGACCTGACATCAATTCCAGTCGACCCCTTGTCTTTATGTGGCTCGAGATTTCCTCCTAGTTGAGCCCGAAATGGATCGTATCTTATATTATCCACGATATAACCCCACAAAACTATAGAAGTGTTTTCCAATTGTTCGAGTAGTTTCGCTCGGACCGAATCCCGACATCCATCGATTACACATGGTTTATATCGTATATGTGCGTTTTGCGAAATTGGGCCTCGAGTGAAACGAATTGCCCCTTTCGCATTTATTTTCCTCGCGTGCCTTTGTGTGTGCGTTTGTGTTTGTGTGCGGAAATCGAACATGTTAAATGAGAATATGTTTTATTTGCAGACATCCAGGAGTTCTACGAACTGACACTGCTCGATGAGAATAAATCGGTGCAGGAAAAAACGGCAGAGACCATACGAATCGCCAACAAATGGGAAGCCAACGATGGTCCTATCGCGCCGACCTACACAAATAACGATGTGAGTGCATTTTTAATTAAAACTTTTGTTCGGCCGTTTACACCACTAATTATTTTTTTAGCGACCACGGTCGCCAAACCGTTGGCGAATTTATTTTAATTGAACGGCTAGGTTTAATCATTAATTACACGACTTAGTGATTATTGTTTGCCGGTGGGAAAAAATGGGCGAGCTGGCTCGCCGTAATGACTCTCGTGCACTTACTTTATTGTTTAATTTTCCATTATCACACACTGTTTATTCACCGGTTTAAATTTACTGAAGTTAAACTTTTTAATTTATTAATCAACAGTTATTTGAACTTAACATATCTATACATTTACAGGATGATTTTAGCTTCCTGACTAAATAAAGAAAAATTAAATATGCTCTTTTTTTTAAACGTTAGTTGCCCCACATCGCATAATGACAGACCGTGTCTGAAATATCCACGAGAACTGACAGTCAATAAAAAAGTGTTCCAAACTTATTAGTTAGTTTTTCTCCATCTGTGCTGTAAATATTTCTAATAGTCATATATTCAACCAATTTGAACCGTCCAAGTTTTTTAAGTTTGGTAGGGACTAAATAAGATTTTTACCACTACAATTTACAATACTTGCGCCAAATATCTGGTGAAAATCGATATAATGTGAATCCATTTCCTCTAAGAAGAATTTTATTAGATCACTTATGTCCTAAACTTATGTGACATACGTCGAACTTTTAAATGATCTCATTGGCCAAAAATTAGCGGATTAAATTGAGACGATCGAGCTTATTAATGATGTTGTCCATATCCCCTAATCTACTTACGTGAAATATGGGTATTTAGGAACTCAACTATGAGTTGGAGCTCCATCACGTAAGTACCACATACTGAAATGACTTTTAAGTGGTCCTTCTAAGTAATCCCCTATTGTGTCTGCTTAAACATTGAATGAGAACTGATGTTGTTCATCTTTGTCCATTATTATACAGGTCTTCTTGTGTCTCTTATATGAATTACGACACTTTTAAATACACTTCTAATTCAATAATTCCGAAAATATAAAATATGAAAGATGATTGTTTGCTTACGTATATTTAAATATATTAAAAACATGAGTTATACTGTTTAAATTGGATACTAGTACCTTAAGGTTTACAGAAGCTATAATGTTTGTTTTTCTGTTATTGTTGTTCATTAAAAAATTGAGTACTTTTTTTATTTTTCAATAGTATAGCAACTTTTTATGATCTTTCATTGCTCTTTGTGTTATTTACTACCGGTATTTTGCTATTATTTGATTGGTATCAGAACATTAATTCAGCCTTATCAAGACCGAGGAAAAAAAGGAGATATGGCTACTAGTTTATGGCTAACTGGTACTTAGGAAAAAAATTGTCTGAGTTTGATAAATCTTATCGTTAACTGAAATTAAAGCCAACCTGAAGGAAATGAGACTTGCTGAGATTAGTTCAAGGACTGTGAGAAGATGATGACCTACAAGAACAACCTTGATTTCTACTAAAAATATATCGAATTTTAACTTTCCTAAGAGTGGGCACAAGTAGTTTTTAGTGATGATGCCAAATTTAATTTATAAAAGAATGATGGTTCTGGTTAAGTTAAACATCACACAGGGACAAAACTACACCAAAAGTTTGTTAAACTTACAGTGAAAATGGTGGCTATTCTATTATGCCATGAGAATACTTTGATTGTTCTTGTGTAGTCTCTCTTATAATGATTTATGTACATGGATATCTTAAACATCACTCAACACTCCAGACATCATCCCTATAGAAAACATAAAGGATAACGTTTATAATAAAATTCAATATAAAAATTTTACAAATTTAAATTATCTGGCCACAGCAATTCAAGAGGCTTAAAGGAATATAGAGAGAGATGAGTCAAAATTATAAAATAAAAAGGATATTATACAAAGTGTTTATGTCCAGCTAAATTCAGAAAAATATATGTAACATTTTATTACATATATTTTATTTAATACGTTTGTATAATACTGTATAAAACATCTGTAATAAATCGATATTATTTTAGCAATTCACATTAAATAAAAGTCTTATGGCAAAAATATTTAACATTTTAAATTACCACTCTAGAAATGTATAAAAAATGTTCCCTTACTGAAAAATCAGCATGCATTTCTTCAGTTTGTAATGATACGTTTCGATGTTTTTTTTTTGTATTGATAGTTAAGTAAACCAAGTGGGAAGTAATTTTTCAAAAATTTGAAAAAATCGCTGTAAATTAAAAGCTTATTATTATTTGCGCGGGAAAAAAATAAAACAATACAAATAAATGTGTTTGAAAGAAATGATTATTTTTGTTACTGTTAAATTTTCGATATTTGTTTTACAAGCACTATTATTCAATTTAATTTTTCTATTCTGTACGCATTTTATCAAAAGCGAGTTTTAAATATACATACATACAGCTTAATAAAAAATTAGATCCAAACATGTTTAATATTCGAGGCTTTTTAAAATTGGGTTCAGTTTTCAGTTATGTTGTAAAATACTCAATTGAGGTTTGTTTATTTATAAAATAATGTTTTATATGCGTGTAAAATTTTATTTTTAATTTTTCAAAACGTATTTATATAATAAAATGGTGTGGATCTGTCGATATCGGTTTGGGTTTGATTAATAAATACAAAAAGAGTTTTCACATAAAAATTTAAATATTTTTCCACTCACGCACAATTTTGTTTAACTTGATCTCTATATTTTTAACGTATTTAAATTGAAAATGGTGCAACCGTCCATTGTTCTAATACTAGTCAAATGCCGCTGTTAATCTGGTTATAAAATGCAATAATTTCCGAATCCAGCAAGTACAATGAAACGTGTCTGCACATGCACATCGGGCGGGGTCACTTGCCATTGCACGAATTAATGAATATTCACAGTTTCCATTACGTCCCATGCATGGAATTATATCATATGATCTGATTATTCGGAACTGATGCCGAGCGAATAATTTCATACAACTTAAAATCGAATTATGCTCCGGATCAGTACTTGCGAAGGATGTTCCTGTCATATCTTTATTTTTTTTGCCTGAATATTTAATTGTACTGAATAAAAAATGTTGCTATTTATTATTAGGCACAATGACATGTTTTATGGTATAACGACCATGAAAAATATCAACGACAGAAATTAATTTTATTTTTCATGCGGATATATTAAATTTTGTCCGCAGTCGAACTGAAATATTCCGTCTGCAGTGACCGAGTGATAAATACCTAAATAAATCACAATTTGTTTCCAAAACTAATAACTTCACAAATGATTCGATATTTTCGTTGTATGAAAAAATATATGATTTATTATGTTGTGACTGCATAATATTTTTATGTTTATTTTATGAAGTGAAATCAAATCATCATTCTCGTTTTATGTGATGGCACATAAATTTTAATTACCGTAATTAATTAACCCGTGCGGCTTTTCAATTAGCCTTGTAATGAACCTATTTTTATAGCTTATAAAACAACGTAGGTTTAAAGGGATAAGATTTCTTATTAAAATACGTTTGGAGACAGGATAATTCTTGTACGAACATCGGCTGTTAATGCTCTTACCTTCGAAACTCTAATAGGAACTGGATTTTCAGATGGAAAGGCAGGAAACAAGATTTTAATGGGAATTGATGTGACTGGAAGAATGACGCACAAAAGAAAATTAAAGAAAATTGCAGTCCTACAGTCTGACTATAAACCAATTAATTCCGAAGCACACATCAACGGTTTATCTTAGTTAAGTGGCACTCTTCAAATTAAAAACAGCATTAATAAATCAACACATTGCTAAAACTCTAGACTGAAAAAATATAAATTTGCGTACAATGTATTTGTTAGTCGGATAACAAGCGTTTTACATTAGTGCAATTCGCTCTAAAAACTGTTTTACTCTATAATTAATTTATTACATTTGATTCAGTCTAAATGGAAATACAAAATGTGGCTGTTATTAAATGTCACATTTAAATTGAACAGGACGTTTAATCCATTCGAAAGCCAGCTGAACGGTTTTAAAAATAAAAATAATAAAAACTCACATCACAACAAATTGCCGTATATTAAATAATAAATAAGTTAACACTGTACAAAATTAGTGGAACACAGAAGTGGAGTACGCCAAAGGTGAGGCAATTGGAGCTGCCACTTTAGCGATGGCTGGGGCGGCATAGGCAACAGGGGCGGCGATTTTGGCGACAGCTGGAGCTGCTACCACAGCCTTGGCAGCCAAAGGTTCCTTGTGAACTACTGCGTTGAATCCGTTGATTGGATCAGCAGTGTATTCGACAATACGTCTGGTACCGTCTGGGTCAGCTACGGCGTAAGCTCCTTGTACCAAGTCTCCATTGCGAGTTTCCACTTGTCCCTTGCTGTCTCCGGTCAAAGCGTCTTGCACTTCGTATCCGAAGGAGTATTGTGGGTTGGGGTCGTATTCTTCCTGGACAACGGTCTTGGCGACGGCCAGTGGGGCGGCTACTTTAGCGACGGTGGCAACTGGGGTGGAATAAGCCAATGGAGCGGCTACGGGGGCGAGTGGGGCAGCATACGATCTCAACACTGGGGCTGGAGCGGCAGAGATGAGGGGTGCAGATCTGAGGAGAGGAGCAGGAGCGAGGGCTGGGGCGGCTGAGATTACAGGTCCGGATCTAAAGACTGGAGCTTGAGCGAAGGTTGGTGCGGCTGAGATGAACGGGCCGGATCTTAAAAGTGGCGCAGGGGCAAGTGGAGCCAGGCCGGCTGAGTAGGTTGTGGCGACTGGGGCTCCGAGGAGGCCAGCATTGGCGGCGGCTACGAAAGCGGCGAAAATTACGAACTGAAACAAATAAAATATAAACATATCATTAATTTACGTCACAACTTAAATATAAATGAGAGCAAAATCTGATGAAACAATTATTTTTAGGTGTAGTCGAAACTTTCAAACAATTTAAATAAATATATTGTGATTTATGTACGAAAATAAATTGTCGAAAGGCGTCAACCATTCGAAATAACTAAAACAACACAAACATTAAACACAGTGAGAAGTAAGAGGGAACAAATAAAGATTGAAACATTTCCCGTACCTTGAATGCCATTTCGTCGAACTGACTGATGACAATCGGCCGTCTCCGATGTATTTATACCAAAACAAAAGCCATTCACGAAACTCCATCCCCCGATTTTTTTATTTTGTGGTGCGGGTGAGTTTCACAAGAACCGCCTCGCCTCCTGCGATCGTGTTTCGCTCGTTTTTTCGACCGGTTTGGTCGGGAGGGCCAAAATTAAATGTTACTGGTCCTGTTCAAGTTCATTATCGATTGTGAATTACGCCGATCGGTCCGAAAACGGGTATGTTGGTTAACCGTGTTTCGATTACGCATGTAAAAATGACGATTTTAATTTAGAAATTCACAGAAATTATACAATTTAACCAAATTTTTGACAGACACATTTATTTATACGTAAATATTTTACCGGAATTGAATGTGTACAGAGTTTTTCTTGTGTTCCTATTATATTTTAGAACGTACATAGTTTATAATAATTTCCATTGGTTAGAATTATGAAATATTCTCTTCAGCTATTAACTATTTAATCAATAGGTAGTTTGCAAAATTATATGCCGCATTGAATAAATATGAATAATTCATGTGTAGGTACTAAACAGACTCTCAGGAGTTAAGTATCTGGAGCAAGTTATAAACTTTGTGTACCGACAACAAACTATATTATAATATTTACCAAGTTTCCACGTAATTAACTTTATTATCATAGCATTAGATGATGATGAATTCAGGTGGATTACATGGAAAAACAATTATTCGTATTGTGTTATTGCAAATAGTCGTTGAAATAATTGAATACTCATTAATAAATTGATTTGCGTTACTGTATTATTATTACGGTATTAGTACATTGTAATGAGATATTCCAATTAAACTAGAATGTAACCTATCATTGGTTACAATTAATGCGGATTAATTAACAATTACTCAGATTATTCAATGAACAAAAGTTAATATCCGTTTATTTTAGTAAGGCAGAATTAACTCAATTATTTCACAACTGTAATTAATTAATTTATAATGATTAATTAAAATCATTCTTTTATTCGGTGAGATGAGATTTATCTTGTCAATTACCTTATAACAAATACGTAAATTTAAAAGCATCTATTTAAAAATTTAAAACACTTTTAGAAATTAAGGCACTCAGTGTCACATTGATTAATGAATTCTTAAAATTGCTTTTACATCTGCTGTGCCTACAAAAATAATTGCAAAGTGTTGCTCCAAATGTAAATAAAAATATTTACTTTAATGAATTTCATTCTAAACAATAAATAAAATATCTGGTGTTTTATTTGCAGTTTATTGAAATATTGAAATAAATAAATATTTACATTAACATAATGTAACTAACTTAGTGGTATACGGAGGTAGAGTAAGCTAATGGGGAGATTGGAGCAGCCACTTTAGCAATGGCTGGTGCGGCATAAGCTAGAGGGGCGGCGATCTTGGCTACAGCTGGGGCAGCTACTAAAGCCTTGGCGGCCAAAGGTTCCTTGCGAACTACGGCGTTGAATCCGTTGATTGGATCGGCGGTGTATTCTACAACACGTCTGGTACCATCGGGGTCGGCTACGGCGTAAGCTCCTTGCACTACGTCTCCGTTACGGGTCTCAACTTGTCCCTTGCTGTCTCCGGTCAAAGCATCTTGCACTTCGTATCCGAAGGAGTATTGTGGGTTGGGGTCGTATTCTTCTTGTACTACAGTTTTGGCGACTGGAGCGGAATAGGCCAATGGGGCGGCGACACGGGCGACTGGGGCGGCGTAAGACAATGGAGCGGAGTAAGCGAGAGGAGAAGCCAGACGAGCTACTGGGGTAGCCAGTGGAGCGGAGTAACCAAGTGGGGCGGCGGCCAATGGGGAACCGATGATTCCGGCTCTGGCGATAGTAACGACGGCGGCGAATAACACAAACTAGGAAAAGCATAAATAATCATGAGGCGATCTATTATGTTAAAATTGAACATGTGAATTGGTGAAATTTATTGTAAAATCTTATATCGGTATTACCTTAAAAGCCATTGCGTGTTGTTTTTGTGGGATCGGTTAATTGAATTGTGATGATAACAGAACCTGACTGAGTTTATATAGTAGCGATTTGAGCTTGTTCCTTGTTTAAGGTCACACTTGTTGCGAAATTGGAGTAGTTTTGTCAAATGTCAACGTTCGAATCGCATTTTTATTTTTGGGTTAATTTCGATATTATGTGCCGCCATTATAATGATTTACAATTAAGATTTAAACACTTCATTTTATTTGAATATTTTATCACGTTTGTTTTTAATTAATTAGGTAGACGTGAATTAAAATTATTAATATAATATATAAATATACATACATATACATACAATATAATATCAACTAAAAAGGATCACTAAGACTAAAAATTAAAATGAGTCATTCTTGCGCTCATACATATACATGATAGTCAAATAACTGATAAAAATTGTAGTTAAAAACAAAAAGTAATTAAAGAAATCAATAAATAAACAATAAAATAATCAAGAATGACAAAAAAATCATTTTATTTAAAAAAATTATAATACTAATCTTTTATAAAACAAAATTAAATAGTTAGTTCGTTAACAACCCTTAAGTGGTTGATACGGTTAATAGTAAAAAAAATTAAATAGTTTCAACAAACACAAAATATGTATTCTAAATATTTTTATTAATTATGTATTTTACGATATTTTAACGTTGTAATAATAAATGTTTAGTAATACTTTATTGACAACAAAACATTTAAATCAAAAAAGTGTTCTCAACTTTATAAGAACATTGGGCAGAATATAAAGTACCTGTTCCTCATTGTTGTTCTAACATATTGATTGCGCTTAATATTAATCTTCAATCAATCAATTGTTAAATTTATCCAATTCTTCTAATTTTTTTCAGACTAGATATTTCAGTTTCTGTTACAAATATGTTGTGTGTAAGTTAAAATGCTTATAGCAACTTTATGTTGAACCGTTCAACCTCCTCGGCCATAATATTTCCCAAAAAATTAATTTTCTTGTACATGTGTGTTATAAGTATTTAATAATTATTATCCATTTACCAACTATGTTAGTAGTGTATGCAATACAAGCTAGACATTCTG
This sequence comes from Aethina tumida, assembly GCF_024364675.1. NCBI lineage: Eukaryota > Metazoa > Arthropoda > Insecta > Coleoptera > Nitidulidae > Aethina > Aethina tumida. The sequence goes on along the minus strand of NC_065437.1, from coordinate 15,197,457 downwards.
TGAAAAAAATAATTAAATATTTGAATAACTAAATGTTATATCAAAGAATATTTAAAAGAAGTACAAGTGTAAGATATATAGAGGTATTTTTTTATAAAATTAAAACATTAATTTAAAATTAATATTTCTAATCAAATTTTGTTTTTAAATTCTTTATAAACAAAAACTCGACTAAATTTGTATGTAGGATGAAAAGCTTCTTTTCACTCATAATTAATGAATTAATTTGAAAAAATTCTTCAAAGTTTCATAAAAAGAATAAATTACCAATTTTGTAGGTTTATTTATATTAAATTAGTTTATAACAAAGATGAATAATAATGGCGTGTCTTTATTCAAAATTATTGTTTAATTAATTTAAAAGCAAAATATCTTGTAAATTGATAATTTTGAAAAGGTTTCATGATTGATTACATTTCACGTTACAATTAATTGTTATCAACTTCTTAGTTTACAGGAAATGTATGAGTTGTTGAATAGGCATTGAACTTGTACCCAACAATATCTTCTTTACAATTAAAAGACAATAACTTAAACAATAAAGGTATATTGAATAATAAATACAATACTACAACTAAAATCAGTGCAAGTAAGTCAGGGGAGCGCCGAATTTCGCAACTTTCGCGATTGCTGGAGCTGCATATGCCACGGAGGCTGGAGCTGCATATGCCACGGAGGCTGGAGCGGCGTATGCCACAGGAGCTGGAGCAGCGTACGCCACGGATGCTGGACTTGCTACAAGAGGTTCCTTGTGGACCACAGCGTTAAATCCGTTCAGAGGATCGGCGGTGTATTCGACGGTACGTTTGGTACCATCTGGATCTACAACTGAGTAAGATCCTTGTACTGCATCTCCGTTGCGGGTCTCAACTTGTCCCTTGCTGTCTCCGGTCAGAGCGTCTTGCACTTCGTATCCGAAGGAGTACTGGGGGTTGGGGTCGTATTCTTCCTGTACGACGGTTTTGGCGACTGCCACAGGGGCGGCTACTTTAGCTACGGTAGTTAGAGGTGAGGTGTAAGCTAATGGGGCGGCTACATGGGCAACTGGGGCGGAGTACGCAAACGGTGTAGAATAGGACAAAGGAGCAACAGGGGCTGGGTATCCTACTGGTCCATTTAGAATTCCGGCTTGGGCGACGGCTACAAACGCAGCAAATACCACTACCTGGAAACAAAACAATTGTTATTAAACATTAATTTACCAAATAAATTGTAGGTACTTTGAATGTCATATTGCGTGTATTTCTCTTGTCGAACGTGAATGAAGTGTGATGATGACAGTGCGACTGCCGGCTTTTATACTAGTTTTAAAAAGCATTTTCTTCAAGCCGTTTATAAGGTCGGCTTACGAAACAAATCGGGTTTAAACCCATGGATTTTAAAAATGTCAGTGGTACTATAAATGATTGTTTTGAGTAAATTGGAGTAAAACGGCTTTACAGATAATAATTACATAAAACATTGTCAACACATAAACTTTTTCTTTTATAATAAATCGGTCAACTATTTGCTTATTTTTAGTTATTTTTCAGTAATTTTCTTATTTTTAGTAAAGAAATCAAATAAACATTGTTCAAATTCGTATTATATTGTTTATTCATTAGAAAAATAACACATAAAATCTTAGACATGAATTAAGTCCTATTCCATTTTGAACAGTTGTTTTTGTGGATATTTGAAAGATTAAAATTTGAAAATTATTCATTAACTATAACTGTGATATATAGTTTTTGTAAGTATAATAAATGCAGATATAATGTTTAAATTACGAGTACTAAAGTGCTTGTAAAACTCATATAATGAATAGAAAATATATTTTATAGATTACTTATAAAAATTTATTCGTAATATAATATTTTGGTAGATTAATAAACACATTAAATATTCTTTTATGGGAATAAATGGAACAAGTGTAAATTATGTCCACTAAAGTAGTCATTGAATTAATACAATTAATTGAAAATACATTTTATAGATTACTTATAAAAACATATATGTATATATATATATATATATATATATATATATATATATATACATACAATAAGTTTGTGGCTTAATGCATTCATTAAATATTCTTTTTGTAAATCAATGTTTAATTAAATTCATACCACAGGAATGCTTTATTTATGTGAATTTATTTAAAAAGGTTCAAATAAATGATTCTCAAAGGGCTTTTCCAGGTTGAAGAGTTCACGTTTGATTAATTTGATCGAATTTTTATTCTCGGAAATGTAATCAACAGTTCACAGTTGAAATTATAAAGAACCGTTTTAATAAAAAATAATTTTACCCTGTATTATTTTTACTTTGTAGAAAATAAATTGAACAACTTATTGGAAATACCATTAATATTTTAAATTATACAAAATATTTAAATTTTTCAAATTTTAAGTTTTCTATTTAACTTCCGTATATAATAATAAATCCAATTATCAACTGAAAGTTATTTTTAAATGTTTTCATTTTTTTATAATTTTCATCAGTATCGCAAGAATTAATTAATTATATTGTATTTATTTTCATAAATTGTTTAAATATTGTTATATCAATTTGATTTCGCTTATAGTAATACTCAAATGTCTCAACAATTTAACGTATATTAATCAATAAATAGGTAACACAATTTAGTGGAGGACAGAGGTGGTGTAGGTTAATGGAGCAATTGGAGCGGCTACTTTAGCAATGGCTGGTGCGGCATAAGCTAGAGGGGCGGCGATCTTGGCTACAGCCGGGGCAGCTACTAAAGCCTTGGCGGCCAAAGGTTCTTTGCGAACTACGGCGTTGAATCCGTTGATTGGGTCGGCGGTGTATTCTACAACACGTCTGGTACCATCGGGGTCGGCTACGGCGTAAGCTCCTTGCACTACGTCTCCGTTGCGGGTCTCAACTTGTCCCTTGCTATCACCGGTCAAAGCATCTTGCACTTCATATCCGAAGGAGTATTGTGGGTTGGGGTCGTATTCTTCCTGGACAACGGTCTTGGCGACGGCCAATGGGGCGGCTACTTTAGCAACGGTGGCAACTGGAGCGGAATAGGCCAATGGGGCGGCAACACGGGCGACTGGGGCGGCATAAGACAGTGGAGCGGAGTAAGAGAGAGGAGAGGCCAGACGAGCTACTGGGGCAGCCAGTGGAGCGGAGTAAGCAAGTGGGGCGGCGGCCAATGGGGAACCGATGATTCCAGCTCTGGCGACGGCCAAGACGGTGGCGAAAACTACAAACTAAAAAAAATGTTATAATTTAATAAAATATTTTTTAAAATAGTGGGTACCTTGAATGCCATTGCTTGTGTTACTCTGTTGAGTTGAGTGAATGAACTGTGATTTCCAGTGAATTTTAATTCGCTTTTATAGTTGACGGTTAGGACAGTTTATGTGTAAGGTCAGATTACGAAACGGATCAAGTTTAAAAATTGGAGTAAATTTTATAAATGTCAACAAAACTAGAAACGGGATAAAGAGCAAATTTTACTCCAAACACAAATCATTTTGTCTGAATTGTTGGTTTTTAAAATTATTTAAGTGTTTTAACCAGTAGTATAAATAATTCTTATTAATTTTTAATTTATTTGTGTATTTTTAATAATATAACTTTTTCACTATCATGTAATATTAGTGTAAGAGGTAATTGTGAATTCTAATTATTTTGATTCAGTCTTCCATATTCTAAATTATGTAAATGAGTTTATAAAGCTTCATTATACATAATTAATATTATTATTAATTATTCCAATACAATGTATATAATAATGTTTTAGTTAAATGTACATATTTTTTATTTTTCCACTTGTTTGATTTATTAATTATACTTAAAATAAATATCAACATAGATTTGGAGCTTTATTATACTGATATATTAGTATTTATAAACAATTTTAATTTAAATTATGTGTAAATGCTATTTCATTTTATAATACATACTTAAATTAATTAATGTTTTTCGTAACATAAAAATAATTTACGTTAGCGTTATAAATACCTAATATTTAATTGTACATTATTTAAATGTTTTTAAATGTCATAATTCTCTTCAAAACTATATTATGAAAATATATTATTATTTAATTGGATATTCAATATTTATTTTTATTTGCTGAATTTTAAATAGTTACAGACTTTGGCAAAAACATGATTAAATTTGAATTATAAATAAAGACTACCATTTGTTTATTGATTAAACTGATTACTAATTTACAACTACAATTTATTTAAATATTATAATAAATTATAATAAAATAATTTTCGAGTGAAAAAGTTTCAATGATAAAATAAAATACGGAAGTCAAACGAATTGCTTATATTACAAAATAAATTAATTATACATTCATAAATCAATGGATGAAACCAAATGGTTGAGCCACCTTGGCGACGGAGGCGAATTGAGCGTACGGGGAGACCCTGGCCACAGGGGCGGCAACAGCCAAAGGAGCTGCGACCTTCGTTATTGCTGGCGCTGCATAAGCCAAGGGAGCCACTTTGGCAACGGGTGCGGCGAGTGGTTCCCTGTTAACGACGGCGTTGAATCCGTTCACCGGATCTGCTGTGTACTCTACGATTCTGCGGGTACCGTCCGGGTCCACCACGGAATAAGAGCCTTGCACAACGTCTCCTTGTCTAGTCTCATATTGCCCTTTGCTGTCCCCCGTCAAGGCGTCTTGGACCTCGTAGCCGTACGAGTACTGGGGATTGGGGTCGTACTCCTCGGCAACGACGGCCTTGGCCACCGGCGCTGCAACTGCCACCTTGGCGATGGGAGCCACCGACAATGCCGGGGTTTGGATTATGCCAGCAGAAGCTACAGACAGCAGAGCGGCGAAAGCAACAAACTGAAACAATAATGATTTATGAGTTCATTTCAGATCACTAAAATTAAGTAATAAAGATGACTCGTAAAAACGTTTCTACCTTGAATCCCATTGTGGCTGATCCGATTAAACTAAAGCACCGAATGATGATGTAGATCCACTACAGCATCTCCTTTTATACATGCACCAAGTGGCAATTCGGCACCTGACCACGCCTGAAATTACCTTATGTAACTCATTCCAGTTTTTTTATTATTGAAATGAAAATTGTGATAAATTAAGAGAAACCGGCCTAAAACAAAAGAACTGCAACGGCCATAGGGCAATTAAGACTGATTATCCTGTTTATCGAGATGAATAGTTTTAAAACTCCATAATTGGGCCATGTAATTTTGCTGGATTTTGTGCATATTGCTCTTATGCAATCTACTATATTATCCACATATGTTGCTCGTTACAGTTTCACATAGAAACAGGAGCATTAAGGTTGAAAACAAAATATTTGTATATAAATATCTGTATAGTTTGTAAATTTGCATAATCCATACTTTAATAATCAACGAATATTAAGTTTAATAAGTTTATAAATTATGTTTTATTCTAGGTACGTATTTATCCAAATAACTTGGTAAGAACTTTTTAAAATATTATTTTACAATTAAATCCGGGAGACATCAACTCACTTGAATATAATTCAACTTGCTTAAAGTTACAGAAATCTGAACTGAATCAAACCTAATCCGACATAACTAGTCCGAATTAGTTGTAAAATATGCAATATTAACTGGGTATTAGCATAGTTTAACACTGCTGGGTCGGAATTGTAGAGAGCACTAGTCGCCCCATTTCGTCATGTCCCCCTTATACACGATGCATGAGAGCCGGGGTTAAATACAGGGAACTTAGTTTAATTGTAAATGGGCGAAAACTGTAAACCTGAAACACTCCGGAGGATTTAAATTGTTCTTGTGAGTGAACGCGAAACGAGCAGCAGCTGCTCCTTGGGAAAGATCAAAAGTCGCCAAACCAAGATAATTATAGATAACACTCTTTCAACCGAACAAGTGATGCAATAAGGATAAGTGTCTCCAATTTCGTACTACACGTTTTACTTAATCTATTATTTCTTTATACGTGTTTTGTCACATTTATGAGGCTCTTAGTGAAACGATGGAATTGTTAACTGGTATTATTGGGTACTCCGAGCTGAATACCTACGGTTTTATTACGAATTCCAGTGTATTGTACATTCGGTTATTGAATCAGCACACCCTTCTGACATTCAGCTGAAAAGGAAAGTTTCTAATCAAAATCTAATCAGTTTCCGCAAATTTTCCTTTAATTTCAGCCCGGTCGAAATTAGCCGAATTAAACACATACACATCCAACTTTCGAATAACTGGATGTACTTTACTAAGTAAACTAACAGTTTGAGAACTGTGAAATTACGATGATTTGTGAAAATTCAACTTACTTACAAAGTTTCAGCTTTTGATATATAACTCAGAAAGTTCTTTATGTAAATTCCATACTTTCATAGTCACCGGGGTAAAATTTAAGGTGGGATATGGGAAAAACGTCCTGCAAACAAAGGAGTTGAAATTGCGAGTAGTTTTTCGTAATAATTCACTGGGGCATTAACTTGAGATTACAAGTTTTTAATGTACATTTGTGTATTTAAAACGTAACATTCATTATGCTTTATTCTAGAAATGCAGAGCGTTAAGATTAAATAATAAATGTAGTAACTAGAGAAAATAATGTTTTAAATAATACTTCAACGATCATTTTAAAATTTTATGTGGCCATTAACTTATGAGCTTCAAATATTATTTTTAGTACAACTTTCTACCGTGGAAATATTGTAGTTCAATTTTATGTATATACACAATTTATTATTATTATTATTATTATTATTATTATTATTATTATTATTATAATTTTTAATTTTTATTTTCTTAGATTTCACATTTTTATTTATAATTTTTCCAATTTATATATATGTATTATTATATTTTTCAATTAACGCAATTAGGATTTTTATTAATTATAAATGAAAATTATATTTTGTAAAATGTTATTGTTACTTTTAACAATTTTTGCAATATTATTTTTTATAATGTCTTATTTTTTATTTTATTATTATCCTATTACAAATAATTTTATATTTCTCATAATGTCTGAGGCTTTAATTTTGCAAATAAATATATTTTACATTGTTTTCATTGCCTGGATATAAATTAAATCATGGTTATAATGTTTTTAATCAAGGATTTAAAGAATTACAATTTTTATATTATAAATGATTTTATATTTCTTACACTTTTTGAGCCTTTTATTTATTAATGTTCGTACAACCTTTATTTATAAAAAATAATAAAGAATATTGTTAAATTTGCAAATAAATACATTCAAAATTGTTTTCATTGACCGGATATAAATTAAATGGTTTTAATGGTTTTAAACAAGAAATTAAAGAATTACAATTTTCATATTAGAATTTTATAAAAAGCTCCATTAAATGACTTTGTACCTTTAGTCTATTACAAATGATTCTATATTTCTTATAATTTTTGAGGATTTAATTTATTAATATTCATAAAATCTTTATTTATAAAAAATAATAAAGAATATTTTTAAATTTGCAAATAAATACATTCAAAATTGTTTTCATTGACTGGATATATATTAAATAATTTTAATAGTTTTAATCAAGGAATTAAAGAATTACAATTTTCATATTAGAATTTTATAAAAAGCGAAATTAAATGACTTTGTACCTTTAGTCTATTACAAATGATTTTATATTTCTTATAATTTCTGAGGATTTAATTTATTAATATTCATAAAATCTTTATTTATAAAAAATAATAAAGAATATTTTTAAATTTACAAATAAATATATTCAATGTTGTTTTAATTGCCTGGACATAAATTAAATAATGTTTTAAATTATTTTAAACAAGAGTTTAAGGAATTACAATTTTGTCAGAACTTTTTAAATTTAAATGAATTTTTAACGTCCCAATTTTTACAAAAAGATTTAAAAATCAAATTGTATTAAATTCGACAGCATACAGTGTCAAGAACCAAAAGTTTTAAAAAACACTTATCGATTTCCTATTTAATGCAGTCTCGGAACATTATAATCCCCCGTCGTAGGACATTATTAGATAAAAATGTAAATTATGAATATTATCTCGAGCCTGAAAGTTCTAAGCGAGATTAACTGACTCCTTGCTCTCAAATTCTCTTTTAAATGATAAAAGTAGGAGCGAACGGCAAAATTGTTAAAACAAATAAACGTATTGGGGATGGACTTGGCATTCGAAGAAATTTTTAGCTCTTAATTTATGAATGGCTGCAGAAAGCATCGCTGAATAATAAATATAAATCTCGAAAATTTATTTCAGCGGACTGCTAAACAATTATGTAAACTTCTTCGCGCTTATTGTTTTAATTTATCGCTTAGCCCGTCAATTATATGCAACAAACACGAGTTTTCGCATGTTATAATGTCCGAACCAATTTCACGTCTGCATTTGACGTGTAACTTTAACACGTCAATCACGTCCCGACTACCACGGAATAGCCGCAAATGTTTTAACTAGAAAATTATGGTGGCATTTTTTTTACGTAAATGTTGAAATTGTCGATACATAAAAATAATCGTCGCCGCAATATACAAATTCAAAATCAATTAAATTTGGGTCAACACGCCCAATTAAATCTGATTCAGTTTTAAATGCGATAAATTATTCATTAGGTGCCTGTTTTGTGTATCCAATTGGTAACACCTAAATATATTTGAATCGGTCGCGTTTTATTTTCTAATTCTAATGCAATATGGAACAAAAGCATGTAATCATACGGCCACATAACGATGCGGTTTCCAAATGTGCCGTTTCCGCGTTTACGAGAACAAGAAAGTTTGAAAATGTTTATTCTGTATGTAATTTTATTTGCATTTCATGTCCGAATTGCCACATAAAATATCTATGCATTATGCACCCGAAACGTATTAACATAAAATGTTTGGTTTTAGGAGTCAAACATCGAAATCGAATTAAGTCAGGTGAGATAATGTGTGCGATCGATTCAATTAATTAATAATTCAGATTAACATTCGTATCACTATATTAACAATAATTGATTTGTAAATGTTCGGCATGACAATTTCCGAGTATCGATTTAATAAATATAATGTAGTAGAGAAATAACAGCATGTTATTTATATGGCTTTTCCTTTTAGGAGGAAGAGAACGTACAAAAAGTCTTAAGTCTATCAAACTCGGTAAGTTAGCTGGGACAACCCTTCTGTTTTATCGAATAAAATTTTCCAACTCGATATTGAAGTTTAAAATTGTTTTATCAGCGACGTCGAGCTTCCTCCACAGTTTTTTTTTGTTATGAAATGAAACTTTTACGGCATGATCCGAATTTTTATGGCTACACAGATGATGAAGCCAATTAATTTAATTCAATGGCCAATATATTTTTATATTTCGTTTCTACTGTTTGATTTAAACGATTATTGCTTGTTTTACAAAAACTTTTCCGCCTCGTGAATTTAGCTGACAATTTTCGTTGTTATAGGCGATAACTTTAACAGTGTTCTGCGTGGACTAATTGTATTTGTGATAATAAAATTGAATATCAATGTGCGATTTCTGTATTATAGGAAGAAGCTCTTGCATTGAAATTGCTGGACCAAGTAAATTCGGTAAGTCACATCTCTTTCATTCTCTTTAACTGCTTTTAATTAAAAATTATCATAGGAAGGGGAATACGAGTTAGAATTTCCTACAAATAAATCGAAATTGGTGAGTTTTGAGAAATAAATACAAACGGTTTATTTGAAGTTTTATGATTTTATAGACGGTAGATAACTGCGCAACTTTAGCTTATCAAGAAAGCATGGTGAGTTTATTATCTAAAAAACGTTGTCGATCGGTTATTTTTTATAAATAAATTATAGGAAAGTCACGGTTCATTTGTCAGTCAAACGAGCCTGGTAAGTTTTTGTCGAAATTCAATTTAATTTGGCGTTATATGCGTTTCATGTATATCTAATTAGAAATGTTTATAGGAAAGTCAAATAACTGTAGTAAATCAAGAAAGTTTGGTGAGTCGAAATGTTTAATTTCAAACAATTTCCTAACAAACATTTTGTGCGAAAATATTAAAATAATATATTAATCAACTTATTCCAATTCAATCGATATTTTCTTTAGGATAGAGAACGTACAGCAGACATTTTAAAAGAAGTAAAACAAGATAGTTTGGTGAGTTTCACCATTTAAATTCTTAAATAAATAATGATCTACTTTTATTACGTAGGAAGATGAACGTAAAGCTTTCATTTTAAGGCAGGATAGTTTGGTGAGATATAAACGAGATTTATGAAATTTTACCCTATTAAAGTAATAACTATCCTTGAAATTTTAATTAATAAATGTTCTTAATAACTCATTGCTTTGCTAAAATAATTTTAATATTAGTGCCTGATGCATCAATTAGACAAACGTCATTAAATACTTCAAAAACTGTTTACATTATAGGATAAAAAGCAGGAAACTGAAATTTGGAACGATAACTATTTGGTGAGTCAAAAACATGTTTTTTACGTGTGAAAGTTTTTGCGTGTCAAGTTTTTAAAATTAAGCTTAAAATACCACACTGAATATAAAATATTCTAATTATAGGCTGAAGAACGTGAAGTTGCTGATGCTTTCAGACAAAATAGTTTGGTGAGTTGGAAGCTGAGGTTTCTGTGAACACTAAACATATTTGCTAATTGAGTAGTGATTTTTTTTAATAAATATAATATAATAATTTGTGTGGGATGTTGTTGGTTTTTATTGGAAGTGACATAATTGCAATTTTTATGGCTAAAATTAACTATGTTGAAATTGCCTCTAAGTGGATACTAATAAGTAATTCAATATTTAAGTGATATATTTCATCAGCCCGAATTAAATGGGTGTGTTCTTGATCTACGACAAATTCTTATTGCAAGATGTATTATTTGTTACCTTGACTGCTAATTTTATGAAATCTGATGTAATTTTTTAAACTAATTTCATCCAAGAACCTGTTGATTAATACTTCTTTAATGAATGTGATTACATGCCAATTAATATTTAGTTCTTAAATTGGCTGGAAAATTAGTGGACACGCTCAATTGGCCGTTGCTTATTGTCGTTCGTCGTTCACCCATTTTTCATCAAACTCGGTCAATCGGTTCGGGGACGGCGGCGGCAATCTTTCCCAACGGTCCGGAAAGTTGGCGGCGGTTTCGTCCCATTCCGCATCAAACGGTGCGAGCTTTTGCAGTCGTGCATCATCAGGCACACGTCCGCTTTGTTTTCTTGTCGCGGGTCGATTGGATTCCGAGTTTTGTCCCTAAGGTTTGTTTGTGGTTGAATTGATCGAATTAAGATGTAAAATTCGTTACTAGGTGATAAATATCGTTAACAAAAATAGATTTTCTTCAGTTGCTTGTTGATTTTCATGCATCAATAATTTTGAATTCGTTCAAATATTCCTCAATTTGACTACGAAAATCACTTCGATGAAATCTGTTACAATTCTCCAGCAACTGGCCTATTGAGACGGATAATTGGCATAAAACTGCGTTAACAAGCAATTCCTCCTTTATTAAATTTCAGACCCTGTGACCCGTAATTAGTTTTGTTAAACTAAATTGGCACGCGTTGATTTTGCAACACAATATAAATTATATTAAAACCTTATTGCTAATTGCATTAATTTAACTTCGCTTCATTGGTAATAAAAGTTTTGTATACAACACGGAATTTTAAACAATGAGGAACACAAGTACAAAGTATTAATTAGCTCAAATCTAGATTGTATAATCGTGGATTCCTTTGTCAGTGATTTGACCCATATGTGGAACATTGTTTGAACTGTCTTGCAATTTTTATGTTGCTAAAATGATTGCAAATCCTGAAATACAGAAGCTAATACAAACGATTTAAATTGTGATTAATTGCCAGACAGAGGATGTTGCAAAAACTCCATTTAAACTTCACAATTTGTACGGAAAGCTGCTTGTCAGTTATACACTTCCAATTACGATTTCGCCGTAATCTTTATTAAAGCACACGGTATACAGATTTTCGAACGCTACACAAGTATACTATTAAAACTTTTTGAGGTCTCACTCGGGCAAATTGTAAAACTTGTATACAATAGGGCGATGCAGTTTCCGAGTTAACGGAAAAGTTCCCGTCGAGTTTTCAAGCGGAATCATGTTCATATGTCAGCAGGGAAGAAGAATTTATTATGTATCTTTTTAAAAATAAGTTGCCGGGTTAAACAATCATAAAACAGTGTTGTGGTAGTTTGTCACCATGATCTATTGGCAAATCGATAACTATGAATAAACAAGCAAAAAGCTATAAAATAACTCTGCTACATTTAGGTCAATCTTTTATCAACTTCAGTCCCGATTTTGTCGGCGAATAATATTTTTACTCTTGAATTTTTAATTTATCCTCAAACTTTCGATAAAACTTACGAATGTAACCCTTGTTCCATAATAAATCTTGAAAATTTTAATTAAAACTCAGTTATAGAAAGAATATCAGAAGTTTGAGAATTTCATTAAAACTAAATACAGGTTCATGGATTATTTTAAAAGCCGCAAGTAAAATAAAATACTTTGAAGAAAAGTTGTAGGGTTTAATATAAATCGTCATTAGTATTCCACAGGGTTAGAAAAAAATGCGCATAAATAATGTTTTGTTTTAAGAATTTCCTGAAGATTTTATTATATAAATTAAATAATAAAATAATGGCCATAGATATAACAACTTACTGTATAGGACAAAACTAGAGCGACTATCTTAAATATTAAATAAAATTTTAAAAACTTTATATAGAGTGTTTCATAACTTATCCGAATTTTTTTTAACCAGATATGTACTTCCAAATAATATGTCGATTTCTTAAAAAAAAAATCTATTAAAAGTCCAACAGGAAAAATGTTAAAGTTTATAACAAACCTTATTCTAAAAAAACTGTTCAAAGTTTTCTCCATTGACCTGCAAGCAAACTTGGGCCCGACTTATCCAATTTCGTCGCACTAGTTCCAACGTTCCTATTTGCGGCTGTTTCCGGAGACGCAGATTATAGGCAGCCGTTGTGATACTATATTTTGTACTTCCGTACGGTATACTTCGGTTAAAACAACAAAAAACAGATAAAAATTGTTTAGGTTACAATAATTGAAAATATTAAGAAGTATACACTGCATAAAAAAGTTGTAAAGTAAGGTTTGTTACAGACTAACATTTTTTATCTTTTTTCTATTGAATTTTTATTAGAATTTTTTTTAAGTAATCGACTTAATATTTAGAAGTGTATATCTGGTTAAAAAAATTCGAATAAGTTATAAAACACACTTTATACATGATAATTTACAAATACCAAAAAAATATATAGTCTATAAATTATTAAATATTAAGTTATCCTAATTAATTTTTCAAAATAAATGATGTTAGAAAGTAATTAATAACGCTACAAGATTATATTGAAAAATTATTTAATCAGATATTCAAAATATCATTTTTGTTTCATTAAATATAATGAGATGGGATAGCTTTATTATTTTTCATGATACAACATCTACTTGCATCATAACATTATTAGAGCTTATAAGAAATTAGGTCGTATATGGCTTCAACAATGTTTGTTTTGCTTCAGGCAAACAGGAAATTTTGTAATACGAGTAAACATAATATTCTGCTAAAATGAAAATGAAATCTTATATTTCAAAATGACAAAAGGACATACACCACCATTAACAAGTTTCTGCTGTAACATGATGATGATACACACATCGTAAACGTTCCAGTGAAATCTAATATCCCAACTCCAGGACCAATTTCCAAAAGCATCAAACGACAGAAAACGCACGCAAAAAAACTCAGCCAATCGCTCGCAGACGAATGAATGAAATCGCTATCGTTTCGAGGTTAAATACCGGGCCGAAAGAAATTACTTTCGCTCTCGTTTCGTGCACCCATGGAATCCGATCGCGGACCGATATTGACCCACATGTCGGTGCGCTGCATCGACGGAGGTCGTAACTTCAGAAAAATTTAATAATTTCGAACGGCCCGTTGTATTATAGGTATCTTTTTGTTGTAACTGGTGACCTAAGGTAATTGGAAAATTGGACGACGTCCCGGGAGATCGGAGCGGCACAAAAGGCTGACGGCGTGGAATTTTTTTCTTTGTGTTCCATGTTGGCTTCCATGCTTGACACCAGTAAATGTTGCTTTTAAAAGGCTGATTAATTTCTCGTCAAGTAGTTATCGAGTAGTAAAATTGGACAATATGCAATTAGTGTAATTAATGTTTGTAACTCAATTATTAATACGCATTATAAAACAATTTAACATACTGTCTAATTATAGAGAAGATTTATTACGCGTATGAATGCCGTTCGGGATTTGATTGACGCACGGAGAGACATTCAACTAATCGCATTATAGACGCCTCCCTAATACAAAATAATTGATTGCCAAATTTAATGGGAGCCATTTCGCTTTAAATTAACTAATTCCACTTACGTGTGTTAAATGACACGTAGTCAAGCCAAACGCTACTAAAAAGTTTATGTTCCCATTCTCTTTTAATTAAAACATAGATTTGCCAAAATCTCATCCACGTTAACGTAACATTTATTAGAAGCTAAAATTACTATGATTACTAGTATATTTCATATCTCCCTTTATTGTAAACACTTTCCAACTTCAATAGAAAGTTAATAATTATAACACAAAGAAGAAGGAAGGTATACAATTTTCTAAAAGACAAACGTTATAATTATCACACCTTGTCTATAATTTTGTATTATTTCTTTGGCTTCTTTTGAATAACTTTCTGATATTATAATTATAAAAAATCCCCTAAAGAAAACGTAGCGGAAATTTTTGAATACTTTGAATATTCGTTTTTATATAAGCACTGATTAATGTTTACCGTATAAAATTCTGATAGGACGTCAAAAAGCTTTAAGTGACACAGCAAAAATGTTGCCTCCTAAGCTCGATATAAATACAACACGATGTTATTCAAATATTCGTATTTGTGTTCGATTTAAAATGTGTCGTTTGCTAACTAAATCAAAACTTTATCACTTCATGCCTCGTATCGATCGCTTAATCAAGCTTCAGTCGATGTTTTCAATTTATTTCAGTAAACAAAGATTGCACGATAAGTAAACTTTTCAATTTAGATTTAAAAGGTAAGCGGTTTAAGTATGTGAAAGCATCCATCAGTTGAAGCTTTGTGATTTTAATTATTGATGTAATGTACCCACACAATGTATATAATTAATAGATCGATAAGTTCGATACACCTACTTAATATTACGTCAAACATTGTACCAGAAAATTAACTTGAACTTGATCAAACGAATTCTAGGCCGATTATTATGTAACTTTCTCTGAGTAGCAGTATAAAAGCGAAACTGATCTAGTAAAAAAGCATAGTTTAATAATTCTATCCGTTTGTGAAACATGGCTTTCAAAGTAAGTATTAGTTCGACCTCAGGAATACATTAACAAATATTTATTTTAGTTCGTAGCTTTCGCCGCTCTCTTGGCCGCCGCCAATGCCGGACTCATCAGCAGCCCCTACCACGCTGCCCCCGCAGCTCCTTTGGCTTACGCCGCCCCAGTGGCCAAATACGCCGCCCCTCTTGCCATAGCCAAGACCGTAGTTCAAGAAGAATACGACCCACATCCACAATACAACTACGGCTACGAAGTACAAGACGGTTTGACCGGAGACAGCAAGTCCCAACACGAATCTCGTGACGGAGACGTAGTACAAGGAAGCTACTCCCTCATCGACGCCGATGGCCACAAACGTACCGTCCACTACACCGCTGACCCAGTCCACGGATTCAACGCTGAAGTCACCAGGGAACCACTCGGAGCCAAGGCTGTAGCTCCAGTCGTTGCTAAAGTAGCCGCCCCCTTGGCTTACGCCGCTCCAGTTGCCAAGATCGCCGCCCCTCTTGCCTACTCTGCTCCAGCCGTTGCTAAAGTAGCCGCTCCATTGGCCTATGCCGCCCCAGTTGCCAAGATCGCTGCTCCTCTTGCCTACTCTGCTCCAGCTGCCCACTCTTACTACCACTAAATTAGACTGATTATGTTATTTATTTATTTATTCAAATAAAAAAGCAAATTTATATATGGGTTTAACTATCAAGTCAAGTTAAGTTTTAAAATATTTAAGAATGATTCTGATATAAGGTAGAAAAGTTTAGGAGATAATTAATTAATTTAAAAATCTATAAATTATAAACTAAAAGATTTAAGTAGGATTTATATTCAATTCATCATTTATTGAGGTTCTTCATAACTAATCTTCGAGAAGATAGAAACCTTTTTTATCAGAAAATTTCACGTTAAATTTTACAAAATAAACAGATTTTTATTTTTTATAATAATAACCATAATAATAATAATACTTTTTTAGATCATATTTTATATTAACACACTATAGGCGGGTATCAAAATAGTCCAAACTAAGTTGTTGAATGATAACAAAAAATAAGAGATAATTCTTTTAGTTCCGTATGTAAACCAATAGAGTACAAGTATGTCACCCCGCTTTTAAAATAAGTACATTCAAAAAAGTAAAAATTACCCGACCCGCTAACAATCAACAGTTCTCAAGACGGGTATTTTTACCCGACCCGCTTATAAGGTGTTAAAATTTGTTATAAATCATTATTATCCATTATCAATTACACATCAATTAATTATAGACGTTAATACACATAATAAATTGGTGGTTTTTAAATTAAAATAAGTTATTTCTATTTAAATTTTATTTGAACAAATAAATAATCAGTCTCATTCGCATCTATAAATATCAGGAAGTCATTTTGATTATGTTAAACACCCCCTTAATTGCTATTTAAGGGCTTAAAAGTGCAACTATTTTTTAGGTAATTAGAATTTTCTTCTTGACTTAATTCTAATGTAGAATTTATTGAATGTGTTCATAAATGTGGAATTAATTTAAATAAATCCTATTTTGTTAATGACAGTATTTTCGATACTGAATTTTATTCAATAAATGATTCAAATTTAAATAAGTTTTTCACATATTTTATTATAGTAATAAATAAATAAATATCATAAATAATTTAATTTAGTGGTAGTAAGAAGAAACTAATTTAGCTGCTGGAGTAGAGTAGCCGTATGGAGAAGCGATTTTGGCAATTGGGGCGGCATAGGTCAATGGAGCAGCAACTTTAGCAACGACTGGAGCTACAGCTTTGACAGCAAGTGGTTCTCTGATGACTTCGGCGTTGAATCCGTGGATTGGGTCAGCGGTGTATTGGACGGTACGTTTGTGGCCATCGGCGTCGATGAGGGAGTAGCTTCCTTGTACTACGTCTCCGTCACGAGATTCGTGTTGGGACTTGCTGTCTCCGGTCAAACCGTCTTGTACCTCGTAGCCGTAGTTGTATTGTGGGTGAGGGTCGTATTCTTCTTGAACCACGGTCTTGGCTACGGCAAGAGGGGCGGCGTATTTAGCTACTGGAGCGGCATAGGCCAAAGAAGCTACTGGAGCAGCTTGGTAAGGGGTGCTTAGAAGGCCGGCGTTGGCAGCAGCCACGAGAACAGCGAAAGCTACGAACTAAATAATAAATTTAATTTATGAAGGTATAACTTTTAAGTCGATTACCTTAAATACCATGTTGATCATGCGACTAAACGTCTGTAACTGCTTAAACTAGATGATAATGTTTCATTTTTATACTCCAACTGAAAGCAGTTTATCTATGAAGTTCAAGTTTATATTGAATTATGTAAGAAAATTGGAATAAATTTGAAATATTACCTTTCTTATATCTACCTTGTCGCTGTAATTTCAACCATTTTAAATTAATTATTTCACGGATATTTCTTTAAATTATTATCAAATTATTAAATAATATTCAAATAAAAATTATTTATGTTTTAATTAGCGAAATATTTGGAATGTTATCTATTGTAATTTTAACATTCCTGACCTAAAATATTATTAATTATTGTTGCACATTTAATGTTGAATTCATTAATTTTTAATTAGTCCAAACATATTGAGAAAGTAATTAATTTTATTCTAAAGGAACAGGTTGACCACTGTTCTTGAACTTGATTGTGTTGTATAATATCAGATGTATTATGTGGTGGATTTTCTTGTTAGTATAAAAGAGGTGATTAGTTTTAACTGAATTACAGTTTCATTTGTAATTTAAACGTATCAACATGGCATTTAAGGTAAATATTACAAAATATTAATTTGAAATTAGTTTGGATAAAATGAAAATAATTTTATATTGTGTATAGTTCGTAGCTTTCGCCGCTCTCGTAGCTGCCGCCAACGCCGGCCTCCTCAGCACCCCATATCAAGCTGCTCCAGTAGCTTCTTTGGCTTATGCCGCTCCAGTAGCTAAATACACCGCTCCTCTTGCCGTAGCCAAGACCGTTGTACAAGAAGAATACGACCCTCACCCACAATACAACTACGGCTACGAAGTGCAAGACGGTTTGACCGGAGACAGCAAGTCCCAACACGAATCTCGTGACGGAGACGTGGTACAAGGAAGCTACTCCCTCATCGACGCCGATGGCCACAAACGTACCGTCCAATACACCGCTGACCCAATCCACGGATTCAACGCCGAAGTCATCAGAGAACCACTTGCAGTCAAGGCTGTAGCTCCAGTCGTTGCTAAAGTTGCCGCTCCATTAGCCTATGCCGCCCCAATTGCCAAAATCGCTTCTCCATACGGCTACTCTGCTCCAGCAGCCAAATTAGTTTCTTCTTACTACCACTAAATTAAATTATTTATGATATTTATTTATTTATTATTATAATAAAATATTCGAAAAACTTATTTAAGTTTGAATCATTTATAAGAAATAGACTTTTTAATAAAAAAATATTTTGAATGAAATTCAGTATTGTCGAAAACAGTGTGATTAAGGAAATAGAATTTATTTAATTAATTCTCCATTTATGCACACATACATTAAATTCTAGATGCACTTTTTAAGCCCTTAAATAGCAATTAAGGGGGTGTTTTACATAATCAAAATGACTTTCTGATATTTATAGATGCAAATATTCAATATTTGCCAGCAAAGTAATTAATTGGAAGGATTTGTTGACACTTGTTTGTTACATGTTCCATGTTATACAAACACTGCAGGCAACAATTCCACTTTGTGCAATGTTGTGCTTGGTCAACTAATTTAATACTGATCTAGTCCGTTATTAATATGCAATTATGTTAATTGTTTTTTTTCTGAATTATAAGTTCTATATATTTTGAGAATTTTCATTAAAATACTAATTTGACGGGTCAAATACTTAATCCAAATTAATTTCCTTTATCTAATAATAAAGACATTTCTATCTAATTTAAAATTAAGATTATTTTACTTTATAATTTATGATTATTTCCAGAATATGATTCGTTAAACTAAATTGATATTTCTTTTACGTACTTAATTCCTTGAAATTGAATTCATTTATATTTTTGTGTCATTAAATCAGAAGATAAGATCATTTTGCATAAATTATATTTAAATAAATCAATAAATTATGTTCAGTCTGTTAGTGCTACTCAGAAGAAGCTGCTTTAACTACTGAAGCAGAGTAGAGCAATGGGGCGCATACTTTAGCAACGGCTGAAGTAACTGCTTTGACTGCGAGAAATTCTTTGCTGTCTTCAACGTTGAATTCGTAGATTGGATAATCGGTTTAATGAACTGTTTGTGCAGAAAAAGAAATCTGATATATTATTTTGCTTTAACTTTATTTCAATAAATAAATAAATAACATTTTCAGTCTGATTTAGTGGTAGTAAGAGTGGGCAGCTGGAGCAGAGTAAGCAAGGGGAGCGGCGATTTTGGCAACTGGGGCAGCATAGGACAATGGAGCGGCGATCTTGGCAACTGGGGCAGCATAGGACAATGGAGCGGCGATCTTGGCAACTGGAGCGGCATAAGCCAATGGGGCGGCTACTTTAGCAACGACTGGAGCTACAGCTTTGACGGCCAAAGGTTCCCTGGTGACTTCAGCGTTGAATCCGTGAACTGGGTCAGCGGTGTAGTGGACGGTACGTTTATGGCCATCGGCGTCGATGAGGGAGTAGCTTCCTTGTACTACATCTCCGTCACGAGATTCGTGTTGGGATTTGCTGTCTCCGGTCAAACCGTCTTGTACTTCGTAGCCGTAGTTGTATTGTGGGTGAGGGTCGTATTCTTCTTGAACCACGGTCTTGGCTACGGCAAGAGGGGCGGCGTATTTAGCTACTGGGGCGGCATAGGCCAAAGAAGCTACTGGAGCAGCATGGTAAGGGGCGCTGAGGAGGCCGGCGTTGGCGGCAGCTACGAGAGCGGCAAAAGCTACGAACTAAAATAGAAATTTTTATTATTAATTTAAAATAACATATGTAATAATACCACATACTTTGAAAGCCATGTTTGAAGTTTGAGTGACCAAGTTGATCTGTATCACTACTTAAGATATACCCACTTTTATATCAAAATTCTATCCCGCCTTTGATACTGACAAGTTCAAGACTATTCAAATCTATTGTACAATATTCTATGAACAAGGTTTACAGCCTAGAGCGTTTGCATAATTAGATATAATCAAGAATTTTATCTACTGCTCACGATAATTAAACGGTTTCTTAATGGTTTGAACTAATTTTATAGAATTAATTTTCATAATTGTGGCTACTAAGTTTACAATGTATATATAGAACTTTTATTTTCATTGTTAATAGAACAATATGGGTAAATAAAATTTCATTTATTATTTTTAAAATACGGAAGTAACTGACCTTATAAATATAAAACTAAATAGATGCATGATGAAACTAACATTCTTCGTAAAGGTATTTCTAAACTTACATAATCTCAGAATCTAAACTTGAACTTGATCGACTATTTCTAGAGGTCGAACAATATCGAGTCTACTTTCATCAGGACTATATAAACTGATTTATTCACCTATTTGATACAGTTTTAGTTGATAACTTACACCATAGACATGGCCTTTAAGGTAAACAACATACAACTGTTTTATACAAGAAATAATTTTATTCATATAATTTATAGTTCGTAGCTTTCGCTGCTCTTGTAGCTGCCGCCAACGCAGGCCTCCTCAGCACACCTTACCACGCTGCTCCAGTAGCTTCTTTGGCTTATGCCGCTCCAGTAGCTAAATACGCCGCCCCTCTTGCCGTAGCCAAGACCGTAGTTCAAGAAGAATACGACCCTCACCCACAATACAACTACGGCTACGAAGTACAAGACGGTTTGACCGGAGACAGCAAATCCCAACACGAATCTCGTGACGGAGATGTAGTACAAGGAAGCTACTCCCTCATCGACGCCGATGGCCATAAACGTACCGTCCACTACACCGCTGACCCAGTTCACGGATTCAACGCTGAAGTCACCAGGGAACCATTGGCCGTCAAAGCTGTAGCACCAGTCGTTGCTAAAGTAGCCGCCCCATTGGCTTATGCCGCTCCAGTTGCCAAGATCGCGGCTCCATTGTCCTATGCCGCCCCAGTTGCCAAGATCGCCGCTCCACTGTCCTATGCTGCGCCAGTTGCCAAAATCGCCGCTCCCCTTGCTTACTCTGCTCCAGCTGCCCACTCTTACTACCACTAATTTAGACTGAATATGTTATTTATTTATTTATTGAAATAAAATTAAAGCAAAATAATATCTTGAATATTTCTATCCGCATAAACTTCCAGGAAATACATAATTACAGTAACAATATTTTCAAATATCTAAACTGAAGTCAAGGCCTAGTTATTTATACACCATATAAATATTTTCTAAAGAAGCAAAATTTATTTTCTATTAATATACAGTTTGATATTAACAAAAATGAATTTTAATAATTTCTTAAATTACTTTAACCATTTCATTAAAATATTTACTACACTTTAAATGGAAATTATAAAATAAGTTTATTTACTATATTCTGTATTCGGATTTTTCTAAATACGTTTTCATCATTTTTATAAAAAAATTTAAAACTCACTATACTATTATTTTACTTTTGTTTTAAATTCCTGCATGTTTAGATCTATTAGAACAATCAAAGGTTGGATAAAAGGTTATTAAATAATAAAAAATAATAAATAAAATAAGAAAAAAATAAATACATTACCACTGCTTATATGAATAATAAAATTGAATATGAAAAGAAAAATGTCTCCTACAATTAACAATTTAGAGTTTTTATATATTATAATATAATTAAATTTCAATATTTTTGTACTACTATATATATATATATACAATTTTTTCATTCTTCTAAAATTTTCTTTACACTACCTTATAGTAAAAGATGCAATTTTATATTGTTTTTATTGAAATAAATAATTAAATTACATAGTCAGTCTGATACTGGGCTATCTTCTCGAATATTAATTATGAAAAACCTCAATAAATGATGAAGTGAATATAAATCCTACATAAAAATAAATATTTTAGTTTATAATTTATAGATTTTGAAATTAATTAATTATTTCCTAAATTTTTTACCTTATATCAGAATCTTTCTTAAATATTTTAAAACTTATTTTGACTTGATAGTTAAACCCATATATAAATTTGCTTTTTTATTTGAATAAATAAATAAATAACATAATCAGTCTAATTTAGTGGTAGTAAGAGTGGGCAGCTGGAGCAGAGTAGGCAAGTGGAGCAGCGATTTTGGCAACTGGGGCGGCATAGGCTAATGGAGCGGCTACTTTAGCGACGGCTGGAGCAGAGTAGGTAAGTGGAGCGGCGATCTTGGCAACTGGAGCGGCGTAAGCCAAGGGGGCGGCTACTTTAGCAACGACTGGAGCTACAGCCTTGGCTCCAAGTGGTTCCCTGGTGACTTCAGCGTTGAATCCGTGGACTGGGTCAGCGGTGTAGTGGACGGTACGTTTGTGGCCATCGGCGTCGATGAGGGAGTAGCTTCCTTGTACCACGTCTCCGTCACGAGATTCGTGTTGGGACTTGCTGTCTCCGGTCAAACCGTCTTGCACTTCGTAGCCGTAGTTGTATTGTGGGTGTGGATCGTATTCTTCTTGTACAACAGTCTTGGCTACGGCAAGAGGAGCGGTGTATTTGGCAACTGGGGTGGCGTAGGCTAGTGGAGCAGCTTGGTAGGGGCTGCTGATGAGGCCGGCATTGGCTGCGGCTACAAGAGCGGCGAAAGCTACGAACTAAAATAAGAAAAAAATGTGGTTAAATTACCGTTTTTTATTACATTGTAGAAACTTACTTTGAAGGCCATGATTATTCCAGTCGGATTGAACTGTATCAACTACGATCTTAGCAGAAATTTTGCCGACTTTTATACTCACATCGGCATAATAGTCTATTACATTCTAGCCTTAAAACCACTTGATCAAGTTCAAGATTACGTTTGTGCATTGGGTAAATGGATTTAATGTCTCCAGGGTATTTGCATAACGCAGCCGAAATAATAAATCAAATGCCAAGAGATAAAATAGAATAACCGAATTCTCCAACAAAGTGAATTCCACTATAGAAACATATTTCACTGCTTTAGTTATTAGTGTTTAGTGTTTTGAAAAATTTCAAATGAATTATTATTATGATACAAAACTTGAATAATAAAAGTAGTCGAACTCTGGAAGTGAAATATGTAATAAAAATAGCATTTTCTCCGTAAATTAATACCACTTTCCCATTACAAACAGGAAATTAAACGCGTCTTCTAATCTAGAATGTAATTTTTATTCATCACACAGTTCAATCCTAACCAAATTTGTAGCGAAAATATATAATTCAAATGATGAAGCTGTAACACTTCATGCTTATTAATGTTTTGCATTCGAAATGTATTTTGAATAAAATTTAAAAACCCAACAGGATATACATAAAACAACGTTGTTAATAAAAATACGTTTATTCAAAATAAATTAAAATAAATTAAACCTCAATAATAATGCGCAAAGTAAGGTGTACGGTAAACGGCGGGATAGCCGTACAACAACGGGGTGTATTGCAACGAATACGACAACGGGTTAACGTAGTTAACGTGTTTGACGTGTCCCTCTAACGCTTTAGGCTCCACCGAGTTCGAAACAACGGGTGCGACAATATTGGATGGTAGGATCGGCGTCTTCCTCACGACCGCGTTGAACCCGTTTATCGGGTCGGCCGTGTAATCGACGATGCGTCTCGTGCCGTCCGGATCATTGAGGGAGTAGCTGCCGCGCACTACGTCGCCGTTCCGGGTCTCGATCTGGTTCTTGTTGTCGCCTGTGAACGGGTCCTGGACGTCGTAGCCGAAGGTGTAGTGCGGATCGGGGTCGTACTCTGCGTCTACGTGCGCCACCGGAGCAATCACGCCAGCATGAGAGGCGGCGACGAAAAACGCCAATACGACGAACTGCAATAAAACAATGATTTAACAAAAAAATTTGAATTTCATTATCTTCGAAACTGATACAATTACAAAAATGGTTGAATTTGGCACACTCCGGAAAAATCTTATAACTTTTTATTGTCAAACGGCAAAACTTTCTTTATATATTAATTTTTTTCGTAGAATAAGGACTTCAAAGCAAAATAATTATTACCTTTAGGTTTTAAGATAAAATTTATTTATTTATTTATTATTTTATTTGAAATAGATACATAATTTAATTTGACTTTAAAATGACGAAAAAAAATAATAATTAGATATATTCAATTTGCTGATGTTCTATATTGTCGTAGAGTAAATCAAATTAATTTAGTTTTCAATTTGTTAATCCCTTTTCAGTATTAGTAATTTGATTAAGCAAATGTTTATTGAATGTTTATTAAGCTCTAACAAATATTTCAAATAAAATTTGTGTTTAATGAAAACAATGTTTCAAAAATTATAATTTTAAATTATCGTTATAGTTTTGTTATTGATATAAACCAGTTTGAATAATTAATTAATTAAATAATATTAAATAATATTAAATAATTATTAAATAATAATTATTAAAGATTGAACAATAACTTTGTTGAATAATATATTGTTAGTTAAATACGACAATATTGATTTTAATTTAAATTAATTTTAATGAAAAAATATGTCACATAGAGACATATACAATAAATTACAATATTAAATACCAGTACAATCGGAAAAAGCATTATATATTAATAAATTATTAATAATTATAAACTATATTTATAAATTACTTTGAATCTGAACATGTCTGGTTTTTTTTTAATTTGTTTTACATAAAAAGTGATTTCTCATTAAAAGCTTCAACTTAAAATCATTGGTGTAATATCTGTATTTTTTATAACATTAATAAAAGAACTTTACCATCTGCATATTAATGAAAAA
This sequence comes from Aethina tumida, assembly GCF_024364675.1. NCBI lineage: Eukaryota > Metazoa > Arthropoda > Insecta > Coleoptera > Nitidulidae > Aethina > Aethina tumida. The sequence continues at coordinate 15,172,220 of NC_065437.1, read as the reverse complement.
TTTAGTTCTGAAACTTTATAATTTAATATACAATAAATGACAATATTAAATACCTCTACAATCAAAAAAAAATTATATATTAATAAACAATTAGTAATTATAAAATATATTCTTCATTACTTTCAATCTGAACATGATAGAAATTTTTAAAGAGCATCGTTTTGTTCCTCATAAAAAGTGATTTTTCATTAAATGCTTCAACTTAAAATGTTTGGTGTAATATCTGAGTAATAAAAGAACGTTTCTATCTGAATATTAATGCAAAACATAGTTCTGAAACTTTATAATTTAATTGTGTTTGTGGCATGTGATATTATGTTTTATAATATCCAATAAAATCGTAAATAATCAATCATGCCATAATATAACTTGGTAAATGGAAAATGGGAAAAGTTTCTTTGGTACGCTTAAGTAAGTCGACAAAAGAAACCTAAAAAATAAAATTAATATTTATTATATTGACGTCGGCAAAAGTTTTGCCGAGTTCGCGGTTTCGGTTCTGAAACAATTATACTCACTCAAAAATTCCTAAACTTTCTTATAAAACCAGTAATAATAATAATAATAATAATAATAATAATAATAATAATAATAATATATTTTCTAAATAAACATGCTGTTAGTTTTGATATCGATTTAATTAATCTTTTATTACCCAGGATAAAATCATCCATTAAGCCTTTTAGTGCTTTAGTCCACGATTTAATGGAAGATTAAGTAAATATTTATAAAAAAACTCTCTTACAGCATTATTTCAAAGCTCTCATTTCTTATTAGTCCCGTCTTAAAAAGTTTTAATGGAAAATCGATGATACACGGCACCAAGATAGAATCGAGGACCGCCAAATCCCCTTTTAAGATAAAAATCTTAATTTCGGCGAGAATTTCACCCGATAATACGGATTTGTGACATAATATTCGACTGCTAATACCCCGTAATTAATAGCGTTCGTGAAATTATTTTGAATTAGCGTAATCGATAAAAAAATGAATTAGCTTTAATCGCTGCCAAATTAAACAACTGAATTTTTTGTTTAAAAAATTCAGACCTGCAAAATATTTCATTATCTGACATTTTTCAGTGATTATGGATTTTCATTTCAAATTTAATAATTAATTTCTTCGCAATAACATTTACCATTCGGATTAAAATTGGAAATGTGAGTCATTTTCGTACAAATCAGGGGGGATGATTGACAAATATCATCATAGCTCAGCTAATTTGCATGAAATGTTTACAAATTATATATGAAAACATTCCTCGTGAATCAGTCTATTAGTGAGCACTGTATCAAAATTCGGAGTAGTTTAAACAGGCGGACTGGCATACAATCCCGATGAAGGAATTTAAATAACAAATATCCAACATACCAATTTGTAATTTACAAACAACCCTCTTAATGAAAAATATTAAAATGGCCAAAACTACAAATAAATTAGGTTTTAGTACTGAAAGACTTATTGTACACTAATATTAAAAAGTGATAAGTATAATAAATTATTAAATGAAACTAACCTTGAGGAGAGACATAGTTGAGCGATTTGTCGATCGGAACTGAACGTAGTGACGGATCGGGAACCCGGTAGCCGCGTTTATATAGGACACGGTGGAGATCCATCCAGCTTCCTAAAGAGCCATCACCACGCCCATCGTGGTGCACTTGCCCACGCTGCACAAAGCAAATAACCACGCTTGGCAGTGAGAAAAAATGATCTGCAACAAATTCTACTTATCAACGGGACGGGACGATAATTTATTATCTTGCAGTGCACTGACTTGGATTAACGGTCTTGGATTTCTTTGCGGGGTTGTTTTTTGTATTTGCACGGGAAACACATCGATTTATAATAATTATTCCCCGAATTAAATTTTAATCAAAGTGTTCAGTGCCTGATGGTTTTAAATTGTGTAAAACGTACTGAAATATTTGTAAATAATTTTAAATGATGATTCAATAAGTTTTTTGAAAAATTTATCTGTTTTTAAAAAAATAATAATTTGTGTGAAATAAATCATATTTATAAATATGTAAACAGATAAAATTTTTGTTAATCCATCTAACAATTGTTTAAATAATTTAAAACAAAAACAATAATTGAATCGTTTTAAAACATTTTATTTAAAAAATATGCAAAAACTTGACCCTGAATTAAATCTATTATTATCCCTACAAAACGGAGTGACTGGACATATTAGGATCGGTACAATGAACTCGCATTTAATTAAATGATCTAGAAAACCTAAACCTATTATAATAAATCAAAATGTGGGATTTCATCCTATACATCATATTTTTGGTACCGGTTATATTTTAAATTGTCCTCAAATGTGGGTTTTTACGATAATCTTATTAAAATCAGCCATTACTGCCAATATTATTCATTTTTTATTTTTGTTTCCTTTGTTCTCATTCTTACATCAAATACGTCACTGCAAATAAACGTTGTGGGACTTATATTTTCGAAGTGACGTAAAAGAGTTCGCTGCAAAAAACCCATTATTAGAAATCCACTTTATACATACAAAAATGTATGGTAATCAAAATATTAATTTTTGAATTTACCTATTTTAATATTATACACTAATTTCATTCATATTAAAGCCGTCACATTTTAATTTACTATTTATTCGTTTATTTTTAAATTAAAATTTAATATTGATTACATACAGTCGTGACCACAAATATAGCAACATATTAAAAAATAGTAGTATCTATATTAATGGTCAATTTAATTTTATTCTTTAAAAAAGTATGTACTTTTAATTTATTAATAGATCAATAAACTATAGCAACCTTTTACTTTGTGGTCTTTCATTGCTCTATTTGAATAAATAGATTCTAGTATTATTTAAAAATTGGAGGAACTGGCCAAAATTAAAGTTACCACACTCTATTCGTGTTCAGCTCAATTTAGAAAAATATATGTAACATTTTACACAATAGCAATATAGTGTATAAATATTGTATAAAACAATATTTTAACCATTCTTATTAAATAATAGAGTTGTTAGTTTAAGGAATTAAATATTTAAAAAGTTGCTTTAATAATGGCTATTGTATATGCAATGGGTTAAACATAAATTGCTGAAGTTGGTTATTGAATTTCCAAAAATCGGGATTAAATGAATAATACAATATATAAATTATTTAAATTACACAATAAAACAAATTTAAATTTAAAAATTAAATATTAAAATTTAACAAAAGAACATAATACCCCACAAAAATAAGGATATATAATACAATATAATTGAAAATAAAATGATAAAACGATATTAATTATAATATTAAATATAAATAATACAATTAAAGTGAAATTTTATATTTTAATACTGATAACGAATGTTATTAGACATTTTCTGTATATTTTTCGTAAAAAAATGTTAAAATAATATCGGTGTTGTTCATAAAAAATGTTGAAAATCGTGATGAATTATACATTCAAGACATACGCATCGTGAACGTTTTGGTCTATTAAACAATCTAATATGACGCATTAGAATGCAAGTAATGGTACAATTAGCTATTTAGGTAGCGTCTCTGTTAAGTCAATGTTAAGTTTTTATGAAATATGTCTCCATTATATGCGACATAAAAAAATGCCAGAATACTAATAGACGTTTCTAAATCAGATTTTGCTCGTGGTAATTTTGCCACAACATAAATTATCCAAAGCCGTTGTTGCGGCGCTCGTATTCGTCCCGTATTTCAAAGGATTTTCCAAGATATACTCGCACCATCCAATGTTTGATATTATAAAGGGAACTGTTATTGTGTTAAGACTTCGTTAAATAACGGCACATAAAAAACATCGTCTCTTAAGTAACAAGTTTCTATGGTTTACGGGCGGAAACTTGCGAGTTATTCGAGTAATTCGGTTAGAACGGCCGGGCACGAGCCCTTCTTCCATGTATTAATTCCCTAATAACTAACGGTGAATAATGTATGATTTAATTTCAACTTCTCTACACACTACATAAATTTCCATATTAATATTTACAATGTACGAGTGGGTCGCGACTTCGTTTGATACCGAAAGATGATTTAATTAAATTTAATTAAACACGTCGCTGGTTGCACTCCCGAATTATACTTTCCGCCGTGAACTTTGTTATTAAATCACAGGCTCCCTTTGCAGGGATGGTTCTAATTCGTCCGTTCCACTTTGCATGTAATAGTTTTAAATACGTAAGTTTATTTATAACATTTTGTATAATACGATAAAATTTCGTATGCTCTGAAACTTATAAACAACATAAAATACGTCCTGCCAAGCAATTTTCGACCCTTTCAGCGATCGTTCGAGCAAGACATCATGCCTGAAATACCACGTATCATTTACAATGTGCAACTCGATCACACTTGTAACATTTTGAGTTCGATTGTGCATTAAAAATACTCGTAACCTGTCCGCTTTATTGTTGGGGAAACGTCGACGTTTTTATTTTTATTTTGGATGCCCACATGAAAATGACCACACAGAAGTCAAAGCACAAACAATGAAATTGTTAATAGACAGGAAAAAAACTGGTTCGTTTATAACTGTGTTTGGTGGACATTATGATGTGTAATTATAGTAGTGGTCCACAAAAGGCGGCCGTTCGAAATATATATGCAAAACAGTTAACGATCCAGCTGAGATAAGACGAAATCGTGTACGGAACATCATTGTTGACATATAATTTCGTCGTATAATTATGCACATCACTCACAATCTCCTTTCCAATTGTAACAAATTCACGGCGATGCAACATAGAATTAAGAGTCATCCGTGAATAAAAACGCAATCAAATTTAAGGTGCATAGACCCGATTTACGATCCGTAGTGCATTTAGCGCTAAAAAACTTATTACCTATACAGTTATTTGTGGTTTCATATCCCATGAACTCATTTTTCCCGCTACGGTTTATTATGTTTAAGACCTTTGTGCTGTAATAAGTCTGAATAAGAATTCCCTTGAAAAATACACACTGATTTGAGGCAATTGTGGTGCGCACAAATGCAAATTTATGTAATTGAGGCAAAATAAGTCTTGTAGCAACCAATGAAGTCTTTTCTTGGTAATATTATGAAGTAAGTTCTCAGAAAGTATAACTTACAGAGATTTTAAGGCTGTTTTAAATCAACTGTACTAGATTTTAAATAAATAACAAAATATCTTTGATTAGTTTGGAAGTAAAAATATAACTATAATTTCTTGGGTGACATAAAATATATTTTCCAATCTAAAGATTATAATTTATTTTTATTTGATAGTTCAAATTTGAAATTTGTTTTATACTAAAGCAGAGAATAATAAAATAAATGGTCCCATAAGAACCAAAGTAATGTAGAGAAGCAAAACAAATTTTATTAAACGTACCCTGTGTGCATCTCGTCTGGGAATGTAGTTTACAGCAGTACAATAAAACTGAAACTGGCACATGCAGCGCATCCCACTAATTATGTCATTTTCTTTACGGCGTACTTGAAATTCATTCTTGCAATAAAGGTTTTTTTTACTGTCGTAATTTGATCTTGACATAGGCCAAACTGAAACAATTGTCATGCAGGCGATGCGCCAAATGGAAAGTTAAGAAATCATTATTCGAACTATAAAAGTTGTGGTACACCGGTCATCTAACATCAGTCGATCTTCGTTGATATCGTCTACTACTAAACATGGCATTCAAGGTAGGTTGCGGGGTTTAATAGTGCAATAAAAGTGCCAAGTGTTTCTAACTCGTCTCAATCTTTGTTTTGTTGTGCAGTTCATCGTATTCGCCGCCTTCGTGGCCGTAGCCAGGGGAGGAGTTATCAGTGCACCGGTCGCGGTCGCCGCCAAGATTTCCGACGCCACCTTCGACCCTAATCCTCAATACGCTTTCGCTTACGACGTGCAGGACACCCTCACCGGCGACTTCAAGAGCCAAAGCGAGGCGCGTAACGGCGACATTGTCCAGGGACAATACAGTCTAGTCGAACCTGACGGCACCCGTCGCGTCGTCGACTACGCTGCCGACCCCATCAACGGATTCAACGCCGTAGTCAGGAAGGAACCCTTGGTCCTGGCCGCCCCCGCTAAAGTTGTGGAACCCGCCGTTGAAGTGTTGCCCTCGAAAGTCGTCGCCGCCGAACCAGTAATCGCAGCTAGAGCCACCGCCAAAGTAGCCGCCCCCCTTGTTGCCAAAGCTGTTGCCGCCCCTCTTGTCGCCAAAGCTTTGCCAGCCAAGCAAGTGGTTGCTGCTCCGGTAGCTCGTGCCGCACCTGTGGTAGCAGCCCCGGCTTTCGCCGCCGCCTCCGCTCAACTCATCAGTGCTCCTTTGGTTCGCTCCGCTCCTCTTGTGGCCGCTCCCGCTCCCGTCGTTGCTCCGGCCGTTGCCGCTCCCGCGTACGCTAGATTAGCCTCCCCTTACCTTGCTGCTCCATTTGCAGCTCCTTTGACTTATGCTTATGTTTAGACCGACTGATAATTTACGATTTATTGTAAATATATAGATAAGAGCAAAGTTTAATTGTTTTACTCAGAAATTAATAATCTTAATTAATTTAAAATGAAACTAGTATCAAGCAAATTTAATCAGTTCAAAACAAAACAGATATCAAACAAAAAAAACACTCAATTTAAATACAAATTCTTTATTTAAATCACGTGAATTTCCATAATTAGTTCACAAATAACATCAACTTTTGTGCGATAATATTTACATTTACATACATGGATGTAATAATGTTTTTAACAATACTTAAACAACACAACATAAATGCAAATTTTATTATGTCGAATTATATTTTGATAAAGTGCAATTTAATAGTGTGTAAAAGTTGAGGCTTTCATGACCATTGTTTCAACAATATCTATAGTTGTTCAGGTTTATTGGTCGACGTTTGTTGGAATTATTTCCTATCTTCAGAGGTCTGATTTGGTTCGTGTCACTTTGACATCTGATTTTGGTGTTTTTGAGCACTGGTGTCCATATTTTATCGCTATGCAGATAAGAACGGCCAACTAACAGATCGAAATTTCTAGAAAATCATTGGTCTAAGTTGCCATTTAGTTGTCAATCAGATATCTAAGTGATACGAACCAAATCAGACCTCAGAAGATGCTAGCCACTCGTGCTAACGAAACGTTAGGAAATAATTCCAACAAATATCGACCAATAAACCTGAAAAACTATAGATAGTTTTATTGTGAAAATATTTGTTTAATTTGTAAAGTATATTTTTTATAATATTAATTTCTCGTTACTTTTGAATATGCCTTGTTTTGAAATTGCCTATGTTTTATTATTACCTTAAGAGGAATATGAACATTTTTTTTATAACTCAATTTTAATGGAAAAAAGAGAGACAAAAAAATGTATTCAATATAATCCGTCCGAGACATTTTTTATCAAAAAAGAATATTATACAAAAAAGTAACAGTTTTTTATTATATTTTCTAATAAATTAAATATGTTGTGTAATTATGGATACTCGTAAATATTGTGATAAAGTATAAAAATTTCTTCTAAACAAAATTTTAAAGAAAACATGAAATAATTTTAAATCTTCATTTATTAACAAGTATAAAAATATACAGTATATACAACAAACATTATAAAGATATACTAATTGAATCTACTAGAAGTCAGTCTGTCCTTAAACAACGGCATAAGACAATGGGGCGGCTACTCGCGTCAGAGGAGCGGCGGCCCAAGGGGCGGCTAAACGGGGCAAACCGGGCGCAACAGCCAACGGTGCGGGAGCAACAGCCAGTGGTGCGGGCGCAACTGCGGGAAGAGCGAAACGTGGAGCAACAGCCAGAGGAGCTGGGGCTGGAAGAGCGAAACGTGGAGCAACAGCTACTGGAGCCGGTGCGGCAAAAGCAACTGGAGCTGGAGCTGGAAGAGCCAAACGTGGGGCTACAGCTACTGGAGCCGGGGCGGCCACAGCAACTGGAGCCGGAGCTGGGAGAGCCACACGTGGGGCAACGGCCACTGGAGCTGGTACGACGGCCTTAGCGACGACGGGGGCGGCTACTGCCTGGGGCACTTTCCTGACGACGGCGTTGAAACCGTTGACGGGGTCGGCGGTGTAGTCGACAATGCGGCGGGTGCCGTCGGGGTCAGCGACTGTGTATTGTCCCTGGACGATGCCACCGTTGCGGCTTTCGACTTGGCTCTTGCTGTCTCCGGTCAGGGCGTCTTGGACGTCGTAAGCGAAGGAGTATTGAGGGTTGGGATCGAAGGTGTCGTCGGATAGCTTGGCCACTGCCACTGGAGCTGCTACCGCTGGAGCTGCCACTACTGGAGCACCGATTACTCCACCCCTTGCCACTGCGATCAAGGCAGCGAGGACAATGAACTGAAAAAACAAATCCTAAGTGTTAAAAACTGATGTTTCACTTATCACTGAATATGTACCTTGAATGCCATGTTTAAAAACCTGAGTATTGAACGGTCAACGTCGGAAGACTGATAACAAATCGCGGCCACTTTTTCTATTTATACCAATCGATGCGCCCAGTTTTCGTAAGCTCTAGCCCATCGGAATATCAATTAACGGAGTTGAAAAATTAATAATAGAAACTTATATAACTGTAACACAACTATTGACGAATTACGTTTGTGAAAGACATTTTGTCATTCTTTGTATTCACTTTACCTTCTTCGTCTTAAGAAATCAAAGGACGAAACATATTACATAACCGACAGTTTCATTAAAACTTTTCTTGTACTTAAGTACTGTAAAGATCTTAGAATTCATAGGGTTTGTTCAGCATCAACAATGCATGAAACAAATATGATATTCGTCCGTGTGCTGTGCATTTCTCAGGCAAGCGCCTCTCTGTTTTCCCATAAAAAGGCAATTTTCTAGGGAATACGGAACGACACTTTTCCAACTAGCTCGGTAATAGAACGAGTCAGAACTAACAATGAGATTTTATCTGGAATTTTTCTTTGATCATACACAATTGTAGATGGCTTATTATTTTGTTCCATATTTTTATTTTTTGTACTCAATATATTTTAATAAGGTCATTTCCATTATTTCAGGTAAGTATCAAAACTTCAGTTGTTGAGTAAGTAATTTAAGATTATAATTTGATTATGTATAAAATACATTAGATTTAAATTTTTTGATAGAGAAACGCATAAATTTATTTCGGTGAAATTGTTAGGAGAAAAAGAAATAGGGTAATTTCAAATGTGAATTATTTCACCGAATTCCAATCTATTGGTATTCATGACACTATTGGATCCTTTCTTTAATAGTGGTCGAAACTGATTTTATAATTCTTAGAAAGGCAAGTAAAATAAAATGTACTCAACGAGCAAGATTAAGGCACTACAATAAACTTGTATTTCACTCAATTTTAATAAATTATTGATATGCAATATTACTTTAAAATTTAGTTCTATGGTTTATTTGATCAGAAGATATAGATACGATACGTTGAATAATACCATTTTATATTTTGCTACAGATTGCAAAATATCTTTTATGACATTTGATGCCTACTCATTTATTTCAAAAATTCACTTAGAAAAGGTAGAAAATTAAAAATGTTGTGACAGATTTTTCTCTATATAATATTTAAAAAAATTAATCGAATCGGGTCATAGCTATGAATTTTAATGAGGTATCCCACATTTAATGAGTCACACTACATGTGCGTATGTGAAATCGAATTTAATAAAATTAATTTCTTGTATGGATGGGTTATACAATTAAATTTGTGTACGTACATGAAATTAATGCATGCATGTGTAATAAAAACGAAAAATTCCCTTGTTGTAGCATTTATTCAAATATTAAAAGAATTTTTGTTTTAATTATTCAATTTTAATTTTCCGGTATGAAATATTTTACACGGAAAAGTAAATATACAAATCTCATACTGTTATCATTTAATAAAGAATGCATGGAACAATAAAATAAAACCAGAAAAATAATATTTTGATGATTTAATAAAAGAAAATATGTACAAAAAGAATCTAGTCAGTCATATCTTAAACAACGGCAATCGGAGCTGGGGCAGCTAAGTAAGGGGAGGCTAGTCGGGCGAAGGCGGGGGCGACAGCGACAGGAGCGGCAGCAGGAACAGCCAGACGTGGAGCAACGGCAAGTGGGGCAGCCACAGCTTTGGCGGCAACGACTGGTGCAGCAACAGCCAATGGAGTCTTCCTCACGACAGCGTTGAAGCCGTTGATCGGATCGGCGATGTAGTCAACGATACGGCGAGTACCGTCGGGGTCGGCGACGGTGTATTGTCCCTGCACAATGCCGCCGTTACGGCTCTCCACCTGGCTCTTGCTGTCGCCGGTCAGGGCGTCTTGGACGTCGTAGGCGAAGGAGTATTGTGGGTTGGGGTCAAAGGTGGCGTCTGATATCTTGGCTGCCACCACCGGGGCGGCGACGACGGGCGCGCCGACAATTCCTCCCTTTGCAACTGCGATCAAAGCAGCGAGGACTACGAACTACAACAAAAACAGTTATTGAAGTAAAAGGCTGATTTAATGTATTTATCCCTTATGGATTTAGTCCTAAATCTATAACGTAAAGCAATATCAAACAACAAAGGTTTTGGTCAACAAAACACTAACTGCCACTAAGACGTTCTTTACGTCGTAGAAATAAACTGTTATATCCCCTATAACGACCCACGTTTCCCTTATCTCGTATCCGTTACCGAGGAATCTGTCGTAGTTCACCCCTCACGACACTGCACTAAAATTCCACCCGCCAGTCCATTCTTACCTTGAATGCCATGTTTACAGTTTTAATAAATCACCAGTGAGGTACGACTGATAGTGAACACTAGGCCACTAGTGGCTTATATATTATTGATGTTGAATGTACACTGATTTCATAAGTATCTAACACCCATCCGGAATATTAATGGGCCAATTCGGCTGAGTGAATACGCTTTATCAATAACAATAAGCCCGGCGACTTTCTGTTTTCGATACAGTTTCGGCGCTGGTTTCTAAACTTCCAAATCAGAAGCGTTAACACGTACGACGATAATGGGCCGGCTCTAAACTATCGATTCGATGTTGCTAATCAAATTTTAAACACGAGAAATCTGGCTAATTGGAGGATTTGTAATGTCAATTCAATTTCTAAAATTTGTGACGGTTTTCAATGAAAACCAAAATTAACATGTTTAAAATGATAGACATATGACCAGGATAAACAAGGTAAAATTATGGATTTAAACCAACCTGTCTACCCCTCAATGTTTCAAACATTTGCTTTTAATAAATGTTGTCTATAAATATTAAATTAGTTGCTGTATTAATTGTAAGTTTCATTACAATATTCAAATATTGTTAGTAACGGCCTGTTTTTCTATGTTTTACGGGATGAGTGCATAACTGAATTAATATCACCGTTTGTAACCTCCTGTGCTAAAGGGAATTAGTTACCACTACGGAGTTTAGACAATTATTTAACGAGTTGTAAATGATTTCGAAACTTAATCAAACACTAGAAAAAAGTTATAAACTGTTTATATGTAAATAAATTTAGAATATTATATATTACAGGAAGTATTTTATTAGTTTATGATATCACTTTCAAATAACTAAGTAGAAAATCGATAACGGAGATGACGAACTTTTTATACAGACTAAACGATTGACTCAAAGGAACCCCATTGTTTTTGGTTTATTTAGTCCTTTAAGGAAGATGAATGGCATCTAGATGAATAGGTAAGCCTCGAGTTCTGCTTTATTTGCAGAAAGTTTATAATTTTTTAAATTAAAAAACTTTGTATAAGATTCTTTGTGTTGGGAGTGCTGAGTTAATAAGATATTATAGTTTGCTGTCACTTCCGTCGGTGCAGCAAGCTGCACTGTGGATTTTTTCCAGTTTTAATTAAAATTACAAAGATCGCTAATAGTAAATTTAATTGGTTTTAGTATAATATACAATTCTTATGGTCCAACGAATCAGTGTCCAGGCTGAATTTTCATCTATACAGTGATGGTCATTATTATAGCAAGTTTTTAAAATATTTCAGCCATAATTTTATTAATGTGAACTGTTAAAATAATATATTAATATAATATTAAAATATAATTAATAATATAATGTTAATTTACTATTGTTGTTTTATACTGTATTATACAAACTACTATATTTTTTAAAGATTAAATCTGTTTGATTTAATTTGATATTAACACTTTTTATGTGGCATAAACCATTTTCTGAATATATATATAATATAAGTCTATATTCCTATAAATTTTCTGCGCTGAATTCATTAAAATTTATAAATTTTTTATGTCGAATTGGTAAAAACGGTGTACGAGGTTTAACATAAGCAGAACCATCAATCTAAATTAAATTTAGACAAGTCACTATAACTATTCTTCCCCACTGTTCTGTGGTCCAGTGAATCTGCCAAAATTAGGCCTTCACATTTCTTGTAGCTCTGGGGAGAAACAAACTCTTATCCACTATTCAGCTTCTCACAGTCCTTAAACTAATTTTAGGAAGTCCTAGTTTAATTTCTATTGACAATAAGATTGGATCTATTTTTTTAGAAGCCAGTTGGTCAACTAAACAGTTTCTCTAATTATTTAATAATGCAGTAAACGATTGATTATCTATTTACCGATTTTTTTTTCAAATTTTTTGAATTCATCAAAAATTTTTTCATTCGATTTCTTCAAATTTTATATTAGTACAAAAACAATTCAGTTATTTAGCCACCTCTTTTTGTTTCTCTCGTTTTTGATAACGCTGAATTTAATTTTTTTTTATAGGAACAATGAAAGGCTATAAAGTAAAAAGTTGTAATAATTTTGTTCATTGAAAAATAAAACGGTACACAATTTTTTAAAAAATAAAATTAGATTGATCACTTGCATAATACATAACAATAAAAGAAAAAGGAATAAACATTATTGGTACTGGCGAGTACAACTCATATTTCTAATATATATTATAAAGTGCTATAGTTATAGCCACTTCATTTTATAGACAGAGAAAACTGATTAAAATTATTGCACTGTCTTTAATTAAAGCTAAAACTGGTCAACTTTGCATGTACTGCAAATAGTTTTGAAACATTAATTTGTTACCCGTAGATTGATTAAAGTACAAAATAAATATTATTTTAGTCATGTACTGTTGTACTGAAAGTTAAATTCAAAACAACGTTCATTTAATCAAAGTTTTCAAGAAAAACATTGCTATGATAAATGCACAATCACTAAACTCCGCTGTTGTGTATTTTGTAGTCCAAATATTTTTCCGGTTTGATTAATAGACTGATAGTATCCTTCCTTTCATAACTTTCCTAGATGCGCCGTTTGTTCGTAACGCGACAGTTTTCGACGGTGTTATCCATTAAAATGTATTCCGAATGTGAATATGGACTAAGTGGGACACGACGAAAACAATCGGCAAGGCCGTCTCGATGTACCGAACGATCACGTAATCGAAATGCGAGTGAAACGTGAAATTATTTCGTAGCCTTTTCGAGCGATCCACGAAAAACGGCTCAATGAAATTACAATGCAACGAGCTGTTGCGTTTTAATTTTCAGCTGTCGAAGCAAGCGAAAAGTTCTGTGGAGCAGTTGTAAATTAGCTGAACAATTTTTTAAAAATTATCACAAATTGAACACTCCAGATGTTTTAACTAAAACTAATCACTGAACTTAAACAGGTGTGAGCAGTTCTTCCAATAAAATCAAAAACTTTTATTTTAGTTAACATTTCCTCTATCCTGGAGCTTTTCTCGGTACTTAAGCCATTAGTAAACCACCGGAATCATTAATTCAAAACAATATTCACAACATTACCAGAACGAAAGCACTAAATCCGTCACACGAACTTAGCACCGAGCAAATGCATTTTAAATTAAAATCGTCGTCGTTCCCTTAAAACTTTATGCAAATAACACATTGAACATGGCTGTATTTGAAATTCCTGTTTAACTACAACGCTTGGTATGAACTCACTTCAACAAACTATTTCGACTTTCCCAATAATATAGTTCATTTTAACAGATTTGTTTTTTTTTCTAGTGGTGGTGACAGCATAATAGAAAAGTAATTAACCAAATTAATAATTGAACAGTATACAATATAACCTAATTTACTGAAGCCGACGTGTAATTATCAATCAAAACAGTAAACAGTAATGCTAATTCCTGCCGTATGTTCCTGTTTAGTTATGTCGGTTTAGATTGACACAGTTAATTTCATTGTACAATGGCGACACTTCTAGTATACCGAAGGAAATGTGTCTTGGATCGAGGAAGTCAGACGCACCTAAACCACAACCGTTCCGTAGATAAACAACTCCTACTGCAACGGTCAGATGCAAAATGTATTGTTTAGATAACGTCTTGTTTAGAACAAAAATTCCACTATCGGAGCTTTATTCAATTACATCGAACAAAAGGAGAATTTTCCTCTTTGTCCCATATAAAACGTAAATTTGATTATTGGACGATCACGAACTGCGTCCCGAAACAATGCTTTCAGTACGCGTAAGAGAAAAAAAGAAAGGGACATTACTTAAGAAACATAAGTCTGTGACACGAATCGCCAAACGGTTTTTTTAAAAGTCGAACACAACCACGCCCGATCTGTTACGCCGCCGACATTGACACAGATAATTTTGATACTTGCACTTTTCATAAATTTTTGCACAATAATGGCGCGCGCGGCCGCTCCACTTTTTTTCGTTGTTATATAATGTCGGCTAATTAATAAATTAATGCGAGGTGTCGTTTTGGCGGATTGTCGGTTGCGAAACGGTTTTAATGTGGATCGATACATGTTTGTGGTATTGGTCGGTTTGGACATGCCTAGTTTGGAGAAACTATGAAAGTGTAATTAGGATTTTGATCAATGTTTTTGGTAAATGAATAATATAATTCGAATACATTAATGCACTAATTAAAACTTTCAAAGCCTTTACGTGTTTGAATGGTTATAATAATTTTGACACATTTCATCAGCAATATTAAACACTAATTAACTGGGATAAATACATTTGAATTGCGAGATTAACAAACCGAATCAGAAACAAAAGTGTGCTTTCGAAAACGAGCTAAATAGAATAGTTATTGAAGTTTATTTTCCTCATTGACCTCCAGGATAAAATACTGAAGTGTCTATAACGTTTTACGAGCGCAGTAACTCCTTTGGGAAATGCCGTGAAGGTTGTGTACGAACTTTTTACATTAATAAATTACGGTAGCCCGCGATGAAGTTTTAAAACTGCAGTGATAAAAGGTATATTGTGCGAAATTTATTATATTGCATATTTAACAGAGCAGTGCATGTATTGATTACCCGTATGATTTAGACACAGCGATCGGAATTTGTGGCTATGGATTTCCCCTTCAAGGATAATCCTTTATGTTAAACTGACACGTGACATGTTGATCTGACACACCGATGCAATAATTACTGCACAATTAACTAAGACGTTTTTAATCAACTAGTTGTTTGTAACAGTGTAAATTTGTTTCCATCAAGGATGTAAGCGCTGAAAAATCGGTGTAATTTTAAAGCATCGCGGACGTGATATATCTGGTGAAAACAAAAACTATCAACCGGAAACCTTTTAGGCGGCAGTAAATTAACTAATTTCGCCAGGAACCTATTTGGGCTGGCAGTAAATTAATTTTATCTTGTTTGGCAACGAGTGCAGTCAGGAACGGGTCTATGGTAATTATCCAATTTGGTTGAGAGATACTTTTATAAATCGGGCGTCGGGAAATTATTATGTCGGCTTGTTATGGAAAGTACGGCGCACACCCAATTTATTTGACTGATACCCAGATAAATCTTGGAGCCGATGCGCCGACTACGCGTGTCTATTCGACAATCCATCACTGTGCCAGTGAAGTTGTAAGGCAGTTTATTAGAAAAGGACGAGTTGACAAATAGTCGATGACAAGGAGGCCGGCTTTGTTTCAAATTGAAAGGAATCCGTCCGCCTTTGTATGAATATATATATACATATAGCAGGGTGCGAAATATCCTTTTATGCGAGCCCGGAATAACGGCCCCAAATTACAATCATCGCTCCGTGTTTTTCTTGAATTATATTTTATGGAGCACCTCCGGCCCGTGAATGTGAAACGGCCATTTTATAAAGTTACTCAAAAATCCGGCCTCTCGCTCGTTGCTTTTGTATCCCAACCACTCAACTTATTTGTTCATGCAATATTACACTAACGCTTTGTAATCTTATTTTATTATATTATGCATATTGTAAGTGTAGGATGCTGCTGCAAAATCCAATACAACGTCGTAACTTGCACGAACTGAATTGAATAGTCGCACGTGAGAAGCCCAATCTCACAATTTAATGTTCGAAAACCCTATAAATATCAAAAATCAAAACGTAATTCTGTGGTGAAAATTTGTAACATTGTTCATTTGTTCCATTATATATACAGTTTCACAAACTTTTAATTAACGCTGCTGTTTTAGTTCTAACGAAGTTATGCGGTTGATAAATTATACAATTCCAACATCATTAAATTATTTTATTAATTACCTTATTATTAAATATTCGTGTTTTAGAATGAAGAAATTTTTAGGATAAACTAAAATATTAAAACTAAGTCTTATTAAAGGTTTTTATTATTTTTTTAAATCTTGAGTATTCAATTAAACATCTAAATATTTTAATTATTATACCTTTTCTATTAGAACCAAATAATTTTTGGAATTAAAATATTAATGTCATTATTATGTTAATTTTCACAAAATATTAATAAACTGTCTGCCTTAAATAAAAATAATTATTAAGATTGAAAAATTAAATATAGTCATCAAATTTTTTCAACCTCTATTTTTTTTTATTTAAAAAATTCTTGGTATTTGTAAGTTAAATATCTTAAATGTAATTACTATATTATACTAAACTTCACGAAATTCTACAAAATCTTTTTGTGTTTTATTAAAAAAAGGATATTTATGAATTAAATATATTAAACGTAATTAATTTATTATATTAAACGTTCAAAATTCTAAAAAAACATTTGTGATTTCGTCCCAAGTAATTTTTGAAATGTTAATTTATTTCATTAATGGTCATAAAATTTTATTTAACAATTTTGTTTTTATTTATGATTATTAAATTAAATATATTTATCCCATTAATTTATTCTTTTTAAATATTTTTGTCAAGTAATTTAGAATTGAGAAATTAAGTCGTTATTCTATTAATATTCACAAAATAGTAATAAACATTTCCGCCTTAAATGTAAGTAATTATTAGGGTTGAAAAATTAAATAATTTCATGGTTCAAATTTTTTCAAGATCTCATTATTTTTAATAACTTAAACAAAATTCTAATAAACATTAGTGATTTCGTCTCAAGTAATTTTATAAATTTTTTTAATTAATTCATTAATTTATTTCATCAATCGACATAAAATTTAGAATCATCAAATTAATTAATTTAAAAAATGTTTTTGTTTTGTAATCAAGTAATTTTTAGATTTGAAAAATTAAATCATTATTCTATTAATCTTCACAAAATATTAAACATTTGTGTCATATATAATAATTAGGATTGTAAAAATAAATATCTTCCTCATCAAATTCTTTCAAGATTTTATTAAATGTTTGGTATATATAAATTAAATATCTTAAATGTAATTAATTTATTATATTAAACTTCACAAACAAAATTCTACTAAACGTTTGTAATTTGGTTCCAAATAGTTTTTTACATTTATAAATTAATTCATTAATTTATTTTATTAATTGTCACAAAATTATAATTAACCTTTTCTCTTTTCATTCCAAGAAAATTCAGGATTAACAAATTAAGAATTTTCGATGTCATTAATTTACTCTTTGTAAAAGTTTTTCGTTTGAAATTAAATAATTTTTAGAATTGAAAAATTTAGCTAATTATTTTGTTAGTCTTCATTAAATATTAATAAACGTTTGTGTATTAAATCATGTTAAGCAATTATTAGAATTGAAAAATTAAATATTTTTATCATTAAATTTTATTTACAATTAATTTTATTTATTAAATATTTAATAATTTTTTTATTGTTATAATCGTCACATAATCTCAATAAACATACTTTGATTCAATGTTTAGAGTTAATAATTTAAATATGTTTAATGTCAATTAGCTTATTTCCTTATTCCTTACAATTTAATAAATGTTTTGGTTCCAAGTTAATTGCAGGATAATACAAATTAAACAACTTGTGCCATTCATTAATTTATTTCATAAACCGTTGCAAAATTTTAATAAACGCTTGTATTTTGTTTCCGAATAAACATGTACAAAGTAATTAATTAATTACAATAATAGTCGCAAAATCTTCTAAACGGTGAGGCTCAAATAATTTAAGCTATTGAGAATTAAATTATTTGAAACGCCATCGCATTACTTGATTAACTGTGACAGATTCGTTAAAGACCCAGATCAAACGGCACAATCCTAGCAATAATTGTCCAGGTCAAACATGGCGAACGCCACTTTAACATGAAACCCAACACAATTGGATTATCCTTAAGAACCCATTCATATCGGTTAGTGCAGATTGCGTGCAATGACTACAGCGAATTCATTATGAGATGTGAATCTTAAGCGCGAGAAGTTTCCCGTGAACAATGTCCACGTATGAGACGGGAATTTTGATTATTAAGGCTTTGGCGGATTTGCCGCGCTACGATATAAAGTTGACGGGACAGTGTTTCATTATTTATGTGGTTTTTGTGTTTCATGTTTGGCACCAGTCCCGGAGGATTTTTTCCTTGTAATGTCGTTATGATGAAAATATGAATCAGCGGTTGACAGCCACTATGGGATTAGTCTGGATGACGGGAAACTCGACACAATAATCACTATCGTGTGTGATTAAAAGCAATTATTTTTTCAACATGCCATCGCGCTTGTTTATTTTGGATTATTTACCTTCAATATACAGCCAATTTCTGTTATTTGTCGCCCAGTATTTATTTAAAACTTTATATTTGTCATTCCTAGGTCCTGGTCATTATTAAGCAACTTATTAATATATATTTAATGTTAATTGTTTCTTCCAATATACATATATACATTCCAGTATACAGGACGTAAAAAAATGTATGGTTAAATTTATATTTTGGTCGAAATGTCCAATTTTGACTGGTAGGCACGAATAGTTTCTAGTAACGTGTTTAAACTTAATTTATAAAAATGACGTATTTACTCATATTAAATATTTATAGTGACAAAAAGTTTATTGTACCAACAAGATGCCTCAATTCTTTTTAACGTAAGACTCCTGAGACTGATTTTTATAAAGTGATATATTGAAACAACAATTTGTTCCTATATATTGAAGAAATGTGCTCTTAATAAATGTGTATCTACATGAAAATGATATTACAAATCCAAAATTATAACGGATTGATTATAAGACCAAAGTATCGATGTTTTGTCTTGGCTGTCCCAATAGCCAAACATCAACCCGATAGAAAATATGGAGGAAATGTTATGAATATGTTTATAATCAAATTCGACATAAAAATTTTATAAATTTAAACGAACTCAGCAATTCATGAAGTTTTGAAGGAATATGGGCTTCGTATATTCTGAAAATGATCAAGTTTATTCCAAGAAGGGTCAAAATTATAAAATAAAAAGGATTTTATACAAAGTGTTAATGTTAAATTAAACTACACAAGTTTAATCATTAGAAAACCCTTTCAAAATTAAAGTAGCTATATTTATGTTTAATTCATTTCAGAAGAATACTTTTTATAGTATTGTATAAAACATTTCCACCTCTATACAAAGTACTAATTGAAAATATGATACTAATTGAAGATATAACAAATATATGTTGCTTGTCTTTTTTTAAAGGCGATAAAAATCATTCAGAAAAAACACATTGCATTAAAAAAATTATTATATTAAATATAATATAAAAAATCGTTTTAATAAAATGTTTTTCATACATTTTAAAATTGCACATAAAATTTGTTTATAGTATCACCTCTTTTTACTGCATTATAACAAAAATTATTTAAATTACTAAAATTTAATTAATAAATTTTATTAAATACGATATACTTTGTTTTAATAAAATTGTTTCTCAAATTATATCGATGTTATAAAATTACACATATATTTTATGGCGAAAAATTTTATATGTTCGTAATAAAAATATTTTATAGATATATCAAATAAAATTCATCCATAAATATTCGTACTAAAAATTCGATATTTTTAATTTTAATAAAAATATGCATTAGTTACATTTTAGGCAAACATAAAAGGTGTATCGGAAACTTCAAAATTTACAAAAACTTTTGAACCGAACTGTAAGCTTTCTATACACGTTCCACTAAAAGCGATTTGCCTTTAAAAGTGCTAAAATAAGGTGGACTGTTTCAAAGGGAAAAATTCCTTTGACGTACTTATCGATACGAAAATAACTTGATTTTGGACTACAAAGTCACATGTCTACAATATTAACTTGCATCTACTTTTATTTTGCCGGTTTTGCCAAAGCGACTGGCAATAAGGCAAACAAAACCTTGACGAATTGTTTTACGTTTATTGTTGTATTTTTGACTCGACATTAACCCAAATTTGTAGGTTTTACTATCTGTTTCAAATATCTCTATTATTGTGTGACCTATATTAAAAGTAATTCGTTTCGATTGTCCCACGACGAGGTTATTAAAATGTGCTGATGCGAATTCAAACAGTCGTAAACACGTGATAAATCAAAATTATTAAAATAGAAAATCCGCTTATAAATATGTGTGTGCTCACACAATATTCGGCGACGTTAAAGAAAAGGCACTATTTTAATGTGCATATCAGATTTCCGGGACGTAATATAAGCTAAACCTCCTGAAATGTTTGTGAAATACTTGCGCCGCATAAGGCACTATATCATCAGTTACATGACTTCTCTGTCGTATTTCAAGATATCCTGTTTTCATGCATCTTGCCTCTAAAAGCTTTTGTTTCGCAGCTTTTCCCGTGTCAGCTAAAAGGGAACATCACACAATAAATCATGTGTCGTGCATGTTACGCTTATATTCTCGCTAAATTATTTCGCACATCACTATAAATAATTGGTATTTCAAGTGCGACCAACCGACGCTGAAAAAATATCATTTTAATTAACCCGGAGCCTTTTCTGACATTAAATTTGAATTGAAAACGATATTTCATGTGGTTTAGTTGCTTTTCTGTAAAAAAAAAAATAAATCAGCCAAACAGTCACAGATCTGTTTTAGTCAATTTAACATACGGTTAAAACGACAAAAATAATAATAAAACCGACAATTATTGAATTGGCACGGAGTCCCGATAGTATAGAATATTTAGCGGGCGCATTAATCAATATTTACGTTCCGGCTCTATTTACCAGCAAATAACGGGATCGCATTGGTAAAACTGGACGTCGATTAGATGACGGAATTTAATAGTTTAAAATGACAGGACCGATTCAGTGTAATTGATTGTTCTGGACCATTACGAATGTTTTCATGCACGCCGTTTATCTTCGATTTATGTGGACGCGCATTATTTGAAAGATATAGATGTAAATAACGCAATAATTTTACATATATATAATATCCATGTTTTATACAACTGTCAGGTCAATTTTCAAAAATTGAATAAGCCATAATTTATGGAACTGTGATGAAGCGAATGTGTTTGTTCACCGTGAATTGGTTAATAGATAAACTATGTAATTACGTGCATAAACATCAACTGTTTGTACTGATGTTGTGGGAATGGATTTCGAATAAATATAGTACAGTGCACTGCAGTGAACACAAAACATTTCTTTATTTAAGGGTCGTATTTTATTTAAACAATATTATTAATTCTGTTTCTAGCGTCCAAACATTTACATACCTAATATTGGTGACTTGATTTAAACACAGGCCCACACATTGCAAATAAATGGGTATTTTTGTGTAGTTGATAAATTAGACATTTTCAACATCATTAAATTATTTTATTAATTACCTTAATATCAAATATTCTTGTTTTAGATTGAAGAAATTTTTAGGATAAACTAAAATATTAAAACTAAGTCTTATTAAAGGTTTTTATTATTTTAATTTTTTTAATCTTAGGTATTCAATTAAACATTAAATATTTTAGTCATTATACCTTTTCTATTAGGGTTAATTTTCACAAAATATGAATAAACATGTCTCCCTTAAATAAAAATAATTATTAAGATTGAATTAAATATATTCGTCATCAAATCTTTTAAAGATCTTATTATTATTTTTTTGTGTTATTTAAAAAACATCTTGGTATTTGTAAATTAAATATCTTAAATGAAATTACTATATTATACTAAACTTCATAAAATTCTACAAAATCTAATTAAATTTTTGTGTTTTATTAAAAAAATGATATTTATGAATTAAATATATTAAACGTAATTAATTTATTATATTAAATTATTAATTCTAAAAAAACATTTGTGATTTCGACCCAAGTAATGTTTGAAATGTTTAAATTCGTTCATTTATTTCATTAATGGTCATAAAATTTTAATTAACAATTTTGTATTTATTTATGATTATTAAACTAAATATATGTATTCCATTAATTTATTCTTTTTAAATGTTTTTGTTTTGTAATCAACTAATTTTTGGAATTGAGTAGTACAGTGCACAGCAGTGAACACAAAACATTCCTGTATTTAAGGGTCGTATTTTATTTAAACAATATTATTAATTCTATTACTAGTGTCCAAACATTTACATACCTAACATTAATAACTTTATTTAATCACAGGCAGGTATGTCATACAAGTTGCTCCCTATATGAACCCGGTGGATTTTATGATATACTTTGTTTAACATTGCAAATAAATGGGTATTTTTGTGTAGTTCATTTTTGAATATCCCGCCATCACAATAAGTATATAACAAAATTCTTATGAATTTATTTCTTCTGATCAACTAAGTTCACAGAATAAAATGTTAAAAATGAATCTAAAAAGTTCAAGAAATTATTTAACGCATTAGTTTTCACAAAGAATTTGATTATTAATGCAAGACGCTAAGTTCAATTTTGCAGAATACACGTCCAATTAGTTATTCACTCAACAAGTTCATTAATGATGCCACTTAGTTATACACTTTCAAAGATACTCTAACAAAAGCTAAAGTGCAGAAATTAATGCACTAAGTCACTATCTGAAAATTGAAGATATTTTTGCATTTCATTCCATTGATCATATATACTCTATCGCTCATATGTAGAGCAACAAATTAAAAAAGATAATCATTTTAATAAAAGAACAATTCTTTTTAATTTAAATAATTTTATGATTAATAAGTGTCTAAACATTTCGTACTTCAATTTATATACCGATATCTTTATTTACGTAGTTTTTATACAACATTTTATTTCCATACAATTGATTTTATAGTTTATTTTTGTGCCCGACGTCGTTCTTTAAAGCTAAAAATGCCTAGAAGTGTCAATTTAACGATACAAATTAAACAACAAATTGTAGAAAAGTTCCGAAATGGTGAAAAACAGAGTAAAATTGTAGTAGATTTAAATTTAAACAAATCGATCATTTCAAGGACAATTTCCCATTTTAACAGAAGGAATATACTGGAAGGAGTTGCCAAAAGTGATAGTAAACGCAAGACTTACAGAGCTGTGGACAGGAAAACAAAAACCCTTATTTTTCGCGACAATTTTATCAGCACATCCGGCATAAATTAAAAAATAAACGAACTCAGTATGTTGGTGAGTACCATAAAACGAAGACTAAAAAGAGCTGGTCTCTGTGATAGAAAACCAACAAAGAAGCCCTTCATTTCTCCAAATTCTAGAGCAACGAAACTACTATTTGCAAGAGAACATGTGAACTGGACAGATGGCCAATGGAAACAATTTTTCCGATGAAAGTCAACTCCAATTAGTCAAATATGATGATATTTCATAGGTGTGAGGACCAATTAATGAAAAGTGTAATCCCAAGGTTTGGTATGATTTCTGGGTTTGGCATGGGAAGTTAGACGGTATATCAGTTTAAGGTGAACCTTCCTCGACAACGATCTGAAACATACGTCTAAGTTAGATAAAGAATGGTTCGCTTTTCAAAGAGTACGTGTCATGCCTTAGCCAGCATAAAACCCAGACTTCAACCCAATGCAAATCCTTTGAAAAGAAATTGATTGGAAAATCGCTGCAAAAAGACTGTCAATTATGAAAGAACTCCAAGAAGAAGTTCAAAATCACTCGAAAGAAATTTCGAACGATTATATTGACTCAGGTCAATGAAGAAAAGATGTTTAGAAGTTATTAAAAATAATGGATATGAACTAGATACTAAATAAAAGAAGGCTAAATGTACGTAAGATTGTTTTATTCTAAAGTTTCCCTACTTTTGACCCTTGAATATTTTTCAAATATTAATAATTACCTAACTAAACCCACTAATAAACAATTATATTGATGTATTGTTTTTATGAACTAATCACTTCAACTAATTATTGTAATTGGGAAAACAAAGATTACTTTCAAAATATAATCTACAGTTTTATTCGTGTTTAATTAATTGGATTTCTTTTCACGGATTTTTATAAGTCACTTGATTTTGACTTTTTTTTTTTCAAATGTAAAGTATTAAAATATGTATTTGTAGACAAAATGTCACGATTATTGGCCCAAAATATGCGTATTTTTTTTTTTTAAATTTGTATACCAGGGGTGGCTCCCTGATGAGCCATTTTTCAAAATTTGAAATGTTTCGCGAGCCACAATTAAATACGTATTTCAAAGGTATGCACGAAGGTATTAAAAAAATTATTTACAGAAATTATATTTATTGAAAACATAAATAAAAGTACAATATATATATATATATATATATATATATATATATATATATATATTGAATTTAAATATTAAAAATTAAACACATTTATATATATAAATATATATATATATATATATATATATATATATTGAATTTAAATATTAAAAATTAAACACATTTATTTTACTTCTCTTGATAATTCTGGAATGAAAAGGGAATTCGGGTACATTTATCGAGAGCCCCAAATAATCCTTCAAAGAGTCGCAGATTGGCCACCTCTGGTATATACCCATTTCAGGGCGTGCTTAATCCAGTAGTGTAGTTGGTAGTAGGTTTTTGACCAAAAAATATAACATTTTGCCAAAATTTTATCAGTAGTATCAGACATTCAAATGAGTCACACACATATTTGATTTTACTCTTCTTTACACACTGAAGGCTTTAACGAAAACTTAATTTCTTGTACTCTTAAAAATATTATTACTACACTGCCTGACAAAAATATTAAATCGGTATTACGCATTTTCATTAAACCGAAATTAACACAATAATCAATTTCTTAAAATTATTTTATTTTTTTAATCAGTGTATAGCGGAAATTTACAATTTAATGGTGTTTTTACTTTAAACATAATCATAATAGAGTTATTTACTTTAATTAAAAAATTGTGAATTGGTAGTACCAGACAATTCCATGCAAAGGTAAACACAATCGATGCAGTGGTTAGATGAAACAATTGCGAACATTCATTTGCAGTCGGTAAATATCAATCTCATGAATATGGGGGGAACAATTACATCGAATATGTTTATAATTATATTCAGCACTCAATCAAAGGAACATATTGATTTTAGTTGCAGGAAGTAACTCCTCAATATTAAATACAAATACCAATGACATTTTTCTAATTTACTTAGTGCCGTAACACCAAAATTGAATCCTCCACGTTGACAAAATATGGAAGCGCAAGACCCGCATGCTTCCAAGATAATTAAATAAGCGAGACACATGTTTACGGCACACAAGCCGCCGTTCGTTGGCGATGTTTACTGCGACGGAAAAATAGAGAAACGGAACGGTATCAGCTCGGCATCTGTACGACGGGTCATATCGTTTATCAACTCCTCCACACCAGCGTTTGTCTTTATGAAGTGATTTGTTTATCCTGCGGTCCGCGGCCTCTTCTCCCTCCGATTGAGAATGTTATGTCGCGCGACATTGTTACAATTGTGCGGCTCCGGTGTACGATTACCAATTTAAATTAATGGCGGCGGTTCGGTAGATATGAAGTGTACGGATAACATAAGACAGCCGAAGACACAATGCAGTTGCTGTTTATACATGCTCCGCTTTTATCAAACCGAAACAATGCGCGAGGGTAATTTAATATGTGGTATCTTGGGTGGCCATCGATTTACCCATTCGAAGGCTACCAAACAATGAACTTCACCACATGTCCTTTACATTATAAATATATATTAATAACTGGTTGTGAACTATATAACCAGATATTTGGATTAAAATTTAAATTAACGAGCCTACGTTCGGGACGAAATTTTAAATTGCTGTGCAGGTGTACCGTGAAATTATAAATATGCAGGATTATATCATAACTAATATAATATATTAAATTGTGCGGTTAATTCGTTATGGTTCACATAAACATTTATAGTGCAATTTGTTTTCAATACAATCATTATCGTCAACCGATATATTAAATTTTATTCAATTTTAAACTTTATCAATTTAAACAAATATGTTACTTTAATTATCAATCTTTCACCTATAGATTTATCATTAAAATATTTGATTTCGTCAAATAATATTATCTCTTACAAATAAAATAGTTTTGAGTATTCTAAAATTAACTAAATCATCAATTGTGTTTTCTGTTCTGTTCTAAAGTAACACTTAATAAGATAAACACATCACTCAGCTACTCTTGTCCCAAGTTATTCTTATTCCATGATCTTTGGCCACCCGAGAAAATTACGGATGAATGGGAGGCCAAGATGAACCCTTAATATGAGCTTCTTCTGAACATCCTATTGGAACACAGTCATTATTAGGTAGAGAGTTATCTTGTTGAAACTGGGCGTCTGGGATGCCACAAATATAACGTAGGCATAGTGCATTCATAGTGCCCTGTACAAAAACAACGGGTGTCTGTTTTCATAACAAATAACCCCCAAAATATAACTCCCACTGTTTGAGCCACGTGCCGTTCTACAGAACATACTGGAGTACGTCATTCTCTCCATCTTCCCCTAATTCTTTGACAACCGTAATTAATCCCTAAGCAAATCCGAGATACATCAGAAAACTCTTCATTCATTCACTCAGTCTTTGACTCTGATATTCGGAGGTCAGTGAAAGATCTGACTCATGTTATACCAACGAATTGGTAGACACATTAATAAGTAAGCCGCTCTAATAAAGTTAATTGAAAAAAGCTATCAGAGGATAATAATTTATTTCTGTAGGACCTCTTAGTTGTCAGAGTCGATGGTACATCATTCTCATATTTCTACAGACTATGCACGCCAACACTGGATCAGAACAGACATACTACTGTCCAAAAAATCCTCTGAATCTTGTTCTACACAGAAAAATCTAATTTGTTATTCCAAATCTATTACATCGCCTTCAAAGTACTCCTCATTCGAAGCAATTCACTTATTTCAACGTTTCTAGTCCTCGATGCACTCCAAATAATCATTTTACGGAATAGATTTCAACACCTCCGATTCAACTTTTAGCGGATAGCTAGAAGCCACACAGAGCTAAATCAGGCGAATTCTGTGGTTGTGGGACGATATTTCTCGCATTTTTGGTGAAAAATTGGCGTGGTGCAAAAACCAAGTAACGTTTTTCCACAAATCTAGACTGTTTTGGCGAATAGCTTCACAAAACGTTCAAATAATATACCTTGTTGACATTTTGATATGAAAACCACCCTCTCTATTTTATTCGCATTCAAATGGGGTTAATTAAAAACATTTTTAGGATTTTCAAATTGATAATCAAATTGACTATATAAAATCAAATGAACCGCAATATTAAACCAAACCACAAATTGAAATTAAATAAAAAGAAAATAAACTAAACAAACCAACCAGTTCCAATTTAAATTCAATAGAATGTAGATATAACTGACAATTTTTGTCTATATAAATTTTATTTTTAAGTAGTATATTGTTCTATAGATTTTAATAAATATATATTTAAATAGTAATTAATAAATATAATATTAAATTTACTAACAAATTATTTTAAATTCGTTTATACTAAGTATTACTCATAGAAATAATATAGCTTTATTTTCTCTAAAAATATGGTCAAATTATGTTTTCAAATTATCACCTTCATTTATACTTTTATGTTTTTATAAGACTAATAATATTTACAAATAAAATGAAAATAAGGGCAAAACAATATTTAAATCTATATGCATTAAAAATCTTTAATAGAATAATAGAATTTTATTATCAGTTTTAAATCGGGTAATGTACGAGTTAAATTAACATATGGACCTAATGGACTTCAATTTTTCATATAGAATATCTTCCCTAATAGATAAAAAGTACTATTATCATTATCATTATGATTTCATTTTTAAGTAATTCAATGGCATGAAACCAAATATGTTATTCAATTTTTGCATATTCTAAAAATAAAAAATGTGTAATTTTATATAATAATAAATTTTAATTAATATTCACTAATAAAACATTTAAAAAGAATTTATACACCTTTATATAAATTACATATTATTTATTTAGAATAAAAGAGTAATAATAATTTTAATACAGTGGTTTAATTAGGATTTATTTAATTTAAATATTTGTATCTAATTAATAAATTTTAATATTTCTCTTGTTTGTTAACATATTGTTTTAAATGTATTTATTAATTTATTTGATAACATTTATATAAGTCAATTTATTTTAGAGCTTTTTAATCTGTTTATCATTTGTTGGTTTATTTTTGTAAATGTTAGGAAATTATCCATTAATAATTTAATAATAACTCATGATTGCTATAAATTAAACCTAGTGAGATATTATGAATTTAATTATAACACCCCAAAACAAAATTGATAGTTCTCGTTCTCTCAAGATGGGTTCGAACATCACGATTAATTTGTGTCGCACACCACTTGACATCCACACTGGCACAACAATGCATTGCAATGCGGTTACATTTATCGGACATGGACACAAAACCCGGGGGTGAATACTCCACAAATAAAATATTTTTGCCCTCCAAACGTCGGACCGTGCTTTGTCACTGATACATTAGCGATTGTTATTAATGAGCTGGACAATTTGTGAATGGCGGCGTTAATTGCGAAGGTATCTTTTAGTTACTCTCCGAGTATTTTGAATCGGGTTTAATTAAAACTTCAGTAATTTGATTTTTAAAGCTTTCAAAGGGACGCGAAAGGAGCATCGGATAACTTTATTTTGTTCCTCATTATTCGGTTTAATTTTTATGACGTAACTAAACCCTGTCCAAAACACGGGACTAACTATTCAATTTGTGCTATATTTATAGTAATCCCAACAAAACTACTCCCAAACCAAACAAACAAATAAACAAGTTGTGAGTTAACAGGTAACTTACAAATAGAACAGTCTGTATTGGACATAAATCAACTTTTGAAACATCTGCGGTTGAATAGAAAGGCATTTTGGTTACTGGATAATGGAAATCTGGATCCAGATAACTTTGGAAACGCAGCAACGAAATGCCATTGCACTTTTTGAACGGGGGAGTATTGGATGAACTCGCCAATATGAAATCGAGTTCAGACCTTTTGCGGAAATTGAGATTCATATCGGCGGTGTATTGCAGTTTTTGTCGCTCATTTTCATGCACTCAGCCTTAAAAGTCTAATAATTTTTGAATAAAGCGCTTTAAACGTATGGAAATTTTCGATGAATATGCAAACGTACATGAACAATTTCCGTCGCATTCTGATCAATTGGGGATATATTGGAAATATTTGTCAATCATGAAATTGTATCGAGTTTATTACTTTCAGTGTCGCAGGATTTCTAGTTTTATTTATTTTATGAATTTGTTATTTTTGCGTTTTTTAGTTGGTTAAATTGGAGCGATTTTATGAAAATTTTTCGTTCAATATCTAATACACTGTCATTGAATTATGTTACCTTTTCTCAAATTTTAAAAACCTTTTCTTACTATTAAAAAAAAGTCTTTGAAAAAATAACAAACCTGCATACGAGGACAATAAATTATGGTGTATTATACTGGAGGTCTGAAATAAACCATTTATACTTGTCTGATCCACCAGTAATTCAACGATTTAAACAGATCTTACTCGTATCGAGTTTGAGAGTGTATTTCCTGAAACTATAAATCTGCGATATCTGGAATACATTTGTTGCAGTATCCCGAACAGACAGCTGAAAGTGCATTTAACTTACATTCATGCAATTAATCTTTTTTCTAATCTAATTGATACACATTCGTTGTTTTATTTTAATTTGAATTGCAAAATAATTTATCTGAAGAAGTTAATGGAATATAAAATTGTAGGAAGCTACTTTTTGTCCATTGATTTTTCCTGTTATTGTTGTGTCTTCTATGCAACTGGTCAATCCAATTTTAAAATTGCGTATTTTTTATTTTCCAATGAACAAAAATTATAGCAATTTTAATTTATTCATTGGTCGAAGTGAAACTGTAAGAAAAATTATAATTCAGTGTTACCAGAACCGAGAGAAACGAGAAGATATGACTAAAAGGTAAACGACTAAATAAGTCAATCGTTTACTGCATTATTAAAATATTTAGAGAAAGTGGTCAATTGGCCAAATGGCTTAGAAAGAAAAATAGGTAACTGGATAATTCGAATATCAAAAAACAATCCTATCTTATCGTCAACTGAAATTAAACCCAACCTGGAGGAAATGGGATTGAAATTAAATTAAGCACTGTGACTGATAGTTGGCGGATGGGGGATTCTTTGACCCCAAACATACAAAAACTGATTTCTACCAAAAATAGAAGTAGAATTTTGACATATTTAGTGACTAGTCTAAAAATATAAAAAAATGATCGATCTGCGTCTGTTAAATATTCTTCAGAAGAAAAACTACACAAAAAGTTTGTTATACGGATGCTATGAGAGTGCTTCAATTCTTCTAGCGTAGGCCCCCTTAGACTCATGTACAGGAATACATTAAACAACAATTTACTCCTACATATTGAAGAAATGATGCTTTTAATAAATATGTTTCAACCTGGAAACGATCCAAACACAAATACAAAATTGTGACGGAATCCTATTGAAAACATTATAACAACATTTATAAGCATATTTGACGTAAAAAATATATACAAATTTAAATGAATTCTTCACAGTCAAGAAGTTTGTATATTTGGAAAATAGTCTAGAGTCTATGCCATAAAAATGGACCAATAATATAAAACAAAAGGAATATTAAGTTGGTATATTTATGTCCTTCTCAATTCATAAAAATATATGTAACATTTTTATAAAACTATATAAAACAACAATAGTAAGTCAATATTATTTTAAGGATTCTCATAAAATAAGAGTTATGACTAAAATATTTAATAAAATATAAATTTAAATATTTTTGTAATTTATTTAATTCTTGTATTTTGTGTCGGAAATAAATGCAACTCTTAGTATAATTTTTTAATGTCATAAAGCGTATTCTGAAAATATTATAAACGAACACAAATTTATAAATAAATTTTAACAATAAAGTTCAAATGATTAAAACTCATAGTTCTCTAATGTGAACCAACGAAGAAAAATGTATAGTATATCAATAAAATTAATAATTAATAACCGTACAATTTTACTATCGAGGTTTTTTTTAAAACTTTTTCCCTTTAATTACTGTCTGATTTACGATTTACATTTTATACCACCATAAAGCAGCTTATTTATATTCTAATTCCGACTATAAAAGCATTGTAATAAAATGATCGTATAAAGAGCAGTAAATTGTGTTCGCTTTAAAAATCAAAACCCGAATGCGCAATAATATTAGATCCATACACACGATGATATAAATTTAATATGCCATGTGATTATTTTTTCATTTGTTTGCTAAAACCTACTGATTTTAACGAATAATGCTGATAATAAATAATTTCGGTCTTATTCTTTTTCAGAGTGGCGCAACAATAACGAATGTCCTACATGGTATCCAGGGATTATCCGGCAGTCGTGACAATTTATCGTACATCCAGGTCAGTCGTGTTTTAATCTTATCGAGGACTTTTTGGCAGAACCGGAAAATTCGACAGACGATGAGCAAATTGCAGTCTGCCATCGATCGATTTCGTTTCCATGTTTTGCCAAAAACTCCACGTGTATCGCCTAACCGGGAATTTATGAAAATGGAAGTATAATTTATTCGACATTTTGGAGAGTAAATTTCCATAGAACAGTATTCACATTTAGCAAATTCCGTTGATCCCATATTCAAGTGGCCAATCCTTTGAATAGAATAAATTGCTTGATTAAAGGACCTGTCGTTTGCATTAATATGCGATATCGGTCAATTCACAAAGCCCCCGTTTTGATTGATTTTTGTTCTGATCTATTTTTATTTTTTCGCCATCTCTTTATTAAAATTATTTGGTGAATTTTTTAAGGAAAATTAATTCATACTGATGTCCGACGAAAACACTGAATATAATTAAGCACATTTGTATAACTTGAGGCGGTGTTAAATAAAATAAAGCACTTTTTTCATTTTTGTTTCATAGCACGTGTGCTCATTAAAATTAAAACATTTCAGAGCGTTAACGAAGGCAAGTTTAATAACAAGTTCTCGTTTCATAAAGTGTGGCGCCAGTGTAATTAAACTTTATTGTGAAAAACTGCCTCTAGTTAAAACAGGAAGAGGAAAATGATAAATTGTAAAAAAATATTTAATTTCAAAGCGATTGCGTTAATTAAAAATATATTTTGATTTCAAACATTTAACTTATTTTGTTGTTCAATGCATTGCGGGACCATCAATTTAAAATCACTGTTATTTTTTTAGTGAGAAAAATTGTTTCGCAATTTCCAATATCATACTAGTTACATTTTTTTCATTCAATTTATAATTCAAAAAAAAAATATTGAAATACGTTTTGTTATGTGATATTTTTCAATGAATAAAATGTTATTTTATGACATTTTAATTTACATTTGTCGGTCTTTTGCAGTATTTATTTTAGGCGATAAATTTAACATTTTTTGTTCCATAAAATTAAATTTAACTGAAATGTTTGAATAGAATCAATAAGCTTGTAGTTCCAATTTGAGACAATTGAGGGCACCATCGATCCATAAAAGTTTCTCGTCTCTACAGGGAACATTATTCGACAAACATTTAACTTTCGATTCCGCTTACGAGATGTCGCTTCTCTCTCGAATTTAGGTACAAATCTAGAGTCCTCTTTTTATAATTAAACGGATTTATTTATTATAGGGTCATTCCATACCAATTCAATTACTTTTGAAGCCGATCCCTTTAGATTCAAAATTAAAATGTTTTATAAGTTGTTAATTTTCTAATTAATATTGCAAGTTTCTTCATTTTCATTTCATAAAACTTTCTTTAATCTTTTGTAAAGTAAAACTTAATTTTGTCTTCATAACATTATTTTATAACGAATTTTTATTAATAGCAATTTCGCATACAACGGTATCGAAATAAAGATGTATTACAGCTGATAGAATTTTAATTCTTATATTTGTAACGGAAAATTAATTTAAGTCATATTGAATGTAAAACATAAAAGAGAAATCTAAGGAGGCCGAGCTTAAATATAGAATTTTATGTAAAAGAAATTTATTTAAATGATGCTTAACCTTCAATTGTAGGATACACATAATATAGTTATTAAATTAAATGTTGTTTTACTCATTAAATTACACAATTAACAACAAGTTTATATGCCAAACCCCCTTCGAAATTTTTTAACTTAGTCCACACAAATCCGCTAAATTAATTTTCTTATCCACCCCCCAAAGGCATCCACTTGAGCATCTCGCACCCTTTAATTAGAAAATAGAAACGTATGCACCCCGGAGCTACGACGGTGCGAGGATATGGTGAAGCCGCCGTCAACATCTCACGTCGCCGTGGCAACGGCGTTTCGCGCCGACTCTCCAACTCCGGAGCGGCCGCACCGCGAATCCGGGTCTCACATAGTTTCGTCGCGCGGGTCGACAATTGCTTGCCGTGGCGAGAAATGTGCGGGTGAAACAACCCGGCAGGGTCGGTGAACACACGTTAATCACCTGGGTTGTGCGAACAATTCACGATGATGACGTTGTATTTTGTGAGAGTTTCGGTGGGGTTCGTGGCTGAATTGCTGGGCTAAATTGTGACACAAGCAAAACGCAACAGGTTTTATTACCATAATATATCTAAGATATAATAAGTTTGTTGTCTATTGGGATATGTGGTCACACGTAATTAAAATTACAAAGACTTTTCTTTATCTTTAGTTTGTTCCTTTTAACCTTGTGTATCTTATTAGAAATTTTCAAATAATAGTTCACTGACATTGATTATTTTAAAGTTAAATTATTTGAAAAAATACCCATGTGTATATATTTAAAATTAACAAGTTATATATACTCAGAGGTAAAGAGGTTAAATATTATCGATTTCTTATAGAGGGAATAAAAAATTAAAAAAATAAAATTAAATATATTGATCAGTATAATTTTTTCAATTGTAATAAATTAAATGCCTTGGCCTGACTCAATGAGATTGTCAATTTCATTCTCAGCTAACTCATTGCATTCCACCTCTACTTGACGTTGAATGTTCGCCAAGGTCTGTAGAGGGAGGGCTTTCGAAAGTCTCCTGTCTGACGTCCAACACGTGCTCAAGCGATGATGAGTCTGGAAATCTGGTCATGATAACAAATTTATAATGGAATGTCAGAAATACTCCGAAGTAATCCTAATATTATGGGGTCGAGCATTATCTTATT
Source organism: Aethina tumida (assembly GCF_024364675.1). NCBI lineage: Eukaryota > Metazoa > Arthropoda > Insecta > Coleoptera > Nitidulidae > Aethina > Aethina tumida. The sequence continues at coordinate 15,137,415 of NC_065437.1, read as the reverse complement.
GAAAAACTGGATTTTGAAGAGTTCTAAAGTAAAAAAACGAAAATTAATGGAGACTGGTAATAGTACTACGATATACACAATGGTATATACAATGGCTCTTCAAATCATAACTCCAGCCTTTCTAACACATATTCGATTAACAAACAAAACAAAAAAATCGGAAAACGACTTCAATCCATTCCGTATTCGAAGACTGACTCAATGGGTACAGCAAGAAAAAAAGCCAGAATAAATGGACTACTACGTCTAGGTTTCACTGCTGCGGCCTTAATGTTCTTTCGTTGCTCGCTGTCTTCCTAAACCTCTTGCACAACGTTCACTTCTGCAGATTACACTTTCTAACAAATTCAGAGATTCGACTCTGATTTGTAACTTCTACAAATAAAACATATGTTTCTTGAATTCTTTAAACACCATAAAAGTGAAATAAATATTAAACTAAGCCTGCATTATACGAATTTAAGACGAACAATAATTGTACAGCAAAATGTATTTTCATCAAACGACCTACGATATTTAATTTTGTTTTCATATGATCTCATATCATCATTCATATGAAGTTTACACAAAATTTTGTATAAATTATACCACTGAATCTATTTGTTCTTTAACCTAGAGCAGCAGGCGGCAACTGGAGGCTCACAGGTCGTATGCGACCTATTTTGTAAATGAATGTATTATATGCCATTAAGTCCCTTGCCTTCCAAAAGATTGCCGACCCCTAACTAAGAGCATATTTTAAATAATATAAAATTAAGAATAATTTGAGAAATTTTTGAAGTCATCTATTAAATATATAAATAAATAATCATAAAGCTAAACTTATTTTAATTCTTCTAAACAGTATCTTTTTAAGTGTAAAGAAATTAGAAATATCATATATATAATGACATTTTTTTTATTTGAAATAATCATCATTGTTAGGTCTGTTAAAATTTTTTGAAGGTTTTTAGATTAAAAAAAATACGAAGGATGTCTTTTTGAACATTAAAATCTAAAAAAATACATATTTTGAAAAAAGATAATTTGTCAACATTAAGGTTTGTTTATTGAATATTTTGAAAGTGAACCAAATGTTTCAAAGGAATGAATATTTTTAATATAAATTTGTTAAATTTTTAAGTGCTTCTATTTTATTTCGTTTAAATTCAATTTTGTTTTTTTTAATATTTTTAGAAATTGTGACAATTCAAAAACAATATCAAATATACTTGAATAAAAGAAATAAATACCATATATATTCGGATTCGCTTAAAGGCGCCCATACAAAAATAAAGTAAAATAATCCGATTAGTGTCAGACTCCAAACCCTCTATTTCCTTTCATCGCCCATTTTTAATTTCGCTCAGTTAATCCAATCAAGAGACAAAAATTCAATTAAAACCATCGATCCACCTAAAGAGCCATCTGCGTATCAATTCCATTCAAATGTCCGCAACGCAAATTGAAAATTATCACCCCGAACTAAAATTGCGAACCCGTTGTTCTTCAGTCAGACAAAAAAATCCGGTTCGTCAGACTGCGCAAACACACTGACCCACCACAATCCATCCTTCCGCACCCAATTAAACCGCCGGAAGTGATCGACGATCGGAGCAAAAGAAAAGAGCGCCTCGCGCGTTCCAAATGCGATCCGTAGGAGCGACCGTCTCCTCACCTGGGCGCCGCTCTCAGTGCTCAAACAGCGTCGCGACGCGCTCACGTCCCCCGATCCCATTATCGTACGTTACGTTACGTGCGTGTTTTTCATTAGTATTTTTGTTTTATTATTCGCGTGTGACAATCGAAAGACAATCGCGTGAGTGAGGAGATCCGAGTGGAAGGGAAAGGGCTTCCGGGCATTTGTGTCCGTTTCGTTGTGGTTGTAGCACAATAGGCAAAAGTAAAAATAGAATTAACGACAGTATCTAATGAAAACATAACCTCTGGCAACAATTACCTAGCCAGAGATAAAATTCAATGTATTTCGGGAATGTAGGCCATTTTTATGGATTAATAAATTCGTTTTGTCCGCTTTTAATTTTGGCGTCGTCGTGATGATTTGACGTCGAGTTAATTAACTTGTAAGCGACGACAATTTGTCACTGCTGATTCCAAAAGTATAAAGTTTTTGATTTATTACAATGAATTATATATATTATCTGTATAATTTATTTTGCAGTCACAAACTTTTGAACATTTACCAAAATTCTAGTTTTAACTACCGAACAAATTTTATGTTGTAGGTCATTAATAAATTTGCAGATAATAAATTGGCTTTTAAAATTATTGTTCTCTGATGTGTTGTTAATTACACTGAAAATTTGGGTTGAACAGGTTTTGTTTTATTTTCTCACAGATTATTCGTGGATAGAAAAAACATTATATCATAAATATTTAAAGCAATAAAATGTAAATGTAAAGTCTAAAAGGAGAAAAATATGTTTAAAAACAAACAAAAACACTTTAATGACGTTCTATAAGAAATTCCAGCTATAAAAACTTTAAAAGGCAGACTTAACTTATTTAGGTTTTATTAGCTTTCTATGATGTGCTTTCAATAAAATTATTTAAATTAAGTTTTCCAATTGAACTGTGTTTAAATAATTATGTTCATTGTGTGAAAATAAACAATTAATAACATTAATCTTACAAAATATATAGTCTTAATATTGATTTTAGGTACAATTAATTTTGAAATTACATTACTTACAAGTGATATATTAATGTGCATTTTATACTATTTTATTAAAATATCTATTTAAACCTCAAAGAAAATATTTGGTATTTTTATGTAAACGTGGAGGAACAACACATTTATGTGTAAATATTTAAAACTTACTCATACAAAAATTCTTTTAGCAAATAAAATATTTAATAGTCATTTGTTTCCAAATCGATAAAAATACTCATATTTTTCAGGAGTAGGATTAAGACAAGCGTTTCGTTGTTTTAATAATATTATTCTCTAAACTGAAATACAAATATTTTGTGTATGGTGACAATAACAAGACAATAGCATAAATTTCATTCAACGTGTGATAATTGCCACCAAGAAGTATTGAACCAAAACTAATTGACAATAGCTCCGGAACCGTAGTGATCGAAATACTCCGGTTACCCGGACCCGATTTCCCACCGAGTTATGCGCTAATTGGGTCTGCCACTGAAGCCTGTCTCGAGCACATCGATCATGATCGATTGGGTGTCGATAGTGCGCCATTCCAGGCGTCGGTTCTCCAATTACATGTACGGGGTGCCGAATAAAGTGCGACGTCGTCGCAGGCCCAAACGGCAGAACGGAAACGCCGGCACCTCCACCGCCAACGTGCCCCACACCTCTAACTGCTCCTGCTGTTGGGCCGGCGATAAGCTTCAGGTATTTTTCGAAACTTCGGAGCACAATGGTTTATTTATGTTCATGAATTTATTGTTCGCGTTAAAACTAGTCCATATTTGTATAATGGGGCTTAAGCTGGAAGTTCGAGTGTACAAATTACAATAAGGACTTTATCATGGTCGACACAAAAGCGGGACGAGACAATAACCTATTTTCACGCCGAATACGTGTGTGTGACAACCTGCATCCAAGTCTAAAATTAAATTGCTGAATTTGTGGTATTTCACGTTTGTTGTAGACGTTTGATTTTTAAAAATATCTCACCTCTAAACCATAAATTACTTGATAAAATTTACGATTCGAATAACAGTTCGATTTGTGTTTACACTGAGACGATCTAATCTGTTTTAATAAAATTTATTGAAAGTAACCCAACAATTTCGATAATTGTATTTGTTCTTGTTCACGTAAACCACGACCAAAATGGTGTAATTATAATGTATTCATTAACTTAATTGATGATGTGTAGTAAATGGCTTATAATGTACATAAAAATATTTGGCTTATGCTTTAAATATAGTTTTAAAATATTAACAGACAATGTGTTTATTTTAAAAGTTAATGAGCAATATACAAACGTGGCGATCATATTTTATGTCAGGTCGGTTTTAAACATCCGCAAAAATCTGTGAGTCCCTGTTATTCGTTAGTTGGTTAACATTTTGTAAATATTTTCCGAATTTACAAATAAAATATTGGTGCTGAATTTAAATAGTGACTCATCGAACTTGTACAGTTTACTATAATATCCTATTTATTGCAAAATTGTTATTCTTTAGTTTTTATGTGATAATAAAAACTGTAAACTGTGTATTTCAATTGATTTAAGACTCAATAAATTCCGAAAAGCAATTAAACTATTTTCAAATTCTCTAAATTGTTTTAATGAGTGCATAAAACCGTTTAAATTTCATTTAAACCGTTCAACCGTTTTAGGTGTCTAAATAGTTTCGAAACTCACTTGTTCTTTCCATTAACAGTTTTAACGAATTTAAAGTCCTCGAATTATTTTTGTCTCGCTGCCTAAATTGTTTTATGTGAAAAAGCTTTTGTATAGAATATTTAATGATGTTGGTCTTGCATTAATTTTTAGAAAACTCGTTATGCCGAGGACGATATGCCGCCGCCACCGTCGCCGCCCCAAATCAGGGACGCCATCAACCTCGACAACCATTCGAGACAGGGCTCGTTGGAAAGGGGCATCCGACGCAAGAGCTCCCTCGACCGCGAACAGATAATCAAGGAACATGCACTGGTAAGTCTGCTGATAACTGTCATCAACGCTGATTAATTTTAATTCTGAGAAAATTTGTCTGTACAAATTAAATTATTAAATATTAATTTGCCTAAAATTAATAAAAAAAATTAAAATTGGCAGTTATAGAGACTGCCGATAGAAGTAAAAACTTAGAACTTTTAGTATTAAAATTTGAAATTTCATAATGTTTGAATTAAAATTATCAACATCAATCTGGTTTTCATATTTTATTGATTTATTTTTTATTATTCAAATATATTACGGGCTGTACTTTTCACTTCAAAAACAATTTAATTATTTACCGATTAAATTACTCATTATGTTCAAACAGTTGCCAGAATTAGATTAATTTATATCATAAACATCGTCAGATTCAACGTTTCAATGATACATTCAACATTAATTGGCTGTACTGCTAATATTATCTACGAAATGAATTCTGTTTTTCATTCAAATAAATATATATAAATATTGACCACTGTATTACATCAATTTGTACTTGTAAGTTAAATATTAATGATTAAATAAAAAAGTTATTTATCAGAAAGAAATTTTAAATTGTGTACCAAATTACCAACTTAAAAGCGTTCTTTTCCTGTAAGTAATTTATAAAGTTAATATTTGCGTCAAAAATACATTTAAAATAAGTTTACTTAAAACGAAAACTTTTACCAGTCTGTGCTAGTTGAAGTGGTACAAATACCCGCATTTTCAGGTCCATCCGACTGAATTACTAACAAAGTAATTGTTTATTAAAGCCTTCGCAATGTAATCAGATCTAGTTTATAGTTCACATGGAAATAACTTTGAATTGAGGTTTTTACAACTCGCAAGTTAATTGAAAATTCCCCAAGAACAATATTAATTATAAACTTATATTAAAATTGTGTGTCTCGGTTGTTTCAAAACCATGAACTTATCATATTAAAATAAGACGTCGCGTATGTCAACACAGGATGTTACACGCGTTTCTATCCAACAAGTGCAAATAATCATTTACAAATAAAACTGCCTGTACGTGTTTACCCACATTTTCATTCAGGTCTGGCGAATCGTCACTTTTCTATTATTAAACACTTGGCAACCGTCTACGCCCGAATATTGTTTCACTTCCCTCAAAAAACAAACATTATACTTTTAAAACCAACCGGATTTTCCATTGATAATCATGACGGTGATATTGTTTTCACATGCCTGGTTAATAATAATTCAAGTTCAATGCCAGGCGTATTTAATTGATGGAGGATGGAGATTAAGACGGAGCAGGGTCGAAATAAACGACTCTCCAGGCGTTATGGCCCATTAGGCATAATGCACTGCCGGATTAACATTATGTATCAATTAATTAAGCTGATATTGGAGCGGGGCTCAGCTGATGATAATTAAGCACGATTTATTCACATTAGACGCGTGTAAATCATGATGTAATTTCGTTTGGCAGCTTCATAATGTTTGTTTTGAGTGTTTGCGTTACCATGACGAAAATCTAATAGACCCTACAACATCTGTTTAATAAATGTGAAAATAGAATGTATTGGGCAAAGCTAAAACAGTAACAAAAAAACCCTAGAACTTTATTAAAACGTAACACCATCCCTTATAATATTCAATCATGTTGTCGAATACAGCTCTTCGATGGACTGTTACCTTTGAAATATTTGTGTTGCAACGAATTTTTGCTGCAGCATAAAATATGCAAAAGGAGTGAAAGTAATCAAAACGAGTCGAGAGCTTTGAATTCGATGACGTTACTTCTCGGAGTAGGTTTGAAGAGCTCGGAAAATATATGGTCGTTTCTTGATGCATCATTTGAAATAATTAAAAACTCTTAAAAGAAATTCGTTTCGACGTGTGAAAGAAAGTGTGCCTGTTATTTTTATATGTTGTTTTATAGGGAAACCTGCCAGACAGTTAACGCATTCCTGCAATTGTTTTGTCTGTGAATCATAAATGTTACAAATATTCGAGTCCGGTTTAAATTTGATACGGTGACAGGAAACATATTTATATTCGGCTAATGAGGAAAGGTTTCGAAAGGATGAGCGACACGTGACACAGGTGTGCGATGTTTTTGCTGTTGACACTCGAGACATGCACATATTTTAAGACTATATTGGGATGTATAAGTTAAATTCGATGCGAAACGTTTCCTGAATAAAGATGTGACGTGTGATGGAATGAAATGTGACTGCGTTGTTATGCTCACCTGTTACATTTTCGTTTTAAAATTTTTGCAAATATGTGTTTTTATCAAAATTAACTTCTTTTCACAAATATCTAAAACATTTCAGTTTTTGGGATATTGATAAATGGAATTGTTAGTCTGTGAAAAAATTTTTAATAATACATATTTTATAGGTTATAAAACATACATTTTAAAGGTGTGACAATTTTTCTGTCAAAATTTGAAACATTTAATAACTTATATGATATAGACAGGATGTAACTATTGTCACACCTGTTAATTATTGGGGGTTGGGAAGTAGCTTAGATAAACACAGAATCCAAATATACACCAAATACTTTATTAGCAATTACTAACAATAAGAAACAAACAATATACTTATTCTAACTTAAGCTAAGGACCATCTTTAAGGATGGGGATGACACTAACCCCTACATGATTGTACTCCACCTTCTATCTCACTATCCTTTTCCCTCTCAACTAGTCAACTGTTCTACATTTATATTTTAATTAATTAAACAATACATTAATGTTTACTAACTCATGACCCCGATGATGTCAAATATAATGTTACTCTAAACAATAATAAACATTCGGGAATGCCTTATTGTCCATATGTGATAGTATCAATTTAAATCAGTAATTTAACAATAAAAACTAAAAAGAAATTAAAGATATGATTTTGTTTTTGTTAGAAACTAAATTAAAAAGGTTTAAAACTTTTAAATAATTGATGAATGGAATTGTAAAAAAATCTTTAAAAATATACATTTTATAGTCTTTTAAAATATATAGTATATATAACACATTTTTAAAATTTGAGATATTTAATAATTATCTATTATATAGATAGGATTTAAATATCTATTTAAATAACGAATTTAACAATGAAAACTGAAAAGACATTAGAGATATAATTTGATTTTGTTATACTACTATGAATATTTTGAACTTTTTGTTGAAACTGAGTTTATATTGAAATAGATAAAAATAAAACAATAAACATATTTCAGAGATGTCCATTATATACCACCAAAATTTTATGTTATATAATGTTAAATTTGTCATTATTAAAATAAATTAAAAAAATAAATAAATAAATAAAATTTTCTTAATTCATATTTAAAAATAGTATTATCTATAATTCTGTTTAACAAAGAATACAAATTATTTATCACTTTTAATAAATTAGAACACAAAATATCATTACCAAGACAAAAAACTTAATGTACAGGATGACTCACTCAATTTATTTTTAAGTTTAAAGAGAACAAAGAGACATCAATGTGAAATTTTGGTGTTATGAATCCCTATTTTTCTAAACTATTTTCAATGCACTCTTACTTGACATTCTTTTTTCAAGCACTATAAATATGATTTTGAAAGGTTTTAAATTGTATCATTCATTTTAGTAGGGTATTTTTATATATTTTTATTTTAGTCAAAAATAAAAATATTTAATTTTCATATTCGATAAATTATATAAATGCCTGTTTGTTTTTATACAAAACATCAACGTCACAAAAATTAAGAATTAGTAATTAAAAAAGTTATATTTAGAATAAATGGGAAAGCATTTAAAGCACACGTGTGGCAATGCGTGAGTTGAATGAACGCGTTTTCACATTTTCTTAATATCTCAGAAAATATTCATGCTATAAAACATTATAAATTATCAATAGAAAATAAAAGTCATCGTCAACTGGTATGATAATTTTGTGGTTAATCCATTCAAGCACACAATTTTAATTCTTTGAACTATTTCTAAAATGAATTTTTATTAGATATTACTAAAGTTGTGAAAAAACTTTAATTTGAATGGTTTTATCTTTAATATTTTTAAATGTATCAACTGTTTTATATTTGACTCAAAAATAAAAATATTCAATTTTTATAATCGATAAATTATATAAACGCGTATAAATTGACCTCTATGAATGTTTTTATATAAAACATCAACATCACAGAAATTAAGAATAAGTAATTAAGAAAAATTATATTCAGAATTAGCACACATATGACAATCTAGTTGAATGAGCGTCTTTTCATATTTTTTTATGTAATAAATAAAAAAATTTTCTTTTATGTTCTATAAATCTTCATTGAATTAGTTAAGTGAGTTATCTTATTTATTGGATAGTGTTATTTTAAAACACTAAAAAAGTATATTTTTTTAAGGTATGATTTTTTGAAAATTAAAAATTTAAGTTATATTTTCCATGTGCTTTTTACTTGTATTATTTCAGAACCAAAAGTATTCTTTTAATGTTGCTTTTATTCCACGTAAAAATTGTTTGAAAACATATTTTACCAATAAAATATTATATCATCCATTCTTATGGTCATATTTTTATATATTCTTATTTGACTAAAAAATAATATTTAAATTTCATATTCGATAAATTATATAAATACGTATAAATTGACCTTTCTGAATGTTTTTATACGAAATATCAATTTCCCAAAAATTAGGAATAAGTAACTAAAAAACTACACGTGTGGCAATATGCGTGTCTTATTTTTTTAATATGTCGATAAATATTCATTTTGGCTATAGAGCATTATAAAATATCAATAGAGAATAAAGTTCTGGAAAACTATTAATGCATTTAATCACTTAATTGTATCACCCTATTTATTGGTTCTTATTTTAACAACTAAAAAATATTTTTAAATTTTTTTTTTTTTTTTCAAAATATATTAACAAAATAAAAACCAAAGAATTATTAGAATATTTTAAAATGTGCCAAATATGTGTTTTCTTTTCTGTCCTTTTTATTCTTTTTCATGAAATATATATTTCATTATATATTTTTTTACATTTACAGTCACCAAATTACCAAAGCTTCTTAAGAAGTTCGTCTCTCTTCTCTCTGAAATTCCCAACCAGAAATATCCTTTTTGCGGACTATTGTGATTTGTATAAAAAAGACTTTTATGGATATTTCACAAACGATGGCTAACATTAACCATAATTAAATTTTTCAAAATCTACGTAAAATTTGTATTTTAAGAAAAAATACGATTGCATATTCAGTAAATATCGATCAGATTAATCACTGCAATATAGGTACGCGCCAATTAATCACGTCGCATTTTCATCATTGTTCGCATTTCATCGCCAATTATCCCCAAACAAAATGTTTCGCGTCCGCCACCATTACAAAATCCGAATTGATTTAGTGCACAGTACGCACCTTGATTAACGACAAGCGTTGATAATAACGGGCGCGATATCTGCAGCGTCATAAATCGGGTGCGGGGGCGGTGTTGATAACGTTTTGCGGGAAAGCAGTGTGAGGAGGTTTCACCCGTCGGTCACGACATCTGCCGGTCGGGACGGACTGAGGTTGCGCGTCTCCGGAAAACAAGGCTAGTTCGATGTCGGACGCGTACCGGACTCCGACATGCCGAAAATGCCGTTCGACACGGTAATTGCGACGTTTGCACGCCGATTTCGTACGCGACCGGTGGTTTGTTTTGCGTGAACGGTCCGCGTCGCGACGCCAAAGGGGAACGACGCCGATCCGGCCGGTGCCGCTCGACCTTTGAGGTTAGATCTTTGTTGTTGTTCCGGCTTCAGGGGCGGAATTTTTTACTTGACAGTTTCTCAGGTTTCCCACACCTTTTTACTTTTATCTGGGTCTGCCTTTATGGATTTTTATTTTGAGCTAAAAGTTTAAACTACTATTTTATGAGTATAAAATCCTGCAGTTTCTAAAGCGAAAAATTTATTTACATTGCTAGTTAATTTTAAAACAAAACTTACGTATGCAGGTGTCACATCATAATTCTATGTTTCAAAATTGAGTTTATAACAATGTTTAAACACACTGTTAAAATGGTGGATGCGCCAGTTCCTCTTCGTCTGTTATTTAATATTATGAAATAGCATGTAAAATATACACACAATATTGAAATATTTTAGGTTTCAATGTATTAAATAATTATTCTTTCAGTACGAAATTGTGCTTAATGTCAGACATTGGGTACGTCAAAAATTGCATATAAATAATGTAATGTTTTACGATTGGATTAGACAGAAGACATAAAACCACAATTGTGGCCCTTGTGTCGTAAAACTGGTAAAAGTTTACTGCAACAGGCAGGAATTTTATTTCAGCACCAGGCAAATATTTTCGGCGAAATTCAACCTAAAACCGTTTTTTTACTGTTAACTCGATAAAGAAAATTTAAATATATATCTGGTACAGTTTTTTCATAAGCGTGATAATTTATTATTCGTTGTTTATTGATTTAATAATCAATAAAGGTTAAAATCCGACATTTGTGGACGCAACACAAAATATACATTCGTGATTCAATTAACTCTATCACATTTACAAATTATATTATGACATATATAATGGAACAATCGAGTTATAAACATCACATGCATCAATTCAAGCTGCCAGTAACAAAAGAGCATACTTAATGAAAACTGCATTAACCGAAAGATCATTGAAGAGGCAAAAATATGCTTTAAGGTCCTTCGTCAGCAGCTTCTGGCGTGATTATTCCTCGGCAGCAAAGACTTTATCTTCATAGTAAACCGGGTTGGATATGTGCCAAATGATCGTCGTTTTGTAGTAGGCCGCATTTGCCTTTAAGGTTGTGCATTCTCCCTTTAGTCAGCCACTCTTATATACGTGTGCTCGTGTACACTTTGTAACCCTGCACTTTGGCCTACATTTAAAAGCACATCATCGTGGGGTACTTCACATGCGACCATAATTCGACGTCGAGTGTTTTCTCCGGTTCTATTTAGGGCAATGATTTTTTTTTCTTGTAAAAATAACATTGAATGAGGTTTTCAAAGTCATTTGAATACGAGGTATATTGAAAATTATTAAAAATAGCAGTTGATGTAAAAATATTAAACAACATTTTGAAAATTATAGTGAATGCGTCAGTCAAATTATATAAAATTGGTTTTTCCTACACAGAATTTGTTAATGTAATAAAATTATTTACTCTGTATAATTTTGTTTAATATGTGGATCAAATTTTTAAAATAATTTATTATGAAAAATTAAATTATTTTTCGAAATTTTTAACATTTAAGTATTTAGAATCACAAAAAACTAAGAAAATATTTACCATCAGGCATTTACAAAATCAGTACAAAATAATGTCAGATGTATACTATACAATACGAAAAGAGTTTGAACCATCTGAATCCTGAAAGATAAATCATGTACAATAGAGACAGTAAGTCTCCCACTATGGGATAGACTTCTACTGTCTCTGTCATGCATGATGTCCCTCTCTAAATTCAAATACTTTTCCTACTGTATATTGTATATATAAGAATAATACCTAGCATTTTCTAATAATACTGGTACCCTATTTCTGCAGTAATTAAATATTGTTAACCATGTAAAAGTAGTTATTATTACTAACATATATATCCTTCAAATGTAGAGGATTTAACATACATTTATCAACAAAATTTGTCTGGAACTCTTCTTAGTGGCCAAATTAAACGTACAGTAATGGTCATTATTATAGCAACTTTTTAAAATATTAAATATTTTATTTAATGTGAACTGTTAAAATAATATGAACTTACTATTGTTGTTTTATACAATATAATAAAAACTATATTCTTAATCTGTAAAATCTAAACATACATTTTTCTGAACCGAACTATAATATCCTTTTCATTAGTATATATCAAAAATTTTGAAAAATAAGATAATTTGTGTTATTTTTGACAATTTATTTCATAGATTACTTAATTAAAAAATAAATTCAAAAGAAGAATATGAAATCCATATTTTCCACAGATTTATGAATATATATGATTTCTTATAAAATTTGGTATATACCCATTTCAGAAGGTGCTTAATCCAGTGGTGTAATTAGATTTTTTATATAAAAATTGCTAGATGATTTCTACAATTTTCATAGCTAAAAAATTACCATGTAGGTTTTGGTTTTGGGCTAAGAAACCCCAAAAATATGTTTTCATGCTTTACAATTGAAAAAAAAATGTTAAAATCGGACAAACAATGAAAAATTTATAAAGGCCCTCAAATAATATATTCAAATATATAATATTCGGTTCTTGCTTAGTGATGTAGGAATCTCAATAATAAAGAAATAAAGAGTAATGAAATTTGATCCCATTTATTGCATAAACAAAAGTACACACATATATACAAGTATACGAAAAGCAGTATGACACTGTTTCAGTAAAATGGCCGTGTTTATAATGGACGAGGTTCTAGGCGCATGTCTATCTAAAGAAATAAAAAAGCTTTTGTTTTGATATGTTGTATGTGATTCCTAATACTAAATACAGATAAATATCGGTTACTCAGATTTACCAAACATACTTACAAAGTCATACAGTGATTTAAAATTATCAACTATCGATACACACAAACAAACTTATATGGAATCACCTAGTAATTATGAGAATTTTTGGCAACTCTTCTGCTATGTGGAGGAGCATTATCTTGGATAAATAGGAAAGAATCCCCGAAAGCATCTCTCTAGAGGATTACTACAGGTTGTAGCACTAAATCCACACATCTCCCATCGTTTAGTAATTGTCTAATGGGAATCAAAGAAGTCTTCACCAACCACAATGCTACCTCAAAACATTATTTGGGGACCGATCGGGCAACACGAAGCCTAGCTTGTCCTCTACGACCTCTTAAACCACGGATTCGCCGATCCACTGATTGTATGCCAATTCTGGTCTCATCCTAAAATAACACATTTCGCCAATTTTCAATTGTCCTTGCTCCAAACACCAACTTAAGCAGCCAGTTCTATTTTACGTTGATATTTGTGGAACCCTTAACTGTCTTCTGCTAAATAATTATTGAGCGCAAAGTCTTTTCCTAACAGTTTTGAGCCACAGACACCTGTAGCTTGCACAAGATGCCTTTGAAGCTCGGGATGGGATATAATACGATTAATTCTCTTCCCTTCTTCTGGGTATATTTTTTCAGATTCCCAACTTCAGACACCTTTAATAGGTTTTCAAAATTGTGCCCTATGTGACACCTACCGTTTATGCAATTTTCCTCTACGACATAAGGCATTTTAAATAAAATTTGCGAAAATAAGTAACTTAACTTCACTACTACTATTATTATACATCAGAATAGTGAAGTTGACACTACAGGAACAAATCTTACCTCGCATTTACATTTTTTTCATCAAAAAAAACATTGGCTTTTTATTAACGACTAATTTTATTATTACTAATTTTATTATTATTTTTTTTGTCATGAAAAACTTTCTGTGTGAGTACCATATAAGTTTGGTTGTGTGTATATTAAAGATACACACATCAACCATATTTTAAAGAACAAGAAAAATTATGAATGCCACAATTTCTCTTCCTTATAATTCTTCCTTTTTATATAAGTAAAATATATTAAATATTCATTCATTTAATTTTCAATTTTTACATTTCTTTGATAGGAGAAGAGGATAAATTATTAACAATACTTAATTCAGAATGTAATGTTTATATGTCACTTTATTTTATTACCATTGAATTATCATTTACAAGTATGTGATAAGAACAACTTGAAATTGTGATGAAATCTTTAAAGAGAAAGATTATTTCTGTTTTTTATATAATTAAAAAATTGCTTCACGAAAAATATAATTATATTAATGAATCAATAAAGTTTTTAACAAAAAGCAAATGGGAGCATTAATTTTGTGTTTTGCTGTTAACGACTATTCTAATGTAAACGTAGAACGAAAGTAATTTACAAAGTTTGAAAGCTTCTTAAGTACAATTCGTTCGATAAGAACTATGTGGAAGTTTTAATGGTCTAAATGTGATAAACTATCAAAGAATTCAATCAATCATTCTTAATGAAAGGTTTCACACCCAGTTGCGACAAAAGAAAAATACTGTTACATTAATTAAATTCAATAAAACAACTTCTATTTACTCCATTTATTCTCACGTAAACACAAACAACAGGTGTGCATTAGGGTCAACCGTTTTATGGCATCGAATCGCATCGAAACGATTGGATCATTTCGATTAACATATTTCGCCTGTTCAGTTTGTTCGGTCGTTTACGATTTGGATAATTTCCCAATTGTTGCTCTAATAATCCGAACTTTCACGTCCGTTTATCCTTGATTCCTGACTGAATCGATGCCGGATGTGAACGTGAACGTCGGCGCCCTCTATGTAAAGGTGGTCGAACTAAATGCGATCCTGCTGATATCCTGCTGCTTTAACAACCCTTCGTGGGATGGCGCCAGTTGTCGGATTCAATAATATTCTTCGTCTATGATTTTAACCCATCGAATCGTGATATTAAAAATTGACAATTTTGGGGTTTGGACTTGTGTTGAGTTTTCACTTAAACGGCCCGGCTAAAATATGCCAACAATTATTGGCGCTTCGACGAAAATGTGCTCGCTATGTCCAAGAAAAAAGCCACCTCCGAAAAAAGCCGTGCGATTCGATTCGTACGTTGACACCTTCTCATTATCAGACACGACATCTGCTTACAGGGTGAGTATTTTTTTACATCCTTTTTACTTACATTTGATATTGTAATCGTAGGAGGGAAAAAGTTAGTTGGTGAAAAATGACTCGAAAAAGTTAAATTATCTTTGGCACCGTCTCCATCGCTACAAAAGCCCATCAATTAACAATGAAAAATTATGAAGAGAACTCATTAAACCCGACGCGAACTTTGTCCCCGATCCATCGACAATGGAGCACTAGACAAACGACACACCGTCGTAACTTCGGCCGCTTTAAAACGACCCCCTCTAGCCTTTATCGCGCCACATTTTTTGCAAACACCGAAAATAATAAAATTAATTCAATGGATCCCCGATATCGACGCACATGTGGCCGGAGACGGCAGAAAAAGGGAATTACATAAAACAGAAGCTGTGCGAGTGTCGGCAAAAGAAAATAACAATACGCAGATCCCACAAATAATTCACCCACTAAGGACCGATATTTTATTCAGGAACGATTCCCGGAGTCCGAATGAAAACTATTTATTTATTGATCGGGGCTTAACACACGCATTTTTTCTCCTGGTTACATAAATAATCCTTAACCGTGTTTAAAAAAGTATAAAAATATTATCTTGATATGGCGTTTTATAAAAGGTTTGCTCATCGCCAGAACGAAAAACGTAAAAACAGGATAAGCTGCGAGTTTTGATTCGAATAAACGTATTGGAAAACGCAGTTAAGATATAAAGCAGAATTTTATACATGAATACGTCTTTATTGGGCTCGTGATAGTCGCTCGTTTAGCCATTTAAACGACAATATACTACTGGGAAGGCATCAGGCCAACCGTAATCTATTGCCCGAATAATATTAAATGTTACTGAAAATTTATGGGGCACATAAAACTGTCAAATAACATGTATTGTGTACGAATACGAAAAGGTAACTTTGAATCTAATAAACTCGGAGACGGACATAATTTACGTTTAATGCAGCCGAATCTCTTTTAATATTTTTGCTGATTTGTGGTCTTTCTCTTTGTTTCAGGTAAGTGAAATTTATACAATATTGGTGAGTACATGTGTATCAATTTTGTGTGTATAAATATTTTATTAACCTTGACATTACAATAAGTTTTCGAAGAGACAGACACCAAAACTCCATTTCCAATATTGTTCTTCATAAATACTTCACAGTTGTCGGGTTGAATGTCGTGTTTTCGGGTTTTCATTAAATTTCTGACGTCGCTTGTCCGTGTCTTAGATTCGCAATGTTCCGACTAATCCTGATCTTTTATTGGGTTTTCGGTTCGGGTTTAACGTGCTGTTTCGCCCGGTTTGTGAGTGTGGAAACATGTCAGTTCGTATTAATTATTTTTTCTGTTTTTTAAACGTACTATGTTTAATAATAATTAATAATTTGCTACATGTACAATTTTTCCGGAAGGCAAATTCTCCAGAGAGTTGCACATGCAACGTATTTATTGTGAATAAATATTAATTAATAAATACTACATTAAATGTTTTATTTTTCATATTTATCCAATTTTAATACGTCAAAGCTCAGTTTTATTATTTTCCCCAGGCGATTTCATCTCGTTTATTGTTAATTAAAAGAAAAAACATAAACATAAAAAAAATAAACAATTTTGTTTTCCAATCAGTACTGAAATGGAGTGTTATTCTAAATTTCCGGGGCCATGGAAAAACAAACACAAATCGTAACGGTTCATTATCCAAGCAACGATTGTCCTCGGGGGAAATTATGCAGCATTAGTATTTCCTAGGAATCGCAGCCGCCAGCTTCGTTATTAGTTTATGGTACAGGATGACACGATTCCGATGCAAATATCGGCCTCTATAACTGCCTAAATAATGACCGCGGATTATGGTAATCGTTCACGGGGCACTTTTCGATAGTTTACTCGATTTTCATCCGTACGTTACTCAAGTTCGTTTCTCATAAAACGATTTTTAGAATTGTTACGCGATGTATATTAAAATTAATGGGTTTAAAACGTTTGTCCTTAATTTATTTACAGCTGATTATTTCAATCGAACAATTAATTGTAAATTTATAGTTGCTTTTAGTAAAACAAACAGTGTTTGCAATATACATGTACGTAATGTATATTAAAATATTCAAATTGTTAACGACTAAATAAACGTAATAAATAAATATGCAATGTTGGTAACATGAAAATAAACAGAAAAAACCAACGTAATAATTTTTAACACTCCTTGCATTTAAACAATCAAATTAATATTAAATGTATATTGTATGTAAATTTATTCACAGATCAGTTGTTTATTATTACACTGCTGATTAAGTGGCACAAATACATATTTATTTTTAATATAATTTAAGAATTCTGTACAAATTTGTAAATGCTTTACTGGTTATTATATTAATATTAATTGTTTAATCTGATAAACAACAGCAGCATATTATTATGAACTAATAACATTTTTTACTCTATTTATTGATATACATTATTAACTGAAAACATTAAAATTTAATTATAAGACAAAATGAAAGGGTTACGCTAAACATATATTGATCAATTATTGTAATTATAAATAAACACAAAAATGTATTATATATATAAGTAGTGGCCATAATTTTAACAACTTATTGAATACACTATCGTAAATTTATAAATTTTTAATTTGTGTTGATAAAAGTGTATGTTTAAATATCCATATTATTGTCAGTGACGTAGTATGTTTCATAATAACAATATGGCAATATAAATTTTAGTTAGGTATTTATTAATATTTGAAAAAATAATCAAGGGTTAAAAGTAGGGCAACTAAAAAATAAAACAACCTTTTCGTATATTTAGCCTTCCTTTATTTAGTATCTAGTAACATGCATATCCATTATCTATAATAACTTCTAATCACTTTTTTGTATTGATTTCAGTAACTTTTCCATGTAACCGTTCGATATTTCTGTCCACTGATTTTGAACTATTTCGTAGAGTTTATTCAAATTTGACAGGCTTTTTGCATGGATGTTCGTATCAACTTCATCTCAAAGGTTTTCAATTGGATTGAGGTCTGGGTTTTGTGCTAGCCAAGACATTACAAGTACTTCTTGAGAGGTGAACCATAACGCTTATTCCACCATCCTTCACAGTAGGTACTTGAAATTATACCTTTCATTGATTGGTCTTCCCACCCTTGAAATGCCCTTAGATTTAATTGGAATAATTGGAAAAAATTTTCATCGGAAAACAACATTTTTTTCCATTACCTATCTGTCCAGTTTGTCTAATTTTATTATTAAAAAAAAATTAGACAAACTGGCTAAGTTTGTCTGACGCGAAATATAGAAAATCGATAACTAGATAATTTCGTCAAAAAACAATTCAATCTTGTCATCAAGAGAAATTGAAGCTTGGAGAAAATGAGACTTACAGAAATTAGTTTAAATATTGTGAATTAATACATGGCTTTAGTTGACCCCAGATCGTATAATATAATAATTTATCATTAATTTAAAATATTGTACCTTATTTCACAATATAAATGAATTGATGAATATGTAATAAAATAAATAAAGAAATGAATTTATCTAGTTTTATATAAAATAATTTAACTTATTGTTTCCGAAAGTTAGATTAGAGCTATAAGAGGTACAATTATATTGATAAAAGAGTTTCTATAAAAGTTAATTTAAATTATTTATAAAAAATAAATCCATATAAATGATTATCGTTAATTATTAATTATTACCCGTCAACAAATTCTTGTATATGTGACATACACAGTCGATACATGAATAAATTTCCTCTACACAAAACCACACGTTATCGACCAATTACCAAAATCCAATTAATATTAATCATTAGACTGTAAATTTAATAAAGCCTCATCGGTGAACAAAGCCAAAAATCGAAACCCGTCGATAATCCCCAGTTTTTTGTTTATCATGACCAATATAATTTTCAATGTGCCCGTAACAATAATTTCAATCGTAAATTCGTATCGTCGATGCAAATGCAAAGCAGAAGCAACGCAGTTAATGATATGTGAATTGTGGTCGGGAATTTATCCGTTTTATAGATTTATTAACGTGTTTTGCCCGGCCGAACTGCCGAATAACTATTCCCGTGCTAAATCGCAAGTCCACGTTCGTGCTTAAACGAAATACATTCCGGCGAAATTGCGACGGAGTTTCCCTTTAAAAGCGGCACTTCCACCATCTGGAGCTGGCTTTCCCCGTTTCTGCATTGCCGGTATATTTATGACATCTGAACGGTAAACACGTAGAGGTGCTCCATCACGAGCCTAAATAATAAAGCACCACGTATCGGGTTCGCAATTTCCGGTAAGAGTACAACCACACTTAAGACGCGACCGCGAGGATGAACGTCAACTTTAAATTTTGAATTAGATAATGTTTCAGTCAGCGTTCTGTATGTTTACTCGCTCCCGGGACTGTTTTAAGCCTTCTTTGACGGATGAAAGCTACGCAGTTGCAAATAACAAAAAATTTCATATATATGTTTTTTTACTTTCAAACACCGGTTATAGACTCTCTGGTGTGTGTAATATAAACAACTTCTTTTTCAAATCTCTCTGTGCACTTCTCACGTTGAAACTTCTTAACAGATTATGGTAAAACTTGGTGTGAGGATGGCTTTTATCCAGCTAGAACATTTAGTATCTTTTCCATACCAAAAAAATTGGCTGCCGATAGAAGTGAAAACTTAGAACCTTTAGTATTAAAATGTGAAATTTCATAATGTTTGAATTAAAAATATCAACATCAATCTGGTTTTCACATCTATTGACACTCCGAGCAACAATTATATGAATGTTTATATGGTTTTTTATTATTCAAATGCATTACGGTCTGTACAAGATCATGACAAAATATCATATTATTTATGGATAGTATTTGTATTTACATTTCAATGTACTTCATTTTTAACATTATTTTAATTGTTTGTATCATAATCATCATTAATTTAATTAATTAATACTTATACTTTTTGTACTTTCAATTATTTAATTTTGTTCTAAACAATATACAATAAACTTGTAAGTAAGTAAGAAATGAAAATGTTTGAGTCAAATTTATCTAAATATCGCGTAAACACGGCATCGATTGTCGTTTTACATTTTGTAGTACTTGTAAAGTTTTTGATCATTGGATATATTTATGTTAAATAAATTTTTCACTAAATTGATTCAATTTCACTTATAAGATATTCACAGCACTATACGTCAGCTGTATAGCACCAGTCATGGACATGTCGGTGACGCGAACCCATAAGGTATTGGTAAATTATTGAAAAATAATTAGAAACCTTAAAAACTAATATAGACAACACTGCGACTCTTCGTTGGCGTCATCTATTTTCGAGTAGTAAAATTAATAATAGTAGATAGAGTGATGAATTTTATGGACACTAGGTATGACGGTAATGATGTCCTGGTCCAACTTTTAGAGTATTTTTTATATGAGAAAATAAAATTATTTTTCTCAAATAGATAAAAAATTAAAAGACTATAGTGACATATATCATATATAACACTATTTGTGGCGGCATCTATTATTGGGTAGCAAAATTTCAAATTTGCGACTTTTTGTAACGTTTTTTATATTTTTTTCTATAGTTAAACCAGTTACATTATTCAAGATATTAGTAAGTTATAAATAGTCATATATTTCAATGTTTTCAAAAAAATTTAATGTATGATAATAAAATTCCTCCAAGTGTAACAGAAATTTTGTGTAATGTTTGAATGGATATGCAATTTTGGCACCCCACGAATCGATTGTGCGCTTATTGCAAACTCGCCAGTTATCTGGCTGAAATATCTAATTAATTCACTATCATGGTTCCAAGATTACATCCGTACAATAGGCAGCGTTACCGGATGCTGGATTGAAACGTAAACGACGGTGCGTTTGAATATTGCCACTCGCTGTGCCGAGAACCGACTCAACTGGCATTGTTAATTTCGTAACTATTTTCGCGATTATTAATATGTATTAAGGTGTAAATTAGTAATACAATTAAAATTTAATTGTTGTAATTGGTTTGATCACACTATCATCTGTATTCATGTGTTTGGGGGTTGACACAAATAAATTTTCTTTCAAATTCTTCGCAAGTCAGCAAGATTGTTTCTTATTTATGTTCGACCATAAAACTATGCGGTTTACTCTTGCAGGAGTAATAAATATGAATCCGTAAAAAATTTATGTTTGTACAATAAAGATACCAAGACGAAATAATAAATTTTCCAGGAATGCTCGCAGATAATTTTGTTATGTCGTTTTACTATTTACGCCGACATACTCCTTACAAAGTTTTTAATTTCCGTCCGATAACATAAATATTGACACACTTTTTCGTCGCCTGCGCCATTTTAATCCACACTCAAAAACCAACATCCAATTAATTAGTTTAGCAACGCCATAAAGAAGTTGAAGTTCGCAAGTGGCGAACTTCGTGAATTACCGTCCGCATTTTGTGATTCATGTATCCATAATAAAAAAAAAGTTGGGCGGCGGCGGGTCTTATCTATCACGAGCACAAGAGGAAGTTATTACGTGACACAATTTCGACTTGTTTAAAGTCATAAAATGGCGAACTGCTTAATGCTACTTTTAGGGGTTTGTGCATATTTTTAATATAAATATGGGCAAACATCAAATTAAGTTAGCAAATTCCGGGGCCCGCCTGTTTAAAACAGAACCATTCAGCACATTGTGGCAATAAGTATTTGTAGAGGCTCCGAATATTCGTGAGTAATAAATTCACGTTTGTGTAAGCCTCTCAGCCGATTTTACATATTCAGTTCATAAATTTCCGTGCAGCGTGCATTAAGACTTCAATAACAGGTATGATAGTTGCACTTGCATTAGGCATATAGATTAAACATCAGCAAATTAACGATGAAACTCGTTTGCTGTGCATAAACCACGATAACGATTCAATTTATATTGTGACAAAACCAGAATACTACCTGCAAATTTTACATTATTACCAAATATACTCGGATGTAAACGCTACGAGGGACACATTGATACCAATTCCACTCAAATTTATAAAAGTTTGCTTCGTATTAATTTTACACACAACTTCCATTTATTGTAATTATAAAACTTTATATTATTACATACTGGAAAATGTAATTTACATTTTTAATGTTTAACTTTTATGCAGAATAATAAGTAATGGTATAATTAGAAACTACCAACATTTTACCAATAAATTCAACGACTTTTAGGTTCTTAGTTTTTTTCCCCTTTAGACTTAAACTGTTTATTACGTAAATATTGGACAATGACAAAATAATCACGTGGAAAAATATCTGGAGGAGACAGAACCTATTTAAAATTTTGACGTTAAATAGGAAGTTGGGTCATGAGCTTACTTTGTCATGAAGAAGTCTTTTCTATTGGCTGTAGAAGTTCGTCTTTGAGTCATTGATCCTTTGGACACTTGGTAGGTTTGGATCTTTGTTGTAGGAACATAATCAAAAGGCACATTTGTGTCGCATAAAAGGAGAAGATTGGCAATTGTTCATGACCCAAACTTATTATATGTGGAATCAATTTGTTCAATTTTTTATGAGATTTATTGTATCAAGCCTCTTTCTATCATTTGAATCATCGTAGTTTGACTGTCCTATTTCTAAATATGTAACACAAGAATTTGGCTTGACATATTGCTTAATTTCTTCATCTCAAGATAAACTTCACTTTGTTCATCTTCAGACATTCAATTAATTTTTAACTCAAAATTAAAGAAAAAAATGTTTTAAAAGCAATGTAACATAAGTAAAAATAAACAGCCTAGTTAGAAAGTACATAAAAAAGCTTTCAAATAATCACAGTTTAATACAAAAATGTGAAATTTTTATTCAAACAAATCGTGAACCAAAAACGTAAATTACTTTTCCAGGTACCCAATATTTACATACAATTTTTTGTAATAAATCTGCGACAATTATAATGCCCCTCGATAAATTTATGTACATATCGGATTGAATTTATAAGTTTGCACCGTTTAGAACGGGGAAAGATTCAATCGGCCCCGAGTCTTCGAAATTATTTACACCTCATCTCGACCCTGCCCCGAATCCAGATGCCTGAATTATTCAAATCGAAAGGCCCGCCCGAGAAGAAAGTCTCCCTTGCCGCCTCTCCGTTTGTCACCTCAGTGAAACAATCGGTTCTAATCCGGGCTCTAATTCCGAACACAATAAGTTTTTGAGCGACAGTTGCGGCCACTCCATTCAGACGATAGTTCCGGACTCTCGGATAGCGGATAGATAAGGGTCCGCTTGCGCGGTGACGGACGTCGCGACGCACAGCATCCGCTCGGGTCGCTCTTCTCTCAGTGCCGTCGACGCCGCGCCGCAGGACGACGCTCCGTGACGCGGAATTTACCGGTGACACGCTGCGCCGACTTTAACTCTGATCGGATCGGTGAAGTTTACGTTCGAGTCTTGTTATGTGACTGAAGGATTTTATTTGGCAGGTATTTTGACGTGCTAAAAGTTCGTGCTAAAAAATCGTAAAAAATTATGATTTTATTTTTTTGGTTAAAATATTTTTAACGGAAATTTAATGGTGACATTTGCTAAATTAATATTTTTTAACAGCTTTAAAAGTATGGCTTGCATATATGAGAATTTGATGTTCCGGCAACTGTAAAATAAAATTACCCAATCCATCAAGATTTTTAGTACATCCATTAAAAGTGTATGCATTAAATGTGTAATATACTCTACGTATGTTTAAATTTATAGGACATTTTAAGTGATCCTCCTTTAAAATTTGATATAATGTCAAAGTATATTACAATGAAATTTGAAATCTTACGTCGAGTTTTTAAGATGCAACAATTTGTGTTAAATCATTTTGAAAATATAATGGTGTATAAATATTTATTTACCTCAAGGAAAATTTCTCATAGCTTTATTTTTTCATCAAAAATATAATTCAGTTAAACTCACTGATTTTTAGTAACAAAAAATAAAAAAATATATTTATGAGATTGATTTTGAATTTTGAATTGAACTTATTTTTTAATTTTTAAATTATTTTTTGTATTTTTAAACATTTTATCTTTCAAAAACCCTTAATATTGAGATGTTCATTATTAATTTACAATTTTTTATCAATTTTAAAGCAAGATTTTATATCTTTTTCAATTTACAAAATTAAGAGTAATCTCTACTGTCTCAGATTATTAAGCTAGCATGTGAGAACACATAATGGATAGGTAGGTGTCTGTCAAGTTTCATTCCCCAAGACTCCGCCGTTTAAACTTTTAATCATTTCTAAGGAAAAAGTTCGGTGCACTAAGTTAAGACATAAAGCTAAAATAGCAACCGAACGGTGTGACGCGTAGCCGCTTAAACTCAACACAAAAAGTATATTTGCAGCTCAACTAGAAACTCAGGACATTACTAATGAACTTTAAGAATAAAGCACCAACTATTATTAAACAAAATATTTTGCTACGGTGCATTCTAGTCTAAAAAAGGCTTTTATGCTATATTTTTAAAGCAGAACAATAAAACCTCTGAAACAGTAAATTTTAAAACGTCCCCAGTTCAAATTAGGCATTCATTGAATTAAATGTGCATTAGCTGTTCGGAGACAGCCAAATAAAAAAACCCTATTTACGGCACGCTTTAATTGAATGTTTCTGTCAAGACGACACTTTAGGGTTGGCCGATAAATCGTCAATCAAGACTTGGCAAGCTCAAACTGAGGGGGTTAAAAGGGAAAAATCACACGGGCGAATGCGCGCCCTTCCTTGAAACAAAACGTTTGTCTTCAGCTTTAGTGGGAACGTTCGGTGCTGAATAAATTATTCGATGATTGGGCGTCGAACGGTTCCGAATACGCGCGGGTGAGGAGATTCAGTTTTCCGCCTGTAACAGATGTAAATGTCTCTATTTATTATCGATCCCGCTTATTTGAATTTTATGTCTGTTAGGCACATTTTTATCCGATTCTTTTATAATCACATCCCGTTTCAGTATAATATTTTTGTGTTTTAATTTTAAAGGAAACCTTTAGGATTTTCATCGAAATTCTAAACGTTTTAGCGCCTGAACATGAATTCAGCAAGTACGACAAATATATCAAATTGAAATGGCTCCTAAACTAGCCAGATAAGACACGAAGACTCCGCAGACAAACAAACTTCATCTATGTTTATGATATCGCGTCCAAGAAGTTTCCATTAATGTAATGGCCTTGCGGATATCAAATTCTCATGTTTTATGTCGAATGCAATTATAATTTCATTGTCAAAATTTAATTTATCTTTGCCTTTATTGTCTGTTTGCGTTTTTCTCCAGTCGTAAAGCGTGCACTTCAACTAATACAATAAATAACGTTGACGTTGCGTCCTCTACAAAAGCGATCGAAAAGTTTTTGAATTGAATGGATGCGATTTAGCACGAGCTTATTGCAGATCTCGTAATTATAATTGCAAGAGTGTCGCGTCGAGAGAACCGCCGGTAATCAAGATCCGGAAGATGGAGTGACCGCGTCGAGGTCAGCGACAAAGTGCCACTTAAACCATGTGATTGCATTAGGAGGGCGTAGCGGAATGTGCGTCGCGACGCCCCTCCGAAAGTTCGTCCGATAAATCTCGGTGCATCGGCCGGATTTGCAAACGTCGTACCGGCGGAACATGGGATTCAACGACAAGAAGTTGAGGCGGCTGAGGCGGTTCAGGTTCTTCGGACGCGCCAAGGTCTATCTTATGGTCCGATGGCCCATGCTGGTAATAACTGTAATTTTTACTTACAAGCTTTTTATTTTTTTAATAATTCACGAAATTATGAATATACAACTATATAAATTTCAGTGTTTAAGAAGCTCACAAGGGAGAGTTTTGAGCTTAAAAGTTATAATATAATTAATTGAAAATTGAAAGTGTAGTAATTTGAAAATTTTTTAATATACAAATTTACAAGGTAATTTTAATTATGAATTCACAAATTTAAGGACTTGCAAAGTAACAAATTTTTTCACTGATTATTTTGAAAGTTAATTAATGAATTCTCAAATTTGGGAACTTACGAATTTATGAATTTATTAAATCATATCGAATTTTTAAGTTAATAAATTTACGAATTCATATTACTTACAAATATGTGAATTTACCAACTGAAAATTGAAATATTTACTATTTTTTATGCTTTGGAAATTTGTGAACTTTCGGATTAATGAGCTAGTAAATTACGAATTTTCAATAAAATAACTTAAAAAAATAGCTAACTAATGATTACATACTAATTTTGAAGTTTATGACTTTACGCCATAAAGTTTATAAATTTACAAACTTACAAATTAATGAATTCACAAATTTGAGAATGAATTTGTGAATTTATTAAATTATAACGAATTTTCAAGTTAAAAAATTTACGAATTCACATTACTTACAAATATGTAAATTTACCAACTGAAAATTGAAATATTTACTATTTTTTGTACTTTGGAAATTTGTGAACTTTCAGATTAATAAATTAGTAAATTACGAATTTTCTAACAAATAAATTTAAAAAAAAATAGATTAATTTATAAATACATACTAATTTAAAATTTTATGAATTTACGAGATGAAGCTTTTGCAAGTTATGTATGAAATTACGAATATACAAATTTTTTAATATATAAATTTTCGAATTGATTACCTACAAATTAATGAATTAAAAATTTGAGAACTTACGAATTTATGAATTTATTAAATCATAACGAATTTTCAAGTTAAAAAATTTACGAATTCACATTACTTACAAATATGTAAATTTACCGAATGAAAATTGAAATATTTTCTATTTTTTGTAGTTTGGAAATTTGTGAACTTTCGGATTAATAAATTAGTAAATTACGAATTTACTAACAAATAAATTAAAGAAAATGATTATTTTATAAATACATACTAATTTAAAAATTCATGAATTTACGACAGCTTACGAAGCTTTGCAAGTTATATCTGAAATTACGAATATACAAATTTTTTAATATATAAATTTTCGAACTAATTACTTATAAATTAATGAATTCACAAATTTGAGAACTTACGAATTTATATGTTTACTAAATCGTAATGAACAAATTTACGAATTCACATTACTTATACCTAAATATGTGAATTTATCAACTGAAAATTGAAATATTTACAATTTTAATACTTTGGAAATTTGTAAATTACGAATTTACCAACAAATAAATTTAAAATAATTTTTTTAATTAACTGGCTTTTTTTACTATTTTTTACAAGTTTAAGAATTTATGACTAAATGCTTTGTTTGAAATTATGAATATGCGAATACTCCATACAATTTCTAATGAATTTCAACCATTTTCTTTCGCATTTTGAGTGACTTTCCGACAAAATATAATACGAATAATTCAAGTTTTATATTTTTAATTAATTTTCATTTTTTAACAGATCGAAAAAAAAGAATAATATGTTCTATTTTTTAACATAAAGCTGTATTTAGTAAGATATTATTACTTATATACTTATATTATTTTTTAATTTCTCTCAGACCTTACAAAAAACATGAAATGTATATAGACGAAATCCAAACAGTTATTTTTTTTCGACCAGTAATTACTGAAATTCAAACGCGTATACGGTTTTATGATTCGAGTTATTACGAGCAAATTTGAATGTAAACAATTTTTAATCAAGTAGTATTTGCGCAAGCCAATTTAAAAATTCACTAAAAAACCAAACAGACATGCACGCCAAACAAACGAGGAAGATTCAAAAACAATGTTTGTTAAAACGTTGAATTTAATAGTGGGATATAAAACAGGTGCGGAATTCGGCGAGATATAATTTAAGAGGGAGCGTTTTAAATCCGGCGAATTTATCACCAAAATTTATCATGTGTTCCATTGAATTATGGTGATTTATTGTGGAGAACACAGGATCATTTATAATATATAAGTCCGGGAAACGAATTGTCACATTCCGAAACTATTACTTCTGGTGTAAATACATAAATTGAAATGAATGGATGCAATTACAATTTGGCAATCCATTCCAGAGATTGCCTAAATATCAATTAATCCGAATGCGGATAAACAACATTCGACACGTGTTTTCACCCGTTTATATAAAGGACGTAATTGCTGTCGAAAGTTAATAGTCTGGAGGATTCAGTTAAGTAGTTGTTATGGAGCATGAATTAAGATACATAAATTACGTCTCGTATCTAGATTAGAAGTGACTGTCTTCTTGGTTCTTGGAAGTTTCCAATTACGTCCGCGACAGACAAGAGGGGACGAAACTCGTTTAATTGAGAATGGGGGAATAATTTCACACGAAACTAGACGTGGTGCAGTTGCACCATATGTAATTTGTCTGACAAAGAAATGCTCGAACGTTATGAGAAGTGCACAATTTGTTTTGGTTCCCATTTTCCAATTAAATTTGCCATAATGGACCATAATAAAGTTAATGAGTTCGTTTGAAATTGCTTCTCGTAACTCAAACAATAACGCTCATAAATACGATTGTCTGCTACAATAAAACATTAAAAGTTGAAACGTTACCATCCGGTTACCATCCGTGTGTTGTATCGTAATTTCCACTTATTTTCACATAGTAAATCCATCTCAGTCAGACACACGAGGAAAAATACGGTTTTTCATATAGTTATAGAAAATTTTAAACCAGATTTATGATTTTAATAAATTCCGTTTTATATTCGCGTGCGGAAAACCGAGACGGGTAATCGTCCCGACTAGTACCAAGGGCAAACATTTAATTTATATTATGTCGTAGTCTGCAAATCAAGGATTTTTAAATAGACAATAAAACAAAACAAATCACGACAACGATAAAAACGTCGCTTTACATCCGACCATCATTTAACATTCAAACTTCCCCGTTTGCTTAATAAATTTGTACGTTTACAAAAAGTTACTTTCCTAATCAAAAGTTTGAAGAGTTTTCGGGCACACAAAACAAAACACATTAAAGAACGAAATTAATGCTGATGAATATAAAGAGAGAAATATGTAAATTCTCCGCAACCGAGCACTGAACTTTATTACGAATCACGCAACTCCTTAACCGTCACAACTAATTAAAATCACAATGGGTTCGACTATTGAACTCTCAAAACAAATCTCTTAATTTACGTTGGGTTTTATGAAGTTTCCACGTAATTATAGAGTGTGCGAAGTGGAATTACGAGAGGGATCTCTTGAACTGAAAATATTGTGTTAAAGTTAATATTTTGTGCTGAACAATAATCAAGAGGCACATTCAAGTTTTAGATTTGTTTGAAATGTGGCGAATGCGCAAAATATTGGAATATACACTAGTGGTCATTATTTAAGCAACGTTTTAAATTGTTAAATATTTTAGCCATAAAAAACTGCAATATTCTTATTCTATAAAATGTTTTTTTATATTTTATTATATTTCTCAATTGGTCATAAATATATCAACATTTTAAACGGTATTTTTACTGTTTAAATTTGTGTTATTTAATTCATTTAATTCAGCATTAACACTTTGTATAATATCTTTTTTCTTTTATAATTTACATCTCCGAGGTACAGATTCGCCCTACTGTTCCTTCAAGGTCCTTAGATTTGTATAATTTTTATGCCGAATTTAGTTATAAACGTCATCCCCCATATTTTCTATAGGGTTGATGAACATGATTTGATATTTTAACCAATCCACTCAATTTTCAATTTGTGTTTAAGAGCAACATTTCTTTAATATATGAAAACAAATTATTGTTCAATATATCCCTGTACATAAATCAGTATAACGGGTTCTACGTCTGAAGAATTGTAGCATCCCCACATCATAATTGAACTGCCAACATGTTTCACTGTGGGTATAACAAACTAATTGTATATTTTTGTTCCTGTAGGATGTTTAACATACACAGAAACATCATGTTTTTATAAATTAATTAGTCACTAATAACAATTTGAATTGGAATCTCATTTTTTTAGTAGAAACCATGTTTCTCATCCTCTAATCATGTTCTTGAATTAATTATATCAAATCCCATTTTGTTCAGGTTGACTTTAATTTTAGTTGACCATATCACTGGATTGTTTTTTACATTTGAATTATCCAGTTATCCATTTACTTTAACGATTGAATTATAATTTTTCTTACAGTTTGACATTGTTAGTACAGTAAATAATCGATTTAAATTCACAGAGAGCAATGAAAGACCATTGTAAAAAGATTCTATAATTTAGTTCATTATAAAATTAAAAGGTACACAATTTTTTATGAATTATTAGATTGACCAATTATATAGTAGACACAAAACAATAACTTAAAAACAATAAATATTATACTTCTAGATACTAGCATCCAGTTCAAGTAGTATAACTCATGTTTTTAATATATTTTAATAATTTGCTATAATTAAGGCCACCACTGTATGGAACATAGTGTCAAAAATTGGCGAATGCAAAAAATTAATTCAGAGTGTTGAAAATAGTGACACATACTTTAAAAGGATATAGTAGGTTGTAAAATATCACCACATCCCTTGTGATACATATTATTAATACCCTGTACAAGTACATTAACAAAAACACATTGTATCTAAAGCGGCGTTATGAAAGTCTCATAAATTGATTAATATCAAAATTCAATTACAAATATACCCTCTCCATATCATAAGAAATAAATTGGCCACAAATCCCCTCATCAAAACGGCGAACAATAAATTCGCGGGGGGCCTAATGCCTTAAAATTTAGGGTTAATTAAGTTCGGATTATGTAGGTGAAATGGATAACCGTCATGTCAAAATTTCTGGCCGTAAGAACGTGCCCGGTTGTAAATTTGAAACCGATGCCTGTCGTATATTACGCTTTTGGTGTGAGTGCGGGTGAAACTAAGGTAGATCCCTTAGACTTAACGCGAAAATATTTATTATATTTAGACAGTTGTATATATTCGTAATCCGGGTGGATTACGACCCGAGCAATATTTCACTGGATGCGGCCTTGAGAATTACTACTGGCACACGAAGTATAATTTAATACCGATGACGACCAACAAAAACTACCACCACATTTCAGTGTAGAATCACAGCGTTCAACTATTTCGCATACGAGCTGGAGAGATGTTATGTGTGATACGGAACAGAAGATATTTATTGTTGTGGCGTAAATTCACTTAAATGTAAGGTCCAAATTATATTGTTGCCGTAACGTGGATGGTGATTTAATAATCGCGTGAATCGCGCTTAGTTATCCGGTTAAATTGATTTCCTGAATTAAGACCGTGTTAATTTATTTGTTACTGCGGCACCCTAAAGCCACTTTTCATAAATGCGGAAACGGCCGTTCCAGCTCCTTTGGGACTGTGTAATTCTTCATCCAGGACTTTTATAAGTCACGTGTGTACTATTAAGTTTTTTTTATTGTTCAATACAAATTATTAACATGAAATACGTAATTTTGAATTGTTAAATATATAAATTTGTGATCACATGAATAAAGTTCGTAATTTTGAGAATTCATTTCGTATGGTCGCAAATTTATAAAATTTTAGAGAAATCAGAGTCTTAATATTTGAAGTTCAAAAATGTGATGTGAAATCTTTAGTTCATAAGTTTTTAAATTCATGAATTCATTCATTTAACAAATTGTAAATTTCGTTAATTTGCCTATTTTAAATACATTTAATATTTAATTACAAAATTGTTACTCATAAATCCATGGATGAACTCCTGAATTTGGTAATTCAACTACGTAAATTTGTAATCAGTTCGAA
This sequence comes from Aethina tumida, assembly GCF_024364675.1. NCBI lineage: Eukaryota > Metazoa > Arthropoda > Insecta > Coleoptera > Nitidulidae > Aethina > Aethina tumida. The sequence goes on along the minus strand of NC_065437.1, from coordinate 15,105,349 downwards.
AATATTTGAATTTTTAATTAGTATGCTCTAAAAATCATAAACAACGTAAATTCATTGCTTCCTTTGTCCTTAAATTTGTAAATTCATAAATCGTAAAGTTTAAAAATTTGTATATTTGAATGATAGAACTGATTCAATTATTTATAGAGACTAAAAGGGGCATTAATCTGAAATTTTGGTTTCAACAGGAATTCTGTCTGTTTTAAGTCATTTTTTGCCTCCGTTTGTTTTTAAGGCACTTACTCCCAAAATTTTAAACAATTTGTTTTATATTTCCCTTTGTCCCTCTTTAAACACCATTAAATTTCATTTTTCAACACGAACTTTTATTGTAGCGTTGAATATTTACAGAAATATCAATAAAATGTAAAAAAACTACATTGTAACAAGCGTGTTTTGAACAGTTTCAATTTTCCTATTTGACAATAATATAAATATGTATAAATTTACCTCTCTGAACATTTTTACCGAAAATATCACAAAAATAAACAATATGTAATTAAAAAATATATTCAAAATAAATTTGAAACCGTTTAAAGTACACCTGTGATAATACACACGGGTTGAATGAACGTTTTTTTACAGTTTCAGTTATATTTCGGTTAATATTCAATTTAACTAAAAGCTGAAACATAGTAATATAGAATAAAATTCTATGTCGATTGTTGCAAAAATTTTAAGGTTATTCCGTTTAAAATAATAGTTATTGATTTTTAAATGGGAAAAAAATAAATGAAAATACCAAACATCCAGTTTAATATTTTGTAGTACTATTAATAACTACTAGAATTCTCTTCCGTTAATCCATAAAGCCAAAAATTGATTACATCATTACAATTATTGTCAACGAATTCATTATACAATGTATAACTTTTAAGACACACGGTATATTAAAATGGGATATGGTATAGTAGAGTTTTCGCATATTTATCACTTTTCAGTCACTTCCGGTTTCACTGGAAAATGTTTCATTTTCGAATTTTTAAATGGAATATCATGTATATTATTAAATATTTGGATTTCTCGGAGAATTCTTGATCAAACTGTGACTACTTAATATTTTGGAGTCATTTTTAATGTTACATCTAGGTGGCCGTAACGGAGGCAAACTAATTTAAGGACGTCAGAAGATGTCAGGAAATTACAATCGTAAAGATTCAGTGATTACTTTAACAGATACGAATAAGGTAAGTTGTCAAAATCAAGTCTTAACTATGTTTTTTTCAAATAACAACACTTCGAAAAGAGGACTTTTTGGGGAATCTAAAAATACCAATTTATTTGCTATTGGGTTAAATAGTACTAAGCGAAATACCGGATAATAATTCATTTGCTTTTGTAAAGTGCAAATCCAAAAATGTATGTTTAAAAATTGTAAAACTACACCAGATCTCATTTTGATGTACCTAAAATTAAATATTCCAAAAATAAATGGAGAAAAAATTATTTTGAGTGCACTGACCGATTCTACCGAAAGTAATATTAACATTGTTTTAAACGGATTTACATCTTAATAAATTAGTTAAGTGAATTACTCCGCATTTTAAAATTTAAAAATAGTGAAGTCATTAATTATGTCAAAAGCTGAAAGCTCAAAAACAAAAAACGTTTAATCAGTTTTTGATAGAGCTCTGAAAACATGAAACACTTTTTATAAACTTTAGTTCAACCAGTTGAACGTTGTAATAGAAATTTTAATTTTATATAATTAAAATCGTTTTATGTAGATTTTTGTTTAAAAATAAAATCCCCTCGACCGGCCCGCAAACAACACTTGTAATAGAGTTCACGACACATTTGGCTTAGTTATTTGCCAAGTGCACCGTGGAAACGTGCTTATTTAGTGCGGGCTCGCGTCCGACACAACGAACCTTATTTAAATGAAGTCTTGATTCACGCGAAATTGCACATCAAATATTTAAAGCCGCCGAGAGAAATTCTAAACGGCGTCCTCGTTTTACATTAAACGCAGACGAACATGTTTCGCGAGGCGCTCCCGCAAAATCCACCGCAAACATGATCGCAATATCAATATTTCAACGGTGGATGTTTTATGCAACGATGTTTACTCGACTCTTCGTTCGCCTGGGGAGATGAAAATAACAAGGGTTGTTTTAATTATGATTTTTTTTTCCTGCGAATATTAAAATTTAAATGATCCAATTTGTTTATCGAGAAAGTTTGGCGGGCGACCGTAACGTTGATGGCGGAGCGAAGATCATGCATGATCATTTACGTTTATTTGTAAAGTTTAAGTACACAATTACATGGAAATTTAAGTTTGGAGTGCCTAAAGCGTTCAACATATAAAACTGTGAAGTTTGTAATATATGGTAATTACTTTAATGCATCTTCACTTCCATCTGCCTTAATTTAATACCATTTTACTGTCTAGTCATCAAATATTTTCAAGACATAATCTCCGAAATCTGCATGGAAATTACGAAATTTAATTGCCATCCTCATATGTTGTAAAGTTAAACGATTCGGTGGCTTCCTTTTTTTGCACAACTTTACGACACACTATTACACGATATTTGTTTTATTTAACAAGTTCCACCGTGTAACGTGTACATAGCAACAATTAAGCTTTATAATGTTATCTCGCAAAGAGTCTTTATAGATATGACCGTTTCATATGCGAACGTTCTCCGTTTGAACCACTCCATTAAACGCCTCGAGATAAAATTATTTCGGTGCCACATGCCTGCAGGCGTCCACTGCGCGAATTAATCGAACGAAAAGCCCGACGTGAAAAACCACCCCGAAAACGTTATTGTGTTTGGCCGTTAACAAAACACAATGGGAGTAATTTACGGCCGATATGGGAACCGAGGTCTGTTGCTGCGACGTTTATAAGCGCTTACATACATCTTGAACCTACACCGAAGAAGCTCAACTGAAAATTTATGGCCTGGCGAAAAGCTCAGATAACATCCATGGATTATTCATGTTGCGTTTATACAAGGTGTTATAAAAATAGGTGATTTTAACGCCAAAATAACAACCTATTTTAAAGCAACTTTTTGAAAATTTTCATAATTTTTAAGGAATTTGCACTTGTATAATTGTAAAAAGGGATAATCATTGTTTTACTTAAAAATTAAAAAATCGTTTGTTATAATAATTATAATAAAATATTATTATCATATAATTACTGTATCATTACTTATACATTTTTATTAGTACATATTCTACACTGTTCCATGAAATTAACGTACCACACGGATAATAATTGTTTATTATTAATATTTTCTGATAATTAAATAAATAAACGATTCACTCTTTGTATATTTATTTAAAAATTATATAATAAATATTGTTTTTCTAAAAAAATTAAAAAATAACAAAATTTGATTGCTATAGAAAAATAAAAATTTGAACTTAATATCAGATATTTCCATCTCCACTATGAATGACAGCCTCACATGTTTTGTTCATACTCAAAATCTGGGTTCAAATTCCATTTTGGTCCAAATTCTCCTTAAATTCGAATAGAAGATGCTACACATCTTCTAAGTTATTCAGTCGGTCAGGCTGGTCACTTAAACGTCTCCCAAGAACGTCTGTTGGGTTAAAATCTGGACTGCGAGCTGGCCAGACCATAGCATTAATTATTCTACATTAGTAAAAAAATTGGCAGTTATAGTTATAGAGACTGCCAATAGAAGTGAAAACTTAGAACTTTTAGTATTAAAATATGAAATTTCATAATGTTTGAATTAAAATTAATTAATTAATCTGGTTTTCACATCCTATTGACACTCCGAGCAACGATTATATGCATGTTTATGTGATTTTTTATTATTCAAATATATTACGGGCTGCAATCATATTATTTATCGATAGTATTTGTATTTGCTTAAATTTCAATGTACTTTATTTAATTAAATTTAATTTATTATTTTAATTGTTTGCAACATTGTCATCATTAATTTAATTAATTAATACTTAGACATTTTGTACTTTCAATTATTTCATTTTGTTGTAAAAAAGATACAATAGGCTTATGGTAACTTAAGTAAGAAATGAATATTTTTTATTCAAATTTATTTAAGTATCGCGTAAAATCGGTATCGATTGTCGTTTTATGTTTTGTAGTACTGAGTTTTCGATCATTGGACATATTTAAATAAATTTTTCACTAAATCCATTGAATTTCACTTATAAGATATACTGAGCACTATACGTCAATTGCATAGCTACAGATATACTGTTATAAGCATGTCGGTGACACGAACGCACGAGATTTCACCCTAAGGTGCACAGCACACTGCGTGTGCGCCAGTCATGAGCATGTGAATGACATAATATTTCCCTACCAAAAAGTGCCCAATGCGGCCAAAGAAGTTTTCACTTCTAAAAATACCTTAAATCTATTATTATTTGTTAGAAAAAGCTAATTTTCAGTTTACACACTTTTGTTGAAGATACAAAAAAAGTATGTTTTACTTTTTCTTAATAAACATCCACTTGACCGAGGTTATCAGCCAAATCAACTTTTTTCTTTTGTTTGAATTTATTAACAAAAGAAGGACATGTTGGTGACGCGAACCCATAATATTTACCCCTCCAAAAAGTGCCCAAAGTTTTCACTTTAAAATTTTGACCTATAAAAGGGGTATATGGCACGACATGTTGTTCTAGAATGTCCACAATGTAAGCATTAAGTTCCCATTATTTATCACCACCAAGTCGGTACGTACTGTTAAGAAATACCCCACAATACAATTGAACCCCCACCAAATAAGGAAGTATTTGAGAAGTTATATTGAGCATATTTTTCTGTACCTGCTACACTAACAAGTTACATTAAAAGTTAATAAAGAATGGTAATACTCAAATAATGTATATAGTAAACGTTTTCATTTATTTTGTATACAACCTGTAGTTAACTTCGTTAACCGTTGGAAACATACTCGTATTTTGTGTACAAACACGTTAATTACCATAATTGACAAATCTACACGAATCAATAACAGGAATTTGTCGACGAAATAAATTGCGCTTTGCCAAACATATGCAGTCGTAAAATGAACGTTTTAAGAGCTTTCAAGCGCACATTTCTAGAGAAACGACTTTCGTGAGTTGCGCGAAATATTTCGGCATTAAGTCACATTCGACACAATGTAGCAGAGCGCACAGGAGTGTAAAACTTTATTATATTATAAGTTGTTAATGGCAACTCTTTGCATTTGAATGAGCTTTCGTCGCCGCATTTCAATATTATCCCAAGCGAAAGTATATAATTCGAGTAAACTCCCGGCCCCATTTCCACATTAAAGGAAGGCGCGTTCCATTATCGTCGGGAGTCGCGAGACAGGAAAACACGGGGGCTGTGCCGGCCTGGGCGGGCGCCCCATTGTGCCATTCATATTCAAATAACTTTATCGCTGTCATATGAGCCAGGCCTGTATGTTAACAATTAAAGCTGCCGCCATAAATACTAACAGCCGCGATTGTTCCGCGCTAAATAATGCGAGTGGCGGCTTTAGATTAGAGAGCAGTTCATTGTGGCCCGAGATCAACTGCGTCTCTAATATAAAATCCACATTCTTAGCTGAATAATTGCGCCAGCAATGTATCTAAGGGGGCAAGGTGAGTGTGGGGGTGGCACAGTCGGGCCCCCGGGTCAAATGATACATTGCGGTTGCCGGGAATTCCTCGCCACATTCCTCAGCCGTCGGTAATTAATTATTGGCAGCGCTTAATTAAGAGCGACCGCTTTGTTACGGACAGCTTAATGTATGGCAATGCTGATTTTACTCGACCGAACACCGATTCTTGTAATTACAACCCCCTCATTAGGCCCCCGCCGTTTTTCCCCTGACTTATTGGTTGCGAAGTGCTCTATTAATCTGTAGCCCGGCACATCTTTGTTGGCAGCGAAGCCGATAGTTGTACGCGTGACCTTTGTTCTTTATTTTCGTGTCCATTTGTATTCGAATACGGGTCCCGCAAAACCGGGCCAAATATTCCAATTCGGACCATTATCAATCATGATGAGCCCCCGAACCGGTACGGGTATTTTGCCCTCGTCCATTCGCACCGGGGTTTTATTGAAGTTACGGTTTTGTTTAAATAATCAAATGAAGATTAATTGTGTTCGAAATTAATTCATCAAGAACGATAAATCATCGTTGCCCAAATATTGTTCAAACTGTTATTGTGCCGATTATATTTATATCCTTTGTGATGCATAAATCAATTTGTTGTCGAGTCCTCTTTTTTTATTCGATTTATAGTTACAGGTATGAGTTTGCGATTTAAAATATTAACTCGATATAAAATGAAACATATGCATCCAATTTCAGTGCCATTTTTATTTACACGTTTTGTCATGGTGATTTTTATTAAAATTTCATTTCAATTTATTTGTCCAGATCAAATTTATAGATTATAAATTATTTTAAATGCAAATTTCTGTATTTACAACCTTTTAAAATTAATGTTTTTGTTTCTAGGGCAATGATAGCTGGCAAGGAAATGACAGCGATCAGGTAAGGGAAAAATTATGTTTCTGTTCTCTGGCGTTCTATTTAAAAAATTGATTGGAATATTTTTTTATGAAAAAAGTATCTTTAATTTCGCATCCTTTCAAAAACATCACATTATATTGTGTAAATGGAATAAATTATAGCAACTTACCTATAACTTATTTTATGGTCTTTGTTACTTTCTGTGAATTTAAATCGATTATTTAACTGTAAGAAAAATTATAATTCAGTTTTCCAAGACCGAGAGAAACAAGAAGTGTTTATGGCTAAATAAGTCAATTGTTTCCCGTATTCTTTAAAAATTTAGTGAATCTGGCTAAGTTACGGAAAAACTTATCTGAGTTCAAAGAACTTGAAATAAAATCGATAATTGGATAATTCGAATGTCAAAAAACAATCCAATCTTATCGTCAATTGAAATTAAAGCCAATCTGGTGGAAATGGGACTTGCTGAAATTAGTTCAAGGACTGTGTGAAGATGGTAGATAGGGGTTCGTTTGACCTACAAGAAAAACCGTTGTTTCTGCTTAAAATGTGGAAATGTCATTTTAATTTGCTTAGAACTCAACAACAGAACAGTGAGGACAAGTAGTTTTTAGTGTTGAGTTTAAATTTAATTTATAAAAAAATATAGTTCTGTTTAAGTTAAATATCCTACAGGGATAAAACTATACAAAAAAATTGTATTATTCACAATGAAACATGGTGGCGGTATAATTATGCTATGGGGATTCTTAAATTTTTCTGTTATAGACCTTCTTCTATTGGTTTATATACAAGGATATATTAAGGAGACCAGAAAGTAACGTCGCTTTTTTAGATTAAATTCAACTAATAAATTTTTAATAAATATTTATTTTTAATCAGCAATTTGCCATCTACTGTACAACTCATTAATTTTTTTCAATGGTCGTCTTGCACAATATGGTTTTGCTTTATCGTGTTACAGAATTACGCCTTTTCTGTTGATAACCGCCGGATACTTTTAGACACTCGATCTTGTTCAAAGAAAAAGTCTGCATTAATAGTTTGTTCAGGTTTCAGTACTACAAAGTGTATAATTCCGAGAATACTTCATCAAACACACAGAAGAGTCATTTTGGAATGTAATACCGGCTTCGCAGTAGTTTTGATTCTTTTGGAGAGAGCCCCTGCCTTTTGCATTTTAGATTATCTATCATATGTCCAGGAATCAAACGATCAAAAACCGGTCCAGTTTAGCGCCATTGAAACAATGCATTGCATGTGATGAATAGGTTGACTTTGTTTTCTTCTGACAGATTATAAGAGCTCTACTTATTTTTCTAATCTGCTGTAAATGTTCCTGGATGGTCAACCGAGGTTTGTTATAAGAGTATTGACAGTTCTTCGATTGTATGACAATGATTTGCTTCCACCTTTATCCTTAGCATGTCGTGATCTAATGTCGTTGGTCTTCCTGATGGATAGGATCACCAGCATGCACCCCCATGTTTTGTGATTGTTAAAATACTTAAACTTTTAAAAAAGTACATGAATTTTATATTACTTTTTATGTGGACAACTTTGAAATTTGAAAGCCTTGACCAGGTCTCAACATCTATTGTATTAAGGTCTTCACGTCCCTTTTTTCCTTCATACAAAGGTTTATACTGCACTGTTTTTTAATCACAATTTTCGAATATTTGGTAACCACTGGTTTAAATAAATAATTACACAGTGGTGTTTCTAGCTTAAATGTATTTATAATCAAATAAATTTCTTGAATTAACGAAATACAGATTATTAATTTGTTTAAAATAAAGGAGTGTTTATTGAAATGGATAAACCATAATAGGTTAAATTAATTGTTTGATGTTGGAAAATTTGAATTGTTTGGACACCTCAATAATTAGTTTGATATATGGTACAAAAATATATGATGATCATTAATTTAAAAATTCAGGTACAACTAAATCCTGAATTATTCACATTTCGATAGAATACAATCTATCCAGTTATTCAAGTGGAATGTGTAGCCTGGGTTGCATAACATCGCTATCAAAACATTTCGATAAACCAACATATTAAAATTGGATGTGGACGATGTGCATGTATATCACAGGTCTTTGAAAAAAAAAAACAAAAATTTGAATAGAAGCACTATATAACACATTGAATGCGATAACAAATGTACCCTTCAAACTGATGGTTCGATGTAATTTAAACCTGGACAACCCACAAAAATACAATAAACCGATCTATTGAATGCTGAATAATGCCTCTATGGGTTTGTATTTCCAATCGTACGCCCCAGGTGCGAATCCGATGAAACCAACCCCGAAAAAGAAAAACGCAAAATAAATATCCATTCCACCCCCCGAATGTATAATACGTGCGGGAGTGTGATGTATGAATCGTGGAAAATATTTCGATACACGGCGACTTGAATGCGGCGTTTGATTTATGCGATTCCTTCGCCTGCGAAAAGCATAGTCCTGCATGTACTGGAAAAACTGGCGCAATCGGATCTGTTTGTTCGGCAAACATTGAGAAAGATAATTGCGTGACGGCGCTGTCGGATCCGGTCGCTGAAATTGTCACTCACCTTGGATTTTTCCCGGTGTCGATTAACCATTGCGTGCGCTACGGAAATCGTGCACGAAAATTTTAATAATCCTAATGGTTTTGCTACATGTTACATTGGTATTTTTAATGTGACTCTGTGCAGCTATTAATCTTATCTCATGAGGGAATTACCGACCGGAATAAAAAATATTTTGTTAAAAGAACTTGGGTGTTATCATAATAATACAGAGATAATGTTGTTATCAATTTTACTATACCTGTTTACATCTTGTAAAAAGACTTTAGTTATTCTTCATAAATCTTTGATAATTTTATAAACGTTCATAAGATATTAACACCAGAAAAATAATGAATGACATTGTCTAATAAAATACACCTCAATATAATCTAAAAAAATAAATAATAATCACATGGAGAAATAACTAGACTTTCCAGTCAACATTTTGAAGGTTTGTTTGAGTCTTTCGATATATTATTGTGGGTTGCCATGAGGCAACAAAACTGTCTTTTGTGGAAGTTCGGCTTTGAGAAAGTTTCTCATTGTTAGTGTGCGATCAGAAGACAGTTACTTGATCATTTGGCATCTTGGTAGGTAATCAATGTGAATAATTCCACCATACAGTCAGCAAAAATATTTCTGGGGATAAGACTTTTTTAGTACTGGTCCACCAGGACTTCTAGCTCAACCCCTTAAGGGACGACGACGAGAGACGAGAATTTTGTTATCCTCACTCAATTTATGACATCCGTTCGCATAAATTTTTGATAAAAATTCTAATGATTAATTTATCGCAGTTTAATGACCTATCTCTAAACATGTTGCACGAGATATTACTTAATATAAAAAGATAAATAGTTTGAAGGAACATAAAATATGTTTTCAAATAATATAAAAAATTTTTTTTACAAATAATTGGCCAAAAATTAATATTAAATCAAATTATTTTTCAAAATTTCCTTTTTTGTAACAACCCTCCATTTTTAAGTTAAATTATTTAAATAATAGGTATATTTAAAAGTGATGAGTACTAATTTTTTAAAAATATTTTTATTTATAAAATTTGCTAAATAAGGTGTTTTTTATACACACACATTTTTTTGCATTGAAATACTTTAAATATTATAATTTTTTTTAATTAAAAAAAACATAATTACACATTAATACTATTAATTTCCATTTTTTTTAAATTTATTGTTTTTGTAAATTTTGATTTTTTGAATATTAAAAAAAAATAAAATTCTCAAAAATTAATATTTTAATTAATATTCTTAAAAAGTATAGAAAATAAAATGGAAATGAAATAAAAAAATTATAATTTATATTCATAGTTTAACAAAAATTTTTAAAAAGGTTAGGTGTGGTTTCTTTTATTTAATAGGAATTAAAATAGAAAAATGAAATCTATGTAATATTAAACTAAAAGTATATTTTGGGTTTTTTGAATATTAAAAAAAATGTATATAAAATTCTCAAAAATGTTTATATATATTTTTAAAAAAATGCGGAAAAAATGAAATAAAAATATTAAATTTTATATTCATAAATTAACAAATTTAAAAGCGTACAATTAAAAAAAGTGAAATCTTTGCAAGTTTAACAAACATTTTTAAAAGGATTAGGTTAGGTTCCCTTTTTAAAATAGAAATTAAATAAAAAATTTAGTAGAGCTTAAATACTACTAGGAATTTTATTGATTTTTAAATTTAAATAAATAAAACATGTGTGTAATACACACGTTACAGTTCTTCTATCTCATACTATTATTTTTTCTTTTTTTAATTTAAACCATTTTTTAAATTTTATATTTGAAATCTATGAAATATATAATACCTACACATATATTTTTATTTTTTTAAGTATTATAAAATATATATAAAATTCTCAAGATTTTTTATTATATTTTTTTTTAAAGTACAGAATAATAAAAATATAAATAAAAATGTTATCTTTGTAATGTGGAAAAAATTAAAATAAAAAAAACTAATCTAATGGAGCACATTTTTGTTTTTAAATTAATATAAATTTTTAAAAGGGTTAGGTTGGGCTCCCTTTTTACAATGGGAATTAAAATAAAAAAATATATAAATTGAATAATAAATATTTTCCAATTTTCTAATTTGTGATTAGGGGAAAAATCGTTTATTTTAATAAAAAAATAATGAAACGTTCTTTTAATATTAAAAAAGTATAACGGCAACACCGTAAGCTATTTTAATTTCTGATAATGTTTCTATAATGAATTCAAGGAATTCCAGCCTAATGACAATATAAATTACATGATCAATTTTAATTGCTCACTCTTCAGCACTAAACGGTAACCAATTAGTACTTAAATACTCATTTGCGAACAGGATATACGGGCTTAGTACGTCCCTGTTCAGAAATTTAAAAACCCATATATTTCAGTCACTTTTTTAACATTCACCAAAGTTTTGGCACATCTGTTGTCTGTTAAAAGTGCGTTATCGACCGTTCGAGCTTAAAAATTCATTTTGGGGTGAAACCAAGGAGTGGTCGACTACGAACAGTGCCACACGACCGGTCCGTTTACCTGCGCTAACGCACCGCAAAAGAATTCACTCGGATGCGGTCCTGTAACTTGTGACGTAGCGGGCACTATCACCGACGCCATGCAGCCAACTGGCAACAGTGACCAAGCCACAAGTGGTTAATGTATTCGAATTTGACGTATCCATCCAGTACCGGTACCATGCTCCCGTTCGTTCGGTTTTCGGAGGGTTGTTGTGCGAGTTGCGTGCGTGATTTACGCGAAAATCGAATGGAACGTGCGTTATTTTGGTGATGTGCGCGAGTTCCGGCAACGGTTACGGACGGACACTTGTTTTGGTTTTGTTGACGGTGTTTCGTTATGGTCTCTAAGGTAACTACGCGTGGAGCAAGCGAAAACGGTTCGATTGTGTTTTTCGGTCGAATCGGTTCGTCGATTTTTATTGTGTTTTGATGGTTTACCTGTGGATCATAACCTCAATGTTATGCTGGTGACAATTGATGTTGTTCGACGCCCACATTATGCATATTACTTATTACAATTTATCTCGTACCCTCATGCAATAAATGGTTGTCGTTTCAAAGACTAGAATCATTCAAATGTCCGTTTAAAATTTGACTATTTACTTGGGACGAGTTTATTTATAGTTTTATTATGCATAGGAGTGAATCACGTTTAGTTGATGATGAGACAAACGGTCGAGTTGTTTTTTGGTCTAGCTGTACCGGTGGTAAAGGTATAAAGGTGAATGCCATCTTAGATAGGAGTCTACACTGCTAATTCAACAGGTATCGCCTGTGAACGGAATGCGGCGTCGTCCGCATAATTATTCGTTACAGTGTAGCTGGAGTATGCATTGTAACAGGTGATATAATCTTCTCTTTCCCACCTATTTTGTCTATTTATAGACTTTTACCGAGAGGAAGTCCATTTTTAAAACGGGCTTTTTATTCCGTGTTAAGTCAAAGGTTAAAAGCATTTTAAAAGGGGGTTTACTAAATTCTAAATATGTATGTTGTAGTACTTTTAACCCCATATAAAATAGTGAATAGTTCCATTAACATTTACTAATATTTTAAAATTATGTTTTACGTTATTTTTTCATAAAAAATGAGTTATTCTATGAGTTCAACTATTCAAACAAACCTTGTATTGTTTATTAGAATTTATTAAAAAATGTTGAAATTCACATTTTTCGACAATTTAATAATTATATATCTCTTCTTTGATATGACATTCAACTTTGAAACTTATAAAGAAAAACAAATTTTTGTCCAAAATTTTATATTGAGTATTTTGTTTTTTATTTCAGTAAAATACAACTGTTTATTATAATTTGTTAAAAACGTTGATTATTAACATCACAATCAATATAAAACTGAAGAACTTTTGAAAAAAATGTTCTTTCTTTATTGAACATCAACACTTGAATTTCGTAAAATAAAATATAAATTTGTTTATGTAAAAATTGATGTTTATAAGTTATTTATATATTTATATTATTATATTTAATATTTTTAATACAACATTTTATAATTTTTTAATTATTATGCCTTGGCTTGAATTCAATTTCAAAAAATATTAAGAAAAACAAATGTTGAACAGATTTCTTCAATGGGCATTAAAATTTGATTTTCAATAAATAAAATATAAATTGGTTTATAAAAATCCGTTAAAAAAGCTTGATTATTCTTTTCAGTATTTTACAATTTTATAAACATTGTTTGAATTCAATTGTAGAAAATACTCAGAGAACATGTTTTGACCAGATTTGTTCTCAGGACACTAAAACTTGATTTTTAACAAATAATATATAAATTTCTTTATAAAAATCCGTTAAAAAGTGTTAATTATTAATTAACGTTCCTAATTCTGCATTTTATAATCTTTTAATTATTATGCCTTGGCTTGAATTCAATTTTAGAAAATACTAAGAAAAATATTTTTAATCAGATTTATTCACTGGATACTAAAAATTGGTTTTCAATAAATAAAATATATATTTATTTATAAAAATCTGTTAAAAACCGTTGATTATTAATACTTCCAATTCAGAATATTATAATTTTTTAATTATTATGCCTTTGCTTGAATTCAATTTTAGAAAATACTCAGTAAAACATGTTTTTACCAGGTTCCCTCTCTGGGCCTACAACTTGATTTGTAATAAAATATAAATTTATTTATAAAAATCCGTTAAAAAGCGTTTCTTATTAACATTTATAATTCAGCATTTTATAATTTTTAAATTATTATGCCTTGGTTTGAATTCAATTTTAGAAAATACTGAGATAAACATGTTTTGACCAGGTTTCTTCTCAGGACAATAAAACTTGATTTTTAATAAATAAAATATAAATTTGTTTATAAAAATCCGTTAAAAAGTGCTTATTATTAATTAACGTTCCTAATTCTGCATTTTATAATTATTATGCCTTGGCTTGAATTAAATTTTAGAAAATACTAAGAAAAATATTTTTAATCAGAATTATTCACTGGACACTAAAATTTGGTTTTAAATAAATAAAATGTATATTTATTTATAAAAATCCGTTAAAAACTGTTGATTATTAATATTTTCTATTCAGAATATTACATCTTTTTAATTATTATGCCTTTGTTTGAATTCAATTTTAGAAAATATTCAGTAAAACATGTTTCTACCAGGTTCCTTTTCTGGGCCTGCAAGTTGATTTGTAATAAAATATAAGTTTATTTATAAAAATCCGTTAAAAAGCACTTATTATTAACATTTTCAATTCAGTATTTTATAATCTTTTGATTATTATGTCTTTGCTTGGATACAATTTTATAAAATACTTTTACTTTTAATAAATAAAATAAAAATTTGTTTATAAAAATCCCTTAATGTTATTATTAACATTTCTAATTAAGCATTTTATAATTTTTTAATTATTATGGCTTGGCTTTAATTCAATTTTACTCAGATACTCAGAATACTCAGAAAAACATGTTTTAACGAGGTTTCTTCTCAGGACATTTAAATTTGATTTTCAATAAATAAAATATATATTTGTCTATAAAAATCCGTTAAAAATCGTTGATTATTAACATTTTCGATTAAGTATTTTATAATCTTTGAATTATTATGTCTTTGCTTAAATTCAAATTTATAAAATTCTCAATGAACATGTTTTAACCAAGTTTCTTCACTGGGCATTAAAATTTGACTTTTAATAAATAAAATACAAATTTGTTTATAAAAATCCCTTAAAAAGCATTATTATTAACATTTCTAATTGAGCATTTTATAATTTAATTAATTTTTAATTATTATGTTTTGTCTTGAATTCTATTTTAGAAAATATTCAGAAAAACATGTTTTGACTAGATTTCTTCACTAGGCCTTAAAATTTGATTTGAATTCTTGAATTCGAATTTGAATAATAGTAAGAAAAAGCTTTTTAGCAAGTTTATTCATTCATAAACCATAAGTTTGCTCATCCTAAAACGTACCAATTCTTTGTTGAATTCAGTATTTCTGTTTTCGTTTCTTCAGTGGACACTAAAACTTTTTTTCTAATATTCTAATATTACTAATATTTATTTATTTTACATTTGTTTATTCATCTAAATCGGTTAACATCATTCGAATTAACACTTCGTCCGACATTTCAAGTTTTAAACTTAATATTTTATGAATAAAATAAATGTTCCTGTATTAACCAAAATCGTCTAAATAATGTTGTAATTAAAATTTAGAATTCAAGTTATTGTTGTTGTAATTAACTAATTACAAATTAATCAATTTAAAAATACCTATTTACCAGACGTTATTTTATCTAATATTTGCCGAAATTAATTAACTAAAAAAAGCATGGAAAAGCATCAATTTCGAGCATCCTAATCAAATTAGAAGGCGCAGGTTTTGATCCACCGGCTAATCCAATTAAAAAAAAAAAAAATACACATACACACATATTGATTCGGGGTGTTGTTTCAATTTCAATTAGCAGGTACCTTCCCGAGGGATTAATCGATAACGGAACAGGTGAAGTGTACGGTGCAGTTTGTGGTAGCATCCTGAAAGTTGCGTTCGTTGTTTTGTTCTAACGTCTAGCCTGGATACGCGGCGGTGAGAATGACGTCGCGCAGGAAAAAGAAGGAGAAACAGGATGGTTTCATGAAAAAGGTTTCGTCGCTGTTCAATTTAGACACGGTGAGATCAATTGGATTTAATTTAGTGCGTTTACCGACACGACACGGGGACGACAACGGAATGTGTCACGCCCGTAATGTTCAAAATGGCATAATTTGTGTTATTTGTGTTTCGGTTATCATTTGCACATTCACAGCCCTTTCTCCCCTCACCATCTGTCACTTTATTATTTACGTTGTCATTTCACCTCTGTCCTTAGGCGTGCGAAATTCGCAATCTCGACGCGGCAGGATCAGGGAGCCGCATTAAATTTTTCCCGACTGGAAATCGGTGAAACTTGAATATATATTTCATTTGCGCGACTCCCACGCAAACTTCAATATTTACAAGAATTTTAATTTGAGCCTCGCGACGCGGAATGAACTCGGAAGAAACAGTCTGTGCATTCTGGAAATTTAATTGCGAATATATTATTCGAAATCTGTTTACAGTTTATTTCCACTCCGGGGGTTAATTTAATTCCGCCGCTCACAATTAAACGCCCGCTTTAATAAAGAAATGCAATCCACCCGGATTTATGATCATCGGAGAATTTGTGAACGGTGCAAAAGTACAAAATAAAAAACAAAATCGGTTGTAAATCCGCAAAACCATATTAGCCAAAATAACGCCGATAATTTTTTTTTTCGGTGCGAAAGTTAATCTTTAAATTCCCGACGCCGACGCTCGTTACGGGACTGAAAAAATGGCCCAAAACGAAATTAAAGCACGTAAAATTCCCGAGGCAACTATGCAAAAACGTACGTACAATACAAGGTAATTAAAACTAAAATTAATTTTCGCCGTGTTGTAATTAACGATCGCCCACGAAAATTTATAATTAGTGCCGCACCGAGAACGGAACTAGATTAGAAAATAATTTTTGCCGCTGGCATCCAAATAAACCGTTCCGTATCCACCGGCAGAGCAACTGTTTCAAGTTTATTCCGATACGAAAATAATTCCGCAAAGCTATTCTTATCACATTAAGTCATTCGCACGCAATTGTTTATTATATTATGTACCATTTTATTTAAATGTTGAACATTAAACTGGGGAATTGACATATTTGCACTCAGCATTACGGAGATATGCGCACACAGGATATACGGGAATTTTAGGAATTATGTTCGTTTAATTATTACTAATATGTGCATACATACTGGAAATTCTCTGAAAATGATATCAAATATTTCAATAATATAATGTTATGTTCTATTATGGTACTCCGCACTACCATTGTATACAAATAATTAAGTCTTACATATCTTTACATATTTATATTTTATTATTAAAAAATATACAAAAAGTACTACAAAGGATTTAAAAAAGAAAGTGAAACAAAATACCCATTCAGTACAGTAAATAAAATAAATATTTATTAATTAGCAATTATGTTTTTCATGATTCTTTATAAAAACCAGTTGTCTGTGATCTAACAATATTCGTTAACACTTTGAAATTTTTTTTTGTACGTCAACTGTAGTTCAATTTCGACATTCCTACCATTAAAACTAATTAACAAAAATAAAATAATAATAAATATTTATAGTTATTAAATATAAAATATATAAAATACATAAAATATCTAAAAAATGTAAAATTTATAAAATTTGTAAAATATATAAATTATATACAGTAAGTAAAACATATAAAATGTATAAAATATATAGAATATATAAAATATGTAAAATATATAAATACATAATGTTAAAATATAAAATACATAAAATATATATAAATATAAATTATATAAAATATTTAAATTATATAAAATAAGTAATATATATATAATATTTAAAATATATAAATATATAAAATACATAAAATATATAAAATGTTTAAAATATATAAAATATGTAAAATATATAAATATATAAAATTCATAAATTAAGTAATATATATATATATATATATATATATATACATATATATATATATATAATATTTAAAATATATAAATTATATAAAATATATTTTATATATAAAATATAAAAAATATATAAATTATATAAAATGTATAAAATATATAAATTATATAAAATGTATAAAATATATAAAATATCTAAAATGTATAAATATATAAAATACATAAAATATGTAAAATTTATAAAATTTGTAAAATATATAAAGCATATAAAATATATAAAATATATAGAATATTTGTAATATATATAAATTATACACAGTAAGTAAAATATATAAAATGTATAAAATATATAAAATATGTAAAATATATAAATATATAAAATACATAAAATATAAATTATATAAAATATTTAAAAGACATAAAATAAGTAAAATATATATAATATTTAAAATATATAAAATATATAAAATTTATAAAATATATAAAATTTATAAAATATATTTTATATATAAAATATAAAAAATATATAAATATATAAAATGTATAAAATATATAGAATATATAAAATATATAAAATACGTAAAATGTATAAAACATATAAATATATAAAATATATGAAAAAATATGTAAAATATATAAAATGTTTAAAATATGTAAAATACATAAAATATGTAAAATATATAAAATAGTTAAAATATATAAATTATTTAAAATACATAAAATATATAAGAAACAATCTCTTGAGGAAAATTGTTAATAAAAGTAACAATAGAGAATATAAAATACTAAAAGATAGTGGGGGATTAAAGGTAATGAAGACATGGATGAACAATAATCAGATGCTAGTAAAAAAAACAAGAAAAAATAAAAGTGCTATACTAACTTTGTACCACTTTCATTATCTGAAACCCCTCTCGAGGATTCAACAGAAAAGACTGAATAGTGGAGTAGTCACATCGAAACATTCCCTAACAAATTTGATTCATCAATTTTTATCTGGAACAGGAATTTGTCTTTATTCACAAAGAATCTTTTAAATGCATAGAAAGCTTATTTATATTCATTTACCAAAATTGATATTGATTTATAAAAATAATAGGGTTGCCCCGATTTTTAAATGTTTTTATCCAATTTTAAAATTTTTAAAAATCCTACCGGATGGCACTTGGGGTCCTGTCGGAGTCGGAGTTCCGGCCAATTGGTCGCATTTTACGCCGGAATTCCGGTACATTTCAACTTATTATCCCTCATATTAAAATTTTCCTTCCACAGAATTTCATTTAAAAACGACAGAATTTTACAAGGGTGCTTGTTAAAAATTGTAATGTTTTTAAATTTCTTCTAAAGTGCAAAAATTAATTTTTTTTTTAGAAAAAACACATAAATATTCAAATATAATTTATTATTGCTATTACTTTTATCTGTATATAAGATTCGAGTTTGCTTGCTTAAAAAGGCCCTCGTTCCGGGTTACTGTGACACAATTAATTCGCGGTCGTATCTGCATTTCGCAGCCAGTCATCAATATGAAATTTAAGTTGCGTTGCTCTTACCAAATTACTGTTTACATTGGCGCCCGGCAGGAATTCACGCCGTTCATTCGCGCTCACACATACATACGGCCCGTTATCAAATATTTACCGGCAACTCGGCTCAATTTGAATTTTACACAGGCTTTTTAAAACGGGGGACGCGTCGTTTCGGCCACTATCGCTGAAATTTATGCTGCGACGCGGCGATAAAAAAATTCCCGTTGTTTCTGTAAAGCGTGTTTTTCCGGTTATTGGCTCAAATTGTCTGCATAACTGCGTTGCACTATGAAGATAATTTCACGCATAAACAGAAATATTGTTGACGAATGGTTGTAGTTTTTGGACCCCATATCAAATTTATTTACGAGCCACTAATACATAGCTTATCTGTCTCCAATTTTGTTTATTTACTTTACCTGGCTTATTTAAATTTATCTCCTTTCTATTTTATTTATTTATTGGAAAAACACGATTAATTTAATGAAATTTATCCGTAGAGACAACGGATACCGAACCGGTCCTGATTAGAGTAATTTAAATTCAATATCAGGAGCGGACGCTGGATGCTGCACATGGCCTTAATGTACCTGGTTAATGTTCTATTAGTGTCGCGTCACGTATAGCGTTCGTTTCCGTTATAATCTACCCTTTAAACAAACTTTTACGGCCTCCCGTGTCGCCATTATGCCACCGTGCACCCCTCCGTCCGATATTGTGGATAATTTTAAGTAGGAACGGCGCGTAGCTAATTAGATTTGTCTCATTATCTCCATTAGTACTTGTTTGCTTTCCTGTCTGGCCGCATTGTAATTTGTATCGGTCAGGGAGTCTCGCTTCCATTATGATGTTATCCGAAAGTTTCATCCGGACATGATGGGCACTCGTAAGAGATTTCCCGACGACCCCGGACGGACGTGTTTTGGTGACATGAAATAATCACCTTTGGGATTGTCTTTTTGTACGGTTTACTTTGTTCAATAGCGAATTATCAGTCTTTGTTTTGTGCGATAAATACTGATAGGATTTATGGTTGGCACATTACATTCAATTATGTGCACAAATTGTTGTAAGATTCGCTGTTAATTGTATAGTCCTGCTGTAAGAAAATAAAGACGTTCCAATTTTACACACATTTCAATTTCTTGAATTTAAAATTTCTTATAATTTTGCAAATTTACGTAAAATATCATCAAAATTATACATTTTTAAGATCAAAAATATCAAAAATTAACTGTTCTTAACTTAACTCTTTTAACAAATTGGCTATTTGTTGTTATGAAAAAAGTTTTGTTCGGATTGTTTCACAATTTTACAAAAATTCTTAAATAAATCTCTTCATTTTTATATAAAATTTCCTAAAATTGTTTGAAATTTGGGTAAAATATCATCAAAATTTATTAAGAACATTTCTTTAAAAATTGATTAAACCCATAAAAAATTAACTGTTCCTACAAAATGTCAAAAATCAGGTATAACAAAAAATCGTAAATAAATTGTAACAAAACTTTTAGGACAAATTGATTATTCGTTTTCATGAAATCTTTTTCACAATGCAGTTTTAGAAAATACAATACAAAAAATTATTAAATGCATTATATTTTTTTTTTTTGAAAAGAAAAATGTAAGATTTCTTACTGGATATGAAAATTGTAATAGTTTAAGCAATAAATTTTTCATTGAAAACGGTAAAAACCTCTCAGACTTGTATATAATAATGTTAAACATAAGCATGAATAATTTGATTCATGTTATATTCTAAATAAAGCCTTTGAGATCCTAAAATTGACAATTTTGATTGTAATTAAGCTAAGGGTTTTAGACAAACATTTATGAGTATGAATGAATGAATAAACTAAACATGTTTATGTTTCCTAGCTATATATAGAACGTCCATAATTGGTTTTTTAATGAGAAAAATTCACTTAAGAACTTTCTTCCATATAAAATCATATAAAATTATTCGACCACCATAAACTCCATTCAATCTATGTGCTCCTCTCTTAAAAGGATTTTAAAACCATATTGATTATTGGCCGAGTTCTCCAGAGATACACATAAAATGCAGTCGGTGTTTGTAGTTTATGTGCAGACGATAAGAGGGGTTGGTGTACACGAGAGTGAACTTTTTAATATAACCTGGAGCCGCTTTTTAAGCGCCCAGCATCTTTATAAAGTGTGTTTTTGAAACGCGGCTTAAAATAACGTTTGCACTTTCGAAATTTGTTACGGGATTATTATGAACTGTCTAAGAACGGCTTAACAAGACGGATTATCGAATTGATAAAGTTCACGTTATTACTGCCAGTTGGAAACACTCCGGGCGTATCCATTAAACCAGATTTGATAATATGAAAACAGCCCATTGAACCAGGATCATAATTGATTTGGTCAAATTCATCTGAGCGGTCGGTATTGTAATACAGCAATTAGTAAAGTGTTCATATTAACATAATTGCGCACTGACTACAATTTAAGGGGCTCAAACTTCGTCAACTCGGATTATCTAAATAATCTGGCCGCATTGTGTTCGATCAAATGTTTTAATTAGCTGTATGGAGGCCTCAAAAACGACGAGCCTAATAAATTGATTTAAGTTTACGTTGTAGTTTATGTACACGTAAATACTGCATTATAACACGACAAGAACATTGTTGTCGGCTCTTGTATCTGCGGCGTTTACATCTATTTCAGAATTCTGAACATCGGAATTACATTATCGCCCGCAAAACAGTTTACCTTTGTTCGTCGCCTCTATTATGTCAGAACTTTAACAAAATAACTAGTTTGTGTCTAACAACACAGGTGTAGTGTGGATGGTTATTACGATAACTTATTGGAAGTTTCAATAACCATCTAACATCGTTCCAATTTGAAACGCCACACATAAACAATAACTTTGACGAGTGTCTTGGTTTAGTTTAGTGATAACTGTGATTAATTGGATGTTCCACGCCTAACTAACATTTCAACAATTATTTTTTTACACACTTGTTGCTGATTTTGGGCATAATCTTATCTTAACTATATATACAATTCAAGTATTTTATATACATTTATTTGATTGTTATTTATCAGGTTCTTAGGTATCTCGAAGGTGATCGCATACAACGTATTGCTTCAACCATATTTTAATCATTTGATTATTGGAGACGAAAAATGGGTCCTATATGACAATTCAAAACGCAAAAAGCAGTGACTATTTCCAAATGAATCATCACGAAGTATTCTCGAAACAATAGGATCGAGTAAACTAATCTTTAGTCGAAAAGAATCTAACTAATGTCAACAGAAAAGTCATCATTCTGCAATAAGACAAAGCAAAATGAACGCTGGAAAAAAATAATGAATTGGGGTAGGAGGTACTGCCTCACTCACCATGCTTACCCATTTATATTGCACCCTCGGATTTATATTTATTCCGATCCCTACAACATTTTCTTAGTGGCAGAAAACTTGAAAATTTGGATGATGTCCAAAATGCCATCTCGGGATATTTTACTCAAAAACCAATTGATTTTTATCGGTACGGTACGCTCTAATTTATACTTTTACCTAATATATAATTTATTTTTATTTTTATATAACGTTTTATGCTTATGTTTACAAATAATACCATTTTCAATGTGTATAGAAAATAAAGAAAGTAATTTTGGTTTAAAATTACCTTATCCAATTTGTAAATAAACTAGATCGTGTTTCAGTTTCTTAAAACTGTCGGTCATTGGCACCTACAATCAACCGAAGGAAGGAAGTTAACAAAACATCTTATTAAATAAGTAGAATTATTATCAAGTGATTCATGTATTCAATATTTTATTTATTAGATAATTTCACTGACGTACTAATTGGAGTCACAAAATGCAAATCCAATTAACTATTGCAGTAAAAATTGACAAGAATATTCGTAAAACTTTTTAATTGTTTACTTTAAAACTCCAACCCCTTAAACTTTTTTCATTAGCAATAATAAACTCCTCTACAAAGACACAACAAGCTACGAGAGATATTGAAATCAACATTAAAAGCTCCATCAGATATCGACTCCTAATAATTAATTTCGAAGGCAAAGTGTTTTTCATCGGAATCTCTTCCAGACTTCATTAGTCGGCAAAGAAGTCCATTTGAATCGGCAATCAACAGCATGTACAAAAAAAATGCAACCGGCACAAATACGAGCGAAAAAGGCACAGCAAATAATTAAGGAGAGCGTGTTGTTCGATGTGGATTCTGTCACGTTTTAAATGGAAGGAAAATGAAATATATCCACGAACTCGAAACTCAGGCTCCGTTCGAGTTGATATGATTTTCTAACTTGCGTCCCAAGCAATAATTTTATTCTGTCGCCCCGAAACTTTTAATATTCCTCCAATTCTTTCATGAGAATGAAGGTAAAAATCTCAGTGACCCATGTTATTATTTTATCTGGATAACGTAATAATTCAAAAATGACACATTTGTGTGTTTATGTTGACAAAAATTTATTTATCTTATCAGTCTATCTGTAATTACTTTTATTGTGAATTTACTGGCAGTTTGTCGGTGCGTTTATTACAGGCGTGTCGGTTTTAAGTGTTCCACTAATATCAATGATTAATCTCTTCATCAATGGTGAGCAATATTTCCATTATTCACCTGCGATTAAAACGTCACATTGACCGACGGATTATAATTACGGTTCTCCCACTGTGCAAGACTCTCGAGTTAATGAATATATTTACCAGTTTTAGCGGATACGGTGTTTTTATTTTTTTTGTTAATTAAAACAAAGATTTTTGCGCCCGATGCTCTACTGCCGTTTTCAGTGTTGCATCTCGGGTGTATTAATTTGCACCTTTTGTGCATTTTTCAACATCACAAGTGGAAGCGTCCCGTTAATTAATAACAAACCTCTCGAGAACAGTGGAAGTACGATAACCGAGTAAAGAATAATAGTTCCTTTGACAACAAAGAACACCTATAAAACCGAGAGGTGAGCGAGGAAAGTGAGTTGATAATCCCCCCCAGAATTAATCAGGTATAAGGAAATTGCACGAACCGTCTCCATCCACGTTTGTATCTCATTTCCTTAGGAAACTCAGTCGGACCATTATCACCCGTTAATTACGGATAGTGGAGACGTGACTCGTTCTCGGCGGCGGCTAATTTAAAGAATAAACTCCCCAGTTACACATAATTGAATTATACGACCGTCACGGAGTCTGCTGAATATCCCATTCGATTTTAATCCGGGTAAACGCTATATTCAAATAGCCCCGTTATCGCTTACAAAGGCCCGAAGAAAAACTCGATATAAATGATGCGTTCTAGTGCGGTGATGTATCTTCTGTAACCGCAACGGGGGTAAATTACAGCTGCCACCGGCAATATATCGCAATAAACTTGAAAATATAATAAATAGTCTCGCGAGACAATTCAATTTATTTCCACCCCACTCGGTGGAACGAAACAAAACCGAAAACTCGTCGGCTAATTGCGCCGCGATGGCACGATAACCGTGATGAAAATAATCGAAATCAATCACCGGGATTGAGGATCAGTAGTAGCGTTTCGGTCCCCGTCCGGCGGTATTAGCGCCCTAATTGAAGATGTTTGTTCCAGTATTGGCTGTCAGTTCCGTAACTGATAGCGTGCGAACTTGACGGTCGTCTTCCTCCCCGGAGATTTATTATTGCGTCTCGCGACGTGGACTCGGGCCTAATAAATAATGCATTTGTGGCGACGCGCAAAAACCAAACAGCCTGACGTGGCGAGATAACTTCAAATTCAATTTCGAGAACGGCAGAACGAAAATGTTCTTCGGATGTAAACTGGTGGTAAAACGTTGAGGGATATATTTTTAGCATAGACAAAATTAAAGCTCATTAATTATTTTTGACAATATTTTGTTTAACTGGTAAAATATATTAAATCAGGTTTTATCTAGAGAAAAAATAAATATTTAAATTTATTTCAATCTTCGCTCTCCAATTATTTGGTTTTCTAATTTATATACATGCTAATTTTACATGAAAAAATAAATCCCTTAAAATTAAATAAAAATTACATTTTTAGTAATAGTAGTTTTTATGTTCTCAGCATAGTATTTATAATATTCAAAAGATAATAATCTTTATAAGCAGCAAATCAGTTAAAATTTGAGATAATTTACCATTTAATTTGAAGTTTTATATACGAAAAATATCAACTTAATCTTATCTAAAATAATCAGTAAATTTATGAGGAAACAAGTTATTCACAAATTCAAAAATTTCATAATATTATTAAACGGTTTTTATGTTCATTCACGAAGTTGATTTGATTGTTATTGTGTACACTAATTATAATTATTTGGTATAAAAATAAGTAATTAAAAATTAGTTATGAAAATTATTTTAAAGATTTTAAGTTTTATCTAAACAATACAATAAATCTTTAAATTTATCAATTTTAAATTATGATTTATCTAAATAAAAGAAAAGAAGGTTGATTCCCGATTTAGTTTTTATTGAATTTTATAATTATTTCGAATAAAAATAATGAATTAAAAATTTTATTTTTTTTTTAATATTTAATTTAATTTCATAAAAGTTTTTATATAGAAAAAATATCAAATCAAATTTTATCAAAATAAATAACAAAATATTTAAATTTGTCAATTTTAAATGAACTTTTGTGTAAAAAAGATTGATCATATAAATTCATAAATTTTATATTTTTAAATTGTTTTCATGTCTATACACGAATTTACTTTTTAATGTTACTGTGTACATTAATTATATTTATTTTGTATAAAAATAATAAATTAAAGATTTATTTGAAGATTTTAAATTCAGAAGCAATTAACAGTTTAGAATTTAATTTGATAAAAGTCTAATTAAAAGAGAATAAGGTGTTCATAAATTCTTTAATTTTATAACATTGTTAAACTTTTATCATGTTCATTCATAAATTTACTTTTTATTAGCACCTAAATAAAAGAAAAAAAATATATAAATTAATTAATTTTATAACTAAGATTGAATTGATTGATTTTAGTTGAAATTATTTATATTTATTTATTATTTATTATAGTTTATTATTATTATTTTTTTAATTTAATAACTTATATGAATATATATATATATATATATATATATATATATATATATATATATATATTGTTTTGAAATTTGATAAAATATATCACATTATCTAAACATCAATAAATATTTAAATTTGTTGACAGGTAAAATTCATAAATTTCATGTTGATGTTCTATTATATTTATTCAACATTAATTAATTTGATAAACCTTTTTATTTCTAAGTATTGTAAATAACAGTAACAAATTAATTTTGGTGTGCAAACACATGTTTGTAACAATTTAAATAAAACTTTTGAGCTTTCAAATAATACACTGTTTGTATAAATGTTTGTCTAGTTGAAGTAATTAAATGTTTAGTAAATTGTTATTAAATTAAAATATCATAGTCATACAATCATACTCATGTGTATTATTCCACTATTTTACTGTAAAAGACACGAAAAGCACCAAAAAGTATGGTATATATAATTAATTTTTTAGTTCAAACTGAAAATTTTTATAAATATTTTAAGTTTCCTAAAAAACTAATATACACGATGTTTTACTAATTATCATATTAATTTGCAACATTGCAAATTATATTTTTATATTTTTTATATATTAAATAATACCATGTTTCTGCAACACAATTGGTGCACTTAATTTCAACGGAATCCTCACATTTCCTAATAAAGGGGATCACAGACGATGCGTTTCCTTAACAATGCCTTTTATGAAGTTTACTTGGACCGAATTAGACAATATTTTCGAACTTCATAAACGCTTCGAACAAAAAAAAACGTCTCCGATTGATTCCGTTCGAATGGAAACGTTTTTGCTTCGTTTTTCCTTTTATTTTTTCCTTTTCGTCGGTATTAAATCGGGCATAATGGGGTATTCTTATTGGGTAAAGAGAGTTATCTCCCGTCTACTCTTCGGCACTTATCCAGTCGTTCTTTGAACGAAATCACGACTCGTACGTGACCCGAATGTCAATTTTCAATGAGCTGTGTAAACATGATTCTTGCCGTTCCAACTTAAGGCAAATCAGTCAAATAAGGAAATTAAAATTGCCTCCGGTTTGAATCTGACGCACCCGCAAAACTTTAACTCTTTAGTCTTGACTTATCTCAGTTTCTAGTGGTCGAAGAATTTAGCTGGAGTGTATAATACACCGGCGCATTCGCCACTATTCTAACAAAACGTTAAAACTCCCATATTTTTCTTTCGTTTTCCATATGCTTTTTGTTTGCTCGTATTTATTTAACGGCGCACAAACAAAAAGAGCGATCGCTCATAATAATCCGGACAGAATAAAAGAAAACAGGTGACAAACGAGCTTAATTAAAGCGATTCGAATTTAGATTGAGCAGCATTAACCGACGCACCAATTTAACGGCAACATCAATTACCCCCGATCACGTGCTTACATATATCAGCAAACACGCCCGGGGCGAACGTTACGCACCGAAATTCATGGGGCGTACTCGGCTGCCGCCCACCCCAATTCATTGCATCGTTCACGTTGTGTACGATCGGTTTTTTTCTAATCCATGCGAAGCGGACAAAAATTTTTTGCACGCGCCCTCCGGAACACGTCGTATATTTTAATTTAAAACCGATTCTCGTCCCTCGAAGACCTTAATTGATGGTCCCTAACGTCTTTGAAGGGTGCAGTATGTCTGGAAAGTTTACCCAGTTTCCATGAACAGGTATCGATTTTAGATTTGCTGCAGGAATTGATAGGCATATTGGATTATTGATATTGTTGTTGGAGAATTTGTTCTGTATTACTTTTACGAAGTTTTACGTCTTAAACGTTCAATTTTCGTTCATAAAATTATATTAACATTTTTATTAAAATTGTCTAGTTTTTAAATCTATTTCTCAACATAATATTATTTTTAGGTATCACGAAACAAAACCGGCAAAAACTATATGAAAAACGTGTGCCGGAAAATTAATATTTCATTTAAAAACATACGCCTGATATTCCATGCACTATCTGCGGGATTATCTGATTATTTAATCATACGGCATCCTTTATAACACGTCATGTATACACGTCCACCTGTTTCTCCGTCCGGGATTACTCCTGAATATCAATTTGTTTTCAATTTCGTAAAATTTTCAATCCACGATCGTATCTGTTTGCCGTACGGGATAAAGCCGACGCATACACACATACATATATGTCGATATTTTTCCCACACATCACGTCTATTTATGCGCAAAATTTCGACATAATAGAATTTTCGTTTTTTTGGGCGTTATTCAAACGGCATTACCGTTAATGTTGTAGCGACATATTGGCAGCATTCCATGTCATACACTCTTATTGATGTGTTGTGTAAGATTATTTAAAATAGACCGGTTCCAACGTACGATTCGTTTCTACACATATGTGTGCTGAATTATAAATAGCGTCTTATGTACAACGTTTTATCATTGTCTGGGCGCCTTGAAATTTTCTACACACGCAATTTTCAATGTTTCCAACAAAATATTGTAATTAAAGTATTGTGTATTTTATCTATTAATTATCTGTAAATAATGAGAATAGTTTCTTTTTGTTTTAAAAATATTTCATTGTATGTAATAAGTTTGAAAAATACAATTATTTTATTAAATCTATTTTTATAAACGTATTTCCTCAATAAAAAAAAATGTGTAAACACATATTATATAAAGATTTAAAGAATGTTTAACCAAATTTTTGTGTTAATCGTCAATATTCCGGTTCCATATACATTTTAGTAAATTTAGTGAATTTTAAAATGTTTAAAAATTGTAAATTTTTTATTTGTTTTTTATTGTTTTATATAAATATTTTAAAATTATATATAGTAAACAAAGAGTTTAAGATAATTGTGTAGTTACATTATGCTAATTAATTTAGCAAAATAGATAAAATGTTTACTTTGTTTAAAGGGAAGAAGGTCGAGAATGTGGCAGATTTCCGACAAATTTATTTACCTCCGAATTATTTTTTCAAGTTTGGAAATATAAATATATATTATTGTAGCATCTTAAAATTTTAAACCTTTTATGATTTATTATAAAATACACTAAAATAAGTTTAAAACACTGCTCCATTTACAATGGTGGTCAAAAATATGTAATAAATTTTATTATTCTTCTTTTCATTAGATCATTTATATATTTTTTCTTATTGAATAGAAACAACCACATATATGTGTAGTCATGGTCACAGCATAAGTATGGAATAATATAATACACACGAAATAACTTTAGAAATATTATAATTTGGTAGCATAACCATTCTATTTAATAACTTTTCGACGTCGTCTGATCATTGAGTCCACAGGAATGTTTGCCCCTTCTTCTAAAACTTTCTACAAATACTCTTTCTTGATGATGTTTTCACCACCGTTTTTAACTG
Organism: Aethina tumida; assembly: GCF_024364675.1. Lineage (NCBI taxonomy): Eukaryota > Metazoa > Arthropoda > Insecta > Coleoptera > Nitidulidae > Aethina > Aethina tumida. The sequence goes on along the minus strand of NC_065437.1, from coordinate 15,075,789 downwards.
TTGGTTTTTAGGACTTAAAATCGTGTCTCGCTTCTTACATATTGCCTACTATCTTATTCAAAAAATTTATACTTGGTTTCATCACTTCATAATACTAAATTTTACACTCCAGGCCAATGATTTCTGGCAAACTCTATCTAGATTTTACGGTTTCGTTCAAGTGGCCCATCTTCACATAACCGACGTCCGGCAGTTCGATTAGAAATATCTGTACCGAAATCTTAGGATATTTCCTGGTTCTGTTGATGTTTAACATTGAATTCATTTCTTGTAAAAATATTCAATTTTTTGTCCAGCTTCAAAAATATAAGAGTAAATAATTCTGAAATACTCTACCTGGCAAAAATATTGACCATCCACAAAAATAATGATAATTTATTTTTATAATACATTATAAAAATTGCGTAAAATTGCAAATTCCAGCCAGTTAATTAAAAACCGTCTGCGAAATTGTTTCAACCACGAAATCCGTCTTCTTAAACAACCTCAATTTATCTTATTTAGATATCATTCCTGGAATGGTAAACATAAGGCGGGAAACAAGAGATTTTTCCCAATGGAACGCAGATTAGGCAAATTGATGCAAATATAATCAAAGCCGAGCTCCCCCGCACCAGATAAGAATATCAAAGTGATATTTCACTCTCTTAAAGCAACATACTTTACGGTGAACGAAGACAAATTCGCGAAATGAGAAAAAGCGGGGGGTGGGTAGAACACGAAAGCGAACATCCCGGAGTCGACAAAAGAAAAACGGCACAATATTAATTTTTACAAAAGCGCATAAAAGCGCAGTTCCTTTGCACCGCCTTTAATAATTGAGATACGTCTAATTGGAAACGAAAACTGTCTTTTATCTCGAGAACATTCAATTAATGAACTCCGACAAATTTACTAAATAAGTAAAACGTATCGTACGTGTTGAATCCGAACGGGAAATGAATGTGAAAACCGTAGGATAAATGGAAAGATCGCAAATCGTCACGTCTCGGGATAAGGGCGGTAAAATCTCGTGGGGAATACGTATGGGTGTGTGCGTTTTGATCTCGTCATTATTTATCTTCGTCGCGAGATGGTGGAATCACCACTATTTGCTTTATGATGAGACATTTTTCATTTTTGCACCAAAGTACTTAATTCCTCACTACCCAATATTTAACAATAAATTAATTTCAGTTTGATATATTACCAGAATTAAGTTTTTAATTAATATGTTTACTTGAAATGTTTTAAAATTACCTTAAGCGATTATTAAATTAACGTAAAAACATTTATATTTTTATGTATAATCTTTCCAAACTAACCCGAAACTAACACATGTTTTACATTGTTTTCGGTTAATCAGTTTAGAGTTAAGCACGTGTAATAACATCGGAATTCTCCATAGTTTTGCAATTTGGAGCGTGAACTATTACTGCGGTATTAATTTTAGAGGTACGACGTCGTAATTATAAATCTGATTAAAAGTTATGAGAAAACTTTCGGCGAACTATTTAATATAAGTGATATTAAGTTGCCACATTAAATCGACGAATTATTCAAACAATTAATCGCCTCCATTGTTCGTTGCGGCCAATCAATATTACATTAATCATTTTACTTCTGTTACATTAATTAACACAAAGCGCTAAAATCCAAATTACATGGCGTGTTTAGTATTTTCAAAGTCCCCAATTACGAATTTGTCTTTGCCGTAATGGAAAGGCCTTGGGACTGGTAAATTAACCTATGGCGGGGGCGAAAGGAATTGACTGGTAAATACGGCGTGCAAAGATTGCACGCGGTCCGGGCGAAAGAGCTGCAATCAGCCTCCCGCGGACGATGCGGGGTGCAATCGACGTCGAACTTGTTATTTGCATGTAAATTACGAGGCGAATTAATTAGGAAATCAATGGGCGTTATAATTTCGTGCGCCGTTCGGTGAAATTGCTCAATGGCTGGTCGATATTTTACGTTTAACGATGATAGATATAAATTGGAATAATTTATTAAAACAAAAAATATTGTTTACTTTAATTAATATGAGGGGGTATACAGTTGCTTAAATAGTTACTAAATTAAAATGAAAGATTAAACCACTAAAAAAAAAATATAAATAATTTATATTAAAAAAGGTTTATCGTTTACTTTATGTAAATTTATAATTTTTTTATAAATTTGGTAACAGTTATTTTTTAGTTTTTTAATAAAGGATAGTGTGTCAACACTTTTTTATGATAACAGATAATTGTTGAAAGAAAAAATGTCTTATAACTATTATTTATTTGTAAGTACAACCATGGTCAAAAGTATGAAGTATCTTATACTAAGTATAATAACATTAATTTTTTATTTTTTACTTTTTACAAAGTGAATCTGAACGAATTATCAAATTTATTTCATAAATTTATTTCAGCTATTTGAATATACATATTTCCTTTTTAAGCACAGAAATCGAATAAATTTAGAAATAAAGATCTGTATAAAATTGTAATTTTATCATTTATAAGAGTTGAATTTTGTTTAAAATTGTTTTTATTTTAATTATTAAACACAATTCACCAAATTTATTTTCTATATTTTTTTGAAGCACAGAAATTCTAATTTAATTTTTAAATAAACTTTAATAAAAAAAATTTTATTTAAAATTATTAATTTATTCTGTATTAATATATTATATTTCTATATTTTTGGTAGATATTTGAAAAAGCAAGACTATAAATTTTTCAATTTTAGGATAAAAAATCTAACAAAAATTAATTAATTTAAAAATTTTGTAGTTTTATCAAATGTAATAATTGATTTTTGTTTAAAATTATGTTTTAATTATTGCAAACATTTTTTGTATCACATTTATTTCCTGTATTTCTTGAAGATATTTGAACATGCAAAACTAAATATGTTATTTTTAAGCACAAACATTTAATCAGTTTTAATTTTTTATAAAAGAATTGTATAAATGTAAAAAAAAATTGTCTAAGAAAACTATTTTTTTATTTAAAATTATTGTTTTTATTTTAATTATTATACACAATAATCTAATTATAGAAGAAATTTATATTTTGTTTCGTAATTTATCAAATTTGACAAAAGCTTTATATTTTAAAATTTCATATTTTATAACAAAGAGTTTAATCAATTTGTATTGTATTTTATTCCATTTGTTTAACAAATGTAAATATACGTAATGAATGGAAAAAATATTTATCCAATATAGAAAATGTAATCTATTTTAACAGCTTAATAAAATATAGTATTTAATATATATAAATTATTTTAAATCGAAATTTGAAATACACATTAATAACCATTTTATTAAAGAGAATTTCCGTGTAACAGATATTATAAATTTTTAATAAAATTATATTTTCCAACATATAATAAAATGCCATGCAGATAAGGCAATAGAAAAGGATTTGGTCGCACGGCAAATTCTCCCAATAATTCCCGAACAAAACCGTCTGCGACCTACATAACCGAATTGACCTATTCCGAAACAATTTAGCTCCGGTCGCGCACCGATAAAACTAAAAGAAAACGAAAACTTGGGCGAACTTTTCGCCTCCCAGTTCGATTTTAATGCACGATAATTTGGGGAGGTGAAGAGACGTCGGTTTTGCGGACGGTTCCGAAATCGCGCAAGGGTCGAATTCGATTAGTGTAAAATTAGCCGGGATGAAATTCTATTTGCGCACCGCACCGGTCGTCCGACGATTGCGGTCGTTTTTCATGGGACGACATAGTTTTCGTGTAAATAATTCCGGATGCGGGCGAAATGTATTTGCATTCAGGCGACACATGCACGTTGCGATGGCGGAACTTCTAAACGGGACAAGGTTTTTCTTTGTCGGATATTCGGGCCGGATTTACAAAGCTTTTGTCGCGGTTTCGCCTCCGGGATCTCCCGATTGATTCTAAGAATTTTTTTCCTTTTATCTATTTCTCTCCCTGTGTGTTTCAAATTGAAAGTTTCAATATACATAAATATTTTGCGGATTTTTCATACCCATTTATAAACCATTCACACATTTATTTCATTTTTTTCCTATAAATCGTTCACACCTAAAACCGAAAATAATTCCTACCATAAATTTTAAAAGAAATGATATTATATTTACATTATCCAGTGTATATTAATGTTAATAATTGTTTCAGGCACATTCTCCATTGCTGGGCTCTGGAGATCACAAACCCGTAAGTATTTTTAGCTCGTTGTTTATTGAATACATACATCATGTAAAATATACATGACCATAAAGAAAGCCGTACTATACAATTTTATTTTTAAATGTTTTAATTGGTTTTTTTCCTTTCTTCTCTTTCTTCAGCTATCTTCCTTGGAAAAAAAACTGTCTGAATTATCATACAATATTACATTTTTGGCAATAAGGGATGTTCACTGCCCGCAGATTTTACACTACTATTGAGGTGAACTATGTTCTTAAGTTGGGCTCTTTAATATTTTGAAGTACACAGTAATTTAATTACAAACTATTAGTTCATTACGAAAGCATAAATTGTTTTACAAAAGCTAAATTCATAGTTCGTTGCCGAGGTTTTGTTAAGTTTAAATTTATTATACAGTATCTCGCTTAGAAATAATTTAATTTATGAAGTTATTTCTAATCCAATCGCAAATAAATTGGTATTGTTAAATTCATCAAAATGTCCTCTTTTTCGAAAAGTGCCTGTCAAAAAAGGCAAAAACAAAATAGTAAGAGTTGAAAATGTGATTTTGATAAATTATCTTATTCCTGTCTGTCAAACTAATCACTGAATCATTGCGATGGTAATTTTCTGAGATCACCTGACGTCGTTTTTTTTAAATGTCACAGTCTGATCGGGAATTGTCTCAGAAATAAAGAAAGTAAAAATATACGAGGTATTTCGTAATTACAAAAATATTGTTTGAATTCGAAACAATTCAATCTTATCGTCAACTATAATTTTAGCCAACCTGGAGGAAATAGGACATACTAAAATTGTTGAATTGAATTAGTGGATGGAACTTCGTTTGACCTCAAACTAAACTATGGTTTCTTCTAAAAAAGTGAAAAAATGAACACATTTAATTTTTCATTAGACATTTTTTATTATCTGGATATATATGTTGTAGAAACACATTTTAATTTAGAATTACAGAAATATAATCGATCAATAAAATATAAAAATTAGAGTAACTACTTCCAAAGCAGATCGTTTTTCACATTTCGTTTAATTTTTTTCGCTATTTCATCCCCGTTTACGCTGAAGGACCATAAATCCCGACGGGGGTTGTCCTAAGTAGCAACATCTCCGTCCTAAGTAAGACTAAAAGTCGTAGCTCCGGTCCATCCCTCAACGACGATGTCCGGCCGGCCACTTATGTCTTCCGCCTTTTGTCCGTTTCCGTTCGGTCCTTTTTGCGGCTTTTCAACCCAAAAGTCTGTTTCGAACATGACCAAAAAAATACACAAGCCAGCATCGATTATAATCGTCCCGGCGAGTGGTTTCAAATGCAGTTTTAGGTGAAGCATAAAGTTTGAATGGTAATTATTAATTCCGAAAGTGGAAAACCAAATTCCCTAATTAAAGCCCAGGCTGTTCATTCATAATTTAACAAAGCAATCCACTTTCTGTAATGTGGCGCTTTTAAACATGCAAATCATCCAAACTATACGCGTTCACGTGCACGGGACTCAAAAATAAAAAAATGGACGTAAAAGAGTGGCTTAAATGAGAAACGCTATCACAGAAATAACAAATTAGCTTAACGGTATGAATACAGTCCGGGCTTTTGTTGCGTCTCGCACCCCGATTTATGTTTAAAAGACTAAAATGGGCCCTTTTCTGCTCCTTAAATTGACCATTAGGTTCGCGATGAAGGGAACGATGATATTTTTGTTACTACATCATTTCAAATGGTTCCCACATTTCGCATCGTCCGTTGTGTAAGGCGGAAGAGTGAGTGACGACGTTACGATAAAGTTTACATTTGTAATTAGTTGTCAAGGATCAATGACGCTTAAAATTACCCGTTTTATATGCAAATTGCGTCTCCGATACAGCGAGAATTGATTACCTTTGAATTTGTGCTTTTTTTGGTCGGATTTAACGCTTCTAAGTCCTCAACTTTCGACACGGTTTATTAAATGCCTCCAATTCGATGTTTCATCGTCAAGTCAAAGTTTATAAGCCATTAAAATCGATGCTCCCGGGGAAATTGTGTTTTACTAGGGAATTTAAAAGCATCGAGTAAATTATTTTTCAATAAATAGATTTTTAAAAATTTAAGAGGCCAATGGAATGGTTTTGAATTTATATTCCTGCCAACCCACGCTGACATCAAATTGCCTTAGATTTCTGGAGTCCCAAGATAGAAATCATTTTTATTAATTAATTTATGATATTGCGTCATTTTAACTTGATTAAATATTAATAATGATTGTCGGAAGGCACACCATATTTGAAGTTATAGTTATTCTAAATATTTATTTAATTTTGATTAAATACAGATGTGACTGTATCACAGAAGTAAATAAATCACATTTGTTAATTTTATTTGTGATTATTAATCGCCCTTATCAATATTACAGTTTACAATTAATTAAGAAGACCACTTTATTAGTCTATTTATGATTTTTTTTACAAAAACAAAGTTTATTTGCCGTGACAAAGTGATGGGCAACTTAATTTTAACTGAAAATTTTAATGCTATTTTCGTAAACATCATTTTTTTGGGTGACAAATTTCACTTTCTGGCAACTTACACAGAAAGAAAATACTCAAACAAACCCTAATCTCATTAGCGTCTCGCGTAAACTTTGACGGAGCGCAAAAATTCACTTCCGATCGTACTGGAAACTCGGCCTTAATCAGATTACGCCAGTTACTTGCCGTTGCCGAAGATTATTTCGTTCCAGAGCGCCCACCGAACAAGCTCGCTATAATAACAGAGTTTGCAGTTATTCCGTTCTAACGATACTAAAGAAAAAAAAAAAACAATCAATATACCGTTTTGCACAGAAAAGTCTTTTATCCCGATACAATAAAACATATCTGTGGCGTGATCCGGAGGCGTTAAAACGGCGCAATTATTTTTCATACGCGCAAACAAACCGGAAGCGGTGCGTGAAACGTCTTCCGCAATTTTCCGGGCGGTTGATCGTATCGGTTGCCATTACCTGGTTTCGCATGTTCGGAAAAATAAACTACTGATAAGGCCGCGTGCCAAAGTATGATTCTCGTTCTGGGTAAACCATCCGAGGGTTTCACGAACGATTTGGCCCAGCGATGTTGCTTTATGTTTAATAAACCACAAACGAGATTTTGAACCGTGGGTTAAAGTCGTATCTGCATTTTTGGAATGTTAAGTTTACATCATAGATAATCTTATACGCACTACAGTACATTTTAATGTTACAAAAATCTTCTAATTTTTTTAATATGTGTAGAAAATTTAAAATAATTGAAATTTATTATTAAAATGCTTCAGAAGAGAGTCGTTTAATTCGCACATATCATAAACAACGACTTTTTGGAAGACTTATTGTATAAAGAATACCTTTCAATAGAGATGAAAGTGTTAGGGCCTTTGCACTTCTGCAAGAAGGTCGATCGTAGTGATACGTGGCCAACTTGCTCCAAAGAAGTCACTCGGTTATTCACAGATTGTGGAATCGGTCTAGAGAAATTGGTATCAGTCGCAGGAGACCATATGATACTCGTCCGGGACTGACCACTCCTCTAGAAGATCGACATTTGGTTCAGGCGTCACTTCAAAAGCGAACAAGAACAACTTGTCAGAGGATCAAATGACTCAAGAGTCTATAGACACCGAGGAGAATGATATTTGACAAGAACTGTGGCTGAAGAACTTTTGAAGGAGAAGTACAGTTCTTCACGTTTTGGCAAACGGAGCGGCGATACTTTAATGATATTCTACAACCCATTGTGTTACTTGAATCAGTAAAGACCAAATTTCACTTTATAACAAGACTGCAAAGCTACACGCTGTCAGAGTTGTTTAAAATTTCTTTGAAGAACATGATTTGGGTGTTATGCCAGCGAATAGTCCCAATATAAATCCAATAAAACATCTTTGGGACATTCTAGGGCGACGCATTCAAAAATTAGTTCAACATCTTCAGAGAGAAGATCTGATCAGCCGGTTGGTACAATCAATACATTAAAGTTACGCTGATCTTTGAAGAAGTAGAGGACACTATTAAATATAAGAATATATTTAATTTTTCGACATATTTATATTGTTACATTAATTTGAATATTAATATAAAATATTTTAATTTTTTTAACTCTACTATAATTAAATCCGCAAATTTATTATACAATTGTTTTTATACAGCAACAAAAAAAATCATTTCTATATATTTATTAAATAAAAAGTTACAAATAATACTTTGATGTGAAACCTATTCCATTGTGACTAGTTTATTTTTATGTAGCAAATTTTTTTTCATGTTCTCCCTGAATTTACGTATAACAAAATCAAAAACTTGGTTTATGGAAATTAATTGACAATTCATAGAAAATTAATTGTTATTAAAAATTAGCCTATTAAAAATATTTTTATTGTATTTTTCAAAACAATTTTTTATTTTTCGTTGTTTAATTAGTTAATAATTATTGTAAAATAATTACCATAAAAAATGGATTATTTGCCATTGTTTGGAACGTAGAATTTGTGATTTGACCATGGTCGAATGACTGTTTTTGTTTCATATCTATGTTCGTTAATCGCTTGCGGTAACTTTTAATAGGAACTGTTGGACAAGGGAATTTCCAGTAAACAACCCTCCAGAGAAGTCCGAGCTCATAACTTCAAAGTATAGCCCAAATTTTAGTCACGACCTCGAAATCGGACGCATTATTCCGCAACAATAAAAATAACCATAATGTTTGTATGCACGGTCTTCCATTCGAGCAACGATCTGATCTCGCATCGGCACAGTTACTGAAAATATCGTTTCTGTCAGCCGCATACGTGTGGAACCGTGAAATTTAACGGTATGAAAATGTAGCGGGACCGAGTCTCCCAAGCATCCAGCGGCAGCAACACGCAGCAGACGATTTTCGGGCTTAGTTCGATATCGCTGACTGTGCGACGCTCCACGGATTTTTTTCCTTTGTTCAAATTCGGTCGTTAATTGTTCGTGTAAACCGCATTTAAATATCGAACGGCCTTCCAACGGGTAACTGTGCGTGAACTTTCTTTTTATTGGTTTTGTTGTTGTTGTTGTTTTGGTTGTTGGGTGTGACGGTTTTTGTTATCGCGGTCCAGGTGGATTTAAATGGGTTGCGGCGTCAAGAGTAATCACGGCAAGAATGGGACGAGATCGCAGACTGCGGTGGGTGTTGTTTTTTGGAAAACTCGCTCGTTTTATGTATTTTTGAACCGTGTGCGTTTAACCTCGATTGTGCAATATCTATGATTGGAACGTAAATGTGCGATGCCATGTGCATTTTTAAATAATTCCTAGTTTTCACTGTTCAGGGGGATTTATGTAATATTTTCGGCTAGTTTTAGTTGGTATGAACCAGTGGACGGCTCATGGAATCATTCCAAAATTGAAAACAATAAAATTACAGACGTTTTTGGTACCAAAATAGAAAACTTATTATTGTGCCAATCAATTAAATATTTACGATTTCTCAAACCCACGTTTTTATAACATGTTACAAATTACTTATATTGTTCATATTTATATTTAAAACACATATTACTGTTTTCAAACGTTGTCATTGTACTTTTTTAATCATAATCATGCAATTTAAAATATCACCAAGAATAGTACAATAGACATTAAGAGAGAAAGCAACAAATTACAGTTAGCATTATTAAAAAATATATACTTGATTAGAAACACGAATTTCGCATAAATTAAAGTAAGTAAAATAAATATTTAATGCCTTATTAGTAAAAACCTAATTGAATATGGTAAGAGTCCTAATTTTAAACTATAAATATTAATCATCTGCTTAATAATTTAAAAACACCATATTTGAATAATGTGGTTTAAGTATCATTATAAATAATATCAATAAAATTTGACACAAATTACACCAAGTTAAAATTAGCATTTTTTAATTATTAGTTGGTTGAATAAAATTTATTTTAATTTAAATTAAAACATTTAAATTAAATTTGTATTAATTAAACTGAAATGAAAATTATAAATATTATCAATTCTGAAAAACAATAAAATATATTTATTGTTTTTTCTGTTATTGGTGTATTTACTATGTATTTGGTCAATCTAATTTCATTTTTTAAAAATTATGTACTTTTTTTATTTTTCAATGGACAAAGTTACAGCAACTTTTTACCTTATGGCCTGGCTCTCTGTGAATATGTGATTATTTACCAGTATTTTGCTTATTATAATTATTTAATTATTAGTTGAAGTGAAACTGTAAGGAAAATTATAACTGAAGTTACCAAGGGAAACAAAAGTGATGGCTAAATATTACTATTATTAAAAAATTTAGGAAAACTGGCTACGAGTTCGAAAAACTGGAATGACAACAGATAATTCAATTGTCAAAAAACAGTCCAATATGATCGTCATTTGAAATTAAAGACAAACTGCAAAAGACTTGCTGAACTTAGTTCAAGAACTGTGAGATGATTATTGGATGGGGTTCGATTAAGCTTACACTTACAGGAAAAAAATCTGGTTTCTTCTAAAAATGGGAAAGAAGTCCAATTTAGACTTGCGTACTATCACATTCACTGGACCACAGAATAGTAGGAACGAGTTTTTAGTGACAAGTCTACTTAAAAAGTTTGTTATTCCACAGTAAAACAATATCTTGCATCCATATATCGAAGAAATGATGTTCTTTATAAATGTTTTTCAACATGAAATCGATGTGAAACACAAATCCAACATTATGACGGATTGTTAAAACACTAAAGTATTGATGTTTTGTTTTGCCCGTTCCAATCTCCAGGTCAACCCTATAGACGACATGGGGAATCACGTTTATAACCAAATTTAACATAAAATTGTACTAATTTAAATGAATTCTTGCTCTTCAAATCAAGAAGCTTAAAGGAATTTAGACTTGTCATATATTCAAAAAATAATCGAGATTATGTCATGGAAATGATCCAAAAAAGTTAAAAAACAAAATGTTATTATACAAAGTGTTAATGTTAAATTAAATAACACCATTCATTAAAAATCCCTTTCAAAATTAAAGTTGCTATATCCAGGTTAGTTCAGAAAAATAAATTTAAAGCATTTTATAGTATAAGAATATAGTAGTTTTTATAATATATTAATACTATATAAAAATAATGTATAATAATATAATATAATATATATTGTATAAAAAAAACAGGTCATATCAAATAAAAGAGTTATATATAAAATAATTAATATTTTAAAAAGTTGGTATGATAATACATACATACTATACATATCATATATGTCCTTTTATTTTAAATCTATGAATTCCAGCAGGACAATAATATTATGAATATAGTTCAGTAAAATTTTACTCAAAAATTCTTCAGTAAAATGTATTTCATATATAATGAATACAACGTCTTGAATGTATTTAATTAATTAAAAAAAACTGAAAAAATTAATTGCCAATTACTTTTTCTTCATCATTTATGGAACTCTGAATATAAGAATTTAATCCGAAATTATTTCTTTTCAGCTCCAAATTGTAACATTTTAAATTTTTTCATGCTGCACCAAAATAAATAATAACCACAAAAAACAATTTAAAGGGATTCCGTTAAAACTTCCCCAGAAAAATCCTGCGAGACACGTTTAAATTGCAGGAAACTCAGCGGGTCGGATTTCCGGTCACAAAAAAACGCAACCAAATCTCGAATTGCAATTAGTTCGGAAAGTGCAAACTTACGTAGCCAGAGGCTCGGGCGTGTAAAATCGGTTGTGACCGAATGTTGTGTCTGGCCGGTTACGCGGGATCCGTCGCGTCACGACGGATTTACGGTCTCGGATTCATCTCGCCCGATTTTATGCGAAAAGTTTCCAGGTTTAAATCATTTCTACACTGCGCCGAATAAATATTTATGTGATGTTTTCCTGGTGGTTTTATTTCTTTAAATATAAAAATTACACGGGTGCTCCTTCGTAAAATCTAGTTTAAGTTTTTCCCCGGATCGAACGCGGCGTTGAATATTTTAGGAAAGTTCAACTATAAAACATTGCTTTTTATATGGAATCAGGAAATAGAACTGGAAACTTTACGTATAGTCGAGTTATATTTCTAAGTTGAGCTTTCTGAAGATATAATTTATATGGCTGCCACAAATTACAATTCGATTTTAGTGAAAATGACCAAAAATAGCTCATCATTAAGGTCTACGTTACCAGCAAATAAAAGAGCATTGAAATCGTTAAAATGTTATCATTGTATGTTGTGCCAGGCATACGTGTACAGAAATCGGACACGCAGTGATAAGAATTAGAAATTCAATTAAAATACGATATTTTCAATTCCAGTGGCCGCGTTCGTTATTTATGTGCCGGATATAAATCCTCCACGATTCGTGGAATTGCGAGATATACTGTGAAGGAAATAAACGCGAGAAAACACCTTATTGATGTTTGGATTATTTGCACAAGTGTGGAAAAATTCTGATAGAATTTACCATTCATTACATTGTGAGAAGTGAATAATAATTAATCCGTCATTACTCTCCACCGAAATATTCCGTTCTTATAATTAACGAACTGAACAAAATCTCACAACCAACAAAGACCGGAAGTTGAACATGGTTAAAAATTCGTGTTTGTTGAATCGAGAATGTCTTTATTTTAATATTGGATGGAAATCACCCTAAGGACAGACTTGCTTTACGAAAATTTATAGCAGAAATATTGCTCTATTTTTACAGTAACCGAGACAAAGGCTAATTTTGCTTTACATTGCGGATAACTTTGTGGCTTTCGCAAGGAAGAAGCTTTGTCGATTTACTTCGAATATTATTTTCTTTGATTTGCTTCAGAATTTTCTAATTAAAGGCCTCTATTACTTATACAATTATTTAATGAGCAGGATCAAATACTAAAGTAAATATCGGATTCATTTAATTAATGAAATTAATCTAAGCATAACTGATCAATTACTCAAAAATTAATAATTTTTTTTGAAAGTTTTTTTTAATTATTGTAAAAAAATGTTTAAAAAATATAGTTTGATAGAAAATATTCACAAAACATATTTATTTTAATTAAAACATCTAAAATCAAATTTTAATTATTGACTTTATGGCGTCTTCAAAAATTGTTGGTAGAAAGAAGCTTTGTCGAATTATTTCGAATATTATTTTTTTTATTTAATAAGCCATTTTCTAATTAAAGTATTTTATAACTGAAATTAATCTAAGTGAAATTAATAATTTCAAAAATTAATAATATTTTGTTTGATATAACAACTGGAAATTTTTTATAAAAGTAATATTTTAAATAACTAATGTTCTTTTTAAAAAATATTGTTTTATGGAAAATATCTACAAAATGCTTTCTTTTATTTTAAAGGAAACTTCTAAAATTAATTTTTAATGGCATCTTCAAAAATTGTTGGCAGAAAAAACTGTCGAATTATTCCTAAATTTATTTTCTTTTTTATTCAGTACACCATTTTCTAATTAGTATTTTATTACTGAAATGAATTTAAGTGATAATCAATTATTCGAAGTTTCAAAAATTAATAATATTTCGTTTGATTTACATCTAGAAATTGTTTAAAAGTATTTTTGTAATATAAAAAAAGTATTATTTTTAAAAATTATTGTCTCATAAAAAATATTTACAAAATATTTTTATTTTAATTAAAACTTTTTTTAGTCATTGATTTTATGGCATCTTCAAAAATTGTTTGGCAGAAAAAAGTGTCAAATTATTTTTAATATTATTTTTCTTATTCAGTACACCATTTTCTATTAGTTGATAAAATATATTATATTTTTCATAAATTGAAACATCTAATGCGAATTTGATTAAAAATATGAAATTTTGCTCAATAATGACTTTTATTAACAAACTCTATAGTAAAATTTGTTCAATAAAATAAATATAAATGCACCATTTGTCAGTTTCCCGAATATCAAACACTGTACATTTAAACTTTAATCTTAAGTCTTAAAACTTCCTAATCAAATTTACTTCACTTCTCCCCTACGTTATTTATCTTTCTCGCGCTTTACAACTGGAAAACATGTTGTTTCTTAAATCGGATACATTTCCAATTGAAACTTTACAGGAAAAATGTATGTTCGCGCGTCGGAATGCGGAAATTCCAGCCGAAATGCCCAATGCACCGATCATTTGTCTTTGGGTAGCTGAATAATAGAAACGCTGACATGCCAGTGTAACCTACGTGTACGTGTTCGCCATTGAAGCTCGGCTTCTATCCCAATCCCTAAAGCTCTATATTAAATTCCTTTAAATAATTGCAGAAACCCCATACCCCAAAGCCGAACACTGACATTTACTTTGAGAACGTTTCATACACGTGCAATAACGTTTGGCTTTCCGGAAAACGTTCACCTTTTTCACTCAATATCTGATCTCGATACGTGACCGTCACATTGATCGGCCGATGACTGATTCCTTGTCATCTAGGAGTGTTCCATTAGACCTGTCGTTGGCACTTTATTCCCCCGGATGAATTTCACTTCGAAATGCTGGATTGGTTTTTTTGTATTTTTTTGTCCATCCTAAATCTACCTATTTCTCCATATTTGAGTTGTTTCTGGAAAATTAATTCAGAGCTTATATAAACAATATTTATTTGAAAGGAATGTTAATTTGAGAGATATGTTATATCAGTAATATTGGGCAAACATGCCTGCTAAATGTTGTTCAAACAAACTGCCCCAATACACGAAACATTATAACCAATTACCACGTTTTGAAACCTTGTTTATAACGTGCTTTTCTTTTTTGTTTTTAGGTGAACGGTGACGATGAGTGGGAGTACGAGGAGATCGTGTTGGAGCGGGGCGGCGCCGGCCTGGGCTTCAGCATCGCGGGCGGCACCGACAACCCGCACATCGGCGACGACACCGCCATCTACATCACCAAGCTGATAGCTGGTGGGGCGGCGTCGGCAGACGGCCGCCTCCGCGTCAACGATTCCATCCTCTCTGTCAACGACGTGTCGGTGGTCGACGTGCCACATGCTCACGCCGTCGACGCCCTCAAGAAGGCCGGCAACACCGTCAAATTGGTTAGTAAACAATCATATTTTCATTAAGTCCTATAAAATTGGTTAAGAATTATTTGCATAACGTTGTTGTAGGAAGTTATAGAAGGCTTTCAGTTTATCGTCTCGACAGTAGACTATTCTATGAATTAGTAGCAGAACTATTCTTGTCTAATTTATCCGCGACATTTTTCATATATATATAAATATAATTAATATATAATATTGTTGTAATAAGGTTAATTTTTACAATTCTACACTGTTATCCTTAAAAATGCACCTTCGTCAAATTTTAAAATCAAGCCTCTAACTCGCACAAAAAGAAAACGAACTCATTAAACACATTTGCGAAGAGACTCGTTTCCATTTGAGACATTAGTTTCTGTCCTATTAAATCGAATTTCCTGACTAATGTCCTAACAGTAAACCGCGCTTTGCACCGTCAGTTTTAAATTGTCTAGTCGCAGAACGTAACAGTAAACGAATATAATAAACAATCTCGATACGACTCGGCAACAATACAGTAAAACGCCGGATGACTCCTTTGTTCTCGTTCCTTAATGCGCTTCGCCTAAAAAATGAGACACAAGAAGAAGAAAACTGAACAAGTAACGTCCCGTAAAAACACAACTTTAATTAGCCGTTTCGTTCCCTTCTTTCAGATGTAATTTTATTAACAAAGGTTCCCGAAAACGAGTTAATTATTAAGTTGCTAACCGGCAGAGGGGGGAAACCCCTTCATCAAGTTTCGCGTCTGCGGAATAACGAGACGTGCAATATCGCTTCGATTAACATTCTCAGTTTTAATGTGGTATTAATATTATTTTGTGTTTTATCAGAGTTTTGTTGGGAATGTTCCATTTCAAATTAACATTCAGTTTATATATCTAAAGGAAAATATTGAGGTAAATACAGTGGTGATCATAATTAATGCATTGAATTAAATATCAGAGCTTTAACCATTTTATTAAACAGATGTTGAAACATTCATTAACTACAGGTTCAAAATATATGGAAAAAGCAATGGATATTCTTAAAAATGGCGCTACGAATTTAAAGAGCATTAGTAAAAAATTGTAAAAGGCACAGAAGGGCCACATTAAGAGATTGCAATTTTTAGTGGATATATAAATCACCTAAACTAATTAAAATTTTAATTCTGACGAAAAAAACACCTTTAACTAAGAATCAAAAGAAAAATCGATTAATTTGGGTCAAATCGAAATTACGGTGGATAATAGATGATGTTCCAAAGTGATGTTGGTAAATAAAACTCAGAAAAATAGGCAAAAAATTGTAAAATAATTAAAATTTAGTTTTTAAATAGGACCCAAAAGTTTTAAATTAAGTATAAATTTTTTTTCTACATAAATGTAAAACATAATAAATAAAATTTTTAAAAATGAATGAAAAGTTACCTGAGAAATAATCGCCAAAGGACGATTGAATCAATGGAAGGTAAATTAACTGAAATATGGGAATCTTTTACCCCTGAGTATTGTAGGGCCTTATTTCAAATACTAGGGACGTGACACCTTACTAAATGACCGAAATAAGTAAATGTCCAACATTAAGTGGTCACAAAAATGTACCTTATTTTTACATTTTTTAATTTAAGTTACATTAATTTTGTTCAACATTTACAGATATACAGGGCATCAAAGTGTGCGTAATTTTCCTATCCATGAAACACTATAAAGTAAAAAATTACCATAATTTTGTTGTATTTTTATTACGCAGTTATTTAATGACTAACATTATGCATTATAATAATTTGCTATAATTATGGCCACCACTGTATGAATCATATATTGATATTTTAATAAGCAAAAGTATAATTCAGATAAATTTATTTTAAAAAGACTTTAGTTATGACAGTGCCAGATCGGACGCAGGGTTTTGCGGTTATTGCATAGCCAGCATATTGAATGTGCCGGAAACATGTCGTGGATACCGGAAGTAGACTAGCACCGCCTAAATATGCGGAACAGGTCCGGTCGCGAAATTTAACGTGTGTTTTCGGCCGTCACCGTTCTCCTTTTGGTCGCCGTTCGTGCATACGTTGTTCAGACACGCTGAAATTAAGGGTCGTTGTTGTGTGTGTGTGTGGCGTTTTTGTTTGCGACTTTTGTTGCTTTCCCAATTCTGACGTGACGATGAGAAATTGCGCTTAAAAATTGTTTGGAAATGTTCGCTTCTGCTCAGCATAATAAACTGAAATTGCTCTTTTAAAATCCTCAATCTGGAGATTTTTTTAGGCCCGAAAAAAAAGGTTCAATTTAACGGCAGTAATAAATTTCGAATTTTATGACAACATTCTCATGTTGAATATTTTTTAAGACCTGTAAATTTAATTAGGTTCTTCAACGTAAAAGATTAATGGAAGGAAAAAGTGAAATTAAAAGGAAATTTATTGCGACATGTTTAGCGTTGTTTAGCGTGTTTATTGTTTACTTATGGAAATGAAGTAATTAATTCCTACAAGCTATTATTTATTTACGAATTTCCCAATGCTTCTTCTGCAATGTTTGATAAATACGTTTATTTATGACGTAGTCAAAACTACTCGGTAAAATAAAAACTGTATACAAACATTATGATAAGCTGCAACAGTTTTATTAACTCCTCAAAACAGGCAGACAAAAAGTACGATCCTTGAAGTGTAATTTGTTGCGAGGCAATTTGAGTTCAAAGCAATCTCTGAATATTCATGTGGCCGTAAATATTTCGTAGGGAAATTTCTGCCGTTCATGCAGTGAACTTAGACTCCACTCGAACAAACATAATTCAGATTTTCCAGAGGGGGTGAGTCGGAACCCGGACCTGTTTTAAATTGTTGAGGAACATTGATATGTTGAATGCGGCGTTTTGTGTCGCGACACGGAAACTTCGTTTGTTAGTTGTACAAATCCAACCGTGGCAAACGAACGAAACGTAATTTTTTTTACTATAAAACGTGAATATTTAATGTTGAAATCCACGTACGATATTAAACGACGACGTTTTTAATAACGCCCCGTGCGAAATGATGTCCGTTTTCTATTTGCCGAACATGTCGGAAAGTGTGCTCGAATTCGAGGGAATTGCCGTGTCGAGAGGTTGTAAGTGGAACTACGGAACCAGATTTCCACCACGAATCCATGTAATATTTTTATGAATACGTTTAATATTGCACGTGTCACAAAATTTAATGGCGTACTCAACTTATCAGAAGTAACAATTTGTTTTTATGGATTTTTCATTGGAAAATGTTTATTTAAAAATTGGGATGAGTTATTTATGTAAACGTCGTTCAAACTTTCATTACCGTTTTATTCATACTGAAGTTATTCTAAATTCTAAGTCAGTTTCAAACTGTAAATTTCTTAAAAACTGCTGAAGAACAATGTGTTTTTTAAGCTGCAAAATATTAATTTATTTAAAAATTATGCAGAGAATTTTTATGGAAATATCATTTATACTGAAATTATTATTTTAGATTAAATGTTAATTTTCTAGTTCAGTCTTAAGGTATACGTTTCTCAAAAACTACTGAATAATAATACTTTTTAAGTTACAAAATTATTAATTCATTTAAAAATTATACAAGAAATTTTTATAGAAATGTCATCTTTAAAAATTTAGGTACAATTTTGTTTATATTGAAATAATTATTCTAAATTAAATGTTACTTTTCTATGACTTCACAAACTTATTGATTTATTTAAAAATTATATAAAGAATTTTTCATGGAAATGTCATGTTTAAAAGTTTTACTAGAATTTTGTTTATTCTGAAATTTTTGTTGTACATTAAATTTTTATATTCTTGTTTAGTCTCAAAGTATAAGTGTCTCAAAAAGTACTGAATAATAATACTTTTTAAGTTTAAAAATTAATAATATATGTAAAAATTATACAAGGAATTTGTCATAGAAAAGGCATATTTAAAAATTTCAGTACAATTTTGTTTATGCTCAAAATTATTATATTAGGTTGAATGTTAATTTTCTAATCTAATCTCAAGGTATAAGTTTCTTAAAAACTATTAAATAATAATACATTTTGTGCCCCAAAATTATTAATTTATTTAAAAATTATACAAAGAATTTTTCATGGAAATTTCATGTTTAAAAGTTTTACTAGAATTTTGTTAATCTGAAATTTTTGTTCTACATTAAATTTTTATTTTCTTGTTTAGTCTCAAAGTATAAGTTCCTCAAAAACTACTGAATAATAATACTTTTTAAGTTCCAAAATTAATAATATATTTAAAAATTCTACAAGGAATTTCTCATAGAAATGGCATGTTTAAAAATTTCAGTACGATTTTGTTTATGCTGAAATTATTATGTTAGATTGAATGATAATTTTCTAGTTTAATCTCAAGGTATAAGTTTATTAAAAACTATTAAATAATAATAGTTTTTGTGCCACAAAATTATTAATTTATTTAAAAATTAAACAAGAAATTTTTCATAGAAATGTTATCTTTAAAAATTTAGATATGATTTTGTTTATACTGAAACTTTTATTCTAATTTAAATATTACTTTTCTGTAGCTTAAAGCACCAAGTTATCAATTTATATAAAAATTATACAAAGAATTTTTCATGGAAATGTTGTTTAAAAATTTCAGTACAATTTTGTTTATACTGATATTATTCTAAATTAAATGTTAATTTTCTAGTTCAGTCTCAAAGTGTATGTTTCTCAAAAATTACTGAGTAATAATATTTATTAAGTCACAAAATTATTAATTTATTTAAAAATTTAGGTACAATTTTGTTTATGTTGAATATATTATTCTAAATTAAATGTTACTTTTCTATGCCACAAAATTTCAATTTTTTCATAAAGTATATAGCCACAAAGTTCAATAAGAATACAAACAATTTTTCATTGATGTCATTTTTGAAATTTTCAGTACAAACTTGTTTGTCCAATTGATTATTATTTATATAAACATATTTCTCCTGTATGGGAAAAAATCTAGTTTTAATTTTAAATAAAAATTCCAGTTCAAACATTAATATCAAGAAAATTCAGTTGGTTTATTTATTTTTTGCACGGTCTATGTTCGTACAGAATATCGCAATTCTGTTAAATCCAATTTGTAAGATTTGTCTGGCAGAGTGGATACAATAACTGAAAGCGAACGTAATAGGATAGAATAGAATGCGTATTTTTGTGCAATTTTCTCGTAAATCGAATTAGGACATTTAAACAATTGTAATTGAATAAGTAAAAGTACAAATTAATTTAAACTTGATTGCCGCAAACCGCAAATTAGATATATGTTTATTTAATTATGCGCTTCATGCAAATAACTTTGGCGTAACGCAATTGTTTTGAAAGCTGTTATTTCAAACGTTTACATAATTTTCGAAAATATTCATCCCAGGAATTCAGGCTGAAATACACCAGTTTTGCAAACCGTAATAGTTGGAATATTTTTGTTTCAACGTAACGTAAAAAAAATCAATCTTGGTAAAGTTTATGTTATTTATTTGGCGGGCGAAATAATTCACCTGAAACAGGACCGCGCTTCCATAAATCACGCACGTTATTAAAACCGTCGCAGCGCCGTTTTAATATTGAAAAAAAATGGAAAAAGGACGTTCGCAAAACAATCAGGACGCGTCGCTCAAAATGTTCCGGCCCTAATGAACTCACTGCATGTGAGTTTTTTTCTAGTTTCTATTTTCCTGTAATCGAGTCACGACAACTGTGCAAATAAATGTGTTTTGTAACATGCATGAAAATGAACCCAATCCCGTTTTTTGTTTGCCAAATGTAATTTCTCTTTTTCCAGTGTGTCAGGCGGAGACGCCAGCCGACGAACATGCGGCTGATGGACATCGAGCTGGTGAAGGGTAACAAGGGCCTCGGTTTCAGCATCGCCGGCGGCATCGGCAATCAGCACATCCCCGGCGACAACGGCATCTACGTCACCAAGGTGATGGACGGCGGCGCCGCCCAGGTCGACGGTCGGCTGCTCGTCGGCGACAAGCTGGTCGCCGTCCGGGACGCCGTGGTACGTATCCAGATTTTTTTTTACCCAAACGTGTTAATTGTCCGGCAAAGTAAAATAAAACAGGAACAGTGCGAGGCGGATCTCTATCCGGGCTGTAAAAAAGCGTCATTCGGATATATTATTATTTTCCGACAAGTGCCCTGCGGATGGTGCAAAAAGTCCGGCCACCACAAGGCTCGTTATGTTCGTGTTAAAACCGTTTTTATCACCTCGGTCTGCCACACGTTGTTACATGTTGCTACAAAAACATTTTGTCTTACAAAAAATGTATGGTTTTTATTCGTTATTTTTCTTTATATTGTTGTTTTAAAAACTGAAATATATTGTTGTTTTATAAACAAGAACCACTGAAAATTTGTCTTCCAAAAAATTGTTATTACTCATTATTCACAGATAACAAATATTCTTGATTTATTAATAAAATCGTTTTAAATTTTATTTGCACTACTCCATTTCTCACCTTAATCTATTATTGGCTATAAAGAATACATGAAGTAATGGTCATAATTATAGTAACTTATTAAAATACAGTATTCGCTATAATACCTGGAATTTCTATATTTTGAACATTCTAATGATATTGAACTATAATGATTACATATTTTACCCATTCTACCCCACACCATGAATTGTACGAACTTTAAATTTTTTGGTTGAAAAAAAAGCCAGTATTCGTATATTTATACGCCTGGGCGTTTAATAACCTCATTAAAATGGGTAAAGGCAAATTTATTGGTTTGTAGTTGAGTAACAAAATATTAGATTTATATAAAAGAAGTGTTAAGCAAGTGAAAATTTCGAAGCGTTTGGAGTTAAGGACTAACACTATTGCGCTAATTATTCAGAAATATAGTCAGTGGTATGTTAGCACATGATAAGCTTCAGACAGACCATGAAAAATTACCTAACGTCATGATAAAAATGTGCGTATTGTTGAGCCCGACCCATTCTTACCATCGGCCCAAATTTCCGCTTATGGATTTTGGCTTAAAAAGTTGTAGGCCAGCAAAGAAGCCACTTCTACGAAAGAAGAACATCACAGTCAGACTAAAATTTGCCCCTGAGCACATTGGGTAGACAATGAACGACTGGAAAAAACAGTTTGAAGTCACGAATGTTGGATATCCGAAAGGTGAACGCTTGAATAACAAATACATAAAGACAATTGTTAAACATTGAGGAGGACCTGTGATTGTATGGAGGTGTTTTTCTTCGTACGGCGTTGGTCCAATTCATCGTATGGAAGATCGGTTCATTTATAAAGACATCCTTAGTAATATTTTGGAGTCGTATATGTTTGAAAAAATGTCTATAAGGCATATCTTTGAACACTACAACGATCCGAAACATACCTTAAACTTGGCTAAAGATTGATTTTTAACGGAAAAGGAGAATCTGTGGAAAATTCTTGAACCCAAAATCAGGGATATATATGCGAAACAGGACCGATTTATTTGAAATTGTGTGTTATTATTTGGTATTCAATAGAACAGAGGCAAATTGATAAATTGATTGCCATGCCCAAGAGATAGGAAGCAGTTATGAAGGTCAAAAAGTACCATACAAAATATTAATATGATATGACAAAAATAGTTTTTTATTTGTTAAAAAATAATTGAAGCAAAAATAATTAAATAGTACAATGATTTCGGTGTGCATTTAAAAATAAATTTTTCAAAAATTCCAAGTACAAATATTAAAAATATGAGCTGTACTACTTGAATTTAAATAGATTATTTATTAGTTGTATTTTGCTTATTACAATTATAATCATTGATAGATATGAAGCTGTAAGTAAAATTGTAATTTAACATTATCCATACCGAGAGAAACGAGAAGAGGTGGTTAATATTTTACGCTCCATAAGTTAATTGTTTCCTGTATTATTAAAAACTGGCCGAGTGGTAGCTACAAAAAATTGTCTGAATTCAAAAAACATGAAGGTAAATTGATAACTGAATAATTAGAATGTCAAATAAATAATCCAATCTTATCGTCAATTGAAATTAAAGCTAATCTGGGGGAAATGGGACTTGCTAAAATTAGTTCAATGACTGTGAAAATGTAGTTGGTGGATGGGGGGTTACATAATAACTCTGGTTTTTACTAAAAAAATGAAATCCCAGTTGTGACATGATTAGCACCATATTATTTAAATCATAAAACAGTGGGGACGAGTAGTTTTTAGTATAAATTTAATCTTTGATGATTCTACTTGTATTAAATATTCCACAGGGGCAGAACTACACAAAAAATTTGTTGTGAAACATGGGGGGGGGGGGGTGAAATTATCAATTCTTCTGGCGTAGCCAGGGACTGATATGTGTATAGACATATATTAAACAACAATTTGCTTTCGTATATTGAAGAAATGATGCTCTTAATAAATGTATTTTTAACATGAAAACTATACGAAACACCATCCAAAATTGTAACGGGTTGGTTAAAAGATTAGAGCTTTTTTAACTTGCCCATCTCTAGACATTAATACTAAAGAAAACATAACCAAATTCAACAATATTTTACAAATTTAAATGAACTCATCACATCAATTTAAGTAGTTTGAAAGAATATAGTCTTTTGTATTCGGAAAATGCTCGAGTCTATATAAAAACACAATGTTCTACAAAGTGTAAATGTTAAATTAAATAACGCAGATTTAATTATTAAAAATTCTTTTCAAAATTGCTATATTTATGTCCAGCTCAATTTAAAAAAATGTATGTAACAGTTTGTAGAATAGAAATATAATAATTTTTATAATTCTATATAAACACGACAATAGTAAATTAATATTATTTTAATAGTTCACATTAAATAAAAAAGTTATGGCTAAAATATTTAACATTTCAAAAAGTTACTATAATAATGATCAGTAATGTAAACACCGTTTAGGCTTAAACACCACAAAGACCGAAACCGTGTTAAGATAACCGCCCATTACTCCGGAGTTGGTACAAAGGATTTGCCGGCGTCGAAACCGGACCTATCCGGACAAAGTAAACCAATTATTTGTCAGGTGTCGGGCCACTGAAGGAGTATTTACTTTAATTAAAGCAAAAACACTCCTGTGTCGAGGATTTTAGGACACGTCCGAAAAATAGGTCCTTTATGCGCCTAATTAAAACTCACCCGTCATTAACACTCTCCTGCCGGAGCGTAAATTACGGTCGGAGTTCGCATTTTTTTTATTTAAGAAATTTAGAGGAAGTCCTGTGGAATTTGACGCCTCTAATCAAGTGCAGATTGTTCGTATAAAAGCGCACGTACCGTTCTATATTATATAATTGGAAATTGTTCGGGCGGCGCATTTTTTAACAATAAATTCGTTAAAGTGGAGTAACGCGGGGAAAATTCATTAACCGCCAAATGGAAAATGTTTTTTTTGCGTCCGCACGAACTGAGCCGAACGCAACACAATAATTATTATTAATAAGTTATGTGTGTGCAGCGGGCAGGTTTACGTTTAATTATAAATAAATAAAATTTATTTACGGTTTTTGATTATGAAAATAATAGATTTATGTGCGGTTGAAATTTTATTTACTGCATTCCAAGTTAATTAAAAATTGTTTTCGGTTTAAATTCGGAAATTTATCGCATATTATATGGAAAATAAAATTAAAAATACAATTAAACGCGTACATTTAATCCCGGTAAATCCGTCCGGCGTTTCCTGCGTTAAAGACACCCTCTTTAAAGTAACGTCGAGTCGTGACAGTTCAGCGACTGCTTGAACCTTAATGACCGCTTTTATTATTTAAAGTAATTCTTTCTTTATGCCGAGCCGTAAAGGTGAGCGGGAAGGATGTTAATCTAAACGAAAAAGGAGGACGGAATTCACGATTGCGATTATAATTTTTTTTAATACAAACTCTTTTAAAACGTTATGTTTAAAATAAAGTCCCGACAACGTACGTTTTTAAACTGGGCGAATTCATGTATCAATTACATGGAAATCATCAAAAGTTCGTCTGCGAGATGCGAGTTTAATAAAACAAGTGAAATAATCTAGTGGAGAATACGTCTGAAATGAAGTGCCGTATTCAGTTGCCGGCATACAAATGACTTGTTTCACTCTTTTACGGCTTTAATAATTTAGGGAGGAGACGGTGCCCGGAATATATTTTAATACTTTCATCACAGTAACTTTATTTACGGTACTACTTTTAAAATACGTCCCGCGCCTTCGCCAATAATAAACGCGGCGCTGGAGAACTTTTAAACTGTCCAATATGATTCTAATAAATTTTTGGGGCAACTTTCGGTCGCCGCCTATGAAATTCAATTGAAATCTAGAATAAACTTCGATGTTTTAATGTAGTTTCGTTGCAACACGACTAAATTGCTTTTTTCAAATTAAAATTTTGATTCAGGATTCTATGTTACTTGAATAAATACAAGGGGATTAATTAAATATTCCCTCCCTTAGTTCATTTTACTACTGGAGTAGATACTTGTTTTATGTTATTTGCAATAACCCCGTCTCCTTTTTTATATTATTCTCATAATTAACTCCAGACTTGTGCTGCATAATTTCATACCAGCTTTATTAACTTATAACTGTTAATTATAAAAGGGAAATTATACACTGTTCCAAGAAATTAACGCAATACATCAATAATAATTGATTATTATTAATATTTTCCGAAAATGGGAAAAATAAACGTATAAACTCTTTATATATTTATTTAAAAATAGATTTTTGTTTATAATTGTTACAAAAAATCTTAAAAAATATTGTTTTTTTTTTTTTAAATAAATTGATGTTTATAAAAAATAAAAATTTGAACTTAATGTGAGGTATTTCCACCTATACTACGAATAATAAATATATAAAAAGTGTAAGGACATATATAAAGAGTGTATACGTTTCAGAAAATATTAATAATAATCAATTATTATTGATGTATTGTGTTTTCTTGAAACAGTATATTTTCAAAATTTAAAACAAGGTAATATTAAAATATAAAAATAAAAAAAATCGCGTTTGGTTTATTGTTAAAGTTGTTTTCATTTGTTGCAGAAAGGCGAAGTGAATTTGGAAAACGTGACCCACGAGGACGCCGTCACCACGTTGAAAACCACACAGGACAGGGTAGTGCTTGTCGTGGCGAAACCAGAGAGTGCCTTCAATGCTCCCGCGTCAGATACCTCCTATTCTCCGCAATTATGTGAGTGCCAAACTAGATCGATTTTTGTTTTATCAATACCGAAGAAACATCGCATTCCCAAAACGGTTACTTATTTTTATTGGTCGAGATTTAGATCTTGCAGCAACTCGATGCGTTCATCTCTTAAATTTATGAACACGTTTTATTTGCCAATTCCGCAAATGGAGTGAAATTCTGGAAGTGAACGCATAATTTAACATGTCCGGTTTAGTTAAGCGAGTAAATTTCGCTACGTCAAAATTAAACAATTCACTAATCCATATTTTAATTTATTTATTTAACCAATAAATATTATATTTTAAATAAACTAGTTCCATTTTTTATTTATACTGAGGTTGGGTTAACCGACAAACGTGTTTTTTGACCACGGACCCAAAAATAGATGTCGTTCTATTCCTATTCATAATGTTTATTCCTGGTTTCAATATAAATACTGACAGGACGTCTGCGATACTCTTCGCCTATATTTAAATACCGCTTCATTTTCTCCAGTGTATTTTTAGTGCGGCGAAACATGTGTCGAATTTCGCACAGCAAAAATCGAAAACGATTTAAGATTAGATTTACGAAAAACACCAATCAGAAAAGCAAACAGCTCGCAACCTTCTTCATTCAGCCATCGCGGATGTTGACCGCCTCCTAGAAAACCTAATAAACCGTTATTAACCGAACCCTCAGAGCTTTAATTAAAAAAATTCGTTCGTTAAACATCACTTAACAGTTTCACTGTCTGTTGTTCTCTCCGGTCGTTGTTTTTCTGCGGTGCAAAGTCCTTCGGAAATTGCGACAGGAGTTGCCGGGGACGGCGGCATACTTGCGGAAAATACGAGCTGTCGCGGACGTTTTCCCCCGACCACCGGATGACGGGGGTTGCAATGCAGATGTTTTGTTTTTACTCGCGGACCGGAATTTCTGAACTGCAAGTGTCAAGATTTCAGTAGGTGTGAATGGAATGGGAGTTTGAGGAGTAATAAATTTCGTGTTGATGACGACGGAGCTAAATTAGTGAGATTCTGAGTAAATCTGGTGATTTTCATTGAGTCTGAAATGTTTTTGAGTCTGTCTGTTTATATATTTGAAATATTTATTTGTAAAACCAAGTTTTTTTAAAAAAAGCAAATTATTTTTTTTTATTTACATCTATCTTTATTTATAATTTTTCAACAATAGTATAATTAATTCAACTGATGAAATGGTATAAAGTAAATTCGTAGGTAAGATATTGGGTCAGAAGGATTTTATTTTCAGGATTATTTAACTCTTTAAAGATTTTCAATAAAAATTTAAATTTTATTTAAAATAATAACTGAATAAAAATTAATTAACCATTTTAGAGAGAAAACTGAAAATATTTTTTCAATATTAAGATATTATTTAATAAAAATTTTGTAAATTTTGTAATTTTGATAAAAAACGATAGAAAAAAATTAGAAGTCATAAATGATTTTATAAAAAAGGTTTTCAAAGTTTAAAATTACCAAATGTGATTAAAATTACTTGATGAAATTAGTTTTCATAAAATTTCCTAGTTTAAATTTGAAAAATTTATTTTTATATTTTTCTGCCTTTTAATTAATATGTATGTTTTAATTTAGGTTATAACAGAATGATGACAAAAATAAATATGCAAGCGAAACCTGAAAAAAATAAAAAATTAAAATTTACATGTTTATTAAATACAGTAGAGGCTATAATTATATCAACTTAATCAAATATATGTTATTAAAAATATGAGCTAAACTATTTGGATCCCAATATATGCTATATAATTTTTCTGTTGTGCCCACTATGCAGGTGGTTAAAATATTTTTGTTCTTTAAAAAACTACCTTCATTTTTTATTTTTCGTTGTACAAAATTATAGTCACTTTTTACTTTATAGTATTTCAATAATAATACGTCAAACAATAAATCAAAAAATGATCCATCCTTATTATCAAGTCACATAAAAACCACCCTAGGGAAAATTAGACTGATATTAGTTCAAGGACTGTGAGAAGGACGTTAGTGGATGGAGATTTGTTTGATTGAAAACCTACAAAAAAGACTGCTTTCTACTTTGAATGTGAATGTCCGATTTCGATTTGCTCAGTATCACCTTCACTGGACCACAGAACAGTGAGAATTTATTTAATTCAATTAAAAATGAATGTCCTGCGTATGTTGGACATTCTGCATAGACAAAAGCACACAAAAAGTATGTTAACCCATTTATGTACAGTGATATATTAGTCACAAAAGATGAGCCTAAAGTTTTAATGTTAAATTATATGTTATGTAGTCAATAAAAATACCTTTCAAAATTAAAGTTGTTATAATTGTGTCTGGTTCAGTTAAGAAGATAATTAAGTAATATTAATATTATTTTAACAGTTCACATTAAATAAATAGTTATGACTATAATATTTAACATTTTAAAAAGTTATAATAAATATCACCACAGTAATTAAATAAGCTTTCAGTTGACTTGTAAATTACGAAATCCCATTAAAAAAAAGAAAACATTTATTTGTCCTTTAAAATTTATACCACTCGTGAAATTTATTAATACTTCTGTTAAAACATATATGGGAAATAAAAAATATTTTAGGACACTTTTTAAATTCCTTCCTTCCCTCCAAATATTTCCTGTTGCCAAATTTCAATAGAGGTCAATGAATAATAAATTTCCTTTAATAAAATATACATTTTATTTATTAGAATTGAGGTTTTATATCTAAATTTAAATCGTTCTTAACTGCATGGAACATAAAATTTATTATCTTTAAAGTTGAACCTAGAGTTTTCGAGTACGTAAAACAATTTCGTCTCAGTAAATCGAATCAAAATCCACCTCTTTTAAATTGAGGTAATTTTTCTTTTCCAGCCACAAAAGCATCACATCAATACGCCGAATCGGTCCATTCAGTGCACTCGGTGCATTCATCAAATTTAGCTTTACATCATCCACCTTCCACACCGAGAGCTGTAAGCCACGAGGATATTACAAGGTAAGAACACATACATTATTTGCCATTAAAATAAAATAAACGTACGTTGAAATACAAAAACAAACCGAGCCGGAATAACTTGTCTATTTGACATGCGATGTTACATCGGTGCAAACTTAAAAGTTGTTTTAAAAGCTTTCTCTCATCCGACGTCGCAGATCCATTACAGGCTTTTATGTGAAATTTATATTTTAATGTTCGGCACAAGCAAAAAAATATTGTCTGTGCATTTTTTTGCTTCGCAAACTTCAATGCAAATAATGAAATAATGTATATAAGTTTTATGAACGATCACACATTTTATCAGTTTATTATTAAAAGTGTGAAATTAACATCGATCAATTTCGCACTGAATATTCTTAAAAGGAACGGCTCCATAATGAAATATTTATTGGAAACCGAAGCGGTGAAATAATTATACGATAAATCAATGCAAACAAGTCGTCAATCATGTTTAACGAACGTTTAGAAAATATTTGCGCAAAAACCGATCCGGCTCGATGAAACGACCGTGTTGATTTTAAAGTAATTCTCGACACAAAAATCGAAAAATTACAATAAATATTTACGGTGAAATTCGGTTAATAGGCGCACGTTCCACATTAAAACGCAACACTTTCGATACCCGCCAATAAGGATGATTAGCAACCGGTGAAAAAAATTTGCAGACATTCGAGAATTCGAAAACGATACGATTTACCTTAAACGATCAAACGGTTGACTTTATTTGTGGGCGTGATTGTGACGATTTCACCTGCTAATTGATTCGGACAATAAAAATGCGTTTGTCCACAATTAAGATTAATGTTTGAGCGCAATCGGCCAATTAAACTACCAACACCGAGATCAATTATAATTTACTCGGTTAATCCGACAGTCGTGTTTGGTAGGGAGTGTGTCATTAATATCCATGTATGGACACGTGCAATAAAACTAATCGCGTTTGACAGCCTGTGTGTATTCCCGGCCGTTTTTAACGCCGTTTGTAAAATTTCTAATGGCAGAGAGTGGAAGAAATTCGTGTTAATATTTACTGCCTCGTGTACTTCAAGATGATGTAAATATTGAAATTTAGTGACGATTTTATGGCCATTTTCCCGTTTAGTTTCTCCTGTAATCATGGGATATTTAATATTTTATCGACGATTATTTTATATTTGAATTTGCAATTTTACTAATGGAAAATTATAAATCTAAATTTAATTAAAGTTCGTGTTAATATCTAACAGTTTTTTTATTGGGGTTTAAAAATGAAATTGGCTGTAAGTAATTAGAGAAATGTCTTGAAAATAATTTTCACATTTTATTCTTTATAGCGCATAAAATTTTATTGTTTAAGAAAGATAAATAAAAATAAATTGCTTTTACAGTTAAATTAATTTTAATAACAAAAGTCTACTATGACATTCCTGGTATGAAACAAAAAAATTTCACCTGGGGAATATCATTATATACATTGTCGATTATAAAACCATCGCGTAATTTTATTTTAATGAACATGTTATAAAAATTAAACGATGAAAATTACAGTATACATGATTAACAGAAAAGTGAAAATTTTATTATTATGTGTTAATATTTTCTTATATATATCCTTATGTATTTATTCATTTAATCATTCGTATTTTATTAAAAAACAATAATATAATATAATAGTAAATTTATATGTTAAAATTTTCTCTCAATTTCTCTTACTCTTTTCCGAATCAATTAAAGCTTATCACTGATTTTAATAAATCGTCAGTAAATCTTGATTGATAGTTATTTCTAAGAACTAATAAATTAAGATATGGTTAACTTTAAAGACCATACAATTGTTGTTTAAATTACATTCTTAAAGTCATAAAACTATAAAAAGCAGTTGAAATACTTTTTCTAAATTAGAGTGAAATATATTCATAGATTTTTTGGTATACAGACGAACTTTGATAAACGGAACCATGACTTGTCAGAAAAAAAATATCAACTTATCAACATGTTGAGGGCTGAATTGTACATATATATATATATATATATATATATATATATATATATATATATATATATATATATATATACATACATACGAATGAGTTATTTCAGAATCTACTAAATGAATAGATTGAGAAAAAAGTATTAATAATAATTGGCCCCTCAAAGAAACTAGTAAAATATTTTTGTATTTTTAAAATGATCACTGAAATATCAGAAAAAAACAATTTAATTTACCAATTAAAAGTACATTAAACATAAAACTTTACTCGTATAACTTCAATTGATTTGAAGGAAATTAATTAACTCACTATCAAAGTGAAAATTTTTTTGATTTACCTTTTTTACATCAGTTGTTAACAAATAACAAATTAAATAACAAATTTTGTTGGTTTATTTAATTATGTAAATTTTTCACAGTTATTTTCGAGTAACCGGGTTATCGAATAAAAATTATAGTAGTGACCAGAATTATAGCAACTTAATACCATAAAACCATATATAAAATATGATCTATACAACTTGAATTAGATGTCAGTACCTATAATTAGTTATTGTTTTTTTCTGCCTACTACACAACTGTTCAATCTAATTTTTTTTTCTTAAAAGAGACCGAGAAAAACATGAAGAGTTTACGACTAAAAAAATTAATTCGATTCATATATTAAAAATTAAAAAAATTAGAGCAACTGGTCAAGTGAAAGCTATGAAAAATTTGCCTGTGTTTGAAAAACTTGAAAGAGATAATGGAATAACTCGAATGTTAAAAAATAGTCAACTGATATTAAAGCCAACCTGGAGGAAATTGCTGAAATTAGTTCAAGCACTGTGAGAAGATGGTTAGTGGATGGGGTTCGTTTAACTCCAGATTTATAAGAAAAATGCCGGTTTATACTAAAGACTACATAAGAACGATCTCAAACACAAATCCAAAATTGGATTGATTGAAAGATTGATTGTTCTTTCTTGTCCGTATCAATCTCCAGACATCAACCCTATAAAAAACATGGAAGATCATGTTTATAAGCAAATTCGACATTTAAATTTTATGATTTTAAATGAATTCATCACAGCAATTCAAGAAACTTGAAGAATATTACTTCATAATTAATTATTTTATAAATATGAAGGAAATGTACTAATCCTATAATTTAACTATATTATTTTATTTTTAAAAATATTTAAGGAATTTATTCAAATTATCTTTAAAATTTTGTATCATAATTGAATAAACACTGCAGTAGTTGCATGAAATAAAAAAGCAAGAGGAATAAAGTAAGCATTTTCTTGTCATTGAAGTTAATTAATTTTCCTATGCAAAGTTACTCGTTCTTTCCGTATTCAAACAATTTCTTAGGATTTCAATTTAAATTCCATATTAATAAAATCTTTACAGGCGAAATTGATTTTTTTTCCACTTCAACAACCTTTCTACCATGAATATTTAAAAGAAAAATGCAATTTCCTGTATCTGATGCACCGTCTCTAACCTACACGGTCCGTCGGCGAGTCGTGAGAACATCGTCTTTTAATTTAATATATTCAAATCGTAATCAATCGATTTGAATATCTCGACGGATTTCTTGTTCCATATGCACTTTTTAACGGCGCTCCGATTGCACACCTGTGCCCGACGAGAGTTACGCAAATGGGGCAGCAACTGTAAATCAAAACTCTACCACAAGGAAAAAAAAGGATACATGCGACAGCTACGGCAAACGTTCTGTTAATAAATCTGAAACTGTCATTCGCGTTTACTGTTAATTTTAATTGATGTGTATGTGTGTGTGTGTGTCGTTTACTGAAAATCAATTTAATGACTGCAATTCAACCGAGAACTGGACGATTTCAATTAAAAGCGACAACAAAAAAATAACAATAAGAATAAAAAAATTGGTCAACAAATTATAATCGTGGGTTTCTAAATGCAAATCGTTTTTTATTTTTTCCTGATGATCGTCAAAGGATTTTGACTGGCGCATGAGTTTAACATTGTTAAATTGGTCGCCCATTTATCATACGTATGTGTGCCCATAGTCACGGATTTGTCTTTGAAATGCAAATACGTATATGAAACACATGCAAATTGTCGAAGCACAATTTTGTTCATTGAATTATTTTTCATTATTCGTCATATGCACAAAAAATATCTTTGTGAACACAACGCTCGTTTAATTACATATTTTTTTCGCACTCTGAATTACCTGATGCGTTGATAATTTTACCTTTCAAAAATTAACTTGATTCCAACGAGTAACCAGATATACCTTGCGGTTGCATTACGTATCTTCGATTACCATTTATTTTTCGACTTGTTCGTGCGATTTAATTCGACCGCGTAAATATTTTATTAATAGTCTGATAATTTCGCTTTCTATTATCTGTTGGCTAATTTATACGCCAGTTTTCCATTTCATTTCCTACTAAATTACCGGGAACGGACTCTGTTAATTTACTCATTTCAGTTGTGACACGTTATACATATACATGCATAATTTTTATCGTCGCGATAAGCCGAGGTTTACTTTCTAAATTGCAGTATAAATGTAAAATCAAAATTCCCAATTATGCCAATCGGTTTTTTAAATAAGCTAATTAGGCACACTTGTCAAACATTTCTACGTGTAATATATTCAAAGTCGTCAATTCTGTTGCCTTAATGACGTTCATTAATTATGATAATCTTTCGCCTTACTACTTCGAACATTATTAATTAACGTATTTATTAATTATTCCCATTTTTGTGCAGGAAATGAACGGCTTTCACTTTGCACTGTTGCATTTGTGCGGAGGATTTAATACGTTTATTCCTAAATTGTTTATCCTATTTTGGCTGGTACGCAATTATGAAATTTAACAACGAATCTCATTGTTTGTGTTTGTAAACATATTATAACAATTAAATTGTTGTTTGCCAGACTGTAATTGTTATACGAATAGTTCCGTGATGGTTATTTAAAAAATATTCCAATTAAATATAGCTTGGTTTTAACAAATTACTTTTTTTTGGCGTGTAATTAGTTTTTTTACGTAACGTAGAAGCCGGAAAGTTTTTTGATATATGTATCATAAAAAGGAATATAACATAATTTATTATTATGGAAACATTAATGATGCTAGAAGTGTGGCGACAAATTAAAATTAATTGGTTACTTTTTAAGGAAACTTGTGCAACACATTTAAGAGTAAAAATAATAAAATTACCGTTAAGCAAAAATAAAAAACAAGAACAATATTAATGGAAAATAGTTAATTTATTGTTTGTTTACAACAGTTTATGCCGTTAATAAACAATATATTAATGGAAATGTATATTGAAGAATTTCTGTTAACTTGTATAATTTACAAATACAAGGTGTTTCTAAAATGGATAGGAGCAATTAGAACACGTCCGATAATGAAGAAAATCTAAATATTTTTTCTCAAGTTTCTCTTGAAATAATGTCTGCTAAAATTTATATTTCAAAAATTGTTTCTTTTTGCCATGTTTTCGTAATTTTTGGTATTTACTATCCTAAAATATATCCCCATAATTCAATTTATTAAACTTTTTCCAAATTTTTACTGTGGCTTCTTTTTATCTCCCTATTTTCTATGCCATTAGATATTTTTTTAAACTTTTATGCTTTTTATATTCTTTGCATAATTTGGAAAAAAAAAGTATTCTTAGTTAGTTTTGATTATGACATCCATTTTTGAGACATTTTAGATTTTAATGTTTTCACTTAAATTTTCTTCAAACATTCAATCTGAAATATCTTAAAAACGGCTGTGATAATCAGTATTAATCAAGAGTGCTTTTTTTCTTCTAAATTGTGTAAGCAATGTGAATTAATAATGTTAAAGAACATTCAGTGGCGAGGTAAATTGGGCGAAAAATAGAGGAGCACCCCCTACAATCTACACCTTTGTAGAAGGAAAAAGTTTATTACATTAAATTGTTGGTTCATATTTTAGGATAATACATACCAAATATAAACACGATTGGACCAAAGATTGCGGAAATATGAGCAAAAAACAAACAATTTTTGAAATTTAAATTTGAGGGGTTGTATTGTCTTAGCGAGAAGCCTGAGAAAAAAAATTATTTAGATTTTCTTCATTATTGAACGTATTTTAAGTACTCTTAAATTTTGACAACCTATTTTAAAATGGTACATATTTAAATATAAATAAAAAATTTCTTTTTCTTATTATTTTTATTGTTTTACACACAAAAAAACTACTGTAATATATTTAATTTCCAATTATGTACTCGAATCTTTTTTTGAAAATATTTTAAGTTTATAAGAGTGTATATTGGTGAGATATTCTTTCTCAAATTTATCAATCTTGATCAATTTGTGTTTATTGATCTGTCTAATTTAAAATATTTTTTAATTGACTAATTTGCCAAATAGTTTTGAAAATAAATACGAAAAATATTCAAATTTCACTTTGTCCATGTATTTAAATAATTTGGCCAAAGCCACCCCTGCGCACAACTCCGACCCTGTCCACACGTCACTGAACCTGCACCCTCTTATAATTAAATAAAGAAACAGGATCATATTGCACACAATGCTCGAACCCCCTTCTTCTTCTTCTTCTTTTTCGATACACCGGTTCTTCACGTCAATTTTGGTCGACACACACACACATTCGAACTTGGACTACTTCGGAAGGTCGGCCAATGAAACGGCTCCGTTCGAATAAATGAACAAATGTACCGAGCGACGAGTTGTTTACATTTTATTCGACGGTCGTCTAGGTAGTGAGTGAGTCACGGGTGGAGTGTCGTTGGGCGCCAAACTTCATGAGGGTTGCGAAACTGCAGTTGTATGACGTCCCTATGCTACGAAATATTATTTCGGTGTTTTGGTGAACTGAACTTAATTGAAGTGGTTGTGTGATGGTGGTTTTCTGATTGGTAAATTTTGAAAGTTGATTTATTTTACGATCATAGTGCGGTGGTTTGAGGATATTGATATTAAAGGGTGTTAAAAACCTTTGTTAGAAGAGAATTGTGACGTTCCCCCTGTTGTGTAACGTTCATTTAGCACAAGACTATTTATTAATGAACCGTATAAGTCACAGTTTCCTTTGGTGATTCATAAGAGTTGATTTGAATTTTAAATCACTTCTAAATAATAGATTATACGATGGATTTTTTATTTTTTATTAATATTTAACATAATTTTAAATATGCATACCGTATTTTTCCTGAGGTTAACAAAATTAGTAAGTTTATAAATAAGATCATTTACAACAACAATTTTCCTTAGTTTAATTATCTTTTATCGTTGAAGTTTGGATTAAATTTATATAATTAAGTTTACTTATTTCAATTATAAAATTATTTCAACATTAATCGCCTTATAAATATGCAAAATGATAAAATTTAAAGGTTTTAGCAATTAGCTTCAATTTTAGTTAAAATGTTTTTCATTTTAGAAACCCTTGAATATAATCTTCTGATAATTTAAATGTCGAGGTATAATTTGAACGTCCTAGCATATAACCTACTTTTGTAAACGCAATTTAAACAGTCACTATTTCAATTACCCTCACAAAATTCATTTGTTTATTATTTTTTCTCGACTCCTTTCTCACAAAACATCAAGTTAATTTCGTTTATTAGATATTTTTTTGGTAATTGCCTAAATGTTCGTTCGACTTAAATCTTCTCTAGAAAGTTTCCTATAAAAAATATACGCTATGCATGAATAATTTATCATATGTACAATCTGTAATTGTGAAAGGTTTTCCTATCTTAAGGCGCAGGCAATTTGAAACTATAATAAACTTATTATTAATACGTACATATTTGGTGTCAATTTTTAAAAGCGGTTTATAGATAGTTAATGAGCTGCAACCACGGGGAAATTCAGTTATTGTTTGTAAAGTCGGTAATAAATAAATTTTTGTCTGTATCCGGCTTCGAGCGTCACACTTTTAATAGCTTACGTATATAACCGTTTATTAAACCAAAATTATATATTATTAAACTACTTGTCTTCAAAAATAGAATCCGTTTTTAACCTTGTTTATTGTCCGTACTTTATTAATAACCATTAATACACAAACCCGTTTTTTTCCCACAGATGCAAATCGTCGCACGAAATTACAATTTGCGTAATTCTAACTTTCTAATTATTCGATTTGGTGGGCACCACGTTCACGGTGTGACGCAACAAACGACACATTGTGCCTCACCTTTTTCCTACTCAATTAATTCAATGAACAAGTTGTTTGCAATTCGATCGACGTATGAATGAACGAACCCAACAAGCTTCTCCGTCTCACCTACCGGAAATTTCGGAAGGAAGGAAAACACAGTCGGCCACAATTTACGATTTATGCAAAATGCGTTCCGATAACTGTTACCAAGGTTGTATCGGATTGCACCGAAACGTTATGCAACTCTATCTATATTTATAGAACGCAACGGGAAATCGTATTGAAAAATCCCGCGGAAATTATATAAACAAGGTCTCCTTTTTCAGTTGTCACTTGAATGGTTGTTTGGAATCATGTTTTGAACGTTCAATTAGTACCAACATTTTGAGGTGGTTACAATAGTTTTATCGGTCCTCGTTTTTGAAATATTTGTGCAAATTACAGTACATAAAGTCACCTCTATGTCTGAAAACCTATATTATGGAATATTTTATCTAAATTACAGAGAAAACAGACAAAAGATACAATTATTTTTAATTCTTTTTCCGTTTTTGAAATATTGATTTTGCAATTTAAAATATATATTATATTACAAAATATAAAATCGAAAATCACGGCGTATTAAAGAGTATGTTTTGATCGAGTAAAAAATATTTCTTAAAGAAAAACTAATTTTGAATTTGAAAATTGTCGATTTTTGCGGCTTTTGTTTGAAAGTTTTATGAAAAATTTTTGTATACTGCAGTCCAATTTTTTTTCAAAAAATTCATAAAAGTGACAAATTAAAAAAAATGTCGATAACGTAATTTTTCAATTTTTTAAAAATTTTTCATAATTTATAATTTTTATTAAAATGAAGTTTCACTTTTTATATCATAAAAAATTAATATTTTTTTTCTATTTTGATTTAAAAAAAAATATATAGGAAAAATATTGATTTTTTGATGATGATACAAAAATAGTTAAATTTTCAAAAATTTTTAAAAAATTGCAAAATTACGTTATCGTCAATTTTTTTTCAAGCAAAAACCGTAAAGATCAGCAAATTTTCAAATTTAAAATTAATTTTTCTTTAAGAAATTTTATTTCTTTTACTCGATCAATTTAATACATCAAAGAGTAGAATATTTTTTTAAGAAAGCTACGAAAAAAATGTACTGAGAATGTCAAAAAACAATCCAATCTTATCATCAACTGAAATTAAAGCCAACCTTAGAAAATGTAACTTGCTAAATGGTTAATGGGTAGGGAATGGTTTGACTCCAGTCTTACAAGAAAAATCCTGGTTTCTTCTAAAAATGTGAACGTCCTATTTTGATTTGCTTATAATTCCATTTACTGAACCACAGAATAGTGAGAACGAATATATATAAATTTAGTTTATAAAAAAATGTTGATTCTGTTATGGTGATGCTTCAATTCGTCTGACGTAGACCCCCTTAGACTGATTTATGTACATGGACATATTAAACAACAATTTGCTTTCATATATTGAAGAAATGATGATTAATAAATGTGTTTCAACATGAAAAGATTTTAAATTTTGACAGATTGATTAAAAGACCTGAACATCGATATTTCATCTTAGTCGTCTCAATGTCCAGACATCAAACAACCATTTAAAACCAAATTCGACATAAAAATTTTACAATCTTAGTAATCACAGCTATTCAGGAAGATTGCAGGAATGTAGACTTGAAAGTATATTCTAAATATGGTGAGTCTAAGCCACTGAAATGGGTCAAAATTATAAAATAAATAGGATATTATACAAATTGTTAATGTAAAATTAAATAATAAATTACAAAATTAAAGTTGCTATAATTATGTTCAGCTCTGTTTAGAAAAATATATTTAATATTTTATAGAATAATATAGTAGTTTTTATAATACTGAATGAAACAACAGTAGTAATTTAATATAATTTTAAAAGTACTCTAATTTTTTATGACTTTTTGCTAACACATATGCTATTAATATTTTACGATTGTGCGTAAAATTTTACTATAAAATCACTGTAGAATTTTTTTTATGTTATTTAACATTTGCATAATTTCTGAACAATCAAAAGCCAATTTCTCGGTTAGTTAATAAAAAGTATTGGCTAAGCGATTGCAGCCGCTGTTTAGCAATTACTCGTGAACTTGCAACAGAACTTTACGTCTGCTAACCTGAATTATTTATTGTGCAGGCCGTTTTTTCCTCATTTAACGAAGCCATCGAGTCTATTAGCGGCAAATAGAAAGTCATTAAATTGTCAAGCGTGTGTTGTTGGCCGACACAAGATAAGTTGTAATGTTCATGTCGTGAAATTATTTCACTGCTGGCGGTAAACGGCTGTTATTAATAAATTATTAATAAAGTGCGTGCGGAAAAAATTGGCAGTGATTTATTACGCGTAAAATGCGATTTTTTTCGTCAATCGTCACGTCGTCAACGTCCGATCTTGCCTTTCATGCATGAGAAATATCTGTGTCAGTTCAAACTCATCGTATTTACATGAAACGGACATTATTCTCAAAAATTAATGCTCAATCAAGCGACTTGTAGGCAAATGTGAGTTTCCTTATTTAAATAACGACCTGAAAGCGGCTCGGACAGCAATTAATATGCCCGTAGATGTCTCGAGAAAGAGATTCAATTCGGAAAATCCTAGGAATGATTAATGCCCGTGCAAGAACAAACGACCGGCCACGTATATGGAAGAAATACGACGAGCCCGGATAAAAGCCAGAGTCGCAGCAATAAAAATAAACGAACCGGGATCAAGGTCAATTGCATCTGCCACGAAAATTTGATTCGAACGAATTAAATCGCCTAATTCAATCGTATCGTGTCTACGAAATTTGTTATTCCATTAAAGAACAATGCCGACGCGAAACGTGTGCCGAATTCAATTTAAATGCTGATTTTTCGGACGAGTATGCTAATTTACGCCGTGGGGCGGGGGTTGATACGACTTACTGAATTATTAAATCGCAATTATACACCCGATATTGAATTATTTCGGATGCAAATGGAAATACAACAACGGCCTGTTGTACAAATTCGATTGCGTCCCCTCGACGCCCGGTTTTGCATATTCTTACGCCTGAAATGTGCTGAAAAAAATCATTAGCAACATATAAATTAATTCGCGTATGCATCCGACGGTTTGTAAACTATTCGGCGGATTAAACAACTCGTTGCTGAATTCAAACAGCATGCGAACACTGATTCGATTGTGTACCTCGTTGCTTAATTGATGTCGAATCGTGCACAAACATAAAACTTCCATAGTGTTCCAGGTGTAATTTATCGAAACGATGTAAACAGAATGGCAAATTAATTTAAATAATAACTGTGTTCCATTGTTATTTGGTTATGTCGATTTTGATCCTAATTGATAAAACTGGTCGACGCGAAATAATGAACTCGTGTGTCGAGGGTAAAAAAATCGACCAACCCATCGAAAGAACTCGGTGCCTGGCCTCCATATGAATTTCTTCGACCGTGGTAGCGGTATTCGCCAATGACCCCGATCGTTATCGAGTTCTGTTTGAAAAACGGCGGTT
Organism: Aethina tumida; assembly: GCF_024364675.1. Classification (NCBI taxonomy): domain Eukaryota; kingdom Metazoa; phylum Arthropoda; class Insecta; order Coleoptera; family Nitidulidae; genus Aethina; species Aethina tumida. The sequence goes on along the minus strand of NC_065437.1, from coordinate 15,034,756 downwards.
TTCAATTTAATTTTTGCTCCTGATTACTCTAATTGTCTTAGGGACGTTCAAAGAACGGCAACAATACAAGGTGTTTCAAGGAAATAAAAATAAACATTACAACAGAAATATCTAAAAAACGGGTTTTTATTCAAAATCAATTAAAATCACCTTTTTCTTCTAAATTGTACAACGTATATGAAAAGCTTTTATAAATAGTTTTAAAAAATATTTAATGGCCTAGAAAATAGGGCAAAAACCAGAAGTTTATTACTTTGAATTGCAGGTATGCATTTTAGGATAATACATACCAAATTTAAACAAAATTGTTCCAAAGGTTACGGAAATATAGATAAAAAACATTTTTTTAAATTTACATTTGAGGGGCTATGTTTTCTTCCGGAGAAACTTTAGAACAAAAATTATTTAGACTTGCTTCATTATTGGACGTAAATTGTTCTTGATCATAATAATTAATAACAAAATTGAATTGTTATTTTAAATAACTTATGTGATAATTTTTAACAGATGTTTAAATTGAGTATGATATTAAGTAATAACTAAGTTAATAAGCTACTTTTTCCGACCTATATTCGTTTATTATGTTTTCCCACGTTGGGATAAACCTTCGTAACACAATCAGAGAAAAACAGTTGGATGAACCGCTGCCAGTTAAACGTTATCATCTGCGTTCACCTCGTACGTTTTCCACATCTTAAACAGCGAATTAAACGACACGAAAACCTATTGCGCGGAAACAATGAGTTTTTCCGAAGGTTGCAGATTACGGTGGATCCTTAAATATGACTTACATGTGTCGACCATGAAAATTTTATTAAACTTTTTTGTATTTTTTACATGTGTCGACCATGAAAATTTTAAATAAACTTTATTAATCTTTACATTTTTTTACATACTTCGACCATGAAAATTTCTAATAAACGTTTATATTTTTTAGCTGAAATTTAAATTTTTATTGCATCATAGATATTTCCATTATATTTTTATAATTTCATTGGAAATTAATGTTTAATTAAATTTGCCTTTGTGATTTTTAATAAAAATGTTTTTTTAGTAAAAATGTTTAATTTTTGCTATTTTTAAATATGATTTAATTTAATTTAAAAAAATTTTTGATGCACCTCATAAACGAAATAAATATTTTTTATTGGTATTTAATTTACATAAATTTTATTAATTAAATTTTATATTGTTTTAAAGAATTTTATAGAGTATTTATTAATTATAAACCAATAATTTTTAACATGAAATTTTATATTGTTTAAACCTTTTGTGAAGAATTTCTATTAACATGCTTTTTGTCCATTTTAGTACAAAATTTATATTTTGTTTCATTTTACAACCTTTCAACAATTACATGATTCAATGATGAATTTCTGGTGTTTAATGATTTTTGATTTTTGTATTATTTTAGAATATGTACTTTCTTTTAAAAGTATTTAATTAAAATTTTTAATTTCTTCTGTATTAATTTTCTTATATTTTTGCCAGTTTACGTAAATTTTAATGAATATTTCAAATTTCTTACTAAATATTAAGTTTCATAACACTTAATTACATTTTTTATAAATGTGATATACATGTTTTATATTTTTTATGAATGTTTTAAATTTCTTGTTAAATTTTAAGTTTCATAAGTCTTAATTATATTCTTCTTTATATATGTATAATAATATTTTCATATATTTTACATTTTTTAATGAATTTTAGGTGTTTTTATGATTTTCAAGGAATGATTATTTTTTATGATTATTGCTGCGTCGCATCCGTTGTACTGTTAAGGAATAATTACGATGCGAAATGGAATCCTATTCAACTTTTAAATGGTACAAAAGACAGACAATTCTAAATTGAAATGTATTTACTGAACAATATACACCGAAGCCCGAGAAAGAACCTATTGAGTCGTCGGAGAAGACCCGATATCTGCTTTACGAGTCAACAGCGAGTGAGAATCAAAATTGCAACGTCGTCGCATTCATCAAAGGTCAAATATGAAACCGTCAAGGTTTTTCCGACGTGTTCTCTCTCACAGTTTCACGTACCGAGTACATTAATCAAGGTTTTCTTTTCGTTTAACGTGAAATATGATCTTTGCAAAAAACTATCGTTCATTTTACTATTTAATTGTGAAGGTTCGTAATGTATACGACGCGATAGGTAAATATATTCAATAAGTCCATATAAATAAATCAAGATAGCATCGAATTCGTGACTCTTCATGGTGTTATTAGGAGACGCGGTAATTTCTCTCCGCTTGTATTTAGATATGTGGGATACAATTTTGCCAATAAAGTCACACGACTTTGCTCATTTTTACCCGTGATATTAATTAAAGTAGGAAGAGAAAGTGAACGACAGGCAAATATATTACTGCAACATTCCCTTGGGTTCAACATTTTTAAACTTCCCATTACTAATATGAATCATTCCAAATTAATTAGAAAACCTTCGTTTATAACTGGTTGTTTGGTTTTTGTGTAGCATGTTAAACAGCGTAAACATAAATATTGAAACAAACCGAGTTATTGGACTGGAAGTTCGTTTACCTAAAGCGCATTGGCATAAGGTGAATTTATCTCGAGATAATAAATCGCTGGAAATTTATTCATAATGACCTTTCGCCCGGTCGGAACATTCCAGGTATTTACGTATTCAGCGATAAAGCTGACGTCCAAAGAATGCGGTCGAAACGTAAGGTTTTTACCTGTCTAATCCTCCGGTTTCCAACCCTTAAGACGGCAACGCCGTTTCGTACCAGTACGACAATTTTCGCGTAACAATATTGTTTCGCTCGCCGTTTTTCATGTTTAAACAACGTGTCCCGTATAATAATAACCGGCCGCGAGGTGTCTCAAACATTATAACAATCCTCAAACCGCCGCATGATTCACGCGTCGTAAACGCACGCGGGTTTTAGTTATCGTTTGATTTGCAGAGAGGAGAAGCGGAAAATAGGTGCCGGTGGGATTCAATGTTCGATTGTGACAAGTGTTTGTATGTGTGTCGCTTATGTCGCGTGCTAAAATGACGAAGAACAAGCAGCAACTGTTCCCGCTGAGGGCGTCGTTCGCCACCCTCAGTCGCAGGTTTAAAAACAAGGAGAAACTCAAAAGGTATTTTTTTAAATATTATCTTTTATGATAGGAAAATTACATACTTTCAATTTTGTTCCAAATTGGTTGACTCTTGACAGTTTTGCACTTTTCTGGGGAGGAGAGGAAAATTGATATACGTTGATTGAATAAACCATATTTTGATATCTTTTTTTGTATCATTGATTACATATTTTTATTTTATTAAAATGGAATTAGTAAAAAATATATATGCACATATACACAGACCTTAGAAATTCGTGGAGATTTTTACGATGAGGGGCCTAATTCCCATTGTAAGCTCAACCAAAAATTTAGGAGGAAACTACGTATTAAATCTGTCATCTGTTAAGTAAATATTATTAATATCGTTTATTTTGATAATAAACATTGAAGTTTATGTAATACAACAAATGAATCATTCATAACTCTGTAACTACTCACCCTACTTTAGCGAAAGGCTTTGTATAGAGAATAAAAACATATCTCCATATAACATTTACTTTAAAAAATAAGTGATAGAGCCCATATGGCATTGGGCAAATTTTACTTAGTTTGGCATTTAATTTATATTTTTATACGAAGTTGTTCTATTAAAAAGTTATTAAAGGGGGGTCACTGAATATCAAATTTAGATAGAACTTACAGTAGTGACCAAATTTGATAAAATATTTTAAAAATATAAGTTGCCAGTTACTATAATGTTTATTCTTTTTTCTCTGTTATTGTTGTGTCTACTACTGTGCAATCTAATTTTAATTTTAAATTATAATTCAGCGTTACCAAGACCGACAGAAAAAGAAGATGTTATTGTTCGGGCTGTAATGATGAAAATATTTTAACTGGCTTAACTCATGGATATTGCATTATTCAGTTTATTTCGTTTTTTATACAATTAGTAATTTAGTAATGTTTAAAATTTGTAAAAAACGTGACTTAACCAATCAATTTGAAGAGGCTTAATATTCAAAATGACTGTGATGTGTTAATACGGTGTTTCGTCTCAATGGCTGTGACGTTCTTTTGGGTATCGAAATAAACGGAGTTAAGCCAACGAGGTGCCTCGAAGGAGAACCGATCATCTCGAAAAAGAGCTATAACAGCCCAGCAGGTGCTTTTTGAAGAAGAGAAAGGTGAATTATATGGACCTGGAAACAGATTAGCTCTAAATATGAAATTTATTTATTCATAACAATGAAATCAATCATTTTATCTTTAAAAGCTTCTTCTCGAGTTGTAACTCGAAAACAAATCATCAAATCGCTTAATTTTTTTCTGCTTATTTTGTATATGTCTCTCTGTACAATAATCCTCCTTTCCCAAAAGTTTTGAGCAAAATTCGACACCTTTTCAAATCTGTGCCATTTTGGTAAATTCATTTTTTTTTTTTCATAATTATAGCTAATATATCGATTAACTCGCTTAAAATTCATTTTTTTCATTTGAATTTTTAAATAAATATCTCTTCCAATTTTTAAAATATGTGATGCCGTTTTATTTAAAAAGTTCCCAAACATCATCTTTTAGATATGCCCCTTAAACAAAATATCAGTAAAGTCATTTTTTAGAATATATGTTTTGTAGTTCTTTTTATAATTTCAGTTTAAAATAAGAATACTACAGAAAGTTTATCTCAAAATCATATTTTAAATGAGTGGCTTCTAAAAAAGTTATTTTAAAATTTACTATCAATATCTATCTTTCTTAAACTATCTGTTTATCTTGAAATGGTCAGAAATTCCAATGCAACAATCAATAGAAAAATTGAAATCGGGACACACCGTAAACTTCAGAACTGCATCAGAAATAACTTCACGAATGTGACTAATCGTTTCGTGTGTTTCATTTCGTTAAAGTGCAACGTAATTTGTATTAAAACAAACCGCCGGTCGTGAACTAGAAGTCGACAGCCTTGTTCCCGCCGTCGTTCGTTTTGTTGACCTCCATTTCGGTGATCAGCCTCACCTTCATACACAGTCGTTTTTTTTATTAATTGGCATATCGAAAATCACGTTAATTAATCCGTTTATCCGTTTTAATATCCAACCAACCACACTTGTTCCACACTACTTGTACCTAAAGGGCGGTTGATTCCAATAATCTGAGCCTCTATTCAGTAGATCGAATATTGCACTCGATTGTCTGGAATGCAGTTTGTGATAATGCACAAAACGAACCCACGTTGCGTTGCCTATTTACTGTTCGATTCATTCTACCTGAATAAATTTGCATTTGTAACATTGTCGAGATGATTATATAAATAGATGTGGTCAATACTAGATTTTCCATTGAGTCAAACCAAATTAAATCAAAGCTGAAGCCAGAGGGGAAAATATTTGTGTAAATCACTTGTTGGAATGTCAATAATTCAAACTGTGTGACTCCCTTAATCACACTTTTCTGGAACAAGACAAGAGGTAACGATTCGTGTTTACAGTGAAACCTACTCTGCTTCTGTCGCTAATCGCAACGGCACAAAAACGGTAAAAGCCTCCGTGACAGATTTTTGCACCAATTAATCAATTGCATGCACCTCCACAAACGTCCCGGTTGTTATCGATTCCGTACCTTAATTACACCCACCGTCTGTGAAGGTGGCCGCAAACACCCCCTGCGATACACATCTGTTGACGGTCCATATCGATTGAAAATCTCGGTGTACGGCGGAGCGTGCGGCCGAGCCGATGAGAGCGCGTGTGCCCTCGAAAACCCGTCCCCTCGTCGTCCGGTTCGCGATTCCCTCTTTCGCACTAGGTCGCGGGAATGCCGCGGGTGCACTGACGCTTCGCTTGTGAAGGTCAGGGTTGAAAATTGGGCGATATCGGGCCATATGGACCGTGTGTGAGATGCGTCATGGTCGGCTGTTGTGATGGCACGCAAACAGTGAGTATTTGGACGTGCAGATTAATCATTACGTATGCCCGATGCAAAAACGTGACTTATTATAAAACATACGTTCATATTTTGTGTGCACGTACGTGTGAGGTGTTTTATGATTCACGTATAACGTTACATTTGATGGGGAATGTTGGCCATACGGAACATCCCCACAATTCAAATCGATTGACGATGGTCAGTTAATAAAAGCAAGCATTCCGCACGACGTGTCACGTTTAATTATGTCGCCGGCAACAGAACATCGAATCGTGGTCGTGTTGTCCCTGCCCGACATTAATTCCTTATAAATTATGCCGTGTGCTCCGGAGGCATCTAAATGTCCGCACTGTCCGATTTCAATTGGCAACATGTGCCGTCGTTTCGCGTAAATCATTCTCGATCCTATGTCCTGTAATTGCAACGGGGTTGTCGGCAAATTGGTCCTACTTAAGATAATTTATGAGCTGGACAAGAGGGACAAGGTGGAGTGGATCTTTTTAATTATCAGTTGGTGGTGATTACTGTGATGTATAACCAGAGTAATCCTCACAATAAATCAGCAAATGTTTGCTGATCATTGTTTGTTTGAAGGATCAGTACAACACGACGCTTTTGCCAATGTTGGCACAGCATATTAAGTACCATTCGTAATGCGACGTGAGATTTAATAATCAGATTATTTTTATGTGATTTTAATTATCCGTGACTCATAAAGGATTAATTAATACACGATATTGTTATATTCTTAGTCACAGTATTGTTCAAAATTCTACTCGTTAATCTCCGATCACCATCAACCTAATTTAACACGATCGTTAATAGTTTTATATATCTATAATCTAGGTCAATGTCAGCGCCACTTTTAGAAAACAATTTGAATATTCGACATGATGAAGCTGTCAGCGAGAGCGAGCATTCGGTTGAGTCTCTCCGTGAGATTCCCGATAGTCCGCGATGAATTTCACACTTTGATCTCTGAGCTTCTCTCCACCCTTCACCCTCCACAGATGCACCAAAACAATCGCTAAAAACCACTTCGTTTATTTTACAGAGATGTGCGAACGGTGGTGCTGCAGAAGGGCACGTCGGGCCTGGGCTTCAACATCGTGGGCGGCGAGGACGGCGAAGGTATATTCGTGTCGTTCATATTGGCCGGCGGGCCGGCCGATCTGTGCGGCGAATTGAAACGCGGCGACCAGATACTCAGCGTGAACGGCGTCAATTTGAGGAATGCGACGCATGAGGAGGCCGCCCAGGCCCTCAAGGTATGTGGGGTAGGTCACGAAAGCAAATTTTTTTTATTTTCTTTTTATTTCTCTATCGACTAACGTGTTTTATCGGAGGGTTTGTCACACTCATAGAAAATGTTATTTTAAGTTTAAGTTATTTGTTTTCCTCAGATCGGTGAAGTTGTTTGTACAAACGAAGGAAAGGATTCTGGTGTAGTTGTTAGTACCACATTTTCATTATATTTTTATACATAAAACTGTGTTTTTTTCCATAGTACTCGTCGCAGTACGTGTGTTTGCACTACTTTTAAAATGTTTTGCTTTTACATGAGTTTATCATTACCTAGAAGTTGTGGTTGAATTTGAAGTGATTTAACTAACAAATGACCTAGTGAACCAAAATGTAACCCCATTATTAACGTGCACTCATGTTTTTAGGGTACAAGCAATACAGTAAACATCGTAGTACAATATAGACCTGAGGAGTATAATCGTTTCGAAGCCAAAATACACGATTTAAAACAACAAATGACAAATCCCATCACTAGCGGAACATTACTTAGGACATCACAGAAGAGATCTCTTTACGTTAGGCAAGTTATCAACCACTAAGAACCGAGATGAGTCATTTTAAAGTGATCATTTGCAGGGCTTTATTCGATTATGACCCACAAAAGGACGACGGTTTGCCGAGTCGAGGTCTGGCGTTCCATTACGGCGACATCCTGCACGTGACCAACGCCAGCGACGACGAATGGTGGCAGGCGAGACGCGTCCTCAACACTGGCGACGAACAAGGTATGGGCATCGTGCCCTCGAAGAGACGCTGGGAGCGCAAGCAGCGGGCCAGGGATCGTTCGGTCAAGTTCCAGGGACACATGCCGAACATCCTCGAAAAGGTAAGGATCTTCGATCCCACATCACAATTAATTAATAACAATTGTAAACAGCCTTGATAAACATTCACGCTGGCTAAGTAAACAACGCGATTATAAAATTAGATAAGAACGACGATAAAGATTGCAAAACAGTTACAAACGCTGCGATAAGATATGCAGTGGTTTCATTTGTGGGCGCGAGTGACAGTAACATGTCGTCAGAGAAAGTGTGCAACAAGTGCAAGTGTAAAGAGTTGCCCTTGCAAAAGTTGGTGAGATGCGTTTGGTGCATGCTGGATTTTTGCGCAAATTGTGCGGAACTCCAGCCGAAAGAGGTGGACTGTTTGCAATTGAAAAAGCGCAGGTTGAAGTTTATATGTAGGAAGTGTTCGAAACATTTATGTAAAATTCGAGAACAATTTAACGTATGTTACCTAAGTTTTCGAGGACTTGGTTTTAATGGTGCATAAATTTGCAGCAATCTACGTTGGATAGGAAAAAGAAGAACTTTTCGTTCAGCAGGAAGTTCCCGTTCATGAAAAGTAAAGATGACAAATCAGAAGATGGCTCAGACCAAGAACGTAAGTTTTCCTTCATGGAGCAGTTTATGTTAGTTACAATTCCTTGTTAGTTTTAAGTTAGTTATTTTTTAGTTGTTATCTCTTCTCGATTTACCCTTATTTTATTTGGTAGATAATTTTTTATTTTATTTTACCTTTTAGTATCCCCCTCTGCCACCAATAACTCTGCTAATGATACAGAACAAAATCCCAAATGTAAGTACTTTATACTAACTTTCTGAAATGGTTTTCCCAAAAATTACCCACTAATTATTGTTTTCATTAATTAACTAACTCTTGATAAAATATGTATTTAAACAGATAGTAGATTATTTTTAAATTTTTATTTATTTTTTAACAATACAAGATTCCACGATAAGATGTACTCGTAACGTAGTTTTGATGTTAACTTGTAAGTTTAGAATCTTTTACTAATATTTAATAATCCATTTGAATTCTTACACATTGATAAATCATATCATTTGAATTACCAAGAACCATTTGTCATTAACTCTTGAACTCACGTTTTGTTTTTAATTTAACATAACACTTGTGTGGTGCCTTGATTGAAACCTAACGGATTCGTTTTCTGTTCCAGCGTTCATGCTGTGCTACACGCAGGAGGACGCGAATAATGAAGGTACAGTATTAACTGATTAACCTACTTTCTAAAATATTATACAAAGCATTTGTTGTTTTGGTTAACTACATAAATTTTTCTTTTGGCTTCTTTCTGTGTTTCATATAGTACAGGTGAAATATTATATCGTGTTGAGCTACCTTACATGGAAGAGATCACGTTAATATATCTGGAGAATAATGATAGTAATGACGACTATAGTAAGTGTTAGTGTTGTGAGAATGCATGGCGATATCTATATTACGTAAATAAACAGTCAGCGCCCCCTTGCACTGATCCAGCGTGTTGTTTATACGAGACTCATTGAAGTTGTCACAACAGTCTGCGTTTTGCGACCATTTTTTATATACTCAGCTGCATCTGTTCACTCATTTCGCTCACTGCATCTAAAAGAATGCCTAAACACAACATCACTACTTTCGCATCAACCCCTTTTCGTTCCACCCTAATGTTATTAGTTAGTAGTGTTGTGTTTAGGGTGCCATCTATTTATTTTTTTATTTTTACCAACAGAAATATATGATTTATGGGAATATATTTCTGTGCCATCATCAACAATAACAGCCAACGTAAACTGAAAGAGGAACCGCAATAAAATTATGTAATAAAAAACAGACACTAACACGAATTATTTTATGATTTTTTCATTTATCATTCTTGTGCTTCAAATAATGTGACTAATGTTCGTTTTACCAATTGTGTGAACTAGAGACTCTTTAGATTAGTAGAACAGGCTTACTATATGTTTCACTAACTAGTTTTACTAATGTTTTGAAAATTTTGTTTGAGTTCAATAGTTTTTTGTGTTTTCAAAATTTTTGTTTCACATTCTAGCAACCAACAAAAAAAAAACATTTATTGTTTGCTGGATACTCACTGATTTTATTAGATGCAATAGTATTAATGATTATTTTGTAATTTTGTTAGATAACTTCTGGTAAAATTATTATTTATTTCGACAATTTATAGTGAATAATTTTTTTAATGGTAAAATCTATTTAAGGAAAGGACTGACAAAATTTTTTGTAAATATTGCTTCAAGCAATAACTGAATGCTTATAGAATCGTCACATTATTTCAAGTGTGCATTCAAAAATTGTACTTCAACTGATTATATAAATACAGTGATAACTTTATTCGCCAGCCACACCCGGGATGTATTAGATCATTCTAGAAATAAAAAACTGATAAATAAATTTACAAACATCTGACTGTTCATTGAAACATTTAAAATTGTTGAATTTTAATTAAAAAGATCTTCTATGGCCCAACGATTTTGTCAATTGTACATAAGTCAAGTTTTGTACAAGTACAATTTTTGAAATGGCCATTATCAATCATATAGGTCGAATGTGCAAGTTTTTAGCCTCCTAAAAAAAACGACTAGAAAATTTCTGCATTAACATAGTTCTTAGGCACGTACTAGATTTGGTACGTAAGTAGGTCGATTTTTGTATTTTTATGTTTATTTTGCAGATTTGCCATTTATTTCTTACTTTTTAATGATGCGTTTGATTTTTCGATGACATTTTTTACCTTTGTCGAATTCCAAATACATTTTATTATATAACAAATTTTGATGAGAATTTTTAGAGGTTATTTAACATGTTTTTAGCTTCTTTTATAGGGTATTAACTATTTTTATCACTTTGTGAATGTCTTGTTCAGTTCAATTGTTATGTCAGTAGTTAAACCTTGGATAGTTCAAGTTTTATTAGCTTACTAGACGGTAGAATAAATTTTGAACGAACATTCCATTACATTTTACCAAAGCCATCAAAATTTAAGAAAAAAAGATCCAGAAGACTTGACCTCCAAAAATTAAATACAATTCTTGAGATAAAGCCCGAGTGCTTTCTCTTCAGACTTGATATTTAATAGGCCGAAACAATCTTAACAGTCACATTAAATCGTCTATCTGTTATTTGCAGGCAATGAGGAATCTGTTCTGTCATACGAACCGGTCCAGCAATTACAAATCACGTACACAAGACCAGTCATCATTCTTGGTCCGCTCAAGGATCGCATTAACGATGATTTAATATCCGAATTTCCGGAGAAATTCGGCAGCTGTGTGCCACGTAAGTATCCAATTTGTTTATGCTAATTGTGCATTGACTAAATTTCAATTTGAAATGCAGATACAACAAGACCGAAACGCGAATACGAAGTGGATGGTCGTGACTACCACTTTGTGGCGTCCCGCGACCAGATGGAAAAGGACATCCAGAACCACCTTTTCATAGAAGCTGGCCAGTACAACGACAATTTGTACGGCACATCGGTGGCTTCCGTTAGAGAAGTGGCAGAGAAGGGCAAACACTGCATCCTCGACGTCAGCGGCAACGCCATCAAGCGATTGCAGGTCGCACAACTATATCCAATCGCAATTTTCATCAAACCGAAATCCGTCGAGTCGATCATGGAGATGAACAAAAGAACGACCGAAGACCAGGCCAAGAAAACTTACGAGAGGGCTCTTAAGATGGAAATGGAATTCGGAGAGTACTTCACAGGTACATTCAATTTATATAAATTAATTTTAACAGCTAACCGATTTTTGTGTGAACTTTCAGCCGTCGTACAGGGTGACACACCAGAGGACATCTACGACCAAATCAAGGAGGTGATCAATGAGCAATCGGGACCGAACATCTGGGTACCCGCCAAGGAGAAACTGTGACCCATGGCCCCCCCGGTGTGGACATTGCCCACGCGTACTCGCCTGCACTGATAACCGCCCAGCCGCTGTCCCATTGTATACCCCGCCCCGAAACGCTCTGTCCCCATCCCAAGTCCCTCAAAAAAATAGATATACTCAAGGCTGAAGCTGACGAGACGTTGTTGTTATGTGCAGTGCCTCCATTCTCTGCGTGCTTGCGAACAGCTCATCTAACTTATTCATTTGTTATTGACAAATACACAAGTAGAATAAGGTTTAATATTTTAGTGTTTGGTGATCCAACTACTAAGTCATCTGCTTGTATAGATGTGGATGCGGTTCGAGTCGCAAGAACCGATTACGTGCAATTCTTGTTGATTATTGTTTTATTTATCTTGCTCAATTAACTCATCGAGATTGGGTTGATTATTGGTTTTATGTATAGGCTATTCTATCTCTATTTAGGAAATTGTAAATGGTTAAGATAGAAAAAAGTGAATCTCCATTTCTGCAATATCCGGGCGGATATTCTGATTCTTGGAATTAATTGCTCCCGTTGGTTCTTACGTTTCGAAACGCGACTTCTGAGCCCCTTGTTTCATATTATGCACTTGTGTTATTTAACAAATTTATTAATATATTATATATAGTCAAATTTTCAAAACCGTTTATAATAGCCAATTGTTATTTGACATATAGGTAGTTTTATCAATGTTTTTTGTAGTGAATGTATATTTAAATTTAAAGGATTACCCTGCCAATAATTTAAAAAATGAAGAGGAAAATTGTATATACACAAATGATCTATGTGTAGCATATAACAGACATCTGTTACTGTTAATTGACAAAGTTGTGACCTAACTTATTTGAGTTAATAAAACACATTTTACTACTTCTTGTGTATTTTTTCACTCAAATATTGTAATAATTGTATAACCCTAGAATTGTAACACTGTTTTCTAACTTATCAAAACTATAATATTTATAATACGTTTTATGTTTTGAATTGAACTTGTAGGAAGAGTAAAAATACATAAGGATAATTAGTAAGTATTTTATTTGCATAACAAGTTAATTGTGATTTTCAACTTATTATATATATTTAAATAGTAAACAACATTAGAATATAAGAAGTATGTATAATTGTATAAAATAAAACAACTACAACAATCTACCAGTTACTTACGTACTTTAGGTAATAGAATAGTCAGTAAAAATATATAATATATTAAGAGTTAACGGTAAATAAAATACACACTTTGCAAAATATATCTTAAAGTAATGGGCGTAATATGTTGATTATAAATGTTAGATTTATCTATTTTTATCACATGTTATAAGAATAGGTTCTTTTTATGATGCCCGCTACTTAAAGATCTATATACAAAATTTAAGTAACTCTGGAATTACTTATACATCGTAAGCCTTTTATTGTTTTTTGATATATATTTAAAAATAGAGGATTCTTAAATAATAATAGGACAGTAGAGTATTTTATATATATATGAGACTTATTGTTAACCGAGTTGCGTCCGGAATGTACCTGTAAACTGAGTACAAAAGAAACACTACAGTACAAAACAAATGGTTTTCTCTTTTTTAATTATTATGCATATACCTACAAAACAACATACGTTCTCATAGGCAACTAACTATTCAACGATTTGTAGCAGTTTATTACTAGAGGTTCATATAACTAGAGTTCTCTCACATACTTTAGAGGCATCGTTTATTTCTTCCATTAATAAAATAAACAACGGCAGCAATTGTTCATAACAAATTGGCACACAAAACTTAGCACTATTCAAATATTGCAACTTATCACTGGGGGATGAAATACTAAGTTGGGCACTGGTCATTTGCATTGCTTCTATCACTTATGTCGGCGCACCCGGTTGGAAATATCTCAAGCCATTTATCTGAAATAATCGGTAATTGTGTCATATTTTAACCATACATAATAATAGAGTAGAAAAACATGCAATCCCACAGAATCTACTTACATTTAACGACCCCATTTTCTCTTCGAAGCTTTATCCGCAACCTATAAAATCAAGCTTACAGCCATGCATGCAATAGATAATTAATCAAATCAAAACAAACATGAAATTTTGGTCTTTGACTCAGTTATTTTTTTAACACTACTATAATAATTAAATTAACACAAAATAATTTACGTTAACGGTATCTATAAATCTCGGAAAAAAGGAAAACCCAAAGCATATAATGAAGCTGCGCATAAATTACCATATCAAAATAAGCAAAATTCATGCAATCCATCGTAAAAATGTACCAAAACCTTGTAACTTACGGTCATGTCGTATTCTGTGATGAACGCGGGGATCTCCAGTTGGTCTGGCGACATCACAGAATACAAGTACTCGACTCCTGGCAAACTGTGCACTTTCTGCTTGATGGCCGGTGCCATAAACGTCGTAAACCACCATGTCATCATCTAAAAATTATTATTCATTAATCAGTTATTGGATTGTGTAGAATATTGTATTTACCTTTGTCCAGACGGTCGGATGCACCACGTAGAACGCTTTGAGGTTCTTCTTGTACTTGTAAGGCAACACATTGTATACTTCTTTCAGCCAGGCGAACGAAGGATAATTATTACTAGAAGTCAACGTATGGAAGTAGGCGATCACATAGTCGCCCTTTACTATTGGATCCAACAGCGCTATTAGGTATAATAATGCCTGAAAATAGGTAAAGTTTTAATTTACAAGTGATTGATCGAGGAACATTTAAATGTTATCTGAATATTATAAGGCATTGTTCCAATCGACTGTAGACTTCATTGTCCATCTGCATAAATGGGTCGCAGACCAAACTGTCTGGCGTTAATGTTACTGTCTGTTATCTGGTATCTTTCAGTCAGGAATTTCATGAATAGGCACGCCAACAATGCTCCACATAAGTTGGACCGTATCGTCCATTTCGTTCCACCCGTAACTGATAAATCAATTGGAAACAAAGGGTGTTTGCATATTGTTGTCGAAAGATCAAACTTGTGATGTGGCAACTTTTTTGAATAACTGCGCCACTGGTTGTGTACAAACAATGCGACACGCTAAACACATCCTCGAAATAAACCAATTAATTAGTACCTATTTCATTTGTTGACTGGTAAAATCGTCGAAAAGTAAATACGAAATAATAATAATAATTAATTCACATAGTTAACAACAATGTTAACGTAACAAGGACGTGTATTGATATCAGGAACTATACCCAATTTCACACAATTACCAGATTATTAATCATCTATCGAGTTGCTCCGTTTTAAATAATAAATGCTGTGAAAAACCTCGACAACACACTTTTAGTTATCACTGATTTTTTTAGCCCATAAACATTTGTATGCAAATGTGGAAATTAAATAAAATTTTATAATAAAAAATATGTGACCATAAACACAAATATTTGCAATAATAGAATTAATATTCTTTATATGTCAACCAGATAACAGCAAACAAAAAGATTAATTATTGATATTAAAATAAAAAACTTTTATTTTTAATTCGTTACGGGTTTGTAAAGATGCCTTTACAACAACTTAATCTTGATGCAGTACCATAATTTTATTTAATAAAATCTTGCAAGCAAGAAGACGAATGAAGTGCACAATTTTTTGAGAAGTAATAAAAGATGTGCTCATCATAACAATACAAAATGTGCAGCATTTGTATGTGATCCTAGGTTTAGTGAGTTGTATTAATTTTATAAAAGGTGTGACCATAAACACAAATATTTGCAATAATTGAATTTATATTCTTTATATGTCAGCCAGATAACTGCAAACATAGAATTTAATACACTGATATTAAAATAAAAAAACTTATTTTTAATTCATTTTGAGTTTATAAATATTGATGCCCTTACAAAAATTTAATCTTGACGCAGTACCATAATTTTATTTAATAAAATCTTGCAAACAAGAAGACGAATGAAGTGCACAATTTCTTGAGAGCAGATGTGCTCAGCATAACAATACAAAATGTGAATTTGTGTGTGATCCCAGAATTAGTGATTTGTATCAATTTTATAAAAGGTAGCACAGTGGATTTAGTGAAATAAATTGATTGTACCTGTATTGTTTTACAAAAATTCCAACTCACAATACATTAAAAATCGATATTAAAAAATACAATACCACATTGTGGACTTTTAATATTCGCTCCAGAATTTTCATCTATATTTAGCCTCTTTATTTTATAGCTGACTAATAAAACTGAATTGAGGTGGTTTTAATTTATTTTCGTTAACTAGAGTATTTTTAGAAGAGCTTGATTAGCTTTATACTACATACACACATAAATATTATGTTATTACGTATTATATTTATGCCATATTTAACTATGATGAGTGACTTATGTTGTTTAAATAGATTAAGATAATCAAGTCGTAAATCTGAATTTTTTGGCCCAGATTTTTATTTAAACCAAGATCGTCCACTCACCTTATCTAAATTGATCCTATTGAACGGAAACCATTTTCCAACGAAAACCACAACGGGCCGTCCGAGTCTGTCGACGCCGCTCTGGTAGAGACAGCCGATGCCCGAAACTTCCGTCAAGTCCTCAGCCTTGGCACGCCTCAATAGCCTCTCGTATCTAAAATAAAATTGTTTGTTGAATTACTCGAATTTGCCATTAGGAGTTGTCTATTATGATTGACTGTAGTTAAAAATGTTTCGACGTGGAGCCGCGACATCCACGCGGGGTGTCATTTTAACGGAAGAAACGCCCGACTGGATGCGAGTAACTCGAGCCATTATTTTAAAAGGTCTAGGCGCTATAATAAATCCACCTCGAGTCACCGTCTCATATTTTCAAAACAATTTACTGGACGGGAACGTCGCTATTCATAATGAAATTAAATTCATTAACATTAAGGAAACTTCCCTAAGTACATACATAAATCAAGTGAGGTTTGAAAAAAGTAAATTTACCTCTACGTAATATTTTTTCCGGTAAAACTCGTTACAAGACCATCGTGACGATGGCAAATTCGGTTTGATCCCACATGCTATCGGGCAATAACGCCGATCAATACGAAAAAATTAAGGTCTATTGAATTGTGGAAGGTCAGCAACAACTATTCTAAAATTAGATAAAACGACACACCTTTGTACTTATCCAGAGCTTGCCTTACCACCGTCATTTCCAGAACACAAAAATATGCGCGATAAGAGATGTGTTTAATATGTAAATTGCAAATAGAAACGGGTTGCGACATTCGTTACAGAGAAACCTGACTGACATTCAATTGTGCTAAAAACGAAGACAAATTGTGCTAACGACGCCTCGTACTCATAAAAATGTAACTAGGCGCATCGTTCTTGACGTTTAAATTTCAAAAGCTTGTTTGTTGCTAATGGCGGATTTTACAAAATGTGGCGTTTCCCTAGCCGGTTAATAATGCGTCTCAACCTCATGCTGACATTTACCAACAACAGAAGCAACAGGAAAAACGGGACGGTCGATATTCTGAAGGGTTGAAAATTCGATCGATGCTCAAGCAGAAAAATTGTGCAGTTTAAAAATAGACCGTGATTTATATTAGAATAAAAAGTGGAGATATCACAAAATGATGCACACGATGATTCACATTAATTAATTCGATAATAACCGTGAAATTATTATTATTTCAACAATCTGACACAACTGGACTTTGTAATTTGTTCATAATTAAGTGGTGTGTGTAATTGGGGCAAAAACTGCGCCTTTAAATTTTTTGCAATTACTGGTGAAACTCTTCTGACTTGTTAATGTGTGAATATTAATAAGTGATCAAAGTATTTGTTTGTTAAACAAAACATGCTTTTATAATATTTGGTGGTTAGTCTATCGAAACAGGACGTTAAATATCATTTGTTTATAGCATACAAATTTTATTTAGAACGAAATTATTTCATTAATCAATAACTGTGTGTTTTAAATGTTTAATAAAACAACTAATCACACAAGATTACATTAACAATTATTGTTTGTATCTCAAAGTAAATTTGCAACAGTTCAAGGAGAAATATAAAAATTATGATTATTTTTAGTAGTAAAATGATTGGTTATAACTGTAATGTATATATGTAGAGTTTTTGAAATATCTACGAAAATTGGTGGATTTTGAAAAATAATATTTCTTTTATATATTGGTTATTTTTTTTATCAAATAGTAAATATTTTAATACATAATATAAGATACTTATTTCACAAAAGTACTGTCAAACTAATAACTAATTTTGTAAAATATAAATAATTTAATGAACTTTGAGAAAGAATACAAAAATAATAAGTAGATAATTAAAAAATTCTTTTTAATACTAAATTTATCGACTTTTGTTTAACCAAACTGAAGTTTCAGTTTTATTTCTTTTTCAATATTAACAACATATTAACAGCAATTATTTTAAGAAATACTTCATGACAAAAATATAGTAAATGTCGTCAAACATTGATTTTCCTGATACGTCAGTGGTGTCAGATACTAGAAACTTAAAAATGTTCTTTCAGAGCCACTTTTATTAATAACCTGAAAACTTGTAGGCTTAAAAATGTAATAATAGGATACTTATTTAAAAAAAATACGGTCAACCTTCGTATGGATTTTAATAAAAGAAGATCACAAAATGTGTCAACTTTACGGAGTTTTTTTTTTCAAAAAAATAATAACATATTAAAGCATTAAAAATTCTTTCTTTTGATAGATAGAAACACTGACTTTCAGTCAGTGGTTGCGGATACTCTAGAAACTCTTATTTTTCACTTCACTTTGAAATATATGAAACAAATCAAGCTTAATATAAATATATAATTTGTGATATATTAAATTCTCCTTTAACTGAAATATAACAATATTTGTGGTAAATTCTGGAATAATTAACAAGTTGAAATATTTAATATATTGGAAAAGAATTATTGTTGATTGTTAAATTTAAAAGTAAATTCAACTGGTAGGAATAAAAAAAAAATAATATTGAACGAAGTAATAAAAAAATTTGATTTCAACATCATACATTGTTTATAACAAATTTCTTTCAACAGATAAGTTTAAATGTTCCACAACAAAACAAACATTATTGATTCCAAAGTACAATTTTTTAGGAGTAGCCAAATAAAAATTTTCTTTAAAACAAAAGAATTTTAGAATTAAGATAAAAAAATTATCACACAACAAAACTATTATTATTGACACCAAAGTTACATTACAAAAAATTTAACAAGAGGAGAATAAATAAATAATTAAACATATCAAAGTAAAATGTTTTAAATAAATGTTGAAAATAAAAATATTTCAATTAATAAGTTTAAATGTTCAACGTAGAATAAAACAGTTATTGTTGATTCTAAAGTAAATTTGCAATAAACTCTGCTGGAAGGAATAAAAAATACTGAATATATGTGAAACTAGTAAAATGTTTTAATATCACATAAATTTTTAGTACATGTTTAAAAAAATATTTCAGTTAATTAAATGAACTTTACAAAAAATTTTAACAATGGAAGAATAAAATATAATTAAATATATCAAAGTTAATGTTTTAAAAATAATTTATATTTATATACAAATGTATCCAAAAATTAAAATATTTTAATTAATAAGTTTAAGACAATAAGATAATTATTGTCGATTTTAAGGTAAATTACAATAAACTTACAAGGAAGGAACAAAAAATAATGACAATATGTCGAACTAGAAAAATGTTATGTATTAAATATCACATAATCTTTGTTTAAAACAAAATTATATCAATTAATAAGTATATAAATGTTTAAGCTCAACATAATAATTATTATAATTAAAAAATAATCAATATTTGTCAATGTATTGTTTTAAAATTCGTTGTTTACTTTTAAAATATACAATCGCAATATTTACATACATACTGGATGATGAAAATCAAATTTTCCTATATAATATTCACATGACTTGGTTGTTGTAAGTTGACAACTTACAATCTTAACCGAATATTCGGTGGTTACATTTATGAAAATTAATGAACGCACTTTGCAATTAAAAAATATGCACAACAGCACATTCAGCCGTCAAAATCGCGTCCGTATCATCGGTCGTTATTTCGGTCGTGGACTAAAAATAAGCGTCGGGAAAAAAATAAACAAATTTCCACCTAAATCGTCCACACTTTTCATTCGTGCAACTGCGTGCCGCGAAAACCACGTCGAACCAATTAGTTACCTGTCTTCGTCGATCTCGACCGTGGTCCAGCCCAAAAAGTGCGCCACGCTCGATATAATGTCCGTCGAATATTCCGTCTCCATGTCGCGAAAACGTCTCAATCAATTAACTTTTCCACCGTCCGGCCACGGAGAAAACGCGAATTCAGAACGGCACACACGCGATCCGTTCGCGCATCTGTTCTCGATTGCGATTCGTTCGACGACTGATCCGCTCGTCGTACGTGTGTGTGAACCACCCCGGTGGTTTTGCGCGCATCGACTGCACTTACGAATTTCACCAATGAGACGATCAAAATTTGGAAAATGATGTGCTTATCTTTACGACACGAAAGCAACTGTTTGTAATCGGCATTGAAGGTTTGTTTGGATAATTAACGGGACAAGTTATTTAATTTCAATTCGATTGACCGATTAGTGGTGTGATTTGGGAAGTGGTTTTCATTTTTTTATCTCCTTATGTCCGATTGGGTATGTTATTTTATGTGTTTCATAAAAATCCAACTTTAATACATAATTCGGGGGAGTAATAAAATAATTATTTGTTTGACTTCATTAAATGTACCATAAAATCTTTAATAAAATGTAATAAAATGTTTCTACACAAACACACCAGCAGTTTGGGCAATAAATGTACACCTTCCTTTTCACCTTTGGACTAAAATTTACAATATTCAACTACTATGTACAGTAGTGGTCATTATTATGGCAACTTTTTAAAATAACAAATATTTTATTCATAACTCTTTTATATAATATGTATTATTAATAAAATATTATTTTTCTATTGTAGTTTTATACAGTACCGAGTAAAAGTAGACACATTTTTAATTTTGTAATTTTTCATTTTATGTCAATAAAATACACAAAGTATAAATTTACAAACATATATTAACACACTATAGGCGGGCAGCAAAATAGTCCAAACTAAGTTATTGAATTATAACAAAAAATAAGAGATAATTCTTTCAGTTCCGTATGTAAACCAATAGAGTAAAATTATCTCACCCCGCTTTTAAAGTAAATACATTCATAAAGGTAAAAATTACCCGGTCCACTAACAATCAACAGTTCTCGAGACGGGTATTTTTACCCGATCCGCTCATAGTGTGTTAATAATTTCATTCATCTTCAAATATAAATTTGATAATAGGAGGGAGCAAAAGTAAAGATACAAATTTACTTTTTTATTTTTATATTAAACTATCTTAATATTTGGTAGCATATTTTTTATAACCTCTAAGTATCTATTTTGTTATAGAGCCAATAATGTTATGAATGTAATTCCTTGAAATTGAATTCCATGCTGATACAATTGCTCTAAATAATTCTTACGAAATGTTTGAACTTTTCTTTATGTTTGGATCGAATTTCCTTATTCACATTGTCCCGAAGTTTCTCAATGGGGTTGAAATCCAAGCTCTGTGCTGACCATTTGAAAACTGTAACCTTATAGTCCTCGAACCACTGTTTTACTATTTTTGCTGTATGCTTTGGATCATTGTCATGTTGGAATTGCCATATAATTGTATGTATGTATGTATGTTCTTTTAACCAATTCGTCCAAATTTTCTATTTGTGTTTGGGACCGTTTTCATATTGAAACAAGTTTATTAAGAGCATCATTTTTTCGATATATGGAAACAAATTGTTGTTTAGTATATCCCTGTACATAAATCAGTCTAAGAGGGCCTATGATAGACAAATTGAAGCTTCTCCATAGCATAGTGGAACTGTCACCATGTTTCACTGTGGATATAACAAATTTTTTGTGTAGTTTTTTCTCTGTAGAATTAAATTTAGACTTGTCACAAAAAACTACTGGACCTCACTGTACTAGTGAGTGACCCTAAGTAAGTCAAAATTGGACTCATATTTTTAGTAGAAACCAGAGCTTTTCTTATAGATTTAGGGTTAAACGATCCTCATCTATTAACCATCTTCTCACAGTCCTTGAAATAATTTCAGTCCCATTTCCTCCAGGTTGACTTTAATTTGAATTGATGACAAGATTTGATTTTTTTTTTGTGACAATCGAATTATCCAGTTATTGATTATTTCGACATCTTTTCTTGTTTCCCTTGGTCTTCGTAGCGTTGAATTTTTCTTACAATGTCACTTCGACCAATGATTAAATAATTAAAATGAGCAATAGGCCGCTAGTAAATAATCGATTTAAATTCACAGAGAGCAATAAAAGATAATAATGTTAAAAGTTGCTATAATTATGTCCATCGAAAAATTAACCAGTTGCATAATAGACATCACAATGGCAGAAAAATCAATAATCATTATAAGGATTGGCATTTATTTCGAATAATATAACTCAAAGTAATTTATTTTAGTAAGCTTCTGTAATTTTGGCCACTAATGTATAAAATGTATATTTTACTTATAATGATATTGCTTCAATTAATTAATTCAAATGTTTAACTATTTATATTTAATGAAACAAAACACCTATTGTTAGTTACAAAACAAATATTCAACAGGACATAAGAAATAATGAATATTTATCAATAAATTGTGTTTAAAACGAAATTATTTCAAATAAGGAGGTGAAAATTTAACGTATAAGAAAACATTTATCATTGAATCTAAAAAATAATGAAGTTTTAGAGTATAAAAAATTTGTTTTAAAAGGAATTATTTCAATTAATACGTTGAACTTTGTAAAGAGATCTTGTAAAATGTGATAAAATATGTGATCAACAATAAATTTACACTTTCTCACTTTTAGATCTAATTTACAAAACACAAGGAGCATTTTTTTACCTTTCTTCGTCGAATTCTTGTTTGGGCCACCTGAGAAAACCCTTGACCAACGCCAGAACGTCGTTCGAACTTTCAGCCCGTGCCTCCATATTTTCCGAAGCAACTTACATGTCGACACTGACCTAAACAGCAAACATCGGGATCGCCCCAAGAACTGAACGATTACGTTCGAAGTAAATCGTTTATCAACAACGTCTCAACACGTCATTTATCTTTATTACAGCAAATTACGTCTTCGTTACACCGCGACGGAATAAAATCGTCGAATTTTCACGTGCCACTTTCACAATACGCGAATTATGTTTTATTGCACCATTCCGTACGGACACACCCGTCCCGTTACACGAGCCGCCCGAAAAAAGCAGTACTATTGCAATTCCGGTATAATTTATTGCAGATTTCGCGACCATTGTTTTCGGGGCCTCGTATAATACCATCTTGACAGAACAATAAGGCGTAAGGTTGGCGGTAATAGTGATACAGATTATTATTGTTGCAACTGATAGGCTAAACAATGTCAGTTCTTAGAACAGTTAGTAGTACTTGTCGATGGAAACTCCCCCAAGTTGATCCATATTCGCTTTTCATGCGCCAGTATTTGTGCAACATTATTAATGCAAGCATTGTTCAATTTTTTTCATGTTGTTGGTTTTTTGGTTTGGAATCGTAATACCTTACCAAGAAGACACGCTTGTTGATTCAAATCATCATGGAACCAGCACAAAAAATACATATGCAACCGAAATTACAATTCAACATATTTATTTCCGTAATGTGTCGAAAGTAGTATTCTCCCGGGTTCCAGAAAATTGATTAAAGTTTATGAATAAATGAGCGAATGCTTTTAACTTTAATTTGCCTAATAGAAATCGAACAGTTCATAATTGTAGTGCACAATGCACCTGGACATTATATACGTATTGATCCGTTGAAATCATTGCACAAAACGTAATTAAAGTGTCCTCATTCGGATTAATCTCTGATATATATTTTTAGTGTGTTTTTCACCCGAAACTAAACTTCATTTCGTAATTATTTTATTATAGGTTTAAATTGTATTTATTCAGAATTTAACAAATCTCGAAGGTTTCGTTTGACAGCGTATTTTTACATCACGGATCTATAAAACTACGTCGCAACTAAGTTGGTTTGGTTAATTTAAAAAGATATTCTTGAATGTGTCGCGTTATCGGCTTGAAAATTAAAAAATGGATTTCAGCCACGATGACGTGGTAAAAAACGTGTGGTGCCATTGACTACCGAAGAAATATGACGTGAGACGTCGGTACGTCACTTGGCATTATGCCTCGACTAAATATGTTACTGAAATAGAAAAAGTCTCGATTGAAATAACAACTTGTTATAATTATAACTCCCATGGCGAAAGTTAAGTGGGAATTTCAACTATTTTACAGAGAAGTGATGAACTGTTTTACTCGAATTACGTTCCACTACCAATAATGATTATTATTTCTTCTGTTATTGTTGTGTCTACTATGCAACTGTTCCATCTAATTTTATTATTTAAAAACTTGAATTTTCATAATGTTTGAATTAAAATTATCAACAGCAATCTGGTTTTCACATCTATTGACACTCCGAGCAACAATTATATGCATGTTTTGTGTTTTTTTTTATTCAAATATATTACGAGTTTGTACAAGATCATGACAACATATAAATACAATTCAATTGAAATAACAATTAATATACAACCATATTATTTATGGATAGTATTTGTATTTACTTAAATTTAAATGTACTTGATTTGTAACTTTATTTTAATTGTTTGGACCATTGTCATCATTAATTTAAACAATACTTTTTGTACTTTGTACGGTATCGATGGTCGCTTTATATTTTGTAGTACTGACTTTTGGATCATTGGACATATTTAAATAAATTTTCCACTATTCTAATCTATTCAATTTCACTTATAAGATATGCACAGCACTATATGTCAGCTGTATAGCTACAAATATACTGCTATAAGCATGTCGGTGATGTGAACGCATGAGATTTGACCCATCTAAAAGTGTCTAAGGCGCACAGCACACTGTGCATGCGCTAGTCCTGAGCGTGTCGGTGACGCGAACCCATAATATTTTCCCTTATCAAAAATTCCCAACGCGGCTAAAGAAGTTTTCACTTCAAAAATATGCATACTTTTTTACTTTTCAAGGGTCAAAATTGTAGTAACTTTTTACTTTTATTAATTGAAACAGTTCCGCTTAAAACACACTATAAGTTTATTATTTTAGATTTAATGATAACTGTTTTGTTGTGCTTTAAATTTTCAGCTTCTTATATGAAATAATTTCGTTATACTACTGTCGTGTCTGCCACGCAACTTGTTAATCTAATTTATTCTTTAAAACATTGGTGCTTTTGTATTTTTCAATGGATAATTACAGCAACTTTTTGCTTTATGGTCGATCATTCATTGCTCTCTGTGAATTTAAATCGATTATTTACTAGACGCCTATTGCTTCTTATAATTATTTAATTATTAGTCGAAGTCACAATGTAAAAAAATTCAACGTTACCAAGACAGAGAACAACAAGAAGAGGTTAAGAATTTCGACTTTCTCGTATTATTAAAAAATTTAGAGAAACTGGCTAAGTGGTAGCTACGAAAAAATTTGTTTGAGTTCGAAAAATCGATAACTGATGATTCGAATCTCAAAAAACAATCAAATCTTATCGCCAATTGAAATTAAAACCAACCTGGAGGAACTGGGACTTGCTAAAATTAGTTCAAGGACTGTGAGAAGATTAGTGGTTGGGGGTTCGTTTGACTCTAAACCAAGAAAAACTTTAGTTTAACTTGCTTAAGAATAGATTCACTGGAGCACAGAATAATGCTGACTAGTTTTTAGTGACGAGTTTAAAGTCTAATTTATAAAAAAATGATGTGTGAGGGACGGATTGGCTAAAAGACCAAAGCATGGATATTTTGTCTTGCTCATCCCAAATTTCAGCCAAATCAACCAAAACACGTTTATAACCAAAATCGACATATACCTTTTAAAAAATTAAATGAACTCATTACAATAATTTAAGAAAATTGAATGAATGTAGACTTTTTAGATGAAGATTCTATGCCACAGAGATTGACTAAAGTTATAAACCAATTAGGATATTATACAAAGTGTTAATGTTATATTAAATAACACATTTATTATTAAAAATACTTTTCAAAATTAAAATTGTCCAGCTCAATTTAGAGAAATATATGTAACATTTTATAGAATAAAAATATAGTAGTTTTTAAAATACTGCATAAAACAACAATAAATTAATATTACTTAAAGAGTTCACATTAAATAAAACATTTAAAAAAGTAATCCTGAACATTAAAAACTTAATTAATCAGGACACATACATAAGTAAAATGTTCTTTCTGGATAGAAAGAATCTGAATATTTTAAAAAGAAAATTTTAAAGCATATACCATGAAATTAACATCAACTGCAACTCACAAAACATTAACTAAGGTAGACGTGTAATTTTCAATGTCCAAATTCATAATATATTAAATGTGATTGTGTCAAAGTGCTATATTTAGAAAACAGTTTTCCCGAAACGATGTACCCAATATATCGAACACCGTGAATCGGTGGAAACGAAGACAGCATTTAAATACCTTTTTAGTTAGTAAATTATTCTGTACGATCGATAAATTTATTGTTCGAATATTTCACCCGTAAATAACAAATTGCTACAATTTGTTGTAAGCAAGAATTATCCTCGTATAACCCTCATTAGCGTCAATTAATTTTTTTATACAATAAATATATCAGGCATTTTTTGTTAATAATGTTAATGTATTAAATAGTAAATGTACATAAAATTGTTGCATTTTACCTCTAATAGAGAGAACTAAGACAACCTGAAATACTCTCGACATTCTTCACAAATATTAGTTAAATTGCAATATTGATATTTTTAACAAAATGTGTAGTTAAGAATAAGGCGATAACCTTCAATTTCAGTCACTACAACAGATTTGAGGCGTATACGTCTAAATAAATAACTGAAATAACAAGTTTTATAATTATAATTTTAAATATTTTATATTTTCTAGAATAGTAAAAAGTTTTACAACAGTTGTACTGACAAAAGTAAAATTTAAAAGCTTGTCTATCTTTTTAAAGCATCTATAATTTTCATTTTATATTAATAACGTCCAAATTTGGAACATTAAATTCCTGGTTCAAAGAGGAACCTTTGAATCAGGATTCAAAACAAAGCAGAGGCTGAACGACAATATGCAAAATGCAAAATAACATGATTTCTAATTTCTGAACTCTAAATATTAGTAATGTTAAAGTGCTATATTTAGAAAATAGTTTTCCAGAAACGAAACAAAACGATGTGTAACATGTATATGTTGAGCACAGTAAATCAGTGTAACGGAGACAGTGTTTAAATACCTTTTCAATTAGTAGATTATATTCTAAAATCGATAAACTTATTGTATGAATATTTCATCACCAAATAAATTGCTATAATTTATTATAAGCTAGTTATTAACGGATAATCATTAAATAATATTAGTGAAACCAATAGGTCAATAAATTTCTGTATCAAGCAAATGTATCTAGTATGTTTTAATGTTATTATTATTAACTATTGTTATTTATGATTTGTTTCTAGTAAAGAAAAATTGGATAGTCTAATTTAATTTTACAGCGAAAAAAAAAATAATAAAAAGTCATCTTTGGTGTCAAAAATACCGGTAATTGGGAGAGCAACTTCTACAAATTTTGGAAAAACGTCTTAAATTCTAAGTGCTATTTAAGATTCAACAATTTAGCATGACATTAAATCGAGTGCCAAACAATCAGACATAAAAAACTCGCGTGCGTAAAATCTTATCGTCAAAATCCCTTGGACAAACAACGGGGGGAAATCATTGTTCTTGTGCAAACACCCGACAGTGTCGTGTTATGCTACACTCACTTGGCTTTCCTCATCCATATGTAGAACGCCCGCTTGAACGACATGTTCTCCGTGTTCTGGATGATCTCTTCGCCCATCGCTTACTATTTCCGTCCACATCGAACTGGAGGATGTACCGAGACGGCGAGTGGTTCGCGTTCGAGTCGCGCCGCCCGATAGGAAACCCACCCCCTCCGGATAATCGTCCAATTGTCCACATGACGGGTCGCGGACCAATCGGCTCGCGCTTTTTAAATGTGTACGTATATATCAAAATCGTTTAACCCGTTTTAAAAATCGATCACCGAACGTCGTGGAGAAGGTTAACGTGGGGATCGGACTCACCGTTCCTGGTGCTGCAACTCCTTGATCATGATGTTGTCGAGTGGATCATTGGTCGGTCGCTCGCCGAGAAGCCGTTGCTGGTCCAGGTCGCCTTGCATCTGACTGAATGCATGCTCACCAACGTTGACCGAGGTCTCCAGCTGCGACGATAGGTCTATGGATTCCTCGTCGGCTGAAACACACACAACGAAATTGAAATGGTAATGGGAACGGGCGGAATCAATAGTCGATGGAGTATTAATATATAATGCACAATAGACGAATGGATCGATGAACAACCCGGTTACCAGAAATCCGGACATACTCACAGGAATATTCGTACGATTCATTGATCATGGTTTTGTCGCGAATTCAGGTGGTATGGTTGCGGCGGTGGATGTGGGGCGATTGCTCTCCGCCTTATCTGTTTAATCCGAAAACAAAACATGCGATTGCCCGTGTTTACATCCTCCAATAGCTCGTTGCCTCGATTAGAGACGAGAAAGGGTCGCACAAAGCGGTTGATTAACGGATTAAGGTTTTATTAACCCACGTGTTGTTTTCTCCAATGTCTCAATGAAAGAATTCGTGAATCGGCTAGGTGTTACTTAAACCATCTTTGTGAATAATCTCGAATAGTAAAATTTTCTTAACGGCTTTGTTATATACACATTTTGCTTCAAAGATATATTAAGGAAATTCAACATATTATTCCACAGACTGATATCTATGATTATCCGTTAATTGTTCAAGTTTTTAGTCCCTGATTCAACTTTAAAATGTGTCATTTATTAAAACTGTAACTATCTGAATAAATTCCGTAATGTAATTGTTATCATATCAAAAATGTTGCATTAAAAATGCATTAGGACCGATAAAATGCCTTTCTAGGTATTTCCTTGTTGTCCTTGTCACTTATCATACTAATGCTTAGACAATATAAAATGTGGTACAATGTTACTTATATTTCAGTATATTGATTAACCTAACAAATTAAGTCATTAAAAAATTGGATACAATAAGCAAAAATAATAAATAAATAATATCTGGCAGAAATAATTTTTATTCATTTTAATCAACTCGCTTTGAACAATTTGTATATAATAATAACATATTAAAATAACCTTTAATCAAATTCATTTAAAATAAAAATAATATAAAATAAATAATAATTTATTATTAATAATTAACATAAGGTCGATTATATATAATTAATATTCCTTAAAGGAGCATACAGCGCCATCTATTGTTCAGACTAAAACATGTTGGCTCAAATTAGACAGTTTTCTATTATCATTGCATTGCATAGCAGGAATATTTTACAAATTACTATAAAAGCTATGAGAAACAATTTTAAAGGAAAATATAATATTCACAAACCTATTATAATTTAACTGTTTGTGTTTATTATTATGTTAATTAGAACTAAGAGACATAAGTGTGTGTAACACGCGCAAAACTAATAATAACGTTGTATTAAAAATGTTAATTAATAATGTGTACATCATATGAGCATAATATTGAAAGCAATCTAAATGTGTTAATTCTTTTGTAATAAAAAACATATTGAACTTAAGTTATAACCTTGTAACCATAGAAAACAAAAAGTCCTCAAAATATGAGTACTCTAAAAGTAAATGACATGAGTTTTGTGTGCCATATTTGAGTTTATATGCTTTTAATAATGCCTTTCACTTTTTATTTTTTAAAGAAATATCGCTATTGCATTACTGTACTCTTAAATTAAATGTCAGAAATTCCTATATTTTAATTTTAAACTCAAAAAGGCTCTTAAAACAAACTGTGGACCAAATTGAGTTTATATGCTCTTAATAATTTCTTCCACCACTTTTTAGTTTTTTAAAAATGTGACTTTTGTATTATTATACTCTTAAAATAAATGGTATAAGTTCCTATATTTCAATTTTTAACACAGAAATAGTAGTAAGAGCCCTCAAAAAAAGTGTGTGTCAAATTTGAGTTTATTTGCTCTTAATAACCTCTTAAACATTTTAGTTTTCTTAAAAATGTGGCTATTGCATTATTTATACTCTTAAAGTAAATGGCAGAAGCTCCAGTGTTTTAATTTTTAATTCAAAATGATGCTTATAGGTCATCAAAACAAACTGTATGCTAAATTTGAGTTTCCACGATATTTTTTAATATTACTATTGTATTATTGTGCTCTTAAAATAAATTGCCGAAGTTTCTATATTTAACTCAAAAATTGTAGTTATAGAGCCATAAAACAAACTGTGGCCCAAATTTGAGTTTATATATATACTCTTAATCTTTCACTTCACTTCACTTTTGAATTTTTTTAATGTGACTACGACCTTCAAATTTTTAATTTTTCAGTTCACTGAGGCTCAAGTAAAATTTATAAACAAATTTAAATATTGAGATAATTAAAAAACCCGAAAAAAATAATCTTACCATGCAACGTGTGTTGCGGATTGTCAATGATCCTGATTTGCCTATCTGGCATGATCGGTTCACCCATGGTGCCGCCAACGTCAGCGGGAAGTTGCCACCTGGCTGCGTCCTGCTCAAACTTCGAACGCGGGAAATATAGGGGTAGCAGTACCTCGTAGATGCCCACGTCCAATTTGTCAACGACGAATATCACCGTGTCCAGTGAGCTCCCGTGCTGTTCGAGGAACCTCCTCACCGTACCTTTAATAACACGTTGTAAATCAAACTGTAGTATTTCTGTGTATATAAAGACATAAAATAGTAGGGGAAGGTACGGTACTAACAATAAAAATGGAATCAAGATATTTACTATTAGATAAAGTAACCCAATAAATCAAAACAATATTGACATGACTATCTTTGTAAGTAAGTATCAATTAAAACGACACTTTTAAAATCTATATATACTCACGAAAAACTGTTTTAAATAGCGAATAATCGCAATAGTTTGTAACACAATGGACAACAACACGATGAGTCACACTGTCACTTCCTTATCCGGAAAAACGTGAATGACTTAAACAAACTCTTCACCAACAGACCGCACGAAACGCAAATGAAGAGGCGAGTGTTAATAGGATACGAATGACCTTCAATATGATTTTCCAAAGGTTTCTAATTACAGTAAGAACGTTGCATTCTTACAATATGTACGTGAGACTCAGCCCGATTTTCGTTTGCAAATTGTTGAGGCACTTGTTCGAAACACTATCACACTTTTATCTTGGGTGTAAATATAAAAGTGTGCGTGTAAATATTGGTAAAAACCGTGTTATCGGACCAATACGGATGGGATAGACGGAATGTGGCGTTCGTCATTGCTGTATCTGGATGATAGGGTAATTAGTTTACGTCTATTATGATTAACACTCTACATAAATGTGTGAAAACATTCATTGTATGTCAAATTTTGATTTATTAGAAGAACATTTGTGACGCTGATTAGTTAATGCTAATTTTCAGATATTGCATTTAAATGATGCACCCAAACGGTTTCGTTTGAACCAAAAATTTAAGAACCCTTACGTAGTGCTATGTGAGCACCCTCGTCCGGTGGATAGTTCCTCTTCACCGAATTGACGACGGGCAACGCTATCGAATGCACGCCCATCTCTTTTGATTTTTGCAGAATGTTCCTGAAAAAATAAACAAGAAATTAGTATAGACATGCACGTCACGTATCGATCGTTAAATTATATCGGTTGATTGAACGACATTTCCCGGGCCGGATGTATTATTACCCTCTCGTCATTAGGTCAGTATTACCGTACAAAAACGGGTTTAATATTGTATTAACTATTATCGGTCAATCGATACGGTTGCGTAATGCAAAGAACGTGGATTCCTTAGTAAATTCTCTGAATGAAAATAAGTACAAAAAACCCGCTACGACAATAAATCAAATACAAACCTATAGCACGTGTGCAGGGTGTTTTCTGAGGCTGATTGGTACTTAATGTTGTACTTGGGTCCTACTGTATGTATAATATATCGTGCTGGCAGTGCATGTCCTTGCGTCACCCTAACTTCACCCGTCCGGCATTCTGAAACAAACAAAATTAACCAAATTAATAAACTATATTAATTTTATTGCTTCCCAATTTGGTTTAATGACAGGCACTGTAAAATATAAAAATGTATTTACAATCACCCTATAATTAGACACATAAATGTATTACATTCTAAATAACATATATTTCTTTTAATACTGACATTAATAAAGTACTTTTTTTGCCTTCACTAAATTTAATGACTGTTACATCGAATGATCATAATTATTTTCAATCAATCAGCAAAACATGAAGCTCAATTAACCTAATTTATTATAAACATAACTCAAAATTTCTCACGTATAATTATCGTGTCGATAAAAAACGAATTAGCGTACTGTGTTAGGAGTGTTCTTCTTTTGTTTTTATTTGGGACCACAATTTATTTGATTGATTGATTAATGACCATCACCACCCACTTCGTTTAATTGAAGGAAATACATCCACTTGTCAATTATTTAAAAGAAGAAATGAGTTGGTTGGTAAATAGAGGGAGCTAAAAAAAGAATGTAAAAAATAGAAATAGATAAAGTATAGTGTAGAATATAGATGGGTCTGCAAAAAAAGATACTGCCATCCTTCTATTTCTCCTACATTTGATCAAATTTCTTGATATTTTTGAGTAAATCGAAACTCCAGCCCCTGAAGCATATTTAAAAACTAATGTTTCTAATTATCTAAAAAAATACATCTCAGACACTTCCGCAGGCCATAATACAAGCCTGCCCCTTTCTGTCCAACTACATGAAAGTGTTCCTCAAAGGCAATCGAAAAGTGAGCTGGAGCACATTGATTCAAATTTCTTGATATTTTTAAATAATTCGAAGCTGCAGTCTATTTAAAGACTAATGTGCCAATATCAAATAAAAAAGAAAGGCAATCGAAAAATAAGCTGGCTAAAATTTCTTGATGTTTTTGAATAATTGTAAATATCCAAAGAAAAAAAGAAATTTAAAGAGTTTAAATAAAGAAATCTCGCAAGTCATGATGTAACTCCACCTCTTGCTGTCCAACTACGTGGAAATGTTCCCTCTAAATGCTCCCTAAAAGCAATCGAAAAATGTGATGGAGCACATTGGTTCAAATTTCATAACTTTTTTAAATAAATCGAAAGAGTTTAAATGAGGCACTCCGGCAGGTCATAATACAAGTTTGTCCCTTTCTCTTAAACTACATGGAAATATTCTCTATAGGTAATCGAAAAGTAAGCTGGAGCACACATAGAGTTTAAATTTGGTAATCTCGTAAGTCATAACATAACTCCGCTACTTTCTGTACAGTATATGGAAATGTTCCCTCTAAAAGCAATCGGAAATGGAGCTGGAGCAGTGTCAGTCATACTGGAACCAAATTTGTTATCTTTGAACCTAATGAAAATAATTAATTATTTATTAAGCATATTCTGTTTATTTTTTAATATAATCATATTTCATTATGTATCACGAATATTTTTGACATGTTTAACAATATGTAATTATAATTATCTATAATTATAGCAATAGGAACATATGTTAACTGTTAAAACGGATAAATTGGTAACTTCCGAGGAAAATGACGACAGGATAGAAGTTAATTTAATATAATTACAAAATACATTAACCGCAAACGTTAAATGGCATAATTTTCTAGTTATAATTAGTTACCAATTCAGGTGTATTAAAAATAATTTGTTTGCTGCGTAATTTTTCTAATAGATTTTATAGAAAACGTAATATATTGTAAAAGAAAAAATTAATTTTATTAACTAAATAATGAAACCCGTTTAATAAATTACTATTTTGTAAAAAAAGTGTCGCAATTTGTTAGAAATGACTGCGACCTTTTAAATATTACGTAGTGTAGGAAGGTCGTCATAATTTAGCCAACCAATGTCTCACACACAAAAAATATTAAGAAAATCTTCCAAAATAAAAGCATTTAACAAATATTTTTTATTTACTGTTTTAATATTACAAATCCATACAATTCCCAAAATGATAAAACGGTGGATCAATGATAAGAGACATGAATTATGCAAATCGTTCATAAATCGAATCGCAAGTGGAACAACCACAATCGTGTCAACAGTACCGAACAATATGAGTGCCGATCATCAATTAAATGCGGTGCAATACAGTTTAATTTGCTCAGGTGCGTTATTGCATCGCATTACCACTAATGGCAATATTGACTGATGGCTAATTAACTTTAGATAAAGACCATTCGTATCAAATTATGGATATCGTAATAGATAATCGAAATTGGGCCCACTTACCTTTAACGTTTAAATTGATTTCTTCTTTTAAATCGGATCCGGCCCTCTGGAATATCCGATCGCTAATTGGATTGCTATCACTCATTGATTCATTTGTGGAATTGACTACGGCATCTACTTGTAAAGAGGAAATATCACCAGTCCTGGAACGGCAGAGATAAACGCGGATTAACTTCGTGAACAATTCGAGCGTATCCTAATTTCGTTTTATTGTTTTGTGTTGGTGTTGTCGAATGCAGGCAACATCCCAAAATTAATCATAGTTTTGCCATATTATGCGGATTTAATGCAATGTTTATTAATATGTACAAACAATTTTTAGGAGCATTAAAATAACAATGACAGATACAATAATGGTGAACATAGTCAAGGTAAAAGTTAATTGATCCCTCTGTCAACAAATTTAAAATTCCACACAATAATTGCGCAGACAATTGTCATAAAACCCAGGCATGTCGACTGTTAAAATCTAATGGCACGAGAAACTAAGTGAATTAGTAGTTTCGTTGGACATAGCAAATCTTTGTATTACACCGGATACTAGATTTAAATTTTCTTCTCAATGATCAGATGCTGTTTTTTTCTTGTTGAAAACTGCAGCTACAAAAAAGTGATAAAAGCATTCGATTCATTTATAAATAGTAGTGATTAACTGCATAGTTATGTTAACCACGATACATATTTAAAACATTCAAAAAAATAGAGATAAAATAATTAAATGTTTCAAATTCCATTTAATTGATTACAATTTAAAAGTTACAATTATGGATAAACTCACGAAGAAAACAAAATAAGTCTGACAAAAGTAGAAATTAATGATTCGCCAATTTGAAATTTCTTTATGATTTGAGGACAAATTATTCTGTGTCACGTCGATCGATTACCCCAGTAAGTTAACCTAGTCATGGTAATTTTTTATTAATCTCTAATTATATTTTCGTTCATGTGCAAGACGAATTTGTGTTCGGAGCGGATGGAGTTTGTTCAAGGTTCCATTATACAAAACATTATATTATTAATATTTTATACGCGCGCATGTACAATCCTATTTGTTTAGTATTCTGGTGTTAAAATTAAATACATTGAATAAATGTTTAATAAATGAAAATTTACTTTTTTTCTGTTTTATCACTTTGTTACAGTGTTCGGAGCACTATTTTAGATATTTAATTTCATTGAGTAACAAGAATATGTAGGTTATCTGTTGTATTGTATGCTGGTGTAAAAAAAATGTAACAGATAATTATAAAAATGATATTGCGTTCATGCAACCGTTTCAACGCATCATTATAATTAATATTGTCAACAAATAATTCGTAGTTATGGGAGGGACAATTGTGGGAGTTTCATTTAAATAGAGAAATGTGAAAAGCATTCTAAACTGAATGATGTACGATAATATTATGTAGTTATTGTTTGACACTATCTACTATACAGTGGTAGTCAAAGGTAGGCAATAATTTAGGAAATTAATTGTCATTGAAACTGATATTTAGAAAGCGGTTTTTGTAAGATACTATATTTCAATATTATTGAATAAAAGAATGAAATACTTTTTAAGTTTATAAATTTTCGTTAAATATCGAAGGATTCAGTATGTAAAGATGAGTAAAAAGAAATTTGTAGCAAAGACTTGAAAAACCGAATCCTAATTTTATAGTGATGAATCAACGATAGATTTTGTAAAATTCAGAAAAAGTCGAGGTACTATTTCAAAAATTTAGAGAAAAATTGGCGAACATCGGTAAACAATGTAACAAAATCATCAAGGCAAATTAACCAAGAAATGTATCAAGATTCTAGTGCAGATGTTTCTAATCGAACTGGGAGACATCGGTTGTGAAGCGAGGTCTATTTGATCTGTGAAATCTGTATATCCAAATGAAACAGTAAAATTTGAATGGAATGGAACTAAAAATCAACTGTTAAACACGGTGGTGGAAACATCATAGTATGATGATGTATCTTGTACTGATGCCATAGTAACTTCCGACACTAAAAATTTGTTCCTAGACACCTTTAAAAAATGCTCTTCAAAGATAAGCTCTTAATTTTAATAGGAAGGTCTTCCTCATCTCAGTTTTCCATTTTTTCTTCAGTTCCATATGGCAAAATACATATCTCGTCATTACTTGACTTGAAAATTTCTATTTACTTTGACCTCCGACATTTTCTACAAAAAATGTAAATAGAAATTTTCTATGCTATCACATAATGGCGGGATATGGATTTTGATTTGCCTGTAGATTCATCCAAATAACAATCCAAAAAACACAGCTAAAATTGGTTTTTGGATAAGATGGTGAAGACCCTCACAGTATTCGGACTTAAATTAAAATAATTGAACATCTATGGGAACATCTCAACATTTATTTTGTGTATATGATATTATTCCATACTTATGTCCATGGCCATTTTTTTATTTAAACGTATTTTAATGGAAAAATGGACACTATCATTCACATTTATAAGCACATATATATTCAGTGGTTTATATTGAATAAGAAAAAATATAAAAACATTTACAAAAAAATGAAATGTAAACAAAAAATTATTTCATACTTTTGGCCATCACTGTATTCATTGTTTTAATATCTTCAATTTAACTTAACATACAGAATGATTATATTAAGAAAATATAATTGATAAGACAACCCAAATAGACTATTAAATTCACAATGCTTAATCTGTATGATAAATATTGAAACAGTAAACTACAGATGCATTAACAAATAGTTTATATTCACAATACAACAATTATAATGCACTTAAATAATAAAGCAACAGACCGGTTAGTAAATGTTAGTTAAAAATCCACCACCATTTGTTAGAGCAATTGTTAAAACTCCTTCGATTAAGTAGATGGAGTTTTTTTACTCACCATAAGATTATTTTATGATTAATTTCGGGATCATAAGGGAAGGGGGAGGTTTCGTGCTTGGCCTGACCAATGGCACTGTAATCAGTCAAATTGTGTATGGAGTTGGTCTCGCTCCACCTTTCCAGATTTTGTGGCAGTACTATGTCGGGAGCCACCCCTAAGGGTTCCTGGTTCATTATAATCCGCATGAAGTATACCTAGAACAGAACGAAACAATTTTCAATAAGTTACTCTTACACACACACACAAAAGCTTGAAATGTAGACGCCAGTAAACATTCATTTTGTGAGTTGTATCAAAGCACCGTCGTTGACTGAAGCCTTAACGGGATAACGTAACATGACACATTGTAAACATGATTTTGCGGCATTCGAGCTTGTTGAGTGTCGGCAATCAAAACCTATTTATTGGTGTGTTTATCGGTCGAGTGCGATGATTAGCTCGTTTTGCGTTTTATATCGGAGTCATGGCATTAACGGTGACATTTAAAGAGCCTTTTATGCGCCCTTTACAACGGCAAAAGGGTACATTACATCGCCAACACGGGGGGTGGTAAATTAATAATCCGTTTGCCCTGTTTCGGGGACATTCGATACTTCTGTCTGTCTTGAGCACTTTATTACTCAATTACTAGCCAAAATAATAAACCCAGATGTAATCTGGGAAATGGTTGCACGACACCGTATAATTTCACGGTACGCCAAGTCTATCGTTTAATTTATCCCCGCACAGATTGACGCAATTGTTCAACAATAAGCGCAACTGTGTAATTTATTTTCTATTAAGTACTTTGTTACGTACGTTGTTGCGTGTTTATTATTATTTTACAGGAGGTACACGTCAACCAACATTCGTATTATTTCAGTTTTGTTGGATTTGCATAAGTTTAATGGACGTAGGGAATTTTCGCACCATTCCTCAACGTGATATCAATCTTGCAATCATAGCGACGTCAACCACACCAAGTCATTTGAAGTATAATGGTGTAAAATATTAAGTACTAGATATATTAATTATAGTAATTTAAGTTTTTGACATAAGATTTATTTGAGTTAATTTTAACTATGCTAATTATTTTTTCCCAATGGTATATTTGCTGTATGAGTTCAAAAAATCACCGAAAATGAATAACGCCAAGATCGGCTTAAAATTGTCCTAAAAATGAAGAAATTAACCAATATCTGGGGCAAAATTCTCCTGTAATATCTTTAGAAATAAGTCAATTATTAAACTACTAACAAAAGACTTTAGGTAAATAATCTCATCAAAAAATTGCACAAAAAAATTCCCTCCTTGCATGACCCTTTTAATCATCGTAACGATACATTTGATAAAAAATGGGCTGATTTGGATAATTCTGGACAGTCTTAGAAAAAGATGCATTGGTGAATGGACTATCTACTTCTCACATACTGACTAAGTTTATGAATTCATCTCTTTAGAGACTCAAAGGAAGATTCAAAATGTAATGTGGGATATTCTACCTCAGTCCAGAACTTTCTTCATGTGATTATTATATATTTTTGTCATTACTGTAATTTTATAAAGAAGATCAAAACTGAGAT
Organism: Aethina tumida; assembly: GCF_024364675.1. Classification (NCBI taxonomy): domain Eukaryota; kingdom Metazoa; phylum Arthropoda; class Insecta; order Coleoptera; family Nitidulidae; genus Aethina; species Aethina tumida. Next base: position 14,995,843 of record NC_065437.1, on the reverse strand, counting down.
TGCACTTTTATTTAGTTTCAAGAACTCAGAATCTTAGAATCGAATTTGCTTCTGCTTGTATGTTGTTGATTGTCGATGGTTCAGAAAAACGTGAAGTATTTTTCCTAAAAAAGCCTCTTAATTGTCATACAGAATAAATTTGGAGACTTGAAACTGTCTGAACTGTATAAATATATTATAAAAAGTTTTACAACAGTTTTTGGTTCAGGTATTTATTTATATTCCAATGATTTAGAGTAAATGTACTGTGTGAGTTCAATAAGTCACTGAAGATGAACAAGATAAAAGTCGTCATGTAATTGTCATAAAAGTGAAAAAATTAACTTAATTAAATTAAAATCATGGGTAAATTTGAAATCATTTAACTCCTAGAAAAAAGCTAATGCAATGCATTTCCTAAAAAATTGGATAAATGGACATTTAAGTGATATTATCAAAGTTAACCATTTGATAATTGTCTATTCTCTATGAGCCTTTTACTTGTAACGATACATCTGATAAAAAATAGGCTGATTAAGATAAATCTGGTCGATTAGAACTACGAGGTGAGGCTGAAAAAACTTGTGAAATACTCGTTAAAAAAATTTTTAACCTAAGAAAGGCTCCTGATGAATGGACTGTCTACTATCTACTAACTTACTTACAAAGACGAGCTTCTTTAGTCAAAACGTTCTGCTTCTTCATGATAACCAAGACCACATATCGTTCTAAAGACTCAAAAGAAGCTTCAAGTTGGAAAATGGGTTGCTCAGCCTCATCCACCATGTTAGTCTAGATATTTCTTCATATAATGTTATGACAATAAATGATTTAATTCTAAAAATGAAGTTAAAACTGAGGTCGACCTTTTCTTCAATTTTAGGACAAGTTCTTCACAGTTCTCTCAATTTTATGCAGAATCATTTTAGAGACTTGTAACTATCTCAACTGCACAAATATATCCATACAAAGTGTCACACAATTGTTTATTTTTCAACGTACTCGATTGTTTTATTTTTATTGAAACCAACTAACAAAATATGATGCAGTATGCATACAGATTATCTATTATATGTTAATATAATAATGTTCAAATAGTAACGGTATATTATGAAGGGCTAATATTGATTTCGGTTGCTTGATAATTATGTCACCAAAATTGAATTTCCCCTTCATTTCCAGCCATTTTAATTGCGGAAAATTTATCGCACGCGGTTTCATTAGTTCACGTTGAGTGTTGTTGTTCGAGGGAAATGTCGTTGTTGTATTATTACACAAAACGAGATTTAAAATATCGTTCGCTTAGACCAATGATGTGAAAGAGATAATTCTATTTGCAGCTTATTTACCAATTTAAACAAGGCATATTTGTGTTTGAAGTTTCAAATTAAATGTTTCGAATTTAATTCTATTCAAACCGTTGGTATGAAAATGTAATTGTTCATTGTAGAAACCATGTTTAATGGATTATTCGATAATAAAACAAATGAATTTAAACGACAATTATGATATATATTTTAACATTCGATAGACAAAATTATGTGTAATTAATTAGCTATTTGTAACTAAAACAATAGGGTAATCCATTTCAAATTGAATGTAAAACTAATAAATATAAAACCACTTTGAACAATACATTTAAAATAACAAAGTTTAAATTCTAATTAATTCGATTGGTCGATCTGGAGACAATAACATTGGTAAATAATAAAAAAGCTACTTTTACAATGAACAAATAAACTAACAAAATACTTGTATCACCTAAAAAGGGAATTTAGAATAAAATATTAATGGACTTGCATGTTATATAAAGAGAATAACTAAAATATTAATTGATCGCCATTTCAGAAACAACCTAACAAACAATTCCCAAACGTAGATTGCGGCATAATTAATCGTATTATAACGTGAATCATATTCGATTTGGGACATGCGAACAATCAGGGTTAACGACACAGACGAACGTGGTGGCGTCGCGAACGATTCTATTTTTTCCCTTGTGCACAACCATGTGAATTTCATTACAACACTCGCGTAATTTATTAAGGAAGAACGGTTCCTTCAATTTCCAATGGCAGACATAAACCGTTAATATTTAACTAGTTTGTGGATCGATTCCGCCATGAAAATCCTGGTTTAATAATCAAAAATCAGAACGGAAATTACACACAATTACTCTTTTTACTAAAAATCTGAGTAATATGTATAATAGTGGCCATAATTATACCAACTTATTAAAATATATTATAAATTTGTGATGTACTACTTAAATTAGATGCCATTATCTATAATGTTTATTGTTTTTTCTGTTATTGTTGTGCCTACTACGAAATTTGTCAATCTAATTTTAGTTTTCTAATAATTGCGTACTTTTGTATTTTTCTATGGACAAAATTATGGGAACTTTTCCTTTACAGTTTTTTATTGCTCTTTATGAATTTTAGTCGCTTATTATATTATTTAATATTTAGTAGAAGTGAAACTGTAAGAAAAATTATAACTCAGTAAAACTACATAAAAAGTGATACCGAATGAAATTAGGTGGCGGTTCAATTATGCAATTTAATTCTACTTATTGAAAAAAAGATGCTCATAATAAATGTGTATAAACGATCCCAAACACAAATCTTGCCCGTTTCAATCTCTAGATGGTGACTTAAAACTTTTAAAACTCTAAACTTTATAAATATATCATAAAATGTTCCACGATAGTTTTTAATTTAGGATTTATTCGAATCAAGTGTGAGAGTAAATTTTCTGTGTAATTTCAAGAAATCCTTGGAGATGGACCACGTTAAGGTCATCTTGAACTCGTTCTAAAAATGAAGAAATAGCCTGATTATTAGATTACTAGAAGGAGAAATCAGGCAATAAATTTCATTAAAAAACTGGACACATAAATAAATTGAATGCAACGCAAATGAGTGACGGATTGCAAAGCATCCATGTTTTGTATTGTCCCTTCCAATCTTTAGACATAAACATTTTAGAAAATAGATTCTTCATTAAAATATCGTTTCAAAACTAAAGGTGCTATATTAAAATACAGCCCAATTCAGAAAAATATATGTAACATTTTATAGAATAAATACATAGTTATTTATATATAACTATATTAAACAATATAAGTAAATTAAGACAATGACCACCACTGTATGAAATTAAACTTATGTTAAAAATTCATTGAGAGACGTAATTTAGTTCAAAAATACTGGTTTCTCTTGAGCAACGATTACCATATGCAAATGGATTGTAACGCCGCTTTTACAATCGGACACAAACGTACAGGCGTTTCCTAACTGTACATCGAAATGTAATTAACGTGACTGAATTAAAGGGAACTATTTCAGTGGAAAAACATTGTTCCAAACGATTTTGTTGCGCGACGAATGTGCCATACAGAAATAGTTTGTGTCCAAGTTAGTTTTAATTTAGTCGCTGCAAATTTAGTTATATTTAGAATATTTACATAGTTTGAATTATTCCTAAATTAATTTCACATGATATAAAATTGTTTTCACAAAAAGGAACGTCCCTGCAATAAAATTGAACGTGAATTATTGACACGTAAAGAATACATACAAACGTTAGAAAATGAATGATTGAATAGCAGTCGAGTCCGGCGGAATCAATTTCACATATGACAGATCAAAGGATGAGCGTTCATGACCTACATTTTAAAGGAGTTTGGAACACGATGATCAGCGCTTCGAAGTCTATATTATTACATTTTTTACTATTTTTAACAGATAAGATAATATTTAAATTTTTAACGATTAAATGTATCAATGAATAAAAATGTTCTACCTAAATTATAAATCATAATTTTCACAACTTTACGACTATTTTTTATTTTACCACATTACAATAAAAACAATAAAAAACGATTAATTTTTACACCTACATTTTTTACTATACCTTTCCCATACTTAGTAACATTGAAAATAGAACAGATACATCCAATTTCTGTAGTATTTAGTATACAGTTTGAGGTATTAGAGAGTAAATGATTAGAAATTCAGACAAATAATTAATATTCATCAGTATCATTTCTTTAAACTAATAATGAGTTGGACCTCCACCATGATCCAGACACTTATTGACTCGCCTTGGCATTGATTCACATCATTCCATGCCACCGGTGACAAGTCTGGAGATCCTGCTGGCCATGGCAACAAATTTACATCAGAATGTAGGAAATATTCTAAAGTACCCATTGTAATATGAAGTCGGGAATTACTTTGTTGGAAAACTTGATTTTGACTAAACTCAAAACAACTACTTTTTGGCTGTCATACATACAAGCAATGCCACAGTCCAACAATTCGATATACAGATTCTTCATAAAAAATATGATTTTCTCCTTTTTCCGACTGTCATGTCGTCAAATATCTGGTGTCATTACTGGAGACAGTAAGAAACATATCCAAAACGTTGGATTCTAGGGTAAACACTTGGCATGGTAAGAGGGCTTACTTTTTCTGTAAACCATTGTACGAGTGGTTACAGAACGATGTCGAAAGCGTGGCTCAAACTTTTTTAGGTCAAACCCTCAAACTGTTGAAGACAGTGCTTCCGACTCCGGTTCATCCAATTTAAAATTGCCACAATCGCCTCTTTTAAACTAATAATTCACACTTATCAAACAGATTTAGATGATAAAAATATAAAATGAATGAAATAATCTATCTAATCATTTTTTTTTCTTCATGGACCTACTAAATATTATCAAAATTAGATCGCCTGATCTATGTTTTCTACTTCATGTGTCATGTTAATCTATTTCATTTTTTTACAAAATTTTATAATAGTAATTAACATTTTTACAGTTTATTCCATTTTTTATAAATTTTGGGTAAATTTCAAAAATTTTCAAATAATTTTACAATAGAACTGGACTTTCGTTATTTACTTGATAACAATTTTTTACAGATATTGATGAGATACAATTTTTATATTTTGCGATGTGTATTTTCCTGCTAATTTTAAAATTGTGACCTAGTAAAACAACTCGACACGGGTGAAAACTGGAAAAAAAAATCAGACGCCGCACATTTCGAGTGGTGCAAAGTGGAATGCAAAAGTCGTTCCAAGGGTGAATCAATCTTGGACGGGTTTAATTTTTAACGAGGTCGCTTGTTTCGGTCCTCATCTTGTCCTCCGTTAAAAAGGCTCTCATCCCACGGAACATAGAAGGTGAATGCACTGTAATCGACCAATATCTTGGCCACAATGCAACGTCGAGGTTGTGTTTGTGTTTACGCTCGAAGTGTATCAGTAGTGCGATAGATTGTTGTTGTTAAACGTTTGACCCGCGGGTCCTGATTTCACTGAATCGTGTAAGATTCAATGCGATAAAAAATGTTTACGCACAAGAATTTGGAATCCTTGAACGTTTCCTCAGCATCGATCGGACGATTAAAGAGTAACACGGTACATGATGCATTTACGTAACGCTTTTATAATTTAAAAGGGAATACGAAAATAGAACGGTTTCAGAAGTATGAAATTGTCGTGGGCGGAATCGATATTTTATTCTTGGCCATGTCTTGCAAAATTGTCTCCGCTTGAGGGAAAATTATCTCTTATAATAGAGACTGAAAAGGCAAGAAAACCTATAAAAAAATGCACTTTTATGACAACATGGAGAAACAGAGTAAAATTCATGAAAGAGCAGATTGTGGACTTGATGAAAAATTCTTAAAATGTTTTCCATGAACTGTTTAGAGTTTTAAAATTAGTTCATACACATTTTTTAAGGCTGCACAAAGATTTATAACATCTAAATGTTAATATTTAAGTATATTCTTATACATATTTGCTGTCATAAAATATCAAATAGAATAAATAAAGAAACAAGTTAAATAATATTATTTACAAAACTTTGTTATTAAATAAATATAAATATTTTAAAAATAACTATAATAAAATCCTAAAATATTAATTGTTAATTCCCAAACAAAAAAACAAAAAAAAATACCTAATTATATGATTATAATTATTAAAATTTAAATTGAAGAAGTGTAAAAATTAGAACTTATGAATTATTAAAAAAAGCAGGCACATAATTAAGATAATTGTAAATAAGACAAGATAAATAAAACTTCTTTGTTTGTTGCAACAAAGAACGTGAATAAACAATTTTGTTGGAAATCTGAGAGTATCATTTATAAATGGTTTCTAATTAACTCCTTGAAATCCTCATTAAAAGTTAGTAAACACGATATCAACCGGTTTCATGAAAGACATACATATTCAAATTCTCCAGTTGAGACACCTGTACTTTGTTCCACACTACACGGACGCACCTTTCATAATAAACTATCAATTATTTCTCTTCTATACTCCACTGTTATTCCATTACTTCAAACGCTGATTACTTCAATTTTCCCACTGGACTAACTGGTTATTTAGTAATGAAAACAATGCAATTCAAACGAATGCAAAGACGAAAGTACAAAAATAGCGAACCCAGCATCCCGTTCGAAATAAAAGCGAAATGATCATCGACAAGGGCAAGGTCAATCAAAATAGTCCCGCGGTTTAGGGATGGGATCCCCCGAATTGGATCGTAAAACGATGGTAGTGACAGGAAAGGTGCTCACCTTGTATCGAAAACAGCCAGCGTTTACTCAGTTTAACAACAATACCATAACACTTCCTGCTAAAACAACAATACACACACCTACACCAACTGTCAAAGTTACACAGCGAGTGACGTTTCGTACGGTTCGGACTTGGTGCGCATCTGGCGCAGGAACTGACACGATCTTTATTGTGATGGGATTAAAGTCAATTTTGATGTCGCGATTGTCTAACAGGAAACTTTACAAGTTGTCGAAGCGACTTCTGTAATTTCAATAATGTTCATTTTGCAGTTTCCGTGAAATAAAGTTACTCGTATTTACAGTTTCCTGTAATTTGTACATTATACAGTTTACAGTTTTCTGTAATATGTTTGTGAATAAGGAACAGATTAAATTGTAATTAGGAGAATATTTTTATGATATCATATCTGTGTAATATATTATCAGTCATACAAATGAGAAAAAAATCGAAATGATGCAAGGTCTTATTAAATTAATCCCTAATAATGCAAAAAGTATAAAGTTTCTTGATTTTGAATTTTGATATGTCTAATTATTTTATTTGGCAAGTTTTACAAATATTAGATTGTTTTAAAAATATCAAAAGATATATGTGCATTATCACGGATATGATTAAGAAGTTAATTATTTAAAATTCGATATAGATGAGACCATTTTAGTTTTGGAACATCAAAATGTAAACATATTTTAAAAATTAATACCTTTTATATGAAAATTAATTTATTTTTCATTCCATTAGATATATTTGTACATTTTTTTGTTATTGGATAGAAACAATCAAATTATAAGTTATAGTTAATAATAATATCAAAATAATTTTATTGTGTATTATAAATATATAATTTATTATTAATAAAAAAAATAATATTCGATTAAAATAAAAAATTGGACACAAGTATTGGGTAATATCATATAAACGAAATAAGTTTATTTATTCAAATCAATCATTTAACATCAATTTTTTTCTATATAAGGTTTCTTCACAGTTATGCGTCCAAGTGGGGCTACTTCACATAACCGATGTCTCACAGTTCGATTAAAAACATCTGCACCTAAATCGATATCCGTCTGATACGTTTATCGACATTTGTATTTGTTTTTCAAGTTCCATTGTTCTTTTTAGAAATATTTATTTCTTATTATTTATTTTATTTTATTGTATATATATATTGGATCTGATTTCTCGGCTTTTTTGATTAATAACTAAATAATGAAATTCTCGAGTCTTTATATACAAAAAAGAAATCTAAAAGATCTAAGTCAGCTACCCTCTAACAACTTGCATATTTTTTTCCTTAATTTAATTAAAAATACCAACCGAATTATTATGTACAGAAATCATTCTTAAAATAAGTACAAAAAATATTTCTTAAAATGTTCCTTTAATGGATGATACATCTCATGAGATGTGTGGATGATCTTTAATAAATAATCTGCAATACTGATACCGCCTTTTTAAATTACATTAAAAATGTGTTAATTAATATGTCTGTAAATTTGTGGCAATTCACCTAAAAAAGATTAGTAATTATTTTCCAGATAATAAATAATTCTACGTAATAAACCATTTGCTTTGTTTATTTTTTAAATCTTGTATCTTTATTGTTTTAAAATGTTATTGTTATAATACTATAAAAATACTATAACAAAAAAATCATAACATGTCTTCCTTATGTTTTATGAAATTATTAAATACATTGTGCAATTTTTTTATATAAATAAATATTCGTGAATGCTGCTGTCTTTGTTCTCCAAGTTTTCAAATGTTTTTGAGTATGATTCTCCAATTTTTTCCATACCGCAACAATAAAAAATAATAAACGTCTGATCACCACCATAAAGCAATTAAAATTTAATTAAAAATACAATATAATAAAATCGTTAAGAAATACACCGCTTTGTTATTATCAAATCAATAATTGTTTCAACAAAATCAGATGCAACCCCCACCTTGCAGAAATTAATCATGAATTAACTATAAATGTTCTACAACTCATACTAGCAACATCAATTCGCAAAACAACAATGAAGAAAATCTATATTATTTTGAATTCTGGAATTGTTATTATTGTGGTGGCTGCCGTTTTGGCGACTGTTTTAGTTCTTGTTTTAAAGGATGACGATACAGAAAGTGTATGTTTTGTTATATTGTTTATGTTATAAAGTCTATAAATTTAATTATTTTTCAGTCTCTGCCACCAGAAGTGGAGCTCAAAAATGGAAAAGTTTTCGGAAAGATTGAATATTCCAGACACCGTAATGTTGCGTATTACTCCTTCAAAGGAATCCCATTTGCTCAACCTCCAGTTGGTAATTTGAGGTTTAGTGTAAGTCATCCATTAACTAATGCCTAAAATTAACTACATAACTAATATTGTTTTGATTTTAGCCGCCAGTACCAGCGGAACCATGGAATGGAACACTGAATGCAACAGAATACGGTTCAAAATGTGTGCAATTTTCTGGTTCAGGAGGATCAGAAGATTGTTTGACAATCAATGTTTTCACTCCAAGTGTAAGTTTAAAAAAACTTTTATGGGCGTGACTTGATTAATTGATTTGTTTAGCTCACCGAGAAAAATTTGACTGTGATGGTGTGGGTTTATGGTGGAGCCTTTATTGCGGGAAGTGTTGATTATTATACACCCTGTACTATTATGGAAGAGAAAGATATTATTTTAGTCACTTTTAATTATCGAGTAGGAATTTTCGGTATGTATTATTAGAGTTTTTGAAGCCTAATATATTTATTAAATTTTTCAACCAAATGTATAAAAATGTATTTTTCTATTATATATTAATAAGTTATTTTGATATTCAATTAGGTTTCTTCTCAACTGAAGATGAAGTCGCTTCAGGTAATCAGGGGCTTAAGGATCAAATACTAGCTTTGAAATGGGTACACGAGAACATCGCACAATTCGGAGGATCTCCCGACAAAGTAACTCTGTTTGGAGAAAGTGCCGGAGCTGCATCCATTTCTTATTTGCTCCAGACTCCACTAACAACAGGTTTATTTCGGGCAGCGATTATGCAAAGTGGGTGCACTTTAAACCTGTGGAGTTTGGGGAGAGGAAAAAAGAAAGCCTTGTTGGAAGCTGCCAGAGTTTTGGGAATTGAAGCAACTGATTCGCCCACTTTATTAGAGGAGTTCAGGAAAATACCTTATCAAAATTTGAGTATAACAACTAGCACTGTTGATCTTAGTGTAAGATTCAGTAACTTATTTTTGTATTAAACTTTATTAAATTAATATATTTTTTTCAACAGCAAATGATTACTGGCAATCCGTTTAATGGTTTATTATTTAGTCCATCAATTGAACCTGAAAGTAACGAAGCTGTAATAACTGGAAGCAGCTATGAAAAGATGAAGAATGGCCAATTTCAGCAAGTACCAATGATTGTAGGATTCAACTCAGAAGAAGGACTGATGTTTTATGACAGTAAAATTATTATCTTTTTCAATAAGAAAGAAACTAATCAACCTATTTTTAGGTTTGGATGTATTCCTTACATATCTAATTACCTACAAGTTATTTCCGCAACGATTGGTACCGATAAGCATGAATGTTCAAGATGATTTAAAGAGAAAAGTAGGTACAATCATCAAATCCGAATATTTTAAAAGTAGCTTTAACAATACGGAAGAAAAAATGGAAGTCACAAGAGTAAGTACTTAAGCGATAATAAAAAATCGGTCCCTAATTAATTTATTTTAGTTTATTAGTGAGCACCAATTCGAACGAGGTATTCATAAATATGTAGAATTTAGTTCTAAATATGTACCAGTTTATTATTACAAATTTTCTTACTATGATGGTGACAGAACTATTCTTGGTAATTTTAATTCAATGAATAAATGAATAAAACTAGAGAAAAATTATTTTAATTTTTGTTTTAAGGTGCTGCTCATGGTGAAGAGTTGGATCATTTATTTGGTGCAGAATATTCATCAATAACCCCAAAAATGGTGAAGTTATGGACAAATTTTGCTAAACATTTAAATCCAACAGTGAAAGTAGATTCTAAATTGGAACATACAACTTGGTTGTCGTACAACGAGAGCAAAAGTTATTTGGATATTTCGACATCTTTGAATATCATGACGGGTGAGGTATATCCCCGAATTAGTTTTTGGGATGATCTCTATAAAGAATATGGAAATGAACCCTTTGATACTTATTAAAATAGGTTTAAGTTATTTATTGTAATATATAATATTACGTACTGTGATAAATTGATTTAATAAATTAAATAATGCATAATTTATTGTATTAGATTGTAGTTGTGGTAGGTTAAAACTATCATAAATTTATAAAACAACAGAACTGAGATAATTAAGAAAGATACGGAAAATAAGCCCCCATCATTGTCTTTTTGATTATCATATTAAATATCTAAATACTTTATGATAAAATCAAGGGATTATGTTGTTGTTAGTAATCTTAACACACATATATAATGCAAAAATCAATTTAAACTATTCACTTACTATATCTAAAATGAGGAAGAGTTATATTATTTTGATTGGTGTTGTTTCCACCCTTTTAGTGGTTGCTGTTATAACCACCGTTTTAGTCCTTATTTTAAAGGATGACAATGAAGAAACTGTAAGTTATATATTTATATTTTTAAGCTAAATAAATATTTAATTTTTACCAGACACCACCAGAGGTCACATTGAAAAATGGGGAAGTGTTAGGAAGTATAGAATATTCACAAAATCACAATGTTATGTTTTACTCCTTCAAAGGAATACCATATGCTCAGCCTCCAATTGGGGATTTAAGATTTAGTGTAAGTTACTCTAATATTTAAAATTTATTTCATGGCATAAGTATTCATTTGAATTTAGCCACCATTACCAGCGAAACCATGGAATGGAACCTTAAATGCAAAAGATTACGGTTCTAGGTGTGTCCAATTTCTGACTCTTATTGAAGGATCCGAAGATTGTTTGACTATCAACGTATTCACTCCAAGCGTAAGTGTTGTTAAAATATTTTTGAATTTAACCTGAGATATTTGTTTCTCCAGCTCACCAAGAGAAACATGACAGTGATGGTATGGGTACATGGTGGAGCTTTTATTTTGGGAGAAGCTCGACAATATCCACCGGATACTTTTATGGAAGAAGGGGATGTTGTTTTAGTGACTTTTAATTACCGGTTAGGAATTTTTGGTAAGTATCTCTACCTGCGCAATTAGAAGCAAAAATATCTTTATCAGTAAGCATAATAAATAAATATTGGCCAGAATTAATATAATCGATTGTATTATATTTTTATCACCGACATCACCCAATATTGATTCTTATCAATTAATATTTTTTATCGATCGATTATCTAGGATTCTTCTCAACTGAGGACGAAGTCGCTTCAGGCAATCAAGGGCTTAAGGATCAAATTCTAGCTTTGAAATGGGTCCAAGTAAACATCGAACAGTTCGGAGGATCCCCAGACAAAGTGACCGTGTTTGGAGAAAGTGCAGGATCCGCATCTATTTCTTATCTACTTCAAACCCCTTTAACAACGGGATTATTTAGGGCAGCGATTATGCAAAGTGGCTGCACTTTAAATTTGTGGAGTTTGGGAAGAGGAAAAAAGGAAGCCTTGTTGGGGGCTGCCAGAGTTTTGGGAATCAATGCAACGGATTCGCCCACCTTATTGGAGGAGTTCAGGAAAGTACCTTATCAAAATTTGAGCGTTGCAACTAGTGTCGTTGATGTTTCAGTAAGTAATGATTATATTTATTATTGGTCAAAAGATTAATTAATGCAATTTCAAAACAGAAAATGTTCCTCGACAATCCCTTCAACGGTTTATTGTTCAGTCCATCAATTGAACCTGAAAGTGACGAAGCTGTAATCACTGGCAGTAGTTACGAAAAAATGAAAAATGGTCAATTTCAGAAAGTACCAATGATAGTAGGTTTCAACTCAGAGGAGGGTCTGATATTTTATTCTGGTAAGATATTTGAAAAAAATTTAATTACAATATAAAACAACGAGTATATTTAGTTATAGAACTGCTTCTCACCTACAATGTATTATATACTCTATTTCCCGAACGATACGTCCCAGTAAGTATGCACGTTGAAGAAAGCTTGAAGAAGGAAGTAGGTAGAATAATCAGATCCGAATATTTTACAAACTTCCTTAATAAGACTCAAGAATCAATCGACCTCACGAGAGTAAGTTAAAAAACTTGTAATAAAACATTTGATCACAAATAATTTTATTTCAGTTTATTAGTGAACATCAGTTCGAAAGGGGCATTAATAAATACGTTGAATTCAGTGCAGAATATGTACCAGTATATTTTTATAGATTCTCTTATCATGATGGAGACAGACATATTCTTGGTAAATTTACGTGAAAAGTTAAAATTTTATTAATAATATTATAAATTTAAAGGTGCTGGTCATGCTGAGGAATTACTTCACTTATTTGGTCACCAATATTCAGATTTGACACAAAAAATGGTAAAGCTATGGTCAAATTTTGCAAAATATCTAAATCCTACACCAGAAGTGGAATCTAAATTGGAACATACAACTTGGGTGTCATACAATCTTAGCAAAAGTTATTTAGATATTTCGACAAATTTGAATATGTTGACGAGTGTTGTAAATTCTAGAATTGATTTCTGGGATAACTTGTATAAAAATTATGGAAACGAGCCATTTGATACATATTAACATAGAGTATTGCTGAAATGTTAATCTAGATGATGTTGTATATCATGGTAATATTTTTGTACTGTGTACAATATATTCATTAAAAAAAACTGTGTTTAATTTACCCAGTAATTATAAATTTAGATTTGTAGATGGGCAAATTTTTAAACTAGTGTAAACATTTATAAAAAATTAAACTATAGAGTTTTGATAATAATCTGCAGGTTATATAGATTTAATCTTAAGTACACAATAAGTACCCACAGTATACTTAAAATAATAAATTATCTTAGAATCTAATCATAGTAATATAATTTTTTGTTAATTAATAAAAGTTATATTTATTAAACTGGAGATTGTATAAATATAATCTTAAATGGCTACCCACTTGAAATAACCTATTTTCATCTAATCATAAAAATCTATTTTTTATTATAGATCTATTTTGTTTGCGAAACAAACAAAATTTATTTATAAATCTGTTTAATAAAAATACTAATTTACAGCAAGATTATTTCAATTTTCATTAGTTATTCTTTTAGATAATTCATGTACGTTTAATATAAAATTTGTATCATTATAATTATTATTATGATAATTATTGGTATTATTTTCATTTGGGCCATTTTCCGAGTTAATTACAAATTTGTGTTTTCTATTTATTTATTATTTTACTTGAAGCAGCGCCCAGAAAGAATGGCAAGGAACTCGATGACTTCCAGTACATTTAACACAAACAATGTGGTCGGAATTTGAAATAACATTTTAATTAGTATAAATTAGATTATTTTAAAATAATAAACGACAAACAATTTTAATCTTGTCAGATCATATCTGCATAATATATAACGTGTGCCACAGGGAGACTGATAGTTCTGATCATAATCATGTTTAAGCTTTTGTTACTTACTTTGGGATTAACCTCTGTTCCGGGGTTTAGACTGCGAAATCTTAAGGTATGTATAAAAAACATAGAATTAATTTTTAAAATTAAATATTTATTTTAGGAGCCTCCAGTTGTTACTATTAAAAATGGGCAAATTTTGGGGACGAGTGAAATTACAAGTAGGGAAAGTAAGGAGTACTTTGCTTTTAAAGGAATTCCATATGCCAAACCACCTGTAAAGGAACTAAGATTTAAAGTAAGTATAATAAATTATTTTGCCTTATGATTACTAATGTAAGTTGTAGTCTCCAGTCCCAATAGATAATTGGGAAGGAACTTTAAACACCACACAATTTGCTAATTATTGTATACAAGTAGCTGGTAATGGGGGAGTTGAAGATTGTTTGTACATAAACGTTTTCACCCCCGATGTAGGTATAAATAAAATTTTATACGAACAAAATTACATTCTTTATTGCAGTTGGAAAAGAAATATCTACCAGTAATGGTGTGGATTTATGGAGGAGCCTTTATAACGGGAAAATCAAATAATTTTCAACCAGATTTTTTTCTCGAAGAGGATGTGATAGTGGTTACCTTAAACTACCGGATTGGAGCATTAGGTAATATTATATAAGGAGTTGTTTTAGTTCGTTCTTTAATTTTATTTTTAGGTTTCTTTACAACTGGCGATGAGGTTGTGTCAGGTAATGCAGGGCTAAAATATCAAATTTTGGCATTGAAATGGGTACAAGACAATATTGAATTTTTCGGTGGAGATCCCAAAGCTGTTACTGTCTTTGGGCAAAGTGCTGGTTCCGTTTCCGTGTCATACCTATTGCAGACAGAACTGACTACAGGTAAAAAAATTAGTTGTTTAAAAGGCACAGACAAGAGTAAATAATTTTGTAGGATTGTTCAGAGCTGCGATTATGGAGAGTGGTTCAAGCTTAAATCTTTGGGCTCTATCTAGAAATAAAGAGAAGATAATGAAAAATGTTGCCAAATTTTTCAATATTACAACCACTAACAGTCAGGAAATGGTGGACGGATTACAAGGAGTAAACCCTCATTTTCTAACTTTAATTGGCGATTTAGCAGAGTCTGTTGTAAGTTAAAATGTTATGATTCTATGAATCAAGTTTAAAAGTGACACTTTAGACAATGGTTCTTGGGAATCCCTTACACGGTCTTTCGTTTAGTCCAACGACAGAATCTGAAGTAGAAGGTGCTGTCGTGACAGGACATAGTTACGAAAAATTAGTGAATGGACGTTTTCAAAAAGTTCCAGTTATTTTAGGCTTTAATTCAGAAGAGGCTAACATGTTTGAAGATGGTAAATACAAATTTTAACATTTGAATCGTGCGTCTTTGAGTTTTTTAAATTTTATAGAGACAGATTTGGTGAAATTTTATTTGCTCGGAAACCAGATTGTTACAAATAGATTTACTCCAATTGATATGAACGTGGACGAAAGCAATTTCGATCTAGTTGGTAAACTTATTTATGACGAGTATTTCCCGAAAGGAATGCTAAACTCTTCTACATCAGATATATTCAGGGTATAGATCTAATAATTTTCTAAATAATTTTATATATTAAATAATTTTTAGTTCATCAGCGAAAGTCAATTCGAAAAACCCATTTACAAAATGGCCGAGCTGTATTCAAAACATGTTCCAACCTATTTTTATCGTTTTTCATACTACGAAGAAGGATCTCATATAGTTCCAGGTATAAATGTTTCCAATACTAACACTAAATACATATAAACATTACATTTTTAGGAGCTGCACACAATGATGAAATGTCGTATCTTTGGGCAAACGAAAACAGACCTAATCATCCATTAACTAAAAAAATGGTGAAACTTTGGACAAATTTCGCAAAGACTACGTAAGTTTAACAATTATTTCTTGATGTAACATAAAGTATTAACAAACTTTTTAGAAATCCTACTCCCGAAGTTGATGCTGCTTTGGATAACGTCCTTTGGGAATCTTTCGGGCACTCGAATAAATACTTGAACATCGATGAAACTCTCGTTATCACAGATAAAGATGTTAATACAAGAATGAAGTTCTGGCACGATTTGTACGAGAAATATGCGAATCCGCCTTTTGACACTTATTGATTCTTTAACTTTCCTGTAGAGAACATTTATTGAATAAATTTTATTATTCTTTTAATAGGAGTTTTAAATTCAATTCACTGAATTCTCCCAAAAAATGGTCATATTAAATCAAATTTAGTATTCCTTTATCGTTTTATATCTACTAGTGATAAATTAACAGTAACCTTGTTTAAAATGTAATTATTGAGGATTTATAGATATGAAACAAATATTTATTGTTTTATTGGTAAGCACGCGACTAATGCTAATTATAAATTATTATTACTTGTTTATCAATTTATTTTTATTTCATACAATAATTACATTAAACAGTTCTATTAATTGGAAGGTACAAAATTATAATTATTTCAGGGCAATTATATTCAATATTAATACTTCATTTCTAATAGATTATTATTAAAAAATCAGTTTCCTATTACCTGAAAAAAATCTAAATTGTTTCATAGGTAAGCACGCGACTGTTGCTAATTATAAATGATTATTACTTGTTGATTAATTTATTTTTATTTCATACTATAAGGTGCTTGAATAAGTTCTCGCTGTTTTTTTGTGAAAATCAATGCTTTATTTACACAATGTGGTGCACAACACGTCACTCAAAGTACAGCCCATCACAAGACACTACTTTTTCCCATCTTTCTGGCAACAAATGAATGCCTCGTCGAAAAAACGAAACGTCTTTTGCGGCTATCCAAGCATCTATTCACATCTTCGTATCTTCATAAGAACGGAAGCGCTGTTCAGCCAGGCCATGTGCCATTGAACGGAATAAATGAAAATCAGAAGGGGCCATGTCCGGTGAATATGGCGGGTGGGGAAGAACTTCCCATTTAAGGGTTTCCAAGTATGTTTTCACCGGCTTTGCGACATGCGGCCGAGCGTTGTCGTGCAACAAAATCACCTTGTCATGTCGCTGCTCGTATTGCGGCCGTTTTTCCTTTAGGGCTCGGCTCAAACGCATCAATTGCAGGCGATAGCGATCTCCCGTGACGGTTTCCTTTGGTTTGAGAAGCTCATAATAAACAACGCCCAGCTGATCCCACCAAATGCAAAGGAGAAGCTTCGAACCATGGATATTTGGATTTGCGCAGGGTGTTGATGTATGGCCGGGCTTACCCCACGATCTCTTACGCTTGGGGTTATCATACTGGATCCACTTTTCATCGCCCGTCACGATACGGTGAAGAAAACCTTTCAAGCAGCAGTTCACACGTGAGACGCCTCCGTTCGATATCTCTCGGCTTTAACTCGTACGGCACCCAATGTCCTTCCTTCTGGATCATTCCTAATGCTTTCAAACGTTTGGAAACTGTTGAGTCATCCACTCCTAATGATTTTCCAAGGCCGGCTAGCGTCTGACACGCGTCTACATCAAGTAATGCCAAATCAATTCTTCGTCTTTAAACTTTTTCGGTGCGCCAGAACATTCTTTATCTTGAAGATCAAAATCGTCATTTTTGAACCGTCGAAACCAGTCTCTGCAAGTCGTTTCCGACAGAGCATGTTCCCCATACGTCTCAACAAGAATTCGGTGTGCTTCAGCTGCTGATTTCTTCTGTATAAAATAATGCAATAGAATTCCCCGCAAATACTCTTTTCGTGGCAAAAACTCGACATCTTTAAGCACTCAGAACAAAATGTGGTTGACACTGTGGCAAACAGAAACACACTGGCGTTCAAGAATACGAACAGTATTTCCTGGAAATGCGTTCGTTTCAGAAATATCATCCACTTATATTACTGGAAAGGCCATCTGTTAGAAAACAGCGAGAACTTATTCAAGCACCTAATATAATTAAATTAAACAGTTCTGTTACTTGATAAAGTACAACATTATATTTATTTGATGGGGTTTATAATTATAATATTGATATTTCACTTATACTAGATTATTATTAATAGAATCAATTTCTAATTATGTGAAAAAATCGTATGATTGCTTGTTTGTATATATTATCTAAATTGTTTTGATATAAATAAGGCAAGCAAATAAATTATTGTCATGACGTACAAAACTCCTTAATCATCACAAATTATTAGATGACAACAAACGATTTCTTAATAAGAAAAAATGACATATTAAGATTATAATTCCACGTCTGATATATGTATATCAAAAAGATAATCACTGCAATAAAGTCTTTTTATTTTTATGTGTTTACATAAAGATTGCACATTGTAAGGGAATTCGGGAAGTGACTGAAATAAAACTCGGTTACATGTAAAAAATCATACTCAATAGGATCATGACAAACAAAGTATACAACACTGATATGACATGAATACAATCTTGTATTTAAAATAGAGCTAACATGCTAATATAATTTCGGCTTAAGCGATATAATTTAAATAAAATATTGCTTCTCTTATGACTAGTTTGTGTGAGCAGTGATTATATAATAGTTCAACATATTTTACACGTAGGTACATATTTAAGGAATGTCCGTCGTGGGGAGTCGATCGGAATGATTTAAGATTAATTTGAACATGTACTGAAAAATCTGGAATTATAAGTTAAAATTTCGGTGCTCTTTGTTGGAGTAAATGTGCAAAAAGCCAAAATGTAAAATTTTTCGATGTTTCTGTTGGCACAAAATGGGAAGGTCGGATTTTTAGTTTTGGCACCTTGCTATATTTATTTTGTAACTTGTAAAAATACGAATTTACTAAAACCAGTCGGACACAATAATGTAAAAAGTTATGCAAAAAATGTGAAATAGATCTAGAGTTATAATTATTTTGGCTTTCTACATATATATTCTTGAGGTACAGTGACTAATGCATATTTACAAGAAAAAAAGCTGCCTTTTTATTTATGACATTCATTAATTAACTATAATTTTAAGAATTACACTTAATGGGCGGATAATTTACATCATCTTTCTATTTACAAACGTTAATTTAACTTATCTAGTTTTATTTTTCGCACTTTAATGGAAACACGTGGGTAATGCTTGACAGGAAAGAAGAATTTTTAGGTTCATAACGCCAGAAACCCTGTATCGTGGCAGTATTTAGGAAAAACTGTGCAACAGACAAATCTCAATCTTTCCTAGTAATTTTGTAATTGAAGGTGTAGGAAAAATTATCAGGCAGTTATTTATTTTTTAACTCAACATTGGTCCATGTTAATCATGATCAGTTTTAAGCAGTATTAGATTCAGATTGATTTTTGCCTTTACAAACTTGTTAGTCGATTTTGGCACATTAAAGGTCAGAAACATAAAATAACATTTACCCACTTATAAAGCTTCTAATTTTTTTCTATTGATTGTAATTGATTTTTTTTCATGTCAAAGACACTCACATTGTATTGCTAACAGTAGGTTTATCTAAACATTATCAACAAATCAGTTTTGTCAATAATTGATCAACCTTTTAAAATTATTTACAATATATTTGTCACAAACGAACATACCTAAACTAAAAGGAGATCATTCTTATATTACTCACAACGCTGAAAATGTTTTAGAGCTTGACTAGATTACGTGAAGCCCTGTCTCCGCAGCTTCTCCCCGTCGTAGATCTTCGACGTCGTCTGCTTCTTCATCTCGTCGTTCACTACTTCCTTCAACATGCCCCACAGAGCTTCCTTGTCCAACAGAATATACTGATCGTTTTTAATTTCAGGAGCAAAAGTGGCCGGAGGCTCTTCACTAGTAACGGCGTGACGTTCCAACTGCGACGGCACCTCCTGAACCTCAACGTTGATGTGCTTAGGAGCTGCCAAGATTGTTTCCGCTATCAATTCTTTTTTTGGCATTTTTACAGTTGGTGCAACCGATTTGGTGAAAGGTTTTTCCGTCGTTTTCAGTTTCAGATTGTCGAACTTATCCCTTGTTACTTCGTCGTCGTCCAAAATAAAATTGTCGTGGATCATGTTTTCCTGTGAGTTATCGGTTGTGGTGATTGCAGGAGGGTCAGTTGAGGAAGTTGCAGCGAAAAAGGAATCTGTTATGGCGCTATCAGTTTCAGTTAAATTAGAAATCGACTCGTTATCCACGTTGATTGTGTACGTGGCGACGCTTAAAATATTTAATAGTTGCGTATGAGTCGTAGTTTCTTCCGTGGTACTTTTCACAGTCGTTTCTGGCGTTGTGTTCACAACTTCCGGAGTAGTGGTGGCGCTTGTGCTTGGACTAGTTGTGGTGCTTGATGTTGTACTTGGACTCACTGTTGTTGGCGTCTGCGTTACCTGACATTCACCAGTGTCATCGAACATTCTGTCCTTCTCATCTGTCGAATTGCTGCCAAACCAAGTAATCATATCATCCTCCGTAATCGACTTCAATAGGTTACTATTGAATTTGGCGTGGAAGAAGGTCTCTGCAGCCAAATCTTCTCGGGTGGCAGGATATATTTTTGCATAAGCAGGTCGGAGCGACGAGATGACGTAAGCACTCCTCGCTGTGTATTGGATGCAAACGGGACAAGTTGTGGACACGTTGGCAAAAATGAACCACAATCTGTTCGCGTTGAAGCTGTGTTGCATTTCTGCCATATTTTCAGGTGGTGTTAAGAGTTGCGGCGGCGCAATTGCCAATTCGTACCCCGAGAATAAGCTGACTTCCATTCGGAGGACTCCCGAAGGAAGAGATCCCTTCCATCTAAAAGATATTGCGAATTAAATGGTGATTTCATAAATGTCTCATAAACTTACTTGAAACATGTTTTGATTTTGAGTGCCGGAAGTTTGCCTTCGATTTCTTCGACTGAGCTCCTATCGGGCAGGATTTCCTGTGTTACTCCTGACCACAGTTCCAGCAGGGATGTTTTTCTTTTCGTACTGTAGGTTGAATAAGAAATTTTTCCCTGAAACAGGCCACGAAATATTTAATGTGATAGTCATTTTCTTGAGTGATGATTTAGACTCACTTGGACGGTGGCGCATCCAGCTCCGGTGGCATAAACAAAAACTTTCGTAGGTAAACTGGGCAAATGAAGAACTTGCTCTCTCTTGTCGGTTCTTAGTTCGATTGTGTCAGTCAGCTCCATGCCGGAGGTGGCCAGTGAAACTGTCAGGGATCGATGGCGGTCCCTAGTTAGCGAGTCGTATTGGGAGAAAACACGAACGGCGGTGAAAAGCAGCTCGTGGTGTTTGTCGAGCATATGGGAGCGGTAGAAGAGATAACGGGACACACTTTCCGCTGCCTTCAGATCGCCAATGAGACAGAAGGTCGAAAGAGCGTAGAGCGACGCTTTGTACTCTTCGGCGGTGGCTAAAATAGTCCAGAATGTCGAATTAAATTTTTTGATATTTTGGTTACATTTAGAAAAATGCCAATGTAATGTAAACGTAGATCTGATAAGACTTTATTATCACTGATGTTTTATTATTGTCAATTTATCTGATCTTTTATAAATTTAATTTTTAAATTTTTTGTGTTATATATAATAAAAGATTATTACTATTGTTATTACTTTATTATTGCAAAATTTTTATTTATTTATTATTTATAAACTTTGAATCTTGACCTATCAATATTAATGTTATATTACCTTGACAACAAAGCGAAAAAATCAATTAAATTTTAGATACTAGTACAAATTAATTTATAAACAATTAGTTGAAAACAAAAACATAAAATTTAAACGCAATCTCATAAATTTATATTTAGCACTCACCGACTAGTGGTTCCTTTAAAGTTTTTCCAGACTCCGTTTCGTATAGCCAATCTGCAGCGTCCCTCCTGGGCATGAAATGCGGCCATCCGAATTCCCCGTCTTCGGTTGTCGAAGCGTTCCTCAACTTTTCGATGGCCCAGGCTGCCGTGGCACTCCTGACCAACACCAGAGCTAAAGTAACAGCCGCAATGGTGTCCGGTGATTCGACTTTTGGCAAACTGTTTTCCAAGAATATTTTCGCCTTTTGCAGCGTGTCTGCGTCGCTGTCCGTCTCGATGCCGATTTCGTACAGTGTTATCAACGTTTCGGCCGTGATTTCGGTGACGTGTTCCAGCATGACGGTCTCTTCCGTTAAGTTTTTCCTGAAACAAAAATGAAGTGACTCACGAACATGGAAAAACAGTAATAAAATATCCTTACTGAGTGACGGGGTTGGTGAGTTTGGACGGGGGCAGCTTAACGTCGGCGGGCAGTGGGGTAAAACGACCGTCGTCCTCCTGCCTAAGCTGGACCCAGCGCTTGATGGCCTGGATCAGGTCGGGGTCGACGGCGAAATATGTCTGGACTTTTGTGAGAGCTTCGAGCGTGTAGACCGTCGCCCTGTGACTGCCCAACATCTGGTGTTCGCTGAACGAATTGTCCACTTTACGGAACGACAATATCGTCTGGACCTTCACGTGGGAACAAAAAATTACAAGTTTTATTTAAAGTTTTTACAAGCAACAATGAACTTACGTGGCCGGGTAGTTTTTCGAGGGCTTCGATCCGTTCGGTTTCGTTCACTTTGCCTCCCAAATGCTGGATGGTGAGCAACGAAGTTAGAGAAGCTAGCGCTGCGGTGAGACCGGTGCCTTCGATTTTTTTGTTCAATGTCGGCAAGGCCAGTCCTCCGGTGATTGACAGATCTCCCCATTCGGAGCCGGGAACCATGGATTTGGGGGTGTCCAAGTGGAGGACTTGAGAGAAGCCAGATTCCTCGTTGAAATTCCAAATTCTGAAAAAGAAATATAGTAGTTTAATAATTTTAATTTAATATGGGCTCATTTTTTTTTAAATGTGACAGTCTCATCGAGAATTGTTTCGGAAAACCAAAAATAATAAAATATAGGGTATTCTATTTAAAAATTCGAAAACGGAACCATTTTCGGACACGTAACATCCGAAGTGACCGAAAAGTGAAAAATAACAAAGTAGCCCTTCATTACTGTAAAAAATGGAGCTACTTTTTGCAAGAGAACACGAAAACTGGACGGATGGACAATGGAAAACAATTTCGTATTACGATGACATTTCATGGGTGAGAAAACCAATTAATGAAAGATATAATCTCAAGTACACTAGACCTACTGAGCTTGGCATGGTCCCACTGGTTAAGACAGACGAGAGATAATGGACATCGTGACATTCTGGAGAATCATAAGCTTCCATTTGACGAAGATAACATGAGATTAAGGTAGACCTTCCAGCACGATAACGATCCGAAATACATGTCTAAGTTAGTTAAAGAATGGTTTGTTTCTTAATGAGTACGGTCTTGGCCGGCATAAAGCCTAGACTTCAATCCAATTGAAAACCTTTGGGAGTTGCTGTACTATCGCGTTCATAAGTGGTCTGTCACTTCAATGACGTCAGGCCGTAAACGGTCACATTCAGTATTACCGTGCACTACCGACTCGATGTGGTGGGGAGTCGGCATATGAACGACCATCAATATGTCAAGATTTTTAGAAACAAATTAACAACTGAAAAACTATTGTGTTTGGGACATGCTATAGACATTTTATTTATAATTATATATAAAATTTAAAAATACAGAAATATCAAGTTGTACTTTGTAATTATGAGTAATTAAATATATAAGAAAAAATATTATTTTTGTTTTTTCCATATTTTCTAACTCTCAAGACGCTTTTATATTTCTGTTAAATGATTATAGATAGATGTAAATGTCTGATACCATATAACACATCGTTCAATAAGTCCCGAGGTTAACCCAGAAATGGTCCTAGTAGTACCAAACTGGCCACATTTCCCTAGAGTATGAACCTTTACATGAAACGTGTAAAAATTTTACGTTGATTGGACCACAAACATCAGAGTTATCGAGGTTAGAGTAAAGTGTTGTAATTTCTATGAAAAATTGAGAAAAGCGAGTTTCGCGTGTTGATAAAACATTGTTTTTTAATGAGTAAAAACACCATAAAAGCCCAGCAATGGCTTGAAAAACATTACCCGGACTCCTCTCCATCCAAAACCAACGATGTGACGGTGGTATGCAGAGTTTAAACGTGGTCGTACGGACACAAACAATGCGGAACGTTTGGGTAGGCCATTGGAAGCCGTTACACCGGAAAATGTGAGTGAAGTGTTAAAAATCATAATGAAAAATCGTAAAGTGAAGGTCCGTGAGATTGCAGAAATGACACAGATATCATCTGGAAGCGTATTTACTATCCTTCATGAAAAATTGAGCATGAAAAAGGTTTTTTCCAAGTGGGTACCGCAATTGCTTTCAGTGGAACAAAACAGCAAGCCACAAGTCCATGAAAACAAAGGCAAAATTGAACGAGTTGGGCTTTGATTTGCTTCCCCACCCCCTGTATTTATCAGATTTAGCCCCTAGCGACTACTGGCTCTTTGCTGATCTCAAAAAAATGCTCCAGGGGAAAAAATTGGCTCTAATGAGGAGGCCATTGCCGAAATTGAATCCTATTTTGAAGCAAAAGATAAATCCTTTTATAAACATGGTATAGAAATGTTGGAAAGGCATTGTAACGATTGTATCACTCTAAAAGAAGATTATATTGATGAATAAACATGATTTTTGAAAAAAAAAAAATGTTGTTTTCGTTGTTAGTCTCGGGATTTATTGAACGATGTGATTATATTAATAAATAAACATGATTTTAAAAAAAAAAAAAAATGTTGTTTTCGTTGTTAGTCTCGGGACTTATTGAACGATGTGTTATATGTCTAGTCTAGTCAAAATACTCTCATAAAAAATATAGCTTTTCAAAGTAATATACAATTTGTATAAATATTGCTTTCCTATGAAATCAGCACAGCAGCAAATTTTATCTTTAAAAATTTGTTATTCACAGAAAAAGTATAAAATTTTTGTAAAAAATCTGTATAATCGATAGCAGACAATTTTTTATGATTGTAAAACGTTGATTTGTGCAATTAGCCAGTCCCCTAAACAGCGATTTCATTAATTGTCGCGTCGCATCGACCGCCCTAATGAAATACAACGCTTACGGATGTTTCCAGGTCGGTGAACATGTCGAAATCGAAAATAAAATTTTACTGACACGGCCGTTATTAACCGGGCACTCCCTAATGGCCAAGCCATCAGACCGAATTTTTTCAACAGGAAAAATATCGAATGATGCAGCAAATTAATGGAATCGGTGGCAATGCTGAATAGTTGGAAGATAGCCAGTATAACGAAAGGGGATTAAGACCTGCGTCGATAACATAAAAATGTTCGTAACAGAGAATAAAGTTTGAATAATCCTTAATCAACTCTGTTTTAAATAAGCGGATTTCGTTCGTTAAATATAACAAACGAACAAGAACATTAAAAAAAATTATTGATAAATGGCTGAAAAAATAAAAGATACTATGCATTTTTAGTGGCCGCACCACGATAGATCGGATGTCGGAGTCCATCAATCTGCCGTTGCGTTGATAAATCGTCGAACGCGTCCATAAATAATTGCTTTCATATTTTCTATAGGAGCAAATCTGACGGTAAAATTCGGTCCCGGAATTAATTGTTATCTATGCCGTTCGGTAAGTTGGAACCGCGCTCGTTAATCCACTTGTCTATAACACGGAATCCAATTTTGTTTCCATTTCACACTACGTTTGTTCGGAGGTTTTTTTTTTATTAATTTTATTTTAATTCGCGTTTTTTTCACTAGATTGAGTTTAATGGTTGCGTTACTAAATCCACAAAGATTTCCGTAGCGCGGCACCCGCTTTTTATCGGTAATTCGAATTATCGTTTTTCGATCAAATAAAACGTAATGTTTATTTTTGCAGTCGTTAAATGTAGCAATTTGTGCGTTTCCACCGAATACTCCAACAAAGTATTTTAATGTCGTCGGAAACCGGCTGCATTCACACGATATTTCTACCAAATGCCGCTACATAAACCAACTTGTATCGTAAAACTTATCGTCGAGCAAAAATGTCCCACGCAGCGTTTTAGACTTAATAAAAACGTATTTCATGTAAGATGAAATTTAAATAAACACTGAAATAAATATCTTTTATCACCGATAAACAGTGGTGGCCACTCACAAGAGGCAGGAGAGACAGTGCCTCACTGATAAAAATAATCTAATTAATATAACCATGATATTAAAAAAATATTTTTTTATTTTTATTTTTTAAAATAGAATGTAATTTAATATTTAAACAAAGGTAGGGGACTCATACGTTATAAGACAATTAAAGAAGCAATATCAATTTAATATTAAATTTCAATGTATTGCCTCCTTTCGCCAATTCGTTTCCTAAGTCAATCTTGAATATTTCCATTTAGTTTCATGCATGCGCTTCAAGGTTGGGCTATTGTTTCAAAGTTAGAAGAGTTGAAGCGTGCCTCTAGCCAATGAGATGACACCAAATATCGATATATACAAAGTTCCCGAAGATTGCTGATCTTCCAGTTTTAAAAAACTACTTAATCCTGTGCGTATCTGATGGATTCTGTCGTAGAATAGTTTTTAATATCGCATCTCTTTTTTATTACAATGTGGCGTCAATCAGTAATAAAACGAAATAATTTATTAACATGCCGTTGAATGGTGGATTTTTTATTAAATAAATGTGTATTTTCAATTTAAGTTAATATGAAAAAATGTTGTTAATCCAATTCCAATTTGAATGCTTTAATAAATACGAGACAAGAAAATATGGATTTAATATATCCTGATTGACTAACAGTAATAAATAACATAAATTATTTTGTTGGTCATATCTTTTATTTTCAAAGGGTAGTGAAGATATTTCGTATAAAAGGCGATCTTGCGGACTAAATTTTAATGATCATTACCTGAATTCTGCAAGGCTGCCCCAGGACGACGAGAAACCGATGTTCTGGATTTTAATTTTTTTGTCCATCCGCCATTTCAGAAGGGTGTTGTTGTGGGGTACGGACCCGTTACCAAAAGCGATGGTGTTTTTTTCCCACGTCACCCAAAAGGTCCTCCATTCGTCCTTCGACAGAATTCCAGGTGTTTCGATTGATGTCAACTGAATGCCATAACCTGGAAATATTTTATTAACATATTTTATATTAAATTTTAGTGATGCATAATTTAATTTTCAATAAATGGACGATAATGAAAACGGACGCAAATAATTAAATTTAATGTCGAATATATACTAAATATTAAATACTTGTGAATAAATCATTTAAACTAAATTAATCAACTGTTTATAATTTTATTTGATTTGAATGACCATCATTAAAATGCATTTGCAAAAATATTAAAATATCAGATTAACGATAAAGTTGTAATTTCCTGAATGTACTATATATCATTTTACATGCACATGTTTATTAATATTTTATAAGTGTATGAATACTTGATTTTCAAATATAAATTACATTTATTATTCATGAAAATTGCAAAAAACAATATTTACTTTAACATCAATTTGTGACAACATTCAATATACGATTGAAATGATACAAAGCGTTTGTGTGTATGTGTATGGATAGAATTTCAGCCAGTTAACGTTGGATGTGCTTAATAAAAAAAAACTATCGACTTTGTAAAGAAAGTCTCAACAGTTTCGAAAGTTCAAAGTGTTTCCTGTCACGATTTTTACCGACTACAAATTACCAACTCTAGTAGATCAAAGAGTCATAAAACGAGACACACCCTCTATTTTATTTATATCGTATTATACTACGATTCCACACAGATAAAAAGAATTATAAACCACATAAATGTAGCTATTTGATATTATTTTGTTTATATATTAGGTTGACAAGAAAATTATTGCGTTTTTCAACCTTAAAAATTAATTAATTATAAATCTCAAGTTTAACAAAACTTTATTAATCGATATAAGAACGATTTGTTTTAATTTTTACCAAAGAGAAGCATATTTATACCGGTGGAATAGAACTCTGAGGTTCTGGTGAAGTCTTATAGGGCATCATTTTGACTTTTAAAGGGATTCTTCGTGTAGGAAAGCTCTGGTGAGTATGGTAGATGAGGCAAACTTTGGTACCCCAGTTCGTTCAACTTCAGCAGAGTCAGTTGTGAGACGTGCATTTCGTCGATTTGTTGATAATACATTATCGCCATAATTGTTTTAACAGGATTCAAGAAACTGTAATGGATCACACCGACAGCAGACCACCAAGCGGTAGCCATAACCATTTTTTGGTGCAATTCGTTCGTTGATTGTGTATTTTCATCACAAGTCACAATTCGATAAAGAAATAGCCTCCACTAATAAACAATTAATTGTCTTAAAATTCTAAATTTAAAAATAGTTACCGTGTTTTCCACGTCCGATGTAGGTAACGGTGTTGTCAGCATCTCCAACGGTGATGTGGTACATCTTGTCGGACAAAGATCTGGATTCAGCTAGAGCGACGTGCAAAGGACCCAGTCGTTTCGAGGCGCCAGCCTTCATTTCAACAATCAGACCATGATGATTGTGCGGTGCGCTGATCCACTCATGCTTGTAATTGTCGATGGTCGAGACTACCAAATTTTCTGATAACACACAACAAGATAAATCGATAAATTTTAATTTGGGTGTTAATAATTCACAATCTCATAACATAAACAATATCACGTCAATGTTATTAACGAAAACAGTCAATATAAATTGGACAATCAACTAAAACCGTTACGTTATTCAGATTTAAACTTCCCAGGAGTAATACCGGACGTCACATTCGCGCACGCAATAAAATGTATTATTTAACTTTAACGAGCAATATTCCTGGGAACGTACCATATAGCGTAAGCCGTTGAGCGAGTTGTAAATTGTTAATTCCTGTTATATGGGACAAATGTAGTTTCGAGTTAACACAAAACTTGCATGACGGATTGACACTGCGCCGACTGAAATATTAATGCCAAACCCAAACTGGGTAATTCTAATTTCAATAACAACGGCGTCGCCCCATAATTAATCCCTTATTAATTCCCCGCAAACTTTGTTATTCATGACGAATTATGATTATGCACAAAGTTCCGGGATGGCGATGCGCAACCGGCAGACTTAATTTACGGGATGTTTAATTTGAAAACATTGCGACGGGATACTTTGCATCCGTTTTATAATAATGCACTTCACTCCGCTTTACATATTTAAAAAAATGGCGAATACGCAACAAATTCATTTACATGGCGAATGTATATGAATTTTAAAATAATGGTGGATGCGCTTTTAAATATACAGTAGTGGGCATTATTGTAGCAACTTTTTAAAAGTTAAATATTTTAGTCATAACTGTTTTATTTAATGTGAATTGTTAAAATTAAAATTATATTAATTTATTATTGTTTTTTATACTGCATTGAAAATAATTCTATTTTATAAAATGTTACATATATTTTTCTAAACTGTGCTGAACATAAATAAAGCATATTTAATTTTGAAAGAGATTTTTATCGACTAAATCCGTGATATTTAATTTAACATGAACACTTTGTATAGCAAACTTTTTGTTTTATAATTTTGTCCCATTTCCGTGGCATATACTCGACCATTTTCCGAATATAGGACAAGTCTGTATTCCTTCAAACTTCTTGAATTCCTGTGATGAGTTCATTTAAATTTGTAGAATTTTTACATAGAATTTGATTATAACTTTCACATTTTTAGTAGAAATCAAGGTTTTTCTTGTAAATCTGGAGCCAAACGAACTCCCATCTTCTCACAGTTCTTGAACTAATTTTATCAAGTCCCATTTCCTGTATGTTAACTTTAATTTCAGTAGATGATAAAATTGAATTGTTTTTTTTTTTACATTCAAGTTATCCAGTTGTCGTATTTATTTCATATACTTTGAACTGAGACAAGTTTTTCCGTTGCTATTTAAATTTTTTAATAATACTGGAAATGAGTTACTTATTTATCTGTAAATTCGTTCTCTCTTTGTTTCGCCTTTGTTTTTCTTATAGTTTCACTTAGACCAATGATTAAATAATTATAATAAGCAAAAGACCGCTCGTAAATATTCGATTTAAATTCACAGAGAACAAGGAAATACCATAAAGTAAAAAAAATATTTAGAAAAATAAAAAAGTACTTTTTTAAAGAATAAAATATATCAGATAGACCAGTTGCATAGTAGACACCACAGAAGAAAACAATAAAAATTATATCACATATATTTTTAATATATTTCACTAAGTTACTACAATTATGGCCAATACAGTATGTATGTGTTTTTTTTTTACAAAATCGATATATAATTTATTTTTTCGTAAAAGAGTCATTCACAAAAAATAAATAAGTATAAAAAAATTAAAATTCATATTCAGATGATGCGTCCATAAATATTTTTTTAAATGTAATTTTTATGTTTAGATAGTCAAAAGTTATATGAAAATCTTAGTAGGATATGAAAGGCAAAATATCTGCCAGAAAAATTAAAATAAATGTTTTTTGGTCCAGGATTTATTTGAAAATATTTTTATTATTTGAAAGTCTTTTTTAATTAAACACTATTTCAAGAAATTAATACACTAATAATAATTGATTATTATTAATATTTTCTGAAAACAGAAAAATAAACGTAGACACTTTTTGTATATTTATTTAAAAATAGGTTTTTATTTATAATTGTGATAAAAAATCTTAAAAAAATATTGTTTTTCTAAAATAAAAAGTTAACAAAATCTTATGTTTATAAAAAATAAAAATTTGAACTTAATATGGGATATTTCTACTTCTACTACGAATACCTCACATCTGTTGATACTAAAGAGTCAGAGTTCGAGTTTCATTTTGGTTCAAATTCTCTTCAATTTCAAGTTCGTTCCACATGATCAAAGTTATTCTGACGGTTAGGATGGTCCCTTAAGTGTCTCCCAAGAATGTGACAGATATATTCTACTGGGTTAAGGTCAAGACTACGATCTGGCTAAGTCATAGCATTAATGCATAAAGCAATGCATAAAGAAATGCCTACCCACACCATAATTGAGACCCTATCAACAAAGGTTAAGGTCGGGCCTCGAGCAGGTGCCACGGGGTTGCAAATTATGTTCCCTTAGTCGTTGTAGTTTCAGTACGTATTTAAGCCCCTTCTACGTTCTCTAACTGAGACTGTAAACTTCTTGTAGTCACAAACCATTGTCTCAATATTCTTAGTCTCAGAAAACTATTCTAAGTAGGAGTAGCAGCATGACCTGGTCACCTATTATGGTCATCAGTCTCCATACGGAAAATGGATGTAATGAGTAAACGAAATGTCGCGTTGCAACTAATTTTCCAGAGTCGGTATGTTTTAAATATCAAAAAAAAACTAAATATCTAGTAAAAACGTTTACACACTTATTAAAAGTTATACACCCTATATCAGGGAGTTTCGAAGTTAACACAAATAATGTACATACAATTTACAGAAATAGAAAAATGTATTTACATAATTATATGGAGTGCGTTAATTTCTTGCAACAGTCTACTTATTTTTTTGTCTTATTTATAACATTTTTTAATCCATGAATATAAATTTCTTTTCTGATAAATATATATATATAAATATGATATAAATTTACTTAAAGAACAAAAAAATGTTACTTTGATTATTTTAAACACAATTATATTATATTACAAAATTTAAATTAAATTAAATTATTTTTTCTTGTACTTGCTTTTACAAAGGCTTTTTGGAGTACTTATATATAAAATATACATTAACTCAAACACAAACTCGTTTGTCCAAGACTGTGTGTTCATCAATTATTACACGCAGAAACAACGAAACGAGACCGACATAAAACACGCGAATTCCAGTGCAACCCGGCAAACTCCCGTCTAAACAGCAAGAATATTAATGAGCGCTCGCGAGTTTCCACGCGGACAATCCATATTTCCGGACGGATGCTGAGCTCGTTTTTGCGGGCGTCGCCAAGACGATCTCTTAATAATTCACCGGATAATTCCGTCCGTCTTGCCGTCATCCAATTAATAATTGAGCCGTGGCACACGTGCACACGCACACATACAGCGGAACAGTCGAAAAACTTTTCACTTACCGTTCGCACAGAAGTATGCGCTCTCGGTGTCGGTCCGCACGATTCCCTCGGGATGGACGTGCACGGTGGCGGAGCGCACCACCGCCCCGGCCAGGGACGCGTTGCCGCCGACGTTCGCACCCTCGCAGCTCGACGTCGTGTAGCCGTTCACCTCCACTGCAAAAGAGAACAAATCGGGGGTGTGTTGTTAGCAAATTTTACATTTGTTTCTTTTTATACAGTACGGGGAATTAAATTAGAAGCTGAAGTTATTTCGTTCTTTCCCCAACTTGAGTTATTCTTTTTATTTGATCTCTTGCGACGATGATATTGAGAAACTGTTAAAAATTTTGTTATGTGTGGGGAAAATTTCCATTTTATTTTATATTTATATTTATAAACGTTTATGAAAATAGTTTTTTAATGAAGAACAATTAAAAAAGGATAACAATTAAAAAAACATTAAAACACATATACACTATCACTCATATGTAGAGCAATGAATTAAAAAACAATCATTTTATTAAAAGATTGATTCTTTTTAATTTAAGTCTCTAAACATTTCGTGTCTCTCTTTATATACGGATATCCTTATTTATATAGTTTTTCTAGAAATTTTTATTTCGGGCAGGGTTCACAAGTAAAGCAACCAAACCATATATTCAATACTGTTGATTTTATAATTTATTTCTGTCCATTTATCGATACAAATTAAACAACAAATTATAGAAAAGTTCCGGAATGTCCAAAAGCAGAAAAAACTTGCTGTCGGCTTAAATTTAAACAAAGCGATAATTTCGAGGAATATTTCCAATTTTGACAGAAGCAATACACTGAAAGTAGTTCCCAAAAGTGGCATAAAATGCAGAACTAACAGAGCCGTGGACAGAAAAATATAAATACTTGCTGTTCGCGACCCTTTTATCAGTGCATCCTGCGGTGGGTACCACAAAACGAAGATTATAAAAAGCTGGTTTAACATATATATAATTTCTGTAAATAAATAGAACAGCAAGACATTTTGTAAGAGAAAGTGTAAACCGGACGGTTGGTCAATGGAAAACAATTTTGTTTTCCGATTAAAATCGGTTCCAATTATTCAAATGTAATGGCATCTCATGGGTGAGAAGACCAATTAATGAAAGGTATAATTCTAAGAATACTAGACCTACTGGGAAGCGTGGTGGAGACGTTTGGGGATGTTTCTTTGGTTTGGCATGGGTCCACTTGTTAAGATAGACGGAATAATGGATCGCTTCGTTTATCGTGATATTCTGAAGAACATATGCTTCCATTTGCCGAAGATAACATGAGTTTAAGGTGAAACTTCCAGCACGATAACAGTCGGAAACAAAAATTAATAAATACCTAACTCACTTTATTGAAAAATAATTTCGAAGTTTATTTAAGGTCAATCTCATTAACAATGTTTTTTTAAATTGTGGTTTCTGAGATATGTTCTATAAACTCCACTATTTAGCCACCTGGTATATAAACATTGCCGAAATGTGGCGGTTTATTTAATAACACAAACCTTTCAGTTTCAGTTCGAAACAGGGATCGTTACAACTCGAAGCGGTGTAAATTAAAGGGGTTATACAGTCAACTCAAACGGAATGTTTGGCGTGCAAAAACAAATGTTAACACAGCCATTTATCATTTATTTTGTGGCCGACGAATAAACAACGGAATTAAAGGAAAACTGGAGGAAAGAGACGATGTTAATTAAAGATACCGTATTGAGGAGAAGTTTTTGTACTTTAATTATTAGAATATCTATTTTCGTTAGTTTGTTGCGTCCTAAAAACTGAATAAGGAAGCCACATTACCGAAACCCATCTATAATTATTAACCTGAAGCATCTACATACTTTCTTGTGAAACTTTTAATACCCACCGTAAACTTTAACGCGAGAATTTATAACGTAAAACGTTGCTTTGATTTATAGTGCCTCGACGTTAAACGATAACTTTTTTAAAAGACATAAACCCCCCGGCTCAGTAATGGAAAAATCAAAGCGTTGTACAGATAAACCGTGTTTATCTCAAAGTAAATACTTTGTAAATCAAAGGCGTCGTTATCCAAACAAAAACGACGCAAAAATGCCAATCCGACCGGCATCTTTATTGGAAGCGCCTTCTTTTTTTTAAGGCCACTATTTTAGCTTGATTACGCACTTAACTCGATATATATCGCCGACTTTACAATCAATAAGCGACGAAACGGCATCTTAAAAAATAATCCGCAGCCGTTCAGTTGCCAGGGGAGATGTATTAGGGTCCGGAAAGATGAACCTATATCATGAAGTTGTCAGTAACTTTGGGAAAAATGTATTTTTATTTCGCACGCGATGAGAAAACTCTGTGTCTATCAGAACATGGGGGTGATCTGTCAATAACAACTCCAACTGTCGTAACATGGGGAAATTTGTTTTTCTTGTTTTGAATAATACGTTTTCTTGGTTCTAAAAAGGGTTGTTGATTTGTATATAATTTGTACGTTTCGCAAACGTTTACTTAAATAATGCAGATGTTCCTTATGGTAAAATTGTTTTGTTATCATCCCATCACTAGTACGTCCAATAACTTCCTTGGCAACATCCAAAATATCATGTATTCAAATTATATATCGGCGTGAATAATTAATCCCTGCCAAAAACTCCAAGAGCTGCAGCTTTAACCAACCAGAATTTAAACAACAATATGTAACTGCAGAACTGAAATTACCTCCGGTTAGACCCGACAAGAATATTAGTTTACCAGGTTTTGTATCCGAAACTGCGAGAGAGACTCGACTTAACGAACCGGAAATTTCAGGTATAGGTTTTCGTTTCGGTAACATCGTTCTCTCGCAGAACTAACATTTTATTGTTAATCAAGATGCCGGGTTACGAAATGCGGGGCTTTTACTAATGCGTTCGCTGGCCTGAAAATAATTAGCTCCACGGACAAAAGCAGGCGAACAGCCCTTGTGCACAAAAAAATCTTAAGGAGTACACATTTATTTTGGTTATTATTTTGTTACTTCGTGTAAGTGCTTTTTTATTTTATACGTTTTGTTAATTAAAATGTGTTAGTTAAACATGGTTTTTATTTTCTTCAACACTTTTTTTACTATAAATAATTAAAGTTATTAGGATGTTGAAAGAAGGGCATAGTTAAAGAAAAATATGGTGTTGTTGTTTTATACAGGCTTATAAAAATTACAAAATTCCATAAAATGTTACATATATTTTTTTGAATGGTGCTGGACACAAATATAGCAATTTTAATTATGAAAAGAATTTTTCTAGTGATTAAATTTGTTATTTAATTTAACATTAATACTTGATATTTTTGTTTTATAATTTTGGCCCTTCTTCGTGGAATGGACTCGACCATTTTCCGAATATACGTCAATTTAAGCACCCCCATAGCATACTTAAATAGCCACCATGTTTCATTGTGAGTAGGCTCTCCGTCAAAGATCCTCATCAAATATCACAACAAATCATGGAGGAAATTTTGACATAATTTAATATAAATTTTTAGTAGAAAAAAAGGGAGAAATCTTCTTATTTGTGCAGGATTACATGGCCCATTTGCAGTTAAACAACCACTGCTATCAAACAAAGGAGGAAGGCGAGGAAGAGATGCATCTTCGTTATAAATTTTAACAAGAAAACGATCCCAGAATACTTCTAAAATTAATAAAGAGTTGTGTCTAATGAAAAATTGAACTGTGCTTAAATGTTCGTCTCAGCCTCCCGATCTAAATCCCACTGAGCACCTTTGGAAAATATTAAACCATCGTGTCCGAACAAAAAACATCAAAATTAAACAATTAAACTTCTCCAAACCATACAGGAGCAATGCCAAGCCAAATATTTGAGATATTGTTAATTTTTTATGAATATTAACAAAATATTACATACTTTTTTCCACTACTGTGTATTCAATTTTACATTGTCTATGTATTCAGTATCAGACAAAATTAGAACGACTTTCTTTTTGTTTAAATACTAAACAACATACTTACGAGAGTATTTAATATTTCGTCCAGTTTCCCTTATATAACATCCTCACATTTTTGATTTATTCAAACAAATTTGCTTTATTTGTGATGCAGTTTCCCCTAAACTTCTTATACACAATCTCCAATAAGTTTTCTATTGGATTAAAATCGGGAGATTGTGCTGGCCACTTTAAGACATTGTTTTTTGTTGAACAAACCATTCTTGAACAAACTTGGCATCCCGTTTGGGGTCACTGCCAAACTGAAAAAGTATTAAACTTTGATTCGTGCGAAAATAATACTTTTTTCCAATCTCTTACTATTCAATTACGAAGAGTGAAAAGAAATCTTTCTTCTCAATTGTTTTTTGAAAGACGAGGTTTGTTCTGAACGTCTTCATGGCAACCCTGCCTCCACTAACCGACACTGAATTGTCCTCGAACTAATTGATTTATTTCCCAAATCTCTTAAAATTTGAGTTGTAAACATCCTTGGATTATTTCTAATAAGCATTTTTATGTTTCGATCTTATGTTCTTATCTTCAAGAACATAAAATATTCATCTACATTTTATCAATTATCTGTTTAAACTAGTATTAAACTTTTTTTGTTAAAAGACAAAATTGAATGCACATTTTGATAACATTTTTCCAATTAAATTCACGGATAATTAACCCCCAATAACCCCGATTCAATTACGCGGCAATCGCGAGACAAGATTGATGGCGACAAGATGATAAATATAGGGGGATTCTAACCCACCTGTCATGTTCTTCATTCCGGGCGACGTCACCAGAAGTCGAACAACCAACGACGTTGCTCCGTGCGGTCCCAACCTAAGACGTTCCGTTACGTACAGTAGTCCGTTGCTCAGGAACTGCGCCCCCTCGCTCAGCGCCAGTAACGCGGTCACCTGAAACAAAAATGTTCTTGCTGGTAACAACATTTATCACGGTGAGAAACGGCAAATCCGGGCATAGAAAATAGGTGAGCGCAAAACGTGATATCGTATGTAAACGGAGAGAGAGGCCGAGGATCGTTTAATCGCGACCCCGTAAATCCTTTACAATACATAAATTCATTTCGTTGGAAATTAGTATAGTGGCGCGGAAAATTTAAAGCGACCGCCCGAGCAATGATACATCTTTGTTAGAGGGAGACACGCTGATCTGGATTTATGGCCGATGCGATATCTGCTGCGTTGTTTCATGCCGGAGGATTTACGTGTGTTTGAAGATGCGAAATATAATTTTCACTAAATGTTATGTGTACAAAATATATTTGCAGTATAATTGTAACTCAAGTAAAATGAAATTTACATAGTTCACAATTTTAATAACACATTTAAATAAATTAAAATGATTGTTGTCATCATTGTCGGAGTTAAATGCTTAAACTTCTTTTGGTATCGGAGTTCACAAGTTTAGTAAAAAATTGATGAACTAATTTATTAAAAATAGATAATTTTTTGTAAAATTACAAATTTTAAAGAAGTCATATATATTAAATATACGGGGTGTTTTATAACTTATCCAAAAATTTTTAACTAGATATGCATTTCAAAATAATAAGTCGATTTCTTAAAAAAAATTCTAATAAAAGTCGAACAGAAAACGAGGTAAAAAAATTTTCAAGAGTTGTTCAAAATTTTCTCCATTGTCCTGCAAGCAACCTTGTGCCCGTCTTAGCCTATTTCGTCACACTAGTTTCAACGTTCCTCCTTGTTGCTGTTCCCGGAGACGCAGATCATATGTAGCCATATAAAGTAAAGTAAGAAGCAAACCTTGCATAAAAACGTCGTAGAGTAAAGTTTGTTACGAACTTAAACTTAAACATCAAATCTAGTAAAACTAATTTTAAAGCTTTCAATTTTAATAAACATAACTGTTTAAATTTAGAATGAAATTTATAAGATTCATATGAAGTTGTATGAATTATTATATTATTTATTTGTAAATTTGTAACAGAGAATCAATTAATTAAAGCTTTCAATTTTAATAAATATCTTTACTTATTAAATTTAGAATGATTGTTATAAAAAATTAATAAGTATATTTATAAATTATTTTATTACTTATTTGTAAATTTAACAGAGGAATTTATAGTTTTCAATTTTAATAAATATCTTCCTTCAATAAATTTAGAATTACTGTTTACAAAAGATTCATAAGAATATTTATAAATATACATATTATATTACATATTTGTACATTTATAATATAGAATTTTAAAGCTTTCAATTTAATTAAACGTCTTTACTTATTAAATTTAAAATGAATGTTTATAATAGATTCATAAGAATGTTTATAAATTACTATATATATTCAATTTTAATAAATATCCTAACTCATTAAATTTCATGAGATTCATGAGAATATTTATAAATTATTATATTACTTATTTGTACGTTTATAACAAAGAATTAAAGCTTTCAATTTTATTAAATATCTTCATCCTTTCAATTTAGAATGACTGTAAATTTAAAAGAGAATTTGAAAGCTTTCAATTTTATTAAATATCCTCACTCATCAAATTTAGAATGATTGTTTATAAAAGATTCATAAGAATATTATAAATTATTATATTACCTATTTGTCTGTTTGTAACAAAGAATTTTAAAGCTTTCAATTTTAATAAATATATTCACTCATTAAACTTAGAATGACTGAAAAAGATTCAAAAGAATATTATAATTTATTATATATATGTTTGTGTTCTATGTTTATAACATAGAATTTCAAAGTTTTCAATTTATAATATGGAACTTTAAATGTTTCACTTTTAAACTATATCTTATTATTTAGAATAACTATAATATTTATAACAGATTTATAAGATTTTTTTAATAATAATAAAATAATAATTAAATAAGTTAATAAAAATATAAGAATAGTCAATATATATATTTTATATATAATAGTTTTCAATTATAATTAATATATTTCTCCTATATTTAGAATAGTCAATATAATTATTTTATATATAATTGTTTTCAATTATAATTATTATATTTCTCCTAAATTTAAAATGGTAGTTTGTCAAGTAAACTAGTAAATACTATATAATATTTTTAAAATAATATACTATTTATTTTTAAATAATTATACATTATTAGATTATTTTTATTTTGTTAAAATAATTCTTAGCCCCCAAAAAATCCAACAAATTTTCATACATCTTATCAATGTTTAAATGAATGTCTATAAATTAGCCTAATAAAAAATAAGAAAGCACAAGTAAAGCACCTATCTAAGTAAAGCTTATTTAGTAATTTTAAAATCACTGCTTTTAAGAACTAACGAATAATTTAATTATTTAATTGCAAAATTGCACATTTACAAACTAGAAAATTACGTGTTTAATTTTAGTTTCTAAAATATTTGGTATTTATATATTTCACACAGTTTACAATTTTCTCATCACTTTTTAAATAAAACGACCAAAAAATATTTATAAACGTTTCATTTTTCACTTGTAAAATTAGACATTTTTATTTTCATTCATTCTTTCAGTACCGTTTTCCATTCGTGCGAAATATATGATGTGTAATCTCGTGGGTATTTTGAAAGTTAACACATTGTGTATTCCCAAACACGTAAATTTGCTCTCGCAATTCGAGTACACGCAATTATAATTACGAGCATATTCAGTGATCTATTCAAAAAACAAGTCGCTTTAAATGCGAAGAGCGAAGAAATCCAGTTAAAATAAACAAACGGCGGGGGTGGTAGAGAGGCGGCGGAGTAAAAGAACAGTTACACAACTGAATTAATTCCAACTTGTAAATTGAATTCCACTAAACTTTGTAATTCAAAGAAACTAGAAGTACTCGCGCATAATTATTTAAATTCGCACATTTATTTATTCATTCAAATTTCCATTGGAGTGTATGATGTGCCTATGTAAATTCCCCACCCTTCAGTAATGCCGTTACTAAACTAATTAAACACTCCCGAGGCACTTCAGACAGTCATTTTAATACGTTATTCCGCCCATAGCGGTGGTTGGGAGATTACTCCCGAAAACTTACCTGATATCGGGGGGAAGTTTTTCTATGCAAACCTGGGCCAAGATGCGGCCTAAAAGCACGAAACTTGCGTTTTACCTTTTATGGATGTATACTGCTTTATGCATATCTTTGTGCTTTCATTTTTTCCTACGTGAAATTAATTAAGCTGGAAATTTCAATTTCATAATTGCTGCCCGAATAACTTCATCCGTTTTTCCGCGGGGAATTATTAAAAAACCACTTTCTTCTATCTGCGATTCGTTCCAGTCGTTCTTAATTTAATATTTGCCGGAAAGTTTCGTATTGATTTTAGTTGAATGACCCAATTCCGTTTTCTTTGCACCACGATGTTGTCTCCCTTAATTTCCCCGAGTCGGATAATCCCGTAATTTTTTTCTGTTGTTATTTAATTACGGATTAGTGTGCGTTGTGTTGTCGGAATTTCGTACAACACATTGATTACACGTCGTGAGCCTTTTTTGTGTGCAACCGAGAATGGTAATTGATTTTAAATCTGTTCGGTGTATTTCCCACGAGGGGAAGCACGAAATTTATGTACCGTCTCTACAATATTTTATCCCTACGGTGAAAAGGATAAAAAGAGCTTAAACAATTTAAATGAAATCTATTCAGAAATTGTTATGAGCCGAGTACTCATTTAAATCGCTAAACTCTAATTCCGTTTAATCGTGGGGGTTTAAATCACTTTGGCCACTTCCACCAAATTTTGTTTTTTGATTTCGGTTTTAAAATGTGATGTGGTTTATTAATATTTATTCAAGTTTTAAATTCAATTAAATTATTGCTAAAAATGTGTATTTTTTCAAAATTTGTTTAATAACATAAAGTAATGGTCGTTATTATAGCAACTTTTTAAAATGTTAAATAATTTGGCCATAACTATTTTATTTAATGCGAACTATTAAATTAATATAAATTATTATTATTATTTTATACTGTAATCTTATTCTATAATATATTACATATATTTTTCTAAATTGAGCTAGATATAAATATAGCAGCATTATTTTTTATTATTTAACATTAATTAATCAATTAATTAATTTAACATTAATTAATTAAATAATAATATCCTTTTTATTTTATAATTTTGGCCAATCTTGAAGCTCCTTGAATTATTTAAATATATTCATATAAATTTGTAAAATATATCGACTTTGGTTATAAACAAGGTCCCCCATTTTTTCTATAGGGTTGACATCTGGAGATTGGAATGGACAAGACGAATTATTTGCTCTTTTAACCAGCCTCTCACAATTTTGGATTTAAGAATGGCACAGTTTCCATACATAATGTAGATAAGGCACAATTGGACACATTTTCAGTAGAAACAGATGTTTTCTTTGTAGGTCTGGGGTCAAACAAACTTCTCACAGTCCTTGCACTAAATTTTGCATATCTGATTCTGTCCTGTCTTCATCTAGTTATCTATTTAATTTCAAGTTTTTCGAAATCCCATACATTTCGTAACTGCAACTTGGACAGTTCCTCTAAATGTTTTAATAATATGAGAAACGATTGCCTTATTTAGCCATAAACTCTTAGCCATCTCTTCTTGTTTCTCTCAGACTTGATAACGCTGAATTATAAATTTTCTTACAGTTTCACTTCGATCGATGATTAAGTAATTATAATAACCAAAACACCGTAAAGTAGTAAATAATAGATTTACATTAACGGAGAACAATGAAAGACCATAATGTATAAAATTGCTATAATTTTGTCTACTGAAAAATAAAATATACACAATTTTTGAAAGAAAAAAATTAGGTTCACCAGTTGACCAGTTGCAGAGAAGACACAACAATAACAGAAAAAATAATAAATAATATAAATACTGCCTTCCAATACAAGTTGCTATAATTATGGCCACTACTGTATATAGAAAAATTTTTATATTTTAAGAAGTTTTAGTATTTTGTTTAGAGTGTGAAACTCAAAACTTCTCAAAATTTAATGTTAGTTTTAAAAGTGTAGGTTTCATAATTTTGTAGTATATTTATATTTTATTTATAGTTAATAAAATTCTAAAGAGAGTTGTCATTTAATTCCAATTTAAATTTAAATTTTATATGTAAATTTCAATAAATAAACAATATATTAATTGTTTTTTTTTTTTAAATTAGCTCCACTATTTAACTATCAAAATTTCTATAATATTATATAAGAAATTGATTGGCTTGTTATTAATAGTTTTCATATTTTAGTCTCATAAGTATTTTTTTCGAAATTAGCTTAAATACATTATTTATTGAGTGGTTTAGAGAATTTCTATATTTATTTTAGGATATTTAAGTACATTGTTTTACGATATTTTGTTGAATATTTATACTGAAAATTATAATTTACTTATAATAACTATTTTACTTTGTTTTCAAATTTAAATATAGAATATTTGTTGGTTTATTAAAATTTAAGTTTTCGTTTCAAGAAGTTTCATCACTTTGTTTTCTTTACAACTTCCAAACTTAAACATTGAACCCGGTCAAAGTAAATGGGTCAACATTAATCCTGTTTGGATGCAAATCCGTTGGGCGCGACGAAATTGCACGTTTCCAACATCAAAGCCCGAACGTCAAACGACTGAGGTTTCGAAACTACCCCAATATGCCCGGGTAACCGGCCCCAATTCCGTTATTACTTACGTCCATGCAGGAGTTGATGTTGTTGCCGATCTTGATGTCGACCTCCAGTGTTTCGCGGACGCGCAGGCTGGGCGGCAGATGGAACTCGGCCTGGAGCGGACGGAACACTTGGACGGCGACCGGTGCGGAGAAACGCAGCCCGCCGCGGCCGGACACCGTCAGCGCCCACAGGGACCATTTGCCGGCCTCCTGGGGCGCCGAAATCGTCAGGCCCGTCGACGCTATTTCCGAACTGGAACAGAAAGTTAACGGTTTGGAGTTGCTTGCACACATAAAATAACCGGTTCCGACTTTTCCTTTTCCGGGAGGGTTAATGGGATTAAGTGCGGCGGAAACGGACGGGAATGTCGGTGTCGAGATAAATTCTTAATTCGATGGGGTGACAAAGGAAAACTAAACGTGAAACAGTCGTCTAGAAACGAAACTGAAGTCTGTTTTGTGAATGGCACTAAAAAAAGTTTGTACATAAATTTTAATTTGCCGTTGTTTATTTTTCTTCCCTAAACATTTATTGTTTTAATTGTGGGTATTTACTATCTTATTTATTGGAAACGAATTATTTTTGAATTAAATTTATAGTTTTATAAATTATTGAAAAATAATGGTTTTAATCTAGATCCCTTTTTACAAATTTTTTTGTTTGTTTTAACAGTTTAATGAATTCTGTATATACTAGCACCAACAAAAATTGAATTTGAAATTTTGAAAGATGTTTCATAACTTTTCCGAAATTTTTTAACCAGATATGCACTTCTAAAGTCAATTTCTTAAAAAAGATTCTTATAAAAATTTAATAGAAAACGAGATATTAAAGTTATTATTTTAAATTAAAACACAATACACATTTAATAATATTGAATGTAAATAAATCCAAAAATTATTGTATGTGTGGGACAAGAATTTTTTATGGGCAATAGTCTTACTAAATAAATACATCTTTGAGAAACTACAGGTTTCCCAATTTTTTCATTAAATAAATTAAATTAATAAAATTATTAAACATTTTTTCAATGGAATTTTTAAATTCTATGTGTAATTGCAAATAAAATAACTACTATA
Organism: Aethina tumida; assembly: GCF_024364675.1. Classification (NCBI taxonomy): domain Eukaryota; kingdom Metazoa; phylum Arthropoda; class Insecta; order Coleoptera; family Nitidulidae; genus Aethina; species Aethina tumida. The sequence continues at coordinate 14,951,974 of NC_065437.1, read as the reverse complement.
TTATATATAAAAACATTTTTTTAGTTAATTTTTTTCCAAAGATATGAGAAATGGATGGTCTAACTAAAATGTCTGTAAAGCCACCAATTTTGACACTAGAAACTTCAATTCTGGTGTACACGTTGACCAATCATTACTACTCCCAATCTTATACAGAATGTTCGTTATTTAATTTTGTGTATCCTAAAACATCAACAACTTTGGTATTTTCAATGAACAACATGTATGTTTTAATATAATTAAATTGAATAGTAAATCTTTCGATTGGTAACAGCTATATATAGCTATAGCCAACAATATAAAAATAATTCCTATTTTCCTAGTAGTAGTGCGCAATGGATGTCATTTGTTATTAGATCTGACATTACATTTTTGATAAAATTTCTGTTAATATTCATTTTATGTGTATAAAGAACGCTTATACAAATTACAATTATACATATATTATAATACAAGTTTTAAAATGGACAAAATTAAATGTAAATAACGAACACCCATTATTAAATTTGGGAGTACTAATGTTGATGGTTTCTTATAAAATAGTTGGTTAAATTGTATGCCAACAATGAACATTCTAAATTAAAAATTGGATATTTTAAATCCAAAAATATTCAAGTTGTTCCACTGAAAAATTTGATTAAATTATTCTATTAAAACGTAACTCAAGTCAAATTATAATTAGTTATATATAATTATATTTCAAATCAATACTTTTTTTTTGTTCTCTATAAATTTTTAATGGCTAAATTAATTGAATCAATTGATTATAAATGTAGTGTCAAAAATGTTCAAATAATATGCATTTCTCATTTTACATTTTTAAGATTTCTTTTTATAAATTGATAATATTAAGTTGAAAAAAAAAAAATTTATAAAAATTAAAATAAAAGAAAATGTCCGTCCAATGTGCATTGAAGGATGAATAAATTTTAATTCTAGTAAAATAAAAGAATTAAAAGATTTGTAACTATTTGAAAAAGTAAATCAATCTTTTCTACTCTAATTTCTACTTTTTTTAATATTAAAAAAAAAACATGGACATGTATTTAGTTAGGTATAATAGTACAAAAAAATCAGTTAAATTCAAAGGGATAGGGTTCAAAAATAGTTAATTTAGCATAGAAAACTCCATTATAGATATATTGCGTTATTTTGATTGAATATAATAACAGATCCAATTAAAATTTCATATTAATTTTAAATTAATTCGTATTTATTTAACTTAATTTAATCCCTGAATATTATTAGTGTTATTAAAATATTAGGATATTACATTTTAAAATCGCACATGTAACAGTTAAAATAACATAAAAATCGGATTAAATTATTAATTCATTAGTAATTAACAATTTCGGCTACGTTATGAAAACGTTAAAATGAAATATAAATAAGAACATGTGACATCAACAGATGTTTAGAACTGAAATGAATAATTTCAAATCGGTTTAATTGTAAATTGGTATTTTTAGCGTTAAATCGAGTGAGTGTTTTATTATACCTATAAAGTGAAAATCATCAAATTCAATTAAACGCTGTAAATTATTTTTCTCTTATTCACAGTGAATTAACTGTCTTTGCCATATTTCGTTTATATTTTATGATTTTACCGATTCAGCCACCGGCATATTACTCTTTTAAAGTAATTTTGGAGGTATATTAATTAAAACTCGTTACAACGAAAACTTCAGATATAAAAGGTGAAGTATTCAGTCTCTACGTATTTAGTATTTTTTGGCCCTCCATCATAAATATGCAAATGCCGCTAAGAGAGTGGCCACAAAAACTTGCAAATTTAAAAACTTGCCGGCAAATTTAAGATATGACGTCAAATAAAGTGCCATTTACATGCCGGTAAGTCCAAATTAAAACTTTGTAACGGTGCCCGGGGTAAAAGTTGCAAGAACTTCTGCGAACTACAATTTATTTGGTGTTATGGCCAACCGCTTTCTCGGCCCAGCCAAAAAATAACGTGCAACACTAAAGAGTAATGGTTCTATTCGTTGGAGGATTAAATTTTAACTGGCCAGTTCAAAATTTAATTTAAAAAAAAAAATCCAAGGACTAGCTTGGTAAATCGTTCCGAAGTTAATTTAAAAATAGTAAACTTGTCCAAACGTGGAAATAAGCAATTGGAATGCGTAATTGTACTTTATAAATAACAAAAACAATTGTAATAAATGCAGGGTCCGGAATTAAGAATTTATGGTAATACGGGTGTTTCGGGTCATGTGAATAACATCGTGCAATTTAACACTGTCATACTAGTCCAATTTAGCTGAGTTCGCCCATAAATTGTGGATAATTGAAACATATTACTGCTTAATGCACGGAGAATGAATTTTTAATGATCGCAGAAAGGGAAATTGGGAATGATAATCATCTGGTAAGTGGCAATAGACGATAGGAATATGCTGCGGTGTACAACTGATTAAAATTCCAGTACGCAACCCCAGTACATCCAAAGGGCCGATCCAGATCCACTTTCACCCAAAAGCGGCGACATTATCAAGTTCGCCTTCAATTCACGCCGACATGGCAATTTAAAGGATCGAGAACATCGTCGTGTGCGAACCGAAGGAAAACATGGCCGTCGAAAGTAAATCCGCTGAGAACGCTCTTGTTTACGGCGCGATTTATATTCGCATTATACAAGTCGCATGTTTGGCATCCACAGTTCCCGATTAGGGCCTCAAATGGAGCGGCCGTTAATTTACGAGACCGCACATGTCCACGGACCCGCGTCCATAATTCTCCGAAGAGGAGACGTTCGCAGGAATTTACTGGCCTCCTTGAGAACGCGGGCCGAGGGGATGCTATGCGACAACACCACTCTTAATTTATGGACGCCGGGGTTAATTATGTGTGTGTTTCTGTTGTTTTGCCTTTTGCCCAGAAACGCTGCCGCAATTTATGGGGCGAACTCTTTACTGTCGCAACCGTTTCCGTTAACCACAACGTTCTGTTTCGTTATTCGGTGACAAAAGGTCCGGAGAAAAAATTAATTTAGTACTTACGAGTAATTAAAGCACTTCCATAACCAGAGCTGGTCGAAGGGTGTGCCGCCGACGAGGCTTTCGGGCGGCCGCCGCCTGTTCGACGGTCCGGCACCGCTGCCCCGCTGGCGGTAGGAGACGGCGGAGGCACCGCTGTCGCCACGACGCACGCACTGACGCTGAAAGAAGGAGACGCCGGCCTCCAGGAAGTCGATCTCGCCGGCGACGTTGGCCGGTTCCCGTTCCTCGCTTCAATCACACAACAAAACAATGAATTAAGGAGACATACAATAACAGTATTGAATATTTATTTATTGAATTAATCAAAGATGCTGGGAAATTCCTCGTCGAGTTTCTCGTTTCGGTTGCACGCGTTTCTGACGCACACCTTGCAATTTCTCGTGTAGTTAACCATCACGGCGCTAACTCTGAAAACCGACTCGCCAAAGTTTGCACAGTTTCTTGGGGGCAAGTTGCACCCGCGAAACAAGCTTTCTTTAACTCTTTCCATGGGTGACGAATAGACGACTTCTATGCATTGCCTCCTACATGTCACTAGACGCTGATACGAGATATTATAGAATATTATCGAGTGATAATAGTAGCATTCTAAACTGAAGCTGCCGCTTAAAAGCAGAAGCAAAATGACCGCCTTCGTTAACATATCAACCTATTTTTGACATCAGTCAAATTCACGATTAACAATTAAAAATAAAAAAAATTAGTTGGCAGTTATAGAGACCGATAGAAGTGAAAACTTAGAACTTTTAGTATTAAAATTTGAAATTTCATAATGTTTCAATTAAATTTATCAACATCAATTTGGTTTTCACATCTATTGACAGAAGATATACACACCACTATACGTCAACTGTATTGCTACAGATATACTGGTATAAGTATGTCGGTGACGCGAGTGCACGAGATTTCGCTCATGACACGAACGCATAATATTTCCCTACCAAAGTGCCCAACGCGGATAAAGAAGTTTTCACTTTTAAAAATACATTAAATCTATTATTATTTGTTAGGAAAGGCTAATTTTCAGTTTACACACTTTTGTTGACGGTATAAAAAGTATGTTTTACTTTTGCTTAATAAACATCCGTCCTTCGATTGTATCAGATCCATTACTTTTCTACGAAATTGAGCACATTGGTAACAGATGGTAAAAGAATTGGGCGCTGATTTTTTCTTGTAGTACATCAGAAATAAACATGATCCTGAAAATTTCGAATATTTCTATATAGATATTCCTTTCAGGCGGCATTCTCCACTATGAACCTTCCACTTCCAAAACAGTAATAATTGTTTGTCTAGTAACCGAGGTTACCAGCCAAATCAACAACTTTTTTCTTTTGTCTGAATTTATTAACAAAAGAAGGACGAGCATGTCGGTGACGCGACCCATAAAATTTTCCCCTATCAAAAAGTGCCCAACGTGCCTAAAGAAGTTTTCTCTTCAAAAATTATTTGTTTTATGACTTGATGAAGATAAATAAATTTTAAATTAAGTAATCTGCAAGTTTTCCCAATCTACTGAACTCAATTATTTACTTCACCTTCAAAATCGCGCCTTCGACGAATCGAATGTCACTTGTTCATTAGTGTCAGTAATTCGAATGTCATTTCGATTATCATCGAATCAGTCGTCTAATTAGTGAACGGTTTTTGGAGCCTCGGATCTTAAGGATGCGACAGGCATTGTGTGCGATGATTGTGCCCAATTAATTGCTTCGAGTTTCGAATTTATTTTATAATCGCTCCGAAGTGAAACGACTTCAGCTCCGGCTTCATTGTTTGGTTAGAAAGTTGCTGGATTTGTCGAGAAACTGACAGAAATGACAGTAGAACACAATTAACAAGTAAGTGAAATTAACAATTTTTTAATTTTTTCACTTTATTCACTATCTAAGCAGGAGATAAAAACTAAATTACTTGATTACTTCACTAAAACGGTACCGTAAACAATCGTTAAGCCGGGGATATTAGAACAAAGCGTTCGTAGAACGTCGCCAGTTTTAATTAATTAGAGCGAAAAAATCTGGCGTTTAAACGTCGGGAGGGGAAATAACCGTTGCCGGATGGGACGGGTTGTTTTAATTAGTGAAATGGCGAACCGTCGGAACGGAACGGTGACAAGAAGGGGTCTTAGGTGTCCCGTTCAGACCGCAGCCGGGGGAGGAAGCGGGTAGACAATCGCTCCGGCCAGATGCAGGTCATCCGCAACACTTGTCAATGTCAATGACGTATGAGGGACGCAAACTTGTAACTTATAACTACCTAAAGACGCAGTTTAATTAATCCCCCGCCCCGAAATAAATTAACATCATGTTGGGCCGCGAAATGGGTCACGTTCGGGTAAATCTCGTTCGAAATTAAAAACAGAGGGGTGGTGTGTCGCGGAAATCCCCGCGTAAGAGTCATACCTAATACGTGGATCAAACTTGATGTCACCGCCGCCGCCGGATCGGCCCCCCAGCAGGCACACTAGGGACGACTGTTCGGCAACAACTTCCAAATCCAGGGATTGTCCCGGAAGCCACCACTCTCTCTCCTCCACGTTCACGTACACCTGTAACAAACGGTTTCCGTTCAATTTATACTCTAATCACTACTGTGTACGCGACCTTCAAGTTAATACACCATTACGATTTATGATTTTGGGTTTAGGAACTGTTCATCAGTATGTTAGGTGGTTATAAATGTGAATGATAGGAAAAATAATTTTCCATTAAAATACGTTCAAATAAGAAATGGTCATGGACACAACTATGGAATAATATCATATAAGCGGAATAATTTTGAAAAGAGTTTATTTATTTAATATTTGGTAGCATAAACATTTTGTTTAATAACTTCTCGAGATCCTTTGTTTCTAGAGTCAACAAATTGTGACACGTTTCCACAGGAATGTTTGCTCATTCTTGTTTATCCCATTTTAAATTTATCGGATAGTGAAATAAATTTTAATTTTTAATTTCGTTAGATTCAATTATATAATATCTTTCTTATTGTACCGATTGGAAAGCCTTTGATCCTACAGAATTTTAGAGAGACATCAACCATGACAGAGACAGTAAAAGACTCCCACTACGGAGCAAATTTGCAGATGATTACTGTCTTTGTCATGCATAATGTCTCTCTCAAAATGCAGTCGGATCAAACACTTTTCGATTGGTATACAGTAGGAAAAGCGTTTGACCCGTCCGAATTTGGGGAGAGACATCATACATGACAAAGACTGTAGAAATATGTCCCATGGTTGGAGACTTACTGTCTCTATTGCAGATGATGTCTCTTTCAGGATTCGGATGTATCAAACTCTTTTTGTACTGTATGTATATAGTAGTTATAAATGTGAATGATAGTTGGAAAAATAATTTTCCTTTAATATACATTCAAATAAAAAATAGTCATAGACGTAAATTTGGAAAAAGTTTATTTATTTGGTAGTTTTGTTTAATAACTTTGCGACAACAAATTGCGATACAGTTCCACAGGAATGTTTGACCATTCTTCTTGTATAACTTGCCCCAATTGCTCTTTGATAGTTTTTTACAAACCTGGATGTGTGTTTTTTTTTATTAACAACAGAGGTAACAAAAATAATAATTTTGTTAAAATTATTCCATACTTTTATCTACCACCGTATGTATTACGTATCTTTTATTTTACTTATGCATTATTACATTTAGTTTATATCTTAATTATAAGGAAAAAAACATTAAACTCCTTTACTACTTTTCCTTTACAACAAAATTGTCATTAAATTACTCTTAAAGGCGTAACTTAAAAGGCAAAATTAAGTAGAAAGAATGGATTGAATATTTGCCAAATAAAAATACCAATAAACGTAAAATGACCAAAATTTTAATTCAAATTCTATAGAAATCAAACAGAACATAACATATATATTTAAATTAATGATTTAACAATAATATGCTCATAAATCTGTCTGTTTTATTCAATTTATTTTAGTGTGTATTTAAAAATTTATTCACTCATTGTTAGTAAAATTTGACAAAAATAAAAATACATATTCAACAAAATATACAATATATATCAAAATAATTTTTTGTTTTCACTTTATAAATATTTCTGACACATTTTTATATCAATTCGAAATAAAATTAAAACAATTTGCAGTTTTTATGTTGTACAAATTATTTTGTAATTTCAAAGGAATTAATACAGTTTGACGATTCCAAGTACAAAAAAATTGGTAATCCGGATTACGCATTAATTAAAACTACATTCCCCTACCCACATTTTAATTACAAACCATTGAAAACACGATGAAATTAAATGTTTTCTGTGTAGGTAATTCGTTGTTTAAAATTTCAAACATGAAGGCACTAAATTAAAATGTGGCGACCTATATTTTCTTAATGCGATTGAAACCAGCAAAAACAACAGAGGATAATATGAAAGCGTGCTCGTGCCTCGACTTCCCCCCAAAGCTTTGTTTACTGTCGCCACTGCGAAAATTTCTAAATGCATTTAATAATTACGACACTGAACGAGAAAAAATACATTTCGCATAGCCGGATGAAAAAAAAAACTGAATTGTACGCTTTTAACATTAACAACGTATATAATTTTATTTATGGAAACTTTTCCAGAGCCATTTAATGATAAATTCGTTTTCGAGTGTGTATTGTGAAGCTTCGTTTGCGCGTTTTAATAAAAGCGTGATGTGGAAGTAATTAAAACCGGGAGAAATTTTAAACTTAAACGTTATTGAGTGAGGACGTCAGCGTTACGCCTTCTTTGCCTTGTATCAGGTTTCATATTTATAATGGGGATGAAATGTGTAAGGTTAAATATTCATTAACATCAACATGATTAATTATCATAGGAATTAAGCCACACAGCTGGATGAATAAAAGTGTAACTTTGATACAAAATGCACGGGGCGGAGATTGAAACGTCTTGTGCAAAATTCCAAACCACCCCTCGACAAGATTTGGTAGTTGACAAAAAAACTGTTGTGTGGTGGGTTTGCCTCCCGGATCGCAGGGCTCATTTACTCACCTGCCTGTGGAGCAGTTTGACGTCGAAACTTATGACGTCGCTAACGGGCTCCCCTTGCGGCGTCACGTAGTAAACGAGAAGCTGACTGACTGGAGCCATTACGGATTGCACGTTGAAACTGGAACGAAACAATACAGGTTATTGAAGTACGCGAATTAGTCCGTTTTATGTCTTTTTTATAGTTATATGAGCCATAATTAGCGTTGTGGAGCGTGCACCCTTGAGACAAGAGCCAATTTCACGGCCCGAGTGCGTTTCGAGCCCATTTAACGCGCCTTTGCTAACAAGGAACCCCCATTCCGATATTTTTGCATAAAAATAAATCCGTTTATTAAAATCCAAGCTTAATTAAAAGTTTCCAATTAGATTCGTTACAAATCTAGATTGTTTTGGGTTTAATTAACGAGACGGTATATATTAAATACCGTAAAAATACCCTTTAATGCTTACATGTAATTTTGTATAGGGGATTATTTAAGTAAGTTTCTAATCAAAATGAGCTTTTCGACCAGAAAAACTGGATCGTACGTTAATAATCCTGTGAAAATTGATCGCACTCCTTGAGACATGAACTGTATCTCTTTGACAAGAATCGTTTGCATTTTCATAACACCGTAAACATTTATTGAAAACTGAAATTATGAACTTCAGGAAAAAGTCATATAAATGTTATTTACTTGGCTTAAGCTAACGATCATTAAATCGTAAAAATGTAAATTTTTTTTATTATTTACCTCAGCAATTGATAAAAATTTATTTTTCATTTAATTAAAATCGTGGAAAAATTATTAGATACAGAGTTACAACTTTTTTATTAATGACTGCTTGTGATCTGCGGGGCGTATTCTCTATTAAATAATAAAAGTCTTTTGAACAATTTGTTTCCGTAATTATTGTCTACAGTGTTCTCAATGCTGCTGGATGTGGTACATGATTTTCAAAAGCATGTAGTATATCCCACTAATATCTTCTTTATCAGTTATATTATATAATACCTATAATCTATTGTATAGTAAAGGTTATTATTATAACAACTTTTTAAAATATTTATTATGAATATAATTAATATGAACTATTAAAGCAATATTAATTGAAATAATAATGTTGTTTTATATAATATTATAAAAACTAATATTTTCTTGATCTTAAAACGTTACATGTATTTTTCTTAATTGAGGTAGACATGAATATAAGCTTATTTTTGGAAGGAATTTTTATCGTGTTTTTTATTTACCTTAATACTTTGTATGATATACTTTTGCCTATAATTTCAGCATAATATTCATGTTTTCAAGAGATTTCGTCGATCAAAACAAAACATTTATGATTTATTTTAACCAATCAATCAGAACTTTGGATTTGTCTTTTGAATTGCTACTAATATGTGGAAGCAAATTGTTGTTTAATATATGAAGAAGACCTACGCCAGAAGTAAAGAACCATAATTAAACAAATCACCACAGTGTTTCGGAGTAGATATAACAACTTTTTGTGTATCCCCGAAGGGCATCTCACATAGCATAAACTGCTATTTTTAAATAAATTAAATCATCACTAAATACTACCCATAGTCACTGTTCTGTGGCTCAGTGGATATAATCCTGAGTAAATTGAAATCGAGCCTTCACATTCTTAGTAGAAAGCAGTGTTTTCTCTACAGGTCTTTACCCAAACTAATCCCCATGTACTAACCTTCTTCTCATACTCCTTAAACTAATTTTCTGCAAGTCTCATTCCTCCAGGTTTGCTTTAATTTGCGTTGACGATAAGAATGGTTTGTTTTTCTAATTATCCATTTTTCGATTCTCTAAAGTTTCTAGAACTCACTGAGTTACACGTGCCCTTTTTTTTTTAAATATTTTATTAATACAGGAAACTACTCACTAAATTGTTAGCAATCATTATTTGTTTTTCTTGGTCTTGGTAATTATAATAACCAATGACCTCTGGTAAATAGTCGTCTGAACTGCCATGAATCATATATAGTAAAATTTTGCTATAATTTTATCCAACGAAGAATGGAAATCATAACACATATTATGGCCACTACTGTATGTAATCCGTAATTGCAGTTCTATGTGTTCATTCGTGCATTATCGTCGTGAAACAAAAACTAGTTTCCAATGGTTGTATAGCTTGATCTATTATGTCCTGCTTCTAAATTTGTCCTACAGCTCAAATGAATAGATCAGCTTACCCTCCAAAAGCTTAAACCATGATACCATCACCTCTAAATAGATGGACCGTTTGACATGCACTTCGATTGATTAATATCCTTTGTCTGGTCCTTGTTCGTATTAAACAGCTATTTGAAAATAAACAAAAACTAGAGCCATTAATATTTTCAATTAACTATTGTAGCCAAGTTATCATGCAGATGTTGGTACTCATCTTAAAGGTCAATGATGTATCAAATCTAAGATTTTGTCATCGTCTGAGTGTTCGTGTAAATACTGATGGGATAAGGAAGCCGATGAGTGATTGATGACTACCTATGCGTAGTTTAAGTAACATATCTGTATTGAGAGAATTAAACAGATTACTATTTGATTGTGTCAGTATTTTCAACTTAATACGTGCTGTTATTTTGTTCTTGAATTGAAAAAATTTGTTGATTCATTGAAAGAATTCCGAATCGAATAGTTACCGACTAAAACGTTAAATGAGGAAATGTTCCAATAAATCCATGAACCCAATAACAAGATATTAACCCAGCTCAAAGTGGTTGTAGCAGTGTAATTGGTTTACCAATTTTAATGGGGACAGATTTTCAATTCCTGACGTTCACAATTAAATGGTCGGTCCGAAAAAATCCGTGCGAAAGGCATTAACTACCGTTTTCACTGGCAGCCACTTCAATTATATCGTGCCATGACGTTAACGCAATTACGTTAATTTCACAGTCTGGCGAATTGTGAGCGCGAGTTCGTATAGCAAATTAGGTGATCGCACTCGTAACATTTTAATATAATGTTATATGGACGCAAAACTATTAATTGGGACGGGCTTTATTAAATTTTATCGTGTTGTTTTGGGCTCGTTTAATTAAATCTGATTGGGTCAATGTTGTATTAAAATGATATGAAATCAGCTGCGCAGAAAAGTTGAAACCAATTAAATATCTGTGCGTGGTGTATAATATTAAATGTTCATGTTAAAATGACGTTAATCTCTGTGTGCATTACTGAATAATATTTATAATTTGATTTAAATTTAATATTCAAGAATTAAACAATTTTAAAATATGCTAACTATATTAGCTATTTCATTTGGCATGATATTATTTTATTGAATATTAATTTAAGTATTCAGCAGTAATATTTCATAACGACGTCGATTAAATATAAATGTAAAAATATAATAAAATCTATCTTATTTTTAGAATATTTATTTATTATAAAAAATAAAAAGTATAATAATAATAATTAATAATTTTTTAACTGCTTTATATTTCATTCAGTGATGAGATACGTTGATTAAATTGATTTTGGACCTTAATTTTAATTATTTTATCTATAACTTTTTTACTATATTAGATTTTAGACTATTAGAAATACAAAAGAGAATTTTAATAAATTTATGCTGCTAAATAACTTTATTAACAAATTTTTTATGTATTTTTTCCAGGCCAAATCCAGCCAATTTTGACGGTAGCCGCTGACAAAAACCGACGTGTGTAATCCCTAACAGCGATTGGTCGGTCAGGTTTTTTGCGTCCCATCATGGCCAATTAAGCAGGCGAAAACGGAGTGCGAAGGACGAGCGACCGTACATATCCATTTGCGGACGAAACTAATCAAGTTCGGTCCCAAGTTTCGGTAATTAACTCCCGGCCGACGAATTTTGTTTAATGCATTAAGCCATGTTGGTGGGTACACGAGTGCCTGAATTATGAAGTGGTAATTCACACTCGACCATAAGTGGGTCGAACGAGCCCTCTCCTTTTGCACCCCCAGGATTATGTCTTCGGGTAAAAAGCCCCGTCGACTTCGAGGACCGCTTTAAATGTGCATACATTGTTAACGAGTCGGTGATAAGCACGGAAGCGTATGCCGAGCCGGATGGATATGGACCTGTTCTATTTTTGGATCTCGTTCGTTCGTTGTTTATAGAAGATGCGCTTAAAATTATCCCTTACATGCGGACGCTAATACTAGATCGCTAACTACGTGGATTTGATAATTAAGCCGTTACGTGTTATCCAGTTGTTTGTTTAGTGTCGACCTGTAATGCCCTATACGTTCGTGATGGGAAATGAGAGCATAAAATATAAATTAAAAAATATATTGTGCAGTCTGTCCCAGAATGTATAGATATAATTTTTCAAAATTTTAAATGTAACATTTATCATCAATAAAACATTTATTAACAAAAAGACAATAAATTTTCACTAATAAAATGATTTTAATGCAATTTAGTATTTTGCTACCAAATTTTAAAAATATAATTTTTATTTTTAATTTAAAAATTGTACTATTTTCATATCTATTTAATTTCTTTATTTCTTTTGTTTATTTTAGTTTAATCTGGTACAAAATAAATTCTATATTCCTATAATTTGGTACCAAAATACAAAATTTTATTATAAACAAGTTTTATTAGTGAAATTTTATAGCTACCCTGGGACACACTGTAGATATTTTAATATACAAGTACAGTTTATATCAGAATGTAGTAGGTGATAATTTTCTATATGCAAAAATTGTAGATATAACAAATCTCATTAATAAAACTTTGTTTTAATGGAATTTGGTATTTTGCTACCAAATTTTAAAAATATAATTTTTATTTTCAAAATTATACTATTTATTTTCTTGTATCTTTATTGAATTTTTTAAACTAATTCTTTTGTTTATTTTATTTTAATCTGGTTCAAAATAAAATCTATATTCCTATAATTTGGTACCAAAATACAAAATTTCATTATAAACAAGTTTTATTAGTGAGATTTATATTTATCTCGGAACACACTGTAGATATTTTATTATACAAGTACAGTTTGTGTCAGAATGTGGTAGAAGGTAATGTGGACATTCATTTTATGGTTTTATATATGTAAAAATTGTCGTTAATACAACACCATTATTGTAGATAAAATAGATATAAAAAATCTCATTAATAAAACTTTGTTTTAATGGAATTTGGTATTTTGCTACCAAATTTTAAAAATATAATTTTTATTTTCAAAATTATACTATTTATTTTCTTGTATCTTTATTGAATTTTGTTAACTAATTCTTTTGTTTATTTTATTTTAATCTGGTTCAAAATAAAATCTATATTCCTATAATTTGGTACCAAAATACAAAATTTCATTATAAACAAGTTTTATTAGTGAGATTTATATTTATCTCGGAACACACTGTAGATATTTTATTATACAAGTACAGTTTGTGTCAGAATGTGGTAGAAGGTAATGTGGACATTCATTTTATGGTTTTATATATGTAAAAATTGTCGTTAATACAACACCATTATTGTAGATAAAATAGATATAAAAAATCTCATTAATAAAACTTTGTTTTAATGGAATTTGGTATTTTGCTACCAAATTTTAAAAATATAATTTTTATTTTCAAAATTATACTATTTATTTTCTTGTATCTTTATTGAATTTTTTTAACTAATTCTTTTGTTTATTTTATTTTAATCTGGTTCAAAATAAAATCCATATTCCTATAATTTGGTACCAAAATACAAAATTTCCTTATAAACAAGTTTTATTAGTGAGATTTATATTTATCCCGTAACACACTGTAGATATTTTATTATACAAGTACAGTTTGTGTCAGAATGTGGTAGGAGGTGATGTGGATATTCATTTTATGGTTTTGTATATGTAAAAATTGTCGTTAATACAACACCATTATTGTAGATAAAATAGATATAAAAAATCTCATTAATAAAACTTTGTTTTAATGGAATTTGGTATTTTGCTACCAAATTTTAAAAATATAATTTTTATTTTCAAAATTATACTATTTATTTTCTTGTATCTTTATTGAATTTTTTAAACTAATTCTTTTGTTTATTTTATTTTAATCTGGTACAAAATAAAATCTATATTCCTATAATTTGGTACCAAAATACAAAATTTCATTATAAACAAGTTTTATTAGTGAGATTTATATTTATCTCGGAACACACTGTAGATATTTTATTATACAAGTACAGTTTGTGTCAGAATGTGGTAGGAGGTGATGTGGATATTCATTTTATGGTTTTGTATATGTAAAAATTGTCGTTAATACAACACCATTATTGTAGATAAAATAGATATAAAAAATCTCATTAATAAAACTTTGTTTTAATGGAATTTGGTATTTTGCTACCAAATTTTAAAAATATAATTTTTATTTTCAAAATTATACTATTTATTTTCTTGTATCTTTATTGAATTTTTTAAGCTAATTCTTTTGTTTATTTTATTTTAATCTGGTTCAAAATAAAATCCATATTCCTATAATTTGGTACCAAAATACAAAATTTCATTATAAACAAGTTTTATTAGTGAGATTTATATTTATCCCGTAACACACTGTAGATATTTTATTATACAAGTACAGTTTGTGTCAGAATGTGGTAGGAGGTGATGTGGATATTCATTTTATGGTTTTGTATATGTAAAAATTGTCGTTAATACAACACCATTATTGTAGATAAAATAGATATAAAAAATCTCATTAATAAAACTTTGTTTTAATGGAATTTGGTATTTTGCTACCAAATTTTAAAAATATAATTTTTATTTTCAAAATTATACTATTTATTTTCTTGTATCTTTATTGAATTTTTTTAACTAATTCTTTTGTTTATTTTATTTTAATCTGGTTCAAAATAAAATCCATATTCCTATAATTTGGTACCAAAATACAAAATTTCATTATAAACAAGTTTTATTAGTGAGATTTATATTTATCCCGTAACACACTGTAGATATTTTATTATACAAGTACAGTTTGTGTCAGAATGTGGTAGGAGGTGATGTGGATATTCATTTTATGGTTTTGTATATGTAAAAATTGTCGTTAATACAACACCATTATTGTAGATAAAATAGATATAAAAAATCTCATTAATAAAACTTTGTTTTAATGGAATTTGGTATTTTGCTACCAAATTTTAAAAATATAATTTTTATTTTCAAAATTATACTATTTATTTTCTTGTATCTTTATTGAATTTTTTAAGCTAATTCTTTTGTTTATTTTATTTTAATCTGGTTCAAAATAAAATCCATATTCCTATAATTTGGTACCAAAATACAAAATTTCATTATAAACAAGTTTTATTAGTGAGATTTATATTTATCCCGTAACACACTGTAGATATTTTATTATACAAGTACAGTTTGTGTCAGAATGTGGTAGGAGGTGATGTGGATATTCATTTTATGGTTTTGTATATGTAAAAATTGTCGTTAATACAACACCATTATTGTAGATAAAATAGATATAAAAAATCTCATTAATAAAACTTTGTTTTAATGGAATTTGGTATTTTGCTACCAAATTTTAAAAATATAATTTTTATTTTCAAAATTATACTATTTATTTTCTTGTATCTTTATTGAATTTTTTAAGCTAATTCTTTTGTTTATTTTATTTTAATCTGGTTCAAAATAAAATCCATATTCCTATAATTTGGTACCAAAATACAAAATTTCATTATAAACAAGTTTTATTAGTGAGATTTATATTTATCCCGTAACACACTGTAGATATTTTATTATACAAGTACAGTTTGTGTCAGAATGTGGTAGGAGGTGATGTGGATATTCATTTTATGGTTTTGTATATGTAAAAATTGTCGTTAATACAACACCATTATTGTAGATAAAATAGATATAAAAAATCTCATTAATAAAACTTTGTTTTAATGGAATTTGGTATTTTGCTACCAAATTTTAAAAATATAATTTTTATTTTCAAAATTATACTATTTATTTTCTTGTATCTTTATTGAATTTTTTTAACTAATTCTTTTGTTTATTTTATTTTAATCTGGTTCAAAATAAAATCCATATTCCTATAATTTGGTACCAAAATACAAAATTTCATTATAAACAAGTTTTATTAGTGAGATTTATATTTATCCCGTAACACACTGTAGATATTTTATTATACAAGTACAGTTTGTGTCAGAATGTGGTAGGAGGTGATGTGGATATTCATTTTATGGTTTTGTATATGTAAAAATTGTCGTTAATACAACACCATTATTGTAGATAAAATAGATATAAAAAATCTCATTAATAAAACTTTGTTTTAATGGAATTTGGTATTTTGCTACCAAATTTTAAAAATATAATTTTTATTTTCAAAATTATACTATTTATTTTCTTGTATCTTTATTGAATTTTTTAAGCTAATTCTTTTGTTTATTTTATTTTAATCTGGTTCAAAATAAAATCCATATTCCTATAATTTGGTACCAAAATACAAAATTTCATTATAAACAAGTTTTATTAGTGAGATTTATATTTATCCCGTAACACACTGTAGATATTTTATTATACAAGTACAGTTTGTGTCAGAATGTGGTAGGAGGTGATGTGGATATTCATTTTATGGTTTTGTATATGTAAAAATTGTCGTTAATACAACACCATTATTGTAGATAAAATAGATATAAAAAATCTCATTAATAAAACTTTGTTTTAATGGAATTTGGTATTTTGCTACCAAATTTTAAAAATATAATTTTTATTTTCAAAATTATACTATTTATTTTCTTGTATCTTTATTGAATTTTTTAAGCTAATTCTTTTGTTTATTTTATTTTAATCTGGTTCAAAATAAAATCCATATTCCTATAATTTGGTACCAAAATACAAAATTTCATTATAAACAAGTTTTATTAGTGAGATTTATATTTATCCCGTAACACACTGTAGATATTTTATTATACAAGTACAGTTTGTGTCAGAATGTGGTAGGAGGTGATGTGGATATTCATTTTATGGTTTTGTATATGTAAAAATTGTCGTTAATACAACACCATTATTGTAGATAAAATAGATATAAAAAATCTCATTAATAAAACTTTGTTTTAATGGAATTTGGTATTTTGCTACCAAATTTTAAAAATATAATTTTTATTTTCAAAATTATACTATTTATTTTCTTGTATCTTTATTGAATTTTTTAAGCTAATTCTTTTGTTTATTTTATTTTAATCTGGTTCAAAATAAAATCCATATTCCTATAATTTGGTACCAAAATACAAAATTTCATTATAAACAAGTTTTATTAGTGAGATTTATATTTATCCCGTAACACACTGTAGATATTTTATTATACAAGTACAGTTTGTGTCAGAATGTGGTAGGAGGTGATGTGGATATTCATTTTATGGTTTTGTATATGTAAAAATTGTCGTTAATACAACACCATTATTGTAGATAAAATAGATATAAAAAATCTCATTAATAAAACTTTGTTTTAATGGAATTTGGTATTTTGCTACCAAATTTTAAAAATATAATTTTTATTTTCAAAATTATACTATTTATTTTCTTGTATCTTTATTGAATTTTTTAAACTAATTCTTTTGTTTATTTTATTTTAATCTGGTTCAAAATAAAATCTATATTCCTATAATTTGGTACCAAAATACAAAATTTCATTATAAACAAGTTTTATTAGTGAGATTTATATTTATCCCGGAACACACTGTAAATATTTTATAATACAAGTACAGTTTGTGTCAGAATGTGGTAGAAGGTGATGTGGACATTCATTTTATGGTTTTGTATATGTAAAAATTGTCGTTAATACAACACCATTATTGTAGATAAAATAGATATAAAAAATCTCATTAATAAAACTTTGTTTTAATGGAATTTGGTATTTTGCTACCAAATTTTAAAAATATAATTTTTATTTTCAAAATTATACTATTTATTTTCTTGTATCTTTATTAATTTTTTTAAGCTAATTCTTTTGGTTATTTTAGTTTAATCTGGTTCAAAATAAAATCTATATTCCTATAATTTGGTACCAAAATACAAAATTTCATTATAAACAAGTTTTATTAGCGAGATTTTATATCTATCCCGGAACACACTGTAGATATTTTACTATACAAATATAGTTTGCATCAAAATGTAGTAGGAGGCGATATGGACATTCATTATATAGTTTTGTATATGTAAAAATTGTCGGTAGGATAGGATAACACCGTTATTGTAGATAAGATAGAAAATCTAATTAATAAAACTCAGTGATAATGAAGTTTTGATATTTTGCTATCAAATTTTAAAAATATAACTTTTATTTTTATTTAAAAATTATACTATTTATTTTCTTGTATCTTTATTGAATTTTTTAAGCTAATTCTTTTGTTTATTTTAGTTTAATCTGTTTCAAAATAAAATCTATAACAATATTTTGTTTTATGTATCATCGTTAAAAAATATGTTAAATTTTATTTAAATTAAATTTTATTAAACTGAAATTGTAAAGTAACAAATGCAATCGTTTATCTTCTCAAATTTTGAATAATATTTTAGCATTGCAGCCAAACTAAGTATAATTGAGAGATATATTAACAGTAAAAGTCTCTTGATTAAATTAAATCGTAAACATTAGGTTGTTAACAGATAAGTCGGTAATAAAAATAAATTTAAAATAATTCAACAACGAGATTATCTTATAAACTCCACACACACGGTGTCATTTTTGTTCGTTTTACGTCGCTGGGCGCACATAAAACCCGACGGCACAAAACCGACATTTGTATATATTACGTTAATTTTAGAACCCGCCCGCGACATAATCAAGCGTTATTATTATTGTTACTGGCGCAACAAAACTAAATGGCACGCTCCGAAATGCACTTCGCATCCAAATAGACGGTCGTTTTGTCCGAATGATGCACGGATAAAATAAAAGACTGCAGTTGCAGCGGTCCAGTACGAGTTGATGGGAGTGCCGATTTCCTCTCCTTTACTTTTATTCCCACACAATTGCACCAGTTCAATGTTTAAATTTAAAATGGAAGGTTAATTTGCACGTACAACATTCATTTCATATGTTTTGCAGTCTGCAATCATCAACATTTAATTGCCGTAGGGAGTAAAATACAGTTTTAATGTATATATATATATATATATATATATATATATATATATATATATATATATATAAATTTAATAATTTTAAAAAATTGAGTACTTTTTAATTTTTCAATGGACAAAATTATAATTTTTTACTTAATGGTTTTTCACAACTCAAATATGGTTTTCTAAGTTGAAATCCAGTAATTTTGATCTCACTGACTTCTATTGATCAGAAAGACCAACGGCATTAGGCAATGGCATTCTAAAAGCAGAAGTGGAAGCAAATCTATGTCAAACAATCAAAGCTGCCAAACTACCCTAACCAGCCTTGATCGACCAACCAAGAACATCTACATTTACCCTTTAATATGTCCGAAGACAACAACAGTAAATCAGATCGATATTGATCCTGAGAGAGGATAAAAACAGCCAATCCACGTCGACGAGAAAAAAAGCCAAGGTGGGTCGCAATTAGAGGATCATAACGCGCAATAAATCGTATTCTAAGTGGGGAACATTGGATGGAAAAAGCACGACCTGAAAACAAAGGCAAACAGAGATAATCGAATATCCAGACTGGCAAAAAAATTGCACGGAGATGTGAAAAAAAGTCCCAGGGCCTCTCGTAAACTTCGATTCAATAGAGACATTTCATTCGCACTTTGCGTTTCTCCACATTCGCGCTGATGTTGCTCCGAGTGTTTACTTTTATGCCGCGAGTGAATTTAATGTTCGGGTATGGAATTAGCGGGGATAAGCAAGAAAACGATAAATATTATGATAATGTGTTTCTTTTTGCTCAGTTTCGGATACTGGAACACACACAACTCCTTAGTCTCGGCTCGGATGTTTGTTTTAATGGCGAGACTGAAAGTGGGTTGGAACAAAAAAAAAAAACGGGATACAATCTGTGTTTCAGCAGAACGAGAAACAACACAAATAACTCTACATGAAAAAACTCTTTAAGCTGCTACAAGCGAATCAACAAAATGTTCTTTGTTGCGACAAAACACTTCGAGCTTTTCGTTCGACCGAAATTCTTACGGACGAGTAAAAGTACATGTGCAACTGAATTTGTGATGCGGGGAGGAAGCGGAGCTTATCATCAGCGACAGAATTTCATAAGATGGACATCAACCTAAACGTGTATTACACAAGTTTACATTGTCCAGACTCCTGGATTCTTGTCTGGTCTCAATCACGTACCAACAATAGATGCTCCTCGTGTGGACTAATAATTTCATCCCTCTTAGTATTCAGAGGTGGTCGGACGTACATTTCTCCACTTACCAAGATTGTGGTTGGAAACTTATTCCTGAAGATGTTATCAACATAATTTATTCAAGTCCTATCTCAAAGTAGTTAAATGCGGGAACTTTTAATGAAATATGGCGACCCCCTGTGGAATATCAAATAGAACTTTTATTGCAATAACGTCATACTGTGGAACACTTTATGCATAAACCGATGGGACAAGGATTGATCGTACACGTATTCCCTGCTCGTCCGGACTTTGATGATCGCCTGCGATGAACGGGGTTGAAAAAACCCGTTAAAATTCGGAATCATAATTGAAAATAGGTCGCACGTAAATCCAGTCAGATGGAAGATTGTCGCGGGGCATTCCTACAATCCCGCCATTTCCGGATATATAAAATAATTCGACGAATAAAATGTTTTATTGCTTCAATTCGATAAAATTCGATTTGTTTTTATGATTATTCATCTGGCGGAATTATTTTTATTGGAAGATTTCAGGCTTCGTTACACATCGATTTAATTTTGTTCCGTGTATTGCTGCAGCATGTTTAATCCGATAAAAGTTTTCTGATAGAACTAAAGTAATTAATTTTTGAAGAATTTATTCATAGGTTTTTATTTTTCATGTTTCCATCAGTGGTGTATGGAAATTCCGTGTTTACCTGACTTTTGAATTACCACATTCCATGCACAAAACCATAAACTCTTTCGCTCTTTTGTTGAATTTAAATTTTGAATAACGGCCAAATTTGATTCGAAACGCATCCTGCGCCAGAATTCACACGACCCCAGTAATATCGAGAACATTGTCCATTTTTGCAACACGATTTTAATTCCGAACCCATTTGAATATTTATTGCTGCGACCATTTGTTGTTGTTGTACGTCAAATATCAAATTTCACGTTGCAATCGGATTTACATAAAACACGCCAGGGCTTTAACATTTTCATTCATTCGACATAAAACCTCACTCGACTGAAGCACCGCGACTATTTAAACTAACGAAAAAATTCTCTCGAGTGCACTCTCATTGTTCTTAGTTCCTCGTCTCCCATTCAAAGCCGGCATCCACTCGGCAAACTCTTTTTCCGTTTACCTTCATTTTTTCACCCCCAGGACACGGGGACATGGACTGCGACTTGAATGCCGATTGCCTTTTTTACGACATAATCGTACGAATTTATGTTTTAATTAAACGAGCCCTTAAAAATTAATTTTTACGGTCCTTGTTCCGCAGTTGGAATGGCTAATGCCATGGAGATATGGAATAATTGCGGTTTTACCGAATGATTTCGTTCCAGTTAACGATAATAGCACAGGAGCTTATTTTCCTCATATGAAACGGTGATAGTTTCAATTCTCGGTTTTATTTATACCCGGATTTAATTATAATTGTAATTGCAACGTCTCTAATTGAGTTCAGACGAACAATCTAGGAGTTTATGTTCCATTTATCGTAAAACTAGTTTAGTCATTTATTTAACACAACCAATACCAAATTAAAAACGTTCTCAGCCGATTAGGTAATTGAAAACGATAGAACGCATAATTAAATTCCATCAGCAGTATAATTGGGCTTGCAAAATACAAAAACAAAATTCCGCATCGCCAACAGCGTTCGCATCCGCTAATGATCGTATCTCCATGACTTTTAATGAAAAGGGACGGGTGGTACAAGGAAAACAATGTCAGTGTGTCATTACATCGGGGTACGATCGAGTTACGCAGACGACCGGCCGGAGGTTATGGAAGACGGGTTTCCGCCCCTTTGCCGCCGCCGGGGTTCATCTCTGAAGGCTTAATTTTTGGGTCAGTATGTTCTTTGCGGAAACTGCAAATATCGGTCTCGCGATGCGGGACTTTTGCAGGCGCACAAAAGGCAGAAAGTTTTAGTTTGTGTTTGGGGATCTTAGGGAAAGGCATGGGTTTGTTGTTGACTGTTTTGTTTCTCTTTCCGTTTCGTTTTATCGAAGTTTATTAGATAATTTCGGAAAAAATTCTCCTGGAATTGCAAAAGTTCGGGCAGTTTCTTATAGAACTTTAATTTAAATCAAAATAAATCAGTTTCATTTTATTACATGTTATTTCGAATAATTTGATATTTGCTTTCACAAATAATAATACCACATTTCAAAAGATGTTATTTGCTTTTAAAGATAAAGTATTTCATTTGTATATTTATTAGAACATGTACATGAATAAATCAAAACAGAGTTTCTTATTGAATTAAATTCTACACTTGACGATATTTGATTTTCATTTGTCAGCTCATTGTGAATCTCGAAGGCGTGCCAAAGTCATTTTAAGGTTATTGTAACTTGTTCACTTCTAAATATTCCAATGTTAAATGTTTTTTTTTAATTTGGTTCCTATAGGATAATCCAAAGCGCAAAAGGCAATGGTTCTCTCCAAATCAATCACCAGGAAGTGCTGCGAAGCCGAGTTTACATCCTCACGCTTCTGTGTTATTAGTGGGGGCTTCGCGAAACCGTTCAGATGTTGTAACCTGGACAAACTATTAATACAGACCTTTATTGTGATCAGTAAGAACGCGTGAACTAATCTTTAGTTGAAAAATATTGGGTTATTATCAACACAAAAGCCTTCATTCTACAACACGACAATGCAAAATAACACTGTGAAAGAAGAACACTGGAAAAAATTAATGAATCTGGTGAAAGATCCCTCATCCACCATTCTTAGTGGCAAGTTTTTAGTAATTTTTTGGGAATCCAGGAAGAATTGGAATTATTTATTTTTAAATTAGTATTAGTAAATAAATAAAAGTCCATAAAGTTATTAAAGTGAAACTATGTAATTTAATCAGTATGACTTTAATCGTATGGATTTTAATCCTATAGATTTTTATTATATGGAAATTGATCGTATGGATTTTGATCGTATGGAATTTGATCCTATGGAAAATGATCGTATGGATTTTTATCGTATGGAAAATGATCGTACGGATTTTAATCATATGGAAAATGATTGTATGGAATTTGATCATATGGAATTAGTAGTATTAGTAAAGTTTTACGTTTTTCGTAACATCGTTATATTTATATATATACTCTATGTATATATATATTTCTTTAAGGCTACCACTTGTAATTGTAGCAATTAAAAAAAAAATAAAAATTTTGTGTAATATATATATATATATATATATTTATCATTTAATTAGAATATATTTTAAATAAATAAATTTTATAAGTATAATGTTTAAAACTGTTATCACTGTATCCTTTAGGTTAAGTATAATAAATGAATACATCGAAATGCAGAAAAATGTAATTGTAACCAAATAGCGAATCATTAATTAAGAAATCTGGGTATCTGGGTTTCGGTTTGCGGATTTACATTAGCAGCGTCGACTAGGACCATTAACTGAACGAGATTTGTAGTGGCGTTCGGGCGTTCCTGTCGTTGGATAATCGATGCCAAAGTTTTGGCATCCGACCGTCCATAAACACTAGAGATCCGCACGTGCAATTCCCAATTGTTGCCG
The DNA here is from genome assembly GCF_024364675.1 of Aethina tumida. Taxonomy (NCBI): domain Eukaryota; kingdom Metazoa; phylum Arthropoda; class Insecta; order Coleoptera; family Nitidulidae; genus Aethina; species Aethina tumida. Next base: position 14,928,113 of record NC_065437.1, on the reverse strand, counting down.
ACTAATTATCGGGGAAATGGAACTGACACCGCAACTAAACAGGGAATGTGATATTTTGTTGGATCGTCTGTAACTGATCTGAATAAACGGCAGAAAAATAGAAGGGAATTAGGGCACAGTGAAACAAATAAAAATTGTGTGATGTGTCGAAGTGTTTCTTTGGGGACCCTATATCACTGTGAAGTCGTATTGTTCAAAGCACCATATCCGTTACAAATAAAACTTGTTTGTTTCGGTATATATATTTTTTGCACAATTGCCGAAAGCTTACTGCGGTTGTTGAGACTGTCTTTATAATTCCCTTAATGGAATTCGAAAAATTACAATTCTCTTCAGTACCGAGATAATAGAGTTATTGGAATTGAATCGAGTTTCCTGGGAAAACTTTCTGAGCAAATAATCTTTGCTTCCACGATTCAGTGCTTCTCTTTGCACACAAACTAACCAGACTACACAGACTGATAAGTTATTAGCCATAACTATAACTTCAACGAGAGATTCCGATATTACGTTTCTAAACAATGGAAATTTGTTAACTTGTCGATCATTTTAATTAGCTTATATAAACATAGTGTAATATTTAGACAACACGAGGTTACAAAAGTCAACTACGAAATAGTTAAATCTTAAAGAATTTTGTTTGAAAGTTAAATAAAATGACAGTTTTAATTATTTTTAACATAATTACACTGTACCGCAAAATTATGGAATTCTTTTAAAAATTAACTAAAATAAAATAAGTATGTTATATTCTTATATTATTTTTTTTTAATAAATTAAGGATAAAGTTATAATGAAAATCTATGAATATTTATTGAAAAAGAAAAAAAAACAATTCTATTACAGAAATATAACAAAATTTTAACATTTAAGTAATTTATTTACATTAATATGGAGTGTTTCCACCACATACTTAAAATTATGTTCTAAAAATTTCAATGATTTTTTTCTTTAGTTTGTTTAAAGTATTTGATGGTGGTTGAAGTTCTCTTATATAAAACACTACTATAACATAAGTGCAAAACTAATTGCCTTAAAATTACAAGAAATGTTGATGTTTAGTTATTTTGCGGCGCAGTGTATAATAGAGTTTAAATTATTAAAAATATAGTTTTGTATTCTTTCATATAATTTCTTTGTTCTTTAAAAATTCAATCAAGAAAATATTTGTTTCTTGTTTCTTTGTCAATAAACCTTTTTATATAACTGTAATTTATAAATAAATTTAAAATAGTAATAAGAGAAAATTATCATTTGCCATGAAAGTTGATGCTTACCTAAAGTTGAGTTTGCAGACCGCACCGCTGGAGCTGGCCGTGATCGGGGGCATAACGTCTTCGTAGCGTCGCTGCGCCCAATCGGTGACGCGGCCGTCCGTTGTTATAACGTAGTGCAGGTCACGTTCGCACGGACACGTAGACAGTATTGTCACGTGGGCCTCCTCCTCGGGCTGGGACGGAACAACAAGAGAAATATTAAATAAACATTCATCCCGCAGGGGACCACCGCCGCCCACCCGGTCTAATTTATTAAATTTTCGCAGGCCTCGCGCGAATTATTGATTCGGTCGCTTGTGTATGGTACGTGACCGAATTCGGCGGCTATTTATGGGACGTTTGATAGAATTTTTCGGGGGGTTCGTGGAAAGTTTACCAAAATGTGGAAGTAAAGTATTAATTTTGATTTTGTTTGGACGCTTTGGTTTTTCTGGGTGTGCTGGGTGTGGAATCTCCGTAGAAAATACTTGACTAGGTCAGATGTGATAGAAACAACTTTATATACACTATCGCTCATATGTAGGACAACGAATTAAAAAACATAATCATTTTGTTAAAAGAACAACTCTTTTTAATTTAAATTAATTTTATAATTAATAAGTGTCGTACCTCAATTTATATACGGATCTCTTTTTTACGTAGTTATATACATTTTATTTCGGACAGGGTTCATAAGTAAAGCAACCAAACTCTATATTCAATACAATTGATTTTATAATTTATTTCTGTGCCCGATATCGTTCCTTAAAGCTAAAAATGCCTAGAAGTATCCATTTAACAATACACATTAAATAACAAATTGTAAAAAAGTTCCGAAATGGGTAAAAACAGAGTAAAATTACAAAAGATTTAAATTTAAACAAATCGATCATTTCAAGGACGATTTCCAATTTTAACAGAAGGAATACACTGGAAGAAGTTCCTAAAAGAGGTAGAAAACGGAAGACTAACAGAGCTGTGAACAGGAAAACAAAAACGATTGTTGTTCGCGACAATTTTAACAGCACATACCGCATAAATTAAAAAATAAACGAACTCAGTATGTTGGTGAGTACCATAAAACGAAGACTAAAAAGAGCTGGTTTCTATGGTAGAAAACCAACAAAGAAGGCATTCATTTCTGCAAACTACTATTTGTAAGAGAACATGTGAACTGCACAGTGGGCAATGGAAAACAATTTTGTTTTCCGATGAAAACAAGCTCCAATTATTCAAATCTAATAGTATTTCATAGATGAGAGGACCAATTAATGAAAAATAGTACACTAAACACACTGGGAAGCATGGGGGAGGAGACGTTATGGTTTGGTATGTTTTTCTGGGTTTGGCATGGCCCCACTGGTTAAGTTAGACGGAATAATGGATCGTTTTGTTTATCGTGACATTCTCTAGAATCATATGCTTCCATTTGACGAAGGTAACATCAGTTTAAGGTGAACCTTTCAGCACGACAACGATCCGAAACTTACATTCAAGTTTGTTAAAGAATAGTTCGCTTCTCAAAGAATATGTGTCATGCCCTGGTCAGCACAAAACCCAGACTTCAACTCAATGGATAACTTTTGCGAAGAAATTGATTGGAAAATTCCACCAAGAAGACTGTCAAATATGAATAAACCCTATGAAGAAGTTCAAAATCATTCAAAAGAAATATCGAACGATTATATTGAAAAGCTACTAAAATCAATGAAGAAAAGGTGTTTATAAATTATTAAAAATAATGGGTATGCTACTAGATACTAAATAAAAGAAGGCTAAATGTACGTAAGGTTGTATTATTTTAATGTTGTTCTACTTTTGAACCTTGAGTATTTTTCAAATATTAATAAATACCTAACTAAACCCACTAATAAACAATTATATTGATGTATTGTTTTATCAAACATACTGCATAACTGACAATAATATGGATATTTAAACGTAAACTTTTATGAAAAAATGAAAATTTCTAATGTTGCTCTACATATGAAAATATGGATGATAAAGTTTTTTCACAGTTATGTGTTCAAATAAACCTGATTCATATCTACATCGAAATCTTAGAATATTTCTTAATTTGCCTTGGATTTTTACTAGTTTCTAATTCTTAAATTTTGTGAAATCTGGCGTAGATATAGTCCATCTGTATAGAGTAGTGAAAAAAGTATGGAATATTTATTGATCTGTTAAAAAATGTTCCTTAATCTGTCGCAAATCTGAATAAATCTAATTTACTGAAAGATCGGTTCATTAATAATAATGATCATTATATTAAATTTCCTCCATGATTTGTCTTGATCTTTGAGGATCTTTGAGAGGAAGCCTGTTTTTTTTCGTCTATCTTGGGAGTAGTTTTTCATGGACGTCTTGGCTTACGTCGATTTTTAACACTACCTTGAGTGCGGAACACAAATTCTCTGAAACAGCATGCTGAGTAATATTTAATGTTTTTGCCATGTCATATTGCGTTCGGCCACTTTCGCTAAGTTCAACTATTCTTTTCCTAAATTGAAGTGAAAAATGTATTTAGGCATTACTACATTTGAACTGTCCGAAAATGTTATAATTAATTACAATTAAGCAAGAATAAAATGGTATTCCATATTTTTTTCCATGTCAAAAAACGTACATCGCCTGAGACTGATTCGGTATATTTATAGAAGAAATACATGGGATAATAAACCTTGGTTTCAGTGTATCGAACAGAAAGGTGATTATGTTGAAATATAAAATAAATTTTACACAAAAAAATGCCCTTCCAGTCAAAGCCAGACTTATTACACAGCCCACGTATAATTTATTTTTCAGTAGTAGTAAACATCAAATAGACAAAGCATTGTACATTTTTAATAAAACCCGGTTTCACCCAACTACGAATCATATTTACGTTTTGTTTTCAGACTCAAATGAATTAACCGAACAACACAAAAAAACCGCATAAAATTTCGTAGGGCACAAAAAAATGTGGGCCGGGTTTCCATCCAGTGTTTATGGAGAGCGAGATAAGGCGAAACGTCACATACGTTAGCAAAAACTTTTTGAACGTAACGTCGAAACTTGGACGAGATATGAATTCGCGAAATTTTAACAGACATATTTCTCGTCGTGCTCATACATAACATTATTCTGTGCAAAAAGTTGAGACGCTTTTGTTTTACGTGTACGACTGGAAGGAATCGTCATGATTTACTGATTACCTCGCATCAGAAAACTTTCGGGCGTTATTAAAATGAGCCACGAATACTCTTGAACCCGAGCCCTTTAATCTGCATCTATTGGAGCGCGTTCGATAAATTAAAAAGAGTCTCGTTTTTTCGTTCGGCCGAGCTTAAATCATCAAAGTAAATTTCTACTTTGTGCGAGTTCGTCGCTTACAAGTTCGTAAAAAAAAAGAGACTCGTCTTAGAGAAACTTCTAGGCGGGAGAACAAAGTTGAAGGAATACCTTAGCCAGCCAAAGAGGAGATTCTGCGTCCTATAAAATTGCAATTAAAATTTTCGTACAGTAGCTGAACAAAGTTACTTATTTATTATGCAAGCAAAATGTGTTATAAAATCGAATAAATCGAATTTCTGCACCCCCCAAGCCACGTTTAATCAAACATCCCACCGAAAAAGCGCAGTTCTTTATTCGCCCACGTCGAAAGGCCTAAAGTAATTAACAAATGCGGGTCCGAGTTTTCCAATACACTCAAACCCGAACCCGAGATTGATCCGTCTTTGTCTCCGGCCAATTCCTATTCCTGATACTCACCTGCAATGTGTGTTCGACGCCCTCAATTAGCAAATAGCAATCGGACGATGAGTTCCATTTGTGGATCGGCTCCCTGGCCAGCACGTAATGACTTTCGATTTCTTTGCTCTCGACGGACACCAGTTCGGCCTGGAACAAGTCAATAAAATCGCATAAAAAAATTCCGTTTTTTGTCCGGCACCAAACCGAGATTCAATGGACCGAAAAGTCCTATGACAGAATCGTTTCTGGAAAGTGTAATCAGTAAAAGCTTTCCGTTTAATGAACGTCCGCGCGTCCTTCGTTGTTTAACTTTTAAGAGAAATCGTGAAATTATATTTAAACGTTGCAAGCGAACATCTCGGGTTTAATTGTGGTACAGTGGCTGGTTTTATTATTCAGTTAATGCTCCGTCGTTTTTTGCATGAATGTTTTTGTTGTATTGTAGATTACAATCTATACACAAACGTCGCTTTCATATCAGAACAATTCTTGTTTAGTAATAGCTTGATTTATTCATAACAATAATAGCGACAGAAAAAATAAAATTTGGGGCAAACCTTGGTTTACATGTTTAAAATTGACAATAGTTGCAATAAAATATTTTAAATTTAAACAAATAAAATATATATGAATGCCTTTGATGAGTATACTTGGATATGTTTAATTTAAATACTATATACAATATCAATAATAAATAAAAATAACTGAAAATTAAATATGAAATTTGTAATAATGGTGAATGCGCGTAATAAATATTTATGAATACGTATATATAATTTCATCATTGATTATGTTATAAAATAAAACAAACAATATTAAATTAAGAGTTTGAATTAAAGTGTTTAATTTATGTTATTAAAATACATATTATATGAAACTTTTGAATATTTGAGAATCTAAGTTACTAATTACAATAATGGTGAATGCGCAACCTTTAAATATGTTTTTGATGATTCACCATTGATATATATTTTAAAACAATTAATATTAGAATAAAACTTTGCTCCTTTATATTTCCTAAATATACAGACGGAGTTTTTGACTTTTGTTTTGAGTAACCAAAAAATTAAACAATCAAATCTATTTTTTGATATTGTATATTCCATGAAAGGAAATATAACTTCCTACAAGATTTGGACCACATTTTGATAGATTTAAATTAAATAAACGGAGAGTAATAAATAACACATATTTTCTTATTTGTTGTTGAAAGTTGACATTTACAATAATGGTTGGATGCACCCATATCTGATGTATTTGATTTCATCATTCGTTTAAAATTAGGATGACTTTGCTCCTTTAAATTTTCTAAAAGATCAGTGTGGGGGTGTTTTTAAACTTTTGTACTGTGTAAATTAAACAATCAAATCTATTAAGTTTCATATAAGAGTGGATATTGTATATTCTACAAAGGGAAATATGAAGGTTTAGACCACATTTAAGAAAGTAAGTAAGTTTTTTATTATTTGTTATAATATAGAAAGCTTTTTAAGTAGAAGTTAAATCCATTAAATATATATATATATATATATATATATATATATATATATATATATATATATATATATATATGTATATATATATACATATATATTAACTCCCTGTAGAAAAAAATAATTGAGATAGAGTTTCATTTGATTTTGATTTTAATGAGATTTATAAAAATGAGTTAATGAATTGATCTTTAATAATAATTATATTTGTAAGTATAAAAATTTCTTTGCCTATAGGCTTAACTGTTAAATACTATCAAATGCTATCGAAATCAGAAATAACTGTATTTTGATAATTTTATTTTTTTATAGTAATGCAATTACAACTGGTCAACCGTTCTTAATCAACTCGTACTTAATTATTAAATCAAACAATTTATAAATATATAACGTATTCATATTAAATAAAACTCAATATTTGAACATTGAAACCTGAAATTTATAATGGCTGTTCAATAAATATTTATGAATATGCAAATTTATTATTCATCTTTAAATATATTATAAAACAAACAATAAAAAAATAAAAGTTTGCAATTTTACCTAATTATTTGATTTAATTAATTAAAAAAATATCTGGCATATTCTTTCTAAATGAAACAAAATAATACCGGCATTGTTATTTTTGAATAAAATATACAATTTATATATAGAAATAATTTTTGTTTATAATAAATGTACATATATACATACTTTTATAGAAATAAAATATTTTATTAAATTCAGCAATGCAAACATTGAGGGAATAATATTTAAATATAAAAAGTTTTACATGTAAAAAATTGACTATAGTAAAAATGATTATGCTGTTAAATAAATAGGGAATAAAGAATAATATTTCTTTTAATAATTTTAAGAAAACATAAAGCGGTTCATAATTTTAATCAGGTTAGTCGGTGGTTTGAAGACATTATTAGACGATCAGAATACAACGTCAGAAGTCCATTAAAGCGAGATTAATCTATCAAACAATCGCCGGGAAAATGGAGCAGACGTAATTTTTTGTGCGTCCCGCCGCGAACAATTATTGTTTTCATTTAAAACAAGATTTTAATTAGTATTTACCCGCGGCGAAGGCAATATCATTATGTTCGGCAAGATAACGGACTCGGGGAACGGCCGCGAAAGCAGACCTGCTACGCCGCCGCAATTTAGTTGCAAGACGAGATAAAGATAATGAACGCAGCGGGAAGCATGATTTTTTAACGTTCGGTTTAGGCTGCTGGAAGATTATGTTCATGTTGTTCGAGACAACGACCGTTGCCGTGTTCGGATCTTGGGAATTGAGCGATTGCCTGAGTTGGAAGTTGCCAGACGGTTAATGGAGCCTTTGTTGAGAGTTATTTTGTGTAAAATTAATTTGAAATTTTGTGCTTCGCCTAAAAGACGTTCCAAACAACATCTCCAATGAAATTACATTATAAAAAAGTATCCACAAATTTAAAATTAAAAAAAAAAAAATATTATTTATATGAACAACCAAATGAAAGAAAAATAAATTATTATAAAATTAAAATGCAAAAAATAGAAATTTGAAATGTGAAATTATATTATTATAAAGAAAATCATATAATTCTACTTGAAATTATTAAGAATTTACTGAAAAATATATAAAAATATAACAAAATTAAAGCATACAAATGAACTAAATGAAATAAATAATGAAAGAATTAATCTAAAAAAATTAAAAATTAAAAAAAATAAAATTATTAATAAAAATAAAATATGCAGAAAAAATAATATTAATAATAATAAAATTAGATATGTTGGAAGATTATAAAAAAAGTAAAAAAAGTTTCAAATTAAAAATAATATTATTTAAATACTTGATACGAAATTTTATTTAAGAAAATTATTAAGATTGTGCCAGAAAAACATAAAAAATTTACCTTAATTTTATGACAAAATTAAATATAAAAAATGAAATAAATAATGAAAAATTCTATCTAAAAAACTAAAAATTAAAAAAAAAATGACGAAATTGTTTATAAAAATAAAATAAAAAAATAAATAAATAAATATTAACAATATAAATAAATAAATTAATATGAGTAATAATAAATAGAGATATTAAAAAATTAATAATGTTGGAAAATTAAATAAAAATTACATAAACCATAAATTTCAAATCAAAAATAATATAAATTTAAATTAAAATTTGAAATTTTATTTAAGAAAATCATCAATTAAAGTTTTTAAGATTTTGCTAAAAAAATATATAAAAAATGAAATAATGAAGAATCAATCTAAAAAAATCCACAAATTGGGAAATAATAAATAATTATAATTATAATATATATATATATATATATATATATATATATATATATATATATATATATATATATATATATATATATATAAATTGAAGAGAAAAATTAATAGAAAGAAGTTTATTTAATTATTTATTTATTTTTTAAATATTATTTTCTTATAAATTCATTAAAACAATTTTTTAGAAAATTGGCTAACAACGGAAAATTAAATTATCCAATTCTTCTTCTATTGAATTGACGTGTTTGCCCATTGGCCGAAAGGTATACAGTTGTCAGTGCCAAAATTGTTTACCTAAGCCATTTTTCCGGTAATTAGAAAAATGATACGGTGCAAAATTAATAGCGTCCAATAAGTCGTCATGCCGGGTGAGAAAACGTAACTTATAACCGGACCGTTATTGATCACCGGCCCGTCACTTTGATGTATTAATACGGGCGGCAGCGGCGTATCGTATCGCCGCCACCGACGTATCGGCATACAATTTATTTTGCCGGTTACAAAAGACTGCCATAAATTTATTGGGTGTATTTCGCACGTGCACGAAAGATAAAACTAAAGTCAACCATATGTAAATTGATACGAGAAAGGGGATGCGGAATATATGCCGGTAAGAGACAATCATCATGGGAAACTATCGGACGGAACCGGGGAGATATTTTTAGCGAAGCCCGAACTCCGGTTAAGTGCGCTTAAGATACTTCGAATAAATTTTTTCCGGCAGGGTGCACAACCGAACCGGTGTATTTATTTCTATCGAGATGGAGACGAGCGTTTCTCCAAATTTTTATTTAAAAATAGGTTTTTATTTATAATTGTTAATTGTTAATTTGATGTTTATAAAAAATAATAAAAAATTATAAAAAATAATAAAATTTGAACTTAATATGGGGTATTTCCACCACTCCTACTAAGAACATCCTCTTATCTTCTGTTACACAAAATCTGTGTTCAAATTTCATTTTAGTCCAAATTCTTTCAAATCTCCTGTAGAAGTCGCTCCACAACCTCCGGTAAGGATGGTCCCTTAAACGTCTCCCGAGAATGCCACCGATATTTCTAGTAGGTTAAGGTCTGGGCTACAAGCTGACTATTAATTCCAATATCAGGAAGATAATTTTGGACAACATGGACTGTAAATAGTCGTCCAATTAACGTGCTCTTAAGCGTCGGGCCTCGAGCAGGAACACGGGGTTGTAAATTATCTTCTATATTATCTATCTTTAACAGGAGTTGTAGCACGAATTATACCCTGATCTGGTCTTTTAGTATGTCACCAATGTTCATGTACCGTTGTAACATCCGGAGAATGGATGTATTAGATATATTATGCTAAACCTTTAGGCTATTCTGCGGCATCTCCATTAAAACAATCTCTTAGGCACATTCATCACAATTAGCGAAAATTAAAAAAAAATGGGGATGATAAAAGAATTCTAACGAAACGGCGCACTACGACGATAGTTAAGCCTGTTGTATTAATTTACCAAAATCTGCTCATATGTAGAGCAACAAATTAAAAAAGATAATCATTTTATTAAAAGAACAATTCTTTTTAATTTAAATTAATTTTATAATTAATAAGTGTCTAAACATTTCATACCTCTATTTATATAGGGATATCTTTATTTTCGTAGTTTTTATACAACATTTTATTTCGGGCAGGTAAGCATAAGTAAAGCAACCAAACTCTATATTCAATACAATTGATTTTATAATTTATTTCTGTGCCCGACATCGTTCTTTAAAGCTAAAAATGTCTAGAAATGTTCATTTAACGATACAAATTAAACAACAAATTTTAGAGAAGTTCCGAAATGGTGAAAAACAGAGTAAAATTGCAGTAGATTTAAATTTAAACAAATCGATCATTTCAAGGACGATTTTCAATTTTAACAGAAGGAATACACTGAAAGGAGTTCCCAAAACCGGTAGAAAACGCAAGAATAACAGAGCTGTGGACAGGAAAACAAAAACGCTTATTGTTCGCGACACTTTTATCAGCGCATCCCGCATAAATCAAAAAATAAACGAACTCAGTATGTTGGTGAGTACCATAAAACGAAGACTAAAAAGAGCTGGTCTCTATGGTAGAAAACCAACAAAGAAACCCTTTATTTCTGCAAACTATAGAGCAGCGAAACTACTATTTGCAAGAGAACATGTGAATTGGACAGATGGGCAATGGAAAACAGTTTTGTTTTCCGATGAAAGTGGGCTCCATTTACTCGAATTTGATGGTATTTCATAGGTGAGAGGACGAATTAATGAAAAATATAATCCCAAGTACACTAAAGCCACTGTGAAGCATGGTGGAGGAAACGTTATGGTTTGGTAAGATTTTCTGGGTTTGGCACGGGCCCACTGCTTAAGTTAGACGGTATAATGGATCGTCTTGTTATCTAGAATCATATGCTTCCATTTGACAAACGTAACATCAGTTTAAGGTGAACCTTCCAGTACGACAACGATCCGAAACATACGTCTAAGTTAGTTAAAGAATGGTTTGCTTCTCAAAGAGTACGTGTCATGCTTTGACCAGTACAAAACCCAGAGCTCAATCCAATGAAGAAACTGATCGGAAAATCCCTACAAAAAGACTGTCAAATATGAAAAAACTCTACGAAAAAGTTCAAAATCACCCGAAAGAAATTTCGAACGATTATACTGAAAAGCTACCAAAATCAATGACAAAAAGGTGTTTAAAAGCTATTAAAAATAATAGATATGCTACTAGATACTAAATAAAAGTAGGCTAAATGTACGTAAAGTTGTTATATTTTAATATTGCTCTACTTTTGACCCTTGCATATTTTTCATATATTAATAAATACATAACTAAATCCACTAATAAACAATTATATTGATGTTAGTTAGTCAGTTATTCATAACTGACAATAATATAATATATAAACATACACTTTTATCAAGACAAATGAAAATTTCTAAAGTTTCTTTACATATGAGTGATAGTGTACCTACAAGGGTGTTTCAAACAATATACTCTTTACTTAAAAAAAAATATAAAATTATAGGTGGTGCGTTAACTTTTTGGAACAATACACTGTAACATTTCCTGCGAAAAGGTCGCGCCGTTGTGCCGATCGGTTCCCGCCGTCACATAAAGTTTTCCGAGTACAATATCGAAAGCCGCACTTTTATGTCATAATCCATCGTGCACAAAGCTAGTTTAAATATTGCACAGCGACGCAAACAAATTAAAATCGACTCGACTCGCAAAACCGGGTCCGAACAATGAGCGGTGCGCCGCATCCACGAACGAAATGCCGGGTTTATATTGAATCCCGAAACGTTATTGTTTTCATAGACAACGGTAATTGTTGTTTACCTGGAGTGCAATAATATCGCTGTCGGCTAGAATGGCGGGAACGACAAAAGTGCCTTCTCCATTTGAAATTTCAATATCCTGGCTGTAGATTGAAGTGGTGTTGTCGTAAACTTTGACGCGGACCCTCACCGATTTCTCGGTGCTCATCGCCTCCACCTGCAACAGAGATCGCCGTTATTACCGATGCCATTCGATCACTTCAAAGTTTAATTTGGGAATTTTGAAATCAGGTCGAATTATTATCGATTTCTGTGGTACTCCACCAATACCTACAACAACACAGGTATATATTACATAAATGCATCAATATCGGATTCCTTGAATACGGTGCGCAGCAAATTGGATGTATTCGAACTGAATATTGAAAAATATATTATATTGGAATTTCACCGTGCACAAATGCAACGTTCAAGTCCTCCGGGTTATGCACACCGGAGCTGAGAAAATTTGTTTCGGGTCAAAAGCAATATGGGTTGCAAATGTACTCGAAATGTTCATTCTTGAAGAAAATTTCATTGTGACAAATATCTAATATTTATTTAACTCAAATTGTTCAAAATTTCTTTGAATAAAATAATCATTTGTAGTTTAAATTTTTTATTTAAAAAAATAGTAAAATGGTAAAAAAGAACATACAAATTTTATTACAAATTGGAAATTGTTGCTTTATTTTTTTTTTACAAAACTAATCCATATATAAGTCTCTTTTGAAGGGGATAATTTGAAATTTCTGAACTAAATAGATTTGATTTAAAAGTATTCACATTATGTTGTTTTGGGCAGTATTGCTATTCAAATATTTGCAACTCTAGACGGTCAGTATTTTAAATATATGTTACCCTAATAATAATAATTGATAGAAAAATAAATAACAATTTATTTTTTGTAAAATTTTTATTTACAAAAAACATTTGACAGATTTGAACCTTATTGGCATACAGGTAATACGATATGGTGGTGATGGACAATGAACTAAGGCCAGAACGACCATTTTGTAATTATTCCTGCAAGACGAAATCAGACATTATCTACATATAGGCATCGTGTACACGTCTTCGTCAAACAGAGACCATCGGATTATCCGCAGAACATGGACCAATGATCACCGTCTATGGACTGCAGCCCAACGACGAAATGTTTGTTCTAAGTACATTATATCATTTGAATAGCCATATTTGGACATTCCACTAGTGTGTAGTGGAATTTCTTTCGATATAACTACATGGTTATTCAACCAATTATTTAATCCGTTTGCTCAAGAATGTGAACCATTTTTCGTTTTTGTGGATGTCAATGCTCGACTTCGTCGTTTGAAATTTGGTACTGCACAATAATGGACTTACTGCAGTGGCCTCCGCGTTCACCAGACAACAATCTACTTGACTACAAATCTCTTACACTCGATACCACCAGTCCCAAAATTTGAAGGAGCTTGACATGGCTTATTTCTTTATTGGTTAAAAGTTCTGTTATTGTAATATTGTAACTTATGCAGGAGATTACATTTATTATTAATTAATTATTATATATTTGTTGGAATATAATGAATAAAGATGGAAAAGTAGCTGGATTTTGATTATTATTTATGAAAGATGTTGAAAATGTATTTTGTTGTTTCATTAACTTGTGTTTTGGGATATTTTAAATTATATTACATTATCGTATTCCACATTGTTCTTTTTATTAATAAAAACACTAAACTCTATAGAGAATATACAATTCTTACTGGAAATTGTAACAATTTCATTAATTAAAAAACCAACATATCACGTATGAGATTTTAAGTATTTTCGTACAGTGTGGAAAAGTAGCTGGATTATTTTCGTTATTATTGGGAAAAATGAAAATTTCTTTACTATTTTATTAATTTGTATTTTTAATATTGGGGGGGTGGTTTAAATTATGACGTCATATTCCGTATTATATTTTTTAATTATAAACTAAATAAAGGGATTTAAAATTTTACGGTAACTTGGAGCAAAAAATGCATTTCAGTTCATTATAGAGGTAATAGTTAATGTTTAACTGTTTAAATATTTAAAATTTCATTAATTGGAAAACTGAAAATTACACACGAGATTTGAAGCAGTTTCAGAAAGCTTTTAGGTATAAAAATATGCACAAAAGTACACTTCGAAACAAAGACGGAAAAGTTGAAAATTCACTTTATTATTTTGTTAAATTGTATTTCTAATAACTGCGGGGTTCATTTATCATATTCCATATGAATTAATGTTTATACAATAACAACAGAACAATGTTTACCGTAAAAATTTAAAATTTGAAATTAGTTCAGCATTTCTTAAAAGCTTTTAGGTTTGAAAATGTACATACAAATCCTCTTCGAAAAAAGATAATTTTTTGATTATTATTCCAAAAAAAAATTGTTTAATTGTATTTTTAATATTTGAGTGTTGGTATAAATTATTTATCATATTCCATATAGTAATTAGTATTTATAACGAGAGTACAACCCTATAAATAAATATATAATTTTTACTGTACTTTGGGAAAATTTAATTTCATTTTATTATAACAGTATTAATGTTCTTCGAAATAAAAGTGAATTTTTTATTATTATCCTAAAAAAATTCGAAAACTTACTTTATGATTTTTTGTTATATTATTATATTTTTTATTATTTGAGAGTTGCTTTAAATTATAGTTTTTGTTTTATTTCATGCTGCAAATTTTACAAAGGTAGAAAAGTATTTGAATTGTTTCAATATTATTGAGAAAAATGTCGAAAATTGTTTTATTATTTTATTATTTATCGTATTCCATATTATAATTTTTATTTTAAAAAAAGTACAACTCTATAAAGGAATCTACAATTTTTACGGTAACTTGGGACAAACTAATTATAGAAGTACTAGATATAATTATAATTTTCAAATATTTAAAATTTAATTAATTATTGAACAGACAATTAAACACGAGATTTGAAGCAGTTTCAAAAAGTTGTTAGGTCTGAAAATATGCACAAAAGTACACTTATAACAAAGATTGAAAAGTGGCTGGACTTTTTATTATTATTCCAAAAAAAGTTGAATTCACTTTATTATTTTGTTAAATTGTATTTTTAATATTTGAGGGTTGATATAAATTATAACGTTTATTATTATATATTATATATTTTCTGCAAAACAATACAGTTACTATATAAAAAAATGTTTACAGGAAATTGGAAAAATTTCATTTAGTTTTATTATAGCAGTAATCAATATATTTTATATTGCAAATTGGATTGCAAGCAGTTTTAAAAAGCTTTTAGGTATAGGTAATTTCACCTCGAAATAAAGAGTATTTTTTATTATTATTGGTAGAAAATATTGAAAATTTGCTTTATTTTACTAATTTGTATTTTTAATATTAAGATTGATTTGTCGTTCTTCAATTATCAGAATAAATATATATATATATATATATATATATATATATATATATATATATATAATTTTTTTGTAAATTGGGAAAATGTTTCATTTTATTTCAAAATTAATAGATACAGCATATTTTTTAATAATTTAATTTTCATTAGTCAGAAATTCTAAATCCCATGTGTTTTCTATCAGGTTGGAATAAATTTGAAGTTTGAATAAATGCATCCCGAAACAAGGACGGAAAAGTGGTTGGATTTACCTTGCCGGTGAAGGGCAGGCCGGGCTTGTACCGCCTTCGCATCTCCCTGCCGAAGCGCAGCTCCACGTAGTGCTCCTCGGCGACGGCAACGTCCGGAAGTCCGTTTCCGACGCCGGGCGCGATCTCAATCGGCGTAGAGAACTCGGCCGATTCCACCTCGACGTGTACGAGCCAACGGCCCGATCGAACGTTCTCAGACAATGCGAGCGTGAAAGCTTTCACGCCTGCAACAAAAACAACATGCCAGATACGTGTACATAAATGAAACGTTTCCGATGCGCAGTGTCTATTGAGAACCGATACGAGCGGAAATGGAAACTTTTATCTGCTTATCTGCAGTGAAATGCAACAAAAACTGGAGTTATTTCGGGTAGCGTTTGATGAATATTAATTTCTTGGACGAAGCATTTCGTATTCGGTGGTCCAATAAAACAACTTGACGAAAAACAACAACACGGAGAAATTAATGAAGTATTTCGTTCGGACCGGCTTGTAAAATTATAAACCCCCAGATACTTTATTATTAAAACTCGACTTCCGAAATACAGTAGGGCTCGTTCGAGTGTACTTTAAAAGCTTTTGTCTCCAAGACAGGTTCTGTTCTGGTATTTATTAATGATCTAGTTCGTCTCCAAACTAATTTCAAATTAACAGGATTTTTCTTAAGAGAACAATTAATTAAAGTGGAGAAATTGCTACAACCTCTCAATATTTTACTTGTTACCCTTAAGTGACACTTATTAATTATCACTTCTTGTTAATAAGAGAGGTTATTTATTCTGGATGTCAGCATGTTTTGCACAAGTTTTTGACGGCTTTATTACATTCTTTTCAATGTTGTCATCAATAAAATAATACTTTTATTAACTACAGATCTTTTGTTTGCGTTAATGTATACAGTGTTGCAAAATTCATCTTAACTCTAATTTTTAAAATATGTCGATGAATGAATTTATATATTATAATTATAACAAAATTTGAAATAACTACAAAAAAGTATAATATATTTTATAATTAATTACTATTGTTACTATATACTATTCTTATTCTATAAACAGTTACATATTTTTTGAACTTTAATTTTGAAAGAAAATTTTAATGATTAAATTTGTATTAATTAATTTAACATTAATTCTTTGCGTAATATCTTTTTTGTTTTATAATCTCCTCTCGATCATTTTCCTAATATACGACTATATTCCTCCAAGCTTCTTGAATTGCTGTGATGAGCTTATTTAAATTTAAAAAACTTTTATGTCGAATTTGAATATAAGGTGATATCTTATGTTTATTTGATTCTAGGGTTGATGCCTGCTCAATGGATGGCTAAGACAAAACTTCGATGTCTTTTAATTAATTCGTCACAGTTTGTGTTTCTTTCACGTTGAAACACATTTATTAAGAGCATCATTTCTTCAATAAATGAAGAAACTTTTTGTGAATTTTTGTACATAAAAAGAATAATCATTTTTTAATAAAGTAAACTTATATTCGCCACTAAAAACTATACGTCCTCACTGTTCTCTGGTTCAGTGAATGTGATTCTAGGCAATTCAAAATTGCATTCACATCTTGAGTAGGCATCACACGAGCCCCCATCTGCTAATCATCTACTTACAGTCTTTGAACTAATTGCAGAAAGTCCCATTTCCTCAAGGTTTACTTAAGTTTCGTTGACGAAAAAGTTGGATTATTTTGAGACATTCAAAGTACCCAGTTGGTTTTATTTTTTCGAACTTATTTGTATTTTTCAATTCTTTATTGTAATAACCATCGTTAAGAATTCAAAGAAATAAATTTCCTTAAAGAATAAACTGGTGAAAATAAGTTCCAAGTGTATCATAACTATATCATAAATTATTTATGTTAAGAAATATTAGAATATATGTAAAAATATGTTGTACAAAGTGACAGAGTTAACACAAACTGATTTCAGTAATGTTTTTCTCTTTTTTCTCCGGAACTACTCTTAATAAACAAATATAACCAATTTTGGTCCTGTACATAATATAATTTTCATTATTCTGATACGACAACAGTTGTGACTTTATTATAATTTCAATGTACAGAGCATATTTTATAAAAATAGTAAAAAATTATGATTTATTTTGAATGAAATCGGTAAAACGGCAAATAAGTTATTGCAGATTTCAATAACGGCGCAAATAAATCTAGTTTCAGGCATAAGTCGGCGTGTGAAATCAATGATTTTTCATTTGAAATTTAAAACCGACCGTAATTTCGTATGATTGTGGCATATTTTTGCGCGTTGCACCGTACAAACGAGACCGTATCGAACACAATCGCTACAAAACTATAAATAAAACATTTTTCCTGTGTCGAATTCCGGCTCGGTACATGTAGATTTTATCGATTCACAAATAGACACAACGAAAAACATAATTCACATCGGAAAAGTTATGGAAACATGCAGGCAAGGTAAGTAGTCAATTACGTGGGGTGTTGGAAATATGGGTCTTTCGGATAATAATATTCGGAGGCGGATGCCGGTTACTATTAATCATTGTTATACCTTCATCGAGAGGAACTTGATCCCAAATCGCAACTTTCGTCCCTGCGGGATCCTTGATGCTGATACTTCCTATTGAATTCTCGGCTATCTGCAGATCATGGTCCAGCGCCAACACCCAAAACGAGACTGTAACAAAGACATACGTTTATTGGATAACCTTTTAACGATACCGCTGTTTCTGATCGTTTTTCTCCACTGCAATTTATCGAGCTCGAGTTCAAAATAAATATATTTCGAAATCACATTTGTGCTATAACCATCGATGTATTTTAAATTTCAATACAATCTATAATTTATAAATAATTAGCTTTTTCAGAATGATTTGCATTTTGAAGTTCTAAAATCACAATTTAGAATATGTCATTTTTTTAAATATTTTAAATTAATATTTAGAATATGTCGAGGTGGTATATATAGTGGTGGTCTAAATATTATAGTTTAGTTTTAGAAACTGTTCATCAATAAGTAGAAAGACAATTTGAACATACGAATAATTTTATACAGGTTATTTTCTCCAATTAAATCGTATAAAAGTTAAATTAAAAATTAAAAGACTAAAATTTCGATGTTATTTAATCATTTTCCCTTCCTATTTTCATTCCTTTCATAATTTAGATAAATTTTGTCACTGGAGTAAAAAAATATTTGTAGATTGGAATATATTTTTTTTACAGATCTTTTTAACAATTTATTTATTTTTAAATTTATGGGCTAGTCAATGTGGTAATGTACATACTTATGGAATAAATTATTATTGTATTTCATTAGATTTATTTGTATATTTTTTATATCGAACAGAAACAACTTTTTTAACTTTAACACTGCAAAGATTAGGTCCTTGACATCTTTAAAAAAATGTTCTCCTCATCTCAGGTTCCCTTTCTTTCTTCAGTCCCATATCTCGTCATAAGTCATACTAAACTTATTTAAGTTTTTTGTAGAAATTTGAAAGCTCTACAAAAGAGGTATCTTACAATTGTTTCATAACTCTTACCGTTTAAAGGATATCGGAGGTCAAAGTTTGAAGAAATTAAGATAAATTTCTCCTTTACTTCTAAATTTTATAATTCGTTGGAGAGCATTTTTTAAAGGTATCTAGGAGCTAATTTTTCATAGTTGGTGGTCAAATATAACTATACATTTAGAAGGAAATACTTCATTTATTTAATAGTATAATCATTTTGTTTAATAACAATTCGCTCTTTATAGGTCTGAATGTTATTTTGTATTTATTTATATATTATTGAAACTTTCAAACAATTGGCAAACTATTTTCCGCAAAGGGCAGCATAAGATTTGCCAAAATACAGGGATCCATTTTCTCTTCAATTCATACCAATCGAAAAACATCATGGTAGTTTCCACTCGTGTTTTTACACATACAAGGCTTTGATATTTAACGAAATATGTGTCTTGTCTTGTCCATACTGTAAATACCTAGCCTAGTTCCAAAGCCTGATATTGCCCTAATATTAAGTACACATACATGTTAAATTGGAGGTAGAAGATAAAATTGAAGGTAATCTTGACTTGGAAGCAGAAGATTCAAATAAGAGTATGGTACTAAAATATTTACTTTTCATGTTTATGTTGCTAATAAAATGTTATTTTTTTAGTACAAATAGAGGAGTTTAAAAAGCAACATCTGAGAGAAAACCATTGAATTAAGTCTATCGAATGGTACGATAATTACGTTGAAAATATATGACAATTGAAATTTTGAGAATTTAGATTTTATAGAATGAAAAATATTGAATATTGAAATTAAGAATTCATAAAATACTATTTCATAAAAAGCATTGTTCATAATTCTATTAATTCCGAGCCAAACAAATTACCATAAATAAATCCAGGAAATTTTCTCCCTGCCAATTTGCCCTTCCGTCTAGGCAAACGCAATTAGTGCAAATAACTGCGAATTACAGACGGACGTTCCGAGACCGCCGGAAACGTCGTTATTTGGCCGACTAAACATTTTTCTCGACGAGTTTTCTTGTTTCCCTGCTTACCGGACTGAAATTTCTGTCCGTACATCGACCCACTTTCGGAAGTTACAAGTCCAATGAATCAAAACTCGTTAGTATTTTAGAAAGAGCACCAAAAGAAAAAGATTTAAATTTATTAAATTGTTAGAGCTGGATTCAGTTATACTTTGTGGTCGCTGTAAATAAACCCGGAGCAGCGTAGAAAACTTTTCTTGTTTGCTTTAAGCCGGTTTTCGAATGTTGACCGGTGTTTTGTCGGAAGTTTCATTCCGCTCGAACAGCAGGAAAAAGGTACCCGGGCACATTTCGAGACTTCCGACGTACTCGAACTCGTTCCGTACTTTTTCCTCAAGGACGGGCGGTATTTGTAATTGCTGCGAGTGGATGAATAACAGAAAAACTTACCGGTCTCTCCGGGACGGTAGGCGTGCTTGGCCGGCCGTATGATGACGTCCCGGACTGGTCCGACGAGCCGCATCTGGGACGCGGTCCCGAGGTTGCAAGTCGCCGTGTCGGTGCCGGTGCAGTTTATCAACGTCTGGAGCACGCAGCCCCCGCTTGTGTCCGACGGCACGTCCAGCGTCAGGATGCCGTGACCTGTGAACAAGGATCACAGTTAAATTTGGTGAATTCCTCGAAGTACCTTCTTTTTGTTTTTATTTTTTTATATACCTAAACCTAAAAATATAGGTTAAATAAAATATTTATTGTACTATAGTAAGAAATTTTATTTTATATAACTATAAACTTATATAGACAGAAGCAACTTTTGCGAAGTTTCCACATCACGAATTTTACAACAGCCGAACGTAACAAACCAATAAAAACCGAAATTCCCGCGTGCCAGAAATAAAACCGATACGTTTTAGGAAAATCGAAGGCTCTAATAAACAGGAGGTCAGTTCGGATTATCCACGTCATAGTCCGGAGGGATGTGGTGAAGTATACCTGTCGGAGGGCGAAAAATCCGACGTCCGGGCCAGTTTCGCGTTCATTAGACAACGAGGCACGTCCGCCGCATCCCGCGACCATTGATTGATGATGACCGACCTACGGGATCCGAAACGATTCCCGACATAAAGAAATATAGTTGGAGGAACGTACGGTGAATAACAAACAAAAAAGTGTGCGTGTGTTAACTGGGCTGCAGCAAAATCAATCAGATCAATAACAAGACGTCTCATGCCAAGAAATACTTTACAATTGTTGGAAAGGATTTGTGTTAATTTAAATTGTTGGCAAGTTCATTTCAACAAATGTACTCGATACTTGAGACAGTAGAAGTGGAAAACACGATTTAATTAATTTTAATTTGATTTTAAAGGGTACGTTGGGAGTCCGTTAGTACACGTCGTTTCGTCTTACAATTGTTAATGTGGCGTTTAAAGGCGTTAAATTAAAATTGTTTTGTGTTACCGCTTTTACAAATTAAGTTGTTATTATTACAAATAATCCAAAAAAACATTTTATAATAGACTGTTAAACCCCTTACAATTAAGTAAATTTCAACACCCATTTTTTTCTTGAAGTAGATTGAAATAATTTATTTTTTTATGTTCTGAAACAAATAGTAGTGGCCATAATTATAGCAACTTATTAAAATATATTAAAAATGTGGGCTGGAACTACTTGAATTAGATGCCAGTACCTATAATGTTTTCTTTTATTGTTGAATTGTACATATATTTTTAAATAGACAAAAATAAAGCAACCTTTAACTTTATGGTTATTATTATTATTTATCTATTTAAATCTATTATTTAATAGCAGTTTATTATAATCATTTACTTATTGATTGAAGTGAAACTGTAAAATAAATAGCTAAGAGGCCATAGCTAAATAAGTCAGTAATTTCACAATTATTGAAAATTCTAGAGAAACTAGCGAAAAAATTGGTCTGATTTTGAAAAACTTGAAAGAAAATCGGTAACCGGTTAATCCGATAACAATCCGATACAATACAGGTAATTCAAGAAGAAGATGGTTAGTGGATGGGGGTTTACAGGCATACAAAAAACGCCCTGGTTTCTAATTAAAATTTTGACCAAAGATCGCAAATAATACAGATTTAATAATTAAAAATCCTTTTAAAATTAAAGTTGCTGTATTTATTTCCACCTCAATTCAGAAAAATTGTAATTGTATAGAATGAATAAATAAATGAATTTATAATCCAGTATAGTTTCAATAGTAAATTAAAAATATTTTAACAATTTACATTAAATAAAAGAGTTTCTGATAAAATAATTAATACTTTAAAAAGTTGCTATTATAATGACCACTACTGTAGTTAGAAACTTGAAAATTAATTAATATTAACAACAATATAGAAAATTTCGAAATCACTTTTTTGTTATTCAAATGCAGTTTCCTGAATAATTCTTTACAATAATATATTCTATATTTAAATTTTAAAATCATCAATTTTATTTAACCCATCTGTTTTATTGTTGACAGTTTAATCCATTTGCTAACTTATATTTCCTGCTAATCTTTTTGCGCAACCTGTTTTTTAATCTCGTGGAATATTCCTGATTAGAAAGATTACTTACGTAACATTTTCCAATCAATTTTTACATCAGTAGACCAGATTAGAAAACCAGCCTATCTTTTAAAAGGATCGCGAATTTTTTACAGCCCCACGTTCAAGTACCGTATCCATCATACAAAATTTTATTCTCCTCAGAGGTTCAAGAGTGAAATATTTCGATGCAAACAAAGATAAATCATTTGTTAAAAAATACTATTGACATTTTAATGGGTGCCATAAATCGCAAAACGACTGATACAAGATTATTAAAATAGGTATGACCCCGAAACGGCGCGGCGGACTGTTTGTTTTGTACATTATCAGGGACTATCTAAAGATTTGTTTGTTGTTCAATTAATTCGGACCCGATTTGCGGTAACAGCATCAATCCATGTAATTACTGTTCGAACTGATCAGTGATAAATTCACGATGAGAGAGTCAACAGTGTGCTATTCTGTGCTATTCACTTTATTGGCCGTATCAAGTAAGTACAAATGTTAATAATATGTTTTGTAATCGTGAAAAAATATAGTGTAATTCTGTAATGATTCTTTATAATGTGCATTTTAAATCAGTATATTTATTATTCATACTTTAAACGTATAAGAATACAATATTGTTATTTTATTTTTATTAGTAATTATTATTATTTATAAGTAACAAAAAAATAAATTATATTGTAATATATTTTTTAAGTGGTTGAATAATTAAAAATGTATATTAAGAGATTTTTGAGTTAAAGTATTATTATTTAAAATATAATATAAAAAGTAATTAATACAAATTATCAACAATAACTTTTATTATGTAATGCAGATAAGTCAAATTTTATTTATGTTTAATGTTTTTTTCAATATAAACATAAGTAAGCTAATTTCATTCATAGTTATCACCAATTTTTAGAATATAGTATCAGTCTATAAATAAATTCCACATCAGAACATGATGAATTTATATTTATGTAGTTTCAAATATTCTAAATATTTGTTTCAAATATGTTTAAAACGATGTGAATAATAACAACACATTATATCCACTATCTAAATTTTCTATAAACACAAACACCAGATTCAATAATGGAACATCCTTACACGCCAATTTATTCACATTTTAACAAATTCAAATAAATGTAAAATAATGTAAAAAATACCTTGTACCTTATTATTTTTACCATGTAAAATTTGATAGCCCTAATACAAAATGAAAATATTTAAATATTTCGTGGTATAAAAAGGAGGGCGACGTTCCCCAGTCCTTTATAATAAATTTAATATTTATCCCAAACAAAATTTGACCTGAAACCTGTGCCCGCACACAAAAGTAATGACGATTTGCAATGCAAAAATATTAAATTCTTATCCCGTCCGATTTGAATGAGATTCCAGCAATAATTCAACCCCCTTTAACGTATTCCCGCATCCTTCTTATTAGATGCGAACCGTCTTACAAAGAAACAACAATTTTTTTTTCTGTTTTTGTCCTCAGGTTCAACCCACGCGAGTCCCCCAACATTTAAATATGTAACGTCCTACGTGCCGAACGGAAAGTACATACAAATCTCGGAGATCCAGAAAAACACCGTCAACGTTTTGCAGCCATTAATTTTTATAATAAACGAGAACGACAACCCGAATGCATCGCAGGATTTAGTAGCCCAATACTTGGACAGACAGATCAACAACGTATTCGTGGTCGATTGGAACCAGGCGGATGCCACGTCGACGCGTACCGCCTGTTCGGACGTGGGTGACTTCATCACGACGGTCTTCAACAAAACCGGCGAGCAGTACCTGAACGTCCACCTGGTGGGTGTACTGACGGGTGCGGGAGTGGCGGCCGGTGCAGCCCAACGTGTCCGCGAGTCGTCGCTGAAAATTAACAGGATCACCGCCCTCGACCCCACCTATTATTCGATTAATTGGGACGCGGCGCTTCTGCGAGGGGGAAATGCTAATTTAGTCGATGTCGTTCGCACCAAGTTCGATAAGGAAAACGAGACGCTAGGCGACGTCGACTTTTATGTTTATGACGAGGAGTGCA
The DNA here is from genome assembly GCF_024364675.1 of Aethina tumida. NCBI lineage: Eukaryota > Metazoa > Arthropoda > Insecta > Coleoptera > Nitidulidae > Aethina > Aethina tumida. The sequence goes on along the minus strand of NC_065437.1, from coordinate 14,903,275 downwards.
TCAAGGGTAAGATGTTTGTAATGAATTAAGTCGCTGTTTGATGGATTATGCCGCAGTCAAGAATCGTTAATTTCTTGTTGGTTTTGTAGTTCGTTTTCAGTAACTTGCAAGTTTGTTTTACAAATAAAAAATTCATTTGAGTGCACTAATAAAGCTGAATTTTCAATATCTTCATTATACTCGAATATTAATTAAGTCTTTTATTTCCTATGAAAGCGACTACTTTACTCGAAGTATTTTGTTTTTACTATCAATAAACAGAAGTTACGAAGCCCCTAGGTTAATTGCTGACTTTAATTAAAGAACAGATTTTCAATAACCAACTAAAGTTGTAGATAAAATAAAACTTTATTTTTCATAATCAGAAATATTCCTTCGTAATTAGAAGTACTTTTGAAAATCAATTTAATTCATAACTAATTTTTAATTTCTTTACAGATGAGACCAAATGTGATAAATCAACGGCTACAAAACTTTTCGCCCAATCGATCAATTCCGATAAAATAAAGGCGATAAAATGCGATTCGCTAATTGATTTTCAATCAGGAACCTGTTCGAAAAGCGGAAAAATCACATTTGGTGAGAACGTGCCCCGAGACATCAAAGGAAAGTACTTCTTGAAGAAGCTGAACAAATTTTAAATAATAAATCAAACAGCCTTTGAAATATGTGCGTTTGATTATGTATTATTGTTTTTAGAAGCTCTTAATAAAACTTGATAAAAATTAGTAAATAAATCTACTTTTCTCTCGTGGTTCTATCCTAGAAAAAGTTGAATATTCAGTACAGAAAATTTCCATAATTAACAATTACAACAACGTTCTACAAACAAATGCCTAGAAAATAAATTTCTTGATTTTAACTAAAAAAATATCAATTTTAGTTTTTACCTTCAGGACATACCGTATTGATCATTTGGCTTCTTAGATAATCGTTAAGTAAAATACTGTTCAACTAGGTTTTCTAGCTTTAACCCATTGACCACATTGACGAGAATCAAAGAAGTATGTAACACTCATCATTTGAATACACCACGTTTAACTCAATATATATATATATATATATATATATAAAATAAATTACTTTTTTCAGTACCTAACATAAAATAAAGTTTGATAAAAATTCTCATATAACAAGCACTTTTTAAATTCATACAAGAATATAAATTAACTAATAAAAAGTTTTGAAGGATTAATTTTTTTTATAAATTTTTTGTATTAACATTTTTGTAATTTTTTAATCAAAAATTAATTTTCTCTATTCTTGAGACCTGAAATATTTTAAATTAGATGGTTCACGTCTACTAAATTCTAAACTTCCAAAACAATGTATTGAAGTTTGATAAAATGTTTAAATTCTTTTATTAACACATATGCATGATTGTGCAAATTGAAAATTAATTATACAAACATGTAAATAAACTGGCAAAAACTTTTCAAAGTATAATTGATTTCAAAAATTAAAAATTTAAACATTTTAAAATGTGTCAGAATGGACTAAAACGTTTTTAAACACAAATTGAATTCAAAATACTTCACAAAAACCATATTTTAGGTATTTTCAAAAATTGCTTATGATAAAACATAGTAAAATTATTTTTAATATAATAATCTCGATTCCTCTTCCTTATTCCTTATTAACAATATCACAAAACTTTAATTACTTTTGGTTCATGACAATTTTCTAAATATGAATTGATTTTTTTAGATGTAAATTAGATTTTTTTTAAATAATTCAAAAATATTTGAAACTGACAATAATAATAATCATAAAAGAGTTAATAAAAATGTTTTAAAATAAATATATAAACTAACATAATTTAAAAGAAAAAAAAATAAATTAATTTTTCCCAAAAAATGTAATCACCATAAGGGTAGTTCAATCGTATCATCATCACGAAATCCAAAAAAAAAAAAAATGCGCATTGTCGCATTCGTGCACCAAAAAAGGGCATATTAAAAGGACATTTGCATGCTAAGTGCGGACGAGAGTCGCGCATCTGAATAATGCATGAGGGGGCGAGGGGCCGAAATAATAATAAAAAAAAGAGTCCGGCAAATTCGAGGGTCGATCCGTGACCGAAATTCGCGGTCGGGCGTGATTGACGAAGGAACGATGTATTCCGTCGATGCTCCGCAGCGAGATAAACTTTCACTCTTCCTTCCCCCATTTTCTGCCGCGACACGTTTTTTCGGTTAAGCAGCGTGTGTCGTTTTGAAGAGGGTTTCGGTGTTTGTTTGTTGTGGTTTATGTGACAAATTTTTGTTTGTCTTGGATGAATAGTTAATAGATATAAAATGTCTGAGCACAATGTGATCTTGTTGGTTATACGAAAGGAAGTTGCTTTACCCTCGTTTGATCGTAAATCGTCCCTCCAAAGGTAGTTTTGTTAATATTAAAGTCATAATTTCGGCAGCGATGTGACGCAATAAATTCATTTTTATAACTTTATTAGGGCGAACACAGCAAGACGCGACGATTATATTAGCATATCTTTCTAATTAAGGCACTAAACGACAGGTCCATAAATTCATTTCATGTCGTAAAAGGTGGTTCAGCTCTTTTCGAAATTAATAATCATATTTTGCTTGTTTTTAACCTTTCGCCCTTCAGTAGCATAAGTTCACATTTATTGAAAATTGGAAAAAGGGATTGTTGAAAAAAATGAACATAAAATACGCCAAGTGACTTTGCAACTAAAAAATATGTATCATTTTTTCCATATTTCTGTATTGTGTATTTAATGCGTGCCATCAAACTAACGAGTTTTTATTTCAGGACGTACAATAAAAAGCATTTGTGTGGAATAACTGATTGAAATATGTTTATAGTCGAGTTTGCAAATATTAAATTCGACAATCAACACCATTTATTTTATTGTTTTTTCATTTAAACTTTATTAAATGTACAAAAGTAATGCCTTTATTGAAACCAAACTTTATTGGTGCTACGCTAGGGTTATGATAGCCGTGTGAATTCATTTTTGGCCATATAAAGTCGTAAATGCTCCATATTATAAAAAATACAGCTTCGCTTCCAAAGGTTCATATTTAATGCAGTCCTTCCAGTCCTTTGTTGTACGAAGGTGGCAATTTAATGCAAAAATCCAATAATAAAATCCAATAAGGCCGACATTTATCTTGGCAATGAAGAAAGTGACTCCACGCTCCGCTTAAAATAATTTAATAAACTCGAACTCCGATATTTTTAAAACAACGTCAGTTTAAATTACACCCGAAGCTTATTGCTTTATCATATTCCGCCGGTTAAGTGGAATATTGTGTCAACTCGTAAAACTTTTAAAACGTAATTACCCAGACACTCGGTTTTCGCTCGACACCTCGAATTTCGGTTTTTGCATTTTTTACTTTTTCGTCTAGGTGTCGTAGCTACTGTGCGACCGGATCGTGCGACCCCGCTTGTGTTAAATTACCTGGTCTGAAGATGAAATCTGGGCTGTCGGCGCGAAATGCGACGAAATCACAAATAAATTGGTTATTTTCGTGAAAATACGGTCGTCGTTGCGCAAAAACCCTAATCCTGTTTGGACCTAAAAAACTGTCTGCCTGTCGAATATTTAAGGTTTTCTCTGGATGGGATCATCAATTTGTATATGTATAAGACAATTTTAAGTTTTGTCTATTGGTTGTCATTAGTTTAATTAGGCAATTATGACTCGTTTTCAAGAAATAAGTTGCATATAAATAATTACGATAAAAGTAAATTAAATAAAGCTTATTAATTATCAAATCATTTAAAATTTCTATATTTTAAAATTTTAAAACTATCTAAAAATATGTACAAAAATAAATAAACATATAAAAAACCAGTGAAAAATTTTATTTTTAAAAAATGTCCAATATTCTAGAAATATGAATGTTTATTTAAAATCTGAAAAGCTTTAAAAATTAGTTAAAAGTATGTACATTTTGAAAAACTAATTAATTTTTGGCCTATATTATTTTCTAATCTATGTATTTGTTTTATAGAAGATTCTAAAAATAATATTTAAATTGACAACTCTAAATAAATAAAATTCCCACAATTCCCAAATTCATCAAAAATTGTGAAAAATTCTGTTAAAAGTAAATAAATGGTTTTTGTTACACTGTTTATATTTCTCAAAAAACCACATTTGAGATATTTTCCAGATAATATAATTCCTCCACCTATTTTCTTTTAAAATTTTTTCTTCGAGACTAGTAATATGAACCCTCAGTAATCTAAATTTACCATTTTTCAATATTCAATTAATTTATGCTAAAATATACACAGTGTTCCATTGAAAATAACAAATTTCTCGCTGTTTTAATGTAAATTTTTCCATAATTATTTTATTAATAACACACATTACAATTTAATAAACGACTCAAAATATTTCGATTATTATTTGATATACTTTTAAATTTTAATGTAGGAATTAAATATAGCATACATCAGCAATTAGAATTAAAAATTGTATAAAAAGTGTTTCCATAACATTTCCATTTCTTGGTTTTATTTAAAAAAGAGGCAAATTAAATTAATTATGATTGCTTGTCGAATATTTAAAGATTTCCTTACTTGTAATCATCAATTTATGTACATATAATTCTTGACAATTTTATTGTTTATTATTACTCTAATTAGGCACTTATGATTTGATCTCATTAATTAAGAAATATAGTATGTTAAATTAAATTCTTCAAGAGGATATACTTCTATTGAATATAAAATATATATAAAAGTACGTAAAAATTATAAAACGCTTATTAATTCAATTATAATTTAAAAAACTTGGAAGTAATTAATAATGTTAATAGCACATTAATTATCTAATTCAAATCTATAACTGCAGAATTAATTTAATGTTAATGTAATTCAATTAAGAAAAAAAGTAATTACAAATTTATAATTTTGTTTTTTTCTAATTTATGTATTTGTTTTATATAAAATTGTAAAAATAATATTTTAAATTGATAACTTTAAAATTTCCACAATTCTTATATTTCATCAAAAACTGGAAAAAATTGAATAAGTGGTTCTTGGTGCTACATATATTTTCTAACAAATTATTCCATTGTTTATATTATCCACAAAAATCACATGTGAGATATTTTTCCAAATAGTTTAGATACTCTATTCAAATATTCCTCTAGCTATTTCCCCTTAAAATTTTTACTTCGAAACTTTACTAATCAAACCCTCAGAGTAATCTAGATTTACCATAGTGACAAACCGAAATCCAAACTATTAAACACGGCCTCACAGGACGGAAACTCCTAATCTAATCCAAATGTGATACAGGGCCGCCATAACATGCAAAAACGAAGCCGAGGAGGCTCAGCCGTAGAGGGACCGAAAGGAAGAGAGAACTAACACCGTTTGATGGATGCGACCCCGTACTCGAACCTACCGGAGTTTCTAGTTTCCGGATCAATGATAAAAGCGCTCCGGCTTAAACTTTATTTGATATTCATACGTGCAGCTTTGTAGCGTAGATTGGTGCGGGCGCAGGTTGTTTATACGAATTGATAACAATAACTAATTGGATTTATTAACTTTCATCTTTCACAGATGCAGTGGTAATTTTGCTAAACGACCTCTTTAATCCGTGATGAATTTTGCCCGTATTTGTGTTCTCGAATTTACATGTCGTTCAAGTGGGGCGGTTTCGCTTTGGCAACGTATTCAGGAATGTTTTCGTAATTAATACAGCTAAACTTGTAAACCGTTTTCAAAAGCGGCATTCAACAAATATTTTATAATTCGCAGGCACGTAATAAAGAGAGAAGTTCATAAACTAAAACAGTTTTAGTTAGAAATTAATGTCATAATGTCTATTATTACGTTTATGAATATTATATTCATTTGGTATGCTGGTTATTCCAGGAACATTTTTATGCATCCTTTAATTTGATACTTTAATAATTAAACTAGTAACTATTAAATTTTCATGACATTTATAATAACTTAAATTACTTTTTAATAAATTTTATTATTTATGTAGAATTTAAAGAATATAAAAATTAATTTAAAATTACGTCATTAAATTAAAAAATAGTTTAAAATTATGATTGTTTTTATTATCTTATTATTAAAAATTATTTGTAAAAAAATATTTTAATTGTCCAAAAACTTTAATTGCTCCTGAACTCTAATATTTTATTTACTTTAGAAACTGGCGTGTCCTTAAAATTAACATTTTTATAATGTAACAATACATTTTTATTACTTTTATAATTACATGAATTACTTTTTTTAATAAATATGATTATTTATGTTCAAGTTTAAAGAATATAAGAATTAATTTAAAATTAGGACATTAAATTTAATAAAAAAAGTTTAAAATTATGATAGTTTATTATATCTTAGGTATATATGTACAAAAATAAAGTATTAAAAAGAAATAAAAAATATTTGTAAAAAGAATTTTAATTGTTTAAGAACATTAATTACTCCTGAACTCTAATGTAACAATAAATGTTCATTACATTTATTATTACTTGAACTAATTTTATTAAATTTGATTATTTACGTACAAATTGATGTATGTACACAATTAAATAAGTATTAAAAAGTAATGAAAAGTTATTTACAAAATGTGTAAATTGTCCAAAAACTTTAATTATTCCTGAACTATTGTATTTTATTGACTTTAAGAAGTGATTTTATGAGTATACTTAAAATTTATACTTTTATAATATAATAAAATTTCATTACTTTTATAATTACTTGAAGTTTTCAATAAATAAATAACAATTTTATAATAAACACTACTAGTTTTATTGACTTTAAAACTGGTTTTATGTGTGTCCTTAATTAACACTTTTATAATTTAATAAATTTTAAATTACTTTTACTGTTTGAAATTCAATAGACTACCGGTTTTTGTAACGTTATTATTAATATTACTACTATATTTTCGCTATTATTTAAATTACTTTCTTTTCATTGTATAATTTATTTTGACTAATAATATGCTTTTGTCACATTGTCATAGTTTCTACAGGTTGTTGTTGATCAGATTCTATAAAAGAAGTTGTCTTCAAAGTTTAATGTTTTTTTTAATAAATTAAATTGTTTCTCATTTGATACAAGAAGAGAAGACGAATACTTTTACAATTTATTTTCCCTCTATATTTATTGACTTCACAGGGTGATATTGAAATACTAGATACAGTCACGTTTCGATAATTCAAAGTTTTGGTAACTTGAATATCTTAATTAATTCGAACAAATTATTTAGCATTGTTTAGCATCGAGTTATCGTAGTTGACTGTATTTACAAAAATGAAATCATGTCGATAGAGCATAAAATCGAAATAACATGCCGAAATTCGAATAACCTAGTTAAATTATGTCAAATTTTTTAAATAATTTTCAATAATCTGCCATAATTAACAATCGTATTTCACGCTTTCACAATTATTATTTCCCCATCGCGATTGCAAATAGTAATTCGACTGCGATAATTCAATATCGCTTCCGTGAAAATTTTCACTGTGAATAATCGAACCGAAACGGTTTTATAACTTCTGGTATTAAAGGATGTAATTATTCATCCTTGTGCGGCAAAATTTACAACACAAACCCAGTATGTATTTATAGATAGGGGGATAGTGAATATGTACGCGTATATTCGTTTATGGGTCATCCTGCAATGCGGATTTTATCCGATTATCAGATCAAAAATTAATCAAATATATCAGGCTATTTCTACGATTTAAAGCTGGAGAGAACATATCTACAACACGTTTATTTACATACATATTAATGGGCAACAATTAGTCGAATGTGGTCTTGTATCGCTGTATCCGAATACAGAGCATCTAACCAAGTCATTGTTCTATTTGTGAATTAATTCAATCTACTCGGAATTCATCAATATTAATTATTAGTTACAGACGGCCCCTGGGCCTTGGTTGCGTTGGAATTCCTGAAACTGAATTATGAAAGTTTGTGTAAATGATTGCACACCGTCCTGAAAATGTCAATTTAATTAACGCCAATTCCCACGTCCAAATCACCCACAAAACACTTTTAATTCATCTGTTAATTACAGTATTGTAGACTTGCAATCAGTTCGTGACATTTTACATAAAAGTTTCCTGACTAGTTAAATATTGGTAACTTGGCAAACTTCCAAATTAACGGCCAAGTACAACAAACTAGATGTAAACTGACATCGAGGACGTGAAGCGTAATTGCAAGATAATTTTAATGACCGTTTTCAGTCGGGACGTTCCAATTTCGTGTGACGTGCCCCCGAACGAAATTATTAAAGACGGACGGGGGATTGTGCACCGGGAGGTCAAATCGGCACTCCATAGTTTCGAGCAATATCCATCAGATGAACTAAAAGCCAGTTAATTTCCTCCGTTCTTACGCCGTTTCGCACTCGCAGCGTTATTCTAATTTCCTGGCCGTCGTATTTCCTATTTTCTGCTCTCTGTTTTATTTATTTTCGTTTCCGGTTATTAAAATGTTCATGCCGAGATTTAAATGGATTCCGGCGCAACGTGAACCTTGATATTTCGTGACGATATACTCGTTACGTCTGTCAGATTTGATCAAACTAGCGATGTATATTCTAACACAATGTTTATGATAATTTTAATGAAATTCATCATTTACTTTAGTAACTTGAATATGCATTAAAATGAAATAGACTGTTACAAAAAATTAACGCACCACGCAATAATAATTGATTATTATCAATATTTACTGAAAATATATTGTTTTTCTAAAGTAATTAAAAATTAACAAATTTTTTTATACAGTATTAGACTTAATTATGGCAACTTTAATTATGAAAATTGTTTTATACTTTTTATATAAATCTTATTTAATATTTAATTTGACATTAATATTATCATGAACACTTAGTAATATCCTTTTTGTTTTATAATTTACTCGACTGAACTTTACTGAATATACAACAAGTCTATATTCCTTTAAACATCTTTAAATTTGTAAAATTTGTAGAATTTTGTTAAAAGTGATATATTATTATATATTTTTGTACAATTGATGTCTGAAGATTGTGAGAAGGAAGGCAACCAATCCGTCACAAGTTTGGATATGTGTTTGGAATTGTTTTTATATTGAAACACATTCATTAAGAGCAAATGTAATCAATTTAAGGGAGCCTGAGTGAAAAGGATTGAAGTCATGTTTCACTATTGGTACAAGAAACTTTTTGTCTAGTTTTGTCGTTGTAGGGTGTTTGCCACAAATAAAACCATCATTTTTTTATAAATTAAATTTAGACTCGTCACTAAAAACTACTCATGTCCACTGTTTTATGATCCAGTGAATATAATCCTAAGTAAGTCAAAATTTAATACAAATTTTCTTGTAGGTCTGGGGTTAAACAAACCCCCATCCATTAACCACTTACTCACAGCTCCTCAACGAATTTCAGCAAGTTCCGTTTCCTCCAGGTTGGCTTCAATTTCAGTTGACGATAAGATTGGATTGTTTTTTGACATTCGAATTATCCAGTTATCGATTTTATTTCAAGTTTACATGCTTTTATAAGAAAACAAAAATACACTTAAAACAATTTACATGTCGTAAATAAAAAGATAAAGAAATTTTAAAAAAGTTATACATAATGGCTCAATTTAAATATTTACGTCATAAGAAAGCGTTCGCAATAGATGCGGTAATAAACACCGATTTTGTAACAGCCCATACGTAAATCCATACACATAACAAGTGGATTTATCGTTCCGAAAATAAAAATGCAAATGCAACGCTCCATAAACATGTTCCCTGTGGCCGCGCATAGGTAAAAATTGACTATTCAACGTACACACGACACACATATCACTCGGGGCGCTACAAATTGCTTGTTCCGTGTGCACCAACTCCCCGTTCCGCATTACATAAATACCGAAATACAAATAGAGAAAAAGGTCCGAAATAAAAAAAAGGGGCGAAACGATAACGACAACGTCTCAATAACGATACCGTATATTTTATAAAGTAACGGCGGGTTCGACCGACGAAAATCATTTCCGGAAGTCGTCGCAATAGTCCTGGCCCACTTCCGACTGGCAATGCCATCGATTCGATGCAAAACGCCGACGGTCGAGCAACTTTTAACAAGGACGACGAAAATTCGCACAAGGAAAGTTTATCGGCGGGTGGTGAGCGAATTTACGGATTTTGCGGTGCCGGAAAATTAACGACCGCATAATACACTAACGAGAATTAAGTAAATGCGTTAATTATTACATACTACAGTATGGTAACAAACGTAATATGCAATCTATAGGATGAAACATTTGTGGTGATAATACTCCCCATATATTTCAATGAAACATGATTCTAGAGGTCCAGAGCTACATTTTTGATAGGAATAATTTTGTTAATATAATTTTGTCAGCATAAACGAAGTATGTCATTCAAACCTGGTTCTTTCATAAAAAGATACATACATAAAAAATAAATTGAAAAATATGTATAAATTCGTTCCATATTGGTAGATTTTTTTACTGTGTAATATTATATCTACAAAATATTGTAATTAAAAATTTATTTGATTAATTTTAAATTTTACATAGCATATTACCTATGTTTCCAAAATTTATGGTCTAAGTAAAATGTCTGTAAGACCAACAATTTTGGTCCTATAAGGAGCCATTATTAGTACTCTCAAATATTATACAGGGTGTTCCTTATTTACATTTGTGTTTTTTTTTTCAGTGTCATGGTTTTACTGAAATAATAATATAAGTAAAATTTTTTATAATATTAATGGAATTTTTGAAAAATTTCTGAGATTTTTAATTAAAAATTGGCGAATGCGTCTGTATTTGTCAAACTTTTTTAGAATGTGTAACTTATTATATCTATTGACATAAATTATTTAGCCTCGTAGATGTATTTCATTCAACTAATCCGTTATGAAAAGCTTATATTTTTAATACACTGGTATTATTACATTAATATTTACAAAAATCAAATCGTGTCTGTGATACCCACCCAATAACCGAATTAAATTATTATTATTTTTAAATAACTTTTAATAATCCGCCATAATTAACAATCGTATTTGATACTGGAATGTTTATTTTTGGCATAGTCATAAACCAGAGATCATATTATAAGAAGCCTTTAACCTCCCTAATTTTATACATGGTATTATTTACGTTGTGTGTTGTTAATTTTGTGCATCCAATGTAAAAATAACACTCATTTTTCTATATAAATTGAGAGTATTGTGATTGCATGCCATTTGTTTGACATTAAATTACATTTTTGGTAAAATCTCCTTTAATCATTTTAGGTATGTTGCATAAAAAATAACAAAGTTATTGATATGTTTTAAGCATAAAATTAAATGTAAATAAAGAACGCCATGTACTAAATTTGAAAGTACTAATAATGGCTGCGTATAGGATAGTACTTGGTTACCACGTATGCCAAAAATAAACTTTTCAGTATCAAAATTAGGGTCTCCAAATTTTTGGAAAAAATTAGTGACTCAAAAATTATTGGGTTTAGAGTCATTTCATTTGTAATTATATGTAGTTGTATGTTGTAAAATATACAACAAAATTCATTTCACTTTCGGTGAAATCGGAATTTTGAACAAAATAAATTTACAACATAGTTCAAGCCAATTTATAATTGTCATATAAATTTCAAATTTCCGTTTTTCATAAATAAATAAGTTTGTGGGAACCCTAACATTGAATTGTTTGTTATTTAAATAGTTAATAAACAGTCAATGTAATGTTTTCGGTAATATGGACCAATGAGCCAACGTCCTTATCATAACGTTGCTCCCTCCGTGGCCAAATAAATTATACTTATTTTCATCGCTAAATAAAAACAATCCCCACTTTTCGTTGGACCACGAAATATGCTATCTTGCAAAACTATTCATTAGCCTACTGTTTGTATTTTTCTTTGACATAAAAGGTTTCTTTGGTGGTTTTCTTCCAAACAGTTCTATTTTCCGCAGTGTTCTTGGCACAGTCTTGGCAGACCTTCAATAATACTTGATAAATATCACTGGTTATCAATCTGGAATTTTTCTGGGATATACTATGCGCCTAAATTGTATCCGTACTGCGAGGTTTGTCACCTCAGAGACGATGCACAACAGAGCCACAAATATCAAATTTATTCACAATTTTGGATATGGTCCCTTTATTGAAGTGCAGAATTTCAGACATTTGATTGTACGACATACCCTTACTTCTAAAGTCAATTTATTTTCGTAAAGTCATTGGGATTTCCATTCGCTTTGCCATGATTAAAACTATTAATTTTAATTCGCAGACGACAATGAGAAACTAAACAATACTGGTAGATGAACAAAATTAATTAAATTTAAGGGTTTCCAAACATATGCCTTGATAAAAAACTGAGTCTGTGCCTACCTATTTACATTATTATTATTATCATTATTTTGTATTTTAAGAGCGTTTATTTTAATAGAATTTTTTAAATTTATTGTTTATTTGCTATTTTAAACAATTATATCCAAGGGTTTCCAAACTTTTGTCCAGAAGTCTATAAAATGCATAAATAATTTAAATATTTTTAATTTTTTTTAAGATATCTTAGGTGAATAAAATGTTGTATTTGAGGTAAAATATTTTATTTTGATAATAAAATGTTTCAAAAAATTCAATTTTGAACATTTTAAAAATATAAAAGCAAAAAATAATAATAAATATTAAATGTATTTTTATAATATAATAAAAGTGTATGTTCCGGTTAATATGCAAACTCAACAACTTCATAAACTAACCAAATCGTTGCCTATGTTAATAAAAAATTCAATTTCATCTAAATTTAATAACCACTTTAGTTTGAATATTGTCCAAAATGGCTATGGCTAATATAAAAATTGTAATATCTGGTATCATATAATAGGCGATACTACTTTAAATTAAAAAATAATATTCTCAGTTTAAAATTTATTATTTACAGTTTAGTAATTTATCTATTTTCTAAATTATTATTATTTTATAATACCAAAATTTAGACATTTCACATTAATCAAACTATCTCAGATAGTCACAAATTATCTGCCTATTTTAAAATTCTTAATTATTTCAATTACAGCTCAGATTTTTGACAAATTTGTTTTTTTATCAAAATAACTAAAGGGTATGATTACTTATAAATTACTTACCAAGTCGGAACAAACTAAAAAATCATATTCCTCTAAATTCTTCTGGAAACATCTGATATTGATTTGATTAAATCACGCGAAGGGCGTTCATTCATTACATCCATTACGGCAGCTTTGCAGCTGCGAAACGCATAAAAAAAGATTATGTACACGGCCGAACATAAGACAAGTAATTTATTTTGAGGAAATGGCCCCTAATAATATTTGTGTCGTTTCATCTCGAAAGCTTACTTCTTCGTCAGAAATAATACTCATGGCCTCTTTATATTATGACATTTATGTTGTCGTATAACAGCAAATTGCTTTTACTCCCGTTTTCTTTTTTTTTATCGGTCCCGAATTAAATCATAGTATTATTACACCGCGATTATTGCGTGCACTGAATCTGAATCGGTTATAGCAATGGTCCGTGCATTTATTTAACTATTTCCGAATGATGAAACAATTTTATTTTTGATCACAATACACCATTTTTAATTGCTCGCTTCATTTGTTATTAGTCTAAAGCAGTTATGTTGTGGAAAACGTTGTATAATAGATACAAGAGTGAAAATTACCCCTCGATGTTTGCACCAATTAGCAGTTAATTGTTTATCGAATTCGAAATCAAATCATAATGGCAATTTACAATTGAAATTTGGCGAATCGTGAAACATCAATTGCTTGTCACAAAATAAAATAAAACAATTGCCCTATTAACACAACATTCTGGACCAATAAACGTTTAAATTTTGCAAATGTAGATTTTAATTAATTTCGAAGCGTGTGTACTCGTAAAATGCATAAAACTCAACGCGACAAGACGCTCGTCTGTAAATTAACATATATTATTCATTAAATACCATCCGAATTGCCGCTTAACAAGAAAACAAAGCGGATCCGTATTTGTTGAGCAGCCATACATCATTCACTCCATTTACGACGGCCCCCGTATTAAATCATCGCATTTGCTTTTCGCATTCAACGTGAGCACCTCTTTATGTCGACATTTCGCTGAATTTTGTTCGCCGTAAAATAACACGGGCCCGCTTCTCTTTCATGCCTTTGTTAATTTCAATTAGTTCTGTTCAAGATTTGAGAATAAATACGGATTACGCCATTTCAACGATACGACGCTCGAATATTATTCATCAGGAGAGTCACTCGAACAACACTCGATTACAAAAAAATTAACTTGTCAGACATTATTGTTGAATGAATAGAATGTTTTGATGTGGCAAACACACAGCAAACAAGGGTAAAAAGATAGAAAATAATTTTCTAAAATCAAGAAATTCAAGTACTCTTAATATTTGTTAAGAGTTACAGAAGTTTTACTGGTGAAATATCCATTTGGTAAAATCATTTTTCCCGTTAGAACCTTTTTCAATTTTTTTTGCATTTTTGAGAATAAAAAAATAGCAAAAGTGCTACACTTATATTCATTTTTTAAGTAAGTATATGTTATAAATAGAAAGAATCTTTAGAAATTATCATGTCCCTTATTAAAAGTTTACGTATAAATAAATAAAACAACCTCACATATATTTAGCCTTCCTTTATTTAGTGTCTAGTAGTCTATCAATTATTCGCAATAACTTCTAAACACCTTTTTTCATTGATTTCAGTAACTTTTCAATATATTTGTTCGATATTTCTCTCCACTGATTTTGAACTTCTTCGTAGAATTAATTCAGTACATCGATTTTCCGATTAATTTCATCTCAAGGGTTTTCAATTGGACTGAATTTGGGCTTTGTGCTGGCCAAAACACTACACGTATTCCTTGAGAAGAGAACCGTTCTTTACCTAACTTATACGTGTGTTTCAGATCGTTATCGTGATGGAAGGTCCACCTTAAACTCATGTTATCTCGGCAAATAGAAGTAGATGATGAACAAGGTTATTTTTTGTGATATCAAAAAATAGGAACTCCTAACTTTTTTAGTTTTGTATGCTTTTTTAAATCACAGCACAGCAAATATAGTTTTGTGGCGAGTTGCAGTGAACGCATCAGGCTAAACAATCAATTGACCAATTAGCACCGGCATTTGTTGATTGTGTGGGGTTAGCTGGTGGCAAATAGTAATTAGATGAGTTCACGCCTGCATATTCAGTCAACTGGGTGTTTGTTGCGTCCTGAGAATTGAATGTTTACGCACGGACTTGCGTTGGGGATTAGTCGTCCATTTAATTAAGTTTCGGGTTTTGAATTGGTGAATTTAGTAGGACACAATAGAGTCTCGATTGCGTCGGAGATGTTCAATTTGGATAAATGCCGTGGCGATATCGAGATCGATACGTAAGGGGAAAGTGTCAATATTGATTTTGGATGTTGTTAATAGGAATTATTCATATATTCTGTTTAAATGTGCGGCCGGCAAACTTGCCAATTGAAAGCAAGTCTGCTTCTGTGTTTGACTGTCTGATTAATTCATTTATGGATAATCTATTGACAGAAGCAAATTTATTTGACTTAAAAAGGATATAAAGGAATATTGAACTAAAAGATTTCAATACAGAATATATGAAATTTTAAAATTATTATTTTGTTAAATTTATTGAATATTTTGAAAAATATCTAAACAAATAAGAAATAAATATTTAATAAAAACTAATTTAACAACAGTGGTAAACTTCTTACAAAATTAAAATATATAAATTGATATTTTGAAAATATGAATAATTTAAGATGAATAAGAAATTGAAAAATCTGAATATATAATAATTGAAAACTGAAACTTTTATATATACAATATTGCATTTAGAAAACTCATTAAAACTAATAATTCTGTATACAAAAAACTTTTCTTTACATTCTAAATACTTTTTTTTACATCTAAAATATCTAAAATTAATTAAAAGAGTAAATATCTAATTTTAAAATTTTAATATTTTAAATAATTTTTAATTAATTAATAATATTTTTTATATAACATATGCATTTTTTCAGTAAACAATTTTATAGTCAAAATATTTATTAACACACTATAGGCGGGTAACAAAATAGTCCAAATTAATTTGTTGAATGATAACAAAAAATAAGAGATAATTCTTTCAGTTCCGTATGTAAACCAATAGAGTAAAATTATCTCATCCCGTTTTTAAAATAAGTATATTCAAAAAGGTAAAAATTACCCGGCCCGCTAATAATCAGCAGTTCTTGACCCGCTTATAGTGTGTTAATAAAGAAATATTATTTTTATGGTAAATTATATTTAATATTATACGTATATTTAATATTATACATATATCTTAAATATAAATAAAAATATCTCAAAATAATAAAAATAGTAAATATAAATTTTTAATACTACATATTAAAAATAATTGAAAATTAATTAATTAATGATATTTTTTATAAAAAAAATACGTATATTAATGATTGACAAGAAACATAAATAAATAAAATGGAATTTTTAAATTCTAAAATATCTAAAACTAATAAAATAGTAAATATAAAATTTTGATATTATATTAATGATATTATCTTATCAAAAACATATATTCTTTTTAGAAATTCCGGAAACAATTATATAGTGAAAAAATTTGACAAAAAATGTTATTTGTAAGTAAAATTATATTTAAAATTTAAAATATCTCTAAAACTAATCAAAACAGTAAATATAAAATTTATAATTTTAGAATTACTTAATGATATTTTTTATAAGAAAAATACATTATTTAGAAATTTTGAAAATAATCTTATAGTTATAAGAATTTGACAGAAATATTATAAAACTATATTTAAAATTTACAAATTTAAATTATCTTAACCTAATAAAGTATTAAATAGAAAATTTTAATATTACATATTTTAAATAATTTAAACTTACTTAATTAATTAATTATTATTTTTTTAAGAATTTCGAAAACTATTTTATAATTACAACAATCTGATGTTACAAAATTATATTTAAAATTTAAATGCAAATTTTAATAAAAAAAAGAATTTTCTAAATCTAAAATATCTAAAACCAATAAAATAGAGAATAGAAAAATTTAATATTACATATTTTAAATAATCCAAAATTACTTAATGAATGATATTTTTATTTGAAAAATACATATTTGTTTAAGAATTTCGAAATGTTGTAAAATTATATTTAAAATTTACATTTATCAATAAAACGGCATTTTAAATTCTAAAATATCTAAATCTAATGAAATATTAAATATAAAATTTTGATATTACAAATAATTTAAAATTACTTATTTAATGATATTTTTATATCAAAAACATATTTTTTTTAGAAATTTTGGAAGCAATTTTGTAGTGAAAAGCAAAAAACTATTTTTAAGGTATATATATATATATATATATATATATATATATATATATATAATAATTCAAAATTACTTAATTAATGATATTTTTTTCTAAATACAATTTTATAGTTACAAGAATTTTACAAGAAATGTTATAAAATAAATTTAAAATTTGCATTTAATAATAAAATTAAAATGTAATGAATAAATAATCTAAAAATTTTAAATTTAGTAAATTTAAAAGTATGAATAATTTTATTAATTTAAAATAAATAAATTAAATAAAAAAATATATTAATAATAGAAAAAACTTTAAAACTCTAAAAATTAAAGGTAAATAAAAATTAATTACTTTCTCATCGATAACATAACATAATTTTGAAATTAGTGTCATCTTTATATTTACTTTTTATGTTCACAAATATAAAAACATAAAAAGGAAAATAAATATATAAAAAAATATCATTTAACATTTCAAAAAAGCAAAACAATAAAAAAGTTAAAATTAATAAATTTGGAAGACAAAAAATTTTAAGTACCTAATCTCAAAGTCCCAAAAATGATAAATATCTAAAAGAGATTATTTCGACATTAAAATATATTAAATAAATATTTAAAATTTATTCAGATAAAAATAATTAAACAATGAAATATAAATAAATTTAAGACATATTGAATAAGTTAAACATATTCAAAAGAATTGAAAACAACAATTGATCCTGTATAACGGATCATCTATTTCAATCGAGTTCGTTTTATTGTTAGATTGAGAAACAGTCGGCTTTAAACCGGCCTTAAACACATATAAAGTTTAGTCATATCGAAGTAATCCCGTCTAACACACGGCCCGACAACTTCGCCAGTGTTCCGTGTAAATTGCGAAAGGGAAGTTCGGGCGATCGATACGGCGGAAAAGTTGCTAACAGCATTAAGGAAAATTGCGTACATGTAAATGCAGTTATGAAAATAAGATATCGTTATCCAATTTGGCGGCGAGCGTAGCGGATATCGAGTCCGGAATCGAGTCACGTTGAAATTCGAGCTGAGGGCGAATCTAACGACGATATAAATACGGGGGGGTTACTAATAGCGACACGGTACATGTGTAAACCGGAGCGCACACACGGCAAAAGCGGCAAGGCCTCGCGGCGCCGAGCCGCGCAAATTAAATCTTGCTCGATTAGAAGGCAGTCGGCTATGAGCGCGGAGTTCGTCTAGTTTCACGAGCCAACGATCCGAAAGATTGTCCCCACGTTTCAACGGCGACGGCGACGACGAACGCCCATTTGTCCTCGAAATTTCGCGCTTCCTCTTAGATTTCGATGTCGATCCGATCTGTCGAATTAATACCCGAATTTTTTCCTATCGTCCAATCCAACTATCGTTTTATTCCATTTTATCAATTTGCAAAGGATTTTTGAAGGCACGTTGGTGAAAAGCATTCCATAACAAATTAGATTTTCAAGTATTTTCTGGAATGTTTTATATTTTTCATTGAAAAATGTGCAGGCAGATTTTACAAAAAAAAATTAATAAATTTCTCATATAAATCAATTTTCATTTTTAAAACCACTATATTCTTATTCTTTAAAACAACATAAATTTTGAAAGAAATTTTTAATTATCAAAACTGTGTTATTTAATTTAACATTAACACTTTGCATATTATACTTTTTGTTTTGTAATTTTGATACGTCTTCATGGCATAGATTAGATCATTTCCCGAAAATTCGATAAGTATTTCCTATGTTTCCTATAGGCTTAAAGTTTGGGAATTAGGACGGACAAAACAAAAGCTTAACCAATACGTCACTCACAATTTTAGATTTGTGTTTGGGATCGTTTCATGTTGAAACATATTTATTAAAGAGCATCATTTCTTGGAAGCAAATTGTTGTTTGTATACAATGTGGATCAATTGGAAGCGGGATTCCAATTCGATAAAATTTATATTTTTTGTCCGATTTTGACAAATCTTTTTTCAAATGTAAAGTATGAAAATATGTACTTATAGACAAAATATTTTGGCCCAAAACCGAAACCTACAGGACAATTTTTTACGCATGAAAATTGAAAAAATTGTACTAGCAATTTTTTTATAAAAAAATTTAACCTCACCACTGAATTAAGCATCTCCCGAAGTAGGTATATAATAATTCTATGAATCAAAATCATATTCTTTTTATGAATAATTACCTTTTTAGTCTATAGTATGTCGAATAAACTTTTAAAAATAGCAAAAATTAGCTTATATTTTAGGAACATTATAGTGCCAATACTATACTAGTTTTACAATATTTATACTAATATTTTAACACGTTGAGGACCGCATTGCAAAATCGTATTTCTCACACAGGGACCGGTATTTTTCTTATTGTTAATTACGTATATTATTTTTTAAATATTTTTTTAATGTACAATAATTTGAGGTAGACATTATTTAACCCCTAGATTTGCAGCATCTCTACTGAACATAAATTGTATTTAAATGATGCCAACCAGTGCGCAAACGGCCATGTAAAACATTCGTGTGCCCACCCGTGAACACGCCGACCGGTAATGTTGTTTTGTAGTGACCCACCGGTGGTCCAAGCGGTCTTTAAGTAATATAAGTTAATTTAATATGTTAAATATAGTATTAATACAAATACAAAATATTCCAATATTCTTGAAAAAAAAAATCATTTGTGCTATTTTTAACAAAATAAATTCATAATAATAAATATGATTTTTAAGTTTTCCATAGAATTATGAATATGCATATTTTTTACAAAATTTGGGATATACCCATTTCAGTAGGTACTTAATCCAATGATACAGTTAGATTTTCTATAAAATATTGCCATTTTCATGCCTGAAATGTTTCCTTGTAGGTTTCATGATTAATATTTGAAAAAAAGTTTCTTAAAATCTGAAAAAAATACAAATGATGGGAGGATGTTTTTTAAATGGGCCACATAGTATCTCTATAACTAAATCAGTTTAAGAAGGCCCCCGCCAGAAAAATTGAAGCATTCTTGTAGTACAATTGAACCACCACCACGATTCAATGTGGGTTTAATAATTTTTTTTGTCTAAACAAATTTAGATTCGTCACAGAAACTACACATTTCCACTGTTCTGTGGCACAGGAAATGTGATTCAGAACAAGTCAAAATTAGACTAGAAACCTTTGCTAATTTGAAATTAGAACTAAATTTCGGGATAAGGTATAACTCTTAAAATGTCAAAAATGTCAACTTTCCAAAATATATAATTTATACTATTATATTTTGTCAAAGTAGAAGGATATACTATATGAAAAGTGTTTGATCCATCTAAATTTTTAGAGAGATACCATATACGATAGATACAGTCGGTCTCCCAGACATAGTTCTACTGTCTCTGTCGTGCATGATGCATCTCTCTACATTCAGACGGGTCAGTCCCTTTTCCTACTGTATATAATTACGCCTCAATTGAATGTGTAAGTATAAAATTTTGGAATATTTAAAAGTTTTTAAAAACATAATTTTTTTAATTAACTAATTCATTAGAGATTTATAGAGAACTATCAGTATGTATATTTATATATTTACACACAATTTAAAGTGTAAAAATAATTAACGGAAATACTGAACTCAATGGCTCCAGATATGCACTTTTTTTAACGTGTGTATGTAAACTATTGTACAATTGCTCTATAATATATAGTAGAATCAAATATGATAATTACATAAGTAATATTTGAAGTATTTGAAACACTGTATTAACTTAACACTTGTATATTAACTATTATACTAATATTAATTTTATTTTAAATAATTCATTCCTAATTAAAAAAGTTACTGTGCAATTTTATTAGTCAATTTCTCTCGTAGTGACGTTTTTAATTAACTTTTATATATCTACTTTCACATCTAGAGTGAATTTTTTTACTTCTTGCGTATGTTCAGAAGCTTTGTTACACGTTTCATTATTAAAAATTTTAAATTTTACATGCGATAATTAAAAATTCTTTAATAACGAATTTATAATTAAAATTCAATTTTAATTATAATGATATCATTTTTGGATTTAAAATTTATTTTATATGTTTATACTCTAGAATTAATTATATATTTCTAAAGCGTTTCTTTAATGAAATTTATTTTTTCGATTTTTTTAATAAACTATTATATTATTTCATATAAAATGAAAAAAACTTAAATTTTTGGTTCTAAAATTTATTTTATATGCCATTACTCTAGAATTAATTTTATTATTCTAAAGTGTTTCTTTAATGAAATTTACTTTTTATAATTTTTTTTTAATATACATAATCGCATTATTTATTTCCCATAAAATAAAAAAAAAACTAATTTTTTAATAGAATATTTTTGAATACTATTTTTATCAAAATAAAATCACACAATTTTAAATAAATCCATCGAAATAAAAACCAACAATTCAACTGTTTAATTGAATAACGAAACGACGGCCAATTTAATTAACCCCCATCCTATCTCATCCGGCCGTATGCAAAACGACGAAACTGACTTTAAGAAACCACAACGCTAATTTCGCGCATCCGACGGTTCCGGTCCCCGAATCAATTAGCAAACATTCTGGTCCATAATCGGAAACGGTCCGTTATTGTTTGGGTAAGGCGCCGCCGGGCTCCGCATCACTCGAATTTGCGCTTGTATTTGCAAATTATGCGATTCCGATTCGACCTTAAGCCCGGCTGCCGGCTCGTGTAACGTCAACATTTACGGCAAAACAGACCTGTATAAAGACTCAATTAACCGGTTAATTGAGTGTTTGTTAAACATGGTTAAAGTTTTCCCTTCCGTCCATATCTGCAACCGTGATGAACGTGTCATGAATGTTGCGACGGACTCACCTTTAATTTCTTGGGTGATTTGCGCGAGGGGTTGGGCCGGAGCGTCGCGCGGGTTCGTGTCCGGCAGTAGCTGCAGGGTGACGTTGAGCGGCTCTTCGGGGCCGTGCAACGTGACAAGCACCGCAGTCGTCTTCCCGGGTACGGCCAGTTCCGGTGCTACCACGGAGAAACCCCTGAAAATTAAACATTTGAATTTGATATCTTTATATACATATATATATGAGTCATTAGGCAATTTTTTTTTTGATGACGAGTTAAAAATTGCTGAATATATTTTAATCAGCAAAAATAAAATATATTCAAAGTGTTTGTTCGTACACATTTGATTTATTTTTGTTGAATCAACTCAATAAATTAATGAAAAACTTTTTTATCTTTATTTATTAATTGACTAATTGTGGATCCCATTTTTTTCGACTAAAATTAACATTAACGCATTGGTAACATATGTTACGCGTAAATTAAGTGTAACAACGTTTTATGCTATAGTTTATACATTTGTAAATTTGTATTTTCTGTTGAAATCGAATTAATTTTGGTTCTAAATTTCACTCGTATCTTTTGAAGTTTCAATTATTTCAAAAATTAAAAACCAATAGCATTACATTGTAACAAATATATGATCAAAGTAGGTTTTAGTAAACAATGTAATCTACTGCATACATTAAACAAAATGACGTCAAAAACAGAACTTTTAATTAAATTAATAAACCAAAATTAACTGATAAAAAAACAGAATACACACTATATTTTTCCAGTCGGTACTTAATCGATTCCTTCTTGTTCTTCTAAAATTTTTCACGTTTCGTGGTATATTCAAATTTAATGAACGAATAGATCTTTGATCCATAGCTTGCGATTCTCTAAGAGCATTAGCAAGCTATTCCAAATGTTTGAGGTCAGT
Organism: Aethina tumida; assembly: GCF_024364675.1. Lineage (NCBI taxonomy): Eukaryota > Metazoa > Arthropoda > Insecta > Coleoptera > Nitidulidae > Aethina > Aethina tumida. The sequence continues at coordinate 14,880,118 of NC_065437.1, read as the reverse complement.
GGTTTTGAGTGTATATTAATCTTTGAAAATATGTGTTCAATTGGATTGCAGTCTGGTAAACGCCGAGGCCACTACACACTTTGTGAGACGTAATAGTCTTCTTTTAGATGTTATACGGTGATAAACAACTCTTTTTTGACTATAATTTCTTTTTTTCGAATTAGTGAATGGCGATTTTTTCTCAATTCCAATGAATTAAATAATTTGAAGGCGTTTTTAAAAAGTGTCCACAGCCATATTTTGTCAGAAAATGTTTTTTAGACTTCTTTACAGACAGGTTCAAAAGTAGAACAACCAAACTGTATATTCAATACAGTTAACTTTATCATTTATTTCTGTGTCTGACATCGGTCCTAAAAGCAAAAGATGTCTTGTAGAAAAGTTCCGGATTGATAAAAAGCAGAGTAATATTGCAGTCGATTTAAATTTAAAAAAATCGATCATTTTGAAGACGATTTCCAACTTAAACAGAAAGAATATATTGGGAGGTGTTCCCAAAAGTGATAGAAAACGCAAGACCCTTTTCTCAGCACATCCCGCATAAATCAAGAAAGAAACGAAGTCAGTGTAACGATGAGTACCATAGAACGAAGACCAAAAGAAGTTGGCCTTTGTGGTAGGAAATCAGCAAAGAAGGTCTTTATTTCTGAAAAAATAAAGATTACTTTTTCACTTCACTTTTTTGAACTGATTTGTTTTCGATGAAAGTCGGTTCTAATTATTCAAATCTAATGACATGGGTGAGAAAACCAATTAATGAAAGGTGTACTCCTACTGTAGACCTACTGTGAAGCATCGTGGAGGAGGCATTATGGTTTGGGGATGTCTGTCTGAGACGGGATAATAGATCAAATAGTTAATCGTGTCATTCTGGAGAATCATATGCCATTTGGTAACATGAGTTTAAGGTGGACGATAACTATCCGAATCACAGGTCTAAGTTAGTTAAAGAATGGCTCGCTTCTCAAGGAGTACGTGTAATACACATGCCCAGACCTCAATTCAATTGAGAACCTTTGGGATGAAATTGATCAGGAAATCCATTCATAAAGATTATCAAATTTCAACGAACTCTATCAAGAAGTTCAAAATCAGTGGAAAGAAATATCGAATGAACGATAACATTTGATGTTTTCAATTCTCTTTTAAGAGATGTTATTATTGTGTCAATCTAAAACAACAAATAGCAAGCAAGCCCATAATCAAATTGAAACGTTTGTAACACATCACAGAAGTGATTGCAGTAGCAGTTAAATTCGATCCTTTGATGTCGCATCCCCAGATCGACTCGACGAAATTAGAATCGTGAATGCGCCACATAAAATCCGTTTCGGCGGGCAATTCCGGCAAATTCGTGCATCCAATTCCGCAATAAGTACTATTTGTTATGCATTAGAGACGTCGATTACATATATCGTTGCATATTTCGACGTCGACGTAAATGACGCGGGCGTCGCGACGTCCCGATACGCACCACAGTTACATTTTATAGGCCATCGATGCCACACATCGGATGTCGGAAGACGTGATGATGTCAATCGATGGTAGGCAGGAGGGGGATGTTCGTAATTATATCCCAAAATCAATTCGATTAGATTTAAAATGGGGCGACATGCAAAACTACTCAGCGCCAAGTAATCCATCAGAATCGGATCGCGGAAATATTGCGATTTTGTGACCCAATTCGTCCGCCATTTTATCACCGAATCGTAAAAAGGAGAATAAATTTACAAAATGTTCTGATTTTTATTAAAAACTGGGCTAATTTTATTTGTTTGAAGTGTGATATTTTTTGTGTCTACTTAATCGAAAGATTTTGATGATTTTGAATATTGCCGTTGAATGTTCTTTGACACTCTGTGAAGCCGTTTCACTACAAATTTTTAAAGAAATAGGTGACGCTCTCGCCGTCTTCGGTGCTCACATATTAGTACGACATTTATTTTATATAATATTATCATAAATGTTTCAAAAAGTGCAAACTTATGATAAAAGTTTACAGAGATTACATATTATTTTATTTAATCTTTCAAAAGATAACATATTAATAAAAATTATAACTTGAACCACTATTCTAATTTATTTTGAACAAAATTTCATTTCCGGTTTCACCGAAAGTGACATTGAGTTTGTTATTTTTAATGGAACTCCTTGAATATTTTTGGATTTTTAAATTCTAGATGTGATTATAAGCAGAATGACTGAAATAAAATGAGTTACGAGTTTTTTTTGTCACAATGATTGTTAATAAAATGATAGTTAACTAAAATATCCGTAAAGACATTTTGATAAATAAAATTTCATTTTTGGCATACATATATAGAGAGTTCATTCTTTACGTTTGATTTTGTGCATCTTAAAATATCAAAAACTTTCTTACTTTCATGCATGTTGAAACCTTTCGATTGGTAAAAGCATAGTACGTTAAGCAGGTTGTTTTATATCTGACGCTAATATTATATTTGGCGTAAAATTTAACATTTATGCACAGAGAATATTTATACTAATCGAAAGGTTTGTTAAATAAGAAACACTGTATAAAATTTGTTTTTTTGGTAAAATCTCTGTTAAAAATCATTTTATGTACAGGGAATGTTTATATCAATCGAAAAACTTTTTATTTTTAATATTCAATTCAAATATCACTGATAAAAATGTACGTTTAAATATCCATATTATTGTCAGTTATGCGGTATGTTTGATAAAAACAATACAATATAATTGTTTATTAGTGGGTTTAGTTAGGTATGTATTATATTTGAAAAATATTCAAGGGTCAAAAGTCAACTTTAAAATAAAACAACCTTACGTACATTTAGCCTTATTTTATTTAATATCTAATAGCATATCCATTATTTATAATAACTTCTAAACACCTTTTCTTCATTGATTTTAGTAGCTTTTCAATATAATCGTTCGATATTTCTTTTGAATGGTTTTGAACTTCTTCATAGAGTTCATTTATATTTGATAGTTTTCTTGTAGGATTTTTTCAATTTCTTCTCAAAAGTTATCCATTGGATTGAGGTCTGGGTTTTGTGCTGGCCAAAGCATGACACGTACTCTTGGAGAAGCGAACCATTCTTTAACTAACTTAGACGTATGTTTCAGATCGTTGTCGTGCTGGAAGGTTCACCTTAAACTGATGTTACCTTCGTCAAATGGAAGCATATGATTCTAGAGAATGTCACGATAAACAAAACGATCCATTATCCTGTCTAACTTAACCAGTGTGCCCATGCCAAACCCCGAAAAACATACCAAACCATATGGTCTCCTCCACCATGCTTCACAGTGGGTTTAGTGTACTTGGGATTATACTTTTTAATAAAGTGTCCTCTCTCCTATGAAATACCATCAGATTTGAATAATTGGAGCCAACTTTCATCAGAAAACAAAATTGTTTTCCATTGCCCATCTGTCTAGTTCACATGTTCTTTTGCAAATAGTAGTTTCGGTGCTCTACAGCACAGCTCTTTTTAGTCTTCGTTTTATGGTACTCACCAACATACTGAGTTTGTTTATTTTTTGATTTATGCGGGATGCGCTGAGAAAAGTGCCGTGAACAAAAAGCGTTTTCGTTTTCCTGTACACAACTCTGTTAGTCTTGCGTTTTCTACCACTTCTGGGAACTTCTTCGAGTGTATTCTTTCTGTTAAAATTGGAAACCGTCCTTGAAGTGATCGATTTGTTTAAATTTAAATGTACTGGAATTTTACTTTGTTTGTCACCATTTCGGAACTTTTCTACAAATTGTTGTTTAATTTGTATCGTTATATGGACACTTCTAGGCATTTTTAGCTTTAAAGAACGATGTCGGGCACGGCGGCAAAATCAATTGTATTATTTGGTTGCTTTATTTGTGAACCCTATCCGAAATAAATTTTTGTAAAAAAAACTACGTAAATAAAAATAACCCTATATAAATTGAGGTACAAACTGTTCTTTTAATAAAATGATTATTTTTTTAATTTGTTGCTCTACATATGAGGTATAGTGTAGATTTATATTATTTATAAACCTACTATTGTAAATTTCTACTTAAACGCATCAAATATTAGCAAGACAGTGAATAAATGAGCATTGACGATGTCGCGAATCCTCTGAGATACGAGCTCGACAGTAAAATGTATTAAAATTTAAATAATGTATATCTCAACGAATGGAAATGGAACAAATGTAATTCTGTTTGTGATAACTCCATCCAACAGAAAAAAATATATATACTTTCCAACTTCTACTCCCATTGAGTATATACTTTGTCGAACAGAATGAACCTAATAGAATGATAATTAAAATAGATGTTGTTTCTTAACGCAAACTTGCCCAAAATGCAAATAAGTCAACATCAAAAGCTTTTTATCCACCCCCTAAAGACACGCTTTGATTTGCTTATCCTCTATAAAAACATTGCTCCACCGAAAAAAAAACAAATAATAATAAACACAAACACGAATAAAGAAATCTGTCTTGAGTTTGTGTTTGCAGGCAAGACAAAACAAATATTAATCAAGTCTGGGATCGTGTTGTTGTACATGTGATGTTGAACATCACGTTTCGGTGCGCGATATGAGAGAGTGGAAAAACATTTTGTCGTGCGGCTGGCAAACTGAATATGCAAATGCCTTTGTCCAATATGCTAGGCCCGTTTGTTTACATCAAGTGGTAGGTTTAGAGAAGCAGAAATATACACGGATTTATTGTCTAATAAGAGTTGTACGGGTGTAGGTTGATCCGCTCAGTTTAATTGTTAATTTATCGCCTGTTCATCCTTATTAATTTGACTTATCTGATTGCCATTTAGGATTGACTAATATATATCTCTCCATCAATCTGAATTAGGATATGTCTAATCTACTTAACAGATATTAATTATAATAACCACGTAATGTGATTAAACACAGCAGATACGGTTTAATTGACAAATTTGGACGGTCGCAATTACGGAAATGTACCACTGACGTGATTATCTACTTTTAAATTATTCAGCTGTTCGTACCAACATTCAGACTATGATTTTATTCCTCTGTAACTCGTTATAAATTTAATTTTATAAGATTTAAATCTATATGTTTCAAATTGGTACGTAAGTAAAAAAATCATATTACAGGGTAACTGTGTTATTACAACCCCCAATTAAACAGTATAAATAATTCAGTCCCTTAGTAAGATATTTGGAACATAATTATAACGGAAATTACGAGCCCCGAAATAAAAGAGTTCGCCCTCATTAATTTAGCGGGCTTTAAAAAAAAAACAGAACGCATGACTTAATTAAATTTTCGCCCAGGGCGAATCGAAACAATACACACATTTGTACGCATAACGAGCTGCAAAACCCGGAATTATTTTTCACGCATATCGAAACGTCGCAGTTAAATTCGCATATGAGAACATGATTGATTGATCCCGAATTATGTGCCAATTCGGAGCGATCGTTCCATTGAACGGTGGCTTTTGTTTCGTATGCGAGGCATTATGTGCGATTAAAGTGTCGACGGTGATGATCAATGGGGTTTTGTGGGGGAGCATTTTTAAATTGCGTGCAATTATTATTTCGTCTTGGTTCACGTTTTTTCTCTCTTCTTTAACTTTTTTTTGCATTGTGACGTTGCGGTTAAAACTGAGAAGATTTTAATCCGGAGTATAATCCGGAGGTTACGCGTAAACTTGGCTCGTAAAACGCTCTTCAACTTAGTGTCTTTTTCTGTTTGGTTGGAACATTAGGAGAACTGGGTCGCGAAATGCAACTTTTAAAATTTTGCATGATAAATTACTCAATTTCTAAGTAGTTTTACATGTTTCGTGCATTTTTAAACGTTTCAAATTGAGTTTGTTATGTTTGGAATCTAATAAAGCTCAACTACAAGTTTAAATATTGAGTAATAAAATATCCACAAAATTTTTATATCTGAATATTTACAACATTCATAAAATTTAGAATTCTTAAAAATCATACGTAAAAATGATCACACTTCTTAAGCAATTTATAATTAAAAATTCCTAAGACAAATTAAAGCAAATAAATTACAATTCATATTTAGCATAAATGTTTTTGATTAAAATCTTTTGAATGAAAATTCGGATGAAACACTTCAAATAAGTTTTGAATTAAAAGTAAGTAAAGGAAAAATATATACAGTATTGGCCATAATTATAGGAATATATTAAAATCTGTTAAAACTATGAGCTGTACTATTTGAATTGGATGCCAGTACCTAAATGTTTATTGCTTTTTCTATTATTGTTGTGTCGACTATGCAACTGGTTAATCTAATTATATTTTTTCAAAAAATTGCATACTTTTTTATTTTCCAATGAACCAAATTATATAAAAATAATAGTTTATAATTTTTTATTGCGCTCTATTAATTTAAATCGATTATTTACTATTGGTCTTTTGATTATTATAATTATTTAATGCTATTTTAAAGGAAGTGAAACTGTAATTAATAAAATAAAAATTAATTCTTCGTTATAAAGTCCGAGAGAAACCAGAAGAGATAGGTGAGAGTTTATGGCTAAATAAGTCAATCAATGCCCATATTATAAAAAAACTTAGAGAAAATCGATAATTGGATAATTCAGATGTTAAAAAACAATAAAATTTTATCGTCAACTGAAATTAAAACATAATTGGAGGAAATGGGACCTACTGAAATTAGGATGGGGGTTCTTTTGTCCCCATACCTTCAAAAAAAAATAAACTTGTAGTATATGTAGAATTGCGCCTATAAATCTGTGACGGAGATAAAAATTATAAATCAAATTAATGTTAAATTAAATAACACAGATTTAATCATTAATGTTATAAAAATACTGTATAAAACATCAATATTAAATTGTTATTATTTTAACAGTTTACATTATATAAAATATTTTTAAAAGTTGTTATAACTATGACCACAAGCGTATTTTTATCAAGAAGTATTTCTTGTAGAAATTGGAAAAAATAAATATTGATTATTTAGCACTAAATTTGTAAAATCTTGAAAAGCAACTTTTTTTGTTTGAACAAGGAAACTTATTTTTTAATTTTTTCAAACATTATCATATTCCAATATCTTAATATACAAATTCAGGAATTATATAAATATATAAATGGGTGGAAAAGTAAGATGTAAAGAGTATTAAAATATGTATACGAAACTTCTTTCAGTTTCATTTTTGAAAGTCCAAATCTAGAGCATTTTAATTGCCATACAAAGTATCACATTCTCAACATTTTCAAGTTTAGTAAATTGAATATTGTATACGTATCATCAAACAGAGGATCCGTAAGATAACTGACTCTTCGGTATGGTCTGAGTGATTCTTGACTTAACAGGGAGGGTGGTAGAGTTGCTTCAATACAAAAGTGGATATAATTTCCTGATAACGTCCTTCGTCTCAGCTTTCACACACTATACTTGTTAAACAAGCTTATTAGTGAAGGATAACACCAAGATATTTGTCATATGTCGACTATTCGATTTCATAGTCATCAAAATTTAATTCATAACGGATACTCAAGAAGTAAAATGTAAATTAGACAACGGTTTAACTTCGGCAATTAAAATTTTCATGACAAACAATCAACGGAATAATAAATTAATTTCATATTAATTAAAAAATTGAAAAATTCCTGAAACTCCATCAAAAATGGCGCATTTTACCTTTCTCATCAAATTGCTAATCTCCAATTTCCATTTCCATTCGAAACCTGTGTTCTGTCTGCGAACTACGGCGCGAATATTACTTCCAGTCAGTTGAACAACCCCCCAACCGCCTAACTCACCATTTTTTTTTTTTTTTCGTCGATAATGTTCCAAACGAACACAGTGCGGACGCTGCTTTATTCCAGATTACCTTGCCCGATTACGGGACGTTTGGTGCCACGATCGCCATTTTTTTGTTCACCGTAAAAGCGAAACGGAGAACCGAGTGGAAATGATACGGTTACCGTGGCCTCTCGTATAACACCTCGTTAGTCATAACGCCCCCGCTGCGGAAGAATTCAGCTGTTACGGGCATAATTAGTTTTATTTTTTCGCGTGTGTGCCGTTCATATTAATCGCACTTTTTGCAAGAAACATTAAGTTGCTTAATTAAAATTTACTGCGAGGATTGTCTTGGTGCTAATTTATATTAATAGAAGCCGTAAATTCCGTTAAAAATGTAATAATGGTCGCGTTACACTTGCGAGATTACGGAATGACGGACGGTGCAAAATTCGCACTAAAACTGATTGCAAGTTAAAGTAATCTTTAAGTGGTTGTGAATTATTACTGAGAATTTTCTCATTGTTTGCTATTTTATCCAAGTGATAAAGGTACCATATTATTTAGTTATTAAAAGACTTTATGCACAATCATAAAAATGTGATTTACTGTTTATTTTATAAGTTAGTTAAAAATAATTTGTAGTACGTACTGACATTTATTAACTGACAAATTATGGCTTATAACGTATAATGACTTATTTTATTTGACAATTTCAATTTTTATTGTGTTCACAACGCTTTATTGACGCCCTTTAAATTTTTGCGGCGTGTACTGGGGGCGAATGATCATAAAAATACCTGACGCGTAAGACATTTTATTGCCGTATTCCTTTTCCTTCGTCGTCGATTCCAGACAAGAAAACACACGTAAATAAAATAAGTCCGTTGAAAATCTTTTTAATTATTTTTGATTAGAGAAATTCCAACGCTAATGAACTTTTCTGTAATTATAACGAGTTAGTGTTAGGCGATTAAAATATTAATTAAAATTGAGACCTGTCCCGTGACAGTTTTCGAATTACAACTCGCGGTATAATTAGTAAGATATTCGGCTAGGGTTGTTTCCGTCACAAAAGTTAATTAAACAAGGAGATAATTCAGTTTATTTAGAGAACTAACTTGCAAAACCTTAAACCAATGTCGGTGTTTTGAAAAACAGAATTATCTGATCGGAATAGTCTCAGTTATAAAATGAACAGGTTCTAAGATACTCTGCTCCAAGAAATTAACACGTTTTATTTGTATACTTATTTAAAAATATGTTTTTATTTATAATTGATAAAAAAATCTTTTTTTTCTAAAAAAGAAAACAAAATTTCATGATTATAAAAATAAAAATTTGAGCTTAATATGGGGTATTTCCACCTCTACTACGAATGAAAACCTCAGATTTTCTGTTCATACTCAAAATCTGGGTTCGAATTTCATTTTGATCCAAATCCTCCCAAATTTCATGCAGAAGAAGTTATTCGGACGGTTGGTCCTTTAAACGCCTTCCAAGATTGTACCAGATATGTTCTATTAGGTTAAGTTTTGGACTGCGAGCTGGCCAGGCCGTAGCATTAATTTCAACTTCAACAAGATAATTTCAGAAAACACAAGCTGTATGTGGTCGTACATTATCCTACATTAGTAAAAAATTATGCAGTATCCTACTTTAGTTAAAAGGTGCATATGGCACGACATATTCTTCTACAATGTCCAAATTGTAACGCTCACCATTAAGATTCCCATTATTTATCATCACCAAGTCGGTGTCGGTGTTAAAGAAATGCCTCTCCACACCATAAATCCTCCTTCTAAATAAGGTATTTACGAAATTACATTGAGCATATAATTCATTTGGCCTTCGAACCACACAAACGCTTCTATCACATTATTTACTTAAATAGAAAAATTTATTAACAAAATTATAGGTGGTGCGTTAATTTCTAGGAGCAGTATACTAACATACATATTCTAGATATATTAATTAATTAGAATTATTTAGTAAGCTGGTTGAACGAGCAGATAATTTACTTTATACAAACATTGATTCTATATTTATGTGAGTGTTCTTACGTCATCCCAGCATGTTACGAGGCAAAAATTCATTCCCCACGACGAAAAGTCGTGCGAGGCAACGAAAATTCCCAGACGATTCCGGGCTCATATTTACACCTGAAATATTTCGTCTATAAAAGAAACCGGTGGAATGCGGAGATGGTATTTTTAAAGGGGAGGCGGCCGCCTTAAATTTACAATAATTTACTTGGGAATTGTGTATTTTATCTTTTAAGAGAGCCGCATCTCGTGAAATATGATTTGATGCCCGGGAATAGTATCCCCAACGTAAACTCCAATAAAAATGCAAACCGGAGTTTAAAAATATGCTGATTTCGAATGTCTGGGGGGGTTCGGCCGCAAATGAAATCTTATTTCAGGGGGCGCGACGGACCCTTCGATTTTACTCGGCTTGGCGGTGGCGAAGTTTATAAATCGGCACTCTTTCTAAATGGAAATTAGTGGGGAATTCGTCTCGTCTTTATTATTTATTCCCCGTTATCGTACATCAATCGATATTTGTTTCCAACAATACACAACACAGATCATGTTATTATTGTTTGTGTTGTAGACAATTTAAATTGTTAAATGTGTGTTTTTGAATCATAATAATGGGACCATGTTGATTATAGGCATTTTACCCATTGTATAGTAGTTGTAATTGTTGATTTACATGTGCATTTTTAATTAACAGACAATTAAAGCCAAAAATACTACTTTTTTGCCTAAAATTCCACAGTAACATATCGATTACACATCATAATTTAACAAGCAAATAAAATATGGGCAGTGTCGAGAGTAAATAACCAATAAATAAATGTTTTAAAGTAATTTACAAACCGGCCTGTCAGTTAATTCATCGACGTCATACGGTACGGCCTCCAGGTAGGATTTGCATTCGCCGTCATTATGTGGAAGCTATAAATCCACTGCGGGTCCGTTTGGCATTGACAAAGCGCAATGTGTCGAGCCGCCCGTAATAAAATTGTATCAGACCCGCCGCCTACATTAAATATGACATAGGAAAATTATTCAAATACGTGCAAACTGGGTTATGCTGTTTCGCCGTGGGAAAATTCCCCTTAGCGCGTTCGATATGGCGGATTTTGTCGTCACAACGACACGGCTCATACAGGCAAAGAATTTTCAAATTTTGACAATGTTATAAAGCTGTTAGCCAATGGGGAGATAAAATACCTTTGAAATAACCATTAATTAATTAATTTATAAACTTCTAGGTTTGGGTTTAATCTGAAGCTATCCTGTACAATATAAGGGTAGTTTTTAAACTAAAAAACCTTTAAACTAGGTTAGGTGAATTAAATTAACAGGGTACTACTAATAAAAGTAAATTCGGGAGACGTATCTGAACTAATAATTATTAATATTTTCAAAGAAACTATTATAAATAAGTAAAATTTTTATATAAAAATACATAATTTTCGAATTTTTAACACTTATTGTAAAAAAATGTCCCAGATTTTGTGTTATAATAACCATAATTTATTTTATAACTTTCATAGAATAGAAATTTATTAAATAGCATTTGAACGGTACTAGTAAACATAAATTCCACAGAACTACCTTAACTAATGAATAAATGTTATAAAATAATTTATAAATAATTAATTATAATAATTTTTGTATATTAAAATAACAATAAAATATTTTATAATTTTCTTAGATTAGAATTTTATCTGAATATTTTTTATTTTAAAACAAAACTATAGTTAATAAAAATATATTTTATGAATAAATATACGATATAATTTACACATCCAGTAATTTATCGTTGTAATATTCGGATTGTTCGATGTAAATTGGCGCCGCAAACGTTCTAATCCAATTTGCTTTCGCAATTTTAGGACACGTGCGCGTCCGCCCTTAATATGGTTCCATGTACATAATTTGAATTTATCATGCGGGGAGTAAAGCCGTGTTTTATGGCTACTTTGGGATTTTAAACGTTGCTGTTTACGCAGTAGGCGCAGCCGTAACACAACAACGTGCAAGATTTATGCGCCGCCAGTTTCCGAGATATTATAATTAATTACGGCCGGTACAGCGCAGGTTAATTACCCTGCGATTTGCACGATTTAATCGATTAATTCGGAGCTACTTGAAACCCAACCTGATTTACATATCCAACGTATTTTATTAATGACGAAGTGTTACGGACAAATCAAGTAATTTCGACCCCAATAACTTTTTCGTTGCGTCCCTATGGAACGTAAAAAAACACAAGAGAGGTAGAAGGACTTAATACAGCTTATGAGGGAGTGGATATTTCCTAGTGGAGTCGGGAATCATTGAAGGGAAGAGGGTGTAACGATGTTTGCACACTCAGCGCATTGTGATGTGTCGACCCCCGTTTGATTGGCCGTTCGCCGTGAAGACCTCGGATGGCGACAATAATGGTGAGACATTCCGAACACGCGCTATGCCAAATTGATTTCGGATCGCGACCTCCACCATCATATTCTGTTTTTCGATATATTGCCGGCGATAAAAATACGGCCGTAAGCAACATGGAACAGTGACTCAATGAAGTCGGGTTTTGTTGTTTGTGATTTTGGTGGAAATTGACGAAGTATGAGAATTTGTATTATTGGACATAAAAATAAAATTTATTATTTTTTTTAATTACATGTACATATAGTAGTACCTATAATTACAACAACTTAAAATATATTAAAAATATTAAAAACCCAGTTTTTACCAACCATGTCCAATTTTGACTTGCTTAGGATCAGTCTCATTAGACTTGCATTCAAGGAGATGGGCCAAAATTATAAAATAAAAAAAAAAATTATACAAAGTTAACACTTTGTATAATAACATTAACATGTTAAATTAAATATCACAGATTTAATCATTAAAAATCTATTTTAAAATTAAAGTTGCTGTATTTATGTCTAGCTCAATTCAGAAAAAACATTTTATAGAATAAAAATGTAGTAGTTTTTATAATACTGTATAAAACAACAATAGTTAATTAATATTATTTTAACTGTTAAATAATCAATAAATATTTAGCAATAGCTAAAATATTTAACACTGAAAAATTATCTATAATAATGACCACCACTGTATGTATAATATATAATTTAATATTAAAATTATATTTTACAACTTTAATAGTAATTTTAAATTATTTATCTGTATTTTTTATATTCTCTAAATCTAATTTGCTCATTTCAATTTTTAACTCAACTCATAAATTTCTATTAAAACTTTTTAATTTATTTTTTTGTAACTGTAATTTTACCTAAATATTAATTTAATTTGTACTTAATGTTCATTTTATGATTATATTATTTGTATTCAACATTCTCGAAATTAAATTTTCAATTTAAAATCTATATATAGATCTATAATTTTCTTGAAATGTAAGTGACATTAAATATTTAGATATACAATGTCAAAAATAACTGAATTCTAATTAATTGAATTCTGATGTATTGTTATAATTTTGACTATCAATTATGAATTACGCATATGGATTTAACCTGTCTGCCTTTGTAAATTATGTTGACAAATAAATTTTCTTCAACCTCTTGACAAAGAACATGTATTATTCATTCATTTTTTACGTACTTTATATTAACATAGCACAAGTATATAAGTATATCCACAGTTCAAACAGAGTTAAATTTAAAAATAGTACCAAAAATGAACAGTGACGAAATCATGAAAGATATACCAGAATTTTACAAAGGTAAAAACATTTTTATTACCGGCGCCAGCGGTTTTTTAGGTAAAGTCATAATGGAAAAACTGTTAAGATCGTGTCAAGACGTTGGCAAGATATACATTTTGCTCCGACCAAAATACGGCAAAACTTTCCATGAACGATTAGCAAAATTTTTCGACATGGTACTATTCGATAGACTGAAGGAAACAAATCCCGAGGCACTAAAGAAAATCATCCCAATAAACGGAAATGTGTCAGAAGTAAATCTGGGCCTTAACGAAGCCGACAGACAATTTTTGATCAACGAAGTGAATATAATATTCCACGCAGCAGCTTCGGTAAGATTCGACGACCCGTTGAAAGACGCCATTTTTCTGAACACTAGGTGTACAAGGGACGTTGTGAATTTGGCCAAAGACATAAAGAACCTGACGGTACTCGTTCACATATCCACCACTTACTGCCACTCAGACCAAAAGGAAGTCCTGGAGGAAATCTACCCACCCCACGCCGATTGGAGGGAAGCCATCGACCTGGCCGAGAACTACGACTCCTTCACCATGGACGTGTTGACCAAGCGATACTTAGGAGCGCTCCCAAACACCTACACCTTCACCAAGGCGCTAAGCGAACGTGTAATCAGCGATTTGTGCACCGGACAAATCCCTGCGGTCATTGTCCGACCTTCCATAGTAATAGCGAGCACCGAAGAACCGATACCTGGATGGATCGACAACTTTAACGGACCGGTCGGAATGATTTTGGTGGGAGGAACTGGAATTCTGCGTGCAATGTTTTCGGATCCGGACGTTCAGAGCGATTTCGTGCCCGTGGATGCCGTCGTCAGAGTGATCATCGCATCCGCCTGGCAGAAAGGCCAATTCGAAGAAGATAAGTTAAAGGTTAACGTTCTTAATTGCAGCAACAATAGAATCATGGAGGTTACGATTGAACAAGTACATCGATTGGCGTACGATTTGAGCAAGTCTATGCCCATTGCCAACATAATTTGGTATCCCACGGCTAATTTGACTTGCAAGAATTATTATGTTTATCATTTGAAGATAATTTTTTATCAGTGGTTGCCAGCATTGCTTTTGGACGGCTTAAATAAGATTATAAATCTATCGGACATGTCTTTAATGAAAATCAATAGGAAAATATACATAGCAAATATGGCTTTGCAATATTTTATGATGCATGAATGGGTATTCAAAAATGACAACGTATTAGCTCTAGATGCTAAAATTCCCAAGAGTAATAAAGAAGAATTTGGCAAATATAAACAAATGGTTTCTGTGTACAACAAAAAATATCTGTCTAATGCTTTTATAGTTGCGAAAAAGAGTCTTTTGAAAGAAACCAAAACTAGGGAAGAATGTTTAAGGAGTGCAAATATTATGTGGCTTCTATCTAAGATTTTTAATATTCTTTGGTATATTGGAATATTTTGGTTGTTATATTATAAATTTAAAGTTGTAGATGAAATCTTTAGTATCGGTCATGACTTTAAATTGTACTTGTTAAAGCTTTAAGGTAATTAGTAAAAGATAGTGTATATAAAAAATACAAAAGTTTGAATTAATGTTTACCAGGAGTATAAAATAAAGTTTGTAATATATAATTCTTGAACCTATTAAAAACAGTTTCGTGTATCATTTATTTCTAAATTATGAACAAACAACCCGTTTTACGGTAATATTATAAACCTGCAAACCCATTAATTCGAAATGCTCCAACAAAACAAAACATCATTCCTCTATAATATTTTTAACATCAAACGTAAAACAAGCAAAACATTTTTAAAGACTATGAACAGACCGAATGGTTATGAAAGGATCTTTACGACTGAAGAAATAATGTCCCCTGTTTATGTCGCCATAAACATAAACTGAACATCTTAGTTCAGAAAGAACCATAAACTGTACGAGCCCTGTATTTTGCAATAGTGTTTTTAATAAAAATGGAACCTGAACGCACTAAAACCATCTACTTTATAAAAGTCGTATTAAACAACCAGCGAATGCGATTTGCATTTTAAAACTTACAATTTACATATGTTCGCTCCAAATTCTACCCAGTTAAAGCAACCACTGTTTCGGCTAATTTGGATTTTAATATCCGCTCGGTCAAATTTAACATTTATGCATATTTATACGTCCTGACATAAGAGCAAATTTAAAATTGAAATTCATTCTATTCGAAATTAAAAAATCTCGTTAAGAATATTTTAATATTCCCATCCTGTTGTTTTGGAAAACTTACCAAAGTTTAGTTTGGAAATTGAGTAAAGACTTACCTGAAAAATAAAACGCCATGATAATTCGATTAAACCTTCAATCACAAACTTAATTTCGGGGGTGGCATTAAGAAATGATCAAAATTAAAGAATGCACCCTCCACTTCTGAAACTCATTTGTATTCGTTGAACGATCGGTGTTTTTGGGACCTTAATTTAATACAATTAAATTAAATGCGGGACGCTATTGTTGTGAATACAATTTAATCCTCGTTCTACTTCTGGGCAAAAGATATGCGTCCAATAATCGCTACGCTAATGCTGAACGAATTAATTGCCGTTCCGAAAGTATTTTAAAACGGCTCCGGACAAAAAAATTATTAGATAAATTGCCTCCATAGCTGGTGAATAACTCGGGAACGTTCCGTAAAGAGATTTAATGAACAACTGGAACCTTTATTTGATAAGAAACGCAATTAAAAGAAAGCAGCAACATAAAGTGCTTAAGAAGTTGTAAAGGAAACATTAATCTAACAACTTCGAGAAAGTCTGATTCGAAATAATTTATTTTCTCCACGAATTCGAACTAATAATAAAACTGGAAAGGCTCCGCAATGATCGATGTCTGTGTTGCATTCGGCAACTTCAAAGGGAAATTGCCCTTTCAAGTTGCCAAGGCGAATAACTCCGGTGCACATCTTACACGAAAACCGACATTTGTTTTTCATTAAGCACCGATAAAAGCACTTTTTTCTCCCGCAATTAGCGCTTCAATCGCCGATTGCGAATAATTGTGCGGATGGATTTCAACGATGCCGCCACGGCAGTGAGAAATTAATTAACCATTCCGCTGTAATTAATAATGATTATTATTTATCAAAGGGAATTGTGATGCTCTCGCATCTCTGGTTCAGAATGATTGTCAGTTCAAAAGCAATGAAACCATTCGTTTTATTATTTTACAAGTGGCATTGTACGACGAGTTTTATTTATTTTAGGGCGAAGCTTTCGTATACGTTCATTAATTTAAGTGCTCTACGAGTTATGCAATGGGAATGTGATATGTGTGCTGCATAGAAATACTCAAAGTTATTTAAAAGATAAATAGTGCTCAAGTTTGGTTGGCGTATCTTTGGAGGAACGTTATTAAGGACCGGATAAGTAATAAAAACAAACTCTTCATTCTTTGTGTGTTACGATTATTTATTAGTTAAACGCGCCTTGATCATTATTTTCATTTTTGCATATATTGCAATATTAATGGGAATGGGAATGGGTATGGGAATGGGAATGGGAATGGGAATGGGAATGGGAATGGGAATGGGAATGGGAATGGGAATGGGAATGGGAATGGGAATGGGAATGGGAATGGGAATGGGAATGGGAATGGGAATGGGAATGGGAATGGGAATGGGAATGGGAATGGGAATAGGAATAGGAATAGGAATAGGAATAGGAATAGGAATAGGAATAGGAATAGGAATAGGAATAGGAATAGGAATAGGAATAGGAATAGGAATTGGAATTGGAATAGGAATAGGAATAGGAATAGGAATAGGAATAGGAATAGGAATAGGAATAGGAATAGGAATAGGAATAGGAATAGGAATAGGAATAGGAATAGGAATAGGAATAGGAATAGGAATAGGAAACGATTTAGTCGAGATGTATTTATCATCAGTGCCCATAAATATGTGAACATTCTTACCTCTATTTATAATTAAAGAAGCAATTCCCTAAAAATAAAATGTAATTGGTGCAATTTATTTTATTGACGGGCGCTAGTAATTCCGTAATGCACAGATTATATAATTGGACGATTAACAATTCACTTTGCCGTGAAATAAATAGGGAGCTTGAGCGTGGATTAGAGAACTTTGTGAAATAACTATTATTAATTATTGGAAAGCGACTGGGTATAATTGTGCAAACTGTTAATTTGTTTTCGGTAAGCATAAATAATCGTTAATAATTTGTATTATTATTTCAGAATATATATCCTTTTAATGTTTAATCAGTATATTTTGATAAATATGTTTAATATGGTTGAGAGCTCTTTGTAATTTGTGATCTTGTGACAAGATTCATTTGTCCAGAGACACTACATACAAAGTGCAAATAACGCTGATGAAAACATAGTTCCCCTTTTCAAGTGAATATTTACAAAGTTAATTTCACTGTCAGTCCATTCTTTCGGCACGACTAAGTGACATACGCTGTAGATTGAACGTGTCCATAAATGACACGGTTTCGTACTTTAAATGTGAAGTTTTAAATTCAATTATTTAAGTTAATTAAGTTTTTTACCAACTAAAACAAAAAATTACTACTATTATTTTTTAATTATTATAACTTTTGAACACTTTCACAGGTTTGCCCTCGTTACCCGACAAGCCCCAAAAAGAAAACGATAAATATTAATGAGCTCCCGATTAGATTTTTCTGTTCGAACAGGTAGAAAATCCGCAGTGATTTATTTCGGGGGCGCTTGTTAACGGTCAACGCCGCCTCCGTTGCCGCCGCCGCCGCTGTCGAACCGTCTGGAGATACATAAAACATGAACGCATCGTTAAGGAGGGCCGCAAATAAAACGCGCCACGGCTCATAATTCAGTTAGTTCGGGCACTAATGCGTCGGACACCGCCGCCCCCGAAAGAATTAACTTTTGCGGACGGCGGTGCAAAAATACGTTCGCGTCGTGATGGAGTGTTAGTGCACGGTGGTGTTGGGGGGGTTTCGGAAAAGTTTCCAAGGGTGTAATGTACAGTTTCAACTGCAGGGGGAATATGAATTATTATTATTATAATTGTAAATGTTTAGTTTGTCACTTCCTGTTAAAAATTTTAGAGGAAATAATGACTGCATTTTCATTTTATTCCCCTTTTAAATTTTATTAAGGTATTTATTTGTTAATTTACTTTAAAAATAAATGCATTCTAACAAATTTTGATATCAACATTGATGTAAAGTATTTTTATATTATAATAATTAACTTTTTTTTCTATAAATTTGAATTTCAAAAACATAGAAACTACAAAAAACAGGCTTTCATACTTTTCAGAGTAGTGATAAAAATTGAAAATAGACAATTACAATGTAAATAGTTCAATTATTAGAATGTTTTTAATGATTTTTAATTTAATTTTCTATAGTATTTTGTGATCTTATTCCTAAGAGAGTAGGTTAGGTAAAGGTTAGATAATCTTATGACAACGGAACAATTTAAAAAAGAAAAATATGTATTATTCATTTATTATTTCTGTTTTATACAGTATTATCAAAAGTGTAATATTCTTATATCATAAAAAGTTACTCACATTATCGAACAAAATTAGAGCGACTTTTTTTATATACATATATAAATTATGTTAGTTATTGACGAAACATGACATGTTAACTATGACAAAAAAAAAATAAACCAGAAAATTATCAATTTTAATCGCGATAAAATTAGAGTGACTCTTCATAAGAATTAAAAAAAGTAAATCCAACGTAAACGACCTAATATTTAATATTTTGTCCAGTATACTTATTGACTGTATCATTCTCATATCTTTTTGGCATAGATGAGATTAAATTGAAATTATTTCCTCGTCCATATTGTTTCAAACATTTTTGATTTGTTCAATCTTCAATTTGGTCTAATCTTCTTAACCACAATATCCCACTAGTTTTCTATTGGATTAAGATCTGGAGATTGAGATGGCAATTTTAAGACATTGATTTTTTGTTGAACAAACCATTTTTTAACAAGCTTCGAGCCCATACCGTAAGTTGAAAAACAACCCCAAACCATAATACTGCCACCTCCATGTTTAATAATTGTAACATATTTTATGGTTATCTACTGTTTTTAGGGCGATGAACAAACTGTCCACCATCACTTCCGAAAGTGTTAAAACTTTCCAATCTCTTGCTGTCCAGTTCGGACCCCTACGAGTGAAAAGAAGCCTTGCTTTTCGATTCTTGCTGTGTGCTTTTTTGCTGGACGTCTTCCTGGCCTTGAACTAATTGATTTATCTCCTAAACCTCTTAAAACTTGATTTGCAGATATCCTTGGATTATTTCTAATAAACATTTTTATGCAACGATCTAATGCTCAGGAGGTTTTTCTATTCTGCCCACCTCGTCTTCGATTCTCCAGACCTTCATGAGCTCGAAACCTTTTAATTGTTTTTAATACCACTTCCTTTCATGCAGGAAACTGTTCGCCTATAACTTTTTGCGATTTTGCCACAATAATTTTATTTTTTTAAATCCGCCAACAAATGTTGACAATTGAGCATTGTTTTTAATCTAAACACAATATTCATGTATGAAAGATATAAATACGACTGAAAAATACTCGACTCGCTTTAATTTTGTTGCGTACATCTTTTTGGGATTTAGAAATAATTGAATAAAAACAGTTTCTCTCCTACTGAACGTAAAAAATATATGGAACATAAAGTAGCGGCCTTAAATAAATTTATTATAATTTAGTTTTTTAACATTTTATTTAATATTTAAGATAGTTGCTCTAATTTTGTGCGTTACTGTATATCACGTTTTACTGTGGAATTACAAACTTTTTGCATAGTTTTGTTTTATAGGATATTTCATCATTTTTTTATAAATTAAATTTAGACTTGTCACTAAAAAGTACTCGTCCCCAATGTTCTGTGGTCTAGTGGGTGTAAAAATAGGACTTTCAAATTTTTAGTAAAAACCCTGGTTTTCCTTGTAGACCTTGAAATCAAACAAACTCCCTTCTCACAGTCCTTGAACTAATTTCACCCTATTTGCTCCAGGTTGGCTTTAATTTCAATTGACGATAAAATTGAATTGTTTTTGACATTATCCAGTTATCGCCTTTTCTCAAGTTTTTCGATTTCAGACAAATATTTTCGTAGCTACCACTTGGTCGGTTTCTCTAAATTAATTTATCTTTAAATAATACGGGAAACGACATAATTAAACGCAAACTTTTAGGCATCTCTTCTTGTTTCTCTTAGTCTTGGTAACGCTGAATTATAATTTTTCTTAGTTTCATTTCCACGAATGATTAACTAATTATAATAATCAAAAGACTACGAGTAAACAATAGATTTAAATTCGCAGAGAGCAATGAAAGACTATAAAGTAAAAAGTTACTATAATTTTGTCTACTGAAAAATAATAAAGTACACAATTTTTAAAAATTATTTTAAATTTTTTATTTAAATTAAAAAGATTCACCAGTTGCATAGTAGACACTACAATAACAGAGAAAACTATCATAAATAAGGCATATAATTCAAGTGGTGCAGCTCATTATTTAAATATATTTTAATAAATTGTTATAATTATGACCACTACCGTAAATACAAATTTTATTCAGAAATTTCAAACTATAACTTTGTTGGACAAAAAAGACACTTAAAATATTTTAAATTTGCGAAAATTGGAAACAGGCAATTAGAAACAGTCGAAATAAAAACGGAGTAAAAAAAGTTTGTGGGGTGTGAATTTACGAGTCGCGGGGTCCAGAGATAACCGCCTGTCCGAGTCGAAAATAACGATCGGAAAACCGGGCTCCTTGTTACACCGTCGCCATGCACACCGGTGCCACTTATCTAAATGACTATCTCGAATGTGTTCAGCTCGTGCATTTTGATAGTCGAGATGAATGGAATAATAGTTTGCGCGGCGGAATCTGTAGCGTGCCTCGTCCATTGTCCGACGTCTCTTCCCCCGATCGGCGGCCGGTTTATCTCGCCCCCGCGGTTCATTGTTGCATTGTTCTACGGTCATGTCCACGGACGTTCTTGATTTATACTCGCGTCGATTCGTGCGGGGTCGCGGTTCAATTTCGCATCGGGCGCGAATTGATTGCCACAAGGAATCCCTGAAAGCGATTGTCCGCATTCACTGGCCCATTATTTTTGCAAACGTGGTTAATTAAAATGATTTAAGTCCATTTTTAGTTTTAAGTAGACACACAGGGAATATAACGTTAAAAGAATTACACATATTAATACTAATAAAGCCGCAATTACTTCAACTGGTGGTCGTGCATACAAACGAACTTTATCTCCATCTCCGGGCGTTTTTTACTTTGCGATCTTTATCACAATTAAACGTGTTATTTTTTTGCCCGGGCGAAGGGGAGGAAGTTTCCGCGCCCGTTACGCGTTTATTTCGGGCTGAAAGCCGTCCTTATCACCTGAGAAAAATATGCCGGAACTTGTTGAGAAACTACATTAATTTAGATTGCGCCGCAATTTACAGCGAACTGGATGAACGATAAGAACTCGCGTCACTCACGAATTCTTAACGACAAGAGGAGTTTTAAGAGGCAATTTGAAACATATCTTTTAGTCAGTGATGAAACGATTTGTTTTTCAAATGTCGTCGAATTATAGAGTCGACTCAAGTATAGTTAATTTAATTATTTTTTTAACAATAATATTTTTAATGCTTATAATTTAAAATATTATAATAAATTTATTCTCTGAAATAGTTAGATTATAAACAACACACAGTAAGAAGTGAAATTTAAACAAGTACTATGATAGGTACTGTCCTTTGACATGAAGAAAATGTTTAATTCAAGTCGATAAACCATAGTTTTTCAAGCTTTTTTATTATCCCTAATATATTTGCCTTCAACCCTTCAATTAGGCAATGGACCCATCATTAGAGATAAATTGTTTTCCACTAAACCAATTTTTACACCAGGAAATTACTGAATACTAATTCAGGTTTATATGGTGGTTGCGAATTTATTTAAACATTATTTTGTTAATATATATTACCTTTAAAAACTAAAAAATTCTGGGTACTGATACTACGTATCTCTGTAAAAGCTTTTTCATATCCAAATGGAATATTCTCATTCAATTGAGATGCCTGCTATCTCGGTATTTTCATCCACATTTACTTTTCTAGAGTTTTCAAACAAGTGTAAAAGTCATTTCTTTATATTTTGAGGAAGATCAGTGTGGGAGACTTTTTAGAATGTTTAGATCAGGTCAAACAGCTGGAAAATTAAACAATCAAATTTAATTATGTTAACAAGGTTTTTGGCATTGTTTATTCAAAGAAACCATCCATGAATTCCAGTACTGCATTTGTGTTGTTTTTATGATAGTTTTATATTTTAATTTCACACAAAACGAGAAGTAATACACGTGATCATATACTTACTTCATTTGGATATCAACGTAAGTAATATTTTGCTACCTATTATTATTATTTAAACCTCGAGGGTTATTTTATCTTACGAATACTAATAAAAAAGGTGTACCGGTAAAGAGTTTTAATTGCAAACCTTTCTTTTATTAAATTAGTCAATAATAAATAATATTAAAATAATTTTTGAAAGTAATAATTTCCATACAAAAAAGAATAACTTAAACTAGTACGTACAAAGATTTTTTTCCTGATGAAATGTCCTGTGAAATGCTATCAACATCAAGAATAATTGCAGGAAGATTGACAAGTATAGAAAAGGTACATTTCAATTAATTTTATTGATTGAAGTAGTAACTTTGAAGACTTGGTCCCATAAGAATTTAAGTCACCCTCCACTTCTTTTTAGAAAGAGAATTTAAAAAAAGTTTGATTTCTATTGTTTCGTCAGATTTGACTGGATTTCTGAGTTCAAACCGAGGTTCAGTTAATTTTCCTACAAGCTGAATTATTTACTGTTTATCGATTGTAGCTTATTTTTATTATATATTCATAAATGTGCCTCTTTGCGGAGCAGTTCAATTTATTTTTTATTTTTTATATTGGTTAATATATTTTGTTTTGTTTGTACTTTAATGAAAAATTATTTATCTTGACGAATGAATACGTTGTTGTTGTTTTATTACGTGTAAAAATACTTTTAAATAAAATTAGGAGAATATTTTAAACACAATGTTTAATATTCACTCAGAAATTAAGTATTAAAGGAAAAAAATGAAATATAAACAAGATATTTAATAAAATATTAATATAAAAAGTACCAAACAACACAACAAAAATAAATTAAATAAAAATAGAAGAATAATTTACATATTTTTTTCTCATGGACTAAATTTATTTTTAAAAAGATTCTAAAATTCAAAATATGAAAAAAATAATTTGAAATTTTTAAAATATACGAAAGAAATAAATTGTCAAAAATTTGAAGAAAGATATGAACAATTTTTTTATTTCTCTGATGTCATGGATGGCGTTTGTTTTGTATTTAATTTAAAAATTTTATTAAATTACTCATTATTTTATTTTTTATATTTTTAAATTAAATTTTACTCATTTTATGTATAGTGGATGCTTATAGTAATCTAAAAATATTTTAATAATTTAATTTTGATAAATGATAAAATGATGACATTGCGTTTCAATAAAAATAACAAGTGTTGATTTTTTAAGATGTACAACACAAACGTAAATAACGAACACCCTGTATAAAATTTAGGTAAATTAGTAATGATACTTCATTAAATTGGTTAAAAATTAACTTTCCAGTACCATAATTTACAGACATAAACTAGACCTTGAGTTTATCAACATTTTTGGAAAAAAATAAAAATAAAATTACTGAATATTACTCTTGTCAAGCGGTACATTTTCTTTTGTTTTTTTTTTAATTGTTTCATATTTTATTTTATTAACTAACTAAATTAATTTAAAAATGAGATAAACAGAAATAGAGATTAATATTAGATGAAAATATCAGTATCAAATGTCGTAGCTTCAAAAAGAAAAAGTTCTAGCTGGTAACCCATTATACTTAAGCCCGTCACTGTGGATTTTTTTAATAACTTCTTCTTCTAACACAATTGTTTTTTCATCTGATATTGTTTTATTTACATGTCTGCCGATAACAAACTAAATTGCGTAGAAACTTAACAGATTGACTGTACTATAGTGAAAGATTATATTTACAAAAAATGCAAAAACTACATCCTGTCCAGGCTGGTACATTTTTATATAAAATTATATTTTATAAAATTGTACATTTTTTTATAAATTAAAATATAACAAAACTTATAAATCCACTTACTGACTGACTTAATTTTCAAAAAAATATATTAATAATGTGATTTAATTTTGATTAATTAATTTTACGCCAACTTAATTTTTCTAGTGTCTGGGAATTTACACTTCCTTGGAAGTAGCTAGAACATTGGAAAGAACTCGAAGCGCATCCAATGTAAACCACTATAAATTTCTTAATTGCCCATTACCTTAAACTTAATTTACTTTTAATTTCGCGAATTAGCGAAGCTGAAATATAAATTAGCACGTGGGATTTTGCCGCTCCGAAAGGAAAATTAAGTGGCTTGTAAATTTGATAATAAATGCACGTAGTTATAAACGTTGAAACTTAAATTAAGGCCTTTAAAGTTTTCATCGATTGATAATATTTATGTTGTAACTAATTGGAAACGTTCGTTGAATTCAATTTAATTAAACAACATTATGGTATTTAGTATATTAATGGCTTCACTAAATAGTTTAAAATATTAATTTTCGTATTAATTAATGAAACGATTATGTGGCACAAGTTTGCTTGAACGTCGGGTGCACCGAAAGCGCGATCGCAAGCACAAACAATTGTCCTTTTTCCTGCTCATTACCATAAATCCGCCGTATAGAGATAAGGATAAGACGTCGTAACTACTTAAGAGGAAACAATGATTTTCGTCCCGGCATAACGGACAATAACTCACACTCTAACGTTGTATAAAATTCAACCATAAGTTGGACGAAAATTTCCCCGGTTTATCTCGCGTTATGCACCTTAACGTTGACGCTTTGCAGCAAATGAAATTCGGGCGCCTCCGTACGTAAATTGGCTCATTTAAACGGATCCGTCCAACCTACTTTTCTGCCGAATTTGCATCGTGATCTCGTCCGGATTTTCCCCCGGCGGCGGGCAGATTAAATCAAGATAAATCGCGCGAGATGATTGCACGGACTCTTCATTAAAAATTGATTTTTGTATGCCTCACGAGGCAATCTATTTCACGGAAACCGTTTACGACAATGACTCTTTGACGTGCACCTTGTAGTTTTCAATCCTCCTTGATTACGGTATTTGATCTAAATAAAAGTCCGGGATGAAATTGAAAAATGAATTGAATCGGCTTATAAAGGAATTTCCTTGAAGTTCTTGGTGCAAATAAGCTGATTTGCGCACTAGTTTTGCTGCAAGTCGAGTTTGGTCTTTGTGCACATTAAATGTGGTGGAAATGTCCTTGACACGAAACAAAACGGAAGGATAAATAAGAAGGACACTAATTTGGCACCGGCTAATGCTAACACGGACGATTTATCTTAAAAACTGGAGATTTCATCTCGGAACAAAGGGACAAAAACATAAAAGAAATTTATGTATACGTCTGTGTTTTTATTATTAATAATTTCGTGTATTTGTAGATGAGTAAAACATGTCCTACATATTTTAGCATTTTCTTACGGCTTCATTATTACGTTTCTCTGGCGGATGTGCCCCGCTTCGAATACGGAATTTCGGTCGTTTATGTTAATAATAAAAAATATTTGAACGACGCTAACTGAATTTTAATGAAAGTATCTACTTTGAAATTTAAAATTTTTCTTATTAAAAAAGTGAGAAAGCACTTTAAATATTTTGCCAAGCCGAAATTTATTCACGGTGTTCCATTGTATAATATGGTCGCCGACGGTGCCGTGGCGCAGGTTAATGTATTCAGTGCCGTTAAATGACGATTATATTTGTACTTAAAACGGAACGGAAAAATAAGGACAATCCGAATTAGTTTTCTGCAAACAACGCATTTCATAAATTGACCGGGATCCCTCTAATTAACTCGGTTTAAACATTTCATTATTTGAGTGCATTAATTAAGGAATGAAAACATTCTACCTTGTAAACAGGAATTAATTTTGCACGATTGCGACTCACAAAAATTCTTTGTTTTGCTCTCTTCAATTAGTCGTCTGAGCAACTTTGAATTTTAAGCCGCCTTGTATTGTCCCAGATCTACTATTAAATGGGGTGCACTTTTGTTCTCTGTAAATACGCAATTAGTTATAATTGATTTTATCTTTCTATAAGCTGCAGTAAAAATTTGAATTAAAGTACAGTTATAAAGCATATTATATTTTACTTTGAAAAAAAATATTTGTCTGATGAATAATTATTAGTCGTATTGTATTGTGTCTAAAATTAGAAGGAAAAACTTAAAAGATAATGTACGTTAATAAATATATTTTTGTATTACACTTTTTGAATAAATTTTGAATATTTTAAACGTAATGTTTTATGAAAATTGAAATAATGAAATGAAATATTTAATAAATAATAATAATAATAATAATAATAATAATAATTTATATTTTTGTATTTTTAATGGGTTTTATATATTATAAAAAAGGGTTTAACATTCAAAATATGAATATGAAAAAATAAAATTTTTAAAACATAAAACTAATAAACTTTAAGAGAATTTAATTCTTGGTAGCAGTGTGTTATGGATGATACTAATGAATTAAATAATAATTAGTACATATAAGAAAATTATCGTTATATTAGTAAAATCTCTATTAATATTAATTTTATTTATATAGAATGCTTATATTATACAATCAGAAGTTTAATATTTAATTTATTTTATTTAATTATGTATATATGTACTTGGTATTCCATTAAAAATAAAAATGATGAATAGTTATTGTTTTAAGATAAAATGTAACTTTTTCCGTGTTCCATAAACTTCAAATGAATAACTTGGTGAATCACCCTATATACACTAGTGGCCATAATTACAGCAACTTATTAAAATTTATTAAAAATATGAGCTATATTATATTATATAATATAATTCTGTGAATTTATATGGATTATTTACTAGCGGTCTTATTATAATTATTCATTGGTTGAAGTGAAACAGTAAGAATAATTATGAAATTATGGAAAAAAATCAATGTCTGGATAATTTGAATGATAAAAATCAATTGAATCTTAGTCTCAACTGAGTTTAAAGCCAACTAAAGCAAATGAAACTTACTGAAATTAGTTTAAAGACTATGAAAGGATGGTTAGTGGATCAGAGTTGGACTCTAGACCTAAAAGAAAACTCTGGTTTCTACGAAATAGTTCAATTTTGACTTGCGTAGGACTTATTGGACCACAGAATAGTGGTTTTTAGTAATGAGTCTAAATTTAATTTATAAAAGTATGATGGTTCTGCATATTTTAAATTACAGGGACAGAACTACATAGTGGTGTGGACCCCTTAGGCTGATTTATGTACAGGAATATATTAACCAACAATTTGCTTCCATACAGTGAAGAAATGATGGAATTAAATGAAAACGATACCAAATACAAAATCAAAATTGTGACAGATTGGTTAAAAGATTAAAGGACCGATGTTTTGTCTTGTTCGTCCCAATATCCAAACAGCAACCCTTTAGAAAACATGGGGGATCACATTTATAACCAAATTCGACATCAAAAGTTTACTAATTTAAATGAACTCATCACAGCAATTCAAAAAGCATGAAGGAATACAGACTTATTGTATATTCGAAAAATGGACAAGTCTAAGCCACTGAAATGGGCCAAAATTATATAAAAGAGTTAATGTTAAATTAAATAACACAGATTTAATCATTAAAATCTCTTTCAAAATTAAAGTTCTTATTTTTATGTCCAACTCAATTCAGAAAAATATATGTAATTGAATTCTTATTCTTTTATTAATAATTTTTATAATATAATATTATATATTATATAATGTATAAATAACAACAGTAAATTAATATTATTTTAACAGTTCACATTAAATAATGTATATACAATTAAATTAGGAAGTTTGAAATAAAAATATAAAGATATATGGGTAAATTTTTTGGAGTATTTCAAATAAATTCAGTTCAAATCAAAGATCAATTAAATAAGAAAATGTATAAAAGAATTATTAACAAATTTTAAATCTTGTTTCTCTTCTTCATTGTATTAATTCTATAATCATATCAATCACATAACATGATTTATATACAATTTTCATAATGATAATTGTGTCCGTTACCAAAAATAAATGTGTTTATGTAAACAAACGTCCGGACACGAAATGCGACTCTTAAATCATTCGAGACATAAAAATGCACGGAAATAAAAGACATTTATCTGACTATATCGCTTCCATTATTTCGCTTCCAGCGTATTTTGGTTATTTCAGCTGCTCTTAACCGTCATACAGTCATACAAACGGCGGTGCACCTATCAAAAAGTTCGGCCCGTTCTTCCCGTATTAAAGTAAATAAAGCGACGTAGATCGATAAGTTTCGGTTTGAAAATATTCGTTTCGAATATTTGTTTGCACGCCCAGTCTAGAATTATGCTTTAATGAAAATATTCCAGCAAAAATAGCAAATAAAAGTACCTTGTATGAGTAAATTAAAGAATTAAAGCTTAATTTGTTGTTTATCAAACTAATAATACAAAATAACATTCAAAAATTATGTCATTGTATTGCTTTAAAAATGCTTTGACATTCTATGTTTCAGATTCAGGTTTTTTATTTTCATAAACAATATTTACAATTTAATTGTGCAACAGATTTTACAAAAATTTAAGTTGTTGAAATGTATTTTTGGTGGTAAAATTTTGGCATATCGAATTTTACATTAAATAAGTTATTGAGTACGAGCACGGATTATCTAGCTGTTAAATCAAATTTCGAATATAAATTCAGTTGTCAGTTTTAACGGAAAACTGAAAATGTGACAATTAAAACTTACTATCTATCTAGTTTATTCTAAAAGTTATGAGAAAATTTTATACATAAAATTTAATGACAAAATTAAAATCAATTATTGCTCAAAAGTTTGAGCATTTATGATGATAATAAAATTCATATTGTTCACAATTGTTGACTATCATATATTTCCGGAAATTTTTTTTCATTTTTTATTAATTATCTCAAATCTAAAAATAACAATAAGGAAATAAATGTAGAAATTTAACAAAATATAAAACATAGACTGTAAAGCAGTTTGATACTTAAATATCAAGAAAGGAGGAATACTAAATATTTTATATAAATGTAATAAAATTTGAGAGATCTAAACAAGACGAGAAAACCAAGAATTTTTTAAATAAATGTCGAGTGGGAATAAAAGGACTTTTTTGTCAGCTCCAAGAGGGTTCAAACAAGTGGAAACGATATGTATAAAATCTCTTTACATGCAACAACCTATTTTAGTTTTGCCATTAAACTTCATGCACAAACTAAACCAACACAATTTATCACTTTGGTTTCCAACAGCTCAATAACAAAAATATATTAATATAGACTTTATATAGCAAAAACTTTGAAGAAACAAAAAAATGGTAGGACTTGACTATTAACAAAGTTTCCATCAAAAATATGTTTAAATTAAAATTGTTTGTTTCGACTACTCATGAATATAATTTTTATGTTTGTGAACAAGAAGAAGCGTCTTCCTGATTACTAATTTAATAATGTAAAACAGACAGAGGACTTTAATCAAACTAGTTTTCCGTGGCATAATTGCGTTCAGCCCGCGCGGAAAACATTATTTTTCCAGTAGTTGAGGAGACACGCCTCTATTTTATATTCCATTTAAAGGAATGTCTACGGAAAACTCATTACTTTGTTTGATTTTCCTTCATTAACAATTCTATAAGTTCCCCGCACAATGAAAGATGTAAATTTCGTGATTGCATCTGGGCGCGTCCCATCCCGCTCTCTGTATATTAATTGGACATTAAGGCACAACAGTTTTCGCAAATCCCACGACAAATACGTAATATTTCGACGAAAACCGGAAATGTCAATCATACTCGGCAATTAATTAATGTTGCGTATGCGGGGGCGCGTTTCTCTTTGTGAATAATGCTTTTATAAACATGCATTCGCGATTGTCGGACAAATGTCGCCCTTTGAACCCCTTTGAAACTTCAAAAGGGGTCGGCGATAAATTTAAAATTGTGTTTTTAAAGCCTGTTTTATGTATCATGGGCAAATTGGTAAAAAATTACATGTAAAACTGAAATGCTGATTGTGCAGTTTATAACTTACGTGGTGCAATCCTCGGCGAACAGGAACGGGACCTGGCCGAGCAGGAGAGTCAGCAGAAAAGCGGGCAGCTCCATTATGTTCCGTTCCAAGTCACAGCATCGCACAGAATCTGTAACGAAATAATTAACTCGTTCAAAGTTATTGCGTCAATTAGGTATTATTCGCTGGAACAATAGTACAATTGATGTTATCGCTGCGAACGGTTTTGTTTTTGGGCACAAATGAGACCGGAGTCAGGAGTTGGGGAGTTGGATTAATATTAGCGACTTGAAATGTGTGGCGTGTACATTTATGTTCTGGCACAAATTTCACTATTATGAACTAGACGTAATGACGTAAAGTTTTAACTAGCCATTATAATTTCATATTGTTACAAATTTTTAACTTATTTTATAACAATTTTCATTATTACTAGAAAAATAAATGAAGAATATTTTATACTCATATATTTTCACATAAATTGGATTTATTGAAAATGAAAGTTAAAATCCAAAGAAAGAAATAAAATTTTAAAGTATTTAAGATAACAATTTGAAAGTATTTTTAAATACATAAAACTAATCATTTTTGATCGAATTCAAATTATAAAAATTAATTAATGATCAAATTAAAACAAATATTTGATCATTAAAAATATTGAAAATTAGAATAAACACACCTATAATTTTATAAATATTTTTTTCTACTTAACTAAATAGTTCGTTGTTTGTATTAACTTTCGAACACCCTCGTTATGAGTCTTAAAAGTTTTTACAAGATAGATTTTTTCTTCTTTAACAGCACATACCAACTTGGTGGTGATAAATAATGGGAACCTTAATGGTGAGCGTTATACTTTGAACATTCTAGAAGAACATGTCGTGTCATATGCCCCTTTTATAGGTCCAAATTTTTTACTAATGCAGGATAATGCACGACCACATACAACCTATGTTATCTGAAATCATTTTGGTGGCGTTATAGCCTGGCCAGTTCGCAGTCCAGACCTTAACCCAATAGAACATATCTGCGAGATTCTTGGAAGACGTTTGATGAACCATCCTAACCGTCCGAATAACTTAAGAATGTGGAACATCTTTTACTCGAAATTTGAGAGAATTTGGAGTAAAATGAAATTCGAACCCAAATTTTGAGTATGAACAAATGACGTGAAGCAATTAAATATAAAATTAAAACTTTTTCCATACCTTTGAGTTCATATATATTTACCTTTCAGTTTAATTAATTGAGAAAAGTTTTAAGAAAATATTTTAAAATTAATGAACTTTCAGTACATTAACGTTTTAGTTTTTATGTTAAAATAAATATTTTATTAATATTAATTAATGAGAAAAATGTTTGAAATAAACATTAAGAAAAATTAACAAATACACGAACGTATTTTAATGATAAAAGATACTTTCCAATATTGAAATTTCGAATTGTAGAAAGGAGTTGCTTCCATTATCATCGCGATAATATAAATATCCGCTTAATTATATAAATATCCGAATGCCGTAAAATTGAAACGGGGGGTGAAAACCGTCTTGGTCGTTACGCGCTAAATAAGTTTGTTCGATTTTAGCCGTCCGGATGGGAGAATGAGAGGCGGCTCCGCCATTCAACATATAAACGATTCGAGATAGCAGGAAAAGTGTTATCAGGATACTCTTAAATCTCCTCTTTTTAACTGAAAGTAGCTTATTTGGTTGGCCTACTTTAACGGCCATCTTTTGTGTTACGTAACACAATATTCGTGATGAAAAATGGGCCCATACAATTCCACATCTGACTGCTCTGCGTCACTTAAGCTCATCAATAAATCTATTCAATTTTTTTTTCCTGTTGTGAATTAGAATTTTCCAAAAGGATAATCAAAAAAATAGGTATAGAAATCAATCAAATTTAAATTAATACCGGGGTATAATAAAAAGCAATTTATTATTACCGTCCCGGATTCACTTTTTCATTTAGATCCGCCGTAAAATTAACGTTAAGGGGAAAAGTTATAAGGCAATTAAATTTTCCCCAGAGCGATATTGGAACACTTCGAGATGAGTTTCTAATCAATCAGAAATATCATTGATGAAATGGTATGCTGTTAGAAAATCACTTATCAAAACAAGTCGGGGGTTAAAATGCAACGTAAGCCCATTTAACGTCGGTGCTTCCAGACTAAAAGCATCCCTGCCGAGAATCAATATCGATTCGAATACTTTAATTTCCTAAAATACCTCACGTTGTCGTGAACCGGAAACAATTGCCAGTTTCGGTTTATTTATGCAAAACTTTATCAGCCCGACTTGAAATATTACGTGCGTGACCCCTCATTAAATTAATAAAAAACAAACTGGGACACTTCCCGTTTGATCGAGCGCATCAACAGGGATTCGCTAAGTAAATGGCTAATAAAAAAATTGCATGTCGTATGCAGCTATGAAATAAAACAATCCCCGGGGTGCGTAGGGGGCGTGTGGCGATACACGCCCTTGATTACCGCTCATACGACGCGTCCCGGGGGCCTAGAATAAATAATATACGACTCCCCGGACACTTATCGACTGGCCAAAGGTCGGACGTAAGCTGAAGTGGTTTCCGGGAGTTATGTCTAATAGACAGACCTTCGGATTTCAATAAAATAACGATTTCACGCACGAAAACCAATTATTTTTTCCCCGTTCGCCCGCCACGTTTTATGAATATTATCTCCACGGTTTACGACGGAAGCGCGTAATAAAATTTGAAGTCAATATTACAGGTCACTTGATATCCGTCCCCCGTGTTTCGGGGATGCCATGCCGAAGTGTGATTTTATGGGGCCCACGTAAGACCGTTTATCGCGGGATTTTTTTCAATAAAAATGGTGATGTGGAGGGCAACTACTTGAAGGCGCAACCCCGGTTCGTATAGACGCGCCTTCCGAAGAAGACAGGGAGTTACTTTTTTCGTGATATTGAAGAACACTTATGAAAGTTTCAATAACACTTTATATTGATAAATGTCATCGAAACAACCGGTATGCCTATAAATTTTTATATATAATTTTTAAAAGTACAAATATATTTTTAAAATGCAAATCCATTATTGAAAAAAAAGGTTTAAAAAAGTATTTTTAAAATATAAGCAATATATTTACATAGTGGTGGTCGAAATTATAGAATAAATGTGAATGATAGTTTGCAAAAGTAATTTTCCAGCCAGTTGCTGTTGACATTTTTCATTAATGTAATCTGTGTAAACCGAAGAAAATTGTGTAATCGAGTCCCTTTAATTTCAATTATATGGGTAGTATATTTGAACACTATCAGCTCCCTGAATAACAAATTTTCTCCTCTCATAAAAAAGTTTAATTGAAATGGATATTTTCGGTGGCATTAACATCGTACAAATAAATTTAATGAATGTTTGAACGAAGTTCACTTTAAAACATTTCAGGAGTCGTTAACAAGTTTTTGGGACAATACAAACATGATAACATATATATGCACGAGTCGCAATGTTTCATTTAATATTCATTCATTTTAAGACATATTCATATATTCATTTTCTATTTCGAAGTTCAAATAAGACAATTAAGATTAATTTTCTCCTCAGTCCTAGTTAGTCAAAGCGATGAACAAAGTGAAAATTTCCACCAAGACAACTTAAATAGAAAGAAGATATCAAAGCATACGCACAAGACAATTAAGATTAATTCTCTCTTCAGTCTTAGGTACACAAAGAGATGAACAAAGTGAAAATTCCACACATGACTAAAATAAAAAAAGAGATTTCAAAGCTTCAGAGAAGAGTTGATGGTGGATTATCGCTTGTTTCTTATACGAGAAGATCGAAACCCCAAAATTGAATGTGGTGGAATAGCAAAAAATTACAAATAATTAAACTAATTGGGTGTCATAAGATATATAATTTACCCACCTACAAATTTTTCGAATAATGAAAACAAAATCTATATTTAAATTGGAGAGTAATCATAATATAATAATAATTAATATTTAATTTAAAGTAAAATAAAACTTTTCTAAATAAATTTTCAGAAGAGAAAATAAAGAATTATGTTTATAAAATAAACAATACAAAATGAAAAAATTTAATATTAAAATCAATAATAAAAAAATAAATTTGACTGTGACGTTTAATAAATATATTATAAATAAACGTACAAATATGAATAAAATTTAATTACGTAGTTTGTAAATTGCTTTTAACTTTATACTATAACATAATGAAAATATACACAGAACAAGCTTTTAATTGAATTTTGTTCAGTAATATTTACCTTTTAATGTATAAATTCATGAAAACTAACATTTTAATGGCATTATTTTAAATCATATATAATTATTAATGCATTAGCATGCTTATTACATTTAAACATTTAATAATATAAAAGGATTAAATAGATTTAAATTATTTCTCCTTTTGATGTAATTTAATTTTGTGTAGTTCATTAAACATATCTTGTATATGGCATATATATCATACAAATGGAATTTAAAATTTTAAATTTTACATTTTGATATGAAATTTTTGAATTATAACATAAAATTCATGTTCATAGAATGAAAAAAAAAAAACTTTTACAATGGACAAGTTTAATATTAACATAAATATAAAAAACAAACATTTTCAAAAATTAAAAGTAAATAATCCAAAAGAATTTATAACAGAAATAAACTTATCATGTGGAAAATAATTTTTAAATAAGTAATATAAAGAAAATTACACTTGTAAATAGTATTTATAAAAACTATAAGTATAGACGAATATAAATTTTACTTTCGAATTTAGTAATAGAACATTAAAAAACACAAATAACTGAAAAACTGCATCTGTCCACACTTTTCACGTTATTATTTACACATACACACACAACTATTTCAGCACTAATTTAATTTTAATTTTAATTAAAATTATGCCCACAATCTAATTAAATGAAAATTAATGCAAATAAAATGGATTAATTTATTTTTGACCACTTATGTAATTAAGTTAATTAAACTAAATTAATATGAGTTTTATTATAAAATTTTATTTCCTTTTCCATATATTTGTGCAATTTGTTTAAAAAAATTGTCATCCTTTTTATTTCCTAATAAAAAAGATAATTTATCGCTATGCAAATAACCTTTTTTACGACAGCCCCTTTGTCACCATAAAGAATATTTGTACATATTTTTCCGGACCCATTATTTAAATACACCGACAAACATCTTATTATTTATATTAAAACGTGAGCTCTCGCGTTTCGCCTACTTATTTAAGGATGTCAATAAAACGCGAAACGTCCCTAACAAAAGGGAGAAACAAAGAGAAACCGTTGAATTTTTTATCAAACTGTTCTTCATAAAAAAACTCATATGGAAAAGGAATAGGCGAGTATACGAACACAACGTCACATATCATCCCCCATTCGAAAATTTTACTATATTTTGACCTACTTTATTTCAAAACTCACGTGGGTTCGCAAAAAAAATGGCACAAAACTAAAACAAACAATAAAAGCACGCGAAAACATCGAAATTACGACATTTAAACCTTCGGAGAAAATATAAAAGTTTGCAGCGTTTTCCCCCGTGATAGTTCCTTTGTTTGAGGGCCATACGTTTATTACACGTTTAATTCGCCGTTTGCCCTTCTTCCGTACGCTTCGAGTTCCTTGCTCAAACACTGAACAAATCTCATTTCAAATTCCTTCTGTAATTGCCGAGCACAATTGTTGGACCTAGTAATTCTACTTTGTGTGTTTTTTTTTCTCTTTTTCGTAACAGCGACAATTATGTGGAACACAGTTATTCCATCGACAATTGAAATCAATAAATCTTTTGTTCTATGAAAGTCTGCTCTTTTGTGCTGAAATAAATGTTTTATTTTACATCGTACGTTTCGGACAAGCTTGACAAATGCTTTTGTGAAATTGAAATTGTTGCACTTTACACAGCAATTTTTCACTTAATCCACTTAACCACCAAACTAAGAACGTATTAAGTGGTTTAAGTCGTTTTTCATGAAATTTGAAGCATTAATAAAAGTGAAGGGCGGGCGTTTGTGCTGTTGTGCAAACACAATCGGAATGTAATAAAATCCCACAAACATTATCAATTCCCTTTCAAAAGATTCGGTTTCCTGCTTAATTCGATGGGCTGCCGCATATAAATCACAACTTAAAATATCGTATTCGGCTGATAAATGACTGGGAACCAAGTTTAACTATTTTTCACGAATTTCCAAATTTCCACTCGTCCTTTCAAATCAACTGGATATAAATTGGCAAAGTTTCGAAACTGTTGACGCTCATATTTCTACTTAAATTTGATATATCTTTCGAAGGGAGAGAAACGAATTTGACACCAGTTTCGAAACGTGCCGTAAAAATTCGGGGGAATCCATCACGTCAACGCTTTATTTTACTTTAATAACACTCGGCTCAAATTAACTAATAAAACTACGTTTTTGTGGCCATAGAAAAATATTCACGAAGGTTGAGTAAAATTGCTGAATAATATATTAAATTCGAACGTGACGCAGGATAAATTTTACAATCCCGGTAAATGTTTAAAAAGGTTCACGTATCCAACACCGGTCGGCTTTTAAAAAGGTCAAGAAGAATTTATTTATTTATCCCCCATTAAAACGGAATCGCATTTTTATTGGCAATAAATCCGGGGAGTGTATTACATCAAATGCACCCTCGTAATGATGAATACGCACAATTCTTCGCCCCTCTGAAAATATCAACAGCAAATTGTCTTCGGGACCTTTCAGGGATGTACTGTCGTGTTCTGCTCGGCGTCAATAGACAAACATAAAAGACACAACCCCAGCGTGATCCTTCCAGGGGGAGATCTAATAGTTTAGATAAAAGACGAAGGTATTCGTATCGCTGATACTGATACCTACATAATGGCAACGGAACCGCCATCGGAAACTGTATTTGTCTTGCGAGGCGAGAAAATTAATGGCTTAATTATGCTGTTTATGTTCGGATATGCGGAATACGCCCATTATCATGTTGTTTGTTAGGAAGCAAATTTAGATTATTTGACGAGATAAGCGCAAACAAAAATTGCCGATTAAACAGGAGGTGTGACTTCAGTTTCACTTAGCGACGCCGTATTAGAGGCGTTTCACACTGGGCGCCACTGAGTGCACGTAAATCGTTTTACATGTTTCCAAAGAAAATGAACGCAATGTAGGACGGCTATTCGGATGCGAACAAAGTTAATACCGGAGGGTCATAAATGTAACAGTATAGGGTACAAAACACTGTATGTGGGCGAGAAAAGAGACGAGAAAAGTATAAAAGGTGGCAGACATCAAAGCGTTACAAAAATTCTCGCCGGTTATAAATTAGAACACTCCCGGTGTTTTGTAGCGGGTCAAAAACAGGTTTTATTTGTCAAGGATCGTATACAAAAAAAAAAAAACGAATGAAAATTCGGACAAATTTAACTTTTGTGACTTTTTGAAGCTCGGCATGCGAAAGTGATTTTTACGGTGCTTTTGACATGGAGAAATGGAAGTGACGAAACACGTCGAATTAATGAAGTCATTTTTGTTGGTGCTAAAATTTAATGACATTTTCAGTGTGAAATATTTCAATTTTGTAAACGTATTTGAAAGAACTGAAATTACATTCATAATACGACATTAATTAAAAACTACACTGCAAGGAAAAAACAATGTCTCCAGTGGTTACAAAATTGGGCAAAACTATAGTGACTTTTTACCTTAGAATATTTCAATGATCCGTGTCGATTCAGACAATTATTTACCAAAGATCTTTGGCTTATTTTAATTATTTAATAATGAGTCGTAGTTCAACTGCTAGTTAGAGTTTTCCTGTATTGATAAAGAAATGTGCAAAGTGTACGAAAAATGTTCTGCGATTTTAAAAAACTTGAAAGAATAGATGGTAGTTTTAAATGATATTTAATATATTTGAAAATGGTGGTTAGCTTCTGTCATAAGATCAAACAATCTATGTTTTGCCTTTGCTGTCACAATCTCCAGATACCCTACAGTAAATATTAATGGGATCATATTGATATCCAAATTCGACATAAATGTTATAAAATTTTAAAGAACTCTTCATAGCAATTCAAGAAACTTGGAGAAATAAGAGTATGTTATATATTCAGAAATTAGTCTATACCTCGGAGATATATTAAAATTATAAAGCAAATAGAATATTACACAAAGTGTTAATGTCTAATTAACTATTTGCTCATTTAAGCAATAGAAATTCGTTTCAAGATTAAAGTTGATATATTTATGTCCATTTCAATTCAAAAAAATCTAACATCTTATAGAATAAGAAAATATTAGTTTTTAAAATAGAATATAAGAGAACTTTTAAGTAAATTAAAAATACTTTAACAGTTAAAAATAAACAAAATGATTAAGTCCATAATATATAACATTTTAAAAAGTTTATAATATTAACCACTACACTCGTGCATATTCATATATATTCTATAAATTTTACAGTAAAATTTAATAAATATATTATAAATAAAGGTACAAATATGACTAAAATTTAATTACGTAGTTTGTAAATTGCTTTTAACTTTATTTTGTGACAAAATGAAAAAAAAAAAAAAATACTAAGCTTTAAATATATAAATTCGTGAAAACTTTTTTATCAAATTGTTTAAATTATTTTAAATCATTTATATTTTGATAGAATATTTTGAATTATGGTGGATGCGCAATTTAAAAAATTAGTGGAATGTTAATAAAAATTCCTTTCTGATTTAACTTATAATAAAGGCAACATAAATTTTCATATTAAAAATACCTACCTTAAATCAATTAAATAGAAACTAATTGTATAATATTTTAATTCAAATACATTTAATTATTTACTTAAAATTGTATATTATGAGAGTTGAATATGCGCAAGGGTTTATTAGCCTATTCTTAATTTAGCTGTTGTGTTAAATAAATAAAGTTAAATGTACAAATATGTTATTAATTAATATTAATCCAAAAAATTTGGTTTGTAAATTACTTTTACCTTTATTTGATAACAAAATCAAACCAAAATAAATAATTTTAAAACACAAAATTGAATTGAACACAAATTGAAATGAATTTATTTTACCAAACAATTTAATTTTAAGTCCACAAATTGATAAAAAATATATTTATTGTGTTGAAATCATATTGACTTATTTATTAGCCCTAACACTCTTTTAAATTTAAATATTTAAATTTGTAACAGTATAAAAATTAAAAGATATACAAATTTAAATTATTCAACTACGTTTGTACTGATTTAGTCTCGATACATGGACAGAAATGTTTGCACATATTAGTTACAAAAGACGAACTAATCGGTCCAGGGTCCTTTGTACATCCCGACTAATGGGATTAACAGTTAAACGTATATAACCGAAAATAACATTGTTTGAATGACAGAGACGGCCAACGAGACGAAATAATTAAACAACCCTCTGTTAACCGCAACACACTGTCCTACCCTCGTTTTAACACGAACCCACCACCCTTAAAAATACCGACCTGCATCCAGGTACTTTGCTAACAAACTTTATGAGAGATTATGACTTCAGATAATATTAATCTTGTGTTGCTCGTGTTGCCTTAGCAGAGTAAGCTAATTTTTTTGTGAACATAATAAAAATAGGCAATTCTTCCAGTCAGTTTTATTAAATACGGAATTAAACGAAACAATTAAGAGAGAAAGAGAGAGATATTTAAAAAATTCAAACGAAAAGCACCGACTTAAATGAAGCGAAACGGGGGGATGCGCTTCCTTAATCCCACCCCCCTTTATTTATTTGCAAACGACGTCGCGGATCGATTTTATCGCTAGTTCTTGTTTTCGGCTCACGTCCGAACTAAAGCCAGTCCGAGGATTCGGCAAACTTACGTAATTTTCGAAAAAAGGCGAAGGCTCTTTTCCGACGGACGTGCCCGCATTAAACTGAGCCTCCCCTGCGTTTTATTTATCGCATTCCGTTCCCATAATTCGGCTCGCAATTAGCGCCACATTCACCGGAATTACAAACAAGTCGGACGGAACTAATTGTGAGATTGTATCGTTTATTCGGGACGAAATTAAAATTTACAATGCCGCTGAAATATTTCCGACTGTTTTCGGTACAAGTGGTGAGTTATTTACCGGTTAAAATTCCCGTTGCAATTAAATTCGCTGAAGTTATGTTTATACTCGTTCAAGCTAATTGAGAAATGTTCCCTATTGTCCTCGGAAACTGTAACACCATCATAAATACAAACTCGAATGTGGGACGTAAAAAAAAGAACGTCGCTACAACTGCTTAATTCCCAAATCGTGCAAGTTAACGTAGCGCGAATTGTGTGATGTATTGTGCAAGTTTGGCGGGCCAACTTACGACCCGTTTGCCAAGTGGCATAAGTCCCGAATAAACGTATTGTGGCTAATAAATTTATTAATGGAAGTTAATATCGTACGAGCAACGGTAATATCTCAACTTTCCTCATCAAGATTTACAACCCCCTTTCTATATACCAGCGATATTTCACTACGAACTTATATGGCGGTTGTTTTATTTAAATCGTTAAGTGTCGACTCTCAAATTACCCCCGAACTAATGGCTGAAGTTATTTCTGTGTTTGACGGGGTTAAGACTGTATACGATGATATAACATACTCAAATTGCTAACAACGTTAATAATTACTATTTAATGAATAAAGATATTCGAAAATTTAAAATATAAACTACTAAAATAATGAAAACAACTGAAACATTGAAATGTAATTTCAATGAAAATTTTTACATATGCAAATTGCTAAGAAAACATCAATCACCTTATTAATAAGGGGAAATTTAAACAATTTTGTGATAAATAAATTAAAGATAATATTTTTTACATACTGTATACTTATGAATATTTTCTAATTTCTCTCAAACAAATAAATATGAACTATTGATACATATACACACTGTCAGAATCTAGATAAAGATCTTTAGAGAAGAAAAAAGTATGAAAATCTTCCATAACAATTTTAAAAGATTTATGCATTTAAAAATAATTGAAATATTAAAATAAACAGTCTCTCTTTATCAAATAAATATCTATTTTTACAATAAATTTTGCAGTCTACTTACTGAAGTTAAATATGACATATACAGAGTCACTTGAAACATCAATAACTGCTATTTTCTCTGGAACATCATATACATGTATAGGCATAATTAAATTTAATATTAAAAAACTTTTGTATAAGCATTTCTTATACAAAAAAATAAAAATTAACAATATAAAAAAGTAATTTTACTATGGTAGTACTTATTACTTAATTTAAAAATTTAAGCAACATAAAACAAAAAAAATAAAATTTTTAAATTAAATACATTTTTAAGAAAGTATGTACTTTTACAAAAAAAGAGAAAAATTTAAAATAATATTTTATTTTTTATTTATTGTTTAATTTATATTAGGTTCATATTAAAATGTGGCGGTACCTTTTATATTGTTATATCATTAAATACTTTGTTTATATTTCATTTTTTTCTTTAATCCTCTTTATTCCTGAACGAATATAAAATATTGTGTGTAAAATATTCTACTAAATTTTATTTAAAAAGTATTTATAATTATATAACATATAAAATACAATCCAATAGTATCTTGTACGTTTTAACTTTGATTTGAAATTTTTGTAGCAACTATACCTTGACTATTTCTCCAATTTATTTTAAACATAATTTTTTTACGGTTTCACCGGAAGTGATATCAACTTTGTTATTTTTAATCGAATACCTTACCTATTTTTGGAGTTTCATATTTTGCAAGTAACTGATAAAAATTTTTTATAATGTGTCCTACACTTAATCCCAATAGTTTTTGTGTTATTATTTTCCAGAAATTTTGACATATTGATGAGTTAACTAAAATGTTTGTAAAGCTACTAATTTTAATATTGGAATGTCATTATTAATGAAATGTTGTACATGGTATTCCTTAATTTGGTGCATTTTAAAGAATCAATAACTTTATCACTTTCAATGGTTTAACATAATTAAACTAAATATCAAAAAATCGATGGATATAAGATTTCCTTATACATAAAATGTATATTGATACAAATTTTCTCTCATTTTCCTACGTGTACTGATAAAAGTAAGTGAAAGATTTAAAATTTTCATTTAATTTTTTAATATTTTATTTTTTATATTCTTAACGTTCAAATTAAATATTAATCAATTATTACTCATAAGTTAATATTTAAAGGAAAAATCACTTTTACTGCTGATATTGAACAAAACTAAAATATAAATATCAAAAATAATTTATAACTTAATATATGAAATTGAATATTAGAACTATTTAATAAAACAAAATCTCTCAAAAATTTCGACATAAGAATTGTTTTGTTTTTTTATTAAAATTGACAACAATAATTTACAATTTACTACAAATTCACAAAAAGTGTATAGCTCCCTCAGACTATTAAATAAAATTAATATGCAATACAAATTATGTGACAACTATATATACGTAATACGAAAGCTAATTAATTTCAAACGAACAT
This sequence comes from Aethina tumida, assembly GCF_024364675.1. Lineage (NCBI taxonomy): Eukaryota > Metazoa > Arthropoda > Insecta > Coleoptera > Nitidulidae > Aethina > Aethina tumida. The sequence goes on along the minus strand of NC_065437.1, from coordinate 14,836,807 downwards.
TTGACACGTTACTCCCACATTGGATATTAAATCTGTGCATAACACCCACATAAACGTACATATACGCAGTAATTAAAACCTTATTAACATAAAAACCGTCCCCTCATGTCGAAATAGGTTGTTCATTTCCAATATTCGTGATCACACGCAAATAATCGCGTATCACAATTAAAATGTATAGCAAAAAGTCATCAAAAAGTTCCAATAACACGGTGTCAAGTGTGGATTTATTTAAAAACAAACCGATGAACAATCCTCGAGCGTGTCACGGTGGTGGATTTATGTTGCGCGCACGTTCAGATCCAGGTCGATTGTCTTGCAAAAGTCACGTTCGCAATGGAAAAACCGACGCGACCGGAAATAAGACTGTCAATCATTGGGAGCCGGAAGTTAAGTTGTTGACTTTTTACCACGGCGAACATCTTATTTTTCAATAAAGGAGTCCCAATACATATTTGTCTGCGGCGCAATCCACGACCGCATCCACGTCTCGACGTTTATTAAACTGCAGTGTTTGCGCGACTGTTCCAACCGTCTTGGTGGACGCGTTGCAATTTTATTTTGCGGTAACCGTATGAATTTTAAACGTAACGTCTTTATTACTTCAATTATTTATTCAATTAGCAAGTAAACTATTTAAAAGTGCTTTGATTATTTCGTAAATTCAGCGAACGCATTTTATTTAATTCAAATTAAATAAAATTTAACTTTATTTCAGTAGCGAATATTGTTTTCAATTAGTTTTATTTAATAATAACTAGTAATGTCGGTATTGGGTGTCAACGAATCCATTAGACACGGCATAACTTCTAGGCCTCTCGGAGAAAGAAGGGTTTTCGAACATTTTTTATTTTTCGGTTACTTTTTTTACGGGAAATACAGTTTACAATTTTTAAATTACAATCGCAAAGATTCAGTGATTAGTTTGACAAATAACAATAAGATAAGTTGTCACTTCACATTTTCAAGTCTAACTATATATTTTTTCAGATGGCACACCTTATTTGACAGATACTTTTCGAAAAGCAAACTTTTTGGTGAATCTAACAATACCAATTTATTTCCGATTTCATTAAAAATAACCTCATAAATAAAATGCTCTCCAGAAAAGACAAATATCATCATGAGACTAGCATCATAATTATAGCTACTCATGGCAAACTTGAAAAAAGTAAATGAATAATTATTAATTAATAATTAGTGATCTAAACAAAATATAGTAGAGGTCATTTAATGTGAGCAGTTAAAATAATATTAATGTACTATTGTTGTTTTATACTGTATTATAAGAAATATAATATTCTTATAAAATAAATTACATACATATAAGTATATTTCTTAATTCAGCTGGACATACATAGAGAAAATTTATTTTTTTATTTTAATAATTTAATCTGTGTTATTTAATTTAACAGTAATATATCGCTTAAAATGTCTATTTTCATTTAAATTAAATAGGGTTGATTGAATGTGATCCTAACATATCAAAATTCAAAAACAAGGTTTTTCTTGTAGATCTGATCCACTAACCATTTTCTCACAGTCCTTGAAATAATTTTATGTCCCATTCCCACCACATTGGCCCTAATTTCAGTACACGATAAAATGGTTTTTGACATTCATATTGTTCCGTTATCGATTTTCTCTCAAGTTTTTCGAACTCAAAAATCAATTTTTTCAAAGCTACCACTTGCCAAGTTTTCAATAATATGGAAAACAATTGACTTATTTAGCTATAAACTTTTAACCATCTCTTCCTGTTTCTCTCGGTCTTGATAACGCCGAATTATTGTTTTACTTCGACCAAGAATTAAATAAATATAATAGATAAAATACCACTACCTTTAATCGATTTAAATTCATAGTTAGCAATGAAATACAATTTAGTAAAAAGTTAGCAGACACAACAATAACATAAAATAATTATTATAGGTATTGGCAATACAACATAAACAATGTTTAAACTTTAAACAATCAAATAATAAAAATTTATTTCAAATAAACAAACAAACTTTTAGATCAATGATGAATGTATAACTGTTTGTTAATTGTTTATACAATTATTATACAGTTTTTTGGTGAATTTGAAATTCAATTATCTGCATAAAATCTGCTCTAATTAGTCTTTTGTCTGTCCTTTGAAATATTATTTATTTAAATTGAATCAATAAATGTGCGGCCATAATTAGGACACAATATAAAATTGGTGAATTTAAATAAGTAATTAATAACTAATGCTAATTTTTAAACAAAATTTTTTTATTTATTTTGTTTGATTGCTCTGAATAAAATATAAATTAAATCTCTTTTTATTTTAATAATTAAAAGACTTTTAATTAATTTTATTTATTTAAAAATAAATAATTAATTTATAATTCGAAAAGAATCAAAAATAAACATATTTCAAAAAATGGTGAATGCGCAATTGATTATATCGTTTTGTAAAATTGGCGGATACGCTTAAATATAAACAAACGAATTCAAATATTTAAAATTAAGTGAATTAATTAAATTGCATTTTTTTAATCGTATTATTTTACGAAAACTTTAATTTATTTATAAACGCATGAGTATTTAAGTTGTTGACTTTTCATCTACATTTAACATTTATACATTATTACAATAAATAATTAATCTACGAATTTAACTGCAAATAACGTTCATAATATAACAAAATCAAACTTGGTTAATTATAATCAAGCCGATATGACATAGTAATTAATTTTGACAGAGTCAATATTTGCATGACGTTCGTTTGTTCAGGGAACCCTTAACTATAAAAGAAACGGTTGTAGACAAATTAAGTTGGATTGTGCCCGACTCGGAGGGCATAAATTGAAAAATATTTTCTCTTTTTATAAAATAAAGGGAAAGATGTATTCGTTTGTCTTTGCAGCAATTAAACCATTCGAAATTGTCTTATTTAATTTTCCTTATGTTTACTTTGTCTCGGATTTATAATATCCGGTTCCCTGTTTTCATTTCATTAGTATAAAACGTTTCGAGTTTTAAAGCTCTTAATGAAAATAAAGCCTAGAAAGTTTCGCCTTATACGACATAATTATTTTAAAAACATGGTGCCGGAATATTTAATGGTTTACATCTAACTACTTCTCAGTTCATAAACCGAAGTTGTAAACCTGTTAGACAATACACATAATATTTATATTGCTTAATACATTAAGTGGATGTCGATGCTCAATAATTTAAGCGGCGGCCGCAATAATTTAAGATGAAATATTCAGTCGAATATGGTCAAGTGAAACAATGGAAACGCTCTACTTTAAAATTTACAATCGTACGGCTCCATTATACCACACCGCGCGGATTATTTATGTACCGCCATTCAAAGACCCAGTTCACCCTTAAAAGAGTTAATTATGTTAAGATATGCCCATTTTGAACCGCGATAAATTGCCTTTGTAGCCGAATAAAAAATCCCCGAAAGCCTTCCAAGCAAATTTCCCGTTCTCATTCCCGAATTGGACCCCTCATTTATGGACGGTCGGATTCGGCGTCGGAACTGGAATACGTTTTGTTGCCGGAAACGTCCCGTGTCATCCATCTTGGAGATTGACCCCGCGTCACAATGGTCACCGCAATATATTTATTCGAGTCCAGATGGGACGGTCATTAAAATTGATATGGGGGTTGTTGCGTGGACGAAAATATGCCGACTAATAACGATTTAGCCGCCCTCCATTTGGAAGTTAGGTTAATAGATATTTTAAAAATTAAACGTTATTTTAGTGTTTTCTTTTGGGAACTGTGGACGGCGTTAAACATAACAAAACAATTCGCTTTATAGAATTTGTGGAAAGTATACATTATAATTACAATGGAGCAACGAGCACACATTTAAATTTTCAGAAAACATTATTGTGTCAGCTTTGAAAGGCTGGCAAAGGGAACAAAAACGTTGCCCCGGTTGCAGTTCCCTAATGTGGAAATGAACAAATTTAAATATTTTGAACACAACAAACACACACGTAAATTTTAATGCGCACAATACACTCTTTATGTTTTTGGAATAATCACTGTCGAAAATGTACAGTGGTGGTTATAATTATAACAACTTATTAAAATATATTAAAAATACGGGCTGTACTACATTATTTTTATTTCTGTTCTTATTGTGTGTACTTTACAACTAGTCAATGTAACTTTTTTTTAAAATTATATACTCTTTCATTTCTCAAAACACAAACTTTTTACTTTATGTATTTCATGGCTCCCTGTGAATTTAAATCAATTATGAACTAAGACGTAAATTTTAATTCGCACAATATATTCTTTATGTTTTTGGAATAATCACTGTTGAAAATGTACAGTGGTGGTCATGATTATAGCAACTTATTAAGATATATTAAAATACGAGCTGTACTACTTGAATTGGATGTCAGTGTGTATAATGTTTATTTTTATTTCTGTTCTTGTTGTGTGTACTTTACAACTGGTCAATCTAACTTTTTTTAAAAAATTATGTACTTTTTCATTTTTCAAAACACAATATTATAGCAAATTTTTACTTTATGCCTTTCATGGCTCACTGTGAATTTAAATCAATTATGTATTAACACGTAAATTTTAATGTGCATAATATACTCTTTATGTTTTTGAAATAATCACTGTCGAAAATATACAGTGATGCTCATAATTATAGCAACTTATTAAAATATATTAAAAATACGGGCTGTACTACTTGAATTGGATGTCAGTATCTATAATGTTTATTTATATTTCTGTCCTTGTTGTGTGCACTTTACAACAGGTCAATCTAATTTTTTTTTTAAATTATCTACTATTTCATTTTTCAAAAAAATATTATAGATACTTTTTACTTTATGCCTTTCATGGCTCCCTGTGAATTTAAATCAATTATGTACTAACGGTCTTTTAATTATATAGGGCGATTCATTTAAGTGGAAACCAGTCCTACAATTAATTTAATTATCTAAATATCTATTTAGTGATTCTTCAATATTTTATATAAAAATGTTAGAGTAGACGTTAGCAGTGCTCTTAGAATAATCATTTTTATACGTATATACAGGATGAACCATTTAAGTCCAAAACACCCCTATTTATCATTTATTTTTTTCTCATTTCATTTTTATAAGAAATTTTTCCGTAGTCATTGGTTGAGTAATTACAAAATATAGTAATAAAATGCTTTAATATGTTCTTTAAAATTGATTAACAGATAAACGTATATTAAAAATCTCTTTGTCCAAAAATCTGCTTGCCTATTCGGATCAAACCCCGCAGGGCGTAACGCCACCCCAAAACGGACACCACTCCATTAGCCCGACCACCATTTCCGAGGCCGTTAACCTGGTACGGACGCACTCTAATTTCCAACTACTGTTAAACAACGTCAACGTGCATATTTTAATACCCCCAAGACCGTCCGTTGTGTGCCGAATTAATATCAAAAACTTTCGTTTTCAAATCGGTGTAGTTTTTAGCCATAAACACCGGGGATTGTCGAACGATATCAGTGGCACGCAGCCGGTCCGAGTTAATAGAGATATTAAATTAGTTATAGACCGCCGAGATTCGTCGGGATTATGGCCGGAATTATGGTAATGAAGAGATTCGCAATCGAAACCGTTCTTTCGTGGTGCCGTCTCGGCCATCGTTAGCCGGGGGATTTGGGCCGAGCCCCCGTGACGCACCCTCGCGTTAGTCACAACGGTCGTGGCCCTTTAATAAACCGATTATTTACCGGGTGGAACACGTCACTGGCCCAAGAAACAGCGCAACAACGCCTAGATGTTAATTAATTAAACCTACGACTTTTTTGAAGATACGAATGTTTCCAGAACACTAAAGGAAATTATTTTGGGGAAGGTATTTTATTCAAATTGATTAATTATAAAATTCCCTGAATATTAACAATAAAGATGCATCAATGGGTAGTAATTAACGTTCGCACATAAACCCCGCATAAATATGATGCGTTATGCATATTACAACACCGTTCGCATGAATTAATTATGAGTAATGTTAACAGACGATTTTATCAGCCCTAATCACATTAAGGATGAGCTCCGTACGTACGAGCGGTGATAAACGTAAAACTTTCGGTTTGACAAACCCCAAATTTGGCTTAGAACGTTTGTAAGTTCCGAATGGAATTTCCTATCGGATCTACCCTCTTCTGCCAGAACAGACAAAATTTTACCAAAAGTAACAAATAAATTAAATTAATATAAGAAACAGAAACCGATTGGGGTTTTCTCTGTATTTTTCTGATACTGAATATTATCTAGACGGGCAAGACTAATTGAAACCGAAACAGATGAATTTCCGTGAAATCGGACGCAAGAAAGCGAAGATTTATTAATTTCCATCGGTCCGGAAAAAAGAAAACGAAATTAAATTGGATTGTTTCCGGAAGTATGAAACGGAAGACGGGTCCGTTTGCGTAAGGATCTTGGAAAAGGTTTCCTTGCCCTTTGTTCTTTGATTTGGCCAACGTAATTAATTAATAATTAAAAAAGAAACATTTTAGGAACCGCAACGTGAAACAGACGCCCCGGAGTTAATTTCGCTGCCAATTAACCGGAGGGATGTTCCGTGAGGTGAGCAAGAGTTAATTGTCCGATTTTACAGAACGCAAACGTGTACGTCCATTTTGTTAAATAAAAGGAAGAGCCTTAATTAGTTGGATATAATTGTTTACGATTGTTGTCTGATATATCTGACACCTTATTTAATAAAAAGCGGTTTCAAACATTTGATTATTTACAACATTTTAATTAATTTTGTTCTCCGCTTCCTTTTGTAATATTAAATATTTAATTAAAAGCGCTCTTCATTTCAGATGAAGCTTCCCTTCATTTCTAAATTTGGCAACAGCTGAATTTTATTCGACTACAATTAAATATTTTAGTTTTCGAAATTGTTTTATTGTGAAAAATATGTATTTTATTAAAACTTTACAAAAACTTTTCAACTACATATTTTACCTTAAAAATGAATTTGATCAGTTCCCTCAAATAAAAAATAAACAATATAATGAAAAAAAAATATTTATTTAATCAAAAAGTATTTCATCAAATCAGTAAAATAGTGGCACGTAAATATGTAATAAAATTATTAAATAAATAATAATGTTAATCACATTAATTTTAAATGGTAAATGTAAAATTATAATTAAATAATTGTGAAAATCATTAATTTGTGTAAATATAAAATAATTTGAATATCGAACATTAATTAAACAATTGTGTCCACAAAACGTTTGAAAAAAAAAACATTTTCCATAAATATTTTTAACATTTTCATTCATTTAACATTAATTATGGAGCAGTTTTATGATAAATTTGAATAGATTTTGAAAACTAATTTGCACACTCAACTTAGCAGGAACAAAATCTTCTCATAAAATGATCCGAAAAATAATCCTTTTACCGGCAACCTTGGCCATGTGCTTATAAGAGGTGGGCGTGCCAAAAACCAATTCAAAACTCCTCAACTTCCTAACCCCTTTTCGCATTTCCGTCGAAAAACCCCCTCGCCGCATCCTACCCTGGACGAAAATCCTAATTAAGAAAAAAAAAACATCAACGAGAACTCACCGGACCGATATGGAAAACCGCAACCGCCGTCGATCCAGTCGCACACAGAGAGCGTCGGACGTAAAGAGTGGTTCGTCGATAAACCCGCGTTTGTGGGGGTGGTAACGTGGACACGTGCACGGTGAACCGAACTCGCAGGAACGTCGCCAGTGACTACGGTACGGAGCGGCTCGCCTCTGGACCACAACATCCAGACGGCAGCGGGCTTGCGCGAGCTTTTTACTGGCATGCAGTGGAGAGAGGTGTGTGTGGGACATGTGTTACCGACGGCGATTTACTTTCGAAATACTTCTGTTTTATTTTAGTTATTACGTTGCGGCCGACAACTTTTCCTTTTTTTTGTCGTCCGTATTCACGGTTGCTCTTTTTTGAGCTGGACATGGAAACAGAAACGTGTTTCCTCTCTGGCTTATTGAAAATGAAGCGACGACATTGGCAAGCTGCTGAACGGCGAGCGCTTTCTGATTAAACTGAAATATTTCCCGTCGTACAGCCAATAACCTATAAACTACATTCCTTCACATACAATGGTTGACATATTGAATATTGGACATTTTATCTCTTGTTAGAGTTTACAAATGTTATTATTTATATATACATATTATTTTTATATTTTCAGAAATTTACATTTACGAAATTGTTGTAAATTCCTCAAGATACGTATGTATCTTACCTGTTAACCTAACAGTGACAAAATGAGACTTTCTAAAATAAGAATTTCTAAATTTTCTCATCAATTTTTACTTTTTTTACATTTTCATACAACGGTACCTAGTGTACAAAACATATCAAATTCACCTCCTGTTAAGATTACTATCTTCCGATTAATTAACCAGTAAAAAGAAAGAGATCAAAGATGCTTAATTAAGATTAGCAATCGAGTGTAGTTTATCGAAATAAGTCGAGTCAATTATGTTAAATTCTCTCCACATAAATCTTGTCTTAGTAAAAAAAAATTAAAAATTTGTTACACTTATCACTGTTTTTCCAAAACAAAAAACGTGTTTAATGATACGCAAAGATTACGCAATTATACAAATATATTATATATTTACTATTGTATTTTAAACAAAAATAACTATGCTCCACGTATCACTATATTGTCCATAAAAAATTAATTCCTATATGAAAATTATAAATAATATTTTTGCCACCAATGTTTTTCTTATAAATACAATACAAAATGTATATACATATAAAAAATTTTAATAAACAAAAACTACAATTGTACAAACATATACTTTTTAATTTCCCCTCATAATTTTGAAAATTTTCACAGTGATTTGTTTATTATACATTATTCATTTATACTTTTTAAATATTGAGTTTTGGCAGCTTTAACATAAAAATCATCTTTTCCGCCAGTATTATATTCATAAATGCCAATAACATAACTTACTTTTCTATATAAATCTGATAGAGTAATCCATAATCTAATTCTATAGATTCAAAGAATAATTCTTTACTTAATGTTCATAAAACTTAATACAACATATCTTTGACTGGAATATATTTATTGACCACTTTATTATTCCCGAGCATTTATTTTGTAGTTTCGAAAATTAATTTATTTCATTCAAGGTGCAATTAAGCAAGACTGAAGCACAATAACCAAAATGTACTATCATTTTGATCCCAAAAGCACTAAGCTCCTAGTATCTTGCCTGAACAATCGTGTCCAAAGAGTTCGTTGCAAAATAAAACGTCTAATGAAATAAATGTATCCAATGGTGTTCCTCAGGGATTGGTCCTTGGATCGCTACTATCTTTGATTTTTAATAACGACCTACTTATGTTCTTAAATGAATTGAACGTTACACTTTTCGTGGATGATACCTCTTTGGGATTAGAATCATCATCAGAATTATAAAATTTTATAATAATTTACCCTCTTTAGCAAAGTGTCTGACTGTCAAGAAATTTGCTAGTGTTTTTAAGGATTATTTGTTGAATAAGTGTTTTTACTCAATAGAGGAATATTTTTGTAATAATTTTAATGATTGGATTGTAACCTAGTTTTAAGATAATTAGTTTTATATTGTAATCGGAATTTTAGCTGTATCTAACTGTCTGATGTGTGTAACTATTTGTATCTAACATTAATAAATTACTTACTTACTTACTCACTTACTTAATGTGGAATAACAGATGCGTTATAAATTAATATTCCCGTGTTTACATCTAAATTGTAAGCTATTCTCCTAAATAAATAAATCTTAATTGAAACCGTTTTAAAAACATTATTATAATGTAGTTTAAAATTTAGGTTGTCACCTATAATCACTCCTAAATATTTAATTTCTGTCCCAATCATTTATATAAATTTTAAGAACCTTATTATTAATAATTGATAATTTATAAAGCTTATATATTGCCATAAGCTTAGATTTATATATATTTGTACTTAAATTATTTTCACAGATACATTTAGATATCATAGATAATCCTGATTTACAGTTTCAAGTATATAATTAATATTACCAGCAATGTTCAGTCTGAAAACATATAAATATTATACTTCCAAACATATTTCGGAATATCATTTATGTATAAGTTAAAAAAAAACAGATCTCAGCACTCTTTCTTGTGGAACACCAATTTTATTTGTTAATTGGGGTGAAACACAACTTTCAAATTTGACTTTTTAGTATCGGTTTGTTAAGTAATTTTCAAATCAATCAGCAAAGTTGCATCAAATCCAATCTTATTTTTTATTCAACTTCTGTAAGAATATTGTTCTCTAACGATTCAAAACCTCTCCTGAAATACAGAAAAATTGCTAATACAATTTTATTATTTTGTATATTACTAAACCATTCATCACATACTTTCAAAATAATAGTTCGATATGAATCTCCGTTATTAAAACCACTTTTTTCGTCACATTATTTGATAAGCTGGATCTTTAGCGTGGTTTTCAAAAATTTTACCGTAGATAATTTAATATTATTCCATTGTACAAATTCATAAAGTTCTTATGTTTAAGATGAGATTAAAAAAGACATAAATTTGAAATATTCAATTACTTCTGAATTATTTTAAAAGTAGTTAAATTAATTTTTACTCTAAAAAAGTAAAATATGACGATACAAAACATGTTGTGCAAATATTATTGATAAAAAATATGTATTAATCATAATCCATGGATTAACTATAATAAGAAAAATAAAAACCTGCACTTTAATATTAAAATCAAAGCTGTAAAATTAAAAAAGTTATTTCCTTTAAATGAACTTTAAAAGCTCGGAATATTTATGCTTTATGACAGTAAATTAAACTTGCCTTTAAACTTAAACGAATATTTAAATCTGAAAAATATTTAGTAAATTCATAAATTTCATACCCATTTAAACGAAACATAAAACGATTAACATTCATAACATTAATCGTATTAGTTTAGTAACGAATTTACAATTTGTTCAACATATTTCAACTTTGATTAATAAAAAATAACCCGTGTGATCGATTAATTTAAAATGAAAGCATAAAACAAACATTTCCTTTGCAGTAGCAAAGTGGATGTCAACATTTTAAAAGCTTTTCTCCCGTCTTGTGTTTCAAATTAAATATTTAGAGCAGTTTTGTGAGTTTATGGCTGTTGGAATTACTTAAAAACGAGTTTTATAGGACAAGTTTGTTTTAGAGTGTTTCAATATTAAAGGAAACTTCATTTAATATGTTCATTTACATTTCAGAATCGTAAAATTCGATTCGCCAAAAGTACCCAGAAACGATACTTTTTTTGTTTCAATTTTGTTGGGAATACCAAAAAAAAAAAAACGTAGTCGTAAAACAGAGCTGATAAATTTTCATGTCTTCCATTAGCGTTTGGTCGCATTGCGGGATCGTGAAACACAAACCATATTTCCCCGTGCAAAATTCAAACAATACAATTCGAAAGTTTTATTGTCCCCGTGACGAATAATTCGTCCCGTAAATTTTGTTTATTAAAAGTTCGCCCCGTCGTGTGTTTATTAGGTAGAGTGGAAACACCCAATCACGGGTTTAACTTGCGACTACTGATATTGCTCCAATTAAAACCGGACGTCCGCGTTTAATAAGTTTTATTGTTGAAGTTTGAGAGTTTATTGCTGGAATTGCGGTTGTAAATATTAATTTGGTAATTCAGCGAATTAGGCGAAGTTTAAATTTAATTTTGTCCGTTTTTATCATTTGCAAATATTTACATTTAGAAAAAGTAGAGTAAGAAATGAAACCGTTAAGTCAATAATCGGGTAAAAAATTTTATTGTATTGTTTAAAATAGGTTTTGATTTTTCATTGTTTTACTGTTGACATTCATAACAATTTGGTTTAGACGTCGTTCTCTCCCTGTGTTTTATCACAAGTGATTCGTCCTTTCCATAATATTGACTTGCACAATTTTATCAGTGGTTTTCGAGTATATATTAAGTGGTTATTAAAAGATAACGATATGTATTACATAGTTATAAATAGGAATTTGGAAATTGTCAATAAACTATCAGTTATTGCACGTCGAATTAAGATTTCTACAAGCAAGGTAATTATAATTATAAATATTGTTAATCTTAATGATTTAGTGTTAATTTTTAATTTTAAACGAATTTATTGTTTTTCTAATCTATAATACAAATAATTTAATATAATTTGGAATTATTTTTTAAAGATTTATATATATATATATATATATATATATATATATATGTATATATATATATACATTTATAATATTTATTTTATATTAACTTTTTCAAATATTTATACCAAATTTTTACCACTTGATTTTTATGTTTTTTTTTTTTATTTCAATTTTTTGGCTCCTTAAATTCCAAAGTAACTCATTAATTTAAAAATTCCTTTTTTTGAAATTTTATAGTTTTTTGTTAATTTTTCAAGGTCACAAATTTTTATGAAAACTTTATTTATAATTTATTAATTAGACACATTTTAAAATAATTAATTCAGTTTAATATTTATTAATCCAATAATAATAATTTTACAATATTGAATAATATTTCAAAGTTTTAATTATTTGAGAAATCTTTAACGTTAATTATTTTTAAATTTTCATATTTTAAGTTCCTTAAAAAATCCTTTTACAATATTTTTATTTTTAAATTATTTTTGAAATTCGAGTATTTATAGTTTTGTTAATTTTTCAAGGTGACTAATTTTTTTGAAAACATTTTATACTTTATATTTATAATCTATTAATTTGATATATATTTTTTTACTAAATTTGATAATAATTCAGTTTAAAATTTTAAGCTTATTAATTTAATAATTCATTTTACAGTGCTTCTACATTTCAATTAGTTTTGAAAATTGACAGTTTTTGGATCATTTTTCAAGATCATTAACACTTTATTCTTTATTTATAATATATTTACTCCATATTTTTTTTACTTTTCAACTAATTTTGATAATAATTCAGTTTAATATTTTAAGCTCATTTATTTAAAAATTTCTTTTCAAAGAATCTACTTTTAATCTAGTTTAAAAATTTGAGAATTGATAGCTTTTAGTTAATTTTTCAAGAACATTAATTTTTGGAAAAACTTTAAACACTTATATATTTTTTAACTAGCTTTAAAATAATTCAATACTTTAAGCTCATTAATTTAAAAATTCCTTTTACTAGCTTTTGGTATCCTAAATTATAACTTTAAAAAATTTTTTAAGCATTTTACATTTTTAACAATGTGATAGCATGTGAGATACCATTTAATCACTAAATAAATAAACATAGCAGTGATTATTACTCAAGGTGAAATTTAAAATTACATATTAAGTAAACGCCAGTTGCCTACTTACTAACAACGCGAGTGTGCGTGTAAAATTCGATTCTCCCAATATAAACCATCACACACATTCTATTTTAATACAAATTCGATACTCCAATCAGAAAATGGTCGAAGATTTGGAGCCAATTCCCAAAGTCTTGGATAAACCAGTTTCCCAATCCTCATTGTCGGTAATTTACAATGGCAACTTGGAAGTAAAGAACGGTGTGGAACTGACACCGACACAGGTGAAAGACAAGCCAAAGGTGACGTGGAACGCGGACCCGAATAAATATTATCTGTTTGCCAACGTTGATCCTGACGCTCCGTCGAGAGAGGATCCCAAGTTGGGACCCGTGAACCACTGGCTAGTCGGCAACATTCCCGGCAACGACATTGATTCACCGTCGGCGGAAGTGATTACGGAGTACCGCGGTGCTGGTGCCCCCAAAGGAACTGGACTTCACAGGTAAGCTTTTATTTAAAAAAACATGAATGAGTATAGTAATTGTTTGGTCTTTAGATATATATTTTTGGTGTTCGAGCAGAAGGGAAAGCTGACCTTCGACGAGCCCAGAACCAAGGCATTGTCTCGAGAAAACAGACTGAATTTCTCCCTCACCGACTTCGCCAAGAAGTACGATCTCGGAAATCCGTTGGCCGCCACCTATTATCAGGCGCAGTGGGACCCGTACGTGGACGAAAGGAACCGCCAAACTCAATGATTTTTTTATGTAATTTTAAAATAAATTAATTTTACTGTTCGACGCATTTCACTATGATGTGACACAAAAGCCCTTCGGTGACAAAATTGAAACGAAACGAAATTAATTTCCATCGAATCGATAAAACATGTGTGCAATTGAATTTCACACGACGCGTTGCAACTTTTATTATTTCGAACGTCTGCACGGATTGTTTGTTGTTTAATCGGATTGACGGAACGCAATAAACGAACTACTCGACTGTAAATTACTAGATAACAAAAATGGTCCCATTTTCGATAATTATCGGTTGCAGACTCCATTAAAAATGCTACGTTTTTGATAGAGGGGAGCCACACTTTATTGATTTATTGTATGTAAAACTCAATTAAAAAATAACCTACATTTAATTTTTATTCTGACATAAATTAAACAAGCCTGTCATTAAAAATAAATACTAAAAATATTCTTGTTTAAAAATAGATTGGATAAAACAATAATACAAACATTTCATTAAAACATGTTACAATGAAAACGATTTAAAAACAATGCATGTCATCTAATCAACATATTGTTTACATGGTATCAATTCACAACTAAAGTGTTTGTTTGTACGCAGAAGTTGTGCGCCTTGTTCAGTTTTGGATTAGTTGTGTGATTGTGATTCCCAGCTGAAAATAAGGGGATGAAAGGGAGAGAACAATAATTTAAATTTTAACATTTGATATTGTTTAGATAAAAGTTGCCACCAAACAGATGTTCAACGTCTGTGCGCCAACTTTCGTCTTTCAAGTGCTTTTATTGTTTGACAGACGTGACCGAAATATTATTTACTGTGCTTCAATATTACAATATTTTTTGTTGTTTAAACTTTGAAGGAATATAGAAACTGAAATGTCTTTGAATTGAACTGGTTAAAAAAAAGTTGGAACTAATGTTTAAAACAATATTTTGAATAATTAATAATACGATAATTTGAAAAATTTGGAAAAAAAGAAATAAACATTTTAAATAATTAGAAAATTAACACTGTACAGAAAAAAATGTTAGTCAAATATATAAATGTAAAAATAACTTAGAAAGTAAAATATTCATTGAAAAAATAGACAGAAAAATATATAAAATTTAAAAATTATATTAGTATAAGAAAAAATAAAAACTACAGAAATATGAAAATGTATAAATAATTTTAAAAATTATAAGAATTTGTTTAAAAATTAAGTAGAAAATATTTAAAATTCGAAACTAATTTGAAAATTAAAGTAGTATAAACATCTTGAATTCACAAAACTAAAAGTAATACTACAAAATCTTGTAAATTTAAAAATATCTTATTAAAAATTAGGTAGAAAAATATCTAAATTTTGAAATTAATTAGAAAATTAAATCAGTGCCAGAAAAAATATTAATAATTTTGAAAATATAGAAATACATTTAAAAAAAATTAGAGTTTATAGGTATAAGATTCAACTAAACATTAGGTAAAAAATATTTAAAAATTTGAGACGTATTTAAAAATGAAATCAATATAACTATATAACTTAAAATGATTTTTAAAAATGTCACATAAAATTAGTCAAAAAATAACTAAAATTTGAAATTAATTGGAAAATTAAAACAGTACAAAAAAATTTAAAAATCTTCCAAATATGAAAATGCAAAATTAACTCAAACAAATAAGTTGAAACATATCCAAAAGTTGAAACTAATTAGAAAATAAAATCAGTATATTAAAAAATGTTAAGAATTTCACAAATATAAAAATGTAGAATTAATTTTTAAAAAGTTTATAAAAATTAAGTAGACATATATTTAAAATTTGAAACTATTTCGAAATATTAACGAATTGACAAATTTAAAAATGTTATAAAATCTTAAAAATTTAAAATCTCATAAATCAGAAAATTTACTAAAATTTGAAATTAATTAGAATTTTAAAGTTATATAATATTAATACATATTAATAATTTCTGGAATAAAGAAATGTAAAAGTAACTTAAAATATAATAAAAAAATATATAAAAAAATTCCAAAAATCCAACAAAAAATTGTATACAAATATATTAAAAAATTAAAGCACAATAAAGAAATATTAATAGTATTACAAATTTAAAAATAATACTATAAAATATTTAATATCTCTAAAAATTAGATAAAAAACTAAAATTTGAAATTAATAAGAAAACTGAATAAACAAGAATATTAACAATTTATCAAATTTAGAAATATAGAAGTAACTTTAAAAAATTATATCAATATAATTCAAAAAATGCAACGAGAAATAATATTAACAATTACACAAATATAAAAGTGTAGAATTAATTTTGAAAAAGTTTCTAAAAATTAACAAGATATGTAACATATATAAAGTTTGTAACAAATTAGGAAATTAAAACAATTTAATAATTTTACGAATATAAAAATGTAGATTTAATTTTAAAAGGATTTCTAAAATTTATGTGGAAGAATATTTAAAATTTGAAAGTAATTCAAAATTAGTACAAATAAATATTAACGCGTACTTTAAGAGATAAAAATTTCAAAATATATATAGAACTAAAATTAATGCAGTATAAAAATATTATCAAGACCAGAATATTAAAAATAACAAAAAAATTTTAATACAAAGACATCATTAAAAGGATTCCAAATATAAAAAAGCATAAATCTAAAACTTAAAAATTAATAATGCTAATCTTAATCAAGTAAAAAATGCAAAATGTGATTTTCATTATAAATGAGCCTTTGAGATTAAACTTTGAAGGCTTAATTTAATCTGATTTTGGAACGAGTTATAGGTTAAATTTAAAAATTATTTAAATTCTTGGTTATTCATTTAATGACTTCGAACAGAAACCCTTTAAAATCTTAATAGGTTCACATAACCGTTTTAACACAATTACTTTGTTTAACAAGTATTCAATGTTAATAATACCGTTACAGGTTAAATGGCATAGCTAATTTTAATAAAAATGCTCCAATCGAATTCCGGTGACATGTAATTGGTACTTTCATCGGATTCCGAATAGAAAACGGATTCAATTTAAGCACATGCCGATTCCCAAAAAAAAGAGTAGTCTCCGCCGGTTCATTCGGAGACAGTGCCGTTCGGATGGTATGCACAATTAAACTTTAATGTGGTTCAGTTATCCGAGAATTGCGAAAATAAATCACGAAAACTCAATTTCGCGGGACCAGGGCGCACCGCATTAATCCGAATCCTTTTTAATAAATGCGAATCGAGCGAGAGACGGGTTGGAGAGGGGGCTAAATAGATTTAATTTATGCGCGACCGAATTTACTCCTTTATTTGTTCCGGCACTTCATATCGCGGCGAAAAATCCGCCGCCGTTTTTGAAATGTGCACGGGACGAAAGTGAGCAAAACAACGGACGGACTTTGTGATGTAGTTGCCGGTTGGTCTGACTCCATTCCGCGAATCGGCGCTATCAAGATCCATTTCGTTAATGGATTGAATCAAGTCATTTCCTATCTTTGTACTATCTGATGAGACTTTAATAATGTTTAGTTGTGTGTTACGGCCGAACGTTTGTTCTCGTCGCTTCCGTTGCGCGCGATGTGTTCGATATGCGATAAACGATGTTTCATGTTTCTCACATTTTCAATTAAACTTCAGCTTAGTCGTTCTCAATAAAAATAATTGCCTGGCCCGTGAACGTTAATTGGAACGGAAAAAATCAGTTCATTTCCGAAATTAAATTCGCCGTTTAATTTATTAACATCAGTAGCTTGTTAAACAACGTTTTAACAAAACTGAACCGTATCGGCTTGTATACAAAACTGCCTTTTGTCGGCGTCGTTTTATTTGCACAATGAACATGGTTGCAAATTTCGTGTTAGCATTTGATTGAGTTACACGTTTCGGCGTCCAGAGTTTTAAAACGGGCACATCCCGAATACATTTGCTTCGATTAAACGCAAATAAATGTAAAAACATGCAGTCCGCCGTGGCGGGATACAGAATGCAGGTCGTACACGAAACCAACCCCCGTGCATCAGCGAACGAGACAAAACACGTCGGGGATGCGGGAGAAACGGTTTTATTTTCCAATGCTTTTTACGAGGCTGTTTCTTTGCAAATTCTTGGCAGAGCGCAAAATAACTGGGCGTTCCGTTTTTTGATTGCCTGTAAAAACGGTTCGCGCAATCGATACGGCTACATTGTGCTTACATTATTTATTTGATTTATGCTAATTATGTTATAGTGTAGAATATTTTGAGCGTGAACACTGTCAATAGATCAAAGTGTGACAGTGATTTAGATTCGGCGCCCGAAATCCAATATCGGCTCATTTTGGCAATTACGTTTTTTGCTGCCCAATAAAAAGTAACAAAGGCTGAATATGGGAAATTAATCGACAAAAAGGTCCTATCGGATTCGGCACAATTTCATGATTGAGAGCGGCCATCAATAATATCATATGTCGGAAAAAACATAACGAAGAATGTACAGAATTATTAATCTAATATAGATACATGTTTTTAAAAAAATATATTTAAAAAAATACCAACAATTGAATTACATTATTTCAAAACATTAAAATGTAATTTTTATAAGAAAATTTTATTTATATTAATTATATTTTATCATTAATATTTTTTTCGCATATATTTTTATAAGAAAATTATCAAGAAACATTTTACTATTTGGATAGAATATAACATAAAAAATACTGAAAATTTCTAAAAACATTTAATAAAACTGATTTCGACTTTCGACAATTTTTTTCTTCTTTCTTCACAGCAAGAGTATATTTTAACATATTTTTTAAATTTATTATGAATTTTTGCTAATTTAACAATTTTTATTAAATGAACAACTTGTCTTGGTCAATAGAAAAAAATTAAAATTTCTTAGGAAAAAATTTATTTTAAATAAACAGATTTTTACTTGAAATTTTTTGTACTGTATATTTTCAAAAAATAAAATAATAATAAGAAATAGAAACTTAAACTAACCTAACGTATTTTTTTTTTCAAAAATTTCAACAAAAATAGAATTTAAAAAAAAAATATGAATTTTCGAAAATTTAATAAAAAAATATTTATATATTTTTTATGATTTTTCACGTTTTTTTAATCTATAAATCTATTATTAATTTTCAATAATTTACAAAAAATTTTAATTGAAAAGAAACTCATGTTCTTAATATTCCGTAATAAACATTTTCGCTATCAACAGATAAAGTTATATTTAATATCAACTGAATTTAATCAAACTAAATATTCATTGGTGCTAGTTTTTTTTTTCTGTTTATATCAAATATTTTTGGAATTTTAGTTGAAAATTCATAAAATTTTCGAAAGACCTCAAAAATCAGTATTGTACAAATGTTTATCACGCCTAAAATTAAGAACATTGTGACTTTTTATGATATAAAAATTGTTAAATTTCCAATAATTCATAAAAAAATTGAAAGATTACGTTATCGACACTTTTTTTGAAAAAATGCTTGTTTTGATGAACTTTAAAAAAATATAGGCAATTAGTATAAAAAAAATTTAATGAAAATTTCAAGTAAAAAGTGCAAATTTAATTGTTTTACTCAATCAAAATATATTGTTTAATGTAGATTATTTTGAAAAAAAAAATGAAAAAAATATTTTTTCAATTTTTAATAGACAAAAAAAAAATGGTGGAGCCGCTATTCTAAACAATTAACGAAAATGAAATTTTGTTCAACATAAATTAGAACAATAATTCAATTCGTGTTCTACTTTTTATAAAAATTTCAAATCATAACTTTTTACGTTCTACATAAATTTCTAATGAATAAATTAGGTGATCACTCTGTACACTATATCTATAAAATAAAATTAAGAACTAAAATAATTAATATTTTTGATATCAAACAGCAAACATCGGTTTTTTTCATCCAAAAAATTTTAAAAATATTTTAATTATTAAAAAACAAAATCTATACATATAAATAAAATTGGAGTGTTTGTTTGTAATATTTAAATAACCGTTTTTTACTACATGCATATGAATATAAACACGGTACATATACCAAAATAACATTTTTCACAATTTTTGTCTGTCTGTTTGTTCCGACTAAGGCAGCTGATGTAATAAGGAGTAACTTAGGCTACTTTTATTTTAGAAAAATTCATTTATTTTAGAAAAATAAAGTAATGTTGCAAAGTCTAAGTACTGTCCAGTACCACGCGCAGCTCACGCGCATGTCACTACTAGGCCGTCTCGTCGGTCCCCTCCCGGACGAAGTCGCAGGTACAGCTGGTTAATCATAAAATTAATTTAAATTAAAAAGAATTGTTCTTTTAATAAAATGATTATGTCTTTTAGTTGTTTCTTACGTTTCTAGTAATTTTTTGGGAATTTTTACTTTTTCTAATGATTTTTCAGGAAATTAGTATTAGTAAAAAATATAATTCCATTAAGTTGTAAATTATGGATTTTAACCATATGAATTTTGATCGTATATATTTTAATCGTATGGAAAATGATCGTATGGATTTTAATCGTATGGAAAATGATCATATGGATTTTGATCGTACGGATTTTCATCGTATGAAAAATGATCGTATGGATTTTAATCGTATGGAAAATGATCATATGGAACTTTATTGGTTATTAGTAATTTCTCACGTTTTTAATGAATTTTTGAGATTTTAGTAGTTTTTTACGTTTTTAGTAAACTTTTACGTTTTTTGTAACATCATGTATATGTACAACAACATGTATATTAATAATAATAATAATAATAAATAATCAAGTTATCAAAAATGTTAAAGATATTCTTATACATTTTTAATCGATTTTTTACAAGTTGAATATTTACCATTTTAAAAACAAGTATGCGCAGTAAAAGAGCATTAAAAATCAAGGTGAAATAAACAACAGTTGAATATAAATTAATATTCGTTTAACCGAGAAATGAAACGTATGTGTGTGTATGTGTTTAGGAGAGTTGTGTCAATATTGTATTAATATAATATATGTGAGTAAATATATTAAAAGGGTTGTTTCAAGAATTAAATAATTATTTAATATTAAAACAATTTTAGATTAATACAAATACATATTTTTTGTGTGATTAAAAATACTATGTATATTAAATGTACATTTTATAGTTATTTGTATTAATAATTCAAATTACATTCGACAATCGAAACAACATAGTAATACCTACTATAGTATTTTAATTCCAAATTAGTCGTTTCAAATTTAAAAAAATTGCAGTTGTGACCATGGACCAGGCCGGCTTGACCCCGACCGTCATAGATGCAGTTCCCGCCGACCTTTTATCGGTAACATACCCAAACAACGTCGTGGTCGAATGCGGGGCAGAATTGAAACCCGCACAAGTGGAAAACGAGCCGACTGTTACGTGGTCCGCGGATCCGGGCAAATATTACCTACTTTTGATGATCGATCCGGACGCGCCGTCCAAAACTCGTCCGTTTATCGGACAGGTCAACCACTGGATGGTCGGAAACATTCCCGGGAACGATGTCAGGTCCCCGAATTCGGATGTGATCGTCGAATACCGAGGATCCGGACCGCCGAAAAATACCGGATTGCACAGGTATAATTTTACTCGAAAAAGAAAGCTGTAAGTGAACTCGTCTGTTTTTAGATACGTGTTTCTGGTCTACGAACAAGAGGGAAAGATGGGATTCGACGAACGAAGAAGTCATGCGAAAACCTACGCGAACAGGTTCAAGTTTTCGGCGAAGAAGTTCAGTGAAAAGTACCGTCTTGGTAATCCGATAGCTGGAAACTATTTTCAAGCTCAGTGGGACGAGCATGTTGAAGAGGCGAACAAAAATGTTTCCATACCGATTCAAGTCATGTTTCAATATGTGTGGAACAAATTATTTTTTTAGTTGTTAATATTTTTTATAATTTACATCTAGTCAAGACTATCATTTTTATATGAAATATTACTAATTTTAAAAATAATGTTATTCTCTGAACAAAGTGAAATCGATACATTTTTACAGCTTTTTGATAAATTAGTATTATAATAAAAAATACTTTTCATTTTAATTTAAAAAAAAGTACGTACTTACATTTGGTTGTTTCCTCAATGACATTTTCTCATATTTTTTTTTTGGACTTTCACATTTTCCCTGTAACAAATTAGATTATTATATTACCTTATTACAAAATTCAGTACATGCTTTAATTTAAAATTTAAAAAAGTTAAAAATTGTATACACTATTCCTCATGTGTACGTTTATATATCCATATTATTGTCAGTTATGCAGTAAGTTTGATAAAAACAATATAGCAATATAATTGTATATTAGTGGGTTTAATTAGGTGTTTATTAATATTTGAAAAATACTCACGGTTCAAAATTAGAGCAACATTAAAATACTACAACCTTATGTACATTTAGCCTTATTTTATTTAGTATGTAGTAGCATACCCATTATTTTTAATAACTTAACACTTTTTCTTCATTGATTTTAGTAGCTTTTCAATATAATCTTTCGATATTTCTTTTGAATGATTTTGAACTTCTTCATAGAGTTCATTCATATTTGACAGTCTTCTTGCAGGAATTTTCCAATCAATTTTTTCTCAAAAGTTATCCATTGGATTGAAGTCTGGGTTTTGTGCTGGCCAAGGCATGACCCATACTCTTTGAGAAGCGAACTATTCTTTAACAAACTTGGATGTAAGTTTCGGATCGTTGTCGTGCTGGAAGGTTCACCTTAAACTGATGTTACCTTCATCATATGGAAACATATGATTCTAGAGAATGTCACGATAAATAAAACGATCCATTATCCTGTCTAACTTAACCAGTGGGGCCATGCCAAACCCAGAAAAACATACCAAACCATAACGTCTCCTCCACCATGCTTTATAGTGGGTTTTGTGTACTTGAGATTATATTTTTCATTAATTGGTCCTCTCATCTATGAAATACCATCAGATTTGAATAATTGGAGCCGATTTCATCGGAAAACAAAATTGTTTTCCATTGCCCACTGTCCAGTTCACATGTTCTCTTACAAATAGTAGTTTCGCTGCTTTATAGATTGCAGAAATGAAGTCCTTCTTTGTTAGTTTTCTACCATAGAAACCAGCTCTTTTTAGTCTTCGTTTTATGGTACTCACCAACATACCGAGTTCGTTTATTTTTTGATTTATATGGGATGCGCTGATAAAAGTGTCGCAAACAATGTCGCGTTTTTATTTTCCTGTCCACAACTGTTCCTGTTAGTCTTGCATTTTCTACCTCTTTTGGGAACTCCTTCCAGTGTATTCCTTCTCTTAAAATTGGTAATCGTCCTTGAAATGATCGATTTGTTTAAATTTAAATCTACTGCAATTTTACTCTGTTTTTCACCATTTCGGAACTTTTCTACAATTTGTTATTTAATTTGTATCGTTGAATGGACACTTCTAGGCATTTTTAGCTTTAAGTAATGATGTCGGACACAGAAATAAATTATAAAACCAATTGTATTGAATATAGGGTTTAGTTGCTTTACTTATGAAACCTGTCCGAAATAAAATGTTGTATAAAAACCACATAAATAAAGATATCCGTTTATAAATTGGGGTACGAAATGTTAAGACACACTAATTTTTACTAAAATTATAAATAAATATATACAAAATTGTATCACAAAAAGTTATTAAAAATGTGATTTGGCTAAATAATAATCGAGATAAAGTAAAAATTATCAGCTTAGAAATTTCCATGTTAATTAAAATTTCCAACTCTTCCAGAACTTGTTAAAATCAATTTACAACTTATGTGTTTTAAAAGGATTCAAGCGTTAATCCCGATTGTGAAAATTGGCAAGAACATAAGGTGCCGCATAAAATTAAAGTATTAAAAGATTTGTTTTATTTATGCGTTTAGGATGTTGGTTCGGTTTTGTTATAAATTATGCATGACGTTGCACCGAACATTTATCTAGACAATCGATAACTGCAAATTGAAATTTAACAACATTGTTGTGACGTTATAAATTTTCAATATCGTACGTTCCAAAAATGGCGAAATATCATTTAAAATATGCAAAGCAATCTGTTCAATTTTATTTAATAATTAATATTAAATAAAGGAGCTAATGCATAGTAATACACGTAATATATTTTGTAATTTAATATTTTTGAGTAGCAATATGAGTCATGGATAATATAAATGAGAAATTCAATACGATATTTCATAGTCAAAAATTAATTACTATTATTTGATTCAACTACGAGCTGTTGTAACACAGTGCACCATTTTAACAATGCAATCATTTTTTAATTAAAGTTGATGAAATCAATTTTTTTTTTACAATTCAATTTTATTGAGTAGTATCTCAATAAATACACAATAAACATTTCTGTGTAATAACTGTTTCCTGTTTTATTTTTTTGGTTAAAAATTAAAAAAATTCATCATTTCATGTTCATGCTTAAAAATGATAGTGTGAACAATAGTGGCAACAAAATGTACTTAATTAATGGCTTAGAAACTAATTTCGAAGCATTAATTTATAAACACAAACAGACGACCGAAAACCGAAACAGTCACAGTCACAGCCAGAGAGTGAATCTCGTTTCGACGCATAGATTACCGGGGCATGGCGAAAATCCGCCGCCGATGCGTCAATGTCGTCGCATAATCTCGTCACTTTCTCCATCTGTCCGTACCAGAGCCGAAATTGATCAGGTGACGGCGAAACAATCGAACCGGATTTTATTAAAAGCAATCTTTCAATATGTCGCCACGGCACCAGTCATAAGTCCTAACATCTCACCTGCACGGTCCCGAGGGACGCGTAAATACACGTAAGGGTTTCGGGGATTTGTCTTTGTTGACACCCCCTAAAAAAAAGCTGTCAACTGGCTAAATTTCAACATTCAAATCGTTAGTAGTTATACAAGTTCAATAATAAAGAAAATCTAAATATTTTTTTTCTAAAGTTTCTCCTTAAATTTAAATTTAAAAAATATTTTTTTTCTCATATTGATTATATTAACCGGTGGATTAAATCTCGGAGTACATTCTCTCTGAAGCTGTTGAACTAATACTTAAAGGTTATTAGCTGGTTCCAGATTTCTTATGCATCGCCCAAGAATGTCCCAAATGGATGGAATTCATATCGGGACTATTCGCTAGACACTCCATAAACCCAAAATTATGCTCTTCAAAGAATTTTTGAACAACTTTGGCAGTTTATGATCTTGCATTATTTTGTTGTAAAGTGAAACTTAGTCCATACTGATTTATGAAAGGTAACATGATAGGTTAAAGAATATCGTCAATGTATCGACCTGCCGTCATGGAACCGTTCGCCAAGACGCACCATATCATTACAGATCTTCCTCTAAAAGCTCTTCTCTCAGTCACAGTTATATTCTTCTAGTCTATAGACTCTTTATCGAGCCACGTTTGAACTTTCAAACCAGAATTCATCTGTCAAGAGAACCTGGCTCCATTGGTTCATGTTCCAGTTAATGTGTTCATTAGTGTATTGTGTACTCTTAATTCAGGAACAACAGCTGCACATCCTGAATGTAAATGGGCTTCATGAAGTCTGTTACGTACGCTTTGAGTAGAGAAATGTGTCCCTGTGGCCATAGCTAACTGGCGAGCTGTCCTTGTTTGCTCTTGAAGTGACATCTGAACCAAATGTCAATCTTCCCGAGGTGTGGCCAATCTCTGACGAGCAGTATTCAATTTCTCTGCACCGATTTCACAATCAATGTTCGAAGCAAGTTTTCCACGTGCCTCTGCCATCGACCTTTTCGCAGAAATACAAAGACCCTAATAATTTCATCTCGCTTGAGATGTCTCATTTGTTCAATAGGTCTTCCTAGAGCATCGTTGTTCATTAAACAGCACGGTGGAGACGACCGATAAACATTGTTATTCGTGAATTAAGGGAGTCTATTTTGAAGCATTTTATAATAAATTTCAATTATTTTGTGTAAATAAATCATACAAGATTATACGTGGTTATCCCAAAAAATATGCGACCTATTTACATTTTGAATATTGACACCTATTTCACTGTAACTAGTTTAGAAAACAAGATGCTAGATGTTAAGAATGGTTGTTTGTTTTTATTTATGACTTTAAACATTAACATTTTGACTTGATTATCGAATTATTCAAAATTCTTATCAGTTTGAAGGAATTTTCATGTGAATTATGTTTTTGTGTAGAAATTTAAATAATAACTCAGATTCTGACATCCCATGTTTCTTGTCAATTCTGCCGTAAATTCGTCTGAAATATTCAAACGGTTCGCGCCGCAATTTCACATACGGTTCAATTTATGACGGCGGTTAAATAGTTAATTCGTTTTGCTCATTTAATATGCACGTATCTATGTTTTAGCGATATGAAGATACGGTAGATTTAATTAATTGCCCATTTGTAGCGTATGTATTACCAAATGTACGGAGTGCAGATTGTACCGCATACATTCTCATCAGCGTTAATTCAGGTGAGGCATGCTCGTAATTAGTACAGACATAATGTATTAGGAACTGATAATGTTTACTACAATATCATACTTTGTTGATGTATCTACTCATTCTCGTTGTTATTGATGAGTGTAATTAAGAACTTCTCGATGGGCTAAGTCGTAAACAAATAACATAAAACTCTTTAATGGGCTGGAAATAATTAAAAATACTTTTATATAATAAAAACAACAATTAAAACAAAGGATAATAAAAAATATTAATTAAATGTTTAAAATTTTAGACCATAAGACATGGTATAATTTTATGATTAAAAATCTGAGAAAATATTAACCACAAAAAACGTTTAAATTATATAATAATATTGCAAACTATTTTAGTACCAGAGTATGATTGTCTTTTGTCAAAATTATTATATTCTTATATTATGTACACCATTTATTTTATATTAAAATTAAATAATTATATAAAACATTAATTAATACTAGTAATTTATTCTTGAATTTAAAAAATGTACGTTTAAGCTGTAACTTTTTAATTTAAAATGTGTGACAATTCCAATGAACTTTATATATATATATATATATATATATATATATATATATATATATATATATATATAATGATATATTTAATATTAGTATTGCTAATTATTATAATAATTTTTTGTTGTATCTAAAATATAAAAATTTGTATATTTAAGATAAGAAAGTCCTATCTAAAATATTTTATATTTTCATAATAGATCATAAGTAACAAATATAAATACATAAGATGGGTTAAAATCTCAAAAATTTATTTGATTTAAAATTTCTAATTGAAAAAACTTTGTAATTTCTAAAAACTAAGTGTTTCTATCATAACTTTGATATAAAAAAAAACAAAAATGAAAAACCATTTACATTTTAATAGTACAGATCCTTAAAATAAAACTAAAACTATTATAGAAACCATACAACAAAATGGATGATTGAATGAAGTTTTCTAATTTTTATTGCAGTCTATTTATGTTCTTGGGGTAAAAGTAAAATCCAAAGGTTCAATGGGAGTCATGGTCATACTGGAATTGAATTTAATGTCGTTAATTGATTTATATTTGGTAGTCACCTTAAAATTCCTAATTATATTCGCAATTGTCACCTTCATCAGAACCATCGCATATTTATTACCTAAAACAACAAAAATTAGAACACACTTTTATGTATATATTAAAATACTTGCCGATACAATTCCTCGGCCCGCCCGAAAAAGGAATGAACGAATACTGGTGCCTTTTGGCGATCTCTTCGGGCAAAAACCGTTCCGGATTGTAAACCAACGGATCCGGATAAGTGTCCGGATCGCGGTGCAAGTTGATTATCGATATCGAGATGCCGGTTTGCGCCGGTATAATTTTATCGCCCAGATCTATATCGCCGGTCGTCTCACGACCGACCATTGGGGCGATCGGCAACAATCTCTGCGATTCGCTGATGCACATCTCCAAGTAGTTCAAGTTGCGGACGTGGTCCGGCTCGATCTCTTTAGTTTTGCCGATTATGTCCAGGACTTCCTCGTAGACTGTCTCCTGTAAACGGATTAGGCGTTTAAATTGAGCGTGGCATTTAACGGTTACTCACTTGGTATTTAGGGTGGATAGCCAAGAGACACAACGTATAAGCTGTTGTAAAGGATGTCGTGGCAGTTACCTAATTAAGGATAATTAGTTTTAACGCCGATTGTGAAATTGAGTTGGAAACTGTTACCGCAAAAATAAAGGATAAAACCTCGTCCTCTATGTGCTTATGAGTGTAATTGTCCTCAACGTTGGGTATGAGCTTTAAGTTGTCGAGCAGAGGTAGGTTTCCCTGTTTTTCTGCAATTTTTAAATCAAAATTATGCTGTAAACAAGAATAAATAATTTACCTGGTTCTAAAGCCAAAGCCTCGTTTGTCAGCTAAAAAATACGTAAAGTTATTAATAATTAATTATTTTTTTTTTAATATTACTTTAGTAACATTCGAATAGCAGAGCTGTTGCAGTTCCTTAGCACGCTTCGCCGCCGGGAAAAACTTAAAAGTATAGTCGTTGGCGTGTAACAAGCTGCCAAACCTGTCAACCGCTATTTTTTGAACTCTGTAATACAACAAAATAATCGATATCGTACAATAAAACGACCAATTTCACTCACTCTGATAGAGCGGACAAAAACTCCGGCTTGTCATCGCCTTTCACCTCTAATCCCAACATCGATTCTAAAAAAAATACACGATGGTAAGTGCAGGGATGAAAATTTAATGGGTACTAATTACTGCAAAAAACATCGAAGGATAGTTCTTCAAAAATTGCTTCGACTTTGTTTTTGTAATCGGGTGTTCTGAATTTGTCGAGGAGGCGGGTCGTGTATTCATAGAATGTGCTTGTGCTGTTGTTGATGTTCATTGGGACGAAGAGTTTCGATAGGATTTTTCGTATTTTTTTCCATGTGTGAACTGGAAATAAAAATTTTCACATAACATATTTACATAATTTGATTAATTTGAAAATGCTGTAAATATTATTGTAAATAATATTTTTCCAATAATTTAGAAAATAATTGAATTAAAATGTTATATAATAAATAATTTTCATGATTTTTCTTTAATGTTTAAAATTTTATATTATTTTGTAATTTCCATACTTTCCTTATTCCATATTTTAAATTCAATAAATAATCTATTATTTAAATTTTTAAAATATCAAATTCTGAAAAATACCTTGGGACCTAAATAAAGTTTTGTCGCCCTGTAGCTCCTTCAGAAGCCCATATTCGTTTAACTTGTCCAAAGAGAAGGGACTGTTCAGTATGACTTTAATTTCCTCCGGTTTCGAAGTGACATAAACCCTCCTAGGCAAATAAACCAGCGTGCTCTTTCCGTAGCGCTCGCAAATCATGTTCAGCGCCTCCAGAATACCTGAAATTGACATTTATTAACTTTAAAAAACTTAATTGGCCGAATAAACCTTACTTCCGTTAAAGTACATCAGATTCCCGATGATGGGTAGATAAAACATGGGGGTTGGGGTGCTGTAAAAGGCCTTGTACTGTTTTCTGTGTGCCCAGTTCCAAAAAAAATCCAGCGCAAAAGTCGCAACTATCACCAGCGCCACGATAATGGGTAACATTTTTCGCCTGAAAATTGTCCAGGTTTAGGGCGAAAATTAAATAACAAATCCACTCACCGTTATTCACACACTTGACACTTTTTCTGATGGAACGAAATTGTCCAACTGCCGTGTTTCAGTTTTATAGTGTTTGCGGTCGATGACGTATTTTTTCCACAATATTTTCTAGCAATATTTAAACAATGTAATAATTTTTTATATTTTTAGTCGCAGATGTTTATTTATCCAGATTTTAAATCTTGACATAATGTGTGTAATAATAACTAAATAATAATAATTAATTTTAGTGCTGTAGCAAAATACAAAATTTATTAAAACAAAATTATTCATAAATTTATGTCAGTACTATAAATATTATACAATTGTTGGTTTAGGATATATTGTAATATTGTATATAATTTATTTAAATTCGTCTGTTAAATGTTATTTTGCCGGTGTTAACCGGTTGTTGATTTTCTTTTACATTCTTGTTTTGTATTTCTTAGAATTTTCCACTTTTAAAAACCTATAAATTTCAGAAAATGGATATCATATATTTTTAATAAAATAATATGATACCACTTTTAGTTGAACAAACTAAAATAAGAAAGCAATAAATAAAATTATATTGTATATACACAAGATGTTTCCAAATTAGGTAATCAAAAAGGTGTCCTTTCAATAATGAAGAAAATCTAAATAATTTCAAATTTAAATTTCAAATTTTGTTTTTTCTTATATTTCTGTAACCTTTGGTCAAATGGTGTTTAAATTTGGTATTCATTATCCTAACATACACGCCTATAATTTAATATAATATACTTTATCCATAAACGTATAGACGTGTAGATTCAATAGGTTCCTCCTCTTATTTTCTCCTTATTTTCTATGCTACTAAATATTCTTTAAAAGTATTATGCTTTTATATTATTTGCATAATTTAGAAACAAAGGTACTCTTGACTGAATTTGATTAACACAGTTGAGATATTTCAGTTTTAATGTTTGAAAAAAATTAAAATAACATTAAAAAATAAACGTATACTCTCTCAGTATATTTATTTAAAAATAAAATATAGTATATTTCCACCTCTACTACAAATGACCTCATTTTGTGTTCATACTCAAAATCTGGGTTCGAATTTCATTTTGATCTAAATTATTTCAAACTTCGAGTAGAAGATGCTCCACATCCTGTATGAATGTCCCAGATATTTTCTATTGGGTTAAGCATTAATCACAGCAAGATAATTTCGGACATTATGGCTTTATGTGGAGGTGAATTACCCCGCATTAGTAAAAAATTGGACCTATAAAAGGAGCATAGACACGATGTTTTTCTAGAATGTATAAATATACCAATCAACATTAAGTTTCGCATTATTTATCACCATAAAGTCAGTAAGTAATGTTAACGAAACTCTTCCTCACGCCATAATTGAGCAACCATCAAAGTTACATTGAGCATATCTTTCATTTGGCCGGCGAAACGCACGAAGGCGTCTATCGCTTGTGTTCAAGTAAGGCCACGAACCGGAACACGGGGTTACAAATTATCTACCCTGAGCCGTTGTCGAATAGTTTCAATACTTATTCGAACCCCTTCTACGTTTTCTAACTGAGACTTTAAAATTCTTCTAAAATTAAAAGTCTCAAAAAATAATCTTGAGCAGGTCATTAGTCTCCATGTATTCTTGTAATATACGGGAAATGAATGTATGGGATACACCCAACCTTTCATCTATTCTGAAGCAACCCCAACCTTCTTTGACTAAAACAACCCACCCAAGGGGTTCCATTTCTAGATTGTCGTTGCATATTGATTATTAGCAAATATTAAAAGGAAAATGGGGATGGTAAATAAGTTCTAACGAAACGGCGTGCTGCAGGAATAGTTTAAAGTGGTGTACTAATTCATCAGAATCGGTATATTTCAAATAACACACTTTTTAAAAGTCATATACGAGAGTGTTTCAGAGTTAATATAAACAATGTACTATTTACTTAAACAGAAAAATTTATTTACAAATTTATAGGTGCTGCGTTAATTTTTTGAAATATTATTTATGCAAAGAATATCAAAGATTTCTTCTTATAATTATTTCTTCTAATTATTTATATAAATTTATTAGAAACATCTCGTATATGTTAATATTAATTTAAATTCCACCTTATAATGTATATGGCAAATCAACTAATACATTGTATGTAATATAAAATTAGGTCAGACTAGTTTTGTATAGATTACCCGAAGCTAAAAATAATGCAATGAATGTATGTTCGTCCGGTTCGTTCATTGAATAACCATTGTTTAGGGGTTGTTTCTACTTCCACATAAATCGAATAAATGTGTTGTACGATTTTACTCGTGGTTACATTTGCAGGAATACGATAACAACTGAATTACGAGATTATTCCATAATTTGTAATGTTTCAATTTTTTGTATTTCGTTGTTTTGCTACATAATAATTATTAAAAGGCGGCCGAAAAACCCTTTCGGTGACATAAAAGGGGCGACTTACGCATTCTTGAAATTAAATTTTCCCGTAATAAAATACATCTTTATTATATTCGCGCAGCGAAATTAATGGTGGTGTCATTCAAGTGTCAGCACCAGAATACATTTACATTATAGCCGAATGCCAGGAGCCAGACGGCAAAAAATTAAAAGTCCCTTTTTGCATAAAACACGTCGTGTGTGCGAATTTATTTTGCCCGTTCATAATTCCAGCTTTTTACGCCTCCCCCCGGGTCATCCGCAAGTGCATTGTCTCGGGAACGGTTTTTCGGGGGTTGGCAAAATCGATGGTTTTCGATCGAATTTGTAAAACTGTCACACTTCGACGTCTCAGCGGCGTTTATTGTTGGGCACTGCGTTCGTGATTCGCCTGCGGAATGGACGTGACCAGTAACGAACCATCCAGAATAAAAAAATTGTTGCCAAAAAAAAAAACTTTACACGAAAGGCTACTTTAACTAAATTAATGGATTCTTACATTTCAAGAGTTCTAAATTAGAGCCTCTAAATAACAATAAATATTAAAAATAATAAGAAACAAAGTTAGAATTCAATAATTAGAAATAACTAATGTATTATTGTAGGTTTTAATTTATCTATACAATTGTAAATTACAAAAAAAATATTTTTAATAAAAATTCTATTGCGTTTATTTATTAATAAACCTACACCTTAATGCTTCTTCATTAACAATTATAAACTTAATTATTAAACAATCAATTTTAGTGTTTCGAATAAATCCTTGACCATTGTTTGTTAAATTATGTTTAAGCTATATAATTATTTCACTCAGTTACTTCTAATATATTTTATGGTTCCGCATTTATGTGATTTTAATATGCATAACGCCAAAGTTAATGATGTTAAAGTATAGTTTATTTCTGTTGTGATTTCTAGACCCAACAGAAAAATTCACCGTACCGTGTCTTAGGTGAGTGGACGAAAACGGCGTCGCGACGCCATAAAACAATTTCGCCCGGCGCACGGCCAATTATCGCGAGTGAAAACCGACCGGACAAAGTGGCCCATAAATAAGACAAAACGAGATTAGAGGCGACCACACGTTGCCGACGTAATCTTTTGATAAGGGGACGCGCCGTGTGCTTTTTCCCGTACCCCCGTCGCATATCCACTGATAAGCGTCCCCCAGGATAAAACGTGTAATTGTCGGGTTGGACTTTGCTTAATCGGACCGGAGACGGATTCGACGAAAAATTGCAAAGTCCAAAACCTAAACGATTATCTTCGGTATTTTTAACTATTAGTTAATATTGATTGTTTTTAATTCCAACATTCAGATTGTGTCCAAAAACACAGCAAAATTTATGTGCACCTTCTCTGTCTTCGGCTGCGACTTTTTTACGTCCCAAAATTGAACGGCCGCGATTTATTTCGACCCCAAACCCGAAAATGATTTTCTCCCCGTCACGTTCTGCATATAAAACTGTGCCAGACATAAGTTGTTTTGACAGATGACACGTCCTCCCTTCGACGACAAAAAGAAACTCGCAGCAAACGATGCGGTCATATTTCACGCGGGGGGACGGGAAGATTAAGCGCGATGAACAGGGAATTAGTTGGAGCGAAGAAGTCGAGGGTGACAGATTAAATCATTAATGCGACGGAAGGACAACCATGCAATAATCAACGTGGACTATGTGTGGAAATTGTTTCCGAACAAAGGACCACGAGGATTCTATTAATTCTGGTTTTTTGCCACGGGTTATATATACAAGGGAGGATATTTATGAAGGTGGTGCGAGGGCACATTAATAAGACGAAAATAGAAATGGAAAAAGCTTTTTACTTTTTCATTTATTAAAAATTAATGACAAGCAGTTTTTTATGAATTTGCAGGATGTTTATCAACTGTAAATTTATTATTTAAAAATTAGTTTATAATAGGTTAATATTTATATCTCTAAATACAATTGATTTTCTTTATTTCTGTCTTTAAAAATTGATATTTATTAATTAAGATATCATTTTTAATAAACAAGTGTTTATGATTATTGAATAATATAATAAAGAAATTTTAATTTAGTCAATATCTAATAACAAAGTGATGTATTAATTATATATATATATATATATACCGGACGAAAAATGCTCTTCGTGTCTGGATGTTGTAAGAGATGGATGCACGACAAAGAGAGAAAAGTTTTGCCCGGTAGTAAGAATCCCTACTCTCAGAGACAATGCGCTGTGCTGGTGCGCGCCGGCGCACAATGTAAATTAATCTTTGCGAATGCATTTAGTAACTCTCCGTATGCGTAGGGATGTAGTTCGAGTTCTTCGGATGCTCCATTTAAATTCCGTAACTTTGTATAATTTTCAATCTGTAAAATGAAATATTTTTTGAGGGTATATCAAAAACAAAAATAAGTATTCTAAAAATAAACTACTTTTTTGAAAATAAAAATGTATCCCAAAAATTAAATAAAATATACTAAAAACAACGTCTGCGGAGACGAACCGCATGCTAAACGCAGCAAAACCAAATGATCCCCTCCAGTCAGTTCGGCCCGCCCACATAATTGCATGTATATCTTTCCTTTTTGTTTACAAAGGGGTATTGATGTTCCGTCTCAATATGCGAGTAGACACGCTCATCATTTTTGATACGGTATATATAATTTCAGTT
The DNA here is from genome assembly GCF_024364675.1 of Aethina tumida. Taxonomy (NCBI): domain Eukaryota; kingdom Metazoa; phylum Arthropoda; class Insecta; order Coleoptera; family Nitidulidae; genus Aethina; species Aethina tumida. Next base: position 14,802,028 of record NC_065437.1, on the reverse strand, counting down.
AAATTAAAAATATAAATAAGCTACGAAATAATCTTCAATATTTTTCAACAACACTTAATATAATTTTAATTTAATTCAAACGTGAAAAAATAAACATTAAAATTAATCGATTCTTTCATTAGAAACTACACATATAAGGCATAAATAATAAATATTTAGTAATTATAATAAGTATTAATATTTATGTAAATCTAATATGTACATATATTATTTTAGTTGAATATTTATTACTATTTAAAATGTAAATATTTAATGGAAGCACGGCTAAACTAAGAAAGAATTTTCAAATTTGTGTTTGTAACCGGAACCACGGAACTATATAGAAAAAATTGAATTAAATGAATTTTTTGTTAAATTAATTCTTTTCACAAATGTGTATTAAAATTATAAAATTATACATAGAAAACAAATTAAATCAGTTGTAAAAAAAGTTTTCTTATTTTTGTTAATATTTTTGTAGGAACAAAAAAAAATTAAAAACTAACACCGTATTCAAAATTATAAGCTACGATTAAACCATAAATTATCAAAAAATAAAATAATTTATTTTACACATACACATATAAACTAATTAACTAAACTAAAATATATGAGTATTTTAGTTACAGAAATCTAATAAAAATTACTAATGAAAAAAATTGTTGTCTAAACAGTTTTTTATATTTTGACAAACATTTTTATAACTTTTTAATTATTTTTCCACAAAACTTAATATAATTTCAACTTAATTCAAATGGAATAAAATAATCATTAAAATTAATTGATTCTTTCATAAACGGCATAGATAAGAAATATTTCTCTATTATAATAATTATTAATATTTGTTTAAATATAATGTGTACTTCAGTAATATCAATTGATTATTTATTATAATTAAAATATAAATAGTTAATAGAGACTAAGAAAGAATTTTCAAAATAATATTTGAAATATTTATCCACGAAACTAACCAGAAAAAATTAATATGAATAATATGAATTAATTAATATATAAAATTATACATAGAAATCGAATTTATCATTGAAACTTTACCATAAAAATTACCAAACAGAAAAAATTGTATTAAAATAAAATATCATTTTAAATATTAAAGTATTGTAAGAATTAATTATAAATAATAATAATATAGTAAGGACCGACACTCAAAATTAAAAGCTATTATTTAATTATTAAAATTAATAGAAAATAACTAAGAAGAAAAAACTGTTGTTTTTTACTTTTTTATTAATTATAAAAATCCATTTTTTAAAAATTTTTAATAACTAAAAATAACAAAACACATTCAAAATTATAAGCGATAATTAAACCATGCAATTCTTAATTAATTATCAAAATATCATTTTTTTCTTACTATTACTAAAATCTAATAAAAAATAACTAATAAGAACAAGTATTTGTCAAAAAATTTTTTTCAGGAGCGATCATTAAATATATGTTTTCAAAGAATAAAATATATTAAATTTGCTTTATTTAGGCAACTAAAATCAAATCGTAAAGATGTTTGTATTGTGGGTTGCCTAATATTTAGCACATATCCGACACGAAACGTTTTCAAATTACTAAAACAAAATACAGCATAATTTTCGAGCAAGACAGGAAATTGGTTAGAATAATCACAATTCACCGTAAACCTAATAAAGGCAAAACAAATACGGCCGCTAAATTTCCTGCAGTGGGACAAACGTTAACGGTGGAATCAACAGGAATGGCAGCAATGCTAATTAAACAGCGCACATTTTATTACTCAATTTAAATTCATAACGCGGGATAAATAAACGAAACGTCCAGCGTTGTTAATAGCGGGGTTAATTCGGAGTGGATATAATTTATTGTACCGAGGGGGGTCGGCGGACGCCGATAAGGGTAACGGCCGTACCTTATATCGGTTGTTACGGCGGTGATTGATGGAACGCCGAAGATGTTTTAACCGCACGTGCTAAATCCGTCGGATTTCACGATGCAATTGCAATTTGCGGGCGGACCGTGAACCCGGAAACGGCCCGATTGGTATCCCGAGTTCGCGAACTTCGATCATAACTTTTTGGGATTAATTAGTCCCCCGGTCGGTTCGCGATTTATTAACGGTCTATTCGGTTGGCCTACTTACTTTGAATTAGTGTCATAATGCATCTTTTATGGATCCTGTTGGAATTAGAATGTCCCGGGCGATTTTGAAATCGATTCCCGGTTAAAACTGTTAAAATAATAGTGGTGGGCAAAAGTATGGAACAATTTTAAGAAAATTATTATTTTTGATAATCTCGATTTATTGAAAATTCGCTTTAAGATATCGTATAGGACTGATGTTTAGAAGATGGTCAATATTTTTTCTAGTAGTGCATTTCCAATTATTTGCGTTTACATTCTTGACGTTGGACAAAAAAATGAAATTCTTTGTTTACAAGAAACCTAAACGAATTCAGTTTTCGTTAAACATGAAAACTTTCAGTGTCTAAAGATGGATAATAATATATACACTATCGCTCATATGTAGAGCAACAAATTAAAAAACATAATCATTTTACTAAAAGAACAATTCTTTTTAATTTAAATTAATTTTATAATTAATAAGCGTCTAATCATTTCGAACCTCAATTTATATACGGATATCTTTATTTACGTAGTTTTCATACAACATTTTATTTCGGGCAGGGTTGATAAGTAAAGCAACCAAACCCTATATTCAATACAATTGATTTTATAATTAATTTCTGTGCCCAACATCGTTCCTTAAAGCTAAAAATGCCTAGAAGTGTCCATTTAACGATATAAAGTAAATAACAAATTGTACAAAAGTTCCAAATTGCAGTAGATTTAAATTTAAACAAATCGATCATTTCAAGGACGATTTCCAATTTTAACAGAAAGAATACTCTGGAAGAAGTTCCCAAAAGAAGTAGAAAATGCAAGATTAACAGAGCTGTGGACAGGAAAACAAAAACGCTTGTTTCTCGCAACACTTTTATCAGCACATCCCGCATAAATCAAAAAATAAACGAACTCAGTATATTGGTAAGTACCATAAAACGAAGACTAAAAAAAGCTGGTCTCTGGGGTACAAAACCAACAAAGAAGCTCTTCATTTCTGCAAACTACTATTTGCAAGAGAACATGTGAACTGGACAGATGGGTAATGGAAAACAATTTTTTTTCGGATGAAAGTTGGCTCCAATTATTCATAGGTGAGGGGACCCATTAATGAAAAATATAATCCCAGGTACACTAAACCCACACTGACATTCTCTAGAATCATATACTTTCATTTGACGAAGGTAACATTAATTTAAGGTGAACCTTCCAGCATGACAACGATCCGAAACATACGTCTAAGTTAGTTAAAGAATGGTTCGCTTCTCAAAGAGTACGTGTCATGCCTTGACCAGCACAAAACCCAGACCTCAATCCAAAGGATAACTTTTGAAAAGAGTGAATGAACTATTTGTCAAATATTAATAAATACCTAACTAAACCCACTAATAAACAATTATATTGATGTATTGTTTTTATCAAACATACTGCATAACCGACAATAATGTGGATATTTAAACGGACACTTTTATCGAGAAAAATAAAAGTTTCTAAAATTGCTCTACTTATGAGCAATAGTGTATATCAGAAGACTTGAATCAACACAAATTAACCTGGAAAAAGGTTTTCAGTGTAGATGGTTCTAATTGAACTTTGTGATGTTATGTGAAACGAAGCTATTTGGGTGCATAGCTGTGAAATAACCTTATATAAATAAACGTAACCGCCAGAAATCATGTGGTATAAACCCCAAACATGTGGAATTTAGTACAATGGAGTGATGAAACCAAGTTTAAGTTGTCTAGATCAGATAATAGACAATATGGAAGGAAGCCAATTGGAACGAGACAAGATTTTAAACATCAAAAACCAACAGTTAAACACGGTGATGGAACTATCACAGTACGGAGATGGTTATACCACATCTCAGCATCTGGTACTACTCCCATAGTACGAATTGAAGACAAAATGAATCATTTTGTCTATAAAGATATCTTCGAAAATCATAGATTGCTTTTGGTTTTTGGATCAAATGGTGGATGTTCACCACGACATTTTGGAATTAAAAATCCGATAAAAAACACCATCAGCATAGAGGATTTGTGGCAAGTCATACAAGAAGAATAGGCAAACATTCATGTAGAAGTGTGTCGCAATCTTGTCGTTTCGAACAATTATTAAATAAATTGGTTATGCTACCAAATATTAAATAAATAAACTACTTTCAAATTTATTTGATGTATATGATAATTATTCCATACTTATGTCCATGACCATTTTTTATTTAAATGTATTTTAATAGTCTTTTTTACAAATTATCATTCATAACTACATACATACATATAAATATATTCTAAATTCTATTCAAATAAATCTAATAAAATGAAAAATAAATTAAAAATTATTCCATACTTTTTACCATCACTGTATGTAAGTATCGTCGAACTAGATATAACAGTTAAGTTATAACTAATTCGACGAAAAATATGAAAAATGAATATTGGGAAACTGAAATTGTTTTTAAAATATCATCCTTATGCAACTAAGGTTACATACATTGAGAAAAAATTAATATATTTTTATGTTATTTTGATATTTCTTGACAATAATTTAAATTTATAATTATTTTTGAGTAGGTCTGATTAATTTTCAAAAAAATCGGAATAAGGAAAAGAGGCTATAAAAACCAACAAAAATTATGAATTATGATTTATTAGATCATTTGATTTTTATTTTATCAACAGCTGCATTAATTAAATTTAATTATTAATTATATCAATTTTAATAAAATAATATAATAACAATAAGAAAAAATAAATATTAATTATTATAAGTAGTCGAGACTTTTATTGTCATTATTTTAAAATTTAAAATAAAAATAGCAATAATGAAATGAATGAAAAATTATAAAGAAATTTCCAGTTACTATCGAATTCCAGTCCATCATAATGATTAATACTTAAAATAAATTATTATTGATATAGAAAATTACAGGATTTCCTACATCAATAATAATTGATGGCATTTGAAGATCAAGGTCTATGAAAAGAAACAAAAAAGACAATAAATGTGTCAGTGAAATATAATTAATAATAATCAATAATGATCAACATTTATTTTATGCTATTTATGATGAAAATATGTAGTTACATTCAAATTAATTAAATTTAATTATTATTGACATTAACTTTAATGTAAATGTTGTCATAACAAAGAATAAATATGTAGGCAGATGCATTTTGATTTGAATTATTATCATATTAGTAATTTCACATATACATTTAAAAACGAAATTACGTCCAAACTAAACAATTACAATAGTAGTAAATGATGGTCAATTAATGGTATTCAATGCATTTATATGTAATCGCTTGTTGTACCTCCCGCAAGGACACATTTATTGTTAAACAAATAATTAGGTTTGAAAGTTCACTGTCAATTATTTGTTTACCGGTGCATTTGCTATACAAATAAAATTAATGCGTATCGATTCCCGTTTCGCATAAAATTTAACGACCCAAAAAAAAGTATTTTTACTAATTAAACATTTCTCTGTTTACATTAAAAATCATCTTTCTTAATTAGTGGATTAATGGCTGCTTTCTCATCAAACTGAGCGTAAAACTTTTAAAATATTTGCGTTACGCTTTCTTTGCCTCACTTTTATCGGTACCTCCAAATTATTTTTACGGAATTATTGTAATTGGAATTGGGTCAAGTTTATGTGCATGGAATATTTATTTAATTGGTTACCGAAGCAAATTAACTTAGAAATGATCTAATGGGAATCCTTATGATATTCACGGACATGTCAATATTTATTCCCGCCCCATTCCTGCATTATTTTAATCGCGATAAGAACCGGAAGGGAAGAAATTACTTATTACAAAAAAGACGACGCCGTACCGGTTTTAGAACGTAACAATGTGTTCAATTTTACTCTAGTAGGTAAAAAGTGGCTAAACTGTAGCGGAATTAAATTAAACCCCGGATTTCTTGTGCCCGAACACAATAAAACCTGCTAATGAAAATTCTTTGAATTTTATCTCGCAAACAAGGACCACTGTTTGTACGAATTAAACCGGAAAGATTTATGTTTCCGTACGTAATTTTCGAACGACTGCCCCCCTCAAAACGGGAAAACTTTCGACTTTTTTTCCCCACCGGGCTTTGTCCGTGCGGCACTGCAACTCGCGACTATCGCATGGCAAATCGTCGTCGCTTACGTCTTCTATTATTGCGAACGCCATCGTAAACTATTGCACGTTAATTTTTACTACGGCGTCCAACAAACCGTATCAGTGTGTTTGTTCACGGACGCAGTTACACATTTCGCTAACATGTGATAAAACAAACAAATTTCAGGCACGTAGTGTGGTGTGTAAGTAAACGTTCCGCGTTTTGCCAGGCGGTTTTTCATCTTGTGGTGTTATTATGGTTTCGGTGGCGAATGGGATACTCAATAGGCTTGGTAAGTTTTCAAGCAAATATTAGCTATATTTTTTTATTTTTTACGTAGATAATAAGGATAAGATTATAAGTTGCCACAAATGCTGAATTTTATAGTTTTAAAAATCTTCCAAATATATTATGAAAAACTGACCTGTGAAAAGTGTCCGGAGTTCAATTTTTATAAGTCGTCGTTTTTGGCAAACAACATTTGAATATATGAATGTTCCCGCGATACCAACAAAGACTGACATTTGATAAAAGTTTAGAAACTTTTTTGTTTGAATTTATACTATCAGGCTATAAAGATTATTTAGGTACTTTTTTGCCAAAATTAATGCACTTTAAATTTCGGGCAAACTTTTTTTGAAACAAAAATTGTGCTTAAGATCTCTGAAAAAATATAATAAATATATACATTAATAAAACAAACTATTTCTGTTCATGAATGAATAATTAGGTTTCTTGCTTAAAATTTTCCATTTAATTCTTCTAGATTTAAGGCGATTAAATATCAGCAAAAACAAAAATATCATTTATCTGGCTAAGGATAATATAAGATACTATAAAGTAATTAAAATAAATTAATAAAGTTATTAATTTGTTGATCCATTTTAGCATTAGTAATTTAGCTACGCAATGTTCCTTAAATATTTATTAAATGTTTAACAAACATTTAATTGCAATAAAAATTTCCATTCAATAAGATATTGTCTCGTCCCCAATTTATAATTTTGACTGAATTGAGTAGATTTTTTTTCATTTTTTTACTACTTAAACCAGTTATAATTTAAAAAGATTTATCAATAATTTTATAAAATATTAATAATAATAATTACGGAGATTTCCAATAAAATCATGAATTTTCATGATTCATAAATGATGATGAATCGAAAATCTTAATACCAAAATGTTCAGTGTATAAAAAATAAGCCTTTTAAAATCCAATTCATGAAACATTCGATACAAAGATTTTGACACTTTTCAATAAAAAAAAAACGAATTTACGTTATAATAACAATTCAATCTATTTTAAAAAAAATTTAAGATATTATATTATTATAATATTTTATATTTTAATTTTAAGTAGCAACGAACAATTAATTTATTATTACTTTATAAAACGTAATATAAAAATATTTTACCAATATTTGAAATAAATTCAATATCAATATATGGAAAAAATTACTAATTGTTAGCAAAAATATAAGAATATTTTTGTTTTTAATGATGTTAATTTCTTTGAATTAGAGTGAGAAACGTGTAATGTAAAAAATAATGCTTCTTATATTACTTTTATTTATTATAAATAGTAATACATCAGTGTAATAATAAATTATCATTTATTCTAAGTTTTTGATGTTACAGACAGTTTAAATAAGTTAATCTATCATCTTGTCATCTATATTACAAACAGTTGAAAGCTGGACACCCTTATAAAATTTGCATTTTTTATTTATTTTTCAACATTGTTTAAGTTTCTTCTATCTATGGCTATCAAATTTATTAATAATAAGTAATAAAAAATTTATTATTGATTATGAACACGCCTATGAGTCAATGTAAATACTAAAAATCGCGTATCTAAATAATATCAACGATGTTGGCACAAATATTTTCGAATCATTTGCAATAAAATTTCAGATAAATGTTTATATTGAATATTAACAAATCATGTTATTAAAAGGTTTCTTGACAGCTTATTTTTTTAAATTACTATTTTTAGTACATTTTTTGAGACTCACATTTTCACATTTCTTATCAAATTATTATCTTTATCCCTACAGAGAGCTTTCCAGCATTTAAGAAACACCCTGTATACATATTTTACAGATTTTCGATTGAAATAAAATAATTTGTTACATATACTTTTCACCCTGGACTGAATCAATTTGCTTCGAGATATCAAAAATTCGAGTTATCGAATAATTTTTAAGAAAGGTTCTGGATAAATATTTTTCTGCCTTGCCTGGTAGTAAAAATAAAACCCTGAAAACTATATTATAATTTAATAAAATATGAATTTATTGACTTATAAATACTAAACTCTTTTCAAATTATTTAAAAAGATACAAAATATATTGTTAAAAAAGTCACTAGTCAAGTTTGTTGTGTCTGTAACAATGCGGTAACCTTAAACTTTGAAACAACAGACACAAACAACGTCGTTTATTTATATAATATTTTGTTGTTCAATTATCATATTATTAAAATTAGGACAACAATAAGTTAAGTACGATCAGCAAGATAACACATGCACAAATCGAAAAAATCGTGCTGAATCGTTTACTGCACAAAATACCCAACGATTTCTTTTTGTTTGCTATCACATGTTGTGATCTGGGCTAATCATATTAATCTTGTCTTGGAACATCGCACCTCCCTTAAATCTCACCCCGCACGTGCACCGTCACAGTACCGAGAGGGGCGCATAATTCATGCGGAATTCCAGTTTCCAGCGCCCACCAATTATAAAAGCGGCCGGCGCTAAATCAACGGGACAAGCTCCGGGAGATGAGAGAGGGTTAATTACCGGGATGTCACGACGCGACAGATATAAATTGTACGTGTGTCGCTGAAAGAATCGTCCCCGATCGAACAAAAACTTAATATCGATTTCATAACGCTCTTAATGATAAAACATGACAATTTTCTAATTACAAGTAATTAGTTTTAATACAGGAAATGCATTACAAGCTATTTTTTTGTACGAATAGTGAACATGTTCTCATTACAACATAATTACGTTCGGACCGCGTTCTAGTTAGTTTAGCGGAAATTTATTTACAAATATTTGTTTATATCGATAGTGCAGATAAACAGGAATTTAATTAACACGAAACACAATGATCTACAAAGTTTTACTGTAATCGAATTAATAAAATTTATCCCAACATATTAGTTAATTAATTAAAACAGCGATATTTGTCATATTTGTTGAAGCAGGTATTAATTGGTCTCGTTTATTCATAAACATTGACATTGAACTCGGAGATGTTTATTAATGTCATTCAACCTGTCGACGTTTAAAAATAAAAAAGTATAACAAGTTAATAACATTTTTTTCTTCTCATCATTTTGTTTTAATTGTTGTTCAGTTATGTATGACTAATTTGTAATTCTTGCAACAGTTAAATGCAATGCACAATAAATAATACTTAACTTTTTTAATTGTGCTGATTGAACTTTTAGCGGTATCATGTTTATGCATGTGTGAAATTAATAAATAGTAAAAAATACATTTTTTTAAGTTACTGCTGTGAATGTTGATGAAGTAATGTTAAATGTTTAGTTTCCTATAAATAAACATAACAATTTTCTTAAAAAAAAATACCATTAGACAGAAACTTTTCAGTAAATTAAAAATTTACGTTTTATGTTCAAAAAGCAATTAAAACATTTTAGGTACTTGACATTCAATTTAATGAAACTTAACTTTAATCGAAAACTAATAATTAATTAATCGCAAGTTTGTTCCAACTATCGCATTTTGGTGTCTCTGGCAGTTTTAGAAATATCTGCAGGTACATTTCGATAATTAATTTGTTATTAGTTTATAAAATGTAAAATTAGAATAATTCAGTCATATTTGAAGTAAATTTAAAATTATTAATTAATCAATTTTTTATGTCAGTTTTAACTCCTTTGGATTAAAATGAGAAACATTATAGATAAAAAATAATGCTTCTTATTTTACTTTTATTTATTAGCTATATATGTTAAATATTTATTTAATTTTATTTAAATACAGGGATATTCAATAAAATTGTTACAGTTTTCATGATTCATAAATAATGATGATTCCTTTGAATCGAAAATTTGAATACCAAAATGTCCAGTTTCTAAACAAAAAAAAAATAAAATTTACGTAATAATAACAATTCCATAAACTATAATATTTTAAATATTTAAAAAAAATGTTACTACTTGTCATATTTAAAGTAAATTTAAAATTATTTATGGAATACATTCTAAAAATTAATTAACATACTTAAAAAATTAATATATTTTTTGCAACAACAACTTTTTAATAACAACAACTTTTTAATAATTTTAGTTTCTTTGGATTAACGTATAAGATAAAAAATAATACTTCTTATTTCATTTTTATTTATTATCAGTCTTTACTGATAAAGATTTAAATCAAATAAATTAATTTATCGCTGTCATCTATGTGGGCAATTTGAAAGTGGGACACTCTCATAAAATTTGTATTTTTTATTCTTTTAATATTTTTTAAAACCTATTAGGTAATTTTTTAGACATGAAAAATGATGAAATCATACTTTTTTCTTTTAGTTCAGTAGTCTATGAAATAAACTGTCAAAAATAACACAAATTATATTATTTTATAAGAATATTAGAATATTATACTAATAATACCATACTCATTATACTATACTTAAATTAGTACTCTTAAAACATAACTTAAAAGTTCATTGTAAAACTAATTAACTCTATTCGGAAATTAACCCAGAACAATTGTTAAATATAATCACGACAAAAATATATAATAGATTCATTGAATTAAACGGTGAATTGGTAGATGCAAATAAAATATGGATATTTACAGTCTTAGTATAGGTATAATATTGTTAGTATAATATTCAATATTCTTGAAAAATAAGATAATTGGTGTTATTTTTCAAGAATAGTTAGTTAATATGCACAATTTTTTTTATGAAACTTGGCTACATCCATTTCAGAGAGTACATAATCCTGTCCTTAGATTTTCTGTAAAAAATTTTGCATGATTTACTTAATTTTCATGTCTAAAAAATTATCAAATTTGATAAAAACTAGCTGAACCTTTAAAACTGATAATTTAACAAAATTTACAAAAGCATGATTTTTATCCAACGTTTTTGGGTAAAATTTAATTGTTTTTCTCTTGAAATAGGAAAATTGTAATTTTCGGCGTACTTTAAACATTATAAATGTTTAAACGTAACTATTATAATGGGAATCTATTAATTATTCGTAAGTTGGCTTGTACAAAACCATCAAAATATTCCGCAGGTATTATATTATACCGTAATATAATCTAGATATAAATTTCTCATATATCGGTGAACAAGTAATTTTCTCCCGTTTCATTTCCCCATTTTCAAAGGGGTGAATTACTCGGTTAAATGCATAATGGTAAATTACGAAGGTAATTATGACAATTATCCTCTTACACATGTGTTGCAGAAAACAAGATGAGTGGCTGCAAAATTACCTCTGGATTCTGTGATTAAATTGGTTAGTGGAACGATACGTACGCATTATGCTCTGTTAAGAAGTCGAACAACGGTGGATTAATTATTTAATTTGTGTTCGGGTGTTTCCTACATTTAATTTTAAAAAACTATATATAAATTGTGAGTGGTTAGATTTAGACAATTATGTTTTGAAGGACGCACATGTATCGTTATCCTACTTTTCGAAATTATGCAGTCGCGTTTAATTTGCAATTTAAAATCGCTTTGATAAGGACACAAAAGTCAACAATTAAATTATAAAATGTCACGAAGTGTGCATCTTAGTTTTTAGAACAGAAGTAATTATATAATAATAATGGCGGAATAATCGGTCCATAAACTTAACGCACAGTTAGAGATAATTATGTGATACGGTTTAATTTATTCGACCTTTCTCCCACTTAACACAATAACGAATATTGCCTATTCAAATTTAATACGATTTAACACCAACTGATAGAGTTCACTACACAAATACTTTTTACTCGAATCACATACTGGGTTTAAGTAATTGTTGTTTGAGGGTCCATTAGCATAGGTGCGATAATTTTCAGGTGTTTTTTCTGGGTTTTACACATTTCAGTGTAAATTGTGACACTTGTCAAACAAACAAATTAATTTTGTTTTGTCCCATCGAGAATTCTCCAGAAATTGTAATAAAACCTTTCAGAAGGATTAGCAGTACTGAACGATGAAGAGGATCCGTGGAGCACCTTCTCGATAGCCGTGTACCTTCTCATCCCCGTGGTCGCCCTAATAGTTTTATGGGGCAGAAAAGACATCCGATCGCGACTTCTGCTGCAGCTGGACCGAAACTGCATATCAGGTAAATTATAAGCAGGATATTAACGTTTCGGCAATTTCCAACTCGTCTAATATGCAATCACCGGCCAAATTACTATTAAGTCGACACGCCCGTTCATTTCGGACGGTTTATTCAGCTTGTTAATTGGAACGAAATGCTGTTGTTTCTTTAATTAACTCACGGTAGGCAATAATATGTTTGAATTCCTTATTTTTTATTGAAATTTTGTTTCTGGATGCATGGACTTTGTCCGCATCCTTTGTGTCCAGGCAGGCTGAGACGAAAGTGTCTAATGTCCGGAAACACATCAAAGAGATATATCCGGAACAAGCCGACCATTAAAAATTCGAAGTTGCGACCCGATCACCCGAAATAATGCGATATCATACAAGCCAAATAACTATAAACATTTCAGATACACTCCTTTGTGTTTTATGGGATTTGCTACAAACGAACTAAACTACTGCAAAATTCTCCACGTAATAACGTATCAATAGATAAAATGTAAGAGCCAAAATGAAAGTATATTTTTACTATTTAATTATTTTAAGCAAATATTGATGATTTGTCTTTTGTGTTAATATCCAGTAGTGGCCATATTTATAATAATGTTTTAATTAATAACATCTCAAGTCTCTCTGTGAATTTAACTCGATTATTTACTGGCAGTCCTTAGCTTATTATTTGATAGAAGAAAAAAAATATAATTCAGCGTTACCAAAACGAAGAACTAAATATGTTAATCGTTTCCCATATTATTAAAAAAATTTGGAGAAACTGGGCAAAAAATTTGTTGAAGTTCAAAAATTAATAACTGGATAAATCGAATGTCATAAAACAAAATCGTCAAGTGAATTTACTGTGTGAGGATGGTTAGTGGATGGAAGTTCATATGAACCCAGACCTGCAAGAAAAATCATGGTTTCTAATGTTCATGCAATCCAAACTCATCTAATTAAAATTAACCACTCGAAATTTATTTGTGTTTCCGGGAAAGTATCACTACCATAACCAATTAATAATGGACCAATTTCACACTTTCTTTATGCAACATTTATTATAAAACTTAATTATTTAACAAGTGAAATCAAAAATACTTTTTTATACGCTCTATAATCTTTAGTGCTTTTAAATTGCATAAATGATTAATAACAAAAATCAGCCTACCTTTCTGTCCTCATACATATTCCAAAATTTTTCACAGTGTCTTAAACACCATTAAATTAATGTTCCTTTTAGTGTTTTGTCCGTCACTGAGCAAAAGAGAGAAGCTCCTGAAATGGGCCAGTGGAAGACTGCCGGAGAATTGGTCCTCGCATCTGAGGACCCTTTCAGGTGGTATCGGGGAGTTTTGGAACGACGGTTCCCTGTTGTGCACCCTGATAAACACAGCTGTCCCGGGTGCCTGCCCCAACCCCCACAGACACTGGAAGAAGCCACCCATCCATGCCCAGATCGTCGCCCACAAATATCTTGGAGTCGACCAGGTAAAAAAATCTAATCCAACTGAAAAGTGTAATTGAAAATATTATTGTTTTATAGAATTTCACCGATAAAGATTTATCTGGGAAGTTGACCATGATACAGGAGCGAAGATTTATTCAGTATCTATACCAGATTTATATGGCAATGAGCAGCTTGCAATCTGCCAAAGATTTCAGCGATGCAAAATTCTCCCACGAGTACGTAGCCAGAGGAATGGGACTGTACGCTGGCGAAAGATACAGAAAGACCACGTTTTATTTGTACCCCAACAAAAGAACGAGGTTGATTAACCACATCAACATTTCGATTCGAGGACCTTACACAACGTACGGCAAAACTGAGATTAAATATCCATGCATTATACCACACATCAGCATAAACGATTCGAAAAACAAAAAAATGCTTAAAGAATCGCGAAACACTTCTATATTTAGGTCGTTTAATCTTGGAATTGGTCCGTTTTTAAACAAGGAGGCTCTGGAGAACAACAACGACATTCCCATAGACGTGGAATTTGAACAGGATCGAATCAGAGTCTCGTACATACCGAAGAACTTCGGCATGTACGAAATTTTAATATTTTGCGACGGCGAAGTCATACCAGGCACCCCTTACAACATTCACATCGTTAATAGTACAACCGACAAGTGCGACTCGTTTGACGAAGAAACAGACAATAAACAGAAACCTGAAAGAAAAGTAAAACGTTTGCCGAAAATTACGCCTGTACAAGAAAAACCCTCGGTCGATTTTTCCAGCTCTTACGACATTCCCACGCTAACAGTAGAGGAAATTATAGATGTGCCACAAGAAACTGGTAAAATTTTGGACGTAACACCAGAGAAAGTAATGCAATTTTCAGGCAAATCTAAAAACTTCATAAACCAAATTGAAAACAACAACAAACTAAAATCAGCAGTTGACGAAGACAAGTGTGTTAAATCATTCGTGGGCGTGTCTGAAATACAAACAATTCTCGCGTCTGATGCGGATCCTAAAATAAATAATCCCGAGTGTAATAACAGCAAAATTAATTCATCCCAAGAAGACAGTGTAGAAAAAAAAACTGAAACCTCAGCAAATACTTCCCCAATATGTCCCGATCATATTGTCCCCGAAGTACCAAAAAGAAAGTTAACTTTGTCTGAGAAAAGGAAGTCGTTTAGAAAACAAGACTCAGTAGAAGACCTAAACTCCACATTTTCATTTCCAGAAAATGAGTCCAACTCCAAATCGTCGTTGGACGAATGGGAGATACAGGAAGAGAAAAGTTACATGAAAAGAGAAATTTCAACCGCAAGAAGCCTGCCTAACATCTCGTCATCGAGTCCAGAGAATAAGCAGTACTTCTCAAAGAATCGAGCGTTCTGGGAGACCCTCTCGACATCCAGTTCTGGTTCCTTCGTTAACATAACGAGGTGCACGTCAAGAACTCCAACCAAAAGCATTACATTCAAGGAAAACTTGTGCAAGTCCTCGGATGATTTGTCGAAAGATATTATGCAGCATCAGGAAATCAAATCATTCAAGTCCATTGATAATTCGTTGGATTATTGCACCATTTTTTCGATCGAAGAACGCAAACAGTTCCTGCTCAAGAACGAATACGAAAAGGAGAAAATGAAGAGCAGATCTCTTAAAAAACTGAACGTAGACAACAATAAGTACAATAACACGGACGTACTTAACAGTCGCGTTCAAGAGGACGAAAAAAGTAAGTGAACACAAAAACTTTAGTTTTTAGAATACTATTTCTTGTGTTTCAGATCTCTACAACCACAAACATGAGGACGAAGATAAGGCGATACAAATCCGCAACAACAACTTCATTCAAAACGACTTGGAAATTGAACACGAGGGAAAACTCAAGACGCATTTCAAAAAATCGATACAATACTTCAAAAATTTAGAAAAATCTATAACGAAAACGAAACCTAAAGACGAAACAAATCCGGCTCCGAAAGTTAAAAGGCGAACGGGAAGTTTGAAGTTGTCGCAGCAGCTCAGCAAATTTACAGAATTCTTCGGCAAAAGTGAAATCAACGGGGGCTCCACCTATCCCAGAATCGAGGGCATCAATGATGACTTCAAGAAGTCGAGAAAAAGTGTCAAATCCTTATTTGACGTTTATTAAGTAGACATGGTTGTATATTTTTAGAATTTGGTCGTTTTTTATGGATGTATTTTTTATTTATTTAAATTATTGAAATATAATTTTGTTAACAATTATTGTGTCCTTTTTTGATATTTCAAATTTGGCGAAAGAATCAGTAATATTTACAGGAGCACGTAATTATAACAACTTCTTAAAATATGTTAATTTTAATTGAATTGAATTTATTGTTATGTCCTCTATGCAACTGGTCAATTTAATTTAATTCTTGAAAAAAATGGGAATGTTTTTCATTCGTTACACAAAATTAAAGCAACATTTTGCTTTGTAATATTTCATTTGAGATAGTTGAGTGACAGCTATGTAAAATACATGGTGAATTCGCAAAACTACTAATGTGATGGATGAGTCTAAATTTAATTTATTAGACGTCCTTCAGGGGCAATAGCATATAAAAAGTTTCTTGTACCCATAATGAAACACAGTGATGGTTCAGTTGTTGCATTGTTCATCAGATAGGACAAGAATTTGCTTCCAAATCCAAAATTGTGTGGAACTGGTTAAAATATTAAAGTATAGATATTTTATCTTTATATAAAAACATCAGTTGATAACCAAATTGGACATAAAAATTATACAAATTTAAATACTTCACAGTCATTCAAAAAGATTAGAACAATATGTCATATGTTTTAAAATGTTTATCTCTAGAAGATCTGTTGAATAAAATAAAAATTCCTTTCAAAATTATGTCTATCTCAATTTTAGAGAATAAAAAATATTAGTTTATAAAGTAGAAATCAATATTATTTTAATAGTTTATTTTTAATAAAATAATTATGACCATAATATTTAAAATTTTAAAAAGTTACCATAATAATGATCACTACTGTAGGCAAGTGCGCAGTATTTTTTATTTTAATGTGTAGTAAAATGTTTTAAATATTGTTTTACTTGATGTGTTGTTCTATCATGTTGACAGTAGCATGTAACACTGCAATAAAAAATCATTTCAATAAAAAATTTCATATTTAAAGTTAAAAAAACTGTAAGTAAAATAAGAATTTTTTTAAAATATATTAAAAATGTTTAAATAACAATTCCTACCATTTGCAGCTATAAATATATATCCTCAGCATTCCACAGTTAAAGAACACTTTCAGTTTCAGCATCCAGTTTTATTGCGAACCTAAAAATGTTACAAATTAGATTTTTTGTTAAATTTATTGTTTTCTACATATTATATATAATTATGAATAATTTTTATATCTTGTAAAATATACTTTTTCTTATTAAATAGAATATTTAATTAATAGAAATATTCATTAAACATTTACTAATAATCCAACAAACATTTGCACAATCTAATTATTAATATTAAAATGGATCAAACTGTTTTATTCCTATATAATATTGTAGATTTCTGTTTTCATGCATAGTAGTGTCATCGTTGAACCATAGAGGGCGCAACTAATAATCTGAAAAATAAAACGTTCCTTTTAATTTAGTTGCTTCGATTAAAAATGGACACATACGAATTAAATTGTTCAGATTATTTCACAATTCATTGTCTGTTTTGTGATACTTGATCAAATAAATCATTGCGTCCTCTATATTATGGGTTTGACAATATTGTAAGCGCTAAATTTTGTAGAAAACTATCTTAAAAATATATATTTTTTAAAATTTGATTAAATTTTCTCCCACATTCTAAAAAATAATTAGAACACCTAGTACTTATTTTAACTAACCAGTTCCTTTCCTTCTAAAAATACCTAAAACAATCAAAATAACTCAATTTGAGACGCACACTTTTAAAAAATATTTAGCTAAAATACATACATACATTTTCATTATTAAAATTGGCTTCCTTCTAATGAAAATTGATAAATCACAATATTTCATTCAAAATTAAGAATAAGATTTATTTGAAATATGTTTCTAAATGATACAAATATTAATAACAAGCAGTATAATTAAATGATAATCAAATTAAATATAAACAGGACACGATATTTACCTCAACACTTACAATTTGCAAATGAGAATGCCATATTCATTGGTTTAAATAGGTCATCCACAGCCTACTGCAATAATAAGTTTGTTTTCAATCAGGAATCCAATTTAACAGTTGTCGCACCCATTTAACAATCGAAGATTAAAATCAAAGTACATTTTGTGTTTAACTGTTAATTTCTTTGTAGTTTGCTGTAGACATTTGCTAAAATATGAGAATTCGAAAAAACATTTGCTAGTCGTTTTGACAGTTGACGCGGCGCTGTATTAGTTAAGGTCCTTTCACACGCACTGGTATTCTGTGTAGAGCATATTGATTTTTTTAATAATATTAGGGTTTTTATTTAATATTATTATATTTAATTTAAATAATACTCAGGTAATTATTAACGTTTATCTTATTTATGTGTATCTAAAAACATTTTGTCTCTCTTATGTATTTATTTATCTTTAAAATAAAATTAATAATAATGCTGAGAGGAATGTATTTTTTTAAAATAAAATTGAAAGTCGAAATGTTTTATACCTGTTTAAAGTTAGAACTGACTGCCTCATAATTATACAAAATTAATTTAATCCCTCTTTTCAAGTAACCAGAGACGCTTTTAACATTTTTCATTTCAAAACCATTAAGAACGAGAAACGAAGAAGTACGTGATGTTTTAAATAAAACTGAGCAGAATTTTAATTTTATTTACAAGAAGAAATACGATATTTTTTGAAATATTTACTGAAACTTTAGTAGAATGCAAATGATCTCATAGAATTAATTGGACGTCGTTTTTATTTTTGCTATTCCCGCTAATGAAGAATACACAAATGCAGAACAATGAAAATTATTGGGTAATGGAGTAAATAAAACTTCAGCTTAGAATAGGCCACACACACGCTTTATTAAATCATGATAATTTATATTTGGGCAAAAAGTAATACAAGTTATTTGCTTGAGTAATGAAAACGGAAAACATGTTTTTAACTAGAAGTGATTGTCTACTAGGCTTGAAGACTGAAGAAAACATCACTTAACAACATTATATTGTTTCATCTTCTAACAGGCAGCCAGTCACCTACGTCGTCGTTTTGAAACTAAAACAATACATACATTAGGATTAAGTTTCAATAAAATATAAACATAATAAGCTAAGTAAATGTACATTTTTTATAGCATTGCCAAAAATTGATACACAATGAATCAAACCATGTCACTTTATCGCCCACGTAAATAGTAATGACCAACAAAATCTTATTACTATCGCGAATTCTCCAGGTCCAGATTTCCCGCAGGAAAAGCCAATAACTCGGTATTATATTGACAGTGCGTGATTTAGAATAACTGTGTGAACAGTCGGACGACGATAACTCTTCGGGTATTTATACTTGGGGACAATATAGCAAACAAAAGCTGGCGAGTAATAACAAACTTACCTGGCCCTCGTAGTCAACCGGTGCAAAATTGGAATTCGTATCCGTGCGCTTACCGAACCTGAAAACAAATACCTTATTACTTGTTGCGTCTTTCCACGAAATACGGACGAGACATTTCTGTGGGACGAAATCACTGATTCAAACTTAATATGAATGGTGTTGCGATATTTCTCGGATTTATTTATTGTGGAGGCCCATCCAGTTTTGTTTTTAATCAAACGGTCTTTTCTTTGATAAAAAAAAATCGGAACTAAAATGAATTTTTTTATATCTTTTTTACCGCAACACGAAAATACCTTATTGAATTTTATTTATGTGTTTTTGAAATTCTGTATTTTGGTCACATTTTTTTAGTTTATCAGAGTAAATTGTAAATTTAGATTAAAGTTGATATTATTAAACATGTACAAAATGTACTACTTTTTTCCAATAAGTTATTTATTGTGAACTAATATACTGCTTTTTGAAGTAGGTTTTTTAAATTTATAAAATAAAAATATATTTAATATTAAATTTTCAGATTAAGTATTTTAAAATGTTTTGTCTAATGTCTAAATTTTGTATAACTTGATTAAAATTGATATTAATAAATATTTCTCACAATTTTTATGTTTACGTAACAGCATTAAAAGCATTAAGTTTATCAGAATAACATTTTGGAAGTAGGTTTATCATTTCTTATGAAATAAAATATTAAATATTTTTAAATGTTGTAGAAAGTGAAGAAAGAAAATATTTCTATTAACTGTAATTAATTTTGTTATATAATTTTAGTAAGATGTATTAAATTATTAAAAGAAATTTGCCTATGTTGAGCAAATATATTCCAATTCAATATGATGTCCAATCCGTCAAAATCTGAAATGTAAATAGGTTAACGAACACCCTGTATAGTAGAAAAGCCATAATTTAAACTAAAAATCATTATAAGTTACATCTAGACAAAGCATTTATCTTTCGCAACTAACTAATCCTCTTGACACTCTATTAACTGAAACAAAACAGCTAAAAAGCATAATTAATATCAAACAAAAAGGATAGAGTGAAGCAAAATAATTAAATTGAAATAATAATAAATAAAATAAAAACCATGCAAAAATTGGAGTCTCACCTCGGCCTGGCCCTGTCGGCATAGAGTCGATCTAGCTCCTGCAGCCTTAGCATGTTGATGGCACGCTGCACTTTTGGACCCATTTCTGCATCTATGGGTCCGCTGCGCACACTACCTACCACCAGCACGCGTTAGAAAATAACATAACACATGCACATCTACGGCTCAAAACGAAAATTCAAATCAAAACTCAAGCAAGTTCAATTTTTTAATCATTTTAATAAAGTATTTCTAATTCATTTTCTTCTACCACTCTTTAAGGATAATAAAAAGTTTATACAGGGTGTCCAATATATTAATTATTGATTTTTTTGTAAACCGCAACATTTCAACTATTAATAAAACACCAGTAATAAATTCCAGGTTTGCGATCAGAAATCCTTTTGGCAAACATCGGAATAAATATGTATAAACATCTGGAACAAATTATTCTGGCCACGTATTTATCAGATTTAAGACGTCGCTGCATATAAAGCAACTGCGATAGATTCGAGCAGTAAATCAAAGATTTTCTTGGAAATGTAAAATGCTTGTTGCACAAGACCAAGTCTATTTTATTACGCTCCGCGACTACAGACAATTAACTAACGCGTTAATTGGACATTTCAGTCTGTATGTCTGGAATTTAATTCAAATTTATGTGATCCAAAAATACTGTCTAATCAAATTAATTCAATCAGTGGTGCAATTGAACAATTATCCCGGTGGGAAATAAACTATGTAATTGTAAATGATTAAACGGAATTGGGAATATTCACCCTGTAATTATTTTGGCATTATTTAAATCCAGTTCTAATTGATGTCACTAAATAAATTGAAAAACAAAATGTATATCTCCTCACTTAATTAAAAAACGACTTTGAGTGCAACACAATATAAAATCAAACGTATCCTTTTATATCCTGATTGTAACAGATGGCTAAAATATTATTTACAGGAGAAATTAAAACCTACACAAAAAGCAAGAAGTGATATCTGGGTTTTATATTTTAATTTTAAACAAAAATCGTCGATGTGCTAATTAATATTGAGTTACAAAAATGTTCACAGCAATTTGCATATTTTTATTGACTTTTCGTTAAATGAACAGTCTTGAAAAAAATTGTTACATATTTTATTAATCTTAATATTTAATTAATGAGTTAATTCAAAGTAATTGTTGCCAATTAATATTTGTTATGTAATAATTTCGTCCAAGAAAATGGTTAAAATCACTACATGCATTTGTAACTATTTAGTTACGGAAAAAAACTAAAAAATAAAACAGCCACATGCCAGAAAAAAGAAAATTTTTTGGGAGAATAATGATCAACGATTTGGGTGGGATAGTGGTTACCTTGGTCTGGCTATTGCCGAATACATCTGATCGAGTTTCATCAACTCCCTGAACATGTCCTCGTTTCTGGGCCTGGGAGCGGCTTTCACCCAGTTTCCCTCCATCATGGCTATGGCCACAATCATTGCGATCCATCTTATGGCTGTCAACCTCATTTTCACGCTAAAAAAGACATGGAAATCATCTTAAGGTGGGAATAGGCTCAGTAAACATTGTTGAACAACAGTCGAGCAACATTTATGGTGGTCAAGTCTCAATAGTCGAAAGTGTTTTAAATTGACAAACAAACAGAATGCAATATTATGTACACATGGGGGATGTAGTTGCCTTAATGTTGTGCAACATCCTTTGAAGTTAGCAGTGCAACAGTTCGTCAATAGTCTACAAACTGTACAACAAGTACACAATAAACGAGGTCGTAAGTTGTTCAACAATTCTTGAGCATTGTTTGTTAACACTATTCCCACAGAGATAAGGTATTTTAATATTATTTTAAACTTGCAATCAAATTCCTTATTTTTCTTATCAATTTACTATCAAAAAGTTGCCTGAAGTGTGACATCACACTGTAATGCTGCAAAATCAACATAAAATATTATGTTAAATAATAAAAAATAACATAAAAGATAATTTACAGCTTAGGTAACAAACTAAAGAATTTTTAATTTAGTAAACCCATTTAAAATTTATCAAGTTTATAAAATTGGTCATAAAATTTATAAACATCATGGATTAATATTAAAAATAAAAAGTTTCCATCCCTTTCGTTCAAAATTTTATTAAATTTTAATGAATTTTAAAGGTTCTTTTTTCAATATTTCCTAACTTATTTCAAAAAGAAATGAAATTTCCCAGATTTTGTGCACATAAAGAGTTAAAATTTATAGCGCCACTTTGATGTCGACACAGATAAATGAAATGAAACGTTTTGCTCTTTTATTATATAAAAACATAAAAAATAATCTTGAGGATACGAGTTAATTTTTTTTTTTTTTTGAAGATACAGTTTAAAAATAAATACAACGTTTATCGAATCCGTTACAGTGGGAAGTTGAATAGAGGCCCGAAATTTTTTCCCATGTCCTACATATAATAAAATTGTGATTGTAAAGGGGATTTGCTCAGAGCTCATGAATATGATTTAAAGCGGGGAAAATTTTCCGATCCGATTTTAAGCGCTAACACCGAGTTGTTATGCTAACGGCTTAGGACTTACAAAATTATACTTAAAATATTGAAATCCACCGATACGAAAAATGTTCGCGGGACGATTTTATGCAAATTAAATTTTATTAATTTATCCAATGAATTTTTAGTTTTAAAATTTGTGTAAAACCGATTCCGACTTCATGAAACTACTAAGCCAACTGTAAATCTGTTTTGATATGTGGGAATTAGGATTGTGCGAAAGTATTCCGAACCGAATTCAATTTTCCTTCCGCCATTCGGTTGCACATTTTTAAATTCACCGAAACTTTTGCTTGGCAAGTTGCTGCATTGAATGAATTGTAAAAGTTTCACACGTGGGTTTCACGCTGATTATGAAGGGATGTTATATTGGGCGCTAAAGTCCAAAGTACAAAATAAACATTTGCTTATATGATACCAGGTTAGATATGCATAGTTGGGCCAACGGCAAAAAAGCAAGTATTCCTTTAATCTCTTTGATAATTTCATAACATGCATATGCACACGGACACCCATCATGAATATAAATTGGGTTAAGGCCGTATTAATATTCAGATCTGGGAAATATTTCAACGTTGATGATTGAGACTTTGAAATTTAAATTACGTTCCTTCAACTTTCAGTTTTGGCAAAGACGTGTAAAACTAATTGCTAATTACACATGCGCACAGCCCACAATAAAAACCTGAAATGTAAATTGTGTTTATTCACGGGTTTTTTGAAGCGGGGATAATTAACTGATAAAAGTCTACATCCGAAACTAATCCCTTTATAATGGAGTGGAAGAAATTAACTTGATTAAATTTAAGTCTAATGTGTAGCGAAAATTTTATTTAGCTTAATTAATAAAATTAAATTTGAACCTTTTCGCGGTCGGAACTTTTACCTCCTTCACCTTTTAATCTGCTTAAAACGCAGACAATAAAGATTAAAGTTCACAGCTAGTTAAATTTTATTGCGAGTGACTTTAAATTAAATGTTTGAACATTATAATCCTGCGTATCTTTCGGGGGTGGCGATGAAAAAATATATACAGAAGGTGATTATTCATCAAGGAGGTATTTTACTTGGAGGGGGCAGCTAGTTTGCATTTAACCCATTAATATTCAGCTTCACGACCATTTAGTCAAGTGTTTTATGATTTATTAAACGATTTTGTCTTTACTTTTGAATCCAGTTGATGATTTCAAGGTGCTCAAAACTAACAATTAAGCGAAATTAATTAATAGCCGTTAGTTTAATTACAGTTCAAGTTAAATATTAGCCAGTATAACTTTAGCTCATATTTATAAATGTCGTATAAATTTAATCGTTTGCATGGAATAAATTAAATACTTGAAAAATCCAATTTACTATTCATTTCCTTTTGTTCAGCAGAAAATTCTTTTGTAATCATAATGATAATAATGTTTTTGATAAAAATCCAAGAAATACAAAATTAAAATATGCCTTTGTTAGTTTTATGATTTCTTAAGTTTTTTTAAATCTCATATTATTAAAGAATATAATAAACCATTTATTAAAATCTTGGATCACTATTTACATCAGAAACATCTTAAATTTCTACTATTAATAAAGAAATATTTTAATTATGTACAATTTAATTATTTTATATAATCTAACAGTAGTTTATTTTTTCCATTGAAATTTAATGACAGTTAATGTGATAAAACCTCAAAATTAATTAAAAATTTAATTATTAAATGGATTTTCCAATAAAAATCACTAAAATAAGTTTAATAAAAAGAAAATCCACCTTAAATTATACAGAATTTATAGGGAAAATTGACTAAGACAACTATATAGGATAAATTAATCAATTAAAACAATAATGAAAAACTCCCATGTTTATCAACTAAATATAATATAAAACGAAAATCAGAAAAACCACAATGCGTGATTTTACGTTATTTATGCAATATGTCGTTATTAAGCGGCGTCACTTTGAAAGCCTGAACAACTAATAATCCGGAACTATCGGTACTTTATCCACATTAATCGCGTTAGGAAAGTTTACTAGTTTCACATATGTTTAATGTTATTGCTTTTTATAAAAATCACCTCCTACATATTTCTGCATCGTTAACTAATTAGTTAACTAAAACTTTCCTAAATTAAATGCAATCACTACTACATTATTTCTACCTAAATCAAAATAAGTTATATTTAAATACTTTGAAATTAAATTCCACTACTTTTCAATTAATAATCACATACTAAATTTCATAATTTTTGGTGTTTTAATGAAGATTTCATGGTCCATAAGGATTTAGATCTCAACTTTACGCTGGCCAATTGAGAACTTATGATTATACAGGTAGAATAGATTTGGGACTGAAAATCGTAAGGTAATTTGGTGTGCTCAATTCGAACCTGTAACTGTCTTTTCTCTATCAGATCAGAAGTGCGAAATATAAAATATCAATAGAAAAAATGCATTTTGAGTGACCAATTAACTAATTCACAATAATTTTTCAATATTTTAGTAACAATTACATATTATCACTTCCTGTTTCCAAGAAAACAATCTACGATGCTTTTGAAAGATTACCAGGCTGCAAATTCTTTCTCCAATACACATTGTGTAACATCATTCAATAATTTCCTGATCTGAAGACCAACAAGTATACCTTATTTAATTTTAGTATACGATACAAATGTTTAAAAGTTTTTGAAAAGACCTACTCTTATAAGCAGTGGTGGAAGTAGAACTCCATTTGGATAAACTAATGGTTTATTTTAAATGTTTTTTTTTCTGTGAGAATATTCTGTTCTTTGTAGCCACCATGCGGTTTAAAAAGAATTAGACCTAAAGCACAATTTTGACGATAAATTTGAATTCTACGCACTCAAATTATTTGTAAAACATTCTCCTTTTTTCCAGTCAATTTTTTTTTAATTTGTAGGCCAATGTTACCTTTTAATCAACTTTAGACACCTGTTTCGGATTATTATCTTGCATTTCTCATTATTCATTTTACCAATAATTTTATGTAATGGAACTATACCATGCCAGAAAAATGAACTCCAAACCATAACGTTTTCTCTACCATGTTTAAATATTTTTGTAGAGTATTTAGGATACAAACAATTATTTGATGGGCGACGAATGTGTTATTTACTATCTATTGAACTTGCTTCAGTCCAAAATAGTCTTCACTAAAAATTCAGAACAATTAAGTATATTTTTGTATAAACTTTAATTTTGTACGAATATTCTTTTTTGACACAGAAATTGTATGACTCAATTAATTCATTTTATATTTGCATAAGAACAAGAAAGTATTTCATTTGACGATTCTCAACCTTATTGTATTTTCAAATAAGTGTATTGTTTCATATTTGTAATCCAATATTCAATCAAAATCATCTTAATCTTTTAGTAATGTCAGCAATATTTAGACCTTAATTTTTTATGTTAATTATTATTATCCTTTTCTATGGAGAGCAATAATTCTTTTTTCCACTGAAAATTCTACTAAAAATAAATTATTACTATTAAAAGAATGGTTAAACAGTGCCACAAAATGATATATTTGAATGTGTTTTGAGCAACCAAATCATACTTACATATAAAGTTAAAGTAATATCTCCATAGTTTTTAAGATGTGTGACAAAAAAAAGCGAAAAAACGTATGTAATATTGAAATATGTTTCATGAAATATCTTACAAAATGTTTTAAATTGTGTGCTATTTGTCTGGAAACACTGAACATTAATTTTATGAAAAATGAGACTTATTTCAAATAAAAAAATATAATTACTTTGAATTAAAGCTGTCACAATTTTATGAGTTATTTATAGTGTAATTTCAATAAACTGATTTTAAATCCTTAAACAATTAATTTTGATACTGTCAATTTCGGAGTTATATGAATAATTCAGTTGGAGCAAACTTCTGTAAAATTGCCAATAAAACTTTTAAAAAGTAAGCAGCAAATTATTACTTGATAAATTATTGAATTGATCAAGTTCTTTCTGGAAATGTGGAATACCGAACCTAATAAAATAACCAGAGATGTGACCATTTAGCTCCAAGGGGGAACAAATATCATATATGTTAATATACAAAATTTATAAAGTTGTGCACCGTCAACATGTTTACATATTTACCACTTTTTTCTAGTTGTAAAAACATGACAACAAAACATTAATTTAATTTAATTTGTCATTGTAAAAGTGTACAGAACACATTATTCGTGACCTATCGCAAATATCGCATTACGCGCTTTATTTATATTCCATTATAATTTTCCTTCTTATCGTGTAAACGCAAGATACCTGAAAAGTGAAAATTCCACACCGAAACACACGTTTGTTTTATTTTCAGGAGAGTTACCGCCAGAAAAAAAACACGCACTCTCCTAAATACATATAAAATTTTAAAAGTTTCCGCACACAACGTTCGGAGAAGTTTCCCTTTAACGCATCATCTGATTTTAGATCAGGATAAAGGTGTTGCGTTGCTTCATTATGCGTGACGAGCGTGGTCCTCGTTGAACCCGGGACGTTTCGCGTTACGTTGCCGTGCATTAATTCCCACAATTTAAAATCGGGTCTAAAATCTCGCGTCAGCCCGTTTTTAAATCCACTAAAAACTCTGAACGGAACAGGTCGAAATGTTAATCTCCGTTTCACCTTTCAATTTTTGATGTGGCCGACCATAATTTATTTCTTGTTGGAGTTAGGCAAGAAAGTTCAGATCGTCGCAGTAGTTTCTGTTCGCGCGATCAAATATTTAGATTTTGTAATTGGTGTTTGACATTTTACGGTAATTTTGTTTGTGCGTTCGATTTATTTGAAATGTTTCCTGTTCAATCGTTGAAATTATAAGCCCGGATTTGTGTCGTACTGCCTTCCTTTGCGGTATTACCATATTTATGAACTTAAACAAAAATCTAAGAGGGAAATAAAAATGTATGCAACATCGGAACGGAAATTATTAATTTATAGATGCAGTAAATCTGTAGTGAAAGAAGAATCATATGAATAAATATCAGAACTGATATTTAATTTTTAATTGTGTTATTTTGTTTCAAAGAGAATTTGACCTTAATTATTCCTTGTATGAATTAATTGAATGTGTTAATAGTATTTAAAAAGTTTCTAAAAGATTCAGTAATGAAATATCGTCTTGAATATAATTTTCGGGGGTTTACAAGCAGAATAATCCAATTTTACAAAATAGTTAAGGTTGGTGAAAACCCTGCGGGTCCCAAATTTTAATTGTCGTTGTGACGTAACTTTAGAGGTGAGTAGATTTTGTTAAAAAATGTTTTAATGAATAAAAAATATAAAATTGAAATGATTTTTTATAAAATTCCATATATGTAGAATTAAATGCTTTGCAAATATAAAACGGGATTAAAATGAATGAAATACAAATACTAGAAATGTTTGACACAATAAAAGGAAAACAACACGCAATTTTTACGTCCAAAGGTCAATTAAAAAAAACATATGTAAATGCAACATAAACCAAAAGAATAAAAGAATTGTTTTTCGCTGCTATAAAAATGACTTTTATAAAAAAGAGTTGAATAAAATAAAATTTGACAAAAAATCGGTTAATATTACAAATATATTATTACTAAATATATATTCTATAATTAAAATCCAACAACTGCATATAATTAGCTACATAAATTTCATTGGAAATAGAACAGTAATAACATTTCCACTTATCTCAAATTAAAACAGAATTATGATTTTCTAAAACTTTATGAAAATTAAACTTTATCTAACAAATTTGCATCGACTGAAATAACGGTGCTGTGATTTCGTTAATTAATTCTGCTTCAAGTAATTATTTTGCTAATGCACGTAGGATATGGTTTTTATTGATCCATTAAAATTAAATTTGTTCGATTTTTGCGTTTATATTTTTATAATTTTGGAGTGTAATGTTTGTATTGAAATAATATATTTGATGTTTATTTAATTTGGACCTAAATAAATAAACCCGATTATGTTTGTTATTAATAATATATATTGGTTTGATTTGTATTTTATGAAGCGTAATTTATTAGTTTTGGTGGTTAATAAATTTTTGTTTAACAAATTTACATCAAAATTTTATTAAAAAGTTATTTTAATATTACGCAATCCGTTAGAAAAGTTTTTTGACTCAGGTATTTGGAAACGATTAAATTGATCCTGTTAATATTTTTGCTACAAAATGAGTGGATAAGTAAGAAAACTAAATTATTAACGGATTATTAATTAACCCTTGTTCTTTAAATCCCTTTCAGACAAGATTTCGCTTTTACACCGTTAAACTTACCATGAATAATTTATCAAATATATTGTAACAAGTCTCATGTGCATTGAAACTTGTTGAGGTTTCAGCATCCTTCAAAGGTAAGTTGTAATCTCTTAAGCACAATTTATGTCTGAAATGACCCGAGTATTGTCTGTTGTCGGATATTACCTCGAAAATCGAACTCCGTTTTGGATTTACTAGAGTATATGATTATCCGTACACATCAAAGCCCAATATTAAACAAAGTGCTTTTCCTCTGTTCCATAACAAGGATATTTCAAAGAAACCAATCAATTTCTAAATAGTGTCGTTAATTTGGTTGATTTATTCTGCAGATAAAAAGACCTTAAGTATATTAGAAGAAGTATTATAATTGTGGGTGTCACTAAAAATGGTGACGTGGGTTGTTTTAATCAATTACGGGACGTTTGCAAAGTTTCCTGTAATACCTTTATTAATTTTACAACAGTTATTTTAAGTATAATATAAATAAATTATAATATATTTTTATAAAATTTAAAAATATATATATAATAAGTTAAACTGAACTACAAAATTTAAGAAAAAGACTAAGATGATGTTCGCTGCAATTTAATATTTAGTCAAATTAATTTCACATAAATAAAATCAAAAAATACATACAATATTTTTAATGAAAATTGAAAATTCCTACCAAAATAAAATAGAGGTGTTATTTAAAACTTACTTGATGAGGGAATGCAGTTGATGCACCACTACCGAAATATGTGTATTTACCTGTTGAAACTAAGGGAAATGTTTCGATGAGACTGTTTAACGTCAAGAACGGGTCCCTTTATATCAGTGGCGAACGCACGCCGGCGCTCACCATAACGCAGGGGGTGGCGAACGTTGAAACTTTGATAAAACACCGCCTTTATTCCCTAATTTACGGCACTGATAGGTCGCCATGCAAAACTAATTGTCACCCCCGTTGTCCCGGCAAGTTTTCGCTTGTTTAATTATTTGATTGTCCTGCATAATTCTTCGGATCTTAGCAGGAAATTCGTTTTTGTTTCGGGACCATCAATTTTATGGAATCACCTGCTGACTACTATTAGGATTTCGTATGAAGATGTAATAACGAAATAAATAAGCAAATGCTCTCATTTTATGGTAACAATCAAAGGATTTTTTTATTTTATTATGAAGTTGCCATTTACTTAATATACAGGGTGTCTCAAGCTTTAATGAGCAAATAAATAGTTCCGAAGGTATCAAATATTATTTATTTATGAGGTATTAAAATATCTTTCTCAAGTGGATAAATGTTGCCTCAGTAATTATTAGTATTATTTAATTTATTTCGTTAATCTAGAGAACGCAGCTGTCTAGTTTATAATATTACTAATAAAGACAAAAAATAATAAAAAAAAAACACACTAATTTGAGAATATATCGATATCTGGATAAACTATTTATTTATGGACTTGTTTAAAATAATCTTCACTGGACCCTGGAGACGAACAGTTTTTAGTGACGAGTATAAATTTAATGTACATAAACTTATGGTTTTGCCTGTCAGACATCCTGGGGACAAAACTACACAAACAGTTAACAGTACCCACAGTAAAACATATCGGTGGCTCAATTATACCATGGTTTGTTTCAATGCTTCTTATGGAGATTATCTTAGACTGATTTATGTATAGGGATATATTAAACAACAATATGCTTCCATATATTGAAAAAAATATACTCTTAATAAATGTGTTTCAACATATAAATGATCACAAAGACAAATCCAAAATTGTGATGGATTAAATTATAAAATCAAGTCATCGATGTTTTGTTACGCCCGTCCCATACTCCAGACGTTCCCTATAGAAAACATGGGTGATCATATTTCTAACCAAATTCGATATAACAATTTAAATGAAGTCATCACATTACAGTAATTCAAGAAGCTTGAGAGAATATAAATTCCTTTAAAAATTAAAGTTGCTTTATTTATGTCCAGCTCAATTCAGAAAAATATATGTAACATTTTATAGAATAAGTTATTATAATAGTATAAAACAACAATAGTAAATTAATGTTATTTTAATAGTTCACATTAAATAAAAGAGTTATGGTTAAATTATTTAACATTTTAAAAAATTGCTATAATAAAGACGACTACCCTGTTTTAAAAGTTGTAAAGTTAATTAATATTCAATTTATTATTTGTTTTGTTATGTCATTAAAATGAACATTAATTTATAATTTTTCAATGTAAACACAATGTTAATAAACACAATTAATTATGATGCATATTAAATGATTTCATTTGGAATTATTAATATTAACAATAAAATTATAATTATTATGTTTCATATCGATGCGACAATATACAAAATGGAAATTAAAGTATGTAAGTTATCAATAAAACTAACAAACCTGGCGCATCCACCCATTTTGAATACATATTTTGCTGAAATTATCTTAATAATACAGATTATTATTTATCTATTTATTATTACCTTCACGTAATATTACAAATTAGTTTTAAACTAGGTACTTGCATTTTTATATTTCAAATGTACACGTGTATGAAAGTGAGTTTACAAAACTAGAGTGTAGTATAAACGTAGCGCCTATTGAACACCTACTTCAATAGAAACGTCAGAAACATGTAAAATTTCAACACGATTTGATTTATTTTAAAATTCTCTCCACTTTATTACGGTAGTAAATATTTGTAGGATTATAAAATATTTTCACCTGATAAGTTGTATTTGGATACATAAAATCATTTATTTTTATAAAGTAAACGATTACGATTATTAAACATTTTAATTAAAAAAGATCCAAAACCAAATTTCAATATAATATTTAATATTCCAATATAAATTAATGATTGCACTTGAATATTAAACTAACGGAAACTTTTCATCAGATAATCATAAGAAATTTTTATAGAGAAACTACAAGATTGCATCTGTGAACAAGTGTATTCTGCCACGCAATATCCAGTAAACGTGCTGTTTTCTTCTGAACTAACTTAATTATTTAAAAAGTTCAAAAGATAAGTTAAATTACAGAAATTCACCTGCTGCCTTCTTAATTAAAGTTTTTCTACTTGGTCTTCTGCACGAATGCACTCAAGTATGGCAAGAGAATACCAAAGTAAAGAAGTGTCGAGAATCCACATTACATTTTGTTTCGTTTATAAATTTTCCAACTAAATTATACTAAATGCTAGAAAAAATCGATTTTATTATACGCCAGGGGTAAAGGCACCCGATTGCTTTTATGCTAAGTATTCTTCGCACGCCCTTTAAAATTTTATCTCGGATATTATACTTAATTGATTATCTGAATTAAGATGAAAATTGCACAGTAATATTTATTGTGTTTTAAATTTTTATACCAAAGTCCATTAACAAAAGTGTTCACCATAAACGGATTAATTTTTTTCTCACAAAACACAGTAAATTAAAATTATTCTTTTTTTAATTAATTCCTTCGCGATCGCTTATATTCGAAGGATTTTCTTTAATTGTATTTTTGTGTTCCAGCAAGATTTCCTAAGACTTCAGTGTATCATTTTACCTCCAACTTTATATTATCAGTAACTCAATAAGTATTTATTCAACCCCCGCATTTGCATCCTTTCCATGAATGGATAAAAATTGATTTTCTATTGAAATAGGTGCGAATATACTTATAATTCAGATCGTAGAGCAACTTTTCCGTAATAACGCAATGAAAACGAAACTTAGAACCGCCCATTTTGATCTGATTTTAATAACGGTTGAAACTTTGAATGTCAAAAAGCAGACGCCACATAGGAAATATATTTCTGATTGTCTCCAATTTACCAGACCGGCATACAAATCCGACGAACCCATTCCGTAAGTTATTCAGCAATAGATTGATCGCATCACAGTTTCACGATTTATATGTGCAGTTTTTGAATTACGGACTGTCACGTCCGTAGGTCAATGTTAATAACAGCTATTTCTATTAACGGTTTTTGAGGAAATGACACACAGTGAATATTAAAATGTATATTGTGCACTAATAACCAGAAGTATAATTACTTAAAGAATTCAAGTGATGTAAAATATAATAAGTTACAATAAAGTTAAAATAATAAGCTAAAATATCACAAACTATATTCAGTTAATTCGCCCCAAGAAAGTCCAACGCGGAGTTTGACCGGAAAAGGTACGGTCAATTTTACAGCGTTTTCCATGCTATTCTTCACAATTTTTGCGACTTTGTGGATATATTTTGTGGGCACTTCGTAAATAAGTTCATCGTGTAGATGTAAGACTAGATTAGGTTTGAGTTTTGACTTGCAGAATGTTTTGATGAGTTTCTCATCAATTGTTATCATTGCTTTTTTCGCCATATCTGCAGCTGATCCTTGAATAGTTGTGTTAACCGCTTGACGTTCTGCCTGACCTAAAAATAAATAGGAAATGTTAAGACGAGGAAAAAATCGATTTTATGTCACTATACTGATATGTAAATTAAATAGCAAGATAATAAATGCTAATAGAGATTAAACTGTTAATAAAATTAATTTATTTTTTCCTCGATATTCAATAAACAACTTGTAATAGTATTAAACAAAAATATACTCATTGCAAATATTTACATATTTTCAATTTATAACAGACTCAAGTTTAATTTAATTTGCTTCGCCTTAATTATGTGTTGAATATTAAATTTTAAGCATAATGTGAAAGTATAAAGGAATAATTAAATTCAAGAATAAAAGCAAAATTAAAAATTCAATACCTCTCAACACAACGTTGGAATCCTTAATGTGAGCAAGATACCGCCTCCTTCCAGATATAGTTTCAACATATCCATTACGTTTACATTCCTCTATAGTTTTCTGTATGTATACTTGAACACCCGGATACGCATTTTTAAACGACTCCATAAATTCCATAGCATCCTCCTCGGAGATACTCAGTTGTTCCGCCAACGTTTTGTAGCCCATTCCATAAATTATTCCGTAGCAAATGTGTTTGGCGTTCTGCCTTAACTTATCATCCACATCAGATTCACTGACGTTGTACCATTTACTGGCAACGGATTTGAAAACGTCTCCGGGACTGTTCATGATTTTCTTCAAGATTTTATCCTGGGAAAGATGAGCCAACAGTCTCAGTTCTAACTGACACCAATCAGCAGACACCAAACTGCAGTTTTCAGCAGCCGCAAAAGCGGTTCTGCAACTCATCACACAAGTTTCTTTGGTCAAAGGGTTAACTATATCGAAGTTTTTCGGTATGGTCTGTATATTCGGTTCGT
This sequence comes from Aethina tumida, assembly GCF_024364675.1. Taxonomy (NCBI): domain Eukaryota; kingdom Metazoa; phylum Arthropoda; class Insecta; order Coleoptera; family Nitidulidae; genus Aethina; species Aethina tumida. The sequence continues at coordinate 14,767,296 of NC_065437.1, read as the reverse complement.
GCATGGTTATTCTCCCTGTAGCTGTATGAGTTATGTAACAGCCAAAAAGGCGATCAACTTTCGCAGTTTGAATAAAGGGGTAAATGACTTTGGTCATTGTAAAACTGATTTTCCTCCACTGGATAATGAGACCTGCTACTGGATGGTCGCATTTTTCTAGTACTTCTTTTCGGGTACTTACTTTTTTGCCTTTGTGCATGCCTAGACAAAATATTTACTCACAATGAGTATTTATAAATAATCCTATTACATACCTAAAATTCTGGAAACCTCGATTGGAGATGATAATGAAAATCTTCTTCCGGTCAACGAAAAACATTTCCTCTCAATATTCTCCATCTGTTGCCTTAAATCATCCGCAAGTTTCTGTAATTTGACACGACTTACGCCCATTCCAGCAATTTCCATTTTAGCCAGCAGCAAACAACATTTCATTTCCACCCCTAAAATCACCACAAAATAACAACAATTCGATTTGCCTTTTTTAACTGTACCATAAACGTTCAAAAATTGTGCGCTTTTTTCAAGTAACAAACTTTTTAAAGCGTCCGAAACGTACCAAGTTACTAACGACTCCACACAACATCTTAATTTAGAATGGATGGCGGTACGAACTTCCAAACCTACACTACCTACTCCTTTTCTGGTTCCCAGTAACTTTAACACTGACGCCACTTGCGGATAATATAACATAGCCAAGTTGTCCAAATTTTTCTCAGCCTCCTCAGGCTCTAAAAGCCAATCAGCAATTTTTGGATCCTCCATGTCTCCATAGATATCCAGGTTACAATACTTTTTCAAGCACTTCACTTGTTCCTTGCAATCGAAGATTTTAATGTTGAGGGTTCGGTCTTCGATGACGGTTTTCAAGAGTTGGAGCACTCTTTGTTTCAGATGATTCTCCAAGGATAAATAGTAAACTACGGTGTCTCCCCAGGAAATGGCAATTCCTTCGACTTTTTTAACCTGTATAAAAATAAAACGTTGCTTATGAATATTTGTGCAATTATTTTGAATAGGTTTACCTCTTTGCCATCTTCTTCAGTTTCAGTGCATCCTACAGATAAAGAGAAAGAGCTAACACAAAGAAGGTCGCCACAAAATTTCTCGAACAAGATGTCATTCCCACACACATCGATAATAGAAAATTTCTCAATTGCATCTTCAATATATGTCACGTTAGTTTTGGAACATGATGGTAGGTTGATATTTTTTGTTACAATTTTCTGTTTGGGCATATTTGCATCAGTGACAGCATCATTTAAATTCGTTCTGGATATTTTATTCAAGGGAGACTTGCTTTCATCAAACGACTCGGTAAAAATATCATCAGACATGTTCATGTTATTAGATTCATTTATAAGGGTCTCCAAAGCAGAACAAACATTTTTAATTTCTACCTCCTGTTTATCCGTTTGTGCTGGTGAATTATCTTCTGTGAGACTGTCAGAGCTTAACTGAAGAGTAAAACTTTCATTAAAGACGCTGAATTGAGAAGAATCTGATTCAACATCCTTATAATCACAGATTAAATTCTCCTCTTTGACTTGGCTTTGGTCGACATTATTTTCATGTTGTTGTTCATTAAGATTTTGTTCTTTATCTTCCCCAATGTCATGATTCTCTTTGTCTTGGCTTTTGTCGACATTATTTTCATGTTGTTGTTCATTAAAATTTTGTTCTTTATCTTCCCCTATGTCATGATTCGATGATTCTTGGTGTAAAGTACCATCTATTTTCCTCTGTTCCTGTTCTTTATTATTCAGTTTCTCTGCTTCATTCTGATGCTCCCATTTGGCGTCAGCAAGACCCATCTCCATTTTCAAGTAGTTCCTGGCATCATGAATTAATATTTCGGCAGTTTCGCGTACGGTCAAACCTTCTCTACCACTTATCCAAACATTCTTGATTTTATTTCTCCGCCTAGCTTCGTATTCACTCTCACCTTCACGTTCCTTTTCTCTTTCAAACGGCATAACAGTGTTCAAAGTGTTCTCTATCGTCATAACATCAGAATTCGCCAATTGTATCAAAGTTTCCATACCACCGTTGTACAAGGCCCGAGCGATTTTCCCATTAAGAATAGGCAAACGCATTAGATCCAACAGATCACGACTAACACCGAACTGCAAACGATCTTGGAATTGGGATATGAGTATTTCAACGCTTGTCCAACCCAGCTGTTTGCTAAAAGCGGTAACCATACCAGCAAAAGAAGACGCCGACTGTTGCAAAGACTGCAACATGCCCCTGTTGCAGTTGAACTTCGCGCAAACCTCTCCCAAAGTTTTCTCGTTCACCAAATCCTGCAGGGCCAAAGCCACGAAAAATCTCTTGTGTATCAGAAGTTTGTGATACTGCTTATTGGTTTGGGTTTGGATTTGTCCACGCGTTGCATTTACTAGATATGATTCGCGGACGCCTACGAGTTCTCCCACTCGTTTCATGCTGGCGGGAAGTCTCTCCCACAGTTGGAGGTAGAACATCCAGTCTATGTTGCCCCAGGAATGACACGCGCTGTACGGGGTAACCAAGTAAATTAGGTGCAGCTCAGTTTCCAGTACGAAACACTGTCTGGCTTTCTCCAGTTCGGTGAAAAGGGCGAGTCCTTCATCCGGTGCCATTGATGAAGACAGACAAGCTTTTCCAAGCGATGTGGCAACATACTTTTGTGTACCGTTCTCTGAGGCTTGTAACTTAATAAACTCGTTGTTTCGGAGGAAATTCACAGCCTCTTCTATAGGGTTTTCCAAATGTTCGGATTGCTCTTCGTTTTCAACAGCTAATAAGGTGCAATTTGTAAATAAACTGACGTCTTCTGGAGACGTAGCAACTTTGCTTGTTATAACTTCCAGAATAGCACGTTTCAATTTTCCGGCACCTTCAAGACAACTACATACAGGCTTCAAGTGTGCCTGCATTAGTTCTTTGGCGATTTGATAGTCGTTTTTCTGACAAATCAAAATACTTTCTCCTTTTTCATCCTTTCCCATTCTTCCTGCTCGTCCTATCATCTGTTTGTACGTCAAAACATCTATGGGTTTACCATGGAATGTGGGAGATCTCACAATGACTCGCCTAGCTGGAAGATTCACACCTGAAGACAACGTAGAAGTGGCGATAAGAACTCTAATGGCTCCACTACGAAAGCCTCCTTCAATTATGTCTCTTTCTTCCATGGTAAGACCAGCGTGATGGTAAGCTACTCCAAACGACACAGTTTTTTTGAGTACATCGTCCAAACCAGCAGGACAATACTTTAGTTGTTCCATAACTTCTATAATCATGTTTGGCTTCAATTCATCTCTTAACATGTTGCCTAAATCGGTTTTTGATTTGCCAAGTTTAAGGAACGCAACTGATATTTGTTGAGCCAAACTTTCACACCAGTTTTTCGTCGGACAAAAAATCAGGACTGAACAACTCGTTTTTACAGTTTCTAGGCAAAGTCGCAAAATATTGTCTGTGTCTGCTCCAACGTCTTGTAAAGGTTCAATTTTTCTGATTAATTCGAATTTTGTGTTATAAATTTCGCCAGAAACATGAGCAAGTTCTTCCAGAGGAATCGGACGGAATGTTGTGGTGTATAATTCTGCATCCAACCATTTGGCCAAAGTGCTTAAGTTAGGTAAAGTGGCAGACATTCCGATTATTTGTATTTTAATATCAGGATCGTGCAACGAAATGTATTTTAATTTGGTCAGTAACAATTCTAATAAATATCCTCTGCTGATGTCACCCAATAAATGCATTTCATCTACGATAATCGCCCCGATATCCCCTAACTTTCCTTCTTCCAAAAGTCTGTTAATAAGGCTGTTAGCTTTTTCCATGGTACAAATTGCCATTTGTACCGCTTGAAAACCCCCAGGTGGATTGTAAGAACCCATAAATCCCTCAACTCTGATCCCACTACTTCCCAATATGTCTTGGAAGTAGTACATTTTTTCGCGGACGATGGACACAAACGGCAGGATGAAAATAACCTTTTTCTGTCGTTCAAATATCGTTTTTATGGCCAATATTTCCGAAACTAATGTTTTTCCCGCTGATGTTGGCGCTGAATAAATTAAATTTGAACAGGATTCTATAACTTTTTTGTTGCTCAGACATTCTACTTGCCACTCGAACATGTTTTCTATGTGGCGAGCTTTGTATTTTTCTAAAACGATCTCTGGAAGTCCCCAAGATGATAATTGTATCGGATCACCTTTTAAAAATATTTTTTTTTGGGGGTTATCATTTTCATGACTTTGTTGCGAATTAATGTTTTTCACATTATTATCAATATTAACAATAATATTTGGTGATGTTTTATTATCATTACTTTCTTCAAGTTTTGCATAATCATCTGTGGGTTTTGCAGTCTTAATTTTTAAACAAATTTGGCTTTTATCTTCAACATTATCAATGTTGTCTTTTTCATTATCATCATAATTTGTTTTTTCAATATTTTCATTATCTAAAAAATGCAGTCTTTTATCAGTATATTTTTTTGTTTGTACTTCATCTTTACTTGGTCCTTGGCTTATTTTATCACAACATGTTACTGCAGTTTTAACATTAGGAAAGTTATATTTTTCATTATTTGGCTTTAAAATTTCATCCTCTATAAGTTTTGGACTTTTTACTCTCCTATTTGGTTCATCTTCATTGTCTGATTCGGAATGTTTACGTTTTTCAGAAAGTACATTCTGATTACATTTCAAATTATTAGGATTAGTATTTTTTGTACCTGGTTGACTAGAAAACTTCTCTCGCACTTTCTTATTACAAACCACAAATGTACTATTAACATTATCACAGCACAAAGCACTTAAAATCTCAGCACTTTTGTCCCCAATTCCATCACAAATAACTTTTCCACTTTCACTATCGCTTATTTTGTAATCAACATTTATTTTAACACTGTCCAGTTCGAAGGACTCAGAAAAGTCAATTGAACAAAAATTAATTTCATTACTTTCAGATGAAGAAAAAACCGTATTTATTTGTATTTGATTATTGTTGTCACTGTTTTTGTTTATAACTGTTTGACCAGTCGGTTCCTCTTCAGAAGATTCAGAAGATACTTTCTGCTTGTTAGCTGGTGAATGTTGTGAAGCAAAATCTGTGGTGGAAAAGAAGTCTTCGCTCCACGAATTTTGTTCATTTTTCTTGTTTTGGTCGGGTTGGGTTAAAAAACATGAATCATCCAACAAAATATCTTGTGTGTTATTTTGTGCTTTCTCACTTTCTTTTTTCGATAACAATTGTTCGGTTTCAACAAATGTGAAATTGTCGAATGTGTCGTTCATAAACAATTCATTATTATTCATTATAAAATTCTGTAAAATAGTTTTAAATATATTTAAAATATTAACCTTATTTGTTAAGGTTATGTTTTTGTGTACCTGTTGAGTGATTTCAATATTTAGCAGGTGGCGTCATCTATAACAAAACTATTGTACTAGATGTAGAAAACTAAACTATAAATTGTATAAGGTTTAATCACACATTTGAAATACGAGGGACGTTCAAAAAGTAACTTTTATAATTCATGTCAAATATGTTTGAAAAAAAATAATATGTATAAGTTTTAATATAGTTTAATTGATCAATATCATCATTTTTGCAAACAATTATAAAAATTATTATAATAACAATTTGTGACGTTTACATATATATTTTGAACTGGCTACTCAAAATTTTTCTTATTATAGTGAACTATTGATAACATACACTGTGGCGCTAGTAATTAGCTAACTACGTCAAATTTCTAAGCGTGCATCATTCGCAAGCAGAAACAATGCGCGTCAATATTTTCAAGGTTACTGAAGGAAGAATTTCAATATGAAACATTTTATCAATTTTTACGTGATAAAATCAACAATGGATTCGTCACAAAGTACGAAAGCATTGTTTTGAACATTTATTTTGAAACATTCATATCACATATTTTTAAATTTGCTACAAAACATTAATGAATCTATAGTTTAATTTTAGTCTAGACTGTTACAATATTTTATTGTCGCCTTAATAATTGTGCACGTAATGCGGCATGTTAACATTATTAATGAAGTGAATAAAGATGTTATTGCATATATAAACTTCATTCAAACACAGCATTAAAAGAACCTTATTGTCAAGCAACTAGAAAAAAATAATAATTACCGAATATTCACATAAACACAACACAATTTGCGTAAATCCTCTTTTCTGAAACCACAGGTATTAACGTAAACATAACAAATAAAAAAAATAATTCCACAACAACAACGAACTATTTTTAGAAGTGGGCGAAAGGATAAAAATAAAAAACAAATATATAAAATTTTTCAATGGAGTCATGAATACCACAAATAATGAAGGTTGAATAACACAAAAAATATATTTAATTATAGTTAGTACCTGATAACGTAATTGAAATACTAAGGACGTAGTAACCAAGAACCGTCAATATTTTTCTTAGGACGTTAACGTCTTTAACTTAATTGAATTACGTGTTTACAACTTTTATTACAGTTTAATTTTTTCCCGTTTGTTCCAAGAAAAATTTCATTGTTTATGCAAAAATAAGTATCACGAAAGGGATCAATGTTTAAAAAACATTAATTTCAAGGGTTATCATAATTTTGGGATATATCAAATATAAATATTTTGACTGTGACCAAATTTACGTTTGACATTGTATACATAATTTATCATTTTTATGCAACTAAAGACTAGACGAAAGTAATTAATCAAATAGTTCAATATGGTATTAATTATTACACTTTAAAATACAAAGCGTGTAAGAATTTGTTCAATAATTGTATAATTCCAGAAAAATCTATTGACGATATTCACTTAAGTGCAAGTTTCGATATTATGTTGCAAATGTACAAGGTACAACCAATTTTATTGTTCAAATCAATTTTCAATCAAATGATTAATTTTGTAATGTAAATGATTGTAATGTAAGTACAATTAAAAAAAACTTTTGCAGCATGAATTGCATATATAAATTTTTACTATTAATCTGCAAATTGTTTAAAAATATGTACGATAGTGGTCATTAGTTGAGTAAATTTTTAGTATGTTAAATATTTTAACCATAACTCTTGCGAATATACGACAAGTCTTCAAGTTTCTTAAATTGCTGTAATGGTTTCACTTAAATATGTAAATCGAATAATTCCCCATGTTCTCTATAGGGTCTGCAGATTGGGACGAGCAAAACAAAACATTGGTCTTTTAACCATTTGTGTTTACAATCGTTTTGTTGAGTTGAGAGAGCATTATTTCTTCAATATATGGAAGCAAATATATTGCTATACATAAATCAGTCTGAGAGGGCCTAGACCAGAAGAATTAAAGCATCCCCCTACTGTAATTGTACCCCCACCATGTTTTATTATGGGTATAAAAAAATTTTAGTGTAGTTTTGTTCCTATACGATCTTTAACATAATCACTATAAATTTATGATCCAGTAAATGTGATCCTAAGCAAGTCAAAATTAGGTTTTCACATTTTTTTGTAGGGTTCTTCTTTTCTGAGGCTAAATTTACTTTAACCCCAGTCTTTCAACTAATTTCAGCCAATCCCATTTCCTCCAGGTTGACGATAAGATTGGATTGTTTTTTGACATTCCAATTGTGCAGTTATCTTTTTTTTAACTGAGACATTTCTTTTCGTAGCTATCACTTAACCACTTTCGAGAAATGATTAAATTATTTAGCCGTAAACTCTTAACAGGCTCTTTTTTTCTCCTGTTCTGAAAGACCGTAATGTACAAAGTTGCTATAATTTTGTCCAATGAAAAATAAAAAAGTAAGCATTTTTTTAAAGAATAAAATTAAATTGACCAGTTGCAACAATAACAAAAAAATCAATAAATGTTATAGGTACTGGTATCCTCACATTTTTAATATATTTTAATAAGTTGCAATAATTATGGACACTACTGCTGTATGTTGTAACTAATATAAAGTTAGGTATTTCTTTGTAAACGCACATAAATCTTAATAGTAATGTTAGTCTATATTTAGTAGATCGTTTATGTGTAAACCAAAATTAATCAATGTTTTGAAATATTGCATTTATGTCATAACCATATTATCGAACATTCCTTAATAAATATCACTTTAATATAGCCGAAATTTTCATATTAAATATAAATGAGTTATATTTATACTAATTGTTTATTGTCAATTTAATGATGACGACTTCTCAAAAAAAAAAAACATTTACCAAACTCATTAAAGATGTCTTAATATGCGCATAATTATAATTACGAAATAAAAACACTATTTTAGAAGTGTCAAAGTTGATTTGTTATTGTCCTTTTAAATGAACAACTCAGAAATTACTTTATTTACCAATTTTAATGTGCTGTGTTAGGATTTGGAAAAAACTTTACGACAATAAATATCGTCATATATTTCATGAAAACTGCAATAATTTTGCTTGTACTATTGTCAAAGATTCATAATAAGAAACTTATACATGAACTTAGAAAAAATTAATAATAAAACTCCGAATATACACATACATGGGATATAATTGAATACAGACAAAAATTTATTAGATTTGCACTTGTAAAGAGTATTACAATTTGTCATTGATGAATGTTGCGATAGTAAACAATAAAAAATTCCATAGAAGTTATCTGCAAAAATAAATTTGACAATGGAACAGAGAAAATTCCGAAAGGAACGTAAGGAAAGGGTACCCAAAACATTGCGTCAATAAAGTAAATAAGTCGATGGGACGGTGGGGAGAGATTAATGGTTCTTGAAAATTAACCTCGCGGACGTCAATTATCTGTCGCGCTCCCCACTCGAAAGAAACATGTAAACGTTTACTATATTTAAAAACGCCGGGAACCTGCGGTACTAATCCATTTAACATGTCAACGGTGTATTTCTGCAAATTAATGAGAAGAACATTTACGTGACACTGATCAGTTTTTCGTAGCACCCAACCCAAGAACGGATTGCCGTCACCATGAAGAGCCACTACAAATTCAATTCGCGAACGAGTGAGTATATTTTTTGATTTTCGAAAATTTCACACTGACTTTCGGTTCAGCACGTACACAGAGCCTCTAAGCGAGGCGAACTAATCAAAATTCTTTTCGAGTTGCTGCTAATTATCATTCGAATTGCATACGATCAGATAAATTATTATTTTTTTATGCCACGCCGTGTGGAAACTCATCATCTTGCGATGCAAATGTTGTATTAATTGAGATCTATTTCCTCTCCACATGCACGAATTGGAACTCGTGCAGCTCGTTTTCGTCACCTAGAAACAGAAAATGGTTGAACAATTTAATTAATTCATGCGTCCACACATAATAACTATTGTAACAGTGATAAAACAAAGCGAATAAATAAATCTCAATCTCAATAAATTAATTCATGCGTCCAATATACATAATAACGATATAACAAATGTTGTATTAATTGAAATCTATTTCCTCTTCACATGCACGAATTGGAACTCGTGCACCTAGAAACAGAAAATGGTTGAACAATTTAATTAATTCATGCGTCCAATACACATAATAACGATTGTAACAGTGATAAAACAAAGCGAATAAATAAATCTCAATGTCTTAGTCACGGTCGGTTCTTGGCGTTTCACTTCACTTCTGGATTAACGCCGTGTTTATTATGCGTCGGCTTGATGTGCACAAATATGCGATTTGTGAAAAAATTACTAGTTCAATGACGTTAACTGCGGTTTTTACATAAAATTCTGAACGTACAATAGTACACAACAACAATTGGTTATTCTTACTCGGAAACGTTTGCTAAAACTATACAAATTATTATCTTCTAATTATTAGTTTACTTTTAAATTGCTATATAAATATTTTTATGAATTTATTTACAAAATGAAACACTATTCAATTTATAAGATACAATTACAAGTCAAAATTATATATAATTTCAGTTTAATCATTAGATAATAGTAATATTTAAATTTAAAGAATTTTAAAAATTTTGTATTTTCAAAAATAAACTCTTCTTACTCAAGAGAGCTTAAAATATACAAAAAAAACATTTTTCAATTATTTGAAAATTATACAATTAAAGGTTGAACCATATATAATTTATTTCTATTTAATTATTAGATAATAAATTATTTGTGCGATTCTATAAATTGTGAACTTCAATTTACAATATTTTTGAAAATTATACAATTAAAGGTTAAATCATATACAATTTTAATTTAATCTTTATAAAAAAGATTTGAGCGATTTTAAATATTCTGAACATTCAACAATAAATGAGAATGAGATTCTCAAGTGCGCTTAAAATATACAAAATAAAATATTATTATATTTCGAAATTATACAATTAAAGGCAAAATCATATACAATTTCAATTTAACATTAAAAAATTGTGTGATTCTGAATATTCTCAACAATAAATCAGATTCTTTCTACTCAAGTGTGTATACAAAATCTATTCTATTTGAAAAATTATTCAATTAAAGACTAAATCATATATATATATATATATATATATATATATATATATATATATATATATATATATATATATATATATATATATATATATATATATATACTTTCAATTTAATCATATTTTTAAAAATGTCTATAAAAATAGAACAAAAATATTGAGACCTGAATCATGCAATTTTCTTAAAATTATTAATATTGTATATTTTTATGATTTGCATTCAGTTTTAAAGAGTTTGAAAATTGTAAAATTCAAAATCGTATTTTCAACCTTCGATGAAAAACATTATTTGAATATTTTATTTACAAAATACCCACGTGTACAATTCGAAAAACTAGAATGACATTTTTTTTTCTGTTAAACATTATTTTAAAATGTTTGCACTTGTTTTATTATCAATTTAATAGATTATTTCATGTATTTGATTGTGAGACATAAAAATAATTTCATTAATGACATAATTAGTGCACTGAACAAATATTGAAGTTTGACATCGATTAAGAATTGAATGATAATCATAAATTTAAATGGATTTAATAATAGCAATTCTGACTATTGTAAGAATTGTATTTGTATACGAAAGTCAATTTTAAAATGTTTAAAAAACGTACAATGTAACATTTACTTCAATTGCCATTATATTATTATTTAAAAAAAAAACTAAGTGGCAATTAAAATTCCATTAAAAAACTGATTAAATCGAACAATTTACAAAATTTTCCAGTACTATAGTTTTAATTTGCTAATGATATTAATAAAGGTCTTGATTGTTGCGTCATAAAACGACACGGGATTAAAGTAAGAAAAAAATAAATTTCGAAATTTGAACCCAATTAACAAAAATTAAATTTGCTTATTATAATCATAAAAGTAAATTCGATAATAATTTTCCCACAATTTAATGCGTATTTTGCACTTTAATCTCAATTAATAAAGGATTATTACATTATAGATAATATTTTATCTTTGTTTATATACATCACTGTATATGTAAAGAAAGATATTCTTCGAATATCAGAATAAATTTAAGCAAACCAAATTGTATAATTGCAATATTTCTCAATTTGATAAATCCTTTAATATTAATTAGTATTATTGTTTAATTTGATTAATAACTATGTAATTAGTGAATATTAATGATTACACATTTTTAAACGGCACGATTAATTTAGTTTTAATTAATGATGATAAAAACTTATATGATATACCTACATTCATTAGTTCACATAAAAATATTTTTTTTAATTATCACAAATTACATACAGCTATATTTTTATTTCAATTTAATATAGTTTAATAATAATTTATAATATTTTAAATGTTTGAAATGGTGAACAAATGCATTAATACAATTATATCATTAACAATAACACTTTCTCCGTTTGGTACAAATGTTCAATAAAAAAACCCATTGTGGATAACTGTACCTTTAACTGGTTGACGGTCAATTTCAAGTATATTGGTCAAGGTGCAAGAACTGCATCAAGCTGTGATGTTAAAGAATATGGTAAAACGTTTCCTTAATTCAAACTTAAACAGGTTAATTTACATGTAAACAAGAACCCTCGATTATTTTTATTCCTTGTCCGCGTATCGTTTTTAATTGAGATTTATTCGTTTGTACATTTTTATTTTCGGATTATTTATTATGTAAAGATAAAGTAATGGTTTTAATTTACAATATTGTTATTGATCTGTACAATCAATATATCTTTTATAGCTCTACAAGCGAACACAGTAAATAAAAACTATTTACTAGTTCATTAACACTTATGATAATTTTTAATGTCAATAATTAAGTTTTTCAATTAAAGGTCATCATTGTTGGTTTAATTGAATGAATTATCGTTAATATTGCGTTTTCACATTAAAGGCGTCTAGTAATAATTAAAAGGCTTAAAAAGTAAACAAATTGGCTAGTCAACAAATAATTTCGTGCCTAAATTAAAATAAGATTATGTTCACACTTAGTCAAAAATTAAGTGTCATAGGTCGAACAACAAAGTGTTTGATAAAAAAATGACGACCTTTATCTTGACGAACATGTAAATAATTGAACTATTATAAGAAAAATTTAAAGACATTTTTGACGTAACTTCTATAATTAGGAGCATTTGCGCAAACCCGCATTTTATCAATTTTTTAATTTGGCAATTTCAATGATAAATGCGTGTGGATAATTTATATTTTATTTGTATATCAAAAAAAATATATTTGGAAAAACAAAATTATCAAAGTTTACTTTTTACAAAAAGATAGCGAATCATTTTAAAAATAAATTATTGCAATGTGCGTATTTGCATAAATTCGCAAATTGATATTTTGACATCAAACTCTCAACTATTGCAATATTAGAAATCTCTAATGTTTTAAGTACAGAGTTTCGTTTATGCATTTTTGCCTGATGAGATGGTGAACGTCTGAATTATAATTGTTGCTATTTAATGTTGCTTAATATCGAAAGTTTGCAATATAACTTTGTTTTTCAGGTGTTATATGGCTGACACTATTAGGAGTACTACTGTTAGGTTGCTCGTGGTTCACGTTTGTACACAATCCACTTCACATGATCATGAAAAAGGTGCAATAATAATCCATTTATATTTTAGCACATTAAATTAATGAACATTAAATTTGCAGACTTTAAAACTAAAACAAGGTAACATATTTTTTAAATTGTGGTCCAATCCACCTTACGAAGTGCTAATTAAAGTCCACATTTTCAACGTGACAAATTCGGAACAGTTCCTATCAGGTGAAGATCCCAAACTCAATTTTACGGAAGTAGGCCCGTATTATTACAAGTAATTAAATGCTGAACGCAAAATTTCGAATTATTTACTTATTGTCAAATTACAGGGAAATTTTGACTAATGAAAACGCAACGTTCCATTCGGATGGTACCATTACGTTTTATCCAAGGCGAAAGATTGTGCTGGATCGTGTTCGCTCTGTGGGTGATCCACTAGTTGATAGAATTGTTTCGCCTAACATACCGCTGTTGGTGAGTAAATATGCATGTTTAAATTTGCAATTGCTTTTATTATCGTTGTAAATGGTGATTGTCTTGTTAATTATTAATGTACAGCAGTATTCACTTTATCTTTTATTAGTTTAGTTTTTTATCACATGACGTTTTGTTTACTTAATTTGTTTACAACCTTATTTCAGGGTATACAAGCTTTTCTAAATGACGCGTCGATTTTTACGAATTTCGGATTCAGTTCTTTGGTGGCAACTTTGGGGTCTCCCTCGTTTTTAAATATAACAATCGACGAATATCTGTGGGGCTACGAGGATCGTCTAGTCGAGCTGGCCAACGAATTTATCCCGTCCTGGATCGACTTCGACAAGTTCGGCATCTTAGACAGAGTGAGTACACCGACGAACCCGCCCCTCAGACAAATCTAAAATTTTACGGTTACAGCTGCTGAGCGTGGACAATGGCAATACGGTGAAAATAAGCACGTTTCCGGAATTAGATCCCCACCCGCATGAATTTCTGTCCGAAGAGGATAAAATGAGGCCGTACCACATAGTGGAGTGGAACGGTTCTCCCGGTTTGAGGCATTGGGGTTGGGTGGACCCCGTCGACAATGAAACCGTGCCCGATAATAAGCCTTGCCAGCTCATCGCCGGAGCGTTTGAAGGAACCATCCTGCCTAGTTTCATGCCCGAAAATACCACCATCAAGATCTTCAGGAATGCCTTCTGCAGACCCGTGCCGTTAGTCTACAGTGGACGGGGTAAAAGTAATCAGGGCTTCGACGCTTACAACTTTCGGATTTCTAGCGACTTCCTAGCCACTCCAGAGGAAAATCCGGAAAATGCCTGTTACTGTGTTAAAGGACGTTGTCTCCCTAAGGGTTTGGGACATTTGTCGCCTTGCTATTATGGTATTCCTATAACGATGTCGCCTCCGCACTTCCTCAACTCCGATCCGATGCTTCTGGAGCAAGTCAACGGTTTAAAACCTGACGTGGAATTACACGACAGCATCGCACAGGTCCATCCTATTCTGGGGGTTCCTTTGGAAGGGCACTTAAGGCTACAGATTAATTTAGACGTAGGACAAACAAGACTGAACTCTAGAACTCGACCTTTTAACGGTTTGCACGTTCCGTTGTTTTGGTTGGAATTAACCACTGGCGAGTTTCCAGATATTGTTTACCAGATTATAAACTGGACTTGTCACATTTTACCTGTTGTACAATTGGTGATTGTTTACATGTTGGGTATTCTGGGTGTTTCGTTAATTTCCACTGCAGCTTTGGTCGTTTTATTTTATAGTACACAACAGAAAATTAACAGCAGGGTTAGTTTAAGGAGTGAATATTGTGCTATTCCCACTGTTTTAACTATGAATTCAGATTGTTTTAAAGGAACGAGATGAGTTTTGATGGATTTTATTGTATACGTCTAAGACGTTGTATAGACTGATTGTTAAATATGTATGTGATTATTTATAAATATGTTTTGTATATTTTATATAATTAATAATAAAATTTTATAAAAATATATTGTTTTTTATTTTAAAATACAGGGCATAAAATTTCACCGACAAAGCTTAATTGTAGTTTGAGTTAGAGCAACAAATCAGAACGTTTCGTAAAAATATTCAGCAATGTGTCTCCCCTTTTAATATTATAAGGGTAAAAAAATCAATTATGTAAATATTTAATGCAAATTTAAATTTGCTATTTAATATTTGAAATACTCTACAGAATTTTGGTTTTTCAATTTTATTAATTTGTCAGAATCTTTAAAAAGAAAAGTTTCAAGTACACAATATAGATGCTTTTTAATTCATCAATTAATTGATTGAATAATATTAACAAATACGACAAAATTTATATTTAAAATGTAATCAATAAAAAGTTAATTTCAAACATACACACCTTTTTGTTGAATATTATGTAATTTAATTTAATGAGTTTCTAGAAACGATACATTGAACTACTTGGATGTTAGTTTTCAAATATTTATTGAAGAAACATTCCTGAAAAATCGCAAATCAATGTTTGACTAACAACAAACATTAAACTTGTCTTCCCATTAATTAAATACTAGTTGATATAAATAGTACAATAATTTATTAACAAATACAAATATTTATCATATATGTCATTATCTAACACTTATCAAAAATATCCTTACATCTAAACTTTAAATAGTTATTACAGTACAACGATATTTACAACTAATCATAAATATAATAATTTATACACAACCCTAATCTAAATAGTACAAATATCACAATTCTCAGTCAAACAAATTTCATTATAATATTTGTTTAAATATTTAGTTCTCATTCGCAAACGTACTCGGGTACTAACTGCTCGCAAGTTTCGCATTTGACTTCGCAGCACCAGGCGAATGAACAGTTGCACCTGCTCACAACTTTCCTGACACGTTTGCGTACTTTCAATCCGCAGGATCTACACAGATGTCTGCAACTCCTCTTTTCCGCCAAACTGGTGCCTTTTTCCAATATTCTGGAGCAGGATCGTCCCTTAGTTCCAACCCAGCCGGTCGTCGAGTTCGCTTGACAATAGTCGGGTGATTGTTCCAAGTAAATCAGGCTGTTTTTCTTGTGGGGGTTTTCAATTTCTTGTACCGTGTTGTTGTTTTCCTCATGGGTCAATTGTTGTTCTTTGATGTGCAGGGCTTTGCCGTACTTTTCCTTGAGTTTTGAGGAGATGACATGGAACGGTGCGATTTGCACCCAACAGGTTTGCAAGGAACAACTGCCGGAAACGCCGTGACATCTGCACTTCTTTATC
Organism: Aethina tumida; assembly: GCF_024364675.1. Taxonomy (NCBI): domain Eukaryota; kingdom Metazoa; phylum Arthropoda; class Insecta; order Coleoptera; family Nitidulidae; genus Aethina; species Aethina tumida. Next base: position 14,751,054 of record NC_065437.1, on the reverse strand, counting down.
ATTGACTCTTGCAAAACTTGTCTGCCGATTTCGTAGTTGTGACTTTTAACAGCGTTTTCTTGGCTGGTTTTGTTGAAGATGTACTTCGTAAACTCGATGCCGTAAGTGGTATCGTCGGAACATCCTCCCCAGGTCCACTCAACTTCTTCAGCATTGATGTGTTGGTTCTTGGCTTTACCAACATGTTCTACGGGCATGTTGCTGTCCAATTTAAGGTTTTGGGGCTTCGGGTTACATTTACAAGCTTTGATTTCACCCCTGGAACAATTCTTGGTGATTGCGTGAGCGATTCCCGAAACCATAATTGCGTTAATGTAAGCAGCCTCTTTAGTCTGGTCCATTGACGAGCTGGAATAAATAAAGTTTTATTATTTTATTACGTGGTCTATTATTTGGCAACGTACCTTTTGAATGCGCTCTCAGGACAGTTCCATTTGTCCCATTTAAATTCCTTTTGACAATGTTCTACGGCCATTTGGGTGCCGATTGCAATGCTCTGGATTAACCGTGAAGAGACGCCCTGGAAATATTAACAGTTGTTATTGGGTAATAATTTACCATAATAATGGTACATTTTCGTTATTGACATCGAACGAATTGCTACCGTGGAAGCAGGTGCTTTTCGCAGAATCCTTAAGAATTTAAAAGATGCTGATCACCGTTGAAAATTGATATGACATGTTCAGCTTCCGTAGCAAATTAGAATTATGAATTTTAGTGTTATGGAATCTTTTGAATTATTTAACAAAGGCATCTAAATCTGGTTAATACCTCCTTTATGGGGTATTTTTAACATTTATAACTGATCAGAAGAATGTCAATTTTTTATGTTAAAAAGAATACAATCACATTAGTTTTTTAATAAATAATTTTTTAATTATTATTTTTAAATAAATAAATTGTAAATAAAAACTGAAATAATTTTTGGTTAAAATAATTAAATCCAAATACTTTTAAGAATATTCCTCAAGTACTTGATTACTTCTTACACAATTATAAGGAATATTTTTTAATTATTATTTTTAAATTAATAAATTTTAAATAAAAACTGAAATAATTTTTGATTTAAATAATTAAATACAAGTACTTGATTAGTTCTTACACAATTGTGGATAAAAAATTTTAAATCTTAATCCCAGTATTTAAATTAATTAATTAAATTAAATAATTTAAATCCAATTTTTTATAAGCTGTTAGTTAAACTTACCGATAATTGAAAAAGATTTTTCATATCAAACATAGCACTTAAATCCAAACTGTGAACACCCGCTATCACAAACACCACAAACCTATAGAGCTCCATTTTTTCGAATTGTTGCTTGTAGGAGCACCGAAGACCGAATGAGCCGAAAATTTTTAATAAAACTCTTATAAGGCGGTTAGGGAATATTAGGTGAGGGCCAGTCGGTGGTGGTACAAAGCAGTCACAAAGGATAGACCGACTGGTCCGAAGGGTGGGACTGAAGAATTCCTAGAAATGATTAAGCATAAAATTATACCCTGTAATCTTCAGGGTCTCAATAAATACTGTTGAAAGCCTCTTGTGCAAAACCGTATAAATCTTTTTACTAAGTAAAAAAGCCGATAGGTACATTATAACATGGATATCAATATACCGCAAACTGGCTTGAATAAAAAGGATTTAGGAGGAGAATGGTGTCTTTTACCTTAAGCCTGAGGAAGGAATTAGATTAATGCATAAGACTTTAAGAAGGTGTTTTGTTCGGGTATTTACTTAATGAAGTACTTTGCTACTGCTGTGGTATTCTGTTTGGTAAAACTTGTTTTGTACGGACACCACAAATATAATCTCTTATTATTTCAAGCTACCGAGAAACTGCCGTTATCTCAAAAGGGCACCTGATCAAATTTTTAGCATCCAATTAACATAACGGATTAGCACATTGCAATTTACTTATTGTGAACTGTCAATCAGTTTCAAAATCTCCTTACTCAGTTGTCACATATTTTAATTGTGTAATTTATTCATAATAACTTTTATCTATCCAAAGCACCAACAATGAGATTGAAAGTAACAGGATATTAAACAAAGAAACATAACTAGTTGTTTAACTTTTATAATTAATATCAAAGTTTACACTTAAAGTAGCTATAATTACAATACTATAACACTTACATAATGAAATACTTTTTTATATCTTACAATTAGATAAATTCCCACGTGACATTAAATTGCTTGATCTCCTCCATGAAATGTGCATATAATAAAGTTAATCTTGCGAACAGTACAATGTTCAAAGAATGGCGTGACTTACAAATTTAAATATAGCTTGCATAAAAAGTGTTGTTATGCAAATCAATATTTTAATCATATATATAAAGAACAAATAGATTCCTAGACGTGAGCTAATAATTAAACATTAATTATTAAAATGCATTCCAATATAAACGACATTTCTGGTTATTTTTAAGGTTTTGGTCGACGAGACGAACATTTCTCTTAATTACACATTCATGGTATGCTGGAGACTTGTTTCAACAATGTTGGTCGTCGACAGTTGCTCAATAAATAAAAAGGTTGCAGGGCGGAACGACAAAACCGACCGGCGGCATCCTCTGCCATAAAGGTGAGACGGCACATCTGAACCTCCAGGTTGTAAACAATATGCGGGGATTAATTGAAGGAAGTGTGGTCGCCGACAAAAGTGTTATAACTATAACTCAATTGTGTTTTTGAATTTACCATTGCGGGGGTACAGGTATTTTTTTTTACTCTTAGGAATTTGTGGTAGTTTTCTCTTGTTGCAATTTATTGTTGGACCACCCAGAATATTATAAAATGTGGTGGTATACATTTAATGTTTAATTAAGTTTCTTTGGAACCAGGGTAAGCGGATCAAGTCGCGTGTCTTCGTTAGGTTTTTGTTATATGAATGATGGCAGACAAGTAACAATTTGTCTCGACACTGTCACTTACTCATCAGCACCATAAAATTTTGTGCCGACAATTAAAAACATAAATAGCCTACATAAATTTAATCCTTCTTCTCGTCTACACAAATGAATTCAACACTTTATTGTCGAACCTTAAATACCATAAAATTTAAATTATATAATATTTTCAATATCATAGTTTTAATCTAAATATATGTACAGCAATCAAAATTAGGTATATCTATCAGGTAGAACTTTTACCGGAAGAACGTGTGATTTTTATCTATATTTTGACATAATAGTAGATAGGAAATTCCTTTACATAACTTTAAATTTAGGTTATTGATAATTTATAACAAGATTAAAGGATTAGGGAGTAAATATTTATACTTACTGATGAATTGGTGCATATTTAGATCAATAAAATGTAGAGTACAATTAGGCACGTCCAGACATTAATATTTTTATGACAGTCACACTACTGGAAAACCCTGAGTATAATAAATATTGAATACCATTTTTGCAAACTTGTTTACTACAAAGCTGTCTATAGACGAGAGTGGAATTGACAATAAAAATCAAACAATAACTACAAAATTATAATCTCCAGACTCTTAAGTGCTTAGAAGTATTTTTTATACCTTTTGTAAGCGCATATTATAGTTAATAAGTTTTCATTTTGCGTTTAGTTTCTTTTTAATTGAAAATTGTATTTTATTAACAACATCATTAATAATAAAAACAAATACTTTCTTTATTCATCCTCACTTATATCTACACAAATAATTTAATTATCCGTACAGTCATACAATTTAGTCCAAACAAAGAGTACACATCACAGTCACCTAAAACTTCTCCTGTTAATATAAGCTCCATACTCTTCGTCGCCGCCGTAACCATAGTGAGCCATGGCGAGATCTCGATGCTGATGAAAGTTGTGTGAGTAAACTCCCCCTTGATCACTTCTCCCCCGGAACATGTTAATAAGCAATAAAATCATGGCGATTCCACCCATCAAAGCGCTTTTCATTAACATAAACTTCAAGCTCATCAACATCATCGGTATCATCGATGTGGAGACCATGAACGGCATCACCATCATAGGGAGGATTTTTGACATCATGTCTTGCTTTTCTTTCTTCTTCCGGAACTCTAAAACATAACATGATCAAGGATCATTTCTCGGCATATGGCAATGTTAACAGTGAAAATCAATTATGGACTTTCCGTTTCTTAACCTGCATTCTTGCTGATGTCCGACACCGAGCAGACATTCAGGTTAGCGCAAAAAATGACCTTAACTGAACTCATGCGAAATCCGCTTCTCGCGAATATCATTGATGAGTTCATGATAAATAGGTTGAATTACACGTTTAGGTGGTTTTATTTTCTTTAATGTGCATTATTACAGGCACGCAATTGTGGCGATTAATTTCTTAATGAAGTTGGTTGTTTCTTCGGATTGAATGTAATATTTTGTCACTGATGTATATCGTTAGATGACAGTAAAAGTTAGTACAGGGATAAAGCTTTAAAATTTAAGTGGTTAAAGATAAGAGTCTAAAGGATATTTATTACCTGACACATAAGTCTATTGTGTTAGTTCTTATCTGCATCATTTCTATATATAATAGATTTTAATACTAATTGTAATCTGTTACTTAACAACCAACAATTTACAGACAGAAAAAAACAATATTCTCATTAATTAAATTAATTAAACAACCGACTTACCTTGTTCTTCCCCACTGACACTGACATCCCTTTCCTCAAGGTCGCCGCTTCGAACACCGGTACTTTCCTGATCCAAAACATCACACTTAACGACCGTGATTTCAATAATCGCAATCACCACAATTAAGTGAACCAGATTCATTGTTACACTTGTCTACTGAGTACGCCGATCACAAAATACATGTTCGAGGAGATCGTCTTTCGATGGAAAATCAGCCCGCGAACCTGACCAAGAATGGATAGCGCGCATGGCTAACCAACACAACTCTGGCTGATGGTCTAGTTAAAGAACGACTGCCTTCGATTATCTTAATCTGAATAAACTACCGTTTTTCGTGGCGCGAATCTCTCGTCCCAATTGGTCCACGCACCATGAACAATTTTTTATCCTCAGAAAGTAGTGTTTATAAACTGTTGAGGCGTTTTAAAAGAAAACCAGAGTTTATACAAAAAATAAATTTATAAATTTATAAAAAAATAGTCAAATAAATGAAGAAATAAGACAAACACTTTGATATCTCTTTTTTATTTTTATTGCAATCAAGATAAAAGATAAATAAATAAATAAATATTAATCATAATAAATAAATAAATAAATAAATAAAAACTGTACAATATTCAAATATTCTTCCACTTCCTTATTCTACAGTTTTAGTCAGTTTGAATTATAGAGATGGGAATTAAAATTGTTATAATAAATTGGAACAAAAATTATCATATTGGAAAGACTAAAAACTTGTACCTCTCAAAAAAATGAGCATTTATAAGATTGTACATTTAAAAAGTAATATGAAATAACTGGGTCACTTTCCAAAATTCTTATATCAAATCGATGGGATGATAATTTTTACCATCTATTCACCAAAGTGGCACAATATATCCACGAATCAGTTTGGAACAGTTGTTTCTCCTATTAATTGATCTGTTGCGTGTAATATTACTATTAAAAAAAATAACTGTATTGTCAAAATAATTCTTCCATCTGGCAGAAAAATTATACATAATGGATAAAGAATTCCAACTTAAAATAACTCCTAAAATAATTGAAATTAAAGTCAACTATTTTGTTATTAATTCAGACCTCTAAATTCAAAGAGTGTCCCACACTGTCAAAATTAAAAAACAGTCTTTTGTTACTACAAAGTCGCAAATAAACAATATTTCTATTTTACCACGATAAAATAGAAACTATTTAAAGAAACCACCGAAAACCAAAACGAAATTATTTGTTTGTTGGTACGTAATAGGAGTACTGCAAACTCTGCTTTCCGTAAACATCAGCTGTGCTGGCTGTGGGTGTTACGACGTCGTTATCACTCCTCTTCCAAGCTGGTTCGTAGTACGAGGGCGCGGAGTAATGAGCGTGATGTCCAATATGTCCAATGTGTCCGGTTGAATACGGTACCGGTACCACATGGGGCTTCTCAGCATGCTGCAAGCGTGCCAAAACGCTGCTCAGTCCGACGACAAGCAACAGGAATCCGATGAATCCGTTAGTAACGACAGCTATTGTCACCAAAATCAGTAAGGTGAAAGCGGCTCCCAATTTGAAGAATATCGCCGGCAATATTATCATGAACCGCTTGACTGCGTGGTGAACCATGGTGCGTGCTGTAAAAATTCGATTGGGGTTACGAATTCGGTTACATTGGAAACTATGTAATTTTGGGTTTCCATCGCAAAACGACCGGTATGATTGAAAAACTTTCTATTCAATACATAAAGGTAATGATGGGAAGTGACCACGAAAGTAAAACTTTGTTAATACGCAGTTTATGATCGTTTATTTAGGCTATGTTTATTGCGGTTTAAAAAAAATTAAACGTACGACTTTCGTTCACCTAAACGGCGAACTATTTCTTTACTGTTATTGTTCTAGTTTTTCTAACAATGATGGAAACTGCGAAAGCGACCTTTTGAGTAATCGATTCAGTACTCACTTGCGTTTTCTGTTCAAGAAGTAATAATAATCGAATTGTGCACCTGTGATCATAATTATCAATAAGATTGACCTCCTTAGTATTAATTACTGAATGAACTCTAGTGTTTTTTTACCGGAAAAATTTATTTATATGTAGAATTGTTGGAAAAGATATCCGGTTGTGGTTCCGGCGATAAAATCGTTTTTTCTATGATCTAGGTCAGTGTTTTAAGAACAGTGTGAATTTTGAATTTCGTCAAAAAAAGAACAATCTACATTTATATATGTTAATAATTAACAAGTTAAATCATAATTAAAATAGATTGTTTGATTTACAGGCAGGATTTTTTCCAGAGAAATTTAATTAAGGTTAATTAACATTTAAGAAAATGAATCTCATTTCATAAAATCTTTGTAATTTAATTGTAATTAGTTTCTGTTTCAAATACTTATCATTCGTCAAAGTCACTTACCATCAAATCGTACTATAATGGTACTTTCTGAGCTTTGTTATTTAAATTATTAGGCTGTGTAGACTTAATTTCAAACATAAAATTCTAAACATGTGATAAACAATGTAATAAATAACGATGTTTTAAAACCCACAAAATGTTTTGATTGTGATCTATTCACGCTCTATATAATTACAGCCTTAACTCACTTTTTTGGTGCACGAAACTTTCTTATATAATAAAATTTTTGTTTTATATTGAAAAAACCAACACAAAATTTGATTTGTTCACCTTCTTCGACGAGTTGTCTTCCAAGGGTGACCCCAGTTCCTTTCTGCTCATCATTTTGTTCCTCCGCAACACTAAAACTGATCACACACCACAACAAACACAAAACACAAAATTTCCAATTCGCTATCATTTTGATTTTTCAAACTCGCGACCTTGCGTCCAGTTCTTAACTAAATGCATTTAACAACGAGTACTTGTATTTGTATTGTCTGATTCAAATAATCAATCAAGAATTTTGTCACGTACCTCAAATACGTTATAGGATTTTTAAAAAAACCGAGAACATCGCTTTTGTGTTGGAATTAGAGCGCCAACGAATTTCGTGTTCCAATTTTTTTTATGTCTATGTAAATTAGTGATTGTTCCGTTTTTGGGGGTTTGTTGCATGTTTCAAATGCAACTACTTATTCGGTTTAATGATGGCATTCAATTTGGTTTCAAAGCCAAACACACCGTCAAATTCCTGAGCAAAGCCACACAAAATAACCTTCTTCAAAACGGGCTTGTCAAATATTATTAATTAAGTTTTGCTGCTAAACGTTTCAATTAACGCTTATGTTAAATTGTTAATTAACTGCTTGTTTAAGAAGTGGTTACTGTTGTCTAACGACCAATTATATAATTTTCTGGTTGCAGCAGTCAGTCAATCCCATACCATAAAATTAACACCGATAACTGCACAGCATGATTAAAATCCAGCAGTAATGACCAAGTTGAACAATACATAAACTCAGTGTTTACCCGTTTGGAAAATTTAGTCAAACAGCATGAACGACTAAACAGTTCGAACGCCTCATCTCATGAAATCTAGGGCACCACCATCAACAAATAAATTGTGCACACTCGCCAATGAGCATCCGTGCAGTATGCACAGCATGCCAGTCTATCTGACGTTTTCCTCCTGGTATTTGCTAATTTTTTTGTGTGTTTTTTGTGTGGCGGTGAAGAGCAAAAGTTGTGAACCTTTAGACAATAGTGCCGGTTGTTCTCAGGATCTCATTAAAAGCAAACTGAGGAAAATGCTGTTGAAAAACTACGACAAAATTAATAGTGCAGTGAAAAACATTACCACATCAAATAACGAAAGTTATGTAATTAATCTAAGTGAAAATCTGAAACTGAACATCCAGCAGGTAAACAACAACACCTACAATATCTCCGTAAGGAGCAAGAACGCCACAGAAGTACTGGCCAGAGGCATGAAGATGTCGATGAAGAAAGTAAAGGATTTGATTCCATATTTGATTATTCCGGGTTTTTTGATGTCCGGAATTCTTCCCTGGATCATGCCGGGAATTAAAATGGCAGTTATGATGGTTGGGATGATGAACCAGATGGCTTTTACCAGTGCCCTGTTTATGTTGGTGCGGAATTATGTATTTAATAGTCGGCAGGACGAACATATAATTTATGTCAATCATGGGTATAAAAACAAAATGAATTATCACAATCATAGATGATAGTAACAAATAGTGTAATTATTGAAAGTGTACAAACAGTATTTAGTTAAATTAATAATATTAATTAAGCATTTTTGACGTTGGAATAAAAAATATTATTTATTAAGATTTATTTTGTGTTTTATTTTCCTAAATCCAAAGATCACATATAATTATCCTTGTACCATCATCACTTTAATTTAAATAATTTCAATTCAATCAATAGATTGTACAATTTAAAACAGAAATCACAATTTCCATAACTGATTAAAACAAATAAATTGGTTTATTGACTGTTTAAGGTAGGTTGTAAATAATTAATATTTAAAAAGGATACAACGGGCAACCTAACTAATCGAACTGACCTAGAACTTGCGTTAATAACTGGTCATTGACGTTAAACTATTCTAGGTCAGGTCAGTTAGGTTGGATTTATTTTTATTTTTTGAATTCAACCACCCATGCATATGTCTCGGATTGTTCTGTATTTTTGACACGGAATCTGATTCATGCAGGAAAACAATTGTCTATTGTTTAATATACTTGTCTCACAATTTTATACATTTAACAATTTTTTATTGTTAGTTGTTTTCGAATTTAAGTATATCAAAAATTAATATTAATAAATACACAATATGATTTATTAACAAATTTCACACAAATATAGTCAATTGTTGATTCGTTTCGAAATAGCATATGTGTTTAAGATTAAATGGATATTTTTTTAAATTAAATAAAATTTTTATAATGAATATTTTAAATTTGAACTTATAAAATTATTATTATTTTCAGTACCATCTAGTAGGTAGAATATTAATCAATCAAAAAACTTGTACCTCCCTTTTGTTGATTTTAAGTCCAGACGATAGATGCCGCAACAATCGCTTTAATTTAAAATGCTTGATTTTTCCTTATTTTTCAAATTTAGTTAGAATTACATATTTTTAATTAAAATAGTAAATAATTTAAATTCCTCAGAATTAAAAAAATAGTGAATTAATTTCTGTGTACCTTAATAATATAATGACAGATGTCGTTAAGGTTATTTTGTTTTGTTTATATTTTGACATTTTTCTACGAATTCATTTATGAGTTCATATTTGTATTTCGTATTTTTGTTGAGCATTGTGTAACATTTATTTTGTCGCAATGGTAATTATGAGTATATGTATTTCCGCTTTATGATAATCTGTAAAATTTGCAGAATTTAATTGACAAAGCTGAAAGAGAAGAACATCGTAAAGATATGGCCGTTATTGAAGAGAACCATACCAGAAGGCGGTCCAGATTCCAAAATCTCCAAAGGTTATTGCACAAAAACAGACAAGAAAGTCAACTTCTAGAAAAAGTTCATCAAAAGGAGGAGGAAATGGTTGCTCATGAACAAAAATACAAATTGGATGAGGCATTAGCTACTGAGCTGGATAAAATAAAAAGGGAGAAACATAAAGATGAAAGTTATAGGTAACAATTGCTAATAAAATATTTAACAAACTTTGTGTAACATTTTATGTATTATTTCAGGAGAAATTTAAGAAATACATCTCATGAATTATTAGAATTGGAACAGGTGTTGAAAAATGCTTATATTCATAAAGAACTGGCTGCACAAATTGAGTATAAACGAGGCGAAAGATTATATGACAAGGTAAACTTTTTATTATGTTACAAAATCATACTAATCATTCACTTTAGCTAAAGGCAAAGCAAGAATTACAATTGATAAATGCAGCTCGCATAAAGGAAGAAGCTGTTCTTAGGACACAAGCTGAGGAACATGTTAAAAAAGCACAAAGCTACAGAAAAGATCTGCAGGACCAAATGATTTATCAAGAGAAAATGAGAAGGAAGAAATATGAGGAATATTTGCAGGAAAAAAAGATGATAGATGCTATTATTGACAGAGTTCATCATGAGGATGAAAAGAATAGGATGGAGAAAAAATGCAGAGAATTAGCAACTAAAGAGGAAATCAAAAATCATATATTAGCTCAGAAGGCTTTTAAAGAGAAAAAAATGAAAGAGATTGATGAGGAGGATCGAAGGAACCAGCAGTTTTTGGTGGAGAAAGAACGTGCAATCGAAAAACTGTAAGTTCTTTTTGTTTAAATTATTTACTTGTTACCCTGTTTCCAATGTTGCATTAATTTAATTTATTACATATATATTCTATGTCCCTATTGAATTAGTGTTAACATTTTATTATTTATTACATAATTTTAAGCATTAATGAAAACTAATAGTTACAGATTGATTGTTGGAAACATTTAGTTTTTATTGTTCCATGCATTTTTACAAAATGATTGAAATGTTCCAAAGTATATTGGTATAGCATTTTTTCTCTTTAGGCGAGCTGAAAAGGAGCAGAAGAAAATGTTAAAGGCGTCCATCGTCGATAATATGTTCGAGAAATTTTTCCTAGACCAGGTAAAATAATTTTAAATTCTATTAGTAAACGTAGTCAGGAATGCTATAACTGATAACCGCGATGGCAGACAGTAACCGAATACTTCCAATAGTGCCGGATTGTTCAAGACCGACTGTTTGTAATCGTTGAAAGAAATTTTTCCGTCTCTGTCGATATCCATCTTTTTGGTAATCACCTCGAGCAAATCCTGAAGAAAATCAGTTCACAAATTAACGAAAAACAAACTTTACCGTCGACCTTGGCGGCTTCTTCCGAATCTTCTTCGCTCTGTCCAACCACGGCGCTTTTAAGCAAGTTAAACATGGTTTCTCTACCAATAATGCCCTCGCCCATCATGTCATAAACCTACAAACAAACAAACTCGTGTCCACGTGTTGAGGTTGAGGTCCATACATACACTGAAACAATAATTGATGTGTTCCTCCAGAGTGCCTCTCAGAAACAGCGACAAAGTCATGATCCACGTCTCCATCGACAGGTATTGAACGGGACCTTTGTCTATCGCCAAGAAGATCCTGTCCATCAAATTATCGTCGGTCATGTCCAGACACATGTGCAAGAAATCACGAAACTGATTCTTGTTGACGCCCTGCTGCTTTTCCGGTCCGTCCTTTTGCAGCTTGTAGTAAATAATGAGCAACGTTTCGACTTCCATCACGTTAAAATGAGATTTTTTGGCGAGGCGCAAGATCTGGACCTGGTGCTTCTTCTTGAATCGGGTCTCCTCCATGGGATCCATGGAGGTGTCCAGAATCGCGCCGAACGTCATGGTGCCCGATTAGCTTTTTGGTTACTGATTTAAATCACGGTGTGAAAAAATTGCTTTGTACTGACACAAAAACGTATAAATATAAATTTGACATTCTGCTAGCTTCCCCAATTGACATCAAGAAATGTCAACTAGTTGCCACGTTACTTAACCCTTTTATTTCTTTTTTTCTACAGACGCAGAAGCGCATGAAAGACGAGGTGATCAAGGATTTGAAGCGTATCGAAATGGAAGATGCGGCGAACCAGAGGAAGTTGAACAACCAGAAAGAGGCGGAAAAAATTAAGGCTGACATGAGAGCGTCTATAATTGAACAGATAAAAGAGCAACATGAGAGGAAGGAACGAGAGGCTGCTTTGGATGATGCTTTAAAACAAAAGGTTTGTATGGGTTTAAATTAACGTGAACTGTTTAGATTGGTTAAAATTATAGATGCTTGAAAAGTTTTTGGAAGACGAAAAACAGGCAAAACTTCAAGAGCAACAAAGGAGGGAGATGTGGATTCAAGTAAGGAAAGATAATGAACAGACAATGAGGGATAAGCGACAGAAACTCGTTGAAGACAGGCAGATTCAAAAGCGATTGCGGGAAGAACAGGAACGTAAAGATATTGAGAGGTAATATGCAAACATATTAGGACCATTAATGTTATTCGTTTTGAATGTTTCAGAGACATAATTGTTAAAGAGGAGAAAATAAACATGCTTAAAGATCACTGGATGAATGTGGGCGAACATGTTCCTAGAAGAATATTGCGACCTGGAGATTTGGACTTTTTAGGTGTGGGAGGAAATTTATAATCTGCCAAAGTAGTGGCGATTATTTTATGAGAAATTAAGACTTTTATTTATTATTGTATATTGTAAAATGAACTGATCTCATAATACAAAATACACTTTTTTTATAAATAAGGAAATTTATTTATTAGTATTTGGAATAACACTTTTTACGATTTAGAGCCTGTTGGTATACAACCCACATTACACAGTAGTTCTTATGAGACCTGAGACTAGGATGTTCTGTGCCTAAGACTGAGAAATATAAGTCTTTACAAAAATGTAACGATTCTTAGCAGAACTTAAATTGTCAAAAATGAAGAACTTCTGCAGGACTGGAGAATGTGAATAAATAAGAGAAATCATTTAATTATGTCAATAAATAATCACATATAATTATAAAAAATGTGTATACATAATTATATTTTTCCTAGTTTGTGATTTTGTTGTAAATAATGTATTATTATTAATTAATTATTATAGACAACAAAAAATTTTCAAAATTATATTTACAAATGCGTTCTGTTATGTCCTACAATCTGTGCACATATATTTTACTATAGTACATATAGTGGTAATCAAAAGTAGGGACTTTATCCGATAATTTTTCATTTCATTAGATTTATTTGAATATATTTCTCTTAGTGAATAAAAATAATTATTTATAAGTAGTTATAAATGCAAATGAGTTTATTAAAAATAATTTGCTTAAAAATACATTTTAATAAAAAAATGCTGATGGATGCAACTATAGAATAATATCACATACACGAAATAAATTTTTAAATTTATTTTTTTAAGATATGGTAGCATATAACCATTTTGTTTAATAACTTCTCAACTTCGCCTCTTTATCGATTTGACAAGATTGCGACAAACTTTCACAGGAATGTTTTTTTTTTGTATAATTTGCCACAAATGCTCTTTGTTAGATTTTTAATTCCAGATGCTGCTATAGGTAGGTATTCAATTGGAATTAAGTCCATGGGCCAAGATTTTTTCACAGCTATATATCCAAATAACCCGCTTCAGATAACCGATGTTTCATAGTTTCATTAGAAACATCTGCATTGAAATTTTGCGATATTTCTCGGTTAATTTGCTTTGATGATTTTGTTGTATTGTTTACCGATATCTGTTTTATGTGTTTTTATTGACATTTGGATTTCTTTTTCGAGGACACCCATCTTTATACGTGATTTCAAATTTATCAAAATTTTTGAAACTGTATCTTGACTAATTCTTAAATTTTGAGAAATTTGGCGTTGAATCAGTCCATCACTATAAAAATCTGCGATTGGTTTTCTCAAGTCTTCACATAAATATTTGAATTTACTCATCTATCATACTGAATGCTTTGATGTTTATCGAAAACTGGATTAATTTCTTGTAAACTTCGAAAGTATTCTATTTTTTTTTTTTACAAAATCAAAAATGTAAACGTAAATAATATTGAAATACACTACTTTACTAGAATATTGGCTACCTTCTAAACATCAGTTCTATTAAGATATCTTAAAGTGATATAAGGGAAACTTACATTAACAAAAAGAATCAATTTTTTAAAATTATTCCATACTTATTACCACTACTGTACACACGTTGAATAATTACAATAATATTTTGGAGAGTTAGAAAAGTTTAATTAGATTAATAAATTTATTTATATTTTTGAAATATATGTGAAATATGTTATGAATTAAAGTATAAAGATTTACTGAAAAAAGTTTGTTATTTATCATTTAAAAGTAATAAAAATTTTTAATATATTTTGTATAATAATAATTTTGCAAATTAGGAAAAATATTTTGGTAATATGAATTTTGTAATATTTTATTATAATGCACATCTTTAGATGAAATCTAATATTTTGTGTCGACCACTATTAATTTCCCATTCCAATTCCAATTTTTTTTTAAATAAAAGTTGCTTTCCGTGTAAAACATGAAACTTCCCACAGTGCTTTCGGCGATACTGCTAAACTCCCCTCCCAGTTTCCTGCAATACCGATGGTCGGGCGCAAAAGTCAGCGCCCCCCAACGCTCAGTTCCCCCTTGAAATGAGCGCATCGCTTTTCGTTCGGCCGCCACATGATCGGAGGCCGAAGGGCGACCGGCGACCGCACCAGCCCCAAAAATGTCCGACGATCAGCTGATCGTCTACCATGTTGACCGGATGGATGAGGAACGGCGGCCGCCGTCTGATCGTCGCACGAGACAACGTGAACTACAAGGTGTGCTAAGCATGCAGGTAGGAGTCGACCTGTCGAGACGCACCAATGAAATCAAACTTGGAATAGCCAATGGCGAATGGGCAATCATGTTTATTACCACGAGCTACACATCCAAGTTCCTCGAGTCTGGCCTCAGCTGGGGGTGTGTATGTGCATAAAAACGGGAGCTGTTTTTTTTTCAAATTCTTGCGTGGTATGTTACTGAATCACCTTTTACTATTCAAACCATTATTTTTTTAGAGTGACTATTGTACCGAGTCGTGTTTGTTTTCCTTGTTGTTGTTGTTGTTTGTTGTTGTTGAACTTGTCGATGTGACTTGTAATAAACGTGACTGACTATTATCGCCGGTGTGCTTGATGGGAAACGTAAACAAACTGGTATTTGGTCTGAGATGGATCGGTTTGAGCGCCGTGAACAATCTGGTCGCAGGAAACAAGCCAAACCTCAGAGAACAGGTAATAATTAACTGACGAAACAACAATTAATTTTACCATAACATTTGTATATATAATTAATAAAACGACACCCCCATTATAAATAAAAAAAGCCCCTTATTAGTTAGATATAATAGATTATTTTCAGGAGGTGCATGTAATTTGTATGTTGTGTAAAGTTACAACAAACAGTTAAAAATGTATTATTTTAATTATTTTTTCCACTACATACACGTATAAATGTCTAAAATAAACGATATGAATAATGAATACTAATGAATATTTAGGTGTTTAATTAAAAACATGCGCAAACCCACCAAAATAAGCAAACCACATTTTAAATACCAGACAATAAATTCCAATATTTAAAAATATAAATCGAATTTATTTGTACCTGATGCAAACCACAAAAAAAGTTAAGTTAATAAATTTATCATAAAAAGTATAGTCTTTTATTTTTATAATTTCACGATTTTATCAAAATTTTTATATTATCGAAAGTCACTTCTAAATAGTGATCCTTGACCTAATTTATTTATTTTTATAATCGATGACCTTCGATTAAAATAATGCGTTACACATATTTTTTGACTTGTGGTAAGTATATTCATAAATAAAATAATCAAACAATTTAAATTACTGACTGCGAATAACAAGTTTAATCTCACCTAAAATTTATAACGGCAAAAGTAAAAATACGACTTGTTTTATTATTCCAATACTTTAGAGGCGATGACAGTGTTCGTTATCCCACCTGAATCTGAAGCCCACTTATGTTTTGACTGCAATTGACCGAGCTCCATACAAAATAAACTGGGAACTTTAAAAATTACCTGCTGACAGTTTTATACAAACATACTGCGGTCGCCCGCTGCGTTAGCCCGATTTCTTGATGAAATCCGTTTTGCAAATATTTATGTCTAAGATTATGCGAGGTATTTGGGATAAATTTATATGCGAATTGAATGCAAATCATGCGATCAATTTAAAGTGTATTTAGTCTAAACATTCCTATAAGGATTTGAAATTATTATTGTACATGACAAGTTTAGCTGGATTGTACCAATTGAAATTATTTTAGATTTGATTCCTTTTTATCAAAATATTCTTACTTATTTAGATAATTGTTTATGTTGGCATATTTAACTTTGATTTATTACCACAGTTTTTATTTTATCTAAACATATGTGACCTTTTTATGCTTAAAAGTGTTTCTGAAATCGTTGTATTAACACGTGTACGTCGCATTAAAATGAAACCGATATTTTTCTTAGTAATTCTGGTAAGTTACATCTGTTTTCATTATTAAATACATATTTATCGAACGAATATTTTCAGATAGTTACCTCAAGTAAGTAAAAATAAATGAATAGTAATTTGTCAAGAAAGTTATTGTGTTTTCAACTTTCAAAATATAATACACAAATCACAGCTTAAACCAAACTTTATTAAGCTTATTTATACCGGTGGATTAGAACTCTTGTTCTGGATCTGGAGGTGACGAAGTCGTGGAAGGCATTTTGGATAACACTTTGATTTTTAATGAATATCTCGTATAGGAAGCTGTAGAAATGTTTGAAGAAGTTACAATCAGGTGGCGAAAGATCTGGTGGGGATGGCGGCATGAGGCAGACTTTCGTAACCCATTCCTTCAACTTTTACTGTTAGTTGTGCGATATGTATGTGAGCATTGTCATAAAGAAGAATTGGGACCTTTGTGGCACACATACGCTGCAATTTCTGGTCGATTTTGTCTATTTGTTGACACCTCACCATCATAATTTTTTCACCAGGATTCAAGAAGCTATGGTTCACACCGGCAGCAGACTACCGATCAGTAACCATAACCTTCTTTTGGTGCCATTTCGTTTTTGGACATTGTATGGGAGCCTAGTTATAGCCAACCAATGATTGTCGTATAGTATTTACTTTTCATTACAAGTCACAGTCCGATCGATAAACTTGTTTACTTTGCCTAAAAGAAGATTGTGTCGTTTAATCTTCATCAAAGCGATTTTGATGATTTTTGTTCAATTTTTGTGGCACCCATTTGTTGTAATTTTTGGACATTCCAATCTATTTTATGTGGTTCGAAATGGTAGTATACGTTACGTCTAATTCAGCAGTAAATTCTCGAAAAGTGGAGCTTAAATTGGCTTCATCTAAGTTCCTTAAGTCGCCAATATCAGATGACCAACTTCTACGCACACCATCTTCAAGGTTCTTGTTATTGAATCGAAATTTTTGTACCTTTTGGTGGTTTCTGGGCCAAATACATCTTTGATGTCATGAGCTGATTAGGTTTGTTTTCCATCCATATTTTATTCAAAGCCTTGAATAGGTGGTTAAATGATTTCAAATAAAAACGAGTTTACACCTTTAAATAGAACGAAACACGTCCTTTAAAACTGTACATCACCTCACATCAACAGACATTTGACCGGAAACTTCATCACTAAGAAACCAAATAAAAAAAAAAAAAACGTAAAATAACTTTCTTGACAATCTAATACAAGTGGATTAGTTATTAAAATTAAAATTTTAGCTTACGCTCAAGATGAATATGACGAAGAGTCGTTACAAAATTTAAAAAAACAAATCAAACAACAGATATACCATAAAATTGCAACCATAAAACAAGCAGTCAAAAACAACGTGCAACTGGAGGCTGAAAACGAAATCGAATCGGTCGCCAATAAGATCGATGAGGCAGAATTGAAACCAAACATTAAAAATATAAAGCAAGAAATTTACAAAAAACTGGAACCAGTTTTCGCTTTACGAGCTGCATTTCGCATGAAGAATGGCGTGGGTGGAACAACCATCACTACTTATGGCGACGGTGAGTCATTTCCTATAAAACATTAATTCAACCAGCAATATTTGGTGGGTTTTAGGAAAAACGTTCGTTTTAAAAGAGAATGAAATGTACACTTGCGACGGAAGTATTGGAGATTTGGATGGATCGTGCTCAGGCCAATTAAGCCGTTTCACACCCGAAGAAGATGGAGATTTCTGCTACGTAAGATCGTATTTAGAAACTGAAGGCAAAGTGTGCCTCTCTGAAAAACCTTTAGAAGGTCTGAAATGCTTCGACAAAGCGTTTAAATCTTTGGAACTGCCCAAGGAGCGATACAACGAAATGTGCAGCTCAATTGTAACGGGAATTAAATACAAATACTTTTCCGATACTAATAATCCCAAACATGTACAAATTCCGAGCGACAACAAACTAATATCTTGCGAGAACAACGAGCCGGGAGTTTGCGAGTTTACCAATCAGAATGTTCCAGAAGCCAGTTCAAATGTTGTTGTAGTCGGGGACAATTAACCTGATGTATAAATATTGACAATATAGATTTAATGACATGATACAATTGTTTGACTTCATTGTTTAACATGTTAGATCTGTAGATTAAATTATGCTAATCATAAATTTGTACTGCGGAAGTTTACCAGCTTGAAATTATTTCGACTTCCTTTAATCTTTTGAGGAATCTTAATGCTCTACCTAAACAACTTTTATAAATTGTGAGAGCAAACATAAACTGCAACGGTGCAGCTGTTCCAGCATTACCGGGCTTAACTCAGATTACTTAAATAAAAATAAACCATTCGTTCACCTGTGTTGAAAATATAATTTTTGTTGCATTTTCCAGCAAAACAAATTTTTGTTGTTGGGTTGTCGAACCGCGAACGAAATGTTCGGAGGTAACACGGAGGGGAGTCGGATTGAGGCAGAGGTGAATTTGATAAATAAACTGGCAGCGTCCGATTATTGCTGACGCCAGTTCGTCGCGTTTTAAATGATTGCTTCGGTGGCCGACTGTTTATGTTATAAACGATTTACTACACTGTAATTTAACCACTTGCCGCTATATTTATGGAGCCTCTCCACTTTTATTCCTTTGTTCGTGTTCTGCCTTCGCCTTATTTAGTTCATCGCTACTTTTGTAACGTGGATCAATTGCTAAGACTTAATATCAGTAAGTATCGGTTGAAAACTAAATGTTACTTGTTACGTGAAGGCATAAAAATCGAATGTGTTTTATGGAGGGGTATTAATTTGGGCAATTATAAAAAAATTAAAAGATTTTTGATCGTATATAGACGGCTTTTAAATTTGCGTTTGGAGTTTTTGCCGCAAAGCAGTCAGCTGCTGACCCGTTCATAATAAATCAACGATGAGCACAACCCCTGACTGTCGGGGCTTCGTACACGTAATTAAACACACACCGAACGTGAGATACACAAAAACACTAATTACTTTTCGACTCTGGCAAATTGCAGGTGTTACAAATGTTGGATATTACTAATTCCTACGATAAAAACCTACCCCTGTAAAACCCCACTGCCAGATCGCCCAACAACGATTAAATTTATTGTCAACATTTTTTACATTTTATTAAGTTAAATTTGTGCATGATTGAACCGAATGGACTTTTGATTGGGGCGATAATTGCACATTCGTAACTAAATAAGACGGCGGCACGTGACGCAAGTTGGTGGAAAGTTGAATTTCCGTTCGTAGCAGTATAAAGAAATACATACTGATATTACAAGATCAACACGTGTGCTTATCTGACTTTGTATTCGGGAAATAAGGCGCGTGACTGCGAAATCTCCGTCATAAATCAGTATCTGCATATGTGAAGTTGAAATGTTGGTAAAACTCCACTCCAACTTTATATTTTATTGCTGAATAATTTCCAAAGTTCCACGGTAACGTTTGACAGTTGATTTAATGTGTATTTTTGCTTTATATTAAATTTGTATGTGTGCGTCTCTGTTTTGATATCCACTGTTATTGAATTTACAAGTTTTATGTATTCATCAATACCATTATTTATTTGGTAGTTTTACGGGTTTTGGCATTTTGTCAATAATACGGTTTAAAATGTTTCCGTCTTGATTCTCCTATTTGATTTTTTCATTATACTATTTTTGGAAACTTAATTAAATGTAGAACATTAAATTCTTGAAAATTTTATAGGTATTTAATGAATTATTCATATTATTTTAACTGTTATTAGTTCCATGATTATTAAAAAAATTATTTATATATTGAAAGTTATAATCTTAATTTTTTGTAATTGATTAGAAGAGTTGTTTAGTGATGATACATACATTCGATTATTTTCATTTGAACAAAAATTTGTTGAAATTTGAATAATAATTTGTGAGATCTAAAATTTTGGAAATTAAATTTTCTGTTTTTCTGTTTTGGTTTGGTATTAATAGAATTATTCTTAATGATTAAAGTTAACAAATTTAAAAACCAGATAATTTCCTCACTAAAGAATTTTAATATTAATTATTATCAGTCTTATATTTGATAATAATTTGTTTCTTAATAATATAAATGAATTTTGTATACACTAGTGGTCATTATCATAGCAACTTAAATATTAAATATGTAAATATTTCAACCATAACTATTTTATTTAATGTAAAATAATGTTTACTACTTTTATTTTATACAGTATTATAAATACTAGTATATTTTTATACTATCAAATGTTATATATTTTATTTAATCTGAACTGTTAAAATAATCTTAATTTACTGTTGTTCTACTATATTCTTATTCTATAAAATGTTATATATATTTTTGAACTGAGCTGGACAAAATATATCAACTTTAATTTTGTAAAGAATTTTTGATAATTAAATCTGTGTTAAGAAACATTAAAACTTGTATAATATCTTTTTTGTTTTATAATTTTTGTCCACCTCACTGGCATAATATCGACTATTTTTTGAATATACGGCAAATCTATATTTGTTCAAGATTCTTGAATTGTTGTGATTAGTTCATTTAAATTTGTAAATATTTTATGTCGAATTAGTTATAAATGTGACCCCCCATATTTTCAATACGGCTGTCGTCTGGAAATTTGGTAAATTTTGATAAAATATCATTGCAAATCAGTTTTAAAGGATATTTAACGTTGTGGAACTGTGTTCCAGTGAATGTTCTCATAAGCAAGTCAAAATTTGACATTTTTTACATTTAGTAACCATCTTCTTAAAGTCCTTAAATTAATTTCAGCATGTCCCAATTCCACCAGGTTCTGTTTAATTTCAGTTGATGATAAGATTGGATTTTGTCATTCAAATTATCCAGTTATCGATTTCCTTTCAAGTTTTTCGAACTTGAATACTTTTTTTAGCTATCGCCTGGTCACTTTTCTTAAATTTCACTTGTTCCTGTTACCCTCGGTTTTGGTAATGCTGAATTATAATTTTTGTCACAGTCTCACTTCAACTAATTATTAAATAATTATAATAAGCAAAAAACAGCTAGTAAATAATCGATTTAAATTCATAGAGAGCAATGAAAGACCACTCCAAGTAGTACGGCTCATATTGTTAATATATTTTAAAGTTTCTATAATTATAGCCACTACTATAACAATTAATTTTAGAATTTTTGCAGATAAAAGAAATTTTCAATAAGATATTAGTATACAATGCGGTATCCATATTTGAGATATATTTTTTGAGAGACAAAACTTGATTTTCCAGCGTTGACATTGTCCATTTAATTGGAACATTTTCCCAAGAGTCTGATTCGAAAAGTGCAGCTTGATTCGCTCCGCGTTGCACCCTTCTAGCCATTTAGTCGCGTTCACCTGTATTAGATTCCTGGCGGTTGAAGTTCAATTAACAGCGACAAAGATTTTAGTATGCAAATTGGCATCAGTGGTTGCCATGGCGATGGCTAGCGTGCTTGGCAGGTGAGGGTCCCCTGTATAATTATTCCATTGTCTTTCCTGATATTGTGCGATATTTATTCCCGTCCAGGTATTATCTAGGGGTTGCGTATATCGAGGATAATCAACCTTTCCAAAGAGATAATCGAAATACGGGTAAAATAAACTCACGGTGTCATATCAACCGTCTCTACGTTTTGATTTCTTCATATTTCGGACATGTTTAATTGAATTTTCCATCAAGGGAGGAAATGTGTAATTTAATTAATCGGTATGATTAATTGGGGACATTGGCACGGAGCGTTTGAGATTTGATGGAAGCCGTAAGGGTTGAGGTAGGCTGTACGAACCGTACCGATCGTAAAACGTGTTAATGCGTGTGGTCGTGGAGTTTTATAAATTTACATGCGACCCGAACAAGTCAAACTGGAAAGTTGCACGGAAGTCTGGCACAGGTTGGGTTCGGGAGTTGGGGCGTTCGGGGCTCGATGATAATGACTCGGTATTTACCCTCGGTAGGTGTGAGAGAACAGGTCACTCCCGTGAGCTATTAGTAGCTATAGCAACTACTCTTTAATTAAGTCGCCCCCGGTCCTGGGACTCATCTCGCAGGACACTAGTTGACCTCAAAGAACTCCTGTCCGACGGTTCGCACCTTCATGTAGTATAACTCAATTACAACTCCCAACTTTTTCTTTTCACCTTTATTATCGCCATTACGTTGCGTCCCAGCTTCGCCAGACGAGTTTCCCTTATTATCAATTTTACTTAATTTTCTGCCGGTAATTATGTACGCCGTAACAATAACCATTGAATTTATCTACAGCTCGCTATTTTAATAATGACCATTATTAGATTAAGGCATCAGAGGGTCGTTTTAAAAGATTAGAAAAGCCGGTTAATGGCCGAAGATGAGGCCAGGTAAGGGTTTCTAATCGAATTTCTTAATTTTATTGCACGTTAAAACTTTATTAAGCTCTTAAAGCTCTAATTTCCAGTTATGAGATTTTTAAGTTGTCATTAGAATTTTCATTTTATTTTTATTAAATAATGGCTTTTTAAGTCAAAAAACTTTACTCATTATTTACCACTAATCTGTCATTGTACTCTTTATCTCTACCAATACACTTCTTTGATTACTGCGAAGAAATATTGAACTATTTTGGCAACTTATTCAAGTGTTACACCTGCAAATAGGTAAAATAATAGAGCAGTTAATTCTCTCGCGACAATTTGCATTGCCGCAGTGCATCTGGCGGCGTTAATCCTCACACACAGGCATTCAGAGAGATTTCTCCCAAATTAAATAATCCATAAAGTGTGAAGTGTTGCGGAACAGTACGCCACTAGGCCTGTTTGCTCGCGGTATCCGCAGTTCCACAGAAAATTAGCTTACTTGTTACCTCGTCGCACCACTTACTAAATTAATCTATTAAATTAACGGAGTGTGTGCGTGGAAGTCGGCTCTGTTCCTGTCACCTACATTACTACAAACACCTGCACTGTTTTCGTCTCCGCCCGTTCTATTCTCGTTTTGACGCATCAATTTCGTTTTGTTTCCGAAAAATTTTTCATCTCAATAAACTATTTCAGTTCGTACCAGCCAGCGGAGTTATTTACGTCCGGCTGATTAAAAAATTGTGCAGATTCGCGTACCGCAATCGGATTCGACGCGAAACGGAAGTTATGATTTGCTAAACAACGGGAGTAAGTCGATGTACGGTAGCAGAAAGCGGTGCAGTGTACGACAATAGGAAGCGGAATGGGGTGGCAATTTACATTTTAAGGAAGTTATTGAGTCGTCTGGTACGGCCGGAGCGACACCGGGCCCATTTGCGACAAGGTGCAATGAGCTGATATGTCGTTGCGAACTCGACCGCAATGCTTGGCTGCATTAAAATATGTGCACCGAGCCAACACAGACCTTGGATGCTGCTTAATAATCAAATTTTGATGTATGAGACGGAGTCGTTCGGTTTTCGACTGCGTCTGATGTTTCAATCGTGTTTATGTTGACAGCAAATCGTAAATAAACCATTTAAATATTTCGAGATTTATAATATAAACTCTGTTGTTATTTAAAACTGCAAAATAAAGTACTCCCTACATTTATAAGGCAAAAAGAATCATGCATAAAGCAAATTTAAATTTTGTTTGAAACATAAAAATATATGCTCATTGAAAAGCTGAATCTTTTGTGGAAATTTCTAGTTCTAACATGAAAAATTAAACTGTTGTAATAATGTTTTAGAATGCAACTAAAATATTTGTATTTATATTGCCTGAAAAATTCAAAATTCTAATTGGAAAATTGTTGGTACACATATTGAGGACCTAATATTAAAAACTAAACCCCAGTTTATAATTCAATTTTTTTAAAGCTAAAACACATTTAAATTTGGGGAGAATTCCAATTGGAAAACAGAATATAAATAACTAAACACTAGTTTATATTTTCTTTTGCTTTCTTCAAGCTTGTAAAAAGTATGATTAATATAAAAAAAACTTTTTCAACGTTAAAACATTAAATTTAGGAAATACTTATGTACGAAAGTTTCAGAGTTATAATTAGAAAACTGAATTGCCGATATACATATTCAGGGCCTAATATCAAAAACTAAACACCAGTTTATATAATTTTTAGTTTATATTTGCTTTTTCTCTTTCCAAGTTTATAAAAAGTATGTGCTTTTTAAAATCTAACACATTTAAATTTGGGAAATATTTTGTATATTTAGGACCTCATATCAATAACTAAACACTAGTTTATATTTACTTTTACTCTCTTCAAGGTTATAAAAAGTATGATTAAGATAAAAAAGTTTTTTCAACGCTAAACACATTTAAATTTAGAAAATATTTTTACGAAACTTTTAGAATACTAATTGAAAAACTGAATTTTTGGTGGACATATTCAGAACCTAATATCAAAAAATGAAGATCAGTTTATAAAAAGCATACATAAAATAAGAAAACTTTTTAAAAGCTAAAACATTGAAATTTGGGAAATATTTTGTATGAACAGTCAGAACTGAATTGTTAGTAGATATTTTTAGGTCTTAATGTCAATAACTAAACATTAGTTTATATTTTATTTTGCTTTCTTCAAGCTTATAAAAAGTTCTAATTAGAAAACTGAAGTGCTGGTATACATATTCAGGACCTAATATCAAAAACTAAACACCAGTTTATAATCCCCTTTTTTTCTCCCCAAGTTTATAAAATGTATGAGATAAAAAAGCTTTTTAAAATAAAACACATTTAAATTGGGTAATTATTTTTTATGAAACTTTCAGAATTCTAACTAGAAAATTAAATTGTTAGTGGATATATTAGGGCTCATATCAATAACTAAACATTAGTTTATATTTGCATTTTTTCTCTCCAAGTTTATAAAAAGTATGTGTGAGATAAAAAAGCTTTTTCAACACTAAAACACATTTAAATTTAGAAAATACCTTTATGACTCTTTCAGAATACTAACTGAAAAACTGAAATGTCAGGAAATGACTGAAATGACATATTCAGGAACCGATATCAAAATCTAAAGACCAGTTTTTGAAAAGTATACTTAAAATAAGAAGACTTTTTAAAAGCTAAAACATATTTAAATTTGGGAAATATTTTTTCAGAATTTTAATTGGTAAACTGAATTGTTGTTGAATATTTTTAGGACCTAATATCAATAACAATATGAAATAAGAAAGCTTTCACAACATTAAAAACTATTTAAATTTAGGCAGAATGTTTGTAGGAAACATTCAGAATACAAATTGGAAAATTAAATTGTTGTTGGACATAAACAGGACCTAATGTCATAAACTAAACACTGATTTATATTTTCTTTTTTTTCCTCAAGGTTATAAAATGTATATACGAGATAGAAAAGCTTTCTTAAGGTTAAAAACTATTTAAATTTATAACATATTTTTGTAAGAAACATTCATAATTGGAAAATTGAATTGTTGTTGGACATATTTAGGACCTAATGTTATAAACTAAACACTAATTTATATATTTTTTTCTCTTAAGGTTATAAAAAGTATATACAAGATAGAAAAGCTTTCTCAACGTTGAAAACTATTTAAATTTAGAAAATATTTTTGTAGGAAATATTCAAAATGCTAATTGGAAAATTGAATTGTTGTTGGATATATTCAGGATCTAATGTCATAAAGTAAACACTAATTTATATATTTTTTTTTCCCTCAAGGTTATAAAAAGTATATACGAGATAGAAAAGCTTTCTCAACGTTAAAAACTATTTAAATTTAGAAAATATTTTTGTAGGAAACATTCAGAATGCTAATTGGAAAATTGAATTGTTGTTGGACATATTCAGGACCTAATGTCATAAACTAAACACTAATTTATAATTTCTTTTTTCTTCAAGGTTCTAAAATGTATATACGAGATAGAAAAGCTTTCTCAACATTAAAAACTATTTAAATTTAAAAAATATTTTTGTAGGAAACATTCAGGATGTTAATTGGAAAATTGAATTGTTAGTTGACATATTCAGGACATAATATCATAAACTAAACACTAGTTTAAATTTTTTTCTCTTCTATGTATATGAGAAGTTATTAAAACTAGATATTTTTTTATAGAAAAATAAGAATAAACATAAAACGAGTTCAACACAAAAAAGGATTTTGTCACAAAGTTAAAAAATATTGTCTTAATTTGGAGTGGAGAAAATTGCTGTTAATTTTACCGTAAACATTTTTTAACCTTGTTCTCTTCTCCATTACCATTTTAATTAGCTTAATGTAACACGGCTGCCAGCACGTGTTTCTGAAATTTAAACAACGGAGAAACACCAGCCGCAAATTAAGTTAACCGAGAGAGAATTATCAACGGTAGACAAGGTGGATAATACGGTCTAATCCGAAGTGATGATTCCGTTCGTTTTAAAATCACACCTTTTGTCTCTTTGATTTTTCTCGTTAGCGTCTTGTTGTCGTAAAAACGTCCGGATGAACCCGTAAAACATTGAAAAAATAATTTTACTACAGAGTAGTAGTAAACCGCTCCAGTTAAATTTATGCGGGAAGCAACAACGAACGAAATCTTAAAGCCGTAAATTAATCGATGTTTAGTATCACATACATTGTAGTTTTACGTCCAGCCCGAATCCAAAATAGATTGCACCTGTGTCTATATTTTCAATTTATAAAACCTCCGGTAGCGGCAATTAAATCGGCTGACATTAAACATATGCGTCGGTGTAAGTTTTATGTCTTTTTGCGGGAGCCATTAGGACACGTAAATCACCGGAGATTATTCAATAATTAAATTTCGTACCGATTTGCCTTCGAAGAAATGCTTATTTTTTTGAAGCGATTAAATCTTATCTGTATTTTTAAGTGAAAATTCGCGCATTGTTCCCAGGCCAACGCTTACAGTCGTTTTCTTTTCACCTTGGGCATCCGGTTTAATTTGCATGCCATTTTCGGTGTGGCAGTCCCACCTGCGATCCTCACTTTTCATTTCGTCCCGCACGGTAATAAGTCAACTCTCCCCGGCGCACTCGTTATACCGTATTTCCCAGGTAACCTGTATCACGATTCTCATGCATAATGCATTAGATGTTTTCCTTATTTTACGTTTATATGAAAATGGTTACTTACTACTATAATTTTCAGAAGTCTTCCCATAAAAAGCGTTCCGCAAGCTTTTACTTTTATCAGTATTTTTTTTTTATAAGTTCATGACGAAATGTGTAATTATAATTTTTTAAATGAAAGAAACAAATAATTTTATAATGTTTTGAATTATCATATAATATATAAAATTAAGGTAATAATTTATACAGAGTGTCTGCTAGAAAAGACGCGTTAATTAATCGTTCTCATTGTGAGGTTGAGAACGTTTATATATATTTTATATTAATTGCCTTGTTTATTTTAAAAAGCAAAGGTAAACAATTTTGTAAAAAATTTAATTTCCACATTTAGATTCTTTAGATTCTTTAGATTCTTTAGATTCTTTAGATTCTTTAGATTCTTTAGATTCTTTAGATTCTTTAGATTCTTTAGATTCTTTAGATTCTTTCTTTAGATTCTTTAGATTCTTTAGATTCTTTAGATTCTTTAGATTCTTTAGATTCTTTAGATTCTTTAGATTCTTTAGATTCTTTAGATTCTTTAGATTCTTTAGATTCTTTAGATTCTTTAGATTCTTTAGATTCTTTAGATTCTTTAGATTCTTTAGATTCTTTAGATTCTTTAGATTCTTTAGATTCTTTAGATTCTTTAGATTCTTTAGATTCTTTAGATTCTTTAGATTCTTTAGATTCTTTAGATTCTTTAGATTCTTTAGATTCTTTAGATTCTTTAGATTCTTTAGATTCTTTAGATTCTTTAGATTCTTTAGATTCTTTAGATTCTTTAGATTCTTTAGATTCTTTAGATTCTTTAGATTCTTTAGATTCTTTAGATTCTTTAGATTCTTTAGATTCTTTAGATTCTTTAGATTCTTTAGATTCTTTAGATTCTTTAGATTCTTTAGATTCTTTAGATTCTTTCTTTAGATTCTTTAGATTCTTTAGATTCTTTAGATTCTTTAGATTCTTTAGATTCTTTAGATTCTTTAGATTCTTTAGATTCTTTAGATTCTTTAGATTCTTTAGATTCTTTAGATTCTTTAGATTCTTTAGATTCTTTAGATTCTTTAGATTCTTTAGATTCTTTAGATTCTTTAGATTCTTTAGATTCTTTAGATTCTTTAGATTCTTTAGATTTTTTAGATTCTTCTTCAAAATTTTAATTTTAAATTAAGTATTAAATTAACTTTAATAAAATTATTAAAAAATTAATGCAAAAATAGAATATACTAATTAATAATAAAATAGATATTCTGTATTTCATAAAATTACAGATATTTTTTATAATTATAAATCTGAATATTCTTCTAAAAATATACTTATTTGAAAATGTTTCTAAAATTAAAGAATATTTCAATTTGAAAATACAAAATTTCAAATATTTCATAAACCAGAAGAAAAAGTAAAAATATAATTTATTCAAATTTCAAACAAATGTAATGTGTGTTTTTAATAAAAACTTTTTCTAATTATAAGTAAAAATGAATCTTGATAAAAAATTCAATTATTATTAAAATTAACAAGCCTGGCCAACACAACGGTTAAACATAGTGAAATATAATGTAAAAATATAAAATCTAACATTTAACAATAAAAAAAGATTTTATGAAATTCATAAAAATTCATAAAAACTAAGAATTTTTTATGTTAAAGATATAAAATTAAAGAATATTTCAAATATTCAAGCCACAAGAAAAAATAAGAAATATAATTTATTAAAATTGCAAATGAATACGACTTTTTTTTTTTAATATATACTTTGTCAAAACATTTTCTGCTTATAAATAATGTGTCAATATGAATATATATAATTTTATATATTTGAAAATCCAGAATCCAGAAAAAATTCTATACAAAGATTTTAAGAAAAAACTATCGAATAATCATAATAAAAAATACAAATACAAATATTTTAAAATATCCATAAAAAATTAAAATATTACAAACACCTTACTTTACAAAATTGTTTTTCAAAATATCAATTTTTATATGAGAAATACAAACTTTAAATGTTTCCAAAATATAAGAAAAATAAATAAGATTTAAATTAACAATTAATAATAAAAATTAAAAAGTATATATTTTGAAATTTATACAAAATTTTGAAATTATTTTATAAATTAATTTTCTAATTTAAATTTTTTGTAACACATTAGTTTAGTAGAATATATTTCTACAGTATTTTGTTAGCGTATTAAATGTCTCGACATGTCTATTAAATAAAACGTTTTCAAACCATAAACTATGGCTAGTAACTCCTGAAACCAGACAAAACCGACAAAGAAAAAAAACAAATTTCCATTAATAGATGCACCCAAGTTGTTCGTAATATCATAAATAAAATAAATGGAAATAACATGAACAGTTATGAGATGTTGAATTCGCGATGTTGGTAGGTAATTTTGCGCGATACAAGTGACAATACATATGAAATATTCTGTGCACACATCCGCAACTAGGACAACTAAAGGTGGTGCCGAGAAAATCAATCTGGCTATCGGCATACGAAATCTACGCGAATCTTGACGTGTAATCTCGCATGAATTGTAAACAGCCTGACTGTGATATTTTCAATATTTACAGTTGCGCAAACTATGGAAGAATAAACGTTTTTCGACGGTTTTCGCGGTGCGGTTAAAGGATTTGTCATCGTAATTCACCGACGTTTTACCGGGTCAATTGTGCAGGTGCATTCTGCTCAACGGCATCTTTTCCACTCCCGTTCCAGTCATAAATATCTAATTTAATGTTGGGATTTATGACTTCGCGAGTTTTACTGCCTAAAACTATATTTAAATGATAAATCTAATTCTAATTGGGTGGTGAGGCACTTAAAGTCGAAATAATTATACCTATAAGAAGTTTGCGCGCTCCTGGAGACTGTTAGTAATCACCTAAATCGCGATAATTATGATGGATGATGGAAATTCGAAATAAGTAAATTTACATTCTGCAATAAGCACAAAATATACTCGTGATCACTCAATTGACATTTTAATGAAGATTTAAACAACGGCATATTTATTGTTCCGTAACAGGAATTCGATATGCAAGTTTATGTAAGTTGTTCCTCTTTGAGCTCACATTCCAGCAGCTTAACTGATACAGGGGAAAGATAGAGGTTAATTAAAACCCATCCACCTCTATTATGCTCCACCTGAACTACACAAAGCGGTGAAACTTATCCTCGACTAGCATTAACATTTTACTTGAGCTGAAGTATCTTTATCGAAACGCATTAAGCATTATGTTAAATTTACCTTTCGAAATTACCAATGTTAATTGTTGCTGCCTTCCGTGGGGGAGAAGACAATCAATATTTGTCGTACACTAAATTTGCCTTTAATAAAGGATAGATAGTTTACAATCAGCAGGATATGAATACCATCCTATTAATTAACTGATTTAATTTGTTTTAATTAAATTAGAATCCCAGACGCTTTTTTATATATTCAAGTAATTTAAGTTTTACGTCTACTGATTTCATTTTTTGTATAATCATAACAATTAGACTAACAATGATAATAATCTATATTCCCCCAAACTTCTTGAATTGCTGCGACGAGTTCATTTAAATTTGTTAAAGAAATGGTCCTTTAACCAATTCGTCACAATTTTGGACTTGGGATAGTTTTCATGTTGAGACAGATTTATTAAGAACATCATTTCTTCAATAACATTAATACGCCAATATAATTCTTTATTATTGGGTTTATTAGGTATTAATATTTGAAAAAAAACAAGGGTCAAAAGTATTTTCCAATCAATTTCATTCCAAAGGTTTTCAATTGGATTGACGTCTGGGCTTTGTGCTGGCCAAAATATTACATGTACTCCTTGAGAAGGGAACCATACTTTAATTAAATTAAACATGTGATTCGGAACGTTAATTGGAAGCATATGATCATCCAGAATATGATAATGAACGAAACGATCCATTATCCAGTCTATCTTAACCAGCGGACCCATGCCAAACCCAGAGAAACATCCCAAACCATAACGCCTCCTCCACCATACTTCACAGTAGGTCTGAGAAGATTAATTTTATTAATTAATTCTTCTCATCCATGAAATGCCATCCGATTTGAATAATTGGAACTGACTTTCATAGGAAAATAAAATAGTTTTCCATTGTCCATGTGTACAGTTTACATGTTCTCTTGTAAAAAGAAGTCTTGCTGCTCTATTTTTTACAGAAATACTTCTTTGCTGATTTTCTACCATAGGGACCTCTTATTTATATTCTTCGATTTATGATACTCACCTTTACATTAAATTCGTTTTTTTCTTGATTTATGGATGATGTGCTTATAAAGGGGTCAGAACATAGTAAGCATTTTTATTTTGCTGTCCGCGACTCTGTTAGTCTTGTGTTTTTTACCATTTTTGAGAACTCCTTCCAGTGTATTCCTTTTGTTAAAATT
Organism: Aethina tumida; assembly: GCF_024364675.1. Taxonomy (NCBI): domain Eukaryota; kingdom Metazoa; phylum Arthropoda; class Insecta; order Coleoptera; family Nitidulidae; genus Aethina; species Aethina tumida. Next base: position 14,718,933 of record NC_065437.1, on the reverse strand, counting down.
TTAGATCGACTTCAAAGTGATCGATTTTTTTAAAATTTAAATTAAAATCCTAATTTTCTACTTTTCACCATTCGGGAACTTTTTTACAATTTGTTATTTAATTTGTAACAATAAACTGACACTTCTAGGCATTTTAGTTTTAAGGAATGATTTCGGATACATAAATAAATTATAAAGTCAACTGTATTGAATATAAACAAAAATTATGATATTTGTGATATTTATGGAATAATTTAATCAGATATTTTTATAATTGAGAAAAAATTAAATTAATTAATATTTTGAATAATAAAAGAAATTTGATATATTAATGTTTAGTTTGTCAGAAGTTATAATTCAATGTACGTATATATTTTTTTTCTTGAATATTTTTTAAACTGTTAAGCTTTTCATAATCTCTGAACACTCACCTATTTCCAAATTTTGACCACCTATTTCAGAAACACTTTTATATAAATACATACATAGATTATACTTTATTTTGATGATGAAGGTTGTAAAAATAACAAGCATACAAAATTAAAAAAAATTTATATTTTTACAAATTTATTTTCAAATATGTCAGATTTTATTAAATAAGTAAGAAAAAATAATGATAAAAAATTAGATTATTTATATCGCCGCAGCAAACCTTAAATAATATTGAAAAAACTGTGAAAGAAGAATGTTAAATTTATACAAACAAAAAGTGATTTGAAAGGTAAACATTGTCATTTTAGGAGAATATATACGATTCGATTGTGATTCTCAATAAAAATAACGGTGACAAATGGGCCATTAGAGAAAGTTGTATAAAATAATGTTCCAGAAGGATAATATTTAAGGTAGACCATAACAAAAAACAGAGCCCGAAGGTCCGAACAACCGAAGCTCTTTTTTATCTAAGCATCCCGGTGTTCAGGTGAGCGTAGAACGGCCAAAAACATCGTATAAAGGGGGTCACAATGAATATATATTGTGAGGGTGTACTTTCACCCCATTGCGCCGACCCCAAAGGACGAATATATAAATATATACGCTCGCCAGGCACACTATTGTAAAACGAGTAGACCAAACTAAAGTGAACGTGAATGCGAGAAAAACAGCAAAGGATGAGAACGAGACTCCAATGAGAATGAATGTTTCGCGGAGATGTTCGTTCCGGATAAATACTTTCAAATCACGTCTATCATATGTAAACTAACCTTTTATACGTGGCGCACTACGTGAAATATTTATTATTGCCGGGATTTCCATCTACGAATAAATAAATAAATTTTTACTTACCCCCCTCACTTTGGACTTCCTGCTCCTGCAAACAAATCCACAAAAGTTAATATAACAGAAAAATTAATAACACATCAAATAATTATAGTTTATAGAGTTTACAGTTGGACTGCGTGCAAATTCGAAAATAAATTTTAAAATAAAAGGAAATACTGCGAGTTAATTTTGCGGGTAATGTTGAAGTGAATTAATGATTAAACATTTCATGAGGTCCATATACAAGACTTAAGTGCCTTAAAATCGTCTACCTTAAACTAGTGGTCAATGAGCTTTTATTTTAAAAGGCCTTTTGATGTCGCGCTCGTATTAATATTTTACAAAGCGTCCCCCTAATTATTAACCATTCCTAAAGGACCCACCGAAGGTAAGTCAACCGTACTTTTGTCATTCTTGTTCCACGTCGGCTCCGTTTAATACCGGATAATGAGATATCATTACTTTTGACGGCTTGTTTAAATTCTCATTTATTCAATACATATTTAATAAGGCTTGGATATCGGAGTGTTATCGGATTGTGTACTACCCTACATCTTAATTAACTTCTTCGTTTACAATCTGTATAAGGTCACCCCTATGATTCACTAAAACAACACTAATTTAAACTTTTCAGCTATTTATTTTTTGAATTTGGGCTGTATTGTATCTGTTGGATAATATGTTGTATTAAAAAATTGATTGACACTGTTCTTGTGGAAGCGTGCAATGAATATTTATTTACTTGTTACAAATGTTACTTAATATTTTCTCTAGTCTGTTGCAATCTGAACAAATCGAATTTATTTCAAGATCGGTCCATTAATCCCAAATCATCATTATATTTACAATATTTTGTGGCTTCTGTTACTACTGTGGCATCTTTTGGGCATAGAATCTATCAGTCCCTGCAATGTGTTAACAGGAATTTGGAACCACTATTCCTGTATGGTTTGAAAAAGTTTTTGTTTGCTTTTAGTGTCTTTTGTTCGGATGCAACGAACGCAACGAAATACTTCCTAAAAGTGCTCAATAGGATGTAGATCAGGGGACTGAGACGGCCATTCAAGCACAGTTAAGTTTTATATTAGAAACCAGAAACATTTTCCAGTATGTCCCCTTATCGAAAACGATTCATTTTACTTTCCATTTGAATCAAGGGTTCAACTTTGGATCAAGAAAAGCATCCTCAAACCATAGTGCTTCCGGTACCATGTTTAACTAACAAATTAGATTTGCTTTTGTCACTCCAAAAGACAGTGTTCCTGAAATTCCTGAGTCCATGACAAGTGGTATTTTGTAAACACCAGACGAGACGCTCTGTTTTACTTTGATAGATTTTTTTAACTGCAACCTGGCCATGTAGTCTCGCATCAATAAGGCAATTTTGTGGACCTCGTGACTTGAATCGAATACCATATTCTGAGTAATATTTAATGATTTTGTCAGGTCACATTGCGTTAGGCCAAGTTCAATTTTTTCCTAAATTGAAGTGAAAGTAAACTTGTTTAGGCATTTATATATTGAAACCGAACGAACATGTTAAGAATTTATGTACAACTGACTGCAAAAAAAAGTATACAGTAAAAAGTTATAAATAAAAAAACGATGAGCGAGATATTTTTTCATATTAGACAATAAAATCAAATTTTTTAAAATATTACATACTTTCCACCACTATAAATATATCAGCCTTTTTTCAAAGAGATTTTTAATGATTAATTCTGTGTTATTTAATTAAACATTAACACTTTGTATAATATCCTTTTTGTTTAATAATATTGACCCATCTCCATGACGTAGCCTCCACCATTTTCCAAATATACGACAACTATACATATCTTCGAGCTTCTTGAATTGCTGTGATGAATTCATTTAAATATAACAGCCTTTTTCAAAGTGATTTTTAATGATTAATTCTGTGTTATTTAATTTAACATTAACATTATAATATTAACATAGCCTCTCCACCATTTTTCAAATATACGACAACTATACATATCTCTGAGCTTCTTGAATTATCTGGTATCAATTATCCAGTTATCGATTTTCTTTCAAAATTTTCAAACTCAGACAATTTTTTTCATTACTATTAGTTTCTCTAAATGTTTTAATAATACTGGAAACATTGATTGAATTATTTAGCAGTAAAGTCTAAGCCTCTCTCTCGGTCTTGGTAATGCTGACTTATAATTTTTTACAGTTCCACTTCGATCAATGATTAAATAACTAAATAAGTAAAATAATCGATCTAAATTCACAGAGAGCAATGAACGACCATAAAGTAAAATATTGCTATAATTTTGTCTACTGAAAAATAAAAAAATACACAATTATTTGAAGAATAAAATCAGATGAACCAACTGCATAGTAGACGCAGTAAAAAAACAATAAAATCAATTCAAGTTCATATTTTTAATAGAGTAGTGGTCATAATTATATCAACTTATTAATCAAATCAAATTTTCAGTTCAATAATAAACAAATGTCGCTTCTAAATTAAGCCACAAACAACCATTGTGTGAATATCCTGTAACATTTTCTAAGCATCCACATATTCATATCGGTTTGTGGATTGGGAATAGATTTTGTCTTACGAGGGGGATGATATCGAACCGGACAGCGGTGGATATTTGACGACACTGGTCAATAAAGGCGTCCCCGCTTTTGTACCTTTCGCCATAAAGTCGGATCCGCACAGTTATTCTCTGCGTGTTTGATAAATGTATCCCGACTGCTACGTTCGGAAAAGTTGAAAACGCAACCAAAATAAAAAAAAAAAAACTTCCTTAAAAAAGCCAGCAAGTGTAAGATATTGAGCGCTCATTTTTACTCAGAAAGTCCATTAATAAAAATTTTTGCTTTGGGTTAAAAGAATTAGAACTTTGCAATTTTGCACTTGGAAACTTGCTTAACCTGTAGTCATTTATAAAACGCTAATGGCACCATTTCAAATTATTAATTACAATTATAATTTTAGAGTGGTTATAAATAAACCACCATCCTAGTTCAGTTGCAATAATTGTATTAAACATTGACACCAAGTTAATCTATAAATCAAAAATAATTACTAAGGTCCGTTTTATTTAAACAAATTTATATAAATTGTTGAACTAATTATTGTAGTTGCACGTAAATTATTATCCGAATGGAATGTCAAGTTCTGAAATATATACTACGAAAATTATGGTGATTGAATAACATGTTATTTATCATTTTCAATTGCTGTTATACATTAATTACTAATTAACGTATCTGATATTAAACACGGGAAGAGTAATTAGCGAACGCACCGCCATTTTATTAAACCATTGTTTGTAATAAAAAAACAGCCAATTGAAAAATCTTAGGAGCAATAATTCGTGTGATAGTGGGGTAATTAAACAGTGGTGTGCTAATTCCGTGGATGATATAAATCGGAAATGTTGTCTGGTACGATCATCAATATTTTTGATGGCTGTTTGATCGGACCGGAATCCGTGCGATGCAGTTAATGCGGTGTCAAGTGTTCCCGGGAGTTCGGTGCGGAAATACCACTAACACCCTCCACTGGGAATAGGAGAATTTTGCGCGGCTTTCCATCCCGTCGCTCGATCGCCCACTTTTATATCCCAGAGGTTTTACTTACACTGTTCCTATGAACTGTTCCTATTGGGGATTGCTTTAAAAGTCCACTGTTTTGAGGAGAATTATTTATGATTAATAATATAGTACAGATAAAATTTGAAAGAAATACGTTAAAATTTGGGCACAATTTTGTTATGTTTATTGTTATATTAACATTTTAAGTAATTATATTTGGATTTGATATTCCTATAGAAACACTTAAAAAGGATTAAAAAAAGATATAAAAAATTAAAATTAATCATCCTAAGAAATTAAAAATATCGACATTATTAGAATTAAGCAATTTCATAAAACTAAATATTTTCAATTTTGAAAATTGATAAATATAAACAATGTTCATTAAAAAAATAAGAAACAAATAATCAATTTACTTTAAAAATAAAAAAATAATATCTATTGACACTCCAAGCAAAAATTATATGCATGTTTATGTGGTTTTTTATTAATCAAATATATTACGGGCTGTACAAGATCATGACAAAATATAAATACATTTCAATTGAAATAACAATTAATATACAATCATATTATTTATGGATAGTATTTGTATTTACTTAAATTTCAATGTACTTGATTTTTAACATTATTTTAATTGTTTGCATCATTGTCATCATTAATTTCAACAATACTTAGACATTTTTGTACTTTCAATTATTTCATTTTGTTCTAAAAAAGTAACAATAGGTTTATGGTAACTAAAGTAAGAAATAAAAATGTTTGATTCAAATTTATCTAAGTATCGCGTAAAAAGGGCATCGGTTTTCTTTTTATATTTTGTAGTACTGAGTTTCCGATCACTGGACGTGGTCATTCAAATAATTATTAAACAAAAACACTATTTCAACAATGCACAGTATATACACATTGAACTTTTCAATAAATCCATTCAATTCAAGTGTCTGAGGCTTACAGCACACTGCGCATGCGCCTAACATCAGCATGTCGGTGATGCGAACCCATCAGATTTTCCCCTACCAAAAAATACCCAATGCGAAGTTTTCACTTCAAAAAATAAAAATGATTACATTAAAATAAATTATAATTAATTAAAAAGTTATAAATATTTCAGATAATTCTCATCAAAAACAAATATAATTTTTATAATACACATGTGTTGACAAATTTAAAACAACTTTATAAAGGTCACTGAAACACTGAAAAATTAAATTGTAAATGTAAATTTTTTGGTGAAAAATTTGAGATGATAAAATAAACGATTGACACTCACAACTCATAGCCTTAGCAGTGATCTAATGAGGTATCAATTACGTCCTCATGTATTTCATTTCATGCCACACTTCCACTTGATGCTGAAAGTCCGCCAAACTCTGTGAAGGGAATGCTGAATTCTATCTACTGCCTATGAAGTACCACACGTGTTCAGTACGGAGATCTTGCTGATCATAAGAACACATTGTTATAGGGATATTAAAAAATACTCAAAAGTAATCCTGGAAATATTAGGTCTGTCATTATATTGTTGAGGATTTCATTCCATAAAGATATCTCATTCTTTCCTTTGGAAATAAAGTTTTAATGAGTATTGCAGTTCATTTCCTGAACCACTCGCATATCGTTCATGAGATTCTTCAGATCACGTTCTCCAACAATATCAGACAGTGCTTTGACATCGGTTAATCTGATTGGCAATTTACACAAACAATCCTACTTTTTTAAGCCAATTATTCACTCTCTATAAAACTAACTTAGATCATTAAAATTTGCACTCTTTCGCACTGATGACTTTTTTAAACACAACAAAAGTGAAATGAATATTATTCATATTGTACGAATTGTGCAAAGAAAGTGCAGCACTCTTTGGGAAACAACCTTCGATATTTGATTATTTTTTTCCTCATGTGGACGAGTGTTAACATAATTTTTATTTATTTCATAATTTATATCATTTAGTATATAAATATAATAATATAATATAATTATAATTATAAATATGTATAATGTTAGGTACAGTGGTACCAAAAAATTTGTGTCAATTTTTATTATTAAAAATGTAATAAAATGATTAAATAATAAATTTAAAGTAATTAAAGTTTGTGAAATTTTATTTTTTTATATGCAAAAGCATACAATTAAAACAAAAAACTAATAAAAAATAACATATAAGATTAAAATATATTTAAAAAATTGTACAAAAATGGGCAGCACTTTTTAAGGATCAACCTTCGTTATTAATTTTTTTTCTCCTCGTGTGGTTGAGTATAAACATCAAAGTTTAATTAAATTGGACCATTGGATCAATTTGCTACATTTTTTATGTTACGCAGTATATAAATATAAATTAATTTAAAATAGTAAAAATTAGGTAAAATTATAATATACAATTAAACAAACATACTCCAACTTTTTAAATTTTTAAATTAAACATGAAAGAAAATTATGAATTAATTTTAAAATAATTTGATGTAAAGAAATAATCAAGAAATAACACATAAAATTCAAATAAACTTATCAAAAATAGCTTAAATAGATAGATTAAAATACTCACACAATTTGTACAAAAAAATTCCGCACATTTTGGGGAAATATTGATATTTAATTATTTTTTTAGATTATGAATTTACTTGTTTAGTTTCGATACCATTCAGTATATAAATATAAATTAATTTAACATTTTAAATATTAGATAAAGTTGTACAAAAAGAATGGTAAACATACATTCTGATGTGTCAAATTTTTATATTAAACGTGAAACAAAGTGATCAAAAAAATCAATATAAAACATAATAAATTTATTATAAATAGATTAAATACACTAATTATTAAATATAAAAATTAAAACAAAATCATAGATTGATGAAAATTGTAATAAAAAAGAGAAAAAAAAAAAACAACATGGTTAGAAAGATTTGAATGAAAAATGTTTTTGTTTAACTTTTTGGTTCATTTTAGGGTTGATTTTTAGTTATAAATGTAATATTTGAATACATGTTTGTACTAGTACAACATTTATACATATGTTATTCATTCATAAACGACTTGGGAGTGATATCTTACTGTACATAGTTACAGGATAACGAGAAGAATGAATTAGTTTGCACAACTCCAATTAGAAATTTCGAAAGTGACATGTTTGCAAAACCGTGACCTTCACAAAACATAAATCCCATAAACTGTGAGAACATGCCAAAAGCGCATGCACCAGGACACATAAATCACGTGCAGTCTCGAGTTCGCGGGCGCACGTCGTTTCAAAAACGATTGGCGCAAATTAGACAATTAACTTCCAATTAGCTCATTAACCAATTAAATCACTAGCATACATATTTGCTACATACGTAATTAATGGACGCTGGACGATTGATCGTCGACCCGAACGCGTTTTTCAAGATCGAATTTATAACGCCTCGCAACAAATCACCTTCGGTATCAGTAATTGCTTCCGCGAATAAACCATACTTATCAATTCCACGTGCGAAGTAGTGCAACGTATAAATAAACCGTGTGAGCCGACGGTGGAAGGCTCACGGCGATAAGCCACCTCTGTGGAATTGTTTATCGGTATACCGGATCCATACATAATGTGTTTATCTGCGATGGATGTTCCGTGTACCGAGCGGCCATGTTGCTGCAACACTTGACATGATTAATAGTTGTACTGTTACTGCCATTAGCAGCCCTCGCTCGCGACCGCCACCTCAGGCCCGAACGCTTCTGTGACCGGTGTTCGCCGCTGTTGGACCGCTGTTCCGTGTTCTCCATGACTTTCCTCGTCGCACTCCACGGTTTCGTCAGGTGATAAACCATTAAAACCATGGACGTGATTAATTAATAGTCCCGGCCAACTTTACAAGGAATTCGCACAACTTGCAATATTTATTGTACCAGACGAACAAAGATGCGAACGAATAAAAATTGGGGACATAAAAAACGGTATCGAGTTGACCGCCTGGTGCGGAAAAAGTATGACAGCCGTGGAGGGAGAAAGGAGTGGGATCCTGCGGACATAGGTGAGTTGACACGGCTCTACCTAACTCATAAACGACGCTGGTTGCTATGGCGATCGTCGAGTAGGCGCCATCATAAACACTCATTGTTGTGATGCGGTGCGGGCCGGTAAGTGGCTGCAGGACGGCCGCTAGACAGAGCAGGGGCTCCTTGGACCTTAAATTGGATTTTGTCTAGGTGGAAACGGGGGGGTGAATAGGTGAGTCCGGGGGGGATTCCAGCTCGGGGAAGTGATGAACACAAGATAAAGGAAGAGTAAATGAGAATGGTGTTGGTCGTGATAGATTCGGCTCTGCCAGGTTGAATTGGATGGGGGAGCTAAAGAGGGATACACTAACTACCACAGGTGCTGATGGAAGTGAGATGTTTGTTGGGAATTCGATCACGTGCCGGCACCTTGCACGAAACATTACCGGCGAGACGATTAAATACTGAACGCTCTTTATTGGAAACAATTTGATAAAATTCCCATCCTCGCCAGCTCGATTACTTCCCGTTTTAACACCAATTATTTATCGCCCTCGCCTTATTTAAATTTGCTACATACGACGAACAAGTAAAAAACGAATTTTAAGACTAATTGCGAAGTAGATTTCTTAAATTAGTCTTAATCAGTCGGTTAAGTTTAGATGCGTACAATATGGTAATGGCGCCAGCTTACGTGAAGTGCAAACTGAAAATACGATTTAATCTGGAGCGTGTGCACCTGTTTTATCGCCGTTATTAATCAGAAAATAAATTAGTGTGGAACTGCAACAGCAGTAAATACAGGTTGTAATGCATTTCTAATGTAAATTTTCTCTTAATTTTGCAACGCGCTCAAGTATACCTCACCAGTCATAAATATTATCTAATTAACCGCTTTATTCCTGTCCTTTACCAGGTAGTTGAACATATTTTAAGACGCTATATGCAGACTGTTAATTAGCCTAATTATTTCATCCGCGTTTACTTTCCATACTACATGTGAACTCGTACAATAAATCAATTCCATCGACACACCATAAAGCAATTAAGCTCGGCGAACACCGAACACATATGCCTCCGTAAAAATCGACGAAAACAAATCCGGACCATCAAAACGGTGTAAAGCGAAAGTGAATCATCGATTGACGAGAAAGAATTTTCCCGAATTCTTCCGGATTGGCGGTCATTTAGGGTGGAATGTAGGTGTTCCACGCAGCATCAATTCCTAGTTGAATTTATGAGCGCGAGATGAATCGACGCCGCTTTGTGATTGATTTATTGTGACTTTGATTGATTGCTTTTACCTTAAAAATCCACTTTATTTTACTTCAGTATCTATAACGATGTGCAAGTTTCACTTTGCTGTAAATGTATTTTCCGGGACGTGTTTATTTTAAAGCCCGATCATCACTTTTATGTTTCCCTGTCGCCTTCAATATTTGTCATATTGTGCGCTAGAATATAAAAAAAATTAACAGACTTTTAAGCTCGAAGCATGACATAAAGGATGTGGAAGCTGCACAAAGAATCATTTAGGCGGGAGGACGATCCAATATAGCGACCGTGTCCAGGTTCCATTAAATCGAAACTGTAAGGTAACTAAATTATCGAAGCTGTCTGCTGTCATTGCGCTTAACTCTCTAGTAATTATCTTTCAAATTTGGTCTGGGATCTGGGGATTTGATTGACCCTGTCCTGTAAAGGCACCGGACACCTTTAACTAAAACAATCAACATTTATGATGAATAGCTTTTAAAACTGCTTTTGATAAATTATAAATAGGAATTGAAAGTGCTTTTGTGTTTTGATTAAAATGCATAAACGGTCCCCGGTTGCGCTTAATTGCTGGACTGTCCACTTTGTCCTATGGGGAAAACCTTTCAACACGTATAGCTCGTGCAAGTTTCTCTCTTGGCAAACGGTCAAAGGCATTAGTCACGCCTGGAAGCCGAACTGTTTGAATTATTAAAAAGAAATCACGGCCAAGTCATTCAATCCTTGTTTCGCACACTAGATATTTCAATCACACTTCTTATGTGTCCCGATCGAACGAACAGTTGCTCAATTTGCCAAAAAAATAAAATATAAACTTTGCTCCGAGTTTTCTAAACACAAGTAACACATCAGACATAATAAACTTATCGAATTTCGGCAGCGGGGTTGGAAATTGTGGTTTTGTTTGTTTAAATAATGTAGACAAGCAAGGAAATTGATTAATGGAGTTGAACAGTCGGGGAATTGGATTTAAACGAGGCCGATGAAACGTACTCGGAAAATTAATTTCAAGTGGTCACATCTCATGCATTAAAATGTATTTAAATGTCGGTATCTCCCCCTAGTTTCGGGCAAACTACTTGTAGATATTGTCTTGGAATCCTCGCGCTAAAGTAAATATATGCCGGGGATGGGATTCCAAAAGGAAAGTTTGTGGTAAATTGGCTCAAGTAGTTCAAATACGACAGGATGTGCAGAGTTTGACAAAACGGAAGTTAACCCAACAGAAGTCGCCCAAGACAGACAAGCTTCCAGATTTCTAAGATTTATAAGATGCAATCCACTATAAAGTCTTTAGCCACGGCGACGCGTACAACAATACATTCAAAGAAAACACGCTTGCTAAGTTACATAGGTATATAAGAGATTTAGCTATTGTAAACCGTTGTCTAACCTGGAATAATGAATATGATTTATGGACAGTCTTTGTGCGTTGAATATACAAGTTTCAGTCGGCATCTTCCCTTGTCTCTCCCTGGGCCAATTCCAGCAAGCCGGACGAAATTATTCAGCATCACTTTTTATGAATGCTTAAATAAACGAACAGGTACGCGGGCAAAAACTGAACGCAAACAGTAAAGTGAGCAGTTGGAAATGAATAATATAGACGCAACGTGATCGACATGATTTCGTGCGATTTTATAAATTCTTAATACCCCATTTCGATGAAGTGCTTTTATTGTATCAACAGCCAATATTTATGGAGAGAGCAGGAACGTCTAAACACCTACGTGCGACAAGCTGTATCTGGTCCGTTGTTCGGAATACAGATGATGCATTCAACATTCATAATATGGCGCATGGGTTGCTTTATGTTGCGGTGTGGAAGGCTGCAATATTCGCATTGGATTAGATCGAATACCGGATGAGCCAGGTGCATCGATCACGCCCATTTTCAATGAATAACATTTCGAAAACCTAACACCCACATTTACTCGAGGATCAGACGGATTTCCTTTTTAATAAATGTCAAACAGTTGTAAGTCTACGAAAAATCGCTCATTTGAGTAATAGAACTTTCGACAAAGACGAGTAGACATTCCTGAAAATGTGAAAACCAATTCTGTTTACCATTACGTCAGTCCACCTTAGGGAACGATCTCAATCGTAACTGAAACAGTTACAGAAGAGGACGATCAAAAGAAACCTTGGATTGTTACATGCCGATCTTACCTTTGTTTCACACATTCGCACTTATTGAATTTTTCTCTTTAACCCTTCTTTAACTTATTACATTCAAAAAGTTTACCGTTGAGGTGTGTTGATAAATTTATATTAAGAAAACGAAATAAATTAATCGATTGTGGAGGCTTTTAAGTGCCCATCCATTATATTAAATCTATCATCCGCCACTTTCGAGACAACGTACAAAATAATTTTACCATTCCATTCGGAATGACTGATGAAGCCTTAAACAAATACGTAATTATATTCTTTGGTGCGGTTGTGAGCTGTGGAAGGAAGTTTGTTAATTAATATAAAGTACCTTTATTCATTCACTTATTTACTTAGTAATTCTAAATTGTCTTTAAGTACATTAAATGTTTCCCATTTACAGTTAATGTCTTAGAGGCGAAAGGCAGCGGCAAGCGCACCAACTTAACAGCACACCGGCACAATTAATACCTTCAGCTTTAATTTGTTACCAGCACTTTATTCCGCAGGAATATGTAAACATACTGCGTTACCGTCATGTTTTCAAAATTATAGGCTTGAGGTTTGCAGGGAATTTTAACGGCAATTCAGATTTAGGGAGCAACTTTACCTGCTACGGGGAAATTTCCGGCTCGATGTTGACATTTTAACTGTATCAACGTCTTTACTTAATTGCCCTTAATAAAGAGTAATGAACTAAGGACCTCCCCACGTTTTATGTATCATTCTGCTCAGGCATCAACGTCATCTCCTTAAAATTTACTCCGTTCACAAACAATAGAAATGTTATCATTTAAATTTGAAAAACTGTGCCGGGACGCAAAAAAATGAAAGCTGTCGGGGAAGTTGTCGCAGATAATTTCTTAGGTGGTGCGTTTTATGATAAAATATATGAATCGTGAAAGGGTTGTATAAATCTAAAGGTGAAGTGACATTATCGGGAAATTCGGCCGTCTATTTTGCTACTTCTGGACAGCTTTTGTCGTGTCAGCGAAAAAGGGCAGCGTCGGCCATGCCGATGCAATAAATGGGGAGATATATGGACAGGTGCAATCAGAGTGTTCCTTGGGGAGACACGTCACTGAAAAGAGGGAACACAGACGAAAGCCAAAGGGACCGCAATTTTTAATCAATACTCCTCGCGTCTCCTTTTCCTTTCGCCTCTATTTAATGTTTCGTTTTATTTTCGTCCGTCAGAAAATATTAATGCAACGATTGTTTTATTTTTGTTATAACTTTGTAATGGTGATGTTTTTGATCTTTCAGGTGGGAGGAGCATTTACGCTTTATTTTGTAGAGTGCAGGCGTCGAGAGATAGATTAGCGTTGCTCGGTGAGTACTTAATTAATATTACACTCTTGTTCGGCAAAGGCAATAAATAAGTTAAATTACCTGTCTAGTTTAAGAAAATTTCTACATGAAGGCTGATCTTGATTTATTGCGTCTATTTTTCAATATTTTCCTTTTCTTCGAAATTGCACTAGCAGAATTCCGAGCATCGCACTGAAAAATTACCTTGTTGCAATTAACATAAAGTCTAACTTAATAAACGGTGTTTCGCAACGACAAGCCCCAAACGCAAATGCCAAAGATCGATGTTCGGAAGTGTAACAACAACATAAATTAATGTTTTTTCAAAACTTATTCAGTTTGGGCATTTTTTTTTTGGTTAAATTTATTGATCGAATGCGAACGAATTAAATGGGAATCGTTCGTTTTTTCCTGTTATAAATGCGTGCGTGTATCGCTAACGGAAAAATATTTATAGCATCAGCATTTCACCTTTTAGTGTTTCCTCCGATTGAAAAAGCAATATATCATTCACGTGTTTGAATAACAAGAATGAGCTAAAATAAATAGCCGTCACTCAGGTATGGTGCGAGCACGTGGTTTGTTTTTGTTACGCACGCATCCGATTTAAAACATTAAAAGCCCGAGCGAAAATAAACAAATTATTTTGATTTATGCCGGTCCGAAATGTGGCCCGTTCGAGAGCACCAATTCAATTTGAAACGGTGTCGATAAATGAATATTTTCAATAATTGCCTTTAATTATTATGGCCAGTGATGGCCAGAGAATTATCAGGAAATTTAAAATTAATAACAATTATTTAATTTTAATAATTTAACTCAAGGTGCTAAGTTAAAATTTGAAGGTATAAGTATAGGTTAGGGCTTTTGTGACCATTGTTTCCATATCTATAGTTGTTCCGGTTTATTGGTCGTCGTTTGTTGGAATTATTTCCTAACGTTTCGCTAGCACGAGTGGCTACTATCTTCAGTCTGACTTGGTCCGTGTCACTTTGACATGTACGAATAATGTTGTTGAATTGTTTTATTAAATTTTGATATTTTAATATCTACTTAAATTTTATTGTTCGAAAATTACCAACTAATATTATAGACTCATTTTTTTCACATTATATTTGAAATTTTAGAACTAGTATTATATTTATAATACTATATATAGTATTCAACATTTAAGTAAAATTTAAACTTTACTTGATATAAGAAAGTTCTATTACTATAAAACCATGTTTCAACATTTGGACAGATTTCATAAAAAGATTTAATTCATATTTTGTTCAATCAGTAATATAAACATATACTCCAATATTCATATAGTAATATTGTATTAAATATTTTAGTAAAATTTAAACTTCATTAATTAATAAGAAAATTCTATTATTTTTTGAAATTTGTGGATGTTTTATTAAATTTTGATATTTTAATGTCTATTTAAATTTTATTATTCAAATAATACTAACTAATATTATAGACTCATTTTTTTTCCCCATTATATTTGAAATTTTAAAACTAGTATTATATTTATAATACTATATATAGTATTTAACATTTTAGTAAAATTTAAACTTCATTTGATATATGAAAATTTTATTACTCATAAAACCATGTTTTAAGAAATTTTTTACATATTAAATTAAAATTAAAATGTTACTAAACTTTTTCGACGTGGTAGTTATAGAAATAGTACAAAATTTAAAAATTAAATATTTGGAAAGATTTCATAAAAAGATTTAATTCATATTTTGTCCAATCAGTAGTATAAACATATTCTTCAATATTCGTATACTAATATTGTATTAAATATTTTAGTAAAATTTAAACTTCATTTGAAATAAGAAAATTCAATTATTTTTTGAAATTTGTGGATGTTTTATTAAATTTTCATATTTTAATATTTATTTAAATTTTATTGTTCAAAAATTACCAACTAATATTAAAGACTCATTTTTTTCACATTATACTTGAAATTTTAAAATTAGTATTATATTTATAATATTATATATTGCATTCAACATTTTAGTAAAATTTAAACTTCATTTGAAATAAGAAAATCCTATTATTCATCGAAAAACAATGTTTCAAAGAATATTAATAAATGTTTACAGAATAAATTAAAATTAAAATGTTATTAAAACTTTTTTGATATCGGCCAGCTTTTAGTTTCTATTATTATACTCACTTAAAAATGTAGTATATTCAAATAAATTTTTAGATTTTGTGAACACTATTTAACAATATTTTTAATAGTAAGAATTTATTCTTAGTAAGATTTATATAATTTTATTGAATAACCTACTTTCAGTGGGGTTTCTCCCACTGAAACATTGTACCCCAGAGAAGAGGAAAAATAAGTTGAAAGATCAAAGTTTAAGTATTGTTGACATCCTTAAAACCATAAGATTCTTTCAAAAAATGGTTTACAAAGTTATTAACAAATATTACATAACACACTCAAATAGAAAATACAATAAGAAAACGTCCTAACAAAATAAACAACGTCTTTTATAGACATACCAAATAGAAGAAGCAATAAACAAAATTCTCTATTGTCTTGTAGGCAAGTAATAAATAAATTAATTGAGCCATAGAATATCAGCGTGTCTAGTGGAAAAATCAGACGTTGACTGAATTAATAAAACTTACAAGGATGTATTTCAGTAAAGGAACCATTACAATTAAAAAAGAATATCGGAAAATATTAAAATTTATACAAAAATATATTAATTATCCTCCAGAATTTTGGTTAAAAGTACTTTGGAGTGATGAATCCAAGTTCAACAGTACATAATCAAACTGAAAATAATACATTTGTCATCCTCCAAATAACAGTTTTAATCCTAGATACATTACAGAAAATTTTAAAAATGGTGGAGGAAACGTTATGGTTTGAGGTTCCTTTTCTTGGCATGAAATAGAACCATTACACAAAATTATTGGTAAAATAAACCGTGGATCAATTTACTGACGATAATTTACTAGTTACATAAATTTTTGTTAAAACTTGATGAATTGAAAGTCTCGATTAGTCAGCATAAAGTCCGGACCTAAATTCATTTGTATATATATATATATATATATATATATATATATTTATACATCAAAAACTGTATATGAATAGTTAGTATGTAGAGCAACTTTAGAAATGTTCATTTATCTTGATAAAAGTATATGTTTGATGACAATATGGCAACTGTTTACTAGTGGGTTTGGTTGTATGTCTGAAAGTAGGATTAAAAGTAAAGCAAAAATAAAATAAAACAACATTCCGTACATTTAACCTTTATTTAGTATCTATCTATCATATTCACTATTTTTAATAATTTTTATACATAATTTCATTGATTTCAGTAGATTTTCAATATAAGCCTTTGATACTTCTTTCCACTAATTTTGAACTTCTCCGCAGAGTTTATTCAAATTTGACAGTCTTTTTCAATAGGTTTTTCGATTAATTTTATCCCAACGGTTTTCAAGTGGATTTAGTCTGGTCTTTGTGCTGACCTAGATATTATACATACTCCTCTAGAAGCGAACCATTTCTTAATTAACATAGACACCTTAAGCTCATGTTATCTTTGGCAAATGAAAGTATTTGATTCTCCAGATTGTTACGATAAATAAAACGATCCATTATTCCATCTATCTTATCCAACGGCTCCATACTAAACTCAGAAAAATATCCCCAAACCATAACGTTTCCTCCACCATGCTTCAAATAAAATTGTTTTCCAATGGCCGTTTGACCAGTTTACGTGCTTTCTTGCACAAAGCAGTCTCTCTACCCTATTTTTTGAAGAAATGAGTGGCTTCTTTGCTGATTTTCTACCATAGAGACCAGATTCTTTACGTCTTCGTTTTATGGTACTCATCGACACACTTATTTCTTTATTTATACGGAATGCACTGATAAAAGGGTCGCGGGCAGCAATAATTTTTTATTTGCTGTCCTCGACAATGTTAGTTTTGGAAATTGTCCTCGAAATAATAGATTTGTTTAAATTAATAAAACTAATTTTAATTAAAAAGAATACAATTTAATTATTCTAAATAAAATATTTTGAATATATTTAATTACATTCCTTAAAAACAATAAGTAGTAATATGCATTTTTTGCAAAATAATTTAATTTATTTTATATAATAATATCTCTATGACGAACTTTTATTATTGTTCAAAAAGCATAAATAAGAAGTATAAAATGGAAATTAAATTAGGGAATTTGCTTCCACGAAAAGTGAAAGGTTATCTATCAAAATGCAACCCAGGAAGACCGGATTGTTTCCTCCTGGGCATCGTGGCGACATTACCTGCCATATTTCCATGTGGCGGCGACGATTTATTATTTTCACGACATTTTAACAGAAGGTCCGGATCGATTTTTTCGTATTGATGAGGGTGCACGTCGCATCAACCGTCGTAAGTTTATTTAAACTTTCGAACAATTTGGCTGGCTGATCTCGTGGAAGTCCCCGTCCTTTGAGCACGGCACCGGAAGCGGCCTGGGGGAGAGGACGGAATCAAGTCTGTTATATTTCTCCTGAGGACAGTAATAAATTACCTGGTGTTTTTCGGGTTTTAATATTTCATTTTGTAATAAAAAGTCGATCGGAACTGCGTTCAACTTTCAAACTTTTACGGCCGCCTTAATTTAACACCTCGGGAACCTTACTTAATTAACTGTTGGAACAATGGATATTCCTTTAAAGTAAATTGTTGTTTTTTTAGCATGTGAAAACGTTATTTTTATGTTCGCAGATGGTAATAAATAACCGGAATTGTTGTTACGGAGTTAACACTTCCTCGGTAGCTAAATTATTTTCGGTTGTTACATTTTTAGTGATAATGCTCCAGGTCAGGTACTTTTCGAAATATATGTGGTCTCGATAAATTGCACTCGGACATAAATCCCATCCACAATGGAATTCCACTTGGAGTTTCGAGTGCATGTAGCCCACTATGAAACCACCCCCGGATTTTTAGGGGGAATCCACACATTGGTCTTTTGGCGTAAAAACATGTTTTGTCTAACGAATTCATTAGTGCATTCATTCGTCACTAAACAAAAAATGAATTAAAAATATTATTGTGTGATTTAAACTCGTTGCATCATTTTTGTGTCTTTTTTATTATATATCTGGGAAAATTCTTCTCGCACATAAAAAATAATCTTCGCACCGTTTTCCTTTTATTAATGGCCGACGTAGAACTTTTCTGGGATCAGCCCTATTACATTTACTGCTGGAACTGTACACCTACGGTTCCTGTCAATTAGGTGTGAATTACAGCCCAGTGTCGCGATAAACTTAACTCTGATTATTTTTTCCCTATGAATTTATGCCTTCTTATTAGTCGTGAAAGTAGACGCTCACGTTTATAAAATTTAAGCACCTTTTTCCTTAAATTAAAGAACGTAACTTTATCGCCGTGCAATATGAGAGGTTTATAAGGAGTGTCACATCCATCAAATGCGAAACTGTATCAAAAAATTTTAGTACTTAAGAAGTAATAAAAATGTGAATAATTAAATATTTTTTTACTATCATATCGGTCACATTTTTACGTTTATACATTTCCAGCGAGTCAATAGCCTTCCATTTGCACTTAGGGCAAGACATTTATTACTCTCAATTTTCACTCTCAGCGAGATCACTTTTAGATTCGCAGTAGTAGGTAAGGGGCTTTCCTGGGGCGCACTACGTGAGAACGGATCTGGAGGTGTAAGTGTTCACGCCACCCGCCAACTCGCCAATGGCCACGACACCGGTCAACGTAAATCACTTCGACCCCCAGCAAAAATATTGACTTGTTTATTAGACATTGCCGATCCACTACTAGATAAAAGATGATTTAGTGTCGCAAATAAAGTGATACCTGAACGAGCTTTCGTTCATTGTTATTCGTGTTGGATTCAGAAAGTTATCTTTAATTATCAAAGGGGGGAAAAGTTTGGGTGTCGGCACCGTGAAGTCAGCGAAGGTTACATCATTTACCTTTAGCGGTGAAGTCCTTATCACCTTCATACTCGAATGCGTCTCAGATGCCAGAGCAGTAACTCGATGTTAAAGTTTCTCCATTGCTTTAGGCCCTCAGGTAGAAAGGGCTAATGTATGGCGCAAGGTGAGCAAAGATCGCGTCTCACCCGGGAGATAACATAATTACCGCCGCTCTGGGACCCGCAACTAAATTAGGATCACTGTTATATTCTACCGCAGTCGCGACGCCTTTATGCCAACCTTTAAATACGCTGCTTATCCACGGGCTTTTACATTAAATCTCTAGCTTTATACCTTATCTCATTATTCTTATCTTGCACACCGTAATTGATCCACTTCAACTTTTCCAATCTGAAACGGTGAACAATTATATTTTTTATTATAAAATAAACAATGCAAATATATTAGTGTTGGAAATACTTGGTGAATGTTTAAGTGTTGTCAAACGTCCTAGTTGGATTTAGACCGAGTTAATTGCAACTCATGATAATTTATGCACGTAAAAATTTGTTTATTGCCAAATGAATTAATACAAGGTACATATATCAAAACTAACGAAGCACTTGTGTATCACATTATAAAATTTATTTTGACGGCTCGCCACCCAGAAGGCTGCATTTCACGTGACAAAGCTGCTTCTATTAAAAGATTACGCAGTATCTTACTTAAAGACCAGTACCAGTTCACTCCAATAAAAAACGTTTCATTATACAGTCCCAATAACAAATCGTATAAAGTAATAGATGCTTGTATCGGTGAAAACTTTTTGACAGCGAATTTATTGAGTTCTGTCTAAGAAAATTACGTCCAACATAATCCACTTATAACTTTTACCCCAGGCTAGAATTCTATTTAATTCCAAGGTTCCCCACCTGAACGTGGAAAATGGTAAGAATTCGGTCTCACTGTTTGGAGACTTTAGGTCATGCCGTCGGCCGAGAAGAATTGAAAACCATTACGACTGATGAAAGAAAAGTTTTCACCGAGTTTCCAGTCTCCCCTCGGGCGCAGATCTTTCACTTCCATTTGATTTCTATTTTGTTCTCAGTAATTCATATACCGCCACGCTCACACCAGACCTGTGCCCGAAACGATTTTCCTATTTTAAATTCTTTAGCGTACTCAAAAATTTAGGTGTGCAAATTAGGTATGATACATGACTTCTGTCTGTAGGAAGAAAATAAATGTAGTGATGACGTGATGACACATTTATTTAGATTGATCAAATTGGGATAAGTTGTACCGTATTATTATGACGTATTTCTTAACTCAACATACCAACATAAAACTGAGGAACTGCAATGTTATTTCTAAATATAAACTTTAATAAATTTGTATATTTTTTATTGTGAATCACTATTCTTTACACCCAAAAAAACAGTTCAAAATTTTTAGTGCCAGGTAATTATTTCATTAATTTTAATCATCTGAATAACAATAACAACAAGTAATGCTTACCTGTTAATATTTAAATACTACTGTTTTAACAATCATGCGTTAATAACATCTATTACACCATGGCTTCTAGAACTCAACACCGCAACATTTCCCATCCTCATGTACCTTATATGGGAAATCGCCGATTCCATCCTTATATCCAAAACGAGAATCGTCCTTATAACCAAAATGAGAATCATTCTTATAACCGAAATAGGTTTGTGTCTTATAACCAAAATGGGAATCGATCTTATAACCAAAATAAAAATGGATTTTATAACCAAAATGGAAATGGATTTTATAACCAAAATGGAAATGGATATTATAACCAAAATGGAAATGAATCGTATAACAAAAATGATCATACTCACAAAAAATTAGACATCACCAATGAAAAATACGTTCCCACTTCATTAAACTCTGAGAATATACCGACAACACAACATATTCCAGCGTATGTGCCTACACCAATTGTAAAAAAACTAGAATATAATAAAAATACCCCAACGCATAACGAAAGAGCAACACCCGTGTTCAGGTTTGGTGAAAATCACAATGATGGCCGAAAGTCGGCAAAGATGCCTCCTAACCTAGAGAAGATTAAACTGGAGAAAGAAAAACAATATTTAAACGAATGTTTATCAAAGATGAATAAACGAGATCCAAGAAAACCTAGATTGGAGAGAGAGTTAAATACCACATGCGTCAAACTGTATGATTGCGGAGACATTAAGTGGGTTAAGGCTTTTCCTGGTATGACAAGTTATTGTGCTCAATGTCACAGAGTAATTGAACAATATTTTTCGTTGAAGTATAAGGAAGATAGGTTAATTGATGCTGTGATGATAGCGGGGAAAGTTTATCACATATTTTGTTGTGATAAAAACTGATAATTGTGGTCCTGTAACTGTAAACCAATTTGTAAATAAATGTAAATATAATGAAAAATTTTTTTATTTCTGAACACAAAAAATGAAAATTATATATAAATTTCATAAACATTATTAATTTGAGATATGCTTTCATGTAAACCTATATAGTCTTTACACTGTCATATATTTCGTATGAGATACGGTCCTTCTATGAAGCTGGAGACTTCGCTGAAGAAGTTTTACCAAGCTCTGAGGAATCGTAATTTAATAGAAATGAAACAATTCCTAACTGTGGCATGAAATAAGAGTTGAGAACAAAACCATATATTTTGAAACCAATTACTTTCCAGTAGCATATTTTGTTACTCATTGGGGTGTAACGAATTAGTGACGTTTTTTAAACCAGGTAAATCACAGGTAATTATTCTAATCTTTAAATGCTATTTTTTAACAATTACACTATTACATAGTGAATCGAAATCATAATATCATTCATTAATTAATTAATCATTATTTCCTGGTAAAATTGATTGATAATATAAGATAGAGTCCACTTAAATAGTAGAAAAAATGAGAAGCAAAAACGTATAAATCCGTTTTATACATGTCTAACATGCAGTTAATAATCAACATGTCGAGAGAGTACCCAATAACATTTATTTCATAAATAAGATAGGGTGACATGATTTATTTAAAAAAGTATTTAGTAAGGTTTACTTTACTATTATTTTGTAAATGAATTTACAACTATGGGCCTCTAGAACCTATGGAAGTTTATATATGAGTTTCAAGAAGCTATGGAAACAGATAATTATGTGTCTCTAGAACCTATGGAAGTTGATATATGAGTTTCAAGAAGCTATGGAAACAGATAACATTTATTTTATAAATAAGATTTATTTAAAAATAAGTATTTAGTAAAGAAGGTTTACTTCACTATTATTTTGTATATGAATTTAAAAATACAATTATAAGCCTCTAGAACCAATGGAACAGATGATTATAAATCTCGAGCCTATGGCAATAGATGACTATGAATGTCAAGAACCTATGGAAACAGATAATTATGAATCTCTAGAGTCGGTCTATGAATCTGAAGAACCTATGGAGGAGATAGATGAATTTTTTAATTTTACCGAGATAACAAGTATGGAACATCTGGAAACCTCAATTTAAAAAAAAAAACTGAAGTACGTAATAGGATGATAAGAAGTCTGGCCCTTATAATCTGGAACGGGCTCCAACAGAGCTGAATCTCTGTCTTCGAGGGATCAGTTATAATCTTGAACTTTATATGTAACTCGAAAAATCAACGGGGGTGGGGGGTTGACTTTATTATTTATAAACCGAAAAAACGTTTGAACCACCGTTTAGTCATTCTGGTAGATAATTATGAGTCTCTAGACCTTATGGAAATCTCAAGGAACTATGGAAACAGATAATTATGAATCTTAAGAGTTAATAATAATTTTACTGTAATTACAAATTTTAAGCCTGGCCCCTATAACCTGGAAAGGGGTCCAACAGAGCTTAATCTCCTCTTTTCGGGAGATCAGTTATAAACTTGTAATGAGTTTATATGTAACTCGATAAATGGGAAGATGGTATCGTTTCATCTTATTATTTATAAACTATTTACAGTTGGTGGGCAGGATGCAAGAGTTTTTGAATAACCGTTTACTCTTTTAGAAAACAGATTACTCCATCTCAACTATTCCACTTTTCTAGGAATGTGTGTCTGCGTGGGTAACTGATCTTGACGTCTATTTTTTTCTTCAAATGAAGATCGTCCTGAAAATTTTTTGAAATATGAAAAAAGTCAATTTTTATATATCATCAAACGATATCGATATACAAAATAGTTTTGAATAGATAAGGAGTTTAACTTGCGATTGTTTATTATTTTATGCGAATTGATTGATATATTACTTCTAAAAATACAAACACTAACAAATATACATTTTTTTTTTAAATTTTTGATATTTGTCCAGAGATAAATAGCAATACAGAACATGTTTACAATTAAAGGAATAATAAATTTAATATTTAAATTTGTATTAAAAATAAATTGTTTTATGGCAATTTTGTTTAAAATAATGTATATAATTATATATATATATTAGCATTTTTACAATTTTTAGTATTACTATCATTTCATATATGCAGCAAAAAAAATAAATTCGACAAATTTTATTTATTTATTTTTTTTTATTGATTTTTCTCCCAACAATGTCTCAGAGCATACATAAAATAAAAACTCAAATAAGCCCAAAAGAAATAAATTTAAAAAAAATAATCATCCTTGAATATAATGAAATTAAATTTTGTGGTATATATTCCTTATTTATTAATAACATGATGAGTAAGAATAATCAAAAAGTGTGTGTATCGATGGTGGAGATGCAAGAAGAGCAGATTTAAGCAGTTTGCATCTGGCGTGTTGGCCGAATGTGGATTTGCCGGGCTGCAATAATACGCAGTTAACAATCCGAACGTCGCCAACCTGTGACCATGGCCGCCACTTGAGCGGCGGGGCGGCAAGTGTGCAGTTCGAGCGCCGACATTGCCGGTACCTTTTATTAGACCGGCGTTATATGGCAGTTAGTTGAACAAAGAAAAAATCTCATTTCACACAAGGAGCAGCCTGCCAGATATGATGACGACTGCAGATAAAAGAAAAGTTTCACGTATATGACGGCACGACAATGGACGGATAATAACAGGAACAACAATAGGACGCAATATACCACTCGCAAAACCCAATTGTCTGATACTTAAGTAGGTAGATGAAAGAAAAATAATATGAGATATTGCCAGACGCGACCGGTCACACCTCCAATTATCCAGTTGCGCAACCGTAACATTAACCCTTGAAAAAAAAATCTGATTGAGGAATGTAGTTTGTTCGAGACGATGAAAGGGACGCATCTGTCTTTTTCTTGATTGAATAAATTTAATGTAAAAAGCCGTATAACAAATGTGGAACGGGAATCTGTGGAACGCACATACCTATCTGGCAAAGTGAATGGGATACGGGATAGGTGGTGGCGGGCAGTTTATATGTGTCACCGCTTTGAACAATTCCAGTTGAAAGGAATAAAGAGGATAAATTAAAGCGGGGGAGATTTCCGAATACGGCAAATGATAATAAAACCTACCCTTTTAAGTTTTTATATCTCTCCTTTAGCTTACGTCATTTGCTTTTAACAACTGTGAAACTAATGGATGCCACCATTTCTCTACCTTATTCTCTACCGGTATTGTAAGGTGAACTCGAAACCTGCTACCTAAGCCCATTATTCTTTCCTGAAATCGATTTCACTGCCGGCAATAAAAAGGCTCGCGGATAAAATGCATTTTTGTGTTGAATACTTTTACTCACTTCCCCGTTGTGGCTCCAAAATTCACCTCAAATCATCTATTTTATTCAAACTGCTCCTGTATCTTATTAGATGATTGAAATACGTCCCGAGACATAAATAGTTTGAGATTTATACTTCCCTATTTTGTCAAGCTTTTATTTCCCGATATAACTAATTGAATTAAAAAGAAGGTAAAAAGTTCCATTTATATTAATTCCGGTATGTAAATAAATGAGACAGAGCGAGAAATGAATTTTGATTAACTTGACAGAAAATAAAACGAATATGCATTGTAATAAATATTTGGATTAGATTTAAACAATTTCATTTAATTGGGCAAATATAGTTGCATGATATATTTATCGTTTACATGAGCACAAATACAATATTTAATTGTCATTTAACCTAGTATTTGCTTTAGAGAACACGCAAACTACGTGTGAAGGCTACTTCAATTAAATGTTAATTAAAATTTGTTGATCATACAGAAGTTAGTTAATTAAATTTTATGTTGACAATAAATAAATACGTATATTTACAATGTAAAGTGGATTCATATATTTTTTAGACGAGCGATTTTAATTAATGTCTTGTAATTCAAATCTTTAGTTGATACGCAACAAAAAATCCATTTATATTTTAAATGTAATTGAAATTAATTGGTCTGATAATAAATCATCAATTAATTTATGTTTAATTTATTTTTTATTAACTATTTTTATTTAAATTGATAATTGATCTAATTTTCAGAACTTGAATTTAAGAATGTTGAGAATTTATGAAATATTTGAAATTTATGAAATCTATGAAATCTATGAAATCTATGAAATCTATGAAATCTATGAAATCTATGAAATCTATGAAATCTATGAAATCTATGAAATCTATGAAATCTATGAAATCTATGAAATCTATGAAATCTATGAAATCTATGAAATCTATGAAATCTATGAAATCTATGAAATCTATGAAATCTATGAAATCTATGGAATCTATGAAATCTATGAAATCTATGAAATCTGTGAAATCTATGAAATCTATGAAATCTATGAAATCTTAGAAATCTATGAAATCTATGACATTTATGAAGTCTGTGAAATCTATGAAATCTGTGAACTTTATGAAATCTATGAAATCTATGGAATGTATGAAATCCATGAAATCATGAAATTTATAAAACCTTTGAACTTTATGAAATCTATGGAATCTATGAAATCTATGAAATCAATGAAATCTATGAAATCTATGAAATCTATGAAATCTATGAAATCTATGAAATCTATGAAATCTATGAAATCTATGAAATCTATGAAATCTATGAAATCTATGAAATCTATGAAATCTATGAAATCTATGAAATCTATGAAATCTATGAAATCTATGAAATCTATGAAATCTATAAAATCTATAAAATCTAATCTATGAAATCTATGAAATGTATGAAATCTATGAAATCTATGAAATCTATGAAATCTATGAAATCTATGAAATCTATGAAATCTATGAAATCTATGAAATCTATGAAATCTATGAAATCTATGAAATCTATGAAATCTATGAAATCTATGAAATCTATGAAATCTATGAAATCTATGAAATCTATGAAATCTATGAAATCTATGAAATCTATGAAATCTATGAAATCTATGAAATCTATGAAATCTATGAAATCTATGAAATCTATGAAATCTATGAAATATATGAAATCCATGAAATCTATGAAATTTATAAAATCTATGAAATTATTAAAATATATAAAATCTATTAAATTTACAACTATTCGAAATGTATAATAATATTTTTTAAAGTATTATAAAGCTTAATTTGTACAAAATGTTAATAAGATTTAGTATAATTTTATAGAATAATGAAATTATTATTTTAACACTTTCAAACTTCAACACATTAAAACACTATTTTACTTCAGATTTACCTGCCCAAAATAATAAACCAGCATAAAATCACCCTGTATATATTGAAAATCAGATCACATAACGATTTAGAATGTTATTTTCGGTTCGAGGCAATCACGCTGATTCAGCCACTCGAGAATACCTGAGTGGAACCTGTAAAGTTATTGAAAAGGCACGTTCGGCGTCCATCTTAAATCATGGCCATTGAACAAAAGACACGTCAAAAAGGGAAATTGACGGGGAAGTGGCGCGTGGGCGAGGGGTTCGAAAACGAGCAAGGTAAGCAGTAAGCAGGTAGGAAGGTGGGTTGAGATATGGCGGTTCGCCCACCCCCGATTCACGACAGGTGCGCCGTCGAAAATGGGGGACCGATGTCACGCGTCGTCGACCAGATCGATTTTTCTTTCAGAAAACTGCCCCGGTCCACGGGAAACATTCGACTTTTGACTTTTAATCAGGCAAGGAAACGGACTCCCGCAAACACATACATTTATTCATGTGTTTGATTTCTCTATAAAGTCGTGCGTTCAAACTGTTCCCGTCAATTTATGATTCGTACTTTAAATTTTCGGATTTGCAGCAACTTAAATGAGTAACGCCTGAATTTTATCGCGGGCCGGATTGCTCGAAACCAATAATCCGGTGTCGTCGTAAATCCCCGGAATATAAAAACAAAAAAAAACAATAAACACGGTGAATCCAGCTAGGAAACTGTACACTTGACACGTAATTTAGACGATTCTGCAGAGTATCCACCTTTATGGGGGGGTGTGTCACGGGGGGCGACTGAGAGACGTGCTAAAAAGGGGAGCCTGTAGGTAACAGATGACGACGTTAACCGCCAATATTTACGATCAATTCCCCTACACATTCCCGGTTCAAAACATCGCGTTCCTCCGCACAACACACCTGCAAAAATACGCTAGTTTTCGCTCTTATATAGGTAGATAATGCTTCATAATTCATCTGAAAATTGCTTTCTCCACCATCCCATTCGGCAATAAACCCTCGGCTGAAGCACATTCCCTGTGTTTGCCACCTATAAACCAGACAACGGCACTTTGACCTTTTCCAAAACGCACTCTATTTGCGCGTTCACAAAAATTGTCAAAAAACGCAAATCAATTTCTTAATTTGTGAATAAAATAATAATGGGGCAGGTGATTTACAATAAGTGAAAAGGGAGTTCACAATTGGTAAAAACAAATGAACTAGGGTCACTTGATAAATTACCATTTAACTTCCCCTTTTCCTACTCTTTTACGTGCACAATATATTTCAACTTCCAAAGTATTCTCCAAACAGTAAATGCGTTTCTTGAGTTTTATAAATTGTTACTTATCTTTTGTTAACAAATTTGTATAAAGAGTTATCACAAAATGATTTTTAACGTTGTGAGTGTTCCTTGAAAGACCGAGTAAAAATGGGTGTAAAGCCAAAGAGAAAATTTACGAGAGACATGTGAACAAATCGGCGGTTAAATTTCTCTAATAAAAGATTTTTCCTTTTTCACCCCGAGCACCTGAATATTCATGAATAACTTTCAGTAAATCACTTAGTCGGCCAGAAACAAAGCCACTTTCTTAATTAAATCTATTACCACCCTGAAATATATTCCCTCAAATTGTCAGCTTTTTTTTAAACGGTTCTATTTTTTAGCAAATCAATTTCAATTATTATCAATCATGTAATCGATGTATTTATTAATATATAATTCATGTATTCACCTATCTATATTTAGTGCAGTTGTTAATTATACAGTTTAGCATAAATTTAATGCATTCATTACGATCGCATTTGTACAAACTTAATATGCGTGTCACAGCCAAACAAAATTACCGTAATACCTCCACCTGAATTTCGACAATTCCGACCAAAATATAAATTTATAGGCGACGTATTCCGTCTGGTATTCAAGTAATTCCGTTGTTTTTTTGTTGCTGCATAAGTGACATGCGACGTTCAGGTGTTAGTGCCAGTTTTAGACCACCTTTTGACGTTTTCGCCAAATGTTTTTATGATCATTAAATTACACACACTATAAAACCCATCGGATCGTAAAATCTGGTGACGGGATGTATCATGAACGCGAAGCTAGTATTTTTCAAACTGATTTTCGTCTTTTGATCATTGACATGGAACTGGTAGTGTGCGGCGCCAGTCTTTTGGAGGTATGTCGAAACGACTCCGTAATGGCGAAAAACAGGTGTAAAGGATCTAAACAGCTGTTCGCTCTGCATTCTTTTGCCTCACCTCAACGTTTAATAATCCACACCCACGATCATATACACAGATTTATGTCCAGATAATATTCTGCGGAAAAATATATTACTGTAAAGGCGTATTTTTGTAAATCTCATTCCATTGTCTCAAATGTCGTAATCGAATATACCTATTTATCAATTATTTCTAGTAATTGGAAATGTGTAGGGAATTATTCAAAATAATAATTTTTATTAAAATTAAGGTATATTTATTAGGATTATACAGGGTATATCCTCTAATTGATTAATTAAAAGTTTATTGAAAATGGATAAACGTATTTATCTGAAAATTTTGTAGCAATTATAACTTGTACTATTTTCCTAATTTATTTTGAACAAAATTACATTTCCGACCTTGTCAAATGCTACATCTATGATTATCATTTAAATGATTAATATTTAATTTATAAATATAAAAATTAATTTAATAAAACTTTTTAATTAAATACGAAACAAATGTCATTCATATTACAAAGGAAGTGGAACCTTATTTTTACATTTTTGGTAAAATCCCTGTAAATATTCAATATAACATATGTATAGCAAAATTATTTTATAATAATCAAATTCTTTTTTAATAATCAATTTAATTAAGATTAAGTATACATATGTTCCATTGAAAATAACAATATTATTATTGTTTTAGTATGCACAAAAATAAATGTAAATAATGGGACAATTTTAATAATACGTATTTATAGGATGTTTCTTGGTTAATGCATATACTCAAAATGAACTTTTAAGCATCAAAATTGGTGGTTTTATAGGCTTTAAATTAGACTAAATCTGTCAAAATTTTTGTGAAAAATAACTCAAAAACTAGGTATGGAAATTTTATTTGCAATTACATAAAGATTTAATAATCCAAGAATATACAGGGTGTTTTTTAATATATGTAGATAAAAATTATGTATTATCCTAACCTTGGGAAAATACCTGTTTTGAATAAATATTGCTCAATTTTATGTTTTTCCTGTCTCATCCTTAAAAATATTAATTTTCAGTATTTTTTAAATTAAAATGCAATTTTTAGTATTAAATTTTGGTCTTAATTTATAAATTTTATAAATCATATCTGTTATTAATATTTTAAATGTACAGTAATGGCCAAATTATAACAACTTATAAAAATATGGGATGTACTACTTTTATGCCATACTGTTTATGTTTTGTCAATATAATTATATTCTTTAAATAATTGCGTATTTTTTTATTTTTACTTTATTTATTTATAATTATAGCAATCTTTTAACATTATAGACTTTCATTGATTTCTGTGAATTTAAATCGATTATTTACTTGTGGTATTTTTCTAATTATAATTATTTAATCATTAGTTGAAGTGTAACTGTAAGAAAAATTATAATTCAACGATACCAAGACCGAGAGATGCAAGAAGACATGACTAAGATTTTACGGCTGATACGGATTTTACTGATTCATGTCAGTCATTTCCCGTATTATTAAAAAATTTCGAAAAAGTGGTAGCTACGAAAAAATGTATCTGATCTTGAAAATTTTGAAATATATTATAAAAATATATAATATTGTTTTTCAAATTTTATAATTTGCATTTAATTAGTAATTTTTAATTTTTTATTACCGGTATTTAATTAAATTTCTCAGCAAAACCATTTAAATCAATTACTTAAATAAAGTGATTGTACGATTTTCTCTTGGACGACAAAAGTCTTTGCAAACAAAGTATAAAGCACACCTCGTATCTAAACTTAAAAGCCCGTGAGATCAAACCTATGACGATTGTAATGGATTAAGTGTGTATCTTTTTTGAAAATCTCCAAAATAACACAATCTTGATTCCTTACTTTAAATTAAACTTGTTAACATTTATTAAACTGGCATCTCAAATAAATAATAGCATTTCAATAAAATGTGTAGTTGCATCATCGAACTTAAATATTTGATTAGCTCCACCGTAAATTCAACAATCCGAGAAGTTTACGAGTGGCACACGTGACCCAATTACAGTTTAAATGGAACAGTTGCAAGGCACTCGTGAATACGGTAAAATTATAGATAGGAAATAGAGACTGCGAACATCATTACGCCTCACCCTGAATAGTTCACCTTGATGAGATAACTGTCGTTTTCAATTAGTCCCCGCTTAATTATGTTATATAAGCTTATGAGCTAATTACGCTATTCAGACAGTGTATAAAGTTCCTCGTGGCTTCTTTGATTACAATGTTTAAGGGATCTTTGACGGTTATTTACAGGTAATTCATCGACGAAAATAACCGCAATTTTAACCATAATAATAAATGTACAATGTTTCGGAAATTTTGTAATACCTGCAACGAGTTATAATTCACTTAGCCGCGAATTAAATACGATGATCATAAAACACAGATCAAAGAGACTCACCTTCGTAATTTCTGGCCAGTTGGCAAACAACATTTTCATCTTGAAACCATTACGAATTTATTAAAAGCCAAACAGCGGATTAAGATTAAATCGGTAATAAATAACAAATGGAGGAGGAACGTTAAAAGAGTGCGACTCGTGTTTATAGATTGCATTAAAAACTGTTTGCGTCTTTGCCTTTCACTTTTTCGGATTCTCCGGCGCTCCTTTTAATAGCGGCTTCCTCAAATATTGACGGTGGGGCTTAAAGCGTTTTAGAGCATTCCTTCGACCCCCGCTTGATTAGTTGCATACGTAAAAGATTGTGATGTATAAAGGATCAAAGGTATTATCGTCCTGAATTAATTTGCTTATTAATATTTATAAGATTGTTCGAGATTTATGGTTTAATTTAGTAAATTTTTTCTTCTTCAAAATTGGTGGATGCGGCGGTGTTTCACGGGGTTAAAGGTCATTTTATGGAGGATACGCCTATGGTTTCTGGAAATAAATTCCAAAAGCATCTCTCAACGGCAATATAGACAATAATGGCTAACGCGTACCTTGTATACTCCGTGAGGAAAATAATATTAGCTCACCCTTTAGTATTCCACACCGGCGTTTATTTTATAAAAACAAGGGTCTTTTTAATAATTCTTTGTCGAATTCTTTTTCCCCGCTTACAGATTTATTCATTCCTTGTGCCCGCAAATCCTTATTCACATTGTTCCGTAGTTATAAACAACAAAATATTAACGCCGAAATTGTGATGAGGTGGTAAAATTTGATGGGCGTTTCGCCCCGGTGAGGACGACAGAAATTTATGGTAACGAGGAGCGAAATGTAATTAATTAGACATTCAAGTATCGAAGTCTTTTAGCATTTTTAGTTACACCCTGCCACGAAACAAGTAGTGAATACCTAATCTTGTCAAGGAATTCGTGTTGACGCTATTCAAGGAAATTTTCGACGGTATCTGCTCCAGTTTAATGTGTAATTAGTTTTTCCACCTAGTTCTTTATTCGAATAATGTGGTGGCAACTGTATATACATTTTAAAAAGTTTTTTTTTTAATTTTATTTTAAGGATGTGTTAAGCAATTGAATTTAGAATATAAATTAAATTAATGTAATCTTGAATTTCCGAATTGAAGAACTGAATCTGTATATTGAAAAATTTAAATTTTAAATTAGAATTTAAAAAAATACAATAAAAAATTAAAAAATAATGAAATTTTTTAAAATTAAAATTGATATATTATAAATAAAATTTCCAAATTGAAGAAATAAATTTGTTAAATTGAAATGAAAAAAATATTAAAAAAAATCAATTTATTAAATGTCAATTGAAAAATTTAAATTATATAACATTGAATTCAAAATAAAAATTGATTGAAGATTTTATTTGAAAAACTACACTGAACTACATATTCAATTAATTTAATTCAATTAATAAAAATGTTTTATACGTAATTATTTTTAAAACTTGAATTGAATGAAAAAAGGAATAAATTAAGAAGTGAGAAGGAGGAAACATCAAAATAAATAAATTGACAAGATAATTGTCAGTAAAATTTTGATGTAATGTTTATTAGAAAAATTTGTATATGCAAATAAATTTGGAATAGAAATGGAATAAAATGTTAAATTGGTTAAAACGTATTAAAAATAATAATATTAATAATTATTATCTATAATCAGATTAGTAATTGAATTAATACAAATGTTTATACAAAATTATTAAAAAATTGAATAATTAAATCTGTATATTGAAAAATATAAATTGTTAATTAAAAATAATACATAATAATTTAAATTTCTAAACTTTTAAAATTGAAATGGAAAATTATTAAAATAAAATAAAATAAAATTTATTAAATGGAAATTGAAAATTTTAAAGTTTTCAGAATAACAATAATAATAATAAGGAATTTACTAAATTAAAAATTTGCTAATTAAAATTAATATATAATAATTGAAATTTCCAAACTGAACTGAACTTTTAAAATATTCAAAATAACATAATATGGAATTTATTAAATGAAAATTGAAAATTTTAAAGTTTTCAAAATAATATCTTATTATAAAAATAAATAAAAAATTGGAATTAAAAAAAATGAATTAAAAAATGAAAAAGAAGAAATCAAAATTAATAAATTGAACGATTGGATATATAAAACTGAAATCGAAAGTGTCATTAATTTTTTGATGTGATCGCTATTTTTTTTTAATTTTTTATTGCAAATATAAAATATTTAATCAATTAAAATATATTAAAAAACATAACTATTTATAAACTAATATATAGTTTAACTATTCAAATATTTTTATACAATATTGTTAGAATAATTGAATTTGTAAAATATATATTGGACAACATAAATTGTAAATTAGAACATCGAAACCTTTAAATCAAAAAATAGATATTAATAGATTAAAATAGAGTACAGATTCCGATTAAACATTTAAATAATTGAGATGAAAAATTTAGTTATAATAGATTAATTAAAATTCATAATTTTTTTTTGAAGTATTCTAATTAGATTGTAAATTTGAAAGTAGAAATTTAAATTTCATTTAATACATTCTCTAAACATACACAATTTATAAAATATGAATTATACATGATTTAGTTGAGTTTCTAATAAGATATTTTAATACTACAGTTTGAAATAATTTAAATTGATTAGCTACAACAGTGTAGCTTTAAATAATTTAAATTATAAAATTAAATTGATGTCAAACATTTAAAGTTTTCTAATGGAAATCTACATGATTTAAAATAAAACTTTTTTCACGGCAGAACAAGTGAAATATTTTAACGTAGTACAGTACATTAAATTTGTCTGTGACGTCCATTCACCGAATAAAGGTTTATACAGGGGGTGTGAACATAAATAGACATTGTTATTGAAAAAGTAATGAATGTTGGTTCAAATTGCCCGGAGCGTTTATTGTGCAATCGAACGTCGTCGAAAAATCGCATAACTGGTCGAACGCTTTGTATTCCACGGGTCCAGTGTTATTGTAATTAGTTGTCAGTCGAAACGAACGGGCATTATTAAATAATGCGTTTAGCGAATTATACCGCGTTTAATAACAACAAACAGCGATTTGGGACAAAGCATAATTCGTAATTTATCTATATTATTTGCAAATGCATAAACGTTGAAATGTATCCGAAGTTTGTGATGCCCACACACACACACATTTCGTCTGTGTATAATTCGATCGGCCGCTGTAAAACACGTAGCTTCACGGTCTGACAGAGCGGCGGTGGCGGCGGTGGCGGCGGCGGCGGCGTTGTGGCGGCAGTTTTTGCGAGGCGTCCGCCCTTCCGCCCTTCGGCACCGCAATCGCGTACCTCCAATTTACCTACGCCACGCCGCAAAACATCCATCCATTTAGCAAACTGCGCACATCACATGCATGACAATGCGGAATTATAAATTACATTCGAATTAAACTATGTAATTGCGAAACCGGCGAACACATTCATTATCCGCGACCGACTGTGTATTCTGTTAGGTTACTGGTCCATCCGGCGGCACCGAACCGATGCCTGATGTTTGAGCGAATTTGTTCGTGACTTGTATTGTCGGTTTCATTTTGTATGTATTGTGGACAGTTTTATTTATTCGACAATTACGCCAATCTGATTCTATTAAGCATTATTTTTAATCGTAAAACTCACCCTCTCATTTAATGCAATACAATCAGTTTTCATTCTCATACAAATCATCTCGTTGTCCGAACTACTGTCACTGTTATAAAATCGAACTGGGTTTAAAGTTCAATAGTTTAAAGCAACTATTTTGATATTTTTATTCCTTATCGTTTCAATTAAAAGTTCGGATAAAAGAAAAAGGATTCTGGACGGAGGAAGTTTGTTTCCACGTGGACTTTGACTTTGGAAGTTTGCGGTGTGTTTACTTCACAAATAGAAAACCACACCATAATGCGAAATGATGACAACGCACTCATTTATAACCTCTTTCGTTTAATCGAGGAGCACTTGTCAAACGGTAACCGGGGGCCATTAGGTGCACTGCTCGATTCGTATAACCATTCTCCAGTGTCGGTTCGTCATCAATTAACTATTTTTCATGGTGCTTATATTTTTATAATCAGATAATAAACAAAATTTAGTCGATTTTAGTGGGTTTCCAGCAAATGGAGCATCAAAATATTCTTTTAAAACATTTTAAGGGACAAACAAGTCGAAACAAGTTTTGAAATGTTAAAGACAAAATAACAGAAACGAAGTAGAAGATTTAAACAATACAATTTGGATGAATGATAAAATTTGTTGCTAATATTTTCGAATTTTGAATAAATTAAGAAAATTGTAAGATTTCTTGTAATTATTTTTTTTTTTAATTTTATTGTTTAAAACTGGATCTAACATGTTTAAACAGTTAAAACATATTAAACAATATAATTATCTATAAACTAATTTGTATATCAATTTTTTAAATTGTTTATACAAAATTATTAAGATATATTTTATGGAAATTTTAATGACAGAAAAAACTGTAACCTCAAACAAATTTTAATATTGTAGAACGTTGTTTAGAAAACGCTACAAAAATTTAAAATTTTTTTTACATTGAATGTACTTAATTTTTAGTGACTGTAAAAATTGAAAATTTAAAACTCATCAAATCTCATTGATAGATTGTTTTTCAAATACATTGTTTATAACTAGGGATAAGTTTGGAACAACGATGTCACTTAGAAGACACCGATGTATCGATACTAAAAATTATTATTTTTATAATAAATATTACTTTAATAATTTAGTATTCAATTAATTAATATTATTATTAAAACTTACATTAATTAAACTAGTTAATATTGGAATTATTTTCGTTTTGATTTGTGATTTTTTTATATTTTGATATTTTGAAGAAATTTCCATATTTAATTTACAGACTTTACCGTTTATAAATTATATAACATTTGTCAGTTTATATATTTTTTTATTTTAATTTTGACAATTCAGTTTAATTATTGTAGTATGAAATCTGTGAAACAAATTTATTAATAATATAAATAAAAAGAACAAACCAATATTTCGAGTTCGTAAAAATATACAAAAAACAGTTTGAAGTAGTTTTAGTCAACTTGTTCGTTGAGATTTTGACTAATTATTCTATCTCTCTATCAAAATGACTTTACTGAAATATAAATAAGTAAAGTAAGTAAAATATTGGGAGACATCTCGTTTTTATTTTTACTTATATGATTGTACAGAGTGATTTACCTTAATTTATTCATTAGAAATTTATGGAGAATGGAAAAGGTACTGGCTTGAAATTTTCAAAGCAATTATAACTTGAACAACTTTCCTAATTTATTTTGAAAAAAATTTCCAGTTTCGGCGAAAGTGACATCAACTTTGTTATTTTCAATATCACCCTGTATATTTTAAAATTTTTAAATTGTACATAAAATTACAAATAAAATATCTAAATTCAATAGTTTTGAATTATTAATGTTTTTTCAAAATTTTTTATTGATTTATTTTGATGTCCTAAATAAAATGTCAGTTATGTCATCAATTTTGACGTTATATTTAATTTTGTGCCCTTAACACATCCGAAACATTCAATGCAACATCCTGTATATATTTACACAATTAAATTGAGTGTTAAAAGACCTTTAGATCTTATTCTTTGTTAATATTTATAAGTATTATGACCCGCCACTGGTCGATACACCTAACCTAACTGAGTCCTCCCTTGATTGCTGAGTGACTCACCGGCCATCGAGGGGCGATACCTATTACAGTTACCGGATACTGCAGCATCTGCGTTAGTCCGCAGATCAAAGTAATCAAGATGCACTTGTTTTGAATGAGCGCTGTCATTACGTGCGCACGTTTTGATATACTATCGACACACGGCCGAAACACCACCCCTCAAACTAACCCCCAAAACTATCAACGGTAATATTTTTTAACTGTGGAAAATTGATGTGGTATTTAATCAAGTGGCAAGAATCCAGATGCGTATTTTTTCGTAATAGTAATAAAACTAAATGAGATAATATAAATAAAATTAACTATAAAAAGTATCCTAAAATAATCACCCCTCAAAGTAATTCTCAAATTTTCAACCATAATATTTTTTAACTGTAGATAAATTGATGTGGTATTTAATCAAGTGACAAGAATCCAGGTGTGTATTTTTTATAATAATAATAATGTGTGAAATATAATTAAATGAATAATAATATGAATTATTTAATTTTTTATATTAATAACTACATCTTACTAATTTTACGATTATTTTAAAATTATATTTAACATATCGAAATAAATTTAAAACGTTACTAAAGATTTATTTGCGTATTTGTTTTGCAATTAAATTGTGTTTGTTAGTTTGTTTGAGAAATCGTGTTTTTGATTAATAAGAGAGAATTGGTGTGGCGTTTTCGACAATAATTCATTGTGTGGCACAAGATGGGCACGTTGGGCGTGAACACAGTTCTGGAGCATTGATTTATATTAGCGGGTTCGTCGAGGTATTTTAATGGAGCGTCTCGTCGCACCTCTCGCAACTCCTAATTATGTCCCATCAAGAAATACTTAAACACCGACGCCGAATCACGGCAAATTACCCGCCGAAATATTTTCCACCGCAATCGATACCGCTCCTTCAACTTCAACACTCGCCCAGTCATCGCGTGGATTCCTAATTGAAAAACTGATGAGTTTATTACAATGTCTTCGGTTCGATATCGACTCGTTTGTTTTTATGACGACAGATTTGGCCGCAAAGGCCGAAAATCCATCGGCGGTACATTTAAATATAAAAAGGCGAATCTTGGTGAAGAGCGGTGCTAGCAGGAATCACCCTCCCGGCAAAAACCGTCCACATTGTGAAACGTGACGCATTGTGCACCTTAATCAATGGCCCTAATCTGACTATGCACGCCGAACGACCGGCGACAATGTTGCCGTGGTACGCACACCTTCCCGCTCCTGATGGGATTAACGTCTCGACACATGCCGGAAATTCACCGAATAAATCCGCCCGTTTAAATCCCATTTTATTTTAATTTGTCTTACCAACACCAACCGCCGTTTGTTTGCGTGTAATGCGATTAAATAGGATTTTTTTCGCCTGCGAAAAATCAATGCGGGAACAAATGATTTTCACGTAGAACAACAAGGCGAGGGTGCAATTATGAAAAGTTTCGATTTAATGCGAGAATAAAAACAGAGAAAAAAGAAACGCCGTAACGCGATTATTTGAAAATTATTTAAATTAAAGAAATATTAAATAGAGGGTCTGGCGAATTATGAGGGGACATTAAAAAAGAAAATTTCCCTATGAATGACGAGTAGGTTGGAAATGCCTGGTCGTATTCCACCTGCGAAAATTAAAACCGAATTGCTCATTCACACCAACTGCTCTTCCATTAGGAGCGTCACTCAGGACGTCAGCGACAGAACGTACACCTCACCTTATTCCTTTACAAGGAAAATTTAATTTCCTGAGCGTCTTCTTTGAACGCAAAGTAAAAACATTAGCACCTTAACATGGGGCGCAGTCGAGTTTTTAATGCGGACGTCAAAAACAATGTCCCGTAATAAAATTCTCAAATGAGATTTACCTTTAACTACGCCCCGATTTTTTTTATTCGCCTTTGTCTCTTTCAAGGATAATTGAGTTTGTTCGGTTTGAATTTTTTAATGTGCGTACGTTTGGCAGTACCTGGTAACTCTTTTTGTAACAATTAAATTTTAATGAATGATAAATAGACAACAAAAAACTCAGAGTGCTCTAAAAATTGTGTTGTCCTTAACATTTCTAGTCAATAGTTCCATGAAAAAGTAAGGACATTATTGAATCACCACAGGTCAAAGTGGCTTAACAAATTCAGTAGCAAAATTCAAATTTAAATTTTTCTAATTAACTTATTCATTGCGATAATATCTCAGAATATTAGGTAGTATTATACATTAACACCTTAATTTACACCTTAATTTAATTTAATTTTACATTTAATTTACCATTTAACTTAATTCTCTGTGCCAAAAATTTTATTTATAACATCAGTTGTATGATCATAATTATTTTAAAGATTTAATTTGTTATTAAAACTAATGCATTAGGTATTTGGCATTCTCAGAAAACATTGTCATATAAGTATATGAATTAATATTTTTGTATAAAATTTGGTATGTGAAGAATACTGAATTATTGATATTTCTTGATAAAAAATATATAATCTACCTTTCTCAATTTTATGTCGAATTTGATTATATACGTGGTCCCCCATGTTTTTAATAGGGTTTAAGTCTGGGGGTTGGGAAGGACAAAGCAAAACATCGAATCTTTTGTCTTTTAACCAATTTATCATAATTTTGCAGTTGTGTTTGAAATCATTTTTATGTTGAAACACATTTATTAAGAGCACAATATCTTCAATATATGGAATCAAATTGTTGTTTGATATATCCCTGTATATAAATTAGTCTAAGAGGCTTATGTTAGAATAATTGAAGCATTTCCATACCATAATTAAACAGAGATTATGTTTCACAATAGGAATAACAAACATTTTGTGTAGTGATGTTTAACCATCATTTTTTTATAAATTAAATTTAGACCCGTCACTAAAAACTACTCGTTGTCACTGATCTCTGTTCCAGGGAATATTGAATTCTAAAGAAGTAAAAATCGGACTTTCCCATTATTAGTAGAAACCAGGTTTTTCTTATAAGTCTAGAAACGAACTAACCATCTCCGAACATGAACTAATTTTCCTTCAGATTAATTTTAATTTCTCTCGACTGTATGATTGGACTGTTTTTTGAAATACTAATTATCCTGTTATCGATTTTCTTTCAAGTTTTTCGAACTCAGACAAATTTTTCGTAGCTACCACTTGACTAGTATCTCTAAATTTTTTAATAATAATAATAATAAGGACAAAACTTAACAGTAAAATTGTTGAAGTAAAAAAATAAAATGATTACAAAATTTCCATTCTCCCTTGACAATATTAACCCACAAAAATAAATTCCGATCCCGGGTATTATAAATGTAGTATGTAAATTATGTAAACACGTTTGTTTAATCTAAAAAATTTACTTTCCGTCCCAATTTACTTCGACATCGTATTAATTTTAGTCACGTACCCGTTTTACCTTGATGTATTAGCGATGACAGGGAAATTGACAACAGTTTAGAAAAAGAAGATAAATTATGTCGCGGAAAATTAAAATTTTTTCAACCACAGTTTCAACGTCATGTCTTGTTTCCGAGTTGTCTTTTTAGTATGAAGCGAGGTGGATACGTGTATGAATAAAAAAACGATTTGGGGGTTTCGCTCCCTTGTCCGGGCCGAAAAGTGTTTCAAGGATGAATTTGTGGCGTAGGAAAAATAAATGTATGTATATATTTTGCGGCCGTTAATTACGTTAATAATTAAATTGACAGTTTAAATAACCTGTGGTTCGTTTGACACAATGGTTACACCTAAATTAACTTTATAAATATCCAGCAACCGTAAAGATTTATTTCTTTAGCAGCAAATGTATCATTTCGAGGAGACACATTTTGATTGCTCGTGCCAAGTTTTTAAGTCGGAAAAATAGTTTGGGTTATTTCTTTGGATTCCTCTCATTATTTTAAAGTACTTTTAATTCTGTTAGTTTTCCTCTATTTCCGTGATTTATTATTAAGCGGCACCTCCTGATTTATGTACGGACACTATTAATTTAAAGAAAATAAATTGTTCTGGATGTTTACCAAAGTAAAAATACAGGTCAATATTAATACGTAACAAATTTTAGAACAACAATACACTGGAACAACTATGCAGTTATTAATACATTTTGTTGATTTTTTTATATTTTTAAAACGTTTACTCGGTAATGTCTGAGATATCAAGTTCAAAATTTCAATATTGTGTGCGTGTAAACAATATGAATTCTTAAAAATTATATTTGCCAAAACAAGTAAAGAATATTTTATTTATATTTCCTCATAAATTCACTTAACATATAGCCTGTATTTTTTATTCGACAAATGTTATAATAATATATATAATTTCTTTCTTCGCCCCAAATTTATTTCACTCATAACAATAATAATATTGGGATTACAAAATAGAAATGAAAAAAAAAAAAAAATAATAATATTAATAACAAATCAATATTATATATATTTTTGTTTAGTAGTAAAAATAATAATAAATAATTATTCGCACATTTATAGTATTTTTATTTTTTTAAGTAATCTTGAAAATGATTTGATAAATTATTTTTACAGATTTTTAAAATGAATGGATTTTAATTATTTTAAATATTTAAAATAATAAAATAGGTGGTCAAAATTTGACACGAGTTCTAGTCTAATAATGAATAAATCTTTTCCTAAAGTTTTTCCTGAAGTAAATAATGTCCCTTAATATAAAACACATTTTCAATATTGATACAGTAGCGTAGATTAGGAGGAGTTCCCTATCTATTTTTTACACCACTGAATATTTTTTAAAACTATTAAACTTTTCTAATTATTTGCTCAATTTAGAAAAAAAAAGGTACTCTTGATTAATTTTGATTATTACAGACGTTTTTGAGATATTTATCTTTAAAGAATGTTGCTTAGCTGTTCCCTAATATTGACCACCTATTTTAGAAATACTTTATATAACGTCCTCTCCCCATTTTTCTTCAT
This sequence comes from Aethina tumida, assembly GCF_024364675.1. Classification (NCBI taxonomy): domain Eukaryota; kingdom Metazoa; phylum Arthropoda; class Insecta; order Coleoptera; family Nitidulidae; genus Aethina; species Aethina tumida. Next base: position 14,676,496 of record NC_065437.1, on the reverse strand, counting down.
AATTTATTTGAATATATATATTACATACATACATTTTATTCGCCTTTCTAACTGCTACTTATTTTATTTTTGCTATTTAATGTTTAATACAATTTTGATACTGATATATATTCGAAGAAATTAAACTCTATCTCGTGTAAAATCTTCGGTTCACGTTGCATGTTTGAGATTCATCATGTTTAATTATGCGTTAGAATGAAATGAATTTTATCAAGAAGTTAGACAAAATGATAAATTAAATGAAGGTATCAAAATTAAAGTAAATGTGGTGAAATAATACATAAAAAAATTTTAAATACACTATTTGTAACTCAAAAGGTTAAATTGTAAGTATTTTAAAGTGAAAACTTCTTTAGTCGCGTTGGGCACTTTTTGGTAGGGGAAAATCCTATGGATTCGCGTCACTAACATAGTCATGACTGGCGCACGTGCAGTGTGTTGTGCGCCTTAGACTCTTTTTGGATGGGTGAAATCTCGTGCGTTCGCGTTACCAACATGCTTATGCCAGTATATCTGTAGCTATACAGCTGATGTATAGTGCTGTGTATATCTTATAAGTGAAATTGAAAGGATTTAGTGAAAAATTCAATGTTTATATACTGTGGATTGTTGAAATAGTCTTTGTGTTATTATTTGAATGGCCATGTCCAATGATCGAAAATTCAGTACTACAAAATATAAAACGGCAATCGATGTCGTTTTTACGCGATACTTAGATAAATTTGAATCAAACATTTTCTTTTTTTAATTTAGTTACCATAAGCCTATTGAATTTTTTTAGAACAAAATGAAATAATTGAAAGTACAAAAAGACTAAGTATTGTTGAAATTAATGATGACAATGATGCAAACAATTAAAATAATGTTAAAAATCAAGTACTTTGAAATTTAAGTAATTACAAATAATATCCATAAATAATATGATTGTATATTAATTGTTATTTCAATTGAATTGTATTTATATTTTGTCATGATCTTGTACAGCCTGTAATATATTTGAATAATAAAAAACCACATAAACATGCATATAATTGTTGCTCGGAGTGTCAATAGATGTGAAACCAGATTGATGTTGATAATTTTAATTCAAACATTATGAAATTTCATATTTTAGAAGTAAACGTTTTTACTTCTATCGGCAGTCTCTATAACTACCAATTTTATTTTTTTTTTTTTCATTTTTCAAAATTATACGAAATTATCGTAACGTTTAAATCTAGAGGGTATAAAAATAGATATCAATCTTTTCTACAGTTTCGAGAGCCCAAAATTTGTTTCTCTTGGCATGAATTTGGCTGTAGAATATTGGAAAAATATTGTTGATTATATTCGTAATTATTTTATTGATTAAAAGTTATTTTAAAATTAAATTTTATACACGTAATTCTTTTTTCTGACATCTAATATTATATTGTAATTTATTTTTTTATCTAAAAATGTACAAAAAACACGGAAATGTATCTAGGTAATAATAAAAGGTATTGTATGAAAACATGTCTATTTCAAACAGTATTCATATTCAGATTAACCATACATAAAAAATATTTATAAAATACATACATAAAAAAGCATTTGATTGATATTTAATTTTATTTCTAATCAAATAATTTTATTTCAAGTGACAAATTATAAATTTAACACATAAAGTGTTTTGTAATTATGTTGTGACCATTGTCATTAAGAGAATCATTGTTTAAAAAATGCACATATTCATTTGCACCCTGTATATTCGTGAAGTGTGGGAGGGTTCGCCGGAGCATCGGCCGGTGCACAAATAGGAAGTGTATCCGGCGGAAGCCCAGGCGACCAGTTCCGCTTACCGTTGCCTAGACGTCGCTTATCTTTACTTTGTCGGTCCGACGACAGATAGCCGCAGCATCTCTCCACGTCGATTGCGAACCTCGCTGCCGTTCCTCAACGAAAAACAAACGGGAATACTGATTTATTGTTCTGATTGTTTCCTCTCCACATCCACCCTTCGTCCCGCTCCAATTCTACACATCACAATTTTTTTTTTTCTCGAATCCAAGACTGCTTCGATGTTTTTCGTCTTGAGTAATTTCGTTTCGAGTACAAAAATATCCGGTGACACAATTATAAAATCTTTTTGCACTCTAATTGGAAGAAAATTGTTATGATAATAAAAAGTTTTGGGCATATACATTAAAGCTAATCCGTGGGTTGTGTAAATATTGATGGGGGTCGAAAGTATTTTTATCCCAATCCTATAAGGTTTTCCACATGATTTATACGCAAATAGAAAACAATAACCGTAAAAGTGTAGGTGAACCGTGAATGCAAGAAAAGAATAAAATACAATACCTTTAGTAGAAAAGGGGGACAAAGGGCCGAACCGGTAACACACAGTCGGCCACTGCTGGAATATGTAAGAGGAAGATTTGCATCAATCCCTCGGATGGCTCCGGGCGATGATTCCGGTCTCGTCAGGATCATTCATAAAAGTACCCAGGAATCACTGTTTCAATATAGGTAAGCGATGTAAACAATCAATAGTGCTTGGAGCGAGGTGAGTTTTAAACAAAGCCACTGTTAAAGTGGACCACAGTCTGCATATTCTCCAGCGATTTGAAGAGGGAATCGGTCCGAGTTTCTCTTTGTGTTAAACCTGCTCCGCAATTATTGGCACAGTGAATTTAATTTTTATTTTTCAAAGGGGGGCCGGTTTTATTGTGGGTGAACACAAAAGCAATCGAATCTTGCGTGGGAGGCTCAAGGATTTTATACAATTTCAATCGATATCCATAGTTTGATCGTTTTGAAATATACTGGAGCGTGTAATTAATTAGAAACATCGCCCGATGTTGGCGAGTTGGACGGGGTTCGAGAAAAATTGATGGACGAATTAATATCGCGTCTAATCCCCCGTTGAAGCAGAATTTTTAAACGCGTCCGGGCGAAAACAAAAATCCAGCAAGTCATTTATCTCTAGGTTAAAAATATGAATTCACCTGTCCGAAAGCGTCCATTAAAAGTAAACACATTTAGCGACTAATCCAGGATCACGACTTCATACAGATCGCGGAGGAGTTTCTTATTTGGCCAGAGAAAAATCTCATTTTGATAAACCAGCAGTCATTAATCACCGGTTTTATCCAAACGTGACATGAAAGGATGTTTACTATCACGTTTGGCTTTGACCGGTGCCACAGACTCACCGGTGCACACTGTACAAATTGCGTCGAATTCTAACAAACATATAGGTATTTCTACAATAAATACATATCTTTTGAAATTATCCTTATTTTTCAAAATATATATTTAATATTATGTAACTTTCAAGATTAGACGTGTTTTTTTTTTAAGATTAAGAAATTTTGAAATTTGGTTTTTTACTTCTAGTAGTTCCAGATTACCTATTATTATAATTTACAAAATTTTAAATAATTTAAATTAATGCTTGTTAGATTATAATTTTTTAATTTGAAATTTAAGGAATTTTAAATAAATATTTTTGAATTATATTGTTCTGTTAATATTTTCTTAGATTGATCAAAAGCTATTTATTATATATTTCTTTTTTCTTTGAATTTGTTTATAAATTATGCAATTATTAATAAATTAACATTTTAATATATAAAATTTTAATTTTTTAAAATTAAATATATTTTGAAATTTAATTTTTAGCTTTCAGTTTTTCTAGATTAGTATCTAATTAGACAAAATTTACAAAATTTTGAATATTTTTAATTAATGCTTGATATTTTTTCGATTTCTATTACTTGGAATTTTACGTTTTATATTATTTGTCTTATTATTTTATATTATAAATATTTTTGAATTATGTCGTTCTGTCTATATTTTTTTATGTTTTAATTATACAATTTATTATAATTTTGACGAATTTTGAATTTTTCTTATTAATGTATAATAATTAATATGATCAATTTTTTTAAGTTTTATATATTTAATTTCTTGGTATTTTAGAAATTATTAATAAATTGTATATCTTTATTCACATTTTAATAATAAATTTTATTTTTTTTTTAATTAATTAAAAATATTTTGGAATTTAATTTTTGGGTTTAAGATTTTCTAAATTGCTTATTAGTTACAATTTATAACTTTGAATATTTTTAAGCAGTATTTTTAGGTTTGATATTGTCCCATTTTTATTATCAAGAATTTCAGGATTTTTTGAAATTTGAAATATATATTGAATCATGTCGCTCTGATTATATTTTCTATATTTAGGCAGATGTTTATTTTTTTTTTATATTTATTTCTTGATATTTTTTTAGAAATGGTTAATAAATTATTAAAATTTTTATTTATGTTAATTCTGGAGAAAATAAAAAATATAGATTGATTTATTGATATTTATTTTTTGGAATTTTAGAAATTGTTGATAAATTATAGTTTTTTATTGATGTTTACATTTGAATTTTTTTAATTAATTTTAATTCAATTTAATTAATTCTTATTATTTTTTCGATATTTTACAATTTTGAATAATTAATATAATAATTTTTGAATTATGACGTTCTGTTTATATTTTCTTGACATATCCAATTTAATTGTCATTATTGAAAATTATACCTTTCAGAATTTATTTTTTTATATATTGCAACTAATCCGTTTATTATAATATATTTATGTGATTCATTTTTAATAATTTATAGGTTTTTAATAATTTTTTTAACATAATTTATAAATTTGTTTTTCAAATAATAAATCTATTTTAAAATTTGTCTTAACAAACACTTAAGTCGAATATTATTTTTTTCTTATTTATTATTTTGAATTTTATAGCATTTTGCAATTTTACCTAGTTTTTATTATTGTTAAGTTTATATATTTGTAAACTTTCCATTTATATTAATAATTTTTGTACTTGTTATTTTACATTATTATTTATCTCCTTATTCTTATTAATTTTTGGACTATTATCGTTCTTCTTGAAAATTTAAGGGTTTATTACTATTTTGCTTTTTTTTTTAATTTAATTTTTTTTTGTAAATTATGCTCTTCGGAAATTATGTTTTATAAAAATATTAATAACCGAATTATTAAAATTTATTTATTTAATAATAGATTTTTAACTTTTGTAATATATTTATATTTTTTATATTTATATTTTATATTTTCTCTTTTTACATCTAGAGATAATTATATTTTTTACACGTGTATTTTATGACTTTACTAATCTTTGGTTGATTTTTTAAAAATAACGAATTACTTATATAATTAAATTTTTGTACAAAATTTTGTCCATCGAAAATTTTGTGTAGGGTGCGTCACGACGCGTCGTGCGTAATTCTCCCCAATCTCCACCGGACCCGACTCACCGATCCGCCTCACAGAAACGGACGACGAAGAACCGGAAACGCACCTCCAGGTCCCGTCGCAATATTCCTGAACGAACACGCGTTCCGAATAAAAAATCGCACGCACTACGAACCGCAGATTAAAAGCTTAAGGAATATACAGCCGTGGACATATTGAGGTAACTTTTTGTATTTCGTTCGTGTTTTATATATATCAAGGTGGAAGGAACTGGTTTTTTTCACGTTGCGCCATATGAGTTTCCCTCTGACATATTAGCTTTCTGTCAGGCGATGCGGGGGCGAAAAAGGTTTCGGGATGCTGGGGAATAATGATTCTCGGTTTATTTACATATTCTACACAAAAAAAAACCGGCACGAGGAAAATTTTTTGTTTGTTGGCAAATTAATTGGAAACATCAATTCAAACGAATGAAGAATTAAAAAACATATATTTTGAATTTTCGAATTGATGCGGATTGGTGGTGGATTCGAAGGCCGCAGTTATTTGCGCCCTGGAAAAACACGCGTGTAACCGGGAGTACAGATGATATATTATTTATTAAGTGTACGTTCGGTGAAGACGTAAAATATTTATTGCTTATACTTAGTATGCATAGAAACACCGACAGCAAATAATTCTAAATATAATCGTATGCTCCATGGTTTTGAGTTATTTGTTCCGAATGCTGAAATTTTAACGCCTCGTAAATAGTTTCTAAGTACACACATAGGATGGTTATTTTGCATCTGGGATATTTGTGCACTTAATTTCCGTTCACTACGAACACATTGTATGGAACAAGTCCGCCAAATTGTTCCTGTATATAAACGAACACCAAATCCAACCGCTAACCACTCCATGATGGCGCATTCGGTTTTTTTATTTGTGATCTGCTCATGCAAGAATTTATGTTAGAAAATTGGCAAAACAGCAGTTAAAGCAATGAAATGGAGACACACACGCGTCAATTTTGAACGTAACGGTGAAATGCGTATTAGAGGAGATTAATAAAAGAGAAAATACAATTTGTGCAAATTTGCTTACGGATTATGAGATGTAGTCCCCCGTACCGATAAAATGAACCTGGGGGCTACTTCAAATTACTCCCGTAGCAGCATCCAATTGAATGAAAGTTGTTCAGTGGCGTAGAAACACATTTTAATAAATTGTGTCTAATAGTTTGTAAATTATTTATTTAATTTACTTAATTTCTATTAAAATTAGCAAAATTTATGCTAAACAAACTACACAAAATGTTTCTTATATCCACAGTGAAACATTGTGGCGGTTCAATTATGCTATGAGGATGCTTCAATTCTTCTGGAGTAAGTTTCTTTAGACTAATTTATGTACAAGGATATATTAAACAACAATTTAATTCTATAGATTGAAGAAATGATGTTCTTAATAAATTTGTGTCAACATGAAAACAATCCCAAACACAAATGTAAAATTGTGACAAATTGATTAAAAGACCAAAGCACCATTATGTTGCCCATCACAATCTTCTGTCATCAACTCTATAGAAAATAAAATAACAATTTGACAGTAAATTGGAATTCTACGCACCTAAATTAACTAAAAAACATACTTTTTCCAGTTATTTTTTTTTAATTTGTAGACCCGTGTTAAATTTTATATAGTTCTAATTTTATTTTAATTTATTAGAATTTAATCAATTATTTTACTCTTTTTGTGAACTTTTTGGGAAATATATCAAAGTAAATTAGTTTCAAATTATATTATATTATTATTAGTATTATATTTTATTTTGACATTTTAGAACCATACATATTATTTTGATTATACATAATATATTGTCTTTTTTGAAAATCAAATATATTTATTTTAGGTAAAATAACTTATTTAGGTAAAATTAATTGGTAATTTTTCTCATCCCAAATAACTTACGTAAGTCCAATACATTTTGGAAACACATTCAGATTCCAATCAAGAAAATCAATTTTCTCCACCAATGCCCGAAATCACCGCAGCGCAAAGGTAAAGGGAGCAGGGCTCCACGCCGAGGGGTAGGGGGTGGTTCTTGGCTCACAATTGCAATAATGCGTCGCTGATTGCCGTGGGCGCAACGTCGGTGGTCGTGGGAAACGGTCGCTCCACCTGGCCTCCAGCCCGCAGGACGGCCACGTGGGGACGTCTGGGGCACGTGTCGCGTTCGACGGTAAGTATCGGCGCTGATTGACCCGTGAATCGCCCCGGGGCGGCGGCACAATGCCCGTGATTATCGGCGGTCGTGTGCGGATGCTTGTTTATTTAGGCGCTTTTCACTAGCGGACTTCGTGCGCCGCAGTCAATGATGAATTATAAGCATTTTTAATAAAGGATTTTCGTTTTGTTAGCCCCGCGTTAATTTGGGGCCATTCAAAATATTAATTTGCGAGCGGCGTTTAACGGTTTTGCGTACGCCGGTGGGAATTTACTCGTGATTAACGCATCGGAAAAATCATTACCTACAATTATTGGGATCCTGTTTAGTACAATTTTTATAGCACTCTTATTAGAAAATTATATTATTTCTTTAAAACCTCATTAACAATTTTTGAGAAATAAAAAGCAAATCAATAAAATAAATTTCATATTGTAATTTTCACATATTTATACATTACTAAGTACGATTTATTATTTTGGAATTGACAATTAACAAAATATTTTAACATTCTTTTAGTACTTAGCAATTTTATATTTTAGAATTTGTTTCTACAATGTTTAAAGTATTCGGAATATTTATGAAATTTTTATATTATTGTAGATAATTTAAAATCTCTAACAGCATTTTGCATTTTTTATAAAATATTTTATTTTTTATTTGTTATTGATGTTTCAGAATTTTCGGATTTTAACTAATTTTGAAATTTCTGCGTTATTAAGCTTTATTTATAATTTATTTATTTATTTACTAATATTTGTGATATTTTTAACATTTGTTTTTTTATTGTTATTTTTAACACATTTATTTTTATTAGAATTCGCTATTTAAACTAATTTTATCATTTTTATATTCTATTTTAAACATTATTTTTTATGAGATACGTTAGATTTGATTAATTTGTAAAAATTACTAATTTTGAATTTTGTTTAGTATTCAACAGTTTTTAATTGTTTTTTTTATTTTACAAGTATTTTAGAGTAAAGTTTATTTTTTATCATATGTAATTATTTATAAAAAAAATCATTTTCATTGTTTGTTGCACATTATTTAAAAACTCTTTGAACAAAACAACAAATTATGAATTTTAATTAATTTTACAATTTAAAACATTTGAATTATTTAATAAAATATTTTAATTTTTTATATATTTTTCAGAACACTTAAATTTAAAATAATTTTCAAATTTCGTATTTTTCTTGTATTATTAAGAGTTATTTACAATTTATTGATTTATATTTTAATATTTGTTACATTTTTAACATTTGTTTTTAATTATTATTTTTATACATCAATGATAAATATGAAATTTTAAAAATTTAAGTATTATATATATATATATATATATATATATATATATATATATAAAATTTCAGTTGTATAATAGTAGTAATACTACTACAGACTTTTTTTACAATTCAATACATTTTTATAATTTAATAATTTGCAATTTAAAACATTCGGAATATTTTTGAAAATTTTATAAAAATAAATAATTTGGAATTTTAAATTTATCCATATATTATTTAGATTTATTAAATTTTCCCATTTAAATTAATTTTTGTGATATATGGTATAGATATAGATAGAATTTGAAATTTTTTTTTTTATTTTACAATTTGTATAATATTAATGAAATTTCTATTATTTCCCTTATATTCCAGATTTTTTTTAAATTTGATAATTTAAACTAATTTTTAAATTTTCTATAATTGTTTTGTTTTATTGTTAATTTTTTTACAATTAAAAATATGTATTATCTTTTTGTTATCATATGACATATGTAAAAAATATTTGTGATATTTTTTACATATTTTTTGATAATTATTTAAAAAACAATATATATTTTTTTCATTTTATATTGTAGTTTTTTTAGAAATTGCAAAAACATCAAAATATGAATTTTAATTACAATTTAAATTTTGATAAAATATTTTAATTTTTTTATTTATTATTGATATTTTTCACTTTTATATATAAACCATATTGGTGATATTTTTAATATTTTTATATATTTTATTTTGTAATTTAATTTTGAATTTATTATTGAAAAAAATAAAAAATGAGGAATCTTTTACATTTTATATATTCTTTAATACCATACTTTTACAATTAAAATATTAAATATTAATTAAAATTAATTTTAAATTTATAAAATATTTGCATTTTTTAATAAAATATTTGAATTCTTTTATTTCTTATTCATATTTTTTATACCCTTTAGATTCAAACTAATTTTGAAATTTTATATCATTTTTGTGTTATTAAGAATTATTTAAAATGTATTGTTTTTTAAATATTTGTTATATTTTTGAGGTGTATGTAATTTTTTTAAACAAAACTTTTTATCACTTAAAGGAAAATTGTAAAAATATCTATTGCTGAAGCAATTTCAGTATTTAATATTTATGAAAAGATTTAAATTTTGCGGTCCTTCTTCTAATCAATTTTTCTATATAAATAATGTTATTTCAGTGCAAATAATAAAAACCGCAGTTGGTAAAAAATAGCAAACAAAACAATTCGCATATATGTAATATTTTAATGCAACTAAAGCTATGTTTTAACTCGTAACTTGTGAGCTATCGCGACTCACATTTTATGTCCGTATGAAAATTACGCGAAATTTAATTCAAAAACATTGTAACGTACGTTTTGATTGCACTGGCTCGCATAAAAGCATCAGTAGGTATAATTTTTCAAAAATGCAAACTTTAGATAATCTCGACACGTGTTACATTTTATGTGAAGTTACGATCACATCCAATAGACAGGTATTAAATATTATTGTGGCCGCGTCTTTATAGTGTTGATTTTAAAAGTGGCCGTTGTGCATTTAATGCGAATTATGCGCTCGTTTCGTGCGTCTAGCGAAGCAAACGTTCAAATCGGTTTATTTATTAAACAGGTTCCACGTTTCACTTCAGAATTTATATTTTATATCGCGTTTTCGCTTACTTTATTCTTTTTAACGTGCCGTTGCATCTATTTTATACTTAGGACTGTAAACAAATCTATATGATACCGAACACTTTAGTTTAAAATTATCGATCAGTGTCTTGGAGTGTAACATTTCTCTATAAATATTCAGTAGAACGTTTATGTTTAATGTAAATGCACAAGGAGATCCAGGTGCGACACGTTCCGAATCAAGACGTCGTATTTTTAGAATTTATAAAATATATACGTCTAACCGTAAGTGATCGGATTGAATATTGAGGTGAGCGCCTCACAGGAGTTTTTAGAGCGTCATAACTCCCTTAATTTCAATTACGCATCGCGTAGGTTTTAGTGCAGGCCTAATCTCATTAAGTGTAGCCGGTCGAGTGTTAATAAAACATTTTTTTTCCATTTTGGTGGGCAGCAGAGAATCCCCCCGGTATCTTTTGCGGTCGTTTCCAGTCGGGTGGCCGCTTCATTACCTTGGTCTATCAGCGTTCCGCAGCGCAATGTCTTATCTGGTTGCGGCGCTTACCTTCAGCGCCGCTCGCCCACCTCGGAATTAATCCTGGTGCGTCCACTATTCTGTTCCGGACTGTAATTCCTGATATCACGTCCTGCCAGACCCCCCGGTTCACACTCGGCTGACCGGCGGACTTGCTCGTGTTACGTGCTCGAATAGGTAAGCTCCGGAATGGCGACCGTCACTTTTCGACTCTCGCACAAACTCTATCCTATCCCGCGTCACTCTTATTCAGTTTAATGTTCTCGAAAATTGTTGTTTCTACACACAAATAACTAAAATGTTCTTGTTCTTGTTCTGGAAATTCTAAAAATGTCCATTTAAATATTATATTATTTATTTAATTTTTAAATATTGAGTGAGAATATTTTTCAAACATATCTTTTGTTATTAACTATATTTTTAGACAAAATTATATTATGATGTATATTTTTCTAAACATGACACTGATGGTCTTTCATAATATACTCAAATTAAGTAATATATTACAAGCATAATTAATGATTAGAAACCATTAACAATTCTTATTAATTTGTACCTGAACTAGAAAATAGATTTCTAATTAATTTAATACCTAAAAAGTTTCATAGTTTATTATTATAATGATCTGTTTTTTATATTTTTTTAAAGCTCTTTCCAATTTTCAATATTTAAAAACTTATTACATTATAAATTAAAATAAAATTATTTATATTTTTCTTATAGATTATAATAATAATAATTATTATTATTCAAATATTGTATATTTTTTTAAATGAAAATTATATAAAATATTTAGTTTTTAAAAACCATTTTATACCAATTTTATATATATTTTATTTTTAATCATTTTTACTATATACAATTTTCAATATTTAAAAACTCTTTTATTATATTATAAATTAAAATAAAAATATTTACATTTTTATTATAGATTATAATTGTATTTTATTCAAATATTGTATATATGGTTGTATATTTTTTTAAATAAAACTTATATAAAATATTTAGTTTCTAGAAACGATTTTATACCAATTTTATATATATTTTATTTTTTAATCATGTTTACTATACACAATTTTGAGAATTAAAGTAGTCTCTTTAAATATAAACCAGAATTTATTGAATTGTCAATGTTTTAAAAATTACCATTTACATTTACTTTCAAATATTTTAATTATAAATTTTAATATTTTAAACAATTAGATACTTAGATTATTTATTTTAATTTCATTCATTATTTACATTTTTTGAAATGAACTGGTTCAAATACATAGAATGAAAAACTATTTATCAGTCTTAATTATTCATATTATTTATATCTTTTTAAATATTTTTTAGATATTTTTATATATTAAAATTTATGTAATTTAATAATAATTTTAAAAAAATATTTTAAATTTTTACATTTTAAAATTTTTTAAATTATTATTTTTATATCATAAAATAATTCGTAAATTGACTACTTTTTAAATTTTTTTTTAATAGTAGTAATAATTATTTGAATGTTATTTTAATAATTTTGATTTTTTTAATATAATAAATAATAATAATAATTTTAGAACTTTCAATATTTTTAAAAAATATTAATTAAGTACTATTTATTTTAACATTATTCTGTTTTTTTTAACATTCAGCCTTAAAATTAAATATTTGTTTCAAATACCTTGAGCAAAAAATTATTTATATTTTTTAAATATTTTTATATATTAAAATTTATATAATTTAATAATAATTTTAAAAAAATGTTCAAATATTTTAAATTTTTACATTTTAAAATTTTTTAAATTATTATTTTTATATTATAAAATAATTTGTAAATTGACTACTTTTTAAAATTTTTTTATAATAGTAGTAATAATTATTTGAATGTTGTTATTTTAATAATCTTAGTTTCTTTATATATAATAAATATTAATAATAATTTTTAAAACTCAATATTTTTAAAAAATCCTTTTATATTTAAAATATTTTAATTATAAATTTTGTGCTTTAATTAATATAAATCAAATATTTTAAATTTTTAATCAATCCAATTATTTTGAATTTTTAAATTTCAAAATGTTTTAGATTATTTTTTAAGAAATGTATTAAGATACATATTTTTTATATTATATAAGCCTTTTATAAATATTCTTAAATTAATTAGCATTTTTATAATACACTTCATTATTTGAATCTTGTCCTGTCATTTTTAAACTTTCAGAATTTGTTGTTATAGATGTGTTGTTGTTTTAATATATTTGGTTTCTTTAAATAAAACTATTATTTAGAAATCTTTTGATATATATATATATATATATATATATATATATATATATATATATATATATATATATATATATATATGTATGTTTTATAATTTGGGGTTACGTATTTTTGTAATAAAAATAAATGTAATATTTCCTAAAACATCAAGGATTCTGAATTTTTAAAATAGATTTTATTATTAATATATGATATAATCGCTTTAAATAAATAAAGTAAAATAATTAATTTATATTTTTTCAGTTTTTCACTATTTTTTAGCAAAGTCAAATATTTATATTTGTAACTATTCATATCCTATAAGGTGTTAGTTAATTCTTAGGCAGTGTTATTAAACCCCTGGCAAAGTTTTATACAAACTACGATTGTCTGAACCCTAAACACTAATGATTAACTAAACTGTAACCGTATCAGTATCAACATTTCACTATACTCTATATACTAGTGATTATCCCGACATGTATGTAAGCAAGCAATGGCTCGACCACATCGAAATGGGAAAGTTATGTTGGCGCAGGTTAAACGGATTAAGTACGACCGATGTCGGAATCCACTGATACAGGTCCTGCTGGATTCCGACCTGGTCGAGGGCATGAAGATCATCGGCGCATCTTCGCCAATGGACCGGCGGATTAAGGATTAAACTGGACTGCGACTTGAACGTTTAAACTCTGAGCTCCGGAAACTTTGGCTCGGTGAATCAATGGCCAAAGCCCGGATTAAACTTATGTTATCCTTACCTAAGATACCTTGCTGTTGTATGCCGAATGGATTTATACGCCACTAACGATTTAATTGTATGGCACTCCAACTTTTCCATTAGGGATTTAGTTGGTCGCCGCCGTTGTTTCGTTAATTGAATCCGAACGTTTTTGTTTTGCGTCTAATAAAAATGTCGCGGGCAAGTTGGGACCTATTAAATAATAAAAAAAATTTAACAGAAGAGAAGATTAGAATATTTTTCGGCAAAGTTGCGAGTTGATAATTATAAAAGTTTAGACCCTTGCTAATATTATCCGTGGCGCTTTGAACGCAAAGCCGAAGAGTGGCGTCATCCCATGTACTACCTACTTTGTAATTATTTAATTTGCATGGTAAGTGATAGGTGGGCATCCCGGCCCCGCAAAACTTTTACTTTAACCGGCTTGCCACGGTTAATACACCTACTAACTTATTCTTTCTCATTAATGTGTTCCCCTGTATAGGCGAATTCGAGTTTAAATTAAGTTAGCGTCTTCATTACGATAAGTAAGTTTGAATTTTAAAAAGTTAATCTTGTTTACCGTCCTGTATACGCAGAACTTTCGTCCTTTTAACCTCGAAACATATCCCTTCATCATGATTACGACCTCATTACTAAATGATTATCTAATTGGTTTTTAATGCTGTTAAGCCTCTAATGCATGAACATTATAATAACCGCAAGGGGGACAATGTTTTTTAACATTCATTATCTTTCTACTCACGCTCCTCCGTACTTTATTCATTAAAATTAATTTACAAAACATATTTAATTACTGAATTTTTTACCACTAATCAGGTTATCTTGTAGTAAATTAAAGGTAAAGGTTACAAAATATATTAATAAAGTGGGAAAAATATTTTGGGAGTTCTTTTACAAGTGTATAAAAGGAAAAAGGGGAGAGATGGAAGGAAGGAAAGGTGAATGTATGACGTTTATATCCCACCTATAGAGTGTGCATCGTAATCAATCATCGGTTAACTCTGTACTGTCTGCTTTTTTTGAAACGTTACAAAATTTGTCGGTTTTGAACCTGAATTACTCGATTAAAATAAAGTGAATATTAACGAAACTTTTAATATCTATAATTAGTGTTACCCGTTAATCTAATTTTATTCTTTAAAAAAATAATTTTTTATTTTTCTAAACAAAATTACAGCAACCTTTTACATTATGGTATTTCATTGCTCTCTGTGAATTTATAACGATTATTTACTCTTTTGTTTAGTGCAATTATTTTATCATTGCTCGAAATGACTCAAAACTTGAAAGAAAATCGATAATTGGATAATTCGAATGTCAAAAAACAATCGAATCTTATCGTCAACTGAAATTAAAGCCAACATGAAGGAAATTGGACTTGCTGAAATTATTTAAAGAACTGTGAGGTTAGTGGATGAGGATTCGTTTGAACACAGACCTACAGGAAATATACTGATTTCTACTGTAACACTTGTTACAAGGTTTTGGACTGGAGTAACCAAATATTTTTTCAAGATAATTTGGTGAGCTGAATTCTAATCTGTAACTGTTTTTCTCTATCAGATCAGGTTTGCGAAATATAAAACATTATTGATTTCGTATGTTTTTAATAAAAAATCGTAAATGTATTCAGAAATAAAGAGAATAAACTGTTTTAGAATATCAACTGTTCTCAAAAACAAGAAAGAGAATACTTTCAGGTATTTATAAGAATCTAATAACTGGAAAAGGACTCCTAAAATTAACTTGTAAAGAATATCAGCAATCATAAGAAAACTTTATTTTTCAAATGTTTCACGGTTAGGTTAGGTAAGGTTTAAATAAATTTGAAGACTTTATAACAAAAAAGTGTTTCAAAAAACAATCGAATCTTATCGTCAACTGAAATTAGAACCAACCTGAAGGAAATGAGACTTGCTGAAATTAGTGAAAGGACTGTGAGGTTAGTGGATGAGGATTCGTTTGAACACAGACCTACAGGAAATATACTGATTTCTACTGTAACACTCGTATACAAGGTTTTGGACTGGAGTAACCAAGTAGTGTTTGCAAGGTAATTTTGTGGGCTGTATTCTAATCTGTAACTGTTTTTCTCTATCAGATCAGGTTTGCGAAATATAAAATATCATTGATTTCGTATTTTTTTAATAAAAATCGTAAATGTATTCAGAAATAAAAGGGATAAACTGTTTTAGAAGATCAACTGTTCTCAAAAACAAGAAAGAGAATACTTTCAGATGTTTATAAGAATCTAATAACTGGAAAAGGACTCCTAAAATTAACTTCAGCAGAACATCAGCAATCAGAAAGAAACTTTATTTTTCAAATGTTTTACGGTTAGGTTAGGTAAGGTTTAAATAAATTTGAAGAATCTATAACAAGAAAATGTTTCAAAAAACAATCGAATCTTATCGTCAACTGAAATTAAAGCCAACCTGAAGGAAATGGGACTTGCTGAAATTAATTAAAGGACTGTGAGGACTCGTTTGAACACAGACCTACAGGAAATGTACTGATTTCTACTGTAACACTCGTATACAAAGTTTTGGACTAGAATAACCAAATAATGTTTGCAAGGTAATTTGGTGGGCTTCCTTTTTCCAGTCATTTTTTTAATTTGTCAGTGTAATGTGAAAGTCAAATTTTGATCTGCTCAGGATCACTAATTTATAAAGAAATGATTCTACTTATATAAAACTTCCTGAAGGAACAACATCACACAAAAAGTTGATTGTACGCATGTTCAGTTGAATTCAGAAAAATATATGTAATATAATAATAATATAGAATGAGAAAGTAATAACTTATTTAATATTGTAACAATAATAATAAATTAATATTATTTTAACATTACATATTAAATAATGATTAAAATATTTAATAAAAAAATTTCTATATTAATGACCACTGCTGTACATGCCAATTAAATTTTAAAATTGAAGTGAATGACAATGTTTTATCATTTCAATTAAAGTTCCGATCCTGGCGCGCGGTTGGTCGTGTAAATGCATAATTTATGAACACACTTAAGCCTAACCTACGCACCATCGCCGCACCACCACTTTATTATCCACACCTTGCAATTGATTTTGTCCATTTTATTAAGCACGTCTATTTGTTTATTCCACCGAAATTCAATCAATAATGATTGACAAAACGCCAATAAATAGAGGGAATAAATAAACGTTTGTTATTTTGATTTGTGGCGTGAGTGGCAAGTGCCCCATTTTTCACAGGACTCCGGAGACTACAGGTTAAGTGCACATCTTTTCTCATGAAAGCCCGACTTGATGTTCCTTTCGTAAACAATCACTCATCTTCTAATAAATGTACCACCGAAAATAGAACGTGTTCGACTAAAAGCATTAATGTGCGATGGAGGAAAATGCGCTTTAAAATCCTCTGGACTTTTTAACATCGACTATTAGTTGCGGTATTTTTCTTTGTTGCTAGTTAAATTTAGTTCTGTACGGGGGAGTAATTAAAATGATTGTGCCGTGTTGAAAAATGGTCGATGTTGAGGCAGCAACCCAAGAAGGTCGAGGGAGAATGACAACCGCAGTATGCCGCTTTGACAGTGAACTAATTAAAGTGGGTTTCACGTGGGATCACCTGAAATACCCACTGCGACATAAATAGCCTCCTCAAAGAGTAGGTATTGTGTCTACGGCACGGGAGTCTGCTGAAGTTGAGCAAAACGGCATTCCTGCCATTGTGTTAACAGCTCTATTATTATAACTTACTACAAAGCCCCATTCGTTCGCCACATACATATGGGCTCTACTTTCAAGCTAAAATTACTTATACCTTAATAACTTCTCGGCATAATTGCCCGGAAGCTATTATTACCTGTAATTGAATACAAGACTATAATTAAAACTCTCGCCGTGTACATTGTGTTTACAATGTACGGGGATTTGTATTTTTAGACGTGTGCACTTTGTTTTGAAAAATGTTCGCCAAACCGGAAATTTTCAATCGCCCGCTAAACTGCAGCCTCCAAAACGCAAAAAAATAAACCCCACGCATTCATAAACCAAAGCCAAACAAACGCAACTTTATAATTAGACAATTAATTTAATGACACTTGGCCGACCAGTGGTAATTAAGGCAAGTCACCCCCAAAATAAAAACGGACATTTTCCTGTTTAATTCGAGTTAAATGGACGAATCGCACCGAAATATACAGTTTGGTATTCGTCCGATACGATCAAATGAAACAGTGATTTATACCGATCTGAGATAATGCTGTAAGACACACACAAATTGAGTGGCAATTGATTTTATCTACGCTTCCCGCACATTTGTTGAAATTGAGGATTGCTCCGTGGTCCTTTGGGACCGTGTAATTTTCCAATCCCCCAACTCATATAAGTGCCCGGCTCAACCCTTAACTGAATACCAAAAAAAGATTCAAAACGGAATTAAGAATCTGTTCATTCAAATTTATATTGAGTCACTATCATTTATACTTCTTTCTGTAGTTAAGTCAGGTAATTATTTTTTGTACAAAAATAAAAACTCTTCAGGTGTTCTCGAAACTAAACAATCTAACGAAAGTATAAAGAATGTATTCATTAAGTTGTAATTAAAAAAGTACAATAAAAAGAAAATAATTTATACGTTCAGCTAAGTTAGAAACTTTATTAGAAGGTCAAGAATTCCCAAAAACAAGAAACATCGTTTTTTTTTTTAAATCTAGACAATATTTTCAGATCTTGTCTAAAATTATAATAAGAGAACATATGTAAAGAATTAACAAGAACGTATTAAAAAGACTATCAAGAAAAAGAAGGAAACTTTATTACTATGTCAAGAATTTATAAAAAAGAAAGGCATTATTGTCAGGTATATTCTAAAAATCTAATAGGAAAATATATGTGAAAAATTCTCAAATTTTTTTTATAATGAATATCAAAAAAGAGAAGAAACTTTATTAGAAGGCCAAGTGTTCTCAGAAACAGAAAGAGAATACTTTTAGGTTTTCTAAAAAATCTAGATAATGTTTTCTAGGATTTTCTCTAATATCTAATAAGGGGAAATATGTATAGAATTTTCAAGATTTTATTAAACAGAAAATCAAGAATGAGAAAGAAACTGTAGTAGAAGATTAGGTCAATATTTTATAAAAAAATATAAGACAATATTCATACATTATAAGAATCTAATAACAGAAGATATATAAAGAATTTAGAAGAATGTATTATAAAGATCAGTAAGAAAGAGATTAGAAGGTCAAGTGTTATCAAAAACAAGAAAGAGAAAACATTCAGATGCTTTATAAGAAAGTAAATAATATTTTCAGGTGTTTTTTTAAAAATATAGAATTTTCAATAATTTTTTATAAAGAACATCAAGAAAGAGGAAGAATATTTATTAAAAGGCTAGGTCAAGAATTTATAAAAAATGTAAGGCAATATTTTCGGGAATCTAAGAATCTAATAAGAAAATATATGTAAAGAATTTTCAAGAATTTATTATAAAAAACAACAAGAAAGAGAATAAACTTTATTAGAATGTCAAGTGTTCTTAAAAAGAAGAACTGGAATACTTTGAGATGTTTTTTGAGAATCTAATCAATATTTTTAGAGGTATTGATTATAAAGAATATTAAGTAGTTGAACGAACTTGATTAGAAAGCCAAATCAAAAACTTGTAAAATAAAAAAAGGCAACATTTCCAGGTATTTTCTGCGAATCTAATAAGAGAAGAACGCCAAGACGGAGAATAAACTGATTTAGAATATCAACTGTTCTCAAAAATAAGAAACAGAATACTTTCAGGTTTTTATAAGAATCTAAAAACTGGAAAAAGGACTTCGAAAATTAATCTAAAGGTAATGTTTAAATAAATTTGAAGATTTTATAACAAAAGAGTGTTTCCTTTTTTAGTAATTTTGGTTAATGACTAAACAAAAAAATGTGACGAATAACGTTGTTAATACATGTTTCATCCTTTCTTTGTACATATTAGGTGATCAAAACGTATCCGTCAATATAGAGCTGCGAAAAATTAATAATCCAAATGCATTTTAAAGCATCTGTCATGCGAACGTGCTCACATAATTTATACATCGTGAAAAACATACGAAAACGCTTTCAAGTAAACGTGTATAAAAGTCGTGTTACGTTGAAAGGCTATTTCTGTAACACAGGTACACGCAGATGTTCCGCAAGGCAGGACGCGGACAATGAACAGCGGCAGCAGTAAAATAGTAGCAGACCTCACCCCCTGCACAACAGTCGACTTATACCGTGCGAAACAATTGGCCGGCGCGGGAGAGTCATATGGAGGGTCCATGTAAAGTGCCTGATTACTTTGATAAACGAGCTATTAATCAATGTGCGAGCAAGATGAAAGTCGAATTTGCGTTGCAACCTGAGACGAATTGATTTGTTTCGCATCCCGTGAAACACTCGGCCCCAACACTGACTCTTATTTATGTTAATTCTATTGAAAATATTTATTTTAGTACATGTGTATGATTTAAATCTGATTTCAAATATTTGATAATATATTTCTAAGTATAGTTTTTCATTTAGGACCTTAAAATTCGATTCACGTTAACAGCTGAATCCTTCTTTTTATTCTTTAAAATAAATTGAAAGTTTTTCTTAATATACATTTCAGATTTATTTTCATATTAATTTTTATGATAATTTATTGAAATTTTTAGATATTTTCCGCTTATTAGATTCAAATATGTTATTTATATCTGAAAGTATAAATTGTCTTGAAAGTTATTAGTTCCTTTTCTTCTTTTTAGATTAATTAGGCTTACATTTGTCTTACAATGAAGTCTTGAGTCTTCGTTAAACATTTTCCTCCTGTTAACATATTTGACTTGAAAATATATACAAGAATGTTTAAATAGTATATGGACTAAAAATTAAGTGAACTATTCCAGGACCATAAACATATGAATATTTAAAAAACTTTAATTTTCTTGATATCCTTTGTAATAAATTCTTAAGTGTTCTTTAAACATGTTCCTCCTGTTAATATATTTGATTTAAGAATATATACGAAAATGTTTCAATAGTTTGTGGAATAAAAAATAAGTACCATAAAAATATGAATATTTAAATATCTTTGTTTTTCTTGATATCCTTTGTAATAAATTCTTGAGTGTTCTTTAAACACATTCCTCCTGTTAATCCGTTTGACTTGAAAATATATACAAGAATGTTTCAATAGTTTGTGGACTAAAAATTAAGTAAACTACTGTAGCAAACAAAGAGTAATAACTTATTGAACGACCGATAGATAAGTTATAATAACTAATGAGAATGGTTGATTTTGAGTAAAATAATTGCTGCCAAATAAGTATGTAGAGTATTGTAAATCGAGTAGTAGAGAGCATTAGATACAGACAGGAGTGAATCTATTGATTGGTACGGGGTAGATTGCAATCACTTCTAAATTGGATTGAAGCTGGGGGAGCGCATAGGTACCGGTGACTGGCAGATGGCAGATGAGGGTTACTTGAGGTGGGACACAATGCATATGCATCCAGACAAAGAGCAGTGTTTAATTCTCTTCGCCACCCCAACGCACCGTGCCAGATGTGCCCACGTGAGCGCCCGCCGCCGCCGCCGTCACATTAGGAGTAACGGACAATTCCATTTAGTTTTAGTGGCCATTATGCCCCGCGGCAATGTACTCAGGTGTCGGTCCTTGGTCGGATTAAATCACGCGGCATAGGTGCACCGAACGGGTGGGGTTTCTCCCCATCTATTCCGGTTTATCGCATCACTTCTATTGTTCGATATGTAAACGCGGTTATGCTCAGTTTGGCAATCAATTGAACTATGGACTAGCAACACACTTCTTTTGGGGTGTATTTGTATTAATAATAATCCATGTCTAGCTTTGCCTTTGGAACTGGCACAATCTTTGGAGGAAGCTGAATGTGAAAGTGACTTACATTCAGTTTATGATCAATATATCTCGCCTGATTCATAGAGCAAGACGCACAATGGATGTTTAGCGGTTTCGTGGAGTTAATTAATCATTCTCACCTTTTCATTGAAGTAGGTTTTGCCACTTTGCGAAAGCCGTTTTTTGCTACGACTTTATAGTCTCCCTTCGCAAATTAAGCAATGCCTCACCAATATTCTCATTAATAATTTTAATGATTTCATCTCGTTCGTTATTTCATTAATTATCACTTTTGAGTCATAATCGCCGATAACGTTCATAAATTTTAAGTAAATATTTTTGAATTATTAATTAACATTTCTAAGAATCACTGTACGTTACCAAATTTTACAACACGTATAAAACTTAAAACTATAATTAATAACAATCAAATTCCAATTATCGTACAATCTCTATAGACTCGGCTAAACGTTTTGTTAAAGTTTGCCCTCGTAGGTACATTAACCCCTCTCCCCCATCCAAAATTGAGACGTAATGCAGTAATTATCCCGGCAAATATCAATGTGTATTATATCAACAATTAATGGGATGTGTTCTTAGCGTGTAGACCCGAAGATTACAAGAGGACGATATTCCTACCTAGTTTCGAGCGGGTGCCTAAAAGCCATCACACTGACCACCGAACATCGCTGCTTCCTTCAACTTCTGTGCCATGCTGAAATGGCATTTTATACTGAACTTGGCAGAACCGTACTCAACGGACTGTTTGCGTTTGTTAATTGTTCGTTTGTTTGGAAGTCATTTATAAATTATATACATTTTTTACATTTAATTATTTAATTTTTATACAATTAACAAACATTATAATACTTACTTAAAAAAGTATTATGTTTTTTCATGAAAAATTTTATTAATTATCGACCCAAACAAATAGTTATATACCTCTGATTCAGTTAATATTTTAATACTCAATATACATCATACTAAAATTTAAATTAACATTATTTTCTAATTCGATTTTTAAATATTTTAATTTAATTTTTTATATAATATATTATACATTTTAATTAAATAATTTTTGTATTCTTTAAGTCGCAATGTGTTTTTTATATAGTTTGATGATAAATATATGTTAAGTAAATAATCATTATTTAAAAATATTTTTTTTTCTTCCGATACATTAGAGCTCGTATAGTTTTCCATAAATAAATAAAAATTCTTATTTTTTATATTATTTTATTATTTTTTATATTCATTAGTTTTGTATTATTATAATACATTTTCCAAATTTATTTCTATTTTCCTGTTATTTTACATTTAGAGATTTTTATTTTTTTAGATTTTTTCTATATTTTTAAGTGTGTAAAAGTTATATCAATAAATTCATCCTTGCATAAAAAATTTATATTTTTTCTTCATAAAATTTTATATAAAAACAAAACTAAAAATTGCCTTTTATTTTTTATGTTATTAAGTTATTTTTTGATTATATTATTATAATTATTCCAATTTTCTTTGTATTCAATTAATACATTTTCTACTTATTTCTATTTTCCTATTATTTTACATTTAAAGTTTTTTATTTTTTAGATTTTTGCAATATTTTAAAGTGTATAAAAGTTATATATTTTTTATTATATTTTTATTAAATTATATTATTCCAATTTTCTTTGTATTCAATTAATACATTTTCTATTTATTTCTATTTTCCTATTATTTTACATTTAGAGATTTTTATTTTTTAGATTTTTGCAATATTTAAAGTGTGTAAAAGTTTTATCAATAAATTCATCCAGGCATGAAATAGTATATATTTTTTCTTCATAAAATTTTATATAAAAAGAAAACTAAAAATTCTCTTTTATTTTTTATGTTATTAAGTTATTTTATGATTATATTTTTATTAAATTACATTATTCCAATTTTCTTTGTATTCAATTAATACATTTTCTATATTATTTTTATTTTATTTTTTTCAGTTATATGTTTTATATTTTACAGGTTTTTATTTTTTTATATTTCTGAAATATTATAATATTGTTAAATTATATTAAGAATTCAATAAGTTTTTTGAGATCATTCCTTAACATTTTATTAGTACATTTATGTACTGTGTTATTTTTTTTTTCTAATAATATTTTACATTTTTATTGATAATTATTTTGATATAATATTTTTTATTCAATAAATTTAAATATATTTAATAAATTATTTGAGATATATTGGAAAGAAAATATGACATTTTTTTCCTTTTGAAATGTTTTTTTTTATATTTCACAATTTGGTAGTATACTCTTTATTTTAAAATATAAAAATATTTTTTCTCCAGATACATTGGGTTTTTATAATTTTTTACAAATAGAAAACTCAAAATATTTCTTTTATTTTTTGTGTTTTTATATTGTTATTTATTATTTTTTTATAAATTATTAAATCATTATACTGAATTTTTCCTTTTATTTAATTTTTACTTTATTTATATGTTATTTTTTTTAATTAGATATTTTAAATTTTAGAATGTCAATATCTTTTACTCAATACATTTATTATATTACTTTTTTTTTAGAAATTTTGCTAATGTAATTGTATTAGCAAAATTGCATGTGTATTTAGAATTGTAGAGATATTTTGTTTATGTTTTTGAATAACCTCTCATCTTTGGCATCTGTAATTTCGCTTAGGGTAGAAATTATTTTGTTACATCGACGGGTATTTAAATTTTAAAAAGAGGGCAAAATTAGCGTAATCTTATATTTATAATCAAGATAAAAATATTCATAATGTAAAAAGCTTCGGTTCCGGATCTGCAGATCTTTCGGTGGAAACTCAATAATACTCTGCAGCAGGTGCAAAGGAGAGGTGTCAGCGCCAGGGGTCGCACACCCTTACCTAATAAATGAGGTAATTTCCACACTTCCAGGCACCGCCACAAGGCGTCACTCGCTCACGACGGACCCGCTTATTAGAACTTGTACCTGATGTTAGAACATTGCTGAGATCTTCCCCGGAACCGACGCCACATCCGATTGCCCATTCCGATATAAATTAAACATATTTCCACCACTGGTTTCCACCCACTCTGTCTTTGTCCGTTTCCCAATTTTGATACAGATACAATCCTCCATAATGCCTGGACTGAGAATTGTTAAGAAATACCTTTGCTGATTATGATAGTTCACAAATGCTATCATGTGTACAGTTTTCTCCTAAAAATTGTTATTTAAAATCCATTGCGTCATTGATTAAAAGCAGCACTCTCAAATGTGGCTGATAAGCTTTCATTAACCAAGTGTACGTATCATAGAGATGATTTTACTCTCAAATAGGTTAAAAATACCCATTATTATTGTTGTGTATAGTTGATAAAGGTTGAAGTTAACTTTATGTTTTCTTTTATCATACTCTGTCTCCAATATGTTATTATAGTCGGGGAATATGTTCAGTTTAATTTGTGGTCTTGACCTGTATAGTGTGGTGTGGTGACCTTTTTAACGTGTTTGGTGCGACGGATTTTGTGATTCCCTATTAACCATGAGGTACAAACAGACGACCACCAGAAGGATTGTTAGCAAAGGTGAGGATTTTTTAGGAGTGGTTGCAAATTTAATAGTAAATGCGCCCTCTTAAACTTTTATACGTAATAAAAACATTCGAACCTTATTCGCGATAATTTTATACGTCGCCCGTCAACACAACCATAAAGTTTAATCAACTTAAAGTTAATATCTCGGCGATAATAATTAATTTTATCTTAGGTATATTTTCTCGGCGCCATTAGTTTTTATTCGGCCATCATATTGAAACACAGCAGACTAATGGAGATTTATGTAGGTGATTTCTGGGTTATTATTCAATAAATTACCGCCTGTTATAATGAACAGGCCCCTTAATTAGTGCCGAACCTGATATAGCTACGGACATTGCCCAGTTACGACCACTTGATTAGTTTAATTTGTATCCGAGGATCTGCTCTCGTATCACTTTCCCCCTTCGAAATCGCGCCATGATATTATAGACGGAAATTTTCCAATAATTTATCATTCTGGTCGACACGATTTCTCATGTGTCAAATTTAATAACCTAATGTTTTCTAGGGTATGTTACATGTTAATTTGCATCTAAATGTCAAAATTATATTATTACATATTTACTTGAAGAAAAAACTTTATTCTTAAAATTGAAATATTTTAAAGTTACTTTATTTCATTATTATTTAACTTCATTTCTAAGATCTTATCTGGTTAACGAATATTAATTTTTATCCCAACCTGTTTTTTTTTTTAAATTATGATATATATTAAAATTGATTTGAAAATTGACTTTATAAAATAAGTATGATGATTTAATGTAAAGGTTAAGGAAATAAATAGTTAAGCTTAAGATTTTCAAAAACTAAATTTATTCAAATATAAACAAAAATAATCTGGAAACCGAATACCAAATCATACTTTTATTTTGGATACCAATTACTAATAATAATTCACCGTTAAAATATTAGAAAACCATTTTTTGATTTGAAAACTCTGAATACAATTAATAAAACAGTGCCCAATATAAACTGGTACAAAAAAATATAATTTAATAATTTCAGTAGTTTGGTAAAAGTTAATCATTTTGATTCTCAAATGTGTACTATTTCTTTTAGGTGTGTAACAGCAAATTAATTCTACATAATTTAAACTGGGATAACAAAATAAGACATTTGACAATTACCAATTCACTTCTTGCCAGCAACGCAGATGAACCCCGAAAAATGGGTTTATTATTACAATTCTTGCCGGTCTTGATAATGGAATGAGAATGGTAAACCTGATGGAACAGAATCTTATCACAAGAAAGATATTGATGAGGCCAAACGGTCAATGAAACTGTCTACTGCTTCCAAATTGACTTATTCAAAGACGAGCTTTTTTAGAAAATAGAATAAGCGTTCTGCTTCTTCATAACAATGTAAGACCACCACATTAAAGTTTCAAAATATAGTTCACAATGTAAAATAATACTATATCATCCAAATATTTTCCCAATTTAGTTAAAATTCAGTTAGATTTTTCTTTCATTCTATAATTTCTTTTTGTCGTATGAATAAAGTTGATTATTTTTTGAATAACAAATATTTTAAATAAAGTTATAAGTTTAGAATAAATGTTATTTTAAAGTTAAAAATCAAAAATCGTATAAGCAAAACTAACTAGAACTTATGAATGAAAAATATTTAATTTAATGATATTGTTTGTAAGGTATTAATTATAATTTCTCCTTTATATTTAGAAATACAATAAAATGAACCAAACAAGAGTATTAATAACTTCATATTTGTTCCAGTGTATTATTTTACAAAAATTTGTTACGTATTAATATTGACCTGGATTTTTACTTTGGTAAACATCCAGAACAATTTATTTTTATTAAATTATTAGAGTAGGTACATAAATCAAGAGGAGCTGTTTAATAATAAATCACGTTAATAGCATAAATCTGACAAAATTAAAAGTAATCTAAAATAATAAAAGGAATTCAAGAAATATTCAAATTATTTTTCACACTTCACAACTATGTAAGAATAAATATATATACAGGGTGATTCACCCAACTGATTCATAAGAAATTTATGGAGAACGGAAATGGTATTGATTTGAAACTTTTATAACAATTATAATTTGACTAGAATTAATAATCTTTGGATTATTATTTTTTTAATTTAGACAGATTGATTGTCTAACTAAAATGTCTTTAAAACCATCAATTTTGAAGATGGATGAACTAATGGTAACTCCTTATAGGATGGTCATTAGTTAACGACTATGCCAAATACTTTCAAGCATCAAATTTGGTGGCTTTACAAACATTTTAGTTAGACCATTAAAAAAATGATTAACTCAAAAACTCTTGGGTTAGGTATAAGGCATGCATTAGCATTTTTTGCAATTACATGTAGAATTTAAAAATTCAAAAATATACACTTCCTGCGAAACCGAAAATGAAAATTTGTTTAAAATAAATTGGTTCAAATCAAGTTATAATTGCCATAAAAATTTCGAATCAATACTTTTTCTGTCCTCAATAAATTTATAATGAATAAGTTAGGTGAATCACCCTGTATATAAAAATATTATATTTATTATTAAAAATATTAAATCTTGACCATTTTTATATGATTTGCTTCTGAGTTTGTTACAGTATAATATTATTGTAATAAGTAAAATGAATATAAGTGGAATAAATTAATACTTAAATATTCTACAGTCAAAATAAGGCATTAATATTTACAATTATTACTATTAACAAAGTAAAGTTAGTCATTATTTTGTGGCTGTGCTACAAAATTAATTATTGGATGAATTGTATTAAAGTTGAAACAAACTAGCCGGTATTTAAATAACATGATTAAACTGATTTTTGCTAACAAAATAATTACAGTTTTACATCGAACCGGGTAAATTAATAAAAGTACCTTTGCAATGTTTAACTAATTAAGTGGAATTGTGGTGCGCCGTAATTTGGCTTATTCCCTACGAAATTGGATTTATGACCGACTATTAACTAACTCTAATAAACATGGCAAATAATGAGAAAATTTTATTGGAACCTGACAACAAACAGAAGTAAACCGCATAAAGTATGTATATCCGCCATTTAAACTTAATAGATGTTTAATTCCTTCGTTTTAATTTGATTTCCGCCCACCGGTTTTCCACCCCGCCGACATCGCAACAATATAATTCACATCGAGTGCATAAACAAATAAGAAAATGTTTCGCAGCAGATAGTTCGGCCATAATAGATTTAGTGTAATTGAGGCAATCTTGGTGCGATTCCAGAAGGTGCGCTTCATCCCAGAGTCCCCGATGTCATCAAAGTCGGTTTCTCAGATGCGGCCCGAGTAGTTTAATGTATCCCCACGCGATACCTGAAGTGTATTTTAATTTGTTTGCGGCTGTTATTTAAATTGCCCTATTTATTTTCTGCACAACATTATGTTTACGGTATAGAGTTAGCTTGTAAGTGGAGTCATTTGCAAATTATAATTGGACCGTTACTGTTAATCATCGGGTTCGTTCTTGTGAATAATGCATGACTTGGTGTTTTGTTTAAATCGTGAATGCGACAATGTAAAAATTTAAAAACAAATCGAATCTGGATCGGTGTTTTCGTGAAGGTGTTTAACGACTTTTGGCTCGTCTTATAAAGGCAGTTATCCGTTTATTTTGAAAGTTATTTCTGTATGTTTACCATCAATTGCCCTACTTCAGAATAAAACTACGGGGGACCCCCATAAAATTTTCACCACTTTATGAAGTTTATCGTAGCTAGTTTTCATAAACAATTAATTTGCAGACACCGTGTACATACATTAACCCAAATATTTTAATTCACACGTAGTTAACTCCAGACTTCGCGTATTATATGTGTTTGCATTACCTGTTTATATTTATAATCGGTTTATTAAGCTTTCGGCACCACGAATATTTTCCAGATTTCCGCATTTACATTTAAAAATGATGGTGACTAAGACTTCCCAATGATGAAATTTTTTATTATAACATAAAATTTAAAAAAGGCATTTTAACTATCTGTATGAAAAATACAGGGTGTCCCTGAAAAGTCAAAATACTACCACCAATACTAGTGATGAAAGTTAATAATTTATTTTCAATTTTCTTCATTTTTTATTAATCGACGTTAAAAAATTTGGTAGTGAGTGAGTTTTTATGTATATTGAGATTAATGGGACGAAAAAAATTAATTTCATCATTTCCATATCTTGCTTTAAAATGTTAACTTAATCTTGAATAAGTCACCATAATTTCTCTTCGGCATTTATGGATTTGGAGTAATCTATTGATTTTAGAATACCCCACAAAAATATTGAAAACAAATAGATCTATTTTCACCCCGAAGGATTTAACAAACAAATTTAATTATTCAGTTTGCTATTGAGGGAAAATAATATATAATATATTAATAAGTTTTTAACATTTAACTTCAAAATAACTTCAAAATTTTACAAAGTAATTATCATTATAATTAATAATTTTAGTCAAAGTCTCTATTGACTAAAGAAACTCTCCTTTGAGTTAGTTTCTTATGAACTCAATTTGTAGGTAATCAATGTGTAAAATGTTACCCCAGTCCACCATTCAACGATCAAAGTCTTTCTTGGTTTAAAAATTTTTAAAGCTAGCGTTGTCGCAAAAGTCCTAATTTAATTCGTATAGAATTAAATTTTCAATTTTTTTTAATAAAATCATTCTAATCACTCACCTATTTTCAAACATGTTCTGCCATTTTACTCGAAATATTGCTTAATTTTTTCAATATCAAAAAATTTCTAATGTTTAACTTTAAAATAGCATTAACTTCCTTTAAAATAACTCTGATTCTATCTACAAAATAATCACCATTATATGTTTGTCAAATTTTTTGGCTATGTTCTACAAGCAAATTCACACAGTATTGACCTTCTATTCAGAATTAAACCATTTATACTTTGGAGAAATATCTGGACAATACGGTGGATGAAGAGTACTATTCCATGTATTACATTATGAAGCTTTCTTTGCGATTAATGCGACGGTCAATTTAAAAGCAGTAAACAGTTGCATGGCCTTTTGGGCTCATCAATATCTTTCAGGTGATTAAGAATGAAATGTGAAGATTATAAAAATTGTAATAATAAACCATTTTTTTGTCGCATGAAACAATTAATAAAAGGCTCATTTGCTTTGCATGCAAACTTTAGCTATGTATAATCCATTTTCATTTATGGAGGAAGGATAAGGATTTTGCACGAAATATTACTTAATTTGTTCAGTATCAAGATGACCTTAGTTTTATTCATCTTCAGCATATTTATTGCCATTTTTAAACTAATATCGTGGGCTTCATTCACGTGCCACTTTTGAAGTTTCAAGCTGATTATGGAACTAATAGCAAATTTGCATAAATTATAGCACATTGAAGAAAAATAATGAGTAGTTCAAAATCTTTCAAGTACTATTCAGAAAATTTTAAAATATAATTAAACAAATAATAAATAAATAAGATATTACTTTTACCTAAGAATTTAAAAAAGAAATTTGTATGTCTCACTAAATTTAAATTTTGTGGACACTAATAAACTGCAAAATTAGTTAAAATTAGTATTAGCATGTTTTTTCTACATTTAGAATTTAAAATTTCTATAAATATTTATTTTCAATTCACATAAACTTTATTATTTTGTTCTATAAAATCAAAAAGAAACTTAATAATTGCAAATGTTTGTGTTTTTACTCTAAATGAACTGTTTAATATTTAGCACATAAAAATTATTAAACCGATAATTCAGTTCATTTTTTCATCGAATTGTGAATTTTATAATATTTATAATGTAATTAATTAATAAAATAATTAAATGTTTTATTTTCATAGCGTAATAAAACCGTTACTAATGAGTATTTTTCCTTTACCTATTAACTATTAGAAACGTTTCAGATTTGAGCAGAGGCATTGAAATTAATATGTAAATAGTCGTAAAGGTTAAAATGTTACAGATAACAGTAATACAATTTTGAAATCGTCTCCGTGTTAGACGTTACGTTGTAAAAACAAAGTGTGTATCTAATTTTGAACGAGTGAATTAAATAAATACGATTACAAATTGATTTCAGGCAATCAATTACACCACGCGTCTTTGTACTAATACAATATTAAACGGGAGTGAAATATTGCACGCATTTTTACGTGTTTACACAGATTTACAACTATATTAAAACCACGAATATTCAGCAATAAATCAATGTGTATTATCCAACGTTTACGTACTCTAAAAATACACGAGAGTCGATAGTGAAAGTTTCAAAATACGCATTTACTACTTTGTAGTTAAGCCGTACTAAAATTTAAGTCACCTGCATATTTTTCCCAGCTTGATCCGAGCACAGGTGTGTGTATAGAGATGGAGGACCCATGCCAATAAAAAGTTGCCTTTAAGCCAATAAAACAGAAGTGTAGGAGGACGGGGAATAATGGACCCCGGTAAGAAGAAATCCGAAAGATATATGCACATTCAATTAAAGTGGGTCACCGTGTGTATACCAGAAATAAACTGGCGCTGGATTTAAATAAGTTTTTTACTTTGCTTAATACCTTTCGCGTGAATTTATGACGCCCTTGTTTCGCGGTTCTATTTTCGTGTTAATAAAATTCGATCGGTGCAGAACACACCTAAATTATACACGTATTTAGGTTGACATAACAAATAAAACGGTAAAAGTGTAAAATTAAAATTTCTTGTGTACAATCCGCCGACCGTTTCCGGTCCGAAAATATCCGCGGTGTCGAACACGTTCGAAAAGGTGACACGGCATTTTAAATAAATGTATCGTGGCCGTTTTTAATGCCCGCACATTTCGCGGATTGTTGCGAACTGGCACCGTTTTACAAGGTTAATATGCACATAGAAATTAATTATGTTCGCTGAATATTATTACCGATTGGATTTTGATGTGCATCAATTCCAAGAAGTGGCCGAAAATTTCACAATTACTATTTAAAAACACAAACAGTTTCGTATCTCGTTTATTAAATATTTCTAATTTATCTAAAAATATATGTTTGTGATACCTAATTATTTCTACATTTCTAGGCAATTATGAATATTGTAAAATATTGCAAATACCCGGGGGTCAATTAATCACAAAAACGTTTTCGTAACAATTATCGCTTAATTTAAGTTCTGGATAATAAATTATCAGTTATTAGTGAGCGCCAGTGGTGCTTCCTTTGACCAGATTATTTTTATTTTTTCTCCACTTAAAACATGTGTTGAATTAGCCGATCCAGATTAAAATATCAATGTTTCGAGATAAAGAGACGTGTCCCATTTATTTCCATTGTTAATTCAACTGTAAATAAACGACTCCATAACCCCGCTATTTCTGTTTCAGGTGAGCTTGCCGTCTATTCTTGGCACTACGCCGTTTTTACAATCCCAAAACTCCAAACCCAGAATTGTTTACAACCGTAAAAAATATGTAAGTACCGAGAACACGTGTTTCCTCCGAACGCAAATAGATGATTTTGCGTCTCTAGATCACCTGGATATTGTTCTATTTATAGCTGGGTCTTTGTAAAAGAACCTGGATGGTGTATAAAGAGCGAAAGGTATATTTACGTGCTACAAAAATAATCCGTTGGTCGTTTCTTTGTGCGCGGGAATTTCAGCGGTAAAAACGCGAGAAAAACGGTCTGACAATGTTGAATATGTCGCAGGTAAATGAAACGGTGCCAAAACGTATTCTACCCTGTTTTTTTTTCCTGCGGCTTAATAGATTTGTCTCCGAAGTATAATTGTGTTTACGTGTTCAGAGAACGAAACCTGAAATGTGTTTTGATGAATTTCTTTTTTAATGTTTGAAATGTTTCTTTATGGCAGACGTGCTTTTTAATATTTCAATTATTTCTCTACCCAACAATTTTTACAACATGATTTTTTATGTAAATATTTAAAATTCAATTTCCAAATTTATTTTTACAATTTTTTGGGTATCAAGTTTAGTTGTGTAAATATGTTAAAGACCTTCACTTACCAAGTTTCTGTCTATTCTATAAAGCTTTTTGCATACCTACAAAACAAAAAAGTTACAATTACTACTCATTTATCTGAGTATTAAATAAATTACCATCAAAATATATCGAATGTTTTACTTACTTTTTTTTCCAATATTTTGTGACACCTAAATTAAAAAAAAAATCAAAAATTTTAAACTAAATTATAAAGAAAATCGATCAAAATTTCATATGTATATGAGCAATAGTTGAGTTACATCAATTTTATTCCATTGTTACAATAGATTTGAATGTATAAATTAATTAAAATTTCATTAACAATGTCTAGTTAACTTTACATTCCATCGAAATGATTTTATTACCGTTGTATGCATTGAATTACCCTTTCAACGATCTGGATTGCTCTTCTCTCTAGTCTAAGTGCAATCATAAATTGAAAAATAGAAATATAAAGTTAGTTAGAGGAATGACCAATGTGGGAGAAAAATTAATATATTCAGCGTAATACAAGTCATTCTAATTTGTGTAAAATATATATTAAGTTGAGAAAAAAGTAATAAAACCTTTTTCCAAATATGAAAAAGAAGGAGATTGATCCATGATCAGTTATAGTAGACGAAGGATGAATTAAAATTTGGTATAAAAAATAACAATAAAAAATGTGTAATTTAAAAAATTATTTTTTTTATTATTTTTGTGAAATATATTAACAACTTTAGAAAAAAAATCAGTTTTTAACAGGGTTATAATTTCTTGAAAAATTAAGCGTCGTATTACTGTTTAATAAACTGTTCAATATAAAATGTGAAACCAACATAAAGATATATTTAGTACGGTACCATAACGCAAAAATTTCAAATTCAAAATAATTACAAGAGCAGTTACAAAAAACATGGAATACCCCATATACACTTTTTATTTATTCACTGATTTTTTTGCCTTACATAAACGAATAAAAATTTTTGAATAAAAATTGAATGTTAATAATTTAATTCTTTGTTTAACAAATTGATAATTAAAAAGAGTGTATTTTTGACACTGTTATTAATTATAAATCTTCAAAAAGTTACTGAAAGCTTTTAGAATAAAAAGTATTCTTTTATATACTTGTCAGATATATATATTCAACTAAGTTATTCATTAAAAGTTTAAGCATTTTATTTTAATAAAGTAAATTTGTATAATATATTTGAAACAATAAATAATTTTAATTTTCCCAATCATCAATATATATATATATATATATATATATATATATATATATATATATATTCAAAAAAATACTGAAAGTCATAAACATAAAAGGTATTATTTTTATATATTTGAGACAGATACAGATTCAACCAATTAGCAGTTTATAGAGAAAGGAAAAAGGTATTATTATTATTTTCAAAAATTTTGAGAAATTGGTCTCACTAAAATATTTATAAAGTCACCAATTTTGACGCTAAATAAATCATTTGTGGTATACACGTTAACCGAAGACCAGCCTGAAAAGCGACATTATTAGTACTTCCAAATTTTATACAGGATGTCCGTTATTTACGTTTAAAATTGTGCATCTTTAAAGATCAATAACTCTGTTATTTTCAACGGAACACTGTGTATATTTTAGCATAAATAAATTGAATATTAAAAAAACTTTTCGATTGGTAGAAGCATTCTTTAAACAGAAAACGAATATTAGTAAAGATTTTACCAAAAACCAATGAACGTTATTTTTATATTTCCACCTTGTATAATTATTAAAATTTCTCAAATAAAATTGTACACAACATTGTACCATTATATTTAAAATATTTTTCTTCAATTCAGTAAACTAATTGAAACTGGTCATCAGTTTGTTTTTATAAATATCCCAAAATCAATTAGATTTATTGCTAAACCAATTAGGGCGATTGCTAATTATGACAGTAATCCAGTTTGAGTACCACTCTGGACACAGTTATTTACGTTTGAAACCGTTTTGACGCAAATAAAATAAATCGTCACGTTTCAGGTAATAAATTGTTCGCATGTTCTACCTTAATGAATCATCTTCCTTGACAATAATTAATTAATATTAATATAGAAGTGTCAGATTTTCGTGTTGTACCAGGCTATTAACGTTACCTGCTCAATGTGTATTTATAGCAAAGTTGAGTCGTGTTGGTTTATTTATTGTAGTTTTCGTCCGTTTGAATAAGGGCTATTTATTATATTTAAATTTTTGGGAGGTGCAATTATTTAATACTTTTGCTGACGGATTCATGGCAAAAATTGAGTTAAAAATATGGTGTTGACGTAATTTATGTTTGACAGGAATTTTTCTTTAAACTTTATTTATTGTCAGGTAACATGTAATAAATAAACTTTATTGTGTGTATAAAATAAAAAATAAGCAATAAACATTGTGAGATGATAATTGAAAGGAGGAAAGACAGAGACGGAGAGGAGGAAAAAAATGAAAATTCGTCTAAAAGTATGCATTAGGTAATTGAAAGATTTGGCTCAGGGATTAAGCCACAAATGGAAGTGGAGTAGTAAATAAGAAAGGAATGCGATGTGCAAATTCAATTTAGTCAAAGCCAAGGTAGGATAAAAATCCACGCGAATAAACAAAACCTGCTCCACTTTAAGTTCAAAGCCAATGAAGGCTTTGATTTACCTTTTTGATTACCAGATTCTGTAAAACAGTGAGTTTATTCTAGGGGAACGGTTAGGAGAGCGAGTCAATCTGGCGGGTCCCGCTTCCATAAGCTACATTTATGACGGCATAAAATTAATGCAAATCTCAAGATACACCTTGTTTGTCTGGAAAGGAATAAGTTATAAAATTTCGGGAGACGCCGTTTACCTAGCAAGTCAAACAATTTTCCCCAATCTTGAAATATGCAAAGTGTGAACCACTTAGGGGTTAATATAACAACGCGGCACTTTTAATCGGATTTTCATGTCTACTAATTAAAACACATCAACGTTAAAATACACGGAGCCGGCTGAATCTTTTTAATTGCTAATTATAACTCTGTGTATTTTATAAATTGAGATTCTAATCGGCAATCATGATAATGAATTAATCGGCTGAATTGTGCACAAGAAAATAAACTGCTTTTAATTACTTTCCGTTTTCTAAACTTCTTTGCCGATTGTTCCTCTTTTAAGGTGTCTCCGGATGCCTGACCGAAACTTCTCCATTACGTATTTTATTCATAAGCAATTTCGCTTATTCACACAATTAATTAAACTCTCTGTCGTCTCGCAAATTCTTAATTAACATCAACAACATTTCGCAAGGTTTTAATGCACTTTTGATTAAAAATACCTTGTGTACGTACAAATGAACACAAGTCTGTTTGTTATAGATAACGTGACGCATCCGAGAATTGTTGTTGTGACCTATGGATAGGTACAGACTGATAAAGTAATTAATACTGGTCGTTTCAGCATTAATAATTACTTTGAATTATGTTTTGAACCGTCGACAATAAAACAATAAGTTATGCAGATACCGAACGCAATTAATTCGAAAACGGGACAAAAAGTTTAAACACCCCCGTCAATCCGGACAACAAACGAAGACAGACGTATAATAAATACGAAACTTTACAATACAAAGGGCGGAAACACGGAAACAATCACGAGACTGTTTTACCGGCAGATTGATCAAACACCTGAGACGCTGTCGCACACTCAACTCGAGCCGAAACACATGAGATTGTTCGATTTTTTACTTTTCCATTTGGACACACAATTCCGTCGCCGAATTTATTTACAAACATCGATTTTCGGTTGTGTTCTTTCAATAACCGAAATGAGCTAAATCAAAACAAATTAATTTTAGATGAAATAGTGGTATTTTTACATACTGAAATGTTTTATGTTCGAAACGTGGCCATAGAATGAAACGCGTCCATTTTAATGAGATCCATAAATTCATTGTATTACTGTGTGAAATCCGATTTGATTGTTTTTGATTGTGCATTAGGTGGAAGTCATAAATGGATTTTATTCGGATACCTATACTGTACAGAATCGTGGCGATAAACCGAATGGGCTCGTCTACACAGCGACGATACGCCCAAATCTCATCATTTGCATGTCAGTAAACTAAACGTTGCCTCACAACGTTATGATGCAGTTGTGGCACTAGTAGTAAATTTTAATCCGTCATCCACTGATTGTTAATTCGTTTCCGATTGTATAAATCCGAAAACGTTTTACTTAAATTAATTTTTTTATGTGGAGGCCATAAAAACACGGGAAACTTTTCCCATATCCTCCCCATCGATATATTTTCCTATGCAGAGCAAGATAAGTGAATTCGGAGTTTTAACTGAATATAAATGTTTATAATGTCGATGTCTTCCACCTGTTCTCGTCGAAAATATTGGCTCGCTTTTGTGAAATGGGCCCCTCGAGTTACTTTCACCCCCCGACAATTTATTTTATGGTTAAATAGTCTATAAGATATTCGACCGTG
Organism: Aethina tumida; assembly: GCF_024364675.1. Taxonomy (NCBI): domain Eukaryota; kingdom Metazoa; phylum Arthropoda; class Insecta; order Coleoptera; family Nitidulidae; genus Aethina; species Aethina tumida. The sequence continues at coordinate 14,638,713 of NC_065437.1, read as the reverse complement.
CGTACGAAATGTGCCCGATTTAAACTAGTGCATTAAAATAATATTGTTTCAAAAATGTCCTCAGCTCTAGGAGTTCAATTATTTTTATGGGAGAATGTCCCAACGTTTGTTTTGTTTTGAATAGTTGTTGTGACCTGGAACACTTAACAAAATAAACCTACATAAAGAAAATACGCAATAAATTGTAGATTTCAGTTAACCACTAAAATTTATGACGAGATGATTATACGATCCATTTTTACGACTATAAAAATAACGATTTGTAAATAAGGACGAACGCCAAATTACGTTACAGGTGAAAGAAATAATCGCCGTTTAAAAATAGCCAAATTAAAATTTCCGCTTAATGTCAATGAGCGAAATCGGAGTCTTTCGCACCTGTTTAACCGCCCACGCATAAACTAATAATAAAAACACTTTACGAAATATTATTTATGGCATTGCAGCTAATTGATAGTTCGGTTGATTGTGAGTTAATTCTGGTCGATTTCCTTGTTAACACCATCGGAGTATTTCACAGTTGTCCGGCATAGATTCCCGACTGAAATAAATCAGGATTTATCGGTGTAAAGGACACAAAGCGTAAACTGTTTGATTGGCATAGTTATATTGTCGGACATCTCCCTTTGGCCAGGTTGTTTTTAGCAACGGGGCTTTGCGAATCCGCTTTTCGCTCAGGAAAACAATCGGTCCATTGTTCGAAATCCCTGCGGTGCGAGGCTTTACGAATGTACACTTTGCCAATGTCTAGATTACATTTTAGTTGGATAACATTTAATTACCTTTATGTTTCAATTTATTTCACGAACTATCAATGCCTCGTTTGTGGCGTGTTGAAGCTGAGCCGTCAAAATTTTCGTTCTTATGCAGATTATGGTAATCACTTCATATATACGAATGAACACAGCATTTCAAATTGAGCTCTTCTACATAACCTTTTTTGTCGATGAAAATAATACATTGAACATCTCAAAAAACTTTGAGTTGTGAACATTGGAAGTGAATTATTAATATTAGTAAAAAAATGTTTAATTCTTTAAACAAATTAAATTTTTAATAAGTTGAACATTAGAAAAATTATTAAGAAGATTACAGAAATTTATTTTTGTTTCATTTTTAAGATACATTCAACATTTTAAAATTTTTATAAGAAAATTAATAAATTTTTAACTAATTTTAAAATTTTTCAAAAATATGAAAATGTATAACTCAGAGTTCGATTATCAGTTTTTAATAAGTTGAGTATTATAAATATAAGAAAATTAATAATTTTTAGATGATTAAACATTATATTAGGAAATATTTAAAATGTCTGAAAAAATTTTAAATTTTATAAAAGAATTAAAAAGTAAAACTCAGAGTTGTAATTATCCTTTTTTATAAGTTTAAAATTATAAAAATTATTAAAAAGATTAAGGAATTTTAAATTTTTTTCATTTTTAAACCAAATGAGACAAAATTATTCAAAATTTTTAAATTTTTATAAGAAAATTAATAACTTTGAGAAGTTTAAAAATTATATGAGGAAATATTTATATTTATTTTCACAAACAATGTTAATTTATTTATGAAAAGTTATAAAATAAATGGAAATATTAAAAATTTAATACTCATCAAAATTTATCAATAATATCTGAAGAAATTTGAAATTTTAAAAGGAAATTAAAAAGTAAAACTCCGAGCTGTAATTATCCTTTTTTATAAATTTAAAATTAATTATTAAGATGATTAAGGAATTTTAATTTTTTTTTTTTTTCATTTTTAAAGCAAATAAGACAAAAATATTCAAAATATCTACTTTTATAAGAAAATTAATAACTTTGAGTTTAAAAATTATATGAAAAATGTATAAAAAATAAATGAATATATTAAAAATTTAATAATGTTTAAAATTTTTCAAAAATATCTGAAAAAATTTGAATAAAATATAATTAAAAAGTAAAACTCAGAGTTGTAACAATAATTTAAATTTTCTTCATTTTTATGGTAAAATGGGTAAAAATATTCAAAATTTTTATAAGAAAATTAATAACCTTGAAAAGTTTAAAAGTTATAAGAGAAACCATTCATATTTATTTCCACAAAGTAAATTTTTATATCAGAAGATACATACAAAATAAATGAATATACTAACAAATAATCATTAAAAGTTAAAAATATCTAAAAAAATTTGAAATTTTATAAAAAATTTAAAAAGTAAAAGTCAGTGTTGTGATTATCGATTTTTAATAAAATGAACATCATAAAAATTAAAGAAGAAGATTAAAATATCTGAAAAAAATTGAAATTCTATAAAAAAAATAAAAAGTAAAACTCAGTTTATGATTATCCATTTTTAATAAGATGAACTTTATTTAAATTATTAAGGAGGTTAATTTTTTCATTGATAAGGCAAAATAGACAAAATATTCAAATTTTCTTATAATTTTCATAATAATATTAACAAGTTTATAAATTATATTTATTTGACAAAGTAAATTTTCATATAAAGATTGTCCAAAATTCTATAAAAATTATAACCTAAAATTCACAGTTGTGATTATTCATTATCCAAGTCGAAAAATATAAAAATTATTAGAAAGATTAGATTTATTTTTTTTTTTAATTTTTAAGGTATAAAGGTAAAAATTTTTATAAGTTAAAAAATATAAGAATTTAATTTCACTAACAAAATAAATTTGTATATGAAGATTCAAAGAATATATTAAAATTTTCAATATATCTAAAACTTTGAAATCCTAAAAAAATAATTAAAAGAATGTCAGGTCTATTGGATATTTTGGAATAAAATTTTTGAAATATTAAAGGTTAAAGTAATTATTTGGAGCAAATATCACAAAATACTGAATTTCGATTTAATGAGATTGTTTTAATAGTCTACCTGCTTTATGGAATACAACATAAGTTGTGTAAAAGTTTAGGACCTTGTAATTACAATGTAAAAAAGTAATAATTAAATTTTGTGTAAAACCAAGGGTTGTTAATCAAAGGGGTCCAAAGAGAAATGGTGCAAAACCCAAGATATAAATCCCCGTGTAATTCGCAAATATGTATTTCGATGTCGACGTAAGTTATTTCGGCGTCGCGGCCATAAATCCTGATAATTTAATTGTAGGTTGTGAGAGAAAGGTGCCCGTTTTAGATAACTGGTTGGTGGTATCGTCCATAACACAATCATTTGCCGGAAACTTAAACTACGTCACATCCTTCAGGTCTGCCAACACTATCAATCAAAACTACAGGAGACACAGCACCGTCTTAATCATTGGTAGACAAATTTGAAATGTAGTTTGTCGCGTTTCTACGAAAATAGGTGAATAATTTTAGCGATTTGTCAGGTTACCGCAGCTGAAAAATTAACACTTTCCACGGTCCATCTTTTCCAGCTATATTAAATTCCACACTTCCCTTTTATTTGTACAATTCGATTAATTACGAAAAATAATGTCACCAGTTGTCCTCTTAATTAAATCGTCAATTATATTTCAAGGGGGGCAAATTTATTTTTAATATATTCGTCAAGGAGACGGGAAAAGTTTAGTATGCATCTTCGGAATTTAAACAAAGTCGGAATATTTATAAAGTCGACGGAGCCAAGCTCCCCGAACACTAATTGGAATAATCCACTTCCAATTAATTCTGCGGCAAGTTCGACGCTACCTTCTGCAAGATTAACTTTAGTTCCTCCAGCCTCTTTCAGCCCGGACTGTTCGTCTTCCAAAGGTAATTCGGATTCATGTTTTAATTAACTAATAACATTAATATACGCGGAACCACTTGTTGAAGACAACCGGATTCGTTTAATTACGATCCCCGGAATTGGTGCAGGTGATTTACGACAACGCACAATTCCACTTACATATAATACACATAAAAACATGATATTGAATACTAGGTGGAAGAAGGTTTTATTATGCCCCGGAGAGTAGAAAAAGAGGATTATTCAAATTGCATCTGTAGAACATACCACACAGAAGGTTAAGCAACTAAAAGAAATTTAACAGGAACGTAGTGGAGCATCTGATAAATTCTGAATTTAAATTCCAAATTAACTCGTAATGTAAACAATTTTATAAATCCCGACAACAAAGCTCGAGAGAAATCCAAATGAAGAGGAAGGTATCTGGGCGTGAATTGTTCCAAGATTATACATCATTGAGACAGTAGTCGGTTCTCCCATCTACCTTGCTTTAGAAAGATAACCATAATAATTAAATCCCCTCTTTAAGTAGTGGGGAAGTTAAGGACGCACCGCAGGAATCCGCTACCTATATATATATATATATGACAATGACGGGCGACATTGTTGTGTCAGTCTCTCAAATTCATCTAATCCAGCACACATACATCTTGAATTGCGAGATGACATGATCCTTTAGCTTGCTCGGATGTAAGTTCGCAGGCACAAACTGACTCGTTTTAAATTAAACTTATGTCACTTGTGGCAAATATTAACTTGAATATGTTTTCATACCGAGAAGAAATGACAATATAAATACATGTCACATTAAACTTGCCGCAGGAACGTGGGTTATTCCCTACCGACGGTTTAATTCACTTCGGATAACTTTACTTCCCTCCGCATTCTACCGCGATTATTTTTTTATGAAGGATTTACGAAATGCACAAACATCAATATCAAAATGAAGGTGGATGGATGCAATTGCTTGCGTTTGTTTAGTTCATTAACCTTAATAACAGAACGTTATGAGTTCTTCGTAATTTTATCAGGGCTCCTAAGAGAGAATCTGTAATTGGTATTTCCGTACTAAATTGCGTCGATAACCTTAAACCTGCGTTATCGGTTTGACGTTGACTCGCTTAATTATTATGATTATGAGTCCAACTAAGTAATTGCGTTTAGGTGCTTCAATAGTATTATTTGTTTTCTCAGCAATGATAAACTTTTTAACTGGTTTTAAAATGTTGCACAATAAAATTGCTTAACTTTATCACCAAGGTAAATTAAGCTAAGTCAACTTTTTCTTTATGGCGTTTAGGGAAACCCCCTATGTCACGGTTAGGAGATAACTACTAGTAGTTATGCCCTTGAATTTGTTTACTACCTAGGCTGAAAAATTTTATGTATATTAGTAAAAATATAGATTATCTGTTAATGAATTTAAACAATAAGATAAACAGAGAATTTCTATTTATAACACATAACAGCCATTTGTGTTATTAAAACCGTATTTTCCTTAATTGAAAACGTAAAATATTAATTTTGTAACTATAAATCTTACCATAGAACTAATTTATTAACTTAACGAAAACATTTATCAAACGTAAACAAGCATTATACACAAAGTAGGTTACCATTAGTCCAAAGGTTAATGCGATTGCCAAACAGCCAAACGATAAATATTCTTAGTGAACCTAAATTAGTAAGTTGAACGTAAAGCCTGTTTTAAATATTTACACCGTGCTATAAAGATATTATGGTGGAAATAAGAAGTGTGTAGTACATTACGTTTGCAAATAGGATTACAAAGTAACAAATGAGTCCTCATATAAATTCCGTTGCCATGCTTATTGTTAAAAACTAAGCAAATAAGGCAGCCGGGAATTTCCTTGGAAGTAAAATCAAATAGAGTCCAATTTAGCATTCCCAGGTGGAGTTTTTGTTTCGAATTTATTTTCTGTTCGTCAGTCTCCCTTATAAAGTACGAGAAGCTTTAAAGGTTTTAATTGCAATTAGGTTCTAGAGCAAAGAGTTGGTTTAAGTTAATTTTAAATTACTCTATTTATTCCCAACTAATGAAATGACAGTTTTTTTGTTCTTCATCCAAATGAAAACTTGACTAAATTAATATAAAGAACATAGGGTGGTTCATTAGTACTAATTTTTGGGTAATAAAATATTTAATGCAGTGCATTTTTTTTAACTATAATAAATAATATACCAGACAGGAAGTAGTTCGTTAGTCGAATTTCTGTTGAATGAGTTTCCTCCGTTTTAATGAAGTTATCATTGTTTTTTCGATAATAGGAGTCTCAGCTCTACCTTAAATTTAATTAAGTTCAAATTCTTTAAACAGGTTGACCAAAATTATAACTTTTGTCTTAATGTTATTCAACAATTCGTTTCAGTATAAAGGAAATTAATTTGAGACAGGAAAGCAAAACAAGAAGTGAACAGTCTGAAGCCGAAACGCCGTGATAAACATGTTTAACTTTATTTAATATTGACATCAGGTTGCTGGTTGTAAACTTACCTCAGAACTTCTTGAGGAGGGGAAAAACAAATGTTGCTTGCTCGAACTAATTTATTCGTTTCTATAAGTTGATAAATTCAACAAACATGATAGAGTCAAGTAGAAATAAGTGGTGTGTGTGTGTTGAGGAAATTCTACCGGGAAAACAAGAAAATGAAGGGAATAAATTAACATAAAGTCTCGAGACATTTCCGCTGCCTTTTCCAAGTTTATTCGGAACAGACGAATCTAAACCAAACACTGGGGTGCACACCTACATCATGTAAATGTCGTAGTTGTTCAAATCTACATCTTAATTGGTTGTCATGTTTATTGCCGGCTTTAAACTTGGTTTTAGAGTTTATGTTTGGTTTTATGTTACATTCTATTATTGTGTGCTCAAACGTTCAGGTACCGTCTAATAAAAGACTTTCAATAAAAACTAAAGCCAACTGGTTTGCGAAATTTACAACCATGCCCAATTACCAAAAGTAGTTGGGGATTAACAACGAATTTAAAACGTTTGAACGGTGGCAATATAAATTTTATCAGTGTCGATCCGATTGACATCGAAACATAAAACAGATTCCGAAAATAGATGCACGTCCGACGGACAAGGCAAATAAAACGCGATATTCATCACAACCGAATTGGATATGAATGGAATATCAAAAGCGCCTTATCGCCGATTCCCGCATTGTAGCGACACCCCACGGATATCCTTAGAAGTCGCGCGGTCAATAGATGTCGCCGGCTTCCATCTTTTCCGATTTAAACCTGCTACCCACAGACTCACGACTCGAAAAGTCTCCTCCGGTAATGACTCAACAACTGCTCCCCTCGCTGATCGCTTCAAATGTAGGTAGATGAAGTCACCTGCTAAAGGCCGGATGCGTTAGTTTAGGCCGTTTAACTGAATTTATTTATTCAACGAGACGGGACTAATTATATTTAAATGCAGCAATTCACCTCATTGTATTGTTAACAGACATACATATTCTTGAAACCGGTCGCTTACACTATATTTGTAAGAGTTTTCAAGGTTTACTCATTAAATCCCAAAATTGAAGAGTTCAAGAAACTATTCTATTTCTTCTTAATTGTGGAAGCAATAAGTATTTTGACTCGAGTTAGATTCAATATATTTTCAATAGAAAAAATAAAATTTTAAAAACGATAAAATAAAAAAAATATCTTTATCAATTAATTATATTTATATTATGCTGAACAAATTGATACTTCGTTTGTTTATAATTATTACTGGCTATATTTTCAATAAAAAAATAAATTGTAAAGCAGCAGTTTTATCGTTTAAAATGTGCTACTATAAATACTTAAAATAACATAAGAAAATTGAATTATCTTTTAAAATGTATAACTACAAAAGATAATAATTAAAATACTTTTGTTTTTAATTGTGGATAAGTATTTGGTTAAATTAGATTTTTTTAAGTAAACAAAATAAAATTGTAAAACGAAAAAACTAAAAAAAATATAATTATTGTCTAAGATTTGCCGCCTATCTACAAAATGTAATAAAGAAAATACTTCAATAGTTTCATTAACAAAATAAATTTATAAATATCAAAGAAAAATTTGTTGTTATTATTTAAAATATGTTACTATACACCAAGAGCTGTACTATTTATCTAAATTGTCCTCGAGGTGATCTGAGCTTTAAGCAGGAAGAAGATAAGCAAAAAAAAAATACTATCAACTGATTTTAAATGTAAACACAAAAATTGTATTATTTTGATTAAAAAATGAAAATTTAAAACATGAAAAAGTTGTCATTAGTTTTTAAAATTTCCAACTTATCTACAAAAGATGACAGTTAAAAAATACTTCGTTTGTTTTTAATTGTGAACACAATAAATATTTGATCAAATTATATATCTTTTGAGAAAACAAAAATAAAATCTTAAATCGACAAACAAAAAAGTTCATAATTATTGTCTAAGATTTGCGGTCTATCTATATGTTATATGTTACTATATACGAAAAACTGTATCACTAATTTAAATCCTCGAGGTGATCTCAGCTTTAAGCAGGATAAACAAGGTAAGCCAAAAAAAAAATATATATTAAAAAAGGTATCAAATATTTTTAAATATGAACGGAAAAATTATGTTATTTTTATTAAAAATTAGAAATATAAAAAAATTGTAATTACCTTTTAAAATCTGCAAAAAGAATATAGTTTAAAAAATTTTAATTGTGGACATAATAAATATTTGGTCAAATTTAACTTTTTTGAGAAAACAGAAATAAAATCTTAAAACGACGAACTAAAAAATTTATAATTATTGTCTAAGATTTGCTACCTATCTACAAAATATAATAGAGAAACATTGCAATACTGTCAATAAAAAGAAATAAATTTTAAAACAACAATATAGTACTATATACCATGGGCGGTATCACTAATCTTATTCATTCTCGACGTGATCTGAGCTTTTAGCAGGATAAATAAGGTAAGCTACAAATACTAAAAAAGGTATCAACTGTTTTTAATTGTAAATGCAAAAAATAAATTATTTTGGATATATTAAGTATTTAGAAAAAATAGAATTTTTTGATTACATAAAATGGAAATTTAAAACGACAAACTAAAAAAATATTAATTATTGTCTATCTTTTGTAAGATTTGCCGCCTATCTACAAAATCTAATAGAGAAAATATTTCAATATATTCGATATAAAATTAAAAAAAAATTAAAATGTCAAGAAAAACATTTGTAATTATCGTTTAAAATACATTACAACTATCCTCGAAGGGATCTGAGGTTTTAGCAGGAAAAAAAGATATCAGTTAATTAAAATATGCAAGTGACCTACAAAAAAGATAATATTTAAAATACTTGGTATTCTATCATGGACGTAAAAATATATTGTATGAATTTATATTATTTTAATTAAACGACAAAATATAAAATTCTGAAAGGAATTATGTCAAGTATAATTATAAAAAATTTGGACACTTTTTCAATTTTTTTCAAATTATATTGTTTTAGATAAATAAAATGAAATTTTAAAATGACAAACTATAATATTCATAATTATCGATTACTAGTTAATGCTTACCTACAAAAATTATAGTTAAATATTTAATATTTTGCTTCCTTTTAATTGTGTATATGAGAAATACCCATACTCACTTTAGTTGCAATAAAGTGATAAATTATTTTCCTTTTTCGCTGTATTCAGATTACAGTATCTGTTATTGAACTATTGCAAAACAGTTGCACATTTCCAACACCGGTCAATTGAAGAAAAAACCGATTTGCACTGATGTGCTTTGAGTCTTCAGTGGAGTCGGCCGCGGCTTATACGTTAAGTCAACATTTTTATTATTTTCAATATCTGCTCCACACAGACATCATTATATAGGGAGATAAAGAGGTAGTTAACAAGCGCGATTTGTATTTGATAAATGCCGATAGTCTAGCTCGGAGGTTGGGCGGAACTGATTCTCAGAAGTAAAGAACGTGACACGGTCTTTGATCTTGAGCTCACTCGCTAAGATTAACTAGGGCTGCAAATTGTCCTTTTTAATACGCATCTTTCGTGTACATGCAGCCCAAAATAATTGTTTTTATGGCCTTTATTTTATTGTCTCGCGTTTTATGTCAGCCAGATGAAAAAGTTGCTCGTTAGATATTGTCGCTTTTATGACTGTCAATTTCGTATGAGTTGCCCAGTAAAAAGTTGGAAATTAATTAACTTTTTTGGAGACGCCACTGCTTGGGCCCGTCGCTATCAATAATAATAAAGATCCTTTCTTCTAATTGTTCGTAACTGGAGGTAATGGACCACACCTGTTGTCCCGCATCATGGACGTCTATCTTAACAAAAGCACACTTGATACGTCTGCACCGCTTGTATTAAATTAACCTATGTGTCATATTTTATTAGGTATAATAGGTGTAAGCACGTTTATACCTATGCCCGTATTAACGTTCATTACTGCATACGTGTAACGAAATATTTACTGCGTTCATCAATTTACCCTTGAACTTTCATGAACGGTACACGAACAACTGACAGTTTGGATTTGATAAAATGTAAAATTAGTGCGTTGTGCGGAACGAAAAACACCACGGTGCTGGAAAACAATTTGCCAAGTCAAGGCGTGTTAACTCAATGAAAATCGTAAGTAATAAATTGGCTGATAAAAGGTTTTCACCTAGACGTTTTTTACAAGAAAACTCCATTAAATGGAGCACGTAGGGGTAATGAAAGCATCCCATTTCCTGGATCGAGGATTTGAACGCCAGGCCCACCAGGATCTTTTCTCATTGTCACGCAAAGACACTAAACACCCCCTGATTGAAAAACCTTTTTTTAAAGCGCCACCTTTATTCCGGAAATAATTGCTTCCCCGATAAAAAATCTACATTTGATACCTTTAAGTCAGTTTAAACAACGGGGGCATTGATGAGATTTTTTATTGTTTAATTTTTAAACGAAGACTAATTGCTTCGACGAAACTGAGGCTTTGTGTACGGCTGTGTTGATTGCTAATAGCGAAATTGATGAGAAATTGCCAACTGCGCCCGATTATTTTTTTACGAGTGTAACAATACAGGTTTTTAAGTAATCAAAAAAGCTTCCCGGCGAAACAATAAAGCCCCTTTGTTAACTTTCTGACGGCGAAATGTATTTATGTTTTTGGTGCACCAACAAAAATATTTGTCCCTTATCGGAAATAATAATAATTAACGTTTATATAATGAATCAGTGATTTATTAGAAGGAAACATTCTTATTTCATAATTAAAGGGTAAAGTTTACAATTTTCAGAAATCTTTTGCTTATTCAATATATTTGTTATTTTGATTCAAAGCTCCAATAAGAGTTTCAAAATTTCATATAAAAGTGATGGTACTAATGAGTAATAATTTAAATTTAATTTTCGTAATAATTCTGTCTGTTCATTTTTCAATTAAAATACGTTTTCATAACTCGAAACCATGATTTCTACAAAAAATGGAATTATCAAGTATTCGAGTTTTTAAATAAAATACAAAGATAGAAAGTTATAAGTATGTATTTATTATATAAATAAGCTAGACATTTCAAAAGATACTGCTAAAGTACACTTATCACAGATAACAATTTTAAACCTGTAAATATATAATACAATACAATATTAGGTAAAGTTTATAGTATAATACAATTTTTTTTTCAAAAAAAGTTACAGTCTAGTAAGGAAATATAAGCATCACCATTGTGGGGGTGGTCTTTAATACATTTAATTGGAAAAACTCTTATTAAAATATATTTCCATTTAGAATTTAGGATGCTGTAACCATAAAGTAAATTGTAGAAGTTTCCTGCAATATTCTAACCAATTAATAATTGGTTTTAGAATTATCGATAGAGAAGGAGAAATTCGGCTTATGGAAGGTTGTGCCAAATATTCAATCTGATCAAGTAAAAATTACACAAATTTTCACTTTGGACACCTTAACAAATTTACTTCGAGTTATCAAAAAGTTATCGAAGTTCAACTGTATTTTCAGTAATGGTAAATTTCAAAACTATTACACGTATGAGTGATAAAGGAAGATAATGATGATATGATAAGTTATTAAATACTAGCCACGTCGCCGGCATTAGATCGATTAAAAGGGGATAAGTTCCTGGGGTGGCCGTAGAAGAATTTCATTTGCGATTAATTTAAAGCTGGGCCGTCTTCAAAGACCCAATTTATCCAATTTTAATGGTATTTATAAGTTAAAAGCAACAATGCACTTCAATGGACCGAACGGCGGAGCTTCATAAGCATCGGATAATATGGTTGTTTTTCCGCTTCAGAGGTACAGTATAAGATGATTGGTCCGGCGTATTGGATATATCTGACCGGTAGGATGGCCGACGGCGATCGGAGTAATAACGGACCTTTCGCCGGCTCTGCATACATCAGTCGGACCCTCGTTTTCGACCGCCTGTGGCCTTTGAGGCGACCCTGGGAGACACTTTGCCTAATAAAAATACCGATATGCGGATGGACATAGGTTACACGTATAAAGAAGGTATATTGCGGGACGACAAACCCCCCCAAAAGCCACCCCCCATGAACGACACGTGCATGTTTTTTTCCCAGTTCGCAGTGGGTTATAATGCAGCTTTGTTCAAAATCCGATAGACGATTTAACAGTAAAACGGAATGGACGTCTGCGTAGAATTGAAAGGAGGGTAATAAGTAATGATGGAGAACAATTACTTAGGGGGGCCATCTCCGCAATTGATCAAGGTTATGACTGCAGCGAGATCAGTTTATGTCCGGCATGTACGCGTTACTCTCACGGAGCTTCAATATCCGGCGCCATCTGCGATCTGATGTGCGTCCCCGGCCACTAAGGTGGTCCGGATATTGGCCGGTTTTATTGCTCGGACTGGACAGCGGACGTGAGACGTTCCCTGCATGTTTTTCTTCATATCGTCTCATATCTGAGGTGAACCGACTACATAACCAGCCGGAAACCTGGCTCCAATGAAGAAATAACATTTTATGTTGTTTTTACAGCGGGGTGGATGCCGTTCCACCACCGGTATCGTCCTATAAAATCGCTAAATTAATTTTCCAGATTAATAGGTCTACTACTCTATTTAATTTTATAACCTATTTTACTTTAATGTTTTCTTTATTAATAGGAATCTAGTTAAATCCATGTAAAAATTGTCCTAGATACGGAAAACAAGGATCACATATTGTACCAATGGCATCTACCCTTATATCCATTGCAATAAAAGATGCGATAAAGTATTCCCATATTTAAAAGAACAAAAGCATATTTTTAAAACTTGACACGTCAAAAACAAAAACATTCAACACCCAGAGAAAATATGTTTCATATAGCACTGTGTCAAATTGAAGTAGGGTTGAGAGTGGAGAGAAAAAAAGAAGTAACTTATAAGAAAGAATTTGATAATGTAAATTGTGGGCTTCGGCATTATAGGTATAGCGATACAGCGGAGAGTCTGTGCGAGTGATTGCAGGTCTAGGAGGCTCCCAAAGGGAGACACGTAACACGGATGTTCTACCACCCTTCACAAATCGTCTCCGCAACAAAGCCAATTCAGATTCCCTGCTAATGGCATATTACATTGTTACCTTCCTCGCATCATCCAGCCTCTATTCTTGGCAGACGCACTCAAGTGCCACCATAGTTTACTCTTTCCCACTTCACGCACATCGGGAAATTTTACTTTACAGATACCAATTCACTTCGCCACATCAAAGTATTTTTTAAAACCGCCACTGGAACCATTTGAAGCTATTCCTAGTTACTTTATTTCTTTTAAGTGTTAACTTTTAGGTTTTTATAATAACTGATGTTGGTTTAGTAACAGTCAATAAAGGTAATTGTTCCAGCCCTTGTTTGGCTAGACCAAAAAACTTTATAAAAAATTATCTCCAATCATAGTGGATAAATTGGTGTTATTTAAGTGTGTTTGCGTTTCCCCCGGTGCGTCTAATTGAACTATATCCATCGTGCTATGCGGCCGGTTGTCAGTTAAAGGAATGGCTTCTTCTCTTGTTATGATGGATAACGGTAGGGCATCAATTAAGATTAGGGCCGAACAATACCTATCCAACTGAAACGTTCTCACTGTTCTTACCGGCGCGTCCGACCCGTCATTATGAATGTTCCTCGGCTCTCAACACTTTGCCGAAGGTATTGAATTCGGTACGCGTTTTGATTGATCAGTTTCCTAATAAGAATGAAGACATATTGAACAAAATTAACTCACATTCATCAAAAATAGTGTTTTCAGAAAAACGATTAGATTTCAATTAAATCCACTTCCCTGTATATACGGGACGGTGGGTTTTTGCCAAAAAAAACCGCCAGAGGTGTAATCTAATAACTGGCAATTAGTTAAATGCTACCATTTATCACAGCCGACTCGTTATTATGGTATAATTAAATTTCTATATATAATTCCGTAGGGGTCAGCAAATGGTTTCATTCTCTCTCAACAACTACGACAATTCGCTAAAGTGAACACACATTTCACGTTGAAAATTGTACCGACTGGGGTGACGTTATGACTCATTTTTATTTCATTACGCCGAGAGGAGAATTAATTCAGCACTGGTTACCTTAAATTAAATCTTATTAGGTCGCTAATGGATTTTGTCAATTTAACGCCCGAACGTATGAATAAAAACGGAATTGGTTTTAGCAAATTTATTTGTTTTGTACATATTAAATTGGGTACGGGAGGGTGTTTTTCGAAGAATGCGTTCGGCATAATGCAGAAATCAAGGCGGCAGAACGTAATATTGGCCCCATTTCTAACGAGCCTGATTGAACATACAAGCTGGTAAATGTATTCGGCGAAGCTGTTTTCCTCAATACCTCGACCGTTTGATTAAATTCTGATCGCGATACGTTCCCGATTTCCCGTAGCAGGAATTCGCACCGACTTCCAATATCGTCGCCTTCAGCTACTGTAGGTACTAACCTATCTATGACCGGATGAAATTCAGGAGCTGAAAATAAAAGTAATCTGCCTCTAAATGTGTCAGTGTAAAGTCTTCTTTGTGTCGTTTGACTGCGCCAATAACAATCGGCGATCGCCCGCTGCCACTGCGATACGTGATATATGTGACACGGCAAGGAGAAAATTAGTTTTCGGAGGCGAAGATTGCGCATACCATCCGAACAGGACCCCCTCAACTCTCCCGTGATACACACCCAGATTATATTTATATCGTTAACGATATATGACTTTAATCAAATAATGCCTACAGGAATTTCATTTGCACACACATCCATTTCCACTTCTAAAACTTAACTTAAGTTGGAAAGGAAGTATAGGAAATCATTCTAATAGTAAACTGGTCCAAGATCATTTTGGAAATACAATAATTCTACATTCAATTTATTTATTTTGTGAAAATTAGAAAACCAACTTTTCCATATTAAATTAATACAGATTTGTACACTGAGAGGTCTTTTGAAGTGGATAATTTGAATGTCAATAATCTATGGTATTACATTGCATCAAATTTTTATCAATATAAGTTTTATTAAACAATGTAGTCACATACATAAATTAAAATATATTAACAGCAAACTTTTAAACCAATTATATTACCAAATTCCTAGGAAAATTAATAAAACAAAATTAATTAAAATTTAATAAAAAACTAAATATTAACATTTATATTTTTCCAATAAGTACTTGATCAGTTCCTCCTTGTTCTACAGCTTTCATCATTTTTGACACAAATATATTTTTTATTCATAACTGGCAATTATATCATTAAGAATCTTCTCCAAAATTTGAAGCTGGTGGTTTCGAATGTAGTCTTTGAACACGGTCGATATATGTTTAATTGGATTGTAGTCTGGTGAACGTGAGTGCCATTGCCTCTGAGTAATGTTCCAATTTCAATTTCATAAATCTCACACGGTGGAGTCTGGTATTGCAAAAACTAAATCTGCTTCAAATTCTTTCAAAAATGGATTAATAATTGGTTGAACTATGTCCTGATATCGTTGAGGATTCACAGTTTCTCGGTTTAATATGTGCTACAGAAGCACATCCAAAAACAAAAGTTGGAGCCATATTTTGCTCGTGATATCTCACCATGTTCACGCCATTCCTAGATATGGCTGTCTGAGAAATATAATGTGTACCTAGACTTATCTCTGAACAAACAATTTCGCCATTTGGCTGCAGCCCATAGACGGTGATCGTTCAAGAAAACATGCAATTTAGTCTAATCAGAAAACCTGTCTTTGGTCGTAGGTCATTGTTGACTACCACTATGTCGTATATTGGCATCATCAGTTTGTGAGACACATTAAGGACTACTTCTTGTTGATTCAAATTGTCATGGTGTAAAACTGCAGATGTAGCGATAAAATCTTCAGAAGATTTGGGGTACTTTAAGTTGGTAACCAATAGATAAATTCAAAATGATCCAAAACAACGTTTTTAAATCCACACAATATGTTTTTTTAGAATATAAATTTTATAAGAAATGGAATGTTGTTCATTTTATTTCTATTAAATATATAAAAAGTAAAATAAATTTAATATATTGACACTTTAGAACCGTAAATATTGTAATACCACAGATAAATAATAAAATAGATTTAAAAATATATTGAAAATATTTTTAAATCTATTTTATCTAGAAAATATAATTATCCAATTTAAAAACTGAGTAGATCAATATTTTGTTTTAATAATTTTTTTGATTTTTTATGATGAGTCTCACAGATGTCAAAGCAACACAATGCCAACCCCCGCTAATATGTAAAGCATTATTAAATCAAATACTTTATTCAATTACAGAGTCAGTAAAATGGCAAAGAGTAATGTTAGAGAAAGCTATTTATTAAAATCAGAGTTCACACAGGTCAGATCGCTGAATAAAACGTGCACTTGTACGTTTCTTAAACAGGGGGGGTTAATTCGAGCTATAGAAATTTGTTACGACTTAACTTCTTAGTATTTAAAAGGGATTATGAGGGTTGAGCCGTAAGGGACCTACAAATTTTATATATAAGTAAACGAGTTTACTTGCTCGACTCAAAGCCCAGAAAAGCAAACACCGTCTTCATTGTAATTAATATAGCTCTACACAATTGCACAACAACAACGAGATTTCATTTGAATAAATATATTTGAATACTGAATACGGATAACGTTAAGGAATTACGTTACAAAGATATACTGAAAATCCTTAATTAAGCACTTCATTTACACAAAATCATCATATAAAATAAATTAAATCTAAATAGAACTTTCCTTCGCAGACAAAACTGTGTGCTTCTAATAATTCCACTTTCACAACAAGATTGTCTGCCCGTCCATTTTTACAATTTAATTTAGGGAAATTATTATTAAGTTTTCAAATAAATATTTTAATTTCGGATGTGGAAACTACACTCCTGCGTAACATTAACCTGTTTTTCACATTCATTTTAATAACGCTTAAAATTTACGAACGATACTTGTATTAAGAACTTAATTTTAATTGTCAACGAGGGAGTCTTAAGTCCTCTCCATCGGAGGAGTGACAAAATTGTTATAGCTCAAACATTTCAACTTTGATACAACGCAACATTTAAATTTTTGTAGTATTGAAAATTTGAAAAACTTGAAACCATTGTAGACATTCGAATGGGAACAATATTGATAATAAAACAGTACAAATTGTAACAAAGGGATAGTTTATTAAAATACGTTTGTGCCCGACTTGGATATTTAATAGGAATAAATAACTGGCGGCTAAACAGTTTACAGTGATTTACAACAATGGAGGTCGCTTAAATAACGCGCTGTATAAATCAGCGGAGAGTGTAATGTGATTATTTGTGTTTAATGTGATTTGTTGATCTGACGGCCGTGCACCTCGGCGCTGACAGTCGCGTGCGTCGCATCCGGAGAGCGTCGCGGCGACCTGTCAAATCAGGCGGAACTACAGAATGACAAATGCACTCAGCTGGGCCGCCCATTCGAGTGCAGATTATATAAAATGTAATTGAATCAACCATTGTGATTATACTCATCGCTGAAAGTGATGCATTAGATTCATGCGTCGTCTATTTTGTTATTATTTGGGGTTAACGTTCTAAGAGGGGACCGATGTCGTTCCATACACAATTTACCAAATTTATATCTGTAAACTATCCGATTATATCGGTTACCGTCCACCTACGCCTTACACTATATTACTTACATTTAATTAAATCATCGTGGAACTGCTGAAAATATTTTTCAGCAGACTTCCCAATTTGGAAGAGTTAAGGAACATATTTGAAAGTTCCCTGATTTATCATTCATTTGTTGTTCCTGCTAAAAGTATTAAAAAACTTCAGCCTACAAAAAGACGTATAAAGTAACGTTTGTACATTTGTGAACGCCCCAATATATTATTTTTTATTTGCACGAACGAAAAGCCTCTTATTAGATTAAAACACAGATGTGGAAGAGAGAAAGAAGTGTTTTCAGGTATATTTTTAAATAAGAAAATAAGTAACACGTGTTTGCATATTGCCGAGTTTTTCGTAAAGGGAAACGCCGAGTGGTATTGTGTATCTCTTTGAGCGCGGTTGCGTGCGGCCATAAACTGAGAGCAGTAATTCTGGGAATGGCTATTAGTAATGAAATCTACTCGAAAATAGATCTATTAGTCTGAAACATCAAGGCAGCACGTTCAAATAACACTATAAAATTCTACCTCTAATCTTTTAAGATACCTTATATTCAATGTTGAATGTTAAAATGAAAACAGCTGTTGGTTTATGCTCTGTTCACAAACCAGCCCATGTAACGTACCTATGTTCCGTTATAAATCATCGGAAAAACCTACACAATTTGTTCGCTGATCTAAAATGAAATCGTATAAATACCACACATTTGTTTTCTCAAAAATAATTTAATGAAACGAAAATAGTTCATTCATTCACAAAATATTATAGCTCTAAAGTTGTTTGTCTGTTTATATTTAAAATTATTTTCTCCATTTGATTTTTAACTATAGAAAATTGTTTGCTTTCAATTCGAGAAAAATATTTTAAATAAATACATATCGTACTACCGCCAATTTATAAAAAAAATGATTTTCTTAACTTTTAATTAAATTTGAATTTAAAATTTATTCTTTTCATGGACAAAAAATATTTAGTTACTATTTTTTATTTATAATATATATAAAAAATGTTGATATTTTTGGATAATAAATTTATTATTTATAAATCAGTTTTAATGAATAATGAAGCTGAAACTCAAGAATGGAATAATTCATAAAATTTGTTGTCTGTATTATTTAACAGATGTGTACTCTCTATCGAACTATCGAACAAAATTAAAAATATATCACATACTAACATAAGATATTTGTTTTCACAAATAGTTTAGTGTAATATATAGTATACACTTTTTGGCCCTTTAATATTAAAATTTCTTTGTATTTTTTAATAAATCAATTTTAATGAATAATGCTGAATGATAAAGCTGAAACTGATAAATGGACAATAATATATATAATTCTTGTATTCTAATAAAAAATTATTAAACTATGAAACAAAATAAAAATATATCTGACTATATCAAGTACTAACATAAAGTATTTATTTTCAAAATTAATTTAATACACTATGTATCTGTCTATGTAACATTATTTTTTAATTAGTTTACATAAATATTATTTTCCTAAACAAAAAATACTAATAAATATAAAATATAATATTATATAAGATATTTTTATATTAAGTAAAAAAGAATAATTCTCGTTTCTATTATTTTATATATGTTATATTGTAATATATATATATATATAAAATTTAGTATTTTTGGTTACTAAAATTTTTATATTTCCCTTTTTTATTATTATTATTTTTTATTTGCACACTTGAGATAAAAGTATATGTATCTTTTTTATTTTATAAATTTTAATGAATAAAGCTGAAATTGAAGGATGGTTAAAAATCCACAAATTATTTTTATGAGGTAAAAATAAGATGAATAATTAAAAATAACTTTTTTTATAAAATTGTATATTTTGAAAAAAACTATGGAACAAAATTAGAAATATATGGTACTAAGTTAGGGTATTATTTTTGAACTAGATTAAAAAAATATGGATAAATATAAAATATAATATCATATATGAGATATTAAAGATATTTTTATGATCAAGCAAGAAAGAAATTTTATTTATTTAAAAACTATATAAAAAATCGTGTTTTTTTTTTAATATTTTTTTATTTTGAAACTTCTTTTGTAGGATGGATAATAATCAATAAAAAATATTTTCTGTGTCATTCAACAAAGGTCTGTCTAATATATCATTTTTATAAGGTAAAAATACAAAAATAATTAAAAATAGCATTGTTTAATAAAACTGCTAATTCATTAATCTGTTAAATATTATTAATAAATAGAAAAAAATATTATTTATTGTTTTGATATTTTTGAAAATATCATTTATAATTAATTTTCAGTAAATATTTGTCTGTTGATAAATACAATAATTCTGTACAAAATGTAGACGTCATTTTGCATTATTTTTAATAATTAGTCTCTATTATATTATATTATATTATATTTTCGCATCTAACTAAAATAAGCTTTTATCACTTATGACATTTATTAAAATGAGTAACATTGATAAAAACGACCACAAAAGGTATCAAAAACTGATACAAACATAGAATTATTCATAGTAGAGAATCTCGGTGTACCGCAATTTACCTCATAAAACTAAAAATAATACTTTCAGTAAATGTGATATAAAGTTAAGTTGAGGTGACACGGAATAATGGTGCTTCCCACTTTTGTTTGGTACGAAATTCAGCCAAATATTGTCAAAATTTCATTTGTTATGTTAATAAAGGAAAACTTTTATGTTTCAGCTTCAGTTTTAATCAAATATTTCTTGTACTTTACAAGAACATAAAATTTAAATCGCTTTATATAAATCTTAATTTACATATTCTTTTCTGTGTCACAATGTTTTTGAATTTCCAAGTAGGTTACATGCATTAATCTTACAACAGTAAGTTGTACATTGAAAAACAGATCAGTTATTCAGAAGTGAAAACACCCTTTTCTATAATTTATGATCGCGACAGAAACTTACGTATAAATATAACTAATTAACAGTAGAAGTGTTTGTGTTAGCCCGGTCACATAAACAGGAATCGACAAGAAAGGAGGAAGGACTGTTTGTTTATCATAACTTAAATACCTACCTACATCCTTTTGTCTTTTAATACGTGAAATTTAAATCGATGAAAAAATAAATATCATATGGCAGCTGAACACGGCACGGCTGTTCGGGGGTGCTTTCCTGTTAACCGTGTTTACGTTCAGAAAACAAACCGTCGGTAATAATATTTATTTTCGTGCCGTCTCGGCGCACGACAGGTGTTTAAATTGTTTTAATTTGCGCTTTGCAGTACGGGAAGATCAATAAATTTGTGCAGCGGAGTCGATAAATTGCGTCATAGGTGGAAGGAAGCCGGGTTGGCGCGTCGCCGTCGGAAAAAAAGGCGTCCGTTCGCCACGACGGAGGTCAGGCGGAAAAACGGGCAAAGTTGCCTCATTTGCAGCGACAGGAGGAGCCCTCCTTAATATCGCAGCCAGCCAACTAATCCCGTGTGTTCTTATTCTTTCGACTGCAGACATAAATACACCGTGGCCTACCGGGATAAAAACCACTCTTCCGCTTGGACAACGACACACAAAACAGCCAGGCAATTAGTATCCTATTCTATACAATTAAGGAGTCGCGGCTTTTTCAGGCTTCTTCGCTTCTTTCGCTCGCTCGCCTCGCTCGCCGTTGCCGGTCCAAGAGTGCAGTGGCGTGTGGCGAACCGAACTCCGATTCCACTTTTTTTTTATTACTATTGCTTTTCGTCCGGACCGACCGTCCAGAGAAAAAAAAGTTTCGCTAATCCCAAGTAATTTTGTTGCAGGTAAGCTAGATGGCGACCGCTGGAATTACACGCCCAGTCGCATAAACAAAACGAAAAAATCGCCGACGACCGGTAAAAACCGCGGGAGTCTGACGAGAACGTCGGTGGCAACGGTTGCGTTTGTGGGAAAAACCACCTGTGTCTGTCGCCGCGGAGGCTGACCTTTTGAACTGCAGACGAATCCCGGGGCCCAGACTAATAAATTAAAAACACATGTCGTCACGAAATCACCCGAAATCACCGCGCTCTCGTCATCCCTAAACGGTGAGTAATTAATTCTCGGATGTCGATTGTGTTTTTGAAGCAAATAGTTGATAAGTTTTTATCGTGCTGGCTTTAAACACCTCATGAACTGTGACAGATACAGACAACTTAAAATACTTCTTTGTAACTTCACAAATATTTCATGAGTTTATACTTTTGACGTCAAACACTTATTGAATCCTGAGAGAATAATACTTAAGGTAATAATCAAAAATTGTGGTTGAGTATTCTACAATTTTAATTAGAATTGATTTACAAATTTTAGAAAACTAAAAAGTAAATACTGTTGAAATTTTGTCATTTCGACTTTAAATACCTATTGAATTTTGAGAGAAAACTTCTAAATAATTGATTTATATATTTTAGAGAAGTATTATAGAAGGTTTTTGTGTAATTTTAACGTTAAATGCCGATTGAATTTTGAGAAAAACAGGTGCCTTAAAGAATAGAAATATTTAAAAGTAACACTTAAAGGTGGGCTTTATGGTTTTACTATCTCAATTAAAATTGATCCACAAATTTTTATAAAAATTGACAGCAAATAGTCGATGATTTTTTATCTTTTTGATTTTAAATACTGAATATTGGGAGAAGCAGAAAACTTAAAATTTTTATTTCAAACTCGTTCATATTTTGCTTTGTTTATTTAGTAATTTTAAATAAAATTGATTCACAAATTTTTATAAAAATAGAAAATAAGTAGTCGATGATTTTTTATCTTTTTGCTTTTAAATATCTATTGAATATTGGGAGAAGCAGAAAACTCATTAAAATATTGCTTTGTTTATTTAGTAATTTTAAATAAAATTTTTGTAATTTTGATGTTAAATGCCAATTGAATTTTGAAAGAGACAGTAAACTTAAAATACTTGAAGATACCACTTAAAAATTTGCTTTAATAGTTCCACTATCTTAATTAAAAAAATAAAATAGAAATCAAATAGTCTAGTGTTTATCTTTTAGGTTTTAAATACCTGAGTTTTAGGGGAAGCAGAAATCTTAAAATACTTCTTTGAAACTTTGTTCAGCAATTGTAAATAAAACTGATTTACATAGATTAGAATAATAGAAAACAAACAATTGATGAATTTTTGTAATTTTGATATTAAATGCCAATTGAATTTTGAGAGAAACAGGAAACTTAAAATACTTAAAGATAGTAATACTTAAAAATGTGTTTTAATTGTTCCTCTATCTTTATTATAATCTATTTACAAAATTTTAAAAGAATAGAAAGCATATAGTCCATTATTTTTTTATCATTTTGGATTCAAATACATTTTAAATTTTGAAAACTTAAAATACTTCTTTGAAACACGTTTCAATTTTGCTTTCTTTCTTCAGCAATTATAAATAAAACTGATTTACATATTTTAGAATAATAGACAACAAACAGTCGATGAATTTTTGTAATTTTGATGTTAAATACCAATTGAATTTTGAAAGAGACATGAAACTTAAAATACTTAAAGGTGGCACTTAAAAATGTTCTTTAATAGTTCCACTATCTTAATTAAAAAAATAAAATAGAAATTAAATAGTCGATTATTTTTTATCTATTTGGTTTTAAATACCTACTGAATTGTGGGAGACTTTGTTTATTCAGCAATTGTAAATAAAATTGATTTACATAGTTTAGAATAATTGAAAACAAACAGTTTGATGAATTTTTGTGATTTAATATCAAAACCACAAAATGCCAATCGAATTTTGAGAGAAACAGGAAACTTAAAATACTTAAAGGTATTAATTAACACTTAAATATGTGTTTTAATTATTCCATTATCTTTATTATAATCTATTTGGCTTCAAATACCTTTTAAACTTTGGGAGACACAGAAAACTTAAAATACTTATTTAAAACTCGTTTCAATTTTGCTTTGTTTGTTCAGCAATTATAAATAAAACTGATTTACATATTTTAGAATAAGAGAAAACAAACAATTGATGAATTTTTGTAATTTTGACGTTAAATATCGATTAAGAGAGACAGGACAAAAGAATAGAAAGCATATAGTTTTGATTTTTTATCTTTTTGGCTTTAAATACCTTGAATTTTGGGATAAACAAATAACTTAAAATACTTAATTATTTGTTTAGCAATTTCAAATGAAACGGATTTACATATTTTAGAATAATGAAAAACAAGGGAATAAACTTTTTCTTTAATTATTGCACCATCGAATTAATGTTGATTTAAACATTTAAGAAAAATTGAAGATTTAAGATTTAACATTCAACACCTCTTGTATTTTTAGGAAAATAGAAAAAATGTTTATAACTAAACGAAAACTGTTTGAAAATTTTAGAATGTGAACTTATTATATTTTTGCAGAGTAATTTGAGTTTTTTTTTTCTTTTTCCTGTAGACTTAATATTTGTAATTGAATTGAATAAATAATATAAGGTTGGGACTTTGGAGTTATTTATTATGGAGAAATATTACTCAAATGAAACTAGCAAAAAATAGACAAAGATTTAAAAGAACCGTACCAGCAAATCGAAACGAAAAATTAAAATATAATACTAAAAGGCAAAAACTGGTAACATAAAAATATGTGAATCTTTCAAATGAGAAAAAAATTAGAAAGTTTCCACCTTATCCTTGTACACCAGTGTAATTTGAATTTGATGTTACGCTACTCATTTATTAGTTTTCTGTTGCCTAATGACAAAAAAGTGTGAACCATTCGATATTAACTGAGAGCCGTAGATCAACGTTACCGCTATGACGTGTATACCTCCAGCATCGTGGACGCCACATGTGTTGCACACCTTATTTTTTATTTACCGAATGCTTGAACGTCTCTCATTCATCTTACTTATATGGATTTTTTATGATTAACCTATTCGTTTTCCAACTACAAACATTTGTTAATTAAATAACGCCATCAATTTTGTTAATGACTCAACATTCTTACTAATAATCTGGGCAATTTTCTTGTCCACGTATTATGTGAACTATATCAAACGTATTGGCTTGAGTGTGTTTACGTCACTCAAAGTTGTCACAAGTGATGAAAGCCTAATTAAAAATAACAACTGAGTACAAAGTAGTGTCAATCAATGTTCGCACATTTCGCTACATTAAAAAGGTTCCCAATTGTCAAATTAACAGCGTTAATCGCGTGTGAATTGATCAGTTGCGCCGTTGGTACCAATGACTGGAGGTAGACAAAAAGACAATTTATTCTGAGGAATGACAGAAATGTACCACTAAACACATGTAGCCGGTTAAAAATAGACTCTACTTATGAATTATGGCGCTACTAGATGATTTTATTTATTTACAGGGTCGAACGTATGTTAAATAGTTTTGTTCGTTCGTTTTAACTTAGATTTGCATCGATATTAATTAATTCGGCAGTTTTCGATATAAATAATTATATAGTCGGAATTTATGTGTGGAAGGCAAAACACATTAGACCGATCTCGGTTTGAACGGGAAAATCAAAATGTATGTCGCCGAAGTAGAATAGTAAGAAACATGTGCGATGTAATTTCAATAGCAATTCCTTCGAGTGGATTGTGAATAATTCTATTAAACAGATTCGATGGGGGTAAAATATCGGTAGCGTGTTTAGGATTCGATATATTACCTCCAGTAATAGAGACGTAGAGTAGAGACAGGTCCCTGGCGAAGTTTGCAGAAACCACACAGCGTATTTCACCACAATCCAATTCTGGAACTGCATAAACCAGGACTACCAATTAGGGAGATACATAGCTCACATGGATAAAGGACTACCAACGTTCTGCCCTCTCCACTCTCCACTCTCCAATTCAATACTGGTAATTGCAAATACATACGTTTCCTGCTAATTAAATCATGCCCACGACCACCAGAAAAAAAAAAAAAAATAAGAATGACATCGATTTTTTTGGAAATCTTAAAAAATCTTTTTTAATATTATTTAACCAGTTGGCAAAAAATTGGACAAATCTCGTCTTTCAAAGACTAAGAAAAATAATTTTTTATAAATATTTTAAGGTACATTTGGCTAAGATATTTTTTATTGCCATCTATTGTAAATTCACAAATTCCGTATACTTTTAGATTATTGAATTTTGGAAAAAATGGTTTAATACTTTAAAAATATTCTGATAAAATATTCACTAATCTGAGATGAATTAAATTAAATTAAATTTCACACTTTTTAGATCAATTAAACTTTTGACTTTCCAATCTTTTATAATTTCTTAAGTAATTTCTTACTAAAATTAGAAAGAAGGTTATTAAGAATCGGCTCCACTTATTTTGGCCTATAAAAAATCGAGAAAACAATTCTTTTTCATATTCTACTCTTCAGCTCATTAAAGAACATGTTTTAATCAAGTCAAAAAAATAAGATTAATAAAAATTTTAAATTTAAAAAAATGTTACAGTTTTTGCTTGAAATTATTTTTTTTTAAAAAGTTTGTTAAAAATAGTTCATTTTCAAAAAAAAAAAAAATGTGTATTTTTATAATAAAAAATCAAAAAATCAATATTTTGAAAACAAAAAAAATTGTCGAGAACTCAATTAGTTATAATTTATATTTTGCTAATATTAATTGAAAAATATTAAAAATAAGAACAAAACAAATTTATTGTATTTTTATTATCCATTTATAATTTTTTAGACCTCAGTTTTGATATTGTAAAATTATTTATCAATGTCATTTATAACAATATAATTAGCCTAAATACCTTTATAAACCATAAGACTTTAGTTACAACAAATTTTGAATTATTATACTTAATTATTTTAACTTATTTCTTAACTTTTTCAAATTTTTTCAAATTTTCTTGTTTTTAATGAATAATTTTCTTAATATTAATTGGAAAATTTGTTAATGAACGACAAATAAATTTATTATATTTTTATTATTATAATTTTTTGATTCGGTAAATTCTTATTTGTTAATATCAATTATAATGATATAATAAATATAACTTGATAAAAAATAAGATTTCAAACAAAATAAATTTTATATATGATACTTCATTACTTTATATTTTTTATGTTCTTTAAATTTTTCAGCATTTTTCATTTTTAATGTATTTTTGTTAAAATTTATTGGAAAATATGTGAATGAAGAAACAATTTTATTATTATTTTGAATTTTTAGACCTCCTTTTGGTTCGATAAAGTCTTATTCATTAATATTAATTATAATAATATAATTAATATAATTAAAAATAATATTAAAAAAATAAATTTTATATTATACTTCAATATTTTGTTAATATTTTATTAATATCACATTTTTTTCCCTAATTTTTTCAAAATTTCTTATTTTTAATGAATGTTTTTGTTAAAATTATTTAAAAAATATGATAATGAACAAGAAACTAATTTATTATATTTTTATTATTGACCTTATGTGTTTAGAACAAAACGAACTTAAATTATGATACTTTATTATTTGAAATTTTTTCTTCTCTTTAATTTTTTCATAATTTCTTATTTTTAATGTATGTTTTTGTTAAAATTAATTGAAAAATGCGTTAAAGAACAATACAAATTTATTATATGTTTATAATTTTTTTATATATCTCCTTTTCTTATTAAACAATAATATCAATTATAATAATATAATTAATAAAACTTGATAAGAAATCGTATTTCAAACAAATTTTGTATTATCATTCTTCTTTAATTTAATTATTATGTATTTATTCATTAATTTTTTCATACCTTAATTTAAATTTATTTTAAATTTTTTTATAATTAATTTTAAGAAAAATATTTTTGAAAGTTTTATGGCAGTACATACTTAAAATAAAAATAATAAAATAGCTATTAAAATTAATATTACTTGTAAAAAATGTTAAAAGAATCAATATTTTGTCAAAAACTGTTCCTAGAACATAAATTGTGTCTGTTCAGTTTCTCTTGGATACTTTAAAAACGTCCATACGCAATTGAACGGTCGAGGGTACGGAATATTTTTTAGAAATGCCACTTTGTTAATAAATAATAAAACAAATCTCGCATGATAAACCGTTAGGTTAATTAATATTGAGTAAGTGCAGTAATTAATGAAGTTAACGGGTGTCTAGAACCATATTTTAGGGCGCGCATTGCAACACACACACGCGGATTCCCAGATATACCGAACAACCGAGCAACCGAGCAACCGACTACGGGCAATTAACATTTATAAAGTAAATCCCTTATTGGTAGCTTAAACACGTGTTCCACAAGATATTAAACAATTAATACGCCGCTATTGCGAAGCATAAAGGATGTGCGAGAGAGTATTACTCCACGTTTTTTTTATTCGCCCGCGGGATTTTATTCGGATTTTGGTTACTGAATTAATTGGTTTATTAATGCTACAATGCCGCGAAATTTTACCGGCTGATTTTGCACAAATTCCCCGCAAAACAATCCAATTCAATAAATACGTTTTCATAAATTCCACACGAGGAATTAAATACGCCGCAAAACTGTTTTGTTTGCTCTGTTATTTGTGTTTTTTATTTAATTTCGCCCTAGCCAAAAAATAAATATGGAATACTGACTGTAAATATTTTATTGTCATTAACATATATTTTAATTTAATTTTGTTTGTTTTTCAAAAACGTATAATTGATGACGCCAAATAAAATGTATACTTAATACTATATTTATATTTTGACATATTAAAAATCATTATTGTTGTATTAATTTAACAGCAAATTGTTTCATTATTTCATAATTACTTTACTAAAAATTTATTTTAGTTTAATCACCTAAAATAATAAATAATGTGATCATTCCCACATGATAAACCGCAGTTCTGAGTGTAGTTTCGAACTAGAGTCGGCTTAATATAAAACGTCGTCTGGTGAGACCTGGAAGACACAGTCTCCAGTGGTAAAACATAAGTTAGGCCATAAGAGAAACACATTACACCTCCAGGAATTATTAACATGGTCACCGGATCTTGCAGGTCAAAGAATAAACCGGAGGGTTACTTGGTAATTGGAGGAACGCTGATGCTAACGCGTATATATTTTACTCTAGGGGTTGTACCCCCACTCTTCAAAGAGTTGTGAACTCCACTGCGATTTTACCTTTTTTATGTGGTTGAAGTGAAGAAATTGCAAATGTATCAAGATGACCTGAATCAATAATAATAAGGGGATGGATATTCATAAAGGAAACCGTATTTGATGTGGATACTGATTAATTTTGAGTATAAGGGAATATTATTTACATAAGTTGTCCATTGAGTGTGTATAATTGACAAGGCAGCGTAACAGTTTAGCAATATTGTGGTAATTAATTCGGTTGTCCTCTACAAAGTAAATCGATGTCAATGCACGCCAGGGGGTGGCAATACACAGCGGATACAGAGCACACAAGATACGGCTTGGAGGCGGCTCGAAGCCGGTCCATCGGTTTGTCTGTGTGTCCATCCTTCGGTGGTCCGGAGTCCGGGGCCCGTCTGCATCTGTAACCATGGAAGCGCGTAATGGATTGTTGACGGAGCTGACCGATGCAGGTACAGACGTCGAAGCGCCCACATTTACATATTGCCAGTGTTTGGTTGTGATAGGATGCGAGAATAACGTCCGACGCAAACTTACGTCCAACTTCCGTAGGTAAACTCCCCCAAAATTTGAATATTGATGTCATATCCGTATCGATAAACCACTGAATCAATTATGAGTACGTATCAATTATTCCAACATTTTCTTGGACACTTCTCATTCTCAAAAATTGTAACAACGTCGAATTTTTCTGTCGCAAAGTATTAAAATAAACACACATCCGATGTATATCGAGTTGAATGAATTATATTCCGAAAAAACACTCGAGCAAGAAAAGCATGGACGAAGGAACGGACATCACAATAACATTATCTCCGGCGAGATGGCCATTCTATTCAGGTCGGTCGCCTTCGCGCAACTTTGCTAACTTTTTGAAATAATATTTGGTTTTCCTCACCTTACATTACAATGCCGTCTTTGTATAGCCACTGAGTCCACTGTGCTTTTCAGGCAGCGCAACTGAAACATTGTGGAATATACAAAAATAATATTTTTGTTGGGGGAAACAAGCTTTGCTAAAAATATTAGCCCAATTTGACAAGAAATTGAGTACATGTCAGAATTAATTGAGGGCTAAAATTTTTTAGCTATTTGAAACTGATTTTTAATATTATTAACAGTTACTAATTTGTAATATAATAATAATTATAAATTTTTAAGAAACTTTAATATTTTTAAGAATGTTAAATCATTCACTTATGTACATTATATAATTCTTAGTCTCTTATAATCTCTCCATTTTGAGTTAGTAGTCTTTTTTCCTTATATAACATATTTTCTTAAACAGAAGTTTTCAAATTTATAAAATAGTTTATTATTTTTGACTTCAAATTCTCAAAATTCAACAATTTTTATTTACATTTTTTATTTATTTAAGAATATTCATTTCATTTATATATTTTTTAATTTGATAAAGCGTTTTTTGAGTTAGTATCTTTTCTTATGTGTTACCTTAATCATATGTTTTCAGAAATATAAAATTGTAAATTTCATTAGCTTCAAACTCTTAACACTAAACTAATCTTATTTAGATTTTTCATATTAAGATTTTTAACAATATTCATAATAGATATTATGTATTTTCTTAAACAGTTAATATATATATATTTCTTATGTATTATCTTAATTAATAGTTTTTTAAAAATATTTTTTTAACTTCAAATTCTTAAATGTCTTCAAATTTTATTTAGATTTTTCAAATAATTTAAGATTTTTAAGAATATTAATTATTTTTTTACTTGTAAAATTCTTTTTTTTTGGAAAAATAGTTTTTTTCTAATGTATTTTCTTATATATTTTCTTAATCATAAGTTATTAACCTGTCAAAACCTTTTTAATTATTATTATTATTTTTTCTTATGTATTACTTTAATCGTGATTTTTGAGGATTATAAAACACTTAACAATAAACACATCTTATTTAGTTTTTTTAAATTATTTAAGATTTTTAATTACCAATATTATGTATTTTTTTAATCAGTTAAAATATACTTTTTTGAGAATTTTTGAGTAATTTTTTTTATATATTGTCTTAATTGAAAGTTTTTTCTAGAAATTGCTTCAAATACTTAAAAGTCTACAAATTTTTAAATTTTTCAATATATTTAAGATTTTTAAGAATATTCGTTATTTTTTGACTTGTAAAAATTTTCTTTTTCGGACAAATAATTTTTTTCTAATGTATTATCATAATGATATGTTTTCAAAATTAAAGTTGGTTATTTTTTAGCTTTAAAGTCTTAAAAATCTACTTCAATTAGATTTTTCAAATTATTTAAAATTTATAAGTTATATATTCATTATTGACAGAATATTTTTTTAAATCCGTTAATATCTTCTTTCTTATATATTATCTTAATCAAACATTTTCAGAAATATAAAACTTTTTAGCCTCAAATTCTTAAAAATTTACAAATCTTATTTAGATTTTTCAAATTAGTTTATTATTTATGTTTTATATTTCTCTTTAAATTCGTCAGATTTTTTTAATGTTCTGATAATTTATATTCTTTGGATTTCATTTTTTCATTAAGTTTACATTTTTTATAAATTTAAAAATAATAACTATCTAATTATATAGATTTGATAATATAATTATTCTTAAGTTCAAATAAAAATATATGTGACAAGTCGTTAACTTCATAAAAAGTTTTGATATTTTAATATTTTTTCTAATATTTAAAGCCATATTTACAAAACACGTCTTTAAAAAAAATCTTCATAAATCATTAATCATATTTACATCACGTAAAGTCGCAGCGAGCACAAAGATTTATAGTTTCCACAAACTGGCAAAGTGGAAGGTAAAACAGTCGAATGATTCATTGCCTTGACTGTTCTAAACTTCAGGACTCGACATATTCCCCAGTCACCATCGAAACGACTCACCTGACTCCACCTGTTCTCCTACCCGACCACTTGTTGAGTTCCACCCTCGAAAAGGAGTGGTTTATTTTACCTGTATGTTTACCTTTTCTTTGATATGGTCTTTTTATGTTTAAACGCCATGTTTAATGTCTCGACCGACAAACATTTTGTTTACATTGTGCCAACAGAGAAACAGCTTTTGTACACATGCAAATTTTAATGATTTTGATTAAGCAAAATAAAAGAAACATATTGCACAATACGAAATATATTACGCAGTAATATTCCTAAAGTCAATTTGCCAACATTTGGCCGTTTTTGCCGGGAAACAATTAGGGAAGCAGGTCGAACCGTAACGACAATGGCACAGGTTGAGTTGAGGGTGGGTGGAAGAGCGGAGGGTTGTGAGAATGTCCCCGGCAGGAAGGTGGACGTTTACTTAGCAATGATTGATGATGTCCAAGGTGCGGGGCAAAGGGGACCGAAAGGGTCCGACGCCGAAGGGTCGCACAATCTTAATTTACCGGGAACAAAATTTTTATAGGGCAATCTGAATATTTATTTGCTCGAAGGTTTCCAAAATGTCATTGCTATTAGTCATTTGTTTAAATAACTAGTGTTTTTGTTTTAACGGTTTTAAACAGTGAGACAGGAGTGAGAATAAACACGTGTATTAGTTCGGCGTGGGTCTTCAAACTGGAATAACAAGAAGCCATAATATGTTTCCCGATAACTACTTGGACGTGTTGCCTTTAACCTTTTCGACCTGTCAGACAATATTGCATTTTTCGGTATTCTTGTACAGGAAATGGCGGTGGAATCCTTAGTAGAGGAAACCACCCTCCCACGTCGACACCGTAACATCAACTAATTACCATTAATGTTTTACCTCCCGGCTATTTTTAAAGCAGGCTAAAAATACGTACGGATAACAGGTACTTGAGAATGATTGATGGAGGGTTTAATTGAACTATTAGTATGCGATTTCTTGCGCAATACGTACTTTCTATTTGTAAACCACACCTTTTTAGGGGGTGGGACTCAACAAGTGGCTCGCAAAGGAAAACAGGTGGAGCCAGGTAAATCCCAAGGAGGAATACTTTCATCTAAGGGGGTGTAAACTTGAATCGTGTGCTCGGCAACATCTGCACCACCCCGGTTTCGTATTTTACCATTATTGTCGGTACAAAAGCTGCAAGTCGGGGAGGGTAAGTAACAAATGGCATAATGCGTCAGGTCCATTTGAGATGTATCGGGTTTCGGGACATTGTTTGTCGTCGTGACTCAGGTATGCGCCCGCTCTGACGATGAAATGTGTTTTCCGTTGAGTGAGTGCTTTTGGGGAACCGTGGAAGAATCATCGACTATTTTTGTTTTATAACTATTTCTCGGTCACGTCTTGCTTTATTAAATACTTCAATAATAGCTTCATGCTTTGAAAATTCCTCGAACAAAAATTTCGTGTGATTTCCACCATACATTTTTTTATAGGAAAACAAAGCTATTATCGCGACGTGGCTTTTAGAGCTCTTATCCGTATGTTGTCGTGTTTTGGTAAATAAAGTTTTAAATTTTGATTATATTGGGATGTGTTCGTGGCGTGAGTTTATCGGTGTCGTTTGCTAATATTGGCCCCGTCAATTTACGAGCCAGCGTGAGGAGGCGAGCACGGTTTAATCTAGAAACCGATCCGGCACCTTTAACCGTTCGGCGGATGCGATGTTACGTCACCACCGGTGATTGTTCGAGGAAAAACGTCGACTCCTTTAGTGATATTCTTTTTACACACCGCCGATAAAGGTACATAAAGCGGGCCCGATAACGAAAGCATAATACGGGGGAAATGCATGCGTAATTTGATTTCCTAGCATGATTCTTGGCGGGCATACTGAAAACGCGATAAATCAGATTTCAATTTTTTTTTGTTATTATTTTTCCGCCCCCGGCCCGATCAGATAATAAATACATAATATCGAAGGGTATGGATTGTAAATTATTACGTTCAAGGGAAACATGACGCAAAAACTCAAAATAACCGTACGACTGTCTCATAATGCACGATAAAAATAAATTACCATTCACTTCCCTCATCCCGACCCGATATTCCTATTTATTTGTTCGTCCCGGTTTCTTCTAATATGTATATGTTAATTAATTCGCTTTATATTCAGGATACACAGTTGAATGGGCATCTTTTTTTATACGGCGTTCGCTCTTTTATTTTCCCAATTATTTTTTCCTCGTCTTCATATAAAAACCAAATGAGGTTTCGATTTGAATAATTAATTTTATTGCAACCTTGCTAATTAAATGTCTGCAACTATTCCGGAATTTCAATTCGACCGCACATTGAATTATTATTTATTAGACGCCACAAATATTTATTACACAAAGAAATTTATCAATTTTGAATATTCATTTATGTGGTTAACAATTAACAACAGTATTCAATCTGGATTAATAATTAATTAAAAATTGCTTATAAAAACAAAAGTAAGAACAGATCTTTTATTCATTCCAATTCTTCCAATTCTTCAATGAATTTATTATTTTTTAAATTTAATAAAATAGAAATGTACTTTAGACTACCGGTTTTTTATTTAACTATACAGCCATCGTTAAATATAGTAATTTCCTATTAATTTTTCTATCAAAGTGTCCTCTGTCTTCCTGCAATGTTTCTTTGATTAAACGTGTCATTAATCAATTGGTTACTCTAGAAATTCTTTTCTTACATTTTTCTTTCTATTTTATACTTATCGTCTCACAACTTAAACAGATGCATGAAAAAAACTCCAACCAAACCTAACCTCATCAGCTGTCTTTATTTCAAGATAAAATAACACACAACTTTGACATACTAGATATCTCGGTACCACCAGTATTACTTCAGCACTATCAGACCTACTTATATTTCATTCCTATTGGTTTCATGATTTTATGTCAATTGTGAACTTGTGAATGTTTTAGTTAGAACTGAGTGGTTATCCGATTCATTCTGAAATATTGACGAAATTTTCGTACATAATTTTTTATGATTCCAACTAAAATTGGTGAATTAATCTCTTCAGGGTCGTCTTCACATCACTTGGTTACTCTAGAAATTCTTTGCTTTCATTTTTCTTTATATTTTATACATATCGTCTCACAATTTTAACAGATGCATGAAGAAGATTCCAACCAAACCTAACCTCATCAGCTGTCATTTTTTCAAGATAAAATAACGTACAACTTTGATATACTAGATATCTCGGTACCACCAGTATTACTTCAGCACTATCAGACCTACTTATATTTCATTCCTATTGGTTTCATGATTTTACGTCAATTGTAACCACACGTGAATATTTTAGTTGGAACTGAGTGGTTATCCGATTCATTCTAAAATCGATATTTTTGTACATAAATTGGTGAATTAATCCCTTCTGGATCGTCTTCACAACTTTGCTCAAAATTCTCCTCTTCTTTATTCTTGAATTACTATTTATCAAGCTAAATAATTTTCCGTATTTGCTGTATCGTGAAGGTTCCAATTCCTTCACTCTAATACCTGTAGTCCAGTCGATTTCTTATTTTCAGGTCCAGTGAGTCCTTGACTGGGTTCCAATCTATCCTGCTGGACCAAATTCATCTGTTTTGGTGAATCCCTTTGATTACTAAACCGATGAAAATATACCCAGTATTGGTATGACTCTTCATGAATGTTTCAAAATTTATTGACATTTGTTAAGATATTGATGTGTATTTCGATAAAATTGTGTTAGAATATTCTAATAAGGTTCGTGGTTAAAGTGTGGTTGTGTTCGAATGTTTCATCTCATTATCCACAAATAAAACCTTGGAGGCAGGCAATACGGGAAGTACCTAAGAATCGTTGGATTCGTCAAGCTTTACAACGATAATCATTTTTATTTTTATCGACGACTCCAGTCGTTTACCACCCTTGGGGACAACAGTTGAAACTGTTCTCAACAACATTCAAACTTTTTCTTTGATTTCTAAACTTGAAGCATTTTTAAATCCGCCAAAGATTAATGACGAAATCAAATATAAAACATCATTTTTTTAACATGAGCTAACATTAAACTAAGGAAACCTCTCCTCTTAATTCAGAATTAATCAAGTTCCAAATATGTTGTTGCTCTACATGTGAGGGATAGTGTACATACGTAATAGTTGAATTAATTCAGGTACATACATGCACACAATTTGTAGGACCAAAGTGTGAAATTAGAACGGATGAGTGGTTGACGGTGGCGATGAAATTGCTGTGTATATAAACATGGCGGAGTCAACTTCGCCGCCAGCTGACAGGAGCTTCATTCATCAAACGGCCCAACGCCTATTCATCGCTCACGTTCGACAAACTTTTGATAACGGTTGAAGTATTACAACTCAAATGTCAGATCCACCCCCCAAGGTGCTAATAGTTGCAGAATAATCCGTGTCCGACCAATTTGACCTTTTATGAATTTCGTTCGCCCCCTCAAAAACGAAATTTAATACGGTCTAATCGTAGCATTTTTTTTGTATCGTGCAAGTGGTGCCATGATTGTTTAGTTTGGTGGTCCAAAACAGTTACGTGCAAAATTCAAGTTTACGAAATCCAGATGTGTTTATTATTCTTTTGTTCCTGTTCTCACGGACTCATTACCTCTTTCGAACTTTAAATGCGGAATCTGCAACGCATCTGTCGCCCGTTTAGAAAAACAAGACTCGGCGATATTGTCACGTTTTTGCACTGATCAAATAATTTCCTTTCAACACCGCGCCATGTAATATTGTTTACGGACGATTAATTAGAATGTGGCGCCGATATGGGATTACTCACAAATTAAACATCGATAACAAAATAAATTTTTATAAACATAGGTACGCAGATAAGATGCAAACTTTTTGCCGCGCACAAAAAGTGCCATGAAAGCCGTAAATTAATTTTTTCCACGAGGGGCAAAGACACAAAAATCACGTTGATTGATGATACCTCTTGAGATGGTCTTTGTTGCCGAAATCAGGAAATACAATTAGGTAGATAAATGTAAAAAGTGGAATAATTAAATTGTACAAAGCTCTAAATTTATCATATTAAAAATAAGCGTTAAAACGGTGACGGAAAACGAAAGAAAAACAAAGGGGTTCGGCGTGAGCGCCGATGTGAAGGGTTGTCAGTTGCGCTTCTGAATCGGGACAAAAACAATGAAAGAGTTTTCATTGTTTTAGCAGTGCGCTCTGCCTGCAAGCTACTCCTGCTCCTTCGGTAATCGCTCATCCTGACGTGTCGTTTGATCACCGAATTTAACAATATACCAAGTTTCGCCCCACGCTGTTCTCGTCACCGAACCCTTATTATACATTCTGTTAAGATGTTTTTTCGATCGACCGTTTTTACCACATATTTGTGTTACGTAAATTATGACAACGACCAAAAAAAATTGTTTATTGGCGCGTTATTTACTGGGTCGGACGGTGTAATTTAGAGATGTTGTTATTTGCAATGTGAACCAAATGAAATCATAAAGGCAATAAAATGTCAATGCAAGCAATAAATCGATGTTTACGAGAGAGAAAAAAAGGTCAGTTAAAATCCATACACGGTCGTGGGGAACCATAGTCAGTTCAGGTTACAATGAATAAGTCAACGAAAAGGGGGCGCCGTCTAAATTGCATTTTTTACGTACGTCAACATTCATAAAATATTGTGATTTATCGTTTTCTTAGCGTAACCTTTTTAGATAACAGGAAGCGGAATTTTCGGTGGATTCGTCACACCACTTTTACCGTGTGCTAAATGTCTTATGAAAGAAAGAAATTTACATTTTGGGATTATCGAAAAGTGAGAGAGGTTTAAAGAACTCCGATGATAATTGAGTGATTTCCACTCCGCCGCAATTTGATAAAAGTGCTAAGTGAAAAATTTAAGAGGGCGGAAAGGTAGAAAGTTTTAAACGTACTAATGTACATCTTTTTCCAATTCCCGCGTTGTTAGTTATTGAAAAAAAATCCATTACAATAAATCGTTTGTGGTGACCGAAAACAAAACCAATAGATAACCATCATGGAAAACATTTAAAACGCAGTTTGTTCATCGTACGCAGCGAACAAACCGTCTACTGTTACACACGTCCTAACAAAAAATTAAAAGTAAAACAAAAATAAAAGACCAAGAAACAGACACTATGAGCAATATGAGACTATAACCTAAATAACCTTCAGGCACATATGCCGGGAGCAAAAAACAACGTGCGGAGAGAGGTTTTTTACACTGGCCTCTGGCCGATACGTTATTGGCCGCAAATGCACGTGTATTTTATCTCGGATACTTCTAATGTTATTTTTAATCAGGCAATATGTTTTGCAGCCATTACCGAAACGTATCGGTTCCACCTAGATGTTTTTTTAATATCTATTTCATTCCAATATCAATTTCCAGTGTCCCAAAAATAAAGAGATTGCTCTGGTGCTGGGCTGCAGTTAAAAGGCCAGATCCACAACCAATTAATTCGTTCGTCATCCGAAGACTTAATGTGTCTCGAATTCGCAGAAGGTTTCCATCTTAATATAATTGTTATTACAAGTGGAGGTTAATTGTTGTTGCCGCTCACTAATTACTGTTTATGTACAAATAATGCACATATCTTTCTTATTGCTAACTCTATTAACCTTGGACGTCTAAAAATAGAGCGTCAGAATTCGTTTTGTGATATTCTGTCGCGGTGATCTCATATTACTTAGGTGAAACTTTAAATATTAATTTGAATCTCCCCTTCCATTTCACGCCATCAACTTCTTTTACAGTCATACAAGGATGAAAACACTTGTCACCATCAAAATGTTCATTGTCTACAAGGTGGGTGAAAAAAATTAAGTGTGACACAAAAAGCACCTTCCCATACACTCGATATAAATAGAAGTTTTTTATCCACCTGCAATAATCATTCAAAACTTGGATGACGTCAGTGGAAAGCGTTTCTGTTTCCGTTTCATTTCTTATGCGTGTAATTATGACAGGCAATTAAATTAACCACGTGTTAGTCGTCGATCTCACGGGTACGAACACTATTGCATGTGAATCGAGGTCACTAACACTTCGTCCAAAATGAACTGTTTTAATCATCAAGTGGCTTAATCTTAAGTAATCGTTGTTCGCGAATCCGTACTCAGATGCGTTACAAATTGAAATGTAAATATTGAGTTTACATGGAACAGAGATTGTAAAATTCCAGGTTAAACATGAAAACCGCATATTTATATTAAAACTGTTTCTTTATGCGTTGATAATTACCACATGACTGAAATTGTCCTTATTTGTTCCTGTCCAAAGTTTACCGCAAGCGCATATAATCAAAGCTCTCGTTTGTGTGTTTACATGTTTTTCGGTTAAAAAAAACCACTTGTTTGTGTTGCAATTTTTGCGAACTGATAACAGAATTTATATTAATTTCACCGTACGATATGGTTTGGATAAAGGTTTTTTGTTAAATCAAGTGAGCCCTGAAATTCGGATTTTTTTATAAATTTATTTATTTACTTTAAATGGTAAATAAAAATTAAATAATAGTTTAATTTGTTCAAAAATACATTTTAATCTCAACTATTTCATAAAAAATACAGTTGGCATAATTTATTGTG
Source organism: Aethina tumida (assembly GCF_024364675.1). Classification (NCBI taxonomy): domain Eukaryota; kingdom Metazoa; phylum Arthropoda; class Insecta; order Coleoptera; family Nitidulidae; genus Aethina; species Aethina tumida. The sequence continues at coordinate 14,599,280 of NC_065437.1, read as the reverse complement.
TAAAAATAACTAATCTACGTAATATTTTCCTGATTCCTGAATCCTCCTCAGGACAGAAATCTTTTCAGGTGATCATTATTATATCTTTTGTAGACTTGATAGTAACCCTATCCTATTTTTAGTCAGGATTTGTGTGCCGTAATTGTAAAAAAGAATTTACATATTTTCAACAGTTTTTAAAATCTTTCAATGGTGAACTGGCAAATCATATAGTTTCTCCATGTTAAAAGCAAAGATTAAACATATGTATAATATAATATATTTATTCTATATTGTAAACGTATATATTTAATCATTGGTATTGGTTTTAGCAATAAAATTTTTAAAGAAGAATACTGATCAACTGACATGTGACGTCGTAGCCATTAAAGAAGTTCTTTTTAGGAAGATCTTCAGGTTTTCTGGAACTAATTTTTGGTGATCTAATCTAATCATAAAACTTGAAACTAATCATGTCAAAATTATATACGATCATTATTATACATACCTTTTATAGACTTCAGAGTCAGCCTAATCCTATTTTTAGTCTATTAAACTTTAAATTAAAAAAAATATTCGCAACATTTGATTTGAGTGTAGTAATAGTATAAAAGAATTTTATTTTAATATTTTCAGCAGTTTTGAAAATCTCTCAATGGTTATACACTATTAAAAAATTGTGAGCTGGTAAATCATGTTGGTTCTCCATAGTCATATCATTATTATACCTTTTATAGACTAGAGAAACCTAATCCTATTTTTAGTCCATTGAACTTCAATTACAGAAAATATTCACTCAACATTTGCTTTTTGTTCAGTAATAGTAAAAAAGAATTCACATTTAAGCAGTTCCAAAATTCTTTCAATGGTTATATATTGTTAAAAAATCATGTTGGTTATCCAGCAAATTTGCAGACTTTTACTGTGTCTGCCGTGCATGATGTCTCTCTCAAAATTCAGTCGGATCAGACAGTGTTCGAAACAATGTTTAATGAAGAATACCAATCAACTGAGATGTGACGTTGTAGCCATTCCAGGTTTTTTGGACATTTTGTCAAATTCCTCCGATTTCTCCGGACACTTCCAAACATATCCGGTTAAATCCGGACGTATGTAAATTCTGCCACATGATAAAAAAACACCTATAGTGTTATTTTGTGTTTCTCGGATTACAGCGTTTGTTTTCAAAAGACTTAAACTTAATTTACAGTAATACCCAGTTAATGTCGTGAAAGAAATCGGAGACAAAGCGCCTGTTAAAAAAAAAACGGCCGCTAATACGATTATTAAGCACTGAAATTTAATAAGCACCTTAGAAAGGAGTGGAAGGAAAATAAGCACGAACCCCCGGGGTACTAAATAAAGGTGTAAACGTGAAAAATATTAAACAGACCGTCGAATACTTAATGAGAGCGAAAAAGAGGGAGAGACGATGTCGTTTGCACACTACCCCGTGCAATTTGCGCAATCTTGATATTATGGGCAGTCATGTATATTTATTTCACACTAAAACTTTTATAAAACCTGCTGCAATTTGACATTAAAACTTAAGTTTGGCGAGGGTGCCTCTGCAAGGTATCATTAAGACATTCCATTATTTCCATCTGCAGCGTTTGACTCCGTTTTATGCTTTTTTAAAACCTCTCCTATACCAATTACTACTTTCTTTCTACCTTTTACGTCACAATACCTAACCCTTATTAAGTTTTACACCTTCTTAATTCCGTCCATAATCTGGCGCCACCGGAGAAATAAAGACGACATTAATTTTTTAGCGGTAATTAAATATAAAATTGAAAGGCTAGTTGAAAATGAACCGATGATACTTTGTCGTAATACCGTCATTATGCAAAGCAGTCTAATGCACGACTAACCTAGGCCTCCTTTTATTTTCTTATTTTTTTTCCTTCATCAAAATCATATGCAAATTACTGACTGAATAGTCGGTGAATATTTTTACAGTGTTTATAATTCCCTTTTTACGATCTCATTACCATAACTGAATGGTCGATGTTTTAACGTGGCGGTTTTTATTTCTATAAAGAAGTTACGATACTTAATATGCAATTCTTAAAAACTCATTTATGAAAAAGTTTTTTACGGCCCCAATTTAAAAGAACGGAAGACAATGTCTTTTGTATCATTCACTTTCATCGGTCCCAACTTCCAGAGTTTGTGCACCGATCAAAATGCGTTTAAAAATTAATTCGTAATTACAAAAGATGCGCTCGCTGTTACTTTTTGAGCGGACGCACCTGTTAAAATACAAACGAAGGGTTTAATGATGATATGAAAATGATGACGGCGCAAAAACAATTGTGGTGGAGTTAAAGTGTTAATCTCGGTATCGGAACGAGGTGTTGATGCCGATATTAAATCTGGATTAGTTCACCTAAAGCTCCATATTGTGTTGATGACGGTCGCTCTTTCCGCATTTTGACTGCGTAAAATTTTAACGCCGCCGATATTTGATTTTGCACCGTCAACTTCGCTATTAATTGGGTACGGGGAAAAATTCCATGTATAATTTTAACTGCACCTTAATTGTGTTTATAAAGAAAATAACTCCCACGGGAGCCGGGAGCTGATTTGCTTAATGCTCCGTCATGTGTAAAGAAAGTATAATACTTCAATTTAGCTGGCTGTCGGCGACATGCATTTTTCCAGCCACTACCTTTTAACAAGACGTCCGTTAAATAAAATTGCGGCGAAACAATTTTGCAGCGAGAAAAAAAATATGTCATTTTTCTATTCGCTTTTTCTTATAAACTCGAGTAAAGTTATTAATACGAACTAACTGGTTATGTCAAACCCAAACATTGGAGTCGTTAAGACTTGCCCTGCGTCAGAATACTAATGAGGAAAAACCGGAGTAGCTCAACTAGCAGTCCGCATTTCTGATTGATATGGCCAGAGAATGATAATAAGACCGGATTAAAGAAGTTGATGCTCTCATCAATGTGCCCAGCCACCGACCAACTCCCCCGCCGATCTAGGTTAAAATCCATCTTCCAACCACCCCCCAATCCAAAACGCACCGATGTACCACTCTTAATTCTTTATCGGAATGTTTTTGGCATTTTTCTCAACCAATTTTTATCACTAAGCTTCATTAACACCTTGTCCTTTGTATAGCTGCAAAAAGGGTTAATTTACAAATTATTTTATTGTTGCATATTAATCAAATTTAAAATATTCACAAGGAAATCTTTGCACTTGCAAGTTTTCCACACAATTCCCGGCTAAAAACGTCTGTGGCTTTTTTGGGAGCGTAGGAATGGGGGATAGGCACCGTTGGCTAATTGCGCTGAACGGAGACCGCAAGAGAAACAATGTTTTCAATTAATGGCGCAAGGAAGGAAGCGGCTGAGGAAAAGGATCGTAAAACGCGAGTGCGCTCTTCATTTTTTACAAAAACTTGCCGTTTAATTTCGACCGAAATTGAAAAATATTAAGAGCGTCATTTTAATTAAAACACTAACCGCTGATGGTTATAGGTACGACACCCTCACGGACGAATTTAAACTTTTGTCATTTCCCTTTAATGCGATTTTGGTTCCTGATGTATTGAACTGTTAAATAAAACTTCCTCTCCACATATTTATGCTTAATTAAAATTAACACACACGAGTCTGGTTTATTTTTTTATTTTTGTTTAGTGCAGTTTCCGATGTCAATTTTACGACTCATAAAACTAAAATTTAGACGGCCTGAGACAGTTGCTCTATCGACATTATTGCTGGACTACTTTATATTACGGAATTCTCGTAAACTTATAAATAAACCTAAAAACCTATACAGATTGTTATATCCTGGCTTCAAAGAGTTAATTTACGGCAGAAATGTGTCAACCAATATCTTTCGAATCGTTTTGTTGTAAAGAAAAGAATAATAAGATTTTTCAGCTTGGGACAATAAAATTGTAACCCGTGACTGTTCCGCGATGGACATCTGAAACTTCGCTCTTGCAACTTCAAACGATCATAGGTGTTAATTTAAAAGCTAATTGCCATCCGGTTTATTGTTCTCAGGAATCATTTTAAAATAGTCCCACTTAAAATAGCTCGTACGGAGTCCTTCTGTAATGAAGATGTATGTTTGTATTACCTACAAACCAGTCAGATAAAGATAAAATGGCACAACAAATATTAATTTTCACATTCAATTTGTTCCAATATCCCCCAACTATCGTAGTGCCCCATTTTGATCCGCACTGTATTTGCTGGAACCCCCGTGTGACATCCTGTATATCCATGCGAAATACGAGTTGTTTTCCTGCAAGCATTCACGCTCGAGTGGACGTGGAAAAGACCGAGAGGCCAAGAGTGAGTTTTCTTTTGGGCGGTTTAACCTCCCGCCGAAAGTTTACAAGTTGGAAGATATATTTCTGAGCGCCGCTGTATAATGACATCGTGTAATTGCCTCTAATTACTTGTAAAATTACCTTTTGGCATAAAAGATGTTGCGGAGCGGATGGGAAGTTTTTCCTCTGGGGTGGGATGGAGGAAATGAACCCGTTCCCGCAAGCAGACGCGGTTATTCGGCGTTCGCTTCAAAAGTAAATACCCCGGTTCCGAATCTTATGTATTATTGTTTAATTACTGCACCCGTAAGAAATATAGAAAGTTGCTAATTAATTTAGGAAACTTTTGCCACTCGGATTAATTTATGTTGTAATAATATCAGTGGGCGATTCGCAGAGCGAAACCCGAATCCGTTTTTGTTTCTTATTAAATACGCTTCAATTTAGAATATGTTCTAATTGTGTGCTTATTTTTTAAACAACCGCTAATGTAGATAGATAAACAATTAAATGGAGACGTTCTGTACACATGTAATGTAACGCCAAAGCTGCTAATGCCAAGGGCGGAGGGTTCGGATTCGATTTTCGAACACGGGTCCTGACATTAATTACCTATATCCGTGTAACAGAGCGATCCAACACAACCTGTCAATTAGACAGCATTAGATCACTCTGATCGTTCCACTGCGCCAAAGTCCGTCTTTGTTCTCCGTTTTGTAATCGTATTGGATTCAATGTTAAGTGGTCGGTCGTTTCAAATTAACATTTTGTGCATTTCGGATTATTTGTTAATTTAGAGGCCGACAATGGGGGGATGGGAACTTATGGCCGAGACGTAATGGTATTTCATAAAATTGCGGGGCCATTGTTATCTAAGAAATTTATTCATTTCAATTTTAATTTTTGGCTCTTAACAGCGTCTATGTTGTATGTCATTAAATAATAGGGTTGTCTGCGTGGAAAATAATGAAACCAACATCATAACATAATTTGAATCCATTTTATTGCGGTGCATTCGTGCTGGGGGTGGTTACGTCTAACCCATAAAGTATTCGGAAAACAAATTTCCCGACATCGGTTTCGGCTCGCGGGGTCATCACTACTTTGATTCGAACGCAGCCTGTTGGATTGCGGCCAATGCTAACCGATCTTGAATACTCACGCTACTTTATTTAATGGCGATTCGTGCCATAATACTTTCTATGTGTCTTTGCAAAGGAGGATACATCAGTTTTTATGCGGCTGTTTGACTTTCTGGATTAAATTATTGTGTTTTCCACACATTTCGATTTAAAAGACAATGGGGAGACATTTTTCAACTTTAATAAAATATTGATCACTCCCAAAGTCAAATTTACAATTTAGAATACCTGTATTAAAACAATAAAATTATTCTATTTATTTTATATTTATTTAAAATTCAATTATGTATTAATAAACCAGTTTATTCCACTTATGGCATAATAAATAAGTTTTAATACTTAATTATAATTCTGGAAGTATCATTTAAAATAACAATAAAATCAATTTTTTATTTTGAAAATATTTTATGTTTTCAATTCTGAATAATAATAGTAATATTTATTTAAAAAATATATTTGACATACAGCAATGGTCATTTCTATGGAAACTTTTTAAAATGTTATATGTTTTTAATCACATCTCTTCTTCTATTTAATATAAACTATTACTCTAATATTAATTTATTGTTGTTGTTTTATGCATTATTACAAAAACTACTATATTCTATAAGAATACATTATTTTGAATTAAGCTTGATATAAATATAACAGCTTAAATTTTGAAACACTTAATGATTAAATCTGTTATTTAACTTAATATTAACAATATGTATAATATATTTTTTATTTTATAATTTTGGCCCTCCGTGGCATATATTAAACTATTATATGCCAAATCTGTATTACTACAAGCTTTTTGAATTGCTGTAATGAGTTTATTTAAATTTATAAAATGTTTATGTCGAATTTGGTTATAAATATTTCCACCTTTGTTTTTGGATTTGTATTTGGAATTGCTTCCTCGTTAAAACACATTTATTAAGAGCACAATTCAAAGGAATAGTTGTTTAATATATCTCTATACATAAATCAGTCAAAGAGGGCCTACACCAGAAGAATTGATGAATCTCTATAGAATATTTGTAGTATGTTTAACATAAGTAGAATAATCATTTAAAGACTCGTCCCCACTGTTTTGTGGTTCAGTAAATGAGATGCTAAGCAAATCAAAATTGAACATTCACATTTTTAATAGAAACCAGGGTCTTTCTTGTAGGAGTCAAACGAACCCTCATCCATTAACCTTAACCACAAGTTCTTGAACTAATTTTACCAAATCCCATCTCCTCCAGGTTAGCTTTAATTCTAGTTTACGATGAGAATAGAATGTTTTTTGACAATTTTTTTTCTAGTTACCACTTGACCAGTTCCACTAAATTTTTAAATAAATTCCTACAATTGTGGCCGCTACTGTATATATATATATATATATATATATATATATATATATATATATATATATATATATATTATAAGCAAAATACTAAGAAAAAAAATATATAGGAAATGGAATTAATTATAATATAATCAGTTTATGAATTCACAAAATAATACATACAATATATATTTCATATAATTTTGTACATAAGAAAAAAACTCATCAATACGTAAAATATCAAAAAAACTTTTTAGGATTCGCTTTTGGGATATATTTTGGGCCCGAACAAAGTTCACTCATAATCTAAAACGAATTTGTATGTATTGGTTTTAATTAAACATGTTTTGGTTTGAATAATTTTATTGGAGAGAGGAAGAAAACATGTTGGGGAGTAATCGAATTTGCGCAACGCTGGCGGATTTATTTGAAACGCAAATGGCGTCCATAAATAATTTATTAGTTCCATAATACATATCGATACACATGTTAAAATCGTGAAAATCAAAAGGGAAAAACCAAAAGATATATGAAACTGAAAAAGATTTTATCAGTGGATTTCTATGAATAGGTAAATCGGTGCGGTGTAGGTATATAAGCTGTCGACCCGTGGGACCACGGTAGTATATAAAAACCAAATAAACCAACCATATGGGACGACATATCACAGAGATAACACATGTGCCCGCTTGGGAGTATGAATGAAATATGAGACCAGGTTAAGAAAGATATCGACTCAGGACCCAGGTGACCTTATACGGTTATCTCCACACGTTACGTATTCCTATCAAATCTAACTGATTTATTGCGACCTTATTTCGTTTTAATGCCCTTTTTCATTTGACATTTCGAAACACTTGTTAATTTATTATTACGATAGTTAATCTTAATATTTTTATTGCTGGCTACACCTTCATAACTTCACTAATCACCTACTCTGACAGCCTCATTAAAATTATCGTGTTCTCACAGAAATTGGTTTTTCTGGGCAGTTGACTGGACTGTTAATGAAATCCAAAACTCGATACACATGTGCTAATGTGGTCCGTAAATGAAGTGCAAACTTGAGGAGACAAATCAAATAGACGATCTGCTCTATAATCCGAGCACTTTATCCTGTGTATTGATTGTGATCAATGGTCGAAAATTAGAATTAGGACAAAAGTAACTAAAACTCTGTAGCTTGTTGACATTTCTATTAGAAACTTGTCTCCTTCAGACCACCGCCCATCAATTAGTGCTCTCAACTGAATCGTTGTCGAACAAATCACCCAAGTTTACACAGACACTACTCTTACTCGTTTACTCTCTCGTTTTACGACTGTTTGCTGTATGATTAAAGTAAATGGGCAAAAACTTCAACTCACCTGTTTCTGTGCGTCTACATGTACAGCAAATCTGTAACAAATTAAAAAAGTACAGTTGATAATCCTTATCTGTTACTTAACAGTGCTAAAACAAACAGAATTATTACGCAACGAAACTTCGTCCAGCAATTCGTAATTCGTCGTCTGCATTTGGATAATTGGCTTAACAATTTCTGAAATTCGTATTCGAGATATACCGACAACAACTTATTTATTCAGTGTTCGATTTGCAAAATAAGAAAGTTAAAGTAACTGATTCTCCTTTGTGCGACGGCGGTATTTCGTCGAGCGCCCGACGAGACTTCTAAATATTATTAATTTAAGAAGAAAAGACGCCTAACTGGAGCGTAAGCAACGGACAACAGGATACAAGCCTTCTGACAGATGAGGGAGCGAGGGGAGAGGGTGAATTAATAAAAGCGGAAAACTGCCGGTGCCGATGGATAAAAACAAACGCTGTTTTTACGTAAAATAATTCTTGTCTGGTTACTATACAGATTTTCTATTGTTCTCCACCGGAGAATGTTTATTTATTAATATCCATTATTAACATGCAAAAAAACTTGCCCTTTGTTCTAGACTTTGTAGGAAGAAAGTGGAATTTGTGTTTCAATACTAAAGAATATATTTTGTTATTTGGTTTTTTGTTAATTTACTTACTTAGTTGAATCTTATTATAAATTGTGTGTATAGCCAATTTTGATGTTGGAAAGTTTATTTTTGTCATTCACGTTAACCAAGGAAAATCTTATGAAGAGCCTTAATTGATACTTCCAAATTTTACACAGGGTGTTCGTCATTTACCATTAATTTTATGCATTTTAAAACAATAATAGCTTAGTTATTTTCAATGGAACACCGTGTTTATTTTTAGCGTAATTAAAATTAATATTAACAGAGATTTTATTAAAAATGTAAAAATATTGTACCGTATTCTGTTAGTAATGTGTCATGAATAGCATTTTTGTTTATGTTTATTTATTAATATCTATTACTAACATGCAAAAAACTTTCCTTTGGTTCAAGATTTTATAGAATTTAGAATTTGTGTCAATAATAAGGAAAATAAATATTAGGTTTTTTGTTAATTTACTTACTTAATTGAATCTTATTATAAATTATGTGTAGAGCCACCAATTTTGATGCAGGGAAGTTAATTTTTGGCATTCAAGTTAACCAAGAACCATCTTATGAAGAGCCATTATTGGCACTGTGTACTATTAGTAATGTCCCATGAATGGTATTTTTGTTTTTGTTTTTTATTTATTAATATACATTATTAACATGCAAAAAACCTTCCCTTGGTTCAAGATTTTACGGAATTTGTGTTTCAATAGTAAGGAATATATTTTTTATTAGTTATTTTTGTTAATTTACATACTCAGTTGAATCTACTTATAAATTGTGTGTGGATCCATCAATTTTGATGCTGAAAAGTTCATTTTTGGCATTCACGTTAACCAAGGACCATCTTATGAAGAGCCATTATTGGTACTCCCAAATTTTTTACAGGGTGGTCGATATTTACATTTAATTTATGCATTTTAAAACATAACTAAGTTATTTTCAATGAAATAGTGTATGTGTTTTAGCATAATTAAAATTAATATTAACAGAGTTTTTATCAAAAATGGACAAATACTGTACTGTGTACTGATAGTAAAGTGCCATGAATGGCATTTTTGTTTATGTTTATTTATTTATATTCTTTAATAACATGCAAGAAACTTGTCCTTTGTTCAAGACTTTATAGAAAGAAAGTGGAATTTGAATTTCAGTAGTAAAGAATACTTTTTTATGTTATTTTTTGTTAATTTATTTACTCAGTTGAATCTTATTATAATTAATTAATATTTAATCTAAATTATGTTTGATTTAAATTCATTTTAATATTATCCAGTTGTAATAAAAAAATAACATTAAAGCAATAAAAATTTTGATTATTTTTGCGGGCTCATTGAGATTTTAATTAAAGTGAAAACACACCCCTCAAACACACAACGGCTCGTTCAGGTTTGCACTTTGTCGAAAACGGAATAACAAACATCGCGAATTGGTACATGGAGTCGTTAAAGAACGAATCTTCTTAAACACACAAAGAACATTTCCATTATAATATTCATTCAGACGATTCAAACAGACCCCGGTAAATTAAATGCATGTTTTATTACCGAAATCTTGGGAGATGAGAATGGATTTCGTGTAATTGTAATATCTTATACCGAAAACTGAATTTTTCCGAAGCGAAGACGAGTTCAAAGAGTGCCTTAGTCACAGTTTATACAGGGAGTTAAGTGCGTAATAAACCTTGACAGTGCCTTTTGTGCACCCCTCACACGTGTTCTTTAACCTTAACAGATAATTCGAAGGCAATAAAATTCCAGAATGCCGCTTTTCTTACCGTCTGTAAACAACCCAGAACAAAGGTCTAGTGGAAGGCTGGCTGCACGTGGACCACACGCTCTCCGCGAGTTTACACGTTCGATTTTTCAGCGGTCGGAAATGCAAAATCGAAGGGTGGCGGTGGTCTTATTTCGATCGAATTTATCGCGGGGGGTCAGACGTGGCGGCAGCCAATGGCGACGGCTTTCACCTGTCCGATCGATTAGAGGAGGAGTCCGCGGGTCCAATGCGCACCTGCGACGGCAGGTACGGAGCCGCGCAACAGAAGATCTCCGTTCCTGGAACGCGACCAATCGGCCGTGGCCCACCTGGAATTTCACCTGCGCCAGGTGCGACGCCCACCTACACGTCGTGGCCAATGCGGCGTCGGTTTCCGAGAGGAAAACCGGAATATTGGATTATGGTGTTTGGTTGGAGGCTGAGGTTTGCTCAGATCTTATTTGTTCATGTCTTACTAACAATTTTTTCATATTCTGAACTAAGTTTTCCAATATTTTTGATACTTTCAATTCTAAAATATAAAATAAAGCTACAGTAACAATTTAAGTTTGTATTAAGTTAAAAAAATGTTTATTTAATTTCTAATATTCTTTTAAAATTTAGCATCAAATTTTGTATAGAATTCTTTTGTATATATATATTCCTTGAAGTGCAGAGCTTAATAAGCTTAAGTTTCTCATTTAAACTTTAACTTAATTTTTGGTTGAACCATATTTGTTTCAATTAATTTTTTTAAACGTTTTTAAATACAAATATAAACAAATAATTTATGTTATTGCTCGAGGAAGACATTATTTTCTAAGTTAAAATTTATTTTCGGTTGATTAACACCCACATCACCATTAATCTCACTTATATATTAAAATAATTTTGTGAAGAAGTGTTACTTTCACCTTCTTACTAAATTATTTATTGAATAAAACCATATTAAAATAATTCCATTAAACACAAAATTAAATGTTAGATAAAACTAATTTTTTATATTGTATAATATTGATCCTTACACTTAAATTAGTTAATAAACAAATAGAATTTATATTTAATTTTGGAATGGTTTAATAATATTATCTAGCAGTTTAAGCGGAATAGTAAAACATCTATCTATCATAAGATAGTCGTGAAAAATAATAATTTAAACATCTGAAAAATGCGATTTTCATATTTCAGTATTTTGCATAGAATTCTTTTATAAGAGTAATTCACATCTTAAATAAAATTATATTTCTCAAAAACGAAGTAAAAGATTTGTAAAAGTGTTCATTTTTGTAAGTCTCTTCAGGTTTTTGTAAAATGAGAATGTATTTAAGATAAAATACTGAATTTTTCTTTTAATTTTTAACAATATTTTTTAATAAACAATTAATTAAAATTGCTTTTTTTCCCTGTTTCCCAAGCTTTTCGTCCCCAAAATGAAAATTTATATGGTGATTGTTTTAGACAGACAGGTGAAAAACTAATAATTGATTTCTCAATTATTTAATTTTGACTATAATATTTATAGATTTATAAATTTATCTTCTATATTCTCTTAATTTTTTTGATCCTGTATACACAGTTTGTAATAATGTCTACTTTTCTCTCATGTTTCCTCAATATTTTCTTTCTTTTCTAAGCACAAAATACATATTTGTTTTTCCTCTATCTTTCCATAATATTTTCGTTTTTTGTAAGATAATAAAACACAGTTTTGTGACACTGAGAATAATATTTTAATCCAGTCTTAAACGACATAATTTTACAATATCTATATAAAAATAACTTATTTATTAAGTGTTTCTTCAAGTTTGTCTTTGTTTAATATGATGAAAATACACATTAAATTAAATTTTTTAAGATTAAAAACTAAAGATTTATAAAAATGTCTATTTTTATATATTTTTTAATGTTTCCTTCTTGTGAAAGTTAACATATACAGTTACTTAAGATTAAATACAACAATTATTTTAATTAAAATTATTTAATTAATTATTGAATGAAAAGACTATGTTATATTTTCCTTTATATTTTCTCAAGATTTGCGTTCTTTTTATAGGGTAAAAACACATAATTGTGTACCATTTTTTAAAGTGAATAATTAATCTTAGATCTCAATAATTTTGAAGAAAAACAATTATAAAAATGTATGTCCTTTCGATTGTGTTTCCTCATAGATTTTTCAATGACTTTTTTTTAAAACTAAAAGATTTACAAACACGACTTTCTTTTCCTGTATATATTTTTGGTTCATTTGTAAGATCAACGACGCCTATTTAAAATTGAAAGCCATATTTTTAAATTGCATAGTTACTCTTAGATTTATCAATGATTATTTTAAACAAGGGAGTTTTTCTTATCTTACTATCTTTAAAATTTCGTTTAGAGCTGTTAAAGGTTTTACTCAAATTTTATTCTGATACAATTATTGTTGGAAGTTTCTCAAATAATCTGATTAATTAAAAAAGTTGTTATCTTTTTTCCTCTACATGTTATTAAATTTTGACTAATAAAAATACATTTAAAGAATGTATTCTCATCATAATTTCTTCAAAATTTCATTTATTTGGAAAAGAGAAAATACATAATATCTTTTAATACTTTTATTCAAGTTTTGTTATGACAATTATTGTTGAAAGTTTCTTAAATGTTTTGATAAATTAAGTAAGTTTTATTTTATCTTTTTTCCCCTATTTGCTGATAAGTTTTGACGAATAAAAATACATAGTAATCCAAAAAGTGTTTCTTCAAAATTTCCTGTATTTTTGAAGGAGAAAATACATAATTGTTTTTAAATAGTTTTGTTCCAATTTTGTTATGATACAATTACTGTTTCTTAAATGACGAATAAAAATATACACTAGAATAAATCTTCAGAAAATCAATATCTTGTGTTAATGTTTGTTTTAATTTTTCTGTAAGATTGAAGGTTTGCTCTTATAAACCAATAAAAGTAATACCCTGCTAATAAAACACCGCGGTGCACTTGACATGATAAGGGGCGCAAAAAGCGTCGTTCCTGTTCCAATCATATCTCCCGTTCTCCAATTTCCCGGAGATCCTGCAGTTCCATTTGTTCTTGCCGGGAACATTGACAAACTGTCCGCAGGACGCCGGGATAAATAATGTGCCGTGGAGATGCACCTATCTACTGTGCAATTCCTAAGACGGATACGGTGTTTTTGTTTTGCGCGGCTTCTTTTCAACATAAGCCATTACTGCGGCATTATGTATATCGTCACGGTACCTTAAATTCCTCGGACGACTGAAACGGTCTATTCTTCCACCCTCCCGTAGCTCGTGGATGACAAAAAAACTGACCGCAATTTATTCCAGACACGTAGAATATTATTTTATTTTTATCCTTGCCTCCGTGACACAAACAATCTATCGGATGGGGTGGAGGAATTTAATAACAAATTCGCTTTTGAGGCCAACCAGGAAATTGCGAACTATTTATGTACATAAACGTTGTCCTGCATCATATGCACTTACTTAGCAACAAACGGCACAAAATATAAAGTAACTAAACTAAAGAAAATCCGTTAAGAGAAAGTAATAAATCTGGGTTATGTTTGTGTTTCTTGCGGATGATAAAGGGAGAAAATAAGTTCGGGGTATAAATATGTAGTCGCGCAGATAAATAACTAAGGTATATGTATTTGTATTTGTAGAAAGGATCCCCCTTTGAAAATCGGTGGTTGCGTATTCGTATCATGGGCCATAGTAAATAACTGTGATTTGTACATGTCCAGCCCCGAACAAATGCCTTTCCTTGAAACGGGGAATGTGCAAAGATTGAGAACGCGAAAACAAAAATGCATACTATTTCCCCGTAGTGGCAGAAGACAATTTTCTGTTCCATTTCCCGCGTCAGTTACGAGACATTGTCCAGGACGTCGAATCTCTGGGAAAAATGCCGGGCTTTAGGTGGGTAATTAGAGTCAATAATAATTAAGGGCCGGAGATAAATCAACGGAAAGAATGAAAGAAGTTTTAATTTAAACGAATACACCCCAACTCTTTTAGAAGCAGTTTTCCTGTTAAATTACAGAGTAAATTAAGAGCGCCCAGATTAAAAATATTCTTACCTAATCGACCAACGAAAAACACATTTTAATTTTAAATTGCCCGCAAAGTGCCCCTTTAAAACGACCGCCGAGCAAAAATTCGACTTTTTTCTTTTCTCCTGCTTGCCCCTTAACAAACATTGTTTACAGCAATTACCAATTTTACAATACACTCGTCTTAAAATAACGTGTTTCCAAACAAACCTAGTTTATATTCAATTTCTGGTATATTTAATAATTTTATTTTTGATGAATATTTTTAAAATGTCAACATTTTACATGTTTAGTTGATTTATATTGTAAGAAATTATATTTATAACTTATTTTTTGTTTAAAAAGACATCAATCTAAAGTTAAAAACTAATTGTGATAAGATTTCTGGCTTTGACTTTATATAAATAATTTATGTTATTTCTTGAGGGAGGCATAATTTTTAAGTTAAATGTTATTTTAGGCTGGTTAACGCTCACTTACTCTTACTTAAACTTAAAAAATTTTTGAAATAAAATAATTAAAAAATTATATTTTTGATTTACTCTTTGTTTAAAGTTATCATGCTCTGAGGTAAAAACTAATTTTGGTAAAGTTTTTTTGAATGTACCACATTTGATTAGTCAATTTTTTCAAACGTTTATAAATACAAGTATAAAATGTTTTTATATAAACAAATAATTTATGTTACTGCTTGACGAAGACATTATTTTCTAAGTTAAAATTTATTTTCGGTTTGTTAACACCCACTGTCACCATTAATCTCACTTACATATTAAAATAATTTTTTGAAGAAGCGTTACTTTCACCTTCTGACACTAAATTATTTATTGAATAAAATCATATTTGATTAATACATTGTTAAAACACTAGACTAAAATAATTCCCTTAAGCACACAGTTAAATCTTAGATAAAACTTTATTATTATGTAAATTTGATCGTTACACTTAAATTAATTAATAAACAAATGGAATTCGTATTTAATTTCGGAATGGTTTAATAATTTTTTCTAGTAGTTTAAGCGGAATAGTAAAACATCCATTTTTATGATAGTCGTGAAAAGTAATAATTTAAACATCTGAAAAATGCGATTTTTATAAGTGTTTTGTGTACATGTTAAAAAGCGCATAAAAGTTAATTGTGTCGAAGTTGAATAATCAGTTTCTGCGCCATGAAGAGAATCGGAAGGTTTAACGATGTTTAAAATTCTGAGACGACCGTATTTTCATATTTTTCTTAGTATTTTACATTTAGTGGGTGCAACGTTTAGTGGAGCATTCGTTATGAATATCCCCTTTGTACGGATTTTGTAGCGTGGGACATTTAAAACTCATAAAATCGTGTTTAGCTTTTTGACTGGCTGAATATAAAGGAGTTTACGGGCCTTAACTCGACGACATCTTTCTAAATTCACCTGAAAATTTTATTTTTATTTATACAAGATATCTTTAAGGATCCACATCAACTGTACACTGTAAAATAATGTTTGAAAAATGAGTTTTGGTTATGAATAGAAGCGTTTGAAGCTTTAAAGATTTACGATCGAGATAAAAATAATTGAATGCCTGATTATGTAAGTAGTTTGAGTCCGATAAAGGTTCGGAATGGTTGAGTGAAAGCAACAATTTAAAACTATGATAAATGTGTTGTTATCCGAAAGTTTTAGCAATGTAAAAGGTTTAGAGTTATAACAGAATGTAAGAAATGTGTATGCTTTTACGTTACGAGTTTGATATTAGTTTTTATACCTAAGTACAAAAACTGTCGGAGAGAAAGGACACTTTAAGTTCTGAAAATGATAAACGCGGGGCTACACGAACTCTGAGATTGTTGATGTTATCGGTAAACTATCCCAATTCAGCACACAGGCGCCCTAAATTGCGATACACAACCCTTGATGTCTGCCCAATTCAACTACGGTGAACAAAAAATAAACAAATTTTAATAAGAAAATTTCAACGCCTAAAGCTCCAAGTCCCATTTATTGGGGCCCCCGCCAATCAGAACGGAATAGACAAACAACCCCGAAGGCTTCTCTCACTGTTTCCATCTTGATACCTTGTTTTTTTGCCTTTTATTTATGCATTCAACAATTTATTTATTTGATTTGGACCATTTGTTAACGTATTTATGCAAATGTGAAATAAAACCGGGTACGTAGAAACATGTGTTTTATTAATGTGTTTTTAATTAATTTCACGTTCGAAACTGGTGCTTATCCAAAGCCACAAACGCAAATGTGACTAAATAGGTATTATCTTATCACGTGGAAAGTAACACGTAAAATAAAACACAGACTGTTATTAATTTACCGGAAAACAATATGATAAGGAACTAATTGGTCATGAACAAAGGAAACCAATTGTAATAAATAAAATAACTTTTATATCATTTCACTTTTGACCAAACAATTTTTTTCCACCGGATGTTTTGTTGATACACATTTATTTTCCCAATTAATAAAATCGTATTTAATTACCGTTGTTGGTCACATCTGAGATGTTGGAACAAGGTGTTTGTTGTCTGCGCTTCAATTTCAAGAACTCTCTCAAACGTATCACTTGTCTGAGAGATTTTAACAGGTCGGGTTAGCAACCGATAAACAAAGGGGTCCATTATTATTAAAAAGGATGTGGCTTTTTTTTAATTTGTTTACTTTCAACGTGGATTAAGGTGTGGGACACGTATTTAATTTTCCACTTCATTCAACTCCCCGCTTATGTTCCTACGACTAATTTTAGTTTGTTACAGTTTACTTTATTTCAAAACACTGGCTTCTTTGTGCCGCACGATGACATATTTATTACACGGCCAATTAGGCTTTTTAAGATAGTGCCCGGGTACATGCCAATTAACCAACGGTTTGTGATGACGTAAATACCATCTTCAAAGTGTTAACAATAAGGTAATTTCAGTGTAGCAATGTTTAATACAAATACTAGATTAGATTAGCAACAGCTGCAAAAGTACTTCCTTCGGTGCCTGAACAACGTGCCACTGTCAGATAAAATGGAAACAGTGGGCGGTGTATTCTTGAACAATAAATTTTGTTTATTTTTCTGGATAATCTGCAATCTTTCAGCGGTAAAAAACAATCAGTAATGTCATCCTACTCAGATGTAAGTGAATGCATTCGTTGCATCGCTGAGAGGAAGTACTTTTGATAAATTCTCCAGGAAACGGACTAGGGTCACTGCAGGTTTGTGGGTTGGACTGTTACTGAGTTCACCGACAGATTACTAAATGTAAACGGCACGATTTTGTCGGTACATCTTTGTTTAATTAAAAGCACATTGAAATTATCTAAAAAAAAAACACATTTATAATCTTGATGGATTTTTATATTGAGTTTTTCTAAAATTACGGTGACAAACATTTTTTGTTTTGGTATTTTATTATTAAAATTTTATCTACTTAATTGATCATTTATTTTAAACATTTAAGTGTATACCTTTTTCACTTTTTATATATTTTACAATTTATTTTATAAATTTACTTAAAAGTTTTATAGTTTATATAGTTTATAGAGTTTATCGAGTTTATCGAGTTTATAGAGTTTATAGTTTATAGAATTTATAGAGTTTTTATAGAGTTTATAGAGTTTATAAAGTTTATAGAGTTTATAGAGTTTATAGAGTTTATAGAGTTTATAGAGTTTATAGAGTTTATAGAGTTTATAGAGTTTATAGAGTTTATAGAGTTTATAGAGTTTATAGAGTTTATAGAGTTTATAGAGTTTATAGAGTTTATAGAATTTATAGAGTTTATAGAGTTTATTGAGTTTATAAAGTTTATAGAGTTCATAGAGTACATACAGTATTGTCTTAATAGAGTAGAATATAGTCTTAATAGAGTTTATAAAATTTACAGAATTTACAGAATTACAGAAGATACAGAATTTACAGAATTTACAGAATTACAGAATTTATAGAATTTCCAGAATTTACAGAATTTACAAAATTTACAGAATTTATAGAATTTACAGAATTTACAGAATTTTCAGAATTTACAGAATTTACAGAATTTACAGAATTTACAGAATTTACAGAATTTACAGAATTTACAGAATTTACAGAATTTACAGAATTTACAGAATTTACAGAATTTACAGAATTTACAGAATTTACAGAATTTACAGAATTTACAGAATTTACAGAATTTACAGAATTTACAGAATTTACAGAATTTACAGAATTTACAGAATTTACAGAATTTACAGAATTTACAGAATATACAGAATTTACAGAATATACAGAATTTATAGAATTTACAGAATTACATATTTTATAGATTTTATAAATTTTGTAATTTTATAGATTTTATAGATTTTATAGATTTTATAGATTTTATAGATTTTATAGATTTTATAGATTTTATAGATTTTATAGATTTTATAGATTTTATAGATTTTATAGATTTTATAGATTTTATAGATTTTATAGATTTTATAGATTTTATAGATTTTATAGATTTTATAGATTTTATAGATTTTATAGATTTTATAGATTTTATAGATTTTATAGATTTTATAGATTTTATAGATTTTATAGATTTTATAGATTTTATAGATTTTATAGATTTTATAGATTTTATAGATTTTATAGATTTTATAGATTTTATAGATTTTATAGATTTTATAGATTTTATAGATTTTATAGATTTTATAGATTTTATAGATTTTATAGATTTTATAGATTTTATAGATTTTATAGATTTTATAGATTTTATAGATTTTATAGATTTTATAGATTTTATAGATTTTATAGATTTTATAGATTTTATAGATTTTATAGATTTTATAGATTTTATAGATTTTATAGATTTTATAGATTTTATAGATTTTATAGATTTTATAGATTTTATAGATTTTATAGATTTTATAGATTTTATAGATTTTATAGATTTTATAGATTTTATAGATTTTATAGATTTTATAGATTTTATAGATTTTATAGATTTTATAGATTTTATAGATTTTATAGATTTTATAGATTTTATAGATTTTATAGATTTTATAGATTTTATAGATTTTATAGATTTTATAGATTTTATAGATTTTATAGATTTTATAGATTTTATAGATTTTATAGATTTTATAGATTTTATAGATTTTATAGATTTTATAGATTTTATAGATTTTATAGATTTTATAGATTTTATAGATTTTATAGATTTTATAGATTTTATAGATTTTATAGATTTTATAGATTTTATAGATTTTATAAATTTTATAGATTTTATAGATTTTATAGATTTTATAGATTTTATAGATTTTATAGATTTTATAGATTTTATAGATTTTACAGATTTTATAGATTTTATATAATTTATGTGACTTTGCAGTGTAAATTTGTGGGGAAAAGCTTGATGATGATTTAAAAATTTAAGAAAAAGTAACATATACAAAGAGATGGAGGTAAACAGTTGTATAGAGAGATGAAAAGGACTAGGGTGTGTACAAAATGAGAATAAAAAAGAGCGTCGACCGGACTGCGGTTTCTCATCCTAAAATTTTGATCGTTGAACTTTTTTAATTAAATTAATTCTTTTGGTGTGTGCACACATAATGTGGTTGTTTCGGACAAATATTCAATAATGGCACAGCGGCGCGGCCGCGGCCCCCTGCTGAGCGGCGCTCACCTAGATCCCTTTCTCTGAAAACATCCGGCTGGTAATTGCATATACATGAGCGAATTTCATATTAATTTCTGATTATACCAAAATGAACGACCACAAAGCTTTTATATTACGATCGCACAAGCCTTAATAAGACCTGTAATCCGTACTCATATGGAAATAATCAGTGATATTACAACGCCTGTTGGCTCAACTGTCCAATCATGCCCTACTATCTGTTTGCTCTGACATTTAGGGCTTTAACATGGAAATTTTTAATGCCGTATTTAGGTTAAATGAAAATTTTTAATTGACCGGATGACACGCGCTGCAAACCTATTGCATTTTGTTTTGTTTCTATCGCCTAACGAGCTTTCTTCTTTCGAACACCGAAACTTTATACGCCAACGTTAGTTTAAATGTTCACATACAATGCTCACCGTTTTTTTTCTTAATACAAGGTGGTTTTTAAGGTTTTTTGTTGAAAATAACTTTAACAGATGACCAAAAGCGATTGTTTTGTTAATCAAAGTCGTGGTAAAGTAACCCTAAACATTGGGAACATCGATTAAAAAATGTATTATTATAAAAGTTAGTTCTCCCTTTTCATATTTAATATTCATCTATAATATCTGTCTATTAACCTTTTTTCCTTATCTTTTCTCCTTAAATGGTTTAAGATATTGATTTGAAAATAAAACTACATCTACAACAAACAAAATATATGTGTATAAGTTCTAAGAGAGCAAAAATCATTTGAATTGTGTTCATTTTTGCATAATAATAAACTTTAGTCATTTTTTAAGTAAGGAGCATACAACTTTTGAATACATTTTTATGTCAGTCCGCAATCTAACAATAACAAGAAGTTAATTCATTTCGAAAGCGCACAGTCATAACCGAAATATTTATATACACTCAAACTTATGAAATCATTGTTGAGGCCTTGCTAGGCAAAACTTGAACCATAATCCATATAAGAAAACTTTCTTATTGCAAACACAAATAAGAAAATGTCGCAATAAATGACGGAGATAGTGGAATTAGGGTGGCCATAAAGGGGGGAAGTTCGACCGCTGCGGAGGTGAATATTCCCGAGTAATTGTTGCCACGATGCAAATATCAGGAAACTGTCCTTCCACTCCATCGCTCAATTCGGAGGCCTAAGCTGAAAAGAAATCGACGATCAATTCGCGCTTTATTATTCATCATCGGCTCGGGCGAGCAAAAACAATTTCGTCCACACACACAGGTTTGGTGGTGATGAATAGTGGTGGTGCGCGTCGGGTAGACAGAAAATGAAAACTGAGTGAAGCGCCGATTACCGCTCAGTAACGGCTATGAGATTTTCATCAAGTATGCAAATGAAGGGGAAAATTACTTTTCCTATATAATCGTCATTATTTCGGCATTGACATCGGACCGCGTGTGATCGCATATTGCCCGTTTTTCAGTCGCCAACCCACGCCGAAAACACCCAACATGCAATATGTATTTTATCTAAACACCGGCTTTAGCATAATGCCCCCGTTTTAATACGCTGCCGGTTTATTAAAACTGACCGAATTACTTAAGTTGTTTATCTGAGTTTATATTTGGCAAAAAACGCACTGCTCCAAGAATAAAATTGCTTGTAATTTCTTGTAAAATGGTTTTCATTATTCTGAAACAACCTCAAATAAAGCACGAAGTTTGACACGTAAAGTATGTGCCCAAACTCTCCTGATGATTTGGGGTTACTGTATAACCGGAACATGAACCCCTTCCAGAATATATCGTATAATCCTTAAATAGGTTCAAATTTCTTCAAAATTACAGTAGTGGTCATAATTATAGCAACTTTTTAAAATATTAAACATTTATGTTAGGCTATAACTCTTTTATATAATGTGAACTGTAAAAATAATATTGAAATGCATTTATTAAGAGCATCATTTCTTCAACATATGGAAGGAAATTGTTATTATCTATATGCCAGTACAAGTTTACACCAAAAGAATTAAAGCACCCTCATAAAATAATTGAACAGCCACGGTGTTTCACTGAGGGCATCACAAACTTTTTGTATAGTC
The DNA here is from genome assembly GCF_024364675.1 of Aethina tumida. Taxonomy (NCBI): domain Eukaryota; kingdom Metazoa; phylum Arthropoda; class Insecta; order Coleoptera; family Nitidulidae; genus Aethina; species Aethina tumida. The sequence goes on along the minus strand of NC_065437.1, from coordinate 14,577,048 downwards.
TTATCTCTGTAGAATGTTTAACATGATCAGAACCATCATCATCACTTTTCTTCAGTGTTCTGTGTTTCAGTGAATGTTATCCAAGTCAAAATTGATCATTTCTAGTAGAAACCAGAGTTTTCCTTGTAAATCTGAGGTCAAACAAACCCCCATCCATTAACTACCATCCCACAGTCCTTGAACTAATTTCAGAAGGTTCCATTTCCTCCAGGTTGGCTTTAATTTAAGTTGACGAAAAAATTGGATTGTTTTTTAACATCCAAGTTATCTGATTTTCTTTCAAGTTTTTCAAACTCTCACATTATTTTGTATAGTTTGTATAATTTTGGGCATTGAAAAATAAAAAAGTACAGACTTATTAAAGGAAAAAAAATAATTATTAAAGAAAAAATAATAAACATGAAAGTGGCATCCAATTCAAATAGTACAGCTCATATTTTAAATTTTCATTTTTTCGTTTGTTAAAAACACCTTTTTGTGAATCATTTAATTCAAGATTCACTTGTTATTTTTGAAATTATTTTCAATACGTGATTTTTTTGCACACATCGAAAATCACAATCGCCTGTCGCCGTGATTTGTTTAAAAACGTCGGTAACCTTTGTAGTTTTTATCTGACGTTACTTTGGCAAAGTATCGAACAGGGTGATGTGGGAGGTACAGATCAGCGCAATCTGTTGCGTTCACGACGTTTACCTAATGGTCCCCATATACGATTACGTTGAATATTTTAGTTGGGCCCGGATTACCATAATGACATTACTTTGACGTTGTTATGAGAAACAAAACGTCATACGCTATGATGAATTGGATGCTGGCGCACATTTTTACCCTAATACACATGTTTCGAGGAAATTTATATTTTCAGGGGGTTGTAAACACCGTATTTTACTAGCAAATATTTGTGACACGCCAAAAGAGCAGTTAGATCGCTCTATTTTTTAATTACGCCGAGTTATTAACCTCGGATCAAAAGTCTTTCGGGCAATAAATGACCCGGGCAGCCAAAGATGTAATATCACGTACCGAAATATAAAAGGAAACCTTTTTAACGCTTATTTCGAGACTGGACCAGGATATGAGAGCCAGGTTATTGAAATGTTGACTCTATGCTAATGAAAGAGGCAGGTTTAAGCCAAACCACCCTCTGTTTTCCGACTTGCCCTGGTCATCAAACACAACGGTGGTCAAATGAGTTTTTGAAACACGCCCACATTTTACTAATTGACCTTTAATCTTCTATTCGCTTATTACGATGTTAATACCCCTGGTATTTGTTTCTATTATTTTTTTTGAGCCACAATAAAAATTTACATACCGTGAAATTACAGCCAACGTTTTGAACACTAACCTAATTTACTGTTTATTTTTGATTTCAAGGATGCCCTCACAATTGTTTTTTATCCAATTAAATTCTATAATATTTATTACAATTTAACTACGATAAAAACAACACTGTACTTTGTATCATGTAAATTCAAAGAAGCAGCATTATTCATCTGTGATAAGATTAACAGTGGCCACTGAAGATACGAATGAATAATATTGTTATTAATAAATCACCTCCACTGAAAACACAAAGGTGACTAAAAACTAAACCAAACAATAAACAGTACAGCTGCTACGCAAAATATAAAAAGTGCTCGAAAGGGGACATAATAAAATTCATTTTATTATTTACCCCGAACAAGATCTGTACGACAAACACAACGAAACAGAAACAGTAGTACATGTGGCATGTAAATACAAGTTTAATATTAATAAAGTAGCCGATGTATTAGCTAACATCAGTTGCCTTTGTAAAACATGTCATATTTCTCGATTCTTGGCTCTTTATGAAAGACATATTACATGCAGCTCACAATGTCAACACGGTTCCATCTAGTTTTATAAAAGGCGGGGATGCGAAACCGGGCGATTTTTGGACCCGAAATGAAATGAATCCTCCTCGCTGTATCTCCGTGTTTACGTGAATGTTTTAATGTTTATTACATGTTGAAAGCGTATTTTTTTGTAACATCATAAACTAATTAGTTCAGCAAATAAATTGAGAGAGGTCAGGTCCAATTTTATGTATATTTTATTAGAGAAATCGTAATTTATACAATTATTCATTTTCTATCTAAATCAAAATAACTTCTAGTTGAATTAAATTTTAAATTAAACAGACATTTGAAATTAAATTCCACGACTCTTTATTTAATAATCACAATTCGTCTAATTCTAATGTTTTTTGGTGTTGCAATCGAGACTTCGCGTGTTTCCATAACTTTTCAATTGGATTTAGATCCAGACTTTATGCTGGTCAATTGAGAACTTCAACTTTATTATATTTTAACTAATTTTGAACAAATTCGGATACATGCTTTGGATTATTATCATCTCTCATCTTTGTAGATGTTACCAGTAATTTACTGTAATGGTACTATGCTACACCAAGAAAACGAATCTCAAAACATCACGTTTCCTCCTCCGTGCTCCAAACTTTATGTACTGTTTTTTGGACCTGAACTTATTTGGAAGATGAATTAATTAATTTTTTATTTGCCTTGTAGACAACCAAGGATATTTACTGATTTTTCTAATTCGTCTCTCTATAAAAGGAATTGGTTTTTTCTTGTATTTTCCAATGAGTGTGTTGTTTCTTATTTGTTATTTGCATTATAAACTATTTTTCGAAAGCATCTTAAAGCTTTCAGCAACGTTAGTAATAGTGATAGACCTTGATTTTTCATATTAATTATTATTCCATTTTTCTCTGGTGTACAATTTCCCTTTTTTCTCACTGAAAGTAACATTCACAACTCATTTTCAAATGAGTGTGTTGTTTTTTATTTGTTATTTGCATTGTAAACAATTTTTCGAAAGCATCTTAAAGCTTTCAGCAACGTCAGTAATAGTGATTGATCTTGATTTTCATATTAATTATTATTCCATTTTTCTCTGGTGTGCAATTTCTCTTTTTTCTCTCTGAAAGTAACTTATTCAATAAAATATCGTTTGAAGGTGTTGCTTCTTTGGCTAATCAAATCAGACTTATATGTGCTCTAAAGTAATAACTAAAAATGCAAAAAAACGCATTGAATATTGAAATATATTCGTAAATTTACTAAACAAATTTTAGATTAAATTCTTCTGAGAAATATATTACAAAATGTTTAATTTTAAATTTAATGCTATTTTTTCTTGGTCAATTTAAAAATAAAAGTTTAACAACATTTTAACTTTAATTAATTCTGTAAAAACTACTCTGAAGAAGAAGAATAATAGAATTTTCTTAATTCTTCATGAATTTTCTATTGAATTTTCACTACAAATTTGAAAACTGTCTTTAGGTTTGTATGTGAGAAAAATGAGACTGTGATATTAAATGGTCATTTTTGAATAATTAAATTTAAATAAAAATGTAGTAAATTATTCAAAAATTACAAAAAACTTATACCTCCATATTTTAATTTCATATTCTTAATGTAAATTAGTCATTACAAATATTTGGTTAAAATATAATGAACAAATCATTTCTGAAATGAATAAATTATTAATATTTTTTTCTAATATAAAAATCTAAGTACAAACAAAAATGTAATAAAAAAATAATTTAATTTAATTTAATTAATATTCTAAATATTTATTGAACCTTTCGATTATTGTTTGCCGTATTGCAGTAATGAAAGGAAAAAACCGGAAGTTCATTTGATGGTTCTTCAACCCCTGAATTGCGAACGATGTCCCATAAATGTATCATATCCGAACCCGAATCCCGTACTTCTGTTATATGTAGACCATCTATCAAATGACCATTCACGTAGTCCCCACGACAGAGTGGTATATTGCGGAAAGTAATTCATCACAATAAGAATAAATAAGGAGACAAGAGAGAGCATTAGTCCTTTGTTATCTAATATCCCACGGTGTGTCTTTATTATTCATTTCATATCGCAAAGAAAAATGTTGCTAGCAGCGGAAAAATCCATTGTTTAGTGCACGAAATGGAACGAAACCGTATTTGGAAAACATCAAACTCTAACCCCATTTCGTAGCGTGAAAGAAACAGACGCACTTCCTGTGCGGGACGTTGGGGGGATGGGCGGGAGACCGGCCGGCGGCTACGGTGGCTGGCCGGCCCTCGGTGTCTTCCATTGCAAGTGGCTAATGCAGTTCTTTTCTCTGCAGCCATTCCTCATCTCTTTTGTTCGGTAGAGGTGATAATGACACAGCACCAGTATATCCGGCCAACTTTGCGCCAATGTTGTTTTGAGATGCTTTCAAAGCGCTACGGGTCACTCGTTGATTTAATATAATAGGTATATTGTGGTCGCGGCGCGAGGTAACTTTCGGCTCGCACTTATGTGGCGCCTCCGGTCATTGTTATGCCATTTCACCGGCTCTGCCTTTTTGCCGCCCTTCTTTATGAATTACGCCTCCAATTTTTAACACTGACCAACCATGTAATTTACATTTATCCTTTATTATTAAACTTTTGGCTCCGCGGCGTATCTTAGATATTATGGCCTAAGAGACTCTTTGCACTCGTTCGGCTATTCGGCTACGCTCCGACTAGATTTATATCCCATGCGATCCCGGCTTTTTCTGCAAATAATTCTCTTATTCAGTTTTATGGCATTAAATAAAACGTGATCATTTGTTATTGTCTCTGTAAAAAACTATAACGATGATTAAAATATATTTAGAAAAAAATCAATAAGTCCAGCGACAAAAGTACTTGAATGTTCTTTTATACAAGTATAACAGTATTGTACCTACTTATTTTTATCTGTTACTTTTGGACGGTTTCTTATTATTGTACAATTTCCAATGTTAGATTGTATCTCATACGATCCCCTTTTAAGATGTAATCACAATATACTATGATTACTGTTATGACAATAAAAATTATTTATTATATGGAACTGAACTGAAGAATAACTGTAAAAAATATGTTTTTTTGTGAAAGTTTGAAAGGAATAAAAGACACAAAAAAAATATATTAATAATTCACGTTTTTTGTTAATTATTTAATATTATACAGTGCGACTCACCTAACTTATTCATTAGAAGGCTATGAAGAAATGACTGATAATTTGACTATTTTTCAAATTTATTTTATTTCATTTCCGGTTTCGCCAGAAGTGAATCTTGTTATTTTCAATGGAACACTCTGTATATTTTTGGATTTCTAAATTCTACATAAATTGCAAATAAAATAACTCTACCTAAACCCAAAAGTTTTTGAGTTTTTAAGTTTTTTCCAAAAATTTTCATAAATTTATAGGTCTAAGTAAAAAGTCTGTAAATCCACCGATACTAGAAAGTTCATTTTTGACATACACGTTAACCAAGGACCATCTTATAAGGAACCATAATTAATACATGCAACATACGTACAGGGTGTTCGTTATTTATGTATGTTTTAGCACAAAATTAGCAGTTATAGAGACTGCCGATAGAAGTGAAAACAGACCTTTTAGTATTAAAATTTGAAATTCCATAACGTTTGAATTAAAATTAACAACATCAATCTGATTTTTATATCTATTGACACTCCGAGCAACAATTATATGCATATTTATATGTTTTTTTATTATTCAAATATATTACGGGCTGTCCAAGATCATGACAAAATATAAATACAATTCAATTGAAATAACAATTAATATATAATCATATTATTTATAGATAGTATTTATTTGTATTTACTTAAATTTCAATGTACTTGATTTTTAACATTATTTTAATTGTTTGCATCATTGTCATCATTAATTTCAACAATACTTAGTTTTGTACCTTCAACTATTTCATTTTGTTCTAAAAAAGATACAATAGACTTATGGTAATTAAGGAAACAAATGAAAATGATTCAAATTTATCTAAGTATTGCGTAAAAACAATATCGATTGTCATTGTCATTTTACATTTTGTAGTACTGAGTTTTCGATCATTGGACATGGCCTTTCAAATAATAATCAAACAAAAACGCGGCTAAAAAAGTTTTCAATTCAATTCAATTATATTTAATATTAAAAAACCTTTATATTAGTATAAAGATTTGCTATACTTACATAAACTGAATATTAACAAAGATCTTAATAAAAATGTAATCTTATCAGTACTACTATCAGTACACATAGAAAAATGAGCTTTATCATTACATTTTTGGTAAAATTTCTGTTAATTCATGTATATAGAAATCGAAATATTTTTAATATACTAATATATAATTATACTAAAACATACATAGTGTTCGATTGTTTTAAGATACACAAAATTAAACATAAATAACGAACACCGTTTTGGCATCAAAATTGATGGTTTTAGTTAAAATATCCAAATTTTTAAGGAAAACAAAATGATCAATCAACTATTGGGTTTGATTATAATCATTTTATTTACAATTGTTTGTAGAATTTAAAGTTTTAAAAATATACGTGTCCCATTAAAAATAATAAAGTGATGTCATTTTCACCAAAACTGGATATGTAAAAAGTAGTTCAAATTAAGTTATAAATGCATTTCCAATCAATACCTTTTTCATTCATCATAAACTTGTGATGAATAAGGTATTTCATAAATTATTTTCCAATTTAAAATGTAGTGGAAATATACATTTTATAATAATAATAATAATATAACAGGTGAATAAGATTAAAAAAGCCAATTCTTGTGATTTAATAATAATAAAAAACTTTTTATTTATCTTATAGATTTTGTTTTTTGATATTAAATGGTCAATTAAAATAAATAATAAACTAGTAGCATAATAATTCTGGTGCCTTCTAAACATCAAAATGTAATTTTAGATGGTGTCATGAAAATCTGGACGTATAATCTAATAAAACAATTTCATCCATTTGCTTCAAAATCACAACTAAAATAGTACAACGTAGTGCAAACAACGTTAACTATCATAAATCAAGGACTAATCTAATTTTTGCCTGGTAGGTATCCTAGTAGTTGATGTATCGAGAATAAATAGCGTTCTCACCCTTTTCAGAAAGGGCCCGAAGTGTGGGGACATAATGACAATAATGCGAAATCTAATTACAAAAAATAAATCGCGTACGGGATGCTGAGAATGACAAAGGCCTACGTGGATCGGTCCCCAATAGTATAGTATCTGTGGGAATCAGAACGCAAACACAAATGATTCATTGTGCCGGGGATTTAAGGTCGCGTGCCACTAGAATTAGACTTTAACGGCCACGTGCTCCAAGGTATGCGATTAGTGCGGAACACTGTGACATCAATCAACGGTAAAGTGCAGATAACGAACCGACGCTGCGATTCTCCACACATCTATTCCAATTCCTCCCTTATCGGTGGATGCGATCGGCCAGTTTAATTGTCCGCATACCTCTTTTGCCCGTTTGTCCGTTTTAATCATTCGATTCGATTTACGGCTTATCGAACTTTGATTCCTTGCAAATTATTTTTAATTACGACCTCCTGAAATGGTTATTGCATTATGGACGACGGGTCTCGCTATCGGAAAGTATTCGGCGTGATGGCTGTTGGAATTGGACGTCGTCACGTATCAAGGGAGCAGTCGGCGGCAGTTGGCATACTTGTTTGGGTCATTAGTGTGTCTTGGGACTGGGTGGAAGGATAGATATCGTTATTTATCTTAAGAATGTCTTGCTTCTGTGACCGCAGCTCGGCCGTGATCTGGTGTGTGGTCCTCTGCGGATGTCCCCTCCTTCCTATGTCAACTCTGTTTGCACTTCGACAAGTTCCCCGCAAAACCGGATCTGATATGAGGAATGAAGGGTTGTTTTCGTGGTTTCATCAATTTCGTCTTGGCCTTCTCAGCTCCCTGACTTATCTCTACTTGTTATTGTGCCCATTTCGGTCATAAGATTGTGTGCCTCTCGAAGATTTACTCAAACAAGTTCCCTAATACATTAAATAGATGGGACGGGCTCACTTGAGGCGAATTAAGATTGCGGTATTACTAACTTAACTACACAGATTTCAACTAGCACTAATATCGGGATGAAAACTTACCCCCTGCCGTTACAACAAATTCCTACAAAAACATTAATCATTCGATAAGCAACAATAGTAAAAGTTAGACAAACAACGTATTTCTCTGTGCTAACAAAACGAGGAACAATGGACCACGAGTCCGTTTTAAAAACGCGTCCGCATCAAAGGGTGAAAACAAAAAGGCATGAGAAAAAGTCAGAGGTGTGACATAAAATTATCATAATCATTAATAACCGAATTAATCCCGACCGACTGGCTTTTGTGTCTGTCTGTGTGTCGAATGGATGGTATGGGAGACGTGTGTCCGGCTCGCTCTGCACGTCACCCCATACAAACGTACCTAGGACATCCCGACTGCAAGGTAGGGGAGTCGAAGTTAAAGGGATGTGCACCCCTGTGGAACTAATCGCTGTATAAGTTGTCGGATGGCGAACCGTTTCGTACGTACGGCCTTGAATCAATCAAACGATATTGGAGTTTCAGTGCAGCAACGATAAAAATAAAATATTGCAATCGAGATGCTCTTTGTATGATTCTATAAATATTTATTAGGGGTGGTCAGTTTTTACTGACGAAATTGTGAGTTGAACACAATTAGAATTATCAAGATTTGGAATGATTTGAGTTATTACTATGTTATCATTTGATAAGAGATCCAATAAAAAACAGGATATTGATATTTATGTTACTGATATATTTTTACTGTAAGTTTCTTTCCCCTGTATTATATCTTTTATTTAAACAATAAAATTTATTCTATTATTATCATACAAACATTAAATAAGTTACTTTTTTGTCAATAAATTAATAAAATATAGAGTATATCAGTTTTATTATGAAATAAAAATACAAAAATTAATTTTATTCTAGGTCTTTAGAATAGACAAAATTATGTCTAAAATAAGGAAAAAACAATTTTAAAATAATAGATAAAAAAATTACAAAAAAGAGAAAAAAATCTGTTTTTTGTTTAAACTATATTAGTTTATTAATTATTCATAACTAAATTATTTACTTTTTATAAACGCAGGTGAAAAACATATTCTTACCTATATAATTTGTATAACTTTAACTAAAATAAAAGAAATGATAATACAATATTTTATGTAGAATGAATATTGATTTTAGGTATTTTGTCTTTCAAAAATATACAAAATCATGATTAAAATAAGAAATTTTAATATTTAATAGATTTCAGTTTCTTAACTTAAACATTCTTATGTTTAATTGAAAAATAATTATAAAAGAAATTTTACCAGGAAATAAAAAAAAAATAAAAGAAAAAATAAACCTTTTTATTCCAAAAATGTTTGGAATAAAATGGTTTATTAATAATTAATAATAACTAAAATATTTACTTTTTCTAAACGAAAGAGAAAAAAATATTTTTACCAAAATAAATGTATTTATACCTTTAACTAAAATAAATGAAATGACAATACAATATTTTATGTAGAATGAAAAGATTCAGTTTTTACTAAATATATGAAATTTATTATAAAAAAAGTAAAATAATTTGATTTTAGGTATTTTGTCTTTCAAAAATATACAAAATCATGATTAAAATAAGAAAAAAAAACAATTTTAATATAATAGATTTCTATTAGAATTTTTTCATTGAAAAATAATTATAATAAAAGAAATTTTATCAAGAAAAAGAAAAAAATCAATTTTTTTTTGTTTACAATAACATGGTTTATTAATAATTCATAACTAAATTATTTACTTTTTCTAAACGGGGGAGAAAAATATATTTCTACCTAAATAAATGTATTTATAACTCAACCACGATACAATATTTTATGTAGAATGAAAAAAACAATTTTAATATAATAGCTACAAAATTTTTAATTGAAAAATAAATATAATAAAAGAAATTTTACCAAAAATATAAGAGAAAGTTAAATTTTGAGTAAATTATATTTTATAAAATAAAAAAATATTTTGTTTTTACTGAAATATAAAATAATAAAATGTCAAATTTATTATGAAGTCGAAAATTAATTTTATTTATTAATCATGTCTAAACTAAGGAAAAAACAATATAATATATTTCAGTTTCAGAAATTTTGAAAAATAATCATAATAAAAAGTTTTTTGTTTGGATTAAGGAGGTGCTTTTCATAGTATCTAAAGAATTTTTTTTGCAAACGAAAGTGAAAAATTTATTTTTGCAAATATAAATGTTTTTTAACTAAAACGAAAGAAATGAAAATTAAGTAATATATATTTCGTGAAATATTTTGGTCTAAAATGAAAAATTTCAATTTTTACTGAAATAAAAAATAATTAATAATCAAAATTAAAAATTGAATAATAATTTCCAGACAAGAAAATAGAAAGATACGAATGTGAAAACTGGTGCATTTTATCATTTATTTTTTGAAAACGATTTAATATAAAGTATTTCATTCCATTCCGAACAAAATCGTTAATACTCACTAATGAATAATTGTAATTAAATATTAATTATGTGAAAAAGTTTGCCCGGATAAATGTGTCAATAAATCACTGCGCTTAATAATTTTTTCGTCCGCCAAACAGCCAAAGTGTAACTTCGCAGCGAATCCATCAGGAATTACTTAATGAAATTATGATTTGGGATTAATGGAATGGATAACGTAATAGGAGCGGCAGTTTTTGTTTTGCATTTTAGCAAACTAGCGTAGGAACGGGCGCAACTTGTAGAAACACATTTAGGAAGAACAATCCATCCATCATTGTTGAAGGTAAGTCAGCTATTAATAATTGTATTTATAACGGAGGACCGCATCATTGCTCCCGTTTCTTCAGATGACGCTAATGCGGATGACTCACGGGCATTATCGCACCCTTGGTCGCTGTGTAATTAATCCGCTTACGCTCCAGAGTCGCCCTTTTTTTACGTGAGTAAATTAGCTTTTCCACTGACAATTGACACACGTTCCACACACACACACCGCTGTATTTTGATTGTAGGGACGCCGGATAATCCGACGCATTTCACACTCCGATATAAAAGCGAATTTAAATTAAACGACGCAACTCTAATATCACTTTTTTATCATTATCGACTCTATCGTTCGGACGCAGACTTTTCACCGATCAACCCTTTTATTTATTACTAATTAACTCGGCGTTGTGTCTAATGGTGAACGTTAAAATCAAAATAGTTTTTGTCCGTGGTTCATTTTAATATTTGATCTGGAGGAACCGAAGAGTGGCGGACGATAAATCACAATTAAATCGACTGGGGGATCATGTGCCAGGTTTACTTAGAGCGTTTCGTAACGGTTCAGTTCAGGCGCGTGTATTGTTATTGCTGACAGATTTGTAGGCGCAGGGATGATTTGTGCAACGATATTTGTTTTCCAGTATTTATATTCGGTGCATTTCCACCGGAGTGTTTACCGTTCTAAAAATAATTGCGGCCGCGATTAATCACTGTTTTTCGTTTGATGTATTGTTTTTTCCAAGGGCCATTCTTATGGAATATTATCTGATTTGGTTGTAAATCTTGTAAAAGTCGTATATTATGCCGGATGATATTTTTGTATAAGTATTCGTATAAATCAAAACGTGTTTGTTGTAATTTCCACGAGTTTTAATGCATTCAGTAAATATTAATGTATCTACTGAATACGTAAAATCTGCATCACATTTGTCAAAGCGTTCGTAGATAATGTGCGTAAATCAACTTTTCCCTAATTTCCCATTTTCCTAAGCCACGGTCACAGAACTATCTTTTATTAATGATCTGGGGGGGTTATATTTTTTCTTTGCGTCACATAAATTGCAGAGTAAATCATTGTCGTGTGCGAATCCGTAAATTGTTATTCTTTTCCTGGACGCGCATCGACAGAAGGGGGATCCATTGTTAGTGACTATTGAGTGCAAGATCGTGGAGAATAGGTGAACAATTAAACTTCTATTCTCATGCACGTGGTCCGATAAACATGCATTCGAGCATACGCACTTCGGGGGGTTGAATGCTATCCGTATAAAAACAGGCATAATAATGAGTTCGTTATACTTGGATCCACTAGAGTCTGAGAACATCACCAAACCTTTTTCACCAACCATCACTGCATCAATTTTATTTGTTTTTTTTTTTCTATCAATTATTAATCCATTCATGACCACTATATTTCAAGAGTTTATTTTATATTTATTTATACTAATAAGAAACTATGCTAATAACTAAAATATTTTAATATAAAAGAATTTATATTTTGAAAATTAACTTTTCTTAAAATTATTGATTATAATCAAAATAAATAATAGAAAAAAAATTTAACAAAAAAATAAAATTGCAAAATTGTTTTTTGAAAAATTATTATTAATTAAACAAAAATAAAAATGGAATTTTGAGTAAATTATGATTGATGAAAAAAAATTATTTAAATTGGATTATTTATTATATTTATTCAAGTTTTTTTATAATTTAGTAATTAAAGAGAATGAAAGAAGAAGATGAATGATATTTTATGAAATAAAAAGGAATAAGGTCAGTTTTATGAACCAAGAAACGATTAGGTTTTTTTGATAATCACTACTATCTGAAGTGAAATAAAAAAAATGTTGTTTTCAAATAAAAAAGGGAAAAGCTAGTTTTTGAGAAACAATTTATTACTTTTTTTTGAAAATGGAAAGAAAAAGAATTTGAAGAGTATAATTTATAATTTAAAAAAAATGTTTTATAAAATAAAACGGTTTTTTTGAAAAAATATTAGTAATTAAAGGAGAATTAAAAGAGAATTTTGTATAAATTATAATTGATCAGATTTTAAATAAAAAGGGTAAAAAAGACATTTATTATTTTTTTATATATTAGACTTTGTGAACATTAATAATTAAAATGAGGAGGAAGAAAAGGAGGAAGTAGAAAAAATATAAATCATATGTTTTTGAAATAAATAAATAAAAATAATATTTTATGTAGTAAAATGAAATAAGGTCAATTTTATAAAACAAGAAACAATTTATTAAGTTTTATTTGAAAAAATTATTACTAACTAAAGGACAATAAGAAGAGAATGATTAGGAACAAAAATATATTTTTTATTAATTAAAAAAAAGGAAAAGTTAATTTTTGTGTAACAAAAATTAAATAAAATTATTTGTTAGTTTCTTTTTTTTGAAACTTAATAATTAATATGGCAAAAAAAGAATTATAGTATACAGTATAAATTATATGAAAATTATAAAAATATTTAATAAAATAAAAAAGTCAATTATTTTAAATAAGCTATGATTTATTAGTTTTATTTGAAAAATTATTACTAACTAAAGGGAATTTTGAATATATTGTGATTAGTGAGAAAAATATATAAATAAAATAAAAAGGATGAAGTTATTTATTATTTATTAAGTGATGGAGACAGGAATTTTAAGAATTAAGAAAAAATAACAGTAAATTATGATTGGAGCGTAAAAAAATATGAAGAGTTAATTTTTGTATAATAAGAAAAAGTATGTTTTATGAAATAAAACGAATGTCAGTTTTTAAAATAAAAAACAATTTATAAGGTTTTTTAAAAAAACATTAACTAATGTAAAGGGTAATAAAATAAAATAACTTAGAGTAAATTAATTTTATTGGAGAGAACCAATATATTTTTTTAATTAAAAAGGAAAAGGTATTTTTTGTGTAATAAGAAACGATTTAATTATTGTTTTTTTTTTTTTGAAAATTAATAATTATAGTGATGGAAAGAAAAAGAAGTATGTTTTATGGAATGAAAAAGGAATAAGTTCTGTTTTACGAAACAAGAAACAATTTATTAAGTTTTTTTCAGCGACTAATTAAAATGAAATAAAAAGAGAAAAGTAAATTTCTGTGTAATAAAAAATGACTTATTTATTAATTTTTTTCATAGATTCCTAAATTTTAATAAAATTATTAGATATATTTAATTTAATCGCAAAGATTGTTTATAATTTTTCATGTGGTATTTCACAATTACAAATAAACAATCTGACAATTTTTGTATCTCATAAAATATCTCAATGGACAACATGTTGATAATATATTTGTTTTGATGATCAAGTGAATGCTATCATCGAATGAACGAAGCGAAATAGTTTTATGTGCCACACAATTCCGGTGCCAATTGGCCAGTTATAAAAAAAAAGCCGAGACAAAGAGGTAAGACGACGGGGGGAATTAAAAGACGAAAATATTGGCGAAAGGGAGAGGAGTTTGTTTGTCGTAGTCGCGTCGGTGTCAGCACGTGTTCGGATAACCTGTGGTGCGCGTCAACATTAATTAATTGATCGTATTGTCTGGAAAGCAATTACCTGCGTCCCCGAAACGGTCTCTGTTTTTGCTCCGACGAAATATTTCATCTTTCTGCTTCTGGTCGCTGGACATCCGAACAAAGGCCATACCTTCTCTATAAAAATGTATTTACGCCTTCCTGCACATCAATTAAACCACAACCGGACTCGACGACTGACCATTAATTTTTAATTAAAAAACTGTCCCGCTCCAAAAGCGACTGCTTCCTTTAATACTCTTTTCGTACAGAAAAAAAGTTTGCACGTGAGATGTCCGATCCAATTTTATGGATGAGGATTCTTTCAATTTGTTTTTAACCGTTTCACTCCTCCCTAGCTTCTGTACAATTTCCTCTGCGTCCCAAAGTTTTCCTCAAAATGTTCCAGATTGTGTCATAATTAAAAAAATTCGAACTGCGTAACACTAATTAAGTCCACGAGTATATTTTCCTCGATATAAATACGTTTTAGTAGTTTATTACACTTAAGATAAAGCGAATTTTTAATATACGTTCCAGTTAATTTTAATTAAACATCAACTATGACGTGTTAATTTGACCCCGTATGAAATCATTAAGTGGCCTAACATATTTATTCACCAAACAGATGTACAATCTGCTCTCAATTGGTTTCAAGAATACGTGTGGGTAATTTACAATTTTTAATTGCGATAACGAGTTAAAATATGCTTTAAATTGGGACCTGCATTCATTAATTTGTTGGCTAACAAACGGCATTTGTTAAATAAAATGTTTTTAAATTTTAAATTACGTCTGATACATATCGCTCTATTAATAAGTAGAATCGGAGATAAGTGACGGGTTAAAATGGGAAAATAGGCGCGGAATTAAAACAACCACGGGCCAGTTAATGTAAACTTCCCTATTATTGTAATCTAGTTGTTAAATAAGGTTTATATAAAGTCTTGATGACACGATGGCGTGTTGTTATACGCAACGTGTTGCCAATCTGTTCGACAATTGCAAAAAGATGTCACGTAAAATGGAGGTCAGATATATTGTAAATATCCGTACCATGCTACGCAGACAAAAACCGATGTTTAAATTTAGAGCAAATTTTTAATTTAAAACTTCTATTGACTTTCCACTGTCGAAATTGAAGTAGACCAATTAAGATCAATCAAAAATCGTTTAATAAGACATCAACGTGCAAGGGGATAAAGAATGCGTGCCCGTATGCACTTTCGTCTCCCTCAATCGACGTAGGTAGGGAAAATAATCACGGGACAACAGGAGAGACTGGCAGCTGCAGGTACGAGAATTAATCAGGACCAATTTAGGCATTTGTTCTCGCCCGTATCCGACATGGGGGTGCCACGATCGCGGGGCTCACGTGAAGGTGACGGGAGGGACGCGGATCATCTCACCTCGCGAGTTCGCGTGTGCCGGAATTGGGTTAAGTGGGTCGGGGGTAGATTGGCTTGATAACGTCTAATTTGAACGTCGACCGGCAACAGTTGGCCCCTTTTTGAAAGTTCTTTTCACTGTCTGGATGGCTCTTACATTAGCAGAACAAGAAACGTTTTTTTGTTATTGATTATTAATTGTGTAATGTTTCTCAAATAAATTGAGTTGGGTGAAAAAGATTTAGCAATTGGAAGGAGCTATTTATTATTATATTTTGAGCGTATATTTGCGGTGGAAATACATTGTACCGGGCAAATAAAAGTATAATAAATCACCTTCGCCCCCGCCTTAATTTCATGAAGCAATCAATTTCAGAGGAGCAATAAAAATAATATAAACCTGCAGACGTGGTGTCAATTGCATTTTTATGCTTTATTTCGCGAAAGAGAACAGAAGAACAACACATAAATAAATTTCGTCGGCGTTGGAAAACGCTTCGGAGTTTGATTACAGCACTTTAATTCAATATCGAAGTATGCATAGAATTTATGCTCTTAAATACACCGAAGCGTCTCAAACTTTTAATCAATTTTCTAACATGAAAAAGAATCCCGAAATATTTCGCCCATTCGTTTTAAGTGGGAGCGCGAATATAATATCCGGAGTACGGGCACCAAAGAAAAGGGAAATGCAACTTGTAATCTCATCAGAATTAACAGATACACAGCATAATAATAAGGTGGGATGCTGTCGGACTGGAGATTCATGTTTTACAACTTTTACAACTCGTTAATTGCCGGGGGGCGCAAAGATTTTAACTATTGTTATTCCACTTTCACGTGAAACGATGATTTGTTTCACTTCGATTAATTTAATTAAGCTTTCTTACAAATTTTTATTTAGACTGAAATTATAATTTCTTTGTTGTTAAATCAATTTAGTTCAAGTTTGTTTTGGCTACAAATGAAATATTAAACTTTGTTTCGTTCTGTTGAAACTGATGAAACTTATAATTTTTCCTGAAACAATGAATATTTTGAAATTCAACCTAAATAAAAAAGGCAATTAATAAAATTAGACAAACTAATGGTACCTGATTAATTAATTATATTATAAATACAAATTTCTTAGATTAAGCTAATTTGTCTCATTTGTAAATAAAATAATAAAATAATTATTATACAATTTTCAGTGAAGTTGGTTCAATTCTTTCAAATTTTCTTCTAGTAGACCTAGTTTCCTTGAATATTCTGAAATTATATTTTTTCAATCCATTCAAAAATAAATTAAAAAACAAATATCAATATCAAAATTGGTCAAAGTAGTGGTACTCCATGAATTATGTACCACAAACAAAAATATCGTAGTTAAAGCTTATTTAATCATCTACAAATGAATTTATAAAATAATTATAATAATTTTAGGTGAAACTGGTTAAATTTATTATAATTTTTTTGACGTTTTCTTTGTTAATTCAATTATCATTCTTACAAATTTTTATTTACTGAAAAATACAGTTTTATTGAACATTCCGAAATTATATTTTTTTCCAATTCATTTATAAATAAATGAATGAATAAATAAAACAAGTCAATTAATAAAATTTCTGGTTAATTTAATAAATCATTCTAACAGTTTTTTATTTACTGGACTCAAAATTACAATTTTATTGAAAATTCCGAAATTATATTTTTTTCATTTCTTTAATAAATAAATGAATGAATAAATAAAACACGTCAATTAATAAAATTTCTGGTTAATTTAATAAATCATTCTTACAGATTTTTATTTGGTGGGGTGAAAAATATAGTTTTATTGAAATTTCCGAAATTATATTTCTTTCAAATTGCTTTAAAAATAAATTAATGAATAAATAAAACAAAAGACAATTAATAAAAATAGCCACTTTTGTGGTACTCAATGAGTTTTATCTATAATACAAATGAAATAATAATTAATAATTTTGGGTCAAACTGATTAAAATTTTTATAATTTTTTCAGCATTCCCCGGTTAATTTAACTAATCATCCTTACCAATGTTTAATTAGTGGTCTGAAAAATGCAGTTTTTTTTCAAATTTATGAAGTTATATCACTCCGTTTAAGAATAAATGATTAATAATAAATAAGTTTATCAAACCACGTACACCAACATCTACATGGAGAAATAAATACCATTTGAAAAAAAATATATTTGTTTTTGGTCAATTTTGTTAAAGACACTACAAATCATTGCACACAATGTATTAATTAAACTCTACTTTACACATAAATTTATTCGTTCTTAAATCAATTTAGTCAAACATTAGTTTTATCTACATATGAAATAATAAAATAATTATTCCAATTTACCAAATATTGATGGAATTTCTTGAAATTTTCCTGATATAATGAATATTTTAAAATCCAGCATAAATAAAATAAAAGTGAATTAATAAAAAAACTAATGATGAATAATTTTTTTTTATATATTTCTTAAAATTTTTCATAAATTCACTTTTCAATTTTGTTAAACTTATTACAAATCAAAATAAAAAATAAATCTGTGATCTTCATAATTTACTTAGTTGAATATTATCTTATTAGAACTTCTATGTTACTTTAATCTAGTAAATAATAAAAATAGTTTTTGCCTAAAACGCGACATTTTTTATAATTTAAATATTACGAATTTTTCTAAATTCTGACTGAAAATAAATGATGGATTATAGGATTAATTAAATCAAAGTGGTAGGAGATAACAAAAGAAATAAAATTTGCAAATTAATTCGATTTAATTATAAATATTATCGCAAATAAACAACTTATAATATAAAAAAAATAGAAAAAAAAATAATTTTGAGAAAAAGCCCATTACGAAAATGGGAATAACCGTAAAACTTAATGCAATTCACCGAACGTAATTCGAACCCTCTGTCAGTTTCGGACGAGAGAGCGTAATAAACCTCTTAGTATTAATAATCATAATCCTATCGTGACCATAAATATTTCATATTTATAAATCACATTTAGCAGATCACTGGCCGTATCGCTGACTAATCCATCGGGAAGGGTGAAAGTCGCCGGCACATGTAATATCGATTGAAAATAGTGCGTGGCGACGCGACCTCGACTTGGCCACCCCCACAGATACGGAATGTCACCCGGGGATGCGGCGATGATGTCCTGCACGGTTGACTGGTCGCTGCACCAAGTGGACGCCGTGTCAAACCGCGTGTCACGGCACCCTCATCTACGGGACCAGAATGCCATGGCCCCGAACACGCTCAGATGCGTTACTGTCTATTTGTCCGATCCGTACTAATTAAACACAGGCCCAGAAGGGTTGAAAACAACCGCCGCAAACGCGAATCTACGGGCGATGTCTTGGAAAAAAGCAACAACAAACAAGCGACATGATTTAACATGTTATAGTTTGGGAAAAAGTCATTTCGGTTTGGAAACCGGGATGGATTTAAATTGGTGAATTCAATTTGGCCATGTGGTTTTATGACCGCATGGATATTATTAATTTCATTACGTTTATACATCTATAACCTGGTGATAAAATTTATTACCATTAGAGGGAAATAAGTTTGTGTTCTTTTATATCCGGGGGAATTTCGGTAACAGAGAGCAATCAGTTTTCATGTGTTCACATTAAATGTACGAAATTAAGACGTAGTATAATTTAATGCCACGGATATTTTATTACCTATATAATCAATAAAATTACCAAGTGAATCGAGAGCCGTTTGCTGGACACACGACTTTATCCATTAAGTCGCATTAAGGGCCAGACGTTCAGGAAGGAAGTCTCAATATGCCGATCATCGTGTGCCGGACATGGCTACAGATAGCCCTGCCATGTCATCAATCAGAACCGCTATCTTCGGACCAGGCAACATCAATTATTCTATCGGCCCGTTAACCACCGTCCTACTCAGCGGTGATGGTTTCTTATAGATTTTTTTATAGTTAATAATGGACCCATGTCTTACTTTCCGATCCGAAATTGATAAAACGAAACTTTATTAATAAGGAGTCCGGCTTATCATTTAAGGATAATCGCCCATGTGTTTTCAGCAGCGTCTTTTCTGCAATTTATCCGTGATGGAAAGAAGAATTTTTGAATCCTGAAAATATACACAAATAGGGGTGTGTTAAAGTGTCAGTTGGTCTTTTTGTCGGGGTTGGGCCGTGTCCGAATGCCCGCCGTATAAGCCGGATCCCGTTTGATTATGCGACAACACGCGTGTCGGGAGCCGTTCAAGGATAACCTTATCCTGTCGCGGCCCCGACGAGATACCGATTCCCGTTCACCGGAACGCTTCGGCACGAACGCAATCTCCTTTGATGGTTTAGCACCGAATCCCGACCGCTTTTCACCTTTACTCCCGCTATCAATTTTCTAACAGTCTATTACGTTTACGTTCCAGAACCAATCGGGTAAGAAACGAGTATAAAAGCTTCATTTTTACACAATAAACAACGTTACAGTCTATAAAACGCCAGTATATTTTATTGGCCGGTTTATATTTCTACATAATGGATTTACTTCCGGTAGTTATTTCTATTAATTTGTACTGACATTTTTATTTCCTTCAATAATTTCTTTACATTTTTATACATGTTTTTGAGCTTTTGTAGGACTTATACTTTCTAAGATAAAATAACAATTTTAAATGATGATTGATGATCATGATGAAGCGGTTACAAGAATTAAGAAAAAAATAAAATTCTTTTGAAATCTAATTTTTATTAATAAATTTTGATAATTTTTGTCCTTATAATCTGCTAGATTTATAAAGTTGTATTAAATCTGTGCTTATTTTAACTTTTTGAAGATCTACGTTTTGCTACATTAAAATTTACAAATCAATAGTGCTTATTGTTATAACAATTTTTTAAAATGTTAAATATTTTAGTATAACTCTGTTATTTAATATGCATTTTTTAAATAATATTATTTTACTAGTACTACTACTGTTTAATAAAAACATCTATTTTCTTATTTTATAAAATTGCACACATATATTTTTCAATTAAATAATGGATAATATCCTTTTATATTATTATTTATTATATTTTGGCCCATCTCCGTAGCAAAGCATTGTGCTGAGTTAAATTAAACTGTAAATTTTTATGTTAAATTTGGTCACAAATGTGATCCGCCATATTTTCTATAAGGTTGATGTCTTGAGATTGGGACGGTAAGACAAAATATCAATGCTTTGGTCTTTAAACCAATCTGTCACAACATTCCTTCACTATTTGAAAGCAAATTGTTGTTATTCCCGTAGATAAATCAGTCTAAGGGGTCTAAAACAGAAGAATTGAAGAATCCCCACAGCATAATTGAACCACTACCACCATGTTTCACCGTGGATATAACAAATTTTTAGTATAGCCCTTGTAACATAAGCAGAACTCACTTTTTATACAATATATTAAATGTAGGCTATTCATTAAAAATTATCAAAATTGGACTTTCACAAATTTAATAGATCCCAGGGTTTTTTATCTTGTATGTCTAGGTTCAAACGACCACCTTCTTACAGTCCTACTTTCAGATTGGCTTTAATTTCTGTTGACGATAAGATTGGATTTAGATTTTGACGTTCGAATTGTCTACTTAAAGATTTTCTTTTTCGAACTTAGACAATTTTTTTATAACTACCACCAGTTTCTCTAAACCTTTTAATAATACGAGACACGATTAGTCGTAAACTAAGAAATTTAACTTCGATCAATGATTAGTTATTTTAATAAGCATAAGACTTTTATTAAATAATCGATTTAAATTCATAGAGAGCCATAAAAGACCATAAAGTAAAAAGTTGCTATAATTTTATCCACTGAATAATAGTAACGTACACAATTATTTAAAGAATAAAAGATTGACCAATTGCATAGCAGCCAAAATAATAAAAAAAAAATCTCAGAAAAATAGTAAACTTATATGTTTAACATAGTTTAATAAGTCACTACAATTATGGCCAGAACTGTATACTTGTTTGTCACATAAATATTAGTAAATCTAGAATTTTTTATGATAGATATAATTGCTTCTTGTTATACTCTTATTTTGTAATAATTTTATTTTATTACATCACATATTGTGTAGTATAAATGATTTGAATCTTTTATAAAATATATTTAAGAAAATAAACTTGAAGTTTTGTGCTTGTAAGGATTATACAATAGAATATCCAATAAAGAATCATGCATCAAGTCTATTTGAATGGCAAAAAAACTAATATTTTTGTATTACAATGGTAAGTTTATTGTTGTTCTAGCGCCATTCCTTTCAGCTCTACAATGGTTATTATAATTTGAAGCAAGCTCTAAGGATCCCATATATGCGGAATATATCGTGGTAGCGTGTATTTTGAATATATTTTCTTTTGAGAAAAATGCTATAAATGTGTGTAAAATTTACATGCACGCTAAGAAAAAGTTATTGCCTTGCTCAGAAAATCCTGGACACAGGGAATTTACGTAAAATTCCATGTCGTATACGTATATATAGTCGGGATATAAATAAAAATCTGAATATCAATATTGTTAATGTTTGTAATTCTGGTCCGGCGTTAAACTTTTATTGTTTTATTTTTGTCTCGCAAGTGATCTCGGCGACCATATTTTTTATTATCGACAATTACGACGGATTTAACCGAGTTAATACGTAGATGGCACAAAATCTGTTTACCCTAAGCCACCGAAAATACGCGTCACTCCCGAATGTGATAAACATAAATCGGGGATCTTTGACCGTTTCCATCGGATTCCTTCAAACCGGGCAAAGGTGCGTGGGATAATCGCATTGTGGGTGAGTTGTGGTTATGGACTGGTTCGGATATCTTGGTGCGGCGGCCCGTCCAATATACTTTTATTGAGAGATATTTGCGGCGTGGCGAAGGGTGCGAACCAAACACCCTCCATATTTCATATTTATATGTGCTCTCGCTGATTCACTGCCGTCACATAGGAAAATGCCATTACTTATTCCGAGTGCCCCGCACTCAAATTTCCAAATCATAAAAACAGTTCGACCTGTTAAATGACTGAGGCGACGCATTTTAATTTTAACATGTTCTCCTATTGTTGCAGTGACAGTGATGGAACAGACGGATCAGCCGACGATGTGTCTGGAAGTGCCTGAGTCGGACTGCAACTCGGACCAAAACAACGACTCGGACGAAAATCAGAATCACTTTCTTAAGGCGGAAACGAAAAATTCGGGCGAAAACTCGAGCCGTTTGCGCATACGCAGTCCGTCGCAATTGTACGATTTCATCCGCGAACACACCTCCAACGAAGAAGCTAAAGACGAAGAAAACCACGAGAACATCCAGGCGTATTTGGAGAAGCTCAAGGCTCTTGTCGTCTACAAAGAAAAAGGTAGGAGTTTAATGTGACTGGCTGCGAATTAATTATTGATATAAATAGACAAATAATTGAGGCTTACAATAGAGTTAAATGAGCACTTGTTGGTATGTTAATATTTCAAGCGTACTTGGCCGCCGTTTCATCCATGGTCATCCTTGCTAATTGTACGATACGTTTTGCCAGCATGGATAATTGATGGCGATAAAGTGGGCAGCTATCGGCCGTAACGAGTTCTCTTGCTGAAACCCAATTAAATTTACGAGCGCCAGCACCTATCTTTATAGAAACTGAGTACTGACCGCCTGTTACCCTCAACTTTTATTACAATTCCCTAGAAAATAATTATGTCCTAGTTATATATTATATGGCCGGGGTCCTGCGAGATGAAACTTTTATGTAAACGTACACTTAACCGGCTTGTCAATTAATTGCAGTGGGAATAATTGAGTGAGGGACACTCCAGATTTATTACAAAACACTTATCCATCCATGCGGGGAATTCTTCAAAGACAAAGCATAAAGGCAATTAAAACAAATCGTGTTTGTCTAATAGATCCGATTTAGTTCCAGTAAATTTGACGCGCAGTCTAGTCAGGATATATCAAAGAAACGGATGTAACTTTACATACTGCCAATAAAATGTCGCGAATGTATTCGCAAAAGTAGGCGTTCTAGTAGAATTAGTGGTGCTGTTGGATTGGAGCAATCGAGAATCTGGATTATGGTGTCATAAATTAGGCCCGCGATCCGCGTTTGCATGAGGACCCTTCAGATGCCTCTAACAAACGGTTATGTATTTGGTTGCAATCCAGAGACTATAACCTTATGTTTCATGGCTCGACTTGGCTCAATTGTCGGATGGAAAAAATCCAACAGCTCGCATAAACAACATCTTTCCACAGGATTTCATTTTGAGCTGTTCGTAAAACTGGCAACACGATAAGCCTCGTTGTGTTTTTATCGGATTGTAATAATATTCAATGTTACAGGAAAGGAGAACGTCCAGAAGGTAAAAATGTAAGAAATCGAAGTTGGTGATGGTGTGGTTGTGGGTTGTAGCCAACAATTTAGTTATTAGATAAGTTTTCCCCAATGAAATATGTCGAGAACGATAAATAAATCAATTAGGGCAGATCTACGTGAATAAAATGAACATGTTGAAATTCCATTAATTTTATCTGGCTTGGCGCTTCCGCCCCGGCCTTAATAAGGAATACAAAGTTTATGCCGCTGGTCCACGGGCTAATATGGTTGCAGGAGGAATTCTTAGACCGTGTTGGTGCCTCCGGCCCGTCCCAAGAGGGCTGCGGTCGCAAGAACATCCATTCTGCCTCATATCCGCCCACCGCCACTCGCTAAACTTACACTTTGTTACGTGAAGTTCGCGCTCATGATGTATGTTGCTATTAAATTCAAACATCTTCGGATTGTTGGGAATTGCAATGTATTATCCTCGCCTCGGGACATTTCGGCTCATCTGCACGCTACTCTTACGGTCCTTTTGGCTCACTGTTGCTGGATATTCGAATTTAATGAACGTTCATGAATCACATTCCGGCCTACGTGTCAACCTTGTTAAAACTACGACAATCAGTTGCTCTCCTGAAGAACGACAACTGGGGTGAAATTTCGAACTTTTTCTGAGCCGTCCCCAGCATGTTAATTATGAACGGTGATGTAATTTTCCCAGTAAAAACAAAGTGTACGACTTAATTAGATCATACTCTGTTTCCATTAGACTAATTGATATTTTAAAACAGCCACGGTTATTAATCATTCAAGGACGCATGAAAAAATAATTTATAGTTTGGTAATTTATTAAAGCATGTTTCATGGTATCCGTAAATAGGTCTGAAGCAGTTTTGTTGGCATATTTAGATTAAAGTCCTCGTATTTCATTAGTGGATTTAGATTTTGTGCACTATTTGACGGCGACAAAAATAGTTTCGCGAATAGAGGGGAAACTAGAAAGAGAAGAGGATTATTGATGGCGTCGGATCGAGTAGCTCGGCAAGAAAATGTCCCCGGAAACCTGGAGCGTACAGTTCAGGAAATGCGACAAATGAAATGATAACGTACTCAAGGACTTAGTTGTACATATCACATTGTTTCATCTTTATGTATTTTCAAAGTACGATGTCGAGCAAGCGAAGCTCTCAGCACGTCTTCTGGCACACGTTACTTATTTCCGGATTTTGTCTTTAGCATTAGTACGGTTAACTCTGTCTCGGGATATAAATCAACACTTTGCCCTTGTCTGGGCTTTAAATAAATGTTCATAGAAATATTACTTATGGTGGGTCAAGCGGTTTGTTTACACCAACAGGATTGAATCATATTTTTTACTCATTCCTGCCTCATGACAAGGCCAAAGTAAATTTAATGGGGTTTTTCTTGTTAACATTACAATTATTATAACAAATAAAAACTAACGCACACATATTTCATAATCACAAAGTGATATGGACATTAGAAAAACTTTTTTCCACAGTTCTATTATGTTAACAGTTGTTTACCCGAGCCGGGCAAGTTGTGTAAACACGTAGAAGAACAAAGGAGACGAAACAAAATACAACAAACAAGTAACGTTGTCCACTTACAAGATTAATAAATTATGACCGCAATAACTATACATAAGCAAGCCAAAACTTAGTTTTAATGAACGCCAAGGCTCGCCCATCAATTTCTCAAGTTAACCTGAAGATTGTGGATGTTTAATAAAATGTTTAACATAGTTGATGGCAGTTGCCCCGGGGCCGCTCGAAGATGCTGAGTTCAGTGAGTTCCAACTACGAACAACGCGCCAAGCGAAATGCCTTCGGTGTGCAAGTCCTGGCGAGCGGCTTTCAAAGTTTATGTGGTTGACCCTCCAACTTGGGGTTGCGTCTGGATACATGCAAAGCTCCTCTACCCCCCTTCGGTGCCGGTGGTCATGTCTTAAATCGTTCCGTAATGTTCCCATGCATCCATGGCTCTTGTGAGATCCCGTGTACTTTTCAATAAGGTCAGGTTTTTACTCCATATGGCCCGGATAATCTCATATACGATATTTATTGATGTGTGCCTTGTAGTAAATTGCTTCTGGGACGGACTCCGCTGCAATTTAAAGCTGACCCGACGCTCAAAAATATTCTCTGTTGCACCACCATTGTATTAAAATAGAAATGATAAAACTTCAGGCTTACACCTTCAATAGGACCAGTAGAATCAAGATAATCGGATGAGGATGAAGTTTTAAACCGGTAATAAAGAATTACAGCCGAAAAGAACAAATGGACAAAAATAATGGAGAGATGGAGAAGGTAATGCGGGCAGTTTCTCATTTCTGCTTAGAAAATCCATCGCTATTATTTTAGGACATTTGGCGGTACAACAAACATTTGTTGGCAGGTTACACGGGTATTCCATCACTGCCTGTTTAGCCGGCGCGTAGCATTTGCACGAGGTCCAGCCAACCAGGATCACGGGCGCTTTAATGCACCGCTACCCACAAGGTAAATTATTTGTACGCACAAAAAAAACACGAAAAGCCTCTGTAAACGATGTAGCTGAATAAAGCGTCACGCGCAATTTAAAACATCGCTGACGGTGATTTCAATTACCGGTTGATACTCGTCCAGCCTGTGTTTGTACGGCAAACAACCGTTTATCCGATTTTAATTAGGTCACGGGTCTGACGTTATTAATTATCGCTTTGCAATCTTACTGAGTTTATTTTTAAATAACCGTGCTGGTATTGTTTTCGTTCTGTGTCAAGGAGAAAAAAAAATGAGGAGCAATAATCCACAAGGATACATTACGTGGAGGTATTTTAATTAATTTGTGGAATGCACACCACTGGTCTAAGAAACAGTAAACGTTACCGACCGTTTGTCGGTTCTTGGGTGGAAATTAAACGGTTGAGGAATTTGAGGGCAGTTCAGCCGTAATTTCCTTATGTGCCGGACCTCAGTTCAGTTGGCGGGGCGGAATTCTTGAAGGTGCTCTTCGGATTACGGGCCGACCCCCCATTTACTAAGATGCAGATTAATGTGCATTCATCCGGAGAAGAAATGGGAATCACTATCTCACCGCGGACCCATGTTTGTCCACTCCGGCCCATTACCGGACCAACTTGGCAATGATACTCCTAATAGGCGGAAAATGGTCGACCGTACTGATGCCTTTGCATATCTTCAAACATATTACTAAGATTATTGAAATAATTCCCCTGTCGCCGAATCTACTTCACTTGCTCCTTCACAGTTCGCAACTAATTAAAACTTTCCGCCGGACAGTTTCATTTCCTTTACATATAAATTTCAATAATAAATCTGATTTATGGTCCTCGCTTTATTAGATTAATCCGGTTTTTATTAACAAACTTTCCAAAATTATTCTATTACGCTCCGTATAAATACGAACGTTACAACTCATTTCTCGAAAACGTTAAATCATTAACACCACCTCACCCGTTGTTATTTTTTTTTTTCGGATCAACGAAAACATGCATGGTCTCATCTTGATTTTAATTAAAAACAATTAGGGTGATAAAAACTAACGTTAGATGCGGATCTCGGCAATTGGAAATTTGTCGGAGCCCCCGGACGATGATTAAGTAATGTAATCGTGACTTTTGACCAGCAATCTACATTAGATTATTGGCGAGCGCATTAGTATGCATGCATAGGTCCGGACTGTTCAAACAGCCTCGCACTCCGCAAATCCCGGAATCCGAATGCACAATTTAATTACGTCCTGCAAACTTGGTCCTGACCACTAGGTATTACAAGGAACTATTCGTCGATTTAACGTCTTCAACCTGTTTAAGGAACTTGGCAGGCTAAATGGACGTTTAAAGTTCGACGTTCCTTTGATGTACCAATTAATTATAGCTTTACCGATCGCTGAACTGAACTAAGCACTCGGTTTAATCTCTGCAATCCCGACCAAAAATTGTCTTGCAATTACACAAGCACAAATTGTATGGCTTATAAAGGAAGTGTTGTTGTTTTTTCGTTGCCGTTTTAGCGGTAGTCGTCAGTGGGAAAGAGCGAGAGGGAGTCCAACGTGTTGAGTTAAATTAAACTACAAGGGCATGACACTTAGCGTTGGATAACGGCGACTCATTCTTTATCTTGAATACAAATTATCCTAAAAGGTGGTGGCACATTAATTTACGACGAGTTAAAAGTTAAAGCCGTTCCGCGAACATTTTATAATCGCATCTTATATAAAAATCCGCGCTGGAAGTTTCGCAGGGGCTGTGTAGCCATGCAGGTTACCATGTAAGTGCCATAAATATTGCGGACTTATCTCAATTTACACTCATAATCAGCTTAAGAAAAGTGGGAGCTTTAAAATGTACTCGTCGGATTACGGACCGTGGTTTTTATCTACGCCCGGATCATAACTCATAACACCGTATATCTTGGTTAGCCAGTCTTACGGAGCACTTATTTAACTTAATCCACAAAAGGTGCAACTCATAACTTAGTCTACCATTTAGACTTATCCACCCGAACTTGTCTAACACCAGATTAATCTTACGCTCTCCCGCTTTCATTTAGACACCTACACGCCTTGTCTTCTTTTTTTTTAATATAACTTCTTTTCAGTCTAGCAGACGATAATTACGAGGCTAGGTTGTCAACTACGCATATTGCGTTTATGAGTTGGAAACGGTTTTTAGGGAAATATGTCAACGCGGTAGATAAATGACTTAGATTTCCGCGTGTGCTTACATAAATAAGTAGGGGACTGGAAAAAAGATGAGGAGTCAGTGGATTGCGCGAACAAAGTGTTCACCGTACCAACAACATGAGTCAAGTAATGATTCGTATACATCTACATGAATTATTCATTGCAGCCGTCCGGAATTTATATTAGACCTCGAAAATCATCGCTCGGATTCTTGTATCAATTACACTGGCTGCGAATATCGTTTGAGGTGTATGATCAAAATATTTCGTAAACTTTTTGAGATAATTCAGCAATATTTTAGAACATATTTTAAAGAGTAAAAAGGTGGATTGGCAATTTTGCCATTGTGACTCCGTGTCCATGTCATTAAGCAGCCCCTCTTTAGAGTCATCTGTATGAATAACAATAAAAATCGCTAGCACAACAAAGGCAACAAGAAATAGTTTGAAGTTGTCGTCTCCCTTTTCGTGGGGCGTGCACTAAATATCCGCTATCCGAAACAATCCGCCAACCTTTTATATGTAAAACGAAACTGATATGTTTATGGTGGATTATAAAAGTCCATGACTTGTAAAAATTGTGAGTGACAAGCGCCGGAACGGGGCTGCGAAGGAAATGAAAACAGGAACCGTGGTGCGTGCGTGTCTCTAGTGGGGCTCCCGAATAGAAATAAATGAAGCCTAAAGAGAAAATGATGATGATATGGTGACGTACACATCATACAGAGGTGAACAAGATAAATAGTCACGGCCAAAATAACCCGGGCACAATTTCGAAACTAAGTGCAGTTCAACTAGTTTCGGGTCATTAACGATTTTTATCGGTCGCATTTTCCACTCTTGCTCAATTGATTTCCAACCAAAGACTACTTCTAGAACATGTTTTTGTTGATTTTTTTTATTATAAAAAACTCCACCATAATCGAGAACTAATAAATATTTTATATCATTTAATTGATCATAATATTTTAGTAGTAATACACATCTGAAATATACTAAATTGCTGTTTAATGGATATATAATAAAAAAAATGTAATAATTTATTAAATACCTTTTAAAAAATTTTGTATTTTAAAATGTTTAAAGAGTTTTTTATTTACATTTTTTAATATATCTGAAAAATAATATATATGTAGAATATTTAGCACGGTAATTATTTTTTTTTTTTATTTATCAAGTTTAATAGGAAATTTGACATTATATATATATATATATATATATATATATATATATATATATATATATATATATATATATTAACTTTATATTTATATAATTAATAAATTTCCCTTTTGGAAAATTTCTTACCTTAAATAAGTAACAATTTTTTAAAATAAAATAATACATATTTTTTACGTTTTTTAATTAGTATATTTAATATTTCAGAAAAACAGTTAATTTCATATATTAAATATATTAATATTCTCCAAATATGAAAATTTAACTTTTGTTATATATTTTGGAAGCAACTTTAACAATTTTTTTAAAATAAAATATTTTTACATTTTTTAATTATGCACATTTAACATTCTTATTTATTTAAGAATTTAGTTATTTTTTAATACCCATCAAAGATGAAAATTTAACTTTTGTTATATATTTTCAAAAATATATATTTTTAAAATTATTTAGTATTAGTTATATGTAGTTACTAATATATTAAATATTTTTTACAAAACTTTGTTATTTAAATGTGTTATTTATATTTATAAAAAATATATAAAAAAATAATATAGAATTAATTTAGATACCTTTTTAAAAGTTCTAAAGAATAACCACAAATTGGTTTTCTGAAAAATATTTCTAAAATTTTAAATACTACTTTTTAAAACATTAAATTTTCTTACTTATTTTTATTTTAATAGTTTTACTTTAACTTACATCTGCTAAAAAATGTGAAGAATATTATTAAATATTTTCACTAATGAATAAAATCACTTTTTATAATTAATTAGACCACTATTTAAAATTAACTTTCTAAATACTCTTTTTAGACAGTTTAGTAAGTATTTTTATAATATTTCAAGTTTACAATAAAAGATTCTAAAGATTTTAAATAATATTTTTATTAAAGTATAACATGAATTTTAGTTATTCATTTAGGGACAATCCAAATATGATCTTTTTATATAATGGAACAGTTTAATAAAAAAATTAAAATTAATATGTGACAGAATATTGCAAATATTTTAACCAAAACTGCATATTTTGTGGTAAGCTTTAAAAGAATTAAAGAGTGATAAGTATTTAGTGGTTTTTATTATGTAAAACGGATTCTAGTACATCTGTCGAAATGAATTTTAAGATAAAAATCAAAATCCGAAGGCACTTTTTCGCCGTCAAATATTTACAAATAATTTCGGGTAATCGTTATATAAAGGGCGGGATTATAAAGTCAAATGGTTAAGTGGAAAGCTCTCCACCTAATATATGTAAATGCGCGGGTCTGCATTTGATTTGAATTTATTTAGCTGAATGTAAATGTGTAGAACCAATAAAAGTAACCGTTAATAAGAAGGCATGGCAGGCGGGATGGCGAGTGGGGTCCCGGAGGACGGTGGAGGAGGAGGAGGCGGCCTCGTAAGGAGAGAAGAACCTGGCGGGCCCGTGAGATTAGTGCCTGCTGCATGGTTCAGCCAACGCGAAGAATACGGATTTGAGAATGGCGGCCGAGAGTCGGGCTAAACCGAATCAAAGCCTGAAGTTGAATCGTTTTAATTTTCCTTTACATTTCTCTTTATTCCTTTAGTCGGAACAAGAATTAAGTTTGGCTTTTGTAAATTAAAACAGCAGCTCAGAGTAGTGCGGGAAGGCTGCAGTGGTTTTTAGTCTAATTAATTCTGCTTATAAATTCCGATTCCGGACTCCCTGGCCCCGTGCTCCCCCAATTTCCGCCGCCCATCACCCCGCTCTGTTATTGCTCGCTCGGCCGGTGTGTGCTTGATAAATTCACTTTTCCGCGCTTAAAAACATTAAAGCAAAGACGATTGAAGTTATGAAAGCTCAGAAATTAAATCTAGTAGCCGGACGAGCCCGGCTCAGATTATAGTAAATACAGTCGGAATAATTAGATTACGTACGAATAACTCGCTTTTAATAAGTCGTTATAAATTGGCGGGTGTAATTTCATTAATTGGACCCGCTCACTTTGCCCACTGCGTCACTTGCTGCCTGCCCGTTTGCCTGCCTGTTCTCTTCTTTCCATTACTGCTACGAACTTCTTTTCGACAAACAATTATTTTTTACATTTTCTTCAACGTCTTTAATTAATTTAATACATCTAAATAAGGCATAGATTTGTCCGATGCACAAAAAAAAACAATTTTGAAAAGATTTTAAATATATTTTAGTTATTTTATTTTAATTTTTATTTATTTATTTATTTTAAGCTGCACATACAATTCAACGAAATATTATTATTTTTTAAATACATTAAATTATATTAAATTTTGAAAACTATTGTTTATACTCGTTATATTTATTAATTATTTTTAATTGATTCTTTCTTTGAAAAAGTTTCTTTTATTGTATAATTATTAATATGAAAAAATATATTTAATTAAAATTTTGAATATTACTTTCATTAGATTCTTTTAGAAAACTATTTTATTAATTGCATCATCAAGTTATTACTTATTAGTTATTATAAATTCATTAACTTTTGATGAATTAACATTTCCTATACATATTTTAACATAAATTTAACATTTGTAAATTAAATATTTCGTATACGCTTAAATATTTTTAGTAATATTTTACAAAAATTTGTTTTTAGTTCTTGAATGAGTGTCTGAAACAATACTGAAATACTGAATACTGAAAAATAATGTAATATGAAATGTATGCATAATTTTTATATAATATAGTTTAGTACGAAAATTTAACATTTTTAACTAGTAAATATATATTTGTTAATTTAACATTTTGATTATTTTCTTTTTTTTTCTACAAACTTGGAATTTTAAATTTTATTATATATTTTCGAAAATATATATTTTTAAGAATTTATATTTATATTCAATACCTAATTAATATACCTAATTACATCATCACTGTATTATTTTATTATTATTTATTCGATCATTTTTAATTAACATTTGTTAATACGAGAATTAAACACTTCGTATACACATAAATGTTTTTAGTAATGTTTTATAAAATATTTGATTTTAGTTATTGAATATGTGTCTAAAAAAATACTGAAATACTGAATACTTAAAAATAGTCTAATGTGAAATGTAATGTAATAATGTAATATATGTTAAAGATATTTAATGTATTATACATTTTTTTGCATAATTTAGTTTAGTATGAAAATTTAACATTTTTAAATAGTAAATATATTTTTGTTAATATAACATTTTTACTATTTTCTTTTTTTCACTCTACAAACTCGGAAATTTAACTTTTATTGTATATTTTCGAAAATATATATATTTTTAAGAATTCTGAGCGATTTATGATTCAATAACTAATTAATATTAATTAATTACATCATCAATTTACTATTTATCCGATCATTTTTAATTAACATTTGATAATAAAGGAATTAAACACTTGTTATAAGCATATTTATTTTTAGTAATATTTTTTAAAATATTTATTTTTAGTTCTTCAATGTGTGCCTGAAAAAATATTGAAATACTAAATACTGAATAATAATGTAATGTGAAATGTAATATATGTTGAAGACATTCAACATATTATATTTTTTTTTTGCATAATCTAGTTTAGTACCGAACATTTTTAAATAGTAAATATATTAATTTAACATTTTGACTATTTTCTTTTTTTTTCGGAAATTTAACTTTTATTGTATATTTTCGAAAATATGTATATTTTCAAGAATACTGAAGGATTTATATTCAATAACTAATTAATATGTCTAACTACATTATCAATTTATTATTATTTTATTATTTGTCCGGTCATTTTTAATTAACATTTGTTAATAAGAGAATTAAACATTTCGTATACGCATAAATATTCTAGTTTAAGTTATGAAATATTTGTTTTTAATTCTTGAATGTGTCTGAAAAAATACTGAATACTGGAGAATAATGTTATTTTTATTTACATAATATAATAATAATAATATTTTGAAGAAATTGTATTTAATAACTAATTATATAATTAAACATTTAAAAAAATGCATAGTTTATTTAATACAAATTTATTATTTCTTTGTGTTATGAAGTTTAGGGGAAAATAGGACTATCAACGTTAAAACGTATTTAAAACTAAAAAATAACCAAATAAAAACGAAAGATAGTGTTTTTTGTAAGTTCCTACATCGATCATTGTAGTGAGTTAAATACCGGTACGGTAGCGGATAGTTAGAAAGGCAAGGGCCCATAAAGCTATAACAAATAGCTAATGAAAATGTTTGTGAATGGCAAAGGACACCGGAGACCCTAACAAAGTTGAAGTCATTGAGGTCGAGACAGCGTAGAAACGAAAGAGAATTGCCGCCGTCACCGGTGAGAAATGGGCCCTGCCCCACTAAGGAAAACACACCACACACACACTGCAGGACGGGCAGGTATACCACCGACGTGGGGGTGCGGAGGACGCAACCGCCGGCATCGTGAATTGCTGTCATTAGTCTCCATCCAGCCGGTCGTGGAATCAGTATGGATGCGAGGGGACAAATGAAGAATTATGGATTCCTAACTGCTCGCGAAAGAGCTCCTTAAGTGGAATGGAAATAAACAATTGGCCGACGGACAAAATGCACTACGGATTTCCTCGCATCATATTCAAATCACCATCGCGCACTCCGCTAATACATACAATCTATGCATTACTTTCCGTTTTTGTTTTCTGGCATTCTTGCACAAAACGAGATTTATCTAAATTGACTTTTTCCACATGCAAACCTATTTGTGTACTTGTAAAAATCAAATGTAGACTTAGCGGCCTGCGATTTACGTAAAACTTCCCGAACTTGTTGAGAAAGTTGTGTTTGGGAGTCTGCGAACAAGCCACGGCCGATTACCTATCGGCATCGATGCGTTAAATGCAGTGTATAAGTATGTTGTTTGATAATCGGGCATGAAATAAGCATGTTTCCGAATCCAGGCACGTTCGCAGCGGAAAAAGAAGGCCGAGCAAAGTGCACGACGCGGCGCTTCAAGGCGCCCGGAATAGCGTCGCCACCATAATCCCGCACCACCAGCTAAATTGAAAGTCACATCTACATTTACGCGTATGGACCGAACGGGAGCTTGGCTCACGCATTGCGTTCCCAATTATCATAATACTACCACTCCACCAAATAGCGTGGCAATACAATTTCAATATCAAAAAATATGCTCGTAAATAACAGGATGCAATCTAGCAAACATTGTCGCAGCCGTAAAATATTCAAGACCCATTCAATTCCCAAATAAATAAAATAAACTAGGTGCACGCAAACTTTAGTGAAATCCTTCGGTGGAATTAAAGGTGGGAGTCGACTCAAAGAACGGAGGTAATTTTGTTTATTGGCCAGAGAACGAAATTAATCAGCATCGTTCATCGTTAAACATTGAGACAAACGGCAGTAGGAAGGCCCTGATTGCCGGCGGAGGTGGACAGGAAGTCTTCAATCAGCTCTCACCTAGAGAGGGCAACACTCCTGCTACGTACTTGCACCATTCTAAATGGCACATTATTTACTCAACGTATTATTACACGATAAGAACGTAACTGGTCAATTTAAAGCAAATTACACTTGAATCTCTCATGTAAAAAGCGGACGCTGATCCTTGTAATTTTGCCACGAATTATTCATATTAAAAATAAGCTGACTCAACCGAAAAACCGGAATGACAACGGGAACTTTGTGGGGGGGAAATGGAAAATAGACATCAACCTTAATTTGAGCCAATCAAAATTAGTTGTAAACAGCACCTGAACTCCGTAATCCTCTTAGTTGCCGGACGAGTCATTTTACAAGGGATTAGCCTCTCATATTTACTGACCTCCCGAAAATACTGATAGGGATTAGATAACCTCCGATTCCAACTAGTTAAGCCAATACACAAGCACCAAGTTCGTGCTTTTCCAAATTTTCCTGTGTGCTCGTGTCCAAACCAAACACGCTTCTGCCTTATTTATTCTAACATGTTCACATTAGTAAGTTTAAATTCACTTATTTCTGGAGCCTTATTTCTCAGATTTAAAACTAGTTTTTATTTTTAAATGAGACCATCAAATCCTGAGACAGTGAGTTAAGCGAAACTAATTATTAAAAGACGGGGTTAGCAGGGGACGGAAAGTGGAGGAAGCTGGAAGCATTTTATGTTCGGCATTTCGAGCGATTGAGGCGAACGGGATCGCGGCGAGTTGAATATTTTTTGTCAAGTTTTATAGCCAGGAATAATTCGACGTCTCAACCTTGTCGAGCAATTTTATTATAAGACCGGTCGTCCCTTCGTGGAAGGGCGCAAAGTAGAAGCCATGCCGCGTTCACGGCTCCTCTATAAATAAAAACCGTAAATATGAGTTATGCTGACATTATCACATGCTCCATTTAATTTAAAATCTATTCTAATCGTTTTATTTGTACACAGAGTGCCGGGCTCCTTGTTTTAACACGGATCCCTGCAATTTCCTGACTCCGACTGAATTTTATATTTCTTTTGGGGTGGCTTGTTACAATGTAAAGATCAAGAGGCTGATTCATATGGACTGTAATTGTATGCGTCTATTTTCCTTTTGGATTATACGGCTCCCTGTTTCCCGTTTCGTTCTTTTATCTCGTTTTAACGTCACGCATCGTTTTTTCTATTTGGCAACTCGATCAATTATTTGACAACAAAAAGTAATAAATCATCGGGGATAAAAAATGGTGAAAGTGTTATTATCAATCTAGCACAAAATTCGCGGACGCGATATATCAAGCAAATGATTTCGCTCCGTGAAACGATAATGCCGAAAGTGTTGTTAAAGTTATGGAACACCGGAGCAATGAAGAAACTATAAAAATGACAAACAGTCGGCCGCGATTACAATAAAACGATTCCGTAATTCTGACCCATAAAAAATAAAAGTGACATTCTATTCAAAGTCATTAAATCATTGTAAAGCACTTTCCATTTTCAAACTCGCCTGTTCTACGGCTATTGGAAACCAATCATGTGATTGGGTCGCGTCGCTCCTTTCGAATCATTTAAATTCAGCTCTATCTGAATTATTTATTACTACACGCTTTATGAGGGACGCCGCTGAAATTGAATGAAAAAATAATAAATCCGCTTTTGTTCGGTGGGAATAAGAAAAATCACGGACAATAATTACGTGGCACGGTTTTAATTAAATATATCCGCTCGGATTTCGTTCGACTAAAAATTATTTTCGACTTTCAATTTAAACAAATTGCAAAACTGTCCGAAATTAAATCGTTTCGATTTATTAGTGTTACGACAAAGTGTACAGAGACTATTAATTAGCATATTTTAATTTTACCATCCAATTATGAATTGACACGAGCGCATTTGTGTTGATTGCTGTGGTTACTGCTTTACAGGGGGTAATTTAATGTGTTTGAATTTATGAACTCTACAGTGCAGCAACAACACTTATAATTAGTACATTTTATTTTGTTGCCATTGGCACAATTTATTTAATGTCTAAAAAAAAATTATAAAAATCATCAACAGTTAAATTTTGTAGTTTTATAATTTTAGTTCCCTTAAAAATTTTTTCAATGTAAATTTAATGGGAAAAGCACACAAATTCAAATAAGAAATAAATAATGTAAATTTTTAGAACGGTAATACATATGTTAAATGTAAATAAGACCAATCCAGTTCAGTAGAAAATTATCTCATTATATGCCACTTCTATTTGAGCTGAAGGTCCGCCAAACTCGAAAAAGGGAAAGCTGAGTTTTGAAGTCCGAAAAAATTGCTGGCGATGCTAACAAATTTATATCGGAATATTGGAAATACTCCAAAATCATTTCAATATAAGAATGGGTACGATCCTGATAGAAAACTGAGTTTTGGTGACCGATAGCCTTACCCCATAATACCCCAAACTATAATTCCAATTCTTTCATGTATTATCTACAAAAACTTGTGAATTTCAATCTTTTAACCAAGTTGTCGTTCTATTCACTCTTCATCTTTGTTGATTCTTCGATAAACTCTTCGCAAAATGCTTTTCCTATTCGGTGAACCACCTAAGCTACAGTTCCTAAAAACCACGGTCGCATCGATTGTTTGTCAAAGGGACAAGTAAATTCTAAGACATATTATTTTATTAATTTAATTAGTAATAAATGAATTTGTTATAATAATTATATCAATCCAATTAATAATAGTTTTTATCATTAAATCGAATAAGTAATAATAATATAAATTATAAATATATTGTTTATTAATGAATTAGATCACCACAACAACACATTAGATCCTTGGTATTCATCTAATGAGGTCAATTGTGTCCCTAGGTATCTCATTATATGCCACTTCTATTTGAGCTGAAGGTCCGCCAAACTCGAAGAAGGGAAAGTTGAGTTTTGAAGTCCGAAAATATTGCTGGCAATGCTAACAAATTTATATCGGAATATTGGAAATACTCCAAAATCATTTCAATATAAGAATGGGTACGATCCCGACAGAAAACTGAGTTTTGGTGACCGACAGCCATACCCCATAATACCCCAAACTATAATTCCAATTCTTTCATGTATTATCTACAAAAACTTGTGAATTTCAATCTTTTAACCAAGTTGTCGTTCTATTCACTCTTCATCTTTGTTGATTCTTCGATAAACTCTTCGCAAAATCCTTTTCCTATTCGGTAAACCACCTAAGCTACACTTCCTAAAAACCACGGTCGCATCGATTGTTTGTCAAAGGGACAAGTAAATTCTAAGACATATTATTTTATTAATTTAATTAGTAATAAATGAATTTGTTATAATAATTATATCAATCCTATTAATAATAGTTTTTATCATTAAATCGAATAAGTAATAATAATATAAATTATAAATATATTGTTTATTAATGAATTAGATCACCACAACAACACATTAGATCCTTGGTATTCATCTAATGAGGTCAATTGTGTCCCTAGGTATCTCATTATATGCCACTTCTATTTGAGCTGAAGGTCCGCCAAACTCGAAGAAGGGAAAGTTGAGTTTTGAAGTCCGAAAATATTGCTGGCAATGCTAACAAATTTATATCGGAATATTGGAAATACTCCAAAATCATTTCAATATAAGAATGGGTACGATCCCGACAGAAAACTGAGTTTTGGTGACCGACAGCCATACCCCATAATACCCCAAACTATAATTCCAATTCTTTCATGTATTATCTACAAAAACTTGTGAATTTCAATCTTTTAACCAAGTTGTCGTTCTATTCACTCTTCATCTTTGTTAATTCTTCGATAAACTCTTCGCAAAATCCTTTTCCTATTCGGTAAACCACCTAAGCTACACTTCCTAAAAACCACGGTCGCATCGATTGTTTGTCAAAGGGACAAGTAAATTCTAAGACATATTATTTTATTAATTTAATTAGTAATAAATGAATTTGTTATAATAATTATATCAATCCTATTAATAATAGTTTTTATCATTAAATCGAATAAGTAATAATAATATAAATTATAAATATATTGTTTATTAATGAATTAGATCACCACAATGACTTTCCTTGGTATTCATCTAATGAGATCAGTTCTGTCCCTAGTAATAAATGAATTTGTTATAATAATTATATCAATCCAATTAATAATAGTTTTTATCATTGAATCGAATAAGTAACATATGTATACCAAAAATATATTTATGAATAAACTAAAGACTGACAAAGGAAATGAAAAATATAACTAATTGAATGTCCTATTATAATTGAAAATTTCAAACGAGATAAGTGCCAAAAATAATAGAGATATTCATAAAAAAACTAATCTAATATTTTATTTTTGTTTGAATGAAA
Source organism: Aethina tumida (assembly GCF_024364675.1). Classification (NCBI taxonomy): domain Eukaryota; kingdom Metazoa; phylum Arthropoda; class Insecta; order Coleoptera; family Nitidulidae; genus Aethina; species Aethina tumida. The sequence continues at coordinate 14,537,443 of NC_065437.1, read as the reverse complement.
TTAAAAAAAAAATACAACATACAAAATTAAATTTTAAAATTTATTAAACAAATATTTTCAAAAAATATACCATGCTTAGTATTAGTTTGTAAAAATCTTTATGTTCTCTAAATATTTTTTGTTGATCTAAAATCTTAGGAAAACTGTTACAGGTTGTTGCTGAAATGAAACTTATCATTTTTATTTGTAAATTTTGTCTAATTTATAGTTTTTGAAAAAAAAAATTATGTTGACAAATTTTACTTCAGTACTTGTTAGTTGAAGTAATTATAATGTTTGTGGCCGTCAAATAGTTTAATAACAAACACACTTGTAAAAGTCCGTTAATAAAACATTAGCATGGAATAAGTTGGCGAGGAACTGAATAATGCCTGTGAAATACGGGAACCGCTATTGCAGTTAGCATTTCCACCAAATTAACAGAGTAAACTTCTTAATGAGTTAAGCTCTTACGTTCATATTACTACCTTACATTTTGTAAAATTACACCTTAAGTTGCTATAAAGTATATTAACGTTACTATCTCGGAACGTTTTTGGTCTTAACTATTTTACGTTCCACCTCAACACTGTTCCTAATATTCCATTAATTTCGTTTTATTTGATAACACCCCCGAAATTGTGTTAATGAACTAATTTTTAGTGTTTGCGTGGGGGCGTTTTACTGCCACTACAAGTATTTTAATTATTTATGTTTAATAAATTATTTATTTTGTTTGTAATAATCGGCGAAGCACCGGGTAACTCGAGGAGGACAGAACAGTTCAATTATTCGATTATTACAATTCCAATGGCAGTTAATTCAATGGTTGTGCCACATAATGACGTCAATAAAATTTTACGTTCCTAACTCAAATCAATGCACAGTGAATGACTAAACATTAAAACCTGAAAACCGACCCCGCACTTGATGGCGCTGAGGGAAGATACAGGATAGCCACCCTCCTAAAAACAAAGCTTTTTTATTTCCAACAACCCATGAGTGCATTATTATTGATGCAATAAGCGCTTTACATAACGAGATTACTTGTTGTGTTTAAGTTGATAGTGCACAATCACTTTACAATTAGAATAAACAGTTATTTCCACCCACGCACATGTTTTACTTTAATCTTGTCGCGCTGCTATTTTACGTTGTTTTCAACCACCGCATTATTTGCGCTTAATTGGACGCCACGTGTTTTATAATTATAATAAAGGTAAATTTATTATTAGATCTCGTAAATCACTTGAAAAGTCTTGTATTGTATGTGCCAAATCATTGTTTTTGCCTCCAATTAAAATTTCGCCGACGATTTATTGCAGAAAATCATAAAATGCGGTGTAAAAGTAATTAGGGAAGTTAGCACCTAGTTTTCTTGGTCGTACAGTCACAATAATAACTGTAACTGCGGTACTTATCTGAAAAGCCAGCGTTTGGTGGTTTGTTTAATTTAGCAATCGTGTACGCTAATGTGGCCCGGCAATATTTGCCGAGAGGGTACGTGTAGTTAGAGATACGTGTGAGGTGTTGAAATTTCTCTAAGTAGTGTTGTGTTTGAAGTGCTCTATACCGCTTTCGAGATGTCATTGCTTTAATTATCAACTAAGCAAATTATAACTATTTGGTTTTAGTGTAATAAACGTTAAATTTTAATGCAAAGTGCGGTCTGGCCTCCAGTTTAAGAATTAACCGTGCCACCCTCCTCATTGTTTTAATGTACGCCACAATTAAAATCGCAAATCGAAATAATGGAACGCAAATTATCTGTACGTGCGCACGATAGAGGGTAGGTGTATAAATTTTATGGTTATTTTCACGAAATAAACCGCATAAATTGCCTACTTCATTTCATAAAGCCCGGCGACACTACGGCCTTATGGAACCTGCAATTTCTTCATGATTCATCAACATTTCAGGAGTCTGGGAATGTGACGTAATGTCAGTTGTTCGCTTAATGTCCGGACATCTGGCTCATATTACAGACTTACGTTCTATTTATGCCCGAAACATACGGGAGGTGAATGCGAAATTGATGATTTACCTCGATATGGGCAAATATCTACGCCGTCGACGTTTCTTTAATTAAATTTAGTCTTAAATTAAAGTTAACAAAGTGCGATTCTTTAAAACACATAAAAATTATTTTACGTCTTAGTGGTGTCTCAAAAATGGATGTACGAGTTGAATTTTAATTTAGTGCGGGCTTAATAAACCATGGGTGCATAATAATGCAAAATATTTATAAAATGACTTTCCAATAACATACTAATAACGAAAAACATTGTTGGAGGCAAAAGAGGAATGCCGCCCATTCAAAGTTTAATTACGGGCCTGCGTTCAATAAGGCATACATGAGTGAGTAAAGGTATCTTATTTATTGAAGGGTACATAAAATTCCAGACGGCTGGATATTAAAATATCGATGAAAATATCTCTATTATTTGATCTTAAGCGAGTTCGAATAAAATTCTAATATAACAGACGGAGGTTACCCACGCTCCTTTCGAACAACCCACCTCGGACCAACCGACTACATTTAAGATATTTCATTAATTAATAAAAGGCCCATGCGAACGATCCTCCTCTCTTTCTATGTTAAATTTAATTAGAATTATGCTCGACAAATATTTTTTTTGCCTTATTATATTCTATTACACATTACTTAATATTTTACATCAGTTTAGATTTATAAAAAATGATCAAGAATTTTAGTAGAAATATGTAAATTTTTTATTTTCCCCTCATTAAATTTTGAAAAAGTGTAAAACTTTTGTAACAGATAAAATTTTTAGACGTTCTTTCACAATATTTTACAATTTAAACATTTAAGAAATTCACTTGGAATATTTTTACATTAAAACTGTTTATTTTAAAATATATATTAGATTTTTTGCGTTATCATATTCTATTATACATTTATTATTTTACGTCAGTATATACAGTACAAAAAGAGTTTAATTCATCTGAATCCTGAAAGAGACATCATGTGCAATAAAGGCCGTAAGTCTCCCACTATGGGACAGACTTCTACTGTCTCTGTCATGCATGACGTCTCTCTCTAAATTCAGATGGATCGACCGCTTTTCCTACTGTATCTATATAAGAAAAGAGCATTATGTTAATTTATTTTAGTCTTATTTTTTTCATTTGAATAGAATTTTTGTAGAAATATGTATATGTTAATTTCTCTCTCATTTAATTTTGAAAAATTTTCGTTACAAGTAAAATTTTAAAAATTTTTTAAGATAATTTATAATTTCAAAACCTACAATTTTTTTCTTAATCACAAATTTGTTAAACAAAAAATTATATATTTGAAAAAAAATAAACTATAAATTTATAGGATATTATTTCTAACTGAGAATTCATTTAATGCAATAAATTTCAAAACATTTTATAATTTTAAAAATTTTTACATTTATTACAAATTCCTCCAGACAGTTTGTATTTTTGAAAGAAATATGTTTTATATTAATTTGATTCCTCCAGACAGTTTGTATATTTGAAAGAAATATGTTTTATATTAATTTGATTAAAACACTGATCAAAAATCCATTTTTTTATAAAATAAACAGTAACAGATATTTTTATTTAATTGTAGTAGAAGTTCAAGAAAAAGGTATAAAAGAACATCCACTTTCTCGTGAACACATCAAACATCACAGGAACAGTAAAACGCTGATAAAACACGACGGCATATTGTTGAATTTCGTTTCGGTAGGTGTGTATACAAGTAATTTTATAAAATTAATTAACTCGCGAACGGCAAACAACGAATTGAAGGTGGCCGCCGCCTCCGACGAGCCGGGTTGTTGACGCTGCGATACACACCCGTTACATAAAATTAATATCGCGTTACGGATTTCTTACAGGCCATTTTCGGCTGCGGAACAAAAGCCAAACACTGTCAGGATTGTGTACACAGGAAGGTAATAGGAGCGGAGAGGGCGAGAGATCGACGGCAACCGGGGGCGGCTTCTCCACGGCAATCACTTCTAATCGATGCTCTAATCCATCACACAGGTCGGCTTACGTATGTCTCGTGATCGGGGCCGGATTGTCCGACGGGGTTGTTACACCATGCATTTAACTCGGATCAGATCATTGTCTGGTTCTGTGAGAGTGATTTTTGCCGAACTTCAAACTCCTCTAGGTAATTTAAAAACAAGGGCTGGATATAAGTTAGAGTTATTGCAACGAACATAACGGACACAATAAATACAAGAGCGCTGCGAATAATAACGGTAATGAAAATGATGGCAGAGTACAACACTTGAGTTTAAATAAAACGGGTAAATGATTTTATTGGCAATAGAGACGCATTATGACAATGGTATGTAGCCATCAAGGGTGCAGTTAACTGGTAATTAAATGATGTGCCGGATGTACTTTTAAAAACAGTCCACAATTAAGCACTTCGAGTTATAATAACAACACCCTTCTATTAAAATCTGCACGAAACATAAAGTACGTTTGGGACTCGTCCCTACTTTTGGACGCGGGCGTTTATTGACCCACAGATATGTTCTAAAATAAATTTAATCGACTTACTATAATAGTTAAAGTTTTAATGAATTAAAAATTATTTGCATAAAATGTTATATAAAAAAAATTATTTGTTATAAAAACTTTTCAATTTTATTATAATATTTTGTACAAAAATAATTTTCTTCAAAAATATATAATTTTTTTTTAATAATTAAAATTGGCAGTTATTGAGACTGTCAATAGAAGTAAAAGCTTCGAACTTTTAGTGTTAAAATTTGAAATTTCATAATGTTTGAATTAAAATTATCAACTCAATCTGGTTTTCACATCTATTGACACTCCAAGCAACAATTATATGCATATTTATGAGTTTTTTTATTCAAATATATTACGGGCTGTACAAGATAATGATAAAATATAAATACAAATCAATTGAAATAACAATTAATATACAGTCATATTATTTATGGATAGTATTTCAATGTACTTGATTTTTAACATTATCTTAATTGTTTGCATCATTGTCATCATTAATTTCAACAATAATTAGACTTTTTGAACTTTCAATTATTTCATTTTGCTCTAAAAAAGATACAATAGGCTTATGGTAACTAAAGTAAGAAATGAAAAAGTTTGATTCAAATTTATCTAAGTGTTGCGTAAAAACGGCATCGATTGTCGTTTTATATTTTGTAGTACTGAGTTTTCGATCATTAGACATGGTCATTCAAATAATAATCAAACAAAATCACTATTTCAACAATGCACAGTATATAAACATTGAACTTTTCACTAAATCCATTCAATTTCACTTAGACTTCTAAAAGTATCTCGGTGACGCGAACGCACGAGATTTCACCCATTCAAAAAGTGTCTAAGGCGCACAGCAGACTGCGCGTGCGCCTGTCGTGAGCATGTCGGTGACGCGAACCCATTTCTCTACCAAAAAGTGACCAACGCTGCAAAAGAAGATTTCACTTCAAAAATTGCAGTATTTAAAATTATAAGTATCTTCAATTTATTGCATTAAAAGGATTTGTAATGATATAACATTTTTAAAACAATTTACGGTAAAAGTAAACAATTTCTGGATTTATAAACTTATAAAATATATTGAATATATTGAATTAAATTTTTAAATTTCAATATTATAAGTATGAAAAATTATTTTCTTCAAATACGTCTTTTAAAAGAATTTGTAGTTCACATAAAATTTTCAGGTTTTCAAATTATAATAAATATCTTGAATTTGTTGTATTAAATAATAAGTTTTCAGCTGTTTAAATATTAAATTTCAAAATTTCAGTTAGAATTTATCCAACACAGGCAATTTATAAGTTATATTTATTAATAGCAAATTTTTAAACCATTTTTAATAAAAAATATTTAAAAGAAATTATGGTAAATGTAAAAAAATTAAAAAAACACGTGCAAACATTTCATGAAATGTATGATTAATAATAAAACATTTATGTAGAATCTAGTCTATTTATTTATATTTCGACTCCGTCACGTTTCAAATTTGATCTGAAAACATGAAATCCATAAAAAAAAGTATTACTTCCATTTCCTCAATCCCTACGATTGACCAGAATCGGAATCGCGAGTTGATTGTCCCACTAGGTGTGTCTGAGTCAGATCCGCTGATGAATACGGATCGAGCAGAACGCCTCGGGCCCTTTTGTCGTTGCGGGAATGAGGAGCGATGACGTGGTGGAAATTGGATGTCACTTGGAGGTGTCAGCACAGTGTTTTTCCAGCCGCTGGCGAACGGCTACGCGACGAGCACCAGACAAATCAGCCAGAAACAAATGAGAACGGCCGACTTTCACAGAAAGGAATTGATGAAAGGTGGTTTTTAGCTATTGGACGATTTCACAAACATCGCGCTCAGCCAGGAAATTAATATGCCGTTAAACAAACATAACTGTATTTCAATCTTGCTGAAATAATACTAGCTGAAGAAAGTCAAATAAGTGCGGAGGGATATTAGACGGGCACATCATTCATTTGGATTTCAATTCCTTGGCGTGTCTTTAAAGTGACTCATCTAGCGTTTCACACCGGCTCGTTCGCTGGTCGTTGAAAGCTTAAAAATAACCGAATCCGAACAAAAGCATTGGATGTGATGCGTATAAAATGGCGGTTGGCTGTTTCGATGATGCTGATGATATGGCCAGATAAAACGCATTATCTTTTCATAAGTATCCGTGTGTCAGGGTGTATATTTGATAGAAAATGTAATTAATATCAGCGATAATTAATTACATTTAATTAATTAAATTACTTTAACTGATCTGCAATGAGTTAACATGACACGAACACCTATACAGTGCACGGATGAGAGATACATTTCCACATTAAGCTTTGAAATATACGAGCATAACGATGTCGATGATTTTAATGGGCAATGACATGCACGGTGCGTTTGAATTTCGAATAAAACGTGCTGATTAGTCCGCCATGACCAAATATGGCGTTCGTGGGTGTTTTAATACAGCATTTGTTATTCGAGATCATTTTCATATAGGTTTCCTCTATAATTATTAGTTCAAACAACGTACGTAATTTCAAATGGCCGGTAATAATCAGCGTAGCAACGGAAGCGTGAATGCGCCAGTTTTTAACCGCCACAAATTAAATTATCCTTTAGCCCGGAATGGATTAATTCTCCTGTGACTGTAAAATTTATAAAAAGCAACCGAAAGGTACCGCATATCTGTTTATTAAATTTATTTTCCAACTATTTTCCAAATTCATCTCGTCTACATGCTTTTCGACTTTGTATTTATTAGTTTAAACGGAGTGAAATAATCGGGGAGCGTGAATGCAGTTTTTAGGCCGCAAATGACGAGCGGACTCCAAATTAAATTATCCTTTAACATGCAAAGGACTAATTTTCTTGTGGCCGCAAAACTTTTAAAAGCTCCACGTTTGGAACTATTCAATTGGTTGATGTGTACGTTAACAAGCCGTAACTGATACATATGGCGGTTTTATTCGGGATTTTAATTAAGAAAAATAACGCACCATGGAGTTTGCCTATTCAAAAAGTTTTCCATGTATGATATTCATGCATATATGCTACTCCTATAAAGGATTGTCGTAATTACTAATTTAGTTGAATGGAGGAATGTAAATAATGAAAATGTTGAAGGATCGGAACGTCTTGAATTGATTAAGTTATCGACAGTCCTTTTAATAAGATTTGACATCTCATTTCCGGACTACCTTCTTAAGGGAATGAGAAAATTAAAAGTTACACAAAACATCTCGACGAAAGATCCGAGTCGATTTGCATTAAGGTCGGGGAGTGCGTCCGGAAAATCATTAAAAGAAAATGTTGGAAAGCGCAATCGGCAGGTGATTGAAGTGCTCCTCCGTCATAAAACTTCCCGATCTGGCAAGATAAACAGAGAAGATTGATAAACGAAATAAGTGTTTAATTCCGATAGGAGCGCGACTGTGAATCTAAAATGCAAATTCAGATTTAGGGAAGTGTACTACCTACATTACATTACGAGAGTTCGAAGGCAGAGTTTAAATCTGTTGGACAAACATGGACACACCTAAATCTATAACCATCTGCTCTCAGAGGATTATCGGCGAACAGATCAAAACCAACTTACTGGAATTTAATGTTTAAATGTTGCTTAACACTCCCCGAATGGAATTATTAGGACTCCTGTTCCAGTTACTTATGTCGGGTTATCACTCTAATCCCCGCTTTTAGTAAATTATCTGCTGCTGTTCTGTTTTTATAGATTTGTTTGTCCATTACATCTCCTTCAACAAACTTTCGTAACTTACTTCTTTTCAATTTGTTCATTATTTGTCGTTCCCAAATGGAGTACTTGAGTTATTATTAAACCTGCAAATTACAAACAACCAAAATCTTAGACATGCACATATCTTTTAGTAATGCAATAAATTTAATAGCACAAATAAATATATTAAGTAGATACATAAGATATAGATAAGATTCCCTAAAAATAAATAAAATTTTCAACAATATGTGTTCCCAGTTTATTGTATTTATCTGCAGAATAAAAACATTCCTGCTACATGAACTGATATATTGTATGCAAGTTTCAATTTATTAGATACTGACGTATTCATTTAAATATTTTCTTCTTACAATATATTCGATATTTTCGGAACTAGATTAATCCCTCTTTTTTGCTTCAGTTAATTTTCTTTTTATACATTCTGAAGTTATGATGAATTTTGTTTTCATGGAACAAACACAGGGTAATATTTTAGTATTTCAAAACTGCATCTTACAAACTTCAATCAACAAAGAATAACCACCTGTACTTTTTACTCAGGGGAGCTCTAAATCATATATTTCTAATTTTATTAATAATTCGACAATAAAATCATAATTTACATTTATTTTATTTTGTAATATCAAATTAATATTTAATTATAAACTCTTTTAGCTTTTCAAATTTATATTTCATCAACAAAAAACAACCATGTACTATTTAAACTCAGGAAACTTCGAAATCTTATATTTTCAGTTTTATTAATAATTCGATAACAAAACCGTAATTTTTATTGATTAAATTCTATTATCTGAAATTGATACTGAATCACCAATTCTTTTAACTGTTAAAATTGTACCTCACACAAACACAAATCAACAAAGAACAACAAACTATATTATTTAAATTCAGGAAAGTTTGAAATCTTATATTTTCAGTTTTGTTAATAATTCGATAACAAAGCCGTAATTTATATTGATTAAATTCTATTATCTGAAATTGATTCTGTTAACTGTTAACTGTTAAAATTGTATCTCACACAAACACCAATGAACAAAGAACAACCAACTGTACTCTTTAAATTCAGGAAAGTTTGAAATCTTATATTTTCAGTTTTGTTAATAATTCAATAACAAAACCGTAATTTATATTTATTAAACTCTATTATCTGAAATTGATATTGAATCACCAATTCTTTTAACTGTTAAAATTGTACCACACACACCAATCCACAAAGGGCAATCAACTGTACTCTTTAAATTTAGGAAAGTTCGAAATCTTATATTTTCATTTTTGTTTATAATTCGATAACAAAGCCGTAATTTATATTGATTAAATTCTATTATCTAAAATTAATATTGAATCACCAATTCTTTTAACTGTTAAAATTATACCTCACATAAACACCAATCAACAAAGAACAACAAACTGTACTCTTTAAATTCGGGAAAGTTTGAAATCTTATATTTTCAGTTTGGTTAATAATTCGATAACAAAACCGTAATTTATATTTATTATATTGTCGAATCTCGAATAAATATTGAATCTCAAATTCTTTTAGCTCTTCAAAATTGTACTTCACATACATTAATCAACAAAGAACAACCAAATGTAAGCTTAAATATTTATTTATTAGAAATTAGAGCTGGACTGATTTGAGATTGTCCAAATTAAAAAAAAAAAAAAAAAAAAACAGTGATTAATCAAGAATTTTAAAATGATAGTTTATTTTCGGAACGAAAAAAAGTTGTTTGTCGTGGTGGTAAATAATGGTAAATCATTTTGACGATAAGAGCTTTGTAATCGAACAATATTAAAATCGTAATAGTGATATGCGCAATTTCGCGAAATGAATGGCCAGTAAATTATTCGGACAGATTGAAAAATACCTTGTCCATGGAAATATTTCCTGTGTAGTTTCGTTTTATGTTTTATTTTAGCGATGGTCGCCTGTTTAATTATCATCAAATTGAAAGCGCGCAATATGATCATTTCCAAAGCAACGCCAGAAAATTTATTTGTCAAATCATAAAGGAATGTTTATATTGCAAACAGGATGATGTAATATCACATAGGTATATTTAGTAATGTGCTAATGGGCTATGTTGTGATTAAAATTCTGTTTATTGCTTTAGCTCGTACATTCAGCCATGTTATGGCTCGCATGAGTTTTATGATTTCAAATCTCGTTGAATAGAGGTGTGGAGAGGATAAATAGAATTATTGGCAATCGGTGATATTTTGTTTGTTCAGTCATTCGCACATTTTTGATGCAGATAAACAAAGGTACTGCCTGTGTTTGCCCAAATAAATTAAATTCGTCTCAATTTTATTTAATGATACACATACACGTATGCATGTATAATAGTAATAAATATTATCAGTATAAATCATCAGATAAATATTGTTATTGTCACGGGCACAGATTTATTTTGGCAAATATGTAAATAATGTAAAAACTTCCCGACACAATGTAATTAAACAATAATGTCGATGTAAAATGCCCGCAAATAGTAATCTGATAGATTTTAATCGCGGTCGTGTAGTATTAACATAATTATGAAAAATGTTGTTTTATGTTCAACAGAACTTTCGTATTTATAAATATACAATTAATTTTATTTAATTATTTAATTACACGAAATAAATATAAATTTATTATTTAATAATTATTTTTGTGGCGACTGATGAAATTACATGCTCCAATTAAAAAAAGTCGGAACATTTTAAAAGCCTTTAATCTAATAGATCGAATATTAACAGTATAATTCTTATAAATTCACAACTAATTACATTTTAAAGTGACAGAACGGTCATTTATTATAATATTACATGACATCCGAATGTCTGGTTTCGAAACGCAAACGAACAGGTGCAGATTTCCAGATATTAACCGCAGAATTATACGTATAATGTATTGAATGTCTATTTAAAAATATAACTAGGCGGATACAAGCATGGCCTCATTTTCCACATCACATGCAAATCACACCAGAATTTATTAATTAACGTTGATATCACATTTAATTGTTTTACACACACAACGGTCCAATTTGATTTTCCCATTAAATCACTAGGTATCATTTAAGGTTGTTTATGCACAGATAACAAAAGTGTTTGGAAACTGTTTAGAATATCGCAGACGTATTTGGCAAGTTTTCGGAGGTGGCGTCGATATGCGTCGAATTGGCCGGCGCCGTCAGACGTCGCTATTTCAGCGCCTATCCGGATAACTGTGCCGATTTATTTTTCGATTTGGATTTACTTAACGATTGACGGCAATGTAGATTTATAATTGAAACCATTATTTGAAAAAATCAACAATAATATTTTTCAGGAGTCGTAAAACTAAACATTTTGAAAAAATGAGTATTTTAGAATTTATAAGTGATTTAAAGATTATATATACATTTTATTTAATAAATATAATAATTAAGTTATTTCAAAAACTCTTCATAGAAAAGCTGGGGCAATAAATTAATTTAATACACAGATCATTATTACTATTATTATTAATATTTTGCAGTAAATACAATAGTGACCATAATTATAGCAACATATATTAATATATTAAAAATATGAACTGTATTACTTGCAATGCCAATACCTACATGTTTGTTTATTGCTTTTTCTGTTGTTTTGTCTACTATGCAACTGGTAAATCTAATTTTATGCTTTAAAAAATTTCGTAGTTTTTTATTTTGCAACTATATCAACTTTTTACTTTACTGCTCTCTGTGAATTTAAATCTGTTGGTTGACAACAGTATTTTTCTTATTATAAACATTTCATCATTGGTCGAAAAGAAATTGGAAGGAAAATTATACACCTAATTTTTTTTACACGATATTTTCATTCCTAAAAATTTCGTGTAAAAAAATTGCCTACACATTAAATATATTAAAAAAAGTATACTTTGAAAAAAGAAAATAATATAATATGAGATTCAAGAAAAATTTATAGAATTTTGAAAATCGTGTTTCTTTTTAACTCGTATTAAATCAAATTCGTGTAAAAAGAGAATTATGTGTACTATGGTGACTAAGTCAATCATTCCCTGTATTATTAAAAAAATAGAAAAAGTGGCAAAAAAACTGGCCGAGTTCGAAAAACTTGAAAGAAAAGATAACTGGAATAATTAGAATGTCAAAAAACAATCCAATCTTATCGTCAATGAAAACGATCCCAAACTCAAATCAAAAATTGTGAGTAATTGATTAAAAGAGCAGAACATCGGTATTTTATCTTGTCTGTCCCAATTTTTAAATTAATACGATTATTTTTATAATTGTTTCAATTAAAATATGTGATAATAAACAATTATTGAAAAATAACAAATTTTTTTATTAGAAATACTACATGCAAAATAATTATAGATATCTTTTAAAACCTTAATTATATTTTGCATCATAGAAACTTAACCAAGTAAAAAAAAATGTGATTAAATTTCAGTAAAATTAAGAAAGTATATCAGAAATCCATTACTAAAAAAGGTTTTGTGCTACATTTTTCTTAATGCACAGATAATAAGAAAAACTTAAGCAATTCAATATTACTACCTGGTACTATATTATTAATATTAATTAGCAACAATTTATTTTATCTTATTGACACAGTTTTTAAATTACTACAATTTACAAAAGTTTCAGACCGAAATGGATATGTACAAAACTAATTAATTTATTCTTTTTGTCTATGTAATTTGTAAGTAAAACAAAAAAGGCGGTACCTTAAATATATTAAACACAGTGCTTTTTAATTAACCCGGAGCAGTATTTAAGAAGTTTATAATCCACTTATAAAAATTAAGCGAGATCTGAGGTTCACCTCTTAATTTCTATAATAGGAATTAAAATTTCAAGTTGGAACTAAAAAGTTGCGAAAAAAAAATCCGTGTAGTAGAGAAGTTTGATAAAAGCATGGTCTTGTTTTAAAAACTTTTTTATAGGGTGTGAAGTAACACAGCGAAATGAAAAAACTTAAATGACAATGCACTGTTGAGTGGTTAACAAGATTGGTCTGTTATTAAGATAGCAATCAGTTTTATTCGTGACCATAAAGACGGAACGTAATACATACAGTTTCTTAAGATGTGAAAGATCAGATCCGTACGAGAGAGCATACCGTAACGGGAGGACGTGAAAGGGAACGCAAATGTTATTAAAGCCGTTCACGAATGAAAAACGTTGTTTTTCGAGAGCGTTACTGTTGAATATGACACGATTATGCGTGAGACGAAGAATTCGCCCTTCTCGTCCAATTTTGTGATTACTTGATTCGGAGTGATACGCATTGAATGTTTTTTTCGGAGCGGCCCCCAATAAACCGGAATAAACGGCGGCGGTGGCGAATCTACGGAGCTGTCGAATGAGTTACGATATTGCCGCCAAGGTTAGTGTTTCGGATGATTGTTACATTTCGGATTATTTACCCTCCTCGTATTTGTTGAATGGTGTGTTTTCGCGGCTTTGAATTTTTTATGTCAACAATGCAGGGATGGATCGACCCCGGAATTCACTCCTTACAATTTACGGTGATAATTGTGGGACGTCACTTAAGTAAATTGTTTCAGAAATTGTAAAATGTACTTACCAGGACTTCGGGATACAGTTCCTGCAACAAAGGGAAACAAGTGAATTAATTTACTGATTGATAATTTAATAAATAGTTATATCACGTAAAAAAGTTAGTACGAATCTAAATCTATTAAGTCTCTAAATAATTAATAAAAAGTTAATTTTTTTTTTTAGATTTTTTTATAATTTATGACTGAAAAACTGAGATGTTTTAGACTAAAAAACTATATATATTTTGTCAAATACTCAAATTAAATTATGACCATATTTTTTTAAATAAAAATAACACAAATATTTCATAATTTGACTTAAATTAATAAATATTTTATAAACTTTTATCAAAATTCTGTTAATAATATAATAAATAATTAATTAAATTTAGAAAATGAATTTAAATAAGTAATAAGTATCTAATTAATTCTTTTCTATATTTTTTATTAATAAAAATAAATCTATATTTTATTAAATTTAAAATTCACATTTAAATTAAACCAAAAGTATTTAAAGGTCAATTCTTAAGAATTAAAAAAATTAATTAGTTAAATTTAAATCTAATTTAATTTAAATAATTATTGATTTTTTTAAATTATTCCAAAATAATATGAAAATATTCAATAATTAATTTTTCGTTAATATAATAAAAACTCAGATATTAAAATAAAATAAATTAATACGATTATTCTAATCCAATTTATTGAAAGTTGAAGCATTTTTCTTAAACATTAAAAAAATATGAAAGGATTGAAGTGGTACAAATTTGAGCAATTAAGCATGACTGGATATGGATGTGTGATAGTATTAAAGGAACGTGCTTTGAATTAGAAAGTAAGAATCAGTGCCACTCCTGCTTAGGAATGGGATGTATCTAACCTATGGCGGTAGTTAAAGCTCGGCTCTCAGGAGATTGAAAAAAGCCCATAATTAAGGGCCGCCCTGTTCCTCCGCTCCCGATCGATTTAGATTAATTAATAGGAAACAATCCGGCCATAAATTACGACAAAAGGATTATGGTGTATCACGAGTAAACAACTGTTTCGTCCATCGTATGAACAAACAATCCGATTGGAAAATAAGGAACGGTAATTGTTGCTTTTTCCTGATACGGTCTGTAAAAAAACCATTAAATAGGTGAATGAATTTTGAATGGCCGTAGGGAATGGGGAAAGAATTCGAATCGACAGCTACTCGAAACGGTTATACGGCCATTACAATGTTCTTCCACTATCAAACCGTTCAATTCGCACTTCACAATTTGCAAGGATATTACATAAAACGAACGGTTAGGACTTAATAAAACGTACTCTCACTGCCGCCATATCCACAGAGAGATTAGCCCACGATAAGAATGTGTCCGGAGGAACTACGTTGAGTTCATTGAAATTTTAAACAATTAAAAATACAGTAGTGGTCATAATTGTAGTAACTGATTAAAATATATTAAAAATATGAACTGTACTACTTAAATTGGGTGCCAGTTACTTATAATGTTTATTGCTTTTTATGTTATTATTGTGTCTACTATGCAACTAGTCAATCTAATTTTATTCTTTAAAAATTTGCGTAATTTTTTATTTTTAAATGGATAAAATAGCTGTCTTTTGCTTATTACAATTATTTAATCATTGGTCCAAGTAAAACTGTAAGGAATATTATAATTCAGCGTAACCGAGACAGAGAAGAACAAAAAGAGCTAACTAAGAGTTTACTGCTAAATAAGTCTATCGTTATCCGTATTATTTAAAAAATTTAGGAAAACTCACTAAGAGGTTGCTACGAAAAAATTTGTCTGAGTTTAGAAAGAAAATAGATAACTGGATAATTCGAATGTTACAAAACAACCCATCTTATCATTAACTGACTAACTTATTGAAATTAGTTCAAGAACTGTGAAAAGATTTTGTTTTTGTGGATGGGAATTCGTTTGAATTTAAACCTACAACAAACATCCTGATTTTTACTAAAAATGTGACAGTCCAATTTTGACTTGGTCAGGATCACATTCACTGGGCTACAGAACAGTTATTTTTATGTTAAAGATCTTACAGGGACAAAACTGCACAAAAATTTTGATATACCCACAGTAAAATATGATGGGCTTTCAATTATACTATGGAGATGCTTCAATTCTTCTTTTAGACTGATTTATGTACTGGGATATGTTAAGCATCAATGCTTTGCCTTGCTCATCTCAATGTCCAGACATAAAACCTAAATTCGACATAAAAATTCTACAAATTGAAATTGAACTCATAACTGCAATTCAAAAAACTTGCAGGAATATAATTTTATCGAATATTTGTAAAATGGTTGGATCTGTGCAACGAATATGAACCAAATAATATTACAAAAGGGATATTATTCAAAAGAGTTTATGTTAAATTAAATAACACAGATTTAACTATTAAAATATTCTTTCAAAATTAAAATTGCTATATTTATGTTCAGCTCAAAACAGGAACATATGTAACATTTTATAGAATTAGAATATGATTGAAAGTTTTTATAATACGACAATATATATAACAAGATCAGTAAATTAATATTATTTTAACAGTTTTACGCTGATAAAATTGGCTCAATTTATGCAATCCAAAATGTATCTACAAGAAAATGATAGACTTTCCAGAATATATTTAGCTGATGTAGTAGGATCAATGTTCTTTAGTCATTCTGTTACTTTTTATCATTCCAGATCCAACGTCTACGCGCAGTTAATTTCCTATTTTGTCAAGATGTTTGAGTGGCAATAAAATGGGCAAATTTATATGTCTTGTAATGAATTGCGCTCAGATTGTTTTGTTTCTCCGGCAGAGATTTCAATTTCATTTGTTATACATACGTTTAGGAAAGCGAAAACAAGTCTCTAATTAAAATACAAAATGATTTAATTAGGTCTAAGTTACAAATATACGAAAAAAATATCTATATTATATATATACATCGTAAATACAATGAAAAAGTCTCATAATTATATTCTAATCAGCGAACTAAAAAATAAATTATTATTCAATATTTTAATAATAAAAAACAGTGTAGTAAGTTAATATAAATTTTTGTCTGAGTAAGTAAGTTAATATAAATTTTTGTCTGAAATTAAATGATAAAAGTAAGTTAATTATCGTATTTCCGAATCAAATCAGAAAAGAGACTCGATAAACCGTATAAAACGTGGATTCGTGTCGAATTACTCGAAACTCAAATCCGCAACTGTTATTGTTCAATTTTCCTTGATGGTCGAAAGAAAAAAATCCATAAAATTTTACGCGGTTAATCTCCGTATGTAAAAGTTTCGATAAATCAGCTTTAAATACAAGTTCCGCAAGATAAAATAGCAATTCGGAGTAAGTTACAACACATTTTCTGTTCCCACCGATTTCAATTGTCGATGAATGTTATTTTATTATATCGTTCGAAGAAACTGGCCAGATTTTTTTTATTTTACATATGCAAACAGGATAAATGTTTCCCTCGCGCTCCTGCCGTAGCGTCGATATAGAAAATATGAAAATTTAATAAAAAAAAAGGTTTTTCGGTTTACACAGAGCGGGGAGTAATTACGGCAGTGATAAAACGGTGAGTCGACAAAATTTTACGGCCCCAGCCAGTGGCTTAGGTGGAAGTGAATTGAAAGCAGGCCATAATGAAAGTCACAGCCGTAACATTATAACAGATGGAAAAGGGTAAAACCGAAGGTGGAACTTGATGAAACTGACTTGCGGTCTCCCGTATCACGGCGTCCAAAACCGGGTTTTCAGATAATGATTTCTCCCCGTTCCAGACAATTAACGAGGGTTAAAAGGGATTCAATTGTACAGACTTAACAGGTGTGGGCGGACGAACTAAATGAAATTAAACATGTCGCCAGATTCACTTTGCGTACCACCTTCCACGCACATTCCACATTCCGCAATCAGTCCGCCCGATTTGTTTCGGCTTTTGCACTTTCGGTGGAAGTTTCATTGAAACTGCCCCCGACATTTTCTGGATTGGAACTCCTTAGGTTTATAAGCTGGTGTGTTTTTATTTATTGGTACCTGTTTTGGTTGTTTTCCGCACGGACATAAATCGTGGCGGCACGACATGCGGGTAACTAGCAGTGTCCTTGGTCAAAGATATATGTCTAGGCGATAGCAGGACCTCTTGTATTGATTCAAGTTAAAAGCTGTGTTTACCGACTCCTGTTTTTCGATTTTTCGAGTGTGACGCGAATTTTAACTTGCACTTAATGCACACACTTATAAATTAATTTACAAACAAACAACTATTTAAAATAAGTTTGCGTTATTGATTTAAATGGGAATCGATTATTTGACATTCACGAAGATTTTTGGCAACTGTTGATAATTATGCCATTCGACTTTATTTTAAAACGACTTTAATGCGACTTTGAATTTATCGCAGCGCATGAAATAGGTTAAACAAGCCATTCATATTTTCCAATGAGAGCATATCGAAAAGTCTTCCATAATTACATTTAAATAAAACTCCTGCATATATTAAATCGAATTTCCGCTCAAGTTTAAGTAAACAAATTCATTGAATCAACAATGCTACCGAACGATATCTTACCGGATAATCAGTTGATATAAATTCAATTGCATTTCAGGGTTTTACTAAATCTTTGTGGTTTGGTATTAAATTTCCTTTTCACGTATTTTTATTTGTCAATCAACATTTATTATGAATCGATTTTTATAAACCAGACAGAACAAGTAACAAATCCATCTTAATATGTATAATTTTGTATCTTTTTATAAATTTATTTTAATAATTCATGGTATTTTATTAATTTTTCAGTAATTAAATGAAAATAAATTATTTATCGTCATTACAATAATTATTACTTAAACATTATGAAAATAGAAATATAATTTTTTAACTGTAAAAAACACTGTTTTACAAATTTTAATTTTTGAAATATAAAAATTTTCTCTAATATTTTTTAGGGCAATATGAGTACGTTGAACAAGAATATTTTATATGTATGTATATTTAGGGTCATTTACAAGAAAATGTCAAATTTATATTTTTCAATTCATCAAATTCGATAATATTTTTGTTAGAAAATATATCCAAGTGGATTATCCATCCAATAATACCTAATTTGTTACAAGAATTTTTTGTATTTTTGATTAATTTCATGTTCAATATTTAGTAAGTATTTCAGCAATAAATAATATTTATATTCCTAATTTAAATTTTCAATTCAACTTTATACTATGTACTTTATAAAATCTAAAATCTATTAAAAACATAATAATCTTTTAATTTATTATTAAAATAATATAAAAAAGTAGAATTATTTAAAAGCAAAAAGAACTATCTTTTTTAATAATTAAAAAATAAATTTTCATAATTTAGATCTAAAAGTAAATTTTTAAGAATTATGATAAAAGTAATTTTTCATATAACTGCATATTTTTTAAGTTTTTTAAAGTCATTTAAATAAGAATAATAAATATTTTTTATCAATATTTTAATAAAAACTAGAGAATTATTTATCAAATAAACATATTAAAAAATATACACATCTAATTAGAATCAACAAGTAACAATATTTTAATAATACAAGTTTTAAATCGTATTTTATATCAATTATTACTTCAAGCTAGTAAATTTATATTTTATACTATTATTTTTTATATACACTTTAAAACATATATAAAATATAAAACAAATTGAAAATATGTAAAAGTCTATGTTAATTAGAAACATAATTTTTTTTTATAAATATTTATGATGAAAATAAAAAAAAAATAAAAAAATAATATAAAAAGCATAAATATTAAAAAAAAAATCTTATCAAAGGAACTATACTTTTTCAACACACAATAATAAAAAAAATTATATTTTCATAGATTAGGCCAAAAAGTACATTTTTAAGTATTATAACCAAGACAAATTTTAACCAATGAATAATTGTTGCTGCAACTAAATATTACTTAGTGTTGTTTTTTCAATCTCTTCTAAAAATATTATGTATTAGAAAAACTAAAGGATTTCATACGTTATTCAAATAATTTATATAATATATAATATTTTAATAAAAATTAATGAATAGTAAATTATTTATTAAATAAAAATGTTTAGAAATTTATAATCTAATTAGAAATAATAAGTAACAATATTTTAATAATTAAAGTAAATTTTAAATTATATTTT
The DNA here is from genome assembly GCF_024364675.1 of Aethina tumida. Taxonomy (NCBI): domain Eukaryota; kingdom Metazoa; phylum Arthropoda; class Insecta; order Coleoptera; family Nitidulidae; genus Aethina; species Aethina tumida. The sequence goes on along the minus strand of NC_065437.1, from coordinate 14,517,468 downwards.
TTATCAATTATAAGTTCAAGGAAGCATTTCTGAAGATTATTTCTTATACAGTTAAAAATTTAAATAAATAAAACTAAAATAAAATAATGAAAATAAAAAAAATGAGAAATTAGAAAAACAAAACTCCTTACAAAGGAACTATATAATCTTTTACAACAGTTTAATAATAAAAAAAGCATATTTTTATAAATTAAAGAATAAATTTTTCAGGATTATAACCAAAACAAATAACAGACAAAAAAGTAATTTTTTGCTGTAGCTAAACTAAACATTGTATACCTTAAAATTTTATAAATAAACTAGTTTTTCATTAGTTTCTTAATGCGTAGATCTTGTTTTCGAAACACAATCGATTGTACAATAAAAATTAGAAAAAATGTGCAGTTGTGAAAACTTTTCAAAAATACGCACATTCGGTGGTTATTTATTATCAAAATCACGTAATATACTACAGCGTGAGAAACAATGTAAACACTTTTAATTCTATTTACATTAAATATGAAATGCATCTTTGAGTTATCTTAAACATGTTCACCAAGGTATTTTGGCATAAATTTAGATCAAAAACTAAAAGGATGCCGACACCTGTTCACATTCTTATTTATAATAGATATAATTTAAATTTGTTTTACAAACACGCGCTTAAAAATATAGACTTTTATATTTTTATGACGTTATGACATTTTTGGTTGTAAATCGTAAATATTTTATGACTTTATAAAACCTCTTGTTGTCGCTGAAAGTGGACAATTGACCTTGCTACTTATAAACACATGTTAATTTATTATCTGAAAGGGGACTAAAACGGCGTCTAATTAAATAAGATAATTACGGCGGTGGTGGAATTGTTTTGAATATTTGCGTATCATAATCCCGGTGATAATGAGGGCTTTTGAATAAATATAGCGGAGCCGAGTTGTAACAGGCAACCGGGGGCAAGTAAAAGCATCATTATGCGGTTGCTTCCAGAGCAACACTGTACTTGTCTAAGAAAACACCGAGCAAATGTAAGAATGAGAATTTGCATGATAATGTACAATAGCGAAGTGGCTCCTCTCAAGATTTTCTCACAATATGGTGCGGATTATCAAAACAATGCGAGCTTCACAAATTACCGAGTCGAAACAATTTTAACCGGGGAACGTGCTTTCTATTTATCGGTTTGATTTTTCCCTTGTCCGACCACAAACTGTCCAATTCAGAAACTACAACTTTCAACAATTTGTTTGATAACATTTTCTTTATTACAATATTTATTTTTTGAGTTTTACACGCTCCATTTATCTGAGAATTTCCTTCTTTGTGAACTACATGTTTTAAGAGATAAATCGCTTACACATTAATTTGTGAGTAAGCAATAAATATTTATATAAATTAATTTACATTATTATATTTAATTGTATAATAATAATATTTTAATTTTATAGCTTAAATTAAACGTGTTTAATGTAATATAATAAAGATACGATTAATTTTTTTATATTTATATAAATATTATTATTTATGACAAAGTCCTTAAAATCATCCAACAGTTAATTTTTATGTTAAATATTACTTAAAGCTAGAAAGTCAAATAATTATTGTTCTTCCGTGGACTTATTTTAAGAAATAAATTTACGTATTAATGTGTGAATAAAATGATGATAAATTCCTTAAATACAATTTCGACATTGCTGGGTGAATTGAAATCCCCACCCCGCTTTGAGAGTTATATCTCCCCCGTCCATCCCGTCATTAGCATAAAACACGCTTTATAATAAATTGAAGCCTTTAAATAAAATGCATAATTACTTTAACCTACTTGCGGTGCACCGAATCGTGTAATAAAACGAAAAAGTACCTGACGAAATTCAAGTTTAAGTAAAAGCATTTGCATTTTTCTCGTTATTTTCTCTTTCCTTCATTATCTCCTATGTAATTTGTTAAACTACCACTGAAAAATGCGGTTTAAATTACTTAGTCACTCGTTTAAATAATTGGGCCTTTAAACTAATGCATCCCTTTCTTTGTTGCAGGTAAAGCCCGTTTTTCCACCCCCGAAGAATTAAGTGTTGGACTCCGTACACAATTTGTCGTGAGGAAAAAAACAATAAACTCTAACGTTTATCAAATCCATAGACGTGAAAACACGTTTTAATAATTATGCACAGACGCCCACAACTTTTCATTAATCTAACCCCCATCCGTAACGTTGTAGCATGTGAGCAAATAAAACCACAATATGTACGTACAACAATCAATCTAAAATGCCGCATATATTTGAAGTGCGAGCTTAAAAGGTAAACATTCTACGAAATTGAAAGCTTTAATAGGAGTGCACGTCACAATTAAACGCCCACGTGGGGAACGATTTAATCTCGTTTTTCGACTGATAAGAATCCATTCTCTTCAGGAATGTGTGTTTTGGTTAATTTCTCTGCGGTAAAAGTAAAACATAGATTTTTGAAAATGGATCAATTAAATTTGAGCAAATACGAATATTAAATGTTTATTTTGTTATGGAACACATAAAATTTGATTATAAAATACCAAGACAATTTATTTTATTTACATTCGATTAATACAATAACAATTAATTCAAATTAATTTATGTTTAATTATTTATTTTAATTTTCTACAGTAATCGCTTTAAATATTATTATTAACCTGGGAATTTTTATTTAAACTTAAAATCTAATGTTGAAGAATGAATGGTACTCTTTTTAATTATATCTAAATTATATTAGAATTAGAAATATTTCATTATTAAATTAAGAATATTTTTGGTCTTTTAAGTTGTAGCTATAACAAATTGTCATATCCAAAAATTTGTGATTTCAAATTTACAATTTTTATTTTACTGTTAGTTTTATTTAGTTAATAAATTTAAAAAACTAAAAAAATAAATATTGTTTAGCAGTAGTATCAATGTGTTTAATACGTTCTGTTGATCTGTGTTTCAAAATGAATTTAATTCATAAACTACCCTAATAACAAGTCCCAATAAAACAACTAAATTTCTTAACATTTCTCCTTTATACTCACGGTGAAAAACTCTATACGACACATTTACAAAGTTGTCTTATAAAAACTGATTTGATTAATTTGTCTTTGAAAAAATTTTAAACAAATATATTTAAAAAATTATAAATTTTATTTATACCATTAAAAATATGAAATATTTAATTTTAAGTTTTTTTTTGAACATTTATTTTTTTTAATTGAAGGAAGGAAAATTAAATGTCTTCTGAATTTCTATTTGGTAAAAGTGAAGAGTTTTTGGCAAAACTAAGTTTGACTAATATAAATTCATTACAAAAATATTCTTTCCCTAAATTTAACCTGATTTTAACCAGTTTCCTTTTGATAACCAATTTTCACCAAAAGAAGTAAGAGTCTTATTAAAGTTATTTTTAACTAATTTCTGTTTGATAAATTATAAAAGAGCATATTACAAGCATTTGGTAACTATTTCAGATTTCTTTATAGAAAATTCTCATCTTAAATACTCAACTAATTTCGATCGAATTGAAGTTTCCTTTAATTACACATTGGACGACGACGACGACATTGATTTAAATGATGTTATGAGAAAAAAAATAAATTACTGAGATACTTTGCAGCTAATATTAACCAAGTCCCATTTTAAAAGCAAATTTATTTTATATGTGATAGAAGGATTTATATGGAAGAGCCTTTTTAGAGGGAAACAATTTCGTTAAAATTAAGTGCAATTAGCAGAGGAGAAAGAAACAGGAAATGAATAAAATAAGAGTAGAAATTACGATTAAAATCTGTGCCGTAATATGATTTTATTACCTTGGGTAGGAACGCGGGCAAAAGGCAGAGGCAACATCGGCGCCAACAGGAAAAGGGAGAGACTGCCAGCGAATGCAATATAGAAAAATATAGAACATAATAGCAGAAATTTAATTAGAACTAATTAAAGACAGAGCTTCTGCCGAAGCGCAGTTTTAGTTTATTTTTCGTTCGTTCGCTAGGCGTGGTTTTGGCGCCAACTGCATCTTCCCCGAGATAATATACATAGTTAGGTAATTAATACTGCGACCTCGGTTATTTGCATGCTTTCTGATTATTTATGTAAATAAATTGTGGCCGCAGGAACCAACCCCCTCGGGACGCACGGGCAAAGGGAAATTGCTAATTTTCAGTCCGAGTTACCGGCCTGACAATTACATGGCTTGCATGATTAGTGGGAAGGCAGAGATTGAGATCGACCAAAGTCCGCCGTGTTCTACACCATCCGCATCCCAAATTCCGCCGCATCACACTTTCTTCAACCCCACATCCTCTGGCGCATCCTCGACCGACACTCAATCAATTTTTTTTACCTATTTCTCCCACGGAATCGCGCGTTAATTGTAATTCCTGCGGGCTGGAAACGGTTATTACGGCACGATTTGGACCGAAACAGTGGAATTCAGAAAATCGCCGTGGCAAATTGTTTCGTTCACCTGCCGGCATGAAATTAGTGCACGTGGCTACGCTCCGGGCGCGCGGCACAAAGTCCGGGCGTCGCACCGGACTATCTGACCGAATGATTTAGTGGTCTTGGTGGACTGCGACCCGGCCAGATAAGGACTTGGATCACGGCCGGCTCCGACCTGGAATGGCGGAGGTGAAAAAATAATAGCTACATTTTTTACATCGGAGGGTAGATAAAAAACCCATCTCGTAAACATACCATCGGCTTCGAACCGTATATCTTTATAATAAATTATATTTTTATAACTAATATTTTCTTTATGCAGCCATTGGGTTCAACGTGCAAAGGACATGAAACGAAAATTGTGACTTTGATTTAAAACATAAACGAAAATAATAAAGGGATGATTAATGATTAATAATTTGGATGGGCGAATGTATAATTACGTGTACGTGTACACACAATAATAAATCATAATAACTTTTATTTGCCTTCATCAGTGAATATAAATTGTATTTCGTTTAATTTAAATCCAGGAATCCAGAAAACAAATTAATTCCTGTTCCGCGTAAGCTCCCAACAGGATAAACAGGAAAATTCGAGTACGTAAGCAATATCATCCGTATTACACGTGCGGCTTTTGTAGAGGCGCACCCCTGCTTACTTTTGATACGGCAATACACGGATGATTGTTTAATTATGTTTATAAGGATATGTTTACCATAAAAGGAAGTAGCATTTCTTCACTGACGCCGGAAAGACTGTGTTGACAGAACCACCCCTGATTAACCGCCAGAGAATAGATCCGCAAGGGTTAATTCCACTTTCACTTAATTCCAGAAGCGTTTGTGAATTTTAAACAATATTCCCGTTGTCAATATTATCATTTGTGAGTGGCATCTCTTCAATTATGAATATATTACGAGTAGATGTGTGTAGTGGATTCATCAGGCATCGATGTTCCTGCACTGTTTGTTTACACTCGACTCGCCTCAAATTTTCGCCATTCGTTTTCGGCGAGGGGTGGAGACGAATCCCGATTTAATGGATTTCTATCAACAAAAAAATACATCACGAAATAGATGCGTGTATTGTGTAAGTTGCAGTAAATAGGTTAATTACTGGGAAATCAATCAGTGAAACTAATACCGGGATTAAGATTGCAACATAATTAAAATAAATTGGTTTGTTATCGTCATCGGGTCGGATTAAGGAGGTCGGAAGTTAATGAGAAAAGAATAAGATTTTTGCAGGTCGATGCGCGGGAACGAGACGAAGGGACAAGAAGAGGGCGGGCGCTTTAAATTGCCAGAAGTGCATTACTTATGCCGAAGGCAATTAATTTGTCCGAAGATTAGCCATGCATCCTGGTACCTCTCAAGTCGCGGTGCTCCACGACTTCTTTTAATTAAGTTTAATTAACGTTACCAAAGTCCGACGGGGAGCGGGGAGTTCAGCGCCGCCTGATCTATGATGATCTTATTACTGGGGGGACGACGTCCTCTGCGGCGGGAAAGGGTGGATCGGGGATATAAAATGTATATCTCACAGACTGTTACCGGAGAAAACTTGAAATTAAATAATTAAAATGTCGTTTTTCTCTCGCCCGCCGAGAAGAAAGTGTTTCTTTAATGACTTATTACTTAATTTGGCATAATTTTTAAATCGCATTCCGAATGTTTTTTTCCTCCAAAGAAAGATGACATTATAAATCGACTAATTCACTTGGAATTTACTAACACCAATCAATTCCAACTTATACTTTGATGTTAAGGAGTACAAGAACAAAAACAATAGATCTTTATTGTCTCTATTTTTAAACACTGTATATCTTCCTGCAAAACCCGTTTAATCCAGATGGTAAGTCACTGTGAGGACAAGCGATTTATCTTGTAAATTTCAATATTCCCATGCAGCATACAGAAAATAAAGAACACGTCGGAGGTGCATAGTGCACAAACCCAAAAGGTCGTAAAAGTATATTTTACTTAGTTTTCGATCCGGACGGCAGTTCATTAATTTGATCGTCGCAAAACGGGCGACATCTCCCTCGTCCCGTCCGACGTTTTCTCGCCCGGTCCGCGAGAAACACCTTTTTCATGTTCGGTGGCGGAGGCATCGCCGACGAACGGTATGCAAATTGACCATAAAGGATGAGAGGTTTTTATAGGGTCGAACGGCTAAGGCGAGAGAGCACAGACGTGGGCGACGTGGTCTTGCACTGTGTTGCGGTCAGGTCGTCGGTTGTTTCGGGACTTGACTACCTCAGCCACCCATTCCGAAATCACTATCCGAGATAACTTAGTCATTTGAATCGCAAACCGGCCGACGAATTTTAAATCTCCATGCCACCGTTTTACTGCCACAGCCAATCCGGTGAATTGATCGCCTCCTGACTCCACACAAAAACAGCTCCGTTACTTTCTTAATCATAAATATTAAATTTAAGGCGACGGTGTTGTTTTATTTGAGTATGGATTTGGGAGATGTAAGTAGCCCACGCAGCAAATGTGAGTGAGTGGAAGCGTTAGTGTCAAGGCGATAAGATTAGTTCTTTGAGAGTACGGAAAGGACAGATGAGTGAGTTCCCTACATCCGTCCGGAAGTCCATCGGGGACCGAAGCGGACCTTGGAAGGTGATTCCGGCCGAGGCGAATCGACATTGTTTTCCCTTATGTCCGTGGCCAGACAATGAAGCCGAAGTCACCGTCAGAAGGCAGGCAATTCGCGTGGCCTCATCGATGGTATCGCGTCGTCTTCTCCCGGGCTCGGTTTTATAACCTCGCCTTCCTTCGACTATTATTTCCACAATTGTCAGATATCCCGTCCGCTAGTGCAGCACCTTAGTTATCTTGTTTTCGCTCGCGTTTCTCCCAAACGACCGCTGCAGGTCGCCAAGCTCCCCCAGGATCTAATAGCGGTTACGGTTATCGCACTTGTTATAGTTTTCTTCCAACGAAGGTAGTCCATAAACTCGCCTCCAATTTATTCCTGCCAATCCCGAAGACATGTGTCATGCGATGGAAACACTTCGGTCCGAGCCTGCAGTGACCTACGTCTCGACAGATAAGACACTCTCGCGGGACTCCTTATCAATTCTTCCCTATCGGCTCACATTCTCCCGACTCTTTCTTATCACTTTCACCGATCCTATTTCTGTTTTACTTGTGCATACGACAAATGATCTCTATCTCCAGCCTCCGTTTGTTTAATTGCTCGTAAATCTACTTCTACACCCGCAACCATTTCACACATCAAATCGAATTCAGCAACGGCAAATCCAATTTTCTGGTTGTTTTAAATATTGCACGTTTAGTGAATGCAAAGTGCACGGGGAAGTGACGGTATTTTCATTAAGGTTGAGGTGATGAAGCGCAGTCGAAATGGCCGTGGCCATTACGGCCTTCTGTTGAGTGCAGCCTGCCGAGACATTTGCTAACTTAATTTAGAGACGATGTGCAGCGTCCGGAAGCCGGCATACCTTGCCCGTTGTCCACCGGACTAAATAGAATTCCTTAGTCGGGACCGACCAGCTCGTATGTATCAGGGACAACTTATAAATTGCATTAACGGAATTAGTTTTCGTATGTTACCTCCGCATTCCCGCAATAAGGCACAATGTTCCTAAACATTCTTATACGGAATTTTCTAATTGCATCACTCGCAACTTTTAACCCCATCTATTTTTGAATACTTTACGTGTCAGCGTATTGATCGATAGAAGCAATGAAAATTTGGCAACCAATAACCGTTTAATTTTTGTATCGACCTCGGAATGGAGTTTTAGTATGTCGGAGTGCAAAAACTAGCGGAACGACTCAACTTGGATTATACTTAGGTATATAAAGACATTTAGAACGGAGAGATCAGCAGAATCCAACAATAAACGTCAACACTCTAGTTATCATCTTCGAAAATAATAATTTGATATTGAACGAGTTCCGAAGTGGCGATAAATCATCGGGTTTACAGCTCTGGGTTTCGGAGGGGGGAGTTTTATGGTAGGCCATTGTTACCTATAAAAATACCTATTGTGTAGGAAGTTGTTTCGGATGATGAGACAAGAAAAGCACGTGGAGACGGCCGCAAGGCACTGGGAGATGAGGTGCCCGACGAAATGGTTTTATTAGTTTAATGAATCCGAAGCTTACTGTGTGACCTCTTGCTTTAACTGCGACGCTCTGGCGACTGCTTGGGGATACGTGTCCACCGCCATCCCCAGGTTGTGTTTTATGCCCAGCGAATATTACTCCGACCGACTGATTCAGCTTTATTCATCCACCAATGCTATTCCACTACTTTTCATGACTAACACTCAAATCCAACGACGAATCTATATATTTATTTTACAATCTTTTTATTGTACTAAATTTTACCAGCTGTAATATTTAACTAATCAAATTGACTTGATAATACTAATTTACACGGAAAAATAGGTTACATGAAAATGAACTCTACTATGTACAGTCATCAGCAGAATGGCATTACCACCCTAAGGTCGAGTTTCGTTTGCGACCTGAACAAGCGGGCTCGCATAAATTATCCCAAAATTTACATTTATTTGTATTTTAGTAGGTAAGTAACATTTTGTGTGACCATCTTAACGCAATAGTTGTAGAATACTTCTGTAAATTTAAAGTTTTTGGAGTAGATGTATAATTATATTATTATAAATTTATTATTTATAAATTTACATCGTATGATTTACAATATATTTTGTGCATTTATTTTTGATATTAATAGATGAAATAAAATAACTAAATATAAAGCAAAATATATAGTTATTTATTATATAGTTTTATTAAATAAATATATTAATAATATAAATAAAATTAAAAACGTGTGTAGCCGCCATCAGCGGCTATTACGGCTTCAAAACGATCCCTCATTGAATTAACAATATTGTGACAATAGTTCCGTCTTCGCAAACCTTCCCATATGTGGAGGCAATGCTGATACAGGTCTCCAGGCGTTCGTTCGTTGTGGTTCTCCCACATCTGCATCATGAGCCCCCAAAGGTTTTCGATTGGGTTAAGATCCTGTGACCTAGGAGGCCATGGTATTCTGTTTATCTCTCTGTGGGCCGCAAACCACTCTCTCACAATACGAGCTCGATGAATGGGGCAATTGTCGTCAACAAAATTAATTACCTCCATATCATCGGCCGGGTAAAGTGTACGAACGGACGGCAACATAACGTTATTAAGAACGTCCAAATAATGACCAGAATTTGCTCTGGATGGCAGAACAATCTGTTCGCCTGGACCTGCATGAGTTATACGATTTTCTGTTGAATAATTTCGGATCCACCGTCTAACAGTGATTCTCTAAAAATTGTTGAGTTATATATATTTTAAATATGAAACGATATAATTGGAAGTATCTGATGATCATTATACATGTTATATTCCTATTCTCTTAATAAAGTTTTGTATATATTTTACTTACCGAAATACTAAGTTCTCGAGCTATTTGAGATATATTGTATCCTTCATCACTGAGGATTATAATTCTCATACGTGTCTCATCATCTATATTTCTCTGCATTTTAGGATTTGTGGTGAAGCTCGTGTTAAAGAAAACTCTGAACTATGATATATTTTTGTAGATGGTTTAGGTATTTATACATATTGGATTAAATTTTAATACTTGTCGCCATCGTTTTATAGTTAGTTTGATGTCAATTCTGAGTATTGCGTTCAAAAATTTTTGCGAAAAATTCTTATCATAATTCATTTTCGGAATCGGTCAGTCTGAGTTATGTTCCTACTATTCAGATACTCAATTACGAATGGCAGTAGTGGTTGCTAATATAACGTAAAGCGTAAAAAAGTAGCCGCTATATAATTAGAAGGAGTCGTTTTATTCAATTCCCTGAATAGAGTGAAATCATGACCAATGACCGCATAATAATTTATTATCCCAATTGCTTACAACTAAAAAGTATGACTATATTTTAAAATATTTATAATAAATACTAAAAAACAATAGTATTTGAATTCTCAAAAAAGCGAAATAATTTTATACATTTTTATTAGTTTTTATAAATAGGGCTATTTTATTTAATTTATGCCTACCTGAGATAATAATTTGCAAAAACTAAGTTTTTTCAAGATTAAAGAAATATTTCTAAAAATATGAAATACTTATTATATAATCGACAGAAGTAAATATTTTGACCTGGTACCATTGACCCCTTGTTACGTCTACCTGGGTTTTATGGTTATTTTTTTTTTGGGTTCTGGGCGGGGCTTAGCGAGAGCGGGTCGCAAGCGATTTTGTTTGGAAAGTGGTAATGCCATTCTGCTTATGACTGTACTACTGGTATTTACTCTAATATAAATAATAAATATATTAATTAGGAGGAATATAGATAAGCTAAAAGAAACTATTAACACTTTAGAATTCTATAAAAAAATTCTATTAGAAAATTAACTTTTCGTATATTATTATATTAATACTTGAAAATTTTTACATACCAACAAAATTGCACATTTTTTAATGGACAAAATTATAGCAACTTTTTATTTTATGATATTTCATTGGTCTCTGTAAATTGAAATTGATTATTTACTAGTGCTTTACTTATTACTTACTTATTATAATTATTTAATCATTGGTCGAAGTGAAACTGTAAGAAAAATTATAATTCACCGTTACCAAAGCCGAGAAAAACAAATGGCTTAGAGTTTACGACTAAATAAATTAGTTGGGACTCGTATTATTTAAATAAACAGAGAAACTGGCCAAATGGTAATTACTAAAATTTCAAAAAATTTGAAAGAATATCGATAATCGGATAATTCTAATTTCAAAATACAATCAAACCTTATCGTCAGCTGGAACTAAAGCCAACCTTGAAAAAGTAAGACTTGCTGAAATTAATTGAAGGATTGTGAGACGTTTGACCTCAGACCTACAAGAAAAACACCGTTTTCTACTAAAAATTTGAAAGTTTGGATCACATTCTCTGGCACAGAAAAGTGGGGACGAGTTTTTATTGTCGATTGTAAATTTAAATTATAAAAATTGAAAATATTGCTTAAGTTAAACATCGGAGAGGGACAAAACTCTCTCTCACCTTTAGTGAAACATAGTAGTGATTCAATTATTCTGGCATAGGCCTCCTTAGATTGATTTATGTACGGGCCATATATTAAACAACAATTTGCTTCCGTATATTGAAGAAATGATGCTCTTATTAAATGTGTTGAACATGAAGACCCAAATCCTAACTTGATTAAAGGACCAAAGCATCGATGTTTTGTTTTACCTTTCCCAATTTCCAGATATCAACCCCTTTTGAAAGCACAGGATGTTTATAATAAATGATATAAAAAATGTACATGAACTCACTACAGAAATTCAAGAAGCTTGAAGTCCATCTCCGTTGCATATTTGTGGACTTGCCACGGAAATCGACTAAAACAATAAAACAAAAAGGATGTTATACAAAGTGTTAATACAAGTGTTCTAGCTAAAATAATTAACATTTTCAAAAATTACTATAATAGTGACCACTACTGTAAGTACTCCACTTTAAATAAATATACCAATTAGGGGAAATATCAATAAACTATTAAGATTTTTGGATACAATAAAAAAAAATACAAAAAGAAAATTTGATTTTTGTACGTTGTGCCTGAAATTTGTCAAAACCGGGAAAGCAGTGCTCGATTTTTAAACCTAGACACCGACATTGATCAGAAGGGTGGAAAAAAGCGAATCGAAATGTTCAATCGGCCCAAACCGAATCAGCGATGGGAAAATGAAAAACAAATCGCCGAATTGATGATCTGACAAACGAAACAAACAACAGAGGGGGGGGGGGCGCGGGTGTCAATCGGTCGGTCCGCGTGTAATTGTGGCCCCGTAATCGGCCGCAATTCGCCCATCCCCAGGTGATCCTCCGGTCCCGACTTTAATTTACCTGTGTAATGAACTGAACGCCGTCGACTTTGGCCCAAACTCATCCGACCCCGCCGGCCTATTAAATTAATCGGACTCGCGCCATTCTTTCGACGAAATTAAATGGCGAAGTAACAATTGTAAATGTGGCCCCGCGCCCGGCTTAATTCATTCCCACAACAATTTGGAAACTTATGTATATTTACTCGGACGAATTTAAATGGAAATCGTGTTTTTTTTTCTGTGCACCCACCCCACTCCAGAAATTTTAATTACAATCAAACTTCCAAAATATTTTAGGGCAAAACTCGCAAATTATCAATCAATAATGCCCGATCGAATATGATGTAACTTAATTCAAAAAAAAAAAAAAATAAAAAACATTGATGGACATTAATTATGATGCTGTTAAAAAAGTGGTCAAAAGCAAATTGTACAAGGGATAATTTTTTACTTTGATCGCGAATTCGCAAATTTATTATCCGAACAAATACATTCGGTCACTATGAATTCATTCATGACTGTCGGGCGATTTTTAATTTCGATTTTAATCATCGTCGTTGATTATTCCCATTACCATATCAGCATTTATTCAAATATGCGAAGGTAGAAACATCTGTATAACGAGCCACATAAAGGCAAACAGACAACTAATTGGTAATGAAATGGAGGGTACATGTCGATCCCGCATTTTTAATTAATCTTCAAAAATAAATGTGAATTATGCCCGCATGTCAAAGACTAGGACTGTGTCCGTGCAAAATGCAATACACGTGTTTAATTAATTGAAATGGATGAGAAAAGTTGAAAGCCTGTCCTGTGTGAGGAGAAGAAGGGAGTCGTGATATTTTATTTTGTCTTGCAGTTGATAATAAAGAAGGAGAAGGGGGAGAGAAGAGCAAACAACAACTCAAAGTGAGACAATTCCGTCATTTGTAAAAAAGCTATATAAAGGATGAGAAACTATAAAACTCTTGCCTAAAATTAGTACGGGTGCCGGCTCCTTACAAAGAAGACAAATTGTTCGCGAGTTTTATCCTTTTGTTGCGTTATATATGACCCCGGCGTTTCTTTCTTTGCAATTAGCGCCTCGTCTTGAGTAGGTACATTTTTAATTCCTCAATTCAGCTATTATAAACACAACATTAATTATCAATTTGTTGGCAGTTGAAGTCTAACGGCGCCCGCTTGCCATTGTTTCAGACGCGGCATTTTTAATTGAGATTATTGCACCATCTTTATTCAAATGAACATGGCTCCAAACAACGCTCCGTGCTTTCTGGCTTGCCTGCCCCATTAAAAGTGTGCATAATTATAACAACCACTATGGCCATTGTCTCTGGAATTAGTCATTTGTGCGTTTCAAATTGTACCCTTAATCTCCTTGATAACCCCATCATTATATCGTTAAAACGGATTAAAATAAAACACATTTTTATTAGAGCCGAAACTCAGAAGAAAACCGCCCTCCAACATACTTCCATCGCACCGAAAATAATTCGATTAATTCCTCAGAATAATCCTCATAAGATAATTTTCTTGCATTTTCATTTCTCTTGTTTAGTTTCGACTCATTAATTTTTACGGATGGGAAAAATCTAACTCCTGCCGTGTTCGTAAACTACTGAGCGAGTATGAAGTGCCGCTTTTGTTTAAACCTCATAGTATTATTCTTATTACTTTCTACAACCGTAAATTAAAAATTTAAGTTTAGTAAATATGCGGTTAACTCATAATTACCCATAAGTGACGTTTTTGTTTAATATATTATGTCTTAAGAAAAATGAAATGCTTCTTACAAATATTTCAACTATAGTCAAAATATGACTATTTTATAATTAAAGCGATATTAAATAACATTTATAGTTCGGAAAATCAGTTTGTTCTTAAATTGCTGCCCAAAGTGCCTTTATTTAAAATGGATTACTCTGAAATCTGAAGAATATTTTTCTTCCTACTTTTTACAAATTAATGAACCAAAAATTAATTAACAACCGTCAAATTTTGATAAAAGTCATTAATTTTATAGGAGAAAAAGTCTCCTACATTGTTTCCTAACTTTTCCTCACTTCATACGAATGTGAATCATTGAATATGAATTGACACAAAATTAAAGAGTTATCAGACAAATTGAAAAAATATTATTTAAAATAAATTGATCCAAAAACCAACTATCAATTTTTTAGGTATAAAAACTCTTTATTATTGAAATATTGAGAAATTTAGAAGAGATATTTTTTGACTATTTTATAAATATTTTTCTTCTTGGTTTCCTACTAGTAAGAATCAATATAATATTGATAATTAGAAAAATTTTAACAATAACAATAGTTTAACAACTAACACAGGGTTAAGCAGTTGACCAAAATGTGACTAATTCAAAAATAATGTTACCAGATAAATTTTATACGTGAGAAAAACATCTATCATACAGGAAGCAAGAAGTGACGTTTTTGTTTAATATGTCTTAAGAAAATCAATGGTTCCTACAAATATTAACCGATTAAAAATTTACAAATATTTCAACCACCGTCAAAATACGACTTACCTTACCTTTGTCAAATAAATTGAAAAAATATTAATTGCTCCAAAAACCAACTATCAATTTTTGGGTAAAAAACTATTATTGAAACAATGAGAAGTTATAAAGCGACATTTTTGACTATTTATTAAGTATCTTTCTCCTTACTCCCTACAGATGAATGAACCAAAAATTAATTAAAAAAATTAACAGTAAAGAACAGTTTAGAAGATGATGAGATAAAATTAAAGAAAATAAATTGAGAAAATATTGTTTAAAATGAATTGCTCCAAATTCAACTATCAATTTTAGAAAAAATTAAATACATTTTTAAAATATTGAGAAAGTAAAAAATGACATTTTTTACTTGTTTTTAAATTATTCTCGTTTTTACTTCTTAGTAGAATGAATCAATATAATATAATAATTTTGAAAAATTTTAACAATGGTCAAAATATGACTAACACAAGATTAAACAGTTGCCAGAATTAAAATAAGCCATCCTAATCCATAAACTTGAATTCGAAAAAAATTCAACAACAATAGTTATGACTAAACTAGAATATTAAAACGAAGATAAAAAAATGAAAACATGTGTGTTTTAATATTCCTAAACGTATACGTAGTGTTTTTACTGCGAAGGCACCGTTTGGTAAATAGAATAATTACGTAGAAATATTAAGTCGTTTTAATGTTGAAATTATGAACTCTCTGCCAAGTTGGTGTGAAGTCGTGTAAATTTTTATGGTCCCGTGGTCCGTTGTTGCGAACACCGTTTTTGTGTACTTACGTCCAAGTGTACTTTATGACCACTTTGTTTTAGATAATAAACTGGTGGAATGCACATTTCAATAGAGAAACACACACGCCTCGTATATTTGTGTAATTTAATAACTCGAAAGTGATTGCTTTATTTTGGAGGAAAATCATAAATTTAATTAACAACTAGTTTAAATACGAATCGGTTTATATTCACAAACAAATTTACAACTTGTTAAATTATGTAAGTTGTGTTAATGTATCATGTTACGCGGATTTTATTATTACGCTGTACTGCTTTGATATTTCTATTTTTAATGTTTTAATATTTAACGTAAAACGAGCCGGGACAAAATACACGTCGATTTTATCTCACAGGTATGTATTAAACACAGCTCCTCCCACTGAAACTCCACCTGAAACGGTGGGTAAACACGTGATAAGGAAGTAGATACGGAGCTCCTCCAATAAGAACGGACGCGGGGAAAACTCCGTTCAACCTCACGTGAAAATTCAAATTAGCGCACGTTTCCGGGTTAAATTTTTTAAAATTCCTCGAAGGTCCTTTAGGCATTTCCACCGGTTCCAGGTAGCCGATACAGATGGAACGAATCTAGCCGTGGCCGTATTGAATTACACCGTAGTAAAAACATAAAATTATTTCCAAAACGAACACATGTTCCTCTTTCGTAAAATTTATATGAAAATATTGAAATATCGAAAGGCAATGGCTGCCATTCATAAACGTCTGTCAGCTTCGCGGGTTATTTATAATTTTATGGTTATTAGCAATAAAATTTATCCATTAGTTCAAATAATATGAACATAAAATTGCATGTGGCATATCCACTGGTCATGCGTATTAATTGACGGTTTGGCTTGTGAACGAAAACAGGAAATGACATTTCAATGTTAATTTTACTGGGGGTATTCGTCGCTTCACGTCTTGATTTTGATATATCACAAAAAGGTTGGTTATTTGCTCGTCATTAGTCATTGATTCAATATTTCTTAAAGGAAGAACAACGTCTTGGTGGAAATTAAAAAAATACTATTTTATGTTTTGTGGTATACAAAAATCACATTAGATAAAAAAACAAATAATATTTGAAGAGAAATTATAAAAAAATACTAGGGTTTCTACTTTTATAATCAAATAAAAAAGTAGAATTAAGAAGAATCAATAAAGTTAGAGAAAAAATGAAAGCAAATTGTTGTTATTAGAATTAAGAAAAAACAAATATATTATCTTCTTAATTGATGTTTGGGTTTTCATAAATGTTACTTAATAATAATATAATATATGATAATATTTACATAATTACAAAAACAGCAATAAACCTTTGTAACTAAACTATTATAAAAAAATAACAAAACAACCTTATAAAAATATTTTGACAGTTGAAAGTGTTTTTCATTTAAAAGTCGATTAATTTGAAAGAAATATAAATACCATAAACAAAAGTAAGAAGAATTAAAAAGAAGCAATGAATTTTTATAGAGAAATAAAAAATTCTTATCATAATTAAGCAGAATGAAGAGTTACCGTATAAATATTATATTAAAATTTTATGGTTAATTAAATTAAGAAAAAAATATAAATAAAATTCTTAACAATATTTAACAATTATAGAAAAATAATAAAAAATCAATTATTCAATATCAAGAGTTATTCTTTTAAAGGTTACTCAATTTGAAGGAAATATAAATTCATAGAATAAAGTTGAATTAAGAAGAATCAAAAATTTTAAAGAGAATTAAAAAGGTTCGTAATAAAGTAGAATGAAAACCTACTAACAAAATAATAACATTTTATGGCTAATTAAATTAAGAAAAATATTTAAAAAAATGTTAATAAAATTTATTATATTTTAATTTAATATTATATGTATAATAAATGTAGAATTTTTGTAATTAAACTTTTATAAACTCTTTTAAAAGTTATTTAATTTGACAAAATTGAGCAGAATAAAGATTTACCCCATAAATATTATTTTGTATCTAATTAAATTAAGAAGATTAAATTTTAATTTCATATTATATGAATAATTGCAAGGCTTCAAAAATGTAGAAATTTTGTAGCTAAATAATTATAGAGAAATGATAAAATGTCCTTATCAACATCAATTATTATTTGATACAAAACTGTCATGACAGTTTTTCTTTTAAAAGTTATTTAATTTGAAGGAAATATAAATATCATAGACTAAAGTAAAAAGAATTAAAAACAATCAAGATAAATAAAAGTTCTTAACGTATTTATGCAGAATGTAGGGTTACCCCATAAATAATATATTAAAATTTTGTGGCTAACTAAATTAAGAAAAATACAAAAATAAAATTGTTAATAAATGATATTTTATTTTAATTTAATATTATATATATATATATATATATATATATATATATATATATATATATATATATATATATATATATATGCATAATTGAAAGGCATCATAAATAAAGAAATTTTGTAGCTAAACAATTATAGAGAAATTATAAAATATTGTTATAAACATCAATTGTTATTTGATACAAAACTGTCAGTAGAAAAAATATAAATATTATAGGCAAAAGTAAGAAGAATTAAAAAGCAACGAAGATTTTAAAGAGAAATAAAATAGTTCTTAACGTAATTAAGCAGAAAGAAGAGTTACTACATAAATATTATATCAAAATTTTATGGCAAATTAAATTTAAAAAAATATACAAATAAAATTGTTAAATGTTATTATATTTTAAACATCATTTATATATTTGCAAGACTTAATAAATGTAGAAAATTTGTAACTGAACAATTATAGACACAATAAAAAAACCTTATAAAAACCAATTATTATTTAATTATTATTAAAATTATTAAAAGAATGTTTTTCTTAAAAATTAATTTGAGGAAAATATAAATATCATATACTAAAGGAAGAAGAATTAAGAAGAGCAACGAAATTTTTAACAATTTTAGAGAAATGATAAAATATCGCTATAAACATCAATGTTGTTTGATACAAAACTGTCAGTAGAGAAAATATAAATATTATAGACAAAAGTAATAAGAATTAAGAAGCAACGAAGATTTTAAAGAGAAATAAAATAGTTCTTAACGTAATTAAGCAGAATGAAGAATTACTACACAAATGTTATATCAAAATTTTATGGCAAATTAAATTTAAAAAAATTCACAAATTAAATTTTTAAATGTTATTATATTTTAACCACCATTTGTATATTTACAAGGCTTAATAAATGTAGAAAATTTGTAACTAAACAGTTATAAAGACACAATAAAAATCCTTATCAAAACTAATTATTATTTGATTATTATTAAAATTATTAAAAGAATTTTTTCTCTTAAAAATTAATTTATTTGAAAGAAATTGAATATCATAAACTAAAGTAGGAAGAATTAAGAAGAGCAACGAAATTTTTAAAGGAAAACGTAATTTAGTAGAACTAAGACCTACTATACTACTAATATGGTATCCAAATTTTATGACTAATTAAAATAAGAAAATTACAAAAAACGTGTATTTTTATTTAATTATTCGTATAATTCGAATGCTTCATAATTTTTTTAGGAGCTAGTTAATATATATATATATATATATATATATATATATATATATATATATATGTAGACATAACGTCTACAATAGAAATTCTTCATGCATATGAAATTGAAATTTATTTATTCTTAAAAATTAAATTTATATCTTTATAAACAAATTGTCAAAACTAATAAATATACAAAATCTAAGAAAACCAAAAATAGAATTTTTTCGTTACTTTTCGATTGGATGATGAATTACAAAATGGGATAAACGAATAAAAGTTGGTGGAAAAACAGTGTGAAATGGATAAAGATGGTTGATGTTTGAGTGGAAAGAATCGCAACAGGTTTCAATAGTTCGATCTCGATTAAAGAGCATTTGAAAAATGTCGGGAGCTCTGCGGTGTGTAACAGATTGCGGCGGACGGGTTCCGTCGCTTATAACGGTTATTCACGTGTTTGTTTTTTCGCCGAACCTTCATGTTCGACTGTTAAATTAAAAAGTCATAAAACGAAAAATCCAACGTGCCCACCGATTATTCCCCCTTATCTGGCCATGGTCCCGGTTTAATTAATATTTCGACGAAACTTTCCGATAATTTATGACGCATAGTTTTCCGATATTTTCGACACCCTTTTCACAAGCGTTTTCCGACTTCTTTACGGCCGTAAAACTAATTATTTACGACCGGCGTATTATTGACTCCGTAACTCCAATCAAACGAAAATGTTTTCTAATGAACCCGCAGACGGGGATTTTTGCGTTGAATTATTCAGCACGTGCATTAGAATAAAGTAGGAAATAATTTACATGTCCTTTGTCTCCACATCTGGAGAAACAATTACGCGGGAGAAAAGGTGTTTTCGTTAGTCGTATCTTGGTGACATGTTGCATTATATTCCCGAGTTGTTGTCTAACAAGCTCATTCCGTGCCATTGTAACCTATTGTACATCTTAAATTAACTTTAAAATATCCCCGGGTACGACGCGTCGTGACGTCTTGCTCGCTTGGGGTGCCGTAGGTGATTTATTCGCACCGGAGATATCTCTAGACGGTAACTCGATAAACCGAAACGTAAATATGTTATCCACCCGAAAACTTTTCTACTCTGGAATCCACGCTCGTTATAAATAATCTTTTTCTCTCCACATTTACTATTTAAATACACTTTAAACATCACATCATATTAAAACCAATTAGAAATATCTCCGAGATCTAAAACTAAAAAGAACATAAACCAAACAAAAAATGACTTTACTTTTTACTGTAAATAAACAATAGAAACTATGGATTAAATCAACTACCTAATGGCAAAAGCAGAGTTGAATTAAATTGATCAATAGTTTTGACTACATTGTTCAATAAAAACAACTTTAGTATCGTTTTATTGTGAAACTAATGTATATGATGCCACATCGACGTACGAAACTAACTTAATGGCGCACATTAAAAATCAAGAGTTTCTAAAATTACCCCCGCAATAAAAATGCAAACTGCTTTTGAGCTTTAACATTAATATTACCTACGATTCGAGTACTTTTCAAGTTGTTTTTTCATTATTAATGGTTTCTGGCAACTACTACATTTACCTATACAATCATTCAAAAAAATTTATTCAGTTTTTGGTACTTTGCTTTTATTTGGTAATGGTAAAGTTAAATATTTTTGCGATTACAAAACACATATTTTTAAAATTGTAATATAATGCAACTGGATACACTTCTTGAAATAATTAATGAGGCTTGATAAAAAATTGCATTTGGCAAGGAATTAAAGTTAAACCAAAGGTAAAATAACTTTATTTATCATCAGAAGTTGAATGGAAATCTTGTGTAAATCATTCTTACACGTGAATTTAAAGTGCACTCATAAATCAAATGTTTCTTTTATTTTTAGAGATAAAACTATTATGATTTGAAAATATTTTATTAATTTTTTATATTTTATGATTACTTATTTGTCTGTTGAGTTAAATATTTTAATGAGAAACGTTTTAATTTTATTTGATTGTGTGCTGAATGTATATTTATTTGTTCTATTTTAATATTGATTCTAATTTACACTAATATTAAACTGTATTAATTATTACATCCACACACAATGTAAAATTTGACTATTATTAATTTTTAACGAAATTTAATAAAATTATCAAAGAGGGTACAGAAAAATAAAAATATTAAAAATGTAAATAAATAAACATAAAAAATATGAATATAAATATTATTGTGATTGTTTTTCTTCTTGTTGAACATGTTTTTACAGATTTTATTTTTTGATATGTGTATGTTTGTTAATTTCTAATAATATAAACAAAAAAATATCAAATACAGCAACTAAATATATTTTCAATTAAAAAAATTAGTATTATTTTTTCTTATTTTTTTATGAAAATTAATTGTAAACTCTTAATATTTTATATTAGAAATAAAAAAATAAAAATAAAATTTTGTTTATATTTTATAATATATTTTATATATATATATATATATATATATATATATATATATATATATATATATATATGAAGATGTAACGAAATTAACCAAGAAAGAGGATAATAAAAGATTGTGCTAGATGTAGTTTAAGGAAAATATAAAAAACACACTCATAACCAAATCATAGAAATTGAGATTACAGCAAAGAGTTTAAAATACTAAAAGATGGTGAAGGTACTATCCAAAAAACAGTAAGAACAAATAGATATATTGTGCTAACTTTGTACTACCTTCAACATCTCAATCTTCTCAGTTGAACATTTTCTAACTAATTTGGTTCAGCAGATCTTATTTTACTCTGAAAGGTTACTTTTAAAAATTGGGTGTTGCTGCTGTTTTCTGTACATGGAAAAATTCATCCTCTGGTTTATTTAGATTTATAAAAGTAATAAATTTAAACATTTTTCTTCATATTTTCCTGCTTTTAATTATTTTTAACAAAGTTTAAAAGTAGGAATACAGTTTCGCCAGATTTTACTGTTTTTTTTGGAATTCCAATAAATAACTAAAAATATTAATATTAAAAATATCTATATAGACATTATAAGCTCTTGAGAAAAACAACATACATCAATATCAAAATATCCGAATACGATTGAATGATTTAAAAATATTTTTTTATTTTCATGAAATATTGTTTTCAATATCATTTTAAATTTAGTTTTTGAAAAATAATATTTACAGATATCAGTTTCAATTATTTCAAAACAAAATAGTAACATAAATAAAAATATTAATATTGTTTATTAAATTGTGAATTATTAATTTTAACATCATATGTTCAATTATTTTAATATTTAAATCATCTTAGGTCAACTCTATAAAATTATTTTTTGGCAAATACAGTCAAATTCTTATCCATTAATTAAGAAAAAATAACCCTGATTGGTTATTTTACCATTATTTTCTCATTAATATCTATTTCTGAGATTCAAAGTAATAAAAAACAACTTGATCAATTGAAATTAGAATGTTAGAAAGTTAGTATAATCAATTTTGCAATATTAAAATCCGACGTTGGAATAACCAACAGCAGGATTAAAATCCTGAAAGCCAGGAGCGAAATCCGCGGCCCGATCGCCATCTGTCGGCCTTCAGAACGAACGTTCGGGACGTGCAGCCGATTTGTTCTCCAATTTCGCTTTTACTACGTATGACAAAACACCTATAAATAGACAATATAATAATTTCAAATAAACATATATCCGCAACCATTTTGTTATTTTACGTTTTACGCTCGGTTTTCCGAAACGCGACCAATTTTTTCCGCCCGCTTTCCAGCATCTAAAATTAGCGGGCGCAGATGCAATTTGTTTTATTGCCGGTCGGAATTCTCACTTTTGTTACGTCGGAATGGATACGGAAATGTTTATTATTTATCCGTATAATGAAGTACAAGTGGCAGTTTCCGCGAGGAAATACCTGGTTAGACGGCATTAACGCGAATTAAGGGAATTCTTTTTTTTTTTTTTCATTTTACGCAAAACACGGATGTAAATTGACCGGCAATAGGCGATGTTGTTAATTAACACGTGCACGGTTTTTGACCTGTAAGATTCGGCGTGAAATAATCTGCGGGCGAAAATAGAATCCGCGGTTTACGTGTTCAAATTACCATTTTACACTTGTTTCACCTCCGTTGCGTGTCTTTGATCTTCCGGCAGTTTTGAGCGCCTCAAATTAAGGCGGTTATTTATTAATTGATTTTACCGATGAAAGGAGGCATAGAAAATATTTATAGAGTAGATAATCATGTACACAATTCAAAACATGTATTTTCAAAACATCCCAAAAGAAAAAAAAAACTACATTTGTCTTATTTTATAATAAGAAAAATCAAATTTTCATAAAAATTAATTAAATAAATATTTATAGAACCTTCAATATATTAAAAAAAATAAAATTTCAACTTTACAATCTTAAGATTCCTTTATAGAGAACTTAATTGAATTAAAATATTATACAAAATTTTTTTTTCTACTTCAATTTTTTGTTACTAATAATTATTAAAATGCAAAATATATACATAATAAATATTTATTAAGGAAGATAGAATACATTCTCCCAACTATTATATTTAAATATTAAAAAAAATAAATAACTAATAAATCCAATTTCATTAAAGTTTTATAAAAAGAAAAGTAAAATTATTATTTTACACATCTATAACGGACTTTGATCTTCCCGC
Organism: Aethina tumida; assembly: GCF_024364675.1. Taxonomy (NCBI): domain Eukaryota; kingdom Metazoa; phylum Arthropoda; class Insecta; order Coleoptera; family Nitidulidae; genus Aethina; species Aethina tumida. The sequence continues at coordinate 14,493,619 of NC_065437.1, read as the reverse complement.
AATATCAAATTAACAAGATTGTTTATTAATTGATTTTACTATTGAAAGAATTCTTAGAAAAATATATATCTATAGTGCAAATAATCTACACAATTTCATAACTTCATCTATCTAATTTAAAACAATATTGGAGGAATATCCAGATCCAGATTTGCTATTTCCAATAAGATTTATACAATATAATATTTAAATCACAAATATAATTTCAAGAATTATATTTGTGTGTTGTCTAAAAACACTATAAAGAATTTTAAAAATCTAAAATAAATTGTTAATAATTTAAATCTTAGACATCTAGAAATGATTTTTCACATTTTTTAAATATTAAATAGTTTAAAAATATTAAAAAAAGTTTATTTATTATTTACTATTTTATAAAAGTTTTAATAATTTCCTAATTTATATAAAGAAAAAGAAAAAAGAATAAGAAATTCAAATGTTGTAAGAAAAAGAAAGGTAAAAAGGACATAGTTTATATATAAAATCCTAAAAAAAATAAAATTTATTAATTTAATTACTATTTTACAAAAAGTTTAATATTTCCTAATTAATATAATGAAAAAGTCAAAAAAAAAGAAATTCAAAAGTCGCAAGAACAAAAAATAAAAAGAACATATTTTGTATATAAAATCCGAAAAATATTTTTTGTATATTATAAGATAATTAAAGAATCTGATTTATTTTTTTTATATTTCATCTTCATAAACTTTAGTTTTTATATATAAAAAAAAGAAAAAAATAAGAAATTCAAAAGTTTTAAGAAAAAGAAAGGTAAAAAAGACATAGTTTATATATAAAATCTAAAAAAAATTAAAATTTATTAATTTAATTTAAAAAAAAATAATACTATTTTACAAAAAGTTTAATATTTTCTAAATAATATAAAGAAAAATTAAAAAAAAATAAGAAATTCAAAAGTCCCAAGAAAAAAAACAAAAAGAACATATTTTGTATATAAAATCCGAAAAATATTGATTTTTTGTATATTATAAGATAATTAAAGAATATGATTTTTTTTATATTTCATCATCATAAACTTTAGTTTATGAAGATGAAATATAAAGTTAACTGAAAATTTTGCAAAATAATTCCAACAATCGTCGACCAATAAACCCGAACAACTATAGATATGGAACAATGGTTACGAAAGCCTCAACCATTAGGTACTTACCTAATGTACATTTCCAATTAGATGTTTAATATTAGAAAATATATAAATAAACGTTTAACTGAAAGTGTCTCATTAAGAATTATATTTAAATGTTATTAAAATATATTATATAGTAGTAAAATAATTTAAAATAAAAATTATTTGAAAATTAAAGGAATTAAATAGGAATGAGAATTGGATTGGAATCTAGTTATTCCTTAAATTTATATATAAAAAAATATTTAACAATTATAGTAAAATTTTATACAAGTCCGTATTTTACATGTTAAAATTACTACTTTGTAGTTGTTTTACCTCTTTGATCTCTTGGCAATTTCGATTGTTTCAAATTAAGGCAGTTAATTATTTTTTAATCAATTTTACCGATGAAAGATGACATCGAAAGGTATATATTTATAGAATTGATCATCTTGTAACGTTACGTATAAATTAGTTCCCACAGGATAAACGAACACGGAATCGTAAATGGAATTTATCTCTCGTTTAATCAGTCCCCCGCGCGCAACGAAATGTACCGTGCAAAATCAATAAATAGTTGTTTAAAAGTCAACGACAACGGGAACACTGACTCATCCCACGTAGACAATATGAACAAGGTCATTTTTATTGTGCAGTTCGAACGCGGGGCGGACGGGGTCGAACCACCCCTATGACATATCGGACGAGAGAACGGGTCCGGACCCGCATCGTCCCGTCCGTTAATGAATGCGTCCCTTTTGTGCACCTGGGGTAGATTGTTAAGATATCGGTTTCAAAAATCTCGCGACTTCGCCTTCGGACAATTCAATTTCGGACCGGGTTCCCTTTTTCGGGGACAAATTAGATTTATATCGGATTTAAATTGACTTGATGCGATAGTGGGCTGAAGAATAATAGTATTTTTCGGCGTTTGTCGGAATGTAATTGGGGTGGCAACAATGGAAATGAAAATCTTGATAATCGCTTCAATTTTATGCTCACAAACTTCCGAATCTGGCGTTTTTCTTTAAGCAGAATTACTCGTACAAATTTAGACCTTATTTATAAATTTATGAATGATGATCTAAGAAGATGATTTCACCACAAAAAGGGAAATACAGTGAAAAACGTAGACTATTTAACTTCATAATAAGAATTAAGAAAAGCTGGAAAATAGTAAAATTTTAAGTGAATTAAAATTTTTAATAACTAATCACCGAAAAGAAATTAAAATTCAAACAGAAAATTAATTTCAAAATTTATAAATTTATATCAAAAATATTTTTCTTAATATAAAAATTAAATAATCGAATTCTAAAAGTTTCTTAAATATTAAAAATTATAAAAATATAATAAGTTGTAGCTCTACAATCGGAACAACAATATATTTAAATATATTAAATTATATAATTAAATAACTTAGAACAAAAATGTTTTAGAATACAAAAAATATATAATTAATTAATTTTAAAAATCAATTTATATACTAATATAATTTTAACATAAAAAATCTACCTAACCTGAAATGTAAAAAAAAATCTTTAAATACCCAAAAAATTAGTTAAAGATAAAATCCACAAAATATAAATGTTCGTAACTTAATTACTGAAAAAATAAATTATAATATAAAATATATTAATTTTTTTTAATTACACTACATGTAGAAATGTTAATTAATTTAATTTGAAATTTATTATCTAAAGAACACTAGATAATTGAGTAATATAAACATTTTATTTATTTGTTAATGAATTTTTTATATTGGATAATTTTAACAGTTATTATAATTATATAGTTTAATTTTAATAAAAGAAACTGTAATATATACAATAATTCAACAGAATTAAAATTTTTAATAAATAGCTGAAAAAATAAAATATCCATACTTCAATATATTTTGAAGAAAAATTTGTACTTTTATAACAATTTTCGATATAAAAATTAAATAATCGAATTTTAATTTTTTTTAATACTAAAAATTATAATAATACAAAAATTTTTTTTATCCTTAGAACTGTATTAAAATATATTTAAATATTAGAGAACAAAAAATAATAAAATTATTAAATAACTATTCAAAAGTTTTTTATTTAGTATTATAAAATTTTATAAAAATTATGAAATATATAACAAAAATTAAGATAATTGAGTAATTTAAACTTCATATTGATTTGGTTATTAATTTTATATTTTATTGGTTTTTTAATAGTTAAAATTATAATGATATTTTAAAAATCTAAAAATAAAAAACTATAAAATACATATACGTGATCTGATTTAAAAATTCTATTTCAACAAATAAAAAACCTTAATTTATAAATTTCATGAAATTTGTAAAAGTAAATTTAATAAAATATTATTCTTTCTAATTAGATTTTCACATTTAATAAAAAAATATGAAAGTCATTTCGGTCCAATTTATTAATGTCACCATATTTATTTGTCACCTACACATGTACATTTTTTCCAACTGCACTTCAAGTCGTAAAATTAATTCAACGTGTGCTAAACGGAATTAATGAAATCGAAGCCGGGGAAACTTATACGAACAGTCGACTTTGAATGGGACGGTGCGAAGGGGGACAATGACACCGAACAATGGGAAAAAATCTCTCCCCCATATGAAATATAAATATCGGCTTGGATTCTATGCCACATAAATCGCCTTTATGACATATCTACAGGGTTGTCGTATGTGAAAAGGAGGCTAACGTGTAACGGCACACGCGAAATATTATGCATGAATTAAATTATTGTGTCTTTCGCCACTTAAACTTGAAATAATTAATATAAATTGTGATCATTTTGTTGGAGTGATACTTTTCAAGTCAAGTACCATAAAGTATTTAGGTACAAAGTGTCCGTTGTAAATCGTCTGGAGTGCCACATTTTAATATACCTACAACCTGAACCAACAATGGCCGAGAAATAAAAACGTAACATCTTGCAAAACAACAGGAACAGTATATTAGGAGATGTACAATTAAAGCGCAAATGCTCGCCAAATGTGCACAATAGAAAAAGTGGCCATTGAAGGGTGCACACTGTACCTTTGCACCCCCTCGCAGGTCGTTACGGGGGACCTGTTTGCCCTATTCTATCACGTGCGGGAGGTGTTTCTATTATTCCTACCCAATGTTCACACCATCTGCTGACCATTTGGAGCCCCGTACTGTTCTCTACCTTCCTCACAGTTCGTTTTTCGATGGACGAACACATTTTTAATCATTTCAACAAACTACCGAAGCCGTTTATTGATAAACCGAACATTTAAAGTATGTCGTGACTCAATGAAATTCGACACCGACCAGTTGGATCAATTAACCTGGAATACCTTAATGGATTCCAAACATTTCGTCGAGTCTGCATCAAAACAATATGACTGATAAGAAACGAAATTCATAGGCAGGTAATAGATGATAACCTCAGACAATGACATGAGTCAATTTTTATCATCCATTGTACTTTGTGCCTCTAAATTTGCTCAAATTAGTTATTTACCTTGGCTTATTTGTCATTCTTATCGTCGTACTTTTGTTCTGGGGAAAGTAAATTATGATCAAGTTAACGGTATCACAAAGCAAAGTACTACGCAAGGTCAAATTAATACAAACATCAATTGATACCATTCTTCGGCGAAGGTACGACAAACGTCACTAATTAAATAATTAAAATTTCATTTCGGCCACAATGGATGCAAACAACTAATTGAAAAATATTCGTTAACTCTTAATTTATTGACGACAAACAAGCAATTTGGTGAGGCTCAACTCGTGAAATGAGCAAATCGAATATTATAAATGTAGCAATAAATTAAATTTAACTTCCTTAAACTATCTATTTATAAATTTTGCTTTGATATTTTACGCGTTAGGTAACAAATGCGATTTTTAATTCGCCACACAGATCCAGACAGGATTTATAGCACTGATTTTAAAATTTCTTAAATACGTCATTCAATTTATTTCAAAGGAGATTTTTTACGAATTTTTGTCAAATAGTAGTTTATTTATCGTGTTTTAAAAGAAGGTTAATATGTCAGTAACATTTTGATGTGATAACCTGCATGACCTGCACACACGTAAATTAAATCCATAATATCATGTGAGAAATACTTACAAAACCATCCGATTTTAACAAAGGCAATGATAAGTGATAAAACGAGTTTGGAAAACTAACATAATATTGTTGTTGCGATTAGAGGTTTGGGTCAACATAATTTTCGGTAGATTTTCTCGTTAATTCCATTCATTAATATCGCGTGTGTGATTGATAACGCCTAATCGGTCGGGATTTACGATTGGATTTGACACGTATTGCAGGATTAATATGTAAACAATTTAATAATGAAAGAATAGTCTTGAACTAGTCGTCATAAATTTAAAAAAAAAAAAAACTATACAATTTTTAAAAGTAGTTTTCTCTGATATTTTATATATTTTACATAAATTATTGATAAAATAAAAGAATTTGTTCAGAAAATACCGTTTATAAATACATTTATTTAGTTTGATTCAACATTAGATTATGTGTAAATTAAAATTATATTTAAATATTAATATGATGTAATAATGTGTGTACAACTTAATAATAACAAAAAAGTATCTTCAATCTGTAATAATTTAATAATAAATTTAAAAAAAGTATACAATTAGTTTTCCATGAAATTTGGAATATTTTACAAAACATTGTTGACAAAATAAAGTATTTTCGAACATTCTGTTCAGAAGTTTCCGTTTAGAAATAAATTTATTTACTTTGTGAATCAAGTGAAAATGTTATTTTTCCCATAATTTATGTTGCAAAAATTATAAACATGTGTGGTAGTAGTTTGTGAAAAATTATCAAGTGTTATATATAAATTTTATGATAATTTATTTTTCAACTTGTAAAGCAATTTTAAAACATTTGTAAATTAATTAAAAAAAATTCTATTTCTGTTTAAAAACTACGTTTATAAATTAATTACGTAGCACATAATTATTTTAGTAAAAAATAGGTACAAAATATAAAATATTAGGATGTTTAAGTTTGTTTAAATTACCTAAATTGTAAATAAACAAATTAAATATTAATTCAATTATAATTTATTTATCTTGGTTTATGGTTCCTCAAATCTTATCTGAATCTGAAAAATACTTTTTGAAATATAATAATATTAAATTAGTTATTCTAAATATTACTCATAATAATATTACATTTAATTATCTATACAATAAAAAAATATATAAAAAATCTATTAAATTCATGTGTTTTTGATGGATAGAGAATCACGTTCTAATATGAAATAAGATGTTAATTTAAATATTACATATAAATAACAAATGAATTTAATAAAAAAATCATTTAAAGAATTTATATTCTTATATTAAATAATTTATTATTAAGTAATTTTGAATATTTGATATTCTGATAATGTTTAAAGAATTATAAACCAACACGAATAAATTAAAAAATAAGTATATTTAATAGATAAGGTAATTGTTTATAAATATTGTATTTCATAATAACTTATTAATAAAAATTAACTATAAAAAAGTAATCTATTGAAAATATATTCAATCTATTCTATTTAAATGTTGTTAAAATTAGACAACTTACTGAAAACAGAGATATCTATGATCATGCAACGTAAATAATTGAAATAATATTAAAAACTCAAAAAAATCTTCAGAATCTTAAAATTTATATATTTTCATAAAATATAGTAACATTCAGTAGCTATTTTACAGAATCTGGAAGTTTATTGAAATAAAAAATATTGAATTTAATTTGGATAAAGAAGGGTACAATTTTAAAATCTGAAAATTTACACATTTAAAGCAAAAAATGTATAGAAATGAACAAAATACACAAATTTATTAAGTCTACTGAATTCACATATTGACAAATCCAAAAAATTATCTTTAGTTACAAAACAATATTAATAAATCAAATAATAAATTTGCGAATATAAAAAACAATATCTCAACAATTTATATATTATAAACATTTCAGATTATTATTATTATTAAAGTAAATAAAATTATAAAAATAAATACAACTTAAAATTCCATATAAATTTGAAAATATTTAACAGTAAATTATAAAAAATCTACAAATATTATTGAGAAAATAAACACTTAAAAAATTAGAAATTTATAAATAATCTGAATAATAAGTTAATGCAATATGATTTCATTAATGAGTAATAAATAAATAATAATTTGGATAAAGAAAGATGCAAATTTAAAAAGTGAAAATTTACTCATTCAAATCTTAAAACTAACTAAATTCACAAACTTATTAGATATACTGAATCCGCACATTGAAAATATCTCAACAATTTATTTATTATAATTTCATTACATAATTTCATATTATTATTATAGATTAAAGTAAATAAAATTAAAATATATAAAAAATACATGTACATTAAAATTTCACATAAATTTGAAAATATTTAAGAGTAAAATGAAAAAAATCTATAAATATCACTGAGAAAATAAACTTTTAAAAAAATAGAATTTTTTAAGTGGTCTAAAGAATTAATTAAGGCAACACCGTTTCATTAATGAGTAATAAACAAATAAGTAAGTAAATAAATAAAAGATAAATATCGGAGGGGTTGATTCGGTTATGTTTCGGCGTGATTCAAATCCGAAATCGGACCGCACGCGTCAATTTGATATCGGCGGATCAGATTTGGGGGCGGCGATGCAACGGCGAGAGGCGACGCCGACGGTGGGCATCCGTGTAGGTAGAACGGCGTCGCGCGCCGGTAGTGGGGCCGACGTCGCGTTTTAGGGAGGGATGCCCCGATCCACAACACAGTTACGCTCGGCGTCCGGTCCGCGTCTGGTTGATCCCTCAGTGTGAGATGGTGGCGCGTAGTGAGAGCATGTTTGGGTGCTACGACAGCTACTCCTATCGGCTTTGGAGTCTGGCCAATGTATGGAACACCTGTCAACGTGAGTAGTTCTAAACCACACACACACATACCATTGCAATTATTTTGTTCGTGTCTGGTGCAATTTGCGAATTGATTGTACGAAAAGTTCGGGTTGTTTTGGGCCGGTCGCTTCTTCACGCACGTGTCCCACCGCCTTTCGACGCCTTCAGGTTTGATCGTGTCGCGTACTTCGGATGGCTACCTTTACCGTTAACATGCGATCAGGTATTTTTTTTATTTTTCCCACTATTTTATTTGTTATTATTTCTTTTGTTTTTATTTTTTTTTTTTTTCGAACAACCCCCCTCTAGTAGTCGCCTGTTTGAATTTCTAAACTTGTCATTGGACGGACAAACAACTACCTGTTCCATTGCATTGGAACAGGTTACGTGCAACTTTGTAGGCGGTTCTTAACCAACCACTTTTTCATTGGACAGGTACCACCAGTACCTGTTACCAAAACCATTTGAATGTGTTAAGTCAGTTATTAAAATCGACCCCCTCAAATAAACAGTTAATTATGTACTCATCTTATTAGCCAACTTTTATATTATTATTTATATTATTATTATTATTGTACGCGCAGTTTACAGAAGTGTGATTTTCATTCAGAGTCGAGGATCGCACGCGCCTGAAACGTAGGCAACCCGACGCCGTGTGCCACGTAAATATCGTCGTGTTTCAGGGCGCCTATTTTTCATGATTTTTACCCGATTTATCGCACATGTGACTTTTCATGTCGCTGAATAATTATCGCGTGTCGTTGCGATAAAACCTGACTGTGTCACGGATTATTCATTTCAAGATTGAGCTCGTGTTTTTTTTTTCCCGGATAATCTCCTCGAGTTTTTCACCTTATGATGAGTTATAACAATGTTGTTGTAGATTGTGACTCATCAGCACAATCCGATTGTTTGTTGTTACCTTCGTAGTTTGTTATGTGTGTTTGGAAAATTTTCTGAAACGTTGTTTGCTCTGCGTTCAGGTAAATAGCGGGGGTAATTACGATTATTTTATGTCCCGCAATTAATAGTCTACGCCAATCATAAAAATCAATCGTAAAATATACGTTTGGTTCGCCGAAATTCAAAATATTTAGATCATGTTATTAAAATAGTTGTTCCGATGGTTTTCTTGTTTAAAAAGGTAACCAAATAGGAAATGAAATGGTCGATTATATACATATTTATCTAAACTAACTGATAAAAACCCACGGAAATTGTTATACCAATAAAAATTTAACATGACGCATATTATAATATAAAACGTGTATATCAAATTAACAAGGAATTTTATGTACTAATATTTACACGAAATATAAACAAATTATAATAAAATAATTATATGGCTGTCCAAGAATAAAAAAAAACTCAAAATAATCTTAATTGATGTGCTAGAATTAGTAACATTTACGGTAATTAAAAAGAATTTATTTTCATTTTCTAAATTCACCAGAAAAACCTTACATTGACATAAATATTTGCTTATTGTTATTTACTTAAATTGTTTTAAAAAATAGCAGTATTCAAAAATTGTATAAATTTTCAGAAATAAAAAATAATCCTAAATAATGTTTATTAAAAAAAGTCTCTTATATTTTATAAAGTCCTAAACAAATGGCATTTTGAATATTTTATTAATTCAGTGTCTCAATAATAAAAATATACTTTTTATAATATTAATTAGTGTCTAAAATGTATTAAACATTTTCCGTTTATTAAATTAAAGTTGTTTCCGTTCTAAAACGTTTAAATAGAAACGTTTACATTAAAAAAGTTTCCTTCTAATTGTGTAAGTAATTAATTATTTTGTTACTCCAAAAAGTTTAAAATATTAATAATTTTCAAAATAAAAATACCTCAAATAATCTTACTTGATGTTTAAAAAATACTACAAATTGGAACTTTTGTCGTTAATTAAACAACAATCACTTCCATTTTATTCAAGCTTAAACAAAAACGATTATATTGGTCTCTTAATCGTGTTAGTTTATTTTGATCTGAAGCTGTTCCAAAAATAAAAAAATAAACGTTTTCTTAATAAAAGTACCTTAAATAATGTTAATTGGTGATTAAAAAGTGTCAAAATTTGGAACTTTTGCCGTTAATTGAAAGGAAATTGTTTCCGGCCTATAAATACTTAAACAAAAAGTTTAAGGGGAAAAAGTTTCATCTTAATTCTTATAAATTATGGTTTATTTACTCCAAAAATAGCAAATATGTTCAGAAAAAAATATATTAAATAATGTTAATTAAGAACAAAAATTTAAAACTTTTGCGATTTATTGAAAATAAGATTGAAATAGATTCCCTTTAATTGTATAAATATTATTTTTGTACAAAAGTAACTAACACATTAAAAAACATAAATCTGTACTTAACATTTTGTAATATAATTAAAAGTAATCCCCTAAATTAATTTTGTTTCGTTCAATTTTATTTATTTTTCTTTTAAAAATTTCTAATTAAAAATATTAAATAAGTATAAGATGAAATTTAAAAAACTAATGTAAGGTATAATTGTTAAATATTTTTTAAAAATAAAAATATTTTGCTATTATTATTATTATTACAATATTTTAAACTTATTTTCTTTTAATATTCTAATCTAAAATATATAAAATATTAATATGTAATATTAGTAATTTTCATATTATGTTATAAAAATCATTTTTTTAGCTTTGGACATAGTTTTTATGCAATTATCATCTTCTCTCAATATATAAAATATTAAAGGTTATATAATTTTAATATTTATGTATTTATTTGTATGCATTGGACTGAAGTTTATGAAAATTACATTTAAGTACAATATAATAGAGTGATAAATTTGTTTGTATTTAATTAACGTAAATAAATTTTATAATTAGTTTTTAATTTGTCAAATAGTTTTATCTCCGTTCACAGCGAAGTACCGTATAAATAACAGCATCACAAGCTTCATTAAAAATCCATCAAAACCCGTTATTAAATTATTGTTTCTTCATTCTAGTACCGCCAATCCCCAACGATGCCAAAGAGGAAGACTTCAGCCCCGCATCGGACTACTTCATAAAATGCCCCCAGTGCCAAAAGGGCTACCAAACGTTCCAGGCCCTCAAGGAGCACATGAAATCGGCACATTCGGAAACGGCAACGGAAAACGGTGCGATACCGGGCGCCGTGTCCCCCACGCCCTCCCTATCCGGCACCGGCGGACCTTTCGCCTGTTCCCAGTGCACCAGCTCCTTCCCTTCAAAGGACCAACTCGAGAAACACGAACTGCTTCACTCGCCCAACGCGCAAGTTGTAAGTAGATGGTTTTCTGTTTTTTGTTATGATGAATGTCGGATGTTTTCCGTCGGTAGTTTCGGTTTCAGCACGTACGATTCCGCACCTTCGTCTAATCTCATTAAAACCTTGCCGATCATGCACAAGTCTATATTAAACTCGGTTGTATATTTGATGAGGCGCACACTCATAAATTGGCATTCCAAAGTATATTTTAACTAGTCGAGTTTATTTTTTTTATTAACCTATTTGTATTAATAAGGGGCAATTTTTTTACCACAGCTGTGAGGACAAAGCAATTGCTCATCTTATTGCTACCGATGTTACGTAAACACAGCACTTGACTTACGATCTCTGTAACCTTTCCATTAATACGAGTCAAACACTAATCAAGCGAAGAACTTAAAACGCTACCATAATCTCTATTAATACGAACGGATGACATTTGACACCATAAACAATATTGGACGGAGCGCGGGAAGAATCCAGCTCTTAATAAATAACAATAAAAATATTTTACCAAGAATTCATTAGGCGTATTAACCTACAATGTACCGTATAATGAATGGCCCAGCCATAAACGGCTAACGACTCCTATTATTTCATTTAGGCGATCGTTGTCTTAAATGGAGGAAGCTGCGAGACATAGGTGGGCATCCACACACCATTAAACCGTCTCCAATTTTCTGTTAAATTCCCCCTTTTTACTCAGCCCGGTGTGCAACCAAAAACATGTACACAAACAGTACTACCTTCAACATTGCAGTTTGATTGGGCCACCTTGATCTACCTGTTCCCCACCGAAACACCTGTCCGATCCGATAAGTTCGGGGAGTGGCTTAACCAAGCGATGGCTACCCATTACCATAGCACATCTAAAAATAACCCACCTCTTAGTTTTAATCAATCAAACTGGCTTAGGAGAGCACTTGTTTTTTTCACGAAGATAATTCCGAGAGCATCTAATGGATTATTCCGGGACTGGATGCACAAAAGATATCTTGACATGATGACAGGCCCCCCGACAAAAAGACACCACATGTGTGAAGTGCGGAGCGTGTGAAAGAGTTAAGTTACGTGACGCTGTAATGGAGCATCGCAGGAATGTTTTGCCTGTTTTTTTTTTTGCTTTTCGTAACCGCCGCTTTATTTTTGTTACAATTAAATAGTGATGTTGGAAAACGTATGCGTGCGGTATGATCTAAATGGATTTTGTAATGCGGTTAGTCTTCTGGTTCTAATTACTACAAACGCGCAAAACCATCAGTTTTATTAAATATTAAATACTGCAGGTATCATATCAGGATATTAATATTCTGTTATCAGCTAGATTTTCTTGCACCGTAAACGTGTCGAATATAATTCAGTTCCGAGAGCAGAAGTAAACGCGTCCACCTGTTTCTAGTTACTGGAATTTCACTCGGATTAAAACGTTTTTGTTGACCTTAGTTTAAATCAGTGGCGTCATTTCAAACACTCATTGGGATCTTGGACTTCGCACGATCAAAATAGATCGTTGGAAAGTGCGACATTGTAACTTTAGATTGTACAATAGGTAAAAAATATCATGTTACGCGTCTCGTTTTAATATTTTATCATCTTGCAAATATTGCACAAATGTTATTAGATTTATAACAGTTATTTTTTGTTACAGTCTTGTAAGATCTGCCACAAAACGTTCGCCAACGTTTACAGACTGCAGAGGCACATGATTAGTCATGATGAAAGCGCGGTCCTCAGGAAATTTAAATGCACGGAATGTGATAAAGCATTTAAATTTAAACATCACTTAAAGGTAAGTTCTAAAATTATAAACCAAATTATTTTTTCCAACGCACACACGCAAGAACAATGAACTTATATTTAGAAGCTTCCTCCTTCGTTTCACCTTCACGGCTTAATTTGTTTCCCTTTCGGTGCGCGAATTCTCAAATAAACCGTTTCATTTTGTTTCAGGAACACATAAGAATACACAGCGGTGAAAAACCGTTCGAGTGCGGCAACTGCGGAAAACGCTTCTCACATTCCGGCTCGTACTCCAGTCATATGACTTCGAAGAAATGTCTGGTCATGAACCTGAAGCTGGGCAGGACCCGCGCCCCTTCCACAAACTCCTTAATGGACAAAAGCCAAAGGATACCTAAGAGACCGAGCATGAGTTCGATCAACAACAACATACAGAGCAGTCCGAACCACAATTCGTACATGCCCATCCTTCCTAAGTTTTCCGAAGCTGCGGCCGCGGCTTATCTTCAGAGTTCCCTGGCGGCGAATCCCAACATTCCCCCGTTCTATTTGACGCCGCCCAGTTTGCTAGCAGGGCGTCAAGGAGTCAACCCTTATTCGCTACCGCAGGTCGGACATTTGCTAGAATTGTTGCAGTACCAGCAGGGCGCATCGCCGCTTCAGCCCGCTTCTTCGGAGAACAACGAATCTGAAAAGCCTCCTAGTGATGGCAAGAGCAACGAAGATCGATTTGAAGATGGCGAAAATGTCCCGAAATCGAGTTCGTCGAGTTGTGGTGAGTTGGTTATGGATGAGGACGTTGAAAACGACAGACTCAGTCCAGTCAAATCCGAACCTAACCAGCAAGAAAACGGAAACGGCGACTTAGAAGCGGTGAAGAGAATCCTGGAAACGGTTAATGCTACTGTAACCAAGGAACTGTTACAAGAAAACATGCAGAAAGTCAAATCAGAGAATTCGAGTGATAGTCACAGTGTCGAGTCACCTAATTCGCCAAAACAGGAACCATTGAGCTGCTCCACCTGCAAAAAAGTCTTTGACAGCTCGTCGGAACTGGAGGAACACGAATGTGAGGACGTTAGAAGTGAGGGTCTCGCTGCTAAACTGGAAGACGCTTTGACCACAAAATCTGACGATGTTCAAGAAAGTGGGAGTGGTGCAGAAGACCAGGACTATGACAGAATGCAGTATAACACCAACGACGAAATGGACAGTGAATCGATCACGACGACCGATCACGTTTCTGAGGATGGTAGAAAGGTGCGAGTTAGATCGCTAATCTCTGACGAACAGTTGAAGGTACTCAAAGACAACTACAAGCTGAACCCGAGACCGAAGCGAGAGGACTTGGAAAAAATTGCCAACACTATCGGCTTTCCCGTGAGAGTTGTCCAAGTTTGGTTCCAAAACACCAGAGCTAGAGATCGACGCGAGGGACGTATGATTCAAGTACCGTATAGTCCCGCTCCTTCAATAGGACAGCGTTACCCCCAGAACATGATTTCCCCCCAGCCCGTCGCCAGGATGGCTCCCATGTCCATGTCCCCCAACCAGTATATTTCCGAGCAACCTCTGGATTTATCTACGAAAAGAGATTCGGTCTCTAACGAGTCGTCGCCGATCAGTTCGCCCAGACGACCCACGTCAGTACACCACCATTTAGAAGGTAACAACGAGGTGGTAAACTTAAGCAGAAAATCACCCAGAAGTCCGAATCCTTATCAAGCCTACCAAAACCATTACCAAAATTCAAACTCCTCTGAACCGAGACAAAGTCCTTCACCGTTGGACTTCAACAGCAGTCGCTTGGCTCACCTTCTAGCCCAACCAGTCAACAAGTACGGATTGCCCGGCATGGGCTTAGTACCGGTCGATCAACTAATGCAGTTCAGTACCGATTTCTCCAGCCTGTCGCAGTTGCTGACGAATCGGATCTCGAGTCTAAGTCCAGGTTCAGAGAAACGATCGTGGAACGAGAGCATGCAAAGCGAGTCGGTCCACGAGGAGGACTTGTCAGTCAACAAACGTAACAAGGTATCCCAATTCGTCCTCAAGAGCTTAGGCAGCCCAGTACTTGGCAACCAGGAAACTGAAGTTGAAGGTCAATTTAGCTGTGATCAATGTGATAAAGCCTTCTCTAAGCAGAGCTCCCTGGCCCGCCACAAATACGAACACTCAGGTAAATATCCAATTTCAATATGTTTTTACTAGTGACATCAACATTTTAAATAGTTCTTGTAAATTAATATTTATTTTTATTTACAGGACAACGTCCGCACAAATGCGACGAGTGCCCGAAAGCGTTCAAACACAAGCACCACTTGACGGAGCACAAACGCCTTCACAGTGGTGAAAAGCCATTTCAATGTTCCAAATGCCTGAAAAGGTTCTCGCACTCGGGTTCCTACAGTCAACACATGAACCATAGGTATTCCTATTGTAAGCCATACAGAGAGTAAGTGAGATAAATAGTTGAGTCTTGCCAGTAAAGAAATACGTTTGTAAATAGGGTTTAAAGATTATATATATAGAAATATTTATGAGATGTAACCGAATAATTTTATATTGAATGTTCAAATTTTATTTTATTAAAATGAAAAAGACGAAATTGTATACATGACTTTTAGCGCTAATTTTTATTAAATGGGTATTACTCCGCATCTAGCAAAAAACTGTAAGACAATATTTCAAAACTTGCCAGTCTTAGAGTTTATTATATTATTACTAAATTGTGCCAAATTTTGTTGACCTTATTTTTATACATTTTTTTATGTTTTGTTGGATATTTTTTTATTTAGTTTAGATTTGTATATAAATTGTCTGGTACCTGTACAAAAATACTCACTAGTATACATTCGACAGTGCCAGAAATAAATCAATTGTCTTCCACCACTTTCACCCAAATGAGGTGGTGTTCAAGCAGGCAAGGGGCACCTAGGCAATGTTTTTCAAAAAAAATTATGTAGTCGTGTTTCGTGCAATCGAATTGTATTCATAGTGATGCAACCGCAATGTTTTACTTTCAAACAAATCAAAGAGTTCATTACCACATTGTATTAAGTCAGTTTGCTCAGTATGTTACCATTACTTAGTCAGACACATGCATTGATTGTGATTGGAAGATTTTTAAGATATTATTTTTTTATTAATTGCAACGTGTAGATAATGTAAAATAAGTGATTATTGCTTTTTAAGTGCCATAAACCAACGAAGTGTATAAATAGCCCAATGTGTGATTTAGATTATTTGGTTTCGATACATCGAGCAATGTAGATAGTTGGATGCGTGAAAAATCTATGCCAAAAAAAACAAATTGTTTTTGAATCGTTCCGGTAGTTTTAATGTGCAATATTTTAAGATTAAAGGAAGAATATTTAGAGATAAGTTCGAGTTCGTGGTTGGACATGGATTTTTCGGCACGTCTGCCTTTGTTGATTTGACGAAAAGTACAATAAAAGGCGAGCTACAAGCCATATTGCATTTCGAGGTGTTACATGACAATACGTAGATCTGATAGATTCAACAATACAATGAACAAATGGTGCAAGTCCTTACTCACTAATTTTTATAAGCATTTAATTACTAAGTGAAAAAAAGCCATTGGTGATTGTGTTAACCGTTTAATTAAGATGTTTAAAATGTAATTCAATGAATATATTGGTTCGTTGGGCGCCGATTTCGTCGATTCTTTGTATGACAGTTTAATGAGAAAAAAGATGGCGAAATTGGCGTTAAACGGATTTGTTTATAAATCATTCCAAAATTATGTACCTAACCGTTTATTTCCAGTGTGCGAGTTTAATATATAAGAATATTTTGACAATAATGTAGTCATTTGATATAAACTTATTTACTTAGTACTGCTAATGTTAAAAAAATGATGACGTAGCATTTATTATATAGAAATCTCAAGGTATGTGAGAATAAAATTCAAATATTAAATATATTATATATACAATTTATAATATTAATGCATATAAATTTTAATAATTACTTAAGATAATATTCTATGACTTCTGTGTATAGTTATTCTGTAAATATTGAATGTTTACTTACATATTCCTTCTTCTCGTCTGAATAGTTGATTTCGTTTCAGACTTGCATGAATGTTTCTCTATAGGAATAACAGATTTGGACATAAGTTTAATGTATTTTTATTTTTATATTTGTAAATATGTTTTTTACATCAGCATCACTCTGTTGAATGATTTTTTGTTATGTATTTTATCATGGCTAGTATAACCAAAGACTCTGTAATATATTTAGCCATAGCCTTTTATGTTTCTTAATTATTTTATATTATTAACAATATTCTTGTATTTTTTATACATAGTTGGTTGTAAAAATAAAATGCTGATTTATAAAGGACGTCTGTAAATTCTATTATGAAAGTTGGAAAATGTATTTTACTCAATGCAAATAAAATAAAAAAAATGACAACTGATATGATGTGTATTATTTTATACCTCTTTTATTTCATGTAATTTTAACTACCCATGGAGATTGTGTAGACGGGTGAAAGACTAACATTTGTGAGGTTAGGGACGCTAGTTTCCATATTACAACTTTTACTTTATGCCCTTGATTCAAAAAAGTAAGTAAAATCATAAAATACATTATAAATCAACATAATTTAAAATTGAATTATAATATTAGGTAAAGTTGCAGAATCGGTCACTCTAAGGAATATTTGTAGCGCATGCGTCAACTGGATTTGAAATCGTCTGTTTCGGAGATTTTAGACAGCATAGTTGACAGATTTCATTTTTAACGAAATATGTAGAGAAATGATTTTTAGAAAAATATATATGTAATTTATTATGTTTTTCATGTATGACTTATATTATTTATGTGGTTGAATTCGAAAAGAGATAAAA
Organism: Aethina tumida; assembly: GCF_024364675.1. Classification (NCBI taxonomy): domain Eukaryota; kingdom Metazoa; phylum Arthropoda; class Insecta; order Coleoptera; family Nitidulidae; genus Aethina; species Aethina tumida. Next base: position 14,475,667 of record NC_065437.1, on the reverse strand, counting down.
TTCAAATCACTTTATTGATTAGTATATTCATTTTTTATTTACTCTATATTGTTTTGGTAGTTTAACTATCTAATTAAAAGTTCTTTATTAAATAATTAGGTAAATTTACAACATTAATATAAAATTAACAAAAAAGATATATTTATATATTTTATAATAAAAAACAAAATCAATTAAAACAAAAAAATCTATTCCACTGGATATACTCCCTAATACAATTTAAAATGCTCATAAACATATTATGATTTTTAAATTTATTTCTCCATATGAATTCGTGAAGGTACGATGGAAACAGATCTTCCGAGGAACAGTCATGGTCTATGTAACTCGAAAAAAATTGTTCAATGCAAATATAGTATAAATTGATTAATAAATTGGAATAAATTAAAAAATAATAAAAATTAAAAACATTTTTAATTAAATACAATACAATTATCTATATAGTAAAATATATTAATTAATTAACGATCCGTATCAATAAATTAAGATTGTACAAAAAAATAATAAATGCAGCACACAAATAATCTATAAAGTAAGATAACTTAAAATATGACTGCTAACAAATTAAAAATAATCTTACTAAAGGAATAAAAGTAAAATATTTTAAAAATGAGAAAGATCTATAAAGTAAAATATATTAAATGAGCATACAAATAAATTAAGAAGGTAATTAGCAGAAGAATAGGAATAATATATTGTTTTTAAAAATGCCATGAGAATATAATCTGTAAAGTATAATATTTTAATAATGAGCAATAATCATCAAATTAGAAGAAATAATATACTTACCAAAAAAATAAAAAGTATAATAATACATAAAAAATGATTCGAATATTTTGACCTTTGCAAACCGACAACACTGCACTTCAAAATGTTCAAGAAGCGCGAAATCAGCGCCTCACGACGCATGCGCTAGATAATGTTCCTTAGAGTGACCGATTCTGCAACTTTACCTAATATTATTATAATAATTAGTAAAAATTAAAAAAAAATTAAAAATGATTAAATTTTACTAAAAACTGAATTTTAAAAATTTTAAAATATGAAATTTTGACAGCTAATGCTTCGCTTCACTTTTGAAAATACTGAAATCTTAATTTAAAACTAATGTGCGCATAAATATATTACATTGTACTTGTTAACTGTAAACTTGACATTTATTAATTCTAATAAACATACTTACTAATTAATTACCTGTATAAAATACATAGTAATCCTTAAAACACGACTAACTGTTGGTGACGCGATTGCCTCCATTTTTATGTATTCCCCCACAATGCATCTTCAACCGACACCTACTGTTAGGCAACCCACGTTACACATCTTAAATCAAATATCAAATAGTGTTGTTCCAATTATAAATTTATTCATGTCTAAAAAATAAAACCACATAAAAATATATAAATATTTATTACATTTAATGAACGTCACAATTTATATAAAACAACAAAAGTCGAATAGTATATATTTATTCATACAATTAAACAACAAATATTACTTAATTTTTAATTGGTAAAAAATAATTTAATTCTAAATAAATAATGAGTAACGATAGTGTAATAGTATTAGTTTCAATGTTAATTTTATTAATACATACAAATCTTATTGATACATAGACTAGTAATGTAATACAAACCTAAAATCTATTCCAAATGACTGACGAATCAACAACACTACGCATTTTAAAATATAACAAACAAATAATTAATAAATCTAAATGAACGGTTCAGACCAATATTTAATAGTACTTGTGCTGTTTCTTTCCAAAGGGTTGTTGCTTCTTATTTTCGACTTCAATTTGACATCTTTAGGCTTCAACATTTTCCGATGGTTGCCCATCAATCGCGACGAATTCAGAATGGACTTCGAACTCAGTCCCGTACATTCCAAAAAGTGTTCGTACGTTGGTTCGTTGATGTGTTTGCCGTTGTCTTCAAGTGATGGTTTGGTAGCTTGGTGTTTTTGTAAAGACAGCTGTTTTTTGAGCAGTTCTATCGAGTTGCGATTAAGCGGTGGTATTAATATGTCGTCTCGAGCCCGTATCAGCTCTACCCTTGTTGCATTTTGAATTTTTGGTGGAGGAGACTCGGCGTTTTCAACTATTGGGTTTTGTAGTGGCGTCGGCTCATCTTTTATGTCGACATCGTCAACATTGTACTCTTCAATTTCGCAATCGTCCAATTTGAACTCCTCGAAATTTTGACTTAGATCATAGTTCTCAAAATTTGGAGTCTCCGGCTCGGTCTTATTAGATGGACTTAAGTGCTTGTCCAAGTTTTGCAAGTTTTCAAAACTGGAAAACAACTTCTTGTCCAATTTGTTTCTCTCTGGCTTCTTCTTAATCTCTGATAAGACCTGTTGATTATTAAAACCTGTTATGATGCTTGAAACCGACGAACCGATCACAATCGATCTCCTCAAATCGTTATTGGTAGATTTAAGTTTGAAAATCTGCGAATTGTTCTTCACGTAGTTGTCATGACTAATTCTCTCCTCCTGTTCATCAACTTCCTCATTCTCGTCAGGTATTATAATCTCAGACACTTGTGGCAACTTTGGAATCTCTGGTTCGTTTTTCTTAGCACTTCTCAAATTAATCGTTGCTGTTGAAACTTCAGACTTGATTGGTGTTTGCTTCGCCATTTGTATGTTGAATTTTTCAACACATTTTTTAATAACTAAATTTGGAATATTATCGTTAACCATAACTGGGTCATAATCGCCCGTTTCTGATGTTGTTGGCGACTTTATTGTTGGTGATTGTTCTATCTTCTCCAATTTATTTCTCACGTCATTGGATGAAGGAGAGTTGATTTCGGCAACAACGTTTATCTTCTTAAACGACTGGTTCACTGGTAAATTTAGTTCAGATATGGAACAATAATCTGGTTCTGAACTAGTATCAGTGAGTTTATCTTTAGTTTCATCTTTCTTAGGTTTTTGCAACTTGTACTTTGAAACAAGATTAGCCGGTTTTGGAGGCAACGCAGGAGGAGTTCTTAATATCTTGGACTTCCTGATTAGCTTCGTTTCCATCACATCCTTTTCCGGCTTGTCCATGTCGATGTAAAAGTGATGTTCAGGTTTTTTACTTCCACCATCATTTTTATCCGAATTGAATGATTCGCTGCACTTGCTTAAAATTTGCTCGTAATCATTGCTGTAGATGCTCTGCGGTGTTTCGTAGAAGTTCGGTGGTTTTTGTACTGGTGTTTCGTAATATCCTTGTGAACCGTTCGTTTCCTGTTTCTCTTTTAAGTTCTGCTCGGTGAGTTGCACGTCTTGATTCGGGAATTTGTCTTCGTCACTGAACTTGACCTTTTTGGTTTTGACTGATTTTCGTTCCATGTTAGGAGACTTCGGAGGCGATGAGAGGTTGTCATTAATATTTTGAAGGAGAATTTGATTCATGCATTCTAAAACTGGATTGTTTCTGTACAAATCTCTGTGTTCTTCATCTTCTTGGTCACTGGCGCTTGCGTACCAGTTATCGTTTGTCTCCCCTTCAGTTTCGAACACTGGAATGCTTTCAGAAATGTTGTTGTACTTTCTTTCAGACATCTCTGATAGATTTTCTTCCAAATCTGGAGTCAGATTGTCATTTTTGTCTAGTTCGTTAGCAGTCACAACAGTTCTGTCTATTACAGTATTATTGCACTCTGACAAAGAAACATTTGGGCTTGATTCTGTACCTTCTATAGAGTTTTGTTTTTTATTAAATATATTTTCGATATTCTCGGAAATTAGGCTGATTTTATCAGTGACACTTTCAGGAGGCAATGATTCCAAATTATCGTAATCATTGCTGGTGTTATCCTCGTTACTTCCAGGACTTTCTGTCTCATTCCGCAACTTCAAAACTTCAAAATACGTCCCGATGCTTTTTCTGTGTTGTACTTTTTTAGATCGTCTTCCGTAAGAGTTCATTCTGTTCTTCTTGTACAGACTTTTCATCGAATCACTTTCAATCTTTCCATCTTCCATCAGATAAGGGCTCTCCGATTTGTCCAAGTTATAACCTTTTTCAGATAAGGTTGCGTAAGTTTCACTGCTACTGTCCAAAGATTCAAAGTTGGAGCTTTGGTAATCCTGGTAATCCGTTCCAACGTATTCTGAACTACTATCCAGGCTCTCCTGCAACGGACTACTCGTGTAATACTGATTGCAATTTTTACAGTATTGATTGGAGAGCAACTTTTTAATGTCATTTTTCTGCTTTTTGATAATGTAATCCTTTTCATTAAGCTGATGACTGATGTACTTCTGCTCCTGTTTTAAGCGCGCCTCAAAAATAAGCAAAGTCCTAAGAACTTTCGCCAACTGGTCGTCCCTCAGCATTTTTTCATTGTAGTACTGCTGCTCCTTTTCTTGCAGTTTCCTTGTGTACTCGGCCACAAGTTGCCTGCACCGTTTTGTTTGTAGTTTCAAAGCCTTTTGAACGATTTCCAATTCTTCCCTCACCGACTCCATCTCCGAATCCGGCGTGGATCTCTGCAATCGGTAAAAAACGTGTTAGTTTTCTGATTGATGTTAATGGAATCTATTGTGAAGTAAAGGTCACGGATTTCAAGCGTGAGATCGATATACTTTCTCTTACAATTAGAAGAAATGGAGACAAGTTTACAACTGATTTGACAACTTGTAAGTTATCCGCGCCCACTTATATTGAGTTTTAATTGCAACAATGTTAAATAGTCGAGATAATGGTGATAAAAACATATGTCGTGTCCGAAAGCAAATTTGAAGAAATTGAAAAAATCGCCTCGGGCATAACACAGATTTAGTTTTTGGGTCACGAATATCAGTGCAACAGAAACTGACATTTTTATCTGGGTAACATCGAAAGTCTATCTAGACATTAGTAAATTATTCATGCTAATCAATTAGTTGATTTTCATATTTAAAACATTAAAAGAAGTAAATACTGGAAAAATGAAAGTGTATTTGTATTCTAAACAGGCTAAATTAATTATTTATATTGTATTGGGCAATCGCATCCACATCTATTTTAAATAATGATTGTGAGGATGTAATTTATATTACTTTCATAATTTTGTTAAGTGGGTTAAGACCTGAATTTTTTGGGATTTTGGACCTATTCACTTCCACTTTTAATGCACCATAAAGTAATAAAACACGTAGGGAAAAAGAAGTTATTGTTTGTGGTGAGGGAGGCGTCTTGTGGGGTACCTTGTGGATGTTGGGTAGGTATGGGACAGCTGAAACAACATTGTTTGGAGGTCAATGGAACAAAACACGCGCCCTTCTCTATTTGGCGCGCCCGTTATCTCCGGAATGCTGTTCTGGTTAATCTCTCATCAGCTTTTTTTACACTATTAAACCATCTTTTTCTTCTACACTCCTCGAACGTTCCTCTGTGACTTCCAATTTTTTCTCAGTTTTCTGAGAGATCGCTAATTATAAACAAAAATATTTACTTCATTATTGGCGAGTCGTTTCGATTCAACGCCAAATTCATGTCAAGGTTGACGATATTCTAGTAAGAAAAAACGTGCAAGAAGTCATTCTCTATTTATAACACGTCTTATTAGATTATGCGTACGTTTTGTGTACTCGCAACGATGACGTACGGGTTTTCCACAATCGATCATGTGGGCGATTTTCCCAATTAATTCGTTTGTGGAGCGCATCGTGGCTAAACAATATTATTTGCCGTTGAAACACAAATTGAGACGGCAATAAGAAGCGTACGAGAGAAATCGATCCGTTTCCTCGTCCCATCGTTAATTGGTTCGATTGTGCATAATGTTGCTTTTGAAAATTGCCCGTGAGTTGATCGTAATGTAGGGCGGTCACAGCTCGGGGGTTTTATGCGGTTCCGATCCATGCAATCGTCACACTTACTGTGAATCTTATTTAATTGAAAATCGGATGCTCGACGACCAATTTTATTGACGTTGCACACTGAAAATAGATGAATTGTTCCTCAACTCTTCATTTTAAACAACGAAGGTGTCAGAAAGAGAAATTCCTTAGAAAACTTGTTCAATTGATCTAAAAAAAATTATTGACTGTAAATAATTGAAAATCGGATGTTCGACGACCAATTTTATTGACGTTCCACACTGAAAATAGATAAATTGCTCGTCAACTCTTCACTATAGATAACGAAGGTGTCAAAAAGAGAAATTCCTTGAAAAACTTGTTCAATTGATCTAAAAAAAATTATGGGTTGTAAATAATTGTGTTGAATGAAAATAGTAAGTCGTCAAAGAATGTTGGTGAGTTACTGACATTAAATAAATGTTAATTGCATCTGCGTGTGGGAATTTCAGTTTTGCACAATTATCTGCTCCTTTCATTGCATTGCTCTGCATTTTTTCCCACTCTTTAAGTCATTGTACAAAATTATATTAATTCACATTAGAACATTGTTTCTGATATTAAAAATCTTTGTATAATAATTGTTTAAGAATACATTTTTATGAACGTTGTTGAAAATAATTTTCTCCTTCAACACAATATGCGTATTACTTCTGACTGTGACCGCAATTTTGTGACAAGCATAATTTATGTATCGCAAATAATGAATATTTATACTTCATTACTTCCACAATGGTGTTTTTTTTTGTATTATCTACTTTTATTATCTCTCGTCTGGCGAACAAAAAACTGGTGAACAAGCAAAATTTTCTAACACTCATTAGTGTATTAGTTATTAATTACATGATTTAGTTTAATTACTATTATTATATATCAGTTTCACCATCATAGATACTTTCAAGCAAGCTATTCGCGAATTTTGCAAACGTTTACCATAAACAGTGCACAAAGCAATTTGATAAGAATGAAGTCACAATACGTGCAGTAACTGTAGATAAATTTATTCTTAGGGAACATTGAACCCACATTATAACCATGACATGAAGGCTAATAAATTGTTTAAAAATGAGGGCTGATAACACTTCACACTGTTTGCTGGCTTAAACCACAATTATGTTCTAACCAATTTTAATTGATGATTCACATAGGAAGAGCAGCTGCAAATCCATTTGATGTTAGTTACAGGAATAAACGACCACGATAATAATTTGAGTCTGGAATAAGAGGAAATGGATTATTAGTGTTAATCTTTATGTGTGCTCACATAAATAAACGGACTTTGAAATGAAATAAAATAAGATTAAAGAAATTGCATGACGTACTTTTTTTATTCAATACCGATAAGAAAGATTGTGTGACTAATTTTCGCGTTTATCTAGTCACAAAGACCAAACAAAAACCTATCGAATTACAAAACAATACGCGACATTTAGTGACACGCAATGCGGAAACAATAAATAAACATTATTCAAAATGTATTGAATTAATCCAGTTACATAAGAACACGAGTTCTATTTCTTCATGTAAAGTGACTCTTCCCAGCCAAGAAAGTGTTTTACACAATCGTCTACCACAATTGGATTGTAACGTTTAACTTATTCATTTCCTTTATAAATGACTAATTTACTTTACTGATTTACGCATTGACAATTACTTAGGAATCACAAAGCGACAGTTTCCGGTCATCTCGAATTGAGTTTGTAACACGCGTGAAATTACTTGTTTACAAACACAATTATTAGTTGTAATGACACTATTAAGGCCGTAAATTATCCGGGGCACAAATCGGGTTTGGTGCTATTAGAAAATTATGTCATGTTGCAACTTGTTAAACGATATTGTGTAAAAATGCAATGGTAAAATTATGATGAGTCAGTTTGAGTCCTTTATGCATATTTATGATAATTCTGCCTCCGTGTCTTACTAAACTTGTTTACAATTCCGTTTCGGTTTGGAATATCCACATGTTGTCGCTGTTTGCGATGATCCAATGTTTTATGAACGTGATACAATTTCATATGTCTGTTATAATGTCTATTTCGGTACTTTTGTTGTAATGTAACTGTCTTAAATTTATAACGCTTTCCCATCATTTTTTCGGTTTAAATTCGTCAAAACTCGAAGAATGCATTTTTTGAACCGTGGGATGTGTCGGTAAATAAACATGGAAGTTTGAACGTAAACATTATTAAAACAAAACAAATATTTATGAAGATCACCGAGGCCGTAAATAGTTTCTATTAAATTGCGCCCTATTACAAAACCATTATTTAATACTATGTTCTCAGCATATTATTTACCGCATGATATGAAATACTCCACTTAATGTTATTAACGAACGCTGAATGCTTGAAATTATGATAATTTGTTGTTACATTTTTTCAGTTCACTGCTGCCTGTTATTTGCAATATTCCAACATGAACATGTGCATATGTATCTTTTTGATTTTGAGCATTAAAAGAATATTCATCAATATATTTCAGTTCTAATTAATGAGGTCAAACTATTTGTATGATAGACATTTATATTGTATGGCCAAATAATTGCTATTGTATGGTCTTTGTATCTAAAAATGGTAAATAAATTTATAATTCAACGTTGCCTAGTTTTTCTAAATAATTATTATAATACTCATTTTTTATTGTTTAGATGTTTTTTATGGTTTTTCCATTTTTATGGAATATGGAAAATAAATTACTATTGGCATGTCGGTTAAACGGAACGGAAATTATTATGGCAAAATGTCTGTCAATACGTATTTATTATCTGTAATTGCGAGAAACTTACCGGAAATTTCGTTAAAAAAAGTTCACAGATACATTTCTTTGAATCAAAATAAATAAATTTGTACTATTTTATTTTGATCAATTAAATATTTATTTATATATAATTTTAAAAAACGTTTCGTTACAAAATAGTTAGCTAACTACGTCTGAAGTTTTATCGATTAGATCATCGATCATTTTGATTAATTATAATCAATTTAATTAGATTTATTAACTATTATGAAACAGTAATTGCTTTATGTTTTTTAAAATATGTTAAAATAAAAATTATTTTAATTTGTTTAATTAATTTGGATAAATTTCTTTTTTATTCAGATGCATATTAAATTTAACTCTGAAAAAATATTATTAATTAAAACAAAAAACTTTTGAATAATAAATTTCATAAATTTTTTTTAAAATGTCATTTTCTATTTTTTAATTAATTGTGGTGATTTTTTTTTAATTTCATTCATCATAAAATAGTTTAATTAATTTTAAAGAACACATTTAAGTTTTTAAATAATTAATTAATTTGTTCTCAAATTATTTATATTTGAGGAAAGATTTAACAATAAAGTTTAATAAAAAATCCAAAAGTTTAATTAAGAATAAATCATTTTAGATTTCCACAGATTCTATGTTATAATTAATGTTATTAAATTATTTATTAATTATATGTTATATATACAGTCGAACTTCGTAAATTCGAACTATAATTAACCAAAAAAAATCGAGTTAGTAAAAATTACATATTATTACACCAATGTACTCCGAGCTATCGAAGTTCGATTATATTAAGAAACAACCTCTTTCAAAGATTTAACAATGACGTTTAATAAAATTTCCAAAAAAATATTTAATTTTAAAAAATTAATATTTCTTCAAATAAAAAGAAATATTTAATTTTAGTTAAAGTCAATAAATCACAAAAATCAATAAATTATTAAATAAGTCATTTATTCCTAATTACATATTTATATTTGAGAAAAGATCTTTTTAAAAAAATTTAGAAATGAATTTCAAAAAAAAAATACAATAGCATATTTAATATTTAAAATTAATATAAATATTGTAAAAAATCAAAAAAAAAAAAAATCATTTGTAATTTTAATAAGAATCAACAAATCATAAAAATCAATCAATTATTAAATAAAATAAGTCACTTAACATTCGCAGTTTCTATGTTATAATTAACTCTATTAAATCTAATTATTAATATTTGAGAAAAGATCATTTTAAAAGATTTAGCAATAAAGTTTTATAAAAGCGACAAAAGAATATGTAATAGTTATTAAAATTGATATAAATATAGTAAAATTGCTGTTTAAATAACAAAATATCTTTAATCTTAATTACAATAAACCACAAAATTCAATAATTTGTTAATTAAAATAGAGCATTTAAGATTTTCACAGTTTCTATATTATAATTATTTATATTTGAGAAAATATTTTTTTTTAAGATTTAAAATGAAATTTAAGAAAACATCCAAAATAATATTTAATAATTAAAAAAACATTTAAAATTTCCACAATTTCTGTGTTATAATTAATTTTACTAAATTGTTTTTTAATTATATATATTTAAGAAAAGACCTTTTTAAAAGACTTGAGAGTGGGTTTAATATTTAAATATTAATATAAACATAAATATTGTAAAATTCTTCAAATTAAAATATATATGTGTTTAATTTAAATATATGTTTAATTACAGTCAATAGACCAAAAAAATCAATAAATTATTAAATAAAATAAGTCATTTAAGATTTCCACAGTTTCTATGTTATAATTAATTTTATTAATTTGTTTTTTAATTGTTATTTATATTTGAAAAAATATTTTTTTAAAATTTTTAGCAATGAAATTTAAGAAAAAATTCAAAAGAATAATACTTAAAAATTAATATAAATATTGTATAATTTTTCTTAAAATTATGTCTAATTTTAATTACAGTCAATAAATTCAAAAATCAATAAATCATTTAACATTTCCACATTTTAATGTTTTAATAAATTTCATTAAATTGTTTTTTAAATCTTTATATCTAAAACAAGATCTTTTTAAAAGATTTAACAATGAAGTTTAACAAAGAAGGAATATTTCTTCAAATTCAAACAAAGTATATCAAAAAATTAATATAAATATTGTAATATTTTTCTTCATTTCATTCATAACATTTTTGTTTAATTATTAGAGTTATTTAATTAGAGTTAAGAACTCACAAAATCTAATAACTTATTAAATAAAATAAGTCAATTAACTCACAATAAATAACGGGGACAAGTTTGACATTCAATCATAGTAAAACAATGTGCCCATCTTCGGCACAAACAGCATCTCCAAAGTCTCCGGTTACCATTTACACAGTCTCGATTTTGATCAAACGCATTCCTTCCGCATAACTGACATTCCGAACATCCGAACCAAGAGGTTATTTACACCCAGTCCGAACCTAATCACGGGTTACCTATTCAAACCGACAATTTTATTTAGTTTTACCTTGTTGTTGAGATCCATGTCCGCGTATATTGTGAACGTCGATTTTTTCTCTTCGGCAGTCAAAGTGCTGCTGCTTATCGTGTTGTACTTCATTTTCGTCATTCAATCAATCAAAATCACCGATCGCACTTCACCAAAAATCACCCCCACACAGACGATGCACGTACGAAATCAAAACGACCATTCCATCTCTCGCATTCAAATCTTATGTATGAGCAAACTGTTGAATGCGTAGCGTAGCTGTTGGAGCCGTGAAATGAACGTACCATGGAATTCCAAGCGAGCGACTACTTTACTGGGTTCGGAGACGTTGCCAAGTCTTTGCGGGACGGTAAAAAGACCCAGCTAGTATGTCATCAGTCTAGCCGTCTGAAGAAGTTATTTTAATTGCGTGGTAATGTGGACAAGTGATTTGTAATTAAAATGGACAAATGACCATGTTGCAATCTCGGTCTTACTTTTACACCATTCGATCCGCCGACGTGATCGTTTCCAACAAATTTTCTTTTTACCATACACTAACTTAAATAATCGGTATCCAAACAAATGTAAACGTAAAGTTGGGCGCCAACGTTAGATTATTATATTTTTTATAAAACGGTGCATATAAATTCATTTTAAATCTGACGATTAAATTAAAATATAATATTCCGGAATGTTCACTTCAGGAAATATTCATCAATCAATTAATGAAACTAGTTTAACAATGATTCAACAATGAAATTAATAAACGATACAGAAAATGGAACAATTTAGTCGTTAATTAAGTGGGTGAAGTCAATTAATACAAATATAGTCAGATAACACAAACTATAGTAATATTTTTCTCATTATTTTGTAATTAATTTTGTTTGTTTTGGTGTAAAATTTAATGAAGTAATTTATTGTAATAAAGCAACAACTAAAATGTTTAAAAGTGAAAAACACCATAAAAATAATTATATTATTTGTTGTCACTTTTATTACGAAATTTTTACAATTTTAACGTTTCTTTATATAGCTCAATTAGTTCTGTTTCAAGTACGATTGTATATAAAAAATATAATAAACATTATTTATAATTACTTATTGTAAAGCTTTAGATTTTAAACAATACGTCGACATTTTAATTGTCCTTTGGATGAAAGTGAGGTAATTCTAAAATTATCACTATTTTAATTGTGAGCGGAATACAAAATGTCTATTAAAAGTAATGTCTTATTATTACTCATTGGAATATTTTTTATTGTCCAGTTTTTTAAATAAATATATTGTTAAATTAATATCTGATAGTTTTACTTTCCTTTGTGCAATATTTTTATGATCATAAAAACATTTATCAATACATAATCGTAAAAATGTTTAAGTGCTCAAACAAATCATAATTGGAAAAAGCATTCCAAACAATAGTTTTAAAGAAAAGGTCTTCGTCAACTAATATTCAAAATAAATTAATTATAACTTGGGATTATATTATTTAGTAGTAAATAAATAATATATTGTCTTATCATTTAACTATTGAATACCCATATAGCCTTTACTTCAAAAATATATCCTAATTTTCCTACAAAAGGCAAAAAATAGTTAACGCTTACCTATACAGAAACAAATCTAGTAGGTACTTTCCTTTGAAAGATCCCACTTACCTTCTTTTGAACAGTTTGCGCGCCAGTTCGCGGTCAGGTATTCCGGTGGGGACGGGGACGTACAGCAACCGCTCACATTGGACTCCAGACACCGGTGCCAAATCTCAAAATCTCACACGAAACCGACAACATTCCGAAAATTCTTCGCTTCCAAAAAAAGTGTTTGTTAATTTATTCACTGCATGTTTAATATTTAATGCGTTACAACGTCCACCAATTACCAGTACCAATTATTTTTAACTAGAAAATATTTAGGTCATTGAGGGCTGGGGTTAAATCACCGTCTTTTATAGTAAGGTAGCCGAACAAAGAAAAGGTATCGGTTAACAGACATTCCCGACCGGTTAATGGTCGCAAAATTCATCCCTCGTGACGCAAGAAACAACCCCCGAGAGGTCGGCCTTGAATGATGTCCCTGATAAATACGGGGTTAGTGACGTAAACGATTATGCAAAATTGAAATTGTGTTGTTGTCTTAATACAATCAGGTGAATAAAGACAGTCACTTCCAAAATATAATCGTGGTGATGACCGCAAAATGATTCATTGTATATTTAACAAAGAAAATTATACAAACCTCAGAATGTCAATATTTATCTTTTATGAAACTACATTATCAATTTTCTTCCGGTTATTTCGTAAAGGTGTTTATATCACAATAGTTTTAAATTTTGTTCCTTAAACGACGATTTACATTCTTATTTTATTACTCTCTCTTTTGACGCAACTTTAAAGACAGCCATAAATTTACGGCAAAAATGTTTAGACTTAAAATTTAGTTACCAAATAGTGGCTATCAAAGAATCTAAAGCAAAATATTTATCTATTCCTTATCTGTTTATAAATAAAGAGGGTACACACTGGTTAAAAACACTTCCTAGTTTTATTAATATTTATTTCCAATAACATTACAATATTTCAACATATAGAACAACAGAATAATAAATATATTCCAAAGAGATTTGAGTAGTTAAACATGAAAAATACGCCAATAAATAAAAATCGAGGCGGTACTCGAAAATGTGAAATGATCCTATGAAAATATCGTGACCCCGATTTTTATAAACCGCACTTTAAAATTTTAATTACGGATAATAGAAAAAATAAATAACATTGAATACATTTTTTATATATAATAGTAATAATTAAAGCTTGAAAAATTTCTGCACATCGATTATGTTAATTGGCATTGCACACTGAGTTGATCCTAATTTCAATAGAAATACCAAGATCTAAACAACAATGTTTGACAATGATTTTTAAAAAGTAACGTTTGTAGTTGACTGTATAAATATAAATAAAAACTACCGTTTTAATTGCTTAATGTTGAATTTAATGCTGTTATCTTATCATATTATTTTAAATTGAACTTTATTCTTAAAAATCACAGTCAAACATAACTGAAGCGAAACACCGTCGGAAGTTTAAAAGGCAATGCTAGTTAAGAGTAGTCCATGACGTACTTGTACCGAATTAGATGGGGCATGCGCTATATGGCCTCGTAAGCCGCATCAATCGGTGAACTCGGACTGCCGTTTAAAAACTCCTCCAACTCGTCCCTGGAAGCCCGCTTCCTTTCGCCGCGACGCGAGTCCTTCTGCTGTCTCTCCTTGTCCTTTTTCTTCTTCTTCTTACGTTCCGTCTGTAAGGAAACCTCAGTTAATAAATATATAGACACATCACAATGTGACTGGATTACTTTTTCCCTGTCCTTCTTCCTCAGCGCGTCCTTCTTGTACGAGCTGGACGTCTGCGTCTCCTCGCTGCCGCTCTGGACGCTACCGTTATTCGAGCCGCTCTGTTTCGAGCTCAGCAACTCCATCTGAACGTTGGACGAAGTCACGCTTGTGCTGTCGTCGTAAGCCGTGCTGTTGCTGTAATCCAGAGTCTGACTGACGACGGACACGTCCTCACCACCTTCGGGAGACCTTCTCCATTTCGTGTCCGCCCCCATCCAGCCGTCGTACGCATCCGAAGTGAGCTCCGAAATTTCCGAATTGATGGTCGAATCGAACTCGTCCATCGTCTGTTTCATGTCGTAGTCTTCCACAGTCTTGTCTTGTTCCATGTCTGTTTGTTCAGTCTTTTTCGCCGGCTTCGGTTTCGGGTATGAGACCATCTCGTCCGGGTCCAAGTCCTCTTGCAGCTCGGACACCAGCGGATTTCCCGTGTCCGTGTCACTGTAAAGATTTGTTTATTACAACTAACAATTATAATAGTTGGAGTTTGTGTAAACTTACGAGTCGGACTCGATTATTGTTTCTTTGACGTTGTTTTGCACGTTGTACTGCACGTCGTCCAAGAAACCGGTCAATTGCCCGCCGTCAGGGCAAAACTCCTCCACCGAAGTAATGGGACTAATCTCGAGTTTCCGTAAGTCGGGAACAAAGTCCGAAACTCCATTATCGACTCCCACTTTGGAAACAAAGCCGCTGCTCATGCTCGAACTCTTTGAAACATAAGGAGTCGGATTGGGCGGTTTCAGGGCCTGATTCAGGTTGCCGTAAGGAATCGGTTGTCCCGCGCCGATTACAATCGGCCCGCTTTGCGATCGCTTTATTTCCGGACCTGCAGCATTGACGTTCGGAGGCGCCGCATTGTTAACTTGCGGTGGTGGAATGTTGGCATGAGAATCGGCAGCTTCGCGCCGTTTTTTCGTTAACGTGTCCAAAAACTTGCTGTAATTCGCGTCGTCCGAGTCGCAGAACAGATCCAGTTCTTGAATCGTGGTGTTCGTTTCGATCTGATTCCGTTCCAGTTGTTTCAACAACGTTTCGCGCTGCAGCTGGAGGAAAGGCAGGTTGAAGAACTTGTGCAGCAGCTTCAGACCAAAGCCGTTTCTCATCGAAGATTCGGAATGGCGCACTTGCGCCGAACGGGTACTAAGCGAGAATTTTAAATGTTATTTACTGACCGTTTAGTTTAAAAAGTATATGAAATAAATTATTAAATCAAAACCAAATTTCTCGTCAAAAGGAAGATCCCAGCAACGGATTTTTTATGAATTACACAAAATATAAAATAAAATAAAAATTATGCCGTTTTGTAACGACATATATTTTATTTTCTTTAGCAAGGAAATTGGTTTTAAAACAAACGGAATAATGTAAAATCCATGATTTGCATTAATCAAAATATTTTGATCATTACAGCCCGAAAAATAACGTAACTTTCCAATTGTTGAGAGGCTACTGTTTAGAAGTCTCTAACTCTATTACTATTTGAGATATTCATTTGAAATTTCAGTATTTTATTTTTGAAAATATGGCTTATCGAAATTTTTCAATTTTTCAAAATTTCACAGTGTGCCACTTAATTTTGGTTAATAACTTTTGACAAAACCTAACAAGGTACAGTTTTAATAATAGATAGTAAGATACTGTTTTGTTTTACCTCAATAAAATATATAAAACATTGTTCTGAATAGGAAAGATGTTAGATCCTTTAAGAATATCTTACTAGGTTTTTTCAACAAAAGGTATTAAAATTTTTATTTCATAGGAGAAGTATGTACAAAATTAATTTCAGAGTATATGAAATTGAAATGTGAATAAATAATTTCTAATATTCATATATTAACTATATATGCATGTCATGTTTTCAATTGAATGCTTTTAATTATCCTATAAATTTCTAATTGGATTATTCAATTTATCAAAAGAAATTATAAACCATTATATTTATCTTTATGGCTACATTCAAAACATAAACTTGCAGATAACAACTATTTTTACTACTAGTTTTACCACAACAACTTCAAAAGATTAAAAAAACATTAAACTGCGACTATAACTTACCCAGCAATAGATTCAATATAAAAAGTGACATGATCAGCAGTAACAGATCGATGATGGGACATATCACAATGGTTGGATAAAATAATGACTGGAATGTGAGGTGGAACTTTGGGCAGTTCCCTCTGAACATAATCAAATGTCCATGTCTTGGTCAAATCGAACATCATGATGACCCCATTAGTTCCCTTGTAGACATCCAAGAATTCTGCATCCAGTGCAGTTTCCTCAGGTATTTCTAGCTGGGTGTTATCCAATTTGAGACCGTCAAAACGTTTTTTCTTTTTTCCGCGATCGACGACATCCCAAACTTCCACTTTAACAATGTCATCAGTTGCCTTGTAATTCCATTGAATTGATGTTACTTGGATCTCATCAGTTGGAATGTACTCTTCCACGAATTTTTTACCTTGCAGACGTTGGAAGAGGCACGTTTTTCCTACGTTTCTGTCGCCTTTTATTATTATTTTCACTGTAAACGTGTTATGTTAATAGATTCCAAAGTATGTTAGTACAACTTACTGTTATATTGGACTCCTTTGGCGAATTTTCTCTGCAAGGACGTGGACATCGCTTGGTGGCTGGTTGGTTTTGAAACCACCGAGGAAGGGCTGTTTGAAGAGTCATTTTTAGTTGTTAATCTTTTAATTGCATTAAACATTTTATTTGGCACCAACACAATCCCATATGTTCCGAACAAGTTTAGAAAAGACGGGTTTTATTTGGTTACAGTCGGTTTTTCGTGATTGAATATTAAAAATGTCGAAGATTCATATTTGTTTAAAGTAAAAAATCAATCAGAATCACATTATTTGCAACAGTTTATCGTTTTCATATTTTGACATTTAAAACAACTTTTAACTATTGCCAACTATAAGTAGGTGTTCTGAATGTCAACTTAGATGCAAATAATAAATACATTTTGCAACTAAAAGCTTCTTAATTATTATTCTTTTACGAACTGTAAAATATGTATTAACTGAATCATTTTATATTCATCAAAATATTTTTAAAAACAGCGACCTCAATCGGTTATTTTTAAAACTTTGGTAACTTTGCCTAACTATTGCAGAAAACTGTAGTCGCTTCTAATATTGTCTTAACAGTATTTAATTAATTACAAAAACTTTTTATCAAAGAATAAACAATTTATCTTTATAATTTATCAACAAGTTTTGTTTATGCACTTAATTAATCATTAATTTTAGCTTATTTCATTGTGACAGTTCTTGTTTTAGCATACAGCTGTTTGACAATTACTGCTGGCAGTTATTTGAGTTGATGTGAATAAACTTTAACTGTAAGTAATATTTTATTTATTTCTGGTAAATAACAATTAGAATAAATAATAATTTGTTAATAATAAGAAACACGCGATAATTTAATTATCATATTTCTAACAGTAAATATCAATCTATTTAAAGATATTTGTTTTGGATTTTATGCCCATGAATCATTTACATATTGTTAATTGAATAAGCAATCTACTTCTTTCCATATGCTTACTATTATTATATATTTATAATTTTATTAATTTTTTTAGTTTTTGGCCTGTTCTTGCAACTTACATTCATTAATTTACTAATTTAACAATATTTTTTAGAAAATGGCTTCATCAAAGCTGTCAAGTAAAGAACAATTAAAAAGAATAATATATTTAAGCAGCCCAAACAACATATACATCTCAGGCAATCCAGAAACATACTCATGGTCAAAATATCCAATAAACTTGGATGTTCTCGATCTAAATGACAAACCAGAGGAATTTTTATCAATTATCGTCTCAACTTCTGATTGTAAATTTATACCCAGACGCGAGACACTATTTTATATCTTGGCCCTGTATGCCGCCAATCCGAAACTTACACCTGAAGTTAAAGAAAAAATTACTGAGGAGGCTTTAAAGATTACCAAGTCAGATGATGATTTTTTCAATTACATTAAGTATTCGACTCAGTTGAGAAACAATGTTACGAAAATTTCGACCAATTTGAGAAAATACATTTGCAAGTATTACAAGAATAAAACTGCAGACAAACTGGCTGATTTTTACAAGGATAGAAGAAAATGTCATGGTTGGTCTCACAAAACGCTGTTCAAACTTTGTCATATCAAAACAGATACAATCGGTATGTTTGAGACAATTTTTTTTTAAACAAATATCTATTATAGATTTCTGTTGCAGAAAAAAGTCTGATTGTTAAATACATTTTGTACAAAGAGGAAAATTTCGACGAAAACATTAATAATGATAAGGCAAAAGAACTAATTCAGGTGATTAAGAATGTTGACACAGTTAGCTCTGCTAAGAATTTGGAGGATGTTCTTCCTATTATTAAAAAGTTGAAGCTAACGCACCAACATTTGTCGCAGGAATTGCAAAAGAAAGCTGAAGTAAGTCATTTTGTAAAACTGGGTCACATATTACAATATAAACTTTCAGGCTTGGAATGCTGTTTTGCCTTTCATGGAGGTACAAGATGTTTTGAAAGTTTTGCCTAGGTTGTACAAGAACGGATTTTTGAAACTCAATTCCGAAACTCACAATAGGGTCGTCGAATGTTTGACCGACCCCAACAGAGTCAGGTCGAGCACCGTTAATCCCGTCGAGGTTTTTATACATCTGAAAAATTTCGAGAAAGGCGGAAAGTAATATTTAAATCCTTGAGTTTGTTTAAAATGACCAATTTCGTACATTTTTTAGGCCAATCGATCCGCAACTCCTTGATCATTTGGTTAAAGATAAGCAGTTAACTGAGGAGCAGCTGTTGAAAGTTAAAACGACGGAACCAAAATGCCAGATTTTAATTGGCACCATCCACAAATGCATGTCGTTGTCTTATCACAATGTAAAGGGGACAGGATTGAAATACCTTCTTACCGTTGACGTTACAAATAAAATGGACTATCCTTGCTTGCATAGCAGGAATATCACCGCTATCGAAGCCACCCTTTCGTTGATCCTCTTCTACTTGAAGACTGAACAAAACGTTACTGTTGCAGTATTTAAAGACAAAGATGTTGTTACAGTTGATTTAAAAACAGGTGTGTCTTTGTAATTATTGTAATGGGTGAATATTGAACGTGTTTTTTCCAGTCGACTCGGTAGCGGATATGCTGAAAAAAATAAAGGACCACGAAAGTACATATCTGGTTCCAACTGCTGGTTTAGATTGGGCCCTCAAAAAGTGCCACCAGTTTGACGTGTTCATCAACTTCATACATCACGTGAATATCGCCAATAAAGTTCCGAAAGAACTACGATCGAACTTCTTTTCCTTCAACAAACCGTTGGAGAAGTATCTTAAAACGGTTAACAAAAACGCAAAGTAAGCACGCCTTCCAGTCGTACTAATTTTGTACTAATAACTTTATTAATTGTTTCCCCAGGGTTATAAACGTAAGTTTTGCCTCACGAAAGCTGGCGACTTCCAACGGTTCACCGCAAATCATCGATGTCGTCGGACTTGACGAAGGTACGCTGAAAGTGTTGCAAAGTTTCACCAATGGAAAGTTTCGCTAAACACTTTCGCAAACACGAAATTTAAAACTGAGATATTTATTGTCCCTAAAAAAAAGTGTTCATTCAAAACGAAAAAAATATTTTTGTTACGGTTTCTACAATAGTAATAATCGCGAATACAGAATTTTGATATTGACTTTTTTAACGGACGCAAAACTAGATTTTAGATACATGTTTATCTAGGTTTAATTAGGTAAAATGTTATTTTTTTTGGTCTCAGTTATTGACACGGCTAATAAATAGACATTTCATTTAGGTTGGTTTGCTCATTCTTGTGAACTTATTTCGAATGTTTCTTTTTGTTTTCTAGTCAACTTGAAATCATCCTGAATTGAAACAATAGTTAAATTATTACCTATTTATTAAGCTGTGTTGTTTTTTAAGCACTCACTTTAAAATGTGCCTTCCAATCTCATGTTTTTCTTAAAGAATTTTTTTTATTTATTTTTAACTTCATGTAATGGGTTGAAGAATTATTTAACTTAATTCTTTTAATTTAATTAATATGCATGATTATTTTTATAATAAAAACAAAGGACGTTTCAAAAAATAATAACTGATTAATTTCTTAAAAACTCTAAAAAAAGACAGCTTTGTTTTTTGAAATTGTCCGAACTATTTTTAAATTCGTGGCTTTAAAAAGTATTTAATTTATTTAATAAAAAAATATTTTTTACTATGATATTTTATGTCTATTGTAGGTAACTATTGTGAAATTTAAAGCTTTACTTTCTTTCGAATCTTATGTTAATTTTTGTAACTTACAATTAGTATAATATTTATTTAGCATTTAATACTTATGCTGATATTTTATGGGATAATAGTTGTTTTGTTCTAGCCTTTTTAGTTAGTAATACACACAATAACACAATGTTTCTAAACCTCAAAAAAGTGTTTTAGAAAAATCACTTAACTCCTTGTTTTTCATTAGTAATAATACTTAAAATGTTAGTTCCCGGATTATTGTTACATGTAGTATTAATTTTTAAAATCAACTGCTTTCTTGTTTGCTTGTTGCACTTTTACTGTGCAAAAGATTAAAACGGATTTTTCAAGACTGTTTTTTGTAATTTCAATAACCCCGTTTTCGTGCAACGAAAAAGCAGTTACTAAATGTTCATTCTTATTTAAATGTGAGCTTTAAATATTATTTCTACATTTTGTCTTTGATAGAAGCATTTGTAAATTCAGTTAATTTTAATGTCAATTTCATTTTGCAATTTCATTTTTGTCCATTTAGAGCTTGAATATTTTATAGATTCGATGTTTTCTGTGATATTTATATTTTTAATTTTTGAACCATCCGTCTTGCTTTTGAGGACTGCCGTTCAAGCTCTAAAATTTTAAATTCATGTCATTTGATTAAAAGTTTCTATACTGAAAATCACATTATTTTATATCACGGTGCTATAAACGTTCAGCACATCTATACAATTAGTACTAGATTAAAAAAATGTCGTTACATAAATCTTTTCTTAGAATATGAACACCCCGCAATATTATACCGATATTTTTTTAATTCAAGTTAGATTAAACTTAGGAAATAATGGTCGAAAAATGCGCTCATTTTTTCGAATAAACTTTGTTCATTGATACCTAAACTACCTTCATCCATGTGATTATTACAATAAAAACACTTTTATCTCAAAGTTACTGTGACTAAAGGCTGTAAACAATTTTTTTGTTAACGGAATATAAAACGGATTTTTTTGTTTTCTATAAAATTTGTGTTGTTTTGCATGCAAATAAAATATTAATATTTGGAATTGATGTTTTAATCAGGTTTACAGGAAAGGAAAATGCAGTTGTTTATTTAATTGTTTATTGATTACATAAATAGTACATTTTTGGACATGAAAAACAACATTTCATTGACATGACAAAGCTTACAATAGAGATAAAATTGACTTGGACTGGAAAAAGTACGCGAAACATTTTCACATTATGAAAATAGTAACAGACATCAGAAAAGCTACATCTGTATAAAAGTAAATTTGTTTAAGTAACGTAACAAGCTTTATTTACAGCAAAAAGTTCATATCAATTCAGAGATCGTCTTTCTAAAAGGAACTAACAAGTTTTTAATATATTAATTATAATTAATATCGTTATATACAGAATAAAACTTAATTTTAGAAGCTATACAATATCATACAGGTCCGTTCGAAAAGGTATCAAGAGATTGTCAATACGTTCACATGGTAACAGTTCGATTAAAATTTTATAAATACTTAAGATTAGATCTATGCAAAATATCACAATTGTACAATTTAAATTGACAGAATTTTGGTACAACTACAAATTATCAATAAAACAACGTAACAACAGTTGCAATAAATATATCAGTTTACAGATCACACAACAAAATAAAAACAACAATAACATCAATACACGCACAAAAATTAAAACACATTTACGGCATTAGGCGTAACTTTGACTATGTTCCAAGGAAATGCCAGTGAGTTTACTGCCTTGCTCCACCCAGTTCTTCAACCTGCCCCGCAACTCCTCCAAACTTTTCGATTTCGCCTTGTTGATCCTCTTGTACTTCACGTCCTTCGGCTTGGTAACCGAACGGTGATTGCTCATCACCCTGTTGTACGTTTTCACTTGATTCGTTTGGTTTTTATTCGGGCTCTCCTCCTGATTCTCCTCGGTTTGACCCTGCTTATCATTGTACGGCCATTGAGGTACCTGACAGACCTGCTCGTCCAAAGACCTCTCCTTCTGACCTCCGCTTTCTTCCGGATGTTCGACGTTCGCGGTGCTTTTGCCACGAGCGAACGCATCACGTTTCTTGTTCGCCTCCGTCTTGTTCTCGTTCTGGTTGTCGTTGTCCGCGTCTTCCTCCACGCTGTACACGGTCTCCAGGATTTCGGGACGGCGCAGGAAACCATTGTTGCGTCTCACCGACGTGTACTTCAAATTCGGATCTATGGCGTCCGATATCGACCTCACGACCGTCACGCTGTCCGGATTCCTGTACTTGGGGATGTGGTACACGTTACTGTCCGAATCGATGTCCTCCATGACTACGGCGCTATCCGAATCGTTCAGGGAGTCTAGATCGGGTAGGGTGTACTCCAGTTCCGTAAGTTCCGATTGCGGTACTTCCAGTCCGTTGTCTATGAGACGGTTTGAAAGAGTTTCAATGATTCGCTGTTGCCTGTGGATTATGTTTTCGCGAATGTTCAGCATGGTTGATATGTCTTTTTGTTTCCTTATCAGTCGCGACTCGAACAGCAGCAGTTTTGAGCTGAGTGCCTTCAGTTGATCGCACTTCTCTCTCTGTAATCTTGACACGAAAACTTCCTGAAAAAGAAATAACACAATGTATAAGTATCGATCGAAAATATGGCAACTTTACAACTACATTTTAATCTTTAATAATATTGTGGGGTAAAGTAAGTTCTGGGCAACAAATGCTGCAGTTGCTCGTTAAAACGTTATTTTTCCTATAATCCTTTGAGAGTTTAAGTTTTCAGTTTTCAATAAAGCTTGTAATTCCTAATCCCCAGCGACGTTGAGATGAAGGCATCAAAACTTAAGTAAAGTATTTAATGCAGTTTATTTTTCTTCATCTCAGGGATTCAATAAACACACCAAATAGATACAACAAATAAGTTATCAAATGTAACAGAATAATATCGCTTCAACTATGGCATATTTCAATTTTACTACTTATATTTGAGGGAATTCTTACCTGCATTTTGTAGGCTCGACGCCAGGCCATGATCTGTTGTGCCTGTGCTCTTGTCTTCTGCCTGAGATCACGCACCAACTTTCTGGCATCCTCGATGTTGTCGACGTCTCCGGTACTAGCTATATCGCCGCTACTGCTCTCCGTTGGTGTCCTGTCCATTTCCAGAACTGTTCTTGCAGAACCCAAACTACCAGATCTGAAACAGACATTATTTTCTATTTTTTTGTGTCTATTATAATTGTAATTAAAACTGCGATAAAATTATTCAATCTTTATTCTATTAATAGTACATTTCAACTGTATAATTAAACTTGATTAGAACGGACAATCATGAATAAGAAAGTTTCGCCCGGAAAATAAATTCGTAATGAATTAATCGAGAACTGTTGAAGTTTTTGCTGAAATCTTAAAAATAAAACTTACTTAATCACTTTGCTTTAAAGGCCAACATTAATATTTTAAAGATGAAAGGTTAAAAAGTCAAACTCATTTCAAGTAAAAAATTCATCATATAAATCTTTCAAAGTACTTAATAATCATTATGTTGAAAAATTATTTCAAATTACAATTTTAAATGTTATTTATGTGCATAATTAATTGGTAAACACGAATACGAAATTTCTTATTGTTTATATAAATTCTGACCATCACAGTAAAGATTTATAATTAATAAAGCATTTTGTGTAGATATTTTTAGTATTATAACAAAAAAATTGATAAGTAAATTCGAGTAAATACTTGAATATTAATCTGTACTTTAACTAACCCCTATTTATTTTTAAAAGGTTAACTAACTGAATATTATCCACTCAATTAAATTTCATTTTCATAAGTGCGATTTGGACACAGTTATGAAAATGCAATTTGCGAAAATGAAAAGGAAACACTATTGCCGGAGAAAGTAAAATAATCATATTTTTAGCGTATAAACTGAATGACTTTTACTTATAATTTCACTTTTTAGTTATTATGCGTTTGCAAATCTGAAACTGATTGTTTTTCAACATTTCCATTGTGTCTATTGTAAATAAACATTAAATTAAAATTCATACATTTTCTCACGAGGTCATAAAATATGTTTTTATTTAAATAATCGCTAACGTTGTGAATATCAGAACTTTTGACATGTTAAAAATGTTACAATAATTTTGGGTGTGATCACTTTTACTTTATTCAATACCCGGAATTGTATCAATTGTTAAACCTTGCCATAATTGAAAAGTAATCAGTCGATTAAATTATAAGTATTATGACGATTACGTAATGGTTATATCACTTTTGCAATCAGCAAACTGATTTATTGACACTATTAATCAATCGACTGCAAAAGAACGGTACAATAATTTATTTTACTGTGGCGCTTCCTTCTTACTTTACTCTTAACAGTATATCTTTCATTTTATTTTAGGTAATATCAATTTTATTAAACTGAATTCAAAAAACGCCTAATTATGCAAGTATTCAGAAGGTGACATTTAATTTTTTGTAGTTATTTTAAGAAGTTTGAAAGAAGTGAAGAATCTTTCCACAGCTGCTACTTGTATACAAATATCTTTGAGCTAGTAGTTAGTAACCATTTAAAAAT
Organism: Aethina tumida; assembly: GCF_024364675.1. Classification (NCBI taxonomy): domain Eukaryota; kingdom Metazoa; phylum Arthropoda; class Insecta; order Coleoptera; family Nitidulidae; genus Aethina; species Aethina tumida. Next base: position 14,450,326 of record NC_065437.1, on the reverse strand, counting down.
CTCTTAGCTGTTACTTGTATACAAATAATATTGAGTTAGTAATTAAGTAATCATTTAAAAATCATTATAAAAAATACAAAAATAAATGCTTACAGCGATGTTATTATTTTATAATATAACTATAGTGAGTATGTATTATTAGTAAAAGCTGCTTTGTTACAACAGGAATGTTACTAAACGCATAGTATAGTAAACCGTTGCAATTCCTCTTGTTAACAGTAAAAATGTCATGTACTTTCCATCACCGCAGGAATTTCGTACCCATTTTTTATTCAGCCCACATTTTTTGTCGTGTCGGGAAATGTGACGGACGTTAGAAAATTCCAATAGGTGAATTTTAAACAATAGAAAGATCTCCGAACCTAACTAACCTTTCCCAAAGAGAATGTGGCTCACTTGAGACCGCAACCCACGTACATTTCGCAACACAAACAACACAAGGCACAACTGGACTCCAATAAACCGAAACGCACCATTTTTCCTGCAAATCCTAAACACAGAATCGGATTAATAGAGTCACCTTGAACGACGGACTCAAAACGGACCCGTTTCGGACGCGAAGACCGAGTGGTACGTAAAAATACGGTCCAAAGAGAATCGGTCCGATGACGAGATGCGGATTGTGGTAACGGCCTTGCGGTAATATTGCAAGGTCGCCGGTAGAAAGGCTGTTGGTGTCGGTGTTTTGTTACTCGGCGGGGTTGATGGTCCTCGCGTCGGTTTTAACTTGTTTTTTATCGCTTTTTAAATGGATTACAACAACTGAAATTTATTTAAAACCTATTACATAAAAAAGCCTTCTTGTGTTGGAGCATTAAAAATTGATTTGAATGCTACGTTAAAATGATGCGGAAAAGAGAAAGTAGAAATTTTTACCAAAATCTACGATAAATAAAAATAATAAAATAGGAAAAACTAAAATAACAGCACCAATAAAACATCTGTTACACATTTTAATAAAATTGCGAACGTTGTTTGTATTGGTCGAGTTCCATAAAATTAAGTGGGACATATGATTTTTTAAATTAAAATTGGTTATTCATTGTTTGTATTTGAAAAACCTCATAATATGATAAAATAAACTACACACCAAAATATTCGTTTTATCGAAATGAAATTAGAAATTTCCATAAAATATTTTTAATAACTTTTATGTACATAAACCATTCAGTTTAAACCATGATAAATTGAAACGCACATTAAAATGTGAAATTAACAAAAAACGCGTTTCAACTTTAACATTTAACCGAGTTAGAATCGTAATAATATTTTTCTTGCGTCGTAATTTCTCTTTATAAAATACCAAGGACAATTACCAGGTAAATATCACAAAGGGTTTAGCTTTTTTATCGCATTCAGTGTTACTGTTATTTAAAGTTCACGTCAGCATTACTGGAATAGATCGATGCTTGATGGTTTAACTGAGGGAATTTGTTCATGCACTGTGTTTTTAAAATTATATTTATTTTTATATACAGTAGTGGCCACACTTGTAGCAACTTATTAAAATATGATCTGTACTACTTGATTTGGATGCCAGTTTATTGTTTATTCTGTTATTATTGGCTCTACTGTACAACTGGACAATCTATCCAATGTATCGTCAACTGAAACTAAATCCAACGTGGAGGAAATGAGTCTTGCTGAATTGAGTTTAAGAACTTGAGATGATAAGATGGTTAATGGATGGGAGTTCGCCTATAAGAAAAACCCTAGTTTCTACTAAAAATGTGAAAACATGAAGTATGACGTTTATAACAAAATTCGACATAAAAATTTTATAAATTTTATGTCGAATTTAATTTATCATCAATCATCAGAACAATGAGAACTTAAAGGAATATTACACAAGTCTATGCCACGGAGATGGGTCAATATTATAAAACAAAAATGATACTATACAAAGAGTTCATGTTAAAGTAAATAACACAGGTTTAACCATTAAAAATCCCATTCAAAATAAAAGTTGCTATATTTATGTCCACCACTATTCAGAAAAATATATGTAACATTTTATAAAAAAAGATTAGTTTTTATAATATTATATAAAACAATAATAGTAAATTAATATTATTTTAACATATTTGAAAATACAAATTTTTGAAATTTACAATTTTGTTTAAAAATAATCATCCTAAAAATGCGGTTAATCAATTATTTTTTTTTTTTTTGTTAATTAGAAATTGATGAAAATTATTAAATAATGTCAAAAATACAAATTGAAAATTATTTTTATGTATTGGTTTAGTTTCATTATAGTCGAATTTAATATAAAAATTTCAAAAATATATTAAATGTTGTTTATTTGTATGAGTAACAATTTAAAATTACGTAACATCAATAATTTCTTCCTTAATTAAAATAAGTCAATGTTTGTTAATCGTTAAAATTTATGTAAATTTTACCATTTTAAATATTACAATACAAACAAACAAACATACAAACAATATATTATTATTTTATATTTCATTAAAATACAAAAATTTAATTCGATTTCCCCCACGACATACAGCGCCATCTTTCAGTTGGGGGTGGGGATAAGACATTGTACATTCTGTGTTATCGACCTTACCCGCAACTCGCGTTAGTTGAGCGTCGATCCGCGCAGTGGTCGCTGCGCTTTGTTGTCATAATTTCGTCAAAACCTGGTGCAATAATCGTCAACAATGGCCAGCATAACAATCGAAAAAACAAAATACCAGTGCGCACCAACACCGAAGCGTTTCCATCGCGAGGAATTGTTGAAAAATCACAGCTTATCTGTCAGCAAAGTAGACCTAACCTATTACGGCAACCGAGCGGTACGGACGGATGCCTCGCTCGTACCACCGATCCGCCAGACCGCTTCGATTTTCAAACAACCGGTGACTGTCTACAAATCGCACGACAGCAAAGTGAAAACGGACTACAAGAATGGCAACCAGGAAAAGCCGAAACAGCTGATATGGGAAAAGCGACTGGAAGGTTTGAGAGCATGCGACTTGGACGGCACCGAATTCGAAGCCATGGAGCTGCCGAAGGGGCTCAAAGCCGTGGGACCACACGTAACTGAAGAGACCATCATACAGAGTGTGGCGACCGCCCTGCACGTTTCGGCCACACCGGTGACGGGACAGACCGGATCCAAGAACACGTTGGAAAAGAATCCCGGGGTGTTTTTAGATCCGAAACAACCGTTGGTGCAGTCCGTTAACATATCCGACGAGGACATCAAGAAGCAGGAGGACAGAGTCGCAATCGCCAGGCGAAAACTGCAGGAAGCTTTGAAAGCTTAGATAATTTATTGAGTTAGTTTAAGTTAAGTTTAAGTTATACAAGTATTATTGTGTGAATATTGATTTTTATATAATTGTATAAATAAAACGTTTCTTTGTACAACTTAGTGGTTTTGTATTTTTTAGTCCGTTACATAAAATATTGTGTACCAGTGGCGGCTACTCAGATTATTTATTGACAATGTTAATATTAAAAAATACGTTATTTGTTTTTATTAAAATAGACAATAATTTACATTTCAAACAAAAATAGAGGGGTAATATCTTTTAAAATAGACAAACAAACAAACAATAACAGTTTTATTTTAAATTTCAATGAATATTTTGTGCGCAAGTTCTCCAGAGGCACTTTTAAATGTGCTTCTTCGTGTCAACTTCTTTCATAAGTAAATACTCCCTTATGGTTGATTTATTATTAATTAAATGTGATATTTAAATATTTTAACAAAATACAGGATAATTTCTTGGAGCGATAAATTTAATTGGCTAACGAATTCTATGTTGTTAATTATGCATAAACAAAAATAAATCATTGTTTTTGTTTTACTGTTCCATATACAATGTGCCTCCCGAGCCGCCACTGTTGTGTACAATATTTGCCTTTCAAATATTTAAGTATATTGATTTATTACATTTCTCAGAGTATATTTATTTTAAATTTTTCACAAAACCCTATACTAAAATAACAATTTTCCCCAAAGAACGTTGAAGCGTTTCAATTTCGTCTATCTCGGTTATATATCCACAAACACTCATTCCAGCTCGACATCGTAACATCAAAAGCCTACAACACGAGAATACCGACCGTAAAATATGATCTATGGCGACGTAATTGCACAAGAAAATCCAAACGAAACTGTTAAATGGCAGGATTTTAATCGCACATTACCTCAGTGTGCCGCAAATGGACGCGTTTTAAGTGTCACTAGTCCGACGGGAGCATAAGCAATTAAGGGATGTTTCCCCATTGTAGCCTGCGAGTGGATTTGTCTTAGAAAACGTAATTACGGAATTATGAACAGACTTACTCTTTTAACAATAAACTAACCAATTCGAAACAATACCGAACATTTCGTGTAAAAGCAATTATAACCGGGATAAATAATGCCAAAACTTAATTGTAAATTAACTCCTGACAATTCTCCGACTTCCTCACAAACTCTGGTTAAGTTTTATTTCACGGCAAACTCAATTTGCCATTCCTGACTCGAATTCGAGCTCAATAAACAGTTTAGCTTTAGTTTTAATACCTCTAAACCAAATTAAACAGGGAACGGAAAAGGATCGTTTGAACCTGTCTACTTTAACAAGGCAAATTAATTAAATTTTAATATGTCGAAATGAGTGTTCGGACAAAATACAGTGCATGTTTACCATTAATTACTCACGATGTTTTTTTCACTGATTGAAAAATATGTTGTGATTTCATGATTGAACATCAATACATCTTTTGTCGCATTAAAAAGAAAAAAGTTAAAGTAAAACAAATATTTCTTCTCCCGTCGTGGCACTTAGGTAGATTTATTGTTTTGCATTCCCTCTCCGTCCTGATGAATGCTTTAAAATGGCTCTAGTGTGGCGAAAATCTTGATTAGCAACTCGGTTGAATATTTCGTCTTGCATTTTTATGTGTACCCCAAATACTTAAAGTAAATTTATTCCGAAAATGAAGCCATAAGAATTAGTAGGGAATTAGTTAATAGACTTAAGGAAACCTTATCCCCAGCACTTATCAATATGTAAATCAGTTTAACCAAATTACAAATGCCCAGTTTAGAATTTATTTATTAATCGTATTATTCTACATGGGTTATTTTGCCAACAAACGACCAAACACACATTCGGAAACCTTCAATGTGTTTATTTAAATTTATATGTTTAGTTATTAAACAAGATGGTGTTCATGTTGTTTTAATGATTATAACATAAGTATTAATTACGGGATTCTACAAATCCGCAACCACTAAAATCAATATATTTGTATGTTAATTATTTTGTTTCGCATCTATTTAAATTTAACCACCGGAAACATAGTTTTTAACTTCATGATTTATTTGAATAAATTTAAATAAATAGAATATATATTATATTTTAACATTTTTATATAAAATTTTTTTCGTATTTCTAACTTATATAATATTTAAAACATTTGTTTGGGTATTCAAATACACACACCAGTCGAATGAATAGTTTTCGTTTCGTTGGTATAAAAGTGGCACTTAATGCATTGAAGATGAAAGTAGCCAGAAAACTTTACTAACAATGAAATTAAGCACCATCTTGGGCAATATCCTCGTGAAATATATTTGGAAACAAACGTGTCATTACACTGGGATGAATCAACTATAAGAAAGAGGTTTAATCTAAGAGTTGGATAAATGGATTCCATTTTTATGGACAAAATTATAGCAACTTTTTATTTTATGATCTTTCATTGCTGTCTGTGAAATTAAATCGATTACTTGCTAGCGATATTTTACTTATTATAATTATTTAATCATTGGTGTAAGTGAAACTGGCCAAGTGGTGGCTTCGAATGTCAAAAAACAATCTAATTTTATTATCAGCTGAAATTAAAGCCAATCTGCAAGATATGGCATTTACCGAAATTAATGAGAAGTTGGTTGGTGAATGAGGGTTCGTTTGACCCTAGATCTACAGAATGAACTGTTGTTTTTACCAAACATGAGAAAGTTGAATTCTGATTTGTTTGGGATTAAATTCACTGGACTACAGAACAGTCGGGATAATTTAAAAAAAATGATGGTTCTGCTTATGTTAAATATATTACAGTGATAAAATTCAATTGAATTTTTCTGGCGAGTTCGACTTAGGCTGATCTATAACACAGGGAAAAATAATACAACAATGTTCTTGAATTAATGATGTTCTTAATAACTGTGTTTCAACATGAAAACGATACCGAACGTAAGTCCAAAATTGGTTAAAAGACCAAAGCATCGATATTTTGTTTCAATCTCCAGACATCAATATAGAAAACGTAGGGGATTACATTTAAATGAACTCACCACAACAATTCAAGGAGTTTGTCTTGTGTATTTGGAAAATAGTCAGTGCCACTATACAGTGTTAATGTAAAACTAAATATCACCGATTTAATCATTAAAAATCCCTTCAGTTCATATTAAATAAATGAGTTATGGTTATGTTATGTTTTAAAAGGTTGCTATAATAATGATCACTACTATAAATTAAATGGGAAAAACCAAATTAAACATTTGACAATTTCCAATTATCTCCAAATGAGTTGATTACCACAATTCTTGCCAGTTTGGATATAGATTGGAGCTGGAAAACTTGGAGGAACAGTACTTTAAAAGTTTCAAGAAAAATGTTGATGATTGTATTCATGAAAAACTTAACCAAAGAGCTTTTTTAACCCATAGGAGAGGGTAATAGACTCAAGAATGTTGGAGAGCTATATTTCACCATCCAATTTAGTATATATTTAATGTAGATTAGACCTATAGATTATTATTTTATAGATTTTAACACCTTATGAAAAAGTACCAACTGGTCTAAAGCTTTCATAACATTTAAATAATTTTTTTTGATACCTAATATAAATCCTTATTTTTTAATGTAGATTAGATTACCTATAGATCATTATTTTAAACCTTTTGAAAAAGTACCAACTTGTCTAAAGCTTTCATAACATTTAAATATTTTTTTATTCTAATATAAATCCTTATTTTTTAATGTAGATTAGATTACCTATAGATCATTTATTTAACACCTTTTGAAAAAGTACCAACTCGTCTAAAGCTTTCATAACATTTAAATATTTTTTTTATCCTAATATAAATCCTTATTTTTTAATGTTGATTAGATTACCTACAGATCATTATTTTATAAATTTTAACACCTTTGGAAAAAGTATCAACTGACCTAAAACTTTCATAATATTTTATTTTCCTATGATTTTTTTATGCTGCAAATATTAATAGGATATTTTTTATATTTCGAAACATAAGCATTTAAACCTGGCATTTACATATTTGCCACCATAATAAAAAAAGAAAAACTAGAATAACGCGGAATATATCAAATGTCTCCGAGTCGATACAAACTTGGATACTGCTGTGTTGCCTTTGAATTATAAATACGTATGCCACATCGTGTTCGCCCATGAAAGCCTGCTTTTTTGCTTACATTATTCGTCTGCTTTGTGATACGAATGTTATATACCCTTCAAAAAAAAGACAAAGATCAATATTTACAACTCTATTTCGTCCCACAAAATCAAATACCAATTTTCCACGGCCAGCAAGAAATTAATTATTACGTTAAAAAAAGAGGAGTAAATTTTGACGGGCAACATGGTAAATTTAGAGTTGGCGTAAGTCAGAGATTCGGTTAATTAACAATGCGATCTCAATGAGACCATGTAATTTATTTAGCCCGGAGTGAATTATTTTCCGTGTTACGTTTCCACTTTATACTCTCCCTCGACTTCTGTGTGCACACACGCCAAACGAATACGTTACGGATCCGGACAATCCGGTAGGTATTTTATCGGATTTTCAGTCCCAAAAACAACTCGTTATCGAGTCGATATTTTCGTAATTGCCGTTTTCGTTTCATCTTTGAATTCTAACGAAACACAAAACCATCAAAGTGGAAACACGGGGAGATGATTAATTTTTTTGAATTGGATTTTGCGAACATTTCTTTCCGACTTCGGAACGCATTGAAATGAAACCTTTTGATCTTCCGGTCAAATCGTAACTGGCGGGATCGATACCTTGGAAACGGTATTATTGTAAAACTTGTGATAATACGCGAACGCGATGGTTTATAACTGGATTTTGGCAGGAAATAGAATCCGTTCTTCAAACAAAAACAGGCTAATGTTTTAATTTAGATTTTGATTGATCGATTGAATGACTAGCGGACAAGAAATAAATTTCAAATTGTTAAACAAGCGATTGATTGACAGTTATAAGTAAAACAAAATGCTCAAAGTGAAAAGACTGATATTGTGTTATTAAACATTAATTGAAACGTTTGAACTGGATCCTTAAGAATGTTTATTTAAATTGATTGCACTCGTCTGAGAAATTAATCAAAAACAGACATTTCCAGTTAGTTTAAAAGAAAACTTTTAAACATACTTTAATTAATTTTAACCAGTTGTTTACTTTACACTGGTGTTTCCATCAAATCATACTATGCTCCTTTACCTTGTGCTTTAATTTTCCAGACGAATTTCTGTTAACTACGCTCGATATTACTAAGAGACTAGTTGTCATGACAATATATCCACAACACCAAAACTTGGTACGGTTATAACAAAACATTAGTGTTCTTTGTCTATTAATAATCTATGTTTACTTACTGCTGTTTTCGTTTCAAAAACATCTTGTTTGTGGCGGTGTTTTCCAACGAAAATCAGAATACAAACACACGGAAAAATGTATTGTTTGGCGCGCACATAAACACAAACTGGCGGACTAACGTTGTAATTTTTCGTGTCAGATGGTAGACGAGCAACCCTATACCGGATGTAACTATAGGGGAACTATCGGTTTACTTATTCCAGCACACGTTGTAAACCCACTGACATTGTTCAGGTTCGGAAACTTTGTTAATTAATAGGTGAATTAATTTTAACGAAGCTACAATATCCATAGTTCACGAATAACGTTTATCTTTTTATTTTGACCATGAAACAACGCAAATTACAGAAATGTTGTTCAATTACATTTTTCTGTGTTTTTTTAAATATTTTCTGTGAGCAAATAATATATTGTCATCTAACAAATTAAGATAAATACGGATAATAAGGAGTGTTGGGTAACAAAGCCTAACTAATGATAAACTCTCACAAACACTTAAAATACAACAATCTCACTATCCGTTTTCGGACATCCATTATTTTTCCTTTTGCCACCAATATTATATCAGATTTCTTAAGATATTAAGACCATTTATGAACGCTTTTATGATCTACGATATACAGGGTGATAACTTATTCATCTTAAATACTATATGTAACAGAAAATAAAATTGTGTCCTATATCTAAATCTAATAGTTTTGGAGTTACTAAACCAAAATATTGGTCATAAATTTTACATTTTGCATTTTTGGAATACACGTGAACATAGGACCATCCTATGCAGATACTTTAAAAATAACAAAGTTATTGATTTTTGAAGTGAAAACTTCATTAGTCGCGTTGTGCACTTTTTGGTAGGGGAAAGTCTTATGGGTTCGCGTCACCGACATGTTCATAACAGGCGCACGCGCAGTCTGCTGTGCGCCTTAGACACTTTTTGGATGGGTGAAATATCTTGTAAGTGAAATTGAATGGATTTAGTGAAAAGTTCAATGTTTATATACTGTGCATTGTTGAAATAGTGTTTTTGTTTGATTATTATTTGAATGACTATGTCCAATGATCGAAAACTCAGTACTACAAAATATAAAACGACAATCTATGCCGTTTTTACGCTATAAATTTGAATGAAACATTTTCATTTCCTACTTTAGTTACCATAAGGCTATTGTATCTCTTTTAGAACAAAATATAATAATTGAAAGTATAAAAAGTCTAAGTATTGTTGAAATTAATGATGACAATGATGCAAACGATTAAAATAATGTTAAAAATCAAATACAAATTTAAGTAAATACAAATACTATCCATAAATAATATGATTGTATATTAATTGTTATTTCAATTGAATTGTATTTATATTTTGTCATGATCTTATACACTCTGTAATATATTTGAATAATATAAAAACCATATAAACATGCATATAATTGTTGTTCGGAGTGTCAATAGATGTGAAAACCAGATTGAATTGATAATTTAATTCAAACATTATGAAATTTCAAATTTTAATACTAAAAGTTCTAAGTTTTCACTTCAACTTTAAATTTTTTTTGTGTTGTACAATTTTCTTAAAATTACATCAACTTATTTAAGTTCAAGGAATGTCAAAAAATTCTATCTCTATTCTCTTCTCTATCAGCAGTCTCTATAACTGCCAATTTTAATTTTTTTTTTAATTTCCACAAAATTAAACATAAATAATGACTCTGTATAAATATTGGGGGTACTAATAATGGTTTCTTATCGAATGGTCCTTGGTTAACGTGTATATCATAAAAACTGGTGGCTTTACAGACATTCCAGTTAGGCCATTAATCTGTCAAAATTTCTGGAAAAAATTAATAACTCAAAAACTATTGGGTTTAGGTATACCATATCGTATAACCATTTTTTTGCAATTACATGAAGAATTTAAAAAACTAAAAATATACCGGGTGTTCCATTGAAAATAACAAAATTTGTGATGCATCCGGCGAAATCGGAAACAAAATTTTGTTCAAAATAAATTAGAAAAGTAGTTCAAGGCAAATTATAATTGCTATTAAAAATTCAAGATAATTTACTTTTCCGTTTTCCATAATCTTTTAAAGAATAAGTTAAATGAATCACCCTGTATATACACATATCGTATTCGAAATATTTAAATCTTTAGTGCTTTTTGTTTTCCTTAAACAAGTGGAGAATGGTTATTAAGACATAAAAATATTATCTGTAAATCAACCAATTTTATTTAATGTTTCATATATATTTTTTTAATATTTTAAAATAATTTGCTACATTTGTATAATTTTTGATCTGTAATACCAAATGTTGAACTTGTTTGAATATTTAATTATGTTAAACCCGTAAGTTTCATTATCCCATTACAAGATTATGAGGTCTTCTGACAGGGCTTTTAAAAATCTTTATTTTTGCTTTAATTTATGGTAGAACCTGCAACTTTCCATTCACGTTTTATAATAATTAAGATTGATTATCGCTAAAACTAATTGTTTATATTAGGTTTTTTAATTTAATTTCAAATTTCCTTTAACCAGACTTTATTACCCATCTTAGGGGACCATTTTGCAACTTGTCCATTAAAATTTAGAGGCATTTCAAAATTATTATATTAATTGCCTGTCACAAATAATTTGCAAAAGTCGTATTCTGTAGGCCACTAAAATAAATAATTTAAAACAGGTCCGTTATAAATTGACACACAGTTAATTACATCTACTGAAATCTTTATTCGGCTTTTTTGTAAATTATCTATGTTTTGGTGGTATTAAATTTTGCTGAACAAAATATTTTAAGAGGGTAATAAAATTTAACAAAACTAATGGTGAACTGTACAATTTAAAATATAGGGGAACCAAACACTTCAATTTTTAAGGAGAATAAGAAAACCGTAACTAACATTTTGACGACTTCTAAAATTTATCAGAACAGTTAGAGAATAGACTCTTTAGTGTCTTAATTTTTATGTAATTATTTTGCGCTTCTTATTTATAGGAAATAACGTACCGATTAAACTGTGACGAAAGAAGCAGGTAAAAGCGAAACTGTTACGTTATGATTTCTGTGATGAATGTGTGCATAATTGCGAATTATTAACAAAAAAGAGATAAACCGAGCACATTAAATTTCACTTTGCCCGGCGCCAAAACAGGAAGTAAGGAATGAATGGAGTAAAAGCTTTTTCGCGGATAAAAATTTAATCCCAATTAAATTGTTTTACATTTCTCGCCAACGACGCATCAACATTTAACAAATTCACGGTCACCACAATAAATTTTCTTACCCAAACAGTTTTTCACCTCGGATTTTTTTCTGCGCTTTGATCCTCGTGTTTGTTTTTTCTCCGGGACTTAAGACAAAGTATCGGGGCATCGATTGTGCGTTTTTATTTCGGATAGTTGTACGTGGAATTGACGTGGCGTGTTTAACGTTTTAAACGCATAAATCTATCTTATACAGCTGACCCCCCAGTCAACGATGCATCATTACTGCCGAGGCTCGCATTAATCAAACAACCGTTCGTACATGTAATTTCTCGTTCGGCGAACAGAAATGTGCGCTATTATTCGATGGAAAAATAAATAAAATCAAAATAACAAACGGCCGTACATGAATAGTGTAATTGGATAAAAAAAGATTATGATAATCGATTACGTACGCGGCCATTTTCAGTTAACCGTCTTGTACGAATCGAAAGTAATAAAGATAATTAAATGTTCATTTCCAGTAGTTTCTGATCGTTGCCTCAAGTCGAATGGAGATTAGTCCGGTCCAATTTCGACGCCGATAATTCACGTGAATAAACCTGGGTGATGTTTTTAAATTGAATTAAAATGTTAATTAGAAACAATCTTCGTGGTTAATGGGGTATTCAGACAATGCAGTCCGGCTTCGTATTCTTTAAAATGACACAAGGGGGATTTTATATTAAATTTTCGTCGTCACGTTTTATACATTTGTTACAGCCGAAACTTAAAACAAGAAACAGAAAAACCGGACATAAAAATGTATTGGACATGTGTTGTACATTTGATTTATACGCGACGTCGAATCTTTGAAAGATTATTTGCCAGCAATACATCATCTCGAAGGTGGAGTCCCATTTCAGGAATCGGAGATCAATGAACAGTGGACAGATCTCGTTTCCTGCAACTTTCCTGCTTGTTTTGCCCACCGATAAAATCCTAATTAATAGGTTCGTAATTATCGATACAACGTTTTTTTATATATATATTTCGCGATCGAGTGGTTTAATTGGAGTGGTTAAGCGAGTTGCGCTTTACAGTCTTCTGCTAATTCTTTTTAAGCGGTGAATGCACTGTAAGAATATTATGTTCAGTCAGTGACGTGACAATTTTAAATTATACGCAATTAAATTATTTATTTTTTAACTGGATTGTGATGAATTTAATAAATTCACACACTGAATGTTCATGTAAATTTGTGTATGTTAATTATTCTTTAAGCGTTTTGAACACCAATAAAATTGGAAGGATAAATTAAACTAATCGACATAATAGCCCTGTCTATTAAATGTATTAACCAAATGTTTGGCATTAACAACAATGAGATAACAATAATTACACAAAAACATTGGGAAACTCACAACACAACACAAATGGAAGCGTGGAATAAAAATAATGCAATTAGAATGTAGGGAAACGATAGAAAGCCCAAACAGAAATTTCTAAGAGATTGGTAATTACGTAGCTTAGATTTTGAACGTTGTACCGAAAAATACATTACTCCGACAAACGAAAACGTTGCCAAGCAAAAACGTACAACCTAAACATCGCCGTAGAAACAAGTGATCCATTTACAATTAACGAAGCAAATTGTATAACGTTACATGTTGAAAGTGATACTTAAAGATAATCCTGTTTAATGGCTCCCATAACTTAGTGTGTAATAACTCGTCTCTATATCGAGTTGTATTAATAAGAAATACAATCTAGAATGAGACTTGTTGAGCAGTAAAAAAGATCTTTCTCCATGAAAATTGAGAAGCGCGAATGAAATTTTATACACTTGTTTTGCGTTACAATTTTTATTCGAGCAAGAATAAAAATCCAAGATAAAGTTCAGAGTTTTAATTGGGATTCACTGCTCTTTTAAAACTTTTTATCGAGATTTAGTTTTATATAGTCGGATATAAAATTTCAAATAATTTTTATTAGAATTTATATTATATTTAAACAGAAGTTTACAGAATTTCAGAAATTTCATACGCGTTGCCCGACACAGTAATTTTCTGGGGTAAAATATTTTATGTAAATTTCGGTACGTAAAAGCACATATTGGTCTGTAATAGCAGTCAGTATTTTTTAAGGGAATATACTCATTTTTCTTTAATTATACAGGAAAGTATATAGTATAATTTAGTTGAAAATTTTTTTTCTCATATTTTCTAACTTTCAAACCTTAAAAATCACAGAAAATGAACAAGAAAAATCTTTTATAATTTGACGGTATCGAGGACAAATATTTTGAGCCCATAAACAGTAGTAGGCACTCGATGATTAAAGTGAAATTAAATTAAAAAAATTCGTCTATAATAAATTGTAGCCGTTTTTGTTATCAATATAAAATATTATAATCATACTTTTGTACTGGAAATTTGTTATTTTTTTCCAGCAGGAATCGATTACATTCCCTGTTTTATATAATCATAAAATGATGTAATATAGTATTTTTAAATGTATTTACATAATTATCAACACTTTTGTTTTCGAAAATCCATGAACAACAGCCTTATCAACTTTCTGTATGATCTTAGTAATTTGGGAACGAAATATTTTCTTATAAATAGTTTCTAGTATATCTATCCAGCAAGCCCTCTTTCCAATAATTCTGATAACTGACTTTCACAATAATTAAATTTCGAAGAAAATGTTTATCTTGTTCATCATTTTCTGCTTCTAAATTAGGAGATCATATAATATAGATGGGTGTATAACAAATATTTTTAAGAATTTAGTTTAGTATTTCTAAGTTTTCACAATTTTTACATAATGTCAGCTCTCCTGTTCCCAAAAAAACAATGAACAACAGTCTCATTATCTTTCTGTACATGCTTACGGATTTGAGGACAAATATAGTTTAGTATTTTCAAAAGTCTTCACAATTTTTATATATTTATCAACTCTACTGTTCCCAAAAAACCATGAACAACAGCCTGGTCATCTTTCTGTACGAGCTTACGGAATTGAGGACAAAAGTTTTTCTTATAATTAGTTTCCAGTATAACTATCCAGCAGCCCTCTTCCCAATAATCCTGATAATTTACTTCCACAGTAATTAAATTTCGAAGAAAATGTTCATCTTGTTCATCATTTTCTGCTTCTAAATTAGGAGATCATGTAATGTAAATAGAAGTACAGGAAATATAATTTTCAGAATATAGTTTAGTATTTCTAAGTCTTCACAATTTTTACATATTCATCAACTCTACTGTTCCCAAAAAACAGTGAACAACAGTCTCTTTATCTTTCTATACTTGCTTACGGATTTGAGGACAAACGTTTTTCTTACAATTAGTTTCCAGTATAACTATCCAGCAAGCCCTCAATAATCCTGATAGTTTACATCCACAGTAAATAAATTTCGAAGAAAATGTTCACCTTATTCATCATTTTCAGCTCCTAAATTAGGAGATCATGTAATATAAATAGAAGTACAGGAAATATAATTTTAAGAATATAGTTTAGTATTTCTAAATGTCTTCACAATTTTTACATATTTATCAACTCTACTGTTCCTAAAAAACAATGAACAACAACCTCATTATCTTTCTATACGAGCTTACGGACTTGAAGACAAAAGTTTTTCTTATAATTAGTTTACAGTGTAACTATCCAGCCAGCCCTCTTTCCAATAATCCTGATAACTTACTTTCATAGTAATTAAATTTCGAAGAAACTGTTCATCTTGTTCATCATTTTCTGCTTTTAAATTAGGAGATCATGTAATGTAAATATGAGTATAGGAAATATAATTTTAAGAATATAGTTTTATATTTCTAAAAGTCTCCAGTATAACTATCCAGCAACCCGTCAATAATCCTGATAGTTTACATCCACAGTAAATAAATATCGAAGAAAATGTTTACCTTATTCATCATTTTCAGCTTCTAAATTAGGAGATCATAAGAGAGTAAATAGAAGTACAGGAAATACAATTTTAAGAATATAGTTTAGTATTTCCAAAAGTCTTCACAATTTTTACATATTTATCAACTCTACTGTTCCTAAGAAACAATGAACAACAGCCTCATTATTTTTCTATACGAGCTTACGGACTTGAAGACAAAAGTTTTTCTTATAATTAGTTTCCAGTATCTATCCAGCAACCCTCTTTCCAATCATTTTCAGCTCTTAAATTAGGAGATCATGTAATGTAAATAGAAGTACAGGAAATATAATTTTAAGAATATAGTTTAGTATTTCTAAGTCTCCACTCTGTACGTGCTTACGGAATGACGAAGAAAATATTCATTTTGTTCATCATTTTCTGCTTCTAAATTAGGAGGTCATGTAATGTTGATAGGAGTACAGAAAATATCTTACTATTTTTTTTTTTTTTTGTTAACTCATAAAATTAATGATATAAAGGATCTTTACCCTAAAAAAGTTGTATTCCAGTTTAAGTTCAGAGCCTATTAAAATCCCGGTCTTGCATATTTTTAATGCAAGATTTCCCGCACAAATAAATCTTTTGTGCCCGATGCTCGCATCCGAGCTGCAGCGGGCACTTTTCCGACGGCTAATTTACATTTAAAAGTAATGGCTAAATCACAGGTGAACGGGCTCACGAAGATTGTGCCAAACCTATTTGTTCAGTCCCGGCATAAATATTCAGGACGCACAAAATTTACTAAGAGCCAATTTCGTTCGGGTCCTTCGCACAAATTAAATTTGCGAATCGCAAAAACAGATCGTCGGTCGCGTCGTGTGTATTTTTTTTTTTATTCCACGCGGGCGACAAATTCGTGCGTTTCGGTACACGAAACCGGAAGTTTGCACGTTGAATGCCCACGGGCTGGGACCGTGAGTTTTGTGCTTTTGTTCCAAGAACAATGTACGAGCATTGTTTGCCTTGATTAATAATTTTTTGTTGCGTTTTGTAGCAGTTCCATATTGCACTGAGTAACCCACATTTTCCTTCGTCTGACGATCGTCGACTGACTGATGAAAATTATGAAATTGTACTCGAGGATCTTGAGTGTTTAAATCCGACGTGAGTGGTTTGGATTAAAAGCAATAGATGTGACTGGCAGAGAGCAGAGATTATTTGTTTCAAATCCCGTCAAGTTAAGAAGTAAATAAACGTGAATTCATGGTGGGCATAAAGCAATAACTGTTTGAGCGAACGGAACGGAAAAGGCGACGTCACGAAGCTCGTCGCCAACATATACCTCAGTAACGACGGTCTTATAAAAATAAAAAGGCAAATCGTCTCTCTGACTGCGTTGATTAAGCCAATAAAAAATTCGTCTGTTGGTGATTTGATTTTCATCAATCCTTTGGAGATTTTAACAATTTTTAAAATTTATAGATGTTATGAATTCAAATTTATACTTTTTTTTGTCTTTTTCGAATTATAATGTTTTGATTTTTGAAAACGTAAAATGGTTGATTTGAATGATTTGAAATTTTTATATCAATTATATATGTTATTATTAATATAAATTGATTTGAACTAGTCTACTCTAATTTATTTTGAACAAACTTTGTAATTTTCAATAGAACATGCGGTATATTTTTGTGTTTTTAAATTTTATATATAATTGCAAATAAAATGGCTTTACTATATCCTATATCTAAACTCAATAGTTTTTGAATCATTAATTTTTTCCAAAAATTCAGGCAAATTGATGGTCTAACTAAACTGTCTGTAAAGCCATCAATTTTAATGCTGGAAATTTCATTTCCGGCACACGCGTTAACCAAGGATTATCTTATTAGGAGTCATTATTAGTACTCCCACATTGTATACAGGGTGTTCGATATTTACGTTTAATTTAGTGCGTCTTAAAACATTCGTAGAAATTCCCATAACTTTTTCATTAGATGTTTATGAAGAACGAAAAAAGTATTGGTTTAAAATTTATATAGCAATTAAATTATATAGATATTAATATAACTTGACTTAAACTATTTTTCTGATTTATTTTGAACAAAATTTCATTTCCGGTTGAAGTTCCAACTTAACACTCAGTATTTTTTTGATTTTTAAATTCTATGTTTTATTGCAATTAAAATGGCTATTCCATGTTCTATACCTAAATCTAATAGTTTTTGGGTTATTATTTTTTTTTTCAAAAATTCTGACAGATTGATGCTTTAACTAAAATATCTGCAAAGACACCAATTTTCATGCTGAAAAGTTCATTTTTGGTATAAACTTTAACCAAGGACAATTCTATCAGGAGTCATTACTAGTACTCACAAAATTTTATACAGGGTGTTTATTATTTACGTTCAATTTTATAATCTTAAAACATCAATAACATTGTTACTTTCAATGGAACAATGATTTTAATATAATTAAACTGAATGTTAAAAAACTTTTCAATATCAGCATTCCCTATATATGTTAAAATGAATATTAGTAGAGATTTTAATTATAAATTTGTACAATTCACTGAATTCAATAAATTTTATTTATACATATTATTATATTTTTAATTCGTGATTTTGTATGTTTAAATATTTTAAGAATTTTAAATTTAAAATTTTTGTACCGTTTAAATATTACATATTAATATTACTATAGACTTCAATGATTTCCAACGAATCTCATTAAATTTAAATATTTTTAATTTTAATTATATTTATATAAATATTGTTTTTCATTTATAGAATTATAAATTTTGTGAAACTTATAAATTTAAATATTCTTTTAATTATATTAATAATAAATTTAATTAATGTCAAATTAAACGTACCATAGGAAAAAAAAATTTGAAGTTCTGAGGAAAAGAAGAATGTCAGTTGTAAACTCAAAGATAAATAATAATCACATGCAGAAATATCTAGTAGATGAGGTAGAACTCGCCATTTAACACTTTGAAGCTTCTTTCGAGTCTCCAATGTCACTCCGTTGTCATTAACAAGAAGAACATATTTCCTATTGACTAAAGAAGTTCATCATTAAATAACTTTTTCAAGAATGTCAATTTACAGTAAGTAGTTGCATTAATTGTTTGATACTTTGTTAAGTCATCAATATGTTCATCAAAGTCATTAAAATTTTTCTAGGGTTCTAGGGAAACAAATTTCAGGTTTCAGGATGACACTGACGTTATCCATCTTCAACGTATTCATTATCATGATACAAAAAAGTAAATCACTTTTTCCAGTAGGTAATATTTTATGGATATCTAGATTTAATACATTGAGATTGATATTTTATTTACTTTAAATTTAATAAATACTTTAACTTTAATAAATTGTTATTAACTTAACTGTTATTGATTCATTTAAGATTTAAGAAATTTTATGAGTTGATACTGTTTTTGCTATTTATACTTTATAAAAATTATTCATTTTATAAATCTATAATTTTAATAGTTTCATAATAATAATTATTATTGTAATTAAAAGTTAACCTTGATGGATTATGTGTATTTTATATATTTCTACATTTTATAGAATTTATATGTTTGTAAGTTATTTTATCGATTTAATAGATTTTATAGATTTACAGAATGTTAAATAACTTACTGTTGTTTAAAGACCATCAAGTGTTAACTCAATTTAACTTTTTACAAGTTGAAACTTATTTACCTTATTTTAAAGTGTTACACATCTTCGTTTAATTAAATTTCCAGCCCTCACTTCAATTTCACCGCCGGATTAAAAAGGTGGAACGCCATTTTAATAACATTGTTTAAACTAATAAAAACGAGTCGCAATGTTTGCCGTAAAAACAATTCAACTCTTACGAGCAGTCCAAACAATTACGCCATATTATTTTACTAGAGAAATGTTTATTGTCGTTGAAATTTTCAATGTTTCTACAAAGTTTCAGTGGCTGGAACGCAGCCGCGGGCCCGCCAGATACCGCGGACTCTGCGGGGCCCGTCTTTTCGGTCGATAATTGAAAACTTCGGTGCCGAACCGACCTGAAGGAGTCCCAACAATGCGCCCGTAACCATTTCCCAACCACCAGGAACTGTTCTCCACCAAATCGCGATCAAAAGTTCCAAAGTTTGTGTTTTTTTTCCGGGTTGTTTATCTGTTCTGCTTTCGCCCTTCGCCGACATTTATTGCCATTTGCGATCGTAAAAGTGTGAATCAATTTTCCGGTTCGGCTGTAAAAACACCTGTTTAAATAAATTTGTTGGTGTTTTATTTTACAAGGATTGTTGATTAAATTTCGGGGGCGTTTGATTGAATGACGGAGGGGATTGATTCATTTTCCGGTTAATGCAATAATATTGTCCGTTTTGGTATTGATATCTCGAAGTTTCCTGCTCGATTTAGCCAGAGAATAGCCAGTTAATCGTGGAACTAATTAAACTAAATATTGTTGGTATTTACTAAATACAGTTTCAGTTGTTAATGACAACTGTCCATTAGGACAGTGAATATTCAGGTGACATCGATTCGGATTAAATCTCTGGGGATAATTTATCACATTCAGGATAATATTACATTACAGGGAATCTCAATATTCTCATCATGCTATGTCAATTTTCTCTTATTTTAATTAATTTTGAGGAAATGTTTTTTTGGTTATGAAATAACGTATTGACAGCTTTCTATTATTTAATATAACTGAACTAAATCTTATCAATGATATTACAAATTGTAAATCTAATTTTGTTGATTCTATGATGTATACTATATAAATAGATTTAAAAATATTTTCAATACGTTTTATTTTGATTAGTAAAATTATTTGAATATTTACAGCTTTAGACAGCCAATATTTCACATTTATTTTACTTTTTATATATTTAATACACATAAAAAATGTCATTTTTTGGAAAAAGTTAATTTCCAAATGTGAATACATTTTATTCAGTAACCGAGAATATATGAATGATTGACGATATCGCAACTTATATTCAACCAATTATTATTCCATTTGTTCAAGAATAAGGACCAGACTTTGTTTTTGTAGATAATGCCCCACCTCACCGTGCATACTTTATTCGGATACAGTGGTCCCCTGTGTTTAAAAACAAATTTACATTACATATCATCAGTCTTAAAATTTAGAGAAGTTTACTAATACTTTCAGAGAAGAATTTATTAATTTACTATTTTTTGAGTACACTAAGAAGGGTGGAAGCTATTCGTAGAGCAAGGAGGTCCGACCAAGTATTGAAAAATGTAGAGGGTAATATTCTATTATTGAAGTGAAAACTTCTTTAGTCGGGTTGGACACTTTTTGGTAGGGGAAAATCTTATGGGTTCGCATCACCGACATGCCCATGATTGGCGCACGCGTAGTGTACTGTGCGCCTTAGATATTTTTTGGATGGGTGAAATCTCGTGTGTTCGCGTCACCGACATGTTTATATCAGTATATCTGTAGCTGACGTATAGTGCTGTGTATATCTTATAAGTGAAATTGAATGAATTTAGTGAAAAGTGTTTTTGTTTGATTATTATTTGAATGACCATGACCAATGATCAAAAACTCAGTACTACAAAATATAAAACGACAATCGATGCCGTTTTTACGCGATACTTACTTACTTTAGTTACCATAAGCCTATTGTATCTTTTTTAGAACAAAATGAAATAATTGAAAGTACAAAATGTCTAAATATTGTTGAAATTAATGATGACACTGACGCAAACAATTAAAATAATGTTAAAAATCAAGTACATTGAAATTTAAGTAAATACAAATATTATCCATATGATTGTATATTAATTGTTAATTCAATTGAATTGTATTTACATTTTGTCATGATCTTGTACAGCCCGTAATATATTTGAATAATAAAAAACCACATAAACATGCATATAATTTTTGCTCCGAGTGTCAATAGATATGAAAACCAGATTGATGTTTATAATTTTAATTCAGTTACAATGATGTTTAATTTATTGAGAAGGAAAAAAAGTATGCAATATTTTTAAATATTTATATTTCCTACGAATTTTTATATCTGTTGTAATGGTGTTAAACAAATTCGTTAGTTTGTGTTTACAGTCCGGTATTCTAGTATTGCCACTCATCATTTTCCGTTCAAATCTTTTTATCGGATATATCGACTTGGAAAAAAATATGAAATATTATTTTATTTGCGGACTGTTGTACTTAAATTCTTAACATTTTCGGTCGGTTTCAGCGTAGTTATGCCTAAACACGTTTACTTTTCACTTCAATTTAGGAAAAGAGTAGTTGAACTTTGTGAAAGTGGCCGAACGTAATGTGACATGGCAAAAACATTAAATATTACTCAGAGTGCTGTTTCAAAATTTTGTGTAAATTCCGACATTAAGATGGTGGATAGACGGAATTATAAAAAGGCTCTCCCTCGAAGATCCTCGCAAAACATCAAGACAAATCACGGAGGAAATTTCGACAGAATTTAATCATCTTACTGTTAAGAGTCTATATAGCTGAGTTCCAGTTAAAGACCCGCTGGTATCAAAGAAAAACAGAGTGATATTTCCAAAATCCCAATTGACATGGATTCAGAAAAATGGAATCCTTTAGAGTGACGAAAGTAAATTTAATTTGTTTGGGTCGGATGGTAGAGCATTTGTAAGACGGCCAGTGGGACAACGATACCATTTTAAATATCAAATTCTTACAGTTAAACATGGTGACGGAAGCATTATGGTTTGAGGTTGCTTTTCTCGAACCAAAGTTGGATCCTTGATTCAAGTAGAGGATAAAATGGGTCGTATTCAATACAGGGACATACTGGAAAACACAATGTTTCCATAGATGACACTTCGTTGGATATTTTAATAAAATAATTATCTCAAACACACTTCTAAAATTATTAAAGCGTGATTTCTAACGAAAATATTAACTGTGCTTAAATGACCGTCTCAGTCCCACGATCTAAATCCTATTGAGCATGCAAATCAAGTGTTAAACCGTCATATCTGAACAAAAACCATTAAACTATACAGGAGTAGTAACAACAAATTCTTGTTGGAATATTCCAGGGACTGATAGATTCTCTGCCTAAATGATGACAGACAGAAAAGCCAAAGATTACGCCACAAAATATTGAAATATTGAGTTATTGTTAATTTATTATGAATTTTAATAAAATATATCATACTGTTTTTTCACACCAAATTAATTTTTTATATAAAAAAAAGTAAAAATCTATGAATATAATGATCATTGTAAGTAATGGACCGATCTTCCACTAAATTAGATTTGTTCATATTTCTAACAGATTAGAGAAAACGTTAAGTAACATGTGTAACAAGTAATTAAATATTCCATACTTTTTTCAACCACTGTATGCAGAGGATTACAGATCTCTTAATTTCTATGTTTCTAAATTTTTAAATATCAGAATTTTTTGGATTTTATTTATTATATATAATAATAATTATAATTTCAAAATTTATGGGTCATATTAAAAGATGTGATTTTCTTAAATTTTAGAAATTTTACTAAATTTATAATTATAAATTTCTTATATCGAATCCAAAATTGAAAAATCAATGTTTTGCCTTGACCGAAGCAATTTTCAAATAGTAACTTTACAGAGAACATATAGGATCATAGCCAAATTCGACATAAAAAGTATTTATGTTAAATTAAACGTCATTCATTTAGTCAATAAAAATTCCTGAAATTTAAGTTGAATGATTGTGTCTGGTTCAATTCACGAAAATAAATGTAACATTTTATAAATAAGAAAATATTTGTTTTTAGAGCAACATATGCAAATTAATTTTAATTTAACAGTTCACATTAAACAACATAGTTATGACCATAATAAAAAGTTGCTATAATAATGTCCACTACTGTATGGTTGTATATAATTATTACTCACTTTTTATTTTAATATCTTGTATGTATATTAAAGTTTAAATAATAATAATAATAACAGATTTTAATTGATTAGATGATGATTAGAGGTCTAATTTAAAACAATCAGTGTTTGTTTTTTTTTGGGTTGTTTATATGCAAGTAGGTTATGAACGGATTATCATATTTAACGGATTTCACACTGGCATTACCTTTGAAAAAAAAAACAAAAATTAATCACAATAAAACGAATTACACGCATATGTTGTATTATGCATTTCACACATTCCATTAATTATTGTCTTGGAGATCTGTTCGTGCCATTTTTAGCGACCGGTGCATGTGTTTGTAACAGTTACACATGTCTTATTGTGACAGCGGCAGGAATTCAATAAAACGGGCATAACTGTTCTCCGGTTTTGTAGAGTGTAAAGATAATCATATTGTGTAGACAGCATTGTATTATAATTATGGATAAGTATTTTACAGATGGACGATCCGAGTGCAGGATTCGTGTAATTTGCGGTTTCTGCACAATATTCGATTCCTGCCGCCGCCGAAACTTTCGTCGAAACATTCGCACGGATTAATATCTTTGCGTAATCCGCATTCGATACGCACAAAGATATATTCCAGCGTCCGTATTGTTATATCGTAACATCGCGACAGTTTTTCCCCCCGAACGAGTCGGCAAAGACAAAGAAACTCGGGAGATACACGTATTAATGCGGCAGAAGTGCCTACATCAATTTAAATTTTGCTCCGCCAGTTGGGCAGATAAGAGCGGACTGCGACTCCTTTTAAATTTTCCATGGCGTTTAAATATTTAGGTCGTGTTCTTCGCACACCTGTTTTAACGTTGCGGGGTGAATAACTCTTCGGTTAGTGTTCGTTAAAAATCAAAGACAGTAAATTGCATTTCATCCTGTTAGCCGCTTTCATTTGCGGCGTCGTTCGATAAACCACAGTAGCCGGAGCCTAATCTAAAAATAGAAAGTAAATCCGTTAATTCACTTCGATCGTTTACCTACATTAAACAATAAACAAACCCGCGAACAACATGAAAATGCGCCAGTAATTTAAATTTAATAGGCCATAAAAAATTACGGACTGCATGAATCAATGCAAATTATTCTTGACCTTTCTGTTTTCGTCGAAGGCTTCTTTCTCATTTGATTCATTTCACTTTCACTAGTTAAGCATTCCCTTGACGACGCGATGCGATTGCGGGTCAAATGTCATCGGATAATTCTTTCGCGTTTTACCAACAATGCCACAAACAAATCCGACGCCGAAACAACTGATGTAACGACATAAAATCAGACTGAGGACATTTTCATCATTGAAACACCTGGTTAACTTCAACATGCCAGCTAATTGGATGATCTAGTTACGAAAGCGTACTCCATTAAACATGCAAAAGCTAAATTTTTTACTGCGCACTTAAAAAATGCACCGCAAATTTGTGCGAGTGAGGAATTATCGATGGTTTTATGTTTGGACTGATACATAAGTGGGCGTATTTGCATATTTATTGTGTCGGGTCCGCAAATCGTTTGGCATTAGCGAATCCCTAATTTAAAAGCGCTTGGTCTGCGATTAGGGTTAAAGGTTGGACGTTGTTAATATTTACGCAAGTCTATGCAAATAGAGAACTGTTCAAATATTCCGTTTGTGTCGTTATAAAAGACGCGGATCTGAAAAATTCATCTGGGACCGGCGCATCCGCCATTAAATATGAATAAGGGCCGATCCATTAAACTTTTATGTTTTAAGTAATGACAATAAGATCTGTATTTTCTGTTTTTCTGACTAAAACAAACTAAAAATTACATTATTTAAATGTGTGTCAAAACACTAATCGAACGAAATTTAATACACAAATTGTTTATCCTAATTACAACAAACATTTTACTGTAATTTAAATGTAATTAACTTGAATAACAATTTACAAAATAAATGACAGTAATGTTATATTTATTTGTTGATGGGTATATATATATATATATTTTTATATTTTAAGAAGCACTTTTGGATATGGGTATGGATGGTTAAATCATCTTAATTTGGACACAGTTTGTTTAGATTTCGAAAATAATAAAGATTTTATAACTTACAGTGATGTTATCTATTTTCCAATGCACCGTCACTTTCAGTTCAACTGAAAGTTACTTTAACTAATAACTTATGGAATAATTAACAAAAAAGTCTGTGTATTATTAAAAATGGTAATTATGGTAACGGCAAATTAACGAAAGAATACCCTATCAAAATCTATTAATAGTATTTCTAAATATTATACAGGGTATTTGAAACTTCCGCTTATTTTTTTACTTAAAATTTCTTAACTGCTAAGTGACTAATGACTTTCTGATATCAAAAGGTCGACGCTGGGTTTCATTTACATTAGAAATTTATGTAGAACGGGAAAAGGTATTGATTTGAAATACTATAACTTGACTTGAATTACTTTTTTAATTGTTTTCATAAATATTTCATATCCGCCGGTTTTTTTCTTATTTTTACATTTTTGTTAGAATCTTTTTTAATATTCATATTATGTATAAGAAATTCTTGTACCAATCGAAAGGTTTATTAATAGTCAATTTAATTATACTAAAACGTACATAGGGTTCCATTGATTATTAATATTAATATTTTAAGATTCACAGAATGAAATGTAAATAACGAATACCCTGTATAAAATTTGAAACTACTAATAATGCCTTCTTATAGAATAGTTCATACTTAATATGCATGCCAAAAATGAACTCCAGCATCAAAATTGTTGGCTTTACATCAATAAAAAATTTTTTGAAAAAAATAACTCAAAAACTATTGGGTTTAGATATAGGACTTAGTTTAGTCATTTTATTTAAAATCTTATATAGAATTTAAAATTATATAGGATATAGAAAATACCAAAATTAATGTCATTTTCGCTCATTTCGGAAACCAGACATGAAACTTTGCTTAAAATAAATTAATAATTCAAGTCAATTTATAAGTGCTATAAAAATTTCAAATCAATCAATTCTCTATAAAAGTCTAATGAAAAAGGTGAACCATTCTCTGATATCAAAGGATCGCCGAAGGATTTCATTTTTTATATTTTATATCTAAAATATAAGGGATTATTTACATTAGGAGTTTATGTAGAACGAAAAAAGGTATTGATTTGATTCTTATAGCAGTTGTAACTTGACTTGAATTACTTTTTTAATTGTTTCATCGGAAGAATATCAACTTTGTTATTTTCTGTGAAACACCTTATATTTTTGTGTTATTTTTACATTTTTGGTGGAATTTTTTTTTAATATTCATATGATGTATAAGAAATTCTTGTACTAATCGAAAGGTTTATTAATAGTCAGTTTAATTATGCTAAAACATACATAGTGTTCCATTGATTATTAATATTAATATTTTAAGATCCAAAAATAACTCAAAAATTATTGGGTTTAGATATAGAACTTGGTTTAGTCATTTTATATAAAATCAAATATAGATTTTAAAATTATATAGTATATAGAAAATATCAAAATATGTATTTTTCAATTTATTATTGTTAATTTATGTTGCAGAAATTTACAAAAAAATATTTGTATTGTTTAAAATTTGAAAAAAATTAAATCCTGTTTAGGACACACGTTTTTTTCTTTCAAAGTTTTGATGATATCTCTGTAAATATTCATTTTAAATATACGATATTCTACAACATATAAATAGAGAATAATCTTTGAGTCGACTGATACGAAAATTTTAAAAAATAAGAAATTTATTTACATTTAAAATAAGTATAAAAATTTTAGATTTATATCTCTTTTAACTTCTAACAGAGAACCAGTCTGCATATTTAATAGATTATATATAATTCCTAAATTTTATTTTTTTGTGACTTTATGGATACTATAATTTTTTATATTTTAAGTGTTTTTTTAAAATTTATTATTAAATTATGTAAATGTATTTTTTAAATATTTTATAATCTATTAATATTTTTATATTTTATACCATAATTTTTATAGCTTTTAAACATTTTTATGTGTTATGTGCAATTTATAAATTTAGTATTTATGACAATGTTCAATAATATTAATATTACTTTATTAAAAATATTCAATATTTAATACCGCAATTAACAATAACTGTTAATATAATAATTGCGAAATTATATAAAATTTAAACAAGAGCGAAACACAAATTGAAATAATTCATTCCTACGAACTTAAATATAAAACATATATTACAGATTGGCGTTTCCCCGCTACATAAAGGGTCGCTTCACAATCGTTTTTAATTGCTCCATTCGTAAAATTTAATGCAGTTCGGTTTTAAAGCTTTTAGTGAAATTAAATTTTAAGGCATCCGGCAAGTTCAACTTTTATCCGTCACGCCAATAGGAAACTGTCCTCTAATTTTTGCTAATTGGTCTAACGCCCTCCCCCCCCCCGTTACTAATTTACTCGGTCCGCCTAATTCTGTTATCACTGCTTTGTATTTTATTTTTTTTCGTCGCATCGCTTCGAAATTACATTTCAGCCGGTTTATTCGTCGCAAAAAAAAAGAAACCTTAATCAAGTTAGTACGAGAATCCATCTAAAAATGAATTGTAAAACAATCAAAACAAATAAACGTCGACGAAAACCACTCGGAAAACTTGCATAAATCTCAAATGGAACTTGTTTAATCAGGCCTATAAGTCGGTCCTTAATAATTTAATTAAAAGGGAAATCCGATGTTCCGACGCCGATACCATCGAAACTAAAATTACGCGATGTTTGAACTGCCGAGTCTAATTTCCGTTTGCGCTCGCAGCTGAAAAAAACTTTTGCTTTTGAACATTCGTGAAAGCTTTGACGCGTAAAGGAATGTCCTAATACTTGACGTTTAATTAATTTAAAACACAGATAAAGACGAACACATTTTCAGTATTTTCGCCGTGGCAACGCATTTAAGACGTACCGACGAGTTTTACTTCATTCGGGCTTCTAATAATGCTTTTACTGCCACCATGTACATTTTTTTCTAATACTTTTATGGGCTTTATATGGTAAAATAAGTGTTTGTTCTTGGCTTTTTCGGCATGCGCAAAAGCTAAATTATAAACTAAAGGGAGACGTGAACTTTTATGGGCATCGTAAAAGTGTTACCTTTTTGCCAGAGACGTGAGTATGTTTTCTAATTCCCTCTAAATGTTTCATATTTCGTTGAAATTAGTTTTTTTCCATTTGGTTTCTTAGTGGTGAATATTCCGGTCAAATTTTTGTTGTGTTGATGTGAGGTGATTTGCAGCTTTAACGGCATATATTTCGCTCTAACTAAATGTGTAAACTCGTTTTTATCTCAAGTCATCTGGCCATTTATTCAGAGCTTTGAATAAAGTATGGATAAGAAGCAAATTCGTACAGTTTTCTTGTTCCATTCCATGTAGGGCCAAAAAGCGACTACAACGATGCAATGGCCCAGGTCTCACCAACAAACATACAACAAGTTGGTGGTTCCACAAATTCCGAGATGTAGACGAGAGTCTTGAAGATGATGAGCACAGCAGACGGCCATGTGATGTTGACAACCACCAATTAAGAGCCTTAGTTAAAATCAATTCACGTTCCACTGTTCAAGTGGTTGCTGCAAACGTAGAAAGACCAAAACTCTGGACAAGTGGATGTAGCACGAATTGAACGAAGTCAAAAAAACCACCTTTATGAAGTGTTGTCTATTCTTCTTTTACGAATCGTGAGTATGCTGTTTCACGGTGGTCTGCTGCCTATGTGATCCATTACAGTTTCCTGAATCCTGCTGAAACCATTACGGTGGTGAGGTACTCTCAATAAATTAACGAAGTGCACCAGAAATTGCAGCATATATGTCCGGCATTGATCAACAGAAAGGATCAAATTCTTCATTGTGACGGTGTTCACCCACACGTCACATAACAGACACTGTAGTAGTTGAACGAACTGGAGGACGAAAGTCTTCCTCATTTACCATACTCTCAAATCTTCCGCCAACTGACTCAAACATTTTGATAAGCTTCTACACAAGAAATGCTTTAAAAATTTAATGATGTCCATAATTTCTACAACGACTTCGTCATACTCCACCGGTATAAATAAGCTTGTTCCTCGTTGGCAAAAATGTATTAAATCAAGTGTTTTGTTTAAGCTGAGCTGAGAGGTTGGAAAACGCAATAACTTTCTTAACAACCTAATATTAACCTTAGTTCAGTTCACAATTCGGACGACGTAATCAAGGAACGAGGAATTCATCTGCGAAATGTGATTTAGTCCATTGAACCTAATAATGATATCCAATATGTTATTTTATAACAAGTTTACGTGGAACTAATTTTAAATTATCCTCGCGTTGATCGATCATATATTTAGATAAAAAACTAATTCAATTTATTAATCTTTGCATAAACTAGTGTTATTACAACTGTACAAGAAAATCCATGCATGCGTAATGAATCAATCGACATACTATACGTATAATTTATTTGCCAGTTTAGCATGGAATACCATACAAACATCAACAATCGACCACAATATATTCCTTTGTGAGAGTATCGACCAACTTACTCCAATTATCCGGATAAAGCCAATATTGGCGATATTTTATTCATGGCGTAGCGAAAATCTACTAGTTATTCGCACGGCTCATCAAATAAAAGGTATCAGTTCAAACAGATCGACAGTTAGTTTGGTTTTCGACGCTTTTATACCTCTCAACATGTTATTTAATGTTCACAGCTATAAATGCGAAACAATGGTTTTTTAAATTGCCGGTTATTGTCAATAAAACACGTCGCAAATATTTATACAATAAAATATTTTATTTTCATATTTCTGTAAATTTGTTTTGTTAACTTCGAGTGTGCATATTGAGGTTTGTTCATGAATTTATTCATTTATATATATATTTTTATAATTATTAAAATTAGAAATTTTAGTTTCTTTAATTTATTTATTTTTACAACAATTTTTACAACACTGCATACAATAGCTTTAGAGAATCAACTTAGATTTTTATAGTTTTAGTCAGTTTATGTTTTTTTACAGATATAAAACGTTTCAGTTTACGAAATAAAGATACAGTTAATTTATAGATTGGACAAATTTTATTGATTTTCCAAAACAAAATTATATTTCATGGAATATGCTTATTTTATTAACTATAATTTTATAAAATTTATAGATTTATTAAGTTTTCTTATTTCATATTTTTCTTAATGATCAATTTTTAAATATTATTTAGAATAGTTGTAAAGGATTTATATATGACACGATGTATTGTACAGATTTTGTAAATATTCCAGACTTCCTAGATGTTAATATTTTTTTACTTCTTCACATTTCCACATTTAATTTAAATTTTCTTAATTTTAGGTTTTCTGGGACAAATTTCTAGATTTTATAAATTTATATTGTTATTCAATTTAAAAAATTGTACAGCATTTTATTAATTTCATATAACTAATACTCTTCTTAGAGTAATTTATAATTCTCATAATTATATTATATTATTTTATATTTATTTAGTACACGTTTATGGAGAATGAAAAAAGGTATTGATATACAATTTTTATAGCAATTATAGCACAATTTGTCTTGAAGTATTTTTCTAATTTATTTTGAAAAAAAAATCATTTCTGGGTTATTATTTAATTAATTAGAATTTACCAAAATTGTATTATATTGTTGTTAAATAAAAAGAAGAAATGGGACATCTATGGGACAATATTATTTATTAATACACATAGGAAATTATTAAATTAAGAGAGATTTTTCATTTTTAGTCAAATTTCTGTTAATTTTCATTTTATGTATAGGAAGTATTTTTAATATTCAATTTAATTAGCTAAACATACACGGTGTTCCATTAAAAATAAAGAAGTTATTGATGTTTTAAGATGCACAAAATTAAACGTAAATAAACCCTGTATAAAATTTGGGGCTATTGATAATGGTTCCTTATAGAACATAGAAGCGTCAAACATTTTAGTTAAACCAAAAATCTGTCAAAATTTTTGGAAAAAAAAATTAATAATCAGAAAACTATTGGGTTCAGATATAGTGTACAGTATACAGGGTGTTCCATGGAAAATAACATAGTTGGTTTAATTTTAAAAATAAATTAAAAAAATAGTTGTAATTGCTATAAAAATTTGAAATTAATTTTTATGTGCTCCATAAGCTTCTAATGAATATGTTAGGTTTATCACCCTGTATATAAAATTTATTAACATCGATTTTAAAAAATTTATAAATATTTCAGCCTTGGACATTTTTATATATTTTCTTTATTGTTTCCATATTTTATTGTTTTTTTAATCTCCAGTTTCAAGATAATCATGTTTTGTTTGAACTCATATTTATGGATTTTATAATCTCCAAATTATTAAAATTATTCAAGAGTTAGATTTGATAGATTTTTAAGTTTACGGACTTTAGACTACTTTCTATAATGTTCCAACATAAATATAATTTTATATCTTTTATCTATCTATCGAATATGATACATATTTGATAATGAATTGTACGTATAAACAACAACTTGCAGCTAACACAGAGAGACTTTCGAACGTTCGTTTGTTCGCCAAATCTCATTTGTCCTAGATAATTACAATTGTACGAATTTAAACAGGTTTGTCGGCTGGTCCGAAGGCGATGCCGGCGCACATAAAATTTTCGTCTCGACACAGAACCGACCAGGAATGGAGTTGGATAACGTTGCCGTTGCGTCACGCCGACCACATGAAGGTAGGTCGTGTTTTGTCTTATTATGTAACGCTGCACACACCCGGTATACATAGGTGAGAGATTGCGTTTTCGGAGGCCGAAACGTGGATCGGCCAAAGGAGGAATAACAGTTGAAACGGAATCCGGAGGACATGAAAAGAAATGACGCCGTAAAGCAGCATCATAAACCGCCCCGTGAACGTTCTCGCAAGACGAGATTGTGCAATATAAGTTGGGAGTAATGCAATCTCGGCCATAAGGTGTCAAGTCAGTTTTAAACAATAACGAATTATAATTCGTGACGGCTTTGTTTTCAGTTAAAGCTTTAGATACATTTGTGTATAGTCCTTTGTTATTAAATTATATTTTTCTTAATTAATTAATAATATTATTCACTTATTATATAAATGTTATTATATAATTTAAAAAGTAAAATAAAAATATTTTAGGCATTAAAAGTAATTTTATCGCTTTGTGGATTTCCTTGAATGTTTTTTAAGAATTTAATAGATTTTAAAACATTTGTAGAATAAAATTTTTATAAATTTTAAATTTATATTGTGTTGTGCTTGTCATTTTTTTTTGACAAATAAATATTAATAGTCTACTTATTTGATGTCATATTTTTTAGGAAGAAGTTGCCTAAACAATATAATTATATTTTTCTAATTACAATAAACTATTTATATTTTATATACACTATCGCTTATATGTAGAGCAACAAATTAAAAAATATAATCATTTTATTAAAAAAACAATTCATTTTAATTTAAATTAATTTTATGATTAATAAGTGTCTAAGCATTTCGTACCTCAATTTATATACGGATATCTTTATTTACGTAGTTTTTATACAACATTTTATTTCGGACAGGTTTCATAAGTGAAGCAACCAAACTCTATATTCAATACAATTGATTTTATAATTTATTTCTGTGCCCGACATCGTTCCTCAAAGCTAAAAATGCCTAGAAGTGTCCATTTAACGATACAAATTAAACAACAAATTTTAGAAAAGTTCCGAAATGATGAAAAACAGAGTAAAATTGAAGTAGATTTAAATTTAAACAAATCGAACTTTCTCTAGAATCATATGCTTCCATTTGACGAAGGTAACATCAGTTTAAGGTGAACCTTCCAGCACGACAACGATCCGAAACATACATCTATGTTAGTTAATGAATGGTTCGCTTCTCAAAGAGTACGTGTCATGCCTTGGCCAGCACAAAACCCAGACCTCAATCCAATGGAAAACCTTTGAGAAGGAATTGATCGGAAAATTCCTGCAAAAAGACTGTCAAAAATGAAAGAACTCTACGAAGAAGTTCAAAATAACTTGAAAGAAATTTCGAACGATTATATTGAAAAGCTACCAAAATAATAGATATGCTACTAGATACTAAATAAAAGAAGGCTAAATGCACGTAAAATTGTTTTATTTTAAACTTGCTCTACTTTTGAACCTTGAATATTTTTCGAATATTAATAAATACCTGACTAAACCCACTAATAAACAATTATATTGATGTATTGTGTTTATTAAACTGCATAACTGACAATAATATGAATATTTAAACGTATAAAGACAAATGAAAATTTCTAATGTTGCTATACATATAAGCGATAATCTATATACAGTAGTGGCATATTAAGGTATTAAAATATATTAAAAATATGAGCTGTACTACTTGAATACTACTGCATATGATGTATATTATTTTTTTGTTATTGTTGTGTCTCCTATGCAACTGGTCTATATTTTTAAAAAACTGCGTATTATTTTATTTTTCAGTTCAGTTGTAGGCTTTTCTTAGACTGATTTATGTACAGGGATATATTAAACCAAAATTTGCTTCCATACATTGAAGAAATGATGCTATTAATAAATATGTTTCACTATGAAAATCATCCCAAACACAAATACAAAATTGTAACGGATTATACAAATTTAAATATATTCATCACATCCAAAACACATATTTTAAAATCCCTTTCAAAATTAAAATTGCTATATTTATATCAAACACAATTCAGGAAATTATGTGTAACATTTTACAGAATAAAAATTAGTAATTTTTGTAATACCGTATAACACAACACAGAATATTTAATAATTTAAAAAGTTAAAAACTAAAATAATGACCAATACATTATATAACAAATTTTGTAGTTTAAATTATTTTAAAATTTTCAATAATAAGTAATAATTAAGATGTTAATTATATTAACAATACAGTTATATCCCGAAAACTTTCTTCGATAATTCGCCCCAAGTCAACAGGATTTTTCATATTTAATCATTCAATAGATTTTAAAATTATTATACATTTTACAGGTTTTGTAAATTTAGTTAACTTTTTTATCGATTTTATGTACAAATTTTATAACTTTTATTCATTAATTTTTCTCTTTTATGAATATGTATTTTATTTAATTTTAAAATTTTTCAGTAGTTATAATAATTAAAATGATAATTATATTGAAGTATCTTCCATAAAATAAATTTTCTTGCAAACAAAACTGTAAATTGATTAATAAATTTGCGATAAAATTAACTTTTTATACCATTTTCAGGTTTTGTAACGTTTATTAATTTTAATATATATTTATTTAATTTTAACATTGTTTAGTAAATTACAATAAGTTAGGTGATAATTATATCCAATAAACACATTTACATATTTGATGGTTTATTTTAATTGACAAAAGAATTATTAACAAATTTGTTTAATAATTAGTAATTGTAATTAGTGTTAAGTTATCGATCTTTAAAATCATATAATAAATTATATAGTTCTAGAAATCTTGATTTCTTCGGACACAATCGATAGATTTCAGTTTTGGTATAGTTCCATTTATTGTATTTATTTGTATCAATATTAATTCTTTGATTTAAACGTTTTCCAATAAATAATAATAATTATGGCCATTATTATATTAAAGTACCTTTCTATGAAGTAAATTTTCTCATCAACAAAACGATAATCTGTTATCGATCTTATTTGATAACATATTGACTCTGGGGAATATCTTTTATAGAAAAGTTTCCTCAACAGTCTAACTACATTTATTTATAGAATAAGAAATGAAAGCCGAACATTGGAGAAAAAAGGCGTTCTCGGTAAAATAAGCTGGAAGGGACGAGTTATGGGTCAGACACCTAAAGCGTGGGAATAGTCTCCCGTGGGTTTTCACATCCAGTATAATAACTTTTTATTTTCTTACACACGGTTTATCCAAAGACTATCGATTTATTCGCCTTTGCAGTTTTACATCGATACTTATTCAAATCGGCACGGACATCTGTGTGTGTGTGTGTGTGTGTGTGTGTGTGATTTTTTTCAATTTGCATTTCTAGACCATTTCCTGGTGCATTTTTCATTTTTACGTTGCACGTGACACATGCAGCAATAATAAATTCAATTAATATATGTATGTATAATGGATTCGCACAGTCAAATGAATATTAAATATCATACCTACTTTCACAATGACTGAGACTAGATTATTAATTAATTGGACGCGTGTTTATTGCTTTGATTTCCAAACTAGTTTTGTGGCCGAAGCGGATTCAAATTTGTCTGTGCCTTCGCCAATGCTAATTGATTTTTGCCCATTTATTAATCACCGCCTTCGATTAGCACAAAGCTAAAATTCGCCGCCACGTGATTCCAATTAATCGTCGTAAATAAATAAGCGAACGGTTAAAATTAAAGTCTAATGATGTAAACCACCGCTATTGTTTTGTTGGGTTGCCGTTTTATCGCCGTTTCGAATCTAGTCGACAAAAGAAATTTGCATAACCGGTTGCGTATTATATTTGGACAAATACGCCCACGAAACCAGATCAAGGTTTCGTATCTATGTTTAATAAAGCCATTTTCAACGATCAAACAACTATTAGTTTAACACATTGTTCGGATTGGTGTTTCAACAATAAAATAACACGAAATTTGGCTTGCATGAAATGTCAAGGTTTCAGTTACATATTTTATTTTTTGGACCGTCTGCAGATGTAATTACAAGGGAGGGTTGAACGTGATTCAAAATGTGTTATCAAGGTCGTCATTTTGACCTGCAAATTAAATTATAGTGAATAAGTCGCAGACATGAAGATTAAATTGAACGTTGCAAAATTTTTATGTGTACGTGCAGTAAAAATATCAAGGTTTCAATTAAACTTGAAACTTATTCCTGTATCAGAATAAAAATAAAAGCTGAAAGAATCGCATTTCCCATTGTGAAAAGAAAAAAGGAAAGTGTACTAAAATTAATTATTCCATTTTAATTGGGACATGCTAAACTAATACTTGTAGAAAACGTAATGTGTTGTAATTATTAATATCACAAAAATAATTTTATTATACCATAGTTCCTAGCAAATTCTCATTCATTTGCCCAGGAAAGTTTTTGATGTTGTGAGTGCTTTAAGTACTACATTAAAACCGATTGTTTCTAAGAGTTTATTTCGCTGAGATTTTTATACACGCGCAGATTAAACAACAAGTCAAGGTTTTTTATAAAGAGCTTTTCAGTTTTGTCCTATATATGCCTACTTTTATGTAAACAAGCCTATTAGAATGTGCTTCCAGTTAAAATAATTAATTTCCATCAAATTTTTCACAATTAATAAAGACAATATTAATGTACGAACTTCTCTGGTACGTGTTACTTAATGAGTACGAATAAATATTAAAATAAAACAGAACTAGAATAAAAAAGACACCGTATCCATTAATAACGTGAACGCCAGAGGGAGATAATAGAGATATATTATTCTCATTTCGATAAAGCATTTGGAATTGTTTTCTTGCAGAATTATTTATATAATCCTCTTACTCAAATATGCGTATTGTCTTCTAATTATTCAATTTGTTATTTTTATGGTATTGTTGTTAAACCCATTAATAAGACAATTAAATATGTTAACTGTGGAGCTGATGGGCGTCGATTAAACTGTTGGTAATAAGAAATTTGCACAATGCATTTAGGATGGGAACATTCGCACGATTTTCTTTTCTTTTGGACAAATACGTGATCTTAAGGCTTCACGGGATGAAAGTCATGTGCAATAATCACAATGAATGATTTGTCTTTTGAGACGCATTTTTACATACAGATTTTACAGCTTTCATAAGTTTAAAAGTAGGATTTCAATTCAGGTAATTTATTCATTAAAGTTTATAATGTACGGAAAGGGTATTGATTTGAAATTTTCGTAGCAATTACAACTTGACTTGAACTAATTCATTTTGTACAAAATTCAATTTCCGGTTTCACCGGAAGTGACATTAACTTTGTTATTTACTATGGAACCTTGTATATTTTTGAATTTTTTAATTCTCGATATAATTGCAAATAAAATGGCTAAACCATTACTAATTACTAAAGCCTTTTGATTGGCATAAGCATTCCTTATACATAAAATTAATATTAACAGAAATTTAAAACAAAAAGAAAAACCTGCCATAAATTTATTTTGTACTGATAGTGTGTCATGTATGGCTTTTGTTTTATATTTAATTAAATAATTTTATCAAAATATTTTTAATTTTATTTTTTGTATTTAACATGTTCAATTTTCTTAAATTTAAAAAATAATCAGTACCCTAACATCAGTACAAATAATGAGCCTTATTTTTTACATTTTTATAAAATCGTAATATTCAATTCAATTATGCTAAAAATACATGGTGGTCCATTGAAAATAACAAAGTTAGTATACCAAATGCTCAAAATTAATCGTGAATAACGAACACCCGGTATAAAATTTAGGGGTAGTAATAATTGCTCCTTATAACGATCATTCTTGATTAATATAAATATTAAAATTGGTGGTTTTATAGGTATTTTAGTTAGACATGTCAAAATGTTTAGAAAAAATTGATATCTCCGAAACTATTTAGTTTAGGTATGACATGGTATAACCATTTTATTTGCTATTTCATATAGAATTTAAAAAACCAAAAACATACTTTTTTAAGATTTTGAAGCTTCTTTTGAGTTTCTAATGCGATATGTATAATTGAGATGTCTCTGAGTAATACTGAGTAAATTTTAATTGAATTTAGTCAATATGAGAGCAGTGGACCATTGTATTGATCGTTTGGAATCTTGGAAGGATGTTAATATGTAAAATTACACGCGCAGACTATAATAAAATCATCAAAATCTTACTTCTGATAAAAGTATATATTTCATCAGGTTTTACAGCTTCAATCAATTCTCTAAACCGGTGAGTATGTAACAATACGATCAATAAAGCTTTTTGCACTTGTGTAGAATCATTTGTTCAAAATTTTATTAAAATCCACTGCTTTAGACCACTTTTTAAGGATTGATTCCTTCAATAAGTGGTCTATCGCCAATCATTTTTAAGAGGATTTTGCACGAGATGATGCTCAATTTTATTGTTGTTTTAGATTTTAGGACGACATTGATGTACAAATATTTCTTCACATTTAAAATATTATTTCAAGGGTAAAATTTAATTGGGATATTCTTAAACCTAACAAAGCAAGTACTAGTTAGGCTAAATTGATTACAAAATACCGTATTTTTTCTTAAAGAAGATGAAACTATCTGTGCAGATGTCACAAAAATCCCTATTTTTATCATCCCCTTAAATATTATATTTTTTTAACAAACTGTAAAATTTTGTCATCTTACACAACAAAAATTTACATTTAATACAAAAATATTTTCACATCTAAAATATTATTTCAAAGGTAATATTTAATTGTCTAACAAGGCATGTACATACAAGTGTAAACTAAATTGATTTCAAAATACCATATTTGTTTCCTTAAAAAAATAACTGAATTTTGAAGGTGACACCTAAAGTCTTATTTTTACCATCCTCTTAAATTTTGTGACAGTTTTTTAACACCCTGTAAAATTTTCCCATCTTATAGATTCATATTTTCTGCACAATAAAAGTGTGACTTACTCCAAACACACAGAGATCAGTTCTTTTGTTTTGAACTCATAAAATAAATTTGTATAATTTACAGCACCCACTAAAAAAAGGTTTTAAATATTATATAGGAAAAAGTAAATAGCATAGTTAGAAAGTGTATATATAAAACATTCACACTTTCAAACAAGGTGAGAAAAGCTGCACCCCGCACTTCGCCAAAACGGTATAACAATTACATGGGAATTTCGGGCTCATTTTGGGCTAATTTCGGCCCAAAAGTAAAAATTTTGGGCTCGAAAAATAACCGCTTTTTTTTTCATTTTAAAGTGCGGGGTGTAGCTTTACCGTAAAGCTACACCCCGCACTGAGTTTCAAAGGCTGGGGCTAACGAATCAAAAAAATTTGCATGCAGGAATTTCGGGCTCTTTACGGGCTCACGAATGATCAAAAGAAAAAAAATGTAGCTCAAAAAATAATGGGTGATTTTTAAAATTTTAAGATTTCTACGTACTTGCACTTTTCTCATTGACATTACACGGTTAATTCTGTCGATTCCGAAGTGTTTTTGGTACTGAAATTTCTACTCAAAATTAAAAATCGACAGAATTAACCGTGTAATGTCAATGAGAAAAGTGCAAGTACGTAGAAATCCTAAAATTTCAAAAATCACCCATTATTTTTTGAGCTACATATTTTTTCTTTTGATCATTGGTGAGCCCGTAAAGAGCCCGAAATTCCTGCATATAAAATTTTTTGATTCGATAACCCCACCCCTTGAAACTCAGCGCGGAGTCTAATTTTACGGTAAAGCTGCACCCCGCACATTAAAAATAAAAAAAAAAAACGGTTATCTTTCGAGCCCAAAATTTTTTCTTTTGGGCCGAAATTAACCCTTTTTAGAGCCCGAAATTTCAGTACCAAGAACACTTCGGAATCGACAGAATTAACCCTGTAATGTCAATGAGAAAAGTGCAAGTACGTAGAAATCCTAAAATTTCAAAAATCACCCATTATTTTTTGAGCTACATATTTTTTCTTTTGATCATTGGTGAGCCCATAAAGAGCCCGAAATTCCTGCATATAAAATTTTTTGATTCGATAACCCCACCCCTTGAAACTCAGCGCGGAGTCTAATTTTACGGTAAAGCTGTACCCCGCACATTAAAAATGAAAAAAAAAACGGTTATTTTTCGAGCCCAAAATTTTTTCTTTTGGGCCGAAATTAACCCTTAAAGAGCCCGAAATTTCAGTACCAAGAACACTTCGGAATCGACAGAATTAACCGTGTAATGTCAATGAGAAAAGTGCAAGTACGTAGAAATCTTAAAATTTTAAAAATCACCCATTATTTTTTGAGCTACATTTTTTTTCTTTTGATCATTCGTGAGCCCGTAAAGAGCCCGAAATTCCTGCGTGCAAATTTTTTTGATTCGATAGCCCCAGCCTTTGAAACTCAGTGCGGGGTGTAGCTTTACGGTAAAGCTACACCCCGCACTTTAAAATGAAAAAAAAGCGGTTATTTTTCGAGCCCAAAATTTTTACTTTTGGGCCGAAATTAGCCCAAAATGAGCCCGAAATTCCCATGTAATTGTTATACCGTTTTGGCGAAGTGCGGGGTGCAGCTTTTCTCACCTTTTCAAACAATATATATAGTTTGATAAAAAATGTTAAAACATAAAAATTCAAAAAAATATAGAATCAAAAACGTAAATTATTTTTTACAGTATTTTTAATTTAAACCATTATAACTTTTTAGTTGTAAGGTTTGTAATGTTATTTTATAATATATTTGTAAGTGTCGAAATTTCACTTTTACTTGTTTTACTTGTTAACTTTTGCTTTTTATATTAAAACAAATAATTTATTTATTTAGCTTATGTGATATATATGTTTATACAATTACAATGTATATAGAAAATAAAGAATTTTGGTAAATTAGTTCTATTATATTTTATTACATTTACACAATTACATTTAC
This sequence comes from Aethina tumida, assembly GCF_024364675.1. Lineage (NCBI taxonomy): Eukaryota > Metazoa > Arthropoda > Insecta > Coleoptera > Nitidulidae > Aethina > Aethina tumida. The sequence goes on along the minus strand of NC_065437.1, from coordinate 14,409,080 downwards.
ATAAACTAAACCATAGTTTTTAGTTTTCTAAAAATATCAGCCATTGATTGATAGACAAGTGGAAACATTGCCATAATACAAAAATATTGTGCCAAAATCACATTGAAAAATTGATTGTGACACGTACAAATCTAATTTTTTCTCTGTGCCTCCACCGAGAGTAAAACAGTTTTCCAAGCCGAAAACTTTTTTAATAAAATTGGTCCTATAAGTTTCCGTAACAGACCTACGTCTAAATCAATTATAGGATTAACACAAATATAATAATCGAGGTGAGTAAGACACACAGTTTCTGGCTATATCGCGCACTACTTAATTCATAATAAAATAACTCCACATCCAACTACCGTATCGGTGCTTTCCGACGACAGTTAAAACTCAATCTATCCACAAGACGTGAACAAATCAACAAATAATTATTTACCTCAAGCGTTTCATTTTTCTAATAGAAAACTAGCGTTTGATGTTTGTTTTGCGTTTGTTGGTGTAATCGATCAACGCGAACACGCTCGAAGGAATTATGCCGGGTTAACTAGCGTGAACCATGAATTTTTCATTTGCAATCTTCATGTTACTGGGGTTGGTGCACCCCGTCTGGGAAATCTACTAATTTTACAAAACAAATGTGCACTTTAAATAAACAATTCACGTTCGGGTTTCGAAAGGTTCGTGACGTTTGAGAGAATTAAACGGACCAAGGAATAATATAAATGAGGGGGTTTTCGACGTGACAGTAGTAAATTATAGTCTTGGTTTTAAAGAAGTATTAAACGGCGGGCTGCGTTGAAATAATTGCAAAAATGAAATATTACACATTTATTTCTATTTTAAACTGTTGCAAAATTATAATGGAACTTAATTTGCGCTTAATATTCTACGTTTATCACAATTTTATTAATTTATGCCCCTTTGCCTCTGGTTATTAATATGAATATTCATTTGTTTCAAGACCTAGTGCTTCTGGTAATCTGTTTTTGGTAATTTACATTTTTTCCATCTGCTCAATCAAGTTTTATCGACAGGCGTTTTGGTAATAAAAACCTTGGGCTAAATTGTAAAAAAAAAACAGTTATTACGATGAATAATTATTGTGTAAAAAAGGAAAAATGATCATTTATTAGATAATTATTGACTCAACAACAGCAATTCCAGATTGTTTCAATAATACAAAATAAACCAATGCAATTCATCTATAAATAGATAGTCCGGAAAATATAAATAAGTAACTGGAATTAGTTCTAACAGTAACTGTATTAATAAATAATAATTTATTGCTATTTCTGTGTTTGCAATATTCATGTCAATATGCATATTGATGCATGCATTAATAAAGAAATATATAATTTATATACAAAGGTAACATGTTCAATTTTATTAATTAAATTGAAGGCAAAATCGTTGTCATTAAACAACTCTTTGATACTCTAGTTTTAGTACAAATTAATTCAGAAATACGTTTGACATTTCAGAGCAAATTTAATTAATTCACAAAAAACAGTGCAGCCCATTTGAAAGCGGGACAACCCCATAAAATTTGTTTTTTTGTCCGGTTTTGACAAACTTTTTTTCAATTGTAAAGCATGAAAATATGTACATATAGATAATTTTTTTCTTTTGTTGGAGTAAAACCGACAATTTTCAGTTTTATACTAATTTTTGAAGAATATTTTGTGCGGCACAGTTCTCCTGAGGCACTTTTTAAATGTGCCTCTTCGCGCCAATTCGTTTTTTAAGTTAATCTTGAATGTTTCTAGTTATTTTCAACTTTCGCGCATGCGCTTTAAGGTTGGGCTATTGTTTCAATGCTAACGGAACTGAGGAGTGCCTCTAGCCAATGAGATAACTCCAAATAAGTTCCCGAACATTGCCGATTATTCAGTTTCAAAAACTACTTGATGCATATGTCTCGTGGATTCAGTTCTGGAAAGGTTTTTAATAGTGCATTTCTCATCTTTTATTAGGATATGGCGTCAAGGAAAAATACGAAGGAATTTATTAACATAGGAAGAGTTAAACTGTCCAATTCCTAATTTTAAAATTTTAATAAATACAAGTCAAACAACAGTACAAAATACAGTAGTAAATAATTATTTTGCTGGCAATGTCTTTTATTTTCAAAGGGTAGTGAAGATATTTGGTATAAAAGAAGTTTTTGTGATTAAATAAATCTAACTTGCCGACTAAATTTAAAGATAAAAACACTGATCATTCATCATTGTATGTTGTTAATTATGCATAAATAAAAAATAATTCCTTTTGCTTATCCTTTATATAATATACCTCACCAGGGGTATTTTATCCAGTGTTGTAGTTAGTCAGATTGGCAAGAATGTATTTTCCACAATTTTTACGCTTCAAAAATTACCCATTACGTCTATAAGCACATAAATTCATGCTTTACAATTGAAAATTTATGAGGGTGTCCCGTTTTAAAATGCACCACACTGTATATAAAACAACGGAATTTAAAGTAAACAATCGTTTCAGATAAAGGCCGGTACATGTTCTATTTTTGGACCCCGTCTCCCGGTTTACCGGGAAAGTTAAATCACCTTACTTTCGACAAGACGTCGAGTGTTCCCGAAAACTTGAGAAAATTGGCGCACGGTATATCATTAGTGGGAGTAGGTTTATTGGTTTAATATTTAAATGGCACTTCTGCCGGATGACGATAATAACTTTGCATCCCCCTTGATTTTCTCCGTTCGGCACATTACAAGTGTTGTTGCGCCAAAACAACCATGAATATTTATCCACTGGAGCTTTATTTTTTCCACCGAACCGACGGTTCACGATCCGGCGCGGGGTTGTTGCGATCCGTCACGGCAATTAAAACAATTTTGTGAAATTGTTCGATAAGCGTGAGATACCATTTCTAACGGTTCTTCCCACGAGGCACAAAGAGTCGTTAACAGCGTTCCGAATCGCCGTTTCGTACATCGGATTGTTATTTTGTAAATTGTTTATGCGTTTAACATAATGGACGCACTCTATTCAACATAAATTCTGTGGCAGTAAACAAATAATTCGATGTGTAACGAATTGATGCACAGAAATTTATGATTGCGGTTGTAAATTAATTAATTGCAGATGATAATTAAACATAAATAGATTTAGTTAATTATTTTGGTTAAGTACTTTTATTTATTCGTTCTTTCGAAGTGTTTTAAAATATTTATATAAATTGTTAAGCTGCGTTGATTTTAAATCAATAAAATGTATATGCATACGCAATATTTTAATTAATTAAACTTCAAAGTTTAATCAATTATTTTACTACCTATTCAAGTGATTTAAATTACGAGCACTAAAATGTTAAACAGACTTTGTAACATTTCTTATTTAAAAAATACATTGTTCTATTCATTTATTGTATTGATATAAACATAATATATATATATATATATATATATATATATATATATATAAAAGTTTTCATGGATATTTACTTAATGACATAGCTTAAAACCTTGTTAATTATTTTATTAATGCTAATAAATGTATTATTAAAATAATTAAGTATTAATTTGGACAATATCTAAAATTACAGATTAGTAAGAAAATTTAACATCTTTTATGCCAATTTTAATATATAATAAGTAGCTATAATTATGGTCACCATAATTATAGCTGTACAATTAATGTTTTTTGTTTTTTCTGTTACTGTTGTGTCTACTGATCAACTGGTCAATCTAATATTATTAGAATTAGGAAATTTCGTATATTTTTATTTTTTAATGGACAAAATTATAGCAACTTTTTATTTTATGATCTTTCATTGATCGCTGTGAATTTAAATCAATTATTTACTAGAGGTCGTTTGTTTATTATAATTATTTAATCATTGGTCGAAGTGAAGCTGTAAAAAAATTAATTCAGTATTACCAACACCAAGAAGGAAAAGGAAGACATGACTAAGAGTTTCCGGCTAAATAAGTCAATGGTTTCCCCTATTATTAATAGATTTAGAGAAACTGATCAAGTGATATATGTACAGTACAAAAAGTGTTTGATTCATCTGAATCCTGAAAGAGACATCATGTGCAATAGAGACATCATGGGATAGGCTTCTACTGTCTCTGTCATGCATGATGTTTCTCTCTAAATTCAGACGGGTCAAACGCTTTTCCTACTGTATAGTTGTTTGGGTTTATTGTTTGACGAACTAAATCAGACCTCTAAAGATGTCAGCCCAAGTTTAAAAACTTGAAATAAAATCGATAATCAGATAATTTGAATATAAAAAACAATCTAAACTTATCATCAACTGAAATTAAAGCCATTATGGAGAAAATGGAACTTGCTGAGATTAGTTCAAGGACTATGAGGAGATGGTTAGTGGATGAGGGTTACTTTGACTCCACACTGACCCACATAACGTTGGGGACGAGTCTATATTTAATTTATAATGCTTATGTTAAACATCCTATAGGAACAAAATTACATACAAATTTTGTTATAAATTTAGTAAAACATGTTGGCGGTTCAATTATGTTATGGGGATGCTTCGATTCTTCTAGTGTAGGCCTCCTTAGACTGTTTTATATATAGAGAGACATTAAACAACAGTTTGCTTCCATATATTGAAGAAATGATGCTCTTAATAAATGTGTTTCAACATGAAAACGAACACAAACACCAATTCAAACTTGTAACAACCTTATAGAAAATATGGGGACCAAGTTTATAACCAAATTCGTCATAAACATTTGACCAATTTAATTGCCCTATTACATTTCAAGAAGTTTGAAGGAAGATTGACTTGTTATATATTTGGGAAATGGTTGAGTCTGTGCCACAGAAATGGGCCAAAATTGTAAAAAAAAGGATATTATATAAAGTGATAATGTTAAAATAAATAATACATATTTAATCATTAGAAATCAATTTCAAACTTAAAGTTCCTATATTTATGTCTAACTGAGTTCAGAAAAATATGTGTAATATTTTATAGAATACGAATATAGGAGTTTTTATAATACTGTATAAAACAACAATAATAAATTAATATTATTTTAACAGTTAAACACATTAAATAAAAGAGTTATGGATAAAATATTTAACACTTTTAAACATTGCTATAATAATGATCACTACTGTAAGTAATATTTTAATTAAATAAACTTCGAAGTTTAATGAATTATTTTATTACCTATTAAAGTGATATAAATGATAATCACTAAAATATTGAATAGACTTTGTAACAATTCTTATTTATAAAATTCATTGTTCTATTCATGTACTGACAACTATTGTATTCATATAAAAATAATCTGTTTCAAAAAATTTTCATGAATTTCAATGAAATAGCTTAAAGCTTTGTTAATTATTTTTTATTATATAAATTTGGTAATGTCTAAAAAAGATTATGAATTAAAATTTAAAAATAATTATTACAACAATTTTAATGCATAATATGTATAAAATAAACTGCACAACTATCTTAGTTATATAAAGTCAACATTTTGAATCGTGCATCACAATTATCGAAACCCGAACCAAAACGGCCCGACGAAACGTAACAAAAGAGAAGATCGTTCCTCTCGATCGTGTACAATGTACCAAACAAAAACGAACCTTTCTTTGTGCATGTTGCTCAACTGGAGATTATCTTCACGATCGCAACGAGCTTTTAAAGTATTAGCGGACAGTTTTCCGCATCTCGCACACTACAGTCACCAATTCAATTTTTTTCCTCTCCTGCAACGGTGCAAAAATGACCACGTGCACACGACCCACAGCCAGCTAAATATTCCGTCGTGCGAATTTTCAGCGCGGTTTTTGACAAAAAAAAGACCGCGTTTCTTGTTCCGTTCACCCACTCACATGATAGCAACGGCCAGCAGGAATCGCGCGAGATGTGTCGGCGGCGGAGCGCATCGGTTTTCAGCACGTAACGTTCGCAATAGAACCGACTGACTGCTGAACTCTACAGGTATTAACTCCCACCAACCGATTCGTTCCCTCTTTCTTCGGCGAACGTTGCGCAACAACGGCTCCGTCTCTGTTTAAACGCCGGGCACACGGAGTTAGTAAAACGACTCCGGTTAACGGTACACGGGTTTGTATTTGTTTATATGCATTGACCAGTTTTTGTAATTAATTGAAATTGTTGCAAGTGCTCGGCCGTCATCTGGGCGGATTGTCTTCGCAGAAGGGGAACGCATTCAGTTTCCTTTTTCAGATGAAATGTAAAGCAGGAAATGTGGCCGTCGCCGTTACGGTACATGCGATTCTGGATTCGTGAATCTATTGATGATCCTGCTGCCGCTTCTGCCGCGGCCGCTGCCGTTGCTGCCGATTTTTATGCGGACCGTACATTAACAGCATGTCACGGAACGGTCTTTTTATGTATACGCGATTTGTTATTGTAACATGTCGTTTATTATCGTTTAATTAATGCTTTTGAATCCGACGTTGTTTATTTATATCCAGAGGATTATATTATAAAATCATTTCGATGTATTACTAACAGATATTGTTTATCTAAAAAACACTACCGATTTGTTGTAAATCAGGGCAGATAAAATCTGTCATAGTTTAAAAATAGCATCGATTTTTATCAATACTTTAAAATTTAAAATAATGTTTGTTCACCTGTTTTGCATCTTGCACAATTACGGTCACTTAATACTTTAATTTCAATCAGACACTCCTTTAATTTAAGTTACAGTAAAAGTCCATTAAAAAAATGGTTTCTAGAATAAAACAGAACATTAGTATGCATTACATTTTCCACAAAAACAAGTCGATTGGTTAATTTTTATAATTGACTGATTGTGCAATTAATTGCATAATAAAAGTAACTCGAAGTTTTGATAACTAGAATGAAATTGCTTAGTAATACCGTCAAGAGTGAATATTGTGTGTACTTTATACTTAACAACTTGAATCTCTTGATAATTCGAACAAAATATTTGTCACTAAATTTAATAAGTAGATACTTATAGAAAATCCTTAATTCAATTGTTAACCAATCGATGGATTTTTATAACTTAGAATAGCTAACATTCATCTTAGAGGAGATTTAAAAAAAAAATAAAATTGGCAGTTATAGAGACTGTTGATAGAAGTAAAAACATTTAGTATTAAAATTTGAAATTTCATGTTTGAATTAAAATTATCAACAGCAATCTGGTTTTTTATGTGTTTTTTTATTGTTTAAATATATTACGGGATGTATAAGATCATGACAAAATATAAATACAATTCAATTGAAATAACAATTAATATACAATAATATTATTTATGGATAGTATTTGTATTTACTTTCAAATCAAATTTGTACTTGATTTTTAACATTATTTTAATTGTTTGCATCATTGTCATCATTAATTTCAACAATACTAAGACTTTTTGTACTTTCAATTATTTCATTTGGTTCTAAAAAAGATGCAATAGGCTTATGTTAACTAAAGTAAAAAATGAAAATGTTTGATTCAAATTTATCTGAGTATCGCGTTAAATCGGCATCGATTGTCGTTTTATATATTGAAATACTGAGTTTTCGATCATTGGACATGGCCATTCAAATAATAATCAAACAAAAACACTATTTCAACAATGCACAGTATATAAACATTGAACTTTTCACTAAATTCATTCAATTTCACTTATAAGATCTACACAGCACTATACGTCAGCTGTATAGCTACAGATATACTGCTATAAGCATGTCGGTGACGCGAACGCACGAGATTTCATCCATCCTAAAAGAGTGCTGTGCAACCATCTAAAAAGTATCTAAGGCGCAAAGCACACTGCGCGTGCGCCAGTCATGAGCATATCGGTGACGCGAACCCAAGATTTTCCCCTACCAAAAAGTGCCCAACGCGGCTAAAGAAGTTTTCACTTCAAAAACAAAAGAAAAACTAACCTCATAAGTTAAAGTTAAATTGAAGTTATAGTGTTTTCTCTTCTTCAATGTTTAACTTTATTTTAGTAGATTTGTCCAGAAAAATATGATAAAAAATATGACTTGTTTTGATCCATTTTAGAAATTTAAATATATTTTCTACGTTTTTCTATTGCCACTATTATTAATAATACTTTTTCGGTCACTCGGTGAGTTGTTTTTTTTTTGTTTGGAAATGTCGAATTTTACTACAAGTACATGCCAAAATAATAATTTTTATCAAAAAATCAAATAAATTAGGTTTATAAACTCAATTTCAATTCACCCTGATAAAGTATAGGTTGGGTTAGGGATATACATTAACTTATGGAATTCGTTTACAAATAATCTTTCTTCACGAAGAAAGTTTGTCATATAAGCAAACTGCTTAAAAATTGAACATTCATCACCATACGGTTACGAAGACCATTCTACGACGCAATGAAAGACTTCCGTAGTAACTAGACTTCGAAGCGAATGTTCTAGGATAGCAAATGTCAGACATGGCAGGTACAAGTGGTTATGAGAAATAGATCAGAAACTGTTGGCAGCCTTTGTCCTAACCGGACTATTACTTAGACATAGAACATCAAGGTTGAAGTGTTCTATTTACGGACGAAAAGAGGATAAGATTGGTGACTGATGACCGTTCAATTCGAGTCTAGAGAGAAAGAGGTGCACAATAACGAGTGAAGTGGTTCCATTTGCAGATAGAAATGTCAAGTTTTAGGATGGAATCAAGTGTGGAAGAAGAACAATTGCAAGAATTGCACAATCAATATGACAGGAGGTGGGTTTCAATTTCTTATTTATGGAGGACAATGCTCACATCGAATCAAGTCCGGGAAGCTCTTAAAGAAGATAAAATTGATACAATGGAGTAGCCATCACTTTCCCCAGATTTAAACACAATTGATCATGCATGGGATTAATTATACACAATAATTAAGCACCGTTTAAATCCTCCAATAATTATTCCAGTCATAGGACAAGTTACAGTTGAAGAATTGAATAATATTCTATATTTCACGGTCGTGTAAATGCTTGATTACAAAGCAAGGGTGGAAATACAAGATATTAAACTAAATTGTTGTCTTACATTGTTATCGTTTATGATAATGAAGTTTGTGGTGATGAAGGTATTTTAATACTATTTTTTTAACTTAATTATTCTCTATTTGTTAAATGTTAAAACGATTTAAAGGTTCTTTACATATGTGAAGGTAGTCTAATAATAAGTAGAGTATAAAAACACATATTTTTGTTAATTTCTATTATTATTATTATTATTGAAACCCCATGTATTAACAAAATAATTTACTGCTAAAAGAATGTTATGAATTGAGTACTGTTTAGTCTACTTTAAATATTGTATATAATGTAACACTCAATGTATTAACACAGTATTAAGTGTGAGACAGTTTTACGAGATAATTATAAAAGTTTCCAAACTTCCACAAGATTCTAATTAAACGCAATATTGTATTAAGTCTAACATTGGGCTTAACTTTATGCCTCGATAACTTTACCAATATTAAAAAGTTACAAAATGTTAGTAATAAGAACTTCAAAAACTTTTATTAATTTATTTTACTTCAAAACTCAATTTTTCAATCTCTACACATTTTCTTTGACATCACAAGTAACTTTAATTTAAACAGCGTTCCCAAGTTGAATTTCAAGCAAAACCGAATGCCATTTAAATGTGTGGTTTAAAACAAATAAAAATGTCACACGTGTCTCATTATTCGAAGACGTGAGTGTTGACTCTAACATGAAACACATTTAAACTAAACAAATCCGATCGCACGAAACGGGTCCCTTATTCCTGGCGTGCAAATGCGAACTTTTGATGTACAGACACATGGATTCGAACGTGACGATATCGCGTATCCCGAGGGAAACGTCGCGACGTTTTTGCGTTCGGATCAATGTCGGCGTGTTTGGTTAAATAGGCTTTTGACTCGATGTGATATCGATACATTTATTCTGGGCTCGTATTTTGAAAGGAATCCTTATATATAACATTGTCACAATTTATGATATAATCTTTGAAGTCGGTATAAAGCAACAATTTAAATCTTGTTGAGTCGAAAAATTTAATAAAATCCCATCTTAGGTATTAAGTGATCTTTATTAAATTCCAGATACATCTTTTTCTTTTTTAAAGTATTTCAATTTAACATATTTCTTTCAAAATAATAACATATTTTCGTTTTTGTTGCATTTCGCCGATTGTTACACTTGAATATGAAGTGGGTGTCTGCTTGATGGATGTCTGATAACATTGTCTTGTTATCTGGACACTCGAGTTCGGCACAAAAACCTTTATAAGGAGGTGAGATGGCACGAAACAATTCAATCATTCATAATGTTTAGATTCACCCTTTCAGTTTTGCTGCTTGTCGCAGTGGTTAATTGTCTTCCCACCAAAACCGGATCCAATATCAAGAGGTAAATGTTTCAATGTTCATTATTCATTATTCTCATTTATTTTTGTCCAGGATTCCTTTGAACAAGGGAAAGACCATCAGAAATACACTAAGAGATGTCGGCCTCCACGCTGAAAGCTTGAAGAAACGTTACACTGAGCTCAATGGAAATTTGGAACCACTCACCAACTACCTCGATGTAACTATTAATAGTACACGAAATTTTTAGTTGACTTGTAATTTTTAATATTGTAGGCTCAATACTTTGGACCAATCAGCATTGGAACTCCACCACAAAACTTCTCAGTGATTTTTGATACTGGTTCTTCAAACTTGTGGATTCCTTCAGTCAAATGTGCCATTCTCAACGTTGCCTGTTGTAAGTTGCTCACATTATTAATATTAATTGTTAAAGCAAAGATTTTATTTAAGTAAAAACTAAAAATCCATTTTTATATTCAGTTTTATTTTTATACATATTGTTTTAGTGCTCCACAATAAATACGATTCCAGCAAATCTTCAACTTACGAGGCTAATGGAACCAGTTTCGGTATCGAGTACGGTACTGGCAGTTTGACAGGTTTTCTGTCCACTGATGTCGTTACAGTGAGTAAGATTAGATTATTATTACATAAGATTGCCGGTGAAAATGATATCATTTCATGAATTACTTGATGCACTCACAAAACCGTTTCCATTCTAATTCTAACGTCTAATGAGACACTGAACAATCTTAAAGTACCATTAAAATATGCTGCTCTACAGAAATTTAGATATACTCATTGCAAAAGCATTTATAAATGTTTAGGTAGCTGGTTTGGAAGTTCAAGGACAAACCTTCGCCGAAGCTGTGGAGGAACCGGGAATTACCTTTGTTGCTGCTAAGTTTGATGGAATCCTGGGTTTGGGATATTCGACCATCTCAGTCGATCGTGTCGTCCCAGTTTTCGATAACGCGGTCGCACAAGGTCTCGTCGACGAACCCGTGTTCTCCTTCTATTTGAACAGGTAAAATTTAATTGATTGTTTTATCTGTTTGTTGTACACTTTAAAAGTTATTGTATACGAGAAAGTTAATTTTATGTTTATCTGCATCAAATTATTAGTCTTGTAAACACTTGAATGAATGCTAGTATACTTGAACGATTGTCATTTACGATATCGTTAACCATGGTTGATGATTATACAATTTACAGAGATCCAGAAGCCGAAATTGGCGGAGAAATTGTTTTCGGAGGTACCAACCCTGAACATTACTCCGGTGAAATTAACTGGGTGAACGTTACAAGGAAAGCCTACTGGCAAATTCACGTCAATTCCATTGAAATCGATGGAATCGAATCTGAATTGTGCGTTGACGGTTGCGAAGCTATTGCTGACACTGGTACCAGTCTGATTGCTGGCCCAGTCAAAGAAATTAAACAGATTAACGACAAGATTGGAGCTTTTACTATTGTCAACGGTGAAGCCATTATTGACTGTAACAAAATTCCTGAACTTCCGGCCATTAACATCGAAATCCAAGGCAAGACTTACACTTTGGAAGGATCTGATTATATTCTCAAGGTAACACTTTTTATTCATTTATTAATTTGAAATAAAATTCCTATTGTTTTGTGTATAGATTACTGAGATGGGAGAAACAATGTGCATCAGTGGATTTTTGGGAATGGACGTCCCCGAACCAGCAGGTCCATTGTGGATTCTTGGTGATGTGTTCTTGGGAAGGTACTACTCCGTTTTTGATCTTGGAAACGACCGTGTTGGCTTTGCCGATTCTGTCAACTAATACATATATAATTAAATAAATTAATCTCCTGATTTATTTTTGTGTTTAATTTTATCTTCTCGGTATTTTCCGTTTTACTTAGTGAACCTTAACATTTGGGAGATGTGTCTTGTTTCTTTCACTTTCTTTCTGTTCTGCATTAGACCATTTTTTTTACATTAGTAACCTCCTCACTTGTTGATACAGCTGCAGAGAATCTTTGAGCTTTGGTTTCATGGAAATAAAGGTTATATCCGTCTCTTACCTTTTGGTGATAACTATAAAAATTATCTCTCAAAAACAAGTTTTTGAGAGATAGTGAAGTGTTTAATACTGCATCTTTTATTTATTACGAAGTGTCGCCAACCAGTAAAACACAATATTCTATTAAATAAATGTGTTAAAGAAAATAACCATCCAATTCCTAATTTTGATCCAATTCTTAATTTGGATCCAATTCCTAATTTTGAACCAATACGAGACAAAAAATCGCAGAATCTCACGAACCGCTACTGATAAAAATTTAAAATGTCTACAATCCGAAAATGGTCTGAGTACCCTCTATACTCAAAACTATGAATTATAAAGCGAGTGTAACAGGAATCTGGAAATGTTGTTAAATATCTCTAGTTACATTAAAGATAATTGCGCGCTCTATTGTAAAAACTTTGAATCATTCGCAGATTACTTAATAAAACTTAACCTCAAATTAATATATATTTTTAAGTTGTCCTGTGATTTATATTCAAAAACAACATTAAATATTGTACAATGTTTTTGACAAACGTGCTTTTAAAACGTGTAAAAAGCAAGTAAGTATACTATATTCACAATTAGAAGTTTACTAACTCTTTTATTTGAGGAACATTATGGTACAAATGGAAAGTGTTGTTAGTGGTCACACTTTTAACACGATTCGTGAAAGATTAGCCGACAAATTAGAAATGATCAGATTTGACCCTTATAGTAAGTACATAAATATATATTCTTATAGAATTTTAAACGGTTTCATTTTAGTTCAAATGGAAAGTTTATACAAAGAGAAAAAAAGGGTTCGGAGTATGTAGATAGTTTTAGGTTATATGTTTAGTTTTATTAAATAAATTTTATTTAGGATTTGTTGTTTCTTTTACACCTATTAAATAATAACAAACAAATAGGCCATGGCATGCACTTCCTTGGTTGGCTATTTTTCCACAGCATATTAAATTCCTCCTCTTTAATTTCCAATGTTGGATCTTCCAGAAATCCTGTTTGGCTTAAATGTAGGTTGCACATAAGGTGATCACCAGCTTTTCCTAAATAGTATGTATTTATTTAGATAAATATATTTTTAGATTTCATTTAATTCATATAAGTCATATTACTTACCTTCTTGAATATATTCCGCATCTTGATTTGTGTAGTTATTGATTTGTCTAGTGACATATGGCCCCTTGAAATGTGCATACCAAAATCCGTTTCCAGACTTATCGATAATTGGAATTTTAAAATATCTATCTTTTTTGTCTTCTATATCAATTTCCCTGATTTTATTTTCCTCCCATTCATATAATTCGTCATCTCCAATTGGAAATTCTTCCAAAGGTGGGGCACTTGGTGCATTTATTGAAGAAATCATATATATTTTTTATACTCACAATATTAAAACACCTAATCAGACTAGAAATTAAATTAATATAGATTGAACAATATCTTATCAGATTGATACAAGATATAATTTGATACAATGATCATGAAAGTATCATTCACTTTCAATACAAATTAAATTATGTCTGTAGTATAGATCATGGCCAAAAATACATTTTGTTGTTTTGCATAATGATTTAAATCAGATAAGATAAATCTGTAGTTATGTTAATTAATATTTATATTAGGAAAATTATTTATCTCATCTTTTTATGATTGAATAAAAGTAATAAAGCTCAATGCGACATCATAAATAATTTAATAAACTCAAAATCAATAATACATACAACAAATGCCTATGTAAAACTTTTAAATGATAATACTGTAAAGCTAAAAATTGCAAGTTTAAAACAAAAGCCCCCATAACACATATAAAGAAAAATAAACTAATAAATAAAAACTGATTATTTCTTTCTGTCAGCCGGTCTGATGTACTGCTTGCCACCGTTCCTCTCCCATTCTTTGTTAAACTCATTCTCTAAAATCTCCGCACCACGTTTTCTGGTCAATCCGGTTTCTTCCAAAGAGAGTTCGCACATTTGCATATCATCCGTTCCTAGAAAAACGTTACGTTCATTATCATTATCCAACTTAACCAGTGTTACTAAATCTTACCGGCGACCAAAAGTATGGGAGCTCTTTCCGGATGAAGCTCCATTTGTCGGGCTACATACTGGCCGTCGAAATGCGCATACCACCAACCTTTGCTGCTGCTTTCGACTCCAGGCTTCTGGAATGGAATGCGGAAGTACCGTTGACTGCTGTGATCCAAGACTTGCTTTACTGGCATGCGTGGGGTCTTCGCTGCTGATTCTATCACTGATCGGGGAGCCCTAGCAAATAATTTGTAGAAAAAAACAGGTTTTTAAATGTATAAATTGATTTAAAGTACCTCTCATTATCGTCCATGGTGGTACGTTTGCGGTTCTTCGCTTTCCAAGCGTGATATACCTTCAGACGGCGATGGAACTCATGACGACAAGCCTCCAAAAGTTCTATGTCGCAAGACGTATTTATTGTATCTCTCAGTTCCGAATATTTCCACTTGGATAAGTCGTATTTTCCTTTGTTTTGTTGATTTACAGTTCTAAACACAAAATTCCATGTAAAATGTTAACATAAATAATTTTTCAATTTGTGTAAATTAATTTTGTACAATTTGCTAATAAACAAAGATAAAAGTACCCACAGAAAAGACTTGAACAATTAGGTAACAAAGATGAGCCCAAAGTACCTTTCTCTTAAACAAATTTGCTCAAAGACTGTTTGAAATTAAGTAAAATAGACTGTTTAATTAGATTTATTTGTTCGTGCTAATCTTTATGTACATGTACATTTATTACCCACATAAATATAAATATTGAAAATACCTGTTAAGCTTGAAGAACTGCCTGGACGATTCCACTCCATTCACTCCACTGATTCATGGAAACAAGAAGCATTGACATTGAACTGCCACCACAATATACAATATTTACAACAGCGAACCAGATAAATTTGTAATCAAACATTCGAAAAAAGCAACAAGACTTTCGACATAGACATCGTTTGATCACAAATTTAACCAAGCTCCGAAGAATAATCGACACAAAGTTTATTCTTACTTGCGTGCTACCGGTGGACTGTCCTCTACCTGCCCGTTGCTTTCCTGTGCCAACCTGAGCGCCAATTCGTGGTCCTGCCTTTCTTGATCCAACTGTTCTTGGTATCTTCTTTGTTCCTCTTCCTCTCGTAGGTGTTGTGCCTGTAGTTCAGCTGCCAATTTCTTATCCTGCTCCTCCTAAAAATACATTGAATTTATGGAAAACATAAAATGATTTGTAATAATAATTACTTGTCTCTTGCGTTCCTCTTCTTCTTTCTTTCTCTTAGCCTCTATCTCGGCCTTCTTTCTCCTGTTCTCCTCTTCTTCTCTTAGACGAGCTTCCTCCTCTTCCTTGCGTTTCTTCTCCTTTTCCAATTCCTCTTGGATCTTCTTCAATCTGGCTTGCTCTTCGGCGTTCTTTTGTTCCAACAGTTTCTTTTGCAAGTCTGACATTTGCTTATCCACTTTCGCAACCAGTCCTTTGTAGAGGGCCTCAACAGCAGCCGGTTTAATCTTTTCGTCTTTTTTGATTTGAGCCCTAGCTGTTTGAATTTCGCTTTTTAGTTTATTAATATCATCATTTGTGCCGTCTTTCTTTTTCAATTGGGTAGCTATGTTTTCAATTTTCTTTACATTTTCGTCCAAATTTCCGATGAGACGATAAGTTTTAATCCTTGGTGCGTGTTGCTTTTTCACTAAATATCCTCTGATATTTTTCTGGAGCAACACCAATGATCTGTATTTATGAGCCATCACGTTCTTTACTGTTTAGAAAGCATAAAATTAATAAATAAAATAAAAAAAAATTATAAGTATACTTACTTTTGATTACAGCTAATGCACAGAATTGGGCTTTGGCCCACCTAGACTTCACAAGCCATTTCTTAACAGCTCCAATAATGGATTTCAAGTTCTCGGGATCCGATTTCATGATTTTGTCGAATTCAGCAAACTTTCCTGGCCTAAAGAACACCCTGGTTATGCCGAACTTGTAGTCTTTTTCTTGCAATTTCAAACTATGAAGCATGGCCTAAAAACATACATTACAATTGGTTGTTTCCCTTAAGTTTCTCAGCACTTACTTCACAGAAAGTTTTAGGTGGCAACTGCTTCAATTCCTTCGGCAAAAATTCAGCGTACATGTTGTATAAGTCGGCGAATGGTGTACGACTTGGGTAACCATATTCCATGAGTTCCAGTACTGAAGTCATTCCGGAACACTTCAATTGCATTAAACTTAATCCACCGTCAAATTGTTGGTCCACCATTTTACTGTTCGGCTTCACGCAACGAATGAAATTCGTACCCTGAAAAATTTGCCGTTATAATTTTTTATTACCAATTAATTATTATGAAAAGTACGTTGCTTTGTAGTTTTTCCATAAGTTCTCCTAACTGAGTCTTGAATTTATTTCCTACACTGATAAAAGTCAGTTTGCCTTTAAGAGTACTGGAGTTGGCGAATAGTGTTTGGATGAATTGGTTCTTACTCTCCTGGATGATGCTTTCAAGAGACGCGTGAAGTGCGTCGTTGTTCTTCTCAATAAAATGTTTCTAAAAAGTTAATTCCTGTATTACTACTTCTCTCATTGTATTAACCAATTTTACTTACCGTTTGATAGCAGACAGCTCCGGCGAAATGCCTGATCAAGAAACCTTCATCATCCCTAATAGTTCTATGAATCTTCAATTTGGAAGATCGAGGTAGCGCAAGTCTAAATTGATTTGGCCAGGCTTTGTGCACTTCCGAAGTGAAATGCGTGTAAGATGATTTGGGCAACTTGGATTCTTCATCCAACATTTGCAAAATACCCTTATTTTTAGTCTCAATTAAATCTATGCAGTCTTGATTGTCAACGAAATTAATTTCGGGTACGCTCAGTCCTTCCTTCTTGTACAATTCTTGTTCGTACTTCAGGATTCTTTGATTGAAGAACTGCTGTAGCTTCTCGTTACAGTAATTAATGCAAAACTGTTCGAAGCTGTTAACGGTGAAGAATTCTGAAAATTTACAGTGAAAATGTGCCTCAAGTTATGTCTTGGAAACTTACCAAAACCGGCTATATCCAAAATACCGATGTAATAATTGGATGCTTGGAACGGGATACTTTGGTTCACACGATTTACTATGTAGTCGAATATGTTGCTGTAAATGGCTTTGGCGAGGGCATCACGAGCTGCACAAGCTTCATACAGTTTCAACGGAACCCTTTAATAGTAAAAAAGATATTTAATAAAAACAATTTAATGCTTATGTTCTATCTTACATGATAACAGTTCCTTTAACTCCTCCTCGGCTGCTCTGCATCACCCTGGAAACAAGGGCCTGCTTAAGATCTTCAGGGTCGATGCCTAAAAGCTGAGCGGAGAGTACCAAAGACTTTTCCTTGCTGGCGGCCAACCTGCAGCCACCCCTAGTGTCATCGGGATCGTCTTCGAACTCAACGTTGCCGAGATGGAGAACGGCAGCAACCGTCGAATAAACTTCCAGTCTCTCTGCGTCCGTCAGTCCGATGCGAGCGAGTGCTTCGTCTAAGTTCTTGAAGTCTTCAACGTCGTCCAAGATGATGTCTTTTAGCGGTCCTTCGCTCGTGTGTTCCTTGCTTTTCTGTCCAGGGGAGAGCAATTTTTCCGTCGACGGTTTCGTGAAGTACCTTGTGCAACCTTGCTTTAAATACTGAAAAACGAAAATGTACACAAGAAACAATTAATATTAAACGGTAATTTACGTTGAAGTCGTCCGGTTTGGTGAGCTGCAACTTAGTCCTGACGTTTTCCGGGGCGCCGGCCATCAACATGTAAAAAATGTGATAGCTCCTCTCTTGTTCCTGGACGGAAACGACGCGCGACTTCTCCAGAAGATAATGGGAAATGTATCCGCCAGCCACCTGGAATTTCTTGTTGAAGTGCACCTCGATGAACTTCCCGAATCTGGAGCTGTTGTTGTTCCTGGTAGTTTTAGCGTTACCGAAGGCCTCGAGCACGGGGTTGGCGTCCAGGATCTTCTGTTGCAGGGCACCAGCTTCGGCGCCCCAGGAATCGCACAAGTACTTCAGCAGGTGCTTCGTGGACTCGGTTTTGCCGGCACCTGATTCACCCGATACAATTATAGATTGGGATTGTTTCAGGACTTTCATGTCCCTGAAGGCTTTGTCGGCTATGGCGAATACGTGGGGTGGTTTTTCTCCAAGCGATTTGCCCTGGTAGCTTTTCACTGTCTCCGGGGAATACAGCTGGGGGATTTCTTTGTACGGATTGACCGCAATCAAAATGTTAGCTACGTAGGACTGAAATGACATTATTAGGTGTGTTAAATTGAGCTAGGTTAAAGACTTACATAGATTTGGTTCTTGTAGTATCTTGTACGAATGTTGTTGAGAAGGGTACCTTCGTTCAAAAACATCATTTCACCTATAAATTACACAAAAATTAAAATAATATTTTAGAGGTAGTGTTAGGTCTAAGTTCACGAATATTTCCTTCAGTAAATTATACATCTTATTACTACTATAGACGTAGTTGTTATTAATTAGACTGTATCTCAATAATAGCCATATTCTACGAAACCACGTCGTTTCATTCGGCTAATTACAAGCAAGTAGGTTACCTAACAAGTACTAATTACAGCTTTACAACAGATTTATTTACATAGCAGATTCTAATCTGCACAAGAAAAACTTTAATCGTCATATTTCATGAAATGAAACACTTACAGTTGTCATCGTAGTCTTTCTTCTCGTCGTCCTGCGCCCGATAGATTTCAGAGAACGGTAAAATCCTCTTTGGGTATTTGTTATTTAAGGGAACGACTTCGGCACCTTCTTCGGTCAATTCTGCTATACGACCCAGGACGTAACCCTCGGTGGGGTCCCGAGCCCACACGTACTCATTCATTTTTGAAACTGAAAACAATTAATTAAAATTAATTTGAGCTAAATTATGGGATATAAAATCATTATTGTTAATGAATTACTTTTCCTTGCGTAATTCCTGACATTAAAAAACTAAATAATAGAAATAATATTCTCAGTTATCTGTGTGTGCGAAAGGAAGCCATATGTTGTGAAGGTAAGTAACCGTATAATATTTCACTTAACAAAACTCAATAATTTGTTGACGTTTTAACTTAATAAAATTACTAGAAAAAGTAAGTTGATAAAAATACTTCAATGGGGATATAATTAGTGAAAACACTTGTTTATTACTGTAAACGATGAAACGGTAATTGTGGCAATTAATCACAATTCTGGAAATTAAGTGAAAATTGAGTCAGAAATGCGTTCAACAAAAATTCTCGGAGTAGAATCTAAAAGTGTGCGCAGCCAATAAATATTTAAAATTAAAATTAGACGAATTATAATCCTAATGAATTAGTTTATCATATTGCGCAACGAATAAATAATAACAATTTGCATGGAGCGTAGTATGCATGCACCGTATTTAACCCTAATTCATCTGTACGAATATTAAAACATCATTGTCGGGTAAGTGGGTCGTCGCAGTTATCCGAATTAAATTAACTGTACCCGTGGCAGGTGGTTGTCATAACTTTCGAACTCCGTCAAAAATAAACACGGTCTAGAAGAATAGTACCGTACTGCCATGTACTTGTTGAATACCGTTCGATGTAATTTGTTTCACTACCAAAAGAGACACGTTCCAATCTCATGTATTGACAATTAAATAAGTGCAATAAATGATAGTTGCGAAGGTTTTTAAAACGAATGGAAAATGATTTTTTATGAACGGTTGAGGAGGAGTATAATTGGATTTTCTCAGATAATCGAGGATAATTAGTGCAGCCGGTAAATATAAATGGGTTCATGGCGTTGTGCCCTTGAAACGATATAAATCATTTGTATACAGCGTCGTCCGTCCAAGGTCTAGGTCCCGCTGTTCCTCTAGCCCACATAAATAATACACTCTTCTAAATTGGTCGTGTAACGCCATCGATTTTTGTCACTTTTGCGTGACGGAGACAATAAGAAAAATCAATTCACTCGCAAACCACCTTAAAGTTCACAGCTTTTAAAGTTTCTTTTATGGAAACATTTTCGAAAAATGAATCTTTTATTTCCAATTTTCGGAGGTGCAGCTACATTTTTGAGTATAACTCGTGACCTAATTGGCTAAACAAACATTCAAATTAAAGATGAACATTCTGCAACTTTTATTTATATAGTTTTGAGATCGATGTAGTAGTTCAGATGGCAGCGATTTTAATATCTTAATAAAGAGTTAATAAAAATCCAACATATTATGAAATTATGAATTTTACAGTTATTTTTTAGCAATTTTTATGTTTTTTCTTCTTTTTGTTGAAATTGAAGATACCATTTGGTATAATAAAATTATATTATAATAAATTGAGGATCCATTTTTGTCTATTTTTATTCCCATTCTCGTATAAGAAAGCAAATATAATCTCCTAAAATGGCTGTATCCCAAAAACCATAATACCATTGCTTCATGGCATTTATTTGTTGGAGAAAACTTATTTTACCTAAATTGACTGTAAATAGAGGAAATTAATTTTCAATGATATGTGCAGATCTGAGATATTAAAAAAAAAATACGCATTATTTAAGAATTCTTCAACAAATCGTCAGTTTAAACAAATTCCGCAAGTGACAAGTGTTGTAAATTTTTTGTTTTCAATTTTTTAACTACATTCCCTGAGGAGACACCTTCTTTGAACTTCGCGTATGAAACCTCTTTATCAGGTTATTAACGAAGTTTTTGATGAGTCAACACTTCCAAAAATTGATTGACAGAAAATGTTTCCATTAAAAAATAATTGTGAAATTGTGACTTAGCGTGGAAAAATTTATAGAAAAATCTTAGTGGCAGATTTTTTACCAATTTCTGTACTAGTATAATTTTTGAAATATTGCTCTGTAACAGGTGTAAATGAGTGGTAATTTTATTACTGTAGATGTTAAATCAGTAAAACCCAAGTGTTTTTAAAAGATTCGTTATGACAAGTTAAGGAGAACGATTTTACACAAATATTGATGATGTACGACTATACAATTCCTATTCAATATTAATCACTGACCTTCCGATGATCAGATTTTTCTTACATGATGACAGATTCACTCTTCAGCTAATGTGATGTATCTATTTACACATCTCTCACAAAACCCGAAATATTTGTTAGGTACCTTTGTTATCACGGGAATTTAATTACAAATATACAACAGGAATACAAAAAAGCATATAAAAGTATAAACAAATTTATAATTACAGATTAAATTGGTAAAAAGATTGTGTTTATCAGTCGACAAAGAAAAAATAGTTCAACAAGTAAGAAAGCTTTGGTTTGAATATTACAAAAAATTAGGTATAATCTAACGAAACAAATAGAAAATTTTATATATTCGACTTCCAAGAAGGGGATGAAGTGGACGGTGACTCAAGTCTTTATGGAACAAAACGTCACCAACAAGGCTACTACGTTAATCAATGAAATTAACTGAAAAATTGTACCTTCACACACACACAAATTTATTTAAGTTTCCTTATAATAGAACTTTAATCTAAAAATGTTGACAATATTTAATATACATAAATAAATTAGGAGAAAAAATTGTAATAATTAATAAATCATTCATAATGTAAAAAGACTTGAGCGAGGTATCTAATTACTTTTCATGCAGCAAATTATTAGTGAAGAAATTATAAAATAGCTTACACAAATAGAATAATTAAATTAGATGCAAAACAAGGTGTGAAAAATTCATATATTATATTTGATTTTAAATTTAAGGATATATTTTATTTTAATATATACTATCAATCTATCAAAATTATTGAAAAAAAAATAATAACTTCTAAACTATTGGGTTTAGACATAGAACATGGTATGTCCATTTTATTTGCAATTACATGTAGAATTTAAAATTCCAAAAGTATACAAGGTGTTCCTCTAAAAATAACAATATTATTGAAAATTAAACATAAATAACGAACACTCTGTATAAAATTTTGGAATACTAATAGTGGCAACTTCTAGGATGACCCTTGTTTAAGGTGTATGACAAAAATCAAACATCCAGCATCAAAATTAGTGGCTTTACTGACATTTTAGTTAGTCCATCAATCTGTCAAAATTTTTGGAAAAAAAAATATTAACTACTGGTTTGGATATAGGACATGGTAATTTGTAATTACATGTATAATTTAAAAATTCAAAAATATACGAGGTGTTCTATGGAAAATAGCAAAGTTGGAATACCAAAAAAGCAAAACAAAGCTTAAATCAAATTTATAATTACAGATTAAATTGGTAAAAAGGTTGTACTTCTACGAATATTTAAACAAAATATTCAACAGTCGACAAAGAAAAAATAGTTCAACAAGTTTTGCTTTGAACACTACAAAAAATTCTGTATAATCTGACGAAACAATAGAAAATCAGATGTTTAATATATTCGACTTCTAAGAAGGGGATAACATAATGTCACCAACAAGGCTACTAGATCAATCAATGAAATTAACTGAAAAATTGTACGTTTTATATCCTTCATACACACAAATTTATTTAAGAGTTTTCCTTATTATAGAACTCTAATCTAAAACTTTTGACAGTATTTAATATACATAAACCTATGTACAATTAGGATAAAAAATTTGTAATAATTAGGCTCAATCAATTTATTAATTCTTTCAAATAAAACTTATAAACATCAAAATTCAAATAATGCACTACATTGAATAACAATTAAGAGTTTCTTACACCAAAGATTATTGTATAATATTTATTACTTGATTAATGTGTTGATATCCAAATCAGAAAAGTGGTGACAGTTATTACTTTCCGTTTTGCCTTAAGGTAAAATTTAAATCCATTATAAAAACTAGACAAGAGGTATGTAGGAAATCGTGGATTGTTTTCTTGAATAAGTAATACCAAAAACTGTATATATAAATAATTAATTAACATGTAAAATTCACCTGTTACAACTTAATGAAATCTTTCTGATCAAACCGTGTAATTAGGCAAACAAACCAATTGATCGCATTTATAAGACCAACCTAACGTTTCTCCTTTATTCAAAGAAATTGTTAGCATCTCGACCATGTAAACAATCGCCGGTTATAAAAACAATGCATCGGTGAAATAAATCTTTATTATCGGTGAAAATGGAAATTTAACGTGAATAGTAAACAACCTTATCGCGTCCTACATGTAGACTTCGTTAAAATTGCGGCTTCCTTTTTTAAATTTAATGCTGCGGTTATTTAAAGCGCCGATCAAATCCTTAAATCGCTAAAACCACATCATCGTCACAATGAATCACTCGTCTTTGTTACTGGCGTTTGCAAATAACAGTACTAACGACCTACCTTTCTAACTCCGACCGGTGCAGTTTAGTTGGTCTCCTGAAACAAGCGACGAAATTTAAACATACAATTTACAAGCGGCATTGTAGTAATAGCACTTTCTAGGATTACAAACATCGTAAAAATAATCTAGATCAGCTCGATAAAAATGTAGTAAATTTCACTATTACTGGCGGAATATGTAATTACTTGCGGAAATTATTACTGAAGGAAATCTTAAATTAGCCTACTCGACTAGATGCAAACACCATATGTTGATGTAAAAAACTTATATAAATTAACTTTGTGTTAATAATATTTATTGATAAATTCGTTCTATTTTTAGTAATAACAGAAAATTACAAAAAAGACATATGGCGATTCAAATAACCATTGAACTTGAATATGTGGTTTAGTTAAAAAATATTCATTAATAACCAACAGAGACGTAACAGTTACATGAGTCTTGGCGCATAAAAAAACACGGACGACGAAGCTGTTTTCGGTTCGTAATGCGTTCGTTTTGTACATAAAAAGAAACTTGTTCGCATTGAACTTGATTCGAGAACTTGAAAACGCACAATAATGTGGCTTTTCTGCACATAAAACCGGAGGATCGGGCATCGGACCCAGACAGACACACTTTTCAGTTGCGTGATCCACTTAACAATTAACAGGCAACGGATCGCGAAGATTCCTTTGATTAGCTGCCCAACAATATTTACATTTTGTTAATGAGCACAAATGTATTACTAGGATGTTGGTTATTTTTTGTTATGGGCATGGAAAACTGTTATTATTTAGCCGAGTGTGAATATTTAATAAAAAACTGCGACTGTGCATAAATAGAGTGTGAACTATTCGAGTAAATAACGAAAGTGAAATAAAAATAGGCGTTTTTATGTTTAATGGATTTCTGTGACAACACTGTGAACCGAATTTAATTTTGTACGGATGGATACCATTATCTTATCGGCAAAAATCGATGAAGAAATTAATTAAATAATGCTATTTTCGTCTGCGACCGGAATATGATGGTGACTAGTCAGTTTTTAGACCTTTTGGTGAACACATGTTATTTTACTTACAACCCATTATCGTTATTAAAAGCTCTGCAAGAAATTATGTATGTGTTATGTGGGAACCCCGCCGCCTTTATAATTGGGTCTAGGTGGTTTCACATCATTTCATTGTAAAAAATGATGCAATGAAGTCGTAATTTGGTAAATATTATATTTAGTTGTGCAGATAAATGCCCTAAGGTCGTCCAGTATTAGTAACACCATTGTTCTTGTGGGCTGTACAATTTTACTGGACCATTGTTGACAAACAGTTTCATTGTTTTACGGAACAGTTGCACCGGAACAGTTATACGTCATTTGAAAAATAGTTCTTTTTGTCTGGTCGGTGATTTTTCTGGAATCACGTTTGTGAGGAGAGCAATGCACATTGTGCGAAGAGATCAGTGAACTGCCGATTCAATAGACATTATTCTATTGGCTATTATTATACCTACATCTACATCCACTTGGATGAAACAACAAACGACCAGTCGCTCAAGAAGCAGACAGTTCGCGGAGCACATAAATAGTCCGCTCACGTTTAAGCACCTAAATTCGTTCTTGATGTTTTGCATTTACTTCGGTGTACGGACATATAAGAACAATTGGAAACAACGATTCTATTTAAATATTGTCGTTGTACGTTTTTAACAAGATAAAATTTGATAAAAGCAATAATAATGTATATATGAACACAGATTATATATAAAACAGTAATAATATAAACTTTTTTGAATCACATTTACTGAAGGGATGAAGATGTTGATAGATAGTTGAACACAGTTTTAAACAACTCAAAAGATATGAGCATTACAATGTTGTCTATATTTATAATTAATAAACAGCTATAATTTAAAGTAAGCTGTGTTATTTTCTTTATTCGTAGTATAAAAAGACTGGAGCGAGGTATCTAATTACTTTTCATGCAGCAAATTATTAGTGAGGAAATTATAAAATAGCTTACTCAAATAGAATAATTAAATTAGATCCAAAACAAGATGTGAAAAATTGATATATTATATAATAAGGACATACTGTGTACTATCAATCTAATAAAAATTTCTGGAAAAAAATTAATAACTTCTAAACTATTGGGTTTAGATGTAGAAAATGGTATGTCCATTTTATTTGCAATTATATGTAGAATTTAAAATTTCAAAAATATACAAGGCGTTCTATTGAAAATAGCAAAGTGTATGGTACTTTGGTGGTAATTGAAAATTGTTCAAAATAAATTACAAAAGTAGTCAGGATATATGTGCTATAAAAATTTCAAATCAAAGTTCCCTCTCTCCATAAGTTTCTAATGAATAACCTTGTATAAGAAAATTGAAAAAAAAAAAAAACAAATTTTCATGCCTAAAATTGATGTTATTTTGTTAATGTCGAAATATACGAGAACAAATGAAAAAATATTCTACTTTATCCTTATGTTCATAAAAGATAAAATTTGATAAAATTATTAATAATACAATAGGTTAAAAATATACAAAAAAATACGAATAAAGTGATATAAAAATGTAATAATGCGAACTTTTTAGCATAATACATAAAAATTTGCATAAGAGATGCCAGATAACAGCGGTTTCCAGTTATATATACAAGTTTAGAAAACTATCGCTTATAAATTATGACGACCATAATGTTTACCAGTAATATATTCAAGTCATAAATTAATTAACATTTGTTATAATTTAAAGTACTTCATATTAAAATTACTATTCCATAAGTGTAGTGTAGAAAACACTCGTCGCATAATAACATATAAAATGTAAGATCAATTTACAAGTTAAAGTATTTAAAGAATTTTTCTTCCAATAACATATGGTTCAAATGCCTATAGTGACTAGTAATTAAAGTAAAATTATGGAGTGGACCTTTCCTCTTCTGCCCCCGTTTAAAGCCATTAATCAATTCTAATTGCATCAATCAGTACTCTGTTTATATCAATCTAATCAGATAACAAGTTACCTGTCACAAACACTTTTTAATTCGAGTGCATTTGTCGCAAATTAAAGAACCGCTTTCACCTTTAAAAATCACCTAAATATCCGCGTTTAGAGAACGACTGTTAAAGGTCAGCGTATAGGGACCGAACAGACGTGTAGTTCCGGTTATCCGGACGAACCGGATGCGCTCGGACCTATTTATAATAACGTTAATGTCACCGGAATTGCGGTTTACGAGACTCACTTTCACACACACACATTCATAGACACAGGTAAATCGAAGGGTGATGTTGTATTTATGGAAACCGGGGTGAAAACCGGTATGTGCGAATATTGATTATTTTAATCAAAAAGCTTACCTTGTAGTGATTTCAACGATGTGCTAATAATAATCTAATTCTACCGTCGGCCGTAAGAATTAAATTTAATCTTATCAGATGTGCCACTATTAAAAATATCTATCTAACTTTTTATTATTTGTCCGAGATAAAACGCATCGATGTGGCAGAATGAAAATTCGTGAGTGTGTGATTACATAAATGCTAAAATTTTATGCAACATTTTCTAAGAACAAAGTAATTATTAGAAAATGCAACGTTTCAACTTCCGTCCATTGTAACGACCAGATTTCGTGTTAACAGGTTCTGTACAGAATTCGGCAGATTGTACCATTAGTTTATAAATAGATTTTACAATTTTGAACATTTCGAAACAGTTATATTTTTTAATTGGCTACTCGAATTGATTATGGAAACTATTACAATGGAGCCATCAATTTAACTTCTGATACGTGGATACAAATTTAATTAAAAATAACTTTTGCTAAAAAAGTATGAAGTAATTATAAAAACATCACTTACTTATGTGGTCTATTACTGATTATACAGTGTGGCCCATTTGAGAGTGGGACACACTCACTGTCCGATTTTGACAAACTTTTTTTCAATTGTAAAGCATGAAAATACCATGGGTAATTTTTGGGCGTGGAAATTGAAGAAATCATAGTTGAATTTTAAATTTTCATAATTAATCATCTGCTGAAATTACCCCAGAACAATTGATAAATATAATCATGAACTTATCTAAAGATACAATAAATGAAAGAATTAAACAGTGAATTGATGGAAGTAAATAAAATTGAATATTAAGGCTATTAGTATTATTAACATATAGTTTTATATTTCAATATTCTTGAAAAATAAGATCATTTGTGCTATTTTTGATGGTTTATTCCATAGGCTACTTAATTAAAAAAAATAAATTCATAAAAATAATGTGAATTTTGGTATACCCATATCAGGGGTGCCTAATCCAGAGGAGTAGTTAGATAAAAAATTTGCTAGTATAATTTCTTCAATTTCCATACCTAAAATTTACCCTGTAAGCTTTGGTTTTGTGCCAAAAAACTTTGTCTATAAGTACATATTTTCATGCATTACACTTAAAAAAAAAAGTTTATCAAAATCGAACAAAAAATACAAATTTTACGGGGGTGTTCAGCTTTCAATTGGATCACACTGTATATAATAATAAAACTAACTGATATTATTAATGTGACAGAAAGCTATCCAAAATAATATTTAGAAAAAAATGTTAATAAATATGATAAAAGTTAATAAAATAACAAATCAGACGATTAAATTTTTTATTGTCTTATCTGATATATCTTTATCATCATTATATTTATATACATTTATGAGTTCTAGAAATCTAGAATTTATTGCACTACCATGAAACTGAAACTAAACTGGACATAGTAAGACAGAACGACTTAATCATTACATTAATGAAAAACTTTGTTTGAATTGAGAAGTCGACGAATGGAACAATATTTAATCAAGATTGTCACCCAGTTTTTATTATCATTGTTATCATAATGTAATATATCACAAATTTATCAAATTATAATATAATGATTGATGGTAATTTTCAAGTATGTACTTGCAAATTTAGTCTTATTTCTGGAAATAATAGAGTTAAAGTGGATTTACTGAATCAACAGTAACAAATGTTTATTTTATTATTTTCTAAACTAACAATAAAATGACACATCTAATTAATCTAAAAATAATCTCAGTCATTCATACGGCTTTAAGCAAGTCAAAAATCATTGATAATAACATTTCCACCTACAAAAATCACTGCCGCAAATTTCGATAACACCTGATAAAAAACCATGAAACGTGGCCGCGGGCTTTCAAAATTGCCAGTTTTTCCCTACAAATCCATTCAAATCGGGATGAAGGCAGCGGGAGCGCCGCACACACACACATTCTCCGCTCCCTCCCACGACAATTGCACATGATTGTGGTTTAATCATTTTGACATTTATACCGTGGCGATTTTTTTACCTTGATCATCTGAATAATCGAACCGCCGGCTTTTTAACGTCCCCGACAAATTGCAGTTTTATTCGGTTTTATGTGGCAGATTAAGTTATGTTTTTGGTAGATTGCGGTTTGTTGCTAACCTGTTTCGTAAAATCCGTCGGTCGTCCAAACAAAGCACCAATTAAAAAAACTGACACAACCACCTGCACGAACACCTAGCCCGCTTCTGACAAGCTTTTGAACTCTGTTTATGTCCCACTGCGCAAGATTAGTACGACTTGATGTTTGATGAGGACCGCAATGTAATTATTTAATTTTATTAGATGCGTAAGTTCTAAAAAAACCAAGGGGCGACTTATTTTTGAATTTTTATGATATATTTTCGTATCCGTTACTAAAAATTCCAATAATTATGGAGAATTTCTTCTAGGTGTTATCTGGGTTGCCATTACAGTTGGATATCAACAGGTGGTTGAACCAAGATAAATCCGTTTTATTATTTGATTTTCTCTGCTATAAATGAGTTGAGATTATTATGTATAAACATACAAGAAAAGTAAGTGCTTTTAAAATTTTAGTACTATACAAGTTATTAAAATATATTAAAACTATTATATGGAACTACTTGACTGTATGCCAGTACTACCTTGATGTGTGTGCTATGCATCCGGCCAACTATTATAATTTTATTCTTTAAAAAATTGCGGATTTTTTTATTTTTCTGTGGACAAAATTATAGCAATAATATTTATTATTTATATTAAATAATTATTTGTTAGAGTACTTCTAAAAATGTTTGGTCATTGGTCAAATTGGAAACAGTAATAAAAATTATAATTCAGCTTTATCAAGACCGAGAGAAATACCAAATTCCTACTGCTAAAGATGGTGACAAAAGCGTTATAATTTGACAATGGTTTTCTCGATCCAAAGTTGGTCTCTTAATTTAAGTAGAGGATAAAATGGATCCTTTTCAATACAAGGACATACTGGATAACACCGTGTTTGTTGAGGAAGAGTCACACGTCTAAAATGATTAAAGAATGATTTCTAAAGAAAAAAATAATTTTGCTTGAATGGCCGTTTCAGTACCTCGATCTAAATGCTATTGAGCACATTTGAAAGGTATTAGACCGTCGCATCCTAACAAAAAATATTAGAAGCAAACAAGCACTTCTTCAAACTATACTGGACAGTGGCAAAACAATCTCTTTGACATATTGCCGAGACTGGTGATTCTATGCCTAAAAGATGCCAAAACAGAGATAGAAGCCAAAGGTTACACCACAAAATATTGAAATATTTGAGTTATTGTAAATTTTTTATGAATATTAATAAAATATTCCATTTTTCTCAGACCAAATTGATATTTTATTTAAAAAAAATTGTGAATATAATGATCATTGTGATTAATGGACCGATCTTATGGTAAATTAGATTTGTTCACATTTGTAACAAAAAAATAAATATTACATACTTTTTTCCACTACCAGCTCAATTAAGAAACATTTTATAGAATAAGAATATAATAGTTTGTATAATACATTATAAAACAACAGTTAATATTTAATATAATACAATAATATTAAATATTTAGTTATGACTATAATATTTTTTATATTGGTTATAATAATGTCCGCTTGTGTATGTATCTTCAAATAATTATAATTAAAACTCGTATTAGTTTTGTAATATTTATTTACAAGAGTATTTACAATATTTTACCTACAATTACTTTACATGTATTCATTTATTGAGGTTATTTATTATAAATACTTCTCCTGTCCGCTATTCTCTCAGGAATGATTGTACAGTTTTATGTACATATACATAATGTGAACACTATTTGATATAATATTTAGTTGGTCCAGGATATATGATTCAATAAGTTTAAGGGAAGTTTATAATAGACGAAAGAAAAAAAACGATAATAACGACGAACGTGACACATCAATATGAATATAACAAAAAAGTATAAGAATAATTAATGATAAATGTCAATAATTGCACAAAAACTGCAACTCAACCTCTTTTCGCATTCACCCGTCCTGTCATCCATCCTCAAAACGCATACAAAAGAATGTCCTCAAGTTTGTTTCTGATGCGGAACAATCGCTGTCGGTTGTGTCTTGAAACATTGGAGCAAGAATCCGGTGTAGATCACGAAAGCGACTCCAATGGCGAGCAGCGCGTACATGAATATGTTTAGTTCCGGTTGTCGGAATCTGTTTTTGCGCAGCCATTCCAGAACGTCGGCCTCAGAATGCAGATCGCCTCTGAATATGCTAGGGAAACGTTTCCGGAAGTACACAATTGCTGGGAAATGGGTCACACCCCATTTACGGGCGTATCGGGCGTCCGCCATCTTCACGAATGTTATGTCGAAGTTGTCCGTTTCGCTGTCGATGTTCTCCAGTTTTTCCATTATGATCCTGCTTTCGTCATTGTTCAGTTCGTCTGAAATTAATCCAAAGTCAAATTATAAGTGTCTTATTAGATCGGAAGACTACTTACAGAAAAATACGGTGACGAATTCGTTCTCCTCCAGCAGTTTTTCCAGCATCTTCTTGTTAACTTCCTCGATTTCATTCTTAATTTCGAAGACGTCCTGGCTAGTCAACCAGTCAAGGACGCGGTCGGCTTGAGTTAAATCTCCATCGTAGACCATCGCGGACTTCTTTCTAAAGTACATGAGCGCAGGCAAAGTGTGCAAACCTTGTTCAGCTGCCGCTTCGGCACTGCAAATCTTGACGAAGTCGATTCCGAAGAGATCAGCTTCGCCATCGATTTGTTCCAAGTTTTCTAGGATCTCCTCACACTCCGGACAATCGTCGTCATCTTAAATAATGCATTCAATTATGTATGAATTATTAATAATTAAATAGGATATCTTACAGTAAAACACAGCTAAGAAAGGTGATTCGTTTAAAAGTCTTGCCAACATTCGGTCGTTAACTGACTCGATTTCGTCAGCAAGTTCCCTGTTATCATCGTCAATAAGCCACTCCAAAACGGACTGTTCGTTTTGCATATCGCCTTCAAACAACAACGGATTCCCGTTACGGAAGTAGACCAAAGCAGGGAATGTTTTGATGCTGTATCTCTTCGCCAGTTGAGGATCTTGTATCCTCACCAAATGAATACCGTAAACGTCGCATTCGTCGTCAATTTTCTCCAATTCCTCCAGAATCTGGTCACATACGTGACAGTTCTGCTTGTAGAAGTACACGGCTAAGTATTGACTTTCTTCTACTAAATTTTCAAGCATAACTCTTGTGATAAGTTCAATTCTGTCTTCGGTTCGCTGTTGGATTAACCATTGGAGCACCTCCTCCTCTTCTTCTAAGTCTCCTTCGAACACTCCTCCGGTTCCCGTTTCAAAATACATGAGCACTGGAAAATCTGTGGCACCATATTGTTCTGCGATTCGGATGTCGTTTGTTTTCACGAATTTGATGCCGTGCCTTTCGCAGTCATCGTCTATGTTCTCGAGTTCTTCCAAGATTTTAGAGCACGATTCGCAATCGGTGCCATCTAGAAAAGTTATTGTAAGGTTTAGTTGGGTAAGAACTGGCAAATGTTTAGGGATATATAAATCACAACACAAAGTAAGCAGATTCATAAATAAAAAAATACCTAAAAATTTTAATTAAGCAACATTAAATTATATCTAACCATAAAAACTGTATGAGCACTCTTGAATTGTAATCGGTTACAGACAACTAAATAAGAGAGGAGTAACTAAGAAAATGACACACAGATCTGTAACAAACTACGTAAATTAAAAAAAAATAATCGAGTCCTGCTTCGTCCATGTATGTAGATACTCCTCGCGGGGGTAGGAAACATTACATCTAAATACTACGGGGAAAAGTACCGTTACTTTGAACATCTTCTTCCGACGTCTTCTGTTTTTGACCCTTCCGACCGGGGTGCTGAATTTTTTCGCACAAATCGCAAAATGTCTTGTTCCCTGCATAGATACATCGAATGCAGATTTGTATTTGTTAGCTTTCATAAGCGCTGTTAACTGATCATAACCACAACGATACTTACAAAAGTAAACAGCCAGTGCTTCCTCTTTGTCGATCAATGTTATCAGTTCACTTCCTTCAGTATCTTCTATAATGTCCCCAGATGGATCCTTTTGTGTCAGCAACCAGGACAGTATCAGTTGTTCATCGTACAAGTCTCCAGCATAAATAACAGGTTCTTTTGAGCCACTTTTGAAGAATAGAATAGCAGGCAAGGCAAAAACTCCTAGTTCCTTAGCCATCATTTTATCGTCGATTTTAACAAAGTTGATTCCCGCTGAATCGGCGTCGTCGTCAATGTTCTCTACTTCCGCCAACACCCTTGGACATTGCTTGCAATCTTGGCTATCTACAAAAACATTCTTACGTACAAACCTGAATGAAATTCATCCACCTAACACCTACAAAGAAACACTGCGACGTAATCAGATCTCTGTCTAATCTTCTCAAACATTTTCCTGTTGACTCTTTCAATGTGATCGGTGAGTTCCATGTTCTCCGGATCGGTGAGCCAATCGAGGAGTTCCTCCTCGTCATCGATGTCGCCATCGTAATTAATGGACTTTCCTTTTCTGAAATACGTAACACCTGGTGGGTTTCTGTAGCCGTATTTCTTCGCCATCAGACGGTCCTTCATTTTAACGATTTTTATGCCGTATTCGCTGGCTTCGTCGTCGATCAGTTCTACGTGTCTCAGTATTCTTGGACTATCCGGGCTTTCTTCTTTATCTATAATGTTTCTATTTGTATCAAGGAATTCGGGGTTTGCGGTCCCAAATTCCTTATTAATTTTACTAACAGACAATATGAATGTTTTCCTTTTGAAGTCATAAAATAAAATGAAAGAATCATTCATACTGAATATTAGCAGATTATAAATGATGTGAAATAAAATAGTAAATAAAAAATTTCTTACAGAAAACGACTGCTAAGAATTCCTTAGTGTCGATATATTTAAAGAGCGTCTCCCTATTAATTTCTTCAATACTCTGATCATTTTTTTGATCCGTCATCCACTCCAATACTTCAGTTTCATCGTGCAAATTTCCTGTGGAAATAACTCATATTTGCTAAGATTTCTTGCAGGCACAATTAAAAAAATATATAAATCATTGTATATAATGAAATATAAAAGTTTTGGAATGGCTGAAGATTGAACAGTTTCACTTACCGCTCCATAATTGTCATTTTAATCATTCTTTAATTGGCTGTGTTAAATAAAAATTGAAATGGAAATTATTTTTTTGGGATATAAACAACCGATAATGGTTAAACATCGGGCTGCCGGATGGAAAAAGTCGAGAGTACTGCAAGGCACATCGAACCATATAAACTAAAGAGTAAACAGTAATAAAAACAATTTATTGTATCTTAATAATTTACACGTGTGTGGTGTTATGTACATGCGAGGTGGTGACGGCAGTGAATGTAGCGCTGCGCCTATCTTTTAATGATAACAGAACATCTCCGAATATCAAGTCATGTATGCAAACACGTAGAACCATTTCGTGCGTATTGTGAACGTTCAGGATGTCTGGTTATTATTAAAGAGACTACATTAATTACATATGTACATATCTACATGCACTCGACATATATAGCTACATAAAAGTTAAATGACTATTGTCGGTATTTACAAATCAAGCTACTAACAGTTATAATAATAATAAAAAATGAATATTGTCTACGTAACGTCCAACGAAGGGTGGGTTGCAGAAAATTGCAACGTGAAGAGTTTCGGGGATGGTCGTCGAAAGGATGCGTCAGAAAGAAGAGAGTAAGTTTGGTAGTTACGTAAACAAGAAAGCTTATAAAATAGATAACAGTCAAAAAGGATGACAAAGATATATAATATTTTCGTTTTGATCAATAAACCAATAACTAACACAATAAGTTCACTCGAAAGCCTTAACAACAGCAGACTAGTTTTGGTGATAGTAGAATTGACTGGGATCCCATCGTGTCCGAATAGGTTTACGCTTCACCATGGAAAAAGTGATGGAAAATTGGTTGATTAAATTCCATTACCTACCACCAGGTGATATATTTACCAATCCCCAACAGTCCTCCTTTCTTCCCTTTGCCTTTCTCCTGCTTCGCAGGCAGGTTCTTCTCCTTGGTGAATTTGGTGGGATGGTTGGCTTTTGAAACGGTTTTCATTGGAGACTCTGGTGGAGTCTTTTCTACTTTCTTGGGAGCTGGTTTTGGGGTGGGTTTCGGAGCGGCGGCCACTTGTTTCGACCTGCCGATTTTCGGTTGCAACTTGGCAACTTTACTTCCACGACTTGGGCGACTCGGGCAGCATTGATACGGTTCATAGACGGGACCCGAAGGTTTGCCTCCTTTGCCCCCCATTCCAATGTAGAAACAGCCATCCCCTGCAGCAGGAAACATAATGTCAGAATTCACTCAAACCATAGAAGAATTAGAAACAGAAACGTGATCGGAATTATTAAAGAGAGAGCGTTTAGCTGTTAGTAACTTAAGTGGTACAAATAGAGGAGTGAGTCTGACACTATGTCCTGCATGCAGCGTTGAAGGATAGACATGCACAGACTAGGACACCCACTCCAAGAAGCGACTACACCGTTCCAGTTCTGCCGGGTTTGGGTCTGCTGTATTTACTACCTCAGCCACAGATCAGTCGGCGACTTCAATTCGATAGATCATCTGTCAACTCACAACTCTGCACAGCCAAATATTAAAAATGTACAACGTTTTTCATCATCTCTTTATTTATTTTTTATATTGTGGTTACATTTGGACAGTCTCAAAGAGATACAATAAAAGTGAAATGGATAAAAGGAAGGGGGAAACTATTATTAGTTTTAATTCTCATAAGATTTTGAATTTTTTCTGCTGCCTGTCTTATATCACATAAAAATACCTTCCTTAATTCTAGGTCGTGAAGAGTTGAAAAAATGACAGAAGATTCATCCGAATTGATCCATCACCCAACCGGATCTTGGATCTACCACACCATCTGCCGCTTCTTTACCTGAAACGAATCCTTTGACTAATTGGTCGAATTTGAACTTGTTTACGCCTTTCAGAACTGCATTATTGTCGTCGTCATCGTCGTCGTCGTCGTCGTCATCGTCGTCTTCGTCGGAATCATCTTCGTCGTCATCATCATCATCATCGTCGTCGTCGTCATCATCATCATCATCATCATCATCACTGTCATCATCATCCTCATCATCCTCATCACCTAGGACATTATTGCAACATGCAGCAATCATGCAACGCACTCACCCATACCAGCTAAGCCAATTATGTATTTGTTTAATTTTGTTTTTCTCGACTTTTTACAATATGCCTGACAGATTTTTAGATAGACAAGAAAAGTTACGTGAATTAATTCGATTAGATTAAACTATTAAACTAAATTAT
This sequence comes from Aethina tumida, assembly GCF_024364675.1. NCBI lineage: Eukaryota > Metazoa > Arthropoda > Insecta > Coleoptera > Nitidulidae > Aethina > Aethina tumida. The sequence goes on along the minus strand of NC_065437.1, from coordinate 14,372,619 downwards.
TCTTACTTTTCTGTTCAACTAGCCATTCCAGAACTTTGTCCTCGTTACTAAGATTTCCTATAACATGTCACCGATTAATACCCTTAATACCAAACAAATATACATATTAACGATGATTAGTTGGTCATTTCAACATTATATTTAATTAAAAACTGACCAACATTTCATCGAGCAAACATATTAATATACTTACTCCTCGGCAAAATTTTCTATCCTGCTAAGGAAATGAATAAATGCAAACCACTCAAACACACAATCAACGCTTACCATCGTACATAATTGGTACTCCGGTTTCATAGTAGACCAATGCTGGAAAACTGAAGATACCGATTTCAGACGCTAAACGTGCGTCCTTTGACTTCACGAACTGGATACCGTGTTTGTCCGTGTCGTCATCGATGGTCTCCAGTTCCTCCAAAATATCGTCGCATTCGTCGCAGTCATCTGTATAGAATAGAACTGCGAGATGTTCTACGTCATTGATCAAAACCTAAATCAATAAAAAAATAATATTTCGTTCAGACAACAGTGTTTAACCAATTACTTGAAGAGTTTTTCGGTCTACGTTTTCAATAACATCGGGGGCGGAGTCTCTCAAACTCAACACCCAATCCAAAATAGCTTCCTCGTGCATCAAATCACCAGTGTAAATTTCCCTGAATCTGTTCCTGTAGAAGGCCACAGCAGGAAGCGATTGAAGATCGTATTCTTTTTGAATGCCTTCGTCGGAGATCTTGACGAAATCGATGTCCTTGTCTTCACATTCGTCGTCGATGTTCTCCAACTCCATCAGAATCTTTTGAGACCTCTTATCACCTTCTTTATCTACAATAGTTTATTTTTTAGACATGTTTAACGATTAAAATATTAATAAGTTCATACAAAAGTAGACGACGACGTGTTCATTTTCGGACAAGATCTTCTCCAGCATCCTAGCGTTAACCTCTTCAATGCGGTCGGGAATTTCCAAAGTATCTTCATCAGTGAGCCAAGCAAGCACTTCATCTTCATCATTGATATCTCCGGGGTAAACTAGAGGTTCTTTGTTGCGGAAGAACACTAGTTTAGGGAAGCTCTTGATGCCATATTTTTTAGCCAAAACCAAATCTTCGGTGGTGACGAAAATTATACCGTTTTCATCCAATTCGTCATCAATGTTTTCGAGTTCGTCCAAGATATTGTCACATTTTTCACCTTCCTCGCAGTTGCCGCTGAAGTAAACGACCACGTATTCGTGTTCTTGGATCAAATCGTCCAGGATTTCGTCTGTGACTTCCTCGATAGTTGCCGTTTGTTTTTGTTCAATGAGCCATTGGAGGACTTCGTCCTCATTCATCAAATCGCCTTCATAGAGTGATGGAATTTTGTCTTCGAAGTAGATGAGGGTAGGCAAATGATCGATTCCATATTCCTTAGCTTCTGCATCATTGTCAATTCTTACGATTACAATTCCTTCTTTCTCCAAATCATCGTCGATGTTCTCCAATTCATTCAGCACTCTGATGTCTTCTTTATCATCTTTGTCGTAGAACAAAACGGCTAAGTATTTGGTGTCGTCGATAAGTTTGTCCATCATCTCGTCTGTGATATCAGGAATTTCAGAGTGACGTTTTTGATGCATCAACCAGCCGAGTAATTCTTCCTCTTTAGTTAAATCACCTTCGTACAAATGGGGAATTTTGTTCTCGAAGAGCACCAAACTGGGGAGTTGATCAATTCCATATTCTTTAGCCTCATCGTCATTGTCGATTTTCACAAAGACTATATTGTTCTGATCGCACTCGTCGTCAATGTTTTCCAGTTCTGCAATTACCTTTTGACTCTTCTTTTGATCTTTGTCGTCTGAAAAATACATGTGATTATAGATAATTTTAAATAACTAATGATTACAGTGTCGTACAGAATAATACGGCAACAAATGGTTTCTTCTCAAGAATAATATCCAACATTTCGTCAGTGACATCCTCGATTTCATCGCTCTTGAGCTGGTGTTCGAACCACTTGAGTACTTTGTCTTCGTCCTCGAGATTACCCTCATAAAGAGTTGGGATACCACTTTCAAAGTAGACTAAAGAAGGAATCTTTTCAATACCGTATTCTTTAGCTTCGTCATCGTTATCAATCTTAACAAAAACGATTCCGAGCTTATCGCATTCGTCGTCAATATTTTCTAGTTCGTTGAGGACCTTCTGAGATTTCCTGTCATCATCATCATCTAAAACAATTTTATTCGATAGCATCGTGTTATAAAATTAATTAAAAAATGTTCTTACAAAACAGCACGGCCAAAAATTTGGATTCCGCAATAAGTTTGTCGAGCATCTCATCAGTTACGTCCTCGATTTCGTCCTTTTCGAGTTGCTGCACTAGCCACTCCAGCACCTCCTCTTCTTCCTCCAGATCGCCGTCGTAGACGTTGGGAATGCCCTTTTCGAAGTAGACGACCGCCGGCAACGAGTCAAGGCCATATTCATCAGCCGCGGCCGGATCGTCGATTTTGACGAACTGGATTCCGTACTTGTCGCAGTCGTCGTCGATGTCCTCCAGGTCGTCAAGGGTTTGAACGGAGTCTTCTTCATCGTGGTCGTCTATAAAAAAAAGTCCTTGAAGAGGTAATTAACATTTAAGAGATGATTATATTACAGAAGAGGACGGCAAGATGATCTACACTGGTGATAAGAGTTCCGAGTGTTTTCAAGGTCACGTCTTCAATCACGTCGTCTTCATCACCTGTACTTTTATGCTGGACTAACCACTCTAATACATCATCTTCCTTTTGTAGTTCGCCTGAAACATATTTAATTAATATCAAGGTTGTTACCTTGGTGGGTTTGTGAGTAAGTTTGCTTGTTGGCCGGACTCGTAGAGCCCCATAACAATGTTTACTTATAAGTTGGCACAAAAGTTTTCAACACCTACATGTTTGTTAACATTTAAGTCATGCAAAACATCTCAAAAGATAAAATTATATCCATCACGTCACAGTTCCATGATGGTGTGATGAAACATGATACGGAAATAAAATTACCTTCGTATATGATTGGGATTTGATGTCTGTAGTATACGAGGGCTGGCAATGTTCCCAAGTTGTATTCTTCTGCAAGAGCTTCATCGTTGATCTTCACGAATCCGATGCCCAGTTGGTCGGCCTCGTCGTCGATGTTTTCCAATTCTTGAAGGACTTTCGAACATTTTTTACATTCCGGCTTGTCTGTATGAAATAAAACTCGTTAGAATTTAATTCTTCAAGCAATGATAATCAAAAAGCGTATTTAAGCCAGGGATTTAGAAAGATATCTCTATAGGAATGTGTGTAAATTGGATTGCCTATCTTGGGTCTCCTTGAACCAGATATTTTTTTAACCACTAAAGGTTTAAAAGTAAAAACTTTCTGATAACATCTTGTTCAATGTTTCCGAAACAACGGTGCGTTTTGTTCGTGGCACATTTTTTTCTCAACGAAAAATCGTTGCCTAATTGCTGATAAATCGGAGGTATTCCGTTGGAAATATTTTTGGCAGAACGGAGTGGTTCACATGAAATTATTGAGATATATATTTAGCACAGCGCCAGTTATACAAATTTTACAGTTTCATTCATTTGCATTAGCGGTGGAAAATGTACAATTAATAATGGAATTGTTTGGGTAAATATCTTATGCCCAAACAATTTGGATAATACGACTATTTTAATTTATTTTCAAAAATATTTACTACTTGGATAAACTGGAAAAATCTGACTACACAAAAATTTAAGTTATAAAATCCAGTGAAGGAACGGGTAAACAGTGTCTCATTGCTTAACAAATTTTTAGATTTCCAAATTCTTTCAAAGCAATTCCTACATAATTTTATAAGCTTGTTCCAAAAATAGTTTAGGGGATTTGCGAAATGACGTGGAAAGTTTCAACAGTTACAAAAAGATTTTTTGTGTGTTTTCATCGTACGCTACTACCTACAAATTATAAATAGATATTGTCAAAATAAACCGCTCCAAGAATAAAAATATTACTTTGTAATTTCTAAATAAATACACACTTGTTTAGTTAACAATATCCATCAAATAACTTTGGCGAAACATTGTTTGAAAAATTACAAAACTATGTTGAATGCCCAATTTTTCAATCCGGGTTAATTAATTCACAGACGAAATAAACGCAGACAAATTAATTAGTAGGAACATTGACAAGCGAAAGAACGTGCAAGAACATGCAATAAATAATATTGAATGAATCTGATTCAATAATGTTTTAGTTCATTGAGGGGGCTTGAACATTTCACTGAATCATACCACTTTCATTTTTAATAATTGCTTTTCATGGTTATGCAAAGGTTTTTGGCAATGTTGTCAGTTTACAGATAATTGTAAAATGAGTGGACGAAACTTGGCAATGTTTTTCGAAGGATAGTAGTCCTGTGTTACACCAGTAATTGACTGTAATAATTCACTGATATTATTTAATGGTTGCATCTGTTCGAGGCAATTTATTTATAACAAAGGCTTGTAGGCGGCAGGAATTTTGCTTAGAAAAATCCACAGTGAAGTAACTAAGGACAATTCCCGTTTAATTAATTTGATTTTAATTTAGTATAAATTAAAAAGGCACCAATTAACATTCATAAACGTTGTGAATTATGTTTTTTTAAAATGTCTAGAAACATTTTTATATTTATCAGTTAATGAAGCGACTCAATGTCGGAACATAATAATGGTATGTTACGATGTAAACATTTTACTACAAACATTTCCTACGCGTTTCTGAATTTTATTTGATTTATATTTTCGACCTGGTTGTTTATCTAATTTTATTGAAATCGTGCTGAATTAAATAAGTCACTCTGTAAAAATATATAAAGATATGTTAATGTTTTATTTTACATAAATATTCATTTGTATGATTTGATTCAGTGATGATTTAACTGGGGTATATTTGTTGTGTACTTACTAAGTCCTCCCTTGGAACATGTCTCAGCATCTGGACCTGTGGTACAATCACACACTCGATAATGAAGTGGTTAACACATAAAAACATATCTAAAACTATGTTATTACACCGAAATCTATCCACATTGACAACAAAACTATTTGTTTAAATGCTGCACTTCCATAATTATTTATTTTTATACAGTAATTTGAGGAGGTGCATTTCATGTATCCGATTATTGACAAATTGAAAACCAATACGTTTCGGTAGTTCGACATAAATTTGCACCAAACTGGTACTTACAGAAGAGAACTGCCACGAAGTCGGTCTCTTGGACGATCTTGTCTAATATTCTCGCGTTCACTTCTTCAATACGGTCTGGCAGATCCATCGCTTCCAAGCTGGTCAAAAAGTCCAGGACGTTTTCCTCGTCCATCAAGTCCCCTGTAAAACACAATAAACATTCTTGTCATCTTGTACAGGTTATTTTTAGCTTTCAGCAATTATCGAGGATTTTGCTAAATGGATTTGTATTGATTTGCACCATTTTCCAGTGGTCGAGAATAGATTTTAAATGATACCAATGCGTGTATTATCATTTAGAATGACATACAAACATCGTTGGCATCGAATCAAAATTGCTTGGTATAAATAAATTTTATATTTTCTCTTTTTTTCTATTGTTGAATGCGAAGACCAAATATTTGTAAGGTTTCGTTAGTAAGACACGTGTTATTATGTAAATATTAAGATTTTCATTCAATTATGTGTCTAATTAATGGAAGTTTTTGACTAAGTATAATCTATCAATTCCTAAACAAATATATGTAAAACATGGAAACCTACTGTTTAACAATTTTTTTGTAATTTATAAATATTTGTATTAACAACAAGTATATTTATTTAATATTATCTAGATAGATAATTTAATATATGCCTGCTTTTTTTAATCAAACAAGGACACTCATTTTTTTTGGTAATGCTCTTAATATCAAAAATCATTAATAATATATAAAATATTTCTGAGTTAAGAAAAATCGATTAAATATAAAGGTACGTTTTCTAATAATAACAAATATAGATTACTAAAGACAAAAGACATGTGTGCTAATTTGGTCTTAAGCTAAATGAGATATTATGAAGCGCCATTCAGCTAGATAATGTACGGACTCTGAAACTGAAAACTGTGAGTTCTATTAATAAAATCGGTCTATTATAACGTCTAAGCGAGGTCTTCATTTGGATGAGCTCACATTTATATTGACCTACAATCAGTTAAATGAAATTGAAGCTTTATTTTGTTTTTGTTCGCTTTCATTCACTCTACAAGTTATAAATTTATCTTATCTTAATTTACAGTAGTTGAAAAAATCCACTCTTCAAACAGCTCCATCTTTTTATAAACATGTTTCTCAACGTCCAACCAAAATATACATTACAAAACTGAATTCCAAATAAAAAAATTGTATATAGTACTTGGTTAGATGTGATTAGATTATTTAATGCAACCGAAAATAACGTGTCCCAATTCTTGTACCAAAAACCAAAGACAGACGTTTAGAAATAGATTAGACATTGAAAATTTCGTATGGAAATTAATAAAACCGTTCTAAATTTAACTTGGTTTATTTTTTTTAAAAAACAGGTTGTTCATCTCCGTCATGAATCGCTTACCTTCGTAGATGATGGGTTGTTTCTCCCTAAAGTAGGTGAGCGCGGGGAATTTGTTGATGCCATATTGTTTGGCCAGTCGTTTGTCGTTAATCTTGACGAAATCCACTCCGAATGAGTCGGTATCGTCGTCGATCTGCTCCAACTCTTGCAGCACTCGATCGCACGTGGTGCAGCTGCGAGCATCTGTAATCAAATTATTAATTTACCTTTGTTGTACTGTTTATGGTGATGCAGTCAAATGTGAATTATAAATTAGTTTCCAAACTTGATAAAGGAGTTCATTAATAGTCTCTATCAGTTTGTAAATTGGACATGCAGCTTTTGTTAACAAAGTTAACTAACTGCAAGCTTTTGGCATGTTCATAGAAATTTCCGACATACTTAGTAAAAGTAACTTTTATTGATGTGACGACAGGAATATTTGCAAAGTTATATTTAGACTTCGGTGGTATTTAAAAATGTGAAACGTCAAGTCTGATACTAATTTAAGTTACAATATGAGTAATCAGAAATTTTTATAATTATAATAAGCAAAAATATTTTTCAATTTATGTATTTTAATGTAAAAAATATAAAACAAAATAAAAATAATAAAGAATATAACAATGTAATAGGATGCAAACATTTTCTTGTAGGTTAAGATTATGTTGATTGACAATTGACACAATTTATTTTGTTTTAAGATTACGAAAAGAAATGTTTCATTTTATTACATTTATTTTATTTCTTTGATATTCAAAATAATCATTAATAATAATAATAATATTATACTTAAACAAAAAAATTAAATTTGAATAAACAACAATAATTAAAGAAAATTTTTTTTGTTACGTAGAGTTACATTTACTTTAAAATTTATACAAGTTGAATCACTTTTTTTAATTGATTTAACTTAATTGTTTCAATTGAAAATAGGAGATTTTTTTGTAGTACCATTAAACTTGAATCTGTCAATTTTATCCTGCTAATTTGTAACATATTCAATATGTTAATAATATGAGGCATGAAAACAATTAATTTTTTAAACCAAATGTAAAAATATGTCATTATGACTTTATAGTAATCAATTTAGTTTTACAGAGATATTTCATAAATAAAATTTTTTTATTATTAAAGGTTAAAAAAAATGAAAATTGTAGGTGGTCCGTACATATTTATATGCTGATCATAATATCGCATAAATATTTTGAATCAGTTACTTTTAACACCTGTTAAAACCTTCAACAACAATATTTCGCATTTTCACACCTTTAAGCCGGTAAAATGTAAAGCTCAAAATTCTAAAAAACGTTCTACCAATACACATTCACACCGTTAATTATGGGAAGTTAATCAGTGTGTCTTAAAAATAAAACCGGAGGTTGTGTATGTTAGAAACGTGCGCCAGATGTAATGCATGCACGTGTATAATATTTTTTGAAATGCGATCTCCTACGCATGAAGCAATTGGTGTTAAAATAAATAGCGACGTTTTGAAGACCGATTTTTTATACTGAAACTTGGTGATTTTCGCCAGTGGATCGCTTATAATCCGACTGATGCGAAATCGAGGTTAGTTGCTTTCTAAAAATAAAAATATTCTAAAAATTCTGTTTCAAGCGCATTATATAATGGGTTTGTGCTTGTAGTATTTGGGCAAATGCAATCCAGATTTGGACCCTCGAGGTGTTAGAGCGGAGGCAACATGTGGGTATTTAAGGGAGTTTTTTATTTGGACAACCAACGGCCGCCGGTGTCGTTTGGGCCGGACAACTTGTGGAACTATTTTTAAAGACTTCATTATGCTGGTGCTAGATCGCCGTGTTGGAATGGGCGAATATTTATTTTTACAGCACTGTTGCGGGGGCGACTTGACACTGGGTTTTTTTGCGGTGTCGAATGACCGACAAGGGATACGACGGCTGGATGAAGGGGAACGATCGATGCGGCGATCGAACTTATTGACGGACGGGAAACGGATCGGAAACAGGTCGCCGTTGCGATCCAGAATCGGCGGAAACGTGGCGGAATAGAACAAGGCACCACCGCGAGCCAAATCGGGATATGGCATGTTAGAATCCCGGTCGGCTGTGCGACGACACTCAGAACCTTGTGCACTGGGAGTCCGAATCGGAGCGCGGCACTCAAAACACAGTGGTCCCTTCAACGGGGGGGCTGATGGTACTTACACCAGAACACTGCGACGTAGTCCTTCTCGGTTAACACGCGCTCCAGCTGTTTGGCCGTGACCTCTTCGATAACGGATTCCTGTGTTGACGGGGCGCGTTTGGCCGTCGCCAAAGTCACGAGCAGCAGCCACCACCACATGCTGCCGTCCACTGAGTAAAGGCTGGACGTCGCGGCGCGTCCCCACTCCCCCTCCCGCCGGTGCTTGGATGGCTCCCACAACACGACGCTCGACGCCGCCGCGGACGTCCAGATCTGGGACCGCCGTCAGAGCGACCCTCTGGCCTTTGCCGTTTCGGATGGAGCTTCTGCTCCGGTTCCCTCTGATGATCAAAGTCCTTCTTGCACCAGGTCCGCGTTCTGTTCATCTCGTTTCATCAACACCAACACGTTGATATGGATTATCCAGTCGGAAATCGCATAATCGACTGTGAAAATTATCTCTACAATTTATTTTTAAATATTTGTTCTATTTCTACTCAAACCTGAATGTCAAATTTATTAGAAGAAGAAGACTATTTTTATTAATATGGAAATTTAAAATTTTTTTTATACACTTTGTTAGTAACCAATCATATTTTTACTGATTACAATGATTCAAAGTTTATGATTTTTTAATTAAAAAAATAATTCATAATACTAAAAATAATTATCCCTCGCTTGTAACGCAAGATTTAGTGATGTGGAAGGAAAAAATAAATAAAAAAAATAACAAATTTTATCCTACTCTAATAAAGATCCTTTCTTGAGTTTCAGCAAAATAAGAGACACAACATTGGAATTAATATTTCTTAAAGAACTGTAAGAGATAGATTACTACAAGGGGGTCTTCATGCTAGAAGGCCACATTAAAAATAAACTACTATCAGAGAAGAACAGACGAGCCAGAGTTGAGTTTACCAGGTTCCTTTTATACAGCACATTAAATGATTGGAAATCTGGTTTAACCCAAACTTTACCATACTCACTCTTAAACACGGCGACAGGTCGGTAATGGTATAGGGTTGCTTTTTGGTATTTGGAATGGGTCCTCTCCTTTGAATAGAGGGCATCATGGATCGTTTTATATACAGTACGAAAAAAGTTTGATCCATCTGAATCCTGAAAGAGACATTACGTAGAAGAGAAACAGTAAGTCCCCCACTATGTGGCAAACTTTTACTGTCTCTGTCATGCATAATATCTTTCTCTACATTCAGATGGGTCAAACGCTTTTTCTACTGTATAAAAAAATATTGAGGAACAATATGGTATCGTATTCAGATAAAAAATTGCCACTAAAACTTTATTTTCAAGAAGAAAATGACGCGAAGCACACTTCAAAATACAGTACAGCATACAGATAGTACGTATTTTTCAGTTTTTTGTATTTTTTCTTCATATCTTTAAGGTAGCTCAAACAAGCGTGTACTTAGTTTTTGTCACAATTTGTTCAGCAATTTATACTAAACGTTTAACATGCCTAGAGTAGGAAGAAGAAATAATTTTAGCTAATTCAGGGAGTTTGATTGAATAGTGATGGGCCTGCATGAAGCAGGAATTTTGTTTCAAAAAATAATGCGGCATTGGTATTGTAACACTATGTTGGCAGTCATGGAGTGAAGCGCGCAAAAGAGGTACAGCAAGAGGTTCCGGAATGTTTAGAGCTATCTCAGAACCACAAGATTATTGGCCCTAATGGAATTAAACGCGGGGAATGCTGATGAATTTTGGCATTCTATCTGCTTTCCACAGTCTTTTGGCCTACGGATTTATCAGCCTTTTTTTGGACTTATCTCTACCAGCAAACTATACGCGCCAACGTAGAGACTGGTGTATGGAAGGTCAACAGTGAGATGAGGAATGTATTCATATTGTGTTTCGTCATGAATCACGCTTTTGTTTGGGCATGTACGATGGTCATATGTTAGTAAGACGGCCACATGGAAAAAGACGTGATCCGAGCGCAAAGCGATGTGGAGAGTCATGTTCACAACACTATGGTTTTAATGGTAAGGGGTGCTATTGCTTAAGGTAGCAGGTCACCTTTAGTTTTTATTAATGGCAATTAGACGTCAGAGTAATATGTGGATGACGTTTTGTAGTCTTATTTTATTCCCTACATAAAAAAAGATCGGACTAACTTTTCAACGAGGTAATGCCCGTCCACATATTGCCAGAAATATATTAAACTTCCTAGAAACCTCCCATGTGAATTTACCACCCAAACCTTCAGTCCTTTCCTTAGTCGGACATGTGTGGGATACGTTGGGGCGACGCTTAAATCATTTACAGCACCTTCCACGTACGTAATGAACTAACACTTCAGATTCAGTTCGTCTGGGATGAGATACCACGAGAAAATTTCGATAATCTTATTAGATCGATGCCGCGACGCGTTAATGAGTGTCTCAATCAAAGAAGGAGCCCGGCACTATTTAGACTATTTATGCTTTAATATTTTTGTTTAATTTTTAATCAATTATTATTCTTTAATAGGTTAATATTTTCCTAAAAAAAATGGAATAAATCAATTATATCTATGGGTTACGTCTTTTTTTGCACGCAATATAGGTCGAATTATCAAGATATTCGAGTAATCAAAATTCGTGCTATAAAGTAAAATTGCATATAATTTTTAACCTTTAACCTTCGAGTTATCAAAAATGCGAGTTATTGAAGTTCAACTATGTATATAATGTGCTACTTATGGTGGATGAACTTTGCTGATCTTGAATTTTTATTCCTAAGTAATGCATATAAATGATAATGTTGTTTGAAAATAAATAAACAAATTAAATTCTTAGAACACAAAAATCTAATTATTTGCATACATTCTAAAACGATTACAATATTTTAATCTGTTCCTATTCATAAAAATCTAACTGATAAAAATGTTGCCACTAACAACTATGCGTGCACTATTTTACTATCACATAATTCATAATTAAATAAAAATATCAAATAATGAAACCTCTTGTACACACTTTACTTGTAAAATTATACTGATATATATAAAAGTATATATATCAAGTAACAACTACATAAGCTCGTAACAGAAACCTTTCAGTTCTTTAATGTCCTTCCTGAATTACGGACACTAAAATGAGTGAGACGACGAAAAAAGTTGTGGTTGTTGGTGGCGGTTTGGTAACACAATTCATAGTTAAATTGTTAATATACTAATTCAATATATTAAAGGTTGGTGCTGTTAATGCGTGTTTTATGGCTAAAAGAGGGTACGAGGTTCATGTATTTGAACAAAGAGAAGGTGGGTGTATTTTGTATTGTACAATTTCTTTAAAATTAAATTCATCAATTTATTTTAGATATTCGTAAAAACACAAAGGCACAAGGAAAGTCAATAAATTTGGCTCTATCTCATAGAGGTAGAAAGGCCTTAAGAACAATCGGACTGGAAAAAGACGTTTTGGAAATAGCCATTCCAATGAGAGGAAGGCTGTTACACTCTCTAAGTGGGGAAACAAAATCTGTACCGTACGATAACGTATCAAAACAAGTTAGTAAAAGGTTATTTCAAAACTTAGTTTTACTGACCATTCATTTTTAGTGCATTTATTCAATTGGGAGGAATTTCCTCAACAGCAAATTATTACAAGGTATATCTTATAGATATTTCACACCTGATTAGTTTTAAATATGATATTCCGATATGTTTTTAGCTGCTGAAAATTTTCCCAACGTAACACTCTACTTCGAACACAAATTGACCGCCATAAACTTAGACGAAGGAAAAACAACATTTTTAAAGTAATTTTAATTGAGTAACTTCGGTTAATTATGTTTAACATAATTATTTCCAGCACAATTACAGGCGAACTTATTGAAATAACATCAGACTTAGTTGTTGGTGCGGATGGAGCCCACAGTACTGTCAGAAGACACATGGAAAGGAAACCGCTGTTCGAATTCAGCCAAAACTACATCGAACACGGATATTTAGAGCTGTGCGTGCCGAAAGAGCGTGGCCATTTAATGGGCGCCAACCATTTGCACATTTGGCCAAGGGGCGAATTCATGATGATCACCCTCCCCAACCAAGACGGCTCGTGGACCGTTACGCTGTTCATGCCCTTCAGGATTTTCGACGAGCTCAGTGACGCCAAATCCTTGATTCGCTTTTTCAAGAACACCTTCCCCGATTCGATCGATTTGATCGGTGAAACGGAGTTGATCGATGATTTTTTTAAAAGGAAGCCCTCCCACCTGGTGTCCATCAAATGCAACCCTTACCACGTCGGAAGGAAAGTGTTGTTGATAGGAGACGCGGCGCATGCCATGGTGCCGTTTTACGGTCAGGGTATGAACGCCGGTTTCGAGGATTGTACCGTACTGGACAAAATACTGGACGAAAGCGACGGAGACTTCGGTGAAGCTGTTAAGCGGTACAGTGAAATTCGTAAACCGAACGCGCATGCCATATGCGATCTTGCTATGTACAATTATGTGGAGATGAGGGATTTGGTTACGAGACCTTCTTACTTGATTAGGAAATATGTCGATAGTTTGCTGTTTAAATTTATGCCTCAGACTTGGATACCTCTTTACAATTCGGTCAGTTTCAGCGAAATGGAGTATGTTAAGTGTATTGAGAACAGAAAGTGGCAAGATAAGGTAATTTTATTTAAAACTGTTTAAACTGGTCTTAAGTACACTAACTTTTCAGATTATTCATGGAATTATAGCTGGGCAAGTTGCATTATTGGCTCTGTGTGGTTATATTGGATACGAATTAGTATAAAGTTTTTCAAAACATATTTATTATGCATTAAATAATTTATGTATTTTATTCAATATAGTGAAATATTTTGTTATTTTTATAGTTAGTAATACACTTGACCTTAATTTTCTTTAAAGAGAATAATTGTTAAGTAAACGCTTGGTAATCCGTTGTTTTTATTCTAAATCAATAGGTTAAGGGTTGGTGTTATTAGTGATTGTTTTATGGCCAAAAGAGGGTATGAGGTTCACGTGCTTGAATAAAGAGAAAGTAGATGTTAATATTTATTGAAGTGAAAACTTCTTTAGCCACGTTGGGAACTTTTTGGTAGGGCAAAATCTTATGGGTTCGCGTCACCGACATGCTTGGGCAAATCCCAGAACTAGAGAGTGGGTTAGAGCTGTACATTTGAGCATTTTGAAATCAAGTGGTTTCGTTAAAGGCCTCCGGCTAAGCCGGAGATGAGTTTGACGCTAATATCTACTACTGTTTTGAAAATGGAGGGTTCATAGAGGAGAATGTCGTTTGAAAGGCATCTCTATATAGAAATATTCGAAATTTTCAGGATCATCTTTATTTCTGATGTACTTTCAAGGAAAAAAACAGCGCTCAATTCTCTTACCATCTGTTACCAACGCGCTCAATTTCGTCGATACCAAATATCGTGGGGGATAAGTTTAGAAGGTAAATTTCCCAAATAAACATTCAAAATCAGTATTGAAATCAAGTTGTACATATTTTGGTTCCAATTACAATTGAAGGAGGGATGTTTATTAAGCAAAAGTAAAACATACTTGTTTTTTATACCGTCAACAAAAGTGGGTAAACTTTCCTAACAAATAATAATAGATTTAATGTATTTTTAGTGAAAACTTCTTTAGCCGCGTTGGGCACTTTTTTGTAGGGAAATATTATGACATTGACATTGAATACTCATAACCAGCGCAAGCGCAGTGTGCGTTTGAATGGGTGAAATCTCATGCGTTCGCGTCACCGACATGCTTATAGCAGTATATCTGTAGCTATACAGATGACGTATATATCTGTGTGAATCTTATAAGTGAAATTGAATGGATTTAGTGAAAAATTTATTAAAATATGTCCAACGATCGAAAACTCAGTACTACAAAACATAAAACGACTAGCGACGACATTTTAATTTCTTACAAAAAGTCTAAGTATTGTTGAAATTAATGATGACAATGACGCAAACAATTAAAATAATGTTAAAAATAAAGTAGATTGAAATTTAAGTAAATACAAATAATATCCATAAATAATATGATTGTATATTAATTGTTATTTCAATTGAATTGTATTTATATTTTGTCATGATCTTGTATATTTAAATAATAAAAAACCATATAAACATGCACAAAATTGTTGCTCGGAGTGTCAATAAATGTGAAAACCAGATTGATGTTGATAAATTGAATTCTAACATTATGAAATTTCAAATTTTAATACTAAAGTTTTCACTTCTATCAACTTTAATTTTTTTTTGTGTTGTACAATTTCCTTAAAATTACATCAACTTATTTTAGATGTTTAAGTTCAAAGAATGTCAAGGTTTTATCTCACAGAGGTAGAAAAACCTTAAAAGTAATTGGACCAGAAAAAGATATCTTGGAAAAATCTATTCCAATAAAAGAAAGGCTGTTTCACTTTCTTACAGGAGAAACAAAATCTGTACCGATAACGTACGTTAGTAGGAATTTCTTGAACAGCAAACTATTACATGGTACATTTTATACCTCACACCTGATTAGTTCTGAATATGACGTTTCAATATTTTTCTTTGCAGCTGAAAGTTGTCCCTACGTAATATTCTACTTTCACACAACACAAATTGACCGTAAAAAAAGATGAAGAAAAAACAACTACATTATTTTTAACTTTTAATTTTATCAGTACACATGGAAAGAACACATTTATTCTAATTCAGCCAAATCTACATCGAAATGGATATATAGAGCTGTGTTATGTGGAATCTTCTTTAAGGAGAATAATTATTAAATAAATGCTGGATAAAATGTTTTTATCGTTTTCGTAATTTCGTTTTTTTCTCTCTGTGAGAGCTTCGAGGATAATCCCAGGCCTTTCAAGTGGTCATAAACTGTTGAATTTGATAAATTTAACCTCAATCCGATCTCACGTGTTGTTATTCGCCGGTTCGCATCAACTAATGCCTTTATCGCGTCTTAATCAGCTTCAACCGGCCTTCCCGAACGTGGTGTATCTTCGACATCAAAATTACCGGATCAAAATTTAGCGAACCAGTTCTGGCACTGGAGTACTGTCAACACACCTTTTCCATACACATTGGTCAATTTCTTTCTGGCTTGAACATCATTTTTACCCTTTCTGTAGTAAAACAGTAAGATACGTCGAAAATGCTGCTTATCGCTCTCTATATTTAAAAGGACACCAACCAAAAACTAATGCGTAGAATTAATTGGAATTTTTCACACTCAAGCCTTGCTATATGAGCTCTCAATGCATATAAAAATTATACGGCTTAAGTGTGAAGTTGGGTGCAAAAAAGTACAATTAAATCCTCTGTCGGGAAAAAACGAAATGACTTTCCGAACAACCCAATACCATTTATTTTTATTTTATTTAATTATTTTTTACTATTATTTAGTTTTAGGAAGTAATTATCTTTAATTACTAATAACATTTTATGAACAATTAAATTACGTAACTTGCTATAAAATTATAGGTAATACAAATAAAAATGGTTTTTACACTTGTTAATGACTTATTGTGTGTCAATTTATATACGTAGACGTATACATGTAAAACCATTTATTGTAACATATTTACTAATTATATAAAAAGACCTTTCGAACTATTTATTTATGATGATGCTTCTGTTGGTAAATTGAGTTCAAAGTTAAAGAATTACACTCAGTGAAAAAGAAATTGCAACATCAAGAATTTATTTATTTTATTTATTTCAAATTTATTATTGTTTTGATAGATGTTATAGCAATCAGTAAACGATTAAAATTAAGAAACAAAATATAAAAGATTTTAGATTTTTTTAAATAATTTAGTTAATAATATGTTTGTCTACTGAGTTTAAACATTCCCCGACGAGTCTTGGCACTGATTCAATGAGGTGATCTGTTTTCTCTTGGGGTATAATATCCCAAGTTACCTGTGCTTGAAGTCTCCAAAGTCCGTAGGGGTTGGGGTAACTTTCCTAGCTTGTTACTCATCATAACCTAACCATGTTCAATGGGTGAAAGGTCGTGGGATCTGGCTAGCCTCGGCATCATATTCACATAGGTCTCTTCAAAAAAGTTTAAACTAGTCCTGGAAACATGGGGCAGACCATTATATTGCTGAAATATGGGTTCCGCCTCTTGTAGACCAATAATTCAACGTCTTTCAAATTCACTAAGCAGGCGATAAATTGCACGTACTCGCGCTCTAGGTACTTTAACATTACTGAACATCGACAATGGATCCAACCAAACAGTTTAATTTAATATAAATTGTGATAAAAAATAAATTTACATGACATAACATTACATACAAAAGATTATCAAATTTTAATCGTTTACTCCATGCTGTAACATTTATGTTTTACTAAAAGATACTAAATTTGAGTATATTTTTATGTAAATTTAAATATTTTTACATGGTTACATTTAATATAGTCTTTAAATATTATAACGCATGTTAAATTTCGTTAATAAGTTAATGAATAAAATAACACAAATTGTTTCCATTTTCTTATCATTTATTTATTTCGAGGAATAAAAGACAAATCTAATGGATGAGTGGGTGTCATAACAACATGTGATTCGAAGTCCAGTTCAGCTATCGATTTATGCTTTGTAGTCAACTCAAAGTCTCTCACAATTGTGGCGATGACAGTTTTCAAAAGCATGGATGCATATTTCATACCTAAAAATTAATTTTAATTTCCTTTAGATCTGTCATTTATGGACCTTACCAATGCAATTTCTGGGTCCACCAGAGAACGGAAGGAACGTATAATCGGGTCGCTTGGCAACTTCTTCTGGCAAGAAACGGTCCGGGTTGTACTCAAGAGGGTTTGGATAAATGTCGGGGTTTCTGTGCAATTCAAGGAAGCAAATCGACATTGAAGTGTTCGCAGGAATTAGTTTGTCACCTGAAAAATGACCTTACAATTTGTTCATTATTCATTTGTGACTCACCTAATTGTATATCTGCACTTGCTATTCTAGCGATCAAAGGTACAACCGGAAGTAACCTTTGAGACTCTTTGATCGCCATATCGGTATAAACAAATTTGGAAAGATCACTCTGATCTATAATTCCTTCTTTTCCGACAGCATCAATGATCTCCTTGTAAACTCTTTCCTAAAAGATTTATACTTTGGTACTCCATATTTATTTATTTGTTTTTATTGAATTTACCTGAATTTTAGGATGCATTGCAAGTAATAAACATGTGTAAGCTATTGTAAAGGCTGTTGTATCAGCCGCCTGAAACAATAAAAAGTTAAAACTAACGCTTATCATATTTTTTTGTTATTTACAGCTCCCGCAAACAAATTCATTTCTTCCTGTATGTAATCATCAGTTAGACGTTCCTTCTTGGAATTTTCCAAAAGTAGGTCCAAAACTGGGAGCTTGTCAGATGTCAGGAAGTGATCTATAATATCACACATTAATATTGCTTAAATGTTAAAAATATTTTAAAACTTACCATCCTCAGAAACACTTCTTTTATATTTTATTACCTAAAACATCATAATTAATTCATAGTTAATAAGACAAAATAATTATTTTACATTTCTAATAAACGACTTCATATCTTCCATGTTTTTGGCGAGAACTTTAGATTCGGGGAAAAAGGAATAGCAGAAATCGTTCGTTTTGAAAAGCTTTGCCACCCGGTCAAAAGCCAAATGCTGCGTCCTAAAACGTATTCACTTAGTCATACTAATTATAATGAAAATTATTATTCTTACGTTCTAACTGCAGTAACATACTCATGTTCCTTTTCATCAACAAGGATTGTAGATTCTATTCCGATTGTAGCCTCTAAAATTCACCATTACTATTCACATTCATATTTTTATTTTGTAATAGATTACCGCAGAATACATCCAAAGTGAATTTTTCAAATAGATAAGTAAGGTTGTCATATTTTCCATTTTTTAGTATATTGCTCAGAATTTGACTCTTTTCGTAGAACACGTCGACGAACATGTCCAGAATTCCCTGTTTGAAACTTTTGTTTATCAACTTCCTGTGCTTCCTCCATTCCTCCACTAAAACACTTTGTTCATGTATGCGTAAATAATTTTTAGCGTTCATTCATACCTGGTGCCAGAAGAAGAGTGTTTTTGAATATTTCTTGTAGATGTTTATAATCTTCGCTTTTGTTCAACGAATTCGGATGATTCAGTATCACCTTGATTTCTTCAGGAATTGTCGTACAGTACATTCTATGCGGAACATACACAAGAAAGCAACGTCCATACTTTTTGAGCAGCGACAGGACTACCTTTAACAAATCTAAACATCCAAAAATATTATAAGGATTGCTTAAAATGACAAGTTCAACTTACTCTTTCCTAAAAACAGGTACGTCGTTCCAATCACTGGTAAATTTCGAGGTCCGGGAACTTCATAAAATGATTTGTATGGGCCAGATTTTTTCGATAAAGTCACATAATAATAAATTATTAAGGTCAATAAAAATATCACTAATTCAAACATGTTTAGTGAAACTGCGGACTACTTTTTTGTTAGCAAATGAGTACTACATTAACAATAAAGTGCCTTATATATTACATTAAGTTGGTATTGCAATTACATTTAATCTTTGTAATTATGTACATGTATTTCTAGTACATTATTTACAGTCATTGTATCACATTTTTTAATATGTTCTAACCGTTATTACCATAACGCCAACAAACAAATTAAGGAAATTAATTAAAACTTTATTTTTACTACTCTTTTAGGGTTAAGGTTAGTTTTATTGTACATTAGTTGCCTTTATAGGTTTCCTACTAAAGATGAAATTTAATAACAAGTAAAAAGACAATTGAAAAAAATTTATTTCACGTTCTTACATTACATGTCCATTATTATTGCATACAGATTTTTATAATAAAGAAATTTCAATAATTTATCGTGGACATTAATAATATATAATTAATTCTGGGGTAATTTATAAATAATTCTTTAAACTGTTTATTTATATAAAAGCGATAGTTTAATTACCTCTAGGAATAAAAGTTATGTCGAGTGGATGAGTGGTTCTCATCACCATGTGGGACTCCAAGTCCAATTCGTTAACGGACTTATACTTTGTTACCAGTTTGAAATCTCTTACAACAGTGGCAATGACAGTTTTCAAAAGCATGGAAGCGTATTTTAGACCTAAAAATTAAATTTACTTAATACGGTGTGCATCTCCACATCTACCATAACCTTACCAATGCAATTTCTAGGGCCACCGGAAAACGGCAGGAACGAATAATTAGGTCTTTTGGCAACTTCTTCCGGTAAGAAACGATCGGGGTTGTATTCTAGGGGGTTTGGATAAATGTCGGGGTTTCTGTGCAAGTGAAAGAAGGAAATAACGATGCCCGTGTTGGGAGGAATGGTCTTGTCACCTATAAATCCCTTATTGAATTAATTTAGTAATTTAATAAATTGTTTTATATTGACCTAAACGAATTTCATCATTTGCCTGTCTTCCAATTAACGGGACCGATGGAAAAATTCTTTGCGACTCTTTAATTGCCATGTCAGTGTACACCAGTTTAGAAAGATCGTTGCATTCTATTGCTCCATTGTTACCGACGACGTCGATTATTTCATCGTAAACTTTTTCCTAAAATATAAAAACTATTATAGGCATCCAGTTGTAATTTACGTAGGTGAACCTGAATTTTGGGATGCATTGCCAGCAAGCACAAGGTGAAGCCAATGGTGTACGCTGTTGTATCAGTAGCCTATTAATTAAAGATAATAATAATAATAAAGTAAACCGTTAGCACACAATTGGTTCTTACAGCTCCTGCAAACAATGTTATTTCTTTTCGTATATAATGATCTGTTAAATTTTCCTTTTCTGAGTTTTGTAAAAGTAAATCCATAACGGGCAGTTTGCCGGACGCCTGAAAGCTTTCTACAACAGCAAAATTAATTGTGTATCTCAAGTAATAACAGAATTATACCATTATTTGCTTGTTCCCGTTTTGTCTTGATTACCTAAAATAAAATTTTTGATTAACCGCTTTCAAACCAAATAATTTAAAGAATTTACTTGTCTAATAAAATTATTTACGTCGTTCATTTTGTCCGTAAGTTTTTTGGCTTCAGGAAAAAATGAAAATAAGAAATTACTGGTTTTTAGAAGATTACCTATTCGATTAAACGCTATATTTTGAATGCTAAAATGAATTAATAAGTATAAATTTTACAAATTACTCAACCCCTACTCTGTTACAGCAGTAACAAACATATGTTCTTTTTCATCTTCGAGAATCGTCGATTCTATACCAATGGTTGCCTCTAGAATGTTACACTTAAGTTAATATTTCGAAACTTCTACGTTGGCATTTACCGAAAAATACGTCCAAAGTGAACTTCTCAAACAGATAATACAAATCGTTATAAGATCCATTACGTAGTATTTTGCTGAGCGAAATGCTCTTTTTATAAAAGGTGTCTAAAAACATGTCCAGGACCGCCTGATTAAAACCTTTACTTATCAATTTTCTATTTTTCCTCCATTCATTCGTTTTCGCCACTAGTAAAGTATTTTTAAACATTATTAAATTGTCATACTCTCTACTTTTGTCCAACGCGTTTGGATGGTTAAGTATTATCTTCAGTTCTTCAGGAACTGAAGTCATGTACGTCCTGTGAGGAATATACACTATACAACTTGGACCGTAATTTTCCATATAAGCAATTGCAACGTTTAAAACTTCTAAAAATTAAACAAATTTGAAATGTTTTGGATGCGTACGATGTGTACTTACTTTTTGTGAGGAAATAATAGGTCGTTCCTATTATTGGCAATCGTATTGGCCCGGGAAGATTGTAGAATGCTTTGTAGGGGCTTTTATTATATTTACGTTTACGCGTGTAATAAATTGCTACAATCACTACTATAAATAAAATTTCTAACATCTTTAGGTGTCAAAATTTGTGTTGTAGACGTAACAATGTTGCACTTGACTTGCGGTAAAATAAGACCGTGAACTTTACTTTATATGTAATCTCGTTTAGTGATGTAAATCACATATGTAATTACTTTTATTTTTAACATTAATGTATTTTTTACAAGAAAAGACTTTTAGGCGGATTTGCATTTTTATCTCTTGATTAAGAGACTACTTTAATATTAAGTGAATGTTTAATGTATGTACTGTGATGTAACAAACAAAACTAAACCTAATAATTACAAGTGACGATTGTACTTAATTGGTATCACAATTATAGCAGATCGTCAAAATAACATAATAAAACCATTAATGTTTTAAAAAATTTACAAGTGTGTACGACAAGAGATATTTATAAATAAACTACAACTATAATGTATAATGTACTAATATAATATAAATAATTATCTAGGGTGTAAAGTAACATCAAGTGGATGAGCAGTTGTCATTACTATACTGGATATCAGCTTTAAGTCGGACACCGATTTGTGTTTAGTGGTGATCCTGAAATTCCTCACAATGTTTGCAATTGTAGTTTTCAAAAGCATCGACGCATATTTCATTCCTGAAATCAGTTAACAATAAATCATTTATCACATTTTACAATTATTTTAATTACCAATACAGTTCCGTGGACCACCAGAGAAGGGCAAGAAGGAGTATTGAGGTCTTTTAGCGATCTCTTCGGGCAAAAATCTGTCAGGATTATATACCATTGGATCAGGATAAATATTAGGATCTCTGTGCATGTGGAAAAATGATAAAATCACCCCAGTATTAGGAGGAATTACTTTGTCACCTAAAAAAGCTGTATTAATATCTAGTAGATATTCACCAAGCGGTTACCTAAATCCAATTTCTCTTTAATTTTTCTGGCAATCAGTGGAATTGACGGCAGTAACCTTTGGGACTCGTATATCGCCATTTTTGTGTACTTCAGTTTGGGAAGATCAGTATGTAGGATGTCGCCATCTTTTCCCACAACATCGATTATTTCTTGGTATACCCTTTCCTAAGCGATCAATAAATGTAACTAAAGATTTTAAAGAAAATACACTACGTACTTGAATTTCAGGATGCATGCCCAGCAAGCAAAGGGTGTAAGCTGTGGTGTATGCTGTCGTGTCCGTAGCCTGAAACATTCAATTTATGTGTTTTGGTACCTGGTTGTTTTAAGTCAACTTACGGCTGCAGCGAACAAAATCATTTCCTGTTGTATGTAGGTATCCAAGAGTTTTTCCTTTTCAGCACTGTTTAGAAGCAAATCTAAAACTGGCAACCTGTCCGACTCGACTTCTGTCAATTTGCTTTCCCGTTTCTTCTTCATTATCTGATAAAACGAACTTATAAGTACTTAACGTTTAGGAGATTGAACAAGTTACCTCAGCAATGTAGTTGTTTAGTCCGGCCACACAGTTATTTAGTGCCTTTGCGTCAGGAAGAAACGAAAACAAAAAGTCGTTCATCTTGATTAAATTTCCAACCCTTTCGACTGCCAGTTTTTGTGCCCTACAATAAATCACTTCAATAAAATAACATTTGTAAATGGTGCACAACGAACTCGCTTAGGGCCTGGACGAAATAGTTATCGTCCTTGTTCTCAAGTGATGTGGATTTGATTCCGAGGGTGGCGTCTAAAATTATTAATTACTACAGTAGTAAATATTATCAAATACATATTTTTTATAGTTGTACCAGAAAATACGTCAAGAGTGTATTTTTCGAAGAGAGTATATATGTTGTCCTTGTCGTACGATCCCTCCAGTAAAATTTTATTAAGGATGCAGCTTTTTTCATAAAAGGTGATAACAAACATATCTAATATAGTTTGTTTGAAGCTTTTCGATATTAATTTTCTGTGTTTTCTCCATGATTCAACTAAAATTTTCCGGTTGTTCAAAGTTGAAAATCATTAGAAAAGTGTGAAAGAAAATAACTCACCTGGTGCCAAAAGTAAAGTGTTGTGGAAGATCGATTGGAGATGATTATATTCAGCACTCTTCTCCAACGCCGCAGGATGGTTCAAAATAATCTTCATCTCTTCAGGAACCATTGTTATATACGTCCTGTGAGGAATGTAGGCCAAAACTGAAGGTCCATAATTTCTTAGTCCCCAGTCTACAGCTTCCAACACATCTTAAAATAATCACAGTCAGATGTTGTAAATATCGATAAGTTTACTTCGTACTTTTCCCAAGTAATCTATAAGTCGATCCTATAATGGGAAACGGAAAAACTGTGGGTGTTGAATAAAATGGTTTGAAGATCTGTTTGTTTTTTCTTTCGCGTAACCCGTAATAGTAAATTATTACAGCTAGTACGAAGAGAATTAAACCAAACATAATTTATTTGAAACAACCTGAGTTTTCGACCGCTAGACAGGGACTAATTGAAAAATTATTTTTGTTGAGAAATTAGTCGCAAAAGTGTCAATTATATAATAAAATTATTGTGATTATTTATGGAAAACGTCAACGAAAACACGCTAGAACTCTTCCAAAGTATAATTATTTTAACAATTTAATTAGACGCGTGCAAATAATTTTTATCAAATAAACATAATTGTAATTGAATTTGTATATTATAATTATTAATTAATGTTAGAGTGAACCATTGCTTAAAACAATTTCAAAATGTGTCCACATAAAAGAAAAAAGCTACTACGAATTACTGATTTATTTGTTGTTTATCTACATTTATACAACCCGGTATATATAATTTTTTTAGTTATGATCTAGGAGTAAAAGTAAGGTCCAAAGGATGAGTCGTGGACATGACAACGTTTGACACCAATTTCAATTCACTAACACTCTTGTACTTAGACGAAATCTTAAAGTTTCTCACGATGTTCACAATCGCCGTTTTCATTAACATCGACGCATACTTCATGCCTGAAAAATTAATTAATTAACGTTTTAGATAAATTGATTTTATTGCCATGTACCAATGCAATTTCTGGGACCTTGAGAGAATGGCAGAAAAGTGTTCTGCGGTCTTTTGGCGACTTCTTCCGGAAGAAATCTATCCGGATTGAACACCAAAGGATCTGGATAATATTCTGGATTTCGGTGTATGTTAAATATGGATATAATTATCCCTGTGTTTTTTGGTATGACTTTGTCACCTAAAACGTCTTAATGACACCAGTTCCCAATTCGGTTACAATAACATACCTAAAGAAATATCAGCTGTTGTATGCCTTCCAATTATTGGAATACTGGGAAGAATTCGCTGAGTTTCATTCAAAGCCATTTCGGTGTACTTTAGTTTGCTTAAATCGCTGTAAAGAATCTCCTCCTCTTTACCAATTGTTTCAATTATTTCTTTGTATATTTTTTCCTGATAATTTAAAAATCGGTTTCACTCCAAAGGAAAATAGATAACTAAATAAAACTATAAATAAGTTACCTGGATTTCTGGATGCATTCCCAAAAGGCAACAAGCATATGCGATAGTATAAGCAGTGGTGTCAGTTGCCTGAAAAGTTGCATCTTAAAAAATTATGAAACATTGTATGATTTGTTACTTACAGCTCCAGCAAATAAAAACATCTCCTCACTAATATAATTGTCTGTTAGATTTTCCTTTTCGGCGATTTCTAATAGCAAGTCCAAAACGGGCAACCTTGCTGAAGGAGAATAAATATCTAAAAATATAAATTAGTTAAATTTTGTACTTTATTTACTGTTGTAATATAACCTTGTTTAATACCAATTGATCTTTTCTTTTCTATAATCTGAAACAAAATGTATTAACAATAATGAAAATAAAAAAAAATAAATTCTTTACATCTTGAATGTAATTATTCATATCAGTACGACATTTTTTAGCCCTTATACCATCAGGTAAAAAGGAAAATATGAAGTCATTCATCTTGATTATATTGCCTATTCTACTCATCAGAAGAGTCTGAATACTAAAAAAAAAAGAAAATTAATTTGGTTCATTATTAGTATTAAGATTACTAACGTAGTAACACCAACCACGAATCTGTGTTCTTTTTCATCCTTCAGAATTGATGATTCTATTCCCAGAGTAGCCTCTTAAATTTTTAATAGTTAATAAATTACTGTTTATTTGTTTATATAAAGCTAATTACCGGAAAACACATCCAACGTAAATTCTTCTAACAAATAATAAATATTTTTGTAAGCGTCCCTTCGTAAAATATCGTTCAAAAGGCAACTTTTCTTATAAAAAGTTGTAACAAAAGAGTCCAGAATACCTTGCTTGAAACTTCTAGATATCAATTTTCTGTTTACTCTCCATGGATCAGCTAAACATATAAAATCGTTTTAGAATTAAAAAAAAAAAAAATAAGTTTGTGCATGTCGTACCATGTGTCAGTAACAAACTTTTAGCGAAGATCCATCTTAAGTGATTGTACTCTTTGCTTTTGTTCAGTGCGTTGGGATGATTCAGGATGATCTTCACTTCCTCGGGAATTGCAGTTACATAAGTTCTGTGAGGTATGTAAGCCAAAAATGATTGCCCATATTTTTCAATGTTGTATGTCAAAGCCAATAAAATATCTAAAACAACAGATTTACTATATGTACAGTGTGAGTATAAAAGAAACTTACTTCGACCAAATAATAAATAACTGGAACCAAGAACTGGAAATCTTATCGGACTGGGAGTGTTATAGAATGTATCATACGCCTTATTAGTAGTCTTACTCAAAAATCTATAAACTATTACACTTATAATCGCTGTTACTAATACTAGTTCAATAAACATTTTGTCTTCTGAGTTTAATAAAAGTTACCAGTCAACTGAGTTGATTGTATACTGTTAGTAATATATAGCTTTATTACAAATTTAATTGTATTATAAATGACAATTTCTAGTTAAATACCAGTACAGTTCATTAAGTTCTATTTTTTTTATCAATTAGCACATTGTACAAATTGTAAATCTTTAACAGTAAAATTTTAAAGTCTGGACTTAAACAAAATTTCCCAATTATCATTAATGAATGAAATTAGGAAATTTACAACGTAACATTTGAATGTCATCATTTTAAATTAATTGTTATGGTGGTTCCTTCTCTAATGTCATCAATTATTGAATACTGAAGGGCATTGGAGTGTTTGTTATACATAAAAAGAATTGTATAATTGTTAACATATTTAGCATTATTTAGCATAAACATTTAAACAAAAATGTTTCTTGTATTAAATTTTTGCAGCAATTTTAATTGAGTGAATTAGTTAAATATACAACGTAATTTTTGAACACCATCTTTTTAATTAGCCCTCGTAAATTAATTGTTATGAGGGCTCCTTTTCTAATGTCATCATTTATTGAGTACTGAAGGGCGTTGGAGTATTTGTTATACATTAAATGTATTATATAATTATTTCCGCATTAAGTATAAAAATTTAAACAAAACAAAGATGTATCAATTTCGCATTTTTATGCCAAGAGTTTCTTTTTGCGAAAAAAATTTACCAGTGATATTTCGTGTACTAAATTTACACAGCAATTTTAATTAAGTGAATTGGTTAAATTTACAATAACTTTTTAATTAGCCCTAGTAAATTAATTGTTATGGTGAGTCCTTTTTTATGTCATCAATTATTGAGTACAGAAGGGCTTTGGAGTGTTTGTTATACATTAAATGCATTGTATAATTATTTCCGCATTCAGCTTAAAAAATTAAACAAAATAAAAATGTATCAATTTCACATTTTTTGCGCCACGGGTTTCTTTTTCCAAAAAAATTTTACCTGTCATATTTATTGTAATAAATTTCTACAACAATTTAAATTAAGTAAATTGGTTAAATTTACATATTAACTTTTGAACGTCATTTTTTAATTAGCCGTGATATATTAATTGTTATGATGGTTCCTTTTTTAACGTCATCAATTATTGAGTACTGAAGGGGGTTGGACTGTTTGATATACATTAAACGCATTGTATAATTATTTCCGCATTTAATATGAAAATTTAAACAAAACAAAAATGTACCAATTCTACTTCTTTTTTTATCCCAAGGATTTCTATTTACAAAAAAAATTACTACTGATACTTTTTATATTAAATTTCTATCTCGTAATTTTGTTTCAAGTGTTTATTTTGCCATCTTTATTAAAAAAATGAGTTATTTAACGAGTTAAATTTATAAAATATTTTTCTTTTACTTGTGCAAAGTGCTGGTTTTGAATTGTAAAAAAACAATCTTCATATACAAAGTTTATAAAATATACGAGTTTATAAAATATCTGGAACTTTATTTTATATACTCGAAATATTTACTAATTGATTTACAGAGGCAATATAAAAATATTTTTTTGAGAATTCTGACTATATTTTCATTTTGATACGTGTCCCTGTGTTTACTTTATATACGTCAAATTAAAATAATTGTCTTTGTTTTTCGCATATAATTACGTTTGAACGTATACAAAAAGTGTGGAATTAATTAATTACTGTTAAACATTAAGCAATTATAATTAACATCACAAATGATATTACACTAATTATTATATGAATAAAACGCACATTGCAGTGAAAATAACAGAAACTTGTATCATTATTTTATGTAACAATATTGGCAATTAATTACATATACTAATTGTAATTTGTAATTTGATATACATTT
The DNA here is from genome assembly GCF_024364675.1 of Aethina tumida. Lineage (NCBI taxonomy): Eukaryota > Metazoa > Arthropoda > Insecta > Coleoptera > Nitidulidae > Aethina > Aethina tumida. The sequence continues at coordinate 14,344,333 of NC_065437.1, read as the reverse complement.
ACTGTGGAAAAATATTTGGGACACATAACAACTAAAGATCATATATTCAATTCAATTATGAATATGAATTGGTCGATACTAATATTTATCACTAGATATGTAAGGATCGATGCAGTTGGATCAAATTAATTATTTGTGCAAGTTATTTTTTTTAATTAATATATTATTCTACATAATATTTAATCCCAATCATTAATAAAATCTTTAAATTTTAAGAAAAAGTAGATTTCTGTATCAATATTCATATTTTTTTATATATCTACTCTATTATGTTCAAACTTATGTATTCAAAAGTTTTACTCCATTCCATTAATTTAATAATTAATTTAGATTAATCTAAATATTACAATTACACTAAAATGTAAAATGTGTAAAAATTTCTATTAATTTTTATTAATTATAGTTTTTAACAAAAACGATTATTATCTAATATAACTGGTAATAGATATTTCGTTCGACAAATCTTATTTTAAAAATGTTTTTTCAAATTTCGATTATCCTCTCATTTAAATTGTTATAACTTACCACCCTTTTTACCTACACCTGTCCGCTTACTACCTTATTTAGGTGTACTGGGCGAAGCTTATTAATAGCAGATCACATAGGATTTTGTTTGCAAAGCCATTTTGTAGCTGACTGTACAAGGTCAGTTCAAAACCAGATAAGTCTATAGAATAAAAATATTTGTCTAAAAATACCCGACCGAATGTGTATGTGGTGATTTCTTTTTAATTATTTTGAAATGAAGTATCAATATTAAAAAACGTTGACTTTATTAGACAATCAGTTTTTTGTGAATTTTATTGACAAGGAAAGTTGGTCGTTATGTGATTCAGTATTTGCATTTGGTCCTAATCCTATAAAAATGAGTAACGTATTGGATTCTAATCTGGGGGATTGCTCTTACGTTTACAACAGTGGACTTGGATGGACTTTAACCAGAGCTGAATGATCTGCAATAATACTGCATATTTCAAATTAGGTGACTTATCTAAAAATAGTTTACAAAATCCATAAATTAAAAAAACGGTCTCATTTGGCAATTTAATTAAAATTCCACTTTATTTCTTATACACCTTAATCACCTAATCTTTTTTCTGTTTCAAAACTTCTCGGTGATAAAAATGCTATTTAAATCTATTATTATCTATCTATTATTTAAAAAAAAGGTATTTGTACGGGAACAACAAGTAATTTGGATGTAAAAAGCAAAAATGAGTAAATTAGTACTCATTATCTATATAACAGGCCAATTGAAAAGTCCCCGGTCTACCATAGTAAAACACATTTTTTTGGCAAAATTCGATTTTATTATTCATATTATATAATATTCATAGTTGCCTTCGAGGGCGATACAGCGATTATAGCGATCTTCCAACTTTTCGATACTATTTTTGTAGTACCATTTGTCTTTCGCTTCAATTCGCGTTTTCATTGGCGCTAAACATCTTTCCAGCGAGCATTCTTTTGAGGTCTGATAACAGGAAAAAGTCGCTGTGGGCCAGATCTAGCGACTACGGTAGATGCGGAAGCAATTCGAAGCCCCATTAATGCAATTTTGACATTGATTTCATTGATTTGTGACACGGTGCATTGTCTTGATGAAACAGCACTTTTTTCTTCTTCAAATGGAGCCGTTTTTTAACGATTTCATCCTTTAAACGATCCAATAACGCTATATAAAAATCGCTGTTGATGCTCTGGCCCTTTTGGAGGTAATCAATGAATATTATACCTTGCGCATCCCAGAATACTGATGCCATAACCTTGCCAGCTGACTGTTGTGCTTTGCCTCTCTTTGGATTCGGGTCATCGTATGCAGTCCACTCAGCTGACTGTCGATTGGAATCCAGAGTGAAATGATGGAACCATGTTTCATCCATTGTCACATATCGGCGCAAAAATTCAGGTTTATTGCGCTTGAACAGCTTCAAACACTGATCAGAATCATTAACACATTGTTGCTTTTGATCGATTGTAAGCTCGAGCTGCACCCATTTTGCACACAGCTTTCTCATGTACGAATATTCGTGAATGATATGATGTACACGTTCAGATGATATCTTCACAATGTCTTCTATCTCGATCAACTTCACTTTACGGTCATTCAAAATTATTTTGTGAACTTTTTTAATGTTTTCCTCGGTGACAGCCTCTTTTGGGCGTCCACTGCGTTCGCCGTCTTCGGTGCTCATTTGACTACGTTTAAATTTATCATACCAATCAATGATGGTTGATTTTCCTGGTGCAGACCCCGGAAACTCTTCATCAAGACAAGATTTTGCCTCAACTGTATTTTTTCCCTTCAAAAAACAATATTTTTTCAGCACAAGAAATTCATTTTTCCGTCCTTTTTCAAATAACAAAAGTAGCTACACTCACAACGCAATATCTCACAAACTAATGGTCGGACTGCGGTCAAATTTTGACACGTATCCTTTGAATGTTGGTACTAATTGAAAATCATATGGATTTAATACTAGCACCGCCAGCTGTGTGTCAGACTGGGGACTTTTCAATTGGCCTGTTACATACATAATACTGATATAATAATTACACAAAAACTCACTGATACTTAGTGAGGAGAACCTTCTCTTCCAATAACACCAGGCACCACCGGATTATGTAGAGGCAGTGGGTAGAATAGAAAAGGACCGTTAGAGTGGCCCCAAGGATTGCCAGATTTAACTCTTCGGATTTTTAATTCTGGTGATACATTAAATATTTAGTTTATCAAACTCCACCTAAGTTCCATACCAGAAACTCTGTCTGAAAAGATAATTAATCAAAAATGTGTTTGATTAAATAATTTAATTGTCAGATACCAATACTATTTCTGGAACCCATAGAAAACGGCAGAAAAGTGTTCAGTGGTCTTTGGGCAATTATTCCGACACTCTTTTGTCTTCCAATGATTGGATCGGTGGAATGAATTCGCTGAGACTCATTCAGAGCCATATCATTGTATTTGAACCTATTCCCTCTTTGTTCTTGTCTGTCCTGACTAATTCCAATTGAAAGGAGAAAAATATTATATATAAATATTTTTAATGAACACAACACAATTTCATTCTTTTGAATATTAATTCTATTAACATGGTAACTTCAAAACCACGATTTCGTGTTCCCTTTCATCATGATTTTATACCTAAACTAGCCTAAACTTAAATAATAAACAGTTAATAATATATTTGTTCATAAATACATCTAATGTAAATTCCTCTAGCAAATAATAAATATATTTGTAAGTATGTCTTCTTAAAGTATTATTGAAAACGTTGATTCTCTTGTAAAATGTTATAATGTTTTGGTTAAAACTTCAAGGACGATCTTCAAATCTGGAAATACACTTACGTTAGCTATGTTCCATGTAGAATATAAACTAAAATTGGTTCATGTTCGATATGAAAACGAATCAAATATCTAAAACAACAAAATCTTATCTTAATACCAGTAGTACCAATAAGTGGGAGTCTTAATGAACCAGGAAAGTTATAAAATGGTTTTATTGAATAATTTATAACAGATTATACTTAAAATTGTTATCACTTTCAATAACTCAATAAACATTTTGTCTCCTGAATTTAATGAACCACATTTATTAAAAATTACAAGAAATGTAAATAGTGTAAACTAATAATGTTAAGAATTTTTTGTCGTATGCTGAGTTTTACGACAAATCACTTTATTTTGTAACGATGAAGATCACTAATATTTTTGTTAATACTTTGTGGGCAGTGAGGATATTAAATTGCTTGTCTCTGATAGGTAAACCTTCAAACACGGCGACATGATATTTAATTTAGTTGTCGATGGAAATTCATTTCTAGGTATTGTGCAGTGAACAATTATTACCTACATTTTCTATTCATCAACTTTTCCTGATCGCCTGTTAATTTTTCTTTTTCCCTAATTTCCATGTAAGTAACACCAAATCTAGAAGTGGTAACCTTGTAGTAAGATAATATTTTTCTGAAAAAGATTATTTAGTAATATCTTTAATATAATAATTGTTATGAGCCATATTAAAACAATATTATTATACATACCAGTAACGTATTCTTAGTCTTATTATTTTCCCATTAAGTAAAAAGGACAATTTATTTATATAAAAAAACACTGAAAAGAAGAAATTTCATTTTCATTAATTAAAAAAAATAATTAACATTTAATGTTTATTCTTTAAATAGATAATAAAATATTAACAGTTTTGTTTATATCTCTACCCTCTAAGGGGTGTCAGGGTGAATTTTCGATTGGGTCTGGAAAAGCGGTTGTATAACTACACATATACGAATTTAGTTCAACGACGAATAGGGCAGAGGGCGTAAAATTAGTATAAAATTTTATACGAGTACGCTATTAGACCCAGACTTTGGAATCAACGTTAACAGACCCTAAATTTGACAACTATGTATAGGTATGCCAAGCTACTAATTTTACAACATTCTGTTTAGACATCTCCTTTATTTAAAATACTATATTATATATTAATATTTTACAATATTTCTAACTTATAATTTTTTTTCGTTCTGATGATGATGATGATGATGACGACATGATATTATTATTATTATTGTTATTATATTCTTTATTATAAATTTAAATATTAAAATATGTACTCCACAATATGAAAAAGTATTATAAATTTAAAATGCTATAAATCCCAAGTCATTTGAACAAAAATAATGTTTTAAATACTACGAGTACTCTTTTAGTGAAGTGGGTCTAACCATTCGAAACATGAAATCCGATTGTTTGTCTATCTACATGTTATTAGAGTATTTTTTAAATATTTTCAGATATGTTTAGTTTTAAGTTATCTGTTTAATAGAATAATTTGATTTTGACAAATGCGTGCTGGTCTCCAAGAAATTTGAAACAACTTTCTCTAGATGATTGTCAAATGTTAATTGGCACTATATAGAGACATATCCAGGCAGTCGCAAGGCAACTTGCTATAAATTGTATCAGCATCTTTTATGTTTGCCCCATGTATTTTATTTAATTTATATCGAATTAATTAATTAATAATATTAAGATTATTTTTTTTGAGTTAAATTCTTTGATATTTTCAAAATAAATAATGGAAGATTTGTGGAAATTAGGTAATTTCATATTTAATAAATATTGCATAGAACACAAATTAATGGTAGTAGTACTTGATTTCAAGTCAAAATAATTAATATTTTAAATTAAAAAACCCTAGAATAAACGAGTAAGTGCAAAGGTAAAAATTATAATATCTTTGAATCTCATTGAATCAGACATTTTATTTGTATTTTAAGTGCAACACAGTAAGTATAATATTTTTTCTACAAAAAATTTTATGTTTTTAAAATATATATTTTTTAGGTACAGTTAGTTCAGAACAAGGCCTAAAAATTAAATTAAAATATAATAGGTTAGATCAAAAAGCTTGTGAAAAAAATTTATTGAAAAACATCTCTTAAAATAAAACATACAACTGTCATAAAAATAATAGTCACTACTGTTGTAAAAAACAAAAATAAAATATTTAATTAAGTATAACTATAAAATTTTTTCTTATTCTAAAATAATTCTCTTTTCTCGATATGTATAAATAAATATTTTAACTCTAACCCAGTCAACTACTTCAAATAAACTTTTATTCTGTGAAATTCTTATTAGAAAACGCTAGAGCCTTAGTCTTTTGATCGCATGTCCACCCCATACGACCTGATGACTGGGGAACTTTGTTTGCTAAAATTACATGATAATCAAATTTCATTATCAATACGTATTCTATATCTTTACCATTCATTATTTCAATTTTACTCTTCTTATTGTTTTGTTATTCATGTTCTTTGGAATGCTTTTCGATTCACCTTCAGCCAATTAACGATAAATAATTTAATCAAAGAAAAATAAAGATAATAAGTCTTCTTTGTATGTCATATAAATATTGGTATCTGCTCCATTTGCTGTAATTTCATGCCAATTGCAATATTGTTGCTATTTACTTTCTAAATCTGGTACTAGTCAAAAGTTCTGGATTTTTTGCTACAGATTTATGTGCCAACTTCCCAATAATTGCAGATTCGTTCATCCCTTTCTAATTTCAAGTAATAGATCAATATAGGATTGCATTGGTTTTGAGAATAAAATCGGCATGGATTTACTGCCATTTCCAAAGGCAACTGTTTAACATGTATGCTCATAGTTTTTTCAAATTCTTAAAGTGTACTTTCTCTCTCTGGTTAATAATGATATTTTGTCTTTCATAAGTTAAAATATATAAAATTTTGGTTTTTCGTGTTTATTTGCAATAATCATATCACCAATGATTAGCACTTGACAAATGCCAGTTATCAATTTTTCGTGATTTAAATATTGAAATAATATATTTTTGGTTAAAAGACAACTTACAACAGGCTTTGCTGCACTGTTAAATTCTTCGAAAGTGTCATAAGCATCATTTTTGATTGAAGTTTTTTATAAAAAATATAAATATAACAACTTTTACAAAGGATGATAATATATATTAATAATTAAAATTAAACCAACAAATTAGGCAATTAAAATATTTAAAACATTCTTTATTGTTTAAATGCAAAATGTAGCGTTACTTTTTCCTGTTTTTTCGTGAGAGCGACGACGATGCCCTCGACATTGATGTTTAAATTCACTATAATACATTTAAAAGTAAAAATTTTTATATGCAACCAATCCTGAAAAGAGGCAACGTTGTCGGGTTTGGTAGCGTTGGTAAAGTACCTAGGTTTTATACAACGGGCTTGAAAAGTATGTTTACTAGACTGGGTCTCCTAGCGATTATTTAATATAAAAAATTAGTATAAGAGTTTTTTTCTTTCCCCTCTTTTTGCCCCATAAAAGTTATTTTTATTTTATTAATAGTTTAAGTCTTTATACACAAAAATTTCCATTAGAAATGCTGGGTCTGAGGTTGTCTGTTAGATATGTCGGGTTCAACAACGCCTGTTGGATAAATATATATACATATATGTATAGATACCAAAAAATACCGAATGTAAATTTTTCCAGCGAACAATAAATGTAATTGAATTTGTTCGAGTTTTTTTAAAATATAATTAAAATGCAGTTTTGTAATGTAATAATAATCGAGAATACCTTAATTAAACTAACTTAACTATCAACTAAATGAAACATAGATAGATCACTTACTATTTGTTGACAATAAACATTTGGGAAAGAAGAGCCTTAATGATTAATTGTTGAATGTATATTCCAAAAATTATTGTCCAAATTACTTAATATCAAACCCAATAAAACGCCTAAAACATGTATAAAAAATTTATTATATGTATAAACGGCACTTACTTTGATTAAATAGTAAATAACCAAAAAATCAACAATTGAAGCGTTCAACGGAAATGTATAATTATTACTTATAATCACTGTTATTATTGCTAGTTAAATAAATAATTTGTCTGTTAAATTTAACGAAAGTTACCAGTCAACTGAGTTGGTTTTATATTGTTTGTAATACATAGTATTATTATATATTTAATGTTACTCTAAATGACCACTTATTATTAAATACCAGGACAGTTTATTAAGTTCTACCTGTTTTGTTTCGTTTAAAGTAAGTTATCATTCAACTTTGAGTTTCTACTTACTAATTGCGTTATATTTAAGAAGAATCATGAATATGTCAAATTAAAACAATTTCTTTTTTAGCATATACATAATGAATATTGGAATGTTTTATTATTATTAAAAGAAACAATATTAATAATAAATCATTATTTGGTTAAATTATTAATTATAATTTATTATTACTAAGATCCAGCGGTTACAATGTACAATTATACGGTTAGAGTCGGACATTTTAATGTAAGTAATGACATAATTTATATTATTACAAAAATAATATTGTAGAAATAAAACTAGGATAATCATGGTCTAAAATTATATTAATATTGTTAATCCTAACTTATAATATAATATAATATTATATATAAGAGTATCAAAAATTATAAAGCAATTATTTATGCCCCCTACTTTATTTCTCTTAGTTCATTATGTCCCACATATTTTTCTCGTTCAGTGGGAGGGACTTTAACTTTTTTTAAAAATCAAAAAAATGTACGAGACCAAATTAAAGCCACTCGATTATTTTTCACTCTTTCAGGAAGTACGCGAAAAGTTGTAAGTGAACAGTTTCTTGTATGAAAACAAGTAGTATCAAAAACAATTAAAACGTTTCGAGTTCATGGAAGTATGGAGAATCAAAACCTTAGAGCATTAGATCATTGTATAAAAACGCTTAGTAGAAATAATCCAAGAATGTCCGCAACTTAAATTTTAAGAAATTATAGGAGATTATCAATTAGTAAGAAGACAATTCAACGTCGGTTAGTGGGGATAGGGCTGTCAGGAAGACGTCCAGCAAAAAAGACAGATTTTCAAAAAAGAATCGAGAAGTAAGAATTCTTTTGCTCATAGGCATCGGAACTGGACGGACCATAAGTGATGGAAAAAAGTGTTATATTCGAAAAAATCGAGTTTAATATTTTTGTAAGTGATGGTGGACAATTTGTTCATCTCTCTAAAAACAGTAGACTCCATCTAAAATATGTTACAACAACTGTTAAACATGGAGGTGGCAGTGTTATGGTTTCGGGTTGTTTTTCCGCTGAAGGTATTTGTGTATCGTATATTAGACGTCATGCTACCCTATTGTGAATGACCCAAACACACTGCAAAGCTTGTTAAGGAATGGTTTGTTCAACAAAAAATCAATGTTAAAAGTGGCCAGCTCAATCACCCGATCATAAACCAATAGAAATCTTATGGGAGATTGTAGATAAAAAAATTGGAGGAAATTGCATCATAAATAAAGCAAATTTGTTTGAATATATCAAAAATGTTTGGAACAATATAAACGAGTAAATAATTTCCAACCTAATCTCGACTACACCAAAAAAATGTGAGTACGTTATAGCTAATAAGAGATATTGAACAAAATATTAAATGTTAGGTCATTTACGTTGGATTTTGTATTTTTGTGAACTTTTAGACAAATCAAAACAAAACAAAAATAAGAAATTCAAAATATGGATTTTTCGAAAAAAATGTATTTGAGAAAGTTATTGCTTTTAACGAGTTTAACACGCTGTATATTGTTTATTATTTAAACAAAAAGAAACTCGCTCTAATTTTGTCTATACTGTATATATCAAGGGTGCCCAATCTGCGGCTCTTTGAAGGATTATCTGTCGCTCTCGATAAATTTACCCGAGTTCTCTTTTCATTCCAGAATTATCAAAAGAAATTAAATAAATGTGTAATTTTTAATATTTAAATTCAATAGACATATTTTGTACCTTTATTTATATGTTTTCAATAAATATAATATCTGTAAGCTTTTTTAATACCTTTTTTGCATACCTTTTAAATACGTATTTAATTGTTGCTCACCAAACATTCAAATTTTGAAAAATGACTCGGAATATCAAGAAGCTTGGCCACTCCTGGTATATATAATACACCTCGAAAATTATCACTATTATAGTTTTATTAAACCTGAATATATAAAATTACTTAGACATAGTTAATTATTTCTTATTGATAATCCCATTTATAAAACTTTTAAAATCTTTAAGACAAGACAAAGAATGTTGTACTGTATAAGCGATTTCTCCAAATTTGGGAAGTATTCAATGTTTAACTTAACACAGAATTTGTAATGCATAATCAAATTTGTATTATTGCTCCTTTGTCAGTGGTGTCTAAATATCACTTTTTCTGCATAAACAACAGACGGTGAATCTCCAGTCGCATCAGTGTCTTATGCTCTTACAGAATTTCATCGATAATACAAGAATTTGACAACAGAAAATAACACAAATAGGTAATTTTATTTAAATTACTCAAAAGTATTATTTATTAAATATATTAACATTATTATATAGTATTATAGCTGAACAAGTTGTACTTTTTGACTGTGTATTTGTTTTAATATTCTATATTATAAATATAATTATTTTATTTATATTAATTTATCTATTATTGATAGCATGTCGTTTTGTGTATGTTTTATTTGAGTACAAAGTTAACTTTATTTGTTTTTTTATTTTTAATTTTTACTATAATTAAGGTACAATGAATAATTTTAATTTCTTTTAAACTATTTGTAAAAACAATTAATTTGTGTTTGTGAACATATTTTTGGTGTAATTAGTGATTACAAAATTTTAATAAAACAACAAATAAACACACCTATAAAATATTATCTTTGCCACATAGCCTTTACTTTTTCCTAACATATGACCACAAATGGTTTGTATTTCGGGACCAGCTACAAGGGACTACCCACTACTACCAGGACCGATTGTTAACCACACCATAAGCTAAATTTTCTTGTCAGCTTAGCATTCCACAAACAGAAGAAACACAAGTCATTCGATTTGTTCACAGTTTATCGTCCATAAAATAACTTAACCTTGATAATTTTTATTTAAGAAAATAATCATTATAATCAAAAATTTTTAGCCACCGTCGCAATGTAATGGCGGACCTATTTCTAAACATTATCCATGAGATTGTTTAATTTCTTCGTTGATACAAATTTCAAGATGAATTGTTATTCATGTCCAATGCGTTCATTAAATCGACGAAACCAAAATCCTGCGACTTCAACGCTTCTAAATGCACTAATAATGAGACGAGCTTCTATTACTTTAAGCTAATTTTCTATTCAATAATCATAATTATAATCAACAAGTTATTTGTGATTTTTGAACTTATAATGTAAATTTACACGTATTAAAGCACTTAAATATACATTTATTATCCAATAAAATGTAAGGTAGGAAAATAAATAATTTTCATAAATATTACAATATAAACATTTATTCAGTAAATCATTATTCAAAAACGTAAATTACCCTTTTTGATACCCAATATATTCTGTTAATATTGTAATTTTTAATAATAAATGAAATAGTTAAATAAATGTATATAATTTTGCATAATTAAAATTTATTTACAATAAATTGATTTTTGATATTTGTTTAAAACCCGTTTTGCATGTTCCAGATGTTAAAATATCCACTTTAAGGAATAAAAAAGTAAATAATTTACTTTTCCGTAATTTTTTGTTATCATCAATAGTTATCTAACGTCTGTGATGTACAACATATTCAATCTTAATGTTGATTACAAAAAATCATAAATAAATAACAAATTTATTTAACAATTAAATATATAACATGATAATTATGTACATGGAATCACTAAATGCAGAAATAACACCTATTATATTATTTCTAACTTCGTCTTCTCAGGCTTTGAAACATAATTGTGTTTCTGTTCTTCAAACATTTTCGTTAAATGTTCAATAAATGCTGCGTGTACTTCGTCCACCTCTTCTTTTGTCGGATTTACGTTCTTCTTCACCTCAAATGGTGTTCCCACTAAAAAGTAATATTTATTTATTATTAATAAAAAAATAAATACAGCCAAACGTACCAACTGTAGTTACTGATCTCCTTTGCGGTATGATACCGAACGAATATTGGAAGAAGCCACGTCCAATGGGAATAATAGGTGCCATTCCTAAGTACTTCCTCAACCACTCCTGGATCATGTGCAACAGTCCGCCTTCTGGACTGCCAAGTTGAGTGAAGAGATCAGTCTCACCGAATGACAAAACAGGCACTAGAGGTGTCCCGTTCTTGATAGCCAACTTAACAAAACCTTTTCTGTTCTTCAAAATCAAAGTGTATTGTCCAGGTTTGCAGTAATAGGCTTCTGCTGCACCACCCACCATAAGAACCACAATCCTGCCGCCCTCCGGTTGCCTCAAAACATAATCAATAGACTCGGCCGAAGCTGCGATGCCGCCCAAACCTAACGCGAAGTCTCTGAAAAACGGCATGTGGTAGTGTTGTGTCAAAGTAACCACGTAGGGCTCGTGATGCGGGAACATTTCACCGAAACCGCCGATCTCCGTTCCGAACGCGTTGAAAGCACCAGTAGACAGCATGCCGTGTGGAAACGAGCAGAACAAATAGTTTCTAGAGGGATCCAACTTGGCGCCCTCCAGCTTCACCAGTTTCAATGGGAAATAGTCCTTTAAGTACCGCCACCAGGCCATCGAACGCACGAACTTCGACCGTCTGCCGCCTTTTTTCGCCACGTCTTTGTCGAGCAGGATCATCCAGGCGAGGTAGAGGGCTGTCAGCCACCAGAAGCGGGTGTAGACTAGTAAATAAATTGCCAGTCCCGTGCCCACGAACCCGCCGAAAGCCAAGGTGGTGAACCAAGTGGCCGCCGCCAGCGTCTGCAGCCGCCTCTGCATTGGCACGTTGAGCGGTGCGAACTGGATACCCAGGATCTCCATCTAAAAATTTAAATTTCTATTAATATTTAATTCAGATTTTGGTCAAACGAGTTGTGATTTATTTACCTTCTCTTTAACTTTGGTCATTTTAATTGTTATGTGTATAGAGATTCATGCTAAAGTGACAAAACTGATTAAATGACATCGAGTAATTCTAAATAAAATATTTGATAACAGATAAAGCTGCGTTTAAAGTCCACACGCTAGGTGACAGATAATTGTAAGGGTCTGTAAACTTGAATCAGAATGCATTCAATTTGTTGGTGTGTCAGTCAATCAATATCAATACAGATTGAAAGTAAATATTGATCTGACATTAATTTGAAATTGTTTACTTTCATAAATACAATAAATAATACAAATACTCTGTTTTCCACATACCATTTCATTTGCTTCATTTAATTATTGTTCTTATATTTTATGAAATCAAATCAAATTAATATTTAGTGTAGGGTTATAAAAGGACCCTTCTCTACTTAGCTTTAAAAATGTGTAGTTTCGCATATGGGACGTTCTAAGGGGCTACGCCAATTTTTCTTTAAAGTACATAATAATAATAAATTTTATTCGTGTCCAGGAATAACTTTAAATATTTTTCACAAAAATAATTCTTAATATATAGAAAAAGGTTGGTAACTGTTATATAACTTTACTACAGCGGTGTTGGGGAGTGATGAAGTGCTTAAAATTCACCTTACTATTTTTTGTATGTAAAGGTTTTCTAACATTATAATATGAAATTTTAAAAGTTTTTGCCTAAAAATAATGTACTTGTTGAACTTCCATAGCATGCACCGTTTCCAAGCAAAATCAATTTTGAAGTTTCACCTCATAAACTCTAGATCTAATTTAATAATAAATATGTTTATTTCAAACACCCTGTACACAAATATTAAAAAATCAAATATATACATATATATATATATATATATATATATATATATATATATATATATAATAAAACTAAATAAATAAAACAAGACAAATAAAAATTGATATAGTATATTTATTGTTAAAAACTTTTGTAGGATATAGAAGGCTATTGATTCCACGTGCGCATTATTTTAAACTTAAGTAATTTGATAATTAAGTTATTTAGTCAAAGTTATAATAATTTATTGATAAGTAATAAACAAATTAGTGTTTGTCACTCCTTATATATCTTTATGGGAGGTTTTCCATATTGGAAACTTGTGCAACCATTGTACTTTGTGCAACAATGTAATTTATATGCACGCAAATGCATTCGAAGAATTAGCAAAATTTGTGTATACTTAATGCAAAATAAATTTACACACAGACACATTTATATGGTAATAAATTTATGTTTTAAAATAAATTTTGAAAATAGTAAATAACATGCAACAAATATAATTAACCACATTCAATTTTACTTACCCCTATTACTTAAAATGGCAGATGGAAAAAATCACAAATATCGAACTCAACACATAAGCAAAACTGAAAGAAAGAAATGTCAGTACTTGTCAGTAGTTATATATCTGAAACTAATCAGATATTAAAATTAATGACTAAGCCAAGAAGATAACAAATTACTAATAGAAATAACTACTTCATAAAGGACCTTCCGAAAAACATTGGTAATTGTCAAATTCATCAAATTTCTTTACTTTTACAAAAAATAAGTATCAACACATTAATTAAAATATTTTATTTGAATTTATATGATTAAAATGTTTCATTATTTTATCAATATGAATATAATTTGACATTGTTTTATTAAACAATTAATGTAAATGTTCAATGTCCACTTTAAAACAAAGATGATAGCTAATAATAAAATATGACTAATAAAGTTAATTTGATTAAAAACAAACAAAAATTATAAAACTATGTTTGCTGTTAAAAATTCAAACACGCTATACAAGGTCCGAAGTTTCCAAGTGCCTAAAACACAATTATTATAATTTTAGTTAAGATGGCAAATAATTTTTGGCGTGGCCGTTATAAATAGTGTTCATTCAAGTTTTACTAATTTTTTCTCTGGTGATAAACGATTTGGCGTTACATAATGTTCGATTATGTGTCTATGGAAACATTCACGAATTTTAATGTTCAGGAATTTAATTACTGCTGAAATAAGTCACGTACGCCGGTACTTTCACATCTTCACAGTTTATTCTAGTTTTATTTATTGTATTAGAAACTTAACTAATCATCGTGTTTTATGTGTGTTAGGATTAATAAACGAAAGATTAATAGAAATATATAATAAATTTATGATAATGATTTTATGTTTTCCAATGAATCTTGAACGTTTTAAATTATACGGAACAAGTGTAATTAACAACATCCTATTTTACTTACCCCTAATACTTTTAAAGTGATCAATAAATACGAAAGAACTGCGGATGCGGGTCTCAACACATGAGCAAAATTGTAAGGAAGAAATTTTCGTACTTAATTATATACTTCTCAAAGACAAATTATATACATAAAGATTTTAATTATTTGCGTAATCGTCTGGAAATAATTATTCTTCAATTTACGTGCACAATGTTAATTGCAAAATATCTAATATGATTTTGTTAATGAGTTTTGTGTTTAAAATAAGAAGATACTAAGAATAGATAATTATATATTTTAAAGTGTAGTAAAAGTTTAGTTACAAGTTTATCGTTATACCTGTTAAACTACGTAAGAATTCTTTCTTATAACAGTACTTACTGTTTACTGCTAATAAAATAGTATGTTTAATATGAATTAGTTAATGAATGTTCTATTTAAAATAAGAACATAATACGAAGATAAAGAATTATATAGGAGAGTATCTTAATTATTTGCATACTCGTCTGGAAATAATTATTCTTCAATTTACGTGCATGATGTTTTTTGTTAATATGTCTAATATGATTTTGTTAATGAATTTTATATTTAAAATAAGAAGATAATACGAAGATTGATAATTATATATATTAAAGTGTAATAAAAGTATTAATTTAGTTACAAGTTTATAGTTCTACCTGTTGAACTCCGTAAAAATTCTTTCTTATAACAGTACTTTCAAACACGCCTGGAACACATGCATTGAATTCTTATTAATAACGAAAGTCAACACAGGTATATATGCAGGTAAAAAAGTGTGTCCCTAATTAAAAAAATATTTGTTTACAGATAAAACATAACAAAAATTGTACCATCACGTAAATTGCCTACGTAAAACGTTAAATACAATTGATTATACTTTCGCTCTCATTAAATAATTTCTACGTACCTTATCGAGTAAAACCACGTGGTTCACGAATCAAACAAAACACAGACACACTCCTCGGTAACGTTTTAAAACCGACACTAGCTTGACATTATACCAACGTTGGTATTTTCGGCATTGTGATGCGGTAAACTGTTCGGGCCCCACCACCGCTGTAGCAATGAACGCACAAAACCGAATTTAAAACTGTCCCACATCCCACAACGATTTTATCACAAACCGCAACAAATGCGCGTTGTGCCGACGTCGCTCATTGTTGTCTCGTCCGCAAGACGGAAACTAAATTGAATTAGTTTCGCGGCTAAATATAGGAAAATCGCGGCCGATATGGAAATGTGTGTGTGCGTCCTCGGGAAACTGGTTTCCTGTTCGCCAGCTAATGAGGTAAAATGTTGAACCGGCTCGGGAACAATGCCGATTGTGGATTAGGTTTGCATTGGACAGTGGGGTGTTTCGGACTCGATGATCGTAAAATTTTGTTTTTTTTTGCTAAAATTAGATGAGGACCGCATTTAAATCGATTCGACCTCTGGTTTAATTTATTTTTAGATGTCAAATAGAAATATTCATCACAGTATCATCATTGTTTAATATAGATAATGACACTATCTTAATATTTATTTATTTAAGAATGTTATTGTAGTCGAATTTTAATGCCAAATGACAATTTCTATCTTTATAATTAAAATCTACTCAAAAATTAAATTTTAATGACAATTATTTAAAAATTTTATTTAATGTGAACTGTTAAAATAACATCAATTTAGTATTCTTGTTTTATATAAAACTTAACATTAACACTTTGTATATTTTATTTATTTTATAATTATGGTCCAACTTCCTTCAAACTTCTTGAATTACTGTTCAATTAAATTTGTAACATTTTTATATCGAATTTGGTTATAAACGTGATTCACCACGTTTCCTATAGGGTTGTCTGGAGATTGGGTTGAACAAGACAAAACATCATTGCTTTGGTCTTTTAACCAATCCATCACAATTTCGGATTTGTGTTTTTGATTGATATCTTCAATATATGGAAGCAAGTTATTGGTTTAATATACTTACAGCAGCAGAATTAAATCATCCCCATGGCATAATTGAAACGCCACCATGTTTCACTGTCGATATAACAAACTTTTTGTGTAGTTCTGTCCCTGTGGGATGTTTAACATAAGCAGGACCATCATTCTTTTATAAATGAAATTTAGATTCGCTAAATACTAATCGTCTCCACTGTTCTTTGGTCCAGTGAACGTGATCTTAAGCACAACATAATTGGACTTCCTGTCTGGGCTCAAATGAACCATTATCCACTAACCATTTTCTCAAAGTCCTTGAACTAATTTCAGCAAGTACCATTTTCTCCATGTTACCTTTAATTTCAATTGTTGTTTCTCTTGGTCTTGATAAGATTGAATTATAATTTTTCTTACAGTCTCACTTTAACCAATGATTAAATAATTATAATAAACAAAACACCGTTAGTAAATAATTCATTAAAATTCACAGAGACCCATGTATGGGATGAAATGAAATAACACAAGTTATGTTTGAAATAAAATATATATTCAGTTTTTAAATACAATAAAATAATTAACTCAAGAAAATAAACTCTAAAAAAGTGTTGTCAAAATACTATGTCAAATGGGAATGTATTGATAACACTTAATTTTTAAAAAATTATACATGTCTTTTGATTAAAATACTGTTTCATTCATCATCACAAATAAATAAATCCGTAAGTTGTTTAATGGTAACTTTATTGGACTCCCAATTGTCGGAATGAGTCGATGTGGCCTCAAAAAGTTTTTTTTCAATGGTGTCTTTAATATAAAATTTATGTATGTACGTTTCCCTGAAAAAAGTCAACATATAAAATAACACTTTCAACGTGAAACATCTTAATCATACTTAGTTTGGCCAATTCTGTGAACTCTTCCTATAGCCTGCAGTTCATCCGCCGGATTCAATACGGGTTCAATCAGAACGACATGAGTCGCTTCAATGATGTTTAAACCTTTAGAACCTAAACTTAACGGCATTAATAGTACGGTACAAAATTTGGTCTGCAACAAAAATAAGAATTAATAAACCATTTGTAACTATAATTTATACACTTACTTTAAAATGATCGATTTTTTGCTCGAACTTGTAACTATCACAGATTATTTCGTTGGAGATAAAATTAACATCGAATGCTTCTTTTAAACTTCTTAGTACGGGAACCCACGTGGAAAACAGCAAAACCTTCACCTCTGGCGTTTCCTTTTTAATATCGAGCAACAGTTTAACAACCGCTTCAATTTTAGTGGAGAAGTTGCCTCTGATGGTGACCGCATCTTGTTGCGCATCATTTCCGTCCGCCTTTATGTAAGATATATCAGTCAGATTGAGTTTCTTACGACAGATCGAACATTGGAACGATTTGCGTTGAACGTTTCCCAGCAACAGTTGAATGCATTCAATGCAGTACGAGTGACCGCATGATAAAATGCTCCAGTGAACTGTCAGAGGGTTCTTACAAATAGGACAAGGATCCGGACTTTGTCCTTCATATTGTTGTTTTTTTAAAGTTTCTAGATATTTCTTTGTACCTAGATTTTTCTCTAGTTTAACTGTAGCGTCTTGTTCTTCCATACGCAATTTGCTTTCATGGTACGCCATCTAAAAACCCATAATTAGTAATTAATGCAATGTATTAATATGTTAATTAGACCCATACTTCATGCGGGGAAAGTTGATTGAAAGATTTAGTTTTATCTTCAATATCATAATCAAGTTTTTTCAACGTAGCATTCTTCTTACGTTTCATTTTTTTTACTTCTTCGTCCTCTTCGTTTTCGGACTCCTCTTCTTTGAGGGCCATTCTAATTTTACAAATATCCAATTCATCTTGAGCATTGATTTGTTGGTATAAAGCTGTCCAGAACTTACGCATGGCCTACAACATAAAAATACATTAAAATTATCCAAAATGTACATAATGAGCCATTTACTTTAAACTCTTCCTTCAACAACTCAAGCAAATTTAAATGATTCTCTCCGTCAGCCACGATTAGATTACTGGCATTTTTGCTCTTCAAAGAAGGTTGTAGACCTAAAAATTAAAATTTTTACCCATTTTCTCATAATAATCATTAAAAAATTACTTTTTATAATGGCTTCTTCCATGGTTGGTACCCATGTGCCTTTGTTGGTTTCTAAAAATTCTTCCGATTTCATTGTCCTTCCCACCGCGCTGAACAACTTCGATTCGTACTTGACAAAGTGCCTGTTCGCGTCGCAAACGCCGCATTTGCGTTGCTTTCCTTTTTTCTGAGGCCTCAGATGACAATTCATGGCTTGCGAAATTAGTAACTGGTCAATGACAATCTTGACATCCTCGCCGTCCGTTCCGTCAGCCCGGTACAAGGTTTCAATCGCGGCCACCAGCTGCGTCCTCAAGTTGCGCACCGCTTCATCCCACGAGCTCAATATGTAAAGTAAGTCGCCGCCTTCATATCTAAAAGGTGTTAAATAAAATTAATATGCCTCATTTTGAGTGAGAGAATAACTTACTTTAACGTGCATTTAATCATCGCATTGTCACAAGTGCTTTGTATTTTTCCAATCAATTTGTCGTAGTAATCGACGCTGGTTAAGTAATGAATGCCATCGGAATACCATTGTCCGGGTCTCAGAGCGAACTTTGTCTCTAACTGCTCGATTTTCATGTAAATTTCTTGCCATTTAAGAAAACAAGCCTTAGATTCGCCGTTAAACTTTTCAATATACTTTTGCTCGAGCTTCGCACAATCCGTTTTCAACGTCGAGTCGTGCAAAGTGGGCTCAACGTTTGTGACGGTCGGAAGCACCTCCGACAAGTTGTGCATAGCGTGAATCATTTGAAGCGTGTCGACTTGCAGGCCGTTCTCCTCTTTGGAAAAACGGGCGGACAACTGCAGCACTTGTCTGTATTTATCGACGGCTTGGTTCATGTCCCCGTACAGGATGCATATTCCGGCCATGCCGTTCAGCGAGGCGACGATTGTGCGCAGCATCTCTTCGCATTCGGTGCCGTTTTTCTCGATCAGAGCGTCCAGAAGGCCTTTCACCGACGAAATGTTCTTTCTCGTTGCCAGGTATTTGCCCCGGGTCGCATTCGGATGGGAACAAGCTTGTCTCAGTGACAAAAATGGTGCCATTATCTGTAAATAAAGAGTGTTATTTGGGTCCAAAGTGTAAATAATTATAACTTGCTTTGTTTAAGTCTCGTTTCTGGAGGCTTTTTAAAGTGGCGTCAACATCAAAACCCTCAAGGGAAGTAAAGAACAAATCCCTGCTCATTTCATGCTCTTTATTATAGTAGAACTTTTCGACAGCGGAAAATTCCAAAACGTATTCTTTAGTGTGTTGTGGAGGGATGTTGATCTGAAAATCAAATATTTAAGAAAAAAAACATTCACACGCTTAAGTTAACATACTTGATTCAAAACGTTTCGTTTCTCGGTACGCCACATAACTTTGGACAGAAAATTGCACATGGGTTGGCTGTCGCCCTTTTTAAAGGGATTATACAGAATATTGGTCCATGTATCTTCATCATTGAATGGGGTGATGTGCAAATAATTGATCAAACCGTAAATATCTACAAGTAGTTTTTATCGCACAATAAAATTACAGAATTAAATAAATTAGACAAATCGTACCAGAAATATTTTTGGACAAAGGAGTACCAGTTACAGCCCATCGGTAATTAGCCTCCAGCATTCGGCTCATTGATGAGATCATTGATTTGGGAGCGTCTACAGTTTGTGCTTCGTCCAAACACAAACGCCACCATTTAACTCTGATTAATGGACATCCACGTGGTGAATACACCCTCTTGCGTCGGAAGTTTTTATCCTTCAACCCAAATTTTATTTTTATTCACCTTCATAATAAAAATAAAATTTATTATTATATTATTGCATTTAATATATTAATTAGGAACTTTTTTGATTGTTTGTTAATAAAAAGTACAAAGTTGATTAAAACTATTACCAGATTGTTGTTGGTCAAATATATCTCGTTCTGCAGAACATTATAAGTGGTAATGACTACGTCGTACTCCTTCAATTTCACCGGATAGATGGTGGTGTCCCTCGCGTCATCATAAACCAAAATATTAAACTTCCCATCGACGTGCTTCATCATTTCGTTGATCCACTGTTTCTTCAGCGATTTGGGTGTGACGATTAAAGTTCCACCGACATCGAAAATTTCCTCCTCCATCCAGCATTGCGAACACTTGAAGGTACCGAAATGGTCTTCGTAGCCGGTGCACAGTCGATGTTGGAACTTCCCGCAGTTGCCGCACTCAATTTTGCCATCCTCGTTCTGTTCCGAACAGATGCACTGAATCGAGGGCTCCTTTTTTTCCTCCTTTCTGTTGCCGAACAACACGTGCGCGTAGTACTTCTCCAAAGCAACGCGCGTCAGTGATATTTTCTTCTTCGGTGGCGTTTCCGGTTCGGGTTTTGATGTGGAGGCCGCGTCTTTACGAGCGGCCTTCTGCAATGGTGCGAGTCTTTTTTTCTTCTCGTGGTTCGCTTGTATTATGTGGTCGACTGTTGGTTTACTCGGACTAGGAGTGTCGTCGGATTCAGGTGGTTTTTCCATTGGGTTGCACAACATACAAGCGATCACCTCCACGGTTTTGCCCAGGCCCATTTCGTCGGCCAAAATTCCGCCTTTGCTCGAAGGCGTTATTTTAGGCTTATCGTCTTGGACGAAGCCTGAATATTTATCGTAGTAAAGCGTTGTCCCGGATGGCAGTTCAATGGCAGTGAATAATGGATGCAACTCATCTAGAATTTTTGTAAAAAATTAATTTAAATAAAGTGAATTCAAAAGTAACTTACCAGAATCATTATTGTCAATAGTTTCTCTACTCAACATCCATTTGACAGCATCAACTTGATATTCTCTGAGTTTGGGTTTCAATTTTGGATGTTGGACGTTAATGGAATCATTAACATTTATTGCTCTTGATTCTCTTATGCTGTCATAAATCTTATTAAGATCTCCACAATCAATGGGATCACCAGCTAACTCATCTGTGTTGCCTTTGCAGTCTTCATGTGATATGTTATAAAAAATTTTAAACAGTTGTTTGAAACATGAACCAATTTTTCTATTATGTTTTGGCAGTGGCAGTGTTTTAATGTAAATTGATGCTGTTACAGTTTCATCCTTTTGCTTAAACTCAATGGCAAATAACTTCGATGTTACAACATCTAAAACAATAAATTAACAATTGATTTTTATTGTTGCTTAAAATATTCACCTTCAATTAGATCAATGTCATTTGCCTTGCTGACAATGACAGTGTGTTCTGTTTGTTCCAATACAATTGAATTTTGATTTTTGTTGATGGTTACATTCCATTCTTGTGGACACTCATTGTTAAAGCAGTTATTTGTTGGACCAATTTCAAGTTCCCCCAAAATCAATGACTTGTTTTTATCTGTTGGTCCTGAAGTTTTGCATGAAGCCAATTTTGTTGCATGTGACAATCTTTTTTTCTTTTTAAGAACAGGAATGTATCCACTGATGTCGTTTTCGCAAAATCTATCTGTAGATTTTTGTTTTGGGGTACTTTTTGATCTTACCATTTTAAAAAAATTAGTTGCCGGATTTGTTTTTTATCTAAAACATTTAATTTTATTGAAGGGACTGTTCATATATATATATATTGATAATTATATATTGATAATAAAATATTTTACTAAACTTTTGTTATTTGACTAAATATTTAGAATTACGGATAGTTTATTACCTTAACTTGGTGAAATCACCCACTATTAGTTTAGAATAATAATAATAATATTATTATTATAAATAAATTTACCAACAAACTAATTGCCACAAAATCCTACCCTAACAAACACAAACAACACAGTTGTCCGCTGAATTTGAGGTTATGGTAAACAACAGAAGCGTTAGTGTAATCCGCGTTGCCTATAAGTGGATAATATAATTGTTTAAATGCATTGTTTACTTACAAATATGAAATTTATAAGCATTATGTTTAACTAAATTTATTTTACATATTGCCAATAAGCTTTATTTAAGTTATGCATGTAAATATTAAATGTAAAAAATTTTTCGCATGACCTTTTAGTGATGGAAGTGTTAGATTAATCAAACTACACACCGATAAAAATAAAACGACAATAAATGTAACACTCTTATAATAATAAATAACAATTATA
The DNA here is from genome assembly GCF_024364675.1 of Aethina tumida. Classification (NCBI taxonomy): domain Eukaryota; kingdom Metazoa; phylum Arthropoda; class Insecta; order Coleoptera; family Nitidulidae; genus Aethina; species Aethina tumida. The sequence goes on along the minus strand of NC_065437.1, from coordinate 14,321,511 downwards.
AAGAAACATTATATCATAGATATAAAACAATCAATGACCTGGAGGTACCCATCCTCCAAATCCCTTTTCTAACTCCTCTGCGACAGCTAAACATAATCTGTCCTGATTCGGAGCCGCAATCACCTAAAAAATTTTCAAAATACAATTGGTTCAAGTAAAATTCGTTATTTGCTAACTTGTATTCCAACGGGCAATCCATTTTTGTCCAACCCACATGGGACGTGTGTGGCTGGAAGTCCCAAAGTGTTCGCCATCATTACGTACATAATTGAAGCAAGGTGGAAGTAAAACTCGTGATGTTTGGACGCAGTGTTGGTCCATGTGGGGTAGATGAGCACTCCATTTGTTCCAAGTTTTTCCTACGAACGAACAGTTAATATAATTCAAGAGAAAACGAGGATTTTAATTTTTTACAATGAATAGGCGTTTCAGGGCGGCATTTTGGACTGAATGGTCGCTGACGAAGTTGTTATAGATGTGTTGTACGATGTAAAACGTGAGAACATTCAAGGAGTATTTGGAGTGTCCCATGATGCTTTTTAGTAATTCAATGGGAAGTTTACTGTTGTCCCATTTGAGGACGTTGGGAATGTCCTCGATGGCATACAAAACTGAACCGCCAATTTCATTGGAGTCGGCCAGTTCGGCGAATGTGTTGTCCTTTATTATGGTGCAACCGAATTTATCAGACAAATATTTAGCACTTCTTTTCACTGATTTTTTGATTGCTGTTTCCACTGACGCCACAGTCATCATAAAACCAGCATCTTCCATCACATACACGTTGAGATCACCTATGTCTACTGGCTCATCTAGTCTGAGATCATCGCTTTTGTCGCCGACCATAATTTTCAATAATAATTTTAAATCTTTGGCATAACGAGTCATTGGCCCGACCACTAGAAAGTCAGGGTATCTTGGGTCGCTACAAAATGGATAGTGACCTTTTATTGGAGCAATCCCTAAAAATTAAACACATTTAATTAATAACCTGTGCAATATACCACATTCAGAAACTAACTTGGAGTAGGTTTGTGTCCAAAAATGCCATTGAACAATGCAGGCACTCGGATAGATCCGGCAATATCAGAGCCGATACCGATAACAGATGCCCCCGCTCCCAACAACGCACCCTAAAAACAATCCATCAACTCACAATCTCTTAAACAATAACCTGAAACCCTTACCTCCCCTCCGGAAGATCCGGCACTGCTCCTCGAAATGTCATAAGGGTTTCTTGTGACGCCTTTGATCAGATTGAAGCTTTCCCAACTCAAGCATAACTCGGGGGTGTTGGACACCAGAAGTGGGATGGCACCGCTAGCTTTCACCGCAGCCACGCATTCCCCATCCTGGTCCGCCTTGTAACCTTCTCTGGTCAACGAACCAACCGACAGACTCATTCCTGAATTAAATAATCGTGGTTGATCAATGTTTAAACTGACTCTGCAAATTTAGCATTGTTGTGCAATCGATAAAATTGCACCTGATTAGATTTTTGCAACGGGAAACGGTCGGCTGCCTCCAGGATCTCGTTACTAATTATTTTGATTGTGGTAAGACGTTGTATGAGTTTCTAATAGCCAGCACGCAAATGTGCAATAGTTAAACATCTGTTACAAAACGGAGAAATGAGCATTTTCCTTATTTATATTGCACAACAGACTTTACTTTTAAGTATATAGATTTGCAAATAAATAATGGCTTGCACAGATGTCTTTGAATATAAAGAGGTTGCAACTGTATAATTCTTAAATAAATATTCGGTTTAGATTCTTAGAAGTTAAATCAGGCTGTTTTAAGAAATAGTTTAGTGATGTATGTGACTTGAATATCAAAAAAGATCAGATTTGTGATTACAATTTATTTTTCTCTAAATATCAACTAGATTTTCATTTATTAAGGCTCAAAAGTTACTAATTATTTAATCAAACACATGTAACATTTTGAAGCACAATTAAAAGCAATTTAAATTCTTCTTCATACCATTATGGTTAGTTTCCAAACAAAATAGTGGAATAACCTTAAACAGCATTAACAAATAACGTAACTGATCAAATACCTTTCAGCGAGCAACTCTCCTTCACAGTGAATGGGACGCCGAACAACGGTTTTATCTTCTCCAATTCCAAAATGGTTGCATCACTGCAATTTGCAATATAATTGTCCACTTTTCTCGCATCCTCCAATGCTTCTTCGAAACGTTCCTCCACAACTGCATTGATTATTGATTCGACTTCTTTTATCCTTTCTATGTAAGCTTTACACAAGTCAACACTTTTGATCTGTAATTTTAAAAAAATTATGGAGGAATATAGAGATCAATATTTTGTTGTTTTGAATTGTAACAAAATATAATTATAGTTTACGTATACATAATGTTATAATTAATATTAATAATAGCCATCATTTTTTGTATCAATAATAGATGCCTAGTTACAAGGTTAAATTGGCGTGTTCATAAAAGACATAATTACACTATTTTAAGTTTTAATGCGTAAAAATCTTATAGGTGGGAAATTGCAAAATCCTTATGATCCGTCTACTCATATTCAAATGCCACACAAATACGCATGGTATTATCTAATACTTTTACATCGGAAATTATGTAATTGAGATTTATTCTTCGTGTTGGTGAAAGCATTTGCGAATATATTTTGCTTTTATAGAAGGTGTCGTCAATAAACATCGTATTGGACTTGTTTTGAAAGTTTCTATTCTGTAGCTATAGTACTTTGTCCATAAACAATTAAAATTAAATGTGCATGCATGAACATTAATCAATTAGTCTATTTACGTCAATGAATGAATATTTTATTAGTTTACAACGTAAGTTTACAAATAATATTTATTAACGTCTTTTATAATTTATTAATTATACAATTTTGATAAGAAATAGTTGATAGTGCCTTATAAAACCATGCAAAATGTGTAAACAAACTAGGTGAAAGTAGTGTTGTAACACACTGACAAAAGCTAATAAACGGTTGGCTTGTTTTCGTAGATCATACCTTTCTTTCCCTGATTTTTGCGGCCAAATCCGTCGCACTGATAGTTAACAGATCGTTTTTTATCGGCGGCACACTTTTCTTCTTCCCTTTCGAAAAGTAGGCATAAACAGGGTGACTCAGGAAATGCAGGATCCTGAGCAAACCCATAGCGGTATACAGGAATATCTCCATGGTAAAAAGATGTTTGATACCTGAAATATACGGTTTGAGAACATTTTGTACTATTGCACTGATCTGCAGCATTGCGAGTTTGAATTAAAATGATGAAAAATTGTCGGAAATATTCATATTTATCTGAAGTGTTTGTTGATAAGCAATCCAAATCGGACTTACGATTCATTTTGTTATCTTAAGTGTTTTGGTTTTGGTCACTGATTCATTGGAGGTATGGACATACAGTTAAAGAAACTACATTTTGATAAAAATATTAGATGTACAGGGAGTATTAAAACTGTGTGTGTACACACACTGTTTACGTCAATTTGAAAAGCAAACAAAATCCAATTAGATACACGCAAAATTATATTGGGTGGTATTTTTCACAAGGTTATATATACGGAAAATTAAGCAGACATATTTCAAGTTCAATACTATAGAATTTACAATTAGTGGCAGGTTTTAATAAGTATTTTTGTTTATTTATCAATTGACATTGTGTCGGTTCGAGTAAATAAATGACCTGAATTAATTTTGACATGAATTCTGTTGTATTTATTCAAATGACATTTTTGCAATTTTAATAATTCCATTGGTAGCATAACTAATTTGAATAAATTACTTACATATTTATTTTACTTTCATAAGTACTCACTAATGAAAAACTTCTTAATTTTACAATCTACATAACTAAAATAATCAAAATAATTAATTTTGATTTATGTATTTGATTTAAAAAGATGACAAATTTTCAAATGATTTACTTGAGTAATTAGTCTGTTTACTTACTTGTTTCAGTATGTTTTAGTATTATTATATCATTAAACAATAATGCGCATTTATGTCTATTTGTTTTTTAACTTAAACACGTTATAAACATTGTCTAAGTCTATATTTTGATGTTATTAATATAAAGTACTTCCTGTCGCTAAATTATCAAATTTTTAATGTATAATTGTGGATTATTTGAAATTTTGTACGATAATGTTATTTTAATTACGAAAATTTATGGCTCCAATTCATTATATTAGCATAATTAAGAATACATTATTCATTTGTACAATAATAATATATTATTAATTAAGGTATCATTAAAATGTGCGAGTTAAATGTTTACAAATATTCTTTATAGACAATTGTATTTTCCGATTTATTAAAAAATTTAAAACCAAATAATTAACTTTGTAACATTTAAATTTTGTAATTATATATAACAATTTTAATAATTTCATAAAAAATGTGACATAATTAATTAAATTTATTTACTCTCTTTATTTATACCTACATATTATTTACCTTCATGTTATTAAAACATTGAAGTCAATATTTTGATGTAATTAAAATAAAGTACTTCCTGTCATTAAATTATTAATTTTTTATGTATAATCACATGTTACTTGAAATTTTGGACAATAATGTTATTTTAATTATGGAATCTATAGTTCTAAGTGTTAATTTTAAATATAGTATGTATTTTCCAACAAAACTTGAAAAATGTTGTTTTAAACAGTTTATGCATTTGCAAATATTGTCTGAGTATACGTCAATGCTTTTGTCTGTTTTTGGTTTTCACGATCAAGGTGCTTGAAACATTCAACTAATAATCATAGACAAATTTCCTCTTCCTTGAATTTAATCGTTATAGAAAAAAAATTTATATAATTAATTAATTGTTTGTAACATTTCAAATCACTTAATGCCTCATAATTATAATGTTTGGCACGAATTTTGTGCGGCTTTCTTTTGTAATTGGTTTTATTGTATTATAATTTATTTGTGAACGATACTTTTAATACGGTCATAATTTTTATGAATCATTATAAACATTAACCACAAATAATAATATTCTTTAATACCTTTCGTATTGGTTCAAAAATCATTCGATGCTGCAATTAAAATGGTACATAATAATTCCTTGAAATTAACAATTTCTTTTTTATAATCTTAGAAAAAAATCATTAGATAAATTAGTTCTATATTATTATTTATTAACACTAATTATTAATGCTTGATTACTTTGTATTTTATAATATGCTTTTAGTAGCAAGTAAACAAATTAGCAGTAATTAGAATGTTTATAAAATATATTATTCTGAGTATTATTTAACAACATATTCAATTACATTAATAAAAAAAATATTAGGGTAAACATCAAACCTTTTTTTTTAGATTATTATAATTTAACACAATTTAAATAAGTATTAATATATGTAAATAAATATTAAGTATTTGCAACATTTTATTATAAAATTGCATAAAAAATTTGATATTTAAAACTAGGATGAAATATTTTTGACCGAAAATTCAATGGATTTTTTAACAATTTCTTTATTATGTTCCCATTTAAAATATTATATATTTTATTATTGACTTAAAATTACATCCTCAAAGTTTTAACTTACCCTTATTTTTATTAATGGATACGTAGATCCTCTCACTGATAACCTATAATCTATAAATGTTGTCAGTTCAAACACAATACTACACAGTACTAAAACATTGTTACACTGAAAATATTGAATGATTTGATGATTTAAAAAAACAAAATGCGTTCGCGCAACGGACAGTGCAGCGCGAGTAAAGGAGCCGCGCGTGAATCGTAGATCGCGGCAATTTGTGAGAGTTCCTCGCCAACTGAACGACGTACATTTTGCCCACCACCCGAAATCACTTCTTCCGTTCAATGGCACTTAGAAATATCCGCTTTCTTTCCAACAACTTTAAGTGTTGCGAATTGCGCAACAAAAAATATTCCTTAGCTAAATTAAATAATATTAATCCAGTTCAAGTTTGTGACAATTTTAATTTAATTTTTTTTATAGACAAAGGAATGTAATTTTTTAAAATACAATAAGAAGAAAATGTGATTTGATTCAGTAAAAAATGTTATCATGGAAATCAAAAATTTTACAATGACAGTAAATTGCCCTTTGTATGGAAATGCATGTCAGTTTATTTATTTGAATACTAGTAAGCAATGCATTATCAAATAGTGTAATTGAAAAAGTTTATAAGAAATTAAAAATTAAATATTTAAATAGTTTCTTATCTTTCAAATAAATCCTACAATAGTTTATGGTGAGGGTCAAGGAATAGCGAATCGACATTAGTTTCCATAGTTTCACTAGTTGCATACAAATTTTAGTTAAAAATTGAATAAAAAAGTTCCTAGAAATTTATAAATATGAAATTTACGCATTATGTAACCAAATATATTTATCTATTCATTTTCTTCAAGAAATTTTTCCAAAACAAACATGAATTAAATACGTATTGTTGTATATTTTTTTAGAATGCAAAAAATCGTCCCTGAAAAGTTCTGGTTTAGCCCGATTTAATTATTAGTGGAACTTGGTAATGTTTTAATAGAAACCACATAACACTGTAATTAAGATGTGGGGAACTCATTAGCATTTACTCCAACACATGATCTAGCTTAAAGTGGTTAAAAGACGAATATTAATGTGCTTGATTTGCTGGATTAATTTGACAAGGCCGCTTTTTTGTCAGTTTTCATGTAAAAACTTATGTTAAGTTAAGTTTATTGTTAACAGACCAGTTAATGCCCTTTTTATTTGTTCATTAGTTTGTTCGTAGTAGTCGTTAACATAAAAAATTTATTATGAGAGCTTAGAAACTTTTATTGAGTTGTTATTTGTTATTATACCAAATAATTCATTATTTATAATGTTAATGTAAAATAATATTTTGAATTCAATGATTATTATTTACTTTGTAGTTGCAAAATTTTTGTTTAGTAGAAAAATACATTAATCTCTTCAAATCTAATTTTATATAAAATAACAAGGAGTCATTAACAGTAACACCAGGTATCAGGTAAACTTAAGCAACATAATAAGTTAAATTCAGTTAACTACAAGGAATTGAACTTTTTTATTTGATACTTACTTGTTTCAAACTGTTATTGCTTGGGTTCAATAATTATAAAAATGACCTCCATTTTGGTATCGAATATCTTAATCATTAACCTTGAAGGTTGATCTAAGTAATTATTACTGATTGGTTCATTACAGGTGCTTTTTATATATCTTTTTGTTGTTTACTTCAACAATATTTTTGATACAAAAATAATGTAACAAATGACTTGTGTGATGTATTTAATATAAATAACATATCATAATACAAATATAATATAAATTTATAAAATTAGTGTCATGGTAATGATTTTAATGAATAAATATATAAAAATTGAAATTAATTATGTTTAATTTGTAAGTGCACAGTAAAAGATTTATTATTATATAATAATGTTTATTTAATATTTTTATTGTTAATTATAAGTAACCGTGCCTGATTCATCCATTTTAAATTTTCATATAAACTTTAGGCCACTTTGTTCCAATAAATGCACTATCTATAATTTTGTAAATATTTTTTTCTATTTAAGTAAATAATACATTGTATTAACATTGAAACGCCATCGTATATGACTTTTAAAAAGTGTGAAAACGTTTTTAGTTTAGTTTTTTTGTTATTTGAAATATACCGATTCCTGGTAAATTAGAACAATAGTTTAAGGGCGTATTGTGGTCTAGAAATTTGAAAAAATCGATATTTTTCATATTATCAAAGCTTAACCATTTAAGAATTAGATTAGATTAATATTTTTTTTTTATTTTGTCATTTCAGATTACTAGGAGAGTTACAATGGGACCCCCCACTTCAGCAACCTATATCTTATACAATTTTTAATTTTTTCACTTTTTTATGTATTCTTTAAATATTAATATAGATCTTGTAAAATAATGGATAGTAAAAATATTGTTTGTATTTTTCCTATTGCAGTTGAAAAAGTAGCTAAAATTCATGCCTCTAGACCAGAATATATCCTTAAACTATCGCAGTAACTTGTCGTTTTGTTAGAACTCATTTATCATCTCCATTTTCTTTTAAATTTTTCTAATTGTGAATATACAACGGCAATCTAGAAATTTAACTCGCGGTGAGTGTGTCCAAGCGGTAGTTTTAATGGAAGGTTGGAGTTACCGCAGAATAGCTGTTGGTGTATCCCATACATCTATTTCCTGTATGTTACAACGGTACATGGGGACTGGTGACTATACTAGGAGACCAGGTGAGGGTTGAAATCATGCTACAACTCCTATTCAAGATCGTCTTTTGAAATATTTCACTTTGAGACAACAGTTTGTAACTAGAAGAGTTTACACTCTCAGTAAACGTAGAAGGGGTTCGAATAAGTATTGAAACTATTCGACAACGACTTGGGGAAGATAATTTGCAACCTTAACAGTGGATTATTGCAGGACTCGTTTAAATTTTGCTAGAGAATTCTTCAATTGGATAGAAGCAGGTTGAGACGAGTTCTATTTACAGATATATCTATTGGGTTGTTCGGAAAGTAATTTCGTTTTTTCCCGACAGAAGATTTAATTGTATTTTTTTGCACCCAACTTCACACTTAAGCCGTATAATTTTTATATGCATTGAGAGCTCATATAGCAAGGCTTGTGTGTGAACAATTCCAATTAATTCTACGTAGTAGTTTTTGGTTGGTGCCCTTTTAAATATAGAGAGCGATAAGCAGCATTTTCGACATATCTTACTGTTTTACTACAGAAAGGGTAAACATGATGTTCAAGCCAGAAAGAAATTGACCAATGTGTATGGAAAAGGTGTGTTGATAGTACTCCAGTGCCAGAACTGGTTCGCTAAATTTTGATCCGGTAATTTTGATGTCGAAGATACACCATGTTCGGGAAGGCCGGTTGAAGCTGATAAAGACGGGATAAAGGCATTAGTTGATGCGAACCGGCGAATAACATCACGTGAGTTCGGATTGAGGGTAAATTTATCAAATTCAACAGTTTATGACCACTTGAAAGGCCTGGGATTATCCTCGAAGCTCGATGTATGGGTTCCCCATGTTCTCACAGAGAGAAATCTGTGTCGTCGCATTGATGTCTGCGATTCGCTTCTCAAACGTCACGAAAATGATCCGTTTTTGAAGCGCATCATCACTGGAGACGAAAAATGGGTTGTATACAACAACGTCAAACGCAAGAGGTCATGGAGCAAAAAAGGCCGGCTCAAACCATTTCCAAAGCCGATATTCACCAAAAAAAAGGTGATGCTGTCTGTTTGGTGGGATTTTAAAGGAATTGTTTTTTTTTGAGCTTTTACCGGATAACACAACGATTAATTCGGAAGTCTACTGGCATCAGCTGGACAATCTGAATGATGCACTTCAACAGAAAAGGCCAGAACTAATCAACAGAAAAGGTGTAGTGTTTCACCAAGACAACGCGAGACCTCACACAAGTTTGGCCACTCGCCAAAAGCTTTTACAGCTTGAATGGGATATAATGCCACACCCACCATATTCTCCAGAACTGGCACCATCGGATTATTATTTGTTCCGGTCACTCCAAAATTTTTTAGACGGCAAAACCTTCACCTGAAATGAGGAGGTCAAAAACCACCTCGATCAGTTTTTTGCCAGCAAAGACCAAAAATTTTATGAGCGTGGAATTATGCTACTACCAGAAAGATAGCAAAAGGTGTTGGACCAGAACGGCCAATATACAATATAATTTAATGAAGTATTTGTTTATTATACGAAAATTGTCTTTCATTTCCACAAAAAAAAAAACGAAATTACTTTCCGAACAACCCAATACATTTTGCCTGAACTCGTGCGATAGACGCGTTCGTGTATTTCAACGACCAAATGAAAGATAGTCTCAATGGAACTTCGTAAATACCACCTTATTTGGTGGGGGCTCAATTAATTTCTAACAATTATAAATAAAAATCGACTTTTAAATAAAGAGTGTACTATATGCGTTTATTTTTTCCGTTTAATGTAATAGTAATCCATTATTATTGGTGTGGCGTGTTGATTTCTTGGAACACTACATTAGGCGCAAAACCGCAAAATGCTAAAAGCATCGGGAATAAAATCCACTTCTCCGTCTGATGACAATTACTGTACAATCGGTCGGCAACGTGGTAAACCGCTTTTCCACCGACAAGGCAAAAATTTTGTCCCAAAACTCAGCAGCAGGCGGAAAATAATATATATATAGACATTGATATTAAAGTGCTGGCGGTTTTCAAGCCAGCCGCTATTTTTAGCAATTTTGTGGTTTTCCGCCCAATAGAAGCGCGGCAAAATTTCGACTGCGTCTAGTCGGTGAGGAAGCGGTTTACATTTTGCGGTTTGGGCAGGGAAAACAAAAATTTGGGACATTCTTTAGACAGGTTTTCACTTTCAGTAACACGCCCTTACTACAAATTAAACCACAAATTATGTAGTGACCAAGGTCCCATTATACAGCCGCAGTCGCAGGCCATATTGTCCAAATATTAATCATCGTTAACTTAAACAACTCTAAAAATCACCAATATTAAGTTTAAAATGAAAGGGTCTAGAACTAAATTAAAGTCGTAGAAATCTATTCTTCCTTTGGATCCATTCATTCACATACATGATTTGAAAGCCTAAAAAGTACTATTGGTGTTTTTGTGGAATTTGCAGAAGATCGTACTAGAACCGTGGGTTACGGTGGAGGAGACCTGCTTGGGCAGACACTGGGCGAGATCACCGAGTTTCACGCCACTAGACTATTTATTGGTGACTTAATATCCTGCACAAACAGGTATCTGTAGGGACCGGAATCACATTGTAGCATTCTACACATACATTCATAATGCTAACATGCATGATAAATACAGAAATCAAAGGTTAAATTGTATTTTATTTCAAGTAATTATAGTATTATTTGATTTATTAGAATTAAATAATATTAGTTTTTAACTGATTAATGTAATATGTTTAATTCATCAATTTAATCGAAGTATATGTTTTAAACCCTTATTTATTATTTCTTGCAACCATTTGAAATTGTTACATGAATTTTATTATTACAACTAATCTTAATTAAAAAGTTCATCAACCTTCAGCATATAACCGGCGTTTGCTTATTTCATCTCCAATATATATGTCGTAATTAAAAATTGAATTGACATTATTTTACTTCAGTAATCACTTGTATTATGGTTAGTGTTTTTTCTGATTAGTGTCTTTCTTATAGTCGGGTTGCCATATATGTTCAATGTACTCTTTTTTTGACATCACTTAACAAGATATATTTTTGCAATAAGCACTCCATTACTTTCTGACATATTTAAACCCTCTTTCAGTTAAAAAATCCGATTCGGTATGTCATATATCCAAAGATTCTGGAGTGAAAAAAAAAGGAATAAGTATTGATGGAAATTTATCTAAAAAGGTGCTAAGAGTTAGTATTTTTTAAGAACTAATTTATGGATAGACATTGTTAACTTGTTATATTTCACTTTTGGTACAGATTTCTGGAATGAAGTGTTAACTGATGTCGGGGATCGATTGACTTTTATATTAGTACTATTTTATTTATCGACATGGAAACACAATGCAGTCTATTTAAAGCACAATCTATAGTTTGTAATTATGTGAAAAATAAATTATTTTGCAACAAAAGCTATTTTTAATAAGGTTGTTTTGTAGAAAACTTTTAAAAGATGAATTAATTATAAATATTAAAAAACATAATGCTTCTTATTCCGTATACATAAATAATAAATAGATGAACATTGTAAATAAATTATTGTTTAGTTAAACCGATTATTTGGATATAATACTCAACAGTTATTTGTTAAGAAATTAAATATTTTAATATAGCAAATTATAACTAAGTACTCCATATATTATTAATTGTAACAACATTCAATAATCAAAAAATTATAAAAACTAAAACCATTAACTTATTTATTTATAAGTAACTTTATAATATATTCGTATGTGTATTTGTTTCTTTTTTAAACAATATAAATGTTTTATGAAGGCTGCAAAGATTAACATAATGCCTTCTCCATCGAAATAAAACATGAACAATTTACTGAATTTATGCAGATTTTTTAGAATTTTAGAATAATCTACTTGTAGGATGAGTTGCTTTTAATATATCTAATAACATTGATTTTCAAATACATATTTTAGTCAAAAACCATAAAGTAGTTTGTGTTTAGGAATAGATATTCCCAAAACAAAAGATAAACATTTCCTAGTCTTATGGGACTGACACTATAGACAGTTAAAGAACATGTTAATTTTCTATTTTGCCCTTATAAATTATTCTCATGATATAAGATACAGAATAAATATATATCTTAATATTATGCAAATTATATGAACGAGTCGATTTGTTTCTTTTATTCCAGTTGTCTGGGTGGTTTGTACCACAAACTGAATAGATTTAGATGTACTCTTAGATTACCGCCATTTTTTATTTATTTTAGTTTCTACAATATATAATTTCAGAACTTACCAGGATCAAAAGTAAAAAGATTGTATTCTAAAAACAATTTTTAAGTTACTTGTTCAATTAACTTCAGATAATGAAAAAACTTCCAAAATTAGATAAAAATAATTTTAGGTGTATTTATTTTTTCGATTTTAACGATCATTTTATACATTTTTTTGTAATTACAATATTTTGTCTTTTAGAAAAAAATTTTTCTTGAGACAAACAAACATCCGTTGAAGGGCATCACAATTATAAAACTGTTTATGATTTGATTTTTTATACGATCTTCAATTGAGCAGAATTAAAAACAAGGAATAAGTAATCAATAACAATTTTAGGTATTCCAATATACAGGATGTTTCATAACTTATCCGACATTTTTTAACTAGTTATGCACTTCTAAATAATAAGTCGATTACATAAAAAAACTAATATAAACTTTTTTATACAGTGTTTAGTGTTTACTTCTTAATATTTTCAATTATTGTAAACAATTTTTATCTGATTTTTTGTTGTTTCAACCGAAGTATACCGTACTGAAGTACAAAATATCGGTGATCATAACAGCTGTCTATAATCTGCGTCTCCAAGAACAGCAACAAGGAAGAACGTTAGAACTAGTGAAAAGTTTTTTTAGTGTACTGTTTGTTATTCGATTGTGTTATGAAACACCCTGTATATTGTTACGGAATTTAATTAAGTACGGTATAGAAATTTTCATTTACAACTTATTTACATCATTTTTAGTCTGTAATAAAAAAAATGACCTCCAAGAATCTTTGACATTGACCCTGGTGGTAGTCTTGAATAATTATTGTTTAATTGTTTGTCAAATTTTTGTTGTTTACTTCCGAACTGTTTTTCATAATAAATAATGTAACAAAGACTTGTGTAATGTATTTAATATAAACAGTGTACTTCAATACAAAAATAAAAATTACCATAAACAGTAAGTAGTGTATTAAATTTAAAAACTCAGTCTAAATGTTAGTGTATTCAATTAGATGGTGGTTGCCAACCTCCAAAAGCCTTCTCAATTTCTTCCGCAACAGCAAGGCTCAATCTATCACAGTTCGGTGCTGCAGCAACCTAAACAACAATTCGGTAATAAAAAATTACAACAATAAGTATTTAACAAACCTGTAATCCTACAGGTAAACCATCTTCGGTCCTGGAAACAGGACAATTAGTAACGGGAAACCCGAGTCCATTAAACGCTGCACAATAAGCAGGGTTGAACAATTTCCTGTATATGTTATTGTGATAATGCGCCTCCGCAGGAAAAGTGGGACATATTAAAACTCCATCGTCCTTAAGTAGATCCTGCAGTTCGTCCTTCAACTCCTCCAATTTCATGTTCACAACTTTGATGTTGTTGCGCAACAGAACGTCAGAGAACTTTCGCAGGATTCCATAGCAGATTGACGTGAACTGGCAATTCGAACGGAAAGTTAAGAATTTGAAGAGTTCGGAGAATGAACCTTCTCCTTTTCCTTCGAATAAATTATCCACGTCATCGATGTCTAATAGTTTCAAATAGGCTAATTCCCCGGCATAATCCATTAACGGAATATTGATCTGAAAGTACAAACACAAGTGTAAATTTTTTCAATATATAATGAGATATTTAAAGTCGTACTTTTGTGCAATTAATTTTTGATATTGTGTTGAAGTGGTCAATTACTCTAGTCATTGCTTTCTTAACATTGTTGTTGGGTTTGTCGATTACAGGACTGTCCATTTCTTCTATATAATAAATTTTTAATTTCGACAAATCCACCTAAAAATATTAATGTTAACTGTATTTTTTCTTGAATATTATAATTAATTATTTACTGGTTTAAATAAGTCAAGATTCTCTCTAACGTTAGGTTGAGAAATTAGGTGTAACAAAAGCCTTAAGTCGGTGGCGTAACGTGCTAAAGGACCAATGGTAAACGTCTCCTCCCATGCCCCTTCGTCTTTACAACTAGGATAATGTCCCCGGAAAGACACGACGCCGGGCGTCGGCTTGTGACCCCATGTTCCGCAAAAGTGAGCCGGCAACCTCAATGAACCTGCTATATCTGATCCTATTCCTATTAAGGAGGCTCCAGACGCCATCAAACTACACTAAAATAAAAAAAATCATAGATTTTTTGCGATGTTGTTAAGTGTTTTCTTTACTTCTCCTCCAGATGATCCGCCAACAGTTTTGGTGACATCGTAAGGATTCCTTGTGGTACCCCGCAGTTTATTTTTGCTCTCCCAATTCAGGCACAGCTCGGGAATGTTGCTGGTCAGAATAGGTATGGCGCCGGCCGTTCTGGCCAACGCCAAAGCATCTGCGTCTTTCTCAGCCGGAATTACGTCCTTTCGAACCAGCAATCCTGAGGTGTTACGCATTCCCGCCACATCTATGCTTCCTTTCACGGTTAAGGGTACGCCCAACAACGGGTACTTGTTACGCAGATCGGCAACAGTGTGTTTTTTCGTTTTGATTAAGTCGTCCACCGATTTTGCTTCCTCAATTGCAGCATCGAATCTGTCATCGATCACTGCGTTTATTAGTTTATTGACTTCTTTGACTCTTTCTACGTATGCTCGTACTGCCGTTTCACTAGTAATCTAAAAATAAACTATTTTTGAGTATCGGTACCAACATATTTGTAGATTTACTTCTTGGTTCCTGATGAATTCGGCAAGTTCCGTGGCTTTGTACATGAGGATTTTGTTGGTGATTGGTGGGCATATCCGTTTCTTTTTGAAGCTCTTAAAGATGTTCACTGGCAGGATAAATAAATCAGCCAGTCTCAGATACACCCACACGACTATCCTGCTCGCTCTGAATCGGGCGACCATTTTCTGAAAACAATTTGAATTTCAATTACAATTAACAAGAAGGTCTTCACATTTTGTTATATAAAAATATAATAATTGTTTTGATAATTTTTCGCAAAGTTAATTTTTGCTTAGTTCTTACCTTGAACGAATCACCTGAATGTTCATTAGGTTGTCTTGTTTGTGCATTATCAGAAGGTTCAACTACGACCGTCACAGACATAATACTAATTATTAAACGGCAGAGGTAGCTTATATTTACAGGTTGCTTACATCAAAATGATTACAAAGAATTCACAAAAAATATATAAAAATATTTTTATTACCAACACGCGACGATCAAATAAAAATTTCAACAGGTATAATAATGTAGATATGATGTTTTGACCAAGTAAATGTGACTGACAAACATTCATTAGAGGTAGGACATTGCCTTATCGGTAATTGGTAATTTGGTGTAATTACTGTTAAAAGTTATTGAAAACGCATTTGGGAAAATTAACTTTTACTTTATTCAGGGAAATGTTGGTTAATTAATTAATTAATTTCTGGTTAATATCTCATATAAATATACACCTTTAACAACTTTTCTAATTTTTTTTAGAAAATGAATTAGAAAATTGTTTAAAACTAATTAATTTTAGTACATTTATAGATAAAGTACAAACAATAAAAATAATAAACTAAAATTTGTTTACCTTTGTTGAGTTGTTCATGTTACAGTTGAAAAATCGTTCACAATTTTCTATATAACATAACAAACTTCACTTCATACAAACTTCAATTGATAATTTACTGATCAAACAATAATTGCACATTTTTTACATAATATACGTATGACCTGCGCTTTAACGTTCGAACAAAAATTACAGACATTAATACTGATAACCAACCATTTGTAAGTGTAAGATATAAAATCAATATTTTAAAACGGTTTGTACAATTAATTAATATGATTGTTTGTATAACAATTTAAACAAATACTGTACACGTAATTTAATTTAAATATTGAACTCTGTACTTCTTATCTAGTATTAACACACTATAAGCGGGTCGGGTAAAATTACCCGTCTCGAGAACTGTTGATTGTTAGCTGGTCGGTAATTTTTACCTTTTTGAATGTAGTTACTTTAAAAGAGGGGTGAGATAATTTTACTCTATTGGTTTACATACGGAACTGAAAGAATTATCTCTTATTTTTTGTTATAATTCAACAACTTAGTTTGGATCATTTTGCTACCCGCCTATAGTGTGTTAATTTTAATTCATATTTTGATAATTATTATTTTTTAATGTATCTACTAATGTAAATTGGTCATATAAAAAACACTTAGATCTAATCTAAATTTAAATTTGTGTATAAAGGAGCGGGAACATTTTTTGTTTACTAACAATTTACGTGGATAAACCTAGTCAGCAGTTTGTTTTAAAAATGAATAATTAAACATTTGTTAATGCGGGACTATACGAATCTTGTTTTAAATGTATAAATTTATTCATTTGAACTGGTTAAAATAGTTGCTGAATATGCAATTTTTAGTAGATTTTTTGTGGTTTTAAGGAAATTGAAACAAAACGACCTTCATCATAATAAAATGTATTAAAAAAAAGTTAAATTGTTTTTTCTGGGTGTCACGTGTAATGATCTGATAGATATACTTAACCTTGTGGCACATTAAGATGATGAATTATAACTAAAATATGTGGTAAAAATTTTATTGTCTATTAATTTTGTACGCATTTATGTAACAAGTACAATTTATTGTTTTTAAAATTCAAGTTTAATTTGTTGACATATAATTAAATAATTTTAATAAAAACTCATTTGTTAGGAAGTTATAAAATCTAAAATTAAATTATTGGTTAAGCACTAAATACATTTGTACTTACATTATTTATATATTTGTAGTGTATTTTTGCCTTGAAGAAACACACAAAACTGTTTCAGTCAAAAGACTGGATCGAATCCATTTTTATTCTCGTTTTTAAGTTGTTCAAGTTTGCCTTCAGGTATAAAATGGAAATTATTATACTTGTTTAAAATTGGGCTATAACTTTTTTCTTTCTTTCATTTGTAAGTAAGGTAACGTGAACTGACTGATGCAACAAATAAAAATACATTAATACCATTGTATACCTACGCGTGTGAAATTTTAATTCGTGTAAATGTAAGTTAAGCACTGGTAAATAGATGCTGGTTTTTAATATTTATTTATACTAAACAAAATTTAATGAAGTTTATTCCGCGAAATCTATTTATTTATTTTATATTGTTTTATATTATATTAAACATTTAATTTATATAGTATAAAAAGAATTTGATCCATCTGAATCCTGAAGGAGACATCATGGGCAATAGAGACAGTAAGTCTCTCACTATGGGACAGACTTCTACTGTCTCTGTCATGCATGATGCCTCTCTCTAAATTCAGACGGGTCAACCGCTTTTCCTACTGTATGTATATTGGATAGATTTGCGTTTCATATTCATCATTATATTGAAAGCGAGAAATAAGAATTGTATTTTATGTCCAATTTTAACAAACTTCTTTTTTAATGGTAAACCATGAAACTAAACTAAAATCTACAGAGTATTTTTTTGGCATAAAAATTGAAGAAATCATGCTAGCACATTTTTTATAGAAAATTTAACTACACCACTTGATTAAGCGCCCTCTGAAATGGGTAAATACCAATTTTCATAAAAAAGTATGGATATTCATAATTCGGAGAAAATATTATTATCAAGCAGTGTTTGAAATAAACTGGCAAAAAGAACAATAAATTGAAATAAAATTGGAATATAAATTTTATGAAATTTATTTATAATAAAAATATATATTTTAAGCATGTTATTCTGTTAAACATATAATAAATAATCAATCAAAATCTTCATAAATTATTTTAATGTATGTTATAATTCATTTTGATAGTTTGTGTATTAGAAACTGAATACAGACGGGATTAATACATTGTAACCAGGGTTGCATATAGTGGAAGTAGGTTACTAAAAAATAAACAAATTTTATATATTTAAAAAACTAATTTGAACAATGTTCACAAGTTTTTAATAACAACAATACTAAAAATTGCATTAAGTAAGAGTATAAAAATGATAAAAAATATATCACATTTAAGTAATATTAAACATTCATTAAGAAAACAAATAAACATAAACAAATCAATAAAAATATTTATCTATTTATGTAATTACGAAATTGATACATTTAATGAAAATAATAATAATAATAAACAAAGAACATACCATTTTTATAAAAGGCACAATTCTGAACAGAATATCATCTTAAAATGGAACCTGACTTTCTTCTCCGCACACATTTTTTACTTTCAGGTCAAAGAGAAATTCTGTACTAGTTATTGTCACGAACCAACAAATCGATGATCGGAAACCGTTAGTGCGGATAAAACTGTTATCTGGGTTGCCTAATAGTAGGTTCCATGAAATAAAGAAGAATATAAATTTAAATTATTTTGTTTTTTATTCAGATTTACTAATCTACTTCGATTAGAAATTAGAAGATTAATTAAAAGTAATATGTATTAAATGTTGCGGTGTTAAATTAAAATGTTTTTTTAAAGGAACAATGATAATAATGTTGTTAGTAAGTACTATGGTAATAATATATTTTTATTGTTAGTTGTACTAGTTATTTGTTAATAAATTATCCTTTAATAAATAAACCAATCAAACTTAATCTAAACCAAACAAAATTGATTATATACATGATTAAAGTCAGAATTATGGAAACATTCGACCGCGGGAGCGGTTTAACGCCGCCGTCGTTGTCGCCGCTCCCGCATCACGTGTCCGTAGCACTCCTGCAATCCTGATCAAGTCGACGCCTCCACAAGCTATTCCCACGGGAACGGCGGCGCCGTTACGTGAGATGGCAACGGGTTGTGCGGTGGTCACCGTCCGAATCTCGTCCCGCGGGAAACGAAACGAATCAATGTCTTGAAGGGAAAACTTTCCCACATTTCGGGGGATGTTTTATTCGGAAATGTCATTCCGTGATTCCCTAACATATCAAAAACTTCAACCAGTTTGAATCTAAAAAGTATACTGGTTTTTTATTGATTTCTGTGAATTCAAATCAATTATTTACTAGCGGTCTTTTGCTTATTATAATTATATATATTGGTCGTGAAAGTGAAACTGTAAGAAAAATTATAATTTAGCGTTACCAAGACCGAGAGAATCAAGGAGGGATGTCAAAGAGTTTACAGCTAAATAAGTCAATCGTTTTATTGAAAAATTTACAGACAATGTTTAAATGGTAACAAGAAAAAATATTACTAATGTCAAAAAACTTGAAAGAAAATCGATAACTGCTTAATTCGGATGCGTAAAATCAATCCAATATTATCGTCAACTGAAATTCTGGAGAAAATAGGATCTTCTGAAATTATTTCAAGGACTGTAAGAAGATGGTTAGTGGATGGAGGTTTGTTTGACCCCAGAACAACAAGGAAAACTATGATTTCTACTAAAAATGTGAAAGTCCAATTTTGACTTGCTTGAAATTCACTGGGCCACAGAATAGTTGGGTGTAGTTTTTAGTGACGAGTCTAAATTTAATTTATAAAAGTATGATGGTTCTGCTTATGTTAAATATCCTACAGGGAAAAAACTACACAAAAAATTTGATGAAACATGGCAGTTCAATTATATTATGGGGATGCTTCAATTCTTCTGGCGAAGATACCCTTAGATTAATTTATGTATAGGGATATATTAAACAGCAATTTGCTTCCATACATTGAAGAATGGATACTCTTAATAAATGTTCCAACATGAAAACCATCTCAAACACAAATCCAAACTTGTGATGGATTGGTTAAATAATATGTTAAATTAAATAACACAGATTTAGTCATTAAAATCACTTTCAAAATTAATATTGCCTTATTTATGTACAGTCCAATTCAGAAATATATATATATATATATATATATATATATATATATATATATATATATATATATTTCTGAATTGGATCCAATATATATAACATTTTATTGGATAAGAATATATTAGTAGTATAGTAATTATTTTAACAGTTTACATTAAATAAAAGTGTTGTGTCTAAAATATTTAATATGTATTTTTTTAGTTACCACACACTGCTTTCATGTGTTCTAGACTTGTTTCTTTTATATTACTTTGAACAAGCAATTGTGTAAATTAAATAATTTAAACTGTCGCTTATGCCATGCATCGGTAATAAGCAAATAATGAGCATAAAATCGCTTCGAACCATTGTCTATATGGAAAATCGATGTCGTAGCCGTTCGTATAATGGTACAGCCATTGTTTAATGTTCGAGACGTGATCCGGGGGGAGTTCTGTGACACAGTATTGAATCCAGGAGTGAATTAGTCTGGAGTGAGGCTGTGTGGGCGCACTTTTATTGAATATACACCGGAGCCGCAGAAGAAAAACGAATTAAACACTGCGACGCGTGGATTAATTGACGACGACTGTTCACTTATTGACTGTTCAGTTGGGTTAAATGAAAACGATGTTTTCGTAACGTGTTCGTCGAAACAAATGAAATTTTTTGCTCGCGTTAACTTCGAACTGAATATCTGCAAGTTTTGCAATTAAATGGTAATGGTGTTCGTCTACAAACTACGGCACAACAAGAACATTTGATGAAGCCATTCGAAAAAATTTGGAACACTTTAATTCTGGTTTTGGCCTCGTAACTCTCAAGTATGTTGTTTGTGGTAGATAAAAATTTATCGTGTTATTTCGTTGTTGTGCTTATCACAAAAATATTGATAACGAAAAGTGTCGCCTGATTAGAAAATCATATGTCAGGATGGCCGAGCGGTCTAAGGCGCTGCGTTCAGGTCGCAGTCTACTCTGTAGGCGTGGGTTCGAATCCCACTTCTGACACAATCTCTTTTTGAACTGTCAATATTTTCTAATGTCAAGTTAGAGATAAAAATTTCAAAAAGTTAACATGATCAAACTGGAAGTTTTTGAAGGACATGCTTCTTTGGACTACGTACTGATGAAGATTCGCAAACTTTTTAGAGGAAAAAATTGTCTCATCAGAAAAGGATATATCCTATAATAATTAAAATAGAAAATAATAAATTAGATGAGAAAATGCAAATATAAAAAACAATTCCAATAATAAATATAGGCTAAGTTTCAACGAGGATAATCCAGTTTGGCGCGACCGCGGAAACATTGGCGAGCCCTCAACTTTCCGAATCAAAGTTTTCTAATTCAATGAAAGGAAGAAGCGTGGAGTTTCGTTACCGTCTCCCCCGTAATCTGCGGCTCGTCCCCAGGGGAGAACGTGGAGGCGGCGCTAACGATACCAGGATAACAGCAGTGTGTGCAAATAGGACACCGTTCCATGGAAATTGTTCAATCCGTCCTTCCTTCGTCCTCGCGCACATCCGCTTTATAACCTACATATTGAATTCACCCCCGGACCAAATTAGTTGGAGTCAGGGAACAGCGGCGCGACCCTAGTTTTATTTTATAAAATATCCAGTGCTATAGATGCTTGATTTTATTAATTAACCCAGTGGAAGATCAGAAATTGAATTAGAGTTAAATATATACTATTTAAATATATACAGTACAAAAAGAGTTTGATCTATCTAAATCCTGAAAGAGATATCATGTGCAATAGAGACAGTAAGTCCCCCACTATATTTACCATAACCACAGACATGATTATATGTGTTACAATTTGAGGGTAGAACAAGTGTCGAAAAGATGAAAAGAGCAAAGTGGTTGGTCGTATTGATTCCACTGTGCGTTGAAGGCGCCTGTTAGTTGACCGCCCATAGCGTCGCGGCGCCGCGACTTGTTGGATTCCGACACACTTCTCATGTCGTACCGTATTATTACTGTTTGCCGATGCCCCCTCCGCCGCCGCCGTCCCCGCCTGCATTTATATAGCCGCAACTTGCCGATGTCTTTTTGCGCGGCGTCGATACACCGACGACGTCGACGTCTTTCTTTCTCCGCTTCTCTCGGATTTAATTTTCCTTTCGAGGGAGGAAAAATTAAATCTTGTTTTGTTGTTTTAAGACCGGCTGACCTATATTTTAGTTGAGGGACAAAGAACGACGGAGTAATTAGATGGGGATAATGAGGTGGAATCGAGTTTTGTTTAACTCCTTGGGGACGGCTTAATTTATATGACCCTTTCATGGAAAATTGTTTATTAAATCAAACCGCTTAATCAAATTTTACATTTATGTAAATGCCAGCCTTATTTAACATTTAAATATTCATATTTGATTAACTTTGTCTTTTTAGGTAATTTAAAAACCACCAAGGAACCAACCATCAATAGCTGAAACTGGAAAGCTACAAGAGAATACGAGGATCTTCGTGCCTTATATATTCTTAAACAAAGATAATCCACTTTTGTCATTGGCACGTTCATAATTGGAACACCAGGTGTTCTCACCCGTTCCGTAATGACGGTTATGACGACGCGTTGAAGGCAAATCTGGAGAATGGAATAATTATTATTGTCTTGACGCTTACATATCTTTCTTATCTGGCGTACGGCATTGAAAAGAAAAGAAACGCGACATTATAAGCAACAAAGGCGAGCAAAGTAAGGACATATCGACCGAGTTCGTCGTGAACTGAAGACCAACCCCCGCAACTCGCCAAGAAAACCCATAGACATGTTCCAAGATCCGAGACGTACAATAGTTGCGGCGAATATTTAATCCCACCTCAAAACATCCCTGTGTCAGGTAGCCGAGTCTCGAGCACAAACGAATATAATTAAGGGAGGCCCGTCCCTGTTTATTATCATCCACTCGGCTGCTTTTCGCAACTCTATTCAGATTTGGAAGGCTGCCGTTCTGCGAAAGTGGTTTCGGGCAACGCCAGATGGTGTACAAAGCCGGGACTCAAGTCCCGGATTTCCATCCGACACCGTTTCGCAGCGTGAGGGAGACGGGAACGTCGAGCGGCCGCCCCCGGAGTCATCCGAACAGTCGGCACTCTCGAAAAATTGAGTTCGTCGTATTTATTACCGCTGATATCCATTTTGTGTTACGGCGCGATGCGGAGTTTCGCAAAGTGCTTATTTCGGTTTATAAATTGTAGATGTTGCGCTCAAGACCGCCTTTTGTATTTGGTTACAAGTGGGTTTATTATTAATTATATATTACTGTTATATAATATTAGTATTAGTATAATGAATAGAAATATAATATATATTAACAAATCAATTTATTGTATATTGTTTAGGATTAACAAATATTTCTTGTTATCTAGCCAATTTTGATAAGCATGATCCATCCCAGCCTTGATGTTCTCTGTTTCAATAATAGCCTAGACATTTTTAAAGATCTTCTGATCATAATCAACATTGGCTGACAATAACTCCTAAGGCTGTTAAGACTTCCACCTATTTCGAGATATCAATATGCTATATGACAAACCTTTAAAAAAAGTAAATTCATCATCTACTGGTTGCAAGACATTTGAAATTTTATGTAGGAAAAGGTAATGTACGTTTCAAAGTTTATTCAACAAAATAATTGCCATTCTATTTGTTTTTCTTGAGAAGGTTCTAGAAGCAAATTGTCAGAAAAAAATTCTGGCTTCTTCGAACTAAAGGAAGAAGAAAAGATCAACCTCAGTGTTAACCGCCTCTTCAGAATTAAACCATTTATTACACAAAAATAGGACAATGATAATCATGTGGGAGATGAGATAAATATTATTTTGAAGCTTCTTTTGTCTACAATGTGACAAGTAGTCTTGCATTGCAATTAGGAAGTCGAAAAAATTTTCTATTGACTAAAGAAGTTCGCCTTTAAGGAACTTATCCAAACACTTAGTCTATTTGTGTGAAGTAGACAGTTGTACTGATCTTTTGACTTCTTGGTAGATACCTAGTCATATTTTACAAGCTTCAATTGAACCAGCGAGAATTTTTGTAATCAACACATTATTCATGCAATATAAAGTTCATTTGCATTATGTGTAGGGAGAAAATTGGAAATGGAAAATACCTAATTTTATTATCCTCACATAATTTATATGGGATCCATTTGTCCAACTTTTTGATGAAATTTATTGCATGAAGGCTCTTTCTAACGATTGATTAATTATAGTTTAATCATTGGCCTATTTCCCAATTTGTTACACGAGGATTTTCTATGATATATTGTATTGTAGTTCTTCATTGGTGCTGGTTTTCAGCTGACTTTGACTTTGTCTATCTTCTATGTATTCAATTGGACATTTAAAATGACGAAGAATTTATTGGTTTTAGATTTCTTCCTCACAAGAACTTCTTTATTATTTAACTTTTAAGCAAATACGGCTTTCTATATTATTATGATAGACAAAGATGTTTATTATTTCCTCTATCTTTATCCACCAACTTCATAAAAACAACCTAAAAAACTATAATGTGTCCTCCTCCATGCTTCTCAAGAGATTATGTTGTCAAGTAGTATGCTTACATTAAACCTTTCATTAATTGGACTTAGGTTAATCAATTGTAAATAATTTTGTTCCATAAATTTGGTTATTATTGACGTCCTTCCGGTGTGTCATGGCTTCCACATTAAAATTTGTTTGGAAATTAAAATCTTCTGGTACTGGTGGATTAAAGTTAATGCACAATATTAATTATTGATATATTGCAGTGTGTGTTCCATTAGAGCAGTGTCCGATAGTCCGCGCAATTAGTCAATAATTTAATGCTGTTTAATTAATTACGCAGTATCTTTAGCCGAAATTCGCCACCGAATTTCAGTTGGATGGGCTCGTTACAGCATACCGCATTTATCAATCTGTCTTCGGGGCAACAGAATTACAAAACTACACACTGTCACCATTATTTACGCCGTTACGGATTTATTGGGTGTTCATGGAACGGGCGGTTCGGTAATTTTGAAACTGATGTTATGCGTCAAACTGAAGAATCTTAACGTTGGGGTAAGTTGGAGGGAAAAATAGGCGCGATAACAATAGTGTAGAACATATGGTAATAAGTATAAAGGACGCCTTTCCATAATTTAATATTTTACGAGGTCTAAATCGAGCCATCCGGCATTATGCACTAGGTAGAAATGATATCAGGGCCGTATAATTTCGCAATTCAATGTCAAGTGATGAGTTCCGTCATGGCTTTATTATGCGTTCCCGTTTTTATCACATCGTTCTTTATGTCCCCTCATCTTTTGCCCAATTCATTTATGTCACGGCCTATATGGCCGGTTTCGTGTGTCAACGATTTTTTTACTATTATCATATCTCTCACTGGATTTACTAAATTGGGCACGAAATCGAGAAGGCGAGGAAAAAATCCGGCAATTAATCCGAACAGATTATATTCGGTGTTCTTCAATATTGCCCAACTCGACTTCTCACCTCAGGCTCAATTATTAAATGGGCGAAAACACAAAAAAAAAAAACGAAGGTCGAAACAAATTATTTAAATGCGCCGGTGCAAATCCGAAAAAGGAGAAGCTCAAGACATCGGCACATTTACAAGATTAAATTGCCGTGTTCTCTAAAATTAAAGTTAATATCTAAAGTAGACCGTCACGTTTCACGGGGATCCGAACGAACGTCAGGTCGGCAAAAGGGCCCAGGACCGTAACCGTCCGCCCCCGATTCCCCAGCCGATGCTCATTCCGGGATGGAGCGAGATGGCAACAGACAATGGCACCGCGATAGCGTTTAACCAGATACGCGGTCGACACCGTAAACCGTTCTATTAAATAAGTTTTCGGTCAATTTTAATTCCACCAGTCAAGGACGGATTTTTGTTGGCGGATCGGTTTTTGAATCTACTTTTAATTAATTTTATGTCAAGTGCAAGAGAGGAAAGGCATGCAATTTGCGACGCGGCCCAGAATTACTTTTAAGTGTTTCGGTTCGCACCACCAACGTTCATTTGGAAAATTGACAGGCTTTAATAATCTCTTTTTTACTTTTAAACTGTACTAAATAACTTCATATTTATATTGGTAAGATGCAGATTTAACGAACTTATCTATTGGGTGGATCCACCTTGGGAGACAAGGACCCTTCTATCCGCAAGCTTCCCGCGCCCTGCCGCGATTTAGTAGTAAAATATCGAAGGGCAAGTGAAGATTTAGGACATTAAAAACCATACTCGTCCTTTATTACACTCGATTTATGTTTTCGTTTTCCCCTAAGCGGCAGCGGAGTGACGGCGGTTGCGGAGAAAACGGGGGAGAATGTGCTCCCACTCCATCAACGGAGTAATCATGGATACGCACGCGAAATTATACCGAGGGTACGTTTTTCCACTTAGTCACTACGCGATAATGGAGATGAGACGGTCCTGGTCGGGGTTTATACGGTCTACGTGCACCGAACGTAAGGAGAATGCGGGGATGGATAGCTAGCTATAGCTTTGGGGAGGACGATCTTGTTGTAATTTTCGAGGTTGCGGGGCGGAATTGGTCGGGATGCTAAATCTGATTTTCACTCGGAATAAATCATCACTTGACGCGTTCACTTTATTTTGTTTTGAACTGTATAACAGGTAATAATTGTATTTCAACAGTATAAATAATTAAACAAAATACAACTGAAAGAACAAAAAATTACATGTTTTGTAATCTAATGAAAAATTTGACAAGATTAGCAACAAAATAAAAAATAATAATAAAATGTATCTAAAATATATTATCGTCGTTATTGTGTTACAGACGTGGTTTATTTAATTTTTATTTTATCAACACCCTGTATACACAAAATAGTTATTTGTAACAAATTTATTACTAAATTAACTAATTAATTAAATTATAATTAACAAATTAATAATTTTTACATAACTAGATAAACAACGTGTATTTAAAAAGTAATCTTTTAAAATTAATTTTTAAAATATGTAATTTCGTTCAATCTCAATTTATGGTAATGTACATAATTTGTTTATGTTGTCTTTAAAATAAAAATATTAACATCGGGGGTGTAACTCAGTGGTAGAGTGTCTGCTTCGCATGCTGAAAGTCCTGGGTTCAAATCCCAGCTCCTCCAAGTTACTTTTTTACTTTTTTTTACTAAATAAAAACTAAAGGGGATGGTTTTTTCACTATTATTTTTCTTAAATTGTATTTAATATACTTTTTGGGAAATAAAATGTATTCAAATTCTAAAAAATTATGGTTTATGAATTAAAAATTTAGCTTACAGCAACTAAAGCAGCACGTCATAGATACGATGTGTTCTCATGAAGATGTTCTAAGTGATGTAGTCATTTTGGGTTAGTCTCGTTAAAAATGCCTTGAAGATAAACAACGTCTAGGTAGTCCTGAAACTTATTCCAACGAAAATCCTCGTGCAACATGTATGAAAATGGAATCATTAAAATGCGATGAATCAACCATTAGAAATAGACTTTATGCAAAGATTAAGTGAGGATTATAAAATTAAGCGTTTGACAATAGCCAGCCAATTCTCTTCTTGCCCACAATGCGAACGAGCCTTTTATCGACTGAGTTGTACTGTACTGTAATGTATAGTTTACAGCGCGTGGAATTTCACATACTGAATACCTATCAATAGGACAAACTATCAATGTTACAGTCTACTGGATGTAAATTACCCAAGTTTATGAAATACATACTTTCTTAAGGATGTTTTATGAATATTAAACGTATTCTAATCCAATTCAATTAATTGAGATATTTTTTCCTTCGCGATGTAATCCAAATATTTCTCCATGTGCCCATTATTTATTTTTGGCATTGTCCAATTTTGTACGTAAAAACTATTTAATTCAGGACTATGTAATAAATATCTTTGTAGGAAAAAAATTATTAATTGTAAAGACTATTTTGTGGAATAAATGTTAATTTAAGGAAACTTATGTTCAATTTAAAATTTGAAATTGTTATTTTTGGTAATTAATGTATTTAATAATTTGAAAAAAGTACTTTCACACTATTTATTTTGACAGTTCAATTCACCATATAATCGAAATATTTTTTTTTTATGTTTTATTTTTGACATCTAAACTTATACAAAAAGACAGAGATTAATTTTTTCTTCAGTTCCAAGGACCCAGACTTTTTTCTCATGGAATGAAATTATTTGTAAAAATACCTATTAAATATAATAAATATTTTGTTGATTAAAAGTTATTTTAAAGAAAGTTAAATTATTTTTTAGGTAACTAATGTATTAAATAATTCGAGATTCGTACTTTTACACCACTTATTTTGTCAGTCCTAATTCCTAATCCTACAAATTATTTTTATTAATTGGTCGTCAATTATCCAAGTTCAAAAAAAAAAAATTACTCAAATACGATCTCTTTTATCAATAGAAAATGTACTCTGCATATGTATAATAATACATTGAAGACTCAAACGAAGCTTCAAAATGTTAATTGGGATTTACCTCATCAAACATATAATCTTAATATTTCTACGTGAATTTATTATTTATTTTTTGTATTATCCAATTTTTCTACATCAAAAACTATTTATTCAGAAGGTTGATCATTTCTTCAGTACCAAGAACTTTTTTCTCGTGAAATGAATCATGAATGAAAATCAAAAACTTGAATTAATTTTTTCGGTAATGTATTTAATAATTTAAAAAAAGTACTTTCACATATTAGTACTTATCTTTATAAAACTTTTAAATTTATTACAATCTTGCTTTTTTATTAAAAAAAAGAAAAATTTATAAGCTTAATACAAATTTATTTTATTACTTAAAATAATTTTAATCTGTTTTACATATTTTCATCCGCAATTATTTAAAAACATATTTTCTTATAAATATTTATTAAATTATAGCTGTTAAGAAAATATTTCAGATTTATAAAAAAATTCTGTAATCAAGAACGTTGTTAAATGTATTTTTCCTTTCGTTATCAGCGACGTATTTTAATGTGCAAAATTAATATTCCGCGAAGATTTACGATCAACGTCAAAATATTTCATCATCTATGACAAAAGGCCTTCTGGAAAATTAACCGTGTTCTCGCCGTATACGAGTTTGTGTTGATTAGTTTGATTTGCGGACCGCACCATGCTTCAAAACTCGTAAAATATATTTTTAATCTTATAAAATAAATTTTATTAAAACAAGTTAATAATTAAATGAGCACCAGTGTTTATAATTTTTTATTAGTCTTAAAATACATATGTTGATAATTATTATAATTTATCAATTATGCATGACATAAATTATAAATCAAATAATATAAGTATATTATTTATCTTTTAATATATCAAATTTAGGATTAAAAGGAATAAAACATTATTGTGTTAAATCATAAACGTTTACGACAGATGTAAAAATCAAAATCGCCACTTCAGATTAGTGTGCGTTGGAGATTAACCATAAGGGTTGACACTCGTCATGCTTCACAATCGTCCTGAACTCCTGATCCTGCGATATTATCAGCCGAACGTCGCCGGAAACTGCCGACTGCCGTATTGATTCCTTTCGGCGAAGGGACGAAGAACCTTCGTTCCCTCGCCGACAACAAGTGGGGACCGATTCCCAGCGACAGAGACAACTATCGCAGAAATTGTGAACCGAAACGAGATGGTGATAGTGGTGGGGGTCGCAGAAGAGTCGGAAGAGTTGAAGGGGAAGTTTCGGCAGGACCGTAGCGCCAAGTTTGAATAGTTCGGAAAGAAATGCGATAAGGGCGAGCAAGTCTTGAGAACTTCACGCGGTAGGGTCTGCTGAATATGAATTATTCACGTCTTTGGGTGGAATATGTTTTTTATTGTTTTTCGATGGCGTAAAATATTAGATTTGGTGTACCATATTGTAATATGGGGAGAATGTTCAGAAATATTACTGGCGCATTCGCCATTATTCTTCTTGAGATTGTATCTTCTGTGGCTCAAGCTAGATTGTTTTAGGTTATCTAAAAAAAATAATCCAACAAGAAACTTTCTTCTCAATTTGAAAACATTAAACTTAAATTAAGTTATTAAAAAATAGTATAATATAATAAAATAAAATAATGAAGTTAAATATTAATTTTTAATATTAAGAAATGTTTTTATCTTTAAAATGTATTAAAAAGTAATAAAATTGTTTATTTGTGCATTCCATTTTTAAACTAATTGTTTATTATTTTTATTAAAATAATAATATCTTATACGATAATTATTAATTTTAGTCAATATATGTTTATACAAATTGTAATTTTTGGGAAATCGATTAAGATGCACCGTTACGATTAACATCGGAGTAATTATTTAATCGTCAACAAAACTCCTGAGGAGCGAGGCTTTTCAGGAATCGAATGGAAAAAAGCGCACTGACAGCGGCGAAGAGAATGAGGGAGCGAGAAGGGGAGAGAAACCGAAAGACTGCTGTCGCATTCTTAACTCGACTCGGTGTATAAACATCTCGTTTGCAAATGCATACATAAAGACTGCATATAACTTACAGTGGCACTGATCCTTGTCTATATTCCGACGTTGTCGCTGTGCTCCACCTCCTCCCGTCTTCGTTCGGTGTGTGCGAGCACTCGGACAGTCGGTTGTTCCTGCTCGCACGACGATAGTATTCTTATTTTTATCCCCTACCCATTCGGTCGGTTCGTCGTCTTTGTTGGGCACTCCGTTCGCAGTTCAACCTGCGATCGCAGTACACATGAACCGCATTAACAGAGCAGGTTTGGCATTTTTCTGTCAATATAAACACGGGATTCTCTCTACGGCGAGATTGATTTTTTATTAAATTATCTGGAATTGCGTCTAAGTGGTAAAAGGTCAACAGAACTTGGACAAAGACGAGTTCTGAGTAACATTGTTGCTTACTCGCTGGCGGGTTGTATCATCGACTAATTGAAAGGAATATTATGTTATATTCTTCAGCTTTAAATAGTTTATAACCTTTATTATTATTTATTACAAAATAACCACTGATGTTTATTCTAATACACTTTCAGACCTTCTCTTCAATGTTGACTTAATCATACATTACAAATAATTTGCTAAACCCAATAACAACCTTCTATGAACTATAAATATTAGTTGTCACTTGGCAACAACACTTGAAATCCTCCTTGAATGTGCATTGAATTAACTAGTTCTCCTATATTTACTTCAATATCAGCCTATATTTAATTTATAAATCAATAATAGAAACATATCGTAGATTCCTAAACAAAACTAAAATTAACCCACATGTATTTACGACAAGGTTAATCTTTTTAAAGAACGTCTGAATTTCTGAATGTTACAGTACAAATGTCGCTACAAACACTTGTTTACATTAAGATGGCATTTTACAATCTACACTGATTTTAACAAGGCTTAAACCTACGACTACTCGATCGCTAATAAAACCGTACAACTCGCCTGTAACAACTGAATTTTGTAAACAAACAAACACACACACTTGTAAAATTTTATTTTTGACCAATGGAGATTTTAAAATAAAAGTGCGTCGAGCTGCGTTTTCAGTTCCTTGATGTCGGGAGCCACATTAATTTTCCAATACTCCTCCATGAAATTATTCTTGACAAACTTCCTGGTTTTGGGGTACTCGCAAATGTTCGTTAACGCCTTCAAACAGTAAATCTGTGCGGTACGATTGAAGGGATTTTTCGCCAGCTTAATCAGCCTCAAGGGCAGTTCGGTGAACTCGGCCGCCACAACTTTCGTCTTAATTTTGATGGTACAGTTCATGATGACACCAGTGGCAGGAATATGAATCTCCGGCCTTTCGTCATGCACCAACTCGCTTAGTGTTACCAGAAGATCCTCTTTGTAGGCCAGATTTCTTCCAGTCTTTATCGACGTCAGTTCCATCAAACAGTACAAGGCTGCACCGACCAGCTCTCCGTTGCTGTGATTCAAGCAAGACCGAATGATCCTGAAGCCGTTGGTTTGCATTAAAGTTCTGCACTGTTCTTCCGAACTGATCAAAAATTGTAACGTTTGCAGGTACGGAATTACTAGTTCATGTGGATCGAGTTGTAGTCTTTGCAGGATTAATTTTATGAATTTTTGTTCGTTCAGCACGCATTTGGATTCCTCCGAGTCCGTCAAGGCTTTCAGCAGATGCGTTACGTACAGTCTCACCACTATTTCCGGATCTTCCATTAGGAAGGCTAAATTTTCGATCAATTTGGGTACTTTGGTGATACGTATCCTGCCTTCCTCGGTGGTAGCGAATATTTTCAGCAGTAACAAGGCACGTTCCCTGACCTCAGTCCTGTAATGCACGATCAGGTCGGTCAGTCTCTTTACATAATCCATTTTCAGAACGTAGAACAGGATTTCGGAATCACGAACGAGATCGATGATGCTGGTGATGGCGGCTATTTGCACGTCGACGTCTTTGTGATGAAGTTCGCGACGCAGTTTCACCAAACCAACGCGGCCGAAACCGACGAACCTTCTGGTTACGTCGCATAATTCGACGGGGATGTTCGGTTCTTCCGTTGTCAAGTATATCTCCGGGGGTCGGGATGGTACCACTTTGTACCCACGGGCGTTTTCCACGCATTTGTCCAATATTCTTGTTTCTGTGTAGAAAGGAATATTTTCCTTCTTTAGCTCTTGCTGAAGGTATAGATTTTTTTTGTGATGAAAGAACATTTTAATCGTAATAATAATAGTTAATAATAAATGATTGACAATGTCATATTCCACAAATATAACAAAAATAGACGTGGAGGATGTTGTGTTTATGGTTTGTATAAATCAGTGGTGATTTGTGTTGAACGCATTCGCATTTCATATATGAAACTATTAAACGAAGTATCCGCAGTATTTCACAGCTAATCCACATTATTCATGGCGAAACACAATGTCCATGGTGGGAGATTAATGTTTCGTAACGAAGTCTAAAATTAAATATTCATCTCTACAGAACAAGTAATTAAAAATACCTAGGATTAAAAATAAACATTAAACATGCGTGCACATACGGGACTGCGAAAATAGATAATATTGGGATCAACTCATCTCCTTTTTGCTGTGTGTTTGTGCAGCGTTCGAAATTAACGATCTCATAATATCTTGGGATAAAAATCTGGTGTTCGGTGACCATAACGATTTGACCTTTGGAGAATCCGATGCGGGAGGTAATGGAGGAGGAGATGGTGGAGGAGGGTCGATTGTTTAATCGTCGGCCCAGTTCGCGGTGTTGCTACCACTTGATGAGGGTAGTCTTGCGGGATTATTCCGGCCTGCCGGGTTGCATAAGCGTAGGCCTTAATAAACTTTACTGCACTGCAGGATAATAAATCCGAAATATGGTTTATGTTCGCACAAACTAACATTACAGATTTCTGGCAACACTGTTTCGTCAGGTGTCCGTCAATTTTCAAGAATAATTAATTAAATTATTACGTACATGATATACTTTTTGTGGATTTTTTTTTTAATTAAGCTTCACAGTGACCTAAATTAACTAGACATTGTTTGTTTTATTTTATAAAAGGGTTTAGAAAGATTGTTGTTCTTTTAAGTGTTTTTTATTAAAAAAATGTGAGTTTAATAGAAAGTGTGTTTTCAACAAAAAATTGAAAAACAATACGTATTTAATTTAGGTTTGTATATTTTTGTTTAATTGTTTTAAACATTAAATATATAATAAATGGATTAGTTAATGTTATTTTAAGTTCAAATTCAAATATAAAATATTGGATGCTTTCGATGGATACGACAAAATTTTGCAAATTTTTTTCAAATTAATCATTAAACATGGCCTGAATTAAATAAAGAATTGTAAAATAATAATTTAAAATAATTGAAACTATATATTTTTATTTATAAAATTAAAATATAGAAAAATAATACATATTTGATTGTTATTAACGTTTTAAACATGAAATACGTAACAGATAGGTTAGAAAAAAATTTAAAACCTTATAATTCTTAAATTTAAAATATAAATAAATATTTATAGAATATCAAAATGTTTGTTGTTTTGAATCAAATCAAATTAATTAATATATGACCTGAACTATCTAAACATTTTTGTTTGTCCTTTTAGTATTTTATGTTATAAAATGAGAATTTAAAATAATTGAAACTATATGTTTTAAATATAAAATTAAGAAATATGTAATTAATATATGTATTTAATTTTTTAATGTTTTAAAAATCCAATGAACAAAAAATAGGTTATATAATATTAGGTTAGGTTAAAAAATATATAATAAATTGAAATTAAAATAAATATTTACAGAATATTAAAGTGTTTGTTGTTTTTAAAGGATACGAGAAAATTTTAAAGATATTTTCAAATTCACAAATGTGTCTAAACATGGTTGTTTGTTCTTTTAAGTGTTTTATGTACAATTGAGTATTTAAAATAATAGAAATTACATGTTTTAAATATTAAATTAATATGTATTTAAATTTTTATTGTTTTAAACTTCAAATACATAAAAGATAGGTTAGGTAATATTAGGTTATGTTAGGTTAGAAAAAAGAATTGAATATCTTATAATAAAATTATAATAAATATTCATAAAATATTAAAATATTTGTTTCCAATGGATATGAGACAATTCTGGAGATTTTTTAAAATTAATTCACAAATATGTACTGAATTAAATAAACGTTGTTGTTTGTTCTTTTAAGTATTTTATGTATAAAATGAGAATTTAAAATAATTGAAACTGTATCTTTTAAATATAAAATTAAAAAATATAAAAATAATATGTATTTAACTTTTTTATTGTTTTAAACATCAAATACATAAAAGATAGTTTAGGTAATATTAGGTTAGATTAGTTTAAGTTATTGAATATTATAATTGAAACTATATGTTTTAAATATAAAATTAAAAATATAATAATAAAATAAAATATAATTAATACAAGTATTTAATTTTTTATTGTTTTAAACATCCAATGCATAAAAGATAGGTTATGTAATATTAGATTAGGTTAAATTAGAAAAAAATTGAATATCTTATAATAAATTGAAATTAAAATAAATATTTACAGAATATTAAAGTGTTTGTTGTTTCTAAAGGATATGAGAAAATTTTGGAGATATTTTCAAATTAATTCACAAATGTGTCTGAAAAAAATGAATATCTTATAATAAATTAAAATTAAAATAAATATACATAAAATATTAAAATATTTGTTGTTTCCAATGGATACGAGACAATTGTGGAGAATTTTTTAAATTAATTCAGAAATATGTACTGAATTAACTAAAGAATTTAAAATAATTGAAACTGTATGTTTTAAATACAAAATTAAAAAATACAAAAATAATATGTATTTATTTTTTTTATTGTTTTAAACATCAAATATATTAAAGATAGGGTAGGTAATATTAGGTTAGGTTAAGTTAGTTTAAGTTAAGTGTTAAGTTAATTTGGATAGAAAAATATGATAAATCTTATACAAAATAAAAATGTAAAATAAATAACAACATAAAGTCACAATATTAGTAGATTTTAACGAATTTGAGAAAATTTTTAAAATTTATAGGGTCCTTTCCCCGTGCTACTATTTTCTAATTTAAATGTTTTGGATGATAATTGCACATGTTATAGTTTTTGTCATCTTAAAATATTATTTAATTAAGTCTTCAAAGAGTATAATGGAAAAATTGACATTTTTATTTTCTAATTTAATCTTATTAAATTAGTTCTGTGTAAATCTATTCACATTAGCCATAAAACAAATTTAAAAACGATACAGTTGACGTTTATGAGTTCACAGGAATTCGAAACTTTCGTATTAAATATTAATTAATCTTATTATAGATACTAAACGATCTGTTTTTATAAATAAGATCGCGGAAATTAGCGATTAACCTGCCAGTTTCTTAAAATACGCCATATTTTTAGAACATCGCGTATCAAATTGAAAATAATTAACACAACTGAATTCTTACGCGAATATTTATACGCACGATATAATTCACGTGGATCCCGAAGATTTATTTTCACTCCGCATACGTTAACTAATACAAGGAAAATCAACGGGAATTATAATTAGTGGCGTTTAATTAAATTTATCCTTCTGGATCCTCGACATCTAATGCCAGGTTATTAGTGTGCCGAGGAAGTTTCAGCGTTCTTAAAATGTGTAATTAGAAAACGGCGTACTCGCCGTTTATGGTTTTCTTCCGGTTTTGTCCGCGAACACTTGTTATTTGCAAAATTGCGCCGCAGGACTGGGCCGCTAATCAACTCTAATCTCTTATTTAAGGTGGAATGATGGTCTTTCCTGTTACGGTTCGATCGGAATGTTAAATCAATATTCAATAACCGTGTTGTGATTATTTTTAGATATAAAAAATAAATAGTTAAACCCTATTTTTACTTGTCCAAGGTCCCGTGTTAGCGCGCAAATCAATTTCTTGGTGGTCTCATTATTGGACCGACTAATATAAACGTTACATGAATTCTAATACCAACAAAACATGTTGATCACTATTAATAACGCTGGGTGTTCTTATTATTCCAAGAAATATTCGATACGAGACCGCATAATATTTTTATCATTGCACGCATTAAATAATCGTCTTAACAAGATCCAGAAAGTGTTTAAAATTAGTAGCCAGACTCTTTAACCGATATTTAGATCCACGTGAACCTTCCGATAAATTTAGATGGTCTATTATTAAGTTGTA
This sequence comes from Aethina tumida, assembly GCF_024364675.1. NCBI lineage: Eukaryota > Metazoa > Arthropoda > Insecta > Coleoptera > Nitidulidae > Aethina > Aethina tumida. The sequence continues at coordinate 14,284,586 of NC_065437.1, read as the reverse complement.
TATGCCGTTTAATTTGTCATCATTAATGCAGCAAAACCCAACTCAAACAATGTTCAATTCATTAAAAACGACAAGCCATTGTTTATTTCAGTTTTTCCATTGTCCGTTATTTGATTATCGTGTTTGTGCAATAAAATCGTGGCGATTGTAATAAGTGGTGGGCTATGGATAGAGGCGGGTGGAATCTGCCACCGTGAAATTGGCGTTCTAATTAATTAGCTGGGTAATATGGGCGCTAATTACCGGAGAGCCTTGACGATAAACAACGTAACGAGTGCGAAGGACACGGATACTCTCCCCGTCTGTTCGGCAAACACTGCACACTAGACCGAATCTCCCTCCCTTGTTGCCAGAATTCGTTCGCTAATTGTGTGAAGTGCCTACAATTTGATAAATGCACCTCTAATTACTGTGAATTACACATATAATTTCAGTAATTTTAAATAAATAGAGTACTTTTGTACTTTACCTGATAAATATTAATTTTTATATCAAATATACAAAACAATAAAATTTGTAAAGATGTTTTCATTTTTTACAAATTTTTTAAAAATTGATAACAAATCTTACAAAGGTACAACTTTATTGTTAAATTTTTGAGTTACATTGTTTATTTTACTGCAAATATCTGACTAGGAAAAAATTTATTAAATAAAATACAAAAGGACCAATATTTGATCAACTTAGAGGTCGAATTAATAAAGAATATGAAAAATTTTAATTTATTCACATTCATTTAATAGTTACACCTTTCAAAATTGATAAACAACACTTAAAAATATATATTTTAAGTTTTTATTCAACAAACAACAATTTCATTATTTTAACAATGAAATATACGAAACAATAAAAAAGTTGATATATATATATATATATATATATATATATATATATCACATCTATTTAATCATCAAAATTGATGAACAGTAATTAGGTACAATAACTTTATTATTGAAGTTTTGAGTTACATTGCTTATTTATAACTTGAAAAACATACAAAAATAAAAAATTATCAATTAAAATACATTATAATTAATTTAAAAATATAAAAATAATAAAAAAACATGATTAAATTCTGTTAATTTCATTTTTTTAAGAATGTAATGTTCAAAACAATAAAAAAATTAAGAAATTTTTATTTATTTGTATATTATCACATACATTTAATTATTACAGATTTCATGATGATGAACAATACTTAAACAGGTACAGTTTTATTTCTAAATTCAATTCTTTATAGTATTGCTTATTTATTGTTTTAAAAACATACAAAAATAAAAAAAATATTAATTATTATAAAAAAGAATCTATATTTGATTTTTATTCATCAACTTGCTGATTGAATTAATTAAAATAAAAAGCAACTATACATACAGATATTTTCTAATAGAAAACAAAAATCGAAATTAGATCCTGTTAATTTTAAAAATGTAGAAATGAAGTATACAAAAAAATGTACAAAACAATAAAAAAAGTTAAGATATTTTTTTTTATTTTAATATTTCACATTTATTTATTAGTTGGAGCTTTCAAAACTGACGAACAGTACTTCAAAAGGAATAACAACTTTATTGTTGAAGTTTTGGGCTAAATTATTTATTTATTGTATTGATTATTTAGGAGTTGAAAGACAAAAATAAAAAAGTATTAATTAAACTACAAAAGAATCAATATTTAATTTTATTCATCAACTTGAAGGCTGAATTATTTAAAATATAAATACAGACATTTTCCACTAGAAAACAAAAAACTAAAATAGATCCTGTTAATGTTATTTTTTTAAGAATAAAATACACAAAATAAAAAAAGTAAATTGTCACATCTATTTAATTGTAAGAGCTATCAAAATTGATAAACAATATTTCACAATGTACAACGAATTTATTGTTTAAGTTTTTATTAATTTTTTTGTTGCTTTCATATTTCTTACGTGAAAAACGTACGAAACTAAAACTTTATAGATTAAGTCATCAACTTGATGATCGAATGAATTAAAAATATGCAAAACAATAATAAAATTGTAACATCAATTTAATTGTCACAGTTTTCAACAATACTTATAAAGATACAACGACTTTTTAAGTTTTGAGTTAATTTGTTTATTGTTCTGCACATTTCCGAGTCGTAAAACATGCAAAAATAAAAATTTATTAATTAATAGAATCAATATTTCATTTTGTTCATTTTAAACATGATGGTAGAACTAATTAAAAAATAAGGAAAACCCGTCGGTAGAGATACTCTGCAATAGAAAATTAAAAGCAAAAATAGATTCGGTTAAGTATTTCGCATCCGCGCTAATAAAAACAGATCCGTTTAATGCGGATAGTCCTTCAGGTAAACATAATTAAATTTGGCCATTTTTCCGATAGTATTGGCGCGCGGCTAACTGAATGCCGTATTGGCCGTATTCAAAGCATGTACTGATTGCCGGATTAAGCCACGGCTTTTACGCTTATTACATTTGCATAGCGACGAAGAGCTTTCGGACCTTGCCATAGCTGAGGCGATGTTGACAAGTTATTCGTTTTGTTCCTGATATGAGGGAATTTTGTTTCAGAACAGCAGAACTACTGAAAAATAAAATGTATATCTATTAATGGTTTGAGTAAAATAGAATACTATAAAAACAATTAAATTATCTCTAAACTAATTAAAAGTAACAAATAAACAAACGTAAAATTTTACATATGAATAAAACTTATTATATTATTTTTATACGAATAAACATGCTTACAATAATTTAAAAAATAACTAAAATAAAATTCATTTGTTTGATTTTTAATTATCAAATACGAAATTATAACAAAGTAAATTTTATTTATTCGAAGTTTAAATCCATAAACTAGTTATTGCAACTTTAAACTTTGAAACACAATTTAAAATTTTGATTGTGAAAACTCAAATTACATGTACAATGGGAAAATATGAAACGGGATTAACTATAGCGTAATCAAGAAAAGTTTTAATTGCACAGGAAAAACCACGAATGTAATTGCGTCCAAAAACTGAAACAATACAATGTAGTAAACGATGAAAAATTAAATTAACATGAAACACACAAATATTATGTTGTTACGCGATATTATTTATAGCGGCTTAATCTCGATGGGTAACTGCGTAAATAATTTACAGTTACCGTGTTGTACCGCCGTTTGTTCAACGACGCGATTTGTATCACATGACTTTTTTACAGGTTGTAAAATACTTAATTTAGTTATTCATGTATTGAAGTTGAAAATGTTTGGAATATTTTTCTGCATAATCGTTATTATTCATGTTTCAAATTGCTGGTAATTTTTAAAGTTTATCGTCTAACACAAATAAACGTAGATCCTAGAGTTATCTTATTATTAAATTGAGTTAATCTCTATTTTTTAATTGTCACATTATTAAGAAGTTTTAGTAATTTATTATAAATATTATGCTATTAATTGGAGGGGGAAGGATGTTTAACTATTAAAAAAATATAATTTCAAAGATAATGTTTATTAAATTATTAAGTTTAGTTAAGTTAGATTATGCTGGGCTAGACTAAATTAGTTAGGTCAGGTTAGGTATGATTAATCTAATTATGTTTTAATCAAATCTAATCTTTTGAAGAAAATACAGTCCCTAAAATTTAAAATATAATTTTTTTTCTCATATTTTCTTAAAACGCATTAAAAATATAAGTTATACTACTTGAATTCGTCTATCTAGCTTTATTCTTTAAAAATTGTGCAAATTTTGTAGTATATCATTATTATTATTTATTTTAACTTTTGCTTATTATAATTATTTAATCATTGTTCGAAGTGAATCTGTAAAAAAAAACTATATTCATCTTTACCAAGACCGAAAGAAACAAGAAGAGATGGCTAAGAGTTCACGGCTAAATAAGTCAATATGTTAATTTCTCCTATTATTAAAAAATTATAGAAACTAGTCAAGTGGTAACTACAAAAAAATATGAAACAATCCAATTTTAAAGCTATTCTGGAGGAAACTAAACTTACTGAAATTAGATCAAAAATTGTTAGAAGATTCTTATTGAATGGGGATTCGTTTGACCACAGACCTAAAAGAAAAAATATGTGTCCAATTTTGACTGGTTTAGGTCCTCATTCAAAGGACCATAAAACTATGGGGACGAGAAGTTTTGAGAAGACATGAGTCTAAATTTAATTTATAAAGATTGATGGTTCTCCTTATATTAAATATCCCAAAGGAACCTATTTTCTACGCCATTAGTTAGCCATTCTAAAAGTATTAAGCTTAATTTTGATTATTACAACAGTTTTTGAGATTTTTCAGTTTTAATGTATGAAAAAAGTTCTAAGTAATTTTCATATTATATAATACAAATTAGAGTATGTGTGATGTGACGAAATGACTTAGATTGTATTTGTTTGAATTGACTGAAATGATGGCGCTGAAAGAAAATGTACGTAAAAATAAAAATAAACTAAACTAACTAGAAAACTATTTTGGAAGTTTCTCCATTATTGGACACGTTTTAACTGCTTTTACCCACTTATTTTAGAAATACCTTAAATGTAAGTGTGTAAAAATTATTACACATTATAACTGCTAAACATATTCTAATATATGTATCTAAATAAAATACTAATGCATATTTCATTTAACCTTAAAATCTGTATAAACTTAAATGACTATAATAAATATAAGTTCTTAAAGTATCCTAAACCAAAGTATTTTTAAAGTTGCGCATCCACCATTTTCATAAAAAAAAAATAAATAAAAATCTAAACATTGTATGTTTGTAGAAATTTGAGAAATGTTTGCACGTGAGATTTGCAGATAACCAAAGAATTATTATCACACAATTACCATCACATACAACTGGTCCGTACATGGACGCAAACGCTGTCATTAGTTAAACAAGTTTCAAACGATTCACGTCTCATTTGTGTACGTTTGATTATTAAGTAAATTTAATGAGGGTATTGCGGATCATACACTTATTTAATTACAGTAGCGGTTCGCAAACAAAAATTATTTGTTTGGACAGACGTGTGTTGTGTGGATTCGAAGGGATCGTGATATTTGTTCAAACAGTTAAAAATAACTTACTTCCGCATCAAGATTCATTTTAGATAAATGTGTAACAAACTTGGAAAGGAACAGAAAGGCTGTTTTCACAGCACGATGATTTATATACCCACGTTAATGTGCATGTTGTTTCAGTTCGGTTTCAATAATAATAATTTCAAGCGACACGTTCAACTTTTGGTTTATCGTTCCGTTTGATTCGAACATAAATTATCACACGCCGCCGTTATTAATTTTAATACTTAATTGTTCGTGTTAAGTACGTTTAAGCGTCAAATAAAGCAGCGGAGGTGACTAAGAGCACTTGACTTGAGTCTTAACCAGTTTAGAATGAGTAAAGAATGCGACATAACTTATGGCAGTTTAGAAAATGATATTCATCTGCTTGTTGTGTTTCCGGAATCGGGAGAGGAGTTGCCGACGTGTACACGTCTCGCGGACACGTGGGAGTCGATGAGATTATAAGCCCAATTAAATATTATATACGACGACGGTCGAGTTTCACTACCAGAGGAGGATTCGGCGCGTTTGTGCCCATCTTACACGCCAATTTTACCGTTAACACCTTAAACAGCAACGAGTTTATGTATATTATTTACGATTGAGATGAATGTGTGCACATAAAAATTATGTTCAACAGTTACACAATGAAAATTTCATTTACAATTAAGGCACTTCCTTCATATGTATGATGTTACGAAATTATTAACTTGTGCTTACATATTCTGGTCAAGAATTTTACATTTTGATGGATATGAAATATGTTTAACATTACTTTGACTTGTTTTAAAAGACACATTTTGAAGTTTATAATAAAATATATTGTTCTCAAGATAAATAATTGGCTTAAAAGCATCTTTAAACATAATTTACAAAGAAAAATTGATTTTTCTAATACAGTAGTGAGATATTTTAGTCACAAATTAATATGAAAAGTTAAAATAATTTTAATTTAGGTTTGTTGTTTTATATAATATACAACTACTATTTTCTTATTCTTTAAATTGTTACATATATTTTTTTTGAATTGATCTGGACATACATACAGAAACTTTAATTTTGAAAGGGAATATTAATGCTTAAATCTATGTTATTTAATCAATCAAAGCATCAAGCAAAAGGGCGCTGGTAAAAAATCGATTTAAATTCACAGATAGCAATGAAAGACCATAAAGTTAAAAAGTTGTTTTAATTTTGTTCATTATAAAATTACGATAGAAATGAAAGCTCAAATTTTTAAAATATTTTAATAAGTTACTAATATTTTAATAGGCCACTATTGTAAATCAATGGCAATCTTAGAAACATAAAATATCTTCTATATTGTTTAGAATTATTGTATTATTGTATTGTAGTGTATTGGTGTATTTATTAATGAATTCATTTTTTTTTAATCTATTCGATTAAAAATAAATCTGAGATATCAACGATGGCCTCCAAAACTTGGCCATCCAGTACATTCATAATCATTTTATAGTTTATTTGATAACCAAAAATCGAACTTCCTGACAGGTCATGGGTGGAGTTTTCGAAGTTTGAGTATAATTTAATCAGTCGTCAGTAATGATTTCAGGACAGCCTAACGCTCAATAATTTAATTTTTCCCTTAACCTCAACAAATCGATTAATTAAGATTGAATCATCTTAAATAAACACAACTGGTAGAAAAGGCTTCAACCCCGTTGTGGAAATGATTGGCGGCAATCCGGGGGATGTCAATGATAGCGTGAGGATCAAGTGTATTGATTAGGGTTGGTGGGTCGGCGTTCCACTATCTACTGTTACTGTTAGCATTGATTACAACAAGCTCGCTACATTGTCATAATGAAAACCATCATAACACATTAATTATATTACCCCCCGTGAAACAGGGACGGACTCCGTCAGATTACGGACAAGTGTTAAGGCACGTGAATTTACGATCCCGTTTTAATTAACCGGTTGATTTACGCAACCGTTTTTGTTTGTTCGTTACGCAAAAAATTAAACAAAATTAAATCGTTTGGTGTGAGACGTACGTCATCCGTAAGTAGCATTAAATATCAATAAGTGTAATAAGGGGAAAATTGACGGGGCTAATCCAGCTTGAAGCAAACCCACGAGTCTCACCCTCCGTCGTATCGGTTTTTCTAATTTATTATTTCAGGAATAAAAAAGTCGGCAACTCGATACTTTTCCTTCCGGTTACGTCTGGCCCCAGTCTCAGACGAGACGCGGGGGGTTTTAAATTAGACGCCGGAATTAAATTACGATTCGATACCGTGTAAATCTTAATTAGGTTTTGTTGCGCTGAAAAATAATTTTTTTATGATTCATATTTGATTATGCTAAAAGAATACTTAAAAAAGTTGTCCTTTTGTAAAATATTTATTGTTGAGAGATTTCAAGTTGGTTCATTTTTTCTTTTTGGGATATTTCCAGATAAGTTAGAGAAGAAGTGGTTTGGGTTTGAATTTTTCTGAAATGTCGATTGCTACAAATTACACAGAGGATTAAAACTTTTTCAGAGATTCTCATAGAGAACAAAGGTGGTACTTTAAAAGTTTCTTTTGTTGAACAAATCGTTGATTAATTTTTTATTATGTTTAGGATACTTCTAGATGTGATAAGAAACAATTAGTTTAGGTGTTCACAGCTGAATTTTTCTGAAATGACGATTGCTATAAACTGCACGAAGAGTTAAAAGAAAAGTTATTCTTTATATGGAATAATGAAGGTACATTAAAAATTTCTTTAGTTGTACAAACTCTTATCCAAGGCTATTTAGTAATGGTTCTTTTTTTCTGTTTGGGATATTTCCAGATAAGATAGAGAATAACTAGTTTATGAGTTCAGAGCGGTACTTTTATGAAAGATTGAAACTGCACAGAGAATTAAAACTTTTTTTTTTCACAATCCTTATGTTCAGAATACTTTCAGATGAACAATTTAGGTGTTTAAAGCAGTATTTTTCTGAAATGATGGTTGCTATAAACTGAGCAAAGACTAAAACTTTTTCAGATATTCTTTATATAGAATAAAGAAGGTACATTAAAAATTTCTTTAGTTTTACACATCCTTATCAAAGGCTATTTCATTGTGGTTCTTTTTTTCTGTTTGGGATATTTCCACATAATATATAAAATAACTAGTTTAACTTATGTAGGTGTTTAATACGTACTTTAAAATTTCTTTTGTTGATTAAATCCTTAACAAAAGGTATTTCAAATTTTTAACTTTAGGATATTTTCATATGAGGTAAGAAACATTTTTTTTTGAAATGTCGATTGCTATAAACTACTCAAAGACTTAAAACTTTTTCAGACATTCTTCATATAGAATAAAGTAGGTATATTTAAATTTTCTTTTGTTGTACAAATACTTATCAAAGGGTATTTCATATTGGCTTTTTCATCTGTTTGTAATATTTCCATATAAGATAGAGAATAACTAGTTTAGGTCTTTAGAACTGAATTTTTCTGAAATGTCCATTGATGCAAACTGTACAGGAATTAAAAGTTTTTCATTTTATTATTTACATAGAATAAAGTAGGTACTTTAAAAATTTCTTTTGTTGATCAAATTCTTAACAAAGGGTATATCAAATTGATTCATTTTTTATGTTTAGGATATTTTTAGATGAAATAAGGAACAACTTTTAGTTTAGTTTTGTTGTTAAAAGCTGATGTTTTATGATATGACGATTGATAAAAACTACACAAAGAGTTGAAACTTTTTCAGATCTTCTTCACATAGAATAAAATAGGTACTTCAAAAATTTCTTTTATTGATTAATCCTTTACTATCTTTTACAAAGGATATTTCAAATTTATATAATTTTTATGTTTAGGATATTTTCAGATAAGGTAAGTAACAACTGGTTTAGGTGTTCAAATATGATTTTTTTTGAAATGTCGATTGCTACAAACTGCACAGAGAGTTTACAGTACTTTAAACAATTCACTTGTTAAGCAAATCCTTATCAAAGAATATTATATAATACTGGTATTGGTAAATTTTTCCTGTTTGGGATATTTCTGGCCAAGATCTATAAATACAATTATGTGCAATTTGAAATAAAAAAGTTTTTATTTTTTGTTTTAAAATAATTTTTCTATAATATTCTAAATGAACATTTCTGAAGAGTAGCGTTTGATAAAAGATAAGATTCTTAATTTAAAAATAACATTTCAATTTGATTAAATATTGGCTTCAAAAAATGATTTTTTTCATTTTTAAACATGGATTGACATGTGTTTTTAAAAAATCTGTTCACAACTAATAATATTACATAGACTAGTAGTTGTTTATGTTACGTAGGAATGTCACAAAGATTTATATCCGTGGGTACATTTTTTAAATCTAACATCAGAAGTGCTTGAAATGTGTGTTTAGACAGAAAAAACTTAAAGTGTTTATCAACTCAATTAAACACAGACACAATTTCTTGCGGAGCACATGTTCCAACCTCTTTCGGTCGTAGGGCAATTTGTCGCTTTCTAAAGATTGATATTTTTATTAGAAACAACGTCGTATATGGACGGGACCGGTACGCAATGAACATGTGCATGTACCAGTGTCTGGCGCCACCGACTACCACCAGTACCACCGCAACATTATTTATCCGATACAATGTTGTTGCTACGCCTCGTTTTAAACTACGATACGAGTGTCACAATATTCAGCGTTTATATTATTGTGAAGATACACGAATGTATCACCACCAATGGCTGTATTTTATATTTTATCGCGGTTTATGCGCTGCGATTCTCGTCTTCTAGCTAACACCTCCGCAAGTAACTGTGACTACAACCAGCTAAATTATTTTTAATAGCGAATCAATCGCAAGTTTGCAGACGAGCAGAGTTGTAGTGTAGGTTATTGGAGAGCAACAAGTAATCACCATGCACACATAGGTGAAAACAAACGCGAGCCCGTGGTGGAGCATCCAATGCGTCAGATACGGCAGCTGCCCGCCGGGTGACGACCAGATGATTTGGGGTGGCCCACCCAATTTTACCCTCTCTCTCACACGCTCGTCGCTCCGTCGTCATCCCTCAACGGCGAATGTGTTCCAACTATTCCCTCTGATTACGACGCATATCGATCACCAGGACATCGAAAACATTTAAAACTGTTTGAGCTGCGTCTGTTTTAACTTCTATTGTGCATATGCTAAGTGAAATGTAGAGAGGTACACAATGACCGGGAGTGACCGTAACTGTGGCAGGGTCAAATTGGGACATCTCGACGACGCGCGACTTTCACGAAACAATGATTTTAATAAATATAAATGAATGTGTAATAAGACAAATTGTCACAAATTCAAGTGGGTCATTCCGTTTTACATACAAGAGAAATGTGTGTCAGCGTTTTGCGTTGCTGGTTTACGGAGCGGGCGATTTGGTACTCTCGAAATCAGTTTCTAGAACTCTCGCAAACACCTCAGTAAACAAAGAACGCTCGTTAATAAGTGCGAGAGCTTATATAGAGACGTACCAGCTTCCACACAAACACACTATCGGACGAGTCCTTTTGGTTGTGTGGCGGCCAAATCCATAATTTCCCGCAGGACCATATTTTCAGCTAGAACAGGCCAATGAAAAATCGAAATCCGAATTCAAATCAGATGTTGGCGCCATCGCGGAGAGTCTTGATGGCATCCACAGCGCCGCCGAAGCACAAACGGTGCAGTGCAGTCCAATTGTTCGGTGGGAGAGAGACCAAACAAGGTCTGAATGCATGTGTCATGTGCGGCCATGATCCCAAAACGCAGGAATGTGGCAAGAGAGCCATGCCTAGACAGACCCGATATCACTCCTCATTTATTTTATTAAACGACACGTCAGGAAATTTAGTGTGCGTACGTGTCCCCCTCCGTGCCATCGTATATTAATTCAATTAGGGACTTTTTAACTTAATTAAGGATTTTATTGAACTAATTTCTGGGCCATTACGGACGGCGATTAAGACATTCTTACGACTTACATGTAAATGGTGAATGGGAAGAATGCGGAACAAACTTCGGTTTTTTCTTCAGGATTAATCGTTCATTTCAGGATTATTTATTGTCAATTTGCGTTAGACTTATTGATTCTATAGATCCTTTGCGGTGAATTATTTGCATAATTGAAGAGATTTATTTATTGGTTTTACATTTATGTATTTAATGTGTGTTTGTAAAAGGAACTGCGAGATAATTCCAAAGAAATTATAGAAATAGAATATAGTTAGTAAATTAGGGCTCAATTACGTTTTCAAAAATCTAAGTTAATCGTTAAGATGTATGGATTAAATGAAAACAAAATTGGCAACATTGAGCTGTTGAATAAAATGAAGCGATGATGAATGTATTTTATTGCGGACGCCAGTCACCCCTAATATATTAACCACTCGGAGTGCCTGGGGTTAGACCTTGAGGGTCTTCGTGTATACAAAGGAAATGGCCGTCTAGAAACCATGTGAGTATTTCGATCTTGACACTTATAAATCGTGTTATGCTTTTATTTTCGGATACCGTAAAAATTCATTTTGTTTTAATACGGTCTGCGTGTAGGTATTAAAAAGGGGATTAACAAAACACTGATTGTTGTAATTAAGAGAGAATGGGGTCGGTTAAAGGTTTTGCGGATCGTTCAATTAATATTATTAGCATTTTGCAATTTTATTGTCGTTTCTTAATGCCGCAATTTGCAGTGCGAAAAGATAGAGTAGAGAAAGTCTCATTTGTTGCGTATTACATTTTGGCAAATACGTGCCATAAATATTTTATTATTATGACTAAGTTTATGCAAGAGCCACGTTTTAAAGCAGTTTTTTGTGTCCCTTTCGTTTTACGGCAACTATTCTCGAATGAGACAAATTGACAGTAGGAGGTGTAAGACTGTATGTTGTCTAGACAATTTGTGTAATCATAATACGTTCTTTTAGGCGGTTTTTTTTGCGGCTCTCCGCAGACACAGTAATAAAGTGTGTAGTAGCTCTTTTTTACTGGTTTCATTGTTAAAAGGTTTTCTCAGCGGATAATAGACCGGCTTTAACACACACGAAAAAAAAATATGTTAGTAAAAAGTACGAAGGACAATTATATTCACTGGAGATATGTGAATGAATATTACCACCTATTTAAATTTTAATAAAGTTTTGAGGTGTATGTGAATAAAAAAGGTGTTTAGTTTAATTTTCTAAAGAACCTTGTTATCAAATCATTTTTTTTATCACCCGATGCAATTTTTAATGCAAAAAACTGAGAAAAATAGTCTATTACATTTTTTCTGAGAATATAATTATATTAATAATTAATACATTAGTTCTCACAATCTATTTTATTCTTACAGGTACTTGTAAGTTCAATTCTGTGGCATTTTTTATTGTCTACCATTTACACAATTATTGATTAAAATAGAATGATAAAAGTTGTGTCGTGTTTCAACTTGACTGCATTCTAAGGTGATTTACCTAGCTTATTCATCAGAGGCTTATGAAGAATGGGAGAAGGTATTAATTTCAAATTTTTACAGTAAATAAACTTGAGTCACATTTTTAATTTATTTTAAACAAAATTTCATATCAGGTTTTGCGTTACGTTAACTTTGTTATTTTGATCTGAACACTCCGTATATTTTTGAATTCTTAATTTCCTCGTATAATTGAAAATAAAATAGCTTGAGTGTCTTTTCCAAAAATGTTGACAGGTTTAATTCTATGCTATATGCTGAAAAGTTTATTTTTTTTACATTAATCAAGGTCCATCCCATAAGGTACTATTATTATAGAATTACCCACAAACTTTAGACAGGGTATTCGTTATTTACTTTTACTTATGTACATTCTAAAACCTTAATAACCTTCTTATTTTCAATTGAATGTCAACTATGTTTTAGTATAAATTGATTGAATATTAAAAAACTTTTCGATTAGTGTAAGAATTATTTGCATAAAATGAATTTTAACAGAGATTTTAGCAAAAAAGTAAAATAATGTTCATTTTACTACTTGTACTAGTAATAGTGTCTCATAGATGGCATTTGTTTTGTGTCGGCCAACATTTTGATAAACTTTCTGATAATATTCATTTTATGTATAGGAAATACTTATAACAATCGAAAAGTTTTTTAATTTTCATAATTCTTAACATAATTGATGTTCCATCGAACAAAATTATTGATGTTTTAAGATCCAGAAAATTAAAGATAACGAATTAACGTATACCTTAATTAATGTGTATGCCAAAAATCAACCTTCCACCATCAAAATTGATGGCTGTACAGATATTTCAGTTAGACCACCAATCTTTTAAAAATTTTTGAAAAAAATTAATAACTCAAAAACTGTTGAGTTTAGGTGTAGGATATATTATAGCAATTTTATGTGAAATTATATGTAGAATTTAAAAATCCAAAAATATACAGGGTGTTCCATTGAAAATAACAATATCAATGTTATTTCCGTCGAAGCCAAAAATGAAATTTTCTTCAAAATAAATTAGGAAAGTGGTTCAAGTTAAATAAAAATTTCAAATCAGTACCTTTTTCCGTTTCCCATAAAATTCGAATGAATAAGTTAGGTGTATCACCATGTATATTTAATTTAGCCATTTTTCAGTTTTGATTTTCCTTAATTGAAATAATTTTTAAACGAGTCAAGTAAGAATTAATATTAAAATTTCATAGCATTAATTTAGCACATTGCTTTTACTTTGTCAGCCATTTCAGATTTTACAGTACTAATATATAATAACTTTAGTTCTTGAGCAAGTCCATAAAGCAATTTCAAATTGCAGAAGTGTGCAGTTTTATAATCAACTTAATAGATGGTTAGCGAGGTGGTTAAAACAGAAATTGTTGTTTACCTTTTCGAATCCGATCACTTCGTATGACGTTCGATGCGGTGACATCATTGAAAACTTCCTGCTGTTGCAATTAAACTTGAGAAACGTACCCGAACGAGGTCAAGAAACGAAATTGCATCACGCCGCCGATCGTCGATCATCATTAATAAATTGATCGCAAAAAATTCGTGTCCTTATTAATAATGTTTTTCTAATTTCAAGCCGAAGTGCAAGCTCGAATTGATTTTCTTCGACGCCGTTGTACCCGGAAGAAAATATAAAACATTCAAAGTCAATCAATCATCCTGTCCCCAAATGGACGTTGCATTTATAAGCAGCGTCACTTGGAGGGTGTAACTGTTAATTAAAATGTATAATACGGCGCGGACGTGTTTTTAGTTTATGATGTTCGTCATTGATGGGGTGGCTTCCTATACGAATTAATTCGTAGGATTAACTTCTGTCGTATTGGAATACAATTATCATTAATTATGTCCTTTACATGAAGTAAAGTCTTACAATTATCAAGGATTGTGATGAGTTTCTCGCTGATGTTCCTTTATCGAATTTTGTTTGTACTAAACAAATATTGTAGGGTTTTCCCCTCGGTTCTTGTCCATCTAGAAACGTTTATTAAAATCAATAGCACACATCCGTGTCTTCATGAAGGTCAATATGAATATAACTAGTGATTAATTAGCAAAGTCCATTAATTAAAAGCGATAATCCGTTTTCGAGGGAGGGAGTAAGTAAGTAACTAATATGGATGTGCATGCGAGGACAATGCGGATAACGTGGTTGTTCAAGGTTCTGGAAACGTTAGGAATGAACCTGTGAATATTGTATAGTGTCCATACGGAGCGGGCCCCGCTATTGATTAAATGTCACCGGGCCCTTCACGGCCGATTTACCATGCACCCACTCCACACAACTACATCCACAACGGACCCAACATATCTATATCCACAATGGAGCGAGCGGAGCAGAGTGGAGCGGTTACGGCGGGCCGGGCCAGGCCGGGCCGGGCATTACTCACAGATACATAACATGCTCTCAACTAGTCCGCCTGTTACTGGCTACCGCACGCCGGATAATGCCCCCACTAAACTATCCGAGGGATCCGTGTAATTAAATCAAAACGACACCCTTAACTCGATATTTTCGATCTACACAATATTATTCACTTTACATTCATTTGATTATCTCAATTGAATCGATGCTATAACTTAACCACTCTTTATTACAAGCCGGATAAATTTAAACACAGTTAAGCTAGGTTAGGTTAGGATGTGATAGGTTAAATTACACAAAGTTGAGTAAGGTAAAATAAAACATAATCTTTGATTTATTTTAATTTTTAATTATGTAGAATAATTATAATAAAACATATTTTATGTCACAAGAAGTCATCAATTTTTACATAGGCAATTAATTCAATTAAGTAAGGTTATGTAAGGTTAAATTAAGTAAGGTTGAGATAAAAAGTATTATTTTATTTGTTTATTTATGGAATAATCAAAATTTTTCATGCAATAAAAATTCATCAATTTTTACTCAATCAGTTAATTTAATAAAAGTTAGGTTAAGTAAGGTTGTGCCAGTTTAAGTTAGATAAGGTTTGGTTAAGTAAGGTTAAATTAATTATAGTTAAAATAAAAAATTAAAACATTTTATTTTTTTTATTAAGTAGATTAATAAAAAATGTTTCATGTCACAAGAATTCATCAATTTTTACTCAGTTGGTTCAATTAAGTTAGGTTAGGTAGTTTATATCAAGTTAAGTTAGATAAGGTTAATAATAAAAATGTATTATTTTTCATTAATTTTTACTTAACTGGTTCATATAAGTTAGGTTAGGTTAGGTTGTGGCAGATTAAGTTAGTAAATATTGGGTTAGGTTAGGTTAAGAAGGTTTAATTAAGTAAGTTTAGATAAAAATACTATTACTATTTAATTATGTGCAATAACTAAAATGTATTATATCACGGAAGCTTATCAATTTTTACTCAGATCAGTTAGTCCAGAAAAAATTATTTTATATTTTAATTATGTAGAATAATCAAAATGTTTTATATTACAAAAATTTATGAATTTTTTTATAAAATTAAGTTTGGTTAATTTGTGACAGGTTATATTGGGTCAGGTTTAATTAAGTTTAGAAATAACATTTATTTTATTTAATTAATTTTATTTATTTAATTTATTTAATTTATTTATTTTATTTATTATTTTATTTATTTTATTTATTTTATTTATTTTATTTATTTTATTTATTTTATTTATTTTATTTATTTTATTTATTTTATTTATTTTATTTATTTTATTTATTTTATTTATTTTATTCATTTTAATCATTTTATTTATTTTATTTATTTTATTTATTTTATTTATTTTATTTATTTTATTTATTTTATTTATTTTATTTATTTTATTTATTTTATTTATTTTATTTATTTACTTTAATTAATTTTATTTTTTAATTATATGGAATTCATCAATTTCAAATAATATATGAACTATAATATATAAGAATATTCAAAAAAATTAATTAAATCATCATAATTTGAAACTATAAATAAAAATCATTATTATTAAAATATCTATTTTATATTATTTCTCTATATATTTTTTTTATAATTTTATTATTTACATTTTTAAAAAAACTTAATTCCCTAATTTAAACGCTGCCGCGCCTAAGCGTCGACATTATATATAGCAATAATAATTTGAAATTGCCAACAGCACAGTGATTAGCTAAATAGTAAGTAGTTACATACTTGTAATTAGGAATTGACTGTGAAATTAATAACATTAAATGTCGTTTCTTTAAGTGAAGGTAAGATTTTGTAAATCTTATAAATTATTATAAGTAATTAATAAACTAAAATACTTTAATTGCTTATTCCTTTTAATTTTTAATAGTAGAGAATGTACAACAAAACTGACATTTTATAAATATGGAAATTAAATCAACCAACAAAAAAAACTGTTTATAATTAAATAATTAAAAACTGTAATAAATAAATGTCAATTTTAGTAAAATTAAGTTATTAATTTACGGAAATTAAAAAATATTCTATATTCAAACAATGAGTGCTCTTTTAAGAGTTGCAGATAATTCGTATGAATGTAAGAAGAAATTCAATAAATAAAAATAATTAAATTATTTTTTATTAAATGTCTAAAAAAATATTTTCTTATCTTAAGAAATCTGATTAAAGTAATTTTTTACTCGTGCGTTTGAGTAGAATATGAACACTAACAGCCTCAAACTACAATAAAAAATCACACAATTCATATTCCTTTATCATACTCAAGGCGTAACATGCAAACGATTGTTAGAGTTAAGAAAAACACACGACACCCCGTAAAACAGTCAAGTCTACATGAAATCATTATACACACAAAGTATGTATAATTCATTATTTTTTTCACTCGTGCCTTGTTCTTTGATCCGACCCGTTTTAGCATAACAAAAATTGAGCGACGCGTCTCGCTCACTTATGCAGATCCGTTTCTCTGTGTGTTATAATTTGTGACGTGTCGAATTTTTTTCCGATCTGGAAACGCGTCCATTGTTTTTCGTGTCTGGGGCAGCTTTCTTCGCGTAGGTCTCTCGTCTATTGTATGCTAATCGGGAAAGTTTGTCGCGGATTAATATCAATATATCGCGGGTCGGATGATTAATTACCGAGATGTGTACGAAATGATTACAAGTTTCGTTACACTACGATGAAACAAGGTTTAACTATTTTTTCACATGAAGGGAGCTAGGAAAAAAAAACGATTATTTTGTTACTTCTTTATAAGACAGAAACATTTTATAAAATTGAGTAATAACGGAAGGAATTACTTTTATAAAATTTTGAAAATGTAGTCGAACCACCATAACACGAAGTTTAAGGTACCGTTAATATTTATCAGAAGTTTTGTCAAAAGTAGATTTACTAAGCGACTGAATCAACGCCAGATTTCGTAAAATTTAAGGATCATAGGTACTGTTTCAGAAATTTTACAGATAAATGTGAAAACACATATAAGGATGGGGTATCCTCGAAAAAGAATAGCAAATGTTGATAACGCTTCAGATGGATATTGGTTAACAATTCAACAAAATCATCAACGTAAATTAACGAGGAAATATCTGAAGATTTCGTTGTAGATGTTTCTAATCGAACTGTGATACATCGATTATGTATAAGTTGCTTGGATCAAATGATAGCCAAAGAGACCAGTTGGAATGAGATATAATTCCCCAGGATGGATCCACCTTGTCGTGGTCCTGGGGCTCAGTACCACTCCACAAACCAGTAACAGTGGGAAGCTAACGGATCCAACCGCAATTCCATGTCTGACATTTGGTTATAATCTTCGAATCGGTACCCAGAGAGTTGTTTTTAGTCGATTGGAATCTGACACTGCTTCCGAATTCCATCAGGAGTGCGTATTTTATAAGGTTTTTCCTTCTTTGTTCCAATAAAAAAGAGATATGATTTTAAGTACCAAAAACCAACAGTTGTTACCCATTTCGGAAAATAATTTGCCTATAGTTTGGAAATTTTAACAAATATAAAACACACACACATGCTTGTAAATAATTTGTTTTTGGGTCAAATGGTGTATGTTCTTCCAGTACCCTCAGTTCGGACTAACTGAACATCTATGACATCATCTGAAATTAAGAATTCGACAAAAAAACATCCCCAACAAAGAGAATTTATGGCAAAATATACAAGAAGAATGGACAAACATTCCAGTGGAAGTGTATCGCAATTATTAAACAAAATTGTAATGCTACCAAATATTATTTCCATCAGATTTTTTGATATGCTCACCTTAATTGACTTATTTCAATTTCTCTAGAAATTTTGCAAAATTTATAAAATCGACCATGGTGTCGCAACTTTTACATTGCACGAGTTTAAACATTTATTGAATTAATTCTCAGCTTCTGAGAATTATTGTTGTTAAAAAAAATGTTTTCTTTTAACGGACGACCGAAAAGATCAACTTTGGGAAGCCTAGAAGTCATATTGTTGGAAAAACTTAAATACATTGATTTTGAACTTAAACTTAAAGTTTATCAATGATAATTTTTGAAGTAAAAAATAGTTGTCCATCTTGTCTGTCGTTGACAGTTTTTTGTTATTCTTATAAGTGTTTTTGAATCTTTGATTGATAGAGGTTACTTATAATTGAATAATCATTATTGAAGTTTTCAAGTTTGAAATTTGAGTTAAAAAGATCAAATTAAAGTGATTCGAATTACAGAGGTTTTACAAAAATTGCATCTATAAACATAAAATTGGATTTAATAATAAAAATATAAAATAACTAACTTTATTGTCACTAATCACTTGATCAGTCCAAATTTTAGCTTAAAGTTGAACAGAAATAAAATGTTTTAAAAACGTAGAAGTTTTTAGTTTGGTTACACTAAATTGAAGACATAAACAGAAAGTTGAATCTAGTAATGAAAAATATGGAGGACAATACACCGAATTTTTGAATAGCTGAAATTGGATCAGTTTGGAAGTTAGGAAACAATTGATTTTGGTTAGGCGTCGACGTCAATCTGGTCATTCAAAATTGTGTGAGCAATATTGTTGTGTGGACGCGGGCATGCGTAGACCCATTTCAATTAACTTTTAAGTATTATGCAACGTTGGCTATCATTGTTGTGGTATCACGTAAATCTCCATTATTTATTTCATAGGCCAGTATTCAGGTAAATTATCATGTTACCGGTTAAATAATGTAATACATTGAATATTATATGATGTAATATTCGATGTTTCGCGACCGTTACGATAATATATGGTCCGGCAGGATGCAAGACAATTCGCAACTCCATTCGGTTTTCAATCGCCGATTGCCAGATAAATTCGGATGTTGGCAATTTACACGGGCGCAAAACTAAACGCCAATATTTATGTTTATTATGGCCTTTTTGCAATTACTATTGATTTGCGCGAATCGACTGGCGTTATAAATATGATATGTGCATGGGAATAGGGTTTTGGTTTATGTGGAAAATTGAAAATAGTGTTGCACGTTCAACACGAAAATCGATACATCCCTGTTAGGATTCGGGCTCAAGGAGGAGAATACGAAATGAGCGGCACGAATAAAATTTACTTCAAAGGGATATACGCACTAGATTTAAAAATCTCCTTAATGCGATTCACCGTATTGTTCCCCTCCAATAAATTATTTATGTTTTCTATGTAAAAAAATTCGAAAAAATCTATAAATCATTCGGTTTACGTGCGGACTATTAAATTTTCATAAAAGTCAATAAAAGCGAAGACGATGGAGTCGAACATAAACCTACTATGTTACACTTTATCCATTACTTTGGTTTATTGGATAACCAACCCCAAACTTTGCAGTGTCTAAAGTATTTTAAGGTGCCTCTGCTACTCAATATTTTTACACCTTTGAATTTAAATGTCTTTATTTTAAATATATAATAACTTTCCACCAGAATTCTATTTTCTTTTTTAATTATTTACATAAAAAACAATTGAATCTTTATTTTAAAATTAGTAGATTCTCAGAGAATAAAAAATTATATTAGATTGTCAAGAAGTTTTTTGCTTTTTAGTTGTGATAAATTTTCTGTCAAATTAGTTGGTGTGAGTTGACAGTTTAAAACGTGTTTCGCTCTATCTAAACGGGTAAACTCCTTTATATTTAAAATCATTTGGACATCTAGGAACCATTAACAAACGTAGAGTACAATGGTGGATCCAAAAATTCCACGCCGGGAACGAGAGTCTTGAAATATTTGATATTGACAACGACCAATTGAGGGCCTTAGTTGAAACCAATTCAAGCTCCACTCTTTGAGAGCTTGCTGTACTACCATTTTCAAGAACCTAAAACAGATTGGAAATTCCAAAAAGCTCGACAAAGGGGTGTTGCAGGAAATGAATGAAAATCACAAAAATTGACTTTATGAAGTGTCTTTTAGACTTCTTTTACGCATCGTTTTTCGACTGCTGATGTTCAACACAATGTTTGGACTGAAATCTGATTTCCAAACACTTTTCAAAAACGAAATTGTACCAAAAGAAGGTTACGGTTATTGTTTGGAAGTTTGCTGAGGGTATCATTTATGAAAGCTTCATGAAACCTAGTGAAACAATTATTGTGGTGAATACTTGTTGTCAACAAATCGACGAAATGGGCCAAAAATTGCAGAGTATATGTCCAACATTGGTCAATGAAGGGAGGCAAATTCTTCTTCATGCGATTATTGAATGAATTGGGGTACGAAAGTTTGCCTCATCAGCCATATACACCAAATCTTTCGCCAATTGATTTTCCAAACATTTCGACAACTTCCTACACGAAAAATGGTTCCAAAATCAAAATTATGCCTAAAACTCTTTCAATAACTTTGTTTCTCGATGGTATCAATGTATTGACTCAAACGGTTTTTATTACGATTAATAAAGTGTTTAAACTGAGATTTGTGCACCTTATTTTTAAGGTTGAAAAACGCAATAATTTTCTTAACAATCTAATAATAAAAAAGATTCAGACATCAAGTTATATTTGAAAATATTTCAGTAAGTAAAAGTGAGAGGATAAAAGATCTTTCTGACACTTCTTGTTTCAATATTTGTTTTGGGATTTGTCTTTATTGAGAAATTATTCGTAACTTTCTTTTGTAACATTATTCAACATTTATAATATTTTGAAAGAGATTTCTAATATAAAAAAGGTGTCGT
The DNA here is from genome assembly GCF_024364675.1 of Aethina tumida. Classification (NCBI taxonomy): domain Eukaryota; kingdom Metazoa; phylum Arthropoda; class Insecta; order Coleoptera; family Nitidulidae; genus Aethina; species Aethina tumida. Next base: position 14,262,983 of record NC_065437.1, on the reverse strand, counting down.
TCCTGTAAAAGAAGTTCTACAATAAAATCTTCATAAATGTCATAATCATAAGTTGTATATAGTGGAGAAAGCAGATCCACCCAATGTTTTATAAATAAGACGTTCAGATAGAGAATATGTAATGTCCGTGCATAATAGAAGAGATAAGATCGGGGACGGAGTGTTGGCGGGAGCGAAGCAAGACAGCGGCAGCAGCATCCCACGTCCCAAGTTTACGAAGCGTCGGCGGCGGCGGCAACTCTCCTTTCTTGCTCCCGTAGTAAACTCGAAAGTTAGAATAACCAAAGTTATTTCGGTAATGTACTCCCGCTATTAAGTTTAACCCTTACTGGTATCGTAACTCTTTGGGGTAGCCGGAGTACGGGGATGGTTTTGTCGATTTCCCCGTGCCGCCTCGCCTCGCACGCTAATATACCTAAAAGACAAAGGCCCCGGCAGCTCCGCGCTCTCCACACTCCCATCTTATTGAATAAAGCTGACGGCATTGTTGCTGACACTGCGCAGCTGCCGGATACAAATGACCGCACCGTTTTCTCTCGCTGCGACTCGGTCAACGGCGGGATTATTTTCCCCGTGTTTGTTAACACACACACTCACACGTACACACACAAAGACACATTTTCCAACCCCCGCGAAAACTCTGGAGCGCCGTTACTCACTGGAAGGGTCGTGATAACTTGGGTATCTCTCCTGGAGAACTATACTCTTGTCCTGAGACAAAAAAAAAGTTTGCATCTGCACATTGAGAAAATAAAATAGGGAATGTGGATATTTATAATATTTTCTTTTTATGGGTTAACACATTCATTTTTCAATTCAATTTTATAATTTTTGATATATAATTTAAATGACACATCACAAAAAAATGCGAATTTATTAAATACTTTATATAAAAATTAAAAGTGAAAAGAATAAATATTTTCATACAAAAATTCATAGTTCATACAAAATTTTAAATTAAAGCTTTGAAGTTTTTAAAAAAATGCAGCTTAGTATTTACGAAAACCTTTGTAGTATTTACCTAAATATTTTGATATAAAAAATAAAATAATTTAAATTAGCTTGTTTAAAAAAATATAGAATATTGGATTAAAAAAAACTGAGTCAAATTTATTTTTTTTTTATTTTATATTATTTTATAGTATTTTATAAAAACATAGAATAGGTAAAAACTATTATTTAAAAAATCATATAGGTTTTATAGCAAAATATTTTGTTTATTATGAATTCACTGAAAAAAAAAAGAAAAATAAATAATTCAATTTCTTTTAATTTATTTTAAATTAAGTATTTTACTTTTATACATTTTGTATTAAATATGTAATTTTATTTTTAATATTTAGTTGTTATTTTTTTAAATTACATATTAGACATTTTGTTATATTTTTTAATTTAAATTAAATATTTAATTATTTCTTTAATTTAAATTAATATAATTAATATTTTTGATTATTTATATTAAATATTTTTTTAATATAAATTGAATATTTTAAGCTTTTTAAATTTTTATAAACAAATATAAAAATTTTAATATATATATATTATTATATTATATTATATATATATATATATATATATATATATATATATATATATATATATATATATATATATATATATATATATGTATATATACATATTATATTATTACATATTAAATTAAAAATAATAATAATAAAATATAAATTATAAAAATAATAAAATATTTAATTTTAATTACCAAAAATTAAAAATGATTTTGAATTAAAAATATATATTGAAATATTCAATTTTAAATATAAAATATGTATAAATTTAATATATTTAGTAAGTATTTAATTTAAATTAAAAATTTAAATTAATAAAAAATTTATAAACTAATAATATTTATTTTAATTAAAAAAATGAATATTAGATTTAAAATTATAGAAATAAATAAATAAAATATAATATATATTAAAAAAATAAAATAATTATTTTAAATTAAAAAATAAATAAAATTATTTTATTATTATTTTAATTACAAAGAATTAAAAATATTTATTTTAAATTAAAAAAAATAATAATAGTGTTTAATTTAAATTAAATATTAATAATTTAAATATTTAATTTCAAATATATAATAATAATAATTTTTAATTAATTTACTTTTATTTTTGAATTAAATATTTTCATTTTTTTTTAATAAAAATAAATATATTTTTTGTATTTAAATTAAACATTTAGTTTTTAATTTTAATTAAATTATTTATTTTTTAATTTTGAAGTATATATTTTATTTTTGTATTTAAAATAAGTAACTTAATTTAAATAATTATATTATTATATTATTTAATTTCAAATTAAATTAAATTTAAATAACTAAAATTAAATACTTAAATATAAAAATTTAATTTAAAATTTGAAATTTGGTTAAATAAAACATAATTTTTTTAAAATCATTTTTTGTTAATATTTTTATCATTCTGTGTCTTCTATAAATCCCTATTCAATAGTATTTTTTATCAATTGAAATTAAGGTCAGTGGAACGACTTACTTACGACTCCACAAAACAATTGGAGTCGAGTGTCACCGCATGATTTCAATAATGGCCATTAATTATCCGCGGGCCTCCGGTGTTATTACGCATTTGAAACCTTTACGAGATACAGTCAATTCAGGTGGATAAATTTTTTTTCAGTTGCTAAACTGTATTTATCTTTGATCCCACACCCACGAACCACCTACTGTCGCCGTTAATTACTCAAAATTACCTGTTGTAGGCATTACGCGCCGAACATGTGCGGTAGCTCTTGTAATTTTTAACGTGACTCGTTTTACATAAAAGGACGTCGATGATTTTTTAATAAACCACACATTAATTGGAATTGTTTTGCATGTGAAATGTAATGAAATTTTTATGGCCCCAATAATTGACGATAAAACAACTTATATAACGTTCCGCCTCCGAATATATACAAAGTAAAACGACTAATACACATGATACGCGAATTTCCATTAGTAAAATGAATACGAAATTGGATTGCGCGATTAAAACACTTTTTAATAATAATAATTGAACGGGAAATTAAATAGGAATCCGACATGCAACTCTCAGTTCGATAATCCGAAACCGAAGGAACACCGTTTTAATTTTAAACATCCCTGAAACATAATATGTATGCAGTACACTAAGAGCTCTATAAATACTATTTGTATCAAGTTTGAATCACTAAACGCACTCTCTCATCATTCAATTTCTTGCGCCGCGTTAACTAATGTAATGGCCCATAAAATTGTATTCTATATTTACGATGGTTTATATATAATTTTCTTTGTTGATCGCTTGATTAACCCGTGGTTTATCACGACACTGTAATTTCTAATGTAGGGCTTGAACGACGAAAATGGCACGAAACTAAAAATATTGGTTATAAAATACTAAGCTAAGAAATGAAGTTGTAAAAAATAATTTTGACCTATTTAAATTGAAATTTCGAACTTTGGCATAAAAATAACTTTTGCAGCAATAATAAAAAATATAAATTTCGTGTTTTCTTTGTGACTGTCTTGAATTATATTAAATTTTTATTTCTACGTAATGTACCAATTTATAATATTAAATTAAATTTATTTGATTTTTATTTAGTTTTAAAAACGATTCGTAACATAAATTATTATATTTAAACTTTTTATAATCTTTGTACAATTAAAACGTGGTATCTATATTAATTTAATCTGTAACCATTTGAACTTTCAAATTAATATCTTATTACATCTTACTACTGTGTTTAATGCAATAAATCATTTATCTCATAACGAATAAAATATTAGGTACTGTAAAAGATAATTTACATCTTTAACGTTAACAACATAATTAATTATAACCAACAATTTTTTGCCAACAAATTCTTCAACAAATTAATGTCACGAGAAAAAAATGGATTCTAGGAAATGAAGAAAAGATCAATCTCAGTTTTGTCCCCTTTTTAGAATTTACGTAAAAAGATACTGGTGTAAAAAATAAATAATAGTCATGTGGAGAAATAAATAGACAACATGGTGGATGTGAACTTTTAAGCCTCCTTTGAGTCTTTAATACACACCTTTTTGTATTGTTGGAAGAAACTCATTTTTTAGTAAAATTTTCTAAAACTAAATTTGATTCTTGAACTTTGAGTTACATTGATGGTTTGGCTTCTTAGTACCATACAATTATGAAAATCTTGAGTTAAGACTTCTTTTAAATATTACTTCACCTAGTTTCTCTAAATTTTTAATTAAATTTATTATATGAAGCCCTTCTTTAATGGTAGTTTAATTTATAAAAAATGTTTTAAATATACTGTAATGAAAAAATAAATAGCATTGTTAGAAATAACTTAAAAAAGCTTTCAAATATTATACACAGCTTAATATAAAAATGTTAAAATATAATTTTCTTAACGTTATTTGATATTTTATAACGAAAAAAAATGAATTTAATTGGTAACTTAACATGTCCTTCCATTTGTCCAAGCTTGAATGGGGAACATCTTAACAAAATCTAACGATTATTTTATTCGCGCGACCGCATACCAGAAGACTAAACTGTTGAATGTAAATAAACGCATTTAAATAGTCGAGTCGAGAGGCGAACCCATTTAAATTTTCAAGCCGGAGTCTTTATGAAAGGAAATAAATACCTCTAATAGTGATTATCCACCCTCGCTCTTTGTTGACAAACTCAACACCACATTGTATGTGTTTAGCGGAGACTCTGGCTGCTCCGTTTCTGTCTTTGTTGGAGGGTAGCTGGTTAAAATGCGTTCGCTTTTCGGGGCCCAACTATGTTATAAAAAATTCAGAACTGGCTTCTACTATAACAGAAGTGAGAGTCCATTTTAAAATAATTTAAAAGGGGTTTAAAAAGATCGACATGTGATAGTAGATCATTTTGTTGGAAAACCTTAATATAAGCAATTGCAAATAGATTGATTGTACAATACTGTACAAAATAGTTTTGTTTTATCAATTTTTATTCAATTTTAATAGATTTATGGCCTAACTATAATGGCTGTAAAGTCACCAATTTTAATGCTGGAATGTTGATTATTGGCAAACACGTTAACCAAGATCTATCCTAAAAGGAGCCATTATTAGTACTTCTAAATTTTAGACTGTGTGTTCATAATTTTCGTTTAATTTTGTGATCTTAAAACATCCATAACATTGGTTTCTTCAATTGGACATCATTCAATAATATGTTTTAGACTAATTAGATTGAATGCTATATTAAATAACCATTAGAATGCTTAAGCATTTCCAATATATAAAATAAACAGACCTCTTACATTTATTTTTAGACAAGCAATATGTCAAATTTTATGAAAAAAATTAGAAATTCATAAATACTTGGCTCTAGGATTAGATCATGGTACAGCCATTTTATCTGCAATTACAGTGAGAGTTTAAAAGTCGGAAAATATACAGTGTCTCATTGAAAATAAAAAAGTTGATGTCTCTTCGGGCATAAGTAGTTTAAGTCAACTTCAGTCAAATAGTTTTAAAAATTTTAAATCAATGTTATTTTCGGTTCTCAATAAACATTTAATGAATAAGTAAGGTGAATCACCCTGTATTCTTTAGCTGAAGAAAGATCTCACTGAAAAATTAATATTTTAACAGTTCATTAAGTTCATTAGAGACGAGCCCATAATATGCCAAGTTGATTGGATTATTTTAAATAATATTTAATAGGAAACCTTGAATTGTTCGTAATACATGAGTGTCCTACTTAAATTTACTGCGGAGAAACGAAATTCACCCTCAAATGTTTTATTAAATTTGGTGAAGGATCTAGTTCGAGTCAAATTAGGGTCGAGGACACGCCGGGAGAATGGACGTATTGATACGTCAAAGTTGTGCCTATAAAAACTATTTTATGTCCCGCTTTATATCATTTTCCGACCGGATAACACACATTTATCCTTTTCGGGGCGTTTTTACAGTGTGACAAAATAGTTTCGCGGCCGTTTATTGTTCCAGAAATCTTGGTGTTCATCAAACGCGCATATTTACGTCGATGATGCTAACAGTTGGCGACAAACCAGCCATAAAAGCTTATTTTCCTAATAATAATCGAGCTTATACTCGGCCCTTCGAGGGTGTACGTGAAATTGAATGACGTAATTTACCGAGCACGTGTCCATCACAATACTGACGGCCATATGCCGTAAAGTTGGCCGAAACGCACGACATTTCGACCGCGGCCGTTCGATATTCGTCCCTTAATTTTTAAACGGAGACGGAGCAAATATGTGTCAATAAATGGGGGATCGTAAAATATTAATAGGTTTCCTACGAATTACCCAACAGTTCAACTGCGCGTTTAACAATGAAGTTTCGTAAAATGTTGTAAAATCGCCGTTTCAAAATCGTTCGGTGGTTAAAGTCGTTAAAGGGCAAAACAATTAATTAATATATATGTAAACAGGAACATCAATTATGTATGTAAATTGCTTAATGCAACACGGCACACGGTAGAATAATGGGGTAACGTTCGGCTTAGCGTTAAACAATCATACGAATTAGGTACATTCATGCAACGGTTTAAGAAATATTTGAACGGTCCGTTGTTGGCAAGAAAGTACCGATCTGTTGACCTTAAGATTTGTTATAGTTGGCAATTAAATAAACATTTTATCATAACAGTACCGTTCACAATGAACGACAAACTGTATATTGAATTATCCAGTTTCATGTGAACACTACATGAAACTCGTATGGCAATAAAACTGTGCAAGTTTAAAACTAAAATTTTGCACTAATAAAAAACGCTCTTTTGATCTTTTCAAGAGGAAAGTTGAATTATTTTAAAAATCAGAATGCTAATGGCGTTACATTTCAACAAATATATGTTTTATTAAACAATGTGTTAAACAAAATTGCCTCAATAGTAAAACTTTAAACGACTAATAAAACTAATAGCACCAAATTACTTGCAAAATTAATAAAACAAAACACCACCCTCCTTCGTCTACTCAAAATTAGGGGACGAATATGTTCTAGATACATAGTCCATAACGAATAAAATATTAGGTACTGCAAAAGATAATTTACATCTTTAACATTAACAACATAATTAATTATAACTAACAATTTTTTGCCAACAAATTCTTCATTAAATTAATGTCACGAGAAAAAAAAATGGATTCTAGGAAATAATGAAAAGATCAATCTCAGTTTTGTCCCCTCTTTAGAATTTACGTAAAAAGATACTAATGATAAAAATAAATAATAGACATGTGGAGAAATATCGAGACAACATGGTGGATGTGAACTTTTAAGCTTCCTTTGAGTCTTCGATAGACACATTTTTTAGTAAAATTTTCTAAAACTAAATTTGATTCTTGAATTTGCGAATAATAGATAGTTACATTGATGGTTTGGCTTCTTGGTATCATACAATTATGAAAATCTTTATTGAGTTAAGACTTTTAAATATTATTTCACCTAGTTTCTCCAAATTTTTATTTAAATTTATTAAATGAAGCCCTTCTATAATGGTAGTTTAATTTATAAAAAATGTTTTAAATATACTGTGATCTTTTGAAGTCGAAATTTGAATTATTACAAAAATTAGAATGCTAATGGCGTTACATTTCAACATATATAATATTAAAATACGTTTTAACAAACAGTGTATTAAACAAAATTGCCTCAATAGTAAAACTTTTAAGCTACTGACAAAACTAATAGCACCAAATTCCTTGCAAAATTAATAAAACAAAAAAGACTTCCACCCTCCTTCGTCTACTCAAAATTAGGGAACGAATAGGTTCTAGATACATAGTCCTCCATTCTTCACTAAAAGCGTTAGCCACATTTTGAGGTTGATAGTTTCGAGTGTAAATTTATCTTTGAAGACATTTTCAATTGGATTATAACCTGGGGAACGTGGAAGCACTGCATCCGGATAACATCATGATATAAAAACAAAATCTGTACAAAATTGCTGAGAAAATGGAATAATATTTAGTTAAATAACCAACTCGTGATATCGTCGAGGATTCATTGTTTCTTCGTTTAATATGAGCAACATAGAGCTCTAAAAGATATTCCACCTAATATTATACAACCATTTTCAACAGTATATCGCCAATGAGCAAATAATTACGCAATTCGGCTAAAGTTTATAGGAGGTTATCATTAACCCATGCCCTGCGGGCAACCCGATGCTCTCTATTTAACAGAGGGTGTCGAATACATCTTCTGGCTCTAAAACTAGCTTCATGTAACCTTCTTTTGATGGTAGACAGACTTACAGTTATTTCAACGTCTGCACGAAGCCTGGATCTAGAGGATGTGCGATTTCGTCTAACAGAAATAATCAGAAAACATTCCTGTCTTACAGTCGTATCTCGTTATTGGCATTATCAGTTTGCCGATAACCATTCCAAGTACGACTTATTACTCTTTGTGAGACTTTATACATTTGGGCTACTCGTTGTTGACTCAGACTGACATGTTATAAAATGACAAATATAGCGGTAAAATCTTCAGAAGAAAGTCTTCTTTGAGACATCTTATAGAACAGTTTTTTAATAGTTATTATACTGACTGACACATGTAAAGCACTAATTGTTTTTCCAGAAAAGCCCTACAGAACTTCCATACAACACTATAAAATATTTTTTTATCTGATTTCGAAGACTTGTTAAGTTCGTCATTTTATTTTTTCAATTTTACTTTAAACTTTGCATGCAAATTGTTTAAAAAATTTCTTCGAATGAGATTTTTCGATGGAAATGTTACATTTGTAAGAAACATAGAGGTTTTAGTGTCTGGGTAAGTGAGAAGTAGACGCTTTAATTTTAGGGAGTAATTCTACAGTTTATTTAGAGTCTTTTGTACCCTATACTGCCTTATCCAAAAATTATTAGTTTTGAAAATAATTAAATACATTCAAACAGTTCTTTTTTTAATAGTTATTGTACTGATTGACACATGTGACGTAGAAATTGTTTTTCCAAAAAAGCCCTACAGAACTTCCATACAACACTATAAAATATTTTTTTATCTGATTTCAAAGATTTGTTAAGTTCGTCATTTTATTTTTTCAATTTTACTATAAACTTTGCATGCAAATTGTTTAAAAAATTTCTTCGAATGAGATTTTTCGATGGAAATGTTACATTTGTAAGAAACATAGAGGTTTTAGTGTCTGGGTAAGTGAGAAGTAGACGCTTTAATTTTAGGGAGTAATTCTACAGTTTATTTAGAGTCTTTTGTACCCTATACTGCCTTATCCAAAAATTATTAGTTTTGAAAATAATTAAATACATTCAAACAGTTCTTTTTTTAATAGTTATTGTACTGATTGACACATGTGACGTAGTAATTGTTTTTCCAAAAAAGCCCTACAGAACTTCCATACAACACTATAAAATATTTTTTTATCTGATTTCAAAGATTTGTTAAGTTCGTCATTTTATTTTTTCAATTTTACTTTAAACTTTGCATGCAAATTGTTTAAAAAATTTCTTCGAATGAGATTTTTCGATGGAAAATCTTACATTTGTAAAAAACATAGAGGTTTTAGTGACTGGGTAAGTGAGAAGTAGACGCATTAATTTTAAGGAGTAACTCTACAGTTTATTTAGATTCGTTTGTATCCCATATTGCCTTAACCAAAAATTATTAGTTTTGGAAATAATTAAATATATTCAAACAGTTCTTTTTATAATAGTTATTATACTGATTGATACATGTGACGCAGTAATTGTTTTTCCAAAAAAGCCCTACAGAACTTCCATACAACACTATAAAATATTTTTTTAACTGATTTCGAAGACTTGTTAAGTTCGTCATTTTATTTTTTCAATTTTACTTTAAACTTTGCATGCAAATTGTTTAAAAAATTTCTTCGAATGAGATTTTTCGATGGGAAATCTTACATTTGTAAGAAACATAGAGGTTTTAGTGACTGGGTAAGTGAGAAGTAGACGCATTAATTTTAGGGAGTAACTCTACAGTTTATTTAGATTCTTTTGTATCCCATATTGCCTTATCCAAAAATTATTAGTTTTGGAAATAATTAAATATATTTAAACACTTCTTTTTTAATAGTAATTATACTGATTGACACATGTGACGCAGAACTTGTTTTTCTAAAAAAATCCTACAGAACTTCAGTACAACACTATAAAATATTTTTTTTAACTGATTTCGAAGACTTGTTATTCAATTTTATTAAACATTTTACGTGCAAATTGTTTAAAAAACTTCTTCAAATGAGATTTTTCGATGGGAAATGTTACATTTGTAAGAAACATACAGGTTTTAATGTTTGCCATCATTTCTAATGCAAGCCCGTGCCCTTTTTCTCACTTCAGTATGCATAATTCTATTACTATTAAGTTTTAAGTAGTTAGTTACATATTGAAAATATTTTTAAATCTATTTAATCTAGAAAATTAAAATTATTCAATTCTTCACTTCAAAATATAGATATTGTCCACAATTTACTTATTGAATTATCTTTGTTATAATAGAAAGTCGGTTAATTGTAAATTAGTTTTATCTATTTCAATTAAATGTGGGCGTAACATCGTTTATTAAATCACCTTTGGTTTGTACCACAAGGAGACGCAGCGCTCGGTCTATTCATGTGAAGGCAGGCGATCACGGTGTTGTTTGGTGTCAGGTAAATATTAGGTCGCCGTTTATCCGATATTAATTCGGGCGTTTGTGCGATTGCCAAATCACGCACACTCCTCCGAAATCAAACATTACTTTTAAATACTTAATATTATTAAAAATTAATATTATATTATTTTTATAATATATATGAGTATATTTAAACCCTAATATGATGAATCTGGTAGTACTATAGATCTGACAGTCCAAGAATAAAAAATAATTAAAATAAAGTATCTGAATTTAAAATTTCAATTAAAAAAGCATATTTTTAAAAAGTTTCAAAGAGTACTGGTAAATATAAACAGTATTTAACATAAAAACTAATTAGACTTGATTTACAATTGATGTGAAAAATTTGTTTTAAATCACAAATTGCGAATTTCTATTGGAATCAGTGTGCGTCGCGTCGTCGACGTCGACGTCGAGGCACGGCGGTCGCAGTGCAGCGTCGCGATGGCCGCGCTGGCGCCTCCTAGCGCCGCCATTCACACACCCTCGTCGCACCGACACCTTTTTCTTCGCGTCCGCTTTTGCTGCCGCCGCTTCTTCGCATCGCGCGCCGTGCCAATTACCGATTCAATATGCCGCCGGCGTCGCCGCTGCCTCCTGGCCGGCGTGCATGAATGCAAACGAACAAAACCTTCCCTTAATGGTGGAACAAATCCAAAAAGCGACGAATAATCGAGCTGCACCAGTTTAGTTGGTGGTGCCAAAACCTAACCACCACAAAATGTAAACCTGGTTGTCCAACCGTACCAAAATGCGCAACACTAGGACTGTAATGTAGTAAAAAATTCATGGCAAGCACAAAGGTGGGTCGGAGCAATAAATCTTGGCTGGAGGTAAGGAGATGCCGGGACGCCCTCCCCAAATAAACTTGTAGTGCCAGCATCTAATATAAGAGCGGTTTAGTCAGTGATAGCGTCACGTGACCTCTAATTAGCCGACGAACGGAGCACAAGGGCGGTCTGAGGGCTGCGGGTCACGCCATCCTTCGGGACGCGTCCCTCTCACGGCCGCCCCCGACTGATCAATACCGCAGGACCGTACACCACCACCAACACTTGATACCAAGATGCCAATAGTGTTGGCACGTTTATTGACAAACTTCGCCGGTTGCCTCTGTTCCTTTGCACGTATGCCGGTGTTCGGGTGGCACGTTTCCGCAGGATCGAACCGAATGGCATTTTCTTATTGTTTCGGGACGCCGCGTTATCCTTTGCTCCGAAGGACGAATGCGCCGTTTGCGGCCGAGGCGATTTACTAAGCAATCTTACAACCTCCAATTTTCCAAAATTGGTTCACGGATTAACGATTACTATCAGTTCCAAATATATTTTGTTAGAAGTCCCGAAGGAAGTACGATGCTGACCTATTCTGACAGTACAATAAGACTTGTTACTTCATTAACCTGCTTTTTTTATCATTATCTAAATCAGTTATTATTTATTTTAAATTATCATTTTTGTTATAATTCCTTAGATCTATTAAGAGGTATTAGTCATTTAGCCTAGAGTATTTTATTCTATTATCCTTCCTACAAGATTCCTTTTCCTGTAAGAGCCTCCAAGGAATGATGATGAAAGAAATTTGCCTATACTGACTGACTAATATTACAAAATTAATTGAAATCTTACCAAATGGATAAAAGGATACAGTATAATATTTCTTCATTAGCCTACTCTTTTTTGAGTCTCATCTAAAACGATTGTTATTTATTTTAAATTATTGTCACTTTGGTTATATTTTTATCTATTTTCCTTGGATATTTTAAAATTTTAATTTAGAAATTTATTAGTCAATTGGTCTAGTAGAAACTCTTCGATTATTCTTCTTTTAAGATTCCGTTTCTTCTAAGAGCCTCCAAGGAAGGATGATGAAAGAGATTACCTGGCCTCATTGACTAATATCATAAAATTAATTGAAATCTTTACAAATGGATAAGAGGATACTGTAGAGTAAGATTTGTTTCTTCATTAGCCTTCTCTTCTTGACCATCATCTAAAATGATTGTTATTTATTTTAAATTATTCTCATTTTTATTATACTGTTATCTATTTTTCTTGGATCTTTTAAAATTTTTATTTAAATATTTGTTTGTCAATTAATCTAGCACAAACTGTTCCTTTATCCTTCTTTTAAGATTCCTTTTCTTCTAAGAGCTCCCAACGAAGGATGATGAAAGAGAATTACTTATGCTGACTAACTAATATTAAAAAATTAATTGAAATTTTTCCAAATAGATACAGTACAATAAGACATATTTCTTCATTAACAAACTCTTTTTTTAAGCATCATCTAAAACGATTGTTATTTATTTAAACCATAAACTCCTTCCTTCAAGATTTCTTTTCTTCTAAGAGCCTCCATGGAAAGATGATGAAAAAGATTTACCTACATTGATTGCCTAATATTACAAAATTAATAGAAATCTTTTCAAACAGATAAAAAGATACAGTATAATAAGACTTGTTTCTTCATTAGCCTACTCTTATTTTAAGCATCATCTAAAACGATTTTTATCTACTTTAAATTATTCTTATTTTTGTTATATTTTTATCTATTTTCCTTGAATCTTTTAAAATTTCAATTTAGAAAGTCTAGCTCAAATTCTTCGATTACCCTTCCTTCAAGTCTCCAAAGTAGGATAATGAAAGAAACTATGCTGGCCCATTAATAATAGAAAATTAATTGAAATCTCTCCAAATAAATAATAAGAAACAGAACAATAAGACTTCTTCTTAGCGTACTCTTTTCAGAGGAAATTAAAATGATTATAGTTTATTTTAATTACTATCATTTTTGTTACATTTTTTCCTATTTTACTATGATTTCAATTTAGAAATTTATTAGTCAATTAGTCTAGCTCGATTACTCTTCCTTCAAGATTCCTTTTCTTGTAAGACTTGTTTCTTTTTTATTCTGTTCTTTCTTTAAACAACATATTAACTATTATTATTAATTTTAAATTATTCATTTTATATATCTTTTATTATTGAAGATTTATATTTTCAATCAATTTTCCTTTGACCTTTTATGGTTTCAATTTAAGAGTCTTGTAATTACCTTATAATTGGTTTGGCTTAGATTGATCTATTATCCCCTCTTTTACATTTCTCATTTTAAATATATTTTATTATTGGAGGATTATGTATTTTATCAGCCTTTTGTGATTCCAATTTAGGAATTATATGCCTTTGCCAAACTCTTCCTTCATCTGCTCATCAAAGCCCTTTTCTTTATAAGACTGTGTCTCTTTTAGTCCATTATTACTTCTATCATCATCACCATTTCAATTATAACTCTCTTCTGTAATAAAGTTATACTTCCACACAATCGCAGTTCGATACAAAACAGCATCGATTTCACAATGGAAACCGAAGTTTAACTAATTTTACACGAGTGTCATATCTAACGTTAACTATTTCCACGGAAGAGAGTTGAAGCAGTTGTTAGGTATTATGCGAAATGTAAACTTGGCGTCTGATCAAGTTTCTGCACTTTCCGCAAACTACTTGACAACCTAATATTAACTTGTGCGAACAATCAGATTGTCAGGGCGCATTTTAAACGATGCCGTCGAAATTTCGACAAACAGCCAGAGACCTGGGTCAACACGTTTTAACGGCATCGCACGGACCATAAAATTTTCGCCTCCCCTTGAAATTAATTAAACGACGAACACAAACCGAACCGGACCGTCGTTATTTAACACTTTCCCGATGTGGAGAGTGCACTTGCGGTGCGTTTCCTTCCGGGGGCCGTGCCACCCCTTTTATTTCGCCGGCATCCGGTGTTTGCGGCTCTTGCGAGAGTTTCCATCGCCTTTGTGCCGTCGTCTTGTGTTACTGCGTTTTCACTCCGACGATCGGTGACGGTGACGTGCCCGCCGGAAGTGCGGATTATTGGGTCATCCATATCGAGAGATCGTGGCTTTCGTGGTGGGATGTCCGCATTGTTTTGTCACGGTGGAGGATTAAACTATTACCATAAAAAAATCGTTTGCCCGAGAGAACGGTATCGATGTATTTTGTATGTGAAAGAATTCGTAAACGGTGGCAAAAGGCACCGACGGACACACACACAAGGGGATAATTGGTGTATTGTTTGTCACGGTCTGACGGCCGATATGGTAATGCGGTAAACTGGAGCTGTCGTTAATTTTTTTCTGTTTGTTTCAAGTCAGTCAAACAAGACGCCCGGTTGTGAACGTGTGGAAAAGCTACACGGTGTGCATTGTCTCATTCACACACACACACACACATACATATAAACACACACCCCGCGTTTCTTTCGCTCTTTCGTTTCGATACTCGCTCTCATACACATGGATGGATGGATGGATGGAGGACGAGAGAGGAGAGTGTGTTTCCAAAGTCATTCATATATTCCCACGGACGCCTGACGGTTCGGTGTGCGGTGGTTGGTTCTCACGGGCCCAGGATGCGACAGCGGGAACACAAATACACCGCGCCACGGGGTCAGTGCCGTTCTGCGGGGTTGTGGGTGGCGCAGAACAGGTTCACACACACACCAGTACAACCGAAAACATCATCGAGGAACGGTACAACGATCATTGATCAAGTACATCAACGGCAAAATTATGGATTCAAATTGTAGATTATTACAGGTCGTTTCCTACATGAAATCATTTGTATTGAATAAAGTAATTTATTGAATATTGTTTTATTATTGGGCTCATAAATTATTTAAAGCGTTCATGCTTTTGTTTACATTTCATCATTGATTCATCATACTTCGATTATCTACGAATAATTTATTAAATAAACAGTCGAATAGGTACTAAAAGTAGATCATATCCGAATAAAGAAATTTAATACAAATAATATACAGTAATGGCAATAATTACAGCAACTTATTAAGATAATCATTTTATTAAAAGAACGATTCTTTTTTATTTAAATTAATTTTATAAATATTAAGTGTCTAAACATTTAGTATCTTCCTTTATATACGGATATACATAGTTTTTATAAAACTTTTTATTTCGAGCAAGGTTCATAAGTAAAGCAACCAAACCATTTATTCAATACAGTTCAGTTTATAATTTATTTCTGTGTCCGACATCGTCCCTTAAAGCTAAAAACGCCTAGAGTTGTCCATTTATCAATATAAATTAAACAAAATATTGTAGAAAAGTTCTGGAATAGTAAAAAGCACGGTAAAATCGATTTAAATTTAAACAAATAATTCATTTCGGGGGCGATTTCAAATTTTGACTGATATACTGGAAGAAGTTCCCAAAAGTCATAGAAAACACAAGACTAACAGAACCTGGACAGAAAAATAAAAATATTTGCTGCATGAATCAAAAAATAAACGAAGTTAGTGTGTCGGTGAATGCCGTAAAATGAAGGCTAAAAGAAGCTGGTTTCTATGGTAGAAAATCAGCAAAGAAGTCCTTCATTTCTACAAGAAATAGAGTAGCATGGGCAATGAAAAATAATTTTGTTCTCCGGTGAAAATCGATTTCAATTATTCAAATATGATGGCATTTCATGGGTGAGAAAACCAATTAATGAAAAATATAATCCCAAGTACACTAGATCTGCTCTGAAGCATGGTGGAAGAAGCGTGATGGTTTAGGGATGTTTTTCTGGGTTTGGCTGGTTAAGATAGACAAGATAATGGATCATTTCGTTTATCGTGACATTCTGGATAATATGCTTCCATTTGCCGAAAATAAAACGAGTTTAAGGTGAACCTTCCAACACGATAACGATAACTCTACGAAAAAGTAGAAAGAAATATCTAACGATTATATTGAAAACCTACTGAAAAAAGGTGTTTAGAAGTTAAAAATAATGGATATGCTACTAAATACCAAATAAAGGGAAGCTAAATGTCTGTATTTTAGTTGCTCTACTTTTGACCCTTGAATTTTTTTCAAATATTAATAAATACCTAACTACACTTTTATCAAGATGAATTAAAATTTATAAAATTGCTCTCCATGCGATAGTGTATATTTTTAGCAACTTTTTGATCAAGATTTAGTACACCGCACGTAAAAAAATTAAATTAAATGCCATAGTATAATATTTTATTTATTTCATTCTACACATAATTTAATTAAATTTCAGTAAATATCAACCATATTTGTGAAAAGTTTTTTGACATTAAAATAAGAAAATTTCATAGATTTTTATGTAGCAAAATATACTTTTTATGTGTCATCTTTATAATACTAGTAGTAAATAATATTTAAACGTTGAAATATGTTTCATGGTACCTTGTTTTATGTAAAAAATGCCCTAAGAATCTTTTTATCTCATTTGATAAAATAAACAGAGAATATACAAAGTGGTCAAAATTTGGGATCAGTTAGGATATATACAATAATAAAGAAAATCTGAATAAAATGTGCTTTTAAAGTTTCTCTTGAAAAAATACAGTTCCTAAAATTTGAATTTCAAAATTTTTTTTTTCATATTTTCGTAACCTTTGGTCCAATTGTATTTAAATTTGGTATGTATTATCTTAAAATACATACTTACAATTCAATGTGTGATGTGAACTTTATCCATAATGATACAGTGGACCACTGAATATTCTTTAAAACTATTAAACTTTTTACATTCTTTGCATGATTTAGAAGAAAAAGGTGCCCTTGATAAATGTTGCTTGACATAGCCATTTTTGAGATGTTTCAGTTTCATTGTTTGACGAAAATTAAAATAAACATTAAAACTGAATTAACTGATTAACTATGTTAATCCAAATTAATCAAGAGCACCTTTTTTCTTCTAAATTAAACAAACGAGCGATGGTGTAGGTATATTTCGATCAAATTTCGTATATATAATATAGCACCTTTTTGACCTAGACCTAGTACATCGCACGAGGAAATTTTATTTTTCTACATATTAGGAAAGTAAAAAGTGACGTATCTTGATGTTTGTTAAGAAATTAATTATTTGGTGGACGAATCCGAAACTGTCCTTAATCAATACGACATAAATTTTTGTTACCCCGATGTTTACCAAAGGGGGTAAAATTAGGTTAAAGAAATCAATAAACAGTGGTTGAAAAGTCGCAGTAAAAAACAATAATTGCGTGATGTTACACGACATTTTGTCTAGACCGATGTGACGTGATCCGGTCGTAAAAAATGCAACACGTCTCATACACACACATATTATTAGTATTATTGTCGTCGTCGGAGAAGAATTTTGCAAAACTTTTGCGCATTTCAACATTTATTTAATTACGTATCACAATATAACTTTCTAGTTGTTTCTACAATAGTTCCATTTCGAGACGTCAAACCGTGCCATAAAATAATCCCATCAATATTTAATCTCTTCGCCTCGTTTTTTTATTAAACAAAACGCAAAAATCGAATTTATTAATTTAATTGGCATTGTAATTACAATATCGAATATATAAAACCAATACCCAATTTATTTTGATTCGGAAAATATTTATTGCCGTGCATTTTGTTTAGTTTCAGCCTTTTCACCGCTTTTTTTATTCATTATTATCGGCCAACGCAATATTTGAACAAACGATTTAAATGGTGAAAAATAAATGCAAACACAAATAATGAATGTTTCGACTTCGATTCGCTCATACACACAATTTTGTTGCGGTTCCTTTACACGAAAGTGTCCGACAGGGAAGTAGATTTATCACCCCGGAATAAAATATTTATCGATCCGATTGCATTAAGAGTATTGGTTTTATTTGTCGGAGAGCAACACATTATTATCATGACTTCGCCCGACCTATGTTAAAAATCAATGCCTTGTTTGCGAACCGAGGGTGAATGTTCTCTTTATTACAATATGTAGTATGAACATTATGTAAGTGTTCTCGCCAAGTCAACTTTTATACGCCGTACAACTTTCTGCCCGGCAATAAAATTTCAACTTTACTTCTCGCCGGAGGAAAATTCGCCGACAATAAATATTTGTAATGCGAGCTTGCGTTATGTTTCGTTTATTTATTTTTTGGATGGGTCCAATTACAAAGTCGAAATTATTTTAAATACGGAACGTTGAATACTACAATGAGGAATTTCGCACGTGATTTGGTTTAGTAAATTTAGCCCCTCGGTGAATCATGCATTCTAATTTCGATTAATAATCTATTTTGAAAATGGTACCGAACGATGAAGAAAACGGGCAACGTTTATTTAAGTTACACGTTCCTGATTTTGATCTAAGTGTGTAACAACGTTCGATCGGTAATAAAATGTTTAAATTTAGCGAATATTACTACTCCACCTTGGCTTACTTATAGAATATAAATTTTATCCAATCTAAAGCTGCGCAGCAGATCTCGACGTCTAATTTTACGTACGCATTTTGGGTTACGGGGGCAATTGGAAAATACTGTTTATAATTAGTGTACGACTTTTCTTAACCACTTCCAACGTAATTAAATCCCACGATTAATTCATCCTTTTGTCAACGATTCAGATTACGATCAACCCCGGGACTTGTAAAACAAATCAAGGCGAAGTCGAGCTTGGGAAACTCAATACCAGGAAATTGATGGTGCATATTAACAATAGTCAATTAAAATATCGCCCTCTCATCCTTCCACACACACACACACACACACACTCGTTGATTGTTGCATGAAAATCGACGTAGGGGCGTAATTTAAAAGTCCTCCACGAGGGTGGATCGGCTCGGCCACGTGGACACAGTTATGACGCATTTATCAAAGCGTCCAATTGCTTTTTCGGAGGCACGCCGAAGAGATTTTTTTGAGGAAGAAAAAAAATGTTATTTATACGTTTTGTGATATCCCAAAGGTGCGATTCTTTCGAATAAAGAAACACGCCATTACTCGGACAGAATTATAAACATAATCGTGGTGCCACGTGAGCTGGATCTGAGAGATTATGTCGGAAATAATGGATATCCCTCAGCGTATCTGTTTTTGAAAGTGGCAGATAAGTTATATTGAGCTTTTAAATATATATAATTTAATTTGTTACTTTTTCCAGTGTACAGGGTGTTGGTATTTAGTATTTTCAGGAAAGGTAAAGAAAAATATTCTAGAATACCCAGACCTCAAGTTTTGTAAAAGATTTTAATAAATATTGAAAAATTTAAGCTTTAAAAGATATATTTTAAGGTTAAAATATCAAATTTATTTATGATTTTGGTAACGTTACCATTTATGGTTGCCTTGATGATGAAAATAGAGTATGTGACATTTAACATTAATTTATTCATTAATTTATGAAGAACGGAAAAATATATTAATTTGAAATTTTATATTAATTATAAATTCATTGGAACTACTTTTCTAATTTATATTTTCAAAAAATCGTTATTTACTTATTTAATAGTGTGCATATTATTAAAATTATTTAATAGAATTGATATTTGATAATGATAATAATTTGACAAATTACTTTATAATCAACATCTAAGATCTAACGATATTTTCTTTTCATTTTTAAAAGAAAAAGGTAGAAATTTTATTTATCATAAATGATTGTTGACCTTTTACCAAATATTCAATAAATGTTTAGTCAAATAACTAAAGATAAAAATAAATTGACGAGTTTGAAATTTTACTCATTTTTTTAATTTATTACTTTTTTAGTGTTAAAAAATAATTAGCTAAATGTACGATTAAAAAAAAAATAAATTAAATGCTTCAGTATAATATTTTATTTATTTCATTCTACATATAATTTAATTTTAATTTCAGTAAATATGATATCATATTTGTGAAAAGTTTTTTGACATTAAAATAAGAAAATTTCATAGTTTTTGTTGTAGTAAAATATACTTTTTATGTGTCTTCTTTACAGTACTGGTAGTAAATAATATTTAAAAGTTGAAATATGTTACATGGTACTTTATTTTAAGTAAAAAATGCCTTAAGAATCTTTTTATCTCATTTACCAAAATAAATAAAGTGGTCAAAATTTGGGAGCAGTTAGGATACATACAATAATAAAGAAAATCTGGAAAAAATGAGTTTCTCCCGAAAAAAATACAGTTCCTAAAATTTGAATTTCAAAATTTGGTTTTTTCTCATATTTTCGTGCCCTTTGACCCAATTGAATTTAAATGTGATAAACTTTATCCATAATGATACAGTGGCGTAGACTCTGGAAGTTTCTCCTCCTTTCCTCGCCCTATTTTCTGCACCACTGAATATTCTTTAAAATTATTAAGCTTTTTACATTCTATGCATAATTTAGAAGAAAAAGGTGCCCTTGATAAATTTTGCTTAACACAGCCTTTTTTGAGATATTTCAGTTTCAATGTTTGACGAAAATTAAAATAAACATTAAAACTGAAGTATCACAGATTAACAACTATGTTAATCTAAATTAATCAAAAGCACCATTTTTCTTCTAAATTAAACAAAGAACTTGAAAAGCTTAATAGTTTTAAAAAATGTTCAGTGGTGTAGAAAACAAGACGAGAGGGAAGAGGGAACCCCCCAGAATCTACGCCACAGTATTTTCTTCAGACGAAACTTAAAAAATATATTAAGTTTATTTTCAATATAGGTGTTCTAACTGATTTTTTGATAATTTTTGTTAATTTGCAGTAATTTTTTCGCAATCTATTAAATAACATATATTTCGAATGAGTTGTGATTTTAACAAAATGATTGATTTTTAACAAAATGATTGATTTTTAAAAACGTTTTAAAATTGAATTTCTCGCGGTATACTCTGACATAACACATATTTGAGCCGAGCTCTTTCATTTTTAAAAGGCCCTTTGAAAAATGTAAATGTATTTCGCAACCGATTTAATTCACTTTCGAGCTTTTTCCGGTCAATGAAATTTACATACGCCCGTTTTTATTACACACATACATCTAAGATACGAGCTGAATTTATTCAAGCACTTTGATACGGGAAAAGCTGAGTATTAAAAATGTCACTTCCCTGAAACAGTTAATATTCGAATTGTAAACGTCGATGTTCGCTGTGTGGGAACGGCCCTCAGATGTTGAGGCCTAATAAAATATAAATTCCGGTTCCATCACAACACGAAAACGAATCCGTTCCCCCTTTCGGGATGCGACATCGGACGCAGTGCCGGTTCATTGTCGCTAATAATACGCGCACACCCCCATATTACGAGCCCACGTGCTAAATAGAAACTCGTTTCAGGATTAACGTTGACGGGGGGTTGTTTCTGGCGTCGATACTATATTTATCAGCGGCATGTTTTATTTTTGAAACCGGAACACCGGCAAATAAATCTTGAGACAAATGCCACCGTTATTTTTCAGACGATAAATAACGAAAGACCCGATTGAAAACCAGACAGAATAACGTTATTGTAATGGGACAATGTGCCCTCAATTAGCATTGTTGTAAGTTCATTATGGGGTGCGTATTTGAAATATTAATTTAAAACAATCGTGAACGGCGTGCTCTGATCGCGAAACGGGAGTGACGAACAAAAGCAGTCTGGCGGTAATCGGGAATTGGGGATTCACTTAGGGGGTTAGGCGAAGGGATGCAGACCTCCGGCCATTGTCTCACATATGGTCTCGCCCTTATTCACCGTTCGTTCTACTTGTATCGATTATTGTTCCACTATTGTCTTGCTGACTGGTATTAAAATGTTCACGTCTAATTAAATTTCAAGCAGTTTTTAATTATTTATAGATTAATAAATAATAAAAGCACATAACTAATATAGTGAATTGAAACTAACTTGGAAAATATGTATTTAAAATTGCGGCAAAGTAAATAAAAATTTTAAGACTCGATGGATTACAAATTTTACATTAGAATTTATATATGAGAATACATCATGTTCACATTGTGTATAATTCCCATACATTTTTTAACCTCTTTAACCGAATTTCTCTGAGAAACCTCTACAATTCAAAACAGGTAATGAATTTTCAATAATAAACACCCTCTACAAGTCGAAATTTCAAGGTCAAATTGAAAGCTTTAATGGTAAATGAATTAAGTTTATAATGTATGAGATCTTGATCATGTCTTGAAACTGGACAATTATTTTTTACGTTTAATTTTATTTATTATTTGTTGATTGTGATTCTGTGCAACCCCAAATTTCAAATCAAGTTAAAATTAATCCAATTAATTTCTTTTCCTCCAAATATGACATCTAAGCTTCAAGCTTTTAATTAAGGTATAATAATAATTTCATTACTGACGCTAAATCTGAAGATTTAAATAGTTTCGGAATTAGTCCTTCCATTCCCAAAGTTGATATTTGGCAAACTACAATCCAGAATTGTGAATTAGCTTTATAAGCAAGATGAATAAATTCCATTAGTTCAATTAAAAGAAAAAATTATCTTTGAACGACAAATATTCTCAGAAACTGAAGTCTTCATTCAGTAAATATTTGGGCTTTACCGTAATAGTTTACTATACTATTATCTCAGAAATCCAAAAATGTAAAAATATACAGGGTACTCCATTTAAAAATTCGAAAACGGATCCATTTCCGGTGAAACCGGAAGTGACCGAAAAGTAACAAATATGCGTTAACTTTGTTCTCTCCATACCACCTATACGAAATGTCATTTTGATATACCGAGTATCCTAGAAGTTATACCTTGTCTAATGGATTCGTTGACACCCGGCATATATTAAAGGAGAATCTAATAATCAGTGAAATTTTTTTACTCAAATTAAGTTAAATTAGAAGTTCTTTAAAATTCAAATTAGTGTAATATTTTTTTTTTTTAAATAATCTCTTAGAAAGTTTCTCCTGATTTCCAATTTCAAAAATTGCTTTCTTTTTCACATATTTTCCTAACCTTTGCTACAACTGTGTTTAAATTTGGTACGTATCATTCTAAAATACAAATCAATATAATAATTCTACCCATAATGATACAGTACCGAAGATTCTGGGGGATTCTGCTCTTTTTGCCCTATTTTTTACGCCACTGCAAAATTTTTAAAATTGTTAAGTTTTAAAAAATATTCAGTATTGTAATAAATAGGAAGAAAAACCCCCACAATCTACGCTAGTGTATCATTATAGATAAAGTTTATTATGTTGAATTGTACACTTATTTTTTAGGATAGATGAATAAAGAACAATTTTTCAAATTTGAATTTGAGAGGCTGTGTTTTCTTCAGGAGAAACATTAAAAAAAAAATATGTAGACTTTTTTATTGATTATTGAAAGTATTCTAACTGCTCCCAAATTTTGCTAACAATTTTAGAAGCCCTTGTATAAAATAGAGTTTGTGGAAAAAATCACATAAGAGAATAGTAAATTAAAAATAAGTTGTTTGTCTTGTAATTTATGATGGTGAACCATCTTTCCCGATAAAATCCCAATGACATTAATTAAGCGGCTTGTAAACGTAAGAAGTTAATTAGAAAATGTGTGGCATTAGTTGAAATCACTCTGCAAAACATTATCGTCGTGGTTTTCTAAAAACTACGAAAATAGTCGGCGGTGTATGTTCCACAAGATAGTTAGGAATGTAATCGTCGCGTTTGAATCTCAACCTGTTTAATAAATTAGATTTTAACGAGTGCACCACAATTTCTTTTATTTTCATCTATTTTTAACGTCCACATCAAAAATAATACACGTTAGAGTTTGAAAACCGTATTGTTTACCGTTGAGCAATGATCTATAAAAGTTATTCTAAGAAATTTAATTATACTTAGTATCTGTTTACAGAATGTCGAGTTATTTTAAATTATTTCTAAAAGCGAAACCCCTTAGTTCTTGTAATAAACTAATAAATAACGGGTCTAATAATACTCCACTCTTCAAACGCAGCTTCCTTCCTCGTGTAAAATTAGATCCCGATTAAAGTAGGTGTTGCCGAGAGGGCGAGACCGACAATTTCACTCCTTAAACTCTATATAATTTCGAATCTGTTTTTCGGCTCTTCTTATTTTCCCAAACGCCCAATTTCCAACTGGATTAGTTAAACAACCCGCCCAAGAATTATCCAATAAATCCAACAAAAATTGAATTAGTTCTACTTAAGTAAAGTAACTTAACGACGTGACTATTGATGTGCAAAGATTATTTTTATGGGTAAACAATGATTAAGCTACTGATGATGAAGACGTGAGCTTTTCAAATAACATTCCCATTAAGCCCGTCAGTTTCACATATTTTGCATATTACGCAACGTGCGTCACGACTTTAAACCCATAAAGTTTAAATATGCATACAGAAACGTGTGGACATATACATATAGATTTTTTTTGAGTTTAATTCGCGAAAGTGGCTCGTCATTTATTCATAAAATGTTGGTACATGCACACACACACTTTCACTGCCATTGTTCGTCGGTGATACGTTAGCGATTCCAAAACTGAACATATTCGCTGATTTGCATTTTTACAAGAACTGTCATTACATTCTTCTCCGCAGAGAAATCGAACGGATCGGATCGGTTACATAAAACCTAGACACACTCTTACTTTGAACCAATTTCCTTATATATCGGTTTAAAATTGTATTTTACTTTTATGTAACGCAATTTCTAATTATTTTTTTAGACGACTCTCTGTAGGAGGAAGGCCACTTTCCTCAGCTTTAAGTGGCACATCTTTGTTATGTATTGACACAATGTCGTAACAAAACGTAATTTTTTAATGGCTAGAACGTTTTACCTTTATGCACATTGATTATTCTATGGGATTGCTATTGTTATGAAATATATAATTAAATTTCAGCTCCACGAAACACACAACCAGAGAAAACTCTTGCATCTGATGCTGCACACATAAAAATGAGGCCTTCAAAGTCTCTTAACAAATATATTTCTTATTCGTTTTGTATCAAATTAATTAAACGTTTATCCGGCACCCTTTCAGTTTTTCATGGGAATTTAATTCAATTACTATATATTTTATACGGGAATTCCCGAACGAGTTCCATTAAAACTCATTAAAAATCTAATTGTCGAATATGAATATTATGTGGGTAGACCACAACGGTTAATTGGTACCAATTGACTAATTACATGGTTATTATTTAGAAATAGAATCTAATTTGTGAGTTTTTCAACCTACAAAACCTTATTCCAAAAATAATAACACTAATACTAAAATATCGAGTACGAAACGCATAAAACACAGTCTCTAGATCAATCACAATAACATTTTACTTAACGGTTATTTAACCGATTTAACACCATTATACGTTTGAGGACATTTAACATATAATCATTCTTACCTCTCGTTTCTTTGTGTACAGTTTTATTATTCCGATGGGGTCTTTATTGTGGTCTGATTCGGCTGAAAGAAGGAATCAACAATCAAATACCGAACACAATAAATCAATGGTACAATGGAGCGGTTTTTTTAAATACAACTTCATTCGTAATCTCCCGATATATCAACAATTTATTAAACAAGGGGCGAGCAGGTAACACAACCGGAAACGCAAAATGATTTTAATGGCTTCAATAAGCCAATCCATCAAGTGTTGGCTCCTCTGTTTAATAACGTTCATAAAGTTTTAATAACGATAGAGATTAATTGCGAGTAAGTTTATTCAAAAACACCTAGCCATTTCAATTCCATCCCCTATCTGTTTTTGTAAAACCTCCCATTATTTTAACAGCAAATTAAATCTGTTGATCTTTTTGCCCCGGCCCGGGGAATATGAACGGTGCATTTCCCACGCGTTTAATAAATATATCGCTAACCGATTCCCCGTAATAAACGACACGCTTTTGTCCCGGTTTAAAAATTTCAAAACGGTCCAATCTTCGAAGCGTTGTAAAAACATCCGAATTCCAAGTGTGAACGGCGAAATTTATTTCGATGTAAAACACATTTTATAACCCGCTTCCTGATATTTTACATATTCGGGATATAAAGTCATCGTCGGTGAAACGAAAACGAACACTAAAGATCGTGTGTTCACGCAATTTTACGCCCCATAAAAAGTGTCAAAACTGTTTATAATCTACTATTTTACAATCGTGCGGGCGCGGACTCGAATTAAATAATGCGATCGCACACGCGTCGTAAAATTAACACCGAAAATCTTGAGAGATTGAGCAACCGATTCGTAAACTTTACTTTGTCTATCTTAATATTTATTTCAATTATGTGAAATATCTATTTTATTTATCGCCTTTTAAATGATGTACGTGATTTCGACCAAACCATGGAGGTACAAAGTCAGAAGTCGAATCTACCGAACGTAAATTTGTAATTGTAATGAAATTGGATGGAGCAACAAGAGAGGTAAACATATTAGTGAATGATTAGAGAGCGAAAGGGAGCAGCTGCAAGTGTAAAGTCTGTGCAGATGCAAATCAAATACGTACGGTGGGGTTTTAGTAATTGTCTTCCGAAAAGGGGCGATAAAACGGTTGTAAAGTCCAACGATTAAATGAACTCATGTTTGTGCATACACACACCCAAACTTCAGATCCTAAACTATGCCAATTTTCACGATATTTCATCCCAAAATTAGTAAAAATTAAAATATTAAAGTAACTTTTTTATTATAAATCGATTAAAGTATCTTTAAGCAAATAGAATAAATAATAAAAATTAATTAAAGAAATGAATTATAGAGTTGACAAACTGAAGAGCTGAATTATTGTATAGTTGAAGAGTTGAAAAGCTGAAGAGTTGAACAGTTGAAAAGTTGAAGAATTGAAGAGTTGAAGAGTTGAAGAGCTGAATAGTTGAAGAGATGAAGAGTTGAAGAGTTGAAGAGTTGAAGAGTTGAAGACTTGAAGACTTGAAGACTTGAAGACTTGAAGACTTGAAGACTTGAAGACTTGAAGACTTGAAGACTTAAAGACTTGAAGAGTTGAAGAGCTGAACAACTGCAAAGATGAACAGTTGAAGAGTTGAAAAGTTCTAGAGTAGAAGCGTTGAATAACTGAACAGTTGAATAGTTGAATAATTGAAGACTTCAAGAATTGAAGAGATGAAGAGTTGAAGAGTCGAAAATTTTGAAGAGTTGAAGAGATGTAGAGTTAAACAGTTGAACACTTGAATAATTGAAGAGTTCAAGAGTTGAAGAGATGAAGAGTTGAAGAGTCGAAGAGTCGAAGAGTTGAAGAGTCGAAGAGTTGAAGAGTCGAAGAGTTGAAGAGTTGAAGAGTTGAAGAGTTGAAGAGTTGAATAGTTGAAGAGTTGAACAGCCGAACAGTTGAATAGTTAAAGAGTTCAAAAGTTAAAGAGTTAAAGAGTTGAGGAGTTGAAAAGTTGAAGAGTGGAACAGTTGAGAAGTTAAAGAGTTGAAGGGTTAAAGAGTCGAAAAGTTGAAGAGTTGAAGAGTTAAACAAACAGTTGAACAGTTGAACTGTTGAACAGTTGAACTGTTGAACAGTTAAACAGTTGAAGAGTTGAACAGTTGAATAATTGAGTTGAAGAGCTGAACAACTGAAAATATGAACAGTTGAAGATTTGAATAATTGAAGAGTTCAAGAGTTGAAAAGATGAAGAGTTGATGAGTCGAAGATTTAAAGAGTTGAAGAGTTGAAGAGTTGAATAGTTGAACAGATGGAGAGTGGAAGAGTTGAAGAGATGAAAAGTTGAAGAGTCGAAGATTTGAAGAGATGAAGAGTTGAATAGTTGAACAGATGAGGAGTTGAAAAGTTGAAGAGTTGAAGAGTTAAAGAACTGAATAGTTGAAGAGATGAAGAGTTGAGGAGTTGAATAGTTGAAGAGATGAAGAGTTAATGAATTGAAGAGTTGAACAGTTGGATAATTGAAGAGTTGGAGAGTTGAATAGTTGAAGAGATGAAGAGTTGAACAATTGAAAAGTTGACCAGTTGAATCACTGAAGAATTAAAGAGCTGAATAGTTGAATAATTGAATAAGTGAACAGTTGAAGAGTTGAAGAGCTGAACAATTGAAGAATTGAAAAGTTCTATAGTAGAAGAGGTGAAGCGTTGTAGAGTTGAATAATTAAACAGTTGAATAATTGAAGAATTAAGGAATTGAAGAGTTGAAGAGTCGAAGAGTTGAAGAATTAAAGAGTTGAAGAGTCGAAGAATTGAAGAGCTCAAGAATTGAAGAGTTGACTATATTATATTTTAATAAATATAAAATTAATATGACTCTAAATTTTATCGTATATAAAATTTTTAAAACGTATTTGTATAAAAATTATTATTAAACTGAATTATTTAACAAACAATTTAATTGAAGTAATTATAGTTTATTAGTTAAGTACTTGATTACTTTTGTCAGTGCAACCCTTAATGCCCAAATTAGTCATGAAAAAGAGCTGTAATGTTGACAATATTAATTCATACGTTTGAAAAAAAACGCAGTCCAGTTGAACGAGCGCACAGCATCATTTTCCGTGCTGTTTACGCTACCCCTGATTTACGGTATCGATCACGTCAATTAATACCAAAAAAAAGTTGCCCCGTAACGAAGGTAAATCACTGAAAAATGCATCACGCATACGTTTAT
Source organism: Aethina tumida (assembly GCF_024364675.1). NCBI lineage: Eukaryota > Metazoa > Arthropoda > Insecta > Coleoptera > Nitidulidae > Aethina > Aethina tumida. Next base: position 14,233,961 of record NC_065437.1, on the reverse strand, counting down.
TATCGTCCGGTGCAAAAATCACGTAACCAGATTAATTCGTTTGCCTTTCTAATGTAGTCGCAACAACAGAAAAAAAAAAATAAAAAAAGCAGCAACTAAATAAAAATGGATCTGCCAACGGGAGAGAGAGACGGTCACGTTGTGGAAAGGATGTGTGGCCACCGATACGCGGGGACCTGAATAATTGGCCTTATGCTCATAGTTTATACATTTATAGAACGGCAAATTGTCGACCTTCGTCGGATCCTGTCTTCGAGTCATTTAACCAGCATTTTAACGTTTCTTTGTTTTGCTGTCTGTAACACTTTTTTACGGTCGTCTCCCTCGCACGCGCGTGTGCCGCGAATATCAACCGGATCGTTCGAGATCTCTACCTTTCTCGGATATTTCGCGGCTCAGTTTTTACAGACGGCACATAACACGATCTCGAATATCGAAAACAATGGTGGCGAAATGGAAGGATGATTCTTTGGGTGCTCAACAAAATGTGCAGTGTATTAAAAAATCACTGGATAATTTTCAAGACTTTAACAAAATGATCACCCTTAAATGTTGGTTGGTTTATAACATTCCTCAACCAATTGCAGTGTAGTTTATCAGTTCAAATATTTACAAAATGGACAACAACTGACTTAAGTTACTTTCTAAAGACCTCTTGCATTTTTTATGCAGAATAAGATAATTAGAAAAAATATCACTGTATAATTTTGAGGGAAATTATAGAATTTTTAAATCAAAAATATATATTATTTCTAACTTAAGTAACTTTCTAAACACATTTCAAAAGTATTTTTATGTATAATATGAAAATTACTTAAAAAATATCACCTTTAGATTTTGAGCTAAAATATAGAATTTAAATTGCAATTAAAATATCATTTTATAGTAAATTAAAATAGAAATTTTTAAAGATTTCTGACTGACTTAAGTCAGAAATATTTAAAGGTATGTTTCTTTAAAAAAATATCTCTTGCAGATTTTGAGATAAATTATAGAATTTAATTTGAAATTAAATATCTAAAAACTAAGCTAGTCAAATATATATAATATATAATATATAAAATATAATAATTCTTTAAAAAATTAACACTTGTAGATTTTGATATAAGCTACAAAATTTAATTTGCAATTAGTATATCGAAATGAGAAGCTATTCAAAAATATAGATATATTTTTTAGTATATTAAAATGTGAATTTTTAAAGATTTCTTACTGACTTAAGTCACTTCCTAAAGACACTTTTTATGTAGAATAAGATAATTGTTTAGAAAAAGTATTATTTTCAGATTTTGAAATATAATATAGAATTTAATTTGTGAATAATATCGAAAAAAGAATATTAAAATATGAATTTTTAAATATTTTTATCTGACTCAAGTTACTTTCTAAGGACATTTTATATATAGAATAAGATACTTCTTTTTACAAAATATTACTTTTTGATTTTGAGATAAATTATAGAAGTTTCTAAATTCTTCCAAAAATCATTTTTTATTTAGAATATGAAAATACATGACCACTTTCAAATTTTGAGATAAATTATAGAATTTAAACTTCAATTAAAATACCTAAAGATCAAGTTTTCAAAAATATATATTTCTTAGTATATTAAAATATGATTTTTAAAAATTTGTGACTGACTTAAGTCACATCCTAAAATCTTCCTAAAGACATTTTTATGTAGAATAAAATAACTCTTTAACAAAAAATTATCATTTTCTGATTTGGAGATAAATTATAGAATTTAAATATTTAAAAATATACAATTTGTAGTAGATTAAAATATTATCATTTTTTATTTAGAATATGAAAATACATTACCACTTTCAAATTTTGAGATAAATTATAGAATTTAACCTTCAATTAAAATATCTAAGGAACAAGCTTTCAAAATATATATTTCTTAGTATATTAAAATATGAATTTTAAAAATTTGTGACTTTCTTAAGTCACTTCCTAAAGTTTTCCAAAAAAATAATTTTTATGATAGAATAAGATAACTCTTTGTGACTGTCACTTGTTAATGACTTCTTAGCAAGAAAAATTCTGGATATCTTCTGGTTTTATATGTACCAAAGATGATAATATTAATTAAATCAAAATTAATTAAAATATATTTTTATAGATTTAACAATAATTTATATTTAAATATATATAGTTATAACTGTATAAATCAAACCTCCTTAATTAGAAATTGAAGCTAACTCTTCCCAGCATATTTTATATAATTTTTGTGAATTGTAACCTGTTTAAAAAGCTGTACAATTCGAAACAATTATCAGGATTCTTTAACTACTTCGAGTTATTCAGTCTCCAGAGATTTCTCGCTATAACTCAACTTAAATTAGCAGTTCTTTAAAGTTCGACTGTAGAAGAAACAAAGATCAACATTTTTAATATTGAAATAACAGTACTAGAAAATATATATTTTTCAAAACGTATTTTTAATACATTTAAAAATTGTTTCATTATGTCTAATTTTTAACATCGATTTTATTGAAATGACTATTTACGACCAATTTATTATTTTATTCGTATAAGTTGCGGGATTAATAAAAGTACTCCGGTCACCAAGACAGACGACAACATTGCAGAATATTCTGTTTGCACGGCAAAACGGTCGGACAACAAACAGGTTATTAGACGCATTCGTAATTGAATTAAAGGTTTTATTAACGAGTGGGATTGCGGCCCCCGATAAAAGAATGTCGCGTGTTGGCGCGGCATTAACGCACGTACTCGCCATGGATTGACGGTGGTCGTCTATCAAGAACTCTTTGTTGGGAGTCCGATGGTTTGGTGAGGAAGACGAGACCGGCGTGAGTGAAAAGAGAGCAGGACGCGCACATACACAACCTGTCCCGCACAAAGAGAGGCGAATATCGACGATCAATCCTTTTACCTTTTCATCATTTTTTCTTTTTTATTTTATATTTTGCATTGGCGTGCGAAAATGGCAACTATTCGGGCAAGTTGCGACTGGCTGAAGTTTGACGGTCAGTTTCGGGTCGCTTTCAGGTTCAATTAAACTATTTCGAGGAGGCTGATGAATTCCGGTGTGGAACTTATTAATAATGTTAACTTCGAAAACTAACGAGTCGAATTCTTGTGGCGGGTTCGAAAATAGCGCCCCGTCTACTTCTATAAAAAGCATCCACCACGTGTGTACCACCCGAAAATAGTATCGATATTTCCATCCGGGGTCGTACTCTTTATTTACATTGCAACGATATAGTTTTTTCGTCAGTTCCTTTGTCTGATGTCGTACAGCCTGCGACTGATTTACGATGGCAATCCACAAAATTGTATTTCTTTCAGCTAATTGTTTGATGTCCGGACGCAAACGTGCCGTTTATTCTATAATCGGGACTCGTGTAAATAAATTAAAAATCAAGGGAAAATCGATATTAAGGGGAATAAATCAAAATCAATATGGAGGACAAGTCTGACGAGGCTTTTCCAATACGAATGCGCCTATTTTAAGTCGAGGTAATTTATTATAGCACATGTTAACAGTATGAAATATTTTGATTGCCGCACTTACTTTAGAACTATGTCAAATATGTTAATGTCAGCCGAATATGTTATGGTAAGCGACTATTTTAAACGTGTAAACATCACACAAACATTATTAAATCGGATTCTTGGAGTTGTTAGTTATACTTTGCGGGCTAATAAATACTACGAACGGTTGATTTTATCTTGTGCATATCGTATGCTGTACAAAGATATTAATATCGTCGTTTATTGACGAAGTGATTAGCGCCGTTTTCTTTATAACGAACCTCAATAAAGTGGTATTTTTAGTTGGCTCGTAAATCTATGCCAGTCGATCAATATTGTTATACATGTTTTTATTTAGAAAGTTATAAGAATAATGATTTTTTTGCTACTCTTTAATTTAATTTTTTCTCCGTACTTGTTTGGTGAATATAAAACTCTGACAATAAAAAATAATATCTTAGGAAATAAGGAAATAAATCCAAAAAATTAGAAAATTCTGTGTTTTTATTATTTTATCAAATCTATTGCTGCTGAATTTGCAGGAACAAAAAATCCTGAGACTGGTGCTTTTTGGAATTGTTTCGTCAATAAGTCACAAAACCCAAAAAAGAAGAAACAGACACAGACAGACAAGATTGTATCGATCTTAATAACAACATGCACCGTCAATTTATTGGCCTTTATGTAATCCAGACGGACAAACGGCCGCTTTTCCAGTTCGACCATTATTAACAGCTGTTTGTGCCGAAATAACAAAAAAAAAAGTATGGTCACGAAATAATTTGCAGTTTTACGGGACGTTCTATTCAGTAGCGGACACAGGTGAAGTACGCAGTTGTTGAAAATTTAAATAAATAACGTCCTTATCGTTCCGTATTGATGCGTGGCAGATGCAAAGTGAAACGAGGAACCACCGAAATTACGACTGGATGCAATTACTTAGCAATTAGCAGCGACAGGATATTGAACGAATTTTTTCGTTTCGAAAAGAAAGTTTTCATAATTACGAGGGTTGAAATTTATAACTGCTCATCTAGAAATGCATGTTTTTACTAATTTGGAGTAGTTTTTCGTCCAATTAATATTAAAAAACTATTCTGTGATAAGTACAACTTTTTAACAATTTTGTAAATTTATATATTTAAAAATATGAAATTTAAAACGGCAATTATCAATAATAATATAATGTTAATTAAAATCAAAATTCCTATAAATTAATTTTAAACTGAAGTACAGAAAGATATAAATAAACTAAATATGGTAATTATAATGAAAGCGAGTGAACAGAAAAGTTACATGAAGGGAGCCGGTAAATTGATGTCGTACTCCGTAGTTAAATGGATGAATTCAAGAAATGACCGGAGAGACGTACGACTAAAGATTTGAATGGCGCAGTCCTCGGACGCGTCACTCCTGATTCATTACCTAAACATGTATTCGTAAAGTTCCGGGACGCGCGGGACGTAACCTGTTTTATATGCAGCAACGGACAGGTCATTTTAACTATTTAGCCTCGGAATTAGTCCGACGTGGAACTTCTAATCGCCGGATAATTAATTAAATAATTGTCTGAGTGTCGGTGTTCTTCTATTAGCCGAGAGGTCAGTGGGTATTTTAACTGATCCGTTCAAAATGTTTAGGTATATTTCTTGAGGGTGTAAACAGATGAATTAATGTTGGAAATTTCAATTGTACGTTTTTATATTTTCCATTCATCTCAATATTGACTAATTTGTGTTTTTTAGTTTATCATTTACGTATTGAGACGAATGATATTGATATTTGTATGAAAGGAATTCTACTTGATTATTGCTGATAAAAGTTTTGACGGTACTATCAAAATTCATTTTTTTATTGGAAGGAAAATAGAGTTTATGAAATTTCATGAATTTTTTACATATTTTAGCTATTTTCGCAATTTTGATTCAATTAAAAACATTAAGAATCCTAAAAGAGGTAATTCAGAGCTAATTGAAATATTCTATAATTTCTATACTAAGTATAGAAGTATATTTAGTAGACAGAGACAGGATATTGAACGAATTTTATCTCTTCGAAAAGAAAATTTTTATAATTAGGGTTGAAATTTATAACTACTCATCTATAAATGCATGATTTTACAAATTTGAAGTATATATAGTCAAATTAATTTCAAAAAACAATTATATGATAAAATCTACGAAATTTAAAATAGCAAATTAAAATTTATGAAAAGTACTCTTATTTTCCTTGTAAATGTTAAACAATAAAACCTTGACAAAACTTCTGACGGTACTACTATAATTCGTTTACTCTATTGGAATGAAAATAGATGAGTTACAGTTCACATTCTAAGGAGTCATTAACATGGTTTTTGAACAATACACATGTTTGAATTATTTCTAGATTATTGCATTCATTTTAAGAGAATATTACCAAATAGTCAAATTTCAATTTCCAGGCTCAAAAGAAACAATTAAAATTTATTTTCTCATGTGCTTTCCTTTCAGATATTCTGGTGGTCAAAGCTTTGAGCAAGATGAAAAGTTTCACAAACATGTGACTGAGAAAGAAAGAAAAAATCAAATTTTCAGGGACTAGCACAGAATAGCCAATAGAAAAGGTAAAATTAATTAAATTAATTTGAATTATACACTATGATTCACTTATTCATTAGAAATTTATGGACAATTTTTTCTAATTTTTTTAACAATATTTTTTATTCATTCATTTCATTTGATTGGGAATAAAAAATGTATTGTTTTAAGGTGCCCAAAATTAATTAACGAATTATAAAATTTGGGAGTATTAATAATGGTTCCTTTTAGCATGATCCTTTGTTAACATGTATGCCTAAAATGAACTTTCAAAATTGGTGGCTTTACAGACATTTCAGTTCCATCTATCATATGATTGATTGGGAATAAAAAATGTATTGTTTTAAGGTGCCCAAAATTAATTAACGAATTATAAAATTTGGGAGTATTAATAATGGTTCCTTCTAGCATGATCCTTTGTTAACATGTATGCCTAAAATGAACTTTCAAAATTGGTGGCTTTACAGACATTTCAGTTCCATCTATCATAATTTTCGGAAAAAATTAATTTATTATATTAGTTTTATTTCCAATTATATATGGAACTTGAAATATTAAAAATAATAACCTTTGGACTTAACAATTGAAGTAAAATTATAATTGCTATAAAATTTTTTAATCAATATCTTTTTTCGTTCTCCATGCAAGTTAAGAGAATCACCCCGTATATACAATCTTGATCTATTAGAGCTTGATATGTTCATGATATCAATAAAACAATGTTTAAAAATGCAAAACTTAAGAAACTCGGATTGTTGGTTGTTGAAAAAATTACTCAAATAGCGTTATTGACTGAAAAGCGTAAAAAATTACATGAAATTTGAACTTTTGAATCATCTATTTTTCAGTCAATCGAAACAAATTTCCAAAGAATTTTTATTAATGTCTATCGGACTTGCTGTGTATTTTGGACTCTTAAGTAAAATAACAGGAGAAAAAATTTGCCTTTATCTATGTAAATGACCTAAACGAAAAAAAAAAGATAAAAATTTTCATATTCATTTTACCCGAATTAGCATAAAAATTTGTATAAGAAAGTTTCCACATTTTTTCAGTAAATTAGTGTAATTTTAAATTTTAAGTCAGGCGCATTCACCACTATTCACAAAAGAGCCGGAGCACAAAATAAATTCATTAAAAGTTTATAAACTGAAACGGTCGATAAGCCCGCAAAAAATAAATATTTGTAACTGTTTCGCGAGTGTTCCTTTGTTCGAACAGACACATCTGAATAACGTCGGAGGCGTATACCGCTCGCAGACAAAGTTATTAGCGGGAGCGGCGAAACTTGAAGTATTAATAATAAAGAAAAAGAAAAGGGATGAGTTAAAGAGCTAGACGCCATTTAGTTACATTTAAAGATAGCGGGATTATGGCACTTTCTGTTTTGGGGGTAAACTAAAGTTCCCACTCTGCGCCCCGCCGCCGGAGCGGAGAAACCGCATCACCGGATATACGGTTGTCATGGAAACTGCACCGGAATTCTCGACATCTGAGCATCGCTCAGGATTAAACAATCCCTTAAACAAGAGCGGGAGCGGAGAGGCGAGACGGCCGAGCGCGCGCTCAAACTTACCGTTTTCCACTTTTCGCTCTGAACTTTTACGGTAACATGCGGTGAAAATTCAATACACTGCTATTAGACTAACTCATTTAGAACACTTACATGAAGTTTACTTTGGAAATTTCATAATTTCGCCCGGTTCCCGGCGCTACACGGCGCTCAGCATTTTTTCACCCGTCTTTATTATTCATCAACGTCCTAATTCACCTAATTAATTACAGCGGGAACTACGTCCGGCGTATCTGAAAATTAACTTTGCTCGTCAAGATTTTACTTGCTGTTCGCTAAATTGCTTTAATTCACTATTTTAAAATGAAAACTTTAATATCCAGTTATAAATAAATTTGTCACTATAAAAATTCCATTTGCCCCCTATAGAAATGGGGTTTAATAAAGCGGTGTCGCATCAATAATTTTTTAAATTACACCCGAAGAGCTTAATTACGATTATTACGATTAATCACTACATACAATGGCAATAATGAAGCAACCATTTAAAAATTGATAGAGTAAATACGCCCCCATGGTGTATGGTGTGCACTGTCAGCGTGGCCGTCCGACATCGACTCCAATAAATTAGTGCCTCGTGATGGACCACTACAATAATTTAAGCACCCCGTCATTTATACAGGATCCATAATCAAATATACATCGATTATGGTGGACGTAAGGGGGTCCGGGGGGTTTTGCGGATGAATCATAACAGCGGGGCTCCGGCCCGTTTTGGCGGGACCCCCGTGATTTACAAAAGGGGTGCGACAGGCGAACTGCCACCGGTTCATCCATCAAAACCGAATCTGCGTGCGTGAGTCGATTTCCGGGTGTTTTTGGACAATTTGCGGACGAAACTGGTTGGACTTTTTGGGATTTATTTAAACACAATTATTGTTACTTAAGTTACATCTAACACCATCAAATTTTGTTACTTTAAATTTTTCTTTTTTCCCCAACATTCTCACATACTTTCAATGAAACGGATAATTTAAAAAAAAATATTGGATTTATATATTTATTTAATATGATTTATTAACGGAACGACATAATTAAAAGAAATTTTATTACTTTCATAACCTCAATTTTACCATAAAATACTTTTTTACATACATTATTTATTTTATCTTCAAGAACATTTAACCTTGTTTAATTTTCATACCATAAACTTTTTAATATTGTTGTTAAATTAGAAAAAAGATTATAACTGTGTATAGTTACACAGTTAATATAATTGTTTAATAAAATATTGCAAAATTCTTATTAAATTTTATTTCCATATTTTATATACAAAATACGTGAATAATAATTTCTAAACCCCAAATTTGGCAAAAAATACTTAAAAATTAATTTGTTTTATTTTTAATAAATAGCCAATATTAATAAACAATGTTTTTTTTATAGAATAGAACTTTGGCAAAATTCCGCAGACCTTCCTGAGCTCGAGAAACAATAAAACCAATCAGAAAAATTAGAAGAATATTCCTAGGAAGGATTGGATTTGTGTAAGGATCCGTTAGCTTCCCACCGTCACTTGATTGTGGAGTGGTACTGAGCCCCAAGACCACGACAAGGTGAATCCATCCTGGGGATTAAAAAATGCTTTGAAAAATACTCCCAATCTTTCAACCACAAAAACCTTAAATCCTTAAATTACACCGACAACGTTTAACCAAAGATTAATATATACGTTTAGAAGAGAAATTATATATTTAATATTTGGCTTAACTGTAAATAGGGGGTAAATAAATATTTCCCCTTAGCCAATATGACAATAAATTCCTATTATTTAATTATTTTTTTAATGAAACTTTGGTATAATAAAGTGTATATTTTTCTTAAAAAATTGAAATATTACACAGAATTTATTTATGACAAAAATATTTTTTATGATTAATCCATTTTGGTAGCGTCTAAAGACATAAAAGGAAGGTTTGAAATACCCAAACAGCTTGCCCCTGCTTGTTGTCCATAAATAACTGTTTTTGAATAAATCGTATTTAAATTTATTAGTTCTGTTTTCGTTTTTAAATAGAATTTAGTGGAATTTATTATTTATTATTTATTATAAAAGAGTATACATTATTATTGTGTGTTTTGTATAGTATTTTTTGATATGATATTGTGTTGGAAAATTGGAACTAAATCATAATTTCAAAGATCGTCTGATGATCAAATTTTAAAAATATATGTTGACGATAAAAAGTATATACAATTCACAATAGATAGAGTAAATACGCCCTATATTTTTGAAAGGTTAATCGATAAATTAGGTGATAACTAGTTCAAAACATCTCTTCTCTCATAAAATATACATTTAAACGAGTGTAACTAACAATGGTGGTGTAAAAATAATATAAATAAAATAGGTCTACTTAAATTTACTAAAAAATAATATTGATTTATTAATTACACGAAAACTCAGAAAGATCATTATCAATCAGAAATTGGCTTAAGTTGTGTATCTTGGCAAATAGAGTGCGAAGAGGATCTCTAGGGTGGCCATAAGATCACCAGATTTAACTCCCTTGGACTTTTACTTATGGGGATATTTTAAATCGTTAGTTTATTAGATTCCACAAGAGCCACCCAAGATGTACGACAACAGTGAACCAGTTGAACAAACAGGACAGAAACATGCTGGAACGTAACACCAGAAACATTTTAAAAAGTATTGTCTTCAAAATTTTAATTATTATTTTTTTTGCAGAATCATTAAAAGAATTAAAAAATTATCAAGTTAAGATGTGTACCTTCGCTGAGGTTAACCGATGTCAGTTGAAAAGTATTCTTTTTTGGTTCCTCGTTTGAACTCTCAAAATTTTTCAAATTTTATTTATGTTTGTCCTCTTAAAAATATAGGCTATTAACAATTTTCGGTGACACACGATGAGATAAATAGATAAAAGTATTATTTGGCGAATCGTCCTAATTTGTGCCGAATCTAGAGTTAAACGTTATCAAGATCACCTTGTATATTTAAGAACATTTAACACAGTTACTTTAAACAATTTTTTATTAACATTGATGGATAAGAACAAAAAAAAATTAATATTATTAACATGTCTTTGAAGAAGATTTAAAATTACTAAAATATAGTAAACAAGTTTTCATATAATTTATTAAGCAATACTTTGATTTCAAAATATTGCGTATTTTATATTTTTTTAAATAGTAAAATGAATATTTTTTTAATTAATTTCATTAAAAGTTTTTCTTTAACTACAAAGGTTTTACAAAGAATATTTAATTTAAAACGTTACAGTTGTGGTAGGAAAAAAAGCAATAATAAACACGTCCGTACGTATACAATAATTAATTTTACGGTTTCAGCATCGTAAATTTCCTAAGCGTTACAGCGCTATAAAATTAACTCTGACTCGATTCTAAAAACATTAATAAGACATCATACACGATGTATTTAATAAGTTTCTTTTATGGCTGGTCTTAAGTGTAATAAGCTAATTTAACCAGATTATTGCTTTTTGCTTGGGAAAATCGGAATATTCGTATTATACAGGTCTATATATAATACGAATTTTAAAGTCACGTTGTGGCTGTCTCGGTTATTTTTATAAATCAACATTTATATATTCAAACGGAAAGCAAAAGTGATCGCCTCGATCAATGGACAACGGTCCGTATTAATATTCCGAAGACGAGCGCAAATCAACAATTGCGCGTCCACCATCGGATTCCGCGTCTATTCAAAACAAATAGATCCGTTTCGGGGCCCTGCTTAATACACAGCCCGTAATCTTATTAACGACAAATGGTAAGAATAATGGTCGTTCGCGTTTTTAAAATGCAGCATGCGCGTCCGCATTTCCAACGTATCAAAACATGTCAACACACGACAAGATATTGTCAATTGTTTTATGGATGGTCGACAGGGCTTTTGTTCAGCGATCGCTGAAATTTATGACCGTCGAGCTGAATTTTAATTCGGTTTTTATTATTAACGAATGAAGAGAGTCGCTGCGACGCGGAATTTATATGCAAATTGGACGTTTATGGGACAATCGGCACGAATCGGGGAAAGATTTCTTTCCACTGCGGACTTCTTGAACCGTTCATTTAATAAACTCGCACACACACATTATCACGCGTGTTCTCCTATTGTTTTTTCTCTCTAATTAGTCAAACACGGTTCGTTTCCGGTTACGTAGGCTTTTGTTATCTCGGCGTCGTATCGGTGCGGACTTGTACAAATACATTTGTTATTCTGGATGGCGTGCCAAAAAATGTTCCGTGACCGAAATCATTTTTTTGGGCGTGTAAAGTACACCCTCCGCGTTTACGTTGCGTCACATTACAAATAATAAACATAATTGGAGCGTCGTGACGGCCGGAGTAACCTTTGCGGGGTTACGAAAACATTTTTTAAGGACGGTGGTTGTACGGGTACGAACGTGCATAATTTCGGGGCGGGGCAGGTTCTAATATAGTGGCGAATTAATCAGAATTCAAAGCTATTGGACGTGCATACTAGCGATGTGTGCAAACATGGTGATGCCACGACAAATCGATACCGTGAAATTGTGCAACATTAATATACCAATTCTATACCTAAACGAACAAACGCAACATTGTCAGACGTCTCAATAACGTTAGGGAAATGAAAAATTGGTTACAAGGTGTGATAATATCATACGAAAAATTCATAAAATGTCCTTACAAAGTAATAATTCATTTTCTAAAATTAAAATATTTTTTAACTGAATTAAAGACTACTTTTAATTAAAATTTTTATATTAATAATTTGTGATAAATTACTAATAATCAAATAAAATATATATGAACAATTTGTTTTCTCTTTATTTATATAATTTTGTACATGGTGTAACAAAAGTGAATCATTTTTACTATCGTCATTTTTCATAGTTATTCTTATTTATTTAATAATTAATTAATAAATCATTTTACATTAGTTAATTTTAATTTTATCATTTTTTCTATATTTAAAAAACCTGACAAAAAACATAAAATATTATCATTTGTAATAAATAATTATATAATAAATATTTTTTAATATTATATTTATATTAATAATTATATAATAAATATTTTTTTAAATTATTATATTGGTAAATTTTGAAAATTATCTAGATTAATATGATTTTTTTCTATATATTGTATAACTAAATTTAAAATTGTAAGTCGCTAAATTTTTTTGATTTTGATTTTGTTCTTTTTTATATTAAAAAAGTAGCTTATCAAAATTAATATCATTTCAAGTAACTGAGTTCAAAGTGTCAGTGGATAGACTTATTTTGTTTTTGTCCTTTTTTATAAATAAAAGAACTGGCTTATATAAAATTTAAATTAATATCATTTTTATAATTATCATTTTCATTACTATTGCTATTTATTTAATAATTTATTAATAAAATTATTTATCTGAATTTGTCTAATTTTTCTCTGAATTTTAACTGATCAAGTTTATGACTGTCAATCGTTAAATTTACTTTGATTTTGTGCTCTTTTCTCTATTTAAAATAAAACTGGTTTATATAAAATTTAAATTAAAATCATTTTTACTGTGATCATTTTCATTATTAATGTTATTTATTTAATAATTAATTAATAAATCACTTTTTAACTATATTAGTTTATTTTAAAGGGTAAAACCCTTTTTTCTATATTTAAAAAATCTGACAAAAATCATAAAATATTATCATTTTTACAATAATCGCTATATTCATTTTGATTTTGTCCTTTTTTCTATATTAAAAAAGTAGCTTATCGAAATTTAAATTAATATCATTTTAAGTATCTGAGTTCAGTCAGTGTCAGTGAATAAATTTATTTTGTTTTTGTCTTTTTTTATAAATAAAAAACTTGCTTATGTAAAATTTAAATTAATATCATTTTTACAATTATCATTTTTATTACTACTGATATTTATTTAATAATTAATTATTAAAACTATTTTTTTAATTACTACATTAATGGTAAATTTTGAAAATTATTTGAATTTATCTAATTTTTCTCTGAATTTTAAGTTTATGACTGTCAATTGTTTCTAATTTTGTTCTTTTTTCTCTATTTAAAATAAAACAGGCTTATATAAAATTTAAATTAAAAACATTTTTACCGTGATCATTTTCATTATTAATGTTATTTATTTAATAATTAATTGATAAATCATTTTTTAAATTACTATATTAGTAGTAAATTTTTTAAAATTATCTGGTTTAGTTCATTTTTGCCTACATTTTAAGAAACCAAGTTTAAGACTATTTAATATATATTGTGATTTTGTCTTTTTTCTGTATATCTATCGAAAAGTGTTTGATCCCATTGAATTTTGAAAGAGACATTTTATGTGACAGAGACAGTAAAGGTCTCTCACTACGTGGCAAACTTGCAGACTTACTGTCTCTGTCGTGCTTGATGTCTCTCTCAAATTGCAGTCGGATCAAACGCTTTTCTATCGGTATAAAAAACTAGCTTATATAAATTTTAAATTAATATGATTTTTACAATCACCATTTATCATTATTATTTTTAGATATTTGATAATTAATTTTATTTTTAATTATTATGTAACTAAAGTGCATCTGCAAATTATCTGTATGAATTTGATTTATTTCCTGTATTTTAAGTAACTAAGTTTAATACTGTAAGTAGCTAAATTTACTTTGATTTTGTCTTTTTTCTCTAATAAAGATAATATAAAATTTAAATTAATATCATTTTATAGTCATCATTATTGTTTAATATTTAATAATATTTTTTAGTATACCTATTTTTGAAAATTGTCTTTATTAATCTGATTTTTCTTTAATTTCTTTTTAATTTAAATAAATAATTTATCACTTTTTGTTATGTTATTAGTAACAGGTATTAATAACAACGCCTAATTGATTTAATAAAAATATTTAAACATATTCAAACTATTAAAATTAATGAATAAATAAAAAATATTTCTTTTTTTTTAAATTTTCAAATATGAATATTTTAAATTAAACTGTGCAGTGTAGAAAGTATCTATTTGTTATATTTATATAAGTTTGAGGAGACCATCGGAAACATGTCACCGGAATATAAGGATAGATCCTCATAGATCCTGGTCTTGAAACTAAGTAAATTTTAAATATATCTGCTAGGATTAACTTTATTTTATCTGTATTTTTAGTAACAAGCTCTAAGATTTAGATTTTGACTTTTTTCCTATATTTAAAAAAGTAAAAAAATAAAAATAAAATTTAAATGAATTATTTATTGAATTAACTTTAACTTTCTTTAAAAGTGACATTTATACATGAGAAGCTTCGTCTTCTATATAGTTTTGTACAATGTATAATGTACAAAGTATATATGATCTCACTACGATATTGACAATAAAAAGTAAAGGCAGACTAATAGGATCATCTCACTTGCATTAGGGGGCCAAAATACAATAAGAGAAGAAATGAAATTTTACTCTGTACGGGGGATGAAATACGTTCTACATATTCCCTTTCCTTATTTAAGTAAATTACAAAATAATAAGATAAACGCGGTTAAATACCTACATTGTGTTAATCTCACAATAAGTCAATATTTGCTAATATTCAACAGCAACAACAAACTAAATTCCCGCTGTAAAAATCATTTGACGTGCCGCGTCTGTTTTGTTTTTGTCATTATTTCACCCATAAGCCCGTTAAAAATACCGGTCGTTATTGTAAACAGCGTTTCCCATCGGTTTTTCTCACATTTCGAATGTTGCTGTTAAATGGAGCCTTTGTTTCGCGGACGAGACCGCGATGGTATTGGTATCGGTTCAGCGTGGGACAACGTCCCCGAAGAGGAAGGTACCTAGGCCGAACGGTTCAACAAAATTCGAAAATGTTTTATTTCCTAGTTCGCGTCGATACGCACATGGGAAAATTACGTGCGGCATTCCATTATTTTAGTGCCGTATCTGTTTCCAAATAGCCGATTGTTCTTTATAATTTCTAAGTAAATATGGTAAAAACAATCTCAGACTTGGTGCTGGAGAATGAGAATTTCAAATAGATAATTAGGGATAATTGTTGATATTTGTACAGTAAGTTGGATAATAACGGACAAAAAGCAGGTGATTGTAACACTAATTGAATAGTTTCTTTTTACATTGTTCTCTAGCTGGCACACTGGCAACGGTATTTTTTATTAATCTGTTGATTATGTTGACAAATTGTTGGGCTTGTGCGGGTTTCCTAAGAACTCGATTAGCGTTCGATTTTCCTAGAAATTTCAATCAATACTTGCCAGTTATGATGATGCACTGGAAAGTTATTTACATTCAAACAAACATTTCCTCTGATTTTGTAACACACAATGAGTGACAGACGACGATAAGGATTTGTGGTTATTTCGTCAATCAAAACAAAAATCTATTTCAGATTGTAGCGAACGGAAGTTGCACAAAAGTAAAACAATGCGATTAGCTGGTTGCCTTAATTAATTACGATGCATAAATAAATTTCTTCGTAAACACACAATTACTATAAATAAACTGCCGTGCACTAACTAACGCACGGCTTTATTAATTGAAGTTTTTAATTCAATAATTAGCCGATTAATATCTCGGCGCAATAATTAAATGGTTTTATACCTGATTAGCGCGATAAATCTATAAAAAGCGGAACATAAATCATAAAACAATGTAAATAAGCTTTCTTGACTCTACAATAAATGAGTGTGCTGTGAGCTTTTATCAATAAATGTAGAAAATAATAGATTAATATAGCGGAGCGGTTTTATTTATGAGATGCAACAGGTGGTATTGAATTTTATAAGAACATTAAACACACAACATTAAAGTTGAGCGGCTCATATCAACGTGAATAATAAATACGCTCACAAAAATTAAATTAATATTGTTCAGGAATCTCTGTTACTCTTGTGTTTCCACAATGCGAATTAAATTCCTGTTTACCGTTTAATAAGGTAAAACGAGTAATTACAGCTCGTTAAGGTGTAATTGTTATTATAAAATTTATTATCATAATGTCGGGGGAAATTAATTCGTTTTTATGCGGCGAGATAACCGCGATTAACTTAATACATCTTAAATAACCACTCGACGGATAATGTGGCGCACTCTCTATGAATTTCAATTGAAATAAACGGTTATAAAATTAATATTTGTTTGTTTTTTAATATTAAATGTCTCACATTAGTTTATTATAGTTGTTATCTTTTAGATAAAAAAATAAAATAGGAGCGTCACAAGTTGAATTAATCTGAAACTTCATTTCCGGAAACCTCATTTTAATATTTCGAGATCAAATTTACTCAGAAATGAATAAAAATTATACAATTATTCTTTTCTTTAACGAAAAGAAGCCGTGACGTGACATACTTTTATTTAAAAATATTTAGTTCAAATTCCACATGAACCCCACTAAAAGAAATTAATAAATATATACTGCAGAAGTGGACTATTGATACATAGTAGGTCTGAATCAACTTTGATTAAAATGTCTAAAGTGGTATCATAAATATTATAAAAAAAAAATTTTATCACCCTGTATCTCAAAATTTCAAAGACGTTTATGACATACATTCATATATATATATTCATTTTTAAAATGAAACCAAAATTGCCCCCTAAAAATATTTTACGTTACGTTACATATTTATGGCTAAAGTTTATAACATTTTAATTAAGTAACAATTAAACTTCCTGAGGAAACATGTACAATAATAGACATAATTATAGCAACTCAATCTTATCGTCAGCTCAAATCAAAGTTAACCTGGAGAAAATGAGACTTATTGACATTAATTCAAGATCTGTGAGAGGACGGTTAGTGTATGAAGCTTCATTTGACCCGAGACCTACTAGAAAAACTTTGGTTTCTAATAAAAATGTATAAGTCCAATTTTGACTGACTTAAGATCACATTTACAGAACTACAAAACAGCGAGAACGAGAAGTTTTTTTTAAATGGTCATTTGAAAAGTATTGAGGCATACTTTTGTATTAAACAGAATTTTATTTAACCAAGTCTTTACTAAATAATTAATGACCATTTGCGTAATCAAATTAATCATGGTTGAAATGGATCAACAAACTCGAAACTTGACTAATTTGTTTTAATTACTTTACAAGATGTTAAATCTCCATCAAATATATGTTATATCGGTCTTTGAAATAGAAAGGGACACTTAATTTAAAATTTAATATTTCTTTCCTGTTTTATTTATATTTTTTCATTTTACAGAGAGTTATTATAAAAAACAGAATATTTTTGTCTTTGCGATGTAATATCATTATCCCGCATTCCTTCCCAATTTTTATTCAAAAAAATTTGATTTTAATGAATTATAATAATATAATATAATTAAATAAGATTAAATAAGCGAGATACTTTCTAGATATATTATTTTTTTAAAAATATAGTCGACAAAAATATTTTATAATTTAAGTGAAATATGCCCAATGTCAGTTACATTTAATATCTCCGAAATAATCAGCGATATCAAATTGAGAGTTACAACAATCGATATTCAAAAAAAGCAATAATAAACACAACCCTGTTTTGTTTGACAAAACAGAAAGCACTCAAATTAAACATTGGTTTACACAGTGAATGTCTCATTATTGAATGAAGCACTTAGTTTGTAAACTTGATAAAACAAATAATATAATATAATGAATAAATAAATTTCAGAACTTATTGATAAGTGAACAATTAATAAGTGAAATTTGTTTTAAAAAATTGACAGGAATGAGAAAGAAGATCTGTAATTGGATCGTACACGTAATGAAGGTATGAATTCAGATAATTGAGGTAGAACCTAGTGGGAGATGGAGGTAAATGGGTCGGTAAGAGAACTTTGAATATAATAACCATTAGTGTCCGATATGAGAAGGCCTGTAAAACATTACATGGCGATGTCGATGTCGATGGGTCGGGACGAAAGAGACTTCTCCCCGGGCTCGGGGGTGTCCCCGGTTAATGCAGCATTATACGGGCGCCGAGTCGTCGATTCAACGTGGAGTGACGTCGTTTCAAGTCTAACCACGTGTCCCATATTTCATCATCACCCCGCCTGTCAACACTCGGGCGCCGGCCGCCGAACGCCGCCGAACCAGCCCGACCCAAAAGGGATAATGGAGGATAATAAATAAAAAAATATCCTTCTTTTCCCTGTGTTGGCCAGATTGACTCCCGTTGCCGGGCAACAGCCTGGCCCGGTCGATCGATATGCGGAAGATTTCCACGGTGGCGGTAGCGGCTGTGACTGGAACAAAGCAGCGCCAAACACTCAACTTCTGCCGAACCGCGACTTTTCCTCCTTTTTTTTTTTCATTGCTAACGCCCTCCTCCCCCCGCAGCTTTTTTATTTTCTCGTTTTACGCAAACAAGGCCGCCCCCCGATCTCAATGCGACCGCGACGATCGCTCATCCGGACTGTCCAACCGAATTATTATCGTTATTGTCACCGGGACATTAATATTCATGGATCCAGCTCTGTCTTTTCTCTCAGACTGTTTCCTCGCAACAATTAAAGTTTATTTGTTCCGCAATTACGTTCAATTATGAGATTTCCATCTCTGTCAAAATATTAAACCGAGATGAACTACTTTAATATCAGTGTCAACAATATTTACTTTTTGAGTTAAATGCCAAAAATTCAAAACTGAATATTGCATTCTGTTAATGAAATTCCATCCCTGTAAATATCTTGTTAAATCTTTTCCAGTCTCTTTAACGTTTTAATAAAAAATTCACTTTGTTTTGAGCAATTTTAATAAAATTTTTAAAATAAGTACAATTTAGTGAGATGTACAAACGATTAAAATGTTAACTACAACAATATCCATGTCCATCTGTGGCGTTTTTTGAATTTTTGTTAGTTGTACTGTAGGGTGTTAAATAAACAACACGTGAAAAGTGCCCAAAATTCGTCAGCTTGAGCATTTTCGTCAGTTTAGTGAATATGAGTGAGGCCGCATTGATATGAGGGTGGCCAGACTATCATTGGGGAATATAGCCCATCGAGTAGGCTGTGTTGGATCAATGGTGTTAATATGTTGGTCCAGTTGGTCCAGACCGTCATGAGTGACACCCCGGATCTGAACGTCCCAGAAGCATCACAGGATGAGAAGAACGGTACTTGCGAATGTTGGCTCCCAAAGACAGGTTATCCACACCAAGTTCTGTGGGAAGCACTTGGATGGAAGCAATAGGTCGTGATGTCAAATATTGGCATTTTTGTGTTTATCTCTAACCCGTCTTAATTGAGAACGCATGTTGGGATATGCACGAGTTAAATAGATACAAGAATGACATGATGGTCGTAGTTAAACATATTAACAGAATTAACATTAAACAGAATAATCCAATATTCCAATAAGATACAAGACAGTTCCTCCAAGAACATGTTTGGGATGTTATCGGTAGACGACTCGCTTCCTTGCCTCCCGGACAATTTGGCCGATCTTCGGGGTGCTATTCAGTAAGTTTGGGATGAAATAACCCAGGTGGAAATTGATCAACTCATTTAAAGTATGCTTAACCGAATACAAGAGTGTATTCGAAAAGGTGGCGGAGGCACGAATAATGAAATAAGTAAAACAATTTTCATTGTAACGTAACCAAATTGTAATCATTTATATATCTTACTTATAAGTAGTACTTATTCTGAAAATTTCATTGAAATTGCTCAACGAATCTCAGTGTTGCATTTTTTATTAAAACCAGTATAATTCAACAATAAATTTCTATTTGAGGCAAATAAATTGCATCGAATTAACGACTAATTTTTGCCAAGCGCCCGCTTCAAAATTCCCCGTGCTACATTTTAATGAAGGCAATTAATAATCCAAAAATTCTAAAATTGTAAACACGATCTAAATTTGTACGCGATCCTAATAACACTATTTTAAATTTCCAGCCAATAAATAACTGTCGTGTCGGGTCTCCTAAATTGTGTGCGTACGGAAGAATTTTTTCCATGTTTAAGTTAAGAGTTGCTCACCCCAAATTTTACTATTAATAAAACCCATATTTTTATAGCAGACCAACCGTACCCCTCGAAAAAAATGCAGCTTCAATGTGAAACGATTTATTCTGAAGAACAAACACAACGTGATTTATTCCCAAACTGGAACATTAACAAATGCGGTCGAATAAAAAAATGACCGGCCATTCGGTTTTGACCGATCTGTCAAGGGTGAAATTCACATCCGGATCACACATGACAAATCTATAATTCTACAAAAGGTTTTTTTCAAGATCCACAACTTATAATTGATTACCGTCGGCTGAGATGAATCGAGTGTGGATTTAAAACTGACTGGATTAAATAAACGAGTCTTTCATCGAAGCTCTCGAGTCGATTTGATCGAACTGACCTGCATAAATGCCTTAGAACGTACACGAGTTAAAATAGTCGAGACGCAATTAAATCATTCGATTATAACGATATGTTTCCTATTAATTCGTCGCAACTTTTATGGAATTCGCGACTCTTTAATTGGAATTAATGGTTGTACTGAATGTGAACAGTTTAATGAGTTAATTTACTTGATGGTCCGATGCATAAAATAATGTTGAACTTCCTTGAATTGAACACAGTGATTTAATGGGATTAGAGGTGGACAGTTTGTTGTTGATCACTCGAGGGTGTGATTTATATAAAAATGTAACTAACTAGTCATTTTAAGTCGATGTTGACATACTCTTTGTACAACAACATTATGAAATATTGTTTGATATTAATTCGGGGAAATGTTGATGCAAGTTGCGCAATTGGTAAATCTACGAAGGCACGGAAATACTTTCCTCGAATCAATTACAATATCTAAATTTCAGCTCGTGTAATTGTTTTGTGATAATTTCTAAAAATAATCTCCTGATAAGTAAGTGACGTTACACGGACAGGATATTCGCACAATGGCAACCTAAATTGTACATGGTTTCAGAATGTGTCTGTTTATATTGTTAAAATTGCGAAAGGGGAAACTTTTTGCGTGCTCAATTATTCACAATGGATCTGGTGATTTGGAAGCCGACAATGGCACGTTATCCCGTGAAAGAAGACACGTAAAAGCATAAACATCGTCCCCCTTTTCGGCTCGCGCTTCCCCGAACTGATCACTCAAATCTGTTGATGCGTCAACGTACTGACCCCTTCTTCGAAAAACATATTCAGATTCCGGGTAAATCCGCAATCGATGACCGCCAAATGCGAACGCGAGGAGAAAAGGAGACGCGCCCCCGACGGTCGGTTATGATTTTCCTGTCACCGTTCGGTATGTGGGGGCGGCGTGGATCGCCGCTTTCGGACTGGACAGAAGCGGCGCGTCGATGGATACACGGGTGTTTTCTTAAAGGTTTCGGGGGGATCGGGCAAATTAGCTAATTGTTGGATGGGTAAATTGGGTGGGCATGGGAAATGGACGTTTGTGCGGAACTGTGGGGGATGCGAGTCACACACAACACTAACAGAGGTTCGTCCAGATATTATCGGGGATTATTACAGTTTTGATCAAATCTATTCCGCATTATTATTTGCTTAAATCTATTTACAATTGAACAGTACAATTTTAGGGAGGATTTAATTAAATATTTTATTCAAATATATTTGGGTTTGTTCAATTAAAACAATCAAGAAAGTATTTTGTTAAATGAATAAATAACATGAAATGTTTTTAACTTATAGATATTTTACCCCAACACTGTTTCGACTTTAAATAAATGATGTCCTCGTAAATAGTTACAGGACATAGAATAGCTACGACTATGTCCAAAACCGGTGAAAACCAGAATCATAAATTAATGCTGCATGACAACTAATCAATAATAATTAATATCAATAAATAATGCATTAGATTTGCAGTGTTTATTAACAATAGTACAGGTTGTTTGACATGTGTGACATTCATAGAATCGTTCCTGGTAATAATAAGACATGTCGCATAGATGTGTGCCATTCTATTAATTAATTAATCCGCAAGGTGACAAATAATTTGGTGTTCATACAAAACCGGCTGGTCGTTTAGTAAACCGATACGACATAATTAAATAGGTTTTTACGCGAAGCGTTACAGCAGAACTGTCACAACACGTTGAAAAAGTAAACGTGTCTATAAATTAATCAGTAATCAGTTTATGTATCATTTTCGTACATTTTATGAGTAACAAAGAGTGACCCAAAAATAAGTCTATTAAAATATTTGTAAAATAAAAATAAACAAATATGTTCACTTATTTTCAATATTTACAAAAAATGATTAATTTGTAATCAATTATAAAATCGCTTAAATTTAATGAACTACATAAATTATTATGAGTATGATATGATATATTTTTTACAGTAGGAAAAGCGTTTAACCCGTCTTAATCTAGAGAGAGACAACATGCATGACAGAGACAGTAAAAGTGTGCCCATAGTGGGAGACTTACTGTCTCTATTTTACAACAGAGACATGATGTCTCTTTCAGGATTCAGATGAATCAAACTCTTTTTGTGTTGTATAGTCTAGTGTATTATAGTTTAAACTTTAAGATAATTTTCATTTTTAAACCAATTTTTTTTACTTAAGTATTTTTAGGTGTACAATTGCATTTAATTTTTATATGAAAACTAGATAAAAAATAAATTTCCTTAAGTTTCTATCTGTCATGAATCGAGAAAAATTGTTTAAAAAAATGTTTAGACACAATATGTGAATCTGTAATAAAAAATAGGGATGTTTTAAAATTTTACCCACTTGGGGGAGGTGCTAAAATTACTAGTGTTTTCCCCCACAGAATAATCATATCTTTGATATTTGAAAATCTCATGTAAAAAAATCCCCCTTATTAATATTATTTATATTATACTACATTCAAACTAGATACTGAGTAACATAAACAAAATTAGTTCTATGATAAACACGTGATGGCATTTCTATTTGGATATCTTTAATTTTAAATACGACCCTGTCGACAAACACGTGTACTGGCATGATTAACGTACATAGACTTAAGTCTATTGTTTACTGCATTCAGTACCTTATATGAATACACTATAGTATGTTATTAATTTAAAACGATTCAAAATTTAGTTTTAAAGCTTTTTACAGTTAAAAAATTCGATATTCATGTACTATATTATAATAATTCAATAAAAACAAAGGTATTTTGAATTTAAAACAAGCTTTTAGAAATCACTATCACATTGCAACTGTACACATGATTATTTGGATTTGGAATAATTTAAACATTTATCTTTCACATATAATTAAATACAACCACAGTCGATATCTCGTATCATATTTTTTCAGACATCCTGTTATCAAACTGTTTAAGGAATAAAAATATATTAATTAATATATACTATTTGAAAAATTTATATGTGAAGAAAATTTATAAAAAAAGTTAAGATTTAAAATATTTCCTAAATTTCAGTATAAAAAAATAATAATAATTAATATTCAAATAAAAAATACATAAATTTATATAAAAAACTACTAAATTTTTAAATAGTACAATAATTTAGAAATTTTCTAAATATTTAGATAAATACTTATTTCTTACTTCTTCTGACTTCGAGTTATGAGATGAACAAAATAATTATGAATGTACTAATATAAGTATCTAAAGTGGTCGCCAGAAAGATGCATTTAACAGATTTGATTATTTATCTTTAGAATACTGGTCTTGTTTCTTATTATAATCTAGTTGTATTTCTTAATATAATGTTTAGTGTGTCTTTCATGGCAATTTGGTTGAACAATAGTCGATAAATTTCCCCAGAAAAAGGTTTCTTGATTTATTTATATTCAATATTTTATACTTTTTTACATCAACCTTTCTACACATAAATTTCATTAATTTTTTGATGTTAATTTAGTGTCAAATATTTAAATCAAATAAAAATTATAATTATTATTCGAGTTATAAAAGCTCTGTGTTAGTGAGATATTTTGAATATTTTGAAATGGTATAATGGTATTTTTCAACGCCAGCATCAAACCAGCGTACAAAATATTCCAAATACTATTTAATTGTACCTGCCTTTATAAAAGGACCGGATATCGAGGGTTTGTCGAAGATTCTGGAAGCAAGAATAAATTCGTTTATGAGTGAAATCCATTTTTTATAAAGCAAATAGGTTGTTTAGGTAACAGAAATAAGGGTGAAACCCATGAATGAAAGCCCAATAGGTCGAACAAGGGACATTGTCAACTATTCATTCATACAAGTACAGCTCGGCACATAAGTGTTCTTTTAATGGTCCAAATCTTATTTATTACCTACTTGTGTTGAATTTATTATAAAATAATTGATTTTTTGAATAATTTATGGTTATATGTACATGACAACATTTAATCAGTCGCTAATTGTGAATAATTTATATGCGACAACACAAATGCTGATATGTACATACTTGATAATAATAAACTTTGTCCGATATTCTGAGGGAATTCTTAAGTACTGAGTGTAATAAATTGATTGATTTTGGCTGTTATAAGGTATCTCAAAATCTAATAAATGTCATATTTCGTAGATATTTTAGCTCCGGACAAGTCAGTTTTCTCTATCCAGTCTGGATATACTCGTAACAGTCAAATTCAACCAATTTGTGATACCCTGTACAATAAAAAGTTTCAGGAACAGAGGGAGAGTTGGCAACGTCCACGGGTCGCCGTTCGGAGACACAAAAGGGAGGCTGAAAAGTTCGAAAAGATGAGAACGTGAGAAACGTCCGGTATGCAGTGGGAATTCCCAATACGGTCAGGAGGAGGCATGTTCGCAGAAATCTATTTTATTTGTTGAAAACTTAACTGTTATTCCCGAGTTAAAATACGGACGCGTCGCGCGATACGAATAACCAACCAAGTCCGGACTCCGGTTTAGCGAAACGTTTTATTTTTAGTTGGCGCGATTGTTCCGACGCGTTTTTTCGCGATCGGATCGACGACGAATTTTTGCTGCTAACCGCATGCGGCAAAACGCAACGTGGGAATGGAACAATAAATATAAATAGTATCACGTGTTGCCGCCGCACATTCACTCCGCTTGTCTATAAATATGCCCGCAGCAACTTGTCTCAGTAAGGCATAAAGGATATACTATAAGTTCTTATACATGCCATTTAGCTTGCCGATCAGGAAAGTCCGAGCTTTGCTTTATAGGACGAGTTATAATGGCCGGGGCGATTTTTCAAATAGAGAGCGCGTCTTCGGACGTTTTTTAGACGACTACTGAAACGAGCACGCCGAACTAAATAAAATATGATGACGAATTATCATACGGGGTGTATCAGAGATATATTTACATCACCTAATGCAATATTTTGACTTTCAACCTAAGTGGACTTTTTTAAATTATTACTTTTGTTTAAATATCATAAATATCAATAGAATAGATCTTGGGGTTTTTGCATCAAAGGAAATAAATACTTGACCTATTATTTAATTAAACTCACTCGTTTACTCTTATGGTGTATTTAAAATTTGTAATTTTAATTACAGGCAGCAAATAGATTTTTAAGAAAAGTCACAATTTATTATTCTTCTATTTTAAAGAAAAAATATTTATTAGTTTACAAATTTGATTTAACATTTCAAATTTTAATTAAATCATTGTATTAATTAAATCAATCCAAATATTATACTTAAAATTATTTTATTCTATTAATCCAGGTAATTTCATATAGTTTATAATTTTGGGTTGTGATACTATTTACAACTAAAAATCTATTTAAGAATATGCATTACATAAAAGTAGGTTTTTAGTTAAATTAGTTCAATAATCTTCACTCTTGTAAATTTTAAATGAAAACTTGAAAACTAAATTTGGTAAATTGGCACTATCAATTATTATATTTATTAAAAGGGTGAACCTTCATTTGAAAAGTATTTTTATTTTATTTTTTCTATGTTAAATAAACTTCCAAAAAGAATTTCAGGGATTATGACTAAAAGATTCGTTATTAATTAATATTTACACAAAAGAAGACAAGTTTAAAAATTAAAATTAAAAATTTCACCCTTAAATTTCTTAATATTATCACAATATTTTAATTAGTAACTCATTAAACAATTATAAAGCTTTACAAAATAAACTTTTGTTGAAATATTGAGTTTTGACAGTTTTAATATAAAAATGTTCCTTTCCCCCAGCATTAAATTCTTCTCATGAACACCAATACATTACTTATTATTTTATACAAATATAATAGTATAACCTGGTTTTTAAATTTATAGTTAATTTCAAATACTTTAAGAATAATTCTTTGTTTAAATATTATATTATATAAAGCTTAACACATTCAATATATATTATAGTGGTCTATAGTTATTGGTCTTCAATATTAGCCTCATTTATTTATTATCACAATGTTTTAATTGGTAATTCATTAAATAATTATAAACCTTTACAAAGTTTTGTTGAAATATTGAATTTTGAAAGTTTAATATAAAAATGCTCTTTTCCCTTCTTTTTAAATTCATTTCATGAATGGCAATAACATAACTTACTTTTCTATACAAATAATTTTATAAATAAGTTAAAATACTTTATTTATTTAATATTTATAAAGCTTCACACATCCAATATTTTTTATTGTTTATTCAGTTGCCTTAAATATTATCCTCATTTATTTAGTAGTTTCTGAAATTGACTTAATTCATTCTAGTTACAATTAAACAAAACTGAAGAAAACTAAAATGAGGACTAATGGTTGCTTTATAAATTAATATTCTCGTGTTTTTAAAACATAATGTCGTTTAAAATTTAAGGTGATAACTATAATTACACCTAAATATTTAATTTTTCTATTACTTTCCTATTGTGAATATAGATTTTAACTTCCCTATTATTATATATTTATATATTTATCAACATCAAATTAGATTTATCTAAAAATAATTAGTAAAACCCTTATAACTAAAATTTTCAACTAAAAATTTATTTAAAAAATGCTTTACATAAATGTAGGTTTTTAGTTAAATTAGTTCAATAGTCTTCCCCCTGAAAACTATATTTGGTAAATTGGCACTATCAATTATTATATTTATTGAAAGGGTGTACCTTCATTTGAAAAGTATTTTTATTACCTATTCAATTCTATTTAAAATAGGCTAAAATTTTGATTTGATGTTTTTGTATGTTAGATAAAAGATTCGTTATTAATTTCACCCCTAAATTTTTTATCACAATGTTTTAATTGGAAATTCATTAAACAATTATAAATCTTTACAAAATAAACTTTTGTTGAAATATTGAGTTTTGACAATTTTAACATAAAAATACTCCTTTCGTCCAGTATTAAATTATTTTCATGAACGCCAATAACATATTTTATTACACAAATATAATGGTGTAATCTGGTTTTTAATTTTATAGATAATTTCAAATACTTTAAAAATATTTCTTTGTTATATATTTATTGGTCTTCAGTATTATTTATTATCACAATGTTTTAATTGGTAATTCATTAAATAATTATAAACCTTTACAAAGTTTTGTTGAAATATTGAGTTTTGAAAGTTTAATATAAAGATGCTCTTTACATCTAGTTTTAAATTCATTTCATGAATGCCAATAACATAACTTACTTTTCTATACAAATAATTTTATAAATAAGTTAAAACACTTTAATAATAATTCTTTGTTTAAATTATTTAGTTTATTTATTGGGTTTCAATATTATCTTCATTTATTTAGTAGTTTCTGGAATTGACTTAATTCATTCAAGTTATAATTAAATATAACTGAGGACTAATGGTTGCTTTATAAATTAATATTCTCGTGTTTTTAAAACATAATGTCGTTTAAAATTTAAGGTGATAACTATAATTACACTTAAGTATTTAATTTCTATTAATATCTATTACTTTTCTATTACGAATATAGTTTTTGACATCCATATTATTTTATACTGGTAATTTATATATTTAAATATTTATCAATACAAAATTAGATTTATCAAAATTTATTCTTAAGCTATTCCGACCCATTTAAAGATCACAGATAACTCCCGACTTACAGCTTCAAACATATAATCAATATCATTACCAACATTGTATCAACATACAAATATTACGTTTCTGAACAATATCATTTATGTAGTCACAAAATACAAAAGATACGCAGTTTTTAAATTTGACTTTTTAGTGTATGTTTGTTAAATAATTTTCAAAAAAAAAAACAATCTTAGTCAACGTCTTCTATAATGTTCTGTCTTACACTTCAAAATCTCTCCTGAAATCCAGAAACTCTGCCATTTATTTTAGTTTATTTTTTATGTCACTAAACCATTCGTCACATACAATCAAAATAATAATTTCAATAACTTTTCCTATGCAAAAAACATTTTGCATTATTATTATTATTAATAAAATTAAATAAATAACTTATTTCATCCATACATTTTTTATGGATTGACTTTTTTAGAAAGATGTCAAAAATTGTATAACAGTAAGATAATTACACAAAAAAGTCGACACAGTCTTTTTACTATCAAAGTGTAAAATGGAGTTTTATATTTTATATTGTGTTTAGAGTCACTTAATCGCACCTTTCCGTTCGCGAATTTAAGCGTAGTACATATATTATAATAAAAACATTTTAGCCCGCATCATGATACAATTAGTAAGGTCCGTGTTGTAAAAAAACGGTGTATTAATTAGTTAGCAGCCACTGTCATTATAATATACATAACGCATAATCTTGTTGAATCGATCTGGTTTGTTCGCGTGTGCTTGCTAACATTATGATTTACGATTATTAATATAAGATTCATGTATAAATATGCAAAGCGTATGCATAAATAAATTATCAGCTACTAAATATTAAGATTGTTATTTAGTTAATAAAAATTAGTCTCACGCCATTACTTATCAGTATAATTAGATTAGTCGCATTCTTATGTCTAGGAAGACTTAGAATTCATACACATCTTAATTGATTAATGAGAGTGTTTTTAATAAATATGTTCATGAATATTCTCGTATTAATTAACAATGCAAAGCACTCGATCATACAAAGTTTGAGGACAATGATATTACTTTGTAATGGATACTTCTCAGTTGTAATGTAAGTGCAATTCATTGCCTCTTTTTATATTATTAAATGGATTTAATTATACAGTTCCTTGTCAGTAACTAATTAATAATTAATTTATTATATAGAAATAATTACGGCGAAAATAACTGATACGGCGAACGATTATATTCTCATTCTCCTTGTAATTACAGCAAACAACTCTGCGCCGTGTTTTGCATAGACGGATGATCAATGAGATCTGATTGTTTTACTTAACAATTTATTCCTTGCATTATTAAAGAAATTACGTTTCTCAACAATAGTTTTTCCCGCATGATAAATCGAGTGTGTTTTACGCAATGAGGGGATGTTAATTTGCAGATTTCCTTGAATCTAAACTTTTTTTCTAAACGTTTAAATCGACTCACACTTATTTTAAACGCAATAAATCATGCAGTCGCTCTTCAATAGTGTTATAATAAAATGTTCTTGTCGGTTTTCGTTGTCGGGGAATTTGTCAGATAATTTTCCCAGAACAAACATGACCGGCACACAATGGTAATCCGCATGGGACTACACAAAACACCCACCGTACAATGACGAAATGTCAAAAGCAATTCCCCAGTGTTGACGCAAAGAAGCCAAAAACGAAACAACTTATTTGGACATAGGAAACATGTAGAACGGACCAGATGCGATTTTCACTACCTGAACTCGGTACCGCTGCACCAACTTGCGGTCCGCAATAAAGGCAGCAGCGTAACGCCCACCGTTTTGCGTTCGCAAGAAGTGCGTTTCCTTTGTGGGCGAATTTCTTTTGCTCAGAACGGTCATCTGTTGTGAGAACGGAGCTTTTGTTTGCCGTTTTATGGTCGCTTGTTGTGGAAACAAGTCAATGGTAGACGCAACACCCGAAAAACAACGACCAACAACAAAGTACCACTTCGAGATTGTTGCACATACTTTTATGGAGACGCAAATTAACAAATGTCGGGGAAAATGGTGAACAGCGGTAAGTAATCCGCAAGTGAATCAACTTCCAAGCCGCTGGAATAATGCACAGGCATTTACATGTCGAGGACCGATATAATCCGACGGCTCCTCCGGAGGACGCATAATCCGGGTTCCGAATATAAGAACTCGAGTGCGGCATTAAACAATGTGAAGAGAGTGACTTTAACTAGGATGTCATCGGGTGCAGCTCAGAGGGAGTCGGGCACTAGCCACATTCCACTGCTCGTAATTTTCCTAACTTTATTATACGATAAAATATTATTAAAAATCAATCAATTAAATAATAATAAAAACGACATTTATATTTATACAGGTATTTAAAAAGGCATGTTCAATGAACTAATTAAATTACCAATACTAAAGCTTAAAAAATAAATAAAATAACAAAATTGATAATTTTAACTTATTAACTTTTATAAATTAACTTAAAAATTGAAAATAACATAAATAAAAAATAAATTAAAAAAATAATAATTAAAATTAATTTAAATTAATAAAATATAAAAAAATAAGAATAAAAAGTTAAAATTATCAAATTAAATAAAAAATACCTTTACAAAGTTAAGCTTGAACAAAACAAATTAAACAGTTAAGTAAAAAAATAAATTTAATCATTAAAATTTATTTAATTAAACAACCTTATCATACTTTCTTGATTTTATATATATATATATATATATATATATATATATATATATATATATATATATACACATTTCATATTTAAAACACTAATTAATTCATTTAATACTTTAATTTTAAATAAATATATTATAAATCAAATATTTCATTTATGATAATTTTAAAAATATTATTTTAAATATATAAACAATTAACAATTATTAAATAAACTTGAAAATATTAAAATAATTAATTTAAATTTATAAAATTTTAATTTTTTAAATTTATAAAATCAAAAAAATATGCCCAAAAGTATTTAAATTTATTAACTAAATTAAAAAAAAAATAAAATAATAAATTTAAATATAAAACAATCAAGGATAAAAAATTAAAATTATCAAATTGAATAATTAAAAAAATAGTAATAATAAAATTAACAAAAACCAATTAAATTAGAAAACTATTTAAAATCACTAACTTAAATCTATAAAATTTAAAAAAAGTAATCTAAATTTTAAAATTTATACATAAAAATTCAATAAAATTAAATTTAAAACATTTTAACATAATTTTAATCAATGAAAAAATTAAAAATTAATCAATTTTAATAAATAAATAAATCTTAAATTTAAAAAATTAAAATTAAATAAATTAAATTAACAATTTAAATTCATAAAATTTCAAGTCAAAGTCAAGCTAAAAAATAAAATTATAAAATTAATTAAAATTATTATTTTAAATAATAAAATTAAACCTAAGAATTTAAATTATCATTTAACAATAAAAAATAATAATAAAATTAGCAATTTAAATTTATAAAATTTTAAATTAACATGTTAAATAAAAAAATAATAAAATAATTAAATTTTAAAAAATAAGTTAAAAAAAATAAAATTAACCAATTAAAAGGAATTAAAATTAATATTTTAAATTTATAAATTAAAAAAATTAAGCTTTAAAAATTAATAAAATAAATTGAAAAAAAAAAAAAAATAAAATTCATAAAATTTAAAAAAAAAAATAAAGCATTTAAATTTATTAAATTGGTTTGGAATTGTTTTTTTTTTTTTTCAAAAGAACATTCTAAAACTAGTTTTTTTTATAAATCCATAGGATTCATTTCCATTTTCAGAGAAATATAATGCAATATTCAGACTTTGAAATTATCACATTTGTACACAAAATTTATTATTCTCTAAAAGATTTTACCAAAAAATTCAAAATTTTAAATTTTACTTTAAAAAAAAATTAAAACAAAATAATTAAAAAAATAATAAAATATATAGATATATTAAATTTCATTTCAGCTTCGAAGAAAATAACCAAATAATAATGATAAAATGAACAAAAAAAAAAGAAAAACGTGCTTAAAAATAATATTTAAGAACGTCTAAGTGACATTTAAACAAATAAAAATTAATGTTTTAAAATAAAAGATGAGACAAATAGTGGTAGAGTTTGAGTGCCCTGTTTCCAGTGTCGGACATGAACCGGATGCGCAAGGCCACTGTGGGATCACCATCGATATGTAACCCATTCTTGCATACAGACATCCATGTTTTTGATAATTTCAGTCTCCCAACATTAAAAGGAATAATTAAATTAAAAATAAAAACTTTTTAATCAACTTAATTAATCCATTTTAATCTTTATTGTGGTTTAATTGGATGGTTAAGTGGTTGTAATTGTAACTATAAACTTTTTACGTCAACGGCTGGATTAGAGAGATCAATATTCAACAAGCCAACTAGTCAATCAAAAATCAACAAAATCCTTGTAAAATGCAAATCATCGATTAAGGTGCCTCCGCAAAAATCCATCGAAAATGGTCATCCACACAAAAACCGTGTAAACCAAAGTGTCCGAACAAGTTATAAACAAACATTGGATAGCGAATTAAAAAAGTCTCAATAACAAATTGATCGAACGTTAAACTATTTGTCGACCGTCGTCGTATCCTTGTTCAACAGGTTTACGTACAAATTAGAGAAGTGATTGATTAGATTAAAAATCACACATCGCAAATTTGACGACCTTCAAGGCCCCAATTACAATTGCACAGGAAAAATCTATCCAAGCCTTATAAAAATGTGCGACGCGTCGTACGTAAACCAAACGTTCGCCTTTAATGAAACCGCCAAGACGATTTAAACAAATTATATATAAATATTTTATAAATAAAAACTAAACACGCTTGTAATGACTAATTAGCAAATAAAACCAGTCGAACAAGTCGAATTGATCGGCAGTGGCGGACCGCTTTAATTAAATTATTGCTAGTTTTTTTCTTCTTGAGTTGTGGCAATCTTTTCAATACGTGCCGGCTAAATTATTCATAAAGCCGTCAACTGAAATGTCACAGACAAACCCTTACAATTAAAACCGCGGCATTATTTTCATGTAACACGGCCTACATGATTATCGGTTACTATTTCAGTTTTGAGAGCATCGCGTGCATTCAAGTGTTAATTAAGCAGAAACTAGCCTTATAAATAATTCATGGACGGTGACTTTTCACTGAATAACAGAAGCTTTTCTTCGGGCGTTTATCAAATCTGTGCAACGTTATAGTTACAATGTGACTGGCAGATTATTTCTGCATACCTAATTAGTTTACCACACGTTTATGAATAATTATGCATTAATTGGTCGGAACTGCTCCTTGGAACATGCCGACGCTATTTTTTTTTCTTTATTCTGAAAGCGAAACCGTAAACGAGACAGATGCAAATCTGATCCATCACTACTGTTGGGAATAGTCTTGTTGGTATTTTTTTTTTTGTAGTATTTCAACCACCAGAGAACAAACGCACAATTTTAATGATTAATGGAGATCATTTATCAGAGGAATCTTCCCAGGGTCGGGCTGCGGGACGAGAGAAACCTGCATCCGGAAAAATCAAGGCTGTGGTGGAATCAAAGACGTTGGGGTAGCCGGGGCAAAAAGCACAACCACCGGTCGCATTTTTGAGAACGAAGGCACAAAAGCGGGTGGAACAAGTGCACACACACACCATCCAGGTGCAGGTAACGCAGCTGAGTGACAGGTGGGGCGCACAGCAGACCACACAATTTTATTATTTATCGAAAACATTTCGTTAATCGACCGGTCCGGACGTTTCGCGTGTAATTCGCGCAAAATTATGCGTGTGTTATGGCCGTTTATCGCGGCCGACGATCGGTGCACGTTTTGCCCGTAATTAAAACGGGTTCCATTTTTTTCGTCTTATTTAATTGCGACGAAAATCCGAAAAAGTCGGACCATAAATCAAAACCGGGAGAGAATGAACGGTAGGCGCAAAGATCGTGTTTGCAATGAGCAAATCCGCCTTGTAACGGGTACTTCTAGAAGATTGATGTCAATGTTGATTACATTAAGACGCATTTAATTTATTCCATCGGGTCACAACCTTTAAATTCTTATCCTTGTTGCCGTTGATACCTTGGCGATACATATAGAGATGTCGACGCGTCGACGACACGATGGAAAACAAAACGTCTCCATTTAATAATTATTGATTGTACCAATAAATATCCATTAGTATTTAGCGAAACATAAATCAAATGCTCACGTATAAAAATGTTTATAATTCTATTAGTGACCACACCTCACGTCGAGAAATGAATATTTTCACCTATTGATGTAAATACAGCGTATAATTATCGAGATGATAAATTGCATTATTAGATTTATCGATTCGGCTGCGTTATAGACCTTAACAGCAGCATCCGACTGACGTTTCATGATTAATTCCTTTTTTTTAACGTGACGATTTTATGAATTTTTATTAAAGCTTTCCATATTTAAAGGAACAAAGAGCACGACATCTAAAAAATATGAGAAATATAACTATTTTATTATTAATATCAATAATATCCATTAATTATAATTGATATTTAAGATTGAAAAAATAATATTCTCAAAAATATGGCCACGTGACCAAATAGAATAATTAGGAACCCTTGTTGTGAATGGTAAGAAAATAATTACGAAAATGTAGTAACCACATTTTGAATACGTAAAACAATAATCAAGGAAGACCACAAATAACAAACACAAGTAAAATTGACAATGATTTATTTACATCTTTGGTATTTGTTCAAAATATGTACAACTTGACTTTACTATGATTATGAATATTAAATATGATTATGGATATCAAGATTTTTTTTAACTAATCATATTAAATGAATTTAGTTATTGTTCATCGTCATATAAACACTATATATTGAAACTAACTTCCTCCTACTCTCAATTTTAGAAGAACTTCAAAATTCTTTTAATCAGTTATCAACAACAACATATACATATATACATAATCATAATAACAATCTTCTTGGAGTTATCTTCACAACGTCACATGAACCATATAAATAAGTATATAAATAAATACTTCAATAATTAAAGTAAAAACAATATTCAATGGACGGAAAATCACATTAGAAACAACATTATTCTGAAGAATGATTCTCATATAATAATTTAAAATAAGTGAACAAAAATTATGACGCAATTTTATAAATAAATTTTTAAAAATATTAGATGTCTGAAAATACTGCTCTCACCTAGGACTTCAGAAATCTATACATGAGAAAAACTGTTTTACGAGATCATATTGTTTCTAAATAAACCAGAATAATAATAAAATGATTGAAGAGATTATGATATGATGGAAATTCAACATGCATTGAAGATGGACACAGTCAATAACGTCATGAAACTTGTACAATCGAAGAAATTGAGCAATATCTCCTGTAACATGTTTGGAAGTTAAACAGCGACGAATTTAGTATTAGAAAGAAATTTCGAAGAAGAAATTTCCTCAAAAAACTGAATAATCAATAATGGATTCTTCATAAATGGGAATAACAAAACTAAACGCTTGACAAACCAAAACTTTCATCATTAATCAGGGTTCTACTATTTGATGATAATTCAATTTCATATATCGTATTAAAGACTCAAAGGAAGTTTCAAAATATTAAGTGAGAAGATCTGACTTATCCACCATATAATCTAAATATTTATCCTTGTCACTGTCTAATTTATTACGAACTGTAAATTCTGGAAAGGACGTTGAAACTGAGATTGATCTTTTCTTCACATTCAAGAAATCATTTTTTTTTTTCGTGGAATGAATTTGCTTATAGACTATTGTCGATTATAATAGTGTTTCTCTTGTTTCTTGTCGAAAAGTTTTTGTGGTACAATAATTTGAACAAATTTTGTTTGAGTTAAATTTACACTGGACGAAATTGAGAACTAGACCAAACTCAATTTGAGTTACTACAGGATTTACGACATAATATGGTTGAAGCACACATCACATTAGAAACTTCGGACAAGAACTCAAAATAATTCTAATACTTTTCAAATTTCATTTATCGATTTTCCTTCTAGAATATGATTATCCTTTTAGAACAGGTTATTAATCGTTGTCGGTGGGACACATTGTATATTTAAAATATTGATTAGTTTATTTACATTTTATGAATATAATTGTTTTAATAAGTTTTTATTCTAATTTAGTTTTTTAGTAAACAACATTTTTGTCAAATATTTACTTATTTTCAAAATAAAAATTGAATCCGTCCGGACAATAATTTGTACAATTTTTGATTGAGTTAAATTTATATACTTCAGCATTCTTTTCATTTTTGTTGTGTTTAAAGCATTGTTTCACTTAATATAAGGTAAATTTTAGCCACCTCAGTAAATTTGATAGAAGGCTACTTGTTTTTTTTTTTAAAGAGGATCACACAAATAGTTGGAGAGCGAAGTCTGAAGAAAGTCCTGAACGATGAATAAGAGTTTCAGGAAGACAGAACAACGCAAGATCTACGAGATCGCTCTGGACGAAATTGAGAACCTTACTAGACCAAACTCAACTTGAGTTACTACAGGATCTACGACATAAAATAGTTAAAGCACACATCACATCAGAAACTTTGGATAAGAATTCAAAATAATTCTAATAATTTTCAAATTTCATTTATTGATTATCCTTTTAGAACAGACCATTGGCAATTTTCGGTGGGATAGTTTTGTTTACATTTTATGAACATAAATATTTGTTTTAATAAGTTTTTATTCTAATTTCGTTTTTTGTCAAATTTTTATTTATTTTCAAAATAATAATTGAATATTGAAGTTTTACTGCATCTAAATAGATGATGATATTTTGTATTTTTGGTAATAAATTTCTATTACAATTTATGAAAAAATAATAAATATAATTATTTGAGTAAATAATTTTTTTATAATAGAGATTTTCATTGTATTACTTATATACGTTCACAAAGCCAATTACAAGACGTTTTTTCAATAGTCCAAAAAGCATTATGATCAATTTAATATTTTAATTGATGTAGTTTCGTTGCTTAATTGGTTCCATAAAGACAAACAAATATTTCAGTATTACTCATCGTCCACTAAAACGACAATGACACTTTCGGCATCGTCTCTGTAAAGGACACTACCTGAACGAAATTAGTTTGTCGGGTGCAAGGTTAAGTTTCGTTGGTCCGAGATTTATTGCTAATTTACTAATATCGTCGGTAATAAAAGGGGATTTATCGACTGGAAAATGTCCCCGTAATAAATCGCGTAAAACCGGCGCAATAAAAATGTACACGGAAACACAAAAAATAAAAAAAATAACTGTCCAAAATTTCAACCCTGTTACAACTGATGTAATTTTCAAACTGATACACACGCCCCGAAGATCCCTAACGTACCACAAATTTACCCACATTAAATTAGCTGTGAACAATGGTAATTTGGCGCCGTGCCGCGTATCCACCGACAGCTTGTCCGACCATCGATACAAAAATTATGTTATAAAACACTACATGCACCAGTTGATGGCCAGGAATTAATTATGCTCCGGTGTAATCCGACACCTGGAACAGGTTGCAAGTCATACGCGCCCCCCTATCGTAAAATAATAAGAAGCAAATGAGCTGGCGATGAATAATTAAACGTCATTATGTTGGAATTGCGGTCGCTTTAATTCGAATTGGGTGAAAATTAGCCACAAAGGAACGATTAATTGTCATTTTTACGGATCAATTTGAACGGCAGTGGCGGAATCGAAACCGATATGGACGTAATATTTTTAACAATTGTGCAATGTTTATGTTTTGGGGCGGAAAAACAAAATAAAATGGCACAATTGGATGCAACATTTTAATCGGATGGCGAATCGAGTGCGTATGAATAATTTATTTAAACAAAATCAATTTGTTAAAAGGGATGATACAAAATATATTGGAAGGTCCATTGGTTTGAACAAATAAATATTTATATATACAACTCTTTGTGTTTTATAAATGAAAGAGTAACCTATAATAAATATTTCAAAAAAAAAAACTGTTGTATTAATTTATTATTTTTCTTCCCTTCTTGATTTATGGTATACTTTATATTTTTTGAAATTTTTGTTTAATTTTTGTTTTTATGTTGTAAAATTAAACTATATATTAATACTAACAATATATTTTGTGTCACATCTTATAACTCATTATAATACATTTTAATCAGACATAATAACTCCTTTTGTTTAACCACTCAAATATCCTAAACAGTTGTTTTAAAACCATCGCACTCAACAAAAGCAACTGAAGGAAGCGAATGAAAAAACTGGGCTATCGCCGCAAGTTTAATAAATATTTATTGGCAAATTAATTTCCAAAGTACAAGGAAAGCAATTAACAAGTTTTAGGTAGTAGGCAGGTATCGGTGGACAAATGTCAAAAAATAAACGCCGAAGTGTCCAAACACATACGGTCTTTCGGCACAGTTGCGCGGCAGATGCGGGGTGAGCAGCGGCTCGTGCCGCCGCGAGGATCACCTGGTGTGCCTCTGCGGTGCCCCAGGTGAGCCGCACCTGCCGCTCGTGTACGCGCAAACAGACACCGCCGCCGCGAGTGAGAAGACGGCGACTAACATCTTGAGCGGCATGTGACGTCGGTCCCGTTTAGTACCCGCGGTCGTTCGGGGTTTCCGCCGTCGCGGTGCATCGCGGTGCACCTTTGAGGAGCACGGGCCACGGCGATAAACGCTTTCGAACGGCATGTTTGGTTTTAGCTGTGTCCTGGTCGTGGAACCGACGGAATTGGCAGATATAGACAAAATTATTTAAAAAAAAAATTATTTTTTTCTATTTAAATTTCGTAAAAATAAAAAATACTAAAATTTGATGATAATTATTGGAATTTTAAACTTACTAAAAATAAATAAATAAATAAATAAATTAAATATTTTATTAATTTTTAATCAATAATAAATATAATTAATAATAATAATTATTATTATTATGTATAATTAACAATAAAATAAATAATAATAATTATATATAATTAATAAATATTTTAATTAATACAAATAATTATATTTTTTTGTATTATATTATTAAATATAATTATTGGATTTTTAAACTTAATAAAAATAAAATAAATAAATAAATTAATTATATGTTTTATTAATTTTTAATCAATAATCAATATAATTAATAATAATAATTATTATTATTACGTATAATTAAAAAATATTATAATTATTTTATTATTTTTTAATTAATGATAAAATAAATAATAATAATAAAAATAATTATGTATAATTAATAAATATTTTAATTAATACAAATAATTATATTTTATATTTTTTAACCTAACCTAACCTAATCCAAATTTAGAAATATTTAAATAATTTGAATATATTTTATTTAATTTTATTGATTCAAGTTTTAAATAATTTAATATAAATGTTTTAATAAATTATTATTACATTTTTTTATTTATCATTATCATAAACAATTACAAATAAAAAAAACTAATTTCTATATAGAATTTTTAGGATTATTATTATATTTTTTTATTTACCAATATCGTAAACAAAATAATAGAAATAAAAATTTAAAAAATAAAATATATAAATAATATGTAAATAATAAATAAATAAATAAAAAATAACACTAAAACTTGGAATGTTTATATTTATTATAGATAAATAATTAAGAATAAAAACCTTATGTTTATTCTACCATAAAAACATAATTAAAAATACATTATTAACTAATTGAAATTTAGGAAAAATAAAATAAATAAAATTTGAAAAATTGGATTTTATTTAATTTTTTATTTAATAATATTTTTATTAATATTAAAATAAATATTTTAATAAACATAATTATTTTTTTATCCATCAGTAAGTTAAAACATATTTCTAATTTGAGTTTTCATGTTTATTCTTAATAATTAAAAAAAAAACAATTATTTCCAAACTTAAAAGATATAATATAATATGTAAAAAGATGGATTTATTTTTTTTTATTAATTTATGAATAAATAAATAAAATAATAAAATAATTAATTAAATATGAATTTAGAATAATTAATAAATCTTAATAATTATTTTTTATTTATGAATACTATAAACAACTAAGAATTATTGTTAATTAAAATTTTAAAGATTATACTTTTTCACATTTATTTTCTTAATAAATTTGTTTGGTTTATTCTTAATAATAAATAATTGAATTATAATTTTATTAAAATATTAAATTAAAGTTAAAAAGTATTACATAATAATATATTTTATTATGAGATAGTCCGTGTCAACTTTTAAACTGAACCTATTCGGGTCATTTATTTTTGTTTTAAATTGATATAACTTTCTTCAAACAATCAGTTGGTTGATTTTTTGAAAGGAGTTTTTTTGAACCTTTTTTCTACATAGATATTCAAGTTTTTTGGAAAAAATTATTAATTTATCAAAGTAAAATTAATTAATCTTGTTAATATAATTCAAAACGTGAACACTGTCTCGTAACGAATTAAAATAAAAAAATGTAATAATAATGTATTATTAAAATATAAAATAAAAATTTGATTATTTTTATTATTATAAATATTTCAATATTTTACAAATTTAAAAATAATAATAATAATAATAAGGTTTTTAGTATAGTATATTTATTTTATATATTTGTTCAATATAATAAAGATAAGAAAATTAAAACTTTGGTTCATAATTTTTGTAATATTTTTTATTTTTCTGCTTAATTTATTGATTAAATTTTAATTTGTCCTTATTAAAAAATTTAATTACTGTTTTATTATATTTACTCTTACAATATAATAATTAAAAATGAAAAATTATTAATTATAAATATAAATAAACCCTAAAAGTGGTAAAACATGTCATCTTTTAGGACACCCAGTACTACAAGTTACCATTCCAATTTAAATATGTTTAAAACAAAAGGAACTAGTCAAAAGCAGTTAAAGGAAGCGAACACAGAAAGTAACATAATGAATCTCCCGTCTCTTATTGCCGATACCAGAATATGCAAATATTAATGGCGAACATTTCGTACTTAAATGGTTCTGTTTGAGTGATATGCATATGCAGCATGTTTATGAAGGCATACATGTTAACATGTTACGTACCTCTCGAGCCACTAAATTATGTGCATTTTGATTATAATGACAAATTATCTTGTCAGATTTAATACGAATATGATAACGCCGGTGCCACCATTGCGATTTTTCACTCGCGTTTCGAATTGAATAATTTTTTTTTTATTTATTCGAACGTCGTGGATTTTTGATATCTGACAAAACAAGGAACAAGAACGTGTCGTTTTCTTTTCAAGGAAACATGCATTATTCATCGCGAAACGCATAATTTTCTCTCGTGTTATTATAACAGATACACTTGTAAATTAAACGGGAATTAATAAATAATTCTATTGACAGTAAGTATGTTCCTGGTACATTAATTAGTTTTTTTTGTCGCGGTCGCGATAATTACGCCATAAAATGCTTAAGGATACTGTCAAAGGTAGTTAGGCTGATGGATATGTGACTTTTATGCAAATAAATATAAATCAGTTGGGGAAAATCTTGAACCGTGCAATCCGTATTGTCTCCTATATGACAACCTATTGATTTCCAATCGTATTCAGGAATATGTCACAAGTACATACGATTGGAAGTGTTTGAAATACCAATCGCATTTACAAGGCTAAATATGTGTACATAATGCATAACTTGGCAAACTGTTTCTAATTATAGATATGCAATAGGAAGTCCACCGCTCCGTATCGGGTATATTAAAACTACTGACATCACAATTGTTGTTTTCTGGCATTATTGTTTAACATTGAGCGCGATGCTTGATTTACAATTAGTAATTAGAATGTGGTTTATGAAAATTGCCGACTTAATTGTGAATAATCGGCGGCGTTGAACAAATTACGTCTAAAAAATCGATATGTTTACAGATATAAAAGTTACCAAGCGTTATTGACATTTTTACAAAAGTTTATAATAACTGAAATCGACGTTTTTACAATTATAACAACAGCATTGCTAAGTTAAAGAGTGGTAGCCAAAGGTTCCCATTCGTAACATTAAAAAATCTGTCAATAAGAATAGAAAAAAATCAGTAGCAGAATGTCATTAATTAATTAATTTTCTTATCAAGTCAACCTTTTGTTCACTGAATCGATTACATACTATATGAAAGTAAATAAACTTTTTTAATGTCTAGTCTATCGCAAAATTTACATGTTATACTTATTGATACTGTTAAACAACAATTGTTGATTAAAGTATAGACACGTGTTAATTAGAATGCGGTTTATGAAAATTGCCGGCTTAATTGTGAATAATTGGCGGCTTTGAACAAATTACGTCTAAAAAATCGATATGTTTACAGATATAAAGGTTACCAAGCGTTATTGATATTTTTACAAAAGTTTATAATAACTGAAATCGACGTTTTTACAATTATAACAACAGCATTGCTAGGTCAAAGAGTGGTAGCCAAAGGTTCCCATTCGTAACATTAAAAAATCTGTCAATAAGAATAGAAAAAAATCAGTAGCCGAATGTCATTAATTAATTAATTTTCTTATCAAGTCAACCTTTTGTTCACTGAATCGATTACATACTATATGAAAGTAAATAAACTTTTTTTAATGTTTAGCCTATCGCAAAATTTACATGTTATACTTATTGATACTGTTAAACAACAATTGTTGATTAAAATATAGACACGTGTTGGTTGAATTTGCATTGAGAAACGTGTGGACGTCGCGAAGGATGATTTCGTGCATGTTTAACTATTATTAATAAAACTCCTGCTAGTTTGTCTCAATTATGGTTTTACATATAATAATTACGTCCATTTTTTTCAATGCTGTGTAATTTTAGTACTATTATCGCAGCAAAACTGTAAACAAAACAGACACACACACATAGTTATCGTTTGTGTCTGTGTTTGACTATTATTTTTAACGTCTGTATGTAATAAAGTAATAAGGTCGTACGAGGGTAATTGAAGAGGTTTTCCGGCTTTTGTACATGTGTGGGAGACTATGGGAAATTAAGGTGTATAAATATTTTAAAATTGCCTCATTAAACGTGTTTAAAACTCTTTGCCGTAGGACTTTATTTATGAGAAATGTTGAGGAGGATGAAAGAAATTAAAGGTTTTTAACATCGGTAAAAAATACAGATTCACTCACAAACAGTTACAGTAAAATGAGAAGGAAAAAATGAAATTATTAAATTATACCAATTTTAACATAATTTATTACTCGATTGGAGTACAGGAAACTGAACGACAATTTAATATTTTCAAACACAGTATTTTTTTTTTTAATTTTTTTCTATTACTGTGAGTGTAAATCTAATTTATCAAAAAATTATGTTTCTCCTTATGTTAAACATCTTACAGGAACAAAACTACACAAAAAAATTATGGCGGTTCAATTACGCTATGGGGATGCTTCAATTCTTGTGGCTTAGACCCCTTAAACTGATTTACATACAAAGTTATATTAAGTTACAATTTGTTTCCATATTTTGAAGAAATGATGCTTTACATTCAACATGAAAATAATCCAAACACAAAGTCGATATTTTGTCTTACCTGTCCAGATTTCCAGACATCAACCTTCTATAAAACACGGA
Organism: Aethina tumida; assembly: GCF_024364675.1. NCBI lineage: Eukaryota > Metazoa > Arthropoda > Insecta > Coleoptera > Nitidulidae > Aethina > Aethina tumida. The sequence continues at coordinate 14,189,739 of NC_065437.1, read as the reverse complement.
AGATCACGTTTATAATCAAATTCGACACAAATTCTACAAATTTAAATGAATTCATCACAGCAATTTAAGAAGATAATTAAATAATAAAACAAAAAGTATATTACACACAATGTTAATATTAAATTAAATAACGCAGATTTAATCATCACATAATACTGTATTAAACAAAAATAGTAAATTAGTATTTAATAGTTAAGTTGCTATAATATTTAACATTTTAAACAGTTGTCATAATAATAATCACTACTGTGTGTCGGTATTAGTATAATATGCAACCTAATCGTGAGAATATTTTCTAGTTCAGTACTTCAGTAGTAGATCAAATTTCATTGAAATTATTATAAGAAATATTTGTATAAAATTATAATTTTGCTACAGCAATTGAAGAATTTTTAATTTTAAATGTTTCAAAATTATCAAAAAAAAAGAACACACTGTTTTTAATATGCCAATAAATGTCTTATCCGAATGAATGTATTTTTTGAAATTCCAAATCGGATTTTCCAAACACATGAAAACTATTCCATTAACGTAATTTAAAACTAAAAATATTTGGTAATCCATCAGCAGTATATGCTATGCAAACAAACGTAAATTCATTGTATTTTTGTTTAATAAATAGATTTAATCCTGAAGTTTTCGAACCTTGGAAACCATTGTAAAAATAACGTGCACGTTTATTATAATTAATAAATACATATACAGTAGATGGACAATTGAAAAAGAGTGGTGCAACATTGATTGGATTAATAACGCGAAGGCGAAATGCCATAAAAACCGCATAACATTTAGACAGATCGTACGATTGATCTAAATATTTCAAGTATTTATTTAATTATGAAAATTGCACACTGTGAGTTTTCTAATAAAATATCACGGTGCCCTTATATGGTATTTACTGTGTTAGAAGTAACACTGCAAGGTAAATATTTATTCGCAAGGAAAAGTAAAAGTAGGTGCACTGCAATAATGAGGACAAGACAATATTATATCTCTATACTAAGTGGAAATCGGAGATTATGGGATAAAATTTACGTGTTTTGTCATTTCAAACAAAACACAATTACAGTGGAATCCGTTTAAAGTTAAATTGTTTATATAAGCGAGTGTCCGTCATCGTTATAATTCAAACAAATAATTTTCATTTATAAATCACTACAAAAAGCATCATCACGTTTTATTAGTATATATTCTTTAATGCATAATTTTTTCTATCGAATTAATGATTTTTTCTTTTTGTTTAAAATACTGTGTTAACAGAATTAATTGTTGTGTTGTAATTTCAAGCTCTTCTAATCAACAACATCTATACATTCTTCAAGTTTTGTTTAAATATATTTTTTATAACATAATCCTGTCGAAAAATTAATTCTACTGTGTTGTTTAAAATATTGTGAGAATGTGTCAACAGAATTAATTATTTTTACAATTCGTATTGCATTTTCAGGTTCTTCTAATCGACAAATTCCATTATTTTTGTTTATATTATTGTATTAACAGAATTAATTGTTGTATTATAATTTTAAGCTCTTCTAATTGACAACATCCAAACGCCCTTCAAGTTTTGTTTACACATATTTTTTATAACATAATTTTTTCAAAAAACTCATTCTACTTTGTTGAATGATTATATAGGATTAATAATTTCTTCTTTTAGTTTAAAATATTGTGAGAATGTGTTAACGGAATTAATTGTTTTTACAATTCGTATTGTAATTTCAGGTTCTTCTAATCGACCTTCTACAAGGTTTGGTTATATATATTTTTTATAAGATATTCTTTTCGAAAAATGAATTCTACTTTGTCTAATGATCATATAGAATTAATAATTTCTTTTTTTTTTCTTTAAAATGTTGCATTAACAATAATTAGTATTGTAATTTCAATAAAAACATCCTTACACTCTTCAAATTTTGTTCATATACATTTTTATAACATAATCTTTTCAAAAAATTAATTCTACTTTGTTAAATGACAATATATGATTAATAATTTCTTCTTTTTGGTTACAATATTATGAAAATGTGTTAACAGAATTAATTATTTTTACAATTCGTATTGTAATTTCAGGTTCTTCTAATCAACAATTTCATATATTCTTTTTTTGTATATATTTTTTATAATATAATCTTTACGAAAAATTAATTTTAATTTGTTTAATGATAATATGAATTAATTATTCCTTATTTCGTTTAAAATATTGTGAGAATGTGTTAACAGAATTAATTGCTTTTACAATTCACATTATAATTAATTAATTATCATCTTTTATATTCAAATTTTGTTTGTATATGTTGTTTATAGCATAACCTAATAAAATTACATCTTGTTTATTTATAATTTTTTCAAAGAATTAATTCTATTTTTTTTTTTAATGATTTATTTTTGAATACTGTTCTCTTTTTTATTAAAATATTGTTTTAATGTGTAATTGTCTTTACAAATTTTATTTATTATCATTTTTTTCCTTTTCCAACATTTTCCGACTTTATTAAGTTATAATTGATACATCGGAAATTAACCAAAAAGCCTTTCTAATGGACAAAATTACGAATTTTTCGTTCATTTTAGTCGAAAATTAATTATAACTGTGTTGAATTTAACTGGACATTTTATAAACTCGGGTTGTTATAAACTGATTCCAGTGTATAATTTATTTAATAATAATATTCGTGCGTTGACAAACAAAAATTATTAACCAAATTTAATTCGCAGCATGTGTAAGTTTTTATATTATTATGTTACCTAAAATATTATTAATGGACAAAATAATTGGCCTGAAGGCTCACGAATCTACCGAAACGGTATTGGAAATACCGATGGTTACATAAAAAAAAACTTAAATTTATTTTGTTGTACAGATTCTATTAATACATCATTAAACGACCGATCAGGTATTTATCTCGTTCCTCGTTGATTATTTCCATTCATAGTTTTTATAACAGTTCATTGACGTTTGCTCCTTTGCGTACAAATAATCGGGCGATATTCTTTAGTTTGTTGAACCGTTTCCTGTCGCCCATTACACCATTAATTAGATCCACTGTAGTAATTGTCGGGCTATAAAAACACAACTCGGGTTTCAATTCGTGGCCGCCGCATGCGCCAGAATTAAATCCCCGCGAATTTATTCAAACACAAATCGAGCGAGAAGGGAGGTGAGTGCGACCGACGAGTTCCACGGTCGTGTACGCTAAATGCGCATTTTCCAGCGACTACGGTGAACGTTTTACACGAGGAACATGAATAACTGAGGTTGTTTAAAATAACGATGCAACATTGTCTGAATTCTAGATGCACCGTGATGCGCACAAACTACGTACGGTTCGCTAATAAAACCGGGACCTGCGCGGAATTTTTCTCGGCTCATTTCGGGTCCGTTTTAATTACCCTCCTAATCATCTACCAAAGCGAGAAACGGACGTAAAACTTTTTAGATTATAATTTAAATTTAATAATTTTATAATATTTTATTTGCATAATTGTCGCAAGCACCTTTTTTGTTTCTTTCATGACCCGAAAAAAGTTTTATCACGTACAACGATTCACAAAGACTGCTTTAAATAGTAAAGGAAATATCAACTTTAGATTTTAAAATAAGTAATAATAAAACTTGTTTTATCTATCAGTAGTTTCAAATTAAACACAATTTTAACAGATAAATCTTATTCTTTATGGAGTATCCTAAAATCAATGCTTTACTACAGATCCGTAAAAACCGAAGAAGAATTATGGTGACGCATTCAAAATCAATTAGCATTTTATAACCGGAAAGAGGACAGTTAATAAAAATCACATTTCTTTAGTTTTATTTTATAATGTGTCCTTTAATTATGTTTTTCGGTCAAGCGGTTTTAAACGAAACACGTAGACGAATAAATATTGTTACTCTAGTAATATGTAAACTGGTCGTTAAAAATTAAATTTGTTGAGAAGCCTCCAAAACTGCTTCCTTTTGATGGAAAAACACTAGCAATATTTTTAATTACAACACGTGCCTCAAAGTTTGGAAAAATCTCTTATTAAATATGTAACTATAATTTTTTTTTCGACATTTGAAAATTACTGACAATGGAACATGGTTATTATTACTTCAGTGATAAATTTCAACTTCATGAAAAGTTTAAAATGTTTTCTCTTAATTTTTCTCATGTTTTTTGAGTATAATTATACTTTGTTTTTGAGTTTTTATTTATTTCGGTTCTAAAATTGTTTATTTTTCGAATAAAATTGTATTTTCAGAAAAAATTCCCGAAGGATATGATCTCACCAAAAAATTAACTTAGATTGTCTGGAGGCACGTGATGCTTTGATTTTAAAAAGAAGTATTTTCTCATCAAAAAAAGCTTATTAGGGGCGTCGTGCTGAACAAGGATTGGAATTGCTGTTGGATCCGTTAGCTTCCCACTGCCACTGGTTTGTGGAGTGGTACTGAGCCCCAGGACCACGACAAGGTGGATCCATCCTGGAGTAACTTAGACAAATCAATCTATTTTCATTTATAAAATTGCTGGTTGAAGTCTGTAGTGACTTTTTTAGGACACTCTGGATGTTTACAATCATTTTGTCATATAACAGTTAAATTTTTATATATGTATACTGTTAAGTAGGAAAAGTAAATTTTTAAAATCTGTAACTTATTGCCTCTCAAAGGAGCTTTTCTCTATTAATAGTTTTCTTACAGTAAAAAGGCTTCAAGAATGAATTTGTAGATTAAGTTTAGTAATTGGTTTGTGATTTTGTTTCTTTGAAATCCTTGGAATGGTGATAGCAAAACGATAATTATTATCAAAAAATTACATTTAATACATAAACCTTTTGAGTTGAGTTTCCCACTATGGGACATACTTTTTATGTTTTTAGTCTTTAAAATAAAATAATACTCAATATTTAAACAAAGCCAGAAGGGTAATATGTTCTAAAATCGATAATTAAACGAATAATAACAATTTTATATTAAATTTCAATGAATATTGTACGCGCAAGTTCTCCAGAGGCACTTTTAAATGTATTCCTATGCGACAATTCCTTTCATAAGTAAATTTTAAATATTTTTAGTTTGTACCAACATTCGCCCATGCGCTCTAAGGCTATTGTTTCAATGGTAGGGGAGCTGAGGCGTGTCTCTAGCCAATGAAATAACTCAAAATATCGTCACAAACGAAGTCTCCGAACATAGGCGATTCTTCAGTTTCAACTGAATGTCATGATGTGGTGGATTCTTGATCAAATAAAAGTGTATTTCAAGCTTATATTACTATAGGAAAATATTTGTTATTAAAAAATTAAACGGACTAATTCTTAATTTAAATACTACTAAGAACAAGTATAAAAACAAGAAATAAATACATTATTTTTCTGGTCATATTTTTTATTTTCAATGGGTATTGCAGATAATTAGTATAAAAGGGGATTGGCAAAATCTATCTCATGGACTAAATTTTTACATGACAAAACCACTGATCATTCTAATTGTATGTTGTTAATTATACGCAAATATATGTTCTATATATAATAGGTACTGCTATTCAATAAGAAGAAATAAAAAAAAAAATCTAATAAAATGAAAAAAATAAATTAAAATTTATTCCATACTTTTGACCACTACTGTACATCGCAGTTCTTTTTAATTACATACTTTTAAATAATATAATCTCTTTAAAAAACACAATTCGTATCTACAGCAGACTATTTAAATTTCTACATTACATAAGCATTTTTTATGATGAGAATTTTGTCACCGTTGACAAACTCCTTGAAAAGAAAAACGCAAAAAAATCAGTTTTGGATATATAAAACAAATCTAAATTTAAATAAAGCATGGATAAGTATGAAACGTGTTCAAACAAAAGACTCATAGGCGGAATGCATTTTTGAGCATTCTTAACAACACCGATAAGCCTACGTACATACAAGAGTGCACCACCTATTTTAAGATGATTAATGGTTGGCTGTGGCGATAGTAATTTAGGCTAATTGGCGTGTGTATACTGTAAATTATTTTGTTAACACGCTGTAACGGAATGCGTTTTTTCCCTCTCCCAGTATCAGAGTGATAAGTCCATTAAAAATGTGTTGACGAAATGTGATATTGAATTATTTTGATATAAAATCGTACATAACCTAGATCTGAATTTATTAATTAGATTATTAACATTAATTTATTATAATAAGCTTGCTGTGTTCGGTGTCGTAAACTCAGAATAATTAGTTATTTAACAGTCTGGTGTGAATGCTTACACTATCAGTAGATTCAGTCATGTTTAGTTAATTACGATGACGAGATTTCAGAGCTGCACACTCGAATAACGCTCTACAATTCCATAGGAAATCTGCACGAGTTAAATCGAAATATTTATTGTTTAAGGAGTTGAGGTGTTGCCATTGAATTCGACCCCCATTCCCATCCAACGACACTTGTATAAAATTGATACCGCAGACAATAACGCGTTATAAAATGGAACACCCTGAAGTGTGAGTGGATTGGCATCGTCACTATAAAATTCGGCCCGCAAACCGACGATAAATACCACATTTACCGCCAGAAAATATAAAATGTAATATATATGCTGATGTACGGAAAAATCAATATAGCTCGGATTAAATGCCGGTACAAAAACAAAATTTTAAAGATTACTCGCCCACTTTTACAACGCACGTAGTGTATAAGAATCGCGGGTTACATTTTCACCTCGCTCCCATCCGAAACCAATTATTCGACGGTGCCACCGGCGATGAGGACGGTACGCAAGCATATTTTCCTAGGGTGGGAAAACCCGGAGAGAGAGATATATTGCTTGAAATGTAAACGCGTCTCTCGCATCCCAACATTCCGTTACACCCTCAATCTAAAACTGCGCTTCTGGTTACGAAATACAATTTACTACGCAACTGGAAAACACCTTCCTCGCATAATTTACGGCCTTATATTTTATATGAGTGCTCCGATTTCGGAAAAATTAATTGCAAATAAATTTACGGTGTGGTCCAAATTGGTTGCCTTTAAGTGTTTCAAGTATTTGCAGTCCACATCTCAAATGTTTAAAAGGTTGATTTCTGAAAAATCTATTGGTAGATTTTAAAAAAGTGTATTAATTTATTAGATTTTTCTTCCGAGAAACGTTAAAAACTTTCTGCACACTTACTTAGTATAAGATTCAGAAAGAAATAAGTACAATACTTAAAATTTCGAGACAATATGTTGAACTTTTTTATTTCAAATAAATGAATTTGCCTTTAAAAATGTCAGTATAAATATATAATTAGTGATAATAAATTATCTTTGGCCGAGATAAAACGATAAAGGATACTGAACTCAGTTTTTCTGTATCTGATCTGGAAGTATTCATAACCGACAAAATCAACCAATTTGGTACACCCTGTACTTATCTGCAATTAACCAAGAGAAATTTAATAACATTGTTTCTAACCGTGCAATTTTTTGTTTGAACAGTAATCGTTTGCGGACGATACAATAACCTGTAAAGAGTAAAATTCCTCCGGCCTCGACTCACGTGGTTTAATTAATTAATTTGTCCCGCGGACGAAGTGTTTTGTCATCGATGGGAAAAATGAGTTATACAGTTCAAGGACCTTCTAACGTTATTATAGAATAAAGATCGTTTTTGTTACATCTGTTAAAAACTAATCGATGGTATTGGAAATTAAATTAAGTTGTCAGTTTGTTGACATACTGAAACAATTTTCAGGAAATAAAATACTATGTCAGTATTATAGTTTTTTGGCGAAAAGGATTCGATTCTGCATTCTATTTTCATTAAAAATACAATATCATTTTATTTTACATTAATTTCATTAAATTGAAATAGAATTTAGAAAAAGAAAGCTTTGGGATATCCTTAAAAAAGACAATTTTATATATTTGAATAAATTTAACATAAATAGCACAATAGATAATTATTTTATTTTATTATTATTTAAAACAATTTGAAGCTACTTGTTATTTTTGCAACCTCAAAGGCGGAGATATTTACACAGATATGAATATGTATGTCAAAAATAGAAAGAATGAAATAAATAATAAATCAATTTTTAATTAAATATAAAAACTGTAGTTATTTTGTTTTATAATAATAGTATTCATTGAATTTAAATTAAAAAATTGAATAAATCCTGCCAATATTGTTAAAAGAGTGACTTTTATAATTTTCAATATCTGAATAAAATTTTAGTACAATGGGCTCGAATATTATTTCGCTCTGATATGAAATATATATAAATTAAAGCAGCAATTTTTAAATTGAAAATTTTTACGTTTAGAGGTTAGTTCATATAAATAAAGTGATGACTATTAAATTATAATTATTAAACAGTTACTAGTTTCCAATTAAATTATCTAATATAAGTTTTCGAAGTAATTTGATACTTTTTTATAGTTGTTAATTGAAACGTCATAGGAAACATAAAACACAAAAATAAATATTTGTCTAAGGAATACAAGGAATGGAATAATTAATAAATCAATTTTTATTTTCTGTATAAAAAACGAATTTTATTAATTTAAATATAAAAATAAATTTGCTTCGAATATTAAATTACACTAAAATAAATTCAAATTAAAACAACAAAATACGTATGCCTATTTTACTTTACTTTGAATTTTTCAAAAAATAGGTCAGACTATAAAAAATAAATTAAGTACATCTTTGCAGCAACCAACAAATATTCAAATGTAAGTAAAAAGACAACTTTCATATTAAACTGCATATTATTAATGGTAATAATATTTACTTTTTGAAAACATTACCACAGACACTGACACATTTTTTTAGTTCTTACTCTCGACTTACTAACACAAAATTATTCCTTTTGAACCATAATTACCCCAAAGCAGGTAAAAAATATTATCTTAAATTAGGAAAAATAAAAAAATAGGGTATTTTGTAGTTATTAATTAAAACATCATAGGATTGTTCAGTAAACATAAAATACAGAAATAAATACGTGTGTCAGAAATAGACAGAATGAAATAAATAATAAATCAATTTTTAATTAAATATAAAAACAATAGTGTTTTGTTTCACAATAATAATATGCAGTAAGTAAATTTAAAAAAATGCATGTATCCTGCGAATATTGTAGCAAAAATGAATTTTATAATTTTAATTATAAAAATAAATTTACTTAACATTTTAATTAGCCCTGAAATATATATAATAGCAAAATGTTCATGTCTCTTTGTTGCTTTACTTTGAAGTTTTCAAAAACTTAAAAAAAGTAAATTAAATATATTTTTGTAGCAAACCAACAAACATTATTCATATATAAAAGAAAAATTAATTATCGTATTTTCATATAAAGCATTTTATTAATGTAAAACATTTTTTGATAAAAACGGCTATGAATATGTTGGAAAGGAAAGAATGAAACAACATTTGAATTTTTAAAAGAAAATACATTATTTTTTGAGTCCAAAATTCTTAATGATCAGTTTACATAAAGTTACATAAAATTTAAATAATAAATCGATTATTTTTGAAGTAGTTCATTAGTTCAGAATAAGCAAGAAATTCCTGTGTTGTGAAAACTTCTGATTCGATAGAATTAACCCTTTAGTCTCAATAAGAAAAATGTCTTTACACAAAAAAATTTCGTTTGGGCTTCCAAATTTGATAGACTTCGCCTCCGAAACTCGATGGGCTACGATATAGCTACACCACCCGTTTAATAATAAAAAAGTAATGGGAAACGGTTATTTTGTGAGCCATAATTAGCTCATAAAAAGTCCAACATTCCTGAATTCAATAAGAAAATATAGCCTTCATTTTTTTTTATTTTCGGTCCACAAGATGTTGGAAATTTTGAGCCATTTTATATTCTTTTGGGCCTTCTTCAAAATTATCTCTTTAAATTCAATAAAAAATGTAGCTATTATTTTTTGACCATTCTTTTCTTTTGGGTTTTCTTCAATCCATAAAGTGATCGATATTACTGTATTGTGTTAAAGTTTTGAATTTAATACTCAGTTCATGAAACTGTGAAAGTGGGGCCTCTACAAGAAGTCAAAAATTTTGCTTTTGTGTCAAAATTCTTTGGTTTTAAGGTGATTGAGATTGTAGTTTTACCTAAGTCTAAACATCATCTAAAATTTCAAATATTGTTTATAAAATGTAGGTAATTATTATTTTTTAACATTACAAATTTTAAATATAAACATATTTCGATTTTCAAAATTCCGGAGTAGGCCTCAGAAAAAGCCCAACACTAACTAGCGTCGACGTGTAAATATTTCGCGTGGCGACTCCGGTTATTAAAACAGAACAACTTCTGGTGGAACAACAGCATAAAAATTGATGTCAAACAGACGGGCGTCGTTAAAATGCCCGTACCAAGTTCGAAACGGACAGGTGCAAAAGACAGCAGCAGTGACGGACAAACGAAAAAAAAAAAAGAAAAAATATTGTGACCTGGAAGCGAAGAATGCAATCTGGGCACTGTGTGTATGTGTGTATAGGAAGATAACCGATATAAAGAATATGGTGCGCGACTATCAAGTACCGCGTAGCGGTACGGAGTGACGTTTCCGCGTTCGTACAACCGACTGTGTCTCATTGAATAACGTTATTTAATAGTAATATACGAATACACGTTGCGGAATGCGTAATTATTAGAGTCAAAGCACTCTCTCAACGAATGCAAATCGACAATGGATTTTTCGTTTGGGCTTTTAAGGAAACGTGTCGACTTGTTTTATGATCTTGACAGGCGGGATCGTCTAATGAGTACGCGTCTGTTGATAGATACACGAAGGATTTAGATGGGTTTGCTCTTGTTCAATTTAACGATGTGAAACTGGATAAGTGAAACTGGAAAAATGTGATTAGATTCACAATCTGCCCATATTAACTTGATGCACTGTTAGGAACGTTTATTGAAACATGCCCAGTGTGATACACTGTGGCAATATTTAGCATAACGTCATTTGGTAATTTAATGATTTCGACGTATTAAAAACGCGACCGTTATGCAAAATCATATGTTAAACAACCTATTACTCAATAATTGCAAACAGAGATAAGCCCGAATATGGTAATGGTAAACTTTAGCAAACAATATTCATTACGGTTTAATAAATGAAAAATCGATGCGTTTGAAATATACATCCATTGTGTTGTCAATACTAAATTTCACTTTAAAAATATCAAATGTATCTTTTACATAATTATACAAATTGGCATTGCGGATATTGCAAATGCGCAAACGGATTAACAGTAAACAGCGATGTGACAGCTCCTGGCGTTTTTTTAATTAAGTCACTCCGATTGACTATTCAAACCATGTTTTATTTTGCCAATAATAGCGCAAACATTCTTGAATGCGAAAGCCGCAAATTCATTGATATTTTAGAGACAGGAAACTGAAACAAAGAACGTATTGTTCACACACACACACACGGTTATTACGGTTATTATCGATTGGCGAACGCGAAACCACAAAACTCGGATCAAATGCAAATGGTTTGGTGTCCTCTCAAGGTGTCATTCGGATCCGCACAGTCCCACCGTTTTACTAGATCGAAACCTACTTTCCATCGGTCTCTGTATTATTTAACGGACAATTACGAAATTGACTGAATGTGCATTGTTGGAACGAGGTTCTCTGTCTGCGGTTCGGTTAATAGATTAAACAATCGGTTTGTATCGTCGTTATGTCATGCAATTGATAGATTGCATAACCGTTTTGTCACGTGACCGTGCAGTCGCTCCAATTTTTCCTCAAGACGTCTCTCTCGTGTGTGTGTCCCGGCGTATTGTCCTTCTGAACGGTGCACGAGTGAAAATATTTTGATCTCGCGTCAGTTTCCATGGTAACCGCGATTCGCGATTGCTCATTAGAAACGACCAAGGCCAACAACTATTCGTCAATCGGTCCGAACGACATAAATTTTCGAACAATTGTTAAAATTTTCACGTCCGCCATGACGTGTACGGTGGTTTTTTGCGATGCGACCAAGAAACGACGTCCTGGCCGCCTGATGGATGGCACTGGGTACACGTTTCCCTGAAACATTGAACGAAATCACGCCTCGACGATATTTCCCGCCGGATATTGCATTAACATCCGCCTCCAGTCGGGCACCCACGCCCGAGGTCATCTTCTCCACTCTTTCACGAAACAGATACTTTCCTCTGCCTCTCGAACGTTACATGAATATACTGGCATTATGGCTAAAAATCCACACCACACCAGCCAAAATGCCCTAGAGGTTTAGGGTTGCCTTATTTTTTATTCTTTCCGTTAGATTAGGACAGAATTTAATAATACCTTAATAAAAAAATACATATCACTCTCTAAAAGAACAGTAAAAGAAAAGAACGTTATAAACAATAATTTGCAGGCACATAATTAAAACAAAAATTTTAAAATTTACTGTACAAATTTATATTTTGACGTATATCCTTTGTTTTTTATTACTTCAGCACACGTATGTATCTTAATAGGAATAAATTTCGATGACTAAATATTTAATTTTACATTTTTACTTCTATATACGATTAAGATAAATATTACAGGAAAACTATTTAAAATGATCAAACAAGTTAATCTACTTGATATTTCCTTGTATTTGGAATGGTTTTATTGCGGAAACTTCCTTAAATTTCTTCATCATTCAGTAATATAGTATATTCATATACTATTTGATTCATAATGATAATATTCCAAACAGAAACTAGACCACCTCCCATCATTTTACTGTTATATGAATTAGATTCTTCTCTTAAATTTTTGGCGTTCGCTTGTGGATTGAACACCTAGTTATACTGTCTGCTGGAGTAAAGGATGGGTGTACGAACACGGGTGGTACACTACAAAAATGCACTTGAGTTTGATAGGTTTATTACTCACTGTGATACACATGGAAGCTGATCCAGACGGAGGAGTACGGACGAGAGTTGACTTAGAGTGACTGAGAGTGACTAAGAGAGACTAAGAGAGACTAAGAGAGACTAAGAGAGACTAAGAGAGACTAAGAGAGACTAAGAGTGACTGGGCCGTGATTGAGACGGATGACAGACTGAGAGGTCGAGTCAGGGCGCTAAGGCTATTTAAAGGGTGTCCAGGCACTTCCACATCTGGTGGGCCTTCGTGGAACACGCACTTTCTAACGCCACACATGTGTGCCTCAAAGGACAGCACTTTCTACATCTGGCAAGTCCTCTCGGTACTCCACATCTGGCGAAGCTTCCCGGAATACAGAGTTCAAAACATCATAAAATGTAACAACGCTAAAGAACCCAGCAAAACACAATTCGAGAAATTTCCGTGGGGCCTGGGCCCTACAAATTTATTAATTAAAACAAATATTTTAAAATATTTATTGAATATTTCTGAATATTCTAAATACCGTTGAGATAAGAAAACCACTTAATACAAACTAACAAGTTAATCTACTTGAGTTCACCCTGTGTTTTAAGTCGTCTTACTGAAACTTCCTTTAATTAGACAAAATTCCTTCAACATTCAGTAATATAATAATTCGTATGTTATTTAATTCATAATACTATGTATTCTAAACAGAAACTAGAGCACCCCCATCATTTTACTGTCATCTGAATTAAATTCTTCATCAATTTTTCTCAAATTTATCAATTAAAACAAATATTTTAAAATATTTATTGATATAACTTATATTTTGTCGAATATCCTTCCCTTTTATTACTTCATCACACCTTCATGACATTGATTTACTAAAATATCAGTCATCTCCTAGAGGGAATAGAACTGAATTAAATTAAATTTTTGACTTTGCATTATCACTTCAATATTTCTGAATATACTAAATACCGTTGAGATAAGGACAGCAAGAAAACTACTTAATACAAACCAACATGTTACCCTACTTCAATTCACCCTGTGTTTTAAGTCGTGTTACTGAAACTTCCTTTAATTAGACAAAATTTCTTCATCATTCAGTAATATAATAATTCGTAATATTTCGTTACTTAATACATAATACTATATATTCTAAACAAAAACTAGACCACAACCCCCATTTTTACTGTCATCTGAATTAAATTCTTCATCAAGTTCTCTTAAATTTATCAATTAAAACAAATATTTTAAAATATTTATTGACATAACTTATATTTTGTCGAATATCCTTTGTTTTTTATTACTTCATCACACCGTGACATTGATTTCCTAAAATATCTGTCATCTCCTAATAGGAATAAAATTGGATGACTCTAAATTTTTGACTTTGCGTTATCACTTTAATATTTCTGAATATTCTAAATACTGTTGAGATAAGGACAGCAAGAAAACCACTTAATATAAAACTAACAAGTTTCCCTACTTCAGCACACCTTCGTGACATTTATTTACAAAGATGTCTGTCATCTTCTAACAGGAATAGATTTGGATCACTAAATATTTGATTTTATATTTTTACATCTACATTTCTGAATATTCTAAATAGCCTTGAGATAAGGACCACAAGAAAACTACTTAATACAAACTAACAAGTTATCCTACTTAAGTTCACCCTGTGGTTTAAATCGTTATCTTGCTGAAACTTTCTTGACTTACATAAAATATCTTGTTGTAAGTACAAATAATTTTTATAACAATAAAAAATAACAATAGAAAAATGTGAAATGTCCAGAAATATTTTGAACAGTTACGCTTTATGGGATTAAAAAACCATAAATTTGGATATTAGTATAATTTGTGATAATAACAGATTAATTCAAAATTTGAAGAGTTTTTTTTTTTCATCCAAAAAAACCTTATTTTATATTTTGAATTTTAACAACAATTTGAATTTAAAAATAATTTAAAAAGTAAAATATACTCCAATTTAAAGATTATTATAATTAAATTTACGCAAATTTTAATTTCTACGTGTGATATAATTTATGTAGAATAAAATTTTTAATTAAAAAAAAAAAACATATTTTGATGTTGAGGGTGTCAGATCACGGTGCGTCGCAACAGACCGAACTGGCAGCGCTAATCAACTAGATTAACAGCCATTAAGTCCCCGATACAAGTACATTCTCCTCATATTGTTCAGCCATTGGTCGGCTTGCATTCAGTCGGTACCGATCGTGCGCAATTATCCGGCAAATACACCTATATCCAACTTTTATCGTGACCCTGTTTATTTGGAAAAATCCGAATCGCCAATAATTAACATTAATAATATCTGGATGTAAAATAAACAGTTGTGTGAGTATGTGCGCGCGGACTTTGTCCGGTGCACACACTCAAGTAAACAAACAAACAAAGACATCCTTCCGGCGAGAATCAAAGCGAGCGGCCACTTGAAGGCAATCATCGATTAATTACGGGTATTAATCGCATGACGGTACACGTCGCAATTCGAATTTCAACTGATCCTTTAAATTTGTTTACGTGACATTGTTTATATAACTTCTAATAACAAAACACTGGCGTCGTTCTCAATGCCAAATGTGTCTCATCACGTTAGCGATGTCGTTTTGCACGAGGCACGTGTTTTGCAATAATAATGCACCGTCGATTATTAACCAATTAATGCTTATCTCGGCTTGTTACTTCGCAGGAATCCATTTTCCTGCTTGTACGAATTCAGGGTTGAACGCCGTGCCAATTTTAGATCTACTTGTTTGGAAAATAAATATTTAACGAGAATATAAAGTTTTCGGTAAACACCTAACATGTAACGCATTAAATTTCTAATAGAAATGGGTTAAGTATACAATAAACAATGATCTGTCGCAACTGTCAACATTATCATTAACGAAAACACAATGAAAAACGACTTTGAATGGAGCCGGTAGTCGGATTTGCAGAAAACCGCAATATCAGCAGAAAGTTTATCGGAGTTTACGATTGAAACCTGTTTGATTAAACACACTCTCAGATTCGCATTCAAAAGCTCGAAGCACAAACTCAGGTATTACTTGATTAAGGAGGAATATTACTTTTAAAATGATGGCTAATTTACGAAGATTATTTTACCCAATCAATATTGACGGAAAGTTTAATTTTTTTATTAAAAACAATAAATTTACGGAAAATGAAAAAAAAGGATAAAACACTGAAAATGAGAAATGTATAAATACTAAATTTTTAATTAATAAATATGTTGTTTTATTACATATTTATCATTTTCTTGACATGGCTTTTAAAATATTACATAAAATACATATTTTACTTTATCTTATAATAATTAAGTACAACAATAATAACAAAAGTAATTGCGTGAAATAAAAGAGCCGCTTGTAATTTTATGGAAATATTGAACTTTACTGAATACACGTAGTGTTTAACCTTCAAATGACAAATCAGGAAATATCTTCATCAGGCAACTTAAAATAGTAATTAGAAATATGTAAAAATAATCAAAAATATTTTACGATTGTATGTTTCAGTTTGATTATGACTTTTAAATTTTACTAATTTTTTGTTATGTTTTTATGGAACATGAAATTTATTATTTGAAATTAATGAATTTCGGATTTACCAAGTTATATAAAAGTTATTAAAGCTTTTTTGATCAGAATTTATTTTTATAATAAATAATTAAAAAAAAATATATGTCCCCGAAAGATCTGTACAGATTTTTACCACAAATTCTCGTCTTATCTTAGTAAAAATGTTCACACTTACGAAGATACAGAGCGTAGAAGTTAATAATCTTTTTCAATTATTTTTATGGGGTAATGCAGATCAATAAATATTGAAGAAATTACTGAGATGCATTTGAGATTCAGTTAAAATTTTAATCTTTGTGTACATGAAAACGGTGGTTAAGTTGACACTTGCTTAATGTGCTCTTTACATCATTAATAAAATTCACATTTTTTCATACTTATTTCATTGGTGTCTTTTAATTATATTATTCTGTCCTACAGACATTGTAAAGTGAATGACAAAAAAGTTATGACGATTTTCATATGTTTTTTACGCTGTACGTGGTGCCCTTTACATCATGTATCAAATTTGTTACATATTTGACAAAGTAATAACAATAAATGAAAATATTTCCATAATATTAAAAATAACGACTATTATTAAGAATAAAAAGAAAAAATACGAAACAAAAGTAGCGTTAATATTCCGTGAATCTTTTCTACAAGTCTGTATTTTTAGAATGCCTTAATTAAAGATGCAATTTTGTTTATGGCGTCTTTTAATTACAATAGTTCGTTTCTCGCTTTATTAAAGGCAAACAATTTTAATGAGCTTCTAAAGTTAGATTATTAGTTTTTAAAATTTTAAAAAAACTGAATTACTTGAACGTTATTAGATGAACTTTTGATTGAAAACACTTAAAAGTTTGAACTTAAAAAGTTTGATGCACAATTACCAATAGATTGATAACTTTACGTATATGATTTGTTTTTATTTTTTTAGAGGAAGAACTCATTTGATGAAAATCGTAACATGAACTTCTTGTAATAAAATAATTTTTACCTTTTGAAATTTTCATGTGTATATTTAAAACTGATAAAATTTAAATATATTTTAATATTTAGTTTATTTCTCGTATTTCAGAAACACACAAAAATTTTATGTAGCTCTGGGGTTACAAAATATTAAAAAAGGTTTGCAGTTTAAATATTGATTTCAGCGTTATTAAACTTATTTAATTGAAAACAATTTAAAAACTTAAAGTTGAATCGAAATAATTTGCCAACTTTAAGTGAGAGAGTGATCTATTTTAAGTTTAATGAAGAAAAAGAACAATTTTGATTTAGTTCATTTTTCTGTATATTACAAATTTTATTATACTTTTGTAATTACCGTTATTGGCATTATGGCCTTAAAATTGTTTAAAGTCCCTTTCCAACCCCATTAAGCTGGTTACAACAACTATAGTATAGTACAGTTGGCAGCTTACAGCAAAGTTGCCCGTGAATTTTCCGATACGTCCGAAATTTCCCGCAGGTCGCCCCTCGGAGAGTATTCCGCCCACATCGAAACGGAAACCGAAACCCGGCAACCGTAGTTTGCGTTCCAAGGGCCGAATGGATGGACGGACGGTCCTTGGAGGGGTGGCGGGCTCTTGACCCGCCGTGTGTGCGTAACTTAAAACGGGTGTCCCGGGTGGAACGCGTGTGGGCTCGCACCCGCATCGGTCGTTGGGTGGCCGGGACACTATCCGTCTCTCCCTTCGACTTCCACGCGGTTTCTCTCCGGGTCGTTCTTCACGGACGGCAGGAGTATCGGATGTAATTCAACGGCCATTTATATTAAACGAACGGTAATTAATATCGGCTGGGGGCACTGTGTCAACTGCGACCGGCGCGTCGGTTCACTTCGCCCGGTACCAGTTTGGATTGTTGCGTGGATACGGTTTCACGATGCCACAATTTTCGGATGGGATTACCAAATGTTTTTACTCGTATTAAAAATGATCAGTTTCTCAAGAAAAACTAAAAACTAATTAATAAATAAATAAAAGTATGCCATTTAAGCAATCAAGGACAATTTTTTAAAAGCGCATCCACCAAAATTGCCAAACACCTCAAAAAGGACCCAATGTGCGCAGCAGGAAATGTATTCGGGAACCGATGCGGCGCAAGCGGCACATTATTCCCGACGGACGATAAGAACTGAATAGAGCGAGGAGTTCCGGGAAAATATGAACGGGAGGTAGAGAGTACGGGATTAACTCCGATGCACACGGCCGAAAAACGACACACACACTTCCCTCCGGCCAACCTGACCGACAGATGCTTTCATTTCTCGCATCCCGTTCCTTTGTTCCTTTCGTTTCGTCGGAGTAGTTAGCGTGTCGTGGGGGTGGTGGTGGTGTATTTCCAGACCCAAAACTGGGCATCTTTTGAAGTGAATAAAAATTAATTATGTATTTAATAAATCACAATAAGAATGGCATTATATAACATATTGCAAATATTTACATTCAAAATAAGTTTTAACAAGTAATGTAATTTTCTACATAAATTAAATAAAATAGCATCAACAACAGTACTTATAAACCAGTAATAAAACATTATCAAGTTCCTTGTGAAATTAATTAAACAAAATTAATTAAAATTAAAAGAAAAAAACAAAATGTTAACTGTTACATTTTTCCAATTAGTGTTTAATCGTCCCCCTTGCTCTAAGAAATTCTTCCACCCTCGTACTCAAAATAGTTAGTAAAAGAATAAATTATTGATCCATAGCTTGCCATTCTTCCCTCAGTTTTCTCCAAATTTTGAGACTGGTGATTTCAAGGGCAAATTTGTCTTTGAAGAGAGTCTCATATATTCAATTAGTTTGAAATCTGGTGAACACGGTGGTTACGAGAATTTGCAACGTTAAATTTGTAAAACTCACACGGTGAGATCGAGAATTATCGTCTACAAAAACGAATCCTTTTCCAAATTCTTTAGCAAAAGGAATAATAAATAATTATATAAAAATTTAAAGTTGGCAGTTATAGAGATTGCAGATTGAAGTGAAAACTTTTAGTATTAAAATTTGAAATTTCATAATGTTTGAATTAAATTTATCAACATCAATCTGGTTTTTATTTTATGCATGTTTATATGTTTTTTCATTATTTAAATATATTACGAGCTGTACAAGATCATGATAAAATATAAATACAATTCAATTGAAATAAGAATTAATATACAATCATATTATTTATGGATAGTATTTGTAATAGTACGTATAAATTTCAATGTACTTGATTTTTAATATTATTTTAATTGTTTGCATCATTGTCATCATTAATTTCAACAATACTTAGACTTTTTGTATTTTCAAATATTTCATTTTGTTCTAAAAAAGATACAATAGGCTTATGGTAACTGAAGTAAGAAATGAAAATGTTTAAATCAAATTTAAGTATCGCGTAAAAGAGGCATCGATTGTCGTTTTATGTTTCCGATAATTGGACATATTTAAATAAATTTATCACTAAATCCATTCAATTTCACTTATAAGATATACACGGCACTACACGTCAACTGTATAGCTACAGATATACTGGTATAAGCATGTCAGTGTCGCGAACGTACGAAAAAGTGTCTAAGGCGCACAGCACACTGCGCGTGCGCCAGTCATGAGCATATCAATGACGCGAATGCATAATATTTCCCTACCAAAAAGTAGCCAATGCGGCGTTTTCACTTCTAAAAATACATTAAATCTATTATTATTTGTTAGGAAAGACTAATTTTCAGATTACACACTTTTGTTGGCGGTATAAAAAGCAAGTATATTTTAGTTTTGCTTAATGAATATCCCTCCTTCGATTGTAATTGGAACCAAAATATGTTCAACCAGTCACTTGATTTCAATACTGATTTTGAACGATCACTGCATTAGTAAAATTTTACCTGATTTCAAAATGCTGTAACTCACCCTCTAGTTTCGGGATTTTATTCTTAAGATCTAGTTTTCGGGCACCTCTTGAAATGCCTGCAGACACACAGTTTGTTGGTCTGGTAACCGAGATTACCAGCCAAATCAACAACTTTTTTCTTTTGTCTGAATTTATTAACAAAAGAAGGACGAGCGTGTCGGTGACGCGAACTCATAAGATTTTCCCCTACCAAAAAAGTGCCCAACGCGACTAAAGAAGTATTCACTTCAAAAATAAAATAAATTTAAGATATTAATCGTCCAGAGCTACAAATATTCAAATATTTCTGATCAAAAAGAAGTAAAAAGATTTTAGTTTCTATTTAATTTAGGAAATTCAAAAGACATGCAGTGTAATTAAATGTACCACCCGGTACTCGGGTGATCAAATACTGAAGGTTGCCGGCAGTCAGTGAAATTGTTCAGAAAAAAAATCACCAAAATCAATTGATTATTTATCTTAAAAATTATTGCCTTATTTTTTATTATCTAGTTGTATTTCTAGTAGTGATGGTAATTTAAAAATATAAAACCATATAACTTCATTTAAATTTTTTCGACTAATTTTAATTTAACTATAATATCGTCATCCAATGACATTTAGAGAAATAAAAAGGAACTGCAAAATTGCAACAGAGAAGACTCTCCTATAATTTGTGACTCTGAAACCTTGAAACACTTGCAGAATATTAAACAAAAAGTCGACTCATCCTAACTAAAACCACAAACGGACTAGAAATAACACATACAATTGTTTAGTACTACAAATTGCAATTACTAACATCAATTCTCCGAAACAATAATATTAAACAATTACGGAGAAATATTTATGAAAAAAAAAAAACTGTGTTATCATCAATCCGCAGAATTTTCGCCCAGACTCCCACGGCGTGTCATCGTCGCTGTGCCTTTTTCGCCCCCAATTCTCGCGATTCCCTTTCGCGCGACGTTCGCCTGATTTACGGGCCGCGCCACAATCTGCTCGGTTCCGGGACGCACTCCCGAAAACCTCTCGCCCTGGCCTCCCACACGCGCCCTCTCACCCCGTGTTTCGTGACGTTTTTCCGTGCGGCGATTTTCATCTACGTCACATGTTTTTCCATCGCGCGATGTTGGCGGCGTGACGTAAAATGTAAATACCGAACGTCGACGGACGTCGTGACGCGAACGGCGAATATCAGATCGTATCTGGGCGCACAATTGTTTTGTTTCGTTTTTTTCCTGTGATGGGCGTAAATTACCACTCAGTTTTTATTAACGCGTGAATATAAATAAAATCGTCGATGTCTGATTTTGTGACACCGTTCCTAGTATATTATTCATTAGCTGTGTAAATAAGCGTACAAAATCGTTTGTATAACGTGCGTCACAATTCGAATAAACACAATTATTTTAATTTCATAGCGAAAAAACAAGCCATGAACGTGGGGGCCGGTGATAATTTTAATCGAGGGGATTAACATGAGAATGGGAAGCTTCCGAGAGGGTGCGTGGGCGCATCTTGGCGCCCACGTATCCGACCATGCCGCCCCGCACCTTTCAACTTTCGAAAAAGCTCTCGAAGTAAATGACGTGTAAGATATTAAAACATTAAATTCCACGAGTGGCTGTGCCTTAAACAAACCCATTGTCAAGCCGTTATATATTTTTATACATCATGCGCTTTCTCCATCGAGTAAAAAAACTTAATATAAAATTCATATTTTTACAGTTCATTTAAAATTCGCTTAATGGATAGGGTATGGCCGGGGGTAAATCGAAAATTGGCGAAATAAGCGGAGCAACTGGTTTTTTATTATAATATTATAATTAATCGCCCGATTTCAAATTTATGTTTATGTATTACTCAGATTTTATTTTTAATGAAATGAAGTACATATTTTGAATAATAAAATAAATTCAATATCAGTTTATGTTCATTTGTATTAGTTATTAAATGATTTTAATACTAAGTTATATTATACTCCATTAATTTGAAATTTTTAATATTTTTTTATATTGTGGGGTTATAAAAAATCGACCAATATCATACTATCAATTATTTTTGTTTTGTATAAAATACCATTTTGTGAATTAAAATAGCATGAGTAGTGTTATAGATATAATCAATTTATTTAGTGTTAATACATTTTCAGTAACAATATTTCAAGAATATTTGAATATTTTATTATAAATTATATTTTGGAGGCTAGTATGAGAAGATTTGCATTATTCAGCTTAATTTTACTAAGGTCTCTAAGATCCATTATTTTTATTCAGCTAAACTTTCAAATTAATTTGAAATATTTTTAAAATTTTACATTTACATTTTTTCTAAATCCACATTAAATTTGTAGTTTGTAAAAAGTATCGGAAATTATAAATTATAAAATATTATTTTAAAATACTAAAAAGTGAAAACCATCTCAAACTAAATAATTAATATAATAAATTTAAAAAAATTCTATAAAATTAAAGAAGTTGAGTTTGAGAATCCAAAAAAATTGAGTAGTAAAGTGTATAAATTGGAGAATTTATTTATATTTTTCTCAATGACATATTAAAAATTGCTTTATAAAAAATATTGAAATTTAAACCAAAAATAAAAAAATCAAATTAAAAACATAATAAATTTAAACTAATTTATATCAAAGGAAATAAATTTAAAAAAAAAATTGAAGAACGAGTAAGCAGATTGAAAATAATATAAAAATAATCTCTATTTTTTTTGTTAAAATATTTAAAAATTCTGTTATAAATGATAATTTATATGCACCATTGAAGAAATTTGAATATTTTGTTAATTTTGATGTATTGTTTAAACTTTTTTAGGTATATCAGTTTTCCTTTAATTTCTTAATTATTATTTTTAGCTATCTATAATAATTTATTGCAATTTAAAAAAACCTTTTCAATAAGATAAATGAAATTGAGATTAGTCTTAATTTTTGGTATAATCATATTAAAAATTGCATTGGAAAGTAATGGAATTTGGAGACATTAAAAATTGAAGGAGTAGATAGACTGAAAATAATAAAAAATCACTTTAATTTTTTAATAAAATATTTTAAAATTCTGTTATAAATGAGAAATTATTCGATATTTGAACAAATTATAATTTTTTGCTAATTCTGATACATTATTTAAACTTCCCTTGTTTTAACATTTTTTTTAAATTTCTTAATATTTGTTTTACCTATTAATATCATTTATTTATAAAATGCTTTCTCATCGTTTTTAAATATTAAAAAATGCAATTTAAACTTCATATAAAAAAATTAAAAATCTAATTAATATAATAAATTTTCAATAAAATCAAGAAGAATATTAAAAAAATCCTAATAGAACATCTAATAACTTTAAACTAATATGTATCAAATCAAAGACATTAAAAAATAAAGAACAAGTAGACTGACTGAAAATAATAAAAAAATTACTTAAATTTTTTATTATAATATTTAAAAATTGTCTTATAAATGAGAATTTATAGAATCTTTGAACAAATACGAAACAACGAATTTTTTCTTAATTTTGATCCATTATTTAAATTTTTTTAGTTTTAAGAGTTTTGTTTAAATTTCTTTACCTAATTATAATATTTTTTTTATTTTATATATTCTCATCGATTTTAATTATTAAATTAAATTAGTAGAATTAAAAATTATTTAATTGTAATTTAAAAAAATCAATAAAATTGGAGAAGTTGAGTTTGGAAATCCAAATTGAGTAGTAAAGCATATAAATTGAAGAATCTACGAAATCATCAGAAGTGAATTGAAAAACGGAAAATTCTCAAGTTTTCCTTTTTGCTTCGGGCGCGCGAACGATGGGAAAAATCGAGATCGCGAAAACGGCTAAACGACAATAAAAAAAGACGGAGGGCGTAGCCGGCAACAGAACAAAACGAAACGGAGAGTCTCTCTCTTCGGGTTGAAAATAACGCCTTATCGGATTTAATTCCGGTAGGGCCGACCCCGGAACCGACACAGTGCGACACCTCATCTACATGCAAATGAGATAATGTTTGGTTACGGCGAAACGAGATAACCTCCTCGCGAACGCACCGATATGTTGGCAATTCGCCGAACAAAGACGTATACAGTGGCGTCGCGCTAACACGCTAATAGTTCAATCATTAACACGGGACGCCGTTAAATTTGCAATTATGCCGGTGTTCGCATTCCCGGGATTATTATAAATTCATTTTCCCACCGTACGGTGGATATAATATTCGTCGTCGGGCTACTACAATATGTATCACTACCAACGGGAGGGTGAGACGTTGTCAATTTTAAATAATTCATACATCAAATTGATTCAGAAATTTGAATATGTAAGGACTTATTACGCTAATTTACACAGTAATATTTTTAATGTGACACAAAAAAGTCATATTTTCAAGAACAAATATAATTAATCTTTAATTGTTCTTTCCATATTTTCCTATTTTCAAGATTTAAAAATCACTAAAAGCTCATCGAAGTTCATGATTTGTAATTTGGCTGAAGTTTTTTTACCAATATTTTGAACCCATATTCATGCCTTATACCACTTTTAACTTTCTTTCCTGTATATTTTCATTCAAGGAAAGATTTCCACATCCTCCTTATATTATTTTATTGAATAATTAACTTTCAGTGGGGAGAAAAATTGTTCTCCACAGAAAAGGGAAATAATAAAATATGATAAATATAGTCTAAATATTGTTGTTGTTGCTAAAAGCGGATGAAAGAAAAATGATTTACAATATTATTAACAAATTTAAAATGATACATTCTTTTGAAAATACAATAAGAAAACGTTCTAACAGAAAACCAACTTCTTTTATAGACAGACAAATTGGAACTCCTTTCTTGTCCACTAGGCAAATAAAAAATGAATTCAGCCATACAATGCACAGGTATTGTTCCACTGATCTAGTTCAACAATTAGATGACTGAATGAACTAGCAAGGATGTATTTCAGAAAATAAACTATTAATATCAAACAAAAATATTCGATCAAGATTGCACAGATATATATTAGTTATTCTCCACAATTTTGTACTTTGGAGTGATAAAGCTAACATCAGTAACCTTTACAAAAATTAGTGGTGACATGGACTATTTCGTTTATAGAGATATAATGAAAGAAAATAGTTTAATTGAATTGTTTAAATTTTAAACTACCTAAAGTGTCCTATTTCTGTGATCATTAATATACAGCGAGTCCCTTAATTAATTGAGTGCAGAGAAATTAACCATTTATTCTTGACCTCATTTACCTAAACATTTGCCTATATACCAATATACTTCCTAAAAGAAATACAGGCCTTCAAAGATCCTTCCAGTTGGAAGTAACTAAACTAAAATTCTAAATCAATTTTGAATTTTTAATATTTATGCTTGAATTTTAAATATATATCTCCTAGAATTAATGAGGTGAAACTTCAAAATTGATTTTGCTTGGAAACAATGCATGCTATCAACAAAAGGTCTACTTTTAGGCAAATAACTCATCAACATTGCCAATTAGATAGATATGTCTATGCAAAAGACAAAATTCTAAAAGATTCTTAACGTTTGAAAAACAAAAAATTATCGTATTTTTACAATTAATTTCTCATAGTTACCCAACTACTATAGTTATGATGTGATACAACTATCAGGAGAACCTAAATATTTGCTTATATACCAATATACTTCCTAAGGAAAATACAAGTCTTCAAAGTACCTTCCAGCTGCTTTAATGCTTTTAGTAACTAATCTGACAAAATTCTAAATCAATTTTGATTTTTTAATATTTATGCTTGAATTTTAAATTTATTTATTATTATATTAGAATATTCGATCTCCTAGAATTAATGAGGTGAAACTTCAAAATTGATTTTGCTTGGAAACGATGCATGCTATCAACAAGAGGACTATTTTTAGGCAAAAGCTTTTAAAATTTCATATTGTAATGTCAAAGTTAAAATAAACTTACAAAAAAGTTACAAAAGGAATTTTAAGCTCCTCACCCCTTCCAATATCCTTGCTGAAATGTTTTTAATACATTTGAAACCTATTTTGTTACTCTAGCTTTGTTAATTTCAGTGACCAACCTTTGAAAGCCTCTCTTAGGAAGGTATATAGGTAAATTGGGTCGAATCAGTTTATTTCGTGGTCAAAAATATGTGGTTAATTTTTGTGCACTCAATTTAAGCACTATCATCAAGAATACTTTCCCCTAATTCAGAAGCTTTATTATGAAGAATAAAGTGATGATTTTATTGCTATGAAAACAAAGCATCAGAAACATTGAAAAAAAAAGTGTTGATGGACATGTATGACTTAACAACAATATTTTAATCTGAGATATAGCACTATAATGCATTTTTTCAGCCAAATGACTTCAAAATTGCAAAAGACCAAATTCTGAAAGAATATTAAAGCTTAAAAAACAAAAAATAACCGTATTTTTACAATTAATTTCTCATAGTTACCCAATTACTATAGTTATGTGGTACAAGTGTTAGGAGAAAACTCAAATTTTTTAATTGTCCTGAAAATTACCACCTTCACCACTTGGGTTTTAAAGAGTGTGTATGAAATAACTCTAACTAACTGAATGTGCAAACTATTGTTGTCTAATTTTTAAATGGTCAAATTGTACGCAAACCAGAAGCTGTTGAATGGCACAATTTACAGTAATCGTGCCCGGTCGCAATGTTTAAAATAACAAACACATTGTGCCCGATTATCGATGGCATTAATTGCGAGGAAGTGAAATGCGAAAGAGAAATTAGGAGCGTTACATTTTACTCAATTCTGGCCACAGTGGAATTGATGGCGTGTGAACTCACCAATTCCGTACGCTGATTGACGTTTCTCCCGTTCAATAATATACATGCGTCGAGGAATAAATAGTAAAAGGTCAATATTTTCCTTAATTGTTTGGCGAACACAAGCAGGTATTACTTTCTACTCGACATCGCCATCGCCCGATTGTGTGATTGTGTTCCTTTTGTTGATACGTAATAATTATTGACAGATGAATGCGGTACGATTCCCAGAGTTTCGTTTCTGCGATTCACAACATTTAGCCCGTTTTTGTTTGCTCCCATTAACATAATTAGATGCAATGTTTTACGGAACGGAACATGTGTCCGTTTATCATAATAAATCAGATTGTACACGCAAGACGAGCCGGCGACCGAGGAATTTGTAACTGAGACGCTTTCTCTTCCTTTATTGCCGAGAAATTGTGTGGGCGCGTTTAATAACTATTTGTTTAAGCCGATCAAAGTATCTGTTTCGTAATATGGTAATTGTTACGATTCACAGCAGCGTAAGTGCCGTCTTCTGACTCGACGACTTCTTGAGGGCCATTCGGAACTAGCTCGAGACATAAACACGGACCATTCTCAATTCGGGCACATGTGGAATTTCAGAATGAATTATTTAGTTTATTAGTTGGTAACAAAGTTGGCAAAAATGAATATTTTTTAAAACTATGCAACAAAATATTTAATTTATTTTTAACATAAATTTATCGGAAACTTGTAAACAATTCTTTTCTGTGAGTCGAAGTTCAGACTCAAAAAAATATCAAATAAAAAATACTAAATAAAAAAATATATATTAATACATACGTCATAAAATGTATACAGTACGTTATTTATGAAATATAATATACTAAATTTTTTGTTTTCAATGTTATTTCACTTATGTTTATATAATAAATAATCTTTGATTCAAAATTCAGCCCAATGAAAAAATTTTACAAAAAATAAAATTAAAATAACAAAACCTGTGCTTATTTTGTCAGATTTCCATACAATAAAAAAACTTAAAGGTTCATTGATTTCATAAAATACTGTGCACATTTTTTTAAAATATTTTTAATAGTTTTTCAAGGATGTTTTCTGCAATTTTAAAAATTTTTCACACTTATAATGAAAACTATTTATAATATTTATATTTCAATTCGGGCACATGTGAAATTTCAGAATGAATTATTTAGTTTATTAGTTTGTAACAAAGTTGTCAAAAATGAATATTTTTTAAAACTATGCAACATATTATTTAATTTATTTTTGACATAAATTTATTAAAAACTCTTAAACAATTTATTTCTGTGAGTCGATGTTCAGACTCAAAAAAATAACAATTAAAATATACTAAATAAAAAAATATATATTAATACATACGTCATAAAATGTATACAGTACGAAAAGAGTTTGTTCCATCTGAATCCTGAAAGACACATCATCTACAATAGAGACTGTGAGTCTCCCACTATGTGATTGATTGGTTAATTTCAAAAAGTACTTTTTGCACATTTTATTTAAATATTTTTAATACTTTTTCAAGAATGCTTTCTGTAATTTTAAAAATTTTTCTCGCGTATAATGAAAACTATTTATAGTATTTATATTAATAAATAATCTTTCAGCCAAAATTCAGCACAATAAAAAGATTATATAAACATACTTTAAACTAACAACAAATTTTTTATTGTTAGATTTCCACTAAACAAAAATAGCAGAAAAGTCAATAAAAACATTTTCAGCTTATATTGAAAAATATTTAAATTTTATTGTACATTAATATCCAAAATTTACAATAGCAAAATATATGTTTGTTTTGTGTGTTTTCCATAAAAATAAATATGTGCAGATTTATTTTTGAAATATTTTTTGATACTTACAAGGTTTGTTTTATTTATATATTTTTTTCACTTATAGTTAAAACATATTTGGTATTAAATTTACCATAACAAAAAAAATTATAAACCTATTTAAACATTAAATTTTAGATTTGTTAGATTTCCACAAAATATAAATTATAGAGAAACCAATAAAAATGGTTTTCTAGTTTATATATTATATTATATTATATATATATATATTATATATAAACTAGAAAACCATTTTTATTGGTTTCTCTATAATTTATATTTTGTGGATAGGTTAGCGACTGTTAATCTGTCTTTTTAGTTTGATTAAAACACTAAATTCACAATAATACGCTTTATTACAACAAACGTACTTTAACCCTCGACATCTAAAGCTTAACTGCCTGGTTCTTTCTTAAGAACTGCCCCGAATATTAAATGTAAACAAATACTTCAGATTTGCTTATAAAACAAAACTAGTCTAAATAGATGTGAGCATGTCGCATCGGTCCATCGGTGAAGGTGATGACGTAAGCTAACATATATAAATAATATTTAATATTAATAATTAATCTTTTATCAAAAATTTAAAATAACAAAGTCAAAGATTTATAAATATCATAATATTTTACGTTAATAAGCTACTTTTTAACAAAAATTCTATCCACTAAAGAAATTTTATATAAACTTATTGATACTAGTAAAAACTTAAAAACTAGTCAAATTAAGACCTAAAAAGAAGTGTACATAATTCTTTTTCAAACATTTGAATCATTTTTTAAGCATTTCTAAATATTTTATATTAATAAGCAATATTGCGAAAAACTTAGTCCAGTAAAGAGATTTTATTTAAATTAATATATTTTATTCTAGTCAAATGTTACATAAAGGGCTCACGAAATTTTATAAATTACAATTTAAAATTCAGAACACTAATACACTGAGAGTGTTTGTTCTTGCAAAAATTGTATATATGTTATATATTGTTTTATTTTTAGACTTGTTACTATTGTTAATTGTGCATACAATCTTAAACTTTTATTTTGTAACCTATTTAACTAAAAAAATAATAAATTACGACAAAATAAAAATTTGAAAGCACAAATTTGATATAATAAATTCGTTTAAAGATGTTCTTGACACAGTTTTTTTTTCACTCAAAATAGTTTCTACAATGCAATTTATTTATTATTAAAATTAATATATTTTATTCTAGTCAAATGTCTAATTAATTATTACGTAATGGTCTCATAAAATTTAATAAATTACTATCACTCGAAATTCCAATGACTGATGTATTAAAACACAGTCGACAAAATAAAAAACTAAAAACATATTTGGTACAATAAATTAGTTCAATTTCTTAAAAATAATAAATTATTTGATGTTCTTTACTCAGTGTATATTTATTTATTTTTTTGTTCGATGTATTAATATTATTAAAAAAATATGAAACGTTTAGTTTTTCCATCATTGTACTATTAATGACTTCTGGTATAAAGAGAGTATGATAATGTTCCTATTAAAAAGATAAAACGATTTGAAAATCAGGGTGTTTTTGAATAACGATTTGCACAAACCATTATTAAACATTTATTTAATCATCGATAGTCGAGTAATATTGGTTAAACATTTCCTTATTACGGGCTACCTGTTAGCGTGGATGAAGATCTACCTGTACAGAGTCCGATAATAAATCATCGTCGGTCCGCGTCGATCTATCGGGCCGTAATCTACGATTAGATATGGGCGTAGAACCGCTGCCCATCCCCGATACATCGGCTAACTGAATTATACACCGTTTTCCAGCGACGCACACCAAATTATATTACCGAATTAAACGGCAATAACTTTATTCAATTAGATTGTTCCGATGGTGTTTATGGGATAAGTGGCGGTTTTTAACCGGGACGATTACAGGTTACAATAAGTTTGATAAACAATTGTTTTTTTTAACGCGTCGGCGTACGGTTAACGGGTGAAATGAGAGTGACATGTCCTAGAATTGCACATGCAGAAAAATGGCTTCATTAATAATTCATCGTGACGGCCGAACAAAATTGAAAATGGCAAATTAGATCAAGAAATCTAGCAATCACGGGCGAATTGAATTTCACCTCGCCGGTACAGTATCACGCGGCCACGTTCTAGATTTAATTTACAAATTAAACAGTACAAAACACATAATGGCGAGCCAGCGTTCGCGCGCTCAAAAGGTGCCTTTTCAAATTGGACGTTTCAATTGCAGGAAGCGATTTCGGATCGTTTTTTTTCTTGGTCAGTTTTCGACAGATCCGTCGATTGTTTCGCGAGACGGACCGCCGAAAGTGTTATGCAAATCGTGCAATTCGTCGGACACGAGTTCTGTATCTTTTTTAGTTCGTTCGATTTTGTAATTCGAAAGAGTGATTTATACTGAATTTTCAAAAAATAAAAATGTACTAATCTAATTTTGATTCGATAACTCGAATTTTTGATAACTCAAAGTAAATTGGTTCAGTCCAAGGTGAAAATTATGTGTAATTTTTTATTTGATAACTCAATTTATTTTTCTGCCAAATCATGGTCCCAGTTATTTATATGTATTTAAAATTTAAATATATATTATTTAGTTAAAAATTCAATTTTCAATCTCTGTTTTATTATATTTTAGAAGTTTTCTCAAGACACTGAAAACTTTAAGACACTTTAGTAAAAATTAATCTTAATTATTCGAAAACTAAATATTTTTACACTTCATTCACTTTTGAAAAAAAATATAGATTTATGATTTTGACAAAATTCAATAATTTATGAAAGCAGTTAATGTGATGTTTATGCAAATATTTACAAGAATTTAAATAGTTAAATTTTTTATACAGATTGTAAAGATAACTAAAATTTTAAGAAAAAGGTTATCTATCAATTGAATAATAGGTTATATTTAACAATTAAAAAACTAAAAAAATGAAAAACACATTCTTTTTACTTTATTATTTTTCTTCAAAGAGATAATATAACAGAAAATAAAAAAATAATCCATGTTTTATTTTTATATTATTTATTTCTTATTTTATTATTAAAATATTTAAATATTTTAAGAATTTTATTTTTCCAAAATTGGTGAAGAATTCAGATAATTTATATATTTTTTTCCTCATTAATATTTAGTAAAAAATTTTAAATTTAAAATACTTAAATTATTTTTTTCTACAAAATATAGGATGTATAGATATCCTTTATATGATTATATTTTTTTTCACTTATAGTTAAAAAATAGTTATATGTATTTATACTAATAAACAATATTTGGTATTAAATTTACCTTAATAAAAAAGATTATTATTTATTTTATTTAAACATTAAATTTTAGATTTGTTAGACTTCCACAAAATATAAATCACAGAGAAGCCAATAAAAATATTTTTCTAGTTTATATTGAAACATATATTTATATAACATAATATTTAATATTAATAGTTAATCTTTTATAAAAAATTTAAAATAACCAAGTCAAAGTTTCATAAATATCATAAAAACCTTTTGAAATATTTTTTGATATTGTAATTGTAAAGATAATCAAAATTTTAAGAAAAAGGTTATCTATTAATTGAATATTAAGTTATATTTAATAATTAAAAAACTAAAAAATTAAAAAAAACATTCCTTTTAATTTATTCTTTTTCTTCAAAGAGATAATATAACATAAAATAAAAAAATATTCCATGTTTTAGTTTAATTTTTATGTTATTTATTTCTTTTTTTATTATTAAATTATTTAAATATTTTATTTTTCCAAAATTGATGAAAAATTCAGATAATTTGTAAATCTGTTTTTCCTCATTAATATTTAATAAAAAAATAATTTTTTCTATGTATAGATCCTTTATATGATATTTTTTATATTTATTAATTTTCTTTGTATTTATTTAATTTATTAATTAATCATTTGCATGTAAAATATAAAATATTTCTGTTAATTAATAAATATAAATTAAATTATAATTACCAAGAAATGAAAAAATAAAAATTACAGAAAACCTTTTTTTCTCTTCTATAAATGAATTTTCAATTAAAAAATGTAAAATTAATGACATCAATTAAAAAATATTAAATTATAATTATCAACAATTTCAAATACAAAAATAACAGAAAAATGTTTATTAGTATAATAATATTGAAACATTTTTAATTGTTAAAAACTATTTGAGAACTTTTAATTTTTTCAAAATTGATGAAAAATTTAACCAATTTCA
Organism: Aethina tumida; assembly: GCF_024364675.1. Classification (NCBI taxonomy): domain Eukaryota; kingdom Metazoa; phylum Arthropoda; class Insecta; order Coleoptera; family Nitidulidae; genus Aethina; species Aethina tumida. The sequence continues at coordinate 14,156,557 of NC_065437.1, read as the reverse complement.
ATTTGTAATTTGTTTAATTTTTTTCGTCTCCAAGTAAATCATTAATATTAATTATTAATTTTCATGATAAATTATAATTATCAGTGATTGCAATTTTTCTATTATTGCATATTTTTATATAAATAGTAGAGGGATAAATTTCAAATTTAATGTTATTGGTAAAATCATCTTTTATATTACAATTATCATCAATTCAAATTGCAGAATTATGAAAAACTGTTTTACACATTCCCAATAAATGATAAATATTTGTTTTTTGTTCTTATTATATTTTATTTTTTTATATTTGCTATTATAAAATAAAAAATCAGCAGCAATGTCATTGCTAAAATAGTATGAATTAATAAATAATACATTTTAATTATTATCAGTTATCAAATAATAATTATAGAAAAATCGATACATTCCTAAATATTAAAAAATATTTTAAGAATTTTTATATTTTTTTAAAATAAGTGATGAATTTAGATAATTTCAATTAGTATTTTATTTTATTTTTCTCATTTTCAAGTAAATCAATAATATTAATTAATTATTAATTTAAAAAAAAACACTATCACTTAACAAAATATAGAATACAGTAATTAAGATAAAAGTTGCGGCTTCTAAAAAGTAAATAATTTAGAATAGTCTTGTTTCATTTAAATGATTAAATTTTTTATACCTTTCTTTTGTTCGTAATTAATTCATTAATTTATTGCTGCTAAACTCATTCATTAAAAATATTAAATTATAATTATCAACAATTACAGAAATTAGGTAAAACCTTTTTTTTTGCACTCTAATGAATGTATTTAATATTAGTTAAAATTTTTTTATTCAAATAGTAAGTATGAAAGTAATCTAATTTTTTATGTGATAACATATAATTTTTTTATAAAAAATTATTTATAAAAGCTGACAAATTGACAAACTTTTAACAGATTATATAAATAAAACCTTTTTCTTTTGTTATAATCAATTCTTGAAATAAGTGTGTCAATTATGAATTATATATTAATACATTCTTGTATTGTTAAGAGTAAATCTCTGTAGACAACAGTGAAAATCATAATTATAACAAGTTGAGACGTTAAATGGAAACTCAAACACCTCCTCAATTGAGGAGTCGGGGATGTCTGCGACCGAGTACGCGTCCCCGCGTCGCGACGGTCCAGAAATTGCAAAGTAATCCGATTCGTCCGTCGAGCGGCAAGAAATCGAGCCCGAACTGTCCCCTAATTGCATTACAACAGCATCTGATGAACAATTAATTCGATTATCTCACTCGAGATTTATAGAACATATTATTACTAGATATGGAAGCGGCACCGGGGGCATTTATAATTTAACCCGTAACCGCCCCCATCGACTTTACCCCCACGGATCGATCGAGTGTCGGCGGGCTCCCGTGTTTCGCCGTGCCTACGGCGATAAATTTCAGAGGGGTTGCGAATCGTATTCTTAATTATTTCGGGGCTGTTGAATAAAACACTTTGTTTATTGGGAATTAAATTACTCGTCTTAAAACCGACTTTTAGTCTTTCGGTTATTTAAACTCGACACCCACAACTGCGTTCATAAATTATAATTTCTTTGATTTAATTGTTTTATTTTCGGATTTATTCTTGGACGCGTACAAAAACTGGTTGTTGTACCGTATTCGACTGTTGAACGATTTATTTTATCGACCGCTGAGTTGTGATAAATGCGGAGATTATCCATGGGAAAAATCGGCGATTTTTTAACGTCGATCACCAACAATAACTACGAGTATGCTCCGTCTATTAATAAACGCACGCCATATGAATTATCGTACCGGATTCCGGCATAAAAAACATATTAATATAAAAACTAGTCTAATATTAAATCAGTTACAAATGATCACGATAATAACAAGCTTTTTCTTTCAACACACTTCGGGCAGCGAGTGAGCGCGTCGATCCGGTCCCCAGAACGGGTATACGGTCGTCCGTGGCGGAGCAGCACCGGTACACCGACCGATACCGAATAACTTCATTTTCCTCACGGTAATTTCAAAGATGAACTTGAAAAGAGAGAACAAACAACGCGCACAATGCTCTAAATTCCGCACCGCAAGCGGATCCAATCCCACACTTAATCGGCTTGACAAACAGGAATTTGTTCAGTTGCGTCTGGTCGCAGAGGCTTCGACTTTTTCGGTACACGCCTTTGGTTTTAATTGTCGTGCTCCGTGAATGGATAAATCTCGGTGTGTGTACGCGGTGTTGGGGGCACCGTGCAGAGAACGGCCAGAATGTTAAATATCGAGTAACATATCTCGCTAACGCGCGTTAAAATCTGATCGTCCGGTTCATTGGCTCCGATGCACGGCTTTATAATAAATCACATTCCATTGCGCAGCAAGTGGATGCCATATTCAAGTTTATATAAGTGGATTACTGTTTTTTGTTCGCGCTAATTTGCTAAAGCGCTGCTGGTAATTTCAAGGGAATTATGGCCGATGTGCAGGGGAATTAATTACAGTCGGTACTCGGGTACTGATCTAGCCGGGACACAAACAGTTTCGGTGTTTGTTAGAACGAGGTCGTCAACCCGGTATGGTACAGAAAACTTGGGTACATAGTTCGGAATCTGTCATTTCCTCGAAACAGAAACGGGAGACTGTTTTTTCCCTTCCCGGTAATTTATTTTCCAAGGCCGTTAATTAGTAGTTTCTTGTTTGCTTCTCTGCTTTGATCCGACTCTGGAATCAAATAATGTTGTTTTTATCGAAGCAAAATTGTTTTCAAGGTGATAAAAGTTAATGAAACGCCGACTGGATTAAGTTTAGTAACTTCATTGTATCTAAATTGGATTTGTCTGGTGGAGACTTCATTTTCTCATTAGTTTTTGCACGGCAAACATTTAAGTTCGCACCAGGATCAATCTGGCCATCGCATTCCTGTCTTACTTTTCTTTTTAATTAATTCGAAACACACTTAACGAACGACAAGTGGTACAAGAATTGTCTGATTGTTGTTTTCTAATATAATGATCATTTTCAATTACGCGAAGGTGAAATTGGGACTTTTTTAATTTTAATTACAGTTGACAAAGTACTTTGTTATTAACCTGAATAATTCACATTCTGTTTTCATTCATTTGTCTATCCATTCTCGTTTTGGAAATTTGCAACACCTTAACAATAGCAACTGGGTCAAAAACAAAGTTAAATAAAAATATTTATTTTAATATTCATAATACCAATTGATATTATTATAATAAATATTGAACCTCGAAAAAAACTTATTAATAATAATAATTATTATTAATAGTTTTTTTAAAGTTACCTTCCTGTTTTCCAAATACTATTGATCTATAAAAATGGTATTTTATAGTATTTTTAAATCTCAAAACCCTTTTTATGATTTCGTAACTGTGGTAGAAAATCATTAAGAATCGCATGCCCCAACTCAAAACCAAGTTTTTTTATTCGATTGTACAGAGGGCGTTTTACGAATATTTAAGCATCCAGGACCATCTCGTATTGAACCACATGTTAATATCTCCTTATTTTTACATTTTCGTGTAGTAATTACTGGTTTATTACCAAACTCTCTTTCTTCATATGTCTTTCAGATTATTGTCTCAACGGGTAATTTCAGAAAAAATATATTAGTACATACATTTGAATATCTTACTACCTTGTTCTCTTTTTTGTAAAACATTTAGAAACATTTGTTTAAACCAGTAAGCTGAAGCAAGAAGATGAAATAGTACTAGAATTAAATGAACATAACACCACGAATTGTTCATGGGTTTTAAGGAAATAAAAGAGTTGATAATTATATAAAAAATATTAAGAATTATATAAAAATTTCATTAACAATTTGTTCTCATCTAGCCCATTTTCCTTCTAAATTAGGAGCTGAAATTACTAGGTTTCAGTATTGCTGGAAGGTGGTTTGTTATCCCAGAAATTCAATAAAAAGTATAAAAAATCAACACTGATACTATTCTAGGTAGAAACAGTGAACATAAGTCATATTATTTTGTACCACAACATATTAAATTTAAAATACAAACTGCTAAAAAATGAAAACAAGGACAATTTGTTTTTTTTTTCATTTAATTTCAGTTTTAACTAGATATACACTATTGCTTATATGTAGAGTAACTTTAGAAATTTTCATTTGTCTTAATAAAAGTGTAAGTTTAAATATTCATATTATTGTCAGTTATGCAGTATGTTTAATAAAAACAATACATCAATATAATTCTTTATTAGTGGGTTTAGTTAGGTATTTATTAATATTTGAAAAATATTCAAGGGTCAAAAGTAGAAAATGTGTAGTAAAATAAAACAACTTTACGTACATTTAGCCTTCTTTTATTTAGTAGCTAGTGGCATATCTATTATTTTTAATAACTTCTAAACACCTTTTCGTCATTGATTTTGGTAGCTTTTCAATATAATGGTTCAAAATTTCTTTCGAGTGAGTTTGAACTTCTTCGTAGAGTTTCATATTTGACAGTCCTTTTGCAGGGATTTTCCGATCAATTTCTTCTCAAAGGTTTTCCACTGGATTGAGGTCTGGATTTTGTGCTGTCCAAGGCATTATACGTACTCTTTGAAAAACGAACCATTCTTTAATTAATTTAGACGTATGTTCCGGATCGTTGTTGTACTGGAAGGTTCACCTTAAACTGATGTTACCTTCATCAAATGGAAGCATATGATTCTAGAAAATGTCACGATAAACAAAACGATCCATTATCCCGTCTAACTTAACAAGTGGGCCCATGCCAAACCCAGAAAAACATACCAAACCATAACGTCTCCTCTACCACGCTTCACAGTGGATTTAGTATACTTGGGATTATACTTTTCATTAATGTGTCCATTCACCTATGAAATACCATCAGATTTGAATAATTGGAGCTGACTTTCATCGGAAAACAAAATTGTTTTCCATTACCCATCTGTCCAGTTCACATGTTCTCTTGCAAAATGTAGTGCGCTGATCTATACTTTGCAGAAATGAAGAGCTTCTTTGTTGGTTGTCTACCATAGAGACCAGCTCTTTTTAGTCTTCATTTTATGGTACTCACCAACATACTGAGTTCGTTTATTTTTTGATTTATGCGGGATGTGCTAATAAAAGTGTCGCGAACAACAAGTGTTTTTGTTTTCCTGTCCACAGCTCTGTTAGTCTTGCGTTTTCTACCTCTTTAGGGAACTTCTTCCAGTGTATTCCTTTTGTTAAAATTGGAAATCGTCCTTGAAATGATCGATTTGTTTAAATTTAAATCTACTGCAATTTTACTCTGATTTTCACCATTTCGGAACTTTTCTACAATTTGTTGTTTAATTTGTATCGTTAAATGGACACTTCTGGGCATTTTTAGCTTTAAGGAACAATGTCGGGCACAGAAAGAAAATATAAAATCAATTGTATTGAATGTAGGGTTTGGTTGCTTTACTTATGAACCTTTCCCCAATAAAATGTTGTATAAAAACTACGTAAATAAAGATATCCGTATATAAATTGAGGTACGAAATGCTTAGATATAAAATTAATTTAAATTAAAAAGAATTGTTCTTTTAATAAAATGATTATGTTTTTTAATTTGTTCCTCTATATATGAGCGATAGTGTATGTATATGGATCCAAATGTTAAAAAAACTCTTCATATAGTGGATTTTATTTGTTCATTTTCTGTGATTTTTAATCCTTGAAAATTTGAAAATACTGTATGAAAACGAATAATAATTACATTTTCACATTTAATTTCTTATAGTTGCCATTACTTTTTTACGTATTAATTTTAAAATAAAATGTTTACCAATTTTGAGAAACTTATCTATTTAAACATTATTAATTATGGAAAATGAAATAAAATGTGAAGGAAATTTGATGAAAATTCCATTAAGATGAAGATTTTTTGGTAAGCCAGAAAATCCCAAAATCTGAGAAAACAGGGGAGTGCACAAGTGGCTAACACCCCAGGCATATTCATTTGAAACAATAAAATGAATGTTTTGAACGTCTTTTCAAAAGTCCAGAAACGTTCGAAACGAATTTCGCATACAGAATACAAAGGCACCGAAACCAAGTGTTTATTTCATTAGGTCTGCGGATAAAAAGGGACGTAAGGATAATAATAAATATCATATAACATATAGCCGGAGCACCATTTGCGGCGGAATCGTTTTACGAGCGCAAACCGCACGACCCGAGAGTCCGCCGTGCATCATGCGAATTAAGAGCGGGCACGCGGAAAAGTGGAAAACAACGAATCGGCATTCGGCAATAAATTATTGCACCGGTCCATTAGATTAGGATACACATCCGGCCGCGAAGCCCCCATTGTTAAGCAAAGATCAAAGATGAACAAACAAATGGCTGTCAGAGAGCAACACTAGCTGCGGATGGTGTTTAGAGCAGGACGGGAGGCTGGTGTGGTGCTGATGAAAATGTATCACTGTCGGTGGGTAGTTTTGTGTTTTGGAACAATCGCGTAGCGTGCAACGAGGACGGAGCTACGAGGCGTGGTGTCAAAGGGGCCATAATCTTGTTGGAGATCAATACGGCCTGTGGCGTTTAGCCAGGCAAGGCAGGACTTTGGGACTTGATACAAAGTTTATATAGTACTTCCATTTACAAACGAACCTCTCTCTCGCCACGCCGATGCACGCCTTGCCGGCTGCGCGTTCGCGCTTCCACAAGGGTTGTTTATCAATTACTTAATTGCTTTATCTAGCACGTTCCTGCAGCTATACTAATAATTATTTGCCTCCGCTTCTGCCGCTTCTTCATTGGACCAACCCAATTCTGCTCATAATGCTTCTGGACGACCAGGAAAAAACGTTTTATCGTTAATTTTTTTTCATTAACTATTGACTATGCACAAACATCAGTTCACGTCTTGATCATTATCACCAAACGTTGCTTGCTGAAGACTGAATATCCTACATGCTTTAGGTATATCCAGCAGTTGAACACGTGATGTGTGAAATGGCATATTTAATAATACTGATGTTCAACGCTTTTCTCTTTCGACTAAATTTCACAGACTATCAAAAATTTTAAGTAAATATTACCACAATCATTTAATTACAAAAACTAACGATATTCGATATAAATAAATTGATTATTCACAGTAAATTCAAATAAGCTGGTTAATAGAATATTGTTATAAGTTTATAAACATATATTGTAATAAATAATAAAAAGATAATTTATTTAATTTTCCACGTAACGGCAACACACGAAACATATTAGCACTAAAACTAAATTCACTTAAAGATTTCTCCATATCCATGAACTTTCGTCAAAATTGTTTAAAAGTGATAAATAAAAATCGAAAAAGATGTATCTGGCAAAATCACCACATTTAATTTATTTGTTAATTGTTCCTGTCTAAAATATACTCTTAGAAAACTCAAAGTATTGTGGCCAGAGTGCTTTACGATTGGTGGACCACAGGGTTCAATATTGGGATCCTTATTGTTCCAACTTTATCTTATAATTCTATTTACTTATTTATTTATTTATTTATTTATTTAACAAATGCTGTTTTCTTTGAAAATAGATAATACATCCAATAAGGATAACAAACTGTTTTGAGACAAACATGTTGGCCAAATATGAAGAGTTGGGAACACTTTATCATTGGGAGATTATATTTTCCAATCAGTACTAAGACATTTTAAATTTAATATATACTGAAGATCTTAAAATCCATTTTAAATGAGTACTCATTAAATTACTGTGGGTCTGTTTTTTAATCGATTTACCTCTAACTGAAGATGATGAAGCCAGTACTAGTTTCAGACTTTTTAGTGGACCAAGGGAACTATAAAATCTAAGAATTTTTAACTAATAAAAAGATAATTTTTAAACTATTTTACACGTTTGCTCGTATGTACAACAACAAATTAAAAAACATAATCATTTTATTAAAAAAACGATTTTAATTTAAATTAATTTTATAAATATTAAGTATCATAATATTTCATACCTCCCTTTGTATACGGGTATCTTTATTTACATATTATATAACTTTCTATATATACCGTATATTCAATATAATTGATTTTATAATATGTGTCCCACATCGATCCTTAAAGCTAAAAACACCTAGAGATGAATTGTAGAAAATTTGCGGAATGGTGAAAAGCAAAATAAAATTGCAATCGCTTAAAATTTAAACAAATCGATCATTTGGAGGACAATTTCCAATTTTAACAGAAGAAATGCACTGGAAGAAGCTGCCTAAAGTGGAAATAAACGTATATCGGTGAGTACCATAAATCGAAGACTAGAAGAAGCAAATTTCTATGATAGAAAATCAGTCCTTCGGAAAAAAATAAGCCGGAGAACATGTGAAGTGGACAGAAGAGTAATGAAAAACAATTTTGTTTTCCAATGAAAGCCGGTTTCAATTATTCAAATCTAATGGCATTTCATGAGTGAGGAAACCAATTAATGAAAGGTATAATCCCAAGTACACTAGACCTATTGTCAAGCATGGGTAGATGTTATGATTTGGGAATATTTTTCTGGGTTTAGCATGGGCCCGCTGGTTAAGATAGGCGGGATAATGGATGGTTTTAATTATCTTGACCTTCTGGAGAAACGTATGCTTAAATTTACCTAACTAATATGAGTTTTAGTACGATAACGATCCGAAAGACTCGTCAAAGTTAGTTGAAGAATGGTCCGCTTCTTAAGGAGTACGTTAATGTCTTGGTCAGCATAAAGTTAAGACTTCAATCCAATTGAAAACATACAAACGGACTGGAATCAATCAATGGAAAGAAATATCGAAGATGTTTAAAAGTTAATAAAAGTAATGGACATGCTAGTAAGTACTAAATAAAAGAAAGCTAAATGTACGTAAGACTGATTTATTTTATAGTTTCTCTACTTTTGATTGAATATTTTTCTTATATAGATAAATGCCTAAGTAAACCCTCTAATAAACAATTATATTGCCATATTGGTATTTTCAAATATACTGCATAACTAACAATAATATGGATATTTAATTAATGCTATTAGTTTCTATGTAGCGTCCTACAATTTTGAAATATAATCGAAATTATACAAATTTTTGTTTCAATATTCTTCTCTTTAAATATTGTTCTGCAAATATTCGGTGATATAAGAAAGATTATTAGTTTATGGTAAATAAAGTAATTCTAAAAAATACTCTAAAAAAATTAAACCTTATAAAATATTTAAGCATACTTTGTTAGGTTTTAATTTATAATTTAGTTATTCACAAAAATTCAGTTATGTGAAACTGGAAATTATCGTGAATCGATCCATAAATTACGTTTTTTCTCGTAAATCTAACAAAATAATAAAAAAAGTTATCTTCACCATAGTAGATTCACAATTAACAAACCAGTTCGTTTATGATAATTTGTTATTAACGAATTAGTACAAATTTCGAGGAATAACGAAATCTTGATTTTAAATGTCATTGTACAAGTTGTACAGTTATACAACTAGATTCCATAAATTAGGTACATCGGCTATTTTTTACTGGGTATGTTCTTTTTTAATTCATTTTTGTTTCATTGAGAATAAATTAGCCTTTAAGCTCACGATTAATAATAATTAAAAACTAACCAGAAAAATTATGAATGCCATCGGACCTGGAGGAACAAGATAAAATCATTATAATAAAGGTTTGTTAGTAATTATTTCTTGAAATTATGAGATATGTTTACGTTTCAATGTAACATTATTTGTAACAAATGTTAAGGCGTGGACAAAATTAAAATATTAATAGAAAACAAACAACAAACATTGCTTAAGCACCATTTATTTAAATATAAATAAAACTCAATTGCTGTCATAACTTTTGCAGCCCATTTATTTATCGCATTCGGCGAGGACAAAAAGTCAATCCATTTACATAAACCCATGCGTCTAATCTAATGGGCGAATTAAATTAATAAATAAATAAATCTAGATAAGTGACGGTGTCGCAACGCCGATCTGTCATTAATTAGTGCGATGTCCCGCTGCGAGCACGTCGACCGTTGCACAAAAACTAGTGCCGTAAAAATATTTGGCAAGAACCATTACGCACCGTCCTTGGTACCATTGGAAATGTTAGACGGTCGCGATAATGTAAGAATGCACCTGGGACGAAACGATGTCACGCCGCGTCGCCGGTAGAACGATCTGCCGCTCAAAAGACAAAAAAAATAATAGAAAAACGCGTTTCTCTAATTGTGCAACGCGCGACAATCGCGAGCGCAAGGGCTCCTCCGGGTTCCACACTTCCACCAGCACGTGTCTTGTCCGCTCAAAAACGTTCTCTGACCTCCTTCCACCACCCTCCTTTCACCGGGCCGCCACTTTCTCCGCGGCGTGCCTTATTATTAGACCGATTGTCCGTGTGCAATTGCCCCCCACCGTAGCCGCCACCCCGTTTATCTGCGTTACACTTTTATCGAAATGCTAACGTGTCGGATTAATTCGCATTCCGTCGCGACAACGGCATTTTTGCACTCGGACAATTTTAAAGCACATAGCAAAGATTTTGAGGCAGGCCTTACTTGTGTATTAAGTTTTCAGTTTTGGTACAAACAGAAAATTAACTTTTGTGATAATTACGACTATAATAGTGTATTACCCAGGAATCCAATCAACATAAAAATTGTACTACAAATTATACTTGGCCTGAATACATTTTATTTGTATAAACAGTTAAAGAACGGATTTTCTTTTATTCAAAGGTCTAATAAGAACTGCGAAGCGGTACATGCTGGGAAAGAACTTTTAGAGAAAATCCAAAAACACAAGTTTTAATTGCGTGACAGTACATTTTTTATGAACATGACAAGTTATCAGGAAATTCAATTACTTCCAATTTTAGATTGGCTAATGAGAATTCACTGATAAATAAATGTATATTTTTCTATTTTCTAGAAAAATCCCTAGATTTATTCCTAAATAAGTAAAAATTGTTTTACTTTCTGAACTTTTTTACTTCATCATCGGAGTTAGTGCCCAATATTATTTACAATTGAATCTCATATATTATACAAAACCAATACTAATAATAATAAAATAAAATAATAATCAACAAATAAAAAAAATTAACTGGATTAATCTAGTTTTTCTAAAAAATTAAAAAAAAAATTGTTTCAATTTATCAAAGTAATATTAATTATTATGTTATATATAGATTTATTTAAATATTCATAGAGAAAAAATAAATTACAATTAATACAATAGAATAGAATGTAGAGTTACATATTTTAATTTTTATAATTCTTCAGTTTCTTTAGATTCTTTAGACTCTTTAGAATCTTAAGATTTTTTAGATTCTTTAGATTCTTTAGGTTCTTTAGATTCTTTAGATTCTTTAGGTTCTTTAGATTCTTTAGATTCTTTAGGTTCTTTAGATTCTTTAGATTCTTTAGATTCTTTAGATTCTTTAGATTCTTTAGATTCTTTAGATTCTTTAGATTCTTTAGATTCTTTAGATTCTTTAGATTCTTTAGATTCTTTAGATTCTTTAGATTCTTTAGATTCTTTAGATTCTTTAGATTCTTTAGATTCTTTAGATTCTTTAGATTCTTTAGATTCTTTAGATTCTTTAGATTCTTTAGATTCTTTAGATTCTTTAGATTCTTTAGATTCTTTAGATTCTTTAGATTCTTTAGATTCTTTAGATTCTTTAGATTCTTTAGATTCTTTAGATTCTTTAGATTCTTTAGATTCTTTAGATTCTTTAGATTCTTTAGATTCTTTAGATTCTTTAGATTCTTTAGATTCTTTAGATTCTTTAGATTCTTTAGATTCTTTAGATTCTTTAGATTCTTTAGATTCTTTAGATTCTTTAGATTCTTTAGATTCTTTAGATTCTTTAGATTCTTTAGATTCTTTAGATTCTTTAGATTCTTTAGATTCTTTAGATTCTTTAGATTCTTTAGATTCTTTAGATTCTTTAGATTCTTTAGATTCTTTAGATTCTTTAGATTCTTTAGATTCTTTAGATTCTTTAGATTCTTTAGATTCTTTAGATTCTTTAGATTCTTTAGATTCTTTAGATTCTTTAGATTCTTTAGATTCTTTAGATTCTTTAGATTCTTTAGATTCTTTAGATTCTTTAGATTCTTTAGATTCTTTAGATTCTTTAGATTCTTTAGATTCTTTAGATTCTTTAGATTCTTTAGATTCTTTAGATTCTTTAGATTCTTTAGATTCTTTAGATTCTTTAGATTCTTTAGATTCTTTAGATTCTTTAGATTCTTTAGATTCTTTAGATTCTTTAGATTCTTTAGATTCTTTAGATTCTTTAGATTCTTTAGATTCTTTAGATTCTTTAGATTCTTTAGATTCTTTAGATTCTTTAGATTCTTTAGATTCTTTAGATTCTTTAGATTCTTTAGATTCTTTAGATTCTTTAGATTCTTTAGATTCTTTAGATTCTTTAGATTCTTTAGATTCTTTAGATTCTTTAGATTCTTTAGATTCTTTAGATTCTTTAGATTCTTTAGATTCTTTAGATTCTTTAGATTCTTTAGATTCTTTAGATTCTTTAGATTCTTTAGATTCTTTAGATTCTTTAGATTCTTTAGATTCTTTAGATTCTTTAGATTCTTTAGATTCTTTAGATTCTTTAGATTCTTTAGATTCTTTAGATTCTTTAGATTCTTTAGATTCTTTAGATTCTTTAGATTCTTTAGATTCTTTAGATTCTTTAGATTCTTTAGATTCTTTAGATTCTTTAGATTCTTTAGATTCTTTAGATTCTTTAGATTCTTTAGATTGTTTAGATTGTTTAGATTCTTTAGATTCTTTAGATTCTTTAGATTCTTTAGATTGTTTAGATTCTTTAGATTCTTTAGATTCTTTAGATTCTTTAGATTCTTTAGATTCTTTAGATTCTTTAGATTCTTTAGATTCTTTAGATTCTTTAGATTCTTTAGATTCTTTAGATTCTTTAGATTCTTTAGATTCTTTAGATTCTTTAGATTCTTTAGATTCTTTAGATTCTTTAGATTCTTTAGATTCTTTAGATTCTTTAGATTCTTTAGATTCTTTAGATTCTTTAGATTCTTTTGATTCTTTAGATTCTATGGATTCTTTAGATTCTAATTAAGTTTGAGAGTAATTTTCATTCATTAGATCTTGAAATCTTGTTTCCATAGTTCTGGAGTCTTGATGGGATTCTTCCCCCTGTTAATTACTGAAGTCACCAAGATTTTATGGGAAAAACCAGTTGTAAATTTAAAGATAAGTTTTATACTCAATTTTTCAATTTTTTTAAACTCAATTTTTTATATTAAGAAAGTTATTACAATAGTCTTATAGTTAGTATGGAAAACTAGCCAAAACTCTTTTTCTAATTTAGAAATATTTTGTATCTAATTATTCACCTTCGTCAATTTTTGCATCAGATAATGTTAAAAATTTTCGATACAGATACTCAAAGTTGTCATTATTTAAAGCTTTAACAAACTGTTTAATTAAACCCAATTTAATATAAAGCGAAGGTAAAAACATTCTGTTACGATTAATTAAATTTTTACGTAATATATTTTTGGTTCTAGGTTCAAGATTATTTCAAAGATTCCATTGTTTTTTTACGTAGTGTAGTTGTCGCGACCTACAATTCCACTCACATAAAAACAAGGATATTTCGTATATTTTAAGGTCTAAATGAAAATTAGTATTATATTAATTTTATTAAAAACCTGATGAAGACTGAATTTGTTCTCAACGCCTCAAAAAGAGTAAAAAAAGTTGATAATATTTTAAACAAGAAAAGTAATGTCATTATATAATAAATTATATAAAATAAAGACATTTATTTGGGTTAAGAATTTTTATGTGAAATTGTGGGTCAGTTCTGAAACCTGAAAAACCTTGTGGTTCAAGCAAGAACTGCAGTTCAAGAGAACACGATAAATTAGAAGTTTGACAGGCGAAAAACTTCCTCTCACCATGAAATGTCAAATAATCTGGAATAATCTTTTAAACACAAAACCGTTTTTTTTTTACTTTTACACATAAAAATGTCAAGGTTTATTTATCAAACACTTCATTAACTTATGCAATACTCAAACAAAAATTATAACAATTTTTTAAAGACAGACTTGATGATTTTTAGTAAATCACCTTGAAGTCGAACAGGAACTACTGTTTGCCGACACACTTGTTTTTAGGCAGATTTAAAAAAAAAATAATCCGAATGTGATCCATTGTTAACACCAATTTCAGATATCGCACACATTTACGAAAGGACGCATAAATGGAACTTTGAAATTAATTTTTGTCGATAAGATAAATGTGGCAAAATTAATTAACTTTCACAGACAACAAATCTGACGTAAAAGTAATTTAAAATCAGTAATGAAACGATGAGATATCCGTGTTTTTAATGGAATATCGCAATAATTCAGTGATTAGAAGTTGACACTGATTGTGACGCAAGAGAAAACTCAATCTTTAAGTAGATACTTGTGTAAGCGCAACTTTTATCATATATTTTATTCGATTGGCGCAAAATTTTCAGCTTAAATAACCATTAGAAACTGCTGTTGAAACAATTAATGCATGTCCTTTATTCAAAACGGCCGCATTGAAATTAACCAGAGCCGGGGACTTATCTGCTAGCGGTATTCTAATAACCTCTTGAATGCAAGGCCACTACACACCTACAACTGTCCGTTAGAACATTTCGAACTAGAAAAACTGACACAATGGTTACTGTGCACCGTTTCCTTTTGTTGTTCGACCAGGATCGAACCGAAGACAATACTACTAGTTGGGAACCCGTAGGTTAACGTTCTGCGGCTTAACCGAAGACGTTTTCTTCCCAAAAGTCGTACGAAGGTGCCAAAAACCACTCGATATCGTATTCGACCAGTCAATATGAAACAAAATCCATCTTTGGAATTCGATCTCGGTGCGTTGACTTGTCTTTGTTGTCCGGGACGGGTCGCATGCAGATTGGGTGGAATCGGTCCGAAGGAAAAACGGTGGCCGCGGCCCCACGCAAAAAAGACCGAAATCGCACCCACTCCCGCGGTGACCTTGACGGTGCTCACGTGTGTCGTTTAGAGCAAGTTGTCAGGCCATGTAAGGACGTCGCAAATCACTTTTTATGAGAATCTCGACCGACGGCGGAGATGACCATATGTGTTCCCCGGCTAATACGAGCGAAATGACTTTGACCACTGCGTGATGCGATTCGCAAAACGGAATGGCTTTTTATGCACAATGTCTGGCCATAGTCTGATGCATGCATGTTTCTGTATATATATATCCTTCTCGATAACATCTCTGGTGCGGAATTTTAAATAACCAAATCTTTATTATGAGACGATTAGCATAAAAATGCGCCGCCGCACTTTGTTGCCCGCCAACCAACGTCAAACAAAGGGGATGACAATGATCGAAAGGTCCGATTGGTCGGTTTTACATGCGCCCAATCGCAATAATTATCTTATAAACTCGTGTTTGTTGTTGTTTATAATATAATCTCGCGTCAAAATGCAAATTCCTCGTGCCGATGCTAATAAGATTTGATCGCCGCGTAATTTATAGAGGAGCGGCGCCGCCCGGAAAAACGTTCCGGAGAATGTTGTGGCATTTAATGACGGATATCAACATATAATTACGGCTGCATATATCATTCGATTCAGCATTTTTCTTTCACCGTACAATCTAACCCGATTTCCACGTCGCGAAGATGCTATCCGGGCACAGGTGTTTGTTTTTCCGCATATGAACCCATTAAAACCAGTTTGTAAATCAACGGTGGAGCTTAATTAATTATAGGTATTATTCTGTCGAATGTAAATTTGCGGTTTAATGCAAACATTCATCGTCGCTTATTTATAAACAAACCACCCGGGATTGATGCATCTTCTAAATTAATATTTCATCGCACTTGCATATAAATTATCTCGTTATGTCTACTAAAAACAAAAAGTGTCTTTGTTGGATCAAAAATAATTTAGACGTAAAGCGATTTACTACTTAATTATTTCTACGGAAATTAAATAATAAAATTAAAGTTTTCTCATTGTTGGTGATTCAAAAGAAGCAAAACATTCTTCTTATAAAATTATAATTATAAAATGCTATTCATAAACTCTATTAATATTCTGAGGCATTTATATGGATCAGAAATAATTTCGATTTATTATTTAATTAGCACAGATCAAATTCGCAAATATTAAATGTTTTTTTATTCAAAAAATACATAAATATTCTAAAACATATATCTGGATCAGAAATAATTTCAATTTATTATTTAATTAGTACAGATGATTTGACAAATATTAAATAATAAAACTAAAAAATGTAATTTACATTTCATTAGCAATTATTAAAAAGTTTACAGTTTATAATTTTCATTAAAAAAAATAATGATTTGTTAATTTTTGAGATATTTCACAGGATCAAACATAGATTTTCCTACATTTATTCATATAAAAGCATAAGTTTATAATTAAACATTTTTCTTAAAAGGAAAAAATATAGTTTATAATTTATTTATTTAAAAGATATTTTAATATATTTCAGAGGATAATTATAAATTATAAATATTAGATAATAAAATTAAAATAGATTTAAATTTTTGGTGATTACTGGTAAAGGGGCAGTTTACAATTCCAAATCTTAATTATAAAATTAATATTTTAAAAATGAATGATTATAGTTTATTTGCTCAGCAAATTTACTTGTTATTTTTTTTTTTGAGATATTACCCTATATCAAAAATAAATTAAAAGCAATGCCAAAGCAGCAGTCTATAATTAATTTATTAATTAAAATATATTTTTTAATTATTATCAGTAATTAGTAAATTTTATTTAAACTTTATAAATATTCTGATATATTTTGCTGAATTAGTAAAATTTACACTTTAATTAGTTTTACTTTAATAAATATATTTTTTTAAATTATTTTTTAAATTTTATTTTAGCTTTATAAATATTCTGAATCCTGCTAATCAAAAAAAAATTCTCTCCATTAGTTATTAATACAAACGCATAATTAAATATATTTTTACAAGGTAAATATACTTAAGTATTAGTGGTCCAAAAATCAATTAAAAGTTTAATTATTTCAGATCAAATTACAAATATTAAGTATTAAAACCAAAACAGATTCAAATTTTTGGTGATCAGTGCAGCCTTCACAAAACCACTATCATTAAAATATGTATTTTCAAATTCAATGATTAAAGTTTATTTGTTAAAAAATTTTGATTATTAATTTTTTTGGCAATGCCAAAGCAGCAGTTTAGAATTATAAAATAATTTTTTTAATTATTACTAATAATAATTATAAAATTTTATTTAAACTTTATAAATATTCTGATGTATTTTTCCCCACCTTAATTAATTTAATTGGATCGTATAAGATTATAAATATTAAATAGTAAAACTAGTAGAGATTCAAATTATCTCATCATTTGTGGTTAAATAAAAAAGTATCAAGTTATAATTTCAAATTTTCCATTTAAGAATGGCTTATAAAAATTAGTAATTAACATTATTTTCTTCAACATGTAAAATATTCTGAAATATTTCTGTTGAACAGAAATAATCTAAATTTTTGTTCATTAGTGATTAATACAGAAACATAAGTTTCTAATTAAATATTTTTCTTGATAGGTAAAATAAACTTTTTAAGTATTAGTGAGTATAGTTTAATGGTTCAAAAACTTCATAAATATTTTTACTTATTAAAACATATTTTTAAAAAATAATTATTAAATTTTATTTAAACAATTAAATATTCTGAGATATTTCTCTGAATCAGGAAAATTTAAATTACCTTAATTAATTTCATTAGTTTAGATTAGAACATAAATATTAAATAATAGAACTATAAAAGAAAATTATCAGTGATCAACATAAAAGTCACGTGTTACAATTACAATTTTTTCTTTTAAAAATAGTTGGTTAAATGAATAATTTATGTTATTATTTTGAAATTAAATTTGTATGTTAAATATCGTGAAATATTCCTGTTGTTCTAATTTTTCATAGATATTTTTTCAGAAATTAATTAGTAACAATCTCAAATCAGCAATTTATAATTCCAATTCTTGTTTATTAAAGTTAAGATTAAAGTTTAATTATTCAAAAATTCAAAATATTTTTTAGATTTTTTTAGATTTCAGGTCAAAATAAATTAGTAGCAATGTAAAAACGATAATTTATAATTTAAATTTTTACTTAAATAATGACTAAATTTTATTTTATTTGAGCTTTATAACTAATCTTGTTTCTCTGAATCAGAAAAAAATTAATCTAATTAATTTAATTAGTTCAAATCAGATTACGAAATGATAAAACTAGAATAGTTTCAAGATCTCCCATCACTGATGATATAAAACTATCATATGATAATTACAAATTTTCTTTTTAAAAATAATTTGTAAAATTAGCAATTAAAGTTAATCTGTTCAATTTCAATATAACATCTTACATATTAAATATTTTGAAATATTTCTGTTGATTAGAAATTATTTAGAATTTATGTAATCTCAGATTAAAATATTAAACAATAGAACTAAATTAGAGGCATCATCATTGATGACTAGTTCAAAATCATTCCTTGTATAAGCCCAAACCTTCATTTTAAATATACCCAAAAAACATATTTTTAAAAAGTACGTACTCAGAGTTTATTTATTCAAAAAGTCCTGAGACATTTCTCGGTTTTAGCGCCGAGCGTCGGTGAAGAGCAGAACCGTGGGTTTTAAAAAGGTAAAGTGCTTGTATTGAGTGGAATGCGGTGCAATTATCCGCAAACTATAAAATGTATCTTAATGTAACGCAGCAATAATTATCCGACTAGAAACACTATTATGCGTGCGCTACACCGCCAATAAATCGAAGCAGAGGATGCATTTTAAATGGGCAAGAATATGCAGTCGGCTTTTCTCCGAGCAGATTTTTGTAAATTTTCACACCGCCTCAAAATTCCAATCGGACGCACTCATCAAACAAATAAACACTGAAACGATTTCACTTTCGTTCGAACTAACGCTTCTTAAATGTTTATTCAAATTATTCGTGTGTGTGTGTGTTTTATAGCTCTTACATAATTGGTGTTTATACATGTAGACCGGATTAGCATATTTTTGCATTTATTATTTCAATTTAGGTAGCCGCGAAGAAATAGATATTATGATTAACTCATTGTTCAGTTATTTATGTTTTGAACTGGTGTGCGAATTAATATTCGGCCAAACGAGATTTTAGGATTGTGCTCACTGGTAAATTTAACACCTGATCTTGTCGCCGAAATGAGAGTAGCGATTCCTGGAACGCTAAATTTAAACTGGTGGGAATTTTATTATTGATGATTCCAAAATTATATTACATAGAAAATAGAAAGCAGATACATAAAAATGAGTAGACGTTACCCACAAAAGTACGTGTAATTTTTAATAAAAATATGTAAATAAGCTCCCATTTCATGGCTGTACCATCTCTTAAAAGTGTCGTAAGATGGTTATTACAACCATTATCTTGGACGGTAAATTAAAAGCAAATTAAAATTACCAGCGGCAAACACAAGGATTAAAATAAAAAACTAATAACCTTAATAAATATGCTTAATGAACATAAAATAATAATTTTATTGTTATCGTACACATTAAATATGTCACAACGACCAGATTTCCACGAGATACACACACGTTTCAGCCGTGCCACCACCACAAACAGAAATCCGTGTTTTAACACGACCGTAAAACCTAAACCCATCGTCAAGATGATTTTACATAACGTTTTTCCTTGTTAACTTTCATTATTAATATTTATCGAGAAACCCGCATAAAAGTAAAATGTTCTCTGAAAGTTATTTTAATATAAATTTTATTTTGTCGTGTGAAAGCTTCCCTTCTAAGTGCACTAAATAAATATAAACTTTCTCCAAGCGTTTCAAATATAAATTGTTTTACCTATGCGTTACTAATAACTGCCATGATTCAGTTATTGTCACACAAATTGGTTAATAAATAATAAAACTATGAATATTTAAACTTAACGATTTCCTAAACACAAATAATTAGATACAAACCAAGGAAAATAACAGGGTGTATGAAAGGTTTCTTGTTGTTTTCCAGGCCAGAATAATTTCGCCACGGTTGCATCACAAGAAAAAAATAACGTGAAAGTATTGTATCCATGTCTCTTGGTAGCAGTGTTTAGCATTTTAAATGCGGGGGAAAAATATGCCAAAACGTGATCGTATTGATGTCTAATAAAAGCAATTATTTGTTGTGAAGTAACGTTTCTAAAAATAATTGCCGGTATTTGTTATTGTTCTTCAACATTGTGGCGAGCTCAAAGCGGATCGAGGATTTCTTAAGGTTTTTCAAATAAATAATTGCAAATACCGGCTTTACGATTGTGCGAACGAAAACTTTACTATCCGGTTTATTTCCAGAACCAATAATAGAAGCGATTGTTTAATCAATTAATTGATCACAAAAATAAACAACGCGCAAAAACCCAATTTAATATAAATTGCGGCTCGCTCCTAGATGACAGCCCAATAAACGGCCGTTTTGCGCCAATATGTTTATCACATCGGTCCATAAATCATTCGGCCATGAATTATTGATACAATGTACCGAGTGGAGATGAGAAAAGAAAAATGAAAAGTCCAATACGTCTGGAATAGAAAGTGCTAATAAAATGTTTAACACCAGCATCTGCGGGAACCGAACCAAATTTGATGGAACCCGAGTAACGGCCTCAATAAAACAAGCTAACTGCCGACGATGCTAATCGATTTTAATCACAATCACGGAATCTGGACTAACAATTCCGTATGTTAATCAAGCAATAAAACAAGACGCGAAATTTGAACGTTAAGAATGGGAAGAATCCAGAAGGATCGGTGAGGATCCCCGGCGTCTGATGATTTGGAGACGCGTCGGCAACCGCGCACTCCTACGAGCGTGATATCTGTAGTCGGTCTCAAAAACAACAAGCCTGAGTTATGCAGTGATCAGTTCTGACTGTGCCTGCTCCTGCTTCCATGTGTATCGATCCCCGAGAGTTCACTTCACTTACTGGCTCTCTCGCCAGCCTCTTGCTCTTGCTCCACGTCCCCCGAGCGAGGGAACAGTATTTGTGTACACACTCATGTTTGAACTGGCACGTCTTTTTGACTGTTAATGAAACAATTTAGCAATTTATCAGCCTTTCGGCCGACCAATCAAATCGAAAGGCCAGTCGACGGAAGCTCAATGAATCCACGGAAACATTCGATAGATTAAATACATTTATTAAAAGATAACGGTGCGATCAAATTGGTTTCGATACAATTTGTTCCGAGCGGCAACAACGTTGTAAGTTGTACGTTATGTCACTCGTTTAGCAGTGAACAACTGGCGGTGTGCAAAGGTACGGATGGACGAACAAAGAAAAGCCAATCGGGTTTATGTAGATACAAGGGCCTGTTGTTGCGTTCGGTTACAATTTATTAACCGTTCATCGAACAAACGCCACAACTTTTGACTGCGATTAACCGATTAAAAACCAATAACGCAAACGGGGACAAAGACTAATCCGAATATCAGCGCAACAGCGGCAAAAAACAACAATTTTAATAAACGTTAAGCATTTGAAACACGTAAATCGAAGAAGATAATAATGCGCGTCTGGGGCGGCCTTTTAAAAAGGTAACAAGTCCAGTCGGGCGTCCTTCTCGCGCCGCAGTGTCGAGGAACGGCGGTCCTTGTTCGCGACGCACCCGATATACACAACCGTGACCGGGAATTAAACAAGAATGCCTCCTCTACCTTCAATTAGGACGTTGAGAATTCCACATCGCGGTACGAATTTTCACGCAAACCGTATTTCGTTGAATGTTATTTTTGTAATGTATCAACTCGGCATTAATAAACGCGGTACCATTTCAAGTTTCCTTGTATATTTAATACAAACACTTCGTGATCCATTATGGTTGGAAGTGGAGAAAATTTGATTGATATTAATGTACTGCGTTTCAACTGTGACTTATCTTTTCGGCTTGATTTATTAAAATTGTGTCAGCGCATTGATTTAATCGTGTTATTTTCGATTTTAAATTGATTTTCGAATTGTTTCTTATCGACTACATAAATAACATTTTAATAATGACAATGTCGAAAACTACAGATTAGGCGGGCAAATATTAATTAAATTTGTCGTAATAATAAAAAAACGTTGTTGTGTCTGGGAAAATATATTTTGGACTTTGAAACGTCTCTGGGGACAGGATACGAATTGTTGTTTGTTTTAAGGTTGAACGATAATAATCTACTCCAAGAAATTTAATTATTGTTTTAATGTTTGACAAGCATGAACCTTCAATAGTAGCCAAATGTAGATCACAAATACATGCTAACATTTTTAGGTGAAAAGAGTTATTAATAAAATAAAACGTAGTTCAAAAATAACACTTCACATTCACATAAATGAAAAGGGATGAAAAATTAATTGCATAATAATAAAAATGCAAAAAAAAAATTAGTAAATGTCACAAATACATATTCATATTTTTAGGAAAAGAGTTATTAATAAAATAAAACGTTGTTCAAAAGTAAGTCTTCACATTCTCATAAATGAAAAGGAATCAAAAATTACATAATAATAAAAATGCTAAAAAAACTAGTAATAGTACATATTTCAGAAGTAACTGTTTACATAAATAAATATAAATGAATAATATAGCAAAAACTGATCACAAATTAAGCAGGTAATTAAAATAATTTAAAATATGCACCCCCTATTCTCTGAAAGTTTCCGTATCCGGCATATGCATTTCATTTTATGTTTTGTTGACAAAAAGAAAACAAAATTGATTATTTAATTATACAAAAAAAATTAAAAAATTCTAAATATTTTATTATCACATCTTACGGAAAACTCCAAAACTTACTAAAAATAAATAAACAACTTTTACATTTATAAATAAAAATATTATAAAAGTGAAAAAGTAAAAAATATATAATAAATACAAGTTTAATAAAAGGTGTCATCCAAATTAAAAATGAATAATAATTAATACAGAAAGCTTCAGTATCTAGTAAAAATTAGAAAAAAGTAAAAGTGATAAAGTAACAAAAAATTATGTTAAATTCATTCAATCCAATAAATAAATAGAATAGACTGCATTAAATAGATGCACTAAATAATTAATAAAAATATTCAGTTCAATAAATTTTAAGAAGACATATTTAATAAGAAAAACTGTTATCATAATTTATTCCAAAACAAAAATTAGGACCACCTGATCGAGAAGTATTCAGTCTGGATTATAAATGCACACCGGTGAAAAACTAGATTTAATGAAGTACTAATAAAAAATATTTTAAAAACAATTATACAGATATCATTCTCTAAAAGCCTCAGTACCTGGTAAATGTAGTTCATTTGCTGTTTTGTTGACTAAAATTGTCACATTTTACGGAGTTTCTAATGGTAAAAATAATTCAAAATATTGATATTTTTACTTAATAAAATTTATTTAAACATTCAAGCCCAAAAACCAAAAACTTCAATTCATTAAATTTTCTACATCTCTAATAATAAAAACAATTATAATAGTTCATTCCACTTGAGCAAATAGGAATGAACAAAAAAAGAGAAAACAAATATTGAGACCATCTGATCGACGGTACTAATCACGGTACTAGTCAAGATTATAAATATAAATAATCAATAATAGAATATCAAATACCAGCGAAAAAGTGGATGTAATGAAGTAAAAATAAAAAATATTTTAAAAAGAAAAAATTTAAGTCAGAAATAAAAAATATTTTAAAAAGAAAAAGTCACCAATCTATGAGCTTCAGTAGTTAATTTGTCGTTCTGTTGGCAAAATATCAATTACTAATTAATTAATTTGAAGAAATTTTTTAAAAAAAACCTAAATATTCTATAAATTGCCGCATTTGACTGAAAATTTCAAAACCTAACTTTAATAATCATAAATGAAAAACATAGAGTTATAAAGTTAAAAAAAAATATATGAAATTCAATTATTTCAATAAACAAATAGAAAAATAGGTAGCATATAGTATATTAAATAAAAAAAGTGGCAGACTATTCAAGGATGAATGAAAGTAAAATGGAATTTGTAGACCCAAAAATATCCAACATATTGATCTACATTACTAATCTAATTAACTCAAAATTATGTAGGAACTAATCAAAAGTAAAAAACAAGGATATTTTTATACAGAAAATCAGTTGTCATAATTCCACTTTGTTAAGTAGGAATAAACAAAAAACAAGAAAACAAAAATTGAGACCACCTGATTATTAAAAAATAACCTAAATATTCTTAAATTGCTACATTTGACCGAAAATTTCAAAACCTAACTTTAACATTCATAAATGAAAAAAATTATACCAGAGTTATAAATTATATTAAATTCAATTAATTCAATAAACAAATAGAAAAATAGGTAGTGTATTAAATAGGTAATATATTAAATAAAAAAGTGGCAGTCTATTTAAGGATGAATAAAAGTAAAATGAAATTAGTACACCCAAAAATATCTCGAGTCCAACATATTGATCTATCTCGAAATTAAGTAGGAATTAATCAAAGTAAAAAACAATCAGAAAAACAGTTGTCATAATTCCACTTACTTAAGTAGGAATGAATTAAAAACAAGAAAACAAAAATTGAGACCACCTGATCGGCAGTGCTAACATTCAGTCAGGATTATAAATATAAATAGTCTATAATAGAATATCGAATGCCAGTGAAAAACTGGATTTAATGAAGTAATGATAGAGCGTCGCGTAATGAAATAAATAGAAAGCAAAAATTGGAAACGGATGCCACTGTTTAATGGTCGCAGATATACACACACATACGCACGAGGGGGAAGAAAAAGAAGCGAGTCGGCAAGTGTGGCGGTCTGAAGTATACTGCATGCCTGCACGCCACAATTATCCTTTCATGAATCGATTACATCGAATTATTTATTAAGTACGCTCAATTATAAGTCTTTTTGAAGGGATTAACAGGCGAATTCATTTGTGGGTATCCGCAACAAGATTACGCGGCTTAGACCAGTTAACTTCACCTCTGTTTATTCACTAGTTTATCGAATCGGCAACACAATAAGAAAGTGCTTAAAGGTGTCTGGAAAATGTAATTAACTGTACCGCAGCGTTAACTAATGTCGGTTAAGGTATAAATGAAGATATGTTATGTAGGTGTCTGAAGAATAAATCATTCTGGGAGTAAAAAGTTGAGGTTTGACCCAGTTAGAAAAAATATTGTGTATGCGAACAACATTTAAAGTATAAATCTCGGGTAAATTGGATTTATCCAGCCGCCACTGGCCCGTCCGTTCCTCCTGTTACCGCGAGATCTCCGCGAAAATAAGACCATCTCCTTCTCTTTTCCACGGCGGCTACCGCCCGACGATTACAACAAAGACAACGGTTAAAATCACGAACGAGAAAATAAGGAGAACGGAGGCATGAAAGAGAAGAGGCGGAGAGAGATGCTCTCTCGTTCCAAAGGAACCTGTTCATTTCACGACAAAGAAGCTGCTTAAGCCATTTGATCGCCGTTGCCACGGATTAATTTAATTGTCGCCAACTGGAAAACTATGGGCTCAGGTGGTTTTTATTATTTGCCTTCAACGGGTTGTGATTTATCGCGACTGGCGTTTTTTTCTTCTACGCGACCGGGATTCCTGAACGTTCCCTCGCAGCGAATGACTAAATAGCGCGTTGTCAAAGTGAATGTAACGTTTCAAAACATTGTAAGTCACTTTCATGCAAAAATCGTCTGTGTACGAACTATTAATAAACATACCTTTTACTATTACCCAATCTGCAGGTACAGTGGATCAATAAGTATCGGTTCGAGATCACAATCTCGACGATTGTTTACACGATCAAATCACTTTGTTGTGCATTTTCAAGTCGTGGCCGAGAAGAACGTCGAATCATCTCGTGACTGCCGATTGACCTCAGGAAACGATACAACAATGTATAGTAAATTCCAGAAAAGTGTTCTCCAATCCACTTATGATAATCGAATTTAGCAACGGTGCTCCACACGCGGTATGACGAGGGCCCACCAGAGATCATCAAGTCATCGTGCGTCGGATTCCTGAAAGCGCAGGATAATTTCCGTGGTGGTGCTCCACTTTGCCGACATTAATGCCGGATATCTCGATTGATTAATGATCACCGGAGGTCAATAGCAATAGTCCCGCTTCGCCTTTGAACTCCCAAACGACAATGTAAATATATTTCGATGCGAATTACCGACCGATCGAGATTGTGTAGATACAAATTCCGGACCGAGATGCTTCAAGTCGGACCCGTTATGTCCGAGATTAGAGAGATTTCAGTACTGTACGATTCCTTGACCCCGCGCCACATCTTGTGTTTGTTTAAAACAATTTAATTGTGTAAATACAGGGTGATCTCTACACATATAATGGGCTGAGTCTTGCTACTATATATACAGTAGCCGCCATAAAAATATGAGCTGAACTTCTTGAATTGTATTTCATAACATGTAATATTTATACATCTAGTTAATTTAATTTTATTCTTAGATCCAATTATACATACCGATCCACTGGATTATTTACCTAGAAGTCTTTTGTTTACTAAAATTGTTTAATAATGGATCGTAAAATGTATCAGACACTGCAAGAAAAATTATAATTCAGCCTTACAAAGATCGACAGAAGCAAATATAGATTACTAAGGAGTTTACACCTAAATAAATCAGTTGTTTCTTTTATTAATAAAAAAATTAAACAAACAACAGCCAAAAATATTCAACACTTTCTAAAAACTATAAATAAGAAATCAATAAATGTATAATTCAAATGTCAAAAAACAATTCATCATTATAGTTAAGTCAAATTAAAGCCAACCTGAAGGAAATGGGAATTGCTGATAGTTAATTTAAGGACTGTGAGTAAAAGGTTAGTGGGTTTTATTTGTCTAGAGACATCTAAAGAAAATCCTGCTTTTTACCAAGATTGTAAAGGCCTAATTTTCTCAGGATCACGCCTATTGAACCACAAAACAGAGATCGTGAGTATTTTTTAGTGATGAGTCTACAATTAATTTATTTTAAAAAGACGTCTGGTTTCATAGACTCCCTGTTAGATATCCTACAAAGGTACAAAAGTAAACAAAATGTTTATTATACGCACTGAGAAACAGAGTGATGATTTAATTGGTCAAGGTATAGAAGGTCACAAGGACCAATTTATATACAGGGATACATTAAAACACAATTTGCTTCCACATACTGAAGAAACGATGCCTTTCAAGATAATCCCAAACACAAATCTTTTTCGGCTTTGACCGACTTATTTACAGCAATTCAAGAACCTTAGAGGAATATAGGCTGTCACATGTTATATTTGGAAACTGATCAACATGCTGAAATTATGGAGGAAAAAGGATATTATGCAAAGTATTAATGTTAAATAAAATATTAGTCTTTTAATCAATAAAAATTTCTTTCAAAATAAAGTAACTATATTTATGTCCAGCTAAATTAAAAAAAATGAATGAATTTTATAGAAAAGAAAATATTAGTTTTTAAAATAGTGTAAAAATTTCTGGTAGAATGTAACCTTACAAACATAAAATTCAATATTTAAACTTACAAATTTCAATTTTCAGCCCACCAACTTCACAAATTTTATATTTTATTTAAGATTTTAAATATATATTTAGCACACTTAAATACTCAAACTTATACATATCAGTATTAACATTAACTGAGAAGTAAAAAATGACTAAAATTAGTGAATTAATATTATTTTAACATTTCACATTAAATAAACTAGTCCAGAATATATAACACTTTAAAAAATTGCTAAAATAATGAATACTGTATATTTTTGTAAAATTTTCTGATAGAATGTAACCTTACAAATATAAAATACAATATTTAAACTTACAAATTTCAGCTTTCAGCCCACCAACATTACAAATTTTATATTAAATTATATTTTAAATATATATTTAGCACATTTAAATACTGAAACTTATACACATCAGTATTAACATTAAATGAAAAGTAAAACAATACTAAAAATTTTAAAATTTTGAGCTTTTCTTAAATAAGTAAGTTGTTATTTTTGAATTTTAGACTATTTTTTAGAAGGGTTGAGTAACAATAAAGCTTTGAATTAAACAATTAAAGAACCAAATTTAATTATTTTCATAATCATAATTGAGAAATTAATAAAAAATAAATAAATTTTGAAGACACTGTATATATATTTTTAATAACACTAAAAACATTTTATTATTTATTATTAAGATTACGGTAATAGATAATGAACGTTGGTTGTAAAATGATTTTGAGGTATTGACATTAAAATATAAATGGCAGTTTTCTATGTACAGTTATCCCATGAAGAAATTGGTTATTTAATTTCCAATTAAATTATACATGCAACTAATTGAATAAAGACGAGATTAGATGTGTCTACGAAGAAGATGCGAAAAGTAAATTTCTGGTTTTTTGACCTAACCCCTTCGAAGAATCGGAGAGATTGTCTCGAGGGCAGATGCATTCGAATGGCCTGTGCCAGTGTGTAAGTGCGGCCGATCACTATTTTTTATTATTATTATTTTTCCCTTCTCCCCGTGTTTGTCGGCCGGCATATCGAGACTGATGGCTGATTATAGGCCCGCCACACATCACCTGCTGCAAAACCACATATTTACATTAGCGATCCATTCACTGGCGGAACGTCGGTGTCCGCGACGGGTTGGCCACCCCCTCATTCAAATCAGTTTTTGGATAAATCAACGGCGATTCATCGACCTAATATTTAATAATATTGCTGCAACAAAAGTTGTCGGTTATAACGAGACGTATAAATATAAAGGCGGCAACGGTGACACTATTTTGAAATGAAATCGTTTGAACCTATCAAAATACACGTTGCGTGTTTGTTTGGTGTCACATAATTAGAGAGTGAGTTATGAAGTTGATATAAATCCTGAATGGAATTAAAGTTAAACCTCAAAGAAAGGCGTGGGCTTAAAGGCATGAAATTCGGCTCACATTTGTACAAGCACCATGCTCGATTCTCCGCTCCCGTCACACGTTTTCGTTGCTTTATTAATTTTCCTCGCCTACGAATTAAAATAGAATTTTCAACCGTTGAAACATTAATATGTCTTGCTGCACAATTTCGTTCTTCAATTATAGATAATGCGGCGGTGGAAAGCGCAATTTGAAGACGAGACGGATTTTTATAACGTCTGTCGAAAAAAAAAGGCTTTATAAATTGCCCCGATTCAAGTGATACCGACAAAAAATCTTGTTTCATTGTGGCGCTACATTGATTTTTCGTAACGTTTCCAAATTCAAGGACGCATTCTCACAAATCCAGGTAAAATATTTCTGGTCCATCGTTTTATATTATTTTTCATTTTAGGGCACGAACGAAAGGGCGAAATATCAATGGTAAATTATAGACATTTGGACAGACAATTCCGTCCAGTTTTATAGGGTCATTAAGACAGTTTTTTTGTAATATTGGCTTACCTACAACATCAAAGGTTACCTTTATGAATAGTCTTTACATCCGTGGTCACCTCAGTCCTTTGCATGTTTTAAACGACTTTTTTGGTTTTGTTGTTTGAGCTCTTGGACGAACATTAAATATAAATTGAAACGGAACACCAACAATAAATAATCCTTATTGGTTCTTATCTTCTGATATATTACCCTGAAATCCAACCTTTAATTATCGTTCTTCAATTCCTCGCGGTCGATAAATTAACCGTGAAGAAATAAAGGAGTAATCACATGTAAAACACATTTAATTACAGTTGTCACATGCGCTCCTTACAAAATGTAATGACGTGTTATACGACCTATGAATCGTTTATTCGTACGATCTTTCTGCTTAAACATTAACACTTATTTATAAAACGTCGTTGTGTTATTGTTATTCAGTCCAAGTGTTAAAATTAGTTCGGCAATGCACTTGCGTTGACTTTTATCTAGATACAAGAAAGTACATGCTGTTATTTATTTTTGTTTGCTTGCTGCAACGTTTCGTGCGTCAGATTCACAGACGTGACGCCATCAACTGTGAATTACACGGGCTTTTATGAATAATTCTGTCCGAAAAAATACGAAACAGTGTGAGAGATGGAAGTTTCTTTGTTCGTTTTGAATTCCTGGCGATTTACCGGAAAGGCTTGTCGATAACATCCATAAACATGGGCTTTTCGGGTCGAACCGCAAAAAGAGGAATATCAGAATGTTTATGCACTCTCCAATTGTTATTGGTTTTGTTCGAGGCCAATAATCGCGTGTGTTACTTGGACTAATGGGTTTATCAGTTTGTTAAAAGCACTCGTAAAAAGATTAAATTTTTGCAACGCACCTTTTTTGCATAATGGAAGGAATAATTCAGACATATGGACGTTTCTAATTGTACAACAGTATTATCGGAAAATTCAACTTTAATGTCACATGCGCCTAAAAACAAAAATTCAAATATTGAAGAAATATATGGTCACAAAATTCTAAAAATCGTTGACTCAAAAGGGCCTAACATTAACCTTTACAAAATGTTTTTTCCATTTGTTTTTATCTTAATCATTGCTTAATTTTCATAAAATTTGATACGTAGGCGTCTTTAACAAATGTAAATTATATAGAAACTCACCATTCACATTAACCAAACTTTTTGTTAACATTTTATCGAATTTTTATTCCAAATTAGATGTGAATACTTTAAAAAACCTTTAAAAATGCCATTTTTTAATCATATTTTATGAAATTGGAAATAATAACTATAGGATTAAAAAACTTATCTTTAAAAATCAATTTTATGTAATAACTTTTTTGATTGATAGATATTTTTTAAATTTGCTAAACGTGTTAACATTTTATTGAATCTTTATTACAAATTAGTTGTAAATCTACTGACTCCAAAGGGTTTAACGTTAACCTTTAAAAATGTCAAATAACATTTCTCCTTTTGCAGCAGAAATATAGAATTACAAAACTAAACTTTAAAAATCAATTTTAAATAATAATTTTTTTACCGATTGATTTGTTTTTTTTTTTTTGTTAATGTCTTACTGAATCTTTGTTCGAAATTGGATGTAAATCCACTAATTCCAAAGGGCCTAACATTAACCTTTAAAAAAAGTGACATTACATTTTTCCTTTTGTTTTTATTCTATTAATTACCTAGTATTCCTGAAAATTGTCACCTAGGTCTTTCTGTCAAATCTACATTACACAATAATGAAAAAAAAAAAAAAATTCAGTTTGTAAAATAAATGTCGGATATTCCTAAAATATATTTGGAGTACTCAAAAATAGCAGAATTGTATGATTACAAAACTAAACATTAAAAATCAATTTTGTGTAATAACTTTTTTAGCCTTTGATATTAAAATTCGTTAAACTTTTTGTTAACGTCTTATTAAATCTTTGTTCCAAATTGGACGTAAATCTATTGACTCAAAAAGCCTAATTTTTACCTTTAAAAAATGTATTATATTTTTCCTTATGTTTTTATTTTAATATAATTGTCTAATATTCGTGAAAATTGAGACAATAGCAACAAATCTATATTATACAGGGTGCCTGGAAATAATGATTAAAAAATTCAACTAGAGAAATAAATGTTGAATGATCCCAAAATATTTTTCAGAAAACACTAAAGATGTATAATAATTCTGTAACATTACAAAATTTAACTTTAATAATCAATTTTGCTAATTGTTAGAATTTTTTGAAGCCGCGTTGGGCACTTTTTGGTAGAGGAAAAACTTATGGGTTTACGTCACCGATATGCTCATGACAGGCGCACGCGCAGAGTGCTGTACGCCTTAGACACATTTTGGATGGGTGAAATCTTGTGCGTTCGCGTCACCGACATGCTTATAGCAGTTTATCTGTAGTTATACATCTGACATATAGTGCCGAGTATATCTTATAAGTGAAATTGAATGAATTTAGTGAAAAGTTCAATGTTTATATGCTGTGCATTGTTGAAATAATGTTTTTGTTTGATTATTATTTGAATGATTATGTCCAATGATCGAAAACTCAGTACTACAAAATATAAAACGACAATCGATGCCGTTTTTACGCTATACTTAGATAAATTTGAAACAAACATTTTCATTTCTTACATTAGTTTATGGTAACTATTGTATCTTTTTTAGAACAAAATGAAAAAATTGAAAGTACAAAAAGTCTAAGTATTGTTGAAATTAATGATGACAATGCTGCAAACAATTAAAATAATGTTAAAAATCAAGTACATTGAAATTTAAGTAAATACAAATACTATCCACAATTAATATGATTGAATATTAATTGTTATTTCAATTGAATTGTATTTATATTTTGTCATGATATTATACAGCATCTTATATTTGAATAATAAAAAACACATAAACATGCATATAATTGTTGATCGGAGTGTCAATAGATGTAAAAATCAGATTGAGTTGATAATTTTAATTCAAAAAATAATAAATAAAATTTCATATTTTAATACTAAAGGTTTAAAGTTTTGACTTCTATCGGCGTTCTCTATGACTGCCAATTTTAATTTTTTTGTTAACGTTTTAACGAACCTTTGTTTGCTAATCGACTGATATTCTTCAAATTTGCCAATATTATTCCTAATATTTTATTGAAACTATTCCAAATTAAATATGAATCCAACGACTCCAAAGGGCCTTATAAAACAAATGACAAAATATATATTCGTATTGTAACAAAAAGAATTTAATAATAGTAAGGTACTATATTATTTTTACATATTCAATGGAACATTTATTTTTTAATAAAATCCCTGAATCAAAATTTATGAGGCCGGAATTAAATATAAAATAAATTTATTGAATAACAATACAACAAAAAATTATATTTCTAATTGTCAGTACATGGCTTTTGTTTCATTTTAGTTTGTAAAATATTTTTTATATTGTTATTTCATAAATTCGGATTCCAATTTAATTTTACAATTGTAATATAATAATATATTTTTTATCAATGTTTTTGTGGTCTACGAATATTTGTATTGTTTTATTAGTAAAAACGGAAAAACTAGAAGAAAATATTTTTCCCCATTTTTTGTGCAGTTTTCGAAAATCAGCAGTTTCCCAAAACCGGACAATACGTCCGAGCGTGGAAAAAAGGCGAACAGCATCGAACCCATTAAAACTCGGCCACATTCCACGAGGCGAGCGATGCCAAGAGCATCGAGAAAGATCCGCCGCGACCGAAGAGGATGAGAATCCTCCGTTTCTGGTCTCGCACGGCCGCGACCAGATTCCCCCGTTCCTCGCCGCCTGCCACTAGACGTCGCCGGGCGGGCAGCGGCGGCGGCGGCGGGGCGTTTGACCTCTCCGATATGGATATATGGAAATAATACGATTTACGCACCGCACCGACGCGCTGCAACGGGCGCACACCGCACCGCACACACACAACACACACAGACAGACGGACAGGTATCGCACCAATTATGACCTTTTATCGCATGATCGATATTTTGTTCGGTTAACGATACGACTATAAAAATTAAATGGCTGATGAACAATCGTCCGCCGCGTTATTGTTGTCCGTGTGCACAACGGCGATCATTATTTTGTGGGAATGTTTATGGTGTTATTAAAATCGGTAACAGTAAAATCAAGCGGAATAAATTACTCCGTTCGATTTAATAAATGAAGATTATTGCCGATCGAGTTTGTTAATCCAATCTGTTTTATGCCAACATTCATTGATTTTAATTATACTTTTTGGCACTTTAGTGCCAAAAATTAAGGGTATTTTGCAAAAACGTTGAGGTACCCAATTGGTTGGTCCGAAAGTTTTTGATCACACATCACGAAATGATTAAAAATCATTAAAACCCATAAAACCGAACGTTAAGAAGCGAAGGATTCCAAAGAACGAACTCGGAGATGGCAAAGAATCCGAACGATCGGTTTGTGTGTGTGTAAAGCTCTCTCGAAAGCTCTCGCCTCTCTCCCTCTCCGTCTTGCGCAGCGTTCCGACCGGAGGAAGAAGTGTCGATATCCTTTCACTCCTCCCCGGCAGCCGGCAGAGCATCGCGTCGGGCTTGTTGTGGCAGCCTTGTCACGGCCACCTCCGACACCCCGCCATTCCACCGGGTCCGGTCTTTGCCCGGTCCGAGTGAGAGACCGTGTCTCATTCATCCTCGAGAACCATTGTGTGCCCGCGGGTTTTTATCAGCCGCTAATAAGGCCGCTCTTACGCTAACATGTAATGTTTTAACTTGCACCAATCGTAAATCGGCTTTTGTGAACTTTTCCGTTTCTTTTCTAACCGTCCGGTCGGCGGCATTTTATTGCGCCGTCCGACGCGATTATTAGCGCGGCCAATTAGCGATGCGGCTATTCGAAAAATCTGATCTAGTAACTGAAACGATCTGCACCATCGCCGCACAAAATGCGCACAACATTCCGCCGATAAATGCACCGAAGAGATTTATACCGATAGGTGGTGGAAAAAAAAAACAATACTTTTCACGTTTGTATCGACGGGATCGCGACATTCCATCGCGCACATTAAATATGATGGACATGTGTGAATCATTCGGAATGCATCTTACTCACCGATGTCGTCACAGAATACTTTTCGATGGAAAAAGCGCCGGGAACACGCTCAAGGGTAATTGATGAGAATCACCGAACAAAAATGTGCGTACGATGCATTCCAACAACAGAAATTAGGTCACCGATTTTTTTTTAGAATTCAATCAGTATTTCCAATAAATATTTCTCTAAATTGGAAACAAACAAACGGGAAAGTTTTTAGAGGTCAAAATCATATTTTATAAATACCGTGTTTTTTTAGATAGAATGAGAATTACAAGGGAAATTGTGGGTGAAAAAACTTTTATCAAAAACAACGATATTAAAAAAATTAAAAAATTAACTATTTTTTATATTTAGAGAAATAAAAACCATATTTTACTCATATAATATAAATGAATAAATATTGAATTATGATAAAAAGTTTTCTTGAAACTACAATGTTCAAGATTTTTAAAAATAAATATTTCTTGAGAAATTGGGAGTAAAATGTAAAATAAAATATCGAAAATTATTCTATTTATCGGATATATTTACTTTCTATATTTATAACTTGTTTGTTGGAAAAATTGAATTTAAATCACAAAATTTATTTAAATATATATTTTTTCTTTCTATTTTCTTGAAAAATGGAGAGTGGAAAACATCAAAAATTTCACACCAAATACGTTATTTACATTTTAAATATTTCGGGGATATTTTAACATTTTTTTAAGCGAAAAAAAATAATGATTTATTCACAATGAATTGATATAGTTTGGTTATAAAAATTTCTTGAAAGTCATTTTTAAACAAACAAGATATCTATCTGACATTGAAAATAAGAGAAAGGTTTTTTATTAAAATAATTATAGGAAATAAATTTTTGAAAATATTTAAACTTATTTGAATTACAAAAAATATTTATTATATGAAAATGCCAAAAACATATTTTCTCTGTAAATTTTTTAATAATTATATATATGTAAATAGATAAACAAAAGTGATGTTTAAACCTTTCGATGAACAAATATAATATAAATGTGATATAAAAGAAAGCTCATTGAAACATCAAATTATGTATATTTTCAAAATTGTACATTTCTGAAGAAATTGATAATAAATAAATTAAATATATATTTTCATAATTTTTAAACTTGAATTTCTCATTTTACATTTCATGATGAAAACTAGTCTAAAAATATAGAGTCAGGAGCAGAAGTAAATTCCTTTATTTGTATTTTGAATAACGTTAATTATTCTAATCAATTGTTTCAATTTAATTTAAAAATTTAATTGTAAAAATTTCAAAATTATTTATAGAATATATAAAATATATTAAGCCAATTAGAATTAAACAAATTGTATTTGTTTCCATATATTTTAACATTATTCTTGGTGATTAAAAAAACTAAATGATTAACATTTTGTTTAAATGATAGTTTAACCCTTTTGATGAATAAGTAAAACATGGCTTCAATATTAATAATATTCACACTTCAAAATATGTATATTTACAAAATAGTACAAAAGTCTAGATTATGACTAAAAATTAACATGAAAATATTTATAATTTTTACGCCCCTTTGAATTTTCCATAAATCAAGTTGAATGTTTAAAAAATAACTTGAAAGTAAGAAAAATAGTTTTATTTGAATATTCAATAACGCTCGTTGTTTAAATTTTTAACTGTTTTAACTTGTTTCTAGATGTTTTTAACAATATATTGTAAAATTATAAATATATAGAATAAATTAAATTAAATAAAAAAAGAATATTAAATACATTAAACCAATTGAAATTAAATAAATTATTTATGTTTTCAATATTTTGACGTAAATTTTGATAATCATTCTTAAGATAGGAGGTTATAAGGACAATTTATTCAAATCTTTGGGTGAAAAAGTATAATACGACAATGGAAGGAAGTTTTCTTTAAACTAAAAAATTGAATATTTCTAAAGAAATTTATAAAAAAAATGAACTCAAGTTGACAATTAGTTTTAGAGAAAGAACTTAAGAATAAGAAGGAAATATCTTGAATTGAACATTAAATTTTCAATAGTTTTAACTTGTTTCTAGATTTTTGTTTGACAATTTATTGTAAAATTTTGAAAATTATTCATAAGATAAATTAATTAAAAGAAAGTGTATAAAAAATCAATTACGCCTATTGGAACTAAACGAATTATTTATGTTTTCAATATTTTACAAATTACAAAATTATATATTTTTAGAGAAATATAAAAATTATATGAAATATTTATACTTTTTAAGTATGTTTGAATTTTCCATTTCATATTTCAAGTTGAAAGTTAGTTTAAAAAAATCTTAGGAATAAGAAGTAAATATAGTTATTTGAATATAAGACTTATTGTTTAAATCTTCATTAGGTTTAATTTGTTTTTAATTTTTTTTTAACAATCTGTTTGAAAATTTTGAAAATTATTTTATTTGTTTTATTAAAAAAAGTTAAAAAACCAATTGCAATGTACAAATTATTTATATTTTCAATATTTTAAGCTAATTCTTGGTGATGGTTCTTAAGAAACTAAATCACCAAATACATTTTTAGATGGTTATATGTAATAATTTAGTTATAATAAAAAGTTCTGTTGAAAGTTAGACAATTGACCTAAAATATAGTTACAAAATCCTCCATAATTGGAAATTGCTTAGAATTGACTGACCTTTTCGCGTTGCACTAATAAAAATGAACGACATGTTCGCAACTAACGTAACCGTTTTAATAATACAGTGCGAAACACAACAATTTGTTGTCAAGATCGCAATCCGACTGGTCTGTTGGTATTTGAATTTTGAAACGAATCAATTCGCCCAAGAATGCGGAATAATCTTTACTATGTTTTAAATTCGCGCAATTTATTTTAGTTATGATCGCGGCAGGCATGTTGAAGTGCTAAATTGGCCATAAAACGACAAAACAATATTTATTGCAAATTACGGACGCCATTAACGCAAGCAGCTCAATAAAATTATTTTAGGAGACCGAATGAATTAAAGTCATACGGTTTTATTGAAGTCAATGTCTCTATAAATTTCCGCCAACCGCTGGTACACCATTTTCCTTCGATAATTTCGGATCGGTTGCAGTTTCCCGAGACGAAGGAAAAATAAAAACCAACGGTGTCACGAATATTCAGGCCAGGAATTCAAATGTAGACCGTGTCGACGTTTTCTCAAATCAAACGTAATAACTTAACGCAAACGAATACGTAAATGGTATTAAAACTGACGAATGACCCAATTCCCGGTTACCTAGTACAAACACGAATGTGGGATCATATTTTTATTTGAAAAGTTTACGGTCGTATTAGGAGATTTCGCCTTGTTGACGACGCTGCTAACGTCTTTATTTATACTTGCGAATTGTACGAGCCTGATTTTAATTGCAAATGCAGCAGTGCCATATTTAAACGCGGCTTGACGACCGTCTGCAATGAAGTTATTTCGAATTGTTTTAGATGTTTCCAGGTTTGGCTGTTGTTATTACAAAATATTGTCGTGTGTCCGTTTATGTTCATTTTAGGAGATTTTTCATTTTTGCCCCGTCCCATATATGGACACGAATTAGTTTTATCCGACGATGAGACAAATCTGTTCGTTAATTTTCATAATGCGGTGGAATTCAAGCGGGAACATATCAGGGACCCAAATAAGGATACGATTTGAATTTTAGTCCGAAATTACCATTTTAAATGGTAACTGATAACCAGACAAACGTGCGTTATCAAACTGTTAGTTGGACATATTTCCTTTACTACAATATTTAATTTTGGACACCGTAATTTCAACGATAAAAAAGCACTATCAAAACTGGCACGACAAAATTCGTTTCGATAATTCCGAGGCGTGCGCTTATAATTTTAACGGCGGTGCCTTCGACCTCCTGGAAAAATGCACCGATAAGTGCAACACTGGTTCACAAAAGAGTCAATTCGTGTTACGTCACAGAAAACCGAACGAATTGTGCAACAAAAGTCAAGAATGTTCGTTACATTCCGGTACTAATTTCTCCCGGGTTTCAGCCGTTGCCCAATATCTGTCGTACCGAGAAGTCGATGTCTCGATTTTGATTGCTTTCATTAGTTGTTTGAACACCTACGTTATGCCCATTGTAGGTTTACTGTGGTCGACAATTACGTTAAATGTTACGTTTCGAAACGCTTTATTTGGAGATTTTGGCAAAGAAAAAACTCTTATAATATCACTTCTTTACATAAAAAAAACGGATCTAGTGAAAATGACCGTCTATAATAAACTTCGAAAATGTTAATGACTCTTCAAAAAGTTATATGGTGTCCACGATAGCATTTTTTATAGCATTTTAGCCTATTTTTAATTATTTAATTAATCTGAATTAATTTAATTCTCATTTAAAAGCTGACAGTGACAAATATAGTGAAAATTTTTATCCAAATTTAGTTACTATGAAAATAATACATACATTGCAGTTCAAACAGTGAAATGATATTATTCTGTACTATAATATTTCAAATTGAAGATATAAGCTGCTCCAAAAAAGATACGATAAAGATGTCAATTTGTCCTTAACAGTACATTTCCTGCACACTCATCTTAATTAATCTCCTCCTACTTTAAAATCTAAAAATGATGAATGGAGTAAAAACTTTCATCAAAATTTAATTACTATGAAAATAAGGTGTCAGGATTATTGGAAAGAGAATATACTAAGTGATTATTGTTGGACAGAGAAATTAACTGTAAGAAATACAAAAAAATATCACTAAACGGACTTTTCAAACATCTCAGTTCAAACAGTGAAGATAAATGACATTATTTTGTACTATAATATTTCAAATTGAAGATACAAACTGTTCCAGTGTAAAAAAGATACGATAAAGATGTCAAATTTGTCCTTAACAGTATATTTCTTGCACTCTCATCTAAATTAATTTCCTCCTAATTTAAAAGCTAAAAAATCAGCATCAAAATTTAATTACTATGAAAATAAGGTGTCAGGATTATAGGAAAGGGGGTATGCTAAGTGATTATTGTTGGACAGAGAAATTTGCTATAAAGAGTACAAAAAAATATTACTCCGCAGATTTTTCAGGTATCTCAGTTCAAACAGTGAAGATAAATGCCATTATTTTGTAATATAATATATAAAATTG
The DNA here is from genome assembly GCF_024364675.1 of Aethina tumida. Classification (NCBI taxonomy): domain Eukaryota; kingdom Metazoa; phylum Arthropoda; class Insecta; order Coleoptera; family Nitidulidae; genus Aethina; species Aethina tumida. The sequence continues at coordinate 14,116,840 of NC_065437.1, read as the reverse complement.
AATGTAAAAACAATATGTTCTTAAAAGTATATTTCCTGTGCTCTCATTTAAATTAATTTCCTTCTAATTTAAGAGCTACAATTGATGAGTGGAGTGAAAATTTTCATCAAAATTTAATTACTACGAAAATAAGGTATTACGGTTATTGGAAAGAGGGCATACTAAGTGATTATTGTTGGACAGAACAGAAAAAATGACTATTAGAAATACAAAAAATATCACTATACAGAATTTTCATAAATCTCAGTACAAACAGTAAAGATGAATGACATTATTTTGTACTATAAATATTTCAAATTAAAAACTATCATAGTTTTGTTGGAAATTTAAATTCTTCCAATATGTGACTTCTTGTATGGGAATTTACATAAATATTAGTTTTTTGTGGATATTTTAAAAACGAAAATTAACTTATAATTAAAATTTTAGACTTTTATAAAATAATTGACCCTAAGAAATTGGGTTTGGAAGTATATAGTTCATTTTAACTAATCACAAACTCAAAATTTCGGGTTCTATTTGCAGAGATTTCTTGTGGTCGTAACATCCGGAATCACTTATTGAAATCACTCTCGGCCTCTATTAGTAAGGCCGTAACGATTTGTCAAAAATTCAACAAAGTCAGCGTAATATTTTAAACACGTCAATTTTTTGCCCATTACGTAACAAAAGTGTTAAAATTTTTCGAATACATTTGTCTGGAATTGAAATGAAGTCGTACTGAATAAATTTGGATCACCTTGAACGAGATGAAACGATAAAATGGTATAATTAATTGTTCTATTTAACGGTGACAAATAACTTGCATGAATATAACAATTAATTATCGTCGAAAAAATAATTTAAAATGCGGATGTGCACACACATTTATTTATTACAAATTGGACATAATGAACTCGCCAGATATTCGTGCAGTTATTATTGTACGCTCATCTGCAAACAAACCGCGAACTGTAATGAAATATTGAATAGTATGAAATTATGCAATGTTTTACATAATTTTTTTACATTGCATTTCCATTGCATCATACGTATGTGGATTTGTTAATGTTTAGTTATTGGATAACGAACGACCGTATTACTTTTCCAGGACGAAATTTGCAAACGTAACTGAATGCAGCGAGTTTTATCTTGAAACCAAATAAAGTGAAATTATAATTTGATTTCTGAGTTTCCTACTATGTATATTTTCGGAGATAAACCTGTGAAAAGCATAAATTCATAGCGTTATAAAACAGTGATTTTACTACCGCTACCAGCGACAAAACCGATAAATTAAGATAAGATAAACAAGTATCAGCACAAATCGATTAACATGATGACTATATATTCAAAAACAGTATGATAATCTATTGATCGAATTTAATTGGTATCGTAAACAACCTTTTCCGGTTTCCAAGTGATTTTTCACATGTTTTACATCATTTGCAGATGTCTCGCATAAAATTACACTTATAACCATATTAGTGAACGCTTAAATTAACATAAGCACATTATAAGCATTAATATGTGACACAGTCGATAGCCCGATGTCTCGATAACATAAACTGCCCGTGACTGTACAGATAGATAATATTGAACGCCTACATTCCGAATGACCGTCTTTAAAATTAAATAAGCCTCTGCGAGCATTTCCAGAAATGTAAAACCAGTTTTTCCCTTGCACACACACACACAAGGCACAAACAACAAACAACATCGAGCCGAGCAAATTTTATGTCTCTATTTTAAATAATAAAAACCTACGACAAGCGCACAAAGTCGCTAAATATAAATTTGTGAATGAGCGCAGAAATGTGTGAGGGCGAACCATTTCATGGTTGCCGGGTCCGCAAACACAATATCCAATTTGCTTTTATTTAATAGCCCTGTCAAGAATCCACTCTCTAATGTCCGCTCATATTGAGACAAGGAACTATTGCATCGTATAAAAATTATTTCAACTGGAAATCAGAATTGAGCTTATGCCTAAAATGTCGGAAAGTGCTTTTCTTAGAATTACTATTGTCGTATCAATTTCGAACATTTCCTACATGAAAACAACTAAAATTGAGAAGAAAACAATGAAGTAAAAACAAGTTTAAGTGTTTATTAAAATAAAAATATACAAAATAATAATATAAAATAAAAAAATTAAAATGAAACAAATTTAAAATTGACAAGTTCTTATAACTTAAAGAACTGTTAAACTTATATTTTTTACAAATTATGAATATTTTAAATAAAATGAAAAATATCTTAAGTTCTTATAAAATGAAAGATTTTAAAATAAAAGTTTTTATAAAAAGTGAAAATTATAAAAATGATATGTGCCTCAAAATGAAATATTTTATGAATTCTTACAAAAGGAGGAAGATATTGTGAAGTCCAATAAAATTAAATTTTAGTACTTACTTTGAAAATTTGAAGAATCAAATCTGAAATAAAATGAAAAATATGTAAAATTTTGAGGATAGAGTTATAAAACAATAAATTTACAATAAAATAATATATACAGTGATGGCCAGTGAAAGAGACATATTACTATGTATTATATTTCAATTATAAACAATCAAAATACTTATTATTATTTTATTTAAAATAAATATACTATATTCTTTCTCAATTATTTATTTTGTACCTAAATTAAATCATCTTTTATCAATTAATCAAAATGATTAATTAATTAATTGTTAAAAGATTAATTAATTAATCTTTTAACGACTTTGGACGCATCATTCGAATTATTATCATGCAAAAAAATTCATGTAACTGGTAAGTTATTGTTGAGAAATGGTTTTATTACACTCTATATAAAAACCCATCAATTTTACTTTTTTTAATAATTTTCTGTAATGGTCCTGTTTCATTTCAAGAAAAAGAACCCCGAATCATAACGTGTAGTCCACCGTGTTCCAACGTACTTATAACGTATCTAAGATGCAGACTTTTATTTGAAGGACTGCAAACGTATGGTTTACCATGTGATGCTATTATACTGAACTTGGATTCATCACTCCAAAGTACTCTTAGCCAAAATTCTGGAGAATAGTTAATAACTTTTTATGAAAACTTTAATCTTGTTCAATTATTTTTTTTGTTCAACTATTTTTTGTTCATTCATGTGAATCACACAATTAATTCATTTTTATTTGCCTAGAATTCAAAAAAGGATTTCGTTTACTGATTCCTCCAACTTGTCTGTCTATAAACTGTCTATAAAAGGAGTTGTTTATTGTTAGGACATTTTTTTTTATTTTACTTACAACTAAGTTGCTCCATATTTATAAACCATTTTTCAGGAACATCTTAAGTTTTTATACATGTCAGTATTATTTGGGCCTTAATGTTACGTGTTATTTATTAATTCTCTCTTTCTGGAGTGCAATGATTATTTCTTCTCACTGAGTGTGAGATTATTCAATAAAATAATATAAACCCTAATAAGAATTAATTCTTATTAATAATATTGTTAAAAGGTGCCATAAAATTTGTATATATTTGAATGCGACATTTCTTTGGACATACAAATTAGACTAATATGTGTATAGAATATTGAAATATATTTTTTTATTGGCTGGAAAAACATTTAATTAAATTAATTTATCTGACCACCACTGTGTATATTATATAAATAATATATATTACAATATATAAATAAAAGTCTGTAGTGTACAATAAAATTAAATACAAGTAAAATTATGATAACGTAGAAAATATGAAAATTACAAAATATGTCTGAAATAAGAAGAAAAATATAAAAAAGTTATTTGTTCTTATAAAATGTACAAGTTGTAAAAATAGTGTGTATGTATATTAAACTATTAAATATGTAAAATCTTGAAAATTTACTGTAATATAATTACAGAATGTAAAAATATTAAAAATCAAGCTTGTAGTGAAATGCCAACCAGATACGTAAATAACTGTGCTCTTACAAAATGTTAAAATTGCAAAATCTAATTTGAAATAAAATGAAAACTATGCGAAATCACAAATTCTTATAAGAAGAAAAATTGTTATACTCATAAATTCTTATAAATTGTGAACATTTCAAAAATCTAAGTATTATAAAATATTTTCTTACAAAATATAAAGTGTCACATTTTACCAATACGTACTATTAAGTTGTGAAATCTTCACAATTATATTTTTAATAGACGTAAATGAACCCAATAACAGTTGGATCGAATTAAAATTCAATCAGACCAATTTACGGTCATTGTTTTTGCGTCGACACGTCGACAATAAACATAATTAATTAGAAATCTCCGGACTCTCTTTCACCCGAGGAAAAAGTAAAACTTTTGTTTGGTTTGCCGATTGGAAATTACGAAGTTTGCGTCATTTCAGATCGTGCCACCGTCAATTAATATGTGAGATTCGAACGAGACTTCGCACATGCGAGGTGAAAATCTGTTTAAAATGTTTACAAGAAAGATACGTTAGAAATTACATGAAAATAAGTTGCTTGTCATTTTTATCTGAGCTTTCAACGTGTATTAATGAAATTGATAAGAGTAAAAAGTGTGTTAAACAATAAGTAACTTTCCCCAAATTCGATCTGAAAAGTTTGGACTTTCTAATGGAATTAATAATATATTTTTGACCTGTCAATGTAGCTGAAGAATATTACGTACGTAATTCAGAGTTACCATATCGAGCGTCTCATGTAAATTATAACGATACTTGTTACAATGATAATAACCTCTCGAGTTACAATAAAAAAATGTGTGAAACAAAAACTACGTTCACACACTCGACTACTAATTAGACAGGCAACTCTAAATAATTATTAGCTAATGACCCTTGACTATTGTGAATTTTCAATTGCACTAATAATTTTATCTGGATAGGTACTTAGCATGGCTGTCAATTAAAAATACATTTACATTCGGGCGTTAATTAATAATTTGTATGTGCGTACAAGGAAAAATGTACAGTTAGTGTTCACCGAATCCATAGTTCGAAATTAAATGAACGAATTATGTAACAAAGGAAAGGAATGTTCTCATAGTAATTTCTCTTTGAACGTTGCCTAATATCGCACCGTAGCTTACAGTATTCGGTTCGTTCAATTAAGAGTAAGTGGGTACCAATATGTGGCGCACCGTGAGAACAACCGTCTCGGTGATCCTCAATTTTTTGACTTCAATGAATGTATCAAAGGGTACGAAAAGTTACACGAAAATGAATTTTGATGTTGTACTTGGACTGGTGCCCGCAAAGTTTTTCGATTAAACAAAGCTATCGCCTTGTTTTTTTAGTTTGTTGTTGAGATTTTTGTTCCACGGTGCGATGTGAGCAAGTAGTACCACCACATCTGGACTTGGGTCATAACACATCTTCTTCCCAGTCAAGTTCATTTCACTGACAACTAACGGACATGAGTTAGTCCTCACTCACGAATTCCATTGTATCTCTATGTGAAATCTCTATTTGTGTTTACTTTTCTAACCATTCCGCCTATAAATACCATTTAAAATGGTCGTGTTAACAACGTGTTTTGGCTTAATTATACAGCCTCTGTTTTTACCACACCACAAATAATATCTAGCTCATCGTCGATAATTCGTTACGTAGCGAAATAAAACCGTTCAGTCTTTGTGTAAACAGTATTACTTCACTTGGAACATGTGTGTAATATGTCACAACCCATTTGTAAATTATGGATTTACCCGGGCAAAATGCAGGCGCCTTCGCTTACGTTCAAAATTAGATTATAATAAATTCAACAGCGAAAAGAAACTCTCGCCGGGTACTGAGTTCGTAAATCCTGTTATTTTACGATTTTCACAAACTATTTTCTTATTCTATGCAACGTAGTTTGTACAATCGAATAATTTTTAACAGTTACCCAAGCTTATTACTGAAACGGTCGCCTCGGTTCGAGACGCACAAAAGAAACAGGATTTTTTAATTAAAATCCCGAGCACACGGAAAATATTCCGATGATCTCGTTAGCCAGTCATTCCCGTTGTTTCTGGTCGTGCGATATTGGGCAACGTGGCTGTTGACATTGAACAATTTCTCCATACAATTTCGTTTTTTAATTAGTCCCAGACAGTTACAGTTAATCCAGAAAATCCCAATTAAGCAATCGTGGAGGAGCCCTTTTGGCGTGGCACGTCGCAATACGGACGGCCGAACATTAGAGGAACATCGGATCGGCTCTCGGAGGATTCCCCGACGCAGACTCAGTCCCGACAAAGGACCAAGGACCCGCGGCGGTGCGATCCTCTCGCTCCTGAAGCCGCTCCCGCCCCCGTGCCGCCCCCACCCTCCATCTGTCCGCCCGTAATAAGCTAACCAGAGAATCTCATACCTATTGAACTTTACTTTCTTTCTTTGCGCCTCCACCACTCCTCCACACTCATTCTTTATTCTATTACAAATTTTTGTTTTATCTGCGCCCTCGCGCCCAAATTGCACGAATATTTTTAGATCTAACGCTTATTTTTCCGACTTCCGCACTTCCCTACTTATTTATTATGCATTGATATACGCTATCTGTTCTCGCAATGACATGTGTATAAGTTGCCCGCTCATGTTCCGTGATAAACTGCGCTGGAGGATCTATACGATAGAAATAAACCGCCTTTATACATTTTTCTGAAATCCTATGTGAAATTCACACCGCGAATCACCTTGAACCAACAGAAATGATGCAAGACGAACACATGAAGTGGGAATCGCACATTTGTAGAAAAGTTAAGTAAAATTAACATAATTACGTGGATTTTTTTTGATCATTCGTCGCCAGTTTTATTATATTCGAAACAAACCTTGATCCCAGGTCTAGCATAAACCAGTTCTACATGTACGGTTTGTTCTTCGCTCTTTGTATTTGTTCAATTGTGGATGTTTGTACGTTTCCTGTCATTATGTTTACTATTTTGGTTAAAAGTTTTATTGGATTAAAATTTTCGTGTGGAATTATGTTCGTATTGTGTTTAAAAAGTTTCGACTTTATAATTAAAAGGATGAGAAGCAGAAGAGTTAAAGTAACAAAGTGTTGTTACAAGAAATTTGAGTCCAAAGTAGGATGATTAATCACCTTAAAATCTGTAAAGTTTAAAAGGTTATTTACTGAAGACTTAAATCAAATTGATTTAGTGGCTGATTAGGATTATTTGGAAGTCAAATAACAGTGATGGAAATTCGAATTTCGATAATCGAAATGTGGTGCGAGGTGGCGGATCGATGTGTGGGGTCGGGGCGAGTGGACGCGTCGAGAAGACGGCCGGCGGTTCGCGGACCGAACGAAAACGAAGAACGGACCCGTCCGGCGGCGTAATTGTCTCAAATAAACATGAGAGAGCATTTGAGGGGCGCATCGTTGCGGAGGCACGGCGCGTCGATTGATTCAATCGGCCAGCGCCAGAAGTGAACAAGAGAAGACACCGAACGGTCGACCCCCGCCGCTGCGACCGCATTCCAACCAGCGTTGCCAACAGCAAACAGTTTACGCATTCATTAGTAATACGCCACGGACTTTGCGGCCGCCGTTCGGGGGGCGCACAACACAACGATCCACGTTCGCTCCTCCGTCGTTGTTCTTGTTTACGGCGCGGTCCGGGACCGCTTTGCCACTGTCGCCGGATCGCCGCGCTTTGTCTCGCCCCGACGATCGTCGCCTCTAATTGGACGTCGATCCGAAGAAAAGGCAGGAAGTCCGCCGGAGGAACGACACTGTTTTGGCACAAAGAAAGACTTAACGCACAACCGGATGACAACTATGCATAAGCCAAATAAAGGATTCGTGATGAAAGGGCACAAAGGCTAGCCAAATGGCGCAGGAAACGATCCGACCGAAATGACCAGAAAACACAGAGAAACGACTGGAGAAAAGCCATAGGTGAAGGGGCAAATGTAACGAAACATCCTTTGTTTTGACAGCTAGTACCATTTTCAGGTCTCGCAGACATAAGCATATATATAATGAATTTATATCAAATATCATGATGTACATCGAGATACCAAAAGGCAAAACCAATGTGGGTCAAAAATGTTCCAATAAAACCTCAAATTTAAATATTGTTTGAGGATCATATGAGGAAAAGCTCTTTGAAATTTGTAAACTATTATAACGGAAAAGGTGTTCCAGATGAGTCCAATGATGATAATAGACATAGATAACTAGAAGAAACTTAACATAAAGGGAAAAAAATAATTTTGATTTTTATCTATAAATAAATGTTTTTTATATTGCGTCATTTATTCAGACACAGAATTGTAATACGTCTACTTAATAACTAGATTATACAAAAATAAATAATACATATATAGGGTGTCCCCGAATGTTCTGGACAGAATGTTACCACCTATTCTCGTGGTTAAAAAGAAATCAATTCGAATTGAAGATACAAGATCAAAGTTAATAATTTATTTTCAATTTCCTTCATTTTTTATTAATGGAAACGTGTCAACACTACAAAACTTGGTTTATGGAGGTTTTTTAAGGTGAAAAACTCAAATATATTAACAAAATTGATGTATGATGTAGATCATATGCATCATATAGAGCAATTGCCATTCACTGTACATGTTTCTGGAATGGCAATTATTCGTCTACGTGTTGCGTTTAAAGTAGGTATTACTCGTTAATATCACTAGAAGCAACCGTTCGACAGAAAAATGCAATTAAAAAAACATGGAATAAAATAGAGTATAGTATATAGAGAGTATTAATAAAAATGTGATTTTTGTTAATTATGTAAAGGCACTCTAAACAATTGTTCAAAATAACCACTGTTTTCAAGTATACAGAGATTAATACGACGAAGAAAATTAAATTATAAACTGAATATTGAGTTAAGTTCATAATTCCTCTTCGATATTTATGATTCTGGAATAAACTGTTGATTTTAGATTTCTCCATAAAAAATATTGAAAATAAATTATTAACTTTGTATCACCGTAACTTTTGTACTAAATTAAGACACAGCAAATCGATTTACCCTGCTCCTAGAAATTAATGTAACACCCCAGTAGTAATTGATTATTATTAATATTTTCTGAAAACGGGAAAAATAAATGTATACACTCTTTGTACATTTATTTAAAAATAGGTTTTAATTTATAATTGTTAAAAAATTGTTGTTTTCTAATAAAATTAAAAATTAACAAAATTTGATGTTTATAAAAAATAAAAAGTTGAATTTAATATGGAGAATCTCCACTTCTACTACGAGTAACAATCTCATATCTTCTGTTCTTACTTAAAATCTGGATTAGAATTTCATTTTGGTTCAAATTCTCAAATTTTGAGTAGAAGACACTCCACATCATTTAAGTTATTCAGGCAGTTAGGATGGTCCCTCAATTGTCACCCAAGAATATTCCAGATATGTTCTATTGCATTAAGGTCTGATCTGTTAGCTAGACAGGCAATAGCATTAATCCCAAAGTCAGCAAGATAATTTCGGACAACATCGGCTGTATGTGGTGCTGCATTATCCTACATTAGTAAAAAAATTGAACCTATGAAACGAGAATATGGCACGACATGTCCAAGAATATTCAAAATGTAATGCTCATCATTAAGGTTCCCTTTATTTATCACCACCAAGTCGGTACGTGCTGTTTAAGAAATGCCTCCCCACGTCATAATTGGGCCTCCACCAAATAAGGTGGTACTTACGAAATTACGTTGAGCATATTTTTGTTTTCATTAATTACACCGAATATTTTAAATCAACAAAATTTCGAAAGTGGTATATTTGTAGGGTATAACTTTTTTCTTAAAAAAAAACTGGATAAAGAACAGTTTTATAAAATATTAAGATATTTCGGAAAGTATAATTATAATTTAAAACGAAACAATTATCAAAATTTAATTTTTCTATCCATTAAATTTCTTTTCCAAATATTTGGCTAAAAAGATTTGTTTATATGGAAGATTATGAATAAAACAAAGAATAAATCTTCTTAGGCAACATCTGAAATGCAATAAAAATCTTACCAAAAAGGCATAAGAAACACGCATAAATGCGAAAAATAATAAAGCTATAAAACATGAAAGAACAGAAGTTACTTACATTTACATTAAGTTATTTAAAAAACACATTTAAAAACGAAATGGTAAACAGTAGTATTATTAGCCACATTATAAAAGCCTACGAGGAAATACATGGGAAAATAATAAAACAGAGGTAATACAATGTCAAACATGACTAATTAAGTTAATACTAAATATACACGAATATGTGTACACTATTAAACAAGGTATTACAACTACTTGAAAATTACATAGGTAAAATGTTAATGGACAACAGAAAAATATGAAAATATTTGTTACAGGCATTGTCTTTTATAATATTAAATTAAATTCACAAAATGATAAATTGCATGTTTGAATGTGACATATGTAACACAAATTACAGGTCACAAATCATAATTCCGGAATTGTTTATATTTATGGCCTAGTGCAGGCGCCAAATATTTCTAATAATCCAGTCGTTCGGCTCCACTTACGTACCCATTTATTTATAAACCCGAACACTTAATAAAGCAAAGACAATAATTTCGAGGAGATCGCACCGTCGAACAAAACAGACCCATTAGGATTTCATTAATCGTCGGTACGCGGCTCCGGAGGCGGCGTATGCATAAAAAGGCCGTCCGGATAATATTGTGTGTTCGTGTCCGTTGCGAACGGCGTCCGCCCTCTCGTTTCGGCTCTCGCATAACCTGAAAGACCGATTCGATTCTTTTTATTCGGAATTTACCTGACCGGTAACCCGGTGATGGGACCTCTCTTGATCCGTTGCATAATCGGAGATGCACCGGCTCTTGTAATTCCGTTTGGGAGCACGGTCCGCTCCTTTCGACTGTCAACGCGCTAATTCAATTTCGAGACCGAGACCGGGACGATTGTTATCTTTTTTGGGTCGGAAAACGATTTTTTTTTAGTTGAGCGTTTGAAGATGTGGAGCAACACGGCCATTATGGACGACGAGAATAGTATTTGAAATCCATACACTAGGTTAAGAAACTTTATTATTGTGCATTGCAGAAAATGAAGTGTGTCAGTTTGCCATTGGCCGGAATATGACCCGTAAATAGTCTTTGGGTGAAATACGTATTTTTGTGAAATTTATTATGCAAAACGCTTGCGACACCGCTGTCATAACAATAAATTTTAATTAAACTGAAGACATTATTGCTCAAATTTTATAACCGCGAAATATTAAACCTTCTCCTTGTTGATTTACAAACTTTCTTTTCACAAAACTGTCGACTGAATTTCATCTCGACATCATTTGTGGATTAAGTATGACGAACCGCTGTGCACTGTGTTTAATCCCGTGCGTTTTGGAAAACGGGTGACCTCGTTGTCCGCTCCTCGACCGAAGGTGGTAATTCGTAATTGTTTTTCGCCCTCATATCGATCGTGATTTCCATCCATAACGGTAAATGTGTTTACCCGATGAACAAAAACCGAACCGTAACACGTGGTCCGACCTTAATTCCATTTCCCAAGGACACCACCTAGTTTTAATGCGAGCATTATGAGATCCATGAAAAATGTTAGCTTATTTATTATACACGGGTCGAAAGAATCGGCCGTTCGATTTTCTTTGTGAGCACTGCGGTCTAGTTTCTAAAAATATGATTATTATGTATGTATTCGGTTTTTCGGACGTCACGATAGGGCTGGATTTTTTCTGGTTTTAGTATTCATAGATTCGATTTCGTATGTCATTAACTTTAGATCAACTTTTCTCATTAACTATTTAATCATATACCTCTTAATTTTTAGACGAATTTAAATGTATGCATCAAAACTCAACTAAATTATTTACTAAATCCATTAACACCGCAGTAAAGTTAATTGGTTGAATTTTATTGACGAATTTTAATATAAATTTGACAGTTTAATTGCGTCTCATAAAGACACCTTGAAGGATTTTGGTGTGACTGTCAAATTAAATTATTATTATTATTATTTTAAATTATTGATGCCACCCGCATTTGTTTTAATATTGCTGTAATTGGCATAACAAAGTGGTGTCAACGTTCAACACCTAAATGCCATAAATGTCACCGTAAAGATTTTATATAACGTCAATAAAATGTTTAAACTTAAATAATAAATAGCGGGACAGGTTTTCCTTAAAAAGCTCTAAAATTTATGAACGCTTTGAATCTCCAAAGAGACGACAATTAAGGATACAGTTTCGTAAAATGAAGTTCATTTCTTTTTAATAAATCCACCCTTATCTAACGCTATATGTTACGTTGCAATGACGGCGTAATTAAAGCAGACTTGCATCTTTAATTAAGGTCCACTCGGTGGAAAAGCTCGTTTCCCGGTTTCAAAGTTCCCTAATTCTATGTCGAGGAAATCTCAAGCAAGAAAAATTCAATTAAAACCCGAATTGTGTGAATTTTGAACGTTAACGAGTTTATCCGGCTTTCAGTCACGTCCTTTTGTAAACAATTAAATTAATAAAATAAGCCTTTTAGTATTGCAGAGTTGCGCATTCGATTTAGGTAACAACAAGACAAACATCTAATCGTTTTGAGGAATTGAACGTCCGTTCGAGATTGAATGAAAAGTGCGATTAGCCAATTTTGAATTATAGTCCGGTGTGAAAACAATAAGCGGATTCTTGCATAAGAAAGAAATTTTACCACTTCCGCCTTTCGTTTCGAATTAAATTCCGCCGATTTATCGCAAATGTAATTAGATACATGGTTGCGATCGTGTCATAACTGTTATTTTTTTCATTAAATACAGACGGATCAATCAAACTTGTCGCTGAAAAGTTTCAGTTTGTTATTTGAACTGGGAAAAGTTTCACACGCAATTTACGTTGTGTATTAAACATTTATTTTAAGTGTTTTTTAAATGATTGATTTTTCCCTAACTTTTACAAATATTTGCTAAAGTTGTTAGAAAGTTTTTTATGTTTACATTGTAAATAAAATTGTTATTAAAAATTTTTATTTAGTATGTAGAAATGTAATAACTGAATATACGAAAAACTACAAAATTATTGTAAATGTTTAGACTGAAGTTTTAATGTACATAAATTTATATAAATACACACAACGTGGATATGTGTAAAGGTGTATGTCATTTATAACAATTAAATTTATTAGAGATACAAATATTATAAGAAACGTTAAGGAAAAAATACCTTATAATTTTTAAAATAATTAAAATATTCTTTTTAATATTTTGCAGTAATTATTTGATGAGTTGAATCAATCAGTATAATATTATACACCATTTATACAGAGTGACCCAAAATAAATAAAAATATTTAAAGTGGTAATAAATCAAAATAAGTTGAAAAGTATGTAAAGATTATTCCTATTTATGTCACATTTTTTAATTTGAAAAAACATGCATTTTTGTCACAGCTGGCTGATGCTTTGTGAAATATTATAATAATATTTGACTGTCGTCTGATGATACAAGTTTAAAGTGAACAATTTTTCGTTGGTTATGGTTGTTTTCTAACGTAGAATTAACCGACATGCCTTTTATATATGATCGTGCTAATGGGATTGCCACCGAAGCGCGACGTCTTTATGATGAAGTTTATCCACATCGCCAGCTTCCTTCACATCGTACCTTTGGAAGAATTCATCAAAGATTGCGTGATATCGGCTCATTGAGCAATCAGTTCTATTTATGTATCCCTAGAGCATATGAAATAATTTTAACATTGGTAGAGTAGTAGCCAAAGTAGAAATTAGGAATTGTTTGGAGAACGCTCCACGCCCAGCCAGTTTCTTCGTAAAGACCCTCATTCTTTCAACAGATATTGTCGTCAATAGTAATTCCACCCTGGTGTTTAGATTTCAATGTATAATATTTTATTATAAATTATATGGAAATATAAAACAATCATGAAAATAACAAAAAGGTTTTAATTTTTAATTTTTATGATGTAATAACAAAATAAGTAAAAAATAACTACTTAAATTTACTAGAAGATAATATTGATGTATTAATTATATAAGAACTAGAATACCAGAAAAATAACAATGGAAATATGATACTTGTGAGGAGTATGTGAGGAGAACTTTCATTTCTAACAAGACAATGTACCACCGTATTATGCACTTCCGGTTAGAAATTGACTTAAATTGAGTTTTGTTTGAAAATGGATGGGCTGAAGAGGACCGTTAGAGTGGTCGTCAAGACAGCAGGATTTAACCCCCTTGAACTTTTATATTTGGGAATACATTAAGTCATTAGATTTGAAAAAATATGACAAAATTATCATAATTGTTTTTACTATCGTTTTCAAAATAATAAACAACCAGTAAATAGTAAAATTTGATTACCTGGACTTATTGTAAAATACTTTTCATTTTTCTTGATAAAAGTGTACGTATAAATATCCATATTATTGTCAATTATGCAGTATGTTTGATAAAAACAATACATTTATATAGTTGTTTATTAATGGGTTTAGCTAGGTATTTATTAATATTTGAATGAAATAATCAGGGGTCAAAAGTACAACAACTTTACGTACATTTAGCATTCTTTTATTTAGTATCTAGTAGCATATTCATTATTTTTAATAATTTCTAAACACCTTTTCTTCAGTGATTTTGATAACTTTTCAATATAATCGTTCGAAATTTCTTTAGAATGATTTTGAACTTCTCAAATGTTTTTCATTGGATTGAGGTCTGGGTTTTGTGCTGGCCAAGGCATGAGACGTACTCTTTGAAAAGTGAACCATTCTTTAACTAACTTAGACGTATGTTTCGGATCGTTGTCGTGCTGGATGGTTCAACTTAAACTGATTTACCTTCGTCAAATGAAAGCATATGATTCTAGAGATGTCACAATAAAGAAAACGATCCATTATCCCGTCTAATTTAACCAGTGGGCCCATGACAAACCCAGAAAACCATACCAAACCTCAACGTCTCCTCTACCATGCTTCACAGTGGATTTAGTATACTTGGGATTATACTTTTCATTAATGTGTCCATTCACCTATGAAATACCATCAGATTTGAATAATTGGAGCCGACTTTCATCGGAAAACAAAATTGTTTTCCATTACCCATCTGTCCAGTTCACATGTTCTGTACTCTTGCAAAAAGTAGTTCGCTGCTCTATACTTTGCAGAAATGAAGAGCTTCTTTGTTGGTTGTCTACCATAGAGACTAGCTCTTTTTAGTCTTCGTTTTATGGTACTCACCAACATACTGAGTTCGTTTATTTTTTGATTTATGCGGGATGTGCTAATAAAAGTGTCGCGAACAACAAGTGTTTTTGTTTTCCTGTCCACAGCTCTGTTAGCCTTGCGTTTTCTACCTCTTTAGGGAACTTCTTCCTTTTGTTAAAATTGGAAATCGTCCTTGAAATGATCGATTTGTTTAAATTTAAATCTACTGCAATTTTACTCTGATTTTCACCATTTCAGCACTTTTCTACAATTTGTTGTTTAATTTGTATCGTTAAATGGACACTTCTAGGCATTTTTAGCTTTAAGGAACAATGTCGGGCACAGAAAGAAAATATAAAATCAATTGTATTGAATGTAGGGTTTGGTTGCTTTACTTATGAACCTTTCCCCAATAAAATGTTGTATAAAAACTACGTAAATAAAGATATCCGTATATAAATTGAGGTACGAAATGCTTAGATATAAAATTAATTTAAATTAAAAAGAATTGTTCTTTTAATAAAATGATTATGTTTTTTAATTTGTTGCTCTATATATATTACATAGTTACAATTTGATGAACAAGTATTATTAAAAATCATGTAATAAATTAAATATAATCTGGTATATTGTTAAAAATTGGAACTTGTTTGTTAATATTTTTTAACAATGAATAATTGTAAATTGAACAATTTATAATTTCTATAAGGTGACATAAATAATTTCCCAACGAGAAAGCAAAGACGATACGCAACAATTCAGAACAGAATCGACTAATGACGAGCGCAATTTTCGCATCTCGATTGTTCGCGATTTTAATTGTCATAAATATAAATGTAGGTCGTCACAATTACATCTTTTATTTTTCCATTAATTGCGACCAATTAACTGACAATGAGGGAAACCCGTCAACCAATACAAATCGAAACCGATCGATGTCGTTCCACGCGAGGGGCAAATGTGTGTTTTATTCACACGAACTTGAATCGTATAAGGATGCGACTGCACGACCGAACACTTCCGGGATACGCGAGCGTTATTTTATTGAAATTCAATTTGTGCGGTGCAACTTTCATGGTAAGGTGACTGTTATATTTGCAAATACGTTTCCTTGAACGGTACCCGTTCGGTTATGGTAATTTAACGTGAGGTCCTGTATCTTAATTGCGTGCACGGACATTCCGAAGAGGCAACGGACAAAAATTCAACCGTTCACCCGTCAAGTGATTCGGGTCCGATCGATTTTCGGGATCTGCGAAAGCATATTGCCGTCGCCGCAACTTTAAAGATTTTAAAAAGGAAGAAGAGCTTCGTGGCCTCTGGCCGACGAGTCAGCGACCTCTGTGAGAACGCGTTTCACTATCGGCGGCGCGCCGTCGAGAAGGACACGGTGCCAGCTTTCAGGAGCTCGAAACGAGACGAGAGGACCTCTTTCGGTTTGACGGGCCGGATAATCTTGTTTACTTTCTGCGAAACCGCACCAATCGCATTTTGTCAGTGTGTGACAAAAAGGTTCGCTGTTATAAAGAAATATATCTGTCTATGCTATAAATGAGAGAAGAAATCGTAGTTTCTCGGGGTTTTCATAGAATTTCCTTAGGTGAATAAAATAAAAGATATATCCACCATATACGGTTTTTTTTTAAATAAAAGGCACAATGAATTTATAATAAAAAAAACATATTTATAATTTAAGATAAAACAAGTCCGTTATTTGTGTTTGACGAAAGGATTTTTAAAAAAGCTACGATTAAACCTTTTCAGAATAGCTTTGTCATACCTAGGTTTTCTCACACGAAGCCTAGTAACGAAATATCATATGTTATTGGTTATCTTTAAACGCCATAAAATCAACTTTAAGAGTTTTCAGCGTTATTCTAATCAATTGATAATTGGTCTTATAATTATTGTCGACAGGAAATGCCGTTTCGGCATTATCGGAAAGAAAAAACATCGGGGAGTTTCTCTGCAGGAGAAATTCGACTTATTAAAAGTTGTGCCAAATATTTAATTCAAGTTATCAAGATATTCGAGCAATCACAGTTCAAGTTATCAAGTAAAAATACACTCTGGACGTCATTGCCAAACTAATTTGTTCAATTAACGCATGTAAATAAAAAATACATGCAGGTAAAGCTGGTCATCATATAGAGAATGTTAAAACCCATTTAAGACTCTAAAATATTTTTAAAAGTTTTAATAAAAATGATCCGCAATTAACAATTTCGAGGATTATTTTTATTTCTGTTGCATTAGTGTATTTTTATTGATTTCCTTCATTGATTTTAATGACAAAAATTTAGTAATATTGTCTCCTTAACAAAACAAATTTTAAAAGAAGAGAATGCATTGTTGCACCCAAGCAAAAATTATCCGCTATTAAATATTAATTAAGTGTTACCAAGCAGTAAGGTTTCGCAACTGTTTAGGACATTAAAATTTTAGTGATGAAAAATCGTCTTTAACTGTCTTTTTGCTGTCTCTGATTCGATGGAATGAAATAACACTCGGTATTTACAAAATTAGTCATTTGGGTTTGGTAACAGATAAGAAAAGCACAATAATGCTTCAGAAACATAAAATCCTCGATATTCCCGAATTCGTTCATAAGGACTCATTTTGATTAAGACTTTTCGTAAAGTCTTGTCTTAGTACCCTTAAAGTTTATGTCACTTTTTTAAAAGTCCCTGTTTATAAAAAATTCCAATGACTACAATTTAGTTTCTGAAAATATTTTAATACATTGTAAAAAATTGAATTTACCCAAAAATATACACTATCGCTCATATGTAGAGTAACTAACTGTAACAAATTTTCATTTGTCTTGATAAAAGTGTACGTTTAAATATCCATATTATTGTCAGTTATGCAGTATGTTTGATAAAAACAATACATCAATATAATTGTTTATTAGTGGGTTTAGTTAGGTATTTATTAATACTTGAAAAATATTCAAGGGTCAAAAGTAGAGCAACTTTAAAATAAAACAACCTTATGTACATTTGGCCTTCTTTTATTTAGTATCTAGTAGCATATCCATTATTTTTAATAAGTTCTAAACACATTTCTTCATTGATTTTAGTAGATTTTCAAGGATTTTTGCAACGATTTTCCGATCAATTTCTTCTTAAAGGTTGTTCATTGGATTGAAGTCTGGGTTTTGTGCTGGCCAAGGTATGACACGTAATTGAGAAGTGAACCATTCTTTAAGTAACTTAGACGTATATTTCGGATCGTTGTCGTGCTGGAAGTTTCACCTTAAACTGATGTTACCTTCGTCAAATGGAACCATATGATTCTAGAGAATGTTACGATAAACAAAACGATCCATTATCCTGTTTCACTTAACTAGTGGGCCCATGCCAAAGTCAGAAAAACATACTAAACCATAACGTCTTCTCCACCATGCTTCACACTGGGATTAGTGTACATGGGATTAGACTTTTCATTAATTGGATCTCTCACCTATGAAATACCATCAGATTTGAATAATTGGAGCCGACTTTCATCGGAAAACAAAATTGTTTTCCAATGCCCATCTGTCCAGTTCACAAGTTTTCTTGAAAATAGTAGTTTCGCTGCTCTATAGTTTGCAGAAATGAAGGACTTCTTTGTTGATTTTCTACCATAGAGGCCAGTTCCTTTTAGTCTTTGATTTATGGTACTCATCACGTTTATTTTTTGATTTATGCGGGATTCGCTAATAAAATTGTCGCGAACAACAAGCGTTTTTGTTTTTCTGTCCACAGCTTGGTTAGTCATGCGTTTTCTATCTCTTTTAGGAACACCTTCCAGTGTATTCCTTCTGTTAAAATTGGAAAATTGGACACTTATAGGCATTTTTAGCTTTAAGGAACGATGTCGGACACAGAAATAAATTATAAAATCAATTGTATTGAATATAGGGTTTGATTGCTTTACTTATGAACTCTGTCCGAAATAAAATGTTGTATAAAAACTATGTAAATAAAAATATCCGTATATAAATTGAGGTACGACATGTTTACACACTTAAAATTAATTTAAATTAAAAAGAATTGATCTTTTAATAAAATGATTATGTTTTTTAATTTGTTGCTCTACATATGAGCGATAGTGTATATAAAAAATTCAAACAAAATCTGATAAAATTAGCTGTTTTTTACTAAAACATACATAAATAAAATTGACGCAATTGTGCGACGTTGCTAAAATGATCAACATTTATTTTTTGACAATTTTTTGATACATTTACCCAAACAAAAATATTTTAAAAATCCGGGTTGGTTTTTTATAAAAACTCAATATTTTTGACAATCCTGTAAATTTTACAGTCTCTGCCATAAATGGCGACTTGCGTCACACCGGTAAAATTGACGCAGTTGTGCGACGTTGCTAAGATCGTAATTAAGCATACGTATAATTCGTAATGGATCATAAAAAGTAAATTCATTAACTCCTCGATATCTACGAATCCGTTCAAGGACCAATGTTCGCCAACTTTTTGATCTATTCTACATCCTTTTAAAGTTTATACCACTTTTTTAACACCTAGAATTTATAAATATTGTCAAAATTTTTTAAAAGCCATTTTTCAATAACTCCAGCTTTTATCATTTATTTTTGAAAAAAGAAAAACTTTTCTTTAACCAAAAAATTTACCAAAGAAAGATTCAAAAACCTGAAAAAACTTTGAACCAAAACTCAATGATTTATTTGTTTTTTTTTTTTCTGAATAAAACCTAGATTTTTTTAGAAACCTGTAGTTTTTACAGTCCAGACCATAAATGAGGATTTACGTCACAGCGTTAAAATTGACATTTTGCGCGACGTTGCTCAGATCGTAATTAACCATAGGGATCAGTAACGGAACATAAAAAATAAACTCAATAAAGCAGACGTCGCAATCGCAATTTTTTTTCCTATCGATTCTATTAACTATGTATGTGCGCGAATAATTGCGTCAAAATGATAGCCCGGCTCATAAAAACCTGCCACTGCAAAAACCATATCGTAAACTGCGTGTTTATTGTGCGAGCCATTATTCAAAAACCTCTAGCCGTGTTTTTTCCATTGTTTATGCTATTATGTCACGAATAATTCCGTTGAGCGTCGATGGGATCCCACCTACTAATCGACACCGAGGGGGAAAATTTCGCGAGTCGAACAGTAAAAAGACGGACACGGTGATTTGTTCCGCCGTGCCGAAAATACGACTATTAATTACGTCTTATCCGCGTAATCTGACAATTTACTTAACGTAATCCGATTCAAACACCTGAAAGGTTTCGACTTAATTATACTTAAAGCACTTATAATCTCAGTAAAATCACGAGCAAGAACTGTCCTGGGCATCCTCTAGTTTCAAATATTTACTAATCTAATCGGTTCTAATGCAACTAACAGGGATTTGAAATTTAATAACACGAAGTAATAATCACGATGAATTTTTAACCTTAAACAATTGGAAACATTCGAAGGAACAGATTGGATTGTTGATTGTGAAGTTTTGTGCATTATTAAGTAGTGTCGGATTGGTGCATTACGGTTGCGTTTGTTGTCGGCCTTTCTAAAACCGTATAACGGAATTATTATTATGTTAAATATCCTCCCGAGTTGAAAAACATTTTCAAGGAAGGCAATTCGAAAGTATCGATAACAACGTACACACTAATATGTGTCTCTCACCGTGTACAATGAAGTCGAGTTGCATAACGAAGGAATGTCGATAATACTATTTTAATTTCTGTTAAATATGCATCGGTGATTGTTTAATTGGGTTTTATGTAATTGTCGAAGGTAAAATGTCGATAGGATTATTGCATCTTCGTATTGAGAAAAAAAATAAAATTTCCACGTTACTCATAATTTTTTTGGTAAAAATCAGATTTCATTTTTTTTTCTAGAGAAATTATATTCCTTGAATTTAATTAGAAGAATTAATAATTCGTTTATTGTTCTCACACAATCTAGAAAATCATCAATGCTGATATTAAGCACTCTTTTCTTAATTAAATTTGTTTCTAAAAATATTTTAAAATGGTGGACAATTTTTTATGAAAAAAGTACAAAACAACATAAATTCTTTTGAATACAATAATGACACCTCAAATATTTTAAAAAATTTTAAAAATGTTACTAAAAGGCACAGATTTTTCGTTACACTATCTAAAAATCTTTTGTCTCTAATAGTCCATATATACCTTTCAAAATTTCTATATTTATATAATAAATTTTATCAATTAAATTTTTAAATAATAGACGTTTTGAAACAAGTTTAGAATAATGTTAAATTTATGAATATATCCGTTTAAAATAATTATTTTTTTTTGCAACAAAATACAAAATTTGTCAGAATAAAAAAAATAATAATAATAGTTCAAACAAAATAATAAATTTTGTCTATCAACATTAAAACCAGGTCAGAATAATAGTAATGAATGAAAGAGCTGTTAAATTGCAAAATTATATATTTTTTATGATTTATTTTATCAGGAGATCGTCCTTAAAAGCAGAAAGTGTAAAAATATAAATTTACAACAAAACACAGATTTTTTGTTTCACTAAGCAAAAATTTTTTATCTCGAATGTCCTCATAAGGCCATACCCGTACCAATTTCTGTTTATAACAAATTTTATTAATTAAATTTTTAAATAATGGAGGTTTAGAATAATGTTAATTTTATAAATATACCCTTTCAAAATAATTAGTTTTTAACAACTAAATACAAAATTTGTCAGAAACAAATAGTAATAATTATAATTTAAAATTGTTAAAAATCATAAATTTTGTCTATCAACACTGATTTGATTGGATTATTTCTAATTTCCTCACAAGTCATACCTTTCAAAACAAGGTTAGAGAAATAATTATATATATATATATATATATATATATATATATATATATATATATATATTGTCAGAATCAAAAAAAAAAATTGAAAACGTAAAAAAAACATAACTTTTGTCTATCAACACCGAAACCAACCCTGAATGATAGTAATGAATGAAAGAGTTGTTAAATTGCAAAATAATATATTCTTTTTATGATTTCTTTTATCAACAGGAAATTGTGCGTAGAACTAGAAAGTGAAAAAATATTCTAATCATGAAGATTTTAAAAATATAATTTTTTGCAACAAAACATATTTCACCAACCCTAAAATTTTTTATATCAATGTCACAAAGCCATATCTTTTAAAATTTCTATATTTTTATATCAAATTTTATAAATTAATTTTGTAAGTTATAGTTGTTTTGAAACAAGTTTAGAATCAGGTTAAACAACTCTGAATAATGGTAATGAACGAAAGAGCTGTTAAATTGCACAATTATATATTTTTATAATTTCTTTTATCAACAGGAGATCGTCCTTAGAAGCAGAAAGTGGAAAAATATAAATTTTTACAACAAAACACAGATTTTTCGATTCACCAACCAACCATTTTTTATATCTAATGTTCTCATAAAGCCATACCTTTCAAAATTTCCGAATTTTTATGACAAATTTTATTAATTAAATTTTTAAATAATGGACTTTTAGAAACAAGTTTAGCATAATGTTAATCTTATGAATGTACCCTTTCAAAATAATAAGTTTTTAACAAATAAATACAAAATTTAAAAACAAATAATAATACTAATTCAAAATTGGTAAAAAAAGTCATAAATTTTATCTATCAACATTGAACCCAGTTCTGAATAATAGTGATAAATGAAAGAGATGTTAAATTGGAAAATTATATATTTTTTATGATTTCTTTTTATCAACAGGGAATTGTCTTTAGAAACAGAAAGTGAAAAAATATTGTAATTATGAAAAGATTTTATAAATGTAAATTTTTACAACAAAACACAAATTTTTCGTTTCACCATTTAAACATTTTTTATTTCTAATTTCCTCACAAGTGACACCTTTCAAAATTTCTACATTTCCGTAATATATTTTCTTAATTAAAATATTAAATAATAAATAATAATAAAAAGTTTTGAAACAAGGTAATATGATAATTTTATGATATATTCTGTCAAAACTAAAAAAAAAATAAAAAGTAAAAAAAAAATAATTGAAATCGTAAAAAAATCATAAATTTTGTCTATCAACACCGAAACCAACCCTGAATGATAGTAATGAATGAAAGAGCGGTTTAATCGCAAAATTTAATTATCTGGTTTTATACAACTGTTTCCAGCCATTTATCTTGTTGTCATCTCTTATCATCAAATTAGGAAATTAACGAGAGGCAGCCACTGAATATCGTCTGGTCATTCAACTTAATTAAAAAAGAAAAATCAATTGTTGTGCACCAGAAAACAAAATTAATTAGTCGGCTTGTAATTGAACCAAAATTCATTGATTGTTGTAAAGTATAATGTGAATAAAAATGGGCAAGCTTTTGTTTTCGTATTGCACCGATTTAATTGCCTCTGCAAAGCTCATAACAACTAGCGAAGTCCCCCCGTATGAGTTTCCCAACGATCCATCCAGAATCCGGAACGCTTGTGCATATCTCGATCGCAGATCAGACGGATTTCGCCTTAAAGAACCTCCGTCGAAAAGCGTGTCGCAAAAAAAAGTCCGTTTTTGAACAATCAATCGGCGGGAAAGCGGGAAAGCATTGCGCGGGAGTAGGCGAACGCGGCGAGAAACGGAGGGCCCAAAGTAAATGAATATATATCTATCTGGCTGGTTTGTGGAACGCGCGCTCAAGGCCCATGCGACACCACCATGGCGAGGTGTGCGGAACGCGCGGCGCAGCCGCCCGCCATCCACTCTCGCAACCTGATCCGAAATTGGCCAAACGTGCGGAGAAAATCGTTATTTGGAGAATATGTTAACTACGAAACTACGCCACCGTTTGTTTCATCAAACAAAATGTGTCAGTTTAAACTTTGCAGCCTCTTATCAAAATATTGTAGGAAGAATTTAAAGCTTTAATGGTCCCCATAAAAAGTAAAGCACCATTTTCACTGATGTACTCAAAGTTGTAAAGTTAAAAGATAATTATGCGAATGAGAAGCGTTCACAGTTTCACAAAAAAATGCCAAAAATTGTTTTCTGTGGGAATCCACCAGAGACTACTTAACATATTTTGCCCATTTGTTTTTCAAATGCCTTCTAAGGAAATTTGTTTTTGACATACACTATCGCTCATATGTAGAGCAAAAAATTAAAAAACATAATTTTATTAAAAGAAAAATTCTTTTTAATTTAAATTAATTTTACAATTAATAAGCGTCTAAACATTTCGTACTCCAATTTATATACGGATATCTTTAGTTAAGTAGTTTTTATACATTTTTTTTCGGACCGGGTTCATAAGTAAAGCAACCAAACCCTATATTCAATATAATTGATTTTATAATTTATTTCTGTGTCCATTTAACGATACAAATTAAATAACAAATTGTGGAAAAGTTCCGAAATGGTGAAAATCAGAGTAAAATTGCAGTAGATTTAAATTTAAACAAATCGATCATTTCAAGGACGATTTCCAATTTTAACAAAAGGAATACACTGGAAGAAGTTCCCTAAAGAGGTAGAAAACGCAAGACTAACAGAGCTGTGGACAGGAAAACAAAAACACTTGTTGTTCGCGACACTTTTATTAGCACATCCCGCATAAATCAAAAAATAAACGAACTCAGTATGTTGGTGAGTACCATAAAACGAAGACTAAAAAGAGCTGGTCTCTATGGTAGACAACCAACAAAGAAGCTCTTCATTTCTGCAAAGTATAGAGCAGCGAACTACTTTTTGCAAGAGAACGTGTGAACTGGACAGATGGGTAATGGAAAACAATTTTGTTTTCTGATGAAAGTCGGCTCCAATTATTCATATGCTACTAGCTACTAAATAAAAGAAGACTAAATGTACGTAAAGTTGTTTTATTTTAAAGTTGCTCTACTTTTGACCCTTGAATATTTCTCAAATGTTAATAAATACCTAACTAAACTCACTAATATACAATTATATTGATGTTTTGTTTTTATCAAACATACTGCATAACTGACAATATTATGGATATTTAAACATACACTTTTATTAAAATAAAAATAAGTTGCTCTACATATGAGCGATAGTGTACATCTAAAAATTAATTTTCTGGTCTTATCTGGTTGTACTCTCTCTTCACCACCTCTCTTTAAAAGTAAGTATACTACATATACAGGGAGTAAAAATAGTCACAAACATTAAGCTTACAACTTAAAAAATAGGTTAGAAGAGTATTTCTTTTTGTCGTATCACAGAAAAAAAATGTTCTCGATAAATTCGAAACCGTTTAGTTTAAATTTTCATTAGGACTGTTATTTTTTAAATAAAACATATTTTTTAACACATTAATGAACAATGAAACTTCAATAACTCCAACCTTGATTTGCTAGATAATAATAATTATGAATGCACCGGGTGGCCAAAGAGTGGAGGTCGTCAGTCATATTTCAAAAACCAGTATAATAATAAAAGTAACGAACGAAACGTTATAATGTAATAACAGTAGTAACAACAAATTTCAATTTGGCTGAACAGAATTTCGTAACAAATAAAAAAGTTTTTTCCTATAACATTTTTACATCAGTTATTTGACACTTACAGACAAGTAATAATCCATAAAACTGACAAATTTATTATATTTTTATTTTCTTGACAATTCAAAGATTTTTTTCGTAAAAAATAAAATTATATTTTATAAATTAATTAATTATCAACCATTTTCTTTTCTCTTATCAAAACTTTAAGTTATTCTGGTATTTTTTATATTATTGTAAGAGTTCTTTCATCATCATCTTTTCAGTGTGTTATCTTATTTTAATTATAAATTATAATTAAAGTAAAATTAAATTATAAATTATAATTAAAATAAGATAATCTAATAATTAGTTTAAGCATTTTGAATAATTTTCTGACTAAAAATGTGTTTTTCATTACGTATTATTTTTATTTTATTAAATCTTGTCATTTTATTTAAATAATAAATAAATTTCTCACCACAACACAATTTTTTATTACTTCGCAAGTTCCTATTAGATCCGAGAACTACTTTTTTAAAAGATCATTATTTTCCCAAAAGGAAAAGCCAACGTTCAAACAGTTCCACTGCGCAGAGCTGAAAGGGTTCGTTCCAGCGTGCGCGGGTATCACATGAACTGTTTAAATTATAAATGACATGTGTCTGTTTCGTAAAGGTCAAACAATGTTTACGCAAAAGCCACATTTATGTAAGCGAGAATCTTCGATCCGGTTAATAATAAGTGGGTTCTAAACGTATTTGGAAATTCACCTATGTATGAATAAAGTCTCGTCTGTCTCCCGTAAAACGAAAATAATTGCGGCCGACACAATATTCAGCTCACATGCGCCCGTTTCAAGGCAATCACACATGCATAATTAGCAAATGAAAGTCGCTTAGGTTTAATTAATTATTTGTATGAAATGCGATTCTTTTCGGTATGTCGGAAAGCTGCATTTTATAGCAGGAAATTTCTTCCTGATCGATTCGAAAGGATGCGACGAAAATATTCTATTCAAGCTCTACACAGAGTAAACTAAGAAATAATAAAATAAATATAAAACTGTGATTTTGAATCACATTCATCATAATTATCTGTAAACACAGTAAATAAATAACGTAGTTATGGGGTTTAGACGTAATATAAAAGTTTTAAATGGAATAAAGGCTCGATTTGCTGACCATTTTACAATCGGTAGTTGGCATTGTAAATTATTAAGCAATAAAAAAGTAATAAAAGTGCCATCGTATAAAAATATTACAATTAGTATACACGTGTGTCGTAAAATTATTGTTCTGTTCTAATCACACTTTAAAAATTTAGTATTGGAAATTTTTTTTACTGCACAGCTTTAATATTTATTTGTATATTTACGTCAAAGAAAAAACTTAAAAATAAAGTTTGAGGTTTTTTTTATTTATTTTGAAATTTTATCGTATTATTTATCGGTTATTTTGAATAAAATAGTGATTAATTTGTTATTTTATATTTATTTGTTTATTTGTTATATTTCTTTGTATATTGTGGTGGCTAGAGAAATAGTACGCAATTTAAAATTAAACATTTTGTAGGATATTTCCTTAAAGGATTTAATGTTTCATAACTTTTTTATACAATATTTACTTCTTAATATTTTTAATTATTGTAACCCAAACAATTTTTATATGATTTTTGGTTGTTTCAATCAAAGGATTCCGTACGAAAGTACAAAATATCGGTGAATCTGCGTCTCCAGGAACAGTAGCAAGGAGGAACGTTGGAACCAGTGCGACGAAATTGGATAAGACAGGCCCAGGTTTCCTTGCAAGTCAATGGAGAAAACTTTGAACAGCTTTTGTAGAGTAAGGTTTGTTAAAAACTTTAACGTTTTTTATCTCATTTTAAGTTGGACTTTATTAGAATCTGTTTTTAAGAAATCGACTTTATCGATTATTTAGATAAATATATTTTAATATTCTTTACGTTTATTTTTAGGATTGTTTCGTTCACTTTCAGTGGGAATTACATAAAACATCGGCATTGCTAACATGGCTAAAATGATACTCCCAAAAAATGATTTACATTGTTATTAAAAACTATGAAACAACACACTCAATAGAACATAAAATACGAAACCGTCCTAACAAGAAAACATCTTCTTTTACAGACAGGCTAATTGGAGGAATTAGCAAACTAAATTATTTCTTGTCTTTTAGGCAAATAAAAAATGAATTAATTGAATCGTACAATATCAGTATAATAATCAAGGGTGACTGAATGAACAGAAATTGAATGGATTCATTTCAATAAAGAATTAAAAAAAATACTCCAGAATTTTGACGAAAAGTATTGTAGAGTAAATCCAAGTTGAATAAAATAACATCAGATGTTCGAAGACCTCCAAATAAATGTTTGGTCCCTTAATATTCTACAGAATCTTTGAAATTCGATGGAGGAAACATTTTAGTTTGGGGTTTCATTATGCATGATAATAATTCGAAGCCTGCGTTCAAAATTGTTCAAAATGGTTAAAAAATAATCATGTTGTGGCATCTAAATCTAGATCCAATTGAAAACCTATGAAGTCTCGATTGAAACATGAAAAAACAAATCAAATTAATTGAAGAATAGTGGAATTTAATTTCAAACGCCGATATCTTATTAAATCTATGCCTTGCTGTTTACAGAACAAAGAATATTCAACTATATTAACAATTTGGATGTATTAAATAATATAACTCTTAGTAAAATGTACATACATTTAGAATTAAGGATGTTATAATCATGTAAACGCCATAAAGTAAATGTAGGTGTTTCCAGCATTATTTTAATCAATCAAGTATTGTTGCTGGCAGGGAATGGCGTTAGGGCATAAGACAGGTATCGTCGTAAAAGAAAAAACTTTATCTGAGTTAGGAGAAATTCGACTTATCGAAAATTGTGCCAAATATTTGGTTCAAGTTATCACGATATTCGAGTAATGGAAGTTCGAGTTATCAAGTAAAAATTACACATAATTTTCACCCTAGACGCAAACCCATAAAATTTTCTCCCACCACAAAGTGCCCAACGCAGCTAAAGAAGTTTTCACTTAAAAAAATGTACTTTAATTTTTATAAGTAAAGATTTAATATTTGAGAAATTCCGAGTAATGAACACCTGGTACTATTTTTAATTGTGGTACCAGATTCCTAATTCCGACCACCCGAATATTTCATATTTTAAATTTAATATTTTATTAACATTTACTAATTAAATAAAAATGGATTTTGACTAAAATTCTGTTTTCTTTTGATTTAGTAATAATTAGAAATGTCTCAGAACCAACTTTTGTAAAAGGGGTAGGAATGGATATCCGGTACAACATTTAAACTCCAGATCAATAAATATATTTGATATTTTCTTGGAACTTGAATAAAATTCAAGTTATCAGGATATTCTAGTAATCCAAGTTCGAGTTATTAAGTAAAAATTACACATAATTTTCACCCTGGACGCCATTGCCAACCATTGCTTCGAGTTATTAAAAATTCGAGTTATCGAAGACTGTATTTTGATTGCATTTAATTAGAGATGTATTTAAATTCCAAAATTAATTGAAATTAAACTTTAAAAGCTTTTAAAGCTGAATGGTTTAAAGTCAGTATTTTTTTTATTCTGATCGAAAAATGTATTAAATTTTTTATTAAATAATAAATTTACAATTTTATAGTTATAGATTTTATTTAATTCTTGTGGCTTAGGAATAGCTTAATTCTATTACTATATATTAAAATTTTCCTGCAGGATAGTTTCAGGTGACATGAGTAGGGACACGAGGATAAACAACGTCAGCGAGTCGTAGAAATGCATATCCGGTCTAACGAGCAAAGCAGTCACGGCTGACACGGTCACTTATAGAGGTTACTTTACTGCCACTTACTTGATGACCGGATTAATGTGTAAATGAATAATGGACGGCGGGGACGCGTCACTTTCTACACCTCAATTATTTTCCCCCTTAATTTTGGCCGAAATTTCGGAAAATACATACGAAACAGATTTGAACAATTTGGTTCGTTAAGTGGGACATCTCCACGTTGGAGTGGAACAACGATAAACAAGCGCGGCGCATCCAAAACAACTGAGCACGAACAATTAGTGACACTTTAAAGTTGTATTTATGTCCAGAAAGCGTTCTCGGCTCGGCGTTTTTGGTCGTAAGATAAATTTCGAACAAATAACCATAACACACAACATATTCCGAATTATAAATTACGGATGAGGACGTTTATTATACGGGGCCGTCATTTCGAAACAAAATAGAGCGTAAGAATTTCCTATTTCAATTTAAATATTTATCATGCTTGCGCCCGTTCGGATAACAAACCGTAACAAAGACGCCGTTTGCTTAATTATCTGTGTAACGTGTACAAATAAGTTTTCGTGTTTGCCCGGTGAAAATATTAAAATGTTGCGCGGCATATAAAAAATGCGATGTCATTTGATATGAGGCTCTGGGACAAAGAAAGTTAATATTGGAAAAAAATCCGTTCTATATTCAGTGGTACGGCCTTGGGTGCGGCGATATTTGTCCAATAAAACGTCGAGTTTACACTTAAGATTGAAAAATTGTCTTTAATTTCACCACCGTAAGTTTAAACAAACAAACTAACCGAGATCGTGTTGCCAAATTGTGTGTTTTGATGTTGTTAATATGTGTTTCAACTTGGCGAGTAAATAAGGGTGACGAAACAACAATTTTAATGAACGGTGCATTTGATTTGGTCGATTTAAACTATTAAATAAAAATTATGTTTCTAAGAATTTAATTAAAAATTGATAAAAAACAGTATTAAAAATGAGAAAAAATTAAGAAATTTAAAATAATTATTTTAATAAATGAACAGAATTTTATAAACCAGACTAAAGTATTATTTTTCATTGATTATTGTTTCAGTAGTTACTACATCATAGCTTGTTAATGATTTAATAAATCCAGTCTAACTGTTATTTTATAATTGAAATTAAAAATAAACAATTTTTAAATAGTAAAAATCAAAATGACTCTTTTTTTCTCTATTTCAATGTTTTAAAATCTTAATGATGTCACTAGAATTCTGTTTTCCGCAAAAATTAATAAAACAAATAAAATTGGCAGTTATAGAGGCTGCCTATAGAAGTGAAAACTTAAAACTTTTAGCAATAAAATTTGAAATTTCATAATGTTTGATTTAAATTTATTTGGGCTGTACAAGATCAAGACAAAATATAAATACAATTCAATTGAAGTAAAAAGTAATGTACAATCAAATTATTTATGGATAGACTTTGTATTTACTTAAATTTCAATGTACTTGAATTTTAACATTATTTTAATTAATTGCATCATTGTCATTATTAATTTCATCATTACTTAGACTCTTTGTACTTTCAATTATTTCATTTTGTTCTAAAAAAGATACAATAAGTTTATGGTAACTAAAGTAAGAAATGATCCAAAAAGTGTCTAAGGCGCACAGCATACTGCGCATGCGCCTGTCATGAGCATGTTGGTAACGTAAACCCATAAGATTTTCTCCTACCACAAAGTGCTCAACAAGGCTAAAGAAGTTTTCACTTCAAAAAAAATATACTTTCAATATTTGATAAATTTAATAAAGCTGATACTTCATTCACTGATTTGGATATAAGTAAAGATTTAATATTTGAGAAATTCCGGGTAATGAACACCCGGTACTATTTTTAATTATGGTACCAGATTCTCTGACCACCCGAATATTTGATATTTTAAACTTGGTATTTTATAAATATTTTACTAATTAAATAAAAAATGGATTTTGACTAAAATTCTTTTGATTTAGTAATAATTAGAAATACCACTAAACCAATTTTTGTAAAAAGGGTAGTAATGGTACAACTATTAAATTCCAGATCCGTAACACTGGGTAAATATATTTGATATGTTCTTGGATCTTGTTCTGCTTTTTTCCTCAAAAAATAGTAAAAATTTGAATAATTTTATCCCATACAATTTTTAAACCACGAACTGAAACAAGGAATCTTTTAATAAATTTAAAAATACTGACTTTTTTCCAGTAATTTAACAATAAATAGAAATGCTATGTACCCATTTTTTGTAAAATGGTGGGTAGACGGATATCCGGTACCACTTTTAAACCAAATATCAAATATCGAACACTGAGTACCTGCATATTTGATTAAATTTAATTTTCTATTAATTTTAATATTTCAGTAAATAAATCAAAAATGGATATAAAATCTTGCTATCTTCCCATGATAGAACTAAAATAAAAAGACTGAAAATTTTATTAATTTATAATAAAAATGGTACTCGTTTCTACTGAGTTAATAATAATTAAAGACGACACAGATCCAATTTTTGTAACGGATGCCCGGTACCATTTTGAAACTGGTTTCCAAACCCCGAAGTCCGGACACCAGGATATTTGGTAATTTTTAATTTTTTATTAAAATTAATATATTTAAAAAATGAATTTTAATTAACATCCTGTTTTCTTTCCATAAATAATAAAAATATTGAAATTTGAGTAAATTCTATAACATAATAAATACCCTTTTTAACTGATTTTATAATGGTATCCAGTACCATTTTTAAACCGGGTCCTTATTCCCAACACCGGGTACCAAATATTTGATAATTTTTATTTAATTTTTTTTATTAAATTAATATTTCAATAAATAAATAAAAAATAAATCTTAATTAAAAATTCTCTTTTTTCTAATTAAATTATATTAATAATTTAACAATAATTGAAGTAATTTGAAATATAATAAATTTTAATAAATTTAATAAAACTGGTACTCTTCTCCACTGATTTAATAATATTTGCATGTGGTTTAATTAATAAAAATAAATAATGGAATAACAATAAAAAAACCACTATATAATACTGATACTATTATAAAATAAAAGTAACAATTTTTATTTCTAAAAATAAATATGTTATTTTAACATTGACTTTTGTAATTAATCGAAATTAGTTGAAACCTGATTAAAGTCATGTTTTCCACTGACAAACAATGTCGATTCAATAGAGCTAATCAAGAGATTGGACGCAAAAATCCCCTGATATAGTTAAATTATCCGGATGTGCATCGAATATAAATTTTTCGCGCAAATTAATTAACCTTTAACAAAACAGCAGTATTTGCTTTTACCATTATGGTCATGTTATTATTATTATTAATCGGGCAAACGCGCGGCGTATCGCATAAATCAAGGTGAAATAATTAAAGTACGTACGATGAACACACAAAACGATCAGGTCTATTAATTCGTGGATAATTAAAACGCATAAAATAGTAACAGTATTTAATGTGGACGTAAGGAAATCCTATTGAATACATTCACCCAGTTGAATAATGAAGAGGACGGTTTTACATTCACGACGCTCTCATTTACCAATAAGTATTTTCGATCTTCAACTCTCCGTGTATGACTGTGTGTGTGTGTAAGTTTGTGTAATAAACAATTGAAACTGTACATAGAGAGATACTTTCGACAAGGAACTGTTCTCGGACCGCTCTTTCTCCGCCTTTTACTTAAATCGCACGCTTTTATCGTACCGACCGCAATCGATTACCTGACCAACGATGCACTTTATAATACCGGGTGTTTACAATTTAATTTCTGAAGAAAAAAAAGGACGTCAACGTTTCCGTTTAATCGCAGTTTTTGGGCCATTTAAAACCAATTTTACTAACGATCGAACGTATGACTAAATCCAATCGGAATTGATTGGTCGCGTTTAAATGGAAAAACTTAAATGCCTTGAAATAATCTAACGCACGTGTAACTTTTAGGTCATGTCGATGAATGCGACGTACATTATATCGTTGTGATTTTATTTATAAACAACCAACGATGAATCATTTGCGGTGTGTGAGTACGTGATCGTCGTATTTTGTTCAGTTTTATTGACGGCGATGAATTTTTTAGTAAACATTTTGGTCAAACCATTTTATAAACTATTTCGAGCAGTCGACAGATATAAACAGTTTTAGAATTTGTTAATATTGATAATCCACATAATATTTTGATGCTGGTGAAAATTTACAGAGTTGTTTGACTATTAAAGTAGCAACAGGTACGACTGATAAAAATGTAATTAATTTTTAAAACAAGTATATAAACAATAAAATTAAGTTTATGTTGGCTTCATCATCATCAAAAACTCCTTCAAGGAACATAAATTATATTATATTATGGCGGTTAAAGCAGATAAAGGATTACTTAATAAAATTGAATTGACTTCTTAACTCAGAGGTATAAATGAGTAACCACTATACACAGAATGTCTACTACAATAGAGTCACCCTAATGTATCATCTGTAGATGTAATTGAGGTCTTAAAAACAAAACAATCGTTAAGTCGTGGTAAACCTAAATTGAAATTTCAGATTATAATTAAATTTGTCTCCTTTTTAATATAAAAAATGAAAATTTATCAAATTATTCTTCACTAGCTCTAACTGGTTTATTGTATAAGTTACATAAAAGTTTATGCATAAAATTTAATGGAAAAACTAAGATTGAATTTAAGATTTACTAGTGTTATACAGGATTCGAAAGGTCAGTATAGAATTTTAATAATTTTTGAAGTGAAAATAGGTAAATTTATCTTACCTTAATATAAAAATCGACAATTATTGAGTTATCTCCTATTGGACAAAGTTAATAATTTATTTTCAATTTTCCTCATTTTATAATTATTAAAAAATTTGATATATTACTTAAAAATGAAAAATTCATGTATCTTTTCAACATTTCGCTTAAAATTGTTGAGTGCTTGCTTCTCTCTTCTGTGGTAGAAGTTAAAATATATGAGTATATTAAGCCATTGAAATTGATTTTATACATTTATTTTCTTCAATATCAATTTAGCACATTATATATCACTGTGAAATATAATGCTAAATTATGTCCATTTATTATTTTATCAAATATATTAGATCTATTATTAGATATTTATTCTTTTTATTATCAATTTTTCACGTTTTAATAAATATAAAAACAAAATATTGCAAAATCAATGAACTTAAAATGAAATACAATTTAGTTTAAATTAGTTTTATAAATTTATAATATGAATTTATAACAAATACGTTACTTTCAAATAAAAAAAATATTTTTATAAAGCATTAAAGAAAATATATTAAAACTTTTGCTCATTAAACTCGTGTTCACTTTTTAGAATAGAATTATTTTATTAGACGTTTCATCCAAACTTTGTGTCTTTAATGAATTAATTTGAAATGAAACTTTTTAAAGTTGTAGAATTTATATTTTTTTCTTCCTTTTCATTTCGAAGGAATTTGTCATTTGGGATTTTTATCATATTCAATTATATTAAATATTTTATTCAATTACATTATAATTACAATATAAATGAAATTAAAATTATTATGTACAATTATTTTGTAAATACTGTTTTATGTTTAAAACATTTTTACAAAAGCTATTATCTAAAACTGCTCCTGATTTTCTATAAAACAATAGTTTTTATCTAATTTCATAAACATTGTGTCAATAACGCAGGAAATTATGAAGAAAACCTACAACATGGGTAAATTCCTGATCCATTATGTTCATTTTTGAATTCACAACGTGCCCCGTGTAATTAGGATCACGAAACCAGTCTTAATTAATCTCCTAAGATGAAAACGCACGGAGCAATATGATCACGAGCGGCAAAGGAAAAAAGGGTTGGGAACGAGATGGGGCATATAAATAATAAACGCAATAAATCGTATCGTACCTTTTGTTTGTCTTTACTGCATGATATTTCGTGTAATAAAACGACTTCCTCAAACCATCCGATTTATTGCGGATCGCCGCGAATTTATTCGCTTGATAATCGAATTTCTATATTGTATATTATTAATCGCGAAACTGCGGTTCGACTAGGAGTTCCAAGTTATAAATTATGGCTTTAATGGTACGGTTCGAGATATATATGTATATATTTATTCACGTTTTCACGCCGAGAGAAACACAATAACCTCCGAGTTGTAGGTGGCATTCTACCGAGGAGTTTTTCTATTAAAGCGACTAACAGACCGCAACGAAAGAATTAATACCGAAACTATTTAGTTCACACACTGACAAAGGAGTTACACATACACACACACAAACGTTCGACACTGGAATTCATTAAATATTTATGCTTGCATTGTACCAAACTAATAATTCCTCACATTGTGTCTATCGTTTTATTTTATTTTTATTTTTTTTTTAACGACTGAAGGAACCGAAATGTTAGTGAACTATATATTTAGTTTCCTATGAACTAAATTTATTACAATTTACTTAAGTAGTCACTTAGAGGTACGATGAAATTTAATTTTCTTCTAACTGTTATGAGGACGAATATTAAATCTTATTATTTTTATCGAATTGACATTTAAAGTGTGTTATGCAAGTACAAAATTCCTCATTTATTAATAAATGTTTAATGTTAAAAGTACCATAAAAGAAAGGACATTCTTCTTATTCACACATAAAGATCATCCCTGGACAAAACGGCGTAGATATATTAAATTTAGAAAGTAAATCGTGTAAGCTAATAGATGTGAATACATATAAATGTAATTATGTATTTCTAATGCCACGTCGAGTAATTTGTTTCATAGCAATGCTATCTGCAATGAAACTGCGTGTGTGGAAATAGTTAAACACACTTTAGGAATTTTACTACCACAATTATAGATTTGTGAAGGCAATTAATTAAAAACAAAGTAGAGAGCGGAAAATGCAGGTCATTGTCTCTAGTTATATGCAAAATTGTATGTGTTTTTGTAGAACAATACAAGGATATTAGTATTTATGTTAAGATGTTAATGCAAACCTAGTTGCCGTATTAATGGAAAGCCTTTAAAACTTTTATATCACAATATAAAAAACTAATTAAAACTATTAAATATATGAAATTAAACTCGTGTTGTGCATTTTCTAATTCGATGAAATTTCCAATTAAGTAACCAACAGCCATAAAGAAATCTTATTTTATATACAAATTTCTAGTAAATTGTGTAAATAACTTACCAATCATAAGTCTCGACAATAAAAACTTCAGTTCAACTATTGGAAAGAGGCAGGAAAACTTATGCAGCTTTTAACTGCACACTAATATATACTTTTATTATTTCGTGATGAGCAGATTTATATTTAAATAAAACAGTTGTAGTTATAAGGTTGGGAGGTTTTTGCTTTGGAAATTTGTTCTGATTCAATTTTAACAAACTTTTGATGCAAAGTTGATAAAAAATGTACGTATAATAAAAGTGAGGAAATAAGGAATTTACATGGGACCCAAGGTTTTCATTTTGTCTTTGAAGCCGTAAAGAAATCCTATTTTATATATATATATATATATATATATATATATATATATATATATATATATAAATTTGTTGCTTATTGTTTAAATAACTTCAATCAATAATAGTCTCAAAAAATAAAATGATCATTTTTACTATTGGAAAAAGGCAGAAAATTTATTCAGTCTGCGCACTAATATATACTTTTAATATTTCGTGCTGCGCAGACTTTTACAGTGTTGTAGATCCAACTACGGAAGATTTTTGCTGTTTTCGAAAATTGATAATTTGTTCTTATTAAATTTATCATTTAATGTAAAGTTGATAAAAAAATTGATAAAATCAAAAAAAAAAAGAGTTTATATGGAACACTCTTAGGTTACATTGTGAGGCAATATTTACCCTGATACTTTGAACACTATTTGTCTGCACGGTTCATAAATATCTTACTCCTTTCAATCAATGTCACGGAAAGTTCACACATAATGTAAAAAATTCTTGCATAAAGTGTTTGCAACTGTGTGCACTGAATACGAATAACCTTCGTATCATGTTTTAAAAACTTTGTTTGAAAAATAGTTGAAGGTATCAATTACCATTGTTTTTTTTTATAAGCTTCCTGTTGTTGTCTGTTTCAGGGGCACCGAAAATGTGTGCCATATATTTTTTTGATCCAAAATAGAATTTTTCGCAGGATAATATGCCAGTTGATGTGATGATCCATGCCCGTAATGAAATAATCAACTAATTGAAACTTACTCAATTAGTTAAAATTGGAAAATATCAATGCGACTAATTATTTGATTGCTTTTATTACAATGACATGGAATATCGTATTAATTACATGATTAGCATCAATTAATGACCCGAATTGAAATTTTTTACGCTCGTAGAAGAGACTGACAATTAAGAAGATGGACTCGTAGACTTGTTGTTGTGTCTAAATCCACAATAAAATTAATAAGAGCCGAAAAGTGTTTTTTGTGTGTCGCAAATAACAAAATATATTGACAAAACACCCGGCTAAAACAAAGCTCATGTAGGAAGGTGACCCTGACTATATATTTTATTTATAACAAATGATATTTAACGAAATACTCATTGCAAGGTCGTTTGTTTTTATATGCAAATACGAGTGGATCGTGCTTTACTTTTTAAATTAACGGCGAAATCATCCGCGACGTTCATTAAATTAATTAATTAATCCGTGGCCGGTCGTTTCAAAATGGGAAGCGATCAGGTTCTGGCAGTTTTTTCGATCGATTATTAGGATTTTCTTGTGCGGATTCGAATAAACACGAAAACGATAATAATGCCCGCTAATGAGTACAAGGTAAATTGTAAGTGAAAAAGTACGACCAGATATGAGCAACACGCGCCTTATTTTTACCACAGGCATATCGTGTGCGTAATTTTACAGTTTTTACCATAAACCACACTAATTTTAATATTCATCACATCCGACGGTTTGTTATCGGAAAAGTTTAATTTCGAATTCACTTTTAACACCGCTTAATGTGTTAATTATTAATTGACGTCGACATAATTTTCTTCGATTATTCACATTTACAGTAATTAAATACCTAAAAGTTCGTCGTGAATAATCCAAATACCACAATGGTTGATATTCAAACCGAACCACGTCAATAATGTCGGTAATCCAATCAAATATGAATCGATTAGTTGCCACATTAAATTCCATAATGAGAAGACTAAATACTGAAACCGAAGTTTTTCTTTGATGACATATGTTGCGAGTCTGTGTATTAATTGGCGATTGATAATTCCTCATTATCCTGATTGGGAATTCAGTAATCGGCCGGATTGATATCGGTCCAGGTCGGTTACAAGGATAATAAACAAGGATTAAGTGTGCAAACCAGCGTGATATTGAAATTAACTAATTGGTTACATTGCTAACACCGTAAAACTGTCAACACAACGTCATATTGACCATATCTTTTGATAACTACCACTGCATATTTCCTTTCTTGCAATTAATTTATTATTGTATCAACTTCTTGTTCTTGTCCACTAAAAACCGGCACACAGCTTAAAATATTATTATAGTTGTACATAAATTAAAAAAAAAATAAATTTTGATTATAATTGATTTTTAGTGTTCAGTTCGAAATAATAGAGAGCAGTAAGTAAATGATTAAAAATTTAGACAAACATATAGAATATATTGATCAATGTTATTACTTTAAACTAATTATAAGTTGGACCTCCACCATAAACATTCAATATCTCGCCTTGGCATTGATCTAATGAAGGGGTCAATTTCTTTTTGACGCTGAAGGTCCTTCAAAGTCTGTGAAGGATGTTGCTAGCATTTAATATCTCAGATTTGTGCAATCGATGATAAGTCCAGAGCTCTTACTGACTATAGCAACAAATTTACATCGGAATTTTGGAATCACTCCAACTATAACTGCAGCTGTTCGATGTACAGATATCATTCCATTCCATATTTCTACACCACCCCAATTTTCGATGAGTCTAGAAGACCCTATTCTATGGTAAATATTTTTCATCGTAAAAGTTTTGTTTCTTTCTTAAACCACTGATGGATAATCAGAAATCGACCTCGAAGAGAATTTCTAAAACGGTGATCTTGACGTTTGTCACTCGACATCTTCCTGAAACTCTTGGACGTCGTACAAAACTCTCCAACAATTTCACATTGTTTCGTTTCCTGGTTATGAGATTGGCAATTTTAACAAATGCAAGTTTTGCCACTTTTAAGCCTGCAAAGCTTCTTAAACGACTAAAATTTGTTAACGACATTTGAAATGAATTCAAAACAATTTAAACAAAGTAAAACTGAAATTCAAAAAAATTGTACAAAAAATAAAACTCTAACAAAAAATGTTTTTGTCATTCAGTTCATATTTGTGACAAATTTTACTATTTGATTGAATATAAACATAAAGAAAATATTTATTACAATATAATAGTAACAACAAACATAGTAACGTAACATTTAACAGTAAGAATTTCTTGAGGGATTAAAATATAAATTGGGTCGACAATTGAGGATTAATCTGATCGAAAATCCTCCTCCCTTTTATGGACATGACCTTTGTTTATTTCGGGCATTTGTATTTGTACCGCACGACCCAGACAAGTATCATTGTAAATACGGTTTGTGTTTGATGACGGATTAAAATTCCCCCGTGCATTTTAAATTTGATTGTCTAGTCAAAATAACCGACGGTGATTAATCAAATGAACGCACGGTACGTTGCGCTTTACCGCGATTTTAAAATATTATAATTCCTTATTTTATTGGGGGTTTCAATTAAACATATCGTACCTGAACGACCGTCGGTAATATAATTTATTTTATTAGGGTTTTTGATTGAAATTAATCGATCTGCGTTCCAGGTAGATTAGTTTGTTGCAAAATTATTATATTAATTTTTGCCCATATCCGCTAAATGTGTGTGTTTTATGAAAATTAAATCAGCCTTCAGACGGCGGTGACCTTAGCCTTCTAATAATTAACATTTAAACATTAAACCAGTTATAATTTGTATCAATTGGCTAATATCCGTATTGTGATGGCGATCTGCCATCCTGATTTATAAAGTTGATTTACTGTAAAAAATGGGAATATTATTACAATTTATTAATGTCAAAAAATCGTTTTGCGTAACAACGAAATCGACACGTTATACAACCTTACGTTTATTAAATGGGGACAGTTTATTAGAACGTAACAATTGAAATATTATATATTCGTGTATATATGTTTAAGTATACGAACGTGAATAAATTAAATATAATTTAAAAAATATATTTTGTTAGATTCAATATGATGTGTCCATAAGAATTGTACTTTTTGACAATATGAAGTTGAATTATTCCAAGTAGCTCCGTCTCAGTCACATTCAATAACATTTTAATATTTCTTTTTAAGAATAAGCTGAAGCAAAGTAATAAGAAAGTTCATAACAAAAGAAATGATTAAACTCATTTTTGATTGTATATAATTAAAAATTTTGTATCTTGAAATTTATTTGTTTTAAAATAATAAATATAATATTCAATAAAATTCAGATTTATAATGGTCAATACGAAAAATATGCTCACATTGAAGAAAAATAATATATATTATCAATTTGCAAAACTAGAAGAATTATTCTATTAATTCAATAGAAACAAAAAGTTGTAAGGATCTCTCGATGACAGTATTTTAGAAAGTCAGCAGGAATATAACAAAATATTTGATATATTCTCCTAAAACTTTGAAAGTACTGTTTAGGTAGGATCGTGAAAACTTTATTAAACGTAATTAACCTTCATAAATAAACGAAATTCATTTTTTTGAAATTACTTTCATAAATGTAAAAAAACCTAGAATAATTAAACTTTGAAATTAGCAAACAATACATAATAAAGTAACTTCATATTTCACGAAGAAAATTATTAATTTCTATAATATCATCAGCAGCACAACAAAACATGATTAAATAATTTAGAAAGAAGTTTTTTAAGATACATCTGAATGTATTAATTCAAATATTCAAAAAAGCCAATTCGGTAAAAAAATAAGAATATTTTGAAATATTATTAGTCTTTATGACATTAGCAAAAGTTCCCGCAGTTTTTTTTATTAAGAAAAGGTTTTATACACTCTCAAAATGTAAACAATAAACAATTTTTAAATCTAATAATTTAAATTATTATTTACATATAAAAAAGTTTTAAAGAATCTTAAAGGTAAGCAGGAAACTTAATCAGCAAAATGTTCTTATTAATATTCTTTTTAAAAATATGTATAATTTTGAATTTGCTTTAGACTCTAATAATTTGCCTTATTTAAGTTGAAACAACACCGTAATAATGATTTCTCCTCAAGATTTACAAAAAAAAAGTAACTGTCAAGAATGTTTGAGTATGACATACTTAATTTTTTATTAATTTAAGATTGTACGTGCGTAAATAAAATAAATATATAAGAAAGAGCAATGAAAGCAAATATGTGTAAGCGTCGATTATTGATTGGTAAATAGTTTTATATAATTTAATCAAAAACGCCGTAAATTAAATTGAACGTTCCCAACGTTGGTACACGGTCTGGTTGCTTCGGTCGGGAAAAATAAATAAAACGCTTTGCCGATAATCCGCACGTTTAATCGATACTCAATTACTTAATGGAATATAAAATGTAACGTTATGGAATAAGTGTAGAAAACGTACGATAATAATAATTCATGGGGCATAACAAGGCGCGCGGGTGGGTGTAAATGGTCGGGGTCGCGGGCGTGGGTGCATTCCGCCGATGTGCCGTGTGGAAATAAAGGTAAATAATAAAAGCCGGGGTGTGTGTCTCTTAAACAATGCTCCTGCGGACCGCGTTTCTCTCTCGCCTTCTCCGTTGCCGCGAGATCAATGAATCCATCCTTATTCTGGCCGGTACGAGCGCAATTTCTTCCTAACACCCAGAAATTCGGACGGCACATTAGTAATGAAACAATTGGGTCGATCCATAACTCACCTACAAACCGAGTGAAACGCCGTTTTTTTTTCTGCTACATTGAGCATCGATCGGCGTGAGGCGCGTTAGAAAAGTTTTTTCCTCCAGCTCACAGATCGAAAAATTGAAACATCGAATTACCTCAGAAAGCGACTGCTCTAGGACAGGTCAAGGTCGGCCGGTGGGAGCTGTCATTGACATACTCTCCTATGCAATGTATAAAAAGTAAACTGGTCGTAACGAATTTTTAATGAGTATTTCCTATGTTCGATGTCTAGGTACTGATTTTTCTTTGAGCTCGAGGCG
Source organism: Aethina tumida (assembly GCF_024364675.1). NCBI lineage: Eukaryota > Metazoa > Arthropoda > Insecta > Coleoptera > Nitidulidae > Aethina > Aethina tumida. The sequence goes on along the minus strand of NC_065437.1, from coordinate 14,074,105 downwards.
AACAATTTTATCGAATCACAACATGACATGAACGAGTGACTCGAAGCACACGTTTGTACAATACTTTGTTGTTAGTATTGTTAATTAAAATTTGCAATAAATAAACAATTATAAAATGTTATTCTAATTTTATTTTCCTCATTACAATTTATACCATTTCTGAACCTGTAAATTGAAATAAATATTTAAATAATTTTGTCAAAATTAATTTTTTTATATTAATGTTTAATATTGTTAATTTAATAATATAATAATAATTTTATTTCTCTGGACTTTTTAATTATTAAAATTCTAAATGTTATTATTACATTATAAGAAATAACGATTGAAGTTTCTAACATGTTTTCCTGTAAACTGAAACAAACTGAACTTATTAAATATTTTTCTGCAATTTAAATTTTTTCTATACTAAATGTTAAGCACATTTAATTTAATATATAGTAATTAATTTTCATCAGAGATGTGGACTTTGGTAAAAATGGAAAAAATCAACATATTATTATTATATTGTAAGAAATAACGATTGAAGTTTGTACCATTTTTTCCTAGTACAATGAAATAAACATTTAAACATTTCATGGTAATTATTTCAATTAGAAATATGTACTTTGGTAAAAACGAAATAATTCAAAATATTATTATTGTGTTACAAGAAATAACAATTGAAGTTTGTACCATTTTTTCCTGTAAATTGAAATTAATCTATTTTTTAGCAAATTTGTATTTTTTTCTATATTAAATGTTAAACATATTTAATAATTAATAATAATAATTTTATTTTTAATTAGACATACAGACACGTAGGAAAAAATCAAATATTTGTGTACATTATTATTGTATTATATGAAATAACGATTGCACTTTATCCCCTAATATTTAAACATTTTCTGACAAATTTAAAAATTTTCTTTTTTATATTATTTAAAATATTCAATAACGATAATTATATAAAACATAACATATTGGTTTCAAAAAAATTGTAGATTTTTATATTATATACATTATTATTATTATCATCTTTATATACATTATTATTATCATAAATTATAATTTTTTAAATATCTGGTAAAAATTCAGGAACTTATTATAAATTATACATATTTGAATATAAAAGTTGCAGAGGAAATTATATCAAATGAGAAATTTTTTAACTGACACTTTTTTCAATAAATAATTTAAATATTTTGTGTAGTAAAATTAGAAAATATAATTAGAAAATTGATTCTTTAAAATACGTATGCAGCAAAATGTAAAATTATTTTCTTAAAATCAATTTTCAAAATATAAATAAAATTTGTATTTTAATTAAGGTAAGTAAGGTTTCTTCCTTTACTTTCTTGTAATATATTTATAATACAGTAATTGTCTGGCCAGAGAAGAAATTTTATCGATAAACTTTAATACATAAATATAATAAAATACGTTGTTTAATTACTTTCCTAAATTATTTAAATTATTGATATATTTTCTGTAATTAATTCAAAATGAATTCAATGAAATAAAATAATTACATAATTATACAGTTTTTCAGATTTTATATAAAAATTATTTAACTTCTAAACAAATATTTTCCAGGATTAAACAACTACTATCTAAATGTAAAAAATAAACAAATTTAAGGATATTAAATTATTTAAGAATTCTTGATTAAGAAAACTTTTATTAATTCTACATTTTTTAAATTATTATTATCATAAATTATAGATTTTTAAATATTTACATTTTAATTTGAGCATAAAAAATGTACTCTACAGTGTTAAAATTTGCAGAGAAAATTATAATGAATGAAAAATTAAACTGAACAATTCTCACAATAAATAAATTAAATAATATTTTGTACAGTAAAATTAGGAAACTGACTCTTTTAAATATATAAGCAGCAAAATGCAAAACTGTTTTCTTAAAATCAATTTTCAAAATATAAAAAAACAACTAATTTTATACTTTACTTAAAAAAATCCTTTACTTTCCTGTAATAATTTATAATACAGTAATTATCTAACAAGAGAAATTTTATCCATTATAAATAACAAAGTTTAATACATAAATATAATAAAATACGTTTTTTAATTACTTTCCTAAATGAATTAAATGAATGATATATTTTCTGTAATTAATTTAAAATATATATATATATATATATATATATATATATATATATATATATATATATATTTATTTCATTTATTTTTTAGTTATTTTAGAATTTTAAAATCTGCCTAAATGTAACAAATATACAAATTTAAAATTAATGTATATCTTATTCATTTTTTATAATCTATTTAAAATATAGTAGTATCTCAAGTACCATAAAACTTATGTATAAAAAAAATAAATATATAAAATTGAGATAAAGACTCTTAATTTCCAATAATTTAAAACAATTTCAAAGTTGATATTTAGACAAACACATACTAGAATATAAACAATTTTTTGTAATATTTTTAAAATTAATTATTAGATTTTTATAACTATATTAACTAAAAAATAAAGTAAAGCTCTCACAGTTCCTTCTGTATTATTGTAAAACTAATAATTAAGCAAACATTCCAAAAAAACCATAAAAATAATAATAAAATATGTTTTTGACCAAAATCATTTCGACTGACCTCTGCCCAAACCCAAGTGTGTGTTTATTCATTGTTTTGCAGACATTGTAATTTCAATTAAATTGTTTTGTTGTCGTTTGAAATATTTTTTTTATTATTTTTAAATGTTTCATACAGTATTTACAATCAGCAACCGGCATTACATCACCTCCAATAAAACAAAATACCGAATTAAATGTGTACACGTGAGAAACCACAAAGCATGCATTAAACATGCACAATTACTCTTTTCCACCGAAATAATTAATTACAGCTCAATGACAAATTTCGAAAATGATTTATGATTGCAGCATTTTCGGTTTAATCTCGTTGTAAAATAGCCGTATTCCGTTCGTCGCATCGTACATCGTTGTAGTAAACTCGGCAAATTATCTAGGTCACACTTCGTGTTTACATATTGTTTTCGTAAGCTTATTTGCAACATCCTTTGACATTGAATTGATTTCGTTTGCAACGGCGGTATTAAATAAGAATTTCGTCGTTACTGGTTTTATGAGCGCGACGTGTGCAATTGTAAAATACTTCATATTTACTGATCGCGATAATTTTTGGCCCGATACACCGAAACCGAAATGATGGTGGCGATTTGCGGAGAGGCCGATGTGTGTTTGTTTAACATTGTTAACGTTACACTTTTGGCGCACATCGACAAAAAGAGTAAGAGATATCGGGGTCAAGTGCTTCCGTATATGTTTTTAAAAATAGCCAATTTTTATTTTTAAATTAATAAATCGGCGGCTTATTTATTTTTGTTTTGTGAACACTTCACAGTCGATTGTCCTGAATACTTGCAGCGATGGCGAAGGAGACCGACACGAATTCGATTGTGAGCTAATTCATATTGGCAAATATTTTTAATAGCACCGCACTAATTGACCTTTTGATCAGGTGTGAATTCATTAATAACGACCGAACGTGAGTTTTCGGGGTTCCGTAATTAATCTCCCGAACATAATTGGGCGAGTTGTGTAATACGAAATCATTGACAATTAATAACAATAAAATTGTCAAAAGTCAAGGAGAACAATATACATAATACCGATTGTGTGAGACAACGCGCTCGTTGTTAACCTGAATCACCGGTAATGGATCTATTTTTAAATAAGTGACATTCTCCCCGTGACACTATCAAATTCTCACACACACATCGAATAAACGAAAAACCACGTATGTATATTACACAGTGTGGGATAATTATTGGAAAGAATGCGATGGGTGCAGTTTGAGGAGATTGAAAAAGCGACGCGTCTCGCTCTCGCTCTCTCGGCCACAAAGAGATCATACCAGAGACGCCACCCCGTGATATACGGTTGACACTGAACGTGCCACAGTGCATTCAACCTTTTAAACGGCGGAGATCAAGTTTGGTATTTAAACAGGATGAACACTCACTCACTCGCTCGCACACACACACAATCTCAGACGTATGGATGGAAGGGAATCTGGGACACAAAGAGACGATAAAAGACGCGGAGCTGGTTACTGGGATGTTTCCGAGAATTTTTCTGAAACCATTCTCCGACTTGCACCTTTCTAACGCTGCCTCGCATCTCTTTGTGTGCACTCGTATCGAAACAAAACGTACTAATCCGAAGGAATTGGGTTAAAACAAAGAAATAAGTGCTTAATCAAGTGGTGAAGTCACCAAGACCACCCGTGGTAACACGTACGGTGGATAATAAACGTCGATTAAAGTACGGCGTTTATGTATGTAGAATTTTCAGAGTGCAGCAAATGAATTGAAGGTAAACGATTCCCGGGGAATGTGTGTAGGTACTTTGGTCGCATTAGCCGTTGAAGTCAACAGTTGAGCATCGATTTATAATAGTGACAATTGATTTACGGCGCCGCACCGGATTGGTTCTTTCAGCCGCGATACAAATAGTCGACCGGTACGACAAGTTCTGTTCTCTGGATCTCTTTCTTATACCGGGCGTTTTGCTTATCCAGTCCGATACCCACACTTCGATTAAATGTTCTTAATGTTAAAAAGAAACAGGAAAATCTTATGTAAAGGTGTTGAAGTCTTCAAATGTATCAACAAATATCAATAACGATACAAAATTAATTAATAATTATTTAAATATTTACCAGGAAAAGATACTTTCGAACGTTAAAATATAAATGACGTGGTCATTTACCACACATATAAGTACAACACATATCACAAAATTTGCCAGTATTTAAACCAACAACAAGAAAATGATTATGGCATTCTAATAACCACTTTGGAAAATGGATTTTGTCGATTAATCATTTTTTATCAAACAGTATTATATTATCTTTCCCTTATATTTATCTAAATTACAGTATAAAATCTTCCTGGTAATGTTATAAGTTATATTATTGTTTCATTTAACAATAAACTAACATTTAAAAATTAACTAACCACTGGATGATCACCTAATGTATTGTCAAAAGAATCCAAGAAGAGATCCGGAATTTAAGAAAATGTTTTAGAAAAATAGAAATCCCAAATTTATTTACAAATAAATGTCGAATTTTATCAAAAGATTAATTTAACTAAATTATTTTAAAAAATATTTACATTTCGGTAACAAAATCTGGACATTTCATATCATTTTGTACCATAATGGTGCCTATGTTGGTCAACTACACGGAAAAAAGATATGGTAATTGATTTTGATGTTATTAGTATGTAGAAGCCATAATATTGACATTCGATGGATATTTAGATGATTCAGAGAAGTATATATCGTCGAAAATAACTTGATGGCCCTTCTTAAGTCTCATACAACATTAATTTTAGTTAATACATACATAAAATTTAAAACAACCAAAAAAAATATATATATGAGATGCTTCTAAAAATTGAAAAAAAGTAACATTTTATCGATTTTTCTGTATGAATATTTATTATAGAGACATAATAACCCGCACAATATTTTAAAGGTTTTTGTACCGTAATTTATTAATTGATCATTAATATGAGGACAGTAATATGTTAAAGTTTGAACATTAAAATTAATAAAATTCCAATAACCGACGATCATTTTTTCAATTAAATAATTAAACTCTGTATATCAATATTCCTAAACATTGTTATGATAAAAATGAGCTTTGAATCCACTATTCATATTTCAAATAATTTAAGCTCATATGCAAAAAAAACGTACCAAAAAAAAGAAACCTTTATTAAACGGAAAGAAAATATTCCATAAATTTTAAATCGTTAATTTGTTAAAAAATAGGACGAAAAATAAGCTCTCGTTCGATATTGTCGAAAGAAAAGGCTGGAGGTTAATCATAATTGATTCCAAGGTGTCCAAAAGTCGGTTTTAAGTATCTACAACCTTGGAAGCATCCTATTGAATAATAAAGGATGAGAACACTTTAGGATTCCTAATATCTTGATGTTTGAAACTGTTTAAACAAAGTTATAGAAGAAAATTACCTTAAAGAGAACAAAGATTGGCCAGAGTTTGGCCTCCCAAAAGCACACCTGAAATAAACAGAAACAGTTTAGACCAAGAACAAAATTTAATGGATAAAATTAAAGAAAAATGTCCAGATTTTTTATAAAAAAATATTTCAAGCACATCGTGTCCATGATTGAAGACTTAAGCATATAACTGCTCCTTCTGAGTCAAATGTAGACTAATTGGAAATAAAAATCTATGAGACCTTCTATATCGAAAATATCACTTTCGGTGCTTATGTTTTATTAGTTTAATACTAATTTCAGTCATTTATCTAACTTTATTTGTTACTGTATATATTTTATATCTACTGTTTGTTAATTTATAATTTTTACTGCATTTTTACTAAATATTAACACCTTATTATTATGTGATTACTATTTTTATAGTATTCATTATTTTACTTAAGCATCCAATAAAATAAAGATAAATTTAAAATTATAACGTAAATTTTTCAGAATCTTTGTTTTGAAAATCAATAATAAGTCTTGTCATCGTAAAAACTTATGTTATTTACGTCGGAACGCGCCGTTAAGATTTATTATAATATATTTATCAACAAATCGAAATAACTAAATACCTACAAAAAAATAAATATGTAGATGTGTCTACATAACGAAAACAAGCGTTAAACTTACGGCATAAATTATTGTTGGCAGCAGTTTTTAAATATTAATCTTATCAAAGAGCAAATTAATTTCGTTATAATGTGTTAATGTTTTGAAACGGAGCGAGCATATAAATCAGAATCCGAAATCGGTCCATAAATAATAAAGGCGACGCGATAAAAACGGCATAATCTCGCTCTGGACGTCGTAAAAATTGTTTTCCTCTTCGTCGGACGACTTGGATGCCACCGCGGTGCACCGACACGGATTCACGCCGCCGACAATTTGTCAAACATCAACGTTGATACACATTTGACAGGCGATAACGGATATTTATTATTTCGACTTGTTTCGCTATATTTTGATCTTTTCGGTCATTAGGCGCTAATGACTCGCTCGCGAGTGCGCGACACAACCCGCTAATTGGATGATTGCTCCGAAAACAAATGGACACTTTACATTGACACTCTACATCTTTCACTTCTGTATTTTTCCTTTATTCTTGTTTAGTTTCACTTCTTTATCTTCTTTATTTAACACTAAGAATAATAAATAATTTATAAAAATACTCTGAACTAATTCAAAGTGTATGTAAATAAATTATATATAAAATATAAATAAAAATATTCTCATGTTTATCTTATTAAACAATTTTGTAACGGTTTATAAATAGACACAGTTTTTTAAAAATGTATCTGATTTTTATTATCAATTTGTATATATATATACATTTTTTCATTATTTTTTACATTTATCGAATTTAGTACATTATTTATCTACTTTTGTAATATTCAATTATCAAATATAGACGCACAAAAATGATGAAGTTTATTATTTTCTAATCAGATTTTTAATTTATTGTATTTTATCATTATTTTATATGATATTGTACTTGAATCTGCCGAATATTATAGAAATAAAATTACAATTAACAATTTAACATCTTGTATAATTAAATTAACTATTTTATTAGATATTAGAAATAAATAAAACAACCTTTCTAATAAGAAAATTTCATATAAACAAATTAATTGCAATTTTCAAGAAAACTACAAATGTTATCAATTTTTGATTGTGCAACAATTAAAAATAATTTAATAATAGACAAAATAAATTTCAGCATTATTTTTTACAAAAATATAATTTTATTTTCTGATTTTTAATTTTTTCAATTATTATTTTAAATAATATTAAAAAATTCTTCCTTTGTCATCGATATCAGACACATTAATTTAGTTTAATTCAGAAATTGATATTATGAATCTGGCGAATATTATAAACACTAAAATAAAAAAAAGAAATTAATAAAAAAAGAAATAAACCAACTTTTCTAATAAAATCTCAAAATAAAAATATTAATTGCAATTTTTAGAGAAAACTGTGGATTTATCGACTTTTGGTCATGCTTTTTTAGTCCCCATTTTTAATGTTAAATTGAATGTTAAGTTGAAAATAAATGCAATCAAAAAATTAAGAATTCAGAAATTGATATTAACAAATTGTCGATTAATTATGTTCGACGTTATACGTTATTAGAATTTTATTTATGGAAATAAATAAAATTCTAATAAGGAAGAATTTTTAATTTTTTCGATTATTATTTTAAATAATATTAAAAAATTCTTCCTTTGTTTTACATCGAAATCAGACATATTAATTTAGTTTAATTCAGAAATTGATATTATGAATCTCGCAAATATTATAGATACTAAAATTAAAATTAATAATTTAACATCTTAAGTTACAATTAAATTAACTAGTTTAGTTAGAAATTAATAAAAAAAAGAAATAAACCAACTTTTCTAATAATAAAATCTTAAAATAAAAATATAATTTGCAATTTTCAGAGAAAACTATAGATTTATCGACTTTTGGTTATGCTTTTTTAGTTGCCATTTTGAATGTTACATTGAATATTAAGTTGAAAATAAATGTAATCAAAAAATTAAGAATTCAGAAGCTGATATTAACAAATTGTCGATTAATTATGTTCGACGTTACAAATTTATGAAAATAAATAAAATTCTAATAAGGAAGGATTTTTAATTTTTTCGATTATTATTTTAAATAATATTAAAAAATTCTTCCTTTGTTTTACATCGAAATCAGCCATATTAATTTAGTTTAATTCAGAAATTGATATGATGAATCAGGCAAATATTATAGACACTAAAACTAAAATTAATAATTTAACATTTTAAGTTACAGTTAAATTAACTATTTTAGTTAGAAATTAATAAAAAAAGAAATAAACCAACTTTTCTAATAATAAAATCTTAAAATAAAAACATAATTTGCAATTTTCAGAGAAAACTATAGATTTATCGACTTTTGGTTATGCTTTTTTAGTTGCCATTTTGAATGTTAAATTGAATATTAAGTTGAAAATAAATGTAATCAAAAAATTAAGAATTCAGAAGCTGATATTAACAAATTGTCGATTAATTATGTTCGACGTTAGAAATTCATGAAAATAAATAAAATTTCAATAAGGAAGTAACGATTTTATCGATTTTTGGTTGTGCATTTACAATTAGCATCTTAAAAAAGTCAATTTAAGAAAAAATTAAGAATAATATAGATTAAATCCAGCATTTGCCCTTATATATTAAGTATGATAAAAAAGGGCAAGTACATAAGTTATTTAAACTTATGTACTCGAAAAAGGCAGGAAAATGTCATCAATATAAAAAACAAACAAAAAAATAAATAATTTGGACAAAAACAAATTATTAAAATTAAATAAAACGGAAACGACAAAAACATCCCAGGAAGACAATCGACGAAAATTAGAGGAATAAAAATAAATTGTCTCCATTTCACAAAACGAAAGCCAGGTAAACAGTTACAATACATCAATTTCGGCATTACATTTCACACGGCAACTTCAATTCATTACAATCGTCCCAGAAAATCGGACACAAATCAAATCGTATCCGGCATACAAAAATTTATTTTACTCACAAAAAAAACGGCATCTTATTAAGATATCTCTGGAGGATTATAACTAAACTGCTTAAGGATACGTGTGTTTTTTCCCGTGACACCCACACACGTCGGAAGCTGGAGGATTTTAATTCAGGTCGATACAGTTTATCTTTTGTACATCCCACGCTGACTTGTCAATGTTCATTGATACTTCAATCTTGCGTCGGACGAAATGAAATAGGAACGAGGAAGCCGTGTTTTTATTGAACAGGATGGGTAAAAATTAAAAACAGACAAACTGTATATGGAGTTTTGTGCGGCCAGGATGTCTGACACAGTTTAAATATCGTCAGTCCAAAAAAATTTCGAATGAAAACATCGCGCTCTAAAACTAAATTTACCCGTAGTTCATATAAAAATACCGGAGATATTATTAGAAGGCATATTGCATAAATATGAATGTAAAACCGAACAATGGAAACGCATATAAATAGATGTTAATTTTAAAATCGTGAGGCTTAACAATTTCCTCTGCCAAAAAACTCCAAGACAGATTTAAAACGCGTTTCCACAAAATATTATTACTTTCCCGAAATCAAAACACGAAATTAAAATCCCGTATTTATAATTAAACGCAGCTGGTTCGAATTTACCGGGACGTACGTACGACCGCGAGAGTGGAATAAATTAAATTACAAATAATTATCTGTTAATTACGGACGATTTGGTCGCACTCGTAAGACATTTCTGCAGGTCATTGTGCCTCACAGGCGATAGATAAAATTGTGCGTACCGTCGGTGTTTTGGAACGTGCCCGGTGCCAATTAATAACCGATTCGTCGCTAAACAGGCAAATTATTAGCATACAAATTACCAGAAGCGATTTATTAGGTGTTGCGTCCAAAAGAGTTGACGGGAATAAACGGCGAACAACGGTTGCAGTTAATTAGGGAAGGGTTGGAGACGGCGATCAAGGCATGCCAATCCAATCCACCAACCGGGAGTCAAACGAACGTAATTAGGAGGAAAAGGCCGATTCGACGCCGAGAATTTACCACGGAATGACTACACTTATTCGTAGCAAAAATACTTTATTTACATATTTTTTGGGGTAATTCGCTAAACACGAAAATCATATTATTTTTTAATTTTGACCATCCAGTTTGATAATGGCATATTTGTGTACCTTGATTTATTTCATTTTAATGGTGAACCTGATCGATGAATTCGTTGAAAAGGTTATTAAATAATGTATCCAATTTTGATCAGAAGAACAAAGTTGAGTACACAAGAAGAATTAAAATGAAAATTACTTCCTGTCCAGAATCCACTTTGTATATCTGGTTTGACGGTAATAATAAAAAAGAATATTTAAATTTACTGCTAAAACTGTATGCACATTTGAGTCACGTAAGGAGCTTTAACTTGAATTTTTACATTTTCTGTTGGTCAAAGCTTGTAATGTATAAGAGACCAATAGTTTGCCATTATTTGTTCATTTCTGGAGCTTTCTTTGATGGAACCTTTCACCTTATTCATTGCTCTAAGCATCTATATTTTCTGAGGAGAAAATCAAATGTCTAAAAGGAAAATACATCTTACTCGTTTTATTTGAAGGTGGAAATCGAAATAAACCAAACAGTCTGACGACGTGACGTGTAAGTGATGGTTTAAAAAGAAATATCAAATTTCAAGACGCTAGATTAATTAATATTTATTTGACAGCTAACAATAGTGAATTCTCAATAAATATAGAAAATAATCAGTCATCGTTATAATTCAATTCGTTCAATTGAAAGGTATTAGACCAATCAATATCAAAAAGGATTTGGATTCCACTCTGGAAGTCAGAAAATTGAACAAAATACACAAAATTATTTTCAATATTTATTGACTAAAAATACATTACCTATCCGAAAATTTGAAAGGATATACATAAGATAAGTTTGCTCACTGTTAAACAGCATCGTAAGGATGAGGAGAATATGATTCCATCATTCACATCTGAGCCCAAAGAACAGTAGAAATTATTAACTAAAAGAAGAGAATAAGCACCAATGAAGAGGAAAACAGTTCTGCTGCAAGGTACAATTTTTATCGATTATCTTCAAAAATAAAGAATCATAACCGTAACTTACAAAGGGACATATGTGATAATGCCCTGTCAGACTATTTTCTACTTCCAAACATGAAAGAATGACTGCTTAGTGTCGACAATAAGTAGAAGGAATTTGCGGTTGATGAATACTTTGATGAACATGACGTTTGTTACTGTAAAAAGGATTTCGAAGCTATTGAACGTTAAAATTAATGTAGTTATCGTATACAGCGTATCTTCCAAAATCTCTAGATTAGAACAGGTGTTAATGACAATATTGTCTCTTGCCCAGATAATAAATTAATGACGTAGTGGCAGATCGTTACATACACGTGCAATGATTCCGTTCCGCGATCCAATTTCAGCAATATTAGATTACCTTTTCTGTTTGTTTTAGCGATATTGCTATTTACCATACCCGCAAGGTCTTTGTTTTATTATCCGGCCAGTTGATCCGATGATATTTGATAAGTCGTGATTGTCGCGCAATCAAAGTTACTCGGTTTGGTTGCCACACCGATTTTCCTGTCCGGGCCGAAGACGGTTTCGGTATGATTTAATATGGGCGCGGTCCGGGACGCACACAATGCGTTTCGGTGCTCGAAGATTAATCGTGGATTTTTGTAGGTGTAGGAAAATCCGGTTCGTAAACAATGATAAAAATCAGAAGACGTAATCGGGACACTTTTGGGTACGGTTCATCGCCTAAAAATGGCCCCCTTTAAACGGATTTGAAATTAACGTCTGTATTTTACAGTGGAGTTTTCTTCTTTGTCAGCATGAAAAAGTGTAATAGTGAAGTTCCAAATGTATAACTGGATATAAATAAATGTGAAATAATAAAAGAAAATGTCAAATAAATTGTTAATATTTTATTAATGCTCTATTAGTTGTAATTTGAAAAAAATAATAAACATATATTAAGAAAATTAAAATGAGAAAATAGTACAAAGTTTCAAGTAGCAATTGCAGTAGTATTGAAATCTTTAGAATTTTAAATTTCTGTCTGTAAAACTTTTATTAAGAAAATTAAAATAAGAATGTACTTAATACTTACTTTAAAAGCAATAAAATTTCTGAAAATTGTATTGTAAGATATATTTATCAATTTTAGATTTCAGTTTCATAAATTAAAAAATAATAATAATATTCAAACTGTTATTGCAACGTTACATTGTTAAAAATTTTATTTTTATAAGATTATAAAAAAATTACCCTTAAACTTTTAAAATTTGTAAAATAAATTTAACAATTTTATATTCCTGTTATAAAGCTTTTACTAATAAAATTTTATTGACAAAAGAGGACAAGATTCATAAATTAAAAATAATATTAAATTTTGAAATTAGAATTGCAATTTAATTAATTTTTACCGTTAAAACTATTAAAATTTCAGAAAATTATATTCTTAGATATATTCAAATTCACATTAAAATTTTATAAAATTATAAAAAATATTGAAAAATAATGAAAAATTGTAATAATTACAACATAATGTAATTTACTAAAAAATTAAAATGAGAAAATAGTACAAAATTTATAAATTAAAAAATGATAATAATTTTCAAGATGCAATTGCAATTCAATTAATTTTTACCTTTAAAAGTATTGAAATTTCTGAAAATTATATTGTATAATTATAATATTATAATATATATTATTATATTATAATAATTTAAGAATTTTAAATTTCTGTCCATAAAACTTTTATTAAGAAAATTAAAGTAAGAATATAGTACAAGATTTATAATTTAAAAAATAATTTTTCAAATTATGATCGCAATATTATTAATTTTTACTCTAATACTTACTTTAAAAGAAATAAAATTTCTGAAAGTATACTAAGATATATTTAACAATTTTAGATTTCAATTTTATAAATTAAAAAATAATAATAATATTCAAACTGTTATTTCAATGTTACATATGTTAAAAATATTAAAATTGTATAAGATTATAAAAAAATTACCCTTAAACTTTTAAAATTTGTAAGATAAATTTAATAATTTTGAATTCCTATTATAAAGCTTTTCCTAATAAAATTAATTTGACAAAAGAGGACAAGATTCATAAATTAAAAATAATATTAAATTTTAACATTAGAATAGCAGTTTAATTAATTTTTACCGTTAAAACAATTTAAAATTTCTGGAATTATATTCTGACATAAATTCAAATTCACATTAAAATTTTATAAAATTATAAAAAATATTGGGAAACAATGAAAAAAATATAAGAATTGAAAATATAATAAGATTATAAAAAAATTAGCCTTAAACTTTTAAAATTTAAAGATAAATTTAACAATTTTAAATTCCTGTTATAAAGCTTTTACTAATAAAATTAAATTGAGAAAAGAGGATAAGATTCATAAATTAAAAATTGCAAAACAAATTTCAAAATTAAAATTGCAATTTGTTAAAATTACACATTAAAATTTTATAAAATTATAAAAATATTGGGAAATAATGGAAAATTGTAATAATTAAAACTATAATTTTTACTAAAAAATTAATTATATTTTATATATATATATATATATATATATATATATATATATATATATATATTGCAATTGTAATTTTATTAATTTTTACTCTTAAAAGTATTAAAATTTCTGAAAATTTCTGAAAATTTCTGAAGGTAAATTTAACAATTTTAGATTTCGGTATATAAAGTTTTTACTAAGGAAATTAAAGTAGAATAAAATTAAAAAATTATTATAATTTTCCCCCAAAGCTATCCAAATTTTTGAAAAATAATTTAACAGTTTTAAATTTCAGTTCATAAAGCTTTTACGCTTCAAAGTATTACAATTTCTGAAAATTGTATAAGATAAATTTAACAATTTTAAATTTCCATTTATAAAGCTTTTGTTAAGCAAATTAAAAAAGATTTATAAATCCAACTATAGATATGGAAGGTTTATAAATTTAAAAATAATTTTTCGTATTAAAATTGCAATTTAATTAATTTTTACCCTTAAAAGCAATAAAATTTCTGAAAATTTTGTTCTAGGATATATGTAACAATTTTAGATTTCCTTTTATAAAGTTTTTACTAAGATAGCGTCAGTCAACGTTATTTTAAGAATATTTATCGTAAAAAAAATTACAAATTTAAATAAAGAATTCGTTTATTCATTTAATTTAAATTATTAGGTTTCAATTAAAAAATTATAGTAATAAACGAATTTGTAATTTTTTTATAACTTATAAATAAAAGAATAAAATTCGTCCATTAGGATAAGTTATTGAAATTTGAGATTTAAAAAAATATATATGCAACCAATATGCTTTTACAGGATTGTTGAATCCTCTAGCTGAAAAAAGCTTTCAGTGACGACAACGCAGAAACAAGGAAGGAGCCACGACACGCGTTAATATGTTAATATGCACTGTAACGTATTTATATCCCATTTCCAGACAATATTTCGGGTTTTTGTCAGTATGTCCCACCACCGTTGCGGCGATGGCATCGAGATGCCGCCGTCCGTGTATTTTTATGCGCCTGTCAAACTATTAATAGGAACACATTCATTCCGGGAGCAGACGCGTTCGACGTGCCACGTCTGCTGCCGCATCCATTTCAAATTGGGACCTCCTCCCCGCGACCGCGGCCGCGATCCACCTAGTCATTTTAAAATGCCCTCGCTCTTTCGCAATGTTTACTACTGCCCGCCCGCTCCAAACACACACACACATTTTGCGAAACTCGAAACGGCTTCGCATCATGAAATTCAATTAAATTTTCAAGTGAATCGCGGCGAAAAAACAAAATAAGCGCTGTTTGTGCAACTGCACGATTTTATTTTTGTGTCTTTCCAATGTGACAGCTACGAGTAAAAGTTTTATTGACAATTTGTTTCGTAAATAAAAACCGAAGTTCGTAACGGTTCATAGAA
This sequence comes from Aethina tumida, assembly GCF_024364675.1. Taxonomy (NCBI): domain Eukaryota; kingdom Metazoa; phylum Arthropoda; class Insecta; order Coleoptera; family Nitidulidae; genus Aethina; species Aethina tumida. The sequence goes on along the minus strand of NC_065437.1, from coordinate 14,058,518 downwards.
AATTCATAATTACGCTGTTTCGAAATTCAATTTAACTGTATTATAGAAATGGTGGTACCATAAGAAAACCGTTTGTTTTCTGCATAATTAACATGTAGAAAATTGTGCATTAAATGATGTTTGCCACATAATTTATTCCTGCAAAAATTTTACTGAATAATCACATAATTCAAACTGTAAATAATAATTATAAAATACATTGTTCAAAATTAATTTTTTTTAAACAACATGTTTTCAAATGTTTATAAATTAAATTCAATTTTTATACAAAATATTAGTTCAAAATTATAAAAATTGATTCAATGAATAACAAAATAAAATTTACTCCAAAGCAAAAAAATAGTAAAAATTAAAAAGAATTCTTAAAAAAAAAAATTGAAAATATGTCGAAAATATCAAAATTTTAATAATAAATAAATAAAAAATTGTCAAAAAATTAAAAAAAAAAAATAATGTTCTTAATTCTCAATTGTAATAATATAAAATATAAGTAAAAATTAATATTTAAAATTATTCATTTATTAAAAAAATAAAAACCAAAATGATAAACATTTTCGAAAAATAAAATACCCTTATTATTGTAAAATAAACGATATTAATAATGAAAATTAAAAAAGTCTTTAATAAATATTGAAAATTGTTTTATATTTACATATGTTAAAAATATTAAAATTTTATAAGATTATACAAAAAATTACCCTTAAAATTTTAAAATTTGTAAGATAAATTTAACAATTTTAAATTCCTGTTATAAAGCTTCTACTAATAAAATTTATAAATTGACAAAGGAGGATAAGATTCATAAATTAAAAATATTAAATTTTAAAATTAGAATTCCAATTGAATTAATTTGTACCGTTAAAACTATTAAAATTTCTAAAAATTATATTCTTAGATAAATTCAAATTCACATTAAAATTTTATAAATTTAAAAAATAAATAAATATAATATATAAATAAATAAATATAATAAAAAAATATTGAGAAATAATGAAAAATTGTAATAATTAAAATTATAATTTCTTAGTTTCTTAGAACACTATAATTCAAAATAATAACCAAAATCATTATCAATCAAAATTCTAAATTATAAAAAATAGTAGAAAATACTTTGATTAAAGAAAAAACTAAATAAAATTTATTCCAAAATAAAAAATTATGAAAATTGATAAGAATTCTATAAAAAAAATTGAAAATAATAATTTATTCCAAAACAAAATTATAAAAATTCTAAATTATAAAATATAAAAAATTTATTTCAAAAAAAAAATAATAATAATTTGAACTGATAAAAATTAAACATTTTCTAAAGTTATTAAATATCTTTATACAAACTTGATTACAAATATGTAACATAATTACATAAATTCACATACAATTTTTCCTAAATATCGAAACGAAACATGTATAATACTAAATAAAAAGTGATAAAAATTGACAAGAATTGTATAAAAAATTGAAAATATTTATAATACAAGAAACAAATAAAATTTATTCCTAAACACAAAAATTATAAAAATTCTAAATTATAAAAAATAGTAGGAAATATTGTGATTAAAGAAAAAACTAAATAATATTTATTTCAAAATAAAAAAATATAAAAATTTTTTAGAATTCTATAAAAAAATAAAAATATCAATATTACAAGAAACAAATAAAATTTATTCCAAAACAAAAAATTGAAAATATTAATAATACAAAAAACAAATAAAATTTATTTCAAAACACAAAAATTATAAAAATTTTAAATTATAAAAAATAGTAGGAAATATTTATAAAATGTTTTAAAATTATAAAAATTTTCAAGAATTCTATAAAAAAAATAAAAATATCAATAATACAAGAAACAAATAAAACGTATTCCAAAACAAAAATTATAAAAATGGACAAGAATTTTATAAAAAAATTGAAAATATCAATAAAACAAGAAATAAATAAAATAAAGAATTGTCAAAAATTTTCGTAAATTTCAAAAAGATAAAATATAATAATGAGTTAATAATTAAAAATATTTAATTATGTTAAATTCAAAATTATAAAAATTTTCTAAAATTGTTAAATATTCTAATTTAACTTGTTTACAAACATGTTTATCTTTACAATTATAATAAAATTACGTAAGTTGCGGAAACAAAATTTATTAAAAAATAATAATAATAATAATTGGAACTGAAAAAAATTAAATATTTTCTACGTAACATAATTACATAAATTCAAATACAATTTTTCCTAAATATCGATATTAATAAAAAATTGTAAAATATGCTGAATTTTATAAAAAATTTCAAATTAAAAAAAATCTATAATAAATAAACAACTAATATCGATATCAAAAAGAAAAAAATAAAAAAATTATATTAAAGATGCTTATTCTTAAAATTGAAATTATAATAAATATTCTGAAAATGATCGACTTTAAAATATTTTTCTTTAAAAATACTAAAATTTAATAAAAAAAATGACGAAAACTGTAATACCACTATTTTCCTTGAAATTATAAAATATGTTTTCATAAAATTATAAAATACGTATATTGAAAACCTTGTAAACTGAGCGCATAATTTGGTTAAAGAAAGCTTTTATGCCAGGCAAAACGAAATTATCGAACAGCTTGGGTAGTTTCACGTTCGAAATTGAGCCGTACAAATGTAATTATAGAACATACGGTTAATTCAGTTTCGGGGAAAGTTTCCGTAATATTTGGGTTGCGTGCATACGCGAAAAAATCACATATTTATATAATAAAACCCGCGTCGTGCCGGTGCTTTGCTTTGCAAACAAAACTGGCCAAAAGAAAACCGGGCGGCGGGACCACCTGCTTAATGGTCGTTGCACCAGATACAGAAAAAGAGAATTATCAGCCGGGACGTTTTATTTTTTTATTCGGCTGATCCACCCAAGAATTACGAAACCATTGATGTTCCGCTGGACGATCCGCTCCTCTGTCCTAATGGCGAATCAAAACGGGCTTGTCGAATGGAAGTAAACAGAAAGCGGGAACCGTCTCTTTGAGAACGGTGGGTGACGAGGAGTGCGTGAAAAAGTGAGATGACAAGGGGGAGAAGGCGACGGATGGCCTGCTGAAACGATGAAATATACTATTTCTAGCGGGCTGCCCTCTTTCACTCGGTTATTTCAGTCAATCGCGAGAGGGAAGGGCGCAGCACCAGCGGTAGCGGCAGCGGCGGCAGCAGCAGCAGCATCGGCCGTTAAATTTGGCGTCTCCGCCGCGACCGGACCAGAAAATCTAAACAAATGTCGCGTCTCCGACCACAAACTCACTTATTATAGCTTATAACTATTTATTCCCGCCTCGGGTTTTATTTTCGTTTTATTTGGGCGCTTAATTTAAATGCTCTCTCGCCGAAATTACACGCACACACTCGCGCCATCGACGCCGCCAGTTGTTTTCGAACGATCCTGGATATATTTATAAATTTCGATGGAGTGTTTGCACTGTAATTGTGATTTTTTTCTATTTTCAGTCATGTCATGCGCTGCCAATTTGACTCGGGCTTTGTTTCGATGTGAATTATGAGACCGAGGGTCTCGTCCAGACTCCAGGAACGTTTCTCGCTCGTGGAACTGCTCTAATCTTGTGAAATATGCTGTTTTCGACTTGCCCTCAAATGTAACAACTCGCCAGACAACAAAGGACAACATGGAATAGAAAATATAAAAATCTATGAAATGTATTATATAATATATATGGTGATTTACGTCAAAATAAATTAAATTGTTTATTTTTGCTATGCCACATTTGTAACCAACTTACATTACTTAATAAAATTTATTATATTTTAATTAAATGCTAAATTTCTGAAAAATTAAATTTAATTTACTATTTAATTACACTCGTTTTTTCATTAATCATTTCATTCCACATATCCAGTATCACGCCCTAATTAAATAACGGTATATTCGTAAAAATGACGCTATAACCGAAATTAAATCAAATGAAGAAATTTCGTTTTTCATTTTAGCTGTTGTTATTTTTAATTTAAAAAATAAGGCACACTGGTCGAAATAATAAATAGTCTTCTTCTTCTTCTTAGAAATTAAAAAATGAAGTAATACATTTTCTTGCAATGATATTGAATGAATGATATTGATGATGAGCTTTATGAACTAAAAAATATCTAATTCTCAAAAAAAGAAGAAAAAAAATATTGAATTATTTTTTATTTTTTCTGTTAATTTAGTGAAGAAAGAATCATTATCAATTTTTCTGACATTTTAAATAATTCAAATCACACACTTTAAATCGATTATTATTATGTTTTCTGTTAATTTTTTAGAAAGGCGAAATGAAAGTTTTTTCTATAAAATGTAAGAGAATGCGTAGTTTTGTTTATTTTGTTTCATGAAAGAGAAATGAAGGAATATGAAAATGTTTAAGTGAATTCTTACAGAGACAATAAATAAATAATTTAAAAGAAAAGTGTGTGTTTTTGGTGTCTACCGATTTTTTTTTGTAATCCTTATAATCAGCTTCTCGAGTAATTGTCTATCAATAGCCACTTATTTCCAATAATCCTGATATCCTATTTATTTCCAAAGTAATATAAAAGTTTGATAGAACTGTTTGCCTATTTTCAGAGAGAAATGTGCTTTAAGGATATATTGACCCCAAAATAGCATAGTAATTCTGAAAATAATAAATCAAATAATAATAATTTTTACATTTTTATTCTGAAAAAAAACGTATTAACAGCAGCAAACAAGATCGTGCGTCATTTTTCTATATTTTCTATTACAAATTCATCATCTTTCTGCATCAGCTTTGTTTATTTATAAGATATTGAAATGCAAGGCTACTAACATCTACAGTCTTCTGTTTTTTATTTGACTAAGATATATAAGGAGATAATTTAACATAACTCTGCTTGCTTCGATAAGAGTTGGATTAGCAGCATTCATGAATTTACTTTTTTCATGGTACCAAGATGGATATCAGTTTACTTAAAATATTCGTAGAAAAATAATTGGTTTTGTTGTGTTTTCTGTGATTATTGATGCTTGAAAGTTAGAAAATATATAAAAGAAGAGGAAAAAGTTTTCTATTGTTTCTAAAAAATAGGACTAAAATACTAAATACTAAAAAGTGCAAATACTAAATACCAAAGATATTTTTCTTCCTGATCAATAAAGGTTATGCACTACTCCAATTTTCAAAAATATGACCCTGAGAATATTTAAAAAATGAAGATAATTAAACATAAAATTTAATATATTTTAGAAAAATGTTATTTGAATATCCTGTATTTTTAAATTTTTACATTTCTAAATAAATAATAATAATTTTGACAAAATAAAAAAAACTATATTAAATATTTATTTTAATTTTTAATTTACTCCACACTTTTATATTTTTGAATAATATGATTTACAAATTTTTAAATAATTCAATTTTGTGACATTTTTAATAATTATAATTTTAACTAGTATATACTTATTCATCTTAAAAGACATTTTTATTTAATTTTTTATTTTTATTAAATTTATTTACTTATTGATTTGATAAGTAATTTGTTATTCTCTTTTAATTTTTTTATATTCAATTTCAATATTGTTTAAATTGTGTACAATATTTTAATCTTTAAACCGTGTGGCATATAAAATTGAATACTTTTATGTCTGAATATTATTTTTTTACTAAATAATTGTAAAATTTATTATTTTAAGATATTTTTATTGTTTTTAAAATACTTAAATATAAATAATTAATGAAAAACCAAATCAATAATTATTAATAAAACTTTCAATAAAAAATTCTAAATTAATTAAATTATTAAAATTAAAATTATTCATTAATTAAATGATTAAATCATTCCTAAAAAGGTCTTAAAAGTTACTTAAAAAACTTATTTTGAATTTCTCAAGTATTTTTAAAATTTAAAAATATACAATAAAAATTAAAATTATATTACAATTTATTATTATAAAATATTTTTTTAAATACATAAATACAGATAAATTGATCACATTAACTTAATTAAAAAGTCATCAAAAATTGGATTTTCGTCTCAAATTTAAGTAAAAATAAATTACTTTTACTGCATTTTTAGTTGAGCGAAATTGTACGTATATAATATTTATTTTTCAAAAACATGTACGGAAGTCCTTAAGCTAAATATTATTAAAGAGAATATTTGTGTTGTTATCTCATTAAAATTCAAATTAGACAATAAACCTTAATTTAGGGGTTGCAATTTTTAAATTGAAATAAAACGTAATTCTCTTTTAATTTTGTTATATTCAATTAATATTGTTTAAATTATGTATAATATTTATTTAAATTTTTAAATTGTGTGGCATACAAAACTGAATATTTTATGTCGGAATCTTAAATATTTAGTTCTTTCCACTTTTGAAATAATAAAAACATAATTATTCTACTAATTATTTAATTTAAATAATTTTAACAAATTTAAATTTTTAAATATAAAATTTCAAATTATAATTTTATTTTCCTGGTAAAATTCCAAATAAAAAAAAATTAATAACACATTAACAAATTTCGGTGCTCCGAACACCGCTTCATATATTTTTAGGGCAACTCGGCATTTCAGCCGTCACTCATTTCCTAGCCGAGCGTCGAAACACGCGTTCCCGCTCGCGTCCGCGATTCAGGCGCGTCGCGACGCCGCCGACGTGCGGGCAATCGCCAGAAAAGTGATAAATAGCATTCTATTCCGGTTGGTTTCTTGTTTACAAATTATTATTAAAATGGATTTATTGCGCTGAAATGTATTTAATGGTGACTGCAGCAGTTTTCAAGTTTCGAGTTTGTCTTAACATCGAATTTAATGCGGAGAACGGAATAATTCCGTTGACACGTTGATAAATGGGATTAGATGGTTTTCGGAACGTGTGGAAAAAGGACGAACGGGAAAAAAATGAGTGCACGAGTAAACTTCCCGATCCGTTCTATTGAAACTGTCACGGAAAATCTATCGTGTTTTCACGACTTTATTAACAGATAAAGAAAAATTTTAAACAGGCCAAATTAATTTTTCTCACTGGCGAGAGCAAAGTGATTTAAATTGGGAGGTTTGTTAAAATGCGCACGGTGAGAACTTTCAACGCTTTTAAAAATAAATTAAGATTTTCAGGGTCCATATATTGCGACTCATCGTTAAATAATTTAATTGGTGCTGACATTTACCGTTTCCTATTCAAATCCGACTTATTTTTATTTGGCGTTTCGAACGCAAGGTGAACTACCTTCAATGCACGAAAAAAAAAAATGCGCTCGGCACGATTTCGAACCGTTACACGAAAATCACAATACACATACACTATTAAATTGACGATTCATTTGTAAATAATCAGGTGGATTTTAATCGGACGTTCGCTGAGAAAAATCGTCGGTACAGTTAGTAAGATCATTCCGTAAATTTGTGAACTTTTCGGCTCCGTCTGTCAATCGACAAATAACAACAGTTAGGCCAACATTCGGTCTGTTAATCAATTAATTGTTGTACATTAGTTTTCGTTATTCGATGGTAATTAAATCGTTCGGTTAGTTGAACCGTTTTTAACCGGTACTGTTAAGCAGGTGATTGAGTAACTCTTAATTTCCCGATTAATATCTCACGTTTGTGAACCGTTTAAACAATTTTTAAATCGCAAAGACAAAAATCAATTAGAACCGAACAGACGGCGAGGTTTGGATTTAAAGTGCGACAAGAGTATTTATTTCGCCGGGGGAACAGGTTAATGATCCGATGATGTAGTGCATATAGCCAAGTCGAGCTATGTATGGACCAACATCGCGGTGCGCGGCGCAAACACACCGAGTATTAATTTATAACGCTAGTTAACGACACGAGCCAAAATAGATGGACGATGATGATACTACTTGTGCAGTGTTTTACGTGCGAAACATCTTCAATCTCTGAACGACCACTCGTCAATTAATTAATTAATTTAATAGAGAAGAGATGAAAATAAATTAAAAAAAAAAAACTAATTTTTCAAAAGAAGAAAAAGAAATACAATTTATATTTTAATAATAAATTAAAACAGTATTGAATATATAATTAAATTAATAATAAAAATATAATAGTGTACATTATATTAAATTAAAATGAAAAATAAAAAAGTAATAAGTTTGTTTTTCTTACAAATTGAGAGAAAAATGAAAAAAGGAAAATAATAAACCATATTCTAATAATAAATGAAAAAAAAAAGAATATAGATTTTTGTATGCTTCAAAACCAATAAAAATTCTAAAATTCGTATAAATAATTAATTAAAAATATAATAAAATTATAATAAAAAATAATAAATATATAAGATTAAATTGTAATAATAATTAATTAATAAATTTTGGCAGAGTTACAGAAATCTTTGACAAAATGTTAAGCATTAATATTCTAATAAATAAAAAAAAAGAATATAATAATATGTAAGTATTTTAAAAAATTATATTAAATTTAAAACATATGGTGGAATATATAAATATAATAAAACTATATAAAACTGTAGATTTTTATATACAATTTTGATGAAATTTAAGAAAAATTACATATAAAAATATATCATAAAACTACTGTTTTGGGCTCATTTTTTTAAACACAATTAACTGAAAATATATACTAAAACTGATTTTAAAAAATTATATTAAATTTAAAACATATGATAAAATATACAAATATTATAAAACATTGATAAAATTATAGATTTATATATAATGTTGATGAAATTTAAGAAAAAATATATATAAAAATGTATCAAAAAATTGTCATGTCATGAAACAATAGAAAATAAAAATTACAAAATTTTTAAAATTGAAATTTTTTAAAAATGAAGAACTTAATTTAACAATTTACAGGTTTACAAATTAATTAAATTTCCAGTCCAGATAAAGAAAAATAGACTTAACCGCCTTGGGCTCATTTTTTTTAAATACAATTAACTGAAAATATCTACTAAAACTGACTTTGAACAGATTTAAAATATGTAATTTGTAATAAATTAAATTATATCTAAGATATAACGATATATCTACTAAATTTCAAAATATTAGATATTGTCCTTATTGTATTAATTTTCAGATTTTATCACTAGTGCATAAATTTATCAAAAATTGTAAAAATGTCAAAAACATCATAAAAATTTAAAGAATTTATATCGAAATATTATTATATATTAATAATATTTTAATATTAAAAATAAAATTGTTTTTTCTTAAATAATTGTAAAATTTATTATTTCAAGATATTTTTATTGTTTATAAATAGTATAAATAATTAATGAAAAACCAAATCAATAAATAGTAATAAAACTTTCAATAAAAAAAATCTAATTACTACTTAAATTATTATAATTATAAATTAATTAAATGATTAAATCATTAATAAAAAGGTCTTAAAAATTACTTAAAGAATTAAAATAAATAAAAAAAAAATAAAAATTTTTAAAATTTAAAAATATATAATAAAAATTAAAATTATACTATAATTTACCATTATAAAATATTTTAATTGTTTTTAAATACATAAATATAGATAAATTGATCACATTAACTTTTAATTAAATAAAAAACTCATGAATATTAATTTATTAAAAAAATTTGGATTTTTTGTCTGAAATTTAAGTGACTTTTATGTAATTAATTAATTAAACTACTTTTGGAAAAATTTAAAAAAATAGTTCATTCTTATTCTAATTGCAGTTTTAGTTGGACGAAATTGTACGTATATAAAAAGATATTTTTCTTTTTCAAAAACATATACGAAAGTCCTTAAGCTAAATATTATTAAAGAGAATATTTGTGTTGTTATCTCCCAATCATTAAAATTCAAATTAGACAATAAACCTTGATTTAGGCGGTGCAAATTTCAAATTGAAATAAAACGTAACCGTGTAAACGGTTTCATAACGAATTATGGCATAAACCCAGTTACGGATTATAAAACCTTTTAAATAAACTCGAATGAATAAATAAATGTATTTATTTCGTACGGTTAATGTGTGAGACCGGCACAACAAATATCTCTTTGGTAAGTAAGCCAAAAGAATAATTTGCACGACAAAATTTCATTTACTAGAAAGTTGATTTTGTTAAGTCCTATTAATCCATATCCAGATAAACAATTACGTGTGCCTCGGTCTACAATTGACGTTAGAAAATCGTGTTTATGCTAATGAGGAGGATCTTAAAATAAAATAAATAGCTTACGCCCAATTCGTTAATTGCGCAAACGGTGTTAGACTATTAGAATATTTCTCAGTTTTTAAGAATCTCGAATTTTACGTAATGTTGTTGTACCCGGTTTCTAAGAATATGGAAACTGTTATTTGCATTTTACGTTTTTAATTCTGTTCTAGATGTTAACCAACTGGAAAGAAGACAATTATTTTTCATTACGATTTAACTGAAATGTTGCTCTGCTCTTATAGATTCCGCTATTGTGTTACATTCAAATTAATATGTGTACCGAATGAACAAATTACTATTACAGTTCAGTACCTTATTGTCTTCGGTGCGTTCGATAATTAGGCCAATTATCTCTCTGTTAGGCATAAATATGAAATAAACAACTTGCGGAAAACTACAGTAATTTTAATGGTGTGCTCTTAGCAAGATACATTAATGAGTGACATTAATCGAGAACTTTTGGTGATGAAAAAAAAAGTTTATAGTCGACAGCACGTTAATTCTGTTATTCATAGAGATGTCTCGTAAATTTTCGTTTAATTTGGTGGGCAGTTAATTCAGACTTAAAAGTTTATATCATCACAATACTAAAACAAATCTTGTTGTGTAAACAACGTCCAATAAAACATTTTTTTAGTAATCCTCTTAAACTATCGTCGAGCTGTAAATTATTCGATTGCGTTTCACACTTTCGTAATAACCGCCGAACGAAATAAAAAAAAATAAAACAAAGAAACAACAATGAATCGTTCACGTAAATATGAAAAAATTACAAATAGGTAAGAATCTCCCATGAAAAGTACATGGTAGGAAAACGTGGAAGTTGTAATTATTGCATAGGGGGGATTCGTAACCAAGAGCCGTAGAAATTCGTGGGATTTCTCACCGGCCTAATCATATTAAAGTATGAGAACATCATTAAAAAATGTCTGAAACATTTAAATACAATTTATACAGAAACAGTCGGTCACAGGTATTTGGCGCGGTTAACAGAAAACAATTTGTTCGGTTCGGATCTCTCATAGATAAAACCGCACTACAAAACGTTGACGAATGTTTTCGTTTCAGCGCTAATTAGCCGGACGCCGATATGTAATGTGCAGCATAAACAATTAAGCAATTTATTGGAGCAAACTAAGTTTTTCATTCTATTCGGCAGGAAACCGATAAATCGTTCCCATTTTATAGAGAAATCTTATAAACCCGGCCGATCATTTTTACGAACGCTAATTACTTTCGAGCACAATTCAATTTTCGATTGATTCGGTTTGGAGGAACGACCGATCCGGACAACAATAAAACGTTTTCGAACGGCGACGTTCGATACGAAAGTCGGCACTTGTGACAGGTGTGATGTACTAGATAGCAATGGAGGCAATTAATTCCGAACAATCGTTTAATTAACGATACCGTACGCTCATTCCGTTTTTTTTTTCTCTCCATGTGCAAATAAAAGTAAACGACGGAACGAGAGAGTTGTTAGCCGTTCATCGCGTCATATTTTATCCTGTCGATTAAAAAAATCTACTCCCCATTGATATTTGAAGTGTGAAAAAAAGTTTTGCGTAGGAATTCTGAATTCTGAAAAAATTTAAGTTGTTTAAATTTTCCTGCTTATGAAAACTACGTATATCCCAACAATCAGGAATGTAATGAACTTGTAAATATGGTGGTTGTGCAATATTATAAGAAGAAAATAAAAATGTGAATATTTTCCATCGAAATGTATCAAAATCATAAGCTGCTTTCCATTTGCAGATGCCATGCGCTGCTACAATTTCACCAGCAGCACTTTCCTGTTCGATTTCTAGCAATTTCTCCTGCATTGTGAACGAGACGCAGGGCATAAAAATATTTTAATTGTTCGGATGGAGACCGTCAATTTTCGTGCGTCTGTCATTTGCCTTCCTATTATTATGACATAATATTTATATCCTGTGTTTCTATTCCTAGCATCAAGTCGAACTGAATAACAGTGCCTAGCTCTCCACAGTCGAACAGGTAAGATGTCGAAGATCTGGCATGAAATTTACACTGTGGCCTCATTAAGCAAAAGAAAATTTTTGGAAATTATTAAATCATATCATAAATAATTATGTAACATGATATTATTGGGTATTGAGTTTTATCTTTGTACGTTTGATTTTGAAATAACATACCTTTTATTCAACAAAATTATAACCAACAATTTTTTAACAAAGTTCTACAAGCAAATTCTTGCCGAGAAAAAAGATTCTGTGTTCTTGGAACTGAAAAAAATATCAACGTCAGTTTTGACCTCATTGAAATTGACATTGAAATTAGACAATGTCCAAAATAAATAATAGTAAGAAGAAAAACCTGAGCTACGAGGCGGATAAAAATTTAACAATTTAAGCTTTATTTGTGTCTCTAATAAGACTATCGACTAAAGGAGCTTGTCGATAACTTTTCATAAACTTGAACAATTTGGGAGCGGTGGAGTTTAAATACCAACAAGTTTACCAGCTTAAGTCCATTGTTCTGAATGGCGAAAATGGTATTAATTAACTCAATTTTCATCGCATACAACAATACGATAAATAGAAGGCTCATTTGCGTTGCGTGCAAGGAGAGAATTGGTAATTGTCAAATGCCTAATGTTATCTTCATTTAATTAATGTAAAAATGTAATGATTGATTCATGCAGTTTAATGAATGGACTATTTCCAAACATGTTGCACGAGGATTATGCACAAGATATTGCTTAATTACTTTATTGGTACAAGGTTTCAAAACGACCTTGACGTTGTTCATCTTCAATGCATTCATTGCCACTTCGGACAAAAACAAAATCGTGCGATTTCTTTACGTACAGCCTTTTCTCCTAAGCGCTGGTTCTGTTGTTTTAAGCTGATTAGGGAACTAGTAAAACAAATTTACTCGAATTATTACACATTCATACATCTTTAGCCGAAAAAATGTTATAATAAATATTATAGGTAGAAAGAATAAAAAGAGTAAAAATTGTTTAAAATTAATTTATACAGTTTAATACAAAAATGTCAAAATATGTTTATTCAAATAAATCATAAATCAAAAATATAAGTAACTTTTTGTAGTACCAATACAACGTATGTTGTTAAGAATCAACATAAAAAACACATAATACATAAATAATGAATAACTTTTATAAAAAAATATAAGAATTAAATAATGTTCATAAAATTTTTAAACAATATTTGTTTCATAAAATTTATATGTTGTAATAGATATTTTTGTAAAACAAATGAAATGGATATTGATTTAATATATTAATAGCATCTGATAAGAGTTTATGATAAATATCTACTGAAAAATAGTCATAATTTGCACGTAAATTTAGCTATAACAAAACCAAAAAATTGAACTAATTAACAAACAAAAATATTTAAAATAAACAAATTTTATATACAGAAAAATAGCACAAAATTAAGATTTTTTAAGATATTTCATAAAAGTCGCTTGTTGGAATTATTTTCCGACGTTTCGCTAGCACGACTGACTAACATCTTCAGATGCTTGATTTGGTTCGTGTCTCTTTGACATCTGATTGACAACTAAATGACAACTTGATATTCGAGAAATTTCGTTCTTTTCGTTGGCCTTTCTTATCTGCTTAATGATTTTGGTGTTTTTGAGCCTTAACCTTTACATTTCATAAAAAAATTTCAGTCAAATTTTGTCCAGTTAATATTCAAAATATATATACATCGTTGAACACTTCTGATGAATGATTTTCAATGTTATTAACACATATGAAACAATACAATAATAAAACGTCCTGACAAAAAATAACTCCTTTTATAGACATACAGATGGGGAGAATCCGTAAACAAAATTCTTTCTTGCCTTCTCAACGAATAAAAAATTAATTGAGTCATACAATACTAGTACAATAATCAAACGACTCAATAAATATTGCAAAAATGTATTTTAAAAAATAAACTATTGGTGTCAAAGAAGAATATTCGAACAAGTTCAAAGTTTACACAAAAATATATTATATATAAGCATTTTCCAGAATTTTAGCGGAGAGAACTTTGGAATGGAGAATCCAATATCAGTAGATAAGGATCAGATGATAAACAATGCATTCGTCGTCCTCCAAATAAAAATTTGAACCCCAGAGGCACTGCAAAAACATTGAAATATTGTGGATTCAAATAAATAAAATATTGATGTGATTAATATGGAATATATCCGGGAATATTCTGGTGAATCATGGTGAATTTTAAATAAAGGATATTTTTACACTTTAAAATTACCATATAAGAGTATACATTTACGTTATTAAGATGACAAAATTGTTTACTTGTTTATATTTGTTGTGTAGAACCGATGGTGATAATATCATCCGTTGATCCGCCTGGAATAAATTCCTAGTAGTCGATATCCTGTAACGTTTGCCGTAAAACATAAACGGCCGCATTCAATCAAATTTTTCAATAATTACAGTAATCACGGACCTTGTCCTACAGGTGATAAATCCCCTGAGTGGTCCAAACGCAAGAACTTAATAGGCTGGAAACGTTAGAGACACGTGCACTTCCATCGTGCAACTAGCTCGAGGGACCCGACGCATTATTCATGTAATAACATAATTTTCCATTTTCTCGAGCGAACGAACGATTGATTTTTACGCGTCAATTTACGACAGAATTCGGACGAATGCGCCATAATTAATGGTATCGTCATGTGTTAAACTTAATGTCTGGTTGTCATTCCTGTTACTTACGGGTACGTTTATGTAATTGTTTTTTTCATTAGGTACCATCGCATCAAATTAGGTAGCGACCAGTGTGCTATTATGTCGTTAGAATCCGGCGCTCGCTCACGCACGGTGAGCCGCACACACATGTCAATAAATGTATTTGTTTTGAACACGGAATACATATAATTACTGCCAACTTTATCAACACTTCCAGGGCAATAAAAAAACGCCAACAACTACGCGTTAATTACGAGCGTAATTCGATCATTTTTTTACGGTGCGGTTTGTTTTAATCTTTAAGTCGACGCGTCGTTTGCACGTTAAGGATTGTTATTTCACTTTCCCCGTTGCGTTGTGTTGTATGTAAAAAAAATGGCGGACAAAATAACAATCTCCTCTCAATAATTCTAGTTTATTAAATTTCATTAGCCGGACACGTTCTAATATATCGCGTAATGCCGTTGCGCAACATCTTGGATTTTTCAATGGTGCAAATTATTATATAAAACGTACGTGTGGAAAAACTGCACCGTGCAACAATGATATTGCACAATATTGTACGGGACAAATTTAAGTACAAACGTCACTATGCGAGAAATTATCACACTAATTGTGTGTATGTTGTTAGTGAACAAAATGGAATAACTGATAAGGTTACTATGAATGATAATAGAAAAGCGTTTTTTAAGGATTATAGAACATATATTTTTTCGAAACAATGTTATGGTCCATTTAAGATAGGAACATCCACGCAATTTTATTTATAACTCGATTTTTATGTACAGTTGTTTTCTTTATCACCATGATTAGGAGGTGATTAGTATATTTCTGAATTTTTTATAAAAAATCATCATAATTGTCACTGTCATAATAATAACAATAATTTAACAGTTATGAAAACAGAATGTGTTTTAAACTTGAAAATAAATAATAAAAAAATATGAGGGAAAAGCATATCCCATTTTTAATTGTTTTTTTATTGTAATAATAATTATAATAAGTTAAAATACCTATACAATGTAATTAACCTGAAAATTAGATTCCTGCTGTAACACGGAGTTATTCATTTTTCTAAAACATTTGCAATGACCTCTCACGTTCAGTTTAACCTGAAGTGAAATTAATTTATATTTTTCCAATGGAACTCTCTAGTTATTATTACATTTTTTAATACTAAGTAAAATTCTGAATCATTTTTAATCAATTTGTTTATTCGTTTACATTTAAAATACTTAATTTTGTCAAAAAATTTTCACACCCTCCATACAGGGTAATTCATTTTACTTATTTATTAGAATGGAAAAGAAGTACCGATTTGAAATTTTTATAGCACATATGACATCAACTTGGACTACTTTTCTAATGTATTTTTTTAACAAAATTTCATTTCCGGTTTCAACTTTCTTATTTTCCATAGAACACTCTGTATATTTCTGGATTTTTAAATTGTATATATAATTGCAAATAAATTGACTACACTATCCGAAATCCAAAGTTTTTGGGTTATTAATTAATTTATTTTCAAAAATTTTAACTGATTGATGGTTTAAATAAAATGTCTGTAAAGTCACTAATTGTAAACATCAATAACTTCATTATTTTCATAAATATCAAATCAATATTCATTCTCCTTCTAGAAATAATATGTATAGACATATAATAAAGTGCGTGTATGAAATTTTTGTTTACTTTTACACCATAAAATTGAAATCTTTCTGTCAAAATTCTCTATTGATATATTTTATTAGCGACAGTTTTTAATAATTTTATTATTAAAAAATAAATTAAATAATAATAATTAAATTTCTTCCGACGCCCCCCAAAAATACAATTTTATTAGAAATATAAACAATAAATAAAAACTCAAAAACAAAATATAATTTCAAAATTTTTTCCAGTTGATATTTTTATTTAAAAGAACAACTTCGTTTTGAGACACATGTTGCTGTGATTAAAAAAAAATTAAAATTGGCAGTTATAGGGACTGTCGATGGAAGTAAAAACTAAAATTTGAAATTTCATAATGTTTGAATTAAAATTATCAACTCAATCTCTCATTTTCACACCTATTGACACTCCGAGTAACAATTATATGCATGTTTATGTGTTTTTTATTATTCAAATATATTACGGGATGCACAAGATCATGACAAAATATAATACAATTCAATGTGCTTGATTTTTAACATTATTTTAATTGTTTGCATCATTGTCATCATTAATTTCAACAATATTTAGACTTTTTGTACTTTCAATTATTTCATTTTATTCTAAAAAAATACAATTGGCTTATGGTAACTAAACTAAGAAATGAAAATGTTTGATTCAAATTCAAGTATCGCGTAAAAACGGCATCGATTGTCGTTTTATATTTTGTAGTACTGAGTTTTCGATCATTGGACTTTCAACGTAACAACTTTTGGTATTAGAGACATTTTGGTATAAGCGAAATTTATACAGAATTCAAAAATAATATTTATAAAATTTCACATGAAAAAATATTCACGTCCTATTTCATTCCGTTAAAAAAAACACACGCATAATACTACAATATTTGAAAAGTTCTTTAAAAACCTGAAAAGTTAAATTCTTAAAAATGCAATAAAAACTTGCTTAATCGTAAAAAGTATCCAAACTTTTAAAAGAGAAAAACTTTCGAAACTTACATTTTAAAAAGTTTTTAATAACATCTTTCCCATAATTACATAAGTAAAAGTTAAAAATGTGGACACAACATGGAAACATCTTATTAATAATTTATAATATTTGATTAAAACTTGGATAATAGAAACGAAGAATATTGTACGTCGCCGTGCGAATTGTTGCGAGACACCGGAATCGGATCGGCGTGCGTAAAATATGAATGGCATCATCATCAATCGAGAGTAGAGGAGACCGCGAGGTGAGTCGATGGCTTTGCTCTTAACGGCACACCGCGACCGAATCCCCCCGTCTCGTCACCCGCCGACACACGGGCCGTAACGGCAGTCGAAATCCGCAATTACTCATTAAATTATCAAAATTAATTCGTTTATTTTGGGGGCAGACATTGCACGCAGATCTCACAATTTTTTCCTTGACGGATTAATTTATTCGTTCCGAAACACAAAGTCGATTCTAATTGTGTGTTTAAATAAAGTCGAAGGTCTTAAAAATGAAATAAACAATGCCTCATATAAAAATTGCGTTTAGAAGATTGTTACATGAGATCATCAATTCAATTAACTGATTACCGTGAAACAATTGCCACAATCATGTTTATTAAACAAACGGGAGTTAAATATTGGTAAATTAAAGCGATACGATTTGAAAATGGGACTTTTCAAATTAACCATTTGTCGGTAAAATTCGTTGTATGCGCAGTTTATTAAAACTTTCGTAATATTTCCTGGAAAAAGCGGGATAAATCCAGAACAACATATAATATAATGGCCATTAATCACAATGTGTATTAAAACATTATTATAAAAGTTTGATAAAATCTGACCCTGCTTCAAATATGTTTGTAAATTTTACTAAACCATTAGAAAGTCATAAAAATATCAATATAAATAACTATTTATGTAAGTTTTAAATTAATAATTAAAAGTGCCATTTTCTTCAGGATTAAAACACGAATGACTAAACAATTTATGGATAAAAACGTATAGGAAATACTATGGTTAAGCCATTTAACAATTTAAAACAAAAAAAAATACTTTAGAAGTTGGTGAGGCGTCCGTCCAAACCGCACAGACATGGAAAATCGATCCAGACTGGTCCCCCGTTTCGTGATTGCGTTTTAGTAATATTTTATTATTAGTTTCAACTACATTGTGTCTGGCATTGAACGATGTTTTCAGCATTAAATGAATCACCACCGGACAAGAACTAACGAGACGTTGTCGCGTCGCAGTTTCACTTTTATGTGGGTTATCCGTTCAAAAAACCGCCCCCCTTTGTCCAGAAATCAAAGCGCAGGAAACGGGGTTATCCCGTGCCAAAAATATTTGCGTAATTAGTGAATATTAATTGAAGGAGTTAATGGTAAAACGGACTAAAAGTTTATTATCTTTATTTTGCGTCGCAACCTGTTAACTCGCGTCGTATAAATGAAATATACCGCTCGTTTATGACGGTATTGAACACTTTACCGTTCAGAACAATATGGATAAATTGGCGTAAAATAATAATCAGATATCCGTTAAACCGAATAATGAATGAAAGTTTTATACAATTTCATTACGGTAATACGGTGAACCAGGTTTGTTTCGAAATTGTTTGTAAAATCAGCTCCTGATAATCACCCTAATTAATGAGGCTAAAAAATTTAAAGAGATAAATATATACTCTTTTATTAATCTTTTTAAATACCACAAATTGCTCTTTAACATAATAATATTAATAAACTTAGAAATTGTAAGAACTTATCTTTGAATTTGATTATTGAGACTACCGGGTAAAAAATTGTTGATGCTTCACAAAATAAATTGTTTTTTAAATCATCAAGATGGATAAATATATTTATATTTATTAATAATTTTGAAAAAGAAATCAAAATATTTGACATGTTGTATCCAATTTTGCATTTTATTAACTAAACCAAATTAAAACAAATTCATTATTTATATCATTGAACATACGTATAAAAAATTTTGAGTAGTAAAAATTTTGAGTAGTAAAATTAACATTAAAAATAAAATTAAAACCTCAATAATCAATGATAATTATCAAAAAATAAACGAAATTAATTATTTTGAGTTTTTGATGCGTTTTACTGAATAATTTGGACTTTTTTATTATCAGTATTAATTTTTGCAATAAATTTAAATTGAGAATGAAAAGATTTTTTTATTTCCCATTTAAAAAACTGGGGATTGCAATTACCACTTGAACATGTAACCTAATATTGCGGGATGTTATTTCATAATCAAAAATTGAGATTTTTTATAAATGTTCACCGAAATTAAAACTATAAATTTATTCCGTTCCACACTGAATAATTTCATTGTGATTTTTGATGGTTCTTGTATAAATCTTTAATTAAAAACTGTTAAAAACAATAAAATTTAAACTAAAATTTAACTATTTAACACTATTATCCTGAAGTAATATGAATTTAGTCGTTTTGTGCCAATGAATATATTGAAGATGGGCTCGTCCTGAAATCTGTACCAAAGAAAAAATTTTTAGAAATAAGGCTGTCATTCAACTGCGATGAATCAACAGAGAGGGAAAATTTTCCAAATTAGCAGGCTGCATTTGATTATTATAATACTGAACTTTAATGAAGATTCTGGTTACGAAGCCAGGAATGCAGTGGAACTGGAAGATATTGCAATTAGTAGATTGGTTAATTTTGAAAACAGATTGAGAGAGAAGTGTCTCAATTGGGATAGAAGAATGGATAACATGGAAGTGTCTAACGAAAATGAAGATAAATACTTCGACGAAGAAGAAGATGAAGTAGAAGATGATGAAAAGTTCGACGAGGAAGATGATGAAAACTTCGATGTAGAAGATCTCGAAGACTTCGACGAAGAAGATAAAGAAGACTTTGATGAAGAAGAAGATGAAATCTTAGACGAAGAGGAAGGTGAAGACTATTTTCAAATTTTCAATATATTAAATAAATGAAATAAACAAGTAAATCCTCTATATTATTCAAATATACCTCTAAACTCAATTAAAGTCAACAGAGAGGGAGAAATTTCTAAATTAGTAGGTTACATTTGATTATTATAATAATTTAAAAAATTAATTCATGTTCTAGGTTTTAATTAAATTTTTATCCCAAAACTAAATTATTAATCCGCATAATGAAGATTCTGGTTACGAAGCCAGCAATGCAGTGGGAAGAATCAAAGAAGAAAACATCTCAGTAGTGCATTAACTGGAAGATACTGCAAATCGTAGATTGGTTAATTTTGAAAGCATATTGAGAGATAAGTGTCTCAATTAGGACAGAAGAATGCATAACATGGAAATACCTAATGAAAAAGAAGAGGAAGACATTGATAAAAAAGAAGATGAATACTTCGATGAAGAAGAAGAAGATGAAGACTTCGACGAGGAAGATGATGAAGATTTTAACGAAGAAGATTATGAAGACTTCGACGAAGAGGAAGAAAAAGACTCTGATGTAGAAGATGATGAAGATTTAGACGAAGAAAAAGAAGACTATTTTCAATTTATTAAATAAATGAAATAAACGAGTAGATCCTCTATATTATTTAAATATTCCTCAAATCTCAATTAAAGTTTCTTTTAAAAAAATAAAATAAAAATTCATGCATAAATCATATTGGAAAAAAATCAATATAAGCAAAATGAGATTCTATTATTATTACACACAAGTTAATTAAAATAGACATTAAAAATAATTAAACCTTCAATTTATCTCTTCTTTTTGTTTGAGAAGTGTTTTAATAAAAATCGAACTGTAAAATCTACTTTTAATGATCTCTAAAAATGTTCATCAATTTTTATCGGTATTATTCTGGTTGATTTTATCGGTAAAAACGTTGCGTTCCACATGTTATCCTAAATAATCGATCGCAAGTTAACCAACAATATTTTGGAGATAATTTCAACGGCAAACATGACGTCGTCAAACAAAGGTTAAACTTATTAATTTTACTCTCCGGTATTCGACCTTCATACGTATGTATGTACGGTATATTGTTTTATGCATCGGTAATATAAATGAAATTGATTTGAAATGCGCGCGCGATACCGACCGACTACCAGCTTATTAATTGAAGAACCGAACGAACTTGGTGTGTGCAAAACTGGTTTTATCTGAACAATCGGTTATCGCACGTGTGATAATAACTAATTTCCATATAATTCGGCCAGACATTAAAACGAGGATAATCGCCAATATCTGGTAGAATCCGGACTTTGAATCGAAATTAGTCGTTTTCCCGAAAAACAATTTTAATAACCGTATCTGATCATGCCAAGGTTTCGGTTACACACACAAAAAAAAGCGGATTACATAAACGGAATTAAAAAATTCATATTCGATATTCGTGTCCCCACAGTTTTTTTTGTGTTGTCTGTCGAACCGTAGTCGTTAAGTACGTGCCACAAAAGACGCATGAATAATACAATAATGTCATCAATCTCCGGTTCACATAAGAAACTAAACTTGTGGAATACCTATCTCTGAGGTCAGCGGTCACCGCACACATACTTAGATAAAATTTCTATTGTTCCATAAAAAAACGTGTTTGTTTCAAATTGATTATTACGAGAAACGTACTCAAACGCGTTTTGTCACGTAACCAGTTTGACGATTTTTTGGCGGATCGATCGAATAAATCTTCTTACGGCACGGCTAATTGGAAATCCTATTAGCCGAAGACGAACATGCGTTCTTTCACCTGAATTGCGTTCACCTTTCAACGTGTCAGATAACAGATTAAGCCGTCCGTTTCACTACCGAAACGCAATGCCACATTGCGATTGGCCGAATCTGGGAAAAATAACGAAACAAACAGAAACATAGTTAGTAAACGGCGACACAGGAAATAGAACGAAATGTAATTGCCCAATGAAACTGGCAATTGTTTAAAGCGAAGAAAAGTCTCGAATGAGGTTATCTCATTGACACACTTATTCGCGGCCATAATCTAAAAAACACTGTTTTGTTGTCAGCAGAGAGAGAACAATTGTTTATTTTGTTGGATTTTCTAATTTGTTTGCCGTGCACAACAACCGTTTCCATCACAAACTCGATGCAATAAAAAAATAATTGGTAAATCCGCCATTAAAAATCCCAAGAGTTGATTTCGAGTGAGAAAATTCGCAAAAAACGGCGAACAGATCAATATGAATTTGTTTTGGTCGTTTCGGCATTGCGTGCAACGAAAATGGTAAATGAAAATGTTGGGAATGTTGCGAGACCTCTTTTTAATCTAATCTGCGCCCGTGTTGCGTCAGATCCGTGGATAATATCGATCAATGCCTCTTCACTTTGTAGACCATCCATTTTTCAACTTTAGAATTCACGGACCGGTGTGAATATACTTTAGTAACATTCATAATTGTCCTGAATTTGATTTGGGAACAAATCTCTGTCAAACGAAGATTTCATTTAGTTACCCAAATTGGAGAAAACTTTGGATGATTGACTGAGATTCAAAGTAATCAAGGACATCATAAAAAAAATAAAATTTTTGATGAATGTATAATGAGTGTATAATGAAAATATAAACAATAA
Organism: Aethina tumida; assembly: GCF_024364675.1. Taxonomy (NCBI): domain Eukaryota; kingdom Metazoa; phylum Arthropoda; class Insecta; order Coleoptera; family Nitidulidae; genus Aethina; species Aethina tumida. The sequence continues at coordinate 14,035,433 of NC_065437.1, read as the reverse complement.
TTATTAAATTGATTTTGAAGTTGAAAAAAATAGTGTAAAATCAAAATTCATCACAAACCTCAAAAATATTAGCATTATTTTAAAAATAATCAAATAATTAAATGTTAATTAATGTAATACTTATTAATTAAAACCTTAAATAATTTTAAAAATGTTGAAAGACAAAAATTATTTTAAATTTTTTATGTTTTTCTGAACAAAACATAAAAATATTTAAAAAAATATAGATATTTGTAAAATTCTTTTTAAAAATACTAAATGAAGAAAGAAGAAAATATTATAGAAAATCTTCTCAAAAATATTAAAATTATTTAAGAAATCAAATGTTAATTAGTAACATTAATTAAAATAAACCCTATAAATAATTCTAAAAATGTTGAAACAAAAAATATTTTAACATTTTTTATATTTTTTACTCAAATTAGAGAAAACTTGGAGGATGATTGATTGAGGTTCAAGGTAATCAAGGACAATCATAACAAAATTTAAATTATTTATTAATATTAAAAAAGTTGAAAAAAATAGAGTAAAATCTAAAATATATCACAAACCTCAAAAATTTTAAAAATATTTTAAAAATAATCAAATAATTAAATGTTAATTAATGTAATACTCATTAATTAAAACAAATTCTGTAAACAATTCTAAGAATGTTGAAACATATAAAAAATATTTGGAATTTTTTGCACATAAATCATGACTATTTACAGATTATCAAAATATCTGACTATTTCAAAATGTTTCAATTTAAGAAACATATGTCAGAAAAAATATATATAACAGAAAATACTTTAAAATATTACAATAATTAAAAAATAAACATTACTTTAAATCTCAAAACGATTAAAACTACATATTTAAAAAATAATTAAATTTCAATGTGTAATATTAATTAAATTTTACTGAACAAAACATAAAATAATAAAATTTGATTAAAACAAACCCTCTAAATAATTTCAAGTATATAATTTCATTTTTTATATGTTTATCTGGACAAAAAAAGCATAAAATATCAACCTACACAAATTATCAAAATATCTGAAAATATCCAAAATTTAAAATTTTATAAAAAATATATAACGGAAAATCTTTAAAATATTTTAAAAATATTAAAAGAAAAAAATATTAATATTAAAATTGTTTCAAATGTCAAAAATATTAAAATTGTTTAAAAAATAATCAAATAATTAAATTTCTTTGTAATTAATTTTAAGAATGTTGAAACATAAAAATTATTTTAATTTTTTTTATGTTTTTTCTGAACAAAACATTTCCAATTTTTTAAAAATATTTAAAAAAATGTAGCAAGATATTTGTAAAATTCTTTTTAAAAATAGTAAATTAAGAAAGAAGAAAGTATTATAGAAAATCTTCTCGAAATAATATTATTTAAGAAATCAAAAGTTAACATGTAACATTAATTAAAATAAACCCTATAAATAATTCTAAAAATATTAAAACAAAAAATATTTTAACATTTTTTATATTGCAATTGAAAATATTACGAAACAGAAAATCTTATAAAAATATTAGAAAAAGAAGAAAACTATTATGGAACAAAAAATAAAAACATAAAAATTAAATATTTCTAAATTTCATTATACCATATGTATGATAATAAAGCAAAATAAAATTGTTGAATAAAAATTTAAAATGCTCAAATGATGTATCGAAATAAATTATTAATTGCAATTATTGAATAAAAATAAAAGAATTTAAAATTAAAAAAGAAAAAAGAAGAGGAAAAAGCATTTATACAAAAAATGAAGCGTCAAGGAACATGAACGGTATTTAATAAACATTTCCGATATGTTTGAATAACAGTAATCAGATAACGGACGCTAAAATAATATTTCACGCGCCCTCCGTTTTCCCCGAATATCAGTTCGAATTAACCAAATACGCGGCAAGATTAAATTAGATAAACACTTCCCTCCCGTTCACATACTTGCGGATTACCGAGAAAACACAAGCCGGAAGTCAAATCGTTACAATGTTTTATTAATCGAGGGTATTTTGACAAGTGCACGAAATTCATGTGAATTTAAACGAATATTTAAATTCCTTGGCTAAAATGAAAAGGACGTGAATGATATGGAAATTATGGAAAAACCTTAAGTAGTGTTTTTCAAAAGATTTTACGATTAGGAATTACCTGTATTACCTGATGCTTAGTTGTCGAAATTTGACGTAAATCCTCATACTAAAATGGTGAATCATGATTTCATCGTTATTTGAAATGATTTAAACTTATTTAAATAGACGAAAGCTTAAATATTCTTAAAATTCAATTGTTAATTTATTGTGCTACTTATATTAAAAGCCATTAAGGTTTTTATTCAAATGAAATTAAATGTTATGAAGAAACAATTAAAATGTAAGAATATAATGTAATATATCGATCTTTGAGAACTCAAATGCCTCGATAAATCAAATCGTCATAAAATTCGTAGTGTAATATAGAAAAAAATCATTTTGAAAACTAAGATACAGAATTATTTCAGGGTCACATTTTTATATCTATTCGATTAGTAATTTATGAGAAATAACAGACGAAATTTGGCCACCCAGTAAATTCAAAATTATTTTTTAATTTATTAGATATCAGGAAGTCTTGATATGTCAAAATTTCGACTTTGATGATTAAATATCGAACCTCTTTTATTGTTTAACAATTAATTTGCAATTTTTTGTGTATTTTGCACACGTTATTAAGTTTTTATTTTGAGTTGTTTAAATAAAGAACATAAAAACACTAATTCACAATTGTAAGTTAAAATTACGAAACTAAAGTTAAATTACGTTTGCACACAATTAGTTTATTTTTAAACACACAATAATAATAAGTTTATGCATACTTTCAACAATAGTAAAATTCTGGTAAAACCATTGGGGAATTTATAGTTATCAAACGGAAACAGCGAACAATTAAATCATAATTTAAATATCTTGAGACTAAAAATAGGAATTTCCTTACGACTTAAGATTCATGAATGATATCGTGAATGTTTTCTCTTATCTTATCTTGATGTTTCGATTATTGAATGTAATTACGAATTTTACAACGTTTCATTTTTTTTATGCGAATTACCTTAATAAATAAATACGGGGTGGAAAAGGATGTACGATACGAATCTGGTCGAAAATTATTAATGTTAATAAGATAGTCGGGCGCTTGTTGTTAATAAAGTACACGAAAAATAATTCATTAGGAGTACGGTACGAAATGTCGTTATGGTAATTTAAATTAATAATTTTAATCAAAAAGGCGAATAAACGAGCGGGTACCGTAGTGCCTGTTCCGAGCTTTCTCCCACAATCAGTCGGACGCGTTTTCGGGTAACGTGTAACGAGAGATATTAAATTCGAGTTAATGAGTACAAAATAATTGAACTAGTTTACGGTCGTAGAAAAATATCTAGAACAAATATCGAGATTTCACATTACTAATAATCGGTATTGATCATTGATAAAATTGTACACTTATCAGCGCACAAAAAGGTGAAATAAAACACGACGTAAGTGTTAGTGGATTGTTTGTAAATAATTTGGTGAGTTTCGCACATTGAGTCAGATATAAACGCAACGAGATCTATTTATAATCAAACTCGCGGAATGGAGTTATCACAATAACGCCAAGCGTTCTAACTAAGAATCAGCTTCCTGTCGAATGAAAATTATGTGGCAAGTGCGATGTTGGACACGTGAAAATTGAAATATTACTGTGAACGCAAAATGATAATTGTGCATTTTGTTTTGTATTTGTCGAATTATCGCTAATTTCGTGTTTTTAAAATGAATATTCTGATTTTAAAGTTTATTATTTATCTTTCTTTACTGATGCGATTATTCTGAATTTAAGGAAAGATTTTTAAAATATAATTTTCTTTTATAAATTTAAATTGTTAAAAAATTATTAAAAATTAAAAGCAAAATAACTAAAAAGTAAAATTTAGTTAGTCATAAATAAAAATTGTCAAAAATGTATAAAATATTTTTTTAAATTCATTATACTTTTTTATAAATTAATTCAATTAATCATAATGTAACTATTTAATTTTTCTTTTAAATTATTTATATTTAATTTTTAATTAAAAGTAAAAACGTAATTTTGTTTTTATAGATTTTTTTCATTTTTAGTCACATCAGAAATTATTATTTGTTTAATTTTGTATTGAACTTTATTTTTTTTTTTAATTTTTTTGATTGGTTTATATGATGATAATTTTTTATTAGCAATTGATTACGTAAATATTTTTCACTTTTAAACTCTTCAAAAACCATAATTTACTTTTAATGAATTTTGAAATATTTTTTATATTAAATCTCTTTTTATGTTATATGGAATTAACTAAATAGTATAATTTTTATTAAAGTTTGTATTTTTGCTTCTTACAACATATATTTATTAATAACAAATTTCTTAAATTTTATTCTAAATAATAATTTCTGATTTTTATTTAATTTTTTTATTGATAATAAAGGGGAAACTATGATTTGTTGAATATTTTTCACTTTTTAGTTCTACAAGAAACTATAATTTATTTAATTTTAATTCAATTTAATTTTCCTTTTTTCTTTTCAATAGAAAAGAAAATTAGGCTAAAAATATAAATTTCAAAAATTATAAATATAAGAGCCTAATTTTCTACTAATAATTATTTAGAATAAAATTTAAAAAATTGATTATCAAAGATTATAAAAAAAATAAATATACGTTGTAAGAAGCAAAAATACAAATTTTAAAAATATTTAGAAATCCCATATAAGATAAAGAGATTCAATATAAAAAATATCTCAAAATCCAATAAAAAATTTAAATATCAAAAAAATTATAAATATAAATTTTAATTTTTTTGTAAATAAAGAAAATTAAGTTGAATTAAAAAAAAAACAAACAAAAATTTAAAATATTTATGTAGAATAAAATTGTTAAAATATCAATAATATATTCTAATATTCCTGAAAACAAAAAAGATTTCTAAATTTTATTTTTTGTTTATTATTATAATAAATAAAACATTTGTAAAAATTATATAAAAATTAATTGAAATTTGCTGAAAAACATAAACTAATAATGGTATACAACATAACAATATCATATAACACAAAAAATATTTAATATAAAAAAATGTTAAAAATATAAATCTTCTAACATTCTAATTTTTTTATGAAACCCAAAAAAAAAAGAAAATTAAATTGAATTAAAATCCAATAAAATAAATAAATAAATAATAGTTTCTTGAAGAGGTTAAATGTGAAAAATACATATTTGACAAGTCAAAGTCTCATCCTTACTAATAATAATAAAATTAGAATGTTAGAAGATTTATATTTTTAACATTTTTTTTTTTATTAAATATTTTTTGTGTTATATGAGATTGTTATATTGTATACGATTATTAAAGTTTATATTTTTTCACCAAATTTTAATTAATTTTTATATAATTTTTACAAATGTTTGATTTATTATAATAATAAACTCTTTTGATTTGGTAAATAATTGTCATCTTTAAAAATTTTAAGAAAATAAAATTTATAAATCTTTTTTGTTTCCAGGAATATTAGAATCTATTATTGATATTTTAATAATTTTATTCTACATAAATATTTTGTAATTTTTGTTTTTTTTTTTACTGTTAATAAAAATTTTGTAAAAATCTAAATAATAATATAATTCAAAAATATATTATTATGAATTATAAAAAAAATTTTAAAAATGTACAATAAGAAACAAAAATAAGAAAACTCTAATATAATAATAAAAATCATATAAAATTTAGCTAATCTATTATTATTAGAATATATATATATATATATATATATATATATATATATATTATATATATATATATATATATTATTATTAGAATATATATATTATTAGAATATATATATATTATATTAGAATCTATTATTAATATTTTAACAATTTTATTCTACAGAACTATTTTGAATTTTTGTTTGATTTTAATTAATTCAACTTAATTTTCATTTTTTACAAAAAAATTATAATTTTACATTTATAATTTTTTGATATTTAAATTTTATATTTTTAACGCTTTGACAAACTACATAAACTAAGAAAATAAAAAATTTAATAGTTTTATCACATTGTGGTTAAATATATACAAAGGTCTGTCCAAACTGTTAATTACATCCTTTGCTGATATTGGTTAAAAACGTTCTAATTAGTGAATAAAACGATAATAAAACTTCGTCACTTACCACACAATATGTGATCGTGTGTTTTAAAATGCACGCATCCAATCTGTTGTGAGAGCCGTAATATATTTCGCATTTGGGTCTAATATCCGGCTGATGACTTTAAACGTGGGGTAAAAAGTGAACGAGGTTCCCCTCGCATTTTATATAATAACCCCTTCATTTGAGAACATGTCGCGTTTTATTTGTTCAAATAGAAAATCAATAAAACTAAAACGCTGTTCGTTAAGTCGTTATGAAAAAAATCACAATCGAACGGTTATGAAATGCACAATTTGTTTGGTTTCCACTGCAGTCGCGAGTCTGTACACAATCCAGTTGCGTAACCGTCGAGGAAGAGTTGTATGAACCAAAAAAGGGAAAGTATTAGATAGTATTATAACAATTTGGTACGGCTAATTTATTATGTGGTCGGGCGAGATAATCGATTTTTATAAAACAGTTTAATAATTTTAATGAAAATGAAGTTGGCGAATCAAATGCAATCTCAGACCTTCACCTGTTTAAACTTCAAATTTAACATATCGAATCCTTTCTTAACGTGACGCATTTTTTCACAAATGCACACTTTCAATAGAACAATGCATTTTGAACTGTTCGCGTTTAACCTTGTGTGGGTGTCCCGCTGTAATTTTTATCGACCATTTGTAATTTAAAGCAGGGAAAAGTAAAATTGCCTTTTATTAACAGAAATAACACAATCAAGTTAATTGGAATAGTATTGAATATCTATAATGAGCACAACGCTATAAATACATACATACATAAGTGTCATTGAACAGAAACATAATTATTTATTGAAAAGTCGGACGAGTTTCGTTTAGATTTTATTCGATTCGTCGCCGACGTAATTTCTGAATATTGACCATCGAAGCTCAAATCAATCGATCTGTGAAAACTTCTCATTTATTTATGCAGCGTTCGAGACTCTAAACAATCAATTATTTTTTTTTCTATTGACAAACACACGAATACATCAACATATTGCACAACTAACCTCTATCGACGTCTCGTCCATTTTATTTTTACGACCACAATATTAAAAAATATTGGGCAATTTTCGAAATTATTCAAGTAAACATGCAAATGAATTCGATTTGGATCACTCCCGAAATGACCATTATTTCCATTTGGCAAGAGCGCTTTAATTTCAATCCAAAAATACTTTCGTGTAGATTGTTCCGTCAGAAGGTATGTAAATTTTTTTAGAAACATACTGATTTCGTCCAATCTATTTTTTATACTATTTTTTTTTTTGCAGTTGCAATGCAGAAAATTTTATGGGAATCTCTGCCAAAAACTCAATAATCGTCCCAACGGTTGTTTAACATAATTAATTCAAACGTCTAAAGAACGACCGAGCTTTACGAGAAGTGGCGTTTTGCTTTTATTTTGTGCTAATGTTTTTTAAATTTCTGTAAATAATTTTTAAATTTTACTAATCTATATTTTTTAAGAATCAAAAGAAAAAAAAAGATTTCTATATATTTTAAAAATATACTTAACAAAGATTCTTTAACTTTAAGAACTTATTATTATGTGATTTTTGATAATTTTTAAATTTTTATTTTTTTATCAAATTTTTTATATTAAATCTTTTTTTATAATATTTGGGATTAGATAAATTTTATGTTTTTTTTTTTTCATTTTTTTTAAATTTCAAACAATATATTTTTGTAAATTTTATTGTAATAATTAGTTTTAACTTTTACAATTCTATTTAACAATAAAGGCATTAATGACATTTTTCATTTTTCACCTCTTTATAAACCTATAATTTATTTAATTTTTTATTGAACTGATTCAATTTAATCTTAATATTTTTCGTTTTTAACTAACGAAATTTAAACAATTTAAAATGTTATTAATTTCTTTTTAAACTTTATACTAAATGGAATAAATTCTTATAATGCTTTTGTATTTTTTTCAATACTTAACAATGATTTTTTAAAGTGTTTTTAAAATGATTTAAAATTGCTTTAAATTGTTTTTTTTTATATAAATTATATATTTATTTTAATTTTCAATCTTTCAACTTCTAAAAATATTTATTCTCGTTTTCTGTTGAACTTTTATTAGAATTTTAAAAAATCAACTTATTATTTAGAAGTGCATATCTAGTCAAAGAATTTCGGATACGTTATAAAGCACTATGTATATTTAATACAATATAAAAATTTAGATCTTTCATATATATTTTTAATATTAATATTAAGTAATGTATTGAGTTTTATTTTTTCGACTTTTAAATTATCATTTTTTTGCAATTTTTAATTTTATTTTATGGTTATCATAAAATAGAACAAAAAACAGAAAGAGAATTTAATAATTTTATGTATTCAAAAAGATTGTAAGCGAGACGGTCCTGTCTTTTCAGCCACAATGTAGAAAATATGAAACGTACGTTTCGCAGTTTTAGCTGATAATTAGTCGGAGTAATTGAGCATGCGCATTCAATGGATGAATGGGCCACAATAATTGTAGGTCTGCAATAAATTCGCCAAACTACCACAATCGGGGTTTTTTACACCCCCAAAAATTAACACCAAACGTACCCTACTTTTCAGTGAATATTTTGTATTTAAATGTTTAAAGTATGGTTAAGTAATAACAAATAAATATTGAATTCGGTCATAATACACACAACCCCGAAACATAAATAAAACGAACGAAATATGAACTGAAAACAAAAAGAAATAAAAAAAAATCGATAACACGTCCACAAATAAATAATTCGGTGTCGATGCGACGTTAAAAAGTTCCAAAAACCCACATCCCGAATTAGTAGTATTTCGACACATCTGCCGTCGAATGTGACAGATATGTCCGGTAAATCATGGTTGAAAATTAGGGGCTGTCGGAGGTTCAGGCTGTACAAAACAAACCCCGCCGGTGTCGATGGCAAACCGAAACAACGACGCACATTTTGGGGTTTCAAGATATGTACGAGTGTCGGTTTTACAACCTCGTTGAATCGGGGATAATGGATGAGTGGAGAATGATTTTTAAAATATTATTTCAAGACTAAGTAACAAATCCTCTTATTACTTGTAATTTAAATTTTTAATTGAATTCAGACCTTTGTAAAATATGCACTTTGAACATTGTACCATGAATATAAAAAATTATCTATTGTTATTATGTGTTATTCGTAACATTTTCAAAAATTTCATCATCCCGCATAACACGAGCTTTTTTTTAATTTTTGTTTTAGGATTATAGATAAGTTATCAACGGATTTCGATTTTTTACAAAAAAGGACTGTCTACAAATGAATCCTTAAAATAACAAATGATACAAGATAATATAAAAAAAAGATGAAAAAGAAAACAAATTTTTATAATTGAGCGTCTATACAAAAATATGTATTTTATTTTTACAAATCAGACAAAATAATATATGTAACACAAAATTTATATAGCTTAAAAGGGCACCCGCAAAACAAATAACACTCAACGTCAATACGAACCCCCGACAACATACGAACGAGTGGTGGCCACCCTACAGAACGAAAGAAAAAAACTATCGGCGTCGCATACGAGCAACTGTCGGTGCGTATGAATGAATTTTCAACGTCGACCTTGACGCATAATAAAATGTGGGGAAACATCGGGGTACGTGCAGATCAATAATTAATATTTTTATGCCCCCGTCGAGTAAATAGTGCAGCGTTCTTCGAAAATCGATCCGACACAAATGGAAACTTATCTGGCTGCCGTTTGAAAAAAATATTTTTTACATTTCGTGTTTGATTAATTGTTTTTTGTCGGAAAGGGTGTTTTGACAAGAATTGAAAACGTTATTTGTGTGCCGGTTTAATTGCTCGACGTAGACTGCATCAAAATAACGTATTTATAGAGTGCTGTTTTCGTGCGATGTGCGAAACTGCTAAAAAAATATTTGTGCGGTAAATAAACAATCACAAATTAATAGATACATCATTTTCTGAAAGTCATTGGGAAAGGAATTTGTATCCTTTGTACGCGAAAAACAAAAACACAGGAATAATACTTAAATGTTAAACAAAAAATTTCAGTGACTTTAAATTAACATATATTTTTGTTATTTTAAATTTTAGATTTTTGGGATTACTTAAGATTTTATTTTTATCTTCATTTTTTTCAAATTTTTAAATTCATAACAATTTTTTTCTTTTCACTTTTATTTTATTAACTTTTAATAATTTAAAAATTTTGTTAATTTATAATAATAATCTTTTTACACATTTTCTTGGGATTATTTATAATGTTTAGCATACCTGTTACTTAAACTTTAATATTTTAATTTATATATTTGAGAATGTATTTTTTCAGAAAATCTTAAATTTTTTAGTTCTTCTGTTTGATTAGCATCTAATATAAATTTAAAGTCTACTCAAAGAGCAACAACTAACTACACTAGTTTAAAAAAAATACTTTATGTAGAAATGTAGTAATATTTTACAAAAAATTCGAAAATGTGTATTTCAAGTAAACCCTCGTTTTAAAAACAAACAAAAATTAAAATCGGAAATATAGTGACATACAGTAGAATGTAAAAGAGGTATTTTTTTAATAGCTTGATTTTTATAAAAATTACTTGTTTAAACCGTGATATAACTTCTTTACTTGAATGTACAAAGAACTCTGATGCAAATATTTTGTATCAAATACTTTACATGATTTTTTCAAACATTTTTCTTCTGTTATACTGTAACTGAAACTAAATCAAATAAAAACTACTTATCTTTTTACATTTTCATGTACTAATTACATTAAATGCAGGTTACAAAATCAAAGGATCTATTTGATCAGTAAGTTGTACTAAAGCTTTTGCATATAAATCTCTGCTTTATAAAACTGAATATTGTCTTGATTGTATTGTTTCAGAAACAAAAGAGTTAATAATTATGAAAAAATTAATAATTTATAACTTATAAAATCCATGTCCATATTTACATTCTCGTCTAGATTACTTTCTTCTTAGTTTGGAAGGAAGTCATGAATAAGGTGAACATCTTACTCCAATATCCAAAATTGAAAATAAAAACCGCTAAAATGTAAATATCAATAAACCATCATCTTTTGAAATCTTTTTGGAGAATGTATATTAAATATTTTTAAATATTTTTCTAACTGCATAAATTTATTAAATATTTTTATATTCTTTTAATATAAAAATATCTTTAGATTAGAGATATAACAAAAAAAAACATTTTTATCTACGACAAATTAATAAGAACATATTTTTAAAGATCTGATAAGCTGATGCACAAAGATGACGAATTTGGCCAGAAATTAAATGTAAATGACGCATGATCTTGATTGTTATTTAAAGTTGTTATTCATGGTTATTTTGGAAACAAGAGAATTGATAATTATGAAAAAACTGTTAATAATTTATAATTTTTAAAACCTATATGCAGTAGGTGTCAAGATCCGTTTAAAATTACATTCCTTGCACTCATCTAGATTATTCTGCTCCTAATTTGGGAACAAGTAATGAATAAGGTGAATATTTTATCACAATATCTAAAATTGAAAATAAAAATGTAAAAATCAATAAACCATCAACTTCTGAAATAAGTTTTAGTTAATGCATATGAAATATTTTAAATAGTTTTTTTTTAACTGCACAAATTTAATAAATATTCTTCATTTTTTTAATATTAGATTTTTTTAATTTTGTTTAAAGATATATAGATATATAGACAAATTATTAAACAGTTTTTAAAGACCCTTAAGCTGATGCTCGAAGATGGGAAATTTGTGCAGACGGTAATCGAAAATGTCGCACGATTTTGATTATCATTTAAGGTTGTTATTCACAATTAATTTGGAAATAATGCAGTTAATAACTATGAAAAAAATTGTTAATAATTTATAAGTTTTAAAACTTATCAATATTCCATTAAAATTAAATTCCTTGCATCCCCATCTAAATTATTTTCCACCTAATTTGGAATAAAGTGATAAATAAGGTGAACATTTTATCACAGTATCTAAAATTGATATTAAAAACCTTTGAAATGTAAAAATGTAGTTTTTAAGTGCTCTCATTTTATAAATACGTAATTATATCAATTTTTTAAAAATTTTAAAAATTTTTTGCTAAACGCCAAATAAACAAAAAATTGACAACGACAAATTGATAAAGACAGATTTTTAAATACAACGTTGGAGGTATACAAGTTTTTAGCATAAATTAAACTTTTATGTTTTTTTAATATGGTTTTGATTTAAATTATATTTACAGATGTAGATATTATAGAATTTTAGGAATTTCATAAATGATTTTGAATTGAATATATTGAGTTTTGAATTAGATTTTCTTATTTCTCAACTTATTACTTTTTTTAGCTCTTCAGATTTTTCTTTAAATACCTGAAATAGTTCCATATTCAGGTATCGTCAAACAAAAAATAAATAAAAGAGCCATTTTTAAAACGAAATTGTGGGAAAACGAATACCTAAACCAACAAAGAAATAATTTTAGAACGTTAGTTAATTAAGAAATCCAGCGACAATGAACTGGCAACTCTTCGACAAAGCAAATGAACAGTTAATAACAAATTCCTGATAATTTTTTACGGCCGATTCTGTTTGTATTGTCCGTTTTGCTCCCATAACGGTGCTCAAGCAAGAGTTCCAGATACGAGTACATAAACCGTCGCGTCGGCCCGAATGCACTCTAAAAACCGTTTCGACGTTTTACTTATTAAATATATCGTTGCCGATTATTAACAATGGAGTGAAACGGACGACCTTCAATTTTCAAATGGGTTATTATAAAAGTCGAATGTTTTTCGTGTGACCCTAATCTAATAATTACGAATTGAATATACGTTTTGTGTATTGATGTTTCGTCGCTTGCGCAATGCACTTTTGAAACTACGGATCAGCGCGCACGTTTCGCTCATTGATAAACACAAATTAAAAGCGGATAAATGTGGCAACGGGGCACGTGAATGAAATCATAATTGTGGGGGATGAAAGCAGTTCGAGCCCATATTTTACCTGGTTGATGTTTTCGGAAATCTTCGATTTTATTGTCCGGCAATAAATCCCCAAGGTCAAAATAAGTACGAACCACCCTCGACGTGGTGTAACAAGGTCCGTTGAGCGTTTTTACTTTTCCCAATTAATTTTAACCCACTCCACTCCGTGCTTACGTGGTTGTGTTTCGTTTAAATCAGCCGCGATGTTAATTTTAAAATGCGATCGCGTCTGATTTGCATACGACATCGTTATAACCATACGTGTATAAATTCACTCGCGGATATTAATAGAAAAATACATTGGCCAACCCACCCGACAAATTTATTATAATAATTATCGGCCATTACATAATAGACAATTCAATAAACTCGGGCCCCGAAACAGTTTAAAAACGTAAACGACTCCGGAATATTTCGGCTCGGAATTTATGACCTCGGTCGTAAATTATCTTATGGTTTAGTTTTCGGGGCGGGTCCGCAACACTGTGTGACAATCGGTTTTCTGTAAATATTTACGAGTCGGTCACGAAAATTACTCGAAACTTTTGTACAGGACTGCGGCAAGAAACCAGAATTTTCCTTAAACTGTTTACGTATTTACGACTTGTTCGATGTTATAAACAACTTGAGGTCGGTCTTTATTGTTTTATATTGGGGTTGTTTTGATTTTTTAACAACACTTTTTTAGGTTTTTATAAATGTTATATTTATTTACTAAGTTGTAAAAACTTTAAACTGCTAAAGTTAATCTTATTTATTTCTATTTTCCAATTAATTTGGGTCACTAACGAAATAAATAAGTATTATATTATAATATTAAAAAATATGAATTAGTTAACAGTCTGATAATAAAATCATTCAGATTTTACTTTATTAGATAAAGTTCTAAAATTATTAATTAAATGTAGACCAGATAAGAAACAAACGGAATTTTTTTAATGACAATTTTAAAACATTAATAAATATAAATAAATAAAGTCTAGTTTTTATAAATTCCACTATTCTTAAACTAAAAATTTATCATTCTTAAAATAAAACAAATTTTTTATATTAATTATAATTTTTAATATTTGTATTTTTAGAATTATTTCTCGTTTTACAATTTTTAGATTTTTAAATAATTAAAATGACTTTTTAATACAAATTTATAGGAAATAGTTTAAAATTTTTATTATTATATATATTCTTATTATATATTTCCATTTATTATTATCATAACATTAATAAGTATAAGTTAAGTTTTTGTAAATTCGACTGTTCTTAAACTAAAAATTTATCATGACGAAAAAAAAAACAGATTTTTTACATTAATTATAATTTTTAATATTTTTATTTTTAAAATTATTCCTCGTTTTATAATTTTTATATTTTTAAATAATTAAAATGAATTTTTAATATAAATTTATATGAGATAGTTTAATAGAAGATGATTTTATTATTATATTGATTATAATGATGAAAATAAAAAAATGATGAAAATAGAAAAATTTTTACATTTCCTTTGTATATAAATTTCCATTCATCATTATCTTGAATTCTTTATATCTTTCTTCGATATTTAGTTTTTATTAAATTCACAAATATAGGGGCCTCAGTTAACTGATTTATTAGAAATTTATACAAAATCAGAGATAATAATCAAAAACTTTTGATGACAACTATAGCGTGATGCCATCTGTTTTAATAGAATATCTTTAATTTACTCTCACATACTTGAAACTGACATTAACTTTTTTTCAAGTGGGACCCTATAAAAGTATTATAGACTTTTTGATTTCTGCGTAAATTTCTAGTTCTGAATTGAATTTTGAATAGTTTAACTATTTCTTTCAGAGACATTTAATTTTTTCAATAAAAAATAACACTGACTAACTAATCAAATTAATTGAAAAATTTTCAAATATTGAAAACTTTATTCTTGGTTGACAAAAGGGTATCTGTGAATAGTTATTAGTAACTCAAAATATTAATAGGGTATTTCATACTTTCATTTATTCTTTTCCCAGTATCAATAACTTTCTTATTTCAAATAGAATGACCACAAAATTTACATGATTCACTACCGAATTTTATGTTCTATTAATATTATCCTTCAGGTAAAACATATATTTACCAAAATGTTACCAAAAATGTTCATGTTTATTTGTCAAAAGAGAAATATCCTGTAGTGTTAAAACGTGAAGAAAAAATCGAATTAATAATAATATACAAAATATCCTGGAATTATTTCTTAGAAGTGAATAAAAATTATAAAAATAATTTGTGTTATGGAAATATTAGAAATAATCAGAAATATTTAGTAAAATTACTCTATGTTTTATATTAAAAAATACCTCTTGATGATTAATAAGTAGATGTATATTAAATTTCATTAAAATATCTAGTTTTGTATCATTGATATTATAAAGATAATTTTTTAGAACTTTTCCATCCTCTCCGTAAAAAATTTAGACGTTTGGAACAAATCTTCGCACGAAATTTTTTATTAGCCTAGTCTCAAGAAATTAAACAAAAACCAATTTTTCATTAAAAGTGGTAGGTACATATTTTTAATTTTATATATGTCCAATTTTTTATTGAATTTTATTTTATTTATTTTTATTTTTTGACTGATTTCTTAGATTTTTAAGAAATCTTTGACTTTCATTGAATTTATGAGAAATTTGATTGCAAATAAATTAATAAGTACATAACTTATCCGAATTTTTTAACCAGATATGCACTTCTAAATGGCAAGTCGATTTCTTAAATAATTTTTAATAAGTCCAACAAAAAACGAGATAAAAAATGTTAAAGTTTGTAACAACCTTACTCTACAACTTTTTTATACAGTGTTTACTTCTTAATATTTTCAATTATTGTAAGCCAAACAATTTTTATCTGTTTTTTGTTGTTTCAACCGAAGTCTTCGGGAACAGCAGTAAAGAAGAACGTTGGAACTAGTGCGACGAAATTGGATAAAACGGGCCCAAGTTTGCCTACAGGTCAATGGAGAAAGCTTTGAACAGTTTTTGTAGAGTAAGTTTGTGACAAACTTTAATATTTTTTGTCTCGTTTACTGTTGGACTTTTATTAGATTTTTTTTGTAAAAAATCTACTTACTATGTGGAAGTGCATATCTGATCAAAAAATTTCAGATAAATTATGGAACACCCTGTAGAATTAAAGAATTAAACAAATAAATAGTTTCCGAATTTTATCCTCTAATAATATGTTGAAGTATACCCTATAGCCAAAATGAATATTATTTCCCTAAAATTTCCTGTACTATTAAAATATGGAACAAAAAACAAATTATTAATAATAATATACAACATTTAGGAATTCTTTATTTTTATAGAATTATAAAAATACATTTTGTTATATGAAAAAGCAGTGGAGTACAACGTTTATCTTTCAAATACTGCACGTACGACACTAGAAGATAGAAATAGATAGAAATTATTATGGCGTTTTAATATTATTTGATGTATAATAGCTGTGTCATAAATATTACAAAAAAAAGATAATTTTTCGAAAATTTTACTATCCTGTAAATAAAAATTGTATACGTTTGGAACAAACGTTTACATAAAGTTTTGTTCTTAACATGGACCCAAGAATATTTTTCCTTACTCTTAAAACACCCTGTATATTTTCATTTAAAATATATATAACGTTCGACTTTTCTATTTGATAAGGGATTATAAAATTGAATAAAAAGCAATCTTTCAAATAGAAAATTGCTTGTACTGTTTAATTTTTAAAATTTCATGTAATTTCAATTTTGTTTTTATATTGACTCAGATTTTAAAGAAATCTTTGACTTTCCTTGAAATGACGAGTTTCTCACGTACTTATCGACAACAAAAAAAGGTACGGAAACAACGAGATAGTCGATCACGAGCATATTTGTCAGCGTCTCTCAAAATTGACCGCCCGTGATTCGGCCGGGCACCCAATACCATCGAAAATTCCGTCCGCAAGAGCCCCGAGAAGGACCCGGTCATCTCTACCTGCGATCCGCACCGCGGCGAAGACGACGAGGAAATGTTTTCGTTCGTGAAAACGGCCCGACCGTTATTCATCTCCGCACACACAAACGAGTATTCTTCTATCAAATTCGAGCTTTTAAACTGGAGTAACCTTGTTGTTCTCGTCATTTGTCGCCGTAATCACGGGCATCATCATCATCATAACAGCGGTGCACGTTCATAAACGGCGACCGTTACGTGTCTTCTTCCACCGCGGCCGTTCAATTATCCGATTTAACTGCCGCACACACGTACCGGATTATTTTCGTTCGGTACGGTTTTTCGTACCGGGAAAACGACCCGATAATTCAGCGCCGTCCGCCTTTTTGCATAACTGTATGCAAGCGGAGCGCGTTCGATGCTAACACGAATTCATCATCGGTTTGTTTATCTTTCTCTCTCTCTGTCTCTGGACTAATTTAGTTTATAATTAAATCATGCGACTGCTTTGCGATAAAACGTCACTTGTCAATGGGTGTTTAAAAAATTTTATCTCGTGTAAAAAAAATTTGAATAGACTCAAAACTCCGATAAAAGTTTTTTTAATTTATTGCCTTACAGATAAAGTTCAAATTTAACTAGATATGTAGATAAGTATGTCAATTTTGTATAAATATCTGTGTCTGCATTTTTTCTACATTTTAAAAATTTCTTTATAAATAAAAAATTAAAACTTCAATTTAAGTCTAAGAAACTGCTTTAAAAACTACAGAGTAACAAAATAATTTGATTTAATTACAACTATAAAACTAAAATATTTTTAAATACATATTAATTATCTATTTAAATTCACTTCAATCGACTGTTATTTTATTGAATAATTTAATCTATTGTTTTTTCGATTCTTTTAATAAATTCTATTTTTGTTTACTCACTCATTGAGTTGATTTATCTCATTCAATATTACTAGATAATAACAATTGTGTTTCAATGCTCGTATATTTGTTGATTGTTTTTAATACTTCAAACCACTTCCTGTTTTCAATTACTATGCTGATTTGATTTCCTGTTTTTGTCACTCACTTTTTTGGGGCCGCCCTTAATATCACAAACTTACCTAAAGTCTGGACAAGCCTGAAACAACAACAAAAATTTAGTACAATGTCAAAGAGAAAGAGTTTTAGGTCACGTAGGAGATCTTGGTCACACAGATATTGGGACAGTTTTTAGTAAAAAGGGATTTTGGCTTTTCTTATGGTAGGTTTAAGTGTTTCTTAAAATTCTATATTTTTATAATATTTAAAAATATATATTTTCTAATTTCAATTTGAAGATTTCTAAAATTTTCTATATTTTTGGAGATTTCCAAATTTTATTACATTTATTACAACATTACATTTAAAAATCTATAAAATTATCATAACATTACCCATTTTTTTAAATAAATTTTTTAACATTTAAAAAAATTCGTAAAATTATTTATATTTTTAAGACATCTAAAATATTTTCCAATATCAATTTAAAAATATCTAAAATTTGGAGATTTCTAAAATTTTCTTAGAGTGTTCTATTTTTTATTCATATTAAATTTTCATCATTATATTTAAAAACTAATAAAATTGTCAACCAAATAATAAATATTTCTACATTATGGCACACATTTATGTTTTATTTGTTTAATAATTTTAATTATATGATATTAACATAATTTTTGATTAATTTAACAAAATTTTAAAAATTATATTTTCAAATATCTAATTAAAAATATACAAAATTTGAAGATTTATGAAATATTTTTAAAATTTTCTCTGTATTATATTTAAAAATAGAATTTTCTATTACATTTAAAAATCAATAAAAGTGTCAACAGAATAATAAATGTTTAAATATTATAGTATATACTGTACATTTAATTTTATTGTTAGAACTTTAAATTTAATTATAAATTTTATATGAAACTTGAATTTTTCTTAATATATTTTAATTCTAGTTTTTATCGAAGGGAATTTTCAGTATTATTTTAATATTCTGTGTTAAGATAATTTTTAAATCCTTTATCAATGAATTTGAAGATTTTTAAAATTTATATTTTTGATTAAAATTTTAAACAGATTAAATAATTTTATTGTGAGAACTTTATATTTAATTACATTTTATGTATGCAACTTTAGAATCTTTCTTATATATTTTAATTCTAGTTTTTATCGAAGGAAATTTTCAAAATTCTTTTAAAATTTTTAAATCCAAATTTATCAATGAATTTGAAGATTTTTAAAATTTTCTTAAAATGCACATTATTATATAATATAAAAAAATTATTATAGTATTATTTAATTAATTAAATTATTTTTTATATATAAAATAAAAAATATATTTACATTTTTTATTTTATATTTTTAATTAAAATTTTAAACAGATTAAATAATATATTATAATTTTTCAAATTTTTGAAGTATTTAAACAGCCGTATTTTTAAAATTTTTTTAAAGGGATTTCTTAAATTGATATATCTTTAATATTTAATATTTTTATTTTATTTTCAATATTTTTATTTAAAAATATGCAGAATTGTGATAAAAATGATAAATATAAAGTAGTCATACAATTTTTTATAATTAAATAATAAAAATTATAACGTATAATTTTGAAATTAATTGTATTTTAGAGATTTTTAAAACATTTGGTGTGGACGATAAGTTGTGACACCAGACGAAAGGAACCCTGGACGTCCACAGCATGTGCCCTTATGGAAAAGACGGCACTGAACGTGAAATACGTACAGCCAAAGAAGTCTTGTCGAGCCTTGTGCAACAAGTGCCCGTTCGGAAACTAGTCTCTGTGAATCGAGTCGCCATCTCTCGACCGAACGGCTTCGATCCGCGAATATTCGAACGCACGACGTGCGAAAATAATCGCCTCCGTCGAACTTTAATTGGACTCCGCAACAAGTCCGAAAAAGCGCAAGTCCGTAATCAATTAGTGCCCGTTTTCGCTACAGGTACACACATAGTTTTCGCGGGATCCTTTTTCGAACGACAACAGGGAAATATATAAATGTGTGTGTGTATGTGTGTGTTTGTTTTAGATTTGTTTTTTATTTATGCAAATCGATACCTTGAGCTCACCTATGTATTTAAAAGCGTAACTGTTTAATACATTATTTATAGTTGGACTATTTGAACAAATCAATTTCTCTTGTTATTAATTTCAGTGCACTCAAACCGCAGGGGCGGACTTGTGGTCATTTTAAAGAAAAAAATGTCATCAATTAAAATTAAGGAAAAAACTAACTAACATAATTAAAATATTTAATTAATTAATTAATTAATTAATTAAAGTTAGTAAGTAAAATGCTTTTTTATTACTCGTTTTTAAATTTATTTCATATTTACAACAATTTAAATAATATATTAATAATTTTTTTTATCCAATGTTTATTACAAACATATAAAATTATCACTTTTTTCTTTACCTTGTTTTATACATTATGTAAAAATTAAATATTTTAATAGAAAAAATAATTTAATTAATTAAAGTTACTAAATAAAATGCTTTTTTATTACTCGTTTTTAAATTTATTTCATATTTATAACAATTTAAATAATATATTAATAATTTTTTTTACCCAATATTTATTACAAACATATAAAATTATCACTTTTTTCTTTACTTTGTTTTATACATTATGTAAAAATGAAATATTTTAGAGAAAAAATAGATTGTAATTATACATATTATTTTTTTTATAATTATAGTATGTTTAGATTTTTTTTATTTTTTAATGTGTTTGAATTTTTTTAGTTTTTAAAATATTTAAAATTATTAACTATATAAATACTACATACTATATATATAATATTTTAAAAGAAAAAATAGATTCAAATAGTAATTATACATATTATTTCTTTATAATTATAGTATGTTTAGATTTTTTATATGTGTTTAATATTATTTTTTTTAAATATTAGAATTCTAATATCTTTCTATGTTTTCACATTTCTATTTAAAAGTATTTAATATTATCAAACAATTCATTTATAATAACTTTACAAATTCTATAAATTTTAATTCTTTTATTCCATTTGAAATTAATTTTTTATTTTTTAAAAAATGAATTAAAAAAATTGCAGTTCCTTTTCCTCAAAAAGTCTCAAGATGTAAAAATTATATTATTTAATATAATGTAATTCATAAAAAATAAAGAAAAAGTTAAAATTCTACTATAAAAATATAAAGAATTAAATGAATGTTTTGTAAACTATCTGACACAAAAAAATCTAATAAATTTATATTTATTGATATATTTAAAAACAAAATTAAATTTATTGTTTATTTACTAAATTATAAAAATTTATATACCTTTATTTTGTTAATTTTTTAATTAGAATTTAAAATTTTTACTTTATAAAATGAATATATAATGTATCTTTTATATTTATTTTTATTTTAAATTTCTTAACAACTTTATTTTTTTTAAATAGTATATAGTATATAGTATCAGGTTACTTTGATGAATAGATTACTTTTATTTTATAAGTAATAGTAATTTATTGTTTTGATAACTATTAAGAATAATATTGATGATTTTCAACGAAATAATACACTGTCACCATTGTAAGTACTGTGTGTCTACCATGTAATTTAATTTAATTCTATTAAATTAGATTAGATTAACCGTAACTTATTTAACTTAATTTTTGACTGAAATGTCTTGTTTTTTTAATTTTTACTACTTGATGCTTTTTCCTCTAAATTTTAGAATTTCAATTAAACAATAGTCTAATTAAAATTAAATTAAATTATTAAATATTATATTATTAATTTAGTATTAATTTTTCATTAATAATAATAAATATATCATTTTTTTAGTTTCGCTGGACAGTGGGGACCATAAATCGAAGCTACAATAAAAGAAAAAAATAATAAGGAAAATCGGGCGAGTACGTCGCTGTCACGGGGCAGACGGCAGGTATATGCTCTCCGTATCGAGTTCGGTGTCGTTTTAGTGCTGCACAAAGTGATCCACACTAGTTAAATTGCGTGCCGCGCGGCACCGAGCGAGACGGAGCGAATCGGCATCGTCTCTCACCCACACACCGGTCGGGGGTCGGAGAGGGCGAGGGGGGCGCGCGAGGGGGCCCCGCCGCCGTGCCGACCTGAACGACCGGGCAACGTCGCCCTCCGCTCCGCAACCGATATTGTGGCCGCGTGGAACGGAGCGGAGGAGAGCGCTCGGCTCTCGGGTCAACTTCCCCCTGCCGCCGCCGTGCCCCACCACCCGGCCCAGCGTCGACGACGACTACGTGCCGTTGTTTCTCTCCCACGGGCACACAGACACACAGTCGAACGTCGCGTCCCGTCCGCACACCACGTACAACCAGCGTCCGGACTCTCTCCACAAGTGTGCTTGCTCTCTCTACACACACAGGCACACAGCGAGTGTTGTGCCTCCGGTCTTCGGTCTTCGACAGCCCCCACGTTCGGATGCGATTTTTAATGGAACGGTGCCCGATGTGATTCTGTGAACCAGTGTGACGGCTAACCGACTACCTTTATGTTTACCCTCAAATGCTGGGATATACATCCTATAGGTAAATTTTTCTTTACTTTTCAGATCTCCTGTCCTCCGCGTATTTCCCCGCTTTCCAACCCTTTTTCCCGTTCATTTTGTTATGTTGTACAATTTCTTCTCGCCCCCGAGGAAAAACGTCAAAATATCTTGGTGAAGTGCTGGAGGAATTGCTCAAAGATTTTGTGTTACCTGTGACTTTTGTGAACTGTGCCCACTATGGATTAACTTACCAGCCACTGGATTATAACTTTTTGGATTATTGTGACTTGTGACAATCCTTGGATTATTTGCTGTGACAATTTTTTAAAGTGCTCAACTCGTGCCAAAAGTATCAAATTTGTGAAACAAAAATCAACAAAACAATCGTCAGTGATGGACTGTGCAATTAGTGCAACAAAATCAAAGAACGATGAAACCGTGCCCAAAAGTGCCCGACATAAACAATATTTGTTTACGCGCTGATGGATTAATGTGTGCGGCTGATGTGTGAGAACGTTACCGTGAACCGTCCGTGAACTCATCGGGGGTGCACACATAACAATTCCTCCCGTGATTTTGCGACAGAAGAACGTTTTCGAAACAAGAGGTCGCAGGATTAATCACCACGTGGACGCTGCGGAATACGGTGGTTCGAATTTTTCACGATTTTGTAGCGTTTTGTCTTAATTTGATGTTCGTTACGTTACCATGTTTATTATTTATTTATTTTCTAGTGTTTGTGTTAAGAAAATGGGAATGTCCAGTTTACAAACGTTATTTCAAGTTAAAAGGCCAGAATAAACAAAGTAGTAAATCTTGGAAGTCACTAAAATTTGGGATGTTTTCATAATTCACAAAATTAATATTTCGATTAAAAACCAAAATAAATGATATATTCTTATCAATCGAATCGTTTAGACGAATAATTAAATCTATTACTTAAATGTTATTTAAAAATCAAATAATATTAATACATAAAATACACCGACAAAAACAAAAATTATTAATTAAAGAATATATTTTTGCACGTCGAATCTCCAGAAACAGCTGAGAAGTTACGATAGGAAATGTTCGTCGTAAACAAGTTACTGTATCAACAAAATTACAAACAAACAAACTTGATAATAGTTGTAAAATTGTTAAAGAAAATGTGCATAATTATATTTTGACGCATTTGAAATTGTTGTATTTTTAAAAATGTTTCCAAAATCACCTTTGCGTTGACTTTTTAATTTATTTATCTCTGTTATATTGGTCAGTGGAACAAAAATAATTTATAAGTTCATGAATTTTAATGACAGAAAATTGATACAGCGTTGTGCGTGTCGTCCGTACTTTTCATCGAAATTTGCATAACTGTAGTAAAAGTTTAAAAATTACACACTATGTTATCAATTAATCTAGTTAATCTCCCAAATTTCACATGCATGTTAATATGTTTCTTGTCTGGTGTTTGAAAAATCAAAAGACCCCATTTAATTTAAAAAGTTAAAAAACCCAAGAACGTGAAAACGCTTAGAAAGACGAAGTAATATTTGACATTTTCATTTTTGTAACAGTCAGTTTGAAACTTCGAACCACTGTGCGCTAAAGCTAATGAACTTTTATGTATGGTTTTCAAGAAGTGACAATTTCTTAAGCCATTTAAAAAATTGTACCATTTTAGTTTGCATGTCTTTCTATTGGTACGTCCTCCCCCAAAACCCAAATAAACCACCCCGAATGTAATTTTAGTTAAAATTCAACAATCCACCAAAATCGAAAATCCAGTGATAAAAAAATGTATCGGAAAATTGTGCGATCGCAGTAAGGAACATGTGTTCGTGTTTTGTTGCAGGGACTGGTCGCCGGGCGGCGCCACAGCCCAGCAGCAGTTGTCTGTCGTGACCACCGTGTGGGGAGTCACCACATCGACCCAGTCGGGCCCCCACGGATCGTACACGGGCGGCCCGGCACCTGCCAACAGCCAGAACTACGCGAACGGCCTCGCCAAGGGACAGCCCAACAACTATCAGGCGGGTTATAGGCCGCAAGGGTAAGAACCGACTTAATTCCACCCCCAACAATCTTGAGTAACAGTCAGTCGAGCAAAAGATGAATGAAAACGGTACCACAATCAGTGGCTAATTTTTTATCGAAATTATTATTATTAAGAGTTAAACGACCTGGACTGAATCTATCGGTTCGCAGGTGAAGTACCTGCAGTCATTGATCGGTGTAGTTGAACTACCTCTTCACACTTTGGCCGGTGTTGAAATGCGCGCAGTCATCCGGGTACAAGGTTACAAAACAAGAACGGCAAATATTTTGATAGCGTGATATCTTGGATGATTAGGGGGAATTTATTAATTGATAACCAAAACCTCATTGAAACTGCAAATGAAAGCGTAGCGACAATAGAAAAAAATTCAGACGAAACTGTCATCAAGGTCTTTTGCATAATTTATTGTCGGTCGGGTGGGTGAATTGACGGAAAGGTGAGCCCGAAAATTCATAATGCACGCATACGAAACCACATTTACATTGATAACGGTCGGATAATGCTCTAATCAGTCCGGATCCTTGAAAACATAGCCCCGATTATAGAGTGTACCGACGAAATTATGTGCGCGAAATATTAAATTATCGGCTCACCTTGATTGCCACGATTAAATGCGACGGAAGGCCGCCGCTGTTGTCGCTTGTTTCCAAACGCCTAATGATAAGATTAAACCTCAATAAAACAATAAAAGTTGCACCGAAATGCCACGCAGCGATTTAAGGAGTCGTACATTTCCGGTTGGAAAGGGGGATCGATTTGTACAGAGTCAAAATCTAAATTCAACCCCGTCCCCTCTCGGTTTCATCCCGTCCTGAACATTTGGTTCACAGGCGTCGTACGACGTACGGGGGACTGACAGCCCCCTTTTTGCCTACGAGAGAGAATCGTCGTCTATCAGCCGCCCTCCCGATTCCCAGTAAACGAGCCTCCCCCTCCGCACAGAACACTAGGTCACCTTTTTGTTGGGACCGAACCAACCCTAATTGGTCGCATATTTCGTCCTTTCGAATACCTGGCACGTCGGCCACACAAAAAGCCGGCGTTAAACACACCAAATATTTTCTCTATTGTAAATCTTCCGAGACGTTCGAGTGCCGCAGGGGTTGAAACCACCACGTTATTTTTTTTTGTTTGCTTTTCGTACGTCCTGTGCCATCTGTGGACCGACAATTCAACCTGCACGCGTTGTTGAATGACTCGGACGGAGCTTAATCGTGATCCGAGGCTGACCTGATAACAGTTTCCGTGCGAAATAATCCTAATCGCACGCTCGTATGTTTTCGTCAAAACAACCTTTTAATATACTTTCCACAGATAAATTTAAAGCAAACATTCGTCGCCCCGAAAGCGAGAGAATTTCGTAGTTTGTGCGGAGGCCCGATGGGGCCAATGGGAGACATTGTGTATCGGTTTATTCCCTACGCCCGTTCCCGTTCGACAATTGTCCCCCGTTTTGTATACAAGCGTTGCATTGTTTAGTGGCGAAGCCACCGGTTCGCGTTTTTTCCTTTCTCCCATTGTACACCCCACGAAACGAGCACCCCGCCGCTCTCATTGTCGTCAGTTCACACAGTGCGTTTGGGCGGTTAAAAAAAAGGAAATGCACGTAGTCGGCAGATCGATCGGAATCGAAAAATGTGTACCACAATTGCTTAGGTAAACGGACTTACCTCAGAACGATGGATTAGGCATTTCTGGTACTGCAGCGTCTTGATTTTCTCGGAAATGTTGATTAAGGGAAGGCCTGCGTAGGTACACGTGTCATCTGGAAGGGTCGAAAATTCTGACGTTGAACATCTGCAAACAAGAAAACAGTTTATATATGCTAGTTGTAAAGTCAAAAGGTTCAGTTTCAATCTCAATTATTTGTGGGAACACATCATTTTATAAAAGAATATCACTTGTCAGTAATTAGCAATGCGGTGAGTGTCACAATATTCGATGAGCAAAAAATATTTGTATACTGTGAAGTGAACATTTCGGGGGTACAAATAATAATTCATCCTGTGACTTTTAACAAAAAAGTGTTTTCAAATCGGGAGATGCAGGATTAATCCGTATAAAATACGGTGATTTAAAATATTCAATTCAATTATTTATTTTTGTTTCAAAAACCAGTTTATAAACGTTTATTTGAAGCTAACAAAAATAAAATAATACAATAGTTACTAAATTTTCTGTTTTAGGGATAAAAAATTTAATCGTATCAATTTTCTTTATTTAACTTTAAAATAATCATATTAAATGTATAGGAAAATAGAAATTACGAAATGAAAGAAAATTTCTTGAACGTTAAACAATATAAAAAAGATTGAAAATGTTCGTCGTAAATAAGTAACTGTATCAACATAATTACAAAAAAAAACAAATTTGATAATACATGCAAATTTGTTAAAGAAAATGTATAAATTTGAATAGCATCAACTAAATTTTGACGCTCTGTTAAAAATTCTTACAATTTTAACATTACGTCTGTTTTTAAAATAAAGGTGTACGGTACACAAAAGAATAGTCATGCCAATCAGTTAAGGGTCGACAATGCAAGAAAAAAAATTAGAAACTTATAAAATTAAATTATCCTGGTTACTATGGCTTGTAATGAATAAATTATTTTTGCACCGACGTCAACCAATCACGTCAGTAGGTGATGGATGTAATTATTAATAATTAAGTGTCGAAATTGGTAATAAACCATAAAACAAACAATTAAACAGGATTGAATCCGACGTACCTTAGTCCATATTATTTAAATAAACGTGCTGTCCACATTAATAATAGACTTTGTACTCCGCAATTATTTTCCCTCAACTTGCGAATATTACAATAATGTTTTTGTTCAACAGAGTGGCCAACTATGGAGCAACGAATGGTATGAACGGCGCTGACGGAGGCTACGGGAACAGTAATGCCCTGTCCACAGCTGCGATGGTAGCAGCTGCAACCGCCACCGCTACCGCCACCGCCAGCGTGGTGGCCCTCCAGGACAACAATCAGTTCAACAACCAACAGTATTCTCAGGTAAGACGATTTTACTCCATAACTGTTTCGATTTAATACAATCAATTATATATTTCATTAGGGGTATCAGCAAAGGATGGTGCCCATGAACGGAATGAACGGCATGAATCCGATGAACCCGATGAGCAACATGTCGAACATGAACATGGGCGGCATGCACAACAACGTGATGGGCAACATGGGCGGTAATATGGGACCTAAGATGGGTATGCAAGGACCCGGTCCCACCAACAACCCCATGTACCCGAGGAGGATGACTCCATATCCGTCACCGGCCATGCACATGTCGCAAAAGCGCGGCCAGCAATCGTACCCCACTGGCGGACCGTGTCCCACTATGAATCCCAACATGAACCCGGGCATGAACCCCAACATGAGCCCGAACATGAACCCCAACTTTAACCCCAACGCCCAGTACCCGAACTACGGGTCGAGGCAGCCGAATTTCAATCAGTATCCCGCCCAACAGACGTTGGGCCCCACCGGCAACTTCGGACCCAATTCGATGGGCCCGAACAACCGCGTGATGCGACAAGCCACCCCTCCGTACACCAATCCCGGACAGTATTTTCCTAACGGTTCTATGAACCAATTTCCTGCAAACAATTCTGGTCAGTATAACATGAACAGTTCCGGGTCCCAGTACAACAGCAACAGCCAGTTTCAACAAGACGTCGCGCTGCGGAGCAGCATGAACTATCAACATAGCCCGATACCGGGCAACCCCACGCCTCCACTCACGCCCGCCAGTAGCATGCCCCCCTACATCAGCCCCAATCCCGACGTCAAACCCAACTTTAACGAAATGAAACCTCTGCTACCCAATCAAAGTAAGTTTTTCATACATATTCTCGTTACTCTCTTGTGTTCGTTGTAAATACGTATGTGTTTCTAACAAATAACCAATTTTTAACAGAAGACGATGAATTGAGGCTAACGTTCCCGGTGCGGGACGGCATTATCCTGCCGCCGTTCCGTCTGGAGCATAACCTCGCCGTCAGCAATCATGTGTTCCAACTGAAGCCGACCGTGCACCAAACTTTGATGTGGCGTTCGGATCTCGAGCTGCAGCTCAAGTGCTTCCACCATGAGGACAGACAAATGAATACGAACTGGCCTGCGTCAGTGCAAGTCTCCGTCAACGCGACGCCCTTAATCATCGATCGTGGCGAAAACAAGACGTCGCACAAGCCCCTGTACCTCAAGGACGTATGTCAGCCGGGCAGAAACACCATACAGATCACCGTTGCCGCCTGTTGTTGTGTAAGTGTACACTGGCTAAAATTTTACTATTGATTATCTAATTTAATTAATTGTTTTACAGAGTCATTTGTTTGTCCTCCAATTGGTGCACAGGCCTAGTGTGCGATCGGTACTGCAGGGATTACTGCGCAAGCGACTGCTTACGGCCGACCACTGCATAGCCAAGATCAAGCGCAATTTCAACAACACCGGATCCGGTCCGAATATGGAACGAGATCGGGATGCGGTGGAACAGACGGCACTGAAAGTGTCTCTTAAGTGTCCGATCACATTCAAGAGGATCACGTTGCCGGCCAGGGGACACGAGTGCAAGCACATACAGTGTTTCGATTTGGAATCGTACCTACAGCTCAACTGCGAGAGGGGGTCGTGGAGGTGTCCTGTGTGCAAGTAAGTTTTTCTTTTTTGGTCGATGAGGCTTTGTATTAATGCATGTTTTTATTGTTTTATAGTAAACCGGCACAATTGGAGGGGTTGGAAGTGGATCAGTACATGTGGGGTATTCTCAACACGCTTAACACTTCTGATGTTGAGGAAGTCACAATCGATAGTTCAGCTAATTGGAAGTCGGCTAAAGGAATTCCAGGAGTCAAGGTAAACTTCCCATCTATTTTGTTAAATACATTTAAACTTTTATAAATTTCAACGAAACTAACGTTTATGCATGTTGATACACAGATGGAGAACGAGGAGGACTCGTGCGGCGCCAAACGTTTGAATAACAAGGCTATGTCGCCGGGCAGTATGACGTTACCGACAATGAACAACTGGGACATGTCTCAGGCGATGTCGCCGTACCTGCCACCCGACATGAACAGCATCGCTAGCGGTTCGATGATGAATGGCCCACCCACGTACAACAACGGCCGCAGCGGCAACAACATGAACGACATGTCATATTCCACCAACAACGAGTATCTGACCGGAAACGGGCCTCTTTCCCACCTCAGCGAATCAGTCAACTCCCTGGATCCGCTTAACGCGATGGAAAAGAGTCTGAACGAACAGGTATGTGACAATCTACTTTTTCTTACACGTTCAACAATCACATCACAACCTATCTTACTATTTAATCGATCTTTTTCTAGATGCCACACACGCCTCACACACCGCACACGCCACACACACCCCACACGCCTGGCGGTACGCCGGGATCGGCACATACGCCGGGTGGTCCAAACGGTCCGCCCAGCGTGCCACCCGCCTCCGATGCCCACAATACCAGTAACTCGTCGACGGGCGGCTCGTCGGCCGGCAACCAAGGGAACGGGGGCTCGGGTGGAAGCAACAACGGATCAAATGACAACTCCATTCCCGAGATCCCGTCCGATCTCAACTTCGATCCGGCTGCCGTCATCGATGGTGAGGGCACCGGCCAAGAAGCTCTGAACGTAAGTACAATTAAATTTTAATTGTCTACTTGATAGTATGCTCAAATAGCAAGTAAATCTATAACAAATAATGTAATAGTTATCGAGATATTAATATAAATAAAAATTAGTCATGAATAAATGCGAAATTTTGTTATTAAATTTGTTAATAGAGAGAATCGGGGATAAATTAGGCTAACTAGATTGAATTAATGTTTAAAGTAATATTAATTGGCATTTTTCACATTAATTATTCCGATTTGAATCGTCGTGACATCAGTAAAAAAAATTCGTTCCTTTTCAATTCCAGCTACTTCCGGACAGCGTGGACCCTATGGAGTTGTTGTCCTACCTGGACCCGCCTGATCTGAACACGCCGCCATCAAGCGGCAGCAGCGCCGGGCAAGCCAACAACTCGGCAAACGACGACATCCTCGCCCTCTTCGAATAAGAGACAAAACTGATAGCAGAAAAAATATAACGTACGCGGCCCAGTTCCTGATGAGCGCTCACTTCCAGCACAAGTTGTCCTTTTTATCTGATTAATTGCCGACATGTGATGGTCGACAAGTGAGTGAACAAGTGTGATACAAAAAAGCAAACAAACAATATTCGAAACATGTTAATTATTTCGTGTATAAGGTCTAAAAAGAATCAAACTATTTTCTCTGTACTGTTTTGTACATAGGACAATTATTTGGATAATGGCGGGCGGTTCGGTCTGTCGGTCCGGCAGATCACCCGGAAACAGTTTTCTCGTCTAGAAACAGTATTAAAACACTACAAATTCGCCCAAGTACCAGGACGCAAAAACCCTTTGAACCCGCTGTATTTAGCCTTGTACAAATCGTTTTGTATATAATGTATAAAACCAATGTCGAATGTGGGACCGACGGATCGGACCTTAATCAAACGAGAAACACTGCATAAAATTCGGCCAGTTTAGCATAGTTCAACCACATGATAAATAAACTAAGTAGAGAATTTTTGGAACCAAACAATCTAGGTAACTAACTAGAACGACCGTTTTTGTACCGGTCAAAAATTTTTTTGCATCTCGATGTGCATAGGCTTTTCGAAGTATTATCTGCTGTAAGCCAATTCTGTGAACCTGATACACCAATGGGCATGAACACATGTGTAAGGATGAATATTTTTATGCAACGGACAAATTAAAACCGCCGTCGATCCAAACCAGGTAACGAAATCAAACTTTTTAGGTACCAAATGGCACTAATCGCTTGGAATTTTGATTTTTTTTATTTTGTTCATCGAGGCGATATATCGTGGGGTATGTATGACTCTCGTGGAGATCAGTATGACGACCAAAAACATAACCATACCGATTTCGATCGAGGTTCTCCTAGAGTTTTATTATGCCCCGCCATATATTGAAGATTTATTTTTTTTTCTATAAAATGGTTTGGGCGATGTTCGGTTGTTGTTGCAATTATACGCAAACATAAAATCCACATATGATATATAAATATATATATTTAATTAAAAAAGAACTCTGAGACTGTGATAAAACTTTAATTATAAGTAATTTTAACATATTCAGTAATTATTGTATATTATTAATATGATGGTTTTAGCATCATTTAATTAGTAGGAAGCAAAACTATGTTATGTTATATTGTGGTAGATGTTTGTGTATTTCCTGAAATTTATTTGATGTGATAGAAAATATATTTTGGTAAAAATAGAGAAAGAGCGTTTTATTTCTACATCCTTATACATGGTGTGTTGTCAAATATGTTTATATATGTGTGTGTTAATTTTTATTGTAGGGGTCCAAGTTCCTAAAGAAAAACACAAATTATGTATTATCTATCGTTAAGATAATATTAATTATTAGGTTCACATGAATTGCGCAATTCTTATTGCCAAGAATAACTCATTCTAAAAATTTAGACAAAATAGGTGTCAATAAGTTATATGTAAGTAGCCGATCTAGAGATTTCTCTCTCTCATTTATTGAAAGTTTACAATTCTCATGACACGTCACTTGTAAATTACACAAACTAATTTATTGCTTCCATGTATTGTAAACTTTTCGTAAATACCCTCAGTATAAAACTTTGCCAATAATTTGGTTTAACGTGTGTTCTGCATTAGGCGAAATTATGTTTGTTTATAAAATCCGGAAGCGCAACAACTCGACTGTGAGCGCGCAAACAGGTCTTTGTGTTTGCTGAATTCATTCGTATTTCATTTATCAGTGGACCAATTTTTTTTGTTAAGAAATTGTTATTTTAGACCAATGTTTAACATATCATTTTTTTTGTAGTTTCTTTCATCGATTTGGACCAATAATAATAAGCATATTGTTTCTTCTATCTAAGTATATTCGTATTAGTGTTGCAAAGTAAAAAATAGTGCTTTCATTATTTTTATAAACGTAGTAAAAGTGAGCTGATTATTGGCAATTTTATATATGTTTTTTTATGGAATAGATCTAAATTATTCTGTAGTAAAAATAACTATGTATTATGATTTTGCTAAAATTGTAAATATATTGTACATTAATTTGAGAAAATATTATGTCTACAGATAATTATTTGTTTTTCTATTGCGAATCTAGTATTTTATGGGGATTATTTTTTTTAATTATTATTTACTACTATTTTGTTTATAATTATTGATCAGTACAAAGTTTATTTTTTAATATTATCTAAATTAGTCTATGTATATTTTATTTTTAAAAAATCGACTTTTGTGTTATACTTTATTTTATTATCAGTGTTTTGTGCAATGAATAAAAATGTAGACTGATAGTTTTAATATTTAAATTTATATATTTTTTTTATTTTACCTATTAGAAGTTCAGTTCAGATTGGGAAAACTGGTACACAAGTAAGTATTATTATACAAATAAATACTCACAGTGATATTCATTCATAACTTTACTTAAAAATTCTAATAATACTCATAAAATAGAAAAATTGTAATGTTCCTTATTGGCCTATATGGTATCAGTATTTTAAGGATTAATTTCTTTTGCGATCTGAACATTAGTCCATCAGTGGTCTCGTTCACAAAAGAGTACAACAATAATAAGTGAGTTAACAGATTCACATTATTGGTTTATTTTTTAAAATGAGATACTTTATTATATGAATCTATTTTTCCATTATTTTATATTTTGTTTTTAAAATATTACATATAATAATTTTCAGGGGAACGAAACTGTTAGAAATATTATTAACACATACAAGTGAATTAATAATTTATTCATTATATTCAACGTAAAATAAATAAATTTACATAAAAACGTAGTAAACGTATTCCATACTACAAAGCAAACTAAAGTGCAAGTTTGATCGAAATAAACGGTCAGTTTTGATTTTTATATTTCATAGATATATATACAGGGTGTTTGGCAACTTATCCGACAAATGTTAATCATTTTAAAAAAAAGATAAATCGACTACTTATGCAACAGTGATGTGCATAATACGAATTATCATTCAATGTTTTCAACACTTGAGCAAGTATCCCTAACAAATGATGTATTTATTACAAGTTACATTGCATATACAAAATCAAAGCTATTCCAATTTATTAAAATTAAAAGATAATGGTTATAGAATATTTATTTATTGTTTTGAAATCAAGCTTATGCTATAAACCTGTAAATGTTGGTTGCATATTTCACAAATACATCAGTGTGTGAAACATAAACGTCAAGGTTCACACGTTTAGTCAGCTGTGTTTTAACCTTTCAATAGAACAATTTAAATCATACGAAATGTTAAAAACGAGTTGATAAAACGTTTTAAATAAATCATTCTTCATGATGAATAATAAATTTTTACTTCTGGTGCCAGTATTTACTCTTATGTTGACATATTACTATTATTTTGACGAAGACCTTAAAAGAGATAATGAAAATATTTTAATTTATCAGTATTTTAATAAAAGTAAGTATTTTTTATATTATTCAATAAATGTTTTAAATTCTTGTATATAATATTTTCTTATAAAATATACAAATCATTCATTTAGTTCATAGTTCAACATAAAAATCAGTATCTCTAATCAAACCAAATATTTTTTAAATCTTACAAGGATTTGAAAAAAATATATTTATTTACTATATATAGGTGTTTACGAAACCAGACATTCATATTCAAAGAAATAAGATATTTTAAAAAATACCCTGAATCAAAATTTTCTCCACTTCAGATGAAAAAATCACTTATTTAAATTACAAAATTATGTTGTTAGATTTAAGGTATTTACTGGAATCTCCAACGTGCATGATTGAAAATCTTGATCCGCTGAACGAAGAAATAAAAGAATTTCATTGGAAAGTCCCGAAACACGAATGCAGCAAGTATAAATTGCTCAGCTATATCACGAAAACCGACACAGCTGTAAATTTAAACATCAACCGGAGCCTTTTCAAAACTTACTCATACTTAAAAATTACCTGTTGTTACTCCGAAATATACAGAGACAATACCGGTAATTTGCCTGATGAAACGATAAAGTATTTTGAAGTTGATTTATGCCACCAAATATTAATTGTTTTTTTTTTCAGACAATCTGACTGTTTCCCGATTGAATCGTCAGTGGCAGTAACACATGATATTATCAAGGTAGAATGCAGGTCTCCTTTCAATTCGATTTACTCGAACGTTCACCATATAATCCAACCTGTGCCAAAATCCGTAAAAACCGATAAACCGAGCATATTACTTTTAGGAATTGACGGAATGTCTAAATTAAACTTCATGAGGTCGATGCCCAAAACGTTCACCTACTTGGAATCGTACGATTGGATCGGACTCAAGGGTTACAACAAAATAGAGGACAACACTTATCCGAATCTAATGGCCTTTTTGACCGGCCAAAATTGGACGGACTCGGACAAGCTTTGCGACCCGACAGTCATTGGCAAACTGGACGGTTGTAATTTCATTTGGAAGGAGTTCAAGAAGTTGGGTTACACGACTGCTTACGGTGAAGACACCAAAGTGTCCACCTTTAATTATCTCAAAAAGGGTTTCCTGAACCCTCCGACGGACGTGTACCTGAAACCGTATGTGATCGCCTCGCTGAATCTGTCGACGAAGTGGTACTGCAGCACGTACTATTGCTCGGGTCCCGAGAACGCTGGTCAGAGGATGTTAGATTCCGTGTTGGATTTTAGCGTTACGTATAAAAACGTGCCGACTTTCGGCCTCTTCTGGATCAACACGTTCAGTCACGACGACATAAACTGCGCAACAAGCATGGACGCGGACGTTGAAATGCTGTTGAGGAAATTGTATGTTGAAGAAATCCTGAACGATACCATAGTCGTGCTGTTAAGCGATCACGGATTTAGGTACGGGAATATTAGGTATACCCACACAGGATACATGGAGGAAAGACTGCCGTTTATCTACTTCTGGATACCGGAGGGATATAGGAAGAGGTACGTGAAGGAGTACGAGGAACTGAAGAGAAACGCACAAAGACTTACAAGTCCTTACGACTTGTATATGACGCTGCAACACGTGTTGAAACAAGTCGACCCCAAATATGTGATAAAAGAGAGTAGAGGCTGTTCAAAATGTCACTCGCTGATGGAAACGATTAAAAACGATAGAGTTTGTTCGGACGCTGGAATTCCAGATTACTATTGTTCCTGCACAAAATACTTCACAACCAGTTTAAACCGTCCTATAGTTAAGGAATTGGGGGAGTTTTTGGTTGGGGAGATTAACGCAAAAGTCGCATCTTATGGATCAGAAGCCAAAGGCTGTGCTTACTATATTTTATACAAAGTATTATCGGTTAAGTCTTTAATTAATAAGGATAAAAATGAAGAAACGTTCCTAATTAAAATTAAAACATTTCCAGAAACAATAATGGAGGCTAGCATTAACGTTAACTATGCGAAGCATGTTTTTAAAATTGTTGACAATATTAGTAGACTAGATCGGTATGGACCGAGAAGTTATTGTGTTAAAGGTTCAAAAGTATCTTATTATTGTTATTGCAAATCTTTATTTATGTACGTTAATCATGTTTTGTGTAATAATATATTTTGTTTCTTATAATCTTTGGGTTTAATTAATAATCGAAACAATTTTAAGGAATCGGGCATTGAACGATTGGAATGCAAACGTTACGGGAATTCCGGGCGAAACCTCTGTTGCAATAACAGCCGTCGTTACATCTGATGTTGACGATCGGACATGTTTGACCCAGTGTTGCGCATGTTGTTTGGCATGCACTTCCACATTCGTAATGTTCGTTTGGTCTGTCACAAACGATTTTGTAGGGCGAATAATCTGCAAAAATTTGTTGGATAATTGATACCAAAGATTTAAAATAATATTAATACCTGAAATATAAGCAGAAGAAATTCCGGCTATGCACAAAAACAGAATCACCATGAATTTGAACATTTTCTTGCGTTTCTTGACAAGTTAACAAAGTGGTGGGATTATATACCACCAGAAAGTGATACTATAATCTTAAATGTTAAAAAATTGTAGGACACTAACACGACGATTTTAAATAAAACGCTAGTTAGTTTCTTGCAAGTATTAATTTATATTTAAATTGAGTTGATGGCCTCAACCCAAATGTGTTATTTAAAAAATTTATAACTTCCTGGCATAAATAATAAAACACTTTTTTACGCATTAGTTTTTATTTTAAAAAATAAGCAACATAAATTTGTTTCATCAGTGCTTAGGTGGACAATCGGCGATGGGGATGCAAACATTTTCACCATTTCTGGCGTAGTCTTTGTCACAATAACAAGCATCATTACATTTTATGTTTATGATGGGGCATGTTTCACCCAGATTTTCGCATGTGGTTTGACAGGCACTTCCACATGCGTAATGCTCGTGTGGTTTTGTGCAGTTTAGGCGTGCTGCACAAATTTAAATAAAATTTAATTACTGAAATCACATAACATTAGTGACTTTACTCACTTGCTCCGCAAATCGCGGTCCAAATCACCAGAATAAATAAAATATAAGAGATGTGTTTCATACTGGCTATTGATATTGACTGATAACCAATTAAGTATTGTCTTCTTTTATATGTATGCATATTGTTTACAATTCTTTGTAATGCTTATCTATTTATGAGTTAATTAAACAATATATGGAAAATGTAACCTTGTTGACTGAAATAATGATAATTAATGATCAGTTATCGAATACTTAAGTTATTTTAAAAAACAATTATTTAACCGTATTTTTTTAAACGTACTATCCTCACACCATCTGACAACGAAGCACTAATTACTTAAATATCTTCATATAAATAACCTTCTGGGATAAAGTAATTCACAGTGTTTGCATCACTGTGTAAGTATATTTCTTGGAAATTAAATAAAAACACTTATGAGTAATGTTATCAATTAACAAATTTAAATACGGTGTATAAATTTATATGGGAGTATCTTTAGAAAACTCTTCTGTTTATGCTATGTTAAAGTCAATTTACTTTAAACAAAATGTACATTAATATTCGAGAAAAGTATTTAAACTCAAATAGGTTACAAATAAGTACTTTACTGGTCAAAATTTTAAAAGAAAATATATTTAATTTAATACAATATTTCTATAAATGCATGACAAAAAATAAAGTTTTCCTTAATGTTTAAGGTGGACAATGGC
Source organism: Aethina tumida (assembly GCF_024364675.1). Lineage (NCBI taxonomy): Eukaryota > Metazoa > Arthropoda > Insecta > Coleoptera > Nitidulidae > Aethina > Aethina tumida. Next base: position 13,997,402 of record NC_065437.1, on the reverse strand, counting down.
CGATTGGAATGCAAATTTTCTCATGATTTCTGGCGTAACCCACGTCACAATAACAGGCCTCATTACATTTAAAATTGTGCCTATTACATGGTCTACCCAGATATCCGCATACAGTTTGACACGGACTTCCACACGATTTATAATGCTCATGAGGATTTTTGCAGTTAAAGAATTCTAAGTAAATAAAAATTAATAGTCAAAGTTACATTAAATCAATTGTTTTACTCACTTGCTTCGGAAAAAGCGACACATATCATGAATATGAATAAAATATACGATGTATTTTTCATACTGGCTCTTGACGTTGACTAATGATGAATTAAATTATTAGATCTTTTATACGCTTTGATATTGTTTATGTTTCGTTGACTTGCCATATCTGTTGTTACCGATTAGTTGTTATGTTTTTCACAACTCAAATAAACAGTGTAGCCCTTTTGAATGCGGGAAACTCTCATAAAATTCGTGTTGTTTGTCCAATTTTAACACATTTTCTTTTCAAAAGTAAATCATGAAAATATATATGTACTTATATACAAAATGTTTCGTTTTTTGGCCCAACACTTAGTGGGTAACATTTTGGAAATAAAAATTGAAGATACTAGTATGGGTATATATCAAATTTCAATTATGAATATTCATAATTCTGTGGAAAATTTAAAAATCATATTCTTATGGTTTTATTTTTTTTATGATCAAGTAGTCTATGAAATAGACCGTCATAAATAGCTTAACTTATATTTTTCAACAATATTCGAATATTATACTAATTATACTATACCTACTTATACTCTAAATTCAAATTTTTGTAAGTTATATCTACGAAAGATATAATAAATTCATTAAATTGAATTAAGGAAGTAAATAAAATGTGGGTATTATTAATATTCCAATATTCTTGAAAAATAATATAATTTATACTATTTCTAATAGTTTATCCCATGGGCTAGATGTTAAAAATATAATTTCATAAAATTGATATATAATTAATTTGAATTATGAATATGCATAATTTTTAAATGAAAAATTGGAAAAACAGATTGTTAAAATCGGCCAAAAAATAAAAAGCTTATGGTGGTTACCGCTTTCAAGTAGGCCACTCTGTATATTTTTTAAATATTTCGTTATTTTTACATCTACATATCGTATTTGACATTCTACTCTTACATACATAGCTCTGGGAATATTTAATCATAATTGTTTTGCTGTTTGGTTAAATATTTGTATATTTACACTTAATTAATTTTAAATACTAATTTAAAAAAGTCTATGGCAGTTTAAATGATCTTTTAATTATTAAGAGCGGCGTCTCCCTGTGTTAAATTCCCTATACAAACGCCGCCGACGACTTGGAGCAAATCTCAAAACCTACGCAATCAATTTATTTCAAATTTTGGATGTGGATTAACAAATGTTTGATCTTTGACATGACATAGTTTTAAAGTCGTAATTTTATTTAATAACAAAGTTATTGATGGTCAAACTTAGATCATTTTTTACCATTTTTGTACAGCAAATAACTCAAAAAATAAAAAATATTTTGGTAAATGAAATATGTCATGTCAAAGCTTAGATATTTAACAAGACTGTGCAGTGACAATTTTCCGAGAAAAATATTGCGTTTTTTAGATTTGCTCCAAATTAGCAAAATAATAAAATTTCATGCGTAAACCGAATAATCATAGAAATCTGTAAGCATAAGTGATTGCGGAGGAGGAAGGGGGTATGTCATGTGTTCGACTCATTATTCATAGATGGCCTATTGACTGGACGTATTCAGGGAAATTTGTACATTTTTATACCAGTTATTATAGCAATAAAATTTAAAAACTCTTTGATTCATAATACTACTAATGTCACAATTACAAAGTGGCCACATGTAAGAAAGTCATTGACATGTGAGTCTGTATCACAGAAGAAATTCAAAAATAATATATATTTTTTTAAAAAATATTGATAATTGATTATTCATCATTAATCAAATTTATGTGATGTAAATATATATTTTAAACTCATTTTTTAAATAGTTATCAAATTATTAAAATAGTAAATTTTTAACCTGGAAATCTAAACAGGAAATTCGGCTTATTGTTCAATATAATATAATACAATACAATTTTCATTATCTGATAAATTAAAATCAAAACACTTTTTATATACAATATTTTTTTATGTATAATTACAGTAAACTAATGTGTAAACTTTGTAATTTGAATGAAATTTATAGGAATTTAACGTAGTGAAACAAATTATTTTAAAAATTAATATTTTATTAAATTGACATTTTTTTTGTCCTCTTTTCCTGCGTTTCTCTGATGTAGGGTGGATCAAAACATTTTAAATTTCACCCTCTTCTATTTAATAGTATCTCTTGTCCTAAAATAGAATCTTTCTAATTTCAAAAGCATTTTGTTATTCCAAAAATTCGTCTTAATGAATTACTTCAACGAGAAGTTTATTTTTTGGACCTGAATATACAATAAAATATAGCATAGATTAGTTCCAATAATATTTAATTGATCTTATATCTGAAAGTAATATTCTATAAGTTCTATATTATAAACGTCTCATGAGAACACTTGACTTCCTCAATTTCGTCTTCAGAAATAATTCCTGAAAATATAAAAATTTAATTATAAAAATACACAATATAATTTATAAATATCCATGAAGAACATCTACAAATAAACCAGCAGGCTTTACAATTTTATTGCATTCTTGTTCAATTTTTTTATTGCTACCGAATCATTAATTTTCCTGTAATTCGTAGCTTCTGTAGAAAAATTATTAATTTTTTTAACTATATTGACACAAGATTCTTTTAATTTTAACGTCTCCAAAATTAGAAGCAGTAAGCCGGTGCATTTATTAATAATAATATGGGTTGTTAAATTGCCAATTGCTTTTTCATTTATTTAAATTGTTCTTTTTTAGTAATTTTGATCTAATATCTCATTTAAAATAAATTGTGAACATTGGGTAGATTCGTTATACTTCTCATCTCGTTCTAATTTCTCCACAATATATGATCCTATTTTCTTCAGTTTCCTGTTTCTTAGTTCCAGTAAATGTAAACTTTTAATTTTTTTCTTAGACCAAGAAGCAATTCTACGCGTTTTTGGCATTTTCTAAAATTAATATTGCTTTTATTTTATTATTGTATACTATAATATAAAGCCGTACATGCTTCTTTGATTTTAAATGTCATATTAAAATTATGTGTCACTTGATTTTCCAATTTTATAAAGTCTAAGTTAATTTAACTACATAATACAAAATAGCTCAAAGACAAGTTATGTAACAACACGAAAAAATAATAGAAATAATTCAAGAATATTAGGTGAACCAATAATATGAACAAAGAAATACTATATATGTATTTATTAAAAAGAAATAAAAAAAACGAACTATCATATTTATTTTAAATACACTAAAGTCGATTTGAAATGAACATAATACATTCTTCAAATAAATCAATCTTTATTCATAATTTCACGAGGAGAAAAACTAACAACAAACAATGAACACGGAATACATATCCATCCAGACGCTTCCAATGGAAAACCAAGGTCACAAAAATATGAAATAATATCAAAATTATGACAGATACAAGCAAAAATTAATTAATTAATTGATGACATGAATTAACAGATATACATAATACATACGAAACAATAATACAGCAATATAAAAACTAAAATGGAATAAAAAACTTACCTTTAAAAGTTTATAACAAATTACACTTTGTCTGATGACTAAAATAAGACTAATTTATTCCTCTGTTTGAAACTGATGTTTCTTCAACCACCAAAACTGAAGTAAAATTTCTAAGTCAAGTACTACCCAAACAGAAAAAATCCATTTGTTTTGTTATTACATTTCACTTAAATTTCGACCCAAAAAATTACACGCGGTTACATGCACTGATTTGTATAACTCATCACTTTGAGTATGCGAAGGTAAGAGTTTGAAGTAAATACAAATTCAGAGCTAGGGTCACTATTAACTTTGAGATCATTTTTTTTAATTAATAATAGATTTTAAATCGGCTTCCGTATTTGTATAACGTATTTATTATATTTGTTTATATGATAAAATGTTATTGGTTTACAACTAACTATACAACAAAATATCACAAAACTTATTAGCACTAAAAAAAAGTTAATAACTGTATACGTTATTATATTTTTAATATATATTATTGTATTATATATTAATTTTATATAATTTTTATTAATAAAAATATAGTAAGAATTCACAAAAAAGAAAATATCACAAAACTTATTAGTTTTGTATTATATATATTATTGTATTATATATTAATTTTATATAATTTGTATTAATAAAAATATATTAAGAATTCATTACTATTATAAATTTCATAATCTATTTACAACCAGTAAATTCACTATATGTATGAGATCTCAAGTGCGGTCCTGTTCCATGCAAAAAAAATTGCAGCCGAACATTTTACAACCGAATGTTTGTTTGATTTCGTGGCGGCACCACATTACGGGCTATGTTTTGTTTTGCATCCTTTTCTGGCCGAAAGTGTGATTCCTTGTCTAGTAAACGCCGCTCTTAATAAGAAACATATTAATATGTTTACAAATTTACAAATTTAATGTAGCAATCGTACTTAAAATGATAGGTTAATAAATAATTGATAAATAAATAATTATAATTATCTTATCCTTTCCATATATCGTCTTTCCAATGGTTCTAGTGGTTGGTCATTATACTCTAGATGCATCCATGGACATGGACAAAGAAGGAACATTTGGGAGAACTGACTATTTAATAACGCAAATTTTCATGAGAATTAAACTCAGGAAACTGTAAAACTGCTGATTCTTTAATAAGTCTTATAAGAAGATTGGAGTTCTAATTTAATACTGATCCGCAGATTTTCGACTCGCCATTTTACTTATCCACGGAGAATATCAACTATTTTCAGAGCACCCCTTCTGATCTGCCTGGTAGAGCTTAATAATTATCACGGATATAATAATCACGAACAATTTAGGTTCGATAATGAAGAAAATCTAATTGAAGTTTGTCTTTAGGAAAAATAATTATTTAGATTTTTAAAACAAAGATTTTAATAATTTAAAAACAATTCTTTCTTAATATAAAATCGATTCTTTTAATCGAAAAACCAGTCTTCTCCAGGTACTCCATCTTTAGAGGGAGTTTGCAAGTCATTTTCTTTGATAAATTGTTGAACAAGCTACATTATTTATTTTCTTGACAATCCAAATCCACATCCAAGGTTAATAGTCCATCGGAAAAACGTTTTTCATTTTCACATGAATGTGTGTATTTTCCTCTGGATTCACTTTCTTGTCCTCTTTTTCCTCGGATTCAGTCACTACGAATAAATAAGGGGTTAATGCGGACTTGTCACCTGTACAAATTTACCTCAATGCACTTTACATTGAATTTATTTGATTGATAAATAATTAAATACTCTAGTTATTTTTTTTAAATAAAAAAATAAATTGAACCTGATTGAGTATTGTTTGTATAACCGAAGTTGGAAACTGATGCTCGTAATAAGCTAAATTAAAATATCGTGCTTTTTGCTTTTAAAAAACACAGGTTCTCTTCTCTTATTGAGACATTTGTTACTTGTTTCAATTACTTTTTTTATATACGCATTTTAAATCATATAAAAATGTATAGTTTTTATGGGTATCTTGTTTATGATCCTTTTTTATTATTATAGGACGTACCAAAGCCGTTATGAATACAACAAGCAAAGAACTCTCAATGCTTTAACCATTAAAATAAAATTTATAAAAAATTATTAAAAATATGTAATGCTTCACTTACATAAGCAAAGAGAAAACGACTGGACTGGATACTGGAGAAAGATGGACAAAAAGTTTTCGTGAAGTCTACGGACGCATCTAAATTATGATGATGAATCATCGGTATCGTTTGGAAACAATAAAAGAACTGATATATGACATTAATGGAAATATATAATAATATTAATTTTCAAATAAATAGTGATTTTAATTGATTATTTGTGAATGATTTTAGGTGAGTTTTGAACAAGACTAATTAATCAACTAACTGGCATCGCAAAGTAAGTTTTTCTACATATTACAGGTTTTGTTACCCTAAATTCAATCTGTAGGTCAAAGCCGTTAGGGATATAAATAAATATAGAATAAATTAATATTTACTGATTGATTTATTGAAATAACATTTTTTTCTAATCTTACAGAACATACCAAAGCCGTTAGGGATATAAATAAGTAATCGACCCTCAATGTTTTAACTATTAAAAGGACATTTTTTAAAATAACTTAATTAAATAAAAGTTTTTTGAATATAAATTATTAAAAATAGTTAATACTTTGCTTGGATAAGTAAAAAGAAAACGATTTCCAGTCACCTATGCAATTGGGTTCTGATCCGGAGTCTTGGTCATAGAACTATTAAGCTCTACTAGGCAGCTTTGCGACAGCAGTGTGTCAAACCTGACATTGAAGAGGTCCACTGAAAATTGTTGATACTTTACTTGTATAAGTAGAGTCGCGATTCCAAAATGTGCACTTTAATATTGAGCTGGATTCTCCATCTTGTTATTAGTCATCTTAAAGGATAAGTAGTTTTGCAGTTTCGGAAATTGAGTTTGTTGCTCATTAAAATTTGCGTTGTTAAATGTTCTTTCTTTAGTTAAAACATTTAGAGAAGATTTTTTATTTGTATTCTCGCTGATACTAACAAGAGGCGCAAGTTCTGGGTCGCATCTAGAGTATGTCTACCCACGACTGACACCACTGTAGTGTCAATAATTTTTAACGTAATTTAATAGTATATTGTTTTGAAATTAAAATAAATACTCTTCGAAATTTGTGTTCTTAAATACTTATCTTAAATATTTCTTCTTTAGTTAATACATTTATAAAAAGTTGTTTAGGTTTAAGTAGATTGTAACTTAGTATAGGAACTGTATTTACCTTGCTATAATTATAATATTGTTTTATCTATATGTTTTTAATGTAATTTAATAGTATGTTAAATATTTTCAATAAATTTAAACAATATCCAATTAAATGTATAATACTTTGGGTGTTGTAAGAGACAATCATTAAGATATATAAAATTCTTATCAAATCAATTTCGACCAATAAAAGTCAAAAAGTTGATCAAATTGTTATTTTATATTAATTGCTTTAATATTATTAGACCATTTTACCTGTTTAATGATAATAACCAAAAAATCTAAAGTACTAATCGACAAATTTTAAATAAATAATCATTTTTATCCTAATTCAGAACATTATAAACCATCAAAATACAGCAATTTTAATGTAAACTAAGAGAATTTACAAATTTATTTACATATTTAATAATAATTAACAAAAAGTAACATTATTATAACATTAAATTGAACGTTTGCATTATTATTAACAATTTCGAGCATAATCTAAATGAGATTATAAATTTGAACATTATTAACAGATTGAAATTGAAAGGTTTTAAATATATAATATTGTAAAATACCCAAAATTAAATTCGTCTTTATGTTAAATCAAGGAATATAGAAAATATATTCTACTCCCGCTTGTTTCTTCATTTCGTGCGTCATCAGATAGGACATAATTCTAAATTGTATCTTTGCAGCAGAAGTACAATGTTAGTGATTTGTAGGCGAGCTTGTCGCTGCATTTACGGCGAAAGCTATTCAATTCAAAGATACTAATCCTCGCTGAGTAAATGCAGCCCTACACTAAATTACAATTTACTAAATTCTAAATTTGTTACTTATTTGTAAATAAATTAAAATTATTAATTATTATTAATTCCTGCAAATAAAAAAATAATTCAAAAATGAACAAAAAGGAATTTGTTGGTCAATAATATGACGAACAGAAGGGAATTTGTTGGTCAATATAACGAACAAAAAGGGAATTTGTTGGTCAATAATTGACGAACAAAAAGCAAATTTTGTTCAATGTTATGAAAATAAAACAAACTAAATTTGGGCCTTATTAGTTTTATTTAAAAGATATATAAATGAATGCACAATACAATATTCATGAAAATCATACCCAATAAACATTTAACACAACTGTATCATTAATTTATTTGAGCTGAAAAGAATGTCTGATTAGATTGGACAAACAAAATAAAAATAAACCATTGCTGAAAATCATAAAAGATATCTTTCTTACATTTTTCAAAAATATATTTAAATATATAAATCAAAAGATGATGATGCAAGAAGATTTTGAATTAAAATCAATATGTTCAAAAACTTATTTTGCGTTGTCAATTGTCAGGTTAACTAGTCTCGTTCAGCACCTACCTGAAATTAATAAAAAACTTTCAATGAATATAATTGTTTCATTGATAATTAAAATTATGATTTATTACCTTTAATGTCCTTTCCCCGTTGCCTTATCGTTTTTCCAATGGTTGGTTGGATCATCAAAGTTCAAATGTGAGCATGTCTCGACGAACAACAAAGAAATTAACAAAAAATCTTTTTTGTTTTAACCAGATAAAGAACTATTTAAAAACTCAAATATTGATGATACCATGCATTTATTCTAATCTACTAATCTATACTATACTTTTCCATGCTAAGTTTTATGCATACATTTATACTTAAATGAGGTATACTCACTCTACTTAATCCAAGTAATGTTGATTTATTGCCATGATTTTATCAATTCCAGCATGCATTTATTCTTAGAAACTATCCATGCAAAGTTTTATCCATACATTTATTCTTAATTGATTGATACTCCACTTAATCCAAGTAGAGTTGATTTATTCTGAAATATTGTCACTTAAAGCATGCATTTATTCTTATAAACTATCCATGCAAAATTTTATCCATGGATTTATTTTTAATTGATTGATACTCCACTTAATCCAAGTAGAGTTGATTTATCCTGAAATATTGTCATTTAATGCATGCATTTATTCTTACAAACTATCCATGCAAAGTTTTATCCACGCATTTATTCTTAATTGATATAAACTCCACTTAATCCAAGTAGAGTTGATTTATTCTGAAATATTGTCATTTAAAGCATGCACTTATTCTTATAAACTATTCATTCACTGTTTTATCCAGGCATTTATTTTTAAGTGATAGAAACTCCACTTAATCCAAGTAGAGTTGATTTATTCTGAAATAATGTCATTTAAAGCATGCATTTATTCTTATAAACTATTCATGCAAAGTTTTATCCACGCATTTATTCTTAATTGATAGAAACTCCACTTAATCCAAGTAGAGTTGATTTATTCTGAAATATTGTCATTTAAAGCATGCACTTATTCTTATAAACTATTCATGCAATGTTTTATCCAGGCATTTATTTTTAAGTGATAGAAACACCACTTAATCCAAGTGGAGTTGATTTATTCTGAAATATTGTCATTTAAAGCATGCATTTATTCTTATAAACTATTCATGTAATGTTTTATCCATGTATTTATTTTTAAGTGATAGAAATTCCACTTAATCCAAGTAGAGTTGATTTATTCTGAAATATTGTCATTTAAATCATGCATTCATTCTATTAAACTATTCTTGCAAAGTTTTATCCTTGCACTTATTTCTAATTGATAGAAGAAACTCCACTTAATCCAAGTAGAGTTGATTTATTCTGAAATATTGTCATTTAAAGCAGGCACTTATTTCTTTATTCTTATAAACTATTCATGCAATATTTTATCCAGGCATTTATTTTTAAGTGATAGAAACTCCACTTAATCCAAGTGGAGTTGATTTATTCTGAAATATTGTCATTTAAAGCATGCATTTATTCTTATAAACTATTCATGCAATGTTTTATCCATGCATTTATTTTTAAGTGATAGAAACTCCACTTAATCCAAGTATAGTTGATTTATTCTGAAATATTGTCATTTAAATCATGCATTGATTCTTATAAACTATACATGCAAAGTTTTATCCATGCACTTATTTCTAATTGATAGAAGAAACTCCACTTAATCCAAGTAGAGTTGATTTATTCTGATATATTGTCATTTAAAGCATGCATTTATTTTTATAAACTATTCATGCAAAGATTTATCCATGCATTTATTTCCAATCGATTGATCCTCCACTTAATCCAAGTAGAGTTGATTTATCTTGAAATATTGTCATTTAAAGCATGCATTGATACTCCACTTAATCCAAGTAGAGTTGATTTATTCTGAAATATAGTCATTTAAAGCATTCATTGATATTCCACTTAATCCAAGTAGAGTTGATTTATTCTGAAATATTGTCATTTAAAGCATGCATTTATTCTTATAAACTATTCATGCAATGTTTTATCCATGCATTTATTTTTAAGTGATAGAAACTCCACTTAATCCAAGTAGAGTTGATTTATTCTGAAATATTGTCATTTAAAGCATGCATTTATTCTTATAAACTATTCATGCAAGGTTTTATCCATACATAAATTTTAATTAATGGTTACTCCACTTAATCCAAGTAGAGTTCATTTATTCTGAAATTTTGACATTTAAAGCATGCATTTATTCTTATAAACTATTCGTGCATTTATTTTTAATTGATTGATACTCACGCGGCGTGTAATGGCGGCTAATGGCGGCGACTCATATCTTGCTTCTGATTGGTCGACGTAGAGGTTATGTTAAATCATGCGTATCGAGAACTTTCTCAACCGAATTGAAAATTTTCCTATATAATATTTGAATATTTCTTTGATATCTATCTATATCTAATTAAAATTTCGTTATTAAATAAATTTAGAAAATATTAATTAATTTGGCAAATTTATAAAGAGGAATAATTTTTATAAAAAATAAATATATAAAAATAACACATTAATATAACATTAACAAAGAGATATATTTTATAATAAAAAACAACACAATTAAAAGAAACAAATCTATTCCAGTGGATGTTGCTCACTTATCCAATTTAAAATGCTTATAAAACACATTGTGATTTTTATATTTATTTCTCCATATAAATAAATAAATAAATAAATAATATTTATCAATAAATTGGAAATAAGTTAAAAAAGAATAAAAGTACATTATTAAATAAATACAATACGATTGTCTATATAGACAAATAAATTAAGATTATGTTTACCAAATAATAATGGTAATAATAAAAATCAAAATACCGCTCTCAAATAACCTAATGACTAGCAATGAATTAAAAATCTTTCTACCAACGCATGCGCTAGAAAATGTTCCTTAAATTGGCGGATTGTTGTATTTTCTTTGTTTATTATTATTTACTTTCAATTGATATGCATTTATTGCTTATAAATTATCAATTATAAAATTAAATTAACTTTAACAGTATTTAATATTAATTATAATGATTATAATACCATATACACAATTATTTATTATAAAACAATAGGTGATATTTGTTTATAATTCAAATATTGTACAGGAAAATTTTCAGTTCGGTTGAAAACGTTCTCGATACGCATGACTTAACAAACACTCGGCGTCGACCAATCAGATGCAAGGGATGTGTCGCCGACATTAGCCGACATTAGCCGACATTACCCGCTATATAAGACGCCCTCGTGAGTCACACCAGTCTCCACTCACCCCCAACAATGTGTCCCTTGATTCGATCCAGCACTTCGTGCTGGTCGTTCAGCCACTACTGGCGCAACTGGCAACGGCACTTCAGCCGTTTGCCGCCCCCCCCCCACCGCCCAAGTGACTCGTAATGTCCAAGTCACTAAAGATTCTCTCTTGGAACGCTAGAAGCGTTAAAAAACACTCTCTTGAACTGATCGGGTTCATACAGTATCACGATGTAGATGTTGCGTGCATCCAGGAAACCTTCCTGAGACCCAACACCAACTTCTACATCCCCAACTTCCAAGTCCTCCGGAACGACCGTGTCGTTCAGGCGGGCGGTGGAGTCGCCATTCTAATCCGAGATTCTATTCGGCACAATAGAATCGATACTTCTACTTTTCTGGGCGAGTCGATAGGTATCGATCTTGGCTCAGAATACGGTCGTGTCCGAATTATTTCGGCATACGTTCCCCCAAGTAAGAGTGTTTCCGAACTTAACTTGCCCTCCCTGTTTCAGTCCGATTTTCCGACGATAGTGGCAGGTGATCTCAACTCCAAACACACAGCGTGGAACTGTTCCTCCACCAACACCAACGGGCGATCGCTTCTCAGATCTGCCCTTGCTCACGGTTTCGTCATCGAAACAACCGAAACTCCCAACCATTTTCCGGACAGTGAGGATCTAACACCAGACATCCTAACTGTCTTTCTATGCAAAAACATCCCCTTCACGGTTGACATCGTCAACCATGCTGCCCTCTCCTCTGACCACAATCCGGTCATGATGGAAACCCGGTCCGATTTTGACCAATCCGACCCCCTCCGGAAGAAAACAAACTGGCTTCACTACCAGTTTCTTCTGGAGAAGTCAGACGTTCGATGCAACGTTCTGAACACCCCCGCTGACATTGATGCAGAAGTTTCCAAACTTGCCGGCGACATCATTGCAGCAATCGACCGCGCGACCACACTCGTACCCGCCCGCCGTGCCCGGTCCAGACTTCCACTGGACGCTGTGATCCTTGTCAAAAGGAAAAATCGTTTTCGTAAACGATGGCAGCGTTCCAGGGACCCAGAACTTAAAGCGGAATATAACGCCTTAAACCGCCAGCTTCAAGCTCGGCTGCGTGAAATCAGAAGCGCTTCGTTTCACGATTTCGTAGCCGAGGCCTAACCCTAGACGAGTGTGGAAAGTCGTGAAGTCCATTCGTGGTGCCCGCACGAGATACCCTCCCATTTCACATAACGGAACCCAACTCACCCTTGACGCCGACAAAGCTGAAGCATTCGCTGAGTCTCTGGAAGCCCAGTGCTCCCCCAATCCCAGTGACCCCCAATTCGTGGGGAAACACCGCGACATCTCCGAGGCCATCGATGCCATGGTCCATCCCGTACCCAATCCGAACATCCGTCACACTTCCCCGAACGAAATCTCCGATTTCGTTCGTCTCCTAAAAAACCGCAAGAGTCCAGGACCTGATTCGATACCGAATCATGCCCTGAAACTCCTCCCACCCCTCCACATCACGATGTTGACTAACATAGTCAACGCCATCCTCCGCCTCCAACACTTCCCGGCGGCTTGGAAACAAGCCACCGTGATCTCCATCCCCAAGGCTGGCAAACCTGCCAACCTTACTTCCAGCTACCGACCCATCAGTCTCCTCTCCACCCTGAGCAAAGTCGCCGAGAGCGTCATACGCTCTCGGATCGACGATCATGTGGCTGCACGCAACCTGATCCCGAACGATCAGTTCGGATTCAGGCTTGCACACGGCACCGGTCACCAGCTTCTGCGGGTGACCGAGACCATCGCCGGCTTTCGCAACCAAGGTAAACATGTATCCATGCTCCTCCTTGACGTCCAACAAGCCTTCGACCGTGTCTGGCACGATGGCCTGATCCATAAACTTACTGACATGGAATTTCCTCCATATCTGGTAGGTACGATCCGTTCTTTCCTGTCCGGTCGTTCGTTTCGAACGCGGATCGGTAAGGAACTCTCCACCCCCAAACCCATCACGGCTGGCGTCCCGCAGGGTTCCCGTCTCTCTCCCGTCTTATTCAATCTATATTGTTGTGACATGCCCACCCGCCCTAGCGTCGTAAAGGCACTATACGCTGACGACGTTGCCCTCATCAGTTCCAACAAAACGATTCGTTCGTCTGCGGTGCAGATAAGGAACTTTCTCCCTGAACTTCTCTCCTGGTACACTCAGTGGAGATTGAACATTAACCCCGCGAAATCTGAGGCCGTTTTCTTTTCGAATCGTCTCAGAAAACCCCCCAAACTCCATATCTATGACCATCAAATAGAATGGAGTCCGTCGGCTAAATATCTGGGAGTAATCCTGGATAGAAAGCTGTCGTTCCTCCCCCAAAAGAAGCTGTCCAGGGAAAAAGCCTTGGCAGCGTTTGTATCTCTCAAACCTTTCTTTCATGCGAAGAAAGTCTCCCAAAGCACCAAACTTCGCGTCTTCAACGCGGTGGTGCACAGCATATTTACATATGCTTTGCCGATCTGGGGCACGATTAAGCCGTGCCATGTTCGTTCCTTGCAAGGAACTTACATGCGCTTGGTGAGATCTGCCCTGGGCATTCCTTACTATATTCGAAACGCACAAGTCCGCCTCGAATATAATATTCCAACCTTTACGGAAATCAGACATAGATACGCCGTAAATCTCCGGAATTCGCTTCCCGAACACCCCAACCCGGAGATCTCCAGTCTGCGCGACATACTCCCCCGAGGAACCGATAGGTACAAAAGGCCATGCCTTTTGGCTATCGATCCCGATTTCTAAGCGTCCATTGCGACATCTTCCCCAAATTAGCGGTCAGTCCGCTAACAGTACCGAAGTATACCCCCCTTTGTTCACCGCGACTTCGGTTCGCTCATTCCGCATGGTTATGATCTTCGGATCGGTGCCCGGAGAGTGGTTTTTAGTCCGTGTGAATCGGACACTTGCCTCCGCCGACCCAGTTTCAGGAGGCGTCTAGCAAGATTTTCCATTCTCTCGTCCCAAAACAAAAAAAAAAAAAAAATCACACCAGTCAGTCTGTTATCGACCTATGTATCGACCGGATTGGGGAGATGGGGTGGTGGTCCGCGTTACCATACCCTCCAAGTTAATTCGATAGTGCAGTTGCATGGATAGTTTATAAGAATAAATGTATGCTTTAAATGACAATATTTCAGAATAAATCAACTCTACTTGGATTAAGTGGAGTTTCTATCAATTAAAAATTTATGTATGGATAAAACCTTGCATGAATAGTTTATAAGAATAAATGCATGCTTTAAATGACAATATTTCAGAATAAATCAACTCTACTTGGATTAAGTGGAGTATCAATGCATGCTTTAAATGACAATATTTCAAGATAAATCAACTCTACTTGGATTAAGTGGAGGATCAATCGATTGGAAATAAATGCATGGATAAATGAATAGTTTATAAAAATAAATGCATGCTTTAAATGACAATATTTCAGAATAAATCAACTCTACTTGGATTAAGTGGAGTTTCTATCAATTAAGAATAAATGCGTGAATAAAACTTTGCATGAATAGTTTATAAGAATAAATGCATGCTTTAAATGACAATATTTCAGATTAAATCAACTCTACTTGGATTAAGTGGAGTTTCTATCAATTAAAAATTTATGTATGGATAAAACATTGCATGAATAGTTTATAAGAATAAATGCATGCTTTAAATGACAATATTTCAGAATAAATCAACTCTACTTGGATTAAGTGGAGTATCAATGCATGCTTTAAATGACAATATTTCAAGATAAATCAACTCTACTTGGATTAAGTGGAGGATCAATCGATTGGAAATAAATGCATGGATAAATGAATAGTTTATAAAAATAAATGCATGCTTTAAATGACAATATTTCAGAATAAATCAACTCTACTTGGATTAAGTGGAGTTTCTATCAATTAAGAATAAATGCCTGAATAAAACTTTGCATGAATAGTTTATAAGAATAAATGCATGCTTTAAATGACAATATTTCAGATTAAATCAACTCTACTTGGATTAAGTGGAGTTTCTATCAATTAAAAATTTATGTATGGATAAAACATTGCATGAATAGTTTATAAGAATAAATGCATGCTTTAAATGACAATATTTCAGAATAAATCAACTCTACTTGGATTAAGTGGAGTATCAATGCATGCTTTAAATGACAATATTTCAAGATAAATCAACTCTACTTGGATTAAGTGGAGGATCAATCGATTGGAAATAAATGCATGGATAAATCTTTGCATGAATAGTTTATAAAAATAAATGCATGCTTTAAATGACAATATTTCAGAATAAATCAACTCTACTTGGATTAAGTGGAGTTTCTATCAATTAAGAATAAATGCGTGGATATTACTTTGCATGAATAGTTTATAAGAATAAATGCATGCTTTAAATGACAATATTTCAGAATAAATCAAATCTACTTGGATTAAGTGGAGTTTCTATCAATTAAAAATTTATGTAACTTTTATTTTCGAAAAACACGATTGACTTTTTAAAAAGACTTTATTTAACAATGGCAAGACATAGAGTGTATTTACAAGGGAAAAAATGTTAGTATATAAACTTTATTCTGCTGATCAAGTGGTCTCGGGTTTCCTTTGGAGTCATCGTATTGTGCGATGTAATTCCTCCCATCGTAGTCCTTCAACTCCGGTGAAGGTTAAATTTTGGCGCGTTGAATTGGAGTGAATGGACGTTGTTGCTGGTCTCCTCTGGATCGGTTGATCTTCTTTTGAAATATTTTATTATGATGAAAACTCCTACACCTAGTAGCAAAACGTATAAAAAGGTGGTTCCGGATAAATGGTAAATGTCGAGCGTTTGAATACTTTCTGGTTCTATTTGTTGTATGTTGTTTGAGAATTTTGTGAATTCTAGTTGTTTTAAGTTAATTTGGGGAAGTTTGTCCTTCTCTGTGATGAGTGGTTGTAGGTTAGTGGGTTCCAATAACAAAGGTTTTCCCAGATAGGTGTCGTTGAATATTAATGGTTGTTCATTAATAAATAAGTCGCAACTGTTCTGATTTTTTAAAAAGCAATGTTCCTTGTATTTTTCTTCGCGACAATTTTTCTAAGCAATGTAGATTAAACAGTACGGTGTTAGGAAAAACTCCCAGGTACTGGTTTATTTCAGGAATAAACTCCAGAGTTTCTTGCTTCTTTAACTGGGTATATGGGCAATTACCAAAATTATTACTTTTCAAAATTTCGGATTGACAGGTGGTATTTATATTACTCGTAAAATGATTACGGCACAAATACTGGTTATCAATGTAATCACAGATGCTAGAAAGGGGTATTAAATCGGTATCTGATTTTAAGGCACAAAGAAATAAAGCTGATATGGGGTAGTACTAAAAAGAGGTGAGTAAGAAAATATAATATTTCTGTTTTGTGAATCAAACATTTTGGTTTAATAATTAATTGATAGTTATGAATATTTTGACTCAACGATAAAAAGGGTAGTTTATTAGGGTAATACGATGCGATTCTGTTGAGTTCTTTAATAAGTTCAACTTTCGAAATTATGCTTGGGTGAATAGAATTGAGATTACAAAAAGATAAAGAATTCTCGATATCCTGAAATATATTCAAAACAATGTTAAATAACTGAATAAGCTAATTTAGTGTATTTCCTGCTCATAAAACATCTATATGTTCCTGGGAACCATTTAATAATTTTTGTATCAAATATATATTTTTTACAATAGACTTTTCATTATGTTGAATGTCTTCAACAGTCCGGTTGAACTTACGAATGATTTCAATGTTGACTGAAAATTGGTTATTAATTTGGTGTACTATATTTTCTTGGTTTTGTTTTATGCGATCGACAATATGTGTTATTCTTCGGTTATCTTCTGCATCCATATTTCCAGTAATTTGTTTTATTATAGTTCCTAGTCCGTTTACTAGGCCTCTTTTAGTTCTATCTGAGTTTTTAAATAGGATTATTTTTTCGTCTATAAGATTTATAAGATAACTTAAAACTTTAGTGTAGTTTTCGAGTGTATTTTTTATCTAGTACTATTATTGATTAACATTTCTGTTTCTTCATAATAATTCACTAATTTTTTGTAATTTGCTATGATTATAGAAGTATCATAATAATGTAGAAAAGTGTGAGAAAAGTTTTGCAACTTGGCTGTTCCTAAATTTATTGAGAGTATACCGGGGTTATCACTTATATCTGTTTCTGCCATTATGGTTGTCCATTGGACGATGACGGACCTGCAATCGGAAATGTTTCATCTTTAGTTGGTCTCTTTACATTTTCTAAATGTAGTTTGTTAAATTTCCTACCCGTTTTGTTTTTAGGAATTTCTGGTTTAAATGTTTTCCTTTTTTCGTCGATTTCTAAGACCTTTTCCTTTTTATATTTATTTCTTTGTTTAGATCTAAAATTGCTTTTTACAAAGACCGTTTCGGGGATTTCGGGTGGATCTTCGCGAGTCTCGTTTAATTTATTAATAATATTAGTTTTATTCATTAAAAGTCGTTCGTTTTCGATTTCGTATAGAGCGACCAATTTTTCTTTATGGTTTTGAACAAAATTGTTGAGAATAGTGGTTTCTAAATTAATATCTAAAGGTTCTTGCATATCGTAATTTAGGTTTCGAATGGTGTTAACTTGGTTGTACTATGAACTGAACTATTGTATGCTATGGTTCCTAGAAGAGCTTTAACCTTTAGAGAATCATCAGAAAATTCAGATGATCCAGAAAGGTGGAATGAAATCTCTCTATTAAGCCATTACTTGCGGGATGATGTGGACTGCAAAAAATGTATTTTTATCTTATGTAAAACAAGGAATTCAGAGATAAGTCCGTTGTCGAATTCAGGGCCGTTATCTGATACTATCATGGTGGGTGTTGAATGATGTGAAAAGAAACTTAATAGTTTTTCTATTATCTCTATTGCTTGAGATGTTTCCAAGTAATATACTTGTGCGTATTTACTAAATGCATCAATTATTGTAAGAAATTTATGGTGTTCGTATTTGAGAACATCTATGTGCACAATTTCAAATGGTTTCGTAGGTGTGAGGGTAATATTAAATTTTTTAATTTCAATGGTTTTCTATCGTATTTAACAAGCTTGCAAGTTTCACAATTATTTATGTAATTTTTGACAGACTTTTGCAAATTGGGCCAATAATAACGTGATGAAAGTTTTAGAATAGTTTCAGTGATACCGCGATGGTTGCATTTTCCTTCGTGATAATTTTTCAACAAATTTTGTTGGTCATCGATTGTTTCTATATCAGTTAGGATGTTGTTACACTTTCTGAATTTGAGATTTTTGTTAAAGTTCTGTGCTAGGATTGAACAGAATTGTTCATACAAAGTATCGTTGTAAAAGTAGCAATAATAATTAATTTTTGGAGCAACATATTCTTTAATGAATTTATTAAAATCGCTATAATTAGTTTTTGAAATTTGAACTGTAATTTTTTGTTTTGTGTTATCGAATAGTCGCATAATAGTAGCTAATTTTGGTCTTGTTTTGACGGACATAAAATGGATTTGATTTGATCCCACCTTAAGGGGTTCTTCGGAAATTGGCACTTCGCAAATAGGATTTTCGATGTTTGCGTGGATTGTGTCATTGTCTTCCTCCATTTGCTGTTCGTTATCAGGAGGTACTTGAACGATTAAAGAAACGTTGTCATCAGTTTGGGGTTCTGTAGAACTTCCAGTGAGATTTTCATTAAACTCTTGCATGTATTGAAAAATGGGGTTCGATTCTGAATTTATCTCAAGAATGTTTAAATTAGGTGGTCGAGAAAGTGCGTCTGCATTGGAATTTAATTTGCCCTTCTTATAAACGATTACATAATCGAATTCTTCTAGGCGTAAACGCCATCGCACTTATTTTGAATTTGGTTCTTTCAATGAAAATAACCATTGTAAAGGTTTATGGTCTGTTACTATAGTATACTTTCGTCCATATAAATACGGCCGAAAATATTTTATATACAACTCTTTTTCGATGGTGCTGTAATTTATTTCGTGTTCATTTAGTGTTCTGGATGCGTATGCGATAGGTAAGTCGGATCCGATTTTTCCTTGACTTAGGACAATATATATAATATATTGCATAATTTGAAGCATCGGTAGTTAAAATTCTTCAAAGTTCGCATATTGAAGTATTGGATCATTGGTCAATAGCTTCTTACAAAAGTTTATACAATTAATATAATTTTGATCTTTAACGTTTATGTCATTACCTTGTTTCAAACAGTTTGTGAGGGGTTTAGTTATTTTGGCAAAATTTTTTATGAATTTTCGGTAATATCCGAGTAATCCTAAAAATCCTTTTAATTGTTTGGTAGTTTTTGGAATTGGATATTCGGTTATTGCAATGATTTTATCGGGGTTTGATTTAATTCCTTTCGTAGTTACTACATGACCTAAATAGTTTACTTCTTTACGTAAAAATTCACTTTTATCTAATTGAATTTTAAAGTTATGTTCCTGAAGGGAAGTAGAATATATTATGATATCATCTAAGTATACGAAACATATTTCGTTCTGTATTCCTCTTAAAATGTTGCCCATGACTGACTGAAAGGTGGAAGGTGGGTTTTTAAGACCGAATGGCATTCTTACGAATTCATAATGGCCATTTTCCACTGTAAAAGCGGTTTTTTCTGTATCTCTGGGGTCGACTTCGATTTGGTGGAACCCAGAGGCAAGATCTAGTGTTGTAAAATATTGACTTTTGCCTAGTTTGTTTAAAATATCGGTAATATTGGGAAGAGGATATTTATTATCGATAGTTTGTTCGTTAAGTTTGCGGTAGTCTACAACAATACGCCATTTTATTTTTCCTGACGCATCTTTCTTTTTAGGTACAACCCAAATAGGGGATGACCATGGAGATTCAGATGGTTTGATAATACCTTGTTCTAGCATATTCCTAACTTGGCTTTGTACTACGTCTATGAATCTGGGGATATCTGTAGGTTTTTGTATAGATAGGGGTTTCATTTTTTAATTTTATTCTATGTTTTACTGTATTGCTAAAAGTTAATTTGTTAGAGTCAAAGTGGAATATGTCTGAGTATGATATTAAGAGTTTTATAAGTTCGGTTTTTTTTCCTCTTTATTCATGTGATTTAATCTGACTTTATTTAAATCGAACTCAAATTTCTTTAAGTTGAAATTATTTCGATTTTGTTCAAAATCGGGAGGGTTAATATCAAATTCCGAATTTGGGATAACTTCGATTGGATCAGATAGATTGACGGAAATAGTGTCTTCCGAAGCGTTTAAAGCTGTTGTAAACGCTTCACTATTTTTGATATTAATTAAACTTTCAGGGATCTCCACATTGTGAATTTTTTGATGGGTTTAAAATTGCAATACCGTCTTTAACATTTTTTACACGTACTTTAACCACATTAACTGATCTGGGTTCGAGAATGGTATGAGTTTTAGATTGTTCGAGACCTTCCAATTTAATGTTAATTTTTGTATTAGGTAGTTCTAATTTCCTGACAGGTATGTTGATCTTTGCGTTAAGCAATATGAGATTATCTAACCCTAGTAGGCAATCAAAAATTTTATGAAATTTAAAAAGGTGAAAGGATTTATTTTTGGTTTTAAAAATTTCTGGCACGGTCATAGTCATGCTGAAGTGTTCATGACTGGTGCCATGAGCCGTTGAGATTGTGTATGGGTCGTTCTTTATGT
The DNA here is from genome assembly GCF_024364675.1 of Aethina tumida. Taxonomy (NCBI): domain Eukaryota; kingdom Metazoa; phylum Arthropoda; class Insecta; order Coleoptera; family Nitidulidae; genus Aethina; species Aethina tumida. The sequence goes on along the minus strand of NC_065437.1, from coordinate 13,976,087 downwards.
GTTCAGAAAAGTAATTTTTCGCAATCTCAGGGTTGATGAAAGATTTAGTAGATCCAGTATCGATTAAGCATTTTAAGTTTAGATTTCCCACTGGTATAGATATGTAGGGTAATAAAGGTTTTGAAAATTCCGTGTTTAGTAATAATAAGTGACTGGTTCCAAGGCTTCGAACTCTAAAAAATTCTGTTCATCGGTAGACTGTTCGTTCGATTTATGGAATTCTTCAGATAGGTCAGTTTCTAGGATTTCGGTATCCGTCTCCTTCTCATTACTTTGATCTTCAGAAGTATTTATATTCTGTAGCTCTTCAGAAGGATTTCGATTTTTTTGTCGGAAGTTTTTATGAGAGTTATTATTTTTTGTGAATCTGGTTGACTGTACAACACTCATTGGTGTAGTACATTTGCTGGAAATTCGGATTAGGTCTAAATACATTAGATTTATTTTGAGTATTTTTGTATACGACGGCAAAGGATTTTGTTTTGGGAAATTTTGTTGTTTTATGTTAGCAGGTGTTCTATCATTAATACTGAAGTCATTCGTAAGAATGTGTAATGAGGAGTTTAGCGATTCAGTGTTGCGAGTTGATAGATAGTCGCCCAAGTGACCATTCAGATGTTTCAGGAACACTCTTAGAGCAAGTTTCTGAGAATGGGTTATCAAGATTTCTTTCTCTATAGCACTCTCCGAATGACTGTGAATGTAACTAATTTGTAAATTCAAATTAGTCTGAATTTTATTAAAATATTCAAGAGGTTTTAAGTTTCCTTGTCTAAGGTTGCATAATTCCATTATTAATGTATGTAAGTCGCGTTTATCAGCGTACGTGGCAAGAAGTGCTGTTTTCAAATCAGCCCACGTTGTAATGTTATATGATGCTATTGCATCCGCGGCGGTGCCTTTGACCTTGTTTCGAATACATCCTAAAAGAAATGTATTTTGAAACGAATTAACATTAACTTTGTCATAAAATTGATTAATTAATTGTTCACTAGTTTGAATAAATTCACTAAGAAGTGACTGATTGCCAGTAAACTCAGGAACAATTTGGAAATATTCAATTTTAAAGTCTGACATATTTAATTGTGTGTTAGAATTATTTAATTCTGAATTAAGCGTTAATTTGCTTATTTGTTTAATAGTTTCTTCAGAAAGCGAATCGTTTTTTGTATTAACTCTAGTAGAGCCAATTTTATCGATGCCTAAGTTTTTGAAAGCAAGTTTTCGTGCCTCGTGGTTTTTAGGTAATCGAATTTTAAAATTATAGTCGGATGTAGTTTCCGATTCCGAATCGCTACCACTAACTGACATCTATGACTTACCAGTATAAAAGTCGCCACATTAAGCCTGAGGTTCTGCCGACTTTCCTTCGACTGAATTTCCCAGCCGCTGTGGAGTCGTCGTAGTTTTTCAGGAGCTTCACTGAGTGAAAGTCAATTCCAACCGAATGTTCACTACTCGAAGACCTCGTAAGTTCTTGTGTTGCAAAGCTTTGAAAAGCACCGTTTTGTTACGTGAAAGTCCACGGTGGGTTCACTCGCGAAACCAGATTTTCGGGTTCAAAATAATATTTAAAGTCCACGATATTGACTGCGCCACTTTTATTTTCGAAAAACACGATTGACTTTTTAAAAAGACTTTATTTAACAATGGCAAGACATAGAGTGAATTTACAACGGAAAAAATGTTAATATATAAACTTTATTCTGCTGATCAAGCGGTCTCGGGTTTCCTTTGGAGTCATCGTATTGTGCGATGTAATTTGTACGGATAACACCTTGCATGAATAGTTTATAAGAATAAATGCATGCTTTAAATGACAATATTTCAGAATAAGTCAACTTTACTTGGATTAAGTGGAGTATCAATGCGTGCTTTAAATGACAATATTTCAAAATAAATCAACTCCACTTGGATTAAGTGGAGTATCAATGTATGCTTTAAATGACAATATTTCAAGATAAATCAACTCTACTTGGATTAAGTGGAGTTTCTATCAATTAAGAATAAATGCGTGGATAAAACTTTGCATGATTAGTTTATAAGAATAAATGCATGATTTGAATGACAATATTTCAGAATAAATCAACTCTACTTGGATTAAGTGGAGTATCAATACATGCTTTAAATGACAATATTTCAAGATAAATCGACTCTACTTGGATTAAGTGGAGGATCTATCGATTGGAAATAAATGCATGGATAAAACTTTGCATGAATAGTTTATAAGAATAAATGCATGCTTTAAATGACAATATTTCAGAATAAGTCAACTCTACTTGGATTAAGTGGAGTATCAATGTATGCTTTAAATGACAATATTTCAAGATAAATTAACTCTACTTGGATTAAGTGGAGGATCAATCGATTGGAAATAAATGCATGGATAAAACTTTGCATGAATAGTTTATAAGAATAAATGCATACTTTAAATTACAATATTTCAGAATAAATCAACTCTACTTGGATTAAGTGGAGTATCAATGTATGCTTTAAATGACAATATTCCAAGATAAATTAACTCTACTTGGATTAAGTGGAGGATCAATCGATTGAAAATAAATACATAGATAAATCTTTGCATGAATAGTTTATAAAATAAATGCATGCTTTAAATGACAATATTTCAGAATAAATCATCTCTACTTGGATAAGTAATAAGGGTTGTAAAAGACGAAAATTGAGATGTATATAAATATTTGATTCTTATTGTTTTAACTATTAAAGGAAGCATCATTTAATAAACACACATAAAAGTGTTTCACTAAAAGTTTTTTGAAGTTCGCGAGTCTATCAATGTGTAAACTTTTAATATGTGTAAAATTGTTGGCGTTGATCGTAACACGTAATCCGTACAATGTATACGTAGTCCCTGTAAGACGTAACGTAGAATGTATAACGCAATTAGCATGAATGTTCATTCTTTAGTTATAAAATTTTGCGAGTTAAATTGCCACTTTGATCGTAAAATGTAATCCGTATAACGCATAACGTAGTCCGTCAATCGTATAACGTGGACCGTATAACGCATTAGCAAAGATATGTATGACGTCAAACGTAACGCAAAAACGCATAGCGTAAGTCATACCATGGTTAACGTAGCAATTCGTTGAAATTTAATATATCTTGTAAACCGCAAATTACAGACATACGTTTAACATAAAACGCATCGGTATCGTTGCATAAAACGTAAGCCGTTTACGTGAAAGCCCACAATTTTACAAGACTATAGTATATTGTTTGGAAATTGAATTAAATACTCTTCAAAATTTGCGTTGTTAAATACTTATCTTAAATATTCCTTCTTTAGTTAAAACATTTACAAAAGGTGTTTAGATCTGTTTATAGTTGTTTAGATTTTGGTAAATTATGACTTAGTATAAGAACTGTATTTAACTTGGCTGCTATAAACATCTAATTGTTTTTTCTTTATATTTTTTAATGTAATTTAACAGTAACTTAAATATTTTCAATGCATTTAAACAATTGGATGTATAATACTTTGAGGGTTGTAAGAGACGAACATTAAAATGTATATAAATATTCGATTCTGATTGATTTAACTATTAAAGGAAGCATCACTTAATAAACACACATAAAAGTGTTTCACACAAAATTTTTTGAAGATCACGAGTCTAACAATGCATAAACTTGAATATGTGTAAAATTGTTGGTGTTGATCGTAACACGTAATCCGTACAATGTATACGTAGTCCCTGTAAGACGTATCGTAGAACGTATAACGCAATTAGCATGAATGTTCATTCTTTGGTTCTAAAATTTTGCGAGTTAAATTGCTACTTTGATCGTAAAATGTAATCCGTATAACGCATAACGTAGTCCGTCAATCGTATAACGTGGACCGTATAACGCATTAGCAAAGATACGTATAACGTCAAACGTAACGCAAAAACGTATAGCGTAGAACGTAAGTCATACCATGGTTAACGTAGCAATTCGTTGAACTTAATATATCTTGTAAACCGCAAATTGCAGACATATGTTTAACATAAAACGCGTCGGTATCGTTGCATAAAACGTAAGCCGTTTACGTGAAAGCCCACAATTTTGCAAGACTATAGTATATTGTTTGGAAATTGAATTATATACTCTTCAAAATTTGCGTTGTTAAATCCTTATCTTAAATATTCCTTCTTTAATTAAAACATTTACAAAAGGTGTTTAGGTCTGTTTACAGTTGTTTAGATTTTGGTAAATTATAACTTAGTATAAGAGCTGTATTTAACTTGGCTGCTATAAACATCTTATTGTTTTTTCTTAAATATTTTCAATTCATTTAAACAATTGGATGTATAATACTTTGAGGGTTGTAAGAGACGAACATTAAAATGTATATAAATATTCGATTCTTATTGTTTTAACTATTAAAGGAAGCATCATTTAATAAACATATATAAAAGCGTTTCACAAAAGATTTTTGAAGATCGCGGGTCTATCAATGTGTAAACTTTTAATATGGGTAAAATTGTTGGCGTTGATCGTAACACGTAATCCGTACAATGTATACGTAGTCCCTGTAAGACGTAACGTACAACGTACAACGCAATTAGCATGAATGTTCATTCTTTGGTTTTAAAATTTTGCGAGTTAAATTGCTACTTTGATCGTAAAATGTAATCCGTATAACGCATAACGTAGTCCGTCAATCGTATAACGTGCACCGTATAACGCATTAGCAAAGATACGTATGACGTCAAACGTAACGCAAAAACGTATAGCGTAGAACGTAAGTCATACCATGGTTAACGTAGCAATTCGTTGAAACTTAATATATCTTGTAAACCGCAAATTGCAGACATATGTTTAACATAAAACGCGTCGGTATCGTTGCATAAAACGTAAGTCGTTTACGTGAAAGCCCACAATTTTACAAGACTATAGTATATTGTTTGGAGATTGAATTAAATACTCTTCAAAATTTGCGTTGTTAAATACTTATCTTAAATATTCCTTCTTTAGTTAAAACAATTACAAAAGGTGTTTAGGTCTGTTTATAGTTGTTTAGATTTTGGTAAATTATAACTTAGTATAAGAGTTGTATTTAACTTGGCTGCTATAAACATCTAATTGTTTTTTCTTTATATTTTTTAATGTAATTTAACAGTAACTTAAATATTTTCAATGCATTTAAACAATTGGATGTATAATACTTTAAGGGTTGTAAGAGACGAACATTAAAATGTATATAAATATTCGATTCTGATTGATTTAACTATTAAAGGAAGCATCACTTAATTAACACACATAAAAGTGTTTCACACAAAGTTTTTTGAAGATCACGAGTCTAACAATGCATAAACTTGAATATGTGTAAAATTGTTGGTGTTGATCGTAACACGTAATCCGTACAATGTATACGTAGTCCCTGTAAGACGTAACGTAGAACGTATAACGCAATTAGCATAAATGTTCATTCTTTGGTTTTAAAATTTTGCGAGTTAAATTGCTACTTTGATCGTAAAATGTAATCCGTATAACGCATAACGTAGTCCGTCAATCGTAACGTAACGCATTAGCAAAGATACGTATGACGTCAAACGTAACGCAAAAACGTATAGCGTAGAACGTAAGTCATACCATGGTTAACGTAGCAATTCGTTGAAATTTAATATATCTTGTAAACCGCAAATTGCAGACATACGTTTAACATAAAACGCATCGGTGTCGTTGCATAAAACGTAAGCCGTTTACGTGAAAGCCCACAATTTTACAAGACTATAGTATATTGTTTGGAAATTGAATTAAATACTCTTCAAAATTTGCGTTGTTAAATACTTATCTTAAATATTCCTTCTTTAGTTAAAACAATTACAAAAGGTGTTTAGGTCTGTTTATAGTTGTTTAGATTTTGGTAAATTATAACTTAGTATAAGTGTTGTATTTAACTTGGCTGCTATAAACATCTTATTGTTTTTTCTATATATTTTTTAATGTAATTTAATAGTAACTTAAATATTTTCAATGCATTTAAACAATTGGATGTGTAATACTTTGAATGTTGTAAAGAGACGAACATTAAAATGTATATAAATATTTGTTTCTTATTGTTTTAACTATTAAAGGAAGAATCATTTTGATAAACACACATAAATGAGTTTCACCAAAAGTTTTTTGAATTTCGCGAATCTATCAATGTGTAAACTTTTAATATGTGTAAAATTGTTGGCGTTGATCGTAACACGTAATCCGTACAATGTATACGTAGTCCCTGTAAGACGTAACGTAGAATGTATAACGCAATTAGCATGAATGTTCATTCTTTAGTTATAAAATTTTGCGAGTTAAATTGCCACTTTGATCGTAAAATGTAATCCGTATAACGCATAACGTAGTCCGTCAATCGTATAACGTGGACCGTATAACGCATTAGCAAAGATACGTATGACGTCAAACGTAACGCAAAAACGTATAGCGTAGAACGTAAGTCATACCATGGTTAACGTAGCAATTCGTTGAAACTTAATATATCTTGTAAACCGCAAATTGCAGACATATGTTTAACATAAAACGCGTCGGTATCGTTGCATAAAACGTAAGCCGTTTACGTGAAAGCCCACAATTTTACAAGACTATAGTATATTGTTTGGAAATTGAATTAAATACTCTTCAAAATTTGCGTTGTTAAATACTTATCTTAAATATTCCTTCTTTAGTTAAAACAATTACAAAAGGTGTTTAGGTCTGTTTATAGTTGTTTAGATTTTGGTAAATTATAACTTAGTATAAGAGTTGTATTTAACTTGGCTGCTATAAACATCTAATTGTTTTTTCTTTATATTTTTTAATGTAATTTAACAGTAACTTAAATATTTTCAATGCATTTAAACAATTGGATGTATAATACTTTAAGGGTTGTAAGGGACGAACATTAAAATGTATATAAATATTCGATTCTGATTGATTTAACTATTAAAGGAAGCATCACTTAATTAACACACATAAAAGTGTTTCACACAAAGTTTTTGAAGATCACGAGTCTAACAATGCATAAACTTGAATATGTGTAAAATTGTTGGTGTTGATCGTAATCCGTACAATGTATACGTTGTCTCTGCAGGACGGAAGGACGTTTAACGGAATTGTTACTTTGATCGTAAAGCGTAATCCGTAGAATACATAACGTAGTCCATCAATTGTACAATGTAGACCCTATAACGCATTAAATAACCAACATTACTATTCATAAAATAATATACACCAACAAATACAAAAATGTACATACATACATACATACATACAAATGACATAAATTTTAAAAAAACAATTTGTCATTAAGCCGTTCGAAAAGTCTGGGGAAATTGTTTTTACCAACCGAAAACACTAAAAACTCTACAATATTACTGTCAATTTAAGGAAATTCTATAACCAATTTCCATGTTTCTCTCAGATGACAGACATTGACAGATGGCGTACGTCGACCCCACTCTCCTTCTACGTTAAATGTTGATCAAAGATTAGAGATACATCTTGAAACGCATGATTTAAGATAGGCAACCGACATTACTCATAAGTGATGTTACTTACACATCAAAAACAAAAACAAACGTGACAGAAACAGTTTTTGACATTAACCTCTGATTTGACCTAACCTTTCACTAAAACATCCCCATCGGTAAGTTAACCCAACGATAAAAACAAATTCGCCCCCATGTTGACGACTAGGGGCATATTTATATCAACACTTCTTCTCGGGTGGGTCAATTCCGTCCAGTAATCCATTTAACATCCCCAACCAACCGTCTTAACAGTTTCAGCCGGAGAACCCTGTCGACGACCATGTCAGGTGAACTGTGCCCTACAAACCGCAGCTCTTACCAACCGGGCACGCATTCGGTCGCCTACGTGACAACCCCCAGCGAAGAGGTGGCTAAGAAGATCGCCCACGGTCTGGTCAGCAGAAAGCTGGCCGCCTGCGTCAACATCATACCGAAAGTCACGTCCGTTTACGAATGGGAAGGCAAGATCAACGAGGATTCGGAGGCGCTGATGATGATCAAGACGCGCAGCTGCAGAATCGATGAGCTGACGCTGTTCGTCAAGGAAAATCATCCGTATTCCGTTTGCGAGGTGATCAGTTTGCCCATCGAAAACGGGAACGATCCCTATTTGAAATGGATCGGGGATACGGTTCCGAATTGTTAAATTCAAGTGTTTTGGCTGTATGTGCCAAAATGTTCTCTCTTCTTTATGTGATATATATATTATATGATTTGCATTATTATTGGCTCTTCAATAAAATGTTTAGCAGTTTATTCTACTTTTATTATTGTTTTTTTAATTTCTATAACAATTTAAAATATTTTTTTTAAAGTATCTCCATTCTCTTAGCAATTTTAGTAAAACAGAAGGTAAGAGCAATATAAAGAAATCAAAGAAATTCTCAAAATGATTTTGGGAGAGATCTAATTTAAAATAAATAAAACTGATGCAATTCGGCATTTTTTTTTTTCATATCAGTTTGATTATTCTCTATAAGTAATTTCAGTAAAATTTTATTTCAAAATTTTAGATAACTCTACGTTTCAAAAACAGCTAAAAAAGTATTTATATTTATCATTTTTAAGAGGAATTCTAGAATTTTTGAAAATAGATATTTACTTTGATTATAATGAAAATTTTTCTGAGCTTTATCAATAATTTTTGAATATGGTATGTATTATATAATTAACATCACATTATTTATAACCTTGTTTGTAAGTTACACGCACAACTTATCAATATTTTCGTGTTAACCTCATCTTGTTACTTGTTGACAATTATTTCTTAACTTTTAACATTCACACGCACTTATTACTCAATTTTTAATGTTTTCTAATTTAATTTTCATTGTTTCATTTGTTTTGTTTTTATTTTTTTTTTTAAATTAATAGCAATTTTTTTATAAAAGAAATATTTCACTGTTCTACCAGTATTGTTTGTCTAATTACTGCCTTCTCTAAAATATATCTGGGAAATATTAAAATCTAGTTTTTCAAATGGTTCCCATTAATTGTTTCATCACTTAAAGACGCACTTATAAAGTGTTTAATTAAGACTTGGGTATATACATTTTATTTTACTCAAGTTATGTAGGTATCAGCCGCTAATTATTGAAACTGACAAAAGTAACTCGAATAACACTTACAATGTTTGAAAATGGAAAATAATAAATATTTACTTACCAAAGATATTAAATAACCCAACACAATATTCATTTATAGTAAAAGAAAAACAAAAACTTAAACAAAAGTTTTGCGTATAAATTTGACCGACATGCCGCGGTAACCAAGCCTCCAGTGGGTACCAACCACACAAAAATCACCAACATACTAACACAAAATCACCGAACAAATAAATGCGAAAACAAATGAGAAATATGTTTTATCTAATCTCATTTTCATTGTTTTAATTATTGTATATTAAATAACGTACTTTTTTAATTATTTTACCTGAAGACAATTTTAATAGTCAAAGTTCCAATATGTAATTTCACTTCGTTGCTTTTCCTGCTGATATTATATGTCTAATTATTGTCTTCACTGAAATACATCTGGGAAAGGGGATCAAAGTTATTTTTTTATCAGAAAACAGTTTTAATAATAAAATATTTTAATATTTTTAATCTGTAGTAAATATGTAATTTTACTTTACTACTTTTCCTATTAGTATTGTTTTATCTAATTACTGTCTTCGCTGGAATACATCTGAGAAATGGGAAAATATACTTATTCAAATGATTTGCTTTCACTTCTTCATCACCTAAAAGATGTACATATAAAATATTTAGACCTAATGTATTCCTTGGTATTGCCTGTTTAAACCATTGACTTCCTTTTATAAAATAAATACTTAAATAAATATTTACTTTACACAAATTATGTAGGATCAACCGTTAATTATCGAAAACTCTGACCAAAATGTCTGTCAAAAGTTACTAAATAACGAATATTTATCCTAAATAGCAATTTTTTTATAAGCAAAAATATTTCACTGTTCTACCAGTATTGTTTGTCCAATTACTGCCTTCTCTAAAATATATCTGGGAAATAGTGAAATCTAGTTTTTCATATGGTTTCCCTTAATTGTTTCATCACTTAAAACATGCACTTATAAAGTGTTTAATTTAGACTTGGGTATATACATTCTATTTTACTCAAGTTATGTAGGTGTCAGCCGCTAATTATTGAAATCGACAAAAGTAACTCGAGTAACAGTTACAACGATTGAAAAGGGAAAATAATGAATATTTACTTACCAAAGATATTAAATAACCCAACACAATATTCATTTATCATAAAAGAAAAACAAAAACTTAAACAAAAGTAGTGCGTATAAATTTGACCGACATGCCGCGGTAACCAAGCTTCCAGTGGGTACCAACCACACAAAAATCATCAACATTCTAACACAAAAACACTGAAAAAATAAATCCGAAAACAAATGAGAATTATTTTTTGTCTAATCTCATTTTCATTGTTTTAATTGTTGTATATTAAATAACGTACTTTTTTATTATTTTACCTGAAGACAATTTTAATAGTCAAAGTTCAAATATGTAATTTCACTTCATTGCTTTTCCTGCTAATATTATATGTCTAATTATTGTCTTCACTGAAATACATCTGGGAAAGGGGAAAATCTAGTTTTTCAAATGATTGGCTTTCAATTTTACATCACTAAAAAGACGCACTTATAAAGTGTTTAATTAAGACTTGGGTATATACATTTTATTTTACTCAAGTTATGTAGGTATCAGTCGCTAATTATTAAAACAGACAAAAGTAACTCGAACAATAGTCACAACGATTGAAAACGGAAAATAATGAATATTTACTTACCAAAGATATTAAATAACCCAACACAATATTCATTTATCTTAAAAGAAAAACAAAAACTTAAACAAAAGTAGTGCGTATAAATTTAATCGACATGCCGCGGTAACCAAGCCTCCAGTGGGTACCAACCACACAAAAATCACCAACATACAAACACAAAAACACCGAAAAAATAAATGCGGAAACAAATGAAAATTATTTTTCTATCTAATCCCATTTTCATTGTTTTAATTGTTGTATATTGAATAATGTACTTTTTTTATTATTTTACCTGAAGACAATTTTAATAGTTAAAGTTCAAATATGTAATTTTACTTCGTTGCTTTTCCTGCTAGTATTATATTTAATTATTGTCTTCACTGATATACATCTGGGAAAGGGGAAAATCTAGTTTTTCAAATTATTTGCTTCCAATTTTACATCACATAAGAGACGTACTTATAAAATGTTTAGTCTCTGGTATACCTGCCACACATAATATATCTAATTATAAAACATCATTATCAAATGAAACAAATTTGAAATTAACAAATACTATTAACTTATTGCATTCTCTGATATTATCTGTTGAAATCAATGACTTCTCTTTTATAACATTTTTCTTTAAACAAATTATGTGGGTATAAGCTGTTAATTATTGAAGCTGACAACAGTAACTCGAAAAACAGTTAAAATTGAAAATGAAAAAATTGAAAATTTGCTTACTAAATATATTAAATAACGCAACATAATGTTATTATGTTAATAATCGAAAACAAATGAGAATTATTTTTTATCTGATTTCATATACATTGTTTTAATTATTTTATATTAAATGTGTACCAGAAATAAAACAATATTATCATCATCAGGTTATTTTTTATCAGAAAACAATATTTTAATATTTTTAATCTGTAGTAAATATGTAATTTCTCTTTACTACTTTTCCTATTAGTATTGTTTGTCTAATTACTGCCTTCGCTGGAATTCATCTGAGATATGGGAAAATATACTTATCCAAATGATTTGCTTTCATCACTTAGAAGGTGTACTTATAAAATATTTAGATTTTAGAATGTATTCCTTGGTATTGCCTGTTTAAACCATTGACTTCCTTTATAATATTTTACTTTACACAAATTATGTGGGACCAATTGTTAATTATTGAAAATTCTGACTAAAATGTCTGTCAAAAATTAACAAATAACGAATATTTATCTTAATTTAATACTACACTATCCCTCATATGTAGAGCAACATTAGAAATTTTCATTTGTCTTAATAAAAGTATGTTTGATGAAAAAACAATATAATTGTTTATCAATGGGTTTAGTTAGGTTTTTATTAATATTTGAATGTGTCAAAAGTAGAGCAACTTTAAAATAAAACAAGTTTAAGTACATTTAGCCTTCTTTTATTTAGTATCTAGTAGCATATCCATTATTTTTAATAACTTCTAAACACCTTTTCGTCATTGATTTTGGTAGCTTTTCAATATAATCGTTCGAAATTTCTTTCGAGTGATTTTGAACTTCTTCGTTGAGTTCTTTCATATTTGACAGTATTTTGCGGAAAATCGATCACTTTCTTCTCAAAGGTTTTCCATTGGATTGAGGTCTGGATTTTGTGCTGGCCAAGGCATGACACGTACTGTTTGAGAAGCGAACCATTCTTTAACTAACTTAGACGTATGTTTCGGATCGTTGTGGTGCTGGAAAGTTCACCTTAAACTGATGTTACCTTCGTCAAATGGAAGCATATGATTCTAGAGAATGTCACGATAAACAAAGCGATCCTTTGTCCCGTCTAACTTAACCAGTCTCCTATGAAATACCATCAGATTTGAATAATTGGAGCCGACTTTCATCGGAAAACAAAATTGTTTTCCATTTCTCATCAGTCCAGTTCACATGTTCTCTTGCAAATAGTAGTTTCGCTATTCTATAGTTTGCAGAAATGAAGGGCTTCTTTGTTGGTTTTCTACCATAGAGACTAGCTCTTTTTATGGTACTCACCAGCATACTGACTTAGTTTATTTTTTGATATATGCGGGATGCGATGATAAAAGTGTCGCTAACAACAAGCGTTTTTGTTTTCCTGTCCACAGCTCTGTCAGTCTTACGTTTTCTACCTCTTTTGGGAACTCTTTCCAGTGTATTCCTTCTGTTAAAATTGAAAATAGTTCTTGAAATGATCGATTTCTTTAAATTTAAATCTATTGCAATTTTACTCTGTTTTTCACCATTTCGGAATTTTTTTTTCTTGCCATCTTTAGCTTTAGAAACGATGTCGGGCACATAAATAAATAATAAAATCAATTGTATTGAATATAGGGTTTGGTTACTTTAATTATGAACCCTGTCAGAAATAAAATGTTGTATAAAAACTACGTAAATAAGGTACGAGATACGAAATGTATAAACGCTTATTAATTATAAAATTAATTTAAATTAAAAAGAATTGTTCTTTTAACAAAATGATTGTTTTTTAATTTGTTGCTCTGCATATGAGTGATAGTGTATATCAGATCCTTTTCTTTTAAATATGCTTGAAAATATTGAAAATTCAATCAGTCTAAAATATATTCAGATTAATTTTAGCGAAAACAAGACCTATACTCATCATACATCTATGCCTCTATTTCGATATTATATCAACAGGTCGATATCGTTACTAAATATAATATTGTAAACCAAATATTGTAATAATTCTTTAGTATTGGAAGCAAAAACTTATGCAGGTTTCTTCAAAGAACCCTCATTGGGAAGTTCTTTATGTACTTTTCTATAAGAATGACTAAATGAATCAGATTCAACATGTCGCTACTTAATACTTTAATATCTAAACAAAATGATTCTTTTTTATTGTGGTGTTAATTTTTCGTTTTTAATAATATTATTCCAAGCAATAGTTACCGTTGTAGTTTATTTTTATTACAACAAATTTTGTTAAGTGGATTTGTTGATAAAAATACTTTTATCATTCCGTTACATATTTATAATGAATACATTAAAAAACGATTAATATTATTTGTTTCAATTGAATATTAGGAAATTAAAGAACCCTGACAAACCGCACTTGTGAATATGATTTGCAAAACGCGATTCAACGATCCGTTTCGAAGGTTGATGCATTGCATTTCATCTAGAATTGTTTCTGCAATTTGGTAAAAAAACATCGGTTTTCATGCAAATCGTATTTCATCTCGGATGTGGGACAAGTTCGGTTACATCGAGGCTAAAATTCTGATCATAAAGGTTTACGTGTAATAACTGAATAATGATGTGTGTAAAAATTAACCGAATTACACAATGTCATTTGTAAATAAGTTAATATCAATGACGTTGTATTATGTCAACTTGTAAAATAAACAGACAAGAAGAAATCCTTATTATTATAACGATTTATTCGTTCGCTTTTAAATAGGACTGGTAATGTAGTGCGAACGTTTACAATAACAATTATTGTGAAAGTTGTCTATTGTCATTGCATCGATTGAAGCGTGGGTGATACATAATATTATTTATTAATGTACACAAGAGCAACGATATTGTTTTATTGCAATGGAACTCATATGTGTACCATACTTTCTAAGGACCCAAATTGGCACGAACAGTTGCGAAACAAATCCAATTATTAAACGCATTAATTCCCGAGATGAAAATCATTGTGGTTTCTACCTGTTTCTATAAATAAACTAGGTATTGAACGATCATTGATCCGATCTCGTTATCCTTAACGACTCTTTTAATCTGTGCAAGATAGATGTTCGTCCTTGCGTCCTTGAATGTTCAGATAAATATTTACACATGCTTCCGTCTCTCCATTTTTTCATCTTTATTAAAAAACTCCATTACTAAATTAATCTAGCGGTAATCAATTACATTGAGTGGCGTTTCAACAATGTCATCCGGTTGGATCGATAGCTGGGAAAATATATACTACTCATAATAATAGAGTTTTGTACTCGAACGTATTTCATATTGAGCACCAAATTTGTGAGTCGTCGTTTGGTCTTTCAATGATCCACATACGAAATAAATGAATCTTAATTTTTATTTGCTTTACATTTAAGATTAAAGTTCAAGGAATCATTTTATGACTTGTGCATTAAAAACTTTCATTATTTTATAATGTCTTGATTACAAAAAACTCCACTGGGCCCACAACCATCTGATAGCAAGAGCCAAACGAAGATTTGAACGGTTCAAGATCAGAAAGGCCGTTTTAGACAAGCATTGTCCTCGCATTGTGTCGCAGCGTGTAGAAAACCACCCGGAGTGGAAACCCATCAAAGAGATGAAATTAGAGGTGGGGCGGTGCGTTGTGCACCTTTCCGTCCCGCGTGCCGCATGTATAACTAGAATCCCGTATCAAACCGGCCGGAGAACCGTTCCAGCAGCGTTTTGACACCGCAGGAGCCGCAGATAGAACCAGTCAAGTGTCCAGTTTCGTTCGGTAACGCCGGGACGAGAGTCATCCTCCAGGTTCCTATTATGGTGAGTACCTATACGGACAATGGGAATCGTTAAAATATTTATTAATATTTATCGAGTCCCATATTGGTTTTATTACAATTATTATTCAATGTTTGTTTTGTTTATCTACAAGAATATATTCAAGTTAATATCAAATATTTTGCTATCGTTTCTAATATATAAAAATCAAATATTTGAATGTTTGTTAAGTTCGATGGTCCCAACATTTTTCTCAACAAACTGTTAAAAATATAATAATTGTTTTTCTCAACATTATACAAGACAAATGTTTGGATTATTAGTTTACTTTATATATTTAAAACAAATCTATTTTTTATGTTTAAACACATTAATAAAATTTTTTGAATAAATCAATACAGTTTGTTTTTTCAATAAGCAATAAAATTTACATTATTGATAGTGTGTCCATTTTATTAGAAATAAATTTTCTCATTAGAATTACAAATAAAAAAATTATTTTAAAGGTATAATAAACATTTTATGTAATATATTTTTATGTCAAAAAATAAATAAAAAAAATTTAAACACTTATATTTTTATAATTGTAAATTTCCTGCATTTAATGTATTTAATAATACCTGACAAAAGTGACAAAATTATATTTGACCTCTGTTTATTATTACTTACTTATTCATTCACATTTTGTTTCCTAAATTAACAATAAAATTAAATTAAATATCAAATAAATTTTATTACAATGAACTGAAAAAAGTGACTTAATCATAATTTTAAAAGTGGGATAAGTCTATTTAAAATTAAAAAAAAAAAATTATCATAAAAGCACAAGTTACTCACGTTATAAATATTAATTACTTGCCAATTAAACATAATTTGCGCATTTACGTGAAGTCCGTGACACAATAAATCTTTAAATTCAATTATTCATTCATTACCTTCCTTATTAATTACGGCGGTATCTCAACAATATTAAAATGAATTGATAAAAATTAGTTTTTATGGGATTTGTGTGCTCCGAATGCATTTTTATTAGCTTCTTTGAATGGCAATAAATAAAACAAACATCGGAGAAACCTGATGCGACTTTCTACGAACTTTTTGATTATAATTTATGGGTAACCGGGGAATCAATTCAATCGATTCAAATTTATTCGTAGGAAATGCCAAACCACCGTATAATAATATTATGGTGAAATAAGTTATGTTTATTGCAGCATGCGAAATTATCAGTATGTCACAAATCGGGTGTTTTGTATACTATTTGATAATTTCTGACGTATCCTGTTTAAATATCTTAATTATCACTTCCATGTGCAAAAAGCGTTTTCTTAATGAACGTTAAAATCGATTTATTTGTTGATTCCTGATTTATATGGTGGTCGGATGACAGTATCGTAGTGGTCATTTCATAATTTAATAAATATTTACCCACATAAAAACCACTTGGAAGTAGAAAGTCGTGTGTGAATTATCATAAATGGCAAAAAGAAATGTGCCGGTGAAACTGATAGTAAAATTTTCGGAGTCACATTTATGCCGTGAAGTTTACAAAGAATTATAAACGCATTGGAAAAACTTTCTTGTGTTTCTACTTATTAATCTGGTGTTAAAAATTACTCATTTTTATCTCTCTAATATAAAAGAGGTTCTTCTAAATGTTGTTTATTTGTTGAATCAAATGCTGGTCTCGTTGAAAACGTGACGACGACAAAAATCAATAGTTGTTGTTATTCTAACGAGAACGCATTGTGCAACGTTTTGACAAATCAAGTGAAAGTTGCCATTGTTACTGGTTAATTGATGCTGAACTGTATCTGAAAACGGCTAATTGATTTATCCATATACCTCGGCCGTTGAACTATAATTGTTGTATTTGTTTTTTGGGTACAAGTTTTTGCACAACTTATGTAAATTAAATTCTGACGAAGGAAAGTACCGTTCCAAAGAACCGTTTAGCACATTTGCGAATCCTTGATTTATCTTCAGCGAGCGATGACCACCTCTCAAAAGAAAAAAAAAAATAAATAATAATGCACAAACTAAATATAAATGTTTTATTGCTTTCAAACTGGTTTGGGATTTTCGGCGGAAAACTTCAATCATAAACAATAATAAAACACTCGACCTTGATTCAAGTTAACTTGGATGCAACAACAGATGGAATTTTCGTAAAACTTCCGACATTGTCCGGAGTGAAGATTTGTGCGATCAAATTTGCATTGTGCGCAACGACACGAATCAATCCAATAAATTGAGCGATGTCGTCTTAGACGTAAAATCGACCGGTTGACACGCGTTAATTGTTGTTTCCTTTATTAGAACGATTCGAATCGTTCTGTTTTGCTGCGTTTGCGAAACTTTCTAGCTGCTCGAACCTTTATTAATTTAAAAAAAGTGCCACACGACTGCGGACGCCATGAAAACGGTTCAATGTCGGTTCGTTTTAATGTATGTAAGTACACGTTTACAATTTCATTATTTATAATTCTTTCGCACGGTGTTATTGACATTTTACCTTTTTATACGTGTCAGTTGTAATAAGTAGTCTCGGCCGTTGGGGGATTTTTGCATTTTAATTTTTCTATTGTTTAGAACTGTGTTTGTTTCTTATATGAAGTAATATTTAATATATACTGAAATAGAAGATGAGTCAATCGTTAAAAACAATTACAATTTAAGTGAACCTGACATACAAAATTGAATCACTAAATAAAAATTGTTGAATCGGCTGATTTGAAATATTTTTCGACGTACATTTTGCTTAATAAGTATTAATATACCATTCTATAGATTTTGACAAATTTACGTTTCATTTTAATGGTTTTTATTTTTAATATACAATATTAGGATTACTTTAAAATTTAGGAGGGAAAGAACACGAAAAATTAATTGTCACATATTCAATTTCAAAACTTATCAATAATAGTTTTGAAAATGACCGCCAGTTTAAAATGATCATTTCTTTTTCCTCTACAATAAGAAAAAATCAAAGTAATTCCCTTCAAAAATACCGTTATAACTGGTCAGTGTACAGGGTGAACCTAACCTAACACAATTTACTTATTCGTGACGTCAATTTTGTTATTATCAATGAAACACCCTGTATATTTTACTATGTCTATATCTAAACTCAATAGTTTTTGACTTATTAATGTTTTTCCAAAAATTTTGACAGATTGGTGGTCAAACTAAAATGTTTGTAAATCCACCAATTTTGATATTGGAAAGTTCATTTTTTGTATACACGTTGACCAAGAACCACCATATAAGAGGTCACTATACGTACTCCCAAATATTATTCATATATCCATAAACTTCTAATGAATGAGTTAAGCGAATCCCACTGTATACATCCATATGTTCCAATTTAAATCAATTTAATTTTTACTCTAGAAAAAAATTTTCTTCTATTTCTTTTGTGTAAGCTAATACTCTTTAAAAACAATATAAACTTTTCTGTCACTCTTGACTTTTGAAAATAGGTTGACAAACCCTTAAAATTATTCGTTTTAATTTTTTAACACAATTACAGAAAATGGAGAAAATACTATGCACATTCCTGCTGTGCATATTGGCCGTAAACGGCTATCGCCTTCCAAGAAGCGTCTATCCTGAAAATTATAACCTGGAAATCCTGTCCCATTTGGGCGAAAAGGACAATTTCGGCTTCGATGGAAACGTCGCCATCCAAACACACTGCGTGCAACCGGCCGACAACATAACTCTGCACACCAAAGACCTTACCATCCTCGACAAAGATGTAACCGTTAGCGACATCTCCAGCAACGATCGACAGGAACAGAAAGTCAGCAAGATCGAATTCGATAAAAAGAACGACTTCATCATCATCCACTTGGAAAAACCATTGAAAGAAGACCACAAATACGAGATCAAGATCAAGTTCAACGGCACCTTGAACGACGGCCTTGCAGGTTTCTACAGGAGCAGTTACATCGACAACAAAACCAAAGAGAAGAGATGGGTCGGTGTGACGCAATTCGAGGCGATCAGCGCCCGTATGGCGTTCCCCTGTTTCGACGAACCCGAAATGAAGGCCACCTTCGACATCAGCATCGGCAGGAAAGAAGGTCTGACCGCCGTCAGTAACATGCCCCTAAAGGAAACCGTTCCGGTGTAAGTCACATATTTTAATTGCTCCGCTTCAGTGGTGTCAACATTTTGATTTTAGGAAAGAGAAGGAGGGATGGTTCTGGGATAGGTTCGATTCGTCAGTGCCGATGTCCACATATTTAGTAGCATTTTTAGTGTCAGATTTCGAGTTTAGAAGCGGCGAGCCGACCAAAGACAGCAACGTCACCTTTAAAATCTGGGCCAGAAAAGACGCAATAGATCAGGTAATAAATCTCCACATAATTCCACACTAAATTCAACATAAATGAAATATTTTAGGTTGAATTCGCAAGAGACATAGGTCCTAAATTCCTGGAATACTACGAAAAGTTCTTCGATATTAAATACCCATTACCGAAACAAGATATGGTGGCCTTATCAGATTTCAGTGCCGGAGCCATGGAGAACTGGGGCCTGATTACCTACAGAGAAGCTTACCTTTTGTTCGATCCTAAAGTCTCATCTAAAACCAGTCAACATTCGATTGCCAGCGTGATTGCCCACGAACTAGCCCATCAATGGTTCGGCAATCTGGTCACGATGAAATGGTGGACGGACCTGTGGTTGAACGAAGGCTTTGCAACTTATATGGCCGCTGTGGCTGTCGACAATTTGTTCCCACAGTGGAACTCTTTAGAAGAGGAGGCTGCCAGTGATTTGTTAAGCGTTTTCTCCTTTGATTCATTAAAGAGCTCGCATCCTGTTTCGGTACCGATAGGCGATCCCAAAGAGATCGACGAGATTTTCGACACCATTTCGTACAAGAAAGGTTCGTCAGTTATAAGAATGATGATGATGTTTTTGGGCGGTGAAGTGTTGAGAAAAGGTGTGAGCAACTATTTGAAGGAACACGAGTACGGAAATGCTGAACAGGACGATTTGTGGAAGGCTTTAACTGATGAAGCCCACAAACAAAGAGCTTTGCCGGATAATTTGACTGTTAAAGCTATTATGGACAGTTGGACGGTACAAACTGGTTACCCAGTTGTTAATGTTATCAGGGATTACAAGGGAAAAACTGCCAAACTGTCACAGGTAAAACTATTCACTTATTTTTTTTAGAATGTGTAAAAAATGTTGATTGTTTTAGAAACGATTCTTGAAAGACGTAAGCCCAAAGGATCAGGAAAAGTCTTGCTGGTGGGTACCAATAACTTACTCGACGAAATCTGTGCCCCACTTTAACGAAACCGTTCCCAAACACTGGCTTTCATGTCCTCTTGAAGACACACTTCTCGAAGATGTTGCAGGTGAAGACGAATGGGTTATTTTTAACAACAAAATTGGAGGTAAAAATAATTAAATTCAAATAAGTTGTTTGGTATATTATTCCCATTTTCCAGGAATTTACAAAGTAAACTACGATGAGGACAACTGGAAACTCATAACAAAAGCTTTACAAGAAGAAGACGTGAACATAGTGGACACCTTGAACAGAGTACAATTGTTGAGCGACGCTGGTGATTTGGCTTTCACTGGAGATTTGAAATACAATATCTTCTTCGACCTCGTCAAATATTTAGAACGAGAAGAGAACTATCTACCATGGAAAACCGCCCTCGGAAAAATCTCCAAAATCGATAGTTTCCTGGAGAAGAAACCGATCTACGATGAATTCAAGGAATACATGAAACAACTTCTTACTCCAATCTACGGAAAGGTAGGCGGATTTGAGATCATCAAGGCCAAATCCGACTTGCTCCAACTCATCAAACTGCAAATCCTCATTACAAGTAGATCGTGCCGCTTCGAGGTAGAAAATTGCGTGTCTGAGGCCAAAGAACAGTTCCAGAAATGGATGAAAAACGCCGACAAAGAAAATCCGTAAGTACAATCACCCAGAATCATTTCCTTTTACACTTACGTATAAAACCATAGAATCGCTACGGATGTGAGGAACGTCGTCTACTGTACTTCCTTGAAACACGGTGGCAATGAAGAGTGGGAATTCCTGTGGAAACAATACCAAAACTCGAATGTGGCGACGGAGAAGAGTTCGATACTTTCCGCCTTGGGTTGTACCAAAAAGGAAGATCTTTTACAGAGATACTTAGATTGGAGTTTGGACAAGAGTTCCGGCATCCGAGTACAAGATATCACTCAAGTATTCGCTGCTGTAGCCAGAAACGAGGTCGGTTTCCCGCTTGCCAAGAAGTTCTTCTACACGAACCTCAAGAAAATCGCCGAAATGTACTATTGATATAATAATTTTAGAATATTTTCGTGACGAGTTTTGTTTTAGATTGCAACCAAATAGAAAGATCGGTCGTTACTTGACTTCGATAGGAAACCAAATTGATAACGAAGAAGAGGCTGCAGAGGTGAGACTTTTTTGATTTGAAAAATTGTTTTCAATCCAGTTATTTAAATGTGATTGAATTTCAGTTCAAAAAAGTGATTGAGGAACACAAAGAAGAACTGGCAGCGGCTAAGAAGAATCAGGAACAAGCCCTGGAAACAATACAGGTTAACATTCAGTGGCAGAAGAAACATGCCGATGAAATTAAAAATATTTTGCCTAAATATTATAAAAAAATATAATTGTTAAGTGTAAATAAGTTTATTTGTAATAAATAGGATAATTATTATTATTATTTAAAAATATAGTAGTTTTATTTCCGGTTGTCATTTAAAAATCACTATGGAGAAAACTAAACAATAAAAGTGTCTTTCTTCATAATGTTGTCAATTGTAACTAAATTGGAAACACGTATTTCAGTCAGTCGTTTTAATACTCAAGACCATCACACAAAAAGTAGACGCAATTAACCCAGAACCCACAATTTTAATTTAACTGGTTTTATATAATATCGTAAGTATTAACATTTTATTACGTATAATTTTATTGATTTAAATATTCATTATCTTACATGACACTGTCATACTTATAACCCAACTTTTTATTCCAATAAATTAGTTTTTTTATATATACTATTATATTTTCTAAGAGGATTATCAACAAGAAGCTCATTACCTTTGTATCCTATTCAAAATTGAATTTAATTAACGTTGCTGAGGTACTGTTTCACCTATGAAAATAATTTTATTAACAATGTTAATATTAAAAAATACATTTTTTTGTTTTTATCCTTTAAAATAGTATATAACTTAATATTTAAACTAAGGTAGAAAGGTAATATGTTGTAAAACCGACAACAGTTTTACATTAAATTTCAATAAATTCAATATGTTAAATGTGCTTCTTCGTGCCAATTCGTTTCATAAATAAATCTTGAATATTTCTCTTTGGTCCAAACACTCGCGAGTATGCATTAAGGTCGTGTTATTTTTTCAATGGTAGGGGAGCTGAGGCGTGCCTCTAGCCAATGGGATAACTCCAAATGCCGACACATTCGGCGATTCTTTTGTTTCAAAAACTACTTGATCCTGTGTGGCCTATACTATAATATAATAATGTGTCTCACCAGACTCAAGCCTCACGAACTGCCGTTGCTTCTTTGTTTAAAAATATATCTTTCTACACAAAAAAAGTAATAAGTCTTCGATGCTTGCCCCCTCTTTCGGACAAAAGTATAACTATGTACCGAATTTTGTTAGATTTCTTTGTACCATTGGTTTTCTTTTATTTCATTTCAGAATTTTTGTGTATTTAATAGTCAACCATCAGTTTTTTACTAGGACTATTTTGGTTTTAGACAGGAAATGAGGTAAATTAAAAATTACTGACTAACAACAAATCGAAATTAATTGGTTGTCAGGTTTTGTGTCAAGTTGTAAAATAGATGAGTTTGAATGGCAATTTCTGGATTAAAAAGTGACTAATGCATAGTAAGTTCGAATTTTCACAACTCTTAGACGGTTTATTTGCTAGAAAAGAAACAGGTAAAAATTTCAATAGTTTAAATTCGAATTTTCGCGCGGTTTGTGGGGCGTATGTTTAGTGTTTTTTATTTTGGCGCTGTCTTCTACGATTCCCAAGTCGTCAAACTGGTAAATGTAGACAGTTGGAAATTTCAATAATGTTTAACAATAACCGAAATAAAACTACACGCTAGTTCAGTTCGCAACAGCCACACAAATTACACATGTAAGTCGTAACTGACCTAACCGGCAATCGACCGGATAAAATGGGGGCAAGTCTGGCATTGATTTGAATATTTTGTAGGTTTACTCAAGAAGATGACAATTCTGGAGAATGACGTGATACCTATGCGCAACAAATTGTCCATAACGCAGAAGCATTACCAGAATGATAGCTTGAAACGAAAATTGTCAGGCCACGAAGGTAACCAAGCACCACCCAAGAAACCCCTGTTTGACATGAACGGCTACCGGACCGACCAGCGCCGAAACGGGGACCTCTTCCAGGAATCTCCCGTCTCCACTCTATCCAACATGGGCAATACATGTTTCTTGAACAGTGTATTGTACACATTGAGATTTGCCCCAACTTTTTTACATAACCTGCACCACTTGATGGGCGATCTGACGCTTGTGAATACGCGCCTCAGCCAGCACAAGGCCAAAACATCATCATTGGGGAGGAATGTGAGTGCCATCACCGGCCCTAGTTCCAGGAGCACCAGCAGCAAAGATCTTCTGTCACTGGGAAATTGTGATGTGATACCCAAGACGAAGGTGCAAATTGTGACTGAAAAACTGCATGAGCTGTTTGTAACAATGCACAACTTAGAAATTAAGGAATCAACTGAGGCTTATCAGCCAGTTGCATTGTTGCAAGCTGTCAGAGATGCCAACTCCATATTCGAAGGCAATCATCAACAAGATGCTCATGAACTGCTTGTCTATCTTTTAGATAACATTAGGGAAACTTGTGATATACTAACGCAGCAGGTCCAACTCAACCCAATGCTGTTGACTGAAACGGAGCCGCTACCGTCCAACAACAGCAAATTGTGGAGCGTTAGGAAGTCCTGGAAGAAAAATTACAATAAGAAAAAGGACGGTAAGAACGTGAAGGAATCGATAAACGAGGAACAGGTGAACGGCACCAGCACGCCGGACACAGACGACACTGGTTCGTGCGACGGCAACGGCGAGCCGGTCAAGAAGAAAATCGGCTACAACTTCGTGGCGGAGGATTTCGAAGGCATAACATTAAGAAGAACGAAATGTTCGGAGTGCGAAAGTGTGACCGAGCGAAAGGAGCCGTTTTACGACATCCCGGTGCCGATCTCCACGAAAGAGGACGACAATAACGATCTAACTGCCAGCGACATATACCGTAGAGCGTGTGTCACCACCGAAAAACTCTGCGAATCGAACAAGTACCTGTGCGACAAGTGCAAGAGGTACAACGAAGCCAGCCGGGAAGTGCTGTTCGAACGGCTACCGAATATTATGGTGCTGCAACTGAAGCGCTTCACGACGACCACGGCGGGCGTGCAGAAGGTGAACACGTTCCTGCCAACGCCGCTGGAGTTGGAGTGTTTCTGCGAGGGCTGCTGCAAGGTGCACGAGCGCATCAAACATGACAACCACAGGCAGAACAGTGAGCAGGAGAAGCCGATGCATCGCTACCAACTGTGCTGCGTGATCATGCATCTGGGCGGCACCATGGCGTCCGGCCACTACATCGCCTACGTGAAGGCCTCCGATCACCTGGACGATTACGCCGATTGTGCCCGCGATCTGCCGAAGGGCAGCTTGTCGGCGAGCAGCAGCGAGAAGGCGTTGAACTTCCTCAAGTACCTCAAGCCGAGAAGCATCACCAACTCGCTGATCGACAAGAATGGTCTGTCGTCTAAGTCGGTCATGAACGGTGTGAGGATGTGCAAGAGCGTCGAGTGTTGCGGCGTCAAGGTGAACAAGAACGTGGTCGAGAACCTGGTGAATAACTACACGAGGAAGCCGAACGAGTACTGGTCGAACGAGGCGCCCCAGGTGGACGATGTTTGGCTGGAGTGCGACGACGAGAACGTGCGGGCGATCACCAGTCAGGAGTTCGAGGAGGAGCTGAGCTTCAAGCCGAACTCCACCTCGACCCCGTATTTGCTCTTTTATGCCAAGATAACTGACCCGTATATTGAATAATTTCTGTTCGGACGGTCGTTAGTGAGTACAAAAAAAAATGTTTTTAGTGATTAAATGTGATATCACAAAATTATAAATTGAAATGTTTACTGTACCTATCTGGATAAGTATATGGAAATGGAGTTATTCGTCGGCGTATAGGGCGTCGTTTGTTTGTCTCTCGAAATGCATTGTTCACGTATATATTTATATCTTTCTGTAAATTATATAAAATGAGCTTTATCGGTCATACCAATATAAATCACTCTGTATTTTGTAAGTGAAGCACTAGATACAATTGTTTTTGTTTGCAAAAATCATCAATAAATTATATATTTTTATTGTTACAAAGTATTATCAAAATTGTTAGTTCTGTAAATTACATTGTAGCACATTGTAACGTTGGCTAACATGTTGTTATTTCATTATAATAAATTAAACATTCACAATTTTTCTATGATATGAATATTTTCTTTAGGACTGTTCAAAATATTTTAAAGCAGTGGCTGAAAGTAAGTAAATTGCACTGTTTTAAAACACATGAATTGATATATTTCTTCATCGCAATTTTTAATTAATATTCATAAAATTGTATGAAAATTAAGTCATACATAGGATTATGATTATTATTAAGTTTTTTTACTGCGTTTATAGGAAGCAATTTGTTTGTTTTTTCATTGTTTCAATTAGTAATTAGTAGAGTACTTCTAAGATATTTTTCACATAAATGAGACACCTCATTAATTCATTTAGAATGTTTATTTACTTTTATATTTTGATCAGTTGATAACGCCCCAAATGAGAATATAATTATCCTTTAATTTTATTTTTAAATTTTTTGGTCGCACAATCCCCCAAAGTCGTAACCTATCTAGTGTTTCAATTACAATTAATTAAATTTCTCATGTAAATGTAACTAAACTGTAATTGAACGAATAAATTCATTGTGTTACAAGAAAACTACGAATCTCTACTTTGTTTATTTTTTTTTTTTTTTGGAGTTAAATTGGTATGACACAAACTTTGACCAGTATTAAATATTGAATAGTTGATAGATTTGTGTAAAATATTTGCCTAATTGTGTCGTTGGACGGTGCGCGCGTAACACTCGACCACCCGCCCGTAAATCCGCCCGCCCCGTCGAAGGACCGAACTCGTGATACTAGTTTAAATTGAATTCGTTGAAACAAAACTTAATTCATTATAAGGATCACTACATTCCGCAATTTAAGTTTTTTTTTTTGTTGTTTTGATCGATTTCACAGACCAACCGGAGGGATGAAAATACCCTCCGGATTGTCGTCGAACGTTTTGGTGTCATGTGGTGATTAAATGTTTCATGTGGCTGGCCTAAAGCTGTTCACAATTTGTACGATTAATTTATTTTCTTACCTGCGAGATTCGAGTGATTCTTTGCTGCACTTGTTTTGTGTGTTTTAACATTTTCTGACTTCCAAAATTTCTTTGTTAACATAGTTATTACTAGTTATATCATTGTTAATCACAAATACGATTGAGAATAATAAGTAATAAAGAAAAACTATTATAGAATAATGACATACGTCTTTGAGATTATATTTATATTGTTGAAATTCTTATTTATGCTTTTGTAAATTGTATATAATGTAATGTACAATTTCCATAATCATATGATGCAGCTCTGATATGGATTATTAGTCAATGTATTGTATATATGCTGTAACGAGTATACTATATTCAAAATTGAGCGAGCATCGCATTTGTGAATGTTTAATATTTATAAAGCTAGTTTGTATTATATAATAAAATTTGACACTTCAATATTTTTGTGGGTATTTTTTATTCCATTTTCCATGACATAAAGAAAAACACTTATATTAAAATCATATATTTTATGCAATATAAATAACAAAATAAATTAAGTAGCACTTAGATACATATTAAAAAATATACATTGCATTCAAAATTTAACACATACACAAACTGACGTCTTCTAAAAATGTGAGATGCTTCAATTGTAACGTCAAATAAAAATATAAAAACTATGCTATATAAACCTATACAAGTGATATCAATTAGTTGAATATAGGAATATAACGCGTGAGTCTTATACGTTGTATATACAGGATTGACTAACTACGTGATAGAATTAAATACTGTGTAAATTTTAAAAGTCGTAATTGTTTTTGTGGTCGCTCAACCATTTCTCCACATTGTCGTAATTTTTATCCATCCATTCGACGTTCGCTTTTATCTTTTGTATGGCACTGTCGAACGCCTGGGTGGTCGTACTGATATTGTCTTTGATGCTATCCCTGAATCGAATAAACTGAAACCCATCCAAATTAGAATAATCAATTTACCCGAATAATTTTGTACGTACTTCTTCCAATTGGAATTCTGTGTTCATATTTGGCGCTAGAGATTTAATCATTTTAGCTAAAATGTTAAAACCATCGCCATACCTAAAAACCACAATGGGTAGATTAATATTTAGTATTTTGATCTGTCTGTGGTTACTCACTGTTCTTGCAGTTTGTTCCAGTTACGTCTTAAAAAGTCGAAAGCGAGTGTCGTACCGATTTTGTTACGCGACACCGAGGCAAAAACCCTATCAGCATCTTGTATCCTAATACTGGAATTTTCATCAATCAATTTATCCAAATATCTACAATAACATTGAACGTGTGAGCCCAATTAGGTCTGTTAAACTACGAGCTAAAGCCTATCTATTTTCTGATATTTTTATCTAGTTTGACTACTTCACACACACAAACCTGTTAAATCCATATCTTAGAATCTTATTAGAAATTAACACAGTTAACTTGAACCATTGATTCGTTTGGGAAGAAGTAAATTAGTTAAAGTTTTGATTCGTTTACCTGGAGAGAAGCCATGACTCTTTGGTACAACCTAAAGCGTCCAACAGGACGTTTCTTTCAGCTGGAATTTGGGTAGCCAAATACTGATCGTAGGCAAAGTTCCATTCGAATCTGTTTCCCTCCCTTATGGCTGTACAATAAACGATTTCCCTCAAATTCGGTGGAATAACTCTAAAACAAGTCGATTACAGTCTAATTGAATCAATATTTATGTAAATTACTTTTTTCCGCCGGTGGCCATCCAATCTCTGTACATTCCTCTCGCTTCGTGCACACACTGTGACTCTGAACTTTTGCAGGACCAATTCAGAACAACTGTACGTATCCTTTTGGTCAGATAATCATCACCGTTATCGGTCAAGTCTACCAGTCCGTAAGTATTTCTGAAAATTGTTTGATGGAACTCCTGAAACCGTACTTGAATTATTAAACTACCCAAATCAAACACTCGTGGACTTACCTGAAAAAGACCGAAAGCTGGTGTGTTGGACAGAATGTTGTAAAGGAACAATAATTTGTTCAGAGCAATCATAGTAGGAACGAAAATAACGTACATATCTCTCGTAGCCATAACAGAAATCATTCTCAAGGGTATATCATAGGATAGGAGGTTGGCTCGAGCCAAATCCATCGAATCACTGATCAACTGAGCTCTAATCAAAGGATCTAGTTTCATAATATTAGTGATTAAAGCCCGCCAGTTAGTTTCATCGTAATTCACGATGTAGTACCCGGATTGGTTCATGTTCAGCAAGTACCATTCATTGAAATTTAGATCTGTTGTTGTTGATTTTTCCCCGCGTAACCAAACCGAGGGTTTCGTTTCGTTGAAATTCTTTTGCAGATCGGTTGTTATTGAAATCGGCACCCACCACGTGGCATCATGCTCTTCGGAACTGGTGTACAGGAACCGTTTCTAAGAAAAACATTGTTAAATACTAAAACAACCTAAGAACATTGGATATTTTACCTGAGAAATGGTTAACGTTTTTCTTTTGCGGTCGGCTATGGCAGTGATCACAGGAAATCCGGGCTGCTCCGTCCAACTGTCCATAATAACTTTAACGGTGTCGCTCTCGTTTAACACCTTCGCTTTGTGTCCCTCCTCGGTTAAACTCCTGAACAAATCGTCCCTATCGGCGTTGCCGTACTTGTATTGGTTCAGGAAATTGATCAGGCCGTTCTTGAAAGCTTGCTCACCGAGGAAGTGGTTCATCATGCGGATGAGGCAGGCTCCTTTGGCGTACGAGATTTCGTCGAAAGTCTGGCGGATTTGGCGGCTGTTTGTGACGGTGAAAGAGATCGGCCTGGACGACTCCAAGGCATCGATATCGAAGGCCCTTGCTGTCTCTGAAGATATGAATTCGTCGATGATTTTCCAATTGGGTTTCACCTTCAAACAACCACAATAACACATCAAAATAAATTGTGCTTTTACTTGATCGTATTCTTACGTGATTGATTCCAAGGTACTCCAAGTAAGTGGAGAAGCCTTCTTTTAACCAAAGATCGTTCCACCATTTGGGAGTGACCAAGTTTCCGAACCACTGGTGGGCGATCTCGTGCCCCAACACCAAAGCGATAGAAGTCTCTTGTTCAATGGTTGTGGTGGTGGGGTCGTATAGCAAACTACTCTCCCTAAACGTGATCAACCCCCAGTTTTCCATGGCGCTGAAACCGAACTCGGGCACCGCCACGATGTCGATTTTAGGCAACGGAAACGAGATGTTGAAGTAGTTTTCGAAGAACTTCAAGATTTTCGGAGCCAATTCATTGGCGTAAGCGGTCTGGTGCAGCAGATGAGGTTGCGACCAAACTCTGATGAAGCTGTCTTTGGGGCTTTGCGTCTCGATTTCGCCAACTATGAACGCCACTAAATACGTGGACATTTTCGGCGTCACCGGATAATGATCCCAATACCAATCTTTTTTCTCCACCCTAAAATAATCGGAATGTATTTGAGTGGGATGAAATAATATTAAATTACATTAGGTCGGTGTTGTTCAAAGGCATGTTGGACAAGCTGATCATGGTTGCTGGCCTGGCGATGCTGATGGTGAAACGGGCCTTAAAGAAGGGCTCGTCGAAACATGGGAAGGCCCTCCTTGCATCTGTTGGGGAGAACTGGGTACTTGCAGCATTTCTAAAACATTTCAAGTAAATAAATAGCATAATCATCTTTGCGACTTACTTTTTGATATTGTTGATCTCATCGTTGTATGAAATCTCGTAAAAGCCCTGCAGATGTTTGTTGAGTTGGCCATTAAACTTCAGATCCAATAAATATTCCTGGCCTGATTTTAGTGTGTCTCCCAGTGTTATTTTATATCTATGACCTTCGATATATTCTTGGTTTTTGACAGGGAGAGTTTTAGCATCCTTGGTCTTTACGACAACTGAATCCTCATCGATTTTGATCTCGTTTAGATGAAAGATTATGGACCTGGTGTCTTCTACTGCATTCAGTGTTATCGTCACCGTTCCTGTTGTTTTTGAGTTGTCGAAATCTGGGATTATTTGGATCCTGTATAAGAAATAAATGTGATGTAAATCGCAGACAATGTATATTCAAACAAGCGCCCACAATCTAGCTTTTTGTTCGTTGAAACAAACAACGATCTGCATAAAACTAATTGTGTGAGTTGGCATTTACGATGGTATTTCTCTGCGTGGTGTAAAATTAAATATTTATGCGATAACGGCACGACATAAAAGTATTATTGACCGACCTTTATAGTCCGTTTCCAAATTGTTGGTTAAATGTACGAAATTTAAAAACTGGATTCGGTTCATTTATTTAATACTATGTACATTTGTCGTATGAGGAAAGGTTTTAAAAAAATAAACCAAAAAGAGGATGTTTACATCATCCCGATTATTGAGACACACACCAAAAAAATAGTGAGAGCACATGTTGGCTTTTTGAACATTCGCCGAAAATACAAAAACACATTATTAAGTGGCTGTTACATCAACGATTTATCACCGGGTCGAATAACGCCAATAAATATGGATTCACTCGTTGGTGATTCACTACGATCAAAGAAGTCGAAAAACATAAATATTTGAAGTTGGACTCTTCATTTACGTGGTTTTTAAAGTGTATAATTAGATCGTGTAATCGAAGTGCTTAAGTAAGTTTACATAAAAGTGGATTTGCCTTATGTAACAGCCGGTTCGTCGACCTTAAACTTGGAATTACATGTTAAATATTTATTCGTCTACGTCAATTTTTTCTTAACGCAAGATTTCTTAAGTCATTCGTTGCCTGACTTGAATTTAATAAACTGTAAACCCGTTCACTTTCGGCAGTCAAAAGGAGGATGTAACAAATTGTTACACTTTTAAAACTTCCCAGGTGCTTCTAAACAAATCGAAAATAACTGAAGACCTAGTTAAACGGAATCCGCGGAAGCAATATTTACATTGTCGAAGCGAAAATAGATCCCGTTGATAATATGCAATAACTTAACGCTTTCATATTTTGTCGCCCGCAGTTTTTTGGCCCAATTCTACCCCGTACTATTATTAAAGATGACTCCTGTGTTCTTGACCTTTCCGGTTGCACACCTGACCCAATTTCCTAAATTTATTAGGGCAACCGTGCACATTTTACGAGTAAACGTATCCTGACGTTTCCTTTCCATTTAGGCGGACTAATCCAAACAATTATGTTGATATAATTAGCTGCGTACGTCCGAATCGGTTATAATAACTATTTATAGACTCCTCACCTATAATGTGTGGGTAACAAACTCCTGGGTAACCTCTCGTCGATTTCGTCCGATTTAAGTGCCCCATTAGAGTTTGGATTGCTGGCCATCAATTTTCCGGGTGCGTCCATTTTCATTTCACTGCAATCACCGCGTGGCACGGTGAAGAACACGACAAGTCCGACTAGAACGGCGAGCAACACGGCACCGATCGCCATCAGGGTGCAAAGGGGTTTCGAGATGTGGACGCCCTTTTCGGAATTTTGGTTCACCGTGTACTTGTTGTGTTTGTGGTTGTTTTCCAGGTCCGCGGACGCTGGAACACCTGGAACAAGATCATATTTTTCATGTCTATGATCTGTCAAATTTTGACAGGGAATAATATAAGTAGGATGTCCTTTAACTAATTAGTCATTTATGATAGAAACTTGGGTCATTCAAAACTTAATAATAACTGAAATAAGAGTTAACAAACAACTTAGGATTTTATTTTAGATTTTATTCTATAATGTGCATTTTAAACAAATTTTGGTGGGTTGTTTAAGTAGAGAAGTCTAAAGAAGTACCTTATACGATACTTCGTGTACTTCAAAATCGTTGTAACTTTTATATTTCTTTTATAAAAATATAGTTTGCCCAGTATTTGTAGTCGAAAAAAGTTATCCCTTAAATATCTCATTAATTCTCAAAAATTGTACATTGTTGTAATATATTAATCAATTCGATAACAAAATTGCTAGATAAATAATCATTTTCTGAAAAATCTCAATAAATTACGTCATTATTTGTCTGAAAATAAATAGTCGTCCAACAAATTTTTATTAGAATATTGAATTAATAAAAATATTGCAATAGATGGCACATTATTCAATTCACTAAATGTAATAATTTAAATCAAAATATCTCGAAAACTGACGCTGTAGGAGATATTTATAAGATTTACCTTTCCCTACTAAAAGGACTGCATAGACAATAGTTTTATAAAATATTAAGATATTTCAAGAAATAAAAAAAAGTTATTAACTTTTGAATTTAAATTTAATTAAGGGACATCTAAACATCTTAAACAAAACAATTAAAATAAGTAAATATACATTGATTTGTACAAATACACTTTAAAAAATCATTTCGGCTAACAATGACTCACCCCCTTAACAAAATTATGTACCAAACAGAATAGAACAAAAATCACTAAACGCACTTAATTAATCAAATAATTTATGGTTTTATTAGTGGTTTTTCAAGTGGGAAACTGCATGATAGAAGTTCAACGACTGAAAGCACGAATCAAAAACCTGAAGTACTTGATTTCAAGATTCTACAACGCAACCATTTCTTGCCATGCATTTTTAAAATGCGTGGTTGAGAAAGTGGAATCCGTTGTGTGCATTTTAATTTTCGGTTGTATTTTTAAAATTGACACGAGCATAAATTTTATGTGTCACGATTTTAAAATTGGGTCGCGTTCATTAATATTTTATGCGAGCCATTTTAAATATAAAATATTGCCGACGACAATGACCATATTAGTTTTAATGTCTTGGTTTTAATTGGGTGAATTGGGGATTAGATAATCGTTGACCGTTTTCATAGCATAGATAATTTTATTACGTAAAACTGACGAAACCGGGAAACTATAAAGCTCATTCCAATGCTGGGGGTGACGGTTAATGAGCATTGTCACGCTCTTCAAGAGGTTTGTATTAAAATAATTAGCTGGCTGACTCATTGTTTTCTATTAAAAAATCCAATTTGCCCAATAAAACCTAATAGAATGTTATTAGACTTATCTATTGGGTGAAGTAGAGTCAATTCGTTGATTTGGAATCTTTATTGTTATATGGGCGCATAAATTAAACAGGCAAATATTTAAGAATCAATTTTGGACATACCTTTTGCATCTGCTAGCATAATTTAGGAATTTTATAACAATTATTCTTGTAGTCAAAACTAAACTGTTTTGTTAATTTGATACTGGCTAATGTTTATGATATGAACACGATTTTTCATCAGCAAATACGTTTTATTGTTTTCGTATATTTCAACAATTTGTCTCATACATGAGGACCAAAAATATATACTGAACGGAGAAAGGTATTGATTTTTATAACAATTGTAACTTGGATTGAACCACTTTTCTAGTTTATTTTGAACAAAATTTCATTTTCTGATCGCCGGTTATTTTCAATGAAACACTGTATATTTTAGGATTTTTAAATTTTACACGTAATTGTAAGTTATTGATTTTTTTTTCAAAAAAATTTGACAGATTAATGGTTTAACTAAAATATCTATAAACCATCAATTTTAATGGTAGAAAAGTCATTTTTAGCATATACGTTAATTAAGGACCATCTTATAAGAAACCGACATTACTAATCTCAAATTTTATACAGGGTGTTCGTCATTTATTTATAATTTTGTGCATAATTGTATTTAAAATTAATATATTAAATTGAATATAAAAAAAATTTGTCACTTTTGCTGAAATCAGAAATGAAATTGAGATAAAAATAAATGCCAAGTTTTAAAAAATTTGAAGTAGTTTAATTTAAAATTTCCAATCAGTACCATTTCTCTTTCTTCTTAAACTTCTAATGATTAAGTTAGATGATTCACTTGCATAATTTGAAATGTAATAAAATAAAAATAAAGCATTAAAATAATTATAGAAAGACAATGTCAGTGTTTTACTTCTTATAGTTAAAATTAGCAATAAAAATAGTTTTGTATTTAAACAATATATTAACTTAACTCAAATATTATATAATACAATTAATTACATAAAAATTAATATGTTTTTGAGATTATTAAAAATAAAGAAGAAGTTATTGATTTTTTTTAAGCTTTGACAGATTGATGGTTTAACTAAAATATCTATAAACCATCAATTTTGATGGTGGAAAAGTCATTTTTAGCATATACGTTAATTAAGGACCATCCTATAAGAAACCGACATTTTATATAGGGTGTGTACGTCATTTATTTATAATTTTAGCATTATTGTATTGAAAATTAGTATATTAAATTGAATATAAAAAATTTGATTTTTGCTGAAACCAGAAATGAAATTGGGATAAAAATAAAATTTGAAGTAGTTTACTTTAAAATTTCAAATCAATACCATTTATTTCCCTTTCTTCTTAAACTTCTAATGATTAAGTTAGATAAATCACTTTCATAATTTGAAAATAATTATAGAAAGACAATTTCAGTATTTTATCTCTGAATTAGCAATAAAAATAGTTTTGTATTTAAATTAACTTTCAAATATTATATAATACAATTAATTACATAAAAATTAATATATGTTTTTGAGATTATTAAAAATAAAAGAAAATAATTACCAAAATTTTAAAATATTGAAAAATTGTATAAAATCATTTATGTGTAGGAAAATAAAATTTATAAACCCAAATTATTTCGTTTTTTTATATTAATTATTTTTAAGGAGACAAACACCTGTTTTAAATCTCAATCAAGTTTGAAAAAAATAAAAAATAATAAAAAATACATAAAATTAAAAATAGCTCCAACTCACAAATGGAAGAAAAAAAATGAATTTACCTGTGTTCCCGTAATATCCGACCATGTTCTCGTTAGACCCTTGCGTCCCGCACGCGTTTTCGTCCCACTAATTAGCGTCGTTAATTAACACATTTTCGACGTCCCGTCAATTTCGCACGGGACACGAGCCACACGCCGACTGAACCGGGTTTCAGCGCGTCAACGTTCCAACCGGAAGTGTCTTGATCCCGGCTCGCACGAAAACAATCCCGCGACTCCGTGTCGATTTAGCCCCAGATCGGACTGAAATTACGCGCGCGATGCTTTTGACAACTGAAACTGAAATGTTGTTTGGTTTTGTGTTGCGGTTGTTCTCGGGAAATGATGACAAAATTTTATTTTCGTACGTCCCAAAATATTATCTTTTGATGTTTGGGCTTGCTAAAGAGCGGCGTTTATTGTGCTCCTTTGTTTTAGAAAATTGTTTAAAAAATCTAAATATGATTACTTATTCTATTGTTTTGTATATTAAAAATTACATCTAAAGAAAATTACATTAAAATTAATTATAATTAAAAAGAGGAGTAATTTAATTTATGTATGTATTAAAATTAATAATAATAGAGACGACTATTTTATGTGTAAAACATGTATGTAAATTGAGAAATTGAAAAAAATAAATAACTCTTAAAATCATTTTAATTTATAAAATAAAACCATTATAATATATATAACCCCAATCAATGTGTAAAATCTACAGAATTAAGAAGTATATAATACACAAAAATGTATTATTTTTATATAAAATGCATAAATTTTTAAGTTATGAGATTTACAAAATTTTATTTATATTATAAATTTAATAATTAAAAAAATAAATTAGTTATTTTATGAACAATATAAAGAATTTAAAAAATATAAAATAACAAATATTTTAAAATTCATAAAATGAAATGAATTAAACACAGAAATTCCATAAATTTAAAAAAATATACAGAGTGATTCACTTTACTTATTCATTAAATTGATTGATTTATTTATATAATGCATAAAATTTGTAAAGTGATCTTAAAATGTAAAAATTAGGCTCTCCTATGTGTATTATTTAATATATCAAAAAAGTAAGCATCAATAAGGAACATCCCATATAAAATTTGGTTAACGTGTATGCCAAAGAATAACTTTCTATTAACAAAATTTGTGGCTTTTCAAACATTTTAGTTAATGTCAAAATTTTTTGAATAAAATATAGTAACTCAAAAACTATTGGGGTAGGCATAGAACATGGTTTAGTCATTTGGCACATAGAATTAAAAATTCAAAAGTATACAGGGTGTTTCATTGAAAAGAACTTAGTTAATGAAATTTCCGTCGAAACCAAAAATTAAATTTTGTTAAAAAAAATTCAAACAAATACTTTTTTTATTCTCCACAAACTACTGTATGAGGTAGATGAATCATCCTGTATATTGCTGTTTTTTTTGCATCATTTAGTGTTCTATATTATTTTTGGCTAAAAAAATGTTCTAAAAGTCTAAATATATATAAAGAATAGCAACAAAAATTTGTGGTTAAATAGGATTATTAATTGCATTTAAGTTATTTTGGCAAGAACAGTTTTGGATAAAAGCATTGATGACATTATTTTGCAGAATTATTTTCAGCCTCGTTGTGATCCAAAAATATTGTTCAGTAATACGTTTATTTTCGAATTTTATTATGTCACATGCATGTTTTTTATTTAATTTTTACCAATTTGCATTCAACAAAAATTGCGCCGGAAACAAAATCATTGCAAATGCATTTCTAATAATATCCCAACGAAGCATGTATTACTACTAGACTTTGTACAAAGTACATTTTACATACAGATCTTATCCGCCTTCTTTAATAAAGATAAACAAAACAAAAGACTGAAATATTACATCAGACAGGAAATTGATAACCCTAAAAAGTCATAAAAGTTTATCCAAACAGATTCGACTCAACTTAAGAAATTTTAAAGTTAATAAAGAGTGTCCAAAAATAAGGTTACAACTTTTGTTACGAAAATAAAATTTATTAATTGACCGTTTGGATTAGATAACTAAAAAGTTGGCACGGGACGCAAAAATATTTATTTCATTAATTGGCATCCATTATTTGAGGAACAATGTAAACATAATGAATCACGTTAAAATTGTTTCAATTTTTCATTCATATTATTTTAGCAATAATTCGTACGAAATTTTTAATTTGTATTTACCAAAACTTATGCAATGCATGTCTTGATCGATGAGGTTTATATGAAATAAATTTGTTAAAACATTCCAGAACTGAGAATCGAGTCATCTGTTTGCGTTAACAAACGTGTTTGATCTTTGTGTATAATGGGGTAATGAACGCATTTCTATTAATCCCTTGCACTTCCTCATATGAGTCGTTAAGTCCTGATTGAATGGAATAATTACGAACACTTAAGAAGCGTAATTTAGATTCCTCAAAAGCAAATAGCAAATTACTGTAACATCTATAAAGTCACAAATAGAAATTTAATAATCTACTTCTAAAAGTTATAAACTTTTTAAAATCTTACTACATTTTTATAATTCAAAATTATTTATTATTATATTTTTTAACTTCAAATAAAAAGATCTGCTCCCATAAAATCTTGCTACTTTGTTTTCATCTTATTTTTATGTAATTAATTTTTTCAATATTTATTAAAATTTCATTAATCTATAAAGTGACAAATAAATTTAAAAATCTACTCCTATATATATTATAATACGAAATTGTTTAATATTTTTTATTCACTAATAAGAATTTAAAAATCCACTTTCATATTTATATTATTATTAAAAACCTTTTTATAATTCACTATTTCATAATATAAAATCAAAAACAGGAATTCAAAAATCTATTTCTATATTTATAATAAATAAAAATCTTACTATTTCATTTCTTTATAAAATCACAAACAGTAATTTAAAATATTATTTTTTATAATACAATACACAAATACAAATTTCAAAATTTACTCCTATGTTTATAAATTTATTATTTATTTATTAAAATCTTATTTCTTCATTCTTATGATTGAAGATTTTCTTAAATTTCATTCTTCTATAAAATCACAAATTGGAATTTAACCAAACAAAAATTACACCAAGATTCTTTAATTTTTTTAATAACAAGTGGGAATTTAATAATCGACTATTATAATTATGATTTATTAATCAAAATTGTAATTTATTTATTAAATTTTTCTAAAATTCAAATTCAGATTTCTATATTTATAATTTCTTAAATCAAACTATTTTTTATGATTTTAAGATTTTCATAAATTTCATTCTTCTTTAAAATAACAATATGAATTCAATAAAATTCTCATTACTTCTTATTTTCTTTATATTTTAATCACCTATACAATCACACCTACATTTATGATTTAGTAAAAATTTATTTTTCTTTTCAATGATTAAAGTTTCGTTCTCTTGTAAAATCATATATAGAAATTTAATACAATCTTAAATTTATTTTTTTTCTAATTATTTTAAATTCGTTCCAACTATAAAATCAAAAATAGAAATTTAAAAAACTACTTTTATAATTAAAATTTATTAAAAACATTCTTCTATAAAATCACAAATTGGAATTTATCAAAATGAACATTATATCAAGATTCTTTAATTTTTTAACGGCAAATGGGAATTTAAAAATCGATTATAATTATAATTTATTAAAATGTTACTTACAACTATGTTAACGATTTGTTTCAATTTTATTCGTTTAGAAAATCACAAATACAAATCCATTTCTATACTCATAATTTATTTTTAATTTTCTTTCTTATTATTTAAAATTTCATTAAATTTCGTCCTTCTGTTAAATCACAAATAGGAATTTATTGAAATTTACTACTATAAAATTTATTACAATTAATCAATTTTTTTTATATTTTTTGTTTACTTAAAAATCTTCTTCATAATTGTAATTTATTATTATATTTTTCTATAATTTAAATTCAGATTCCTATATTTATAATTTCTTAAAATCTTACTTCTTTTTTATGATTTTAAGATTTTCATAAATTTTATTCTTCTTTAAAATAAGAATATGAATTTAATAAAATCTCACTACTTTTTATTTTCTTTATACTTTAATCACCTATATTTATGATTTAATAAAAATTTATTTTTCTTTACTATGATTAAAGTTTTTTCTAAGATTCGTTCTCTTATAAAATCATGTATAAGAATCTAATACAATCTATTTAATTAATTTATTTTTTTTTTCTTTTTTATGACTGAAAATTATTTCAAAAATAGAAATTTAAAAAAATACTCCTATAATTAAAATTTATTAAAGGCTTAATACTTATTTATTTATAATTCAAGATTTATTTTAATATCATAATAAAATGTGAAAATATACAAAATTTATAAAAGCAAAAGGTATATAAAATTAAAACCACAAATAAATATTGGACCATTTACACTAACTGTGTTTTGCCATTTCAATTACATTCCCTAAATAAAATCTAATTTTAATTTTATATGTAATTAAATATTTAATTATGTAATGAAACTGGTAATTTTTGCGTAAAATAAATATGTGAAGGCGCCGTGTCTAATATAAGGAACTGATGCGATTCGCGATATTTAAATACCTGACTTATTTATAACTTTATGTATGTTTACAATCTAGGTGAATGTAAATATGTATTTTTGTTCAAACTGTTTAAAAATTCAAGGCCTGCAGACTGATGATGATGAACATGTGACTGTTTCTTCAAATTTTCCGTTTTATAAAATCACGATTTTCACCAAATTTTAATTAGCATAATCCATCCAGTAAAAATAATGTTATGTATTTAATGACAAGAGTGAGCTTTTAATCCGCTTAATTATTCCATCACAAACGTCGCCACACATTTAGCCGCATTGTCATAAACCCAGATAAAGTGGATTAAACAAACAACATTGCGAGCGAAAAATTAAATAAACCAGGTCGCAATTATGGTGTTAAGAATAAATAATTGTTTGAATTGAAAAATCGGAAAACGTATTCAGGAGTGACTTTCAACCGATCACGAGTTTATTAGTCGCCCACAAATGCGAAACGAAACTAATTAATTACATCTATTCTAACTGTTGTGCGCTAAACATCCGTAGGCTTGCAACGATGCAGTTTGCATTTAAATGGCGAAATTTTTCAAGGGAAAACAACAAAAACATTTGTGAAAAAGAAAATTCGATATATTTTCGTAATCACTTGTATTTATCCAATATGCGTTTCGAGTAAAATAAATATTTGAAATTGCATTTACGATTTGAGTATTACACATAATTATTTTGGTTACGAATATTTTCAATAATGACCTAATATACAAATCCAAAGCAGAATCAACGCCAACTTTTAATTTTTCTAATTTCTAATGCACTCGAAGCGATGCAAGTTGTTCAAAGTGATTTATTTACAATGCGTACATCTCACAGTGCCTCAAACGATTATGGTATTTTAATTGATGTACTGATTAAAGATTTTTGAATGTTTACAGGAACCATTTAAACATCTGTTTCAAACTATTAATGAGTATATAATTGAAAATTAAGTTAAATTGTTTTAAATTGTCATATTGTGGAAGAACTCTTTAATAATAATTTGATATATACAATTATATTAAATGTACAGAATAAAATGAATTGTATAAAACATATAAAATCTATAGAAGAAATTGCATCTGTAAAATGCACAAAAAATATAAATTCTAGAATATAATAATAAATGTATAAATATTAATAATAAAAAAAAAATATAAAATTCTATGAAATATATAAAATTTAAAAAATCAATACAATATACAAAATTTATTTGTAAAATCTATAAATAATATGAAATCTGATAAAAATGTGTAAAACTAAACTTAACAGATAAAATCTATAAAATATTAAAATTATCATTTTTCTTCTCTATAAAATCGATAAAAATCTGAAAAACATGTAATTTATATAAACATATATAAATTAATTTATATTATATTTTATATATATAACTGAATGTTTATATTTTTTTAATCATTTTAAAAATAAATAAATAAATGAAAAATCTTTGCAAAGTTTTTACAAAGAATCAAATAAATTTAAAATCTCTGAAACGTATAAAATTCATAAAATTAATAAAATAAATAATATTTATAGAAAAAAGTTATTAAATTCAGAATAACTATAAATTCTCTAAAATGTAAAAATACACTAGATCTGCTAAATTGTGTGAATAAAATCTATAAAATAAATCAAATATATGAATTATCAAGTTTATACTTGTATGTTCTCTTTATTAATCTTTTAAATATAAACAAATAAGTTTAAAATCTGTAAAAACGTATAAAATGAATAAAATGTATGGAAAAAAATTATTAAATTAACAAAATCTATAAATTATCTAAAATGTTCCATCTATAGATATATAAAATTTACAAAATTAATTAAATATATAAAATTATATAATAGAATAAAATCTATAAAGGATCTATACGACCTTAAAAAGTATAAAATATACAAGGTGTGGTAAAATAATATTTATAAAAAGAAAAAAATCTATAAATTTATGTAATATATAGAATAAAATACTTTAAAAATGGTCAAAGAAGCTTAAAATCGTAGAAATATATAAAATGTATAAAACCAAAAAATAAATCTGCTAATTCTATAAAATAAAATAAAATAATAAAATTAATAAAAAAATCTATAAGAATCTCTAAAAATTAAAGCAATTAAAATGTTTATTTTTCTTTAATTAATTAAAGCTTTTAAAAAAACTCTAAAACGTACAAAATTCATAATATCAATAAAATAAATGAAATTTAAAGAAATTTTTTTTTAAAATCATATACTCTATAAATCTCTAAATTGTTCCATCTATAAATACATAAAACTCATTTTATGAGTCCAATTAAATGTATAAAATTTATGAGAATAAAAAATCTATAAGGCCCTAAAAAGAAGAAAATATATATAATGTAAATGAGAATAAAATTTATGAAAGGCAAGTCTATAAAAATTATACCGTATCAAAAATGATGAGCGTGTCTACTCGCATATTGAGACGGAACATCAATACCCCTTTGTAAACAAAAAGGAAAGATATACATGCAATTATGTGGGCGGGCCGAACTGACTGGAGGGGATCATTTGGTTTTGCTGCGTTTAGCATGCGGTTCGTCTCCGCAGACGAGTCGGTGTCTTTGAACACATTATTTAATTATTTTTAGTTTTTTTTTACTTATGCATTTATTTATTTAATTTAATTTTTGGGATACATTTTTATTTTGTAAAAAGTAGTTTCATTTTACAGATTGAAGATTATACAAAGTTACGGAATTTAAATGGAGCATCCGAAGAACTCGAACTACATCCCTACGCATACGGAGAGTTACTAAATGCATTCGCAAAGATTAATTTACATTGTGCGCCGGCGCGCACCAGCACGGCGCATTGTCTCTGAGAGTAGGGATTCTTACTACCGGGCAAAACTTTTCTCTCTTTGTCGTGCATCCATCTCTTACAACATCCAGACACGAAGAGCATTTTTCGTACGGTATAATCTGTAGAATAAAAACTTTTAAAACTAAAGAAATTTAAAATATTCGAAATATACCGATAGAAAAGCGTCGACACTGAGTGTAAAAATGAGCAAATTTGCTCCGTAGTGGGAAACTATTGTCTTTGTCATACATGATGCCTTTCTCAAAATTTCAGTCGGATCAAACGATTTTCGATCGGTATATAATGAATAAATTCAATAAAATGAACAAACAAAGATAATGAATAAATGAAATAAAATTTATTTCTATAGAATTTTTTTTTTAACAGAAAATCAATAAACCTGAATTATTTTTTAATTAACAAATTAACGCTTTTAAACGTGTAGAAAGACCCTATAAAATGAATGAAATTTACAGAATAAAATTTGTAAAAATCACATGTATGAAATCTATTTTTATTATTATCATTAATATTAATCTTATTATTTTTTGATAAATTAAAAATTGACCATAAAAAATAAACTGAGACATTTTCAGATTATGATTGTGATTATTTATTTATTAACTTTTGAGGATCACAAACGTTCTTGAACA
Source organism: Aethina tumida (assembly GCF_024364675.1). Lineage (NCBI taxonomy): Eukaryota > Metazoa > Arthropoda > Insecta > Coleoptera > Nitidulidae > Aethina > Aethina tumida. The sequence goes on along the minus strand of NC_065437.1, from coordinate 13,932,488 downwards.
CATCCACATACAGGTAACTGGTGTCTTCATCTTCCAACGTGATTCTTTCCAAATTGAGCTCCACTGAGTATTGTTTCTGAGGTGGTAAAATGATAGTCGAAATAAAATCACCGAATCTAGCATGCAAACATTCCCTATACTCTACATAGTTACGATTCAAAGACGTTTCGTCGATCGTCGGATCGACTGAAAACATGTGAATCTGCGGTTGATTCTTTTTGGTGATCTTCAGTTTATCTTCGGTCAGTTCGTTCAATATGTAAAACTCGTCCGGGGTGTTAAAATAAACCTTGTTCGTTATCTGTTCGTTCACCGGCAGCCGGAAGAATAGCTCCGGTAAAATTTTTCCGAACTCCTCCTTCCTGCATTGGCCCAAACCGCCTATACCTATGTCGAACACGTTCGGCTTGTACAGAGAGAGGTTTTGCAATAGTTGAAAATTCACCGACATGTGTTTATCCTCGTTGGTCAAACTGAGTTCCGTCTTCAATTCGCTTTCGCACAAACGGATCTTCACTTCCACACTCCAGCTGAAATTCTTAATCGCGTTGGTGTAGGGTGTATCTTTGGCGGCGATCACGCACGAAACGTCTTTGTTTTTGTGTCTCATCGGCTCCTCTTTGACGTACCACAGTATCTTCCCCAGGAATCCGGTTTCCGCTCCGAAAGTTCTTACACCTACGTACGGGAACGAGTAGCTGATACCGCCAGGGATGTGCCTTGTGTAGTGTATGATCGATTGGGTGCTCATGTACAGTTGTTCGGCGTTTTTGATCCTCCAGGATGTTATGATGCCGCCGTGCAGGTTTATGGTGCAGGTCGTGAAGTGGCCGCGGTCCAGGGTTATCACCTGGTCTTCCACTTCTTTCTCGTCCATTTTTTTGAATGTCACATATACGGTGACATTGATGTAAAAGTAGGGAATGATTGAAATTGTGACATTAAATGTCTAATTTATGTTTTTGAAACAAATGTTAATCCTGGAAGTGATAAACTTAAAAACTAGACAAATAAATTAGATAAACAAACTTCAATGACACGATTTTACATAAATTAACAATGAATAGCAGTGTTAATTTTTGTGGCAATGATAAAAATGCTAATTTTTAACTCTTAAACATTATTGTACAACTTAAATGTTGTTATTATTTAGTGAAGGCCCATAAAATACGAAAATAACTTTATTATAATGATGAAAGTTATTTTAGTAGGTTAATAATAATAATAATATATTATTGTCTCGACTATTGCCCAAACCAATAATGCTAAAAATATAATAATAACTTGTCCACGCATTTAATTAAACTAATGGTTGAAGTGAGCAAAATTTTGGGCTTGCCTCTTTGATAAAATGAATTATGTTCATACAGTATCGATGCTGCATTAACAAATTGGGCCCGTTTTATTAGGTCAAGCTAATAGACCATTTCTCTAATCTAAAAATCCTGTCGTGAAGCCTTATACTTTTTTAAATTAGTTTCCATAAATACAAAGAGTAAGATTGGAATGTTCCACCTTCGGATCGGTGACAAAATGGTTTACTTTTCCTTAAAACCAGAAGTGGTGGGCGTATCATAAATTTTACAGTTATGTAAGTTAACAGAGAGCGATTCTTTCGCTTTCATTCACTCGAACTTGATTCCATTCAATCTTCAGGCGACTTTTCGCCGTTTTGTTAATTGTTTATAATTAAATCCTACACTAATAAAATGGTGGCGCAATTAATTTATAATCGATTTTATGTCGTGGGCGGAAAAATATCGGGTTTCCGCGTGATAAAGTGAAATTTGTACTGCGATTATTATTATCCAACAATTTTCCTTTCTATCGTAAACAATTTTATTACTGAAGAGGTTATTACGAATAAAACTTGTCTTTAAAATCACTTGAATCGCTAAAATATTTAAAATATCAAAAGTTTGATAAATGCCTTAACAAGAAATATACAAAAAACACTAAAAAAATTATTACAATGAAAATATTTTATGGATATAATATATTTTTGTTTTAAATTGTCCTATATTTTAATAAATTGAGAATTTTTCCCCAAATTCGGTGAACATACATATACATTATTCAATTATGAAATATATAGAGTAGTATATAAATAAAATTATGAAGGTAATCATTAAAACACTGGAAATATTTGAAATACCAATATTTTAATAAATACCTCAACAAAAAATTCGCTTTTAAACGTGTAAAAAGACCCTATAAAATGAATAAAATTTTCAGAATAAAATTTGTAAAAATCACATGTATTAAATCTATTTTTATTATTTAGTGAAGAGTTTATTATGAATTAAACTGTTGTCTTTAAAATCACTAGAATCACCAAAATATTTAAAATATCAAAAGTTTGATAAATGCCTTAACAAGAAATATACAAAAACACTAAAAAAAAATATTACAATGAATATATTTTATGGATATAATATATTTTTGTTTTAAATTGTCCTATATTTTAATAAATTTTTAGTTTATTTCCTCTTGAAATTGAGAATTTTTCCCCAAATTCATAACATACATATACATTATTCAATTATGAAATATATACAGTAGTATATAAATAAAATTATAAAGGTAATCATTAAAACACTGGAAATATTGAAATACCAATATTTTAATAAATACCTCACCAAAAAAAAGTTCTATAAAAAATCTTAATAAATTGCCCTAAATTTTAAAATCACTAGAATCAATAAAATATTTGAAGTACCATACTTTTAAATAATGCCTTTCCAAAAAATCTATAAAAAAAACACTTTATAAGATTATAAAAATTATAAAAAATTTTCCTAAATTTTAATAAATATTTTAGTTATTTAAAAAAAGTTTAAAACATTTTAAAATAATTTTACTCTTTTCCAGATATATATGAATAATGTTATGAAAGTACCTTAATAAGTATTAATGTCAGTAAAATCACTAAAATATTTGAAATATCAAAATTTTTATAAATGTCTTAATAAAAAATATATTTAAAAACCATAACACAATGAAAATATTTTATGAAGTAATCAAAATATACATAAGTATATGAAAGTTGTGAAAATAGTTTAATTAATTTTTTAATTTTGAGTATTAAAATATTGTCTTTAAAATCATTAAGATCACTAAAATATTTAAAATACCAAAATTTTAATAAACGTCTTAACAAAAAATTTATAAAAAAACACTAAAAATAATCTTTCAAAAAATATTTTATTTGTTTTAAAATTATAAAAATTGTCCTAACTTTTAATAAATTTTTTAGTTTATTTAAAATTGAAGAAAATCTAAAACATTTTAAAATAATTTTACTTTTAATATTAAATATGGAATATTAAATTATGGTATATATACAGAGGTATATGATTAAAATTATGAAAGTAATTTAAACAGTATTAAAGAATTGTCTATAAAATCATTAAGATCACTAAAATATACCAAAATTTGAATAAATGCCTTAACAATAATCAATAAGATTATTGATAATGGAAAAAAATGTATTTTTTAGTAATGAAAATATATTTTATTTGTTTTAAAATCATAAAAATATTTTTTGATATTTGATTAAAAGTTGTATATTCAGTGTAATGAAAATAATATATAAAATATTTAGATAATTAGACAAATAAACTATTCCAGGTACGATGTTGATCACAGAAACTTACTTGAATAATCAACTTTTCCAACCATCGTCAGTCCAACTTTTCACACCGTCACAAAAACCCAAAAAAAAAAAAAACTCACATACACCACCAACTTATGACACGCACATGACGCCACAAGCCACCGTAAGCCACAAACGCTGTTTTTTGCCAAGGGTCGGTGCGTTACTGCAACACCGGTACGACTGAAAACTAGAAAACTGGTACCCGACCGTGAATACCCGGTTTGCCCACCGATCGCGGTTCTATCATGGAAAATGACAAAGGACGCAACGCACGAACGAAAACTGCTTCGGGATCGTAAATTAAACTGTTATTAACATATGTGTGCGGTATTCGGTTCGGCATTATGTCATTTGCTTGCCCAAGACAATTGACCATAAAAACTAATTGCCCATTTACGTTAAAATATACGGTTTTAATTGAAGCTGCGAACTGATGACGATTTCGAGTCGGGACGTCACATTAAACTAGTTTTTGGTCCGTAGTGTGAATAATTTGTTAATGATAATGCGGTGACATTTCATTCGTAAATAAGATATCACCGAGTTAAGGAGATTAATTTATAAATAAGTATTTTTTATTAATTTTTTAATAACTGAGTTGTTTCTTTTTGAAACGTCGCATATTGTGTTATCATGGTTTTTATTCGTTTTAATGTTACAATAAAATTTTGTGGCGTTAAATTCTATTTAATTTCTAGCATAAATGAACAACTCTAACAAATTAACAATAACCTTGCGAATGTTTTATTGAATTGTTTTACGATTTCCAGTCGACTAAATAAATGTTTGCATTTTATATTGTTCAAAAATAAATATATACTGTTTAAATATAACTTTTAATTTATTCTTTCTACCATTTATTAACATCTTATTACTAATACATTTTAGAAGAAACACAGTTTGTGGTTAACTAGAGAACCATGAATAATCATTTATAATTATTTGCTTTTAAAAGTCTGCTGTTTCATGAATATAAAAGTTTTATATAATCCCACGAGGCCATCCAAAATAAAAACAAAAAATCAGGAAAAAGTCTTTTTTTCTACATACTCTCCTTTTAACTTGAAAAATATTTACTTTTGTTGTTTTATATATTGGGTATTGTTATTGTTTATATGAGTCTTTAAAAAAAGTTTTTTATCGACAATATGCTCCATCTCCTTATGGTCAGCAATTTTTTCAATTTTTTTAAATAGAAAATAGTCCGACAAGTCTACACCCAGCGAATACGTGTCAAAGCTCTTCTAACTTTAATTAGTAAATTTTAGACTGTAACGAATATGTAAAATGGCGGACTATCTTCATCTCCTTTTTTCACCAAATGCGGTTGTTTTCTCTTAATTTCAAGACTCAAATGTAGCAATAAGTTTGTATAATACAAACAATGAACAATGATTTGAAGAAAATCAATAATTATCCCAGCTTAAGGATTTTAGGTTCAATAAACAATCTTCTTTGATCTTATAATTGATGATGGGACTCTGAAAAGCATAACTACTAACATCTAAAGTCTCTAAGAAGAATTAATAACTTAAATTTAAAAAGGATGGAACCTTTTAAACCAGTAATGTAAAAAATAAGTATAAATTGACAGAAAATATTTAATTTAACATTGATACTTTGTACAATATCCTTTTTACTCTATAATTTCTGAACATCTTCGAATCATAGTCTCCGGCAACTTCCAAATATATGTCATGCCTATATTCCTCCAAGCTTCTTGAATTGCTGTGGAGAGTGCTTTTAAATATGTATAATTTTTATGTCGAACAATCCATCACAATTTTAGATTGTGGATGAAAATTGTTGTTTAATATATCCCTATATATAAATAGGTCCATCTATCATTCATCCGCACACCATCTTATAACTTTTACTGTACATAAAAACAGAAACCTTTTTTCAAAAAATCTCAAAAAACTGAGGCCATCACCAATTCATCAGAGATAGAACAGTCTGGGTCTTCTTTGGAAGAGGTTTTCCCCTTTTCGTCCTTTGTTTTGAAGGTCCTTTAACTTAAAAAATCTTTTATTGTGGCAAAATATATCGTGTACGTCATGACAGGTACTTCTGTTACTGTCCTCGTATATGTATAAGAATATTTAAGAGTTATTTAAATTTTACAAGTTAATGAAAAATAGAAAATATTGAAGAATATTGGTAATATGTATTTATGTCGAATTTTTAATAATATTTTAATTTTGACAAAATTATGAGTAAACACTGAAGTGTTTAGTAATAAATTGGTAATTTCGTGGTTTCCGGTTACATAACAATTTAAAAATTCTTTGTAATTAATTCAATTTAAAAATAATTCGACCAAAAGTTTTCGGCGCAGTTTATCTAACAGTAAAACAAACTGGGCCAATTTTAATATTCCATTTGAATAGTTCCAATAGCTTAGATCATCTTATGACAATACCTTTTCATTATTGTCACATAAAAAAGTCATAAATCAAGTCGTGACACGTAATAACTGCATTTTAATTAGAATATACCGTCTAGTTTAAGCCGCAAACCGTTTCAAACTTGCGCCCGACTGATTCATTGGTTTATAATATGGTGAATGCATCGAATTTAAATTTTTAATTACACCTGTTTAATTAGAGCACAAGCGTAATATAATATTGAACCTTGGCGCACCCCAGAAAATAGCATTTCCGTAGGAAAAGGATCGTAAAAACGCGGACTCAACAATAATAATGGCGATCCGAAATCGTTAACCTATATTCCCTGCGCTTTGACTCAATTTACTGCTGCACACAAATGTTTTCCATGTAATTATAAGTTTTACTGCAAGTGGTTTGTTTGAACCGTGACTGTTCGATAACTGTTTGAAATCAGATTTATTTCTGCTGGAGCTTTGTTCGCTGAGGATGTTTCTCTTCGAATTATGCTAATAATTTTACATGAGCAAATAAAAAAATTATCGCCATATGTATTACTCACCATGTGAACAAATTTATTGTGTGACTCATAATCTATTTGTTGACATAATATGAGTAATATTAGCTTCAGTTTAGCAACTATTTTATTCAGTCGTCCTTTAGAAATACAATACCTCCCAAATCCACGGGCTATTAAAAAAATAAATCATATTTACATTAAAAATTTAATTGTTTTTGTAATTTCGATTATTGTAACAATTTTTTTATGCGGGGAATTTCTTCGTTAATTATTCAAAAAACTTCATCATACATTTTATGGAGTCAACATGCAAATAATTCAAGTACGCCATATATTATGGGAATTTATATTCAGTGTCAGTTTTACGCCCATGTTGTTCGCTCCTATTTTTTTTAAACCGTTCAACTTTTCATGATTACTTTTCCAGATCGCATTTATTAATTTCAAAAAACTCGTCGCTTGTGAGAAATGTACAACGTGCATTCATACACGATAATTAAATTCTTTTTTATTAATAGCATCGTAATAATGTTTAAGTAAATCTAATCTTGGTCTTAGTTGTACAGTGTATAGAAATTTCCATGCTAGATTTAAATGCAAACAAAAGGTGTTAAAAATGTCACGTTTGCTTTTTAATTTTTATATAATTTTCGCATATACAGCAGTGACCACAATTCTAGCAACTTATTAAAATATATTAAATATATTAGTTGTACTACTTGAATTTTATGCCACTTACTTTTTACTTTTTTAATTTTCAAAGGACAAAATTATAGCAACTTTTAACTTGATAATATGTTATTGCTCCCTGTGAATTCGAATCGATTACTTACTAGAGGTCTTTTGTTTATTATAATTATTTAAATATTTGTCGATATAAAACTGTAAGAATAATTATAATTTAACAGTACTAAAACCGAGATAAACAAGAAGAGATGGCTAAGAGTTAACGGCTAAATAAGTAAATAGCTTCCACTGTTATTAAAAAAATTGTGACTGTGGGAAGTTGGTAAGAGGATAGGAATTCGTTTGACTTGAGATCTACTTGAAAAGCCCTAATTTTTACTAAAAATGAAAATTTCTGCCTTGATCATATTCACTGGATCACAGAACAGTGGAGACAAGTAGTTTTTAGTAATGAGTATAAAATTTAAATTATAAGAAAATGATGTTTCTGCTTATGTTAAACAAGGACAAAACTATTCAAAAAGTTTCTTATACCCACAGTGAAACATGGTAGCGGTTCAATTATGCCCTGGATATGCTTCAATTCTTCTGATGTAGACTGCCTCAGATTGATTTATTTACAGGAATATATTGAACAACAATTTGCTTTAATATATTAAGGAAGTGATGCTCTTAATAAATGTGTTTCAACCTGAAAACAAATCCAAAATTGGGAAGGTTTGGTTAAAAGACCAAAGCATCGAATGTTTGTCTTATAACGTTTATAACCAAATTCGACATAAAAACTTTTCAAATTTAAATGAATATATTAGAGCAATTCAAGAAGCTTGAAATAATATAAATACATTTGTCGATATTCTTATCAATAAATAAAATTGATCTGAATAAAAAATTAATCAATTTTAAAATCAGGCCAGGTTGATGTTAGTTAACGTCGCCGGCGGAATGTCAATTCCTAACACAGTAATAACAAAAATTTGTACTTGGTTAAGATATAATTATTGTTCTCCGCCCTGTAATAATAAAACTAAGCTTGATATGGATAAATATACCACTATACGGGATATTACTATGAAAACTCTATAATGTATCTAAATAAATAGTAATAAATTGTATATTCAAAATATTTTGCTCCTAGTTACAGCCTTTAAAACACTGGTTTGACAGTTACAGTAATATAAATAAACGCTAATCCACATCACATCAACATTGAAATTCAAAGTACTATACAATGTTTTTCATTTACAATAAAGTGGTGCAGTTTGTTGAATGACGAAACATCCAATTCGATTAATAAGCAAACTATTTGGAGCACCTTATAATTATCTAAAATATAATAGAAACACAATGAATGAAAACAATCGAGCTCATCACAGTAATTCAAAAAGCTTGAGGGAATATAGACTTAAAATTAGGTTTAATTCATTAAAAATCCTTTTCAAAATTAAAGTTGCTAACATTTTATAGAATTAGAAAATAGTACTTTTTAAAAATTTGCTTATTACTGACGACCACTGTATTGTGAATATTTTTAAATAATCAATCTTCGGCAAAAAACTATTAACGTTACAACAATAGGGTGGCGTTAAAAATTGTCACATTAGCACTTGTTATTTTACAAAGCATTACTCAGATATGATCTATGCAACAATAAATTAACATTAATATTTATTATAATCATTACACATTTGGTTGGGCTTTGATGCATACATACACATAAATACAACGCTATATTATTCACTAAACGTCATCTAATTGAAATTAAAACTCAAATTAATTCAAGGTTTGTTAAACTAGTAAAAATAAAATTATTATTGCTAACGCAAAATCTCTTAAACTGGAATTGTTTAAACGTGGGCAACTGTTGCAAAATTATTCTCGGTAAACGAGCGGTTTGACCTACACAATATATTAATTTATTGACATAATTTGATACTTGTAAATTTTCACAACATGTGCCTTATACAGATTTATGTTTTGTCTACAAATGATAATTTTTATTAGCTAATCATAAATTGCCATCCATGTTTTCACGTAAAAATGCTTAAATTTTTGTTATTATTGTTAATAAAAATTTATTATTATCATTAATGTTTTGTAAAATATTTAGGTACTTAGATGGCACACATATGAGAGCGATTAATTAAATAGATGATGTGTAATTTATTGTGACAAATTAAATCCGAGTTTTCACTTAAGGGTTAACTCATTAGTCCCTCGCCCATTAGTCAAATTGTGTGATTTAGTGCTCAAGCCCGAGTGAATGCAAAACATGCGGCAAACACCTCAAAGAATGTTTTCGAATATGTTGGAATCAAAAACGCCGAAATTAGGCGCCACATTTTTTTCATTGTCTATCAGTGATTATTTATTTGTTTTGCATTTTGCTGTTTTATACAAAACAACCATGAGATGTGTTTGTAAGTTAGCAGGTTTAGTTTTTTCTTATTAAATTGACATAAGTGAATGTAGATAAGAATTAGATACACAGTAATGGCGATAATTATAGAAACTTATTAAAATTTATTTAAAATATGAGCTTTACTCCTTGAATTAGAATCCGGTATATGCAATGTAAACAAGTAACAAGAATATTTTATGTACAATTATTGTTATTATTAATCATTATTAAAACATATTAAGTTTACAGTTATATAATTTGGACAGGAAAAAATTAAAAAAATTAAATTTTTCAAAATTAAAATCAAAATCTCGAATTATTTTTATCACATTACTTTTACATGTCAAGATAACTTAAAAGGCATAAACTTTTTATTCAGGATTTTATTATCCAATGAATATAAAATATATTTCAACAAATTATTCTTTTATATGATTTTTTAAATTATTTATTAATATTTTAAATTTTGGATTAACTCTGTTATTAATGTGTTGAACTTCAAAAGATTATTATGAACACATACCTAAAATTTAAAAACATGATTCCCAAATAAAATATTTTCTAAAATAATTTTCTTATAATTATAGAGAATTAATTAATTTATCAATAAAACGTAGAGGAGTATTTAAGTCTTAAAATAAGTTTATAAAGACAGATATTTTTTGAATAATATTTTTTTTTTATTTATACAATTTAAACAGGAAAAAAGTCAGATTGGTTTATTTAACTTAATTTATAAAAAATATAATACATTTTTTGCATTTTGTTGTTTTATATAAAATAAATATGAAATGTTTTTGTAAGTTAGCAGGTTTAGTTTTTTCTTATTAAATTGACATAAGTGAATGTAGATAAGAATTAGATACACAGTAATGGCGATAATTATAGAAACTTATTAAAATTTATTTAAAATATGAGCTTTACTCCTTGAATTAGAATCCGGTATATGCAATGTAAACAAGTAACAAGAATATTTTATGTACAATTATTGTTATTATTAATCATTATTAAAACATATTAAGTTTACAGTTATATAATTTGGACAGGAAAAAATTAAAAAAATTAAATTTTTCAAAATTAAAATCAAAATCTCGAATTATTTTTATCACATTACTTTTACATGTCAAGATAACTTAAAAGGCATAAACTTTTTATTCAGGATTTTATTATCCAATGAATATAAAATATATTTCAACAAATTATTCTTTTATATGATTTTTTAAATTATTTATTAATATTTTAAATTTTGGATTAACTCTGTTATTAATGTGTTGAACTTCAAAAGATTATTATGAACACATACCTAAAATTTAAAAACATGATTCCCAAATAAAATATTTTCTAAAATAATTTTCTTATAATTATAGAGAATTAATTAATTTATCAATAAAACGTAGAGGAGTATTTAAGTCTTAAAATAAGTTTATAAAGACAGATATTTTTTGAATAATATTTTTTTTATTTATACAATTTAAACAGGAAAAAAGTCAGATTGGTTTATTTAACTTAATTTATAAAAAATATAATAAATTTTTTGCATTTTGTTGTTTTATATAAAATAAATATGAAATGTTTTTGTAAATTAGCAGGTTTAGTTTTTTCTTATTAAATTGACATAAAGGTAATGTAGATAAGAATTAGATATACAGTAGTGGCGATAATTATAGAAATTTATTAAAATTTATTAAAAATATGAGCCTTACTCCTTAAATTAGAATCCGGCATATGCGATGTAAACAAGTAGACATGAATAAGAGTTTACAACTAAATCAGTCATTCGTTTCCTGTATTAATAAAAAAGATAAGAAAGAAGGCAAGTGGTAGCTACCAAATATATTCAACGAGTTTGAACAATTTGAAAGGATATCGATAAATGAATAATTCGAATTAAAGCCAAACTGAAGAAAGTGGAACTTGCTGAAACTTAGTTCAGAGACTGTGAGAAGAAGGTTAGGGGATGAGAGGTTTGTTTAGCTAGAGAACCCTGCTATCTAGTAACAATGTGAAAGCTCGATTTCGGTTTGCTCAGGATCACATCCACTGGACCTCAGAACAATGTTGATGGCTAGTTTTTAGTGATGAGTTTAGTTTATTTAAAATGGTTGATTAGCTTATGTTAGGTATCATTCAGGGACAAGATTACACAAAACGTTTATGATCCAATTATGGCATGGAATGCTTCTCTGTTTCTGGCGTAACGCTCCATCGCCGTATAGGTCACACGTACCATTTTATGTAAAGGAATATATTAAACATGATATATTGAAGAGACGATGCCATTAATGTGTTTCAACACAATAACAATCCTGAACACAAATCCAAAATTGTGGGAGATTGGTTAACAGATCAAACCAACAATATTTTAGCTTGACCAACGCAGTCTTCATGTGACATCCCTAAATAACACTTGTGGGACTATTTTGTTAACCAAAAAATTTACAAATTTAAACGAATTCTTTACACGAATTCGAGAAGCTTAGAGTGATATGGGCATGACATATATTCGGAAATTGGTCGAACCTATAATTCGGAGATCTATTGAAATTATAAAGCAAAAAGTATAATATACAAAGTATATAAGTATAGTATAAATAAGTACATTACTTATTTAGTCAATAAAAATTCTTTTCAAAATTATAGTTGCTATATTTGCTATATTTTATAGAATAAGAAAACATTAGTTTTTAGAACAGAGTAGAACAACATCATTAAATTAATATTATATAAAAAGCTCATATTAAAAATTTTTTACAAAGGTTTGATTTTAAAAATTGATAAACAGAAATCAATTAGTGCTAATTGCGCAGCTAAAAGTTGTGAAATCGCCCTCCAAAAATAAAATCACTCGGATGTATAAACATAGGAAGCAATAATTCACGCCCGGTGTGCATTATATTGTGTTTTTACTGCGTTGGAAACGTATTAGGTTACAATGGTTTAGGTGGCAAGCTGTCTGTCCCATTTTGCGCAACGTTTGACATTTTCGCCAGTTTCAACTTATTTTCGTGTCGCATCCTTTGTTTTGTTCTTTGAAAGGTCAGACCTGTTTCGGTCATTCGAAGCAAGTGAATCAAACTATTGTAATAACAGTTATTAATAAATATGATGAATCTGACAATAAATACTTCATTTAAGCCCCCTACATATAAAAGTTGTGGCTCTAAATTCTGGTGCAAAAGCTGAACAAACAAAGCAGTTCCTTAGGCAGTTGACGGATTTATTTAATGTCTTTGGTAGTGTTTCTTATTTATTTTGTACAAACAAGCCACCAAAAGATTTATTCACTGAAACGAATTGTATTAATAATTTCCTTAAACCATATCAAAAAATTTAACATTGATTCTAAATTTAGTGACTTTGAGCCGACACCAAACTCAATCCATCCAAATCATCCGAAATGCCATCACATCTAATGAACATATGTGTTCTGGCGATTTTTCAGCTCATTTCCTCGCCGACAAAATCCGATGTCGCATACTTTAATGTCAATTAGTCCAGTTCACTCAGACAGCTAATTAGAATAATACAACTATAAATACCATTAAAACAAAAAACGAAAATAAATCACTGTGAACCAATGGTACTGAAAAGTGTGAGCACGTACCGCCCACAACCACGCAAGAACAACGTCCCATTGGTCTCCTGAAAATGTGTCACATGTAAATGAGAGATGCTGAAATGCTCCAGGATAGTTCACCACTTAATTGCTTTAACAACTTACTTTAGTCTTTGGTGTGGATTTGAGTTAATCGAGTTGTGTGATAAGCTTGGAGATGCATTTCGTGCACAACATCAAAATGGAATCGGAAGTGCCTTGCGAAAGTTCCGGTTTCGGTACGGTAAATCAGTGTTTGAACTATTATAATTTTCACAATGCGTATTTAAAATCGTGTCCTTTCAACGAGATTGAATATCCGATTCAGGAACAAGTTAATCGTGAACAGTGCGACGGATTCAATCCTTTCCAACACAACTATCAGGATTATTACTGTGTGCAAAGGAACCACGAATATTTATTGGCCAAAGATGACGATACAAGGTGCGTGGGGTTCTGGAATTCCGATCTAAGGATGCTTAACCAACAACTCTATCAGAATACTGATCAAGATTGGACCGCAAGAATTGATTCTAATTATTGTTTTAATGAAACCGATGGCTTTCATGAGAATGAAGCTTTTAATGAGAGTTATATTGAGGAGAGTTTGGAAGTGAATTCCCCATGTTCAGATGATTCAACAGGTAGAAATTTTATTATTTAATTTTTTTCTTTTGAAGTAATTCAAATTTATTTATTTTATTTATTTTTTAATTATATACATTTGTATTAAGTGTATTTTCAAAATAAGGGACGCAGTTTCAAATTTGAAACTTATAATCTTTTGAATTATTTAATGAATATAAAATATATTATAATATATCGTATAAAGAATTATACGATTTTTTAAATTATTTATTAATATTTTAAATTTTGGATTAATTGTATTAATATTATTAAACATTATTTAAGACTTAAAACATGATTTTACAATCAATTATTATTGAATAATATTTTTGTAGTTAAAAATTATCAAATTACTTTTACATTTATAACTAAAAATATTTTTCTTTATGAAATTCTGTGCTCCACATCAAATCACTCTACAAATTCTTATTAATTCTTTTAATCAGATATTTTCTTTTTGATTTACAAGTGATTTCGATTTGTCGAGAAGATACATCAGACATAAAGCACGATTTTATTGTCTAATGAATATAAAATATATTATAACAAATTATTCCTTTATATGATTAATATTTTAAATTTCGGATTAACTCTGTTATAAATATATTGAACTTAACAAGATTATTTTATGAATAGTGAATTAAAATTAAAAAAAAAATTCTGCGAGAGATATTTTCTGAAATAACTTTCTTATAATTATAAATAATTAATTAATTTATCAATAAAGTGCAGAGAATTATTTCTGAAAATAATATTTATAATTTAAAGATATTTTTACAAGAAAAATACTTACAAAATTGACAAATATGTTATTATTATTAACATATTTTTAAAGTCAGGTATTATTTTAATAATATTTTTACAGTTATATAATTTTGACAGGAAAAAATTAAATTGGTTTATTTAATTTAATTTATAGAAAATGTAATAAAATATTTTTATAAATTTTTCAAAATTAAAATCAAACTCTTGAATTATTTTTATTACATTACTTTTACATTTAAAACTAGAAATATTTATCTTTATGAAATTTAGTACTCCACATCAAACTGATCAAATTCTTATGAATTCTCTTTCGTTTTTTGTTACCACAGGAGGATTGAGAAGAAAATTCGATATTTTAAGATGAATTAAAAGGCATAAACTTTTTATTCAGGATTTTATTATCTAATGAATATAAAATATATTTCAACCAATTATTCCTTTTTAGGTTTTTCTAAATTATTTATTAATATTTTAAATTTGGGAATTTTGTTGAACTTCAAAAGATTATTATGAACACAGACTTAAAATTTAAAAACATGATTCCCAAATAAAATAATTTTCTTATAGTTATAGAGAATTAATTAATTTATCAATAAAACGTAGAGGAATATTTTTAAAAATAATCTATACAATTTAAAGATATTTTTTCAAAAAAAAAAAAAAAAATATTTACAAAAGTAACAGAATCAAATAACGTATGTTTAACTTAACAAGAATATTTTATGTAAAATTGTTATTATTAATCATTATTTAAGTCTTAAAATAAGTTTATAAAGTCAGATATTTTTTGAATAATATTTTTATATTTATACAATTTAAACAGGAAAAAAGATTGGTTTATTTAATTTAATTTATAGAAAATGTAATAAAATGTATTTACAAATCTTTCAAAATTAAAATCAAATTCTCCAATTATTTTTTTATCAAATTACATACATTTACAACTAAAACTATTTTTCATTAGGAAATTTAGTATAGTACATCAAATCACAATTTAACATTACATAAACCAAATTGTCTGACAATAATCCAGTAACTTCCGATCTCCAACAGAAGTGTCCAAATGTTCTCTATCATTTCTCAGTGGCCGCACCACAAAAA
Organism: Aethina tumida; assembly: GCF_024364675.1. Classification (NCBI taxonomy): domain Eukaryota; kingdom Metazoa; phylum Arthropoda; class Insecta; order Coleoptera; family Nitidulidae; genus Aethina; species Aethina tumida. The sequence goes on along the minus strand of NC_065437.1, from coordinate 13,916,747 downwards.
TAAAAAACTTAACTAACCGATATGATACATTTATTTTTAATACTTTGGCACGGATAACGTTTCGCAGTGACACCACGGGCACCATAAATCAAAATCTCACAAAACAACCTATTTGCGTGTGTCCCAAATTTTGAGTGCATCTGTTGTGCCGTTTCCTCATCGAAAATCAATAGGGTGTAACACTACGGATTATGGGTTTAAATTTCTGACACGTTTTCTGTGGGTGGTCTTCGCAGATTTTTGTCATACGAATTAAAAACGTATTTTGTTACGCCACTGTGAAATAAACATGATTTACTTTTTAACGTCGGTGTAAATTAAGACATAAAGCTGATTTATTATCTGGTACAACCCATATTGGTTTTGTATTCCATCCGTAATAAAAATTATTTATAGGATTGCTATGAGTCAGTGAAAGAGGAGTAACTATTTTTAAATATTGCAGATCTAATTCGAACAGGATAACTGTTTTATATTATTCATTGTGTTAGTAATATAATGCGATTTGAGGTTTGCTGTCACGTCTTTTTAGTCACGGTTTCTATGTAATTTTAACAATAATAAAATGCAGAAATACTAAGTTTCATTCATACAGAAATTTGCACAATTTTCAGCAAATTCCCATTTCAATTAAGCGATCAAAAGAACCGCTAGAATTAATGTCATGGTTTTAAAATAGTTACATTAATTAAAACTTGAGTTTTATTGCGCAACTGGATTAAACTGTTTAAGAGTGTGCTATTTTTTTGTTTCAGATATAAAACAGGCAGATTATGGAAACAAGGCAAGGAAAGAACGAACCGCGTTCACCAAAAATCAAATTAAAGAATTAGAAAAGGAGTTTGAACATTCAAATTATTTAACAAGACTCAGAAGATACGAAATTGCTGTTGCGCTAGATCTTACTGAAAGACAGGTAAGTGAACGAGTTATATTATTGTAGAAAATATAATAATGTTTATGTTCTAGGTAAAAGTTTGGTTCCAAAATCGAAGAATGAAGTGGAAAAGGACTAAAGGCAGTGATCATGGAACAAAAGCCAGACAGTCCAAGAAAAAAAATTAGCTTTAAGTTATTTGACATATGAGTTTATTATATATTTGTAAATATGATTTTCGTAATAAAACTATTATATACTTTTTATTATATACTCCATAAATATAATGCAAAAAATATTATAAAGTTAGTATCAAGGGGCACCTAATGTGATGTAATCAAATGTTTTAAAATTTGGAGGATAATTTGTTTATAAATAATGAATATACAGTGAAAGTTTTAAATGAAAAAAATTAATTTTAACCGAGTTATTTGGTATTTCCCGAGTCAATAAAAAAGCCCTCCCCTGCTGCAGTGATTGCTGCCAAATCAAAAAAATAATAATATTATTAAACTAGAAGTTATTGTCTATATCTTTACCCAGAGTTTAAAGAAAAATGTCGAATTTTGTCCGAAAATTTAATGATTTCTGACCTGCCAAACAACTGAAAAACAGAAAAAAAATTAAACGATCCGATGATTTGTCTTACAAGTTACAAGTGCAGCAAATTTGAAAAATTTAGTTCCGGGAAAAAGGTGTGTAAAGATAAAATTACTGATTTCATTGTTATTCCAAGCCTATATAATTCAATTTCCTCTTCTTCAAAAAGCACCTGTTGGAGATAATATAATTATAGATGCAGTACAATTTATACCGATACTCAAAAGGCGCATGACAGCCTCTAATGTCTATTTATTTCAAATGCATTTAGAATCATAGGCTCAGAATTAAAGTAAGAAACACCATATTCAACATCATAGCAATTTTGACTACTAAGCCTCAAGAACTCTTTTGATAAAAGTCACACTTTGTACAAGTTTTATAAATCATTAAACTGATAATTGGATAGATAAATCACAATAGGCTGTAACTAAAAAACTATTTGAGATATTCATTTGAAATTTTAGTATGTTATTGAATTGAATGTATAGACTATGCAAAATTCAATTATTAGAAATTTTACACTAGGTGTGCCCCTTAAGATATAATAATACACATCTGCATGTTCAAGTATATTTTATTTTAAAAAAGAAAATAACTATGCATATCAATTATATTTATACAAAATATAAAATATTTTTTATTCAAAATACTTGAGTAATATTTTGTATGGTCACAATCAAATTTAAGTCTGTAAAGTATGCATAGAACATTAACAAAACCAAAGACTATATTATACATGTACAAGTGAACTTAGAGTTAACAATGTGAAAAATGTTAGATCTTAAAATTTATTTAGCTGGATTTAATTTTTTTACACATTTTAAATCTGTATCTACACCTAATTTTTTCAGTTTTTCCACCTTTTTAGATAACTTAGATATAGTTTTATTGGTTTGTTTTTCATGTTCTTCAGGTGTGATCTTTCTGTTTTTGTGCACCATTTGTTTTGTCCTTCTTGTTTTTATCGTGTATGAAATTTTTGAACTGCTTTTGCCATGGAAAAGTGATTTGGGCCTTTTCTCATATGGAACAAACTCAGCTGCAACCAACAATAAATTTTAGTCAAAAATTTAAGTAAACCAAACAAAACTCTTACCAACTACTCGTTTCTTGAACATGAGATAATTGTTCATGGTCTCAGCGGCGATTTTTGCAACTTCTGGATGCTTAAACTCGACGTAACCAAATCCCTTGCTGTTACCAGTAATTCTGGACCGACCCACTTTTACATTGGTCACTTTACCAAATTGTTTAAAGTAATTTTTGATTTCTTCTTCATAAAAACCATGGGGTAAATGCGCAACGTAAATCAAACCTCTTTTCGATTCAGCCTTTTGTTTCTGTTGCTTCCTCAACTCACTTATCTTTATTTCACCAGACTAAAAAAAAAAAAATATTAAAAACAAATTGATAAAGACATTGTTAACTTACATCGATTTTCTTTTTTATTGCTTCCGTTTCTTTTGCTACTTTTTTCTGTTCGCGTTTCACTAGAGCCAAGGTGACGCTTTTAGTTTTCTTCACAGGTTTTTTCTGAACGACTTTGGCTGGTGTTGCATTTTCAGTTTTCTTCACTGGCTTTTTCTGAATGCCTTTGACTGGTGTTGCATTTTCAGTTTTAGTTTTCTTAGCCGGTTTTGTCACGGGCTTTGCAGGTGCTGAAGCTTCGGCACTTTTGGTTTTCTTTTGAGTTACTTTTGCCATATTTTCACCATGTACTTTAAACTTAAACAACAAATACGTGGTTTTCACGTGTTTATGTTTTCAAAATGACTGCAAAAAGAAATAGGTTAGATTTTTTAGGGGATAGCATTCCTGATGTTGGCGACACTGATGACAATAAAAATTAGCGAAATACAATTATTGTTTCGAACTCAAAACTGTGTTTTATTATTTTTAACAAGCGTCAAAAAATACCAACATTCTACAAAATTACAATTTGATTTACACGTCATCATAAAAATTAATAATTAAATAATCTGCGTAACTGACAGATGTTTGCAACTAACTTCGGATCAGTATCACTAGTGATTTGACAATTCCGTCGTCCAATTCGGGACGGAAAGTAATTTATTAGTTTTATCTTTGATTTTTGCCAAAATGTGCGGCGGTTTTACGTGCTCGAAAAACGCTTTGATTTCTTTAAATGTCCTTTATACGGTAAGTTGTATGTCGCTTTTATAAATTGCGCAATATTGATCTTTGATTTTAGGTTGTCGCTTGTATTTTAATAGGGGTTGCGGTTTACGGAAGGGCCGCTTCTATCGTCACTAGTTTACCCATAGTGAGTGGCATTTTAGCATGTGGTATAATACTGATGTTTATATCAGTTTTGGGGCTAGTTGGAGCCGCCAAACACCACCAAGTCATGCTCTTCTTTGTATCCTTTTAATATAATAATTAACCCACTATCATATAAACAAACTAGCTCTCATTGTATAACGTGGGTGTCACTAATCTAATCTTTTTATCCTCTTTGATGTTTAACATAACACTCATTTTACATAATATACATAGGAAGAACATCATTAACAGTGTACTTTTTCTATTTAAATTTAGGTCATTTAATCTTTTATGTACTTTTCCTATTAAATAAATAGTATATGGTGATTTTGTTCCTGCTCTTCCTGATCCAGTTTTCTGTAGCCTGTGCCTGTTTGGGTTACAATACTGAGCAACAAGCACAACTGGCTGAGCAGGGTTGGACAAAAGTGGACAACATGACAAAATTAGAAGTACAAGAAAGCTTCAAGTGTTGCGGTTTTGAACCAAAAGTTGACAAAATACATAGTCATCCATCATGTGTCACTCAGATACATGTATGTATAAATGATTTTACCATAAGGTTCTTTTGTATAACAGTTTCATTTGCAGAAAACCTGTTGTCCCTCTGAAGATAAATGTAACTGTCCCCCTTGCATGGAAAAGTTGCAGACAACCATTAATTATGCTTTTAAGTTATGTGGATGGATTGGATTATTCTTTAGCTTTACAGAGGTAAGTGTTGGGATGGGAGAAAGGTGCTTTATTTAAAATAATTGGTCAAATTTTACTGTAAATACATAATTTGTTGTAAGTTTTATATTTCAGATTTTTTAGTAAATATTCAGTTCTAGTATAAAACTTTTAACCTTAAATTAAAATTCAGACTAACAAAATGGGTTTCTGTTTGCAAGTTACTAACAGTATCTAAAAAAATTATTGGATATGGTGCATGTTGTTTCAGTTTATGGGAGTGTTGTTAACGGTGCGATATAGGAACCAGAAAGATCCTCGAGCGAACCCCAGCGCTTTCCTGTAGTCAACTAACTAAAATGGCTCCAGTTGAATTCGGTGGGTTTTTGGACGTTTTACTAATACCATCATAAATATTGAATATTATTTCGATTGGCAAAAACGTTTTGTATATATGCATGTCATGGTTTAATAGAAATCGTTTTTATGCATGTCTAATATCTAATTAATGCATGAAACTATTAATTGATGGTGTTAATTGTACATATTAAATTGGATCGCTAATTTATTATTTGTACATGATATGAAATAAAATAAGAGAAAGTTTTAACTATCTATTATGCACAAATTTATCATTTTTTAATTTTATGGGGCACACCTAATGTGATGGCCTAAAATATGTTATTTTTGGGAATGTTTTTGAAGAAAACTATTGTACCAAATGTTTTAAAATTTAAAGGATACGTTGTGTATAAATAATGAATACACAGTAAAATTTTCAAATAAATAAATTTAATTTTAATTCACTATCTCCTAAATAAAAAAGGTACTCAACTGCTGCAGTGATATTATCTATACCTTTACCTATTTTTCTAAAAAAATATTTAAATTTAACAAAATAGACTGAAAAAGGATGAATTTTGCCCAAAAATATAATATAATTATATATAATTTTGAACAACCAATTTTTTAAATAATTGTAAAACTGGGTGGTTATATACAAAATAAGCTAAAACAAAAATTTAAGCAGCAAATTTGAAAAATATTTTCGAAAAGGTAAAATGCTTTAATTTTTCAAAATTCCACACTAGGTGTGCCCCATTAAGCCATTAGTGAGGAAGGAACAGCTTATATTTTTAAACAATCCCGTTTTATAAATAAATATAGTTGTGTTTTTTTAGGTCGTCGGTCTGTTTTTGACGAGGCATTACCGCAACCTCTCCGATCCCGAGGAAAAACGGGCCACCGCAATATTCCCCCGTCATAATTTTACGTATTGATCTAGTCATAAACGTTTAAGCCAATCACTATATTGCCATACCAAAGACCTTTTATTTGTAATATTTAAATATGCATCACATAAAATATGGAAATTATGCACGTGATTATTGTGGTTGCTGATTAAACCGGCTCAATTATTTTCATTTCATTTTCAGTATTTATTGAACTAACAACACGGCGTTATTCATCTAGTTCATAAATAATATAATGGCTTCGTTTTTTGGTTAATGCTAAAGGGATGTTTGCAACAAGATAAAGTTAGCGTTATGAATGTACAGATTTCTTTGTGCAAAACCGCATTCTCCCTTCATGTTTTAGGTAATTGTAAGGTGCTCCAAATTGTTTGCTCATTAATCAAATAGGATATTTAGTCATTCAACAAACTGCACCACTTTATTGTAAATGAAAAACATTGTATAGTACTTTGAATTTAAATGTTGATGTGATGTGGATTAGCGTTTATACTACTGTAACTGTTGAACCAGTGTTTTAAAGGCTGTAACTAGGAGCAAAGTATTTTGAATATACAATCTATTTCTATTTATTTAGATACATAGATTTAGATTATAGAGTTTGCATGGTAGTATCCCGTATAGTGGTATATTTTTCCATATGGAGCTTAGTTTTATTATTACAGGGCGGAGAACAATAATTATAGCTTAATTAAGTACAAATTTTTGCTGTTTTGCTTTGCTTTTAGATTATAATTAATTTATCGATCAATTTATTGTTACTACTGTGTTAGGAATAGACATTCCAACGGCGACATTAACTGACAAATGTGGCTTAAGATCTCTTACTATTACTGTTCATATTATAGAATTCAATATTAATGTGTAAAAATTTTCATCAACCTGACTGATTTTAAAATTGATTAATTTTTTATTCAGACGTTATTTATATTTTATATTGTACATATATACTATTTCATTCAATAAATATGTCATCATCACATTGTTTTTATTTCAATAATTAATAAAAATTAAATTTACAAGGTAATACAAGTTTTTGTTGTAGGTCTGGGGTCAAACAAACCCCCAATCATCTCACAGTCCTTGACCTAATTTCAGCAGGGTTCATTTCATCAAGATTGATTTTAATTTCAGTTGACGATAAAATTGGATTATTTTGTGACATTCGTATTATCCAGTTATTGATTTTCTTCCAAAATTTGTTTACTCCGACAAATTATTTCGGAACTACTACTTAGCCAGTTTTTCTAATCTTTTTAATAATGGGGGAAACGATTGACTTATTTAACCGTAAACAACTCTTCTTGTTTCTCTCGGCATTGATATCGCTGAATTTCAATTTTTCTCACAGTTTCATTTCGATCAATAATTAAATTATTATAATAAACAAAAGGACGCTAGTAAATAATGGATTTAAATTCACAAAGAGCAATAAAATATCACAAAGTAAAAAGTTGCTATAAATTTGTTCATTTAATTTAAGATCTTCATATTAAATTTGTGTAATCGTAAAGACTGAACTATTACAATATTTGATAAAATATAAAATGAGTAAGTAAAATATCAATTTAAAATTCTCTTAGTACTTTATTTGTCTATTTACACACCTACAAATATTAGTAAGTACGCAAACCTAAAACTAGATGTTTCTTCCATTCATCCCACTTAAATTATTAAACAAATTTATTGGCGATAGAAATAATCGACGTAAGGCGAATGCTTGTAATACTTATTATACTCCTGGCTACCCAAAAGACTTTCCTGGTCAACTCCTTTGTGCCTGCCGTAGACGTTACCGTTGGTGGCGTATTTATTCTCTCCGAATTTACCGTGATCGGCAACGTTTTTATCAACGAAATGATCGTTTACATAATGTCCACCGTTTTTGTGCAATCTCTCCCCATATTTTTCATCGTCGTGACCACCCTTGAATGATTCAGCCTTGTTTTCTTTGAATTGTCCGGATTGTCCATCGAAGTTGAAATGACCGCCTTCATCGTCGGCCTCGTCATAGTACTCTTCTGTTTTTCCAGATTCGTCCTTGTGGTGGGAGTGCTTGAAACCTTTCACTATGTGGCCCTTCTTGTGTCCTTGCTTTTGCTTCTCTTCTCGACCATTCTTTCCTAAGATAATTAAAATGACGTGGTTAATGAGTAATATTACAAAAAAGGTATTACCTCCTTGGTCGTAGAACTTGCCGCCCGAATATTGCTTCCCATCACCAATAACTTCCTTCCCTCCTTCCACATCGCTGTAATACTCGGAATCGCCTTTGCCTTCTTTCAAGGCGAACTGATTTTCATTGTACCCATTTTGACCGTGTCCGATCTCTCCACCGGCTCGACCGTGCGCCTTTTCATAAACCCCATCATTGAAATTCTCCTTTCCGTGCTTGTAAAGGTTCCTATCTTCGTACTGACCACCTAGAGGATAATTGTATCCACCGACAATTGGACGAGCATAACCAGCCCCAATTGGTGCGGCATAACCACCGTATCCTCCAGAAATATACGGCACTTCTCCAACATATTTACCATGAATCTGACCGATCCCGGACCTGAATCGAGGACTTTCGATGTACTTGGGCACGTATTCCGGTCCCTCGTACCCGTAACCGACTTCCGGGGGATAATAAGTTTCCTCTACGGTGTATGCGAAAACCACCCCGCACAAACTCGTCAGAAACACCAACCGATTCATCTTGTGTGTGAATGGAATACTGATTTTGTAATGTCACACTTTACGTATTTATACCAAATGATCTGGTTGATTAAGTTTAATCCGATTGAAGAAATTTTGGTTTAATTGAAAAAAGTATCAACCTTTAAGGTTAAATTTACTTATATTGTTTCGTTCAACCTTCAATTACGCGTTATATTCTTGTGGTGTTTTTCTTCGGTTTTTTCTAGAACTAATGTCGCGAGATCGTTTTTGTTGCGTTGATTTTGGTTTTGATTTAATAAATTGGTATTGTGCAATATCGTTATATTTTTTTGTGAAATGTTACGCCATGAAATATCATTTTAATTAATTTGAAGAAAAAAAACTTGAACCCAAAATAAATAAATATGCGTGAAAAGTGCTTTTTGTATATCATGTATTTATCTGTATATAGTCTATTTTAAAGTCCCTTAAATTTATTTCTAAATATTTGTATTACTAAGTCTATTTTAATAAATGATAAAATGTGCGTCAAATATTTTTGTGCAATTCTTATTGGTGCATTCATAAAAACATGTTATATTTGTATATAAATATTTCCTAGGAATTATGTTTCTGGGAATTACTAAGTCTCTTTTATTGGAATGATAAAATGTGTATCAAATATTTTTGTGCAATCCTTATTTGTGCATTCATAAAAACATGTTATATATATATATATATATATATATATATATATATATATATATATATATATATATATATATTTATATATATTGTACAACATATTATTTAATTTTGATAAATAAATTTCAGCATTTACAAAAATCAAAAAAATTTTTTTTCAAGCACATTTTTTTTAATTTCAAAAATTTTATAATATATAAATATTTATTATTCCGTTAGACGAAGAGTTAAATAATAAAAGCGTAGTAACAATCAAAATCAATAAAACTTTAACGATTTAAAAAAAGAAACCAATATTAACTGTCAGTTTTTTCTTATAAATACCAAAATTTTAGATGTAAATTGAATTATTCTGTTTTGTTTTTACTATTGAAAAACACATCTTTAATCAATACTTTTATTGAATAATTTACATTTTTGTATAAAATATTCACATTACATCGATCAGTGGTGTATATCTCTAATTGAGTGTGATTTACATAATTTACAAATAAATATTACGAATATTCAATTTTTTATGCCAATCATCAATGATAAAAAGGCACATGGTAAGGATGATGTTTGTAGAATCTGCTATTCTCCTGATGTCCCAAAAGGCTCTCCTGATCGAACCCGTTGTTTTTACCATAGACGACACCGTTTCCTGCATATTTATTCTCTCCATATTTGCCATGATCAGCATTGCTTTTGTCAACGAAATGACCGTTTTCATAGTGTCCAGCTTTTTTGTGTTCGCCTTCTTTGAACTTCTCATCGTCGTGACCTCCTTTGAACGATTCACCAGCTGATTCGCCGAAGCTTCCGGACTTTCCGTCGAAATTGAAGTGATCGCCCTCATCGTGGGATTCGTCATAGAACTCTTCAGTTTTGCCGGACTCGTCTTTGTGATGGGAGTGCTTGAAGCCCTTGATTTTGTGGCCTTTTTTGTGAGTGGACTGCTCTTTTTTCTCACCACCGTTCTTTCCTGTAATAAAATATTAATGATCTATTTATTTTAAGTTCAATATTGATGTACAAACCTTCTTGGCTGAATTTTTGTTCTCCATGGTATTGTTTTCCGTCCCCGATCACTTTTTTGCCCCCCTCAATGTCGCTATAGTATCCAGAGTCGCCTTTACCTTCCTTAATTGCAACCTGTCCTTCGGAATATCCAGCTTTTCCATGATTAATTTCTTCTCCCTTTTTTCCGGATTCTTTCTCATACACTTCATCGTTCACATTCTTCTTTTCTCCACTGTAAATCTTCTTGTCTATTTCTTCGCCACCATACGGATGATGGATTCCCCCACCGATGAATTTGCCGCCTCCAATAATCGGACCAACACCTGCTCCAAGACCGATTCCACTTCCTAAACCAGCACCTCCAAGCTTGCTGAATCCGGCGCCTCCTCCGAATCCCACTGGTCCCACTTTACTCAGCCCAATTCCTCCGATAGGCCCGATTCCTGCTTCCACACCTCCGATAGATCCTTCGTATCCCCCTACTCCACCGATTCCACCGATCGAGGTGTACTTTCCTCCGCTGTAGCCTCCACCAAAACCACCTACGCTGCCTCCGTAACCCCCGATCCCACCGGCGCCGCCTTCAAATCCTGCAGAAGCAATTTTTGTCGGATAATATCCACCTTCGACGAAATGGTAGCCGTGAACGGGAATTGATGAGGCTGCCGTTTTCATCACATCCTCAGTTTCGTACCTATACTTGTAAACCGGTTTCCTGTACAATTCGTCACAAGAAACGACGCCGAGAAGGCAGAACAAGATACTAACAATTTTGTATTGCATTTTGATTGTTGGTGCGATTCGAACTGATGCTGGAGAAGGTGGTGTTTGTATTTATAGTAGAAATTCGCCATGTAACGACGCGGTCCGTTGGTTTCTTTGTCGGGGAATGTGTCTTAGTTGTGAGGGGTTAAAAACACGTCCTTCAGTTACATTGACATGACTAATTCAGGAAGTTTACTTTAATTTCCAGGATTGTCAAAAAATATTTAGGTCGACGTTATTGGCATACATCCGCGAATTTGTAATTGGATATTATTGCATGAAAATGTTTTTTTTTAACATGTCCCGTTGTTAGCACATTAGTTTTAGCCACATGTCAAGGGTGTGTAAAACTGATTTTACACTGATCTCAGCTGTGGTGGTGTCTTTGAATATTGTTAAAATTTTGCTGAAAAATCTACATAAAAGTTTGTAACTTTTAAACAATTTTTAATTAGTCGTAAGTACTACACTAGTACTAAAAATTGAATTATATAATAAAATAATGGAGAAGGATACGAAAGGATACGAATTATCCTCCTCCTTTTCTGTTATCCTGGTACAGCAGGAATAACGATTTCTTGCCTGTCGCGTTCAGTACGGCAAGGAATATAGTCAAATAAACCTCAGGTAACCCAAACATAATTTATTACGTTCATTAAACTAAACCAATTTCAACTGCGTCACAAAAAAATATTAATTAATCTCTTAAAACAGCCCGCCTTCAGTTAAATATATAAATTTCTCAGAGCCACCGTAAAAGAAGAGCAGTCAATTTATGAGAAACTCGAGACAAAGCAAGCAAAAATCTCTGGATTCTGCACGAGCAGGACACCAGAAGCCCTTCGCACATTCCGCATAAGATCCCAAAGGAACACGTTACAAAAGCAGGCAAAAACCCCGCAATCCTCGCTGGTCAGGACAACAGAACGAAGCGGAGATCGAACGGTCCGAAAGGATAATCCTGATCCTGAATTCTCCTCGCTACGTTCCTGGTTCGATTCGTCTCTTGCGTTTATTGTTTATCCACTGAATTATTGATGCAACAAATCGAGCAATCGATGAAATTGCGTCCTTGACGAGCTATTGAAAATTATTGAAAGCAAAATTTGTTTGGAATGTACTAACCGCAATGTTTATTTGAGAGTTCGAGGAATTTCAATTTAGTGAACTGATTACTTGTTACAAATAGGGATTAAATTATTATTTTACTATACATGTGATTTAAACATAATATAGAACTTTGAACATTTTGCTTTTAAAAGTTCTAATCGTTTGAGGCAAAATAGAGTTGGTTGATTCTAGATTCACGGATTATCCTGCGAAATAAAGCAGGCAAGAAGTTGTGAATCCCTTCGTAGCAGGATAACATAAACGCATGATTACATTTTCAGCATAATTTTCAACACTTCCTATGAAAAATGTATTCCATAAAATTTTTTGACACCAATTTTTTAAAGTACACTTACGATTTAATAATATTGTTTTGTAATATTTTTGAAAAAAAAAATTAAAAGCTTGTTCTTAGAAAAGATAATGGATATCGACAACCAAATCAAAATATTTGTAAATGAATTATTGATAAAGGTTGCATTCTGGTATTTAATAATTGTATTTTTATTAAATATTTTAAAACATCATGGATATTTCCCCAATTATTCCTGTTAATTGACTAGCAAATAATAGCAACAACCATAATAATTTTAAAAGACGGCACAGACATCTGCAAATTAGTTCCACCAAACCAGCACACAACAATTAACCATCGTTATTCCCATTCCGTTGTCCATAAACAGTAAGAGTTTGCCGTCCGATCGGACTGCTCACACCGGTTGCCATTGATTTCCATTCTCCCATTATCCCGCGAAGGGAACAACAGGGAGAGGCGCGCCAGGCAAAGAACCCCTAACCGTTGCTGCCAGGATCGCAGGAATTCAGAAGCGTTGCGACGACCAATCAGACACGAACGCCCTTAGTTTCGGTGTGGTCGATTCCCCGTTCTGCTGGTGGCGCTCCCCCGATTATTAGTTTTACTTAGTGGTTCCCAGTTATGTTTAGGTTTGTTTAAGTCCGTTTACGATCGCCGATTTTGTTCTGGCCCGTTTTCGAGTTTGAGTTGTCCAGGAAGGCCGCCAAAATTTTCAACTACAGGATGTCGATTTCTGAGGAGGAGAGGGACGAGTAAGTACATCTGCACTCAGGACTGTCAGCAGGGATTTGGTAAACCGATTGTTTGTCCATTTTTCTGGTTGTTTAAACATTTGCGGTCGCATAATTGCTATGACACAAAAAGGTTTTATACAGGATTACATTTAGATACGTGCCAGTGATCATGATTTTTTTTTCAATGCTGATAATTTTGTTTATTACGAACCTATCAACGTTTAAAAACAAATAGTCACACCCTTAATGAAAAGTTACCATGGCAACCACGTCAAAACAGGAAATGTTGACTATTTTCAATAATAAATTGTTATAATATTGTTGGTCGACACTGGTATTTTTTCCTAGAATCAATTTCGATTTTCAGACTGAATAATCAGGTGGATTAATGTTATTAATATAATTTTATCTAATATCAATTTTATAAGCATCTAAGTGGAAAATAAACCTTTGATAATAAGAATATTGTTTTCTATTAAAATGTTTTTAATGTTAACATCTTAAATATTGTTTACTATGGTAAGTACTGCGAGTTGAGTTTGCTCCTTGAAGTAAACGAGGTTCCAAAACTTTTTTTTATGTAAATATTGACCACCAATATCTATTTTTGTGGAAATAACGAATTTTTTGGTAATAAATAATGGCTCATTACTCTAAAATTACTCGATCTTAGCCAGCAGAATAATCTTAGACAAGATAGTGCCTATATGGTATTATTTAGACAATTTGAACATACTAAGTTTATGGCATAGTCACACTCTTGGTCCATTTTAAAATTTTAAATAAGTTCTAATTATGTAAATGGTTAGAAAAATTTATTATTTAATATTTGAATTAATTTTATTTTAAGTGACGTTCCCTAACCTTCTTCTCACAGTCCCTTAAAACTAAATTTTAGCAATATCCTTTTCCTCCTGATTGACTTTAATTTGAGTTGATGATAAGAATAGATTATTTTTCGATATTCGAATTATTCATTTATTTACTCTAAACTTTTGAAACTTGCAGAAAATTTTTCGTAGCCACCACTTGCTCCGTTTTTCAAGCTGTAAACTCTTAACTAGCAGATGTATTTAGGACGCATTTTTAAATAATTATAATAACTAAAATGGTATATAATCGAAACAGATCATTGAAATGTTACGTAGTAAAAATGCTGCTAAGTAAAAATTTGCTATAGTTTTGTCCAGCGGAAAGTGAAAAAGTATATATAAAGTTAAGTTGCATATTGGACACAGCAATAACAGAAAAAGCAATAAACATTTTATTTACTAGTCCAATTTAAGTAGTAGAGGTCATATTTTTAATAAATGTTAATAAGTTGTTATAATTATGGCCACTACTATATAAATTTTTTTATCATTGATTTTAATTGTAAAAAATGATTATCTAATTTAAATGTATTTAGTTATTTTTAATCTTACTATAAATAGTGTGATTATTAATTTAGTATTTATTTAGTAATGCTGATCGTGACCTACATAAGTTCAGTAATGATTCTATTACTTAACTGATCTGTCAAATTTGAATATAAACTTCGCATTTCTTTTTATACTCTGCGGGTTTCCAAAAACATAAAAAAGGAAACTTCTCCTTATAAAGGGTAAGATAACCAAAATAGTGTTATAATAACGAAACTTTTGTTTAATTTAGAAATATAACGCATACAAATGAGAGTATACGTTTGGTAAATTACTTGATTATAAAATATTAACAAGATTATTTACGTAACTGCAGTGTATAGTAATGTACAAAATTTTATTTATTACTATATTGTTAACCGTACTGTTTTTAGTAGAATAAATATTAAATATTTTAAATTGAGTAATCTGATTAAATAATGATTAAAACATACATTTTTTATTTGTTTATTGCTTTTTTCCACGTCTTATCATAATCACATATAAATGTGGGGGTACATTTCCTCCACATATAAACCCACGATTGAATGCATTCTTCCAACAATCGCACGATACGAATCGTATCACTAATCGCACAATGTCGACAAGTGAATGTGCCGCCGATTACAATGAGAAGCACGATAATTTTTGTCACTACAGCGATAACGAAGAGCAACCGGAAAACGCAACAGTAGAACGTTACCGTTGCAAGGAGGAAACGTGCAACGTTACCAAAACGAGGTATTTATACAACACATCCACATTCGACAAACAAAAGTACGGACCTGTACGAGAAATTTGGGGCCTAACGCACGCATTCGTCAAACGAAAAGTGCTTCATCAAACCATAAAAGTGCCGTACATAAGCGCAACTCGTCATTAACCGTACGGCTTTGATCCCATTTGGAGGCGAGTCGATAAAAAGTCTCCGATAAACGGCAATGTGTATTAAATATTGAAGTCGTGTAAGTAATTTTCGTTTTGTGTCCGGTTGGAAAAGAGGCGAAATGTCGAGGGTTGATTGTTCGCGGTGCAAAACCGACGATTGTTCTGTGCGGAACGAAAATGACACTGAAGGAAACGATACGAGGTAATTAACTTGAGGACGATCAATATTCTGCGTCTCCACTTCGTTGCTTGTTATTATTTTTAAATTTCTCTAGTAAATATCATTGTTAAGATTCAAAGGCTTTTGATGTATTGAAACATTTTTATTTCTAGAATATGAATTATCGTTATATTTCTCTATTCAGCATATATTTACTTAGTTACATAAAATTCCTGACGGTGTCAGAAATTTATCCTTGGTCAAACTCATTAACGTTTTTCTAACGGTTTATACAGGAATTACAAGTTTTTGTATTTCGTCTTACAAACGTTGTTTTGGTGTCAAACTGTATAAATAATAATTAATGTCATATATCGTATATTATTGGTTGTTGATAAACAAAAAATGTTTGACACTGAAAAATATGTGATGTCATCTCTTAAGTTTAGCACAGACAATCAATAGATTCTAATCACTATTCCATTAATTGTTCAAATAACAATTACACCAATATATGTTGTAATTTCCAAATCTGCATTTGGTTTTGAGACTACTTTATTCTAACATAAGTTGTTGTTTTCTTGTGCTAATTTAAAATTCAAAGCAACAAGATCGGTTTTTGAATACGAAAGGAAAGAACCTTTTTAAAAGACTCCATTGTTATCTTTGCTCCATTGTCTTGATACAATAATACAGTTGCAGTGACAGCTGCGTAACGTTGAATAGAATATTTTTAATTTTAGCATCATAATATTTTTTTATCCTTATCGTAATCAATTTCATTACTGGACGTAGTTAAGATTTGATAAATTACGAGAATTAAAGGCCAAAGGTACCGACTAAAACTAGATAAGGGTATCAATGTAATTTTTTATTTTCAATCCTAAAGATAACCGAATATTCATGAAAAATAACACATGGAAAATAGAACATAGCTGAATTATTTCTATTATAATCGGTAAAAACTAGTCAGAACTGCATTAAAAATTTAAAAACTAATAAATTTAATTCGGCTTATTTAAACCTAGTTCTTCAAATAATCTTAATAGATAAAACCTTAAGAATTTATTTACAAATTAAATGCGTATTACTAATTGTTTATGTGAACAAATTTTGTAGACGTCAAAATTACACATCTATCATTGCCAAATATCAACAAGTAGATAGACATATTTGTTGTTACGAGAAAACTTCCAACACAATTATTATAATGTTGTTATACACGCAATTATTATGTTATTGATAAGACCAGATGCTGTAACTTAGATAACAATTTGCGCATACCTAAAACTAAATTCGAGGGTCGCTTTAAAAAGTAACGAACTGTGGCAAGAGCAGATACCTGCTCCTTTAGTTGTGCTCCTTCCGGTTTTGTAACGGCTGCTTCAAAATGTCCATGTGCCAACTGATTGTTAATAACAACGGAAGTGGTGATGAAATCGATGATGATTTAAAGGAAAAAAGGTATGGTGTGATTTAACATCAACGTTGCAATTTCCCTATAGGGTTTTCCCAGAGATATATTATGTGTTTCCCCACTTGTTTTTATTATGGCGTCTAATAGATAAAATTTTATTAAATGAGTATATTTTTTTATGGTACAATAGAATAAAATCTTTTCAATTCAGCTTTTCAACAACCTTAATTTTAATTTTAAATAACTATTTTCAACAATGAAATCTATCTATATGTATTATGAAAGAAAAACATTGATATAATTATTAAAAAATGTATAGTTTGGTAAACATAAATATTGCACCAATATTCAAAAAGGCGGGTGTAGAAGGAAAGAAAATTTTTCATAAAATGTATGTCTTATGAACGGTTTATCAAATTTCTAAAAAACTACTGTGTCAAAAAAAAGCTGTCCAAACAAGCTGTAATAACAAGTTTCAAATGTTATACCTATAAAATTTATTATAAATATTCTAATATTTGATCTAATAATTTACTAAATCATTGCAGATATCCCGATGGGACTGTTCGTCTTAGAAACCCCCACATCGAACTCATGGACCAAGACATTTTGTACCATCTGGCTCTTGGCAGTGAATCCCACGATCTTGTCGAGATGTTTGGTGATGTAAAAGTAAGTGTTTAATACACATTACAAAAATACTCAATCGTTTTAGCAACTAATCCCATTAATATGTTAATGTGGAAGCAGTTCCATAATATAAATATTTGCTAATTTTAGTTCGTCTGTATGGGAGGAACACCGAAAAGAATGGAGAACTTCGCTTACTACATAATGAAGGAAATCGGCCACAAACTACCAACCGGCACAACCTTATTGGACATTAGTCAATATTCGTACCGTTACAGTATGTACAAAGTAGGACCAGTATTATCTATAAGTGTAAGACCTTCAGCCACACAAAAAGTGTCTGGTATTCACCCAAATTATATTTCAGCACGGAATGGGTGTACCATCAATCGGAATATTGCTGCACGAAATCATCAAGCTGATGTACCACGCGAAGGTGAAAGACCCGATCTTCTTCAGGATCGGAACCTGCGGCGGTATTGGATATGAAGGCGGCACCGTCGTCATTTCCGACAACGCCGTCGATGGCATGCTTAATAATTACTACGAAGTGGTACGTTTCACATTTCTTTGTTGCTGGAAACAATTTGTCTGTTGCAAAAACCGTAAAAGGTACTATTAGTAGTGAAACATTCGATTATACACTTAATTAATCAAGGTTGATGGCGTGGATTAACTGTAAATGTAATAAATTGCAACACAATGGATTAAAAATTATCCATGGTACGTCACATAAATATCCATTTGAGTATTGTGGAAATTTTTTATTGATTACATTCGTATCATTCGTACTTTAAAAATATTGTACTTGTTATCTTAAGTATTCCTGAATCGCAAGTCATGTTTTCTGACCTTCACAACATTTTTCGTATTGCATCATGGTCCTATTTTGCAGCCAATGTTAGGGAAACTGGTGAGAAGACCGGCCAAACTAGATAGGAAACTTGTAAGGGAACTTAAGGCACTGGCTGAACCTGAGGATCCTTATGAAACAGTCGTTGGTACCACCATGTGTGCCATTGACTTCTACGAAGGTAAATGGGAACACTTAGTTGGCTTCTTCTGACTCTTAACTCCTTCTGTTAGGTCAGGGAAGGTTGGATGGAGCGTTCTGTGACTACAGCGAGCAGGACAAGATGGAGTATTTGAAAGGGCTTCAGAAGCAGGGTGTCAGCAACATTGAAATGGAGGTGGTACCGTTCGCCGCCCTCACACACCACGCCGGAATTAGGGCGGCAGTTGTTTGTGTCTCGCTTCTCGATCGGCTCAAGGGTGATCAGGTAAATTAATTCCCTTAATGCAATTACTTTGTTTTAGTCTATGTTTCTTTTAGGTAAGCACACCAAAAAGTATCATGAACGATTGGCAAATCAGGCCACAGGAAATTGTGGGACGGTACATTAAACAATACTTGAGTAGGAAGGGAATGTTACCTTTTAATGGACACAAATAATAATTTATTTGTTATTTTTTAGTTTAAATTAATTTTATTATTGTTGATAAATTATTAGTTTGCATTTGTATTAAGCAGCTTGTACTTATAGTTTGAAAATACACTTTTATTTTTTATTTATTTGTTTATTATTTTGTTTTGTTAAACCTATTATTTTATGTTTACTTTGTTTTTTTCTAAACCTACAGTTAAAGAACAACTCTTATGGAAACTAAGCTAAAACATATTTTGAGATATTTTAGGCAATTTTCTGTGTCTTTTTAGGTTTGTGCGCCTAAAGAAGTGATCAACGAATGGCAGATCAGACCTCAAAAACTGATTTGCAGTTACATTAAAAGGTATCTGCAGATGAAAGGGCGGATTTCTTTCGATGGTCACGGCCCGACTGCCATCAAGAGCCCCCGAAGATTTAAACTGGTGCAACAGGAATCCCAAACTTTTGAATAAATACACCGAATTTGATTTGTTTGATATGTTCGTTCAGTTATTTTTTCGTCATTTTGTTTGGTTGTTCGTGTTTCTTGCACAAATGTTGAATACAATAACTGTTGTAAATACATTTTCATGTACATGAGTTGATTTTTAAGGTAGCTTGTTTGATATATATTTTTTATAAAATGTTTTAGTTTCGTTCGAAATAGATTATGAGATGTTAATTGAAAAAACATAGATAGATGCCATATTGTAAAATTAAAAACATTCTAAAACAGTATGTTGCCAAAGTATTTAAGAGGAAATTTTGCAAATGTCATCAAAAACATATCAAAATATAAGACTCGTTTAAATAATTAACAAGACCATATTAATTAAAACATTGACCATTTCCACAGTCCTCAAGAAAAATTGATGAATGCACCTATAATATATCAGGAATTATATAAAAATAATTATTATAATAAATATGTAGCTTTACTTAAATGGTTGTTATAAAGTTAAGTGTTGCTTGCAAGAATGTTGAATTCTTATGAAAAATATACTAATACATTTAGTATATATTATAATAATAATAATAATAATATAAGTAGCTGTAACGAAATTTTCAAATATAATCTTCTGTACAGTTTTACAAATATCTATGACTATCCTCTTTCAATATATACCAAATTCACCAAAAGTGACAATATATTAGTCCTTAAGATGTGTTAATTAGATGGCAAAAATTAATTATATTTTATGGATAATGGATTTTTGAGTCAATTTTTCTTGAGCCCAGATTCTAGACATCGCTTTTTCAACACAATACCAATAAAAATTGAATGTTCTTGAAACTATTGTTATTCACTTAATATTAAGCATGTTTAAATGTTGTAATGTTTGTAGACGTGTATATTGGACAATACAATTTGTTATTAACTTTTACATATTCAAATTATAGTAGACAACGATCAGTAGAGATGTGATTAAAAAAAAAATAATGAAATAAATGCCTAATCTGTTACTTGACATCGTTATTGTTATATTTGCTCATGTTGAGTCGTTGTTCTTATAGAAAGAAGTTTTATATGATATCAGTGTGTGTGTAAATACGTTTTAAACGATTTTGAGCACGGAATTCCGTTTAGGGCGCATAAGGAATTAATTAATATCCTGAGAATTAACTCATTCTGTGACTAGATGTCATTAAAATAATAAAATAATCAATGCAAATCCACATCTAATTTTTTCGGATTTTTTTGATGAATTTGACAACTGCCTTTATAAGCTAAGACACATTAATAAATTATAATGCAGCATTATTGTGTTATGTTTTTTGATTGAACCTTATATGTAACATTGTTAAACATGGGTGTCTAGTACATATTATATGTCGCTAAATTACTATAATAAATATTTACAAGTTTATTCGTGTTGTTATTTAAACATTTAAAATTTAGTACATAATAAAATAATAAAGTTTTTTCGTATTGTTATTAATCCATCACAGGTGCCAGTTTTTGATAACGAGGAGATATAATGAAACATTTAATACTAATAAATCATATAATGATTAGAAATATAATCCATTGTTTGTTTTATAACCGCAGTTACCCCCTATCGCAAAAATGTAAAAAAACTGCTAAGTTATTTGTAACAAATAATCTATAAATTAATGTTTTAAATAAAATCACAGTCTTCAGTTCTCGTATCAGGCCGTCTCTTTGGTTCTTGGTTTGCGATTTGTTAACAGTTTTTCCTTTAGTAGTTTTGTCAACAGTATAAATGGTGATTCAACGAGTAACGAAAGTATAAAACCAAACACAAGTGTTATGAATGTTGTCCCACAAACCGTGACAGCCTAAAAAATAAAACGAATATCTCATTAAACTTTTTAATAAGGTATGTTCTTACGAATCCTGCCAAAGAAGCTGAAAATGTCGTCCCCGATCCCAAATAAATAATATGGCTGACTAAAGGATTCAACAGGTAGGAGCAATAGGTGAATCTACTTAATGGTACAAAACCTCTAAACGATAAAAACTTTTCTAAAGCCGCTGCAAAAAAAAACAAAAGGGATCATCATGGAAGATATAATTGCATAAAGACATACGTGCATTTCCGGTACAGCAAGCCACAAGCACCCACGCTATACCTACACCCCATAAGGTCCTTGCAACTCCCATATAAATTGCTGAAAACTCCACTGAAATTTGTCTTGTGTAAAGAGTGAACAAGATCCAAAGATTTAACATTGGAAACAGACACCACAAAACTATACGAGTTTTCTGAAACAAAAATATAAAACTTAAATTAGATAATATTAAATATTTTTATCCTTACTCTCGATAAAGTCAGTTTCATTTCCCACTTGACCATTAAAATGTACGATGTTATAAAACCCACAACATACGGGCCACATCTGTGCCAAGGTAAGTCATAAATATCATCCAAAGTTCTAAATTGTTCATCTAAGCTGTAAATAGGAAAAAAATAAAATTGACTTAATAATTTATAATTATTTGTCTCTTACGTAGGAATGTAGGCGATGGTGTAGGCTTTGTAAGTCATAGAAACAATATTTACAATTACCAAACTGACTGCCAAAAGGGTAGTTGAAAAAATACATCTAAAACATTAATATCTTAAGAATTCGTTACTATATTAAACGTAATTTAAGCTTACATTGTGGAGAGAACGAGAAGAAAAGCAACAATAATAAACATTTGCATGTCCAATGATAAATACCAGGACCAACTCATGCACATTTCAGATCTGGGAAAAAGATTGTTGATGTACAGAACGTTCCTCCACCAGTACTGATCGCATGTCAAATCGGGTCTTTCACTCGACATCAAAGGTGACGATTGTTGGTAATAAGTGAATAAAACGTTAGTGAACAAAAGAGTAACCAAATACGGAGGTGTCAGTCTTAAGAATCTGCTCACAACCATTTCGATAAAATTGGATAGTTTTGTCAAAATGTTCACCGGTCTCTTTTGAATTCTGTTCACTGGCGCCTTGTAGAACAAATAACCAGTCAAAAATCCACTAAGAAAAAACTTCGTTATTTCAAATCAATATTAGCAACATCATCGTTTACCTCATGAGTAAAAAGGTGTCGACACAGTAGGTGGAATTGCTTAAAATTTGCGCAAACAAGGACTCCGCAAGATTGTATCCAATGACTGGATTGTCCAGGTAATCCCTTTCGAAGAACACGCCGTGCACCAAACAGACCCATAACATTCCAAAGAGGCGTATTCCATGGATACAACTCACAGAGTCCGGAGGTAGAGTCGTGCTCATCAATGTCTTGGTGTTGGAGTAAACCGAAAAACATTTTAAGATATCCCCTAAAGTACTCGATTTGTCCGGTACTAAATCAACTGAAGTGGCTGCAATAAGAAAGGAAAATAATTCTTTGTTTATTTTTGGGTTGCTTGTTTTCTCACATTTGTTATTGTTATTGCTATTTGGTTTGTTCATTACGTTGTTGAGGTTTATTATTAAAATTTTTTGCCTGTTGTGCCTTTTGACGTCATAAATCGTACCAGTTATTGCCAACACTAATATTATGCAAACTACAGACCTAAAATCACAAAATAATGTTAAAAATTGGGTTTCAACATTAATAAACAAATGTAATGATTGGCACATCGGATTAACATCTCATTTAATTTAATATGTACTTAGTAATTATAGCGTACTTTCTATTTATGAGGTATTAACGCTTCTTGTAGTTCATATTGACCTAAGATATTGTGGTAAGTAAATAGTCCTCATCAATAAGAGCGTTTTGTAATGTTTTCTGCTTATTAATAAAATATTATACAACTTACAGGAAAGTTATAGTTTTTGGAAGAGTTATAGTTGCAGGTCCACGATTTAAAATCTTAACTTCGTAAACGTCCAAATCTAAATTATACATCTTCTGTAATTCCAAATAACTTCCATTAAAATACATCCTCAGTAATTCCATAATCTCGTCAGTATTGCAAGATTCTGGCATACACAAACCCAACTGAATAATAAACTAAAAAAAACTCTTTAGACATAATTTAACTTAAAAATTTTTTCGTGTTACTTCTAGGGGAAGTTGAGCGTGGTTTTGGAGGGTGCTGTTGTGTTTGATGTGGGCAACGGAGAAGGCCAACGAAAATGGAGGATAATCGTCTGGAGTTGGATCAGGTCTTATAACTCGGTCATAATTAACTTCCATTCCAGTTCTGTGGGGGATTTCTAAACATTGCAAATCGGATCCTAACCAAATATTATTGCCATAAAGAAAACCGGAACTTGGTTTCCCGCTGGAATCCAGTACTGAAAATAAATTTAATTTCTTGTTTTACATATATTAGCATAAAATTCAACAAGTGTTTTGATTTATATATTTATTATTGGTAATTAAGTTTAAAATAACATCAGATTGGATGTTTTGGTATCACGGGCTCTAATTTTGTTCATAATCACTTCCCAGAAATTCATTCTTATTTTTCAAGGCTCTTTACAGGTACAAAGAATTAAATTAGATGAATCGGGAATACCCAAATTTTTAACATCAGAAAATTATAATCAACTCCATAAATATTTAAAACAGACATTACAAATGCATTAATAATTTATTTCTAATTAATTGATTTGGTCAAGTAAAGTTTATCGTACACATTAATTGTTTATTTAAGTGAGCTCATATTTGAGTAAGTCATCCTTGCGTTTAGCTACATTTTCTGTTACTGACGTCTTAAGAAACAACAAACCAGTTAAACCCTGAGTTATTTGTTAACTTTTATTTTTTATACTGAAAATAGTACTCAAGGATTTCCTAAAATTTTTATTATTTCATCAACTCAATCTACCACTATTACACAAGAAAAAACTAAAATAAAAACATATTTTATGCAACGCACACATAAAGAATAATTTTTATTTAATATTTTGGTTGCGATGAATCAGATAAATCAAAACAATCGGACCAAACCTTGACATAGACGCTAAGGTGTGGGTTTTTTGTAGGATAATCTGTACATTTAATATTTTGGTTTATAGTAAAAGTTAAGGTTGAATTTTAAGAAATTCGAAAACAACCCAAACATACTTGAACGTTTTTATTACATTTCCTAGTTCATTAATCAATAATTAACATTGGTGTATATTTATTGAATGTTATATTTTTAATGTTTGCCCGTGAATTGGTATTTAGTGCACTATTTTTGGCAACAAGTTATTTATGTAAGTTACATTTACCCAACAATTGCACCACAGTTATGATATAACTCTGAAATTCAGCATGTATTTAATTACTGATAATTGCAATAAAAATGACAAGGTTCATAATTGTAATGAGGAATTAATATTTTTAGATTGTTTGGTGTGAACAAATATTGTAATTTGCATATATTTCTCTTTAAAATTATTAATAAACAATCCTTGTTTTTAAATATTAATTATAAATTATTTATTATTATTAGGTATTATTGTCAAAAAAATAATGCTGTAAATCTATAATTTAATAATATATTTATCAATTTCTAAAATAATAATAAATTAAATAAATATTCGAAGTGATTTTTATTTAAATTAAATACAACAATTTTATTAACAAATTTTTAAATAAAATGACTTAAAATATTTAATTTTTTATTAAAATGTGTTTTCAGTATTTGCTCTTCATAGACTTTATGAAATTATGAAAATAAATTCGGAGGGAAATTGTTTTAAACTTTTTTTAATAAATTACAAAAAAATCCATATCCATTAAAAATTGTGTGATATGTTATTAATAACCATAATTTGTAATTAAAATATTAAACAATATTATATAATATTTTAATGCTTATTTACATTTATATTTTTTATTTTTATTTAATATTTATTTATTCATGGTATTTTAAAACATTATTCAATATAGAAAATATTTTCTAATAATATGTACATAGATATAAAAAAATAAAAATTTAAACATGTATTTTTTATTATGGAATTATATTTTTTTAATTTGCATTATTTAAACAATAAATTTTGTTTTTATAAAAAAATATATAGAAAAATATTGTCTTAATTTTTTTCCATTTTAAGTTAAGTTTAAGTAAATAATAAATATATAATTTAATAATATATTTATCAATTTTTAAATTAATAATAAATTAAAGTGAAGTGATTTTTATTTAAGTTAAATACCACAATTTTATTAACAAATTTTTAAATAAAAGGACTTATAAATTTTAAAATATCTAATTTTTGATTAAAATGTTCTTTGAGTATTTGCTCTTCATAGATATTATGACTGATAAAAAATTTTAAAAATAAATTCGGAGGGAAATTGTTTCAAAATTTTTTTAATAAAATACAAAAAACCACATACATTAAAAATTATGTAAAATGTTATTAACAACCATAATTAGTAATTATAATATTTAACAATATTTATTTATTTTTAATACTTATTTATATTTGTATTTTTTATTTTTATTTAATATTTATTTATGATATTTTAAAACATTATTCAATAAAGAAAATATTTTCTAATAATATGTACATAGATATAAAAAAATAAAAAGTAAACATGTATTTTTTATAATGAAATTATATTTTTTTAATTTGCATTATATAAAAAATATTTTTAAACAATATATTTTGTTTCCAAATATTTTTATATATAAAAAATATTTACAAAAATATTGCTTTAATTTTTTTCCATTATAAAGTTTTAAAAATATTTTCCATAAATTTTACTGAAATACCTATAAATTAAAATGCTTACCTTTTAATCCCCATACTTTTCGAGCATCTATGGCTTCATACAAATCGAAGAGTTGCCGGTAACATTTCGAAGAATTCGCAAAATCCTCAACCAAAGAGGAAACACCATAAATCACGGATTCACCCCTTAAACCCTCGTTCAAACAATAAGACCGCACAATAAACAAAAACAAAATTGTTAATTGGCGCATTTTTCAACTGGCCGATCTTATATCATACTAAAATCGTTTGCAAATCTTTTATCAACAAAATTTGTTGCATTATATATGAACACATGCGAGTTTTCGGTGGGGCGTTCGAACCTGCAAATTATCGTGGTGGGGAACGGGGCAAGAGCAAGTTACACGCGATTTATTGATGTAACAATATTACATAAATTTGGTAAAAAATACGTTCATTTAAGGATTTGTATGTAATTATTAAATTTATCAGTTAATATTAAACTGAAATTGTTAATTAAATATAATCATCAATTTTAGTAGTTTTTCAGCTATCAATTTTTAAAATATAATTATTAGTGTTAAGACATCAGTAAGTAAGAAATTTTAATAAATAATGATATTATTCAATGTAACACATGGTTAAGTAAGGAAACATGAAAAAAACGTTCCAATAAACAATCATCTTGCCTTTATTGAGAAATGATCGTCGATCTCAAGGAGTGCGGAAAGATACTCGAAGGTGAAAGCGATCCCTAAAGGAACTAGTTCTGCTGCAATGCACCGAAACCTTCATGCGTGTAAAAGTCGAGCAATTTATTTACAAAAACTTTTAAGTAGACCTAATTGTGTTTTACGAAAATGTCTTTCACAGAAAATATTAATTGTTATTTTAATGAGGCATTTGGAAACCAAAATTGTTAAACATTATTGCGTATTGGATTTTCCTCGCATTCACCTGATTTATTGCACGAAAGTAACATTTATTTTTATATTATGTACAAAATATGGTAACTATTTTTGTTCATTTTACAAGGTCCTCCCTTGACACACACAAAAATGTACATTGCAGTTCGTCACTATGAGTATATTATGTAAACTATTCAATTTAATGCGTTTGTGTGGACGGATGAAAGAGGTCACATCGTCAGGAAATCGGAAGTAATTCTGTGCATGGACGAAGAAATAATTTCTTAATAATGACGTGGCGCGTTGACTAGAAGTCCTTGTTTAAAAAAAGTAATCTGTCTAGACAATTTACGTTTCACCAAAGGAAAAATACTTATATAAACAACGTTATGGAAATTTTTGAATTCGAATATAAATAAAATATGTGTTTTTTTCTGCTTATAATGGAAAATAATGTCACCAAAATCATACACGAATAGGTTGGTTTCAGTTGAACTTGACATGAAACCTTCCAATTCTTCTCAAGTTCAAGTTGCTTATAATTAAGGTTTTCGCATCATCAGACAAGGTGATACATTTTTCAAGGCTTGATATTTTACATGACAATATTTAGAACAGAATTACACATAAAATTATGAAAATACCACTAATATACTTACCTTTTATTATCTTTATAAAGGTAAATGAAACATGTTGTACAACTTTGATAATTGTATTATAATCATTATATACATGATAAAACTTAAAATATATTACAGGAGTCTTAAAGTAAACTAAAAAATAAATATATTCCTTGTACAAATGAATAATTTACAATAAATAATGATTATCAATTTATGTTTGACATCACACACGAAATCCCGTGATGTATTTACTTTGCACTAAATATTTTATCACAAAAATTGGCAACACTATGTACTGATATATACGTATAATCAATTACTTTGCATGTGTAAATATTCTGTAGCCACATTTCTCAATCAAATAAATAATACTCTCCATAATAAACCATTTTATAATCGGTGCGCAAAAAACGAGTGACTATTCATAGTGGACTGGCCAAAAAACGTCAAACGAATCCGAGCCGGACGTTCCCCAGCAACATACATCCGGTCAAACAATGAAAAGTCAATGGAATCGCCGGGAACGTCGCGCATTCGGCAATTCGAGAGGGGAAAAGCCTTCGCTACAGAATATCACAATATCAATAACAATATCGGTGTTCTAATGTCGGGGGGATGCTATTAAGGCTACCTGTCGTCCATTACGACTTGCTTAAACACCTGCACGCCAGTCGACATCTGAGATTTTACCTCGTGATTACCCAAAGCGGCTGTCCCGTCTTTGGCAATAAACAACTGCAATCCAGACGCTGAAAACAATAAAATTTTGGACTTTAGACTAAACTGTTTGGTGAACAAATTATATAGAATTACAACTTTTGATGGGTACATATTTGAAGATCGTTGACGAATATTTGTTTCCTGTTTATACAGTACGTTTAGGCAAACATCTAATTATCCTTGTGCACGGTTCAACAATGCACTAACACATGTTTAAACTAATAACAGGTCAGGTTTGCAATTTTTTGGGGGAAACGGGGGATTTTCTTACTTTCTGCGGAATCTTCGGTGGGTTCCAGATTCGTGTTCTTGAGTAGCTCTTCGATAAGATCGCCGGGATTGACGCGTGTCGTTTCAACCCGACCGGAGACCGCGTCCTCCGACGCCTGCGTCTTTTTCCGCCTGTCGTACGACGTCTTCACCCTGTCCAGCGAACCAGTCTCCGATATCACCAGGCTGCTCGAACTGGGGTTCCTAAAAACAATGTCGATTAACAATCCGATTCCAGGGTTGAATTAAACGTAAAAACCGTGCAAAACTTGTGTGATCCAACTAGCACTACCGATATAAGTGTGAAAAGCTCTATAAAGATTGCTAACTAACATTAATGTTCTTCGTAATTAAGTTTAAAGTACAGTTTCCCAAACTAATTATGTATGTACATGATTCGGAGTGTATTGATAAAGTTTACGTCCTAAATTTAATCATAAACATCAACAATGTACTACGATAAACGACCGGTGTGGAAGGCTGGAAATCACGTCTCGGAAAGTTAATTAAAATCTAGACGTGTTTTCCCCGACTGGTGCACAACTACTCAACTGTGCTCCGTACAATCGGGACGATGTACTTTGCATCAAAGAAGCATTGACGACAAGACAAAAAACATCAAAGCAAAAGCCAATTACGTCAGGAAACTTCGTTCTCCTGCATTAACTCAAAAGCATCTTTCACAAATCGGCCACAATGCATAAACGACAAAAATAACAACAATAAACAACAAAAACAACAAGAGCTGAGACGTAGACTAACGTTGTGACGCTGGGACGACGCATTGCGGGTAATTGTGTGTTTTCGGAGGACGAGACAGTTGTGGTTGAAGGCGTTTCATCAGGACTTGTGGCCAGTGGTGCTAGCTTACCTCCCGACGAGCCTTCCAACAGCTTCCGATGTGACATTCCCCTGCAACACCAATTTGTTTTCTATCCGCTAACCCCCAACAACATTGACAATCGATTGATTTGTTTCACTTTGTTTTTTTTTTGACAACCCCACAATTGATTTACGGATTTATTGTGAAATAGATAAAAAAATTACAGTTATTCTAAAGTGGAGAACAAATATGCGAAACAAACATGTCCTCCTCTCACACAAACAGAGTTTGAGAAAAGCTATGGAGAGAATAAGTACATATTAATAATGCTATATGTTAGTACAGTTAATCAATGCGGACAGATGTATGTATAACACGGACAAACATTTAAAAAAAAAAACGTATACGTACAGATGCTGTGAAGCCCAATGCCAGGTCTGAAAAGTCTTGTTAACAAAAATGAAGAAGCGACAAACGTTATACAATGCGAAAATTAATGAAGCACTTATCGATTTCAAACGAAAGAGAACTGGAAATAATAGGAAGGAAGTTTTAGATTTAATTGTAACACGGTTTAGTTTTATTACCATTATAGTCAACATTCTGGCAACAAATCTATTATAACTATATTAATATTAATTGTAGATGAATTTTGTTTTGCTTTAGCTTTTAAAATATATTCTTTTCACGTTAATAACATAAGTATGTAGTTAATTTTGCAAAAGAGTATCCCAAATTAGTTGATTTTGGGTATATGACTTTACTCAGAAAATATGTACTAAAAATTAATGTAAAATATTTAAAAGGGTAATAGTATGAGTAAAGTAAAAAGAAAAGTTCTAATATGCATTGAATAGTTATGAAGATCTTGAACACTATTACTTCTTTTCTCTATTTATCGTATCTCCTTGGAAGGAAGGAAATTTCAAACTTTTACAACTGTTTTTTCTTGTTTAAACATAATAACATACTTTATATATAATATTAATGTTTCATAAAAGAATAATCTTCTACGTCTCTGAAATCGTTTATTTGTAGGTCCATGTTTATTTAGCTTTATTTTTAATTATTTTGGTCCATATTTAAATATTTAACATTTTTTTAATACACCGTATACAATTGGAAAATCGTTTGACCCGTTTTAATTTAGAGAGAGACATCATGCATGACAGAGATAGAAATCTGTCCCATAGTGGGAGACTTACTGTCTCTATTGTACATGATGTCTCTTTCAGGATTCAGATAGATCAAACTGTTTTTGTACTGTATACAGGATAATCCACTTAACTTATTCTTTAAAGAATGGGGGCAGTTATTGACTTGAAATTTTTATAGCAATTATAACTTGACTTGGACTACTTTTTATTATCAACAGAAATTTCACATGTAATTGCAAATAAAATGACTATATTATATTTTATACCTAAATCTAATAGTTCTTGTATTATTAAATTTTATACAAAAATTTGTCTGTAAAGCCTCCAATTTTCATGCTGGAGAGAAGCCATTAATTTGTACTCTCGGATTTTATACAGAGTGTTTCTTATTTATCTTTCATCGAATGTATATTAAAACAGTATTAATATTGATATTTTCAAAGGAACACCATATATGATATAGCATAATTAAGTAGAACAAAATAAATATAACAGTGATTTTACTAAGAATGTAAAAATATTGCTTATTTTCCTGAGTTGTTAATGCCAAACATTAGCTTCCCAGTATCAACAATGGTAGCTATACAGACATTTTAGGTAGACCATAAATCTGTGAAAAATTATCGAAGAAAGTTAATAACTTAGTAAGTTGATGTCACTTCCGGCGAAACTGGAAATGAAATTTTATTCAAAATAAATTAGAAAAGTAGTTCAAGTCAAGTTAAAATAGCTATAACAATTTTAAATCAAATTATTTTTCTGTTCATGAACTTCTAATGAGTGAATCACCAGGTACTTTTAAAAAGTTTGAAGGAATAAATTTTATTATGGTCTTTGAAATAAGAAAATAATTATTAGACTTTAATATCTGCCTGATGTCAGCTTCGTATAATATTTCTAAAACGATCAAAAATATCCAAATGAGATTTGTTGCAATAGACGTATTACAAAATATGACATCACAACTCCTAAATCGACTTTTCCCTGCCTGGAAATACCTAAAACAGTCAAAATCAACTAATTTGTACTTACTTCTATAATAAATATCAAACTATGTGTTAGTTTAACAAAACTAATAACTATAACTTTGTTTGTGATCAACTATCATCTAAAAGAAACTATTTAGATATGTGTAAGTAAGTTATACTCGTTTCGTTTGAAGGAAACAGTGCTCGGAAAAAGTTAATCGATCAGCTATTACCGGTGAAAGAAACAAAACCAAAAGTAAAACTCGGAAAAAGCGAGCCCTTACCTTGGCACGGACTGGACACCGAGCTGGTTACCGTCGCCTAGACCCGAACGTAGGGAGCTGATCGAGGTGGCGCCGTTTAATTGGTGCTTGGGTATCGGGGAACTGGGTACTTTGAACGGGATCGCGTTTTGGGGATTGTTCGGCGTCGAGTGGCCGTCGTTCATCCCTTTGCGCTTCGGCCGGGGCGTGAGGAAGGAGAAAAGACTGTCGGATTTGAAAAATCTGGAGGTGGACGAGGACTTTTCGAGGTTGTTTTGCTCGTGAACACGGGGTATTTCGAACTCGCTCTTCGAACGCAGCACGTCGTTCATCTGTTCCTTGGGACGTTGCTTGGAGGGTTGGGACACGGTCGAGTCGGACTTGCGCAACGTCAAATCGACGGTGTTGCTGTAATCGGAATTTCGTTCCACTACGACGCTCGTGGAGGAAGACTTTTGAAGCTCGACAAAGTTTTGGGAAAACAGGTCGGATTTGGTGGTGAACGAGCATTCTGGGGTGGCGTACTGTTCGTTGCTGCTCGTACTTATGTTGCTGATCTGGTGGTTTAAGCCTACCGGAGTGGAATAATTGCTAGAGTTCAAATCTGGCAAGAAACCGTTCTGGATAGGAGAGAAATATTCCTCGGTTACAATTTGGGGTGTGAAAAATACCTCGTCCTGCGATATAGTGTTGGGAATTTTCAGGTGTTTGGGATAGGTGTTGGTGCGTGGGAATTTCAATTGGTTTTTGTTGTTGTTTATCCGCAGTGATCTGTGCTGTGGTTCCCTAAGGTACAACATAAAAGTAAATTGCATGCAGTTTTAGCCCTAGAAGCATCATTTATTTACAGTGGATGTTGAGATTACTGAAAGATCGTTAACACTAAATGAACAAAGTCGTCGACAGTCGTTCACTTAATTCATCAATCAGTCACTCAAACGAAAGATTTACGATGGGAAAGCTTTGGTGCTCTTTTACCTAATGTGCCCGGAATCGCCGGAGCTGGACTGGCGGCTGTGCGAGTGAATGCTGCTGTATCCGGACGCCTTGGAAAGTTGGCTCGTGTTCGACGAGTTTCTGGAGTGACCCGGCTCGGCTGTAGGCTCGTCGTGTTCCGGTGCTTGTTGAGGGTTGATCTCCAAATAATCTGTCGCTACTGTTACCGGCACGTTGTTCTCCGTGAGAGTCTGGCCGATCACCAATTCTAAAATTTTCAATTTACAGAATCGTTCAATAATTATCGATATATATATATATATATATATATATATATATATTTACCTGAAGTTAAAAGTTGTGGTCGCTTCTTGGGCAGGCTGCCGAAACCGGAACTCCCACTGGCTATTGAACCGGCCAACGAGCCGCTGGTGAATTCTTCGTTTCTGTTATCTGCCGTTGTGTCTTCAGCTATTATCTGTTTGTGTTTTAGAGAAGGTGATGGCCTAAAACAACAAATAATTATATTAAAATATTGAATCCAATTAAAACAAATTGAAAAGAAATCAGTTAAAATAATTTTAAATAATGTTTTCAATTAAACGCATGTTAAAACTATTATTAACAAAAATATTTTGGCCGAATTTAGTGTAAAATTTAACTTATTTAATGCTTAAGCTCAATATTTAAATGAACACTTGTTTAATAAAATTAGCAATGCTAAAGATGGACACAAATTTTAAATAAATCAATTTTTTAAATTTATTAAATTATTTCATTTCATTCAGTGTCAGATATAAGAAGGAACCTTTAAGAAGTCTTTGATACATAACAAGATTTATTGAAAGTGATTTGTCGTGTTTTTTATTAAATCAAATTTCAGATATGAAGTAAACTATGCTTTAAATGTGTCAATTTTTTCATAATTTGTAATTAGTTTATTTTAAAAGCTACATAAAAAGTTTGTACATGAAATTTAAAATTATCACAAGCTGGCAAATTTATTTTTATTCATACTCAAATTAGATTTAGTGCTGTTTATTTTTTTTTCATAGAAAATATAACTCAGTAAAATTCGCATTATCAAAGCTTTGAAACTTCTTAAATACACAATATTGTCAATTAATCGTATATTAGAACGTAAATCTAAAACTATTACTAACAAAAATACAAAAATATTTTTTCAAATTTGGTATAAATTGAAAATTATTTAATAAAATAACGAACATAACAATGTTTTAATCCTTAAACAATAATATTTGTTAAATATGAATTAAATATTTAGAAGAAGATTTCGTTATTAAAATAAATAATACTAAAAATGGATTAACAAATTTTAAATCAATTAATTTAATTTCATTATACAGAATCTCACATATAAAAGGGCACTTTTAAGTCTTTGTTATTGAACAAAACTTCCTGAATGTGATTTATTGTGTTTTTTTTTGTTTGGTAATTTACCTCTTTAATCAAGTTTCAGATGGATAATCAACTTTCTTTTAAAGAAATACTCAGTAAAATTCATATTATCAAAACTGGAGATTTTTAAATAAACCAATGATTTCAATTTAAGGTATGTTAGAATTTAAATCTAAAACTATTATTAAAAATATACAATGACATTTTAATCAATTTTAGTATAAATTGAAAATTATTTAATAAAATAATGATTATAACAATTTTTTATTATCCTTAAACAATAATATTTGTTAAATATGTATTAAATAAGTAAACATTTTCTTTTTAAAATTAATAATGCTAAAAATGCAAATTTTAAATCATTTAATTTATTTTTTAATTTATTTAGTTGCTTTAATCTCAGTTATAAGCAGACTTCTTTAATGAGTCTTTGTTACGAAACAAAACTTCCTGAATGTTAAACAAGAATATTTGTTGATGAATGTTAATGAATTAAATATGTAAAAGAACATTTCCTTATTAAAATAAATAATATTAAAAATGGATTAAAAAAATTTAAATCAATTAATTTATTTAAATATTTTTCACCATACAGCATCTCACATATAAAAGGGCACCCTTTAATAAATCTTTGTTATTGAATAAAACTTCCTGAATGTGATTCATTGTGTTTTTTGGGTAATATACCTCTTTAATCCAGTTTCAGATGGATAATCAACTTTCTTTTATAGAAATACTCAAGTAAATCAAAACTTTGGATCTTTTTAAATAAACCAATGATTTCAATTTAAAGTATATTAGAATGTAAATCCAAAACTATTATTAACAAAGATACAAAGACATTTTAATCAATTTTTAGTATAAATTGAAGATTATTTAATAAAATAATGATTATAACATTTTTTTATTTATTCTTAAACAAGAATATTTGTTAAATATGTATTAAATACACAAAATAACATTTCCTTATTAAAATTAATAATGCTAAAAATGCATTAACAAATTTTAAATCAATTAATTTATTTTTTAATTTATTTAGTTGCTTTATACTATACAGAGTCTCAATTATAAGAGGACTTCTTTAATAAGTCTTTGTTACGGAACAAGACTTCCTGAAAGTTGATTTGTTTTTGATGTTTATATATCTATTAAATCAAATTTTAAATAGGCTCAACTTCGTTTTAATGGAAAACTAAAAATCTATCCATTTTTTTATAATCTGTATCTGAATTATTTTTAAAACTAATTTGAGACCTTCAAATTTTTGTATCAGTTACCACGAAAATTTTGGCAATGTTTTTTACTTTTAACTTTTTAATTATATTTACTAACGGTTTAATTTTTTATAACATTTCCGTTATACCGGACGAAGTTAATTATTTACATGAAATTTAATTCACTTTACTATGTATATAAATAAACAAATAATTAATGATAAATGTTTAGAAACATTATAATGATTTTATTTAATTGTTTACAAAATTAACATTGTGACTTTTATGAATTACTAGTACTTGAGATTAATTACTTATTATACTTCTAAATATAGAAACTTATTGACATTTAAAACTGATTTGTTACTATTTTTACTGCGAATATAATTATAATTTATTTCTGTATGTGAAATTTCTTAGAAAATTATTACAATTCAAAGTACAGAAGTTTTAAAAAGTCTGTTATGAATAATTAAAATAAATGTGATTTGTTAATGAGTACCGAGTAATTATATATTTCACTTGGAACAATTTCGCAGAATAAAATAAACGAGTAAAATGTAAAAATGTACGTGAAGTACAAAATTACACATAAAATAATCAACACGACCACATACAGTGAACACCGATAAAATTCTAGCACAAATATTATTAATAACTTTGATCTTTAATTACACAAAAATTCACATTTCCAGAGAGATGTATTAAATGTCAGTAGTAATTTGATCCCGGGAGATTTAAGGTCATAGACACGTAAACCGATGTTCTACATAATTTTTTCCAAAGGCGATTCCCCCGGGCCCTCGTTCAATTTTACGCGAAAACGGTATTTGTGTGCCACAAGGTGTGGCGCCCGGCCCGGCCCTCCATTCACGAATAAAATTAATGAAGCCGGTCCAATTTATGGCAGCCGACACGTCCATATTTCATCGGACTACCCGCGAGTCGTTGTTCCCTTCGACTTTTCGTACTGATCGATGAACAGCCGCACTATTTTTAAATTCGCCACAAATTCCTCTTAATGTGCGATTATTTTTAGTGTGTGCACACACGAGCGCGACAAAAACCGCCTCCGGAGGATCAATCGTTGTTTAATTGTCCGCGTGTTACAGGTCAGATAAATCATATGGTTATATTCGTACGAGTTTACGATCGGTGATCTCATGCACGAATTTTAATTGACATTTAATGACTCAGTGGTGTTCACATCGTTGCAGTTTTTATGTCTGCCCGGTTGTATGAAAATAAACGTTTGCTGATGGCGGAAGGAATATTCGAGTATCGTGCATAAAACACGACGTGGCATCGTTTCCGTAAATTTCAATTTTATTTATAACGGTTTATGGTTGTAATAAATTCTTTTAATAGTTGTCAAGCTTGTATGTTGTACGGCATAATAACACAGTCGCAGTAACTAGAAACCATAACTGCTACGAAAAATGGCACAAACACGATAGAAATGTTTTACCGCATTGAAATTTAACGTGTCAAAAATCGGATTAAGGTATCCGCAGGACTAATTAATCAAAATTATATTCAAGATCTGAATACTGGCTCATTTTTTGTGTAATAATATAGGGAGTCCCCGAAAAGTCTGTATAGAATTTAACCACTAATCC
Organism: Aethina tumida; assembly: GCF_024364675.1. NCBI lineage: Eukaryota > Metazoa > Arthropoda > Insecta > Coleoptera > Nitidulidae > Aethina > Aethina tumida. Next base: position 13,879,800 of record NC_065437.1, on the reverse strand, counting down.
CCGATGTGAAAAAAGATCAATTTGCCTTATATTTATTACTTTAGTACAAAAGATAATTTCTGAGATACATATTATCAAAGTTAGTAATTATTTTCAATATTCTAAAATCAATAGTTTTCTTCAGATCCATAATATCGAAGAATACAGCGTACATTTTAATTTTCTTCGCCATATTAATGACTGTATATATGAAAACGATGGTTTACTTTGAACACTCACTGCATAATTAATAAAAATCACATTCTCCAGTTTTATTTTATTGCGTCTCCTTTAACTGGATTTTTCTGTTAAACGGTAGTGACATTAATCAGGTATACCTGTTTTAAACACAACACGCTGATGAATAAATTTTGCAATTCCAGAAAGTTTTACAGTGAATGGTAAAGTTCACACGTTTTTATCAATAGAAAATAAAGGAAACTGAAAATAAATTATTAACTTTGACACCCTGTATCTTCATAATTGTAGTTTTTGAACTAAGCTAAGACAGATCTACCGATTAATGGCAGAACTCTGTACAGATCTTTCGGGGACACCCTGTATAAATATTTTAAACAGTAATGGCCATATTTATAGTAACTTTTTAAAATGTGTGTATGTAATGTTTACTGTTTAATATAGTTGGACAATTTAATTTTATGAAATGAGTATTTTTAATTTTTCGTTGGACAAAATTATAATAATTTTTTTTCCCTTTGCTTATCATGTTTAACAATGGGTCGTAGTCAAACTGTATTAAAGCTGTATAAGAAAACATATAATTCAGCCTTAGCAAGCCCCAAAGAAACAAGTAGAGAGAATAAGAGTTTATGGGTAAATAAGTCGGTAGTTTCCTGTATTAATAAAATATTTAGAGAAGCAGGACAAGTGGAAAATACGAAAAATATTCAGTGAGTTACAAAAACTTTAAAGAATCGATGGACAGATAATTCAAATATTCACTCTTATAGCCAACTCAAATTAAAGCCAACCTTAAGGAAATGGGGCTTGATGTTTGGGTAAAGATCTATAAAGAAATCCTTCTTTCTATTAAAAGTACTCCTTATATTGAAGAAACAATGCTGTTAAGTAGTGATAACACTCACAAACACAAGATTGGAGGAAACCAAATATTCAAAAATTGGTCCATTTTATTTCTAAAAGTGCTGAAATTATGATGCTAAAACAATATTATTCAAAAATATTAATGTTGAATTAATCGTTAAAATAATTTTTTATTATTATAGAATAAGAAAATATTAGTTTTTAGAATAACGTGAAAAATAACATTAGTAAATTAATATTTTCTTCTTTTTAAGTTAAATAAATATGATTATAATATTAAAGTTTGAAGTTAAAGTTGTTATAATAATGACCACTACATGTATGTGTATGTATGTGACTGATTTCAGTAATTTCAGTATACAGAAGTAAAAAATAGTAATAGTATATAGTACTAACCTGTATGTAACAATGTAAATCTGCATTCTATAAATCTATTAATGTACACTGTCATAATTTACAGTATTTGAAAAACATATCATTTTCTAAATATTTATTACTTATACAGGTGGGCCCATATTAACGATATGGCTTATAACTCAACTACTTCTTAATTTAGATTATTTGTTTTATAGTGCATTAGCATCAACATTAGTTAATCGAATTATAAAGACCCCAGTTAAAACTTGGAAGAAATGGTAAAGTTTTATAACGTTCACATGTTTATATCAATAGAAAATAAAGTAAACTGAAACTAAATTATTAACTTTGATACCCTATATCTTCATAATTGTAGTTTTTGAACTAAGGTAAGATAAGGCAGATCTACCGATTAACGGCAAAATTGTGTACAGACCTTTCGGGGACACCCTGTATAATTATTTTAAATTTTAATGGTCATAATTATAGTAACTTTTTAAAATGTGTGTATGTAATGTTTATTGTCTTTTTTTTTGTTATTAATATGTCCACTATGTAGCTGGATTATTTAATTTTATGAAATGAACTTAGTGTTTTTAATTTTTTCGTTGGACAAAATTATAACAATTTTTTGCTGTTGATTCAGCCAATTATCTTTTTTCTTTTACTTATCATGTTTAATAATGGATCGTAGTTAAACTGTATCAAAGCTTCTGTAAGAAAACGTATAATTCAGCCTTAGCAAGACCAAAAGAAACAAGTAGAAAAGAAAATCACTTAATTAATTAATAATGTTTGTTTGACAAAAATAATAATGAATAGAAAAAAATTAAAAATTAATAAAGAAAAAAGTGGATTCGTTCACCACCATATCATAAATAACAATAAGTTGACCATTAAAACTAATTGACCATAGTAATCATTTCATCCCAAATCTTCCTTAGTTAGGGTGTTAATATCCACTGCTACCTTAGTTCTTCAAATAAAACAAACCAACGGACGACAAAAAGTCCAAATTAGATTAAGACTTACACTTTAAACAAGATATCGCCTTGCAACATGTTCATGGTGATCGAGAACTGCAGCATGCTGTTGTCCTGGCGCCTCCGGGCGTCGTAACCCTCCAGAAGCGCCTTCCGATGTGTCACGCCGGCCCCGGCGTACTCGGCCAGGTTCAGATCGACGAATCCCAATTTGGTGAACGATCTTCCGGTCTCCTTCCTTATAGAGATACGCAGCACGCAACGTTCCATCACGCCCGTCGACGCGTTCGCCATCATCTTGCACGGGAACGTGAATTTCGCGTCCCATTTCACCTTGTGGTCCCTCACCTCCTCCCTAAAAACAAACAAGAAATTATATTACTTGAATTAAAACCTGGGAGGCGGATCGCTGAAGGTCATTATGTGATGATCATGTTTATAATTACCGCTACGATTAATTGTCTGTTGAGATTTTTTTACGTAACAAATCCGAGTACGCGTTTACAGTTAACCCCGTCGATAATACGCACCAGTTTTCTTGTAGAATGCGCATGAATTAGCGTTGGATGTTACATAAGTGGCCTACAGATTACAAGCGTGTGTGATATAATTAATAACATTGAAAAAAGCCTGTTAAGTAACAAAAATAATTGAACGGTGTTGAAATTTTTTGTTTTTACCGGCAGTTACTCAACAATAAAGTAATTACTGTCGGCAATATTGATTTTGCTTCGCTCCTTTCCAACGAGGCTACAGAATAAATTCGAAAAAAAAATTATATCGAGAGCAGCGCTTTCAATTTCGACTAATGAAATCAATATCAATAAGTGGCGGGTATTCAGGGAGCGACAGTAAAGCTAAAAAACACCGCCAATCGAAACGAATTTTGCGCCGTCGTTAATTCAATTTTTCTCTCCACTGCGACTGACGTTGCAAACTTTACAATTTGTCAATTATCCTGAGCTTGTCACGAGAGTGACAGGTCGAAATTCCAGTTGCTCAATGTCCAGGCGTAAAATTTTGTCCAACTTTAATCGGTTTCGTGGTCAGAGACGATACCAGAGTGACAACAGGGACGATGAGGATAGACCGCCCCCTCGCCGACGTACTGTGATCGACTACAAGCCGGTGATCGAGGACCGAGGACATTTCGGAAAACGTGCCGGCGTTAAAGAGGCCGAATACTACTACGAGGAGGACAAGAAACAAATCAACAAATTGAAGGATAAACTGACGGAAAAGATCATACACAAAGACAGGCACAATCATGAAGAGCACGGAGATCCGAAGAAAAAGAAACCTAAGTACTGAAAATGATTTAAACGTGTGTGACAATTAAAAAATTGTCCTTCTTAAGAGTCGTTTCAAATATTTATTTAGTATTTATTCTTGCCAATCCCCAATGTATGAAATTTTAAGCTTGAAAATGAATGTAACAAAATATCAAGTAATAAGGTACACTAAAAAATTAACACCAATTGTATTTAATTATTCATTTAATTCACAATTATTGGTACGTGCTAATGAGATCAGAGACTTGGGTGTTCTTTTTGATCAAATACTGTCATTTGTCCCACACATTAATTTATGTAGTCAGTGTGTAACAAGGAGTTTTGGATTTATAATTAGATATACCAAATTTTTTGATGAGTTAGAATTTCCATGTTTTTAATAAGTTCATTAGTTTCAAATTGAAATACGGTGTTACTGTTTGGTCTCCACCATATTTGATACTTAGACAAATAATTGAAACTATTCAACAACGATTTCTAAAGTGTTTGTATTTTGCATAAGGAATACCCAAGTTCTTCTAAATGAATTTGAGTACACGTCTCTTTATAACCGTAAATTTTGATATTTTTACACAAATTAACCAATTATCAAATTGCCCTGTACTGTTGAAAGTGCTAAATTTCCACATTTCGTAAAAAATGCAAAAATCTATCCCGTATTAAAAAAGTCATCTATTCCAGCAAAATAAACCACAACAAACTTAATTAAACAATTTGGCAACATATAGCTAAGACTATAAATCAGGGTGAGCAAGATGATTTTTCCAAGCCTTCCTATTGTATTCACCAAAATTAACTTTTCCGATGGTCTCAGAACCGTAAATAATATGTAATTTTTAATAATTTTAGTTCTCCTCAAAATTCTACTCTTTCAAGTGTGCAGCAAAGTTCAATAATGACTTGTCTGATCAGCTTATATATCAAAAACTATTTTTCGCTTATTGTATGAAATTATACGCTTGAAAATGAATGTAACAAAATATCAAGTGATAAGTTACACTAAAAAATTTACACCAATTTTATTCAGAGTGTAACAAAGACTCTTGGATTTATAATTAGAAATATCAATTTTTTTGATGAGTTAGAAATGCCATATTTTTAATAGGTTCATTGGTTTCAAATTGAAATAGAATTAACATAATGAATAATGTGGGGAAATTAGTATTAAGAATCTTAGTATTTAATGTTAGTTTTTCCTGTAAATAAATGTATGTCTGTTGGTCATTAAAGAATTATTATTATTATTAGAAATTACGCATTATTTTTATTGAAAACACCTTAATCAGAATAAAACGATGATTCCATAGAAATTCCGTGTAACAGGCAAAAACAACTCAATTATTAAACAATTGTGACTGTTGAAAAGTAACTGATTTAGAAATTACGTTCGATTTTCGTGATTGTTTAATCAGCTCACACCTACTAATTATGAGATCACAATTGTTTACATTCATCACGATGCTGCGGTTTTGCTAATATCATACAAAACTGCTGTACAGGCCCGATCATTAATTTTTAGATAGAGAAGGTTTTCAATTACAGCTGATAACATTCTTAAGATCGTCAAGGTTACGTCTGGTGCATTAATTCAATTAGACTTCGCATTCCACGCAGTCGACGACACAAACAATTTACCAATCGCTTTTATTGGACAGACGAAATTTTAAAATGCTATTGGACTATTCATTATCGGTCCGTCGAACATGTGAATTAATAAATTAGCATTCGATTTATTTTTCGTTTTATATGTCGTCAGAGGAAATAAATAAAATGTGGTTAAAGAGATTTAATCACAGCAACGAAACAGTGATAAAAAGGACTTGTAATTTAATTAAGGATTTGCTCGATTTAGATGATGAAAAGTTAGTAAAAGGGAATTTAAAGTGCTACTAAAGAAGATTCTCAACATGATTTTCTGCTTTTGCCATACAAGTGATTATTTTAACGATCGTGGTAAAAAAAATTATATCATTAATTTTTCATCAAGTTAGTTTGTTACACCAAATTCCATTAAGTTAGATAAACAAGTTTTATAACTGAAATATATAGTTTTCACGTCCGTGTTGCAAGTTTTATTGTCCGTTGTGCGACCTAGCGAATTTATTTTATTGCGAACATTTTATTACCGCACACGAAATTTTAACGAACTAAGACGATTCGAAATCTGTTTTATGTACAATTAATTAATTTCAGGAAATTCCCTCAGCAATTAACCGCCAAAGTTAACAATCAATATTTGGTAACATGTTTTACAATAATAGATTCTATTCTTTATTGTTGATAGTTTAACAATAAACAAAAGTTGATTTAGTTAGGTTTATAATAGAAAACAATGGTTGAAAATTCAAGTTCATTCACTCTATTTATTTAGAATAGTATAAACATTCGTCAGGTACAAATATTTATATATATTTTTGAAATTCATTCAATTTTTAGAATATTTAACGTGTATACAGGTTTTTAATTTAATTTTTAAATTATATTAGTACATGTTTATAAATAAACTATGTTTATATGTTAATTGTATTAAAGGTTAAGAGAAAATTGGCGAAAAATAAAACTTGTTCTATCTTCGAGCAATTTATTGGTAGTGATATTTTCTAGTTTGTTCAGGCGATATTTTTATTTTTAGATTAAGTTATTTAGTAGATGTAATCTGTGTATGTTTATCAGCAAACTTTGTTCATAACTTTTATTATTTTATTACTAAAAGAAGGTAGGGAAAATAGAGCTTCTTCTACCATTCAGTAATTTATTAACAAAAATTTTACAAATTTATCGTCAATAACTTTATTTTTAGATTAGATTAGACATGCACATTTATTAATTTTATGTTTTTAAACAAAGTTTGTTTATAATAATATCAAAAATTACTAAAAAGTTAGTAGACTATTATTTTTCAGTAATTTATTGGCAAAACCATTTTTTTTTCAGGACAGCCAACATATTTATTTTTAAATTAGGTTATTTAAATTGTATATGTTTAAAACAACTTTATTTAGAAGTTGGTAGTATTCGATAATATTAAAAATTACTAATAATAATAAGTTCCTAGGAAATAGAAGAAAATAAATAAACAAACTATGTTTATTTGTTAATAGTATCAAAGGTCAAGAGAAAATTGGCGAAAAATTTGTTCTATCTTTCATCAATTTATTGGAAAGTACTAATTATTCACCAGTACAACCAATATTTTTATTTTTAAGTTAGATTATTTGGTACATACATATTCAAGGGTCAGAAGTAGAGTAACTTTAAAATAAAACAACTTTACGTACATTTAGCCTTCTTTTATTTAGTATCTAGTAGCACTTCCATTATTTTTAATAATTTCTAAACACCTTTTCTTCATTGATTTTGGTATCTTTTCAATATAATCGTACGAAATTTCTTTCGAGTGAATTGAACTTCTTCGTAGAGTTCTTTCATATTTGACAGTCTTTTTGTAGGGATTTTCCGATCAATTTCTTCTCAAAGGTTTTCCATTGGATTGAGGTCTGAGTTTTGTTCTGGCCAAGGCATGACACGTACTCTTTGAGAAGCGAACCATTTTTTAACTAACTTAGACGTATGTTTCGGATCGTTGTCGTGCTGGAAGGTTCACCTTAAACTGAAGTTACTTTCGTCAAATGAAAGCAAATGATTCTAGAGAATGTCACGATAAACAAAACGATCCATTATCCTGTCTAACTTAACCAGTGGGCCCATGCCAAACTCAGAAAAACATATCAAACCATCACGTCTCCTTCACCATGTTTCGGAGTGGGTTTAGTGTACTCGGGATTATACTTTTCATTAATTGGTCCTCTCACCTATGAAATACCATCAGATTTGAATAATTGGAGCAGACTTTCATCCGAAAACAAAATTGTTTTCTATTACCCATCTGTCCAGTTCACATGTTCTCTTGCAAAAAGTAGTTCGCTGCTCTATACTTTGCAGAAATGAAGAGCTTCTTTGTTGGTTTTCTACCATAGAGACCTCCTCTTTTTAGTCTTCGTTTTATGGTACACACCAACATACTGAGTTCGTTTATTTTTTGATTTATGCGGGATTTGCTGATTGATGTGTTTAAATTTAAATGTACTGCAATTTTACTGTGTTTTTCACCATTTCGGGACTTTTTTACAATTTGTTGTTTAATTTGTATCGTTAAATGGACACTTCCAGGCATTTTTAACTTTAAGGAACGATGTCGGGCACATAAATAAATTATAAAATCGATTGTATGTATGGTTTGGTTGCTTTACTTATGAACTCTGTCCGAAATAAAATGTATAAAAACCACGTAAATAAAGATATCCGTATATAAATTGAGGTACGAAATGCTTAGACACTTATTAATTATAAAATTAATTTAAATTAAAAAGAATTGTTCTTTTAACAAAATGATTATGATTTTTAATTCTTGGTCTACATATGAGCGATAGTGTATATAAACAAACCATTCTTATAAGTTGGAAGTATTGGATAATTTTAAAAATTACCAAACAATTTCTAGAAAGTAGGAAAAAAATAGTGCTTGACCTATTTTCCAACAATTTATTGGCAAGTAACAATTTTTCGTCAGTACAACCAATATTTTTATTTTTATATTATATTTTTATATTATAATTATACATTTAATCTGTATATGGTTTATAAACAAACCTTTCTTATAAGTTTGGATAATATCAAAACAGGTTCTACCTCCCAGAAATTTATTGACTAATTATAAATTAGACAATAAATTTAGCAATTGTTTTATTACACGTAGCAATAAATTGAAGGTCTCAAAATTGCCAATAAATTGCGGCCTGTAATACAGCTATCAGACTAATTCTAAATATATCAAACCATATAATGTTCAAATAAAATTAACGATTGATAAAACATTTTCGACAACTTCCGGCCGTGTAGAATCCATTAATGAATTCCCGGTCCCATTCGCGGCATTCTGAATCCAAATCGCGCGATTAGAACCGACGCACTTCCGGTCACGCCACGGCGTCCCGCAATTTCAGGATGCCCACAGCACCGAGCCCCCATATCTTTCTCACCTCCGGAACAACCGAAGGATGAGAGTGCGGGAAAAGAACGGTTGCCCGATTGCAACACGGATCAGCGTTGACCTACAAAACGCCTCTCACACCGCAACCCTTTCATGTGTCGCGGATTTCCGCCCGTTCCGCCCGGGATCGAAGTCAAAGAGGAGCGATTTGCTTGTGCGGGTCTCGTCGGACACGTCGTTCGATGGGTCGAAAGGGTTTGCGAACAAATGGGGCGGCTTGGACCTAGTAATTGAATTAGATTGGCGAATTTTTTGGTCCTCGCATTCACAGACAGCCCCAATTTTTTACATCGACGGAGGATGAATGTGTGGTCTTCTAGAGTGTGTCTTTTGTTCTTCGAACCGTTTTATTCTACACGTTAAACTTGTTTCACAGAAATATTTTTACCCACTTCGTCTAAATTACAGGCACAAATGTGTTGTAAAACATTTGATGACTTCTACATTTTAATACATTTATTTTTGTGTATTGGACGACTGTCAAGTATTAAAATTATTTACAAAACATTCAAAATTAAATAATAAAATCTATTCGAAGAACCACACACGCAAAACGTATTAAATATAACTTATCATCATATCATTTTAATTTAACAGAAGTTGCACACTAAAGTAAAATTTAATATCCGAAAAAACGTTCAAATATCGGCAAGGTTTGCGCACCAATATTGACACTGCTAACATCGCAACGGTAATAAAATTTTCCCGGCACAATATGCAGCATGTTTGTTCATGGAACGCCCGCCTGCATTTTTCCTGCGAACATGCGAGATATTCGTAAGCCTCTGAAAAGTCCTCAAAGCTGAAATACTTGCCGGGTACTTCAGGTAAGCGTTTCAGGAATTTTTAAGGAGATCTTTTAATTTAATAATGCAGCGAGTTTACCCTCTTAGATTGCACGGTTTATTTTATGATTAACGAAGGGATTTGCAACAACACGGACTGGTTTAGGAGTTTTACAATTTATGTTGATTAAAATAGTTTCATAAATATTCATAACAATTTCGTAATTTTAAAATTTACGAAACTAATTTTATAAAAAATAAAATATTTCTTTTCTAATTTAACAGTTTTGCTATTCGGAATAATTTCATTGATTTACAGAATTGTTTATTTAAAAATTCTATAATACTATAGTTTAGTTATTTTGAATATTTCATAGTTTAATAAATTTAAAATCATAATTTTATAGTTCCTTTATTATAATACTAAAGAAACTAAAAACAACCATAATTTTATAGTTTGAATATTGAATTGAATTGAATATTGCATATTTTAATTAATTTTATAATTTTCCTCATTTTACAAAAAAACTTTTATTACTTTATCGTTTAATCAATTCGAAATCATAATTTTATATTTCATTAAGTTAAAAAAGTGTTTATTTTTTTAATATAAAATTAAAGAAGATTTAAAGAAACTAAAAAAAAAGAAACTAAAGAAATCAAAGAAACTAAAGAAACTAAAGAAACCAAAGAAACTAAAGAAATTAAAGAAACCAAAGAAACTAAAGAAACTAAAGAAATCAAAGAAACTAAAGAAACTAAAAAAAATTAAAGAAACTAAAGAAATTAAAGAAACTATAGAAACTAAAAAATCAAAGAAACTAAAGAAATTTTCATAATTTAACAAATTTATTACAAAAAAAAAAAAAAAAAAACTTTATAGTTTTATGATATAATCAAATTTATTACTTACTTTATTACTTTTTATAGATTTTTTTAATATAAATATCTTTCATTTTCTAATTTACTGTTTTAGTTACTATTAGGAATGTTTTCATTGATTTATAGAACCGTTAATACAAAAATTTCATAATATTGTAGGTATATTAAACATTTTATAGTTTATTTTCGTAATTTGTCTGAGAAATTATGAAACATTTAAATTAATGAAACCAAAAAACAATATAAAACTTTCGACAAATTAAACAGTTAAATTATAAAACTTTTATTTTATTTCGATGTGTATGAATGCATATAAATAATTAATTATTTTATTATTTGAAATGTTTTACAGTTCATTCCATTTATTTAATTTTGTAATATTCATTGGTCTAAAAATTTTATAATGACAGTTTTATTGCTAGAAAGGTTCCAGTATTTTATAAATTCCATAATTTATCAATTTTGATAAATAATCTCATCATTTATCTAATTAATTAATAATTAATTACAACTGTAAAAATTAAATTTTTATAGTTGTAATTTGTCTATTTTATTATTTGAAAAAAATACATAATTGTAATATTTTCATTGAATTCGATAATTTGAATTTTTTATAAATGTGGTTCATTTATTAACTCGACTGACTTTTGTGACATATGTTTGATAATATTTATAGTTTATAATTGTTTAACTAGTTAGTTTAATGGTTTCTACAATTTACTTGGCTGTTTTATCAGTTGAAAAGTGTTTAAATATTTCATATTTATTAATAATGTATTTTGAAAATTTTACTATTTTATTACTGAACAAGTTTTATAATTTTAATAATATAACTGTTTTATTTCAATAAATTCATAATTTATTTGATTATAATAACATATTTTACCATATTTAATGTACGTATTTTAATGTGTTTAAAAAAATAATATATATTTATTAAAATATTATTACTTCAAAAACTACATTAATTTTAAAAGCTCATGATATTATAGTTTTTTTAGTTCAATAGTTTTAAAACTTGACTGTTTTATTACCTGAAAAACTGTTTAAATCTGACATCTTGGATAAAAATAGTTTTTATTGAACAAACATGTTAAATGTGAGAATTAACAAATACGATTTGAATGTCTATGATGAGAGGAAATTAATTATACAGTAATGGCTTTTGTATTGGCTTTTAAAACGATTTATTAACGGTTTTAGCACTGTAGTGTCACACCTGTTTTTCGTTTTCTTTTGACTCAACAAACAATACAACCGGTACGTTTATTCAACGTGTTTATTTCACTGCATTCGATAAAAAACACGAGGAAAAAGGCACATTATTGGTAAATAGCGTGACGTTAATTTCTAGTCAAATAATTACAAATTTAATTGGGTTAAATGCTTCGTGGCGAACCCCAATAATAAATGAAAAACTTGAAGGAGTTCGGAGCAATGGAATTCCGTCTCTTATCCACCGAAGAACGTCTTGACGTCTGTAAAACGATCCGAACAAAACAGATGTTGAATTAGTTTCGTTACGAACTGTGTCAATTGGCGTTTTGTCACTGTACAACTTACAGTTGGGAATTTAATTGTGTCCATTTTCGTCGTCCGGGAATTTCTACACATCTATTTTTCGATGCAACGTTTCTCGACTGAATTACGACAGATCCGTTGACTTTTGATCATGACCTAGGTTTAAATAAAAACACAACACGATTTATTTATAGCGGTGGCAACATTCCCACGGTGTTTTTCGTGTGTGTGCATCGCATTTTGGGACGGCTTCTTCGGCGCGCCGTCAAACTTATGTTCCACATGTCCGTCGCCCCGATGCGGCCAGATGCCCCCCGCGTGCGTAATTTCCATCGCCACGCGAACTAAATAACTTCGCGGGGAAGTTCGTTGTCGATGATGTAACTCGATTTGCGAACTTTCCGTCGGCAATTTGCACGTCGCTGTGACATGATTCGGGACATGACGGGCGAAACTTTGATCGTCGCATAACTTTATTAATCCAACTAGACCGAAATACTTTAAATTGAAAGCTCGTTACGGTGCTCGCGAAAGGTCAAAAATTCTTCAACCGAAATAACCTGTCGAAATGGGACCGCGGCCAAAATGGCAAGTTCAATTTCTATTGCACACTGTCAAAGTGAAAATACATTGTTTATTGTGTGACCGTGTGTGAGTCATTGATAATTCGGCGTCATTACCTGAACAAAAAATCAGACAAAAAAAATACGGACAATCAATGGAAAACAAAGTCGGTTGCACGAACATGATTATCGTCGCATTTAGAAACAACATTCGATCCCCATACACACATGCTAATCGCTAAATCAAATCGGAACCGAATGAGTCACACGTGGACGAGTGGGAAAACGGCCCAGACAATAAACTCGAAAGCATTATTGTAACGAGTCAATGTCGACGCTGAAATCCATATAAAGCCATTTTCATAACAAACAATGCACGTTGTGTTAATGGATTGACGCTAAAATTCATTTATACGTGTTGTGTAGATTAATATTTCATATTTTATGGTTTAAAAGATACGAACTTCATTAAGAAACTACATTACTTATTCATAAGTAAAACATTTTTTATATTTGTAGTTATTTAATTTTGTTTTTGATTTTTATTCACTTCTATAAAAAAATATGTCCTAGTTTACATCAAAAATTAAATATATATTTTCTCTTGTAAAGGTATATATTTAAACTATACCGATTGGAAAGTCTTTGATCTTACTGAAATTTCATATGACAAAGATTTTTACTGTCTGTGTCGTGCATGATGTCTCTTATATTTCAGTAGGATTGAACGGTTTTCGATTGAAATATACAAAGATGGGAGTAATATATTTTATTCTTGGAAAAATGTAATGTTGTTTAGTTATATTTAATAAACTTTAACATTTTTTATCTCATTTTCTCTTGGACTTTTTTTAAGAAATCGACTTATTTTTAGAAGTGCATATCTGGTTTACATAAACAGAAAAAAATAATTATCATATCACCTGAAAAAATATCAGTAATGTTTATTGAGATTTTATATTCTCATTAATTTCATAATTTAATTACTTTTTATTCTTCAATAAATTTTAAAATGTCACAAATTTTAAGTAAGTAGTAAGTTTTATAACTCTACAATTTGAATTGTATATTTTATTTTATTAATTTTAAAAATTTCTATATCACAATAATTTAAAATTTCAAAATTTCACAATATAAACCCTCTATAATCTCTAATATTTTATAGTCAGATTGTTCAAAAAATTAATTATTATTACCAAACAAATATTAATAGTCAATGTAACTATTCTATTTTTTTTATTTTAGATTTATAATTTGATAGTTATATATATTACGGTAAAAATGTCTTTAATGGAAAATATTACTTTAAATTGAAATTTATAACTATTTTTATGTTATATAAAAAACTATAAATATTTATTTAACACCAAATCATTTATATTTAATATATTTTTTATTCAAAGTAGAGAAAATAATGAAATTAAAAATAAAAAAATATTATATTATTATATTAAAAAATAAAAAGTTGTTATGATTATATAATATGATATTTTGAATATACAATTTTTAAATGTTAATAAATATTTGAATTTTTGGTGGCTAAACAAAGAAAACAAATTATGATTTATGAAGTTTCCATTTCTAAAATTTACAAAACAAATTTCTGCATTTAAAATTTTTTATTGTTTATTTATTCAAAAAAATATTATTATTACTTGACAAAATAGTAATAAAAGTTTATTATTATTTAAATTCATAACTATTTAGTTTCTTTAGTTTCCTAAAGCAGTTTTCCTATTATTCACAATGATTTTTATAATTAATATAAAAATTCGAAATTTTAATTAATTTTATAATTTGACTAATTTATCACAGAAAAACCTTTCTCCTTTATGGTTTAATAAATTTTAAAATATCATAATTTTATAGTTCTTTAGTTTAAGTTATATATATATATATATATATATATATATATATATATATATATATATTATTTATTTTCTTTAATTTTCTAATTTATTTTTTTATTATTCAGAATGGTATTTTTAAAAATTAAAAAAAATTTGTTTTTATAATTTGTTTATTTTATTTTTTATTAAAAATATTATTTTAGCCTGAAATATATATATATATATATATTAAATTTGATCAGTAAAATGAAAATTTAAATTCATATTTAAAAGTATGACAAAACATTAAAATTAAATATATTCTTATAATAATTAAATTACAATAATTATATAAAGAATATACCAAAGGTTATTAGGAAATCTTTTTATACTTAAAAAAATCAATCAAATTAAGAATCATCAAATTCAATATTCCAATATCAACTTTTAAAAATACTAAATTTTATCGGGAACAATTATTTATTTAAAAAGTCCGTAAGCATGATAATAAATTAGAAGACTCAGATAGTTGATCATGTTGAAAATAAATTAAAATTATTAATTATTATATTTTTCATTTTTTTTAATTATAATCTGAAAATATATCAGTAATGAGTTTAACTATTTTTATTTTCAATAATTTCATAATTTAACTGATTTATTATACGAGAATTTTCATTCACTAAGTTTGAAAATTTTTATAATTCGATATTTATATTTTATTTCATTAATTTAAAAAATCTAATTTAAAATTTTATAATTTCAAAATTTCATAATTTTATACTGCCTATCGTACAAAAGTTTTGAAATTTAACCCTTTTATAATTTGAAAATTTTCATCACATTATAATATAATTAATTTAAAAGTTTGATGGCTTTGTAATTTGATTATTATAAGACTCTTAATTTAATTTTATAGTTTCGATTATAAAATAATTTTCATGTAAAATATGGTTTCTATATTTCACAAATTAAAGGAGCATTTACGTAAAAACGTCAATTATTTTGCACAGGATTAAACGATTTAATTTTAAAGTGATACAATTACGTGTTGGTGTTTGATGTAAACTTCGTAAGTTACAAATTGCAACAAACCAACGGTCAGAACTCGTCCCATTCTAGATTTCGACCCAGTTTTCCAACTATCAAGTTTAAACCGGCGTAAACTTCCATCAACTCGCTGTTACCGTAGTTGAAACACACGAAAGCAATAAATATAAATTACATATTACACCGACACGAGGAAACTCCAACTTATTCTTGTCGAATCGTTCGTACAAACGAATGGAAATTACGGCCCAATTTCCATATTCATCCGTTTCAATAACTCATAACCGGTGTCGCGTTTATCCAACTAAAAACGCGTTTTCGCGACGCCGTGAATTTTAAACGGACACAAACCGTGTTGCCCACCGTGAATATTTTATTTTTATTTGCCGGAACGCAATTTCACTCGTTTTTGATGGCGTCCCGCGGGACGCGCGGTTCCGCCTACCGGGAACGGTTAATCTCTTCTTCCAATCCGTTTTAAATCGACTGTTCTCACGTTTATTATATTGCATTTTTCATTGTTCGTGTTGGAAATCTTGGAATTTGTGTACGGGTTTAGGTTAATAAATATTTTTATGGTCGTTTCGTTCGGTTTTGGTGGGACAACTTTCGATTGTGTTCTCGCGTAGTAAATAGTGGGTTGAGCAATTAAATTGTGAGACATTGAAATTTGGAGTTCGTAACACCACATAATGAATCGCCAAAATGATGAAATTGCTCGAGCTAATGAGAGTGTAAAATTGTGAAACTGTTGATCTAATAAAACCATAAAATTTTCAAATAAATTCAACAACAACAACACTGACATATTAAGTCTCTTAAAGAAATGAAAGATTTAAATTAACTAGAGCTCAAAATTTACGCCGATGTAACAGCATCAAACTACACATTACTACCCAGGTTAGTACTCAGTATATATTTAAAGTATAAGCTGTATATAAAATTCAAATTCCGTTTATCTATTTTCCTTAACATTAAAAATTATTTCTTCTACATAAAAAATAAATATATAGGGCGTCCCCGAATGGTATGTAGTTTTTTTTCCACAAATTATCTAGGTGAAAATATATCAACAATTACAAGGCGTCAAAATATTAATAATTTATATTCAATACTTTTATGGGGGTAAATACCGAAGAAGAATTATGGAAACGTGTACAAAATTCCAACATTTTAAAGCAAAATATGCAAATGAGGCAAATATTATAGTATTAATCTTCTTCGTCGAATAAATATCTGTAAACAAGGAAACGGTGGTTACTTCAAATATCTGGTTAAAGTGTCTTAGCATAATTAATAAATAAAATTAAATAATTGCATTTTTCTGGCAAACGGTTGCTTTTAGCAACATTAACGAGATATACCTGTTTTAAACGCAACACGTAGAGGAATAGATAAATATTGCCATTCCAGAAACCTGTACATGTTTGACATTGTTTGTATATTGAGTAACAAAAATGTTAAAACGGTTTGCTAATGCTATATACGCTGTATGTGATGTCCTCTATATTATGCTTCAAATTTATTCACATATTCGAATTTTTCACCCTGTAAAATTCCTGTATACCAAGTTTAATAACACTGACACGTTTCTAATAATAAAAAATGAATGAAAATGAAAATATATTATTAACTAACGCCCCATATCGTCGTCAACTTACAAGGATAAAGTTTCACTTCGAGAATTGATGCTAAAATTTTGTACATACCTTTCGGGAACACTCTGTTTACGTAATCTTTATTTTATTATATATTTTTTTTGGTTATTTATTATCATTTTTTCAATAATTTAATAGTTTTAATAAATCTGCAAATCTTAATATACAGTGTCTTTTTGAAAAATAGACACTCATAAAATTTGTATTTTTAACCAATTTTAATAAACATACAAAATTAATACTATAATATAAGTATGGTTTAATTAGTATAAGTATAATATAATTTGTATATTTATAGTATAATTTATATAATTATAAAAAATATTCTAATATTCTTGAAAAATAAAATAATCTTACTACTATTTTTGAGAGTTTATTCGACAGACTACTTCATTAAAAAGAATATGAGTTTTAATTTTTCCACAAAAATATTAATATGCAAATTTTGTATGAAATTTGGTAAATACCCATTTCAGGGGATGCCTAATTCAGTGGTGTAGTTATATTTTCTATAAAAATATTGTTGGTATGATTTTTTTAATTTTCATGTCTAAAAAATTTCCCTGTAGGTTTTGGTTTTAGGTTAAAAAACGTGACAATTTGATTATAAGTACATATTTTTATCCTTTACTATTTTTAAAAAATATGTCAAAATCGGACAAAAAATACAAATTTTATGACGATGTGTTATTCTATAATATTTTCATAAAACGTGTTGAACATTCAATTTGCAGATATTCACCTGTTACAAAAATCCTTTGAGGGGGAAGAATGTCTTATTTGTTAATTTTTGTTTTTCATATTATACGATGTAACTTTTACATTTACTTCTATTTTAATACATTTTATATGATTTTATGTTTGTGTTGCCAGATAATATTACTTAAAATGTTAGTAACAAATAAAGGTCTTTAGTGGATTTTTATAATTTATATATATTTATAAGACATCACAATAAAGATGTCTGGGTTCTACATGAACTAGGGTATTTTATACAGTTGTTTGTTTAAAATGTAAAATATATTCGTTATTTAGACAAAAATAATCCCATTCAAAATAATAAATATGTAACGAAACTGATGAACAGCTTAAACTCGGTTATTTCATATATACTTCCAATTACCATACGGCGAAGGAGCTACGAAAGAAAGTTTTATTGTTGGAATAATAAGAGACAGTCCGAGGTGAAATTTAAGGTCTGCGTTATTATGTCCATGCCAGATATAAAAGATAACTTTTACAACAAATGCAATTAACAGAAATTAATAAAGGTAACTCTAAAGAATTTAAAATGTTAGGAGGGTACTGTTGTTAGTAAGGAGAAAGAGGAACAGATATTAACTATTACTGCAACATCTGAATCTTCTCCGAAAATTCAGCCACAATTGAATAAAGGGGTAGTCATCCCGGAACGTTTCCCAACTAACTTGGCTCAACAGTTTTTATCTAATCCAGCAACTAGTGTTTATTCAGAACGACTATTTTTGGAAGTTCATTGTTGACAATAAATCAATTAGGCCTGTACGTGCAGAAGAGCATTCATCCATATTTATTTCGGTTTATAAAAGTAATTAAGTTCAACATTTTTCTTTATTCTTTTTTTTTGCTTTATAATTTTAAAGGTAGTTGATTGATCAGAATTTCGGTATATGCTTAACAAAACTATACATGTTTTAGTTTTTTGTAACCATCTGCCAATCCTAAAAATGTTATAAAGTAATGAAATTACAAATATGCCCTCACGAGTTAATGTTAGTTAAAAATATAAAACGTATTATAATTTTTAATTTTCAATAGTTTAGTAACATAAAAATGTTTCTTTTATACCTTTCATTATTTCACATTATTACCACTTACTAAATTTTATAACTTTTACTGTAAACATTTTAGTATGTTCATAGTTAATTAATTTTTAGGTACAGTAGTTGAAAATTTTATAACATTATGGTTTTATTAACTGGCAAATAGGTTATTATCCATTATATTAAAATACTTCTAGAACGAAAAAAAAAACGACCAAAGTTTGACGTAACTTTTACACCTGAAAAGCAATTTCCCACATTCATTTTTCCGGTGTCGCCCATTGAAAGGTGGGATTAGTTTTCGCCTCGTGAACCCGAAATCGAACCCAAAGAATCTATTAATAGACCGTCTATTGATTTAAAACAATCTCATTCATCTCCCACACCCTTTTTCTCGCCGATTTTTCGGGGGATCAAAACCCTATTAATTCCGGCGCACGTTCAGTCCGACCTCGGCCCAATACAATTAATTAATTCCATGTATGCAGCATACTGTTTGGTTGACATGTAAACATGGTCGTTACTCGGTAACCTTGCAAGGTCGTGTTGCGAGATTTCCTTGAATTCGGCAACGGGGGATTCACTATCCTCGAATCCGTTCCGATACTTCTTCGGGGTTCGATTTCGTAAACTGCATTCCGCACACTTTCTTCTACTTGACCCACTTTTTCGAACACAATCACGAACGCCGACGAAACTGCAACGTGTTCTGTCCTTTTGTGTTTTAGTTGTTGGAGATTTTTCATTAAAAATTTATTTTTTTTATGTAACAATATGTGTATTGTGGGACTTTCTCCGATTGAGATTCTACCAGCTGTCTTTCTGACGTTCGTTTGGACTGTTTTAAATCGCAATCGGATAGATAAATAAACGTTAATTAGAAAATCCACTTTGCAGGATTAGAAACTCCGCCAAACAATCGAAAGTTGTTGCATTGAAACGGGATGAAGGCGCGTGTTTGTTTTTGTAATGGCTTGAATTATTTATGGAACCACTTTTGTTTACGTTTTTGCACGAAGATTGGATTGTCAGGATAAAAAAATGTATATGTTATATGGAAAAAAGACATATAATATTTTTTTTCTACATTTTAAAATACACACGAATATTCTTTATTTTCCAAACTAAAATGAATATACAATTTTACTGTAATAACTTATTCAATATATGGAGGTAAACTACGAGAAATTGTGTATCATCTATTCACTTATCCATGGCCAATGAATGATAGATAAAACTAAAATTTGGACTAGTTTTATACTTTTAAAACAGAATGCTCAAAAATTATAAAATTAAACAATAAAACGCTTTATATTTTTAACTAACTTGTGAGTACATATTTGTAAGATTTTTAGGACTTGACCCATGGGAATTTTTTTACCATCTTTTTACTTATTCATAGTCGATAGTATATGGTTACAAAAAACTAAAACACTACTTTTATGGGAGAATTTTCAAAAATTATAATTAAAAATAAATATAAAGCAAAAAAAAAAAAAAATAAAGAAAAATTTATTATTTTTATAAACCGATGTTTCATAACTTATCGAAATTTTTTGAAAAAAAATTCTAATAAAAGTCCAACAGAAAACGAAATAAAAATTGTTGAATTTTATAACAAACCTTACTTTTGTACTTCTTTATGCAGTGTTTACTCCTTCATATTTCCAATTATTGTAACCCAAACAGTTTTTATCTGTTTTTTTTTAACCGAAGTATATACAAAATATCGGTGAATCGGCTGCAGTAAGGAGGAACTAAATTGGATAAGACGAGCCCAAGTTTCCTTGCAGGTCAATGGAGAAAACAGCTTTTGTAGAGTAAAGCTTGTTACAAACTTTTCTGTTGGATTTTTATTAAATTATTTTTAAGAAATCGACTTATTATTTTGAAGTTCATATCTTAAGTTAAAACATTTCGAATAAGTTATGAAACACCTTGAATAAATGAATGCTCTTCTGCATGTACAGACTAATTGATTTATTGTAACGAATTTCCAAAACAAGTCTTTCTAAATAAACATTTGTTGCAGGATTAGATAAAAACTGTTTCGAGGTGGCTACTCCTCTATTGGGTCTAAATTTAGTTTAAAGTCATTCAGAGAACATTTAAATGTTGCAATATCTTCTTGGATAATAGCTAATGATTGTTTATCTTCGTTCTCACTAACAACACTGTCCTCCACCTTCTAATAATTAAGACTTCTTGGTGTTATCTTTATTAACTTCAGTTAATTGCATTTGTTGAAAACATTATGTTTTATATCTGGTATCTAGATAAGTAAGTCAATAAATTCCACCCCTGACTATCTCTTATTATTCCTGCAATAAAACTTTCTTTCACAAGTCCAGCAATTGTTGGAAATATATACGAAATAACTGAATTCCTTAGAATCGTTACATATTCATTATTTTGAATTGGATTATTTTTGCTCAAAGTATGAATATATATTAAATTTTAAACAAACAACTTTGTAAAATATCCTTGTTCATACATAAACTAGACATCTTTATTCTATTATTTAAAATGGCTTATAAATGTAATAATATATTATAAATTATACAAATTGTATTTCTTACATACATTGTAAATTATATTATCTGGCAACACAAGCGTAAAATCATATAAAATATATTAAATTGAAACTAAATATATAAATTACAAAGAATAAAAAAAAACAAAAAATATCATCTCAAATGTTTTTTGTAAAAGGGAAGTATCTACCTACAAACCACATTTTACAAAAATATTAAAGTAAAGTGAAATTCAATTATATATTGAGATTCACAAATAAACAAAAAACAAAAAATTTAATAATAGAAAAATTATTATTTTTTACTTGAAATAAAAGTAGTTAAGGGAAATATATTCTTTTGAGTTTGAGATACTTTACATAGAAAATAGTTTTTAGAAAGTTTTTCCCTCAAAAATATTATAAAAATTATTATACTTTTTCGTTTTTATATCAGTTAAATATCAGTTTTCTTAGAAATTTCAGAATCTGTCAGACACATCAATGAAGCATGTGATAATTCTGCATATCTGGTTTAAAAGTTCTCATAGTAATCCTTGTCTCTATTTTACAAACAATTCAGTCAAATATTTTTTCCTCAAAAACTAATTTAAAAAAAAATCAAAAATCTGATATTTTAATGAAATTTGGTACACAGCTACTATGCCATCAGATGCATCTTTTAAAAAAATATGGTATGCTATTGCTTTTTCTAGTAACAAAAGCTATTTTTATAATTCTTATTCATTTCTGAACAAATTTGAACTCTTGCATGGACATATAGCTATATGTGAAAATTGATATAAACATCTGTTCACTGTTTCAAAGATTCTGTAAAAAGTGTTTGAAAAAAGGAATTTTTTGAAAACATTCTATATCTCAAAATTTAAGACCTAATGTTTAGGACCAACATTCTTATGATGAATTATGATATGATTAAATAGTAAAAAAGGAATAAAGAAAAAATTATTTTTAAATCGATGTTTTATAACTTAGCCGATCATCAGATATGCACTTTTAAATAATAAATCGATATCTTAAAAAAAATTCTAATAAAAGTCTAACAGAAAACAAAATAAAAAATGTTGAAGTTTATAACAAACCTTACTTTTGTACTTTTTTATGCAGTGTTTACTACTTAATATTATTGTAACCCAAACAATTTTGAATTTCTTACATACATTGTAAATGATATATGGCAAAACAAGCGGAAAATCATTTAAAAAATATATTAAATGTTTTTTGTAAAAGGGAAGTATCTATCTACGAACCACATTTTACAAAATATTATAAAGTGAAATTCAATTGTATATTAACACACTATAAGCGGGTCGGGTAAAAATACCCGTCCCGAGAACTGTTGATTGTTCGCTGGTCGGGTAATTTTTACCTTTTTGAATGTACTTACTTTAAAAGTGGGGTGAGATAATTTTACTCTATTGGTTTACATACGGAACTGAAAGAATTATCTCTTATTTTTTGTTATAATTCAGCAACTTAGCTTGCATTTTGCTACCCGCCTATAGTGTGTTAAGTTTCACAAATAACCAAAAAACAAAAAAATATAATAATATAAAAATATTAGTCTTTTGAGTTCGATTACTTTACATAGAAAATAGTTTTTAGGAAGTATTCCCTCAAAAATATTATAAAAATTATTATACTTTTTCGAAATCCGTTAAATATCAATTTTCTTAGAAATTTCAGTATCTGTCAGACACATCAGGAAGCGATAATTCTGCATGTTTAAATCAGCTTTTCTCTATCTGATTTAAAAGTTCTCATAATAGCCAAAACTACTTAATATCCGTGTCTCTATTTCATAAACAATTCAGTCAACTATTTTTTTCCTCAAAAACTAAATTTTAAAAAATCCAAAATTATATTATTTTATATCTGATACCATTACATATTTTAATGAAATTTGGTACACAGCCACTATGCCATCAGAGACATCTTTTTTTTAAAAAAAATGCTTTTTCTAGTAACAAAAGCTATTTTTATAATTCTTGTTCATTTCTGAACAAATTTGAACTTTTGCATGCGTTTACTGTTTCAAAGATTCTGTAAAAAGTGTTTTAAAACTTAGATATAATATTTGAAAAAACACAAAACTTAAGACCTAAAGTTTAAGACAAACATTCAATGATGAGTTATGATATGATTAAATAGTAAAAAAGGAATATACAACAAATCAACTCTAAGTTTTTACATTCAAAAACTTTTAACTTTTTATACAAAAATATCATTTAAATCTTGAAATGTTAAATTTAAATTCTAATTTTTATTTATTCGGAAGTATAATAATAAATATTTATGATTTCTGCCCTCAAGTCTCACAAATTGAATATATTTATAAATATTATAATACATTACCAAAAATAAACAAAAAATTAATATTGAAATAAAAAGTTGAAAATCAAGAAACATTTTAAAACGTAATGTAATAAATAAAAAATATTATGAGTTGAGATAGACAATTGACTATGACTTTCTTTCCATCAAACCAAATTTAGAAAAACGGTGAAAGTAAAAGTCACATAATCAAGTATTTGTGAAATATCACATTGACGAAAAGATTGCATATTCATAGTTTCCATCCAAGAATTGTCCAATTCTGATCAAACACACGCGCGGAAAGCAGGAAAACACCAACGTCCTACATTCGAAACGCGTCGAAGAGCATCGCGTGAACGTTGTAGGTCGTCGAGCGCCGTCGGCAAGGCTGTCGCCGAGGAAACCTCGCGGCGACGAATACCTGCGCGTAGTCCGCTTAACTTTCGACTCCTGCGAGAGTCACATGCGCATTCGTTATATGTAAATTATGCACCGGGCCGCAAAATCCTACGCCATCGGATACACATAAATTTCACACCGTTCGACTGGAATAAGCGAACGTACCGAAAATAAAGCACCAAAGGGTAACAATCGGTGATTTGTTGGTTCCGATCAATCGGGGATCGGATTTCCCACATGGCCAACACGTTCAACATGTCCCTCCGACAAACAATCCACCTCCGATTCTAATTTTAACCGAAAACACCTGTTGCATGTGTCCAAGTTGATGGAGGCGACTCGGAAATGAATCAGCGTCGATTACAGTAAAAAAATTGTTCGGCCTTCCATCGAGGTCAAAGTCGCATTGACAACGGGTCCCATTCCGGTGTAACGGCGGTCAGTTCCCAGCTTTTAAACGTTTTAGTTTTGATTTAGTTAAGTTTAATTAAACCGTACAACAGTTATCTATATTAACACGTGAAAATGGTTTTTATATCGGAAATTGTGTTCACTCCGTAATGTTTATGTTGCGGTAACAGTAATTACTGCACAACATCAATATTTGATACTGAAGCCGCAAGATCAATCGAACGTTCGTGTTGTTGGTTTAATTAGGGCAGAAATTGACACCGGGGTAAAGATTAACGGCAATTATAAACAATGGGTTTCAGGTTCAATTAATGAATCATTTCCTCACTGATAAGATGGAAGCGAAACTATTTTTATTAAGTATATGTTAATGTCATCTTGATGCACATATACCGAAATCGATAAGTTATCACGCGCATCGTTAATTAGTTAAAGTAACAATAGCTCAAGCTTTAAAGATAAAATAAATATTTACAACAGTTACTCATACGTACAACAATTCTTATCATGCAGAAAACCGTATAATTTTATTATAAATAATGCACTTTACATCACATAGTAACAATCGATTTGATCAAGGTTCAATATGATCGAAAAACATTTTTGTTGGAAATTGGATATTGGAGTATTTCTTCTTGGTAAATACAAATTGGTATTTTTTTATTTTTCCATATTTCCTTTAGTTTTATTTACACTCTCATTATATTTCGTACAAATACTTAATTTTAATAAATGTTTATATACATTCATACCTCGAAATAATTCACCTTAAAAAAAATTAGATATATTGGATTAGAATCCTAGTGGTGATCGAATTATTTGGACAAGGAAGAAAGGAAGATCGTGATCACTAAAAATGTAGCTAAATTTGATGTATTAATTTTTTACATTCATTAGTAACGATTTTGTTACATTTTAGTCGAAATATTAATAATATGTAAATTTACACCTTAAAAAATGAGAATTACTTAATTGGGTTAGAACCCTAAAGTTAGTCGAGCGTATTTTAGATCAAATAATCAAATCAAAATTAATTTATTTACAAGTTTTTTAAATTAGATTATCGGTTCATTATTAATAGTATATTTATTATCTGATGTATTACAATTTAAATAAATATCCCAATTGGTTTGAAAATATTTTTTTATAAGCTCAATGACAAAATTAACATATTTTCATTCTTTTACCAAATTTATAAATCTCTCTGCATCTCATGCAATACAAAAATTCAGAAAAACTGGGTTTTACTGAAGATTATTTGAACAAGGAAGACTACAATTAAAAAATGCACCTGAAGACCACTTTCTGTAGGCTCCGTTCTCTGAATAAGATACTTTCAATAACAGCTTTCAATTATAGATTGGCAAATGTTCATGATTCTTAGTTTTATCCTATACTGAGTAAGATTAAAAAAACAAAATTTAACGCTTTATTCACCTGGCACTGGTATTCTTTTAGAAGAAGAAGCTCAACATATATTTAGTCATGAGTTTTGAGTTATTTCGAAGAGGTAGCACCAACACTGACAGACATATAAGAGAGTCTCTAAAAGAGTATAATTTATTGGAGACAATTTTCAGCTTTCCATATTAAGCTCCAAAATTTACGTATGAGCTTCATTTTTACAGTTATTCATCTGATTGTGGTCAACATGTATTTAGACATGACTCCTGAGTCATTTCGAAAAGGTAGCACCAACTCTGACAGACATAAGAAAGTCTCAAGAAGAGTACAGTTTAATGGAGACCATTTTCTTTTAATGTAAGATGACAGTTGCCAACACTCTGTCCTGATAATTTTTCAGTTTTCCAGTTTAAGGACCAAAAATTTAACACCTCATTCACCTTTCACGGGTATTCTTTTAGAAGAAGCTCGTATGAAGATATTTGTAACTGATATTCTACGTATAAGCATTTTTACAGTTACTCATCTGTTCGAGGTCAACATATATTTAGAGGTGTCTCTCGAGTAATTTCGAAGAGGTAGCAACAAGATATATACAAAAGAGTACCTAGAAGAGTACAACTGGAGAAAATTTTGTTTTAATGTAAGATAACACTTGACAGCACTCTTTCAGTTAGACCCACAGGAGTCTTAACTTAAACCCTTAATACACAAACCTCTAATATTGATCTATTTTCTAACTTTTTTTGTAATTTGTAGGATTATAATTATGTGTACAAACCTATTTTGTGGCTCTCGACTTAGACATCTCCATTGAAAAAGTCGATTACCCCTACCGGTTTGTATTACATTCGCCGTACGATATTAACTTGACCCACTGAATCACATTTCACTCCTTCGACCTCTTTCCTTGTACGGTTTCAGGTTTGCGACGACAATTACAAGTGAAACGACCTTGACGATAACAACAAACGGAAACAAATTTATCGATCCCGATTGTTCGGGTTTAAGTCAGATAAGTGAGTTACTCGTAAGATAATTTAACGAGGGGCACTTAAAAAAAATTGGCCATAAACTTTTTGATAACTAACGGGTAATTCCTAAATTAAGTGCAATTACGTCGCGAACTAATACGAGAAAATGATCCTGTTATGCAAATTGATAATGCACTGGATCTCCTCCAAGTCCTGCGCTCTATTTGGCATCGTTTTGTCGATCTAATGGTCGCTTGCATTTATCGTCGGAACCGAAACGAAAACTAGGACACACGAGTTTGACTTTGGTTGGTTTTATCGGTGAATTGTGTATCTGTAAAACGAATGTTATGAAATGTCGAAAAAGGACAAAGATAAATAAGAATGGAGCTTCCGGTTTATATTCAAGTCAGCGATTCAAGTTTGAAATCAGAATCGATTTAAATCAATAAAACACATTACGCAATTTATTACCTCTCATAATTCGATAGATAAACTAATTCACGTCGTCTACCAAAATTCAGTAATCTCCCTTGTCTTCGAACGATAAATTCACGTGACACAAATTACCGTATACGTTCCTGTTTTGCGCATTACACGATAATTAATTGCCAGGTTTAATTGTCTTTGTACGGAGGCAATTTTGTCGTCTAAATTATTCAAAAACTAGTCGCGAAAATAATTCAAACGTGCGAATCGATAGGATGCAGCAAGTTAATTAGAAAGAACGAATTACAGTTTCCTGAACTGTTTGTAGAAGAGCTTTTGATTAATCAACGACCGTAAAAATCGCCGACACAAGTTCAAACTTCCTACTTTTTTCCTTCAAAGTAAACACAATTTAGCTAATTGATTCCCTCGTTCAGTTTCAGCCCCTCCTTATGGACATTTTCTGATCCGTCATGGCGCAGTCATTAATTTTAAATGTTGATTAAGATAAAGTATGCATGTTTCGTAACACCTGAAGGATTTGTGGTTTAATTAATATGATCCACTACACAGATGAGGCTAGCCAATTACAGGAGACACGTGACGAAAACGGAGGACTTATGCACAGACGTGATTACATATTTTTGCTTTCAAATAGGAAAAATTAATTACAAAGTAATGAATGACTTTTATTACATAGACAGTTATGGAACTTCTCAAACAATACTTCAAAATATTTAGCCAGTTATGATTTTTTTAAACATCCCTGCTTCAAACGTGGACTGCTATGAAATTCTCAAACAAAAAAATATAAAAGTTCAGACAGACATTATGAATCTTCTCAAACAATACATGACACTGCTTAAACAGTTTTATAAAAATTTAGACTGTTTAATAAAATATTGCACAAACTTCTTAACTAGTATCTTTTTAAACAGTACTGTTTAAAATATAAACACTTATGACTTCCCAAAGAGAACTCTATAAAATGTAAACTATGATGAAACATCTCATATATAATTTTGTAAAAAGTTTAAACAGTTAAGAAACTTTTTAAACAGTATTATATAAAATTAAGTCAGTTATAAAACTTCTTGACTAGTACTGTATAAAACTCACTGTACTGTATAGTTATGAATGTTCTTAAACAGGTCTCTAAAAATTTAGACAGTTACGGACAACAATCCCAATTTTACTACGTTCAAGGAGTTTTCATGGACCAATTGTTAGGAAGAAGCAATCCCACAGGAAAGACAATTTAAGACAGCCGAGGCCCCGAGGGCCTGCTGATTATGTTCGCCCCGACATTTGGAAATTGGATGAGGTGCGACGTTTGAATTTTTCATCCTCCCTAAAGTTTAATCTGCTCACGTCCGTTTATTTTTTCAAGGTTTCACCAGACGTTTCGCGAACGAAATTGTCCAAACATACGAGCGATTTTTTGTTTGTACTGCGTATCGGACATGTGGAACATGTGTTCGTTAGTACTGCCGGCTGTTGGGAGTACTGCGAAGGCGTTAAAAAGCTTTATTGTATGTCGTAAATGAACGGCTTCCGAGAAATATAATAAACAAATTGTGGAATTTAAGGATTCACTGGATTTTTCTTTATAGCAGTATGTTTAAAAGATAAAATGATATTTCTTTGAAGTGTTTTTAATAGATCGTTAAATGCCATGAAAATTATGCTTGGATTTTTTATTTTAATTTATGATAATCAAATTAATTGAATAAAGTTTAAAAAGCTTTTTAGTTTTTTAAATTCATTTACGCTAGAACACAAAAGTTCTTTAGAATCTATTTTAATTTATATATATATATATATATATATATATATATATATATATGTCGGAGGGTTCATGTGAAACGCAAGTAGTACTATGGGTTGCATACTTATAGTACTTGGGTGGAATCAGCGGAAGTGCTAAGCAGGGGATGGTACTCGAACCGAGGGTGACGGTAGAGGAGACCTGCGAGGGCGGACAGTTAAGCTCCGTCAGGGAAGCTGCGTAGAAGTCTTGGCTTGGCATAACCGTCGGGATCACCGCGTTTCATACGACTCCTACCTAATTGTTTGACTATTAGTTGTAATCCTGTGCCTGTTAGTTCAATTACATTGTAAGGACTATTTGCGTGTTATTTAATATTCGAAATGGCCGATAATCCTGACCGCGCTGCGACATATATATATATATATATATATATATATATATATATATATATATATATATATATACCTTATATCCTTATCAATTAATATCCTTTGAAATTAATGTAAAAAATAAATAAATAAATTTGTATAATTCATAATATTTTATACTAATTATACTAAATGATACATGTATAAAATTTGATAGAACTAAGAATGGCTACTTATATGACATGTATGTTAAAAATAAACTTTCCAGCATCAGAATTGCTGTCTATACATTTTAGATGGACCATGAATATGTCAAAATTTTTGGAAAAAAATTAATAAGTCAAAAGCTATTGAGTTTAGCTGTAGTACATGGTATAGTCATTTTATTTGCAATTACATGAGTTTAAATATTCAAAAATATAGAAGATGTTTCAGTGGAAATAACAAAGTTGTCGTCACTTTGGACGAAACTGGAAATAAAATTTTGTTAAATAAAATTATAAAACTGATTCAATAAATGTTATAAAACTTTCAAATCAATAACTGGTAATGAATCTGTTTGATGAACCACCCTGTATATCCAAGTAATAAAAAATAAGAAGAAATATTCAAATTTAGTATTAAAATTAAAAGTATAAATAGTAAAATCATAATTGTTAATAAATACTAATATTTTATAATAATAGTGAATTATAATCAACCAATTTATCAAAGAATTTCCCTTGCCACATCGTTGAGGTATAACTTTCCTGTATTAATAAAAAGATAAGATAAGAAAATTTATTTATATATATTTTATTTTTATAATAAAATAAAATATTAACATAAATAAATAATTGATAATAAAATGTTAACATATAAACATAATTATTAAATTTATATTCATTATTTATTAACATTACACAAGTATGTGTGAATAATTTGTGCAACATGATTAATATTAAATTCACCCAATAATTTGAATAAAACATTAATTTCTTTGGGAAAAAAACAAAGTAATAAAAATTCAAATATCACATTAAAAAACTGCATAACTGTTATTACACAAAAGGATAAAAAATGTAATTGTAAATTTTATCGACCGGCACAAGCGAAAAAATGCAAAACATCCATAACCTTCGGATGTTGAGTGATCAAAACAAAAATAAATCATTTTACTTAATTAGGAAATTAATACATTATCGCCTACACACTCATCGTGTATTGACCTTTCGTTTTCAAGTAAAAGTTCTGAGATTCGCTCATTGTTTCCGACGAAAAATGAGTTTCTACTAAAAAGAGCAAATTCACCACCGCCGAAAAAAGAAACTGGTCCATTGCATAAGTGTTTGTTGTAACTTTTACTTTCGTTTAATTGATCGTTATATAAAAATGATCCGATGGACTTTAGGCACGGTTTAACGATTTTATTCGACGGAACGCTCCGTTGTTATTCAATAATATTATTCGCTAGGTTTTCGAAACAACGTAATCAATCCGACAGTTTTAAACGAAGAGGAACGTTTTAACGTCCTTCACCCAATTTTTAATCTGAAGAAAGTTTATGCTAATTGTTAACAAATTTTAATTATATTCCGATAATCAAATTCTTACATTAGAAAAGAACTCATCTATGTTTTATTTTAAATTATGGTACCGGTATCATAGTCAAAAGATTTGATTTTAAACGAAATATGCAATTTATCAATTAAGTTTAATGGTAAATAAATAAAAACAAAGATGAACATTTTTAAAAACGTTATTATAAAATAGTAGAATAACGCCTACAGTTTCAACTTAACTAATTGAATAATCAAGCAAGTAAAACATTTGATATAATACTTGAGATCGACAGTCACTGAAATACAGCAAATTAATTTAAATCTCTTAAACAAAAAACGTGAATAGAGTTGTCTAGCAACCATCAGGGCAGACATCAGGATCTCTCTCTGACAAAACGACGTCTGGACTATTTACGGAGGCAAACCGGATCTTTCTTTAAGATTTATACATTTTTTTATGTTCATCATTATTTCTGTTAGATCTCCCGTTATTGAAGTTCCTTTAAAATTAATTACGTTTCTCTTAATTGTTAAAGTTTTTCTGTCGTTTTAATTAGGGTGGGCATAAGTTGTGAACACAATTTCAACCACTATAATCAACTTTGTAAAAATGAAATGTGATGTACTATTAATTTTAGTAGTTTTTAATAACCTGAGATCCACTTGTATAAGAAAAATAAAGAGTAACAAGAGAGACAGAACTACACAAAAAGTTTGTTTTAACCACAATGGATCATGATGGCAGTTCAATTATGCTTCAATTCTTGTGGCATAGGGTCTCTTAAACTGATTTATGTCCAGTTATAATTTAAACAACAATTTGCTTCCATATATTGAAGAAATGATATTTTAAGAATGTGTGTTTTAACATTAATATGATCCCAAATAAATTTAAATGAACTTATCACTTCAATTTAAGAAGTTTGAAGGAATATATAATATATTATATAAACGGATAGACGTTTAGACGTAGACTAAAATTATAAAACAAAAAAAATATTATACAAAATGTTAAATTAAATAATAGAGGTTCAATCATTAAAAATTTCTTTCAAAATTTAAGTTATCAGTGCATTCATAAAAATTTAGAAAAATGTAAGTAACTTTTTATAGAATAAGAGTATTTTTTATAATATTGTATAAACAACAATAGTACTATAAATTAATGTTATTTTAACAGTTCACATTAAATAAAGGATTTATGATTAAAATCTGATAAAAAATTGCTATAAAATTGTCCACTACTCTAAGTACATTTTTGGATAAATAATATACTAACGACTGATTTATGATGGATGTCTAATCTGAGTCTGATAATAATGTGAATGTGATTTTGAATTTTAAACACAATTAAAGTTAACATAAAAATTCCATTTCAGATTGACATCTTTCCGATTATCGGACTAGTAAAAACTTTAATACGCCTTATTGTATCGCATGTAATTATCTCAATTTAGCGTTTATTGCAGCACTACAATTGCAGTTTTTCCTTGTACGATCCGAGAGAAAGTGCAATTACATTCCACCAATAAAGAATGATAATGATAACGTTACTACTATTGTAATGACATAAAAAACTCAAACCGGCAACAATCATCAACATTAAAGACCACCAGGAAATAATTTCCACTTAAAAAGAAATTGTACAATCGTCCAATCTACAATGTTTAAAACAAAATTATGAAACGACATAGAGGAAATGTATTCTGAATAAAAAACCCGTTCAATACCACCGTCGTTTTCTTTTATTGAATTCCCATCGCACGCGATTTATCGAGGCAAAAACTATCGCTTCTGGTTTCGAACCGATCGACGAAAAGGAATCACGATAAGAACCGTCGGATGCACGTTAAATTTTATGTCGAAACAGATACGAAGGGTTTTTTTTAGTATACTCGGCGACCATTTCTGGGCGACCACATTTACAATAAATCGATTTTTTATCAGTGACAACACACACTCATTACCGATTTCATTAAGTCTAATCGGATTGAGTGGCATGCGATGTTTTAATGGGAAAACCGCCGCAACAACAACCTGTCACATTTCACGCCGGAATCGCATTCGGTATTCGGTCTCGTGAATGCGACGCTTTTGTGATCCTCCGAACGTGACACTGTATTAAACATTAAATCGATCTGTTAGGACTTCCCTGTTCTGACGCGTCTGAGTGTTAATTAGTAAATTATTTCAAGTTACAAGTTTGTACACAAATTAAAATATTGTTTTAATTCTCCAATTATATAAAATTTAGACAGTTCTGAAACTTCTTCAGGAGTACTTTAAAAAATGTAGACAGTTATGAAACTTCTGCAACAAGTTTTTACAAAATTTAGACAATTCTAAAAAACTTGCTTTATAAAATTTAGACAGTTCTGAAACTTCTTCAACAGCACTTTATAAAATTTAGATAGTTCTGAAACTTCTTCAACAGTAAGTACTTTATAAAATTTTGAGAGTTCTGAAACATCTACAGTATTTAAAAAAATTTAGGCAGTTCTGAGAATTTTTCAACAGCTCTTTATAAAATTTAGATAGTTCTGAAACTTCTTCAACAGTACTTTATAAAAATTAAAGAGTTCTAAAACTTCTTCAACAGTTCTTTATACAATTTAGACAGTTCTGAAACTTCTTCAGCAGTATTTTACAAAATTTATTTAGTTCTAAAGCTTCTTTAACAGTACTTCATAAAATTTGGACAGTTCTGAAACTTGTTCAACAGTACTTTATGCAATTTAGACAGTTCTGAAACTTCTTCAACAGTATTTTACAAAATTTAGATAGTTCTAAAGCATCTTTAACAGTACTTTATAAAATTTAGGCAGTTCTGAAACTTCTACAGTATTTTAAAAAATTTGGACAATTCTGAAAATTCTTCAACAGTACTTTATAAAATTTAAAGATTTCTGAAACTTCTTCAACAGTACTTTATAAAATTCTGAAACTTTTTCAACAGTATATTATAAAATTTAGACAGTTCTGAAACTTCTTCAATAGTACTTTATAAAATTTAGACAATTCTGACACATCTTCAATAGTATGTTAAAAAATTTAAGCAGTTCTAAAACTTCTTCAATAGTCCTTTATAAAATTTAAATAGTTCTGAAACTTCCAAGACACTTCTGAAAAATTTTTAACAATGATATATAAAAATTAAACAATCGTAAAACTTGCGAATAAAATTAAAACAGTTTCTGAAAGGTAAACAGTTTAAAAATTGGAGAATGTTTTGTACCTGCTACTGTTGTCTTGGAAGTTGCCGCCGTCGACGAGGCGCAGCTTGGCGAAGAGCACGGCGGTGATAAGGGGCACCTCGAGGAGCTCTTCCAGACACACCTCCACCTGGAACTTGTACTTCTTTTTGCGCGTCATGAACGCCGCCATCGGGGCTTGTCCTTGCCGTCCGCCGTTTGTCATATGCCGCGTCGTTTTCGTTGAGGGTGCGGGGTGGTCGATCGCACTGATGATTCGTCGGCGGTTCTCAGGTCATCGCCGCCGCCGTCGGCGCGAAAACCGAGAATGAAATTCGAGGGAGATAGGAGAGAGAAAAAAGTAAACACTCGCGATTCGTTCTGGAAGACGCGACAGGAACTGGATTGTTGTAGGTCAGGTTGTTGTGGGTGTTGCCGTTCTGTAACCAAAACAATCTGTTGATTGTCTAAAATAAAGAATAGGTTTTTTAATTATTTGAAAGAATTAGCTCAGTTTATAAATGAATTCACAAGGATTAATATAAAAGTTTGTTCGCTGATTAATAAGACTTAAATCATATCTATAAGTATGAGAAGGTTTAGTGTTCAAACAATGATATCCAAGGATGTCTGATCTTGTTTGCTTGGCAAGAAAGCACAAAGCACACAGGTGGAAAAGAATCTTTAAAACTAGACAATTATTCAGTCAAATAACCGTGTCCAGATAGTAAATAATTTGTTTAAAATGCATTGTTTCTACATCAGTGATTAAATATTTGGACAGAAGTTACTAATTGTTTTTTAATTAGTCGTTTTGTCTAGATCGTTGAAGTACAACAAAAAAATGACCGGTTTAACTTATTAAGAAGTACTGAGTAAAAAAATAAATACGTTTGTGAAATAATTTGGCTGTCTCATAAAAGCGAGACATCTTTTTGTATAAAAATAAGTTAATCCTATTAAAACAGAAAAAAACGTCTTTTGATCAAAAGAAACCATACAAACTGGAAAGATCTTGATTATTTTAGGAATCCTTAGAATTAC
Source organism: Aethina tumida (assembly GCF_024364675.1). Classification (NCBI taxonomy): domain Eukaryota; kingdom Metazoa; phylum Arthropoda; class Insecta; order Coleoptera; family Nitidulidae; genus Aethina; species Aethina tumida. The sequence goes on along the minus strand of NC_065437.1, from coordinate 13,844,603 downwards.
CAAAAATCGCCAGATTATCAGAAACCGTACATACAACACAAACAAAAATAAAATACTTCAATACACCAAAAGTTCCGATCAGATTCACTAATTTATATTTCCCACAGAAAAAAAAAACCAAGGCGAAGATAAGTAAAATTACATTGGTTTATCAGTCACCCACATTCGAAAAGCAAATATTACCGTCCAGATAAGTAAATTGTCCACGTATGTTTTCTTTAAGTCAGACCGTAAATAGAAAAATGAATTTACACCGGCATTGTTACAGAAGTACTTACGTTAAAAGTATTTACCTGCCATAAATATAAACGGAGTCCTTTCATAAATTTGATTAATCGCCTGCTTTGTTGCATTTAAACCAAGCGGAAATTTTCAATTTAGCGTGTTTAGCAATTATAAAATTTCAAGACTCGCTCAATAATTTTTTCGTTCGCGGTGCTCCAACAACAACAAAGCCGGTCGAATGCAACATAATTTCACTGGTTCCAACGATATAATGTATTAATCATCCGTTAAATACGAGACTAATTATATTTAATTTAATGGAAAGTAATATAGAAAACTTGTAATAATACAGATTTTACTTTCTATATTACAATAACTTCGTTATTTGGAGCGTAAATATAAAAACAAAATGTTATTCATCGCGTTCAAATTAAATTCATTGCAGATTCGGTCGTAAAAGTGTCATGTGCCATGTTTAAACCGTTTGTTTGCAGATCTTTCAATTAACAACGACAAGGATAATAAATTAAAATTTCCGGCAGCAATGTTTGTAACAAAATTAAGGATTACGTTGCCTTTATAAAATTCCATAATTAATGCACGGTCTTTTTTCTCACTTTGTTGTATTATTCTATAGATTACATCGAGATGGTGTCGAATAAATGCATTTTTTATGTACGATATTAACGTCAAAATTTATATTGTGTTTAAATTTGATAAGGTGTTTATAATCACGATGTCCTCTAAATTCGCCAGTTGACACGGGTTTTATCCTTGATATATTAACTATTTTTCTTTAATAATTAATTGCCTGAAGGTAATTAAGAAAAAACTTAATTATTAAGAAAACTAGTTCAGAAACAAAATCGAAGAATTTTACAAACATCACTCATTCATTATCGATCGATTAATGGAAAATTTAATATAACAATAATCAAGTCAAACGTCGTAAATTATAACTGATGTAAAAATTTGTAATTTTGTGAATGTGACATTAAAATACAGAGTTTAAAATTGTTGAGGTCTATTTTATTAAAAATTAAAAACGTGATCGAAAAAAATAAGAGAAATTAATGGTAAATAAAATGAATTTAAGGCCTATATTTTACTTGACAAATAAATATTTTTTTTTTACTTTTTTGTCTGAGTCACAAAGTAAATTAAAAATCCATTAACAGATCTTAATTTAAATAGATAATACAAGTAATTTGATAAATTTGTACGGTTCAAAATAACATTTATGTTAATTAATCAATTTTAAAGCACTCATTAATAGAAACATTGTGATTTATGCACACATTCTAAGTACAAAAAATATATAAATTACACGATCACAACTATTATGATCAAAGATCAAAACGTCGCAGAATAATAACACGAACAAGTAAAAATTCGAAACGTTCCGTGGATACATGAATTATCATCAACTTAAAAAGAGTGACAACGCATGAGATCATTAAGGAACTGGTTAAAAAACACACAATCTGTGTTTACAATAATATTATTGTCTGGTTTCTAGCGGGTTTTTTAACAATCTTCGCATAAATTTAAATTTTTTATTTATGGGTCTCTCGGTCCGATAAAAACTGGAATCTAATTAGATTCAAAGTCTATATATATATATATATTTGTGTATATTTATACATTGTTGATTTATTATAAATAAAATTAATACCATAATAATATTATTTGTAATTGTCAATCTTCAATAAATTTTCACTATCTCAATAAAAATTTTTATAAATTTGCGCAAAACTAATATATTATTATAAAAAAAGAACAAAAGTTTTAAAATATTTAAAATCATAATAAAAGAACCAGTTAATTGAATAAATGCCTGGACCAAATTTCTTATAAAACCGGACAAAAATTTACTATCAAAATTGCGGGGACTCACCGAATTAACGTGTAAATCCTCGATTTAATGGAAAATTAAACAGTTTTTCATTTAACTTAAAACTATAATCAGATTTTCCAACACAACAAAACCACAACACCACAGCACAACGGCCATTACGAAAACAACTGACAGAATTGACACTACCTTTGCATTATTCTTCTTTTATTCTCGTTTTCTCGAATTTTCATAGGATAAATTGCCGTTGGCTCAAATTTAACTAACGAAAATAATGCACATTAAACCATAATATGTTCTTTATTGACTGCGTATATCCATTAATTTTGTTAAATTGAAAAGTTTTAGTTTGGATTTTATTGGTTTTATTAAATTGTGATTAAAAACATAGGTGTATCACAAAATGTTCCTAATGGTTTTTCTTATCAATTAAGGACAGTGGCGTATCGTGAAATTCTAAAAAATGAAAAGTGCATTTAGAATTAATTACTTATACAGGCAGATTATAAGATTACTATAAGTAATATGTATCCAGTGATAGAAAATTCGATAACTGACTTAATTCTGTTTGATTTTAACAGCATTTATATTATTTAACATTTTTCATTTGTAACATATATTATAAATAAATTTTATCTTTTTGTGCTCTTTCCCTATTAACCATGTTTATGTTTTCTCTATCATTGTTGTATGCACTATGTAGTTGGTTAATTTAATTTTATCCTTTAATAAACTTTGTACATTTTTTTTTTCTTCGTCGGACAACGTTATGGCAACTTTTTACTTTATAGCGTTATTATAGGTAGTTTTACTTATTATAATTAATTAATAATTGATCGTAGTTAAACTGTAACATATGTTGGAAAAAAGGCCTTACCTATATACTCAGAAACAATAGTTAAGAGTTTACAACTAAATAAGTCTCTTTCTGAATTAACCTGTTTACAGAAACAGGGCATGTGGTACCTGACTGAACCTGACCAGAGCCTGACTGAAATTTTGTTTAAGGATGGGGGCTTATTTGGGTAGTGACCTGTGAAGAAAATTATGCCTTTTAATAATTAAATAATAAACTATGAAACAAATGATAGTTATAAATTTTATATTTTAAAGTTGCTTGTACAGAAAATACAGTATGTTAAATTCAACAGTTGGGTTCTTCGTTGTCGTTCTCATCAGTTCGGTTCTCATTCTGCGTCTCCTCCTCGTTGATTACACTGGGAGGTGTAAAATACGTGGTACCGTGTGAACTGTCTGCTTGCAAAGATTGAACTTCGGGTTCAGAAGTGCCTTCAGCCATTTCAGCGGTATCGTTGCTCGACGATTCCGAATCCGCATCTTCCTCCTCATCATTCTCTACCACCATCATCGACGGATGCACCCCTAAAGAAAGAATTTTAGATAATTTTAAGTCCCCCATTGATGTATCTTACCTAATCCATCCCCTTGACAATAAAAATGCGGGCCTTCGACAGCAACGTTATCGTCATTCGGAATGCCTCCGTCCAGTTGCAGTAACCAATTAGGAAATCCGTCTGGAGAAACTATTAAAATAACTACGACACTAACTTGTTCGTAAGATATATTTAATTCCTCATACATATTTCATTATTTACGGATCCGGGTCCCGTTTAAAAATACAATTCAAATCTTTACCTTCATCATCTGACAACCGCCCGACACCGATCAGCATGATGTTGTCCTGCTCGACCGATGGATCAACCTGGGGCATAGTCCTTCGCACCAACTCTTGGAACTCTTCGAGCAAATCGGGATTTGAGTTGGGATCGTAAAGTGCCTCTCTGCTAGCCCTTTCCACGCTTTCCTCGTCGATTCTGTCTGTGTCCTCCGATACGTCCGTAGTATCAGTCGAAGAAAACGGAAGGCGGGGCTCGATCACTTCTTGCATGATCTTTGAATGACTTGAACTGATGACTGAAGGAACTGGAACGGTTTCGTTCGGTTCATCGTCATCATCTATCTGTATTATATCATTGTCGTCGAGAGGTGTGTTGAACTCGATCAGTTTGTCCAGTCTATTCACAGGTTCATACACGTCCAACTTGTTGAGCAGATTGTGAACCATGCAGTCCAACATTGACTTGACGTCCTGAATCGGCGAATCGTTCTCACTTTCTGACGACCACGTGATCAATTTTTTACGGCGTCTGACGTTCGACGGACCAGCCACTGATTCCCGATCTCTGTCGCGGCTGCATCTTTTACCGTCCGTCTTTCTCGTTTCCTTTCGCACGAAATTCGCAAAATTTCTGAAACTGTATCTGTAGTACTGCTGATTACGATTGCTGAACGAGTCCAGCTCGTTGATCCTGTCAACATCGAACTTTGCGCCGCCAACTACGACGTCTTTCTTCTTGGGCAACGTCGTTATACTCGCCGTCGAGTCGATTTGTAACATTTGATGCGGATCATCCGTGTCCTTTGTTTTGGAGTGCTCGGGGGGTACTGCCGGTTCCGGATCCATTGCTTGGGTGCGTTTTAACGGAATTATTTTAGAAGTTCCCGTGGGATTTTGGCCGGATCCACCTGACAATATGAACTGGGTGTAAATTATGATGAGTTGGAAGGGAGTTTTGGAAAGGAATGATGAGGAAAAGGTTTAAATAAAACATTTGATGTACTATAGTTTTTATTAACATAAAAATAATACTTCTAGTAATTAATGACCACATTTCAATGAGATTAACAAAAACAAAACCAAATATTCGAAAATAAATTATAAAAATACATAACAAATGCGTATGTAGAATATTTGTTTGAGAGTAACAAGTTAAATATCACTAATAAAACTCACTATCTTGTGCTATCCAGTTACTATTTGATGAACCAGACTGGGTGTCCTCACGAAACTCTTCCCAATCAACCGGACTTTCCGCTATTTCAACGAATAATAATTAATAGAAGAATAAATCCATCTTAAAATTCATTTGCTACCTTTCTTGGCCAAATTTTCGGGGTTTTCCTCGGTGTCCCAGTCGGGCAGGGGTTCGTTTTCGTCACACTGGTTCGCTCCTTCTTGTGATTCGGGCTCTGACGGTTCGGAATTGGTTGTCTCATCCATCAGGGGATCATACAGTACGCACAATTCTTTCACCCCCGATTGCCCGATAAAACATTCTTCAGTCTTGTAGCCGATTTTCTGCAGCAACTTACTGAAATGGGGATGAAATGGACGCTGGGAATTTTGTTACTGTTCGTGATAATGTTGAAATGATGTGAGAAATTTTGGGTCTGGTTTTGATTGATCAATGACAGTGACATTTTGATAAAACCAACGAAAAATTGACTTACTCGAGTTCCTGTATTGTTAGGTGTTGTTCGTGAGTTCCATACAGTAAATCGACGAGAGGAATTTCGGCCCTGCCAAGCTCGTCGTTGTAAAAGCGTCCGTTTACTTGGCCGTGTGTATTTATTTTGTATCTAAATTCGTCGGATAGTCTCTCCTCTTCTGTTCGCTTATCGATGTAGAACGGGTAATCGATGATGTCGATTAATTTGTAAAACTTATTAGGTACACTTTTATCTGAAATAATCTTTTTAGATAGAGTGCAATGAGTACAAATACCAAATGAAGCGCTTGAAATACAATTATTACATGGGCAGTTACACATTAATTGAGATTCATCTGATGGGTTTGGGTGACCTCCCAGACATTTGCATTCTATTTGAGATGAATTCTCCGAATCTGTTTTGACAAATAGAGCCATTTGTGAACAACATCCATAAATCTCTGTACCAGGAGGTCCTGGTGCAATACCAGAAAATGACACTGTGTAATTTGGGAAACGTAAAACTATGTTTGTCGCCCTACAAATTATTAAGTCAATTTATTATATTCGCTGCACATTATAAATGTTTAATAGAAATGTTTTCTTGTAGAAACTTACCAATCTTGAAATTGTTCCCTAGTCCATTCAAACTTGTGATCATAATGTCTGAATTTATTAAAATTTTTGAACAGGACATTAAAATCAGCATTCGGGGTTGTGACAACTACTAATTTAGGCTTAATGTATTCAAATACATTGTATGGGAATGCATCCAGTGCATCGGGATATAGATGTTCTATCCTAAACAACAAATACTTGTTCCTTACTTTTATAATACAGAGAATTGTTACTGTTAAGTTTGATTAAATTTAAGTGATACTAACAATTCAATAGCTGTCACAACATTTGTTTCTTTTAACTGACAATCTGGATCTTGAACTCTTCCTTCAAACACTTTTACAGTAAAAGGTTGATTCCTGGTTTTTATGTATTCAGCTGTTAGTGGTTTTAATCTATACAAATTTTCTTTCATAACTTCTTCATCAATATCAACCAACAACAATTCTTGTAGATTTAACACTCTTTTAACAAAGATAAAAAAACCAAACTCTGAACAACCAAAATCAACCATTTTCTTCAAGCTTTTCCTCCATTCTTTTGCAATTAGAATGTCGAAGACTTCAGCGTAACGTTGTCTAAATGCTGGAGGATCAAATTTTATATCGTTTTCAATATCATCAGATGTTTGGGTCATATCTACAACTTTTTTAGGTTTCCGACATATTTTTGTAGGATATACATGTTTAAATAGTAAATAACTTACTACATGAAAAGTGACTAACATTTGATGAAAATCAAACAATCCTATAACAATATAGCAATTATTAGGTTAGTCATTTTAGGTTAGAATAAACATTTTACAAAAGAAATAAGAGCATATCCTAATAGTTTACACATTTACATTTGCTCAGTGCAAATTAAACAAACTATAGTTTTTAATTTATTTATTTACTTATTTTTATCTTTAATTTCTTTTTCGTATCACAAAATATGCAACTAGATTTTCATGTTTCAAATATTTAATAAAATTTATTTAAAACGCAGCATAATCATATATTAAAATTAAAAATATAAAATTAAATGAAATGATTAAGAAAAGTAATCAAAAAATACAACTATGTTACTTGTTTTATTATTGTTTACGGTTTCAGGAACAACACCAGCAAACATAACCTAGTTTTAAAGTTTATACCTGTGGTGAATTACATTAAGATAATCTGCACAGTTTTATGAAATAATCCGTCCAAACAATAACAAGGAGTGTATAAATAGTTTGTGTGGCTCACTTGCAGTCAAAATTCCTTCAACAATGGCAGGAGTAGACGTCGTGATCGAAGAAAAGAACGTTGTAGTGAACAGACAGAAAGTTTGTCCGTTTTTGTTACGGGTGTTCGTGTCGAAGAGTGGTTTCCATTTCAAAATTGCCGACTACAATAAGGGCAGTACGCCTTTAAACGAATTGCAAATTTACACGTGGAAAGACGCTACTTTGCACGAATTAACGCAACTAGTCAAAGAAGTTTTACCGGAGACACGGAGGAACGGCACAAAGTTCAATTTTGCTTTCGTCTATCCCGATTTGAGAGCTCCAGTATACCGAATGCGGGAAATCGGATCTACCACTACGGGAGTAAAGGGACCAGATGATGCCAAAACTCTGGGTGACTGTCGTTTCACCATTGGGGATTATTTGGACATTGCAATTGTTAATCCAGAACCCTGGAATTCAGGTGGAAGAAAAGGGTATAACAACAACCATCGGCAAAAACCTTACTAATTTTATTAGTCCTATTTTTAAGACATGTGTTCATATTATGAATGTGACATGTGAATGAACTTTATTTTTAAGAAATGTATTTTAAGTCAGTGATTCCACATGTTCTAAAATGTGGATTTAAATAAATTTTAGTAAATTAACAAACTGTTTTATTAAATTATTGAAACAAACAATAAACTTTAACACAACTTTATTAACAACTTAAGGCCAATATTCCTTGGCACGTCTGCCTTTGTGTCTTGGCAGTTCAGGCCTTAAAGCTCTTGGAATATACTTTCCTAATCTATCATCCAATCTTCTATCTTGTGGTTTTTGGAACAGTTCAAAGAACCTCAATCTCTTCTCCATAAATCTGGTCTTATTATCTATCTTGTAAATCTTTTCCCAGTGGTAAACCTCATCAATATCAACCAGTCTTGGTCTATTTGATACCAAGAATTTGTATTCACGTTCAAGCCATTCGCGTTTATCCGCATCTTCATAATCGGCCACAACCTTTTCCTTGTGTTTTAAATATGGGGTGAGATTAACACCCAGTCGTTGCGCTGGTTGGTTCGCGTAAAGCTTTAATAATACTTTCAGAACGTCATCATTAAAACCAACTAATTTACCGTCAGCTACAGAATCATATAGTTTCATCTCGGGAGTCGCCCAACAGATGTTCTTTTTTGGATTTTCATCTACATTCTTTCCATGGATCAACATGGTATTCAATTGATAAGCGTAAAACGACCAGATTTGTCCGTTCGTGATAACTGTTTGGGTGGTTAACGGATACGTTAAGTCATTGAACGTGTTGAAACCCAAGAAGTTTGCTTGTGCGCTTAACCAGCCGAATGAAGCCAAAATTCCTTGGCGGTGAAGAGCTTCTTTGTCGTCATTTGGGTCGTTGAAGCGTTTTCTGGTTAAGATGTGACCTCTGGAATGGTAAGAAAGAACACCAAACTGGTTTGGATCACCTGGCCAGAAACCTATAGGAAATAATATTATTAATAAATTCCTACATCACTTTGAACAATTTTACCAGGAATATTAGTGATTCTTCTGTGTGTGGTTTTTGTACCAACTGTCCTAGGATCAAATTTAAAAAATGGGACAGTAAATGCAGGATTTTCAGCCTCTGAATAAGGAATAATTGGGGGTAAAGGCAAATTTGTTCTTAAGTTCAGTGTAGGTTTGCCTTGATATGCCATTAATCTGTCTGTGGGCAAGTTTTCATATTCTTTTGTCCATTCTCTACCCCTCCTATACCTTTTTACATTTTCTGGTGGAACCATTCCACCTGCATACCAACAAGATTCAACTTTCGGATCATAATCCACCTGGTAAAATATTCAGTGTATTTTTTATAAATTTCACATATAACATAATTACTTACTTGTACTTGCAACAAATGTGGAAGTACTTTACTTAAATTATTGAGAATGACTCGATTAACTTGTTTACTGATTGATGAACTGATAATGTTTTCTATTTCTACTTCACTAAGGTCTTCATTAGTAATTTCATGGGCTCTCCTACAATAATTAAAAATTTAAAACATACTTCAACCTTTTATATTAAGCTTCATACTTGTGTCCCTCAAGTTCAATATAAACGGCCTCCTCAACATCTGCCTTAGTTTTAGCCACCAAATCATCAACACTGATCCCTTTAAAGTACTCAGGCAACTCATCATTGACAACCAAGTGGGTTCTTGTGACGTGTTGTGCGAGTGTTAAATTATTATAAGGAATATAATCCTCATTCAACATGTACGATTTGAAGCCATAATAACGGGGCATGTTCAATCGAATTTGTTTTTCTTCGATCGTTGGCACGTCCTTTATGCTTTCACGTTCGGTTTCCTTGCGACGTTCGAGTCGAGCCAAATAGGAGTTGTCCAAAATCGGTGGATATTGGGGTGTTGCGGTGTATTCATCTTCTTGCAAAGCGGTGGAAAATGTTCGGCGAATTTTGGGCGATAAATGCCTGTTTAACCTGAACAGGCTCATTTTTATGGTTATGCGGTATTTTATTTATAATAACTTTCGTAACTATGAAGTTAATGTTCAATTCTTTAACAAAATGAAGACATGTTAACCTCACTTTTATGTAATTCTCAGAGGAACATGTTTATAGTACTTTTTTAGGGAGTTTTGTATTGTAACTTATGTTGGAATACTTAAAATTAAATATTGTTACCTACAACGAATGTTGCGGTAAGAGTAATGTGGGTTGCATAGTGTCGACTTACTCGTTATAGTTTAAACATGTGTACATACTAATAATTGCCCAATAAGTTAAATTAAGTTTTCATTAAATTATTCATAATATAGTTATTATTTGGAATATATATTTTTATATAGTATTATTGTGGTATATTTATGAACTAATTTTTTGTTCGATCTTCAATTAAAACATTATACCATTAAAATAGATTTGTTATTAATATTTTTTATATAATTACTTTGCAATAGTAAATAACTTACATACATTTTTTTGACATTATAAATCAATTATTACGAATTAATGTTATATACAATATTGATTGTGATTCATAAGTTAAACAAATATATTTGATCAATACACTGATACAGATTTTAAAATTCACTAATTTTCAGATTAAACAAAGATTAGATCACACTTCATCAATGATGTGAAATAGTGCTGCTCCGTTCACAATATTATCTATATTTGTTTTCCTTTTAAAAAAATTGTTATGGAGCCATAAACCGAGTAATAAATACGTCTATTTATAGAAAACCAAACGCACATTCTATCCCAATCTGAAACGATCATCCGATCTAATTATGAAAACTCGTGTTGCCGCATCTGAAAGTTTGTTTACATGCCGGACAATTACTCAAAAAATTTTTCAAGTACTTTCAAAAGCGTTTCGAAACACTCGCACGTTTAATAAATAAATTAAATTAAGTGGTACACGAATTTCGAAACATAAAAATTTATTGCAGGTCCTCCATTCGAAATGTAAGCAGTAGTACCGCAGGGTATAATTTCATAGTCCAGACGTCGTAATTGGATCGAACCGACAAATCGGCGGGCAACAATAGCTGTTTGTCATGTGGCTTTGTTTGTTCAGTACGGTGTGTTGATAGTGTTTGGCGTGAGGGGGTGAGAGACAGATGGACGTTTGTCCGGTGCACGCCACCTGTCAGTACCACCGGAGAGAGATACTTGCGTGTCTTTTGGTCCAAAACGCAGTTGCCAACTAACTTCACATTTATTTAATTTGAGATATTTTTTCAGTTTAAACATTTTTTCATATTTTATAAAATTCGTAATGATTAGACAAAACATAAATTATATAATTCCAATTTTTTTGATGTTCTTTGATAGTCATGACTGAATTTATCATTAAAAATATATGTTTATATTCAGATTTTGCTCGTTTGGGTGATTTTTGGATATATTGTATATGTTGAGTGATTTTTTAAGCTAATCTATAAATTCTTACTTAAATTATTATACAAAATAATATTCTTTAATAATAATTGGTTAATTTTTCAAATTAATTAATAAATTCATTAAAATTAAAATAATTATTTTATTTTTTTTTTTAAATTAATAATAATAATGGGAATTAAATATTGCCAAAGTTAATAGAATAATCTTTATATCTTTAAAATTTTATCTTATGAAACTATAAAAGTAGTATATATTGAAAAAGGTTATATTTTTATTTTATAAGAAAAATCTGTCATTAATTATAAAAATATTTTACGATATTTGGAAATATAATGGTAATATTTAATTTTGAAAGTACTTTAGTACATTAGTCTACTTAATGATACGAGTTATAACTCTTTTTATAATAATAAAAAATAAATTCACTTAAAAATTTTATTTTTTTTTTTTTTTCAAACAATTTTCACTGATGTTTTACAGAAATTAGGATAATTCGTACAACTTTTTGTATATAGTAATAAATTTATTTAATTTTCTAGAAGTTAAGTAAAATGAAATTTTAAATTCCCATGGATTTTTTTAAATATATGGGATAAATTAGGAATTTAATTTTCTTTCATAAAGCTAAATTGGAATAATAAAAAACCAATAGGTGTTAGATATGGAGAAGGATGTGGCCGGCAAGTTTCGGATGTGGCAACGGTGCGCGGCGGTGACTAGGTAACGGCGCAAAGTACGGGCCTGGCGCCTAAGCGGCGCCAACAGTCAACCTCCCTTCCCCTAGGTCTAGACCGACGACTTCCTCTGGCGGCCGCCGCAGAAACCAGCGTGCCGGCACCGCGACACCGCCAGTCTGTTCGTCAAGACCAACCGAAGCGGACACGTCGCAGTTAAACGAAGGCCCAGGTCCACACCACACGCCCGATTTGTGTGTATCCCGTTGCGTGCAGTTCGATTCGAATGTCATCTGCACCGTGCACCGTTGCAGTGGCCAGATAACGAGGGTAGGCGGTATCGATAGTGGTGGTGCTCCGAGAGGTGTTTTGAGTTGTGCGAGTGTTAGTGTAACGTTAACGTAGTGGCACCCAAATGCTTGCCCGCCGCGCAGGAAAAATCCTATTTAATGTTCATGTTTCGGAAAAGAAAGACCAACTTGACTAGGAAATTGCTGAAGGCCCGCAAAAAGCGGATGTACGATGAAGGTGGCGGGGGTCCGGCGGAGGAGGAGGACGTGTGTGACGGGCTGCTGAAGAGGCTCGAGGAGAACCAGCTGGACATGCTGCTGAAGGCGATCGAGGGTCGCGGCCAAAACGTGTCCAACTGTGTCCTGGTGCCTCGCAGCCACGAAGACCGGCCGCACGTGCTGTGTTGTCAAGTGTGGAGATGGCCCGATCTCTCGCAGTTCACACAGTTACGCAGTCTGCCAATCTGCCATTCGGCCTCCGACCCCGTCTACATTTGCTGCAATCCCTATCACTGGAGCCGGCTCCATCAACCTGGTAAGTCTTTAGTTACACCACCACCACCATTTTTCCTCTTCCTCTTCCTTAAACTAATTCAATAACACTCCCATTGGAAACTGTGGCAAGTACTCCACTACTGGCCAAATTCCTATTGGATGTATTAAACTATTTTATGCTGCACAATAAAAGCCAGTGTTATTTACAATTAATAAAGAGTTGGTTGTTTGATTCCAAACATGTTTTGAACGATTTTTGGAACCAGTTACATTGCAAAATTTCGTAGATAAACCCAAAACATTATCATGACTACTTATCAGTTACTGATTTAAACATAATGAATCAGAATATTCGAATGTTGTTTAAATTTTTTATCATCAATTATTGTTGTTTCCTTACCGTGCAGCCGTACAACTATTAGAAACCAGTTGATAGAACAAACTAAAAACTAGGCGTGTTATGTACATGAACATCCGGAAGCTTGAGCAATTTTCTTCTGTAAACGTAATAAAAATTTAACACCATTTGGGTTAAGCAAATGTTTACGGTGTAACCGCCCAATTTTCTCAATGCTTTTCTTTCCTTTAACGCTACCAACACCATAATCATGTAGCCCAGTGTCTTTTTTATGTCCATCCGTCCCAATTATTCTCATTGATAAAACGGTGACATTCTCAGACGGACGGACCGCCGTTTCCATTTAGGCCCGCCGATAAACGGATCCGAAAACGGAGAAGCGACAGCGATAAACCCACTTCGGTTCGCTATTACCGTTTTTATTTTTATTTTCTTTTTTTTTCGGTATATCTAAAGTATTCGGAGATACGCGCAGTTGTTTATTGATGGCGAATGGAACGACAGGTACCACCTAAAATTATACACACACACCAGTATCTTTAATTTATTCAAATTGTCCGGCCGGTCGATAAATGCTTCCCACGCGGGTTCATTCATGGTGTGTCCGAGATATGGTGGAAGTGGGAAAAAAACTTGGGTTTTAATCGGGGTTGAAAAATATCGTGATATGTATGTAAATGTCAAAATGTGTCGCGGCCGTTTCCGTTGCGAGGCTGCTCAAGTTTAGTCAGTTTAAGTCCGTTGAATTAAAAAAATGTAAAAATGTAAAAAATTACATTATAATTATCTGTCCATTTATTTTTTATTTAAATTAATGGGACAAGTAAAATGTGGAAAAATGTGTCTGTGTTAAATTGTGCCATACATAAAATTTTTTATAAATTATATACATTTTAAATTATCTTACAAAGTTGTCCATCAAATTACATTAAATAGTTTAGTCAGCTTAAATCCACAGAAATAAATTTTAAAAAATTTACATTATAATTATCTATCAATTTTTTTGTCTAAATTAATGGGACAAGTAAAATATGGAAAAATAAATTGCATCATACATAAAATTTTTTATAAATTTTAAATTATCTTACGAAGTTGCCCATCAAATTCCGTTTAATAACCTTATAAACTTGTACCTTGGAACTGTTTAAATTGTTTAAAAGTTTCGTTACTGTCATAGTTTCTACAGAACTATATTCACTACCATTTATGTAAATTTATATATGTCAAAAATTTTGATAACTAATTTATAAAGATCTGTAAAGAATTGTTCTAACTGTAACTATAGCCGATGTAAGGCTGCTTAAGTTTAGTCAGCTTAAACCTACAGAAATAAATTGTAAAAAGTTATTACATACTACAAAGTAGTTACATTATAATTATTTATCAATTTTTTTGTCTAAATTAATAGGACAAGTAAAATATGAAAAAATGTATCACCTCGGAATTTTAATAACTGCTTAAATTGTATAAAAGTTGTTTAAAAGTGTCGTTACCATCTTAGTTCTTTACTGAACTGTTTTCTCTACCATTAAGTATACTATATTGTATCAAAAATGTTGATAACTAATTTATAAAAATGTTTAAAGAATTGCTTTAGTTGTATATATAACTGTAACCCTTTCTGAGGTAAGACTGCTTAAGTTTAGTCAACTTAAGTCCGTATTAGTATATTGTAAAAAAAGAACATTATAATTATCTATCAATTTTTTATCTAAATTAAAATAGCAAGAAAATGTGAAAAAATGTATCTGTAATAGTTTGTACCATATTCTTTATAAAATTTACATATTTTAAATTATCTTATAAAGTTACTCACCTTATGTATTTGCACCTTGGAACTTTAATAACTGTTTAAGTTGTTTAAACTGCTTTCTCTGCCATTTATATATACCATAGGGTCAAAAATTTTGATTACTAGTTTGTAGAGATGTATAAAGAATTGCTCTAGTTGTGCATATACATAAGTAAACTGTAAAACTGTATACTGTTTTTAAATGTTTAATTTGAAATTGCTGATGAAGTTTTAGAAATGTTTTACTATACAACTTTCAGTTTAAAGCAGTTTTGATATTAATGTAGTTGATGTTCTAAACAATTTGTGTGCAAGTTACACAGTTGTGAAACTTCTTAAGCAGTTCTGTATAAAATTTAGACAGTTACCATGCTTTTAAACAAATTTGTGTAAGATTTATATATTCTAAACAGTTTTGAATACAATTAAACTAGTCGCGACACATCTATAACGGTGAAACTGTTAAACAGATTTCCGTCCAATGAAAATGTCCCAAAATTAAATTTCTCACGGGTCTTCATCAGAAATTATCAGCCCATTTGTTTTATATCAGCGGACGTTGACAGGAAAGAAATAGCTCCCCATTCCGATCGTATTTAGCCAATCGATGGAATAATTAATTTTGTCTGTGGAACAGTGAAACCGTCCATTTGAGAATGACATTTCTGAGTGAGCGAGGATCGTGGCGCCAAGCGGTTTTTTCACATCTATTATTGGCTGGAATCTGGTCGACCGTTTTCCTGTTTTGCTATTTTAGCGCGCCGCTTCGTTATTATATGGGCATATCCTTTGTCGACAATTTCCCTTGACCGATCTACCAAATTCGTACTAAAACAAAGGACAGATCGCTCGCTGGAATTCCTTTGTGGTCGAAGGGAAATAATCCGATTCCGGTTCTGTGCGACGAAATTATTCCGGCGACTTGTTCTCTCGAAAATAATTAGTACCCAGGCCCGACGTCGTACCAGAATTCGTGGGCTTAACTGCCTATACGCTGATTACAAGGCTCCATCGTTCCATCTCTATCGCACGCTCCACTCTCCGCTTATTACGCGCTCAGCCGCTCATTTTTTTTTGCCTTACCTTCGAAATTACCCCGTTTTTTTCCCCGCGTTTAATTTCGGCCGCTGAAATGTGTGGTCCTCGTTGTTTCTAAGCTGCACTCTTGTCTTTTGCGCATTTTGCGAATTGGTTTGTTCGATGAATTGATAACAACGTAGAACAATCATAAGGTCCAATTAAGGTACCTGGTGGAATCATGAGCGGGTTGGTAATTTATGTGCGTCCGATATGCTTTGTTTTAACTGGATTTACGACCCCGTGCGCAATATATTGATAAATGGCCGTGCCGCTCATTTTTTAGCCGGTGGCCGGACAGTGCCAGTGATTTAATGCAATTATGGTAATTTCCTGGGGATATTAAACGAGATATATTGCAGTTTTAAGACAAACAACTCCTTTGCAATCGCCATCTTTCTCGTTTAATGTCGTGTGCTTTTTGTGGGGGGAACTAAATCCGATGAAACATTGTTAAATGATTCGAAATTTCGCTGTGGCAAGCTTTAATCAAAGACCATTATTAATTTAATCAATTAGATTAGGTCATTGAAAAATGTTGCATTTCCTCAGTGAATAATAAATTGGAATTCCGATAACGTGGGGCCTACGTGATAAACGAAATATTTTATGGACGACATCAAATCGAAATCCAACTATAAAAGGTGCGTTCGATCTTTATGTCCAACATTAAAAATACTCCATCATTTTGCGAAGGAACTTGAGTCACGCATCATATTTGTGTTTGTCGTGATACAGATCGGAGGGGCAACGAAAATAGACATTATCTCTAAAATACGAGACGGTAATTTTTTCCGTCTCGCCGACTCGAAAATATGCGCGTCGCCACCACTTTTCGGGTTCCCCGAATCGACGTTTACAGGACTATCCCATTTGGCTTTCACGAAACCGAAATACCAATCTCGGCCCAGATGTTCCAAATTATCGGGTCGGTTCTTTTTTTTCCGTCCGACTGTTTGGCTTCGGTCGGGCGCCACTGGTATCTCTTCGGCGCACAGTCGTTCTCAAGTTTTTGTCTAGATTTATGGATGGCGACCGTAAAAGTAACAATTGTAAAATACGTGCACCTTCGAATTGTTTACAACAATAAAAATCTTAGATAAAATGTGGTTTTATAAATTGATTTACCTCAACCACTCGACAATTGATAAAGCAAAAACACTTTGAATAAGTACATTAATTAATATCGTTTAAAAAAACGGTGTCATTATTTAGATGTTTAAAAACTAATTAACGGTGATTAAAACTGAACTGCTATGTGAAGTATGTAAATTTACAAACAATTCCCACTGACAGTCGCAGTCATTGTGTCGGTCCATTATTTCTTGATGGTTGGCCGCATCGTGCGACGTGCGATCCAACAGGTATTCGGGCAGCGGGACAAAGGGGGCGAATCGCGGTCGGTCGGGCCCCGTCTGTGGTCTACCACCCGTAGGAATTGGGGACCTGGCGCCTGTTCCGTCTCTCTCTTTTCATTCGGCCTCCGGTCATCCACTCCGTACACGTATTTCAACATCAATTTTATGCGGCTGATCACCAACAATCACCAATTCATTCTGCAATGGATGTGTGTTGGACACGAAATTGCCCAAGGAGCTTCGCAACTATGACTTATTGTTATACGAAACTGTTTCACAATTGTCTTAATTATGGGGATAAACGGTTAGGAAGTTTTACACATGGATAAGAAGTTTCATAACTGTCCAAATTTTATACAGAATGGTTGGGGAGTTACGACAATTTATACAAGATTTTAAACTGTCAAAACTCTTAATTTTATGTAGAATTGTTGAGAAATTTCGGAAATGCTTATTTGTGTCCTATTTGTATTTAGAATCGTTTAGGAAGTTAAAAAAATGTCTTAATTAAAAAAATTATTATCAAAATAACTGTCTAAAAATTTTATACAAAATAGTCTCAGAGGTTTCTCAATTGTCTTAATAATAGAGATAATTATTTAAAAAGTTTAAGAACTGTCTAAATTTTGTAGAAAATTATAAAGAAAATGTCATAAATGTCTTACTGTGTTCAGAATTGTTTAAGAAGTTTTCTAAATTTAAAAAGAAAACTGTTTAAGCAGTTTCACAACTAAATTTTATTCAAAATACTTTAAGTTAATATTCTTGTTATAGAAAACTATATAAAAAATTTTAAAATTGTCTCGAATTTATTCACATGTCTCTTCGAAATTTGTGTTGTAAAACCGCTTATTTTTTTTTTAATTAAGAGAGTTTCTAAACTTTTTAATTAATCTTTACAATTTTGGACAGTTGTCGATTTTTTTAAAATATTTCTCTCAATTATAAAGGTAATTATAAAACTTCTAAGACATTTTGTAAAAAAATTAAATAGTTTTTGTTTTTAATTAAAACATTTTCTAAATTTTGTAAACAATTCTGAATAAAAATAATACACCTGTGAAATTTTATTTACAATTTTTCACAAAATTTAGGTTTTAAACATTTTAAATAGTTTTTTTTTATTATTAGAGACCATAGTAAAAAGTACACTTTTTATAAAATTTAGGCATTGTGCTGCTTAAACAGTTTTATAAAAAATTAAAACATTTTCGAAACTTCCAAAACATTTCTGTATAAAATGAAGCCATTGTGAAATTTCTCAGACAATTTTGTTGTTAGTTTGCATAGTTGTCTATGATAAGACAATTTTGAAATCTCCTACGACATTTTATATAAAATTTAGACATTTGTGTGAAACTTCTTAAATAGTTTAATAAAAAAATAAAATATTTTAGACAATTTTGTATAAATTTCAGACACTTTTTATATCATTCTCTGAAATATAAGAACAAATGTTAGACAATTTTATTAAAAAATAGACTATTGAAAAATATGGAAATAGTTCTGTATAAAATTAATACATCGACATGTCGCAATTAATTATTTATTTAAATAAGACAAATGCAAAATTTCCTAAATAATTCTGTTTACAACTGTGTTTATTAAATAATATAATGTCTTACACGTATAATTAGAAAAATTTGCTGTAATAACCGTGACAAAACATTGTAGACGACGAAAATAAAAATTCGATGAGACAAAACGTAATTATCAACGGAGGTAACTGTAATTCAAACATTTTTTTTCTGTTTGAGCTGAGAAAATGCGTGGGGTTTCGGCGCCGAATGAATGAAATCCAATACGCGTGGGCATCGCCTTTCAGGTGACGATTTAAATGTAAATGTCCTTTGGTCCGACGCGAATCCTCCACTTCTTCGCCCGTGCCGCTAGAAAGTCGCCGGTGCACCCGGAAATTTCGGTTCATTATTTTTTTCTGAAGCGGTTTTTTTCTTGTTGCTGAGGAGTATGAAACAAAAGAATGTGATGAAATGTTTGTAGTTGCCGCCGTTTAGATTACCTGGGATAAAGCCGGCGAAAACTTGACATTGCCATTGACATTTGCCCATTCATTTATCATTTTTAATATTAAATTCTATAAATAGATCGACCAAAACACCTAATTGAGTTTTAATTGGCAGTTAAAGAATGACGAAAGGTCACACAATCAGCTGAATAATTAATTATTTAAATTAATTTAAAATAAATAACATTATTGTAATACAACACACTTTGGTATGATCGAAATTCTAAAAATAATTTATCTTGTTTTGTATGGAAACGTAAATAACCAGACTCGAACTTGAAAATTTCTCCGTTTTCAAATGGACGGGTGTTTCAAGTAGTTGTACACCTACAATTTCGACTAGATCTAGATGCGATAGTTTATCGGATCAGCCTTGACTTGTGTTCAAACAACTAACGCACCGATATCTATGCAAAAAAGTGAAACTCCAATTACATAAAAAGTAATTTTTATTGTTTACGACTGTTTAAAATTGTGCAAACATGATTAAAAATTGAAATTATTAAGAAAATATCCAAAGTTAAAAGCTAAATCGTCGTCGGGTCATTTAATAATTCTTTCGTAATTCGACCCAGAATGTTGCCGGTTCATTCGACTTAACAATTTAAGACAAGAGGCATCTTTAAGTCCACATTTACCGGAGGCAACTTGAAAAATGTACCGTCTACCATTAACGTTCAGAACGTTTCTTCACGGAGGCATGAAATCACTTCCACAAATAAATTTACAAATACATTACGTCTTTTTAAATTGTTCTATTAACAATTATTTTTGGTTTTGAGTTAATAAATGGACACTATTTATGAACGACAGTAACTTGACAATTTTAGAGTTGAATTACTCGTAGATTAAGCTTTGTAGTTATTGAACTTGTCTTGTAAACTTCAGGGAAAAGTCGAGTTTTATCGTATTCGTTTTAAGAAAACTAGATCGGCACGTCGAAACTGCGTAAAAATGAACAGCAAGAATGCGATTTCGTAGCTGTGTGGTAGTTTATGTGCGGCCCGATCCGTCAGCATCATCCGAGCGCAGAGAGAGAAGCGAGCGTGGGCCTCTCTCAACTTCCAAGAACCTACTCTGGAATCCGGTGGGCCGTCCGACCGGTAAAACAAACGCGCCAAGACCCTCTCCTCGTTCCACGTATCGAAATGCCTACGAAAACCAACAAACCGATAACTCACCACGTCGCATTATCTGCGTTCGGGAACGCACAAAAATTAACGGACGAAAAGATGATTTAATTGTCAATAAAACCGGATTAATTGAGAGGCGAAACCGTTTTCAACTCGAGGAAATAATAAATCGGGAATTTGTTCGTGTTTATCACATGCCAGATATCTTCTTGGTTCGTTGGTTAACTCGCGCACAACTTATTACGCGATATGTTATATGCATATACGTGTTTGGTGCAGCGGCTCCGGGAATTTCAGAGAGTTTCCAGCGTGGAAAAATAAAATGCGAAGAGTTACGACCTCGGCTCACCACCGAGCGAATTAATAAGCGCATGTTTCACGCTGCTAACTCATTTGATTACTTTGCGAACCGCACCAACCAGCTAACTAACTAACTAAGAAATTTCTAACGAAAATTTTTCCATGATTTATTATCTAGCCGGACTAGACGTTTCTTAAATTTCGTCATTGCTTCTTTGGGAATTTGAGAGATGACTCGGTGACCCACCTGTTGATTCAGGCGTTTATCTTGAATCTGTCGTCGTGTTTGACGCTTATCGCCGATTTTAATGCTTAAGAGCCTTTTAATAAACAGTCAATAAACCTAGATTGATTGTTTCTTCTAAGAAATAACAAATCAAATAAATAACTGTAGTAGTAAAAGATTATTATTGTTTAAGTTGACATCAAATGGTCATAAAATTAAAACAAAAAACAGTTAAAATATAAAAATTAAATCTTAATATTATAGAGAACCATATAAAGAGTTTTGGTTTTTAATGCTTCGAAATTGTTGTCTAAGAAATTTCACAACTAGCTTAATTTTATATGTTAGAGATATTTTTTGAAGTTTCAAAAATCTTTTAATTTTTTATAAAACTTTAAGGAGTTTTACAACTATCTAAATTTTACACAAAATAGTTTAGCAGGTTTCATAAAGAATTGTCTAAGAAATTTTACAATAGCTGAATTTTATATAAAATTGGTTTGGAAGTTTCGAAAATTCTTTAATTTTTTATAAAACTGTTTATTCACTTTCACAATTCTTTAAATTTTACACAAAATGGTGTACGTTTAATCTCATACAGAATTGTTTTGGAAGTTTCGAAAATGTTTTAATTTTTTATAAAACTGTTTAAGCAGCTACACAACTACCTAAATTTTATAGAAAATGGTTTAGGAGGTTTAATAATTGTCTTGTTACAGACAATTATACAAATAGTTTTAAAACTGTCTAAAACTTAAACAGAACTGTCTAAGAAATTTCACAACTAGTTTAATTTTATATGTTACATAATTTTTTTTGGAAGTTTCAACAATGTTTTAATTTTTTATAAAACTTTAAATTGTTTCACAACTACCTAAATTTTATACAAAATAGTTTAACAGGTTTCACAATTGCCTTATGTTAAAAAATTTAGAACTGTTTAAATCTTATACAGAATTGTTTAAGAAATTTTACAATTCTTAAATTTTTTATAAAACTGTTTATTTACTTTCACAATTGTTTAAATTTAATACAAAATGGTTTAGGAGGTTTAACAATTGTCTTCTTACAGAGAATTATACAAAGAGTTGTAAAACTGTCTAAAAAATTTCATAATTATCTTAATTTTATATGTTCCAGATTTTTTTTTGGAAGTTTCAAAAATGTTTTAATTTTTTATAAAACTGCTTAAGGAGTTTTACAACTACCTAAATTTTATACAAAATAGTTTAGAAGGTTTTACAATTGCCTTATTATAATAAAAAAATTTTAAAACTTTTCAAATCTTATACATAATTGTCTAAGAAATTTCTCAATTAGGTGAATTTTATATAAAATTGTTTTGTATGTTTCGAAAATTCTTTTATTTTTTATATAAAACTGTTTATTCACTTTCACAATTGTATAAATTTTTTACAAAATGGTTTGAGGTTTAACCGTTGTCTTGTTACAAAGAATTATACAAATAGTTTTAAAACTGTCTAAAACTTAAACAGAATTGTCTAAGAAATTTCACAACTAGCTTAATTTTTACATGTTACAGAATTTTTTTTTGAAAGTTTCAAAAATGTTTTAATTTTTTATAAAACTTTAAGGAGATTCATAAGTACCTAAATTTTATACAGTATAGTTTAGCAGGTTCCACAATTGCCTAAACAAAATATTTATATATAACTGTTTAAATCTTATACAGCATTGTCTAAAAAATTTCACAATTAGCTTAATTTTATATGTTAGAGATTTTTTTTTTTGAAGTTTCAAAAATGTTTTAATTTTTTATAAAACTTTATGGAGTTTTACAACTACCTAAATTTTACACAAAATAGTTTAGCAGGTTTTATAAAGAATTGTCTAAGAAATTTTACAATAGCTGAATTTTATATAAAATTGGTTTGGAAGTTTCGAAAATTCTTTAATTTTTTATAAAACTGTTTATTCACTTTCACAATTCTTTAAATTTTACACAAAATGGTTTACGTTTAATCTCATACAGAATTGTTTTGGAAGTTTCGAAAATGTTTTAATTTTTTATAAAACTGTTTAAGCAACTACACAACTACCTAATTTTTAGACAAAATGGTTATTACAATTGTTTTATAATGGAGAACTATTATACAATATAATGGAGAACAATTATACAAGTAGTTTTAAAACTGTCTAAAACTTAAGCAAAATTGTGTAAGAAATTTCTCAACTAGCTTAATTTTATATACAGCATTTTTTTTTTGAAGTTTCGAAAATGTTTTCATATAAAATGGTTTAGGAGTGGTTTTATTATAGAGAACTATTTAAAACGTCTTACAACTGTCTAACATTTATACAGAATTATTTAAAAAATTTTATATCTAGCTTAATTTTATATAGACTTTATTTAATTTTTTCTGGGTTTGATAATTGTTTAAAAACTGTTTGGATTGTGGGTTTATATCTGATCAGTTTTTATACTAAATCCAAGGAATTGTGATTCTTAAGCAATATTTCATTTGAGAGAAACTTTTTTATTAGCTGTTTATACAATTTAAACAATTGTGAAACTTCCTAAACAGTTTTGTATAACAGGAAAACTAAGTTGCGAAGCTCTTTAAACAATTTTGTGTTCAACAAATTAACTTATCCAATTTGATGCTAAATATACTGTATTTCATTTTCTTTTTTTAAATTACTATTTTTTTAATCCTGACACAAATTACCTCTCAAAATATTCAATTCTTATTTTAAGTGAGTGTTTGAAGTAATAAATTTTGCGCATGAATTTTAAATATTTCTATGAAAAAATGCATCAAAACAAACAGATTGTCCAGTACATTACCTCAAAAATTTAAAACAGTACATTCTGGAACGAAAAATGTTTTTTCTAGATTTATTATCGTACAAAAACTGTTGTTATTCGCAGAAATTTCGAACGGTGGGTGATAAATTTGTCGTGGCGCTATTTTGAATTTATAATTTATCGTTTATTGTACTTATGTTGTTTTAATTAGGTTTTACAGCCAACGCTTTTATACAATGTGAACAACAACCGACGAAAATTTGTTCAATACGTTTTATAGTGGACGGTTGATTAAAATAATTTATTATTTACTCAAACCACAAAAATAAAGTTTATGATTAGTTAAAGATTGTGGTTTAATGTGGCGTCGCAACGTTTAAATTTAAAGTATATGTGGATGTGTGTGTGCGTTACGCCAGTACATAAATAATGGAGTAACTTATTATTGGCGCCGTTTGCACGTAAATGTTTATTGCCTTAGGCGCCGCATTTCGATATTCATTTATTTTCGTAATATACTTAAAACACATAGCAACACGGACCTGTGACGCTCCTTTAAACATGCGTTTATTTATAATTATAATCGGCGGCGAAAATTCGTTAGCGACCATATTAGATGGATCGATTGTGGAAAAAGATTGCAAGGCTGAATCGTTTTAGTCCTAATGAGATTTCAGTGGAACCGACCGAACAATTATGGGAACAGCGAATTTTCTCAATTGTCGTCGGAGAGAGAGCCAGCTAAATTAGATCTCGGGATAAAATGCCGACAGTCCTACGCTGGCCGTTTTTCCCCGTCCTACACGCTGGCGTATTCCGTATGACCGTGCGAGTACGTTCCCGCAGCCAGTGTGGAAGATAATGAGGAAGAGGTTAAAGATAACGGTCTGTCGTCATATTCCATAAACACCGGCTTCCACAATTAATGCAGAACTCATGTTAGAGGTCGGCGCTTTCAAAGAATTCCGATAAAACGGCGGCACGTTTCGTATGATATGTAAATCCGATAAATTTCTTAAGAAAAACCGTAAGTGCAACGTGGTGATTTTTTTCACGTAATTACGCGACCGATTGACAGACGGCACGGCGATTTACGGCCGGCAGTTTCTGTTGAAAAACATCGGGAAATATTGTTTATTGCTGTTGTGGACGATGAAAGGAGTCGTGCACTTGGCGTTTCATAATGCGTTGTGCATAATAAACGGCGACACGAAACGATTCTAACGGTCCGAGGCGGAACACAAGGTGCGCAACTTCTTGCCAAACTCGGGAAATCGTCTAGATGTTTTATCACTGTTCCAAATTTCATTTTGACACGGGCTAGAATTTTAAATTTCGTAACAAATTGTCAGTTTTATAGTTTATTTGTTTTTAACATCCATGGTACAGTTATTTTTTAGTCACTTAATTTACCACTACTCCAATTTTTAAGATCTTTAAATAAACTTACCATAAAAATGACTTTATCAATATTTTTTACATAGCTACAACCCCTATTTTAATATAAGTAATTTTTAAAATAGATACTATAATAATTTCAGCATCATTTTCACAATATATTTCTATTTGTAAATTAATTTCTTTAAGTAAAATTTACCTTTTGTACATTAAATTTTCAACGCTTTAAACGAGTAATGGAATTCATTGATACTGTTAAATTGTACTTTCTATTTTTTTGTAAATTCAGGCAACAAAATTTTTGAGAGAATTATTGTACAAGGATTACCAATAAAAATATTTGTTAATCTAAATTTGAAGAATTAAATACACAAAAGTATAAATTTGTGACTTTAATTTTAAAAATATTCATTTTAAAATAAAATTATATGATTTTTTGTTAGTTAGAATTAATTGTAAAATGAATGTTAGGATTTTTTATAAAGATACAATTTTTATTGTAGTACTAGTAATTTTTAAAATGCAAGTTATATTTTTTGTAAAATCATAAACCTCAAAATTTATTTCTTGTTGTAAACTCAAGCAAATTTATGTGCTTGTTGTCTTTTGCTCATTAAATTTTCAACACTTTAAACATAGAACTGTAATTTATAAAAACTGTTAAATTGACATTCTTTTTTATTTTTAATGTAGAGCTTATAAAGTTATCCAAATTCAGGGTAAGATATTTTTGACATTCTAAATTTTGAGAATTAAATACACGAAGTATAAAACTATAACTTTCATTTTAAAAATACCGAATTTAAAATATAACTTCATGATTTTTTGTGAGTTAGAAATAATTGTAAATGAATATTAAATTTTTTTATATGGTTACAATTTTTAATATAATATTAGTAATTTTTAAAATAAAAGTTGTAATTTTTGTATAATCATCAGCTTCAAGGTTTATTCCTTGTTATAAAATCATGTAAAATGTATGTGCTTGTTGTCTTTTACTCATTAAATTTTCCCATTACCAATGACAATATTGGTCATTCTAAATTTGTAGAATTAAATACACGAAATATAAATTTGTGTTTTTAATATTAAAAATACCGATTTTAATATAAAATTATATGCTTTTTTGCTAGTTAGAAATAATTGTAAAATGAATTTTAAGAATTTTTATATAATTTTTTAAAATGTAAGCATCAAAGTTTAAATCTTGTTGTTAACTCAAGTAAAATTTATATGCTTGTTGCCTTTTAATTATTAAATTTTCAACACTTTAAACATAGAACTGTAATTTCTTTCTTATTTGTAATGTAGAATTTATAAAGTTATCCAAATTCAGGGAAAGAAATTTTTCAAATAATTACAAGAATTACCACTAAAAATATTTGACATTCGAAATTTTGAGAATTAAATATACGAAGTATAAAATTGTGACTTTCATTTTAAACATATCGATTTTAAAATATAATTACATGATTTTTTGTGAGTTAGTTATGGTTACAATTTTTATTATAATATTAGTAATTTTTAAAATAAAAGTTGTAATTTTTGTATAATCGTCTTTTACTCATTAAATTTTCAACACTTTAAATCTACAACTGGAATTCATTGAATTTGATTATTCTTTCTTATTTTTAAAATTATCCAAATTCAGGGAACGAAATTTTTGAGAAAGTTACAAAAAATACCAACAAACAAAAATTGTCATTTTAAATTTTAAGAATTTAATACACAATATATAAATTTGTGACAATTTTAAAAATACCGATTTTAAAATAAAATTACATGATTTTTTGTATAGCTAGAGAAAAAAAAATGAAAATGAATGTTAATATTTTTTATATAGTTACAATTTTATTGTAACATTAATAATTTTTAAAATGCAAGTTATATTTTTTGTAGAATCATCAACCTCAAAGTTTATTCCTTTTAGTAAACAAAAGTAAAATTTATGTGCTTGTTGTCTTTTATACATTAAATTTTCAACACTTTAAATACAGAACTGGAATTTATTGGAACTGTTAAGTTGATTAACCTTTTTTATTTTTAAAGTAGAGTTTATAATATTATCCAAATTATTCCTAATTTTATATGTATATAATATTAGTACTTTTAAAATACGAATTATAATTTTAATATAATCATCAGTTTCACACTTTATTTGTCTATTTAAATGTAAATTTGTTGTTATTTATACATTTATACAAATTTTAAGCAATTTAAATGAAGAGGGAATTTATTGAACTCAATTGTTCTTTAATATTTTTAATGTACAGTTTAAAAAATTATGTAAATTGACGAAACGAAATATTTGAGAGATACAATTAGGTACTAAAATTACCACAAAAAATTTTGTCAATCTAAATTAGCAGGATAGAACTATTTATAAATGTGTGTTTTTAAAAATACTGATACTAAAATAAACCTTGCAAATTTTGGAAAGTCATCTATCTCAGTATTACTATTAATTTAAATTTACATAAATGGATTATGTCAAACTGATACAATAAGGCGTTGGCTACAACATCAAATTAAATCAACAAAAGCACAATAAACGATAAATTACAAATTCAAAATAGATCTACGACAAATTTATCACCATCGAAATTTCAGTGAACAACAATTTTTAAACGACGATAAATCTAAAACAAGGAAAAAACATTTTCCTTCACAAACCATTAACAGTTAGGATGTTACGAGCGCATAAAATTTTCGGCGTACGATTGTGCAATAATGGTTAAAGATGGCCATAAGCTTCAGTCAAGGATTTCAGGTTTTCTAATACGTAGGTTTGTCCGCCGTCGAGAGACTGGAAACGTAATGAACAATTTTCACGCGAAAACAAATCCGTGGACATTATTATTTTCGTACGTACAAATTTGACCTACACCTGACGGCTGTTTGTTTTTTCCTGATGTAACCGACACTGACTTTTATCTCGCGACGAGTCGTTGACCTTTTCAGTACGGCTAATTATTCAATAAGCCGTCGTCCGCCGTTTCCGAGAAACGCCAGATAAAATTGATTCGGATCGCATAACTAACATGTCGTTGTTTTTTTGTTGCAGAAACTCCACCACCCCCGTACTGTCGATCTAGTTCCGATATGTTAAAACCTGAAGGTAAGTCTGGAGAAAGAGACGGAGACGTTGGGCATACACACACTCGGAAAGTTGATTTTAGCGACCGTCAAGGCCGTTCGGATGGGTATCGCTCATGTTTCAATGGCTCCGCATTTTTATCGTACACATACATTGCATTGCGATACGTCGCTATTCTCTGTACGTGCCGCATGTGAGAAAGTAAACACGCACGCACTTTGTCCACGAGCAAAAATACACACCGTGTTTGGTTTCTCCATTAGAACCGCTTCGTTTTTATTTCGTTTTATTTTTGTTTCGGCGAGTCGTTCGACCGTCCAGTTTGGGGTCGGTCCCATCAGAATTTTTCAGTTCTGAAGCCTCAATTAACATCAACGGGTTTTTGATGAAGTGATCGTTTTACCTGTTGCCGTCGTGCCATTAATTCCTTGGATGCATATTCGCAGTTCCAGGCTCGTATGGGCACCGATTTATGACTTTTAATTATAAGATTTATAACAGATCGCAGCCGTTAAACGCGGAAGATGGAATTATTAATGGCGGCCGTCGATTTGGGTGGTAATCTTGTTATAATTGCTCGGGGAATTCTCATTAAAATTTCAATCCGGAATTGTACGTTAAGTGCGTTTTTCTCTCTTAATTAATTTACGCTCGCTCCGTTTTTGATTGATGTTGTTTTGTGTTGGCGAGGTTGTTGATCTGCAACTGCAGCGATTACCCGGAAAATTGGGTAACCGCTTTTATTTTTGTACTGCACACGCTTCACATTTCTTCGATTGTAAATTAACAGTATTTTGTTGCACCATCGTAAAAAGTTTCGATTCAGTTCAATTTGGAAGTGATTACTCATATACCTATGTTTTTCCATAAAAATATTAAAGGTAATTCCTTGTTTATTCTCAGAAAAACGATAGTTCTTAGTTTTTCAGTACAACATTGACAGTTGCTGAACAATTTCTTAGAAATTTTGGGATAAATGAATCAAGAGGGCGGTTAAAAGCTTATATTGATACCTTATCTAATGTTTCCTTAAAAATATAATATATTCCTTACTTTTCTCATAAAAACTACAGTTCTTAGTTTTTCAGTTATAACATTAACAGCTGCTGAAAAATTTCCTAGAAATGTTGGTATAAATAAATAAAACAATGAAGAAATAGTGGTTAAAAACGTATATTTATATCTTATCCAGTTCTTTTTTAAATAAGTGATAACTATGAATAATTATCACTTATTTGTACCTAGAAAAATGACTTAGTTTCACAGTTCACCTAACCTAACCTAACCTAACCGAAATTGTGCCTTATTTTTTATTAGAAAAACATTTCTTAGTTTCTCAGTTATAACATTAACAGTTGCTGAAAAATTCCCTAGAAATTTTGGCGTAATTGAATAAAACAACGAAGAAAAAGTGGTTAAAAACGTATATTTATATCATATCTAGTTCTTTCTTAAATATTCAAATTTATCACTTGTATAAATAAGTGATAAATTTGTACCTAGAAAAACGACAGTTCTTAGTTTCTCAGTTATAACATTAATAGTTGCTGAAAAATTTAATATACTTATTTACTTTTTATATTTAATAAAACAATGAAAAAAAAATGTTTAAAAACTTATATTTATATCTAATTTAGTTTTTCCTTAAAAATTCGAAGTTGTGACTTATTTTTCCTTAAAAAAACGACATTTCTTAGTTTCTCAGTTAAAACATTAACAGTTGCTGAAAAATTTCCTAAAAATTTTGGGGTAATTGAATAAAACAAAGGAGAAAAGTGGTTAAAAACGTATATTTATTTCTTATCTAGTTCTTTCTTAAATATTCATAGTTAGCACTTATTTGTACCTAGAAAAACTACAGTTTTTAGTTTCTCAGTTATAACATTAATAATTGCTGAAAAATTTAATATACTTATTTATTTTTTATATTTAATAAAACAATGAAGACAAAATGGTTAAAAACTTATATTTATATCTTATTTAGTTTTTCCTTAAAAATTCGAAGATGTGCCTTATTTTCACTTAGAAAAACGACATTTCTTAGTTTCTCAGTTATAACATTTACAGTTGCTGAAAAATTCCCTAGAAATTTTGGAGTAATTGAATAAAACAACGAAGAAATAGTGGTTAAAAACGTATATTTATATCTTATCCAGTTCTTTCTTAAATAAGTGATAACTATGAATAATTATCACTTATTTGTACCTAGAAAAATGACTTAGTTTCACAGTTATAACATTAACAATTGCTAAAAAATTTACTAGAAATGTTTGGGTAAATAAGGAAAAAGTGGTTAAACATTTATATTGATATCTTATCAAGTTTTTTCTTAAAAACTCAAAGTTGTTCCTTACTTTTTCTTAGAAGAACGACATTTCTTATTTTTTCAGTTATAATAGAAAAATTTCCTATAAATAAAACATTATCTGATTATTCCCTATTTTTTCTTAAAAGGACAATTTTTAGTGTCTCAGTTAATAGTT
Source organism: Aethina tumida (assembly GCF_024364675.1). NCBI lineage: Eukaryota > Metazoa > Arthropoda > Insecta > Coleoptera > Nitidulidae > Aethina > Aethina tumida. The sequence goes on along the minus strand of NC_065437.1, from coordinate 13,814,010 downwards.
TCCTAAAAATTGTAATAAATAAATAAAACAATGAACACAAACCGGTAAAAAGTTCACAATGATATCTAAAGTAATTAAAAAAAGTCGTAGTTTTACATTTCTTGTATTGTGTGGAAGAATTAACAGTACTTTGTTGCACCATCGCAAAGAATTCGGATGAATGAATCAACGATTTCGATTCGGTACAATTTTAGGAGTGGTTACCCACATACCTTACGTTAACATGTGTCTTGAAGAGACAATAAAAATAGTCTCCTCTTAATTCCCATTGTCCCTAACGAACAAAAACAAATCGTCGAGTAGCTGAAAGGCTTTCAGGTTGTTCGCGACCAGCTGAACATACACTACAATACTACAAACATCAAGCACAAAAAGCCATCGACGACAATTAAACCAAGACAAACACAGCGACCGGGGTTTTATTGCGAGATGAGCTGTTTTTCTAACAAGATAAAAAAGAAAACGAATGCGAGGGGAAAATCATAATGACAGGCAACTCGTTCCTTGTGTAAATTTACTTTAATTCTCCGTAATTACGTGTGCACCACTGCGCTATAGTTGAGAGGTGATTTTTTTTTCTCAGATAAATCAGCGAGGTTGAGATTTACGTTGCCGGTTTCTGTTTGATGAAAACACGGGCGTCATTAATATTGTCGGTTGCGCATCTTTTGCCAAATCGACTGACAAAACAATAATTCTTGGCAATATTAGAATTCTCGCGGACGATTTATCTGCTAGATACCCATTTTAATGCGAATTTGTCACAATCAACACATAATGTAGGTAAAATGTATCTCCACGTCTATTTTCGTCGCAGTTCAGGTTCAACAATGCGACAGATGAATGAACGAACCATCTCTGTCGATTGAATTCGTGGAAAAAACGCCGCATTCCGATGATTATTAACTAAAGTGCTTATTGTGTTGCTATTTGCAGACGGGATTTAATTGAATGAATGAACACAACATCTAGTACAAATTAATAGGCGGGGTAACATAATTGATGGATTTTCTCAATTGGAAAAAACATTGCTGTTAATTAATTAAGCCCGGCTCCATAATTCGGTTAGCTTAAGTTAATTAAACCGTGTAAAAGTTCGGTTTTTCAACCGAAAAAACGCCATTTAATAATTGATTCGATCGCCACCATTATCGAAGCGATTTCTTTCTCCTGCCGGCAGTGCGGTGCTCGTGTGCACGACAGCAGGAAACCGGCATCCATTTGTCGGGATGCTGCGAGCGCGACGTTGCCGGCGCACAAGGACGGTAACTTTAGCGGGCCGCAAGAGTTTGTCCGTCCGCGATTTTTCCTTCGGCGGAGCGTTACAGGTGGCCTTTATGCACAACCGACACTTCCTGGCGCCACTCGCACACCGGCCGAATAATCCCGGCAGGAAACTTCGACGTTAATTGCGAGCCGCGACCGAAACGTCGCTAATTGGACGACTATTTCACCATTGTTTCCTGTTATTGATGGAACGGACCGCAGAAGTCATCGGACTAGTTTCTCTTTTGACACGCAAAAAGTAAATTTCATTTCTGACTTAAAATTAATCAACCTTTAAATCAACATGATTTTAAGTTAAATTGACGAAACTATGTTCTTTGATTCGAATACAATGTTAAGTTTAATATAAGGGAATTTTTAGGTAAATGAATAAATATTGAAAAATCAAATGGTAAAAAATTTATATTTTTATTTTTACTTAGAAAAATGGTTATTCGTAATTTCTCAGTTATAACATTCACAATTTTGGTAAAATTTAGAGGAAATTATTGCAAACGTATAAAACAAGAAAGAACTAATACTCAACAGTGTATCAATTTTTGTTAGAAATTTTTTTTAGAAATTCAATGTAGGAAAAGTGGTAAGAACCTTTTTCTTAGAAAAACGACAGTTTTTTGCTAGAAATTTGGGGTAAATTAATAAAATTAGTTTTTCATTTATTAAAATTAACAGTCGTTGAAAAATTTACTATAAAAGTTTTGGTAAATTAATAAAACAAAGAAGAAAATGTAGTAAAAAGCTTATATTGATATTTTATCTAGTTTATCCATAAAAATATCAGTGTTACCCCTTATTTTTTCTTAGCAAACAGTAGTTCTTAGTTTTTTAGTTATAAATGTTAACAGTCGCTAAAAAATTTCCTAGAAATTTTTTGATAAATTAATAATACAAAGAAGAAAATGTAGTAAAAAGCTTATATTGATATTTTATCTAGTTTTTCCATAAAAAATTCAAAGTTATCCACTATTTTTTCTTAGCAAAACGACAGTTCTCAGTTTTTCAGTTATAAAAATGAATAGTTGCTGTAAAAATTTCTAGAAATTTTGGGTGAAATTCATAAAACAAAGAAGAAAATGTGGTAAAAAGTATATATTGATATCATATCTACTTTTTCCATAAAAAATTCAATGTTATCCCTTATTTTTTCTTGGCAAAACGACAGTTCTAAGTTTTTCAGTTATAAAAATGAATAGTTGCTGTAAAAATTTCTAAAAATTTTGGGATAAATTAATAAAACAAAGAAGAAAATGTGGTAAAAAGTATATATTGATATCATATCTAGTTTTTCCATAAAAAATTCAATGTTATCCCTCATTTTTTCTTAGCAAAATGTCAGTTCTTAGTTTTTCAGTTATAAAAATTAATATTTGCTGAAAAATTTCCTAGAAATTTTTTGGTAAATTAATAAAACAAAGAAGAAAATGTAGTAAAAGGCTTATATTGATATTTTATCTAGTTTTTTCATAACAAAATTCAAAGTTATCCCCCATTTTACTTAGCAAAACGACAGTTCACAGTTTTTCAGTTATAAAAATTTATAGTTTCTGTAAAAGTTTCTAGAAATTTGGAGGTAAATTCATAAAATAAAGAAGAAAATGTGGTAAAAAGTATACATTAATATCATATCTAGTTTTTCCATACAAAATTCAATGTAATTCCTTATTTTTTCTTACCAAAACGGCAGTTCTTAGTTTTTCAATTAACAATTGCTAAAAAATCTGCTAGAAACTTTGGGGTAATTTAACAAAACAAGGAAGAAAATAAGATAAAAAGCCTATCTAGTTTTTCCATAAAAAATGTTTTCCCCTATTTTTTTAACAGTTTCAGAAAAATTTTGGAGAAAATTAATAAAACGAGGAAGAAAACGTGGTGAAAGCTTATATTGATGTATTATCTAGTTTTTCCATAAAAAATTTCCTTTAGTTGTCCCTTATTTATTCATAAAAACGACAGTTCTCAGTATTTCAATTAAAATAAAACTTTACACAATTTGTTAATATCAGTATTTTTTTTTAATTAAATAAACCAGGTAATTGCATTAGTATTTTATATTAAATTGTACGCTCATTATTCTAGAAAGACATTTCAAGTTGCAAAAGCAGCAACTCTGAATCTGAAAATAAAACCACCTGTTGCTTATTACACATCTTCGCTGTATCATTTCTAAATCTATTCCCGTCGTTTTTATTGCACTTGTTGCTTGTAAAATTAAATAATAATTTGCTCGTTAAAAATGTTTAAAAAGAAACCATGACAAATTGACCAGTTATTCAAAAATATCTAAATTTGTTCGGGTACAGTATGTATATTTTGGTCGTTTAAATAGAACACTTGTTTCTATGCAAACGAAAGTGTTTTTAACTTGTATAATTAATAGACCGATTCGACATGATCCGAAAAATTTGGGCGTCAAGATTTTTGTGTGCAAATTGGTTGTTTTACGAATACAAGCCACATTTCGCGGTTATTTTTGTGTATCCTTAACAGTTTTACGGTAGTGAAGTAAATTGTCATAATTGTATTTATTTTAGTTAAAATTGTGTCAGAAAATGTTGGTGTAATAAACTACACAAGTACACACAAAGCTGGCAGTTTGAAAAGATGGTAACATGGAAACAAACAATGAAAATGTAATTAGCAACACCTACTTTAAAACGTATTTACTCTTGTTTAGAGTTGTGCTTTTTCTGACGCACTGACCTTTTGCCAATAGAAAGTTAAACAAGCCGGCGCCACCGTGTAATTCTCACTGTCGCTTTCTTGATTTCGCTTCGTTTTTCGTTACCGTTTTCCGATCACCAACACAATAATATAGCTGTCTCGCGGCTTAAAAATTAAAATGTAATCGGGCGCCCATTAACGTATTTATAAAGCGACACACTGATTTTCCTAAAATACGATGGACATATAAAATTTAACGACTGGCGAGCATATAAAATGCTAAGTTACATCATGTTTATATAACAAACTTATAAAATATTTACAATCGTGCGACATTCGAAAGGCCTGTCCCGCCATTTGTACGTAATTAATTTCAATTCGGAAAAAATGTAATTTATGCCCGCGACGCAGTTTTTACGATCAATCGTTAAAATAAATTAAGACTCAATTTTTACGGTCGAAATAAATTAGCGGGTCTAAATTTAAGTGGCGTTTATGACGTTTTTAAATTAAATTAATTAGCGACGGTGCGACCGGCCAAATTAATCCGCGCTAAAGATGTCATCAGACTCGGTCAAGCGGGATGTCAAAATTATTTTGCGTCTGATTATGCTAATTGATTTCAGATAAAAATAAATTGAAAATTTGTTTGTCATGAAAAATTTTGGCCAAGCTCAAAAATGTGTCAAAAGTTGAGTAATATCAATTATTTCACAATTTTTTCAGCATTATGTTTAAAGGAAAAAGAAAAAAATAAAAATGGACAAAAATTCACCTTTCTAACTTCTTCTAAGGGGTTCTCATAAAAATGAGAAAAAATCTAAAAATGAAAAGTTCATATTCCTAACTGTTAATGTATGCTCATGAATATTGTTAAAGTGAACTCATAATTTTTAGTAGTTAAATATCAGATTTGGGTTAACCAATTATCACATTCATAGATTTTGATAAAATTTAATTTGAATTTTAGGATAAATCCAATACTGAAAAATTCACATTTACAGCGTTTATCTTTTTCTCATAAAAAGTTGTTAAAGCCGACCCATATATTGTCGAAGAAGAAATTTCAGATTTTGGTTTATATATAAAATTGAATTAAAAATTTAGGAACAATGGTAAAAAACAGTAGAAAATCCACTGGTAAAAAGTTTATATTTATTTTTATAGTTTTTTTTTTATAAAAATTATTAAAGTTAACTTGTATATTTCAGACTTCAACTATGACATCCACATTTTTTGATAAAATTTATATTAAATTTTAACATGAGTAGGATAAATCATGAAAAATCCAATAGTGAAAGTTCACGTTACCAACGTTTATCGTTTCCTCATAAAAAATATAAAAAGTTGACACATACACTGTTGAAGAAGTAATTTCAGATTTTGTTTTATTTTTTATAGCAGTAATAATTTCAGATAGAACTTAATGAAAATTTCAGGAAGAATTGTAATAACAGTAGATATTCCAATAATGAAAAGTTTATATTTTTTTACGATTTTCTCATTAAAATTGTTAAAATTAACTTATATTTTATTGTAGTTAAATACCAGACGTTAGTTTGTCAATTATGACATTATGACCAGTTTTAGATTAAATTTGATTAACATTTTAGAATAAGTAGAACAAATAAAGGAAAATCCAATAGTGGAACGTTCACATTTCCAATGTTTAACGTTTTCTTATAAAAAAATTTCAGATTTTGGTAATAACAGTAATAGTTTCAGGTAAAATTTAATGAAAATTTCAGTAAGAATGGTAAAACTAGTAGAAAATCCAATAGTAAAAAGTTTAAATTTCTTTTGTCGTTTTTTCATAAAAATTGTTAAAATTAACATCTTATAGTTAAATACCAGACAATAGTTTATCAGTATCAGTAGGACAAATCATAGAAAATCACACAGTAAAAAGTTAATATTTCCAACGTTTATCGTTTTGACATAAAAAATGTTAAAGTTGACACACATATTGTCGAAGAAGAAATTTAATATTTTGTTATATTATTTAAGGAACTAATAGTTTAAGATAAAATATAATGAATATTTCAGAAAGAATAGTAAAAACAGTAGAAATTCATATAGTAAGAAGTTTACATTACCTTTATGGTTTTCTCATAAAAATTTATTAAATTAACTTACATTTTTACATAGTTAAATGACCAGATATTACGACATTCACAGTTTTTGATAAAATTTAGTTTAAATTATAGGACGAGTAGAACAGGTATTGGAAAATCCATTGATAAACAGGTCACATTTGTAACTTCTATGGTATTCTCACAAAAATTGTTAAAGTTAACTCATGTATTTTTGTAATTAAATATCAAAACAATTATGAAACAGTTTTTGTTAAATTTTGTTAAATTTTTAGGATAATAGAACAAATAAAGGAAAATTTAATAGTAGAAAGTTAACATTTCCAACGTTGATCACGTCACTCATAAAAACTTATTAAAGTTGACTCATGTTGTCGCAGAAGAAATTTAAGATTTTGGGTTACCATTTACAACAGTAATAGTTCCTGATAAAATAGTACAAATTTCTGAGAAAAAATTGTAAAAAAGTAGAATATTGAATATTAAAATGTTTCTTTTGTAGTTCCCCTAAAAAATGTTTATTTGAATCATATTTTTCCATAGTTAGCAGATTTTATTACTTATCTAATTCACAGTTTTTAATGAAATTTACTTTAAACTTTAGTCAGTAAAAAAATAATAAAAATAGGTTCAGTTTAGTTTTCATAAACAATTATGAATGGTTATTTATGGTCTAAATTACCCATGAAAGTACTCAAATGAAGTTGAAAGAAATGTTTACACTGGATGTTGTTGAATTTTGAAGCAGCTTTGAAATGTAACGACAAATTCCATAAAACGATTAACATTAAGTCGAGATTAGGCGCTGTCGAAAGCAACAGTGTTTATCTCGTAATAGTTTATCTAATGTAAACAGTTTGTATTTAGCCATTAGTAATGTGTTCAAGGTGATAGGTTGATAATTTATGGCGAATTTCGTCCAATGGTAAAATATTCTGGTCTCGCGGCCCGGTCGCAAGAGAGAGAGACGTCGTCCGTCCGAATAATAATCGGCCCAGATAGACCGGACTTTTGAAACTTTTAAAATGAGTGAATTAGCCGGTCCGCTAACTGGGTCAGAAAACAGGTCCGAAAATAGCCGGACGATTGAATCGAAAACGAAATGGCCGAGGAATTTTGCGACGATCAAGATCACAGTTCCGGTGGTATTTTCGTTTCTGTCGCGGCCATACGAGTGCGCGTTGCATCGAAAGTCCGGTCTCTAATAATAAGTTCTTGATGTTCCCACGACATTTTCTTTATTTTAGGCACGTGTTTGTGGACGGCGCCCGTCAAGGTCAACCTCATTTAGTCTACGCGATTTTGGCAGGAAATAACTGTTGTGTGTGGACATTTCGCCGTGGAAATTGTTCGCCTCTTCGACAGATCCGAAACAATTGAAACCTTCGGTGCCCTCCTTGCGGACGGCCTCTGGCCCGGACGCACCGGAGCGGGTGCCCGAAAGCTCCGCGTCCATTCAAATCGGCACGGTCCGTTGCAAAATGATAAAAATACCATTCAGAATGTTTCTAGTGTTCTGTTTTAAATCTATTTTTGCACCAAAATGTGTTGTGTCACACGTGCACCCGAATGTTTCGGTAAACAATTACAAACGGGCCAATTTCAGTGGTAGAATTTCTTGAGTTTTTCGGCGGGTGGTTGAACTTTGGGTGTGCTTATCGATCCGAAAAATGCCACGATATTAATCGTGACGGGAGGAAATGTAATGTGCAATGTACACAATGCGTAGATGGATCAGGTGTACGACGACTCCCCGTCGTCGCGTTCCACTCAGATGCGCCCCCGCCTACGTGAGGCGCCACCGCACATCCTGTCGCTGAAAACGGTCAAAACGAAACAATGGACTGGCGACTAATTCACTTTAACAACGCCAAAAATGAATTTAATTGACATGATCTACATTTGGGAACTGTTTTATATGATGATATGGGGTTTAACTGAAAGGAACTGATTAAAATCTGTTAGAGTTTAAGAACTAATTAACAAAATCTATTGACTTTTGTATATATTTATATTATAATTTTCTTGTTAAAATATCTCTATCACCTCATATCTAAAGTGAAGAAATTGTGTACATGTATTTTTCAGTTTTTCAGAAGAAGATTCGTAAAAAAATCAAGAAAGGAAATTGTCCGAATTCTTTTTTGTATTTTTAATAATTTTTTAGTAGGAATAGTCAAAATTGATTATTTTTTCTATAGTCTAAAATGTATATAATTCTTCAAATATCATAAAAATTTACAACATAAACAAAAAAAAAAAATGAAATATAAGTCAATTTGTCAAAATTATATGAATTTTTTTGTTTTATTGTGATATCTTCAGTTTTTTATACATGTTAGTTGTATGAATATTTTAAGATAACATTAGATAGTTAAGTGTCACTGTTGAATCGTTCAATTTTTTAACTAAAAATTACTAATTTCCAATTTCTATGTTATAAACTTATTTTTTTAGAAAACTTATTAAAATTTAAGACAAAGTAAAAAAAAAACAATGATAAATCTATTGGTGAAAATTACATTTTTTATCTTTTTTAGTTTTTCTGCAAAATAAACTTGACGTTGACAGTTATGTTTAAAGTTCATTTTTTAGGTTTTTGATGTGGAAGCTACAGTTTTTTTATAAAATGTAATATATACTAAAATATAACTAGGAAAACAATAGAAAATTAAATGGTAAAAAGTTCACTTTTGTAGATATTTTAATTCCTTTTTAAAAGCGTCACTGTTGAATTGTTCAATTTCTTAATGAAAAATTATCAATTTCGAATTTCTATGTTGTAAAGTTGACAATTAAGTGTAGTTCATTTTTTATGTTTTTGTTGTGTAAGATAGTTTTTTATAAAATATAATGAATATTTATAGATAACTAGGAAAAACAATGACAAATTAAATGGTCGAAGGTTCACTTTTGTAGTTTTTTTAATTTCTTATGAAAAGTGTCACCATTGAATCGTTTATTTTCTTAAGACAATTTCCAATTTTCAATTTACATGTTGTAAATTTATTTTTTTTATAAAATTTTATGAAAATTTAGAATAAAACAAAAAAGACAATTACAGATCTATTGATCAAAATTCCATTTTTTATTTTTGTAGTTACTAAAATAAGTTGACAATTATGTATAAATTAAATGGTAAAAAGTTCACTTTTGTAGATATTTTAATTCCTCTTGAAAAGCGTCACTGTTGAATTGTTCAATTTCTTAAATTACCAATTTCGAATTTCTATGTTGTAAACTTTACATTTTATTATAAAATTTTATAAAAATTTTGGATAAAGTCGAAAAAATAGTGACATTGATGAAACCTACATTTTATATCTGATGTAGTTTTTTACAAAATAAACTTGAAGTTGACAATTATGTATAAAGTTCATTTTTTAGGTTTTTGTTGTGTAAGATAGTTTTTTATAAAACGTAATGAATATTTATAGATAATTAGGAAAAACAATGACAAATTAAATGGTTAAAAGTTCATTTTAGTAGTTTTTTTTAGTTTCTTATGAAAAATGTCATCACTGAATCGTTTATTTTCTTAAGAAAATTACCAATTTTCAATTTCTATGTTGTGAATTTAACATTTTTTTATAAAATTTTATAAAAATTTAGAACAAAACAAAAATGACAGATCTATTGGTCAAAATTGCATTTTTTATATTTTGTACTTTCTCTACAAAATAAGTTGACAATTTATGTATAAAATTAATTTTTTAAGATTTATGTAATTTTTTAAGAATATTTTTAGACCATTCTGTAAAACAATAGAAAAATTGGAATCTTTTTCATAAAAAATTGCCAAAGTGTATTCTAACTAGTTCTCATTAAAAATGGTAGTTTTGGAAACTTTTCCATTTTTTTTTTCTTAAAAATGGTTAAAACTGACGTTTCTAAACCTTTTTAGCCTTTGAAATTTTTAATTTTACTTGACAATCTTCTGATACTTTTCATTTTATTTTATCTTATTTTTTTTTTGCTTATTGAGATTATAGCTTGAAACATTTTCGTTATTTTTAAGTTTTAGTTTAAATAGACCTCTAATAAAACTGATATTTTGTTCCAGATCGGGCACCCAGCGAAGTTCCTTTAGTCACCAGAGATTCGTACCCCGAATCGCTCACAACGAACGGAGGTAAGTCGAAATCCACCAAAACCTCTTAAGATTGCGTCTGCGTCTAAAAATAATTCCAAAAAAAAAAATTGTAAAAATCGCGAGTCGAAAGAGATTAATATGGTAATAAAGACGACACCACGCCCTACGACTGGTGCCCTGAGGGCTCCGCTCTTATGGTGGGAGACCCGGTGGGTCACCTTGAATGGGGCCCGTGTGTGTTGCGCGTCGAGAGAGCGGTACTCGTTCGTACGTGGCGGCTCAGATCGATTCCATTTTTAACATTATCTTTCGATCGTCTTTCATGCCGTTCGAACCGTTCCGTTTGGTGACGTACCCATTTCGACCACTTGTTGTTTTCGACTAATTGGGCGCATTTTTTCCTTTTCTCCGTTCGTGCGTTGGACCAACCACAGGTGGTTTGCTTGTGTACCACGTTCCATCTCGGCCTCCGCCGTCGTGACGGCGGCCGATAGCCGCGAATGACATTGGATTAGGTCAGGGGATAAGAACCGGGGGGCGAGAATATTCGTGCGGCACAATCGATTCGACCGGTGTTGGAACGGCGGCGACGTGAGTCTGTGATTGTTCCGCCGCGGCGGCACGATTGTTTTCTGCGGCGCCGGCCTGACGGTAAACCCGACAACAAATTAAAATTATGTGGGTCATATTGAATGGCGTTTGTTTAAATTATTTTTTTTTTCCTTACGTTTGGAAATTGGCCCGAACGTAATTCGTGAGTTTGGCGTGGACTCTTCGATTATATCGGAATTGGCGCCTACAAAATAAACAGACATACTTTAATGAATGACTTTATAATTTTTAGTAGCTTATCTGATCCGATAACAATAACAAACATGTTGTTTTGGCAGGCCAGATTCAGTTTATATCGTCGGTCATTCGGTTTAAAATAAATTTTAATCGCCAGCTATGACAACATGTCTGTACACATTATTTAATAAAAATAATCAAACTTTCAACCCCACATACAAATGCTCAAGTGTTAAAATATGTTCTACTACAAATTATCCAATGCCCTAATTTATCTTGGTTAAAAATTATATAAATTTCTTATAATTGGATTCGACATTTAAATAAATATTTAAAAAACGGATTTATTGGCGATTTTTAAGTTTAAATTATGTATATTATTAATCTATTAATTGATTTGAATGACAATATAGAGAAGAATTCAAAAAACAATAACGATTTACTGGTGAAATAGTTATATCTTTATCAAGCAACAATTTTAGATAAGAAATTGCCGAAGTGAACTGTAATTTGTTCTCATTAAAAATCTGAGTTTTCAGTTTAAATTATATAAAATATTCATTTATTAATTGTATTAAATGGAAATATAGAGTATAGTATTCAAAAAACAATAAAAAATTTACTTCTGAAATAATTATACTTTTATCAAACAACATTTTTACATAAAAAATTGCCAAAGTGGACTATAATTTGTTCTCATTAAAAATGTGAGTTTGCAGTTTAAATTATATAAAATATTCATTTATTAATTGAATTAAATGAAAATATAGAGTATAGTACTCAAAAAACAATAAATAATTTTCTCCTGAAATAGTTATACTTTTATCAAGCAACAACTTTACATAAAAAATTGACAAAGTGGACTCTAATTTGTTCTCATTAAAAATGGGAATTTTCAGTTTAAATTATATAAAATATTCATTTATTAATTGAATTAAATGAAAATATAGTGTATAGTATTCAAAAAACAATAAAAATTTACTGCTGAAATAGTTATACTTTTGTCAAGCATAATTTTTACATAAAAAATTGTCAAAGTGGAAAGTAATTTGTACTCATTAAAAATGGGAGTTTTCAGTTTAAATTGTATAAAATATTCATTTATTAATTGAATTAAATGGAAATATAGAGTATAGTATTCAAAAAACAATAAAAATTTACTGCTGAAATAGTTATACTTTTATCAAGCAACATTTTTACATAAAAAATTACCAAAGTGGACTCTAATTTGTTCTCATTAAAAATGGGAGTTTTCTGTTTAAATTATGTAAAATATTTATTGATTGATTAAATTAAATGAAAATATAAAGTAGTAATCAAAAAATAATAACGAATTAATCTGTGAAATAGTTATTTTTCTCTCAAGCAACATTTTTACCTAAAAAATTGCCAAAGTAGACTGCATAAAAATTGCCAAAATGAATTCTAAATTGTTCTCATTAAAATATTACAATTAATTGAACGTGAAAATTATCTATTTCTAATTTATGTCACAAACTACTAACTTTTCTTCATGTTAAATGATCTATTTTTACATTTTTGTGTCGAGAAACATAATTCTGATCATTTTTCAAATTTTAAAAATAATTATATCATTTAGTTGCAGTGTCTGTTTCAGGGACAAAGAGTTGATGTAAAAATTTGTCACCGTTCATATCTGTTGGCAAGTCGGCGAACGCGGTAAAAAAAATTAGTGTACAATATAAAATATTATTTATTCTCGAGGTCGGCGAATATTAAACGCTTCCTAAATAGTTATTTCTCGGAATATTTATTTATTTTCGAGTAGTGTCGTATATCTTGTGTGGCAGTTCCTGCAACGGCCAGTAAAAATAAACCGGCGGACGTTTTATTAAATCGTTTTTTTTTAAATATGTTGTCTGTAAATACGAGATTTTACTAGTAAATTTACAGCGCATAAATTTCAATGGGAGGCCGACAAATACATAAATTTTTAAGGTACACATTTAACGTTTCATTATTACACAATTATTTTTATTTATACGCCGCACGATAAACATGAAGAAGAAACACACGTGGCGTTCGGGTTTCAATAAATATAAAGATGCGGTTGTTCCTGCATCACTTCAATTACATTGTAGTTCCGTTCGTGCTGACGTCAAGACAGAATATGCACTTTTCACGCGACGCATGAACGGGGAAAAAAACGTCACTTTTATTATTCACGCGTGAACCGAAGAGATGCGTGTGTTGTGCCGGATTCGATCCGCAATCCCACGGAATCGACGCGTAAAAATCGTTAATTACGGGTCTGATTGGAGGCGAGGATCAAGCGAAATCGTTCCGTCGTTATGATTTCGCAGGTGTGACAATATAAAACGGCATTTTAACCGATACCATTACGGATTCCTGATTCCCATTTACGGATCGGGTTTTATTTGATAGGCATACGTGGGAAAATAGTTACGGTGTGTTTTAAATAATAATTGGCATTCCCGGTCGAAATATAATTGAATCGGGATATCGGGTCGGTTTTTAGCGCAATAAAATTCTATGTTTATGTCGGCTTTATCTCTAATTATCCGGGGAATGTGGCCGCGACCGGTAAATCGACCACCCTCGATCTGTCTCTACTGCTTCATTTGGAAAAAATGACGAGTTACGTAGAAATAAATGTTGGCTGACGTTCGACTTTTCCACGATCTGGAAAGTGCCGTTTCCTGTTACTCACTGTTGGAAGGAAAATAAAATTCTGCCAATCATTAGTTTTTTCTACACATTTAATTTTTATTAGGGAAAATGAAAAATAAACAAATGAATGTCTAAATTATTAAAGTAAAAAATGTTTTTTCTATTCTATTATTCTATTATTTAAACTGAAACTCATTTTTAAGAGTAACTTAGTGAGAAAAAATATAATTATATAGTTATTGATCCTGTAACAAAGCATAGTTATAATTATTTTTTAAATTTGAGTAATTATCAAAAGTAAATAAATAAATTTAACATGAAAATAAGTAATAACAATTTTTGGATATAATTTACAAATAGGTCGTTTTCACTGTTTTTTTTTTTCGTATTATATTATTATTAAAATTCTAACCAAACAATAAATATTTTCATTATTTAAACTGAAAACTTATCTTTAACAGTAATTAATGAGAATAGGTTTTAACATTTTTTTAATTCAAAAGTGAAACAAAATAATATAATTATAGTTTTTGTTCCCACTGCAATTTATTGTTACAATTATTTTTAAAATCTGAATAATTATCAAAATATATGATTTACAAAACAAAAGAATAAAAATAGGATTTAACAGAAAAAAATAGTAATAATTTTGGATATACATTAAAAATATGTAAATAATTTGAGTGTCTGATTTTTTTACATTAAATTTCATTAAAATTCCTATTAAAAAATTTATATTTTCATCATTTAAAACGAAAACTCATTTTTAATAGTATTTACTACTTGTCTAATCAAAAAATAAATATTTTCATTATTTAAACTGAAAACTTATTTTTAACTGTAACTAATGGGAATCAGTCTCATTATTTTTTAATTCAAAAGTGAAACAAGACATTTTTTGTTCTTGAAAGAATCACTGCAATTTATGTTACAATTATTTTTAATATCTGATTAGAATATGTAGATAATTTGAAGATTTTTTTACATTAAATTATCATTAAAATTCTTATTAATAAATTTATATTTTCATCATTTAAAACGAAAACTCATTTTTAATAGTATTTAATGGGAATCAATATCAACAATTTTTGTGTTCTCTAATAAATTTCATAATTAATTAAAATTAATATTCTAATCAAAAAATAAATATTTTCATTATTTAAACTGAAAACTTATTTTTAACTGTAATTAATGAGAATCAGTCTTAACATTTTTTAACTCAAAAGTGAAACAAGATAATATAAATATAGTTTTGGACGTGAAACAATCACTGCAATTTATGTTACAATTATTTTTAATATCTCATTAATTATCAAAAATATATGATTTCCTAAGAAAAGAATAAAAATAAATTTAAAACAAATTTAACACAAAAAAGAAATATTAGCAATTTTGGATATACATTAAAATATGTAGATAATTTGAAGTGTCTGTTTTTTACATCAAAATATCATTAAAATTCTTATTAAAAAATTATATTTTCATCATTTAAAACAAAAACTCATTTTTAATAGTATTTAATGGGAATCAATATCAACATTTTTTGTATTCTCTAATCAAACATGTGAAAAGATGGACTTAAAATATCAGACAGTGAATTTGTATCTAAAATTGTTACTATTTTTTTTTTCCTGTTTAAGTTCATCTTTTTTTATTAAATTCTCAATCACTCATAGTTAGGCACAACTAATTGTGTAGTATTGGATATTTTTAATTATTTCATATAGTTTCACAGAGTTTTAACTATAATTTCCTGTTACTCACCTTCGATAGATATACTAAAATTGTTTTATAATTATATTTTAATCAATATTACGTATTACATATATTATAAATATGTTGAGAGTTATTTATAATGAATCCAAACAGGATCCGTACATGATAAATAAATAATTATTTTAGTGGAATACTTCGAATTCTTCGCGTCAACACTAAACATCACTCAACTTAATTGCACATAATGTTATAATTGGCAATAAATACATATTTGAAAATGCTCATTCCGCAGTCTCACAGAAATGATCGTCTGTTTATTGGAATTACGTGCGAAAAATTGTTTAGCAATGGAAACAATTGATCTTTCGATTAGCATATGCAATTGTTTTCGCATCCACAATTCCGCAACGTATAAAAAATATATATATATATAAAACGAGCGATATCAAGTTAATGTGTCTAGACAAAAAAAATGTCGCCACCATAAATTATGGCATATTTCTGAATATTTTACGATAATTTAAATACTTCGCAGTTTGTCCATTGAATGGTGATTATTGAAATTAAAATGTAAATTTTATAGCCTGCCTAGCGAAAGGCAAACAGACACCAAGACTATTAATAACACATCAATTTATTGCCGACTGGCGTTTTCTACGCCTCTGATCAAACAATATGACTAATAAATTTAATCAACATCACCGACACCGAGATCGTCCGACCGTTCGCAAGGTGGATTTGGATTTTTATCAAGAAAAAACACTTTCTTTCCCAATTTTCGACTTCTCCAGCCCGTCCATTAAAAAGCGTTAAACCGGTGCGCGGTGTGTTCACGTCCATTGTGGTTCGTTTTGCCGTGGCCACGGACGAACGTCATTTATTTTGTTAGATAGTAGGCCATGGCGCCAGTCTGTCATGGCCAACTGTTTCGCACGGAATTGGAATGCGACAAAAAATCGTTTTTATAGCGCTCCATCGTCGCGGACCTCGGTTTGTACGATGCACTCCTAAATTATCCATCCGGTTTAACGTTATCGTTCAATTGGTTTTCCAAACTTTTTTTTTTTTTTAGATGAAACAGTCGTCGTTGACTGTTGCACGTGACCTAAGTTGACGACGTTTTGATGATGATAAAATTAATGGGTTTTCGGCAATTTTTTGCCTGTAAATGGAACAAGGAAACTGTTTCTACGTTAATTGATTCTTATTTCGTGTAAATTTTTTATTAGATTCGATTAAATAATAAGTATTTTACACAGAATAAATTGAAAACGATAAAAGTCAATAAATTCGTGTCGACTTTGAAATTATATCAATTAGTCGTTTTCATTTATTGATTCATTTTTTAATTCTTGTTATCAAATTTAATTAAAAAACGAATAAAAACTATAAACTGAAAACTATAAATTTTAACCTTAACAAATTTTGACATTTCTTTACAAATAAGAATAAGAAAATAGTTTTGTCTTTTTCAAATAATTTAGAAAAATTAAGAAACATTTTTCAATTTTATCAAAATTTAGTAGATAATAAACTGAACATTATAAATTTTAACATTAACAAATAAGTGTTAATTTTGACGTTTTTATATAGAGACAATATTGAATTGTGTTATTTTCATTAATTGATTAGTCATTGTTCATTGTATACTTCTTTAAATTTTTTATTAGATTTGATCAATATATGAATATTTAGCAGGGAATAAATTTAAAACTAAATTATAACCTTAACAAATTAGGGTCAATTTTGCATTTTTACGTAGAGACAAAGTATGACAAAAGTGAATTGTTGTCATTAGTGTGATTCTTAATTTTTTAATCAGATTTAATCAAAAAATGAAGAATTAGTAAAGAATTAACTTTAACCTTAACAAATTAATGTCAATTTTGACGTTTTTTTCATAAAAACAAAGGAAGATAAAATGTGGCATGTAACACTAATTAATTCTTCATTCGTTTTTTATTATATACTTATTAATTTTGGCCAAAAAATTAATAATTTCTGGGAAATAAACTGAATATTATAAATTTTAATACTGATAAATTAGTGTTAATTTGACATTTCGTACGTAGAAACCAAATAATGTAGAAATTTGGATTTTTGACTAATTGATTCGTCATTGTTTATTATATGCTTCTTAGTTTTATTATCAGATTTGGCCAAAATATGAATATTTACCGGGGAATAAACTGAAAACTATAAATTTTAATCTTGATAATTTAGTGTAAATTTGACATTTTTTACGTATAAACAAAGCAGTGTAGAAATGTGGCATTTGCTTCTAACTGATTCGAAATTGTTTATTGAATGTATTTTAATTTTTATATCAAATTTGGTCAAAAATTTAATATTTACTGGGCAATAAACTGAAAATTATTAAGTTTAAACTTGATAAATGAGTGTTAATTTGACATTTCTGACGTAGAAAGAAAACAATGTATAAATGTGGCATTTTGACTGTTTGATTCGTCATTGTTTATTGTATGCTGCTTAATTCTTTTATCATATTTGGCCAAAAAATGAATATTTACCGGGAAATAAACTAAAAACTATAAATTTTAACCTTGACAATTTAGTGTTAATTTGATCTTCTTACGTAGAAATAAAACAAGATAGAAATGGTGCATTTTCACTAACTGATTCAAAAAATGAATGTTTGTTATTTAGAAACAATACATAAGAGAAATGTGGCATTTTCACTAATTGATAGATTAGATTTTGTCAAAAAATGGTTATTTACCATGGAATAAACTGAAAACTATAAAATTTAACCATGACAAATTAATGTCAATTTGACATTTCTACGTAGAAGCAAAACAACATAAAAAATTTACAATTTCACTAATTGATTTGTGATTGTTCACTGTCTGCTTCCTAAGTTTTTCGTAAGATTTGATCAAAAAATGATTATTTGAAAACTATAAATTTTAGTTTTGACAAATTAGGTTTGATTTGACGTTTTTTACATAGAAAGGGCAGAAAGCAGAAATGAGCTGATACTTATCTCTTTAATTTGATCAAATATGCGCCGTTTATATTATTTTGTATAAACTGACCAAAAATTTACCGAAAAACAAGTTTTTTGGCCTCACATTGTTATTTCCCATTACGTCAAAATTTTTGTTTAATTTTATTAAAAAATGCACATTTTATAAAAAACTAAACCTGTCATTAAAATGTCATAACAGGTGGTTTTATTATGATCATTCTAAAACAAGGAAATCCCAAAACGTAGAAACCTTGTAAGAATCAAAAGCTAATTTGGAAGAATTGCATAAATCACCGTCCAACAAATAGTAGCCGTGTTGTGATAGGAATTTTTTGTTAAAACCACATAAATCAACGCTTCATCATCATTGTTAAACTGGCAGGCACAGCATAAATTTCAATTTTCGGTTACGCACGTTCAGGTTTTGCGGTACCGATTTCAATATTGCTTTCGGTAATTGCGGTTTTTAACATTGAACCGGCTCGTAAACAAGATTAGATTGTCTTTATGCATATATTAAAAGCGAAATCGTTGATATTTTCGTTGTTTGCGCCGCTCTTATCAAGGACGAAAATTATCGTTCGACGAAGAAATGTTTTTTATTATTATTATTATTTTATTTTTCGGTTTTATGGGTGTGTCCGGTCAGTTTTTCCGTCGTCGTCGTCGTCACCGAGAGCACAAATCCGCCGATCCCGGAAACGAATCGGCGGATCGGAGCGAGACGATCTTTGTTCTTGGTCGTGGCTCTTCGGATGGTGAGGAAGAGCGACCGGCAACGTCGTCAGCGGAGAGAGGATGATTGTGGGGCGAGGTGTGGCCGGTGCAAGTCGCCGGAGGGGGCGGGGGGACGACGAGGGGGGACCCGCGGCATATAAAAATAGACATTACGAGTTCAACCGCTGGCGCCAAGATTACGGCCAATCGGCACGATTACGTCACACGCGCGCGGACCAAATATCTATATGTTGCGACTCTTGTCCTCTCTCGCTCTACGTGTGTGTGTGTGTGTTTTTTTTTTTTTTTTTTGACACATTCGCTCTGTTGATTTTGGTGCAGCCCGGAAGAATGTTAAATACGACGAATAAATTATGACGGTCACTAACGGTCTAGTTAAAGCAACTTTAAATTTTAAAATTGGTGTCATTTTCAAAAGTCGTCTGGTTGACGCACCAGTTTATTATTACTTATTTATTTTAGAGAAATATATCTATGTAGTGAAGAATAACGTCATGATAAATAGGATTTTTTGAAGAATTAATTGATTAAAAAGCTAATAGTTATAAGGTGATTAAAAAGATCGAAAAATATTATTAAATTAACCATTTTAACTTGACCAGATATTAAAATTATGAATTAACTAAATATGATTTTTATTTTTTGTGTTATAATTAATTATTTTGTTATATTTTACATCTTAAAACACAAAAAAATAAAAATTAGCATAAATTATATTAAATTATAATTAAGAATATTTTATAAACTAGTTTTACACAATTCAATTTTGTTCAAAAATTTTAAAAAGTTAAGAAAATCAGAAAATGTATGAAATTTTTTATTTTGTCATAATTTATAATCCAGTTTATTGTATAAAATTATTTATTTTGTAATATTTATGTCTTAAACCATTGAAAAACAAAAATAGCAAAAATACAAAAATTATACTAAATTTTAATTAAAAATATTTTATAAACTAGTTTTACATTCAAATCGATAAAATTCAGTTTTATATAATAAAAAATTAATGTTAAGAAAACTAAAAATACTTATTATTTTGTTATATTTATGTTTTAAATACATTTCAACACAAAAAATAGCAAAAATTTCAACAAATTTTAATTATAAATATTTTATAAACCAGATTTGTGTAATAAAATTTAAAAAATTAAACTTAGTTGAAGTTTTACTAAAACTGAAAGTGAATGAAATTATTTATTTTGTTATATTTATGTCTTTAAACATGTCTAAACATTTCAAGGCAAAAAATGGCAAAAATTACATTAAATTGTAATTCAAAATATATCATAAACCAGTTTTATACGATAAAAATAAAAAAAAATTAAACTTTGTAGAAGGTTTAACAAAACTGAAAATGTATGAAATTATATAATTAATAGTCAACCATTAACACTTAAAATTAAAATTAAGTGAAATAATTTTTTCTTTTATTTTTAGTAAAAATAATGAATGAAAAATTATAAAAGTCCACCATTGTTGTTTTAATTTAACTAAAAATATTTTATAAACTAGTTTTATATAATAAAATTTTAAAAATTAAACTTTGTTGAAGATTTAAAAATACTGAAAATTATGTATTTTATTATATTTATGTCTTAAAATGTGTATAACAATTTTCCAAGACAAAATATAGCAAAATTTATATTAAATCTTAGTTAACAATATTTTATGACCAGGATTTATACAATTTTTTGATATATTTAAAACATGTTTATACATTTTTAATTCAAAAGTTAACAACAATTACATTAAAAGTTATTCAAATATATTAAATTATATAATTAATATTGAACCATTAACACTTCTTTGTTAAAATTAAATGAAATAATTTCTTCTTTTATTTTTAGTAAAAATAATGGATGAATAACCATAAAAGTCCACCTTTGAAGTCAGTAAAATGTTAATATTTTACTTACTTAAAGTCATACTTGAGACTTCAGCCGAATTTTGAAATTTATCATATATTAAAATAAGGGTGCTTTAGCCTAAATTGAACTTCTATTAAAATTAACTGTGAGGATTATTTTGTAAAGCCAGCAAAAATCGATGTAGCGTTGCTGACATATTCTTAAAAATGATTTGCGCACATTGTAACGCTGAGGTTTAATGTTTTTTATATGTAAATATATTATTATTATTAAAACGCCGCCGTGTCCGCGCTGCACTTTATAAAATCGTATACGTGTTTACAAGCCTACGCAAGGTTTATTAATAAAATCTTTCAGTCCTGCAAAAAAATACATAAAATTACATATAAATAGATATGAACAATTAGAAATGAAATCGTGCAACTAATTTAACAATCTTTCATTTCACACTGATTAAACATCATCAGTTTTAAAAGGTGATAAAAAACATAAATCGTGCAACATTCTGAACAACAAATTAAGCACATTTTCAACGATATTATTAAATTAGTAAACAAGTCGGTTTATTTAGTGTCACATATTCGATCGCGACAAAATACGGACGGGTTTTCTTGGAAATTTTAATTTATCATCGTGTACGTCTCAAAACTTTGCCAAATTGCCGTGCTCATCCAACAACGCGACCGGATAAATGGGCCCCTTTATAATTCCACTTGTCTCTAATTAATGAAGAACCTAATTGTCGCTTGCGTTAACATTTGGACAAAATCGAATTGTTCGACGATCACTTTCTGCGATTCCGATTGGCAAAGCACCGTCGATCGACTTTTAAAAGCGTAATAAGCATTAAATTGGCGGCTAATTAAACTAATAATTGCTGTAATATTAAATGATTGGGAAACTGGCTTCTGTGCAAATAAAGAGGTATTTGTTTTGCATAATACTTTAGCGCCACGATTATTAAACAAATATGTGTACAACAAGTTTAACAGGTATATCATGTGTATTGAGGAAACACATTTCCAATGAGTATATGCAAATAATATGTGTTTGTTATTGCATATTTATTCCCGACAATTGTGGGTTGGTCCGATAACAAACTTAATTGCTATTTCCATCCTACTTTATGTTTATTACATAAAAACACATTTTTTTTCTTGTCGTTTCCTCCACCGTTCGCCGACCAATAATTTATCCTCTTTATGAATTAATTCATTATCGCTTTGCATTGTTGTTTGTGTCCGAGGCGGAATGTTGTTTAATGACTGGTGTCTGTCGACTATATAAATATCCACCACGCTAAATCAATTAATATATCTTTAAACATGAAGATGCAGGAGAGAGGAATTCGCCCAGGAATATTTTAAAATGTAAACAAACGAGTTTAGAATAAAAAAGTGCAACACGTTCTCTCCTGTTTATTTATGAAGTGTCCGTCACATTTTTGTGCGCTCGCTGTCGATTTGTGTTTTTCGGTTTTTCACCTGTTGAGACTCGGTCCGACCGAAAACGGATTTTCCGGTCCAACTTGTGGCTCGTCTCTCGGTTCCTCTTTGACAACGATTTTCGTCGACCACTTGTTGCGCACACCCGTAACGGTATCTCGGCCGTCGACAAACATGACATAATGGTCTATTTAATCTGGAAATTCAGCTTTTCATCTGCCTTTATTTCGACGTAACGGCATGGAAAATAAACGGCGGGCAGAGGCGTATCCGAGGATAATTCCGCGGTGGTTTATCGCTGTGTGAGTCTTGATCTCTTTGGTGAATTTTGGTGTGCACTGCAACAATTGAACGAAACGGTCGGACGGGTGGTAGTCGATATTGACGGTGCGAGATAAGCGAAAATAAACGTTGTCGCAGAAAAAATGTGCGGTTGTGTCGCGACCGCGCGACGAGGATAAGGCGCCCGGCGCCAACCAGTGGCGTGCGCCCGGCGGGAGGGGGAAACGGCCCAAAGGCCGCGTAAGGCCGTAGGAAGGACACTGGCTTTCTGACGGCTGACGGCTGTCCGACGCACACTGACCGCGAACGTCTTCCCGAAAGTTTTGTTTAAATTTTGTCCGAGGAACGAACGAAATGGTTGGGGGGAAATGGTTGTTGGATGTTTTTTTAAAATGCCACATTTCCTGGTAATCACACGTTGAATAATATGTTTAAATTTAGATTGTTGTAGTTAAAGTTTACATAAGTGTAGTTAAAGTTTTAAAAGTTGTTATTCAAAGATTAAGGCGCCACGATAAAACAACAATTTTTTAGATAACAAGATATTAATTAATTAATCAAGATAACGTTAAACTTAAAGTTCAAAAAAGTCACAACCTTGTTTTTGCAATTCAACGTATTTAATTTATTTAAAAATTAATTCTTTTTAATAAGTTTAAAGTCTGACAAAATATTTTTAAAATTGTATATTTACATTAAACGTCAACTTTATATTATAGTATTTTAAAAATTTATAAAGACAAAAAAAATTTATATTAAATTTTAAGTACAAGTATTTTATAAACTAGTTTTATACAGTAAAATGATAAAAATTAAATGTTATTGAAGGTTTAATTAAACTGAAATATTTATTTTGTTATATTTATCTCTCAAGACAAAAATAGCAAAAATACAAAAATATATTAATATATTATGAAATATTAAATTTTAATTAAAAATATTTTATAAACTAATTTTATTACATTCAAACCGATAAAATTCTGTTTTATATAATAAAAAATTAATGTTAAGAAAACTAAAAATACTTTTTATTTTGTTATATTTATGTTTTAAATACATTTCAAGACAAAAATTTGCAAAAATTTCATCAAATTTTAATTATAAATATTTTATAAACCAGATTTGTGTAATAAAATTTTAAAAAATAAACTTTGTTGAATGTTTACTAAAACTGAAAGTGAATGAAATTATTTATTTTGTTATATTTATGTCTTTAAATATGTGTAATACTTTTCAAGGTAAAAAATGGCAAATTTTACATTAAATTTTAATTCAAAATATATCATAAACCAGTTTTATACAATAAAAATTAAATTAAATGAAATAATTTTTTCATTTATTTTTAGTAAAAATAATGGATAAAAAATCATAAAAGTCCACCATTGTTGTTTTAATTTAATTAAAAATATTTTATAAACTGGTTTTATATAATAAAATTTTAAAAATTAAACTTTGTTGAAGATTTAGAAATACTGAAAATTATGTATTTTGTTATATTTATGTTTTAAAATATGTATAACACTTTTCCAAGACAAAATATAGCAAAATTTATATTAAATCTTAGTTAAACATATTTTATGACCAGGATTTATACAATTTTTTTATTTATTTAAAACATGTTAATACATTTTTAATTCAAAAATTAACAACAATTACATTAATTTTTATTCAAAATATTTTATAATATAATTTTATACAATTCAAATTCAGTTTAAACAATAAAATTCAAAAAATTGAACTTCGTTGAAGGTTTAACAAGACTGAAATTGTTTATTTTGTTACATTTATGTCTTAAATCATGTGTAATCCTTTTCAAAACAAAAAATAGCAAAAATTATACGTTGTTGGAGATTGAAAAAAATTGAAAATGCATGAAATTCTTTATTTTGTTACATTTTATGTCTTAAAACATATGTGTTTCACATTCCAAACTCCAAAAACAAAAATGGCAAAAATATGTTATAAAAATATTTTTCAAAAACAAGTTATTTTAAGCAATGATTAATTAATTTACGTAAAGTTGTTTTCTTATTTAATAAAATAAATTTCAAAACACCTCTTTTTTATGTCCAAAAAATAATTTGAGATATCTTCTATTTGCAAAAATATGTGAGAGAAAAAATAATAGACAGACCACGCTTAAACAATTATATCTGACATAATAAAAAATACTCTAGACATCTGTTTAATAACTGATCTTATCATGGAGAGATTAAATAATATTAAAAATTTTCATTCATATCTTTATTTTTAATACAAAAGGTAATAACAGAATTTACATGGTTTATCATAGTAATAAACAGTTTTATACATTACAATATTATAGTTAGGTGACAGGTGACCAGTTAAAGAAAACACATAATTGTTTTTTCTAAATTAAGTTTGGCATAGTCAAAACAATTTTCTTTTTATTGACACAACAATTTCTGTACGTAGAAAAGGTTTTAAATTACATAAAAAACATATTTTGAAGTTTTAAAAATTAACTCTGCCAAAGTAAATAATATTTAAATCATAAACTCTTTTTAAACATGGGAATAAAGAGATGTGGTTTATTTACAATACATTAAAAATATTTAATAAAAAATCTGGCAGTAAAATAGAAACATTATTTTTGAAGAATATATTTCTCGATAAACTAGGCATAATGGACCTTAATTAAGGTAATTTTTCGTATTCCTTTGCTAATTTAAAAATTTAATAAGATTAATTAAAAATCTGACCAATTTTTTAGTTTTATTGTAGCCATTTTTATGGGTTGTTGTATTATAAACTGTTGCGAAATTAGGAGAGATTTTTTTCGTTTTTGTATAGTGTGCATCGGCGTGTCGCGCATTTAATAATATGGAGACGGGCCGCACCTTTCCGATTCGAAGGTACGCAATGGGCTCGCCCACCTTTTTTCCATCCATGTGTGTGAGTGCATGTCCGACCATACAACTATGCATTCTCAATGAACCGCACGTTTGTTCAATCGTTTCTACCTTCATAAGGTCATCGCTAAATCATTAAAAAAAAATTTCTCTCTTTAGTTGTAGTAAAACGAGATGTTTCGCTATCGTTTAGTTTCTTGCGGGTAAATCAGAGCGTCCCACAAGAAAGACTCAATATCTGGATAGGCGATTATCGGCGAAATCAGATCGATCGATTATTTATTTGATCGTGTCCCGATTAAATCGGAACGACCTAAACGGGTTCGAGACGAATTTGCATCGGCGACGCGTGTGGTCCGGCCATGTCTGCGCGCACCGCGAAAATACCCGTGCATTTTAATAAACCCGCGTACGCGAAACCATCCCGATGGACCGTGGACGGAATCGAAAGGAGGTTGTCGGTTTTAGTGGAAAAAATCCCCGGCGCCGAAATAGATAAAATGTAAAGCCGTGGAATGTGTTGGGCGTTCAAAAATAAACTTTTAATATGGCACCAAACGTATTGTCTTGTAGAAAAACAAGCGGCGACTGGCGCCGGCGCCACGTCCCAAAGCCCGTCCCGATCGGCGGCACATTTCGCGTCTCCGATGTCAAATAATTCATGTGCGTTTAAATTTCTTGGTTCCAGTTCCAATTGTCACGGCGGCCGGTGCCAGTTTGGCCCGCAATCCTTTCGCATTCGATCGCCTTTGGACCTCAGACGCGACCGTGAAACGCTAAACGGTGTAATCGAACCTAATTACTCGAATTATGACAATGGCAATATTAAACGCGGGCCGAAGGCGAATGTATTAATACCCGTAGCCGTCAATTAGACGAGTTAATTCGAAACGGCACAAAGAAACTTATTGTTAATTAGTGTAAATATTTAGACTGCCACAATTATCCAGGTATGTGGCAATAATCGGCCTGGCTTCGCTTAATGAAAGTTATTCGTTTGATTATATAAATCACTTTCGTGGAATTGAAAAACTAGTTACTGGCCGCAACTTATTTTAATTCGGACCGATCGTAAATAGACCAATTAAACCTATAATAAGACCGGCAATTTTACGACAGGTCGACGCCGTTCAACGAAAATATCCCGCAGCCAATTTTCGCATTTGCCACAATTGTTATTTTCGTACGTAAATAAAGTGCAAATGTAAATCAATCGAATGCCGTTAATGAAAAACAGAGGGAAAAAAATAACACGGATGCTGAGCGTCGAATATGCAGCCGAGGTCTAGACGTCGTGCGTGTCGGATTTTGACGGCCTATTTTTGGGGGAGCGTCGCCCCCCATTTTCGGCGCGACGGAGAAGGGGGCCAGGTGTTTATGATCGATCAACATGCACCTAACGGCGCCGGCAGATGGACGCTTGGCGCCACTACCGTGACGTCACTGCCGTGTTGATGTTCCACTACCGCACGGCGACGCACCTGTCAATTACATTTTATTTTTCCCCGTTCCCGCCCGCCGCACTCTTCGGTGCACGATTTTTACACGACCGGTTTTTGGTTGCAGATTCACATATGGCTTCGAACGCATGGTGCAACCTGGCGTTCTGGCAGATGAGGACGAGGGTCGGTCGAACGTACCCGGTGGAGTACGCGACTGTTAACATCTTCGGCTCGGAACCGCCGCACGGCCAGGGGATCTGTCTCAAGAATCTGGCGCAGCACAGCTTCTCGCCGCCCGAATCGGACGTCAAGACGATGTGTAAAATCGGTCTAGGTATGTATCTATTCATTCGTATGGTATGAATCGGCTATTAAAATCCAACAGAATTAACAAAACACTATGTAAAGAAAGAATTGTGTATTTGGTGCAATCTGGGTTGCCTACCTTTAAGGAACATTAAATTATTGACAAAAATTCATATACAGTACGAAAAGAATTTGATCCATCTTAATCCTGAAAGAGACAACATGTACAATAGAGACAATAAGTCCTAGACCTTTACTGTCTCTGTCATGCATTATGTTTCTCTCTAAATTCAGACGGGTTAAACGTTTTTCCTACTGTATATGTAAAGAATAAGAAAAATATCAAAGATTAAATTAACAATAAATAACTATTTTTTTTCTATATCATTACATCAAAAAAGGCATATGATTAAAGAAGTAATCCAATACAAAATAAAATAAATCCTAATGAATTTATGTAAATTTTGATTCTATTTTAAACTATTTATTCAAATAGGTTATAATTTTATTGTGTACAATATAAATTTTACAATGTAGTATTAATTTATTTAAATTTTAAATTGAAAATGTAAATATCAAATGAAATATACGTACAATATTGGTCATTATTAAGTTACTGTTTAAATTGTTAAATATTTTTGCCGTAACTATTAAAATAATATTAATTTACTGTTCTTGTTTTATACAGTATTATAAAAACTTTCTATATTTTTATTCTAAAATGGTACATATATTTTTCTGAATCGGGTTGTATATACAGTGTAGCCCATTTGAAAGCAGGATCCTCATAAAATTTATATTTTTTTACCCGATTTTAACAATTTTTTCAATTGTGAAGCATGAAAATATATATTTACAGAAAAAGTGTCACATTTTTTAGTCCAAAACCTACAGTATACTATTTATGCATGACAATTGAAAAGCAAATTTCCCCTGAAATACCAAATTTTATAAAAATTTTTTCATATTCATAATTCTGTCTTATTTTCGTTCCTGGTATAATTACCTAGAAATTACCTTGTGGGCTTTAGTTTTGAGTCAAAAAAGTGAAATTTTGTCTATAAGTATTTACATTTAGTTTCTCAATGGTAGTTTTTGACTTAAAATAAATTAAAATGATTGATGAATTTTTTTATCATACAAAAAAGCAATTCTAAAGAGTACTAAATATTATCTCCACAATGTTTTTTACTGTGTAATTCAAAACTTGGCATTTATAGTATATTCAAATTTATTTTTTACTATGTTTTACGAGTTACTAATGTGTAAACTATTGTTGTTTTACAGGAATAACACTGTCGCTTGAAGGTGACTGCGTCTGGCTGTACAACCGTTCGGAGGTGCCGATATTCGTGCACTCGCTGACCCTCTGCGATCCGGAATCGAATCCCTCGTCGAACCCTACAAAAGTACCTGCCGAGCATTGTCTGTGCGTGTACGACCTGTCGCTGGTGCACGGGCACAGTTACTACGCGCAGCACAATCTCGGACCCATCGATCCCCATTCCATAAAGGTGAGCTTCGTGAAGGGCTGGGGCTCCAACTACAAGTGCCGGGACATCACCTCGTGTCCCTACTGGCTCGAGATCTGTCTGAGGGCGCCCTGCAGGTGATCCGAGATGCCTGGATCGCGGACCGTACAAACGTGGAACTCTATTGTGATCCGTGCCATGGAAATTGTTCCGGGATCAAGTTGCATGGCAGATTTAGTTGTTGTAAAAATTTTTTTACTAAAAAAATAAAGGCTGAATTTGTATTTGAACGAAACGCTGGAACAGAGTGCAACACATGGTTTCCGTCCGACTACTACCTTTTCAGTTTTTGGGCCGAAATGTCCGCTTTTTTTATATAATTATTATTGTTGTCGTTGTTGTTATTAATAACATTATATTCGAAGTGTCTTAAAAAGAAGCCGTACTATTGCAAAAAATTGAAACGAAAGAGCATTTATTAAAGCTGGCATTTTCGGTGAAACTTTGCACAGGGTATGTAAAAGCGAAATTGTGTAAATGTGCAGATTTACGAATATATTATGAATAGCGAATAGATTTTTAAATAAATTGTGAACCCAAAACAATATTGTAACCGTTCAATTTGTTCCATATCGACAAATCGAACGTGTCCACAGACAAGTAATTTGTAACAGAACGGTTGCTGGGATGTTGCAACGATGTTGTAATATTTCAGGCAACTCTTCTACTAACATTAATAGAACATATTTTGTTACAAGTGGATAAATTGAATAAACCTTCGATACATCGACGAATTGATGTACTTGTTAAGGTTCACTTAAATTTATACTTTTGGTGCTTTGGGATATTGTAAAAATCTCAATGTAGTAGGGACCATTACGAAAAAAACCTGTTAATTTCATTAGTTTACAACAAAAGCATTTTTATTTTTGTACTTTATCGTTGGCTCCGGAAATACACGATTACTTTCTGACTGAATCTTTTGTTAATCTTAAATAAAACAATCCTGTATTACTTGAGCTGGCTGTTGAGATTGTGATTTGAAAGACGATCCGAATCTTGGACGGTTCGACAGTGTTTCACCTTTCGAATCTCCAAAATCTATATTTATTCCATTATAATTTATTTTTTGTACTTATTTTATTGATTGTCGTGAGGCAATCGGTAGTAATAAATTTGTATTTCGTCTTGCTTTTTTGTAACGAGGTTATTTCCTATGTACTGTTACAGTTACTAGTCACTAAGATTGAAGTTTGCTAGGTCCATGCAATGAAAAAATATATAATAGCAGTGCCTTCATAGCGATATTTATATGTAAAAATTAAAAATAATGTATTTCATAGTTTTTGTTTATTTATTTAAAACAAGTGAACTGTACAATTTTGTATATTTCTGAATAAATAAGAAATAAATTTCTATTAAAATAACTGGGATATATATTATTTAATCTGTACAATTATATCCATTTCGATCATTTTTTTTTAATTTAACATCTCGTCTTGTATTTTTGTTGAACTATTTATTGATTTTTTATTATTTTGTTTTTATTTTTGTGTACTGACTTTCAGTCATCCTAATAATTCACAAAAAGGATGTTTATGGAAGAAACTGTATGTTTTATGTGTTTTTTTTTTGTATATAAAATGCTCATTTTCCTCTCGAGACACAATTCAAAGGACAATCAGTCAAGCCAGTCCAGAAAATTGTAAATACTGTACATAATATCCACAACACAATTTTGAGGGATTCTCAAACATCCCTTAAATTGCTAAATAAAGAATGATTAATTTATATATCATAATGTTTTATTTTCCTTAGTTCATTGGTTCATGTTCATTTTTCTTAAAAATGAAGAAAATAAATGGATGGAGAATTGGTAAGTAAGGTGGAACAAATATTATAGGGTATAATAAGGTAATATGCACATTAGTAATTTTAATTATCCTTTAAATTGACAAATAAAGAATAATTAATTCAAACCAAAAAATTCAAAAAAAGTATGAGTGGAGAATTGGTAGGTATGGATGAACAAACATTCCATGTCATAACAATCTAATAAGTACATGAACAATTTAAAATATCCCTTAAATTGACAAATAAAGACTTATTAATTTATATTTTATAATGTTTTATTTCTCTTAATTCTTAAGAAACTGAAAATAAAAGAATTGATGAAGAATCGGTAGGTATGGATGAACAAACATTGCATGACATAACAATGTAATAATTACAAGAGCAATTTCTGAACGAATAAAATAATTTGCCCGGCTTGAATTTAATTTTTTCCAATACGACCGCCAATTAGTACGAGGAATGTTATTTTTTAAGTGCCAGTACTAGTCGCTTCCTGTCGCTTCGGTATTTCGTTTTTTAATTATCAATTATGACGACCGATCACGCCGATATGCAGCGATAAATTAACAATCCGGATCGTAAACTATCTGTTCATGGGAATTGACTTTGGAATTACGAGCGCGCAGATTTTTGCCATTTTTTGTTCGGATTCTGGTAATCAGACGAGATAACGAATTGGTCAACATTAATCTGCATCCACTCTCATTTTCTTCAAGTATATTAAGTAATTTCCATGCAAATTACACTTGTTGTAATTAAGTATACTCAAAGAAATTAAATATATCGTATGCTTTGTTTTTAAAATAAGTTCTTAGTCGTTGTCTCATATATTCTCAACATCTCAATCTCTTGACAATTCCCTTAAATTAGGTAGGTTAAAACGTTTTTCTTAAGCAATAGCGCAACTAACGTTTCACAGTTGTAGCTAATTATATCTAAAATTTGCATTATCAGTGGGCAAACAAATGTGTAACTGTTAAAAATTCAGAATACCTACTCATAAAAATGTGGCCATAATTTTTTCAGTAGTATCGGGATCGTCGCATCAAAATGACACAATCTTTTTTAATAAGTTTATTAGTTAATTTCGTCTACAGTTCGAACATTTTCTACCTCAGTTCCTTAAGTACGAAAAGTCATTTTATTTGGAATTATGCTCTAGTGAATGGAATAATTGCCAAAGGGCATAATGTCACATTTTTCGACGCTTTTTCTAAAGAAATACCTGAAACGGATTTGTATCATCCTGTAGATTTTAAATGTAAGTTGTTACTTTTTGTCTTATATATTCAAGTATAATATATATCTTATATATATAATTGTAATATTTTTGGAATTTCGTGCTTCAATTATTCCAGAACCTGTTTGATTGAAAAGATTTGTCCGTCTTATTTGAAATTAATATTAATACATTATAAATAAACTCTTAAATGTAAAAATGGACTAATAAAAAATAGAGGTTAATTGAGCAATTTATTAAAATGTTGTCGTTTCTTTCCTTCAGATTTTGCTATAGAAGGAGATCCAGCAGCATTCCCAGAAGGAAATTTAGCTATACAAATTCCCCATTTTATGTCATTTATGGAGGAAGTGTGAAAATCTGGACTCCATCTTGCAGAACAGAAACAAATATAAATTCGACCTTGTCATTACGGAGCTTACGATGTTCCCATGTGCAGTAGCCGTACTTCACGCCATCCCCAACATTCCTGTTGTGGGGGTGACTCCATTTTTATTGCCGCCCGAGTATTCACATATTTTTGGCAACAATTTACAGCCCGCTTACATTCCCCGATAGTTCTCCTGTTTAACTGACAACATGAGTTTTATGGAGAGGCTATTCAATTTTTTAACTACTTATGGTGCTGAATTTGGATATTATAAATACTGTGATGAATTTGAAAAAGTGGCTGTGAAGAAATACGGACCCAAATACGCACCATATATGAAAATCATTGATAGGATCTCTTTGTTGTTGAGCAATACAAATCCATTGTTGGACTATCCTCAACCCTTGCCTCCGAATATTATCCCTGTTGGAGGACTTCAAGCCAAACCTGCAAAACAACTACCTCAGGTTGAAAAAATGGATAAATAAATGTACTAGTAGTCTTTTATGTAGGTGTAAATTCGACTACTTTTCTAGCACATCCGAATGTGGTTTTGTTCATTGGTCATGAAGGAGCTTTAAGTACTCAAGAAGCTTTGTACCATGGACTTCCAATCATTGAAATACCTTTTTTCTTCGACCAAAATATCAATGTTAAAGCTATACAGCAAAGACAACGAGGCGCTCTACTAGATTACAAAACTATGACTACCAAACAAATCGTTGACACAATTCTAGAAGTTATTAATAATCCTATGTAAGATATATGGAGATTTTAAAGATTATTATTGATTGCATCTATTTTAGTTATAAGAAGAATGTT
This sequence comes from Aethina tumida, assembly GCF_024364675.1. Lineage (NCBI taxonomy): Eukaryota > Metazoa > Arthropoda > Insecta > Coleoptera > Nitidulidae > Aethina > Aethina tumida. The sequence continues at coordinate 13,781,018 of NC_065437.1, read as the reverse complement.
AAGGAAGTTTCAGAAATAATACAAAAGCTTACCAATAAAGCCTTTGTATTTAGCAGTACATTGGGTGGAATACTCATAAAAACACAATGGAATGTCATTTCTAAACCTTAAATCGCGTCACATGAGTTTTTTAGAATACACTTGTTTAGATGTAGTTTTGTTTTTAGTTGTTGTTATTGTTGCAATTTGTTTCATTTTTATGATTATTCTAGTACAAATTTTAGAATTGCTATGTAATAAATTAAAACAAAAAAATAAATATGAATAGAAATTTTGGAGTTTAATTACTTAATTTCCTTACTAATCATTAATCAATCAATCAATCGAGATAGGTAAAAAAATGTGTAAGATCTGCATTATTGATAATAAAAATTTCCAATCTGATTTTATTGAACAGAATCAAAACAGAATTAATTACCTTACTAAACAATTTTCAAAATTCATTTGTTTGTTAGATTAAATCCATCCAAGTTGGAATGTTTTTTAAGATATTCTTAATTGTGATTTCATGTAATCTTAATATTTCAATCTCCAATAAATAAAAAATAATACTGATACACAAAAAGTAGTTTTTTTATAATTTCCATTTTTGGAAATAACGTGACCACTATCAATTAGTTATCGCAGTGAATTCACATTTCCTAAGAATCATACGAGACAAAATTTTGCTTTGTCAATGGATAAACATCATGTGTAATTATCAAACAAATATTAATTACTTGTAAACAATTTATCTATTATTATTTAACGATTGGGGTCATAGCTTTTTCAGTCTCGTCTGGAACGTCGGATCAAAATGACACGATTATTTTTGATATTTTTATTAGTCAATTTCGCTTGCAGTGCGAACATTTTCTTTTTCAATCCTTTATGTTCGAAAAGTCATTTTATTTGGAATTATGCACTTATAAGTGGATTGATTGCTAAAGGGCACAACGTAACATTTTTTGACGCTTTTGCGAAACAAATGCCCGAAAGTGATTTGTATCATCCTGTGGATTATAAATGTAAGTAACAACTTTTTATATAACTTATTTGTAATATTTCGTTGTTAATTTATATAAATATTACTATTAGAATATATGTGATATGAAAATATGTTAAAAATAAATTAAATTAAATTAAATTTATTTTTAAAACTAACTGGAGAAATTCATTTAATTCAGTTTAATTGAGGCTTAAACTAATGTTCTGTTCTGCTTTATTTAATATTGTTGTTTTTTATCTTAGATTACACTGTTAAGGGAGAACCCGATGAATTTCCGGATGGAAATATAGCTGTGCAAATTCCTCACTTTATGATACTAGTAGATGAAATGTGTGACTTTCTCTACAAATCTGAAAACCTGGACTCAATTCTGCTAAACAAAGACAAGTACAAATTTGACCTCATCATTATCGACATCACGATACTACCATGTGCAGTAGCCTCACTACATGCCTTCCCTGACATCCCAGTTGTCGGTGTTACTCCATTTTTGTTAGCACCTGAGTTTTCACACATTTTCGGCAATAATTTACAACCTGCGTACATACCTCATTTCTTCTCCCATTTTGCTGATGATATGACCTTTATGGAGAGAGTTTACAACTTTTTGGCTACCTACGGAACAGAATTTGGATATTACGTCTACTGGAACAAATATGAGGAAGCGGCTAAGAAAAAATACGGATCGGAACATGCACCATATATGAAAAATATTGATAGAATTTCTTTGTTGTTAAGCAACACTAATCCGCTGTTGCATTATCCTCAGCCGTTGCCCCCGAATATTATTCCAGTTGGAGGGCTTCAAGCCAAACCGGCAAAAAAGTTACCACTGGTAAAAAAATTTCTGTTTTAATAATAAAAATAACCAAGACTGGTGTTATTTTGGAAACCTGCCAAATATTAATGTCTTTTACATTTTACTAGGATTTGCAAAAGATTCTTGAAGATTCAAAGGACGGAGTAATAGTATTTTCGTTGGGCACAAATATGAGATCTGATAAATTTCCAGTTGAAAAAAGGGAATCGCTTCTGGCCGCCTTCAGTCAATTGAATCAAACCGTTTTATGGAAATATGAAAGTGAACTTGAAGACTTACCCAAAAATGTCATTGTACGCAAATGGCTACCACAAAATGACGTAATTGGTAAATGAAGTTATAGCAAAAGGTTATTGGAAAAACTAATTCCAATATTTTCTAGCACATCCAAATGTTGTTCTGTTCATCGGACATGGAGGAGCCCTAAGCACTCAAGAAGCATTGTACCACGGAGTTCCAATCATTGGAATTCCATTTTTCCTCGACCAATTCATCAACGTTAAAACGTTACAACAAAAACAACGTGGTGCTTTGCTAGAGTACAAAACAATGACTTCTAAACAAATCGTAGACACTATTCGAGAAGTCATTAATAATCCCATGTAAATTTTAATTATTTTAAAGATATAACGATTATTACTGATGTATTTATTGCATTATGTTTTAGATACAGGAAGAACGTTAAACAAGTGTCTGAAAGATTTAGAAGTTTGCCATTAAAACCTTTGGATGTGGCAGTACAATGGGTGGAATACTCTTTAAAACACAACGGGACTTCTTTCTTAAATCTTAAATCGCGTCATATGAACTTTTTACAATTTACTTGTTTGGATGTAGTTTTGTTTTTGGTTGGAGTTGTTATTGCAGTTTGTTGGATTGTTGCTTTTTTTGCTCATAAAATTTTTATTCTTGTATGTAATAAATCATCACAAAAGAAGAAAAGTGATTAGGAATTTATGTGTTTAATAAAGAAAGATTTTAAACATTTTTTTTTAAAAATTATAGATATCAAATCATTCTGTATAGTGATACATTAGTTTATTTTGGCCATTGTAATTAACTAAGGAAATGATATAAACATTAACTAACTTACAAGTAATTAAGTTTATTGCTTATAAAAATCATTGAAGCAAAAATTTTGATATCAGTTGATAAATATCACGGTTAACAAATATTAAAGTCGAATTTTAACTACTCACAAACAATTTATCTATTACAATTTGATATAACAATTGAGGTCATAATAATTTCAGTCGCGTCGAGAACTGTGCATCGACACGATGACACGATTATTTTTAATATTGTCATTCGTCAATTTCGCCTATAGTGCGAATATATTTTTTTATAATTCGGCATGTTCAAAAAGTCATTTCATTTGGAATTATGCCTTAGTTAGTGGATTAATAGCTAAAGGACATAATGTAACATTTTTCGATGCATTTTCGAAACAAATACCCGAAACCGATTATTATCATCCAGTGGATTTTAAATGTAAGTAATGTTTTTTATGTTGTATTACAATAATAGCTGTTGAATTATTTAAAATATGTAATTAGAAGACGTTGAAAAATAAAGTGTGGTTTTAAAAATTAAATTAATTAACTATATAAATATAATATGTAATTTTATGTAAATTTATTAAAGCCTAAGAAAAAAGGTTATTTTAAAGATATTTTTATTTAAAATTATACACTATAAACTTGTGACTGTCATTAATTGAATCATTTGTATGAGTATGGAATGTCATCATTAATTCTCTTAGATTTGACTTTAGAGGGTGATCCGGAAGAATTTCCGGAAGGAAAGTTACTTAAACAAATTCCGCATTTCATGTTTTTAATTGGGGAAGTGTGCGACCTTGCCTACAAATCAGAAAATCTGGACTCAATCCTGCGTAACAAAGACAAATACAAATTCGACCTCATCGTTACCGACATCACAATTTTACCATGTGGGGTAGCCCCACTTCATGCCTTCCCAGACATCCCCATTGTGGGTGTGACTACGTTTTTGTTACCGCCGGATTATTCGCATATTTTCGGCAACAATTTACAACCTGCTTACATTCCTCAATACTTCACCGATTTGACTGACGACATGAGTTTTATGGAGAGGGTGTATAATTTTTTGGCGACCTACGGGACTGAATTTGGATATTATTACTATTGGGACGAGTTTGAAGAGGCAGCCAAGAAAAAATACGGATCACATCTCGCACCATATATGAAAAATATTGACAGAATTTCTTTATTGTTGAGCAACACGAATCCGTTGTTGGATTATCCTCAGCCCTTGCCTCCGAATATTATTCCAGTAGGAGGACTTCATGTTAAACCAGCTAAAAAACTTCCACAGGTAAAACTACTCGGTATACATAATGATGATTTGGACAAAAGTCTTTATTTTATTAGGATTTGCAAAGGATTCTGGATGAATCAAAAAATGGTGTAATTGTATTTTCATTGGGTACATACATGAGGTCTGATAAACTTTCACTTGAAAAAAGAGAAACACTCTTGAACGCTTTCAAGCAACTTAAACAAACTATTTTATGGAAATTTGAAAGTGACATTGAAGACTTGCCTAAAAATGTTATCGTACGTAAATGGTTGCCTCAAAACGACGTAATTGGTACACGAATAGAGACCAATCCGTCTTCTTGATGGTGGAGTAAATTTTACTTTTTTTATAGCACATCCAAATGTTGTTTTGTTCATTGGACATGGGGAGCTCTAAGCACTCAAGAAGCTCTGTACCATGGAGTTCCAATAATTGGAGTACCGTTTTTCTTCGACCAACTCATCAATGTTAAAGCCTTGCAGCAAAGACATCGTGGTGGTCTACTGGATTACAAAACAATGACTACTGAAAAAATCGTTACCACTATTCAAGAAATTATTAATAATCCAATGTAAATTTAATTTTTGACTAATATTTTATTGGTGTTTATTGCATGAATATGTTTTAGTTACAAGAAGAACGTTAAACAAGTGTCAGAAAGATTCAAAAGTTTACCTATGAAGCCTTTGGATGCAGCAGTTCATTGGGTGGAATACTCACTAAGACATAACGGAACATCTTTCCTAAATCTTAAATCTCGTCACATGAGCTTTTTGCAATATACTTGTTTAGACGTGGTTTTATTTTTGATTGGCATTATCGTTACAATTTGTTGGATTTTTGTACTCTCTCTACAAAAAATTCTAAATTTGTTATGTAAAAAATCAATTCAAAAAATCAAACGTGAATAAAAATTTGTAAATTAAATTAAGAAAAATTATTAGGCTTTTTTGGACTTAGCGATTAATAAGTACAATACATGTATCCCATAAAAATTGTTTCCTATTATCACTCAACTGGAATAATTAGTACTTTTTGATCAAGAACATCATGGACTACTATAAGAATATTATAATATAACAGATATAATATAAATTATATTTAAATACACAACTATTCAATTTATTCTTTAAACCAGAAAAATAAAAAAAAATCTCTGAAGTTATCAGTTAACTTATCATCGGTACTTATCAAATAATAAAAGTCATTCGAGTTAAAACTTTTGTTTTGCCGGTGGCCAAACAGCATATGTAATTGTCAAACACAAGATTGTACTTGTACTACTTGTAAATAAATTATCTACTATTATTTAACTCTCTAATTTTGATTATAACTTATGCAGTCGCATCGTGAACGTCGGATCAGAATGACACGATTATTTTTAGTATTGTTACTCATCAGCGTCGTATACAGTGCGAACATTTTCTTTTACAGTCCGGCTTGTTCAAAAAGTCATTATATTTGGAATTACGCTCTAGTTAGTGGATTGATTGCTCGAGGACACAATGTAACATTTTTCGATGCCTTTTCGAAACAAATGCCCGAAACTGATTTGTATCATCCTGTGGATTATAAACGTAAGTAACTGTTAACAACTACATAATCTATATAGGCAAAATATAAACAACGTATAATATAATAAATAATGGAGTTTTAAAATTATTTTTTGTTCCTTTTATTCTTTTGTGTCCAGAAAAAATATTTTGAGAATAATGCGACCTCTCTTAACATCAATTATGATGATACTATTTATTTGAAATATTTCTTTTTACATTAAAGTATGACAATAATTGAACATTTTATTACATTAACATGAGCATTTATATGATGGTATTTCTAATATGTTTAATAATTTTCTTTTCTTTTTAGATTTTAATATAGAAGGAGATCCAGAAAAATTTCCAAAATCAAATCTGGTCCTACAAATTCCACATTTCATGGTATTAATGGGACAATTGTGTGATTTAGTTTACAAATCTGAAAATCTGGACTCAATCTTAAAAAACAAAGATAAATACAAATTCGACCTCGTCATTACTGACATCACGAGTGTACCATGTGGAATAGCTCCACTTCATGCCTTCCCTGACATCCCAATTGTAGGAGTAACAGCATTTTTGTTACCTCCCGAGTTTTCACACGTGTTCGGCAACAATTTACAACCGGCATATATTCCACAATACTTCTCCGACGTGACTGATGACATGAGTTTTACTGACAGAGTTTACAATTTTTTGGCTACGTACGGAGCTGAGTTTGGGTATTATTACTATTGGAACGAGTTTGAGGAGGCGGCCAAGAATAAATACGGACTGGAGCACGCACCATACATGAAAAATATTGATAGAATCTCCTTATTGTTGGCCAACACTCATCCGTTGTTGGATTATCCCCAGCCCATGCCTCCAAACATTATACCAGTTGGGGGACTTCATGCTAAACCAGCAAAAAAGCTTCCAAAGGTTAAAAAACATTTTTTATCTTTTAACAACCATTGTGAATGTAACGATATTTCTATTGGAGAATCTTAAAAATAGATCTGATATAAGAAAAACAATTTGAATGGTTTAGATAAATATTGTTATTTTAATAGGATTTACAAAAAATTTTGGACGACTCAGAAGACGGAATAATCATATTTTCATTGGGTACAAACGTGATATCTGACAAACTTTCACCCGAAAAAAGAAAAACTCTTTTGGATGCATTCAAGCAACTGAAACAGAATGTTTTATGGAAATTCGAGAGTGACATCCAGAACTTACCCAAAAATGTCATCGTGCGTAAATGGTTACCTCAAAACGATTTGCTTGGTAAATGGAAACAAACCATCAACAGTTTTTTGTTGGGAGCCTAAATTTTACTATTTTCCTAGCCCATCCAAACGTTGTGCTGTTCATTGGACATGGAGGAGCTTTAAGCACCCAGGAAGCCTTGTACCACGGTGTTCCAGTCATTGGAGTGCCATTTATCTTCGACCAAATTATCAACATTAAAGCTTTACAGCAAAAACAACGCGGTGCTTTACTAGATTACAACACAATGACTACCGAAAAAATTGTTGAAACTATTCGAGAAGTTATTAATAATCCTATGTAAGTTCATTTAACATGTTGATAATATTTATTTATTTTAATTTTTCAGATACAAGAAGAATGTTAAGGAAGTTTCAGAAAGATTCAAAAGCCTGCCATTGAAGCCATTTGACGCAGCAGTTCAGTGGGTGGAGTTCTCTTTAAAACACAATGGAACATCGTTCTTCATCTTAAATCTCGCCACATGAGTTTCTTACAATACACTTGTTTAGACGTAGTTTTATTTTTGATTGGTGTTGTTATTGCAATTTGTTGTATCCTTGCGTTTTTAGTACGCAAAATTTTAAATTTATTTTCTAATAAATCAATTCAAAAGAAGAAATATGATTAGGAATTTGTTATAAATAAAAATATATAACTGATAAATTTGTTTATTTTTGTTTCCAACTAACAAATCAAAGTATGATTATCTTTTAGTCTCTTTTCTTACAATATATTGAATTCACTATTGAAATTAAAAACTGTAATGTAAATTGTTAAAACATGTAAAAATGTTTTTTTGAAGTGAAAACTTCTTTAGACGCTTTGGGCACTTTTTGATAGGGGAAAATCTTATGGGTTCGCGTCACCGACATGCTCGTCCTTCTTTTGTTGATAAATTCAGACAAAAGAAAAAATTTGTTGATTTGGCTGGTACCCGAAAAGTAGACCTTAAGAATAAAGTCCCGGAACTAGAGGGTGAGTTACAGCTGTACATTTGAGAGCATTTTGAAATCAGGTAAAATTTTACTAATGCAGTGGTTTCATTAAAGGTCTCCAGCTAAGCCGAAAATAAGTTTGACGTTAATATCTATTACTGTTTTGAAAGTGGAGTGTTCATAGAGGAGAATGTCGTCTACTTTCAAGGAAAAATCACGCTCACAACACTTTTTAGTAGGGAAATATTATGTGTTCGCGTCATTGACATGCTCATGACTGGCGCACGCGCAGTGTGTTGTGCGTGACACTTTTTGCATGGGTGAAATCTCGTGCGTTCGCGTCACCGACATGCTTATACCAGTATACCTGTAGCTATACAGTTGATACATAGTGTTGTGTATATCTTATATGTGAAATTGAATAGATTTAGTGAAAAATTTATTTAAATATGTCCAATGATCAAAAACTCAGTACTACAAAACATAAAACGACATTCGATGCCGCTTTTACGCGATACTTAGATAAATTTGAATCAAATATTTTCATTTCTTACTTTAATTACCATAAGCCTAAAATGAAATAATTGAAATTACAAATAGTCTAAGTATTGTTGAAATTACTGATGACAATGATGTAAAAATTAAAATAATGTTAAAAATCAAGTATATTGAAATTTAAATAAATACAAATACTATCCATAAATAATATGAATGTATATTAATTGTTATTTCAATTGAATTGTATTTATATTTTATCATGATCTTGTACAGCCCGGAACATATTTATATTTAAATAATAAAAAACCATATAAACATGCTCGGAGTGTCAATAGATGTGAAAATCATATTGATGTTAATAAATTTAATTCAAACATTATGTAATTTCACTAATACTAAAAGTTTTCACTTCTATCGGCAGTCTCTATAACTGCCAACTTTAATTTTTTTTAATAAAGGAACTATATTTGAGTTTTGTACTTTTTTGGGACTTCTTAACAATCCGTCTTCACCTTCCATTAGGACTGCGTCTTTGAAACATTTTGCCTTTTCTGAATAAAAAAACATATATTAAGAATATTTACTATGAAAATTTAAATGTTTCAATGTTGGTACGTAATTATAAAGAAGTTGGTTAACGTGATCCCAACCATAATAATATAAATATCTTGATCTTGATTAATAAAAATATTAAGATATACAATATTTTGACAACAGAGATAATAAAACGTTCCTTTTGCAATAGTATATATTTTGCCTTGCAATCAGTTAATTTATCGTCGTGAGTTTACAGTTTCTAAATATCACTCGAGACTAAATTGTGCTATCTCAATGGACAAACATCATATATAACTATCAAAAGTATTAAAAGTATCTCAATTTATCTATTACTATTTAACTTAACAATTGTGGTTCTAATCTTTTTAGTCGTGTCGGATACGTCGAAGCAAAATGAGTCGATTAGTTTTAATATTCTTATTGGTCAATTATGTCTGCAGTGCGAACATCTTTTTCTACAATCCGTTGTGTTCTAAAAGTCATTTCATTTGGAATTACGCTCTGGCTAGTGGATTAATTGCCAAAGGACACAATGTAACATTTTTCGATGCATTTGCGAAACAGAAACCAGAGACAGATTTGTATCATCCTCTAGATTATAAATGCAAGTAAAAATTTTTAATAATTTTATCAATATACAACAATTATAAAATTATTTATTTGAAATATATTTTTGCATACAATAAATAAACTAATCGAGATTAAGTAAGGTATTTATTAAAATTATTACTCTTTTTCTACATCCTTCTTCATAGATTTCACCTTTGAAGGAAACCCGGACGAATTTCCAGAGGGAAATATTGCTGAACAAGTATTATTATATATGTCTATAATGGGAGAAATGTGTGATTTTGTTTATAAATCTGAACACCTCGACTCAATTCTGCGAGACAAAGACAGATACAATTTCGACCTCATCATTACCGACATCACAATTTTTCCATGTGGAGTAGCACCGCTTCACGCCTTTCCTGACATACCAGTTGTAGGAGCGACTCCATTTTTGTTGCCACCCGAATTTTCGCACATTTTCGGCAACAATTTACAACCTGCATACATTCCCCAATACTTTTCCGGGTTGGTAGACGACATGAGTTTTATGGAAAGGGTGAACAATTTTGTGGCGACCTACGTGGCTGAATTGGGATTTTATTATTACTGGAATGAATTTGAGAATGCTGCTGTAAAGAAATATGGATCGAAACACGCACCATATATGAAATATGTTGATAGAATATCTTTGTTATTGAGCAACACAAATCCCTTGTTAGATTATCCCCAGCCCTTACCCCCGAATATTATCCCAGTTGGAGGACTCCAAGCCAAACCAGCAAATAAACTTCCCGAGGTAAAGAAATTTCTGATAAATTATTTGAGTGATTAACCGTTTATATTTTATTAGGATTTGCAAAAATTTATGGACGATTCAAAAGAGGGTGTAATAGTGTTTTCATTGGGCACAAATATGAGATCAGATAAGCTTTCGCCTGAAAAGAGAGAAGCTCTTTTGGAGGCCTTCAAACAACTGAAACAAACTGTTTTATGGAAGTTTGAAAGTGACATTCAAAACTTACCCAAAAATGTCATCGTACGTAAATGGTTACCTCAAAACGACGTAATTGGTATATAGCAACATAACAAATGAATTTTGTTGGAGGAGTAAATTTGGTTACATTTCTAGCACATCCAAATGTTGTTCTCTTCATCGGACATGGAGGGGCTTTAAGTACCCAAGAAGCTTTGTACCATGGAGTTCCAGTCATTGGAATGCCATTTTTCTTGGACCAATTTATCAATGCTAAATCTTTGCAGCAAAAACAACGTGGTGCTATAATATACTATAAAACTATGACTACCCAACAAATCTTGGACACAATTCGAGAAGTCATTAATAATCCAACGTAAAGTTGATTAAAATTTTAACGATTGTTATTGAAAGAATGTGTTTTAGGTACAAAAAGAACGTTAAGGAACTTTCAGACAGATTCAGAAGTCTGCCAACTAAGCCATTAGATACAGCAGTAGATTGGGTGGAATACTCTTTAAAACACAATGGAACATCTTTCTTAAATCTTAAATCTCGTCACATGACCTTTTTACAATACACTTGTTTTGATGTTATTTTGTTCCTGATTGGCGTTATTGTTACAATTTCTTGGATTACTGTGTTTTCGGCACGCAAAATTTTAAATTTATTGAATAATAACTTAAAACAAAAGAATAAGTGTGATTAATAAAGAATAATTATTAAAGTTTTCCTGACTATTATAAGGACAACAAACAATTCTGAAGTGAACTAGATACTTAAACTTTAATTTATTTTATATATATTGACTTGTTATACCTATTTTTTGTATAAATACCGAATTTTATAATAATAAAGCTTGAATATATTCTAGAAGATTATTTAATGTCATAAATGAATAGCTTATAACACTGCACTACTCATCTAATTTTAACAAATAAATTTTTAAATACTATACATACTTTATTTTATTATTAATGACATCAATCTTCTAAAATTAGTTTAACCATTATAACATATCAAATACTCAAATTTTATTTTGTAAGTGGACAAACATGTGTGCAATTATCGGACTAACTAGTTGTGATAAAATTATTATTCTTCAGCTCAACAATAGAAATAGACAATAGAAAATGATTATTTTTAATATTACCACTTGTCATGTACAATGTCAACATTTTTTACTAACCAAATGTTCAAAAAGTAATTTTCTTTGGAATTAATCTCAGTAACTTACTGGAAACCTGAACAAAAAAAAAGTCCAAGCTTATCATTACAGACATCACAATTTTCGGCTTTTTGTTTAGCACAAACCTGATTAAACATTCACCTAAAATTCTGTTAGACGCTTTCAAACATTTTACAAAGTGTTTTATGTTAAATTTGATGGTGACATTAAAAACTTGCCGAAAAAGGTCATCGTACCTAAATTTGGTTATTTCAAAACGACCTATTTAATAAAATTGAAAACTTGCCGACAGTTTTTTTTTAGTTGAGAAATAAATTGAACTATTCTTGCACCTCCGAATGTTTCCTTCGTATCATCCACTAAGTTTTCTTCCCCAAAGTTCCAATAATTGGAGTAAACTAATCGAGATCTTATCAAATGTTAACATCTCAAATTTGAATTAATAAAAAAATTCTCACAAACTATTATGTAGTTTAATATCTTATATACTTAACCAGAGCGATTAGTAAAACTTTCCTTATGCAATCGTCTCACAATCAGTTAATTCATCACAGTGAGTTACAACAAAATTTTGCGGTATCAGTATACAAACATCAACTTAACTAATCACATATGATTTACTATTTATATCAACAATTGGGTTTATTTATTTCAGTCACGTCGAGAACGTCGAATTAAAATGTCGAGATTATTTTTAATATTGCTGTTAGTCAATTTCGTCTACAGTGCGAACATTTTCTTTTACAATCCAGTGTGTTCCAAAAGTCATTTTATATGGCATTATACTCTAATTAGTGGATTAATTGTTAAAGGGCATAATGTAACTTTTTTCGACGCTTTTTCGAAACAAATACCAGAATCCGATTTGTATCATCCTGTGGATTATGAATGTAAGTTTTTTTATTTTAATTTTTAAAATGCAATTTAGAATTAAAATTATTTGTTAACAATTATCCTGAATTGTTGTACATACTTATATAAATTTAAATAACTATTAAATTTAAAATGTGGCAAACTTGTTATTATCAGATTAATTATTGTTCAATTATTTATCTTTTAGATATGGAAATAGAGGGTAGCCCGGAAGAATTTTCTAAAGGAAATTTTGTTCATAAAATCTCAGAGTTTATGTCCTTAATGGGACAAGCGTGTGAGTTTGTCTACAAATCTGAAAATCTAGACTCAATCTTGCATAACAAAGACAAATACAAATTCGATCTCATTATTGTCGATCTAACAATTTTTCCTTGTGGAGTAGCACCACTTCACGCCTTCCCCGAAGTACCTATAGTAGGTGTGACTCCATTTTTGTTACCTCCCGAGTATTTGCATATTTTTGGCACCAATTTGCAACCCTCATATGTTCCTCATTACTTTGCCGATGTGACTGATGACATGAGTTTTATGGAGCGAGTCTACAATTTTTTGACGGTCTATGGGATTGAATTTGGTTACTATTATCACCAGAACGTATTTGAAGAGGCAGCTAAAGAGAAATATGGAGTAAAAGACGCACCATATATGGAAAACATTGATAGGGTCTCTTTGTTGTTGAGCAACACCAATCCGTTGTTAGATTATCCTCAGCCGTTGCCTCCTAATATTATTCCAGTTGGAGGACTTCAAGCTAAGCCTGCAAAGCAACTACCCCAGGTAAATCAATTTATGGCTATTAAGGACACTGTTTTGGGAAAAAGTCTATTAGAGACTCTTAAACTTCCAATAATATACTTACATTTCATTACAAACAATATTTTATAAAAAATATATTTCGATCTTGTCATTGTAGATTTTTAAGTATATTCTTAAAAAGAGTTCTTGACACATAAATAATTTTAATGATTTAGGCTAAAATATTTATTTAATTAGGACTTGCAAAAGATTCTGGACAATGCAAAAGATGGAGTAATAATTTTTTCCTTGGGCACAAACGTGAGGTCTGATAAACTTTCACTTGAAAAAAGGCAAACCCTTTTGAACGCTTTCAAACAACTTAAGCAAACTATTTTATGGAAATTTGAAAGTGACATCGAAGACTTGCCTAAAAATGTCATCGTACGTAAATGGTTACCACAAAACGACGTAATTGGTAATTGAAAACGTAACGATAGGTTTTTTTTTGATGGTAGAATAAATTTTATTATATTTGTAGCACATCCAAATGTTGTTTTGTTCATTGGTCATGGGGGAGCTCTAAGCACACAAGAGGCTTTGTACCACGGAGTACCAATAGTTGGAGTACCATTTTTCTTCGATCAAATAATCAATGTCAAAGCTTTACAACAAAGACAACGCGGAGCACTTCTAGATTACGAGACAATGACTAGCAAACAAATTGTGGATACCATTCGTGAAGTGATTGATAATCCAATGTGAGTCTGATGGCGGTTTTAATGATTATTATTGATTTAAGGTGTTTCAGATACAAGAAAAACGTTAAAGAAGTTTCAGAAAGATTCAAAAGTCTACCATTAAAGCCTTTAGATGCGGCAGTGCATTGGGTGGAATACGCTTTAAAACATAATGGAACATCTTTTTTAAATCTTAAATCGCGTCACATGAACTTTTTACAATACACTTGTTTGGATGTAGTTTTGTTTTTGGTTGGCGTTGTTTTTGCAATTTGCAGTATTTTTATATTTAGTGTTAGAAAAGTCTTATATTTATTATATAAAAAATCACAGAAGAATAAAATTGATTAGAAATTTGTGTTTTTAATAAAAATATTTGTATAAGTTTCTGTTTATTTCATCCGTCCATTTAATTGAAATCTGTTAACAGAATCACTTTGTTGTTGGCCAATATATCCGTTGTTGGATTATCCCCAGCCCTTGCCTCGAAACATTGCATCAGTTGTAGGACTTCATGCCACACCAGCAAAAAAGCTTCTAAAGTTTTTACATTTCTATTGGAGACTCTTAAAAATAGATGTGGTATATGAAAAATATTTTGAATGGTTTGGATAAATATACTTATTTTATTAGTATTTATAAAAAAATATGGATGACTCAAAAGATGGTGTAATAATATTTTCCCTGGGTACAAATGTGAGATCAGATAAATTTTCACCAGAAAAGAGAAAAGCTCTCTTGGACGCCTTCAAACAACTGAGATAAATTGTTTTATGGAAATTTGAACGTGACGTTCAGTACTTACCCAAAAATGTCATCGAACGTAAATGGTTACCTGAAAATGACTTACTTTGTAAATGGAAGGTCTTAATTTTACTATTTTCCTAGCCATTCAAGCGTTGTTCTATTTATTCATCTGATATGGAGGAGCTTTAAGCACTTAAGAAGCTTTGTACCACTATGTTCTAGTTATTGGAGTGCCATTTATCTTCGACAAGATTACAAAACGATGACTATAGAAAAATTAGTTGAAACTATTGGAAAAGTTATTAATAAAACTACGTTAGTTTATTAAACATTTTAATGATACTTATTTATTCAAATTTTTCAGATACAAGCAGAATGTTAAACAAGTTTCAGAAAGATTCAGAAATCTGTCGTTAAATCCACTGGATGCAACAGTATATTGGATGGAATACTCCCTAAAACACAACGGAACATCGTTTCTAAATCTTAAATCTCGTCACATGACTTTCCTGCAGTACACTTGTTTGGATGTAATTTTGTTTTTGATTGCCATTTGTTGGGTCATAGTATTCTCAGTACGACAAATTTTAAATTTGTTCTATAATACATCAAATCAAAAAAAGAAATATGATTAGGAATTTGTTATAAATAAATATATACATACATATACAGTTTCGAAGTTGGTACTTGTTTATAAAGAAGTTGGCACTCGTGATTTTAAATAATATAATATAAATATATTGATCTTGAATAATAAAAATATTTTGATTCGAGATAATAAAATTTTAATTTTTGCAGTGGTAAAAATTTCAGTTCACAATCAGTTAATTTATCGTCGTGAGTTTATAGTTTCCAAATATCATTCGAGACTAAATTGTGCTATCTCAACGGACAAACATCGTATACATAACTATTAAATATAAAAATATTAAACGTATCTGAATTTATCTATTTCTATTTAACCCAACATTTGTGGTTCTAACCTTTTTAGTCGTGTCCGGCACGTCGAAGCAAAATGGTACGATTATTTTTAATATTGTTATTGGTCAATTATGCCCACAGTGCAAACATCTTTTTCTTCAATTCATTGTGTTCCAAAAGTCATTTCATTTGGAATTACGCTCTGGCCAGTGGATTAATTGCTAAAGGTCATAATGTAACATTTTTCGATGCATTTGCGAAACAAAAACCAGAGACTGATTTGTATCATCCTGTAGATTATAAATGTAAGTAAACAAGATATTTTGTCTAATTTATTTATTTCTGTAAAGGACTAGACAAGAATTATTATAGTAAATTGTTTATCTGAAATTAATTTTTGTACACAATAAATAAAATAAATGTGAAGATGAGTCGTTAACATTAAAATTAAAAATTGTTATTCTACATAGATTGTTCTTTTTCTTTAGATTATACCATAGAAGGAGATCCGGAAGGATTTCCAGAAGGAAACTTAGCTGAACAAATTATATTCTATATGGTTTTAATGGGGGAAATGTGTGATTTTGTTTATAAATCTGAACAACTGGACTCAATTCTGCGGGACAAAGACAAATATAAATTCGACCTTGTCATTACTGACTTCACTATTTTTCCATGTGGAGTAGCACCACTTCACGCCTTCCCTGACATCCCAGTTGTAGGGGTGACGCCATTTCTATTACCACCGGAATTTTCACACATTTTCGGCAACAATTTACAACCTGCATACATACCGCAGTACTTTTCTGTGTTAATAGATAACATGAGTTTTATGGAGAGGGTGTACAATTTTTTGGGGACCTACTGGACTGAAATCGTATATTATTACTACTGGAACGAATTTGAGGAGGCGGCTGTAAAGAAATACGGATTGAAGCACGCACCTTATATGAAGAACGTTGATAGAATTTCTTTGTTATTGAGCAATACGAATCCGTTGTTGGATTATCCTCAGCCTTTACCTCCGAATATTATCCCAGTTGGAGGACTTCAAGCCAAACCAGCCCAAAAACTTCCTGAGGTAAAGAAATTTCTGATTTTTAAAAGTAGAAGTTTCTATACATAGGTTAATTTTTCATTTCAATGATTTATCATATATATTTTATCAGGATTTACAAAAAATTATGGACAACTCAAAGGATGGTATAATAGTTTTTTCGTTGGGCACAAACATGCGATCAGACAAAATTTCACCAGAAAAGAGAAAAGCTCTCTTGGAAGCATTCAAGCAACTGAAACAAACTGTTTTATGGAAATTTGAAAGTGACATTAAAGGCTTACCTAAAAATGTCATCGTACGTAAATGGTTACCACAAAACGACGTAATTGGTAAACTAAATAAATAATAGTTTTTTATGTTAGAGAAATAATTTTGATTGATTTTCTAGCACATCCAGACGTTGTTCTGTTCATCGGACATGGAGGAGCCTTAAGTACCCAAGAAGCTTTATTCCACGGAGTTCCTATCATTGGAATACCATTTATCTTCGACCAAATTATCAATGTTAAATCTTTGCAGCAAAGACAACATGGTGCTCTACTGGATTACAAAACTATGACCACCAAACAAATTTTGAACACAATTCATGAAGTCCTTAATAATCCTATGTAAGTTTGATTAAGGTTAATCAAGATAAATAAAAAAAGCAATATTAAATGAATATGTTTTAGATACAGGAAGAACGTTAAGGAACTTTCAGAAAGATTTAAAAGTCTACCGTCAAAGCCATTGGACACAGCAGTAGAGTGGATAGAATACTCACTAAAACACAACGGAACATCTTTCCTAAATCTTAAATCTCGGCACATGAGCTTCTTACAATATACTTGTTTGGACGTAATTTTGTTTTTGATTGGTGTAGTTGTTGCGATTTGCTGGATTGTTAGATTTTCGATACACAAAATTTTAAATTTGTTATGTAATAATTTAAAACAAAAAAAGAAATGTGATTAACAAGTTACGTTACGAATTATTACTATTATATTTACCCCCCTAGATATAATGACAACTATTAATTTTTTTTTGTAAATATTGATCTGTAATACCTATTATTTGTATGAGTATAGAATTTTATAATAATAAAGACTGAATGTTTGTTTATTTTTTGGAAATTTCAAAGAAATGATAAATAACTCTGCATCTACTCATCTGATTCTAGCTGGTATAATTGTATTGAAAAGAAAATAATGTCCTTATAAGGAACATAACACAAAACTACATAAATTAATAAATAATTAATATTGCTCATATTATATTGTATTCTAAAATCAAATAATTTTTAAAATACTTATTCAAAGTTTATTTTTCTGTTAATGACAGTAAATTAGTCAATTCCAAAGTATAATATAAATAGGTATATTATATATCATATGATTTGATATTTTCGAAAGCTCTACTTCATGTTTCTAATAGGTAAATTATGTGACATTTGGTAAAACTCTGAAAACCTGGTTCCAAAGAGAATGAATCTCTGATCTCATCACTACAGATATCACGATGAAGCTCGATATTTTAGGGTGAAAGAAACTGATAGGGTCGAAGGCAAGCCAGTTTTTAAAAGCAATGATTTGAAAAAAAATACTATTAATTTCAAAGTTTACAACTCAAAATTAAAAAGTAATTCCCTAACTTTCAAATTTGAATGACATAAAATTAGTATGTTTATTCAAAAGATGAAGTAACAGAATGTTTGAAGAACACCATAAAGATTCATCTAAAACAAAATAAACGCTTTTGGACTCCTTCAAACAAATGAAAGGAAGTGTTTTATGTATCAACTTTTTTTGGCTGAGGAAAAAATTTAACTTTCCTAGTATACCCAAATGTTGTTTTCTTCATATAACCCAGTTTTGTCCCACTAATTTCCAAAAATTGGGTTTATGTTTATGTAGTCTATGATATTTTCGAAATTATACTTAACCAGAGCGATTAATAAAACTTTCCTATTGCACTAATGCTAATCAGTTAATCCATCATCGTGAGTTACAACAAATTTTGCAGTATCAGTACACAAACACCATGTGTAACTATTACTATTTAAATCAACAATTGTGTTCATTTTTTTTCGATCACGTCAGGAACGTCGAATTAAAATGTCGAGATGGTGAACTACAACAAAACAACTTTTTTTAATTTTAAAATACGTCACATGAAGTTGTGGATGTGGTTTTGTTTTTGGTTGATATTGTTGTTGCATTTTTACGTTGTGTTCGCAAAATTTTATGTTTGCTATGTATAAAATCATAGAAGAAGAAAATTAATTATAAATTTGTAAGTATAATAAAAAAGATTTATTTAATTTTTCCTCTTTACTCCATTTATCCAACATATTATTGAATTACGTACTTTCAATTTCTTTAAGTATAATTTAATGATTAGCTACAACAAAGAGAATCGAAATCGTCCCCCCAAAATCCATTAATAAATTACTGTAAATTGTACGAAACTTGGGACCAAATTTTGATTTGTCATTGTTATTAGATACATATGTAACTATCAAAGGAGGGAACTAAGTACAGTTTATTACTATTTAACGCAACGATTAGGGTCACAACTAATTCAGTCACGTCGGGAACGTCGAATAAAAATGACAAGAACATTTTTAATATTGTTGCTGGTTAGTTATGTATACAGTGCAAACATTTTCTTTTATAGTCCGGCTTGTTCAAAAAGTCATTATATTTGGAATTACGCTCTAGTTAGTGGATTGATTGCTAAAGGGCACAATGTAACATTTTTCGACGCATTTTCAAAAGAAATACCCGAAACTGATTTGTATCACCCTCTGGATTATAAATGTAAGTAAAAATTTATTATGTATTATATTTTATTTATGTATTTATCATAATTAGAATTTTGCAGAGAAAATGAGATTTAAAAAATGGTTTTAATATATTTTTATTTAAAAATACAGTGTTAAATATTAAATAAATGAATAGTACTAATTCATTAATCTAAATTATCTTTCAAAACTCTGATAAAATGTTTGCCTACATTGTTTGTTTTTGCATATCAAGTATACATAATTTTAGAGGTAAATCTAAATAAATGAACGTAAACAAACGACATAATGTGAAAATAGTTATCATAGGTAATTTAACATTTTAGATATGACCATAGAAGGAGATCCAGATGAATTTCCACAAGAAAATTTAGCTCAACAAATTCCACAGTTCATGATCTTAATGGGGGAACTGTGTGATCTTGTGTACAAATCTGAAAACTTAGACTCAATCCTGCAAAACAAAGACAAATACAAATTCGACCTTATCATTACCGACATCACCATTTTTCCATGTGGAGTAGCCCCACTGCACGCCTTCCCCGACATCCCAATTGTGGGTGTAACTGCATTCTTGTTGCCCCCCGAATTTTCACACATGTTTGGCAACAATTTACAACCTGCATACGTCCCTCATTACTTCTCCGATTTGACTGACGACATGAGTTTTATGGATAAAGTGTACAATTTTTTGGCAACCTATGGAACAGAATTTGCCTATTATAAGTATTGGAATGAATTTGAAGAAGCGGCTAAGAAGAAGTATGGTCCTAAACATGCACCATATATGAAAAACGTTGATAGAATTTCTTTGCTGCTGAGCAACGTAAATCCGTTGTTGGATTATCCCCAGCCCTTGCCACCAAACATTATCCCAGTAGGGGGACTTCAAGCCAAACCCGCGAATAAACTTCCTCAGGTAAGGCAGTCTCTGTCTTTAATATCAGTGTCTTACGAGAGTCATAAAAATTAAGATATTTTATTAGGACTTGCAAAAAATTCTGGATAATTCAGTAGATGGAGTAATAGTTTTTTCATTGGGTACAAACATGAGATCTGATAAACTTTCCCCAGAAAAAAGGAAGACCCTTTTGGACGCTTTCAAACAACTTAAACAAACTATTTTATGGAAATTTGAAAGTGACATTGAAAACTTACCTAAAAATGTGGTTGTACGTAAATGGTTACCTCAAAATGATGTAATTGGTAACTGAAATCATACCAGGTTATTTGATGACGGAGTAAACTATGAATTTTGTAGCTCATTCAAATGTTGTTTTGTTCATCGGACATGGAGGAGCTCTAAGCACTCAAGAAGCTTTGTACCACGGAGTTCCAATAATTGGAGTACCATTTTTCTTCGACCAAGTCATCAATGTCAAAGCTTTGCAACATAGAAAACGAGGAGCACTTCTAGATTACAAAACGATGACTACCAAACAAATCGTAGACACCATTCGGGAAGTCATTGAAAATCCCATGTAAGTGTTGAATTATTTAATTAAAATTATAACTGACTGAATGTGTTTTAGATACAAGAAGAATGTTAAAGAAGTTTCAAATAGATTCAAAACTCTACCATTAAAGCCACTGGATGTGGCAGTACATTGGGTGGAATATTCTTTAAAACACAACGGAACATCTTTTCTAAATCTTAAATCCCGTCACATGAGTTTCTTACAATATACCTGTTTGGATGTAGTTTTATTTCTGGTTGGCGTTGTTGTGGCAATTTGCTCGATTATTGTGTTTTCTATTCACAAAATTTTAAATATGTTCTGTAACAAATCCACACAGAAAAGAAAACGTGATTAAACCTTTGGTATCTATTCTTATCAAATCAGATTAGGAATTGCTTTATGTTAATCTAAAACGACGAACATTTTTAATTTAATGGTGACAAGCTAAGAATAAATACTTAAGCAATTTTTTAAGAAGAAGTTCCTGTCATTTTCTAATCCACCTAGTCATTAGTGATTTATTTGTTAAGAAATTGTTCAAATAAAACAGATTAAATTTGTTTATGGATTTTTTTTGTCTACTCTCCAACCAAAATATGCAAAAGTAAAGATATTATGACACGATCATAAATTAACAGATATGTAATTATCAAAATCGGTGATAAGTGAGTCACCATATAACTATCACAATTTGAGCCAATAATTGAAGTAAAACACTTTCAGTCGTGTCGAGGACTCTGTAGAAAAATGACGCGACTATTATTATTATTGTTGTTGCTGGTCCATTTCGTCTACAGTGCGAACATATTTTTTTACAGCTCATTGTGTTCCAAAAGTCATAGCATGTGGAACTATGCTTTGATTACAGCATTAAATGCCAAAGGACATAATGTAACATTTTTTGATGCATTTTCAAAAAATAAACCCGAAACTGATTTGTATCATCCTGTTGATTATGAATGTAAGTAACATTTTTTTAGTTAACATAATATTTAAGATAATCAGTATTTGCAGTTATTGAGTCAATATTTGTAGGCATGAAAAGCTATAGTACACTGCTTCTAGTAACTTTGAAGGTTAAACTAATGAATGATCTAAATTTTCTTTTCGAGCACGTATTTATACTATCTTATATAACATACACTAATGTTGTTTATTTTATTTTACTACATAAATAGAGTTATCGAATTTTATCTAATAATTAGATAAAATTAATAAATACACTAAATTTAGAAATGAGTTTTAATACTAAAAAATAAATTGATTACAATATTATATTTATCATAATTTAATTTTTCTTCTAGATTTTGCATTAACAGGAGATCCTGAAGACTTTCCGGAACAAAGCTTTATTGCCCAAATATCTTACTATTTGTTAGCCACAGAAGAAATTTGTAATGTAATCTACAAATCAAAAAACCTGGACTCCATCCTGTTTGAAAAAGACAAATACAAATTCGACCTCGTCATTACCGATATGACAATTTATCCATGTGCAGTAGCCCCACTTCACGCTTTTCCCGGAATCCCGGTTGTGGGGGTGACACCGTTTTTGTTACCACCCTCGTTTTCGCACATGTTGGGCAACAACTTACAACCCGCGTATATTCCCCAATTCTTCTCCGGCTTCACTGAAAACATGAGTTTTATGGAGAGGGTTTATAATTTTTATATTACTTATGCTAATGAAGTGGCACAATATTTCTCTGAGAGAAGGTTCGAGGAACAGGCCATAAAGAAGTACGGCTCAGAACATGCCCCGTACATGAAGCAGGGCGACAGGATTTCCTTGTTGTTGGCCAACACCAATCCGTTGTTGGATTATCCTCAGCCTTTGCCTCCGAATATCATTCCAGTTGGAGGACTCCAAGCCAAGCCCGCAAAACAACTTCCTCAGGTAAAGAAATCAAAAAAAAAAAAAAAAGACGTAGTAATTAACCAAACTATTTACTTTTTATAAGGATTTGCAAAAGATTTTGGACGAATCAAAAAATGGAGTAATAGTATTTTCATTGGGCACAAACATGAGATCCGATAAAATGACACCTGAAAGAAGACAAACTCTTTTGGACGCATTCAAACAACTAAAACAAACCGTCCTGTGGAAATATGAAAGTGACATTGTGGACTTGCCCAAAAATGTCATCGTACGTAAGTGGCTACCTCAAAACGACGTAATTGGTAAGTCGAAACGCACCAACTAAGTTTTTTATACAAGAGCAATTTTGACCATTTTTTAGCCCACCCAAATGTGGTTTTGTTCATTGGACATGGAGGTGCTTTAAGCACCCATGAGGCATTGTACCACGGGGTCCCAGTCATAGGAATACCATTCTTCTTCGACCAAATCATCAATGTTAAAGCTTTGCAGGAAAAACAACGCGGTGCTTTACTGGTATACAAATCGATGACTACCAAACAAATCGTAGACACTATTCGAGAAGTCATTAATAATCCCATGTAAGATTGTTTAAGATTTTAATTATTGTGATTAATTTTGTTGTTTTAGTTACAAGAAGAACGTTAAGGATGTTTCAGAAAGATTTAGAAGTCTACCATTACAGCCACTGGATGCGGCAGTACATTGGGTGGAATACTCTTTAAAACACAATGGAACATCTTTCTTAAATCTGAAATCTCGACACATGAGCTTTTTACAATACACCTGCTTAGACATAGTTTTGTTTTTAGTTGGTATTGTATTTGCATTTTGCTGTATTGTTACGTTTTCTGTACGAAAATTTTTAAATTTTTTATGCCATAAATCCTCACAAAAAAAGAAAAATGATTAACAATTAACAAGTGAATATTAAACAATTTAATGCAAATTATATGTGGATGAAATGTATTAAAAGAAATTTGAGTTGTTTTTCCTATTTAATCTCAACATCTCAAACATCCATGTCCAAATAAAAATATTTTAATTATACATTATGTTTTTTTTGTACTAAGAGAGATTAATTTTTTTCTGTTAAAATACCATAAATAAAGCACCACTATCAGTTAATTGTGAGTTATCAGTTTCTGAATATTATTTGACATTAAATGTTGCTCAGTCAGTAGATTATCAAATGTGAGAATTAAGTACTTGCAAACAATTTGTCTATTACTATTTAATTCAACAATTGGGGTCATAACAACTACAGTCACATCGTGAACGTCTAACTAAGATGGCACGATTATTTTTATTATTGTTGGTGGTCAATTACGTTTACAGTGCGAACATTTTCTTTTACAGTCCGGTATGTTCAAAAAGTCACTTCATTTGGAATTATGCTCTAGTTAATGGATTAATTGCCAAAGGGCACAATGTTACATTTTTCGATTCCTTTTCTAAACAAATACCTGAAACTGATTTGTATCACCCTGTGGATTATAAATGTAAGTAACAATTTATTATATTACGATGAAATATTATACAATACATATAACTTTTAGACTTGGTCTTAGAAGGAGATGCGGAAGAATTTCCGGAAGGAAATATAGCGAAACAAATTCCACACTTCATGTTGTTAATGGAGGAAGTGTGTGAGTTCGTCTACAAATCCGAAAACTTGGACACAATCTTACAAAACAAAGACGAATACAAATTTGATATGGTCATTACCGACCTCACCATTTTTCCGTGTGGAGTAGCCCCACTTCATGCCTTTCCCGACATCCCAATTGTGGGTGTGACTGCATTTTTATTGCCGCCCGAGTACTCGCACGTTTTCGGCAACAATTTACAACCAGCATACGTTCCCCAATACTTTTCCGAATTGTCTGACGACATGAGTTTCATGGAGAGGGTGTACAATTTTTTGGCGACCTATGGAGCCGAATTGGTGTATTATTATTACTGGAACCAATTTGAGGAGGCGGCTAAGAAGAAATATGGCCCGGAACACGCACCATATATGAAAAACATTGATAGAGTATCTTTGTTGTTGAGCAACACCAATCCCTTGTTGGACTATCCTCAGCCGTTACCCCCGAATATTATTCCAGTTGGTGGGCTTCAAGCTAAACCAGCAAAGAAACTTCCACAGGTAAAAACTAAAGATAGTTTTATTTGAGTTAATTTGAGGTCATAAATTTTAATAGGATCTGCAAAATATTTTGGACAATTCAAAGGATGGAGTAATAGTATTTTCGTTGGGCACAAACATGAGATCCGACAAACTCACACTTCAAATAAGACAAACTCTTTTAAACGCATTCAAACAACTAAAACAAACTGTTTTATGGAAATTTGAAAGCGACATTGAAGGCTTGCCCAAAAATGTCATCGTACGTAAATGGTTACCTCAAAACGACGTAATTGGTAAAATGAAAATAAGGCTGTACGTTATAGAGGATGAAACTTTAGTATTTTTGTAGCACATCCAAATGTTGTTTTGTTCATCGGACATGGAGGAGCTCTAAGCACTCAAGAAGCTTTGTACCACGGGGTACCTATTATAGGAATACCCTTCTTCTTCGACCAAATCATCAATGTTAAAGCTTTGCGTCGGAGACAACGCGGCGCTCTTCTAGATTACAAAACGATGAGTACCAAACAAATCGTAGACACCATTCGGCAAGTCATTGAAAATCCTATGTAAGTTTAATTAAGATTTTACTAATTTAATTAAAAACATAATTGATTGAATATGTTTTAGATACAAGAAGAATGTTAAGGAAGTTTCGGAAAGATTCAAAACTCTGCCATTAAAGCCATTGGATGCGGCAGTACATTGGGTGGAATATTCCTTAAAACACAACGGAACATCCTTCCTAAATCTTAAATCCCGTCACATGAGTTTCTTACAATATACCTGTTTGGATGTAGTTTTATTTCTCGTTGGAGTTGTTGTTGTAATTTGCTTCATTGTTATGTACTTTGTTAGTAAAATTTTAAATCTATTTTATAATAAATCTACACACAAAAGAAAACATGAATAGTAGAAATGTTATATCAATTCTGGTTATCAAACCCGATTGTGAACTGTTGTCTATAAACCTAACCTAACCTATTAATAACTAATTTATTATTAAATTATTAAAATTTATTGATTTTAATGCATTTTTATTTATTCCCCACACCATTATACACACAAACAATCATGCACAATTAACACATGAAACGCAATGATAATTGAGTCGCAATTTATCTAATGCAGTTTAAGTCAATAATTGATGCACAACATTCTCAATTGCGTCGACGATGCAGCCATAAAATGATGCTATCGATATTGTGGTTGCTGTTCAATTTCACCTACAGTGCAAACATTTTTTTTTACAGTCCGCTATGTTCAAAAAGTCACAGCATTTGGAACTATGCTTTAATTAGCGGGTTAAATGCCAAAGGACACAATGTAACATTTTTCGACGCATTTTCAAAAAATAAACCCGAAACTGATTTGTATCATCCTGTTGATTATGAATGTAAGTAACATTTTATTTTAATTTAATGTAATGTTTAATAGAATCAATATTTTAAGAAAATTTATTGTGTTATATTTGTAGGTGTTATTACTAATGCATATGAAGGTTAAACTAATGAGTGTGTAAATCATCTTTTTAGATTTGACTACACTTCAATATCTTACATAATTTATTTATTTTTAAACAAAAAACGTATCCGGTGGATTACCTTAAAATACTAGTATATTACAAGAATATATAGTTTACATAAAAGTAAATTTAAATTCGTACACAAACACAAATGATGCCAACATTTACATTCTTATTTATAGATACATGTGTATCTAAATTACTTTGGGTTTATTAATATTCTTTATTTTTATGTATTTTTACGCTTATTATCCTTCAGTATTTTGTTATTCGTAAGTTGTTTACATTATTAAACCATATAATTCTATGATATAAATTTAGAAGTGAGTTAACAATATTCACTCAATTGAATGGACTTTAATTGAGACATTGTATTATATACAATTGGTGCACCAAACCCTCATTCAGTCCTTGACGTGTTGCGCTTCATTAATTCAAAATTGAACGGATATACTTTCAATTATGTTTTTTATGCACGAAGCAAAATAAATTTTAAACTTTAATTAAGGAAAATATTAATATTGCAGAGGATTTAATGGTTTGATAAATTTAAAAGATTATAAGTTATTATTATTAATTACATGTTTTATTTTGTTCTAGATTTTGCAATAACAGGAGACCCTGAAGACTTTCCGGAGCAAAGTTTTTTCGAACAAATTTCTTATTACTTGTCAGCGACGGAAGAAATCTGCGACTTAATCTATAAATCGGAGAATCTTGATTCAATTTTGCAAAATAAAGAGCGATACAAGTTCGATCTGATAATCACTGACATAACAATTTATCCATGTGGTGTGTCTCCACTTCATGCCTTTCCCAAAATACCCGTTGTGGGGATGACTCCGTTTTTGTTACCACCCGAGTTTTCTCACTACATTCCCCAATACTTATCTGGTTTAACTGAAGACATGGGTTTTATGGCGAGGGTGTACAATGTTTATGCTACTTACGGAGGAGAATTGGCCTACTATTATTTCAGAAGCAGGTTCGAGGAGCAGGCTATAAGGAAATGCGGCCTCAAAAACGCTCCCTACATGAAAAACGGTGACAGGATTTCCTTGTTGTTGGCCAATACCAATCCGTTGTTGGATTATCCTCAGCCTTTACCACCGAATATAATCCCAGTTGGAGGACTTCAAGCTAAACCCGCAAAAAAGCTTCCACAGGTAAAGAAATCTCTATTTTTAAGTGTTTTTAGAAGCACAAACTTAAGAAATTCGAATGATTTAACCAAACTATTTACTTTTTTTAAGGATTTACAAAAAATATTGGACGATTCAAAAGAGGGAGTAATAGTATTTTCGTTGGGCACCAACATGAGATCCGACAAACTCACACCTGAAAGAAGAAAAACTCTTTTTATGGAAATTTGAAAGTGACATTGAGGACTTGCCCAAAAATGTCATCGTACGTAAATGGTTACCTCAAAACGACTTACTTGGTAAATCAAGACATACCATCTGAGTTTTTATTCGCAGAGTAATTTTCTAGTACATCCCAATGTTGTTTTGTTCATCGGACATGGAGGAGCTTTAAGCACCCAAGAGGCATTGTACCACGGAGTTCCAATCATTGGAATGCCATTTTTCTTTGACCAAATCATCAATGTTAAAGCTTTGCAAGGAAAGCAACGCGGCGCTTTACTGGACTACAAAACAATGACCACTAAACAAATCGTAGACACTATTCGGGAAGTCATTAATAATCCCATATAAGCTTGTTTAAGATTTCACTTAATCATTACTGATTGAATGTGTTTTAGATACAAGAAGAACATTAAAGAAGATTCAGAAAGATTTAATAGTTTACCTCTAAAACCACTGGACGCAGCAGTACGTTGGGTGGAATATTCTTTAAAACACAACGGAACATCTTTCTTAAATCTGAAATCACGTCAAATGAGTTTTTTACAATACACATGTTTAGATGTAGCCTTATTACTAGTCACCATAGTTGTTATAGCTTGTTTGGCCGTTCTGATTTCAGTCCGCAAAGTTCTAAAACTGTTTTGTAATAAGTCCGCACATAAAAAGAAACGTGATTAATAAAAAAATACTAATTAAACCGCTTTTTTCTTGTGAGAATCAACAGGTTGTTGGGCTGATGCGATTATAAACGACACCACCGTTCCAACAACCAAAAAAACGAAAAAAGGAACGTAATATGTGAGTGTGTTCAATTATACGTTTCGGAAATGTATCTAGACACGGATAATTTTTGTGAGTGGCGCTTTGTCGGGCCGCAGCGGCGCCACAGCTGTATTATTTGGGATAATTTCATGATTTGATGGGTTGTCGTCCCCCTTTTTCGAAATACACAAGACGACTGTCACCACACGAAGGACACTGAACGATAATGTCATGGAAATTACTATAATGACAGTGTATGAATGTTCGCCAGTGTTTATTTCCAGTTTTAAAAACGTTTCAGGTAAAAATATCATCGTAAAATTGTAACTCAAGTATCGGAGCATTTCCAGAATGTTATCGAAGAAATTTGGTCGATTACAGTTTAGTTTTTTTGTGCGTGCCACATTCATATCTGGAGTGGAGACAAAGGACGGCGGTGACTTCAACGAGACGGCGAGAACAAAGAAGCGGCGCGTCCATCGGGTTGTGCAGGGCGAAAAATTAAGGACAAACAAGCGAACAAACAGTGACGGTGGTTTTTTTTCGGCGGCGTCGGCGGCGACAGAGACGGTGATGGCTCGACGAGGCGCCCAACGAGCACGGCGTCGCAGCGCCTGCCTGACGGACGTCGCCGTCGCCGTCGCCGTCGGCACACAATCGCGGATGATTGTTTCGGTCTCTTCCTGCGCCGCACGTCGGTAATTCGTTGCGATGTTGTTGTTTATTCCGTTCGGTTCTGGTGCCGGATTCAGTTGTCGATGACGCAAACTGTTTACGATTTTTATTCGGCGTTAGTTACATCTTTTGTTAAGAGCTACTCGGACAAACATCCATGGGTTTGACATTCCTTTGTCTCACAGTCAGTAGGATGTTATTGTTTACATTATCTCACAATATTTATAATAAGTTCAGTTTCAAAAGTCTGCACCATCCTCTTAATCATGAATTTACCCGTTTAAGTTTAATTCAAGTTGTATAACATAACAACCATTAATTGTTTTTGTATTAAAACAATTAAAACGCAGCTTAAAATGCAAACAATTTCATCCTTATCACAATTTCAATCAGAAAGAAGCATTTTGTAGCGTATCGCTAAACATTCAATGAACTTCAAAAATCGTAAAAATGCTAAGATATTCATTGACTAATGAAATTTGTTTACGAATAATCTTTGTTCATAAGAAAAGTTTGTCACATAAGCAAATTGCTCAAATATTAAACATACATCACTGTATGGTTGATTGTACTACTCAACGATGCAATGAAAAATATTCTATAGAATTTAGACCTCCTTTTGAGAAATAAAAGAATAACTTTTAGCAGCTTTAGAAGCCATTATCAACCTACATTCTATCAACTCATTACAATTGCAACCATCAGAAAAGAGAGTTGCCAGTTGAATACGATCTAGAAAACCTTTAAGAGTTATTTTTATCAATTTACCCCAATGATCAAATGTTCTTTTTTCTTTTTTCGAACGAAAAGAGGGTAGGATTGGTGAGTGACGATCGTCGTATTGGAACCTGGAGAAAAAAAGGAGCACAACAAGGACCAGTTGTTGCCAGTGATTCCATATACGACTGGAAGTGTCATGTATTGGAAGGGAATCAAGTATAGAAGAAGAACTGCATTAGTAGATGTTCCTGTCCCAATGTCTTATATAGATCTTATAATTTTGTCTTATTGTACAACCAATACGACCACATCGAACTCTCCGGACGTTCTTAGAGAAGGTCAAATTGAAAGAATAGAGTGGCCATCACTTTCCCCGGGTATGAATCCAATTAAGAAAGCATGGCGCCGTTTAAATCCTCCCATGAGTATTCCGGAGCAACTAAAGACTACAGTTGAAGAATGGATATGAATAAATATTCATCAAGAATTAATTGATAATCTAATTATCGTTTCTGATAATAAAGTTTATTCATAATGACAGTATTTGTGTTAAGTCATCTCTTATTGGAACATAAAAGAATTAAAGTGGGCTAAATATTCCTTTATAGAACAGCTTAACTTAATTATTCGCCAGAATAGTATACATAACCTCACATTTTATAACAAACTGACCAAGTTTAATCTTACTTACCTCTTTCGACAATGTGTCAAATCTTGAATAAAATCTTATTTCTGTGATATAAATAATTGTTTTCTTGATTTTTTTTTGTAATTACTGCCCTACAATTTATTTGACTTATGCTATTTTTATGCAGTTATTGGAATGTATTATTGGAAATAAATGGTTATTATCTTTAATAAATGCTAAAAATAAACAACAAAAAAAGTAATGTTTCCGCCCGGGATCGAACCGGGGACCTTCCGCGTGTTAGGCGGATGTGATAACCACTACACCACGGAAACCATCTGTTAAACATTCACATTTCAATATATAAAAAGTAAGCGATTTTATTATTTATTAAATAATAAATTAATTAGTAATATAAAAATGTAATAAAAATGTTAAAATGAAACAACTAGCAATTAAAAAAAAACTTTAATCGCCTTAATTTAACAGTCTTCTTCTGTATCTTTTATCCATCCGCTTTAAAAATTTGTAAACAGGTTTATTAACCAGTTCTTTAACATTATTCCCCCAAATAAAGTCTGCATGATGAAAATGGTCATCTTTAATCTGATAGTAGTAAATTATGTTTGGTATTTCACGAAAATATTTCAGTCTCGCCTAAAATTTTTAAATTAATTAACGTCAAAAGTCTTTATTATGCTTACTTCATCCGTTGTTTCAAAGTCTGCTTTTCCTTCAAATATTGCAACTGGGGCGGTGCACTTAGATAAATCGTACAATGGAGGGTAAACGGAATTGTATACTTGTAAGTTTTTATCTGGTCCATAATCGTAGTGTGTAAATTCTCCTAAAAGGTGTAAAATGTTAAATTTAAAACAATTTCATTATTGTTGTATTACCGGTTTCCATCATTTGAAAGTAATGAATTAATTGCCTGACTGAAGCACCTGCAGGAGCATTTCTGAA
Organism: Aethina tumida; assembly: GCF_024364675.1. Classification (NCBI taxonomy): domain Eukaryota; kingdom Metazoa; phylum Arthropoda; class Insecta; order Coleoptera; family Nitidulidae; genus Aethina; species Aethina tumida. Next base: position 13,749,390 of record NC_065437.1, on the reverse strand, counting down.
TATTATCGGGGTAAATGTCTAAAAAACTATAATTTAGAGTAAATATTTTTTGAAATATTATTAAAATACATTGTTAAAGCTGTAAAAGGACAAATCCTCGGCACCCAAAAGATTTAAAATTTTCCCGCATAAATCCGCAGTCCAATTTTCTAGGCCACAAAATACTTTTAGACTTGACAAAAATTCTTCGTTGTCTGGCATTATGTATCTTATGTTCAAAATCTTCAAAATTGCCTAAAAAATAGAATAGTTAAAATAAATTTTAGTTAGGATTGAGACTGTCACATCATAAGAAGCAAAAAAATATATAATTTAAAAGTGTGTGACATATGTGTGACTAACTTGGATTTCCCTATGATATTTCCCTGCGAAATCCATAAAGGGCACGTGCAAGTCCTTCAGAAACATGGCCATGGCGAATTGAACACCTACGATAATTTTTTCGTTGTATTCTGGTTTATCTGAGGTCGTTACGAAATAAGTAGTCGTTCCTTGCGAGTGTCCTATATAAATCAGTTTCTCATGTTTAGTCACGTTCAAAATAAAATCTATGTTCGATGGTATGTCATACACTCCAACCTCGTGCCATCTAAAATTGAATCGCTTAGTTAACACATAGCTTGGATGACTCAATTTTACCCAAATTCCCAATATTCTGGGTCTTTTGTGGCGTCCAGAAACTTGTGTTTCCTTGAATGAGTGGTGCCCCTCTGGTTCATGAGCCAAATGTCGAAGCCTCGATCGGCTAAATAATAGGCGATCGCATCGTTCTCACCCAAAATCAAAAAGTTTTCGGAACAACCACCCGTTCCAGGTACAAAAAGGATCGGGGTACCCACAACGGTTGAATTTTTTCCGTGTGGAATTCGGAAGGTTGTCAGAATGTATCCGTCTTCCGTTTCTATTGTATATTTTTCTAAAGGGTAGCCGTATTTTGCCATTAAATCGCCCTGTTTTACCAATAAATTATCTGACGTAAATTAAAGAAGAACAAATCACTTACTATTGATAGATCAATATCAGGGTGAGGCTTCAGTAACAAATGTGCATTTCCCATCAACAGACCAAATAAAACACATGCGAACCACTTCATTGTAAGATATATTTTGAGACTGTTTACAATATTGTTGTGGACCTTGTACGGTTTTTTAAATGAACCTCCACATCCAATAAATAAAGTTTTAATCATTATAAATTTACCAATTTTAACTGTGTTTTGTAATCGTATGAAAAGCATTCTTGTCACCTTAATTACATAAATTGATCAATGTAATAAAGCCATACCTAAATGCATTGACACTATTACAACCTCGTGTGCCTTGTAAAGTGTATTCATTAATTAACTATTAACAGATGTTTTTTAAAATTGTAATTAAAGTTTATTTAATAAACACATTTAATTAACCCTTGGTGTTTATACTTTGTGAATTTAATTTTGAAATAACACATCATCACCTATTTGTCCCATTCATTATTAATCTATTATGTTCAACTTAAGTATCAGTTTCAAAAGCCTTGCACCTTTCTCTGAATGATAAATATACTTGTAGAGGTGCTGCAGTTTCATTCTTATTACAATTTTAATTAGAAAAAACATTTAATGATTTTCAAAAATCGTAAAACTTAATTAGTTAGTTAATGAATATCCTGATATTCATTAACTAACTAAATTCGTTTTACGAATAATCGTTTTTCACGAGAAAGGTTTGTAACATAGGCAAATTGCTCAAATATTGAACATTCATCAATGTACGGTTACGAACACATTCAACAACGCAATGAAAGGTTTTCCATAGAAACTAGATCTCGTAGGGGACAAATGACAGTCAAGAGAAGTATATAGTTTAAATGGTTATGAGAAATAGGTTGGGAATTATTAGTAGCTTTAGAGTCATTATCAGTCTATATATTACCAATTCATTAGGAATGCAACCATCAGAAAAAGGATTCTTACTAGTCGATTACAATCTAATAAACCTTTATGAGTGCCTAGGCTACTTCTGAAAGACACAGATCATCAAAGTTGTAATGAGAACATCTTCATCAAAATTGGCTTTTACCTTTATGGTCAAAGGTTCTTTTTTTCGAACGAAAAGAGGATAAGATTGGTGAGTGATGATCGTCGAATTGAAGTCTGGAGAGTAAGAGGTGCACAGCAATGACTGTTATCAGTGGTATTCCATAGAAACTAAACCTCGAAGGAAACAATTGTCAGTCAAGAGAAGTAATAGTTTAAATGATTATGAGAAATAGATTGAGCACTGTTAGCAGCTTTAGAAGTCATTATCAGCCTACATATTACCAATTCATTAGAATGTAACCATCAGAAAACGGATTGTTACTAGTCGATTACAATCTAGAGGACCTTTATGAGTGCCTAGGCTACTACTAAAAGACATAGATCGTCAAAGTTGGAATAAGCTCCTCTTCATCAAAATTAGGTTTTACCTCAATGGTCAAAAGTTCTTTTTTTGAACGAAAAGTGGATAAGATTGATGAGTGATAATCGTCGAATTGAAGCCTGGAGAGGAAGATGTGCACAGCAACGACTGTTTTTCACTGGTATTTCATAGAAACTAGACTTCGAAGGGAACAAATGTCAGTCAAGAGAAGTGTATAGTTTAAATGATTATGAGAAATAGGTTGAGCACTGTTAGCAGCTTTAGAAGTCATTATCAGTCTACATACTACCAATTCATTAGGAATGCCATCTGAAACGGGATTGTTACTAGTCGATTACAATCTAGAAGGCCTTTATGAGTGCCTAGGCTACTATTAAAAGACACAGATTGTCAAAGTTGGAATGTATACATCTTCATCACCATTGAGGTAAAAGCCAATTTACCTCAATGGTGAAAAGTTCTGTTTTCGAACGAAAAGAGGATAGGATTGGTGAGTGATGATCGTCGAATTGAAGCCTGGAGAGGAAGAGTTGCACAGCAATGACTCACTGTTATTAGTGAAATGGTTCCACATGCAGAAGGTAGTGTCTTATTTTGGAGTAAAAAACTAAATGAAAGGTACACGTTCCTCTATCATAAAGGCTGGATAAATTTACAGATCTTATAATTTGATTTATTGTGCTGGTTGTTACAGAAGGTGAAATTGAAAGAATGGAGTGGCCACTTCTTTTCCTGGATAGGAATCCAATTGAGTTTAATTAGGTGCCGGTTAAACCCTCCTATAAGTATTCCAGACCTACTACAGGCTCCAGTTGAAGAATGGAATAATATCTCTCAAAAATTTGTTGATAATCTAATGCATAGGCTTTTAAATTCTTTCTTACAAAGCAAAGGTACTAAATTAAATTTTTAACTTATATTGTTATCGTTTTTGATAATAAAGTTTGTTGATGATAAAGGTATTCTAGTAATATTTTTTTAAGTGTGTATAGGGGTTAATTTTTATTGAAATCAAATTGTAGTGTGGTGGAAGACTGAAACCAAGATAAATTAGATATACTAAAAGGCAGATGGTAAAAATTTAGTTTTTGTAAGGTAGTAGAAAGTAAAATCATTGTTATTTCAAGAAAGAGAGAAGTGTAATAGGCCTTTATAATTTTACACACAGTACAACAAGAGAAGATGACGGACAGCAAATGATTCATATACAAGGACGAGTGACGAGCGGATGGGGGTTGGTGAGTGCAGAAGTGGCGACGAACGGGGGCCGATGAATTTTTCGGAAAACATGTTTTCGCCGAATGAATAAACAATGATTCATTGGAGTTAATTCGGTTGTTTTGAATCTACGGACTCCGGCAGTGGTGGTGCCGCGTGTCCTGGCCCCGTTTATTGAAACAGGAGGGCGGAGGCACCAGAGGTCTCCGGTCGTGTGGAGCCGGAGTCCACTCCAGTCCCGACGGCAGACGGCTCTCCCGCTCTCCCTGTTCCTTGTTTATGTCCGCGGGACGACGATATTAATAATACACGCGAACATCCGAGCTTTATGGTTTTGCTCCTATACGCCGTTTTGCATTTCCGCAGTCTATCCGACCGGAACCGAGCCAGATCTCGGGACGCCACACTGTTCGGCAGGCTCCAGTCGTCCCGATGTTTATTGCACGCATTGTTTCTCTTATTCCCTCAACTGAGCCGTTCGTTAGGGGCATGTATAATGTTTCCACAGCAAAATCCCCAATTACCACAAGCAAATCAAAGGACGATACCGAACGGCGTCACCATTATTAAAGACGACAATGATACAAGAAACATTTCGCTTCTTGGCGCCGGATATAAATGGTCGGGTTCATAATCGGCAATAACATAAACTTTTTCGCACATCAATCAAGCGTAGAAAAAGAACGGGGGGCCGCGTGTGGTGCACGTCACGCCGTGCATCCTTATTAATTTGACAAAAAGACGAAGGGGCAAAGAATCTCGGCATCAGCGTCGGTCCAACTCCGACGCCGTCCCAGTGGTGGCGGCGCGGCGTCCCGTCGCCCCGTGTGGACGACGCCTGCAACTTTCTAGAGGGGACGAAGACGCCGTCATCATCTTCCCCCCGAAAAGAAAACCGCAGGGACCGGCCATCATTTATTTACTGATTGTGTTATTTGTTTGTGTTTTTCACTTTGGCGTCGCGCTTATTGGCCGTCGCGGCGTCGACGATGCGCCAATCTTTCAGACGCCGGTACACCGAACAATTATGTTTTATATTAATTTATCTCCGCTCGTTTCGACGTGCTTTTTGCCACTACTAATTACTTTATTTACTGCCCGATTTAATATCGCCGTCCGACTAGGTTGACGCACTGTTTTGTCTGGCAATTTAAATTCAACTTTAGGGACTCCACGTCTAATAGTGTTGGAAATAATTTGACTTTTCGATTCTTATAAGATACTAATATTTTTTAGATATTGAAAATGTCCATTTTAAGTTTTTTGTCTCCTCGAATAATTGGCAGAGCTGAAAAATTCACTGAAAACCCATTCACTGATTGGTTCACTGAATGGGTTTTCAAAATTATTGCATATTTTTTTATAATTCAAAAAATAAATATGAATAAAATTACTTTTTGATTTTTGCATATTAAGTTAATTTTTAGAAATTTTTGACAATCTTTTCATATCATTTTTTTAATGTTGTATCTTCTTGAATATTGGACAGAGCTGCACATTTCTTTTTATTTTTTTGGTAAACTTTTTATAAAACTCTCAATTTTTAATTTTAAATTTGTTTGTCTTATTTAATATTGTATAACACATTATTCGAATAATGTGAGTAGATTTATTTTTATATTTATACATATTACAAATATTTTTTTGTACACTGATAAAGTGGATAAATCTTTCATACCAATTTTTTTATTATTTTTTGATTTTTTGACTGAGTGAAAATATATATTTTTTTCGAAAACTTTTTATAAAATATTATATTATTTTCAATTCGAAACTTTTTAAATCTTATTTGTCCACTGAATAATTTTTTTTTAGTGTTGTCATGAAAATTATTGTATAATACTTCTTTTCATAATTTGAAAAATGTGAATAATCGTACTTTCAAATTTTTACATATTAGTATATTTTTATTTATCATTTTATATATTTTTTTTATTTCTTTGTCATTTTGAATATTTGATAGAACGGAAAATTTCCTTTTTCTGTAAACTGTTTATAAAACCTTCCATTTTTGAAGTGAAAACTTCTTTAGCTGCCTTAGGCCCTTTTTGTAGGCGCAGTGTGCTGTGCGCCTTTGACACTTTTTGGATGTATGAAATCTCGTGCGTTAGTGTGACCGACATGCTTATATATCTGTAGCTATAAACTTAACGTGTAGTGCAGTGTGTATCTTATAAGTGAAATTGAATGGATTTAGTAAAAAATTTATTTAAATATGTCCAATGATCGAAAACTCTACAAGACATAAAATGACAATCGATGCCGCTTTTACGTAATACTTAGATAAATTTGAATCAAACATTTTCATTTCTTACTTTAGTTACCATAAGCCTATTGTATCTTTTTTAGAACAAAATGAAATAATTGAAAGTACAAAAAGTTTAAGTATTGTCCAAATTAATGATGACAATGATGCAAACAATTAAAATAATGTTAAAAATCAAGTACATTGAAATTTAAGTAAATACAAATACTATCCATAAATAAAATGATTGTATATTAATTGTTATTTCAATTGAATTGTATTTATTTTATCACATGATCTTGTACAGCCCGTAATATATTTAAATAAAAAAAAATTGTTGCTCGGAGTGTCAATAGATGTGGAAGTCAGATTGATGTTGATAAATTTAATTCAAACATGAAATTTCAAATTTTAATACTAAAAGTTCTAAGTTTTCTTTTCTATCGGCAGTCTCTATACCTGCCAACTTAATATTTTTTTTATTTGAAACTTTAAATTTTTGGGACTTGTTTGATAATGGATTTTCAAAATTTCAATAATATAATAATAATTAAATAAAATAATAAAGATTTTTACATATGACATATTTTTTGTACGCTGGAAAAATGGATCTAGGTCAACTTTTAGAAATATTTTATAAACCTTTCATATCAATTTTTTTTTGTTTTTTATGTCAAATATTTGGGAAAGCCGTAAATTATATGTTTTCCATAAACTGTTTAAAAAACCGTCCATTTTCAATTTGACAGTTTTTAAATTCTATTTGATCTACTGAATAATTTTTAAACCTCGTTTAAAATTACATCTAATTTTCTTCTTACACGATTTTTTTATACGAACTTGATTTAACATGAGTTAAAAAGAAGAAACCTCTGTTTTTACACGAATTGTTTTGTTGTAACAAGGTGAATTTTAATTTTTTTAAATATATTTAACGAATTAAAAACTCTAACAACGAGTTTTCAATATTGTTACACCTAATTCTCTTTATGCACCAATTTTTTGAAAATGTGTCTATCGTTTGAAAAACAAAAAAATTTAAAATATTGATATTTTAATAACACTATTAAAAATGGATCATTCTTTAAAAATTACAATAAAATTTAAATGAATATGTGTTGAAACATTCATTAATAATTTATTTCAAATAAATTGGCTTTAATTTTTACATTTATTTACATACATTTGACAAATAGTTTCATGTTAGTTACACCAATTTTAAAATTAATTTTAAGGAATACAATGTGCAATGTATTTTCCATTAAATCATTGTGAAATGTGTTCATTTAAAAAAAGCCTGTAAAACAATACACAACAAAAAGCCCAAACATTCTTAATAAACAACAAGTTTAAATAGACAACTCATTAAGTGCAGAGGAAAAGTTAGACGGAGACCAATAAAACTCTCGGACAAAACAGACCCATTTATTCTTGCGTTCCGTGTTTTCGTTTTGCTGCAAACTGCCAATATGCATAATTTTCGATAAGTTAGCGTTCCGTGTAGCACAGTATAATGGACGTGGATGGGATAACGTTGTCCGTTGTCCTGGCATTATGATTTGTTTTGTACGGACAATGCCAAATCCTTCGATTTATTTGTCTGCCTCAGTTTTTAGATGTTATTTTAGACGTCCGGCACTGTTTTAATATTCTGGATTTGTTGTATTAGCTGGGAATCCTAAAGGTTTTGTTTATTTTGTTCAGAAACGTTATTTTCTTTACTTGGTGCAACTGCACGGAGTCCATCCCTGCCGCCCCACTTGAATCCTTACAACAATCCCCGGATCGTCGACATCCACCAGGTGACCTAAGCGGTGCGTGTCCCCGTATCGACTTTTCCATAACCGCCTCCAAAATACGGCCCCCACGTCACCGCGTGCCGATCCATACGGATTCGATCCCGCGATGGGCACGTTCCACCCAGTATTGCGGAAACGGTAACGAAAGCGACAGCAGGAGTAACAGCGTATCGTTTCTAATCTCAAGTGCCTTGACCTCCGGCAGAACGGACTCAACGCAACGGTGCGGTCGTCCGTCGTTGTTTAGTAGCGAGTGGTGCCGTCACAATGTCAGATCGCACGTTCCTCGGACTCGATTTGAGCACACAACAGGTACGTTGTTTGTTATCCCGATAGTGTTATCAGTCCTGGGTCCTTGCGACACCGGTCTGGACATGCGCGAACCGTGCAAAATTCTCGACCACCTGTTGGTGATGATTCATGCGGTGTTTCGGTGGATGTGTCAGGTATTTTTAAGTCCGCGTCCGGCTGCACTTCTACGGGGAAGTGGAACGGTTTTGAATAAATTAGTTGTGTCGATAACAAATAATTATTGCGATGTGGGTCATTTGTTGACGCTTATTTGGAATATGTGTTGGTTTACTGAATGGACTATACACCAAGCTTTTCATTAAAAACTTAATTCAAGAATTAAAATTATTCCCACAATTAAAACTAACATGTTTGGTGTCTTTTTAGGTGGTGTTTTATGTTTACTAATTATGAGTACTTGTTTAAGATTACCGGTTTCTGTAACAAAATTTAATTATCCATTAAACTAGTAAATTTAAATTCAAAAACATATTTTATAATGTGTGTGAAAATTCTTATACATATATATATATATATATATATATATATATATGTGTGTGTGTGTATAATTTAAGATAAATGTAAATAAAATAATGTGTATTATAGAATTAAAATTCTCATAATATAAGGAAAACATGCTATATATTAACTAATTGTTTAAATATTCATGACTAATATGTTTACACAACTGTTTTTCGGATAAATATGCAACTTATAAAAAATGTATAAATGCTTAAAACAATTATATAAGAAAATTACTATTATAAAACACTTTATATTTCAACATCCATCATTTTATTACTGGAAATATATCAGAAATATTTTTATGATAACTGTGAAAAATATCATAAACTAAATCCGACAACGCAATATGGATAAAATAAATATACTATGATTAATTATAAACGAAGATAATACTCGTCAAGTGTGTTAATAAAGCCGGTCATTTATATTAAGAGATAAACAATTAATTTGGCAATTATTTAATTTAATTATCCCCAATTCATTATATTAAAATAATAAACATACATACAGTTTGGCCCATATGAAAGTGGTACACCCCTATAAATTTTTATATTATGACCTATTTTATGAAACTTTTTTTTCAATTATAAAGCATGAAATTATGTACTTATGGCCCAAAACCAAAAGCTACATGGTAATTTTTTAGGCAAAAAATCAAACAAGCAATATTTTTTATAAAAAATTAAAAATCATAATCTCTTTATGAATGTATTTTTTTTTAATCAAATAATATGTCATAAACTTATTTTTCAAGAATATTGGAATATTATAGATGAGATAAAATAGTCAGTTTCAAAAGGATATGCCACTAAATAATGAAATAATAATTACGAATAATCTTTCTTCACGAGAAGGGTTTGTCACATAGGTAAATTGCTCAAAAATTGATCGCCATATGATTACGAGGATCATTCTACGACGAAATAAAAAGGGTTGCGTAGATCTCGATACGGATGTTCAAGGGTGGCAAATGACAGCCAAGACAGGTTCAGAGTTTAAACGGTTATGAGAAATAGGTGAATAACTGCTAGAAGCATTAGGAGTCATTATCAGGCTAGATACCACCAACTTATTTCGAATGCAACCATCAGAAGAAGGACAGTTGCTAATCGATTACGATCTAGAAGACCTTTAAAAGTTCCTAGGCTATCAATTATACACAGAACATCAAGGTTGGAATGGGCCCATGTTCCCCATCAAAATTGGCTTTTGCTTCATTGATCAAATGTTCTGTTTTTCAAACGAAATGATGATAGGGTTGGTGACTGGTGATTGTCCAATCTGATTCTGGAAAGAAAGGGGTGCAACCACTGTTGCCTTAGAAAAAGTGAATTTGAAAGAATGGTGTGACGATTACATTGCCTTTATATGAACCCAACTAAGCTTATATGGAATTACTAATAAATATTTCAGAGCTACTACAGACTGCGGTTCTAAAATGGAATAATATTTCTCAATAATTTATTAGTAATTTAATAAGATCTATTCAAATGCTTCATTACAAAGCAAGGATGGAAATACAAGCTACCAAATTAAATTGTTAACTTATATTATTATCCTTTTTGGTAATAATATTCGTTGATAATGAAGGTATTACATTTTCAGGAATGAATATAGTATAATAACAAATTTTTGTTTGTTTAATTTTATATTAAAGTGTTTCAAGACTTTTGAAGTGTATTTCTTTAAAAAGTAAATTATGCATCCAATAGTACCTAATTTATTTTGATAGGAAAAAAATAACTGAGTTGAAACTACGAAAACTTCAAATTCTATTTATTTTCATCATTTGAGTAAGTTTTACAATAACAACTTCAAAATCTACAAGCAAGTTTTACATTTTTAATCGATGATTTATTTACTTACAAACATTTCAAGTTAGTAGACCAAGGTCAGACAAGAAAAGGAAATAATGTAATGACGAAAAAACGAAAATTTAAACTTTATATATATATCGTTCAGATAAGAAACCAACGATAAATATCACCATTCGGTCGACTTTGGATAAATAATAAATAATAGTAATAAATTTTAATTCATAAGAGAATTAAATTTGATATTATTTTTGTTGTTTTAGTTAAAAGCTGCTGTGGTTGATGATAAATTAGAGATAATCCATCAGGCATCAGTAATTTTTGACTCCGATCTACCGGAATTTCGGACACAAGGCGGCGCCGTTATTGATAAAAGCACTCCGAGATGCATAACGGCGCCCACGATAATGTTTGTCAAAGCCCTCGACATGGTAATGGACCGTTTGACCGTTGCGGGTGTCGACTTCTCCAAAATCGCTGCCGTTTCTGGAAGTGCACAGGTATTCGATCTAGAGATAGTTTTAATTGATCTGTCTTCATGGAACCGATTTGTGCCGTTAAAATTCTGCGGTTGACATGCATTTATTTTATGTGATTGTTGGAATTGCCGTGGTTTGTGTTACTGAAAAATTTGTTAATTTCTGATAGCAACACGGATCAGTTTTCTGGCAAAAAGGCGCCGAAAAACTGCTCAATAATTTAAATCCGAGTGAGTTTCTACATCTCCAACTCTCCACAAGTTTCTCGATAAATCAGAGCCCCATTTGGATGGATTACAGTACAACGAAACAATGTAAACAACTCGAAGAAGCCGTTGGTGGGCCAGAGGTAAAAACTTACAACAAATTCAACATCTTTTATTAATATATCTGTTTTCGTTGAAAGAAATTGGCTGAAATCACCGGTTCTCGAGGGTACGAAAGATTTACAGGATCTCAAATCGCCAAAATAGCCCAAACAAAACCAGACGCTTTTAAAGTTACAGAAGTAAACAACAATATATTGATATTTTATGAAAATACAACACATTTATATTTTAGAGGATTTCTTTAATTAGTAGCTTCCTGACATCACTATTTCTGGGCAAAATTGCCCCTATTGATATATCGGATGGATCTGGTATGAATCTGTTAGACATCAAAACAAAAAAGTGGAATACTACTCTTTTGGAAGTGTGTGGCAAAGATGTTTTGGGTAAACTGGGTGAAGAGGTTGTGCCTTCGAACGCAAATCTTGGGAAAATCTCTAATTATTACGTGGAAAGATACGGCTTCAGTCCCGAATGCAGAGTTATTGCAGGAACTGGCGACAATCCAGCATCCCTTATAGGTAAAATTAATTAATCACGTTCTTAATCAATTAGCACTAAATTGAAATTTTAGGCATGAGATTGCAGGACGGTTGGGTGGCAGTAAGTCTCGGAACAAGCGACACAGTCTTCTTGTGGCTGAACGAACCAAAAGTTGTCTTGGATGGACATGTTTTATGTAATCCAGTCGATCCTAATGCTTATATGGCTTTGCTTTGGTAAGATTATTTTGTAACTTCTAATTTTGTTATTAATCGATTCATTTCAGTTTCAAAAATGGCTCGTTGACACGCGAAAGGATAAGGGACAAGTGTGCTGAAGGATCATGGGATATTTTCGATCAATTATTGAACAGTACTCCCAGAGGGAATTTCGGAAATATGGGATTGTATTATGACGTTCAAGAGATTCTTCCGTTTTTACAAGGGGATTATAGATACACCAAATCCGGGTCTGTCGCTAAATTCACAAGTCTGGAGGTGGAAGTTAGAGCTGTCATTGAAGGACAGTTTCTGGCTAGAAGAGCTTATGCCGAAGATTTCGGATTCAAATTCGGTAAAACTGTACATTTACGATATAAAATAAATATACTTAATTTTAAATTAACCACAGGTAAAGACACAAAAATATTGGCAACAGGAGGGGCATCTGCAAATAAAGCAATTTTGCAAGTTATGGCCGACGTATTTAACGCCCCAGTATATGTACAAGTACGTTTTTTATATTATTTTTTAAATAAGCTGTCATAAAATAAAAATTTTAGGAGGCTGCAAATTCGGCGATGTTAGGGGCAGCCTACCAGGCAAAGCATGGACTTCTCCAAGACTCCAGTAACTATTCAGAGATAACGTCGTGTCTCCCACCCCCGGAATTGGCGTGCGAACCTTACGGAGACGCCGCCGAAATTTACGAACCTATGTTGGAACGATACAGGGCAATAATAAAGAATTTGGTACCGTCAGATTCGTAACTCAAGCAATTAATCTTGTGTTCCTCATGTTTTTACCTTTATACGTAACATTATGCATTCCAATTTTGTAAATACGATTTGTTTTTAATAAAAATGTTGACGAATATACATGAATATTAATATAATAAAGAAAAAATTTGTGCAATGTTCTGTAAATAAAAATTTTTCTCAATATTTCACTATTTGATTGATGAATTCCTCAAAAAAATGTATTTATGAACTTGGATACATTAAAATTTATAAATAATGCCAACATAGAATTACAAGGGAATGACAATTAATGTATGAAATTCATACATTCAATTAGATAATAATTAAAATTGATTTATATATTGACAATTTAATTTTAAATCCACATTCATGTAAAATACAAAGAATAAACTAATCACTTTATTTTTTTCCACCACGTTGTTTCACTTGTAATTGAATGACTGCACCTGGAGTAATATTGTAATATGCAAGAGTGTTTGAATCCTTAAAGAACATCCCCTACAATAAAATGAATTAATTCAAACTCACCCTTAGCTAAATAACAATTGGTACTTACATCAAAGAATAACTTTTGCTTAGCCGGCGCCATATTCGTTTCTTCTTGTAATTTCGCCTTCAAATTCGCAACAGTTTCAGACAAGGGTAAAGTGAAACTGACCATTTGTCCAGATAGTTTCCATTCTGGCTTATCTGGTACCATTGGAATTGCCACTTTGATACTAACTGGGCTCTAAAAAACATGTTAGATTGGTATAACTTTCTATTACAGTAAAGAAACCACTTACAGGATTTCTGGTAAGGAAAACTTCTTCTGGAATTAATGAATCCTCATTTCTCATTTTCTTGTTCGTTGGTTCATCTTCTGAAGGTCCGTCGCTGGGATGTTTGTGAGGCATATTCATTGGCGGCCCCATTTGGGGCGGCATCGGCGTTACAAAGCCAGCCATCGGTGGAGGAGCAGCCACTGAAAATACATTGCATTAAATAAATTCGAGGACGAATTGAATAACATACTCATGAGAGGTGGAGGCCTCATTGGAGGCATAGGAGGAGCTGGCATCATCATGATTTGCGGCTGGGGTGCGATGATAGGTTGTGGAGGCACTTGCAACTGAATTGTAGTTTGAGTTGGCATTTGGGCCATCTGGGTTGTCGTTTTCGGCTGAAATGTTAGATACGTAATTCTTAAAAAACAAATGTTATGGAGGAATCTTAAACTGCTGTGTCGCAAACTGTCGAAAATTCTCCATCTAATTGCCTTAAAAACTTACGGGATTCGTCATGGGATGAGCCTTGGTCGTCTTAACGGTCTTAGACCCCAAAACGTTCTTCGGCCCGATCTTCTCCTTCTCCTCATCAGGTAACAAACCCTTAACCTTGTGGATCTGGTGGATTTGCTCTTCTAGAGTGATGTTAGCCCTTGCGGCTCTGGTGGCGGCCTCCACGCTCGAAGTGTGTCCATCCCAGGTTACCTTCTCGTCTTTTCTTACGTCTTCTTCGCCTATCTTCTTACCAATGGCGGTTTCCTCATCACCGACACCGAAAATATCGGTACGACGTTCGGCAAGAAGTTTCAAACTGGCATCGATAGCCGAACCGGCTGCATAAACGGTTTCCTGGTTCATTTTATCGGCGACCTGTTTGTCCCTTTGTTCAACCCATCGCGGATCCAACAGTCCAATGCGCATATGCTCTTGGACCTTGCTGGCGGGAATCTTTTCGCCAGTAATCGGAGACACCAGGAAATCATCGCCAACTGTAGGTCTTGTGACTTTAACAGCTGTAAATTAACGGGAAATTTAATATTTAATTATGCGGATGAAAGCCATGATTATACCTTGTTTGGGGTCGTATTTTTTGACCACGACTTTATCGGGTATCGGGGGTAGGGGTGGCTGAATTGGTTGTTTATCATTCGTCCCTGTGTCTTCATCAGAACTGTCTTCTTCCATGTCTTGAACGCGGTTGTCGTCCTTGCCACGCTTTTGCGTCCTGTCTTGCATTGTACTCAAACCTTCCTCCTAAAATACAATTAAAAGTTAAAAAGTTTATAAAAATAGTCAAAGGGTGGTATTACAGGGTGGGCGGATTCTTCCTCGTCACTTTCAAGTTGCATTTCAATATCCTCCCCTTCTTCTATCCTCTCTTGTATCAACAATCTAGCACCCACCTCCTCAGGAGTGGTTGGTGGTGGGAAGTTGCCGATTTCGAACGGTTGGTAATCCACCGTTTCAACGACTACGAAATCGTGCCAATCGATTTGTGCGTAGGCAACTAAAAACGATAATTACCTCATCAAAATTGCAACGCATCAATTTTATGAACAATTTACCTCTTTCCCTTTCAAGAATTTCTTCCTCTTTGGCCTTCTGCTGTTCCTGATACCTCTGCCATTCAGCCCTGTATTTAACTTGTTCGAGAACCGACCTCGCACTCGTTGCTTCGTCGCGCAATCTCTGCTGCATACTTTTAGGCGGAATCAAGACTTTTGTGTATTGTTCCAAAAGCTTGGTGAAGTATTGGAACAGCGAATGTTGGGGTCGCAAAAAGTCAAACTGGAAGTTACGTTGTTCCCTGTTCATTAACTGAGTTAAAAACTGTCTTCCATTACGTGCTACGAATTGTGCTGTTAACTTTACGATATCCCTAAAAAACTAATGTTAATTGTTTTCAAAATGTGAGGGAACGCTACTAACAAGTCAAGGGCTGAAATTGACGGTGGATCGGCGATAAATTCGAACTCGATCGGCGGATCTTTTGGTACAAAGGGTTGTTCCACTTGTTTCAAAATTTCCTGTTGTTTCTGTTGAGCTGCTGCAGTCACTGATAGTTTTGATATTGCTGCTGGCAAACCTGATGATGGTTCTTGTCCTAAAATTGTAACAATTGTAATTGTGTTTCTAAATGAATCAGGCATTTTGATGGTATGTAATGTATCAGTTATCGCTCTCCAGTTTTTAGATCAATATACTCAAGGCTTGAAGGGCCGAATATTCAGATATGGCTAAGGTTCATCATTTAAGGCAAGTATGAAAAGTGCGGATGCTTTTAACCAAATATAAACATATAAATAGATAAGACTAAACCTAGACAACAGTGTAATTGTGTTCCTTGATTAATGTTTTAACTTAAAGTGTAACTGTTACCTTTCCCTTCTCTGAAATCGTTGACTTTATGTTTGTAGTAAGCATGATATGGATCGCCTGTATTCAAGAAGTTGAATTTCGGATTCCCAAGCTCATTTTGCCTGATCCTGGCCTCGAATTCCGGGCCGTTTCTGGCGACGAAACTGGCGGTTTTGTCGACGATGTCTTAGCACATTTGTCAGGAAAATAAATTTGAAAATTACACGTTTTCCCGTTAACTCTAAAAATTTGTCTCGTTTTCCTTAAATGTGGAATTTTGTTGCTTTGATAAAAAGGATACTTCTCACCTCGGGTGGAGGGTAAATAATTCCGACCACCGCGTTAATTGGACCCGGTTCATCGGTGTTTGTGGCGTTTGGTTCCAGAGGAGGCATTTTAATTTTCCGTGCCTTAGTTCCAGTGCTAATTTGATGGATAAATTAAAATAACTTGGTTATAACGTAAACACAACGCTTCTATGTTTTTGACAGTTGACTCCTTCGTAATGCTCGTGATGGCGCCCTCTGGTATTAGATCACAAACAGTGTGGCCATTCCGCCAACCGACTTTCTATGAACTGGTTATTTTTTTTCGACTCCTTCGGACTCGGCACGGTTCGATTTTTGAATCGGAACGCAACTGGAACATGAAACTCGGTGTGAATCCCCAACATTATTGTTGACATATAATTTAAAATTAATACATAAATATATAAATCGCAAAATTCACAGTCGTTGATATTTTTGTTACTAAAAATAATTTTATAATGTAATCGTATTTCTTAATAAAAATTTTGTTTTAAGAAACTAATATCCATAAAACGTTTGTTAAATATTTATATATTAACTTTCGATTGAAATGAGTCTATTGTTTATAAATTATCAATTATAAAATTAACTTAACTTTAACAATATATTATATTAATTATAATGATTATAATACCATATAAACAATTATTGATTATAAAACAATAGGTGATATTTGTTTAAAATTCAAATATTGTATAGGAAAAATTCTAATTCGGTTGAGAATGTTCTTGATACGCATGATTTAACAAAAACTCGACGTCGACCAATCTTTGCATGCATGGATTAGTTCTTAAGAATAAATGCATGCATTAATGATAAAATCATGACAATAAATCAACTTTACTTGGATTAAGTAAAGTATCCATCAATTAAGAATGAATGCTTGCATAAAACTTTGCATGGATATAAACGAAAACTTTTTATTATATTATATTTTTTACGAACCACTGCTTCTCCATTTGAGCTCTGTGTTTTGGATCATTATTCTTATACTTTAAAGATATATTCATCTTGGCATGGTAAACATAACCATTTTCAATATTTCCTTATAAATGTCCTTTTTTATACAGTGTAATGTACACACCAGAACAAGAAAAAAAAAACACATTTTAGTGTTTCCACCATATCTATTGTATTTTTAGAATTAAATATTTTATTTTTTCCTCATCTAACATAATGTAACATTAGAATGATTTAATACATTTACAATAAATGAGTAATTTTTCTATTGATTTCGCTATTAAAGAGTATGAGCCTTTTTTCTGGAGTGGAATGTTTCGCACGATCAATGTTGGCTCCGTTAAATTTTAATGTATACAAAAATAATTCATTAAAAATAACATATGTATCATAAATAAAATAACTGGAACAACAACATAAATAAAGTCTCTATGATTTGTGTGTTCATCAAATGTTTCATCAAATTGCTTATTAAAAGTAAATAAATGAAAGTAATGTAAAACAAATGTTCAATTTAGGAAAACAAAAAATGTATAATATTTTAGTTTAAAATTATTGTGTTTTCATTGTTTAATCTGTTAATAATGTTCAAATTTATAAATTCTTTTAGATTATGCTCGAAATTGTTAATAATAATGCAAACGTGCAATTTAATGTTAATATAATAATGTAGTATAAATTTGTAAATTCTCTTGGACATTGTTCATATGCATGTTTATATAATGTTACATTAAAATTGCTGTACTTTGATGGTTTATATTATTCTAAATTAGGATAAAAATGATTATTTATTAAAATTTGTCGATTAGTACCACAGATTTTTTGGATATTTTCATGTAAAATGGGCTAATAATATTAAAACAATTAATATAAAATTTTTTTCAGACTGTATAAAATCAGATGTTTTAACGAAAAAATTCCGTTTCAATCAAAAACCTTCTTGAAGGAATTACATAAACCTCAACGTTGACCAATCACAGGCATAGGGTGACTAGTTATTGGACGGCGCTATTAAATTACAGTCATTCCGTTATCGATCCACGTATTGACCGGTCGGTCGGTCGGGGGTGGTGGTTCGCGCTGCCATCCACCCCAATTAATTGGGTGGTGCGGTTCGGGTTAGTGCAGTCATCCGTGCGATCAATTAGTGTCCTACTAAACATGCTACGGGGTTAAAAGGTAGGATTTTTTATTTTGAATCAATTGTTTAAGGGATTTTTTAATATTTTTGTTTAAATGTGAAACCAATGTTGAAGGCTTTTCGTAAATGTTTGACGTTTATTTAAATTTTATTAAAATGCGAGTCAGTTTTGTAAAGTTGTTTAAACAATATTTCAGTACAGTTACGCAATGACATTCAAGTACAATAATTAATATGAATTAATTTAAAGTTTCTGTTTAATATTCAAATATTTTAATAACAAATTAAATACTTTTGGTTTTTAGCTGAATACTTTTTAATGTCAGTATTTAAAATCAGTTTAATTAAACAAAAATTTTAGAACAATTTGATCAACTTTTGACTTTTATTGGTCGAAACTGATTTATATTTTTTATAATTAGAATAAATGTTTTTATAAGTAAAAATTCAAAATATTTCATTATATTAATATAATTAAAATAATTGAAAAATAAATGATTTAATATGAATAAAATACTTGAACATAGATTGTGTAATCGATATTGAAGACCGACACTCATGGTGTGACAAATCAAGGATTACTTTTTTATAATCGAAAAACATCGAGTACCTACCGACACGGCGATGCAAAAACAATTTTTGGAAATATGTTTTAATCGTATAAACAATTGAAAGTTTTAATTAAATATTTTTAAAATTACGTCTTGGCCCCACAATAAAAAATCCGATTTATTTTTAATAATGCATTTGTTTAATGAATTCAAGTTAACAAGTAAAGTTTTGGTTTAATATTTAAACATTTTATTAGTAAATTTTAATTTTTACGCAAATTACTTGTATCTATATTTTAAATCAGTTTCCACCATTAGAAATTCCTTCCTGAGTACCTGGTTTATGGTATATTTTTATTATTACAGGACATACCAAAATTATTAGAAATATAAATAAATAATCGACTCTCATTATTTTAACTATTGAAAGAACATTTTTTTGTCATTACTAGAATAAATAAAAGTATTTAAATATATATTTTCGAAAGTATTTAATACTAAATAAAATAACTCTATAGTAAATTTTTGAATAAATTTAATACTTTACTTGGATAAGTAAAGTCACACGAATTATTTACAGTAACAAATTTTAATAAAAGCATTCAGAAGTAATTTTTTGGAAAGGGTTGATATTTTACTTGGATAAGTAAAGTCCGGAGAAAGAGATAGTCGGTCACCTGAAAATTATAGAAAGTATTTATAATTTTTTTTTAAAGGATTGATAACAGTTAGGAGAAAGAGATTTTCGGTCGCCTACAAATTCTCGAAAGTATGGACACTTTACTTGAATAAGTAAAGTCGGGAGAAGAAGATTGTCGGTCACCTTTAAATTATTGAAAGTATTTATATTTTACTTGAATAAGTAAAATCGGGCGCGAGATTTTCGGTCCCCTATTGGTTTGAAGTCTCGACCCGGAGTCTTGGTCACAGTACCGATAAGCTCTAATTAGGCAGCCTGGCGGCAGCAGTGGTTGGGTTTGAAATCGAGGGGTGTACTGATTATCCATACGTTTAACGCAGTAACCATGAAATGAACTTATTTGGATAAGTAAAGTCATACAAATTATTTACATTGACAAATATTAATAAAAGCTTTCAGAAGTAATTTTTTGTAAAGGGTAGATATTTTACTTGGATAAATAGGTTGGGAGAAAAAGATTTTCGGTCGCCTACAAATTGTCGAAAATATTAATACTTTACTTGAATAAGTAAAATCGGGAGAAAGAGATTGTCGGTCACCTTTAAATTATTGAAAGTATTTATATTTTACTTGGATAAGTAAGATCGGGCGCGAGATTTTCGGTCCCCTATTGGTTTGAAGTCCCGACCCGGAGTCTTGGTCACAGTACCGATAAGCTCTAATTAGGCAGCCTGGCGGCAGCAGTGGTTGGGTTTGAAATTGAGGAGTGTACTGATTATCTGTACGTTTAACACAGTAACCATGAAATGAACTTATTTGGATAAGTAAAGTCATACAAATTATTTACATTGACAAATATTAATAAAAGCTTTCAGAAGTAATTTTTTGTAAAGGGTAGATATTTTACTTGGATAAATTAGGTTGGGAGATAAAGAATTTCGGTCGCCCACAAATTGTCGAAAGTATTAATACTTTACTTGAATAAGTAAAGTCGGGAGAAAGAGATTGTCGGTCACCTTCAAATTATTGAAAGTATTTATATTTTACTTGGATAAGTAAGATCGGGCGCGAGATTTTCGGTCCCCTATTGGTTTGAAGTCTCGACCCGGAGTCTTGGTCACAGTACCGATAAGCTCTAATTAGGCAGCCTGGCGGCAGCAGTGGTTGGGTTTGAAATCGAGGGGTGTACTGATTATCTGTACGTTTAACGCAGTAACCATGAAATGAACTTATTTGGATAAGTAAAGTCATACAAATTATTTACATTGACAAATATTAATAAAAGCTTTCAGAAGTAATTTGGGAGAAAAAGATTTTCGGTCGCCTACAAATTGTCGAAAATATTAATACTTTACTTGAATAAGTAAAGTCGGGAGAAAGAGATTGTCGGTCACCTTTAAATTATTGAAAGTATTTATATTTTACTTGGATAAGTAAGATCGGGCGCGAGATTTTCGGTCCCCTATTGGTTTGAAGTCTCGACCCGGAGTCTTGGTCACAGTACCGATAAGCTCTAATTAGGCAGCCTGGCGGCAGCAGTGGTTGGGTTTGAAATTGAGGAGTGTACTGATTATCTGTACGTTTAACACAGTAACCATGAAATGAACTTATTTGGATAAGTAAAGTCATACAAATTATTTACATTGACAAATATTAATAAAAGCTTTCAGAAGTAATTTTTTGTAAAGGGTAGATATTTTACTTGGATAAATTAGGTTGGGAGATAAAGAATTTCGGTCGCCCACAAATTGTCGAAAGTATTAATACTTTACTTGAATAAGTAAAGTCGGGAGAAAGAGATTGTCGGTCACCTTCAAATTATTGAAAGTATTTATATTTTACTTGGATAAGTAAGATCGGGCGCGAGATTTTCGGTCCCCTATTGGTTTGAAGTCTCGACCCGGAGTCTTGGTCACAGTACCGATAAGCTCTAATTAGGCAGCCTGGCGGCAGCAGTGGTTGGGTTTGAAATCGAGGGGTGTACTGATTATCTGTACGTTTAACGCAGTAACCATGAAATGAACTTATTTGGATAAGTAAAGTCATACAAATTATTTACATTGACAAATATTAATAAAAGCTTTCAGAAGTAATTTGGGAGAAAAAGATTTTCGGTCGCCTACAAATTGTCGAAAATATTAATACTTTACTTGAATAAGTAAAGTCGGGAGAAAGAGATTGTCGGTCACCTTTAAATTATTGAAAGTATTTATATTTTACTTGGATAAGTAAGATCGGGCGCGAGATTTTCGGTCCCCTATTGGTTTGAAGTCTCGACCCGGAGTCTTGGTCACAGTACCGATAAGCTCTAATTAGGCAGCCTGGCGGCAGCAGTGGTTGGGTTTGAAATCGAGGGGTGTACTGATTATCTGTACGTTTAACGCAGTAACCATGAAATGAACTTATTTGGATAAGTAAAGTCATACAAATTATTTACATTGACAAATATTAATAAAAGCTTTCAGAAGTAATTTGGGAGAAAAAGATTTTCGGTCGCCTACAAATTGTCGAAAATATTAATACTTTACTTGAATAAGTAAAGTCGGGAGAAAGAGATTGTCGGTCACCTTTAAATTATTGAAAGTATTTATATTTTACTTGGATAAGTAAGATCGGGCGCGAGATTTTCGGTCCCCTATTGGTTTGAAGTCTCGACCCGGAGTCTTGGTCACAGTACCGATAAGCTCTAATTAGGCAGCCTGGCGGCAGCAGTGGTTGGGTTTGAAATCGAGGGGTGTACTGATTATCTGTACGTTTAACGCAGTAACCATGAAATGAACTTATTTGGATAAGTAAAGTCATACAAATTATTTACATTGACAAATATTAATAAAAGCTTTCAGAAGTAATTTTTTGTAAAGGGTAGATATTTTACTTGGATAAATTAGGTTGGGAGATAAAGAATTTCGGTCGCCCACAAATTGTCGAAAGTATTAATACTTTATTTGAATAAGTAAAGTCGGGAGAAAGAGATTGTCGGTCACCTTCAAATTATTGAAAGTATTTATATTTTACTTGGATAAGTAAGATCGGGCGCGAGATTTTCGGTCCCCTATTGGTTTGAAGTCTCGACCCGGAGTCTTGGTCACAGTACCGATAAGCTCTAATTAGGCAGCCTGGCGGCAGCAGTGGTTGGGTTTGAAATCGAGGGGTGTACTGATTATCTGTACGTTTAGCGCAGTAACCATGAAATGAACTTATTTGGATAAGTAAAGTCATACAAATATTTACATTGACAAATATTAATAAAAACATTCAGAAGTAATTTTTCGGTCGCCTACAAATTGTCGAAAGTATTAACACTTTACTTGAATAAGTAAAGTCGGGAGAAAGAGATAGTCGGTCACCTGTAAATTATTGAAAGTGTTAAGTAAAAAACAGTAAATAACATAAGTTGAGTTAGTGACAGTGAGTAAAGTCCATGAAAGTTTTAAAACTTCGTCTTCAAAGATACTTAAGCAACAAATACGATTCAAAGTGTTCTTTCTTTAACTAAAACATTTAGGGAAGATTTTTGTTTATTTTCTTATTGAGTCAACGGATAAAAGTACTAAGGACAACAGTGATGTAGTGTTTTCTCCTACGTGGCCTATTTTGGTGACTTTGATGGACAACCAACCATTGGAGAGACGATAAGGCAACAGGGAAAGGGCATTAAAGGTAACAAGTAATAATTGAATACCAATTAAACAATAATATTAATTGAACGTTTTTGATTATTTTCAGGTAGGTCCAGAACGAGACTAGTTAACTGGGCAACTGGCAACGCAAAGTAAGTTTTTAAACATGTTATTTCCGGTTTTTTTTCGTCGTTTCAACTTTGCTGTCGGTTTATCATTGTGTCTATCAATTATTGTACTAAATATTTGCGGAAGGTGGAACAAATTGTTGTTTGCTCCATTAATTACATTTTATTTATTACTTCCCAAAAGGAAAGTTTTTGTCTTTTATTCTTTTATGTGTCCTTTGGGTAGTGTACTCCGACATTCTCTTTCAGCTTACATAAATAATAAAAACTTTATTTATTTATTTATTTATTTCCTATCCCCCCTATTTATTCCTTTTCCACTAAATTACAGATTTATTTTGAATAAGTAATAAAAATTTTACATCTTAAGTGTCACAAAAAGTTTGTTTTTTATGTTCTTTACCTCATCTAATCAGATATTCCCTTTCAGCTTACATAAATAAAACTATTCAATTTTCTGTCCATACAATTATTCCTTTTCCATTAAATTACATATTTATGTTAATTAATATAAATTTTACAACTTGTGTCATAAAACGTTTGTTTCTTTTGTCTTTTAGGTAATCTAATCAGATATTCTCTTTCAGCTTACATACGTAAAATAAAGTTTGTTATTTTCTATCCCCTATTTATTTCTTTTCCATTGAATTATAAATTTATGTTAAGCAATTAATAAATGTTTTACATCTTGTACGTCGTAAAATGTGTTTCTTATGCCTTTTAGGTAATCTAATCAGATGTTTTCTTTCAGCTTAAATAAATAAAAGTAAATTTTGTTTTATTAGCAAAAAATTAAACTGATTGATTAATTTCGTATTTATTATATGTTATAAAGTTGATATTTTTGTATAAATATGTACATTTATTGTAATATAAGTGTAATCTTATGCCATTTATTGTATTATGTTATTATGTTAATCAATTTGTATTCGCTTGTCCAATATCCAAATGTACTTATTTATAAATAAAGGATTTATTTTGATTAATTAATAAAATTTTACATCTTAAGTGTCATAATATGTTTGTTTTTTATGTCCTTTAAGCCTTCTAATCAGATATTCTCTTTCATCTTACATAAATAAAACTTTATTCAATTTTCTGTCCATATAATTATTTCTTTTCCATTAAATTACATATTTATGTTAATTAATATAAATTTTACATCTTGTGTCATAAAACGTTTGTTTCTTTTGTCTTTTAGGTAATCTAATCAGATATTCTCTTTCAGCTTACATACATAAAATAAAATTTCTTATTTTAGATCCCCTGTTTATCCCTTTTGCACTGAATTACAAATTTATACTTAACAATTAATAAAAGTTTTACATCTTGTGCGTCGTAAAATGTGTTTTTTATGTCTTTTAGGTAATCTAATCAGTTGTTCTCTTTCAGCTTAAATAAATAAAAGTAAATTTTGTTTTATTACCAAAAAATTAAACTGATAGATTAATGTTGTACTTATTATACCTTATAAAGTTGATATTTTTGTATAAATATGTACATTTATTGAAATAAAAGTGTAATCTAATGTCATTTCTTGTATTATGTTATTATGTTAATCAATTTATATTCTCTTGTCCAATATCCAAATGTACTTATTTATAAATAAAGTTATAAATAAATACATTTATTTATTTATTTATTATAGGTATTCCCATAAAACTAAATTTATATGCTGATAAATTGAAACTTAGTGTAGTGCTGCAGTTACTCAGCGACGATGGGCTTTCTAGTTTTTCAAAATTGTTACCTTTGAAAGAATTAAATTAATAAATGTTTCCAAATGAAAAACTTGTCGCCGTAAATGCAGCGGCAAGCTACCCCACTAACCAATATTAAAATGTATTTTAATTGTAAAGCTTGTCATAGGATTTTCAGAGTTGTACAGAATTGCAAATTTGAATTGTGTCCTATCTGATGACGCACGAAATGCAGAAACAAGTATTTATTTATTTTTTAATTTATCAGTATACAAAGGTAGTAGTGACAGGTGGTGGGTTATCGAACTGGTGGTGCACTGATTTCTAGGCTCCCCAAATATGAACTTTTAATTTTAATAAGAAGGTCCTTCTCGCAAAATCCATATATCGCCATTACTTGATCCTACAGAAAATTTCTATTTACTCCCTACAACTTCTTCATAGCTCTTACCGTTTAGAAAATATCGAAGTTCAAAGTTTAATAATTAAAAAAAAACTTCCTTTTTACTTCTAAATTTTATAATTCCTAGATAAATAAATGTTATAAAGTGTCCAACATATATTTTCGTAGGAAATTAAACACTATAATTCAGTTCTCCTGTGGTTGGTTAATTGATAACTTTAACCATTTAGAAGATATTCTCATTCGAATCCCGATAGTGATATTGATTTTGATAGTTTCTTAATAAATATTTTAAATTTATCCATTAAAGTCGTCGTAATGTCGTATCTTTCATTTCTTTTCATAATTTTATGGATAGTTACTTAAAACAAAATTTTTATTAAGAACAATTCAAATAATTCATTCAGAGTTTAAAAATAGGTCTGATACAACAAAAATATCAACAACTGTGAATTTCGCGATTTGTATATTAATTTTAAATTATATATCAACAGCAATGTTGGGGATTCGCACCGAGTTTCATATTCCTAAGTTTATGTGGTGCTATAAGAACAATTACTTCGCAGCTGATATAAACATGTGGTCTACGGCAGTTGCATTCCCCAGGACGGATCCACCTTGTCCTGGTCTTGGGGCTCAGTACCGCTCCACAAGCCAGTGGTAGTGGGGAGCTAACGGATCCAACACATGCAAGTCCAATCCATCCCCAGGAAGATCTTCGATCTTCCTCAGATTGGACTTGTTCTTCTCGAACCAGTTGACAGTGGGCTGGCGTCTACGTCAGCTTTAGTCTTCTGGTTCAGCTCACCCGTATACGTTCACACGTATGCGTTATCCATCTGGGTTGAGATCTTTTGGATCGGTACCCGGGGGGGGGGGGGGTTTCTGTCTTCTGACTTTCCCCTTATAAAAAAAAGAAAAAAGTTGCGTTCCCATTCAGAAACCGAACCGTCCCGAGTCCAAAGGTGTCTAACGAAAATAATCACTTCACAGAAAGTCGGTTTGCTGAATGACCACACTGGTCAAGATCTCCGCGAGAGGGCTATGATCATAGTTATGTTTCGCGCCATTTAACTTTAAACGAAATAAATTTTGTTTTAATAGTTTCAACTTACAAAATACAGAGTAGTAATAAAAGTAATAGACATGTTGAAATGAAATATTCTACTTCTTTTGTGATTATTTATAAAATAATGATTAAGGGTATAAATACAAATAAATAAACGCATTTGTTGATAATTAAGTTGCGTAAAACACTTGAAACATATTCGTTTTATTCTAACAAGATATTTGAAATCTAAGAGGACATTTTCACATTTTACCTATACATTAGAACTATTAAATGAAAGGCTCCTTTTGTATTCTGTTTACTCTGCTAAAATAATAAAAAAAAAAAATCATATTTTCTTTTTGTAAAAATACAGAAAACTGTTGTGTGTACTTAATGATATTTGTGTTACTATATTACCACCTGGCACTTTTCATTAAATATCAATTAAATAATTGTTTTATATAGATATAAATGATTACATAAATATTAAATTAATCAAATGAATTGCTTTTTGAAGTTTAGTTGATTAGTAGTAGCTCTATATACCAATATAAGAACATTTCAATATGATTAACTCAATATTGAGTTTATTAAAACCGTTCCTTATATTTAAATTTGGAATGAATACTTTGCCATTCAAATTAATTTTCGGAAAAACTACAATAATCCTGAAATACAATAAAAAAATATTTTTTTGCAACATATTTGTGTACTGGTTCATAAACGTTAGTTATTACTACATTTCCAGTAAGACTTTTAGGACCCATCATTTTAAAGACAGATTGCAAAGGATTTCCCATTCTTCATATGTTGCCAGTTGCTTTATAACGACTTGGTTATTATATTGGATCAATTTAATACTGGTTAAATCATTCGATAAAACCGTAAGCAGTTTCTTCCAACTGTCTGAAAAATTTGAACGATTGAATATAAAAATAAATTACAAAAAATTAAACAAGGTTATTCTATTCTGGACCGTCCTGGAAGGTGTAATAACATTATCTTATGCTGTAGCCTTTATTACAGTTCGCATGTCTGGTATAAATACAAGTGTTTTCCAATTAATTATTATCAATCTACATTTTATGTACACTCATCTGCAACTTCTCGAAATCTCCTACAGCTTCAATTTAGGCTACTTTACAATCAAAGAGTTTTTCCTGAACATTCGCTATTGTCTAGAAAGTATCCAAAAGCCAGACAAAACGTATTTTGTAAAACTAGGTAAGCTTCATGCAGAAACATGCGAATTTACAAGGAAGTACAACGGTTACATCTCATGGAAGTTGTTCGTGATTTTTGGCAGTTACTTTATTGTCTTCACATCGAATTTGGTTTATGTTGCCACAACCATATTATGGAGGGAAATTACGGACTACGTGCTTGTGTCCGTTTTTTGGATTTGCTTTTGTGTCATCAAAGTTTACTTATGGATTCACTTATCTTCTTCGTGCATGAATGAGGTAATAATATTTTTATAAACAAATTATAATCTATTAATGTGCTCTTTACTCACGTCTTAATGTACTCATATCATATATTATTGATTTATATTTGTTTTTTATTTATTTACACCTATTATTTTCTTAATTTAGTAAATGTGTGTTTTCGTTACACTACATGTTTATGCATTGAACGGTTTTGATCATAATGAGTAACAAAATGAACCATACATTAAACGACATTTTAAAACCTTTGCTCTTCTATAATTTTATAATAGGTTATTTACCGTTCAAGTTAAAATTTACAAAAACCAAAACAATTATGGAGTTTAATTCGAAAATACTGTTAATAAATGTTGTAATATATTTCCTACTAAATATCGGTTTTAATGTTGTGGCGGCTACAACCTACACGCCTAACGAATTTAATAGTAAATTACAAAGTGTGGTACATAGACTTTACATAGCGAGCAGCCTTTTTCTGACTTGGATATTGTTTTGGGTGAATTTAGCAGATATTAAACTATTTTACCAATCTGTGAATTCTTTTTATGAACTTACTGAAGAGTTTGATAGTTTAAACATTAGAGTTAACTATAGTAAATTGAAAGGGAAAGTACAATTTGCAACGCTGACTGAAATTTGCATAACCTTTGTTTTTTCAACCGCTTTTATTGCAGTCAGATTGTATTACGTTGATACGAGTCTTTGGAAAAAAATTATGTTCGTCATTGAAAATCATTATATTCATCTTCAAATATTTGCAGTTTCTTACAACTTCATTTTCGGAATGTTTACATTAACTGAATTGTTTAAAAGTATCAACCGAAGTGTTGAGAATTTTGTGAATTCGTCGAAGAAACAAACGAAAATGTTTCTGATGAATATAAGCAGACTACATGAAGAAACGTGTAAAGTTACAAGGGTATACAATTGTTTTATGTCGACAAAATTGTTTCTACATCTGCCCATGTATTTCATTATCTTCACGTCGAATCTGTATTACGTTGCCAGGGCCCTTTTACAAGGAGAGATTACAGGATACGTTGCAGTTTTTTCTATGTGGATTGTGTTTTGCTGCTTGAAAATGATTTTTCTGGTTAATTCGGCTTCTACATGTATGGAGGAGGTAATATGATGAGAATAATCTATTAAAGTTTTTAATCTAATTCACATTCCAGAACATTTCAAATAACTTATTTATTTTATTTTTGAAAAGATTTCTTTTTCTTTATCCAGTTTAGAAATACTTATAACAGCTAAGACAACCAATTTGACATCAATTAAATAACACAAAACTTATAATACAATATAAATAATCTTTTGTATGCAATATTATAAAATATATATTAATATATATTAATATTAATATATATTAATATTAATATATCCTATATTATAGTGCCATAATTATAGCAACTTAAAAATATGAACTGTTCAACATTTTTTTGTTATTGTTGTGTCTACAACGTAACTGATCAATTTAATTTTATTCGTTAAAAGTTTTGTACCTTTTTTGCTTTTCTGTGAACAAAATTTTGGCAACATTTTACTTTAAACCGATTATTTACTAACAGATTATTGCTTTTTATAATCTTTGATCGAAGTGGATCTGTAAGAAAAATAATAATTCAGAGTTACTATGACCTGTATTATAATAAATAAAAGAATTTAATCAAGTGGTAGCATCGAAAAAAATTATTTTAAGTTTCAAATTACTTCAAGGACTGTAACGAGATTGTTACCTCAGTCCTACAAGAAAATCCCTAGTTTCTAAAAATCAAGGTCCAATTTTGACTTGCTTAGTATCACTGGATCACAGAACAATCTAAATTTAATTTATAAAAAAGTTATGAAATAAAAAAGTGACAGAGAAAAATGGAGGCGGTTTAAGAGGAGGCTTCAATCCTTTTGGCATAGGCTTCTTTATTAGGATTTTTGTACAGGGACATATTAAACCAAAATTTGCTTCCATATATTGAAGACATTATACTTTTAAAATATTATACAAAATATTAGTGTTACATTAAATAAATAACACAGATTAACATTTGAAGAAGTTGTTATAATTATTACTACTGAAAAAATTAAATATTATTTACTGAATAATTTGAAGTTAAATGATATTAAAGTAACAATGCACATAACTCATTTGGAATGTTTACCTTATATTAATTTATAAAAATAATATCAATAATAATTTCCCACATTTTAATTTGTTAGAGTACTTTTCTTGATCATATAAATAGCGCAATTAATATCCAACAAAAAATATTCAAGTATTATTATTTCTTATTTCATTTTTCGGGTGTCAGTAAAATAAAAATGAAGGAAAGAACAACACTCAACATTTTCAAACCAGCGTTAATTTTTTTATATTTAGTGGGTTATTTTCCGTACAAATTAAATTTTATCAACCCGTATTTTTTGCAGTACAGCAAATTAATAAATTATTTCAACATAGGTAGATTTTTGGTGCAACAAATGATTGCTTTTTTCATAATATTAAATAATCTACAAGAAGTAAAACTGACATTTCCATTGTTTGTGCACGGATTGTATATCGTCGCTTGTGTCGTTGCCACGTGGCTAATATTCTTGTTCAACGAAACCAAAGTTCAAAAAGTAAAATATATTCTTTGTGAGTTTTACGAAATAGACAACACATTGAAGAAAATGAAGATATTCATTAGTTATGACAAATTAAGTGTGCTCTTATCGGTTGGAATGTATTTTGAACTGACAGTAACTACAGTCTTCTCCGGAATATTCGTGAACTTATTTTTAAAAGATGCCAGCACTTCTGGAACGATAGAGCACGTCATAATTTACGCGTTTTTCTTCACCTTGTGTCTGAATCACATTTCAGTTTCATTCATTTTTATTGGCGGTTTTCTCACAATTAAATCATATTTTTCCCACTTAAATCAACACTTTCAAAACAATTTATCCAAATTGACGGAAAGAGATGCGAAAGATTTGATAGTTGAAACCAAAATTCTACATCAGAGGATCAGCGAATTCGCAAGACTTTACAATTCAATACAAATGAACAATATTTTAGTCATTTTTGGCCTTCATTTTGTCTTGTTCACGTCCAACACACTCTATGTTTGTATGCAGATTGTTCACGGCTCAATTATGAGTTACACAGCTATAATTGCTGTATGGATTTTGTTTTGCGGCACGAAAACCTACGTTTGGGTTTGGTTGTCTTCGGCTTGTATGTCTGAGGTAAGAAATTAGCAAATTAGTTTAATGTTAATTAAGAATTGTAATTTATAAATGTATATGTCCGGTTGAAACGATAATAATTGGTTACAGTGACAAGTTAAATAAATGGGAACAGTCCATTTATTTAATTACTAGTAGTCCAATTTGTGTTCAGTATGTTAAATATGTCTAAAGACAAAGCGCAGGTTTTCTATCTCCTAAAGCCATGTTTGTTGGTCAGTTACGTCTTAGGTTTTTTCCCATACAAAATCGATGAACGCAGAGTTTTAATGTACCAAAGATACTATGATTATGTACAGTACGGAAAATTTATAGCAATTTACATTATATCACCGTGGAATTACGTACAATTCAATTATTTCCAAGCTTCCAATTTGGAATTGGTGGTTCATTTGGTTTTTGTGTGCGCCAATTATCTGTCTACCTTGCTGATATGTGTCCTTACTAAGTTTCACCAAAAAAAATTCAAATTAGTGTGTGAGGAATTGTCCAGAGTCAACGAGAAAATGAAAATCCACAGGCAAGACGTCATTAACACAAAGATCCGTTTCACCGGGATTTTACTGTGGTTTACCGAGTTTTTGACAACTCTTATATTCTCCATAATGAGCTGCATCGGCTTGTACATCGAGAATCCAAGAAACGTGTCTGTTTGGGACAAAATTTTCGCCTTTGGAAGTTCGTATTTAATTAATATTATACACGTTCACACCAGTTTAACTTTCAACAGTTTTTTCATAACTTTAAACGAACTGTTCGTGCAAATAAATAATAACTTCGACTCTAAAATATCAAAGCTGTCCAAAAACGAAACAATCACTCTAATCTACGAAACGTCGAAATTCCACGAAAGTTTGTGTGAAGTCGGTAGAAAATTGAATAGTTGTGTTTCGTTCCAACTGTTGATAACTTATGCCTTGTATTTTATTTTGTTCACGTCGAATTTGTTGTTTGTTGTTGTGAACATGATGAACGGGAATTTTAGCGTTTATGTTTGTACTTCGTTTTTCTGGATTATGGTTTGTGTCTTTAAGACTGTGTGCACTGTTCGAATCGCATCTAAATTTATGGAGACTGTAAGTATATAATTTCGTAAGAAAATTATAATAATTGATACTAAAAAATGACTTCACTAATAAATAATGTAACAATTAGGGTAATATCATTTACTGCTTCTCTTGTCAATTTATTAATATCGATTAACACAACTTGCAAGTTTAACATAACAGAATAAATAACATTTATAACTGTGCTCTTTATACTAACACAATTCAATTTTAACTCGTATAAATTATTTAATTTATAACGATGCAAACCAAAGATAAAACCAAAAATGTGCTAGATGCATTAAAACCTGTGCTTTTAGTAAATCAAATTTTGGGCAGTTTTCCTTACATCATAAAAAATAATGAGTTCAAGTACAGCTGTTACAGAAAGTACCCCATAGTTTTCGCTCAAATAATTTTTGTTTTCGTACAATTTTATTTATTCAACGTGGTTTATAAATTGCAACTCACAGTTACATCACGTTTTCATCTTATTTCTCACACAATTTTTGTTACGTGCTATTCTTTTTCTACGATCATGATTTTTGTCATTCAGCACTTTTTCTGCAAACATGAAGAAAGAGTGGTCACAAAACTGATGAATTTTGATGAAAATCTTCGTAGGTTCATAAAAGTTGAACGTTCCTATAAAAGAATTATAGGTAAATTGGTGATAGGTTTGGATTTGATAATTGTTACATGTTTCTCAATTTTGTTTACTGTAAGTTTTATGGGAAACAATAATGGATGGTTCGTGCTGATTATAATGCACCTCTCATCCTTTTTGATTATGATATATCCAGTCGTCAATTCCACGACGTTTATTTATTTAATAGGAATGACAACTTACTATTTTTGTACAGTAAAACGCAATTTTGAGAACAAAATTCTAAAGCAAGACAAACAATCAACTGAAAAACTTATAATTGAAACATCAAGACTTCACCAACATCTTTGCGAAATTACAACAATGATCAACAAGAAATATACTCTTCGACTGTTGATTATTCTGAACTGCTTTCTGGTAACCTTCACGACGAATTTGGTTTTTATTTCTGTTAGTATAATTAATGGAGAAGTTTCACTTTACATTGGGATTAATTTGTTTTGGATCGCTTATTGTGGAATCAAAACATATTTGTGGATCAGAATGTGTCATAAATGTATGGAGTTTGTAAGTAATTATCTGTTAAAATTCCGCAGTTGTATTACGTTTCAACTGTTGATAACTTATGTCTTGTGTTTTGTTTTGTTTATGTCGAATTTGTTACTTGATGGTGTTGACATGAGATTTAACGTTTATGTACTCCTTTTATCCCGTTCTTATGTTACATACATTAGTAGAATTGCGTTTAAATGGAATGTATGATATTTTATATAAGAAATAAATTTACAAACAAGCTAATTTAATTATAATAATTGCTACTGAAAAATGGCATCAAGATAACCAATAAATACAATTATAGTAATATCATTTACTGCTTGTTTTGTCAATTTATTGATATCCATTAACACAATTTACAAGTTTAACATAGAATAAATAATATTTATAGCTGAACTCTTTCTGCTAACACACTTTCAGTTGCAACTCGTATAAATTATTTAAATAATAGCAATGAAAACCACAGGCAAAACCAAAAATGTGTTGGATGCACTAAAACCGGTGGTTCTAGTGAATCAAATTTTAGGCACTTTTCCATACACTGTAAAAAATGATGAGCTCAAATACAGCTTTTACAGAAAGTACCCTATAATTTTCGCTCAAATAATGTTTGTCTTCGTACAAACGTATTTATTAAACGTGGTTTATAAATTAAAGCCCATAATTACTTCACGTTTTCATCTTATTTCTCATACAATTTTTATTACGTCCTATTTTTGTTCTACGATCATGATTTTTGTCATTCAGCACTTTTTATCCAGACAACAAGGAAGAGTGTTCATAAAACTGATAAATTTCGATGAAAAATTGCGTAGATTCCTGAAAGATGATTGTTCTCAAAAAAAAATTATAGGTAGATTGGTGCTGGGTGTGGATTTAATAATTGTGATATGTTTTTCTATTTTGTTTACTGTAAGTTTTATGGGAAACAATATGGAGTGGTGCATGTTGATTATAATGCATCTTTCCTCCATTTTTATTGTAATATATCCAGTTATTAATTCTACCACATTTATTTATTTAATAGGTATAACCAATTACTATTTTTGTACAATAAAACGCAATTTTGATAATAAAATCCTAAAGCAAGACAAACGATCAACCGAAAAACTCATAATTGAAACATCAAGACTTCACCAACGTCTTTGCGAAATTACCAGAATGATCAACGAGAAATTCACATTTCAACTGTTGATTATTTTGAATTCCCATCTGGTAACCTTTACGACGAATTTGGTTTTTGTTGCTGTTAGTATAATTAATGGAGAAGTTTCACTTTACATTGGGATTAATTTGTTTTGGATCGTCTATTGTGGAATCAAAACGTATTTGTGGATTAAAATGTCTCATAAATGTATGGAATTTGTAAGTAAAATATTTATTAAAGTTTAGTAGAAAGTTCAGCAGTTGTATTGCGTATCAACTATCGATAACTTATGTATTGAGTTTTGTTTTGTTTATGTCGAATTTGTTGTTTGTTTGTATTAACTTGAGTTTTAACGTTTATGTACTTGTCTTGACTGGATTTTGGCTTATCTATATTGTTGGAGTTGCATTTAAAATTATAAAAACTGTAAACAAGTGGTAACGAAACAAAACATTAAAAGGAACAACTTAATTACAATGTTGATACCAAGAATTTAACTCCAGAGAACTAATAAATAATGTAATAATTACTGTAATGTCATTTACTAGTTTATTGCCTACTAATTAAAATCGATTATAGTAACATATTGTAGCCTAATAGATTATGGATTCAAATACGCACAACTAAATTGTTCAGTCTAACAAACACTGAATAGTAATTTAATGTCAATTATTTAATTGATTACAATGAAAAGTAAGGCAAAAAATAAAAGTGTGGTACATATATTAAAACCAGTTCTCATAGTAAATCAGATTTTGGGTACTATTCCCTACACCATAAAAAATGATAAGTTTAAATACAGTTTTTACAGAAAATATCCTTTAATTTGTGCTCAAATCGCTTTCCTGATCACACAATTTTATTTATTCAACTTTGTTTATAAATTCAAGCCAATAATTACTTCACGTTTTCTTCTTATTTCACACATAATCTTCATTATGTCTTACTTTCTTTCTTCGATGGTGATATTTATCACTCAGCACTCTTTCTCCAAACGTCAAGGGAAAATGTTCACAAACCTAACGAATTTCGATGTAAATTTGCGTAGGTTCCTAAAAGTTGGTCAGTCAAACAAAAATACCAAAGGTGCTGTTATGGTAAGTGTGGATTTAATAATCGTATTGTGTTATTCTATTTTGTTCAATGTAAGTTTTATGGGAATCAATCTGGGATGGTTCATGTCGATTATGACACACTCGGCATCTTTTTTGGTTGTTATTTATCCAGTCATTAATTCATCCACATTTATTTATTTAATAGGAATAACCGTTCGTTATTTCTGTGCAATAAAACAGAACTTCGAATACAATGTCCTAAAGCTCGACAAGGAATCAACTGAAAAACTTATCCTCGAGACGTCAAGACTTCACCAACATCTTTGTGAAATTACCAGAATCATCAATCAGGAATTTACTTTCCAGTTGTTAATTATTTTGTGTTCATTTTTGGTGACTTTCACGACGAATTTGGTTTTTGTTGCTGTTAGTATAATTCATGGAGAAATTTCGCTTTATATAGGGGTCAATTTATGTTGGATATTTTACTGTGGAATCAAAACTTATTTTTGGATCAAAATGTGTCACAAATGTATGGAGTGTGTAAGTAAAATTTTAATTGAATTGTAGTGTTTTTAGATTATTTGATGCTTCGTACAAATTAAAAGTGTATATTATGATTAATACCAATGCGTTTATATATCATATCAATCATAATATAACTAATAAACCATTTCATTATTGAGTGTAATCGATAACAATGAACACACACATTTTGAGTGTTTTAAGACCGACCATAATAATGAATCAATTTTCGGGGTACTTTCCCTATACTTTAAAAAATGGTAACAAAAATATTGTGTTCAAGTACAGTCGTTTCAGAAAATACTTCATTGCACCAACAGAATTTTTACTTACCTTCTTAGTACTTGCGTTTTATCAAATTAAACCTAATTTTACTTCTCTATTGCAAATACTAGTGCATTTGATTTTTGGTTTTTCTACGTTTTTTGCAACAATTTTAATTATGATTATCCAAATTTTGAACACAAAACACCAGAAAGAAATGTACAAAAAACTAATAAAACTGGATGGAGATTTTCGAAAGCTACACATGTATATAAATTATAAAGGTGTTAAAAGCAAAAACGTTTTTGTAATGGTGTCAAACTTGACAACCGTTATGGTTTTTTCATGTTTATGCTGCCTCAGTTTGTGGAGTGACACATTTATTATAATCTCTTATATCTCCACCATAAGCTATGTTTTACTTCAACCAGCTGTTATGTCAATTTCTTTCGTCAATTTTTTAAATATCACACTACATTATTTTGAAGAAATCAACTTGAACTTCAACAGAAAAATTCTAAACTGTACTAAAGACTCTGGTAAACAATTGATAACTGAAACTTGCAAACTTTACCAAAGCGTTAACGAGTTTAGCAGAATGATTAATAAGCAATTTAATTTTCAACTGTTAATCATTTTTGCTCTGAATTTTGTTACGTTTACTTCGAATTTGATTTATGTTTACACTAGTATTATTCATAGGCAAATTTCTCTTTACATTGAAATTAATTTGTTTTGGATTATTTATTGTGGAATTATGACATTTGTATGGATCGATAATTCTGTTAAATGTACGGAATCTGTAAGTATATTTTTTGACTATTAAACTATTACTATTTATTATTACATAATTTATAGATAACTCTTTTTTAATTGATACATTACCAATAGAATTTATTTTTACGTTCTCATTCATGATATTTTCAAATAGACTTGAATTTAAATAAAAATAGAAAAAAATGGATGGACTAATGGATACTGGTCTATTGATAAAAATAATAAAATTACGAATAATATTCTCCATTTAATCCAAAATTATTTGATAGTACATTTATAAATTACTTATTAATGATTCGAATGAAAACAATAACTAGAACAAAACGTCCTGACATTGTTTAATTGAATTAACAACCATGAATACGCATAGTAATATATTTTGTGTTTTAAAACCTATTATTATAATTCACCAAGTCTTAGGCTACTTCCCTTACAGAGTGGAGAAAAAATCAAAAGACATTATATTTAAATATAGTGTTTACAGAAAGTACTTAATATGTCCAGCTCATTTATTCTGGAACTTTTTAATATACTTTTGGACACCTTTTGAATTTAATATCATGCCGAACTTTATTTCAGTCTTACATGGTGTAGTTCACATGATTTTTGGGACCTCAACATTTTTTTCAGCTATTTTAATAATACTGAATCAGTTAGCGGATGTACAATTTCATAAACAAATATTCAAAACAATATTACAATTAGACAAAGACTTTCAAAAATTAAACATGTGTAACAATTACAGTGGAGTCAGTTTTATCAGTCAGTTAATGGTGTTAGATTTTTTACTAGTCATAATTTCTTCACCACTTGGCAGCTTTAGTGTTTGGACTGATCCACATACTGCGGTTTTATATGGTTTTACTTTAGTTTACGTATTAATTCAATTTACTGTCATCTCTTTTACATTTATCAATTTTGTTAATATTACTAGTTATTATTTTGACGAAATTAATACAAATTTTAATAAGAAAATTTTATATTCGAATAAACTTTCAGGTGAAAAATTAATTACTGAAACTTGTAGACTTCATCAGAAGGTGTGTGAGTTTAGTCAAATGATTAACAAGAAATTTAATTTTTATTTGTTAATCATTTTTACTCTGCATTTATTGACGTTCACATCAAATTTAATTTTTATTGCTGTTAGTATTATGCATAACCAAGGTTCTCTTTATATTGGAGTTAATTTGTTTTGGATTATTTATTGTATATTTAAAACTTATTTGTGGATTGCAGTTTCTTCAAAATGTACAAAATCTGTAAGTAAAAGTTTAATTTTGTTCTTCATAAATCATTTTATAGTTTTATCAGTTGACGGTGATTGATTTTTTAATGATCATAATTTCTGCATTCCTTGGCACCTTTAGTATTTTTTCTGAATCAGGTGTTGCAGTTTTATACGGTTTTAATTTAATTTACGTATTAAATCAGTTTACTGTCATTTCTTTTACATTTACCAATTTCGTGAATATTTCTATTTATTATTTTGTCGAAATTAATACAAATTTTAAATAGAACATTTTAAATTCGAATAAATTTTGAGGCGAAAAATTAATTACTGAAACTTGTAGACTTCATCAAAAAGTGTGTGAGTTCAGTCAAATGATTAACAAGAAATTTAGTTTTTATTTGTTAATCATTTTTGCTCTGCATTTATTGACGTTCACATCAAATTTAATTTTTATTGCTGTTAGTATTATGCATAACCAATTTTCACTTTATATTGGAGTTAATTTGTTTTGGATTCTTTACTGTGGATTTAAAACTTATTTATGGATGGGAGTGTCTTCAAAATGTATGAAATCAGTAAGTAAAAGTAAATTTCAATATTTATACATTTACAAATACGATTGACTAAGTCAAAATTGTGGGATAATACATTATTAGGTTTTTTGATATCTAATATATTATAATAGATAATTAATTCTAAAAGATTATCTATTGACATAAATAATAAAATTACCAATAATGTTCTACTCACTCACAAAAAAATTAATTATGTGATTATTATTCGTATATTACTTATTAATAAAATATCCTTCCCAATGTTTAATAGAATTAACTATGAATACGCACACAAGTATTTTTGGTGTTTTAAAACCTATTATAATAATTCATCAAATTTTGGGTTACTTCCCTTATAGAGTTGAGAATAAGTCACAAGAAATTATATTTAAATGTAGTATTTATAGACAGTATTTACTCGGTTCTGTTCAATTGATTTTGAACTTTTTAATAATCTGTTGAATTCCATTCGAATTTAATACTGTTCCGAATTTTACTTCAATGTTACATCGTGTGGTTCAGGTAATTTTTGGCACAACAACATTTTTTGCTGCTCTTTTAATAATCATCAAGCAATTGACGGAGGTGCAATACCAGAAACAAATGTTTAAAAAAATAATCGAACTGGACAAATATTTTCAGAAGTCATGTATAATAATTACAGTGGAATCAGTTACAAATACAATATTTTAATGGTAGCAGATTTTATAATTGTGATATTATCTGCACCACTTGGGTGCCTTAGTATTTTTAATGAGCCACATCTTGTAGTTTTGTACAGTTTGAATTTAATTTACACGTTTATTCAATTTAGTGTAATTTCTTTTTCATTCATCAATTTTGTAAACGTTACAAATTATTTTATGGATGAAATCAACTCAAATTTTTGCAGAAGAATTTTTAATTGCGATAAATATTTTGGGAAAAAATTAATAATGGACACTTGTAGATTTCACCAGAATGTCTGCGAATTTAGTCGAATGATTAACAAGAAATTTAATTTTTATTTGCTGATAATTTTTGCTCTGCCGTTCACTTCCAACTTGATTTACGTGGCTATTAGTCTTCTTCACAAACAATTTTCACTTTACAATGGAACTAATTTGTTTTGGATTGTTAATTGTGGTTTTAA
Source organism: Aethina tumida (assembly GCF_024364675.1). Lineage (NCBI taxonomy): Eukaryota > Metazoa > Arthropoda > Insecta > Coleoptera > Nitidulidae > Aethina > Aethina tumida. The sequence continues at coordinate 13,709,627 of NC_065437.1, read as the reverse complement.
GACTTACTTGTGGGTCAACGTTTCTTCAATATGTATGAACTCAGTAAGTAAAAGCTTCAATTAGTATTATATTTATTATCAATTAAATGTTAATTACACATAAATTCTACATAAAAAATAAATAATACTTTGTAACACCTTTATTGAATAGAATTAATTGATTAATAAATAAGCACAATTCCTATTTTTAATTAATTAATTAAATGTTTAAATGTTTATAGAAAATATTTAATTGGTCCAACGGAATTACTTTTGAATTTGTTAACAAGCTCACATTACTTGAAACAAATGTTCGACAAAGTATTACAACTGGACAAACATCTTCAGAAGTTACACGTTGGTATTATATATTTTAATTGTGATAGTTTGTTCATCTTTTGCTTGCATAACCATTTGGAGTGATCCCCTTGTAGTGTTCTTCTACAATCTGATTTTTTTATATATATTTTAATACAATTTACTGCCATCTCTTCTTCGTTTATGAATCGAACCAGTGGTGAAAAATTGATTATCGAAACTTGTTCACTACATCAAGAAGTTTGCGAAATGATTAACAAAAAATTTGTTTGTTATTTGTTGATTATTTTTACTTTGCATTTAATTACGTTTACTTCAAATGTAATTTATGTTGCTAGTCATATTATTCGTAATCAAGTTTTCCTTCAAATCGGAGTTAATTTGTTCTGGATTTTTTATTGTGGATTTAAGACCTACTTATGGATCTATTTTTCTTCACAATGTATGAAATCAGTAAGTAATAAATATAAACAGTTTGTTCTAAATATATATAAATTAAATATTACACATATTCAGCTGTTTAGCTGAGAATAATAGTAAACAAATTACATTAAATAACCATGTTATACATAAAAAATGTTTTAATATTAATGAAAATGGTACATTTATATTAATGAGTGTGTGACTAAAGAATTTACACTCTTGAATAGAATTAACAACTATGAACACACAAAACATTTTTGGCGTTATAAAACCTACCATAATAAGCCACCAAATTTTGGGCTACTTTCCTTATATTGTGTTTCAGACTAATGAAAAAATTATGTTTAAATACAGTGCATGCAGAAAATATTTGATAGCACCAATTGAAATATTTTTTGTAATTTCAATAAATATTTTGGTGCCGATGCATTTTAGTGCGGTACCGCATTTTACCTCGGTTCTACATAGTGTGGTTCATTTCATTTTTAGTGCGTCCACTTTTCTTGCAACTATTTTAATTTCAATAAACCTATTTACAAGCACAAAATATCTGAAACAGATGTACAAGAAAATAATACAACTGGACGAAGATTTCAGGAAGTTTAACATGTGTAAAAGTTATCAAGAAGTTATAAGTAAAAATAAGTGTTATTTTGTGTCCGACTTGGTAGTAGTACTTTCATTTACAATAATAAGTGTTGTTTCTGCCTGGAATGAAACAATTGTTGCTATTTTATTCACTTTAATTTCCTGTTACTTGATGCTACACTCCGTTGTTGTTACGTGTTCGTTTATTAATTTTGTGAACGTTACTAGTTACTTTTTTGATGAAATTAATACGAATTTCAATAAGAAAATTTTAATATATGACAAATTTTTAGGGGAGAAATTAATTATTGAAACTAGCATATTTTATGAAAAAGTTTGCGATTTTAGTTCAATGATCAATAAGAAATTTTCTTTTCCTTTATTGGTAATTTTTACAGTGCATTTTTTAATTTTAACAACCAATTCAATTTATATTGTCGTTTGTATTATTCATGAAGAAATTTCACTTTTTACTTTAGTTGATTTGTTTTGGATCATTTATTGTGGATTTAAAACATATTTATGGATTGAAATTTCTTCACACTGTATGAAATCAGTAAGTACATCAGTAATTTGAAAACGTGTAAAAATTTTCATGTAGTAGTTTATACCCACAAGATGTTGTTAGTATTGTACATTTTAATTGTGGTAGTTTATTCTTCTTTTGCCTGTATAACCATTTGTAGTGTTCCTTTACAATCTGAATTTCATTTATATTTTAATACAATTCACCGTCAACTCTTCTTCATTTATGGATTTTGTCATCGTCACTTATTTCCTAAAACAGATGTACCAAAAAATAATACAACTAGACGAAGATTTCAGGAAGATTAACATGTATAAAAGTTGCCAAGAAGTTCTATGTAAAAGTAATTTTTATTTGGTGTCAGAGTTGGTAATTATGTTTACATCTACACCAATAAGTGTTGTTTCTGTTTCTAATGAAACAATTGTTGCTTTTTTAACCTCCTATTACATAATTATGCATTCCACTGCTGTTACATGTTCGTTTATTAATTTTGTGAACATTACTAGTTACTTTTTTGATGAAATTAATTCAAATTTTAACAAGAAAATTTTAATATCCAACAATTTTTTAAGAAAAATTAATTATTGATACAGGAGTTCATCAAAAAGTTTGTGAGTTTAGTTCAATGATAAATAAGAAATTTACTTTTCATTTGTTAGTAATTTTCACCCACATTTTTTATATAGCTGATTAAGTGAAAATAAATGTGAACAAATTTTATTAATAATACACATGATACATAATTATACTAATGACATTCATAGATTGTACAGTACATTAATGAATCGAACTATGACAAATAAATTCGATGTAACCACTTTCATGCTCCCAAATAGAATCAACAACTATGACCACACACACTATTTTTGGCGTTATAAAGCCCACTATAATAGGTCACCAAATTTTGGGCTACTTTCCATTTATTGTACATCAGACTAATGAAAAAATTGTGTTTAAATACAGTGCATACAGGAAATATTTAATAGCACCAACTGAAAAGTTTTGTATAATTTTAATAACTATGTTGATTCTGAAGTTTAACTCAGTACCACAATTTACCTCAGTGTTACACGGTGTGGTTCATTTAGTTTTTGGTGCGTCCACTTTTCTTGCAACTATTTTAATATCAATAAAATTATTTGCAAGCACAAAACTCCTAAAACAGATGTACAGGAAAATAATACAACTGGACGAGGATTTTAGGAAGTTTAACATGTGTAGAAGTTACCAAGAAGTTATAAGTAAAAATAATTTTTATTTGGTGTCCGACTTGGTAATAGTACTTATATCTGCACCATTAAGTGTTGTTTCTGTCTGGAATGTAACAATTATTTCTTTTTTATCCATCTTAACTACCTATTACTTAATGCTACATTCCACTCTTGTTACATGTTCATTTATTAATTTTGTGAATGTTACCAGTTATTTTTTTGCTGAAATTAATTCAAATTTTAACAAGAAAATATTAGTATCGAACAAACTTGTAGGGGAAAAATTAATTATTAAAACTGGCAGGTTTCATCAGAAAGTTTGTGAGTTTAGTTCAATGATCAACGAGAAATTTAGTTTTTCTTTATTGGTAATTTTCACTGTGCATTTTTTAATTTTTACAACCAATTCAATTTATATTGTCGTTTGTATTATTCACGGAGAAGTTGAACTTTTTACTTTGGTTGATTTGTTTTGGGTCGTTTATTGTGGATTTAAAACATATATATGGATTGAACTTTCTTCAGATTGTATGAAATCAGTAAGTAATATCAGTAATTTGAAAAACGTGTCATTTTCTTCACATTCTCGAACAAAATTATCAACCATGAACACATATTTATGTGTTTTAATACAATTCAATTTTAGGCTACTTTCCTTATAGTGTTGGGAAAACATCACAAAACATTATAATTAAATATAGTATTTTTAGAAAATATTTAACTGTACTCCCTATCAAATTTAAAACTTTATTTTAATGTTTATTTAAGATGTAGTCATACAATTTTTGTTAAAATAATTAACAAACGTATATTACATGAAACAAATGTTTGACAAAGTGGACAAACTTCTTCAAATGTTACATATGTTTAAAAATTACTCAGCTGTAATAATAGTATATAAACATACATTATTGGTATTATATATTTTAAATGTGATAATTTGCTCATCTTTTGCTTGTATGACCATTTGAAATAAACCTGTTGTAGTTCAGTTCAGTTCACAGTTAATTAAAAATTAATTATTTATGCTCCATCAAGAAGTTTTTCGAATTTAGTATTTCTTTAGAATTTGATGATTATTTTAATTCTGTTTATATTACTATAATAGAATCGTTCGCAGCGAAGCTTTCTTCATATCGGAATTAATTTGTTCTGGATTTTTTATTGTGAGATCAGTGAGTAATAAGTATAAACAAAATATATCATATACAGTACCAAAAGAGTTTGATCCGTTTGAATCTTGACAGAGACATCACGTACGATAAAGACAGTATGTCTCCCACAACAGGGCTGACTTCTGCTGTCTCTGTCGAGCAAGATGTCTCTCTGTAGAATCGGACGGGTCAAACGCATTTCGTACTGTACACAGCCGTTTAAGTGAAAATAAAAGTAAACAAATTTTATTAATAATACACATAATATATAATTATATTAATGAAAAGGTCACATTTATAGATTGTATAATAATAAATAGAAATATGACAAACAAATTCGATATAATCAAGTGCTTATACATATATATGAAAGTTCATACTGTTGAATAGAATTAACAACTATGAACACACTCATTTTTGACGTTATAAAACCTACCATAATAAGTCACCAAATTTTGGGTTACTTTCCTTATGATGTGCAGAAGACTAGTGAAAATATTATTTTTAAATACAGTGCATACAGAAAATATTTGATGGCACCTATTGAAATGTTTATTATATTTTCAATAAATATTTTGGTTTCAGTGAAGTTTAACACGGTACTGGATTTTATATCAGGGCTACACGGCGTGGTTCATTTAATTTTTGCTATATCCACTTTTTTTGCAACTATTTTAATATCAATAAATCTATTTACAAGCTCGAAACTCCAAAAACAGATGTACAAGAAAATAATACAATTGGACGAAGATTTTAGGAAATTTAACATGAGCAAAGGTTACAAAGAAATAATAAGGAAAAATAATATTTATTTGGTGTCAGACTTGGTGGTAGTACTTACATCTACCCCAATAAGTGTTGTTTCTGTCTGGAATGAAACAATTATTGTTTTTTTATTCACTTTAACCTCCTGTTACATGATACTGCACTCCAGTGTCGTTACATATTCCTTTATTAACTCTTTAAACATTAATAATTATTTTTTTGATGAAATTAATACAAATTTTAGCAAGAAAATTTTAATATCTAACAAACTTGTAGCGGAGAAATTAATTATTGAAACTGGCAGATTTCATCAAAAAGTTTGTGAGTTTAGTTCAATGATCAACAAGAAATTTACTTTTCCTTTGTTGGTAGTTTTTACAGTGCATTTTTTAATTTTTACAACCAACTCAATTTATGTTGCCGTCAGTATTATTCACGGAGAAGTTTCGTTTTTTATTTTAGTTGATTTATTTTGGATCGTTTATTGTGGATTTAAAACATATTTATGGATTGAACTTTCTTCAAACTGTATGAAATCAGTAAGTACATCAGTAATTTTTAACTTCAATTATTGTTTCATATTGGATAATGGAATTGTATCCATTACATAAAAATAAAAAGTCAATCATGTTTTTTATGCAAAGCATTATCGTCACACTTAAACAAACATTTAGTTAATCAACTAAGAGAGAGAGAGAACATTTATCCGCATACGTTTTCTCGTTAAAGGCCAAAATGTCAAACAATAATTTCCAACAAATATTAAAACCGTGCATTAATTACAACAGAATCATGGGATATTTTCCATACGAGCTGAAAACATTAAACGGGCAACCGACTATAAAATACAACAAATGGAAAATGTTGCTGAACATTATTATCTTTGTCATAATGTATAGTATTTTGTTGCCCCTAATTTATTTCACATACAATTCCCATCCAAAGTTTAGCAGTCGACTTCAATACTTCGCCCATGTGATCTCAATGTTCACAAATCTCTTTTGTTCCTGGTTCATTTGTATATTCCAACACTCGACTTTCAGATATGACAAACTGATTTACGAAGGATTTTGCTCGATCAATAAACATTTGAACGGACTGAAGATAAATGTGCCGGTTCAAAAATTAAAACTACAATCTACAGTTAAAGTTACTGCAGAAATTCTGGTTAGTTTCGTGTATTCATTTGTTCTCTCTACCGGCTTAGTTTGGGATAACTGGAAGTTAAAATGGTATTATTTAATTGCCGTTTATGCTGTTATTACATACACTATAGCTAATCATTTAACATCGTCCGTGTCCTTCGTAAATTGCATTACAATGATCGGCTACTGTTTCACCATAGTTAACGAAAACTTCAACAAAAATATCCTACTTCAAGGCAAAACCTCCACTGTTGAACTAATAATCAAGACCTCAAAGTTTCATCAAATACTTTGCCAGTTGTTGAGATTGATCAACAGGAAGTTCACGTTTCAATTTTTGGTCCTGTTCACATTGATGTTCGTCAATTTTACTTCCAATGTCATATTTGTAATCAGGAGCATTTTGGATTGTACAGTTACTTTGTACGTTGCGGTTTGTGCTGTCTGGATTGTTGCGTGCGGCTTCAAAGTTGTTTATTGGGTCCATGTTTCTTCGAGTTGTACTAAAAAAGTAAGTTTCAAATTATTTAAATTAAGAAATTGCATCAACTCCGTTTTCTATCCACAGACATAATATTAAAAATGATTAGTTAATTACATTTGTCTTAAACTAGTGATTAATTAATTGTATTCTTGAATATAAAGCTAATAAGTCAAATTATGGCGTAGAGGATATCATCATAATGTTGTAACAAATTGATTATTGTTTTTGTGAGAGTGTATTTTCATAATTAAATTAAAAATATGTACATACGAATGTTCTAACTAAATTAGACATTTCAAATTAGTAACAGTTATGAACTCATATAACATCATTTCTGTTATAAAACCTACCATTATAATTAATCAGATTTTTGGCTACTTTCCTTATGTCGTAGAGCAATCTAATCATAAAGTTATATTTAAGTACAGTGTTTACAGAAAATATTTAATAGCGCCAGCTGAAATGTCTTTTACAATTTTAATATTGACTTTTCTTCCGCTGTACAGTGAAGTACCTTATTACAACTCATTACTATCCTACGTGGTTGACGCAATTTTTGGTGTATCAACTGTTCTTACAGCTATTTTAATATCAATAAAACAGTTTACAAACACAAAACTTCAAAAAGAGATGTACAAAAAAGTAATACAACTGGATGAAGAATTTCATAAGAGTAACATGTGCAAAAATTACCGGAAACTTGCGAGAAAAAACATATTTTTCTTGATGTTAGACTTGGTATTAATGACTGTTTATACACCAATAGGTGTTGCCTGTGTTTGCAATGAACCACTTGTTATTTTTTTATACAGTTTAACTTTCTTTTACATTATAATGCACTTGACGGTTGTTACAATTTCGTTTATAAATTTTGTAAACGTTACTAGTTATTTTTTAAACGAAATTGATTCAAATTTTAACAAAATCATTTTCAATTCTAATAAACTTCTTGTAGAAAAAATGATTATTGACAGTTGCAGGCTCCATCAAAAAGTTTGTGAGTTTAGTAGAATGAGCAACAAATATTTTACTTTCCTTCTGCTGATAACTTATCCTTTGCATTTTATAACATTTACTTCTAACATAATTTATGTTGGTGTATGTTTTATTAACGGAGATATTTCATTTTTCATTGGAATTAATTTGTTTTGGATCATATTTTGTGGCTATAAAACGTATTTATGGATAGAACTTTCTTCACGCTGCATGAAATCAGTAAGTAATATCAATTTCAAAACATTTCTCCCACTTACATGAAAATGTTAATTTAATATTATTTTAATTAATACTGGGTTAAATTATTTTATCTCAATAGAGAAAAATAAAGAGAATATTACAATAAAAATAAACCGATATTCATTATTCGTGGAAATAAAACTAAATATTTAATTACATTAGTTGTGCATACATAATATTTTCATAAATGTACCAAGAAATGCAGTTGGATATAACGATTAAATTATTCGACCAGTCGTTATTTTATTCAAATATTGAAATAAACATAATATACTTATGTATCTAAACAAATAACTTCGATTCTAATTTCAGTCTCGAATAGAATCTACAATCATGAACACTCAAAATATTTTTTGTGTTATAAAACCTATCATATTAATTCATCAAATTTTAGGCTACTTTCCTTATATTGAAGAGCAAATTAATCAAAAAATTATGTTTAGATATAATGTTTATACTTCAACTAAGTTCAATGCGGTACCATAGTATACCCCGATGCTAGATAATGTGGTTTATTTAATTTTTAGTACATCGACTACTCTTGCAACTATTTTAATATCGATAAATCTACTTACAAATATAAAACTTCAGAAAAATATGTATATCAAATTAACACAACTGGTCTTGTATTTTAGGAAGTTTAACATATGTCAAATATATCAGAAAGTTATTAGTAACAATAATATTTATTTGGTATCAGATTTGGTAATAGTTTTTATTTCCACACCACTAAGTATTGTTTGTGTTTGGAATGAACCAATTGTTGTTTTTTTATATAGCTTAACTTTTTGTTACATTTTAATGCATTCAATAGTTATTACATCTTCGTTTATAAATTTAGTGAACGTTATTAGTTATTTTTTTGGAGAAATTAATTCAAACTTTAACAAGCAAATATTAATTTCAAATAAACCATTGAGTGAAAAATTAATTATAGAAACTGGCAGATCCCATCAAAAAGTCTGTAAGTTTAATGCAATGGTTAATGTGAAATTTACTTTCCATCTATTAGTAATTTTTACTTGCATTTTGTAATTTTTACAACGAACTCAATTTATGTTGTTGTCAGTATTATTTACGGGGATATTTCTCTTTATACTTTATGTGATTCTCCGAGTTTAAAACATATTTATGGATAGACCTTTCTCAACCTGTATGAAATCAGTAAGTAACACCAGTTTCAAACGTATATTCACGTATTATTTCATATAATTGAATTGTATTTTAACAATTTTCAACCACAAAACTTCAATAAGAGATATGTAAGAAAGTAATACAATTAAATAAAGAATTTCAGAAAAGTAAAATGTTACAATTACTAGAAGTAAAATTATTATTTTTTTGGAGTCAGACTTGGTATTATTGACTATTTATACACCAATAAGTGTCCTTGTTATATATAAGTTGCAGGCTGCATGATAAAGTTTGTGAGTTTAATACAATGATCAACAAATATATTACCTTTCATCTGTTGACAATTTATCCTTCATAATTTATAACATTAATTTCAAACTCAATTTATGTTGGTGTTTGTTTTATTCACAGAGAAGTTTCATTTTTTATTGGACTTAACTTGTTATGAATCATGTTTTGTGGATATGAAACATATTTATAGATAGAACTTTCTTTACACTGGATGAAATCAGTAATATTAATTTTATAACATTAATTTAATTATTTCAGTCAATATAATAATGAAAAAGGTATATTACAATAAAAGTAATCCGATGATAGTTAACAAACAACGACTTAATTAATTGTATTCATGGGAATAAAAAAAATAACTAATTAAATTATGTTATGCAGACAAAAAGGATAATATTTTCATAATAGTAATAGAAATGCAAAGGATATATTTATTAAATTATTCGACTAGCCGTTATTTCGTTCAAATATAATTGATCCTGAATATTAAAATGAACATTTACGTATCGAAACAATTAACTTCGACTGTAATTTTAGTCCTGAATAGAATCTATAGTCATGAACACTCAAAACATTTTTTGTGTTATAAAACCTATCATCATATTTCATCAAATATTAGGCTACTTTCCTTATATTGTGGAGCAGACTAATAAAAAAATTATGTTTAAATACAGTGTTTACAGAAAGTATTTGATCGCACCAATAGAAATGTTTTTTGCCATTTCAATATTTATTCTGACGCCAATGAAGTTCTATGCAGTACCATATTATACTTCGATGCTTCACAATGTAGTTCATTTCATTTTTGGTACATCCACCTTTTTTGCAAGTATTTTAGTATCAATAAATCTTTTCCAAAACACCAAACTACAGGAACAAATGTGTAAGAAATTATTACAACTGGACGAAGATCTTAGAAAGTTTAACATGTGTAAAAGTTACCAGAAAATTATGAATAAAAATACGTTTTTCTTGGTATCAGACTTGGTGATGGTGTTTATTTCCACACCAATAAGTATTGTTTCTGTTTGGAATGAACCAATTGTTATTTTTTTATATATCTTGGCCTTCTGTTACATTTTAATGCATTTGACCCTTGTCACAAGTTGGTTTATAAATTTTGTGAATATTACTAGTTACTTTTTTGCAGAAATTAATTCCTATTTTAACAAGCAAATATTCAGCTCAAATAAATTTTTAGGTGAAAAATTAATTATAGAAACTGGCAGATTTCATCAAAAAGTCTGTGAGTTTAATTCAATGATTAATGAAAAATTTACTTTCCATCTATTGATAATTTTTACTTTGAATTTTATAATTTTTACAACAAACTCAATTTATATTGTTGTTAGTATTATTCACGGAGAAGTATCACTTTATATTTTAATTGATTTGTTCTGGTTTGTGTACTCCGGATTTAAAATATATTTGTGGATAGACCTTTCTTCAAACTGTATGCAATCAGTAAGTCCATCAGTTTGTAACATATTTGAACTTCATATATTATTTTATATAATTTAACTATATTTTAAAAGATAAATTTCATGTATTTATGACGAAACACATTAAAAAATTAGATTATTTAAGCATAATGTTAAAACTAATTAAATTATGTGTAAACTATATTATTTTACATGGATGTTTTTACATATTGATTGCTGTTTTTATCAGAAAGTAATTGTATTAAAAATATTCATACGGATATTCCAATCGAATTAGTCGGGTAATCATTACTGTTTTCAAGTATAATTAATTGTGAATATTGTAATAAATTGTTCATTCGAAATGAACGATTCTAACATATTATATGTTTTGAAACCTTATATAAAATTCATAAAATTTATGGGATATTTCCCATTTAACTTAAAATATAACTTCGGTAAAACAACCTTAGTGTATCGAAGAGCTTTCAAATACATTGTTTTTGTTTCATTATTGTTAACTATTATGTTATTTACTTATCCAATGTAGTGTTCAAAACCCATCCAAAAGTTTACAACAAACTGCAATTAATAGTGTTTTTAACTTATACTTCTTCAACAACTTTAGCTTCTTAGTTGATATTTTCATCCTTAACCAATTCAACAAATTTATTCAAGTCGATCTTCGACCAAGTGATAAACATCGACAAAATATTTAATCAATTCAATATATACCAAAATTATAAAAAGTTAAGACTCACATGTTTCTTTTGTATATTTAACGAGTTGTTAATAAACGTCGCGTATGGATATATTTATACCAAAAGTATCTTTGACGAAACTAATCAAGAATGGTACAAAGAATTAATAATTTTCTTCATGATAGGTCAAGTACTTGTCCTATCATGATCCACATTTTAAAACAGACCAATCAAAAAGTTGTATTCAAGTACAATAGTTAGTTAGTTTTGTGGACATAGAACATAAGTATTATAATATTAATTTCAAAACACTTTCCCCACTTGTTTTTAAAAAATGTAAATTTACTATTACTTTAATTAAGTAAAGGTCTAATATTGGATTAAATTATTTGTCTCAAAATCGTAATATAAAGGGAACATAACAATAAAAATAAACCGATATTCGTGGACATAAAACTAAATAGTCAATTAAATTAGTAGTGCATACATATTAAAGTATTGTATTTTCATAAATGTATTAAAAAATATATTGCATTTGCGTATCGAAACAAATAACTTCGACTCTAATTTCAGTCTTGAATAGAATCTACAATCATGAACACTCATAATATTTTTTGCGTTATAAGACCGATTATAATAATTCATCAAATCCTGGGCTATTTTCCTTATATTGTCGTGCAGTCTAATCAACAAATCATATTTAAATACAATGTTTATAGAAAATATTTGATCGCACCAACTGAAATGTTCTTTATGATTTTAATATTTGTTGTGTCTCCAATGAACTTCAATGCGGTACCATATTACACTTCGGTGCTACATGGTGTAGTAAATTCAATTTTTGGTATGTCGACTACTCTTGCAACTATTTTAATATCAATAAATCTACTTACAAACACAAAATTTCAGAAAAATATGTGTAACAAATTAGCACAACTCGACGAAGATTTTAGGAAGTTTAACATGTGTAAAAGTTACGAGAAAGTTATTAGTAAAAATAATTTTTTATTGGTGTCAGATTTGATAATAGTTTTTATTTCCACACCAATAAGTGTTGCTTGTATTTGGAATGAACCAATTGTTATTTTTTTATATAGCTTAGGTTTCTGCTACATTTTAACGCATTCAATCGTTATTACAACTTCTTTTATAAATTTGGTGAACGTTACTAGTTATTTTTTTGGAGAAATTAATTCAAATTTTAACAAACAAATATTCAACTCAAATAAATTTTTAGGTAAGAAATTAATTTTAGAAACAGGCAGATTCCATCAAAAAGTCTGTGAGTTTACTGCATTGATCAATGAGAAATTTACTATACATCTATTGATAATTTTTACTTTGCATTTTGTAATTTTTACAACAAACTCAATTTTTGTTGTCGTTAGTATTATTCACGGTCAAGTTACACTTTATACTCTCAGTGATTTGTTCTGGATCGTTTACTCTGGATTTAAAACATATTTATGGGTAGACCTTTCTTCAAAGTGTAGGAAATCAGTAAGTAAAATTAATTTCAAAACATTTCCCTGAGTTCCATTTAAAAAATAATTAAGTAAAACTTTAATTGAAATAATTAATTTAATTTAAATACTTCTATCATATAATAATTGTAAACACTGTAACAACATTTTATATTTACTGCAAACTTTTTTTTTTTTTTTTTTTTTTTTCTGGGGACAGAGAGGGGAAAGTGTAAACCCCCCTCCGGGCACCGATCCGGAGATCATAACCAATTGGAAACCATATGTGCTAGCACATATGGGGGAAAGGGCGTGTATATACATACACGGGTGAAGTTGAACCAGAAGACGGGACTGACAAAGATGCCAGCCCCCTGTCAACTGGTTCCCGGAAGAACAAGCCCAATCTGAGGAAGGTCCTAGAACCTCCCTGGGTGAGGATTGGGCTTGCAGTTGATCCGTCGGCCTCCCGCCACCACTGGCTTGTGGAGCGGGACTGCCCGAGAGATGTGCAAACTTAATTTATGTTTACTTTATACGCGAAGAAAATTCATTTTACACTAGTAGAGTATTTTGTGAATATAAAACATAATTATGGATGGAACTATCTTTACACTGGATGAAATTAGTGTGTAACATTAATTTCAAAACATTTCTCCGAGTTGCAATTAAAAATAATTAATAATAATAATTGATTTAATTTAATTATTTATATCAATATAATAATAAAAAGGGAATGTGACAATATAAATAACCTCATCCTAGTTAATAAACGAGTAGTTAATTACATTCATGGCAATAAAAATAAAAATACATTAAATTATATTATGTATACATAATAATTCTTGTATTTTAATAATTATACTAAAAATAGATATGTGGATATATTAATTAAATTATTCGGCTAGCCGTTGTTTTGTTCAAATATAATTTATCCTGATCGTAATAAAATGAATGATTCGAACGTATTGCATTTATATATCAAAACAATTAACTTCGATTGTAATTTCAGTCCTGAATAGAATCTATAGCCATGAACACTCAAAACATTTTTTGTGTTATAAAACCTATCATAATATTTCATCAAATATTAGGCTACTTTCCTTATATTGTGGAGCAGACAAATAAAAAAATTATGTTTAAATACAGTGTTTACAGAAAATATTTGATCGCACCAATTGAAATGACTTTTATCATTTCAATATTTATTGTGATTCGACTGAAGTTCTATGCAGTACCATATTATACCTCGATGCTACACAAGGTAGTTCATTTAATTTTTGGTATATCCACTTTGTTTGGAAGTGTCTTAATATCAATAAATTTATTCACAAATACAAAACTACAGAAACAAATATGTAACAAATTAATACAACTGGACAAAAATCTTACAAAATTTAATATGTGTAAAAGTTACAAGGAAGTTATCAATAAAAATTTTTTTTTCTTGGTATCAGACTTGGTGATGGTGTTTATTTCCATACCAATAAGTGTTGTTTCTGTTTGGAATGAACCAATTGTTATTTTTTTATACAGCTTAGCCTTCAGTTACATTTTAATGCATTTAACCGTTGTTACAAGTTCTTTTATAAATTTTGTGAATATTACTACTTATTTTTTTGCAGAAATTAATTCGTATTTCAACCACCAAATATTCAGTTCAAATAAACTTTTAGGTGAAAAATTAATTATGGAAACTGGCAGGCTTCATCAAAAAGTCTGTGAGTTTAATGCAATGATTAATGAAAAATTTACTTTCCATCTATTGATAATTTTTACTTTAAATTTTATAATTTTTACAACAAACTCAATATATATTGTCGTTAGTATTATTCACGGGGAAGTTTCACTTTATAGTTTAATTGATTTATTCTGGTTCGTTTACTCCGGATTTAAAACATATATATGGATAGACCTTTCTTCAAACTGTATGAAATCAGTAAGTACATCAGTTTGTAATATATTTGAACTTCATATATTATTTGATAATTTAACTATATTTTAAAAGATAAATTTCATGTATTTATGACTAAACACATAAGAAAATTAGAATATTTTAACAAAATGTTAAAACTAATTAAATTATGTGTAAACTATATTATTATACATGGGCGTTTTTACATATTGATTGCTGTTTTTACCAGAAAGTAATTGTATTAAAAATATTCATACGGATATTCCAATCGAATTGGTCTGGTAATTATTATTGTTTTCAAGTATAATTGATTGTGAATATTGTAATAAATTGTTCATTCGAAATGAACGATTCTAACATATTATATGTTTTGAAACCTTATATAAAATTCATAAAATTTATGGGATATTTCCCATTTAACTTAAAATATAACTTCGGTAAAACAACCTTAGTGTATCAAAGAGCTTTTAAATACACTCAATGTTTTTGTTTCATTGCTGTTAACTTTTATGTTACTTATTTATCCAATGTGGTGTTCAAAATCCATCCAAAAGTTTACAACAAACTGCAATTAATAGTGTTTTTAACTTATACTTCTTCAACAACTTTAGCTTCTTGGTTGATATTTTTATCCTTAACCAATTCCACAAATTTATTCAAGTCGATCTTCGACCAAGTGATAAACATCGACAAAACGTTTAACCAGTTCAATATATACCAAAATTATAAAAAGTTAAGACTCACATGTTTCTTTCGTATTTTTAACGAGTTGTTAATTAACCTCGCGTATGGATATATTTATACCAAAAGTATCTTTGAGGGAACTAATCAAGAATGGTATAAAGAATTAATAATTTTCTTCATGATAGGTCAAGTACTTATCCTAAACATGACGACTTCAACAACTTACTCCACTTTCGTGATGATTTTAACTGATTATTTCAAAAGTTTAAACAAAAACTTCACCTCGAAAATAATGAGACACAGAAACGGAACCGAATTCATAATTGAAACGTCGAAGATTCACCAAAAACTCTGCGAATTGAGCAGATCAATAAATAGATTGTTAACGAATCAATTGTTGGTCATGTTTGCGTTGCATCTTATCATTTTTACATCGAATTCTATATTTGTTGCCGTCAGTATTTTAAGACACGAATTTAATTTGCACACTGGCGTTTCATTGTTTTGGATCCTTTGTTGCGGCTTCAAAACTTGGTCTTGGATTCAAATATCCTCTGTGTGTATGAGTTCTGTAAGTTATCAGGGAAATATATAATAAATAAATATCAAAAAAGAAATGTAAAAACTTATTGCAGCGATATAAATTTTAACAAAAATACATGCCATATACCATAATTAAATTTATTTTTATTGTTACAGTGCACAGACATCGTGAAAAGTATTCACAGAGTAATTCACACCAACCACATTAAGAAATACGGATTAGAGAAAATGGTGAGTCAAAATTACAATTTGTGGTTTCTTAAATTTGTAAAAATTTCTTTAATTATAGTTAACAGGTTTGTATTTACAAGTACTGCACGAAAAAGTTGTTATAACTGCTGGGAAAAGCATTGTTATGGATAAAAGTCTACTGTTTGCAGTAAGTATAATGGTTTACTAAAAATAAAACAATGTTTCTATTGAATGTATATTTTTAGTTTGCAAGTACAGTTTCAACGTACATAATAATATTAGTACAGTTAAAATACGACAAAATTCACTAGGATCACAATATGTTAATTTTAAATAAAACGCACTTTATCCCAAAAATTTGTTTTATTCCTACTCAAGATTTTCCACCGAATTCTTTCGCGCCATCAAAGAGACCATCTGAGCCTTGAGCACGACTTCCGGACACTTTTGCCTCTTCAACATTTTACAGTTCTCGAAGTATCCCTCGCATCGGGGGAAACCGTGTGAATCGTCGTTGAAAGTGACCAAACCCAATCCCCAGATTTTACCACCTCGATATTCGCCCTCGTACCTCATACCGTCCGCACGCCAAAATGTACCGTGACCGTGGAACCAGCCGTTCGAAAACTCGCCTTCGTATCTGGAAGAAGAGACGATAAAAAATTGTACATTGTGGGTGAAAACTAGTACTTTGCGCCGTCGGGAAAGCTAAGGACTCCCAGGCCGTTGAACAGGTTGTTTTCGAAATTGCCGTCGTAACGTGCGCCATTCGGGAGCAATAAATGTCCTTCGCCGCATTTTTGCCCCTGGTTGTTCCACGAACCGACGTATATCGCACCATTCTCGTATTTGAACCCGCCAAATTCCACACTCGGAGCTATTAATTATAAGTAATTTTACTGATTATGTACAAGTTAAAGAAATACGAGACTTACTTTCCTCTTCTTCGGACATTTTGATGGTGTTTTTAATGTTATATACTCATGTATTTCCTTAAAACGATAGTAGAAAACTAAGTGTTGAGTAATTTAATTAAACAAATTAGATTTGTCCAACAATCAATAGGATTATTTATAATTTCATGGTAAAAAACAAGAATGGGTATAAATAGTAAAATACTGCGATTTTGTTGAATATAAGGAAATTAAACCCCTATAAAAATTGGGGCGTAACATTTATAACCAAATTCGACAAAAAAAATTAGAAATTTAAATCATAGCAATTAAAAGAAAATACACTTGTCGTATATTTGGAATCTTTTACAAAAATGGACCAAAATTATAAAACAATAAAGATTTTATAGTATTAATGATAAATTAAGGAAGATCAATTTAACCATTAAAAATTTCTTTCAAAATTAAAGACACTAAAGTCATGTTCAGCCCATTTCAAGTTTTATAGTGTATAAAACAACAGTAATAAATTAATACTATAATATACTAATATTTTAAGAATTCACGTTAAATGAGTTATGGCTAAAACATTTAAAATTCCAAAGTTGTTTTAATAACGATCAACACTGTATATTATACAAGTTCCTCAACCAGTTTTTTAAAATAACACAAGGAAAATAGTTTCACAGAAAACAGAGGGTAAAATACGCAATTGAAAAAAGTAGTTTAAATTCAACAATTTCAGCCCACAGTTAAAGTTAAATTTTAACTAGAAAGTTCTTCACAAACTTCCAATGGAATCAAACAAAGGATACAAAAATTATCACGTTTTATTGTATGACTGTAAAACAATACTTATGAAATGTCTTTCATATAAAAAAATAAAACAAAGTTTTCAACTTGAAACCTGCATTTATTTAAAACACAAGTGCCAAGTCAATTGTACATAACAAAATATATAACTTATGATCTTGGTCTTTCTTTCTTCTCTTTGTACAACGCTAGGAGAGATACGTTGGCTACTTTCACCACCTGAAACAATGAAGTAATAAATATTAGTAATATTACTAAAAACTCAAAATTATGATAATATAAATTGTATATTTTACATTATAACTAATATTTTGAAAGTCAGCATAAACTTTCTTTATAAAATATACAATTAATATATTTTTGAGAATTATTTTAAAATGTCAAAAACATTAAGTGCGTTTTATAGGTAATGAGAAACTCAATTAACATACCTTAAATCTGACTCCGGGAATATCACCAACAGCATGACCTTTACGACCGAAACCGGCGACCAAAACTTCGTCGTTTTCTTCAATATGGTTCAAGCAACCATCTCTGGGGACGAACGCCGTGATTTTTTTGCCGTTCTTAATCAATTGCACTCTCACACACTTCCTAATGGCGGAGTTGGGCTGTTTGGCTTCAACGCCACTGTCAACACAAAATCCAAAATAATACCGAAATGCAAACGAAGAAATTCACAACAAAATAAATCTCACAAGTAACTTACCATTTCGATGAAAATCGGCGGCGCCCCGCACAGAATTTTCCTGTGATTGGACCAAATGAAACCATTCACGAGGAAATTCTGCGCGACACGCAACCCCATAATAATAAAAAAACATGAACGACAAAGTTGTAGGGCACATATCAGAGCGTGAGGCCGATCGAAACGGCCCCCCAATGGTTCAGAGCCCCTCTAATCTAGCATTGTAACAAATAAAAACACCTAAACAGCACTGGTTGTTCGGTGGTCTCGCAATGCACCCCGCCACTAACTAATCGATAACACTTACACTTTTTCGAGGACGATACCCTTGGCGTGGGACGCGCCTCCGAAAGGATTCGCCTTCCATCTCGTACCCAGATGGGCTTTTTTGTAGTCCTTGTCGGCCCAACGTTGGTCACGACGATGGTTCACGTGTTTTCTGGCTGTTTTAAGACCACGGGGCTTACCTATACGCAAACAACCGAAATTAATAACACATTTTGTCAAAAAAATACGTAATCGCTGTTGAATTTATAATGACAACAAGACGGTACGTACTGATCGTTGGTTGAAATTGTGTTCGTTCGAAGCGATGGACGTGGATTAAAATGCGATGTCTACCGACACGATTCGTACATGGCGGACAACAACATTTTCCAACCAACCGTTTCCATAGCGAAAATCACTAAACAACGTTTGAATAATACGGGAAAACACTCGACTCGGTTCGTCACACAATTTCAACGCGTTTTGTTGCAATTCAGGGGGAATTAAACTAAATAAATTTTAGGACGGAGTGGAAAGAAACACTCACCCATGTTGACGGTTCTGAAAGTTGACCGGAAAGAACTAGAGCTGCCAATACAAAGCGGAATATCTCTCTAGCTCTCACGCATGGTCGCCAACCAAAGCGCGGGAAGATGTTAAATTTAAATCGTGTTTCGGGTTTTTACATCGTTTATGTTTATACATATGTTTTTGATGTTTATATTTTTTGCATATTGATACTTTTAAATTTATATCTTAATTTTTTACTATGTGAAATTCATTATGTTTCTATGTAAAAACAGACTCACAGCTCACAATTAAATAATTTATTTATAACATAAAAATATTACAATTCAATTAAATTTGACTTTTTAAAAAGTTAATAATAATCAAAACATTAGTTTCCAAATTTTTATATTAGTTATTATTTTCGATTTTTTAAAGACTAATAAAAAACAAGCTTTTGAAAGATAATTTCTCATTAAATTCAATAATATGTAAAAATTGAAAATTTACACAAAGACTATATATTGATTTATATAGAACAGTATACCTCCCAATTAGTGGGTCATGCTTTATTCAAATTTCCATATTAAGCAATAGTTTTCAGCAAAATTGGGGGTTTTATTAACTATAGAAGTTAAAATTTAATTATTGTCTTGTAGATTAAAGAGGATACGTACTTTAAAACCACTGAAATCTTCTTACTTCTTGGATATCTTAAATCTTAAATATCTCTCTGACTGATTTGACAATGTTTCTATTTGTTTTTCGCAGTATTGCAGTACTCCCAAAATAAATTGATGATATACAGTTTAAAAGAAAATATCTTGAAAATGGTCATTCATAGAGATATTTAACATATAAAATACATTTATTTTTAATATTGGACAAACAATATTTTTATAAAATATTAACATATTTCAAAAAGTAAAATAGTTACAACTGTTTTAAAGTAAAGTACGCATGTGTACCCCCTTTAATCTACAACAAATTATAATCAAAATTTAATTTCTCTAGTTATAAAGAAACATTCCACCACATACACATTTAGAAGATTAATTAAATGTATAATTTAAGTATAAATCGTTTTATTTAATACCTGTGCTTTTCTAGGTATAAAAACAATGAATGAATTTAACAACTGGGTTCTAGGATAATTTTTTAAACAAATTATTAGGACATGCTGTTGAAAATAAAAATAAACAAAATTAAATCATTATCCTCACATTTAAATTTAGACATATAATCCAGAACCTTTACCAAAAATTATCTTTCCATAATGAAAAATTTATGGTTTTACAGACATTTTAATTAGATCATTAAAAAAAAATTAATAATTAACGGTAAAATTTAAAATACCAAAATTATTCAGGGTGTTCTACGGAAAACAACGAAATTAATGTCACTTCCGGCGAATCCGGAAGAGAAATTTTGTTCAAAATAAATTAGAAAAGTAATACAAATTAAGTTATAATTGATATAAAAATTTCAAACCAATATCGTTTTGTTCTCCACAAACTTCTAATTAATAAGTTAGGTGATTCCCCAGTATTTAACCATAACCTATTGATTAAAGGACACCCTGTATATATAGGGCCATTCTACTCCAAGATATAACTTACTCCAATATAATACTCCTTGAAGAAGCTCTTGTTACAAGATACAAACAGTTTTCAACAAATTTTGAAAATCGAAAAACAGACAGGAATCATTTAGGTAGAAACATTCTATAATTGAAGCATCGGGAGGAAGATCCCTATATTTGGGTGTTTTGTGTTTGTAAAAAACATCTGTTAATGCGCCGATCAGCCGCACCCGACATCAGCGCCCAAACGCGCGAAGCTGTGAATTGAATAAAAACAACAAAACAAAAATGGCCCTCGAACACGAAACCACCGAAATAACTTCACTTTCGTCGCTGAACAATTTTTTAAGCGAAAGAAACAACAACGAAAATGTTTTTTACATATCCAAGATTCCCGATATCTGCAAGGAATATCCGTGCATCCTCGGCATCGATGAAGCTGGAAGGGGCCCCGTTCTAGGTTAGAAATGTTTTTTGATCGATAAATAATAATTTGGTAATTTTATTATAGGCCCGATGGTTTACGGCACTGCATTTTGCCCCCTGAACGAAAACGCTTTGCTCGAACAATTGGAATGCGCCGATTCCAAGGCGCTGAACGAGGAAAAACGCGACATAATTTTCGAAAGGATCTGCAACAACTCGGTCAAAATCGGTTGGGCCGTCGAAGTAATCGCACCAAACACAATATGCAACAGTATGTTGAGTCGGTCAAAATATTCCCTAAATCAGGTGTCGATGGATGCTGCAATTGGATTAATCAGAAGTGCCGTGGAATGTGGTGTTAATATTTCACATGTTTTTGTCGATACTGTCGGAAAACCGGAAAAATATCAGGCTTATTTGAAGTCCATTTTTCCTAAATTGAAAATTACAGTTGCCAAAAAGGCTGATAGCACTTATCCTATTGTGTCAGCAGCTAGTATTTGTGCCAAAGTTACAAGGGATCATGCCCTTCAAGTCTGGCAATTTCAGGAAGGCATTCAGCTAACACACAAGGATTTTGGTAGTGGATATCCAGGAGGTAATTCAGAAAATGTTTTTTTGAAATATATAAATTAATCATATTTTTGTAGATCCTGTAACAAAAAAATTTCTGGCAGAAAATTGTGACCCAGTGTTTGGTTTCCCTCAATTAGTGAGGTTTAGTTGGTCAACAGCTAGCAATATTCTAGAAGATCATGCATATGGTGTAGAATGGGAGGAAATAGATGAAGAGACTACCCCTCCTCCAAATACTACTTCTATTACTTCATTTTTCAAGATGACGACTAACAAACTCACCTCTAAGACAGACCATGAATTTTTCACTCAAAGATGTTTAAGCAAAAAAGTTGAATTTTAATTGTATATTGTTTTGAATTCTATTTTGAATAAATTGTTTTATTGATGAAATCATTTTTTTTTTATTTTAGAATCATATTTAATACTACTACAAATTTTCTCAAAAATGTTTAGTCATATTTATTAATACAAATTTATTTTTTGAATATATTTTTATTTTTATTTTATAATAAATTTAATATATTATAAATTTCCCTTTTGATTAAGAAATCTGTTATATTCCTTCAGTCTAATTGCTTGAATATTTATGAAACCTGTTGCATCACTTGGAGTAAAATCAGATTGAATGTCCATTGAAACCAAATCTTGATTGTACAAGGAGACTTTAGAAGATCTCCCCAAGATAGTCACTAAAATGAATTAAAAATTAATTAAATTATATTCAAAGAAACTCTTAAAAATTACCATTTCCTTTGAATATTTCTAGTTTAACAGTGCCAGATACGTTTTCCTCAGCTAATTCTATACATTTCCTAGTGTATACTCCTTCAGGAGAAAACCAAAATCCATTGTACACATAATCTGACAAACGGTCTCTTAATAATTGTTTAATCCGATAAACTTCTTTGTCTAGGGCATAAACCTCCAAATCAGTGTGGGAAGTATGCAAAATATATCCAGCTGGTGTTTCATAAACTCCTCTAGACTAATGTACAATATTAATTAAAAATATAATTTTTAAATCCGTAAACTTACTTTTAATCCTATGAATCTGTTCTCCACAATATCGATTCTACCAACCCCATATTGTCCTCCAATTTTATTTAAAAACAGGAAAATATCCAAAGCACCTTTGTATTCAGTGTTATCCTGAGCTTTTAGTAAAACTGGAATTCCGTTCTCAAACGTAATTGTCAATTTGTACGGAGTGTTGGGACTTTTCTTCGGATCAACGGTCATCAAGAACAAGTCGGCTGGCGGCTCATTGTTCGGGTCTTCAAGAATTCCAGACTCGTAACTAATATGCATCAGATTGGCATCCATACTCCACGGTGCCTTCGGAGTAACCGAAACGGGAATACCGTTCTCCGAAGCGTACTTTAACAAATCACTTCTTCCCTGGAATTTACTTGTGAATTCTTCCATCCTCCATGGCGCAATAATCTGAAGTAATCAATAAATAAGAAAAATACAAGCGGAAATTATGTTAAGAAACTTGCTTTAACTTCGGGACACAAAGAATAACAGGAGAGTTCAAAGCGCACTTGGTCGTTGCCCTTTCCGGTGGCTCCGTGAGAAATGAACTGGGCGTTGTTCTCTTTCACGCATCTCACCAAACCAACTGAAATGCATGGTCTGGCCAAGGAAGTACCCAGTAAATATCTAGATTCGTATAATAGTCCGGCTTGTATTGCAGGCCACACGTATCCCTTCACGAACTCTTCCCTCAAGTCATCAATCACCACCTGTGTTGTTTATAAAATAATTGAACCAGTGTAATTTTTAGAAACAAATGAAATTCAAAGGGCGTATGGTTACCTTTGAAGCTCCGATCTTGAGTGCTTTGGTTCTGGCTTGTTCGAAGTCTTCATCTTGTCCGATATTCGCCATGTAACAGATCACATCGTAATTTTTGTTGATGAGCCATTTCAATATGCAGCTGGTATCCAATCCGCCGGAATATGCAAGCACGACTTTATCTTTAGCCATGTTGGAGGCAAATTATTTGAAAAGTATAATTGATTCTATTTTATATTAATATCCGAGTGTCAAAAGGTTAAAAAGTTGAGATAATTTCGATGATAACTTGAAAATATTATGCAATTCTATAGTTGTTTTAATAATGTTTGCACGATAATATTAATTGAGCAACTTTTTTACCACATAAATCCAAATATAAATAACTTAATAGATTTTTGTTTATCATTAGATCATAGTAAAATAAAACACCATGACACGAAAAAAATAAATATATTACACTTTTAAGCATATATAATCAGAAATTTCTTATTGACTCTAGACACATTTCGATTAGAGAAAAATTAAGACACTAGTCATATTTCATAATATGATACAAGTTTTTCCTACTCTAAAACATGAATAATATGTATTTTAATTACACATGCAATTCTGTATCTAAACATGAACAACATATTAATTTTCACTTAACGGTGATGTGCAGACTAGATTATTATTTAGACTCGTTTGTATCGAGCCATTTATAAAATTTTAAACTATAACTAGTAATAAAGCTATTATTAATTAATTTTTACTACTACTAACAGGTTCAAGTATCTAACAGCTTAGATAAAGTAAATAAAATTATAATATGCAGTCAGTAATATAAGTAACTTATACGGAATTGATTGCTTATATTACAGCACGGATAATGTGCGATTAACGAATATTAAATAAATAAAAACAAATACTGATTAATACATAGATTATAAAATATTTATACTGGCAAATAGATTAATAACACTACAAGGATCAACAGACATATTTTGTAACACAGATAAAATACAAAACGATCTTTTGATTTTAGAACTAGCCAACAAAATCTACAGTATCTCAGAACTCTCGCCCATTCCCTCAAACCTACAATATATACATATGATTGAAACAAATTATTTTAAAGACTGTCTAAAAATGGTGATATAGAATTTTATCATTAGAAACAATCACAAGATAAAAGCAGAATCATTAATCCGGAATAGTGAAAGTAACCTTTTTGGCTGAATTCTAGGCAGTGAGCGACGCGAGATCGCTAAGGAAACCTTCGGGTGTCAAGATGTTGGACGACCCGATGATGACCTCCCAATTCTTCACTGCGTTGGTCACCTCATAGGCACATCTGATCTCTGAAAAACTCATGCCACCCACAATGAAAACGATCAACCTGGGGACGTTCTTCACTGTTTGCTGCGCCTTGTCCTTATGCCAGTGGCCATATCGAGCGCTGAAAGCGTAATTTTAATATTGTATAATAATAACATTAAAAGATTTGTTTAGTTTTACCTTGTAGGAGCATGGTAGGCGCTGGTTTGTGCACGTCCAGCCAAAAATGGGAAATGCTTCTGATCCAACTTATCATCAATGGCATCTTCCATGATGTCTTTGATTACCGGCGTCCATCTGGACATTTGGTACGTCTGTTCGGTGATCCTTTCTTTCCTTGGTACCGAATACGGCTTCCTCCTGTTTCCACCCTGCAAATAACACGAACATTTTTTAACTGTTTAAATGATAGTCTTACACCTTACATCATTGATAACGTTGACACCAAGCAGTTGTAAGTTGGCGATGGTTTGCTTTTCTTTAATCTGAGCATGGGTCGCAAGTTTGGACAGGTTCTCCTCGGTGATTCCATTCTTGGTCATCGCATACAAAGCGATGATCCTCATCTTGTCGTATTCGTTGGTGATTTTTGGATCGAGGAGGATCGGTACGATGTTCCTCATGTGATCCTTGATCTTTTCACCTTCGGCGTCAGTGCCCATGGCCAAGTCCTGTTCAACCTTGCACAACTTATCGACGAACCCTTGGTATGCCTTCATGCAATCTTCAGCTAGATGTAGATGCGTTGCGTATTTCGACAGCTCCTTCTGGTACTGCGGCATTTTTTTGATCATCTGCGACAGATCTTTGACGGACTGTTTATCACTCGACGTCATCCGCTTCGAGTCGGTGAACTTTTTGAGGTTTTTGGTAACGCTCTGAGACACAACGGCGATGTGCTGGTGACGCAACTCGACCCACAACTCGTCGTTCTCGTCCAGGAGCACTTCTTTCATGGCTCCGGCGGAAGCTTCATATCTGATTGAACAACATCTTTATAAACAGTATGGTGCTATTTAGGAACACTTACTTGTACACGTCGTTTTCAATTGGAAGAAGATCGTAGGCCATAGCTTGAAATGTAAGTTCGTGCAACAAAGGTGAAACACAATCGAAACCTCGGTCCAGAATTAACAGTTGGGATCTGGCTTTCTCCGGACCTTCGCCCATTGTCGGCTCGTCGGCTTTGTAAGCGTCCAATTTTTGTTGGATCATCTGGGCAAGCTCCACATTGCGCTCCCAATCGCTGGAAATTAACGTCGTTAATTCAAATATAAACATGTTTTACTTCTCACCTTCGATATCTGACGGATGGATATTCACCCAAAGTGGCACACAAAGTTGCGATCTGTTCAGCCATTCTTTCCATGTTGGCGTTCCGCGCCGATTCCATCGATGGATCGTAACTGCAGTGGAATGTGTCCGGACAATCCAGTGAAAATACCTAAGAATTGGGTCGTTATTCAAACTTTCTTAGCATTTGAATTTAATTTTCACATAAAAAAAATCTACTGATGTTGCATTTTATTTAATTATAGCAAAAAGGGTGAATCTAAGTAATACATCAATAGGAAATAACGGAAGACAAAACGCATGCGGTAAACACCAAAAGCGGGACACACAACACACCTGTGACTCGTACGGCAAGAAGGCAATGTTGATCTCCTTTAACGTTTTAATTTTCTTTGCGGCGCAGGACTTGCATAACTCATTGAACAGTTCTTCCGGACAAACTGAACAAACGGAAAAGAACAACTCGACTTACTACATAAATATCCAATTTAGAAGATTTATCATATGATTTTGAAAAACATAAAACTTGTGAAGGATTTGAAACGAAATTAGTTTGAAATCTGTAAAAATGGAGTGACAAAACATTGATTACATCGAGTTAAGGTATATTTGCAATTATTAATTTAAATTGCTTAATTAAATTTCCCTTTATTTTGTTAGTACTTAATCTTGAAGCGTTCCTGTTCAAATCGAGAAACTTTTGGCACACATATTAACCAAAGACCAACTTATAACGAGCCATTATTAAAACTTTCACATTTTATGCAGAGTGTTTATCATTTACGTTTAATCCTGTGCATGTTACAACATCAATAATTTTGTTATTTTCAATGATTTCATTCGACAAACTTAACATGGAACGCTCCATCCATATATTTTTAATTGGTTAATTTTGGGACACATTCCAAGAAATGCAAGTGGAACACATCACTATAAGAAAATGCCAACAGTCACCAGATTAGTAAATTAATATATATTTTTTAAAAATACACATTTTTGGAATACACTTGAAGCAAATGTATATTTAATAAGCATATAAAATTGTATTTGACTACATTTAGTATTCCAAAAATCATATTTTTGGGCTCACATACAAATAATTTAAGTATAAATCAATTTAATTAATACCTGTGATTCGGTAGGTATAAAAGCAATGTTGATTTCTTTACAGGTTTTAATGTATTTCACAACTGGGTGCTGCGACAATTTTTGAAACAAATTATCAGGACATGCTGTTGAAAATAAAAATAAACAAAATTAAATCATTATCCTCACAATTAAATTTAGACATATAATCCAGAACCTTCAACCAGAAAAAAACATGTACAATTTTGAAAATTAAACCAAAAAAACTAAATTCACCTTCGGTGAAGAATACGTGTGCTGCTTTGTACATGTGCCTCGCCTCGAAGTCGTTCATCAAAGCGTGCACCGATTTTTCTGACGGCGTTATCAAATATATCGCCTCCATTGTCGTCAGCGGTTCTCTTTTCTTGTTGATGTCCTCGACCACTAAAAAATCAGATCGTTAACGTTTAATTTCGAATTGTTAACTGATGGTTTTACGTGTGATTCCGTCGGCTGAAATGTCGTGCATTTTGCAACAAGCCGAAACCATCCTCATGGCTAGTTGATCGACGACCAAAACTCGCCAATCCATTCCGTGTGCCGGACCATTTTTCTTGGTCGCTTTGTGTTTTATCACTTCGTTCATGATTTCTGAAACGAGTATTATTAAGGTGTTAAGTTACTTCTGATATAATATGCATAATGTATAGTATATTGTGGTTTGGTGAGTCGGAGTGTGAGATAAGTTAAATAAATAGATGTATTATTCACACATAGAAATGATTCCTTTGGAATGCTTGAATTAGTCAGTAGAAAACAGCAGGTTACAAAATTCAAGGAATTTTAAAATCTATATTTCGAAGAGACTGAAATATATTTTTTTATTTTTTAATGAACAAAATTACTTTTTTACTTTACTTGTCATATATTCGGAAAATGGTCGAGATGGACCAAAATTATAAAACAAAAAGATATGTGTTAATGTTAAATATTACAGATTTAATCATTAAATACCCCTTTCAAAATTAAAGTTGCTATATTTATGTCCAGCTCACTTCCGAAAAATGTATGTAATATTTTATAGAATAAGAATATAGTAGTTTTAATAAAAATATATAAAACAACAATAGTAAATTAATATTAGAAAATTGTTCACATAATATAATAATGAAATATTTAACATTTTAAAAAGTTGATATCATTATGACCACTACTCTTTAATTATTTGAAATTCTGAATTTATGTATTTTTTCTTAAATGTTATAGCCCTTTATTTGGTTTGTAATTGATTTTCATATCCATTTAAGAAAAACAGGTCAATATTTTTTCTCATAAACCATAAACATAGTTAAATAAAAAATCAATTTTCTGAAAATAAGTGTAAATTTTAAAAAATATTCCAGTGCCTTGTTTTATTCTTCATTTTCGAATTCTGCTCTCCCTATTTTCTAAAATATTGAAATATAAAAAAGGAAAATAAATATGTACATCATTTATTTTACTATACGCACTAATATTATCAAAGAAAATATATAAGTGGTATAAATTAATATTACAATAAAGCATATACATATTAAAATAATACAAAAATAAATTATAAACCAAAACATTGTGCTTATTTAACATTACAACCCCCGTTGGGCACATTTGGCAACAACGTCGCACGTCATTGATCCCACTCGTAAATATTGAAAATAATCAATACCAAAAGATTATTATTAACAATAAACTACAGCGACAATTTTGGAAAAAAATGTATATTGCTTAATATTCGGTCAACGATTAGTCATCCAATCTATATGTTATCAACTTGTTTGACTACCAAAGCTTGATCTAGAAATACTTCGGAAAATTATATATTACACTTTTTACTTACTTTGACCAACTTGTCCTTTTAGTGCCATGTTTTCTACGTGTTTTTTAACAACGAATTAATTTAATCTTAACTCAAATCAAGAGTTTTATGCTGATTGTTACTAAAACTAAGACACCCACAATAGCTACACTTTTGACAACTGACGAACAGCAGTTCCAAAACAAGTCTTTTGCCTTGTCAAATCTAAAGTCTAAAATGAAAAAATTTACGTCCACATATTGCAAAATTGAGGTAAAAGTGACAACTTTATATAACTGAATTACAGTTGTAACGAATCAACTTAGAAAAATCTATGGAAGATCTAGATAATAATATTATTTGAAAGCACTGAATGAGATAACGGCAACACCGTTTTACCGCAGTAGATCACGTCACATCAATTTGAAACTAACCTAATCCTAAGAAAATGCAAAAATGCATCGAATTAGATAGTTGTCTAATCAGTAATTATACATTTAAGTAATCAATGAATTAGTGGCGACGTTTTGGTTAATTATAATATTTTTCTAAAGTTAACATTCCTGTACAAGGTTAAGTTTGTAGTGTATTTATATAGTGACAACATGCATAACAAACACATCCCAGTTCACCAGAGACAATGAAACGGTGCAACAATTTTTCCCAGTTTATCGAAATATAATGCATATTTGTAATACAAAATCGAAAGAAAAACATGGAAACAACCGATGAAGGTAACGCCAACACAAATAACTTTATCAGTAAATTGCTTGGTGAAATGAAGAGCCAATTTATGGGTGAGACTGTCAACACTGAGGAACAATCAAGACCCACCTGTGACAAGGTGGAACCGAAACAGGACGTAAGTTTATCTAGTCTTAATAATGTAAAAGTGAAGACTGAAAAGAGTACAAATGATAATCTAAGGACGACAAAAAAACCAGACACCTCTGACCCTCCTCCAAAGAGATCACTCAGAATCAAAAATTCTGAAGATAACCGCGAAGGGTTGAAAAGAAGCTCTAGACGGCGGAGCAAGGAGACACGCGAAACCGTTTTACAAAGTGCAATAGCGAGAAAAGAGAAGTCCTTCACCGTCGCAAACAAACCGATAAGGAGCACCCGACTGCTCAAACCGACGCAGAAGATTTTGGAGAATTTGGCGTACGCCAAACAAGAGAAAAACAAGAGTGATAACCAAGAACTTGGTGCTAGAAAAAGTAGGAGGAAGCTGAAAGAAGCCAAAAATAACAAAAAGAAGTCTGGTGATAATGAAAATTCTGATAATGAACCAATTGAAATCAGGAAGTCTTTAAGATTATCAGCAAGGTATTGTTTTACTTTTTTTATTATTTGTTGAACATTTTGTTTTCAAGATAATTTGATTTATTGACCTCTCAAAATCAAATCACGTATGCTTAGAAAATCACAATCTCTGTGGAAAACAAGCAAAAACTGATACCATGGTTACGCGTTTGCAGCCGTACCAAAGACGATTGTGATACTGAGTGCGAACTAGTTGATAAAAAATTATCCCAATCGCAACTAGTAGAACGAACGATGTGTCTGTGCACGATAAGCACACGCCTCTTCATGTCCGATCCGGGAAACGGTAAACAATAGCAACAATTTTACTTTTGAAGATCAATTGTTTGATTTATTAATTACAGACGAGGTATTCTGCTGCGCCGTGGACTCGATGGATGACAAACTGATCGGCTGCAACAGGCTGGCCGATCTGGATTCGCCGTTGCTGCGGCCCTCTCAACGGGTTCCTTATACAATTATGTGTGAGCTGCACAGGAACAGGATGCTGAGGCACAACTGTTGTCCCACCTGCGGCATATTTTGCACACAGGTATACCTAAAGAATCGTTTTTATTGGAAAAACTATCGATTATAAGTTCACATTTAACAAATATTTGATGTGAAGATTACTTTTCATTTGTTTATAAATATTGTTTTGTCAAATGTCTATATCACTTGTTTATTTCACAAGGGGATATTTTTGGAATGCGAATCCAAACATCAGTTCCACCTAAACTGTCATGGCATTGTGGATGGTAAATTTAATAGTTGTCCACATTGCGGCGACACGAAATCGGCTTCCAGAATTAAAATGACGATGCAGTCGCGAGGAGCACCAATAATACTTAAGTCTCAAACCAGCAATTAGTAAGTATTCATATGTTTTAAGGTGTGTTTGTTTTGTTGCACCTCATTTGTTTGGTTTGTTCAATGCTGTGTTGATTCAATTTGTTGTTCTTTTTTTTTTTGCTTGGCTTTTGTTTTATTGATTTTGTTTAATTGATTTACCGTATGCATAGTTACATCAAATTGTATGATTTCAAGTGTGCTTCAAAGAGTTTACTTCTTTCCAGATCGATACTGCCTTCCACACATGATGAGTGAATTTTTTGAGACATACAACATAAACATTTTATAATAACCTATTACCTTTTATCCATAACCATAGTTACAACCCCTTTTACAATTTTAGTATGGCCGTTAAAATGCAAAGAGTAATATCCAGTGCCTCGTTAAACAATAGTAAGTGTTTCGACTTCGTCCTCAACGCAACTAGAACTGGACGGACCCAGGAGTTAGCCACATTATTAAGTACGTAACTGTAATTTACCCAATTCACTTGTATCCCAACAAATAACTTTCAGCCACGTCTGTGATCGACATAAATGAGAAGGTGCCAAACACCGAGGGCGGCACACTCTTGCACTATGCCGCACGTATCGGCAACCGACGGATCGCACGGCTCCTCATTCGTGCCGGGATCGAAATAGATTTTATGGACAATAACAACAGCACAGCCCTAATGGTTGCCATCATCTCTCGGAAGAACAAAGTGGCTTCCTACCTCATCAAGATGGAAGCCTCTGTTCACATAAAGGTATGACTAGGCTTTGCTTTGACCTTTTGTGTTCACATTTTATTTCGGACAGGATTATAATGGAATGACACCGTTGCACCTGGCATCCAAGACCGGGAATTTAAAGGTGGTCAAGCAAATCTTAAAGTCGCCGAAATTCGTATGGGGCCTGATCGATATGCAAGATCGTGACGGATGGACACCTCTATGTTGGACGTGCAGCGACGCCACCATTGACGTTTCCGGATTTCTGTTGAGCTTGGGCGCCGATCCGAACGTGCGCGATAAGGAATCGAACACGATTCTTCATTGGGTGGCGTTCAGCGGGTGTTTCGCCGGGATGGATCTACTGCTGGAAAACAAACGTACTGACATTAATGCAGTCAATATCCACAATGAAACTGCCCTGTAAGTTGCTTGAGAAATTTTAAGCTCATTGATATGTCAATTTGATTTTTTAACATACATTGTATGTAACATTCCACTGTTTTTGTCTTGTTAGTTAGTTATTTATTTGTTTGATTTTAGACATATTGCTGCTAGAGGTGACTGCTACTCTTGTGTCCAGTTACTTTTGGACAAGGGGGCGAATTTATCCCTTGCAAACATACGTAACGAAACTCCAATGGCCTGCGCACCCATGTTGAGTCGAAGTTATAGGTTAATCTTTGAAAAGATTCAATCGACGTGTCACACTATTAAAAGTGAAGGGGGTGGAGGAGTTATCGCGCAAGCTATTACGCCATTATGTTATGGTATTAAAAAAGCTGAATCGTGTGATCCGTCCTATTTTAATGCAGTAGAAGTTATTGAAATGTGTGATTCCGAGGATGAACCGGAACCATCGCCCCCTAAACAGCTAAAATTAGACCACGGTAATAACAAAGCTGAAAAAGTAGTAGTACTGGATAATCAGCAAATAAGTAACGTTCATATTTCTAATTATGAGAGACAAATTGCCATTCAAAAAGCAATAATTAATAATATGATGAACATTAAAGGTTCGTTGCCATCGAGTGATTCCGAAATTACAACCGATTCGGAGGAAGAGGATGTAACGGTAACAACAACAACATACGAGTTGTCGACTATTGGAAGTAGTCGAAACGACGGGCTTGTAAAAGTTAAAGAGTGCCAGTACATAATTGAACCAGAAGAAACATTGCATAATAAAAATGAATCAAAAGTTGAACATAAAAAAATTAAAGATGAACCTTCAACAACGCAAAACGAAGATCAGAATGTGGAATTGGACGATGAAATTATTAGAGCATGCAATAATATTTCATTCCAATCAGAAAAATCCAATTCTGTTACACCCGAGATTGTATCAACCAATCACACATTGGAGTCTACCAATCAAAGTATGCAAAAAATTGAAGTGAGCGTTCAGAATGACGCATCAATGCAAATGGAATCTAAGCCACCCATTCAAAAGATGTTCGTTGGTATGGAAACAATTGACGGTGAATCAGATGAAGAAGTTGTATTTAGCAGTGCAAGATTTAATAAAACAGAATCTAGTCCAATAGTAGGCAATGAAATTTCTTTGACAGTTGAGCCTGACATACAAAATGACATATATAAATTAAACGTGGAAGAGTATAAAAAAATAATGGACGAATATATCGAATCAGGTAACGATTGTGTAATGTCTGAAACCTATGATTCAAACTTTGCTAGTACTAACACTAATGTACCAAGAATTACTGACTATGGTTATGTTAATTCATCATCAACTAATTCCGTCAATTCTGATGAAATGGAAAATGAGAATACTGCCTTAGACGAATCTGAATGTAACTTCAATGTCAGAAGAATTGTGGTTGCACCTGGAATCTTCAGCAATGGAACTGAACTTGAGCAAGGTCCACTCGCTGGGTCTCAGGAAAACAATTCTCCGACAATGATCGATCCGGTACATGTTGGAAACAGCGATAACGAAATAAATAGAATTTCAGTTGAATCCATTTTTAATCAAGGAAATAAATCTATCGCTGAGTATGGCATTAGAAAAACCCCACCGGAGGAAGAGGCACATCTCGAATTTAATGACGACCTTATTGTTATTGATGATGATGATGATGATGATGATGGGTCAGTTGGACCTTTTAAGGATTCTGAACCCGTACTTGACTGTACATTCGATCTCAGAAATGTAAAAACTGAACCAATCGACGAGGAACCGGTTAACCCAGCTTGCATCGATCAAGAAATGGACTGCGATTCAGATTACGACAACGACCAGGATGAATTTGAAGATTTGGAGTTCCTGTCCGACGATTCCTCAAGTAACATTTTAAATCATTTTCCCTCTAATTTCAACAGCACCTTTTCCAGATTCAACCACCTCCTCTCCTTAGAAAATAAAACGTCCCCTTCATCCTCTTCTGTCGTTTACCTTTCCCAAAACAATAAGCAAATATCTATAGAATGTTTGAATTTGGTGGACGATGAAGCGGCTCCAAGCGATTTTAACTACATAACTTGCAGCAAAGCTTCCGCGGATTATTCATCGCTTCCAACTTGTTTGAAATCCAAATGTTGTTGTTATGCGGTTTCTTGCGTTTATACCGGAAGTTTGGGCGATGGATTTGAGCACAGTTTACAGCTATTCAAGACCAAATCTAAAGGTTGGGCACTGCGGACTTTAAATCACATACCTGCCGGTGCCTACGTGTGCGAGTATGTGGGAGAGATTTTGACTGAAGAGGATGCGAATCTTAGGGAGGACGACAGCTATTTTTTTGATCTCGGTTTTGAGGTATGTATTTTAATAATTAACTGTATATTAATGACTTTAAAATTATTTTTTAGGGGGGTGTTTCTTATTACATAGACTCCAAGTACTTCGGTAACTTGTCGAGGTTCATTAATCATTCGTGCAATCCAAACGTATTGCCTGTTAAAGTTTTAATTGATAGTCAAGCAGTAGCAGTTCCCAGGATTGGTTTTTTTGCAATACATGATGTTTTACCAAATGAGGAGATAAGGTAGGGGTAATTTTAATGTTTTTTGCACATTTTTATATTTCATTTTTAGTTTTGATTATGGAGAGAAGTTTTGGACTACAAAGTGCAAACTGTTTACTTGTATGTGTGGAGACAAAAACTGTAAATATTCAACTGTTGACAAAAACAGGTGAAAAAAAAAATCAATAGGTTGTAATTGTATGCGGTAATTTTTATATGATTTTATAAGACTGTAAATTCTAGTAATTAGGTAGGCGCGTTTATCTTAATTTATTCGTAGTCAGTTGGTTAGATTTATAATCGAATTAGGACCTGATCTTTTGTATTTACTTTCTCTGGACCAATTGATTTTCTTTATACAAGTCACTGTTATGGTAGTACAATTTTTATGTATTATAATTTGTTGATAATGCATAATTTTGTTACTCAATAAAGTTTATGTTTGTTTTAATTCGTTCTTTTATTTAATTAAACAACTAAGTATTACGTAAAAGTTTATAACATACAACATATATTACAGTTTTATTTTAAACAATCTTCAAGATTTCTTTAAATAAAACTGTAAAACATATTAAACCATAATATTTAAATCACATGATCCTACGTGCTAAATATATTTACAATAATCTGGTGTAAATATACCCTTACACGTATACAATTATTTCCACTAGCCATTACAATAAATAATACTTTTAAAACATTACAAGGATATCAAAATCTGTTTCCAACAGACTGTTCCTTTTATCAAATAAACAATACTTAATAAAAATTCAACAATTATTTAAAACTTATAATTAACTACGAATTAAAAACAGATAAAATCGTTTAGTTGGAAGCCCATCAGTGATCGTGAAGTGAATTTGTTTGATTAGGCAATCTATAGAATAGTTGTGCAGTTGTGTATTAATACTAAAATATTGTTTTGCCCAAATAACTAATTAAATCTGATTTAAAATTTTTCAGACGAATTTCCTAATTAAAAAATTCGTACGGTTTAAATTGAAAGCTGCTTTTGTTCTATGATATGCTTTTGTTGATATATTTGCTAAACTAGTTCGTTATAAAGAATTGACTAATAGGGAGATAAATAAGATTAATAATTGAGTGAAAACCATTGCAGTATTTGAAATAAAATTGCAAAAATGCTTATTCGTATGAAGATGCATAGCTATTTAATTATTTTAACCATTTCATTATTAATTAGTCAGTCTGATTTTATAATAAACGATTAAACGACATTGTACAAATGTAGAGATGTTTTTTGATTAACTTTTTCATAATTGTTTGGACCAATTTTAATCATTCTTTGATTAATAATTCTGTCAAGAAAAGGTCAAAGGGAGATTGTAATGTGAGCTTTTAAAACATTTCAATATTATTGCTTAATTTTTAAAATTAGAAACCATTTTTTCATTGACTGGATGTTGCAATGTTTACTGAACCAAGTTTTATCAATTTTAAGTTGTTCTTGGTTCAGATACCGTTTATGATACCTAACCCTAGGTATAAATATGAAGCAAGTGTAATAATAAAATTGACTACTTATGAACATGTTATAAAATGGCATTATCAAGAACATATTGGCATAATCAAAACCTTATCCCAAGAATATCCTTAACTGGTGCAAATATCTGTTTATACAAAAATAAGTGACAAACTCCTTTCACAGTTTAACAGTACCTATTCCTACAATTCCAAATTACCGCCTAGTATCACAAAAGATCATGCAATTTCATAACTGGTTAAAGGATTGAAGTCCTTCAAGTTACTGTAGTTGGTCACTTTGACATAACCCCACAGTTTCATTGCCTCCTCGCAATTCTCCTCGATGTACTGGATCTCGGTCGCGTTCAGATCGGTCTTCCAATGGAACGGGGCGCTTTTCGAGTCCCTGAACGTACTGGAGACGCCGCCCACGTTCACCTTCGTGTGCGAATCGAGGAACATCTTCACCTGCTCGTGGAACTGCAGCCCGAAAAATTTGAACAAGTCCTGCACGTGTTCGTACGGATTGAGGGAGAGATCTTCGTATCGGATCGCCCTGCAACGTTAACGTTAAAGAATCAATTCGAAAGGGGGTGCCGGGAACGGTACCTAAACGTTGTGGGGTAGCGTTTTTTGAACTGTATGGCCGCGCTATAGTCGGAAACCATGTCGGCGCATAAATTGTTCGGTTGATCACAGTCTGGTTTGCCCGGACACCAGTCCCGGTGTTTCCTGGATTGTATGGTGCCACGTGGATCTCGCACCAATAAAAGTGCTTTTATGTTTAATCTGAAATAAAAATAAAAAAATGTTATTAATAATGGACTACGACGATTTTTTTCACTTATCACTTATAAACAATACTTATGACATCAACATATAATATTGTTCTGGGAAAATTTATTACACACAAAACTTATAAAACACAATCAGACGATAAAACCTGATATTGTTATATTGTAGTTGAAACGACTTTTGTCACGAATAACTACAATTACGGCAGCCCACGTGTCCTTTCACGATTGAAAATTGAAGACGTACAGTAATATAGGTCTGCAACGTTACAGTTAAGATCCATAACTCATTAAAGATTAAAACACGCCCCGGTTTAATTTTTCTATTGATTTATAAATTGCACACTTGCAACGTTTGTATAATGTAGAATTTGAGGTCAGTCTTAATTTGATGACATGGGTTTTTTTTGTTAAGTAGGTTTATTTTAAACATAATGGCAAATTATTAATTTGTGTTTAACGGTAAATAAGAAGTATTTTAATTGTTTGCGAAGTAAGGTATAATTCAAAGCTAGTTTGCATTTTTAATTACGAATATCCTTGGGTCAGAAAAAAATGTGCTTCTATACAATCGATCATTAATACTGATAGTAAAACACTTTGAATAATGTAACTTCGTTTTTGGTGCTAAAACTGAAAATTACCATTCAGAGAAACGTAGCAATAACAATTAATGCTAAATGTTGTTTGTGCATTGTTAATTATGTCAATGTGTTTAATTTTATTGCGGAGTCGATTGATTAGATTTATTTTTGTAGCTGTAAATGACATAAAAATATAACGTTTACAAACGTGTTAATCTACATTAATTTATTTAATAATGTTTCAAAAATGGGATGTTTTAACATTTGCTTAATTTTATAGCAAATTAAAACTGTATATATAGGTAAATGCACTCCATTCTTGTCATACAAGTTGTAATGAAACTGGTATGGAAATAAAACGTTTTTATTGCTCTTAATAAACACTCAATTAAAAATGGAACAAAGTAATTAACTTTTATTTGTACTGTTAACCATAATTTTAAGATGATTTTAGATCAATTGTTGAATATAACAGTACATATTACATTCTTCTAGTTGTCAAACAACTAATCTCGACCAAATTGGTATAAATGTTAACGTACGAAAAAAAAAAGAACTTAATTTTAATTTTTATTTTAGCCTTGAATATTATAAAATAGAATTAGTGGTGGATCAAGCTAGTCATTGTTGAATGCTTATTTATCTAATGTATTTAACATGGAAATATTTTTAATTAATATAAACAATGTGATAATATTAACCAGTCATGGAAAATATTTCTCTGAGACATAAATTTTAAATGCAAATTATTTATGTAATTATTTTTGTATAAGAAGTTCTTATAAATTACTATTTGTATGATTCTGAAATTTCATATATAATTAATAAAATATAATTAGCAACAAAGTAATAAAAGGAAAAAAGAAACTTACTTTTTATCATTTAATAAATCTTCAGCCAGCCACAACCTTAGCCGAACAGTCTTCATGGATTGAAAGGGGAACAGTTTGCAGACTTGATTCAAAAACCCAGCATTCCAACAGTACCTCGGATACATCTCACATAAATTCCACAGCCTTGTGTTGTGTGTAAACAGATACGGATGAGACCTTCCATAATTTAAATATCTACTAAGAGTTGTGTAATTGCAATTGAGTAAGTTTTTGAGCGTTTTCAGCGCGGAATCCGACTGGGGTGCGCCCCTTATTTGCACGATGCCGTAGTGCAAAAGCGGCTCGTAGTGATAGTAGTTGCCGGGCACTGCGTTCATAACATCCCCCAGGAACGTCGAACCGGACCTCCATGTCGTAATGATGATATTCCTAATTGGATCACCGTTGGTTTCCAACGTGTAATTCCGCAAATTCGTACCGGATTTGAACTTGTAATCGATCAGTTCGTGTCTGATCTCGTATCGTTGTTGTTCAATTATTTCGTTCAGCGTTGTGCTGTTGTCCTCTTGTTTTGGTTCGTCGAGGACGACCTGACGGTATTGCATCGGTCTGTGGTAATTCGAGTCCCTTTGGCTGAATGCGAGCAGCAAAATGAAGAGGATCGCCACCACGACCAGGCTAAAGAACTCATTCCTTCGCATCATCTCTTCATTGGATCTTCACGTAGGATCCGCCGTTTTGTTTAAGTCCCGTTGCCATGACAATCACATTGCTGCAAAACGAATTACGATTAACTCACAATAGTCACATTGCCGTTGTTTTATTGACGGATCGACGGAATATTAGAACGCTGGTTTTAGTTTTATTCCGCAAACTTGGCCCGAATGATGCATGTCAAGTTGTCTGGCGTACGAATTGCGGATTCTGCTGGGAATTCGTCCCCACTCTTGACCTCAACCGCACCACACCAGCTCTCTGTCTCTATTACTAGTTTGGATACACCCCTTTTTACGTGTGCAGAGACGGATTTCAACTAGCTTTCGATAAACTCACCCCTCAAGCCGTCCCATCCCATTATAAAAAAAACATTTTTATATAAATAGAGAATCCTTATTATCAATATTTTACCATTTATAAAGATAAAAGAAACATTACTTTTACTCACTAAATAATTAAATAAATATTTTGCAATATAAATTGATTCACATATTAAACGTTTAAAATTCTAAGTAACAGTATTCTAGGAATTATCATATATCATAGATAAATTTGATAAATTATACTACATAGTTTACTATAATTCGCTGTTTGATTTCTTAATTTAAGCAAGCACATTAACTACATTAAATCACTAATTATCTTAATATACAAAACCTAGGGTCAAGGATTATTAAAAGTTAAATTGTAAGAATTCTTTTACGCAAGTTTCATTGTATAAATATTAATTTATTACTGTATATATAAATAATTATATTAATATTGTGACTCATATTCAGTTATTCTTTATTCAGTAAATATATTTATATACAATTAATACAAAGATTAATTATTATGTCGACTATTCTGCGTAAAAATATAAAACTAAAACGTAGAATTTGTCCGGTTCATAAATTTATAACTATGAACAGCCAAATTGTTTAATTTGTATATGTTAAATATATACAGTGTGGTCCACTTGAAAGCGGAACACTTCCATAAAATTTGTATTTTTTGCAAGCATAAAAATATGTATTCACAGACAAAATTTTACGATTTTTGGCCCAAAACCAAAGTCTATAAAGGTAATCTTTAAATTAAAGAAATCATGCTACCAAATTTTTATAGAAAATCTAACTACACCACTAGATTAGGAACCCCTGAAATGGGTAAAATATTCAAGTTGTCAATAGAATAAACTGTCAAAATTATCACAATTTATCTTTTTTTCAAAAATATATATTTTTTTACATATTTTATTAGTTTAAAAAAATCTTAAAAATAATGATTTTTAATTCTGAACATGCATATTTTTTATGAAATTTGGTATATAACCATTATTTAATCTAATGGTGTAATTATATTTTATAAAAAAATGCTAGTATAATTTTTTAATATTTATGCCTAAAAATTTCGCCGTAGGTTTCGAGTTTGGACGAAAAAACGTGATATTTTGTCTATAGTATATCTCTAATATGTCCCCACTTTCAAATGGGTCACACTGTACATTTTAATGTTAGTTTCGAAATCATAATTAATTTTGATGTCAAATGTCCATTTACATGATTATTATTTATATAAATAATCCATGATAATGTTGTTGTAAATATTATTGTTTGTCTTATGGTCATTATAAATACAATTTAATTACGTGCTGGATACAAACAAATGTGAATAGCTATTGATGCATTGTGGGTTGCCTAAAGAAGGTAAGTATTGTACTTATACAAAAAATTTTAAAGATTACAACATTTTATTAATGAAAATTTATATATTTATTATATATTTCATTAAATTTTAATTAATAATAACGACAACTAAATAAAAAACTGGAATTGTGTAGATAAATATATTTATTACTAAATTTTTGTTATACATGAATTATCAATTTTATTTTATGATTTTTAATTTAAAATAAGAAATAGTAATATAATTTCTTGGTAAAAAAATGTGAATTTTTAAGATTAATAACAATTTGAGTCAATCAATAATAAATAATTTTTAAATTTAATATATAAAAAGATGTTTCAATTGTAATATTTTTTATTAAGCATTCATAATTAAATTGATTATTATTATTATTAATAAAACAAATGAATCCACATTATGATTATCCATATTATTTTTAAGTTACAATTACAATTTTACACTTGCAAACAAAAAAAATAAAACACCTAAAATTACAATTATTAAAATAGCGAAGAAAAAAATTGAAACAGAGAACTTCAAAACACATTGTTCGCCCTGTTGCAAAAGCCAAACGAGACGCGCGCTGAAGCGGCTGAAAAGCCTCGCCGAAATCACCCGGTCCGGCCCTGCCTACCAGTCTTATTAGATCGACTGGCGACTGGTTCAGATATTCAGTGTATCCTGTTCAGCTGTGGGTTTGACCGCTGCACAAGAAATCACTTTCCTAAAACCCAACAATTGCAATTAATTGTTTATGACATTCGTACGGTTTTCGACTGTGCCGTGTATTAGTTCCGTTTTTTCAGTTGCTTGTGCTTGCCGTGCGGTTGTTTCAGTTGATGGTTGATCGTTGGCTGGCTGCAAAAAGGTAAAACACACATTTTCACGTTTTTCCTGAATTGATTCGCGACGATGCGAACGGAATTTTGAAAACGTGCTACTCGGTCGGGGAAATAAATACATCGGTGGATATTGATTTCAAACATTCGCACCTATCTAAAGAGCATTCTTCAAATGCCAGAATAATAATTCGCCTTAAATATCACGGTGTTGCTTAATAAAATCAGATCTTCTGTTGTGTTTACGGGCACGAAATCGTTTTTAATTTGATTTGCCTTAGGCCTAGCAACAAATAAATTTCACTAGTTGCAGTGAAATGCACCCATACCAAGTTGATTAACTGGTATAATTTCTATTTTCACTATTAAAATACATTATCCAGGTTTGATATATTGTTAAGATATTTATTCTTATCGATGTTAAGAAAACCAGCTCAATTTTATTTTAAATAGTATTAATTACTCTGATAAAATATCATCAATTTTAAAATTAATTAATTTCTTTTTGAATAAAAGCTTTGGGATACAAACAAACACACAAAACATCTATTGAAAAATGTAAAAAATCTAAAATTTATTATAATTTTTTTACAATATTTTGAACAAAGAAAATTAATAAACACAATTTTTTGATGACCATCAGGATATCAATAAGGTACAATTTATAAAAAATATTTTTTTTTATATATTGTAAATTTTTAAAAAATTAGAAAAAATATCAATGTTTAATTTTTAAGAGCAAATTTATTTATTTAAAGGTACACAAAATAAAGACAATTTTGAAAAAATAATTATTGAGTTTGGACCAATTATAGTCAAAAAACAATTTTTTTATATCTGTAACTACCATATTATTTTTGACAAACCTTTTATAAGATGCAATTTTAAAAAAATCACAGTTTTTTGTCATGATCACAATTAATATTTTGTGAAATCTAAAAATAAAGTATACA
Source organism: Aethina tumida (assembly GCF_024364675.1). NCBI lineage: Eukaryota > Metazoa > Arthropoda > Insecta > Coleoptera > Nitidulidae > Aethina > Aethina tumida. The sequence continues at coordinate 13,666,655 of NC_065437.1, read as the reverse complement.
AACAGTTTTTTAATTATTTACTTAAAGGTACTCACAATGAAGACAATTTTATATTATAAATTTTTAAAAAAATTAGAAAAAATATCAATGTTTAATTTTTAAGAGCAATTTTATTTATTCTTTATTTAAAGGGGCACAAAATAAAGACTATTTTGAAAAAATTTGGGCCAATTATAGTCAAAAAACAATTTTTTTATATCTGTAACTATCATATTATTTTTGAAAACCTTTTATAAGACACAATTAAAGAAATCACAGTTGTTGTCACGATCACATTTAATATTTTGATCAACCTAAAAATAAAAAGTAGAAACATTTTTTTTATTATTTACTTAAAGGTGCACAGAATAAAGACAATTTTGAAGATATCAATATTTAATTTGTGCCAATTATGGTGAAAAAGTAATGTTTTGATATGTAAGATGTCAGATTACTTTTGACAAACCATTTTTGAGGAAAAATTTATGGTCACAATTAATAGTTTGTCAAATCTAAAAGTAAAGAGAAGAATCATTTATTTATTATTTACTTAAAAGTGCACAAATTAAAGATAATTTTTATTGTTCAAAATATTTTGATGTCTATTGTCCATAATTATAAATAATACAATATATTAATATATATTTAGTTAAAGGTGGACGATAGAACGATAATTTTAAAGAAATTGCGTTTTAAAAAAACAAAAAACAGCTTTATAAATTTATCATTACTTTTCTAGAAATTTTATTTTAAACATTTAAAATAAAAAGTCAATTCTCTTTTAAATGGACTCATCATTCATTTCTAAACAACGTTTTATATAATCGATTAAAAAAAAGTTATATTTTCATTAACATTATATTTTTATTAACTTGTACAATAAATGATTCTCCGAAGTTTGATTGTCTAAGTTACTAAACGGTTCATTTATAGTTTTACGAAAAAGTATATGACATAAATTATTATTAAATAAAAACTTTTGAAACAATTATCTTTATTTATTATGATGTTAAAGTTTCATAATGTGGCTCACTTTCACAATTACAATTTTACTAATTTACATAGACACATAACAATTTTTGTCCTTTTGACAGTTCTGTTCACACATTTCTATTCCGTGTTCATTTCTTAATCATGCATTGGTTAATTACCTAAAATTAGTTTAACGCCTGCAGTCCACAGTGGTATTAATTTATGTACTTTCGTTTTTAAATCTTAATGAAAATCCAGCAAACCGACATTGTGGTTTAAGATTAATGAAAACTGCCTTGACCGTCATAAAAAGGAAATATGTAACAAGATTATTTGTGATTCCGGTGAGGGATTAACACAAATTGTACTAATAATTTAATTTTACAAGAAAATTTGCATATTTCGCTGTTTTTTATTAATTTATGTGTACAATAGTCCTTTAACAACAACGGTGTTTGATTAATATACATGTAAAATATAAAACTATTTACCCAAATTCAGTTTATGCAGTTTTAATTTCATCACGTTCGAGTTTCATTCTTCAAGTTTTGACAGGTTATCCTAAGACAAACTTAAATTTAGATATTCTATTTTTGGGCCGCAACTACTTAAATGCATATGTCAAGTGAGTGTAATAAAATTTTAGGTGCTGTTATGCGTTGACTATTGTCTGAGCAGCACACATTTTTCTTTCTGTAAATGTTCGAATATTTAATTTTATAGAATCACTTTTAAACAAGGTTAAAGTTATTATACGTTTACAACTAACTGTACTTTTGAAAAATTCGCAAGTAGGTTGAATCTATTACATTTGTGTATTGAATTCTTCCATCAAGAAGGAGAATAAAGCAACGATTTTTTTGCCAAAAATTAAGGTCAATTTTAATAATTTACAAATTCTATTATAATCACCGATTTTAACGCCATTGATCACCGATAATTGACGCAACTTCAAATGTTCCTAGTTAATTAATTAATTTTTATAAGATCATTTAAAATACTTAACGGTAATAATTCGGATTCCACGAAAGCATCTGTATTATAGATTAAGAAACTGGTTTTGTATTTTTTTTTTTGTGCTTTCTACACCTCTGAATGAATGGAATATATAAAATTAGAACGAACGTTTTGTTTATGTTGATTTGCTAATTTTCGAATGTGTAACGAAGAGATTTTATCGGTGAGAGGAGAGAAGGTAAAAGTATTTACAATTGACATGACATTTTTTAGACGTATTAAAACTGTATTAATTATTTATAACTACCAGATTATTGTTGACAAACGTTTTAGAAGTAGTAAGTTTTTTTTCATGTCAATTAATATATTGTCAAACCTAAAAATAACAAGTAGTATTTTTTTAATATTCACTTAAAGGTGCACAAAATAATTATTTAATTTGTGTTTGTTGATTTTCTAATTTTCGAATGTGTACCGAAGAGATTCCATCGATGAGATGAGAGAAGGTAAAAGTACAGTGACATGGGCTTTTTAAAACGTATTAAATTATATTAATTATTTTTAAATGGATTAATAAAATGACGTGCTGTTTAAATTTGAATCAACAAAACATCATTACCGTAAAATTTAATCAACTAAATCGATTTATGTTCGTTAATAAATTGACATTAATTTTTATCGAATTAAAGTCAATTTACTTGTTATTAAAACATGCAAAGTGTATATTGATCTTAGCGTACTTAACCGATGTTTGTTTAGCTAAGCATAAGTTTAGATAGAAATTGTTTTTGCACATGTATTCCTGGTATCCTTCAGTAAATATTTGCAAAAATGACGAAAATAACATAACGAGAATAGAGCCGGTTATTGGGGGATTTTCAATTATTTATTCGTAAAAATACAGTTCGTACAATACAATACATTCGTACATTTCATTACAAACTTAACGTTAATTAGGAAATGCACATCTCTAATTAAATGCAATCAATATTTTATATTTCATTTAAAATAATTACACTATACTTTTTTCTCATTGTTCATTTTGTACCTACACAAAAATAATTTCTACTTAAATTAAATCCTATACAACTTAAATAATTTTTATATAATTTTAATCAAAATTCTTAATATTTTGTTGGGTTGCCTTTGATCCATCTATCTTTGATTATCTATGATCAATGGTCGTTTGAAATTAAATTTCACGACACTTCAATTAATAATCACAATTTATCTAAATTTGACGCCTTTTGATGTTTTAATCGAAATTATATATCGTTCCATAAGTGCTGTTTGTTTGTTCTGGAATCTCAACATTTTTAGCTTCTAATCAACTTTTGATAACTTTAGATGCACGCATTGTCATGATCATTATCATGCATAAAAATCTAAGTAATTTGTAAATTATCGTTGGAAAATGATTCCGTTATATCTCTCATGATGTCTCCATTGAATGTGCTATTTATTTGGCTAATCAAGTCATACTAATATATGCGTTTAAAGTCTGGACAAAATTTAAATTAAATTCTTTTATGAAATATATTATAAAATGTTTGATATTAAATGTTGTGCTATTTTTCTAGCCACGACTACGTAAGTACGTCATATTTAAATGATTTATTTAAATTTCATGGTCAATATTAAGGTGATAAGTTATCAGAAACTTAAGCACGTGTCCATACAAAGAAGAGGACTAAAAAGTCTATGTATTAATAATGCACAATTTTCAATCGTCATTAATAATTAACATACATAAAAATGATTTAATTGTTTATTCAAATATGACGCAGAATCCATTAAGCCCATCACCACATGAATTTACAAGAATCCAAGATAAGTAATTTTTCACAATTAAATTTGTATGTTATGTAGGTAAACATCATAATTCATAATTCAGGGACAATAACGCCTAACAATATTAATTTAATTAAATGTATTTATTCGTGATCATGACAAAACATGTTTATCTGCATTTTCTTATTGGTCATTGTTCACTGTTGTCACACGATATAAAATTTTAACAACACATAAACATTACTTAATTAGTAATTCACATATCGTAACATTTAATAATTGAGTCTTCCGTTTGTGTGGAAATTAAATATGTGCCATTATTAATTACAATTGTTGGGCAAGCCCTCTTTTAACGGTTTTTAAATTGTTTGAATCATATCTGATTACACCCATTTTATTATAAATGTTTTGTTAATATTTTTTAATCGACTAATTAGATTTAAGTGCACGCATGTGGTTTGTTTCAAGCCACTTTCTTTCTCGTTAAAAGTACTATAATCTTGAGTAGGTGAATGATATTATTAAAAGTGAAATTAGAGAGTCAAAACTGCATTATTTATATGGAAGAGTTATTTAATTCGCACTTTAGATGTTTTACATGTTTCCATTTTTATTTAATAAAGTCATTTATGGAAAACCGAAGTGCTGCGTTTCCTTGTGTGTGTGTAAAAGAGGTGGGTAGATTTAAAGGCGAGTCCTGGAGAATGTCACAGACACGAATATTTAATTATGTTAATATCACTAAGAAAATCAATAAACCTGATTAAATTAATGCGAGGCACTGTGAAAATAATATATTTGTAAAATTATAACTATTTTCACCTCGGATTCTCTCAAAAAATATATTTAAACTTGTTTTAATGTTAACATTTATGTGACATAAAACAAATACTTCAATAACAATAAACTTAAAATCTATTTGTTCTTAGAAAAAAAGACATTTTATGAATAATAAATAACAAATAAATGAAATTGATTGACATTCATTTAAAACAGTTTACGTTGATCCTTGTCCTAGAATCTTGTTTCCTGATAATCAATTACATCGATCGATTCTTTCTTTATGATGTGAATTACTAATCATTTCTGACCAATTATAATTTTGTTCGATGAGTTAAATATTAACTAAGTTCGTGTCCACCAATAATAAACATATTTGTGTCTAAAGAAACAGCTGAACTTATGTTTTCATTGTGTTGTAAACTGCTGAATATTTATTTGTATAAAAATATTTATAAAAAAAGTACAGGGTAAACAATTTATAATTGGGATATGTTTAAAAATTGTTATTTGTAGAAAAATGCGACACACGACATTTATAATAATTATTGTGAAATGCTTATGTTCAAATTCGAGGACGAAATTTCGTTATAGATTGCCAATTACCATTCAATTTATAGATCATAAATTAATTCCGAAATCGACCTAAATAAAAATCTTCCATTTCCTTTTCTTGTAGTACAAATATATAATATATTATTTATTTTATCATTTTAATAGTAAATGTCTGGAAGTTGTTATTTTGTTTTTAATACCTATTTTAATTTTTTCAATTATAAAAAAACTTTCTCTCTAACTAGTAAAAATGTTTGATTCCTTCCCTAGTTTTCATTTATAACTATACATTTTGTTTGGAAGAATATTGATGTAATAAAGGAATTAAAATCTTAAGTGCACCTTTTATGAGGGAGCAACAATATGATTGGAAAATAAAAATCACCTCTCAAGATATGTGATAAATTATTTTTTTTTAATTAACTTTTCACATTATAACTTAGTTTTTAGGAAGGGAATCAATAATCAGGAAATAAGAGATTTTTTATGAAGGAATAACAATAAAATAAGAAAATAAAAATCTCCATTAATGCATATTAATGTGTGATATTATTTACTTTTATTTATTTTTCATTTTGCCAGTGTGTTTTTTGTTAAGAAAAGAATGAATGCATTTATAATAAATAAATATTTTCATTTTTCAATAGCAAATTGTCTTTTTATGAATGAGAAATAATGTAATTAGAAAAATAGTGTAGTATTTAAGATTATATTTATCAAAACTGCAGTTTATCAATCATCAGTTTTATTATCTTTCATTCAGAAAAAGTATTTAAATAATTATTAGATTCCCAGATAAAATATTTTGTGCAGTAGTATATAGGAGTACTTAAAATTAAAGCAATATAATCCGCAGATTATTATCAGGAGTATTATCCTTACAATTTCAATTTTTCAATAATAAGTGGATTCGCAATGTAATTAAAACTGAGTTTTTTGTTAGGAGGATATTTGATGTAATTAGGAAATAATAATTTCTATTTTTCAATAAAAACTGGGTCTTTTATGAAGTAAAACAATGCATCTAGGAATTGAAAATACATACTAATGTGTGAGATGTGAAAATTATTTTTTTTTTTAATTTATTTTTCATTTTGTAACTATATTTTCTATTTAAGCATTCTGAATAAACAGTAAAAAGTAAGTATAAAATTCGATTAATACTTGTTTTATTGAACAGATTTTGATTAATATAACAAATATACAGTAGGGGTTATAATTATAGCAACTTATTAAAATATATTCAAAATATGAGCCGTACTATTTGAATTATTATCTGTTGTTGTTGTATCTGTTTAATATATTATATTTTTCAATAAATTGCATACTTTCTATTTTTCTATGGACAAAATTATTTTCTTTGCCCTGTGTATTTAAATCGAATATTTTGTAGAGGTCTTTGGCAGAAGTGAAACTGTAACAAAAATTATAATTCGGCACAACCAAGGCCTGGATTAATAAGAAGAGATGGTTAAGAGTTTATGGTTAAATAAATCAGTAATTTCTCGTTTTGGTCAAATGTTAGCTACGAAAAAAATTGTCTGGGTCTTATCGTTAAGTGAAAATAAAGCCAACCTGGAGGAAATGATACTTGTTGAAATTATTTAGACTGTGAGAAGATTGTGGGATCACGTCTATAATCCTATTCGATATAAAGATTTTACAAATTTAAATGAAATTTTCACAAATTAATATTATTTTATAACAGTACGCATTAAATAAAAGAGTAAATAAATAGATATAATATTCAACATTTAAAAAAAATTGTTATAAAAATGACCATTGCTGTATATGATCATATTTTTTAATAACCAACTATTTTGTGAATCATTTCAAGTTAAAAAAAAAAGTGATGAATGAACTTACCACAAAATAATCTCTTTTTAAAAGCAACGAATATAAAAATGTCTTTAACCTTACACAACTTGTAGTATATTTAGTTTACATAATTAAATCAACTAATTAAAACAATTAAGACGGTGAAACGATGGTTTTTAGCATGTAGTGGGAATTTCGCTAGTAACAATAAATGCCCGTCCAAGATTTACTTTATCTGCCGAGCACGGGAGCAACGCACCTTTTAAATGTGATTTATCTCGGCATAACCTCAGTACTTTATTTATGACCGTTTTATTATTATTATTATGTGTGCGCGGCGGAAAATTTAAATTAACTTGCGGTAGCTAATTAGGAAGGTGCCGCCGGTGAAAAACATAAATCCTAATTTGGAGTTTTCCGCAATGGTGGCGGCCACAGGGATGTTTCTTTTTTGCGTTCCGAAGGCGATCAATCACGGGAATTTGTAACGTTTCCAAAACGGAATATCCTTGGATCCTTGCGTAACTCGATGCGGTATTCTGTGTGCCCACAGAAATTTGGACCGTTGCCAGTTTTATAATGTTTTCAAGTGCGCAAATAAGGAGCCTAAAAGACACACTAATTCATATTCTCGTACGCTGCGACACCTGCATTGTTTCGTGTCGGGGCAATTTAAATTTTGTTCTAGGTCGAACTGACGAATAAAGATCAGAACTGGTGGTGTGGCTGAACAACAGTGTTGCTAATATTGATCAAACAAATTATGTCAAACGGGCGAAGAAACGATTATACAATGGCCGGCCCGATAAGATAGACTGACGGACGGAAACGGAAACGTGATAGTTATTAATGCTTATTTATACCTACAGAAAGACTGTCTGTTCGCATAATGGTCAACACATGTGATGAATATGGCAACCGATGTCTTTGTCGATGGAATTTATGCTCGACGATTCCAAAGATGATTTTATGCAAGAATTAATTTCTTCACATTGTTTTAATATTTTCTAAGCAACCGACTGTTTCATCCGATCGTGTCGAAGGTCTTTTTTTAATTAAAAAATACTTCACCTATTGGATAAAAAGGCTTTTATTAAAAGAACATTTTTTTCAGTGACTGTCTGTTGTTATTGGAACAAATCTTTCCATTTAAAAACATTAATTTTAGTACAAAAAGTTGTATTGTTAATTATTTTTGTTGACTCTGTTTTTCCCCGGAAATAAAAACAATTTAAATTAATAAAGACATCTTATTTTTGTTACAAAAAATATCTCTTCCCATCATTAGGAAGTAAAAATATCGATTGATTGAGAATGGGATATAAATATTCATTATTAACGTTTTCTAATTTGATGATAATAATGATTATCTTGTTGTAATAAATGAATAAAATATAATGAATGGACTAGTTTCTAAAAATCGATTTGTGTGTGTTACACATTGGGTAGCATTATCTCACCGTGTTCTTTAATTAATTTACACAACTAATTAAATGTAGATATCAAATATTAGATTTCATTATTGACATTTTTAATCTATTTTATTGGGTTGATTATTTGATTAGTGTCAGGAAATTCCGTTAGTAAAAAGATTCATCGGAGAAGAATTGGTTAAGAGGAAACACGGGACGCTTTTTATTAACCCCAACCGTGTCAATCTAATCAAGTTTTATGGGACATGCGGAGCAAATAAAGAGGCTGGTTCACAACTAAAAATAAACCATAGAAACAATTTTTTCTATTCATTTAATCAATTGTTTAGTCTTTCAAACTTTAATTACGTTTCAGATTGAAGATGAAGATATATTATTATATAAGATTCATAAATATTTGTTGATATTTTTTACGCAATTTATTTTAATGAACAACAAACATGAATATTTATTTTTAAGAATTTCTAAATTTGTGCAATGATGAGAATCTTATAATAAAAATACATTTTTGAATGTAGTCTTTTTTCAATTTTATTATGATTTACAAATTAAAAAATATGTACAGTTCTGTGTGAAATATAATCTACTACTTTTTAAAAGATTTAATAAGAATATTAATTTTACAAAAAATGTGATAAAAAATTCGATTGATCCCTAAAATAATTATTTATTTAATAAACAACACAAATGAATATTTATTTTTAAGAATTTCTAAATTTCTGCAATGTTGAGATTTTTTCTCAATTTAATTCTGATTTTAAATTAATGTGAATTAAAATCTGTTTCTTTTAAAAATATTTATTATGAATAGTTTATGAGGGAATTTTTATTCTATCAACTAATCTTATTTTACGACTCGTTTAAAAATTAGCGTATTCAAAGCAGTTAATAATTTGTATTATTTAAATAAGATATATTTGTAAAGGAATTTTTACTTAGCTAATGAATTAATTTTAATGACTAGAAAACTGTTAATTTAATTTTTTTTAACTACAATGTTCTCAATTATATATTTTACAAAATATATGATAAAATATTTTTTTAATTGATATGGATTAATTTTAATATTATAAAAAAATCGATTGAACCCTAAAATAATTATTTATTTAATAAATAACACAAATGAATATTTATTTTTAAGAATTTCTAAATTTATACAATGTTCAGAATCTTATAATAAAAAAAAATATCAATTTAGATTTTTTCTCAATTTAAATCTTTCTGATTTCAAATTAAAAATATATAGTTTTGTGTGAATTAAAATCTGTTTCTTTTTAAAATATATATTATGAATAGTTTATGAGGGAATTTTTATTCTATCAATTAATCTTATTTTACGACTCGTTTAAAAATTAGCGTATTCAAAGCAGTTAATAATTTATATTATTTATATAAGATATATTTTACTTAGCTAATGAATTAATTTTAATGACTAGAAAACTATTAATTTAATTTTTTTTGAACTACAATGTTCTCAATTATGTTTGTATCCTGAAGAACTGAAAATTTAACTGAAAAGTTAACTATGTAAATTTAATGTATTCTTATATTAATTAATTTAAAACACTTAAAAATAATAATATACATATCATTAATATTTTGTATTGATATTTAATTGTTACTTAATATTATTGATAAAATTTGAATCATGACTAGAAAACTATTTATTTATTTTAATGTTCCCAATTGTATTTCTATTTAAACTTGGATGACTAAATAAGTAATATATCATTTAAAATTAGAACATATAAATAAAATTTATTCTTATAATAATTATTTAATAATGTGCAAATTTGTTAATTTCTTTCAAAATTTAAAACTTAAATATATTAAAAACAACGACATAATCATAATTAAAAGCTGTACAGTTATTTAAATGTTATTTAATATAATTGAAAAATTTTAATCATGACTATAAAACTGCTAATTTAATTTTTTTAATGTTTCCAATTGTATTTGTATTTAAGCTTGAATAATTGAAAAATTAACTAAGTAATAAATTAGATGATTTATGCGCAATTTGTTCTTGTTATTTGTTCTTTTTTACTATTCTCATAATAATTACAATTTTTTAAATTTCTTTCTTTTTAAAATAACAATATACATACGTAACATTAAAACCTGTAGAGTTATTTAAATGTTAAATTGGACATAAAAATATAAACAGTTAATTTTTGTGTCCTTTGGCTTTTGGACATTTTACAATTTTGTAGCTACTTCGATTATTATGTATGGTGTAATAGTTATGCAAGACAGTAATTTGTTCCTCAATTAACATCTGTTTGAGTAATGTTGCATCCAGTGCATACAATTTCAGAGAAAGTTCCACTGATCTAATATTGTCATGTTTTCCTGCACTCATCATGCATCATTGTTTGAAAAATTATTCAATATCTCTTATGAAATCTATAGGTGTGATTCAAGAGGAAGGAAAAATCTTTATATTATACAAACCTAAAAATTTGAGATACAGGTTGGTAAAATTGTCAAAAAATTATTTTCCCTGTTTATTGACGAATTTGATTTCTGCCAGCCGACCCCGAATTTTTAGAATGACACCAAATTATTTTCGAGTCAGATAATTGGACTTCCTTATTAGCATAATTGGGTACGGAATCGGTCACACCGAAAAACCCGGCACTCACAATAACGAAACACGAATCAAATTCAGATGCACCTAATTAACGTATAATTTCCTAGCCAATTTCAGAGCCAGATAAAAACATACGTCGAAAAAAAAAAGTTAATTTACAATTCCGTTAGATTTGTTATAGAGGCGGCGTACGGTTTCGCGTTGCCGGTGATATTTTACGATGTTTAAGTATGCAAAAGATCAAAGCGCGCGTTAAAAGCGCCCTTTTGATCGTTAATGTTTTCAGTCGGGAATTCGCGAGATGAGACCGTTTCTACCTGTCGTTTCGGCGACGTCGATTTTAATCCGTCGCCAACCTGAATTGTTTCGGCTCTTCGCGTTACATAAAACAGAATTTGACGATTTACGGTAAATATTTCGACACCGCGTGCTCGTGACGCAACCGGCTTCTCAGCATCTTCGTTTTTTTACATCGACACTGATTATAGTGGCGGATAATTGGAAAACAATTCTGGTTTTATTGTTATTTCGGTTCCGTAACGAGGAATGTGGTGCAATCAAATCACGGCATTAAAATTGTATGGTTAATTAACATTGATTATTATTTTTAATTGTCTAATTTATTCTATAACAAAACGAATTGCGTAAAATGGTTTCAGTGCATGTAATTACAAAGAAAAATTGATTTACAATCGCTTTAATTCAAATTTAACGAACGCCATTAACAATGAGTATGTCAAAAAATGGAACGGTAGTTTTGTAATAGTTGGATTGAATTAAATGGTTATGTATAGTATTGAATATACAATAAAAGTGTGAGTCAATAACTAATTAATAAAAAAATATGCCTTTCTATTTATGCTGGATAAAATGATACATTTTTCAACTTGTATATAAATATAACAACTTTTAAGGAATAAGTTAGTAAAATCGAATAGTTTTGATTGAAACAACTTTTGTTGAATTTTTTTTATTAAAGTTTATGGAGGACAGAAAAAGATATGATGATTTGAAATTTTTACATCAATTAAAACTTTACTTGAACTACTTTTTCAATATATTTTGAATAAAATCTTGTTTCCGGTTTTACCTCAAAGTGACACCAACTTTGTTATTTTCAAGGGAATACCCTGTATACTTTTGAATTTTTAAATTAAACATACAATTACAAATAAAATAGGTATGCCATGTCATATATTTAACATAAACCCAATAATTTTTGAGTTATTAATATTTTTTCAAATATTTAGTCGCTGTGGGTCTAACTAAAATGTCTGCAAAGGCATCAATTTTAATATTGGGAAGCTTATATTTGGCACACATGTTAACAAAGAACCATCTTATAAGGAGCCATTATTAGTAGTCCAAAATTTTATACAGGCTGTTGGTTATTTACGTTTAATTTTAAAACATTAATAATTTCCTATTTAATGGAATTTAACACCATGTATGTTGTTATATATAACACTAAAGCGATTCATGGATTTTTAATTCAATATATTTTTTTGTTTAACATAAACTTCTAATGAAAAAAGTTAGGTGAATCACCCTAAATATTTTTGTCATTTATATAATAGTATAAAAATGTAAATATTTCCTTTAATTATTAATAAAATTCAATAAATAGCAGCATATTTTTAAAATAAAGTCGAATCTATAAGTTTCAAAATATTATTTTTAATCAAGTAGTGTGTAGCAGTAAATTTCATAATATCAAGCTTAACTCATATTTACATGATAAATATATATTTAACTTTCTATGTATGTATTTTATTTAATTTAAATTCGAAAAACTAAATTTTTTTGTGCTAAATCATGATTCGTATTATCGTAGCATCTGTTTTACATTTGTGATTAATTAATATCAGACAAAAAAAAAATTATCTAAAAAAGTTGAAACCAATTTGAATAATAATCGTTTTGTTCTAAAGCAGTTTTATGCGACGCCAAAAACGAAATTCCCCCTATTTAATAACACGGTGCGACGGTGCCGATTCATGAAATATGAATCACCCGGACTGGCCATTAAACACGCGGATCCTAATGAATATTCTTCTTTCGTCATATTTCCACGTTTACGCCGGCTGATTCGTAATTGGAGGATCTCGAAGAAAAAAAAAATCTATGTAATAACGTTCAGTCGACGTCAATCGACTGGAAATAACAGTTGATCCGATTAATTCACGTCACACGTCCGGTTTTTTACTGTTATGTCGTCGACTGGCACTTTTGGTTTCATTTCGTTTTTCGGTGTCTTCACAAAATCAATCATCCAGCAGCGCATTTTTGCCTTTTCTGTGGTTTTCTTTATGGGGGTAATGAAATTCTAAATTCTAAATTCTAAATTCTAAATTCTAAATTCTAAATTCTAAATTCTAAATTCTAAATTCTAAATTCTAAATTCTAAATTCTAAATTCTAAATTCTAAATTCTAAATTCTAAATTCTAAATTCTAAATTCTAAATTCTAAATTCTAAATTCTAAATTCTAAATTCTAAATTCTAAATTCTAAATTCTAAATTCTAAATTCTAAATTCTAAATTCTAAATTCTAAATTCTAAATTCTAAATTCTAAATTCTAAATTCTAAATTCTAAATTCTAAATTCTAAATTCTAAATTCTAATCTAAAAATCTAAAAATCTAAAAATCTAAAAATCTAAAAATCTAAAAATCTAAAAATCTAAAAATCTAAAAATCTAAAAATCTAAAAATCTAAAAATCTAAAAATCTAAAAATCTAAAAATCTAAAAATCTAAAAATCTAAAAATCTAAAAATCTAAAAATCTAAAAATCTAAAAATCTAAAAATCTAAAAATCTAAAAATCTAAAAATCTAAAAATCTAAAAATCTAAAAATCTAAACATTTAAACATCTAAACATCTAAACATCTAAAATTCTAAAATTCTGAATTCTGAATTCAATATTTTAAATTCTAAATAATCCTAAATTGGAAATTTAACTTAAAAATCAAATGCAAATTCATATTAATGTTTCATTTATGTTTTGAAAAATAATTTCTATTTTATGTTATTCAAAAATATGATGAAAATTGTTTTGAAGAATAATGTTTTGTTTTCAAACTTCAACTAATCAAATCTGAATATCACAACACAATAACACAACAACAAGTAACAAGTCAAAACAGAATTTGTAAAAAATATTGTGACTAATGTAAAATTGGATAAAACCGCCAGACACTTTTCACGGAGGATGTTTCTTAATAAGGACCGGTAAGTGATTAACCTAATCATAAATCATGCGAGCATTAATGTAGATAATTAAAACGGGTATGTAGACCAAATGCAGAATCGTTCGGTATCACGCTACAAAACACTTTTCCCGGAGATTCTCGGCCACAATTAAATTAATTATCATCCGAGCGCTTGACATTCAATTATTTAATTTACGCCCGTCAATTAACGTTAGGATATGGACAATTACTTTCTATAAACTTATCACTGTCCGGCGCGATTTTACTCGCTTCTTCTGAATTGGTTTTTGTGACGTTCGAACGTGTCCTTGGGGGAAACACGTTACAATTTACTAATTTTTTATGTACGTCTAAAATAAAACCCCCATTCGTCACGCACGCGTTTTTAAGCACGTCCCTTGTACGAAATGCATGTTGACAGGAACGCAATTGTAAATTCGAGAAGGTTAATTAAAGATGGTGGTGGTCAAATTCTGAAAATGGAAGGCTAATGTCATAAAAAAACTCGTGTTAGTGGTAAAAGGACCTTGATTAATGTGTCTTTAGATTAACAAATAAATGTCTACATTAGTCTAAAAATATTTAATTGACAGTACCATAATTATCGCACTTCTCTTTAAGGACTGTGCATTAGCAGTTTATTTTATTTCTCGTTTCAATTAAATATACGATTATTTGTCACTTAAAAGTATATACGCGACTATTTAATATTTAAAATTTGTATTGATTACAATTACATTGTCAAACAACCAAGTGTAAAAACAAACAAAACAATCGATAATATTTTGATAACTAATTTTTACCCTCTTCAACTGTACTGGTTCTTATATTATCAAGTTCGTCATTTAGTTACAGTACAAAATAAAATAAATGTTCAGAATTGATTGTCTTTGGCTATTATGAGTATTTCGTGTAGTATATACATGAGTAATTAATTTTTAAAAATTGAATAGATTTGGCTGATTAATAATCAATATAGCAATTTATATTGTTGATCGGTCAATCAAATATGAAAACAAAGAAAACAATATTTTGACTAATTTTTATCTTACACAACTGTAGTGGTTCTTCTTGACCAAGTTTATCTGATTTAATTAAATAAAATGAATAAAAAAACTGATTACTACAAAAAGATAGATTTCGAAAAATTCTCTTTAGATGTTCTTTATTTATTTATTTATTTTTGACAAACGGTAAAACTTTTCTTAAGAGGCATTAATGGAGAATTATGTATGTCTCCATGAATTTTTAAAATGTCAGGAGAAAACAAGGTTTTCAAAAATATTAATTATAATTATTAATATAAGACATAACGTATATCTTATCAAGTATCTTCATTTATTCACAGACATCATATGAAATCATATCTATATTGATTTAAAATGTGTCTGTATCCTCCACAATTTAAAACAAACGGAAGTTAAATTTTTATCAACAATGTTATTTTTTTAGGCTAATTTATGCGTCGCATATTGTTTCAGTTTGTATAAATAATATACTTTGGTGATTGTCAGGACTAACTTTATAAAACCATTAACACTTTCGAATGTTACGAAAATATTTCCCGTAGGAGTGTTTTTTTTAAATAGTTAAACGTTTTTACTTTTTTGCAATTAAAAACGTTTCCCTTCTCTGACACTGTACAACACCATCGTATTTTCTGTGAAATTCGAAACGAAAAAGCGTAATTTACAGTGGCGGCTCTTGAGGTTTGAGTCTGGTGAGCCCCATTATATCAATACGAATGATCAGTGCTTTTGTCATGTAAATTTAGTTCCCAAGATAGATTTTTAAAATCACAAAAATCCCGTGAAACGTGAGGTCGGAAGATCAAAAATTGACGCCGAATGTTGAACAAATCATTACGATATTTGTAACATAAATATAAACCTGTTTTCATCGTCAAAAAACATTAAATGTTTACTTCGACCGTTCACACTTGGACTATTCGAAAATTGATAATTAGCAGGAGTCAGATTCCTATTGAAAAGGAACGTTAAAAAACGCAATATTCTTAGGTCAGATGAGACCAAATGTAATTTGTTTCACACCTATTGAGGAGCTCAACATGTCCGTAGGCCGCAAAAAATTCATTGACATTTAATATGAAACTGGTTGCTTGTTTAATTGTCGGTTTTACAATTTATTACCCCTCTACCTCTATTTAAATATGATATATTCTATTTTAAAGAATAAAAACATAAAAAATATATTTTTTAATATTAACGTTGAGTCAATAAAATCGTTTTCGTAGACGAGGCACCGCCTCGCCTGCCTCATCTAAGTAGCCGCCACTGGTAACTCAAGCTAGAGTTAAGGGCGAGCGGAGATGTGGACGAGTAAAAGTGTTGAGGTGGCGCCACCCGCTCCAATTTAGAAGTGGCTGCTCGGAAGAATGTCAAGTTCGCATACAAGTGAGTGCGTCCGAGCTGCGCGAACGTCTGTCAAACTGCGGGACACTGCGCGAGACGGAAATGTGTGTACCTATAACTTTTTCGTTTTTATAAAGTGAATTTTCTTGTGACTTTTCGAGGTGGGTCCATTTATTTTTGGAAGCTGTAAATGTTCATAATCTTAAGTTTTTTGTAATTTCAGCAATTTATACATTAATTTTTCGTCAAACCATTCAAAAATTCATTCTATTTAAAGGAATAATAAAAATTCATTTATATTTTTTTTTAAACCAAACATTTTCGTCGAAAATAAACAATTAAATAATTTTTCCAAAATTATTTTACATGCGGATTTTATTTCTTGTTTCAATTAAATATACGATGTTATCATGTCTATTTTCTATAGAATATTTGTCACTTAAAAGTACAAATTATAAAAAATGTTTCGTGTAGTATATACATGAATAATAATTTTTTAAAAATTGAATAGATTTGGCTGATTGATAATCAATATAACAATTAATATTGTTTATGGGTCAATCAAATATAAAAGCAAAGAAAACAATATTTTGACTAATTTTTATCCAACACAACTGTAGTGGTTCCTTTTATTGTTCCTCTTGACCAAGTTCATCTGATTTAATTTCAGTTATAGTACGAAATAAAATAAATGTTTAGAATTGATTGTCTTTGGCTATTATGAGTATTTCCAACCTAGATAAAAAGAAACTGATTGCTACAAAATGACACATTTCGAAAAATTCTCTTTAGATGTTCTTTATTTATTTATTTATTTAAATATCTACGAAGACAGACTTTTGGCAGATTTCAGCAATTTATACATTAATTTTTCGTAAAACCATTCAAAAATTCATACCATTTAAAGAAATAATAAAAATTCATTTATTTTTATTTTTAAACTAACCTTTTCGTTGAAAATAAACAATTAAATAATTTTTCCAAAATTATTTTAAATGCGGATTTTTATTTTTTTTTTTTCTTGTAACTTTTCAAGGTGGGTCCATTTATTTTTGGAAGCTGTAAATGTTCATAATCTTAAGTTTTTTGTAATTTCAGCAATTTATACATTAATTTATCGTCAAACCATTCAAAAATTCATACTATTTAAAAAAATAATAAAAATAATAACTTTTTTAAACTAAACATTTTCGTTGAAAATAAACAATTAAATATTTTTCCAAAATTGTTTTTCATGTGGATTTTGGATTTTTTTAACTATACGTGTGAAAAGTAGTGATATTTTAGTTTAATTAAAGAAGTTTAATCCTATGATTGAAGGTAAACTATAGACAAACAAACATGACTTTATTTGCATAATAAAATTCAAATATTACTATTCATTTTAAATACACATTAAGGTATGTGAATACAAAATACCACAATGCCTTTTTAATCCCACTTTTGTAACGTAATTTTTCGCAGCTGCATCCAGGTAAAATTCAAGGACTTTAAAAACTCTGGTAAAAGAGAGGGTTTACAAAATTTACCAAATTTCAAATAGGAGAAAAATATGTAAATAAATTAGGTAAAAATTGTTAATTAAATTTTATTTCACTTTTTAATACATAATGGATGAAATTTAATCTCACTGACTAAATTAAGCGCAATAAACTAGTTACATATATAAATAATTATTTATAATAACTGAAAATTTTAGTTTAGTTTATATAACTTATAAACAAAATGCTTTAAACAATTACAACAGAGGACAATAAATGCTTATATCTATCCTAATCTAGTTGTAAATAGTATTTACACTGTTATTTCGTTGTTAATTTCTAAATAAACCTGTACGGTTACAAAACACTCCAAAAGATTATTACAATTGAAATGTATAATTTCCTTAATAAAATGTACTGTTGAAATTAAGGACAATTGCAAAACTTGCCTGGATTGTTCAGCAAGTTAGAAAGCGATGAAAAAATAATTTATCACTATTAATAGAATCATATCTGATCCTTTTTCACGCACATGTAGAAATATTTTACAATTAATTCGCTTGAGAAATATAATAAAATCATTTTCGTTGTGTTTCAGGAGAGGCCCACCAATAAAACAGGTACGTAAAATTCGATTGTAATTAAGGCACATTGAAGTGACGAAGGAAAAAATCTCGTTTCCCGTACACAATGATCGGATCAATATTTTTTTTTTTTTGTTAACTTCAAGATCACTGACCGACGAATCGAAATCTTTGAACCATAAAAAAAAATCTGATTGGCAACATTTCGGACTCAAGGTTGATTTGGGTATTGCGTTAATGAGCCGTTTAAGATTAAACTAATTACGTACGACTGTTTTCTTCGTCGGTCGGTCGAAAAACCGAACCGGTTCGGTTTTTCGGCACTCTCGGAACGAAGGAAGAGCAAACGCATCAAACCAAGAACGTGACTAACGTGAGGAATTTCCTGTACGCGAAATTCACATCCTCAAAACTTGTGCATAATTTAAAGGTTGTTGCTGTTTGTTCGCGCCAGATGAAATTTAAGATATACTCGGAACTATAAATAGTTGTTTTATCAGTGCACAATAATAAAAAATAATTCGTGTGGCTGGTTTTTGAATGAAAAAATGTTTCCATTCTAACTGTAAATTTAATTTGCATTCGTAGCGGTTTATGACGCGACATAAAAAATCAGATTTGGTGAAATAAAATTGTCTATTTTTGGAAGCTAAGGTGTGAAAACAATTCCACGCGGATCATTCAACAGTTATTACGTTAATTGTGAGATAAACAATTATTGCTTCAACGTAATAACTCTTAAAACTCAGCCATGATTATATCGTGGCATCAATTTTTAGGTCTGTTAACTGAAACATTGTTGAGCTTTTAAGTTTTCAAAAGCTTATAAATCAATCGGATAACATTGCAACCCACTTATTCATTTGCATATTTATGTTTTAAAATTAGTGCACATATCTTAAGGTATTTCGTCCTTGGAAATGTGGTCTTGTCGTTATTTAGATCAACTACTAATTAAAATATCAACACTGCAACTATGTTTCTTGCACTAGTTTTCCTCATTCTCATTTAATCTTATCTTAAAATGTGATTTAAAGAAAATGTTAAATATTATTTAATTCTATAACAATTATTAGAATTTGCAATTCAACCTTATTTTTAATGTATACACAAAATCGCTCAGTAAACAACATCGATTGTTTTGCAATCTTGACCTTTATTCGGTGCACGAATAACAAACAAAAATTTAATATTCGCATTCTTTGATTTAGAAGAAAGTTTTTGCGTAAATTCTTGTAATTCGTATTCGAAGGCTCAGAATCAATGACGAATCATGTTTGGTTTTTTTTATGAAAAATATTCAGAACGTTGCCGGAATTAATGAAATACAGAACAACTTGGAAGGGAAAAGGTTCGACTTCGTTATTCAGTCACCTACAACATGATTATTAAGGTACAAGGTGGCCAAATAGTTATTAAGATTTCTGCCATATCTTTGGCATCTCGAATGGACATAGAAAAAAATATATAAGATTAAAGTATTATAAAAGTATAGTGTCAAAAATCAAGTATTCTTTCTAGTTTATTAATTTTAAGTGCATTTAAGATATAGATACATGATCTTATCTAATCTTCAGAACCTTCATTATATTATGTTATAATTGTCAAATCTAGGAAAAGATGAAACAATACAAATTTTATTTAATGGAATTAGATATTCCCTCTAAAAATTAGATTTAATGTCAAATATAGTGTTAGAAATTCGAGTTTTCTATTAAAAATTACAGGAAATTCTTTTCGTTCTCTCTAATTTATGCGCATTTAAGGTATTTGATCGTTAATTTTGAGCACATTTATTATATTATTATCTCCGTATACTCCATCTCTTAAAATAAAGTAGTGGTAACACGTTAAACCTAGAAAAAGTTAGGAAAAGATGAAACAAAACAAATTTTGTGATGTTAATTGTATAAAAACTTTTAAATGGTTTTTTCAAGAGAATATTAGTTAATTTAGTGTTTAGTGGCATATATTGTTATAATTATGGAAATTTGAGTTTTCTAGTAAAATTTAAAGAAAATTCCCATCCTGACATATCAGAAAAATTATGCTTTCTTTCTAATTTACTAATTGTATGTACATTTAAGATATTTGATCCTTATTCTTAAGAACATTCTTTATATTATTTATATCTGAATACTCTATCTCTTAAAATAAAGTGGTGGTAACACGTTAAAGTTAGAAAAAGATGAAACAAAACAAATTTTATGATGTTACTTTTATTGTTGCCTTTCAAAGATTTTAGCTCATTTTAGTTAATCTTAATGACCGTGCACAGAAATCCATCAAAACTGGCTAAATAGAATTAGAGATTCCGTACAAAAATTAAATTTATTATAATATTATGGGAATTCTAATTTTCTTGTAGGTCCCTCTCTGACATATTAGAAATATGTCAGGGTGGGGTATGCGATAAAAAAAATTTTATGATATTAATTTTACTTTTCTCTTTCAAAGTCCTTTCAAATATTCTTTCAAAAAGAATATTAGCTAATTTCAATTAATTGCAGTGCCCGAACACAGAAATCCATCAAAATTGATTAAATTGAATTAGAAATCTCGACAAGGAAAATATGAAACAAAAAGTTTATGACATTAATTTTACTGTTGTCTTTCGAAGTTTATTCAATATTTTTTTCAGTACGAATAGTAGCTTAATTAATTGTTGTGCCTGGCATTGCAGATTCCCTCCAAAAATTAGACTTAAATTTATAAACTTATCATGACTGAAATACTAAAAAAGTCAAGTTTTCTTTCTAGTTTCCTAATCGGATACGAACTCGAGATATTTTATCCTTAATTTAGTACATTCACTGTACTTTTATTTAAATCTTACTCAATCTCTTAAAATAAGGTGGTGGTGGTTAAACTTTGGAAATAATAATTCAAAACAAATTTTGTGATGTATTTTGTTGTCTTTCAAAGTCGTTTTAAAGGTCATAGAATACTAGCTATTCTAAATTATCAATTAAATGCAGTGCCTGACCACAGACATCCATCAAAATTTATCGACCGCAATTAGAAATTCACTTCGAAAATTCAACTTTAGTGCCAAATATTCTGTACGAGTTATCGAAGTTTTCAATTAAAAATATCACTTAATTTTCCCATTAGCACCATCTAATCTCATTTGAGTCATCCCATTTTACTTATCACGATTTCGAGAACCGTACGAAGATAAACAAAATCGTAATTTTGAATTACATCATCCGGTCTTCAATGAATTGAGTCTATTCTTAGCGAAGAACCATTTCATTGTATTCAATTCTCCTCGGTTAATTATGAGCAGAAGCCAAGACGATGGCCTTGCCATGCGACCTTGTCTTATCCACAAAATTCGTAACTTCAATACCGTCATCGAAGAACTCGTTTAGGGGAGACTTCTGCCACCAGACGTTAGTCATGTTTCCGCGTGGATTCAATCGCAATTATCCCCGGTAATTGGTTGCGATTAGTGCTGGTTTAGCATCCTGTCGGTTCGGATTGTTCTTGTTTTTTGTTTGTGGCGTGTTTTTCATCTTGGTTCTCGGTACTGATAAAATGGAGATGAGAGAGGAATGTTTTTAGGTAAACTTTTGTTCTCTGTATTAATGTTTTATACTAAAATATTGATTTTTGTTTTAAAAATATGAAATCTTTGTATAAATGATAAACTTATATTCACATTTATATTAAAATAAATCTAAATCTCATTGGATGCATGTTTATCGTCATCATTGTCATTAATACTGTTTTATAGATATAATAATATTAATATTAATTGAATCTAATTTTCAACTTTTCAAAGAAATCAATCTTTATTAATTAATAACAAGAAACAAACAATAAATTATTTATTGCAATTAAAGATTTACTATATTGTCCTGGTAACGTGTAAATTAATATTAAAATTTTATTTAGATTTTTATTGATTGTGAATGTTATATGTCCATTGTGGCGCCATATCAAAAAATCAAATTACTAAAATTAGTTAACCAAACATTTTTAGTTTTCGGTGATCCTGACCAAAATTCGGAGCTACGTGATTAAAAACTGTGTTAAAGTTTTAAAAAAATAATTATTCGTGCAATTGAACTAGTTCCAAAAGTGGATAAACTCTGAAATTGTTTCAACATGTTTTACTACACACTAAAAAACACAATTTTTGTCGTAAACCATTAAAATATTTCGTTTCTAGGTAAATTTTTAACTAATGATGAAATTCTCACCAATAAAATTTTATTGACTTGACTCATAACTTACTATTATTTTTTCTTTACCATGATAATAATTAATTTGAAACAATTGCGTTTGGAATCGACAAGGAAGAAAATGATGTCATTATCACCTCGAGAAGGATTCTCTTCTTTTCAGACAAACAGTTTTATCATCGCATTACAATAATTACAAGCACCTAGCATCACATCTAAATTTAATAATTAAACATTTGCATTTATTATCAATTTTTATTTTTTTTAATATTCACGAGCCAAGACACGAAGATCATCGTCACGTCGGCAATAACAAAATTATAATTAATGGCTCTTAAATTAATTGAATTCGTTGTGGGTATCATGTTTTGTTTGCTGTCGAATTAGCTAATACGTTTTTATAATCTAGATAAGTGGAGTTTTAATAAATTTGATGTCGGTGTTTCTTGGTAGCAAGACTCAAGTGCAATTTTTATTTGTGAAGGACACTTCAATTTAGCTAGTACATTGATTCATTTGGTTTTATTTATTATTTTTTATAATTAACACCAGTCACATTTGAATTTTATCGTATAAATACTAATTGTAAGATGGATTTGATCGATATTGGCTTGAAATGTGAAATTTTGTTCTTCTAAACAAATTGGCTATTTTCGTTTTGCACTGTTTATTTTAATAAGAAATCTGTATTTTCTGAGAAGTGTGTAAAATTAGACTGATAAATTTATTTTCTGTATTATAAACATTTTTATTCTTTAAGTGAGTGAAATATGTGTAAGTGTTAAATTAAAAATTAAATGATTCTTTGAATAATTATTTCATCTAGGTTGTAATCAGTTTAATGATAAACTTGGTTCAGTGGTGGCTCCTGAGATTTGAGTCTGGTAAGGCACATTAAACAGAACAAAAAAAAAACAAAAACTATATTTTATTTTTATTTACACATAATTAACAAAATACAATTCGAATGATTTTGTCATATGAAATTAGTCTACAAGATAGATTTTTCAAATCACAAAAACTCCTTTTATACCAAGTATCTTCAGTACCCTTTAAAAATAAGAGACATGGCCAACAAAATAATTTATTTATTTATTAAATCTACGGTTTTTTATCATATTTGTTAAAGTAATCAATGTATTGGACGGTTTAATTCTTTAACACCATATATTTTGTTATAGTAATTTAAACGGGAAGAAGCTATTTCTTATCTTAATAAATTCGTGTTATTACTGGTTGACGGCATATCGTAATAAAAAAGAGATGCAGTATTAAAAACTTTTCCACAACTGAATCCACCAGACAAGCACAAGATCAAGTATTTTTTGAAACTGAAGAATGGGCAATGTTCTGGAACTTCGTTTGGAGTTATTTCGTAGGCTAGAGATACACCTGAGCTCCCCTACCGTTGAAATAATAGCCTGACCTTAAATTTATTTATAAAACAAATTGGCGCAAAGAGGCACATTTAAAACTGTCTCTGGAGAACTTGCGCATAAAATATTTATTGAAATTTAGCATTTTATTGTTTGTTTAGATGTCGGTCATACAATATATTACCCTTCCACTTTTGTTTAAACATTAAATTATAAACTATTTTAAAGAATAAAGACATAAAAAATGTATTTTTTAATATTAACGGAGTGTTAATAAAATTATTTTCATAGGTCAGGGTTTGCCTCACCTATTTCATCTAAGTAACCCGTCACTGCCTTACTTTTTGTTTGTATATATAATGTTCTTTGAATTATATCTTTAATTTTTTTTTAAATTTCATTAAGCACCCTTCCAAATTTTTTTCTTGTCTCTGAAACATTGTGAATAATTGATTGTGTCACTTTCGTTCTTTATCATCGTATCATTTAGAAATATTTCTTTATAATATTTAATTAAATGTGTTTAGCGTTTTCTTTAAAATTAGGACAGCCTAAATGTTATGTCAATAAAAACAAATTTTTAATAATATCTTGTAGCCATAATTATAGCAACTTATTAAAGTGTGAGTTGTATTCTTGAATTCGATGCCAAATTATTGTTTATTCAGTTATTTTTGTAACTACTACTATGCAACTGCTCAATTTAATTTTATTCTTTAAAAAATTGAATTATCTGTGAATTAAAATCGATTATTTACAAGCGACATTTTGCTTATTATAATTATTTAATCATTGGTCGAAGTAAAACAGTGAGAAAAATTATAATTCAGCGTTACCAAGACCGAGAGAAACAAAAAGAGACGTATGGTTTCGCGTATTATTAGAAAATTAGAGAAACTGGCCAAGTGGTAACTGCTTATGTTAAATATTCTACAGGGACAAATCTGTATACAGTACGAAAAGCGTTTGATCAGTAGAAGCAAGTTTGCCACGTGGTGGGGGACTTCTACTCCTCTGTCGTACATGATGTCTCTCTCAAGATTCAGACATGTCAAACGCCTTTCATACTATATAAATTTCTTTTAAATCTATATACAACAAAATTTATTAAATCGTTTAAAAATGATTCACTTAATTAAAATAGTCGAAACAAGTAGAGTAATTTTGATAACTAATGAGAAGTTGTATGCTAAATAGTCTCTATTCATCAGATCATAAAGCTTAAAAGGCTTTAAAAAGCTCTATTTTAGTATCATATAATTAATCTTCTAAGGCGGAGTGCCAAGTTATATACTTCAATAAATTTGTGTTATGATCAATTTAAACACAAAATTTGAAAAACATACAGAATAAAATAAAAATAATAATAAATATTTATTATACAGTATGGAAAGGGTTTGATCAGTCTGAATCTTGAGAGAAACATCAAGGCCAACAGAGGCAATAAAATGAAGTTTGTGCCATGGTGGAAGACTTCTTCTGTCTCTGTCGTCCATGATGTCACTCTCAAAATTCAGACAGGTCAAACGCCTTTCATACTGTATAAATTTCTTTTAAATCTATATAAAACAAAATTAAATAAATCATATGAATGATTCACTTAATTAAAATAGTCGAGACTGGTGGAGTAATTTTGAAAATGAATGACAAGTTGTATGTTAAATAGTAACTATTCATCAGGTCATAAAGCTTAAAAAGCTTTAAAAATTCTATTTTAGTATTATTAATGAATTATTTGAGCCAGAGTGTCAACTTATACACTTAAATACATTTGTAACATGTCAATTAAAACACAAAATTTGAAAAAATACAGTATAAAACAAAAATAATATTTATTATACAGTATATAAAGCGTTTTCTCTGTTTGAATCTTTGAGAGAAACATCAAGCACGACAGAGGCAGTAGAAGCCAGTTTGCCCTGTGGTAGGGGACTTCTATTGCCTTTGTCGTGCATAATGTCTCTCTCAAAATTCAGACAGATCAAACGCCTTTCATACTGTACAGCGATTGAAAAGCCTTCGATCCTACTGAATTTTGTGAGACATCATGCATGACAGAGGCAGTAAAATATTCCCACTGTGAAGTAAATTTACAGACTTTTACTGTCTCTGTCGTGTATAATGTCTCTCTCAAAATGCAGTCAGATCCAACGGTTTTCGATTGGTATATGGATGAAATGATGCTCTTAATAAATGTGTTTCAACATGAAAACGATCCTAAATACAGATCCAGAATAAACTAAGGCATAGATATTTTGTCTTGCCCATCCCAATCTCCAGACATTAACCCAATAAAAATATGAGAGATAACGTTTATAACCAAACTGAAGATAAAAATTTTACAAATTCTAATGAACTGATTTTGAAGCTTAATACAAATATTTGTATATTCGGAAAATGTCTGCTACGGAGAAAGACCAAAATTTTGAAACAAAAAGGATACCATACAAAATATAACTTTTAAGTAACACAGTTTTAATCATTATAAATTACTTTCAAAATTAAAGATGCTTTGTTACCATGTTCAGCTCAATTCTGAAAAATATATATAACATTTTATAGAATAAGAATAATGACTACTTATAATATTATATGAAATAACAAGAGTAAATTAATATTATTTTAACAGTTCACATTAAATTAGAGTTATAGTTAAAATAATTAACTTTTTAGAATGTTGCTATAACACTACTGTATATTATTAATTTATATACATTTTATCGATTGCATCCATAAATTAATTAGTTGTTATTATTGTTATCACAAACATAAGTTATTGTTATTATATTGTTTAATTTATACCACCAGTTCTTCTTATCTTTTCAATGTTTCAGATCCTACAACGCCGATATGAAACAGTTACAAACTGCCAAATCTACATGAGCAATTGGAATGTTGCAAATTCGCTACTACCTAAACGTTCGACCACCAGGCCGCAAAAAGCATTGAGTTATCGCGTACCTCATTAAACCGCACCCCGGACAAAACCGAGACCAGTTCAAAATGTATCACAACAGAAAAATACTGCTGACGTTGTTAGGCGTGTGTTCGATGTTCATAATATTTGCGCACGTGGTGTCGAACAACGGCGTCCCGGTCATCAGAGAGATGCAACAGTCGGGCAGGAACCTGGCCAGCCTGGACTCCAACACGCTGCCCATCGTCCAGGACGACGGCACGGACGTGAAAACGGAGAAGGCCCCGGACGATGCGGCGAACGTTGAGAAACGGGTCGAGAGGACGATGTACGACCGAGTGTTGGACGTGGTGAAGTGCATGGACAGGCCGATGGTGCCGAAGACGCAGCAGCGTGGCGACTATTGGGTGCTCTACAATTACATCACGGCGAATAGACGGTTCAGGTGCCACGAAAGTGTCACGTACACCACACACGCGGACTATTCCTTCATGGATAACATAGTGCCATTGTTGGAGAGGTGGCGCGGCCCGATCAGCATTGCCATCCATGCGCCCGGTACCGATTTCGAGAACACCATCGAATCCATCGGTTACCTGAGAGACTGCACCGATCCCCTGGTCAAGGAGTTCGTCACTTTTCACGTGTATTTTAGCACCAAACACGTGCCCAAAGTGGTTAGTAAATATTAATTGCCACAAGACTCGTTTAATCCAACCAATTTGTTGGTCATAATTGCTTTATGGTTCGTAAATAAACCATAAGTCATGATATTCTACATTTGAACCTAATAACTGTGGTTCTAAATTTTTTTGGACCAATATTGATTTTCGAATTATTCAAGTTGTACCGTGTGCCTTTGTGATTTGAATTAAATTAATTTAAAAATCAATTGAATCACTGAATTCTAGTTCGAAATGGAAATTCCACTTGGATATTTGTACTGTTATTCATTTGCGTTAAAAATTCCGGCTCGTATGTTTAACGTTGTGTAAACAACATATTTTACGGTATTTTCATGTTGAATGGAAAATACATAAAAAACTGAGTAATTATATGTAGTTTTTTAACCGATATCGTATGTATCGAACGGGATGTAGTCGTGGGATTTTATATTAGCGTTTTCGAGAGGAAACAATCACGAACGGAAATAAATATTTATGCAGTCTTTAATAAAAGTTATATTATAAATTGTATGACGTTAATGATCTGCAATTACTTTTTAATACTCTGTTTTAAAACAAATTATGTCTCATTTTCTTTCTAATGAAAAACGATACATATAAATATGTGGGTCATATAATTAAGTAGGTAATTATTGTGTAAAACTAAAAAAAAATAAATATAGTTGCTTAATTTAACATGCGGGTCCACATCACTGAAAATAACTAAACAAGATTAAAGAAATTTACATGTTTTTTGTAATTAGGACAATTATGTAATTATAATTATATTTAAACAATTCTATTTTTATATACGGGGTGATTCACTTAAAATTTGTCATTAAATGTTTTGTTTCTTAATTTGGGTGATATCGACTTTATTTTCGGTGAATCAGTAATTGAAAATAAAATGGCTATGCCATTATTATGTTCCAAAAATTTTGACAGATTAATTGTTCAATTAAAATGTTTATAAAATCAAATATTAAAACTAGAAAGTTAATTTTTGGCATACACGTTAACTAAGGATCATTATAAAAGGAGTCATTAGTACTGCCAAACTTTACAATTATTTACATTTAATTTGTACATCTTAAAACATCAATAAATTATTTTCAATGGAACATCATGTATGTTTAGCATAATGCTTTCAATTATACTGATAATATGCCATAGATGGAATTTCTTTTGTATCTGATTTTATGTTATGAATACTTATACCAATTGATAGGTTTTTTGATATTCCATTAAATTATGCTAAAACAATAATGATGTTCAATTGAAAATAACAAAGTTCGTGAAGTTTTAAGATGCACAATTTTAAATAAAAAACAAAAAGTATAAGATTTGGTAATAATAATGACTCATTATGAGATGATCGTTGGTTAATGTATATCCCAAAAATTAACTTCATAGCATCAAAATTGGTGATTTTATAGACATTTTAGTCAGACCATCAATCAGTTAAAATTTTTGAAAAAAAATTAATAATCCTAAAACTACTGGGTATAAGTATAGGTCAAGGTATAGCCATTTTATTTGCATTTACATGTAAAACTAAAAATTCCAAAAATATAACAGGGTGTTTCATTGAAAATAATAAAGTTGATGTCAATTTCAGCCAAACCGGAAATGAAATTTTTTCCAAATAAATTAAAAAAGTAGTTTAAATCAAATTAAATTGCTCTAATAATTTCACATCAATACCTGGATCAATTTTTTTTATTATTCACTTCAATTCACTGGTCAATTTTCGAGTAGGATTTGAACATTACTTTTTAATAAATATTTATTACTGAACTTTATTTACTATTCAAATGTGTAATTTTGCTAAAAACGTTAAATTTTAAGGTACCAAAACATGAGAAAGTACTGAACGAGCCGTACAACTGTTCGATACCGCCGCCGTACGCGAACGTCTCCTCCGATCAGATGTACAAGACGCAGAAGAATCTCCTCTACCCGGTGAACGTCGGCAGGAACGTGGCGCGGGAAATGGCCCAAACCCACTTCATCCTCCCGTCCGACATTGAACTGTATCCTAGTCCTAATTTAATCACTAAGTTCCTAACCATGGTGGCCGAGAACAAGGGCCCGTTGCTCGGCAAGAACCCCAAGGTTTATCCGCTGCATCTGTTCGAAGTCAGTGCCAATCAACAGGTAAACAATTCGCATCCCTTTGTTGTTTTAGTTTTTTTATAACTATTGTGCTTTAGATCCCCGAGAGCAAGACGCAGCTGAAGGAGATGCTGGGGAACGGTACTGCGATACCGTTCCACAAGAACCTGTGCCCGAGCTGCCACAACATCCCGAAAGCGAAAGAGTGGCAGAACGCGGACGAAACGGTGGGACTGCACGTGTTCCACGTGGGCAAAAGGAACGGGAAGTTCATCCATTGGGAACCTATATTCATCGGGACCCACAGCGATCCTCTCTACGACGAGAGGTTGAGTTGGGAGGGCAAGAGCGACAAAATGACCCAGGTATAAAAAACGATTTCCAGTCTATATACAATAAATTAATTTCTAATTGTTGTTTTTAAACTAATAATCAGTTTATTAGTTATTGTTATTTTACGTGTCCATTGTCATAAAATGTGAGATAAGTCATGGTTTGTTGCATATGTCCCGTAATCAATTACCTTTAATTTTTAATGACATGCAATTAGTTACTAATAATACAGAGTTATCGATCACATTAAGTGTCACCTACGTGAGATTTAACATTTGCTTTGGTACATTTTTAAGATTATAATAAATGGTCTTAAAATTAAAGTTTTCTCAGTATAATTTTTGTCGTTTACATAATATTTAATTCCTCATAATTATATGTTTCCATAGACTAAGCACATATTGTATAGTATTAATCTATAATATTAATGTTAACAAATATAAAACAATTACAAGACAATGAGAGAGATTAAGTTTCCTAATACCATTTCCATTTAAATGTTTGTGTAATGGATATCTTATCTTTAGACAAATTTCAGCAGAAAATGGTTCTAAATCAACGTGTTTGTTTCAGGGTTACGCACTGTGCGTGATGGATTATGATTTTCTGATATTGGACAACGCATTCCTGGTCCACAAACCGGGAATAAAGTTGTATAAAAAGGATTCGCGTCGCGCCACGCTCTCCGCAAAAACCAATCAGTTGATCAAAAAGATCATCTACCCCGAACTAAAGGTCCTCTATGGCATAAAGAAAGGCTGTGCTGTGTAAATTATTATGAATTTTTAGCCATATTATAGTAAATCAGTGTACTATTTGTGCAGTAATTTTAAGGGTTTTCTGTTAAATAAGAATGTGATTTATTTTAATAATTTATTAGCACCGTACCACCGAAATTACACTACACGACTTGTTCAGTTGTTTCAAGAATTTGTATACATAGCTTTAATGTTTTATACAGTAAGGTATAATTTTTGCCAAACAACTAGAAAATAATGAACGATATATTTTACGATTGAATCGCTTGCTTAGACTGTGACTTGACTTGAGACTCGTATATATATATACTTTAGACTACCAATTATAATATTTTTATTATTTAAAAGCAACTGCATATTAATACAATATGTATTTTGTTGATTTGCTCATTTATGAACCCGCAGCGTAAGATGTGATTAAGTTTATTACCTATATAATGTTAAATTATATTGTAAAGTCATGCTTATGTGTTAAGAGATTCTTATGGGTAATTCTAAAGTAAAGTACCTATAGATGTATTTGTTTTGCCATAATATATAGACACTATTGTATTGATGTGTAATCATATATTTTCTATTGGAGATTATCAAGAATCTAACATGTACAAATTATACTTAAAGATTGTTTAAAATTTAGACAACCACCAAAGGTTTTTTACTGTTATCGTTTGGCTGTACACTGGAATTGACGCTAAATTTTAAACACCTTTTTTTAGTATTATTTTTTGATCAATTTCTGATAGATTTACAATTTTAATCCTAATATTTACGACTGGTTTAAAAGTCTGGATTATTTATTTACAGAAATTATAGATATTTTTGTTTGCTCACAATTTTACTTCAAAAAGTAAAATCCCAACGTACTTAGAAGAACATATTTAGTATTAAGATGTATTATTTATTGTATTTTTTGTTTTATTTTTGCTGTATTAGCATTGATTGTGCCTTACCAAGTCAATCTGGTGATGAAGATATATAAACAATACTTTTATACAACTATATTAAACTAAAGTTTCAAATAAAAACTAAGTACTTAATCTGTTTTTTGTTTTTTTTTCCTGTGTATTATTTTCATTGAAATTAAATAAATTCTGTAACAAAATAACTGTTAACTTTGACAGGTACATTTGTAAATACATTAGTGCAATTTGTAACAGTAAAACACAAATTAAATTAGTGATGAGTCAATAAATAACAAAGCAAACTTAAACCAAAATCTATATAAATGCTAAGCCCATTTATTAGAGTTACACATATAGAGATGTGAAGACACAAAACTGTCAAAATATCCAATTAATATAAAAGTTAAATTCTAGAAAAAAAATTATGTAACCACTATCGGAACGGTGAATCTCGATTGGATGGTGGAATAGTCCTTGAGAGTAGATTCTGATGGCTGCTGTAAAGATGCGTCTTCATTTTAGTGCCGGAGATCAACGAAAACTGACTACGAAATGAGGTATTATTTGCAATTTTCCGTCGTCGTCGCTGTTCTAGTCATTCAAGGTAAGTTTTTCCTTAATTACAATTTTATAATATAATTAATTATATTTAATTAAATACCCAGTAAATTTTTAATTAACGCGAAGCGTGTTCAGACTAATGAAAAATATAACAATATGTTGCTTTATTGATTATTTTTTTGCTTCCGTAACACTGTAGTAAAAAAATCGATGGTAAAATTGTGCCATTCCATGAATGTTTGCTTAGGTACGACATGTATTGTAGTAAGTTTATTTGAACAAGAAATTACTGTTAATGAATTCCAATGTTAGAAATTCTCAGTTTGTTGTTAAACCGTTGTTTCAGAGAATACACATGTTTCATTTATTTTATTACAGTTTTTTTAATCTGCTACGTTAGACAGTATATTTTTAATATTTTTAATTTTTGAAGAGAAATTTGTACTTCTAAATATTGATGTAATAAATTAAAGATTGCGCAAAGTAAAACCGGTTTGAAGATTGTTTAATTTGAAAATTTTTGTCAATTTTTTTTAATATACTACTACTATTTTTTTAAAATACTATAATAAATATAATTTATTTATATATATACGGGTGATGAGGTCAGACTTTTTATATAAATCTTATAAAATATATACAATGGTAGGCATTTTGTAACCATCACGTATCTGCATTGTAATTTATTTTGACAAACGCTTTAAATAATTCAATACAATCGCCTTGTGATTCACAAACAAAAGAAATAAATTATTCACATTAAACGAAAAATTCTGTGCATCATAAAAAGATGTACCCATAATTTTTTAAATTAAAGGGAAAGTTTTTTGAATGCCATTAAACAAAAATCAATTCTAAAGTTAAATATTGTTTTTAAGTATCAAAACCACACTACACATGAGTTAAAAATATTAAAATTTAAACCTTGAATAAAATTATGTTAAAAAAACTTGTTTGGAATTAAAACAATTATCGTGAAACAATAAGGATCTTCCCCAGCTAACAAAGTTGCTTAAACTATGTCGAGGTATTTTGTTTTAAACATTTAATGACGTTAACAGACAAACTAGTAATAAATCAAATAGTCGACCTTTTTTTAACATCCAGTATATTGAAGTAGTTTCCATTATCTACTGATCATGTCAAGTATTCTTTGATCACCTTGACATTATGGCTAGTTATTCCACAAATTTGTTTGAACCAACTGTTCAGGATACAAATTCGTCTTCTGGTTGTTGCTCAATGTCCATTAAACACATTGCATTAACATACTCTCACTTTCTAATCGTATTTATGTGGACACTGTCTATATCTAATCAGTTTAATTATTAGAAGAAATATGGAAGATGAATTCAAGGTTTCTTGTTTAATGTAATATTAAAATCTTCGACGCTTGTTCCAATAGCAATAAATGTTACGGGCACGAAGCAAATTAAATAACCGTCCAACTAAGAAAGTGAAAGCTGCAAAAGGTTATGTTCATTGAACATTCATCATTAAAGAAAATATAATTATATTGTCATAAAGATGCTAATTTATTATTGACAAAGTGATTTAATTTTAGTATTTTCACAAAGATACCAAAGTAATAATTATGTAAGCCAACCAAATTTCGTGAGAGAAGCTCCACAAGTAAGCAAATTCGCTGGAAGCTGTCCAGAGAAGGATGGTCGTTACCCTACATCAACATGCGACGGGTAAAATAACCATATTGTTAATAGAACTATCATTGATTGCAATTATTGTGTTTGACAGGTACATCGAATGTAAAGATGGTGTACCAGAAGAGAAACTGTGTCCAGATGGTTTGCTCTTCAACCCAGCTACCGGACCACAAGCTTTCCCTTGTCAATACCCAATCGACGTAGACTGTTCTGGAAGAACACAAACTCGTAAGTGTTCGTATTTTCACCACTTGTCCTTGTTATTGATCAATTAACTTGTATAACAGAACCAGCTCAGGCAACAGAAGAATGCCCTCATCAATTCGGTTACTATAAAATGGGCGACGCCAACAGCTGCGGCCAGTTCAAAAACTGCGTTGACGGTCGAGGCTTCATCTTCGACTGTCCCGAAGGTCTCGCCTTCAACGAGGAAACGTACAGGTGCGACTGGCCCGACCAGGTGAAATCCTGCGATCCCGAAGCTTACTTGGGATTCAGTTGTCCCCCGGCACCGAAGAGCTTCTTCGGCCAGGAGGAATACCGCTTCTTCCGCTCGCCGAGCGATTGCCAGAGGTATTTCGTTTGCGTGGAAGGCAGACCACGTCTCTACAACTGCGGCGAGGGAAGAGCGTTCAACGATTTGACCAACGAATGCGACGGCATCGAGAATGTAACGGGTTGTGTCGGCGCTAATTATAACAGCAATTTTAAGACTACCCCAGTACAGCTTAACAATAATAACTATAGGAGGTTTTAATATTGTGTCATACAAAATAAATTACTGAAAAAATTACTGTTTTATTTATTTATACTATACTGAGCACGGCGTTCCAATTTATTTTATTTTCAGTAGTGGCCATTATTATAGAAAATTAATTAAAATATACAAAAAATCTGAGCTGTATTGTTTGTTATAGTTGTCTACTACGCAACAGGTCAATCTAATTTTATTCTTTAAAAACATAAATTGATAACACTAGGGAACTTGATATTTGGTTTTGGTAAAAAACTGTAATTTAATGCCAAAATAGAGTGGAATGTGACCTTCCTATCAACGAATATTTGCTGTTGAGGCGGGAAAGCTGGTTTACTGTCATCAGGAAGCCTGAATTGTTAACATTGTCTAATCCTCACTCACTATGTTTTGAAAGCTAACCTCGTGGAAATGGGACTTGAAATTAATTCAAAGATTATAAGAAGATGGTTAGTGTATGGTGGACGGGTTAGTTTGCCACCAGACTTACAAGAAAAACCATGGTTTCAGCTAAAAATGGAATAGTCTGAATTTTGATTTATTTAGGATCACAGAACTTTTTAGTAACGAGTCTAAATTTAATTAAAAAATGATGGTTCAGTTCATGTTAAACATCCTACAGGGACAATAATACATAACAAGTTTGTGATACCCACAATAAGAAATGGTGGCAGTTCAATTCTTTTATGGATATTCTTCAATTCTCTTGGCGAAGGGCCTCTTAGACTGATTTATGTACAAGGAAATTCAAACAACAATTTGCTTCCATAAATTAATGGAGGATATAATGTTCTTAATAAATGTGTTTAAACTTGAAAATGATCCCATACACAAATCTAAAATTGTTACGGATTCGTTAAAACACCAAAGCATCGATGTTTTATCTCACCCGTCCTAATTTCCAGATGTCCTATGGAACATTTTTGCAAATTTAAATTAATATTACAATTTAAGAAGCTTGAAAGAACTTATCGTATCGGAAAATGGTCGAGTTTATACCACGGTGATGGGCCAAAGTTATAAAACAAAAAGAATATTATACAGTTAATATTAATGTTTAAATATCACAGATTTAATCATTAAAAATCCTTTTCAAAATTAATGTTGCTATATTTATGTTCACTTCAATTTAGAAAAATTTCTGTAACATTTTAGAATAAGAATATAGTAGTTTATGTAATACTGTATAAAAAAATAATAGTAACTAATAATATTTTAACAGTTCTTATTAAATAAAAAAGTTGTTTAAAACATTTAACATTTTAAAAAGTTGTTATAACAATGACTACTACTGTAAGTAATTCCAGACAAGACAGAGCAGATGAAACTCTGGATTGGGTGTACAGAAACTCAATTTATCTATAACGTATTATTAATCGTTGTTCAATATATTTTTATTTAAATTTATTTTGTCAAACTTACTTTAAGCACATTTTTACGTCGATTATTAGACTCTAGAAATAATATATTTAGCTTTTTTATTTTAGCTAAAAACCGTAGTTGTAAAAGAAAAAAATGTGTGAATCGTCATATTATACACATCTACGGATAATCTATTGAAACAATATTAAAACTATTAAAAATAAATCCAAATATTTGTTTACAGAATACAAGTTGCGCCCTCTATGTTTTAAAAACGATAATATTAAGTCACCAAAAATATTTTTTTAACGGTTAATTAACATTTCATAAAGAGTTCAAATAATTTCTAATTTTAGTATTTGCAATTTAAATAGATACATTCATTGACTATTTACTAATGATATAATAAATACTGCCCTTAATTGTAGAATTGATCTACATATTAAATATGTAATAGAATTAAAATATACAATAAAGAAAAGAATAAACTTGTAAATTAACGTTACATGTTATATAATGATAAACTTGATATTACTTATAAATATTAATTAAAAACTAGTTATGTGTAGTAAAAACTCCTATTATAAAAATTATGCACATTGGGTTGCATAACTTAGGATAAAAAAGAAAAAGATACATTCTGAAATAATTTCCAAACTACAGTACGTGGATTTTATAGAAATAATATTTAAAACAATATTTACCTTAAAATTGTATTTAATTTTTTAGAAAAAAATATTTACCTACTTAACATTTTTAAATTTTAATTTATTTTTTTCTTAGTTTGATGAGTTTAAAACTAAATTAATTTTAGGAACTTTTTTTGCATTTAAAAAGATTATTTAATGCCTTATTAATATATTTAATATTATATTATTGATATATTTAAATTATCATACTATTAGAAAATATACACATTGTTGGTCGAATTATTTATTATCAAAACATAATTATTTTATTGAAATTTCTACTGATTCTCTACTTTAGATATTCAGTTTATTAAGAAAACCTGAACTAAAACTTTGAAACTACCAGTGAGTAATTTTTAAGAATATTTAATTTACTTTAAAATAGTTGAAGCATATTTTCGAGAGGTTTAAAGTGATAAATCATTTGGAATATAAATTTTATGCAATAATTTATACAAATATAGATTTAATAAATATTTTGATTTGTAGTTTTTAACTAGAACTTGATATGAATTTTTTGTATTAAAAATTTAATGATTAACGTATTAGATTATAAAAAATGTCATTTTTATAAAAAATTTTATAAATAATTTTGTATTATATATATACTAATATAATTAATTATTAAAATGTTTCATTGAAATCAGTTGGCAAATATACTACCAAAATTTACTTCAGCATGTGAATTGTTAATACCGCATTTTAACAATCAAAAACTTATTAGAATTTGTAAATTATTTTTACAATGAAAGTTGAAGTTATCTAGGTTATTAATAGATTTCCTTGATCATAGATTGACATTAAAGACACCTAATTAAAAAGTACAACCATCTATAAAATGTTTATGTATGTAGTAAATTTATAAAACCGAACGAAAACACGTCAGAGTTGATATTTGTCGAAAATCGCAACAGTTGGTGTGCATCGCAGCAAACAGAGCCGCCGAGTCGTTGACCGACGTAACCGAAGGGCCCCAGGTATAAAATTCGAACGGCCCGCCAAACGAACACGGGCCAGCTGCATTTGCCGGGCGCTCCGCATATGGGGGCCACGCGCAAGTCTACACCCAATCACCGACACCCGGCCTCAGTCCGACTTGGCGAGGCGGCGCCCCACATTGTCCACATCGCATCCCGGTCGCCCGGTTTTCTAGTGTGCCGTACGATTTGACACCAGTCACCCTTCAAAAAGTGCGGGATGGACGCGACGGAGGCCTGGAGGAGTTACGCAACGATTTGCAGGCTCTGTCTGCAAAAGGACGGGTTCATGCTCGGCATTTTCAATCACATACAGGGAAGGGACAGGAGCATTTACAAGAAGATCATGGATTGCACCGCACTGCAAGTAAGTTCACGTCATATGTGCGTTATCGGTACCATTTCCCGTTTCGCTAGCGATAACTGCCCACAAATTTCGATTGCACGCACGCACAAAACACGGTTCACGAACTCCAGCAATGGGGTGGAGAATTGGGGCCGTGCTGTTTTGACCGCTGGGGCTTGTCCATTGTTTAAAACAATCGGACCGTTTTTATTGGTTTTGTTGAGCTAATAATGGGATCGTTATTTGACAGATTTTGACACATTTTTGAGGTTAAGTTTCCCGCTACCTTCAAATTTATTCTTCCTTTTATCAAATTGGGGACTATTCTAATTGTCTTTGTAATATTTTTAATATTATTTTAATATTGTATATTGTCCTTTACGAACATTAAAATTAAATTG
This sequence comes from Aethina tumida, assembly GCF_024364675.1. NCBI lineage: Eukaryota > Metazoa > Arthropoda > Insecta > Coleoptera > Nitidulidae > Aethina > Aethina tumida. Next base: position 13,628,118 of record NC_065437.1, on the reverse strand, counting down.
AGGGCAATTTTATTGGTTTGAGAATTTTAGGTTATAAGTTTTTTGCTCAGTGTCAGTTATTGTTTATCATTAACTTATTATTTATTTTATTATTGGAAACCAATTATATCTGAAATAAAAACATTTTTTAAATATTAGACAATAAAAGTTTTTATTTAATTTAATAAAATTGATTTTAAATGAAATATTCATTGAATCAATTTTGCTAATGGTGATATTGATTTACATCATTTAATGAAATTTTTACATACCCACAAGTAAATATCATCCTTATGGAGGAAATAAATGCATATTAAGATTTTGCTCCTCATTAATTATTAATTCATTATTTATAGTTTTATTAAAATCTAAAAATATGAAGTAAGTATCCACATCTAACGTCTAGATTAAAGACATTCCAAAATTAAATTGTCTTTTGCTTACAATTTTTTGATAGAAAAGACTTTTAAATTCTTTCTAAAGTTTTCTTTTTTGTCTAAATTATAATATTATTACTACAAATGTTAATAAAGGTGGTTTTTTAAAATATATTCAACAGAAATATATTTGATAGAAGAGAATTTTTTTAATCTTTCTTTTAGTTTTGATTTCTGTTTATTTTTCAATTAAAAACATAAAATTATTACTGAAAATGTTAATAAAGGTATTTTTTTTTTAAATATGAAGAGTTATTTGGGAATATCCTTCTAATAGAAATTAAAAATTTCTTGTACAGATTCAAAAAAAATAAAATTCGAAGTATAACACTCATATTTGTTTCTAACTCAAAAAATGAACATTGAAACAATTTTAATAATTAAAAAAATTATTGAAAAATAAATAAATTTGATCAATTATTCATAGTCATAGAAAAAAAAGAAAAAAGGGATAATCTTTGAGACATTGTTTAAATAAAAAAAAATGTGCTTGTTATACTTATATATAACATAGGTATTATTTATTTTAATGGATAATGTGTATATGTGCATCAATAATCAAATTGAATGACTTTTTTATTGTTTAAACTTTTTCATTGATAATTCACCGATAAAACCGATTATTCCCATTTCGATGACACATAAAGATAAACGTGTGCTAATTGATAATGAAAAATATAAACAAAGCAACAGATGAGCAACCGAATTTTAACATCCTTTATAATGTTTTAGGTGTCTTACGGAGATGGTTTACCGAACGTGATTTGCCACCGTTGCCTTTACAAAATTGAGTTCTGTCTCGAGTTCCGACAGCAATGCCTAATGTCTGATGCCACCCTGCGTCAGATAAACGGCGTGAGCCGGGAAAACGGTACCGCTCTGCCGCTTTACGAACAGCTGGCCAACGGCAACGACGAGAACGTGGTGATGGTCGTCGATCCGACCGCCATGGACTACGATTCGGAGTACGAGACCGAGAACGAGAGGCAGAGCGACAACGAGAACGTGGAGAACAACGAGGGCTTCGAGTGCAGGAACGTCATCATGTGCAAGTTTTGCGATCACGCCTTCACCGACAAGACGGAGTGCGAGGAGCACGAGGTGACGGCCCACGACAACAAGGTGCCCTACTGTTGCACCGATTGCAGCATGGACTTCTCGGATCGGCTGCAATACACTGCGCATCTGAAGAGCGTCCATCAGAACGACAAGCCGTACAATTGTCCACAGTGTCACAGGACTTTCGCCAGGAGGTCTGACCTGAGGAAGCACACTGTCGTTCACACGGGAATCAAACCGTTCACGTGCACCATTTGCTTCAAATCGTTCTCGAGGAACACGAACTTATCAAAACACATGCGGATCCACTCCGGACAGAAGCCGTTCGTTTGTCCGAAGTGTCCGAAGACGTTCATTTCCAAGGGAGATCTGACCAGACACGCGATTATACATTCGGGTCAGAAACCTTTCAGTTGTAATTATTGTAGTTTGAGTTTTGGTAGGAAGGACAAGTTGTTGAGACATGAAAAGAAGCATTTCGTTCAGGAGAATTCCGACAAGACTCAAGAGTTGAACAAGATGCGAGAAAATTTGGGCATGGGTGAATTCGACTACGACGTCCCGAAGACTGACATTAACGAACCCATTGAAGAACAACCAGAAGGTGACAATTCTGAAAACATGGTGATACAACTGGATCCGTTCAACCACAACAACTTCAACGACACACCACAAAGGGAACAAAACGATGACAGTGAACCGGTCGACAATGACGTCGATTATCCTCCGGTTCCGGATCACATGAACGACAGTATTGAGGAATCCGATTTTCCACATGTGCCTGAACACGTAACCGGCGACAATTTAGACGGCCCGTCCAACAGTCCCCTGTCGAAAAATTTCGCCTGCACCACCTGCAACAAGAAATTCCTCACGTCGCACAACCTACTCTACCACCAAGCCTCCCACACCGGAAACAGACCGTTCGCTTGCAACACATGTAACAAGAGTTTCATCAGGAAGAGGGAGCTGGACAGACACATGACCACTCACACGGGCATGAAACCGTTCAAATGCGACAAGTGCAACAAGAGTTTCGGCAGGAAGGATAAGTTGGTCAGACATGCGCGAATCCACGACATAAACAGGGAACACAATTGTGACACGTGCGGGGCCTTATTCACTCGCAAAGACGCTTTGATTGCCCACATGAAGACCCATATTAAAGATGAAGATGACATGTGATTGCTGTTCTGATGCCGTTTGCACAATTGTTTAACCACTCTTGGTTATTGTTTATTGTATAGAGTATTTAAAAATAAGATGTTGTTCTGTAAAATTAAATATTTTTTGTACATGCATATTTATTGTCTAGTTTTAATAGATACCTGTATGTTTTTTTTGGAATTTTGTATAAAAATAAATCTGAAATGTGTTCAGGACCTTTTATTTTGTTTATTGTTTTATTTCATTGTTTTAAACCTCAAAATATTCCCAATGTACTTTCACAAAATTAAACAAAGTACCCAATTTTAATGGGTCACTTTAAATTAAATTAAAAATGAGACATACAGACATAACAGCCGAAACAGAAATATTAAGTTCATTGTTATTAATAAAATAAATAATGTGCAGAAATTGTGCAAGAATATTATGGAAACATTTGGGAAGGTTATCGATATCATAGCACTGATTTTACAGTCGCGGACGGGAACACGCCACTAACGAATCGCGGTTATTATTTTACGTAACGAATGTCGACGACCAATAGGTTCAACCGTGATCTTGATGATTCAAGCCCGATTCGCAGACTAACATCAGTCAACTTACATGGCTGGGTTTTAGCGGACGAACGATCCGACCAGCCAACCAACTTTGCTTCATCGTTAAACTTTCCGTTTTCTATTGGTTTAATCGATATATATTATTCAGGTAAGTGTATAAATATTACTAGAGACTCATTTAAGATATTATTAGTGAATTTACTTTACTTTATGTCGCAAGTTTAAAGCTCATTTCAAGCTTTTCATTTGAAATAATTAATCAGATCAAGTATTACACACATCTAATTGTTAGAATATTAAGTTTTAAATATTTCTCTTTATCACTTATAAAAAAATATATCTATTAAAAAACTACCTTTAATGTTGATAATATTTGCATGTACTTAATCGCGACATTTTCTTGTTATAATGTACGACAATCCGTAATTGAAAGAGTTTGTCACACGCAAATACTTAATTTCACAATGTTTCCAAATTATATAAAAAGTTTTCTAAGTGACCTTGTTAATTCGATTTGCTAAATTTCTTCCTCAGAAATGATTAAATTGTTATCTGAAACACCAACACACACATGCAAATTTAATATAAATATTATTTTTAGATAACTGAACAGATTATAGAGGTACCTATGTACGACAACGGAAGTAATAATTCTCTAATTTGCGAGGTTTTATTCCTGTAATTTATTTGATATTTGTTCACGGTAAACGATCTACAATGCCTTCAATTACGTTTAGAATGATTTGTCACTATTACAACAATGGGTTGAAATGCAACCAACATTTTGTTTATTATTACCTTAAAATGTCCAACAAATTCTTTAAGTAATTATTTAATAATTTTTCATTAAAACTCTGAAGATAAAAATGATAAAATAACTAGTTGAAATTCGGACTTATATAGGTGTCAAAGTTCACATAATAGATAGGCCATTGTATTTAAACAGAAATAATTATTAGGACAGTAGAGTGATAATTAGTGTGTGTGTGACCAGGTCTATTAACCCGAAAGTATTTCGTATGTGTTTACTACATAAATTAATTTAATCTTCTGTTGGACTCTTTAAAGTTTATATTTATTTAAGTGTACGTGTAACATTAAAATAAAAAAGAATTAATAAATGGTCAGTACTTTTTACAGAGTTTTATGGAAAAATAATGTGGACCCATGTTCATTGAGACTTTTCTTTAATATTTCAGGTCATACCTTAATTTTTATGATATTATTATTAAAAGTATAAAGAAAAATTAAATAAACATAGGTCATTTCATACATGCTAAAAAATATAATTGTGATTGGAATATGTGATATTAGAATTGTTTATTTTTTATAATTTAAAATTGTTTTTTGGTTATCAAAATAAGTGAACGACTTTTAATATTATAATCTTGGTGACTTTTTCTCGGGTATCTAATGTTTAATCTCAGATTTTTGGACTTTGAATGAATGATACCATAGTTCCAAGTCCATTTTTAACAGGTATAACATAAATTAAATTGAATAATTGTTTATTTCAATTTATTATTTTATCAAACAATTTTCAATTATAATTATTATTTGTGTTAAGGACTAAAGCGTCACTATATTTTCATTTGTTTACAATTTCTTTTAATGCGTGGTTAAGTCAGTTTAATTAAATAAAATACATAACATTTGTTATCGTACATTTTTAAATAATTAGTTTCATGTGACAGAATTTTTGGGGTAACAAATATAATAAAGTTAATTAACGTTTATTGGAATTTTAGTCGTAAAATTATAGCATGTAAACTAAATGGTAATTAAATGAAGATAAAACCTGAAGATAACATAACTAAATATTTCTGTTTCGCACTTTGATGATAAACATTATTAATAACATTATTTTCATACATACTACACTAAAATATATAATATAAATATTATATATTTTTTTAGAAAGTATGCTTAAGAGAGTTTTTGTTTTTTGCCAATTATGTACGAGTTAATTCCTTTGAAAATTAAACGGTTAAATAAAATAACTGTAGGTGTTTCAACTTAATTATGTAATAGTTATTTTTAGGTATCATCCAATATATTCATTAAACATAAAAATATAATGTCAATTGTAAGAAATTGTATTAAACATTTAAGAAACATTGCGAAATTATCAATAAAGCAACAATTTCTTAATGTTTAATTTTAATTTGTTCTTTTTTAAACTGATAAAACTACTTCAAGTTCATTTAAATATACGTCTTCAAATAGTATTTTTAATAATCAGTTTATTTATAAATAATTCCTTACAGATAAATAATTTGTTGCTCATTTCTGTTACAGAGATGGGTTTATTTCTTTACACAATGGTGTTGCTTGCATTGTTCACAATCTTATGGAAAGTCAGTTCGGTGGTTAGATACTATTTGAAATTTATATTTTTCTGTTTGGCAAGTATGATTGGGGCGGCCGGACCAATACCCTTAATGTTAAACAAACCTCGTGACCCAAAAAATGCTTTGTGAGTATTTTTTATTTACAATTATTCAATTTGTTAACAATATAAATAATGTGCACGACAGTTGTCATTTGCATCGCTACAAAATAGTGTTGAGGTCAAAAAACATAAATGTTTACATATTACAAGATAACATTTTTTTTTGGAAAATTGATCGACCTCAACAAATACAATGCGTAGTAATTACTTTATTATTTAATCTAATTAATGCATGGACTACTTATAAGTTTATTTTTAGAAATTAAACAATTCGTTGGCATGAGTTCCTTCTAAACTACGCAAAGTCTTCTCAAAATCACGTCCAGTTCTGAATAATTTGTCTTTATTGAAATTTTGCAGATTACCTGCGGCAACATGTCGACTTGCAGCCAAAATAATTGGCCTGAAATATACCGTGGAAGGGCACGAAAACATAGTTAAAAACACCGGTTGCGTGGTCCTGATGAATCATCAAAGCATTTTGGACTTGATCAGTAAGTTTAACAAGTTTACAACTTCCAACATTTTTTACAATTAATTTTTAGTTTTGGCATATCTATGGCCGATTATGGAAAACTGCGCAGTGATCTCCAAAAAAGAAATATTTTATCTGCAACCATTCGGACTTGCTGCTTGGCTTTGGGGCACCATATTCATCAACCGTTCCGATTCGAAAGGCTCGAAGGCGCAAGTTAGCAAATCTGAAATTGCCATCCGTAAACGACAGGTAAATAATAATAATATGATTCCAGAGTGTGTATTTAACACTTTCTTTTTGTAGTCGAGGATTTTGATGTTCCCCGAAGGCACCAGAAGTCTGGGCAAAAAGCTGTTGCCGTTCAAGAAAGGCGCATTCCATTTGGCGGTGGATGCCGAATGTCCAATTCAACCGGTTGCAGTGAGCAGGTACTCCTTCCTGGGTAAACACAAATTCGAAAGTGGCCACATCAAAATCAAGATCCTTCCGGCTATTTGCACCAAGGGTTGCACCAAAGAAGACATTCCTCGATTAATTGACGAGACGTACAAAGTTATGTCAGAGAACGTTGATCTTATATCCGACAGTGAAGTTAAAACAAACTAAGTAAAGGATTGACTCCAAGAGTTAAGACTGTGACTGATAATTTATGTATTTATTTTATTTTTATGTAGGACAAATTGTAAGGATATTTTTAATAAAAAGTTACTAGAACACCAAGACGTTTCTAATCCAATGCTACGGCAACATTTATGTGGTGAAATATTTAACACAAAGCATTAAAAGTACAATGCACAATTACTTTCAACCATTCCCACATACAAACAATTTTACAGACCGTTGAAACGATTAATTTTAACAGTAGAATTATAAGAATTAAAATTAATATTGGACATTCGTGCCCACACGTGCGGATCTCTGATCCGGCCCCACCAAATTAAACATAAACAATTTCACTCCGTCCATATATGCAACCAAACTAACGGATAATAAACTGCGGACACGTTGTTTATTTTTATCCATTGTTAGTTCGTACCTCTCATCAAACATCTCGTATATACGTTTTGTTGTGGTTTAATCGCGGTACCGTTTGTACAAAGTGACTCACTTTATGTACGGATGGTGAAAGGATTAGATTAGTCTGAAAGTGAGTGTAAGTGCAAAATGGTCCGTAATACGGGTATGGAACAGTTGATTCCGATTGTGAACAAGCTACACGATACTTTGTCTCAATTGGGGTACCACAGGTCTTTGGATTTGCCTCAAATTGCCGTGGTAGGCGGACAATCAGCAGGGAAAAGTTCGGTTTTGGAGAATTTCGTGGGAAGGTGAGCCATATTATTTGATTTGTTTTTTATCTGCAGTGCTGACAATACTGGAACTTTGAACGTAACCACTTGTTTACTATTGATTTTATCCAAAATTGATAGATCATATTCGTAATATTATAATTAATTATTAAAATTATATCAGTAAAATAATTTTAAATATTGAATCATTATCTTTGTAATTACGTTAGTCATAACAATAATAGAAAGTTTAATAATTGCTCATACAAATTGCAGGAGTATCCTTCCTAGTTATACAATACTTTAATGTACTAATCTCCATTGTTTGTAATTTTAAATACATGTTAATACTTTAAGATTAATAAGTAGTTAAATAAAATTTTAATAAAAAATAGGTCAAATAAAATATAACTTGTATACATCAAAACCTGCAGCTAATTAAGAGATAATTCTAATAAATTACATTTTGTTAACGATGTAAATTAAAATTAAGTAAGACTCTTATTTCATGCACGTGACTTTAATAACATATTTATGTACCAAGACAAAAAAGCATACGTAATAAATGAATATGTAACGTATAATAATTATAACGAATATTATAAACAATAATACATTATTGTTTCATGAAATATATTTTCCAATAAAATGAAATATTTTTGTCATGTTATCTCACTTCTATTTTTGCACTTTTTATTTAAAATTAAGCATTTCTATAAACAGGTGCTTATACTAATTGCAAGTAACTTTGCTAAACTCAATAAATTGTCATGTATGTGCATTAAACAAACTGGTTCTTTTAGACATGAAGAATGTAATTCTAATTTAGTGTGTTTATCTGAGATTACGTCATTTTCCTCGCTTGTAAATTAAAATACGTGTACAAAACCTTGTGTGGTTAGAAAAAGACCAATTATCATCTTAACAGATAACTTTAAATAATTAAAATTAAACTGGAATAATAATTTTCCAGGGATTTCCTTCCTAGAGGATCTGGCATTGTTACACGTAGACCATTAATTTTACAATTAATCAACAACCCCAAAGCAGGTACGTAAAATATCCAACTGCAGCAAATTGATCAATTGTATTTAAATACATTGGAATTTAACCTGCTAACTTATGTAATTGAACGTCTTAATGGCCAGTACCCGTGGCAAACATTTTATTACACAGTAAACAGTTGCGAGTTATTTTCTAATTAGTATAATATAAACAGTCATTGAAAAAAACTAAATTACGCGTTTTATTTTACAGAATATGCCGAATTTACTCACTGCAAGGGTAAAAAGTTTGTGGATTTTCTTGAGGTGCGCAAAGAAATCGAAAATGAGACTGATCGTGTGACTGGTCATAACAAGGGCATTTCCAATTTACCGATCAATCTGAAAATTTATTCTCCAAATGGTAATTTTTAGAAAACATATATCTATTTATTACGTGGGAAAGGGTCTTATGGTTATACAGCATGCCTCATTTGAAAGAGGGATTCCCTCATAAAATTTGTATTTTTTATTTGATTTTAACATACTTTTGTCTTTCAATTGTGAAGCATAAAAATATGTTCTATAGACAAAATGTCACGTTATGACTCAAAACCAAAATCTACTGAGAAATCTAGAAAATTGAAAATATACTAGCTAATTATTCATACAAAAATTATACATATTTATCTGTAAAAAAATGTAAATCGAAATCTTTTTGCGAAATATTTTTTTTTTTAATTAAGTAGTCTACGAAAAAAACTGAAAAAAAATAGCACAAATCTCATTTTTCAATATTATACTAATTACACTCTAAGTAGAGTAAGTATTCATACTTTTAAAACTCACATATTGATTAAAAAAGTAAATTCATAAAAATAATATATAATTTAAATTTTTCCAAAGAATTAGGAATATGCACATCTTTTTTAAATTTGCTATATACCCATTTTAGTAGGTGCTTAATCCAGTTGTGTCGTTAGATTTTCTTTAAAAAATTTGCTAGTATTATTTTTTCAATTTTCATACCTAAAAATTATACTGTAGGTTTGGTTTAAGGCCCAAAAACGCCCACATATGTATATAATTATATGTTAATTTGGAATAAAATAGTCTATATATACAACTTATATACACTATCGCTCATATGTAGAGCAACAAATTAAAAAACAAAATCATTTTATTAAAAGAATAATTCTTTTTAATTTAAATTAATTTTATAATTAATACGTGTCTAAACATTTCGTATAAAGATATCCGTATTTTTATACGGATATCTTTATTTACGTAGTTTTTATACAACATTTTATTTCGGACAGGGTTCATAAGTAAAGCAACCAAACCCTATATTCAATACAATTGATTTTATTATTTACTTCTGTGTCCGACATCGTTCCTTAAAGCTAAACATGTCTAGAAGTGTCCATTTAACAATACAAATTAAACAACAATTTGTAGAAATGTTCCGAAATGGTGAAAAACAGAGTAAAATTGCAGTAGATTTAAATTTAAACAAATCGATCATTTCAAGGACGATTTCCAATTTTAACAGAAGGAATACACTGGAAGTAGTTACCAAAAGAGGTAGGAAGAAATTTTGAACGATTATATTGAAAAGCTACTAAAATTAATGAAGAAAAGGTGTTTAGAAGTTATTAAAAAAATGTATATGCTACTAGATACTAAATAAAAGAAGGCTAAATGTACGTAAGGTTGTTTTATCTTAAAGTTGCTCTACATTTGGCCCTTGAATATTTTTCAAATATTAATAAATACCTAAGTAAACCCACTAATAAACATTAGATTGTACAATATTATATTCAATAATATGAATGTTTAAACACTTTTATCAAGACAAATGAAAATTTCTAAAGTTGCTCTACATATGAGAGATAGTGTATGTATAAATTCAAGTCCAAGGAATCATGTCGTGTGAGGGAAACATTACCGTTCCGTATTTATCAATAATAATACACAAATAGTTAAATATTTAAGTTTTCAAATGTAAAATATCAATATTCAAAGTCTGAAGAAACAATATTTTCACATTAATATGTGTAATGAAGTACTTATTGTTTATAATTTTTTTCTAAACATTGGAGTCAATTAGGGGCTCATTGACTCCGATGTTTTATATTTAAATACAACGAACAGGGACAAGTGCAAATTTTATTTTTTCCTTTTTGTGTAGTTCTGAATTTGACATTGATCGATTTGCCTGGCTTGACGAAGGTTCCCATAGGAGATCAACCGCCCGATATCGAAAAACAAATAAGAGAAATGATACTTCAGTTCATACGAAAAGAATCGTGTCTAATCTTGGCAGTAACGCCCGCAAACAACGATCTCGCCAATTCCGACGCCCTTAAATTAGCCAAAGAGGTCGATCCGCACGGTAAATACATTCCGATATGTCGTTGTTACTTTTCGACTCAAGGTGGTGTTTTAATTTAGGTTTCAGGACACTCGGTGTCCTCACAAAGTTGGATTTGATGGATGAGGGAACGGACGCGAGGGAAATTCTCGAAAATAAAGTGTTCCCGCTTAGAAGAGGGTACATAGGAATTGTGAACAGATCGCAAAGAGACATCGACAAGAGAAAAGACATTAATGAAGCCCAATTGGCGGAGCAAAAATACTTTTTAAGTCATCCAGCTTACAGACACTTGGCCAGCAGATCGGGCACTAAATATTTGCAACAAGTACTTAACGAACAGCTAACAAATCACATCAAAAATTTTTTGCCCAGCTTGCGAGAGGACTTACAAAAACAGTTGTTCGCTTTGGAAAAGGATGTGGAGCAGTTCAAGCATTTCAGACCCGACGATCCAACCGTCAAAACCAAAGCTATGCTACAGTAAATAAAACAGTATTTATTAAAAACACTTAAATATAACCGTATAACTTTTAGAATGATCCAACAGTTTTGTGTCAGTTTCGAAAATCAAGTAATGGGGGTGAAATCTGGTGAAGTTTCTACATCAGATTTAACTGGTGGAGCAAGAATTCATTCTTTGTTTCACGAAAGGTTTCCTTATGAAATTGTTAAGAGTGAGTTTGACGAGAAGGATTTGCGGGAACAAATTGCATTTGCCATTTTTAACATTCATGCTATTAGGGTAAGTTTATTTCATGTGTTTTATTCACTATAATTATATATCCATATCCATACATTTTAGATTGGTCTATTTACCCCCGACATGGCTTTTGAAGCCATAGTAAAGAAGCAAATCGTACGTTTGAAGGAACCTTGTTTACTATGTGTTGATTTAGTTATACAAGAGTTAGTTAAAATTATCCACTGTTGTACAGAAAAAGTAAACATTTATTTTTGTAAACGACTCGATTTTAACAGTATCATTTTTTAGATGTCACATTATCCAAGACTGAGAGAAGTTGCAGAAAGAGTCTTGATAAATCACATTCGAAGAAGAGAGTCTTTTTGCAAGGATAAACTAGAAGCTTTCATTGGATGTCAGTTAGCATACATCAATACAAATCACGAGGATATTGCTCGATATTCAAGGTCGCTGTTTCCTATGTTTATTTTTAGATTTTTATTGTTGTCTAAACTTTCTTATCTATTTAAATGTGACCCTCATAAAGTGATATACAAAAAACAAGCTGTTTAAATTGTCAAATATATTGAACTTATATTTTTTTTCATAGCCAACAATCAGACAACACTTCGAACCCTTCGAAAGCTGCTCTAGTCAACCAGGTGATAAGGAAGGGTTTCATGGTGCTCCAAAACCTTAGTTTCATAAAAGGTTCCCGCACTTTTTGGTTCGTTCTCTCTTCAAGTAGTTTATCGTGGTATAAAGACGAGGACGAACGAGAACTCCAATTTATCTTGCCGCTTGAAGGACTGCGATTAAGAGACATTGATAATCATGGTTTCATGTCAAAGCGGGACTGTTTCGCACTTTTTAAACCGACAAATACCAACATTTACAAGGAATACAGACAATTGGAGTTGGGCTGTGAGAGCAGGGACGAAAGTGATTCCTGGAAGGCGTCTTTTCTTAGGGCTGGAGTTTATCCAGAGAAACATGTGGTTGAGGAAGAAACAGCCACTGTAAGTTAAATCAACTTATCAAAAAATTGATAATTATGTTATTGATTGCAGGCTGTTGCTGAGAATAGTGTATTGAATGATCCAACATTAAAAAGACAAGTTGAAACGATACGAAATTTAGTTGAATGTTACATTAAAATTGTGACGCAAACGACAAGAGATATGGTACCTAAAATTATTGTACATACTATAATTAACGATTTGTCCAATTTTATGTACTCTGAACTCTTATTAAATATTTATGCAACGGAAGATCAGGTACTAAGAACAAAGGCAATGTTAATTTTTATACAATATTCTGTGTTCTAGAACGTTTTAATGGAAGAATCCATGGAAGAAGCTAAGAAACGCGAGGAGAAACTGGCGCTTTATCACACATGTAAAGAAGCCTTGAAAGTGATAGGGGATTTATCTTTCGCCTCCATTCCAAATACACCTGAACCAAAAATTAATCGTAGTGTAAATGGATCAGGTAAAATTAAAAAAAATTATTACTGTTGTTTTACGTAAATTTTATTCATTGTTTCAGGACCTGGAAGGGTAACCAGAAGGCCTCCTCCTCCACCTGTGATACGTTAAATGCTAGTATATAACATTATTGATAATTAAATTGTTTATGCGTAATAAATTATTTATATACGTAAATTAAATATATTTAAAAATTGTATAATATGTTCCGTTACTCATTTCCATAAAAATAAACTAGTGGTATTAAGTCGGCAATCAAGATCATCGTTGTTCACACCTTAAAGGCTATGATCGCTTGCAGTGCATTGCTTTGCGTAACAATAAAGAAGTGGGGTAGACGTAGTTGAAGTGGTTATACGTGAGGAAATTATTCATTAAGAGAGAGAGAGTGCCACTGAGCACTACAAACAATTGTGAGCATGAAGTGTAATTGCATATCTGTCACTGACAGTACGTGTACGTAGAGATTTTTGATTTAATGAATTAAGTCCTGAAACTATTTCACATGTTGTAGTTAAATAAACACTGCTAATTAAGACAACACAATGAAAATTTTATTCAAATATTTGTTACTTAAACATTCATGTAAAATTGAGTGTATATTCGAAAAATTCCAAACATTACTTTGTAATTATAAACATTGTTTATATATGTAGTTGTTTAAATAATTTCATAACTATGTCAAGTATTATAATAAACTACTGATTTGTCGAATTCTTTATTCTACTTAAAGTTTTAATAAATTTATTAATAATTAAGTCAAATAAAAGCCAATTGGACGATACTAATAAAAATTTTATTGTTTTCTTAAACACACACAATCTTATCACAGAAATATAAATTATATATACACAATAAATGAATATCTTTTACTGTAACCCTTTAAATTTAATTCGGACTACGTTAAAACACCATATTTTAATATAGTTCTTACATATAGGAAGATCTGCCTCAATATAGGGGGGAAGTATTGTTTATTCATTCTAATTATAAAAGAGCATTAAATACTCAAACAATAATATTCATAAGAACATAAATTCTTTCACTTACATCTGTTTAAAGGGAACACCTCAATAGAAGAAACTTAATATTAGTTTGCCTTAATTAATGTAGAATATCATGATATGCTAATGAAATTATTGCTCTGATACACATTAAATAATTAAGTGTCTTAAAATTATAGTAAATACATAAAAACATTTAATATATACAATAAAAGTTTTCTATACAAGCATCGTAAATTAAGCACAGATTTGAAAATTGATATTTTAGTAAAGAATCATTTCAAAATCAATTTTCAAGTCGGGCGATTTCTGGACACTTCGTATTAGTTATATTAAAATATAATTTTGTATAAATAAATAATGTAAAATCTTGTTGTAAAATTTTCGGGAGAAATATGAGTGACTTGAGCCTACACATGTTCATTGTATAAAGGGAGATCAAAAGTTTGATTTACAGTGTATAATTTTGAATATAAAACTGCATAAGAAAAAAGATATGTCAACCTTCTTAAGGAACGAGTATAAAAATATAAATTGTAAATCTTTAAAAATAAAGATGAACATGATCTTACAAAATATCTAACTTTTTAAACTTCTTCAGTCTCAGATTTATCATCTTTTGTTAAATCTCGCGATCCAAAGGGACTAGGCATGTGTTGATAGTGGGGCTTTAATGTGCTGGTAGGTCTGGTGTAATCCAGGTGGTCATATTCCAAATCTAAACAAAATAAAATAAATTAGTCCTTCATTTTTATTATAAACTTTTTAGAAAACCCAAAGCAAAGTAGTTGTAAAATGAAAATCTATTCTAATAAAAAAACGAATGTTAATTTAATATTAATCATAGAAACTCCACAAACAATTTTCTAAGTTATATTTATATATGTTTGTGTAATATATCTTTGGATATTCTGTTTAATTTATTAAAGTATTTGTGTTTTTATTTTCTTATGTACAGTGACGATTTCGAACCATAGCCACGTGTCTATATTAATTTCAGCGTAAATCGTTCCTGTACTCCCCAAATAAATTAAAAAGCGGGCATGCAATTCGTGACGATAAATATAATTGTAATTTCGTGACAAATAAAGCTACAGTAAACTTACATGATTATTTCCATTTGGAAATTCCTACATAAAAACGTACGTATTTAATGGCCTGTTCAGGAATTACGTTATATAGAGGAATATTACTTACCAATATCTTTTGTGTCCTTATGTTTTATTTCGTCGTACACGTGATCCAGCTTATCTATGCTGTGATATATGTTCGGATTTGTTAAGTCTGCCTCTTTGTTCTTTAAACTACGAAGTTCGTCGCTGCATCCACCATAAGCTCCTGAAGAATAACGTTAACGAATCATGAAAATTGGATGAAAAGGAGATAATTACCCTTTGAAAATTCGTCGTCATCAGTGGAACAACATCCTCCTATACCTAATCGGGCTCGCTCTGCGTTCATGTTGTTAGTCTTTTGCAGGTTGTTTCTGATTGTGTTTGTGTTGTTCAGAAGTTGTTCATTGTCTTTTCGTCCAGGTGCTTGATATGAATAAACGGGATTGTCGAAATGATTGCGATCTGTGACATTAACACAATATTATTAACGTAATTAACAAGTCATACAAATATTATTACCTGGAGAAAATCCTCTTGGATCAGCTATGTATTGCACATGAGCAATTTCAGTTTTTAAATTTGCCACCCTTCTTCTATAATAAAATACTAAGAGTATAATTACTGAGAGCAAAACGATGGAGACCATCAATCCCGCCACAACAACTCCATAGTTGCCACCCTCATCATTCTCTTTAATGCGGCTCAGAATATTCGATTCAGAACAATTTTCGCCGGTGAATCCGTGCCTGCAGATACAACCCTCAGCAGGATGGCAGATGAAATTGTCGTTCTTGCATTCGCATGGCTCCATGCAGTGATCACCATAGTAGCCTTCAGGGCAAACTAAAAGGGATTTTTGTTTTATTTTTATGATTTAAATTTAATTTTAGTTAATATTGGTATATACAGTTTTGTGTGGTTTTAAAGTTATTGATTTAATGGTATTGTTAAGTAATTTAAATGTTTCATTTTCAATTTAGGTAACATTTTTAAATCATGCTTGTTTATTTAACAGGCTTGTTAAAATTATAAAGTTTTGTTGTTATAGTGTGCTATTAATATATGATATTCTTTACTGTTTTTTAATTTATGTCTTATATTTTACCACTACCTCCCAAAACCTCATAAGAAGTAATATTTATAAGCACCACTGAAATGAGATTTAAACCATTTAACAAACAAGGCGACACAATTACATTTTAAGTGCGATTCAAAAATGAGGTGACGACTTACTTTCACTGCAGTGAGACCCTGTGTAACCGGGTCGGCACCGACACACACCGTCGTTCCTTCTGCACTCGCCCCCGTTCAAGCATTTGCAATGTTGGGCACAGTTGATGCCGAAGGTGCCAGGCGGGCACGGCGTCGAACAGTTCTTGCCCATCCACCCGGGCAAACACTGACATTCTCCGGTGACGTGGTGACACTCGCCGCCGTTCTTGCACGAGCAGTTGAAGCCGCAGTTCTTGCCGTAGGTCTCGAACGGGCACGGATGGTCGCAGGTCAGGCCCATGTAACCGGCCGGACAAATGTACTCGCCCGTGATGTGATCGCAGGTTTTGTTTCCTGATGGGGAACGAGATTCGTCATTAAATCCAAGGTTTTGTGGGTTGCTTACCTTGTAGGATGTCCGGACATTTCTGGCGGCATCCGATGCCGTAATAACCGTTGTCGCATGGTTGGTCGCAGTCGGGTCCCTTCCAGCCTCTGGCACAGTAACATGATCCGGACTCCGGATCGCAAGAGCTATTGTTCTTGCAGTTGCAGTCGTTTTCACACGATGCTCCGTACTTGCCGGTCGGACAATTTGATTCGCATCTTACGCCTGTTCACCAAATAACTCTTATGTAGTATCTACATTTAATTAGTTACTATTTATAATTTTTATACACGTTAATCGTCAAGACTTATACAACAAAAATTAATGTACCTTTCCATTCTGGTTTACAAATACATTTTCCGGAAACGGGATCACAGCCTAAATGGTGACCCTCTTCACAGTCACAAACCTGCTCACATTGAGGTCCAAAGTATCCTTCAGGACATTTGTTTTCGCAGTATTGTCCCGTGTAACCGGCGCCACAAGTACAGTTACCTGAACGACACACAAAAATTCATGCAAAATAAAATAAAAAACAACAATAAATAAACTTAGGCAATGGACAACTATTCATGCATTACTTATAAAGAAAAAGTTAACGTATTTTTTCCGTTGTAATGTGATTAGTGCAGATGATTATTAATGGTAACCATGCAGTGTAATTAATGATATTAGTGGGCTAACCGTTAACTGGATTACAAGATGCTCCGTTTTTGCAATCACACTTGTTGAGGCATTTTGTACCATATGAGTTGTTCCTGCAAGGTCGATCGCACTGTTGTCCTTCCCAACCCGGAGGGCAGTGACACTCGCCCGTTTCCAGTGAGCAAGTGGCACCGTTTTTGCCTGCAATTTTTATTTTATTAGGCTCCAAAACGACTTGTATGGAGGAACTTACATTCGCAAGTGTGGGCGCATTCCTCCCCGAACTTGCCGGCTTCGCAGGTCTCGTTGCAGGTATCGCCGGTGAATCCAGGCGGACAGATACACGTACCATTGACTGGGGAACATTGAGCGTTATTCTCGCAGTTACAAATGCTGTGACAACCTTTGCCGTAGGTCAAAATCGGGCACAATCTCGAACAATCTTCGCTGTTCCATCCCGGCTTGCAGTCACATTTGCCGGTCCATGGATGGCACCTAATTTAAATCGATTAATTATGTATACTCATTGAACCATGTGTGTATATTACATTTCTGTGTTTTCGTTGACGCATTGGCAGACTTTGTCGCACTTCGGTCCGTAGAAACCGTCGGGACAGACTCTTTTGTCACACAATTTGCCTCTCCATCCCTTCTCACATGAGCAGCTGCCGTCTTTGTTCGAGCATTTTGCGCCGTTCTTGCAGTTGCATGTCTTGGCACAGCCTTTTCCCCAAGTTCCATCCGGACAAGTGTCCAAGCACTGAAGTAATGAAATGTAAATTCTGTAAATGAATACATGCAGGTAGATCTTACTCTGTCTCCTTTAAATCCGGGCTGGCACTCACACGTGCCGTTAACATGGTGACAGGAAGCTCCGTTGTAACAGTCACAGGTCTGATTGCATCTCTCGCCCCACAATCCGAAGGGACACCGGTTAGCGCAGACCGTTCCTATCCATCCCGGTTGGCAGTAGCACTGCCCGTCCTCCGGATCGCACGTGCCGCCGTTCTGGCACCGGCACTCGCTCATGCACTCCGGCCCGTGGGTGCCAAGCGGGCAAGGATCGTCGCACCTGTAAAATCAAAATAATCAACGCCTGGATTCAATTGTGGGCAAAATTTCGTAGTTACAATGGACCCATGTATCCGGAGTTGCAGTGGCATTCGCCGGAAATGTGGTCGCATTCGCCGTTCACGCAACGGCATTTTTCCATGCAGTCCATGCCGTAGGTGCCGCGGTCGCATTTCTTCTCGCACTGGCTACCGATCCATCCTCTTGAGCAGCGACAGTGACCGTTGAACGGGTCGCACGTCGAATTGTTTTGGCACAAACATTTGTTCTGGCACTCTCTACCCCATTGTCCCATAGGGCAAGCTGTAAAATTATTGAATTTAAAATCAAGCAAAAAAATAACTTTCTGCTTTTAATCTTTAATTTACAGAGTTAAACACGTTTATGTGTACATGATATCTGGTTCTGGGAAACGTTTACAAACAGTTATGTCGAACAAATAAACCGCAAAGTGCGGCATTTCCAGTAAATCCAATTCCATAAACGACTTACAAATATCACAGTTAGGACCTCCATATCCGGATTCGCATTGGCAAGTCTCGGGCGCCACGCAGGTGCCGTGGAGGCAATTCGTCGAACAGATAGGTATGCACTTGTTCTCCGCCTCGTTTTTCGTGTAGCCCTTGCAACAGTCCTCGACGGGGCGTGTTTTCACCAGGTTCTGCGTCTTGTAAACCGTTTTGAACTTGATTTTGTACTTGGAGCATCGCGGCGGGAAGTTCAGGCACCACACGTACTCGCGCACTTGGTACGGCTGCTCTTCCGACACCCGAACAGTCACTGTATAACTACAAGAGAAAATTGATTACGCTGGTTTATATATTTTGTACGTTTTATAAAATTTTTGAAATATAGAAATTTTATCTTACATTTTTAAATATTAAATTATGATTAACGATACAAATTAAACAACATATTGTAGAAATGTTCCGAAATGGTGAAATACAGAGTAAAATTGCAGTAGATTTAAATTTAAACAAATCGATCATTTCAAGGACGATATTCAATTTTAACAAAAATAATACACTGGAAGTAGTTCCCAAAAGAGGTAGAAAAAGCAAGACTAACTGAGCTGTGGACAGGAAAACTTATTGTTCGTGACACTTTCATCACCACTTCCCGTATAAATCAAAGAATAAACGAACTCAGTATGTTGGTGAGTACCATAAAACGAAGACTAAAAAGAGCTGGTCTCTATGGTAGAGAAGCAACAAAGAAGCTCTTCATTTATGCAAATTATAGAGCAACGAAACTACCATTTGAAAGAGAACATGTGAAATGAACAGATGGGCAATGGAAAACAATTTTGTTTTTCGATGAAAGTCGGCTCCAATTATTCAAATCTAATGGTATTTCATAAATGAGAGGACCAATTAATGAAAAGTATAATCCCAAGTACACTAAACTCACTGCGAAGCATGGTGGAGGAGATGTTATGGTTTGGTATGTTTTTCTGGGTTTGGCATGGGCCCACTGGTTAAGTTTGACGGGATAATGGATCGTTTTATTTATCGTGACATTCTTTAGAATCATATGTTTCCATTTGATGAAAGTGACATCAGTTTAAGGTGAACCTTCTAGCATGACAACGATCCGAAACGTACGTCTAAGTTAGTTAAAGAATGGTTCGCTTCTCAAAGAGTACGTGTCATGTCTTGGCCAGTACAAAATCCAGACCTCAATCCAATGGAAAACCTTTGAGAAGAAATTGATCGGAAAATCCCTGCAAAAAGACTATCAAATATGAAAGAACTATACGAAGAAATTCAAAATCACTCGAAAGAAATTTCGAACGATTATATTAAAAAGCTACTAAAATCAACGAAGATAAGGTGTTTAGAAGTTATTAAAAATAATGGATATGCTACTAGATACTAAATAAATGAATGCTAAATGTATTTAAGCTTGTTTTAATTTAAAGTTGCTCTACTTATCACCCTTGAATATTTTTCTAATATTAATAAATACTTAACTGAACCCACTAATGAACAATTATATTGCTGTATTGTGTTTATCAAACATTCTGCATAACTGACAATAATATGGATATTTAAAAGTACAAGAATTAACAAGAATATATATAATGAGTGTTTGAGTCGCAATTTTTCAATCAATTCTAAAATATTTTCAATACAAAAATATGCAATTTTAATTAAAATAGAAAAAATGAACTTTTATGACTTTATTTAAAATATTTTATAGGTAGAAAACCAAATAACTGAAGAGAAAATGCATCAATGGTCTTATTTGGTCATTTGTTATCTTCCTATAAAAAATAGTTACCCATATTGATGGGTATAAACAAGTTAAAGGTTTCAC
Organism: Aethina tumida; assembly: GCF_024364675.1. NCBI lineage: Eukaryota > Metazoa > Arthropoda > Insecta > Coleoptera > Nitidulidae > Aethina > Aethina tumida. The sequence goes on along the minus strand of NC_065437.1, from coordinate 13,607,417 downwards.
CAACACGTGAATTATCACTCATTTTTTTTACGAAAAAACCCAACCGAAATATATATAAAAAATGGAAATACTCGTTTATTCTTCTTTCCTGGTGTTCCAGGACTTGAAATGCTTGAAACTGAGTGGAGAAACTAAAACTGAAAATGGTCAAAAAGTGAATGATTTTTGAACTTTCTACAGATGGTTATCTTTTTTCCTGTTGGCCTTGCCATTTATACTTAAGTAAAATTATCTAAGTGAATAGCCCAAGGAAAAAAAGCAATCGAATTACCCTAAAAGTATGTAAAACAAATTTTGCTGCAAAGTAATAAATCTTGAATACCCACAATTAATATTAAATTTGTTTAATTAACAGTAGGATTGAATGGACTTTTCTTAAAATGGCTACCGCGTGGGTTTTCCTACCTGTACAAAATATGATAATTATAAAATAAATTTGTATAACTTACGTTTCTTGTTTGGTGCATATATTAGATCCCGTGAGTGCTGCATAGGCAGTCGTGAAGAATGTTATAAATAAAAGTGACAGAAAATTCATGTTGCATAAGAAACAATAAATAAGTCAGCTAAATAATTAAAACGGCAAATTCATCAGAAACGGCTACATAGGTGTTTGTTGTGTTGAGCTGATGAGTAATTACGTGTTTTGTTCACGCTGCATCTGTAACCAAAAAATGTAATTAGTAAGCTGCATTTATTTATAAAAAAAATGTAAATTAGGTTTTTTGGAATGTACTACTTTCTACTCTAATTACAATCACTACTACGGTTTTCATGGCGTTCCATAATAATAAAACGTAGACGTAAATAGTACGTCAGAATGTAAACAAAAGTGGACCAATAAATGAGTCTAATTAAGGCTAATTAATATTAGCATACAAAATTCGTCGAAAATCTCGTGATGAATTTATGTGAATACAGATGAAAATTAAAAAACAAGAAGAACTGTTAGAATATTTTCTTAATGCATTGATTTGTAAATCCATTATTAGGAATTACACATGAAGGAAAGTCTATGTGGGACATTTTGTTTGTCCATTAAAATGCATCAAGAATAAATTATGCAAATGACGGGTATCTGTTGAACGGCCCAATGATTTTCCAGATGAGAGTTTATAGTGATAAACAATAAGATTATAAATAGTTTTTATGGTGTACCATTAAAACGCCCAACTGCAATATTAATTATATGAGTAATCAGAAGATACAGCGACAAAATATTATAATTTTCTTCGGCGAAGATCCTAACCAAAAACTTTATTCGAGAAATATTTAATAACGGTTACAAACTGATTGTTTTTAAGAAAGCACCATTTACATATGCGTGTTGTGAATCGCAAACAATGTGATCATCAAGGTAGTTCAAACGCGTAATGAATAGTCAACAGGTTATTGATTCAAAAGTATCATATTCATAAAATTGTACGATTTAACATTTTATCCACGTGTTTTTGAAATGATAATGGCTTGTAAATGGCACAAATATGCCAAATAAAATAATATTGTGCTTACAATGATAGAAAATTCTAAAAACACTACAAAGAGACAACAATTATTTTCCAACAATCCTTTTCTATATATTTTTGATTTATCCTTTGCTCCACGAATGTAGTACGAAAACAATTGTGAAAATAATGAGCGTCATAACCAGAGACACAAGAAGGAGATCAACGAACTTAAATTGAAAAAGCTCTAATTGGATAATGGCACATTGTGTGAAGTGTTAAATATGACTATATGAAAATAATTATACAGAGTGATTCATCTAAGAGAATGAAAAATGGTAATGATATGAAATTTTTATAGTAATCTTAACTTGAGTTGAACTACTTTTCTAATTTATTTTAAAGATAATTTCAAATCCGGTTCCGCCGGAAGTGACATGAACTTTGTTATTTACCCTGTATCTTTTTATTTTTTAAATTCTACATATAATTGCAAATAAAATAGCTGTACCATGTTAAATACATTAACCCAATAATTTTTGGGATATTAATTTTTTTCCAAAAAAATTGATATCCCCATGATCGTATTATAGGGAACCATTATAGGTACCCCCAAGGTGTCCATCACTTATGTTTAATTTTGAACATATTATTGTACAACATCAATAACTATGTTATTTTCAGTTGTACAACGTGTATGTTTCAGCATAATTAGATTGTACATTAAAAAACCTTTCTATTTGTATGACCATTCCCTATACATAAAATGAATAGTAACAGAGATTTTACCAAATATAATTTTGCCACATTCAAAACAAATACCATCCTTGACATACTACTATTTGTACATTGGAAAATGAGAGTTATTTTTACAGAATAATTAAATTGAATATTAAAATACCGTTCCCTAAATAGTAGGAAAGCTTTTGACCCGTCCGAACTTAGAGAGAGACACCACGCATGACAGAAACAGTAGAAGTCTGCCCCATAGTTGGAGACTTACTGTCTTTATTGTACATGATGTTTTTTTCAGGATTCAGATGGATCAAACTCTTTTCGTACTGTATAATAATAGATAGATACGATTTTAAAAAATATTTTGAATTTGAAATTATATGAGAAATTAGAATTTTTTCAAGCTTTTTGTCAATTCAGACAACTCATTCTTTTCCTTAACTCCATATTTAAGTTTTTAAATATTCTTGTATTACTATTTTAAAAAACATTAAAATTATATTACATGATAAATTAGAATTTATTAAGATTTTTTTGACAATTTCAATATTCCTTTCTTTCCCTTAACCTTGAATTTAAATTTCTGAATATCTTTATATTAAAATTGAATAAAAATGAATATTTATAAAGTAGGAAAAGCAGATGACCCGTCTGAATTTAGAGAAAGACATCACGCATGACAGAAACAGTAGAAGTCTGCCCCATAGTTGGAGACTTACTGTCTATATTGTACATGATATCTCTTTCAGGATTCAGATGGATCAAAATCTTTTACTTACTGTATAATAATAGATAGATACGATTTTAAAAAATATTTTGAATTAGAAATTAAATGAGAAATTAGAATTTTTTCAAGCTTTTTGTCAATTCACACAACTCATTCTTTTCCTTAACTCCATATTTAAGTTTTTAAATATTCTTGTATTAATATTTTAAAAAACTTTAAAATTATATTACATGATAAATTAGAATTTATTAAGATTTTTTTGACAATTTCAATATTCCTTTCTTTCCCTTAACCTTGAATTTAAATTTCTGAATATTTTTATATTAAAACTATTAAAAATGAATATTTATACAGTAGGAAAAGCGTATGATCCGTCTGAATTTAGAGAAAGACATCAGGCATGACAGAAACAGTAGAAGTCTGCCCCATAGTTGGAGACTTACTGTCTTTATTGTACATGATGTCTCTTTCAGGATTCAGATGGATCAAAATCTTTTACTTACTGTATAATAATAGATAGATACGATTTTAAAAAACATTTTGAAATTGAAATTAAATGAGAAATTAGAAATTTTTCAAGCCTTTTGTCAATTCACACAACTCATTCTTTTCCTTAACCTCCATATTTAAGTTTTTAAATATTTTCGTATTACTATTTTAAAAAACATTAAAATTATATTACATGAGAAATTAGAATTTATTAAGATTTTTTTGACAATTTCAATATTCCTTTCTTTCCCTTAACCTTGAATTTAAATTTCTGAATATTTTTATATTAAAACTGAATAAAAATGAATATTTATACAGTAGGAAAAGCGTATGATCCGTCTGAATTTAGAGAAAGACATCAGGCATGACAGAAACAGTAGAAGTCTGCCCCATAGTTGGAGACTTACTGTCTTTATTGTACATGATGTCTTTTTCAGGATTCAAATGGATCAAACTCTTTTCGTACTGTATAATAATAGATAGATACGATTTTAAAAAATATTTTGAATTTGAAATTAAATGAGAAATTAGAATTTTTTCAAGCTTTTTGTCAATTCACACAACTCATTCTTTTCCTTAACTCCATATTTAAGTTTTTAAATATTTTTGTATTACTATTTTAAAAAACATTAAAATCATATTAAATGAGAAATTAGAATTTATTAAGATTTTTTTGACAATTTCAATATTCCTTTCTTTCCCTTAACTTTGTATTTAAATTTCTGAATATTTTTATATTAAAATTAAATAAAATTAAATATTTAGGAAAAGCGCTATTTGTAATTACATGTAAATTTAGTGTTCCGTTGAAAATAACAAAGATAATGTTATTTCGGGAGAAACCGGAAACGAAATTTTGTTCAAAATAATTTAGAAGAGTAGTTCAAGTCAAATTATAATTGCTATAAAAATTTCAAAACAATACTTTTTTCTGTTATCCATAATTTTCTAATAAATAAGTTAGGTATATGATAATTATTTTAACACATATATATTTATTTTTTAATCGAAAAAGAAAGAATTACATTAAGTAATTATATACTAATTAATTTTCTAAACAAGTTTATTTTTGTGTAACATTTTATAAAAAGAGCAAATCCACTCGGTTAATTACTGCTTGTGCAATTAAAGAAAGTGAAAAATGAGAACCGTGCACATGTATACATATATCTAATTGCGGAAGAAGATACATGCAATTGTTTTGCAATTCTATTGAAGTCTATAGAAGATGCACAAATGCAAATTCTGTGCTCATCAAACTGTCTCGTGAACTGTAAGAAACTAACAAGAATTTTCAGTGCATTTTCTATTGTAACGAGTGTGAGCACTGAGTGTTATCTGAATAAAATGTGAGGCACACGTTGTTTCGGTAAAACGAGTAAAACCTGTCGAACAATCGCAAACCGTCTATGACCGAGGATTGCGCAATGATATCATTAATATTAATTTTTCCTGTTTTCAACCGTTTCAATGCGAAATGCAATACATTCTAATATGTAAAATTATTGAAAAATAATCACAGCAACTTAAGTTAAGTCATCTATAATAACCGTCTGCACGCATAGTTGGACGGTTGACATCGTGTGTTCTTCAGACGTTTCAAAACGTTCGGGGCGGTCTACATTCAAAATGCGGGCCATTAAAAAAAACTGTAATAGTTATGTAATGCGTGTTCGAGATAATTGTGTACGGTAGATTAATAAAGTTGATGAGCAAAGCATGTTTCTCAAATAAATTATAAGTTGGGAAGTGCAACTGAGCCAGTGTTTAAGCTATTTAATGACGGAACTGGTGTGCCCGTTTCGGTGCGCCAATTTCTAACCAATGTGCTGGGAAAGAAAGACGAACGAATTTAATTAATGTTCAATTGATAATTGCTAATTTGGTCTATTTCACAAATATATTTAAAATAATGTAGTTTTTAAGGATTATTTAAGGCTAATTTATCCATTTTCTAGTGTTTTGGGCTTTTAAAGAAAAAATTTTGAATTAAAGTCTTGAATTTAGTATCTACCAATATTCCGGGTAAGAAAGACAAAAGATTTTGAACAAATTTCATTTGATATGTAACTTGACTTGTCTAAAATAATTTCTTGAAAATAAACCAATATACCTAATAAAGTTTAAAGAAAAAAAACATGAATTCAAGAATTGACATTAGGTGTGACATTTTATAACTATTTTACTTAGAATTTTATATGTCACTGAAAAATGTAAATATATACAAATGTCTCATTTTTAAAACACTAAGTCTACGTCACTTTCCTTAAAAAAACATTTTAATTTCAAAGAATTATAATTCAAACAAACATAATTTCACATATTTAAAAATCTGAAATGTTTTGATTATTGTTAAATATAAAATTAACAATTTATAATAAAGACAGTCCAGTTGAAATGCGTTAGTTTTTAAAGAAATCTATTTAATGTCTAATAAATTTGTTGTGTAATAAGATATTTTAGTGCCAACAAAATGTAAAATTATAACCAGAAGAGACCTGTCGATTTGAAATTTAACAGGCTATCTATTAATGACTAATTGTTCCGGTATATAGGAGTCTGCAATCCGAAATTATTATTAATATTAACTTTAATTTTCTTCAGAGTTTATATGTAAGGAATTTTAGGGAGCCTAATTTTAAAAATAAACTCGAAAATATGAAATTCCAGATGCCGGAATTAATAAGAAAATTCAGATAATAATTTTTAAAAGCATAATAAATAAAGATCACAAAATATATTATATACAACGAAAAAAAGGCATTGATTTAAAATATTTCTACTAATTGCAACTTGACTTGAACTACTTTTCCAATTTGGTCTGAACAAAATTTCATTTCCGGTTATGCCGGAAGAGACATTAACTTTGGATTTTTAAATTCTTTATATAATTGCAAATAAACCACAATATCATAATTTAACAGGTACAAAACAAATGACATCATGATACCCTACTATCAGTACATATAGGAAAATAAGCTGTGTTATTACGTTCTTGGTAAAATCTTTAATAATATTCATTTTATGTATGTATGCTTTTACCAATCGAAATAAAATTAAACGTAAATAACGAATAATTTGTATAAAATTTGGAAGTACTACTACTGACTTCTTACGAATGGTCTTTGGTGGCATAAACCATTTATAAAAGTACCCAATTAAGAACCAACCTAAAGAAAATTGACAGTTTTCGAGGACATTCTCATACATTGTTTTCAATTACTGTTGAAATACGGTATTATTAAAGAAGAATAATTGAATTCGAAGTTATAAACTAATGAATATATGGCAAATAAACCACAATATTATAATTTAACAGGTACAATACAAATAATATCATAATACCCCACTATCAGTACATATTGGAAAATAAGGTATGTTTTTACGTTCTTGGTAAAATTTCTAATAATATTTATTTTATGTGTGTATGCTTTTATCAATCGAAACAAAATTAAACGTAAATAACGAACACTCTGTATAAAATTTGGAAGTACTACTACTGACTCCTTACGAATGGTCTTTGGTGGCATAAACCATTTATAAAAGTATCCAATTAAGAACCAACCTAAAGAAAATTGACAGTTTTCGAGGACATTCTCATACATTGTTTTCAATTACTGTTGAAATACGGTATTACTAAAGAAGAATAATTGAATTCGAAGTTATAAACTAATGAATATATGGCAAATAAACCACAATATTATAATTTAACAGGTACAAAACAAATGACATGATGATACCCTTGTTGTTTTACGTTCTTGGTAAAATCTCTACTAATATTCATTTTATGTGTGTATGCTTATACCAATCGAAACAAAATTAAACGTAAATAACGAACACTTTGTATAAAATTTGGAAGTACTACTACTGACTCCTTACAGAATGGTCCTTGGTGGCATAAACCATTTATAAAAGTACCCAATGAAGAACCAACCTAAAGAAAATTGGCAGTTTTCGAGGACATTCTCATACATTTGTTTTCGACTACTGTTGAAATACGGTATTACTAAAGAAGAATAATTGAATTCGAAGTTATAAACTAATGAATATATGGCAAATAAACCACAATATTATAATTTAACAGGTACAAAACAAATGACATCATAATACCCTACTATCAGTACATATAGGAAAATAAGCTATGTTTTACGTTCTTGGTAAAATCTCTACTAATATTCATTTTATGTGTGTATGCTTTTACCAATCGAAACAAAATTAAACGTAAATAACCTTACACTCTGTATAGAATTTGGAAGTACTACTACTGACTCCTTACAGAATGGTCCTTGGTGGCATAAACCATTTATAAAAGTACCCAATTAAGAACCAACCTAAAGAAAATTGACAGTTTTCGAGGACATTCTCATACATTTGTTTTCTACTACTGTTGAAATACAGTATTATTAAAAAAGAATAATTGAATTCGATGTTATAAACTAATGAATATATGGCAAATATTATTGAAAATACTGAATAATATTAATTATCTACAGATAAACTAATTATCTACTCATTATAATGTACATATAATTAATATTTTGTATCACATTATCAAAAGATTTTATATATACGCTGAGGATCATTATTAATTTTTCATTTTTCAATTATGTTTGAGACATTCAGAGAGGGTTCAGATGTTGAATGTGGTATAAAATCAGCGTGGCACTTTTTATTGTTTTATAGGATTTTAGACATTTCCTTGTAATCCCTATCTTTTGTTTTGCTTTTTTAATACCTTGAATCACTGTTTGATAAAATGTTTTATATCTAATATAAGTTCCTCCGAGCACTTAATTGAAACTATAAACCAAGGTCTCGCGGTTCTCAAGTAACTTGACTAACGCTTGTACTTCTCGGAAAAACCATTTATTTCCTACAAATTTTAGTAAAACTTATGTGTATTTGTAACAAATTTTTTGTGTTACGTTTAGGAAATCCGGATAAGTGACCCCTGTACGGTGGTCAATCAGAAATCATTTATTTTGTGACAATAAACTTTCACAACCGTACTTTATTTACATAATATTTATGCAATAGTAGTAATTATTAATTGGTTTCTAAAGAGAATAGAAAAAATATTTATCCAATAAATCCTACACATATTTATTTATATCTACACGAGTTTTAAAAATGAAAAACCAGACGTAGACAATAATAAGACCAATTGTTAAATTTTAAAGTGAAAAATTTTAAATATTTTATCACAAATACATTATTCATTTGTTGTGTCTGCAAAATTTGAAATAACACACTACCAAAATTCCTTAATGCAAAACCTACTATTGTTAATAATTTGTTGATTCATCTTATTCAATACATTCTGTAACTAACTAAACCTTTTGAGAATCGTTCCCAAACACAATTGACATTTAATCATTCAGCAGTAATTAGACTAAAACATTCAATTTATACATTCTTTTGTTCTACAAAGGCAATGACACGAAAAATTCTCTCTCATCCAAAAAGAAGACAAAATAAATTTGAAGTGCCGACTTGGTATTTATAAATATGACCTTGACTATATTTAAAAGCCGTAAGTTTCAGGGTGGACGTGAGATATCTTATTATCGACGTCATTATGTCTGATAAGTCACATCCTAATTAACTTTAGTGTGCTTTAAACACGTTTATGTATCTGGAGAAAGAAAACACAAGTTATTAATTGTAGATTAAGATCACTGAGATTCGTCATTCATAAACCACATTTGCGTCAATTAGAGAAAATCGTTTCCGTGCAAATAATTGTATTGGAAAAACAACTTGTATTGTTGTAAGTTGACTTTTGTTATCGCTAGTTGCTGAACTTGCATTTTACCTAGTCTTTTGAGACATTCCTAATTAGTTTTATCAAAACTACTCACTGTAATTAGCAACGATCTTGAACTTTGATGTGTTTCCTTTACTGTATGAATAATGTGATTATGGAGTATGAATCACATTAGTGAGCAACAAAAATACGATTCAAAAACACAAGTCAACAAATAAGAATGTTTAAAGTATGTCTTTGATTGCAAAATTCGCGACCAAAACTGAATTAAAGTATTATTACAATGATTAATATGGAAACCTAGAAATTATCAGAGAGAGAGTATTAAATGGCAAGTCATTAGGAAATTATAATGTTAACTTAATTGATATCACTTTTTAAGAAACTGCCTTGAATTATTGTAATTTTCATTTAAATATCATTGCGAAATTAATATTCAGGAAACGCTATTTGCTAAATTTGCGTCGCTGAAGTTTCGGAGTAGATTAGTTCGCTCTAATTAGTTTCAATTAAATCAAATTATGAGATGCCAAACAGGATTTCATGTTACATAATTTGCACTCATTGCAGACTTCTAATCCACTTAAACCATCGAACAGTATTGATTTATTGTCTATAAGAACTAAGACGCTTCCTTTGAATATAATTTCATAATGTTCCGATAATTTGATAAATTGAGTTGGTTAATATTGAGTTAAACCCAGAAATCAACGAAACCACAGTTTTTAAATAAATAAATGCAGATAGGAATAATAATTATCTGGATGTTGGAATCAGCAAAATATGATTCACAATTTGTTGATTATGTTAAAAATAAATAAAAACAACAACGGCGATGAACTCAAGGATTTTTAATATGTAGGTACAACAGTGGTTATTAATATAGGAGCTTTTTAAATGTTATGACCGTAGTTTACTTAATGTGAACTGTAAAAATAATAATAATTTAATAATACTGTTTTATATTTTACTCCAAAAACTATTTTATTTATTCTATAACGACTTCAATTTTGAAAGTAATTTATTTTTATTAACTAATATATGACATGCTTATATTCTTTCACTCTTCTTGATTTGCTGTGAAGAGTTCGTTTAAATTTGTATAATTTTCATGTCGAATTTAGTTAAAAATATGATCCCACATGTTTTCTGTAGGGTTGGTCATCAGGAGATAGCTTCAGCCAAGACAAAATATTCATGGTTTGATCATTTAACCAATCCGTCACAATTTTGGATTTACGTTTGGGATTGTTACCGTGTTACCCTGTACATAAATAGGGATAAAGGGGGCCTAAGACAGAAGCAGAAAAGCATTCTCACATCATAATTAAACCACCACCCTGTTTCGCAGTGAATATAACAAACGTTTTGTATAGACTGGACCCTGTAGAACTTCTAACACTGGACGTGATTTTGAGTAAATCGAAATCAGACATTCATATTATTAATAGAAAGCTGGATTTTCTTTACAGGTCTCTAACCAAACAAACATCTATCCACTAATCTTCTTCTTATGGTCCTTAAGCTAAATTTCAGCAAGTTCTGCTTCCTCCAGGTTGGTTTTAATTTGAGTTGATGAAAAGAATTATTGTTTTTTGACATTCCAATTACCCAATTATCGATTTTTTCAAGCTAGTTGAGTATTTTTATAAAACATCGATTCTTTGATCTTTTGGTTAATTCATCACAATTTTGGATTCATCACTGTTTCTCTCACAGATGGAAGCAAATTGTTGTTTAATAAAACCCCCTATATAATCCATCCATGTATCCTTCTAAATGATGAACGATGAACCTGTCAGAAGCAGGGAAACATCCCCATGCCATAATTGAACATGTGTGGCGTGTAGTTATTAAGTAGGACTGTTCTGATCCTCAACAAATCAAAATGTGCTCAGTAATAAGTAATTTTTTACTTTTCTGAGACCAAATAAATCCTATAAATACACTAACTTGTCACGGATCTTGAACCAACTTCAATCCATTTCCTCCAGATTGATTTTAATTTAAGTTGACGATAAGAATAGACTTTTTCGAAATTGAAATTGTCTAGAAATTCATTTTCTTTGAAACTTTGTTTTTTATAATTCTGAAACTGATTGACTTTTAACTGTGATCTATTTGTTTCTCTTGTCTCTCTAGTCTTGGTAACGCTAAATTATAATTTTTCTTACAGAGTATGATACAACTTTGTCCAGCAAATAATAAAATTAAATTGATCAGCTAAAGGATAGTGAAAAACAATTAAGAAATAAACAATAAACATTACATAAATATAATATAAAAACTTACCACAAAATGTGGGTGATCTCGTAGAAGTTTCAAAATAAAGAAGCTGAAACAATATTATTTAGCTTCAACATTAGATATTCAAGACAAATTTGAAAATGCATTTAAGTTTCTTGTAATGATCAATCATTCTTTCATTAAGATATGGAAACAATGGACACGAAAGCCTCTCAACATTTACTGCAAATATAAGTTATATCTGTTGAACGTTACCAACGTTAGATAACTTTGTATACGCAAAGCAGTCTTCAATATTAAAACAAATTTGTTCTACATTTGAGGAAAAACGTCTAATACCAAAGATTGAAAAACCTCATCATAACCTCATTATGTTTATTGAATTATTAGATATATTTAGTAATAATTTCCTTAAAGAATACTCCAATTAATTCCCACTTTCACTTGATCACCTGTGAAAAACTGTAGAGTGACTGCATTTCCCATTGTTTACCCAGCTTATCCTTTGAACAACTTGAATCGCTTAATAAAATATGTATATTATTGATGAGGCTATCTACCCGTAAACACGACATCAGTCGTCAAATTTATCATCGATATTAAAGCGTCATAGCTTGTCGTACAAAAAGATTGCCCGTACCCGATCAAAACGTGCCTTAATTAAGATTCCGTATGGCCACCAAGGCAATTTTGCGGTGGAGACGCGTGTACGGCACAAAGACCGCATGTCATCATGTACGGTGCAACGACGCTCTCCAAGGTGATCTCTCTCACAGTTCCGTTTACGTGGAAACCGTCTTATGCGGTGCGACACAAACTAATTATTCTCTAAAATGCGGATACGTGCTATTTTCCTGACAGCATCTCGCCGATTAATTATTTGTGTGGTGGCCTTGGCTTAAATTGCAATAAGTGTAACTGTAAATAAAAAACTGAAACCTTGTGTACGGTATAATTGCAGTAATTTACAATGAGCCTGCCAGAAATTTTGCATACTGTCGTCAAACGAATGCAGGTGAAATGGAACAATTGCAAAATTGTACGGTATATCACAAGAAAAGCACAAAATAGCTATTGTTATTGGAAATATGGAGGCATATTATGTGACGGGTTGAGATGCGTTTGTTGCAACACATGAAGAACGAAACTGACGGAAATATCTACTGAGAGCTATTTTAATATATCCGATCTATATTAGTTTTCTACATAACATACCCTACCACACTAGTTACAAAGTTATTTCTTGTATTATGTGGATACAGTATTTTTGTTTGATAGCGGACTATATTTTAAGCTAAACTTATAACAGTTTATCGATTCTTCGTGTCCTTTGTTCTCTCTGCGCTTCTGTATCTACTTCCTACTGATAATAACGCTTCTATCTCCATGTTTATTAATTATGGTATACTTTATGACTCGACACGAGACAGCAAGAGAGTCTGTTATGATATATTTATTATTTCATAAAACGTATAATAACTAAAGATTACTGAATGAATTACGAATCATTCAGAAACATTTCTATTAGACTTTAAAGTCTTAATATAAACAAAGCACACAATCAATCTTCTTATAAGCTATTAAAATTCATGAAACAAAACGCGGATGTGAATTACTCTCGCATCCATATTAGTTTACAAATAGTATTTTGTTTCTTATTAATTTATTCAAATACAAAGTAAGAATCACACATTTTTTCTAAATATATACAGGTATAATACACTTATTTAAGGTCTTAAACAGGTCTGTTTGGCCAGACTCAGTTAATCCTAAACAGTTAGCTTCTTCCTTACCTTTATTTAGTTCTTCCACCACTGAGTTTTTTATAAGAATAATGAAACATTAATTTGGATTTTGTTTATGGATTTTATAAACCAATATAGTAATTCCATTATAAACAAAGCTCCTAAAGTAGTGCTATGTATATGTAATATCCACGATACTTTATATTTGTTTCTTTAATTGTTACCATTAGTTCCCCGAATTATCTGATGCAACATTTGAATACTGAGACTGACATATATCCAGACTAGGTTATTTTTAAGATTTTTTTTTAGTTTTATTTAGTTTTCCACAAAATATACCCACTGCATTAGTTACAAAGTTATTTCTTGTAATATTTGAATACGGTATTTATATTTGACAACTTGGGGCGACCATATTTTAAGCCAAAATTAAGTTATAACAAGTTATTGATTCTTTGAGTCGTTTGTTCTCTTCGAGCTTCTGTTTCTATTTTATTATAAATTATTTGTATGGCTCAATGTGATAGACAGCCAAACAGAGAGTCTGTCATTTTACATTAATTATTTGATAAAATGAATAATTTCTAAAGGCTACCAGTGAATGAATTGCTAATCATTCAGAAACGTTTACTATAAACAATGTTGTACAAGACAAAGAATACAATAAATTTTCTTATAAGCTGTTTAAATCCATGAAACAAAACGCGGATGTGAATCATTCTGCCTCCTTATAACTTTATAAATAATATTTTGTTTCTTAATTACTTCATCAAATAATAAGTAAGAATCAGACATCTTATATTTGTGCTTATATACACATCACATCACAAAAATAAATTTATTTAAATCTGTTTGATCAAACTCCATCCAAAAATGTTAATTTAGATTTTCTATACGAATTTTATAATCCAATACAATAATATATGTAATATCCAAGATGTTTTATATTTGTTTCTTTAATCGTGTTACCAGTAGTTCCCCGAAATATAAATATGTTTTAACATATACCGTATCAAAAATGATGAGCGTGTCTACTCGCATATTGAGACGGAACATCAATACCCCTTTGTAAACAAAAAGGAAAGATATACATGCAATTATGTGGGCGGGCCGAACTGACTGGAGGGGATCATTTGGTTTTGCTGCGTTTAGCATGCGGTTCGTCTCCGCAGACGTTGTTTTTAGTATATTTTATTTAATTTTTGGGATACATTTTTATTTTGAAAAAAGTAGTTTATTTTTAGAATACTTATTTTTGTTTTTGATATACCCTCAAAAAATATTTCATTTTACAGATTGAAAATTATACAAAGTTACGGAATTTAAATGGAGCATCCGAAGAACTCGAACTACATCCCTACGCATACGGAGAGTTACTAAATGCATTCGCAAAGATTAATTTACATTGTGCGCCGGCGCGCACCAGCACGGCGCATTGTCTCTGAGAGTAGGGATTCTTACTACCGGGCAAAACTTTTCTCTCTTTGTCGTGCATCCATCTCTTACAACATCCAGACACGAAGAGCATTTTTCGTACGGTATACTTATTGTACTATGTTGTAACTAATAGAATGAATCTGACAGAAATATTTACTGAGTTGGTATAAAATATCTGTTAGTTATTAGTTTTCCATACACAGTTGTTTCTTGTATTACAATATTGAATACAGTATTTTTATTTGATAACTTGGGGCGACTATATGTTAAGCCAATATTAGCTTAGAACAGGTTATTTCTTCTTTGTGCCCTTTATTGTTTGCGCTTCTGTATTTTCTTTGTTAGGCCTGATTTTGTTTAAAAAAGTGAGAATCAGATATCTAATTTTTTGTAAATGTATACAGAAATAATGCACTTATTTAAGACCTGTTTGACCCAACTAAAGTTAAATTTTAGCAACTGACAGCTTCCTTATCTTTATTTAGTTTTTCTAGCACTGAGTTATTTATAAAAATAATGCGTTATATACATTTATTTGTATGAAGTATAAAACATTCATTTAGATTTTTTTATGGATTTTATAAACCAATATAATAATTTCATTACATGTAAACATTGAATGTGTTTGTTTCCAAATAGTGCTTAATATGACGTACCCATGACTCTTTATATTTGTTTTTATAATCTTGTTATCAGTAGGTCCCCAAATTATAAATATATGTTTAAGATTGTGATGCTCATGTCGTAGCACGTTAATAATGAAACTGGCAGAAATATCCACTGAGCTATTTTAAGATATCTGATATTTATTAGTTTTGCACATAACATACCCTATCCCACTAATTATAAAGTTGTTTCTTCTGTATGATAATAAGTGAAAATTAGTCTATACCAAATTATTAATTCTTTGTGCCGTTTGTTCTCTCTGTTTTCTACAAATAATGATGCTTCTATTTTCTTGTTTGTTTATTAAGAACTATTTGATAAATTTTATGACTCAAAATGATAAGAATGTCTCTCATATTATACTTATTATTTCATAAAAAGAATGATTTCTAGTAGTTACTACTGTATGAATTGCCAATCATTCAGAAACGTTTACTATCAGACTTTTAAAGCCTTTGACGTTCTTAGTGTAAACAATGTTATGCGAGATAAAGAAGCACACAATCAACCTTCTTATAAGCAGTTTAAATCCGTATTGGTTTAGAAATAATATTTTGTTTCTTATTCACTTGATCAAATACAAAGTAAGAATCAGATAAGTAATTTTTGTGCATATGTACACAAAAATAACGCGCTTATTTAAGACCCGTTTGGCCAAACTCCAGTTAAATTTTGGCAGCTGACAGCTTCCTTACCTTTATTTAGTTCTTCTGCACTGAGTTATTTTTAAAAATAATGCATTGTACACATTTATTTGTAAGAAATACCACTTTAGATTTTGTATATATATTTTCTAAACCGATATAATAACAAATATTAAATTCGTTTACATAAAATTTATATTTAATCTTTGATAATAATATAAATAAAAATTGAATGTAATCCTTCCCCAAGGAGTGCTTTATCGAAGATATGTTTATAATTTTGTTTATTTAATCATGCTATCAAAAGTTCCCCGAATTAAAAATGTGTTTCAACAACTTATCTTCAAAATATAATTTCCAATAATGTTCTAGAAATGGAGAACACAAAATACGATTCTCAATTAGCTGATTATGTACAAACAGTTTGTAATAATCTCATAATTTATGTAAATATTAAAAAGAAACTGACCCCAAAGTATTTCTTGGTATGTGTTAATCGTCTTATGGGTAGTTCCCCGACTTATAAATAAAGATGCTGATTGTGAATAAATTCGAATCAGACGACTGATTTTATATACTTTATAAATCAACGAACTGATATCCAACAGTAAATATGATTATTGTATCGCAACTGATTGTATGGTCTGTTTATCATCCAAATGTCCCATATATTCAAACTCTTAAAAAACGTGTCATTAAGTCGACGAACATAATTGCAAAATTGTCAGTTTTCGTTGCCCAGTAACGAATCTACTGGTACGACACGTTTTACACATTTATCGATATATATATATATATATATATATATATATATATATATATATATATATATTTTTGGTAAGTATAGTAAAACTTTTTCTCGCCGACAACTTTCTATTGTGACACGAAGATGCGGGTACACATTACGATTTCATTATGCGTCAATAAAACCGATACAGGTCAAAAAATCACAGGGACAATGCAAGTTTTAATAATTCCTTTGTTGGGATGATGTTCCCTCAGTTCTCTACAGAATAGAATGATAATATTCTCTTTGCGTAGTCACATACGATAATACTGCGGTCTTGTATTGGTCATATCAACCGTTTTCAATTTCTGATAACTAGAACCGCAAATGTTTGAGGAAAAAAATAATTAATTTTTTTATCAATAATTAAATATATAAATTTGATTAATCTATATGTGTTTGTGCTCTTTAAAATCACGTTGGGAAGGTTAATAAACTGCTGAATGTCTCGTTACTTCTAGAAAAGATAAGACAAAGACAAATCGAATTCAATACAAATGAATCAGTGCATCAATTAAACTGTCACAATAACTTCGATGACTCAAAGGTGGAAAATTCTGCACAATGATGTGAAAGCCACATTAGGCTTTTCCAACTGAACCAAATCAACTGATTTAAACCTAAGTGCACCTACAGTTTCTAGGAACCGATTAGAAAGGTGCACGTACATTAGCATAGTTCCAAGATTGTTATACAACTACGGTGAAAATTAAATTAAATCCGCAACATGAATCAAAACCGAATTCGTTTTTTGGTCAGATTGTTGTGTTTACATAACAGAAAGACATCGTGTGAAAAGGGCGTCATAAGAACAACATTCTTGGTCCGGCCATAAAAACTGGTTCTTAAATTTTTCTTAGACTCGGAATGTACTAATCTTGAATACCAATTATTACGTGCCTTGTATTTTTCAAACCAAAACCAACCGACGGTTGTCATCTCATTTACTCCTTTTATTGACGAAATTGCATAATGTGTACTTGACCTAAAAATGTCCCCTTTTAAAATTGCAGAGGAAAAACTGTGACGTGAAGCAACGATCAAATTTATTACGTTCAAACATTTTATTTCCATGTTTGGACGTCGTTTCTGGAAAATTTATACGTTGTGTATCACATAAAATTTATAGGTGTTTACACAAGGATCCGTATGGACGATAAGTAAGTTGTTTAAAATTTTAAATTTACATTTCTTTAGTTTTGACAAAAATTAAACATATGTTTTCTTCATAAACGTATACAGTGTGGCCCATTTGAAAGCGAGACACCCCCATAAATTTGTATTTTTTAGCCAATTTTGATAACTTTTCTTTCAATTGTATTGTATGAAAATATGTACTTATAGACAAAATGTCACGTTTTTCGGCCTAAAACCAAAACCTGCTGGATAATTTTTTAGGCATGAAAATTGAAGAAATCATGAAACTGAACTACTGAATTAAGCATCCCCTGATATGGATATATACCAAATTTCATGAAAAATATTACTCTATAGGTACATACTTTCATGTTTTACATTTTAAAAAAAAATTGTTAAAATCGGACATAAAATATTAATTTTGTGATGGTGTCCCCCTTTCAAATCGTCCATTTAATATTTGGTTTTGTCCTAAAATATCACAATAAAATAATTATTCAATTTTAAGGATTACCTAGGAAAAAGTAATAAAATTTGTAGAAATAATTAATAGTGTTAAATACCAATTCTAAATTATCTTTACTTTTTAATGTTATATAGCAGTTTAAACATTTGTTTGTGACAATTGGAAGCCTTTGGACTATGAATACAATTGCACAAACACTTAAATTAATTAGTTGTAATGCTAATTTTGTAATTTCTTTCAATAACAATAATAAGCTACCTGACAATGATAACTTTTTCACTGGGAAATGCAACAATAAAATAAATAACATTAAAAAAATTTAAAATGATTAGAAAGTAAGTAAAATAGTGATTATGTAGTTAAAATGACAATTCTAATCCAGGGAATCCTTGTAAAACAATGTCATTCAGCAGGAAATGATTATGTGAATTGTATTTGGTGAAATAATAAAATTAACATCTTATTTTAACAAGCTGCCATGCATACGTAAATAAGAAACAACTGTGTTTCATTCAGTAATCTCACTTTTAAAATGAATTGTTTAAAATAAATGTCACGGGTTGCTCCCATAAAACTGCAAACATGGAAAGTCTCAAAAGTGATTCATTAATCATTTTTTTTTGGGTTGACGACACCAAATTTAATTATATTTTTAAAAAACAACGGACTGACACACATTTAAAGAAAACATTCCCATTTTAAAATTTATGCGTTAGACTTTAGAATTGAATAAATTAGCTGGTTGTACATTAGGAATTAGGTTATTAAATTGATTAATCTTGGCCCGCAGTTTTGCGATTCAAGGTCTCAAATTTTGCATGACAATTGCTCCGTTATAATGTACCCAGCATTATGTCGTTTCATAAAATATCGATTACGTAAATATTTAAATTGGCTTGGCGTACGTACGGCGAAAATATGAGCAATTTATTGAGAAAGTGCAAAGTTTGCACTTTTCAAATCAACGCGCACCAATATGTTGACCCAGAAATTCACAGCCAACCGGCGTACAACATTCCTGTAACCGATTCGTCGATTTCTAAGGCACCAGGAAAAGATTGTTGTCCTTGTAACCGCAGAAACTCTTGAAGATGAATCACCAAACAAAAAAACCATTTATAAATAAACATATTAGCAAAATTATCTAATCTAGAACACACGTGGCACCCAGAGCAGTACGGTAGCATCTTTCTTCAACACCAACACGTTCTGGTACTTAGTAATTACAGTTAACCCATGACCAACATTCGTACGTTGAGTCTAATATTTCCTGTAAATATTTCTGTGCTGTTGATCGTTTTGCAAACTTATGATACCAGTGGCGGCTCGTGAGGTTTGAGTCTGATGGGGCACACTATATATAGAACAAAAAATAAAATGATCATGTAAATTTAGTTCGCAAGATAAATTTTTCAAATCTAAAGACCTTTTTACACCAAATATCTTTACTACCCTTTGAAAATAAAAGACAGCAGCAAATTAGTTTATTCCTTACTGTATTTCCCATTAACCAGTCAAATTTATCGTACCAATAACTAATAAATTCGCGGTTTTTTGTCCCATATTTGTTAAAGTATTCAATATAGGAATTGGACGGTTTAATTCTTTAATAACAAACAGTTTGTCATAGTAATTTAAACTGGAAATATTTAATAATACGTCAAAGGAATTGCTTATGTTAATAGGAACTTCGTTTGTGTCAGTATTTGGAATTATCTCATTGGGTAGAGGCACGCCTCAGCACCCCTACCATTAAAACAATAGACCGATCTCAAAGCGCATACACGAATGATGGAACCAAATAAAAATATTCAAGATTCACCTATGAAACGAGTCGTCGCAAAGAGGCACATTTAAAAATTCCTCTGGAGATCTCTCACATAACATATTTATGAAATTTACAACTGTTATTGTTTGTTTAATTATTTGCTTGTATTATTATTATTCTACCTTTCTTTAAATATTAAGTTATGTTAAAAAAAAAAACATAAAAAATGTATTTTTTAATATTCATGTTAATGTCAATAAAAACATTTTCATAGGTGAGGCACTGCTTCACCAAATTCATCTGAGTAACAGCTACTGATCCATACAGAAAGTTAACATTAACGATACTGGGAAACCAGATTTTATTCATTAATTTTGTAACCCGAGGTTCTTTGAGGTTGCAAATGTAATTTTCCCGGGAAACCTTATAAATTAGTAACGTAATTAATTTTTAAAAAATTCGCAGTATAGTGCTTCAGTGCACGGTATTGTTTTAACGTAAAAATTAAATTGGCTTGTTAGATGAATCATATTAATATGTACACATATGCGACTTCCTCGCAATTGTGGGGTACAGACATGACAGAAAAGGACGCGGGATTAAATAAATTAGCATTAAATGAAGTTCCAGAGACATCAACTGAAAACTTTTAATAGCTAATTTTAATTTGGATTTTGTACATATTCATTACTATCTAGAAAAGGTGTTTTATTATATATATAAATGTTGATAAGGTATGAACAATAAAAGTGAACAAAACATTAGGATAACAATGAATATCATGAACTTAAGCCTAATAAATATTTACAGTAATAAAATTTAATTAATTAGACATTAGAAATAAATTTTCTCATATATTAATGCAACAAGTTAAATTAGGAGCACCAATTACTGCTTTAACCCAATTAAATTTTAAGAATCGCGGTTAGTCTGATTGTGAGACTAATAACAATTGCTGTCTGATTCTTGAAAAGATTTCTCTCTCAATATTCATAGACATATTGACTGAAGGGCGTTCAGTCTTCTAACGCAAAGAACCTACGTCTACCTGTTTACAAGACTAGATGACCTTAGTTAACTGGACAGTTCATTTAAAGACCACTATCCCCACATCCACCGACTAAATTAAACCTCAATTCGACACATCACCCTTAAATTAAACGCAAGTTTAAAAGATCATCAAAAAGGTAAACGGTCATTTTGTTTCATGCATGCATTTACCTGCATGAACCAATAATTGTTATCAAAACTCACCATAAATTGCAGAAGAAATTAAATAATATAAATCAAAAGTGCACAATGTAACTAAGTGTAAAACAAATCAAAACAAAAACAACACGCAAATGTTCAAAATAAACAAATACACACTCCTCGACGACAAACGCTAAACTGGAATTTGTTCGTACAAAAATCCCACGACCAGAATCTGTCGACTGCGCACGCCCCAAACAAAATCGTGCGCTCAAATAAAAACTTGCACCGGGGGTTGATTGATGCATTGATTTCTGTATTTTATGCTATTAACAATGTTTCGAAAAAACACCATACCAAATTTTTATTTAAATTATCGAAAATTTCGAATTATAGTTAATTAAATATTTTGAATCTAGAGGACGACACTTCAAAGCAGTTCTAAGAACACAAATGCGAACTACCGTTGGTTCGGCGCCTTTGAAGCCAGATGACGCCACCAATTTAATTAAAACAAATCGTCCACTGAAGTATTTGCATTAAAATCAATATATTCTTTTAAAATTTGTTACTTAAGTCCACACATTCACCTGTGCGGTAATTGCAGGATTATATAAAAACTCAGAAAAGCTTCCCCCCACTCTAGGGCAAATATTTCGTTTTATCCTAATAATGATTCAAACGAAAAAAATAATTACGATTAATAATAATCGGCAACAATGTTACGCTGTTGTCGATAGTTGCACGTCAAGTTTATTTTATTTTCCAATTAGATTTCAGTCAGGTTAGGTTTTTGAATAATTCCAATCCGATTATGGCACAAACGGAAGTTTCAAGCGAGAAAAAAGCAGAAAGTAAATCGTCTGAAAAAAAGGAGAAGCCCCTAACAAAGGTGATAGTGAGGCGTTTGCCCCCGTCGATAGATTTGGAAACGTTTCTAAATCAAATATCGCCAGCACCGGATTATAACTACATTTATTTGGCGAAAGGCGACAGCAGTTTAGGAGAGAACTGCTTTGCCAGGGTGTACATAAATTTTATTTGTCCTGAAGACGTGTACAACTTCAAAGAAAGGTTTGATAACTATGTGTTTTTGGATAGTAAGGGACATGAATATCCTGCAGTTGTTGAGTTTGCTTCTTTCCAAAAGATACCCAAAAAAAGGGGTAAAGTCAGAATGGATCCTAAATGTGGGACCATTGAATCTGATCCTTTGTATTCAGAGTTTGTGAAATTGATCAATAAACCAATGGAACAAGATGAAAAACCTGAATATTCACTACAATTAACAACTGAAAACAAAAATGACACAACCACCCCATTACTTGATTATATTAACAACAAAAGGGCGGAAAGACAGAAGTATAGGGAAGGAAGACGCGAAGAAAGAAAAAGAAAGGAGTTGGAGAGGAGGAAGGGAAGAGAGGATGAAAGAAAAAGAATTAATGAAGAAAAATCTCCACATAAAACAGTTGTAATAAAACCACAGGGAAAAGCATCACCAAAGGAAGATAAAACTACTGAAGATGAGGTTGAAAGAGATACAGAAAAAGAAAGTCCAGATGAGAAGCCTTCAAAAGTGTATGAAAGATCTTTGTTTTATAAGAATAAGGAAAAGAAATTTGATAAGTATGAGGAAAGAAGAAAAGAAAAGCCAAAATACAAAGATTTTTCGGAAAAACGTGATTTTAAAAGAGGTGAAGATAGGGAATATAGAAGCAAATATGATTATGACAAGAAGGAAAAGTATGAGTACAAAAAGGAAAGGTATGATGGATATAGAAAGGAAAAGTATGAGGAGCCATCTAGGGAAGAAACCAAGTCAACCAAAAAGGTGAAAAAATATAGTGAAAAACGCGAAGAAAGAAAGATGGAAGCTCAGAAGGCTGAGCAAAGAAAATTAGAACAAGCTGAGAAAAATAAAGAAAGTCCTCCAGAAGATAAGTCAGCACAAAACAAAACTCCAGAAAAGAAAGAAAATGTTGAAAACAAAAATTCTAGTGAAGCATCAGAGACGCCAAAAAAAATGTCGGAAAAAACCGAGAGAGAGAGGAAAGAGGAACTTAAGGAACAGAAGAGAATAAGAAATAAGGACAGACCAGCCCTAACCATTTACAGACCTGGAATGTTGTCAAAGAGAAAACAAGTTGAAGGGGACAATGAAAATAAATGAGATTTATTTGGTTAGATTGTATTTGTGAAAGAATTTAGTTATGTATGTATCAAATGGGATTTTAAGAATTTGTTATTGAATTTATTAATTTATAATATTGATTGTCTTGTTATTTACAAGTTGCATGCAGTATCAAACTGACTGTTTGGAGATGATGGTTTGGAAAAATAAAGATATCTGGTGATTTTCACATGCGTTTTATTAGAGATAAATATATGATATAGAAATATTTAAAAATTTTTGAAAAACTTACCCAATAGTTTAAAAAATGTCTCAACAAATAAAAATAGATACATACGTAGTTGACGTCAGGAAAAAAAGATCTATCCAAAAATATATATTAAACATCATAATTTAAGCACACCAAATTACATAGCTTAATTCGTAAAAAATATTAACTTAAACCTTGGAAAATTATGTGAGAGCTATGCAACTCGGCAAACGTGCGGTAAACATAACCAAATCTGTAATCCTAACCAACAATTTTCAAACAAAATGCATTTATTGTCCTTTAAACTGTGTATCTTCCGTAATTTAGTAAAAAAACGATACTATTGGAATACATGTAAACCACCTTGGAACATAATATTTTTTGGTAGCGATAATTTTTCGGTATACAGCTTAAAAGCGCTTTGTGAGGAATAGTAAGTGTACTGGTTACATTACATCATGTAATAAGATGTTTACTTTCAGTAAAAGTACTGAATTGTTGAGTAACATTGAGGTAGTAACAACGATCAAAGGAAAACCAAACCCAGTGCAACAGTTTGCCACTGAACAATGTTTACCATTACACAATTGGCCTGTGAATATACCAAAAAATCAGTATCATATTGGACTTGTTGTCAGTTTTGGACATTTAATACCTGAACAAGTTATAAACAAGTTCAAATAGTAAGAATATAGTATTGATTATTATAATAAACCCTATACTCAATTTGTTTTAGTGGAATTTTGAATGTACATGCAAGTTTACTGCCAAGGTGGAGAGGGGCTGCTCCAATCATATATGCAATAGCAAATGATGATAAAGAAACAGGCATTTCAATAATGAGAATAAAACCAAAACACTTTGATGTAGGTGATATTGTATTACAATCATCTGTTAAAATCACTGAAGATATGAAGATGCCCGAATTACATGAAAAGTTAGCCAAGTTAGGGGCTGGTAAACTAGTTGAAACTTTGCACAATTTGCCTGATAATTTAAGTAATGCCAAACCACAGAGCAATGAAAATGTTACCTTTGGTAAGAAATTAATAGATTGTTTAAAATAGTCACTAAAAACATATTTTAGCACCGAAAGTGAAACAAGAATTTGCTCAGATACAGTGGACTAAAACTGCAAGAGAAATTTATAATCTCGAAAGATCATTAGTGGGATTCTTAACACCCTACACATATTGGAAAGAATTACCTGTTAAGTTGTTTGATATTAAAGAGTGTGAATTTAAATTTTCTGATGAGACAATTCAACCTGGGTTTGTTGTGTTTGATAAAAGTTATAAAAACATAAAAGTTTTTTGTGGAAACAGGACATGGATTAGTGTTGAAAAACTTGGTGTTCTAGGAAAGAAAATAATGAGTGGTGTTGATTTTAACAATGGATATTTAAAAAAAGAGAAAAGTGAAAATAGGTACTTTAAATAAAATAAAATATTTATAGATAAGCTTTTTATTTATTTGCAAATGGTACAATTATATAATGATTATATTACATATTTTGTTTATTGCTCGCCAATATACAGTTTATTATATTTATTTTTATAGTAACTATATATTGTTTAATGATGTTTTACCAATTATTATAAAACGACATATAAGATTTGTAAGATAAAATAATAATACCCTTTTATTAAAATTAATGTAAGATTCTAGTACAATTGAAAATTTTCGTAACTCATATGAAATTACATAAATCTAAGTGTTGATAAATCATGCAGGGAAGACTATTACATCGCTGGACAGCATGGAAAAAGTAGTTAGTCTGTGATGAACCACATACCTGTCTGTTAATTGTTGGTGCACTTCATTTTTATGCAACCGTTTCTCTTGATTTTATACGATTGTCTATAAGTGTAAATGTTATTATTGTTGTGGGTAAAACTGCATTATAGCGGCCTAAGATTAAGTTGGCAATTCTGGAACCTCGAAATTGGACGCAACGTTGCCGCTGTGACTTTTTATATTTTCATTCAATATTTTGTTTCTAACCTGTGTTCGTGTTTATCCTTTTGTGTAGTTTTATCTTCGTGTTTATTAATTTGTGTTAGTTTGATTTATAGACAATTTTTATTGTGTTTGATTTGGTATTATATTAAATTTGTTGGTAAGTAAAAAATTAATTTAAATATATATTATATTATTAATCTTATTTCAACTATTTCAGATTGTGCTATAGCTTTAGTTTAGTATTTTTAGGTATTCATATATTTATTTTAATTATAATATTAGCTATTAGCTATGAATAATAATAATTTTGAAACAAAATTGTTTAGTTTTTTTTTTAAGGATTTGAATATAATGGCGCCAACAGAAATTGTTGACGAAGTCCTCACTGTTGAGGAAATTAAAATTGAAAATCATTGTTTAAGAGATTTCCCCGAATCAAAAAAAGAGATGATGGAGTGGTTGGCCAGAAGAGGCTTAATAAAAAACCATTTCACGTGCGATGTGTGTGACATTCCTATGTCTCTAAACAAATATTCAGGTGGAATAGACGGTTTTCGGTGGAAATGCCGATTATGTACCACCCGAAAATCGATAAGGTGAAACTGGTTCTTTTTTTACTGAATCTTATTGTAAATTATTAATAATTTTTATTTAGGCATGGCTCATTTTTTGCTAACAGCAAACTTAGTTTGCTGCAATCAATGATCATTATTTATTGTTGGAGCATAGAAATGCCACACGAAGACATTAAGAGGGAGGCCCACCTTGGTTCAAATTCCACCCACACAATAGTGGACTGGTGTTCGTTTTGCCGGGAAATTTGTGAGGTGGACCTCATAAATAATCCGGACGTTATTGGGGGTTTTGATGAGGAAACTCTCGAGCCCAAAACGGTGGAGATTGACGAGTCCAAGTTTTTCCACCGCAAATATAATAGAGGTCGGTGGACTGAGGGACAGTGGGTATTTGGAGGAATTGAAAGGGGAACAGGGAAATGCTTCCTTGTTGAAGTTCCTGATAGGACAACTGCAACCCTCCACGAAATGATTCAGAGGTTTGAATGTATTTCTGATTAGGGCTTTGTAATAGCTTATAATTGATGAATGCATGCTCATTTCCAAATAAATCGCAGATTTTCCATGGAAATTTCTCGATTTATAAGGAAAATTGCACTGTAGTTACTATTTTTAGACAAAAAACAATTTATGGTAAGTGATGTTTTAAACAAATATATGCCAAACCAGATGGATGACAGGTAACATTAAGACAGGTAGTATTAAGATTTTATCAATTATGATTTATTATTATTTTACAGAATACCTTTTGAGTTTATTTTATTATTATCTTACAGAATACCTTTTGAGTTATTTTTATTTATAGTTTCCTTTTTAAAATTAAAAGTGTCATGATTTAATAGGTATATTTTACCCGGATCCCATATTATATCAGATGGATGGAGGGCATATGATGGGGTAGATACAATTAGGGATGGGATCTACACTCATGATAGAATTATTCATGAGAGAAATTTTGTGGATCCTGATGATGCCACCATCCATACACAAAACATTGAAAACATGTGGATGAGGGCCAAAAGAAAGTTGCGGCGCCAATTTGGAACGTCTGAAGCATTATTTGTTTCCCACCTACATGAATTTGTGTGGCGGAATAAATATAGAAGAAACGGAAATTTTTTTAGTTCAATTTTAGTTTGTCTTAGGACACAATATGTTTTTAATTAGAGTGTTTTATTTTATATTTTTATTTATGTTATGAAAAAATTTTTCTATATTATATGCCTATTTTTTTCAAAATTTCGTTAAAAACCCACATTTTCCTTTCTTATATTTTTTTAAATGTTTTATTTTTATTCGTAATGAGAACTCGGTGTTGGTCAATCAAATAATTTTAAATTTGAACAATACTTATTTTTAAGGTTTTCCCTTGAAATTTTTGTAGAAAAAAATTTCCACTGTATGCCTATTCTTTTTTCAGAAAGTTTATTTAAAAATTGAATGTTTTCAAAAAAAAAAAGAAATACCTAACCGAACCTAACAGTTCATCAAAAAGAAAGAATATTTTTAAAATAAATAAACAAGATAATAAAATTCCAAAAATATATCATAAAATAAAACAAACAAGCACCAACGGATATCTCGTAAACTTTCAGTAAATTTAATCGATAATAAATGTAACTTTATCTGTGATGGTAAAATTGGTAAAACGGAAGTTTACATATTTGATTTTTTTTCAATCAAAATTTTCCGTAAATTATTGAAAATATAAATTAAAAAAAATTAGGTTACGTTATAATGTACATTTTTTGCTCGTCGGAATGTTACAAAATATCTCACTAAGTAATAAAATATCAGATACGGCAACGTTGTGAGAATTCTTGACGCTAATGCGCCTGCGGGAACTACCAACATAATTTCAGGCCGCTATAATGCAACTTTACCTTGTTGTGGCCTATTATTAATTTATAACATATTTTATTCGAAAAAAGTGAGTTTATATTCTTTGTAAACCTGGTTGCATAAATTTGAAAAAGAAAATGTTTGCAATTACTAAATTATACCTATCCAAATTATTTACAGTAGGTCAAATATAACATAACATGTGGAGACATAACCCCACAGGCCAAACATAACCATAAAGTTTGTTTAAAATTGTCATAAATGTGAGTTTTGTGCCTTTATAATAATTTAAAGAGCACGTTATACTATTGTTGTAATATAGTAATATTTTATAACCATTTGAAATGAAAAAGGTTTGTAAATTAGTAATTTAAAATCTATCAAACTTTATTTAACTAAAATATTTTTTATAGAAAAACGAAAGATATTTTGCGAAAAATGAAAATGAATCTGATGAAAAACAAAATGTTAAAAAGTCCTCCAAAAATGATGAAAAAGTTATTACATTCAACATAAACAAAATTAGGAAAAACCCCATGAAAAAGGGAAAAAAAGGAAAATTTACAAACAAACAGAAAATAGTAAAAAGAATCCCAAATCCAAATCCAAAGTTTAAAGGAAAAGTTCCAGTTCCTCAAGAATTATTAGATAAGTATGCAAAAGGAGACAAAGTTGATATTAGCAGTGTGAAAACAACAATTCACCAGCAAAAAATTGAGAGAAAGGAAAATGATTTAAAAATAGCAACAGAAATCTCAGCTAAAACTGAATTTTTATTAACAGAAGAATCTGGGTAAGTAATATCACTTTAAGAAGTCTAGTGAAAGTTTTTTATATATTCTTTTAGTTATTTGGAAGCTGATGCTGGTGAAACCACATCTCAGTTCACTCAAAAACAAATCATCAAAAATGTGGACATAACTGCAGCTACAAAACACTTTGATTTGCGATTAGAATTTGGTCCGTACAGATCTAAATATACTAAAAACGGGCGACATTTAGTAATTGGCGGTAAAAAAGGTCATGTTGCTGCTTTTGACTGGGTAACCAAAAAACTACATTGTGAAATGAATGTCATGGAATCTGTTCATGATGTTAGCTTTTTGCATTTGGAAACAATGTTTGCTGTTGCACAAAAGGACTGGGTTTATATTTATGATAATCAGGGTATTGAATTGCATTGCATAAAAAGATTAAATAAAGTTACCAGGATGGAATTTTTGCCTTACCATTTTCTTTTATCCACTTGTGTAAGTTTAACATTTTTATCCTTAATTATTTGTATTAATTTTTTGTTTTAGAGTGATGAGGGATATTTAAGTTGGTTGGATGTATCAATAGGAAAATTAGTTTCTCAATTCAACACTCAATTAGGTAGATTATCTATGTTAAGTCAAAATCCATGGAATGCCGTATTGTGCCTAGGACATGCAAAAGGTGTTGTGTCAATGTGGTCTCCAAATTCTAGAGATCCTTTGGCAAAAATGTTGTGTCACAAAGCCCCAATTACTGCTCTGCATGTAGATCCCTCAGGAATGTAAGATATTTATTTAACACTCTGAAAAAGTTGATACTAACATATTATTATAGGTACATGGCAACTTCAGCAAGTAACAGGGAATTAAAAATATGGGATATAAGAAAATTAGAGGGTCCTCTTCAGGAATATAAATTAATAACAGCTGCAAATAATTTGGCATTCTCACAAAAGAAAATGCTCAGTGTAGGAATGGGAAATGTAGTTGAAATTTATAGGTATATCTCATAACATCTATAAACAATCAATCATTTTTATATTATAAATTTTAGGGATTGTTGCACTACTGCGGCAAAACGTCCGTATCTGAGGCATAGATTTGTGACCCCCATAAGCAATTTTAATTTTTGTCCTTATGAAGATGTGTTAGGAGTTTCAACAGCAAGAGGTTTTACTAGTTTATTGGTACCAGGAAGTGGTGAAGCTAATTTCGACGGTCTGGAAGCTAATCCATTCCAAACAAAATCACAGAGACGTGAGGCTGAAGTTAAATCTTTGCTTGAAAAGGTTTTTAATTGTGATTAATCACATATAATAATTGGATAATCATTACATGTGTTTTAGATTCAACCTGAGCTTATTACATTACAACCAACATCCATTGGGCAAGTTGATATGCCTACATTTAAGGAGAAGTTGGAAGCAAGGAATAAACTATTGGTAAAATATTTATTTATTTTCATTGTAATATTTTAATAAGTATGAACTGTTTGTTTTTAGCATCTCAAGCCCCAGAAGATAGAGTTTGAGAGTAGAAAGAAAATGAAGGGTAAAGGTGGATCTGTAAAGGCTCACAGAAATAAGAAGATAGTGCAAGAATTGGCAAAGAAGGTAAACAAAAAAATTGGTGTGTTTTCAAATATTCAAATTCATTGTTGTTTTTAGGAATTCATTAAAAGTACAAAGGAATTGCAAATCCTGCCAGCTAAAACCAAGAAAGTTGAAAAAGAAAAGAAAGAGTTTAACCCCCTGGATCGGTTTTTACCGAAAAAACCAAAAGCATAATGAATTAATTAAAAATTATTAATTTTATGTTATTCAATTTATGTAAAAATAAATTTTTTTATTACAATTAAATGGTTATTCATGTAATTTAGAAAAAATATGTGTGATAAATAAAAAACTGTTTACTAAAGAAAATTCTAGATTTCTGGAACTTCTATTTTGTTATTCTACTGACTTATAGATGTCCCTGAGACATATATAAAAATGTTTGGCGCGGGGAAATTGCCAGTTTAAAGTCAGCAGTTGTTCTAAATACTTAAGAAATTTAAGCTAATAGTAATATGTCTCTGATTCCAATTTTTGGTGATCACTTTTACCGCCCATCCAGACTTTTGGACCAACATTTTGGTATGGGATTAAATCATGAAGATTTGTTCGAGCCATTAACTGTTCCTAGACATTTAATGCGCTGCCCTGCGGGTTACATGAGACCGTGGAGATCTGCAGCTTCTCACTTGGATGAAGGGTCAACAGTTCAATTCGGCAAAGATAAATTTAATGTAAATTTGGACGTGCAACAATTTAAACCTGAAGAAATCACAGTTAAGGTGGTCGGCGATAATACTGTGATGGTCGAGGGAAAGCATGAAGAAAAGGAAGATGAGCATGGCTTTATATCAAGACATTTTATTAGAAAGTACGTCGTGCCAAAAAAGTACGATATGTCTCAGATAAGTAGCAAGTTATCCTCTGATGGAGTTCTGAGCATTGCTGCGCCGAGTATTGAAAATAATGCCATTGAACACAGACATGTACCAATCCAGAGAACTGGAGAGCCTGTTAGAAAAATCGAGCAGAAAAAGGATTCAGGAAAATAAATCATTATATTACAAGGCTGATTTTACTTGTATTTGTTACTATACTTATATTACTATTGTAAAATGTATTAAATTAGTTATAAAATGTTCGTTACACATCTACTTTATTTAATAAAATTAATGTATATTTATAAAAGGCATTTAATTCACATTTTATTCTAGTAATAGGAATATGATTATTATTCACAGTAAATTAACGGTTTGCTGAAAAAAACGTTTATTTAATAAAACATAAAGAACAAAAACGTTGTAATAAAAAATGTCCTTTAATTCACATTCAAGTAACAAAATGTTCAATATTAATTAATATACAGGTCGAAAATATTTTAATTTAAGTCATTTTTTTAATACAACCACCAACAAATTAACATATTTTTATGTATTCACCATCCATACGTCATAACTTTAACTAAATGTTAATATTATTAATGTAAATAGTTGTTAATAAGAATGCATAAAATAAGTCAAAAATATTGACTAACTGTTATTATTATAATTATTACACATTATCAAAACCAGGCGTGAACATTTTTTCGGAGCTAATGCTTTAACTTTTCCGATATTATATAGTTCTGAATGTCTCAAAATTTTGAATTGTTCATTATTATAATTTGATATATCTGGTCATACAATTATAACATAAATATTGAAGTTATTCATAACGAATTATATTTTATAAAATATTAACTATAGTAATATTCAGTCACAATGTGGGTAACAATGAAAAGACGACGTCCACATTTGTATTTGCTAAATTAACTCTATCTAGCTGTATTCTATTCGAGATGTGTAAACATTTAAAAATAAGAAAATGAATAAATTTGAGACAGGCGGAGTCGTGTCGTCAAAATAAGCGTCGAAGCTCCCTGTCGTGTCCCTTTGTTTTTAAGGTAATATCTAAAATCATTAATTTCAATCAATCCTTCTTGATTATCAGTGTATATTAGCAATTACAAAAGAAAATTACAATCAATACTTACCTACATATAAGTAGCACTTACCTTTTAGGAAACAATAAAATCTTAAATATTAAAACTAAGTTACTTATTAAACTTATATAATCGACCTAATTACATATATAAATTACATTATATTAATTCAATTATATTATGTAGCTCTATGAGATCCGGAAGGACTAGAAAATTATCAAATTGTTCTTAGTGTTAAGTAAATTGTGGAAGGCAGTATAAACTACTGTGGGGGAGATTTAACCCTGAAATCAAATTTGAAAGTTAATTTTAGTCACCAAAAGCATTTGTAATTATTCATGTGTGTGCACTTTACTAACAAAATAGAAGGTATTTTAGTTTATTAGTATATTTTACGGCCATCGTTTCGCGTGGTGTTCCAAATTTGCAGACAATACACAGTGTTTATGTACCTAAATTTTGAACATACTGTTTTTAAGACAAACACACACCAGCTAAAACTTAACTAAAGTGAGGGACAAAACTGATAAATGAGTTAAATGAAAACATATGTAATGGATATTATTTATTTCCATTCAAATTACTTAAGTATATAAAATTAAAAATAATTATACAAAATAATAAAAAAAATCACAGAATGTTAATATCCTAAGGCTATTTGTTAGATGGTTTGATTATCCTTTGAAGTTCGAACCAACCATAAAATTAAGCAAAATCATGTTAATTAACACCCAAACTCAGTTAGTAGGCAATATGATATTGTTAAAGTTTGCTAGCATGTTGAGGCATGGGTCTGTCAGACACATCTATTCTAGAATTCCTAGAACAAAACAATTAATAAGTTTTAATCTTATAAAAAAAGGAAGTCTTTAGTAATAACTCAGTTAAGCTCAAGATCACTTAGCTCAGCTCAGAATCACTTGATGGTATTAAATCAAAATACACAATAGTATATAAATAAATCTAACTGCAATAAATAAGTAAATTAATTAATTTACTTTATTATTACATAAATAACTTTTAAACTGTAGCTTGAGTGAAGATCAGCGAAATTTTGATAATCACCACCGAAAAATAGTTTACTAAAGACTTAAAAAACAAACAAATAAAAAGCTGTTGTGTAATAAAATGTATATTATGTTCAAAGTTCTTTCACATAAACATGAAATATATAATATCGTAAAATTTTGTAAGATATACAAAATATAGATTGGCATGGATAGGAATTAGTATGTCGGGGGACTTTCTTGGATAGGAAATCAGTGGAAGGTAATATTTTTGGGGATATATCTGGAAATAACAATAAAGTTAACAACTTGATATGCACACAACAAATAAAATATAACAAGTAAATATTTACATAACATACAGAAAATGCTGTCGTATTTCATAAATATTAATTGCTTTCTGATAAACAACGTTCTTGCCATATACATTTAAAAATTCTGTATATTTTGCAAAATGATTCATTACAATATGTTATACATTTTATAATTGAGCTAGAATTAGCGACTAGATTTATCCGAAGATTGCACAAATTATTTTTATACTATTTATAAATTTTAACAATAAATTTGGTCAATATGAACCAATATAAATCTGATAATTCAATTATTTACCCCTAACAACAAACGAAGATATCTTCGCAATAAAAGAACGAAAATACCTTCCAAAAGTGAACCAATTTATGTGCTCTAATCGTTAAACAACAATATTCGTACAATAATCTACAGCACAAGTCATGCAAATCTATGTATATGTTACATTCAACATGAATAAAATCAAAAATGTTAAATAAAAAGAACGAATTACTGTAAACGGTAACAACATACAATAAAACCAACAAAATACTAAATCAATATACAGTAAAATGAATTTGTACATAACGGTCTTTTGATAGCCACTTACTAAAGCATGCAAATATAATAATTCGTTTTAAAACCAATCACCGCACTTACATGTGCTCCGGATGGTTTCTGATGCAGTTGATGAACTCCGTGACTGGAAGTTCGGCCGTACAAATCTTGTGAATGGCGGTGAACAACGGGAACCTGAAAAAATTGTTTAACAACCGACCCCAAAAAATAAAATCGCAAAACACTTACTTCTCTTCCATGTTCTTCGCCCTCAACATGTAGTTGACTTCTTCGGCTGTGAACGGTCCTTGCAATTTCTGTCCGTTCAGCATTTGGTCCTCGAGTTCCTTGATGGATTTACCGGTTTTGACGAAGGCCTCACTCACCTTGCGGTTACGTCCACCGTAGCAGGTGGTGATCAGATCGGCGACGCCGCAGCTCTCGAAGAAGCTGGACAGCTTGCCACCTGGGTAGAAAACGTCAACGAATTTGACCATCTCCATCAGTCCCAGGCGGATGACGGCCGCCTTCGTGTTGTCGCCCAGGCCCAGGCCGTCGACGAAACCGGCTCCGCAAGCCACAATGTTCTATGAATTAAAAAAGCACAAATTTTTAGTAATGTACACAAACAATTGAATTAATTACATTACGAAATCCTGTCCATTGTAAGAATGGTTATAATGTTTTTCATTTGAATTACAAAACATACCTTGAGAGCACCGCACACTTCGACGGTGTCCTCGTCATCTACAACGACGACGCGGAAATAGTCGGTCTGGATGATGTCCCTGAGAATGTAGCCCAGTTTGTAGTCTTTGCAGCCGATTGTTGTCTCGCAGAACTTCTCGTCGGCAACCTCGCCAGCAAGGTTGGCTCCCATGAGGACGGCGCATGGGATTTTCAGATGCCTTTGGATGATGTGAGATATCAGGTCGATGCCACCGCCTTCCGCTCTATCGAATCCCTGCAAATTAATAATAAAAATATTAAATATTTTCTAAACGTTTATATTCTATATTTTAAGCACTGTTTAAATTACAGGCTGAGAATGATGTGTGTATCATACAATAGAACAAGTTATTTTGTTAATCAATTTTTTGTAAAATTTCTCATGTCAAAAATTATTCAGGGTTTTAATACATATAAAAAACATGAACAAGATTTTTAAGAAAGGGATCATTATTTATTATTTTAAGCTAAATTATTAAAACAAATTTGTTACTAATATAAAAACAAATTTTACAAAACAATTAGTATTTTTCAATTTTAAGATAAATATTGCAAATCGTTATTAAAAACCCCCTTGTTTTAATTAAAAATATTCACTTTTATTGTTCCATTAAAATAGAAATTATAAAATATATTCAATAAATTGTGATATTAAACAAACAAATGCAACATTGCAAATATTATATAACATCTCGTGTTTATCTCGCAAAGCAAACATACGCAGTTATTTAATCCAGCAATATGTTGGTTATGCGCCTAAACATATTACAATCTATGTGTTTACATTCAATTACTTGACAAATTTTTTCAAGAGAATTCATAACAATTAATATCAAAATTTTCAGATTTTATCAATTGAGAGTATAGCTTGAACTTGAATTATTGAACAGTCATTCATAAATAATGAATCATCATTATTAATTAACATGATTAGTTACAGACAAAATTGTATATTTTTCATTATCATTGTTGTAATGATAATTAAAATTTATTTATCATACATATTAAAATAAATGAGAAGCATATAATACGAAAATTATAAAAAAATATAAAAATATATTTATTACTTTACTGGTGCTTATAGTGATAATTAAAATTTATTTATCATGCATATTAAAATAAATTAGAAGTATATAATAAGAAAATTATATAAAAAAAATACAAATAATTTTTTTACTGCTTATAATGATAATTAAAATTTATTTTGCATGCATATTAAAATAAATTAGAAGTATATAATAGGAAAATTATATAAAAAAAATAAAAATAATTTTTTTACTGCTTATAATGATAATTAAAATTTATATCTCATGCATATTAAAGTAAATTAGATGCATATAAATTGAAAATTACATAAAAAAATAAAAATATATTACTTTACTACTCATTTCTAAATTTGTAAAGAATAATTTCGCTCAAAATAAATTCTAATCTTATCTTTTAAATCGGGTGTCACGAATTTAAAGCATGTCGAAAAAATTCAGACAAAATCAGACGGAGTTTAATCAAATATACGTATTATATTCTTGATAAGAAAAATACTTGTGGGTGTTTTAAACTTTGGATATCTGAACAGCAACCACACAAGTTGCAAAACAAAAGTAATTTATGCGTGTAATGAGTGTCATAAATGTCATAAGAGCACTTTAAAATATTCCTAAATTAAGTCACTTTCTAATACAGGAAAATTAACATCCCGATAACATTTATGAACGTGATTAGATCTAGTCAAAGCAAAACTTGTTTTCGCGTACGAACGATCGTAGTAAACAACGATTAAGTAATTGTAGATCGATACGACCTTACCTTAATCAGTGAAAGTGCTATGGCTGTTGGTTTAATTTTTCCCAACAATGTCGAACACAGCGTCCTGATAAACTGATGGGGCACGACGAAAATGAGGATGTCCGCATCTTTGGCCGCTTCCACCACATCCGGAATCGCCACCTAAATCAATCGATATTTTAATATTACGTTTTGAGTACTTATTTTTCAATTTTTTAATGGTGATTTAACAACTTTATGTGCTGATACATTAAAGCATGCGGGATAGATTACATTAAGTGGAAAATTTACAGGAAATTAGCTTACGTAGTTTATTAAAAAAATGTTGTTTTTTATTCAAATGATAACGTGGGACTAATTGACGAAGACTAATTAATTAATTTAACAGGTGATTATTGAGTAATTTAATATATCATTGTTAATACTAATGACATTTACTTGAATTAATTTCATGCTGATAATAAACATGTGTGTTCCTGATTGTGAGAGGCAAAACACATGTTTCTAATTGTATAATGAGTTTGTATAAAAATAATTAATTGACGTTAACAGTAACTAAATTAAGTTATTTCGCTTTTGTGAACAAGACTTTTAACCTGATTGCAAATTTATACGCCGAATTTTAGATAGTATGTAATTATCTTTTGTTGTTGTCATAAATTATTCCAGTCTTATAATATGGCATGCATAACAATATTATGTTAAAATATACATGAACATAATAATGCAAACAGCATTTTCCCAATTGTATTTTAATTAAAATGCTCTGCATTAATAGCTCAGTAACAGCTGGAATTTATGTGTAAACAACTGCTCTTAAACACTGTTTAATAAATTATCTCAAGTAAACACAGTTTATAACACATCCATGAAGGTTAAATGGGATAAATCTTATCAGATACTTTCAAATTGAGCCCACCAAACAGTTTAGGATACTTACAACGTTCGGGGGCAGTTTGTGTCCCGGCAAATATTTAACATTTTCGTGTTGTTCGTTAATGATCTCCGTCAACTTTCTGCCATGGATAATTTCCTCATAGACATACATGGTGACCCTGTCATCGAAATGTTTCAGTTTGGCCGCATTCGAACCGACGATTTTGGCAATTGCCGAACCCCTGTAAACACCAACACCTTGACATTATAAAAGAAAATGAGGAAACGCACCAGAAGTTTATGGTGTCAAGGAAAAGTTATCTAAGAGACATTTAAAAATAAAACATATAGGTTATGTTCGCGGGTAAATGTGAATTTTTGTGAATGAAAACTTCCAAAAACGACTAGATTGTGCGACTCACCAATTTCCACTTCCGACGATACAAACTCTTTTCGGTAGGTCACATGCCATCTTGACTGAGGATTTTACTAATTGAACCGATGCGAAACAATGGAAGCGTGCTTGTGAGAGCCACACTAACGAGATTTGGTTTGCGACTGAACAAGTCCGTGCATTCAACGCACTGATAACGATTCGACGGTGTCCAACGCCAATTAAACTACCAATAATAATTCGATAGGCGGACAAACTTCCAATCATGCGGCGGTGCTAAGGTCGGGACGGAGTTCCTTATCTCTGACCCGTACGTAGGCTCTACTGCGTTGGCATTGAGTAATATTTTTACAGCATGTGACTCCAGGTTCACGACGTGTGCCATTACCTAACGAGACATTTATTTTCGTGGTTTATTCTTTTAATAGATATCGGAGGGGAGGGCTGGAATGCGTATTTTTGCCCTACGGTGTCGGACGAGGGCGCATTTTCCTGTCCGTGTTTGTAAACAGATCGATATCGCGGTGCACTTTTAACAGGGTTCATCCAATTGTGTAGTTTTATCAACATCAAATATCAAAACATAATAGATATGCAGAATATTTTGAAGTATTTTATTTATATTGTGAGGAATTCATATTAATTTTTTTATTTATTATTTTGTAAGAATTGAAGGATAATTGTTTGCGTAACACTATTTAAATATTGTGTATTTTATTTACTAAAAAATATATTATTATCTATATTTATGTTATTCTTTTGTTGTTTGTTTTTATTAGGACAGACGAAATTAACTGAACAAAGATCAAATGTAAATTTAAAACATTGTGTTAATACTAATTAAAAGGTTCAGTTTTAATCAAAATATCATAATTAGTCAAAGTCAAGTTAATTTTTATACAGAAGCAATTTTTATTTTTCTTGATAAAAGTGTACGTTTAAATAACCATATTATTGTCAGTTATGCAGTATGTTTGATAAAAACAATATATCACTATAATTGTTTATTAGTGGGTTTAGTTAGGTATTTATTATTATTTGAAAAATATTCAAGGGTCAAAAGTAGAGCAACTTTTAAATAAAACAACTTTACGTACATTCAGCTTTCTTTTATTTAGTATCTAGTAGCATATTCATTATTTTTAATAATTTCTAAACACCTTCATTAATTTTGGTAGCGTTTCAATATAATCGTTCGAAATTTCTTTCGAGTGATTATGAACTTTTTCGTAGAGTTCTTTCATATTTGACAGTCTTTTTGGAGGGATTTTCCGATCAATTTCTTCTCAAAGGTTTTCCATTGGATTGAGGTCTGGGTTTTGTGTTGGCCAAGGCATGACACGAAATATTTGAGAAGCGAACCATTCTTTAACTAACTTAGACGTATGTTTCGGATCGTTGTCGTGCTAGAAGGTTCACCTTAAACTGATGTTACTTTCGTCAAATGAAAGCATATGATTCTAGAGAATGTCACGATAAACAAAACGATCCATTATTCTGTCTAACTTAACCAGTGGGCCCATGCCAAACCCAAAAAAACATACCAAATCATAACGTCTCCTCCACCATGCTTCACAGTGGGTTTAGTGTTCTTGGGATTATACTTTTCATTAATGGATCCTCTCACCTATGAAATACGATCAGATTTGAATAATTGGAGCTGACTTTCATCGGAAAGCAAAATTGTTTTCCATTACCCATCTGTCCAGTTCACATGTTCTCTCTTACAAATTTTTTTCGTAGCTCTGTAGTTTGCAGAAATAAAGAGCTTCATTGTTGGTTTTCTGCCATAGAGACTAGCTCTTTTTTTTAGTCTTCATTTTATGGTAGTTACCAACATACTGAGTTCTTTTATTTTTTGATTTATGCGGGATGTACTGATTAAAGTTTGGTGAACAAGCGTTTTTGTTTTCCTGTCCACAGCTCTGTTAGTCTTGCGCTTTCTACCTGTTCGGAATAAAATGTATAAAAACTACGTAAATAAAGAAATCCGTATATAAATTGAGGTATGAAATGTTTAGACACTTAAAATTATAAAATTAATTTAAATTAAAAAGAAATGTTTTTTAATTTGTTGCTCTACATATGAGCGATAGTGTATATGTGACCCATTTGAAAGAGGGACACTCTCATAACAATTTTTTTTGTCCTATTTTGACTTTTTGAATTTTTTATTTTCATAGACAAATTGTCACGTTTTTTAACCCAATACCAAAATCAACAGGGTATTTTTAATATATAAAAATTGAAAAAATCATACTAATAAATTTTTTATAGAAAATCTATTTACGCCACTAGATTAAGAGGCCCTGAAATGGGTATGTCCCAAATTTCATAAAAAAATTATGCATATTCATAATTTATTGAAAAAATTAAAATCATTTTTTCTTTGAATTTATCTTTTTAATAAACTGACAAAAATATAAAATACAATATTATATATTTCAAGAATATTGGAATATTATACTAATATTCTTAATACCTAAATTTTATTTACTTCCAACAATCCACCGTTCAATTCAATGCATTTATTATATATTTTTTGTAAGTTGTTTTGAGGCAATTTCCTAATTATTCATTAATTCTTCCACGAACTTACAAAAATTTGAGTTTTAACTGTGTTGGTATAAGTATGGTATAATTAACACACTATAAGCGGGTCGTGTAAAAATACCCGTCTCGAGAACTGTTGATTGTTAGCTGGCCGGGTAATTTCTACCTTTTTGAATGTACTTATTTCAAAAGCGGGGTGAGATAATTTTACTCTATTGGTTTACATACGGAACTGAAAGAATTATCTCTTATTTTTTGTTATCATTCAACAACATAGTTTGGACTATTTTGATGCCCGCCTATGGTCTGTTAATATAGTATCATTAGTATAATATTTTAATATTGAAAAATAAGATAATTTGAGATATTTTTGATAATTTATTTTATATACTTCTTAATTAAAAAAAAATAATTCCTAAGAAGAAAAAATTTCTAGGGGTGCTTAATCCAGAGGTATAGTTAGATTTGCCAATAAAAACTTGCTAGAATAATATCTTCAATTTTTATACCGAAAATTTACTCTGTAGTTTTTGGTCCAAAAACATGATATTTTGTCTATATGTACATATTTTCATTCTATGCAATTGAAAAAAAGTTTGTTAAAATCGGAAAGAAAATTCAAATTCTATGGGGATGTCCCGCATTCAAATGGGCCACACTTTTTGTAAAATACAATATGATAACTACCTATTCAAAAAATGTATACAATTTTAGTTTATTTTAATACAAATGACGTGAATAAGTTGAAAAATTTCATTCATTCACACGTGAAAATAGTCTGGTTGACGTAAACTAATTGACTCGTACGATTTTTAAAAATGTTCATCTGTGACACGTGTAGTACGAGTAGTCATCTCGTGAACATGTGATTTATTTATAAAAAATATTAGTTAAAACATGTTTCTAATAGGTCACGTTTATCTGTTGTGCGAACTGGCGACGTGATAAAGCTTTTCCATTCGAGTCTAGGATATTAACTTTTTATCGAGTTTAGTTTATTGTTGTGATAAACATGTTTACGTAATACGTCTGGAGAAATGGCAAAAAATCCAGGAATTTATAATATGCTGAAAGAAACTCATATGTTCTTATGCGATTTTCATTTGTTTTGACCTGGGTGAATAATTGATAAGAAAAATGAATATACCTTTACACTTGTTATAATGTGAATTTAAGTAAATTATTTTACTTATTTATAGTCATATCAGTTGAAACCAAGCATCTTATCAAGGGCGGATCCAGATTTCAAATCAAGGGAGATCATACAGTCGAGGACATGCTCCAATTCGATTATAGTATTAAATCTAATTAAGTTTTATTACAATGGATATGTTTTTGTTAACGTGGAGAACTGTCCAGGTGTAGTTTTGAGCCTCCTAAGAGAGAGAACATTTCTACAGTAACTGGTAATGTAGCAAATTTTTCTTAAATTAGGGTACAACTTTCATATAGTTAGATATAACTGTTATCGTTATTAGAAATCAACTGCGAGTTGTTTAACAGTTTGTGGTCGCCTTATTAGTATATTTCAAGTATAATCCACGTTTGGAACACCTAGTTGAAATAAATTAAGTACATTTGGTAGATAAATGCCATGCCATGTTCTTTATTACAGAAACTAAAAGGCGGATGCATATAACTCTTCAGCAGATTGATCAGACTAGTTATTAGTTTTGTTGCTCAGATACTCCTTCTATGCGTGTCATTCGCATAGTGTTTGCCATCATACAAAGTATTTATTTTATTAAAATTATCAATGACATTAGAGAAATTATCACTGATCCTAAAACAAAGCCCAGGGGATCATGACCTCAATGACTCTCCTGGATCTGCCATTGCATCCTCCAGATTGTTAACAATCACTTCAGTGGAAGAGTACATTTTGAAATATTTCCACAAAAAAAGTTTAATTAATTAAACAAAGATGTTTTCGTAATACATAAATTTTATATGTAATAAACAAAAATCGTTGTCGTAAACTGATCATAATGGAATTTTACAAAATATGCAAATACGTAATGTTTTTATTGATATCCTGTTACGCTTTATATTTAATTTTTATCATTATGTAATGGATAATGGTTTATTGCAAAAATGACACTATGAAATTTAAGCAGCAATATTATCTAGAAGCTTTTAATATTGGCAACGTATATTAAAACACTTGTTTGCTGCACATCAATTTAATATAT
This sequence comes from Aethina tumida, assembly GCF_024364675.1. Lineage (NCBI taxonomy): Eukaryota > Metazoa > Arthropoda > Insecta > Coleoptera > Nitidulidae > Aethina > Aethina tumida. The sequence goes on along the minus strand of NC_065437.1, from coordinate 13,564,729 downwards.
TGATAGGATTACATTTAGTAAGTTTAAATGACGATTTAATTATTTTAACCAACAGCTTTTACTTTAAGATTAAGTACAGAACAACTAGTACATTGATTAACATTTATTCAGTTATATAATTTTAAGCAAACATTTAATGGTGGGTGACTATGTCTAAATGACATTCTGCTTAACTCTAAAACATTTATTTCTACGTGAAATATAAAAACACAATATGGTTGAGATAGTTTATCTATTTAACAAATAAAAAAATTAAATAAAAATATTCTGTCACAATTGAATGATTTAATTATGGGTGTTTATTAAATTAATTAATTTACTTATTCTTCCTTTGCTGCAGAAGCGGAATCTAATATATTCTCAAACGAGAATGGTTGGAATGCGTAACCAGCACCTAAATAGAACTTGCTCTGGAACTCGACCCTACAAAACAAAAAACATATATATTAAGGGTTCTAAAGGAATAATTTGTGTGATACTAACCAATGCAAACGCAGAGTGTGCAAGAAGGCAGATAAACCCTCCATGAGTACCAAAATAGAGATGGTTAGACAAGACCAGAAAGCGAAGATGATGTACAGGAATATACCACCAAACCAGCCTTCTACGCCTAATCCTTTGTTCAGGACCATGTTCCACAACACTTCAGACAATTCTAAAAAACATCCCGAGTCAATATGCATCACAAAATCAAAATTAATTAATACTCACGAGCATGAGCGAGAGACAAGGCCCACAAACGAAGATACGAGGCGGTGTGAGAGACAGAACCGAGCACGTACTCGATGGTGTGGATGCCTTGATGGATGAAGATCTCTCCCATCGGCTCGTTGTCATGGGCACCGTGTCCGCCCCCATGGGCAGGCGGTTGGGCCGTGTTGTTGTGCAGCGGCAGTTCGCCATCAGCTCCGCCGTTCTCGGTGGTCGTGATTTGCTGGTGACCGGCGCTGAACTGCGCCTGCCGTTTGCGATTGCGCATTATGATCAGCGGCTTCGCCAGCAGCATCCACGGCACGCAGATCAGCGCGCAGAAGACGAGCAGTTTTTGGAAGCCGCCCTGGCCCGCGTACATGTACGGAGTCTCGCACTTGTCCTCGTACGGGGTGTTCTTGTTGAGCATCATGTTGATGAAAGTGATGAGGATGGAGGGCGCACATCGGGTACTTTGGGTGATTAGTTTCTCTGTTATATAAAACATACGTTACACTTTTCATGGGTCATACAAGTATTAATTTAGTTACCGTCATTAGTAGCCCAGTACATGAACCATTTGATAAACATGAGCATGACCATGTAGAAGAAGAGGAACACCAGGAAGATAACTTGGGGAATGAATTCGCATACAATGCTGAGGGTATTTTTGAAGTACCTGAAACCAGCATTATAGTTTAGTTATTATGAACCCACCAAACCAATCGCACTTACATGTGATTGAAAAGACTCATGGCAACGCCGAATAACATGTGTGTGATGCCCAAAATGATGGAAATCTTCATTTTGAACGAATTCTGAAAGATGATTTTGTTGCTAGCCAGCTGCCACACCGGATCCATTCCTATAGGATAGGGGTAGCCTAGGAACTCTCCTTTGCCGTCCGCCGGGTCAAGCATGTAGTAACCTGACAATTTGACTGCATCACGGCTACTTATGTTATTTACCTTCCACGATGAGCCGAATATATTCAGCGATTTGGCGAACATATCGTTGTATACTAATCCAGTGTACATAGAGAACGCGCCCATCAGGAAGATAATGTAACGTCCACCAAAGAATATGTTCCAAATCTAAAAGAATATAATTATGATCACAGAGCTTCATTACAATTCATCTCAATAAATTTTTGGAGTAAATTTTTTAGAGAATATATGAAATTATTTGAGTTACACCATAAAATAAAGAAATTATAAAAAAGCAGTATAATTCAGTTTCTGTGGTTAATTTATTGTAAGTGTGGAGTGCCACAAGATTCATGTGTATGAGTTTAAAATATTAATAAATATCCTCATAATAACAGCCAAATAAATATATAATTTATTTTGGTTAATTTCTTTTGTTCTTTCTTCATTTTTCTATAATTGTATTATAAAATTAGAGTAGAATACTTTGAAAATTAGTGTGGAAACCAATATATGCCCCAATTCTAATGAAAATTTTAGTGCAGAAAAAAAAGTTTACTTTCATGTCATGTGTGTGTTTCATCGTGTAAAACAGAATTACGATTAAATGCTTACTTCGTTATCGGATTTCTTTGCCATGAGCGGCTTCTCCTTAAGTATCATCCAAAGACCGAACAGCATCATGAGAGAACCGTGTCCCAAATCGCCGAACATAACGGCGAACAAGAATGGGAAAGTAATAATAGTGTAAGGGGCTGGATTCATTTCACGATACGATGCGATACCGTAGGAATCAATTAGGGTTTGGAAAGCAGAAGTGAATTTGTTCGTATGGTTGTAAGTTGGCGGATCTTCCAGGGTGTCCATACGATTTAGAATCGGAGGAACTGAACTGCCGCTTCTCTCCTGGAAAAGGCACAAATAAGTGTTGGGCAAATTCAATAATACCAATTAATTATACCGTTCCCCTTCTGAGAGCCAATTGGATGTTCTCTAGATCCAAAACTGGGACCCAACACTCAGCGATGAGACATTTCTGAGTAACATCCAAATTGAACAGATTCAGAGTGTGGTAAATGGCTTTGATTTTCCTGACTTTCACGAACCAGTTCTTAATGTTCTTGGCGGCTGCCACCAACACTCTATGACGATGGTCTTGAGTTTGGCCCAAAACCTAAAACACAAAAACTCGTACGAATTTCTCAACGTATTGTTCAGAAATTGCTTACAGTGTTGAGATCTTCAATGCGGGTCATCACGCCCATCGCCATTTCCCTGCGATCAGCGGGCGCTTCAGGACATGGGTACAAAGTAGCTCTGAAACCCTCGCAAATCTTCTTTACCCTTGTCTTGAGCTGGTCACCTTGGAAGAAGATGATGAAAACCGATTTGTATACATTGTCTCCCTAGAAAAACGACAGATACAATATAATTAACTCGTGGATGATTTAGCAATTTACACTTACGGTGGAGGGGTCCTCTAAGGGCGTTTCGATTTCAGCTTGCCGGAGGAATACGTTGCCGCGACAGGCACGCCACAGCATGCGTTCGAATGCAGGGATCCTTTCTCGTAGTATGACGCCGGCGACAAAGCTACATTGATAACAAAACCGTTTAATATTTTTGCAGTGCAGAGAAAGTACGCAAGACAAGAATCTTGCGTAAACTTCCTCACCTTAAATTTAAGAATACTGCTAAAGTTTGAGCACATAAAACATTGCACTTTATTCGGTTAAAAAAATCTGTTGTTCTTACCAGCACACGTTTTGTTAAACAATTTGTAAGTTCGAGATTAAGTTTGTTAACGAAAAAATCTGAAGCGTCAAAAATAATAATAAAAAAATAGTGTGTACCAATTAATTTATGCTAGAAGTGCTCACTAATCTAATAACTACACAAACAGCAGCACAACAGTAATAACAAAAATGAAGCTTTACACTACATCGAAAAACCAAAATTTAATGAGGCAGTGCAACCCGTTTGCTATTAGATTTTGGTTTTTGAACCTCTTATTGGAAATTACAATTAACAGTAACTACTGACCATGGCAAGAACTCCTCTGGTTCAAAGTGTTTTTCCGGAAAACTGTTCAAGTAAAAGATTTAGAAGAAGTATATCATTGAATCGGGACTAAATTTTCGATTAAAAATTTAATCTCGATGGAAAACTAAACGTTTGGATCACTTAAATTATGAATGAACAATTTCAATGACACTAAATACTACAAAATGTTATTTAGGTACATGGTGGTTGGTGGATAGTTGTGTGTTCAATTGATTAGCAGTATAACCTTAATGGGTATTAAATTGTCAAGGCTCAGATTTTATTGTCTATTGACATGAAAAACATAATTAACATTCGACGAAAACACCATTCCACTGAAATCGTGCCGTATAATGAATCAATTACTTTAGTTACAGTCCAATTAAGTTTCCGGATGCTGAGATAAATAAGTACGCTAAAAATATCTGATTGTTTACTTTAGTTTTTTTCCAACATATTTATTTTCATTACTCTGAATTATTAAAGGATTTTCAATTTGTAAATGAAAATTAGTTGTACACATAAACATTCTAAAATTATTTAATGAGTGATTTGTAATGAATGTTATCTTTGCTAAAAAATGCTTATCGTTCTGTTTCCTGTTTCAATGGTCTGGAATTAAAATTATACTGCTAACAAATCTAGTGAAAATGCAAAGGGGTTGTTTGCGTTTTTTGCTGACACTCATCGTAGACGTTACTTATTGTACCAGGTGTTTCACATATCCAGAAAAGGTGAAGAAAAGCAGTCTTAAATGTTCATAGACAATTTTTCTAAAAAGTTGATTATCATAAAACCCATTTTGTTAACTTCTGACTTATCAACGATTTTCATATTCCGTAGATTTTCTTGATTAAATAATCCTGTTTATTTAGTTTTCTTTGTTCAACTGTAAAAACATTCTTTAGGCACTTTTTTGGTAGATATATCAACTTTCGAGGGCACATAAAAATTTCACTTATCACATGAAAGTCGTTGCTAAGCTAAGGGTATCAAATATGATTTTTAAAAAAACTGAACTATGGACTCATTTGCCAGTTTTTTGTATCTTGTCTGGAAATATTTGAATCAGTCATAAATTCTTATTTTAGATAATTTTTAATAATGATAAAAATATTAAGCCACTTCAAAAAAGAAAAATCGAATATAATGTGGTATGTGGTTTATATTTAGAACCACTCATAATGTATTAAAATAAATTTATATATATCTACGTTATGTAATAATTATCAGCTACCTAAAACACTTGAAAAAATACGAGGGGTCCACTATGAACAACAGCAAACTGTCTTACGCAAACACCCCGTCGCCCGACAACCTTTCAAAAATAAAACAAAAACAGAAAAAACAAAAAAATAAAATTACGTGAAAGAAATTGTCGAATAGTAAATCTGAGGCGGTGGATACATACCCCAATTGCACGGGGCCGAGGGTGCTTTGTCGGGCAATAGAGTCGTCACTAATGAGGGCCCTGGTCATAGACTCAGTAGGGTTTACGCCCCCCTCGTGCTGCTCAACAACACAACACATTAGCAAACCCTTGGAAAAGCCACCACACGATCGCCATGACTGCTCTTACTGTTTATTTATTTGACTAACGAAAATTGGGCTATTTTTTATCATTAATTAATTTTCATAAAATATCTCGCAAGCACTTTTTGTTGGAGTTGTGTCCCTTTAATTTGAGTGGATCTTAGTTTTACGTGAAGGCTCAAACCGGTCGATACAAATATGTTTACAATATTCTATTTCTAGTTGAAAGTGGGTGGAAAATGAATAAGAGAAACTTCACGAGCCTTAGCATTATAAACAAGGCTATCAACATTAATTGGTTACTTACCTTCTCTCCAATTAAGCGTTAAACTTGGAAAATTTTGAATTTACAATCCTCCATTCGTTAAAATTTAAATCCAATCCAACAGATAAAACAATAAATTATCCTCTGATTAAAAATTTCGTTAAATAAATGTTATCACTATAATAATACAATATAAGCAATAAATTATAATTCTATCACATTGTATTTTTTAATAAAACTTAATTTATAACCCCTTTGCATATTTATCATATTTTTATAGTCACAACATTATTTTTATCATTAATTAGCTTTAAATACTGTATTAAAGTGCCTAAATAACATTGTTTAATTTATCAAACTGATAACGGTCAAACTGACCCAATTCCCTTACATACTATTGAGTCAATAATGAATGTTGAACATAATTCACATTACGTGTGTAAATTATTGACCACGATGTAAAATGCCTGACGTATTAATAAGTGTAAAGCGTCTAAATGAACAAATTATCACACGTAATTCGGAATCTATAACTACCATGGTGCCTACGTAATGATCGTGATGTGTACAATAAAAACAGTCATGTTATTTGTAAAAATAAATGGTACAAATATAATAATCGTACAAGCGGACACGGCAAAAATATGAGAAAAATACAATAATAAAAAAACACCTAGCATGAACCAACAAGAGCACAATACATTACCGCCATCCAAATACTATAATGAATGCTCGAACAGGTATTTGCTAAAAGCTAGAGTGCAAAAATGTGCGAAAATCCACCACCATGCCAGAAATATTCTTTTAAATGTTAGTATTCCAACGGTGTAAGACAATTCTCGTGGTTAACAACTATTGGGAATTGTCGTGACGTGGTCAAACACTTTGTGGTCGAACTGCAATTATTCCTCCCAATAATTAATCACAAAAATGAATCTTAATAGCAAATACTGACTGTAATACGACCACTCAAAGCACAAATAAAACTGGCATTTTACAAGGGAAAACACTACCACTACATCAACACAGAAAACAATTAAAGAGATATTCCCATAAAAATCATTTTTGACCAACTCACTAATACATGCTGGAACGTGAATGTGTGAGTGCGGATTCCGGAATGATCAGGACTTTATGTTATTTGCAAATTTGTTAGACAATACGTTGTTCTTGTACTTATTTTTGCGGGTATAAAACTTTCGGTGCGCCAAAAGCGTTTTCAGCAAACTTTTGGTGAACAAAAAATTTACACCCCGACAACGATTACAATTTTAAGGGACAAAAATTGGTTAATTTTGCATAATACGACACAGACACAACGCTTGCCTCAAAGTCGTCCGGTACGTCACTGTGTCTGCTATGTAGATATAGTGCTGTAAGAACGACAAGATTTCCTTTTGAATAAACTTGAATTTGTGTGTTTTTTAAGGAAAATCGACGAGGTTTGGACAGTTTATTATCAATATGTTAATATACATAATCATAACATTTCTAGCAATTTTTAAATCTAGCAAATCTAGAAAATATTTGATGATAATTGAAGATTCATTGTAAATTAATTTATCTTTATAAAATCAGCAAAAAGCATGTAATACTTTAATCGATTGTGTTTATTTTGATAATGAATACTTTAGAACTTATTCAGTATTATTCCCCCAAATTTGGGAAATTATTCCTTTCATCATGAAATATATTTTTGCGGCTTGTTTGAAGTGAATGTGGAAATGTTTTCAATATTATTTATTGGTGCTTGTTTGATCAAGATTTATCTTGATTCTTATCTTTCTTTTACAGAAATAAAATAAAAACTCAATGTTAATTATAAAACCTTGGAAAATAAATATGACGTAACTGTAGAGATTTTCAGAGTTGTCAATTGTGTTAAATAAACTTGATAAATTTGATAATGGTTTGTAAATAAATATTAGCGGATTATTCATGTATTATTTACTATTTCAACAACATTAGTTACAGTAACAAGTAATACATTACTACTATTTGACAATTTATTAGGAACATAGTAATTTAAATATCAAACATGTTCACATTCAATCCATATCAATTTTGAGTTAATACCAGAGTTTTAGTCAATTAATTTTCTATTTAAAATGTGTCAAATGCGTTAAGTCAAGATTGATTTATTTGATAATTACTCGTAAATTGATGTATTAAATATAGCAAGCACATTTTAAACAATAATTAATATGTCAGCATAAATTTATTAATCGTACAAATTTGTGAAATAATTTTAAGAATGTCAATTTCAATAGAAGTTGAAGAAAATAAAAGTTTTTTTCTTATTTTTAGCCTCAGGAATAAATCAATTTACCGTGAACACCTTGAAAATTAACTAAATGAGAAAACTAGTTTTGTTGAGTTAAAATTGCTTACTAACAATACTAGTCATCATATCTCTTGATGTTAGACCAATCATGATTTATGTCCACGTAACCGTCACAATTTAACATGTTTAAATTACTACAAACACCATCCAAAATATTTAAGTACTCGAATACTCGAAATGTTACGGGAACACTTTCAAAACTATTTCAATAGAAAAACAACGTCCAAACACTCGCCAATTGTGCTACCAACATCGTGAACCAATATGTTTTATCAAAATGACTAAACAAATATAATAAAAAAAATAGTAAATCATGAAAATTACCCCAATTTGAGGGCTTGTCCGCCCGCACGGAGCCCCTCTTCACCCAACAGGGTAACCTGTTCCTCCTCGCGAGTCGGATCGGCCATCTGGGCAGAGGAGGTCGCTCGTTCAGCCTGGTGACACATTGCCGTGCTCTAAACTAATCCCCCAACCCCTACCAACTACCCCGATTGACCACTGGCTCCAGTCTTATTAATATTATTTTGATTTGGCACAGTTTTACGGATTAGTGACCCGTTTCGGTTAGTCATAGAAGTCACAGAAAGAGGAAGAAGCTCGCGAGCCATGGCGTACATTCAGCTTTGGATGATGATGTTTTTTTGCGAGATGATCGTAGTTGGTTAGTCGGTTTCGTGAAACGGATGGAGCATGCATGGTTTTTCGAGTGCGAATGAATTTTCACGATCGGCGAAATGTATCAAGGACACGTTTATTGTTCAAATTGCGCAAATTATTGTTCCTAGGTGTCCCGTGAACACAATAATTCGTAATGTGAAGCATGTGATGTGATGAGTTTTTGCGAAAGTAGATACACATTTTGTTTATTTAACTAATTAAATTATCGATTAGTCACATATCTGGTTAATTTCGTTTATCGATCAGCAAACATTCTCTAATCGGGTATTATTTATGCAACTTGCTGGGAATCGAAAACAATTCCGAAGCGACACATTTCTCAATTTGTGATTTTATTCAACAAAAACCTGAAATAATCACAACGTTCATCTGGTATCAAGGATAAAATAACAATAGGTGAAAAAACGCACGGCGTCCGAAATTATGGTTAATATTTGTTTATAACATTGTGTAACTATATCTCTTTAATTGCGACTTTAAAACGCCAATTGGTGTAACTGATACTAATGTTAATCACATGAAACTAAATACTTGTAACCTTAAACAAACACCACTTCAGGGTGTTCCACGATAAATTTAGCATCGAATTAAATAATCAAAATGTAATCTACTTTGATGTATGTTTTGGTAAATTTAAAAGTTTTAAATTTATTGACGTGCCATAAAATTTGGCGTAGCGAAAACACAGAAGCCCACTTCGTATTTATTATCATTGTTTGAAATTTAGCTTGTACAACGCATTTTTGCAAATAATAACATGAAAATCATGCAAAGCGTAAATCATAAAAAATAAATAAAATAAAAATGCGGTGCATGCATACCAAATATACATTTATATATAATATTTCTTGGAACCATGGAGGTAGTGATAGAAAAAGGGATTAACAATTAAAAATATACACAAATAAACAGTAAAAATATAAACATGGAAAATTTGTGTTTATATAAAACGAAGTGTGAGCTATAAATAAGTAATAAAGCTACCGGCATGAACGCCAGACGATGAGCTCAAATATAGATACAAAGTGTGGCGTATTTTTAGATCGGGATCTGGCTTAAATATGTCACATTTTTCACGTAATTACTCCGTAGTGAAAATTGCACGAGCAGGACACTAATTGTACATGATAGGAAAAATTCAACCATTGTTGTCGCATAATTCGTGCGCAAACTTCGCTCACAATTGGATTAAATTAAGCAGACAGTTGCGGAGATTTGTTCCCGATGTGCGTCACTTTAAGTCGCTCGATAAATAAATAATTAAACGGAATCGCGACTATTTTTAGCAGCAGGAAATGTTTGGCCGATCGATTGAGTCCCGCACTGCCAAAGAGCAGATCGAGGAGAAATTAAATTAGAAAATCTCAGCTTTAATTGGCTTTAAACCAGTGGTAGAGTCAACAATGAACTGGTAATCTTGCCTTGGACTGACTGAAAAATGTGTGATTGAAGCTAATTTATTAAAACTCGAGATAAATAAGTGCAAAATTGTATTTTCTGTTTAAAACCCTCGAACAACAATTGTGAAAGCTTAAACAATGAACTATATTTAGGACGGAATTATCTGTCTAACAAAGGAATTTGGTAGTGTCGATGAGTTTTGATTTTTTAAGGCTAGTGATATCATTGGAACGTCCTGCCGCAATTTCCAGAAACAAATCTAGTTATTGTCAGTTGTCAACGATGCACTTAAATTATCCACGGGCTCCAAAGATGACCGACTATGGAAATTACAAACTTTATGTGAAGTGGCCGTGATTTTAAAAATAAATACATCCTTATCTGAGCCACTTGAATTTAATAGAAAAGTGTAAAAAATTCATAAACAGATATTGTCCGTTTTGCTTAACATTTGTGGCGCCAATGAGCAGTGCAACGATTTTACTTTAATAATCCAGATAAAGTGTTATACAAGTTGTACCTATTTATGACGCACCGTCACTAAATAAATACCAGATACGGCTGCCAAAACTTATTAACCATTGTTTAAGGTGACGTTAATTGTTGCTTCTCTTTGTGCGGTTTTTCCGTTGGACTCAGAACACACAGTCAGAGTCACGAGACTGTGTTCTTGATAGACGAGTGAAAGTCCAACTCAAAAATTCCGACAACCGTGCTTGACGCAAGATGTTACCGATCCAACTAATATTCACAAATTCGTGTTCTCATCCTTTAACAATTTGTATTACCCGATACATGAATGAAGCAATTAAGATATAATTGTTTCCTGTACAAATTTAATTTGGAGTGTTTATTGAGGTGTAAATTTGTGTAAGCTTTGTACATGTAACTATTCTACAAAATAGAAAATCAACTAAAACTTATATACAAAAATGCATTGCGTTGATTCTGTTATAAATGCATGCGTTATATGCGATTTATCACCGACGATTTCCGTTATATTTTATTTATAAATATTGTCGTTTTTCATCTTCCGTTTTGTGCTTTTAATGAATAGTGTAGTGAATGTCGGAAAAACCTCAACCAAAGCGATAATAAATAAATTTGTCGACGCGTTTATGGCAATGTGAAACCAGGTTGTAATAAAACAATTATTATATAAATAACCCCCCCAAATATATCCTGCTTTGACCGCTGAAATGTCTTACTCAATGCAAAAAATGTTAGTAGTTTTAAAATTACAAAAATAAATCAAAATACAAAATATTTAGCCAAAACAATTTTAAATATAACACATTTCTCAAAATCACCAGTAATTCCCTAATTAATGCAGTTAAGACAAGAAAAGGGTGAACATACAAGGTATAGGGTGTACATGGTGGTTTCACAATTAATTAGGGAACGCCGGTTCATAGATTATTATATAAAATAAGTAAAAAACCATGCAAAATTAAGATGCTGTATTTAATACTGGTTAGAAAGGAAAACTAGCTTTTAATCCAAACCATTTTTGACTTACAAAAAAAGGAAATGGTCAGTTACACGTCTTTGTATTTGTTCAGATGATGAGTTGGAAAAATGGTCCTAACATATTAAAATAAATTCTATGTAATACTTATTTTAAACGTTAGACCGAAGCATTAATAAGCTGTGTCAACAATTATTAGCAACACGTTTAATTCCATTCAGTTCAGTGATCTTTATGCCATGCCATATGTACATAATTCATTTGCTACTTTGCTTATTAATGTTTTACTAATCAAAATATAACACTTTTTATATTTTGATTATTTCTCCATAAAATGTTTTTCAATAGCAACATCAAATAACAAAAACATTTAAGTTTTTTATTGAACTGGTATCACTGGTAATTAATAGTATTTATCTGAAATAATAAATTTTATTAAATACAGCATCTTTTAAGATCAGGGCTTTAAAAATAATCTTGGCAATTTTATTACAAAACATAGAACATTCTGAATGGGTCTTAATAGTAACATAACATTAGTAATCACCATTTATACCACAATAGGTTAGGTTTCGAACAACAATAAAACTGACCTGATAATTACTAAGTGTATGTTAATAAAATGTTTTGTAAAATCATGCTAGGTGGACCATAAATTTAATAATATATCCAATAATGGAAGTGAACTGAAAAAACATACCTCATCGAAGAAGACTTGAGTTTTACGAAGGATCTGTTTCAGCTCAGTCAGTTCCAAGAAATTTCTCTTCAGTGCCTCAGCATTTTGGTTGACCTCCCTCAGTTCATTCTCCAACTTCTCAAAAGTGGCCTGTCAAAAAAAACACACCCCTGTTGTACTGCACACCCATTGAAACATATCACATCAACTCACCTCCAGGTCAATCATTTCCCTTGGTTGCGGCGCCTCCGGATTCTCCCCCGTGTCCAACATGGGAATCAAATCCTTCTTGATCTCCTTCTCCAGATACCGCAGCTTCCTCTCCATCTCGTCGCATCGTCTCACCTCGTTGACGAACTTCCTTTGGAACACGTTCACGTCCGGGTTGAGCTGCACAAATCATCCCCCCGTCATAACGGTCCACGTATACCAATGTAATAGTAACTTACATCTCTGAATTGCACAAGACCCAACTCCCCCAGCTCCGACACACAAGCATATGCCGCCTCGCTCTGCAAGAAGAGCTGGCAGAGCGTCATTTCGGCGCTCCGGAATAGGGACCCCATCGTTTTGGCGTTAGCGACGTTACTGCAGAACGAAATGGTTTAACATATGACGATATTAGATTAATGGGATTGGGACACACACAAACGATCAACACCCCAACGTGGGCTCGACACGAATGTTCGTTCGGTGCGATGTATGGCGCAGGTGCCCTAGCGGGGCTTGCGCACACATCAATTGAACGGTATTGACGGATTGTTGAGTCCATTTAAAAAAAGGTTTTTTCGAAATTAGCGCTAATTATCGGTATTTACATGATTTTCTAAGCACTTTGCAAGTTTATTTGTTTATTTTTTCGTTGTTTTTAACAGGTTGTTAATTTATCGCTATGGTAATTGTCTGCCGTTTGTTTTGAACAGTGTTGTAATATTTGATATAATTTTATAAATAAAATATGTTATTTTTAGTAATAATAATTCAGTAATTAATGTTAAACACATAATACAAGTAAGTAACATGGTCATAATTACAAATTACTTTATAAACTTTGGCTTATTTGTCGTCTAATTGACTTAATAAAATAAGTATTAGATGGAAAGCTTATCAGAATATGTTTGTTTTTGATGTCAGAGAATAATTGGTAGTGGTGACTACTTAGATGAGGAACAAATGATATTATTGATACACCGTTAATATTAAGAAATATTTTTTTTTGTTTTTATTCTTTAAAATAAAATATAACTTAATATTTAAGTACAGTTAGAAAGGTAATATGTTGTTAAACTGACAATTAAATAAGTAATTAAAGTAGTTTTACATTAAATTTTAATGAATATTTTGTGTGCAAGTTCTCCAGAGGCACATTTAAATCACCAATTCGTTTCTTAAGTAAATCTTGAATATTTCAATTTGCTTACAATATGTGCGCATGCGCTTTCATCTCGAGATATTGTTTCAATAGTAAGGGAGCTGAGGCGTGCCTCTGGCCCATAAGATTACTTCAAATACCGACACAAACGAAGTTCCCCAATATTGCCGATTGTTCAGTTTCAAAAATTGTTTGATGTATTTAGTGGATTTAGTCGTGGAAAGTTTTTTAGTACTTTTTATTATAATTTGGCGTCAGTAATAACATGAAACAATTTATTAACATATGAAATTCCATTGATGTGGTGGATTTTTTACTAAATAAACAAGTATTTTCAGTTTAAATAACTATGCTAAAATATTTATTGTTACAGCATTAAACCGTCCAATTCCTAATTTAAATATTTTAACAGATACGAAAAGGGTAGTGAATATATTTGATATAAAAGGGTTTACATGACAAAAGCACTGATCATTCAAATTGAATGTTGTTAATTATGCGTAAATAAAAATAAAATAATGTTTTTGCATTTTTTATTCTACATATAATGTGCCTCACCATACTCAAACATCATGAGCTGCCACTGATAATTGGTTAAATAAAATAATTTTCAAGTCGGTGACATTAAATATTATATAAAATAAATGTGTGATTAGAAATTAGCCAACCTTGGGGAACAACCGCAGCAAAAGCCAAAGAAATACATAAATTCAATTTGTATGTGCATTATAAACCTAAAGAACCTTGAGCGATAAATTAATTGTTTTATATTACTGGTTTTGTTTTTAATTTGAGGCTGCCGAATTTAAAAGCTGACTGTGGGTTTACCCATTGTTATTGTTCGATACTTGTCTTTCGTTAAATTATTTCTTTCCCCAAACTGTATTATTAAAATCCAGAAATTTGTTAGTAATTACATATCACAATAATAACAAAACATGTATAAATCCATTCATAAAATTAATGACGTACTTGTTATGAAACCAATTATAATCCATAAGATTAAAGTTTATATTGTAACAGAATAGTTATAAGAATAAATAATCTTCATTGAAAAAAAAAATGTTTTAATTTTTTTAACTAAGCTTGACGTTTACATTCAAATGTTGCAACTATAAATCGAATTACCAATTGGCTGTGGTCTGTTTAGTAATTAGATTTCACTCGTGATTCGTACTCTACTTAATACCAAGGCAATTCAATGTATTAATATTGACAATTAACATATTTGCACTATTAATGAGTTTCTTTATATTAAACAAACAGTTTTTGAGAATTTAGAGTATATATAATAAGAAATATTTTTGAATATCTCACTAATCCCATTTTAATTTTAAATAAGGCCAAAATGATTCATTTTTCTAAGTAAAATGTGAGTAAATAAATAAACAAAGGAACAAACAAACTTATAACTTACTTTTCTAATTCCCCCTTCATTTTTGTATAAGTTTCACTGCATCGCATTCACCTTGGATATTAGTAGTGTGCTTATCGCGAGTTCGCGCAATACTAACAGGTATTTTGTATGGCATAGACTTAATATTGTTTAAACAGGTTGTAAAATTCACGCAAATCCAGTCACATTGTTGTATTAGTGCGCGCGTTCGTAGTTTTATTATCTATAAATTAGGATCCAATTTTTGATTTCTCAGAAAGGTAATGTTAAATTTATTTTTTAAATGCGTTAGTTATGGTTATTTATGACGAATAAAATAAACAAATATGTTCTTATTATATGAATTTTACTTCATATTACTTTGTAATATATTTTCAAAGAAACAATTTCCCTCTAATTCTTACTTGTTAAAAATTAAGAAGATGAAAAAATAATATATAATAAATATAATTTATAAATATAATGAACTATTCCAAATCGGACATTTTATGGGGGTGTCCCGTTTTCAGTTGGGCCACTTATTATTATATTCCAGAATAATAATATTTGTATCGCAATGTTATGATATTCAATTACATTATCTCACACATGCACTGAGTGGCTAATTATGTCGCACTTATTGTTCTATTTTAATGTGATTATTACAAAGCATTTTATAAATTTAGACTCTCAAAAAATGTCTAGTTCATTAAATGAATTGGTAACTAAGCGTAAAATAAATCTATTATTTTGTTAATATCGTTTCTGTCATTTAGACAGGTGCAAAATCTTATGCTGTAATTATGTGTCAAAATTTACGTTGAGCCCCATCATATTTTAAGCGCTTCCTAATCCAAAATGGATGTAAGGGACGTGCTGGATTCATTTGGCGGCCACAGCTCTAAAAGGAACCATCCAAGGACTGACCTCATAACGAAACCACCCAAAAAGTTGCACCCTGTCCAAGACAAACAGAGGCCTAACGCGAAACTACCACAAGAGGAAAACAATTGGATAAATGATCTGTTCAACGAACTGAACGAGGTTAATACGAAACCGCAATCCAGCAAAGGCACGAAAAAGAAACTATGTCTGGAGCCTGACCTTTTAATCCGTTTGGAGGAGTTGCATACAATAATAGGAAGTACTATAGAAAAAATAAAGGGTGGTAATAACATTATCGAGGTGGAGCCTTCTGAGGAGTCAGTAAGTGTTTCTGAGGAGTTTTATTGCGGCCAAAATGCCGCAGTTAATAAACAAGATACCGGTAATCCAGCAAAAAGAATAATAAATCCGTTACAGAACAAAAGTAATTTTGGCATGATTGATGATCATAAAAGTTGTATTTGTGATGGAGGCTCCAGAGAAAGAGCACGAAAAAGCGACAACGTGGCACGCCTAAATCTTGCATCGTATTTGATGGAGGGACATACCAATGGAACTCACGAAATTGATATACAACAGTGTGGAGATTTTCGGCAATTAGAGAGCCGTAATGCAATGGTGCCTAAAAGGAGATCTTCTTGTCTGGACATTTCGAAATCGTTCAAACAAAATAGAAATATATGCATTATAAATCATTCAGTGAATAGCCCCCACGAATCCATAAGGATAGAAGTGAAAGATAATGAGTGTAATAGACCACAAAGTTGTCCAAAATATCTTCCTTCTAATTCCACTATAGATGAGAACGGTTTTGGAGATGAAAAACCTCTATCGTCTGTCTCTTCCACTGTTGTCAAAGATATGCTTGCACGATGTATGAATGATTTGAAGAAGATACATAAGTATTTTGCACTAAAAGAACTTGAAGAAAATAAGTGTTGTGGTGATGAGACTTGTAAAAAGTGTGGAAAAGCTAAAAAAGTACAAGAAGAAGAAGAAGAGGTATGTGTTAGTTATTAAATAGTGATCGAATTATTAATATACTTCTGAAATTTGTATTTGTTACTAGTATTGTGGGGGATGTGTTTTAGGTACCACCTGAAATCATAGCAGAAGAACCTGAAATGAGAAGTAATAAATCACAACACAGCCAGGGAAGCAAAAGAAGCCCGCCGAAGAAAAAAGAACGGGACCTGGATCAGGAGAGTAAACTAGTGATATCCATAAAAGGCACAGACGAAGAAAAGGACGTAAAAATCATCATTCGCCAGTGCTTAGACTGCAAACGAGCAATCACACAATACAACGACAACCGTAACATAAACGTAACCGATCCTATATCAACCAGCATTCATGATCTCTTGTCGATTTTGAACGAAAATAAATCGAATAGAAGGAAGGGCGAGGACCAAAAAAATCTGGACGTTTATAATGTAAGTACTCCATGCAACAGCAAGAGAAACTTAGACGATTGTGAAGTTAAATTGGAGGATGATGGACACATTTGTCTTTTGACGAATGAAGGACAAGAATTTTTTATTTCTCTGGATGAAAATTCTAATCAATTGCCAGAACGATTACCTGTAAAATGCTTAAAAAAGGTTGCATTTCCAGAGAAACAAAGGAAGTGCAGACCTTTTCTGAAATCACATGTGTGTTCTTCCTTAAATTTCAACGTGACAACTGCAGACACGAAGTTGAGATACAAGGGTATTGACCATCCTAAACCCAGCATAGTGGTGCAGTTGAGGGAAATTGGTGTAAATAATTTATTGTTAGCCAGCAAACCAGCAAAATGCTGTAGAAAAGCGATATTGAATGAAAGAATGAAGAGGTCCATGCCTTATGCAGCCAGTCTTAAGTCTTTGCCATTGGATGAAAAGGATATACGGATGATCCAACAGGCAGTGAAAAATAAAATTAAAAATACCAATGGTCCGATACAACATAATGGCGAGGCTGAGAACACTTATCATGTGTATTATTTATTTATCCAGAGTACTAGTCACAAAGGGGGCGATAAAGATATTTCTGTTGAAAAAATAAATGAAATTAATAAATTAAGTTATTATGTGCATCTAGTAGATGATATTAAATATGACAGCAAAAAGGAATTTACTGTGATGCATTTTTCAACTGATATCAAGAACATTAAAGACTTCTTTAATTATTTTATTTACTTAGATGATATACATTATCATGATAACAGATATAATGTACTGTATTTCATCAATTTCAATGATAACAAAGCAAAAAAACCTGTGAAGAACCAAGATAAACCAAAGAACAAATCTAATGATTCTAAAATTCCAGTTTTGGCAACCAGGAATGATAATTTAAGAGGTCAACGAAGGAAAAGCCTCGAAATAAACAGAAATAAGAATAGTAATTTAAAATCACCTACTTTGTCTCTGTCCAAGAGGAGTATTGTTTCACCCAGGGTAACGAAACTAATATCAAACGAAACTTGTAAAGCTGGTAGTGCAAAGAAGGGTAAATTTTTACCTTTATACCTCTTTAAAATTATATAATTATATTTTATTTAGATTATTTAAGAGATGTTACTACAAATGTAAACTCTAAAATAAAAGTTACCAAACCCTTAACAACTAATATACAAGTACGTTCTGTAAAGGGTGGAAAGAAAGGTATAACTGTTACAAATTATATTAAGAGTGGGAAAACATTTAATATTTTAGAGAACATGAAGGATGATAATTTAAATGTTACAAAAATAAATAAGAACTTATCCAATGTTAATAATCAACGTAGTGACAAAAAGGACTCTTGTTTGTTATCGAGTTCAACAGAAAGAAAATATATAATTCCAGCAAACTCTGTCAAATTTCGAACGAATTCTCCTGAGAGTAAATCTGAACTCTGTAAAATTTCTCCAGAAGACTCTTCCATTTGTAATTCAAACCTAGGTAACTTTATAGTACCAATAAAATGCCCATTAAACTTTCTTTTTTAGAAACTATGAAGGAGTATGACATTGCAACAACCCAACTGCAAAAATTTAAGAGTTATTTTAATGTTAGCAAATACTTTTACCAGATCTTCAGAGTTAATCAACAACATTTTCTAGGTAGATTCGAATGATAATTTTAAAACTAAACATTCGCCCACGAAGGGTTCTAAGGACGATGAACATATCTCTAACAGAAGTGAAATATCGAACATTTCTTTGAATTCTCGCACTTCATTTCGAAAGAGAAAAAAGAAACGACAGTACATGTGTAGTAGATCGAGATCTGCGCAAGGAATTGACTGTTCTACAGCTTCAGCAACATCCGTTGAAACTGTTCAAGAAGTGAAGAAAAAAACGGACGAAAGTGCTTTATTTAAAGATAATGGGCGGGAATTCATTATGAATTTTTTGAAGGAATTTAGCGGGAGAATAAAGCAAAATTTTAAAAATTGTGAAAGTTCCACTACATCTTTTCCAGCTATTAAAGAAATGAAACAGTTAAGCACGAACAATGTTTTGAAGCAAACTACCAAGACTCAGCTAAGTAAGAGTGACATCAAAACTATTGAAGATATGCTTCTGAAATTTCTGAAGAATTTTGGAGAACAAGTTCATGAAGATTCGGCCTTCCATACCATGAATAAACTTGTTAATAGTTTTGTGAAAAAACGTAGAAATTTTAAAGGTATTACACATTTTATTTAGTGATAAAAAGTAATTTTATTTCTTTGAGAAGTTAGTAATAACCATTAATGAAATGTTAATTTATTATCTTTCTTTTTAGATATATCCTCACCAAAAGTTTCTCAACCTAATGTGGATGCCTATATTGAAGATGAAGAAAGGAACTTTATTCAAATTCAGCAACCGTTGATGAAAACCATACAAACCGATCCATCTATCTTCCAAAGAACTATATCATTACAAGTTCTGTTATTTGATGGGATTTGCGAAAATTATTCGTTTCAAGTTTGTCCTAAACAAATATCTGGTATTGCGAGTAAAGATAAAAATGAAAGCATGGTGAATGACAAAAGTGTTTTGTCGTATTACAATTTTAAAATATCTGAGGAAATTTTACCTCCAATGGCCGACACAATTTGGGAATATGGAGAATCTTATACTGGCTGCGAGTCCACCTCTATTTCTCAAGTCACACTGAATGAAAGTAACAAAATTGTAAAGAGTCGTGAGTCAACAAACTGTTCTTGTAGAACGAATCAGGAATTTATAGTATTTTGCAATAGTGACCCACCTTCATATTTAAAATCAAAAAGATCGAATAATTCAGCTGCAACATCGAGTATAAATAATTTACCCAGATTGGCGAA
The DNA here is from genome assembly GCF_024364675.1 of Aethina tumida. Classification (NCBI taxonomy): domain Eukaryota; kingdom Metazoa; phylum Arthropoda; class Insecta; order Coleoptera; family Nitidulidae; genus Aethina; species Aethina tumida. The sequence goes on along the minus strand of NC_065437.1, from coordinate 13,544,765 downwards.
TTATACATTCCTAAAACAAAATAAATCAAGTATAGTTTCAATGGAAGGTGAGTAAAAAAATATTAAATGAAGTATGTTGGTAACTGTGTAATTACTTTACAAGACGTCAAAGTCAAAATGATATTTTATGCTTTCTGCTAGTAAAGTTTTATCATCATATTAAACATGTAAAAAGAAATAGTAACATTCCACATTCCTAAATAACATCAAAACTGGGATTTTCGGCTGCAGCGGAATATACAATCAAATCATGACAGGTTTGTTTATTTTTATATTTCTTCAAACGGTTTATAGTTCTTACCGTTATTTAATATTGCTTCTTAATCAAAATTGAGAATTCTAATGCAATTGTGCTGTGATTCATAATATGAGTGTTTCAAATAAGGTAAGAATAATTAATAAACATCTATCTAACATATAAATATTGTTCTTTTCAGAATCTGATATTTTGTGTCAAAGCTGTGGCCAATTATACATCTCGAAAAATTCCGAAAATTCTTCTGCATCTTTTACCAAACATTGCGTTTGTTCAGATTCTGTTGAAAATATCAAAATAACCTTCCATGAAAATAAATTAGCTGACATACATCAACGAATAGAAATTATTATGCCCGTTGAAGTTGAAAAAGACAAATCACTAGATTATTTTAAAGAGGACCAAGATCCTATTAAAACACCGTCCAAACAGGAATCAATAACTGAAAGTAAAAAACGTACAAGCAGTTTACTTAGAAGGCTTAAATCGTCTAAGACTTCTGAAAACAAATTTGGGGCTGTCGATGAAACTGTCGAAGAAACTGTCGATGAACCTCCTCCTTCCTCCTCACCCGATCCAGATGAAGGAATAGAGAATATTAATACTGAAAATGAGGAAAAAACTAATTCGATAGAGTCTCTTCCACATGAAGCTTTTGGAGAAACACAGGAACCTATTTCCACCATGAACAGTGGAACTCAAAATGAACCACCCATTGATTCCGATGTTAGAGAAGACGTTTCAACAATCACCGACAAGAAACCTTCTATTGATAGTGCCGATGTTAAAGAAGACGTTTCAACAACCACCGAAAAGAAACCTTCTATTGATAATCCCGATGTTAAAGAAGATGTTTCAACAACCACCAAAAAGAAACCTTCTATTGAAAATCCTGATGTTAAGGAAAACGTTTCAACAACCACCGAAAAGAGTCCTTCTATTGATAATGCCCATGTTAAAGAAGACGTTTCAACAACCACTGAGAAACAACTTTCTATGGATAATCCCGATATTAAAGAAAACGTTTCCACAACCACTGAAAAGAAGCCTTCTACTGATAATCCAGATGTTAAAGAAGATGTTTCAACAATCACCGAAAAGAAACCTTCTTCAGTGTCACAACAGCTGGAACAAAATGAGAACAATCAATTAGTTCCCTATGTATCTAAAGACAATTACAGTCAAATCGATTCCATAGATGACCTGAATGAAGGTAATAAAAGTGTATCAAAACAAGATGCTATTTCAAAGAAATCACATACATCGGACAAAGGTACTGACAGTCAATTAGTTTCAGTAAATCAACAAACTGACAAGGAATCATCAAATAAATCAATCTTAACAAATAAAGATGCACGCCGTAACTCCTCATGTCCCAAAACTGATATGAAAAGTGAAGGCCAACAAACTTTGTGCAAATGTGGTAGAAAAGATCAGTTTCCTTGCGAATACTGTCTGGATGAGTATAAAAGGTGTAAAGAAAAACAGAAAACAGAAAGAGGTTGTGGTTGTGATAAAACGTTTGAAGACAAAGCTGACGATTGTCTTAGTAAGTGGTGTATTCTACCGACATTAGGAGGTAAACCAAACAAGCACAAAAAATGTGACCCTCCTAAAAAACCTTCCAAGGATGAAAAATGTGAGGATAGTTTAAAAGTTTCTAAGAATGAAAAATGTGAGGATAGTTTGAAATTGGAAAGACCAGATAAGGACAACACCGATGAAGTATGTCCGTGTTGCAATGGTTGTATGACAAGTGAACAAAGTGAACATTTTAAGAAGTGGTTAGAGCAATACACCCGGCCACAAAAAATCAAATGCGATGGTGAGAATAAAGCGGAAAATAGAAACAATTGTAAAAGTAAACATTTGATAATTGAACAAGATGAATCAAAGTCTAAATATCCATCTACAGACGATGAAAGGAATAAACCGCCACCGGACTGCAAACCTCAAAAAATTAAACCAGAGAAGAAAAAGAAAAAGAAAAAGAAGGAAAGGAGAAACTCTTGTGAAGATGTGGTTTGTCCTCATTGTATGGGTTCCATCACGTTAGAAGAAGTGATAGAAAATTTGAGCGAAACTGCAATTTACGAAGAGGCAATTAAAGAGAATGGAGATCTGGATGACAATAAGATTTGCATATGTGAGATGAATCACGGGAATTTAGTAATGAGCTCTTTGTCACGTGGTTTAAAGGATCAAATTATTAATTTTGATCTTAACAGTACTCCAACAAACGAAGAATTAAACGAATCAGAAACAATTTATGCAATTACAAAAATTAAATTTGATGAAATAAATGAAATGCGCATCGTTGACGTCAAACCTTTGGAGAGCGATGGCGTTTTTATGCTGCAGAAACAGAGTTTCATTAAAAATCCCAGTTGCAAATAGGATAACAATAAATCATCATTAATGTTACAATTAAAAGTGCATATTATTAATAAAAAAACGAATGCTTATGAGTTTTTCTAATGAATAATTATTTATTATTACGTTTTAAATAATCAACTAACTTTCTTTGTTTTTAGGTGAGTTACTTTGTCAAAAATGTGGCCATTTTAAGAGTCCTTTAGAAGCAGCTTCCATGACAAAACTATGTACATGTGAAAACGAAATCCCTCTTAATAATCAAACACAAATAGTAATGACTGTTTCAAATCCTCCAAAGCAAACTTCCTCTTTATCGGATAGTGGTCTTTACACAATCAACTATGCAAATAGAGGAAATACTGGAGCGCAACAAAATAAGGGAAGAGAACTAAAAGCCATAGAACCACCACCAAATCGAGAGAGTGAAGGGAAAGCATCAGAAACACTTCCATCAAATAAACAAGATCATGAAACTCAAATACAATCGCCCCAAAATAAAACTGGTAACACAAAAAGTGATCAACCCACACAATCAGATGAGACAGAGCAAACTGAAAAAATACCAGATCATTGTAAATCAGAAAAGGAAGTACAAAAAACTGACAAGACTGAAATAAGATTTAAAACTTGTCCACCTACCAGACATAAAGAGATTCAGTGCTCTTGTCCTAAAATTAAACTACCGTGCGAATATTGCTCAAATGCGTATACTAAACAAAGAAAAGATGCTTGTAAAAAAGCAAGGTGTTACGATAATATCATGAAGCTGTGTCTGCTACCCACGATATCAGTTATAAAAAAATTGACCGGTGTTGACAAAGATCCAGCCGACAAATTGTGTCCACATTGTAAAGGTAAAGTTGACGAAGCAAAGGCGAGTGATGAAGACTCTCTTCGCAATTTGAAATCATGTCCTGACGAAACGCCTTGCAGAAAGGGCAGTGAAACTGATTCATCAAAGCGTCGACGTCATACATGTTCTAATGTTGATTGTAAGAAAAAGAAAACTGAAGATTCATCGAAGAAACGTCATAAATCACATCACTGCGATCAACCACAAGCTTACGCCAGTAATGTGATCGTCAATCGAAGGGAAATAAACGGTGGTAAACAAGACGTTTATGACTTAGATTCAATTATTCGAGAGCTGGACAATTTTAAAGAGAAATGTAGTAGTGAGAAATTAAACAAACAGTTATTAAAAGATTTAAGGAATGCTAACTGTCGCGATGTCTTGTATTTAACTGAAAAAAATTTGGATGGCACCAAATCCGAAAATACATTTTATGCTGTAACTAAAGTTAATGTTATAAAGGAGAGTGATGAGGTAAAAATTGTTGCAGTCGAACCAGTTTTTAGGAAATTATTACAGTGTGGAATTGAAAGAAATGTTGTTAAAAGCAAATAAAGTTTGGAAAAATTTTAGTCAGAATATTATTTCTTATTTATCTTAAAAAGTCTTCAATGTTCAAAAAGGGAGTGTTAAGGAAAATGACTGATTATATGGTTCAAAAATAAAAATCGGGGTTAAGAGGTCTAAGTTTTATTAAATATGTTAAAAACATACAATAAATACATATGAATGTGTATGAGTGCATATGACGTATGTTTTTTATTACAAGTTTACGATTACATATTTGCTAAACCAAAGTTCAGCACTTACAAAAAATGATCTGTAACTGAAACTGTATATCTGCATATCAAATGCCAGTTCTATGTAAATAGTACCTTTCTTATGTACACAGCACTATTTGGTTTTTTTAACATATAAACGAATACATTCTTTGAATATAATTTTCTTCTACAACTATTAAAAATAATATTTTGTATATTATCTAACTTATTAAACTGGACATCAAAAATCACATAAATAATTTCTAATTTAACAATTATTTCAATATATCTAGTACATAAATGCATAATATTATGTTTTAAAGACGGCACGAACATGAAGCATGTGGCATTGTAAGTACTATTTCTACCTAAATCCAATCAGCATTAAATCAAGTACTAAATGAAATTATACAACTAAATATTGCATCACTTAATTAAAGTTTTTATGCTTTTAAACCTCAGCAATCAACACAAACTATTGTGTGAAGTGTTAGATTGATGTTGCTTAATGACACAATTTTGATTTAAAAATACTAAAAGAAATATAAAAATGAATTATATACAATAATAAACTTTAAGAAACACAACTAAAACAGTATCATGTATAAAAGTTAAAATTAAGGTAATGGCAACTGTGGAATGTAAGTATCTTAAATGTAAAGCATTTATTTAAAAAATAAAACGATATTGCCTACTACACTTTATACCCATAATTTGAGGTATATAAAAATGAAATATATTATATTACACAGACTCTAACATCAGGAAGTTTTTATTTAATATAAAAAATATGAAAGCCATATAAAGTAAGTTAAAGTAACAGGCAATATACTAGTTTTCGAATGGGGCTTCAACTAGTTAATAATCATCTTGGTGATCTGCGCTACCCTCGATATCCTGGCTCACATCATCACCATCTTCGTCATCACTCGACTCTGCCAAATTGTTGTTTGTCTGCACCGCCGTCTGTTTAGAGATTTCGTTCGCTGTGTTGATTATGGATTCTAAAAACGATGCAAATAAGTCCTTTTTGGGTGTGGTGAAAACGATATTCACTTACCGCAATTTGGTTTGGAATGAGTGCGCGTGTTGGCAAACTCGACTCCATGTTTGTCCACGCACCAACACATTCCTATTGCGTTGTGGCATTGTACGGGTTTGTAGTATCCTTGGCTGTCGCAATCCGGCACGTAAACTCCTACAAACAACGTATTAAATTCAAATAAAAATAAGACAACTAATCTAAAAAACCTAAGAGATCTGGAGTGATTTTGCGTTTGACTGCTGCGCAAGGTCTCTCCGTCCTCTGGAAGCATCTGCACCATTCGGAAGGTGTGACCACCACGTCTCTGTCCACGTCGCACTGTTGCAAGAAGGGTTTGAGACACACCTCGCTCTGGTCGTGTTCCAAATCGTACAGTTCCTCCAAAGACAGTCTCGAATCACCATTGTTGTCCAAGTGTTGGAACATCCACCTGACTTCCGTCTTGCAAGCTGGAGGGAAATGGGCTGCAACAATTACCGGGTCAGTGAAGGTTGAGATGTTGTTCAATACCAATTAACCTTTTGATTTGTTTCTGGGCCTTCTTCGGTTGGACGAGTCCTGCATGACGACGGAGAACCAATCGAGCAGACGGTTGCCCATGGCCTGCAGGGCGACTGGTGAACATTGTTTAGACGCTGGAATGGTCGGGTCAAACGATCCGATTGGGTTATTGTAAATTTTATTGTCGGTAACTTCATTGTAGCCCCGAAGACGCTCTTTGTCGTCCGTGTACAGGATGTTGTTATTGTCCTAAAACAAATTTAATTCATACTGTTTCCACTTATGAGAAATCGATAGTTACAAAGGATGAAGCAATTACAAGACTTCAATCCTTTTAAAATACTTAAGACAGCTTTTATAGTTAGTCGTAGTTAATGATAATTTAATTAATTTAATTTTTGTGTATATATTAAATGCCAGAGTCAAAAAATTTTAATGGAGGTTTAGGATTTTGTTGTGGTTTAAATGCATCAATTTTGAATCATAAGTCGACATTGTTTATGACAATATTATTAATGATTGACGCAATAGGTTTTTTATGGTGTATATCAATTATATCCATATACAATTGAAATCATCAGATAAACGTCTCAATAACTTTGATAGCATCAAGATAATTCCGACTTAAGTCTGGTTATTTTACGTATACAATGTTAATCTTTCTAAGGATTATTGGATATAAAAGATATTTTATCATTTTGTGTACTTTACGTGGGGTCTTAAAATTTTTTATATTTTGTGTTTTTATATATTATACTTTTTGGTTGAATTGTGATTAAATCATGTAAAATAAAACAATAAATAAATCTGCATTTATCACTCAAAATGAATTATTGTTTGTAATAATTCGCATAAAACAGGTTTAGAAAAGATTTACAGTTGGGAGAAATACAACAAATGATTATATTTTAGTTTTCAAAATTTGTCAACTGCGATTTATGCACTGTGTAAACCGATTAATGAACGCATTTTTGAATGGATCGTGGACATATTTTATTTAAACAACAGAACAATTTGTTGCCGTAAATTAATCAATAAATATTTGGATTAACCCAATTTTAAATAATTATAAAAAATTTAATTATAGCAACGAGGGTTCAAGTTAATTGTAAGAAAATATTCAAGGGAGAAATTCCATTTTTAGCACAATTTTCCAACCTTTTTTAACGAGCTGGGGCAAACAATTTAACAAAATAAATCCTCCGAAAGCTAATAATCTTATAATGAGGCGAACTTACCTAACTACCATCCACGAGGCACTTGATATTTTTATAATGTTTGCCCTCGCATTTTAGACCTTTTACACTTGCGAGGATTTTCGTTGCGGTGCTTTTGTCTGCTTTGCACTTTCCTTCTAAGTGGCTTAGTTATAGCGAGAGCCGTTCAATACATATACCAACTTTTTGTGTCTGTACAAATGATATCTTCGAGCCTAGTTTTGCATATAAATAACATCAATCGCTCACGTTGCTCCTTCACTTTGCAAGTTATTTTTGTATATAATGTGAAGAAATTCGTTTCTTTACATTACGGTAAGCTTGGATGTCTAGACATTCATGAAAAGTAACTCAAATTTTAGAGCAATTTACGTTACATATAAAAGGAGTTTTTTGTGCCCCAGCTATATATTTTTGTATAATCCTTACCAACGGAATTCTTGATTTAATTAAACCAACCAATTATAAGTTTTTAATCTATTTTCACGTAATTATAGAAATTGGAAGGTTTGTCTTCAAAACGGTTTACCTTCTAACAAACCAAACGGTCCGCAACTAAGCATAACAGATCGTGATTCGAACCACCAATACCTAATGGAACGGAACTCAATTAAATTGCGTCCCCCAATTCATTGGTTTATTTCGTTCATGGTAAATTTTCCGCTCGCACTCACCTTATTGTACTTGGTATACTTGATGTACTTGTAGTGTTTGTTCTCGTACTTGAAGTCCTGCGGGGTGAAGGTGTACACGTCGGATTTAAGGGACGGAGGCTGGGCCGGTTTCGCGCCATTAATGGAACCCACCGCCGTTCCGCTTTTATCCAAAGTGGCTTTATATTTATTCATGAACGAGTTCAATCTCTCAGACTGTCGCTGCTTTTTCCTGAGGTGCGCCTCGTTCTCTGCAAAAACAAAAACGAAAAAAATAAATGGGGGACGATCAGCCGGATGCGAGACGTCGGACCGCTCTTTCACGATGCGTCTTCGGGCGCCCCGATATTGTGGGCGAGTGGTCGATTGGGTTAAATTGCCGCGTCTAATAGGGCCAAGGGGGAGAAATTTCATTCACTGAATACGTACTGTTCAAATTAATTTATTTATTCGGAAATTGGATTAGTTTAAAATTATTATTGAAATTATTATTTTTTTAATATAATCATTTTGCACAATTAAAATATTTAACATTTAATAAAATAAATTTATAACTTATTATATTTATTATTTTTATGCTTGATTTTAATATTTTAATTTACTAGTTCAATTATTGTAGTTTAACAGGTATTCAATTTTAAGGAATATTGAATTGTAAATTTGTGTTTTGGAGAATGTGTAGAAAATTTTATAAAATGTTTAAACTAATGTTATTATTATATATTTTAAGTAATTTTAATCCTTCAATCTATAATAACATAATTGTTTAATTTATTGTTAATATTATTTTATTTTAAAATCAATCAATTTAAATTCTAAATTAATTTAAATAATAAATAACAATAGATAATAGATAATAAAAACAGAAAACATAACAATTTTAGTATGTTAAATAATTTAAATATTTAAATACATATTTATTGATTTTTTATTTTACAATTTTTTAATAGTGCAATTAAATAATATTTTAGTAATTATATAATTAATATTATGCCAGTAATATATTCAAAGACCTCACTTCTACAAACAAATTATTATAAAAGCCTTTGAAGTGTTTCCTGAGCATCCACTTCTAGGAATTCATTACATTTCTATTGATATACTATTTAAATATAGAAATTGAAAAAATACAGAAAAATGTAACAACTTTTAACCATTGTACTATTATTTTGATTAAAAATCTATCAGTTGTTTGAAAATATTAGCAAATATTTATTGATACAATAATCCACTTTATCACACTCAGGGGATTTTTATAATTAAGATATAAAATAAATATTTATGTTGAAATATTATTATTGGTTACTATTTTTAAAATACTGTGTATCTCTGGTTTTATTTGTATAAAAATTATGTTTTGTTGTTTGGAACAAAATAATTTGTTTTATAAACAAGAGTGTTGCAGGGTAAATATTATCGTTTCATTGGTAAATAAATACTCTTTTAATTAGTGAAAATAGGTTTCATTAAAATATAAAATAAACAGTTCAGTACTTTAAACAACAGGGTTATTATATATGTTGCGGTAATTGTAATTAAGTGATGATATTTATTACTCATCATCATTATCATCATTGCTGAATGCAATGAATTTTTAAATATTTAATTGAGTAATTTAAGAACGCTGCGACAAAAGAGGTTGATAATAACAATATTTTATGATTAACATTTAATAATTAACATTCAATAAATAAAGTACTTTGTCATATGGATTTAGTCTGAACAGAATTAGAATAAGGGACTCACGTTATCATATAAAGACAAAGTAGGCAAAATAATTTTATTATTAAACACTAGAAAACAATTATACATCAAAACATTCTAGATAACATTTATTGCTATTAATACAAATTTTTAATTAATTTAGACATCTTATGACCCTTAAAATCAGAAAATTTGTGAGACATTTTACATTTATATTTTTTGGACTTTCATTGTCTTTTTCAAATCCATCCCAGATAATCCTGATCTCTAGAGAGAGATGACTTTCTAATATATCCTAGAAGTGATATTGCTATATCTGGAGATTGTGAACTTTTTTTATGGCTATTAAATTTTATAGATTATTTCTTGTTTCAACTCTACGAGAAGAACATTTAACATTTGAAACATTCATCTATGAATCTAAACCTTTAACATTCTATATTTCCTAACTTGTTCATGTGTGCTTAATATATTTGTCTGGATTAAACAATAACTAACAGAAAGGGATACACATTCCCCTTTACGAGCTGAGAATTATGTAAACTAGCAGGTTAATTTGATAAATATTTAGGAATTCATTACATTTACCAAAGTTAGAGGTGATTATGTATACATAATTACTGGATTAGTCACATTTATTGTAATATACGAGAGAAATCACAAAAGTAAAGTGAAAACTGTCTACTAATACTTTTCCTTTTGATGTTCAACATCTTCGTTCAAAGTGATAAATGAAGAGCTCTTCAAAATGGCTATCAATCACAAACTCCATCTCCTTATTGCCGACAAATTGTTTACTACGAGTCATTTTTTCAAGTTGGGAAATAGTAAATAGTCCGACATTTCAGTGTGCTCTTTTCTGTAGGACGTACTGCTCAGTTTCACCTTTCTTTAATAATTTACTGTTGAACATGAAGGAGTGAGTCCTCCGAGAGGAATCCACTCGTTTCTGATATTGGTGGGACTGAAATTTGTCGTAAATGTTTCCAAAATTCACCCCTTAATGCCATAAAAATATTAATTAGTTTAGAGTCTTGAAACATAAGATTTAAGCTCTTTAAAGTACTTTTTACTACTACCTGTATTACTACTTTTTACGTGAGGTCGAGTTCTTTTAGGACTGGCCTCGCATATATTCAACAAAAAGTTATTTAAATAAAGTGACAGTTTTAAAAGTGAAATCGATTCCTTAGAACACACTTAAAGATTTTCATTTCATTTGTATTAATACAAATTTTTAATTAATTTAGATATCTTATGACCCTTAAAATCAGAAAGTTTGCGAGACATTGACATTTATATTTTTTTGACTTGCTTTGCCTTTTTAAAATCCATCCCTGATAGTCCTGATCTCTAGAAAGAGATGACTTTCTAACATAATCTAGAAGTGATATTGCTATATCTGGAGATTGTGAACTTTTTTTATGACTAATAAATTTTACAGATTATTTCTTGTTTCAACTATACCAGAAGAACATTTAACATTTGAAACATTCATCTATGAATCTAAACCTTTAAACATTCTATATTTCCTAACTTGTTCATGTGTGTTTAATATATTTGTTTGGATTAAACAATAACTAACAGAAAGGGACACACATTTCCCTTTACGAGCTGAAAATTATGTAAACTAGCAGGTTAATTTGATAAATATTCAGGAATTCATTACATTTACCAAAGTTAGAGGTGATTATGTATAACAACCGACAATTATACATAATTACTGGATTAATCACATTTATTGTAATGTACGAGGGAAATCACAAAAGTAAAGTAAAAACTTTCTATTAATACTTTTCCCTTTGATGTTCAACAGCTTCGTTCAAAGTGATAAATGAAGAGCTCTTCAAAATGGCTATCAATCAAAGTCTATCTCCTTATTGTCGACAAATCGTTTACTACGAGCCTTTTTTTGAAGTTGGGAAGTAGTAAATAGTCGGACATTTCAATGTGATCTTTTCTGTAGGACGTACTGCTCCGATTCACCTTTCTTTAATAATTTACTGTTGAACATGAAGGAGTGACTCTTCCGAGAGGAGTTCAACTCATTTCTGATATTGGTAGGACTGAAATTTGTCGAAAATGTTTCCAAAATTCACCCCTTAATGCCATAAAAATATTAATTAATGTAGAGTCTTGAAACTTGAGATTTAAGCTAAGTTAATATTTTTCATTACTACTTCTACTACCTTTTACGTTAGGTCGAGTACTTCTATGACTATCCTCGCATATATTTTTCAAGAAGTTATTTAAATAAAGTGACAGTTTTGAAAGTGAAATCGATTCCTTAGAACACACTTAAAGATTTTCATTTCAACATTTCCATTAAAGAATCTATCAAATTCCCCAGCACACACACGTAATATTCCGACCGACCGCTCAAAGCCACTTAAGCACCGTTCGGAGCCTACCAGCAACGAAAAGCTGGAAATGTTAACAATGCCTCGATAACAAGTCGGCCGCTCCGAACGGCACAAATAAGTAAAGAAGAGGAAGAAAAAAAGTAACATTTACCTTTACACGGACAGAATCCCTTGCATCCAACCTTTATCGACGTGCGGTGGATACAATTGTGGTAGTCCAGGCGACAGAGAGAGCTGTACGTCCTGTTGTCCGAGCCACACAGGAACGTCGGCTTTACGACCGGGCAAGGCTTACATCTGAAAAGGAAAATTCACCGTTATCATTAAAGTTTTATGCGGACGATCTATGAATAATCCACTCCTTTATGGGCTTATTCGTGTTTTTACCTTGGACTGGAAAATATTTTTTTGTTGACAACAGGCACATGTTTCAGCAAGTACATCCGTATTAAAATTAATTAAAACAGTCGCCACCACAGCGGTGTGTGTTACGTTTATAGACGCGAGTTTCAGTTACAAATTCAGTAATAATTACAACAAAGTATTCGGTACAAATTAGATAAACGTTCGTTGGAAATTTAATTCCTGCGAAGCCATTTGTGCAGGAACGTAAATATTGTATAATACACCACGATTGGTCGTTAAATTTGGATTTGCCGCACATAATTTACGGGTAACTGAAATAGAGAAATCCGTTCGGATGCAAAAATGAACGATGCTAAATCCGTCGACAACTCATTTTCGAAAAGGCGCCTTATAAATTCATATTTACCGCGCGTTCAATGGGGCAAATATTCCAGGTTATAATATTCCTCGAGGCATCATTCCGGGCTCACAAATGGTCCTGTCATAAATGTATTTCATCGCCCGACCTTATATACATGTAAATACGACGCGGCGTCGTTTCCAACGAAATATAGGACGATATCGGGGTTTATTTATGTCCCTCTAAGATTGTCTAGCAGTTAATGTACGGCTTCCAGCTCTTAACTGGTTATTCCCTTCAAGCAACCAGGTACGGAATATTAATTTGGGAATTAACCTTTATGTTGTTCACGCTGTCTTTGTACGACCGCAACACTGTTTTCAGTGGTACATTAGGAGACATTTGTGTACGTACTTTTGTTATGTTCTATTAAAATTGTTTTACATTAATATGTGTCTTTTATGCAGTTTGGCTTCTATTTCTTCCTATCGACCAGCCAATTCTGGCTGGTTCGTCTTTAAGAAATCTTTCGTGAGTTTTAGAAAACTATTAAATGTAAAACTGATTTTGGCAATTTAGAATTTAATAATTTAATGTTACAAAATTATGACATGACACGATTATGCTGGAATGTTGTGATTATAATTTTTTGCTTTACAAAAACGAAAAAGATTTTTCTAGCTGGTTCATGTCAGATATGTTAGAATCTTTTTTGAACTCGATTTATTTGGTTTTAAGATTTAAATACATCTCATTTTTTTTACTTTTTAGTTAATTGAAAAAATTAATATGCGTTGTTGAATAGTTGTAATTCTAACAAATATTGACAAAAAATTTGTTTATTTATAAATTTTACAAAAAAGAGAGAAATTTATGTTTCACAAGGCTTTCGATTTTGTCAAAATAGATTATTAATTTTTCAAATTAGGTCTTGTTAAATTTTTATTTAATTTTTACAAAATATTATTTTCATTTCAAACTTTTTATATTTTGTTTATTTTTTCCAATTTTAATTTTGTATACTTAAAAGTTCTTAGTACCATCATTTCGAAATAAAAATGTTAAGTTTTTATTAATATTGTAAATTTTATTTATTTTTGTTTTATTTATTGTAAATTAATTAATTATTAACACACGTCGTTTATTTTATTGAATATTTGTAATTAAAAATTCATTCAAATAATTCTTTTTTTTTTTTAATTTTTTTATTCTCTAATTTCTTCTCAAAAAGTTACAAAAAATAAAGAGATGTATAGTCCATACGGATTTCGATTTCATTTTATTTATTTTTTACAAATATAACTTTCATTTAATCTCTATTTAGTCTTCCGCACCGATTTAATGAGTAATCTTATTTTTGTTAAGTTAAGAACAATTAGTAATACTAAAATTTAGAAACTAACTAAAAAAATGTTTTTATTATTATTGTAAATTTCAAGTGAATTTCATCTAATAAACAGGAAAAATATTAATTTTTCAAACACACGTCTCTCATTTTTTCGATTAGTTTTCACTCTGTTAATAACATAAAACATAAAAATACATAAAATTATAAGAAAAGAATATATAATAAGTACCGTATATATACATTTATACCGACTTTTATCTATTTTTTTTAAATTTAAATTAGTTAAGTATCAAAATTTTGAAACTATGTAATTAAAAAAATTAAAAAGTTTTTTTAATATTATAACTTATACTGAATGTTTTAATTCTGATAAAAATAATTCGCTTTCATAAAGTCTATAAATGTTTTGAAAAATATTATTTTTCTGATTTCGTTATTTTTATTTTTTAATTTTTGATTTTTTTTTACAAATATATTTTTCGTTTAACCTTATATTTCGGAATTAAAGTGGTTTACCTATTTTTCCAAACTTAATTTTTTTTCAAAAAAGAGATTTCAACAAAGAATTTTTCTTTCAATTTGAATATTATAAAAATAAATATAATAAAAATAATTAAAATAAAAATTGTTTAAAAAATTCTCAACATTTTTTCTCATTTGTGTCATTAACAAAATATTATTTTCATTTCAAACTTCATACGATAAGTTTTATTTTGTTTATTTTTTCCAACCTTAATTTTGTATAGTTAAAAATTCTTAGTTACAAAAACAAAGAAATTTCGATTTCTTCTTATTTATTTTTTACAAATATAACTTTGATTTAATCTCTATTCAATAAGTCTTCTCTACCGATGTAATAAGTAATCTTAAATTTGTTAAATTAAGAACTTTTAGTAATAAAAAAATTTAGAAATCAATTATAAATGTTACAAGTTTTTATTAATATAGTGAACTTTAGTGAATTTCTCTTTCTATTAACCAGGAAAATTATTAATTTTTTTTAATTTAAATTAGTTTAAAATTTTGAAACTATGTAATTAAAAATATTAAAAAGTTTTTTCAATGTTAACACTTTTACTGAATTTTTCTTTCTACTAATCAGTTTTAATTCTGTTATTCGCTTTCATAAAATTTACAAATGTTTTGAAAAATATTATTATTTTTCTAATTTCGTTTGTATTTTTTAATTTTTGAATTTTTTTTACAAATATGTTTTTCATTTAACCCTATATTTCATTTAAAGTGGTTTACCTATTTTTCCAAACTTATTTTTGTCAAAGAAAGAGCTTTTAGCACATAATTTGTCTTTCAATTTGAATATTATAAAAATAATAAAGATAAGTAAAATAACAATTGTTTGAAAAAATATCAACATTTTTTCTCATTTGTATCATTAACCCAACTAATGGTATATCATTATTTTTCAAATATTTAATCTACTTTTAGAGTGAAGGGCAATTCAGATCGAGATGAATGATTGTTCGTTATAAAGATAGTCCAATTACTTGAACAACGGTATTAAATTTAGGATTGCTCTTTGCTATTTTCAGTATAAATATAAATATCAATATAAAATTGAAATTCATAAACATAGACGCATCCACCATATTTTAATATGGAGCGCATCCGCCACTTTTTAAAATATTCTTCACGTTCGTTAATGAACGTTTGCAATATATTAAGCTGAAATCTGCCATTTCGGTATTCGTACATCTCACAACAAGATCTAAACCTATTTAATAAACCAACTAAATCACGCTGCGGCCATATTCAGATGAATATTAATGACCGGCATCCTGAATTTAAAATTATGGACCGAGAATGTGCATCAATCATTCCCTTTGCACCATAAAACGTGAATCATTGTCCGTTAGTCGTCTGTCTGCGGCCAGCGTTTAAAACAATTGATCTAGAAGGACGTTACACGACAATTAGTCCGAGTTTATCTGGACAAGTGGGCAAACATTGTTTCGCAGTCGACTGTACATAACTGGTCCCGTTTTAATGACGTCCGTACGTGGATTCACATTCGCGCTTTGCCTGCCTCCAATATTTGATTTCTGTCTGGCTTTGGACACAGCGGATGTAGATTAAATGGACGGACAGTCGTACATCATCGACTGTGTATGGATTCCCTTTACCTGCACGACAACTGGACGTTACATTAATGGATTCAATGTACTGTCGTTTTAAAAGGGATTTAACTGCATGACAATAATAAAAATATTTTGTAGAATGCATTTATTTTATCGACGACAGGATTACGTGGTTCTAATAGTGGAGGCGTTCACTGTAATTGTGTTAATCAAGTAAAATGTAAATTCCGTTAAAATTTACAATTGTAATGCAGCTGCTAAGCCGTTTAATATTGATTTAACCGTAGCAGAATTTGAAATAGTTCCGACGAAAATTCAATAAATTTATGTGAAAATAGTTAGTCTGGATGTGACAAATTATTTGCGACAGAAGTTTAATTCGCATTCCGATACTGGTATCATTTCCGTCAATATCTACCGTTATTATACCCGATTTTGATTTCAAATCGCCGACAAAGTTTTATAATGTTAAAACGACAGATTAATAATGTTTTCTATCAGAAGTTAATGGGAAAACTTTGTTAATTTACGTCACGGTCATATTATTATTATTATTTCATGTAATGACTTTAAAAAACGGATTTATTATACCTAAAGAACTCTTGCTATGTATCGTTAGGTATGCAATTAAAACACGTCGTCCATTAGTGAAAGCATACATAATAAAAACCTTTTACCCCTGCATTTTTAATTATCAATTCATGCCATAATCTTTAAAATAACACATGTGCAAAATGAAATGTTTCAGGTAGATCCAACCATAAGTTCTACTAATAATTTAACAGAGTAAATGAACTTAAACAGACCGACCAAATCTCCCTAACAAACTTTCTAATTTGTGTGTCTATTAATTTAATAGTACCTGTTGTGTTTTAATATCTAGTGTCTTATATCTTGGGACGGAAACTTTCCTTTGTCAATATTTGAGTTTGCTGATGTTATGTACTTTAACGTCAAATAATTTGACTTCAAATTTAGTCATTTTTAGTTTTTGATTTCTTCTTTACATATAAAATTGTAATAAACTTTAAGAATTGACTATATATTTTTTTTATTACGATATTTTTTCCAAATTATAAATATATATACTTAAAGGCCATGAGACGATAAACATACCGAATCGGCCCCAGAAAGAGATCGGGTTCATAATTTCAGGTAATCTTAGTACTAATAACACATGGATCAATAAGTCCCGAGACTAACCCAGATATGGTGCTAGTAGTATCAAACTGGCCACGTTTCCCTAGAGTACGAACCTTTACATGAAACGTGTAAAAATTTGACGTTGATCGGACCACAAACAGCAAAGTTATCGAGGTTAAAGTAAAGTCACTTTGTAATTTGTTTGAAAAATGGAAAAAAGCGAGTTTCGCGTGTTGATAAAACATTGTTTTTAATGGGTAAAAACACCGTAGAAGTCCAGCAATGGCTTGAAAGACATTATCCGGATTCCTCTTCATCCAAACCAACGATTTGTCGGTGGTATGGTGAGTAAACGTGGTCGTACAAACACAAATAATGCGGAACGTTCGGGTAGGCCATTGGAAGCCGTTACACCAGAAAATGTGAGTAAAATGGTAAAAATCATAATGAAAAATCACAAAGTGAAGGTCCGTGGGATTGCAGAAATGACACAGATATCATCTGGAAGCATATTTACAATCCTACTTGAAAAATTGAGCATGAAAAAGGTTTTTTCCAAGTGGGTGCTGCGATTGCTTTCAGTGGAACGAAACAGAAAGCCACAAGTCCATGAAAACAAAGGCAAAATTGAACAAGTTCGGCTTTGATTTGCTTCCCCACCCCCCGCATTCGCCAGATTTAGCCTCCAGCGACTACTGGAAAAAAATTTGGCTTGAATGAGGTGGTCATTGCCGAAACTGAATCCTATTTTGAAGCAAAGGATAAATCCTTTTATATACATGGTATTGAAAAATTGGAAAAGCGTTGGAACGATTGTATCACCCTAAAAGGTGATTATGTTGATGAATAAAAAAAAATTTTGCAAAAAAAATTTTCATTGTTAGTCTCGGGACTTATTGATCCATGTGTTAAGATACTTCGATAGTGCGAGTTTCAGGTCTTAATCTATAACCGCTTCTGAGTAAATCGAAAATACTGAAAATTCAGAAAAATTAATTTTCTCAGCGCTGTGTGAATCGATTGAACTAGATGCCGGATATGTTTTGGGGGACGATGGTAGCATTTCGGAAAAAAAATGAAAGCTATATCGGTTCACAAGGACCTTAAAAAAAATGAGTTTATTTTCTTAATTTCAATTTTTAACCATCTTACGATTACGACACAATTATGAAACTACTTTTTTTTTTAATTCCTCGTCCAATTTCCGATAAATATATGAGCTTTTGGAATTTTTAAAAAGGGTACGCCATATTGAAAAAAAATAAAATCCATTTTTTTGCTCAAAAATCAGGTTTTTTAATAATTTTACTCTTGAACTGATATAATACGGAACTTGCTTGATTACTGAGCTAGTGAAAACAACAGAAAAAATTAGATACACTCATATTAAAATATTTTTTTTGTTTAATATTTTTAACATCGATATTTAATGCGACTAGTCCCATTCGGAATGAAAATTCTATTTTTAATAAAGCAATGCATACGGGCATCTTGAGGAACAACTACTAGATTTGGATTAGAAACGGAACATACACAACAATATCTGAGTTGCAACAGTTCTCTTAATTTGAATATTCTTCTGTATCATCATCACATACAACATCTAAATTGAATGATGAATCATCAGTGCTTGACTCAACTTCCACCGATGTTTCCTGATCCTCATCTTCAAGTTTCGTTGTCTTATATTTTTTAACACGATAATTAGAAAACAGAACGTCACCGACTGCAATTGGACACTCAAAAGCAGCTGAGAACTCTTCAGCATCTTCATCAGATTTTATACATTTTGGAGTACATGGTGATTTTTTTAAGAATTTTGAACAAATGCAACACTTGGAATTATTAGTTTTAGATGTTGACATATTTTCATTTAAATAATAATATAGTCAAATAAAAATAATTATTAAATATATATAAAAATACAGCCAATGCTTCTTTGGAATGTCAACAGTCAATAATTTTAAGGTCATCTACAGATAAAAAAAACAGTGTTACCTGTTTTGAATTACAGTTCCATCTTATGGTCATTAAATTAATTAAATATCGATACAATAGTAATGTATACTGATTTTATAATTTCAGTGATTAATAAAGTTTATAATAGTAATTAAGTAGATTAAATAAAAAAAACAATTTGATATGAGTGTATCTAATTTTTTCTGTTGTGTAGCTCAGTAATCAAATAAGTTCCGTATCATATCAGTTCAAGAGTAAAATTATTAAAAAACCTGATTTTTGAGCAAAAAAATGGATTTTATTTTTTTTCAATATGGCGTACCGTTTTTAAAAATTCCAAAAGCTTATATATTTATCGGAAATTGGACGAGGAATTCAAAAAAAATAGTTTCATAATTGTGTCGTAATCGTAAGATGGTTAAAAATTGAAATTAAGAAAATAAACTCATTTTTTTTAAAGTCCTTGTGAACCGATATAGCTTTCATTTTTTTTCCGAAAAGCTACCATCGTCCCCCAAAACATATCCGGCATCTAGATCAATCGATTCACACAGCGCTGAGAAAATTAATTTTTCCGAATTTTCAGTATTTTCTATTTACTCAGGAGCGGTTATAGATAAAGACCTGAAACTCGCACTATCGAAGTATCTTATTAGTACTAAGATTCCCTGAAATTATGAGCCCGATCTCTTTCTGGGGCCGATTCGGTATATTTATCGTATCATGGCCTAAAGGCCCAAGACCTAAAGAATTATAAAACTAATAAACTTACGATTCATAAAGTTTTTGATTTTTTCGAAAAATAGAATATATATGTTACTATCGCTCATATGTAGAGACTCTTTAGAAATTTTCATTTTTCTTGATAAAAGTGTACGTTTAAATATCCATATTATTGTCAGTTATGCAGTATGTTTGATAAAAACAATACAATTGTTTATTAGTGGGATTAATTAGGTATTTATTAATATTTGAAAAATATTCAAGGGTCAAAAGTAGAGCAACTTTAAAATAAAACAACTTTACGTAAATTTAAACTTCTTTTATTTAGTATCTAGTAGCATATGCATTATTTTTAATAACTTCTAAACATCTTTTCGTCATTGATTTTGGTAGCTTTTCAATTTAATCATTCGAAATTTCTTTCGAGAGATTTTGATTTTCTTCGTAAAATATTTGAGAAGCGAACCATTCTTTAACTAACTTAGACGTATGTTTCGGATCGCTGTCGTGCTGGAAGGTTCACCTTAAACTGATGTTACCTTCGTCAAATGAAAGCATATGATTTTAGAGAATGTCACGATAAACAAAAAGATCCATTATTCCGTCTAACTTAACCAGTGGACCTATGCCAAACGCAGGAAAACATACCAAACCATAACGTCTCCTCCATCATGCTTCACAGTGGGTTTAGTATACTTGGGATTATACTTTCCTTTAATGTGTCCTCTCATCTATGAAATACCATTAGATTTGTACAATTGGAGCTGATTTTCATCGGAAAACAAAATTGTTTTCCATTACCCATGTGTCCAGTTCACATGTTCTCTCGCAAATAGCAGTTTTGCTGCTTTAGTTTGCAGAAATGAAGAGCTTCTTTGTTGGTTTTCTACCATAGAGACCAGTTCTATTTAGTCTTCCTTTTATGGTACTCAACAACATACTGAGTTCGTTTATTTTTTGATTTATGCAAGATGTGCTGATAAAAGTGTCATGAACAACAACCGTTTTTATTTTCCTGTCCGTAGCTCTGTTAGTCTTGCGTTTTCTACCTCTTTTGGGAACTTCCTCCGGTGTATTTCTTCTGTTAAAATTGGAAATCGTCTTTAAAATGATCGATTTGTTTAAATTTAAATCTCCTGCTATTTTACTCTGTTTTTCATCATTTTCTACAATTTGTATCGTTAAATGGACACAGCATTTTTAGCTTTAAGGAACGATGTTGGGCACAGAAATAAACTATAAAATATTGAATATAGGATTTGGTTCCTTTACTTATTAATCCTGTTATAGAGTTATGCAGAATGTTTGATAAACACAATACAGCAATATAATTGTTCATTAGTGGGTTCAGTTAAGTATTTATTAATATTAGAAAAATATTCAAGGGTGATAAGTAGAGCAACTTTAAATTAAAACAAGCTTAAATACATTTAGCATTCATTTATTTAGTATCTAGTAGCATATCCATTATTTTTAATAACTTCTAAACACCTTATCTTCGTTGATTTTAGTAGCTTTTTAATATAATCGTTCGAAATTTCTTTCGAGTGATTTTGAATTTCTTCGTATAGTTCTTTCATATTTGATAGTCTTTTTGCAGGGATTTTCCGATCAATTTCTTTTCAAAGGTTTTCCATTGGATTGAGGTCTGGATTTTGTACTGGCCAAGACATGACACGTACTCTTTGAGAAGCGAACCATTCTTTAACTAACTTAGACGTACGTTTCGGATCGTTGTCATGCTAGAAGGTTCACCTTAAACTGATGTCACTTTCATCAAATGGAAACATATGATTCTAAAGAATGTCACGATAAATAAAACGATCCATTATCCCGTCAAACTTAACCAGTGGGCCCATGCCAAACCCAGAAAAACATACCAAACCATAACGTCTCCTCCACCATGCTTCGCAGTGGGTTTAGTGTACTTGGGATTATACTTTTCATTAATTGGTCCTCTCATTTATGAAATACCATTAGATTTGAATAATTGGAGCCGACTTTCATCGAAAAACAAAATTGTTTTCCATTGCCCATCTGTTCATTTCACATGTTCTTTTTCAAATGGTAGTTTCGTTGCTCTATAGTTTGCATAAATGAAGAGCTTCTTTGTTGCTTCTCTACCATAGAGACCAGCTCTTTTTAGTCTTCGTTTTATGGTACTCACCAACATACTGAGTTCGTTTATTCTTTGATTTATACGGGAAGTGGTGATGAAAGTGTCACGAACAATAAGTTTTCCTGTCCACAGCTCAGTTAGTCTTGCGTTTTCTACCTCTTTTGGGAACATCTCCTAGTGTATAACATCTGTTAAAATTGAAAATCGTCCTTGAAATTATCGATTTGTTTAAATTTAAATCTACTGCAATTTTACTCTGTTTTTCACCATTTCGGAACATACAATTTGTTTGTTTAATTTGTATTGATAAATGGACACGTTTAGCTTTAAGTAGCGATGTCGGGCACAGAAATAAATTATAAAATCAATTGTATTGAACATAGGGTTTAGTTGCTTTACTTTTGAACTCTGTACCGAAATAAAATGTTGTGTAAAAATTACGTAAATAAAGATATCCGTATATAAATTGAGGTACGAAATGTGTAGACACTTATTAATTATAAAATTAATTTAAATTAAAAAGAATTGTTCTTTTACTAAAATGATTATGTTTTTTAATTTGTTGCTCTACCTATGAGCGATAGTGTATATATATTTAAATTTCGCCATTTTTAATTTTTGATTTCTTTTTTTCATTGAATAAGTTTTTAGGGCCGATTTTATTTACTTATTTTTTAATTTAATTTGGTATATTAATTTTTCTGTTAAAAATTGACTAAATAATTCGCTTTTTTTTCAAGTTGTTAATTTTATCTGGCTAATTTAACAAACAGTTTTTGACTTTTGATTTCTTTTTTACAAATATAAATTTCATTTAATCTTTATGCAATCTTTATGCAATCTATTTGTTTCCAAAGTTTTTATTAATGTAGTATATTTAAATAAACTTTTCTTTCCACTAACAAAAAATAAAAAAAAAAAAACAGATACACGTCCCTTATTTTACATAACTTAAATCGTTTTTTTCAATTCTTCATTTTTACTGAAAAGAATTTACCTTTACAATATTATTAAATTTCTAAATTTTGGAATTAAGTTGTTTTACCTATTTTTGCCAAATTTAATTTTGTTAAGTTCAGAAAATATTTAAAAAAATTTCTTTACTCAAAATTAAATTTTATTTTAATAATTAAATTTTTGTTTTATTATTAAACAATTAATACTCACAACCCTTCATCATCTCCGGCCTCTTCTTCAGGATCGTCTTCCGTGTCGTAAAACACATCGTCATCTTCCTCCTCGTCTTTCGGTTCTTCCGTCTTCGCCACCGGCTTCGGTATCACGATGTCGCTGAGGAAACACAAAAAAGGGGTTTTATTGAAGTTTCTCGTCGTTCGAAATTTAAACCGTACACGTTGCACGAATCTGAGCCAGATAAAATCTGCAAGACACGTAAATCTTCAACTCGGCAAAATAGCCGATGTTAAGCAACAAAGCGGCAAATCGATCGCGCATCGTACGACAAGACCTCGAAAATCCGTGGCAGGAAATGCGAGGAAACGTACAAGAACGATTCCGTAAACAAAATATTAAAACTCCAAAGGGAAATCGATACGTAAATGTTGCAATGAGCAAAAAAAAAATGAAATCCTCACCCGTTCTTTTTGAGTTCCTTTCGCGATACGCAGACCGCCGTGAAAGTATCCTCCAGCAGGCAGATCTCTTTTTTCTTGCAGCTCAGTGGTCTGCAAAGGTCACCTGAAACGAAATTCATTTCAATTCGATTTGCTTTGAGGTATTTCACCGTGTGTGGTGCGGGTTTAAATAAATTTTTGGCGGACGGCTTTTGGCTCGGCTTCAATTAATAAAACTATCAAGCGAACGCGCTCATAAAACTAAATGTCATATACGGGCACCCGGAAATTTATTTCTGGAACGTTAAACTATGTTATTGCCCGAAAAGGACTATATTCCATAAATCCGGACCTGATTTATCGATAGTCCGCCACTCAGACATATATCTATCCCATAAGAACTTTTCAACGTACATTCACATTTTATGCTCCGAACATAATATGGCAAAAACGAAGTAATTTGCTCCTCAGTCCGGACGGCCATAAATAATATTCCACATTATGACTTTTATGCTGTCGCTTATTAAAATAGAGATTTTAAATGTCCGACGAACGAAATTGGATTCTGGAACAGATCCTTATCGTTTATGCACTTTAAAATGGAATTTCAAATCATATTAATATCATATTAAAATTTATGTATACAGTATGGAATAACCAAATGGAATAAACTTATTGTTGTAATCGTTGACCTTTATATTATACATTCTGAGTCACGACATTTATAGATTACGAACAAAAAAAGTTTGTCCTTACATTGAACTCCCTTCGAGTGACCAAATTACGAAGTAGTAATTTTGATTTTAGTTCGTAGTAGTGAAATTTTTGTAATAAAATTTAAGATTCACAAGGACGCCTGAAATAAAAACAAACCCATTATTTTCCAAGCTGATTTTTACAATAAATTTAAAAACTATGATTTTATTCTTAATGTTAACTTTTGCAATAAATTTCAAAACAACAACATTTTTTTTAATTTGTAAAAATGTATTAAAAGGTTCCCGACCTATATGGGGGTTCCAACTATCACTTGAAGGGGATAAAACCATATATTCTGAATGAATGACAAAAATAAATCACATGAAAAAAGATCAGGAGTTCAGATCATAGATTATATGGTGTACAAGGTAAAACTTCTCATTTGATATTTTGAAATTTCCTTTGAATATTGTAATAAAGAATCAAGAAACCATTTCAATCGACTGAAAGAAGTTTATCTTTGAGTTTTTAATGAATTTGCAAGCCGTGGACGGTTACATTGACCGTTTGACCTTTGGTAGGGTTGTCAATATGTAAAGTTCCGCATGCAGTCTATTATAGAGTCATCAAAACTTTGTGTGGTTAAGAATTTTTTATGACTGCTCTATCTGATTTATCAGGTTTAAGTATTTTTTACATCCATCAAATTATTGTAATCAAACAAAGTTTTAAATACGTTATAGGAAAAAATAAATAGCAGAGTTAGAAACAGGGTGATTCACCTAACTTATTTATTTATGGGAAACGGAAATAGATATTGTTTTGAAATTTTTATAGCAATTACAACTTGATTGACTATCTTTTTTATTTATTCTGAACAAAATTTAATTTCCGTTTTCGTAGGAAGTGACATCAATAACTTGGAGCTCCCAAATTTTATATAGGGTTTCGTTAGTTATAATTTTGTGCATTTTGAAACGTAAATAACTTTGTCGCTATTTTCAATGGAATACTGTTTATACTTAGAAGGTGGAAAAAAGGGATTTTTCATATCTGTTGTAATGGTGTAAAACAAATTCGCTAGTTTGTGTTTACTCTCTGATTTACCAGTATACCAGGATACGTTTTTTGAAAAAGTATGGAATATTATTTTGTTTGTGGTCAGTACTAAATACTTAACATTTTCACGAAAAGCCACTCCCAAGATAGACAAAATTATAAAATGCTTCTCTCTAAAGATCCACGCTGAACATCAAGACAAATCAAGGAGAAAATTTCGACACAATTTAATCTAGATATTAGTAGTAGAACAGTGAGAAATCGGCTTATTGAGGTAGGACTACATGGTGGCAAATCCCACTTCTTAGACTCGGGAAAAATGGAACTCTATCCTTTGGAATGACGAAACTAAATTTTATTTGTTTGGGTCGGATGGTAGAACATTTGTGAGACGGCCAGAGATCCAAAGTTGAACTCTTGTTTCAAGTGGAGAGTAAAATGAATCGTTTTCAGTACAGGGACATACAGGAACGAGGAGCTGAGGAAGAGATACCACTTCGTTGGATATTTCAACAAGATAACGACCCCAAAGACACGTCTAAAATTATTAAAGAGTGGTTTCTAATGAAAAACTTGAATGGTCGTCTCACTTCTCCCATCTAAATCCTATTGAGCACCATTGGGAAGTATTAGATCATCGCTTCCGAACAAAAATATCAAAAATAAACAAGAACTTCTTCAAATCATACAGGAGTAGTGGCTACAATGTTGACACATTACGGAGATTGATAATTTATATGCTCAAAATATGCCAATCAGTGATGGATGCCGAATAAAATAGTAATAAAATATTCCATATTTTTTTCCAGTCAAATTGATTTTTTATTAAAAAAGTAAAAACCTGTGAATATATTGTATTATAATGATCATTGTTTGAATATTAAAAGAGATTTTATCAAAAATATAAACATGATATTCATTTTACTATGTAAAGTTTTATGTAAGTTATCAAATATAACTAATATTTTTTAACGTCAAAACGTGAAAAAAAATTTAAGTTGTCAGTTATCGAGACTGCCGATAGAAGTGAACTTTTAGTATTTAAATTTGAAATTTTATAATGTTTGAATTAAATTCATCAACATCAATCTGGTTTTCACATCTGTTGACTCCGAGAGCAACAATTTTATGCAAGTTTATATGGTTTTTTATTATTTAAATATGTTACGGGCTGTACAAAATCATGGCAAAATATAAATACAATTCAATTGAAATAACAATTAATATACAATCATATTATTTATGGATAGTATTTGTATTTACTTAAATTTCAATCTACTTGATTTTTAACATTAATTTAATTGTTTGTATCATTGTCATCATTAATTTCAACAATAGTTAGGACTTTTTGTATTTTGTTCTAAAAAAGATACAATGGACTTATAGTAACTAAAGTAAGAAATGAAATTGTTTGTTTCAAATTTATCTAAGTATCGTGTAAAAGCGGCATCGTTTGTCGTTTTATGTTTTGTATTATTGAGTTTTCGATCATTGGACATATTTAAATAAATTTTTCACAAATGCATTCAATTTCACTTATAAGATATACACTATACATCAACTGTATAGCCACAGATATACTGCTATAAACATGTCGGTGACGCGAACGCACGAGATTTCACCCATTCAAAAAGTGTCTAAGGCTTACAACACACTGCGCGTGCGCCTGTCATGAGCATGTCAATGACGCCAACGCACAATATTTCCCTACCAAAAAGTGCCCAATGCGGCTAAAGAAGTTTTCACTTCCGAAAATATTAAACCTATTATTATACCATATATCAGATCCATTACTTTTCGACGAAATTAAGCGCGTTGGTAACAGATGGTAAGAAAATTGGGTGCTGATTTTTTCCTTGGAACTACATCAGAAATAAATATGATCCTGAAAATTTTGAATATTTCTATTTAGAACATGTCGGTGACGCGAACCCATAAGATTTTCTCCTACCAAAAAGTGTCCAACGCGGCTAAAGAATTTTTCACTTCAAAAATATTACTATTACTACACATAGGAAGTACTTTATGCCTAAGGAATGCTAATGAATACAATCGAAAAATTTTATAATATTCAGTTTTATTATGCTAAAACATACGTGGTGTTTCGGTGAAAATAACTTCATTTTGGAAACTCCCCTATTTCAGCAGTTCGTCGTTTCGTAAGCGTTTAACTTTTATCAACTTTTTGATGCATTCACTCATTGAATGCATTCCTTTTATCGCGAACGCAATAACTAAAACGTAACGCCTATAATTGCGTCAAATACTCCTGCATATTCCACTCTACAAACGTCGTAGAACAATTCAAAACACGTCTGATACCCCTTTATATTTCGAACTAGCTCCCAACGTGTTGCAAAAACGAGGCGGAGAAAACGTTAATAATTGCCTCGCAAATCGTACACTACACGTTTCTAATCGATACAACATAAAAGAGAACAGAGGAAATTACAAGTAGCATATTTTTTTTGACCCGCGTACGAACGGAAAATTTCAAGAGAAACAAGAGCAAACTTTCGAGTGTCGTTATCAAAATACAAACGAGCTGAGCATCATAAATGGCCTCTTGAATTCTTCGGATATTTTCATGTCATCGGTATTTAATTACGTTTCGACTTGGATTCTGCTTGGAGTGGGACTTGTTAACTGGTCGATCTAATACATAAATCGTTAACGGTTAGTTGTTTTTTTTTTGGACCCGGATGAAACTCACAAAAGGAACCGGATTGCACTTAGCAAATTGTCTAAATTTAATTAATTAATTTGACTTCGTTATTGATCCTAGTTTACTTAAAGGAGTTATTGACTTGTAAAGATTGGAGTAAGAAATATATCGGACATAAATGGTTAATAAACTTACCAGAGCTGGAACATTTATTGTCAGTAAACATTTAGTTTTGTCGGAGTTTTACAGGTTTATTCGAATTTATATGTTAAGTAACATAGATGGTATTAAGTTGTACCTTAAGCTATACTATACACTGTTGTTATAACTAGTTCTATTTTCGAACATCTCTCCCGGAATACGAAAAAAAAAAGAACAAAAAAGTAATAAAAAATATATTAAATTGACACTTAGAACGCATTCAGATATTTTCATAAAATTAGGTATACAAGTAGGTAGATTATTGGCCCTAAAAGACGGGATGATAGATTTTTTGCCAATCAAGATAGGCCAATTGGTATTGGATCTGTTTACCTCCGTATAAGCTCGCTTTAAATTCTGATGTAAATGGATTAAATTGGAAAAAAGTAATGAGTATCAGAATCATTGTATCGAAAGCGTCCGTTTCAAATACATCAAAGCATAAAAAGATCATTTTATCCGGTTCGAAAATGTACTCATTTCATTTGACTATTAATCTGCATCTGCTTAACTACTGTACATTTCTGTTTGTACGTTTTCATTTTATCCGAATGCTTTTACTTATTTATTTTTTAAATATACTTCAGCTTCAACATTTAGTAATTTAATTGGATACTTATAATAAACTAATGAGTAGGAATCGTAAAAAGTAAGTACGTTTTTGGTTCAGAAAATTTTTACTGTTTAATATATAGGGTGATTCATTTAACATACTCATTAGAAGTTTATGGAGAACGGCATTAATTTGAAATGTTTGTAGCAATTAACATATATAACATAATATATTATTACAGTAATAACTTGAATCACTTTTTTAATTTATTTTGAACAAAATTTCATTTGTAAAAAATTTGGAACTATAAAATGGGGCATATGGCGCGACATGTTCTTCTAGGATGTCTTAGCACTAAGGTTTCCATTATTTATCACCACTAAGTCGAAACGTGCTATAAAGAAATGCTTCCACACCATAATAGAGCCCCTATCAAATAAATAAATATACTGAGCATATCTCTCAATTGAAGTGCTTTCTAGCAAAATTTAGCCTGGCTTTGCGAAGATCCACAGTTACTATAGGGCCTCGAGCAGAAACATGGGGTTACAAATTATGTTCCCTAAGTCTTTGTTGAGTAGTTTCAATACTTATTCCAACCCCTTATAGTTTTTCTAACTGAGACTGTATGCACAAACTTGGGTACGAGTTGTAGCACGATTTTTACCCTGATCTGGTCTCCTAGCATGGTCACACCAAACCTATCGGCTATTTGTTCTGAAACAACCGCTTGAGCACCCTCATCGCAAGTTAAATTTCTAAATTGCCGTTGTATATTGAAAATTAGTAAAAATTAGAAAGAAATGGGGGATGATAAATGAGTTTTAACGAAACAGCGTGATGCTGGCGATGGTTGAAATTTTTGTACTAATTTACCAGAATTGGTATATTTCAAATAATAAGTAACAAAACATCTTGTAAAACGTTCATACACCTTTTAAAAGTCATATATGTTACGAGGGTGTTTAATACATAATAAAGGTAAAACAAAGAATATACTATTTACTTAAATTGAAATTATTAATATTTACAAAATTATAGATGGTGCATTAATTTCTTGGAACAGTGTAGTTTAAGTCAAATTATAATTGCTATAAAATTTGGTTATAAGTGTGATCTGTTATAATCATTTTAATACATGAAATAAAATTAAATTAATTAAATCAATTAAATTAATTAAAATAAATATATAGTCAGCCATTTTTTCAACAAAATTAACATTTTACCATTCTTAAATCAAAATATTATTTATGTGTGAGTACCATGTTGTATTATCATTTGTTCATGTAAAATAAAATCGATAGTAAAAATACGGACGAAAAACAATAAACGTGTCGTAATTTTATCAGCAGACACGGCCAGGGTTGGGTTACTTTTTTCTTATCAAAAATTACAGACTGTTTCACATAAGCCACACCCTCGGGCATTTTTACTAAAACATTTCGGGGAATATATTATCCACTTCAATTATAGCATTTGGCAATACAAGCCCTGAATTTTATGTTGCCCATCTATCATTTGTTCGCCCTTTTTTGTACTGTATCGGACAGAAAACGAAATTACACGGTTTCGAAACGAGACGATTTGGTGGTGTTGAACCCCCATAATTATGCGGACCAATGTTACAGTCACATAATTCCACATAAATTAATTTGTCGGTTCGCGTGACTGGATCGTTTCGCACCAGACTTGTGACCATTATTTTATTCACTATTTTCATTTGGAAATTCACTCTGAACTCGACCGTATTTTTAACGAATCGCAATTTAAACAGATGCGGTGGCCAAATTGGCTGTTGACCAATGACTACTAATTGGTTATAACGTTGAAATTAGTAATTTTCGCGGCATTTGCCTGGTTATTTATTATTTCGAACTGTAAATACAAATAATGGTTATTTTATTTGAACAATCAGTCGTAATGATAATTTATCAGGGGATTTTCAGGTCGACCGACCAATGTTGGGATCAAACTAATCCATTTTTGTTTCCCCGTTTAACCTGTGTACATAAACATTATTAAAATAATCCTTTGCTTTGTTAACATTTAACATTTTACGTAGGTTTTCACCACTTACAAAGTTATTAAACGAACTCGGGCGAAGTTTTCATAAACAATTTGGCCTCGTATTTGAAACTCACGTCGCTTTGTCATTAGACATATTAAATTATTACTTCACTGACATAAAAGTAATTTCACGGTGACGATAAGACTTACAAAGGGCAATCGCTTTCGGTCCACGTTTTCCATTTGAATACTAATGTTTCTCTTGTCACAATTCTCATTTGAAGGAACCTTAGAGCGAAATATGTCAGGCGTAGTTGTTCTGTAAATTGTAACGAATAAAATATAAGCACTTTTAAGTTTTCCTTAGAATTTGACGCTGATTTTCCTGATTCAGTTTTACGTTCGAATAGGAAAAGTGTGGCATTACATTGGCGTACGGATTGACTTACGACGCTGCGAATATTTCTAAAATGAGCCGTAAAACTTGGAAAGTATAAGAATAAAAGGACGAACAAGAAATATAGCGGATATGAATCTTTAATATCAATGGATTTACCAGAGCTAGGAAATTTATTATCATTCCGCAATATCATCAAGTTTAGTAAGAAAGTTTTACTGTTTAAATTCATTCGAATTTATAAGTAACAAGGACGATATTAAGTTTGACGGTGAAATATCGATTCGGTTTTATACAGTTTGCAATTTCTCAACTGTTTTTATCTTAGGTTATTGTACTTTTGGGATATAATCATTTTTAGTTTTTGTTCAAATTTATGGTTGTAATAATAATAACACTAATAGTATCTACTTTTTAATAAATATTGTCTCTTTAATTATTGAGTCCTTAAAACTTACGTGTTTTTAATAACATAATGTAATATGAGCTAATGAGTTTGTGGGAGAATTTTTAGACCATCACTTTTGGATGGGTTTTCTTAAAATTAATCTTGCATACGTTAATAGTAAAATAGTCGTAAAATCCTACAAAATATACTTATCTTAATCTATACGTTAGTTGATTTTTATGCAAACAACATCAGAATTGAAATTGTATTGAAATAATGTATTGTATTTTATTTTAAATTGTGATAAGGTTTTTTAGACCAAGTACATTAATATTTAGATTAGAGTTTCTAAAAACTCAGGGATTCATTTATTTCGCCAGATTTTTCATCAGAATTTTCAAGTGTCTAGATCGAAGTTCTTTTAGTTTTTTTACTTACTGTTTGATGAATCAATGGCTTTAAATATTCATTAAGTTCAACCTTTTTGGCAAGTGTTTAATTTAATTATAAATCATTTAATTTCATATTTTTATTTGTTTTAACCTGACTTTTAATTAGACTCGTACTATAAATTTAAGAACAGTAAAATAGTGAGTAGAAATTATCTAATATTTTGGTTTGGTTCAAGATGTGAGTATTGAGTGTGATACATCACATTAGTTGAAGATCTGTTCAACGAAAACAAAGGTTAGTGATATTGAAGTTAATCATTGAGTGAAAATTGTAGTGTAACATCATAGATATTTTGTGTAAAATAAATCGCTCTCTTTAACCTGTTGTAACGAGTCTTTCAAAAATACTTTGGTTTTACCGATTTAACATCTATTTAATTGAAATTATCATCGGTAACCCGTTACGATAATACACTGTTCTAAGTATTTAAAGCACCACACCAATAATAATTGATTATTACTTTCTGAAAAAGAGAAAAATAAACTCTAAATATTGATTTAAAAATATGTTATTATTTATAACTGTTACAAACAATTTAAAAAATAATGATTTTCAATAAATAAATAAATTAATAAAAATTAATAATATTTGATGTTTATAAAAAATAAAAATTTGAACTTTTTATTTTGGTCCAAATTCTCCCAAATTTCGAGTAGAAAAGGCTCCGCATCTTTTAAGTTATTCGAAGGGTCCCTTAAACGTCTGTCAAGAATGTCCCACATATGTTCTATTAGGTTAAAGTGTGGACTGCGAGCTGGCCAGGCCACAGCATTAATACCAACGTCAGTTAATGTACTTTACAAATTGGAAAAAGAACATTAAATATGTAAAAAATATGTTCTTTTCACTAAGTCTCGTAGATATCAATTAGGGCCCACCACTGGGTATAAAATAAAAGATGCAGTTCGAGCAATTAAAACAAAAATACCGGCATGTCGTAAGGGTAAATCCGAATCGCAACGGGGATAATTCAAGTTGCATTATCATAATAAACAGTTGCGGTGCGGAGGAGAGAATTAGATTACGCACTGGTTAAAAGAATAAAGAAAAACCGTAATCACATTAACGGAGTTCAGTGTACTAATTTGCTTGAACTAGTTCGAGGGAGGGTCAAAGTACGAAGGGAGAATCATGCCCGTCCCCGCGGGGATTGTTCGGCAAAGTCTTTGATGGGGTAACGAGACGGTGGCAAAATTATGTATGGGCAACAATATCGGCTTAAACGTCGAGCGGAAATTGAGACTTCAGTCTTGTCGTGCTGTTGGGAGCATATTTCTGAAAATTGATAAAAAAGTGTCCGGAATATTGTGTGGCATGTAGTTACAATAAAGGTTAAGTGGAAGGGTTCAAGGGATTTTTATTTTATTTTTCATAATTTTATGGACGTAAGGTAAAATTATTATGTAGTAATCCGTGCAATTTATTTTTAAGACTTTAAACAATGTGGCATGATTGTATGCAGTTTAATATAAAGTTTGCATGATAGAAAATTAGTTTTGGTGCACAAAATAAGTATAAGAACATAGATTTTCATTTTTAAAATCCAATTAATATACACCCTTTCAGAACCAATTACAATAAAACAACTTATTATAAATTTAATCAGATAATTGAAATGACATATTTTATTTACATTTAAATTTTTGTGTCACATGCAATTATATTTTCCATCGAATTGAACAACAAATCAGTTAGTTATTTAAATTGTAATTAATTACTTAGGAAATTGGATATGTGTCATTTGTATTATTGAGTTAAAAGCTCTATGAGAATGTAGGTTAAACGTGTCAGGTGAAAATTAATTGTATAAACACTAATACGAACTTAGACTCTTTATTAAATTATAGAAATACTGAGGATAAATATGATAAATTATTAAT
Organism: Aethina tumida; assembly: GCF_024364675.1. Classification (NCBI taxonomy): domain Eukaryota; kingdom Metazoa; phylum Arthropoda; class Insecta; order Coleoptera; family Nitidulidae; genus Aethina; species Aethina tumida. Next base: position 13,511,066 of record NC_065437.1, on the reverse strand, counting down.
TTAATAAATTTTACAAGTGCGACGAATTCTTTATTGAAGTATATTTTAATAAAAAAGTGCAGAATTTTAAATCAATATTTTATAATAAAATTGAAAATAGAGAAATATAAAATACTTTTTAAAAATAATGAAACAAATAAATTAAATGAGTCAGTTAGATAGTTAAAAATTATTTAGTAATTGGATATGTTGACATCAGTTGGAATTAGCGAGTTAAAAGCTTTATGTGAAAGTAGGTCAAAAAATCAGAAATTGTGTAAAACAGACTAATATTGTTTACTGTTACACTTAACTCGAATAAATTATTAAATGGAAATTTTACATTGTATTACTTATTATTATAAATAGATTATAATTTTTTGAAAATTTCTAAATATTGTAAAGCCTAATAAAAAGAGTTATCTTTTTTATCAAATTATTTATTTAAGATCTTTAGTAACTTATATAATGAATAGTAAAATTTGCTAAAGTGCTGAAGTTTTAAAAAACATAATTTGATTGTGTACATTTTATTATATATACTATGGACTTCAAAAGTATTGCACCACGCTATAATTAAATTTAAAATAAAAAAAATGATATTTTATTATATCTATTATTATACAATCTTCACATTTGCAAAGAACCTTTAAAGAGTTATAACATTTACCAAATAGAGAAAAATTAAGAAATAGAGAAATTAAGAAGAATATCTTCATTATTAATTAACTATATTATAAAAAACGATAAAAAAAATTAGCAATTTAATTGAATATCTCGTATTTCCACTCCTATTTTGTAATAAAGTATTTACACGCCTGTACATGCCTCTTATCAATAAATTCCACTTAATGCCAGGCTTTGATAGGTCTGGAATATTCATGTGAAGGTGTAACCGGCGTCAAATTAATCTGGATAAGTAATGTCATACATGCTCAACTGGGTTTATATCCAGGGAATGTGGTGACCACTCCATTCTTTCCATTTCACCTTCTCTAGAAACGTCTCGGATCACTTGGGTTCGACATATTGATTGGGACAGGTACATGTACCAAAGTAGTTCCTCTTTCATACATGATTTCACCCTAAGCACCCTTATTGAACATCTCTTTTTTCTCCAGACATCAAGTGGACGGTCATCACTCACCAATTTTTGTCCTACTTTCCATGGATCCATGCCAACCTTGATGTTTTGTGTCTACATAACAGCACTCGTAAAAGTCTTCTAGATCGATTTTATTATACAAACTGTTGAATTAAACAATTTTGATAATTAAAATATTTTACAATTTCTTCTTTTGTCTTTTGAAATCGGTTTAATAAAGTGCATATTTTAAGAATAATCAGCTTTTATAATATTATGTTAAGTATCAGGCAGTTTAACATTTAAAAAATCCTGCAACAACTTTTAATTAGACTGAAAATTTTGTCTGGCACATAAACTTAATTAAAATAAAATGCCGTGAATTTGTTTAGATTTTTCTTCGCACCTTCGTTAGGGCATGTCGAGTTAATTTTTGCCCGAAATTAAAATGTACATAAATTATACAAAACTCAGTAGTATGTGTAGCATGTAGGGTGTATCTCGGCGAAATTTATGGAGGTGAAGTGACGTCTAAATACATCAGGTAAAATTTACATCCGCCCGCATAAAGTTTCAGTAATATCCTTAGAACTCTCGGTTGGTTAAAGTGTTATACTTGACAGCCGAGCTAATAGACTTTCAAGAACTTGCAACCAATTAGAAAACTGACTTTTAATTACGGATATTAGCCTAAATTGTAAAACTCCGGCACTGGCAATGCGACCTGTTTATTTTTGTTTAGTAGGCTAATTGAGGTCGAAAACGAAAAATTAATCACATTAAGCATTCTTACAAAATCATCCGGTTAACTCCAACGTAACAGGTACTTAACTGCGACCCTAAACAAACTCACAGGCTTCATTAATTTAATTAGGAAAAGTGCAAACATAAAAAAAACAACTAGGACAGAAAGACAAAAAAGGAAGCTATTTAAAATTTCGCCACTGTGACGGCTTATAAAAAACCCTATTTTTTACAAATTTAAATTACTTCGTAATTACGAACAGAATGGGAGTCCGTCCGTGGATCACTTAAAAAGATTGTACGAGAACAAATAATGAAACGGAAAGAGAAACACGGAAATGGGAGAACACAAAAACCAAAAGAAGTCAGCTTTTGTAGCGTGTTATATTTAGACACAAAAAAATACAATAAAAGTTAATCAAACGAACAATTCGAGATTTTTATAAGTGTAAATAGTTTTAGTGCTTGCATAAATGCATTTTATTACAGTCGAATAAAAATGGGTTTAATATAATGAAAATAATGAAATTAATGAAAATTTATTTTCTAACTAAAAGGGTTGAACAAAGGGAAGTAAGTTGAGCAAGGATACATAACTAAATATTTGATAATTAAAATTAATTCCTTATTACTAAATTAAAGAGATTCCCCGTCTAGAGCCTTCAAAAATATTCTAGGAACTTGAATAAAACAAGGCACAAAGTTATTAATAATCTCATCCATTACTTTAAACTATTTTAATAATTAATCATTCCTATCTGATCGTGAGAAAAATGTTTCAATGAAACTTTGTCACAGAATTAAACATTTATAAGTCAATATGATGGAATACTTTGAAAAAAATTCAATTCACAAATTTCCTTTATAACCCGTATCGATTGGTTCTATATTACATTGTAACGGTAACAAAGAAACGCAAGTAGATACTAAAATATTAACCCAGATTGATATAGTCTTTTTCACCTCCCATACGTTCTAATTAAATCTGGTGGCTGGGGAGGAACTAACGAAATTATATTAAGGAAGTCCCACAGATACCTTTACATAATAGAGGTAATCTCGGCGGTCGTAAATTATCTACGTGCTTCTTACAAACTGAACTGAACGTATTACATCCTATACTCTTCTGATTTTAATTAGAAAAAATATATAAAAATTAAATAAATCATTAAATATGGTATATGTATGTTGGGAATCACAATACTTGTTTTTATTTTAAAATATTATTTTTTTAACTTTAAACAAACACAATTAATACCATTAAAATATTGAATGACTAAATAAATAAAATAAAAATTCTACAAAGCTAAGTTATAAAATGTAAAGGAAGCATGATATCATTATTAAAATTGCAATTAACGAGGAATAAAGAAAGTACAATATTACTTAAGATTAGATTATTAATGTATACTCGTATAAAAATAAATATGTCAATAAAACATATTTCTATGTTAAAAAATTGATATAATATTATATGTCAACATATTTCACAGAAATGATTGTATATATTTTATTTTATTTTAAACCTTAAACTTTTAGGTTATTCAGTCATTCAGAAGGACGTTGAAAATGGGAGAAAATGGGAGAGAGCCAAAGAAATACTGTTTGAAATATTATAATGACGATTCTGATGATGACTCTGATTTGTCATCATTAGTAGAAATAGGGATAAGTAATTGTTATAGTAACAATAATTTACAGATTTCGAGATATATCATACAAATCACAATTTTCTGGTTATACAATTTTCCGTAGAATTCGGTTTTTGTTTCTAAAGTGTAGGGAAAACATTATCGACATTTTAATCTATTGTAAAACAATTATTTTTTCTACATATTCATCACAAGGATTATAAATCTTTTTGATCAGAGTTCTTAAGGAAATGTGCTTTATTTAGTTTTATAAGAGCAATTTCTGAAAAATCATGGTTTATCCCACAAACTATCTAAGAGTGGCGTTCTTGTCTCCAAAAAATTTGGAACAATTTTTCTCTGGATGACTGCTAAACAGACTTTTTAAATTTAATATTCATTCATTTTGTGTTTTAAACAATATTATGGATTTCTTAATATTTTTCTTTCTTTGATACTTAAAAATATAATTTTATAGACCAAAAGCAAATAAACGTTTCCAATGTTATTTTAAAAAAATTCCTATAACATACTAAATTTCTTCAAAAAAAATTATTTTTATTCGTTGGGTCAACTTCACTGAGACAGGGCTCGTACATCCGACCACGTACTTTTCGAAGGAATATTCGTCTACGTAAAATTTTCATCTAATTCCCACGTGATCAATTTTTTCATTTGAACTAGTGCAATTAGTACTTTAAGGTAACATTAATTTAACAAAATGGAATCCATTCGGGTCCCACCTAACCAGCACTCTTGCTAAATCCCTGTGCGAAACTCACGAATGGGAAAAGTTTCGGCAAACTTAAAATTCCGCATAAAATCACGGCGGACAAAATGTGAATTTAATAAGATACTCACTTGAAGGATCGTGTATCCATCGCTTCTTCTCGCCAGCTTTTGTAGATTTACTGTCGTCCTGAAACAAATTGGATACCTTATATATTTGGATAAATATTTACTTTGATGTAAATAGTTATTCGTTTCAAGTTAAGAGAAAAGTTTCATGTGTTCAATTTTTTGGTATAATTCATGTAGTTTCGTGTTGTGTTTTCGAAACTGGAGATTTAGTGGACGTATGTTTTTCCCAGCAGCATGGCACACTACTATAAATAAGATACACATAGAAAAATGAGTATTTTTGGTAAAATTTCTATTAATATTTAATTTAATTTAAAATCTCTATTAATATTCAATTTAATGCTAAAATATACATTTAAAATGCACAAAATTAAACATAAATAACGAACATCCTGTATAAAATTTGGGAGTACTAATAATAGTTCCTTAAAGGATGATCTTTGATTAAAATATATACCAAAAATGAGCTTTGTAGCATCAAAATTGGTGGATTTACAGACATTTTATTAAGTCACAATCTTTCAAAATATTTGAAAAAACTATTGGGTTTAAGTATATAATATGTTATAGCCATTATACTTGCAATTACATGTAAAATTTAAAAATACAAAAATTTACACGTTGTTCTATTGAAAATAACAAAGTTAATGTCATTTATGGCTAATCCGAAAATTAAATTTTGTTTAAAATGAATGAGAAAAGTTGTTTAAGTCAAGTTACAATTACTATAAAAATTTCAAATCAATACCTTTTTTCTTTCTTCATGAACTTCTAGATTAGCTTAGTAGATTACCCTTTATAGTTTAAAACAGTACATTGCAATAAATATATTACATGATTTAACACGTTCGACATTTAAATTTTTTAAATCACCCACATTTTATTTGTAACTAACAAAATATTTTTCATTTTACTATTGTTCAGTGGCAGGCTTTTGAATACACATATTAACTTCGTTAGTAGTGGCCTCTCTGATTGTGTTTATTTGATTTAAAATTTTAATGAATACTCAATTAATTGATATAAAATGTTTTTATCCATGATTTTATATTTTGTTAACATAAAAACAACTTTTCAATGAAATTCCCCGGACAATACCTGTTAAATAAATAAAATATAGTAAATAAAAACGTCCAATAAAAACAAACATAACAAATATTTACAATCTATTTTATTTTTTGTGCAGTTGCTAATTACAAATATAATATATATCATGTATGTATGTGTAAATTATTTATTTAATATCGTTGTTAACGATCGTAATGGCCAATCGGATTTACGTATTAATCAATAGGTGAACACATGTGCATTCAAACACCAATAATTAATAATTGCAATGAGACATAATACCTGCACAACTGCGAAATGAGATCATCTCAATCACAGATACAGTAATTCAGTGCCTCATCATGAATATGCTAGTTAGATGAACAATAGACGTGATAAACGTGATAATCATCGCTGAAGTCATTGTGCAGGGTGACTTTGATTGTTTCGGGTATTTCTAGACAATTGACTTAAAAGTACGGAGCTAGTTTATCTGGAAACGTTCAAAGCACCCAAAATCAAGCGATTCGGGACGCATTTTGCCTGTACCGAAACAAAACACACTTACTTTCAGAAGATGATAAAACACAGGTCAAATTTACACTCGGTTCGTAAAAGTGATTGAAGTGAGAATTCGAGTCACATAAATAATTCGCCGGATTGGACGTTAAATTATAAATGGACAAAGATCCTGGCAGTAAGTTGGCAGTTCTGGACGGAGACACAAAACGGCAGTCCGTAGCTCGTCGAAAAACTATAGAAGTTTTAAAAGCTCCGGGAACCCCGAAGGTTTCGGAATAAAGAAGAGAGTGGCACTCGGGCACAGAAGGGCATTGTGTGACATCGTGCATTGCCCGCTTTATGAGGGTTAACTATTTCAGCCAAGACACTTCGAGCTATTTAACTATTGATTATGCCCTTTTCTCGAGTCGCTTCCGCAATACACCCGGATACACTCTGCAGTTTTATAAATACACATGGCGTAAAGTTGCTCGGCCAATTTCTGAAGGAATTTTTCTGTCGCACTACATAAAACACAATTTCTCCGCAAACCAGTGTTCGTGTACGTGAGAATATAAAATTCCTTCAGTGTTCGGGAATAGTTAAGATTGGGGAATAAAACTTGAAATATTCCGGGGGAAAATAGAGCAATATTTCAGGACGACGTAAAAACAAGACGTGGATGTATGTAACATATGTAAATATCCGTAAAACAAAAAACATAACCAGATATGAAACAATTTCTGCTTCTTTGATAGTGTTGTAGTTGTAAAACATTTCACTGTACGCATAAATCAGTTCATCAATCCAACGGCTTCATCTGTTAATAATGTCCTTTATATTTTACGACTACATGTATTATTTTTTTTGAAACGACACGAACATGTGTACGACACATAAATATACTGAAAATGAATGTTTGTTGTTTTAATCCCGTTATTATTGTTTATCGACAGTTTTCCATTTAAAGTTCAGCAAAATTTTCGATTGCATTCTAAAATTACAAATTGGTTCAAATTCCGGATCGGTGTTAGTTGCAGTGTACAACATTCTACGCCAATAAATAATTAACCACAACATATACATTTCATTGGACGTTACAAAATATTTCAATTTAACTTTCAATTGCAGTTTCAATCAATAATTTCTCTAACAGTATTATTGTTAATACTCGCATTGATTTAATGGTCATTGGTATGTCATAAAGTGTGTGTTGAGTGGATTTCAGCAATTTACAACGCACTTAATGATTATTGCAAATACTTTACTGTTTATACAAATAATCAATAATTTATTTAATTCATTATGCTGTTATAAAATTTGCCACTACGATAGCTAGGTAATTATGAATAATCGAATATAAGAAAAAACTAATTCTGTCGTCTCCTTTTCCAAAGAGTCCCAAAGACAGTACTAAACCAACAACATAATTATACAAAGTGGAAAACGGAAAAATGTATCAATTTGAAATTTTTATAGCAATTATAACTTGATTTGAACTACTTTCCTAATATCATTTGAACACAATTTCATTTAAGGTTTTGCCTGAAGTGACCCCAACTTTGTTATTTTCAATGGAACACCTTGTATCTTTTGTATTGTTAAATTCTACATGTAAATGAAAATAAAATAGCTATACCACCTTAATCCAATAGCTTTTAACATAAGTTATTAATTTTTTTCTAAAACTTGATTATTTTTAATAGGATTTCATATATGTTTTAGCATAATTAAAATGAATATTAAAAACGTTTCGATTGATATAAACATTTTCAACATATAAATTGATGTACAAAATTAAATGTATATATGGAACACCCTGTATACAATTTGGGAGTACTAATAATGGCTCCTTATAAGATGTTCCGTGGTTAACGTATATAGCAAAAATTACTGTTTTTACAGACATTTTATTCAGAGCATTAATTTGACAAACTTTTTGAAAATAATAATAATATAATATTCTTTTTAAAAATATTGTGCTTGTTGAGCACCTTATATTGCTTTTCATACATTTGTTTAACTTATTTTATACCACAACTGAAACTAAATAAAAAATAACTTTTATACACGATTAATTTATAGAATGTTAATAAATGTTAATACGGCACTTGTTGAAGTAAGTACGGTTATCTTAAACTTTCTTCAAAATATTTCAGACTAATGTAAAACAGAAAAGAGAGACTTAAGTTGTTGATGAAAGATCAGAAATATGAGTGTAAATTAAAAAAATATTGCACAACATCTTGGGTGTAATTTAAAACAATTAATTATTGTTTTTTAAGGATCAAAAGTGTTGAAAATTATGCCAAGGCTGTCAATATTCTGTTAAACATTCATTTCTTGCACTTTCATCAAGATTATTTCCCTTTAATTTGGGAACAGAAAATAATTTTCCCCAAAATTTAATTATTATAGAAATAATGTATAAAAATTATTGGAAAAGGCATTTGTTAGGTGATTATTGTTGGACTGGTTTACAAAAAAACTGAGTATAAGATATACAAAAATAGGAGGAATAACTGAAATTATTTTCTATTATATTTTAAATTGAAAAAACAAATTGATATTATATATAGAATAGAAGTATAATACAATTCCAATTAAATGAGATTTTTTTATGTTCGCCTGAGTTTGGATATACAGAAAAAAATACGAATAAACAAATATACCTATTTTTACATTCAATATCTCATAATTACCCAACTACTGTAGTAATCAAGTCATACAATTGTTTAAAAATTCACCTGTTTACTCTATCATTTATTAAAAAATTTCTAAAATAAAAACGCCGCTTTTACAGGGCAATATTTGCCTTTATGTTCAATGCAATTTCCATAAATATTATTTTTTGCGGATATTTCAAAAACATGGACTAACATTAAAAAAACCTACAAAAATTTATTCCAGAAAATATGTGCTTCGGCAAATGAAAATTTTCTCTAATCTGTAAACTAATATAATTAACCATTTCAGTGAATATTATAAAATATTCTAATTAAACTTTCACATACTGTTCTAATTAACAGTTTCTCCACCAAAGTTGTTACCATTGATTTACCGTTCATTGATACACCATTAAGTTTAGTTCGGTAATTTGGAACATGTTTAACGATTATTGCAAACATTTTATTATATATTTTATTAATATAATAAATAATAAAATAATTAATTCACTTGGCGGTCATAAAATATGCAGTGCAATTTGATATTCTGTGATAAATAATAAACGAATTTTTCGCCGGCTATATTTGAGAAACAATCCAACAAAAAACCGACCGATAAAACTTTTCCATCTGTCGCATTTGCATTACACGTAAAAACATCCACCCCGCTTATAACGCAATGGAAAAATAATTTCCTAAATGTTTTTCTGACGAATTGGATTTTTGGCGCACCAAGAAAAACTTTTGGGAACGCAGGAAATAAAAGTGGGAAGATGCTATTACCGTTTTTTTGCGGACGAAAAGGGAATGAAGTCTTTACGGACCGCCGACTAGGAAACGGAACATCAAAGGGAAACGTGAACTATAATTACGGCACAGTAAATGCGGTCGAGTCTGGATGAAGTTGCGAGAGAAACTGAAAGATGTACATCAGTCATAAAGTACAATTAGTCTGGCCAATATCTTTAACATTAATTAAATAAGTTTTGCACACAAAAATGTAATCCGGATTTGTTGCTTGTGCAATGTAATTTTAATGGATGGCACGATATTGTATAACGGTAATTGGTAACCACCTTAGAAGCTAATTTCTCTTTGAAATATTTAATGCAGACGACAAATTATCATGGCTCTACGATATCAGGAACATTAATTAGCTCACAGACTTGCACACATAAAGTTGCATCCATATTATTTGATCCTACAGACGTTTTAATGCAATTAATGCAAACACAATTCCCCATTATCCTCGTAAAGTTTCCCCGGATCTCCGCGTTCGTAAAAAGTTCTTTGTGCCCGGATATTACGGACGTAATTCAACTGCCCAATGGCCGATTGTTACGGAACGTAATTACCAGATAGTTCGCCTACATTTTACAATTACTCGCTTGAATTTTTAACGATTGTTTTGCATTGTCGAAATAATTTAACCAAACAAATCAAAAAACGTGACGTTCAATAGACGTCAATCACATTCAGTACAATCCCATCTAGAAAGATGTTTTAATAACAACATTACAACCAAAATTCTCGTGAAATGGCAGACAAGAAGCCTCAGGTCCCCGAAGTGCTGAAGGGCCTGCTCAAGAATCAATTCGCGAAGCAATTGGCGGCCGGAACAGTCACCGGAATAATATCGGGCAACATCGCGTCCTGCATAGCGAAACCAATCGCTTTTGGCGCCGGAATGGGCATAGTATTGCTGGAGCTGGCCAGGTACCACGGATACATCAGTAACATGCCGATACCTGGAGGTGGAAACAACATGAAAAATTGCAAACCTTTGTCCAAGGAACAGATTGAAAGTTTCACAACCAAAAACAAGACGTTTACGGCGGGATTTGTCGGCGGATTTCTGATGGGTCTTGTCTGGTAACAACGGCGCAACACTTCTTGATGTTGTTCATTGTAATTTTGATGAAACCTTTTAGTATATTGGCTTAATTGTACTAAAACTGTGTTTTATTCAATTTATCATAAAAACCTTACGAAATGGTTACTTCAGTACATTGTTAACATTTATCATAACGTTCTGCATTTGCAACACAACTATTGGAATTCGCCCGAGGCAATTTTTAACAAGCGCTATGAAGGAAAAAATAAACGAAGTATAATGGAAGAGCAAAAATAACAAACTGCAAAAATAATCACACGTACAAAAAAAATCCATTTTTAACGAGACAAATTCCAGTCTAACAAGTAACCATTTATCATTTCAACCGTATGATGAGTTGAAAAAATGAAATATGCCTTTTCATGCAGGTGTAAAATTGAGAAAATATAACCGAATATTCCTACAATAAATCGCCAAGTTTTCAATAAATCAAAGGTGAAATTAATCAAGTTGCCAAAGGCATCGACAGTGAAAGAAACATCTTGCCAATTTTAATTTCGTTTCGAAATCAATAAAATCTTTAGGAACTTTCCGATTTATGGGCAACAACAAACGCAATTACCAATCGTTATTAGACTGAATTTTAACAATAAAATTCCACGAGGTGTTCAATTGACGTTGCCTACAAAGTTGCATGAAATAATAAAAAGTTTACAAATTCAATTTTCTTACATGTCAACACAAAAATGTCTAAATGAAATACAAAAGCAAAACAATGTTTTAATAGTCCGGATTGAAGATCATAATGAAACAATTTTATAAAAATTGTTTCCTGAATAAAATGAAAAATTAAGGAACATAGGGATTAATATTTTCCATCTAAGAGCTTTTGTCTTTTCTCTTTCCTGCTAAATTTATGTTAGTAGTCTGCATTAATTTATAAAATAAGAAGTTCAGCCTTAAGTTTTTTTTTAGTCATTAAACATAAGTATAATGTAATGACTTTTTAATTTAGATAAAATGTGTATGTTTTTTATAAAGAATTAAAAGCCACTTTTAGAATTTTCCATTAAAGAGTTTTCAGCTTTAGCTTTACATTTTTTTAATCTAAGTTAATAATTAAGTTTCTTAGACTTGTTCACTAAAAATTTTATGTTTTATATTTCTATAAAATAAAGTTCAGATGTTTCTGAAGAATATTTTGATTAAATAATTATAAAACTTCATAAAAAACAGACCATATGTTGAATATATTTTAACTCATCAAACTTTTCTCAAATACTCAATAACAAATACACTCGGTTTCTAAATCTTCAGACGTTATAACATTTACCATGTAGTCAAAAATATATAATACTAGAATGCCTTATTTATAAATAATATAATGTATTTTCATCTATGCTTTGTAATAAAAAATTTATACGCTTGTACATGCCTTTATCAATATATTCTTGAGGGATGTTATTCCATTTTTCAACTACAGCCTGTAGTAGGTTCGCAATACTCACAGGGGGATTTAAACGTCTCTGAATTAATCTGGATAAGTAATCCCATCCATCCTCAATTGGGTTTATATTCGTGGAAACTGGTGACCATTCAATTATTTCTTCTCTAAGAAATTCCCGGATTGCTTGGCTTCGATGTAGATGATCTTTGTTGTGCGTAACTGAAACTGATACCCTTCCCATGTGGTCATTGAGGCAAGAGCCAATTTTGATGAACATGGACCTATTTCAATCTTGATGTTCTCTGTCTAAATTATAGTCTAGGTAATCTTAAAGGTCTTCTAGATCTTAACCGGTTGACAATAATCGGTATTCTCATGGTTGGATTAGAAACGAGTTGTAGATTCTAATCCAACCATGTTAGATTCTTTAGATTCATTAGATTCTTTAGATTTTTTATATTCTTTAGATTCTTTAGATTCTTTAGATTCTTTATATTCTTTAGATTCTTTAGATTCTTTAGATTCTTTAGATTCTTTAGATTCTTTAGATTCTTTAGATTCTTTAGATTCTTTAGATCCTTTAGATACTTTAGATACTTTAGATTATTTTCATTCTTTAGATTCTTTAGATACTTTATATTCCTAATAATAACTCCAAAGGCTGTTAACAGATATTCACATACTTTTCATAACCATTTGGATTATGTACCTATTTTTGCTGGCATTTGTCACTCTCGGACCTTTGCTTCAAGCTCTAGTTTCTACGGAACCTCTTTCATCGTGTTGTTGAATGTTCTTTGTATTCGTACTTTGATGAATGTTTAATATTTGAGCAATTTGCCCATGTGATAAATCACCAATGTGAAGAAAGATTATTCATAAACGAATTTCATTAATTAATGGATATTTTGGCATTTTTACGATTTTTGAACTTCATTAAATGTTCAGTGATACACAACTAAATGCATCTTTTTGATTAAATTTGTCGAGTTTTAATTTTTTTGTCACAAAAACATTTAAGGCACATATCTGTACTGTATTTGTACTGAATTCAATTTAATCAAGAAAATTCATTATTTACATAGTGGTGTTGGAGGAATCTCCCTGAGAAAATGCTTTATCATGGACGAGTATAGTACCTTAAATCTCTTGACAAATATGTGGAAGACCCATATTATAGATATTGTTGTTTTACTAAAACAATTATGAAGCTTTCTTCAGAACATGATGAACGATATACTTTTGGACCTAAGGCAACGAACATGGTTCTTGCTCCAGTTTATTTTTTGAGCATTAGAATGACCCTATAAAAATATTTTGTAATGTTTTTTTACCTCCTTATATTATAAAATGTGATGACGACATTAATTAGTTGACAGATTCAAAATATTAATTACCGAAATTCGAGGACGTCAACTCAAACTACCACAAAGTGAGTTAACCTTTCCACAATAATGATACTGATAGTCGGGCTCCCAGTAGATAATAAAATGTTACCCCCTTAGGCCCAATTTCTTATCGTACCCGGATTATGCAGGGCAATTTTGGTGAAGTTTAGTTAATTACGATTATCTCGTCTAAATAAGCATTTGCATGGCTGTGCTAAACACAAGGTGAAGATCAAAACTTGAAACGTCAGCTATTAAATTAGAATTATAGACGAAAATTACCAGGATAAACGGATTTATAATTTAAAAATTGAAATTGTAATAGAGGAGGAATGCGTAAAATTTAATATCATGTTGATTTGATCCGTTGCGGTGTGGTTTACATTTTAATATACGTTAGTTAATTACTCGCCACGGAACTTCGGAATATGAATTTAAAGCCCGGAGCAATAGTGTTGTGATGAAGGTAAATAATATTAACTCTAAGCTTATGCTCAAATTAACTTTACAGTTGTTTTCGATAGCCAATTAGAGGAAGTTGAGTTTCGCACAAATAATTTCGTTTGCTAAAGTAAAATAATCCATTAAAACGTAACATCTTCATAAATGCGACTCGTGACATTCATTTGATTATTATAAAATACAAGCTAGTTAATGGAAGTACAAATTGCCAGTCCTAAGTAATAAACGTCAAGTAAATTAATGAAACTTTACAATTCCGATTGTTGTGCCGGAACTGAAACTTTAGCCATTACGTTTAAGGTTAAACGCTGAAATGTATCACACAAACTGTTGTAAGTACATCATAAAATTGTCGTGGTAATTTTAAAAATTGGCGGATGCGCCGCAGGATTAAACGGTAATGTAGAGATTTGAGGATTTGAAGGCGGACTATCGTGAAGTATGTTTTTCATCTGGAACTAAGGATGATATTTGTATGCGGGGTCTCGCTCCTGGTTTCAAACTCGGGTCACCGGGAACACGCATAAACTCCCTTTAATATCGGCGCCCGTTCACTTTTAATAGAATTTAATGCAACCGGCCCCCCTTTAATACGTCCGCCTGCGACTCGACGAATTCAAATTAAACTGCCGGGATTGTAAGTTTGTAATTTGGTCAAAAAACACGCTGCACAATTGAACCGTAATCTGTTTTTGTTAATTTTATAACTTTATTGAGTTTTCCCTCCTTTAAATAAACTTGCGGAATTTGAAATTCATTTCGAGTTGCTATTGTTGGAACTGTAACTTTTCAATCTAAAAGAAAAACATTTTACATATTTCGACTGCTAACTTCCAACTTTAATTAAAATGAATAATCGAGGGGTATGGGGTATGGCTTGAATAGTTCGCAGGGAAGCTTATATTTGAAAAAATTGTTTTTCCGTTCATCACCTAGTATTTTATCTCGCCATAGATTATAATTTATCGCTGCAGTCCTGCCTTGCAGAAATATAGATGGGACCCAGATATCACACGTCGACGAACATCATCGCAAAACGCACGACACGAAAATTAATTAAACGACTCAAAACCACAGAAAAACGCTTTTTGTTATCGCAGCAACTGAAATTATAAACACTACTCAATACTGACAGTGATGAAAAGGATAAGCTTTTTTCCAGAAGCTTTCTATTAATTTCCCAGGATAACGTTTCTTTAAAAACAAAGAACGGACGGCGTGAGTCTGATCTCGGGGGAGTGTATATACATTATGGAACGAGCAACACAAATGAAATATTAATTTCAAATTCCTTCGTTATAAATCACACGGTCTGAGATCTAAGTTTTACAGCGTCTTAGATGATAAATCACGGCGATTTATTCAAACAACTGTTATGAAAATAAATCCGTATTAACTACTGCAACTTTACTCGCCACGTTGCGTTTATTAGTTTAGATTTATGGTAATCTGGCCGAGCCAACCAATTATGGATCTGTGCCCATATGGAAATCGTTCTGAATTATACGGATAATCCTCTGATTTTAAATCAGATTTCATGTTTTCTTATTTTCGTCTCACATGCAATGTTTATTAACAAATATTTTCATTTTGGAGATGAATGATTAGTTAAAATGACAATTCAATCGTATATACAACGTTACTGAAATCGTTTCAATCGAATAAAAATAGTTGAGTTGCAGCTGCTGAAATTTCAAATCAATTTTCCGATTCAAGTATGGTGATTGAATTGAAACGTACGCAAATTATTATAAAATATGTAAAAAAAAAATATTTTCGTTGTAGGCTAATTAATTTTTTAAACTATGAATTAAATTACTAATTTAATTTTTCTGCTCTGTTTAATTTTTTAATTTAAATTTTTCAAGGTTAAATCTTTAAAATTCATTATTTTAAATACGAAAAATTTAAATTATTTTTAATTTTATTTTTTAAACGTAAATAATGAATTTTTTAATTTCATAAATTTAAATTACTAATTTTATTTTTTTTTCCAATTGATTATTAATTTTTATGAAAAATACATAATTGTAATTTTTTTTTTAATTTAATTAGTAAAATTTCTTTTTTCTAATTTAATTGGTTGTTATTTTTTAAGGTTATAAATTAAAAAATATTAATTTTATTTTTATTTCATTTAATAGTAATTTTTAACCTTTTAAACAGAATTTTATAAATTTAAATAATAAATTTTATTTGTTTAAATTTATTAGTTTCAATTTCTCAAGTTTAAATATATAAAAATTCAATAAAATTAAACTGATACTTTTATTTTTTTAAATTTATTTTTAGTTTTTACATTAACGTAACGTAATGTATTTAGTAAAATTTAATATCTTTTTTTTTTAATTAAATTAATTTTTAAGCTTTTTTACATATAATTTTATTCGTCAAATTTTTGTAAATTTAAATTAAATTTAAAATTAGTATATTTAACTTTCTTTTTTAAGTTTTTCAGATTTAAATTAATGATTTTAATTTTTTTTATTGAATTGGTAATTTTCTATTTAATTTAAATGGTAATTTTTAATTATTTTAGCTTCATTTATAATTTATTGTTTTATTTGTGAAAGAAATCAAACATAAATATGGAAAACTTAAAAAATAATATTTTTCTGAGATAATTAAATTAATTTTTAAGCTTTTTTACATATAATTCATTCATTTTATTTGTCAAATTTTTGTAAATTTAAAATTAGTATATTTAACTTAATTTTTTTAATTTTACAGATTTAAATTAATGATTTTAATTTTTTTCATTGAATTTGTAATTTTCCATTTAATTTAGATAGTTATTTTTAATTATTTTAGCTTGATTTAAAATTTATTGTTTTATTTGTGAAAAAAATCAAAAATAAATATGAAAAATTAAAAAATAATATTTTTCTGAGTAGTATTAATATAAAAAATAATTTTGATGAAGTTATAATTTCACAATTAAAAAAAAAGTGTTATTTTGTCAAATTTTATGTGACTCAAAAATGCATTACAAAATATTTTACTAATTTTGTTAATTTTTCTTATTCAAATTAGTCAATTGTTGTTGCCAACTTAACAATAAATATTCCTTGTGTGTATTTAGTAAAATTTATTATCTTTTTTTTAAATTAAATTAATTTTTAAGCTTTTTTACATATAATTTATTCATTTTATTTGACAATTTTTTATAAATTTAAGATTAGTATATTTATTTTTTTTTAAGATTTACAGATTTAAATTAATGATTTTAATTTTTTTTATTGAATTGGCAATTTTCTACTTAATTTAAATGGTAATTTTAGCCTGATTTAAGATTTATTGTTGTATTTGTGAAAAAAATTAAAAATAAATATGGAATATTTAAAAAATATTTTTGATGAAGTTATAATTTCACGATTAAAAAAATGTGTTATTTGGTCAAATTTTCTGTGACTGAAAAATGCATTACAAAATATTTTGCTAATTTTGTTCATTTTTCTTATTCAAATTAGTTAATTGTTGTTGCCAAGTTACCAAGAAATATTCCTTTCTTAGATAATATAAGAAATGTATTTTATTCATAAATATATTCTTTGTGATTCATAAAATAAATTTGTGTCAGATATGCCACTCACAGCTTTTACCCTCTACGTCAGTTCTCAAGAATTTCCCACAAACGTCCGAAACATCTAAATCAAAGCGGCAGTGCAATTGCTAAATCCGCCCCCCATTGAAACACAACAATAAACAAATTCGATTAGAGGATCTCATCGCCAAATCTTGTCCGCACATCCTCGTCATAATTAAAGCAAGATCGTGCCGCGTTGCCATGCCGACCCGATGTGTCAACCAAATACCATTAGCAAGACTTCACGTCTTCTGTGTGGATTTTAATTAAGAGCTTAATGCCTCATTTTGAGACGCATGCCCCGCGTCCCCGGCCGTGCGCCCTCCTTTTTAATTTCGCCCCGACTGCTGTTATTGCCTCCGCCTTCTATGGATCCGTGCAATAACCGGAATATATATTGTCGTGTAGTAAGTGATTTTTATCTGCGGTCGAGTTGTATCATCGCCCGATTCTCCTGTTAATTATGTAAGATATGCTGTGTGATGCCGGTTTCACTTATATCGCCTACGGCCCGAAAATCCGAAATTTTAAAACCCCGATTAATCTCCGTGTTAACCGCGAAACATACGATGCCACTTTGGCTTGTGCGGGATGATATTGTTAAGCAGAATCGGGACGCCCGGGGCGATTAGCGTTCCTCAGGTAACTTTATTAAGTCACGCGGCTTTTGGGGGGTGGATAATGCCAAAAGACATTAGTGATTTAGTTCTAAGACCTTCGTCGTCTTTCACGGGACGCTCCCAATGTACGCTGATTTATTCGAGTGTGGCTGATGGGATTATTTGCCGCACATATCTGTAATAACTGTTTGCATTCCCGAATCCGATTTCTGGGACGCTTTCACGCATTTCTGCGACTGAATGGGCGGCTCAGTTGTATCAGGCTTCAGTCTAATTACTTTATGGAGAAACGTAAAAACATGGTTAATTTGCGAAATTATTTGACGTAAAATCTCCTTTCATAAATTATAAATTTTAATTAATGTCTAGGAGCTGTGATCTTTATCTTCTGTGGAAAATATGTTAGAAATATAAAAAGACAGTAATTCATTTTCGACGGAATAAAATCACAAACGCGGTCGTTTAAGGGTATCCACTTTGGAAAATGAAATTTCCCAGTAACTGTCTAAAACTGACTCAAGCACCGTATTATATATATCCACAATTATAAATCATATCAATTGTGTACCATATTTCAGGCATGTCTGAAAGGTTTAGCGCTGAAATTAAGTTTTGTTTAATCAAATAAATCCTAGATAAACGTATTATATTTACTTTGTTAGTGCTCGTACGTATATACCGTATCATTAATTATATAAAGGTGGAAATTTTTAATCCCGATAAGTTTTGATTTATTAGATAATCTAATACAAACATTATACATCTTTGTGTTATTTTAAATAATTATTGCATTTTATTATTTATTGAATTTCCATATTAAGATGTTTGTAAATAAGATAAAATTATTATAATTATTAACGGACAAAAAGTAATAAGTTCAGTTTCAACCATTAAATAATCTTATTATACAGGGTGATTCACCGAATATATTTATTAATAGTATACAATGTGTTCCATTGAAAATAACAAGGTTGATGTCACTTTTGACGACAGCGGAAATGAAATTTTGTTTAGAATAAATTAAAAAAGTATTTCAAGTATAATTGCTGTAAAAAATCAGTATCACCCTGTATCGTATTTAATTATTAATACATAAAATAACAAAAAATATGCAACACAAAATCCAGTTCAATTTACTAAAATATTAGTAATTATAATATAATCTCTGAAATGAATTAAATTCATTTATAAATGAATACTATTAAATAAAGTGCAAATTAACAAAATTAATTATTGTTGTCCATATTTACAGTGTTGGCAAACAGTTGTATTAAAATTCTAAAACTTAAGCTCCGGAAGTTGGAAGTAATTGTTTGGAAGTTTTCATGTTCAGTGTGTAATGCAACTCTCTTTCAACTAAAAATAAATATAAAACTCCTGAAAACAGTTATACACATTGTTTTTGAAATTTTGATTAGTTGATTAGCACCGAAATTAAACTAATTAATGCTTATCATAATAAACATCATTATTATTTACTTTATTACAATATAATTATTTCAAAATATTATTTATAATAACAATATTTAATACAAAATCCAATTAATTTACTAAAATATTCGTAATTATAATGTCCTAATCTGTGAAATTTAAAACTGAATTTAATTCATTTATAAATGAATACTATTAAATATTAATGAAATTAATTATTGCTGTACATTTTTACAGTGTCGGGAAATAGTTTTATTAAAATTCTAAAACATAAACTCCGGAAGTTGGAAATAATTGCTTGGAAGTTTTCATGTACAGTATTAGCCATAAATAATTATGAAACTCCTGGAAACGTTTATATAAAAGAAATATAGATGATGAGACACGTATGAGAATTATATTCCTCAGTGATGAAGTGACGATTTTAATTTTGTTTATATTATTAATATATTTATTTAATAAAACTATATAATAAATAACTATATATTTTGCTTTATATTTAGTTATTTTATTTCATCTATTAATATCAAAAATAAATGCACAAAATATATTGTAAATCATACAATGTAAATTTATAAATAATAAATTTATAATAATATAATTATACATCTACTCCAAAAACTTTACAGAAGTATTCTACAATTATTGCGTTAAGATGGTCATACAAAATGTTACTTACCTTCTAAAATACAAATAAATGTAAATTTTGGGATAATTTATGCGAACCCGCTTGTTCAGGTCGCAAACGAAACTCGACCTTAGGGTGGTAATGCCATTCTGCTGCCGACTGTACATACATTGTTTATGAAATTGTGATTAGTTGATTAATAATAAAATTAAACTAATTAATGCTTATCATTTAAAATATATTTACTGTAGTTTCTATAAAATTATTTTGAAATATTATGTTTGAAATTATTAAATTAATTAATCATTGGACAATTATATGAATTCATTTTACTTTAAATTTAAATAATTTCATTTAACAAGAAAGAATTTTAATTTAAAATATATGTATTATAATATAGTTCATAGAATATTATTTTATTAACATAACAATGAACATTAAAAGCTTTAATTATTATAAGTATTCTCTATATATAAAATGAATATTAACAGAGATTTTACCAAACATGTAAAGTAATATTGTCAGATACAATACAAATCTATCCATGATACATTACTATCATCAAATAAAAGAAAATGACCAATATTTTTTTTCGTAAAATCTCTCTTCATATAGCAATACTTCGTTAAAACAAACATAATGTACTTAATTAAACGTAAATAACAAACATATTGTATAAAATTTGCAACTACATCTAGAAGGAATCCAAAAATATACAGGGTGAAAATAACAAAGTTGATGTTACTTCTGGAGAAACCATAAAAGAAATTTTATTTAGAATAGTTAGAAAAATACTCAAATTATAAATTCTAATGTTTCTGTTCTTGTTCTAAATATAATTTTGACTGAAACAAACATTAAAACGTAAGATAACAAAAAAAAAACATTCAATCAATTCAAAATCTAGTTTAATTTAATAAAATGTTCGTAGTTATAATGACTTTTAAGATGTATTCTATAAAACAAAGTGAAATTTAGCTCCGGAAGTTGGAAATAATTATTTGGAAAATTTCATGTTCAGCTAAAAGCAATTATGAAACTTCAAAATAAAAATAATTAGCGCTAATCATTATAAACGGGAGTTCTGTGATTTCTGTACAATTATTTCAAAATATTATGTTTGGTATTTTTAAATTAATTAGTCACTGAATAATTGTACGCATTTATTTTACTTTTAATGAAAGCAATTAAAATAATTACATTTATCAAGAAACAATTTTAATTTAATAAATATATTTATTATTCAGTTTATAAAACATAGTTATTTGTTCAAATTTGTTTCAGTTGATAATTAATTAAATGAGTTCAGTCCATAAAGAAAATACTTGATGAAAATTACGAACTTTATCAACACAGATATATAATTCACGTACCACTTAAACATCGAAATAATTCATTCCCCAAAACAACGGTGGTATTTAAGACAATCCCCAAACCTCGTGCATAATAAAAACAGTATAAACTTATTAAATTTTTTACTATATTTAAGTCATTTGTCGCCGATCGAATAAGACATTAAAAATACGAGCAGGGTCAATATAATGTTTTAAAAGAGAGGCATATACATCATGTTTCATAAAATTTTACACGGACATAAAATTTTATGGATGTGCCTACATTTTTTTATATTACATTTATATGGATACGTGTAATTTTTACAGCAGGAAATTGCACTTATTTGATGACGAATTTCACCAGTC
Source organism: Aethina tumida (assembly GCF_024364675.1). Lineage (NCBI taxonomy): Eukaryota > Metazoa > Arthropoda > Insecta > Coleoptera > Nitidulidae > Aethina > Aethina tumida. The sequence goes on along the minus strand of NC_065437.1, from coordinate 13,489,457 downwards.
GTTTTAATAGACTCCCGTTTATTATCCTCGTATTGATTAAGTGGAATTTTTAATGAGGTTTTTTGGCACATTGTAGGTTTATATACATTAGTCTGGACTAGAGGTTAATTCAATGAAAATGCGCCCATTCAAAATTATGTTCGTTGGCTAATGAATCAATAGAGAATCAATACAGTAGGAAGATTATACACTCGAGTGCTGTAACCAGGTTAAGCAAATTATTAAGCATTAATTTTAAGTTATTGTCTGCAGTGGTTGGGGTTTATGGCCTAGATGCACCGGAATTATTGCGAAGATACCATTTCCATTGACTAATTATGCCACGTAATTGTAGCCATGGGATAAATAAATTGCCTTAAATACGTTTTTAAAATTTCCTTTACACGAACTCATAAATTAGGGTAATTAAGCGATTTTTTATGTGCCATCAATTTACTTACACTGCGAGGGAAAAGCATACACATTCATACCTCTTTGAATCGTTCGACCCGACACGTTTAGCAATCATTGAACACCCACCTGAAACAAAATGTCCAATTTAATTAGTGGATAAAAGGGAGGGTTTTTATTTGAACTTTCGGCCCCACACACGGCGAAATGTTCAAAGCCGCCACTCATCAACGTCATTATTGACAGCGACATGTTTCAGTTAACCAATAACTCGATTTTGAAACAAAGTGTATTCATTAACATCGAGGCGCATTGCCGAAGGTACGAGTAGGTGGTTTTTTGTTCATTGTTCTTCGGCACAATTCACAAGTTTTCCCAATTAACCGGTGCACAATCGGCAACTGGCAAAGTTGTCTCGAAGTGTTCGAATGCGCATCTATTCGGATAACGGTGACGATGCGTCACGTACATCCACCACTCTATTTGTCCATCGAGGCAAGCTCAAACTGCAAACGGGCCCCGAGTATAATAAATTTGCTCGCGGTCACCACACCCTTCACCGTGACATATATTGAGCGGGTGAAATATGCCCCGAATTCAGTTTCTAATGTTGTGCGAGTCGCCAGTGAAACCGTGGATGTGGAACATTCGCAACTGCACAAATTTATTGCGCTGCCGCTTTGCTAATAGCCATAATGAATGTGATGGATGATTAATCGACTTCAAATGCAGGCCCAACAGCACAAATCAACGGACGCAAACTATCCAAGATTCCTCATACACATGAATTAAAAATGAAACAAAGAGCAACACAATGTGCTCATGAATAATTTAAATTTGTTTCGTATTAGCGTTGTCGCAGACAATTGTCATACATCTATCTGGCTGAAGAGTAAATTGATTCAAGTTCGAACATGACATGTTTCGGGTCTAGACATTGCGGCATGGGAGCTCCTCTGGCGCCCGATATTTAGAAAACAGATGGGTGCTTTTCATGAAACCGAATGCGCGGATGATGACAACACAAAGTGCTTTGTAAACCGTTCTAATAGTTCGGAGAATGAAATATCAATTAAATAGAGAGACTAGCCCAATAATTACTCTATTATTTAGACCGTTTCCACAAATGTCTGTTAATGCGGTTGAGTTGGTTGATTAGTATGTTTTATATCATTTACTTCATCAACAGTGGTAGAAGATATTTTGTGATGTAAAAGAGCTTAATATGTTTTGTCTTAACTTAATATATATATAGACGTAAGCTTCGTTATCGTTGGTCGTTGGTAAGTATTATCAATAATTTTCTGGTACGATGCCATGTCAAGAAAAAGAATGCCAAACCATAACGTTTCCTCCTCTGTGTTTAGACCTCGAAGCGAACGTCCAAAGGTAACAAATGTCACCCAAATAAGGTACATGTCAAAAGATTATGAGATATAGACAGTTAGCAGCCTCAAGAGTCACTATAAGGCTACACACGACCAACTTATTTCGAATGCAACCATCAGAAGACGAATTGATGCTAGTCGATTTCAATCTAGAAGACCTTTAGGAATACTTAGGTTATTACTTAGTCACAGAAGATCAAGGTTGGAGTGGGACCATGTTCATCAAAATTGGCTTTTGCCTCAATGGTAAAATTTTCTTGTTTCAAATAAAGAGAATAGGATTGATGAATGATGATCGTTGACATAGAGCCTGGAGTGAAAGAGAACTAATTCCATATACAGGTGGATGAGTCATGTTTTGGAGTAGAATGGAAGAACTGCTTCGAAAGGTGGTGGACCTCAATTTCGTATTTATGAATGATAATGATCGCCAACATAAAATCCAAGTGGAGCAGGACGTTCTTAGAGAAGGTGACATTGAAAGAATGGAGTGGTCACCACTTTCTCCGGATATAAAGCCAATTGAGCATATATAGGATTATTTTCCAGATTAATTCGGCACCGTATAAATCCTCCCATGAATATTCAGGAAGTTGAAAAATGTAAAAATATACCTTAAGAATTTATTAAATGGAAGTTATCGATTTTTATAAGTCGTTGATGATGAAGGTATTCTAGTACTATTTCTTTTTAACTTAATTATTTTTTTTTTTTTTGACAAAAGTTGAAATGCTTTAAGGGTTCTGTACAGATGTGAAGGTAGTCTAAAAATAGGGATAGTATAATAAACATAAATTTTTGTTAATTTTAAATTAAATTATGGAGTCGTGTTATTTATTTATTTGACCAACCAAACCAGACATCGTTTAAAGGTGTGTGACAAAAAACCAAAAAAAAAAAACTTATTCAATACTTATTGGACAAATTCTGAAATAAATCCTCTTTTAAAATTTGTTATTTTAAATGATCTGCTATTTCTTTGGCTACCATTGTATATTCATATAAACAAAGGGTTGTTCCAAAATCATTTCCATTCGACGCTATTGACTCGCATCCATTACATAAATTCAAATCTGACTTCCCCCCTTTTTTCGTTCCAAATATATTGATTACACATTTCACGAGTCAATCTCTTTGGTAACGTCGCTCCGTCATTATTCTGTAAACTGTGTAGCCAAAGGATTTTCAGTGACCTTCGAAGAAGATTTAACTTTTCAATTATTGTTGACATTTAGATTTTCGTAATTTCTTTTACGCCTTTTACTCGAGCCGACGCTCACGTTTTATGGACAATAGATACTCAGATGTCGATAAATTTGAATTACTCTTAATTGAACACAATTATCATAATTTTTATTCTCATTCGGCTGTCGATAAAATCGTTTGTTCAGTTCTTTATTCATACCGTCACCTAAAGCTGATCTGAATCAAGACTGGAATTAACAAACAGTTTCAGAAATCAATCATCAATAAGACTTGAATTAACAAAACCAATATTGGCCAACATGTCTTGTATAGAACCTAAATAATTAAGTTTAATTAAAAAAATTCTTTATCCTGGATATCGAGTGTCATCAAATTACCCTCGCAAGGGTTCAAATTGTTTCGGATTTAGTTTTGCAATGGCAAACCTGTTAGTTAAGCCACATAAAAACAAATGAAGGCCGTAGGATCCGATTCAATTTAACTTCTCATGCGAACTGTTCCACAAATCTAACTAATTCTGTGTTTGTGTAGTTGAAACAAAAACGAAATTTTGTTTTTGTAGTCGGTGTTTTTCGTTGATTTAAAATTAAAAACAGTAAAAAAATAAATTTTTATTGTCTATTCGATGATATTTTATTGTGAATTAAGGCAAAAATGGCATTTAAAATGAGCCCGTAAAAGCAATCTTTTTATAAAATTCGAATTTCAGTAAAAATACAGCATTAATTCAATGGAAAATAATATAATTTTACATTCATGAAATGTCCGTGTGCCGTGTTGCCTGAACGACCCCTGCTATTAAATTACGATGCACGTGTGTTTTCAATATCAACAAAATATTAAACCTGCGCCCTGTATTTTGTTGAGCCTTTTTCGGCCGAAATCTCCGGCCTGTTTTTTCAGCGAATTTAATGCGGTAATTTCAGATTGATGTTGGGTGCATCGTACACGCCATAAGTCATGTTTACAGTTCAAACGGTCGTTTAATTTCGTGCAGCTCTAATCCTACGTATCTTGAAGCTGCGCCCAGTTTTTAAACGGATTTATGTGCTACAGACAAAGATCTCGTACTCCCCAATCGCAGCTTTATTGATGGATTTGTTGTTGTGTAAGTGAAAAAAATTAAATCGTCGTCCACGCCCCAATAAATAACAGTTCGAAGGGAAATAAATAAAATATTTGGCTTCTCGCAAGTCGTAAATTTTCAAACCCAATTTCCACAACAATAAACACGTATTCGTGAAATTGTATACGTAGCAACTTAACGGAATCGATCCGCAATGTGCGCACATCAAATTGCATTATCCTAAACTGAGCCATATTAAATTTGTATGAGTTTCAGTTTATAATGCATTCAGCGTGTGGACTGTCTGCCGTTGGAAAAGTTCCGCTGCGACTTTCGCAACAAAGAATGGACGGCCGAGTTTCAGAAGTTCCTGTTTGTTGCAGCATTACACTGCAAATACCATCCAGATGTGCTTTTGCTGCGGTGAAAAGCCGCAATGTAGTTTTTGGTGACATTCTACTGCGGATGAATTTAACAACATTTTTTTATATGCGTCAACTTTAATAATTGCTTCTCTGGAATAACAAAGAGTATCCCGTCCCAGTTCCGAATCCTTATTTTGATAGATTTGAGAATTTTCTCCCAACTTTATTTACAACTCTTTTTAATTTATATTTTTATATAAATAAAGAAATTTAGTATTCAATAATATTTTGGATATTTTATTTCGTTCAGTTAAGTATGAAATATTTATTTACTAGTTTCAAATGATACTTTATTTATAATATTTTCCTTAATCTGTTGTAAGTCTAAATTAATTTAATTTGCTGCTACTAAGATCGGTCCATTAAACAATTAGTTAATTAAAATCAATGTGGTTTGGAAAAAAGTATGGAATACTATTTAATATTCTTAAAAAATTAACAGTAATTCAAATATTTCAATATTTTATGGTGTAAACCTTGTCTTCTATCAATGCTAGGCACCTTTTAGACATAGAATCTACCAGTCTCTGCAATGTGTCAACAGGAATATGTTGCCACTGCTCTTGTATGGTTCTTTTTTGCTTTTGATGTTTCTTGTTTGGGGGTGACGGTTTAATACTTTCGAAAGGAGCTCAATAGCTATTCATTCAGGTACAGTTAAGTTTAATAATTTTAGACAACATCTTTTCCTCGACAAATGTTTTCCAGTATGTCACTATATTGAAAACGATTCATTTTACTCTTTACTTCAATCAAGGACCCAAATTTGGATGGTGAAAAGAATGCCTAAACCGTAATTCTTCTGCTACCATGTATAACCGCAGTAATTTGGTATTTAAAATGGTATTGTTGCCCCATTGGATGCTCACAAATGATCTACCATCAGTGCCAAATAAATTAAATTTACTTTCGTCACTTCGAAGGAAGTAGTCTATTTTTCCTGAGTTCATGTCAAAGTAAATTTTGCAAAAGCCAGACGTGTTTCTTTGATAGAGTAATATTTAATGTTTTCGCACGTTGGCCACTTTCACAAAGTTCAACTCCTTTCTTAAATTGAAGTAAAAAGTAAACGTGTTTAAGCATTACTAAGTCAAAATCGATCGAAATTGTTAAGAATTTAAGTACAACTGAGCGGAAATAATTTAATATTATATACTTTTTTCTAAGTTAAAAAACGTGTACGATAAAAAGTGCCTTTAAACGAATTATCTGAGTAAGTTTATTAATGTCTAGTTGAGTATCTTAACTGCCATATAAAACTAAACTGGCGGTTAAACTGTTTATCAATATCCAGTCAAAGTTTATCCAGGAATTAAATTCGATAACTGCAAATAACTTTAACTAAAGGATAAATGTGAAAGTTGACAAATTATATGAGTCGGTTTACCAATGTCTAGTTGAGTATCTTAATTAGAAATCTGGAGTTAAATTTCGATAACTGGAAATAGATTTAATTAAAGGATTAATGCTCCCGTTTACGAATATTTTATAGTATACATAAACTTTATTTTGTTTAGGAGGTATCATAATATGGTTACTAAAATTAGCCAATCTAAATGAATTGAAGTATTAACAAGTTATTTCTTCAATTTTCTTAGAATTTGGCGCCCAACTTATTGGATCCAAACCGTTGTAAACTAGTATAATTTATTACCTGGTTAAAAAAATGCGTTGCGAAAATACTTGGTGTGTAACAAGAGACGAATCGATAATAATTAGGTCACACCACTTGCAGCAATTACTCATTCTAGTGTAAATTAATGGGTAATAGGAGAAATCCTCGCACGTGGAGGAAATAATGTTATAACCAAATATTGAGTTACCGTAGTCTGATTGCAATTATCTGAATTACGTTGAAAGCATCAGTAATATTTAATATTAATTAACTATATAATATTAACTCTTTAATAATTAATAGGAATTTATATTGTAGATTAAGTTAAAATTTACAATTTAATATATGCATGCATATCTACTTTAAACCAAATATTTCCATTACCTTCAGCTCTTCCATCGAATTAATTTTTCAAACACCAATTTCCATCATAATGCAATCGCATAAATAAAAATCACTTGACCAATCCTCTAGACGTAAAAACAAGCCCACGAATTGCCGTTTAAAACTGCAGCAACGTGAATTTGTCGAATGTTCATCTGGCGTTAATATCATCGTTCACAATGGAATCGAGATCGTTCTGAAAGTTTTGAGGGTTTCAATAAAACAAGTCATTGGAGCGTTTATGCAGCGAAATATTGCCCCAACTGAATTTTACGTAGCGGACCAAAAAGCATAGAAATATGCTTTTATGTAAATACGAGCGGCAGCCAGAAAATCTATTGGAGATTGGAAAACAGCGTGTTCCCTGTTTTCATTTGTGTTAGAAATCTGTGAACGTTGACTTTACATGCTCAAAGGTTGTATCATTTTTGTTGTTGTTTTACCTATTTGAAAAACATTGCTACATCTGATACGATTGTGGCCCATTTAACTGAACTCACCGAGTATATTTGCTGACCTTATTTCAACATTATTATTATTATCAGTTTGCAAGTTTGACAAGTAGATTTATAAAATGAGTGGATGGTTTTAAAATTATAATTGAAGCTTTTCATGGAGCATTCACTCATAAGATTAGTAGGATAAATCTACTTCTTTTTAAACTCACTAAAGATATTCTTTCTGTCAGAAAAGAGTTTTCAGCAATTACAAAGAAGCTTCGAAGTAAATGTGGCAGGAAATACTAAATTAAATCTCCTCCATCGATCGAGAACCGTATTAAGAATTCTAATATCCCGCTTAAAATGCCAATCAAATACTTAAAAAGTTCCGCAATCGGATGCAACTTCGACAATAATGACTAATCTTCCCCGATTTTCCTGTTTGAACCGACTTAATCTTTATAGTCGGGGGTTTTGTAATCAACAATTTCCCTGGGGGATTTGACAGCGAAGCCTTCTATTTCACGGATGACTACACTATTTGTCTTATGTCCTCTGATTAGTTTGTCTACTCAAAGTTACGTCCTTGGCTTTTGCTCGAGAGGTTCGCGTAGTTCCCGGTATTCGGTCGGGTTCTCGGGTCCAGGTGTGCACCGCCAGCGATTTAATAACGACTTATTCCCTACAACTCATGTTGCTGGATGTTTTACCCGTCCCCGGTTCTATTACTATCCACCTCTCAGGGTAATTGAGTGTCAACACCATTTCCGACGGTGTTGATCAACACCATTGAGTTATGCTATTAATATCCGAAAGTTCTGATCACGTAAATGAATTTCTGGCATCCATTCGTCGAGTTAATTTACCTTTCGTGAGGACGCCGCACAAATTTGTTGACGCACCGTGCCAATATTGTGTTGTAAAAGTCGCGGAAAAAACACAATTTTCCATCACCATTCGAAAATGTTTATAGTTACATTTGGCGACCGTTGGCCCGTTAGAATGGCGATATTCGTTCCGTGCCTTCCCGCCATAAAGCGCCGTAAACCACGTCGGGCGTTGTTAAAACGGCAAGAACATAATTTATGTTGTGATCTGGTCAGCGGAGTTCGCGAGATCCGAGACGTACAGCCGGAGAGCCCGCACCGTCTGGATATCCGATAGCCGTACGTTACAAGAAGTTGAATCCTGTTTTATTACACACTCGACGAGTCACGAAAAGGAGGGCTTCATCTTACAAAGGTGCGCCATCGACTTTCCTCCTTTATTTTTATAGATTTTGCGGAACTAAAAAAGAATTGGCTTTTGCCCGAGTTAAAGGAATGATTCCCTTTTATGCGTTTGTTTAGTCCGGATTATTGCCCATTATTCTTTTGTTTTTGATATTGGTTTCGAACGGGGGGATGGAGTTAACTACTTCATTATGCAGTCATGGCGGGATTAAATCTCGCCATTCGTACGTAAATTACGCGGGGAGGTGCTTTAAATTGAATTATCGCGATGGCTGATGAACTTTGGATGTATTTTGTAAAGTAACTGGATTTTTGATTCGGCTCAATTTACGATTATGTCACAAAAAGTTTCTATAGTGTTATAAAATAGTGATTGTTTTTCAAATCATAACAATCATGAACAATTCTCAGCTTAAACAAAACTTTATTAATCGAAATAAGAACCATTTGTGTCAATACATTTGTGCCAACAAGAAACAAGCTTATTTTTATAGGAGGAATACAGCTCTGGGGTTCTGGAAGCGACGAAGTCGTCGAAAACATATTGGATCAATTTTATTTTTAAGGAATTTTTCGTGTACGAAATTGTAGAATGTTTGGAAACGTGTGAGCGAACATTGTTATGAAGAAAAATTTGGGGTACACATTTGGTTAATTTGTTATCAGTACTCGTCGTAAATGTTTCATTAGGATTCAGGAAACTGTAATGGATCACACCGGCAGCAGACCACCAAATAGTAACTATAACCTTCTTTTGATTCAATTTCGTATTTAGAAAGTGTTCGAAAGCCTGGTTGCAGCTCAACAATTGTACAGAATGTTGTCGATTGTAGCATAGTATTCATTTTTCATCACAAGTCGCTATCCAGTCGAAAATATCCCGTTTATTTGCATAAAAGAAGACTAGGCAACAGTTTCTAACGGCGGATTTTGTGATTATAGTTCAATTTGTGCGGCACCCATTTGTTTTAATAATAATTGATATAATTTAACAGAATATTTATATTTATCATCATAATTTGAAAGAAAAAATACTTTCTGAAAAACTAAATTAATAAATATCTATTATTAGGTATTAAAAATTTAATTTCAAATAAGGAATTTTTGGTCATATTAAAATATTGATTTTTATTAAAACAACGAGATAATATTTTTATTTAACAGAAAATATTCATAAAATTCGTAGCTCGGAGCAATTAAAAAAAAATTGAAATATTTTTCAGATTAAAAATTTAATTTCCAAGAAAAATTTTTCAGTCATATTATAATGTTGATTTTTATTTAAAATAGGTATTAAATGTCTTATTCCTTAGAAAAATATTGTTGATATTCGTTGCTAGAAACAATTTTAAAAAATCAGCTCATAGTATAATAAAATCTTGATAGTTTATTAAATTTTGAAGTAATTGTTGAATAAAAAATTTAATCTTCAATCAGAAATTTTAGTTGTTTTGAAAGATTATTAAAAATATATTTGTTTCTAGAAACATTTTTTTTTTAATTTTCATTATTTCAATATAATAAATATGCCTTCTAAAATTCTTTTTTAAATGTTTTAAAATATTAATTTTAATTTAGTGTCAAAATTAATGATGAGAATATCCGAATAATTATAATTATAATTTGGACGTTTCCATCTGCTTTCGGCGATTGGAAATGATATACGTTACGTCTAATTAAGGAGCCATCTCTCGAACAGTGTAGCACGGATTGGTTTCATCTAAGGTCCTCAACTGATCATTGTCAACATAAGATGATCGCCCGTGTGGTCATCATCTTCAAGGCTCTCATCCCTGCCAAGGAATTTTTGGAAACTCCATTGTGCTATACGTTTGTTAATGGTTCCTGGGCCAAAACTGTCGCTGATGTCGCGGCCTAATTCGGCACATTAATAATTTGAACGAATATTCACCACTAAGAAACTAAATAACAAAAAACACAATAACGTTCTTCTACATTACATTATGCCGGAGTACTTCAAGGTGGTTTTTCGTCAATTTTCGCATACTTAACGGAGCTGAAACTTAAACAATCATTACCATCCCGAATAAATTAACATAAAACAAATGCTTAATTCGAGGGGGTTGTTATTTTTGCGTTTAATGGCTGGAAAAATCCCCGCTCCATTTATCACTATTTGTTATTCCAGCAAAGTAGACATTGTGTCAGTAGTGGTAAGCCTACTCGACGATAAGTGCAATTGTAAAGTTAAAAACAAGTTCGGAGTTGAAGATGTTTTTAGGCACTGAAACTTGAAGGATAATTCTTTAGGCTAAGTAGGGGCTTTCCGCTGAATTGCCCGGGCTGCACTTTATCACAGTTTTTAATTAAACCCGTTGCGGTCTTGTAAATTACGGTCGAACTTTGAAAAAAAAGGCGTTACGTTTTAAAATTCAAGATTGAATCCTCCCCGGCGAGTTAATGTGCTGTATTTCTGATAAATGGGCGGATGCCATGAACGTTTCGCACCCGTAAATTTGTATTTGTTACGGAACAATGAGCCAACATGGGGGGATTATATTTTTCGGGATGCGACTTCTCGATTTGCACCTAATTATACGGACTTTCTTGGTGCCATTAGAGTCTGGAGACGGGCGAATTTGAATAGGAAACTTTCTTTCCCTCTATAAAATGCTCTTTGAATATTTTCCGGCATTAAAAATAAAAACTCTTTGCTCATAGATCCTATCATGGACGCATTCATTTACTCGCAGTGCAAAAATCGGATGAAGGAATAAATTTTCAATGGAGAGTATTGACGGATTTCATTTTAAACGTAATTAAAATCTCCGACTGGGGTGCGACAATGAGGTGTAGAACACTTTCCGCTCCCAAACTTATCCTTTTATGAATTAATAAAAGTCTTTCTCGTAATTTACATTATTGACGTAGTTAAAAGTTACGGAGTTGGTGTTTGGATGCCAAGTTTCGTCGGCGACAAAAAAAAATGGACGATAACAAAGTTGCCGCATGCAAGGTACGCCTGCAAACGACACCCTTCCAACCTGACGTTTCTTTTCACACACTAGCTTTAAAAAGTTCTTTCATATTTAAATAACGCCCAGTTTTGACTATAATTTTGAATATATTTTGCGTTGGACTAGAACGGAATAAATGGCGGGATTTGGCAGGATCCATGCCAGACTCGGGGGTTAATAACAGTGAAAAGAAACAAAAAGAACTTGGCCCAAATCTAAAATTAATTTTATAGCCTCATTTTCGCAAAAGACACTAAAAGGTCGGCACAAAAAGTAAAAATAATTGGTCCTGTTAAAAAAACGTTCGAGTTGTCGTTATTAGTGTATCACGAGTTCAAGGACTAAAAGAGCGAACGTCAAACAAAGAACTCGAAATGAAATGTGTCCGTTTACTTTTGGGGCAAAATCAACCCTCGTGCAGTTTCTTTCTTACTTTTATCCCCCCTTCATAAGCAGTAAAAACATTTTCTAAACAGAATTATTGTTTGAAACTTTTATTTTTATTTTATTTCTGTCTGTCAAGACTGCGGCCTAAATATTTCCTCTCACATCTTTCCGAGACGTTCGTTGTTTTTATGGGGACATAAAAAATCAACTCTAACGCAAAGGTTATGCCTACATTGTTAGATATAAGGTGTACTTTTATCTCTGAAAAATGCTCAAAGAAAATTGCGTCTTGATCTGTCTGTTTTCTCCGTTTTTTTTTTCTCGCACGAGGATAATCGACGTAAAGATAATGACGGAAATAAATGTCGAGCTGTGGACATTCTAACAAGAGGATCAATTACCACACCCCTTATAATTATGGTCGGATGGCTCTTCCTTACATAAAAACGCCCTCGAACATGGATCAAATTTCGTCCGGTCCACGTACGGAACAAAAGGGGAAATTAAAATATTTCTCGTAGAGACGCAGTCCATTACGGAGCAGCTCGTCGAGATGGCGGTCTCCAAGCACGTAGGGCACAAAGTGCAGACCTGGCAAAAGCGTAAGGAGGAAACGTATGCGTCCCAGAGGGTTGTGGAACATGTAAATATTTACTTTGAGTTAAACATACTTCGCGTAGTACGCTTCATGTATCAAGAGATGTCTTGTAAAAATTATGCAGTTATAAAATGGAAATATTTCGAATAGGTGGGTTTTTATTGTGTTACGCGAATAAATATTTCCGCGCTGGGGAACAATAACAACACGAATCTTGGGGGGTTGGGATGCGTACGTTAAATCTGACGTCCGATGTATGAAATTACTTTTCAGGCAATCTTTATTTATTGCCTGTTTCTATAAAAATATAAATTTTAGTTAAAGTATTTTTCTTTGTGTTTTTAACAACATCCAGGATAAATTTCAATATAAACTGTTTTAATATTTATTGTCAATTCGTATTTTCTGTAACTCAGCTAACCAATACGTTTTATTCGTGCACGACAGAAATACACAAAGTTTGGGAAAACTTAACCTCTTACAAGTTTCATTAAAAGCTCCAAGTTGCTAAATAATTGAAAAAATTTAATATAATTTATTGTGAAAGACCACATCGATGTATTTTCTCGTTCTTTATGCAACACGTGGAACCAAATTTAGTTTTATTGAAGTGACGCGAGTGCATAGTCAAAATTTTAGAATGCGAATATTTTACATACATAAATTTTAAAATGCTTTGAACGACTGTCGCTTTTTCCGTTCCTTCGAAATTGTAATCAATATGTGCTGTCAACGAACAATATTCCTAAATTTTGATGCATTCGCGACTACGAATAAATTCTGGAAGGCCCAAGATATTTGAATACGACAAAATTACATTCAAATGTCTCGTATATGGTATATTATATTGAGGCTTTGCTATTTGGTACACTTAAGTATGGAATATCATATACATACGGGCTTTTAATGAACAATTTAACGAACTAATAGCGCATATTACAGTCTATAGTAATGTATACTTGAAAGGAGCAACACTTATATATTGCAGTAAAATTACGACTGAATCAACTGCAACGTGTCAAGCTACAGTTTTTAAATTTTGGTGAATGCGAATATTACTAAGTAGGTCAGGAAGGAAAGTTTTGATAAATTGAATATTCTAGAACAGTTAATTCTAAGGAGAGTTCTAGTCTTTTTTAAATATTTTAAATTTCTAAGGAAAGTTTTAGTCTTTTTGGCATTAAACGATCATTTATTTCTTTTATAAATTTCTAAAGAAAATAGTAAATTGTCAATGGTCAGTTCCAACATCTTTTCTAAATAATTTATTTTACAAAACAAGTATTATGTGATGGACTAGATTCTGCCTTTTTTGATAAGAGTAATTTCTGTTCTAAGGAAAATTCTAGATAGTGAATGGAAATTTCTAAAATCTTTTAAAAATATTTTTTTTTATTAGGTTTCTTTTTAAAATTTTAAGGTAAATTCCAGATGGTCAATTGTGAGTTTTAAAGTTTTTTCTAAAGAATTTATTTTATAAAACAAGTATTAGGTGATAAATTAAGTTCTGGTACATTTTGACATTAAATGATACATTTATCTCTGTTCTAACGAAAATTATAGAATCAATGGACAGTTCTAAAATCTTTTCTAAACAATTTCAATTGTTACTTCAACCTACATTAAAACGTTTGCACTAAGATTTTAACATTGTTTAAGTTGAAGCCATATAGTGTAACCAATACCATCATACATGATCAAGAACCAGAACTAAATTTACCACCAATAAAACATTTTTTCGATATTTTAGATCCCACATTTAATTTTTTCTAATTTTTACAAATAATTTTTTATTTTTTTTTGTTAGTTTTCAGAATAGTTCTAGAAGAAATTGTGAATATTATTTTTATATTATATACACACTTTTTATTTTACCTAATCTTTTTAAAAATGTAATAATTAATGATTTTTTAAAATCTTATTGTAATTTTTTTAATGGGATTTTGACGATCATCACTATAAAATTATAAAATTCTTTTCTTCTAAATATATAAATAAATTCTTGATTTTTACCAAAAAATATCCCCCTTCTAAACTGCTCTTGTTATATTAAAAACGTTTGCACGGAACGATTGACTAAATTCTGCCTTTTTTGGTGAGAGTAATTTCTGTTCTAAGAAAATTCTAGATAGTGAATGGAAATTTCTAAAATCTTTTAAAAATATTTTATTTTACAATACAAGTATTAGGTTGTTTCTTTATAAAATTTTAAGGTAAATTCCAGATGGTCAATTGTGAGTTTTAAAGTTTTTTCTAAAGAATTTATTTTACAAAATAAGTATTAGATAATAAACTAAGTTCTGGTACATTTTGACATTAAATGATACATTTATCTCTGTTCTAACGAAAATTATAGAATCAATGTACAGTTCTAAAATCTTTTCTAAACAATTTCAATTGTTACTTCAACCTACATTAAAACGTTTGCACTAAGATTTTAACATTGTTTAAGCTGAAGCCATATAGTGTAACTAATACCATCATACATAGTCAAGAACCAGAACTAAGTTTAACACCTAATAAAATATTTTTTCCGTTTTTTTGATCTTACATTTTATTTTTTCTATTTTTTTACAAATAATATTATATTTTTTCTTGTTACTTTTCAGAATAATTCTAGAAGATATTGTGAATATTATATATATTATAACATTATATACACATTTTTTATTTTACGTAATCTCTTTAAAAATGTAATAGTAATAATTAATGATTTTTCAAAATCTTATTGTGATTTTTTTAATTTTTTAATGGGATTCTGTCGATCATCACTAAAATTATAAAATTCATTTTTTAAATATATAAATAAATTCTTTATTTTTACCAAAAAATTAATTATTTATTTGATCGCACATAGTTATGTAACATTTGGCAAAAATTTTTTATTTTTGACAAATTTATTCAAACTTTATAACTTTTGTGTTAGTCAAAATTTTTATCCCCCTCCTAAACTGCTCTTGTGATATTAAAAACGTTTGTACGGAACAAATAAAACGAATGTTCGAGTTGGATGCACAATAAGGTAATTTGAACGTGAAAGTTAATTATTCTGTTTCGTAAAGATTGAAAAGTAATTAAATCCCCGTTTGTAAATACTTAAAACAAATTTTAATAACACTCCCAGGACGCATCGGTGTCACGGTGATTTCATAAGATCAAAAAATAGACAAGGAGGCAAATATGGAATTTTATCAACGTTTTTCACCCATTACTTAAAGCGAAACAGGTTTCGTCTGCAATTTTCAGCAGGGTACAATTTAATTTTAGAGAAAACAGGAAGTTACTTTAAATCTCATCCGATCGATTTTAGGGGTAGTAAAACGCGAGTTGGAAATGCTCTCACGTGACGTATAATAAAAAGCATGGTTTCAAATACCGTTTAAAATTTAATTAACATAACGTTTCCTCTTCCAGAAGAAAATTGCTAAGTTACTACCAACTTTATACATCACAATCGATAAACATTGCGCAGATATGAATAAATAAAGTAAATATTTGTACGGTTCGATGTAAAGAAAGCGCAAGTCAATAAGAAGGTTATGGAGCGGAAAGTAGAAGGCTAAACACATTAATCAGAAACGTAAAGATTGACGATTTTATATAAATATTTTCGCATGAAGTGTCCGACATAAATCAAACGCTTTCGAACGTGTATTTATGAAGCTTTTACGAAATCAAAGAGATTCCCAGATTAACAGTGTGGGGTTTATCATATTGACGTTTCTGGTCGATAAATAAACGTTTTTGCAACGTGGTGTGCAAAGACAAAATTTTATCCCTGCAATATTCAGGATGGAATTTAATTCCGCCGGAAACAAGTCGGCTATTTCAAATCTGAACCAATCGATTTTGCAGCAGTAAAACGTCACGTAGAAATGCATTTATGTAAAATATAAAACAATAAAGTGCAAATAGAGAGTCTAGACAGGCAACATCGTTGTCTATAGCCATGCTATAAACTGCAACTTAAACTGATTATTCCGAGTTGTAACTGCCACGTTTATAACACGCTCGGAAAATTTCACAACAAAAGCTATAAACTAGAATCGCGTAATGCCGCGTCTGAAACAAAACGTTTGCCAGATCGGATGCTGTATGGATGCAATTTTCACTTAGCTTGATGCCGTTCGATATGCCCGATGCGCTGCGGAATCCGCACCACTTCCGTAATTTGATTTGCGGCGGCCGTACCGGATCTTTTGTGCGACGAGGAAAAAATTAAACTGGCCGATTTACCCTTTTGTACGGGCCTATCGCGTATCGCGATCAACAAATTAGATTATAAAGACATTAGTGTTGGGGCTTGTTAAATGGTGGCTATTATTCCGTTATAAAAAGATTTTTATCGACAGCCGTGAAGTGAACAATCGAGCGGCGTTTAAGATAACACAATTTCTCGACGGTTCCGAGACAAAACCCACCCCCAGTTTTGTGTAAGAAACAAAAGCAAGACGTCGTTTGTTTTATCTCGCCGGCCATAGTCGGGGTGTAATGATGCCGCGTCGATGGGCTGGTTTACTCACTTCTGTCTGAACACACTTTTGCCTTCTTTCTTCTACCGACAAATATTGCGGCCGAACGCCGGGAAACCTCCCCGGGGCACTTCTGCCGAGAAACTCGTGCCAAGTTGGTGTTTTTAAATAAGCTAAAGTATGGGGGCTGTCTGCGGAAAGGATTCGCTTTAGTAAAATGCAAACCGAACCGACCCAATTCTATATGCAAATGACAAAGGAAATATTCGTTTGAAATAACGACTTAAAAATAAAAATCTGTTTCTTATTGCCAATCTTAGTAGAATAGAATTTTAAAAGCTGAGGGACAATTTAAATTGTAGATGAAATGTTCACAAATTAAAATAACATTTTTAAATAAATATTTAATTTATATTTTATTTTTATAATTAATAGTTAAAAATATGTATTTAAATAAATAACTCAATATAAATATTACGTCAATATTGATAATAAATTATATTAAAACTCTGAAATATCCATTTATTTAAATGCGTTTTACTTTGTTATTTAAATATTTTACTTAAATTGAAATGAACAATGTTTTTCAATAAAAATAACAATACAGATGTATTCTATATTAATTGTGATATTTACCATTTTATTTGAATACTAACAAACAAAGTTTTACGAATATGTATATAATAAAATTTGTTAATAGAAATTCGTATTAATTAAAAATATATATTATTAAAATATATTGGGAATTAGTTAATTAATTTTTAGTGCTGAGATAAAGTATATTTGCAATAATCCTTTCTAAAATAACATTAATAATAAAAAAAACCTACATAACATAGTAATTAGAAAGAGCACATTAATATAGAATTTATATTTATATATAAGTACACTTTAAAAAGTTCAACTTAAATTTTATAAAATGATTTATTTGCTACAAAATGTCTCAAATTTTCAAATATATAATATCACTCTGGATGTTTTAAGGATATTTGATGCATATTTTTTATATTTCTCGGAATTTCAGAGGTGTTAAAAATTATAATTTTTATAAAAAATATGTTATATACTTGAAATAATAAAATCTATTTTAATATTTAATATTATTAATTAAAATATTACAATTTATTTTTTTAATAAAAATTCTTTTAATTAAATGAAATAATATTCCAAAATTATAATTATAATAAAAACAGTAATAAATATATAAAAAAAATATTTAATATTGTATAAAAATATATATTTCATATAATCCAAGCAATCAATTATCTTCATATAACGGTGAATAAATTAGATTAAGGTTTCTACTTTGAATAAAAATTCTCTTAATTAAATATAATATTTCAAAAGTATAATAAAAACAATAATAAATAAATATATTATATAAAAATACCTATTCCATTCAAACAATAAAATATCTTTAAATTTTTTTTAAATAAAAATAAATGTATAATGTTATATAAATTAGTTATAAATTATCAAGCATTAAAATTTGTTTAAATATTTGTTAATACTATTAGATTCATTTTTTTAAATTAAAATTCTCTTAATTGAATATAAAAATATTTCAAATTAATAATAAAAAGAAATTATAACAAATTAATATATAAAAATATATATTTGTATTATTTCAAACAATAAAACCTCTTCAAAGATTTGTTAATAATATTAGGTTAAATTTTTTGTACTTACATAGATTAAAATCATCTTTAATTTCCATTAAAAATTTCAAATATAATTAATTAATTAATTTTGAAATTAATTAAAACATAAAAGTAAAAAATTATGATTTAAAAGTTGGTCATTAAAAAAGCAAACATACTAAATATTCTTATATCTGAAATATATATTACTATTTTTTTTTTTTAAATTACAAATTTCTAAATTAAATGCTGAATTGAAATGTTTTACAATATTATTTTCGTGTTTTTGTCTATATAAAAAAGTATTTATTCAATAAAATTCAAAATTCATACTCTTAATTGCAATTAAAAATATTTATTAGTAAAATTTATATAAATATTGAATCAAAAAATTAATGGTAATTTTAATTGCGACGCGTAATTTAATACAAATAAATTTGGCCGCTCTTAATGATCATCAATAAATAACGCTAAAAAATTCCATTGAATTGAAAAAAAAAGGAACTGAAACCAGGAGTGGGTATATACCGAGCCATTAAGAAAAGTTGGCGTCTGAAAAGTTTTAAATAGGTTCTTTGCTAATTATTGATGGAATCGGTGAGGTAGTTTGAAATCCCAATTTTAAAATTAATTGCCACCAGAATTTCAATCTGAGCTTTGGCCCCGATTCACATCTCCATTAAGAACTTGCCTGTAAATCCAATTGAAGTCGTTTTAATTGCGAAATTAAAGCTCAAAAGCGTCGAGGCATAAGGAACTAAAATTTTCTTAATGGTCTGAATACACATATAGGGCTGGAAAATTGCGTTAACACAAAATAAATTGACCAAAACTTCTTGTTTTTTGTATTAGATTTAAATGTTTACGGTTAACAAATTGAACCGTTCACTTTTGGTAATCACGAAACAAATGACCTGCTCATGTACCGACATAAATTTGTATTAATTTACATAGAAATTGACGCCCCTGATTCGCCGTTCCACGGAAAATCTGCCGATCGATCACAATTAACTCGCTAAAGTAATACAATGGCGATCTCATAAATTTGTCTTATGTAGTACTTGTTTTAATATATTGAATCATAAATTCACGTGACACGGTTTCAGGCTATTTTTAGGGACAAGTGGAAATTAATATTGGGTAAATAATTGCTTGGGGTGTAAAACAATACTTCTGAAGGAGAAGCGCCACATTAAATGTTAATTTTCTCTCACACAACAAAATAGCCACGTCACAAGTAAAACAGTTTTATGAATTTACACAACGTTAAACATATCACTGACAAATTAATTAACGTTAATTGGTGAAAACCCAAACACGACGAAAGGATCATTTTTAACCAACAATTCCGCATTTCCCTCAAAAACACGGTGAATTGACATGAATTAAATGTATTTATTCGAACAAAGTCGGTTAGTTTATATTCTACTATTTACATTTCATTTCGAACTTTCTCATTTGACTCGTAATTCAATTTGAAATGTCTGCCTATCTCACATTTATCGCAGCCATGTTTACTGTCACAGTAAAGTGACCAACTAAAATGAAATTTCGTAAAATTGGAATCCGCTCCAAAACAACAACGAATAAAAGATAAGCTCAGAACATGCAATATTTTCCGAGACTAGATAGACCGGGAAACATCACGGAATCGAGGCGAGATTAAATAATATTCTAGGACGACGGTTTTTGATGTCTGAACGTTTTCGATTTAAATTTTTGAAACCAATCGGTTGACTGAGATACGGACATGGCTTTCGTAATGGTCTAGCCGCAACTGTAATAGCTGCGAGCTTCGAACATGCGGTCGGATCGTCCAGTTTCAATGCCGCATTGTTTCACGATCTTGTTTCACTTCTCGGCTCGATGAATGGCTTCCCGGGCAACAATAATATCCCGCTTATGCGGGCCATAAAGGCGCACTTAATGGGACGAAACGTTTTCGAAGTTTAGAAATATTAAATAGGTCTGTCGGATTTGTGAATGTTTCGACCTGTCGCACGATGAAGCTTCGGTATTACTTTCGTTTCCATTCATTTAGTGTAACTTGGTGAGCCATTGTAACGAGTGACAGCTAATAATGTCCATGTCAATCAGTTAGTTACAACGTTTGATGTGGAATTCCCTACGACCTATTACAATGGCGATTGAATATGTTATCGATGCTGATATACGTTTGGTACATCGATAATCCACCTTGATTGTTTTCATTTACAATTAAACGGATTTTCGCATCGGATTCGTTGAGTATTAAAATTTTCGTCGAAATATTAAATACACAAATTAATTTTATCATGCCCTTAATAACTTAAAACGTATTTTACAATATGTGTAATAACAAAATTTGTACATTAACCAAAGGTGCTATAGAACAACAAAACAGTTATCGTTTAGGGATTGAGATTTAGAGAAACAATTTAATCCATCTCAAAGATTTATTAACATATAATTGGACAAGGATTGTTTACACATAAACAAAAAAAAAACATTTACATATACAACACCCCTGATCTCTCTCAGATCTAAATATTTTAATAACGACACGTATAAATGAACGAGTTTATACAGTAAGGAATAAAATTGAAATATTGTCTCAGTAGATATTCATTTTTAAAATGAAAAAAGGAAAAAATTAAATAATATTGTTTTAAAGCTAAACGTTAGTAGCAGTACCAAATATTTTGAAGAAATTAATTAAGAACTTTATAAAGCTTTTAAAAATATTGTTAATTTTATTGAATTACTCCAATTACTCCCATTAATCATTCTCTAATTTGAGCATGAATAGAGATAATGTTTTGTCACTTTCAAGAAAGTAAAAGTGGAAACTAAATATATGAAATCTGTTATGTTAGATTAGGTTAACGACGACACAATATTTTGAAGAAATTAATTAAGATCTTTAAAAATCATTTAAAAATATTGTTAATTTAACTGAATTACTTCTATTAAAAAATCATTCTCTAATTTGAGCATGAATAAAAATAATTTGTCTTTCAAGAAAGTTGAAGTTGAAACTAAATATATGAAACTAAAAATTAAAAAAAAAGAGAGATGTACACTGAGAAATAAAATTTAAATATTGTCTCAGAGGGTACAATATTTTTTGACTAAGGAAAGAAATAAAAAAGGAACATTGAATACATTTCCTTTAAAATTAAGGACTAATGGTACACCATTTTTCAACTATAATAAACGAAAAGAACAAAATAGATATTATTGTTTTAAATCTAAACATTATCAATGGTATTTTCAGGAAACTAATTAGGAACTTCAAAAAGTTTCAAGTTTTTTCTGATAAAAATATTATAAATTTTACTGAATTCAAAAAATCATTTTTTCTAATTTGAGCATGAATAAAAAGAAATGTTTGTCGTTTTCAAAGGGGTACAAACAAGTATACAAAAACTTTCTTGTTAGGTTAGAGTAATGACGACACAAATTATTACTATTAAGAAAAAATCATCATAATTTGAGCACGAATAAAAAGAATTTTTTGTCAGTTTTAAGAGGAAATAACTATTGGGAATAAAATCTGTTTCGTTAACGATGGCGTTAAATAAACGAAAAAATTGAAAAAAACTTGTCCAAACGGTTTTTGTATCAAGAAGTATATCAGTAAGAAATAAAATTTAAATAATGCCTCAGTGGGTATAACATAAAATTAAAAAAACAGTACAATAAATACTATTGTTTTAAGATTAATGGCTGTCAGAAGTACCGAAAATATGAATGAAACTAATTAAGAATTTCAAAAAACTCCAAGCTTTTAAAAATATGGTAAATTTAACTGAATTAGTACCACCACCAACAAAAGCATTATCATTTCTAAATCCATGAGAAAAAAAAAAATTTTTTTCAACTTCAAAAGGGTACAAACAAAAGGAAACGAAATATACAAAATATTTGTTGTCAGGTTATATTACTTTAACGTCGACACGTATAAAATAACGAAAGAATTGGAAAAACCGACCAAAAAGATTTTGTGACAAGTGTTATTATATTGAAGAATAAAATTTAAATATTGTCTCAGTGGGTACATCTTTTGGGTAATAAAAAAATTAGTAAGAACATTAAACATTTTAAAATTAAGGGTTATCAGTACTACCAAAAACTTTAGAGAAACTAACTAGGAATTTTAAAAAGCTCCAAACTTTTAATATACTGAAAATTTTACTGAATTGCTTCTACTATTTTTCTTATGAATGAATCAATTTTTTGCTCACTTCAAGAGGTTACAATCAAATAGTAATGACATATAAAATGTGTACCCGACATTCTATATAGAAGTTACAGAAAAATGATTAAAAATGGGGAAAAATATTTTTTGATTTTTCTTGTCGTTACTATTATATTACTTTTGTTCAACTGTTTAACCTTTTAAATTTTATTATTTTATTATCCCATAAACATTTAATGTATATAAATAATTTGTCTAGAAATAAATCAAATACCTTAAGGTATATTAACCTTTCAATTTTCAATAAAATAATTAAAAGCGGCCTTCTTGTAAAATTAATTAAACCTCTACTAGAAACGATGCAAGAAGATATTTATTATAGAGTCGTCGACCACGAAACAATAAACAGGGCAAATGCAGAATTATTAAGTATTTTCCGTCAACAATAGAGTCTACCAAATATAACCGACGTCTTTGTATGTGACAACTGCAAAATCATATCTTGTTTGATTGTACAAAGCCGAACCCGCTATTTATAAATAAAACAAGAGTTTATTAAGGCCGACGGATGCCACTCGGCGGTTTTGTTCCCTGCCTCAGAAGAAGACAACGCAAATCCTTTAGTTTCAGTTCGTTATATTGTTTGCGTTCGCAAGAGTTTTTAAAAAGGACTGTTCCCAGTATAGAAAATTATGACTATGTTGCGGGGCAAAACAATGCTTGTGAGTTTTATGCAAATAAATTATGCAAACTAGTTAGCGAACTGGCATGCTAGAAATGCACCAACAATAAGTGGTTGTAGCCCTTTTTGCATACTAACTCTAGTTAACAAAAAAAAAAAAGATAAACAATAAGTTACGTTATTATTATTCAGCTGTGTATTTTGGCACTTTTCACAACGCGAACAAAACGCTTAACAATTTAATCCGCTGTTATCGAGAAGTGATACTCGTTTCAATTTTCCAGCAACCACTCCCGAGCACGGAAATAATAAATATGGTTTAAACGGCAATCTTCAAGTATAGCTCCCCAATTAATTAGTTCTTTGGATTCCCGAAAGTGGCAAATTACCGCCTTTGATGCTATTTAAATGAAAGCCACAATGTGGAAGGGCCCCTTTGCGCTACATAACGTAATTTCATATTCATTACGGCTAAAATATGCAATTACAAAAATAACGGGGCGCAAAAAAAAAGCGGCGCTTTGAGGTAAAAACTATTTTAATTCAGGTGGCTGTTCTCAACGACTCGCCATTATTCTCGGTCACTGAAATGTTTTAAATTCGTTGCGCACATGAGGATTGGGTTTTTGAAAGTAAAACTGTAATTGCGAGATTAGTAGTTAATCGTCACGGATTTAATTAATATTATTTGATAGCATTAAAACTCATGTTTCCGTTTAAAGTTAAAGTTGTACAAATTATACTTAATAATTTTATGCCTGGACGTAAAGTTTATGGCCGACCATAAAATTATATTAGAATTTTTGTTTTAAATACTTTCAGTTACTTTTAAACAGGCTCGACTTCAAAAGTCTTGTAACACGTTATAATTAATTTAAAATTAATAAAATTTTGTTGTTATTATACCATAACTATTATTAGATATGTTCATATATGTAAAGAAGCTATGAAGCGTTTTAACATTTATCCCATATAGAATAATTAGGTTAAAAAGAAGTGACCTTGATCATCAATGAACTTTATTATCAAAAACGACAATTCTCCCCCTTATTTGTAATAAAACAATAAATTCTTAGGGTATATTATTCCATTTTTCAATTGCAGCCTTAAATAGATCTATAATACTCACGGGAGGATTTAAACGGCGCTGAATTAATTTGGATACATATTCAATTGAGTTCAAATCCAAATAAAGTGGTGGCCACTCCATTCTTTCAATTTCACCTTCATTAAGAATGTCCCAAACTGCTTAGGTTCGATGAGGATGAGTATTGTCCATAAATAAAAAATTGGGACCAACCTCCTTTCATATTAGTTGTACAATTAGTTGAGTTATAATATCAATATAAATGCCCAGGAACATTATGACAGGAACATGTATCAAAGCAGTTGCTCTTCCATACATGATTCGACTCCAAAACAAGATACTTACTTCCGCCCACATATGGCAAAAAGGAGTCGTAGCTGTGTAGAACATTTGATCATTGAAGCAAAAGCTATTTTGATGGACACGAATCTACTCCAACCTAGATATTCTGTGTCCAAGTATTGGTCTTGGCTCTCTCGAAGGTCTTCTAGATCGTAATCGACCAGCAACAATTCGTCTTCTGATAGTTGCATTCCAAAATAGTTGATGGTATTTCTAAGACTGCCTGATATTATTTCTAAGGTGCTAAAAGTTATTAGCCTATTTCTCCTAACCAGTTAGGCTATCTCCCTGTCATCCTTGAACGTCCTCTTGGAGGGCTAGTTTCTACGGAATTCCTTTCATAGAGTCATTGAATACCATTAAATGTTTAGTGGTACACAACTAAATGCTTATTTTTTATTAAAATTATTAATTAACAATTACATTTTTATGACTTTATTTTTTGACTCAAAACAATTAAATTTCTACTTTTTGAATTAAATTTAAACATACAAATTCATCATTTATAGGGTGGTACAAGACTTTTGAAACGAGGATGTAAAATATTTATAATGAAAAATAAATTACATTGAGCAAATTATAAGAATAATTTAACATATTTTTCATATCATTCGTTTCGCTTTGACAAATTATCCCAAAATGGTTGGCATTTTTTATATTTGTACACCGAGATAATTCATTGCACAAAACTGGGGTGGCCAGATGCTCCGTAAATAAAAAATGCGGAGATTCCTGGAATTTATATTTCTGGCTTGCATACGTATTCAGATGGAAAAAAAATTGTTCATTTATATAACTCATGGAAATATTGAAAGCTTTGGAAACGTACAACATCGTAACTTTATATCGGCAACGAAATCGAGTTTTTATTGTAACATATTTATTGATCCGAGTGACCTAAAACCAATGTATGGAAGTTTTCCAATGCGCCTCGATAAATTGTCGGAACATACTGAAAAAGCTGGACTCTATTAAAGAGCTGCATGCGAATGCGGAATCTTCTGCTCGCATCTCAATTGAAAACTGTTGTATGTCGAGAAACTTAGAAATTGCTTGTACTTCTTTTATTTTATAGCCTTTCAAATTTACATTTCGGTGTTTATACGCTGTAAATTTCGTCGTGCTTTAAATCTGGTTTTCAAAATAATCAGATACACGTTCTTGAATAAGTTTATTTCGCTGTTATGTTTTGTCAAAAGCATATTGTGTGCTTTAAATGAAATTTATATTGTCATACAAGTTATTATACATTAATAATTGTTGTACGCATTAAATGACTCAAAACACATTTTAAATTCATAAAAGATACGTAGATATTTTTTAAACGTTTTAAAAAATATAGTATTTCAAAAAATAGTGATTGAATTATTTGTTGTTTGTAATTCGAAGTTAAATTCATTTTAATATTTTTGTAAAATAATTGAATTACTGCCAAATATTAGTTATATATTTTATTATTTTAACGAAATAAATTTAGTGTGTAGCTGGTTACCGGTGGTAAATTTATTACCATTTATTAGATGTTAAATCGATTCCAATGATATCTCCCAATCAATCATCCTAACCGTCTAAATAACTTAGAGGATGTAGAGCGTCTTCTACTAGAAATTTGGGAGAATTTGGACCAAAATGAAATTCGACAGATTTTGAGTATGAACAGAAGTTCAAATTTTTATTTTTTATAAACCTCAAAATTATTAATTTTTATTTTTTTCAGAAACTATTAATAATAGTCAATTATTATTGGTTTGGTGCATTAATTTATTGGAACAGTATATAAAGAGTAAAATAAATTTAAAAATATTTTAAAGTGTATTTTAATTTAAGAAATTACAAGAATCCACTTCAAAAGAACCGTAGTATATTTAATCAACATTAATTTATTGATTCTTTTTTAGAAAACATAAAATAAAATATTTTAAATTACTTTTCTCGGCGAGGAGTTTCCTACAGTCGAACATTATTTTTAAGTTATTTAAGTTTTACTTAAAACCAAACCTTGAAACTGTAAACTTTTATCAAAGTTTTTCTTATTAATATTCTAACAAGATAAAAAACCATTGAGACGTAGACTGTGATTACAGGTAGCACAGTATTACCAGCTTTGACATCCATTTATTACTTTCCGTTTTAAGTAAAATTAAAATTTAAATCCATCATAAAAGCTATACAAAAATTTGCAGGATATTTTCCTTGAATATGCCAAAACTCGTGCGAAAATAATTGAATTTGATTAGTTCATTTTCTGTTTGTTTCATACTTATTCTGGGATTTTACACCCAATAAATACATGTATATGATAATTCAGGATTTATCGTCCATTCTCATTTATAAAAATTGAATGGCGACACAGCTTATGGCAAGACATAACTTTGAGTAATGATTCAATATATCGTCCCTTCCTTTTGTTGAGCTTTGATAAATTATTTGGAATCGTTGCCTTTTTTATATTTATTTGTTGAGGTAATTCATTACACGCAGGTCGGCCAGATGCTTTGGAAATAAAAAAAATGCCGCCCCGGATTTATATTTCATTTGGGGTTGCACATCCGGCACACGTATGCATTAGACAGATGAAATGGCATTTATTTATCGTAAGTTGTCGGCAAACTTCATATCAACATTGAACGACTTTTTATCTCGTCCGAATTTGTAACATATTTATCGATCCGTCTGACCCACAACCGTTCCATAATAAATCGCCGAAACACACGCCAATGGGGCCACACTATTAAAAAAAATTGCCCGTGCCCGTAAGCCATCAATATTTCCAGACGTCTGCGGAAGATTGTCTCGTACCCGGGGCCGAATTGCAATTCGGCACGTCGATTGAGTGTTCTGTTTTACATTTCACGGCTGCATTGTCTGTCGGTTCCAAAAGGGCCTTTTTGGGTCGGTAATTTGTGACTATGAGATCTACTCGGTCGATATTATGATTTATTCACTGGCGCACGTTATATGCTGGTTTTCCGCCTCATATGTTACGAGGAAAGTGTATGTAAGGGTTTTGTGGGAAATTAACATTTAATTTTTGATTACACAAGGATAAGGTTTGGTTGTATTATGTTATTAAGGTTTTAATCAATTTTTCGATGATAACTAACTATATTAAAACAATATATGTTTTAATTTAAACCTCAATCCTTGTACTTCATTGTTAAAATTAATTAAACGTTATACTCGTACAAAGCTCCATAAATCAGCCCATGGATTAATGAATCTAATCAATCTTTTATATTACGAGGTTGACAGTTCAATAAATAAAAATTCATAAATATTGTTCAAATTTTTATCACAACAATTACAATTTCATAAATTGATTTTAAATCGAGTAAATTAGTTTTAAATTCTGTTTTAATAACTAATCCTAGTCAAGTGAATTTTGGTTTTATTTGAATTTTAACAATTCATACAAAACAAATAAACAAATATGATTCAAAAGTACATTAAAGAACAAAAAAGGTGCTAAACTTTGGAAGGAACTTAAAATTAAAAATTCAATAAATATTTTATTAAGAGTATTAAACAAATATAAAATAATATATAGAAGTAACGACACTATATTTTAGAGAATATTTCTTTTAATGCTGAGTTTGATACATTTAATTTGGTTACGACATCAGAATTAAAAAATATATATCATAACATTATTGAAAACTAATCAAATATTATGACAAGAATAATGTAATTGAACATAATCTAAGAGGTTTTCGTAAAGGACACATGAGAGATTTATTTTAAATGCATGTTATGGACCCTTTAGTGACATAGAAATAACAAAGTTAGCAGTTTTCCTAAATTACAGGAAACGTTAGAATATTATTGTTACAGAGATTGAACAAGCTTGGCTTTCATGAAACTGTAATTAACTGGTTTTAAAATTATTTAACAAACCGATTTCAGAAATTGGTATTCTACAAGGAATAGTCATGGAGCCTCTTTTATTTAACTTATACATAAATGATATTGTAAAAATGTTCAGAAGTGAAGTGTTTGTATGTTTGTAGATGATACTGTGGTGTACATTGCGGGCAAAGAGAAATTAGTTCAAATGGATCTGAGATAATAGTTTATATATAAAAATAGATAAATCTAAGTTTATGTTTATAGATAACTGAAATTTTAAACGACATTATAATTATGATACATTTATTTATTTAGAAGAATGGCTTATTACTTAAATTTAGGCATGATAATATTAATTTATAAAGCAATTTATTGGTGTTCATTTTGATTATTATACCTTAGATTTGCTTAATTGTAATTTGATGAAGTCCATTAAATATATTCCAATAAAAGATATGATGAAGGCTTTATGAATATTAAAAATTATTTTGGATCTAAAGTATATCATTGATTTTAGACTACCCCATAAAAAATTATTAACCGAGATACAGGGCGTCAAAGTCAATAAAAACTGCTTTTTATCAGCCAATTTTTCACGTTTGTCGTTTCCAATTCCTTTCGGCCATTTCATACTTTGTTTCAATTTGAATATGGTTTATATTACCTTTTTTATTCGAACTAAAATTACATTTTTTCAGGCAAATTGTCAGCCGTGTACAAAAAAATCCTTTAAGGATAATTATTGCACAGAACCCCGTGCGTGCAAATAAGGTCAAAAACTCCGGGAGTCGTAGAGGCACCGTCTCAACATAACTGCTTTAATAAAGCAAAAAAGCGGCGCCAAGTCGCGTTTCACACAAAATAGGGGTCGTTTCGCCCAACTCCCCGCTACATTCCAGACGCCGCGATGTGCCAGTACTTACTAACATCAATAGCAAGTCCTTTGACTTCTTCATCAGTTCACTGCTTTTTTGCGTTTTATGTTCGAACGGTTTTTAGGAAATATAATGTGTACTTAAAACGCAACTCGGGGGAACCTCTCCGTGGTTAGCTGTGTCATAAATTCAATTTTTTTTGGATAAAATACACCTGGCAGCCATGCATCTAATTTGGCCTCGCCGTGTTTCTTCAAACAGGTTCTTACATCAATCTAAATGTTTGCTCAAGTAACAACAAAAATGTTTGCATTAATAAAGTATATGTGCTTCGCGGCACCTCTTAATGTAAAATTTTCCTTCCGGTAAACTATGTATAATAATTTAATGTGTGCTCTAATTTATTAGTTTTGACTTCAAACAAATTACACCTGTAACATGCATAAATATTGATAATCGTAATCGCATAAATAACTCTTCGTCTTTTATATTGTTTAAAGCTCTTTACACATTAAACCGGATATTTTTCTTTGAAGCAACTAACTAAATACAAACATCCCCCGCGAGGGTTTTTATGATAGTTGTAGTCGTAAACTTCCAGCCTTGTTTTATAAATTATCCGTCGCGCTGTAAATAATTTGTTTAAAATACACGTCCCCAAATAAAAAAGTTAAAATTCCAGATCTCGTTCGTATTTTATTTTAACCAACTAGTAAGGACATTTATTCACTGTCCCCAAATAAACGAGTCACTGAAATTTACCGTGCTACTTTTACTCGCATTATTTTTATTCAGCGGTTGAATAAAATGCAACGCCTCAAAGGAATTTACGAATTAGAATTGTTAACCATTGCTGGCCCACAAACATTGAACCGACAAATTTATTTATATACACACACATCACAAAATTTATAAGATTAAACCTTATAGAAATAAAATAAAAAGGTGGTAAATTAATATTGAAAACCATACAGCTTTGAACACGGAGATCAAACAGGATAATATGATTAAATGAAGTTAGTTTCAAAGGTGGAAGTTTGAAACTAATTCGGCCCAACTAAACTTTGTCCCGTCTGTATCCACGGTCAGATTATCCCGTTGATTTATTTCTATTATTTATTTTAATTAGGCGCCAAAGGCTTAACTTTTTACCCGCTTTTGCCTGTGGTCGGTTTATCGGTTCGAATTGTAAATAAAATTAATTGGATTACGTTGATGAGGCTTGTTGCCATTCGTTTCGGTTAACGAAATTAGTTTGGCGATTTTGATGAAAAAACAAATAATTCGAATGAAACGGGGCGTCGTTACGTGTAACGGAATATCAGGGAAAGATCGTTTGGTCCATTCCGGCCCAATAAAATACATTTTTACGCTTTTTATCTTCCTTCCAGTTCGCATTGGCCGGTCTTTTTATTAACTGGCCGCAATAACCTCGCTGAAATTTGTCCACATTCGGTCCTGATAAAATAGCGCTTTTGTATATTTTATTTGGCGTGTGTGCGGGGGGTTAGTGCGAACTGGGGCACAGCCACACGTTGTCTGATAGCGTGCCATATTTCAGGCTTTGTTTCGTACACGGTCCCGTACCGAAATGCGCTTATTTCTCTTTCGATAAATTGATTTCCAATAAGAATACGGAAACGTTGCCGCCGACTACGTTTCTACGGGCAAACGTTCACCACCAATTTATGCCCTTTCGGCTTGCCGACCGCAAAACCTGCACTGTGCGATCTAAAAATAAAATTAAATTTATTCAGGATTTCGAATCGACTTGTTCAATGGTTGCGGCTTTCAGCGAACCATAATGTGCAATTTGGCGCACACAAAACTGTACGAACGTGATTATTTCAAGGTAATTGTTTTGCGTTTCAGGAGCATAAATAAAAATGAAAATAATATGTGTGATATCTTAGCGTTTATTAAACAACTTCCCAAAATAGCACCCTCTTTGTTTGATATTTATTTGATTTGATTTACGCGTCACACGTCTTTTTTATACCACGCAACTCTAACAAGTATATACTTACACGTGCTTTTTGTTGTTTTCTGTTCAATTTCGTTGATTGTTTAGACTGAATTTATTCGTTTATCGCAGGAGTCTTCGATATTTCTTATCTTGTATATTAACAATGTTTCGTACCAGAAAAGACACGTATTATTTGTTTATTGACATGGTTGAGTCATGCAAAAATGTTTGTTAATAACAAGTACACTATTACAATGATTTAAATTCATTTGATAATTATTAGAGATAAAATCTAATTTATCATATTAAAAATATTTTTTGAAATTATTATTTATTTTTTTATAATGAAAATTGTATCAAAAATTCATTTTTTTGTATTTTTATTTATTGAACGTCATAGTACAGAATATTAGATTATTTTATCCATGCGTAGATTTATAAACCTTTGTTTCAGTATAACGTTTAATTAATTTTAACAATGGAATATATTGATTGAGATTTAAATTAAAACACATATTGTTCATATTGTTTTAATGTACTTTATTTTCATAAAAAATTTGATTATGGTAATCCCTTAATAATACAGGGTGTCCCCGAAAGGTCTGTAGACAATTCCACCACAAATTCTCAAAGTGAAAATAGATTGAGAGATGAGATAATATTATCACTGTTCTTTAGATGAAAAACCCTTTGAGAAACAGTAGGTGGGGCAATGATACCATTTTAAATAACAAATTCCTGCGGTTAAATATGGTGGCGGGAAATTTATGGTTTAGGGGTACTTTCCTTAATCTAAAGTTGAATCCTTGATTCAAATGGATCGTTTTCAATAAGGACAAACCGGAAAAGAGTGATTTTTAATGAAAAACTTAACTGTGCGTGAATGGCCTTTCTCAGTGTCCCGATGTAAACCCTATTGAACACCAACAAATTCATGTTGAACTTATATTTTGTGCCTATATGATGCCAACAGTGATAGTTAATGATTACGCTACAAAATATTGAAATATTTGAGTTATTATTAATTTTTTATGAATATTAATAAAATATTCCATACTAGACGAAATTACTAAAAAAGTAAAAAGCTGTGAATATAATAATCATTGCAAATAATGGACCTATCTAGTAGTAAATTACGTTTGTTCAGATTAGCAACAGATTAGAAAAAATATTAAATTACATTTGATTGATTGAGATTTAAATTAAGACACATATTGTTTTAACGTACTTTATTTCCATAAAAAATATGATTATGGTAAACCCTTAATAATACACTGTGTCCCCGAAAGGTCTGTACAGAATTCCACCACAAATTCTCAAGGTGAAAATAGATTGGGAGATGAGATAATATGAACACCGTCCTTTGAATGATAAACCCTTTGTGAAACAGTGAGTGAGCCAACGATACCATTTTAAATAACAAATTCCTATGATTAAATATGGTGGCGGAAGATTTATGTTTTGGGGGTACTTTTCTTAAACCAAAGTTGGACCTATGATTCAAATGAACATTAGAAATACAATACAAATATATAAAATCAGGAAAATACTAATATACAAACTCTATTTTATACTACTGGACAAAATGGTTATCAATTAACAATTTACAGATATCATAATCCATGCTCATCAAAAATTAAAAAGCAGCTGATCTAAAATAAAAACTTGTCGCCAGCCTTTTGTTTGAATGGTAAAATTATTAAACAGAAATTTACTAGTTTAATGAGTACCTTTTGTATATTCTTATGCACTTAACTGCACTAACACTGTCAAAAAAATATGATGGAACAGTTAAAAGATTACGTATTTATAGGAAGGGAAAGTTAGTTGGATTCAAACAAACTATGAAATGGTCGCTAGGAATTGTAAAACGACGAATACTGGACGATAAAAGGCAGTTTTATTTTGAGAAGAAAATCATAGTACAAATGAAATTCTTAATAATGCAACATTATGCAAATCTTGCCTTTTGTAGTTTATGCTTATTGCAACGCAAGAATCTTATTGTCGTATTTTAAATTTCAAGGAACGCTTTCGCAATTAGACGTTTTATATTACCCGTATACTATTAATAAATTAAAAATATTTATGCGACATGTGGGTAAACCCCGACTTGTGCTAAACATGCTGTTGTGCACATTCCCATTTACGGTATAATTAATGTTATTCGCCTGACCCAACGCAAACCTATTCATGGTAATGTATTATTTAAGACAACAATAATGTACTCGTTTATGAAATATTAAAAACGGTTAATTATGTTAATGATCAATAGGCTAAACGGCTTTAACATCTCGAAGCAAAACTGCGGAGCCGATTAATGTTTACTTAAACCTGGAAACTACTTAATTTAATTGCAATTCCGCGTTGCAAACTAATTTAGTTGCACGGAATTCAAATGTTAATAGTTAATATTGCCAGGCAGATATCAAAGGAACACTGGAATGTAAATAGAAACCAAAGCTGTACTCGATGACCAGGATCCATAGTTTCAAGACCGTGTGCCTTCGATTGCTTCTATATTTAGGTAAAAATTACCAGCCAGTCGATACTGCAACCTAAAAACAAACGTCGGTCCGCGTCGAACGTTTCATTCGACTCGTTTTACTTTTATACTCCATATTTTACCTGTCTAATATTAAAAATCACAATATGCATTATTCCCTGTTCGACGGAGAATATCGACCGATTTACATCCGGTAATTTATCGCCTTCACTCGCCGGTATTTATTGTCGCGTTAATCTTTTTTTCATACCTATACATTATATAGTATTGGGAAAACGTCTCTGAATATTGTTGATGTACTTCGCAATAAATTTCGCCAGATATGGACGGTTACGTTAATGATAAAATCAATACTTCACATGGAAAGAAAGTTCAGTCAAAAGGCACTGCTTTTCAATTTCAGCGTGCAATGAAGGATAACTTTCAGCCGGGTATTTTACCTCAACACGTCTGAAAACCATTACCTGACGACCCGTATCGGTTCGTCCGGGATTGTATTTGTCGATGTGTATGTTTAAATGGAAACTGTAAAAATTGTATTGGGAGAATTTACTTACTTAATAATTAATAATTTTTATCTTGTTGATGTTAAAAAAAATTCGAATCGATAGATTGATTTCATAGTTTTGTCATTTTGTTCCATGAACAATTTGTGTTTCTAATGAGTATGTATAATTTCATTAAAGACTAACTGATTTTTAATAGACATTTTTGTAAAATGTGAAATATATTAATAATTATTTTCAAAATTGTTATTGTTATTTTTCATTTTTTATGTATATTTTGTTCTTAAATTTATTTTAAATAACAGTATGAATAAAAATATTTATTGAAAAATAAAACATTAGAAACAAAGTTACTAAAAAAACACATATATTTTTATTTGCTTAATTAATAGATGTAGGTCTAACTTTAATATTTGCTTTAGACTTTGAGACGCAAGAATATAAACCTAAAAATACTGGTACATTTGGAACTCCAATGAAAACACTGTTATTCAAAGAGTTTCAAAGACAGTTACGAAAAATGTTACTAATGTAATTAATGAATAATAATGACATTGATAAGTAATCTGCCAAGCTAATACAAATTGCTCTTCCATTTTCACAATTATAACTAAGTAACATAAATTTATTAACTGTTGATCTCCATTTAACCTCTTGGAACAATACTACTAACAGACGCAATGAGCACTGATGACGTCAGCAGAGTCTTGAAGATACGAACCAGGAGTTGGGTTGTATTATTGCATTATATTACAATATAATGAAATGAAATAAACGACTTTCTGTTTATGATAACAATGTCTAATATGAAATAAATAAATAAATAAAAATGAATTCAAATCAGATTACATCCTCATTTTTTCTCTAGAATAAAATAAGTGGCAGGAAATATATATATATATATATATATATATATATATATATATATATATATATATATATATATATATTCGAAATAAATAAAATTGTTTATAACATATTACATATTTGTAACAGTATACAATATAATACAAAATGTTAAAAATATTAGAATACCTTTATACTAATTCATATAAAAGAAAATCAACGTAATTTAAATCAATGTTCCAATAACATTTCGAGTTTGAGTTAATTAGCAGGCAAAGCTCATTTAGGAAGTTAGATTTTGTTAAATCAATTGACAGTTTTGTTGGGGATTATTAGTGAAACTAGAAATAATGTTTAGAATTCCCTCAATTTATAGAATTAATTGAAGATTTAATGGAATTAAAGTCATGACAGTACAAAACATAAAATATAAAATAATTTGAAGTAAAATATGAGCTTTAATTTACATATGAAAATATTAAATGTATTTAGAGGAAACATTAATTAAAATGTTGAAAATATTGGGAAATATAGGTTAATATTTAATTACAATACTGTATTGAATTATTGACTTTACTTAATTATAACAGGTTAATGGTTTAACTAAAATGCCTAAAATGAGAAAACAGTCGCAAATTTTGAAACTGTAAAGTACATTCTTGGGATACACATTAACTAAGAGACACTTGTAAATAGTTATTATTGGTACATGCAAATTTTATACAGGATGTTCGTTAATTATGTTTACGGAAAATGTGTATTAACAGAGATTTTATCAAAAATATAAGGTAATGTTGCCAAATACATAACAAATTCCAGTACACATAGGAAAATAAGCATCATTTTTTCATTTTATTCTTTTGATCTCCTTCTAATGAATAAATTATGTAGATCACTCTGTAGATATAAATATTAATATTAGTCTTTTTTCAATGCATCCAGGTACTCCATACTTATTGGAAAATACCCTTTTCATTTATGTCATTAATATAAAACATAATCAACAATTGCCTCGATATTGAACTTTGTGGTACACCAATCTTAACGAACTCTCCATTCGAGATACTTCCAATAGTATGTTTTCTGCAACCTGTCTGGGACATGTCACAGGAAATTTTACTTAACCCCTGAGATTTCTCTAAAGTCTGCGAAACATGCTTTACCATACAAATTTATTGCATCATACG
Source organism: Aethina tumida (assembly GCF_024364675.1). Classification (NCBI taxonomy): domain Eukaryota; kingdom Metazoa; phylum Arthropoda; class Insecta; order Coleoptera; family Nitidulidae; genus Aethina; species Aethina tumida. The sequence goes on along the minus strand of NC_065437.1, from coordinate 13,453,213 downwards.
TGAAACTGCGTTTTCTGCGTCTCGACTGCTTGAAGCTAAACAAATCATATCTCTCGAGTTATAAATCTTTGATAAAGTAGGAAGAACTGAAATTGATCTATAATTTATATATCATGGAATTTTTGTGCACAGCACACATTTTACAAGTATAGTAAAATTTAACAGAAGCTCTACCTACCTAGTTACTTTTGTGACAGACATAATCACAATACTATACAGCATGTTTGGTCATATACTACATTAAATTTACATGCAAATATTGAATTTATTATCTGTTTAAACACTCGTTGTTTTAGCATAACATAATTGCGCCGCTCACCTGTATCAATTTACTGCGTCGCTGATATTATTAGCGTTTAATGGGCTCTTGTGGAGCGCAGCCCCGCCATTAGTGCTTAGTTGCATTCTATACACTTATGCATAGCTTAAGGGTTGGTTCCTTGCACTCGTGAACGATGTGTCTGGCCCTTTGTTCGATATTAATTATATTCCGAATGGAAGCGGCGTAAAAAGTGAACTTCCGCGAATAAAGGTGTTATTGTTCGGATTTTGGGAGGCTGAAATTCAGACTCACTAGTCAAATTAACCGCAATATGCATAAGCCGTTTCGCGCCGCTACCAAATACAATATGCACTTTATCACGAGTTTGGAGGCGGCTTCATAAATTCGGGGCCAGTAATGTGCTTACGTTTCGCGAACGTAAACTCGCCATCTTAATCACGAACCATCTAAATTAAGTTTTATGCATTTCCCAAATGAAACGTTCGTCGTAGCCGCGGAAAATTGCCGCGGGGAAAGAAACGGACACCCCTCGGTTGTAACTCAGACATCCGAGTACAAAATGGTGCAGATTAGATCTTTGAATTAATTTAAATTATTTCTGATAAATACGATACCTGATTCTATTTGTGTAATAGGAGGTAAGTATTTTGTCTTCATTAATATTTTTTATATTTGTTTGATGTTGTTTAATATTGTTTTATGTGTTTAACAACACACTACACTTAAGTATCTTATTACAGTATAGAATTACAAAACAATGGTAATTAAAACAGAAATTCCGTTGGAAACTTTGATACTTAAGATGTCAATATTTCGGTTTAATCAAGATCTTTTGGAACTGAATAATTTAATTTGATCTCTTGAAAACTTCGCCCTAAAGTTTTTTATTTAATCATTACTGTTAATTAAAAATAATTAGTTATTATAATCAAAGGAATAATTGGATTCTTATTCTCGAATTTCATTTGCTGCAACTCTCAAGTTTCTAATAAACGTTGGCATATCTTGATATTACTTTGTTATTTTTTCTTTGCTAATAAACTTCTCACTTTTATCAATAACGTAGAAGTTTGCAAACAATGAACAAACAAAGATCTTATACTTTTATTTATTCAAGCTTTTTACGAGCTTCATTTTAGTTATGCAAAACTTCCTATCTAGATAAATTTTCTTACTGTTATAGAACAGACATTCGGTGGCCAGATTTTATTAGTTTTTGAAGACTTAGACTTAATTATTGAATACATTAATTGGTACCATTTTTTTAAACAAATAATGTGAGGATCTTTCACGATCGCTTAATCTAATGAGGTGGTCAATTCTGGTCTCAGGTTTCACCTCAACTTATCGCTGAAGGTCGGTCAAAGAAGGATTGGCTTTCGAAATCTACAAAGTCCTTCCTGTATTTAACTCCGGAAAAGAAGGGGTGTAATCCTGTAGAAAAAGGTTTCTATAGCTGTATGTGTGAAGTAAAATTATCTTTACTGAATATACTCTACTATATTTTATAAAATGAATTTAATTTAAATTTTGTCCAGTTTGTATAAAAATATATTTCAATATACCTACGTTATTTATTTGGTTGTTACATATCTTAAAGAAGACGGAGATATTCCTTAGACTCATATATTAGTCTGATTTGGTTGACCAAATAGTACATTCAAATATATTTACGCTTCATGACACTATTTAATATTAATAGTAAGGATTTATTCATATTCTTATATTATTGAAAAATATATTTTCAGTGAAAAGAAAGAAACATTGCACTTTATAGAAAAATGAAATAATAACAAAGATTCACGTATAAAAATTGCTGATGGTTTAGAATGTTAATGACAAACATAAGCATATTCAATTGATAATACACTAAGAAAACGTTCTAACAGAAAACCAACTCGTTTCATAGTCAGACAAATTGGAAATCCTTTCTTGTCTTCTAGCTAAACAAAAAATGAATCAGTTGAGTCATACAATATCAATGTGTCTAGTAGAACAATTAGACGTCAGCTGAATAAACAAGACTTAATTATTGAATATATTAATTAGTACCATTTTTTTAATCAAATAATGTGAGGAACTTATACGATTGATTAATCTAATGAGGTGGTCAATTCTGGTCTCAGGTTTCACCTCAACTTACTGCTGAAGGTAGGCCAAAGAAGAATTGACTTTTGAAATCTACAAACATCCTCTCGTATTCAGATCCGAAAAAGAAGAGGTGTTATCCTATAGGAAAAGGTTTCTATAGCTGTGTGTGAAGTAAAATTATCTTTAATGAAAATATAATATACTCTTCATATAGATGAGTGTAAACAACAACTCCTTGTAAAACTAGTCCAAAGTAAATTAATAAATTAACATTTACATTAAAATATAGTGCCTAAAATTTAAAATTAAACATTTTGTTAGATATTTTATAAAAGGAATTTAATTCAAATTTTGTCCACTTTGTATAAAAATATATTTCAATATACCAATGTTTATTGGTTGTTAAATATTATGTTACATATTAGTCTGGTTTTGTTGACCAAATAGTACATTCAAATATATTTACGCTTCGAGGCACTATTTAACAATAATATTAATTTTCAGTGAAAAGAAATGAACATTTCACTTCATAGAAAAATGAAATAATAAACTATAAGGTCTAAATATTCGCTGAGATACCAAAAATCTTAAGGTGTTCTCAAAAATGGTTTGCAATGATATTAATAAGAATGAACATGCTCAATTGATAATACTATAAGAAAACGTCCTGACAGAAAAGCAACTCCTTTCAAAGACAGACAAATTGGAAATCCTTTCTTGTCTTCTAGCTAAACAAAAATGAGTCAATTGTATGATACAATATCAATGTGTCTAGTAGAACAATCAGACTGAGTGAACAAAACTTGCAAAGATATATTTCAGTAAAAAAATCATTGGTATTAAAAAATATATTTGAACAAAACTAAAATTTGCAGAAAAATATATTATTATAATATTAACTTCCAGAATTTTGTCGAAGAGTTCTTTGAAATGATGAATCCAAGTTAAATAAACTAGGATCAGATGGTAAACAATACGTCGTCCTTCAAATAAAAGTTTGGACCCCAGATACACTATAAAAACTTTGAAAAACGGTAGAGGAAACTATGGTTTGGTGTTCCTTTTCTTGACATGATACGGGACTATTACAGAGAATTATTCGTAATATGGTATGGAGATATCATGGGAGATTTAATGGAATGATTTGCCAACGATAATTTACTACTTATTTATACTTTTATGCATAATAATGATCCAAAGTATGCTTCCAAAGTTGTTCAAAATTGAGTAAAAGATAATCTTGTTAAATGAATACTATTTCTAAGGACAGTCACATTGACCATTTACTTTGATTTATTTACAAAATTACTAATTATTGTATAATAAATTTTAAAATATTTTGATGGCATTAACTTCCCTAATTATCAGTGCTCATTAATGTGTGCTTTGGGTACCACTGACGTTATTTCATTCATTTTGTACTGCAAAATAAAGTTTAATTCTGTTTTACCCAACAAACAAGTATATGCTTGCATGAATGCAAAAGTCAGGAAGTAATCAATCAATAAAACGAAACATGTGCGAATATCGGTTTATGTGGACATTTTTTGGGGCCCATAAATTCGATGTAACCTACTCCTTAATCCATCACAACAAATAACCTCTAAGACGTTGGAAACCCAGTGTACCGCGTGGAACCGATGCCGAAAGCTTTAGCACGGTTTAAAAAGCTTATTCCACGGCAAATCCGTTGGAGATTAACAGCGCTTGTTTATGGCCGAGGCCGTTGTGAAAATAACACTTTTGCACGTTTTATTCCGCGCACTAAATCAAGTAAGTGCGACTTTATTTCAATAGATAGTGCGACCAATTTTCGGCACGTTAAATGTTTTATGTGCGACACTACGGTGCATTCAAATCGCACTAAACCGACTTTTATGTTATTGCTTTCACAAGATTCATCTATATTGTTTGGCAAATATAACAAAGCTACCATTTTTCCAGTGTCGCACAAAATATTTTTTTATCATACCATAATTCTCACAGCATTTTGTTAATAAAACATTTTGCATTGGTTGACTGTATTGAAATCAATCACGTTTAAAATTGCAGTTTTAATACATTTGGATTGTACAAATATCAATGCTGCCATTGTCAATATTGACTATCCATCATGATACGGATTGTTTACCAATTTGCAAAGGTTCATATGCAAAAGGAGATATGGCATTACGGGTACATTGTAAATTGTCAAGTAATCAAGACTATTTACGTTTAATTCTCTCGCCGAACGGAGAAGGATGATAATTTATTCACGTGTGGGTTTCTTACATACATCCGTTCAAAGTTTAAATTGCCCAAAATTGAAATCCATGTGATACATAATTGAAAGGCTTGTTAAAGTTAGCTCGGCAGAACTCGAGAATATCCGAATAAATATTGGCATTGCAATTTAAATTTTTCAATACCTGTACATTTTTTCCTTCTTATTTGCCTAACCAATTAAACTGAAAGTGCCCTTTGAGTTGTAGCACATGAAAGGAAAACATATTTACAACAAAAAGATCACCCTTATCATGAAAAGGTGATTTAAAATTAAAAGTCTTCTTAAACATCGGGGACTACTAAAATCTCATTTTAATTAGTGCACTTTTGCAACTTGATGCGATTGTTAACAAATCTGGCGTGGGGCGAATTAATGAGAAAGACCCGCTTGTACTCTTAGATTCGTATTAAATTGAAGACCACCCCGGCTGGATAATTTAAGTCGACTTCGTTTAGTTTAATAACTAGCTTGTATTTTGAACTGCTTTTGTGACAAAAAATACATAAAGCAGAGCAGTTTTAACGTTGCAACATCTAATTATGATAATAATTGTCAAAAAGTCTGCGCCAACGTATGTCGCAGCAGTAACCAAAATTATTGGCGGACGAGAGAAACATAATGGTTTATTCATGTGTTAGGTTTCTTACATCTACATCCGTTCCAAGTTTCAATTGCCAAATTGGAACCTATCCCATGCGATACATAATTGATTCGCTTGTTAAAAAGAGAGGAAGAAGCACTGCGGTCGAACTCAAAAAGAATTGCTAAATAAATTCGAGAACTGTATTACTTTAATAAAACTCTTACAATAGTTCTCAAACAATGGGGAACTTGAATTGTTTCATAATATAATGGAAATCTGTCACTTTAACTTTACTAGGGTAAAATTGAGTTGACTAACTTAAATATAATTTTTATTTCAATTAGAGCACTTCTGAAACTTGATGCGATTGTCAGAAAAGTTAACAAAAGCAAAATTAATGGGACAGGCTCCGTTTATATTAAAAGATTTTACATTGAAAATTTTTTGAGTGGGCTAATTTAAACCCACCCCGATATTAAACCGCATTTAGTTCATAGCCTGTATGCTGCAAATTGGCTCATGTATAGTGGAATTATAGTGAAAAAGAGAGGGAGTAAAATCATATTTTGCTCCCTTTAATTATGATGATAAAGTAAATTAATAAATACGTAGTATGTGATACAATCGTTTATATGGTATAATTTATAATAAAAATCCATTTCGATTAAACATATCAATTATCTTAGTGTTCAGAAAATTGTTGAAAAAAATATTTGAAAAAATTCTTACCTTACCGTCTCAAATCTTGACAGAAGAATTTTTGAAATAGTATCTTTCACATTTTGAGGAATCTGTACATTTTGAATAAATGGAGAATATTAAATCTAAACATTAGAAATTGTTTCAATTCTTCAATTATAATTCTTTTAAAATTTCAATTATAGAATAATTTTTAATTATATTAATTAGCATATAAATTATCTTAGTATTTTGAAACGCTGACAAAAGATGTACGAGCATGTCGGTGACGCGAACCTATAAGATTTTTCCCTACCAAAAAGAGCCCAACGCGACTAAAGAAGTTTTCACTTCAAAAATAGTTAAAGAAATATTTGAATAAATAATTAATAAACTTAAAAAATTTTTACTGTATCACCTCAAATCTAAAAAGATTATCAATCAGAAGAATTTTTGAAATAGTGTTTTACATATTTTACTATAATCACGTTTTACATTAATAATTTAAGATCCATAAGGCAGATTAATAACACATCTGAAGAAAACGTTTTATTAAACCCACCTTAATAAAAACTGGGCAGAGCTGAGCAAGGGATGAAATTTAAACCAATAATCTAGCATCGTCCGCATAATAAATTAAAGGATGAATCGAATGATTTTCTCAATTATTCAAAACAAGAAGCAACAATTATGATCAGACTTCTAAATTCTCAATCAGTTTCATATTATCAAATCCCTTTTGTGCTCGACAAGTCCGGAATAATTTTCCACGAACTGTGCACAAAGGATTCAGTGATAAATGATTGTAGGTAAAGGACCACGGCATACTTCAGCCCTTGAATTATGCGTTTGCACGTAGCACAGAAGATGTATCTTTGCAAGGACTATCATTAAATTTTAACTGGGAAATAAATTTGGCGACTGAGTTGAAATGAAAACCGTGACAAAGATCACTTTATAATGAAACTGGTTGTACATAATTAAGTCTCAAAACACGAATAGGAATGAAAATACGAAACTAATACGAGGAAAGCCCTCGTATGGATTGAATTCAAGTTTCCAATCACACAGATAGAGCAGTCTTGAAGTTAACCATATTATTTGAGAGATAGTGTCACATATGTAAGCCACCGAATTGTGGTTAGACCGAGCTTTAAGCACCCGCATGGGAGTGTTTGTTGGAAATCAATACAATTTATTTTTATTGGTTTGCGTCACTGACGAGTCTAGGACTATCAGGATTATGTCCTTGGCGGGTTTATCGGCGCGTTCTCGCACCCCATTTATATTTTTAAAGGCGGGGGCCGAGATTCACGGCAAGAGTTTTGTGATATTCATAGATACGGACCGTTACTGTCTAGACTCGACAGAGAAATCATTGCTGGAGAGTCGCTTTGGTATTTTCTTTTATCGATTCGAGCAGGTCCATGTCCTGACTTAAGATTTTATGCTGGCACTAAACGTCTCTCTTGGCACCACGAAGCTAGATCAACTCGACCTATATTTACAAAGCCACCAATATCGAATCGAAAAGCATGATATAATAATAAGGATTCAAGATCCTAACGTCAGGATAAAAGATGGGTAGTCGTCCGACGTTCAGGTTGAATTGATGTTTTCACCTTGTAAATCGTCCTCGAGTCAAAAAACCCATTTATCTTAGTCAGATGGACATATAATGCTGTTAGATCTCATCCCCGAAAATAAAAGATGTATGTAATTTTCGTGCTCCGACGAAAATAATAAAGGAAGCACCGAATTAAAAAAGACATTATCCTGTTTAAATCAGAATTATGTAAATTAGGTAAGGAAACGATTAAATCTACCGGAATTTACGTTGCTGAAGTGGAACGCTATTACACTTTTTTACGAAAATTTCCTCGGAAAACTGTGTTAAACCCGCCCAATCGATATGGCTTAAAGCTTGAAGATATTACAGTAATCCCGTTGGAAATAGGAAAAAACTTTTGTACCGATCCAGGTGGACATTGTGCCGGATCCGTTGTCGGCTGGATTAGCGCTATTTGATTAACAATTTGTGGAAATAAGTTTACTTGTTTAAATTACATTGCTCACTGGGTTCGTTCTCTTTTTTCCGGTGGATACGATTCAAGTGAAGTAATCAAACTTCATTAAAAACTAATCGGAAATGCGATGGAGGCAGGAACGTTGCGTTTTATTTTTATCGAAGTGATTTGAAAACTATTGGTTTTGGACTACTCCTGAAAAAGTTTATAAAATACCTCACAAAAGTATATTTTTATTGTTATTTTAGTTAGTTAAATTTAGCTCCTAAAGCACAACACAATTTGTAGTTAGAAATTAGTTTTCAAAACATATTTTTTTTCTTTTCTTAGTAAAATAGTTTAAATATCAATATTTAATCACAACTAAAACAGTTTCTAAAAAACAAATCGAATAAAGGAATTTCTTAGACTTTCCCTCTGAAAGGAAATCTCATTAATTTCTTATTTGATTTCTCATCAAAATTGTTTGAAAACAATATTTAACAACGACTAAAAATCAAGTTTAATATGTTATAAACATAATTACATAATCTAAATTACACTTTTTTTGTTTGTTTCATAATAGTCTCAAAATTGGTTGGTAAGAATTTGATGCATAAATATTTGTAAACCTATATTTTTCATAGATACCCTTATTTGGTAATTATAAAAACAATTATTTGAATAAATTGATCACTGTATACAGTGGTATAAAAAGTAGTTTCTTAAAAACTGAACAAAATGTTTAATTCTAATTGTTTTCCACAAAATTAAAACGTACACAATTCGAGAGATCTAATAGACCGATTTGGCAAAACAAGCAATTAAATGTTAAAGTTAAATGAACATTCTACAACATTCATTTATATAGTTTAGTAGTTCAACTCAGAAAATTGAAAATAAAAAATTCAAAAATTCATTGTTTTAAAATGCTTTCATAAAAAAATGATAAGTTGGATTTTCGTGTTTAGTGAGCTAAAAAATCATACTGTATTATAAAAGACAAAATGGCTGTAATATTGTATGTGTATTTCAAAGACCAATAATTTTTCCCATATAAATAAAAAACATTTATCAGAAATAAAATAATTGAAATTTAGTTATAAATTGAAGAGTTCCTCATCTAAAAAAGGTTTGATATCTAAACGCATTTAATGCACAACTGAAGTGCCTAAGAATCGAACATAATGAGAGCATTTTGATAAAAGCTCCTCTTTCGTAAAATATGCATCCTGTAGTAGGAAACATTGTAGTTTAGCGTAATTGACAGAATTTTTAACGAAGCATGTTTAAAGTTTCTCTTTACAGGAAACGTCTACAAATCAGAAATAATAACATTGAATATGCAGCAGGTCGCGTATATCTCAAGATCATTAAAGTAAGAAACGGGACCGGGTATATCCCAAGATAGTAAACGATAATGACAATAGAAGAAAAATAGTCTCGGTTGCAATCTCTTCCGTTGTTATTATGGTTCCTTATCATCTTTATTCTCTGGCGTACAACGCATCACTGCCATTATTATTGAATCCCGATTCTCCTCTGGTTATTACATTATCAGTTTCCAACGGGTTTAGCATACTGGGCCAAGCTAGTTTGTATACGAAAATTGATACAAACTTATTATCATAAACTTTATGATTAGTATTGAACTGTTTTATGTCCGTCGACAGTCAAAAAGTCAACCACGTTTTTAAATGTCTAGACAAAGTAAATATTTACTGGTTTCAGTGTGATTATGACTATTTTGTTCATTAAAAATGCACACTAATAACCGACTGTTATTAAAATTTCTGTTTATGCTTGCTGGACCACACAGTTTTTTGGTAGTTTGTGCATAAATTAAACCCCTAAAGCGTAACGTGTGTTCACAGAGTGTGTAATGTAAAAATAAACTACACCATATCATATTATAATTAGTTACGGATCTCTTAGTTTAACAGTCCAATAGGACTGATCTAAACAATGTAAATGTTTACCAGTATGTCACTGTGCCCTAATTCCCCGTCTTATTCAAATATTAATCCATTCGAGTACAGGAGTTAATTAAATCTCGGGATGACAATTGTAAAATATTCACCGAATCAGGTGTCAGGATAATAGGATTGTCCGGCCACACAATTCTAAATACATCCGAAGACATCAGATGTATCTGTCCGTAATTGAATTAGTGCCGCCAGTGAGGTTTTGCAGGAACATCCTTTATGGCCCAGCACACACTGATCCGCAGTTTTGGTGTTCCACCCCGGGCAAAAAACAAAGGTTTCTGCAAAAAGTCACGTGAACTTTACTTCCCTTCAATGAGGATTCCAGTTTTATATTGTGTACTTTGGGCTGAACGTTATTGCTGAAGAATCGATCGTCGTTCCTGCATACGTTACGAAAACCGCTTCGTCATTATCGAGGACCAGTAGCCACAAAACGAATTGCATACTAATGGACTGCTAAATATAAAGTGTTTGCTTTTAATTTGGCAGCACAGTGAATGTAAAACAATTCAAAGAGTTCTATATAAAAGTAATCCGAGGATAATTAATTAATTAAATAACGTTTGAATATGTGATAAATATATTTGTAGTATTTTTCATATGGGTTTATCTTAGACAAAAATATAGCATTTATTTATTTTAAACATCGAGATAAAAATGTTGAAATTTCAAATATTTCAACAGACATTTGTGTTTGAAACACACTTAATTAGCAGGTAAAGCTCCTTTAGGGAAGTTACAGTTAGTTAAAACAACTGATAGTTTTGAAAGATTACTACTGAAACTAGAAATACGATGTTTTTGAACTGAATTTACAGCATTGATTGGAGAATTAATTAAATTAAAGTTTTAACAGCAAAAGAGATAAAAAGTAAAATAGAGATAGTTTGAATCAAAATGTGAAGTTTAATTTATTTATGAAAATATCAAAAGTATTGAGATGTATCATTGATTAAAATGTATAAAGCATTTAGAAATTTATGTAAACATTTAATTACAATTCTATATTGATTATAATATCAAACACGTTTTGGGTTTTTTACTTAATTATTAATAAAGATATAAGAATTGTTTTACTGTTGTTATTTATGTGTATATCAATCTTTTTTTATTTCAATAGAATATCATTATTATAAATAATTAACCAATAATAATAAAGAATAATATTGGATTATACAGTTATATTATACTCTAATTTATTCATTAGCAGTTTATGAAAAACGGTTTTGATTTGAAATTTTTATAGTAGTAATTATAACTTTAAGTTTGAACTGCTTTTATAATTTACTTTGAACAAAATTTCATTTCCGGTTTCATAGGGAGTGACATTCAATTTTCAATAAAACAACACCCTGTATATATTTAGATTTATAAATTCTATGTGATTACATTTAAAATAGATATACCATGTCCTATACTTAAACCTAATAGTTTCTAAGTTATTAATTTTTTTTCAAAAATTTAGATAGATTGGTAGTCTAACTAAAATATCTGTAAACCCAGCAAGTTTGAAACTCGAAATTTAATTTTGGGCATTCACGTTAACCAAGAACTAATCAATAAGAAGCTATTATTAGGAATTTTATACAGCGTGTTCCGTATTTAAGTTTAATTTTTTGCATTTTAAAAGTGAAAGACTATATATATATTTTAGCAAAATTAAAATGAATATTAAAAAATCTGTTCTTACATACAGAACAAATGCCCTTCATGGCACATTACTATTAGTATACATAGAACATTTAACATTTTTTTAACATTGTTGTTAATACTTTTGTTAATATTCATTTTTATGGGAAATGCTTACACAAATCGAAAAGTTTTTTAATATTTGATTCAACTATCCTAAGTTACATGTTATTACACTGGAAATTAGAAAGTTATTGATGTTTTAAGGTTCATAAAATTAAACGTAAATAATTAACACCCTGTATAATATTTGAGGATATTAATAATGGTTCCTTAAATGGTGGTTCTCGGTTAAGATGTATGCCAAAAAAGAATCTTTCATTATCACAATTGGTCACCTTACAGACATTTTAGTTAGATCATCAATATGTCAAACCTTTTGGAAAAAAATCAAAAATTCAAAAACTGATGGGTTTAAGTATAGGTCACTTTATTTGCAACTACATGTAGAATTTAAAAACTATAAAAATACATTAAATATAAATAGTTTTGTGAATCACCTTCCATGTGTTAATAACACAGACAGTTACATGCGATTACTAAAATTCCTGAATGTACCTGTGCTTTTGATTTCAGCTTTAATGATTTCTGTACATAAATACGTTGTCTGGAATACAAATGGCATGAAACAGAATGGTCGAAACTAATAATGGGAATTGTTCCCGAAAAACGAGGACGATCAATTGCAGAGCGGCCGATAATTATTTAAACAAAGTTTATTTAGTAGACTGAGGGTGGTGCAAGCAATTTATGCTGGTTAACCGCTACATAATTCCTCTGCCGTAATAAAATCGATTTATGGGGACCGTGGGCCCAACACCTACCCCTTGCACACGCCGCTCCTGGAAAGGTTTTATTTACAACGTCTGTGTGACCTATTTAAGCTATCATTTCGTGCATTATGTATCATGGTTTTACATGAATTTTATGTTTTATAAATAATGGCGAAAGTACACGGGGCTGTTTTATGAACGCCCAAAGGAGAAGGCGACTCCGTGTGAAACATACGCAACCGTCGAGGGTTAAATTTTTAATTTGAAGTTTTTTTTTGTGCGTTAATCACCGCGAAGGGCGCGTGCACGTTTCCAAGGTGCGGTTTAATAGTTTCATGCCTTTTCCGTTGCCACAAGTGCGTTGCAAAAACTGTAAAAGGCCGCCCTATTAAAAGCGACCGCAAGGATTTATGCAAAGATTATATCGCCGACAAATCGATCCGCTTCACATCAGTACATTCGGCTTAGCGACGATTAGCATTAACTCTCGCACGAGTCGTTAGCGCAATACCTGAAAATGACTGAGTTCGAGGTCAATCCGGCAAAAGTCAAAGTATTAACGCGGGTCGCCCCAAACGGACGGTCGGCCGAGCCCCGCCATCGGTTTTGTTTTACACGTCCGCCCGCGGCCCCCCAATCCTCAATGGCCCACTCACCTCGAACTCCGGATTCGGAATCAGGCCTCCATTCAGTTAGATTCGAGCTGATCTGTCTCGATGTGGGATTTACTCACCTGAAAATATAAATTAGTGTCAGACAAAGCCGGACGGTCGATATTGATTAGAGGGATTAAAGGGACAAAACAGGGCAATTTCAGTTGGGTACATCGAAGACAAATGATATTAGAAATGAAGGAGTTTGTCCATAATGTTGATGGATTGTGAACTGAAATAAACCGGGACGATTTTTCTCCTTGTGGCGTTCAATTTTCCGTAGATTTTAAACATAAACCACGGCTGACTTTTAGCACTCCATAGTCGTTCCTTAACTCCACTCAACTGTCAGCTGTTACTACGAGGCATCAATTTATAAAGTATGACGCGAAATCTTTCAATCTACTTCCAACTTCACACTACAAAATGTCAAAAGCACTGAAACGTTAAACAAGAAGTTCTTTAAACTTCGTTGTCCAGTTTCATTCGAAATTCTCGACACGCACCCTCTAGGATAGTTAGAAAATGTCAAAAATGGTAAACAAAGAAAGCCGGAAGTGGTGAAGTGTCTGGGGTTATAATAAATTGGAATTCCGTAAGTATATAAGCCATTTGATATTCCTGTAACGATTCACTATATTATTCGCATAATTTCGGAATTCTCAATGTTCTCACTTTATTACGGATAAGACCGTGCTGAAAAATGATTTTTCAATTCGACACCATGTTCGAATTTAACGGAATATATCGAAACTATTCTATTTTCATTTTTACCGCTCAGCAGTCGATAGAGAACGTTTTAAATGCAGCTATCGCAAACTCTGGAAAACTACAGGGATAAATTGGCAAATTACGTTTGGCTTTGCTACGGGAAGATAGGAAAACGATAGGACGATGTTGTGGATGCAGGTCGTTTTAAATTTTAATGAAACCATCTGAAATAAGTTAGGGGGTAAATTAAACGTAAAAAATTACCATCACTTTACCGACAGTTTATATTTTTTCACGATTTGTGTTTGAGGAACGGTCATTCAAATCTTTTTTTGAAGTGAAAACTTCTTTTCCGCGTTGGGCACTTATTGGTAGGGAAATATTATGCGTTCGCGTCATTGTCATGCTCATGTCTGGCGCACGTGCAGTGTGTTATGCGCCTTGGATGGGTGAAGTCTCGTGTGTTCGCGTCACCGACATGTTTATACCAGTATCTGTAGCTATACAGATGGCGTATAGTGCTGTGTATATCTTATAAGTGAAGTTAAATGGATTTAGTGAAAAATTTATTTAAATATGTGAAATAGTCGACAATCGACATTCGACAAAGTACAAAAAATCTGAGTATTGTTGAAATTAATGATGACAATGAAGCAAAGAATTGAAGTAATGTTAAAAATCAAGTACATTGAAATTTAAGTAAATACAAATACTCTCCATAAATAATATGATTGTGTATTAATTTTTATTTCAATTAAATTGTATTTATATTTTGTTATGATCTTGTACAGCCTGTAATATATTTAAATAAAAAAGAATATAAACATACATAAAATTGTTACTTGGATTGTCAACAAATGTGAAAACCAGATTGATGTTGATAAATTTAATTTAAACATGAAAAATACTAAAAGTTTTCACTTCTATCGACAGTCTCTATAACAGCCAACATAATATGATTTAAATAAACTCTATTTTAAGACCCTACAATAAAATGTTTGGATGGTTATTCTCAAAACTATTTAATGTGATGATGTCTGGTATTGAATGTTAAAAATTTTATTTCATTTCATTTCTAAACAAATTCTTGTTTTTGGCTTCTTGATTTAAATAAATTTGTTATTAAATAAATATGTATAATATAATTTTATCTATGACATTATATGATTTAAAAAATGTCTATATTAAGGCCATACAATAAAATATTTTGATGGATATTCTCAAAACTATTTAATATGGTGATGTCTCTTACCCAATGTTAAAAAAATTACAAATTTCATTTATAAACAAACAATATCTTATTTTTAACTTCGGTCTATTTAATTTAAGTTAATTTGTTTTAAATAAATACGAATCATATGATTGGATCTATGACATCATATGATTTAAATAATCTCTATATTAAGGTCCTACAATATAGATATTATCAAAACTATTTAATGTGATCTCTGGTATTGAATGTAAAAAAATTAAAACTTTCAATTCTAAACAAAGAGTTCCAACATTATGATATAAATTCAAAACATGAACAAAGTGTCATAATATCAATTTACTGAATTAAGAAGTGAACTGTCTGTTTGTTAAATCCCTTCCACAAAGAGTAACTTTATTTCGAACTATCTGTGCCTCGAGTATTGCAACTTGTGTTAAAGGTCTCGAGAGACTGTAAGTTCAAAATACAACAATAATAAGAACGAAACGAGGAAAAGTAAAAAATTAACCGCAAACTTCAACCTGCGGTTTATTTTCTCTTCACAGCCATCGAGTTGTTTTATTTTTGAAGTGGTTTTATTCCCGTACAATTCCCGTTCGGTCATGTAAATTCCATAATTAAAATTGCACGTTTCACATGAAATCTGGCCCATAATTGATCGGACAAATAGTGATTGCGATTGTCACGGGGGCGGATACAGTTGTAGATGTTGCAACAAAAGCTATTAATATCACGACCCAAATAGTGAAAAAAAAACTAGATTTTTCATTGATTTATTACCTATACGCGGGCGAAAAAAATATGATTGAATGCCGCAAATTTTTGCCAACATTCATCATTCTAATATATACATTCAATTTATATTGGATGTTAAGAAAAATTGACAGTTATCGCGTGTTTTGAAAAATAATAAATGGCCGTTTAGACGCGCTTGCAAATATTATTTTAGTTGGATTGATTTTTGTTTATATTAACTGTGCAAACCGAATATGTTTATGCAACAATGATAGATGAAAAAAATTGATTGTTAATTTTGGTATTTGCATATCATTAACGCAGGTGGCAAGAATTTAATATGTAATTTGGATTCAATCATTTTCATCAACACACAATTATTACATCCATTTAGTAAATGTGGCATTTATGACATCATATTTTTGTGAATGGGACTGTCGTATAATATTAATTATAGGAAAATCTCGATCTAGATTATAGGAATGAAAATAAATTTTCTGATGACAACTAAAATAAATCGCCAAGCAATTCCTAACCAATTTACCATTATAACAGAATCCAATATATAATTCATCCGATATAAAAACTGCCGCCACGAAAAGCGTAATTATCTATATGTATTTCTATTGGGGGAAATTGTCCTTTGCAGAATTGTAAATCAATTTCCTTCAGGCGGCCGAACCTCGTTAATAAATTTCCCTGTCTCTTACAGATACATTTAGTTTCAAAAGACTTGAACCACGCCATAATTTATTTTAAAATTAATAATTTCTTCACATTTGTAAAAAAGACCTAAAACATTGTAATATTTGCTGAATAGAGAACTTAAAAAGAAGTAGTATTAGAAAACTTTCATAATCAACGAACTTCAAAACCCGCTCTGGCTTTGTAATAAAGTATTTACACGTCATGCATGCCTCTTATTAGATTATCAACAAAATCTTGATATATTATTCCATTCTTCAACTGCAGCTTGTCTGGAATACTCATAGGACTTAAACGCCGTCGAATTAATGTGGATAAGTAGTTCCCTACATGTTCGATTGGGTTCATATTCATGGAAAATGGTGGCCACTCAATTCTTCCAATCTCATCTTCTCTAGGAACGGGACCTCCTGGATTCGATGTGGGCCACCATTGTCGCCCATAAATAAGACAGTGAGACCCACCTTCTCTCCTATTGATTTACAATAGGTCAAATTAAAAGATGTAAATGTAAATTGGTCCACTCATTAGGAGAGGAACTTGTACCAAAGCAGTTCTTTTTCCATACATGATTACACTACCACCTGCATATGGAACCAGTTTACTGGCAAAAGTGAGTCATTGCTTAGAACCTATTTCTCTCTAGACTTCAAATTGACGGTAATCTGTCATCAATTCTATCCTCCTTTCATTCGAAAAAAAAAAACATTTCACCATTGAGACAAAAGCCAATTTTGATAAATATAGGTCCGTTCCAACCTTGATGTTTTGTATCTAAGTAATAGCCTGGGCACTCTCTTGATCATAATCGACTAGAAAAAATCCTCCTTCTAGGCTAACATTTCACACTCTTGGACGTCCGTTTCGAGGTCTAGTTTCTACAGAACGCCTTTCATTGTGACGTTGAGTGGTCCTCGTAAATGTACTGTGATGAATGTTCAATCTTTGACTAATTTGCCTATATGACAAACCTTCCTCGTGAAAAAATAATATTAATAACCGAATTCCATTAGTTAACGGATAAAATTTTACGATTTTTAAACTTCTTCTTTTCGATTAAAATTATGATACGATATTCTTAAAATTTAAGTATTTAAAATTAAATATTTAAAATTTAAATTTTTAATATTTAAATTTATAAAATTTAAATTTTTAAAATTTAAATTTTAAATATTTAAAATTTAGAATTTAAATTTTTACAATTTAAAATCTAAATTTTAAAAATTAAGTATTAAATTTTAACAATTTAAATTTTAAAAATTTAAATTCTAATTTTTAAAAATATAAAATTAGAGAAATTGAAAATATAAAATTAGAATGAAATTAGTAAATTCATCTGTTACAGAGTGGTGCAATACATTTGAAACTGATAAATTCCGTCATTAATATAATTTAAATTTTTAAAATTTAGAATTTAAATTTTTAAAATTTAGAATTTAAATTTTTAAAATTTAAAATTTATTTTTAAAATTTAAACTTTTAAAATTTAAAATTTGTATTTTTAAAATTTAAAAATTTAAATATTATTTAAAATTTTATTATTATAATTTATATTAATAATATTATTATAATATTATATATAATATAATAATATTTATTATTTTAAAATTTTAACTATTTAAATTTTAAAAATTTGAATTCTAGATTTTAAAATTATAAAATTAGAATGAAATTTTTTGTTGATATATAATAATTAATGGTACACACTTTACTGTTTGAATTAAATTTAAAAAAGTAAATTCATCTGTTACAGAGTGGTGCAAGACATTTGAAACTGATAAATCCCGACATTGAATATAATATGTTTTCTATATAGTTGGTATTTAGTTAATAAATATTAAATTCCTAGCCGCATTCCGTCATTGTTTATATAGACTTACAGTTTTAATCTTGGACGTCTGAGATTTGCGTCGTAATTGCTTTCTCCGGTCGGTTTATTTTAACGTACGCACGTTTTGGAATGTGCAATTGATAAGCCGTCGAGATTGTGCGGCTCGAAACGTTTCCGCGGTCACCTCTGGCTTTCAGCGAGTGTAAATCAAATTGATACACGATATTGGACTGGAAGCGAAGGCTCTTTCATACGATTTAATGTTGTCCATGTCCAACCACTTTGTAACGTGAGGAGAACGGGAAAATAATATGGTATATTGGGGAATGTGGTGTTTTATGATCGTCCGTCACAATTTCGCATTCCGAGATTTCGTCGAGTTTTGTTGCTACCGAAATACTTTTCCGTTTAATCCGGTTTTGATAATAAAAAAACTTTTAATGGAATATTTTAGGTATGGTATAAACAATGGGTAATATATATTTTCGCCTCTAATTTCCATAAAAATGTTGGCCGGTAAATTTTCCAATTTAATGGCTAATGCAGAGCGTCGCAACGGCTTTTAAAATTGCTTTTTAAAATAATGATTTCCCCCAGACACTCTTCATCTAACTTATGGCTGCTATTATTACAAGTAAAACATATTTTACATTTTTATTCACTTAATTATATGCGCGGAGTATGTCGCAGTGTAATGCAGCTGTTAGGTAAATAAAGGGAATATTAATAAAATGACATACTGCCCTTTCGGTCTCACCAGATTTTAATATTTTTAGGAAAGCTATTATTATGCTCTGTACAATGCGCGAAATTTGCACCGGAATGGCTCCGTACGACGTGATATACGCACGGAATATATTAACCTCTTTTACTTGAAATTCATATGGATATTGCGAAAAAAGGTCGTAGCTTTGTATGCCTAAACTCGAAGAGAATGTTGGAAGAAAACCAATTCTTGTGCCTTTAAAATAGTTTTATTCATTCAAATATAAGTTTTACAGATTATGATAAAGTTAAAATAAATTTTCTATAAATTTCTTTTATAATTAAGGCGGTGATTCTTGAGTTCATTTTAAGAAAAAAATTTCATATGAATGAAGAGAAGAGAATTTAAGATGTTTAAGATATACATGACATGACATATGTCTTGATCATCTTAAATTCTCTTCTTTTCATTATTAAAAAATTGGATATTGTAACTAGTTTTTAAAATTAAATTTATAGACAATAAAATATTATAAAATACACAAATTTTCCAAAATCTTTATTTTTAAAATACAGTGGTGGCCAGAAAAATAGTACAAAATTTAAAATTAAACATGTAAGCTATTTTATAAAAGGTTTTAGAAAGGATTTAAAATTTGTCCATTAAGTATATATATATACATATTTGAATGTTTTATACATTTCTTTTTTTGTCACAGATTTTAAGAACAACGATGTTACATTAAACTTATAAATAAGTTTGATTTAGTTGACTAAATGATACATTCAAATACACATATTTACATTTTGTGTCACTTGTTTATTAAATTATAAAAATTAAAATTATTAAGTTTTATTGAATAACTCCATTTTCAGTAGAAAGAATGCAATATTACATTTCAGAGAAAAGAGAAATAATAATTAACATGAAAAATCAAGTTCTAAACATTTTTCCGAAAAGTGTACAATGTTATTAACAACTCATTTGAATATAGAGTCGAACTTCGATAATTCGAATCTCTATTTGTCAGAAACAGAAAATCAAGTAAAAAGGATATATTTACTCGAATCAAATTCGTTTTATTATTTACACCAATTAAAATATCATCACATTTTAATTATAATTAAATTAATTACTGATCAATTAACCAAATACATTTTTAAAATTCACCTTGAATAGTCTTAAATTTTATGGAAGTTTGTAAAGATCTTTAAAGATGATTCCACAAATTTATAAATTGTCTGTTTTCATATTAAACATTAAAAAATATATTTTATTTTTTTAATCAATCTAATTAGAAATTATAATTTTAATTATTTCTAAATAGATTATCTTAGATTCTTTAATTTATTAAAAATGTTTATATATTTTTATTTTATTATTAATTAAAACAATTTTGAAAATTATTTATTTTGTTTTTAAATTATAATTTTAATAATCAAAATTAAAATTTAAATAATTATATCACTTTAAATTAAGGATAAATATTTAATAAAATTTATTTAAACCTAATTTTTGATAAAATATGAATTTTTAATGTAGTCTAATTCATTTTCAACTTCTAAAAATAATTAAAATAGTCCTTAAAAATTATTATTATTTAAAAACATTTATAATACAATTATTTTTTTAGCTTGAAATATTAATAATTTACATTTTTTATTGATAATTGTTGAGTTTTAGTACGTTTTTTTATATTTATACATTTGTAATATTATAAATATTAAGTTATTTATTTATTATTACAACAAAAAATTTTAATGTATTATAATTGAATGTCATGTTTTTCTTAATTATTATATACTATATAAATTATAGTAAAAAGCACATCATTTTCACCTTAGACTAATCCAATTTACTTCGAGTTATCAAAACTTCAATTTATGGAAGTATAGAAGGCCAACTCCTTTTATAAACAGTCAAATTATAAGAATCAGTTTCAGGTTCTTTTCTTCTAGGTACATAAATTAAATAATTGAGTTCCATAATATCAATGCGTCTAGTAGAGCAATCAGATTGAATCAACAAATTTAGCAAAGTTGTAAGTTAGTAAAGAAACTATTGGTATTCAAAAATAATATCCCAACAAGACTAAAGCCGAAAAATATATTAATTATCCTCCAAAATTTTGGCGAAGAGCACCTTGGAGTGATGAATTCAAGTTCGATAGAATGGGATGTGATGGTAAGCAATACGTACGTCGTCTTCCTAATAAAAGTTTGAACTCCAGATACACTATAAAAACTTCACCAAATATTATTGGTAACATGGACAGAGATGTAAATGGATTTTTATGCATGATAATTATCCGAAACATACCTCAAAAGTAAAGTCCAGAACTAAATCCATTTGAAAACTGATGAAACAACATGGAGTCTCGATTAAAACACCAAAAAACCATAAAATTTAGATGAATTTTGACAATATTAAATAATAATGTGTATTATTTCTTTGATATTTATAAAAATATGTTTAAAAACAATAAAATAGAAATTAATTTATTTAAAGGATAATATTTTAATGAAGTAAATCAAGAAAGAAAATATCTACACAATGCTGATACATTGGCCTAAATTTTATTGATGGCAGATGGTGTAGTCCATGGAATGTTTGAACCATGGACACCGATACGAACATATTGGTCGAGCCCTATTATTTATTCAAATTAGAATACATGATTGCTTGTATATTGGATCTATGAAAAAAGTGTTTTTTATGAGAAGAAAAATATTTTCCTGACATACTTCCGAACTAGATCCAAACAACTGTTAAAAACTTTTAAAGGTTATAGGTCTACAAAAATCTTTAACTTTACTACATGTACTTGAAATTTGATTATAAATTATAAAAATATAAGAGCCAGCACATGTGTGTGTATAATTTAAATATACAAATATTAGTCACGTTACATCCAGATCTGATAAGATGGTAAATTTACGTTTGCAGGCTAGCCGTGAATGCACTTGACAATCGAGTTATGAAGGTACGTGCCGGGATCACTAATGGTGTCTACCTAGTGGCGGCCAATAACAATAAACGGTTAACCGAGTTGTAAAACCAAATATTTACCGTGGAATAAGTGTGGGTGGCGGTGGGTGGTCCGGGGAATTTTCGGTAGCTATTATCGCATTGTTGTTCTGAAAGGTAAAAAATTGTCTGACAAGAAGTTACTCATTCTGCTGCCACCTCAATTTCCAGACAACAACAATCACAAAATAAAGTTGGTGTCATTAACACAATTAATCATCCATTATTCTCCATTTCCAAATTAAAAATTAAACGAGAATCGTTCAAAACACCGCTAATGAATCGGAATTATTCATAAACGCCGCGTGACTCCTGGGTATAGTTGAAGGTCTCTTTGGAATTTTTAACACAAAGAGAAGTTGACGTCTTCAGTGAATTTGGCATATTTGGGCGGCTCAAAATTTGCATGATGGAAAAGCATTACGACACCTAAGCAGACGTTCAAAGGACTGTGATGAGCACCCCCCAAGGGCGGCTACAAGGGGACGCAAAGCTGACTGTCACATAAAAATATCTCTGGCGAGGTGTCACTTTTATGGTGACCAAATCGATAACCGATCTAATACAGACAACCAAATACAAAAATAATGTTATGCAGATCGAGAATCATATACAAAATGTGACAATCAGTATTCAAACGCAAGACGAAATAAAACAGAAAGATAACGCCTTATTTCCATATTATTTATTCCATTTCCATTCGTACATAAAACAACCGTCGTTCCACATTGTCAATCAAATTGTTGAATTTATTGCGATACCCGTGGAGTTGCGAGGGAGATTGAATAACAATGGAGCAGCGTTATCGCATTACTGGAAAGGGTTGACGACTGACCCAAAGCCTTTCTTTTCGTCTAAGCCCTTACAGCCTTCGGCCAAGGCGTTCGGCAACGTTCATCTACAAATGACCCACTGTTACGCGTTTTCCATTTTAACAAAGCACCCGTCCCGATATTACGGCGTGGATATTGTTTGAGCAGTCTCAGAAACTGGGGTAGGTACTTTTGAATTACGACGAAGTGGCCGAATCGATATCGTGAGGACGCCTCCTTAACCTTGCCAATCCATTTGGAGATGAAAATATGAACATCATGGCTTTTTTATTCGATTGAGAATATGGGGTATCTGTCAGAAAAAGGGGGCGTTTTATTAAGGATATGTTTATGGCTGAAGGTTGAAAGCTGAGACGAAAAGGAGAAACATTATTCCTGTATTCACAACTCGGGCACATTTTTTAAGGTCAAAGAATTTCTTTTTTTAAATCTCAGATGTTTTATGATCAGAAAATTCAAATTTAAAATTATTACTTGGAGACAAAGGCGAATGATACTGTAATTCATTGCGTCAACTCCATTAGGTAAAAAACACAAACTTGCAAATTGAGTTATTCTCCGTTTGATCCCGTGCATTATCCCAAAATGAATGAGGTAACAGAATTCCATTATTTGCTTATTCACGGTCCCAAATCATCAAATTTATCATCCGAATTCGGTTGTAAAGAATGTTGGCATAAAAAAGTATAGAGGGTTTAATACTGGTAATATCCTGATCGTATAAAATCGATCACGTAATATTTTTTGGGGGAATAATATAAATGAGGTAAAAACGGGAAATGCGAAATACTTTATGGATGGGGGACTCGTGGAATCGTACCTCCATCCGGATCAGGGGGTAAATCTGACATGTGACACAAGATGTACGAATCCAACATTTCCTAATTCATTTTTGACGTCAGCAAATGGAAGGGTATTTTTATTAGTTGGCAAATATGACATAAATTTGATTCCAACCCGATTTTCAACTATTATGATATTGGCAAATATTTATTTAATGGTACTAGAATTATTTTCTAACCGATATTTATCTTTATATGATTTTTTAAACATTTCATTCCTTAAAGGGTTGTAAATTATTAATCAAATAAAAAAGAATTAATTCCAATAATTGTTCCTTTGTTTTTTCTTTATATAGAGATACATTACAAGCTTTAATTTCTATATTATTATTTGTTATCTGTATTATTTTATTTTTATAATTATTTCATGTATTTTATTCACTTTGTCTTTTTAATAATGAGACTGATTATATTTTGTAATAAAGATCAATTATTTTTTAGCTTATACCTTTTTTAATTATGCAAGATTCCCTTCAATTTTTGATAATTTGCGATAATTATAATTATTATTTTAATTATTACGTTGGTATCATTGTGTTTAATTTAAATATCCTCCTAAGTTTGTTTTGTACGTTAATCACTGAGAAAGCTTCGTGAAGAAATATATTAAATGAAGCTTTGGTTTTTATTTCATTATTTATTTATTCACTTTGTCTTTTTAATGATGAGACTGATTATATTTTGTAATAAAGATCAATTATTTTTTACCTTATACCTTTTTCAATTATGCAAGACTCGTTTCAATTTCTAATAATTATACGAAAATTGTAATTACTATTTTAAAAGTTTGAACATTATACAAGAATCATTAAATTTATTGTTTCTTAACTATCATTAGACTGGTAATTGAAGTTTAATATAAATTATAAAAAAATAAGAGTTCGTATCACTGTATTTAATTTAAATATATTCCTAAGTTTGTTTTTTACGTTAACTTATGAAAAAGCTTCATAAAAAGACTCATTAAAAAAGCTTTCTATCATTATTTGTTATTTGTATTATTTTACGCTTGTAATTATTTTAATTCACTTTGATCATTTTGTTTTCTTACAAATGAGAGTATATTTATTATAAACATCAAATTTTTTAGCAGTCTGCTTAAAATTATATTATCAAACCCAGTAAATTCTATCTTAAAACCAAGTAGACAAATCCGAACTATTCCATTACCAGTTCAGAGAAACTTGGCTAGTTTCGCCGGGGCCTACAATGGAACTAAAGTAAAATCACGAAAACTTTTACTATCTCCAACTTGGTTTTGAAATACCTTGTCTGATAATAAAACTTCTACATTTGATTGTTTTTCTCGGAGCCGAAAGTGCGCCGGCATGATAACGGGGGGGTTACTAAAATAAATGTCGCGTCCAAGTTTTGATTACTAATTTAAATGAATTCAATTAAGGGAACGTACCAAAAACGGGATCAAAGGGCGAACGGGGCAAAAAAAAATAAATTACATTGTACTTTTGCCGAATTAGTTTTCTTATTTCCATTTCCCCCTAGGCGAATACGTTTCAGTCGAGTTAATTGAAATACCGAATGTCCGGTACCGAAACGTTATAAATTTGAAATGATTTTTTTTAGATTGGATCCGTTTGTGTCTAAGAAAAGTAATCGTGGATGCTGCCAATTTACTTTTGTGCGGCAGGACGATTTGAATGTTTAAGCTCTTTTTAAGAGCGGTGTTTTCTTTTAATAGTAACTGTTATGTGTACTGTACGTGACTGAAAAACACGTTTCAGAGATATTTTAAATTGAGGATTTTGTTGCATTTTAACACGTTTATTTAATTACGGTATTTTTATTCACATTGTTTTCCGCAATAATAAATCTTTATTGCGCACTGGTTTATAGTTTAATCTAAACTCCTATTATTTAAAATGATCACATGCACTGTTTCATCTTTTATTACGGTTAAAAAAGTTTATTATTTATGTAATGTGTGCAATCACAATAAATCTCACCATGAGGATATTTATATTTATATTATAAATATTCACAGAAATTTAATGATGTCATGTCATCATAATACAGTATTGGCATGGTTTATTGCTAACATTATGTGTGTAAGTGCAATATACGCAAATAGACACATGGCATTTGAATATTTTTATGGGCACGAACAACATTAAAAAATCAATCAACTATGAAATAAACAAATAATAAGTGAGAAATTCTTAATTTATGCACGACTGGATGACATAAAATCTATTTTCAAAACACATAATTAAGAGGCAGACAAGTTTTCCAAATGAAAAACGAAAAAACAAGAATTCATTCGAGACCAAACAACATAAATTAATTTGCAGGTGCCTGAATTTCAATTATCAGCACTTAAGGAACTTACTCAGCAAACGAGCCGAATTCTGGAGTTAAGGTGTGCATTATTAAATCAAGAACAAAATTCTCGGTGCATTTCCTCCGCTGGTTTCATAATTCCCTCGCTACGGAATATAATCCACATCCATTTCGAAGAAAATCTGGGTCTCACCGAGAAATTGATATTAATATACGATCGTCGAATAAAAGTAAAAGGATGGCCAGCTTTAAAGTGGCACTTGCACAAAGGACCCACTTTTTATGCGCGTTTCCGGTAAATCTTGCGCCGCTCGTCCAAATTACGCCAATAAAAGTCTTATGTGTTTTCTGCGCTACACATGATTTAGCCATTTCAATTTGGATCAACTCTACCCCTGCCCCTTTTTACGTTCTCGAGCTCCAATAAAATAGATTGGGGATGACTCGCTTCATCTATATGTGTGTATATATAGTGACAATTTATAAGATTCAGATTCTGCCGCGCCCGAAAGTGACCCCCGTAACTTTGCACATCCGCTCCCGCTATTCCTATGTGTCCTTCATAAATTGAATTTTTTAAGGGGGCATCCACCGTGAAAATTTGACGGGTCCACTACGCGTGTACGATGGGACTTCTTAACTTCTTCTGACATATATATTTCGGACGATTCCGGTTTCAGACTTGTGACAGAAGATATGAAATTTAGACCTGATGTATTAAACTGGTTCAACCAAATTAAAAATATATGAATATGCGTTAAAAATGAAGAAGTTTCTAACACTAGAAATCAAAGAAAATAGAGCCAAACAATTTTTTCATTAGAAGATTTATAAAGGGTTATTTTTTAAATATACAGTAGTGGCCATAATTATAGCAACTTACTAAAATGTATTAAAAATATCAGCTGTACAACTTAAATTAGATTCTAATATATGTAATGTTTATGGTTTCTTCTTTTATTGTTGTGCCATTGCTCTGTGTCGATTTTGTTGACTATTTAATAATGAGTCGTAATCAAACTGCCTTACCACGACTGAGAGAAACAAGTAAAGAGTGTTAAGAGCTTGCAGCTAAGTAGACAGAGCATAAATGGCTAATTCGAGTGTCAAAAACAATCCATTTTTATTGTTTACTACACTATCGATTATATGTAGAGCAATACATTATAAAACATAACCATTTTATTAAAAGAACAATTCTTTTTAATTTAAATTAATTTTGTAATTAATAAGTGTCTAAACATTTCGTACATCAATTTATATACGTAGTTTTTATACATTTTATTTCGGAGAGGGTTCATAAGTAAAGCAACCAAACCCTATATTTAATACAATTGATTTTATAATTTATTTCTGTGCCCGACATCATTCCTTAAAGCTAAAAATGCCTAGAAGTGTCCATTTAACTATACAAATTAAACAATAAATTGTAGAAAAGTTCCGAAATGGTGAAAAACAGTAAAATTGTAGATTTAAATTTAAACAAATCGGTCATTTCAAGGACGATTTCCAATTTTAACAGAAGGAGTACTCTGGAAGAAGAGTAGTGAAACTACTACTTGCAAGAGAATATGTAAACTGGACAGATGGGTAATGGAAAACAATTTTGTTTTCCGATGAAAGCCGGCTCCAATTATTCAAATCTGATAATATTTCATAGGTGTGAGGATCAATTAATGAAAAATATAATTCCAAGTACACTAAACCCACTGTGAAGCATGGTGGAGGAGACGTTATGGTTTGGTATGTTTTTCTGTGTTTGGCATGGGCCCACTGGTTAAGTTAGATGGGGTAATAGATCGTTTTGTTTATCGTGACATTCTCTAGAATCATATGCTTACATTTGACGAAGGTAACATCAGTTTAAGGTGAACCTTCCAGCACGACAACGATCCGAAACATACGACTAAGTTAGTTAAAGAATGGTTCGCTTCTCAAAGAGTACGTCTCATGCCTTGGCCAGCACAAAATCCAGACCTCAATCCAATGGAAAACCTTTGGGAAGAAATTGATAGGAAAATCACTGCAAAAAGGCTGTCAAATATGAAAGAACTCTACGAAGAAGTTCAAAATCACTCGTAAGAAATTTGGAACGATTATATGAAGAAAAGGTGAATTTATTAAAAATAATGGATATGCTACTAGATACTAAATAAAAGAAGGCAAATGTACGTAAAGTTGTTGTATTTTAAAGTTGGCTTTTGACCCTTGAATATTTTTCAAATATTAATAAATACCTAACTAAACCCACTAATAAACAATTATATTGACGTATTGTTTTTATCAAACATACTGCATAACTGACAATAATATGGATATTTAAAAGTACACTTTTATCAAGAAAAATGAAGAATTCCGCTCTACATATGAGCGATAGTGTATATAAAACAAGGTCATTGAATGGGGCTTTCTTTAGCTACAGACCTGTAAAGAAAATCCTGTTTTCTACTAAGAGTGTGAAGAACCTATTTTGGTTTGCTCAGGATCACGTACACTAAACCACAGAACAGTGACGAAGGATAGTTTAGTGGTGAGTTTACATATATTTTATTTAAAAATGATGATTTAGATTATTTTAGATGTCCCACAGAGGCCAAACTACACAACACGTTTGTTATACACCCTGTGAAATAGGGTGATGCTTTAATCATGACATGAACTATTTCTCTGCTTCTGGTGTTCGCCTCTTTCGCCTGATAGAAGGACAAAATTGTTTCATTTTATAGAATAATAAAACAATATATTTTAACAGTTCACATAAGTATAATCGTTATGGCCATAATATTTAATAACAAGTTGTTATACCGACCAACATGTGCCTCCTGTACTCCAATCTCCATAAAAAAAAACACTAAAATTTTCGAATTCATTCAAAACATTGACTGACATATTTCGTAACATAGTCCCAGTAATTTATCAAAATACATAAACCAGCGTTATTTGTCAGGACAAATTACGTCAAAGAAACGAATTGGCCTATTATTGAAGACGTTGCTGAAGCGTTCGAGACATCGAAATTATTTGTGTTCAAGACAATATGGTCTCCGGACACATCGTTCAACTTTAACAGTAATTGATATGAGCCAAGTTGATGCGATTTGCACGGATTTCTCGGCCAATTTTCCACAAAATCAATCACCCGATTTACGGCGGAAAATCTCCGAAGATGGAATAAAACTTATTGATCACATGTTGTTGAAACACTGCTAATGAACGAGACAACGGAGCCAATACCGATAGAAACAATTTTGGTGGCGGTATCGGAGAACCTGCTCGACAGGTAAAGAATCTAAGGAAGGAAAGTTAGTTGAACTAAGACAGAGATGGAACGCTAGCCTAGCCTCTTCGCGTCGGAGTCGGTTCTACGGCCAAATTAAATCGTTCGGACTAATCCGTTTTAAAGAAATCACATAAATTCCATGCAGTCAGGGAACGACCCGTTGTTTCAATCTTATTAATTGATTAACTTCTTAATTGTTCATCAGCTACCCATATTTTACGGATGCGCACGTCCTAGTTTCGGTGTATCAAAACGTGTTGGTTATGCTATACGAAATTAATTATATTATAATTGGAATTGTTTCATTTGTAGGACTTTGTGAAAATCAATTAAAACGTTTAATCTTGATTTTACAATAATCTTTTGATCTGCAACATCAATTTAATGGAAATGTTTCACATTAATTAAATTATTCAAGTGATTTTTGAAAATTACACACCAGTTCATCCATTATTATTGATAAGCTCCGACAATTAAATTTTGAAATGTTAGTAAACTAATAATACACTGTCATACATTACACATTTAATAGTAATTACTTTGTGCCGAATATAATTTTCATAATAACAATTTTAATGAATTTCTGTTATTGAAATCCATTGTCAGTTTATCATTATAGGGACATAATAACCATAAAATGTTTCAAAAACTCATACTTTTATATACAACATAGAAAATTTATACGAAAAACTATTAAATAGATAAAATCAAATTCCCAACAAACAACTTTTATGCAGTAGAATTACGTCCAATCGGAATGGTTCAAACTAAACGATATAATTTTGAAATACAAGCACATTATGCTAATTGGTGGCCATTTATTGAATCCCCATAATAACGATACGTGGTTAATGTTAGTTGAGTCAATTTGTTACCGTGGGCTATAGAATCGAAATTATTATCGACTCGTTAAATCATCTTCATTTTAGTTGTTCGACAATATATTAATTCGTTTACTATTGCTGCATTATTTCATAATGAGCTATTACTACTAACTGTTTGTGTCTTTGGAAGATTTTTTGCATTGTTTATTAATAGTTTATTATCTATTGGCCTTCTTTGTATCGGTTGGACATGCTCCCAATACATCTGTGATTATTTACTAGATTTGAGGCTTTGTTTTAATATGGAAATTTCTAGAAACATGATTAGAAATCTTGTTTGTTCTTTACCAAACAGCAGTGATTTAGTGTAAATTACAACTGTTCTACTTGAAATAAATAAAATAAACTAGTAGAGAGTGGATTTTAGATAAAGAATGAAAGAGTGTTGAATCTGTAAATTGCTTTTGTTCGAAATTCCTTCAAATTCGGGATAATACTGTATGATGCCGAGATTTATTACGATTACAGTGATACTACTAATATCAAGATAATGACTAAAAACGTAATGATACAAAAAATATCAAATATTTCGTCTAAATGAATGACATGTAAAATATATATCAATATCACTATATTATATTCAGAGTTGTACGAAATACAATAGTTACAAAAGTCAACCTATTTAATAATTTATTCATAGAATCAACAAACTTTCCTACCTTATTTTATCTTATCTGATTTGAAATATTCTTCATATAGTTTGTTGTTTCAAATTTAGAGAATTGTTCCACTAAGGAGTGTTATTTAAAATAAATCGATTTAACTAAACTTACGTTACTGCAAAGTTAAACCATTTGTATAATGTACTGTTCTATATATTATAAAGGTTTCAGCAACCCAACGATCTCAATCAGAGGGTGAAAACAGTTAGAAACAAGTTATGGATAGTGATTAGATTTATGTACTCCTGATCACAAGCTCATTGAAAAATTTAAAATCAAATTTAAAAATACTTTTAGATACTTTTTTTGAATGCCACGACTAAGTACTGAGGTGATAAAAGACAAAATTATTTCATAAAATTTAATCCTTTCCACCAAAAAATAAAACAACCCCAAATAGAGTTATACCGATAGAAAGTTTTCCCATTTTTTCTTCCACTTATTTTTCACTTTATATATAAACTAGATACTATTTAAACGAAAAATCTGTAATAAAATATTATAAATTATACAAATATACTAAAAGTATTATTTTTCTAAATACATTGCAAATAATATTAGTTAGTGACAACATCATACAACCAATATTTTAAAATAAAAATATATAGCACTTAAAATAAATGTATAAATTACACAGTATAATATAAATATGAAATTTAACAAATAACAATTTTCACATTATTTATCAAAGGTAAATTTTATAAAACTATAATAAAATGACATCTAATCACATATTAAAAATTCAGAAGAGTATTAAAAACATTTAATTAATAAAAAATTGAGTAGTAAATATTGACTGAGTAAAAAATATTATATAAGTACATATTAGGTACAAGAAAAAGTAATTTACTTGTTTAACGTATAACTTAAACAAGATATTCTTATTTGAAATAATATTGATTCTGTAAAATTCTCATCACCATAAATAACAATTTTTTGCCAATATTCCGCAACCAAAAACGGGAAAAAATTTAGATAAAACTAAAGAAAATATCATATTTTGATTCACATGGTGAAATATCTGGAATATTTAGGGGATGAAACTATTGACCAAAGAAGCTCGTCTTGGCGTATGTAAAATTTCACTTGCAATCCATTATGCATTCATCAAATATTGAAAACATTATTTAAGTACTTTGTCATCAGATGTTTCAGCTTTAGCCCATTGTCCAGAGCGGAGAAAATTATCGTAAAAGGCTCATTTGCGGTATGTGTAAAGATAGAATTGGCAATAGCCAAATGCCTAATATTGTTATCGTTACAATTTACATAGAACACATTTGTTCAACTGTTGGTATAAATTCTTTGCTGAATTATCGCAGTATAATTTGCCTATTTCCTAACATACTGTAGGGGAATTTTAGACAAGATATTGCTTAACATCTTAGTCGGTACAAATTTCCGGACAACTTCGTCGTTCTTCATCATCACCAAATAAAACTCGTCGACGCAATCTTATTATTAATGTTGATTAAAACTATTTGTTTTTTTTTAACTTTGAAACATTAATAACAAAATAAAAATGTTATAAGTGCAATGTGGGAAAAATTAAATTTAATTAATTAATAAATTAAGTTTAATATAAAAATGTAATAAATAACGTATAAAAATTTATAAAAATTCATTCAAATAAATAATGAACCAAAAACGTAAATTACTTTTTATATGCATATACATTTATGTATGTAACATGTAAAAGAAAATTTATTGTGTTGGACTTAATAACATATATGGAAAACACATAAAGTGTACATTATTGATTTTTTTTTGATTTGTTAGGAGTTTAAATTTGTATTTCATTTCACGGAAGGGGTAACTTAAAAAAACTCTGAAGTGAGTTAACCAAATAAATTGAATAAAAAATAACACAATGCTGACATATCGGCGTAAATTATGCCGATGGCAGAAGCCATAGCCGATTCTCGAATATTTGGACCTTCGAACCGATATATTGATTTGCCTCCACAATTTTAATTATTTACAATTTATAATTTTATTATTTTATAAATCAGTGGGATATTATATATTATTTTTTATTAAAAAACAATAACATGCCACAGTTTTATGGTATTTCAGATCGTGTTTTTAATTAAGTTGCTGAAGGTGAATTTTATTAATTAATAAAGTCTTTTTAATTTGTAATTTTTTTGCTGAAATTAAATGTAAATAAATTTTTAGTTCGGATTTAATTAAAATATTTCAGAGTTATATAAATTTCATCAAAATTTTCAACATAGTTTTTAGCACGGCCTTAATTAATAAAAAAACTAAAATATGTCCGGAAATATTTAAAAAATGCACACGCCTTTCGCAGCAACGATCTAGCCCAGTCTCAAAAGTTCGTACATTAAATTCACATCTACTTAGTATTTAATTAAAAATAAATTCTGTGTCGAAAACTTTTCCCGACCTTCAAATGCAAATACATTCATCACCGTTATCCCCGCAAACATATTTAACTAATTAATTTCTTGTACGTACGTTGTTCGAAACCGTCACATTCAGCGTAAACTTTTTCGTCCGGACGACAACGTCACCGAAGACGGTTGTTTTTGTCGTTCCGAGGGAGGACCGACGTGTAACGGATTGTATTCATCTGGTTGGATCATTAGTTACTGTTGACGCACCCCCTCCCCACCTGCTAATGATATGACGACGAATGCATCTGAAGGGTAACCGCTGATGCAGGATAAATTGAACAATAAAAAATTCAGGAAGGTAATTAATAAGTGTAATTTACGACCGATTTACAAAAATGACCGTCTCGAAATTGGAGTGCAATTTGCGGTAAATAACGGCCACCAACCACTACTGAAATGAAATTGATGGCGAAAACACAACTCCATGAGATAACTAGTATAAAATTACACTACTTCGCAGCGGCAGTGAATTATTATTTGTGCGAATAATTCAGGAATTTAATACAAAGGCGCGAATACCCCAGATAATGTATATCTTTAGTGGGGTAGACGGGGGTGAGCGGCGGCACATAATATCGCGTAACATTCTATTTCCTTATCGCCATTTTACCCTCCGAACACGTTGACAGTTTGCTACTTAATCACGATTAGCAAAGGAATATTACACAGGAAACATGTAGTGTTCACAATAATGTTACACTGTGGGGCTCCAGTTATTGCAAATTCTTCAGATAACACGACCATTTTTCCTTGCTCACAATTCCGTAT
This sequence comes from Aethina tumida, assembly GCF_024364675.1. Taxonomy (NCBI): domain Eukaryota; kingdom Metazoa; phylum Arthropoda; class Insecta; order Coleoptera; family Nitidulidae; genus Aethina; species Aethina tumida. Next base: position 13,419,288 of record NC_065437.1, on the reverse strand, counting down.
TTTATTTGTGCCGTTTGAAATTTTAATGGGAATGGTATTGACTGTCGCCATTTCGGTTTTACGATTCTATTTCCCTACACGTCCCCGCTTTGCTGAATCCCCCACATTATTTGAATGAAAATAATTGAATGAAAAAATATTGTAACCAGCCAGCGTGAATTCCATCCCGTTCGGCAATTTATAATTTGTTACAAATTATTCACATTACCATATTAACAATGTAATAAGAATTAATTTGTGCGAAATTGTTATAGCCATAGTTGATGGATATTGTTAATTATGTAATCCACTTTATTCCACTGGCAGAATGCTATATTATAATGGATAATTCGTATAAACTCAATACGTACACAAACTAATAAACAACAAGCCAAAACTCGATTAAAATCTACTCAAAATTGCAGAATAGATTACACAAATCGTGTATAAATAAATATACATTGATCCCGCAAACTGAATGCGTTCGTGCATTCCGATGTTTTGCAACTCGTTTTAAATCTTATCGCTGTCGAATTTTGGACGTATCGAATTGTAGGTGAATTTGAATAAGTTGGGGAAGAACACGAGTAAACGGTATTAATTGTGTTGCAACTATTTAAGTTTTCACGGGGTGAATTGATGGCATTTATAACTGGGTAACTGAACCATTTCATCCCTTTTCTCGCATCACACTCTGGGGGATTCATATAAATTGGGATGCTTCAACCATTAAATTAACGTATTAGCTGTATCAATTTGAACACCCTTCAGACAATTTTTATTCGCGACGTTTTGCATATGGGGCCGAATAAATTACTGACAAAATTTACCACAAAAATAAACAAAAATATGTCAAAGAACTAATTCATTAAACAATTAACGCATTACACAAGTGAAAACATAATAATATATTTAATTTAAATTTACAATATTTAATTATATTTAAGTTAAATTACTTTACTAGGCTTTAAAAATTAAAAATAACAAAATTATTAAATATTAAACCTAAAAAATATAATTTAAAATTGAAATTTAAAAAAAAAATAAATCTTTAATTTAAATTATTAATATTTGAAATATTAATCTTAATTTTAATATATGTTAAAAAATAAATAAAATATTGAAATTTCATTATTATTATTTGAAAATTTAAAAAATTAAAAATATGCAAGTTAATTAAAAAATGAAAATGACAATTAAATTAAAAAATATATATAAATATTTAATTTAAATATTAAGTTTAAAACTTTAAAAATAAGAAAAGTAAAAAGTAATTAAAATTTTGACAATTTTAAATAAAAAATATTTAAGTTAAATTTATAATATTTTAAATATTAAAAATATTAAGTTAAATAATTCAAACAAAAATAAAATTAAATAAAATATATATTTAATTTAAATTTATAATATATGAAATATTAAGCTTAAACAATGAAAAATAGTATAATTTTAAAAAATAAAATATTTAATATAAATTTATAGTATTATAAATATTGACCTTCAAAAGTACAATATAAAAATTAAAAAAATTATATATATTAAACTTACAAAATAAAATTTACAATTCAAATTAAATAAAAATTAAATCTTTAATTTAAATTTTTAATATTTGAAATATTAATCTTAAAAAATTAAAAATAACAATATATGTTAAAAAATAAATTATTTAAATTAAATTAATTAAATATTATTAAGATTTTAAAATAAGAAATTTAATAAAAAATTAATTAACTGACAATTTAAAATAAAAAATATTTAAATTAAATTTATAATATTTTAAATAGTAACGTTAAAAATTAAAAATTAAATTGTTTTAATTTAAAATATTGAAATGTTAAAAATATTATGCTTAACAATATTTAAATTTTTATTTATATTTAACATATTAAGCTTTAAAAATTAAACTTAACAAATAAAATTTACAATTGAAATTAAAAAAATAATATTAAATTTAAATTTTTAATATGCTTAAAAAAATAAAAATATTTAAATTAAATTAATATTATTTGAAATATTAAGTTTAAAGAATTAAATTACCAATAATTTACAATTTAATTAAAAAACAAAAACAACAATTTAAATTAAAAACAAATATATAAAAATATATATTATATATAAACAAATTTAAAAATAAAATAACATTTTAATTAAAAAAACTATATGAAATATATAATTTAAATATTTGAATTTAAGATTTTAAAAGTAAGAAAGTAATTAACATATTTGACTAGTTTTCAGATGAAATAAATTGAACATCGAGATATCTGAAGTATATATGGTGGATAAGGTAAAACTTCCATTAGAAGTTTGGTTTTGTTTCTTTAGATATTGTTTCATCATATTTTTCAGCTTCAACTCATTGTCCAGACTGGCAAGACTTGTAATAATCAATCAATTTTTGAAACAATACGATCAATAAAAGAATGACATTTGTTAAATGAGTAATTTTGTTATCATCAATTTATTGATATTTTGCCTAACTTTTTGTTAAAATTCATAACAAGTCTTTTTCTAGTAGTTGATTCATCTCATTTTAAAAATTAACCATTTTCTTAACATGTTGCATGGAAATTTTGAATGAGATATTGCTTAATCTATACACCATAAAAAATGCTTTAAATACCGTGTTAGAAAAACGTAATAATAATCCACCACAATAAAAATGTATTCAAACAAAAACATTTCCAAATAATTAAATCATTAGGCAAATTACCCATGTATATTTAGGGAATTAAGGCACAAGATAAAAAATAATTGTTTAAAATCTAATTAAAGACTTAATTCCAGTTATTTTTGCATATAAATTAAAAAGCAAAGTCCTAAATCCATTTGTTACAGAGATTAATTCCGAAAGTATTAAAAAATTAATAACAAGAGTTTATAAATTAGTTTTCAGATGAAACTCGTTCCATTTTTCAATCCATTGATCAAACTTTAAATTGCAGACTATTGTCTGTAGGAAATTGGACGTTCTCTCGTTCTTCGTTATTGCTTTTGTCGAACATATACAATTTTCCTCAATTTTAAATCTCATACATCAAAATAAAATAATACACGGAGTAGTTTAATTAACTCAATTAAAGAGTACAGTTAGTTTTCCCGTTGACAAAACCGACAAAACAGTGAAGCGTCCCGTTTATTTCTATGAATGCAACGATTCGCCCTTAATTGAATTTAAATTGCAAATTAAGTCATCACATTATTCCGCGGTTATCGCTGTTGAAAATCTAAATTGTGGCGAAATCCATTTTACGTCGAATCATATTCGCGTTGTTGTTGCACGTTCTGGAGAACAAACTGGCTATTTAGCCGAGTCATGTTTGCTCGAATAATAAAAAAAGGATTTAGTAGAATGCGCCAGTGGCTGGCACAAAGGAGGCAGCCTAAATGTGTGAAATGTTAAAATTCGGTCTCGCCCCTGCCACCTGTAATTACCTGGAAACGAGATCCATTGTCCGAGGATGGATTCTCGCGCCACAGGTTAAACTAACTACATAATAACGGCTCAATTCCAAAAAAAAAAAAAAAAATGCCTGTACTTGTAACCGTTGTAACATATTAAATTTTATACACGTTGATGTAGATTTTACAACTATTTTATGCTAAGTACACAACTCTACAATAATTTATTGGATAATAAAATCCCAGAAACTTTCTCTGTAACTTCGATCGACTACAAAATTCTAGCCGAGGCTGCGGAGCTAAATCAGTGGCTTGTGGTATTCTAAAATGATTTACAACTGCATAAAGAGGCAATGCATCATGTCTGCAATTAGTAACTAACTGGATAATGTATAGATTTGTCATGCATATGCCATAAATTAATTTAGTAGCAATAAATTTCTTAGACTTGTAATTTGGTTTAACATTTTTTGTTACTTATTAACTATGGTCGTGTGTGATTTAATTAACTAGAAAATGTGGAAAAATAAGGTTGCTTTGTCATTTTAAGAATTTCATCAATCCATGGTTCGTTCGACCTTAATTAGCACTGCAGAACGTTTTTAATTAAACTGGATCTCAATTTTGATAAATGGCTCGTAGAGGAAATGGTGGTTTAAAACCACTATTCTTTTGTTTCAAAGGGCAGGTGCATAATTAATTAATGCTAAACGGTTGTTATTAAATACATAATTTAATTAAAATAAATAAGCAATTGTAAAAACTTAACCGACTAACCGTACAACATTTTAATTAAATTATAGTTTAATTAATAATTACATCAAAATTAATTAAATCAATATTTTTCATTAGAGAAATATTATAATTGTAATGTGAATTAAAATATAAAACTTTTAACTACTTGAAATAATTAAAAATAATTTATGGTAAATCATTTTAAATTTATTGAATTTTGCTTTTACACTTTTAAGCAGTTTGAAGCAGTATTATTACTGGATGTGTTGGTTTCTAAAAATATTCATTATTTTAAAATATGTTAAATGTATGCAAAAGTAAAAATAATAATTTGGTTTTACATAATCAAAAATTTATTTCAAGTTAACAATGTATCTAATGCATATTAATCAAAAAAAACAACTAGCAGAGGTCCATAACTAATTTACTTAATGCAAAATGTTAAACAATATTTATTTACTAATGTTGTTATTTGCTTTATTCTTCTATTTTCTTAATCTATAAATTTATATTTATTTTTCTGAACTGCTGTGAAGATTTCGTTCAAATTTTTATATTTTTTCTGTCGAATTTGTTTATCAACGTTATCCCACAAGTTTTCTGTAGGGTTGATATTTGAAGATTGCGCCGCCAAGGTGCGGATTTGTATTTGAGATTGTTATCGTATTGAAATGCTATTTAAGGGGCACACTATTGTCTAAAAATGAAATCAACAAAAGTTTCAAAATTTGATATATAGGATATATTTGTGTATAAATAATAAATAATGAACATACATCATTTGAAATTTTCAAATGAAAAAATTTTCCTAAGTCAGTAAATAAAAAAGGCTTTCGACTACGGCCAAACCCATAATTTTGAAAAAAAATTCCAATTAAAAAAAATAGCAAAGATTTGAGAAAAAATGGCGACTTTTGCCAAAATAAACGATTTTTAACCTTCTAAAAAATTACATTTTTTAAGCAATCAAAAAACTGGAAGATATTGTACTGAAAAACATATACAAAATAAGCAGAAAAAAGTTTTACACATCACTAAAAAATAAATCCATAAAAAACCGAAACAAACTGAATAATACACCAGTAAGTTGGATGAAATATTTTCATCATTACAGTCCGAACAATAACACTGGTAAGCCCCGTAATTATTGAGCGGCTACTCTTTAAAAGGTTGTAACTCAAAACTTATTTGAAGTATTTTAAAAATTGACGTCGTTGAATACGTATTCCTGTGCATAAATCGGCCCTTGTGACATTCTATACGATGAAGATAACCTACCCCAGAGGCAAAGAACATTCCAATACCCTAATTAGACCACCATAACATTTCACAGCGGATCTAACATGAGACAAACCCCCATTTTATAATAAATTAAATGCAGACTGATCATTTAAAACCATCCATAGCCACTGTTCTGTAATCCAGTGGTATTTAGCCAAATAAACCTCCATTCACTATCCTTCTTCTTGCAGCTAGTTCCATTTCCTCCAAGTTGTCTTTAATTTGAGTTAACGATAAGAATTAATTGTTTTTTAACACGTATACTGGAATCTAATTCAAGAAGTACAGCTCATATTTTAATACATTTTAATAAGTTCCTATATTATGGCCACTGATGTACATCAAACTTCAACATACCAAGAGAATGTAAAGTTATCAATTGATATCCTTTTTATGATTCTCGATACAGGATAAACCAATCATTAACGATTAAAAATTCTGTCATCAAATAGATCGGTTTCATACTATATAAATATGGTCAAGCTTTAATGATTAAGATTTTATAATGATTATTTAAAAGCTAATGTAATAATTTTACCATCTGGACATATTTTTTTCCAATAATTATTAGTAATTAAAGAGTGGTAGTAATAAAATATTGTTTTGAAATATTTTATAAGAAAGTTAATACGATTTTATTGAAATGCCAAACAAATGCATAAAATTGTCGGATTAAAAAACCATTTAATTATTATTGATTACCGAAAAGCAAATAAGGATGAATTGCTCATGTAAGGCGACAATATTTTGATTTCTTAAATAAATTCACTAGCTGCATAGTGGACACACACAATAACAGAGGAAACGTTAGACATTACATATAGTGGAATCCAATTCAATTCAAGTATTACAGCTCATTTTTTAATACGTTTTAACAAATTTCTATATTATGGCCACCACAGTACATCAAACTTCAACATACCAAGAGAATATAAAGTTATCAATTGATATCCTTTTAGTGATTCTCAATTTAGGATAAAGAAATCATTAACGATTAAAAATTCTGTTTTAATCAAATAATTAGATCAGTTTCTTACTGTATATAATATATATGGTCATCTATTTGAGAAGCTTTAATGATTAAGATGGTAATAATTTTATAATGATTATTTGAAAGCTAATGTAATAATTTTTTTTATGTGGAAATACTTTTTTCCAATAATTTTTTGTAATTAAAGAGTGGTAGTAATAAAGTATTGTTTTGAAACATTTTGTCAGAAAGTTAATGCAAAAACCTTGTCGATTTTATTAAAATGTCATACAAAATGCATAAAATTGTCGGTTTAAAAATCCATTTAATTATTGTTGATTACCGAAAAGCAAATAAAAATGAATTGTTCATGTAAGCCGACAATATTTTGATTTCTTAAATAAATTGACTATCTGCATAGTGAACACACACAATAACAGAAGAAACGTTAGACATTACATATAGTGGAATCTAATTCAAGTAGTAAAGCTCATATTTTAATACGTTTTAACAAATTGCTATATTATGGCCACCACTGTACATAAAACTTCAACATACCAAGAGAATATAAAGTTATCAGTTGATATCCTTTTTGTGATTCTCAATACGGGATAAAGAAATCATTAACGATTAAAAATTCTGTTTTAATTAAATAATTAAGATTAGTTTCCTACAATATATATAGTCATTTATTTGAGAAGTTTTAATGATTAAGATGGTAATAATTTTATAATGATTATTTAAAAGCTAATGTAATAATTTTACCATCTGGAAATATTTTTTTCCAATAATTTTTAGTAATTAAAGAGTGGTAGTAATAAAGTATTGTTTTGAAACATTTTATCAGAAAGTTAATGCAAAAACCTTGTTGATTTTATTGAAATGCCATACAAAATGCATCAAATTGTCGGTTTAAAAAATCATTTAATTATTATTGATTACCGAAAAACAAATAAACATGAATTGTTCGTGTAAGCCGACAATATTTTGATTTCTTAAATAAATTGACTATCTGCTTAGCGGACACACACAATAACAGAAGAAACAATATACGTTACATATAATGGAATCCAATTCAAGTAGTAGAGCTCATATTTTAATACGTTTTAGTAAATTGCTATATTATGGCCTCCACTGTACATTAAAATTCAACATATCAAAAGAATGCAAAGGTATCATGTGATATTATTTTTTGTAATTCTTAATATAGAATAGAGAAATCATTAATGATCAAAAATTCTCTTTTAATCATATAATTAGATCAGTTGCTGACTATATATGGTCATCTGTTTGAGAAACTTTAATGATCAAGATGGTAATAATTTTATATGATTATATAAAAAATAATGTCATAATTTTCAATAATTCTTAATAACTACTAAAGAGTGGTTGCAATAAATTATTGTTTTGAAATATTTTGTCTTAAAGTTAATGCAAAAACCTTGTCGATATTATTAAAATGCCAAACAAAATGCATAAAATAGTTATTGCCAGTTTAAAAATCCATTTAATTATTGTTAATTATCTAAAAGGAAATAAACAAAAGAATTGCTCATGTAAGCCGACAACATTTTTATTTCTTTTGTGACACAAATGGGCGCCACGACAAGTAAAATTCCGTACAGGAGCAATCCGTTCCACCTGCACGAGTACGACTGGTAACTTACCTCTTCGGCGAACTCGAAGTCGCCCTCGAACTTCCTTTTCCTCTTGGCCTCGCCACTGAAAACCACGGCGGCCACGATCAGCATCACGAGCGCAGCCCTCATCGTCCCAGTCGTACCCAGCGTCGCACTCACAGACAGTCGGAAAAAATTTTACAAAGGCCGGCGCGATCCGCAGTAAACAACACGGTGTAACACCGATGCACCTATGGACCGAAACGACGTCCGTCCGCGACACCGCACTCACACTTTTTGAACCGTCTGCCCGTCTCTATCTGGCGGAGCGAGAGTGCGCGGCGCCAACTGCAAGAGGGCCCTTCTTGTGCAGCCGCGGCGCTGTACGTGGTGGGGGCGCCAGCTCGCCGAACGCCAAATCGATGTCGATGCCCGTTGCAACAAACGTGGGGCCCCCAAAAACGCACGATTCCACGCCAGAGAAGCTGCCTTCTGTCCGTCTAACACACTTTTTCTTTCGGTCCGCATTAGTGTGTCACTGTTGGCTTTATGGTCGTTACACCCACCCGGCTTTGTGGTCAAAAGTAGTTGCGAAACCCACTAACAATCGTAGACGAAAATATTCGGAATGGAGAACTCGTCCATCTAAATCGCACCCACACAAATGATTAGTCATTTCTTTAAACAAACACAATAAAATAATTGCATTGTTCATTCAATAAAAGTGTCACTCTGGCAGTACAAAATAAATTTAATTGAAATCATTGATTATTGTTGTGAAAAGTTTCACAAGTGCTTGCAAAAAATCAATTAGTTTTTGGCAAAGTTAAAGGGAAACTTCAACCATAAAATTACTTTTCAGTGTCTTCACTCAAAAGCTATTTAGAGATATTAGGCGTTGCTAGTGTAAATTGAATTATCCCATTATTCCAATTATCTTCGTTCTAGGGGTGACAGAAAATGCTCGTTGAAATATCAAAGTATCATTTATATTCTACAGATTAATAAAAAAAATGTTATACTTGTCAGTTTTTAAAATTAATTGATCTGTTACTCATTTACTTAAAAATGATTGATCATAAAGAATTCTGCTTCATTCCTGATAATTATTATAACCATAACTCACAATAAACTTGATAAATATTGACACGTAATATCTTTTTCTTATAGTGATATCGAAATGTTTAGTAATAAACACTGAATATTGCTTTTTGAAAGTTTTCAGCTGCAACTCTTCACCTGATTTTAAACAGCAAAATAGCATCAAATAGAGAATAGCTTTCAAGTGAGTCACTGACACTCTTTCCATTAAAAAATAGTGTATGTGCCCATTATATGGCAAAAGTTCATCTTAGACGATTATTTAACAAAAGACCTTTGCTTATTCAGGCTTTTCATGATCAAAAGATACCTGTATTAAGAAAAAAAATAGAGAAACAGAGCAAATAACAATGCTACGAAAACTATTCATAGAGTTCGAAAAACATGATAAAATTAATAAATGATTAATTCGAATGTCAAAAACAATCCATACTTATCGACAACTCAAATTAAAGTCAATCTACAGGAAATGGGACTAGCTGAAACTTAGTTTAAGGACTGTGAGAAAACGGTTAATGAATAGGGATTTCTTTGACTGTACAGAAAAGCTTCGTTTTGTGTGAAAACTCAATTTTGATTTGCACAGGAACACATCCAAAGTAATCGTATAAAAAGTCACATTACATAGACTGATATATGGAAAGGGATGGATTAAATAACAATCTGGTTCTACATAAATCCAAAATTGTGATTGATTGAAAAATATTTGTCATAATAATTATACGAATTTAAACGAACTCTTCATAGCAATTCAAGATGCTTGGAGGAACATATATGTGTCATATATTCAGAAATTGGTCAGGTCTATGTCTATAAGAAATTAAACAATATTCATTTAATCAATACAAATTCTTATGAAAATTAAAATTGATATATTTATATTTAAAATTGGCAGCTATAGAAACTGTCGATAGAAGTGAAAACTTCAAACATAATGTTTGAATTAAATTTATCAATATCAATCTGGTTTTCACATCTATTGACACTTCGAGCAACAATTATATGTATGTTTATATGGTTTTTTATTATTCACATATATTACGGGCTGTACAAAATCATGACAAAATATAAATACAATTCAATTGAAATAAAAATTAATGTACCATATTATTTATGGATATACTTGTATTTACTTAAATTTCTATGTACTTGATTTTTTACATTATTTTAATTATTTGCATCATTGTCATCATTAATTTCAACAATACTTAGACTTTTTGTTCTTTCAAATTTTTCATTTTGTTCTAAAAAAAGATACAATAGTAATTAAAGTAAGAAATGAAAATGTTTGATTCAAATTTGTATCGTGTAAAAACGGCATCGATTGTCGTTTTATATTTTGTAATACTGAGTTTTCGATTATTGGATATGGCCATTCAAATAATAATCAAACAAAAACACTATATCAACAATTCACAATATACACCCATTGAACTTTTCACTAAATCCATTCAATTTCGGTGACGCCAGTCATGTGCCGCGAACCCATAAGATTTTCTCCTATCAAAAAGTGCCCAACTCAGCTAAAGAAGTTTTGACTTCAAAAAATTGCAATAGCAATATAGATATGGCCATAATACTTATCATTTTAAAGTTATAAAAGCTATAATAATGACCACTACTGTATGTGCATGCATGTAGTATCTTCAAATGTACGGTCGGCGTCAGATCTGCAGTTACACCTTAAAGGCTATATTCGCTTGCGGCGAGTGTGTGAGATTGGAGGGGATAATAGTAAAAACTATGCGAGTGTTCAATTGTGACGCAGTAAATAAACGTTTTTAGTTTTGTTATTGCAACAGATTCGCATCATTAATTTTTGACAAATTAAGAATATTGCTTGTTCACGTTATGTATTTTGAATCGAATATTAATGTATGCAACTTTTTTATAATTACAGTTCTTATTGTTTAATTTATATAATAATTGTTGTCCTAATTCTAATATATTTATTCTAAAAGGTATTTTACTCAATTATCATATAATATGTTGGTAATTAAGAATTATACTCTATCATATGAAAGTTTTTAACATATCGTATTCGTATTAAAAGTTAAATGTATAATTAAAGTAACTCAAAAATAAGAATATATTTAACAAAACAAAATATTAGTATTAAATGTCTATTTGAACAAAATATATTGTATAGTAATTCTCTAAGTAACAACTGAAATGTAATATAATATCAAATAATTCTATAAATAACAACTAAAATGAAACATAATATATAAATACAAAATTATAACATATAATTGGTATTGCATAATATTAAAAAGGGGGAATCTTACATTTTAGTGAAGCTGGATGTTGGATATACTAAATAAAACGTCCCATTAAGACAAACTATTTTGAATTAAAAAAACTACAGTTTCACATAGAAGTTTTGAAAATATTTTGAAATAAGTAATGTTGATTTTTCATTATTGGTTTAGTTCTATTTTTTATATTTTTTATTTTATATCGTTTATTTTTGTTGATCAAGACACATTTTATTTATTGTAAATAAATTAATTTAAAAACTAATTCAAATCTACTGTTGTTTAAAAGTTAATAATTATGAGCAGATTCTCATATACAAAATTCTCAAGAAATGAAAAACAAAATAGTAGTTATAAGTGATAATTAGAATTTTATATTTAATAGCAGTTTTAAATTTAGACATATCTCTGTATTATTGTTGCGAGGCATCTTTACCTTTCGAGAGTGCAAGGTAGATTAATTGTTTTTAATCAGTTATCATAAACACGTGAGTGAGAGGAGAGTATGTAGTGCGGGGCCAACAACGCACCGCAAGCGATTCTGAATTCGAAGTGTAACTGCAGATCTGACGCTGACTGTATGTGTATGTGAGTCCCAAAATTAAAATGAGTTTGATACACATAATTAAATTATAGTTTAATGTATAATACATAAATATAAATGCTATTTTAATTTTTTTAGTATATATACAATAGTATAGTTAAATTTTTATGATACACTAATATTTCAGTTTTATATAACAGTTCAATTTTAATACCAGTATTATTGTCAATAAATCGACCACAGTTAAAATTGTGGTGGGTGCGCCGGTTTTACTTATTTATTTCAAGGTCTCTGATTTGTTGCCAAACCCAAAGCAGTGCACTTAACATTAACATAGAATCAATTAAAATAAATTTGTCCACAGTTAAAATTGTGGTGGATGCGCCGGTTTTACTTATTTATTTTGTTTTCCCTGATTTGTTGCCAAACCCAAATCAGTGCACTTAACGTTAACATAGAATCAATTAAAATAAATTTGTTGGGGTCGTGTCCTGCATAAAGTATAAGGTAAAGTCTGAACGTCCCCGATAATTTATTTTATGTGGTTCATCCTGACCGACTAGTCGGTCGCGACTGTGAGAAAAAGTACCGCTCCTTTGCGAAATTAAATTGGCAAGCTTTTACGATACGAATTAAGGTAACAGCGTTGTAAAGTTATTTTAAATGAGTGCATGTTAATTATGCATTATTTCCTTGAGCAACGAGCTCGAACACACACATGATAAATTCCAATTTTTATATTGCGCTCAGCTTAAGCCGTATTATTTTTAGCTTTTACTACGAGGGACTAAATTAAATTTGCCCCATACACAACCGAAGCTAAACTAGTTTCGCCAACTACCTTACCAAGTATCTCACATATTAAATTCTTTAAACAGTGGCTGTTTTATTCAATTGCACGGAACGCGGGGTGTGTGTCCTCTATAGAAAATACAATGGGTTTTATACTAGCATTGCATAATATTTTAGAGTAGCAATAGTCTGTACTTCATTTAACTTATTACGTGACATTGTTGCTCCACATGCTCCATTAACTTTCCAATTCGTCGTGCCATATTTAACTGTGTTTCGGGAAATGAAGATGTGTCTAATTACGGAGGCACAGTTGATGATTCCATTGTGAGCATCTCAATCGTTAAATTTCTAACGAATAAATTCTCTAGTATCGGGGATTAGATAAAGCGATCTAATTACCAGTTCTCTTTTAATACGTAATTATATAAGGGAATCGATACTTTGACTTACGTTAGTTTCAGCAAGAGCAAGCAGAGTTTTAATGAATATTAAAAGTTGCAAAGTGTAATGGAATTAATTATGCATCTATTTAAAATGATTGCATAAATTAGGGAACACATTTAATACTCTAAAATGGATATTTAAATATGATGTAATTGAATTGTGCCGTAATTCAGTTTTAATGGATATATGTAATTAATTATGCGATTAACAAACGAGGGAAGTGCATGTGAGTTAAAAATTTATTTTAGCCTAGCTGTAATTATTTGTTAATGTTAATAAACTTTAATTTCGTTTTTCAATACATTCATTTAATATAAATTATGAAAATAATTATTATTAATTACAGTAATTCAACAACTATATATTAACGATAAGTTCACTTTTGTTTAAAAAATTGATTACAACATTAAAATTTATATTTAACGTTATTTAAATTGTCATGCAAAATATTTCTTTCTATTAAATTATCAGTAAATGAAGTTAATGTAAATGATATACATTCAGACTGCTACATTTCTTTGAAAAAAAAAACTTGATAAAAAACTGAAATGCGATTTTCTTGAAATGTATGAATTTGACATCAAACAAGAACACTTGTTGTATTTCAAAGCGGTTTTTTAAATGAGATATGAAATGCTTAAATGATAAGGAAAAAGGTCGCGATCGAAGAATCAAAATATATTTGTAAAACGGATACTAATTTTTACTAGGAATTTTAGCACTTGAATATATTCTTTTATACTAATTCTGACAAGTTTCTTGAGGGATGTTATATATAGAATATAAAAAACAATATTTCATTTGTATTTACGCATAATTCGAATAAATAGAGTTTTTACCATATAAATTTAAATTGACTTATAAATAACCTGTACATTCTACTAAGGCGATTTGATGGGAATTGTGTTCATGGATCACAGAATAATGGGCACTCGCAGTTTTTAGTGATCGTCTAAATGTAATTTATTTCATAAGGATTGTCTTACTCATATCCTGTGGGGATGTACTACACAAAAAGTTTCTTATTACTATTGGTAGTTCAATAATGATTTCTAAGATGTTTCTCTGCTTTTATGGGTAAGGAAGGACGATTTATGTATGAAACGTGTTGGCAGGTATATAAACATGTCGTATATTCGAAAAAAGATCTACTCCATGCGTCGCAAATATGCAAAAATTATAAAACAAATTATAAGTATTAAATTAAATGTTACTCTTATAGTAAATAAATATTCTTTTTAAAAATTATAGTTGCTAAATTTACATTGAGCTCAGTTCAGAAAATTATTAAAATACAGTATAAACCAACCTTAATAAATTTCAACAATTCACATTAAATAAATTAATTGTTGCTATGAACATTTTAAAAAGTTGCTATAGTAATGACCACTAGCCTATATACTTAACTTTTAGAACCGTGTTAATTTGTTGCTACAGTAAGTGTTATCTGTATACTTTTGGTATATGCTGTATATTATAATCGTAAGAATTAATTGTTTGTTTACTTCAATGTTAGCATAAATAGATCACCTCTAATACGACGCTGTTTTGAATTTCGTATAGGCAACCCAGTTTACAAAAGGGGGAGGAGCCAACGCATTCCGAGCTAAATTCACATGTATCAAGTAGGCTGTGATTCGTAGTGCCGGGTCAGACCGTTACACAAGTCAAATTTAAATTGTCAAATTGTTTGTAATGTGCGTTAAACCTGCAGTTGTGGATATTTAGTGTATTTATTAAATGAAAATATGTTTTTTCAAGTGAGTTGGTTCGTCACCTTATTATTATGATACTTAACGGTTATTTCGTTGTAGTTTTCTCCTGTTAAAGCCGCACCGAAAAAAGTGCCAGTAAAAAAGGCTGCTGAATCTGAAGAAATAGCTGTTTGTTCGTTAGCACCTTTTGGTCCTAAGCCCAAGATATTCTTTGAAGATGTCAAAGTCGGGACTACAGCCAAGAGGCAGTTACTTATTAAAAATCCGCTACAAACTGATGTCAAGGTTTGAATGACAGTTTTTTAAGATTTGTTTGTTTGAAGCTATAGGTGGGGAAAAAAACTGTTTCTCTGTTAAGATTTATTTACTAAATTTTAAGACAATCGGTTAACATGTTTTACGTTTTATATTTTAACCTATTATGTAGAATTTTTAGTCAGGGGTATGTACAATGAGTGTCATACTGCTACTAATAAATTAATACAAGTTACGAGAGTAAATTCATTTAATATATAAGCTGTTTTTGGTGATAATTGTTATATTGTGTATTATTTTTAATGATAAAGAATTTAGGGTTGATTTATGGTATATCTCAAAAATAGTAAACATTAAGACTAAGTCAAAATTCCTAAATAAATTATCTGCTTTGGATGTGACATTAACTTTTGAATTTTATATGCTGTATGATTTTTATTGGGAGTTTTTGTATAAAATATTTGACTTATTTCTAAAATATTTTAAATTAAATTGAATTTCCTTAAAAATTTGTTCTTAGTTTTACTGGAGACAAGAAAATTTTAGACTGGAAAGTTTGATTTTTCTCGAAAAGTCCTTTAGATTTGAAAAATTTATTTAAAATCTATTGTATTTTGTAGCTTCATGTGACTGTGAATTTCCCAGAAGATATTAGAGTGGAGTTTAGTTGGGAAGAAGCAACAATACCCAGCAATGATGAAACAATTTTAGAGATAACTTGGAATCCAGATTGTGAATGTTCATCCAGATTTAGTGTATTTCTTGGAGATGGAAAGAGACACAAGATTGATGTACCAGTTGCGTTCAAATCAGTATTGCCCAAGGTATGATTGTTTTTTGATTAAATTACTCAAATAATTTACGTAATATACTTCGTCCGTAAACAAATTCTATGATAATATGATTTAATAAATGATCTAACTTATTGTCTCATTTTTAGGGCACAAAACCCGTTAAAAAAGCTACAAAAAATAAAAAATCACCAGTTAAGAAAGTCATCTCAACAAGACGAATATCACCTATAAAAAGACCATCACCAAGATCCAAACTTTATAAAGCTCGATCACCAACGAAATCGCGATTATTAAACAATATCCCAGGAATAGTCGTTGCATCACCGAATCGAAGGGAAACATTCTGCGTGAGGGGCAGAGAGGACAAAGAAAACTTGGTGGAACGTCCAAAAGTCGAGCCCTTTTTCCTGTCGCCGGCCAATCGTCACGTACAAAACTTGGTTGAGGAATTCAATGACAGCTTGGAATCAAACTCACCGACTACTAAAAACCGTCTCAGTCCACGTGTACTTTCAGAAAATAACACTAATAATTTCAATTTGGATTCCAGCTTTGGGTACAAATTAGAATCTATCAGCCTCAAATTCTCACCCACCACCACGTCCACTAATTTAAAGGAAAATGGCTTTTACACTGAAAAATCGTTCAATCTGCGTAATAGGACATTTGATTTTCCATCCCCTACAGGAGCACCCAAAGATTTCTACAATAACTTGAATAATTTGAAAATCAGTCCAGTCAGTGCCAAAGCCTTGTCGCCTGCAACACCTAAAGGTTTTTACCAAAATTTGAATAGTTTGAAAATGAGTCCAGTAGGTACCAAAGCCCTGTCGCCTTCGGCATCCAGAGCTTTCTACAACAATTTGAATAATTTGAAACTCAGTCCAGCCGACGCCAAAGCCTTGTCCCCTGCGACACCTACACGCTCACAAAACAATTTGAATAATTTGAAACTAACTCCAGACGGTGCCGCATCACCTGACCTGAACTGCAGCACCGATACTTACGTAAAGGGAAACATGAGCAGTGCGACATACGTTAAACATAACGATAGCTACGAAACTTACCTGAAAGGCAACATAAGCGCCAGCACTTACGTTAAAGACGGTTCGGTGGGTGATCTTGCCAACTTCTTAGAATCTCCAGTTTGCATTAAAAAACCCTCTCCAACCACAGTTCGTCGTTTGAGTTTGGCCGGCGACAACGTCAAAACAATCATAGAAGCCAACATGTGGTGTGAGAACAAGAAGAAGCCTCTGAATCCCATCCTGGAGGAATCCGTCAGTCACGAACCAAAAGTACCTTTGAAACGCAAAAGTGACCTGTGCATTGCCGTATCGCCTTTAAAGCGGGCGCATTTGGAACGTCTCCCGAGTAAACCCAAACCGTGCTTGGGGTGGTCCAAATTAGGCGGTGCAGGCGTAAGAACGATTAAGACAACGTCAGGGCTGATGAAAAAAGCTAACACCTCGATGTTGTCCTTGAACGAGACCAAGAGTTGTGTCGTTACCAATCCCTTTCTGTGGGCAGCCACGAACAATTTCGATCCGTTCATGACGTCTCAGATCTACTGCGACGAGAAGTGGATCACAAAGCAGATAAACGAATTTAAGAAATGGCTGAATGCCCTACTAACCCCGCCCGCGGAACTGGAAACTAAGATCGAACAGGTGGACGTTGCGAAGGTGTGGAAGGACGTGAAAAACCGGGAGATCGAGGTGGCGCCCACCAAAGAATCTATCTCCAATAAACTGCATACCTCCAGCAAATTGGATTCTTTGAGGAGGGCGGCGCAAACGTTATTCCGAAGCCAGGAATTCAGTATTGTTGCAACGAAAGTCGCTCAATCCGTGGACTCCGGTAAACTGTCGATACGAGACGACAGAGACGTACATTTGAATTTGTCGTTAAAATCAGAATTGTTGTCGTTGCTGTTAAGTTACAACAGTCTTTGGTTGAGGATTGGTTTGGAAACTGTTTACAATGAAACCATTCCGTTGCATTCCAATTCGGACGTGACTGGTCTGAGTAGTTTTATTATAGAAAGGATGTTCAAGGATCCCTACCTGTTGAAGAAGTACAAAAGTGTTCACGCCCCTAAATATATGGTGGAAATTAAAAAGTTCTTTTTGAAAAAGTTTCTAATATTGGTCTACTTTTTGGACAGGGCGAAGAACAATAAACTTATTGCGCACGATCCTTGTCTGTTTTTTAAGAACGCCCGTGTTAAGGAAAGCAAAGAAATCCTCATACAATTAGCAAAGGAGACTCTATCAGCAATAGGAGATATAAATAAGTACTTAAAACTGTGTGGATACGTTGTAACCCACAAACAAACGTACATAAACGAGTACGATTATGGTGTAACAAACTTGGGAGTAGATCTCCGGGATGGAGTACGTCTTACCCGAGTTATGGAAATAATCCTGTTAAAAAAAGATTTAACCAATTCTCTAAGAGTCCCAGCAATTTCCAGACTGCAGAAGGTGCATAACATGAAACTAGTGTTTGATTCATTGGAGGAAGCTGGCTTCCAGATAGGATACGACATCACACCTAAGGATATCGTCGACGGTTACAAGGAGAAAACGTTGTCGTTCCTTTGGCAAATCATCTATAAATTCGAAGCACCACTAATGGTGAAAAACGTCACAACCATTCAGACCTGGTTCAGGAGTCTACCAATAGTTTTGAAACGGCGAAAGTTGGAACGAATCAGGCAAAAGAAAATATGTGCCGCCTTGAAAATCCAAAACTGGTGGAGAAGGCAAGTCTTATCGGAAAAACTTTACTTCTTCGCCTGCATGTTGGGTCACCATTTGGAAATGCTCCGCAGAGAACGGGCGGCAATTAAAATCCAAGCTTGCTACCGAATGTATTTATGTCGCAGAGAGTTTACCCACTGCATCAGTATTATCATAAAAATTCAAGCTCACTGCAGGGGCTTTCTGATTAGAAATAATTACAGGGGTCGCGTTTTAGCGGCCATCAAAATTCAGAGTTTCTTTAGGATGCTTATCGAAAGAAGGCGATTTTTGACACTAAAACGTGCGACAATTTCCTTGCAACAACGTTATCGCCTGCTAAAACTGGGCAAGACACAAAAAGACGAATACGAACAGCTGAAACGGACTGTCCAAATCGTACAAAGTATATTCAGAGCCAACAAATTAGCAAGAACTATCAGGACTGAGTATTTAACGCAGAAAAAAGCTGCGATTACAATTCAACGTTGGTACAGAGCTACAAAATTGATGCACCAGCAACGCAAGGCATTTGTTGAAAACAAAACTAAAGCAATACAAATATCAACTTGGTACAAATCAATTCTGATGATGCGAAACGATCGCAAAACTTTCACGAATTTGAAGCAATCCGTGCGAGTTATTGAAGAAAGATATTTGGCCAAGAAGTTAATGCAGGAGGAACAACTTGAATATAACCGTCAAAGGTGTGCTGCAATTTTAATACAGAGGTTTTATAGAGGTTTAATATTAACCAGGTGCCTAAGACAACAATTTTTACAACTAAGAACTGCCACCATTTCCATACAGAGACGTTTCAGGGCTAATCAAATTATGCGGATACATTTGCACGCTTTCAATGTGCTGAAGAAAAATGTTATTGCTGTCCAGCGAAGGTTCAGAGCTAACAAACAAATGAAACTCCAAAAAATGGAATATAATAAATTGAAGTTGGTGACAATACTCATTCAACGAAGATTTAGGGCCAGAAAAACAGGCTTAACATTATTGAAACAATTCAAGAAGACCAAAGCTGCAACTATAGTGATACAACAACGTTACAGGGCAATGCTAATTATGAAAGCACAAAGACGAGAGTATCTGGAGCTTCGTCAAAACGTTATAAACATCCAGAAGCGATTTAGAGCGAAACTTCTCATGAAAGTGGAATTTAAACGGTATCAGTTATTGAGACAATCTACTATCACTATACAAACGTACTACAGAGCTTTAATATGTATGAGGGAACAAAGGGGTCAATTTGTTGCCTTAAAAAATGCAGCGAATGTCATTCAAAGTCGATATAGAGCTTTAAAATCCATGCAAGAACAAAGAAAGCAGTATTTACTTTTGAGATCAAGTGCAATTTGTATACAAAAAATGTACAAAATGAAATTGCACAGGGACAGATACAGAGCATTAAAATCAGCCACTATTACAATACAACGTAGGTTTAGAGCTAATAAAATGATGAAAGTGCAACGACAGAAATACCTGAAATTGAGGCAATGCGTTATTGCTGTACAACAAAGGTACCGTGCCCTAATAAGTATGAGGAAGGAACGACTTAACTTTTTGACTGTTAGGAAATCTGTGATTGTTATTCAAAAGAATTATAAGGCAAAACTCGCGCAGAAATCATTTATCAGCCTTAAACAAGCTGCTGTTTCTGTGCAAAGAAGGTATAGAGCCAAAAAGTTGATGCAGCTACAACTGAACCAATACCAGTTGCTCAGGAACGCCGTTGTAAACGTACAAAGGCGATACAGAGCAAATAACCTGATGAAAAAACAACGTGAAACTTACCTAAAATTACGCCAGACTGTAATAAATGTGCAACAAAGATACAGAGCCAACAAATTGATGATCAAACAGAGAGATTTATACCAAAAACAACGATCCGCCGCGGTGAAGATTCAGCAATTTTACGTTGGCTACAAGGCAATGTTGCAAGAGCGATCTGGTTTCGAATCAAAACGATTATCTATAGGGAAGCTGCAAAGCGTAATCAAAGGATATTTAGTGAGGAAGAAGTATGCGAAGTACTTCACTCCAGAAGCAAGGGAACAGAGAAGGCGGGAAAGGGCAAGGATCGCAGCGGCGATCAAGATTCAAGCCGCATGGAGGAGTTACAGGACACGTAAGGTCGAAAAGAGGCCGCAGGTCGCTGAAATGCGTAAACGATTCAAGCTGGCGAATCAGAACGCTGCCCCAGAAAATACTCTTAAGTCCCGATGTGATAAGGCCCTTCTAACATTAAAATTAGATCACTACACCATACTGCAAATGCTTAATGCCCTGGAGGATCTTGGTGAGTGTTGTTTTTGTTCATATAGAAATAAATTATTTTCATCGTGACTTTATTTTCAGATTATATTACGAGAAGATGTAAAATCACAACAGAAAAATTAAGCAAAAGAACTGTTCCTGAACAACTGTATCTAATGATCAGTTGCACAGCCAGATCTTTACCAGAAATGCAGGCCTGCAATTATGCCACTCAGATTTTAATCAACTTCTGCAAGTACGAAAAGACCAATCGTTCATCGTTTATATCATCATATATAGATAAAATGTTTACCGTCATGATGAACTGGTGCGATAAAGATACACCTTATTTCGTCAGCGTGTGTACCTTGATCTGGTTGTTTGCCCACAACCCTCAGTGGAAGAAAACGATAATGACTGTGCCAAATTTGAATCAAAGACTGACTAAAATTGAGAGCCTCACTTTGAGGAAGGAGAAAATGGTGGCAATTGCAGGCATAAAGGGCGCTTCATTTTTCAACCCGAAATATAAGGGTTTGATGCCTTCATTGACGCCCGATTGGGGATACGAAAGTGACGCTAGACCATATGTTTTTAAGAATTCCGTGCATGCGGTACATTGCGTTATTAACATTTTAAAGTGATTGATGGTTTTAATTTTATAATTATTATTATTTATAAATTTAAATGTTGAAGTGGATTATATATTATTTAATTATTGTATTTTGTACCTTATACTGAGTTTTATATTGTATATCGAAAATGTGTAATTTATATGTTATTTTAATAGACTATATGTTAAACAATATTTTTTTCTAAAAGCGCATTAGTTTATGGAGAACGAAAAAAGGTATTGGTTTGAAATTTTTATAGAAATTATGTATATAGATTTAAATTCTTCAGCTAATAAAATGGCTAAACAATGTCTGACTTAACTTTTTTTTTTTCAAAAATTTAGACAGATTGATGGCCAGACTAAAATATCTATAAAGCTACTAATTTTGAGACTGGAATGCTCATTTTTGGCATACACGTTTATCCAAAGACCTTCCCATTAGGAGACATTGGTAGTTTGGGTGAACCACTGTTTATAAATAATTTAGATATACTCCATTTATTAATCAATAGTCAATAGGATTGTGAAAAATAAAACACCTACAATTAAAATCAATCCATAAGTATATGTATCACCGGATGTATAAAGAAAAACAGACACAAAGTGTTCAAAATAAATAGGTAGTATCTACAACCATAAATGCATAGAAAATTGGAATTATTCCACGCTAGTTCTTCATTTCAAGTGGACGTAGTGCCAT
The DNA here is from genome assembly GCF_024364675.1 of Aethina tumida. Taxonomy (NCBI): domain Eukaryota; kingdom Metazoa; phylum Arthropoda; class Insecta; order Coleoptera; family Nitidulidae; genus Aethina; species Aethina tumida. The sequence continues at coordinate 13,397,068 of NC_065437.1, read as the reverse complement.
TTATCAACTGAAACAAAATGTTTTATAAGTACAAAATTATAGCTTTTCATTTTCTTTATAATATAATAACTAAATCTCACTGATTTTATTTTTATTTTATATTTTAAGTGTTTTTCTAACTAGTATGAATTTGTGTTTATATTAGATAATTGATTTTTATAAATATCAGAATCTTATCTTATATTAAATTTCTATACATTGATTAGAAAAATATATATACATACATTTTACAACTTAGAGCGACTCTGATGAGTTATAAAATGAATTTTGTTTACTAGAAAAATATTTTTAATATTAATGAATTGAATTATGTTCTACTACTTACCAATGGGATCTAATTCAGCTGCTGCGCCAAGTGCTGGTGTCTTATTGATGACTTCGTTAGCTTCGCTAACGGAAATTTTAAAGGAGTTTCCTTCCAAAGTGGTGTTCACACTAAAAACAAGTATTTAGTTTCAATTAATCCTCATTTTATATAAACAACTTACCATGAAATTCCTTTCGAGTCAACTTCCTTAGAAACCAATTGTTTCCAGAATTTGTGGACCTATTAAAAATAGAATTATTAGGCGTTTGTTATAAAATTGATTTAAAAACTTCATACTTCATCGACGATTTTATGTGCGAAAACAGCCGGTTTAGCTTCACCATTGAAAGCAAATTGATTTTCTGGTTTATCATCAGGAATCTTGTAGATCTTGAACCATTCTACAGATGCTTTCAAAAGTCCTGGGAAATGTTTATCGACATCGGCAACATCGTTCATTTGTTCAGCCAGTGGATCATTCACATCAATTGCAATGAGTTTCCAATCAGTTTCACCTTTAAAAATAAATTATAATTGTCACTTAAATCTGATAATAAAAGATTAAAAATGTTTTTTATATATTGTTAATGGAAACTACATGAAATAATCTTATCAGAATAGTATTAAAGGCTTTATATTTTTAAGAATACGTTCTTGTAAATGTTAAATATTGAATTTGCAGTTACATTACTTTTATCTGACTACAATAAACCTTGAGAAACAACATTTCTTGATCTATTAACTCTTACAATTGATAAAAAACTTGATATTGACCTTCCAACTTTCCACCTTGAGAAATTCAATCAATAAATTACGTTTTTAGTATCAGTACAGTAAAATTATATTAAAATTGTACCTTCATCAATCAACGCAATGGTTCCCAGAATTTTGACTTGCAAAATCTCTCCCCTCTTTGCAACCCTGTATCCAATTTCAATAACATCAATTGGATCATTGTCTCCCTTGCAACCAGTGCCATCATCCAAATGCTCAGGGTTTTCCCAAGTTTGAGGCAAAGCACCATAGTTCCAGATGTATCCATGGTGAGGGAAGCAGTTAGCCACAAACCTGGGTTTGTTCTTTTTCACGTCTTGTTTGATTGGGTTCAGGATTTCCTTCATTGTAATCTAAAGAAATGTTAAATAAGATTTAGTGTTTCAGAGGTTACTTATTATCTATATAGAAAGATACTGAGCCCTTAGTGAGCCAGTGAAAGCAACTGCTGACTTTAATTACCTCCATTTTAGCATTGGTCCACCTGGGCACTTCGACAACCATGTTGAAAATCTTTTTGTTGGCATCCACCACCAATGGGATGTCGTGAAGGGGTGAAATGGGCCCATTTTGGTCGTCTGCAAAACGAAAGCCACATTGACCACAATCGCCGGGTCCAAGTTCAAGGCTTGCGCCGTGTTATTTTCAAGTACTTCGGCAAACACTCGAGATACTCACGTATGTAAACCCTGTAATCGGCCGTGTAGGGTGAACCTCTTTCGACTACTGAATAGGTGGCCATGGTGAAACACTGCGACTGCAGACAATCGCCTAAAAATGTCAACGGTCGTTTAACGAATGGAGTATTTTTGCGCAAGCCGACTTTTAACACGTGTGATATTCTGGTCGCGAACATGTCGCCCTCTCTCCGCGCACCTTTGAAGTCTACTGTATTTGAAATTTTGACCCTTCGACTCGATGACGGAGTTGCGCTTATCAGATGGATTTTATAAATAGTTTCTTATTCAATTAGGATATTGAATTATTTTGACCGTTGATGAGTCAACATATTTGTGATGTTAATTGCGTGCTTCATTTTACTTCGATTACAACATTTTATGTAATGTTTACATTATAAATATATAATTAAATAAATAAAAAATTAGAGTTATTTTATCAACTCTTCTTTGTTTGGGGCACGCAACTAGTACATGATACCGGGAAGCTGACGATGACCGGAACGGGACACATAACATAATCATTTTGTTAAAAAAACTATTCTTTATAATTTAAGTTAATTCTACAATTGTATAAATATTTCATACCTCAATTTATATACGGATATCTTTATTTACGTAGTTTTTATACAAAATTTTATTTCGGACAGGATTCATAAGTAAAGGAACCAAATCCTATATTCAATATAATTGATTTTATAGTTTATTTCTGTGCCCAACATCGTTCCTTAAAGCTAAAAATGCCTAAAAGTGTCCATTTAACGATACAAATTGTAGAAAATGATGAAAAACAGAGTAAAATAGCAGTAGATTTAAATTTAAACAAATCGATCATTTTAAAGACGATTTCCAATTTTAACAGAAGAAATACACCGGAGGGAGTTCCCAAAAGAGGTAGAAAACGCAAGACTAAGAGAGCTGTGGACAGGAAAACATAAAACGCTTGTTGTTCGCGACACTTTTATCAGCACATCCCGCATAAATAAAAAAATAAACTAACTCAGTATGTTGGTGAGTACCATAAAACGATGACTAAAAAGTCTGTTCTCTATGGTAGAAAAGCAACAAAGAAGGTCTTCATTTCTGCAAACTAGCGAGCAGCGAAACTACTATTTGTAAGAGAACATGTGAACTGGACTGATGGGCAATGGAAAACAATTTTGTTTTCCGATGAAAGTCGGCTCCAATTATTCAAATCTGATAATATTTCATAGGTGAGAGGACCCATTAATGAAAACTATAATCCCAAGTACACTAAACCCACTGTGAAGGATGGTGGAGGAGACTTTATGGTTTTGTATGTTTTTCTGGGTTTGGCATGGGCCCACTGGTTAAGTTAGACGGGATAATGGATCGTTTTGTTTATCGTGACATTCTCTAGAATCATATGCTTCCATTTGACGAAGGTAACATATGGTTAAGGTGAACCTTCCAGCACGACAACAATTCGAAACATACGTCTAATTTAGTTAAAGAATGGTTGGCTTCTCAAATAGTACGTGTCATACCTTAGTCATCCAAAACCCAGACCTCAATCCAATGGAAAACCTTTGAGAAGAAATTGATCGGAAAATCCCTACAAAAAGACTGTCAAATATGAAAGAACTCTATGAAGAAGTTCAAAATTATTCGAAAGAAATTTGGAACGATTATATTGAAAAGCTACCAAAATCAATAAAGAAAAGGCGTTTAGAAGTTATTAAAAATAATGGACATGCTACTAAACACTAAATAAAAGAAGGCTAAATACACATAAAGTTGTTTTACTACTTTTGACCCTTGAATATTTTTCAAATATTAATAAATACCTAACTAAATACTCTAATAAACAATTATATTGATGTATTGTTTTTATCAAACATCAAGACAAATGAAAATTTCTAAAGTTGCTCTACATATGAGCGATAGTGTATGTATTGAAAGTTTATGAAAAATTAATCATATTATTCACACTAAAACAGTGTATAACAATGTACAAATCAAAATATAATTAATATAATAATTATAAACGTTAAATAAACCAAGCGAATATACCCACAAATTTTTTCAACAACATTCTGAAATATTCATTTCTAAATACAAGTTGAAAAGTATCTTACATTGTTTAATAATTCAACACAATCAATAGTTCGCTTAGACTTCGCGTGGTTACAATATTTAAGTCGATGTTTTATCCTCTACATCAATCATTACTTGTATTGTCAATTCTGACAAAGGATATATTTACACGAAAGTATAATAATTGAGATCTTTAATGTTTGAGAAGACTAATATCAAGTAAACTTACTGTCACTGTATATATCCATCATCTTATTATTATATTCCACCTTTATACTCTTGTACTTCTTATAAAAACTTTGCTTTTCTAGACATATGAACACTGGTTGACAATTAATTCAATGTTTAATTAATGTAATAAATCTAGGAGTCTTAGTCAAGTTTAAAATAAATACATTTCAAAATTCGCATTAATTTCGTAGGACCTAAATAAACATTTAGTTTTCTCTGGAAATTAATTACACTTAATAAATAAATCTCACATGTGAATTAAAACAATTAATATTAATATACAATGGGACTCACCAAAATCTGTCGGAACGAGGATAATCGATAAACGAAATTTTAAAATCCGTTTCAAGGATTCGAAGGGGATATAAACCAAGGCAGGGCACTTTTCAACTCATTTCAGTGTTCCCTAGCAGAGATAGCCGCCACCCTAACCACAAAATCTTCAATTCTCTAATTTGGTAAAAAGTTGTTTATCTTATTTTATCATTTTATTAATTAATTAATTGATAATTTAATAAAATATTCTATGTCATTTTGAAGACGATAGTAAAGACGATTATGAAATTCTTGAAGTACATTTTCAAAAGTTTCTGGTGTGATGTTCCAGTATAAACTAACGACTCAATGTATCCCCATAAATATAAGTACAAGTGACTTAAATCTGGTGACCTTGGGACTCTAACGGACTACTTCCGCAAATTCATTTACCAGAAAGAGTGGAAATGTGTAACTCGATGATGCCCTGTCTTGTTGGAAGTGAGGCTTTTTCTCACTAAATATCATGTTTTCATCCCCATTTCTCTGCTCTTCGCGATTGAGTGTACTTAACACATCTGTAAATTTAAATAGCTATTTTATACTTACTTTGATTTTACATCACAAGTAACTAGTACTTTAATTTTTTTGCTTCCCCCTCTCAATCCCTCAAAACGGGTTTTTTAAATATTATTTATCCATTAATTTTTTAAAGATATAAGCCATTGACAGCTTTCAGTAGTAGTTGTTAATATTTTTATATTTAAGTTGACCTATATGAAATCTAACAAAACTGGTGACAATTCATAGCTGGCGCATCACGGAGCATCAACCAAGGTCGTATATTATTAAATATACGTGTACTATCAGTCATTATCAACAAGCACTTGTTCATAATTATTTAATATAGTGCCACCTAATGTTATCAGTAATTTTTAATAAGTATTATTGTTCCGGTTATTATTTATTACAAGCATTACAAACCTTATGCGGCGAAAGTTATTAAATTATTAGATTATTGTGACCTTTTCTTGATTGTTTTGTACTCGCATCACACCGAACGTGCACCAAGAGTTGACAGTAGTTAGCTTTATAAACATGAGCGAATAATATTGCTAGATATACAGTTTATAAAAGTTAAAAAATAAAAGTAAGAAGGTAAGTTAACTGTTAAAATATTATATACCATAAGAGACTAATTTAAAATTAACATAAACATATATTTACATATAACATATGTCATACATAAAGAATGCAACGAATGTTATCATTAAATCATTTACAAATTACATTAAAATGTTTTATATATCAAATTAAATAACTTAATTAAAATTGTTGGTGTGAAATATTTATATCTTTTTTTAATGTCACATATTAATAGTTATTAATAATATTGTTACAGATGCTATTCACAAGTAGTCTAAAAGTCGATTTGATCGGCTTCATAGTCGTTCTTGTCAGCCTGTTTGTTGCTTTCGTAAAATGGAAGTTTACCTATTGGCAACGAAGGGGTTTGTTAAATCCCGAACCGACTTTCTTCATCGGCAACATGTGGAGACTGGTCCTGCAAAAGATCACGTTTGGCGATCACATTCAGGAAACCTACAACTTTTTGAAGGCCAAGAACCAACGACACGGCGGAGAGTACTTCTTCATGAAGCCGATGTACGTCCCGATAGATCCCGAGATTGTCAAAAACATCATGCAGAATGACTTCCTCAGCTTTATGGACAGGGGAATATACTTTAACGAAACCGACCCTTTGTCGTTAAATCTGTTTTTCATATCGGGAATGAAATGGAAAAACTTAAGGTCAAAACTGACACCAACATTCACATCGGGCAAAATGAAGATGATGTTCGAAACTTTGGTGAAATGTGGCAACGAACTGCAAAAATTAATGGACGAAAATGTTGGAAAACCGGTCGAACTCAAAGACGTTTTGGGGAGATTCACCACCGACGTGATCGGCTCCGTTGCCTTCGGCATCGAGTGCAACAGTTTGAAGGATCCAAGCAGCGAGTTCAGACATTACAGTGCGGAATTTTTCAAAAGTGATCTGATGCACAATTTAAAATCGATCATTAGTTTCATTTGGCCGGAACCGTTGAAATTCTTTAACGTTAAAACCATTAAACCTGAAATTAACGATTTTTTCATGAATATTACCAGAGAAACAGTTGAATACCGTGAGAAACACAACGTTAAACGGAAGGATTTCTTAGATTTGTTGATACAGTTAAAGAATACGGGAAAACTGGAGGAAGAACACATGCTTACTGAAGAGAAATTAAGTTTTGAAGAGCTGGCTGCTCAGAGTTTTGTGTTTTTCATTGCTGGATATGAAACTTCTTCCACTACAATGACATTTGCTTTGTACGAGTTGGCAGAACATCCGGAGCTTCAGGACAAATTACGTGAGGAAGTTGATCGAGTTTTAAATAAGTATAATGGCCAACTGACTTATGATGCCATGATGGAGATGACATATATGGACAAAGTCATTAATGGTGAGTAAAACTGCTTTTTAAAAACAAATAATTAACAAACAATTGTTTCAGAAACGTTAAGGCTTTATCCACCTCTACCAAGTTTGAACAGACTTTGCACCAAAGAATATCACGTGCCAGGAACTGATGTAATATTGGAAAAGGGTACGAAAATCCACATACCCGTGATTGCTCTCCATCTCGATGAAGACTATTTCCCCAATCCGAAACAATTCGATCCTGAACGATTTACTGAAAGTCGTGTTGGTTCAGTAGTTCCGTACACATTTTTACCTTTTGGTGATGGACCAAGAAACTGTATCGGTAATTAAAATACTTTTAATTTTATTAAGTAGTTTTATTGGTGGTGTTGTTTCAGGTGAACGTTTTGGAAAGATGCAAACAAAAGTTGGTCTTACTGTTATGATTAAAAATTACAAATTTACCTTAAACCCAAAGACTAAGGTTCCCTTGGTAATGGATACCAGGTCGTTTATACCAACTACTCTTGGTGGTATGTGGATGGACTACGAAAAAGTATAATTTTTTCAATTTTATAGGGATAAATTTCAAAGAATTTATTGATTAAATAATGTTTAAAGAAATGAAATTTTATTTATTATTGAGGAGAAAAATTCAATAAAAAGAATATTTACATTCTCTATATTTTTTATTAATTATATGATACATGTTTGACCACATATTTATAAAACCACAAATACAAACACAATTCACCATTGTATAAACTGGTTCTTTAAAAATTTATACAGTTGTATTTTTTGTACAAACCATAATGAGTGAATGTGTGTTTGTTTGATAAACAAATATCGACGAGAACATTTATTGATTTACACGGAATACACCAAATTAACATACGCATGAACAGTCATGTAATCAGTTTAATTTAGATATATGCAAGCGTTCATTTTTATATTTAATTTTAATTTTAAACACGTATGTAAAATAAATTTATTAAACCAACAAGGTAGATAAATGTTTTTGTAAAACATTACAATTAATCTACGACTAAATTTATGATGTTCAGTAGAAATGGGCTCATAGTTTCATACTGAACACATTCGATTAATGTATATTAATTACTATTTGGAAGTTAATTACAACAGGATACGTCAATTAACGGTAAACATTTATAAAAGGATATATTGCTTTTTAGGCAACAATTTTAATGTTAATTAGTCATTTGGCACATAGTTTTTAATTATAATTTTTAAGTTTAGATAATTTTATTGAAGCCATTTTCACAAACAAAACACATATATACATTAAAATTTAATAATAAATTCGTAATATTAAATTTCAAATTAAAATTCAGATTTTAAGGTGAAAATTAAAAATGTTGCCATTTCTTGTATACAATCAGTTACTTTATACATATTTAAAATATTTATTACAGTACAAAAATCACAACAATTATTCTATAATACATTTACCCTTTAAACTACAACAGCAACTAATGTTATTTTTGGCATCACACAATTACCTACCTTGTAGGTCATATCTTAGCTTACTTTTTTTATCCTTTGTACAATATATTAATAAAACATAGTAAACATCTTAAACTCTGCATTTTTAACAAATTCCACTGATGCTGCTTTAAATATTTGATCCCTTGTTATATTATCATACAAAATGGGACTGAAATAGAATTGTAGTTATTTCCTTGTTCAGATTAATTGTTCGATGCGAGTCAAGCGCAATCCCGTTGCCGTTGAGCTGAAAAATACAATTACGGTATTAATCATCAATAATCAGCCAATTGTTCCCACCAAATAATAAACTAATTGGAGTAAATAAATAGGGATTTATTTTATTATAATCCGTTAAATGGCGTAATAATTGTTAATTAAAGCCATTAATCAATACATTGCAATTGCACTAAAATAATAATAATATTCCGTTTCAGTTCGAGATAGGTTGTATTTGATTAAGAGGGTAATCGTTAAAATAACCCTTCAACTATTTGTAAACTAATTGTGAGCTTAAAAGGGCACCCTCCAATAATTATTATTGTATTTAATGCCCCAAATGAAAAAGGGGGATAAATTGGAGGTAAGAAGATTTAAATTCAATTTAAACCTAATATAACGTGCAACATTTAATTTTTAATGGGAACGTCAAAGCCTGTTAAACAATAAATTTCCTCCACATTCCGTTCAGCAAAATCTTTGCGCAACATTTTGGCACTATTTTTATTAGTAATTACTTAAGTAAAAGTTAAGAGTACAATTTAATTAATCCACTTTGGTAATTTCGGAGCTTTAAAGTTCACGTCAGAAATGATTATTTAGTAATGTTGGAAGTAGTTTTTATTTATATAATGTTGCAGCGTTTCGTGTTCTGGCTCAGTCACAACGTAATGAACAACACCAAGAGTTGCTTCTAAAGTTTCGGCCTTACTAATTGTCTATTTTATTATCAATTGTAAACCTTTTATTTCTTTAACTGCTTCAAATGCCCTTTAAGAGACCGTTGCGGCAATCATAAAATAAATTACCCAAGAACCAGACGGCGATTAACTTTCTTAATCCTTTTCCATTTGTTATTTCCCGGCTCGGAACCGTCTCATTGTAAATTCAAGGCTGCACCTAAATCAATTAAAAACTTAAATAATTAATAACGTTTACGGCAACGAGATTTGTAATTATTAAAGCCATAAACCTAAACAGAATCAATTTTTTGTGTAATTTATTTGTGGGTTGGCCTTACCAAAGTCCAATTTTACCAAACTAAACGGGCCAATTTATCTTTTTTACTGTTGTGTAAGTAACATTTACACATTTTCGTCAGGTCGATTCTAATTAATGCGAACACACAAATTAAATATCCTATGTCAACTTAGAAACGTACAGCTTTTAAACATACAAATTGTTTGACAACAAACTTCCGTTGGGAACTTTCGAAATTAATACCTACTTCTAATTGGCAATAAAACGGGAGTTGTTTCATCAAAATTTCAAAACAGATTTTAAGTCTGTCTAATGGCATTAGATGGGATAATAAAATAGTCGTACTGTATTCTATGTTATAAATTGTAGGGATTATGTATAAAATACCGCAACAACACTAAAGTAATTTGTATCCTTCATATTCGTACGACTGTGACAACGAGTCAAGGATAATTATGAGATTACACAATTTATATGATTGCTCATTCATTAATATTTATGATTGATTTGTGTGATTTTCCTGTTAAGTACAAGTCCAGATAAAAGACCATTTATAGCCCCTTTTTGAACTAAAATCATTTATTTTGGCAATTCTTTGAAGAGATTTTGAAGCACTCCTTCCAAGTGTGCAATTAAAAATTAATAACAATTTTAAACAAATTTTTCACTTTTATTTATTTAACAAGATGTTCGTCGATGGCTTACTTCGAGGCAGCTCATCAATAAGGAAATATTTTCTTTTTAAAGCGTTAAGTTCAGAAATCAGCCATGTGAAACTTTCAGATAAAAAGTATTACTCACCATTATCTTGTATTTCAATAGGAACTTTCTTTGTTGTCCTAAAAGGCGAGAAGCTGGATAATTTAATGCAGATTTAACCCATCAAAATTAAATGATTCTAGTGGTTTAAAATATCGGAGTCTAGTATTAGTTATATTTATCCCCCACATTTTTTCAGTATTTCAGTATCTTTTCAGGATCAAATATAACTCACCAGTTGCGTCCATGGGATCATCAGGACGAATAATAATCTTGCTGGAAGCTATTGTTGTCGGAGTAGCCCTCGTCGATGTTTTGCGTCATGGAGTCCGAACACAATTTAGACCTCGAGGGTGCCGGCGTTCCGCTCCCTGTCATCACCGTCTCGCAGGATTGTTGCAGTTTCCTATTGCTGATCCGGAAATAACCCCTAAGTCGCTCCTTTGAAGACCTCATAGAAAGAAACGATATTTAATTAGGGCAAATGTCACTAATGACTTGTAAAGAGCATTCTATTCAGCTCCTCGTTAAGGATCATTGTTTCGAATCGGCAGGAAATGACGTTAACATTATTGATGTCTGTTTTAGCCTTTGGCCCGACTCGTTCTAAAGTATTATAGCAAACTAATGTTCTTAAATTATGTTGAAAATTCAATTAAAACTATTTACTTGTAATTGAGTCTTCATAAATTTTTCGACGAGTAACAAAGCTCATCTCTATAATTGTATTTATTTAATAGAAATGTTTCGTCCGGATAATTGATTTTCTGTTCAGAATTAATTGAGCCAATAAGGATAAAGAAAATTGTTTTTGTTTGTTAGTCGTCAACATTGGAATTATTGAATAAACGAACGTAACTGTTTAACTCTTTTCCATATTAATGGATTTCATCATTAAATTTTCATACGTATACAATTATCGTGTAAAATGAAATATCTTTTTGCATACCTAATTAATACGTGCCGTTAGGGTAACTTAGCTGTGACACAACAAAAGTGGTGAAGAGAATAAAGAATGGCACATATTAAATCTGAAATATTTCACTTTCGTATAGAAATTTTGACAGGGTGAATTATGTTCCTTTTATACAATTTTCTTTCGCAAAGTTGACATTTTATCACAAATTTTTTTTAAGAATGGAAATTCTACATTTTAAATTACATAAGTCATATTTAATTTAAGGGAAATAATGTATGGTTAAATATAAAAACCTTAGTTAAAATTATATTATATACTTTATTATATTATATTTATGTATACTACAACATATCCACAAATTGAGATGTAATTTAATCAATAAGTGGAAATTTTGCAGGTCAACAATTAGTATAAAAATTTATATATTTAATCAGTTAAGTCTTCGTCAATATTTGGAGTCCACGGTACGGGATTTATATATGTAACGGAGGCTGATAAGCACAAACCTGAAAATAATATAACCATTAATTTAATTCATATATCTTATATTCCCATACATTAATCATAAAATATAGGAAGTAGCTTTCAAATTAAATCTGTTCAATTAAATTATTCGCTTATTGAAATGGATTTAAGGATTTAAGGATTTTTAGAACATTAATAATTCCACGTTTATAAATCTTACTTTTAAGGCCTTGGTTCATTCGTATTGGTTTCGGTTTGGTCCTGGAGTTCTTCAACCACTCATCAAAAGCCAATTTGTTCTCCTCCTTTCGTTTCTCTTTGTCTTGCAGAACATCTAACTCGTTGATTTTCTCTTTTATCTTTTTCTCTAAAAATTCAATATTAAAACTTGAATATATTTTAAATAAATTTTCGAAGCAAATCTCAGCAAAATATTTACCTAGTTCGTCCCGTTTCTTTCGTTGCAACCACAATTTATACATTAACTCATTCTCCACTTGTTTCTTCTCCTTCTCTTCCTGCTTCTGCCTTTCCTCCTCCGCCTTTTTTTTAATCTCGTTCTTTACCTTAATCTCCTCCCTCTTCTTCTCCATTAGCCACTGACGGAAATTTTCTCTCTCCCTCTCAATCATATCTTGTCTGCGACGTTGCTCCTCTTCCTTCTGTCTCTGCTGCCTGAGCAGCTTCCTTTTGCGCTCCTTCTCTTTCTTCGCCAACCAACTCTTCACTATCAATTCCTTCTCTTCCGAATCAATGTAGTTGTTCTGCGACAGAGACGACCAGGATAGATGCAGATCGTCATCGCAGTAGTCGTTCTCTCTCACCGTCACAACACTGCATTTATCACTGATAGAAGCAGTGGCAGCACGTTCGTACTTATCATTGTACGCAGCTGGGAACTCTTCGTCGCGTGTGATGAAATTGCTCAGCGATTGTGTTGCGTAAAGATCATCCGTAATAACGCGGGGTGTTAAAGTTCCCGAGTCACTTGTGCTGGACATCGTTAGTGGGAGTAAGTCATCTTCTCTCGCGGTAGGATTTGAAGTGTCTTCGTTGATTGGGGCGTGTGTTTCGGAGTCGATTCTGAATGTGTCGCAATATTGGGAGGATTCGGTGTCTGATATGGATGTTCTACGACCGCTGTCGCAGTTATTGTGCGTTGTACAATTATAATAATCGGAGGCGCAAGTGCACGATTTGACGGTGTTCAGTGTTTTAGTGTGACCGTTCATTTGTTCCGGTTTTTTCGTTGGCTGCAATTCGAGGGATTCGCTATCGAAGACGGGATGGCACGGACATTGAGTTGGGTTCGAACCGCAACAACATCTCACGGTCTTTTTGGGCGCGTAAGAAGATTTAGGCCGCGAGACGTAACAGTTATAGGATGGGGCGCAGGGCTGCATTTCGGGCAAAGATTTTTCTACATAGACTGCGGAATTTATGATTTTTCTCACGACGCTATTTTCGTCTGCGGAATCGCGCGAAGTGGGGGAGGAAAGCGGGCTGGCCAAACGGTTATTTTGTGCAACAACTGACATGAATGGGGGAAACTGAAAAGTCGCTTTAAGTTAGCTAGGAGTTAGTGGGGGACTTGCTTACCTTATACTCCTCAATTGCTTAGATAAAGGTTTACATTGTCCATGTCTTTGAAAATAATTGTAAATGTATAAATGACATAAAAAGTGACAAGAGGATGTCAAGAAAAAATCACTTTTCAAAAACAACGGACAAAACTGTATATTTGTTTCAGTCACTACAGCAACCAATTAATATAAGGTATGAATATACAGTACGAATAGCGTTTGATCAATCTGAATCTTGAGAGAGACATCAGGCATGACAGAGACAATAGAAGCAAGTTTGCCGTGCGTGGTGGGGGACTTCTACTGTCTGTCGTACATCATGTACATAATATCACTCTCAAGATTCAGATATGTTAAACGCCTTTCATACTGTATACAGGGTGATTCATTCAACTTATTCATTAGAAGTTAGGCAGATATTAATTAGAAATATATAATGATTTCAAAACTTGACTTAATTTATTTTAAACAAAATTCCATTTTTGGTTTTGCCGGAAGTAGCATTAACATTCTTATTTTCTATGGATCACCTTATATATTTTTAAATTCTACATGTAATTACAAATAAAATTGTTACTATGCTTTCCAAAAAATTTTGTCAAGTTAATGATCCAACTAAAAATATTTGTAAAACCACCAATTTTGATGGTGAAAATTTCATTTATACACATTAACCAAGGATCCTGTTAATTGCTGCTACTTTTAGAACTTCCAAATTTTATACAGGGTGTTGGTCATTTACATTTTACATGTTTTTTTTTTCGTTGTGGTTTGATCTTAATTACCAACAAGTTTTTCTTGTCAATGCTAAAATTTCTGTTAATATTAACTATATGTATGTTGTTCCAACAGACATGTTGTTTATACTCAATTTAATTAAGCTATTGATGTTTTAAAATGGTCACAAAAAACGAAAATAGCAATCATCCCGTGTATACCAAAAAATAACTTTTTAGCGTAAAAATGGATGGTTTTCCAGGCATTTTATTCAATCTGTCATAAATTTTGGCCAAAAATTCATAACTTAAAAACTATTCGATTTAGGTGTAAAATATGGTTTTGTTATTTTATTTGAAATTACATATACACTATCGCTCAAATGTAGAACAACTTTAGAAAATTTTATAAAATAAAAAATAAAAAAAGGGTACGTTTAAATATTTATATTATTGTCATTTATGCAGTATGTTTGATAAAAACAATACATCAATATAATTGTTTATTAGTGGGTTTAGTTAGGTATTTATTAATATTTGAAAAATATTCAAGGGTCAAAAGTAGAGCAACTTTAAAATAAAACAACTTTATGTACATTTAACAGGCCAATTGAAAAGTCCCCGGTCTAACACACAGCTGGCGGTGCTAGTATTAAATCCATATGATTTTTAGTTAGTACCAACATTCAAAGGATACCAAAATGTGAAAATGGATGTCAAAATTTGACCGCAGTCCAACCAGTAGTTTGTGAGATATTGCATTGTGCATTTTGTTATTTGAAAAAGGACGGAAAAAATGAATTTCGTGTGCTGATAAAATATTGTTTTTTGAAGGGAAAAAATACAGTTGAAGCCAAATCTTTGCCCTTTGAGCAGTTTCCGGGGTCTGCACCAGGAAAATCAACCATCATTGATTTCATCAAGACAATGCACCGTGTCACAAATCAATGAAAACAAGGCAAAATTGCATGAATTGGGCTTCGAATTGCTTCCGCATCCACCGTAGTCGCCAGATCTGGCCCCTAGCAACTTTTTCCTGTTCTCAGACCTCAAAAGAATGCTCGAAAGAAATTTAGCGCCAATGAAGAAGTAATCGCCGAAACTGAGGTCTACTTGAAGCGAAAGACAAATGGTACTACAAAAATGGTATCGAAAAGTTGGAAGATCGCTATAATCGCCGTATCGTCCTCGAAGGCAATTATGTTGAATAATAAAATCGAATTTTGCCAAAAATGCTATGGTAGACCGGGGACTTTTCAATTGGCCTGTTAGCCTTCTTTTATTTAGTATCTAATAGCATATCCATTATTATTAATAACCTCTAAACACCTTTTCTTCATTGATTTTGGTAGCTTTTTAGTATAATCGTTCTAAATTTCTTTCCAGTGATTTTGAAGTTCTCACAAAAGTTTTCCATTGGATTGAGGTCTGGGTTTTATGTTGTCTAAGACATGACACGTACTCTTTGAGAAACCAACCATTCTTTAACTAACTTAGACGTATGTTTTGGATCTCTGTCGTACTGGAAGGTTCACCTTAAACTGATGTTACCTTCGTCAAATGAAAGCATATGATTTTAGAGAATGTCACGATAAACAAAACGATCCATTATCCCATCTAACTTAGCCAGTGGGCCCATGCCAAACCCAGAAAAACATACCAAACCATAAAGTCTCCTCCACCATGCTTCACAGTGGGTTTAGTGTACTTGGGATTATACTTTTCTCTCACCAATGAAATATCATCAGATTTGAATATTTGGAGCCGGCTTTCATCGGAAAACAAAATTGTTTTCTATTACCCATCTGTCCAGTTCACATGTTTTCTTGCAAATAGTAGTTTCGCTGCTGTCTAGTTTGCAGAAATGAAGGGCTTCTTTGTTGGTTGTCTACCATAAAGACCAGCTCTTTTTAGTCTTCATTTTATGGTACTCACCAACATAATGAGTTCGTTTATTTTTTGATTTATGTGGGATGCACTGATAAAAGTATAGCAAACAACAAGCGTTTTTGTTTTTCTGTCCACAACTCTGTTAGTCTTGCGTTTTCTACCTCTTTTGGGAACTTCTTCCAGTGTATTCCTTCTGTTAAAATTGGAAATCGTCCTTGAAATGATCGATTTGTTTAAATTTAAATCTACTGCATTTTTACTCTGTTTTTCACCATTTCGGAACTTGTTGTTTAATTTGTATTGTTAAATGGACAATTTTTGGCATTTTTAAGTTTAAGGAACGATGTCGATGTTGACGTCGGGCACAGAAATAATTTATAAAATCAATTGTATTGAATATAGGGTTTGGTTGCTTAACTTATGAACCCCGTCCGAAATAAAATGTTGTATAAAAACTACATAAATAAAGATATCCGTATATAAATTGAGGTACGAAATATTTAGACTCTTATTAATTATAAAATTAATTTAAATTAAAAAGAATTGTTCTTTTAATAAAATGATTATGTTTTTTAATTTATTTATTTGAGCGATAGTGTTTGTAAAAGTTAAAAACTCAAAAATATACAGGGTGTCCCATTGACAGAGAAACCAGAAGCGAAATTTTATTCAAAATAATTTAGAAAAGTAGTTCAAGGCAAGGTACAAATGTTCAATCAATATTTCAAATCAATTTCGTTATTCTTAAACTTCTAATTATATATTTATATTGGGTGGGTCTTTCCGAATAATAAATATGTCATCAAATTAAAAGTCACGTTTTCTTGATGAATTTTCTTTTGATCCAGTAGTAATGGAAAAAATAGGAAAAGTATCTTTAATGGACTACACTACACTATGAATGGACTATTTCAAAGAAAAGGTAACTAACTAAAATTACACATACAATTAGTTTAATTTTGAAATTTTCCTCATGCATATTAATTTATCTAATGGCGCTATTAGTTGCAGTTTATTCAAAACTTACTATGTGAAATTACAGTGGGAACCTTACTTTGTTCCTAATTATTTTACACAATGTGTTGTTGAATATTTTACTATTAATTTCCATTCTGATTTAATATTAAAGTCTTACAAAGCCCGAGCAAAAACCCAAAACTGTCGGGAATATTTATTGTTTCGTACGTTAAACCCCTTCTTTAGATAAATTGGGTTAAATTGTAAATTTATTTGATATTACTTTGTTTATAAATAATTTATTTTAAACCCCTATTTTGTACGGATAAATTTAAAAATTGATAGCCGATTTGGACTGTATATATTTATAAATTTTCATTTAAATGTATCGCAATTTGTCAAATGTAATCTGACTGAAAATATATGTTGCAATTTCATTTCGTTTCATGGAATGAGTATAATGATGATATAAATCATATTGTCTCTACGCAGCTGTTATCCAAATATGATTAGTTTCGAGGAGATTGTTACTTTGAAATTGTTTCATAGCGCTAAATTTAATATATCATGATTATTCAACAATAATGTGAACGTTGTAGGCTAATTAAATTAAACTTTATTAATTAAATTTCTTCCATTAGGTTTTCAGTATTACCCCCCTAAATATACAGTGTGAAAGGCGTTTGACCAGTCTGAATCTTGAGGGAGACATCATGCACGACAAAGACAATAGGCATCCCCCATCACAGGGCAAACTTACTTCCATTGTCTCTGTTGTGGTTGATGTCTCTCATGTCTTTCAGTCTAATAAAACACTTTATGTACTGTATATCGAGAACAACAAAATTTCTCTGATTTTTTATTACTAGACTTGTTGGGCGAATTTTTAGTATATATACAGAAATTTTCACATTTTAATATTATTAAAACCAAAAAAATATATGCGACTAAAAAACAACCTTATTCTACATATTTAATTAAATTTTTGGAAAAATTAAATTGAATGTTTCAGTATTATTTGTTGCAATAAAAGAGGAAGTACAAAGATAGTAAATACAACTTGAAACCAGACTGTGTTTTGCTATAAAACAAATTAGAATTTTTATGTATTTCACTCTGGATATAACCGGACAAGATTAAAATTCTAACCCTCAACCCTGTCGGTTTATATGAAAATTAAACCCCACGCTGGTTTAATTAGGAAAAATATTTACTTTTCGCTTTATGTCAGGAATGAATAATTTTCAAATAACTTCATAACATCAAAAATATCGAGCTACACGAAAGTAAAAGAAAGCTCGCCCATCTATAAAAATTTTTACCCTCCCCGTCGAATAAACTCGACATAAAACGTATCGTGAATCTGAGTTCGCACTTAGCGATATGACAACAAGGCAATCGCACATAAACCACAATTTCAAAAGCTTCCGAAAGGTGCTCGAGGATTTTTTTCGCCGGAGGAAAATGTCTCGTACGTGTTCGTGAACAAGTTATTCAGGGCATAGACGAAATCGATCTCGCGATGTACAAATTGTTTTCTCGCCAACTTACGATCTCTCATGGCTTTATTATCTCATGTTTTTATGTGCGCTTCGAAATTCGTCGAATAATTTAATAGAACTCACGCAGTGATCGAGGGTGAAAGTATTAAGAGAGCATCGTTAAATGAGTTCGTCCCGCAGCTGACCGACGTAATACCGATGACAAATATTGTCTTTATTAACATCACTGTTGATACAATATTTAACGTAAATTGCGGAAATTCTCGTCCAGTTTATTGGATTATCTCGACCAAACCCAGCTTTACACAAAGTGTGAATTATGTAAAACAAACGTCCTAAAGTATTATTCCCCATTACTCCATTCGCTGTCTTCGCCAGACGACGAATATCATGTTTAAAATCCCAGAAAAACTACAAACCAAATAAACATAAATCTACCTGCTCATTTGCCACGCGGCGTAAAACAGTGGCGTGGAACAGGTGGGCATGAATCCGGCCCACACGGATATGGTGTAGATCAGATCGAAATTGCCGCTGTTGTCGTACGTTTCGGGCAGCAGGGGCTTCGCCAATTTCAGTATCATCAACGGACAAAGCGATATGGCATAGACGACGACCATCAATATCAGGTATTTCTGGGTGCGCTTCTCCTTCGGCACGTTCAAGTCCGGCTCGTATTGCTCGTAGCGGGCCCTCGCAGCCTCGTGATCCCTGTAGCTGCCCCGGCTGTATTGGCTTATCACGTCGCACTCACCCCTGCTGCTCCTGAAAGAAACAAGGAATGAAGGCAAGTTTAAGACTTTAATATTTAATGTTGGTTAATGATGCGGTTCTTTTGGCGACACGATGGCATATTGTAATGAATTTCCGCCTATTAATAGGCGTTTGAAGTGTCATTTCATGCGTAGACAGCAATTTGTTGGAGGCGTTGTACCGACCAGGATTTGTTGGAATAAGGTTCGACAAAGGATTAACCGGATGAAGGCTATAATGAGACTTGTATGTTTCAGGAGACGCCTGAAAATTCCTCATTAAGCAGCTAATATGCACTTAAAGTTTCGTTAGTTGTTTCCCAACTTATTGTCGTACAAAAAATGATTTATGATCAACTTCTATTCTTCAGAGGGTTTGAAGGGACGTTAAATCAAAAAAACTTCGGAAAGGCAAATGCAAATATTCAATGAACCTAACAGCACTACATATACTTCTTGGAATATTTATTACCCTCTGAAGAATACAACGGAAGGGGAACATTTTTTACATACATACATTTGTGACAAGTTACCGACCTATAAAATATAACCTACATTTTTGAATAATTCTGAATATCTTATCATACATTATTATAAAAATGTTCAAATGCACTGCGTGTTTTTTGAAGTGAATAATTATTTCAAAAAGTTTTAATAAATACACTAATTAAGCAAACCTGTATCCACAACAGAACCAATAATAAAACTGATAACACTAAATTCTTTGAGGAAGATCCCATACGAATTCAATTGGATTGCAGTTTGGCCACTGCATCTGAGTAATGTTCAGAGAATTTTAAAAGCCAAAATAAACCGTACTGAACATATTTTTAAACTTATTAAATTTGAGAAATTCAAATTATCCATTTCAAAAGACGTGCAGTGTTTGTTTCTGTCATACACACTTAGTTTCAAAAGTCTTGAAGCACGCTGGAATATAATTTAAAACGAACAAAAATTGTTATTATTGTGCTACCTATTGTTAGACTATATTGACATCTATAAAGAATCCCTATAGCATTTTAACCTTTACCAAATAGAGAATAATTAAGCTAAAAAGAAATAATAAAAGAATACCTTCACCATTAACCAACTTTATTATCCAAAATGATTACAACATAAGTTTAGTACCTCATATTTCCAACCTTGCTTTATATTATTTAGTATTTAAATACCTGTGCATGCCTCTTATTATCAATAAATTCTTATTGAATATTATTTCATTAACTGCAGCCTGTGGTATATCTGAAATACTCATGGGAGTAATTAAAGGGCGACGAATTAATTGGCTTCATATCCGATGAAGGTGGTTCTCTAAGAACGTCCTGAACTGCTTAGGGTTCCATGTGAACGAGCATTGTCGTCCACAAATACGAAATTGGGACTCATTTCTTGCATAATAAGTCGAATTAAAAGTTCTGTGTAAATTTGTCCAGTTTCTGTGACAGGAACATGTACCAAAGCTGTTCTTCTTCCACACATCATTCCATACCGCTTCACTGATAACAGTCATTGCTATGCATCTCTTTCTTGCCAGACGAAGGTCATTACTCACTTTGATGAACCTAGGCCCATTCCAATCCTGAGGTTTTGTGTCTAAATAGTCTAGGCATATACACAGATCTTGTAGATCGTTATTGTCTTGGCTGCCACGTCTGTTTAGAGGTCTATTCTCTACAGAACCTCTTGAATGATCCTCGTAACCATACTGTGATGAATTTTCATATTTGAGAGATGTCAAAGAGACACGAACCAGATCAGGCCTCTGAAGATACTAGTCACTCATGCTAGCGAAACGTTAATTCTAGTAAACGTTGATTTACAACCTTGAGCAAATGTAGGTACTCAAACAACCTTTACATTTTTGTTATACAGGGTGTTTCGCAACGAAGGTTAAAAAGATGGGTGTGCTAAAATTGGATTTCGTGGGCTACTCAAGTTCCCTTTTGATTCCAAAATTATCAAGAGAAGTGAAATAAATGTTTTTTTTTAATATTTAAATTCAACACACATATTTTGTACTTTTATTTATATTTTCAATATATATAATTTCAGTAAAAAAAATTTTTAATACCTTTTTTGCACACCCTTTAAATACGTATTTAATTATGGCTCGCGAAAAATTTGAAATTTTGAAAAAATTATCAAGGATCTTGGCCACCCCTGCCCTATTACATTTTTAATGCATTTCTTATGTAACAGTGAGTATGTGGTTAATTTTTTTCGGATAAGTTGTGAAACACCTTGTATATTGTTACAATGTTATGTTGAGTTGAATAAATATTTGATAAATTGAATGATTTTACCTTCCAATTACTATAAAAACATTGGAAAGACCTTTAACCCAATTTCCTGTTTTGTGAAGCTTGTATTTGTTGTTGAAACTTTTAAAACTATCTTTATATTCTACTCGTGCTTTCAGAACTTTGTTTTTCAATTTGCATATAATAGTAAATAATTAACATATTCACCATATTAAACTTTAATTATTATAGTTTACAGCAAAATATTGAACATTAATTGGGACATAAATTATCTGTTAATTTCACAATTAATTTAATGACAGATTATCCTATATATCACAACTATAAACTCCCACAAGTGAGTACGTCCACTCGAGAGAGTACTTATTAAATTATGTAATTAATGGTTTAACTGGGGTACATTATTGTATTTTAAAATATGAATATATTGCTTATGTAATAATATATTGTAGTGCCCATAATTTTGAAAAATTTCAAAGAATAAATATAAAATACACTTACATATAAGTTTTATGTTATTCACTTAATGGAAACCTGCTGCGGTCATAAACATTATCGTTTTTAGTACTAAAATTTTATGGGTAAAGCTCCATTTATGACACATTATAATTTACCAAAACAATTTGATTTTTTAATTTCATAGGTAATTAAATATAAATTTAATATTTATTAAAACAAATAATAATTGTTTTTAAAACTTAATTAAATCTTGTTAAACAAATTTTTCAGTTCACTGGGACAAAAAATTAAATTCATGTTAATTCAGATATTGATTAAAAGTTCAATAAACATGAAATTCAAAAAAAACAAAAGTCAAGAAATGTCATATCCACAATCGCAATTACACACCTAAGTGACTTTGTTAAGGGAAAAGCCGCAAAACAAAATAAACATTGCTCAGAGACAATCATTGGAAAAACATAAAATAATAAAAGAGCAGGATGTTACGAATTCCGGCTGTAACTTTCCACGTTGGCGTATTACGTTTCCGCGTCATAAAATATTATTTTACCCGTTCCGTTCGCAGTTCAAAATGACGGGATCCGTTTCATTGTCCGTCGAAATCTGCCACGTTTTCGAACCGTAGTTTCCGAGTTTTGCATAACCCTCGTTAACTGGATGTCGAGAACGTCTTGAAGCCACTTGGCCGAAACCTAATTTGCCAAATTGTTCGTGTTGGGGTTTCTCAAAGGAATAAACAATTAGACATGCACGTGAAAGATATCCTTTCGTATATCAGAAATGGACACTCAAAGGTCGACTAAACAATATGCGGCACTGACCGGATGTCCGTGGTGGTCGAATGGGAATCGGTCCTGGCACGTCCTTCCCTGCCCCGCGGCTCGTACATAATAACGGCCGGCGGATTCTGCACCAGCTCGTGGGAAGTACGCACCGCCAGATAGGACATGGTTGCCATAGGGCCGGCGTACCTGGAAATAAAAATATTCGTTTGTAGTCGATGCGAATCCGATTGTACTTTTATGTGTTTTTTAAGCCGGACCCGTCCGGATGACCGGTTTCGATTCGTGTGCGTATCTCGTGTTCAATTCACCCGTCCGTCCTGTTCCCATCCTCCAGAAATAAACTCTGAATTTTATGTAACTGCGCCGCTTTTCTCAATTCTCAAAGGGGAATTCTTATATAAGACAGACAATTTTACATCAATTCATGCAACAATAATATCATATATTCACGCATTACGCCTTTATATGGAAATGTGTGTGTATTTAAATATAGTTGAGTTTTAAAATTACTCCAAGAGACCTTCTTTGAACTTTTGTATTTTAAAAGGGCTGTATATCAAATATTCGAACTATAGAAAAGCATTTTTATTTTCAATTCACGTTTATTCTTTATATATGACATACTCATCTGATTTCACAGGAAACTGCGTATCTAATCTTTTATAGAATGTATTTATTATATATATTTTCAGCTTGACCCGATCTCACTTCACAAAAGGGTCGAATGTGAGTTCTGAATACGAAAATAGTTGCTTGTTATTGTGCAAGTTTTCATTCTCAAGACAGATGGATAATCTACTTATAATATGTCCTTGTTATTACAAAATAAAATTTATCGGACAATTCATTACATTATGTAAAATAATGAATTTTCTAAACTGTCAATAACTTCTAATTAGATAGTTTGTCTAGGACAAAGGAAGCTTAACTAATGTAAAATGTGCTGCGTGAAGCTGTTCATTAAGGACCAGGTGCCACGTCTATAATCTTCAATTAGTTAAGTTCAAATCCGATAAGTCAATGGTAAGTAAATGAGATTATGGTTATGAATCTATATTTGGAATATTAATGATCAAACTATAATCAAGTCCAGTTTAAATTTTATAAGTAAAAAATAGTGAAATAAAACTATTACTTAAGAAATAAATCAGGTATTACTTTAAAATAACAATATCTAATGATGCGATAAATCTCGGATGGGAACTATAAATTCCAATTGAGTAATTGAATAAATCTTTCTTAAATTCACATTTGAAATATGGCCGTGATAGTGAAAGAGATTTGTGGCATTAAAGTTGAAACGGAAATGAATGAAAATTAATGAAAATTTTCAGCGTCAAACGTTATATCCTCGTTTCGTGATGATCATAAATAATACGAAAATGTAGGGCGAATAAAAGTAACTCGATAATAACTTGAAGCCGCAAACTGTTAACTGGGGGGAAAATGATGAATAAGTTCAAAGGGATGTTTAACATATACAAAATTTGGTTCAATAAATAGATTATATAGGGTATATACGGGTTTGTTTTAGATATGTTATAACTCATGGAAAACTTGTTAGTTTATATATAAGCATGTTAGCCAAGTAACAAGGACACTATGGTCAATGAGGAAAGCATAATATCATAAAATAGCCAGTACTACAGCTCTATGACATTGATTTCAAATTTTAGTATCATATTTGAACCGGGAAATCGATTTAAATATTCATTGCTACATTTGAATCTGGATATGGATTGTTAAATATGTACATGGAAACCTTCAATTTCCAATTTTATTTTCATATTTGAATCTGGAAATCGATTTAAAATTCTATTGTAATATTTGTATCTGGATCTGGATTCCAATTCCTTTACCATAACTGAATCTGGAAATCGATATCAAAATTCATTGTCACATTTGAATATGGATATGACTTTCAAATTCCTTGGCTGAATATGTATCTGTAAACTTATTTTCAATTTCATTGTCATATTTGAATCTCGAAATCGATTTTAAAATCCATTGTAATATTTGAATCTGGAAATTGACATCATATTCCATTGTCATATTTGAATCTGGAAATCGATTTTAAATTCTTTTGTAATATTTGAATCTGGATATAGATTTCCAATTCCATTACCATAACTGAATCTGGAAATCGATTTCAAAATTCATTGTCACATTTGAATCTGGATATGAATTTCAAATTCCATTTTTCAATATGTACCTGTAAACCAATTTTCAATTTCATTGTTATATTTGAATCTCGAAATCGATTTTAAAATCTATTGTAATTTTTGAATCTGGAAATTGACGTCATATTCCATTGTCATATTTGAATCTGGAAATCGATTTTAAATTCTATTGTAATATTTGAATCTGGATACAGGATTCCAATTTCATTACCATAACTGAATATGGAAATCGATTTCAAAATTTATTGCCACATTTGAATCTGGATATGCATTTCAAATTCCATTGTCGAATATGTACCTGGAAATATATTTTAAATTTCATTGTCATATTGGAATCTAGAAACCCGGTTTAAAAACCATTGTAATATTTGAATCTGGATATCGGTTTCCAATTCCATTACCATAACTAAATCTGGAAATCGATTTCAAAATTCATTGTCACATTTGAATCTGGATATGAATTTCAAATTCCATTTTTCAATATGTACCTGTAAACCAATTTTCAATTCCATTGTCATATTTAAATCTCGAAATCGATTTTAAAATCTATTGTAATTTTTGAATCTGGAAATTGACATATTCCATTGTCATATTTGAATCTGGAAATCGATTTTAAATTCTATTGTAATATTTGAATCTGGATACAGGATTCCAATTCCATTACCATAACTGAATCTGGAAATCGATTTCAAAATTCATTGTCATGAATCATTGAATCTGGATATGGATTTCAAATTCCATTGTCGAATATATACCTAGAAATCTATTTTCAATTTCATTGTCCTATTTGAATCTGGAAATTGTTTTCATATTCCATTGCCATATTTGAATATAGACATCGATTTTAAAAACCATTGTAAATTTTGAATCTGCAAATTGACATCATATTCCATTGTCATATTTGAATATGGAAACTGATTTTAAGTTCTATTGTAATATTTGAATCTGTATATAAGTTTACAATTCCATTACCGTAACTGAATCTGGTAATCGATTTCAAAATTCCTTACCACATTCGAATCTCGATGTGGATTTCAAATCTATTTTAAAATGCATTGTAATATTTGAAACTGTTTTGAAAACAATTATATACATTAATAACTGATTCGAAATGTGTGAACACAGCAATATTCTCATTTTGTCAAAAATTAATCATGTCCGTTGCAACAATACAACTAGATATAATTATTTACTGTGACGCATTTGATCACTTTCACAGTTTTTAATATTCTAATAATTAGAAAAAAATAGTGTGTTTGTCACTTTCAGCGCATCTAAATTTCTCCAGAATGTATAATATTAAAGGAAGTTCCTATATTTTCGTTGTAAACCAGTATTTTAAATTTGAATGTATCATTTCAAAAACAAATATCAAATAACACTGATACAATTTGCTTAGATTGACAATTTTTATTTAGTTGCTACTGTATAAATAAGCAGATAGAATTTGAAGTCACCAAACCCTTACGTAAACTGAATAAAATTGTAAACCAATTTTATACATAGACTACTTGTTCTGGGAAGGTTTTCCAATATTTAGGATGAAACAAAATTATTTTTCTGTTTAGGTAAAATATTAAATGTCAGCTAGGTACGTCGGAGGAAAATAAAAAGATAAATCAATTACTGTAATTTAAAAGGGACTTTTAAGGTGGATCAAATTAATTTGAGAAACAAATTATTTTGTAATAAAACTATCCAGGTAAAATATGACCTGTAAATCTTTATTTAAACTAGCATTTTACAGGAACAATTCAGTCATTAAAATTGATTTTAACTGTTGACGGTTAAAATCTGTTGTATACAATTAAACAAATCTAAGAATGCGCTGGGAATACGTTTATAATATGCTTAAAGAAATGTTCCAGTGCTACACAAACAGCGAGTTCGTCGAACATGAGGGTGATGAGGATTATTATTTCTTCAATTTAAAACACTACAACACTAATTTGTTCGGTCTAAGCGAAGTTCGGGTGTTCGGATCGGACTTGCAGAAAATTGTTTACGATTACGATGGCATTGAGGAGGATATAGACGATGTTAAAATATCTTTAATGCCGGACGAAATTATGGACTTAATACGAGGAACGCTAGGTATAACGGTGACTACACCTGAAGTTGACTATACTGATGATGACTCGACGGATTACGACACGATAACTCTTTCGTCGTGGTCATCAACATCGATGGAGGATGAGTGGGGAGTAAGCGACTGTGGAGACGTCGAGTGCGGGACACCGGACGATTTACAGCATATACGAAACACTTATTTGGAAAAATATATGTTGATTTTGAAATTTTCTCAAGGCACAAAACAACAAAGGGATCACACATTAAGGTATATTATTCATATGTTAGAAGATGTTTTTAATACCAGTGATATCAGGTATTTGGGCATTACTCTAGATGTTGTGTTAATGGAAAATCCAAATGGACACATTCCAGTATAGTATTAAAAAATAAAAAAAATACTTCTAAGCAGTGGTATTCTTTATTTTAAGAATTTCTACTTTTATTGAAATGAAATATCCTGACCTAATGTCCGATTAACCATCTAGTTAAGAAAGAACTGCATGGGAAACGTCGAGAGACGAGTGACTCACTCTAAACTCTAGAGTCACAATCAGATTGAATAACAACGTTAAAATATCAAATGTGTATCTTCAACCTGCACAAAACTTAGTTAAAGTGACTTCAAACATGAAATTTAAACGGTGACTCAAAGGAATATTTCGTGTCGACTAAAATGTAATCGTATGAATACGCAAGACATTAATTTAAACGTTCATTAATCCCAGACGGTTTAGATTAGTTTTTTAGCTTGCATACCTACAGAGTTAAATATTTCTAAAACATGTACGGAACGTTGTAAATTATGTTACTGGTTCATTAGGTGAACTACTCCTTTGCCGACAGTCCATTAATTTTGACAACAAAAGAGTCATGGGGGATTAATTTGGGGAGTTCCAGATGGTAGTTTGTCAATAATTTTTTCTCTTTTATTTACGCCGTTTGTGGCGAATAAAAGCTCAATGTTGAAGATCGAAGTGAAATGAGATGTAGCCACGAAACAACGCTAGAAATGTGGATGTGTAAAAACTCAGATGGGTGTAATATTAACTTTTTATCGGAAAATGTATTTTTATACGACGTTAGAGAAAATAAAGGTTACAGTAAAAGGGGCTAGCGTGTAAAAAACCGAGCTAATAAATAAAACATACCTATGGACTTGTTTTTGATGGACAGAAGGGAAAAATAATGGCACGAGTAAATTTAGTCTAAAGCTAAATACATGTCTAAAAAAGAAATATGAATCTTTTCAGCACTTTGTAACTAAGATTTAAAATCACTGAGAGAATTTTTGGAAGCGTACCGGTTAATGATGCACTGCTCTCAACTTAAGAACAATTCCTTTGGAGAGTTTATGAGCCGGAAATCCAATAAAAACGTGAACGGTTGCCAAAACGCTGTTTATATTTTATATACGGTTTACTACATGTCCAAAATTTACTAGTGGAATTGTTGTCTTGTGTACAATTTATATGTTGAGAGGGCAATCTTAATGTTTGAAACGAGAAACAGAAGTAGGAGCATTAGTTGCCACACTACACACCTCAGTACTTTTTAGACTCTCTGTAGTATGTATATATGGAGAATGCTTACGCCAATTGAAATATTTTTAATATTCCGTTTATTATGCTAACACTTACAAGGTGTTCTATTGAAAATATTGAAAATAATGAAGACATTGGTGTTTCAGATGCAGTTTGAATGTAAATAATTGACTATAAGTCAATGTTTATTATTGTTTATAGTAACATTATATTTGACACCGACTTGGATTGTACTATATGAAGAATGAGTGAATGGTCCGGGTCAATCGTCAGTTGACCAGTTGTAAAGAGTACTTTCAGTGTGCATAATTATGTGGTGTCATCGCCATTTTTAAATATGGTCATATATATATATATATATATATATATATCATCATATAAAATTTAAAAATTCAAAAATATACAGGATGTTCAATTTTGTTCATAAAATAGAAAAATTGTTCATGGGAGAATTTTTAGACTATCACCTTGTTTATATTCTCACGTATTTTTCCAGATTTTTTCAAATAGGTTTTCTTAAAACTAATCTTTCATATGTTAATCGTAATATAGTCGTAAAATCGCACAAAATTTATTTTAAAATATACTTATCTTAATCTATACGTTAGTTGACTTGGTGTGTGTCAGGGTGTGGTCGTACAGTGGGTTCGAAGATTAAATGGTTGGATTTCTGCGTATCTTTATGTAGAACTAATTAATATAATATTCAGAAATTAAATTAAATTAATTAGATGGAATTAATTAATAATTTACCCCAAGATGAAATTTTAGAGAATTGTAACTCTGTCCTTTTATTTTTTGTCTTTCAAAATTAGTAAACTTAAGTGAATTGATTTTTAAATAATTGAAAATATTTGTAAGTACAATGGTTTTTCCTTATGCAAACAACATCAGAAGTGTAATTGTATTGAAATAATGTATTGTATTTTATTTTGAATTGCAATAAGGTCTTTTAGACCAAGTACATTAATATTTAGATTAGGGTTTCTTATAGAAAAACTCTTAAATTAGTTTGGCAATAATGTTGAGAAAAGGAACATTTGTTTAGTTCATCTGATTGGTTGAAGTAGGATCGTTGTTGGAAATATTCTGTTTTTAAGGGACTTAAGTCACCACCTGCTTCATCTCCTTCCTAGAATCCGTGTTTATAAAAACTCAGGGATTCATTTATTTTGCCAGATTTTTATCAGAATTTTCAAGAATCAAGATCGAAGTTCCTTTAGTTTTTTTACTTACTGTTTGTCGAATCAATGTTTTTAAAATTCGTTAAGTTTAAGCTTTTTAACAAGTGTTTAAGATAATTTTAATTTAATTTTCATATTTTTATTTTTGTTTTTCTTATATTTATTTGTTAATATAGTTAGGTTGTTTTAACTTGAGTTTTAATTAGTCCCGTACTATAAATTTAAGAACAGTAAAACAGTGAGTAGAAATTAACTAATATTTCGGTTTGGTTTAAGATGTGAGTATTGAGTGTGATACATCACAATAGTTGAAGATCTGTTCAACGAAAACAAAGGTTAGTGATATTGAAGTTAATTATTGAATGAAAATTGTAACATCATAGATATCTTGGGTAAAATAAATCGCTTCCTTTAACCTGTTGTAGCGAGTCTTTCAAAAAGACTTTGGTTTTACTGATTTAACATCTATTTAATTGAATTATCATCGGTAACCCTTTACAATCTGTTTAAATAATATTAATTTATTTTATTCTATATTCTAAAAACTAATATAATTTTATTCCAAAAAATGTTACATTTATTTTTCTGAATTGTGCTGGAGATAAATAAAGTAACTATTTATTGACCAAATGAGTAACGTTTAATTTATCATAAATACATTAATAATTTCCGAATGTATGACATGTCTATATTCCTCCAAGCTTCTTGAATTGGTATGAGTTTGTTTAAATTTGTATAATTTTTATATTGAATTTGGTTATTATTAATTTAAGTTAATTTTTACATCACAGAAATTAACAATAATAAAATGATAAAAGAAATCAGTTAGTTGCAACACCGTATATATAATGAATAAATAAATCTTGGGCAATTTTATTACATCTAAAACCGTAAGATCATATAATAGGTGGACGATGATCTGTTTGCTTTAGTTGAAGCTGACCTGGCATATCTTACTAACGGTATGCCGGGAGGATTTGACGTGGAATTTTAGCTCAGCAAAATTCAAGTGATTTTCTAAACACCAACTTATAAGTTCCACAAAGTATTATTAAAAATTTTTGGAATATTTTACGTGGAGTTATTTGTTTTACCATACCAATTATTTTATATTTTCCTGTTTAATTTATGATTTGTGCCAAATTTTTTTATTTTAGCACGCTATGATAAAAATAAATATTTTATAAAAGTCAAGGACAATCAACAAACAACTCCAATAAGGCTTGAAAAAGCCAAGTAAATTTCAAGCAATATCAGGTCTCAAGATTAATACGGCCCTTAACAATATTATGTTTGCACACGTTTCGTCGAGCTTTGTTTCCTAAAATTTAATCAAAAACTTACATAACAATAAATATTCCTCGAATGTACTCGTTCATGTCGTCCACCAAATTGACTGTGCACAAACCGACGCCATAGAACTGTTCGGCTTCCAAATATTTCTGTAACAAATAAACGAAATATAATCAATACATGAAATTCATAACAAATAATGTTGTGTAACATTTCGTGGTTGAAATAAAATTTATTAACAACGATCCGGTGTGCGAGTGAAAGAAACGGCTTCTACCAAGAAACAATACTTTCGTAAAGCAGCATCAGGACTTTTATTAACCCCCCGGTTTCAACCGTTTCTCGCAATCTTATCCTTTCACTTTGATAAATCGATCGGTAATCCCGTGCGCTAAATAAATATGTTTATTTCCACGCCTGTGGATCCATCGCAATGCTAACTATACTGAAAGACATAAATCCAATCTTCCGCCAACAAAGACTCGCCAACACCAGGCCAGTCCTTACAATCTTCTCCGTCTCGTTTATCCACAGCATCTGACCTTAATTTTATTTGAGCCGCAGTAAGAGAATGGGCGGAACAATCTCGGCCACGTGGATCAATTAGCTCCTTAATTTTGTCTCGGCTAATCGATTTTACATCGGATGGAATTTGTTATCGTAAACAGCTGTAATTTTGTTTCACTAACAAACAGAAGTAAGGGTCTACAATTAGCGACACAGTGTCGTTGCTGTTCCAAGTAAAACATTAATTTATTGCCAACTGATGCCGAACTTTCTGGTCATTATTTCCAACAGAAAGTTTTCTCGGAAGGATCGTGCATGTTTGGCACATCTCGATAAATAGGAACGGTTTATCCTTGTACGGATAATTTTGTTGAATAAATAATTATATCTTACTTTCTAATTAAATAATACTCGGATGTGAATAAAGATAAATTAATAAATAATAAGCTGGCAAATTCTCGAGAAAGTAGAATGGGAAACTGTTCAGCCAATTCAAATGTAGCTTAGTTTATACGATACTTAACTTTAAATGGCTTTTTGTGTCGGCTTTATTGGCACGTGATGTTCCACACCTTTCTGTTAATTTAAATGGTTCGAAAAACTGACGATCAGTCTTTGTAACTAAACAATATGTTTAGTATCTTTTTAATCGTATTAACAACTGCATAGTGGCTATTGACTCTATTGTCATTGATCTAATGAAGTGATCAATTTTGTCCTGATCTCCCTCGTTCCATGTCATCTCTACTTGACGCTGAGGGAAAATCTGTGGAGTTGTAATAAGATCTAAAAAAACGTTATTTAATTGCTTCGTGAGAGAATTTTTAGACCACCACTTTGTTTAAGTTCTCACGAATTTTTTCAGATTGTTGATGGATTTTCTTAAAATTAATCTTGCATATGTCAATCGTAAAATAGTCGTAAAATCGCACAAAATTTATTTTAAAATATACTTATCTTAACGTTAGTTGATTTTTAACATGTATGATTTCTTTTCGAACCCTTATCGAGTGTCAGGGTGTGGTCGCACAGTGGGTTCGAAGTTTAAATGGTTGGTTTTCTACGTGTCTTTATGTAGAACTAATTGATAAAATATTCAGAAATTAAATTAAATTAATTAATGTAAGATTTAATAATTTGTACCCTGTTCTTTCATATTTTGTCTTTCAAAATTAGTAAACTTAAGTTAATGAATTGATTTTTAAATGATTGAAAATATTTGTAAATACAATGGTTTTTCCTTATGCAAACAACATCAGAATTGTAACTGTATTGAAATAATGTCTTGTATTTAATTTTGAATTGCAATAAAGTTTTTTAGACCAAATACATTAATATTTAGATTAGGGTTTCTTATAGAAAAAACTCTTAAATTAGTTTGGCAACAATGTTGAAAAAAGGAATATTTGTTTAGTTCATCTGACTGGTTGAAGTAGGATCGTTGTTGGAAATATTCTGTTTCTTAAGGGACTTAAGTCACCACCTACTTCATTTATTTCGCCAGATTTTCATTCGAATTTTTCAAATCAATATCGAAGTTCTTTTAGTTTTTTTGTACTTACTGTTTGTCAAATCAATAATTTTAATATTCGTTAAGTTCAACTTTCTTGCCAA
Organism: Aethina tumida; assembly: GCF_024364675.1. Classification (NCBI taxonomy): domain Eukaryota; kingdom Metazoa; phylum Arthropoda; class Insecta; order Coleoptera; family Nitidulidae; genus Aethina; species Aethina tumida. Next base: position 13,364,144 of record NC_065437.1, on the reverse strand, counting down.
GTGTTTAAGTTAATTTTAAATTATTCAATTTCATATTTTTATTTGTTTTGTTTTTTTTTTTGTTTTCCTTATATTTATTTGATAATATAGTTAGGTTGTTTTATCCTGAGCTTTAATTAGTCCCGTACTATAAATTTAAGAATAGTAAAACAGTGAGTAGAAATTATCCATAAATATTTCCGTTTGGTGCTAGATCTGAGTATTGAGTGTGATACATGACATTAGTTGAAGAAGATATGTTCAATGAAAACAAAGGTTAGTGATATTGAAGTTAATCATTGAATGAAAATTGTATAGTCTATTATAGATATCTTGGATAAAAAGACTTTGGTTTTACTCTGATTTAACATCTATTTAATTGAATTATCATCGGCTACCCATTACAGAGTGAGGGCTAAATTTTGTGCCAAACGCGTTCAATTGATGGTAAATCCGGAGGTCTTTCTGACAACAAATTTACAATGAAAGACTCCACATAATCATCGCAATGAGAAAAAAATCCAAAAGGCCTATAAATACTTAATACATAAATAATTGTGTCTGCATTTTAGCAGTGAGATTTGAGAAAGCCACAACATATTTTAGAAAATTTATATATCAGAAAGTATCAATGATTATAGAAGGTTTCGGATTTCTTAAACATGTGTTTACTATGCTAATAACATATTATAATTAAACATGCCGTGACTTTTAGCGTGGTATAATTAAAACCGAATTAACTTTTTGTCCTGCGTGTAAGTCGACGATAAACATGTTTACATAAAACCTGGGTTAGATGTTGACGTTGTGTTAATAACGTGGTATTTTGTCAATCTTAAAAAGTTTACTATTCAAAGGAAATTTGCCTTTTACCACAATGATTTATGTTCTTTTTGCAGAAATTCATACCTTTCGTAATATGAGTCATTAATAATTGGTTTAAGTCTTGTCGTTTGCATCTGTTGTATTTTCCACCAGTAATGTAATAGGAGTTGAAAGAACGTCCCACGTTTGCAAACTTTTTTCATTAGATAAGTTTATCGTTGCCACTTCTAATTTTTCTATTCGTAAATGCAAGTGGAAATGACAAAAGAAAAATGGTCAACGTTGACAAGGAAAATGTTTCAAATTATTTGTAGAATATAAATTTTGTGACGCATTTATTTAAATAAAAGTTGAATTGTATTATACTGTTTATAGAGAACTAAAGTTGCTGTATGTTTGACGTTAGTAAATATTTTCATAAATTGAGTATTTATGTACGACTTTATAACTTCCTGTTAGTGGTTCACCTTGTAAACAATAAACTATATACGACTTTCTGTAATAGAAATTCCTCTAGGGACTATAGACATAAAAATATCTCTATATTTTGGTATAAAAATCTGTAATGCATAAATATTAATAATAACTTGTCGTATTTTATTACATGCGTGGGGCAAGAAAATGAAGTAAAAATATAAAATAGATATAGTTTTAGTTAATAACAATTACTTTATGAGTAAGACAAAAATGAGAATGTATATGAACTAAAATATGTTAATTTTCATTAAAATTTAACATTGTTTAAATTTTAATTAGTTCAATTGCAAAAGTAAATAACATTTAATTTAATTTAATTTAATATAAATAATTTCCACAGAAAATTGAAATCAAATTTGATAAACTGCTCAAATAAATAATGCGTGACAGATGTGTAAACACAAAATTAATAAAAGGCAAACGTTAAAAATATACAGAACACAAAAACAAATGTTGTGTAAATCGATCCCTGAAATTGAAACCATTAGTATACATTTACATGACTGAAATGTTTGTTTTGTGCGTGTACATTTGCTCTGTTTGCGCAGCATCTTGGAACATTAATATTCATTTATCACAGCGGATAATATGTACATAATTTAAATTAAAATGCGAAAAAATTTTGTTAAAAAACCCCACTTGGAATATTTCAATTATTTTGAATTTAATTAGAATATTTATTAAGACCTAAGGAAAAATTGTAATTATTTCTTGGTAATTAATGAAATGGAAAAAAATGGATTTCAAGTTAATTTTAGTAAATGGTGAAATGTTAAAAAAATGTTCTTTGTTAATTAAGAGTTGACTGAAAGTATTTACGTAATAAATTAATACATTATTATTAAATTAATTACATTAAATTAATTTTTTTTTATTTTTTGTAGCATTAAGATTCTTTCAGTGGATTATGAAGAGCGAACATTTTGTGCTATTAAACAAACTTCTGGTACCTTGCAAAAGATAGATATGGCCAATTTACTACAACAGTATTTCATATGTTTATATGTTGTGTTGTAACTGAATCTGAAAGAAATAAACTCCTTTTTGTTTTTCAATTTCCTTTTTTATTTGTCATTAAAAGAACTATCTCAATGAGCAAGATCAGAATCCAATATATGTACAATATATTCAAGTTGTTCAGTAAGGAAAGAGTTCATGAATATTGCTAATCCTTCTTTTATCGAAGCCAAGAAAGTTACATTAAATCCTCTCCATACAAATCTTGACCCAATAAAAAAGTTGAAAACTATTAATAACCCTTCATTTCAAACTTTTATCATTCTTTTTCCGGAACATTTTTTCTGAATTATAAAATAACATTTGTTTTTAGACCCTTAAATACGTAAGCTGATGCAGAAAGTTGACGAATTTAGAAATTAATGAAAATGGTGCACGATCTTTGTTGTCATGTAAGGCTGTTGTTCATGGTTCAAGTGAATTGATAATTATGTAAAAATTGTTAAGAAATTTCTACTTCTAAAAGGAATATGCAGTAAAGTAATGTGAACTCTTAAAACATGTTAATTTTCTAATGTTGTTTAAAGCTCTATTGTAAAAACTAACATTTTCATATTTTGTTCCAGTGGACTTGATCATGAATAAATCGAAATCGGGCCTTCAAATTTTAAAAAGCAGGAATTATTAACAGGTTTCTAGATAAAAAACCCTCATCTACAAATGTTCTTTTGATAGTCCTGAAACTAAATTTCAGGGAGGCTTATTTCTTCCAGGTTGGCTTTTATTTGATTCAGCGATAAGAGGGGATTGTTCTTTGATATATGAGTTATCCATATATTCATTCTTCCAAGTTTTTCGAACTAACTAAATATATTTCGTATCTACTATTTGCCCTATTTATTGAGCTGTAAAATCTTAGCAGCCTCTACTTGTTTCTCTTGTTGGATATAACAGTAACAAAAGAAATAATAAACATTACGTATACTGGAATCTAATTCAAGTAGCACAAATTACTATAATTATGGCCACTACTGAGTGTTATTTACTGTGCTCTCATATAGATTACTACAATTTCGGAACTTAATATAATGATTTAAAATGTTATTTATTATAGAAATAAGGTATCAGCATTATTGGAAAAAGAGCATACTATGTGATTATTAACTTTAAAAATTTATAACGAAAATAAAACCTCCCTAAAATGTAAAAAAAGACGAAATATATATTTTTTTATTTGATTTAATATCATTTATAGCACATATTCTGTAAAAAAGGTATAATACAATTTTATAAATCGAATGCCTGATACTAAATATGGGTTCCAAACGTTTGAAAAAGAGCCAATTATACCATTAAATTGTAAAAGATATTTTTATTCGTTTCCTGTGATTCTTAATGGTTAAAAAGTATTAATGTTTCTTTGTGAATATTTAAAAAAAGGAGCTAACTTTAAAAAGTCATTAATATTTACGATTTCTTTACGGAATATTTTACCTTGTTTGTTTGGATTTTGAATTTCACAATTAGTAAACTATAGGAAAAGTCAATATAAATTTAATAACTTGTTATATGTTAATACTAGTTTAATTTATTTATAACAAATATAAATTGTACCTTTATTAATTACAGTATAACTAATAACTATTAATCAGTATGTAAATACTGGACGAGCAATTATATTAAAAGACAATTAAACAAAATGATAAATCAAACGCAGCGGAACATTAATGTGTTGGATTTATGCCAAAGTGTGAGTGAAATATTATTGTGTTGTATAGTTGTAAATCACCAGTCATAAAAAACAAGCCATTATAAGTTGCCAACTTGAGGCATAAATATATATTTCTTAAACGCAACTAAAAAAACAACCGTCATTCAAAATCACTTAACGGCCTTTTAAAAATCCACAAAGTTTGCCTAAAAATGCGCCTTCATCTGTCGGTGTAGGTGTTTGTAAGCCTGTTAAAAATTAAAATAATGTACATAAAACACAATATTTCGTAATACGCAGTCGAAAGTAATATTTTATTCCAAACGTACAACAAATAAAATCAATAAGAAAATAAATGCCAATAAAAGTTCTAAAAATGGCGAATGCGCCCTCATTTAGAAAATTGAAAGAGAACATAATTGAACGTTTGTTAATTGAAATTAATGAAACCACGTCTTTTAAAATCGCTTAACAAACTTCTCTTAACACGTATCGAAAACTTTTGTTGCCGCATTTGAATGTGGCCATATCGACAAATTAAATCCAATTAAACTCGAGAAATCCAATACGAATTCAAGAAACTCATCACTTAACGTCCGCACAGTTGTTTCAACTTTCTACAACACCTCGTTTGCGGTTAATTTAGACCCAATTCGGGTTTCACGAACTGCACACAACAAATCCAACGAACACGCCCCATATACAACGGGCGGCATGGTAAATTTATATTTACCACTAATCTTAGGCAGGTCTGACATCGCTACATTTGAAATTCTACACTCATTTATTAGCGGTGATTTATTAGGCTTACACGTTTGTTTACATGTGCACGTACCTAAAAGTTTGAGGTTTGGTGAAATTTAGTTTATAGAGTAACGTAAGTTTTTGACATGCAAAATGGGATTTTTATGTTGATTCCTGGAGGTGTTGTAAAGTAAATGTATATTTTATGTATCATATTTTTTAAGATAATACATACCCACATTACGTAATAAATTATTTAGAGTAGTTATATGAAATAAATTCTCTTCATTCAGGCGTTGACAGATAAAATTAGTCTTCAATTAAAAGAAAAAGTGGTTAGACAAAGCGCCATTAAAAATATCTTTATAATTAGAAAGATAAAAAAATTGTCTGGAGTGCGAAAGTTGGACAGTTAATTTGATAAATTACTCTATTTATAAAATTAAGGGAGATATATTACTTACACTTCAATTATTTGCTTTGAACACTTTACTCATCCTTGGATGTACTTAGAGCTATTTATGGTAATTAAAGCTAATATTTTATATTGCATTACAATCTAAATGGCAATATTTCTTTTGTTCTGAGTCTAATCAAAATTGATTTCTTGTATGGAAACATTTAATAAAAGTGAATATTTAAGATATTAATATTATTAATTTGTAAGAATATTTGTGTAATTGCATGACAATTAAAATTTCGTATTATAAAATGCAAAGACTGAAATAACATGAGGATTTCTTAAATATCTTTTGTTCCTTCGTCTCATTTTAAAGAGGAAATTATTAAGGTACATAATTTATTCATACTACATTTTTCCAACTTACCAAGTTTCATGATATTATGTAAAACGTCTGTAAAAGTTAATTATATAAATTCACTTAGTTCGTAGCCGCAAAACTATTTCAATCTTAAAATATGAAAATGCTCTATGTAATTTATATTATAACGAAATACTTTTAAATATTAAATAATATTTCAGTCGTAAAATATGTGATGTTAAACTTAACATTTTATTTTCATTATTATTATATGAATTTCACCCATAATTTTAGAATATGTCCAGTTTTAAAATAATTGATACTTGAACATTGTCCAAAAATCAGAACTTTAATAAAATGCTATGCTTAAAATCTTTTACGATATCGTTTATTTATGCTACATTGTTCCGACTTTTATACAAGTTCTTTTTAATGAAATATTTCAATTTTAAAAATTTAATTATGCTCGAGAATTTAAAATTTAATAATATATATGAATATAAATTTTATTATTATTTTAATTTTATTTAAGATAATAAATAAAGAACATTTTTATTAGAATAAAAAGAATATTATTCACATCTTTTTAAAAATGGGGAATGCGACATCAATGTTTATAAATAATGCTCAGACTTTTGAATTTGTACTGTGTGAAATAACAAAAATATTTTTTATATATACGTACAGTACGAAAAGAGTTTGATCCATCTGAATTCTGAAAGCGACATTATGTACAATAGAGACAGTATGTCTCCCACTATGGGACAGACTTCTGTCTTTGTCCTGTATGATGACTCTCTCTAAATTCAGACGGACCTAACGTTCTGTATATAACATGTACAGAAAAACGAACATTACTTACATAAAAAATTAGTGATTTAGTTCTTAGGAACTAATTTCTTACGAGTCTAAACTAGAGCCGTGGTCTGGAGGGCAAAAATTGTGTAATTTTTTCTTGATAGCCTCCATAGATAGATTTTAAAGGAATTTACGATTGTATTTTGATGACTGTATTTAGGCACTACATTTAGGTGATAATTTTGAAAAGCTTATATACTTCTGAAAAAATATTTGAAAATACTGAATATGAGAATTCTTAACAATATTTTATGCTCTCAAATATAAATATGTAAAATGTTTCAGTATATTATTATTTATAATTGTCATTTGGAAATACGTCGATTTTAAAAATATATAGAAGTTACAGAACTTTAATTTCAAATCGAATTTATTTTTGGGAACAAACACAATTCAATAAGAAAATTGAATATTTAAAGTTTGTGGGAACAAAACAGCAGTTTATGAAAACAAAAAAACTGTACTCCTTTAAAATAATGGCGAATCCGCAACCACTATTTTAATGCATAAATTCTTGAATATGTACTATGTAGTGTATGTACTATTATCCATTTAAGTAAAATTTGTAAAAAATATTTGGATAAAATGATCTTCGATGATTTAGTCTAATTCCGATGCTTTGATTTATATTTATGAAAATGGAATTTTATACATTTTAAAAAATGGCGAATGCGACATCATGTTTTTTACGCTTAATTTTAATACTGTATATCATATATAAAATTTAAAAATATATATATTATTTCCATAAAATGATTATTGGTGATGTAGTTGATTTTCGATGCTTATAATAAATTAGTTGCAGTGGCGTTGAGAGTAATTTTTACGGGAAAGTCCAATTCGAAGAGAATATTTTGGCAGTAAATTTGATAAATCGAATTTATAAGATATTTTCCATGTATTCTGATGACTCCAAATACTACATATAAATAATGATTTATGAGGAATTCTTACTTCTAATTCGTACTTCAAATTTTGTAAAATGCATCTAGATATATTTTTTTCTTTTTTTAATTCACATTTCACATTGTAAGTACTTTAAACATACAGATATGACACAATATTTAAACTTAAATAAGAATTTTTCAGATTTTTTAAATAAGAACGAAAGCATCATCAAATTTTATGGTAAAAAAATTTAGAATTTTGTCAGATAACAAACATGTATATTTAGTTGGATCTCAATAATTCGAAGAGTGGAAATGAAGTGTAATTATTACTTGATTATGGTCTTGATAAATTGAACAAAATATTTTGGCAGTAAATTAGATATGTCGAAGAGATTTTCGTTACATTTTGATAACTGTTTGCAATCAGGCATTACATTTAATAATACAAAAAATTTTTGAAAGAATATTAACATCACAAAGTTTATCAATTTTAAAGAGGGGTTATATTAATCGGACTAATGATTGACATCAGAAAGGTATAAAGTATAGAAGATATATCAAAGAAAGCTCTTTTCTTTGATATTAAGTTTATCGACTTCTGTGCAGTCGTTTGAAATTACAGAGTTTTATCTTTCTCAACGTTTACTGTATTATTACCCCTTTATTTTGAATATATTAAAATAAAAAAAATATGGCAAATATTCTCATTATATGATTGTTTAAAATGTCATAAATTAAATACATAAAAAACTGATTTTTTTTATTGTGTCTGTGTGTCTGTGAATTATTTTATTCTTTTATATTAGGCAATCCTGACAAATCACGATTCGAATCATTTAATACTTTTACATTTTTTAACAAATATGTAAAATCTAGCAAACAGCAAGTATGACGAACGCGCCTTTAAACCGTGAATAAACTAGGACTTGAACACAAAATGCAACGTGTTCGTGACACGAAATTTTCATTAAATAACGAGAGAATATTGACCGTACAGATTAGTTGAGCCCCACGGAAACACCTACCACGTTCATCATAAATTACCTAACAGCCACATTGGTTATGATAATTTAATTAATCTAAGTGTATTTGCGATGACCACGATTTACTACATTTGCGGCTACGTTTGCTAACGGAAAATGTAGACTTGTACATGGCCAGTAGCCACGTGTTTCCTGACAAAAATAACACACAACAACAACAACAACAATACTCATTATGCATGTGTGACTAAGATAAATAACACTTGGATATATTACAGTTTGCACGGAATCCAATAAATTGAAAACGGAGACGGATAATACGACGACGAGCACACAAATGCTTTTGCATACACGCTTTTTTTTGTATTCAATCAATTCTTTTGAATTGCCGGTAAGAATTCTATCTAAAACTGGGTCTTGTAACAAGTTTATCGTAGGTTTATGACTGCGGAACACGCGTACCGTAACGTCATTTAAAACCACCAATAACGACATTGAACAACACATGCCGTTGTGATATGTATTCGATACGGTTTTACCGCACACAAAAGATTGCTTTGGAAAACACATTGAATGCGGATATTTATAAATTTCTGGGGTATTGTGAATTTAAGAAATTTCTCTGGAAAATATTCTTACATAAACGGAGGGCGGGTTAATATAATTGAGTTGTTGTTTTTGTGAAAGGTGGTCCTGAACTTTTCCATTTATTCATTTTTAAAACACTCCCCAACAATAATGGAAACGCCTCAATCTGGTTATTTAGTTTTCTTTTCAACGTTTTAAATACAGTTCCTCATCATTATGTATTAAAGCTGAAACAAAACCGAAGAAACAAGATTAATTGGAACCAAACAAATTACTTGCTTGTGACTTTTATTCGTGATGCATCCTTTTGCATTGGCAATAATAAATTCGTGGCAGTAGTTTTGGTATTGTTCAACTTTGGAACGTTCAATCGGTGTGGACTAAGTTAAAACCTGGTCGGGTGGAAAGTTTGGCAATACATAAAACATGCAATCCCAAAAAGCTGATGTGCGTCAACAAATTCATAGAGGTATGTTTTGTAATGTGAGCTCATAAATGTTATGAATAGATGTTACGAGCTTTACATGAATTAAAATAATTTTATTATAACAAAACATGACATTCTATTCGTGCTATTAAATAAAATTTTATTTAATGAAATTATTCAACTAAATAAAATATTATATATTTTTGAAATTAATAAGTTTAAAAAATTAATAAATGAGCAGAATGGATATGGGATTTTCCTGCAATATTCTACAAATGTTTTACATTTTATTTTCCTACAAATATATTTTCTCACTAAATACTGTAATATCTCTGTAACTCGCACCCCCTTAACTTGAAAGATTTCCTTAAGTTTTAACCTTTTTAAGACGAAATTTCAAAGACAAACTGAAAAAAAAAAACAAAATCTCTAGTACCAAGTGAATTGTGTTTGCCGTGTAATAAAAAAAGCCTGGTTTGAACAATTATTTTTTACGTCAAAACAGAAAAGATTAATTTATTATTGATAACGCTGATTTATAGCCATTTTGCCTTTCATATCCCATCATACTTTTCCTATAAATTTTGGTTTACTAAACATAAATCACACGTTTTTGAATTTTTTATTTTGAATAAACGATTTGGCCAAACAAATTAAAGTTAAATGAATATTCTAAAATTTTCGTTCATATAGTTTTGTGATAAATCCAGTACTTTAATTGCCAATTTAATTTCAGATATTATGTTGGAAATCACAAACTCCACCTTCAATCACAAAATCCATGATATTATCGCACCAAGTTTGATGAAATCGTTCTTCATATTCGTCACTCCCGACACCCAAATTGGCCTGACAAAAATTTAAGTAGTTAATCATCAAAATCCTTGATAAAAAACTGAAAAAATAGGAACATCAAAATCATATTTTTTATAGTATTTTAAAGGTTACTTTACTGATTAATTAAAAAAATTTAAATAGTACCTGTTAAAAATGGATGTAACAGTGGATAAAATAAATTATATGAACATAATAAACTTATTCTTAGAATTTGTTTAATAGTAATTGATTGATTGCGCATTCGCCATTTTTAACACCAGTTGTAAAAATGGTGGATGCGAACAAAAAACTTAATTAAAATATTCAAATGAATTAGGATAAGATATTTGAAAACATAAAAATAATTGTCTTTTGGATGTAGTTGTAATTATACAATTTGTTTGCGCATTCACGATGTTTAAACATTAAAATCATATTTTTATAGTATTTTAAAGGTTACTTTACTTTATTAAAAATGGATGTAACAGTGGATAAAATAAATTGCTTTTAATGTAATAAACTTATTCTTAGAATTTGTTTAATAGTAATTAATTACAGTAGAAACTCTTTTTTCACAGGGTATATGTTCTGTAAGTAGGCCACGAATACAGAAACCGTGAATATGGAAAGGTAATTTATATGGGAATATAGGGGATAAGTTTCTAGGTGACAAAATAAAGAAAAAATATATATAAAAAAAATCAATTTAATTGAGGTTTTTAACCATATTGATTAATTATTATCTTCAGGCTTAGGTAATGGCTTAAAGAATTTTGTAATTTTTTCTTGCTTGGCAGTTTTTAGAAGCTCTTTCAATTCAGACGGATATTCAGCAGAAGCATTAGCAAATTTACCTCTTAAAAATAAGACTTCATTCCATACACGGATCAATTTTCATTTCATTTTTTGGTTGCGGTCTTCGATCCATAATGATAACACCACAATTTTAGCTGAGGGTGAAGTTGAAGCTACAGACGACCTTATTTTATCTTCGGATTTTTTTATTGATCAATTACTCGATCATAGTTTTTTAACGAATGGAAAGTTGCATACGCAAAGCGGCTCTTACCAAAGGATGGAACTGTTTGTTTAAATTTTCATAATCAACCGAACGCGGCGAAGGCGGCTTATGTCAAATGTGGAAAAAATACAGCATCGATATTATTTAAAAACATACTTCTGGCATAGTTGTAATAAGGTCTATTTTACTTTTTTATTAGTATTATAAGTATTGTTAAAATTAATAATCACAATGATGCTAACAATGTTAAAAATCAAGTACATTAAAATTTAAGTAAACACAAATACTATCCATAAATAATATTGTATTGATTGTATATTAATTGTTATTACAATTGAATTGTATTTATATTTTATCATGATCTTATACAGCCCGTAATATATTTAAATAATAAAAAACCATATAAACATGCATAAAATTGTTGCTCAGAGTGTCAATAGATGTGAAAACCAGATTGATGTTGATAAATTTAACATTATGAATTTCTCAAATTTTAATACTAAAAGTTTTCAGTTCTATCAGAGGAATGTCGATAATGAATTTTCACCAACAAATAAAAGCCATGGAGCAACAGTGTCACAGTTTTTGGGATACAACCAAGAAGAGAGATTACATTTTCTATTCACAAACGAGAAACAAATTACAGAAGCAATAATAGACAAAAAAGGAGCCGGAAATTTATAAAATAATATTTTATTATACTTTTAAAGTATATAAATACAATTTCAATCGTATGTATACATACATACGAGAAAAAACGTAAACGTAAAAATTGAAATAAAACTGAATTTTTGTCTACCTCTAATTTTAATTTCTGTTACTTCCAAAATGATACATGAGATCCAAATATCAATTTTTTAACCAATTGTCACAAAACAATTACGTACAATAAATAAAAAAATATTTAATATTAAATTTAACTACGAGAATAAGTGTTGAATGATTGTATTTCCAATTCATCGATGTAAGCTTGTAAAACAGATTGATTCGACAGAGACAAATAACCGGTCACATTTAATCGAAGAAAATGCCCATTAAGTAAATATCAATTAATCAGCGATATCTCCATTAGAAACCCACACTTTGTTCGGATTATTTATTTTGAGCGTACGCATGGATCGGATGTAATTGTACGCCATCAAACGTCACGTCATGGATTATTTTATAACGTCCATCGAAATGAATTAGCACATCGCGAAATCAAGGAAAACCTGGTTGATTGAAACCGTTCCGATTAAATTTCAAACGATAATAAATGCGCGTCTGTCTGCGAACTTTATCCATTAGCGTCAGATTGATATTGTGCAAGTGGAAATTATATTTAAGGCCATTAACAAGTTGGTGTCTGATAATTTAGGTATATTGGATGAGGTTATGGTCCTCTGTTGTGGCATTACATCTAGAACATGAATTTAAAGGCGATAATAATTACATATCTACAATTATTGTCAAAATTCAACACAATTAGTAAAGTGTATTAAATTAATATTTGGACGTCACACCAATAGGATTTGTAACAGACAAGCAAAAATAGATAAAAATAACTCAATCGATAGTAATCACTTTTGTTCGGCAAAAAATCCATAAACGAATTAACAGGTTATGCAATAATTTTCATAGCACGCTTGAAATAAAACATAATTATTGTTCAGTACGCTTTTAATTAAACGTTAATAATAGTTTCATAAAATACTAACGCAATTTAAATGAACTTGTTTGATGATGTTTCATAGTGTCATTTAGTTTTCTCTTGTTACATTTCACAGAAGTAATATTAGCGAGTTTGTATTCAAACACCAAGCTGATATGATCGTCAAAGTTTCCAACAAAATAGGCAAAAGTGGCAATATAACGGGCGTTACATGTGTTACATGCCTTCATAATTCGCTTTAGGGTTACATTATTAAAGTTGTTTAGGTCTCACCATTTAAACGAATTTAAGCTATGGGATATTACATATTTTTTATTATAATTATTATTATTCATTATTATTTTAATATTATGTCTGTGATAAAAATATTTATTAATTTTTTAATTAAATTTGTGTAGTTTATAAATGTGTATTTCCCGTAAAACAAATTATGACTATAAATTTACAAATATACTGGTTTTCATAAAAAATTGAACACTTAAAATTTGATGAACAATTTTAATGAAATTTTTAGAATAAATACTTGGTAAGATATACAAATGATTAAAATGTTAAAAAAAACCGCAATAGCTGTTCAAGTAATATGTAATACCGCCCAACAATGTGCTAAAATATGGTACCACACCTTCAACGTCTGAATAATTCAATATTTTAACAAGATAACGCCCGCCCCCACACGCCCAGAATCATAAGATAGTTTCTCCAAAAAGCCAGTGCTTGGAACGAAATAATGCAGTATGCCTAACCGAATACAAGAGCATATTCGAAATGGTAGCGGAACCACACATTATTAAATAAGTCGAACATTTTCCATTGCAATGTAACCAAATTGTAATAATAGTATATCTTAATAATTTGTACTTATTCTGAAAATTTCATTTCTCAACAAATTGAAAGTTATCAGATTAACTCGTAAAATTTCTATATTTAAACAAGTGAATTAAAATAAATTCGGCAGTATTTTCATTTATAGCTAATCCTAATTGAATGATTTCAAAAACTTTTAAAATTTCCTTTCAGGAAATGTTTCCCCTTAGAATTTCTTCTGTATTAGTTTCATCAGATTTTTCCTCAAGCTCGCCTTGACTACATTAACAATAAATTCTTTATAAGGCTTTATAAATTTACAAAATCAATCATTGTCGTTGCATCTGTTAGTTTGCAAGTTTAAACATTTATTGAATGACTTTTATGATATTTTTTTTAATTGAGCTATTGGAATTTCATCTCAAATAAAGCTTTTTGAAAACAATTGTGGAATAATCCAGAAGTCTGGTTTATATCCACATTTCTTATGATGGCATCAATATTAACGTAGTTGAGAAGACTTACTTTGGAAATGGAAGAATGAGTTTCGAAACTGTTTAGCATTTTTCCAAAGATTTATTATACCGTGACACGTTGAAGACTTCTAACATTTAAAAGAAATAAATTTGATGCCAAAAATTGACTTGATATTGAAGAATTTGTTAGTCAATTTGTTCTTAAAAGTTTTAATTAATGAGGTTAAAATTCACGGGAATAAAAAGGAACAAGAGTTAATCTCAACTTAGAAAACTTAGTTTTAAGGTTTGCATTATATAAGAAAAATGAGTATTTCATTTAAAGTAAAACTTCCATTCCCTATAAAGCTTTATTCTTCTAGGGTAAATATTTATCGAACCTTTTTCATTACGTAATTGAATTATAATATTTTTACCTTGATAAACAATAATATAGTCGTTTCATAATGCATAAAAATTTTCCAGAATTTTTTTTGATAATCGAGACAACACTTCTTGAAATAACTTACACAAAACACAGTAGTAAAAAATTCATCATTTTTATCATCTCACAAACCATAAAGGGCTCTTTATTACGAACAAAAAAATATTGTCGGTTGCCATCCCAACTTAATATCTCAATAAAACAGAATTTATTAAGCCAGTTTACCTTTACGCATTAAACGCTGGTGTTAATTAAGTAAATCAAATGATCTGCTCCAAATTACCTCCATCAAAATAATTGAACAGTCTGCATATTCAAAAGCTGAAGCTTAATTATCGCGATGTTTTTTAGACGTAATAAACTTCTGTACTAAATACTAGCTACAGATTTTTGATAAAATTATGTAACTATGGCAATTAATGTCCATTAACGTGAGCTTAAAATTCATTATAACTTTGTTTCTCTAGGAAGATATTAAATTTTTTAGACGGAGCAAATTACTAATAAATATTGTTTAAGCACTGCGTCCCAGCTCGGGGATGATGAATATGTATTAATTTGCAAACAATTTTATTATCTTTAGTATTAAACAGCACTGTGACGATAAAACATTATTTTCATAATAGAATGACACACAAATGCCTCAATAAATTCTTTCAGTTATATATACTATTTGATTCGATCGTAGAATCTCGACATCGTTGAAATTAGCAAAGACGCTTTATTATTCAGACAGATGTTAAACTCGTGCCGTTTTGGTTTAGTGCGTCCTCTTATTTCTAGGAAATGGCAATTATAGGAAGTAGAATACAAGTATGTGAATCTCCGTTACCCTCAAACATAACAAGTGTTTAAATCATTCAAGGAATTCCCAATATGTGTAAGTTCTTTGTAACACTTTACTATTCTAGATAAAAGTAACGGAGACTTTAATTAAAAATTTTACGGCGAATTGCAAACGTTTAATTGAATCCATTTAACTTAAACGAGTCGCACTTAAGAAGGAGCACATATTGTGTTGAATGTTCTTATCTATTTCGCGCTCAGTTCACAAAATGAAGTCGGTAGGATGGGACCCCCCATTTTACAAAGGTGCAATTGTCACGTGAATTATTAACTACTTGTTGAAATAAAATATATATGCAGATACTCAGGATCAAAAGCTTTTATTACAGTGCTGTAAGGAATTTGATTGAAGAGTAGACAGTAATAAGTTTAGAGGATGTTCTTTGTATAGATCTACAATGGCAACTTGATAATTTGGAATTTACAAGATATACTTCATGTGAAGAGGCAGCGAATTTGAGTGAGAACTCAACTTATAAATAAAGTTTGGGGAAAACAAATGTTTAATTTCACTTATTTGGTTTTATATAATTATTTATTATAATTTATTTTAATTAGATTAAAATTTAATATGTGAAGTTTAAAGGTATTTAATTTTACCTTTTTCATTTCTGTCTGTCTAGTTGAATAACGTCCTTTACAATTACTGTTTATTATAAGATATAATATATTACAAGAATAACTTTACATAATGCTAAAACGAAGCTTTATAACTTTAACAAAATACTTGTCATATTATCTTCTCGTCTATAAACTTAAAAACTTTACAAACTCGAGAACAAAGTGATCGACGTCAATCTTGCACTTGATTCTAAATGTGAAATTTGCTGTTCAAATAAAATTATATTTATCTTTTTATATTCCTCAGAGAAGCACCCTTTGAAAGAAACTTCATTTAAAGTTTCCGACATTCTGGAAACGAGGATCGTTCGAATAACTAACTCATTATGAATTACAAAAGTAACGATTTAGCAGAACAAACACGCAGTATTGACTTGTAATTTATTTTTTAATTGGAATATCATGCTTAAATTGCTTTATTGTCGAGTTATGTTGTAATGACAGTTATTTTATGAATGCCCAATTCATATATTTCTTTGATAATTATTGGAAAAGTAAATATGATATAAATAATTACTATATTTTTTAAGTATTGGGAATAAATAATATTTCTCTAATAACCACATCAAATATGGATGTCCTCTATTTAAAATAAAATACTTTTCAGAATGTGTTAATATATTTAATTAATAAAACTTCAAATTATCTTAACCAAAATATCTATTTAACGCAAGAATTTTTCAATATAATTCTGTAAATGTGATATATAGTAAAAAACATATAACCATTGTAAGAGTTTGGGGTATTCACTTTTTTCTATATATTTTTTTATTTAGGAACTGAGAAAAATTGAAGGAAGAAAAGAGGAGATTTCATTTTTGTTTATGCCTCCCACGCAAACACTCTCCCGAGTATTTCCATTTCTATTAAAAAGAAACTTTTTACTGCTTCAGGATTTTCAACAAAAATGTATACAATAAATAAGTAATATTTACAAATAGTGACAAAAAATTGACGGAAACAACAACAATGAAATAACACAGGTGGATGTGCATTTATTCTAGGTATTTATACATTTATTCTAGGTATTTATCAGCAGTCAATAATTTGAAGAGTTGTTGTTTCAGCTAAACTAATGATAAGCACTTTTCTCCAAATATACGTTTCATGAACAGACTTGGTTATGTAATAAGACCTAGAAACCGTTATTTAATGACTTCGTGGGAGAGAAGATTTTTAATGGATCTTCTTAAAATTAATCTTGCATATGTTAATCGTGAAATAGTCGCAAAATCGCACAATTTTTTTTTAATATACTTATCTATATTCTATACGTTAGTTGATCTATATATTAGTTGATTTTTAATATGTGTGATTTCTTTTCGAAACCTTATCGAGTGTCAGGGTGTGACGCAAAGTGGGTTCGAAGTTTAAATGGTTGGATTTCTACGTGTCTTTGTATAGAACTAATTAATAAAATATTCAGAAGTTAAATTAAATTAATTAATGGAAGATTTAATAATTTACCCCAATATAAAATTTTAGAGAATTGTAATTCTGTTCTTTCATTTTTTTTGTCTTTCAAAATTAATAAACTGAAGTTAATGAATTAATTTTTAAATGATTGAAAATATTTGTAAGTACAATGGTGTTTCCTTATGTAAACAACATCAGAATTGTAATTGTATTGAAATAATGTAGTGTATTTTATTCTGAAAGTTTTTTTAAACCAAGTACATTATTATTTAGATTAGGGTTTCTTATAGAAAAACTCTTAAATTAGTTTGGCAATAATGTTGAGAAAAGGAACATTTGTTTAGTTCATCTGATTGGTTGAAGTAGGATCGTTGTTGGAGACATTCTGTTTCTTAAGGGACTTAAGTCACCACCTATTACATCCCCTAGAATCCGAGTTTATAAAATCTCAGGGATTCATTTATTTCTCCAAATTTTACTAGAATTTTTCAAGTGTCAAAATCGAAGTTCTTTTAGTTTTTTTTTTACTTACTATTTGTCGCATCAATGGTTATGATATTCGTTAAGTTCAACCTTTTTGCCAAGTGTTTAAGTTAATTTTAAATCATTCAATTTCAAATTTTTATTTGTTATGTTTTTGTTTTTCTTATACTTATTTGTTAAGTTGTTTTAACCTGAGTTTTAATTAGACCCGTACTATAAATTTAAGAACAGTAAAACAGTGAGTAGAAATTATCGAATATTTCGGTTTGGTGCAAGATATGAGTATTGAGTGTGATACATCACATTAGTTGAAGAAGTTCTATTCAACGAAAACAAAGGTTAATTGAAATTAATTATTGAATGAGGATTGTATAGTCTAACATAGATATCTCTCTTTCAAAAAATCTTTGGTTTTATCGATATATTTAATTAAATTAATTATCACCTTACAGTTATTTCAAAAATTAAGTGCATACTCTAAAAATAAAAATATTATTTATTTTAATATTTTATATAATATGTTAAATAAAGTCACAATCCTTACACACAGTAATTAGAAATAATCAACTTATAGTAATAAAAGGCAGGCCGAATGTAATTAAAGAAAAATAGGCAGGAATAAAAGCAGTCCTGGGCTTTGGACACAGAAAAATATTACATCTTATTGTGTGACTTCAAAAATGTCATCAGTTCTAATTAAAACTCTTTGTAGAATTCTTACTAGACCTGACTGAAAAGTGAGGTGAAAATATATGAGTGGAAATAGAGAATAGATGTGGTTCATGATTATCTCTTCTATAGTGAGCCTGTATCACTCCATAGGCTAAACTGTTAGTTATTTCAATAAAAAAGCAATTTCATTTAAATCATTATTAACCATAACAGCCGGTTTAAATGGAATTTGGTTTTCTACCAAAGTATCTAACGGTTTGGTTGGTATAAAAGTCATACCTGTTGGTTTATGAATTAGCCAATAGTTCGACACAGTTAAATTTTTCAAAAAACATGTATACCTTATAATAAGAACTTACCCCAAGATCCACGTACATGATGTAGATGGGATATGGTAAAACCAAACACACGGATGTAAGCCACGTGCCGACGATGCAGACGAAGGCGGGCAATCTCGGCTTCGTGGGCCGTCGCACATATCTGTACCTGTCCCAAAATATTAACAGGAACGTCAGCGTGGTGGTGTGTAATGGAATATCCTGGAACAGATGAGGATTAATTGTGCGAGACGAGCGTGCAAGTATACTTATAAGAATTCATTGGATCCCGTGACGTGCGAAAGATGCGAACGTTTCGACGTAGAGTGGTATGGGCTTGGGTAATCTCCGGGGATGCTTTTTTCTGGTCGCGTCGGTAATAGCGTGAATAAATTTCACGGTCGAGAAGTTTATTTAAGATGGCCTTATCTGTGATTATGGTGGTCTTTCAAAAATTCTTTGGCATTTCGCCTCTAAATGTAAGTGCGGTTAATTTGTTATAATCTATTTTCAAAAAAAAAAAAATATGTTAAATGCACCATTATTGATCATCATTAAGTTTTTTAGGTAACTTTTTAAAGTATTATGGTTTCAAATATTTTACTTAATAGAAACTTTCAAAAAACTGATATTTTCTTATTGTATAAAATGTTACATTTATTTTTCTAAATTGCGCTGGACATAAATAAGGCAACTTTAATTTTGAAAAATATTCTTATTGAACAAATGTGTAACGTTTAATAACTTAATACTTAGTATAATATCCTTTCTGTTTTACAATTTCAGCATATCTCCGAAGCGTAGACTTGACCAATTTCCAAATATATGGCATGCCTATATTCTTCTAAGCTTATTAAATTGCTGTAACGAGTTCGTTTAAATTTTTTGTAGAAATTGGTTATCAACTTGATCCCACATGTTTTCTGCAGGGTTAGTATCGACCAAGGCAAAATATTAATGAGTTAATCTTGTAACCAATTCGTCAAAATTTTGGATTTATGTTTAGAATTGTTATTGTGTTGAAATACATTAATGATGAAGGATGTCTATCAGAAGTTGAGAAGCATTCCCATACCATAATTAAACAAACGTCCTGTTTCACAGTGGATATATAACGTTTTATATAGTCTTGTCCCTATAGGACATCTAACATAAGTTAAACCGCTATTTGTAATTAAACGTAGTCTTATCACTAAAAACTACTCATCACCGCCCTTTTGTGGTCCAGTGAACGTGATCCTAAATAAATTGAAATCGAGCCTCCACATTCTTAATAGCAAGAAGGTCTTCTTTACAGGTCTGTAGCCATACAAAACCTCATGCACTAATCTTCTTCATACAGTTCTTAAAATATATTTCATTAAGTCTCATTTCCTTCAGGTTAGCTTTAATTTGAGTTGGCGATAAGAATTATTTACTTCTTTATTATTAGAATAATATATTTATCAATTATTTCAAGTTTTGTGAACCATCTGAATATTTTTTATATAATTATTATTATTATTTTCCTGCAATTTTTTATTAATACAGGAAATAATTGACTTGAAAAAGTTTAAGTTCCCTTAATGAAAAAATATGTTCTGTTTGTACAGAAGAGACAATTTTAAATTACTTTAATCCCTTTGCCAACAAAATACATTAATTTTTGTCATGTAAGTACACCATGGAAATTTCGGACTCAAAATGATTTAAAACAACAAAGACATAGTTAAATATTTCCAAGATTTTTTTTAACACACTTTTGTATAAATTAATCTGATCCCAGACACAAAAATATTTAAAAAGCGTGAAAATAAAGAAGCAATCAAATATTATGTTTAATTATTATTCGATTAAATGCCTTTTTGACGAGTTCAATGTATCTGGAAATCGAAATCAAACCAATCAAGAAAAAAGAAGATTAAAAATTTTCACCACAAAGTAAAAACTTCTCTGGTTGTTAATATAAAAAACTTTTGAAGGTCGACAATTTAACTCAAATGATTAACTTGTATTATTTATTTTACTGAACCCGCAGATAATCCTCTAAAAAGTTTTTCTTTCACATAACTCTTGAGTATTTTCTCAGCTGAATCGGACACCCTAAGGAATTAATCCTCCCCGGGACAATCCGGCCAATCAGTAACTTCATGGAATAAGTAATACTTTTTCGATGTCGATTTAGGAGTTGTTACGACTTGTCTGTACACACACACAATAATAATTTACTGGCGCATCCGCCAAAACTTTAACATCATAATTAAGAATTATATTTTAAGTTTATGCTAATACACGTAATATAATACAGTAAGTTGCATTGCCATTTTTGTGTCGTCTGTCAATGTAAATTCTCATTCAGTAGACGCGTATCTATTTAAAACGCGTGACATGCACTGTTGCATTTTGTCACGTAGTTTTTCGGCCGTAAATATACGAAATAAACACCAAAAAGTTGAATATAGGCGACGGAATTTTTTGATGCGGCAAAACAGGGCACGTTAAAAAATTTTCTTGAATAAAAAGCTTGAATAAATATTACTCCCAAATACAATTCATATATTTCATATTAGTTTAATCAATTATATAGAAGACAAAAATATATTTTTTAACTACTATTAGTCTCTGTATTAAGGTCAAACGAGTAGGGAAGGAAGTTCATTTTTCTTTTTTATTATACCTTTTTTCTAATTAAAAACGTCTATTGCACGACGACAAAATAAAGTGATAACACCCTCAGTAACTTAGTAAAAAATGTCATCAAACAATTAGTGTTTAACAATATCAGTTTACTAGTACTTGATATAATTAATAAAAAATAGGGGCACGTTGGTGAAAATAAATTCGCAACATGAAACCAATTTGTTAATTATTCATTTTAATTTTATATTTAGAGCTTTGGTCTCTTTGATCATGTTATTCCATGGGCGTGTGAAAGAGTAATTTTTGTTTTTAGTTCCACTAATCTGTATAGTATATTTGAAAGCTTTTATTATTTTTTAATTAGTTTAATTGTGTTGTTCATTTATTTATTTTCGAGTTTAAAAGTCAGCTTAAAGCAGCACTTATAAGTGGCAATGAATTGAAGATAAATAACATCATTGTCGACTGGAAATATGTACCAATAAGAAAGGCACCACCTAAATCATAAACAAAACTTAAAGACAATTGGGATGATAGATGTTGAATCATTACACCGTGTGGGTGGTCAAATGTGGAGAATGTGAAGACATTAAAATGAGTATAATGACGTAAAAGGAAGAAATCCAGGCCGCAGAAGTATAACTACCCCGGTACAAGACCGCCTTTTGCTTTTGTAAACTCGGAGACACTTGGAAATAACAGCTCCCGAGGTAAGACAAGCCCAAATTCCACTTTCCAGCAGGATAACGCAAGGTCACATATTGCGAGAATCGTTCGATCAGCATTCGAAGAAAATAACACAAGCGTTTTACATGCCCAGCAAAATCCCCAGACCTTAATCCAATAGGAAAATTATGAAAAGAAAACTTTTAAATCAATTATGGAGAGCAGCAGGAGCTAATTTTGACGGTATAGGAGGTGTGACAAAATCTGGACAAAATCTACTCAATAGGCTGTTCCCTAGACACTGGTCTATTTCAAATTTTAAAATAATTCATTTAAATAAAAAAGTAATAAAAATTGGCAGTTATAGAGACTGCCGATAGAAGTAAAAACTTAGAACTTTGCATAATTGTCATCATAAATTTCAACAATACTTAGGCTGTTTGTACTTTCAATTATTTCATTTTGTTCTAAAAAAGATACAATAGGGCTTTGGTAACTAAAGTAAGAAATGAAAATGTGGCATCCATTGTCGTTTTATGTTTTGTAGTGCTGAGTTTTCGATCATTGGACATATTTAAAAAAAAATTTTCACTAAATCCATTCTACAGATATACTGGTATAAGCATGTCGGTGACGCGAACGCACGAGATATCACCCATCCAAAATGTGTCTGAGGCGCACACCACACTGTGCGTGCGCCTGTCATGAACATGTCGGGGACGCGAATCCATAAGATGTTCTCCTACCGAAAAGTGCCCAATGCGGCTAAAGAAATTTTTACTTCAAAAATTAAAATATTTAATTTAAAATTAAAAATTAGTGAACCAAAAAAAAAAGGAAAATTCGAATTTTTAAATTGGAATTCTCGGTGTATCTACTTTCATCATTGTACAATTTTTTACGTAATACTATGTTTAATACAAAAATTGATATATTCTTTATTTCAAAGGAACTAAATTATTGTCTCATGGCATAGAGTTAATTATATACCACTGGCAAGAAAACTGTTGATAATAATAGTTCTTATTTTGTTAAATAAAACTTATTTTAAGGAATAACATATTATTTTTAAGTTAAATGTTAAACTGGTAAACTACTTTTGTATTTAAGTATAGTAATTTATTTTATACATTTATTATTATACTAATAATCAATTTTCATTGTTTTAGTTTTCTAATTAAGTGAAGCACGCAGTTATGAAATTGAATATTAATTGAAACCTATAATTAAGTAATGTTTGTTAACAGTCTGTGACTAAAAATTTTAATTGAAGTTGAAATTATTGTTAATAATAAATTTAATCGTTGCATTTATAAAAATAATAATTAATTTGAACATTAACAAGCTAAATTATCTAATTCCTTGTTGATTTGTAAGTGAAGTATAGTAGAGATATGAGAATAATTACAATGACATATTAAACCATACAAGAAAAGCGGATTAATAGAATATATTAAATTGAAATAGTTATACGTGGAGCACATTGATGATCATAATTAATTAATGAAAATAGTTAATGCTATATAATATTAAATTTTCAATACCGTATAATATTAAATTAATAACTTAAAAAAGTATTAATGTTAATATTATAATATAAAAACGGGAAGTTTAAATTTCGTTTAAATTAATCAAGTTCCTCGGCTTTGGTTAAAATTAACTTACGATTCAAGTAACTTTGTACCGCAACTTTTTCAAATTCAGTTACAAAGGAAAGAGTCTTTTGTGTTAAAATTATTCTGAGTTGAAATGTAAAACACGCGTTAAATATTCTAATCGAACGAACATTATAATGTTGATTTCAAACGGAAATTTATTAACTGGAATTAATTATTCAACAACAAGCGAAATTTTGGAAAGTCATTACTTGTTCGTGTCATGGCATGTTGTAAACGTATAATTTGTAAACAATATTTAAAAGTTCCATTGGAATAACAAACTTTAATTAAGTGGTTTAATCGTTTGCTTACATAATTCATCGGAAAATATTCAGGGTTTAATAAACTCCAGATTATGGTATTCGTGAGACGAATAACTTTTAGGATTAAGGATCGTGTTAATAATAATAATAACAATATTTGGAAAATATATTTCACAGCAAGGATCACGTTCCATTATCGATTTTGAAACTTTAACTGTGGTTTTAGAAATTGGAAACCTATTTAAATATTTATTCAATTAACTGAGAATTGAGATTTAAGTATTTATTTAGTAAAATATTGTTAATCCATTATAAGTTTAGGTTAATTAAGATGGTACATAAAACTAGTAGTAAACAGTTTGTAATCCTGACGAACTTGCGCATGAATGTCCTATCACGTATTAATTTATTCAATATGCTTAATTCTGTCGGATCCAAATAATTAACGCACTGGCACAAATTCCCTCATGCAATACTTTCTCCTTAATCACTTTAATTCCAATGGTTATAACTTTACCATTTCCTTCAAGATAATCCCGATTGTTCCGGAGAAAAGGATTCTGAACCACACGATTACATTTATCTCAGTTCAGTAAATCTGTAATGTATTTTCTTAATTAAATAGTGTTTTGGACAATCAATTAATCAAGTGTTCCATTTCATTATTTCACATTAATCTAACGAGTGAGGTCATAAATAATAAATGTCAATGATAAATTCTAATGTTTCCACAATCAAAATTTGTAACGGTGTTTAGACCTTCGTTAGGGAGGTCGAAGGACTGAGTTATTAGACAATGCGAAATTTGTTTTATTGAACTCCCTTTCCATATAATTTGATTCTATATTATGTAATTCTGTAGCATACCTTAAATTTCGTAAAGGGTACAATTTAGTTCTATCTGTCTCATTTCATCAGTTTCGGTTGATTTCCTGACAATTTTCCAGTTACTTCATGTGACATCCTTATTAGATTTATACCAGCTGATATAAAACAGGTACCATGACCGTAATAGTAAGAAGATATGATTAATTTTGAGTGATTGATTGTAATTGTACAGTTCTGGAAAATACGTGCTTGGAACTGCGATAAACATTTTGTATACAGACGTAATACTTTTAAATTATTAAATATCAACTTGTATTATACATTCTTGCCCTTATTATCGTTCTATGAAAACATTGTTAAATGAATTGAATTAGTGTGATTGGTTCTAAATGATGTTACATATATTATATTTTACTGTTTAATAATAATAAGTACGGAAGCAAAAAAAAAAACTTATAGATTATGTTTGAATATTAACATTGCGAATTAATATTCCAAAAACTTATCTGAAATATCAATTATCGTTGATATATAACTATTTCATTTAATGTGAACTGTAATAATAATATAATTACATTCTTAAAGTAAATTTACTATTATTGTTTTATACTCTATTATATAAATTAACATTTCCCTCTTCTGTAAAATATTAAATTTAGTTAAATATTTAACTAAATTTCAGTAAGACCCATTTTTTCAAGGCTTACTTTAATTAGAATTACCGATAATGAATAAGATGAATTTTTCAAACTGAAATCTAATTCAAGTAGTACAGCTCATATTTTTAATACATTTTAATAAATTGGTGTAATTATGGCATCTACAGTATTTTCCATTTTAGACGTCTAAAGCATGAAAGTTTGAGAAAACTTTTTTGTGATGCACTTATATAATTCGAAAAAAAGTTTTATTCAAACGTACTTGCCTGGATGATAAAATTTATTGATTAAAAAATATTAAAAATATTCCTGATGTCAATTATGGTGGAATAATTTAATCCCAAACGAAAAATTTCCTTTTAGAAATTATTTCTTTATGTATGAAACACTTAAATTGACAAATGCTTAAGACTTTTCATTAGTAGTTATGAAATAGTTTCATTCTAGACATATGTCATGATCTTTTAAGTTAAAGAATTTTTTTAACACATTCATTAAGGAAATATAAATAATTTTAAACGGTTAAAACACAAAATTTGGAACAACGTTTTATGATGCATTTGTGTATTCTGAAGATAAATTGGAATAATTAAATTTGTTGATTTAAAACATATCACAAAAAATATTCCAGATTGTCGAATAATGAAATCCCAAACGAAGAATTTCCTTTTAGAAATGATTTATTTATGTATGAAACATTTAAATCGATAAATGCTTACGAATTTTGATTAGTAGTTATGAAACAGTTTCATTATAGACATATATCATGATCTTCAAAATTCAAGAATTAATTACACATTTATTAAGGCATAAATAATTTTAAACGGTTAAAACACTAACGAAAATTTGGACAACCTTTTTATGATGCGTTTGTGTATTCTGAAGATAAATTAGAATAAAACTCTATTACTTGGATAATTTAATTTATTGATTTAAAACATACCACAAAAAAATATTCCAGATGTCAATTATCGTCGAATAATTGTATCCCAAAAGTAGAATTTCCTTTTACAAATGATTTATTTATGTATGAACCGATTAAATTGATAAATCCTTGTGGATTTTCATTAAAAGTTGACAAATAGTTTCATTATACATATATGTTATTTTAAATTCTGTAATTTATGAAAACATAAGAAATATAAATCATTTTAGACAGTTAAAGCCCTAATGAAAATTTGCGAAAACATTTTATGATGTAATTCCGTATTCAGAAGATAAATTTGATTAAAACTTTATTACTTGGATGATTAAATTGCAAAGAAACATTTATATTGAATCTAATCACGTATATTTTATTATACACCACTTCATACAATTCTCCGAAATGCACTGATCAAGTGCACAAATAAATAAAATAATCGTAAAACACATCCGAACTATCAACGATACAAAATGCGATATTAGTCAATAAATTTTTCCGGTTAATATTTTATTTGCTTCCTCTACGGTTGATGTTTGGTTTAACGTGGCCGGCTCCGTGGAAATTTTTTGAATAAATCACCTTCGATGGATTTTCGATCCGCTCTAACCACGTACTAAATTATGTTTCTATCTTAATACGCGTTGACACATTTTTAATTAAACTGTGGTTTATATTTAGGAAGTGGGAGCCGTTTTTCAATTGGATTCCTCTTTTCACAGTCGCAAATAAAATACACTTGCGAAAGATAAAAGAATGAAATTGAAATTTAAATGCTCTTTGAAATTGTTCAAATGATTTGATTCATTCGGTAATTTGATTCATTTCGAATCAATTACAAGTTGCCTCGGCAGAGAAAGGGCCAGTGGTCGAACACGGTTCGTATTAGAAAAGCGAGTATAAATTCTACTAATAAAATTAGAACAATGAACAGCGCAATAATGATTAATTTAATTAAATTTCCAATCTAATTTCCCCCTTTAATTGTACAGTATATTTGTTTATGTGTGTATAAATACATATAGTGATAGTCAAAAATATGGAATAATTTGAAGAAATTGATTATTTTTATCAATTTCTGTTTATTGAGAATACTTTATGTTGCTTCAGAACATATTAACAAAACTGATGAGGTGGGCAATATTTTTGTCCTTTTGCATTTCAATATATTTTGAGTTTACATTTTAGACTTTACAACATATATTATTATTTATTATTATTTATTTATTATTCCCAGTAAATTGAATAAAAAATAGTTTAATTCAAACAAAATTATGAGAGATTAAACGTTATGTTGTTTTATACCCCATGAATTATTAAATTACTTAGTTCATACTGTAAAGTGTATTACATTTTGAGATAATTGCGCTGTAGACTAGAACCAAACATTTTATAAAAACAACTTACTTAACCCCAGCAACACATTAAAGGAAATCTCGAGTAACCGAAAGGGAAACACAAACGTTGAAAGAATACCAACCAAAAACTGCATTGCGCTGTTTTATACGAATTGTAAGGGTTCAATATATCAAACTGATGGATGTTTCAATGAAACCTTTTAATGTTGGGTTTTATTGCACAATAAAATATAAAGTACAGACCGTTCCTCTAACTTAGTACATCGCATGCTGTGTTTCTAAGACTCTAATCGATCAATTTATTGTCGAACAAAACTAATTGTGCTGTAAACAATTTTCTTAAATGTTTGTCGAAGATCTAGTTTCCTTAGGAAGAAACCGGAAGAGCTTATTATTGGATATTTATCATCGTAAAAGGGGCTAAAAGCCGAAGCGTATATAAATTGTACCAAGCTTATTTATTCCAAAAATGACGTCCCCAGAGAAATTCAGTTACGATCAACAAAATTTTTAAACGGAATTAAATGTAAATTTTCTATTCACAGTAACTGAATATCGATTAAATGACAGTAAAAGGCGATAATCTGCAGGAAAAAAATCGTATCTGACTTTTATAACCTTCAATTATTTTTGTTGCACCATATTTAAAAATGTACAGAGGTAACCGAACCTAAACTATTAAATTAGTAGTTATATTTCTAATTAAATTGGTGTTGTGTTAACTTAAATGTGAGACGAAAATCATTTAAACAATTTTTAAGTTAATTGAATTAGGTAACGTGATAATTAAAAAATGTTTGGAAGTTTTTAATTATGGCATTTAAACATTTATTTTCTTTATTATTTTTTACCAACCAACAAAATCAAGAGGATTCTGCTATATTTTTATAGGAATTATTCGAATATCGGTTATTGCTTAGAAATCTTATAGAATAGTTGTCTAGAATATTAAATCGAAACTGATTTACCTTCCCTCCAGTTAAAGCCTTTAATATAGTCAATGGCACAATTTTCAAAGGAGCAACAATACTGGGATTACGCTTGAATATAAATTGATAGGCATATCAGTTTCAAACGCTCCAAAGCAATTATTTTGTTAAAAGCCTAAGAACGAATCAATTAAATTAATGTCAATATCAACGGCATATTTTTACGTCCATGAAATAAGAGCATAATAAAGGATCGTATTGCAATTAAAAGTGAAAGAGAACTCGAAATTAGTGCTTTTATATGTATTCTTTGAAAATTTGACTACCCAGAGTAAAGGATTTAATTAGAGATTGGCTGAAATCACAAATCAAATAAATTAGTCCGTATTAAATAAATATCTCACTCTTCCTTTGATAATTGAGGGTCATCCTTTTTTATTATTTCCCATCGAAAATCCGACATTCCATTGTTATTGGCACATGAATTTTCCCCTTATCTTTATTATGCATCAAGAAAAGTCATTTCCGAATATATTCGCATAAAATGCGTCTTACATGCAAATTAGATACAATCTATTTCTACGAACATCTTCCATTTTCAGTACCTGTGAATAAATTTCCAAGGCTCTTGATCACGGTAAATGGATCACTTAATAAAATAACATTTCTGCGATCACCCAATTTTAATGAGCTTATCTTACATGCAATTACAGTGTCTGATGCGATGGGGGCATTGTTGTTGTCAATTGTAATTCCAAGCTCTTACTCTATAAATACGCTTTAACGCTCTCTAACTTCGCTCATTGTCAGTTGTTGTTTAGTTTATCCATCATGAAGATCGAAGTAAGTTTACATGTACATATATTTAGTTGCTTATTAGCAATTTCGAATAACATCTAATAAATATTCATTTGATTATTTGAAATAAAAGTTGGAAGATGTTACTATGAATTGAAAACAATAGTTTTTAAAAATACCTTCAGTTTCATACAATATACAATTTTATTATGCCATTTTAAATTATATACAATTGAAAATAATAAAACGAAATTTTTATGTGATCACCTGATAATATTCCCATAGGAAATAAAATAGTAATTTCTGTTGAAACAAATTTAATATATACTTTTTTTTATTTTTCAACATGTAAGGCAAATAATAATAATTTTAATTTAGAATATTGATTTTTGTAACAATATTTTTTATAAAAATTAAATATATGTCAATAAAACCTTTTGTTTTCAATAAAAGTTGAAAATTATACACCTGACACGAACAATTGTTTGTAAAATCTGAAACATTTGTATGGCTGCCATGAACATATAAATTAATATATTTGATTTGAAAATATATTTGCAATTCATAACCATTCACATTTCATTTTTATCAACATGTTTTGCTGGGAGAAAGGAAAACCCAGTAAGAATATTCGACGAAAGAAACTGTGTATTCATATTGTAAAATATTTATCAGCTTGTTCTCTATTATCAACACTAAACTAACAATACAATAGCCTCATAAAGATATGATTTCCTTTCATATTGTATTATAATAAATTAATGAATCCTTTCGAAAACTGGCACAAAGTTGGAGGGGCAATTCATTTAAGAACTTCAATAGACGTGTTTAGTTTATTTACAAGAGCAGTAAGAAAATTTAACTAACTAACAAGATACTTAGGTATTTAAGTCCAAGAAATTAATTACATTTAGATTGGGTTAGTTTCACTTGTCTATTTGGTATTTACAAGACTCGTAGGTCTGATAGATTACCACAACCTGCCTTAAGATACATCGAAATTGACTGGCGTTTCAAAGAGTGCTAGTAACTTCGTACCTTTAATCGATAATACAACAGTAAAATAAAGTCTTCTTTATTGATTTGCTGTCGTCAACATGGTTTTCGCAAGTCACTTGAAGACTATTAATATGTAGTCTCATCCAAATTTACTTACATTGTATAATGACCATAAATCTGGATTTTAAAAGTAGGTTGTAAAACTGAGTATATTGACAACAAAAGACATTGTGGCATTTTTATACTTGACTACTAAAAGTTTATAAAATGCATAGGAAAAATCCTGCTAATTAATTTCTAGTTCAATAAATCAGTTTCCTGTTTCATTATTAATACTACTGATTTTGTCATACAAATTTAGTTTAAATCCACAATATGGAATATTTATAACAGTAATAATAATTAACCAAACTATTAATAAATATTTGAAATATTTGTGATGTAAATAATATATGTTCCAATAATTCAAACAATATATTTTATTTAATTGGAGTGTGTTTGTATTATTAATTTTAAAAGCTCGTTATATTATTTATATTTATAATTAAGTATAATTAATATCAATAATTCATTGTAACATATTTATTAATAGTCCTTGGATTTTTTCCGAATCCATCATGTGAAACAAAAAATTAAAAAATTATTTCTCGGCATTAAATTGTTTGTTATAACATTACAGATTTTATTAACCGTTTGCATCACATTCCTTTCACTGGAAAGTCTGACCACAGGTGCAGGTAAGTCCGGAATTGCAAATCACACCTCTCAAACGAAATAAAACCTCCCAAACTAGTACCCGAAGATTCTGTCAAGTTTCAAAATCAACAACGGCATCGATAAACAATTTACTTGCAGTTGGAAACCCGATCGAATCGGAAAACTTGTCGGTGTCCCGTTCGGCGTTGCACACGAGCCCGGAATTCGACCAGGACTACGATTCGAAGGAGTCGTCCGCGTCCAAGGAGCCGTCGCAGGAGTTCTCCAAGGAATCTTCCAAAGAAACTTCGAAGGAATTTTCGTCGGAGGAGGTGTCGATGTCCGGCAGGAGGCAGGATAGAGGCCAACGTGATTTGTACAGTAACATCAGGATTGTCAGAGAAACCAGTAAATTAAATGTGACGTCGTCCAGGAACGAAACGGGATTGTCGGAGTCTGACATTATTTCGAGAAGAATTTTAGGAGACTCGTTTTTGATGCACAACTCAACGGGAGTTGATAATAATTGGCAATTAAATATTACAGCAAAACCCAAGATGAAATGAGGACATTCATGATAGTACATCACTACTAATTTTAATGTATTTCATATATAGCAATATATATGTCGTCATTTTATATTTTTATTTAATATTATTATACACTAAATTAAATTTATTCATTTTATTGTTACATATATTTTATTTACTTTATGTTTGAAATTACGAATATTTTCATACATAAACAATTTACTAAAACATATTTAACTAATTTTTTTTTTCATTTTCCAATATATTGAAAGTTTGTATAGAAATAAATTATTATATATATATAATAAATTCTACATAATCAAAATTCATTTTACATATTCAGGGCTTACGTAAACAGCATGTAAAATACGTATTAGCCTAAAATGTATCTGATTTGAAAGGGACCGTAAAATATTCGTGTAATAAATCGTTCCCTTTTATAAAAATACATGTCCTATTTGAACAAAATGCGCCAAAAGCTATAAAGCGAAATGTCAATAACAAATATAGCTGATTTTACATTGAATATTAAAAAAATATATTATTGTCAATAAAAGTAATAAAACGTATGTTTTCTAAAGTCATTTACAAATTCCATCTCTATTCACGTTTGATTAAAAATTTAATCAAAAATGCATAATATTCTCGACTATATTTTGTAAATTATTTTTTAATTAGAAATTAACTTGTGTTCTTTTAATTCAATTTTACATGAAATGCACACTATACTAATCTAATTAATCCTTTATAGGTAATTATGTTAATGGATAATGTGAATCAACCACTAAATTAACACACGAATACGGCTGATAAAAGCTTATTTATTACCAACCTTTAACTTTTATTGTAAATCTATTTAAAAAATAGTATAATGAACATTATATTAGATAATACAAAATAAAAATCAACTCAGTTTATAAACATATAATTCAAATACTTTTTCAGGTTTTAGATACGTTTTAATGTTTCATTAAAAACAGTTTGTTTCATCTCATATATATAAAAATATATGCATACAATCCACATAACATTTTGTCAACATTTTCTAGGAAATTTTTAAATGATTTTTTCGCTCTTTGCAACAAGACTTATAAAAGTTATTCGCCCTATTTATTGAGTCAACGAAATAATTGCTTTCATCAAATAGTGCAAACGACCAACGGCAATGGAATCGATAATTTTAAAACGCATTTTGTGTGTTCGTTGCAGTCAATATGAAAAAAAAATCAAATTTTTACTGCATAAAAGCCAACTCTTAATTAGTCGAGGTAATTTTATTTTTGCAAATATCTGTTTAGTTTTTACATTAAATTTCATGGAAGTTATACTTCTAATACTATATATATAGTATATAATATATTCTACTAATTTTAATTGCACTTTTTCCCTGAATTAAACTTCATATCAAATCATAAAGCAGAATTGAAAATCATAAAATTTTTGTCATTGTTACGTTCTTTGTTGAGTATGACGGACTATTAAATGTATTTACTAGTTTTAAACTTTAAAACTGGGCAATTAAATTTTAGTAATTGTAAATAGCTGCATAAAGTTGAAGATACCAGTTATTAAATCCTTTTATAATCTTGTTTGCGTATTTCTAATTTTTCGGTAATAAATTAAATATTACATCAGATTTTATCAACTGAGACATATCAATTTTATGATCTAGTAAACTCTTTACGGATTTACTAGATGATTAACGATAATCATCTCGATTTTTTTGTTAATTACAATTCCAGTTACTAAACTAACTAAAACTTCGAAAACCTGAGAACGACATATTGAACCATATTTCACGTTTAATTGCCCACCATTAACTTTTATCCAGACCAAAAGTAAACGCAGTTTTAAATTTACATATGTACGAATTCCCTCTACCACTTCCATACTGTTACCTTAATAAAAAGTTGAGTTGAACCATTTTCCATTTTGTGTAAAAAGTCGTTTGAATCTGCATATATTATTCTTAAATGTATACATTTCATACCAACAGTAAGTTTCTGAATAAATTTTTATTAACATATTAAAGCGAAGAGTTTGCTCAAGGCAATAGAATATCTTTGATATGAAAGACATGATGCCTTTTGTTGACAAAAGGGAATATTAAAGTAATAAATTTGATAATATTTAATATGCATATAAATAGAGATTTTTTTAAAATATATAAAAAATTAAAAATTAGAAATATAAACTGAACATAATTATAGTAATTTCTTAAAAATAACATCTACACTATTTGAATTGGATGCCAGTTCCTAAAACATTTATTATTATTATTTTTTTATTATTGTTTTTGTGTCTTTTATGCAACTAGTCAATCAAATTTTATTCTTTATTTACGTACTTTAGTACTTTTAAATCGATAATATTGTGACTTTTTACTTTACAGACTTTCACAGGTCTCTATGGATTTAAAAATTTATTTACTAGCGGTCTTCTTGTAACGGGTTACCGATGATAATTCAATCGGTATAACCAGAGTCTTTTTGAAAGACTCGTTACAACAGGTTAAAGGGAGCGATTTAATTTTACTCAAAATATTGATGAGGTTGGACTATACAATTCTTACTCTATAATTAATTTCAATATCACTAACCTTTGTTTTTGTTGAACAAATCTTCTTCAACTAAGGTGATGTATTACACTTAATACTCACACCTTTCACCAAACTGAAATATTAGATAATTTCTACTCACTGTTATATTGTTCTTTAATTTATAGTTTGAAATTAATTAAAACTCAATTTTAATCAACCTAACTATATTAACAAAATAAATATAAGGAAAACAAAAACAAATAAATATAAAGAGAAAAAATTAAATGATTTAAATTTACTTAAATTCTTGGCAAAAAGGTTGAACTTTGACAAACAGTAAGTAAAAACAACTAAAAGAACTTCGATCTCGACACTTGAAAAATTCGGGTAAAATCTACCGAAATAAATGAATCCCAGAGTTTTATAAACTCGGATTTTAGGAAGGGGTGAAGTAGGTGGTGACTTAAGACCCTTAAGAATCTGAATGTCTCCAACAACGATCCTACTTCAACCAATCAGATGAACTAAACAAATGTTCCTTTTCTCAACATTGTTGCCAAACTAATTTAAGAGTTTTTCTATATGAAACCCTAATCTAAATAATAATAATGTACTTGGTCTAAAAAACCTTATGCAATTCATAATTCAATACAATACATTATTTCAATACAACTACATTTCTGATGTTGCTTGCATAAGGAAAAACCATTGTACTTACAAACATTTTCAATCTTTTTAAAAATCAATTCATTAACTTAAATAAGACAAAGATAAAAGAACAAAGTTACAATTCTCATGTTGGGGTAAATTATTACATTTTCCTTTAATTAATTTAATTTAATTACTGAATAAGTTCTACGTAAAAATATCACTATTTAAACTTCGAACCCACTGTGCGACCACACCCTGACACTAGATAAGGGTTCGAAAAGAACATATGTGTTAAAAAAAAATCAACGAACGTTTAGATTAAGATAAGTAATTTTTAAAATAAGTAATTACTATTTTACGATTACCAAATGTAAGATTAATTTTAAGAAAACCCATAAAAATATGAAAAAATTCGTGAGAATCTAAACAAAGTGGTGGTCTAAAAATTCTCCCACGAAGTCATTTATTAACGGTTTTCTAGCTCTGTTACATTCTTCTTGTTATAATTATTTATTCAAATGAAACTTTAAGATCTAAGTAAAATTATAATTTACCGTTATCAAGACCTAGAGAAACAAGAAGACATGGCTAAGAATTTACGTAAGTCAATCGTTTCCCGTATTATTAAAAATAGAACTGGCCTATAGATAATTACAAAAAATATGTCGAAAGTTCGAAAAACTTGAAAGAAAATCGATAACTGGATAATTCGAATGTCAAAACGTAATCCAAACTTTCGTCAACTGAAAATTAAAACCAATTTGGAGGAAATGGGATTTGCAGAAATTTCAAGTTCAAAAACTCTGAGAAGGTGGTTAGTGTCGATAGACACCAGACGTTCAAGAAGAACCGTGGTTTCTACTAAAAGAGAAGGTCCAATTTTGCATTGCTTAGGATCTCACCCACTGGACCAAAGAACAGTGGGATGAGTAAGTTATAAAAAAAATATGGTTTTGCTTATGTTAAACATCCTATAGGAACAAAACTACACAGGCATTTGGTTATACCTATGAGGATGCTTCAATGTTTCTGGCACATGGGATACGTAGACTGATTTATGTACAGAGATATATTAAACAATAATTTGCATCCGTACATTGAACAAATTAAACTCCTAATAAATGTGTTTCAATTTGAAAACGATCCTAAACATAAATAAAACACTATGACAGATTGGTTAAATATTAAAGCATCGATGTTTTGTCTTGGCCATCCCAATATCCATAGAGCAACCCTACGAAAATATGGGAGACCATAATAAATTTAAATGAATTCTTCACACCAATTCAAGAAACTTGAAGGAATACATACTTGTCACATAATCATACATGCATATAAATACATAATATTATATAGATTTTAAATTAAATAACACAGATTTAATCAACAATTTAATCTCTTTCAAAATTAATGTTCCATATTTATGTCCAGCACAGTTCAGCAACAATTTTATAGCATTTAGTAATTTTTATAATACACTATAAAACAACAAAAGTAAACTAATATTATTTTACTTGTTCTGATTAAATAAAAGATTTTTGGCTCTTAACATTTTAAAAAGTTGCTACAATAATCACCACCAAGTGTAAAATTATAATTTCGTTAATTATATAAATTCTTTTAAAATTTGCATTGTTAATTAAAAAAGTACCTCGTATTTAAGTGCAAAAAAGAGTAAATATTCAGATGCAAATATAAAGGATTATTAGAAGTAATTTAAGTTTTCTCACCCATAAATGATAAAAATTAATTTAAAATAATAAATGTTATTGCCGCGTTTTTTCTTTATTATTCTTTACATTATGTGCCAAATTGCGAAAACACCAAATATCTCTGGCTCTAGCACAATAAAACCTTCAGTTTATCGCAAGGTAAAGTGTGAAGTCGACCTGAAGCGATAAAACCTAACATTAAGATCCATTTTATATCCAAAAGTTTTTTCTGCAATTTAGAAACCCATAATTTTAACAAAAAAAATGGGAAAAGTTAATTTCAAATATTTTATTTAAAACGGTTAGTAAGTTAGGATTAGGGAATATCAGGGAGGTTTGTGAAAATAATTAACATACCTGTAACATAGGTAGGAACGAGCAAAGCAACTCTCCCAGAATCCAGTTCTGGATGAGGAGGACGTACAACGAAATCGGCACGATAAAAACGCACTTAACCAAGTCACTAATGACATTGTTTATGATGAACGAGTACGTCGGTTCGTTGTAAAGTTTGTATTTCATAATGTGAAAGAAAACGGCAAGATTGCAAATCACGCCGACGGCAATTAAAATAGAATACATGAAAATAATGAACGATACATATTTGGCAATCGAGGGCCGGATGTGCGGCACGCGCAAATCTAAATTCTGATTGGCCTCGCCGATTATGAACTGATGGATGAAATTCCACACGTGCGGCGGAACGCCGGATGGAACGGCCGTCTGATTGTCGTAATCCATGACGAGCGCAAATTGGAAGTTTATTCAAACATTCACATGCTCCGGACGGCGGGACATCTGTTGATCGAACACGCGTGAGATCCGGATGACGGTCGGACGAAGACAGACTTGTCGCCTGAAATTTTCAGCGCGACACTGAATAAAACGCTGAATGTGCTTCGGACGTCCAGAAGATGCGCGCGTTTCGTGCGCTCCGGATCCACGCCAAAAACGAACAATTGAGCACAAATGGAAAGTGCAAAAAACGGAAATTGTTTGTCAAAAATTGCTACTGTGGGTCGTTTTTTTCAGTGAGGTTTAGGAAACAGGTCAAAGGTCACTTTTGAAACAATGAAATACAGACTTATGAAGTTCTGTGAGTTTAGCGTCACTTGAAAAAACATGTTGCTTCTAAGTTGGGAGTCTAACACATCTTATTTCATTTATGTTAAGTACAAAGTAATACAATATTATAAATAATTCTATCATAAAATCTTGTAAACACCAAATCCAGGAACTGTAGTAATACTCATTGTTTATTTATAACATTTATTTAATTAATAATTTGTAAATATAGGTATTATACATAAAAGAGAATACTTATGAACACTCTGGATAATTAGCTATAGGAAGACATCAACAACAAAAGCGATAAAAAAGATATATTCAATTTCAAATTTATATGTCCATATTAGTCATAATTCTAAATTTCGATGGGTCTGAAATATATT
Organism: Aethina tumida; assembly: GCF_024364675.1. Lineage (NCBI taxonomy): Eukaryota > Metazoa > Arthropoda > Insecta > Coleoptera > Nitidulidae > Aethina > Aethina tumida. Next base: position 13,326,116 of record NC_065437.1, on the reverse strand, counting down.
GTTATAAACCAGGATTTCTCAAAGTACTGTAATACTTGAGATACGCCAGTTAATAGACAAAATTTACATAATGGTGATTATCAAGGGGCATAAAATTAGTTCTCTTTGATTGATTTTTGTATAGTAAGACAAGATGAATATTCAAAGTTTTCAAGTAAAGCGTTGAAATTCTTTTCGTCTTTGGTGACAAGTTACGTGAGAGTGAATTTTCATAACATGATAATGACGAAATATAGGAATCAAGTAGATCTAATTAAACTTTTAGAGGTAATTATATTAATGTATAATGAGGATCAACCATTAAATTAACACACGCATATGGTTGATAAAAGCTTATTTATTACTGACATTTTACTTTAGTTGTAAATCTATTTAAAAAGCAGCGTAATAAAATAATTTTAAAAAATAAAAAATTAAAATCAAACTTACTCTATATACGATAATTAAAAAAATCAATGTTTTTCTTCAAGATAAGTTTTAAGGATTGTAAAAAAAGAAAACAGTTTCATCTGACGTAATCTAAAAGTAAAAATATTTACATAAAACGTAAATAATATTTTATAATAATTTTTTCTAATAAATTTTTCTAATAAATTAGTCGAGGGAATTTTGTTTGTGAAAATATGTTTGAATTTTGGGAGAATTATAATAGTTATTTTTATTGGCTTCAAAAATGACATATTTTCCTCATATTGTCTATTATTTTAATGAAACGAATACTTCTGAGTAAGCTTCTGCATTCAGCTCCTTCACTGGGTAAGTAAAAAATATACACTATTATAAAAAGGAAAATTTCTTGATATCAAAGGTATTCATTCATTCCTCTTCTGTGAGAATGTGTGGACATGAACACCTTATGACTGGACGTCGGGTGGGCATGAAAACCTTATGATTGGATGTCGGAAGTTTCTCTTCACCTTGTGCAGATCTCTGATGAACTGAAAAGGTTCTACTCAACGTTGGTAAAGCTGAAAATTGGATTCGTAACCCATTTATGTCCTTAATGTTGGTTTGAGCATTAAGCAACAAGAATTATTGCTGAAAATGTCCACATATCAAACACCCAAGCTGATTTCATAAGATAAGAAAAATATTTAAACCTTTCAAGATGTGAAATTCTAATTGTCTTTAGTGACACTTCGCTTATATGCGTTTGGTTTTTCTCACCTGATCATAATAGAGAGGAAATTCCGAGAGAAACTGAACGCCGAATTAATATTAAAATTGAACGAAATTGGTCCAGTTTTTACTAGCATATCTCTTTTTTATTCTTTTTTCAATAAAACAAACCTTATTTGTTTTATCTGTAGTCAGTTTTTTTTAAAGGGGTTCGCCGTTGTCTTGGAAAATCTATTAGGGATATTTGAGAAATCTTGTTCTAGACCATAAAACTGTCCACTTCTAATTTTTCAGCCATTGCCTCCTAATAGTTTTTATGATGGATTTTCATTCCATGATAAAGACGAAATATAGGAATCAAGTAAATCTAATTAAACCATTATAAGTAATTATATTAATGTATAATGAGAATCAACCATTAAATTAACACATTTTACTTTAGTTGTAAATCTATTTAAAAAGCAACATAATAAAATAATTTTGAAAAATATAAAATTAAATCAAACTTTATAAACAATAATTAAAGAAGTCAATGTTTTTAGCTTCAAGATAAGTTTTAAAGATTGTAAAAAAGAAAACGGTTTCATCTGACATATTCTTAAAGTAAAAATATTTGCATACAACGCAAATAATATTTTCTCAACATTTTCTAGTAAATTAGTCGAGTTGTTTTTGAAAATATGTGTTCGATTTTTACATTTAATTTTGACGGAATTATAATTATAGTTAATTTTAATTACACTTTTTTTAGCTTTAAAGAGTAATATATTTACCTAATATTTTCTATTATTTCAATGATAGCAAGCTTCCGCATGCAGCCACCCTCACCGGGTATGTAAAAAATATACACTATTATAAAAAGGAAAATTGCTTGATATCAGAGGTATTCCTCTTCTGTGAGAATGTGTGGACATAAACTCTTTATGATTGGATGTCGTGCAGACATGAAAACCTGCAGACGTGCAGACATGAAGTTTCTCTTCACCTTGTGCAGCTCTCTGATGAACTGAAAAGGTTCTACACAATGTTGGTAAAGCTGAAAACTGGATTGGTAACCCGTTTATGTTCTCAGTTTTGGTTTAAGCATTAAGCAACATTAATTATTGCTGAAAATGTCCACATATCAAACACCCAAGCACATTTCATAAAATAAGAAAAATATTCAAACCTTTCAAGATATGAAATTCAGACAGAAACGGAACACTGAATCTGAATTAATATTAAAATTGGGCAAAATTAGTCCACTTTTTACTAGCATGTCTCTTTTATATGTATATTTTTTAATAAATCAAACCTTGTTTTATCTGTAGTCATTTTTTGGGTTTGCCGTTGTCTTGGAAAATCTATTAGGGATATTTGAGAAACCTTGTTCTACACCATAAAACTGTCCACGTCTAATTTTTCAGCCATTGCCTCCTAATAGTTTTTATGATTCATTCTCTTAAAACAAAAATTTACCTCAATGCCCACAATAACATATTTCAGTTCCACAATTATGACCAGCATGAACAAATTTAGATAATACCCAAGAGAATCACTATTATCATTTACTGTGTTAAGTTATGTATGCACACAATATACATACAATACACGAAATGGAAGCGCGCATTACGAGTCCAAATAATCATCAGATGCGGAAAGATATTCGACGAGAAAAGCCGCCTGGTTCTGTCCCGATTCGTAAGCACCGTGCACGGTGGAATAATGATTGGGATGCACCGCTTCGCCGGCTAGTAGAATTCTCGGTATACCGTCAACCGCAACCGGTTCCGTCATTTGTTCGATGCCGGAATTGCTGTCGTCACATTCCGGTGTTATGTGGCAGTAGCTTCCTCGCACCCACGGATTAGAATTCCATTGCGTCCTGCAAACAGGAAATATTAAAAAAGTCCAGTGAATAATACGCAAAAGGGACGATTGTGGCCTAAAACAGTTGTAGAACTCGGTAATTAATAAAAGCCATTAGTTCGCCGATTCATAGAAATTGAGCGTGGAAACCAATCTAGATGTGATCTAGATTACCTGATTGTCGAATACTACACGTACACACAATGGCCTATTCTGTGTCCAAAAGACCGCAAATGAGATATGACCCAATAAATTGCCATTCGAACGCTCAAACCATACCACTTTAAATGAAAATTTATTGACTGTACAGCGAGATTTATTTAATGTCTTCGATGGCATGGCACAGAATTTTATCCGTTTCAGCGTTGTCTGAATACAAAAGAAGCTCGCCCTCGCCGTGATAATTATAATTTACCGCTTGGTTTTTTTATTAAATATTAGCATACCCCATAGAATGCGGCTTGGTAATGTGTTCAACTTGTTTTATTCGATTTGGTACAGCGTAATTTCACAACAAATGCTAATAAAAAATTACTGTATCATAAATATGAGACTTTGTAAATGGAATATTTACATTTCAAGTTTACATTTTTGATAACATCATGTTTCCAGTAAAATATAATCATGTTCTGCACCGTGTTCTGACTTTCCACATATCAGTTGTCAATTATTTCTTACCTAATAACGGCGATGGGATTAGGAATATCGTAGTCGGGTAGGAACTTCCTAAGCAGATTAACGCAAGACCAGCCAACTTCCTCCTCGCTTAGACTCTCCATTTTACCGACTCCTTCGCTTCCAACCCATCCGAGCAACGCATTATCGTGATTGAACACCGGATCGAAGCCTGTCATAGTCCTTAGCCACTTTTCGTCGTCCTCGAACTCTTCGTCTCCGTTCCAAATGAATTGAATGCCGTCGTGGTTCCACCATTTATATTCGAAAAACAAAAACACTTTTCCTATGGTGTCAAAGCCCATGTTGTCGATGGCAGTGGTTAAATTATTTGGAAGTGGTGGATGTATTTCCTTGAACTGTTTCAAAACACCCAAAGACACGGTAAGGATTAAATGATCACACGAGACTTGTTCTCCGTCGGCACAAGTCAATGTAACTTTGTTGTCGTACTCTATTTTGGCCACTTCAGTATTGCACCGAATTTTACTGTTTGGAAGCTCATCCACGAGAATGTCCACCATCGGTTTATACCCATAAGTAGGATTGTAATGAGCTACGTCGTCTAAACATTCGTACAGCCCCCAATATTTAGCCGACAACCTGTGGAGGTTGCGACAGGAATTGTCGATGATTTGGAAACGGATATGCCAATCCAAAAGTTGTAACTTCATAGCCCGCACTTCTTCCGAGTCATCGCACTGAGATAAATACTGTTTGAACCTATACTGCAGATAATCCTGAATAGATTCGGGATAATCCGAGCTTTGTACGAACTTCTGACACTCCTCGAGGATAGTACCGACCTCGAAGTCCACCCGCTTCACCAAAAACTCATCGAAAATCTTACCGTCATTGCGCACAAACAACCCCAACCCCTCCTCGGACAACTCGCTGGAAATCATGTTGTGTTTTTCTAAGAGTGTGTACAAAGGGTTGTGTTTCCCATGCAGCCATTGGGCGCCAAGATCCAGAGGTTTGTTGTTGACCTGTATGGTTTTGATTCGCCCTCCGGGTTCGTTTTGGGCTTCCAGCAGGATGAAGTCGTCAATGTTACTGTTTTGAAGTTGGATGGCCGCTCCCAAGCCCGCCATTCCAGCCCCAATTATGCCGATTTTGTAATGGGCCTTCGGATTTCTGAAATTTAACGGAGTATTTCAAATAAAAGCAATTTATTTGATTTTTAATGGCTGGAATTTTATGTTTTGTTTTGATAATTAATTTTGCTAATAAATTATTTATCTGAAACCTTCTGTAACTTTTTTTTTAATAAGTAATAATAATAACTAATTTATAAATGAAATTTTATAGTTTATTTGACTAAATATACATTATTAATTTAATTGATAAAATATTTATATAATGTCTCCTGAAATATAAATAAAAAAGACAAGGTAGGAGCAATCAATAAATATGAAATCATTCTATCACAAAAATATATTTTCTACTTTAAATGCTGAAGTTCTGCCATCAGACATGACAGAAATCAAATAAGTGTTTCATAACGTAAGATTAAAATCTAAATTTATTGCATATATTGAGATTAATTTATTGCTGTAATTCTTTAGTATTCAATTCAGTATTATTTTTTACAATAAAGTATTATATGGTTCTATTCAACATGTAAGAATAACAGAATATGTGAACTTTTAAGCTCTTCTGAAATATTTATTCATGAGTTTTAAGATAAGCTTGTAAAAACTCTATTAAACTGTTTACGCCTTAAAAACTTCCTTAAAATATTAAAAAAAAACTTTGCCTAATCAACTTTTCTTGTAAAGCAACTTCATCTTTTAAACATAAGCTTGCTACTGATAATACTTTCATTATATACGAATTATACGAATTAAAATAACAATTATTTTGCCCCTATTAATAATATTTAGATAAAACTGTGTTCATATAATATCAAAGCAATTTACGTGTCTTTGTGAGTGTTATCACTAATCATATACCAACATTAAGAGATAAAAAATTATTTTTCACTAAATTACTGAATACATTTTTCACGAAGAAATTTTCATGGAATTCCTTTAGCTTTGTTTTCCTTTTACATTATCCCACATAAATCTTCTCGTGTAAACTGTTGCTGGAATTCTTTGGCGCCGTACATCCGACACCATTGTGTCTACCAAAGGCGTCTGTTTTAATTTCATTATAAGTTATAATTTCCTAACAGTGAGAGCGTAATTAGCAGTTTCGCAACTGACGCTGATTGATTGCCAAACGTGATATTACACAACCTCCCGATGAATAACACATTTACGACCCTTTTGCTTTATTTTTGCAAATGACAGTTGGTTTAACAACACGTTCATTCGAATCGCTGAATAATTAGAACGAAGTTGTTCTCAGTGGTTAATCTTTTGGATTAACGTTTTGGTATATGTAAGGGATGGAACTAGATACCTATCTAAAAAAGCAGTGATAATAACCGTTTTAAAACTGGAATTTAATTTCGCCGGACAATAAATCTCAACATTTTGGAAAGAAAACGGCGACTTCACCACATTATCAATTGTACAAACCGACATTGGAAATGCTCAAACGCCTAAGATATAATCTGTCCCGTATAATTCCAACCATTATGTTGTACGTAATTGCCCTTTTGCCTTAATAAGCAGGAATTACAAAGCAAAGAGTTCTTTAATAGTCAGCTAATTCGCTCCGCTTATTTTCAAATGTGATATTTAATGTTTTGTTGGAGTTCATAAGTTGCTTTTACCTTTAAAGCAAACAAATGACTAAAAATAGTGATACTTACTGTTAAACGCTATACAAATTTTACCTTTCATATCCCACTACGATTATTTTATAAATTTAGGCTCATTAAAGGCGAAATTTATACCTTTTTTATGGAGGCATTTTTGATAAACTAATTTTTTATTTTTAATTTTAAGAATTATGCCGACATTTCTGAATACAACTCAATAACTAACTGTTCGGTTTCACTGAATAATTATTCAAATTAAAAATAAATGAACATCCTACAACTTTCGTAATAGAAATCATAATGTTCAGAAAAATGAAAATGAAAATCGACAATGTATTATGAATTTTACAGTGGTAGATCAAAATTCAGCTTTTAGACTCATTTCTTTCTATGCAATGTGTACTCTCCCAATCGTGGACATGTTAATTATTGGACCATCCTCAAAACTATATAAATGAAAGTTGTAGAATGTCCATTTATCTTTAATTTCAATGATTGTTTAGCCAAATCGGCCAATTAGATCTAAAGTTACACTCAAGAATGTACTAGCAACGGAAATTTCAAAAATTCTTTGACCGAAAATGCTTCCATAAAAAATCGTATAAGAAAATTATAGTGGGATTAAAAGGTAGATTTTTTTTCAATTTGTAAGCTAGATAAATTAATTTGTCTCCTACTAGGCATTAAACAAATGAAACATTTATATTTATTCAAAATCCATTAAATAAGTACACAAATTTTATTAACAAAATTGATATATCGTCGTTCTGGACCAATCTGGCTGAACAAAAATCACCTAAAAACAAACAATCAATTCGTGATTTAATTGAAATTAAACTTTACATTTGTGTTAGTGCGATTGGCATTTTATGGACGGTAAAACAAATACAAATAAGCCCCTATCAATTGGAGAGGATATATAAATGCAGGTGTGTGAACGTGATAAACTTAATACCCCCACAGCGTTATATTAAAATGTGGTACATTGTTTTACTAACACAAAGGGAACATAAATTATGTACTGTGGTTTTTTAGCAAATAAATTTGTCATTCCTGGCCCGGCGGTATTTATTCAAAACTCAATAGCTTCTAAAATAATAATGAACTGATTTTAATATAAAATATACAGTTATTTAAAATTTATCGAAAAAACACATTTATTATGCCTGAAAATTTAATATTTTAATTAAAAATAGTAAACAACATTTTTATACATTCCAGTTTTTATTAAAATATTCCACTTTTTAAAAAACAACATGTAAAAACAATTTTTAACCCAAAATGCATCGATTTAACGTAATAACAAATTTTGTTATTCCACTCTAACAAATTTACTTAATCTTCTTATTAAAATTGCGATAAAATTAAATTGCGAAGGTACCTTCTGTACTGAAATGACTATTAACCAGATTATTGCAAAACGATAAGAAAACTATTATTTTTTATATGCTCTTTCGCCCCTTAGCTTTTTCCCTTTTAAATTTACAGGGAGATTTATAAACAGTATCATATCAACAAACAGTAAAATTGTTTTAAATATTAAATACTTAAATTAAATAATAAATTGATATATTGATAATGATATTTTTCGATAAATTGAGACGACAATATTGACTGAACCGGAAAAAATAGACCCAATCAATTAAAATAGAATTTATCTTAATGGTTATTAAATGTACTCAACAAATATGACAGACTACTTGGAATTAAATTTACTTATTATATACAATAACTGCAATTATATAATAAATATTTATTTAATAATTACGTCATTAAGAGCCACTTACTATGATGATAAAAAAATACATCTATAGGTTTTCTCCCTTACTCAACAACAATTCTATTAGTCGCTAAAATAAGACCAACCCTTTATCCAGAGTATTAACAAAATCCTTTATACAGACGCGTCTCCGCATGCTAAGAAGTCCGCGCCAACCACAAGCGTGCTAATCTGCGTTTCCATCCCCGCTGCATAATTCATGAACGAGCACATGCCACATCTTGAGACATTTAAACATTAAAGCATCCCGTCCCGTCGCAAACACCCCCGAACTAAGCAGAAAATTACTCAAATCAAAACGTACTTGTGCATGCTGATTATGCTGTCCGCTGCCCTGTGCCCCGTTTCAATGGCACCATCCACCGTCGAGAACCGGGTGGGATGCGACGCCTCTCCGGCAAAAAGTAATATTTGCTTGTTATTACGGTTTGTTACGGATTTGGCTAGGTCCTCGGCCTTCGCGTTCCTCTTCTCCGCTTCCATGCTGACGTGAGTGTACGACCCGCAGAAATGCGGGTTGCTGCCCCATTTAGATCTGGAAATCGTTTCGGAGCGTAACAAATGGCACATTGAGAAACTTAATCCCGCTATTCGCGTTCTGTCGGGTTGCGGGAGCTGTTTCTAATTCGTTAAAATACTGCTGATTGTATACAAATGTACTAGCTATGAGAACGTATTTACATTTAAATAGAAAATTGTTGGCAATTTATTGTATTATTGACTGTACCTTAAAACTCCATCTGGTTCTGGAACTTTATATTTCCTTCCGACGAATTGCCTCAGCAACAACGTACAACCTTGCATGACAACGTTATCCGGCAGTGATTCAACGTCTTTGGCCATTTTACCTACGACCCACCCCAACAAAACTCTGGGGTGACTGTCTATTACGTAAAATCCGAAAACGTCTTCGAGCCAAGATCTGCCATCAACATTTGGACCGTGTGGGAAATCCGTTCTCAATTTACGTTTGTCCTCTTCTGTCCACAGAAGACTGAAACCTTTTAGATCATCCGGCCACCACTTGGTAGGGAATTTTAAGAGGATTTTGTTGACTGTTCCCAAAGTAATACCTTCAATTGCGTTAGTTTTAAACGCCGGTAATTCCGGAATAAACGCTTGTTTGTATATGGACTTCAGTACTCCTACTGATACAGTTACTATTACGTGGTCGGCATTGTAGGATGAGCCATCTGAACAGATCACTGTTGCACCATCTTTGTAGGAGTCATTATTGTCCCAAACGATTTTGGTTACTTCTTTGTTGAGATGAATTTTATCGTCGATAGCAAGTTGCTCAGTAAAGTCTGGGAATTTTTTCATCATTATGTAAAGAATTGTTCTATAACCGCGGTTTTTCCAGTTCAGCTGTTGGTCACCTTCGCAGCTTTGGAAAACGAATGGACCAATGTTGGATACATCGTGCCAAGATTTCGTGGAATCTAAGCACAGGAAGAACTTTTCAGCCCATTCTTCGAAGATTTTGGCCAAGTTTAGTATGTCAGCGTCATTGCCAAACTCTTTCTTTACTCGTTGGTTATATCTGTAAGTGTTTTTTAAAAATAATATTGTGTTAACTATGAAATAAATACATTTTGTTTATATGATAGTTCTAAAAATAGAATATTAATTATAATTTAAATTAGAGAGATACGAATGGCGAGCACTTAAATTATGTAATACAAAATAATATTTTAGTGTGATGTCCCTAGAATGACATATTAATTAAAATTTCAACTATGTTTATTTTTATTCATTATTTTTGCTATATCAATTAAACTCAATTTGAACTCACACTTCCACAAAATATTGTCCAAAAGTTCCTGGATGAAGTTTCGCCTCATCCTCATCGTTAATAACAGACATTGTCGTCCTGAATAATCTATCCGTTATGCTTTTATCAACCGGTTTTCCATTTGATAAATAATAAGTGTTGTCTTGATAATTGTTGAGGGATGTTTGCAATAAATCCATCCCCTTAACCATTTCGTAGACACAGTTTCCTTTTTCTCCATGAACCCATTGTGCTCCTAAATAATTACAATAAAATTTAATATTATTGTTTTTAATTTAAAAAATTATAAAATCCATTGTAAAGAAATGGGAACCTTTAACGAAAATAAATGAATTGTTATCATCTTGACAAAATATGAAATAAATAAACGAACATACTGTGATAACCCCATGGATTTACTTATCAGCAAAATAACATTCAAAACAAACTAACCTATATCAACTATGCTGCCCCCAAACTCAACAGATTTCACCCTTCCTCCGATCCGGTTCTCCGCCTCTAATATGGTAACATCCGTGAACCCTTTTCCAATGAGCCTCGTCGCGGCGGCGATTCCGGACGCTCCTGCACCTACTATCACTATTTTTGGCCTTGACATTGTATGTGTTCTGTGGAAAGCTGCCCCGGTGGAATGAAAGTGGTTGTTAATGGGACTGGTGGCGTTTGAAGTGCGACTAACGTAGCATAGACTACGCGCACATGCTCCTCTGGAACAGTACGATTAGTACGGTTGAGACGCAGGTCATTTGAGATAACCAAGCCAATCATTGTTTGTGATAACGATGGATTTTTGTATTTATACAGTTCGACTAATGTCGAAATGTTTACGTCCCACAATTATTTTCAATGTAAAGTATATATATTTTATATTATAATAAAATTTTACGGAGGATGATTTATAATCAAAAGAGGTGGTACATTTTCGTTTGAGAATTCATGAAAAGAATGCAATAAATTTCTTATACAGACATAAAATGCACTCGACACTAGAAATTCGGAATGTTTATGTAGATTTAAAATTGTAACGACGACGACCTTCGAATACAATACGGTATCCATACATTAAAATGTATGTGAATTGTCATAATATGTTAAAATGAGTAAATAAATACTTTATCATTAAGATAAGTAACAGAATGTTTCTATTTTCACTGTAAATTAGTATCATTAAAACAAAATTAAGTTGAGAAAAATCAAATTAAAAAACAGCTCCACTTCAACTACCCATTAAAAGTATGGAAAAAGTATTGAATTTAAATTATAATTTGACTACTTTTCTATTTTATTTAAAAAAAAAATCGTTTCCGGTTTCACTGGAAGTGACATCGACTTTGTTATTTTCAATAAAACATCCTGTACATTTTTTAATTTTTTACGTTCTACATGTAGTCTATGAATAAAGTAAAAACTCATTAATTTGAGATAATCTTTTTTTACAAATATATTGAGAAATTGAAGCTTTAACTGAAATGTCTGTAAAACGACAAATTTTTTTGCTGGAAAGTTTATTTTTGGCATATTGTATAGTGTTCGTTATTTATGTTTACTTTTATGGATCTTAAATCATCACGAATTCTATTTCGAATTAAACATAACACCATTAAATATACGTAAATGACTATAGATAATATAATTTGAAGAAAACAAAATGTGGCATTCGTTCGACTTATCAAATAAACTACAAGGTGGCCAAATAATTAACAACGCTAATCTAAATTAGTAGTCCTGAAAGAAACATGGAACATATTTAGTATTTGTTTCTAAGGTAAATTCTGTCAAAAGTCAAAAAAATCATTCTTATGTTATAAGATTTACAATATTCGCCGAAAGTAAGCGGCATATATATTTAATTTACTCAAGAGATGTCTCTGTTACATGTCACCAGTGTTTGTGCTTACAGACCGATTATGGTACCTGGATAACAAATAAAATTTGCCTTTTGTCAGAGTCCCAAAAGGCCCATCCTTTGGATGTACCTAACCTAACAATTGTCACTCACGGGTTCGTTTTGGGTCTTCCCCGTTTTCTCCCGTCAAAACAAAGAAAACTAATTATTAACTAACAGAGATTGCTTCATGTTACGTATGACTGCTGCTGCAGTAGTTTATTTCATAGGATAGAAAACATACCATGAAAATAATTAATAATTATTATTTAAAAAAGAGAGTTCTGGATTTCTAATGAATTTACTGAAAAATTTTCTTTTGATCAGGTTGTGCATAAAAGATAAATTTCATTGATTTTAAATGGACCACACTGTATATTAAATATTCATTATATTTAATATACAATGTGGTCTATTTAAAAACGGATACCCTAATAGGACTTATATTTTTTATCCGACTTCTTTCGATTGTAAAATATGAAAATATTACATACAGTATAATATTTTAGTAATGAAAATTGAAGAAATCATACCAGCAAATTTTTATAATTCTGTGGAAAAATCAAAAATCATTCTTTTTGAATTTATTTTTTTAATACTTATTTTTCCCCAGGATGGATCCACCTTGTCGTGGTCCTGGGGCTCAGTACCGCTCCACAGGTAGTGGTAGTGGGGAGCTAACGGATCTAATACCTGCAAGTCCAATCCATCCCCAGGAAGATCTTCGGATTTTCCTCAGATTGGACTTGTTCTTCCGAACCCAGTTGACAGGGGGCTGGCATCTTTGTTAGTCCCACGTCTTCTGCTTCAGTATACCCCGTATATGCAAATATACATTCCTTTCCCCCATGTATTATTTATCATACATGGTAAACACTATGGCCATGATCTTCGGATCGATGCCCGGAGAGGGGTTTTTATACTTTCTCCTCTTTGTCCCCCAAACAAAAAAAAATACTTATTTTCTTCCACCAATCCACCACGTAGATTTTCTTTCTCAATTGTTCTGTTTCAACTTATGAAACTTTGATATTTAAGAGTATGGTTAAATTAGTATACTATTATTAGTATAATAATCCAGTATTTTTGAAAAATAAGATAATTTTGTGCTTTTTGACCGTTTACTTCCTAGACTACTTAATAAATTTATAAAAATAATATGATTTTTAATTTTTCCATTGAATTATGAATATGCATTTTTATGAAAATTGGTTGATACCCATTTCAGAAGGTGCTTAATCCAGTAGTGTACTTAGATTTTATATAACAAATTTGCTAAAAAAATTGCCCTGTAGATTTTGATGTGGGCCATAAGAACATATATTCATGCTTAACAATTGAAAAAAAAGTGTGTTAAAATCGGACCAAAAATTAAAATTTTATGAGGGTATCCCGATTTCAAATAGGCCACACTGTATAACCAATTATTTTAATAAAATGCAATATTTCAGAACGACTTCACGGTTGCATTATCTCATGCAATATTAATATAATCTGCAAAAATAAATATTAAATATTTTTATGTTACATTATAACCTTCACAAACTCTGTAAACATTGCACCCACGGTCGCTGCAAAAGTTACAATCAAATGAATATTTTTTTACAGAGGACGCAGTCCGATAATTAGTGTGCTGCAAAATTATCTTATGATTCAAAACTGAATGAACTACTCTGGGGGTTGTAGAAAAGTTCACACAATCGCAAATAAACTTTTTAATTGTGGCTGCAGCAAAACCAGTCTGTCTGAACGCAGCTTAACAATGAAATTCCTCATTATCATTTAATAGCAATTAAAAGAGCTTATTATATTTTAATCTATAATCCAAACATTTATTCAATGTTATTGATTCCAAATAATTATTATTTAAAGAAAGCCAATAAGCTATACTTTATCGATATTTTTCAATTAATTTTTATATGTTTTCAAACATTTATTAAACATGTGATTGTATTGTAGTAACTTAATGAATACTCACAAAAATATTGTTCTCGTTCTTAATACAAACATTATTTTCACATCTGGGGTATACCTAAAATTACAGGTATATTATCTAATAATATATTACCGCTACATAATTGAAATTAAATTTTGTTCTAAATTAGTGAGAATTAAGTGTCTAAGCACATGCCATAATTGTTATAAATATTGAATAAAGTTTCTATTTTAATTAATATAAGAGAAAATATAACGAATACCAAGAACATTATTAATAAATATTCACGTAAATAGTTTTAAACTTAAAATTTAGGTTTCAAGATGAGAGAAAATTCTTTGTAAATTTTCAAGATAGTTTCTAACTTAAGACCCATTAACTGCAAAATTGTGGAATTAACATCAAGCACAATTTAAATGATGAGTACAAGATATGACAAACATTTTATTATCATAGTTTTGTTACTCAAAAAGATGATTCTTTCATAACTCATTAGATACAGTGTTTCATCGGATTACAGATTACAGTTATCTGTGTTCCAAATGTAAGTATATGCAACCCACGCTACATAATTTATGAAAAAATATTTTCCGCGTGTTTTGACTATTTTTACATTAACAATAATAATCTCAGTAATTTTTACTGCAAATAAACGAGAAATGTTTTTGTTTCGATAAATTATATATTTAAATAAATTAAAAACAAATAAAGTAATTACAAATGTGTTGCCAGGTTACAAAATTTCACAAAATTTCAAATTCAAAGTGATATTTACCTGAGTGACGAGTACGCAAAACACTTCACTTCATCAATATGTTTGCCACAGAGCGCAACTTTTTATGAACACTTTAGAGTCTGTCAAAATTATGGTTTTATTCCAGTCATTTCATAAATCGAAACACGCTTCACGTGTGAATAAAGTGTGACTTTAGTGGACTGAGAGGAGGTATGTCATAGGAAACTACTTAGGTATATGAAACTCAGAATCAGATATGATTGTAACATCACAAACTAACCTAAAAAAGTACTATGTTGAAAAACACCAACTTGCTATATAGAACACTTCAGGGCTTCCACAGTGCTAGAGTCATCAATAATATTTTTTTATTTTATTGACTTTACATAATTCCATAAAAGGCCAAACTATTTATAATGATGCTGTTAAGAAAAAAAAGATTTTAAATAGTAATGGAAAATTAGTATTAAAATTTTTGGAGAACCACACCTTCAGTTTGAGGCACAAATTTTTAGGCACCTTGTATGTGTGTGTAATTTTATAATATTCTATGTCTTATCTAATTTAATAATCGACGTAAAACTATTTCTATTAGGCATTAGTGAAACAAAATAATTCAATTTATTAAAAGATAAAATCCATTTATATTTTTTATTAATACAATTATATATCATTATTCTGTTAATTATTCCAAACTGGCTGAATAAAAATCACCTAAAAGCAAATAATCAACAAATTAAACTTACAGATTCATTAGTGTAATTTCCGTGTCATAACAGCTAAGCCCCTATGTGAAAAGGATGTGTAAATTCGTGACAACTGATGTTAATTGTCAATGAATATGAATGTGAATCTTAAACACATTAGTGTTATAATTAAAATTATTTACATTGTTTTTATTTATTTTTAATTTGCAATGTTAAATATTGAAGTTACAATAAAAATAAACCTCATTTTCCCTCTTACTCGATAAGAATTCTGTTAGTGCAAATTTAATAGCAACCCCTTACCTAGATTGTTAATAAATTCCTTTATGTAAACGCATTTCGCACATGCTAAAATGATCACAAGCATGGTACTCTGCATCTTATCCCACTCCGCATAATTCATGAATTATCATGCATGTAAGGGCACTTGTTACATGTTAAGACAGTCAAACATCAAAACACCTCCATATTAAGCAGGAAAATTACTCAAATTATAACATACTTGTAGATGCTGATTATACTGTGTGCTGCCCTGTATCCTGTTTCTATGGCACCATGCACCGTCGAGAACAAAGTGGGATGCGACGCCTCCCCGGCAAAAATTAATGTTTGCTTGTTATTGCGATTCGTTACAGATTTGGCCAGGTCTTCAGCTTTCGCATTTCTCTTCTCCGCTTCTAAACTGACGTGTGAATACGTTCCGCAAAAGTGAGGGTTGGTGGCCCACTTAGATCTGAAAATCATTTTAAAACATTCACGTGTTAGTGTAATAAATTTTCTTTTTACCTTAGAATACCATCAGGCTCTGAGATTTTGTATTTTTTGCCAACGAATTGTTTCAACAACAACATACAACCCTGAATGACAACATTATCTGGCAACAACTCAACATCTTTGGCCATTTTACCTACAACCCACCCCAACAAAATATTGGGATGACTGTCTATTACGTAAAATCAGAAAACATCTTCAAGCCAAGATCTGCCATCGACGTTTGGTCCATGCGGGAAATCTTTTCTCAGTTTACGTTTATCTTCTTCTGTCCACAGGAGACTGAAACCTTTCAAGTCATCAGGCCACCACTTGGCGGGAAACTTTATAAAAATTTTGTCTATTGTCCCCAATGTAATGCCTTCAATCGCGTTGGTTTTGAAGGCGGGCAATTCCGGAATAAAAACGTTTTTGTAAATGATTTTGAGAACACCTACTGATACGGTGATAATTACGTGATCGGCGTTGTAAGATGAACCATCAGAGCAGGTTACAGTTGCACCATCATTATACGAGTCATTATTGTCCCAAACTATTTTAGTGACTTCTTTGTTGAGATGAATCTTGTCGTCGATAGTCAAATGCTTGGTGATGTCTGGGAACTTTTTCATCAAGACATAAAGTATTGTTCTGTAACCTTTGTTTTTCCAATTCAGTAGTTGGTCACCTTCGCATTTCTGGATAGCGAATGGACCAATGTTAGATACGTCGTACCAAGTTTCAGTGGAGTCGACGCAACGGAAGAATTTTTCAGTCCATTCTTCGAAAATTTTAGCTAAGCTTAATATATCTGTATCACTCCCAAATTCATTCTTTATGCGTTGATAATATCTGTAAGAGTTAGATAATATATAAACTATGAATAAATGTTGTTTATATTTAATAGTTCTAATTATAAAGTACCCGTAATAATAGTTAGTAATTTAAATGAGTGTAATATTTAAATTATGTAGTACAAAATGTTACTATCGAGAATCATTATGAAAATTGACATTGGAATTTTTTTTTGATGTGTTTCATTATTTTTTGAGATTTGAACTCACACTTTTTTAAAATATTCACCAAAAGTTCCAGGATGAAGTTTGGCCTCATCCTCATCGTTAATAACAGACATTGCTATCATGAATAATGCATCCGTTATGCGTTTGTCAAGCGATTTTCCATTGGATAAATAATAAGTGTTATCTTGGTAGTTGTTGAATGATGTTTCTAACAAATTCAAGTCTTTAACCATTTCGTAGACACAGTTTCCTTTTTCTCCATGGACCCATTGTGCTCCTTAAGAGATATATCATTTTATTGATAATATATATTTTTTTAGTTATAATTAATTCTGATAATCCGATAAAAATGTTTCTAAACTACTATTAAACAATTGATATATATTTTTGAAGATGTACTAATCTAAATTATATCTTAATTTAAATTAGAAAATATACTCACCTACATCAATCATACATACCCCCAAATTCAACCGAATTGACCCTTCCTCCAATACGGTTCTCCGCCTCCAAGATGGTAATATCTGTGTACCCATTCTCAATAAGTCTTGTCGCTGCGGCGATACCAGACACGCCGGCACCCAAAATCACTATTTTTGGCATGGACATGGTATGAATTCTATAGAATATATGGAAAAATTGTTCAATGGAACGATTATACTTCCCAATAGCTTTGGTAGCGGTTAGAAGCACAGATTATATACAATTTGTTATACGATAGCTAAAGTGGAACTGATTGCATGCACTTGCTTCTCTGGAAAAATACGATTTACATGAGTCAGTCCAAGGATGAGAACCCTGATCTATGACTGAGTCTCAAATCTGTTTTTATTGTAAAATTTGTAATTAATTAAAACTTATAACATACTATGTATCTATGAAGTTAGTTCACCAATAAAATAAGAAATATTTTTTTCAACAAACTTGATCCTTATTAAATTAAAAGGAACGAAACATGGGGTACTCTTTTGTTGTCTTTTCAAATAAAATAAATTCAAATCGTAACATATTTTTTAATTAATAAAAAACTCTTTATTATGAAATTAAATAAGTGCGTAGTTTTGTCAGAATTATTTTTAATAACACATGATGATTCCCGGTTAATTAATTGTAGTTGAAAAAAATACCTAATTATTATTTATGGTCAACTGAAAATGCAAATAAATATTTAAGTAATTAGTAAACATTGTTTACCACTCCTCGTCATTTTGTTAAAATTCATTTTTTTTTTTCATAATTGTGGGTAAAGGTAAATAATACATTTATTTTTTTTTAATTCAGTCACGGTGAAGGTTGCAATCACTGCTGCAGTGGGGGATCTTGTTTATTTATTGACTTACGAATTAATAAATAACTCAATTAAATTTTTTCATAAAATTTTACTGTATATCCATTATTTATATACAAATGTGTATCATTCAGTGACATTTTATTTATAAGTATTTATTTTCATGCTTTACAATTGATAACAATTGAAAGTTTGTCAAGGTGGGACAAAAAATACAAATTTTAAGGGGGTGTCCCACTTTCAAATGGGCCACACTGTATATAAATATATTAAGTTTTAATATATTTTGAACGCGGTTGGATTTACCAACTAGGAAATTATTGAACTGACGAAATATCAGAACATTTTGAAATGGTACCAGTCAGGTTGATACGTAGAAAAGAACGCTGCATTAATAATTCCTTTGAATACGTAACATCACAGAACAAAACATTACTTTTGTCCTATTGCGAGTGTATGCAACTCATACTACACAATTTATGTAAAAAGAACAATGTTTTGTGCGATTTTTACAATAATATTATTAATTTTTTTATTAATGTTTTCCATAATAGAAACATATATTTTTAAGTTAATTATATCACACAATGATATATTTTTTATCTATTCTCATGCAGTAAAATCGCACGAAATTTCAAATTGAAAGTCATATTCAACCGGGTGCGGAGCATGCGGAACTGTTCAGTTCACAAAACACGCTTTTCACATGCCGCGATTTTTTATGAAATCATTGTATCCATTCTGTCAAAATTTTGGTTCCATTCTTGTCATTTCCATCAACGAACACTCGAGTCAAGCGCAAATAAAATGGGTGATTAATGGACGAGGGAGAGGTGTGACAAACGAAACCATTTACCGACATGTATCCAAGAAGATTACCCAATCCGATTCTTACATCGCAATCTAACCTAAAAAAATTCTTTCTGGAGAACACCAACATATTGTACAGGACTTTGCGGGACATAAAAAGCGCAAAATCGGCATCAACTCGACTGCAACTTTTCATCAAGAACAACTTTTCTACTTTGCTAAGTTCACATAAATCTATAAAGGACCAATCGGCCAGTCTATTGAAACTATGGGCGCACCAGTGCGAATTCGTGGTGGCTCAAAGGATACGAAGGAGCCAACAGATGTTTTGCATGTACTCCCGCATGTGGGAGGAACGCAATTTCAAGGAACTGCTGAGGAATATGAGAATGGCCCTGTCGAGGAGGAGGAAGGTTTTTTTGGGAGCTGTCGGAGTTTCCACCTTCAACTGGAATGAAAAACGTATATCTGATGAGGAAATGAAACAGTACATGACTGACATAGACTACATAAACAAACTTAAGAATGCCACAATTTGTATGTCATGTGATCCAACAAATAGGAACAATGACAGTAAACAGACCGTCTGTGGACATTGCAATTCAGGACTTCTGGATGGTAGCAGAAAATACGACAATTGGGAACCCTTTTTACTGAAAGAAGACTTGGTTGTCTGGAGGAAACAACATGAGAGTGGGAGTTATATTTACAAAGTGTTTGGCTCATATCCGGATGTTACTGCCACTGATTTCCTGAATGTACAAGTTGACACTGAGTATAGGAAGAAGTGGGACAGCACAGCGGTTGCACTAGAAACCATTGAAAATGATCCAAAAGAGGAAATGCACAGTGATATAATTTATTGGGAGATGTTATGGCCTGTAAGTATTTTAAAACAAGATTTTAATTCATGTTTGTTGTTTTTGGGATATTTTATGAAAGAACCAATATTGTTATTGATTCATGCATCTGTAAACGGCGCAAAATCAATTTAGAATGCATGAATTCTTGATTCTTTGAATAATTTATACTGTAATTTTAAAAGTTTGCCCTTGACACTTCCAAATATAATTCACAATGATAAAAATTGCATTATATAACACTATGGCTACTACATTTAAAAATTTACACTGCTAATAAAATAGTATGTCTAAATACACATTGAATTTTCACTTTTTGTATTATAAAATTAATACATTTCTTGGTCAACTTGTATCATTAAAACTAATATTTAAATTACAATTATTTATTAATGATTAACATACATTAACAAATTTATGAATTTAAATTTAAGTGTATTTATTTCTTATTCTCCCTTTGAGCTTTCCTTTCGGCTGCTCTTTTGAGCTGCTGTTGGGTGCTGAGGTTGTGCTTTTTGGCGAATTTTTGATTCTTCAGAAACTTGGCCTCCATGCCCAACGTAGATTCGTGCAGTCTACGTTTCGGTTTCTTGACACCGTTGCGGTGATTCTTGCGACTTTGATTGTTGTTCGTGTGGTTCTTTGACTTTGCCATTGCAACTCAGGTTCCACTAGATTCTCACGTAACGTTATAAATTACAATGTTTGTTGTTACTGTTTGTTGGTAACTATAGTTACCCTTATTTTTCATAGTTGGGTTGATTTTCTTTGCCCTTCGCTGCTTCAATGATTTTTTCTAATTTTGTGAAGTTCAAAAACCTCATTTTTGAACATTGCAAGTTCAATGGTATGGTAGGAAAATTGCCAACTATTTTTGGCGCATGTAAATCCATTTTTTGTATTATTAAATGCAGACATCAAAAATAAAATTGTGGCTTCTTTGTCAACCCACAAAGACAAAGCCAAATTTCAACCATTTCAATGTCTAATTGATTGACAGAGTTCTGATTTATATAACATACTTATCACAAAAACAACAAACAAAGTTTCATGTATCTAGTATATGTATAGTGTTTCAACTAAAAGCTAGATAAGCAAAAAACATGTTTAGTACTTACATATGAAATTATAACTGGGTTATTTTAGCACACATAAATAGAAAAGCTGATGATATTTTTGGAGCAGCTTCTATGTTATGAACAAGCCTAAAATTGGCTGATATTCAAAATGAATGTAGCAAAATAAATTTAATTGTATTCTCCAAATGGACGTAAAAAGTCTTGTACATGACCTATTCAGTCTTTTTGTTGCAGAGGCTCTTCACCAACAGGGACTACGTCTTCTTGCGAAGATACATGATACACAATGAATCGAATACGATGGTAATACTCAGCAAAAGCACGGTGCACCCGAAATATCCAAAGAGAAGCGACAAATATCGAGTGGAGGATTACTGGTCGCGTATGGTGATAAAACCATACGGTGAAATGGATCAGCCGGGTGTCGAATTTAGTTTAACATATTACGATAATCCGGGCGTTAATATACCGTCGTCCGTTACGAATTGGGTGGCGATGCGAGCCATGCCCGACTTTCTGGCCCGCCTGAGAGAAGCCACGAAGAACTACAAGAATTATTGTATAGTGGAAGGGGTAAGTGCAATGTGTAAAATAGTCAAACAAAGGGTGCCAGACGATGACTTTCTCGACTTCTGTTCCTTTACACACGAACCCGTGTTCATTAGACCAAAGGTGCCTAAACCTGCGACGAGTCCAAAGGCCGACGAGTCAAAGGAGAACGTTCAAGAAACCGAAGAGACCCAAGAAACTCAGGAAAAAATCGATACCAGTCCTGCGCCCTCATCAGAAGTACAACAGCCCACAAACAGCACTGTCAAAGCTGACAACAGTTTTTGGAAATATTTACGTCCCACTTATTATTTTCATTAACTATTTCTCCGTTCACATTTAAGTAACATGTAGTCAAACTTAAGACTGTAACACCTTTATTGATTTAGTAAATTCTTATTTGAATTCAAACATGGTTTTTGTTAATTTTTTGTATGAGTCCAGTGCCAAGCACACGACTAATTGTATTATATAGTTATGTGTCAATATGTCCACTGAGTCAAAGGCACTTGTTAGGAATTTTAATATCATTATATTGTCTTGTTATACTAACGTAGTTTCATTTTTCCTTAGAATTCCTCACAATAATCCCTAATCTTGACCCAAAGAGTTTTTATTTGTACATAACATATTACATATTGATTTTCTTAGTATGTAACTGTACATATACAAAGATAAGTAGACAAATTTAATATAAAAATATAATTTTCAATTTATTTATGTTTATGTACTACTATGTAATTTTATTAGGTAATAAAAAAGTAGAACTAGTTTACAATAATGATAAAAATAATATTTTAGTTAAATATTGGTTGATGTAAGGATTTCATCACGACTGTCATCAGAATCCACATCCAAATCTATGAAAAAAAAAACATTAATCGTATTTGGAATACATCTTCTTGAAAGTTACTTACATGATGAGATTTTCTCGTCTACAAAGATTTAGATTCATTCAATGCACAACTAATTATAAGACAACTTACCAAGAACACTTTCTGAGTGATCAATAGAAAACCCCTTTTCTGAGTCCTTACTTGGTTGTATTGCTTTACCATCAACAGTAACTCGTACTGATGTCTTCTGCTTTGGGCTATCTTTACTTTTTTTTAATTTACTTGCTGATTTTGGTTCTTCTCTTCTGAATACTCTCTGCACGATGTTGCCAACAATTTGTCCAGCAAAATTGTAATGATCAGCGCTTGTGCTCGATAAAGTTGATGATTTTTTAGAAAGTCTAAAAGAGATTAGTAATTGTACGTCAGTTTCACACATTTTCACATACTCAGATTCTGATGTAGTGAATTCCATCTCCTCATCATCAGTTTGTGATTCCGCACGAATTCTCTGAAAATCTGGCCCGAATTCCAGTCGAATTTTTCTCCTAGTGTAATATCCTTTATAAGCCGACTACAAAAGTATTGTTAATTAATATTATTATAGTAATATATACGAATGATTAACTTTTATTAAGGTTGCGGCACGATCTGCTTCTTCTTTTGTGACGCCGGTTTTCCTATACAAATGTATGGCACTTCTGGCCGCCACTCTCCAGTCTACCAAACCGTAGAGTTTAT
Source organism: Aethina tumida (assembly GCF_024364675.1). NCBI lineage: Eukaryota > Metazoa > Arthropoda > Insecta > Coleoptera > Nitidulidae > Aethina > Aethina tumida. Next base: position 13,302,987 of record NC_065437.1, on the reverse strand, counting down.
CCTTTTCTGTCTGATGTCTTTTTTTAAAATCTTCGTAGGCCCTCTGAATAATTTCTGCCGCCTCCTCGGCCACAACTTCCGGTATATCTACACAACTCATTATTTCATCTACAACATTTATGTCGTCCTCTGAAAACTCAGAAATTTAGATGGATTTGATGGTTTATGTTCTCACGTAGGTACCGGTTGCCATTGGAGCGGATTCTGTATTGAGACGCATTTGCCTTCTGAAAACTGATCGTATAATAGTTGAAATTTGTTCAACGTCAGCACTAGTTAAGCCCGTCTTTTCCAACAGTTCAGCTGTTAATATTGATATGTGGCTTATGTAAGTCACCAATCTGGATGCGACTGAAATATAATTATATACATAGGGCGTTATGTTTAACGATTCAAGTTTGATGGACATCACCCCTTGCATTTTCCCTAGTTAGTAGCAAAGCATCCAAATAGTCAGCTATGAAAGTATATAAATCTGTTGGTTGACTTCTTAAGACCTAGTTATTGGAAGGTTATTAAATATTATTAAAATCCAATAACAAATATACTTCTCTAGAGATGTCCGAAATTAATTCCCTTAATCCGTCAGGTATTACAAATTGAAATTTTGTACAGTTCGGTATAATATTGTCCATTTTAAAAAGAATTGCACAAAAATGTACAAAATATTAAATGATTGTATGCACAAATTGGCAATGATGTATAAATGACATAAAATTTTAGTTTCTATGGACATCATAATAATTGACTTTTTGTGAAGAAAGAAATTTGTGTTTTGGAATAAGGAGCTTTGGTATATAAAATTAAATTTATTATAATTAAAGTGTACATGTAATGAAATATATTAAACTGTAATGTTCATGCAATTTTTACCGTTATGAAAAATATAGTACATATTTTTATGTGCTTTATATGTTAAACGAATAAAATATTTATTTCAACTAAAAGGAAATGTCTGATTAGATTACTTAAGAAACGTACAAAATAATAAACAAATCTTGGAAATGTCAGTTTTTATTCTACTACATATTTTTCATCATATTCTAATACAACAATATATGCAGAAGAAATAAGCGAACACAGTTATTTAATATTTATTGAAACTGAAAATAAATATCTGATTACATTATCAAAAAGTATAAAAAATAGTAGACATTTCCAGAAAAAATTTTAAATTTATTACTCCAATACAAAATTTTTCCATTATTTATTGAAGCTCAAAAAGAATGTTTGATTAAATTACCCAGAAACAAACAAAATAACAAACAATTTTTGCATATATATAAAATATATTATATACCATAAAAATATTATATAGATGGGAAAAAATAAAAAGAAAATTTACATATAATTTATTTAAGCTGAATTAGAATTTTTTATTAAAATACCTATGAACGTATAAAATTTTAAATAATTCTTGAAAATCAAAGTTTTTATAATAATATTATACAATTTCATAACTATATTATAATACTATTTGCTGAAGGAATATGGTAATTATGGAGAACATTATACAACGAATGCTCTTGTAACGGTTCGATATTAATAGTATTGACAGAAAGTTTAGATTTTTCTAAAATGCAAACTTCAATTTTTATTTCAATAATATAATATAAAATTTTATATTTCCATCATTTAACTTTCGAATAATAAGCACTACCGGAGCAGATCAAGTGGAGAGATTATAAATGCCGAATAACTCCCGATTTAAGTAATTTATGAATTTTCTTGTTTAAACTTTCTCCTAAATGATGTAGAATTATACAGTATATAGTTTTACCGAAATTGACACATCACTAGAGGTCCTAATATGATGTTGCACTTTATTAGTATAGGTTAAAGTTTTATTTTCACCTATATAATAATTCATTTAACAATTTCCTGCACTTATATTAATAGACCCAAATTCAACACTACATGAAAAATTCATAAGCTTTAAATTTTCGATTACTCTTGACTTTAGGTCTGAGTCTCTTGCCATATTGAATATGGCAGGTGTGTCCCTAAATGGAGTAGTGACAGCACTATTGGGTTACTGAAATCGTAGAAGTTTAGTAACGATTATATTATTATATAATAAGTTTGTTGGCAACAAATTATTAAATATTTCTTCCTGTGTCTTTAATTTTGCTTAGTTGATTTCGCACATCAGAATCAATTCAATTTGTCGTCAAGCAAAAATATTGACATAACAGACCTCTAACATTTTAACGTCAATTCGATAAATTTAGTTCACTTTTTACTTGGATTATTTCGTTACCTCAAAATGAAGGCGTCTGAAAATAGAGTAGAGTAAGTACTTTTGTATTTTTTTATATATACATTTATTTTACTTATATATACATTTTCAGATGGATGAAAATGGGACAAATAACTCAAGTTACATTTATAATGAAACACGTTTTACTATACGCAGAAGGTTGTTGCATAGGATTCTTTAACACAATTACAAAGGAAAAAACATACATGTCACTAACACATCACAATAAAAAAGGTGACGGCGTGAAGTGCATTGCAGGGCATAAACGACAAGGAATCTTTGCATATTCTGAGGCCTGTTCGTATCCCTACATTCACGTATACACTTATCCTGGATTAGCAAAAGTTTCCACCATCAACGGTAGGTAAAATTAAAAGGATAAATGAAAAATGTAAAGTTAATTTTAAGATGAACAAATGCACGGACACGTAAAACTGGAGTTCACTTATTCGTCGATGCTAATATGTTTGGGGAACGCCCCCAACTTCACATTATCCATATACAATATTTACACAGGGGCGAAGAATTTTCAGGAAAATTCCCAAATACGTGTTCAAACACAAATCATAAGGTTCAATTTCTAAACCTTATCGGGATTGCTTGTGTCATTTTCTAATTTTAGATGTAGCCTACAAAGACCGGAGTACATGGTACAATTGGCCACCGGGACAACAAAAATACAACTTTGGGATTTGTTCAATGTATGCAATAACTTTCTTGTAACGCCACACGCCGTAACGTTCCAAGGTAATGAGTCGCATCCTCTCAGTTCGGCGGTTTGGTCCCCTGATAACAATTTGTATGTGCTTGACATATACGCCAATGTGTATCAGGTAATTTATTGAACATTTATTCAGTAGCAATTCTAAAATGATAGATGTAGGTCAACCACAATTATAAAATGGTAAAAATAATTGATGGAGGTGGCAGATCACCTGTTAAATATCCATGTATACATTGGCTTGGAGGAATCCTGATGGGAGTCAATAATCGCATTATTGTAATAATTTCGCCCAAACTAAATACCAAACGTCGAATTAAATGTTATATTATTCTAGAGATATTCGCAGGTTAAAGGTAAATGGAAAGAATCCTGGGAGCATCAGTTTGTGCGACCATTCATAACGATGAGGACCAACTATGCGAACATAATGGTCTATGTGGACGGTACAGGAGTTCTGTATAAATTCAACGAAAACGGTCAAGAGTCTAAACTGCATTTTGACGAGCCGTGTCTCTTCACCCACATTGGTTTGATATATCCCATGGGGCAGTACTGCGTGGCCATGGGCAATATCGACAAGCTCTACGTATTCAAAATCGACAAGGGAGACGTGGTGACCACTTACACAGTAAAAGACGGTTTCAGTTCCTTCGCAGAGAATCCTGAATTTCCTTACGTGGCTGTAGGTTATCAGGACGGTTATCTGGAATTAATATCGCTGTATCACCCCGACAATCCCACACATATGACGGGTTTTCAACTGTCCAGAAATAAAATCACGCACATCTATTTCTGCACATACGGAAAAGTGTTCGTAACGGGAAATTTGGATATCGGTGAGTTCTTTATACTGGAAGGTTTTCCAGGGGGTACGATAAAAGTCATCACAAGCGTACAAGCACGCCAACAAATAGTGGATTTCATGTTGGTCCCTTCCAAAAACTGCTACAGACTATTCGTCGTACCGGTCACCACAAAGACACAATTGAGCGGTCACAAGTTTGTACGGTTCTGCGTTCTGGGCAAAGACAAAGTGAGCAGAAAGGAATATATGACTAAGAATAAAACAATGTATCATCAAATCAGCGCCACAAACAAACCCAACAGGGACAGAGTGTTTTTGGCAGTTCCTAAAGGGTCGAAAGTTATACATCAGATTGAAACGAGGCGAGGCGTGAGTTAATAATCTTATAATAATGTAATAATTTATTATGACATTGTTTTTAGTCTTCAGAAGCTACAGTAATAGCAATCATACAAACAGGTCACTTATTATCCCATTTTAATTTCCAACTAACGAAAGCGCATGCTGTAACATGTGGTTGTGACGGTTTGGCGATTGTAAGGGACAACAATTTTAAGAAGCAAGTGGGTATAAGCATGGTTCATCACAGAAGATATTTGGGTGTGGTCGCAGCTCTTGTAGATCCATTGGAGCAGTACATTATAACATTGGGTAGAGAAAACGTGCTTGCTTGTACGAAACTGATGCAGAGTGAGTTGAGTGCTTCTAAAAAAGCTAATCTCGTGGATCTGATGAAGTCGTCGGTTTTCGAGAGAATATTCAATAAAAAGACCAAAGGATTTATGCCAAAAGGTGAATTGGCTGGAAAGTCCTGGTTGGAATATCAGGATATAATGCAAACACAAGAAGATATATTAGTATGTAGATTTGATAGAGAAATGTTATTGAAAGATTTAAACGAGACCAAGGCCACAATACAAAATTTAATCACTTTAAATTTGGAAGGACCTGAAAATCAAATGTTGGAACTCACCGAATTCAATTTAAATTTGAACGCCTATAAAGAATTGTGTAAAAAGACCGACGACGAGTGCGAATACTTGAACAAGTATTATAGGAAACTGATCGTTGAACAGGATAAAGTGTTCAATTATATTAAAACAAACTTCTACGATATAATGATGGTACCCGAAAGACAACTCTACGCTTTGTTTCAGAATCATTGCGTCGCTAATTATTCTCTTCCTCTCCCAAATATTGAACAGCTTGAACGAATCGAAAATATTGAAGAATACGAGAAGTTAGAAAGTTTATGTGCACCTACAGACAGATTTTATCCTTGGAACAGATATACTAAAAGGTATCATTCAAGATTATTAATTACCTGTGATAAATTGATTTTTCTTTTTCAGTCAATTGGATTTATTGAAATTGGAAAAACCGAAAATAGACGAAGGTAAAATTGATTTATTCGACACCACCAAAGAAACCCCTGTTTCTTTTGACACCATATTGTTTATCGATGGAACAATGACAAAGATGTACATCGAAAAATTCACAACAACCCAAGAAAATACCAATCTTTTCGTGCAAATCCATCAACAAAACGAAACCATGATGGTAAATAATTTATTAAATCTCCAGACAGACAAACTAACGAGCAATTTCAGCAAACAATATTCCGACTGAAAGAAATTTTCAATAAAGAATTCAATAGCTTAATGGAAATAAAAGAAAGGGAAATGTACAATTTGAGGGAAAGAAACGCTCGTCAGAAAAAAATCATCTCCGAAAACAACTACTTCTCCGAAACGAAAATACACGTGGACATAAACGATCCAGAATGGGTTATCGAGGAAAATCCGCCGTTGATCCTGGAAGTGTTGCCGAACGAAATGTCAATCACTCCGTACATTTCGCCCAGCGAACAAGCGATATTAGACGCAAAAGCTGCCGAGGACGAACGGATACGGTTGATGTTGCTGGCTGACGACTTCAAAGAACGAGCCCTGATGGCAATGATGAATGGCGTGTTGGAGATACGGTGGGAGGATGAACTGAAGAAGAACGTGCCGCTGCCAAAATGCATGGTGGAAATATCAACGGCTTTATGTGTGAATGACTGAGCAGTTTGTTGTAGATTGAGAAGGATCCGATGAATTTCGATGAAGATGACCTAAGGGCGGTTAAAGATTATGAGGAGAAAGTGGCGTTTTTGAGAAGCGAACGGGAGAGATACAAAGGAATGTTGGATAAGGAATTTACGAAAAACTGTAACAACATTAAAGATGCGATTAGGAAGTTTAATATTAAAGTGACAGATTTGAATACTTTGAAAATGAAAATTGAGTCTGCCATTATTCAAGAACAAACCTTACAAAATACAAGAAGGATTTGGCAATTAGAGACGGTCAATTTATATAAGAGACAAAATGATATATTGTATGGTCAATTTCATATTTTCATAATTTATCTTAATTTATGGAATGTTTTAGAAATGAAATATCTGCTACTGAAGAGAAGATAGCAAAAATTTCTGTTTTATTGCGAGCAGCTGAAGAAACTGTAAAAGAATATAAAGTTAAGACTGATGCATATTTGATCAAAGATAAAATTATTGAAAAGAATTTTAAAAGGGACATCTCAGAATTTTCACCAATGATCCAAGAAATTGCTATTAAAATTTACAAGTAAGTATACATTGAATTTAAAACATGCTAATTTGAATTAAATTGAACTAATATTTAGAAAAAGACCGAAGGCTTCGTACCGCCAAATCACTAGTTCTACAATTCTGAACGACTTGAGCAAAGGCGTTATTACTGGCGAAAGATACATCACATTGAACACGGAAGCAATTGAATTCTTAAACTCTCTAGACCAATTAGATAATGCGTCCGGCTTACCGCCCAACATGGACGAGCACACATACGCGATCATTGTCAAGAACCGCAGAAGCAAAATCGAAATGGAAATAAAAGTAGAAAATTAAATTAGAACTTAATGGATTAATGAATGTTTCATTTTCAGATGCGCTCCATAAATTTGGAGATAACTTACGCAGAAAATTTAATACAAATAATATCGAAACGATTGACTAACAAAAAAGATAACTTGACTGAACTTAACAACGAACTGTTGTCGGTGCGTCAGCAAACGCAACGCCACTCTTACAATATTGTCGTGCAGATGGTTTTGAGGAGTGGATTCATGGAAATGCCGTTGACTGGTCATGTTGATGACTTTGACAACGCCTTACTAATTCCCAGAGAGGAAATTTTAAACATTAATGCTCTTATTAGGGTTTGTGATTGTTATTCCTGTTATTTACGTGTTAAAGATGGAGTTTGCTGTTTTACAGGAAGCGGGTGATATTAAGTTGAAAACAATGACGAAGAACATGGCCTTCCATCGAAAAGTTATGAGTTTTGAATGGCGTCATGTTAAAATGAGAATGATTTTGAACGACTTATGCGAACAATTATGCGACGTACTCGATGTCAAGGTAATCAATCTTTTATTGTTCTGTTATGGATACATCTTATGTTTCTAGTTGACGAGAGACGTGATGAAGTACCTGAAGCAGAAGAAAAAGGGCAACGTGAAGCTGAACACGATAGAAATGGAAATGGACCTACAACGAAGGTCATTTATGATGCAACTGCGAGATTTGCACAAGGAAGTGGCCGCAATGAAAACCCAAATTCAATCAGTGGTTGCACAAAACGAATCCCTCGATAATGAGATTAACGCGACAAATATCGCCATCAACACAATCAAAACACAAATTAATCCTCAAATAACCAAAGAATATAAGGCAATTGAAAAGACCAGGTAATTATTTTACAAGTTGTGCTTGTGTTTACTGGGTATATTATTTTAATTTTTAGGACGAAACGAATTTTGAGCAGAAGCCAACTAATGCAAAAAATGCAGGACAATCATAACGAGATACTGATGTTACAAACGGAATTGGAATTGCTCCGATTGAAAACTTATCCGACTTTCCAATACAAAGAACTAAACATAAAATAATTACTGATATATTGACTTTTTTTATAAATCTTTATTAAATATTTATATTATATTTTTTTCCAAATATTTGTTTGGTCTATTTTGATTGATATGTTTGCTTGTGATTGTTTAATGTAATCATTAACACAAAATTTAAAATGTTCCTATAATAATGTCTATAATTATACATAAACAGACAAGCATGTCCCATATGGTGGTACTCAAATCGTCAAGGTGTTAAAAGAGTTGCCTAACTTGGAATATATTTATGACAAACAAAAAACTTTTTTGGATTACCTTGAGAATATTAACTAGTCAATTCAAACATGTGTATATGAAAAAAGCTTCTTGTTTCCACTCTAATTTAAAGTATTTTAAAGGGGACTTGGGGAATTTCGTTGAGGCAAAAGTCAGTGTTGGCGGCGAAAGAAAATCGATCGCGTAGTTAAAAAAAGACATAGAACTTTTGACAGACGAAGCGCACTTTTTGTATATTTTTTTAACTACTCTTCGTGTTTTCTATACAGAAATGTTTTTTTTCTATTTCTATTTTCGGCCAACACGCACCAGAACTTCGCAGTGAACTGCACAGTCTTTGTTCTAAAACACCAGGCTGGTAATTAATTGCAATTTCATTTATCAAATCGTAATTTCAACTGGTTTGTTTATTTTATTGCGTTTTGACAGACCTAAAAATAACAAAGTTTTAAAAATAACAAAGCGGTTTACAACAATTACAATCTTTTTTTAATTATTATGTCTTCTGTTTTAGGGGAAAAATGGAGTGTAATGAAACATTTGAGCCTGTTATCATAATTAATGACGACAGTACCGATTCAGACACAAAAAAGGTAATTAAAAAATTAAGATTATTTTATTTTTTTTTTTTCTATCAGAATGACGATTTTTTAGTATTTGTTATATACTCTCAATAATTTTTTATGTAAATACACGACGTTTTACTTAAGAAAAATCTCAAAAAAAGATGATAGAAGAAAAATGAAAGAAATTTGATCTTATACAGAGTGACGACGTTCTGTTTAAGCAAATAAACGTAAACCATTGGTAAAATAAAACTGAAATTTGAAAAATTTTAAAATAACTCATTTTTCTGTTAAATTATTTTTTTCTCTTTTGTATTTTAATGTGGAATAAAAATTAATGCATTGTAGATAAATATTATTATTAAATAAAATATTCAAGATATTAATCACTCAAATTATTACTATTTACAACAAATAAATAAATATATTAACGGGTTGTCAAGTAACCTAGCAACATATAAACAACAAAGACTTGTTGGAAATGATAAAATTAATGGCATAATATATCTCTTCAGGATAATTAATAAATTAATTTTATAATTTTACTTATTAATCCTTGGGACTTCTTATAAAAAGGACTATCTAAAAATTTATTAATATCTAGGAGTAATGAGTAAGAAGAAAAATATAGAGGAAAATTCATCTAACTTATTTATAGAGAAGTTTATAGAGAAATTTTTATAATTATTCCACTAACCTTTTTCGAAATATTGCTTAAACAGGTCGTCTTGGACCACCCTGAATACAATTAATTTATCAAGATATTGCCTAAATAAAATGTCGTGAGCCAATCTGTACATATTTATGTTATCATTTCTCTGAAATGTTCCCTTATATTATAATTCAGGAAAAGAAAGATTACGAACGTGACCCCCTCGAGCCAAACACGGAAGACCTAATAAAATCGATCGGCCCGGAAATTTCGGTGATACCGGTGACAAAACAAAAGCCACAAGTCAAAATAAAAACGTACTCGAGATCGCCGAGGAACGAAATCCGACTGGTATCGAAATTCGAGGCGGAACGTACGTGCAACACATACACCAAACGGAAATCGTCCCCTCTGGAAAAATGTCCTATTTGTAAAAAATATTTCAGGAGGATGAAAACGCACTTGCTGAAACACGACAGCATCGCCAGGGATGTGAACGATCCATTCACCTGCAGCATTTGCACGAAGGTGTTTAACACGCAAAGCAACTTGCAAATTCACTTCAGGAGTCACACGGGCGATAAGCCTTATGTCTGTGATGTTTGTCACAAGGCGTTCTCGCAGTCCTGCAATCTGGTCAATCACACTCGGATTCACACAGGTTAAAAAACAAGGAAGTTTTAATTAATGAATAATTTGTTGATGAAACTTTTTAGGTGAGAAACCCTTCAAGTGCCCTCATTGTGACAAGGCTTTCACACAGTCGGGCAATTTGAATAACCACATAAGATTGCATACGGACGAGAAGCCGTTCAAGTGTCATTTTTGTCCTAAGGCGTTTGTGCAATCTGGTAACTTGAGTTCGCACATTCGGAACAATCACAAATACGTAGAGTATTATGGTACCAATTACCAATAGTATTTTAATTGACGTTAGGAACAATCAATAATTGTTAAGACACCAACATTTTTTTTTCTTTTTCGGTTCCAGAGATTTATGAATGTTCTATTGTTGTGTCAAATCACCAAACTAAAAAAAACTGTGTTAAATTGTTCCTAGTTGTTTGTTCAATGGTTTAAAAAGACTTATAAAAAGAGACTGTATATTTAGTTCGTAATGTTTTTTTATTAAGCCTTTCATACATCAAAAAATTTATGACATATCTGTTCTTTATGTAGGTTTAACCGCAATATAAACGCGTGTGTTTAATGTATTTTATAATTTTTGCATGCAAATTAAAGATATTTGGTTCATAACTTGGGTTCTAGTCAAAATTTATACTATAAATTATTTTGCATGCAAAATTTTAATCTGTGCAATGTTCAAGTTTTGATCTCATTTTGTTATATATTTGACTTATTTTTTATGGTAAAATTTAAGGTTTTGATCTTCCAAAAGTGACAAAAAAATTATTTATTATTACGTGTTTATTTATTTTTGGAAATGTTTTGTTTGGAACTTATAAATGATTTAATCATTGTGAATTGAATAAATAATTAGTTATAAACTGATATATGGAAATGTTCCTTGTAATATTTAGTAGAGAGAACACAGTAAGGATTTGTATTGTAATTTTGCATGATGCCATATTGTAGTTTTATAACTCAAATAAAATATATCCTAAATCAACATTTATTTTATTTTTCCGCTGTCCCTAAAACACCATATATTCTAGTGAAAATAAACAATTAATTCAGAAATAATTGTCGTTTTACTATATGATATTATAACAACTATTATTGTTTATATAGTTCACTTTGGTTTTGTGGGAAAATTACAATGAATCGCTATATAAAAAGGCAATTTCCTTAACTCCATTGAAGTGCTCTATCCAATCTCCAAGTAAATATCGATTTACTTGTTTAATATATTTTAAATGGTTCAAGTCGATCATAATTTAGGATTTATTAGGTTCGTGATCTGATAGGTATATTTATGTCTGATGTACAAACCCCTCCCCCAAATGTAGTGGATAAAATATTTTATTAATGAATACTATAAAATAAATTTAAAATAAATATAAAATTGTGTTATCTTTTATTTAAAATATCTGAGAATCTATTAAAAACTTTTGAATAAAAATTAAAAATTATTTTCTGTTATGTAAAAAATTTGAACAGTGAAACTTCTAAATGTAAAACAGTATAGGCACCATTTGGAAGTTAAATCTCCCCCAATCAGCATTAGCACGAGTACGTATTGTTCCCACTCCTCCAGCAACAGCAGCTCCACTCTTATAAATCACGCGTACCTCCACACGGACGCAGTCATCCTCAGTTGTCGTTGCGTTCTCCGCATCCGCCTCTGCTTGCGCCCTATCGACCACGAGCACGCCGCCGCACCGCCACACTGCGCCACTCCGCCGACCAGTGTACCGCCGAGCGTCGCGACGGCCACGTGACGACGGGATGCCGTCCACCGTCTACGATGGAGCTGCCCCGCATCGCCTCCCAGACCTCGATTTGTCCGCCCAGCATCCAGCTGCTGACCGAGTACGGGAAGCCGCGCACTCCGGTCAGCAGGAAGCTGTTGCAGCAGCAGCAGCAACAGCAAGCTGAACCGCAGTTCGCCGTCCTTCCGTCGGCCCACTCCTACCAGCCGAGCAGGAGACGAGAAGAGGCGCGCACCCTCCAGAATCTGAGGAAGAGGCTGCAGGCTGTCAGGGTGCTCCAGGCCAACAAGCCGGAGCCCATTGAGGCCCTATGTGCCAACAACAATCTCAGTCCGGAGGAGATTGACAACCGGCCCAATCTTCTTCAAAAGGTCAGTCCTTAACTCTTCGGCTAGCTCAAGTAATCACCAACAGGATGTAGGAAATATTAGAAATCTAGAAACTCTTTTTCCAAACAATTGTTTCACAAAGTTTCAAGTTTACAATAAGAAAGAAAAAAAAGTAAATCAATTTATTTTTTGTGAATATATGAAAAGAATGAATCAACTCCTCTCACTTTTTATTGCGTCAACTCTTATTTACAAAAACCGTTTTTCTTTCAAACAAGAAATCCAATTACCCACTCAGCACACATAATTAAATCTGGGCAAATATCCCTCATAAAAAGAGCCAGGAACCAATAAATGATTAGGTGACTTCTCCTTTCGGTAAACAACTCCGAGTCAACAATGTGATAAAGTTACAATTCTAATTGTTTAATATCAAATAATATTAAATGTCTGTGTTTGATCGGTTAATATTAACTTGACTTCATAATGCAGATTAAATTTAAAGATTTTTCTTATCAATCTTTAAAATTACATTTTTTTAGTAATTATATGAAATGGCAAAAATATGAATCCTGCTAATTCATTAATTATTCTGCATACGCCGATATTTCCAAGAAAATTTTCTCATTTCCTCAGAAGATACTTTTCAGAGAATTTCCAAATGTACTCGATTAGATAAATAGATAAAAATGTAATGGAAATCTCTTTCCGAGAATATTTGCTGCATTTCAATAAATCGAGTTTCATCCTTTCTGACGTTGGAGTAAATTGAAAAATCTTGAATTTCTGGAAATGTACAGTAGTGGCCGTTATTAGAGCAACTTTTTAAAATTTTAAATATTATATTTTACTTTATTTGAACTGCCAATATAATATAAAATTAATTTAATAATGTTGTTTTATCCAACATTTATTTTTCTGAATTGCAACATTAATTTTGAAAGGAATTTTAATTGACCAAATGATTGATTTGCTATGAAGATCTTCTTTAAATTTGTATAATTTTTTTGTTATCAAAGGAATCCCACATGTTTTTTGTAGAGTTGGTAACGACCAAAGTAAAACATTGATGGTTTAATCTTGTAAATAACCCTTCACAATTTTAGATTTGGATTGTCATCGTGTTAAACATGTTTTCTTCAACATGTGAAAGCAAATTGTTATTTAATATATCCCATACAGGGATATAGTGTCTTGATCTCATTTTTGTTATATATTTGACTGATTTTTTATGGTAAAATTTTCACTTTTGATCTTCCACAAGTGACAAAGAAATGATTTATTATTACGTGTTTATATATTTATTTATTTAAAACAATAAATATTACATATTCTGGAATCCAATTCAAGTAGTACAGTACATATTTTCAATACAGTTTAGTAATATGCTATAATTATGACTAGTACTGTATATGCTACAATTTTCCGTTTCAGATCTCAGTTTGTCTATTCAGTAAAATATTAATTTGTGGTATGTCATGCCTGAAACATTTGGGAATAATTTGACGTATACTTGCAAAATATATAAATTATGTGCCTGTCAGACATTTCGGCGACAACTAATTGCGAATGGTGTAGTAAAATAGACCACACATGCCAAAAATCTGTCGACATTAATCTCCAAACATTTATTGAAAATGGGCAATACAAATCGGGTATTTGTTGTTTCAAAAGTTCCAAACTACTCTGCATAATTTCCATAAAACGGTGGAAACCGTTTTCTCAGATCTATTAATACAAATTTCGCATTAAAATCTCGATTTTCTTATAAATAACTGCAATTTGATATTTTAAAACTTTTTATGCAAATCACAGTAAACTCTAGAACATTTTTCAAGATGTCGTGCGTAACTTTTGTGTTCGAAAGCGTCGAGAATCAAGATAATTAATGTTTGTAAAACTTAACATAAACTCAAGGGAGTACCAATAATTTGTATCGGGTCGGAAACAATTTCCATGCGAATCTATGCAAATTTACTCGTTCCGTGGCATGATTAAAAGATTACGTGACGTCGTTTTTTTCATGCAATCCAAGGTAATTAACTATTTAAACTGAATCAAATTGCATTAATCACAGACAGCATTGTATCGTGAGTTGTCTGTTTAATCGTTTAAAATATAGTTTAAAACCTGTCGTCACGATATTGAACAACGAACTGCAGAATAAACAGCAAAATTAGTGTAATAATTTTAACTTTGAAACCCTTAAAAATCTAATTTGAAAGTCAAAATTCCAGAATTGAATGTTTCTCTCTGCAATTCCATTTTCTCGATTAGTTTCAGGCCGTCTTTATTGTTGTTAATTAAATAATCGGAAGCAAAGAATACGCGAGGCACGAAATTCAATTAAACCGTCCCCTTAAGATGCTCAAAATCTAATTTTGCGAAGGCAATTAATGCATTAGACGCCTTTTTAACTAATTCTATTCACGAACGGTCTAAAAACAGATCATATCAAATAATACACGTGAATTATAATGCGTCAAATTATCTGCAATGAAATCTCGAATGCGCAAGTTTCTATTTGATTTATTTACGACACGATAAGGCTTTAAATCACCGCAATTGTTAAAACCTGGAACCACTTTTAAAGGGAACTTTCATTAAAACATTTTATCGCTTATGGAAGTTAAATTGAAGTATCAAGTTTTCGAATTTCGCGAAAGCAATAAATTAAAACTTTCAGTCGGTTTTAATAATTGTTGTGCGTTCCACACTTGGAAACCACTATGGTGAAACCATAAATTTATAAAAACCTCAAGCGGTTGGAAATCAGGAACTTTCCCCCCCAAAACCGTGTTCACTAAATCCGTTTTACTGCACGAGTTTTCCGCATTTCACCTGTAACTGTTTCAGCGTTTTGTTACAGTCGAAATGTCAAGGTTCAGGATTCGCACACAGATAAAAAGGTCTATCAATGCGATTTTAAGTCTGGATAAGGTATTATTATATCAATTTTCATGTCTGCACTCTATTTGATTTATTGTGTCGGTGGTTGTTTTTATTCGACAGGATTAACTGCGAATTTTCATTCTTGTTTAGTACAAACTTTTTAAAATATTAGATAACTCTTCTTTTTAATGTGAACTATTAGTATATTATTCATCACTATTTTTTTATATAGTATTATAAAAACTTATTTTTATTCTATAAATGAGAAATATGAATTGTGCTGGACATTTGAAATGGATTTTTAATATTTAAATCTGTGTTATTTTATGGTGTCTCGTGAGGTTTGAGTCTGGTGAGGTACATTATACAGTATTGGCATAAAGTAGAACAACTACTTGCTACTGCCATCTAATATAATCTATACCAATTATATATATTATAATTTATACCAATTATGAACACACTGTATACAAGCATATCGGTGAGTATGTCATGTATTAAAAAGAATTCTGTTAGCTACAAATCAAAAAACTAAATATTCGGCTGGCAAAAAGTAGAGCAATTTTTTATTAAATGTCACTAATCTCTACAAAATTCACAATAATTTTTAGTTTTATAGTATACACCGAAGTAAACTAGGATTAATATTGTAAAAAGAGCTAGAAAACCGTTATTTAATGGCTTCGTGGGGGAATTTTTAGACCACTATTTTGATTAGGTTTTCACGTATTTTTTCAGATTTTTGATCGGGTTTCTTAAAACTAATCTTGCATATGTTAATCATAAAATAGTCGTAAAATCGCACAAAATTTATTTTAAAATATACTGATCTTAACTTTTACGTTAGATTTTTAATATGTGTGATTTCTTTTCGAACCCTTATCGAGTGTCAGGGTGTGGTCGCACAGTGGGTTCGAAATTTAAATGGTTGGATTTATACCTGTCTTTATGTAAAACTAATTGATAAAATATTCAGAAATTAAATTAAATTAATTAATGGAAGATTTAATAATTTACCCCAACATGAAATTTTAAAGAATTATAACTCTGTCCTTTTATTTTTCTGTCTTTCAAAATTAGTAAACTTAAGTTAATGAATTGAATTTTAAATGATTGAAAATATTTGTAAGTACAATGGTTTTTCCTTATGCAAACAACATCAGAATTGTAAT
Source organism: Aethina tumida (assembly GCF_024364675.1). NCBI lineage: Eukaryota > Metazoa > Arthropoda > Insecta > Coleoptera > Nitidulidae > Aethina > Aethina tumida. Next base: position 13,286,982 of record NC_065437.1, on the reverse strand, counting down.
TGTATTGAAATAATGTATTGTATTTTATTTTGAGTTGCAATAAGGTTTTTTTTGACCAAGTACATCATTATTTAGATTAAGGTTTCTTATAGAAAAAACTCTTAAATTAGTTTGGCAACAATATTGAGAAAAGGAACATTTATTTAATTCATCTGATTGGTTGAAGTAGGATCGTTGTTGGAGACATTCTGTTTCTTAAGGGACTTAAGTCACCACCTACTTCATCTCCTTCCTAGAATCGAAGTTTATAAAGATTCAGGGATTCATTTATTTCGCCAGTTTTTCATCAGAATTTTAAAAGTGTCAAGATCGAAGGTTGTTTTAACCTGAGTTTTAATTAGACCCGTACTATTAATTTAAGAACAGTGAGTAGAAATTATCTAATATTTCCGTTTGGTGCAAGATGTGAGTATTGAGTGTGATACATCACATTAGTTGAACAAGATCTGTTCAACGAAAACAAAGGTTTGTTATATTGAAATTAATCAATGCATGAAAATTGTATAGTTTAATATCATCAATATCTTTTGTAAAATAAATCGCTCTCTTTAACCTGTTGTAAGGAGTCTTTCAAAAAGTCTTTGGTTTTACTGATTTAACAACTATTTAATCGAATTATCATCGGTAACCCGTTACACGGATTTTGTCGTTCTTTCAATCTGATGAGAGAAAAATCAATAAATATCACTCGATTGTAACGCATGTTTTACAACAATTTTCAAGATTTGGTGTAGAAGGAAAAAATAAAACTGGACGAGCAAGAAAAACCAATAGGTTTCAGAATAAACAAATTTTATCCTACTCCAAAAAAGATCCTTTCCTGTATTCCAGCAAAATAAAAGGTCTACTTGAAACACAACTTAGAATTAATGTTTCTTCAAGAACAGTAAGAGATAGATAACTATAAGGGAGTCTTCATGCGAGTAGGTCAGACTAAAAAACCACTACTATCAGAGAAGAACTGACGAGCCAGAGTTTACTAGGTCCCTTTTACACTGAACTTTAAATGATTGGAAACGAGCGTTCTGGAGTGATAAAATCAAGTTTAATCTGGGTAGCAGTGATGGGATTTTATATGTAAGGCGACCTATTCATGAAAAGTTTAACTCAAAGTTAAAGTCCTCTCCTTTGAGTAGAGCGTATCTTGGATCGTCTTATGTATAAAGAAATATTGAGGAACACCATGATACCGTATTCAGAAAAAAATATGCCACTAAAACTTTATTTTCAACAAGATAATGACCCGAAGCACACTTCAAAATATTTGAAGTAGTGGCTTTTAAGGGAAAAAATTAATGTTGTGAACTAGCCATGCCAATTTCCCGATCTAAACTCCATTGAAAACTTATGGGAGAGAGTGAACAACAAAATAAGAGTATAGTAATCAGCAAGATTTTATTCACAGTTCTGCAAAAGTCCTGGCAAAATATAGATCCAAATATTATTGACAATCAGATGCTTTCCATGAAAAAAAGGTGTTTGTAAGTCATTCATAATAATGGGAATTCAAGTAATACAGTTCATATTTGTAATGTTGCTATTGTATGTGTCTGTAATTTGTATTTTTAATGTTTAGTAGACATGTTTTATGTACGTGTTCCGTGGTAGTTATACCTAAACTAATTCTTTTGTAGCCAATTTTGTAGGTTACCTAATTAATAATGCAAGAGAAGTTGCAAGTAAACATCGTAAACAGCGTTAAATCCCATTAAACGACCCAAATTGATTCACCATGAGGTTAAATTTCTGAGATAATGGACAATTACTATCCCTTATCGGAGACAAGCAATTGAATTAATGAATCTCGCTCGAGAGGTTGATTAACGATGTCCGATAATAACGTGGAACGGTGCAAATGAAATAATGACCGTCTTTGCGAACACGGAACCCCAATTATTCTTTAATCACGACGTTTAAATTACAAACGCAAACACATTTCGTATTTCAATTAAGTTGCGATACGAAATCTGGGCAATTTCGAATTGAAATTGGTTTGTTTGTTTTCTCATCTCCGGAAACGCAATCGAATAACGTATAACTAACTCGTAACAGTTGAGAAAGAGAGAAAAAAAGGGAATTGTAATTCGGCCTATGTGTCGGATATACATTTTCCGGAGCCCTTCCACGTGTCCAAGGTCACAACGTTTCGATACGCCCGAACTTTCCGGCGACGGTTTCTCTCCCTCTCGTCATGTCATGAACGACGAGCCGAATTAAAATGACACGCGATTTTCAGACCGTCAAAACTTCGTGTGTAACAACGGGAAAAAACTCCCTTTCCGCCCCAAAATTGTATTTTTCGTCCTGATTAGATGCGGAAACTCCGACACTAATGAATTGAACATTAAGTGCGGCTATTTTTCGAGACGCGCACTTTATACAAAAGCGGGGGCTTTTGTGCCACGTATTAAATGGAGGAAACGTTTTTTTGTTGTAAAGGTCGGGAGTTTTTTTAGAAAATAGGTTCCATTAATTTTTTAGACTTAGTCGGGTTTGTGGTGGGTTGTTTAAGAACTCTCTAGATTTTGTTCACTAATTTTTTTATACGATTAAAACGCGAAAAGGTGTTAATAAAGGTATATTGATTATATAAGAATGTACACTGTAGTAGCTCTAATTATCACAATTTATTAAAATATATTAAAAATATGTACTTTTTCATTTTTCATTGGACAAAATTTACTTTGTAGTATTTTAATGATCGGTGACGTTTCAGTCGATTAATTAATTTCTTTTAATATTTAATAACGGATTGTACTCAAACTGTATCATCTCTGTAAGAATATTTATTATTTAGCCTTACCAAGCCCGGGAGAAACAAGAAGAGTGCTAAAGAGTATTTGATAAATAACAAAATTAAAGGAACAGGGCAAAAAATATTCAATGAAAAACTTAAAGAAATCCTTAAATAGATAATTTAAATGTCTAAAACAATAAATACTTATCGTTAACACAAATTAAAGCCAAGCTGGAAGAAATGGGACATGCTGAAAGGACTGTAAGAAGAAGAGTTTTGAATGGGTTTTGGTTTGGATAAAGACTTGCAAAGAAATTCCTGCTTTTTACCAGGAATGTAACCAGAGAACAGTGCTGATGGGAAGTTTTAAGTGGTGCGTCTTCATTAAATTTTGTTAAGTCCTGTTTAGCTTATGTTAAACGTCCTACAGGGAAAATACTACACAAGACGTCTGTTACAGCTCTGTGAAATAGTGTCATCGTATACAAATACAATTGGGCCTATTTATGTATAGGGCTACATTAAATAACAATTTGCTTCCACATATTGAAGAAACAATACCGTAATATGTTTCAATACAAACACAAATCTAAAATTGTGGCGGATTGGTAAAAAGATCAACCCATCAATGTTTTGCTTTTATCGACATAATCTCCAGATACAAATAATAGAAAAACCATGAGATCACGTTGATAACCAAGGTCAAAAAATTACACTAATTTAAATGAACTTCTATTAGCAATTCAAAAAGAAGAAATATAAGCATCATAGATTCGAAAATTGGTCGAGACTATGCCTGAAATTATAAAGCAAAAAGGATATTATACAAGGTTATATGTTATTTTAATCAATAAAAATTCTTTTCAAAATTAAATATTTGTTCATCTTAATTCAGAAAAATAAATGAAACATTTTACAGAACATGAAAATATTTGTTTTCTAGATAGTAATCAACATTAGTAAATTAAAATTGTTTTAACAGTTCACATAAAGTAAATTAGTTATGGCTATAATATTTAATCTTTTAAAAAGTTACTATAATAATGACCACTACCGTATGTATACATGTATGGAGATGTAAAAATATATGACTGTTTGCAGTCATAAATAAAGCATATCGGATTCAAAAGTTCGTCGATAATTAATTGACAAATATAAATTGATAACGAGCTTATGAACCGATATACAAACTTCAATAAACCTATTTATTGTTGAAGTATACATACATAAAATCTATGTTATTATGACAGTTACTCGAGGTCGTACAAATAGAGAGAATTATTTATTTCTTGACACCTCTTTTAATTTCAACATTTTTTTGCTTTAGAAAGACTCTGTCACAATCGTATGATTGCCCGAATTTTTATCAAATTCGACGGAATATTATATGATACAAAAAATATAAAAATAACATAAAAAATACATAATTGAAATTTCCCAATAATTATAATTCTCACTCTCACATTAGGAGATTGTTGTTGAAGGGATCTTGTTTTCCAATTAACCGCCTCTGGTCCACAGCTATGTAATGTTTATTTTATTATATTTTTATAATATTACCTTTATTTAAAAAGGCAGAGCTTTTCATAAAGGAAACACATTTTGTAAAATAAACAACAATACTTACATAATATAATCATAATTGAAATCAAATAATTTTAAAAATAAACATTTTTCTGAATTTAGATAGGTTAAATGTATCTCTGAAATATTCAAAAGTAGAATTGCACATTGAAGAATATAATAAATTGTTATATTATATATTATAAAACACAGATGAATGTGTGTGAATATGATCATATATTGAAAGATTTTTTTCAATATAACATATAATTATATGTAAATTTATGTTCATATATAAGTCGTATTACATGATATTATATTATTACTTATAATTTCTAATTTTTGTATATTTTCATATACAGGGTTGTAAAAGCAACGGTCATTTTCCTATATGTATTGATACTAGTGTGCGATAGATGTCATTTATTTTGTATCTGTCAATATAACATTAGAATTTTGGTAAAATTTCTGTTAGTATTCATTTTGCGTATATAGAATGGTTATACAAATCAAATATTTTTTTATTATTCAACTTATCTAATTATACTAAAACATACATGGTGTTCTATTGAAAAAAGTTACTGATGTTTTAAGCTGTACAAAATTATACGTAATTAAAGAATACTCAAATCAAATCAATAATTTCGAACAGCTTTTATAGATGGATTGAATTATTTTTTATCTCGTTTCCTGTTGCTGTATTACAATTTCTGGTTGTAGTGGTGAGTGGTTAAAATTTTTCGGATAAGTTGTGAAACCCCTTGTTTAAATAAAGGTTGTATTGAAGTACATGTTAAGAATTTTTTAAGGATATAGGTACTGATATTCTAGTTAATATTAAACAAATATTATTTATCAAAATGTTGGTACTTCCTAAAATATTGAAATTTAATAGTAATATCCATTTAAATGATAAACAATATATAGAATAATAAATAAAATGTACGTTTAAATATCCATATTATTGTCAGTTATGCAGTATGTTTGATAAAAACAATTCATCAATATAATTGTTTTTTAGCGGGTTTAATTAGGTATTTATTAATATTTGAAAAATATTCAAGGGTCAAAGTAGAGCAACTTTAAAATAAAACAACTTTACGTAGTAGTAGCATTTCTATTATTTTTAATAACTTCTAAACATCTTTTTTTCATTGATTTTGGTGGCTTTTCAATATAATTGTTCCTAATTTCTTTCTTGATTTTGAACTTCTTGGTAGAGTTCTTTCATATTTGTCAGTCTTTTTGCAGGGATTTTCAGATCAATTTCTTTTCAATGGTTTTCCATTGGATTGAGGTCCAGGTTTTGGGCTGGCTAAGGCATGACACGTACTCTTTGAAAAGCGAACCATTCTTTAATTAACTTAGACATATGTTTCGGATCGTTGTCGTGCTGGAAGATTCACCTTAAACTGATGTTACCTTCGTCAAATGAAAGCATATGATTCTAGAGAATGTCACGATAAACAAAACGATCCATTATCCCGTCTAACTTAACCAGTGGGCCCATGTCAAACCCAGAAAAACATACCAAACCATAAAGTCTCCTCCACCATGAAGAGCTTCTTTGTTTGTTTTCTACCGTAGAGGTCTTTTTAGTTTTCGTTTTATGGTACTCATCAACATACTGAGTTCGTTTATTTTTTGATTTTTGCGGGATGTGCTGATAAAAGTGTCGCGAACAAGTGTTTTTGTTTTCCTGTCCACAGCTCTGTTAGTCTTGCGTTTTCTACCTCTTTTGGGAACTTCTTCCAGTGTATTCCTTCTGTTAAAATTGGAAATCGTCCTTGAAATGATCGATTTGTTTAAATTTAAATTTACTGCAATTTCACTCTGTTTTTCACCATTTAGGAACTTTTCTACAATTTGTTGTTTAATTTGTATCGTTAAATAGACACTTTTAGGCATTTTTAGCTTTAAGGAACGATGTCGGGCACAGAAATAAATTATAAAATCAATTATATTGAATATAGGGTTTGGTTGCTTTACTTATGAACCTTGCCCGAAATAAAATGTAAATAAACTACATAAATAAAGATATCGGTATATAAATTGAGGTACAAAATGTTTAGACACTTATTAATTATAAAATTAATTTAAATTGAAAAGAATTTTAATAAAATGATTATGTTTTTTAATTTGTTCCTCTACATATGAGCCATGGTGTAAATTGGTTTAAAATATTCAACCACCCTTTCCCTATAATTAAATTAAAGTAATTTCCCATACTTGTATTTTAATAAATATAAATTTTTATCGAATATTTGAAAAATTTTACGTATAATGTGCTTGAAATTCGTAAAAAGTCTAAAATGGACTTTTTAGGGTTTACTACTGGAATTTCAATTTATCTAATGGATTTTCTCTGTTGTTAAAATTATCTCATATTTTCAAAAAGTAATAATAAAACCAAACACGGAACAGGAAGCATAATTAAAATAACGTCTTGATTTACGCTACATACACATGCAATTTGCGTAGACTTGCTCTGCCACGTGTTAATTCGCGTTGCGGAGATTTGGACAAACTGAATGCGGGATGATTAAAAGCTGATACCGGCACGAAATCCTTTATACGTTTTGGACAATGGCAAAGGGAATTGTCACGCACCAAGACTATATTTAGCCAAACATTTCGAGCGCTTTGTTATCAACTAGCAAAATTGTATACAACGGTCCCATTCGTGTTTAATTACTTTTCGGAATCCGTTTATCTGGAGCGTCGAATTTTTGTTGCAGATTCTACACAACCGTCCCGTTAGCATAGTTTTAGACATTTCCGAAATTCGAACGGCATGGCAGGACAGCGACTTCATCACCGATTGCCTCTGCTGGCACAACGTCTACAGGCAAAGACACGGATCACCTCCACTATCCATGTCATCTGAGGTACGCCGTCGTTTGTTTCATAACCGTTTAACTTATTCCGAACAATTCCGCGTTCAGCTCGGATTTGCATTTTTATTAAAACGGTGTGTTGATCCACCCGCAAAAAGGACGAAAGGATTTGTGTTTTCCATCTGTAAAACGGTCACGATTTTGATTAAACGCCGATTTCGGTTCGGTAAATGTGGGGTGTTAACATCTAAATGGAATTTGAGTGGCCGGAAGGAATTTCGTTGTTGTTTGACGTCCGGATTGCGAGTATGCGATGAAAACCCGCTTTTATTATCGAATATCAGTGGAAATTTTTGCGTTTGACGTTTTAATTTTGTTCGGAATTGTTTGGACGAATGCTTTTTTTAACATGAAAAGAACAAAAGGTCTGTCAAATCCATATTCTTTGTCTAGGTGGGGCATTTAAAATAATAAATCTATAATTTTTAGCTCTGTTATTTGGCTCAAACGTGGGCGAATCATTTGGCCCACACGAATCGATTTTACTACAGAAACGACAAAGACATTGGCCAAAATTTATTCTGCAGGCCAGCTAATTCGATTGTGCTCGACATCACAGGTAAAAATCAATATTTATTATTTAATAAATATTCATATATTGATTTTAACATTTTAGGACAAGAAGTGGCGACTTATTGGTACAGTGCAGTTCGGCAATACGATTTTAGGAAGGAACCCGATGTTTTACACGTCAATGTTAACGCAGGTAAAGTTTTTAAATTTATCAAATCTAGCAGATTAAAAATGAATAAAATTTTATACATCAGATTTGCGTGACCCAACTCTTTTTCACCCACTAATCAAAAACATACGTACAAATTAAGTTGACTACTCAAATTTGTAATCTTTTGGCCAACAAATTGTTGTTTTAAAGACCAAAACGACGCAATTTGTATTATCGTTATCGTTAAGATCTGGACATGCACACTTAATTTATCATGCAATTTTCACGAAAGTGCCCTTTAAGAAATTACCAAACCAAGTTGGTTGAACCAAGACATTAAAGTGCATTAAAACGTCTCACGCGTTTACTTTATTGTTATATAACTTAATATTCCGCTTCGGACACGCTGAAGTTTATGTCGCACGTATCGAATTCAGAAAACTAATATAAAGTTTGGGAGGACGAAAAAGTTGACATGGAAGGAAATCCGTAATACATTTTTTGTGTCGAAGATATTCGTTTTTCCACAACGTAAATTATGGATAAAAACGTATTAAGAAAACAATTTTACGCAACGTTGAATTTTATATATTTTATAAAGATTTACGAACATGTAATATAATTTTAATGTTTAACTGTATAAATAGTAATTTTCCCTGTTTTATCCAACAGATTGTTTTGTGACACTGAATAACGTGTATTTTCCAGGCCATTTCACCCAGTTAGTGTGGTCGAGTTCCCGCTACTGCGGTTTGGGGAAGGCGACGTCCCGTTCAGGGAAAATCGTGGTGGTGGCGCACTATTATCCCGCCGGAAATATATCGGGCGCTTATATGGACAACGTGCTGTCGCCGTCGCAGGCCGAACATGCCAACCTACCGTTGCCAGCTCCCAGGAGGTTCATTTCGAGTGGCAGCTCGACAGCTGCCTCCAGTACCACCGGCACCACCGAGAGTGTCTGAGAGTGTAAAAATGTTATTGTCGTTTTTGCATAACTGTTAATTTTGTATAAACGAATCCAATAATCAAACCTATGTGTAAATTTGAAACACAACAATATGTAATAGTTCCCGTGAAGCTTCGGCAAAATAGAAAATCAATGCAATGTGCTTATGATAGATAAGAATTGACGTAGTAGTGAAGTTGTTGGGAAAGTATAATGGATTTTGGGAGTGGTTTTGGTCGTAAAACTTTTGTTACAACCACCGCATGTTATTGGAAAAAATAGTTTAAACCGTTCGAATTACTTTAATGCCTTTAATGGGACTTGTTATTATGGTTTAAATGTTATAAAATAATTGTAGTATTAAAAATACATTAGTTTAATTGATTCACTGAAATCCTTAGTGGCCCATTCCACAAAGTCGATTAAACACCCAATAAAATAGTAGATATTTTTTGACTGATTAGAGTTTTAGTACAAATAATTCTATAATAATTTTATAATTAATATAGTACAAATGTATATATTTGTTAGGACTTGTATCTAAAATCATTTTTCCAAACTTCCTTATTAAACTTTCAAAATTCGCTTATATTGCTTCTCGTTTAATATTACATTTTAAAGGTGAAGCGAAAAGAACGTAAAACTCGGCGAAAACCATCAAACAGTGCCAAGTTCTTTTCGTGAATCTGGATAGATTACTAAAAACTTAGAACAACGAGGTAAAACTTTGATGAAGAAGGAATTAACCAAACAAAGTATTAAAGCAATCTTTAGACTTATCTAATGCCTAAACAATCATGTTATTAATACTAGACTTCAAACGACTAGAATATCTTTTTGATACTAGTCACTTCTTACTTATATTTATTCGAAAGCTAACCCAGAAAATTAGCATTCTTTGGGGGTGTTTTAGGAAGCAGTAGTTATTTACCTATCTAAAATTTTACATATACTGTAGAATCTTTTTGCACATTTCTCTATAAATCTTGATGCACTGAACTATTAGATATAAAAACTCATACACAAAGCCTCGCATTAATATTATTAGCTTTGCAATTGTTAATTTATTTTTAGAACGTTACGTAATTTTGCTGTTTTTGGAATAATATATCAAATTTTTACGTTATATTATTCCGGAAGCACGTTCAAACCGTCTTCCAAAAGTGAAATCTGCGTCCGAAATTATTATAATATTCATCGCCTAATTAGATATTAATTCTTGAAATTGTTTGCAGTTTTGCAAATGTATAAACTTAGTTCTTCCGCCTAATATTATTATGTAATCGTTGCGAAGATTTTTATTATATTTTTGTAATGATTTATACTATCCAAAAATAAACCAATGTGATAATTTTTGAATAATTTGAATAAATGTGAATAAAAATTATATTAAACTTGCAATAAATCGATGTTAATGTTCGTTGATGAAACATATGATGACACTCTTAAGCGGAGTGTCATCCTATCGAATCATACAGGGTGTTGTATATACAATAATCAAATTAAAATCCAGATATTTTTCATTAAGTTACCGCATTAAATACCCTGTGTCTAATATGGCAATCAGTGTTCACAATCATATTCAAACAAGCATGTGCCTACACGCTTAGCTTTTACCATATAGACATAAGAAACAGCAAAATGTTTGTTTTGTAATTTTTAAGGAGTTGAATTAAGTCCTTAAATTACAAAATTTAAGACTGTGATATATAAATCGTAAAATGTAAACGCAGTACGGATGAGGGTTAAATTTGGTCGGAATGTTTCCGAGTTTAACGCTCGTTCTAATTTGTAGTTGTCGTTGTTATTGGCTGTTACATGTGAAATATAAATGTTGAGGATCCAATGTATTATTTTATTTTTGTTAATGCCTTTCCATAATAGACTCTCATCTAATAGTTTATATAATAATATTATAATTTAAATTGAAGACTCTCTACTCTATGTAGATATTGTCAAGACTTTTTCAAATCATTCATAATTATGTAATTATACATCCAATTTTAGCCATCAAAGTAACGTTGAATAGGGAATAAAAATACGTACTTTCGACCGAGGTAGTAAGAAAAATACTATTTCTAATGAGGTATCTCAAATCACTATTTCCATTAAAAAAAAATTAGTTCTCAGCACCTATATAGTACTGGACAATTTGCCTAGTACCTGTCGGACTAAAAATGTTTGTAATATAAGTAAAATTTTAAACCTGTAATTAAATATTAATTTAACAGAGAAAAAAATAAAATTTTTGATGTAATATTAACTTATGCAACCCAGTTTATATATGTTTCAAATGGTTGCCTACCTTTTAGGAATATAGTAAATACATTGGCTAAGGTTACCTAACCTCAAATAAGTCTTCAAAATATTTTCCTTTAAAATGCTTCGTAAATCATTTAATTTAGTTACAAATAACCGAAAAAATGTGCCAACACTCTTAAAAAGTATCTCATATATATTTATACGCAACAATCTCTGAAATAAATATTTTTTAGGTTATATCTCAACATCAAGTTCCTTTAACGAAAAATGGGATTTACTAACAGCAGTGTGTTTAGAAAGACGCCCAGTAATCACACCTGAACTAAACCAATTAGAAAAAGAATATCAAGAACTTCTGAGCCAACTTGAATTAGAAAACAGTTTAAAAAGTGACCATGAATTAAGACACGAATTAGAAATGTACTTTTCCAATAAGTTAACACCTAGAATTTTTTTTAAATATTACATTTTAGGAAACAAATCGAAGTTATGAAAAAAGGAGGCGCTGATGAACTGGATATTAACCTTAAACAAACTGCACAAGATATGGTCGATGCATGCACTGAGGAACTTGTGAAATTTACAAAAGGATCAAGAGTCACAGAAGCAGATAAAACCAATGATGTGAAGTCACTAAACAGAAAACTGGATAAGAATTTGGTTCTTGTAGTTAATCAGAAAGTGGGTGACAAAAAGCACTACTTGTTACCACAGGGTAAAATCGAAGATGGTGAAACACTTAGACAGGTAAAAAATTTAAATTTTTCTTGTGCATAGAAAATTCTTTTACCTTTTTTTTAAGACTGCTGAGAGAGTGTTAAAACAAAGTTGTGGGACTAACTTAAAGGCACAAATATATGGAAATGCACCAATGGCATTTTACAAGTACAAATATCCCAAACAAGTCAGAAGTGAAGATGCTGTTGGCGCCAAAGTATAAAAAATATTCATTTTCAAATGGGCGTTTTTCACATAATACATATATTTTTAGGTGTTTATTTATTTTGCGAGATATTTGAACGGACAGTTGCCAGAAAAAGGGGTGGACTATAAATGGTTAGACAGACAAGAATTGGATAAAACTTTGCCCAGTAATTATAAAGAAACTGTATCGCAAATGTTAATTGATGAATAATTTTTAATAAACTGTATATAGATTAAATTATTTTGTTTTATTATCTAATGTAATATTAAATAATATATTATCATTAAAATTGATATAGTTCAGATTTAGATTAATGACATAAGTTTGGGAAATATATGCATGATTAATTAGTATTAAACTATATGTCAGGATGGCCGAGCGGTCTAAGGCGCCAGACTCAAGGTTTCCTTGCCCACTTACAATGGGTTTAATGAGCGTTCTGGTCCACTCTGTGGGCGTGGGTTCGAATCCCACTTCTGACATGACTTTTTTTCTTTTCTTTGCATCCTTATCCTAAATTTATTTTCATTACTTTTATTTCTATGAATAATAATAATTAATAATATTTATAAATTATGTTATATTATTATTAACATATAATATCTTACATTGAAATATGGTTATAACTTCAGTTTTATTGAATAAAAACTAAAAATTTACTAATTTTCAATTCTGAATGTGTATTAAAAGTTTTATCCAAATCAGTTATATAAACAAAAGTATCATTAGAAGAATTACAATATTAATTATTACAATACTCATTAGAATTACCGACACAACTGACATCCAGTGGATAATAATAGACCATCTGTCCGATTAAAATTTCTCATAACAAGTGTCAATTATTCACTAAATTAGTAGCCAATTTGCACGAACAACCCTCGTTCCACCCCTCATTATATTTTTGCACACAGTGTCCGAATGAATGGTGAACACCCCTAAACAATTTGTGCATTATCCCCTTCATAATGTTATTGGAGTACCTCAAATCTACTGGAAATAATATAAAGTCTTATCTAATGAAAGTTGTTAACAAAACAATTACGAACATGAATATTCATGAACGATAGTAAATTTTGCCTCCAAATAAAAACCGTCCTCGTTATTAATAACGAGACAGGGCGGCAGTTCGGTCGGAGGGAGTGAAGTGCTGGCACGCGGACCATCAGAAAGAAACCCTGCCGGCCAGGCCGGGAGATCAACGATAATGGGGGATGGACGGTTTTGAGCACCATTGAAAAACGTCCGATAATAAGATCGTAAGCGACTCTCGATGCGCCAAGTGGACTGGGTTTGTTATTGGCGCCCCGACGCAAAGAACCGAAAGGGTTTTTAGGGGGTTTTTGAGGACAATTAGCGTGGCGAGTAGCGGAGACAAATAAAAGGTTAAGGGCGAGTTAGTTTAAAGTGCAAGTGTTACAGTCAAGTGGATTAGTTACTTGAAGAGGTTAATGAATAAATAATAAATTTAAAGCGAAAAAGGGTTCCTTATTACATTAACAATAAAACGCAAATGTAAAACATTAAATAATATACATATTTATTAAAAATAATTTTCTATAACATAAACTTTAATACATTTGTTATTAATAATAAATATTATCAGGACTAGACACAAATTCTACAAATAAATAACATAAAATATCACAACAATTAAAAACAACTTCATCTATGTCTTACTCTTATAAACTAGTTATGTATCATTTTAAAAATAAATGTTATTTTAAGTAATTAATATAAAATAAACAAGGAGAAATTTTTCTACATGGGACAACCGTGAACGTAAGTCACGTTGTGAAAAATTGCGGCGGCTGCGGTGCTCAAAAAACTGCAAGGGGATTGCGCTCCATAACGACTTAATCCAGAGCTGGGGCAACAAGTCGGCGTTTCAACTCCTGTTTTTCTTAAACCGCTGGATAGCAGTTCTTTTTCGACGGACGCTTGATGGCGAAGTTGTTCAAGACGAAGCTGATTCTGCCTTTTCCATTTTGTCCTACGTTAAAAACAAAATAATTGATAAATATCCCTAATACCAAATAAGAAAATATTTACCTTCTGTTTTGGTACCACGTCTTGACTTGTGTCTCTGACAAATTAAGCGCATCAGCCACATCGCTTCGATCAGCTACCGAAAGATACTTCTGACATCTAAACTTTCGTTCCAAATATGCCAGTTGGGCGTGCGTGAAAGCTGTACGTCTCCTCCTCGGTTTCCGCCCTTTCGAAGAATCTTGGGCGCCCTCAGGACCTCCCAGGGGCACGAAAACGTGCTGATCTTCGGTTTGGTCCAGCGTTTCGGTTTCATCCTCCCCCGAATCTGTGCATAAACACTTAGAAATTATTTTTTGAAGGGAGAACTGTGGAAAATAATTAGTGAAATAATTCAAAAATCCTGTGGGGCTGAACCTTTTGTCGTAAATCAGCGGGCACACTTTTAAATTGGTGCGCGATATAAAAAAAGTAGTGCGGTAAAAAAGATTTTGTCTCGTTGAATTTGGATCCCGCGGCGCTGTAATGGAATACAAAGCAGTTTATTCATTAAAAAGGAGGGAAATAAACTGTTCAAAACGCATATAGGAGACAACAGGCTCCTAATTGGAGGATCTCTTCGTGGGTTTGCGTAAAAATGTGGATTTAAGTGGCGGAGCGCCCTGCCTTAATTATTGCCGGCGGCGTCGCGACGCTTCGTGCTTCGACAAATGGATGCCACCGAACACAAAAGACATTATGACGCTTTAGTGTCGTGTGTGCTCTTTACTTTCTACTTTGGTTTTCCTATCATTAAAATTAACTTTGGCGTCAACAATAACATACTATTTTAAAGTTCCGTCTTTCATATTAAACATTAATTACTTTTTAGTAAATGATAAAGACATGTTTTCTTGAGCATAATTTTAAATAATAAAATATTTAAAAGTTTGATTTAAAATATTTAATACATAATTTTTATTTTTTTTATTATTATTATTTTAAAATTGGTTATGAACCATAAAAACTAACAAATGGGTTTTTAAGTTCATTAAAAATCAATTTTTTACGCATGAGTTCTTACGTTATTAATTTTATCTAAAATAATAATTTAAACCTTTATCTAAATATTTATTTATTTTTAAATTTAAACAATAAATGATTGTTCAAACTAATTTACTTTAAAGATACATATTTATATATTAAAGGGAAAATCAATGTTCAATTTTTTTTTCATAAATTAAATCTATTATTTTAGTTAATTTATTTAATTAATACATTTATCCATTTGATACAATTCAACATGAATTATTTTAAATTTTTAATTTGGTATTTGACACAATAAAATGTAATTTAAAATATAGAAATATTGTATTTTTATTATAATTTTATAAATGTGTATTTCTTTTATTATTACCCACCATATTTTGGAAAATATCTAATAATCTTTATAAACGTTTTTAATTTTTAACGTTGCATTTTATATTTAATTAGAATACTTTTAAATTAAACACTTTCTATTTAACAGTTTATCCCAAGTACGTAAAATTTTTAAGAATCATGTTTTTTCAAGAATTTATTTTTATTCATAAGGAACTTTATGCTTAGTATTAAATATTTAACCATTTCCACCTGTTTTACATGCATATTTTCTTAAAAAAAATTCCAGAATCTACACCAAAATATATTTTTAAAATTTTATATATTTGAATTTATATTTTCTAAAAATACAATTTTTAATCAAGAGATTTATTAATGTTTACCTTCATTAGAATTATTCAGAACATCCCCCAGAAGATCTCTGATCAAAAAAGACTTATTCTCCTGCATAGTCATTAGTTGCACATCTCTTATTAGAAAACACAATTCATCAAATCACCACAACAATCAAAAACAAACATAAAAAATTAAACAGTTTTCACAGTGTTAATATAAAAATCAACAACAATTACATCCGATACATAGACACGCAGATGTTAAGGAGTAAGTGATAAACGGCAAGACGTAAAAGATATAAGCGATATAAACCGCAGCATCCCCTAATAGCAACCCCAACGTGCCTCCAAGCTCCGCCCCCGAAATCGAACTGACTCCACCCCCGAAACGTTTTTCAGCAATGGACAACATTAATTAGATCATATCCCTTTTTATACACATGATTTATCAAAAATATGTAGTGATATTAATATTATCATATTGATGTTAGTGTGTTTATTAATTTTACATTATTTTATAATTAAAAAACCTAAAACTTATCTTAATAGTGTTTGTAGAATACTTATTCTAATAAATTGAATTAATTTTTAAGACTATTATTAAGATTTAAATATTTAAGCAAGTGTCTATTGCTGTAAATAGCTAAATGTAAGTCTTAACAATGAAAACTATGAACTAAAAGAAATTTTACCCCCAATTCTCAAAATTGTCAAAAAATTTTAAACAAAAAATAAAAGTTTTGTTTCAGTTGGAGTGTTTGTAATTATTTTTTTGCAGGATTTATCCAATTTTTTCGAAAGTTTAACACCATTATTTATTATAATAATCATAATTAAGATATACCCAGGATTAATTATAGAGGAAGGAGTATCATATACAATTGAACCTTGTATATAATATAATTTTTGTACTATATTTCGCTACGAATAATAACAAACAAAAAGGCAACAATTTTTTATGTCGTCTTGGAATTTCTATAAATGTTACAACATTTTTTAAATGTTATAACATTTTTTATTGAGCATTGTAATTGCAAGGATGAATTTAAAAAAAAATAATAATAATTTTAATAATTCGTACTTTTATCAAGAATGTAAAATATACTTTTAAATAACTACAATGTCTAAAATAATTATAAAAATATGTTAATAGAATAAGCAACAAATCTAGTAATCTTTATAAATCTATAAATTAGAAAACTTTGAAAAATTGTAAAAAATAAAAGGTTAACAGTGAGTTAGTTTAAAATGTAAGTGTTACAGTCCAGTGGATTAGTTACTTCAATAGGTTAATGAATAAATAATAAATTTAAAGTAAAAAAGCGTTCCTCTTTACATTAACAATAAATCGCAAATCTAAAATATTAAATAATATATATATTTATTAAAAATAATTTTCTATAACATAAACTTTAATACATTTGTTATTAATAATAAATATTATTAATTAACAGGACTATAAATTAGGAAATTTTGAAAAATTTTGATACTTGAAATCAGTGACAATATTATGGACTGGATAGCGGGCTGGAACCGAGTCCTGGACGCTAATTCAATATAAAGAATAAAATTCTATCTCAATGACATTTTTTTTATTATATATAATATTATTACGTTATTATTATTATTAAGTAATTTATTACATTTTTATCGCTCAATCAGTAAGGATATAAGCATTTATATTTTTCGAAAATGCTCTAAAACTATAAAGAAATTTCTAAGGATGTATATGTAACAATAGTGACAATCCTGCGATGACGCTGACTACGATACCGATGACTTCAACGAGGACAAAGATGTAAATCCATATAAATTATATAAAAAACATATTATAAAACACATAAAAAACAATCAATTCTTATCGTTAACTCAAATTAAGCTAACCTGGAGAAAATTTGACTTGTTGAAATTTAGTTTAAGGATTGGGAGAATAAGGTTGGTGGTTTGAGGTTTGTTTGACTAGAAACCTGAAGGAAAATCCTGCTTTCTATTAAAAATGTGAAGGCCCCATTTCGATTTGCTCAGGATCACATTCACTGAGATGAGTCCAAATTTGATTTATTTAAAAATATCAGTTTAGCTTTTCTTAGATAACCTACAAAAACAAAACTACACAAAACATTTGTTATACCCACTATGAAATGGGGGTAGACCTTCTTCATATAGAAGGACACATTTATGTACAGGGATATTTTAAATTTAAACTTCCACATATTGAAGAAATGTTACTGTTAAGTAATAACTAGTAATAACAAAATTGTACAGCATTGGTTAGAAAATCAAATCATTATTCTGCCTTGGCCTACCTAATCTCCAGATACCAATCATACAGAAAACATACGAGATCAGGTTGAAAATTAAATTTGACATCAAAATTATACAAATTTAAACGAACTCTTCACTGGAATTCAAGTACTTCGGAGGAATATAATAGACATGTCATATATTTGGAATTTGGTATATGCGACGGAGATGTGCAGAAATTATAAAATTACAGATATATTATAAAATGTATTAATGTTATATTAAACGATCAATAAGATTTCCTTTCAAAATTAATGTTGCTATATTTATGCACAGCTCAATTCAAAAAAATAAATGTAACATTTTATAGAATACGAAAATATTTTCGTATTCTAATATTTGTTTTTAGAATACCAACATCTATAGATTAACATTATTTTAACACTTCACATTTATTTTTTTTAATTTTTTAAAATTTAAATGGATAATTTGAAATTTTTTAAAATATAATTGACAAATTTTATTTTTGTATGTTAATTTTGTAAATATCATTAATTTAAATAAATTAAAGTAGGGTTTATTAAGTAAAAAAGTGTTTGTAAAACATTTTTATTGTCTGTCAAAATATGTGCATACAAAGTACATTTTTTCGAAAGTTTTATACACAATCTTTCACAAATATTTTGAAAAAGGTCATAGTGTTTTATTTCTATCAATGTTTAACATCATGTCTGGACACCCTGTACTTATTATATCTTTATAATTTTTTGAATGACGGCTTTGCCCTAAATAATACTGTGACATTTTATTTGTTTTATTTAACAATTTCTTTTCATTAAAATAATTTAGATTTAGTTTAGATTCAAATCATATTTTATTTGATGATGAATTTTTCACAATTATTAAATAACAATTTTTAAAAACATTTTATAATGCAATAAAGTTCCTACAGAATATTAATTTTATTTGGTTTTAGCCAGTTAATATCTAATACTTCAATACTTTTTAATTTTATGTACATTTTTATTTTTGATTACAATAGATCAATATTATTATAACACTTCACATTAAATAAAATAGTTATGACCATAATATTTAACTTTAAAAATTTACTATGTAATATATAAAATGTATATAAAAAAAGCAATTGTTGATAAACAATAAAGAAAAATATTATAAATGTTAGTTTTTTTAGTTATAAAGTTTTAGAGTTAGAATTTCAAAAGTCTTGTTTCGGCCGGATTTTAAAATAATAGTCCGGATTCGCCGTATCATTAATTTAAGTACAAAAAATTTGAATTTTAATAATAGTTTCGCGATAAAAAGATCCAGTGATAATCCAGACCTGTCCGCATTAATTCCGGTTCCCGGAGAAGGTAAACCCGTCTTTCTGGCATGCGGCACAAAAGCATCGGCGCGTAAAATTGTTGCAGTTTTGTTGCTGCGACTCGCAAACGGATCGCGGATCGTTCCATTCAGTCTGCCCCCACGCCGCAACGCACACTCGAGTGTCTGCCATTCGTCCACCGCCCCCGGACCGCCTCTCCCGAACCCCACATTCAACGGCGTAGCGTTCAACCTGGAAAAACGGAAAAACGTCCGCACTCACCATTCATTTATCGCAAAATCCAACATTTACGGAACACGAACCGCAAGTTCGTGTTCCGCGATGAATAACCGACGTTATAATGATGGGAATCGGATGTTGCGACGACTTTTGTTTCTGATGCTTTTCACGATTTACCAAGAACAAGGTTCCAACCAAATGTGGAATCGAGAGTATATATATTTTTCAAGAAATAGATTTTTTTAATGAGATCCTATTCACAAAATGTGAACTGACATTTTTGTTTGAGTTTAAATTATGTGTAATATGAAATTCTAAAAAATTCTCTTAATATAATAACAATACGACAAATATAAAAGATATTAATTTTAAGGTAATTCACTAATCAAAATGTGTTAGAAGTACAAGTACAATACAAGTGGGACGTTTAGATTGGTGATACATCTAATTATTTCCACTCAAATAATGATTCATCATTTTATAAAAATTTATAAAAAACAATCTTTGACATTGACTAGATTTTTCAAATAAAAACAGACCTAATTCTATTGTACCTGTTAGGAGGTCAAGTACTGTATTTCACCCAAAAAAATAATTAATATGAAAATGATAAACAAAATATATTAGTACATTTACAGTTTGTACAATTATTAAATATAAAGAAATTTCCAATAGAAAAACGATAATGAAAAAAAAACATCATCTTTAATGTAAATCTGTTACCATATTGAAATCAAAAATAAAAATGTAAATAAATTATAAAATTAAAAAGTATTGAAATATTTGATAATATCTGGCTAAAACCAAATAAATTTAATATTCTGTAGGAACGTTATAAAATGTTTTTAAAAATTGTTATAAAAATAATTGTGAAAAATTCATCATCAAATAAAATATGATTTCAATTTAAACAAAAATAATTTTAATAAAAAGAAATTGTTTAATAAAACAAATGAAATATTACAGTATTATTTAGGGCAAAAAATTATAAATATATAAATAAGTATGTTACAGGGTGTCTCAAATTGGTTGTCCTTCGTTATTACATAGGAGAACTAAAGTGTCCAGACATGATGTTAAACATTGATAGAAATTGATATCTATGTCCGTTTTCAAAATATTTTTGAAAGATTCTGACAGACAATAAAAATGTTTTATAATCACTTTGTCATTTAATAAAGACTACTTTAAATTAAAATTAATATTTTAAAAATTAACACACAAAAATAAAATTTGTTAATTATATTTTAAAAAATTTCAAATTATCAATTTAAATTTTAAAAAACTAAAAAAATTATATGTGAAAGAAATGAAAATTAAAAATCAATTTTTATATTTCAAAAATCGAGTTTTACTATTTAATTAAAACAAAATTAATATTAATAAAAATTTACAAACTTCAAGATCTTAAAATATTAAAATTTACAAATTAAATAAAAAAAATTAAAGTTAATAATTGAATAAATAAATAATAGAATTATATAATAAATTAATAATGTTTATAGAATTTTAAAAAAATACCTTAAAAAATTAAAGTTATCAAGAAAATAGAAAATAAAATAAACGATATCAATTTATACATTTCAAAAAATTAATTATTATTAATATAAATTTATATAATTTCAAAGATTTTAAAAAATTAAAATTTGTCAATCAAAATTGAAACTAAATTAAAATTTTCATTTTAAGTAGAAAATAAAATAAACGATTTCAATTTATACATTTTAAAAAATTTATTATTTTTAATATAAATTTATATGATTTTAAGATTTTAAAAAATTAAAATTTGTCAATTAAATTTGAAACTAAATTAAAATTTTGAATTTAAATTAATTTTAATTTACAACCTATTCAAGAGAATATTATATTAAAATTTACAAATTAAATAAAAGAAAAATTGTAATATTAATTTAAATTTATGAAATTTTAAAAAGTAAGTTTGAAGTGGTCAAATTAAATGTGAAAAACAAGAAATAAATCTAACAATTTTACTTTATATAGTTTAAAAATGTTAAGGTTAAGTTAGATTCAAAAATTGAGTTTTATTAATTAAACTTAAAATTAAAATTGAAAAATTGACAAATTAAATGCTAAAAAATATAAATGAGCAATATATGTCTTATAATACTAATAAAAAACATACTAATAATAAATATAACCATAAAAAATTAAATTAAATTATCAAATTACATTTGGAAAATTAAAATTAACGTTTTTAATTTATATATCTACAAATTAAATATAGAATTAATATAAAGTTATAAAGTTTTAAAGATTTTAAAATTAAAATTTAAAAATAAATAAAAATTTTCAATTTAAATTTAAAAAATTTAATTAATAGTAAACTTAAAAATAACAAATGAAATTTCCACACAAATCATCACTCGTTAAAATAATAATAAGTTTGTAAAATATCAAATTTTGGTGGATTTAAAATCATTAAAATATTTCGTTATATTTTAGATAAATGGAAGGAAGTTTGGTTTTTTCAACAATTAAAATATGAATTCTATTTTAAAATAAGACAGTTGCACAAATTATTTCGAAATTTCATATTTTGAAGAAAATAGTTTAATTTACGTAAAAAATATATCTCAAAATATTGAAATAAATGAGTCGTTATTAGACTTCTTCGTAAATATATCAAAAATGATTAGACATATGAAAATGTGACTTGCAGCAATCAAATTATGAATAAATTTAGCTTTAAAGTATTTATGTAAGACAAAGACGCCCATTGAAGGTTCGCCGTGCTTCATAAATACAAAATATTTAAAATTGTCAAAGTGTTATGCGTATTTATTTAAATATGGATTAAAAAAATGAAAAAATATGAAAAAATTCATAACATTAACTAAAGTGGATCTGAAATCCTTTTATTTAAGACGGATCATGTTTATACATGTCGTTTAGACAACAAAAAAACGCCAATTAAAACCGATGATTAATTAATTATTCATGGATCGTGACTGCGCACCGTGCTTGACTTTAAAACGCATTTTTGTTTTGCAAATTACTATTTATATTATTCCTGAACGTGCCTTTAAAGCCCACTGAAACCGGCATTTATTTCCTCGCTTTTCCGCGTCTCCACCTGTTTAATATTCATTTCGCGACGAGGAGTTCATTTTTTCACTAATACACTACAGAATAATTAGTCGGATGAAGTTGCAAACCCGAAGACGTTCAAAAGCGAAATGTTTACGAACGTATTAATCAGCATTAATTAAATAAGAAAACGAAATGGAAAAAAAAACATACTAAAAGTTATTCATCTACCACTAATTTATTTTCCATTCATCCGACTGAATGTGGAACACTCGACGTTCAAAAGCATTGAAATGTTTTCCAATTAAACTTATTTTAGCATCATTACTGGCGAGTTTTCGTTTGGTAACTTCCCATTTATAGGGTTGAATGCCAGTCATCCATTTCTCAATGCACAGATGCGGATTCAGGATCGGAAATGTTCATGTTTAATTTTTCCTTTTGTTAACACAAATTTAATTGTGTATACCAAAATGTATAAAATTTTTCCAAATTAAACCGTGTACGATTTAAATCTTATTAAAAAATTAATAAATTTGTAAAACTTAAAAAAAATTTAATAGAATCTAATATACCAAGATTAGAATAAATTATAGAGAATTAAATTAAATAAATAATTTAAAGAAAAATGAAATTTGAAAAATAAATAATTTTATTATGTTTTTAAAATAATAATATTCAATAAGAAAATATATAAGAGATGCATTTCTATAGCAACAACGTTGGCTTCAAATAATTCTTCGAAAGGAAACAGCAACGTCAAAGCAGGAAAGTTAAAGTGAGACTCGGTTTTGGTAACGAGTTGATCAATGGAGAGGTGATTAGTAATTACCATAAAATTATCTTTCGTTTATAAAAGGTTTTGGATTTGAACTGCAGCCACTTAGGGGTCGAGATTCGTCGAGTGCTTAATCATCGGATCGCAGCAACTCCACATTCATTTAACTAAAACAACCCCCACACACAATATATGAAAATTAATCAGAACAATTTGTATAAAATTTTAAAAATACATTTAGTTTTTAATTACGGAGGTGTTTAAGTTTAGACAAAATGTTTTGTGTGATTGTAACTCAAAATAATGAGGGTAATGCTGGTACTGTAAGGGTGGTTTTCACGTGTTCGGATTTACTTCTGTGTTTGTCATTTCCTACACAAATGGTGGCTGATTGGGCATAATTTGTGACAACGATGCCGCATCGCTGTTTCAATTTGTAGAAATTAGACCTCTAACAAGACCATTACGGTCTTGTGCTCCTCGCATTATCCCACCCCCGAAAACACACCCTTATTTACATTTCTATTAGGTATTTTTATACAACCCAAAAATTTTAGGTTTTAAACTTTTAAACACTTAAAAACCACAAATAAAATTTATTACTAGTTCAAAAAATAAATTTTAACTCATTTTAATAAATAAAAATAGGAAAAATCGTTTCAAATAACCAAAATAGTTACTATAAACACAAATAGTTTTCAAAGACAACATATTCGACAAACAACAGATCATTGAATCAAACAACGTTGATTATCGTATCATCATCATAATGAAGTAATACCCGAAAACATAACAAACTTATTGGAGTCCATCCAGACGTAAACACCGTCAATTCCCTGAATGCCCGTTTAATTGACGAATGTTCCCCCTCGTAAATGAATGAAAACGTCCAGTTTTCAAGCGGCGTGACTCCACTGTAATTGGAGATTGAAATAAACATAATTGAATGGATCCGCAACCCCGTAAAAAGTGAGAGAAAACTGGGAGGGTGCCTCCCAATCAAAATCATTATTCGGACGCAATCCGATAATTTCATGTTATCATTTCGATATCTTCCTAAAGAAAAACTGAATTGTGAATTAGTGTGTAACAAATATTGAACAAAATAATTTGCCTTTTATTATATGCTTTATTTGAATTAATTATTAACATTTTGAAAGTTAAACCCTTCTAAATTTCATATTTATTTACTACAGCATATCTAATTTTTTTATTGCTAAAAATGATGTATTGTAATTTATACACATTTAAAAGTAAATAGAAGAGTTGCATTCGTAATACATTTGGTGAAGATGCTGTAAATGATGAAGATGACGTCAAGCAAATGAAAAGTCATAGTATTATTTAGAGCAAAACTGTCATTCATAAATTATAAAGATTATAATTATAAAGATAAGTACAGGGTGTCTCAAATTGGTTGTTATTTGTTACTACATAGATAGAAATAAAACCACTTTTGATATCTATCAATTATATTTTAAAAAAAGTTGTCTATTTAAATTTATAAAATTTTAAAAAATAAAAAATAAATGTGAAAATAATAAAATTAAAAATTTTAATTTTTATTTATCAAAAATTGTGAAACTTTTCACCATCTTAAAATATTAAAATTTACAAATTTACAAATTAAATAAAAGAAAATTAAAAACATTTTAAAAAGTAACCTTAAAATGATAAAGTAAACTAAAATTAATGTTAAAAAATATATAAATAAATAATAGAATTAAATTATTGATTTATGTTTATAGAATTTTAAAAAATTAAAATTTAACGATTTTACTTTATACATTTTAAAAAAATAACTATTATTAATATAAATTTATATAATTTTAAAAATTTTAAAAAATTAAAATTTGTCAATTATTTGAAACTAAATTAAAATTTTCAATTTAAATTAATTTAAATTTACAACCTATTAAAGAGATTTTAATATTAAAATTTACAAATTAAATAAAGGAAAAATTATAATATCAATTTAAATTTATAAAATTTTAAAAAGTAAGTTTGAAATGGTCAAATTAAATGTGAAAAACAAGAAATAAATCTAACAATTTTACTTTATATAGTTTAAAAATGTTAGGTTAGATTAAGTTCAAAAATTGAGTTTTATTAATTAAACTTAAAATTAAATTTGACAAATTAAATAAAAAAAAATTTGATTTATATTTATAAAATTTAAAAAAAATAACCTTAAAAAGTTAAATTAAATTATTATTAAAGGAAAAATTATAATATCAATTTAAATTTATAAAATTTTAAAAAGTAAGTTTGAAATGGTCAAATTAAATGAGAAAAACAAGAAATAAATCTAACAATTTTACTTTATATAGTTTAAAAATGTTAGGTTAGATTAAGTTCAAAAATTGAGTTTTATTAATTAAACTTAAAAAATTTTGAATTTATATTTATAAAATTTAAAAAAAATAACCTTAAAAAGTTAAATTAAATTATCAAATTAAATGTTTAAAAAAAATTGAAATTAACGTTTTTAATTTATATAACTACAAATTAAATATAGTATTAATATAAAGTTATAAGGTTTTAAATACTTTAAAATTAAAATTTAAAAATAATTAAAAATTTTCAATTTAAATTTAAAAAATTTAATCAAAATTAAAAATAAAAATAACAAATGAATTTTCCAAACAAACCATTACTTGTTAAAATAATTATAAGTTTGTAAAATATCATATTTTGTGGATTTAAAATCGTTAAAGTATATCGTTATATTGTAAATAAATGAAAGAAGGAAGAATAAAAAAATAAACGAGTTGTTATTAGACGTTCTTCTTCTAAATTTCATATTTATTTGCTACAACATATCTAAATTTTATTATTAAAAATTGTGTTTTTATGTACTGTAATTTATGCACATTTAAAAGTAAACAAAAGAGTTGCATTCGTAATATATTTTGTGAAGATGCTGTAAATGATGAAGATGACGCCAAGGTGATCCTGAAACCTGTACCAATGAAGAAATTAAACAATTACTTGTAAAAAATCCTTGTGTATCCATATTCAGAAATAGACCAGTCATTAAACTTCAATAAAAACACTTCATGTAAGGAATATCAAATAATTAGAGAAATAGAAATTTAGTAATGTTAATTCTCAAGTTACTCGAAAAGCAAATTAACATATTATTACAAGCAAAGAAAATGGGTTGTAGCTGGTAAATCTAGAGGTAAAGTATTTAAAAAAGTCTTGTTCAAGAAAGATTGTGATGATTGTATCCTACCCTAACCTAACTTAACCTAACCTAACCTAATCTACAGGAAGCCAATCAAGGCAACTGTAAATGTAAACGTAAATTGAGTGAAAAGGACCACATGGGAAATATCCGACCTATCAGTCCAGAAATTTGTACATGTCCTCATTCAATTGGTAAAAAAACGGTTTAAACTGAAGAGAGAAAACTGAAATGAATCTTTTCTTCCAAAATGTTTTTCTGAATTTGCTTTTAAAACGTTGACAAATAAAATTTATTAAAAAAGAAAGTTAAATATTAAAAATACAAATTAGATTTATTTATGCGTATGTTTGTTCGCAGTTTCTTTTATACGTTTAATAAGTCCGATTGAAAACAATTTATTGCGTTTATTACCTTGAAATAAGTGAAACAGGAAGGAGAAAACTAAGACATTTTTAGTCTGCGTCAATTGCAGTTGCGCCAGTTCTCATCCGACAATATCAATTAACGGTGGCTTGCTATCGACAATTTTATCGATCATTTAAAACTTGACCCGCACTCGCTAATGTAAGAACGAAAAATTGAGGTCAAAAAAGTAAAATCCATCGACTAAAATTCATTCACAGTTAGTCTGAAACGAACCGTCCTACAAAACATTTCCGCTACGAAACATTCGTGCATCACATAGACAATTAGTAAACGATCAGATGTAACCGCAACTGTCTCGAGTTACAGTTACATCAAACGAGACGTTTTACGTAGGTTTTCTGCGATTCGCACTTTCACTGTCCGGTCGAAATTTCTCCCAGAAGAAATTCATCGGTACCACGATCATCATCAATGTCGCAAAGAGGTGAGTTTATTGTTTGTTTTAATTTGATATCGAGAAAATGTTTTGGTGCTGTGGAGTTTGTGTTTCGTTTGGATTTGTGTTTGTTTGGAAAGTGAAAGTGTGGTCGATCTCTTTGCTGTGTTATCCGTGTTTTACAATTGACACAAGTGTTACATGTGTTTATTGTTCGTTTACACTTTTATTTAGCTAAAATTTAAACAATTACTTTAATTAGTTTTGCTAATAGAGTGAGTAGAGTTATAATGGCTATAAGTGTTTTTACTCGATGAAATAAATTAAAAAATTGAGAAAGTTTATTAAGTATATGCGGCAACTTTTACCACAATTTAAACTAGTAATCATAATTTTATCGATTTTTTATTCATGAACCGAATATTTGTTGCTCAAATGAGTCATAAATAATAATGCTCGAAACTACATATTTAAACAGTCGAATACTAACACAATAAATTATAAACTGAGTAATATAAGGGGTCTTTCCTCCTTAAAATTCTTAGACATATTTATTTATTATAAATTGTCAACATGACACTCAAATCAATAAGCTATGATAAATAATATCCAAATGTTTAAAATCTTGAACACCTGTTTACTAAAAGACATCGAGATAACAAAATCTTCAAGCAAATACGGATCCACATCTAAATCATCCAGCAGAGAAGAACTAATCACGAGTAACAACTGTATGATTTAGTAATAATTAGATTATCTAATGATTTCACAGATGAGTTCTTGGAGAAAACACCGGCAGCCAACGAGGATCTGCTTAGGTCAACCGTTGGCGACTTCGGAAGATGGCAGTTCAAAATATCCTTCCTGATGGCAATGCTCAAATTCCCAATCGCCTGGTTCCACCTTAGTATCGTATTCCTTGCCCCACCCACACAATTTTGGTGCGCACCACCCAAAAATAGCCACATCGACACCAAGAAATGGCTAAATGACACCACCCCTAAATCTCCAATAAATCACGTATGTTTATATTAAATGTTTTATAATAGCTTTTTTATTATTTGTTGTTGTTAGGAGGGTTTGAATGTTGGTTATTGCGAAATGGTAAACGGCAATGAAACTTTACCTTGTGTCTATGGTTATGAGTACAATAGGACGATTTTTCACAGTTCCATCATCACGGAATGGGATTTGGTATGCGGCCATCAAAGACTCATTGATATTTCACAAGTTACATTAATGTTGGGAGTAATTATTGGTAAGTAACAACATACAGCTTCTTCCACCACATTAAAATACTTGTATCTTTCAGGAAATGTGGTTTTTGGCATACTGGCCGACAGAAAAGGTCGCAAGAACGTCTTGACAGTCTGCATACTCCTGCAATCAATCTTCGGATTTGTTTGTGCTTGGATCCCTTGGTACTGGGGTTACATTTTGGCCCGGCTGTTCGTGGGCGTTTTTAATGGAGGTACCATCGTCACATCGTTTGTGATGTGTATGGAAGTGGTCGGGGGAAAGTGGCGAACCATCGTTCCAATCCTGTACCAAATTCCTTTCGGATTTGGCAACTCTATTATGTCCGGAATCGCTTATCTCTTGAGAGATTGGAGGCAGTTGCAAATGGCCATTTCCACCCTTTCCGCCTTTTACATTGTATATTACTTGTACGTTTTAATTGTGGATGATTTTAAGTCGTTGAATGTTATGGTTGTGTTTTAGTTTGATTTCTGAGTCGCCAAGATGGCTGATTGCTGTCGGAAGACGAGAGGAAGCCATAGCAATTCTGCAGAATGCTTCAAAGTCTAACAAAAGAGATCCTGAGGTTGTTACTCGAGCAATGGCCGATATAACGAACGCAAACACTCCAACGCCTCAAAATCCCAAGTCTACTTTTTCCGCTCTGTTCTGCACACCTGTTTTGCGCAAGCGGAGCTACTTGTTATGCCTGAATTGGTAATAATTTTGTATATTAGCCACCAAAGAATTCTTAAGATTCACTTTTAGGACGATTGCTGGTATAACTTTTTATGCATTTTCCCAATATTTGGGTCACGTAACCCAGAACCTTTACATGACGGTGGCATTGGGAGGATTGATAGCTCTTCCAGGAACATTCCTGTGCATTTACATCTTGAGCGTTTGCGGGAGAAGGATCACCATAGCAGGCGGGTTTACTTGCACCGGACTTTGTTTCCTGGCGATTTTGGGCGTGCCTAAGGGAATGTTCATACACGATTGGCCCAGGATGGCCTGTGCGGGATTGGGAATCATGGGACTGTCGGTAAGGAATGAAACTATAATTTTTATAGAAAACCATTTATTACATATATTGACTGTGTGATTTATTCGTTGGAAATATCGAGTGTGGAATAAAGTACTATGATTATGGCGACTATTCCAACTTTATAATAGTCCGCCAAACTGAAGAGGAACGACAGTGTTTTTGCGGTCAGTTTTACGTCCATAATCGAAGGGCCTCATGTCCGGATCGAGCAAATTTCGCCCCATTTCCAGTTCAAGTTGACTTTCATGGATGGTTTTAAATCATTTTTGACATTACGATGTTTACATTCAAAACTGACACGTATATTCGTTCACTTTTTTGTTTCAGATATCCATGTCGGCAATGTATCTCTTCACGGGAGAACTGTTCCCCACGGTGAACCGTAACGCAGGTGTTGGAGCTACGGTGATGTTCTCCAGGATAGGTTCCATGATCGCACCCTTGGTTATAGCTTTGGAGGGTTCCTCGCAATATTTGCCTTTAATATTTTTGGGTTGTGCCTCGTTATTGGAAGCAATTATTATTTTACAACTGCCGGAAACTAAAGGACAACCTTTGCCGGAAACTATAGAGGATGTACAAAAAAGAAATAAGTAAGTTGTATTTTGATCTGATAGTTTTGGGTTGTAAACTGTGTGTTGCTTTTCAGAAGTGCCAAACTCAGAGATGTGATGTAGGATGATTTTTATTTATCAATAATGTATATAATTTATTTTAGGTTAATAAAGAATATTGTTTTTTATGTCTCATGTTTTATTTTTCCCAAATGAAACACTGTTAAATATTTTACTTCTCATATGTAAATAACTATATTATGGTATTAAAAGTAACTTAACAGAACGTCCTGTATACTTTTAATAATAAAAATGGCTACTCCAATGAAAAATCTGTTGGTTTCATCATCAAAGGTATTTTCTTCTCCAATTTCGCCCAATTATTTGTCAAAATTAACAATAAAAAATCAAGCCACACCGAAGCAAAGGTATAAAACAATTTACGCTTATATTTGTTTATAACTTAGTTAGTTTTTAGAAGAAATTCTCGGATTTGTAAACAATTATTTTGCCAGGAAAGGAAACAAGATAATTATGATTATTTAAAAGTTAATCAGATTACAAAAGATACTCTTACGGTTCCAGATATTTTATTTAATACACCTAATAAATGTGATTTGTTAAAAAACGGTATAGAAGGAAAAAAATTAATCAATGTTATCGGTAGAGGAGCTTTTGGAACTGTTATTCGTGGTGTTTACAAAGGTATTATTTAGTATGGAGCTGAAGAATAAATTGTAACAATCTTATTTGTCTGATGCTATTTTATATATGTAATTATGTTGTAGATTCTGTAGTTGCCATAAAAATAATTGAAAACCGGAAACAGTCAGAACTGAGAGAAATAAATGCCCTAAGTTTACATCATGAAAATATTGTAAAAACATTGGACGTTGTATCAAATAGTAATCTAAACTATTCTTTAGTTTTAATGGAGTACTATTCGAATTGCCTTCAATTACAACAAGTTCTAGAAAGTAATCAAATAATTTCTCAAAAGCAAATGCTTAAATTTGCTTTAGACATTTGTAAAGGTTTAGAACATTGTCATAAAAATAATATATTGCATTTGGATATAAAGCCAAAAAACGTTTTAGTAACAGAAAATCGATGTAAACTCTGCGATTTTGGAAATTCTGTTGCTGTTGACAAACTACAAGATTATATTCATCAGGTACGTTTAAAACTGATCTTAAAATATAATATTAATATATATTTACTAATTTTTAGGGCACAGTGATTTATACAGATCCATCAATACTAATTGGAAAATTGCCAACCAGGAAAAGTGATATATATTCTTTAGGTATACTTTTATGGCAATTGGAGTTTAGGAAACAACCTTATGAATGTTTTGATAACAATGAAACAGTTATCTACAAAGTAAGTGAAAAATATCTACATAAATAGATATAAAACTATTAAAATAAGAATTTTAAATAAATTTAATAATTAAATCTAATTATATAATATATCCAAACACGTTTATACTATTCAACTTTTTATTTTTTTTTTTACTTTTTTACATTTTTTATTGTTTATTGGCTTTTTAAATTAAATATCATTCTATTCATACTAAATTACAAATGTAATGCAATGTATAAATGTTTAAGCATTTTAAATACTATATAGTTTAGCATGAATGAATTTTTTAACATTACAAAAACTCGAACATAATGAACACAAAATTCAACTCTTAGTTAGATCTCCCTGAAAAATCTTCATTGAAAACACTTAAAGAGGACAACTTCCTCCAGCTTCCTGTCCCTCAGCCTGTTCCTTCTCTCTCTGTCTAACCGCCACCGCCGTCTCGACCAACAGATACAAGCATCTGAACTTGTCCTTATCTTCACCCTCATACTCAGTAGTAGTAGCGGCTGTTAGCTGGTTAACTTGTGGCGTCGCCTCCACCGTCACTTTCGGCCCTGGCGGAAGCGCGCGGTACTCCTCCGGCTCCCACGTGTTGCTCCTTTCGTCCTCCGACTGGCTGGAACTCTCGTCGAAGTCGTCCGGGTGATTCTGCTGGCTGATGTCTTCCTCGAACCCGAACTGGCTCCTGCTGTCCTCGTACATGTAGTCCTGGTTCAGCCGCATACGCTTGCGGCCGCCCAGAAGCGGCATAGCCGCGGGCTCGTCCCAAACGGCGGCCGAATGTTCGTGCTCCAAGGGACCGGTCGACAGTCGGTTGCCCCGTCTCGAGATCGTGTAGTGCAAAGGGTTGAGCCCCTCGCGACGTATCATCTCGGGCAGGATCCTCCTGCGTGCGTTTATGAACCAGTTGCACACCTGCAACACGGTGAGGTTCGCCTCCTGTGCCAGGGTCAGCTTTTCGGCGTCGCTGGGATAAGCATTGTACCTGTGTTCGTACAGCCAGCGTTTCAAAATTTTGACAGAATGCTTGGGCAAGTTGCCGCGGCGTTTGCGAAGCGGTGTCCCAAGATTTGGGAATTGGTACGATGGATACGGGAGCTCCGACGAGTTCTCCTCGTTATCGTATTGCTCGTAGCTGGAGTCGTATGAATCGCTGCTGCTCATTGCGAATGTGACGCGGTGAATGTCAAAATTGAGAGATTTACCTGTCTTCCTGACTTTTTGGAATTTTAAACTTTTTCTGGATGTCACAGCTCAGTTTGGTGTCAAATGGAACTGAAAATCTGGAACGGACTGTTTCAAATTTCACTTTTAACAGGAGTGAAATGTTAATAACTGACAGAGTGACACGTTACTGTTACCCTGGCGAATAAACTTGTGCCAAAGCCAACTTGATTTCTAGGCCTAAAATTATGACTCAGTTTGGAAAATATAATGGGGGAAAATTTGAATTTTTTGAATATATGAATTTATAAATTTATAGATTGCTTTGGAGTTAATATTTTAAATTTTACATTCAGTTAAAGTTAATATAAAGAAGCTCAAACAAATGAATAGTTACTTATGGAAAAATATAACCAAATAAGTATAAGTAATAGAAATAGTCCATCTGTAAATTCTGCAATTTAAAAGGGTATTGACTAATCCATTAAAAAATATGGGTTCCTCCATGGATTGTTACTGCGACCCAAATCATGACCAAATTCATATGTGTAGATCTTTTGGTGGCTAATACAGCCGTTGTGAAACTTTTGCATATTAGTAAACTGTCACAAATCTCCTGAGGCACTCTGATGTGTTTAAATAATATTTTACCTATAGAAGACATATGCATCTAAATTTATTTTAACCACATTTTAAATTTTTTGACTTCAGTTTGTAACTTTTTAGGTTGTAAAATGTGGTCTTCGTCCAGATTCTCAAAACACGTCTGATTATCATGATTTGTTCTCCAAATGTTGGAATTCAGATGCAGAACAACGACCTGAAATTGAAGATGTACTGCAAATTTTACAGACAATATATTCAGTGTGTGAAGTGTGATTTTTATCCTTTTATTGTATTTATTTGTTTTATTATTATAATATGTAATATTTAATTGATTTTTGATACGTTTTTGTAATAATTTTTATCTGCTGGATGTCAGATTTTCTATTAAACTGTAAATATCAACTGACTTGAATGTTTGACTTACCCTGTACGTATGTTCTACTCTATACTATTTTAAATTCCTTCCCCAAATTGTTTCCCCTATAAAATACAATGGATAGATTTGAAATTAGCTTGAGGCATGTTTAGTTGCGAACAGTTTTTGAACTGTTCTGAATATAAATTGAAAATTTATGGAATTTAAATAGTTCAAAATGATGCATTCATATACTTAATGGTTTTTGCTTAAGGGAATACATTCTTTTACGAAATGTAAATGCAAAAATATCGAATTTCCATAGAATTCATTGATTTGAAATAATCAAATGTCATCTATTGATTTGTTTAATAAATAATTAAAGTACTTTTGGTAAATATTTTACTTAGGTTTCAAATTAAAAGTAAACAAAAGTGCATTTGCACATTATTTTAAACTGCTAATAAAACGAATGGTATAATAAATAATTTATTTAAAAAATAATAAGACATATAATAATAAATCTCTCTGCCACCATCTAAATGCATCTGAATTTAACATACACTAAACAATTTTTTTTTATAAACAACAAATTTGATTTGCTTTCCATAATAGTAATCATATTTACATAGATACGTAAAATTTAAACAATCACAAGTGGAAATAACTTAGAAGTCTACGTGTTTACAATTTAGGATATGAGTAAATACTGGGGACTGCAGAACTATAATCCGTCTTGTACATCTGAGCACGAATGAAAGCCTCTTTATCTCTTGGTTCCGGATGTACAGAAGCATTGCCTAAAAACAAACAAACTTTAAAAAAAATAATTTGCATTGCTTTGATTTGCTTACCTTGTTTGTAGGCATATGTGATAATCCTTTCAGCAATCTTAACGGAGCACTCAGTAATGGTCGAAAGTGGAGGGTAAATCGCTCCCTTATCCAAATCTTCTTGCGAAACAATGTCGGCCAAAGCTTCAGCGGCGATGAGGAAGACTTCCTCGCCGATCGTCTTAATTCCGGCGCAGATCACAGCCAATCCGATTCCAGGGAAGATGTACGAGTTGTTACCCTGTCCCGGATGGAATGTTTTGCCCTGGTAAGTGACGGGGGCGAAAGGACTACCGCTGGCGAACACGCACTTTCCTTTGGTGTGAGTGTATGCTTCCTCGGCGGTGCATTCGGCCTTGCTTGTGGGGTTGCTGAGGGCGAAGATGACCGGACGTTCGTTGTTGTTGGCCATTTCTTCCAAAATTTCTTTGGTGAAGGCGCCTCCAACGGCTGCGGCTCCGATCAAAATCGAGGGTTTGAGTGATTTCACCACCTCCGTCAAGGTTTTAATTGGTGCGTGCTCGTGGGCGTAGTGGGACTTGTGTCCGCTGATTCCACCCTCCGGACGGTTCTTGACGATCAGACCCTTGGAGTCGACCATCCAGATCTTGGAGCGGGCCTCGGCCTCAGGCACGCCTTCGGCCATCATGGCCATGACGCACAGTCCGGCGATTCCCAGGTTGGCTTCGCCTGCGCCTTGGAACACAATTACGTTGTCCGACAGCTTCTTCTTGGTGATCCTCAAGGAGGACAACAGTCCGGATACGGCAACGCTAGCGGTGCCTTGGATGTCGTCGTTGAATGTGCAGTAATCGTTCCTGTATTTCTCCAACAATCTGAAGGCGTTCGCGTTGCCGAAGTCCTCGAACTGGATCAGACAGTTCTGGCCGAACCGTTTGACGACGGCGCGCATGAACTCGTCGAGGAAATCGTCGTAGTCTTGACCGGTGATACGTTTGTGTCTCAGACCGATGTACAAGGGGTCGTCCAGGTGGGTTTGGTTGTTGGTCCCGACGTCCAATGTGATTGGAAGGCACTGGTGTGGTTTGATGCCGGCCAAAGCGGTGTACAGCGACAGTTTACCTACTGGAATGCCCATGCCACAAGCACCTTGGTCTCCAAGACCCAGGATACGTTCTCCGTCTGTTACAACGATGGCTCTCACGTCTGTTTCTGGCCTAAAACATGATATATAATTAACAAAACTGCTACACAATTGTTAACAGATTGACGTACCAGTTCCTCAACATTTCATAGACATGTCCTTTGTCGTGGATTGTGATGAACATTCCCCTAGGTCTGCGGTAAACGAGGCCGAACTTTTGACAAGCCAGACCGACCGTAGGGGTGTAGACTAGAGGCATGATTTCCGAGACGTTTTCGGCGACGAGTCTGTAGAAGAGTTTCTCGTTGCGGTCCAGAAGACCCATCAGGTACACGTATTTGTCCAAGTCGTCCTTGATGCGGTCCAGGCATTCTTTGCAGTGTTTCACCTGTTCCTTTTGGGTTTTTACTACTGGGGGCAGAAGGCCGTGGATTCCAAGAGCTTGACGTTCTTCCCACGTATAGGCTAATCCCTAAAAATAACAAATTTTACATTAACATCCTGGTTCATTTTTATATTTCTCTTCTTTTTAGCTTTACATTGAATGTTAATGATCATTAAAAGTGAATTACTGAATATTAAATGTTTGGTGTGGTTTTGTAAGTACCAATAGTTTCTTGTTATTGTGGTTAACTAGATATTAATAATATAATTACTGACTGGAAATAACATGATTCTTCTGAAATATTTAGAATAAATTTATTTAATTCTTATATTATATAACTAACAATTTTTATAAAATTTAAATAATATTTATAAAATGTTTTTTAATAATTTTATATTTTATTTGTATTTATAGGTACTAAACAAATTCCTCGTTAATATGTTCCAATATCTGAAGAACTCAAAATATGACATAGAATCCTGTACCAACTTACATAACAATTTGTGTTAATTGGAAAAAACTTTTTTTTGTGTCCAATAACACAAATTTGTATTTTGTCCTTGAATTTAATTATTCAGTGAAATATAATTCAATGTAATTTGTTCATTTTCTAAATATATAAAAAAATCTATAAATAAATGTTCTAGAATCCAAATGTGCTTGGTAATTCTTGTGATATTACTAATAGAAAAAATGCTTGGCAGCCTTGTAAATATAATTTTCACTCATTGGTTTCGTGACTGTTAACAAGATAACCGATTTAATAAAGTAGCCAAATTCTGCTATGTAAATAAGAATGACAACGCATAATTGGAAAGGTCAAAAAACGATCAACTCTAGAATGAATCAAAAACTTTCGAAAACCGCCGACTTAATAACGAAACGAGGTAACAAACTGTGACGTTTTCCGCCAAGAAAAGTGACTCCCAACAATGCACATAAACACAACGAAATCGTTCGAGATAAATCGTATGATTCAAACACGATTCGACCTTCATCAGAAGGTTGATTTAAGGGCACGATAGTAAAACGGCATGTTTCACCTCTCTGTTATTCAATCCTAATCTACAAGTAGGAAATTCACCGGCTTATCATTGACATTGGCAACGCACTGTTTATTTACATAATGAATTTGTGAACAGCTGACCCACGACTAGACGAATTTTATCAATGTTTTGGCACAGTTTTGTTTCTTATTTAGCGGTTTTAGTTTTTAGTTTTATTTTAAATGCATAGCAGAGGGTTATGTTTAAATTTTGCAATGGGTTGGTGTTCTTTGGTGCAGCATTTTCTGAAAGGGCATGAAGAAACTTAAGGGTTGTTGTACATCCTCAGAGTGTTATCCGCTGTTCAGGTAACTATTATATGTACAGTAGAGGTCATAATTATAGAAACTTTTTAAAATGTTAAATATATGCCCATAACTATGGTAGTTTATTTAATATTAACTATTTTAACATATTAATTTATTTACTAATAATCCTTTTATACTCTATTCTAAAAAAAATTTTTTTTCTATAAAATGTTACATTCAATTTTCTGAATAAAGCAGGACATAAATATAGCAACTTATATTTTGATAAAATTTTAAATTTAATATTAGTACTTTGTATAATAAATATCCTATTTGCCTTATAGCTTCAACACATCTCCGAGGCATAGAATCGAGTTTCCGAATATATGAGATAACTATTTCTTCCAAGTTTCTTGAATTGCTGACTTCATTCAAATTTGTATAATTTGTATAACAATAATAAGCTCATATTTTTAATACATTTTAATAAGTTGCTCTAACTATGGCCACTACTATATACAGTAGGAAAAACGTACGACTCGTCTGATTTAGAGAGACACATCATGCACGACAAAGACAGTAGAAGTTTGGCCCATAGTAGGAGACTTTCTGTCTCTATGGTAGTGTAATGTCTCTTTCAGGATTCAGATGGATCAAACTCTTTTCATACTGTATATGTTGTTCATTTTCAGCATCTAATGTAGAGGAATCACACTCACGAAGGTTGTGTGATGATTTTTATATTCGATTTATGCATTATTTTTCTGTAATTGACTGAAATTTCTTCATATTGACGATAATTTGTTTGGCAACATTAAATTAACAGTCCAATTAGCCAAAAACGTCATAAAATGTAAATGATAGTCCGTGACATTCAAATATAAGTGTTCAGTAGCATATGAAAACAGTTTTAGCCACTGACTATTGACCTCGATTTCGTTAAGTACAATCATTCGAGCAATCCACTCTGATCTAGAATCTACCACGTAACAATCGACCATTTTTTTAAATACACGGTATTATGTAAATAAATATAAATATGTAATCTAATCTTTAGCGGTTTTATGTTGACGCATTTTTTACAATTCGGCATCACTGATGAAAGCACACTTTGAATTACATTATATTCTTGTAAACCTTGCACAAACACAACGAAATCCAGGAAAGAATTACCCGTAATTACCATCATCGAAAGTGAACACAGGTGTATGTTAAGTCGGATCATCGACTAAATCAGTTCAGGGTTGCCCCTTCGATGATTCCATGAGTAATGAAATGCAATCGACCCGATAATTGAGCGATTTGATTTAAAATCTATCGGTCTATTATTTTTTTTTTGGCACGCCCTCCTTTCACTTCTATTTTTATAATTGTCATTAGTTGCGTGCGACTTAATATTGTATAACATGTAAAAGACGAAACAGAAAAATTAAAGGCAGCAGGTTTAAAGTGCGAGGTTAGTGTCAATTACCAACGTAAATGGCCATTGTTATCTATTTCCGTTTGTCACCCGACAATAGTGTATCGAACGGGCCCAGTTATGGCACGTAAATCTCAAGGGAATTGTATATGATACATCGATCAGATAAATAATTAAGTGATTGAGAGCAATCGATCGTTATTTTTAGGTCGAGCAACATTTTATTTCGGAGTTAATTATTATGGCCAGAAATAAAATGGACACGACATTAAAAATAGAATTGTCCACGGTCAATATTAACGATGTTGCACTTTTTCCTCGCCGGTTTCGTAACGTTAATTGTCACAAAAACATTTGGCGGACTTTCTACGGAATATCCGCGTTAGTAATACAATTCCGAGTAAACCGTTACACCACGTCATGAATGTTACCTGACGAAAATCACGCGTGAGACGCACTATATTAATAACACGTCGATGATTTTATAACTTTCCTGTGTGTGTAACCGAGATGCAATTCTTTCAAGTTAATTAACATTCGAAATGTGCCTCATTAATCGAACCAAAACAATAAACAATGTGCGAAAAGTGACTGTTTATTCTAAAACTTGTGTGGACTTTGTTACTGGACTTTAGTCACTTGTGTTTATTAGCCTAATGGAATAAAAACAAAAAAAATCTGCACAACCGTGGCAACTTACGATAATAAATGTGCCTAATAAACGTCATTTCTCAACAATTCAGTTGGTGAAAGTATGGCGACACTAATAATAACCACCATTACCCGATTTTCGGAGGTGTGTTTGATTGTTAATTAACTATTTACAAAGGCTCAATTTATTACGCATGATTTAATCTATTTTTGATTGTTCATTATTCTTTTGTAATTTTCCTACTGTGCTGATAAAACAGTCATAACACTTGTTAAATGACTGATAAAATAATGATTAAACAAATACTTTGTTACATGGAATGTTATTGTGTACTAGCATCAATTTGCAATTACATTTGATGGTAATTAATTGTAATTCATGCTGCACTCACATTCGTCGAGTTCGAGGCAAATATTTAATTAATTGCAAAATGGTTTGAATCGTATTATCTTTTATTTAATGATGTAATAAAGATAAGAGAATAATTACATTGTTTGTGACAGATTTATCAGGTGAATTTACCCAAATTTTATCATAATTTGATTTATTTTTTATTACCTTTAATGGTTAAAGTTAATAACTTGAATTACTTCAATTTCATTAAACTATTATTAACTTAAAAAATGTTGTGAATGAAAACAACAAAATAATATTTATACATGGGGACTTAAAGTACAATTTTTTCTAAAATTTTATTTATGTGATACTAACAACTGAAAAGTAATATTCAATTAATGATATTCAATAAAACTATTATTGAGGTACAAGATTTTGTGAATAGACACATTAAATAAAAATTTATGATTTAATTGTGGACTTTATCATGTAAATTTAATAATTCAAAAGTGGTATTCAATTAATTGATTTTAATCAATTTTTTTATGTATAGATAATAATTGGAAAGAAATATTTAATTAATTGATATTCAATAAGACTATTATGGACTTAAAAGATTTTGTGAATAAAAAATATAAAATAAAAATTTATAATATTTAATTGTGGTTTAACGTAACAATTTAAAAAGTAATTTTCCTAAAATATTATTTACATAAAGTTAATAATGGAAAAGTAATATTCGATTAATTGGTATCCAACAAAACTATTATTAGCTTACAAGATTTTGTGAATAAAATCATAAAATAAAAATTTGTGCACAAATTTAAAAAGCTATTTTCCTAAAATTTTATTTATGTAAAACTAATAATTGAACAATAAAGCAATTATTGGCTTACAAGATTTTGTGAATGAAAACATAAAATACAAATTTATGATGTTTATTTGTGGACATAAAGTACAAATTTAAAAGGTAATTTTCCTAAAATTTTATGTATTTTTACACTTAGTGTTACTTTGACTATTTAATTATTTATTGTTTGGTTATTATATTCATGCATAAATTACACCACAAATTACACGAAAAGTAAATAAAATAGTTGTGGTTGTAATTTTCCATTTTTAAACAAAAATCATGTCTTTAGCATAAAAAATTATTAATTTTTGTGAATAGATAAATAGAATGTGTGTGCAAGTTTCAATTTTTAGAATAGTGGGACAAGGTTAATATTTTTCAAAAATACTTCTCGAAATTTCTCAATGCTTGAATTAAATTTAAGCTTCTCAAATCAATAGTTTATTTTTAATTGTTTTGTTTATACATAGCACAAGTTTTATTTATAAAACTTTTACTAATTATTTCTAATTAATTAAATCATGAAATTTGATTTCAATATTTAATAGTCACAGTTCTATGTGTCTATTTCTGGACTACAAACTTTAAAAATAGAAGCTATAAAGGTTTCGACGAAATACAAACAAAACTATGATAATATTATTGCGAAAATCTTTGCAAATAAAAATAAACTGAGCATTTTTATTAAATACTTAAATAAATAAAATGAGGAAAGAGAAGTTTGAGCAAAACGACAATGATATTATTATTACCAAAATCTATTAAACCAAGTTGTAAGGTGCGTGTCGTCAATCCAAACAGGGGCGAACTAGCTGACCCTTTTACGAAGGTTGTCGTACCCTCGAATCAATAGCAACGAAATTATGTTAAAAAAACAATCAGAAGCAAAAGGGTGCAATACAAATCAGTGCGTGAATCCTTCGCCTTTAGTTACCCTTCCCAAAATATCGGCCAGATTGTCAGGAATCGGGGTCGCCGCCCTTAGTGGCGTCAACGTCCACCAATTTTCCGACATTTTCGCCAATTTGGCGTGTGTGTCCGTGGAAAAGCGGCGCGACGCACTGGCGGAAAATCCGAATCGACCGGGATTACCGTGGAGGTGTCGGGAGGGTGTGTGGTGTGCTTACCTTGTTCAGGTTGGGATCGCGTAGCCGATCTAGGCCGCTGGCTTTGCTCGGTATGACGTTGTCGCCGTTGCCCCAAAGGCCCAATCGGTCTCGTTCCAGGTTGTCTGACATGGTTGCTTGGAGTTTGGTCGTCGCGGCGGATACGGTGCCGGCCTGCCTCGTCTGCTGGTCACTGTGGAAATTGCGAGCGAAACGTCAGCGGTGCGGTCGATTTATTGAAGGGGGGCGCACGCGCGTCCACCCGTTCGCGATCAGCTGATCGGGAATGGGGGGAACGGGCGTCCCGGTGCAAAGGTTTCGGGAAGTGATCTTTCACTTCAAAGAATCGTACGTTATTTTTATTTATTTTTTTTAAATATAAAAATATAAAAAATCATGAATAATTAGATTAATTCATTATTCATTTATTTATGGATAAAACAAAATATTTTATTTATTTTGTAAAAACGACATTTTAGTATGAC
Organism: Aethina tumida; assembly: GCF_024364675.1. NCBI lineage: Eukaryota > Metazoa > Arthropoda > Insecta > Coleoptera > Nitidulidae > Aethina > Aethina tumida. The sequence goes on along the minus strand of NC_065437.1, from coordinate 13,244,867 downwards.
GTAATAAAATAATAGAAAATTAAATTTAAAAAAATTATAAAATAATTGATTATCAGGGTATAATATAATAGAATAACAAAAATATGTTATTAAGTAAAACTTGTTAATATTTTAAGAATACTGAAATTTTGTTAGAAATGGTAATTTTAGGAACATTTTTTTTTAAATTAACATTTCAAAAACCAACCTCGCAATGATACGGCCTTGAAATTGTTAAATAAATATAAACATGAATAAAAAAATCAAACATCAACAATCCAAAAGTTCTGACCTACAATATTTTACATAATATTATTTATTTCATAGTGCACATTTGAAAGTATGTAAAATAATATCAAAATATAACATATTATCTTAAAATAGTTATTTCTTATTTTCTATCCAAAAGATTCGAAAACATTTTTTGAATTAAATTAAATAATTAATTTTCTTAATAAATATAAGGTTAGAAATATGAAGCAATATAAAAATTCTGAAAAATTAAGGCTTGGAAAATTTATGAAATTAAAGAAAAATTATAATATCAACAAGAATTTAAATATATATAATTCCTCATGAAAATATTAAACTACAATTAAAATAAAATTATGATATTTAATATGTTCAGAAATGAATGCGTTTTAAAATGTAACTGACAAATGAATTTAAAGAAATTTTAAAATAGCATGAAAAAAAAAACTTTATTTATTTATTATTATTATTATTATTATTATTATTATTATTATTGATTTTAATTAATATAAATTAATTAATTTTTATAATAAGAAATATGAAATATTAATAAAATGTAAATAAATCAGAAAATTAAGATTCAATATCATATCAATATAATATTCAGAAAAAAAAATAATTTAAAATATATTTGACAATTGAACATTAAGAAAAATTTTGAAATATATAAATATTTACGTGTATATACATGAAAATATTTAAATACAAATAAACAAAAATGCAAAAATTCTAAATTTTAAAAAATATGAAAAACAATATTTATTTTTTTTATTATTGTTAATTTTGATTAGGATTACAATTAATTAATTTTTTTAATAAATCTAGAAATATGAAATAAATAATAAACTATAAGATATTTTAAAAATTGAAGCTTTGAAATTTTATAAAATTAAAATTGAATATTGAAAAATATATATGAAAATATTAAACTAAATAATTAAAATAAAATTTTAAGAAAACTAACTAATTTTCAATCTAAATAATATACAAAATTTAAAGACAACAATATATTCAGAAAAAATTAAATTTGAAATATGATTGACAATTATATACTAAAAAAACTAAAAATATAAAATTAAAATAAAATTTTAAAATTACAGTATTTAAATATTTCAAAGGAAACAATTGTAATATAAAAATTTGATTATTGGATACTATTTTATAAATTATATATAAAAAATATACTACAACAAATGTGTGCACTTATTTCAATTACATTCTCCATTAAAAACTTGATGAACAGTAATTAAAATAATTATAATAAAACAAAGATGGTCGAATTTTGTAACTATTACTTTAAATCCACATTAACAAAACATTGTGAATATTTTATATACACAAATTTTATTCTATTTGCTATAAAAAAGTCTAAAAATGACAGGAAATTATACTTTACTTTATAATTTTAGAATTTTACTGATGAATTTATGGATGTCTTACCGTAAATATTTTTTGAAGGCGTTAAAATCAGCTAAAGTTTGTTTAAATTGTTCAGTACCATAATTACCACTGTACATTTTATGATGTTAGTTTTTTTCACCCTGACAATCAATTTTGACATTAATTAAACTTAATAACAGTATATACAGGACGAAATAGATTTGATTATTGGTTATAATTTCTATGCAAACGTGATAAAACGTGAGGTTAAAAAATTGTGACCTATTTTACAATAACCGATTGATTTTAGTAGACTTTAACACTTAGAAAGTGACGATGGTTTAAAATATATACATACATATGATTTTCATCAGGTATTAACGAATACTTTAAAAAAATTTTCAAACACGAAACTGCACCGCATTAAAGAAAATGATTAAAAACGTAGATAATGAATAAACTTACTTTGTGCCCAACATATTGGTAAAATATTCGAAGAGTTTTCCCATTTTGGTATAACAGTTGTGTCCACTGAACACTTTGTAATGATGAACTTTTAAATTTTTCGACATATTTATACCAGATACTCGGATCAATCGCGCCATAAACATTACTAATGATAAATCTTAACATAAACAATAAAAAACGATTTATCATCGACATTGAAGCGTTTCGGACTTTAAAAATGTATTTCCAATAGGACGAATGGATTTTATCGATTGCATCCAATAACAAACACTCAAAATATTAACACGAATTCTTCAAATTTTCTACAGGATGGAGCAGAAAATAGCCTCGAGGAGTTTTGAGGTGACACTTGAAGGACATTTCAACATACACGTGATGATCACTGCAATCTATTCTAATGTTTTGTTTATTGTTTAAATATAAATAGTTTTTTTTTATAAAGTAACTTATTAAATGTTAAAGAAACGTTTTAAATGGTTTATAATTGGGACATTTTATAGGATTACATGTTTCGTTGTACCTCCAGTCCTCAGTATCAGCATTTGTTTCGTTACTGTGACAATGACTATAAGTAGAACAACAACTCGACACGTTACAAATAAAATTGTGGAAATAGTTTTAAATATAAATATATATTAATACTTAAATAGTAATGAAAAGGTGACAAATTTCAATTCATGTTTTTATGAGAAAATGTTATATACTTATTTTATAAAGAGTATTAATTAATAATTAGAAAATTGTTATACTTCTAATGTTAATTCAGCTAACTATTTTAGTTTACATTCACTTTAATAAAAGTAATGTCAAATGGCGAAACAAAACTTGTTTGGCAAAACATTGATATAATTTTTTAATTAAAAATAGTTTAGCTTTTTATTTTTAGTAAATCATTTGAGGTCGTATTTGTCAGTATCATCTGCAACACGTGAACAAAAACGTGATACATAGATGTTCACGTTCGCTTTATCTTTTGCATATTTCAATTCTGATTGCGATTGCTGAATTAATTAATATTTAACTGACCTTAGTTATGGAAAATGTGATTTTATTATGTGTTGAAAAATGCATTTGGTTAATTTGTCACGCCATTGGATTAAAATAACAATCGGATAAAAATCAATAAACGGATACGATTAACCATGAAAATTCATCCTTGAAATATTATCCTTATTTTTCCAACCAAACATACTATCAAAGTGGGTATTTAAATGTTTTTTAAAGGTTTAATCAATAATTTCCTGTTTATAACAATTTTTGAGGAATGTTTTTTGATCAAGGTAAGTTTTTCTTTAATAGAAAAAATATTTACTTTTTCATTTCCTCTGGTTTCTAAATAAAACGTTTTATCTTATCATGTATTTTTCTTCGTTTTCCTATACTGTGCGTTCACTTAACTTTGATAAATTTTTATAGAATTTACACCTTGATTTGAATTGCTTCTCAAATATATTTCAAACTACATTTTATTTCTGGTTTCGCAGGAACTAATCTCAACTGTATTAAATTGTCTTAAACCTGAAATTAATATTTTTTGAGTTATTCATTTTCACAAATTTTTACAGATTAATGGTCTAATTAAATATAGTCACCAATTTTAATGATTTATTTCTATTTTCTTTAGACCTTTCTATAAGGAAGCATTATTAGTACTGCCATATTTAATATTAAGCTTTCATTATTTTCGTATACTTTTGTGCATCTTAAAACTTAAATAACTTGGTTATTTTTAATTACTTAAAATTAATATTAACGGAGGTTTTATCACAAAAGTGGAAATAACATTTTCCTATATGTACTGATAGGAGTGTGTTATGGATGGTATTTGTGTTGTCTTTGAGAATATAACATCACATTTTTGTTAAAATCATTCACAAATTTAGAATGTATGAAAATGCTTATAAAACGGTTTTGTAATATAAAATTTAATTATACTTAAATATATATGGAGTTCCCCGAAAAATGACAAAGTTATTGATGTTTCAAAGAGATATAAAATTAAATGTAAGTAACCTGTATAAAATTTGCATGTACTAATAAAGACTCCTTTTAGGATAACTCTTGGTTAACTTGTATACCAAAAATGAACTTTCCAGCATCAAAATTGGTGGCTCTACAGACATAATTAAGTTAGTCTCTCTAAATTTTTGGAAAAAAATAACAACTCAAAAATTATTGGATTTGGGTATAAAACATTTGTAGTTATTTTATTTGCAAATCATGTAGAATTTAAAAGAAGAATAGAATAGATAAATATTCAGGGTGTTCTATTGAAAATAAACAAAACTTCCGTCAAAATCGCTATTAAAATTTCAAATTAATTAAGTCGTTTTTATGTAGCCCACAATGAATAAGTTAGGTTAATTCTCTTGTACATTATTATAAATTTTTTAAAAAAAAAGGTAAAATAAAATATACCATCTAATTCTTTTTAGTTGTGAAACAGAAAAAGTTTCACAAAAAGTGACTAATTAACATTTCAACAAAATTATCCTTTTGCAACCGTAATAAATTTCAATTTCGCAGTTTTCTTGCACAATATAACAAATCTGTAAATCCTACTACTATTTGGAAAGATCGGAATTCTGACCCAGCAATTTTACACTAAATCACATTGATGTCGTTTGTTTACAATAAAAAAAGTGTGTATGTATACAAATTCAAGATAAACTTCCGTTATATAATCAAATTTATTTATAGTTAATTATTAACGAACATTTTTTATAAAAAATTATTTTAAATGAGTTGTGATTTTAGAATATCTACGTAATTTTTTTTCACAGTTTTTGTGTGTAAATATTTACTAATGTATAATGAAATACCAGTTTAAGTTTGCAGTTTATTTATTAATCTTGGACAGTGATTGTTTTGCAACTTTAATAATTACAAAATCGCAATTCTAAATAGTAGACGATTTATTATGTTTAATAACATGTAGTATAATTTTTATACAACACTTACATAAGGTTGTTTTATAATTTAAAAATCATTATTGCAATATTTAATCACGACGTGTTATGCAAATTATTCAAATTTTCCAAGATATTTTTAACCGCAATAAAAATAATGAAACAGGCAATAATTTATGTATACAAAAAAATTAAAATTGTGGAAAATAAATGTCTCATTATTGGACGACCTTCAAATTGTTAAAATATATAATATAAAGCAATCAAACATCTAAGAGTCCAAAAGTTTTGACCCACAATCTCATATATATAATAATGTTTATTGTGTTGTAAATGTTTAATTTTCTAGACTAAACAATATGAAGGATCAAATACAAACAACATAAATCGTTAAAAAACTTTAACATATTAAAAAAGAAACAAGATTAAACAAACAATGCATTGATAAAACAAATTTAATTAAATAAACAATATCTAATAATTTAGGAAGAAGCGACTCACTTTTTGTTCTGTTTGATGTTCTCAGTAATTTTCTTGGTAACAGTGCTGGCTGAACCACCCATTTTCGAAGATGTCTCACAATTCCCTTCTTGTTCGATGATCACCGATCGAATGAGAGGAAACACAGTTTGCTACGTACCTTAATGATTTAAAACGCCTCAGGTCACAATTTCAAGGTAGAATGCTTATAAATGCAAATCATTTTTATGTAATTGTCCATGTTGAGAACAGATGCCGGTTTTCGAGTGTCCAAAGACAACTTGGAAATCAGGATTATTGTTTATTTTTTGGTGTCGAAACCAAAAATACTGAGAATTCAATCTGAAGGTGAAGAAAAATTGCGAAAATTTTTTCGATTATTGACTTGAAGGTTTAAATTATTAAATTAAACCAGTTTATTAACAGGAAAAGGCGACGGTTAAGTTTGACGTAAAATGGGTGGGTATATTTTATATTAAATGCCAGGTTGAAAACTTTTTTCAATCAAGTAAATATTTAAAACTAACCAAAACGTGCTTAACTTTATATGATCTTGAAACAACTTTTCAAATCATTTGTTATAAAACCAGTTTATTGTTAATTTTAATTGGAATAGAAAAGAAAAGTAAATCAAAGTAATTATAATATTACAAGTCAATATAAAATTAAAAGTGAACATATAATATGGTTCTTTATACTTGGTTATTATAACTTATCTAAGTATGTTAAACAGCTTTATAATTATTGCATTTATAAATTTTATCTAGTTATTAAATTTTTATTCAACAAGATATAAAACAACAAAAATTACTATTTCAGTTACTAAAATTTTTATGACATTTTTATAAATAATAATAAACAATTTTAAAAACTAATAATATTTATTAATGTTCCACAAACGTATCAGTTGTTATTAATAACATGTAATTAAAGAGTTTTTTATGAAGGTCAAAGTATGTTTATTTATATTAACGTTGTTAATAATTTAATATTTTTGCATGTCAAATAATAATTTTTTCTGTTCGTTTTTTCAAAATATTATCAATCACATTTCATGAAATTAGTGCAATGTAATTAAAAATAATTTTCATCGACAAAATATTAATAATAAGTGACTTACTTTTTAAAACGAAGACTTTCTTCGAAATTTCCACAGCAAAGCTTGGCAACACTCGCAGTGGAACCCATCAGATGAAACCCGTACAATATCCACAATATTTACACAAGAAACTCTGCCATTAATTTTTCGATGCTGCGCCGACTTTCACACCGCACATTAACAAACCTATTAGAGCAAATCTACCATTTTTTTAATTAATAAATCTCATTAGCAATTGCATAATTGGAGAACAGAAGAGTCGATCGTTCCACGTGTGCGACTGTTCGTGAAGAAGCGGAAAGGATAAAAAGCGACAGTTATTAAAAAACTATGTTTGAATGGAATCGATTGCTAAATATTGATTGACATCGTCATTTATTTAAACCGTAAGTTGCCGGTAAAGATGAGTACACTGTATTTTCTGTAATTGACGATAATTTTCTGTAATGGCATGTTCAATTGGAGAAAGTTTCATGTTTGATGATTTTTTATTGGAACGTTCGGTTTTGTATAGGTATTATTTTGTGAAAAAACGTTTCAAATTAAAAGATTAGTTAACCAAATTGGTTACCAGTACGTATTATTCATAATCGTTATATCTGTTGATATTTTTATCAATACTTTAATTTTAGTATAAAATTAGATTTAAATTTAATATCTGTATAAATTATTTTTGAAATAAAACAGATCATTGTACACTATAGAAAAAGAAAGTTAGCTGTAACATCTGAAAGATGTCGTGTAATTAGATATTAATTATAATAACAAATACAAAGGCTGGTTCAAAGCTCAGTTTGGACACTTTTTATCTTTTATAATATAAAGAAAATATTTTGATAACAAAAATAATATAATATAACAAATAATATACAGAAAATATCTCAATTTTAGAAGTAAACATTGAAACCATAAAAATTGTAAAATTAAAATTAATCTAATTTATAGGTGATACTGAAAGCAATTAATTATCTTGAGAAATATATATTGTTCTAATAACTATTATTAATGAAATATAATTTAATGAACAATAATGTGAATTTTTACGAGCCTTTAACATCAAATAATGTGAATGATATGGTGTAATTAGAAAAAACGAAGGTCAAAATATTATTTAAAACATATATTTAGCTGTGATTCGAATGCGTTATCGATTTATTTTGATTATTGGAATCAATACAATTTTTATACAATACAGTTTCTAGAGTCTGCTGGAGACATGTCTAATCGTCAATGATCTACTGATTACAATTTAATTTTAGACTTAAATTAGATTTTTATCATAAACCGTAATTCACCGCACCAATACATAACACTTGTATTACTCCAAAATTGTACTATAAAAACTTAAATAAATACAACGATAAGTTTAGTATCAATTTTGAAACGATGAAGTCGATTTTAATTTTCACTACATTGGTTGTTTTAGCAACAGCCAATCTCGACTTTGAGAAGTTTAAAGTCCAATATGGCAAAACGTACGCGTCTCCAGAAGAAGAAAGTTACAGACTCAGTATATTCGAAAAGAACCTTAAAGAAATCGAAGAGCACAACTTAAAATACGAACAAGGATTGGTGACGTTCAAAAAAGCAATCAACAAATACGCAGACTGGAGCAAAGCTGAATTTAGAAATACTTTGCCTGCTTTCAAATCCCATCAAGTACAGAAGAGAAGGGTACTGAGATCAAGAGGCAATACTCCGGAATCTATTGACTGGAGGGATGAAGGAGCTGTTGGGCCTGTACCTTCGCAATCTGTTTGTGGAGGATGGAGTCCGGTCGCAGTAAGTATTCACATTCTATGTCGATAAAGGTGCAATAAATTGATGAATTCGTTAGGTGGGCAGTATGCAAAGTGTGAACAAAATCGTCAACGGTGAGTTGGTCCTTTTAAGCGTCAGCAACCTGGAAGACTGCGTTGACGGGCCAGGATGCACAGGCGGTTCCATAGTTTCGGCGTACGACTACGTGAAGAAAAACGGAATAAACGCCGCATCCGATTATCCCCAGCGTTACGGCACATGTCAGTTTCAACCAGATAAAATAGCTCTCAAAATTCGAGACTACGGAGTCGTTAATGGAACCGAAGATGACTTGATTGAAGCCATTGCTACCATTGGTCCGATTTCGGTTGGTGTGGACGTGTCTGATCATTTTATGTTTTATACTTCCGGCATATTTTCGGACGACACATGCGTCGACAATTATATTAATCATTATCTGTTGGCGGTTGGTTATACCAAGGACGCGGTTATTTTACAGAACACTTGGGGATCCTCTTGGGGCGAAAATGGATACATCAGGATGAAGCGTGGCACTAGTATGTGTGGACTTACTACTGCAGGAATCTATCCAATTCTATAGTATTATATTATTTTGTGTTACCTTTTTGTTAATAAAGGAGTACAAAATAACAGTCACCATTTATATTTTCGTACAAAACCTCAAATAAAGAAAAGTGAAATTATTTATTTATAATAACTTCAGTTATTAGTTTTAAAAAAATATTTTTAAAAGTATAAAATGCTGTCACTTTTTTTGGAGAGCTGAGTAAAAATTAAGTGAAAAACTGTTGCATAATTCTCTTATAATTAATTTTCTACTCAGTCAACTCAATTATTTTTTAAATAACACTTTGCTTCTTCAAAATATTACTAACTTATAACATATTTACAAATGTAATATTAAATAAAATTGTACTTTTATGGTGAAGATTTTCTATTAAATTTTAACAGCACCACTTGCAGTCGTAGTCAAATTTCACAATATTTGTTTGAGACTCTGGTAACTGAGCCGATGCTGAGCCAGACTTTCTCAGTCAATGACATAACTTTTTAAATTAAAAGAAATAATAAACGTATAGATTAAAAAAATATATATACATATTATTTAATACAAATATTAAAATTAACAAGAATACTCATGAAAAAGGAAGAAATAATAAATAAATTAAATTACTATAGTGCATAAATACACAAAAAACAAAAAAAACAGGTTTCATTTTTTTGTTCGAGGTAGATTTTCTTTATCTTTTTTTTCTTTAGCCCGCATCATTTCGTAGAGATCAGACCTATCCAACAGTTTGTCCAGATGCGCGTCGGAGAATTCATCGATACTCTGGGCGTTTTCCTCGTCCATCAACAGTTTCTTCAGCTCCAGCAGATCGTTTTCCGTTTTGTTACGTTCATTGCTGTCCAGGGTTTTGAATTTACCATCGCGGATCACGATTTTTTCCAGTCTTCTTTTCATGTTTCCGGACGCGATGATTTGTTCGTCTATTGTGTTTCGCAGGACCAACGTGTAGACGACCACCGGTCGCGTTTGACCGATTCTGTGGCATCGGTCCTGCGCTTGTATGTCGGCTTGAGGATTCTAAAAACGTTACAAACATGTAATGCTTTTGGTTTTCTTTTTAAACAATGATTTGTTACCCAATCGCGATCGAAAAAGATGACAGTGTCGGCAGAGGTGAGATTGAGGCCGAGTCCCCCGGATCGTGTGGAGATCAGGAAGACGAAACAGTCTGGGTCGTTGTTAAACTTGTCTATACATTCCTGCCGTTCCTGCAGACTGTAACTGCCGTCCAGCCTTTGGTATTTGATGCCGCGCATTATCATTAACTCCTCTATTATATCTAACATCATGACTAGTGTGCTGAACAATAAAACCTAAGAAAAAATTCATTAAACTATGACTGTTTAAAGAGGAAAGGATGTTTTACCTTATGTCCCTTCTCTTTGAGTTTCTTTAACATGGTCTGCAAGACAATCATTTTCCCACTGTGGTTAATTAAATTTTCATCAACTAAGAGCTTTTTCTCTGTGCTATTAGGGTCTAGTGGAAAATGTACCAAGTAGGGATGGTCGACGATTTTCTTGTACATCACAACGCTGTTGGACATCGTAACCCGATGGATGAACTCCTTCTTTTCCTTCTTGGGCAAATTACCGATTCGGATTTTCTCCATTTCTTCCATATGCTGTTCATAGTCGGAGAGATCGTCTTCGTTCTCGTTATCGCGGAAATACCTCCGGTTTTCCGTGCATTTCCTCTTCTTCCTCGGTGCATACAAGTCCACCTCTTCCTCCTCCTCCGCATCTCCCTTCAATTTTGCGATGTTGTGATCCAACACGTATTTGTAAAGATCTTTTTGCATTTTTGACATGGGGCAGGAGATGACCACTTCCTTTTTAGGTACCATGTCGTCCAACACCTCTGATTTCAAACGGCGCAACATGAACGGACCCAAAACTTTGTGGATTGTTGAGACAATGTTGTCCTTTTCCTCTGATTCCAGAATCTTGTTCTTGTCTTGAACCGTTTCAATTTCAAACAGTGTTTCGAAGGTGTCCAGCTTATTGAAAATGTGCGGCAGAACGAAATTCAAGAGTGCCCATAATTCGGTGATGTTGTTCTGAAGTGGAGTACCAGTTAATAGAAGACGATTTGTTGAATTTAAGTTTCTCAGAATGCTGAAAACAATAATAAACGTTAATTACATTAGGAAGCGGAAAAATTAAAAAAATTCTTACACCGATAATTTGGACTCGTGATTTTTGATCCTGTGTCCCTCGTCGATAATAATGTACTGCCATACGAATTTATCAAGGAAACTGGTTTCCCTCAATGGTACTCCGAAATTTGTGATTACGACTGGTCGGGTTGTGTGCCCACCAACTTTATAGGTTGCTGCGATTTTAGGTTTGGCCCGTTCACGGACGCCAGCTTCGCCGGGAAAAACAACGACGGGAATTTGTGGGGCGAATCTCTCGAATTCACTGATCCAATTAGGAATCGTCGACAATGGGGCGACAATCATGTACGGGCCGGCGACTCCACGTTGCAGTTGGTAAGCGATAAGTGCGATGATTTGGACGGTTTTACCAAGGCCCATTTCGTCTGCTAGTATACCATTCAAGCCATTGTGGTAAAGCGTCTGTTAAACAATGTTTTATTTAATAGGATGTTCAGTATGAAAACATAATTTCAATTTGATAAAAGTAAACTTAAACCTAACTTACAGTCATCCATGTAACTCCCTCAATTTGGTATGGTCTCAATTTACCATTGAATAATTTTAAGTCTTCTTTGGCATTCAAAGTTTCTAAAAAAAAACGCATTAAGAAAATAATAACAGAAAGTAAAGCAGAAATTACCAGTAGATTTGTCTTCCACCTTCAGGTCTTCATTCATTGAAGCCACTTGTAAATCATCAATTGTGGGTTGATATTTATTCTTTTCCTTCAATACATCTCTGTAAAATATAGTTAATTATATAAATTATATTTTTATATTATTTTTTGGAACATACTTTTTGTTCACACTCTGAGTGGTATTAACAAAGAAGTTGGAGTACTTTTCACTTATTCCGAGGAGGTATTTCATTCCTTTTAACGCCTTTTCCTTTCTCGCACTCTTTTGTTCTTCCTCCATTCTTTTCTTCTCCTCCTTCCTCTTAATTTTCTCCTCCTCTTTCATCTTGGCATTTCTTATTTGTTCCTCAATTTTCTGTTTCCTTAGAAGTTCTTTTTCATCAATCTTCCTCTGTTTTTCATTTTGTTTCTCTTCTGCTGCTCTAATTTGTTCCTCCACTTTTTGTTCCTTCCTAAGTTCCTTTTCAGCAACCCTTCGCTGCTTGTCCTCCTCTTCTAATTGCTTTTTTAAAGCTCGTGCCTCTTTCTCCTGTTGTTTTAAAAGTACCTGGGCCTCCTTTTCACGTCGTTTTTCTTCTTTTTCTCTTTGCAGCATCTCTTTCTTGAGAGCTTTATCCTCTTGTTCTTTTAGTTTTTGTGCTTTTCGCTCTTCACGTTCGGCTTTGGTTAGTTTCTTCGCACTTTTTGCAACCGACGGTTTCCTTCCAACGGTTTTAGCTTTACGTCTAGTTTCCATTTCATCAGAAGAATCCGCTTCTGGGGTATTCGACTTTTTTTCAATGTCGCTGAATCCCGAATCTCTGCTGCAAGTTTCGATATCCATTTTGAAATATTGGACAATTTCAATATTAACGTCAAACGATATAAACACAATAAACTGATTGTCACAAATTGATACTCAGTTAAGAGTTATTTAGAGACTGACATACTCGAAGCAGTTGTTAAAAAGACGTTGGGGTTTACGAACAAAACACGAGAAGTAACCGGCAATTTTAAGCGCGGGAAATCAACAAAATATTTGACATATGCAATTATGCAACCATGGTTACAAGTGTGTATAATTCTTTTGTTATGTGGCGTCATCTCTTGGTGGAAATATAATGTTAGCATAGTTTGCCTCACCAATATGTTCCCATGTTAATAAAAATTGAAGTTAACTTGTAGTGCCACAGATGTCGACATTTATATTTAAATAAATCAAGATTATTTTAAATAATTTTTATTTACACATAATTAGTGATTTTACTAACATTTTTTTTCCATCATTTGAATATATCATCCCAGAAGTTAATAATTTCCGCTTTAGGATTTGTTTGAATTGTTAACTCAGAGTTAATGTCCAAATAACTAAAGTTATTCGTTTTTACGCTTGGCCATATTAGATTATTTAAAACAAGATCGTTTCTTCTCGTCGGTTCTCTAAAAGAAATATATTTAGAATATGAATTAAAAATTAATTGCAAGGCGCCTACCTATATTTAACAAAATTAGTCCACAATCTAACCATTCTATTTCTGGTCAATATACAATTCGGCGGAGAATATTTTATCAATGACGAATAAAACAAATAAGCCAAGTCTTCCATATGCCCAACACCTTCGTAACTGGTAGATTGTCCACTTATAAACTGCCCCCACGCACTTTTAAAAGATAATTGATAAAAGTACACCGGTACGAATCTAGATTGCAAAAATCCTGTTTTCCAAATCGGATAAGCAAATTGTACGTCACCAAATAACTAAAAATGTTTATAATTAATTACAGTGCAATTATAAATTGAAATGGTCTCACCATTTCAGCTTTTGGAATATTGTTTAAAATAGAACCATTTTGGAAATATTTCTTAGATATATGATTTCCCAATATTGTCTTATCTAATCCAGATTTAATTTCCTTGTCTAATGGAACAAAGAGTTGCTCGTTGGATGCGTAAGCTTTCAGTGACTGTAGGTACTCCACTAAAAAAATATTGATTAATGGTTAAATGCAAATGTAGATTAATTGAATAAATTACATGTTAATGAAAGTGCAACTCCTTCGTTGCTGTTGAAGCCCATAAGACATGGTACTCTTTCGAATCTCCCAATTTTGAGGTTTTCTATCGATGACCTTGTTATAACCGCCCCAGGATGTATCGGTTCTATTACTGGAGCAATTACTCTGTCGTAAAGAGGATTTTCTCTGAAATACTAAATAAAAAATAATATCAAAAGCAAATGGTAGTTGGACATAGCGTACCTCTTGGAATTTTCGATAGGCAACATTTTGCAGTTTATTGGCATCGACAGATTTTAACCCTTCCACCAAGTTTTCACTGGTTGAATTATCAATGTTTAGAGTACGGGCGATGTCGTAAGTCAACTCCTTGGTTCTCTTCGAATGCGCCCAAGGACTCAAACTCGAACCGCTCTGCATTATCGCCGCTCTGAACAGTCCTACATGACAATTAATTTACATGTTAAAATAGTCTTCAAGTAAGATTAAAGAACAAATTCATTTTATGAAAGATCTAATATTATAATTTACTAATTTAATATTTGCTAATTTTTTTAATTTTCATAGTATTATTTATAATAATACAGTAATAGAAAATTGAGGTAGAAAAAAAAAAAACATTTTATAGAAACATATTATAAATTTTTTGTACATAACGTAATAAAGTTTTAATAGAATTGATTTATACTAGTCATAAATTCATTTATTTTTATTTTATATAGCTAACAATTTTGATAAAAATTAAATATTCATAAAATGTTTAAACATTGTTATTCTAAAAATTAAATATTTTTTTCACTGCAAAACATGCATTACAAACTTTCATTGTTTTTACTTAATTATATTTCCAATTTAATACATTTTACTACCTTGAGTATTTAAAGGAAATTAAAATTGACAGTTATAGAGACTGTTGACAGAAGTAAAAACTTAATTTTTAGTATTAAAATTTGAAATTTTATAATGTTTGAATTAAAATTTTCTACATCAATCTGGTTTTCACATGTGCTTTTTATAAAGATAGTTAACTAGTTAACATCTACAAAAGTGAGTACCAAACGATACTTGGTAGGCATGCAAACATCGTTAAATTAAACAGTGGTCTAACAATATATTGATTATCGGTAATTTAGAACAAAACAACATGTTAAAAATATTAATAAACTTCCCATTTGAGTTTTCTCAAATTTCTAATTAACTATGTAACTAAATAATATTTTTATAACATTACAAATTTTGAATACTTTAAAACCAGTAGTAAAACTAATATTATCAAATTCATTTTGTTCTAAAAAAGATACAATAGGCTTTTGGTAACTAAACTAAGAAATGAAAATGTTTGATTCAAATTTATCTAAGTATCGCGTAAAAACGGCATCGATTGCCGTTTTACATTTTGTACTACTGAGTTTTCGATCATTGGACAAGGCCATTCAAATAGTAATTTTAAAAAAAACTATTTCAACTATGCACAGTATATAAACATTAAACTTTTCACTAAATCCATTCAGTTTCATCTATAATATATACACAGCACTATACGTCAGCTGTATAGCTACAGATATACTGGTATAAGCATGTCGGTGACGGGAACGCACGACATTTCACTCATCCAAAAAGTGTCTAAGGCGCACACCACACTACGCATGCGCCAGGCATGAGCATGTCGGTGACGCAAACCTATAAGATTTTCCCCTACCAAAAAGTGCCCAACGCGGCTAAAGTTTTCACTTCAATAATATAATTTAACATTATATTTCGCAGTAAATTTTTGTTTGATAATAAATTCATTGTTAAGTGTCTAATTAAATTTTAATGGTACCCAAATAACAGAGTCATGTTTAATTTCATGATGGGCAATAATAAATTTATGTTAAATATGTGCTTTACTCCATTTATATATGAATGTATAAAACACTGTTAACAGTTATAAATATGTTACAGTTACATTACTACAAAAAAAAAAGATTGCTGAATTTATAAGAACCAGAGGAATATAACAATGTGTTATTTTAACTTTTTACCTGCAGTTAATAGACTTTGCATCAACCATGAAACTGACATGGCACCGGCACTTTCGCCCATAATGGTAACTTTGAATGGGTCGCCGCCGAATTTTCTTATATTTTTCCTCACCCATTTCAAGGCGAAAATTTGGTCCTTAAGCCCTCCATTTCCAGGTGCTTTTCTGTCGCCAGTTGTTATGAATCCGAATATACCCAAACGGTAGCCGAAATTAACAAAAATAACGTCTTCGCCTACAAGTAAATCCGGACTGAGGAAAGCTGAGGAGCTGGCCGATCCTACCGTGTAACCGCCACCGTAAATGTAAACAATTACCGGTAGATCTATTCGCTTTATCTGAATAAATTGTTGTAATTAAATAGAGGGGTGTAAAGGATAGGTAAACTTACGTCTGGAGAGTAAATGTTCATGAATAAACAATCCTCGGAGTCAATCGTCTGGCCGTTATTGTCGGATTGAATGCACGGACTACCTTCTTGCGTAGCGGGGTATACACCATCCCACTTATAAGATTGTGGAGGCTAAAATTAAAACTTTAACGAGCACATTCCTGGAATATCCTCGAACATACTTCGAATCTGAGTTTTCCGACTGGTGGCGCAGCATATCTAATGCCTTGAAAGGAGTAGATAGTTTGATTTGTAACACTACTGATTCGTTTTAGGCCCCTCAAAACTCCTGCGTCAGTTTTAACAATCGGACCATCGGGGTCCGTATCCTGTAAATTTATCACTGTATCCCGTCACACGTCACACGTTTTGTACTTACGCAGGAAATGGTGGAGACCAAAGTGAAGACGAGGCACAAAAACAACTTCATTTTCACTTCACTCCCACGACTACTCGAAAACCCGCAAAACCTTCTTATTTATACCTTTGCTTTTAATCATTTCAATGCTTGTTAAGTTGTTTGTTGTTATCGTGTCGTAAATTTAGGTATTAAAACTATACTAAGTTAGGATTAGAGTAATGCAAAAAAAACTGTATGTGAAGATTGGTTTTTAATGCCTACTAAAATTATAGTTATAAATTGTCCATAGAGCGGAAGTCATTAAATATAGTATTACAGTATATTGGTATTTGTAATTAGGTTAGTAATTTGTTGTATCCATTTGCGAAACATTAAAAAAATACAATTAAAACTTAAAAGTAAGTAAATAGCTTAAGTACATAATATAGGTATTATTAGTCTAATTATGTGGCTTAAGCAGATTTTAGTTTGTGTTTATTTATTAATTTATTGCTTAATCATCAACATTTGAACAAAGATATTTATTCATGGTGGTCTTAAATTTATATCACATTGACATTAACAATAGAAATGAAATAAATAAATAGTTGGCAATAAACTTTACTATATTTCTTTGTTTAACTATGTTTTAAATACACTAATACTTGGTTTAGAACGTTTTGGGATTTCTATTGATTTATGTATTATTATTGTTAAGCAATTTTATTTTTTGTTTTACCCAGGTTTCAAATATTTTGAGTACTAACTGGTACTAAAATTAGTTTTACTCTCCCATTCAGGACGAATGTAATTTTAAAATCTTAAATGGGAACCTGTGTATACAATTTATATTTTCAATAATTTTATGATAATCGATATATTTACATAAATTTCCAATAATCACTTTATGTTGCACATTCCGGATACCACAATTACACCGCTGTCGTCTTAAAGTCCACGTTCATATCCGTACAAGAAAATTAAATCCCGTGACTTTTTGATGTTATATTTTGTATTGATTTATGCATTTAATGATTTATGGTATATCTGCATATAATTTAATAAATAATTAGTTTTAGGATTTAATACATGCGATTTGTAAATTTTAATATCAATTTGATTGGTGTCGAACCACATGTCAAACGCCTTCGCACAGAACACCCACGCCTTCGGCACGCAAATGTGCTTCGATCGGTTTAATTATTAAAGTAAGGTCACTTTAAACAAAATTGATGTGGTAATGAAGGTGTTAAGTCGTAGTTTTTATTATGAATGTTGTAAATTGAAGAATTAGGTGTATAGATATGGTAAAATAAAAGAAATTTGGAGAACTTTTGTTGTTTGTTTTGCATTTTGACTTCTACAAGTGTTCATCATTTTCAATTTTCTGGGGCGAATCAAATTTTTAAAAGGACTACATCTTAAGGAATCCTTGTTTAAAGAATGGAAGTAATTATGGAGTAATTATATGAAAGGATGAAATTTATAGTTATAATAATCTAAAATTCAATTCTAAAAACAGCTTAGTATAAGTAATGCAGAATTAGAGTTCAATTCTTTAGAGTCGGAAAGTTTCCAATACAGAGCTTGTCTGTGTCCTGTGCTAGTTTTAGAGAAATCGTACGGAAAAGTGACTTTTTCATATTAAGCATTTTCTCAAGAAAAATAATTTTTATTTTATAAAAAATATATTATGAATATTCAGTGGTGGCCTCAGAAGTAGTAACATAAGTATTTATTGTTAATTAGGGAATGTAAACCTTTAACTATAATAAATGCAATATTTAAATTTATTAAATATTATTAATATTTATAGAAAATAATTACAAAATATTATTATTCATTTTCTATCTAAACCAAAATAATTTCTACTTAAAATAAATGTGCAAAGTGGCTGCTCATAGTAATTTAAAAAAGATACATATTTATTAAATAATTAAAAAATACATATTCATTAAATAATTTATACATAACTTAAAAAAATAATAAATTTCGCATTTATAGAGACTGCCGGGAAAAGTAAAAATTTGAAATTTCATAATGTTTGTATTAAAATCATCATCATCAATCAAACATCAATCTGGTTTTCACATCTATTGACACTCCGAGCAACAATGATATGCATGTTTATGTGGTTTTTTATTATTCAAATATAATACGGGCTGCACAAGATCATGACATGTAAATATAATTCAAATAAAATAACAAATAATATACAATCATATTATTTACAGATAGTACTTGTATTTACTTAAATTTCAAAGTACTTGATTTTTAACATTATTTTAATTGTTTGTTTCACTGTCATCATTAATTTCAACAATTCTTTACTTAATACTTTTTGTACTTTCAATTATTTCATTTTGTTTTGAAAAAGATACAATAGGCTTATGGTAACTAAACTAAGAAATGAAAATGTTTGATTCAAATTTATCTAAATATCGCGTAAAAACGGTATAAATTGTCATTTTATATTTTGTTGTACTGAGTTTTCTATCATTGGACATGGCCATTCAAATAATAATCAAACAAAAACACTATTTAAACAATGCTCAGTATATAAACATTGAACTTTTCACTGAAACCATTCAATTTCACTTATAAGATATACTACACTATACGTCAACTGTACAGCTACAGCTATTCTGGAATAAGCATGTCGGTGTCAATTTGAACAGCTTATTATGCATAAAAATTCATGTAACTAGTAAATTATCGTATAGTTCCATCTCATATGATATCTGTAATGGTCATATGCCAAGTCAAGAAAAGGAACTTCTTGGTGTTTCTTGAGTTCAAATTTTTATTTGGAGGATAACAAATTGTTTACCATCTGATCATATTTTATTGAACACTCTTCGCTAAAAGTCTGGAGGATAATTAATATATTTTTGTGAAAAGTTTAATCTTGTCCGGATAGTCTTCTTTGATACCAATGATATATTTATTGAAATACATCTTTGCTACAGTTTTGTTCATTCTCATTATTCTGTTAAACTCTCTCATTCTTCCAATTTGTCTGCTTATAAAAGGAGTTGTTTCTTTGTTAAGACGTTTTTCTATTCTGTTTTTAATTGAATGTTTGTTTCATATTTATTAATAACATTG
Organism: Aethina tumida; assembly: GCF_024364675.1. Classification (NCBI taxonomy): domain Eukaryota; kingdom Metazoa; phylum Arthropoda; class Insecta; order Coleoptera; family Nitidulidae; genus Aethina; species Aethina tumida. The sequence goes on along the minus strand of NC_065437.1, from coordinate 13,225,292 downwards.
TAAACCATTTCTAGAAAGCATCTTAAGTTTTTAACGATGTCAGTAATAGTTAAATCTTGATGTTTCAACTAATTATTATTTTCCACTTCTCTGGAATGGAATACAATAAAATAATATGAATCCTAAGGCTATGAATAATACTTTACTATTAAGATAATTGTTAAACGGGGCCATAAAATGTATTATTCCTTTGGCAACAATGAGACATCATTCTCAAGATCACACTATTTTATATAAAGGGTTCCTGTATTTTCAATTTTTTTTTAACAAAAAATCATGGAAAATAGAAATACTGTATATTTTAAACATTTTATTTTTATGTGTAATTATTAGACCGATTATTAAAATCAGCCAGAAGCTCTGTAATTGAATGTACAGTGGAATATTGTTTATCTAAAAATATTTTAAATAAAACATATGTGAAGTAAATTTTTAGTAGATTTTTAAATAATTCTTAAATACAATTTGAATATTAACCTTTCATTAACATAACCATAACTATTTCAATATCATTATCACATCTTGGCTTTTTTACTATTAAAACTATATTTTAGCGAATGTTTAGCGAATTGTGTTAAGAAGTTTGAATTAAGTAAATTTATTATTTACACAAGTTTACACAAAATTTATTATTAGGCTCAAAGCAAAATGGTGTTTTTTCTAACATATTTTAATAAACTTTCTCCACCTTTCACCACATTTTCACAAAATTTTTGTGTTTCCCCAATTTAAACAGAACATTGTTTTGTTTTTACGGAAAGCAGTAAATCCCTATAAAATTTCGAGAAAACTCTCTATCGACTCGCTGCTAAATTTATTCATTGCGTTTCGTCTCAACGCCAGATTCGTTCCGATACTTTGGAATATCTAGATTTATCCTGGCCCACTGGGAACCGAAATTCCTGCTCCAATTTTGTGGGACAATAGGTAAATCCGAATGGCACAACTACATTTTTAATATACCAACTTGCATTCGGTTTTAAGACAAGGAACTGTAAATTTATTAAGTAAGGAAGATGGTAAATTTAAAATCAATTTTTTTAATCGGAAAATAACGTTAACGATAAATTACTAAAACCATAATTCAGTCCCATTGTCCTGGAACATTTAGTGCTCTGTGGTGGAAAAAAATCAATTTATCCTCATAAAATTATCATTATGATTCCATTATGCTAAACGGTGTATTTAATAATAAAAGCCACCTAAAATTCTCATCCCTTTTTTTCTTGTATTATTTTTTCTTACACACTATCATTATTCTTAAACACATTTAGGCTTTCGTGCTTTGTATAAAAACGACAGTTCCGCACAAAAGCTGAAAAACATAGCAAGATTAACAAGTTTTAATAATAGGAAAACTTTATAAAGTGTTTTTAATTGCATTTATATTCTAGACCGCTTTTAAACGAGTCATAAACGGTTCATTAATCAACCTAAAACATTAATTAATTCCTTGAAACAGCACCATCGGATTCGAAATAACAAAAACTATTTCACTTTTTCCCCCTTAATCCCTCATTAATCTAATATAAACCGGTGCATCCAACATTTTTAATAAATCACGTCGCAATTTTTAAATCCGTATTAAATTCCTCGCGGTTTTTCGCAGCCGAGTTAATTATTCCTCTCGTTATTTTCGAACGCGCCCCATTCATAGAAATAACACGGTCCGAAAAGCTTTTGTTTTTCTCACCGCCCGGTTTTGGCCATTGTCGAAGAAATTTTTAAAAAACGTCCGGATTAATTAAATCGCATTAAATTCAATGGTTAAACGGTGCGGTTTATTTTGCGGTTTCGCGTAGAGAATTATCATGTTTAAAACGGTTTAAATTTAATTTATCACACTTTATTATACATATAATAAATTATGGAAGGATAAAATGTGCTGCAAGTGCATTTTTAGCTCCACAATCAATCTGAACAAAAATCGGTCGTAACGTTCGATTATTTATTGGAAAGAATGTTAATATTTAATACATTATTGTGCCTAATAGATTGTAACCGATTGGATATTTATTGGTTAATAAAGTGGGATAATTTACGATCTCGACATATTTCGATGCGTCCAATAAATTCAAATTGCGCCGCTCTTATGAATTAATGCCCCACTGAAATTTATTGGACGACAATCAAAAACAAAATGTCTGTTTGGAATTTGTGCGTCTGACGTTTATTCATTTAAATAACGTTCGTGCCTTTGTACAGTTTTGTTTCGGGTCTTAAGGTAATTTATGACGGATAAAGCGTACTTCAAAAGGCTGAAGAAAACGCGAGAGCGACTAAACAAAATAAGTTCCGGTTTATTTCCGCTACGAGATAACGAATATTTTGTCGTTTCATGTGAGTTCCGCTAGTTTCGCCTAATTTAGAACGGAAAACAACGGTTGTTTCGGGAATTTCGCGATAATACTCGGGAATTGTCTTTGCTAATTATTTCGTGAATCTACCGAAAACTGCACCGAGATGGGGTAATTTAATGTAATTATTATTCTTAACGTTAATTGAGAGACATGCAATAAATAGCTGATTTTCCTACAAGCTTTGGAGTATTTTTTTTTGACAAAATTATAGCAACTTTTTAATGTCGATTCAGTCGATTATTTACTAGAGATCTTTTGCTTATTATAATTATTATAGGGTGGTAGAAAAACTGTATCATGGGCTGAAAATAATTCAGCCTTACCAAGATCGAGGGAAGCAAATAGATATTGCAAAGTGTTTACAACTAAATAAGTCAATGATTTCCTGTATAAATAAAAAATTTAGAGAAGCAGTGCAAACGGTAACTACGAACAATATTCAGCCAGTGAGAAAAACTTCAATTCATTCTCAAATCAAAGCCATCCTGAAGGAATCAGAAAATTTAGTTTAAGGACTATGAGAAGAAGGTTAGTGGTTGAGGATTTGTTTAGAAAGAAACCTGTAAAGAAAACTCTGCTTTCTTCTAAAAATGTGAAGGCCCGATTTTGATTGGCTAAGGATTACGTTTACTGGAACACAGGAAGGTGGACGTAGATAGTTTTTAGTGATGAATCTATATTTATTTTATTTAAAAATGACAGTTTAGTTTATGTTAGATATCCCACAGCGACACACCAGCACAAAACTATAGAATAAGAAAATATTAGTTTTTAAAATAGAGTATAAACCAACATTAAACTAATTAAATAATATAATTTTAACAGTTCATATTAAATAAAATAGTTATGGCCATAATATTTAACGTTTCAAAAAGGACTTATTAAACAATCCTTGCAGTATATTTAAAATTTTCTAAATTAAATTTGTCATTTTTAAAAAACGTCCCCACATCTATTTTACTTAATTTGTTGTTGTAGAAATAACTTTATTTTATTTTCCAGTAGAATCCCTCTCTTCTTCCATATACTTATTCCAATGATCTTTCAATTTATGGATCTTATCTCTGAAGTGGTTTTTCTGAAGGTCTACAATATAACCGTTTACGGTAGTTACTACCTTTTCATTTGATGAAAATTGTTTTCTACTATACCATTTGAGCCAGAAATTGGAATGAGCTATATCTGACGGAGAAGCAGGATTTCTAACAATTGGAGCTTTATTTCAGAGATTTGTGTGTGTTTTATAATGATAATCTGATTTAATAGTTAATGTTCCTTTAGTATCACAAAAAACTGACGCTAACAACTTGGTCAATTTCTCATCATCTGATGAAACAAAAATTATTTTTTAATTTTCATTAAAACGCTTATAATGTTATCCCCTCTACGGGGATCGACTCCAATAATTGTACGACAATTTTTAAACAATGGAAAAGCTTCTCCTAACATAACATGATTTATCTATTGCTTTAAACCTCATTTTACAAATAAATGTAGAAAAACAGTATCATAGACTGAAAATAATTCAGCCTTATCAAGACCGAGGGAAACAAATAGATATTGCTAAGTGTTTACAACTAAATAACTTAAGCATTTCCTGTATTAATAAAAAATTTAGAGAAACAGTGCAAGCGGTAACTACGAACAAAATTCAGTGAATTAGAAAAATTTCAATCCATTCTCAAATCAATGCCATCCTGGAGGAATCAGAAAATTTAGTTTAAGGACTGTGAGAAGACAGTTAATTGATGAGGATTTGTTTAAGAAGAAATCTTTGTATGTGATTTGTAACAATTGGAGCTTTATTTCAGAGATTTTGTAGTGTTTTTTTTAATCATGTGGTCAGGAGTGTTATGAAAAATGTGTTTTGTATTGATAATCAGATTTTATAGTTAATATTCTTTTAGTATCATAAAAAAGTGACGCTAAACACCTTGGTCAATTTCTCATCATCTGATTAAACAAAAATCATTTTCTAATTTTTACTAAAATGCTTAAAATGTTGCTGATAAAGTGTGAATCAGCTTTTAAAAAAGTGAGAAGTTTCTCCTAACATAACATGATATGAATTTCTATTGCTTTAAACCTCATTTTACAAATAACTTAATCACTGTATGACGTTCAGTTTTTCTATTGTTTAAAATTTGCTAAAGCTAGGATTTGAAAGGTTTAACAAAATTTATTTGATAATTTGTCTCTTTTCTTGTGCAACATATTAAAATGATGTCAAAGTTTCACATTGAACTAAAAATTAAGCTGGACGGTGACTTATGCCATACTGCTAAGACAACATAACTGGTTTGGGGATTATGCCATATGAATTTTGGCGTAGCCCTTAAGTTGTCCCGATTTAAATATTACAGAAACTTTGTGGCATCAAATAAAAAGTTACCTGAGAAATAATCGCCAAAAGACGATTCATTTAATTGAAGGGTAGATAAACTCAAATACGGGAATCCTTTACCCATGAGTATTGTAGGGTCTTATTTCAAACACTGCCAGTTCGTATCCGGGCTGTAATCAAAGCTAAAGGGGATGTGACGCCTTATTTAATGACCGAAATAAGTACACGTCCGAACTTTATGTGGTTACTAAAAGTTACGTTAATTTTGTTCACAGTTGCAATAAAAATTTTCAACGTTTACAAATGTTTGCTTTATTTGTACACCAACAACATATGTAAATTTGAAAACTCAAAAAGCAGTATATGTAAGTTAAAGATATGTGTACATACATATCTACGAAAATTTATATCGTCCGAACCTTATGTTGTTGGAAATATTTTTATTAATATTCGTAAATGGCCACGTTTAGTGGTTTCTGAATAGAGACAGTATTTCATACGTGAAAAAGCCATTTTCCGAAAATCCTCATTAGTCTAATTCACGCGGTACCGTGAATATGAATGATGCGCCCGTTTCCCAAGATTAATCCCGGTTGGATTCCTTAATGGTGTCGCGGAATATGTTTGCATACTGAAACAGGGCCGTAAGTCATTAATTCCCCTCATAAATCACCTTGAAAACAGTGTCTCCTCTCGCGGATCCAAACTAATAACGCTTCCCGAAATTGATTTTTGAACTGTCGTCCAGTCAACCCAAACAAACAATCATAAGCGAAGACTTTTTAATGTTTAGTTCTTCACTTTTTGTAGATTATTTGGTTTATTATTATCCAGGATTGAATTTATATAAATTTTTGGTGTGTGCAAAATCATAGACCAATTTTCGTTATACGAACCTTGAATTATTAACAATCCCATGCGGTTAAACATGTTTATTAACAGTCTGAAACAAATTAACATCGAATAAGCAATTAGCTAATTGAAACGTTGCAGTTAACTCGATCCTAAAATCCTGAGAACATAACTGTATGTACCATGGGAAATTAGATCCGTAGGTTTTCATGTACATAATTGTAAATCTTTGTCGAAGCCGACCGCAATATTAAACCGAAATGCTATTTTCTAATTGAAACATGTATATTTTATGCGAATAGTTTCGAGAACACCAAGAACATTTATGCAAGCAGTGCAAACTTGGCCGTTTACATGTTTGCTAAGTTTTCCTTTGCCGATCAAATTTCTGCATCAAATTAGAAACTTGCTCGAACATTATTAATGTTTTATGTTTATAGTATATTTTAGAAAACTTTCCATAAATAAATTAGTGGGAAATTTCATCGGTTTAATATTATTCACCGATTAACATTCTAATAACATTGTGTTGAATTTTAATGAAGCATAATGCATAATTTTATTTTGAAATCGGTTTGCGCCAAATTCTAAAATAACGTTGATGTTTCCGACGTTTTGCAATAAGGAACAAAAAAAAATGGACATCAGTTTTAGATTTGTTTCACATTATGTTTAAAACTTGTATGGTAATATTCCGGGAGCGTATTCAATAAAAACAACGTTGGTTCGCTAAAGTTTTCGCAAATAATACACTTTTCCTCCCTTCGGACTTTTATTGTCAACGTGTCTACACTTTTTTTCGCTACCCTAGTTTTAGAATTTTCGTCATTTTTTACCCTCGGGACAGGTTTTTCTTGAGTGAAACTTTTAGCAATTTTTTTTATTAAATATTCATGAATTTATGACTGGCGAAATGTTACAAATTAGAAAATAATGTTTGATTTGTTTAGACGAATATAATAATAATATCCATATAATAATGGAATGTACTAAAGTTTATTTTATTAAAATGTTATTCTCGAAATATTACTTACATTTTAAAATACTTTTTCGATTTTTTTTTCTTTGTTTTATTTATTTCGATGGAACACCCTATATATTTTTTGATTTTTGAATTCTAAACTAAATATTTTCCAAAAATTAATGTTTTAACTAAAATGTTTGTAAAGTCAATTACGATGCTAAAAAGATTATTCATACACGTTAAGCAATGTTTTAAGATACACAAAATTAAACGTAAATAACGAACACCCTGTATAAAATTTGAGAGTATTAATAATGGCTCTGGATGGTCTATGGTTAACGTCTATGCTAAAAATGAACTTTACATCAATTGTTTTGTAATAAAATAATAAAAAATCATTGAATTTAGATAAAGGTATTTTATTTGCAATTATATGTAGAATTTAAATATCTAAAAGTGTACAGTGTGTTTCATTAAAAATAAGTTGATGTCACCAGCGACACCAGAAATTAAATTTTTTTCAAAATAGAAAAGTTATGTTATAATTACTGTTAAAATACCATATTAACAGCTTTTCCTGTTCTTAATATATTTCTAAAGACTTCTCCCTATATATATATATATATATATATATATATATATATATATATATATATCGCTCATATGTAGAGCAACTTTTCAAATTCAAATTTTCATTTGTCTTGATAAAAGTGTACGATTAAATATCCATATTAATGTAAGTTATGCAGTATGTTTGAAAAAACAATAAATCAATATAATTGTTTATTAGTGGGTTTAGTTAGGTATTTATTAATATTTGTAAAATATTCAAGGGTCAAAAGTAGAGCAACTTTAAAATAAAACAACCTAACGTTCATTTAGCCCTCTTTTATTTAATATCTAGTAGCATATCCATAATAACTTCTAAACACCTTTTCTTCATTGATTTTAGTAGCTTTTTAATATAATCTTTCGAGTGATTTTGAACTTCCTCGTAGAGTTCTTCCATATTTGACAGCCTTTTTGCAGGAATTTTCCGATCAATTTCTTCTCAAAGGTTTTCCATTGGATTGAGGTCTGGGTTTTGTGTTGGCCAAGCCATGACACATACTCTTTGAGAAGCGAACCATTCTTTAACTAACTTAGACGTATGTTTCGGATCGTTGTCGTATTTTCTAGTAATAAGTTAATAGTTGAGTATCTATTTTAAATAATTATGTTTAAAAGTGTCTAAATAAAACAATGAATTATTGAATAGAAATCCATTTTATTCTTTTCGAACATTTTTACATTAAAAAATATGACACTGTACATTTCCTGCTTGTTTCCTCGATGATAACATGAATTTTCCAACCTGCTAATTTGAATTGAAAACACCAACGTCAAAAACTGAATGTTTAGATAAAATGAGATGAAACAAAAACAAAACACAATTAGTCAACAACAAACTTCATCTACTTATATTACAATCATCAATAAATAATAATTTATTATCCTACGTATTATTTACCTAACTAGAGTCTAATCGATTCATTTAATTTATTTATAAGTATCACATAGTAAAAATTAACACTAGCCTAATTAAGATCTAACAATTCATTTATTTGGTATGTCGTTTAAAAGCGAATATGTTACATCCATAAAAAGTATCGTTTGCCACGTCCGAATCTCGAGGAACGTTTCGTCTAATCTAAAAACATCATAGCACCATAAAAAACATCCTTCGTTTGTTCCTGCAGAGCAAACCTCAAGCGTGACAAACGAACCAACAACAATTTTGATTCCACATATAATTTAATATAATTAAATTTTTTATTTAAAATTTACAACAACAACGCATCGAACGTTGCCCCGATGACGAAGGGCTCAGCCGCCTTCGGGGCAGATCGAGGACGAATGGAATGGTCTAACTACTTTTTCTCATCGAATTATTACACCTACGTTTTATCGCATATTTACAGACTTCTAGCGACTGGAACGAGCGGAAACAACGACGACAAATTATGGCTATTTACATGCGGGTTACCTCACACGATTATCCTTATTGTTATTATAAATTAAAATTTATTAATCGTGTTTTGGTGGTTTCTCGTGTTTCCGCACGGAGACGAAGAACTTATTTACAAGAGTGTTTTAAGAAGCGAACTTCAATTTTAATATCTACAGTCAGTCTTTAATAAAAAACACGGGAATACGATATATCTAGTTGACGACGGACTTTTGTAATTTTATACGTCTAGTTTTTTTAATAGTTTTTTAGACTCGAATAAAAATTTAAAAAATATTAGGGGAGATCTGTGCATGTATCATAAATTTTTTAGCGGTAACAAACCAAATATTATGAAATATAACCGTGCTATTTTAATACATATATTTATTTATTCTGGAAATGTACAAATGAAACCGAGAAAAATTAGTAATTAATTTTTAACGTCCGAGTGATATTTGAATGTAGGAGGAAAGTTTGAATGGGAATTAATGGAATTAAATGCGGGACGATATTTTTTATCTTTCGTTTTATATTTCTGCTGAATAAAAATGATACAAATCTTTAGAGTAGGTTTTCGCATTGAAGTCACTTCATTTCGAAACATGTTCTTTGAGTTTTTTTTTTTTACAAGAACGTTCATAAAGTGATTAATATCGATGCTGTTAATATCATGAAGCCAGGAAAATATTATTTAAACAACTAATAATAAATTTTTGGTTTGATATCACCGTAAAATAATTTGTAATTTATGGTTTCATTCCTAAGAGTTTTCTGAAAGCTCTCCTGAAATCCATGTTAAAAATAGTGTAAATAATCGGATTGAGCACAGAATTGATATAACCGAGCCACGTAATGAAGTTAACCACCCTCCTAGACGGACAGCAAACCGAACAGAAAGGCAGGATGACGTACATGAGGAAAAACGGCAGCCAACACACCACAAACACCCCCATGATGATGCCCAGGGTCCTGGCCGCCCGTCGCTCCTTCGACAGCGAGATGCGCTGCTTCTCCTCGATGAACTGATAGACGAAGCCGGGCTTCTTCGTCGCACCCCCCTCGTTCAGCACCACCTTCGGGCTCTCCCTCGAGTTGGCTATCGTTATCGTTGTCGGGGCGCTGATCGTGGCCGCCTTGGCGTCCGACGTGCACGGGTTCGAGTTCCGGCGCGAGATCGACGACGTCTCCGGATTGTCGGTCAGGGAGTCCTCGTGCGACAGAATCGGCTTCAGGTGCGTGTTGTTCTCGTTGCTCTCTCCGCACTTCCTCTTCTTCTTCTTCTGCTTCTTCTCTTTGGCCTTGCCGTTCAGTTCGGCGTGTTCGTTGTGGTTGGTCTCGCTGCTCACCGACTCCTGGTCTGGTTGTCGTTCCCTTGGTGTCATCGTCGATTGGTTCTTGGAGATGGCGTTGATTTTCGACGCCTGCGCCCGCTCTCTAAGTCGCCGTTTCGTCGCTATGAAAATCTCGACGTACACTATGGTCATGATGAACAGGGGTATGAAGAACGAGCCGAGGGAGGAGTAGATCACGTAGCCTTGTATTCGGGTGAGGGTGCACTCTTGCTTCATCTCGAATTCGGCCGGCTCGGGCCAATCGTTCCATCCGATCAGAGGTGGTGAGCTGATGAGGAGGGAGAGGATCCAGACGCCGGCGATTAGGAGTAACACTCGCTTAAGAGTACGCTTTTGGGCGTAGTTGATTGGATCCGTTATGGCCCAGAACCTGTAACAATATGACTGGATAACAATTTAAAGTAAAACATGGGATAAAGTACCTGTCGAGGGCGATGGCGCAAAGATTGAGTATCGAAGCGGTGCAACAGAGCACGTCGGACGTCAACCACATTTTGCAAATGTCTATTCCGAACGTCCATCGTCCCAAAACCGAGTAAACGACGTTCAAAGGTAGCACCAGAATCGCCACCGTCAAGTCGGCGACCGCCAGCGAGACAATGAAGAAATTCTGGACGATCCGCAACGGTTTGTAGGTGAAGACGCTCAAAACCACCTGGAAATAATATTTGCCTCTTTGCTACATCCGTCGGATATGTGGTTTACACAAGTTTCTTACCAGTACGTTGCCGATGATGGTCAGTAAAATGAGTAGGCTGAGGGTGCCGATGGTCAGTAGAGCTTCCCATTCCGGCACGTCCGTCTGGCCGAAGATGGTGGAGAAGTTACCGTACGGTTCGTCTACGCAGCTCGTGTTCTCCATTTTTTGATGGAAAACGATCCACGTGTTCTGTTTACCTGACCATCTCCTTGTGTCGTTCCATCACTGCAACAAACACTAAAATGATTAAGTTGAAAGGTTTGTCAGCCATTAAATATCGAAAAGCGTTTTATTAACGGAGTTCAAAACATGTTTCTTAAATTCAAAAATGATTGTAAAAATAAATGGCAGGTAATAGGTTGGAAAATAACATTTACAGAAAATAACATAATAACATGATGGCATTCAAATTCGAATTACCAATTATTGTGCATTTTCCAGACGGCAAAAGAAACGAATAAAATAATTATGTAATTGGAGCGTTGCGACGCCGTCGTCGGACTACAGTAATTGCAACTTTGCAGGCGCGCACGTGCTTTCAGTGTTGTTCAATCATCCACAAAATACGAATATGACAATTAGTGATTGCAACGGGGGCTGAATCCATAATTTGTTTCTAAGTTAACTTTATTTAAATGTATTTTGTCTGATGTTTAGCAGGGAAATTTGTGCATAATTTAGTTGCACAAACATGCATCAATACCTGTAGTAAAGCGAAACTTTGCATTTCATGGAATTTTAAACAACCCTCAACATCTCACAGAATATTAACTTTTAATAACTATCTCGCAACACGAATTTTACCTTCATCTATATTTGAAATTCAATTAATCATTCAAAACTAAAAAAGGACGCGTGCTGGTATTGTACGGGAAATTACTGAAGCCGCCATTGGAGATAATAAATAATATCGACTTCCGCAATTATTCTATTTCCATTTAGGTGAATTGTATTACCCAATTCCCAATAATAAATCACACCTCGGATGATTTAATAGAAGATGCATGTGGATTTCGGATCGTCGTTCTTACACCGTACAAATTGATTCATTGCAGCCACCCAAGGGTGTTTCGATTAATTGAAACTGCAATTTTTGCCGTTTGGACGTATGGAAACGGTAGCGGGAATATTGTACAATTATTGCAACTATGTCAACCCGGAATTTGAGACAATCTTTGAACCCTTCAGGTCAGAAATGCATCCCGGAAATGCCTATCCCTGAAATTATACGAAACAGGACTTTATCAATTCAAATTCCAAAACCCTTTCTGTAATGGTAACGTGAAAAAATTATGTACTGGGTGTTAAAAATGATGTAAAATATTAAAATAAGTGAAGGTAAGCAGGAAAGTCTTAAGGAGAAATTAGTACTATTGTGGTTTGGAGAAAAGTTTATAATATTGAATTGTAGACATGGATATATTTAGGACTTATTTAGTCAGGATTGAACCAAATATAACAGAAATGTGACAAATAAACAATATGAGGGTTTATACATTTTTCAGGAGTAAAAAAGTTGTTTAGATTTTCTTCATTATTGAACGTAAACGCCTTGTATAAATGTTAAAAAGAAATAATACCATATTAAAAAAAATGTATTGCAAATTGTGTTCTTTTCACCCTGAAAGTGCCTGAAAGTTAAGTGAGCGCATGTAAATCAGACGCTGAATCAGCTTCTTGTTTTTCAGTGCAGGTCAGCTCGTTCCCAAACGGATTTTTATCAAATTTAACTAATAGAATATATAAGCTTTCAGTCATTTTAAATCGTTTGATCTCCAAAAAGCATCGTTACAATTGAAAAAGTTCAGAGATCACAAAAGAAAATTAACATTCGTCGGAATTTAGACAGGGATGTAAATAATCGGGTCACTTTCCATCGTTTTATTGTTTCGCTTCCAGTTTTCGGAACGGCAATGGAAACTGTAGAATTAATTTTGTTAATTAGCAGGTTAATTTTATAAATGCGGTTTGGAGTGCGTTTACGTGTGCGACTCGTGAAATTTTATACGAATGTGGGTGGCTTTAGAATGGGTTTTCGGAAGTATTAAGTGTAATAACTGTACAACGTTATGGGTTTTGTTTACAAGATGTTTTTGAAGGGGAGATTTTTGTTAAATTAATTGGAAACAATTTCAACTCGAATTGCGTGGTATTCCCGTGTGAGTGTAACAAATTGCGTGGGGAGCAAATTATTATGTGTAAATTAAATCTCATAATTCACAATTTAAATTAATTTTTATTACGACAGATTTAAGGAAACTGAAATAATATTAGAAAAATGGTATACAATTTTTCGGAAAGTAATTTTATTTCTTTTGTATGTAAAAAAGTTTTTTGATGCCACACTAATTAATTCATATATCTAAAAATTCCCCATAATATAATGAAAAATATTTTTGCTATCATTTATTAGAGTTTCATTAATTAAATTCCTGACAGGTAGGTGGTCCTCTGCAAATTAAAAATGGTGTTGCTCAAATTTTATCACGATTTTGTTCACATTGTGTGTATATTAAATTATTAACATATGAGAAATTTTTATTCCTGCAGCGCTTAGGATTATCTACCATTTTGAATATAGTTAATGAATAACCCACAAAGACGTCCTTATATGAGTGTAATTTAGCTAATAGGATACAGGATGTTAATCAAGTGATAAACAATCTAGTGACATGAAAGCTCAACTTCTATGGCGGAGCTTAATTGTTCACTCTCTCACATCTCTCTCGGTACTATTACCATTCTTAAATCCATGTACCGTATGAAACATAGGTACTACTGGGAAACCTCTGACATATATTAACTGAAATATTTTCTTTTAATTTATTAAAATCCAAGAAAAGAGAATATTAAAAAGAATATTCTTTTAATCAGTACTTTGTAAGTACCCCCTTGCTCTACAAACAGCTTCCACCCTTCTTGGCATACTTAAAATTAGTGGAGGAATAAATTCTTGATACACAGCTCGCCATTCTTCTCTAAGAAGATTAGTAAGTTACTTCAAATTTTGAGGCTGGTGTCTTCGTGTTTAAATTTGTCTTTGAAGATGGTCCCAGACGTGTTCAATCGGATTGCAGTCTGGAGAACACTGTATCCGAGTAATGTCATCATTTTTCAACTCCTAATTTATGTTTCCTATGATGGAATCGAAGGTGGTTTTCTATAAAAATGAAATTTGATCCAAATTCTTGAGCAAATAGAATAGTAATTGGTTGAATAAATGAGTCGAGATATAGCCGAGCCTTCATAGTTAGCCGGTTTAATATAGGCAACTCCGTGCATGTCTCTAAAGAAATTCCATTCCACATGGTTCTGTTCACCTCCAAAAGCAACAGTTTGAGCTTTGCCCATGATAGCTCTCACCATGTCCAAATATGGCTATCGGAGTGTTACAATAAATATTAGACTTATCTGTGAACAAACAATTACACCATTCAGCTGCAATCCATTGGTGGTGATTGTTTAACCTGTTTGACAGAAGATATTAAAAACGTCTTCTGACTCTTAGACCAGCTCCATGTATCCTTTTTCTAATGATAGAGAGACTTAAAGTGATTCCAACATTCTCATAAAGCCTGGATGTAGAAAATGTGATATTTCATTAAGTAGTAGTACCTTCTGGTCAAGCCTGTTGTCGACCACCACCATGTAGTTTCTTGACATTACCAGTTTGACCATTACAATTCCCAAATTACAATTATAACAACAAAGTGTTCAGAAGTAAGTTTTTTTGTGGTATTTTACGGTTCTAAACAACAGATAAATTTAGAATGAGCCGATTAAAATGTGTTCAAACCACAGAATGTTTTTTGAAAGTTTTACAAGAAATATAAAGTTGTTTATTTTTATGTCTATTAAATATATAATAAAAAAGTAAGACTGAACGTCTAGGGTTAATTAAGACATATTGAAAATATTTTTAAACCTATTTAATCGAAGAAAAGCATCAATTAAAAGTTTGTTTGTAAAAAAAAAATAAAATAAATAAAGATTTATTTTAAAATAAAATATTCCACATTTTATTATTTTATTATTATTATTTTACAATTTAATTTAATGGTGTATGGTCAAAAGTTTTTGTGAAATTCTTGTAAGTAAAATTAATGAGTAGTCGATTAAAGAATTTTTAGGTAAAAAAATAAAAATTAATTATTTTGATTTAACAGTTTTGAAAACATTTTAATGACAAAATTAAACAGAGAAACCTGGTTTGGATATACAGGATAATAAGGTTTTATTCCGAGACTCATTATGTAACTAATTTAAGTCGTAAAATCGTCATGCGCATTCCCATTTAATAAACACACATCTCCTATTGGGTGAACTACCCCCTTATGGTGACTTATCGCCGCCGCAACAAAACACCCGGAATCATTACCGTTGTAACTATTAATCTCGCCGTGTTGCCGTAGTCGTTCGTTATTTAATGAGGAATTTTCGTGGGGCAAAAACCGGGAAACGCGTTCTTATCTGGACCAAATCTAGTGGAAGAAATGCCGCGTTGGCAACAGTGTTCCTTTCGTTAATATATGACATCACAAACTATCTCCGACTTAACGTTCGGCAATTTGTTGAGTTCGTCGAAGGGGGATTGTTAAAAATAATCGTGCACTACGAAAACTATTATTCCCGTTGATGTGTTGATTTTATGTGCAGCGCAAGTTATTAATCGTGGCGAAATGGATGCAAATTTAGTGAGCAACCTATTAAAATTTATTGGGAACGTTCCGTGTGTTTGTTGTTTTACATTTAAATGAGTGGTTGTTACACGACGGGAATTTCTAATTGATTCATCAAGTTTTAATACGTTTGTATAATTGGAATCGTTCGTTCGAGAGATTTACTATTGGAATTTGTTTTATGAAACGGTATCCTTTTATCAATTAAAAAATGTTGGATTTATATTCAAGTGAACTGAGAAAGATATTTCTAATTTTGGTCGACCAACTTTAAAATCAACTGGTACATTATTGTATTAATATTTTCAACACATCGATGAATAAGTTAAACAGTGTTGATTGGATACTGCTAGTTGATTTATCATGTAGGAATTCATAATGTTCGGCAGACTATAATCGTATGATATGCGACATCCTCGACATGATTGGTGAATAATTGGTATCCCGCCGTGTAATTAATACATTACGGATTTACTCGTACCAGAAGTAAACGTGCAATTATCCAACTAACGAACTACTCCCTTTCCTTTTTTTGTCACTTCAATCTATAGTTACAAATAATATTACTAGTTTTCTATAAAATTATATTACACATGTAATAATTTAATACAAGTACTAATTACTATAAATGACAAGCTAGTGACAAGTTTTTGGACAGGCATGATTGAATGCCTCATACATTGAGATGCAAACGATGTGTTGATGTTTTAGTAACGAAACATAACAACGATGTATCGATAAAACAATGCTTTATTTCGTTTTATTCCATCAGCTAACTTTCTAACTGTTGAACAACTATTGTTTCGAAGGCTGTGACTCAAAAATTATTTGAGTATTCATTTGAAATTATAATTGAAGTATAGACTATTAAAATATGCTATTTAAAGTTTTATTACTAGAAATAATTTGTAATTAGTATTTCAATAATTATCCACTAAAATATTGTAAAATTCCCATCATCATCTGAACACCTTTTTTCATGGAAAGCAACAGATGGTCAATAATATTTGGATTCATATTTGGTCAGACCCCCTGCAAATCTTACTGGTTACTACACTCTTTCTATTTTATTTTGTTGTTCATTATCTCCCACAAGTTTTCAATGGAGTTTAGATGACATGAAAAGTTACTGCTCCAAATGTTATGTGTGTGCTTTGGGTCATTAGGTTGTTGAAATAAATTTTTAGTGGCATATTTTTATCTGAATATGTTACCACGTTGTTCCTCAATATTTCTTTATACATAAAACGATACATGATACCCTCTATTCAAAGGAGAGGACTCATTCCAAATCCCGAAATGCAGCCCCATATGGTAAACTTTGGGTTACACCTTTCATGAATAGGTCATCATACATATAGGGTAAAATCTTATGAGTTCGCGTCACCGATATGCTCATGACTGACGCACGCGCAGTGTGCTGTGCTCCTTAGATACTTTTTCGAAGGATGAAATCTCGTGCGTTCACGTCACCGACATGCTTATACCAGTATTTCTGTAGCTATACAGCTGACGTATAGGGCAGTGTATATCTTATAAGTGAAATTGAATGTATTCAGGAAAAAGTTCAATATTTATATACAGTGCATTGTTGAAATAGTGTTTTTGTTTGATTATTATTTGAATGGCCATGTCCAATAATCGAAAACTCAGTACTACAAAATATAAAACGACAATCGCCGCAATGCCGTTTTTAAGTGATACTTAGCTAAATTTGAATCAAACATTTTCATTTCTTACTTTAGTTGTCATAAGCCTGTATCTTTTTTAGAACTAAATGAAATAATTGAAAGTACAAAAAGTCTGAGTATTGTTGAAATTAATAATGATAATGATGCAAACAATTAAAATAATGTACATTGAAATTTAAGTAAATACAAATACTATTCATAAATAATATGATTGTATATTAATTGTTATTTCAATTGAATCGTATTTATGTTTTGTCATGATCTTGTACAGCCCGTAATATATTTGAATAATAAAAAAACCACATAAACATGCATATAAGTTACTCGGAGTGATATAGATAAGAGATATAAAAACCAGATTGATGTTGGCAATTTTAATTGAAACTTTATGAAATTTCAAATTTTAATACTAAAAGTTCTAAGTTTTTACTTCTATAATTTTTTTTATTTTAATTAATTTTATTTATTTCTCAATGAATATGATAATATTAGTTTTATTACTGGTTTGGTAATGGTTATGCAGAAGATTCTGTTTTTTATTCTCAAAAAATATTCAAAGTTTGTAATGTTATTTAATTAAATAATTAATTAGAAATTTGAGAAAAATGAAATGGAAAGTTTATTAATATTTTTAACATGCTGTTTTGTCCTAAATTACCGATAATCAATATATTGTTAGACCACTGTTTATTTTAACGATGTTTACATCCCTATACATTTTAGGGAAGTATCGTTTAGTATTCACTATTGTAGATGTTATCTAGTTAACTATCTTTAAAAAAACATTGTTATATTCATTATTAATTTTATATAAACCAAAATGAGAAAAAATGAATTTTCTTGTTTCATTTCCATCGAGGGCAACACCAAAGAGATGTTCCTTATATCCGGGTACTTTTATTAAGGCAGTGCCCGTTCGATATTGATAGTGAACGACCAGCTGCAACACAGATATTGCATATCGTATTTGAATGTTTACGGGCGCATTCTTTGTTCATGATTTCCCTAAACAATCTCGGATCTTGTCTTTTATCTGGCTCCTTTTGTATTTTAGTTTGTCAATAATAATAATCCCGTTGATAAAAACGAACTATCGCATGTAAATTCAAATATTACATGTTTCAGCAGTGCGTTTGTGTTAATTATTATAATTTATATGAACGTTATGTTTGTTGGGCTAATGTGAATACGGTTCTAGATAAGATATTAACGAAGCAGTTATATATATTTGATAAAACAAATAAACATTGTTTAAATAATTCCATAAGTGTGATAAAAATAAAAGAAAAAAAGAAAAACATTAAATCCAGAATATTGTTTGGTAAATATACGAAAATGAATTCATAAAAAAAATTGAAGACAATTCAATACACGTTATTAGATTAGATAGTTTCAAATGGTTAAATTTTGCTGGTTAAAATGTCATAAAAATTTTTGAAAATTAATTTTACATTATTAATAATTTAGTATTGTTTAACGATATAAAAAACCGTAAAATGAAAAAGTAGAAAAAAAAATGATGAACAATTTTAATAATAACCTTTTTTTAATAAGGTAAAACAATTTTGTTAATGTCAAGAAATATAAAAAAACCTGAATTGCTGTTTGAAAATTATTGTTAAATGGTGATAAAAATTAATTTGATATTTAAATCTATAAAAAACTTTAAAAATCGTTAATATTATTAAAATAGCAATATTTATAATAATAATGTTAATAGTTAACCTTGTAAGTTCTAGAAAAATCATTTTGGGTGAAAATTGACAAAATGAAATGTTGCAACGTTGCGCCACATTGACAGATTATTCGTTTCATCACTAAACTTACTATAATAGATAGATAATTACACACGTTACTAAGATTGGTGTCCTTGATCTGAACCACGTGATGCGTACACGGAACGGTCGGTTGCCGGGTCTGAAAATTTCTGAACGCATCGCTCAGTAGTCGTTCCGTTGTTCTATTAATAAGTGCAATGACATCTCGTTTCCGCGTTTGAATATTTGAAATAATAGCAACTATGTTGAAGTTTATAGTTTTGTTAGCTGTGTGTTTATCTTGTGTGCAATGTGCGAAGATCTTAGCCGTCTTCCAGATGCCGTCGTACAGCCACCAGGTCGTGTTTCAACCGATCTGGAAGGAGCTGTCGCTGCGCGGCCACCAGGTCACGGTGGTCACCCCTTTACCTCTGAAGGATCCCACCCTTAAAAACCTGACTGAAATAGACGTGAGCTACTTGAAAGTTCTGGGCCAAAAGTATAACTTCTTAAGAACCGTGTCGATCGACGCTTGGCCCCACGAAAAGACAAAAATCATGTACCAGGCCAATTACGAGTTCGCCGAACAAGTATTCGAAAACGAACAGTTCAAAAAAATCTACCAGGATCCAAACGCCAAATTCGACTTGATAATAATCCAAGCCTACATCGGACCCATCTTCCACGCGCTGGGCGAAAGATTCAACGCCCCGGTCGTGGGGGTGAACTCGATGAACGCGTACATAGGCCAGCACTTCGCCATCGGCAACCCCCATCATCCCGCCCTCTACACCGACATGTACACGGAGTACCAAGGTGAACTCACGTTCCTCGAACGCTGGTACAACACCTTCTTCTATATCTGGGCCAGGTATTTCATTCATTTCGAAGGGATGCCGAAAAGTGACGCCATCGCCAGAAAGTACCTGGGCAATGATATCCCTTACTTGGGGGAGTCCGTGCAGAAATTGAGCTTTTTATTCACGACAACAAATCCCATTTTGTACGCGCCCAGGCCTCAGGTTCCCACGCACGTTGAAATCGGACGGTTGCATCTCAAACCCCCGCAACCTTTACCTAAGGTAATTTATTAGTGTGAGAAGTAGTTTTAGTTTGACTGTAATATGTAAGTGTTGATAAGGAATGTGTAAACATTGACACATAATTTACATAATCGAACGATAAATATATTTTTAAAATCAACACTTAATGTTAAGTCATTCAACTTTTATCATTTTATTGACGATGGATATTTTTAGGATGTGAAAGAATATTTGGATGGCGCCAAAGAAGGAGTAGTTTACGTAAGTTTGGGATCGAACGTGCTCAGTTCAATCGTTCCAGACAAATTCAGGAATACTTTAATATCAGCACTGGGAAAATTACCATATAAAGTCTTATGGAAATACGAAGAAGACAATCTGAAAGACCTCCCTAAAAACGTCGTCACTAAAAAATGGTTGCAACAACAAGATGTTTTAGGTTAGGGCTATTAGATATATTTTTTTATGTTTACAATAATTGAATTCGTTGCAGCCCATCCGAATGTGAAGGCTTTCGTTATGCAGTGCGGTTTGCAATCTTTGGAAGAAACCTTTTCGAAGAACGTTCCAATGATTTGCATTCCTTTTATTTCTGATCAGCTGATGCATATCAAAAGGCTCGTAAAATATGAAGCCAGCATCGGAATCGACCACAAGAATACCACCGATGAGGAAATCAAGAATGCAGTCTTGGAAATTATCAACAACAAAAAGTACAGTAAAATAGTTTAATTTCTATTATCATGAATAACCGTATTTATTTTTTATAGGTACAAAGAGAACGTGAAGAAAATTAACGACCTTTGGAACGACGAACCAATCAAACCACTAGACAAAGTGATGTTCTGGATGGAATATGTGATACGACACAACGGAACTGCTCATTTGAGGAGTCCTTATGCGGACGTACCGTGGTACCAATTTTTGTTAGTTGACGTTATCGCTGCCACTTTGTTTGTGGTACTTACGCCAATTGTGATATTGTATAAAATTGTTAGTTCATTGGTTTTGAAGAAGAAGACTGTTAGTTTTAAGACTCACAGTAAGAGTCACAAGAAGAAGCAATAAAAAAGGCTGACACTTTGTTATTTGTTATATCACAATGACTGTATAAAATATATTGTTTTATGTTAAATATTTTATAACTTTTAGATGTCCAAGATGTAACTTTATATGAAAATCAACTAATTTTGAATTTATTATTTTCAAAATTATTATACATTTTTAGTTAAATTTTAATTTTTATATGATTAGTACTCTCAGTTTCAAAAACTTTACACGCCTGTGCATGTCTCTTATTAGATTATCAATAAATTCTTGTGGGATATTATTCAATTCTTCAACTGCAGCCTGTAGTAGGAGGATTTAAACGTTGTCAGTCTAATCTGAATAAGTAATTACATACATGCTCAATTGGTTTTATATCCGGTGAAAGTGGTGAAAGCTCCACTCTTTCAGTTTCACCTTCTCTAAGAATATCCCGGATCGTTTGAGTTCGATGTGGGGAAACATTGTCGTCCATAAAGACGAAATTGAGACTCACCTCCTTTCGTATTGGTGATATAATAGGTAACATTCCACTCCAAAACGTGATAGTTTCGTCCGCATATGGAACCTCGTTGCTGTGCACCTTATTCTCTCCAATTCCAATTCAAAGGAATCTCGTATCATCTTTTCGTCCGAAAAAAGATCAAAGAGTACTTAGGTAAGAGTACTTAGGTACTCTTAAAAATCTGCTGGATCGTAATCGACCAGCAACAATACGAGTTCTGATGATTACAATATATTCATAATGAGTTGGTGGTACGTAGTCTGAAAATGCTGCTAACAGCAGCTGGTCCAATTGGACCATGTGCCTGATTTGTCTGGGACGTGTCACCCTTGGACGTTTCTACGGAACCCGTTTCATTACCTCGTTGATTGATCCTTGTAACCGTATTATGATATATGTATGTTCAATCTTTGAGCATCTTACCTATGTGACAAACCTTCCTCGCGAAGAAAGACTATTTGCAAACGAATGTCACCAGTTAATGGATATCCTAGCATTTTTACGATTTTTGTACTCCATTAAATGTTTAGCGATATACAAATGAATGCTTCTTTTTGATTAAAATTGCCATAAGAATAAAATTGTTTACTTCTTTTGCTGCACTAAAAGAATTAAATTTAAAGAAGTAAATTTGTCATTTACTAAGTGGTGCAAGACTTTTGAAACTGAGTTTAGTTTCTCCTTGGAATAAGTTGAGTTAAAGATTAAATGCAAAAAGTTTTCATATAAATGTTTTTGTTTGGGTAATTTTATATTTTTAACGAGATGCTAAAGTCGGGGAAAAGCGGCATTAATATTGAATTAACGAATCCATTAGGAAAACGTTGTAGACGAGTGCATCTTTCCCGGTTCGGTTCGTTGTTCCGGAAGAGTAATAAAATCTGTAAGAGTCTCGTTTTATTCGGCGACATCTTTCGCCAACTTTTGATTAACAGTAGACGTTCATGGTCCTTTTTCAATTATGCCGTCGTGCCGGAAGCGGAAAAACATACGGACGTCATGTCATTCAAAAACGGAGAGTAAAGGAAAGTTTTCGCGAAATTTTATTAAAAACGGAGGGGCTGAGCGCACAAGTTGTCCATTAAAACGGGACATTTTAATTATAAGACAAATGCAATTATGGCGTTTTTATTCGCTAGACTCACATCCGAACCGACAAATGCAAATTATTTTAACAACAAAGCTACATTTGCATAACCTTATCGCAGAGAGCTTAGTAATGTGACTCGTTTAAAACAGCTCTACAACCAAATTAGCTTTAATCAAACTTTTAAATTGTCTACCGGATAAATTCAAATTGTCCGTTTTGTTTATTTGCCCTATCTATTAAAAAACTTTTCGGCTCGAATATGAATTTTCGGCTCAAATTACTTTAAACTTGTTCCCGGAATAATTGCCGTCCATCTGTCGCTCCCTCCCTTCACACTTTCATAATTATTGTACGGACAATTGTTTTTAAATTGTCCCCTTTACATTAATTTTTCACTTCGGAAACACACGTTCGCGTCGTTCGGTTCATTAGATAAGCGAGAAAGTTCCGCAAATGTAACGGCGACTCATTTTCCCACCGGCATACGATTTTATTTCTTCGCGCGCACGTCCGTAACAGCCAACATGGAAATCCTTGTTGAATCAAAGTGCCAAGTTTGCGGGTGCATTGTGCGGAAAACTACCCCCGAATTCGCAAACGGGGAAAATTTACAGTCGCCCATTAAATAGGTCGGTATCAAGTTTGCCATCTTGTTTTGGTCTTTTTTTTCCCGGCACAATACGTTCGCGAGCCAATTTCCACTAAGTAAGTTGAAAACTGTTCGAAGAGTCGACTTCTATTTCCTTCTGGCAACTCGATTTACATTAAACTGCGTTTTGTAAGTTATTTGGCGTATTATTGGGGCAAACAGAGAGTCGACTCTGTGCGTACTTTTTAAATGTAAACATCTAAAAATTTTGAATAAAACAAATAAATTTGTAGTGAATTTTACAACTGAAAAATTGGGTTTTTGTTGATTTTATACAAGATGAATATTTAAGGTCCGACCGGGCGATTCTGGTTGTAATTTTGTATTTAATGGAACTAAATGTATTGAACATGCTCTACTACTTAAATTGGATTCCAATATACGTAATGTCTAGTGTTTTTTTCTGTTATTGTTGTGTCCACTGTGCAGCTGGCCAATTTAATTTTATTCTTTAATGAACTACTTGCATTTTTTATTTTGCGTTAAAGTAAAATGCAAGCTTTCAAATATTTCAATTCAGTCGATTACTTACAAGAAGTTTTTTATTACAATTATTTAATAATGAACGTAGTCAAACTGTACCAGGTACTGTAAGAAAAAGTATTATTTAGTTTTAGAGAAGTCGTTTCGTGTATTAATAAACAATTTAAAGAAACAGGGCAAGTTATGGCTACCAAAAATATTCAACGAATTCGAAAAACTTGAAATAATCAATAAACTGGTAATTCAAATGTCAAAAAATAATCCATTCTTATTGGTAACTCAAATTAGCCAAACCTGAAACAAATGGGACCGATGAAATTTAGTTTAAGTTGTGTGTGTGTGGATGAGAGGTTTGTTTATCCAGATACTTAACATATAAAGAAAATCTTGCTTTCAACTAAGAATGTGGATTGGTTAGATGATCAATTAACCTTCAGTGTTAATACTGAGCGTTACATTTTGAATATTCTAGAGGAACATGTCGTGCCATATGCCCCTTTTATAGGTGGATAATGCACGACCCATGTTGTTCGAAATTATCTTACAGACATTGGGATTAATGCTATCGCCTGGCCAGGTCGCAGTTCAGACCTTAACCTAATAGAACATATTTGTGACATTATTGGGAAACGTTTAAGGGACCACCCTAATCGTCCGGAGCGTCTTGTATTCGAAATTTGGGAGAATTTGGACCAAAAGGAAATTCTAACCCAGATTTTGAACAGAATTTATGAGACACTCATTTATAGTAGAGGTGAAAATACCACAAGTTAAAATTTGTATTTTTTAAAAACATCAAATTTTGTTAATTTTTGATTTTTTAGGAAAAACAATATTTCTAAAGATACTTTGTAACAATTAGTATATGTATAAGTTTATTTTTCACGTTTTCAATTATTATTGGTGGGATGCTTTAATTTCTTGGAACAGTGTATTCGAAAATTGGTCGTCGAAGCTCGAAGCCTCGAAGAGTGCTAAAATTATAAAAAAAGGATAAAAAAGTACTGATGTTAAATTAAACATTACCCATTTAGTCAATAAAAAGTCCTTTCAGAATTAAAGTTTCAATATTTATATCCAGCTCAATTCAGACAAATAAATATTTTATGGATTATTTCAGAGTAGAATATAAAACAACCTCAGTAAACTATTATTATTTTGGAAGTTCACATTAAGTAAAATAGTTATAGGCATAATGTTTATATAATATAATATAACATATAATATAGAATAATGACAACTGCTGCATTTTAGGATTGTACCAAACAGTTTATAATATTTTATCAATGTTAAATAAAAAATCCCCTTGCGTTAGACATCAAACGGCAGGTAGAAAATATTTTATATTTCCGTGTTACGATTCGTAAAGTAAAAGATGCTTTCTCCTATAAAATGTCTGTATACTGCACATAACACTCGACATTAAAAGTGAAGTATATACAAAATATTTACGAAAGTGCTTCTTTCAGCTAAGCGATTTGCATGAAACGTCATCACTGCTATATATTTTGCACTCTTGGTCCAGAAGTTTCCGAGAAACAGCAACGTTAAAATCTCTCAAATTAAACTTTACAGATGCTGCATCTCATCAGGCTAATCGAAATCTTTTTTTTTTTTTTCAGATTTTTTTTAAAACATAAACCTAATTATGGTTTTAAAGCTTACTTCATTTATATTACATTTACTCAAGTAATTCTTTAATTCAATAATTATAATTCCAATTTTAAGAAATTTTAAATTAACGTTACTTCATATAATAAACAAACTTTAATTGTAACCAATCATAATACAGAAAAAAATAATTGTCATTAGTAATTTCATTATTGAAACTATTGAAATATTTATATTAAATCGACAATATTAATAAGTTACCTACCGGTTGTAATTTTATTACTGGACATTTTAAATCGTTAAAGCTTTCTAAAACAACAAACTAAATAGAACAAAATATCGATGATGCTCGATACAATTCTGATGTAATATTATTTTCAGTACAACTAACCTTCATTTCGGATGAACAACTTTTCTCAGATTGAAGTATAATAATTATACAGGGTTATTCACATAACTATCTTATTCGTTAGAAGTTAATAGAGAATAGAAAGAGATATTGATTTGGATTGATTTTTATAGCAATAACAACATTAAATGTGACATTAAATTTGTTATTTTCAATGGAACACTCTATATAGTTTTGAACTTTTAAATTATATTATTATAATTACTTATAAACTTCTAAATTAAGTTAAGTAGAATATTCTGTATTTACAAATAAATAATAGACACAAAATCAAAAAAGAATAAGTTTAACATGACCACTTGCTAAAGTAGTTGTGCTTTTGGAAAACTTTAAACGAGGTAAACTACAATTGATCGTAAGTAACATAGTAATGATAGTACTTCAACCAATGAAATTAACTGAACAATTGTCTGACTATTCTTTACAAAATATTGTCAAACTGATTTAAAAGTTTTCCTCATTTTGAGTCCCTATTCCATATTATTATACTTGGTCCAAAAAGCTTTCTTGAAAAGAAGTAATTATTTTTACACTTGTTACACCAATTGAGATTTTGGGAAGTGTATAAATATTATATAAAAATATATAGTAAAATCAAAAATGGACAGGTTGATTTGAAACAGAATGGCCCATGTAAATGTTGATTTATCCTTAAGTTTGACATTAGAAAAAGAATATAAATCAGTGTATTAATTACAGAGATTTACTCCCACGCAGTTCGACAAGCAACAAGTCAATTTTTCAGCGTGCCCGACAAACATAAATCTCGTTCAGTTCCGTGAAAAAGATTGATCACTCCCCAGATTACGCTCTAATTAATTACACTAGATTACCCGTTTCAAACCATCGATTGTTTCATGTTATCCATTGTGGGAATATTAAGTTTGAACACTTGTGTTTGTTGGGGGGAAACGGGTTGAGATGATTATTTTACCTTGTTTCAAGGGCACGTGCAGATCTGCCATGATACACGCTCGGTTTTTCCTGAAAAGAAATATTTCAGCGTTAATAATGTATCTTTTGTATAATTCCCGTATCTTCGTGTTGCTTCCGATATTGTGTGTGGATGTGTGGAACAAAACTTGTTTGTGGGGGAATCTAATTAAAGTTATGAAACTATTTCACGAGGAAATTTGTTTGTTTTACGGGAAACTTCGTGTTGTTACCGAATTAATATTATTTTGAATAATTTTTGCCACAATATTGACTTTGCAACTAAAACAAATTACAGTTTAGTATTTTCTACGGCCCCAATAGTTTGATAAATCACCGGATGTTTGCCAGTATCTAGTTAAATTTCTAGTCTCACGTTTATTCGAAAATAATAATCTGTCGCCGGACATTTATCTTAATGATTAAAGTTGGAGGAGCTGGCGCTATTTATCAGGTCGAAAATTACGTTCGCAATATCGTGCACCTTCGCCGTGCCGTTAGTTTCCTTTAATAGACTTCGGGGAGGGGGTGAAACCGCAGGAAAACATCCATAATTAAGGGCGACACCTACTCACATCCATTGGCCTTTTGCTCATTTCCCCTAATTTCCCCATGACCTAAACAAAACGTGATGACTTATTCGGTTTCTTGTCTTCGGCTCCTACTTTACATACATTAGGCCTAATGGTCCAAAATTTCCATTCCAAATTTATTTCACTATTACTGGTTTAAGACGTCGCCTATATTTCAGAAAAATATTAATTGACTACAAAATATTTTAAATATTATTTGAATATTTGCATATCTAGTCGGTAGATATCTTAAATTTATTTTCTACTTCCAGTTCTTTCTGAGTTAGCAACAATTAGGTTATGTTACTAATTACTAATAACTAATTTCATTTGTTTGTTTTTGTAGACGACCTTTACCATGCGAGATCTTAAAGACAAATTTAAACTCGAAACTATTAGCCTGAAAAGTTAAAGAAGCTTGTTAATGCTCTTGAGAAAGAATGGCGAGCTACGGATCAAAAATTTATTCGTTCACTAATTTAGAGGATGGATGCTGTTCGTAGAACAAGAAGAGAGATCGATAAAGTAATGATTGGAAAAATGCACCGGTTAATATTTACTTACTTTTTTCTTTCATTTTAGTTTTATTAATTTGGTGAATTTAATTTTATTTTTGTTTTAAAAGTTTTGTTATTAATAATCTACGCATATTTGTTGCAATATAATGCAATATAATTCAAATTGTCTACTTTAAAAGAGTACATCTCTCGGGCAGTCCCGCTCCACAAGCCAGTGGTGGCGGGAGGCCGACGGATCAACTGCAAGCCCAATCCTCACCCAGGGAGGTTCTAGGACCTTCCTCAGATTGGGCTTGTTCTTCCGGGAACCAGTTGACAGGGGGCTGGCATCTTTGTCAGTCCCGTCTTCTGGTTCAACTTCACCCGTGTATGTATATACACGCCCTTTCCCCCATATGTGCTAGCACATATGGTTTCCAATTGGTTATGATCTCCGGATCGGTGCCCGGAGGGGGGTTTACACTTTCCCCTCTCTGTCCCCAGAAAAAAAAAAAAAAAAAAAAAAAAAATTTAAAAGAGTGTATTTGGTTATTTATTTGGAGAATATTTGACTAAACAAAAGTCAAACTTAATATCATAGAACAGTTTCGTGCGAATAAAAGTTTGTCATTTAACTTTTATGTTAAGAATATGTATCTTCATTACTCCTACCTTCTAAACGACTAAAAAACACTCTAAATTTTAAATTTTAAAGGGGCAAATTCCTAGGAGTCATCTTTAAAATCCACAAACAGAAAGAAACATTCATTTCACCATTGTCGAAATCCCGTTTTCCCTCTTCACATTTACATATCCCATTTTGCTCTATTTTTTGAATGTCATTGCACCGAAATCTCGACATTGAATTAAAACGCAAATATACGAGGCACATTAGACAACGTCCGAACGAAAACCTCCGTCCAAACCGCGATGATTTGTTAAAATGCGCCCCAAAACCACCCCTGGACTTGGGGAATACTTACTATTTTAATTTACACTTGTTGATCCAACTTATTTCAATGTGTTCGTTTATCGAGGGCTTTCGATAAAATTGAGAAAACTCATTAAAACTGGAAGAGATTAAAAATTATACAAACATTAAAGCATATTCCATCCCGCCTTAGGAATTAAAACTGTATAATCACGTTTTTAATTCCAATTTTTAAATCGAATTTGTCCATATTTCATCATCCATAAACACAAAATATTTATCAACTCATTTCGTTTTACGAGCATTTCCAAATACACAAATTCAGTAACGAGTCAAAACCAATAATACGAATGGGACCAATAAAAAAAACTTTCGTTAAAATCGATCGATAATTCATTGGAAATTGCTCCGTATTATTTCCTCCATTTTTCGTCAATTGCATTTTCGCCGCGAAATAATTCAGGATCGTGGTGAGGAATCGTACGTTTTTTGTGCGACGTTTACGAACTGTTCGTGGCGTTTTAATATTTTATTGGGTCTGTTTATCCGGCTCCGAAGCGGTTTTTAGACTGTACTTTCGCCCTGTAAATTTATCGAAACGGTTTCTTTTTATGGGCGTCGTTTAAAAATGGATAAAGGGGTTGCTTAAAAATTCATTTTGTATTGTAAAATAATTCACGTTATGGAACCGTACAACATTTATGCATCATTCGAGTAAAATTCAACAAAGCCGGAGGGAAATCAATCGGTTAATAATTAT
Organism: Aethina tumida; assembly: GCF_024364675.1. Classification (NCBI taxonomy): domain Eukaryota; kingdom Metazoa; phylum Arthropoda; class Insecta; order Coleoptera; family Nitidulidae; genus Aethina; species Aethina tumida. The sequence goes on along the minus strand of NC_065437.1, from coordinate 13,196,073 downwards.
TAGCGAGGTTTTAATTAAAGTTCGATTTGCAATTTTAAATTGTTATTATGGTTTTATTGTTGCTTACGTCTTTGTTTTACCGGTTCAGTTTGTACGTATGCATGTATTTTTATTATTTACAAACGAGGGTTATATTTGTTTCATCCTATTTGAATTGTATTAATTAGAATATAAAATATATATGAATTTAAAATACCGAGTCTTTGGATTATAAATAGAAAATAAATCACTAATGCTACGTGCTTATTTAAAGCAGTATTTCCTGTTGTAAAATATAGAATTTTTAAACAAAACTTAATATTTACAGTGTTTATTTTATAAAGTGATTTATATTTTCTTAAGGAATTTATATTCAAATGTATGTATACATGTAGACTTTAAAATTCAAAAATATACAGGATGTTCTATGTAAAGTAAGAATGTTGATATCATTTCTGTGGAAATCAGAAATTTAATTTTTTCAAAATGAATTAAAAAAGTAGTTAGCTGCAAAACAAAAAAAGTTATAATAGCTGCAAAACATTTCAAATCAATACCTTTTTCTAGTATCCATCAACTTTTAACGAATAAGTTAAGTGAATCACCCAGTATAGGAAGAGATCCATTATGCTATCTCGTGGAATTCCTGTTAATTTCATAGTATTGAGTAATAGTTTACCGAGTTTATTTGAATCAGCGACTGTTCAATATATTCATATTAGTCCAGGGGTCTATTCCCATGAGAAGACTTCTATGGTGATACTTTAATATTAAATTACAATGAACCATAAACTCCTGTTATACATTAATTTTTCAAATACTCTAGAAAGTACTCTTAAAAGATAAATAGGTTAAAACTTTTTAATTACATTTGGGACACCCTTCTTATAAATGTGAAGAACAACAGCTATTTTAGGGTTAGGTATTGTTTCGCCTGTAGTGTCAGATCTGTTCTTATTGCAAAAAAAAATTTAAATTAAAGTTGGCAGTTATAGAGACTGTCGATAGAACTTTTAGTATTAAAATTTGAAATTTCATAACGTTTGAATTAAATTTATCTGGTTTTCACGTCTATTGACACTTCGAACAACAATTTTATGCATGTTTATATGGTTTTTTATTATTTAAATATATTACGGGCTGTACAAGATGATGATAAAATATAAATACAATTAAACTGAAATAACAATTAACATACAATCATATTATTTATGGATAGTATTTGTATTTACTTAAATTTCAATGTACTTGATTTTTAACATTATTTTAGTTGTTTCCATCATTGTCATCATGAATTTCAACAATACTTAGACTTTTTGTACTTTCAATTATTTCATTTTGTTCTAAAAAAGATACAATAAGCTTATGGTAACTAAAGTAAGAAATGAAAATGTTTGATTCAAATTTATCTAAGTATCGTGTAAAAGCGATCGATTGTCATTTTATATTTTATAGTACTGATTGCATTTTATAGTACTGACAGCATATATACTGCTATAAGGATGTCGGTGACGCGAACGCACGAGATTTCACCCATCCAAAAAGTGTTTAAGGCGCACAGCACACTGCGCGTGCGCCAGTCATGAGCATGTCAATGACGCGAACGCATAATATTTCCCTTCCAAAAAGTCCACAACGCAGCTAAAGAAGTTTTCACTTCACTATGAAAAAATATGTTATATAAATATATTTACTAAATATGTAGATTATAAAACGTTGTTTAGTATATACAATTCAAGTTTTGAATAAACGAGAAGTTATTCTAGGGATTAATGTATTATATATATTGCACAGGTCCTATTCATAGACTGAGGCAGACTCAGTATATTTTATAATATATTTATTGTATAATATATTTTTACATCCTACCTAATATTTAAGTATTTAATATTGAAAATAATTCTAAAGTATATAAAGCAGCAATATAAACTAACTACTTAAATCGAAGAAGGTAATTCAATAAGTGACAAATGCACGAGATAAATAAAATTCCTTTAAAAACGTTAAGTTATTAAATTATTTACGAGTTAAAAGCTCCAACATTTATTTACCATCCGAAATGGGCGATGTAAAAATGCATTTTAGGTTCGACATAAGATAAATATCGTTTCCAGTTTTGGATTTTATTGGATTTCGAAAGAGCTGCGTCCGTAAATCATCCGTAAAACTGTAAAATATCCCAGTCACGTAACCTTCAACTTTATTAAATCAAAAATTCGTCGGATAGTGAAAATATTGCGCGGCTCCGCCAAATTTGAATTAATACGATAAGGAAATGTGACAGTGATGAATAACGAAACCGGCGTAAATTTTTCAAAAGTCGTTCCAACTTTTCGGATCACGTACAAATTACTTATCGCGAAACCGGAAGCGCGTGTAAATCTTCCCAACTTCATAATATACTCGGCAAAAGGCAATAAATATGGAATTATCTGGTCGAGCTTGAAACTTTTTTTCCTAACCAACTCCCATATTCCTCTTATCGCATTTCTCGAGAGGCTCGAAAGGCTGGAGAATTTGTTAAACATGTTAATTTTATCGAAACCCGGGCCGTTTACAAGTTTTTACAAGAATGCCGGGCTAAAAGTCGCGTGACATTCAAATTGAAACCGGATTTAATGAATGTTTGGCGGTTGCGTGATTTCCACAATTCAAGATCGAATTAAATATTACAAACGATTTAATTCCAGTGTTCGATGGCATGTTGCCCTTTAAGGCCTCGATTTGGATCAATTTTTTTACTGTCGTGTTTTATTAAGTCGAGTCACACCGTAATTACGTCGTGATAAAAGTTTATGGGTGCTTGATTTATGAATTACTTGTTATGCAAGCTTGTAACTTTGACATTTTCCCAATGCTAACTCGATAAACAATTGCAAAACCGTCAAAATTCCAATAAACTAATAAACGCGAGGAAAAATAATGTTTTCAATTGCGAGAATTCACATGTGACAGGAAAAATTGGCTCCTGCAGCGTCTACACGGTTCCGGGCAATATTTTACAGCCGGTAAAAGCTGCATAACCAATAACGAAAACAAAGTGCTTTCGAAATTCATAAATAACTCTCCTCCATCGGATTCTTTAGTTTGCCATTTCGGTTATTAAAAATTCACAAAAACGTCTCGACAGTTTATTAAATATGTGAAAATATTGTATATGATAACTTACTGAAGTTTATATTCATATTTAAAAATGATTGTAATTATTTTCTAATTTAACCTAACCTAATTTTAGGTGAAAAATGGAATTTATTAAAATAGTTGGTAACTTCAGAAAAAGTGAATTCTCCAATTTAATAAAATAATTAAAAAAAAAAAAGTAAAATTAGTGGACAAATAGGACTAAACTTTTTAATTTCATTTCGGTCTCCCTTGTAATAAATATAATATAAAATAATATTTATTTTTTGACTTCTTATCAGTTCAAATATAACTTTCAAAACCATTTTTAATGTTTTGTTACAGTTTAAAATTTTACGTTATTTGATCTGTATTCTTAATAAGGTTGTATTCTTTCTGTTCTTCAATATAGTGCATCAAGTATATTAATTAAGCTCCGATTTCCATCTTATATTAATATATACTTTTTTGGTAGGGAAAAATCTTATGGGTTTGCGTCACCGACATGGTAGTCCTTTTGTTAATAAATTCAGACAAAAGAAAATGATTGATTTGCCTGGTAACCTCGGTTATTAGACCATCAAACAATATGTCTGCCGGCGTTTCAAGAGGTACCCGAAAACTAGACCTTAAGAATAAAATCCCGGAACTAGAGGGTGAGTTACAGCTATACATTTGAGAGCATTTTGAAATCAGATAAAATTTTACTAATGCAGTGGTTTCGTTAAAGGTCTCCAGCTAAGCCGGAAATGAGTTTGACACTAATATCTATTACTGTTTTAACAGTGGAGGGTTCATAGAGGAGAATGCCGTCTAAAAGGAATTTCTATATAGAAATATTCGAAATTTTCAGGATCTTTATTTCTGATGTAATTTCAAAGAAAAAATCAGCGCCCAATTCTCTTACCACCTGTTACCAACGCACTCAATTTAAATATATTATATATATACATATATAACACTTTTGGGTTAGGTGAAATTTCGCGTTCGCGTCACCGACATGCATACACCAGTATATCTGTAGCTATACAGTTGACGTATAGTGCTGTGTATATATTATAAGTGAAATTGAATGGATTTAGTGAAAAAATTATTTAAATATGTATAATGATCGATGCCGCTTTTACGGGATACTTGGATGAATTTGAATCAAACATTTTCAATTCTTACTCTAGTTACCATAAGCCTATTGTATCTTATTTTTATAACAAAATGAAATAATTGAAAGTACAAAAAGTCTAACTATTGTTGAAATTAATGACGACAATGATGCAAACAATTAAAATAATGTTAAAAATCAAATACATTGAAATTTAAGTAAATACAAATACTATCCATAAAGAATATGATTGTATATTAATTGTTATTTCAATTGAATTGTATTTAAATTTTGTCATGATCTTGTACATCCCGTAATATTTTTGAATAATAAAAAACACATATGCATACATTGTTGCTCGGAGTGTAAATAGATGTGAAAACCAGATTGATGTTGATAATTTTAATTCAAACATTATGAAATTTCAAATTTTAATACTAAAAGTTCTAAGCTTTAACTTCTATCGGCAGTTTCTATAACTGTCACCTTTAAATTTTTTATTTTTAAATCCATTAGTTATTAAAGGCAAATTAGTCCCTTTCATCTAAAAATATATAGTATTAAATTTAAGTAGTATAATTATTATATCTACCATTTTTTAAATTTATCTTCATATAAAAAATTTAATATTCAAAAAATTTATTTGGAAAAGAATGAGATTAGTTTTATGTCGAACATAAAATGGATTTTACTGCCATAATTTCAAATTTTACATAAATACTTGAATTCATCAAAAAATCAATAATATTATCTTTTGAATATAATACGTTAATTATATTCCATCAGACGTATAGAAAAACATCGTTTTATTTATTTATTTTTTTCAGTAATAAAGTAATTTACTTCATATTTGTAATAAAATTTAAAACTGCCATTTTATATAGCCAAGAACGCATTCTTGGTCTCTGGAAATTTCAACCCTTGGAAAACTTACGAAATCTTCTTTTTGTCTTCCGTAATCGCACTAATAGAGGGTTAATGATCAAGTTTCTAATAATAACCTCGCATAAATCCGAGTAGATCGTTCCAGGGACAAAAGAACCATTATGTGACGAAGTGCCGCCCCCACAATTTCGCGCGGCCGTTCTGATCGGTTAATGGACACATTTCAACCGTTCCTGCTCGAAACACTCCACTTCCTGGTTTTTCAGACGCAATTGACGTGCATTCTCCCATCGCTGCGTATTTGTCAATTGTTGTGGGCTTTCGAATCGATAATCACTGATGTTGTTACGTAATAAAGTGAACGTTGAGGTAGCTCAAGAAGAAAACCCAGTCTGCGTGTCCTTAACGAAGCGATCGAGCTAATAAGTAACCGTATCGCATGAATTTTGCACGAGTGAATCGAAAACGGTAATAAATTCAGGGTGGAACGTGTTTATCAGTTCTGATGAATAATTCGGGAAGTTGTCTTAACTCGATTCTTAGCAGATCGATGCCTTTTAGCTCTGTGAATATTAAACGTGAATATAATTCTAACTGGTTGTTTGTTAAGACAATTTGAAACCGAACGGTACATTATTAAGTGTGAACAAAAGAATATTGTTTGTGAATTTTCTCTTTAAATCGTTCGAACAATGGGAAAATTTCGGGGTCAGATGTAAATTAGGTGGTCTCGTAAAGTTTATACGACTGACGTTTTAATTACACGCACATAAAATAAATAATTATAACGGTTGGTCGTAAATGTGACTTTTCAGATCCGATAACGAGCCGAAATTAGGAATTCTCGTTTCGTTATTCGAAAGAGGAACTTTTCTGAAGTCCATTATGCTAATGCTATTTATAAAGAGTGGCAACGATGATTAATTGGATTCATAATTTCTGTCAGTTTTATGTCATTGTTTATGTTTTCACTTTCTTTGATAAGTCTTGTATAGCGAAACTGCCATTTTTTTTAAATGACATTAATTATCAATTTTATAACGTTGTATACGGCTCAAGAAATTTAATATTCCTAATTATATTATCTCATTTTCTATTTGCTACTTTTTATGTTTTCACAATTTTATTAAATTTGTCTTTCAATCTTAATTTATTTTAATAAATTCATTAAATTTAATTGACAAATCCACGTTTTTTTTAAATTAATTAGTAATAATAATTGTTATGTTGCATTCTTAGTGTTAGTTTATTACGTGTGTTTTAGAATTTGATTCTTGTGGTTGCTGTCGTTGAATTTTAAAGGAAAGCTCATCTTTTTTAAAAAATCTATCATATATTTTTGTTAAATCATTCCATTTTCATTTATCGTAATCTTGCTATTCTTAAATTGTAACTGGCGAATTCACCAACATTATTTAGCGAATAAATTTTATTCAATTTTAATTTTTCATGGGTGTTTTTTTTTTAATTTTTTTTAAAAATACAATTTTTGGTCCGGTCTTTCACATATTATTAGTAATTAATATAATAATATTAGTAATTAATATATTAATTTCATAATGATGATGATGATTAATATATTAATTACATAATATTCTAATCATAAGTCCAGTATCACAAAATTGGTATTGTTTATTATTTCCACTATTTTATTAAATTTTTCTTTCAGTCTTAATTTAATTAAATAAATCCATTAAATTTTAACCGGCGAATTCATCATTTTTAAACATTAGTTGCCAATAACAAATTTTATTTATATTTTTAGTTTTAATTAATTACGTGTGTTAAAAAATTTGATTTTTTTAATCACTTTCACTGAATTTTAAAAGAAAAATTTAGTACTTTTTATAAATATTTGGTCAATTTTTGGATGTATTTTTATGAAATTATACTGTTCTCATTGTTCACACAATTGTATTAAATTTTCTTTCATTATTAATTTATATTAATAAATCCCTTAAATATAATTCGGCGAAATTACCATTTTTTAAACATTTTTTAGTGATAATAAATTTTATTTATATTTATTTTTTTAATTTATCATGAGTGTTTAAGAATTTGATTTTTATATTTACTTTAATTAAATTTTAAAAGATAAATTCAGTATTTTTTTAAAAATACCATTTTTGGTTAATTCTTTAATTTAATTAAATAAAATCTTAATTTTAACCAACGAAGCCACCATTTTTAAACATTAGTTACCAATAATAAATTTTATTTATATTTTTAGTTTTAATTTATTACGTGTGTTAAAAAATTTGATTTTTTATCAATTTCACTGAATTTTGAAAGAAAAATTTAGCACTTTATATAAATATTTGGTCAATTCTTGGATGCATTTTTATGAAATTACTGTTTTCATTTTCTTTAGTAATATTGTATCGTAAAATTTCTATTTTTTATTGTTCACTCAATTGTATTAAATTTTCTTTCATTATTAATTTATGTTAATAAATTTCTTAAATGTTATTCGGTGAATTCACCATTTTTAAAACATTTTTTAGTGACAATATTTATATTTTTAATTTTAATTTATCATGAGTGTTTAAGAATTTGATTTTTGTATTTACTTTCGTTGAGTTTTAAAAGAGAAATTCAACATTTTTTAAAAAATAACATTTTTGGTCAATTCTTTCACATACTATTATGAAATTAATATATTAATTTTATAATATTCTAATCATAAGTCCAGTATCATAAAATTGGAATTGTTTATTATTGCCACAATTTTATTAAATTTTTCTTTCAGTCTTAATTTAATTAAATAAATCCATTAAATTTTAAGTGGCGAATTCACCATTTTTCAACATTTATTTTTATTTATATTTTTAATTTATCATGAGTGTTTAAGAATTTGATTTTTGTAGTTAGTTTCGTTTAATTTTAAAAAACAAATTTAGCATTTTTTAAAAAATATTAATTTCGGTCATTTCTTCCATATACTTTTATGAAATTAATGTTTACATTTTCTTTCATAAGTCTAGTAATAAATTTATTAAAAATATTTTTATACTAGCTTTTATATAATTTTATATAATTTTAATTTATGATATTTGTATTTATTAAAAAATTATAAGAATTGCAGTAGCTAAATAGTGCTCCTTTTTTTCATTCAGTGTATTTTTTTTATCAAAACCTGAATTTTGTTCGCAAGATTTAATTATATTTATATTTTAATTGAATGATACGTTATATAATACGATATTAGTATAAAGTAAGATAATAGTCTCATATATAATATATTCTTAATATTATGACAATTTTGTACTTAATTATTTCCAACGATTAAATGACACATCTCATTTGTACCAGAGTTGACTCTACCTTAAAGTAAGAAACATTTAATTCTTGTGCAAATGGACGAGCTACAAAACAATGTCACGTTCATTTAAACTGAAGGAACTAGAGGACCATTTTTATATTTCTAATTCTGTAGAGTGTCCCATTCAGTTGTCACTGCAAAACAGCGTAACTTTAAGATATTTGTTTCCAAATATTTGTTCGGAAATTCTCCAACAAATAAACCAGCAAACTTACGGCAAATCTAAATTTCCATTCGCCTGCCCCTTTTCGTCGTCCGTGCGCGTTTGTCTTTCTCAATTTTTCGCCAACTCCCACCACAAAAAGAAACGTTCATCTCAAGACAATATGATCGATCGCGGATCAAACCGGCGTTCCGAAAGGCTCCCCCGTTAAATCCACAAATGATATATGATGTTAAATGATTTTTTTCGGCGGACGAATCCGATTTGCGGCCGCCGAATCGTGTCGGATGTTGTGATTGATGGTGCGGTCGAGAGTTTTTGACCGGAGTGCCACAAAAAGTAACAAGGAATTATCATGTTATCATTTTTGTCCCGGTTTTACATTGTAAATTGACAAAACCAACATTAGCATACGCGCCGCAGTTTTACATAAAGGTTGAGTGTATGTGTGAAGGGCGTAAAAAGAATTAGGTTTTCGACGTTTCAAATTGGGGAGAAAACACGCACGGTTCACAATAAATTTAGAGCAACCATTAAGACCGCATTTTTTTTGTCCGAGGATTTAATTTTTCATGGCCCGTTAAAGATTCAGATTATGAACATCTGGCACATGAATAAATATTAAACTCCCACTTTTATTTGTTCAATTTTGTTCCATTAAATTTAATACATTTAAACGAATGCTCAATTAAAAACATCGAACTGTAACTATGTAATGTAATTTAAAAATACCCACAATGTGTTGGCGAACATTGGACCGAAACCTCCATTAATATCTTTGAAAAGTGAAGTGTTTTTCAAAACATAAACATTTTAGAAATTGTTTCGTGGAAAGTATCGATCGGTGTGTCAATGGTCGGGGATTTAGCAGCCTCATTTTAAAAACTGACATCATCCATCATCTTTGCTTTTAATATACTGTAGACAAAACTTGCACCATTACCGTGTCCTACATCATAATATACATAAATAAAATAATTTAGAATTTCAATTTGTTTTTATTTAAAATTTTTCATCTTAAATACATTAAACTGATGTAGAGTCATTTTGCCTCTCATATTCCACTAATATTTTTTATAGTTTTGTTACTTAAATTTAAAATGAATTTTTTCATTGAACCATTTTCAAAAAAATAAACATTCAAATAAAGATAAATGAACATTCTACAACTTTTCACATATCTTGCTGAGAGTAATAGAAATCATAAAGTTAAGTCCACATTGTAATGTTTTACCTTAAGATAATACTTTAACCAAAAATTAATAAATAAACTACTGAAAATTGAATGACAAATTATAAAATTATGAACTTTAGGGAGATAGAACAAAATTCAGCTTTTTAACGATTTTTACGTTTTTCTCCCTTTTATTGAAACAACTGACATTGAGGCTTTCGTTGGTTAATTTAAAAAATTCATTGTTTGAAAATGCTTCCATTAAAAAGATTATATGTGATATAATAGTTTAGTCGGTTATAGTGGAATATGAAAGGCAGTTGTTTTAAAGTGTAATTGAGACTATATAATTATCTGTTTCTGAAAAAGAATTGCTGAAATCGACCAATGCCCAAAATTTGTATTAAAATACATTGTTGCGTCCAACTTGCCACAAAGTAATGAGAGCCCTCTTTTCGTTCTCTGAGCAAAATAAAATATTCACAACGCATTATGGCCGACTTCTGTCATGTAGACATAGAAATTTTAAAGATAAATTTGTTTGCTTTAATATTTTATTAAATGACAAATTATCGCATATTATTTTATGATTTAAAATAATTGATAAAAGCTGTTTAATGTTAATAGCATGAATGTTATGATTTATGTAGCTTACCTAATCCATATTAATATTAATCAGACCTGAAATAATAATTGGATTTAAAAATGAATATTGGAAATGTGTGTTCATAATGCATGCTACGTTAATGTATTGTACAAATACGGCCATTTATAAATAAAATATATCAAAATTTAGTTATAAATTGAATAATTAATATTAAAATAATTGTACAATGTTTTAAAATTAAATATACATTTTATAAAAACATTACGAAATTAATTAATTAACAATTAAAGGAATTGTTCATTTGGAAATTTTGTTTTTGTTAGTATTAATTATATTACTTTAAAGGAAAGGAAATTTTCAATGTTTATTTTGTTAATAAATTCATAATTATCATTTAATTAAATTGCCATATTTATTATTATTAGGTATAATAAAATTATACAAATGAAATTTTATACCTTTCAAATTGAATAACTTGAATGTAATTTTGTGGTAATGTTTTTCCCCTCTGTAATAAATGTGCCTATATTTATAACATTCATAATCGACATTAGATTTAATGAGAATAATAAAAAGTTGCTAGTTTAAGCAAAAATATAGATACTTTTTCTACATATTTTTAGGGTAATTTGTGTATGAATTATATGCACTTTTCTCATTTGAATCATCCACCTAGATAATAGCAAATTTGTGTCTTACGGTTTATCATTTTATTTAATGCACCTTCCAGAATAAACGGCAAACCCGATCGAGATGAAACGTAAATTGTGCATTCAACAGTACCTAATTCGTTTCGATCGTAGGAAAAATAACTGAGTTACAGCTGTTATAATTTCAAACGCATTTTTCGACAATTCTCAACCATTTTTGCCATTTTCAATAACAGATAATTCCAATGTTCCATGTTTTATTTTTTTAATTTTTGCTTAATTCAATTAGGAATTCAATATATCAAGATAAGAAATGGAAAAGTGTGATGGAAAGAAATATAAAAAATACTTAAAGTTTTGACTTGTCAGATTATTTATCTATCTTTTATTGGTTCTTCACGTATAAGAAATAATGCCACATAAAATTGCACAAAAATATTGTTTCAAATTGTTTTTCAAATATCCATATACAATTCCAAGGAGTGTAGTTGCTTCATAACGAAAAATTAAAAACTTTGTGCATCGAAAGTATAACAGAAGTTTTCCAGTTTTGTGGAGTTTTCCTAGAGACATATTTGCAATATCTAAAATACAACTTCTGCGTACTTCATATACGTCCTTCACTATATTTGTTTTTATTATGTTCAATATCTAGTATTGTTGATATGATAATAATTAATTGAAATATTACAATAAGTGCATACTAGTTGCACAGTACTATTTTAACATAATTGAAACATTTGTATTGTCTCAAAAACTTATCAACAACTCCCTGGATTTTTTTTAGGATATATATATTATTTAAATATACTAGTCATGCAATTGAAATTTTTCATCGGCTTACACATTTTGTATGGATGAAAAATATCGACAGCTACAAATTTATATATTGTCTTCCCGTTATTTTTCTCATAATAGTTCCATTTTTTATCCGATTTTGGTCTGCAAGTGCTTAAATGTTTGTACTTGAATAAAATAATGATTAAAAAAGTAAATTTGTGATATTTGCTGTTTAAAAAATATATTCAAATGGCGTAAGTTAATTTTCTGCAGCTGTAAATTAGTTAGTTTTGTTCCCACTGAAACTAATTAGGCACTATTGAATGTCCTTTCTACTGAAATACTATTCAGGTTCGGCTAGTTGTTAATTTTAGAACTTCTCTTAAAATAAAATAATAAACCAAAAACATGTGCCATTTTCTAGGTGAATATACCAAATAAAATATCCCTCTAAATATAAAATTGTGTTTATCGTATTACTAATTAATATGAAAGAAATAACCTCTAGTAAAACAAATAATATAATATAATATTCCGAATAAAATGAATAAACAAAATAACCACTATATCCACATTTTATTTTATAATTGGCAGAGTTGAAATGTTTGAAACCGTCGTATTTTCCACCCAATTAGACTTATGGTATTGCGACCTTTCGACCTGTCGGCTTTTTCTCAAGATGAATATAACTGAACACCCGCAATCAATCCAATTTGATTTTTCCCTCTTCTAAGGTACACCCCGAGAGTGCGGTCTAATTACGCTGTTGCTCCAGTCGCACCCCCAAATATCAAGACCCCGACTGGTTTACGATTCGTAAGAAACCGCACCTTTGTCAATAATTGGATCGGCACTAATTAACGTCAATAATTTACATTGCTAATTGGTGTTTAAACAATATTTTATGCAACTGTTTTCGTACTGGCATAATGGGTAAATAAATAAACGTTTGCTTTGGGTGCTTTTAAAAATACTCGATTATTTACTCAAATTGATTAGGACAGCATGAAATGTTTTTTGTAAATTTGATGCATAAACTTTAGCCGTTGCTGGTTCGCCGTAATGGAAATAGCATCGTGTTTCCACTAAGGAACAATTTATATTTATTGAACACTATGAAACTTTAAATAGTGGCACGACTAAAAGTTTACGGCCGTAAAAAATACGATAAATTCAATCATATAACATATATTTTATTGTACCATAGAATTTTATATTTGTAAAAGAAAGTGGAATTGTCATTTTCGATGCAGGTACAAATAGTTAAGTGGATTATGTTCAACTTTATTGCTTAAACCGTAGAAAATAGTTTTGCCACGATAAACTTTTATGTCTTAACCGATTCGCACTCAAATAAATGAAACAAATCGGATCGATATTAAGGTAATTCAAAAACGTTTGTCACACTTTGTCGCGTTGCGGCATAATTATAATTGAATATTTTCGCGAATGGCGAAAGGCAGTTTGTCAAAGCAGTTAACAGGCGTTTGCATTTGCGAAGTGTCTGTTCGAGGTTCGGTTTTGCAATAGACAGCCAGCCGCCTTCTGATTTTCTAATAGACACTTAAACGGCTTTAACGTTAGTTTCTGTGCTAATGGAACCCCCTTGCCACTTAACTGAATTGAATGCAGCCGAAATTCTTGATTCTTTCGTGCAACAAAGTGTAAATCTGGCGGTTTAATAAGTAATTAGGAAAAGGGAGAGAACGTTAATGACGGGAAAGCTCATTAACCGCAATTGCGCTTAGGTGTTTGTCATTTAAATATCGTGGAGTGTTCATTAAAAAAAGCAGTCTCCTTTCTCTCAACAGCATTCCGGGAGCAACGACCGTAATTGTGGTTCAATGCGAGTTTCATTATCTAATTTTTTATTTTAATTTATGGGGGTACTAAAAATTTGGATTAAATTGTCTCACTAAAAAAAAAAAAGAATCAAATTTATTTTTTAACGAAAAATAATATAGTCCATTTAATAAAAATATTTCTCTTTTAAAAGGAACCTTTTGTGGTAATGAAATTATGGATATTATTTATCAAAATGAATTGTTTCAATTAATGAGAAATCTAATTATAATAACACAATATTATAATATTTTAATCGATTATATAATTTTCAATTCAAAGCACTTGTTGACAGAGGTAATGAGTAAACATTTCTATAAACTATTATTATAAAATATATACAACATATATTGTATCAATCAAAACATTGCAACAAGTAAATATTCAAGCAATATAAGATTGTTAGACGAAGATTTGAATAATTCAATAACGAATAACTATTTTATGTGATAATTTAGTAAAAAGTGTTGTTTATAATCTAAACAAATAGTGCCTCATAAAAACTATAAATATTCCTGCCAAATATTTTGAGAATAAATGGATGAAAGGAGAAGTATTAGAAACTATAGCTTATTCACATAAATAAAGTACAGAGTGAAGTAAACACTATTGTTATTTGTAGCTATATTCACGCAGGGTACACGTGATTGTCGACATTGTATTTATGACTAAAAATAATATTTTTGACAATTATTAAAAAAATATATTCTTTGGGATTCAATAATACATTTCATAAAATATGAGATATAAAAAGCTAATTTTACTAAGAAAGTAGAAAAGATTATGAATCAAATAAACAACTAAGAAATGACAAGTAAGATTATGACAAATAAATATATTTCAAAAGTACATTAAAGAACAAAAAAGGTGCTGATTTTTGGAAGGAGGTTAAAAAGTTATTACCTAATAAAATTCATATAAATAATTAGGTGAAATTTAATAAAGTAAAATTAAGTAAAGAACAAAGTATAGTAGATAAATTTAATGAATATTTTATTGAGAGTATTAAAAAATACAAAATAGTATATTTGGTAAACTCAAAATTGAAAAATATCATATTATTAAAACAACAACTGATTAAAAAAACAAATAGACAGATGGACGTATTTGAAGTGCGAGAAAATTGTATTTTAGATATTGTAAATACGTCTTTAGCAAACTATTTCTACAAAACTGGAATACATCTGTTATATTTCCAATGAAAAAGTTTTTAATTCATCGTTATTTAATACTTTATACCTTATATAGCTTTTATAGCTGTGTGTATATTTGTCAAAAATGTAATAAAGTTTAGTGACATCGAAAATAATAAAATTATATTAACAGTTTTTCTGAATATCAGGAGTGCCTTTGAAAAGTTAAATAGAACATTGTAGTTTAAGAAGTTGAATAAGACTGGCTTTGGCGGAACTGTACCTATCTGTTCTGAAAATTACTTAACAAACCAATAACAAAAAGTAATTTTTAAAAACATTATTCCGAATGAAATTGGTGTTCCACAAGGGACAATTCTGGGCCCTGTATTGTTCAACTTATACATCAATGATACTATGACATATGTTCGAAAATGTGATATTTATATTTTTGCAGACGAAAAGTGATATAAATTGCTGATAATGATATTGATTATATGTTTGAAACTGTAAATCAGGAGTTATCTGCGATGCTTAAATGGATATGTAATAATAATTTAAGTAAAAATATAGATAAATTATTATTATTATTATTATGTTAATGGGTAAACTTAAGAAAGTAACAGAAATTAAATAACTAGGTCTGATGATAGATTACAACTTAATTATGTTTTAAAAACAAATTTTCAAAAATGTTTATTTATTTAAGAGAATGTTTTATAACTTTAATAGTAACTTGAATGAATGAAGTACAATAAATATACTCAAAAAAGTATATGTTGGGTGTGTTAAGGTTTATGAATATTAAATAAAGAAATATTCTTACAGTATTCGAACTTATTTATAAAATTAAGAATCAGATTACACCACTGTAATAATTTTCACAATTTTAAGGGTGAATATAGTTTTGTATAATTTTAGTTTTTATTTATTAAAAATTTTTATGCTTAAACTGTTGTATGTATATACACTATTTTATAGTTAGTTATAGTATTTATTTGTCTGGATAAAAGTGTACGTTTAAATATTCATATTATTGTCAGTTATGCAGTATGTTAGATAAAAACAATACAGCAATATAATGATTTATTAGTGGGTTTAATTAGGTAATGATCGATTTGTTTAAATTTAAATCTACTGCAATTTTACTCTGCTTTTCACCATTCCGGAACATTTTTGCAATTTGTTGTCGAATTTGTATCGATAAATGGATATTTCTAGGCATTTTTAGCTTTAAGGAAAGATGTCGGCACAGAAATAAATTATAAAATCAATTGTATCGAATATAGGATTTGATCGCTTTACTTCTGAACCCTTACCGAAATAAAATGTCCGTATATAAATTGAGGTACGAAATGTTTAGGCACTTACTAATTATAAAATTAATTTAAATTAAAAAGAATTGTTCTTTTAATAAAATGAATATGTTTTTTAATTTGTTGCTCTACACATGAGCGATAGTGTACGTTTTACATTTTTTACCGTATGATTTTACGTTGTTACGTAAGTTTTTTGTGATATTAGAAAGTAAAGCAGACTGAGTAAACATAAAGCGTAATTTTCCACTTTAATAAATTTATTTAAAAAAATCCTTTGAAAGATCAATTATCCATTTTCCCATTGCAAAATTGAATTCGAATGATCTGTAATTCCAACAGGGCAAAATAATTCCGCATCGCTATTTGTAATATCCATAAATGCACTAGTCGGTAATGTTGATTTGATTATCGTGCCGAAATTAGCGAGTAATAACGTCGGATTTGTGCGCATTTCATAAGCTGAAACAATGCATTTGCGAAATTGGCTCCGGTGAAACAGAAACATCACCGAATTGATTTGTTTGCAGGAGGCTTGAAAAAAAAAAAAAAATAAATAAATAAAGCATCGATTGTTCGTTGGTTGTTGGCGTCGGACACGTGAGCGGGTTCCGGGACACAATAAGAACGGAATCGATCGATGGCGATGATGGTAAATGTAGTACGATGTACGACGTCGTAAAGGGGGCTTAAAGGAGGTAGCGGTAATAATGGCATTATGTGTCGTGCGCCCGTTCCGCGTTTTGTGTAAATAAAACCGAAATCGTCTTGTTCATTGTCCGATCCTCGTTTACCTCTTTTGTTGCCGTGTTTGTGCCTAAACTGAATCCGAACGGGCGTTTCTCATTTCGAGCCGTTCGCTCGCATTTCGAGGGTCTATCAGTAAAACGGAATTAAAAACCGGGCGGAAACTTCAAATGACATCCAAGTGTTATCTTCTGTTGGCAATACTCTTCAAGTCTGTCTAAATTGTACTTTCATGTTTGCACGAATCACATTTCATTTAATATGTATGATAAACAAATATTTTCTTTTATTTCTAATTAGTTTGAATTTTTTTAAATTATTTTCAATTTGATGTAATTTGTTTTTTTTTTAATTATTCGTAATGAACATTTTTATAATGTAAATTAGACTGTATTATTATTTTTATTAAAATAAATTGTTCAAATGAACAATAACAAAAATCTCTCTTACCCTTTTCTACTTAATTCTATATCACTTTAAATTTTATTATTATTATTTTCAGATTGTTAAATTAGTTTGTGATATTTTTGTTCTTTTTTTAAATATTTTACTGTTACTACATTAATTTATTTATATTTTGAATTAATTTTAGTAATTTCCTAGTACTTTGTAAATTATGAATAAGTTTGATTTGTCCCATATGTTTTTTTTCTTTTTATTTTTAATAATTTTAAATTATATTTGTACTTTTTTATACATTTTTTGTAATTATTTCAATAATTTATACTTTTTGCTGTTAAATTAATTTATTTATATTTTTAATTTTGTGAATTAATTTTAATTCTTTTCCATTGCTTATTTAAAATTCAATAACAATATTTAATTTGATCTGTTATTGTGTAAATATGAATATTTAAATAGTATCTGATGATTTATTCTATTTTTTATTGTTAAATTAATTCATTTATATATTTCTATTGCTGTATTCATTTATTTATAGTTTTAAGACTTAAGAATTAATTTTAATTGTTCTTCATTGCTTATTTGAAATTCACTTAAATATTCTAAATAGGTTTGAATTGCCCATATAATTTTATAACAGTTTTAATAATTTTATTTTATTTTTATGCCTTTTATTGTTAAATTAATTTATGTATCTTTTTAACATTTTGAATTAATTTTAATTGTTTTTCATTGCTTATTTTAAAATCAATATGGAAAGCAATATAGAAATATTGTTATTCAGAACAAATTTGAGTTTTTATACATTATATTCTAATATTTTCAATAATTTGAAATTTTATAAATTTGTTTAATTTTACAGAATATTTTAGTAATTTCTATTGATTTATTTTACTTTTTACATATATTATTGTTAAATTAATTAATTTATATTTTCCTATAGCATTCATTTATTTATAGTTTGAATATTTTGAAATTTTAATTCTTCCTTATTGTTTATTTGAAATTCAATTAAATATTCTGAGTTGACTAATTGTAACTTTACAATACTTTTAATAGTTTAAATAAGTTAGAGTTGTTATACATTATTTCGTAATATATACAATAAATTTAATGTGTTTTATTTTACAGAATATTGAAATATTTTTATTGTTAAAGTAATTAATTTAATAATTGTCTAAGCATTTCGTATCTCAATTTATATACGGATATCTTTATTTACGTAGTTTTTATACAACATTTTATTTCGGACAGGGTTCATAAGTAAAGCAACCAAACCCTATATTCAATACAATTTATTTTATAATTTATTTCTGTGCCCGACATCATTCCTTAAAGCTAAGTGCCTAGAAGTGTCCATTTGACTACACAAATTAAGCAACAAATTGTGGAAAAGTTCCGAAATGGTGAAAAACAGAGTAAAATTGCAGTAATTTAAATTTAAACAATTCGATCATTTTAAGGACGATTTCCAATTTTAACAGAAGGAATACACTGGATGAAGTTCCCAAAAGAGGTAGAAAACGCAAGACCAACAGAGCTGTGGACGTACAGAGCTGCGACAATTTTATCAGCATATCCCGCATAAATCAAAAAATAAACGAACTCAGTATGTTGGTGAGTACCAAAAACTAAGACTAAAAAGAGCTGGTTTCTATGGTAGAAAACCAACAAAGCAGCTCTTCATTTCTGCAAACTATAGACCAGCGAAACTACTATTTGCAAGAGAACATGTGAACTGGACAGATGGATAATGGAAAACAATTTTGTTTTCTGATGGAAGGTGGCTCCAATTATTCAAATCTGATGGTGAGATCTCACATTAATGAAAAATATAATCCCAAGTACACTAAATCCACTGTGAAGCATGGTGAAGAAGACGTTATGGTTTGGTATATTTTTCTGTGTTTGGCATGGGCCCACTGGCTAAGTTAAACGGGGTAATGGATCGTTTTGTTTATCATGACATTATCTAGAATTATATGCTTTCATTTGACGAAGGTAACATAAGTTTAAAGTGTACCTTCCAGCACGACAACGATCCGAAACATACGTCTAAGTTAGTTAAAGAATGGTTTGCTTCTCAAAGAGTACGTATCATGCCTTGGCAGCACAAAACAGACCACAATCCAATGGAAAACCTTTGAGAAGAAATTTATCGGAAAATCCCTGCAAAAAGGCTGTCAAATATGAAAGAACTCTACGAAGAGGTTCAAAATCACTCGGAAGAAATTTCGGACGATTATATTAAAAAGCTACCAAAATCAATGACGAAAAGATGTTTAGAAGTTATTACAAATAATGGATATGCTACTAGATACTAAATAAAAGAATGCTAAATGTACGTAAAGTTGTTTTATTTTAAAGTTGCTCTTCTTTTGACCCTTAAATATTTTTCAAATAATAATAAATACTTGACTAATCCTACTAATAAACAATTATATTGCTGTATTGTTTTTATCAAACACACTGCATAACTAACAATAATATGGATATTTAAAGGTACACATCAAGAAAAATGAAAATTTTTAAAGTCGCATATGAGCAATAGTGTATATATTCGGATTAAAAATATGCATCTTTATCACTTTAAAATGAAACATTTGTTTTTAAAACCCGCCACATAATTAAGACACTAACGAAATTATCGCGTCAACGGGGAATAAACTTCCGACAACAAAAGCGAAGTGTTAGACAATTAAGAAGTTGACGGGCCCTAATGAGAAAATCCGAATGGATGCATTTAAACTGCATACAAAGCGTCGCAGAATTAAATGGCTTTAATTAATTAATCAGCTACTTTAACTAATTTATTAACTATAATGTGGTATCTAATTTAACTGACTGAGAGTAATGGATCTCACCTTCTGCGAATTTTGGCGAATGCGCCCTAATTAAACATGCAAATAAAAACAAATCTTCGCCCCCGTCCAATTATTCTAATTGGTTGGCCAAATGAAGAGACGAAAGGAAAAGTTGATTTAAATAAATTAATTCGCGCCACATTAACAATTTTCCCTTTATGTTGTTTATGAATGCTCCGTAATTAAATTGTGACAGCGAAGGGGAAGTTCCGGGGTAGCAATGAAATCAAATAAAATAAATTCCGAAGCGTAGGGCCGTGTTGCAGATGTTGCGAGACAGTTGTCGTTCGATCTGGAACTGAACGACTTGCACAAATTAGCCATTTCGTCCCGATGTCGTCCTCGTTATTACCCATTTCACCTGTTACTTATCTCCGCGTGTGGGACAAAACATCCCTCGATTTACGCTTGACACTCCATTATTGTTCTCATAAATTCATTGTGTGCGTTTTTTTTTCTTTGGTTTATTTTCGACGGACCGGATAATAATTTCCCGGAGTATGAAACGAGGAAGTCCGACGCTAATGCGTCATTGAAACGTTTTAGCGTTTCGCGGATGATCGACGTTCGGACGGATTCGAAATCGCGTTTACGAAATTGATGGGCTTAAAGGGATGCACAGATGCAACCGGATTTTGCGTGGGTTCGATTGGAAATCGATTCGATAGATAAGTTTTTTACTCTACGAAAAATGCAAATGACGTTTTTCAAATGTCTGTCGGAAATTTAATCTAAATTATCGTTTATTTTTTATTTAAGTTTTACGATCATTCATTCTTGTTTGTCGAAGAGTTTTTGTACTTTTTTATACAATTTTTTTGTGACAAATTTGTATAATGCAAACTTTTATTGTGCTCAAAAGAACTTTAAACATTTTTAGCATGAAGACCTGCACATTTTAGTTGTCTAAAGGAGTTTGATATATGACGAATTATTGGCTCAAAGTCTCGTTTGTGGAATTTGTTAATCAGTTGAACCAGAGTGGAAAGACTGTTTGGAATTATTTGAGAACGTGATCTCAAGATGATGAAGGTCTTGTGAGATGTTCAGGACAACATCGGGCGACAAAGGAAGTTAAGACCACCGCTTCTTACTATTTGAAGTGTTAACTCTAGTATCCAGTCTTCTGGACTTTTTCTTATCGTTTCCATTTTGTCATTCCTCTCACATTGCACCATCGTCGATAAAGATTGGAGTGGTAAGGGGAACAATTGCTTTGAGATGTGGAATGGAATGGGGCTACCTTTAATGAGAGAATCTCGATTTTGTGTGGCCATCCATGATGGTCTAGTACGTGTTAGAGGACAGGAAAGGCAAAATTCACAATTTATTGTAGAGAGGTTTGTACATCGATCAACCGGGTTACTGTATGCAGTGTCATACATTACAATGTGACCTATTTTCTATAATTTCAGCTTATTAAAATGTATTAAAAATGTGAGCTGTACTACTTGAATTGGAATCCAGTCAGTATTCAGTCAGTAATGGTTATTACATTTTCTGTTATGGTCTTCTGGTCAATTTTATTTTATTCTTTAATCAACTGCGTACCTTTTTTACATTATAGTATTTTCGATTTTTTATCAAAAAATGATCTGCTTATTATAATTATTAAATAACTAGTCATAATCTAAATGTATCAGGAGCTATAAGGAATATAATAATCTAGTCTTACCAAACCTAAGAGTTTCTTGTGTTGGGGTAAACCATTAAGGAAACAGAGTTAATGGTAGTTTGAAACTTCATTTCAAGATTTAGTTCGCAAATTTTGAAAGACTTCAAAATGGAAATTTCAAATTTCCAAAAACAATCCATTAAATCAAACTAAAGCCAGGAGGAAAAGAGACTTGGTGAAATATAATTTAAGGACTGTGAGAAAGAGGTTAGTGAATGGCGGTTATTTAGCAAGGAACCTATCAAGAAAACCCTACTTTTTACAAAAAATGTAAAGACCCGATTTCTATTTGTTCAGGATCACGTCCACTAGACCACGAAACATGCAATGATTAGTTTATTGTTATGAGGCCACATTCAATTTATTCAGATGTTCTACAAGGACAAAACTATATAAAACGTTTCTTATACCCACTGTAAAAAGGGTGGTGGTTTAATTATGGTATGAGAATACTGTTCTGCTTCTGACGTAGACTTCCTTCATCATATTAAAGGACACATGGACTGATTTATGTACAGCGATACATTGATCTATAATGTGCTTCCACCTATTGAAGAAACGATGGCGAAATAATGTGTTACTTTCACGATAACCATCCCAAACTCTTCACTGTAATTCTAGAGGATTGGAGGAATATAAGTATGATATATGTTCGAAAATTGTCGAGTTTATGCCTCGGAGATGTGCTGAAATTATAAAGCGCCAAGAATATTTTAAAATGTTAATTCAAACGTTGTTCAAACAACAAATAGTCAATAAAAAATTCTTTCAAAATTCAAGTTGCTATATTTATATTTAGTTCAATTCGGAAATATTAGTTTTTAGTTAACAATTATTGTTATTTTAACAGTTTACATTAAATAAAATAGTTATGACCATAAAATTTTATAAAAAATTGCTATAATAATCTTTTTTTGTATAAACTATTAATTGTAATCTATTTTTTCCAAACATAATTTGTAAATATATATTTTTGACATTTCAAATAAAATTGAGAAAAAATACTGGATAAAATATTTTTTCTGTTCGATCATTATGTGAGTGAAACGATTTCAATTTTCCTTGGTTCCGAGTTTTATTTGCATTATTAAACTTACATCATTTCGTAAGAATACGATTTGTTAAAAATGTTTGATCCGTGGAAACATATATAACAGGTTTGTAAGCGTCAAATATTTGAACAAGCCAACTCGAGAAATAAAAACGAAAGTCCGGATGGCTGAACACGTATCAACCCTCGGAAATATCCCGGCGAGAATGATTAAAATAACTGCATCATGTGTGTGCGATAAACATCGGGATGTTTCCAATGATATTTACTTAAAATTGTTTAACTTCCTGCACCGTTTTGATAATTAAATTCCTCAAGTAAACGTTTGCATTTAGAATGTTAAATATTTATATAATTTTCCGGAGGCGTTCTTTTTTTTTTTCGTGCCCGACTTCACTACAATCTGGCGAAAATAAATTTAGATAAATTATACGCGCTACAGAACTATTTTGTGCGCGAAGGGATCCTTAACATCTGTCGACGGACGCAAAAACCTCTGCATGAATTATCGCGAATGAGGCCGCATTTCGAAACTTCCCTTTTTAATGCTAACTAGACAAAAAATAACTGCAGACATAATTCACGATCGGAAACGATGAATTTGTGAAAAAGTTTCTTTATCCTTTATATATTGCACAACGGATCTTAATAACTGAACTGAAATTTTAATTCGTAGGTTTCCATTTAAATTTAATATTTTAAATAAATTATTAAATTTATTATTTTTACGTATTATTTTAATTATAAATTTAATATTATTATAGCTCCATAATGGGATTAGAACATTTTTTCTTCGTTACAAATTTTTCGAAACAAAACATAATAGTTAGCTTTAATTTTAATTTAAAGTTAATATAATAGTTAATTGAAATTTTCATTTAAATTTGATATTTTAAATAAATTTTATTTTTAATTCATTATTTTCTTTAATTATATATTTAATATTACTGTAATTTAAATTTTTATTAAACAAATTGTAATTTTGATTCGTAAGTTTTCATTTAAATTTAATTGTTTTTTAATACTAACTTTTATTAAACAAACTAACTAAAAGAAAGTAAGTATTGTAACGGGTTACCGATGATAATTCAATTAAATAGATGTTAAATCGGTAAATCCAAAGTCTTTTTGAAAGACTCGTTACAACAGGTTAAAGGGAGCGATTTATTTTACCCAAGATATCTGTGATGTAAGACTATACAATTTTCATTCAATGATTAACTTCAATCTCACTAACCTTTGTTTTCGTTGAACAGATCTTCAACTAAATTAATTTAAACTCTTGGCAAAAAGGTTGAATTTAACGTATATTTATAATCATTGATTCGATAAACAGTAAAATGTGTAAAATATGTAAAATAAATTTTGATGAAAATTTGGCGAAACAAATGAATCCCTGAATTTTTATAAATAATATGTCACTTAAGAAATATAATGTCTCCAACAACGATCCTACTTCTACCAATCAGGTGAACTAAACAAATGTTCCTTTTCTCAACATTGTTGCCAAACTAATTTAAGAGTTTTTTCTATAAGAAATCCTAATCTTAATAATAATGTACTTAATCTAAAAAACCTTATTGCAATTCAAATAAAATAGAATATGTTATTTCAATACAATTACAATTCTGATATTGTTTGCATAAGGAAAAACCATTGTACTTACAAAAATTTTCAATCATTTAAAATTAATTAATTTAATTTAATTTTTGAATATTTTATTAATTAGTTCTACATAAAGACACGTAGAAGTCCAACCATTTAAACTTCGAACCCACTGTGCGACCACACTCTGACACTGGATAAGGGTTGGAAAAAGAAATCACACATATTAAAAATCAACTAAGGATTAAGATAAGTATATTTTAAAATAAATTTTGTACGATTTTACGATTAACATATGCAAATTCGTGAGAATCTAAACAAAGTGGTAGTCTGAAAATTCTCCCACGAAGTCATTAAATAACGGTTTTCTAGCTCTTATTACAGTATATATTTGCATAAATTTGTTTTGCTTTATTTTAAATATATCAAATCAAAATTTAAAAAATTTTAATTCTTAGGTTTTTATATAAATTTAATATTCTAAATAAATTATTGTTTTTATTTATTGTTTTCTTCCATTATAAATTTAATATTGCCTGATATAAATTTTTATTAAAAAAACTAAAATAAATTTTAATTAATTTTTTTTTTGTTTCATTTGCGAATAAAATATAAGGACAGGTTATTAAAAATAATTATAATTTGTTTCATAAAAGCTTTAATCACTGTGCTCTTTTTATTAAAAGTGAAATGTAATGAAGCATTTATGAAATTTATATGTGAAATAAATTGCAGACTTCATACTACTACATAAACGACTCATTCATTTCACTTAAACTTAAAGGCTATAATTTTTCTCTTTGCTGTTTTCAGTAAAAAAAATTTCTAGAAAATGTTTCCTCGTTGTATAAAAAATTCATAAAATAAATCTACATGCTACTAATAAAAGAACTAATAGAAATAATTAAGTTACTTTTACAATTTAATAAAACTGAACCGATAAAAACACACCAAAGGTAAAATTGAACGATAAAACCGGTCTCGTTCAAAATTAACGTCCCCAACTTCGGAGGCAAAACGATAAAAATTATTTTTAGTCTGCGACGGTTTACTTTTCGTCCCCCCGAAATTTATTTAGTTTGTGTCGTTTCATTTCCCCAATTGTGACCGCCGCCTTTATTTAATAACCGTAAAAGCGCAACGCAAGACTTTTACGGCAAACGCCAATAATCATAAATTCGAACACCTGTACCGGGGAAATGACGCAGGAAAAACATAATTAATGCAGATGTTCCCGAAACTGCAAAAATCCAAATATAACGCGCACGAACCGATTTCATTTTTCGTCTGTCAAAAGCCGATTTAATTTGTTTGGCGAGCGAATTTATTTGGGGCGGCGCTTCATAAATCAAATGTTCGTGCGAAATGTTGTGGATTTTTTGTTATTCGTTCCGTTTGAACTGTATAAAACGGAATTTACGGCTTTTCTTAAAGTTCCACCTGTGTTTTTGAGTAACTAGGATGAATCTGGAGAGGTTCAGGCTTAATTAATTCATAACCGTTCATAAATCAGGTGTGGAGCGGAGAAATTAAGGTGGAGTGGAATAAATGAATTGTACATTTCTGGTTAGAAAATATTATTAATTTATGGGATTAAAAAATGAAATTACTTAAGTTTACAGAATTTTCCAATGACGTTACAACTTACAGCATAAAATAATGTGATAATAATGAGTTATGATCCGGTTTGTTTTGATAAAAGTTTATTTTAATTTGTCTATACTTCATGCAACCAGTTTCTGGTGTAGCTGTCCAGCAATAATGCTCTTTGCCAATTGTCCTGATGTCCCATTTCCTAATTTGTTAAATTGTAGTGAACATATTTACCTTATTCATCATTTTCAGCTCCTAAATTTGGAAGGAAGGAACCTAGGTGAGTGCAGCAATTGTATTTTTAAGGACATATTAGCATAGTAGCTTTAAATGAAGTAATTTCTTAACAATTTTTATATAAATATCACCTCCATTGTTTCCAAAATTATCAGGACCAACAGCCTCAAATGACAACCAAGATAGAAGACATTTAATTTATGCACAAATTCTTTACCATTTTACAACAGCTTACGGAATTGATGATCTTTAAAGAAATATTTTTTTATGTTTTAGAAAGAAAATTTCTGAGAAATAATAATATATTGAAATGAAGTGCTATTATCATTTAAAGTTTTAAGTTTTTATTAGATCAAGATTTCGGATAGAGATAAGTCTGCTTGCTATGTTAAGAGCTGGACTAGAATTCATTTCTAATTCGCCAAATTATACTTATATAATCTTACTTATTGAGATACTAACCTCAATGACAAAGAAAGAAGGAGAACCTATCTTATAATCAAGTTTTGAATGATGAAAATGTTAAAAGATTTTCAGTTTTCAAGATATTTCAGTTTGAAGAAAATTAATGTGAACATTAAATCGGAAATATCTTAAAAAATGGTTGTCTAAATCAATGTATCAATCAATCAATTTGCACAAGTATATGAAAGTATAAAAAAGTTTTAAAAAGTATTCAGAGACGTAGAAAATAAGTCGAGAAACAGAGAATAACCTCTCAAAATCTACTCCACTGTAACAATATGAAAAAAGTTTATTACATTAAATTGTAGGGATGTATTTTAGGATAATACAAACCAAATGTAAACACGATTTGACCAAAAGTTACATAAATATATAAAAGAAATTAAAAATATTTAGACTTTCTTTATTATTGGACATGCATGCTCCCAAATTTTGACAAAGTATTTTAAAAAGACTTTGTATAATATAAAATATATAATAAAAAAACTATTTTGAATTTGCGGAAGAAATGACTACAGAAAAGTTTATTTTCCAGTTTTCTTGTGAAAATTTGTTGTGCACAAATATTAATAACGACAAATTAATAATTCATATTTTAATTAATATTAATGTAATATTTTTAATAAAGATTTTGATTTTTTTAATAGATAATAAACACATAATAGCAAGGTAACGCTACGAAACAAAAGGAGTTAACAACTTAACTTAAATAACTTTAATACTCGATTGTTAATACATAAAAATATTTATTTAGCTAAAAAACTATTTCTGATTTTTTAATAGAGTATTTTTGTGTAAATTATTTTTTATTAACTGTCAATTTCTGTATTTTTTAAAAAATTGGTGTGAGACCAAAGGAATCAATTATTGTGTATAAATATTTTTTTATTTGTTTTTTACAAAAATCGATTATTAATAAATAAAAATATTTAACCAAATATGCATTTCTAAATAATAAGTCTATTTCTTTAAAACAAAAAATTATAAAAGCCCAAAGATAAAAAAGAGACTTTGTATGTAACAAAAAGTTTTTTCTAGTTTTCTCGTGAAAATTTGTTGTGCACAAAAAATATTAAAAACGATAAATTAATACTTACATATTTTAATTAATATTAATTTTCTTTTTCATGTAATTTATAAAATTATTAATATAATATATTTTTAATAAACGTATTTTAATAAATAAATTTTAGTAAACATAGTTTTGATATAAAATATTATTTTCGAATTAATTGCAAAATTTAAAATATATATGTATCTTATGAAAGAAAGATTATCACATAAATGACTTACCACGTGTTCGAATTTTTGGACCCGGATCCCGTCTCGTCCTGAAACTAAACGCGCCGTCAATATTTAATAATCGCACGCCGGAGTTCTTTCCGAACACAACTATTCACTTTGGTCCGGATGGAGTTTCCAATTTCGCGAACGGGACCGAACAAAAACAATAGACAGGAGACCCATTCTATCTGCGATATATCGATTTCATAAATTTTATCTTCATCTCCAACTCCAAATTTTAAACTGCCATTTTTACCCCAATTGTTTTATATTTGTGACAAGCGTTTATTTGTTTTAGACACGAGTGAGCGTATTTTTCCAAATGCACTGGTGGCCATTAAGGACTTAATAAACTGAAACTATGCATAATCGCATATTTAAACAGGCATCAAAATCAGCGACTGCAACCGTAAATCCCGTCTCGCATTCGAATATCAAAGCGATGGGGCGTCGCGACGCTCACATTTATAAAGCGCGATGCAATCCGATTTAATTGCACCGCGCTTAAAACACTTACACCTCCACTTATCGTTTGTCAGTCGACGAAAAAGCTCCAACTCCAGTTTTGTTTCACCGCATTTTTTCCACCAAAAATATTTCCCAGACGGGAATTTATGGCTGATCCTCAAAAAAATGACCCGGGACGCAAATCTAAATGGGAATTTACTCCGATAAAATAAATTAAGGTTATTCCTTAAGTCGAAAATGGAGTTCCGGAACATTAAGTGCGGCACCGCATCAAAAACTTTGATTGTCTCTCGATAAATCCGGATTAAAACGGTTCCAGACCTGCGAAATCTTAACGATGTTAAGTGAAAGTGTGCTTAAAAATTTCCCAATTTTTTTTCTTTTTTTTTTTAATCCGATCGATTTCTATTTTTACGATGTTTCAGATTTAATTTAGTCCTTTTTGTTTGTTTGGTTTGAGTTCACAAAATCTATTTGATTTTGTGTGCTTTATTGATTTCGAATCGGGTCTTTTTAAGCGGAAGTAAATTGTTGTTTACTCGGTCAAAGGTTGTCTGTTAAATTCGTATTTTCATTTTAAAGTTTTCAGTTGAAAACAAACAGATTAAAATGGAACAGATTAATTATTATAATCTCATCCTTCGGTTTCTTCGGCGTCTTTTTATAGTTGTCCGTTAAAAAATATTTCTATTAAAAGATTTATTTTGAACCATTAAACACAAGTGCAAAAACACTTCGAGTTAATTTAATTTGTGATGGCAACTTTCTAGAAAGAGAATATAAAGTTTGCATTTAGGTTGTGGCTAATTTGTTTGACATTGACATTTAACATGAACATTGTTAGTAAAAGTAGAAATTCTCGAGAGTGTGAAAAGCAGTATTCAACAAGTCAACATGTTTCTAAACTACTTTAAATATAAAAGCATTTGGTTGTAGATTTTAAAACGCTTTCTGCGACAAATAAAGTTTCCTTTTAAAATATGTAAAATGAATTTTTAAATTCATATATACAAAGTATTGGCTATAATAGACTTTAATAGAACTGTTGGTAATAAAACTTTCCCAACGTGATTTGTTGATATTAATGTTGTTCTACTTATTAATTTCAATTTTAGATAAATAAGCTAACAGCAATACTAAATTTTTAATAACATAAAAAATTCTATAAAAAAAATATTATTTCCATTTTGAGAACCTATGAATAAGAAATAATTGTTGACAAAAGCTAGAGTGTGTAAATACATGAAAACGAAATGTTACCATTAAAATTCATGCCCAAACTTTTTATGAAGCTTTCGTAATAAACCTGATATGAGTAATGAAAAATATGACACATTATCAGTTCTTTTTATTAAAACGGGCAGACTTGATTATCTATCTGATAATCAGGAAGTTTCATTTTCAACAACTATATACATTAAAGAGACCCTCTTATAGTAAATATTAACAGTAACTATTGCTCATATGTAGAGCAACAAATTAAAAAACATAATCATTTTATTAAAAGAACAATTCTTTTTATTTTAAGTTACTTTCATAATTATTAAGTGTCTAAACATTTCGTACTTCAATTTATATACAGATATCTTTATTTACGTAGTTTTTATACAACATTTTATTTTGGGCAGGGTTCATAAGTAAAGCAACCAAACTCTATATTCAATACAATTGATTTTAAAATTTATTTCTGTGCCCGACTCGCTAACAATGCCTAGAAGAGTCCATTTAACTATATAAATTAAACAACAAATTGTAGAAATGTTCCGAAATGGTGAAAAACAGTAAAATTGCAGTAGATTAAAATTTAAACAAATCGATCATTTCAAGGACAACTTACAATTTTAACAGAAGGAATACACTGGAAGGAGTTCCCAAAAGAGGTAGAAAACGCATACGCCTAAGTTAGGTAGAGAATGGTTCGCTTTTCAAAGAGTACGTGTCATGCCTTGGCCAGCACAAAACCCAGACCTCAATCCAATGGAAAACCTTTGAGAAGAAATTGATCAGAAAATCCCTGCAAAAAGACTGTCAAATATGAAAGAACTCTACGGAGAAGTTCAAAATCACTCGAAAGAAATTTCGAACGATTATATTGACAAGCTACCAAAATCAATGAAGATCAATCAATATCAATAATATGGATATTTAAACGTACATTTTTATCAAGAAAAATGTAAATTTCTAAAGTTGCTCTACATATGAGCGATAGTGTATATATTAAAAAAATTATGTTATTTAGTGGATACATTCTTTTTGTAATCTGTACTCCGTCTCATTGTGGCTTTAAAATCGAATAAATGATTTTTATATTTAAACGCGGATTTTCCAATTAAAACATAAGTATTTTAAATTGTCGTAAATTTTAAATCAAAAAACCAATTAAACGACAAATAAAAAATAAAAAATGTGCATAAACCAGAATCAGATTACTTTTTCGGTGCAAAATATCCACTATCGATTTTAAATAAATTAATTTTGTTTGGACAGAAGTGTGAAATCCAATTTCATTTTACTGGAAATTAATAAGATAATTCGGGGAAAAAATTTTTGATTTTTTAAATATGTATAAATATTTTTCTTAAAACAATTTATTTTTAGTGAAAAGTAATCATCAAGTAAGTTTCTTAATTAAGAAAAAAAGTTTAGTTAGTTTCTGCAAGGTTAATAAGAGATAATTTTACAGTTTAACTACAGTTGCCATTTTGTTTAAAGTTAAATTTAGTCCAAGTTAAACTATTAGAGCATAATGTTTAATATAAAACCTTATCCAAACTAAAATTCCCAACAGTTAACATTAAATTATATAGTTTATTATGGAACTTTGTCGATTCGAGTTGCAACTTTATCATAGTTTAATGCAACTCCATTTTACATGTTACCAACAAAAGTAATCCTGAATGTTATAACTGATTTTCATTAAATAAATCTTTCTGTTGTAGTAGTGATGACAAGTCTTATTTATGTCAAAGTAATGATCCTGTTGCGGCTGTGGGTTTTAATTCAGTGATATTGTGGCATTTTTCATTTAACCCGAACGGCTTATTGACCATAACCGCACTCTCGGCGCGACCACTAAAAATAAAATTTACAACCGACTAGTTGGACCCGAAAACGTCGGACCGGTCGTAAAAGTACCCATTAAATGACTTATAAATGACAACGGCTTATTTCCGACTCGGAACGCGAACCATTATTGTGTTGTGTACAGGTTATTACTTCCCATTTGCAAATCGTATCGCCTATATAACTAACTAAAACGCCATTTATTTTTTGTGCAGCAAATTCATCCGATAATCGCCGGATTTTGAATATATTTCAGGTGTCGGGATAACGAAATTGGATCGTACAAATTTTCCAATGTAATTTCGTTTAATAACTAATTAAAGCAAAGGGAAATAAAATGCATCATTAAAATAATTTAATGATATTTCTGCGAAAAAATTGTTAATAACGAATGAACGGAATGTTTGATAAACATGTTTCCATACGAATAACAATAAAATCGATCACGTACAGTCGTCACAAAACGCACATATAATCCGACATTTCACGTGAATATTTCATTTTTTTACGATTACAAGCGAAATAATTTAATTCGATCGGCTCCCAAACGTATTCGAATTCGCCAGTTAAATTATTAACTAGTCGCCGAAATATAAATACAAAAAATAAAAATAAAACAACAGTTTCGAACTAGCTCTAATTTACACGTGTCGTTGAATATTTATGAATTATAAAATCGTTTTAGCCCGTTTGAAATTCGGTGCATATTTTATTCCTGTGTAATTTTAATGGACACATTTTTTACGTTGTCTTTATCGCGTCTCGTTGCGACTTTAAAAACGAATAAATCAATGTCCGGATTTTCATTTTTAATCGGGGATTTTCCAATTAAAGTATTAAGTATTTTTTAAGTAGTGGTAAATTTTAAACCGGAAATAATTAAATATAAAAAAATGGGGATAGTCCAGAATCAAATTACTTTTTAAGGCACTAAATTTTGACTTCCACTTGACAATTACTGTTCAATTATATCGTTGAGCAGATGTGTGGAACCTAATTGCGATTACTTTTTTTTTCCAATTAGCAACTTTTATTTTTTCATTGATTTTCTATATTATTTTTATATGAAATGGAACATAATTTATGACAATATGGTCTTTCGAATTACTTTTGTTGGAAAATTACATTAATTAAATATGAAAATATGTTTTTTTAATGAATGAAAATAGGCTTGTTTTATCTGTTTTTATAAAAAATCATTTTTAAGGCGTAAAATATTAATATTAATGAATAAAAAGTAGATTTTTTAAATTATTTTTGTTCCAAAATGATTACAATGTAATATAAAATTATATTCAACCTTTTTTGTTTAATTTTTTATAGCTAAATAAACTTGTTTTAAAAAAATATTATTTAAAATTTAATTAAATTATTTTTCAAAATTATTTCAATTTAATACAAATACGTATTTTTTAAAATATAGTGTATTTTTAGCGGATACATTTTTTTATTTTTTCTTTATTGCCACTGATTGTGGCTTTAAAAACGAATAAATCAAAGCCAGCATATTTACATTTAATCTCGGATTTTCTAATTAAAACATAAGTATTTTAAATGGTCGTAAATTTGAAACCGAAAAACCAATTAAACGATAAATAAAAAATGGCCTATGTATTCGTTTGGTTATTACTGTTACTTTTATATTGACTTCTACATTATTTTTTTTTTTTAAATGAATTTTTAATTCAATTTAAATTGAATAAAATTAGACTTTTTTTATTAAAAATCATGTTCAATACATAAAAAATTTATTAATTATTAAAAAATAGAATTTCAAAATTATTTTTATTGGAAAATTATTACAATTTAATAAAAATGAATTTTAGAATTAAAAATAAAAAAATAATAATTAAATAAAGAACATACCTGTATTTATTACTAATATCACTTAATTAATACATTTTTAAAAATTATTGAATATATTAAAAAAATTGTGTATTTAGACACATTTTTTTGTAATTTGTACTGCGTCTCATTGTGGCTTTAACATCGAATAAATCAATGTCTGGATTTTTATATTTAAAAGCGGATTATATATATATATATATATATATTATATATAATATATATAAATATTGTGCATTAAAAAAATAGTTCAAAACAAATATATTTTTTTAATTTTATTGAAAACCATCATCTTGTGTTTTTAAATAATGTTTTTATTAAAAAAATGTTGACTGTACTATGCAATTAAATTGTTTGAAAGTGCGAAATCCAACCGAATGTTTTTTATTTGAAGTCACAATCTATTATTTTTTCATTTATGTTTTAGTTTTTTATATGAGTCGGAATAAATATTTTTTATTAAATTTAGGACAACATTTTTATTTTAATTTTGCTTTTACACTAAATAACTCTAAATACTTTTCATAAAAACGGGTTTTTATAATTTTATTTGTATTTATTTTTCAAAAAAGGCAAATTAATATTTGAATAAAACAAACAGATTTAAAGGACTGAAGTTTATTTATTTAAATATTTGTGCAAACAAATAAAAGTAATTAGAAAATTTCTTTAAATTATACTTCATTTAAATTTTTGTTTTACAAACACAGAAATTTAAGCTTGCTACTTTACTTTAATTTAAAAAGATGATAATATAAATGTTGTCTTTTCATAGTACATTTAATAATAACCGAAGTCAAGTTATTCTTTATGAAAATCGATTTATTTACATTTGTCTATTAACAAAATCTCATTATTTATTAATCAGCGACGTCCCCCATAAAAGGTGACAATTTAGGTAAGGAAATGCTGTCGGCACGTCGGTTTGAGAAAACCCCGTTAAAATTTCTGACAAACTCATTAAATTTCGACCGGGTTCACATCGGGTTAGTTATTCTCTTAAGTTTTAACCTTGTCCCGTCTTCGCATCCTCATTAATCTCGTCATAAACACGTTCCCAGTCGAAATATCCGGTTGATCTGGACGTGCGACTAAAAGACGACTTAATTAGCGATACTGGTTCGATTGGGCGAACGTTTCCTGAAAGATTGGAACGAATCGCACACTTAATTAACGGACAATCGACTCAAATATAGTTCATGTCTTTATTATGTCTTTGTATGTATATTAAGCCACTCTCGTCTATGAAGTTAGCGAAACTATTGAATATAGTAATTTCCCTGCTTTGAGTCATCTGTAATTCCGGGTTTCCATTCTCGATAACTGAATAGTTAGAGTGTACATGTGCAAAGGATGAAATTGCTGATGCATCGTCTAAATGACTTTGGTCCTCGATGACCCGTTCCTAATGACTTATACGAGAGTTTCCGTGTCAGATTGGGCACAAACGATGCATACACTGATTCTGATCTCTTTTTGATGCATCGGGACTTCGATTACATCTCCAGTTTATGAACATGGGGTCTTAGTAGATTTAATATTTATTGATGTTCACAATCGTTTAACTGCAGTAAAAATAAATTAAAGAAAAAAAGATTAAAGGAATAAAAGTTGGTGTAAAACAAATAAATATTTTTATGGACTAACTCAATTAAATAGTTTTTACGTATGTTGTATTATATATAATAGAAACAATATTTTTTTAGAAAGACTAAACAACAACAAAAATTGAAAGGCATCATTAAAATTTTGAAACATATACCGCCATGCCTCCAAGAAAAACGACAATCTAGAACTTTAAACACTGACTAATTACAACCGATAGAAACCAGACTCGAACTAATTTGTTGATGGGTTTTATAAATAAATCAGATCCATTTGCATCTGTCCAATTTGAAATTGATCAAGCGCACTGAATCATATTTATTTTCATTCACAATCTTTTCAGGAACCATTTATAAATAAGTTTTATTTAATCCATCATTATCAGTAACTTAATGTGTAAATGATGTTAATTATTTTTGTAGGTCTAAAACTGTAACGGAAAGTTGATGATAAATTAAAGAATGATAAATAGATGTACAATTTTGTCAAGATTGATTACTTTAATTGTGAGATGCGAAAAGGACAGGAACTAAACGAGTCAATTCGTTATCTGGTAAGTCCATTTCGGCGGCGATTATTCCGGAGTCCGGATTCCGCACACACCGAGTTTATCGGATCTGGAACCGCTTCCGTAGACCGGATCAACGGCGGAGTTTGCTTAATGCTCCCTCCGTTTCCTCTTATGATCGGCCATAAAGATGTTATAGTAGGTATCCGATGCGATATGAAGATAATTGAAAGATTGTTCGAATTTGACGGGATTCCGAAATTACGGTCCACTTGAATTGCTAATAAAATTGGAAAAAATGGAAAAGGAAAATAAATTCATTAGAATAAAAATTATACATTTTCTTAATTTTTTAATATTATAGAGATTTATTTGTAAAATGTATTTTTTTCTTGTTTTTATATTTTATAATATACATAGATTTTTATAGTGTTTATATTTTAATAACATATCTATTATTTACAATTTTTTCTTTGTTTAAATTATCCAATAAAATAATTTTTGTATTTAACATTTATGAAACTTTTATATATTATGTGTATTGATATTTTACAAGTTTTCATAATAATTTTTACAACTACTCTTTTTACCAAATTACTAATTTATGATGTGTCTTTTTAATTAAGATCAATATTACATTTATTAATGTTTTGTAATATTTTCAGTATACATCGACCCTAGAAAGGTATCGGTTTCATAATTTCAGGAAATGTTGGTACTCATAAGATACTTCGATGCTGCAAGTGTCAGATCTTTATCTGTTATCTAAATACCGGATATGTTTTGGGGCATGATTCTAAGAAAAAAAATAAGAGCTATATCTGTTCAGAAGTACCTTAAAAAACGAATTTATTTTCTTAATTTTGATTTTAACCATGTTACGATAACGATAAAAATGTGATTTCGATGAAATTATGAGCTTCAGGCATTTTTTACACATTGAAAAAAATTAAAATAAGTTTTTTTGCTCAAACGCCGATTTCTTTTTATGATTTAACTCTTGAAATAATAAAATACCGAACTTTAAAGTTAAAGGAAATTTTCATTAGTTAAATCATAAAAAAATCGACTTTTGAGCAAAAAGCCGATTATTAATTTTTTTTCAATGTGACGTACCGTTTTGAAAAATTTACGAAACTCATAATTTCATGAATGATGAATTCAAAAAAAAAAAATAGTTTCATATTTTTATCGTTAACGTAACGGGGTTAAAAATCAAAATTAAGAAAATAGCCTGAGAGTGCTGAGAATAACAATTTTTACTGATTTTCAGTATTTTTTTATTTAATCAGAAATGGTAATAGATAAAGATCTGAAAGTTGCAGCATCGAAGTATCTTATGAGTACCAACATTTCCTGAAATTATGAGTCCGTATCGGGCTCTCTGGGGGTGATCGGTATTCTTATCCACCCCTGGCCTTTATAAAATGTAATATATTTTTTTGTTTTATTCTAGTATCAGATTTTTAATGTCTTTTATATTTATTAATATAACTTCCAATGTCACCAACTTTTTTCCTGTTTAGTAAAATTAATAATTTTTTTATACTGTTTTCTACGCCATTTATAATTTTCACAAATTTCCATTTCTGGGATGTGTATTTTGGATTAAGGGCAATATTATAATGAATAATATTTTTAATATTTTTAAAATTTTGTATTTAGCTTTAAAAATTTATTAGTAACATTCATTTTTTTCTATCACATCTTTTTCGCATTGTCACAATTTTTAGATAAGATCAGATTTTTTTTATATTTTATTCTTTTTTCATGTTAATAATTCTCTAATTTTAATAATAATAATACATAAATAAAATTTTTAACTAATTTTAAATTAAATTGTATTGAAAATTATAAAATTTTTCAATTACTGTTTTGCTCCACCATTTATAATTTTCACAAATTACCATTTCTGGTATGTGTATTTTGAATTAAGGTCAATATTATGATGAGTAATATTTTTAAAATTTTGTTTTTAGTTTGAAAAATTTTACGGTTTTTAAAATTTCTTAAATTTGTTACTAATATTTACTTTTTTGTATCACTTCTTTTTCGCATTGTCACAATTTTTAGATAAAATTAGATTTTTTTTATATTTTATTCTTTTTTCATGTTAATAATTCTCTAATTTTAATAATAATAATACATAAATACAATTTTTAACTCATTTTAAATTAAATTGTATTGAAAATTAAAAAATTTTTCAATTACTGGTTTGCTCCACCATTTATAATTTTCACAAATTACCATTTCTGGTATGTGTATTTTGAATTAAGGTCAATATTATGATGAATAATATTTTTAAAATTTTGTGTTTAGTTTGAAAAATTGTACGGTTTTTAAAATTTCTTAAATTTGTTACTAATATTTACTTTTTTTTATCACTTGTTTTTCGCATTGCCACAATTTTTAGATAAGATTAGATTTTTTTTATATTTTATTCTTTTTTCATGCTAATAATTCTCTAGTTTTAAATTAAATTGTATTGAAAATTAAAAAATTTTTCAATTACTGTTTTGCTCCACCATTTATAATTTTTACAAATTACCATTTCTGGTATGTGTATTTTGAATTAAGGTCAATATTATGATGAATAATATTTTTAAAATTTTGTGTTTAGTTTGAAAAATTTTACGGTTTTTAAAATTTCTTAAATTTGTTACTAATATTTACTTTTTTGTATCACTTCTTTTTCGCATTGTCACAATTTTTAGATAAGATTAGATTTTTTTTATATTTTATTCTTTTTTCATGTTAATAATTCTCTAATTTTAATAATAATAATACATAAATACAATTTTTAACTAATTTTAAATTAAATTGTATTGAAAATTAAAAAATTTTTCAATTACTGGTTTGCTCCACCATTTAAAATTTTCACAAATTACCATTTCTGGTATGTGTATTTTGAATTAAGGTCAATATTATGATGAATAATATTTTTAAAATTTTGTTTTTAGTTTGAAAAATTTTACGGTTTTTAAAATTTCTTAAATTTGTTACTAATATTTACTTTTTTGTATCACTTCTTTTTCGCATTGTCACAATTTTTAGATAAGATTAGATTTTTTTTATATTTTATTCTTTTTTCATGTTAATAATTCTCTAATTTTAAATTAAATTGTATTGAAAATTAAAAAATTTTTCAATTACTGTTTTGCTTCACCATTTATAATTTTCACAAATTACCATTTCTGATATGTGTATTTTGAATTAAGGTCAATATTATGATGAATAATATTTTTAAAATTTTGTGTTTAGTTTGAAAAATTTTACGGTTTTTAAAATTTCTTAAATTTGTTACTAATATTTACTTTTTTATATCACTTCTTTTTCGCATTGTCACAATTTTTAGATAAGATTAGATTTTTTTTATATTTTATTCTTTTTTCATGTTAATAATTCTCTAATTTTAATAATAATAATACATAAATACAATTTTTAACTCATTTTAAATTAAATTGTATTGAAAATTAAAAAATTTTTCAATTACTGGTTTGCTCCACCATTTAAAATTTTCACAAATTACCATTTCTGGTATGTGTATTTTGAATTAAGGTCAATATTATGATGAATAATATTTTTAAAATTTTGTGTTTAGTTTGAAAAATTTTACGGTTTTTAAAATTTCTTAAATTTGTTACTAATATTTACTTTTTTGTATCACTTCTTTTTCGCATTGTCACAATTTTTAGATAAGATTAGATT
This sequence comes from Aethina tumida, assembly GCF_024364675.1. Classification (NCBI taxonomy): domain Eukaryota; kingdom Metazoa; phylum Arthropoda; class Insecta; order Coleoptera; family Nitidulidae; genus Aethina; species Aethina tumida. Next base: position 13,156,883 of record NC_065437.1, on the reverse strand, counting down.
TTTTTATATTTTATTCTTTTTTCATGTTAATAATTCTCTAATTTTAAATTAAATTGTATTGAAAATTAAAAAATTTTTCAATTACTGTTTTGCTTCACCATTTATAATTTTCACAAATTACCATTTCTGATATGTGTATTTTGAATTAAGGTCAATATTATGATGAATAATATTTTTAAAATTTTGTGTTTAGTTTGAAAAATTTTACGGTTTTTAAAATTTCTTAAATTTGTTACTAATATTTACTTTTTTGTATCACTTCTTTTTCGCATTGTCACAATTTTTAGATAAGATTAGATTTTTTTTATATTTTATTCTTTTTTCATGTTAATAATTCTCTAATTTTAATAATAATAATACATAAATACAATTTTTAACTAATTTTAAATTAAATTGTATTGAAAATTAAAAATTTTTTCAATTACTGTTTTGCTCCACCATTTATAATTTTCACAAATTACCATTTCTGGTATGTGTATTTTGAATTAAGGTCAATATTATGATGAATAATATTTTTAAAATTTTGTATTTAATTTGAAAAATTGTACGGTTTTTAAAATTTCTTAAATTTGTTACTAATATTTACTTTTTTGTATCACTTGTTTTTCGCATTGCTACAATTTTTAGATAAGATTAGATTTTTTTTATATTTTATTCTTTTTTCATGTTAATAATTCTCTAATTTTAAATTAAATTGTATTGAAAATTAAAAAATTTGTCAATTACTGTTTTGCTTCACCATTTATAATTTTCACAAATTACCATTTCTGATATGTGTATTTTGAATTAAGGTCAATATTATGATGAATAATATTTTTAAAATGTTGTGTTTAGTTTGAAAAATTTTACGATTTTTAAAATTTCTTAAATTTGTTACTAATATTTACTTTTTTGTATCACTTCTTTTTCGCATTGTCACAATTTTTAGATAAAATTAGATTTTTTTTATATTTTATTCTTTTTTCATGTTAATAATTCTCTAATTTTAATAATAATAATACATAAATACAATTTTTAACTCATTTTAAATTAAATTGTATTGAAAATTAAAAAATTTTTCAATTACTGGTTTGCTCCACCATTTATAATTTTCACAAATTACCATTTCTGGTATGTGTATTTTGAATTAAGGTCAATATTATGATGAATAATATTTTTAAAATTTTGTGTTTAGTTTGAAAAATTGTACGGTTTTTAAAATTTCTTAAATTTGTTACTAATATTTACTTTTTTTTATCACTTGTTTTTCGCATTGCCACAATTTTTAGATAAGATTAGATTTTTTTTATATTTTATTCTTTTTTCATGCTAATAATTCTCTAGTTTTAAATTAAATTGTATTGAAAATTAAAAAATTTTTCAATTACTGTTTTGCTCCACCATTTATAATTTTTACAAATTACCATTTCTGGTATGTGTATTTTGAATTAAGGTCAATATTATGATGAATAATATTTTTAAAATTTTGTGTTTAGTTTGAAAAATTTTACGGTTTTTAAAATTTCTTAAATTTGTTACTAATATTTACTTTTTTGTATCACTTCTTTTTCGCATTGTCACAATTTTTAGATAAGATTAGATTTTTTTTATATTTTATTCTTTTTTCATGTTAATAATTCTCTAATTTTAATAATAATAATACATAAATACAATTTTTAACTAATTTTAAATTAAATTGTATTGAAAATTAAAAAATTTTTCAATTACTGGTTTGCTCCACCATTTAAAATTTTCACAAATTACCATTTCTGGTATGTGTATTTTGAATTAAGGTCAATATTATGATGAATAATATTTTTAAAATTTTGTTTTTAGTTTGAAAAATTTTACGGTTTTTAAAATTTCTTAAATTTGTTACTAATATTTACTTTTTTGTATCACTTCTTTTTCGCATTGTCACAATTTTTAGATAAGATTAGATTTTTTTTATATTTTATTCTTTTTTCATGTTAATAATTCTCTAATTTTAATAATAATTATACATAAATACAATTTTTAACTAATTTTAAATTAAATTGTATTGAAAATTAAAAAATTTTTCAATTACTGTTTTTCTCCGCCATTTATAATTTTCACAAATTACCATTTCTGGTATGTGTGTTTTGGATTAAGGTCAAGTTTAGTTTTAAAAATTTTACGATTTTTAAAATTTCTTAAATTTTTTAGTAATATTTACTTTTTTCTATCACCTCTTTTTTCAAATTGTCACAATTTTTAGATCAGAGTTTTTTAAATTTTATTCTTTTTTAATGTTAATAATTCTCTAAATTTAATAATAATACGTAAATACAATTTTTAACTAATTTTAAAAGAAATTGTATTGAAAATTATAAAATTTATCAATTACTGTTTTTCTCTGCCACTTATAATTTTCACAAATTACCATTTCTGGTATGTGTGTTTTGGATTAAGGTCAAGTTTAGTTTTAAAAATTTTACGATTTTTAAAATTTCTTAAATTTTTTAGTAATATTTATTTTTTTCTATCACCTCTTTTTTCAAATTGTCACAATTTTTAGATCAGAGTTTTTTAAATTTTATTCTTTTTTAATGTTAATAATTCTCTAATTTTAATAACACATAAATTCAATTTTTAATTAACTTTAATTTAAATTGTATTAAAAATTATAAAATTAATAACTAATTAAAATTAAATTAGTAGAATTATTTATTAATATAGGCGAAACATTGTCAACAATTTGCTGTTTACCATATTAGCGAATGGGGGGCATGCGTAATGTAAATGTAATATCGGTCTCGGTTAATAATTTCGTTTGAACATTGGCAGATTCACGCATCCAACGAACCGTTTGTCTGTCCGGCTCGCAAATTATTAGCGTTTGTTGCGAAACTAATTTGGTCGCGTTCTGCATTAGGAACACACACAATAATGGAAGGACGCAACTTTAAATTGACAATGATCCACGCGCACACGTGCACAAGTGCGTCTTAGTTTCCAGTGGGTCCATTGTTCGTTCGGATCTCGAGTGGTAAACTCGGCCAATGAAGAATCAATCCCGGAATTAATCAATAACCACTCGTTTCACCCGTTCCGTAAGCGTGCATTTTAAAACTGACAGTCCATTTTTTTCCCATCCCATCTCGTCCATTATCAATTACCCCCTTTTGTGCCCAGTATCCTAAGAAAACGTCGCTCGCATGTGTGCGTGAGTGTGTTCGTTCCCTTTCGTTAAAATAAATCCCCGTCGAGTTTGCCAACTACACCGAAACTTTTTCCATTTCGCAGAGTGCCGCAAAAAATCGGGTCTCTGCATACGACGTGGTTACGTTCAGGTGTGGCGGGCAAAAACACGACGGCAATTAGTCGAATTGTTGTTCGGGCACGTCCCACCTATCGGGGAATTCGACGACTGCTCCTGAAAGATCCCCAGACTATCCCAAGACAACGCTAAATAATTGATTTACTTAATTAACTGCGAAACAAGCCGGGATCTGTTTCAGTCATCTCGGATTTTCCCCGAATCCTGCAATTAAACGGTTCCGTGAAGTTCGCCCAAAGATTCGGGAATGGTTCGTTTTAATTTTTTGCGCGGCAACTTTACATAAATCGCATTATTTTAAAAGAAAATTAATTAATCAACCCTTTTAATTTGATTATATCGATTGGAACAAGTCGAAAAAGGCAAATCACCGTTCGTTTGTAATTTTTCACGCGGACAATATCAATAAATCCCCATTGGAGTATTTCGCAAATACGATTTTTAAACCAATTCGGCTTTTTCGTGTGGTTTTTTTTGCCATAAACCGAAATATGACCGATAAATATGCGAGTCATTCGCCGATTTCCATAGATAAAAGGTGGGACGAATTCTGGCGTCGCGGCGCGTCGCAGAAATGAATAAATTCCCGATTGGCACGTCCACTGGCTGCATCATATCGCAGGCATTGTGAAATATTCATGTTTTATTCCCGTTCAATCTCGGCGAGTGCATTTGCCAGAAAAGGTTATAAACCTCTTTTCCGTCGGTGCGGTGAGGTGCGGTGCATTTTTCAATTTATCGATGCCATACTACACCTATGGATAGGTACGTAGCGAGTAGATGAATTCGAACGTTTTACGGGTTTACGTGTTGATGGATGGGAAATGTTTAACTTGAGTCTTTTCATTTATAATGTACCTACTTTCATAAAATGGAAATTTTACATCGAGTTGAAATTACGTTGTAGACAATTACCCTACTTTAAAGATTGAAAAAAATCTACTATAATATTCTTATAAATTAAATATGCAAGGTGTCCCAGAATATATGGGTAATCTTTCGAATTCAGATAGAACACATAAAAATAATAGGGCAAGTTCCTATAATTTTGAAGCGAAAAGCCGCTTTGGGCACTTTTTGTTGGGGGAAAATCTTATGGGTTCGCGTCACCAACATGCTCGTCCTTCTTTTGTTAATAAATTCAGACAAAAGAAAAAAGTTGATGATTTGGCTGGTAACCTCGGTTAGTAGACCAACAAACTATGTGTCTGCCGGCGTTTCAAGAAGTACCCGAAAACTAGACCTTAAGAATAAAATCCCAGAACTAGAGGGAGTGTTACAGATGTACATTTGAGAGCATTTTGAAATCAGGTAAAATTTTACTAATGCAGTGGTTTCGTTAAAGGCCTCCAGCTAAGCCGGAAATGAGTTTGACGCTAATATCTATCACTGTTTTGAAAGTGGAGAGTTCATAGAGGAGAATGCTGTCTGAAAGGAATCTCTATATAGAAATATTCGAAATTTTCAGGATCATCTTTATTTCTGATGTACTTTCAAGGAAAAAATATACGCCCAATTCTCTTACCATACCAAATATCATGTGAGTAAGTTTAGAAGATGAATTTCCCAAATAATCGTTCAAGATCAGTATTGAAATCCAGTGATTGGTTGTACATATTTTGGTTCCAATTACAATCGAAGGAGGGATGTATAATAAACAAAAGTAAAACATACTTGTTTTTTATACCATCAACAAAAGTATGTTATCTGAAAATTAGCCTTTCCTAGCAAATAATAATAGATAGTTTTAGAAGTGAAAACTTCTTTAACAACCATTCAATTTCACTCATAAGATATACATAGCACTATTCGTCAGTTGTATATCTACAGATATACTAATATAAGCATGTCGGTGACGCGAACCCATAAGATTTTCACCTACCAAAAAGTGCCCAACGTGGCTAAAGAAGTTTTCACTTCAAAAATCAGAATGTTCATTTCCCTTTAATTTGAATGTTTGTTTATCCGAATTGATCACGTAGGTCTTTAGTTAAACTCAAAAATTTCGGTACCACTCCGATGATTTTCGTATTTAGTGTGCCACAATTTACAGGGATAGTTGTAGTGGGATATGAAATACAAAATGACTCTAAACTAGTTTTGTATACGACACTAGAAAAGTTTTTAAAACAAATTGCATAATATATTTTATATATAAGAAGAAATATTGAGTTAACTGCACTCAGTTAAGAACCAACATCGATCTAACTTCAGCACGTAAGCTAACTACAATCCTCTTTAAATGTATACTTCAACTTAACCTTAAATGCACAAAGCCGCAACTTGTCAACGTGCATTGAAAATTTCACTTTGCGTCTTAGGAATATGTATGATAAATTGTGTTCTAAATGTGGAAATAGAAAACAAAAATAATTAGTTTTAAGCTATAGATTTCAAAAAAATTTTTTATGGAAAACAAATTTTACAGACTAACATTTTTCATAGAATTCGAAAATGTGTGATTTTTTAAAACGATATAATAGATAATGAAATTCATGACAAACAGTTTCGGAAGTTGAAAGGGTACTCAATAAATGTTACAACATATAACATTAAAAATTCTATATCAATATATAATATATGATTTTATAGGTGACATCATTACCAGCAAAAATTCTGCAGAAGATGAAATTGCTAATGAGTCAAATGAGTAAGCTTGAGGAAAAATCTGATACTGAAGAAAATATAAGGACCAGTAAACAAATTTTTGAAGTGTTTAAGACCTTTAAATTAGGTTTAGAATGAAGATATTACGGATTACTTTTTAATTAACTTTTTAAATTAAATATTTTCAATATTTTAGCCAAGTTAAATTTGACTGATGAAATATTTTATTCATTAATATTTAATCATATAAAAACATATTTTCTTGTCTAAACTACCCTACTGTTTGTTTTCATCTCTTATTCAAATATTGATGAAAACATTTCAATTACATAATTGATTATCCAATAGTTGAGTTCTTCATCTAGTTTTCGAGTAGCCGGAACTCGAGACTGTAATTTGAATTTGAAATGAACGTAATTAATGGGTTCGAATAGGAGTGCCGCACTAAACACTTTATTAAGATGAGAATCTGACCGATTAGACGCTTTTACCCCGTCCCACGGTTTTCCATCGATATGCAGTGCAGAGTCTGACCCCTTTATCCCTGTCTCCTGACAAGGCTTCTTCCCGGAAGAAAAACAGGAAACAATTTATCGATGAGGAAGATTTAGATTAATGTGATATTAATCTCTCAGTTTTATGTAAACAATTTGTAAATTAAATTTTGTTTTGCCCTCTGTTTCATTTCGAATAAAAACTAAATTGTTTCCATTTAAGTCTAAATTGATGTACCATATAAAGCACATTGTTGTAATTTAGATTTACATAACATCGACGTGACTAAATTGTACACCGTATTGAAATTATTAATTACTAATTTGTGTGCCCTCATATTTTTAACTGGTGGTGTTTTTGACACGAGCATACATTCATATTATAATTACAGATAGGACATTTTTAATTTTCCCCATAATTAATTTCTGCGGGTGATAAAATGAATGTAATAAATATTATAATAATGTAATATTTAAACTGTGTCGATAGATCCGATTTGACGTTAATGTAATGGTATTATATTTAAATATTGAATTATCGTTTACTAATAAGTCTAACAATAAATGGAATTTGTTTGTATAAATTAACAGCTTTTGTGGTCGACAATTTAATTTGTATGTCGGGGCACTATAACGCACTAAATTCAGTTTAATTTATCAAAAAACTAATTGGACACAACCTGCATAAAATAATATTTATTATTATTAATTGCATTTACGTAAATGTGACAATCATAACTGAAAATATCTTTATTGATCTGCAGTTTACATATTATGAAATTTAAAATATTTACATTGTCAAATTAACTTCGCATATAATTGTTCTATAGATTTTGAATTTTTTTTTTTTTAATTTTCGGACTTCCGACATTTTTCAATACTGAGATCGATCGATTTGACTGTAAAATTAGTCCGATAATAAAAAATTCGAAAATATAAAAAAAATTATAGGAAAATCTTAGGGAGAGGTGAAAAGTAAAATGTCTGTATACCGGTGTAATCAATAAACATTTTAATTAAAAAAACGTCTTCACATTTTCAAATCAAGTATCCGAATATAATACGATAAAAAATTATTAATATCAGTCACAAGTTCGCCAGCTAAGATTGCTGAAAACAAAGTGGAAATGTGTTTGCCGCTTCGGCGGCGTTAGGAATTACTTGCGCCTCTGTTGCGCGACGTCGCAGGATGAAAAAATGTGAAGGGGAAAAGCTCCACCGTAATTTATTCGTTCCCATTTCGGCGCCGAGGATGTGTATCATTTTTACGGGCCAATACCTGTTACCTGTTCGTTTAAAATATCGTCAATGTCGTAAATAATTCGTCGCCCTTTATGCAGATTATGCACCCCTTAAAATTACCGAAATCTTGCGGAAAAAGGGTTGGAAATCGTTTCGGCAATAAAAATGATGGAGTGTTGTTTTAAATGGTCCTAAATCCAGTCGGTGTGAAATTTATTTTGCTACAAATGAAACGGTTTTAGTATTAATATTTGCTTTGGTCTCGTAAATTTCCTTTTATACGATGGTTTTTTGAATTTATTGCAAGGTGAATCTAGTCCATTATCGGATTATGCTGGAAATAAATATTTTGTGTACAATTTATTTTATAAATTGCCCAAATTCCGCACAATAATGCTGGAATATTTTTGTTATTTAAGTCTGACTGATTACAAGACAAATTTTTAATTGTTGGCAATAAAATCTGCATTCAAAGATACATTTTTTGCGTGCGTTGTTCACAACAATCAACAGACAGAAGTGCCCCAAGGGGCCGATAATTATCCTCGGGTTTTATTCCGGAGCTATGGAGTCGAAAAATAATTACAATCGTTAGCGTAAAAAATATACGTAGGTAAGAAGCCACTTAAAATTCTGAATGGGCCGCGTTGAATTAGAAAAAGTGGCGCCATTAATCTGGCTTTTCAAGTGGCTGCGAAATTACGGAGTCAGGTCAAAAGCCACATAATTATCTTTCGCCGAAAAAATAAGAAAAAAACGTTCTTAATATAAAGTTATGCCCGTTTTGCAGTGAGACAATAAGTCATAATCAAAGTGCAAAGGATACAAATTGTCCCTTTCAAAGAGCAGGTCGAAATAACAAAAAACATCGTGGTCCGATTAAAATCTGAATCAAGATGGCTGATTTATCGTCCGGCGATTTACTTGAAACGTTCCGTGTTGTTATCTCTAGATTAAATTATGAATTCGTGTGGCGCATTAACCGAAATATCCGTCAAGTGAGGGCAAATTTAAATTTTGACTGTTGGGAGAACGACAAGAAACACGACGAATTTCGACCGCTAAACCTGGAAAAGCCCGGAGCAATTAAACTAGGCATTGTAATTGAAAAGGGAAAATGAAATTTATATTCAAGCCACACTCACCACCAAATTAGAACACACTCCCTTTAATTGTTTTAGTTACCGGTTAGAATTTACGGATTTGACAGCCCTGCGGAAAAATCTCATTTTTCAAAAGTTTTAACAATACAAAAATTACCAGAACCTTAAAAAAATTAAATTTGAAATTTCATAATGTTTCAATTAAATTTATGAACATCAATTTGGTTTTCACATCTATCACATCAACAATTTTATGCATGTTTATGCGGCTTTTTATTATTTAAATATATTACAGGCTGTACAAGATCATGACAAAATATAAATACAATTTAATTGAAATAACATAACATATACAATCACATTATTTATGGATAGTATTTGCATTTACTTAAATTTCAATGTACTTGATTTTTAACATTATTTTAATTGTTTGTATCATTGTCATCATTAATTTCAATAATACTTAGATTTTTTGTACATTCAATTATTTCATTTGTTCTTAAAAAGATACAATAGGCTTATGGTAACTAAAGTAAGAAATGAAAATGTTTGATTCAAATTTATCAAAGTATCGCGTAAAAGCGGCATCGATTGTCGTTTTATGTTTTGTAGTACTGAGTTTTCGATCATTGGACATATTTAAATAAATTTTTCACTAAATCTATTCAATTTCACGTATAAGATATACACAGCACAATATGTCAACTGTATAGCTACAGATATACTGCTATAAGCATGTCGGTGACGCGAACGCACGAGATTTGACCCATCCAAAAAGTGTGTAAGGCACACAGCACACTGCGCATGCGGCAGTCATGAGCATGTCAATAACGCGAACGCATAATATTTCCCTAGCAAAAAGTGCCCAACGCGGGTAAAGAAGTTTTCACTTCTAAAAATATATTAAATCTATTATTATTTGTTGGGAAAGGCTAATTTTCAGTTTATACACTTTTGTTGACTGTATAAAAAACAAATATATTTTACTTTTGTTTAATAAACATTCCTCCTTCGATTGTAATTGGAACCAAAATATGTACAACCGGTACCTTGATTTCAATACTAATCTTGGACTTGGAAATTTACCTTCTAAACTTACCTTATATATATATATATATATATATATATATATATATATATATATATATTTATCCAACAGGCGTTGTTGAACCCGACATATCTAACAGACAACCTCAGACCCAAGCATTTCTAATGGAAATTTTTGTGTATAAAGACTTAAACTATTAATAAAATAAAAATAACTTTTATGGGGCAAAAAGAGGGGAAAGAAAAAAACTCTTATACTAATTTTTTATATTAAATAATCGCTAGGAGACCCAGTCTAGTAAACATACTTTTCAAGCCCGTTGTATAAAACCTAGGTACTTTACCGACGCTACCAAACCCGACAACGTTGCCTCTTTTCAGGATTGGTTGCATATAAAAATTTTTACTTTTAAATGTATTATAGTGAATTTAAACATCAACGTCGAGGGCATCGTCGTCGCTCTCACGAAAAAACAGGAAAAAGTAACGCTTCATTTTGCATTTAAACAATAAAGAATGTTTTAAATATTTTAATTGCCTAATTTCTTGGTTTAATTTTAATTATTAATATATATTTTCATCCTTTGTAAAAGTTGTTATATTTATATTTTTTATAAAAAACTTCAATCAAAAATGATGCTTATGACACTTTCGAAGAATTTAACAGTGCAGCAAAGCATGTTGTAAGTTGTCTTTTAACCAAAAATATATTATTTCAATATTTAAATCACGAAAAATTGATAACTGACATTTGTCAAGTGCTAATCATTGGTGATATGATATTGCAAATAAACACGGAAAACCAAAATTTTATATATTTTAACTTATGAAAGACAAAATATCATTATTAACCAGAGAGAACGTTTAAGTACACTTTAAGAATTTGAAAAAACTATGAGCATACATGTTAAACAGTTGCCTTTGGAAATGGCAGTAAATCCATGCCGATTTTATTCTCAAAACCAATGCAATCCTATATTGATTTATTACTTGAAATTAGAAAGGGATGAACGGATTTGCAATTATTGGGAAGTTGGCACATAAATCTGTAGCTAAAAATCCAGAACTTTTGACTAGTACCAGATTTAGAAAGTAAATAGCAACAATGTTGCAATTGGCATGAAATTACAGCAAATGGAGCAAATACCAATATTTATATGACATACAAAGAAGACTTATTATCTTTATTTTTCTTTGATTAAATTATTTATCGTTAATTGGCTGAAGGTGAATCGAAAAGCATTCCAAAGAACATGAATAACAAAACAATAAGAAGAGTGAAATTGAAATAATGAATGGTAAAGATATAGAATACGTATTGATAATGAAATTTTAGCAAACAAAGTTCCCCAGTCATCAGGTCGTATGGGGTGGACATGCGATCAAAAGACTAAGGCTCTAGCGTTTTCTAATAAGAATTTCACAGAATAAAAGTTTTTTTGAAGTAGTTGACTGGGTTAGAGTTAAAATATTTATTTATACATATCGAGAAAAGAGAATTATTTTAGAATAAGAAAAAAATTTATTGTTATACTTAATTAAATATTTTATTTTTGTTTTTTACAACAGTAGTGACTATTATATTTATGACACTTTTATGTTTTATTTTAAGAGATGTTTTTCAATAAATTTTTTTCACGCGCTTTTTGATCTAACCTATTAATTTTAATTTAATTTTTAGGCCTTGTTCTGAACTAACTGTACCTAAAAAATATATATTTTAAAAACATAAAATTTTTTGTAGAAAAAATATTGTACTTACTGTGTTGCACTTAAAATACAAATAAAATGTCTGATTCAATGAGATTCAAAGATATTATAATTTTTACCATTGCACTTACTCGTTTATTCTAGGGTTTTTCAATTTAAAAAATACTGTTTTATTTTGACTTGAAATCAAGTACTACTACCATTAATTTGTGTTCTATGCAATATTTATTAAATATGAAATTACCTAATTTCCACAAATCTTCCATTATTTATTTTGAAAATATCAAAGAATTTAACTCAAAAAAAATAATCTTAATATTATTAATTAATTAATTTGATATAAATTAAATAAAATACATGGGGCAAACATAAAAGATGCTGATACAATTTATAGCAAGTTGCTTTGCGACTTATTACTGCCTGGATATGTCTCTATATAGTGCCAATTAACATTTGACAATCATCTAGAGAAAGTTGTTTCAAATTTCTTAGAGACCAGCACGCATTTGTCAAAATCAAATTATTTTATTAAACAGATAACTTAAAACTAAACATATCTGAAAATATTTAAAAAATACTCTAATAACATGTAGATAGAAAAACAATCGGATTTCATGTTTCGAATGGTTAGATTCACTTCACTAAAAGAGAACTCGTAGTATTTAAAACATTATTTTTGTTCAAATGACTTGGGATATATAGCATTTTAAATTTATAATACTTTTTCATATTGTGGACTACATATTTTAATATTTAAATTTATAATAAAGAATATAATAACAATAATAATAATAATATCATGTCGTCATCATCATCATCATCATCAGAACGAAAAAAAATTATAAGTTAGAAATATTGTAAAATATTAATATATAATATTTTAAATAAAGGAGATGTCTAAACAGAATGTTGTAAAATTAGTAGCTTGGCATACCTATACATAGTTGTCAAATTTAGGGTCTGTTAACGTTGATTCCAAAGTCTGGGTCTAATAGCGTACTCGTATAAAATTTTATACTAATTTTACGCCCTCTGCCCTATTCGTCGTTGAACTAAATTCGTATATGTGTAGTTATACAACCGCTTTTCCAAACCCAATCAAAAATTCACCCTGACACCCCTTAGAGGGTGTACATACGAAAACTATTGAGAAAAACAATAATACGTTGTCAGACCCGGAGCCGGGTCTGTTAACGTCAAATTTGGTCTGACAACGTTAATACAATATGTCGAAATGGGTCTGTATAGGCGGTTAAATAAATATATATATATATATATATATATATATATATATATATATATATGTATATATGTATATATATACCTCCATAACTGAAGGCCTTTAACGAAACCACTGCATTAGTAAAATTTTACCCTCTAGTTCCGGGATTATATTCTTAAGGTCTAGTAACCGAGTTTACCAGCCAAATTAACAACTTTTTTCTTTTGTTTATTAACAAAACAAGGACGAGCAACGCGGCTAAATAAGGTTTCACGTCAATAAAATATCATAGAAACCGGACAAAATCTAAAATTTGTGCGCATATTTATTAAATATTACCTTCAGAAAATTTAATTTAAGTCCGGAGATTTTTCCAGGAACTGATAATAATTTATAAAGCCTTAAACCTAGCTGGAATTTATATAAAATGAGTGGTTGATGTTTAATAAGTCGTCAGTAAGAAGAAATTGCTCTCAAATAGATATCCAGCATCTCGATGCGAGTCCCAATCGAATAATGATGTCTGTGCGCGTCCGCCTCGCCTTTAAACTTCGTTAAAATCGAATAATGCCGTTCTATTTCAAATATTTGAGCTCGCCTTTGAATCGCTGGCTCTCTATTAAAATTACAATTTTAATTAGCCAGCGCGTCTTGAATCGCAATGAAATCAGTTTCTTTAATTAAAATATCCGTTTGTTGCGCACACACAAAACGATTAATTCAATTTTCATTACGACGATTAATTGTTGGTATTGACATCAATTTTGGATGTTCGTAAACAATTTGTTCCGGCCTCATTACTTCGATTATTCAAACTTGGATGGAAACCAAATCGTCCGGTCACCTCTGTTTATTCTGTTGTATTTTCTAGGATAAAAGATACACCGATTTTTTCGACTGGAGATTGATGATGTTCGAATTTTCCTACATCAAAAGGAAACGGATATTGTGTATTTTCATTATAAAATACTGACAAAAAGAAACATATATTTTTTAATTAAAGAGCACTGTTTTGTGGTTTATTATGGTTTATTATTTATTATTTATCATGAGTGAATAGTGAATAACAGACTCGTTGTTATAGATTGTTTGTCGATGGCACAAAAACAGGTTTGTTTAATCTAGACTGTGTGTTTTTAATGTAAATTCACTACTTTCTATAAATAGTTGTTTATATTGAAGTTTCCTTCTGGGAATGTTTTAAAAAAATTGAAAAACAGCTTTAATTTAACAAATTGTTTAATTGCATATCTAAATATTTTACTTTGTTCAAATGAACTTCTAACTTATTTTTTCTAGTCGAAAAACAGATTATGCGTAGGAGTGATAAAATTTCCTTTAGCCAAGTAAATCATATTAAAATTACGTATTAAAAAAAATATTCAAGTATAACTAAATATAACTTTCTAACATATAAACATATACAACTGGGAAACAACTTAAAATTATGAAATATGCACTCAGTGGGTTTAAACTAGAACTCTAAAGCAAAAGTGATTTTATATTTATTTTTAAAATAAGTTTATAAATTGGAAAACTAAATTAAGAAAGCTTTATCAATGTGATTTTTTTTTAATTTGATATTGTGAATAAAACTTTGTATGAATGTATTTCCTAAATTTATGATATAACATAGTAATATTTGAACTAAATATTTTTAAATAATTGTTTTTTCTCATGACACGCCTTATTTTTTAAAATTCTCATTTCTTAGGAAAAAGGATCTTTAAGTCCCCTTAAATATTTTTTCTTATTTTTGAAACACGTTTGAATATTTGAATTTCTTAGAACAAATAGATTTAAAAAAAAATATTTTTGACAAAACATTATTTAAATAATTGTAGCTCTAAGAAATTTTCATTTGTCTTGATAAAACTGTACGTTTAAATGTCAATATTATTGTCAGTTATGTTTGATAAAATATAATTGTTTATTAGTGGGTTTAGTTAGGTATTTATTAATATTTCAAAAATATTCAACTAAATAATTTTTTATAACTAACTAAACACCTTTTCGTCATTGATTTCGGTAGCTTTTCAATATAATCGTTGGAAATTTCTTTCGAGTGATTTTGATCTTCGTAGAGGTCTTTCATATTTGACAGACTTTTTGCAGGGATTTTCCGATCAATTTGTTCTCAAAGGTTTTCCATTGGATTGAGGTCTGGGTTTTGTGCTGGCCAAGGTATGACACGTACTCTTTGAGAAGCGAACCATTCTTTAACTAACTTAGACGTATGTTTCGAATCTTTATCGTGCTGGAAGGTTCACCTTAAACTGATGTTACCTTCGTCAAATAGAAGTATATGATTCTAGAGAATGTCACGATAAACAAAACGATCCATTATTCCGTTTAAATTAACTAGTGGGCTCATGCCAAACCCAGAAAAACATACCAAACCATAACGTCTCTTCCACCATACTTCGCAGTGGGTTTGGTGTACTTGGGATTATACTTTTCATTAATTGGTCCTCTCAACTATGAAATACCATCTGCCAAAACTAAAGATAAAGAAAGATATCCGTATATAAATTGAGGTACGAAATGTTTAGACACTTATTAATTATAGAATTAATTTAAATTAAAAAGAATTGATCTTTTAATAAAATGATTATGTTTTTTAATTTGTTGCTCTACATATGAGCGATAGTGTATCTAATAGACATAAAATTAAATAATATTCCAGTTCTTGTATTATTTTTATTAAAAAAAAAAACGCATTTTGGAAATAAACACTTTCTATTTCGTTCATTAATGATGTTCACCTTAATTTTCTTCAAACATTATATTAAAATGTTAACAGTTTTAAAAAATATACAGTGACGTGGAAAACAGTGAAAAAAGGAGAACACCCCCGAGAATTTCCGCCACTGTGTCATTAGGAAAAAAATGTATTACAAAAAATATGAGTAAATTAATAAAGTGCGGTGAAATTATTTAGATTTTGTTGATTATTGGTTTTAATTTTTGAACAGTTAGAAACACATTCAGATTATTTCAGTCTTGTTGAATTTAGGCGAATTATTACGAAAGTTAATTAATTTTTTTACCTAAAGAGAATACAGTCCCTCAAATTTAAATTTTAAAAATTGTTTTTTTTATCATATTCCCGTACCCTTTGGTCCAATTGTTTTTAAATTTGGCATATATTATCCTAAAATACATATCTGCAATCCAATGTAATAAACTTTTACAATAATACTCTGAGAATACTCTGAAGCATTCCCCTTTTTTTTTTGATCCACCTTCAACGTCACTAAATATTTTTTAAAACTAATGAGTTTTTTGTATTCTAAATTTCAAAATTTTATTTACAATTTCTTCATTATTAAATGTGGTCTATTTGCTCCCAACTTTTGATAACAGAAACACCTTATTAATATTAATATAGGATAATTTTAATTAATATTACATTTGCAACAATATATTCACAAACAATGTAAATTATTATTTTCCAATTGAACAATAGTGAAACAAAAGTGTATTATATAAATAAATAATTCTTTATTAAATAGTTTAATATATTTGTAATGAATAACATGAATAGGAAAATATTTTGATATAAAAACTAATAGAAAATCAAGCTCGAGATAATTTCAAAAAATTGGAAAACTATAAAATCCATTTTTATTACTTGTTAAAAAATTAATAAAATAAAAGTACTCTTAGTAATTTGCATAAATGTATTTGTACGTTTCATGCGTCCATGCGTTTTCAAATTCATTATGTTAAAAATCTGCGCGACACCCTATTGAATATAAAATGACAAATAAATTTTACATATACCGACACACACATCGGAAAATATTTAAATATTAATTTATAAACATGTATTCCATACTCTAATTCATTTTAAAATGTGCAAACATTATATTATCGTCGGCACCAAAACCGTTTACGTTACCCAACACTTTTTCCATCGCCAGTCGAAATCACAATCGAAGGAAATAATTCGATTTTCGTCAGTCACATAAATTGAAGCGGGGCGCCGAAAAAACCGGGACGAAATCGTTCCACGGTGCGACGCACAAAACGAACGCAGGCGTTTGGCAGCTCGCTAATCAAAAACTCTTGACCGCGATAAACGAAGGCATTCATTTTCTCAGCTTCGACTTTTTCACTCCCCCGCTTTCTCGACTCCAATTCCCCGTCCCGTCCGTTGTCCCAGCGCGAATCAATTTCGCTTCGTTGTTATATTTCTAAGCCGAAATAAATAATTAGCGGCGGCGAAGCTTCGCAGAGTTTCGCAGCCGCATCGAAGCTGAAAAGCGTCGAGCGATGTGGACGCTTGCGGCGGTTTTAATTAATTTTTCCTTCCACTTGTTGTTTGTTTTTCTTTAATTGTTTTCAGTAACGATTTAAAAATAAATATCGTAAAAATGACAAGCGATTAATGACCACACGCCGTCGATAAAATAAACAGTGGTACGTGTCACAAATAAAACTCACCTGTGTTTTTAAAATGCGACGGGGATCGATCTGAAAACAAATAAATAAATCAGTACACGTATAAAGAAGTAGGTTTTCGGTCGGCGCATATTTCAGCCAGTTTTTCAAACACGGATTTTGACAAATAGCATTTTTTCGGTCGCGCACATAAATTAAATCGTTTCGCGCGACCAAAACCTGCAATTCGCGATATTGCCGGCCGCGTTTGGAATTTTGCCACGACCCAAAAATTTATTTTCATACGGAATTCTGTTTGTGTTTGGGGAAATGTTTATGTTCAAAAAACGCGGAAAAAACTCTAAACCAAATAAGTGCACAAAATAAATAATTACTGTTTTTTATTAAAACTGTTATTTTCACGTTGAATTAAATTAAATGTTGACACAATTTCGTAATTTAAAGTGCATTTACACATTTTCCGAAAGACGCGATATTATATTTGATATTATCGCAAAACCTCGGGAGGATCATTAAACAAATAATAGTAACAGCTTTTACCTTTCCCGAGCCTTTTCTCGCCATTAAAGCTAATACAAGTGATGAATTGCCGTGAAAGTCGTCGCATGGATGTAATGGAATATTTAATTTTATTAAATTCTATTTCGTAAAATCCGCAGCTTTTAAATTATCCGAACAACAGTCTCGACTTCAGAATTGAATTTATTATGTTTGTAAAATGGTGCAATGTAAAAAGTCTCTTTGTTTATAAAAACGTTTTAGATTTAATTTTAATAAAACGCCTGTCGTGGTTGTCAGATTTATTATTTAAATTGACATTTTATATTTTTATGTAATTTTTTTTGCGGTATTGGGTAGCTTTTGTTTTAACAAAAAATTTATATTTTTTTACGAATCTAAATTATTATTTTCAATACACTTTGTATGATTACTGAGAATATTCATAATTCTGAATAGGTAAGGTTTTTTCTATAAAGTCTACATTTCGATTTATTTGAGGTTTTTGCTAGGGGAAAATCTTATGGGTTCGCGTCACCGACATGTTCATAATTGACGCACGCGTCTTAGATACTTTTTGGATGAAATCTGGTGCATTCGCGTCACCGACTTGCTTACAGTAGTATATCTGTAACTATACAACTGACGTATAATGCTTTGTATATCTTATAAGTGAAATTGAATGGATTTAGAGAAAAGTTCAATGTGTATAAACTGTGCATTGTTGAAATAGTGTTAAATATCAAGTACATTGAAATTTAAGTAAATACAAATTATCCATACATAATATGATTGTATATTAATTGTTAATTCACTTGAATTGTATTTATATTTTGTCATGATCTTGTACACCCCGTAACCAAATAAACATGAATATAATTGTTCCTCGGAGTGTCAATAGATGTAAAAACCAGATTGATGTTGATAATATTAATTCATACATTACGGAATATCAAATTTTAATACTAAAAGTTCAATTTTTATGTCAAAACATAAATGTTTTATTTAGAATTATTAATTGACACTACATCTCCAAATTTAAAACCACAAATTACAATTAGTTCAATTAGAAGGTTTCCTTCAAATATGACTTCTTATATTTCTTTAGCGATGGAAATCTTCGATGGAAAAAAAATTGGAACTTGTTCTTCCTTTCCTAAAGTCAACCATTTCGACTGTAATAACATTTTTGTCACCATATGAACGTTGATGTACGCCATGCTACAACCCGCAATTGTTTTGAAAAAGCTGGTCCGATTATTAATTTTTTTAAGACGATGAAATTCCACAAATAATTTCGGAAACTGATGTGTCATTCACTAAATGCTTGGATGTATATTTAAGATCAAACAGTGGGCAATTTTGTAAATTTTGATGTGAGTTTCATTAACTGAGTGATACATAAGAAATTTTGAAGGAGAACCCTTCTAGAAAGAAAATTGTATATATGTTTGAAATCATTAAATTACTTTTAACCATGAATCTTAACATATGTAAATAATAATAAAGCATTTACAAACCTGTGCATGCATTTTATTTTATTATCAATAAAATCTCGAAGGATATTATTCTATTCTTCAACCGGAGATTGTAGTAGGTCTGTAATACTCATGGGAGGACTTAAACGGCGCCTAATTAATTCGCTTAAGTAATTCAATACATGCTCAATTGGGTTCATATCCGGAGATATGATATGAATGTCACTTTCTCTAAGAACGTTCCGGACCGTTTGGGTTCGATGTGGGCGTACATTGTCATCCATAAATACGAAATTCATAAGTAATAAATTATTTGCATTTTTGGTGCATTTCAATATTTTAACACAATTTAATTTAATTATATCATCATATCATATATCATACTTAAGTATGTGTTTTATTTTTATTTATTTATTTGAGTTTTTTAAGCAATAAACAATTTTTAAGAAATGATATCTTAAAATAAATTCGAATTACGAAGTTTCGATTAAATTCTCGTTTCTACAGACACGTCGCGTCATTTTAACGTTGTCATACATATATTTTTTTTGGTTTTCGGTGATTCTTGAACAGAGCATTTGTTTTCATTAGACGGTTAATTAGAGCCCGATTGTCTCGTCCCGTTCGTATTTCGGTTCTAATGAAATTTCTATCAAATATCCGTCGTTTACGTCTCGTCCCGTTTCTTCCATCGTGAATTAATAAAACGATGGAGGCTAGAAAGACGTCCGACAACCGTTAAAGAACAATTATTAACAACGCCGGCGTGAAAAAGTTGCCTTTAATTACCATTAGGAAAATCTAATAAACTGTCTTGTTTAAACCGTTATTGTCTTAGTCTGGGTCCTTTTATACGTTCGGACCCTTTGCAATTTACATTGAATTTCGTTTGTTGAAGTTTATGAGAGAAAATTTTAATTTATTGTATGGAATAATAAAGGACAAATTAGTAACGTCTTTTTCAAAAATAAAATTCTTTGTTTTAATGCAGATCCTCCAAAAATAAACAAGGTAAATTTCAATAAACAGGAAAATTTAATATCCTGCTGTACTACGTTAATATCGTTTAAATAAATGCACAATACTAATTACATAATTAACAAATAAAATAACATGTGCTGTTGAATTGTAATTTCACTAAATTCCTATCTTGTTTTAAATTTGTCTGTAGTAATTATAATTGATAATTGTTTCCGATTCAATTTACAAGCAGACTATAGAACTACTGGCATTTGTAAAATTAATTTAACTCGCACAACAATTTTATCATAACTTGGATCGTAAATACATGTATTTATTTTACAAATAGTCTTCAGTTTATATAGTTTTTGATCGATGAGCGGCACCCGGCCAGTTAACATGCTGAATTAAAATTTTCTCAATCGAAATTGGTTTTCTAATCAAGCGATTGATTATTATGAGAAAAGCGGAGCGTGTCAACAATTCACGGCCATTCATTCATATCGGGAGAAATATTACCTTGATTTGTGTACAATTACTGCCACAGAGAACATTATTTATTGTCGTTACGAAATAAATGTTCATTCGATCTTTAATACAATGATAGGATATTAGGTTTTCAAGACAATGATGAACCCCGTAAAAAAAACTGCCTATAGTTAGAAAAATAAGATATTTTATTAAAAAAAGGAACAAAAAGGTGGGGTTGTTTTTTGTCACAAACGGGGTCAATGTTGCTCATCTTTAATCTTCGTTCAGCAGTCGATTCTTTTATGAGTCTATTGTCACATACAGGTTGTTATTGTTATAGTAACTTTTTAAAATATTAAATATTATAGCTATAACTGATCTCTTTAATTTGAACTAATGTTATTTTATATTCTATTCTACAAACTAATATTTTTTGAAGTGAAAACATCTTTAGCCCCGTTGTGCACTTTTTGGTAGATAAATATTAGGCATTCGCGTCATTGATATGCTCATGACTGGCGCAGACGCGGTGTGCTGTGCACCTTAGACACTTTTTGGATGGGTGAAATCTCGTGCGTTCGCGTCACGGACATGCTTATAGCAGTATATCTGTAGCTATACAGTTGACGTATAGTGTTGTGTATATCTTATAAGTGAAATTGAAAGAATTTAGTGAAAAATTTATTTAAATATGTCCAATGATCAAAAACCCTGTACATTAAATATTGTTGAAATTAATGATGACAATGACACAAACAATTAAAATAATGTTAAAAATCAAGTACACTGAAAATTAAGTAAATACAAATACTATTCATAAATAATATGATTTATTATTAATATATTAATTGTTATTTCAATTGAATTGTATTTATATTTTATCATGATCTTGTACTGCCCGTAATATATTTAAATAATAAAAGTTTTCACTTCTACATTCTTATTTTATAAAATGCAAAATTATTTTTCTGAATTGATCTGGATGGACACGAATATAGCAACTTTAATTTTGAAACGAAAATTTTTATTGACTAAATAAGATAAGTTTGATTTATCATTAATATTAATACTAGAATATTGCACATTCTTTTTGATTTATAATTTCCGAGGTATAGATTTGAGCACTTTCGGAATATATGCGCTGTAACATTACTTAATTTAACATTTATACAATATGCGGAAGCAAATTGTTGTTTAATATATCCTTTTACATAATTCGGTCCATTTGTCCTTCTATACGATGAAGGGGGCCTAAGCCTGAAGCAGAGAAACATTTTCATACTACATTAAACCACCATCATGTTTCACAGTTGGTATAACAAAGGCTTTGTATAGTATTTTTTCTGTAGGACATTTAACATAAGCTAAACCGTCATTTTAAATTAAATTAAGTGTAGACACAACAGTAAAAACTAACTGTATCCATTGTTATGTGGTCCAATGGACGTGATCCTGAACAAATCGAATCGGACCTTTACAGTTAGAAAAGAGAATCTTCATTTTATGTCTCTAGCCAAACAAACCCCCATCCACTAATATTCTTTTTAAGTAGTCCTTAAACTCAATTTCACACACTTGATGCCAAAATCTTTATTATTTATTAGAAGCATCTGTTTAATCGAAAAAAGAGAAAATAAAATCTAAACATGTCACTCAAACCAGACTTCGTCTTCAAATCTAAATTTGAAGTAAAAGTCACTATAATTTCAAAATAAATCAATCAACAAAACTTCAAGATTATAACTGGCGTACATAAGAAATGATATTTTTAATATTGAACTGGTTGTCCGTCAGTCAGCTATAATAAACTGTTAGGTATTATTAGTAGGAAAGGACAATTAGCGAAGCAATTTTCCATTTTGCATTAAATATTAAACACTGATGATGCCTTTGAAGGTTTGTACTTAACCATAATTAGTACCCAAATGGTTTCTTTGGCAAGTTGAAAGTAAATATTTTATACGACACATATTAATACCAACTGTTTGAATCATTTTCTATTAAACACCGCAGAAAATAATTACAGAGACGAGCAAGTTAATTAACAACATCCTCTAAGTTACGTTTAGCAATTTGCATAATTAGGCCAATTTCAATTTTAAGCCAGCTCGTGGTTCTAATTAAATACATATGTATATAGGTGATAATCACTGTTACTGAGAGGATCCAACACACAATCTGTCTATTGTACGCCTGATATTTTGGATGACAGTAATTTTAATTAATGTGGATTAATACAATGAATTACGTGTTATTAATTTTGACTTGATCGTGACCTAGTTAGTTTGTATTTATTTATCGTAATCAAACATGTCCGAACAGAAAGACAAACAGACAGGCGGGCGTTGTTTGATCTGCAATCTAAATCGTTCCCGCATTCGTCAGTTTTCGCCCATTGTGCCGGACCGTCGATCCGTTTTATCATCCGGAGCCAGACGGACCCCGGAATTGCGATAATCGACGACTTTTCGCATCGCAACGTCCGAACTATTTGTACGAAACAACCGCCGTAAAAATTAACAGAAAAATTTACACACGGTTAAGATTATTTGGGTCAGATATTCGTTTAAAGAAAACAGCGGATTGTTCGTGTTTTAAATCGTCATCTCATCCGCATTTAAGTGCCCCATAAATCCAACGCGGACTCCTCCCACGTCTCCCCGGGAAATTTATCGTAAAAGGCGGAATTGCCGTTTTTTTTTCGGAAACCGCGAACAATACTTTTTAAGTAGGAGTCTTAAGAACAAAAAAGTGCTAGTAATTAATTAAAACCATCGCGCAATCTTGCCCAAAGCCGCACTGTTATTTACACATGTTGCAACTTTATTAATTTTCCTGATAGATTATCTTGTTTCGCGATTAAAAAATTCGCCGTTAATTAAAAACGGAAAATCTCTCGGGAATAATTAACGAACGGTCCCTTTTTAGATCGACACAATGTGCACGGCGCTAAGTATCCAGGAATTCCTCTGTGTAATTTTAATTCGCGACCTCCCTTTGACCATAAGCCATTATCTCGTGACGTTAATGCATTTAGGGCGACGATGTTTTTTTCAGTTTTTAGTTGCGACGACGGCATAATAGATTTCACCATCAAATTCGCCAGCTAAACGAATTTTTATTTTCCACTCGCAATTTTAAATTAGTCTTGTGAATTATTTCAGCTTCAGTCCGCAGAGAAATGGTTAATTGCGCTAATTACTTTGTAACTAACCTGAATGGAACTCGACTTGATAAATGCTACATGTTGTTAAAGTTTTCCGATATTAAGTTATTTGTAAAACCAAAACATTTTTACTTAATGCGAAGTGTTTAAATAATATTAATTTACTAATGTTGTTTTTTACTGTATATCTAAAAACTAATTCCGTAGTTTTTATACAACATTTTATTTCGAATATGGTTCATAACCAAACCCTATATCCAATACAATTGAATTTATAATTTATTTTTGTCCCCGACATCGTTCCTTAAAGCAAAACTTAACAGAAGGAATACACTGGAAGGAGTTCCCAAAAGAGGTAGAAAACGCAACACTAACAGAATTGTGGACAGAAAAACAAAACCGTTGTTGTTCGCGACACTTTTATCAGCGCATCCCGAATAAATCAAAAAGAACTCAGTATGTTGGTGAGTACCATAAAACAAAGACTAAAACGAGCTGGTTTCTATGGTAGAAAACCAACAAAAAAGACCGTTATTTCTGCAAACTATAGAGCAGCGAAACTACGATTTGCAAGAGAACATGGGAACTAGACAGATGGGGAATGGAAAACAATTTTGTTTTCTGATGAAAGCCGACTCCAATTAATCAAATCTGACGGTATTTCATAAGTGAGAGGATCAATTAATGAAAAATATAATCCCAAGTACACTAAACCCACTGTGAAGTATGGTGGAAAAGACGTTATGGTTTGGTATGTTTTTCTGGGTTTGGCATAGGCCCACTGGTTAAGTTAGACGAGATAATGAATCGTTTTGTTTATCGTGACATTCTCTAGAATCATATGCTTCCATTTGACGAAGGTAACATCAGTTTAAGGTGAACCTTCCAGCACGGCAACAATCCGAAACATACGTCTAAGTTAGTTAAAAAATGGTTCGCTTCTCAAAGAGTAGGTGTCATGCCTTGGCCAGCACAAAACCCAGACCTCAATCCAATGGAAAACCTTTGACAAGAAATTGAACGGAAAATCCCTGAAATAAGACTGTCAAATATGAAAGAACTCTACAAAGAAGTTCAAAATCACTCAAAAGAAATTTCGAACGATTATACTGAAAAGCAGCTACCAAAATCAATGAAGAAAAGGTGTTTAGAAGTTTTTAAAAATAATGGATATGCTACTAGATACTAAATAAAAGAAGGCTAAATATACGTAAAGTTGTTTCATTTTAAAGTTGCTCTACTTGTGACCCTTGAATATTTTTCAAATATTAATAAATACCTAACTAAAGCCTACACCAGAAGCAGAGAAGTATTATCACACCATAATTAATCTCTGTTTCAAAGTAGGTATATCAAACGTCTTGTCCCTGTAGGATATCTAATGTAAGCTAAACCGCCATATTAAAATAAAGAGTCCTAACTAGAAATTTCCCATCGCCACTGTTCTGTGATCCAGTGGATGTGATCCTGAGCAAAACGAAATAGGGCTTCCATATCATTAGTAAAAAGATTTCTCTATAGGTCTATCAAACAAATTCCCATCCACTAAGCGTCTTCTCACAGTCCTTAAACTAAGTTTCAGCAACTCTCATTTCCTCCAGGTTGGCCTTATTTTGAATTGACGATAAGAATGAATTGTTTTTTGACATTCGAATTATCAATTTATCGACTATTCCAAGTTCTTAGAACTCGCTGAATATTTTTGGCAGCTACCACTTGCCCTGTTTCTCTACAAGTCTCTAGCCAAACAAACCCCCATCCACTAACCTTCTCATTGTTCTTAAATTAAATTTCAGAACTTCCACTTCCTCCAGATTGGCTTTAATTTAAGTTGACGATAAGAATAGATTGCTTTTTCGACCGATCGACTGATTCTAGATGTATTTTAAAAAACACTTTCCACTTTCAATTTTAAATTATTCGTGTGAATTATTTCAGCTTTACCTTACAGAGAAATTGCTAATTACACTAATTACATTGTAACTAAGCTGAACGAAACTCGACTTGATTAATGCAATATATTGTTAAAGTTTTCCGATATTAAATTATCTGTAAACCCAAATCTGGTTGGACAATTATAATTCTGACCCAAGGTAACCATAACTCTGCGGATGATTGATGTCCGACCAGGATTTAGCCCTCAGGATTAATCGGGACATCGATGCGTGTTGAAGATCGACCGCAAATTCACGGTTGTGAGATAACATCGATAACTTTCGACTGCGATTTAAACGCGGACATATTTTCACAGTGCAATTAGCGGTTGTGAAATTGCGTTTGCGTAACTCGATTAGGTCGGACACGAGAGGATAACTCGATTCCGGGCGGTTATATTTCCATTTCTTCTTTAATTCAATTTAACTAGGTGTCGGGTAATTTTAACCTGAACGAAACCAGATGTTGCGTAGTTTTTCCTTGGAAGACGCAAAAGGGTTCGGTGAATATTAATAATCCCGACGGGCGAGATTATAATTGCCTAACCGGATTATGGAGTGGCCGTTATGTTTCCTCCTTCAGGTAATCCGATGTGAGCCGTTGACTTTTTCGATTTTTCAAAACGCAAGCAGATTTATGCGGAGGTCGGTTCCGTTACAAAGGGATGAATTTAAACTTTTATTGGCCTCATTATGTTCCATACAAAGGAACAGTTTGAAGTACTGATAGCTTAATATAATGATCTTGCTGTTATCGAGTGTACTGCATTCGTTCAATGATTTATATTTTATACATTATTTTTTGAATTTCTACATTTTATATTAATATTTTACTTGTTAATTTTAATAAACTTTAGTTTACGTAGTATTTGCTTCATTATTTTAATGAACAACATGTAACGATAACAAAAGAGACCTATTAAATAAATTTATATATTATTTTTTTACAATTAATAGAATGCCAATAAAGTTATTTATCCAATATAAATTAGCTCCTCTAATTGGGTCATTTTATGATTTAAACAAACAACACTGGTTTTCAACCATTTTGCTGTTCACATCCTTCTATAGTATAATTTTTCTTTATTATGGTACTCTAAACATGAGAATCACACTTAATTTTTTCGCAAATCAAATTTTTATTAGCTATTTTTCATCATTTGGTCGTTAGGTAACTCAGTCTTTTGATCATTTCGAAATTTCAGTAAATTTATATTATATTATATTTTTTAATAACTTTTTGCTTTCTAATTTTGACATTTTTGGTGAATTTTTACGTATTAATATTTTTTTTTTGAGATTTCAATTATATTCTACATTTTTGATTTTTACGTTTTTTTTTTTGTAATTCAGTAATAATTCATTGACATAAGGTAAAGTTGGTCATAAAGTAAAATCGGTCATAAGGTAAAACGGCCATAAGATAAATTTGGTCATAAGGTAAAACAGTCATAATGTAAACAGTTATGAGGTAAAACGGTCATAAGGTAAAACGATCATAAGGAAAAACGGTTATAAGCAAAAACAGTAATAAGGTAAAACAGTCATAAAGTAAAAGTTATAAGTTAAATTTGGTCATAAGGTAAAACGGACATAAAATAAAAACTGTCATAAGCATCATTTTTTTGCTCGAAAAACCGATTATATTAAGTTAATAAAATCGCATTTGAATTGAATCTTACTATATATAGCTCCTCTAATTGGGTCATTTTTATAATTTAAACAAACAACACAGGTTTTCAACCATTTTGCTGTTCACATCCTACTGTAGTATAATTTTTCTTTATTATGGTACTCTAAACAGGAAAATCACATTTAATTTTTTCGCAAATCAAATTTTTATTAGCTATTTGTCGTCATTTGGTCGTTAGGTAACTCAGTCATTTGATCATTTCCAAATTTTAGTAAATTTATATTATATTATATTTTTTAATAACTTTTTGGTTTCTAGAAAATTTTGACATTTTTGATGAATTTTTACATTTTAATAATTTTTTTTGAGATATCAATTATATTCTACATTTTACGTATTTTTGTAATTCAGTAATAATTCATTGACATAAGGTAAAACGGCCATATGATAAATTTGGTCATAAGGTAAAACAGTCATAATGTAAAAGTTATAAGGTAAATTTGGTCATAAGGCAAAACGGACATAAACTAAACTCTGTCATAATCATCGTTTTTTGCTCGAAAAACAGACTATATTAAGTTGATAAAATCGGATTTGAACTGAATCTTACTATATAAAAAAAGGTTGTAAAATGTTCTTTAATTTAAATGCTTAAATAATTGTTTAGACAAATAAGTCAAACAGATTTCTAGTTATATTCAAGTGAAAATTCAATTTTAGAAAATGGTTTCATAAAAAAATGTGTTTAGTGAACCAAAAATTTTAGAAAAATCTAAGTGGGATATGAAACGGAAAATGCCTGTAGACAATTGTAGTGAGTTTAATTATTTTTGTCCGTTAGGTATTTTTAAAAATAAATCAGTTTTATTTATATACAACATCGGATTAATTAAAAGTGCGAAGTTGAATTAGAAAGCCAGGAGGCAAGTTAGAATTGGCTTTCCTGAATCGTCCGGACCGTAGTTAATAAATCTCGTCGCGGCAGGTCCTTAATTAGCCCCCCGCGCAATTAAAGATGCAACCGAATCGCTAAACTATTTAAGGAATACGTGCAAAGTTGCAGGCGGAAAACCTTTTACGACGATTAATTGATTTTTTTTCCGTTCGTTCCGTTTAGATTTAACGGCGTCGTGAAATCGGAGAGGCGAGTGCATTTTCTAATGAACGGTGGCCCTTGAAAAGTATTTTGTTTTGCTTAACCGCCTCCGTTTAACTCGACCGTTTAATTAAAAAATTTGCCAACCCAGGATTGGGAAGGGTTCGAAATTAATTTGTTTGATCGCACACGTGTGTTTAAGGCGCGGCATCAATTCGTAATGGTAATAATGCCATTTGAAAAGGCAAACAATACGGAAATCCAGGTGGAACTTGTTAGTCGGGACGCAAAGCTCAAAGCCGGATCCAGGGATTAATGAAACACCGACGGAATCCCATTGTAATTTGCCCGTTCGTCTGGAACGGAATAATGGTTCTCCTTTCATTTGTTAAGCGATATTGGACGATAACAAGCTTCAGTTTCGGGAACGATAATCGGATTATTTATTGATGGTAATTTTATCCTTGCAGAATACTTAAAGCTTCCCGCCGCAACAGGTGGACGGGTGATTTTGTGCGTTATCTACCAAATGCACAGGATTTAACTTAATGCTAATTAATATTGCATCATGTATAAGTGCAGTAGCCGTCTTTTGTATGAGCGAACACAGCTTACAGTAATCTTTAATGGTGGCTATCACCGAAAGCTGCTGCGGTGTTGGACGTCGCGACGTCATTTGCATGGCAAATGTCCGATTCTCAGACCGAAAATGTTTCGCAAAACTTTGACTGTTAATCTACTGCACAAATGGCGTTGTTTGCGTCTTTGTTCTCTATTCGTATTCTAGGATTGTTGTGGTCAAGTTCCGAAAGTTTAATATTTGTGACAATCTTTTTTTATTGTTTAAAAATGAAATATTTATTACAAATCATAACATATGAATTATAAAATAGAAAACTGAATGGAAATCCATAACATAAAATCATAATAACATATTGATGAAATTTACAAATTTAAATTGTAAATAATTACAAAAATTATTCTAGAACTCTATTTAAATACAATACAGGTTGTTCCGGGCAGATATTATTCCGGACAATTGTGATTTCCGTATTACTGGAGTTAGTTTGTTATACCTTTTATTTTATTTGTCAAAATCGTTGATTACAAAACTCATTAAAACAAAATGGACGTATTTTCATAAAATAAAATAAAGGCAGTTAAATAAATATATATTAATGGTCATTATTCAAGCATCTCTTTAAAATGTTAAATATTCTGGTCATTACAATTTTATTTAATTTGAAGTTTTAAAATAATATTAATTTAACTTTGTATAATATACTTTTTATCTTAAAATTTTAACCTATCTTCGTAGCATAGATTCGATTATTATAAAACATGTCGTAATTCATTAAACAAAAAAATTAAATGTTATGTGTAAATTTAATTTAATAATAATACTTTGTACGTAGTTCATTAAAGAAGAACTACTAAACAATAAATGGCACATACTAAAATCCAATGCAAACTTTCTATAATTATGTCCACTACTGTATATTAAATAATCTATTGTAGGTTAAGTTTTCTAGATAAATATACAAATAGCTATTAAAATCTATAATATTTTTAATAAAATATTTAATAAGAAAGCCTTTAGATAGAATCAATAAAAGTTTGAATTCATTTCAACAATAAAAAAATATCTGGAAAATTAAAACCTAAAAATAGGTATTGGAAATGGGACAACTGTAAAAAACTTGTATTAAGGCCGAGTAATTTCTTTTCTTGTTTGAATAATAGCACTTATCCCTCAGCAAATTCATTCTGCAATATTTGCTCTCATTCATGGAATACCGCTTGTTCCAACTGATTCAATGTGTGAAACTCGCCGTAGTTCCGTATTATCCTACAGTCCCGATTGTTCTACATATGCTTTATCGAGCTTATGTCAGGATTGCTGGATGACCACTCCAGTTACTGATGAATTGTCAAGGCGGAGTGCGGTTGAGCATTATCTTACATTAAAAGAAAATGCTCCCCAACAAGTGATACCACGTGTTCTTCTTAAAAGTCCCTCATATTTCTCCTAAGTTGATGCTACCTCTCTGAAATGATGAAGACTTACTACCTTCCAAAGATATGTCTTCTCGTACCATTATAACTGTACCAGCGAGATGGAGTCTCGAATATAAAAAATAATATTGGATATATAAGAACCAGAGGATCACATGAATATTTGTTAATACAAGATTCAAGATAACGTATCATCATTTGTCTATATCCCAATTGAATGTAACATGAAGATCAGTCAGATTTATACTCAAAGCTGTGGCACAAAGTGTCTGTCGTATCATCATTTGTTTATATTTCAAAGCGAATGTAACATGAAGTTCTGTCAGTTTTCTACTCAAAGCTGTTTCACAAAGTATTTGTCGCAGAACTTGGGAATCGTATTAAACTGCTTATTTTTATTATTATTATTTTTCTCGAAAAAATCGAGATTTAGTTCCAGTTCACTTATTTTTGAAGTGAAAACTTCTTTACACGCGTTGGGCACTTTTTGGTATGGAAATATTATGCCTTCGTGTCATTGACATGCTCATTACTGGCGCATGCGCAGTGTGCTGTGCGCCTAGACACTTTTTGGAAGGGTAAAATCTCGTGCGTTCGAGTCACCGACATGCTTATAACAGTATATCTGTTGCTATACAGTTGACGTATAGTGCTGTGTATATCTTATAAGTGAAACTGAATGGATTTAGTGAAAAATTTATTTAAATATGTCCAATGATCGAAAACATTTTCATTTTTTACTTTAGTTACCATAAGCCTATTGTATCTTTTTTAGAACAAAATGAAATAATTCAAAGTACAAAAAGTATTGTTGAAGTTAATGATGACAATGATGCAAACATTTAAAATAATGTTAAAAATCAAATCTTCGTTTCCTTTTTGTAAAAACTTGAAATTTCTGAAAAATTTTGGATAAGCACAGTCCCTAAAATCTAGTCGAATCTACCTATACAGTAAAGCTACACAAAAAAAAGACAATTACTTTTCTAGATCAATGTTTTACTTTTGGATCGAAATTAGGCCATAGAAACCCAGAAATTCCATTGACGTTGTGGCGTAGTGGAGGGTGCACCTTTATCCACCTTTGTCAGCCAATATCTCAGCCAACTGTTTGTTGGACTGTTAGATGTGCACGCAGATAAATATGTGTTTTTGGAGTTATTTACGAGTTCTCAAACATTGTAGAGAAGTCGAATTAGAAGCCGGATTAGTCAAAGACGCGCCTGAAAGGAAACAATTCCGACAGTTCTTTGAAGTCGGACCATTTTCAATCAGGGCAGCCAGAAAACGTGCCGTCCGAAAACGTTGGAGGAGCAGAGAGAACTCGAATTGCAAAACGTCGAAATGGCGAAACGTTAAAACGGACCGATACCAATTAAGCATAACAAATGGACGGTTCGAGTTTTGGTGTTTGCCCGTTCTTTTGGGCGCACCGCTCGAATGGCTCCCGAAATAGTCGGACGCGGTTTAACGCGAACGCACAACTTTACTAATCGACTCGCTCTGGATGTATTTACGTACAAGTTTTTTGTTCTGTTCCAGTTAAACACGTAACGGGTTATTTTCGGTGTTACGGCTTCGCGGGACGATGCAAGCAGACCCACTCACGCGATCCGATTTCGACCGATACCGGGTTTTCTTCGGTCTAGACAACCGAACCGAAAAGGATAATTAATTAGGGATGATGTAGCGGTGCAGCTGTAGGGGCCTCAAGTGATTTTACTAATTGAAACTTTTTAATAAGACTGGTTTTTAGTGGGCAAACTTTACTTAATGTTTTCGGCTAGGCGAGTCTGGCAAAAAAAAACATTCCTTATGTTTTAAAATAACAGACGCACTTAATGCGGGATGTTTAATTACATTTTTAATGAAAATTTTAATGAAATTTACTCCCACTGTGATAAGTTATAAGCATAATTTTAAATTTAAAATTAGAGAAACTTTTTCCTACAATTTGTTTGCTGAAAATTGTATAAATATGAAATTTATAAATTTGTTTTGGCAAGATCGAAACAGGGACGGGGCAAAAACACCAATTTATTTTTCATCGTGTAAACATTAAATTAACTTGTTCAAATTATTATCTGAATTTATAAATGTTTTAATATTAATATTCATAAATTGCTCAAGGAAATTAATAAATACCTAAGATTTATTATGATTTATTTAGTATATTTTGTCCTAAATTGTGTTCAATCTAATATACTCAAACTTGAAGTGTACGTTAAGGTAGAAGATTTTTGGACTTGTGTTGACATATTAATGCATAGACTCGTATAACGTTTTAGGACGTTCCAAATAAAAATATTGACTATTCGTGCATACTAATATGACAACCTACATCCAAAAATATTCTACCCTAATATTCTTTAGAAATATAAAATGTATTATTATATTATATTTCCTATAAACAACATCTATAGTATAATTTAGATAAAACTTCATGATAAGTTATATGTATTTCTCATCAATTTTTGTTAATATATAAGAAAATAAACATATTTATTATTCGGGTATTTTGTTTGAGTATTAACTTTGTAATTCAGGTGTAAATACAGAGTGATTCACCTAGCTTATTTATTAGAAGTTTATGAAAAACAGTAAAAGGTATTGATTTGAAATTTTTATATTAATTATAACTTGACTTGAACTACTTTTCTAATTTATTTAGAACAAAATTACATTTCTGGTTTCACCGAAACTAACATCAATTTTGAAATGGAATACCCTGTATATTTTTATATTTCTAATTCAACATGTAATTGCAAATAAAATGGCTATACCACGTCCTACACCTGAATTTTTGAGTTAATGTTATGTGTATGCCAAAAACTTTAAAACATTAAAATAGGTGAAAATTTTAATTAAATCACTCAAAGTTTTTGAAAAAAATATAATAATTTTTTCCAAATAAATAGTAAAGTAGTAAAGTCAAGTTATAATAATTAATACGTATTTTCGTTTTCTATATACTTCTAATGAATAATTTTTGTGGATTACCTTGTATATACATAAAATAGTAAAGTGCAGTGGGGTAAATAACTACATAGGAAAATCCGAACTAATCTGCGATTCCCCCGTTTAACTAGTTCGACAAAGTGCATGGGGTTTTCTGGAGCAAAATAAAGATTGAGTTAAGCATTGTAAAATGATAATTTAGGTAATAGTTTTCATATCAAGGTAAGTTTCCTTTATAGTAATAAAATATATCAGTTCTTCTATATTTTTTGTTAAAATAATAGTGTGACCTCACTCAGGAAATATTTGAGCATGGGATTCATCGGAGTAAAACTGCACATTAGTACGAATATGCCTAATTTTACATTTTAATTCAACTTACTCAAATGTTTTATTATATTTCCTTCTTAATAGGCATTTAATTTTGAATTTTTTAGACTTTTACAACCCCACGAGTTACATTTTAATTCAACTTACTTAAATGTTTTATTAAATTTCTTTCTTGATAGGCATTTAATTTTGAATTTTTTAGACTTTTGCAACCCCACGATGGTTCGAAATTATGTAAAGAAAACAATACCTCAGTATACAAATGAAATGTATGTAGCATTGGTAAATGCGATTTTCGATGCTATATTAACAAAAAAGGCGTGGATTCATTACATGAACTGGATTTGTGGAAACTGTAACAAAGGATAAAAAAGCAATATGAATGTGACAGATGTCTTGATGGTGATTGAATAAAAATTAAAATTTTTATTTTTATGTTATTTTATTACTGATAAAAATTACGCTTTTGTCCTATAATATAAGGAAATAATAGACAATAATGTTTAAACAGGTAGGTGCAGTTTTGCCACAGTTCCGGGGCAAATCCGCCATAGCAGCACTGTTATTAATTTATGAAGAAAATCATAAGACTCAGAAGACATTTTTAATCTAAATTTATGCAACTTAAAGAATAAACCAACTAACTAAAAACACTAAGGTTATTAGAATTTAGAGGAAAATATATCAGTTTAAAGTAAACTTTACAATTTCTGAATCAGTTTTTCTCCACTCCATTTTAAGTAACTGAAATTGATTTAAACAAGTTTAAGGAAACAAATTTATTTATTTTTTACTATTTATAAAATTAAAAAAACAAAAAAAATGAAGATATTTTTCAAGTTAGTAGAAAACTTACTAATTAAATATCACGATAACCCCGAATAAACTTCCGCATTGAAACCGTATGCAGTGATTCCGAAGTGTTTGTCCCTAGTTTCCATATTTCTCGAGACGAGTAACAAGTAAACAGTCGAGTAAACAGCGACACAAAATCTCCCAAGACACTCCAGATAACGAGAACATCTGAATCCTCTCGAACGTGGTGGCTAACACCTCAACGATCCCGCTAATTGGCAACATCTTCTCTTTGAGTTATTTTTAAGCACGCAGAAAAACCACTTTCTTTTTTAAGTTAGTCGTGGTTCGGTTCAATTTCCTGCGGCTAAAATACGCATCCCGCTATCGTTTTCTACCATCCCGCTGATCCGGATATTCACTTTTCAGATGGGAAGCTTCAACACATTTCGTAAAGATTTTTTAGATAGGGATATTCACTTGTTGCCAATAAAAATTTGAACGCTTTAATGTTGTAATGTAATCTCCTGATCATTTTCTAATAGTAGTATATTTATTATTGCATATTTTTTCACATATACAAAAAAATAATGTAAAGTATGTTGTAAAGTGCACAGTTTGTCGTTTGCTATTGTTGTTTATATATTGATGCAGAATTGATCAGTATGTATTTACTGTCGTATTAATGTGAACTGAAGTAAGATATCTTTCTTGTCAAGTTTATCCATATTGCCAGATTTTTTTACATCAAATCTGTAGAAGAATAGGCCAAAAATTATGTGACAACAGTTTACTAATTTATCCGGAAATTCTAATATGAAGATGAGAGTTCTTCTCTTGTCATGCACAAGCAGGTCATTCTTTAAATCAATTTAATCATCAAACAGAATTAGTTTTTGACTTCTTGGTTTCTCAAAAACTACGTGATAACAGTTTACTAATTTATCCGGAAGATCAAGGTCTGTGTCTACTTTTAGACCAGAGTACGAAATTCTAATATGAAGATGAGAGTTCTTGTCTTGTCATGCGTAAGCAGGTCATTCTTTAAATCTATTTGATCATCAAACACAATTAGTTTTTGACTTCTTGGTTTCTCAAAAATTACGTGATAACAATTTACTAATTTATCCAGAAGTCTGTGCCTACTTCTAGACCGGAGTACGAATTCTAGTATGAAGATGAGAGTTCTTGTCTTATCATGCACAAGCAGGTCATTTTTTAATTCCATTTGATCATCAAACACAATTAGTTTTTGACTTCTTAGTTTCTCAAAAATTTGCGTGATAACAGTTTACTAATTTATCCGGAAGATCAAGGTCTGTGTCTACTTTTAGACCAGAGTACGAAATTCTAATATGAAGATGAGAGTTCTTGTCTTGTCATGCGCAAGCAGGTCATTATTTAAATCTATTTGATCATCAAACACAATTAGTTTTTGACTACTTGGTGTCTCAAAAATTACGTGATAACAATTTACTAATTTATCCAGAAATTGTAGCTGAAGATGGGAGTTCTTGTCTTGTCATGCACAAGCAGGTCATACTTTAATTCCATTTGATCATCAAACATAATTAGTTTTTGACTTCTTGGTTTCTTAGCAGTGAGGCTGAAGACCTCGTTCTTGTTCCGGATGAGGCCGGTTATTCGAAATGAAGTTGCTCATTTTCACAATATGGTTAATTAGAATGTAAACATCAGGAGCCTGTTCCATTAAATATTTGGATGAGTATTCTAGACGACAAAATTTTAGAACTGTTTATTTGTGTGATGTTCTATCAGTGTGATAGAAATTAATCAGTGCTTTCTGCAGAACATGTTTGAAGAAAATTAAAATAAACATTAAAATTGAAATATCTTAAAAACGGTTGTGTAAATTAAAATTAATCAAGAGTACCTTTTATTTCTAAATTGTGCAAAGACTATGAAAACCTTAATAGTTTAAAAAAATATTCAGTGGCGTAGAAAATGGGACAAAAAAGGAGATCCCCAGAATCTTCGCTACCGTATTCTTATGGAAAAAGTTTATTAAAATAACTTGAAATATAAAATTAATTTTAGGTCTTGCAAGAAAATATGCTAATATGTTAGAGATATCTTGTGTAATGTCGTCAATCAAAAAATATTTTAGTAAAATTTGATTAACAATGCTATAATTTTATTAATTTGTATATTTATTTTCAATATGATCGACTACAATACGTTGTATTATTATCAAAACAAAAACTGGTAGAGACAAAATAATTATTACCACTTAAATATGATACTCATGGCCGGACAGAGATTTAATGAGAAAATAATAGTTCCTGAGTCCGGATATTTCGCGGTCGCGTGACAAAACAATAAACACGTCATGAACTGTCGACGGGAAATTTATGCCCTCATTTTTCAATAAACTTTTCAATGCTTATTTCCACATTTTATTGCTTCTTCCACGTTCACTAATAAAACTTCTTACCGATTCATATTTACGTCCAATTTTTTATTTCGACTGGAACATCCATGAAAAACTTCCAAACATATCAATTTTAAGTAATGATATATTGCCCAAATTCATAACAAACGAAATCTGTTTAAAAAAAAAACGTTGATTCAATACGAAAATAAAATGTACGAGGAGATCGATAATAAAATGCGCTTTGTTTCACGAATTGGGGTCATAGTCTGAAGTCCGAGATTAAGATCAGCAGTCGAATGTTTTATTTTATTATTTCAGGACGAAAACCTGAAAGAATGAATATGCGCACATGTTTGTTTATGGATGTCTTTCTCCCTTTTGTGGAAATGGCCAAGTTAAATAAAAGGAACACAAAAGTTAAGGTTCTTTGTTCGTTTATGTAAACGTTAAAAAGTCCTTAGTTGTTTTCCTTTGTTACGGTTCGAACGTTTGAACTTTCCTCGGCAAATTGGAATTCATTCCGGTAATCCGTTAATAAATCAATTTATATTCATTTTTAATGTTGCCGACGTAAAGCAATAACTATATTTAATTACACACATTTTGCCTGGGGCATTGCGACGTTTTTAAACATATTTTCCACATATTTCTCTGAGCCGTGTGGTGTCATTAATAATTTTTGCACGGCACGAAATAAGATAAAGTAAGTTAAAGCGTATAACTCAGTTCGCTCGTCGGTTATTTACAAACAGAATCTGTGTGTAAAAAAGAGGTTGGTCCGTATAATAAATATAGAAGTTTCCCGTGAACCGTATAAAAATGTATGAAAGTGGCACGTAAATATGTCGCGCGAAAAACGATAACTCCTTCATAAAAATAAAAACGTCGACGAATAAATCCGTTTAATGTCGTAACTTTCGTGGATTCCTTCAAAATAAACTGCTTAATTAACCGAAGACAAACCTGAATATTCATTTTGTAAAATACCGGTTGTGGGTGTAATAAAAAAAAGTTTCGTCGTCTATTTTGTTGGATATTAAAATTTTTAGGTGTCGCCTAAGTTTTATTAATTGTGTCTGTGAAGCGGGGGCGGAAATATTTTTCGGTTTTAGGAATTCGAAACACGCATGAATATGACAAATAGGAAATTTTTGTGACGACTTGTTGAACAATAAATTGGTTGTTTGCTTCAATAAATTTTTTGTTTTTGAATAATATGCGTGGCGAATGCACTGTGCTTCTATTGAAGTGGATTCTTTAAATTTCCTAGACTGAAAATATTTTCAATATGTCTAATTTTGACCAGTTATGTTATTTGATTATTTATAGTTATAGATGTAAAGTATTTTAAATTTACTTTACTTTTTATGCATTTAATAGACATAAAATTATCTTCTATTTCTTGTAAAATTCGTAGAGGGTTTGGAAGGTAAATTTCCCAAATAATCGTTCAAGATCAGTATTGAAATCAAATGACAGCTTGTACATATATCGGTTCCAATTACATCGAAGGAGGGATGTTTATTAAGCAAAAGTAAAACATACTTGTTTTTTATACCGCCAACAAAAGCGTGTAAACTGAAAATTAGCCTTTCCTAACAAATAATAATAGATTTAATGTATTTTTAGAAGTGAAAACTTCTTTAGCCGCGTTAGGCATTTTTTGGTAGGGAAATATTATGCGTTCACGTCATTGACATACTCATGACGGGCGCATGCGCAATGTGCTGTGAGCCTTAGACACTTTTTGGATGGGTGAAATCTCGCGTCACCGACATGCATATACCAGTATATCTCTAGCTATACAGTTGATGTATAGTGCTGTGTATATCTTATAAGCGAAACTGAATGGATTTAGTGAAAAAATTATTTAAACATGTTCAGGGATCGAAAAGTCAGACCACAAAACATAAAACGATAATCGATGCCGATTTTACGTGATACTTTTTTAATTTGAATAAAACATTTTCATTTCTTACTTTAGTTACCAGAAGCCTATTGTATCTTTTTTTGAAACAAAATAAAATAATTGAAAGTACAAAAAGTCTAAGTTGTTAAAATTAATGATTACAATGATGCAGACAATTAAAATAATGCTAAGAATAATGTACATTAAAATTTAAGTAAATACAAATACTATCCATAAATAATATGATTGTATATTAATCGTTATTTCAATTGAATTGTATTTATATTTTGTCATGATCTTGTACACCCCATAACCAAATAAACATGAATATAATTGTTCCTCGGAGTGTCAATAGATGTAAAAACCAGATTGATGTTGATAAATTTAATACAAATATTATGAAATTTCAAATTTTAATACTAAAAGTTTTCACTTTTATCGGCAGTCTCTATAACTGCCAACTTTAATTTTTTTTTTTGAGACAAATCTATACTATTTGTATTAAATTTAAACAAATATATTCCTCATTGCAAGACTTTTGAAATACACCGACAATATTGGTTGAAATATTTCAAATTATCGACTCCAAAAAACTCACAAAGTAATTTACGTACAAAGTTTGGCGGATGAATGTGTGTCGATGACTTAATACAGACAAATACCTATTAGCGAAAATAATTAATACGCTCTTACCATAAATATGAATGTTGCATGAGGGGATTAAACAAGCTGGCAGTTTTGGACGCAGAATCAACTCCCAATGGAACAATAACGCAATAAGCTGTTCCTATGTATGCATTTACGACCATGTTCGTGGACATTGAGCGAAATTAATGGCCTAATAAAAGATTCTGCGCCGTAAACTTTTAAATCATTTTATATAATGCACTTCTGCAAGATTTACAAAACTGCCAACGTTTTCTATTTTTTCTATTTGACACAACGCATGCGAAAACATGTTTTAGGAAGGGACGTGAATATTTTGTGTTGGATAATGGGATTTTGTGTTTGTTTTACTATATAGGGCGGCTTGTAAATATTTGCGGTTGTCGAAAAAATATAAACACAATTTCAATATTACAAATATTGGTTGGTAGATTTAATGAAATTGCAACTTCAGTGACCGCCCACAAATTAAAACGTGGTAATTATCGCATGGAACAAATCACAAAGCTTCAGATTGAAAAATGGCAGTGCTTTAAAGTAAATTTTTCACAGAAAGTTAGTCATAGTATCGAAATTTATGTGCGCCAAGTTTAAACGAGCGTTTCGACCGGTTACAGTATGTGAAATTTATATCTGGATTTACATGTAAAGGAAACCATTAAAACATACAAAACTGGATCCGTTGTGTCGTGGCGTTGTGCCAAAACGATCATTTTTCAACAATACACTCAATTAAAACATTACTTTACGTTCGAAACACAATTTTCATGACACCATTTCCAACATGTCTATATAAACAACGTTTTATATAAATATTTTAAATAAAAACTTATATTATTTTTACTACACGCATAGTTTTAAAAATACATACACACGAAATAATGTTTTCGTTTGTGTTAATGATGTTGATTGGTTATAATAATATTTATTGTATTTTTAATGTCACATAAAAATTATTAATATGTATCTGTATAATTGTGTGTTGCTTTAATTATAATTATCCAATTATTTTCCATATTATTTTAACGCAAAATATAATTTCTTTTTCTTCGGTCGATTACTTATGCAGTTTATATACAAACTAAATATAGCAAGTGGCATAAACTGGCAACAACGGCACAAAACAAACACAGATTGCACATAAAATAAATGTAGAAATTATACCGTTTAATATAAAAATTGCACATAAAATAAATGTAGAAATTATACCGTTTAATATAAAAATTAATTATGTAATTAATAAAAACATTATCCAATATTAACATGTTTTATAGAATTTTTAATAAAATTTACAGTAAAAAAATTATAAAACTTTAAAAAATCATTAAATGAAATGATCTTAATAGGCCAAATAATCTTCATGGTTAGTTTGAATAAAATTACTTTAAATTTATTATTAATAACTCATTTTTTCTTTCAACTTTTTACGGAAAATCTGTCGCAAATCAATTATTTCAGACACATATCTAGGAGGTTGTGCTTTTAAATTACACAAGGACTCGTTCCATCAAATTTTTATCTTATTTTTAAAATACTTTCTACGAGAAGGTTTTCAAAACAGTAAAAAGCAGCTTTGTGTCAATTTCCACGTTTTAGCCATATATCCATACATAGGAATATTTATGGTTGTTACTAGAAAACCGTCGGTGGGAAAAGAGTCAAGAGATCAAATTTACTCAGAAGTGAATTCGGATTATAAAAATAATTTGTTATGAAAATAAGATGTGGCGTA
The DNA here is from genome assembly GCF_024364675.1 of Aethina tumida. NCBI lineage: Eukaryota > Metazoa > Arthropoda > Insecta > Coleoptera > Nitidulidae > Aethina > Aethina tumida. The sequence goes on along the minus strand of NC_065437.1, from coordinate 13,115,734 downwards.
CCGTAATTTTCTTTAAAAATGTTTAGTTCCAATTCCCCAGGAGGCAACTAAAAAAAAAAATTGAGGTACATCGGAAATTGTTTCTTGATGTACAATAACTGTGTACCAAATTCCATTAAAATATCTCGGGTGGTAAAGTAGGACAGATATAACAAAAGATAATTTTTTGAATATTTTGGACATTTATATTACTTTTTTTTTTAAATAAACTCAATAATTTTCTTTTAAATACTTATTGTATGTACTAGTGTACATAGAGCACATATATAGAGCAACTTTAGAAATTTTCATTTGTATTGATAAAAGTGTACATTTAAATATACTTATTGTCAGTTATGCAGTATGTTTGATAAAAACAATACAACTATATAATTGGGTTCATAGGAGAGCTATGAAATCAGATTTGAATAATTGGAGTCGACTTTCATCGGAAAATAAAATTGTTTTCCATTGCCCATCTGTCCAGTTCACATGTTTTCTTGCAAATAGTAGTTTCGCTGCTCTATAGTTTGCAGAAATGAAGGGCTTCTTTGTTGGTTTTCTACCATAGAGATCAGCTCTTTTTAGTCTTCGTTTAATGGCGAACAACAAGCGTTTTTGTTTTCCTGTCCACAGCCTCTTTTGGGAACTCCTTCCAGTGTATTCCTTTTGTTAAAATTGGAAATCGTCCTTGAAATAATCGATTTGTTTAAATTTAAATCTACTGCAATTTTTCTCTGTTTTTCACTATTTCGGAACTTTTCTACAATTTGTTGTTTAATTTGTATCGTTAAATGGACACTTCTAGGCATTTTTAGCGTTAAGGAACGATGTCGGGCACAGAAATAAATTATAAAATCAATTGTATTGAATATGGGGTTTGGTTGCTTTACCTATGAACCCTTTCAGAAATAAAAAGTTGTATAAAAACTAGGTAAATAAATACGATATCCGTATATAAATTGAGGTACGAAATGTTTAGACACTTTAACATTTTAATTTCATATAAAAAAATAAAACATAATTTACAACTAGTTCATTTTTTATTATGCAATTTGAGTTTTCCGGTCGTAAACATGTCATAATTTTTTATGAAAAAGAGAATATAATTTACTGAATATTAAATTAAGAAATGAATACTTAATGTCTTCTCTTATTTACAGAAAAAAATCGTTAACATTAACCGCAAGGATTGCATTTGGCATCAATCATGTCGGATACCAGTAATAAAACCAAAATTTTTTCAAGCAATATGTTCCAAATAGAAAAAATTATTAGCAAATTTATAAAATTTTAAACCAAAGTATCTAAAATACTATAATATAACCTGTTACGCAAAAAGTAACAAGAACAAACAAATGTCTTGTACCAATATACCATCTTCGACATCTACATTCTTTTTGAATGCAGCAGTTTTTACTTAGTTCAGCAACTAGTGTCATTCAGAAAGGCTAATCTTTGAAATTGGTTATTGAGGACAGATGTATGCTAAGTTTGGTAAACGCAGAAAAGCTTTCATTTGTCTACCACAATTTATGTTGGTTTATAAAAGTAATAAAATTCAAAATTTTTCATTGCCTTTTCTTGCTTTCTGTTTATGTTTACTAAACGAAAATTGAAAAATGTTTGCAAGTAAATAAATTCAACAAATTAACATTAATAAAATTGAATTTTACAATAATATATTTTTTGTTTTATAATAAAGAAAAAAGTATTTAAAGGTACCATTTTTATTACATCCCATTTTAAAATCTTTTAGGAAGCAGTATGGAATTTGAGATGTTTTCAGGTCATAAATGTGGTTTATACATTACATTTTCTAATAAATTATAATTACAGTATTATGTCACATTATAATTTTTACGATTGTTTACAAGAAAATATAATTTACTGAATATTAAATTAGTAAATTAATACAATTTTTTAAACAAAATCTTTTTCATTGAACACATATAAAACAAATAAATGAAAAAATTACATAATGAAAAATACAAATTGTGTCTTTTTTATTTTCAGTGTAATTTAGATCATTATTTATAAATTTCTTTTTAGTAAAATTCTGGAATAAGTCATTTACCTTTAAATTGGTTAAACTAAACTGTGTATTAGTTTTTTAAAACCATCGGTCATCGGCATCGGCAATCAGCCAATGGATAAGTGAAAACATTAGTATCGGGTGATGGACAAATGTTACAGTAATTCCTATCTTAATACTTAATATATTAAAATTAAATAACTGCATACATAAATAAATTCAACAAATTAATAATAATAAATTTGAATTTTACAATAATAATATATTTTTTGTCTTATAATAAAGAACAATGTATTTAAAGATAATATTTTTATTACTTATAATAAAAAATTCAAAATATTGTAACATTTCAACCTACTTCAAAATCTTTTACCAAGCAGTATGAAATCTGAGAAGTTTTCAGGTCATAAATGTGGTTTATACATAGTATTTTTTAATAAATCATAATTACAGTATTATGTCACATTATAGTTTTTACCATTGTTTACAAGAAAATATAATTTACTGAATATTAAATTGAGAAATTATTTCAATTTTTTAAACAAAATCTTTTTTATTTAACACATATAAAACAAATCAATAAAAAAATTGTATAATGAAAAATACAAATTGTGTCTTTTTATTTTCAGTGTAATTTAAAACAACACTTATAAGTTTCTTTTTAGTAAAATTCCCGAATTTTCTTGAATGACAGTATCACAAAAAACTCAATTTGGCAAAGGATAATGTCGTTATTTGACATAACAAACTTATTCTTAACTTAGTTTTATGGGGTACCAAAAAATTTTCCATAAACTCGTGGAGAAATTTAATAAAAATTCAATTTAAAACCGCCATAATCGTTCCCAGCAGCTGTATGTATTTGAATTTAATAAATTTTACGTAACTACACACATTTTTATTATGCGCCCGTAATAAAATTACCAAACATAAATTTTTCATTATTGCCCACTAAAATTTGTGGAAAAAACATCGCATAAATCGAAGATTATTAAAGTTTATCTCGTGAAGTTGAATTAAATGCGCGGACGTTCAGGTAATGTTTGCTCAAAATAATTGTTCGCACTGTAATTATTTATCATGCCGTATGTCACGTTCCGCTAATATTATTTATAAATGTCTCGCACGCGCTTCAGCATCACTCCATCACAATTTCGCTCCCGCAAACGGCAATACATTTTCACCGGATTGCAAATGCACGTGTATCATTTATTAACAATAGAGTCCAGGTTGAAATTCGCGTCTCTTTGATGCTTTGATGTAATACACACCCCGGCAAAAATAATAGATACCGAGTGAGTGTTTTATAAATAGTCCATCGTCGGAATCGGGACCCGAGTAAACAGTGCGATTTTCGTACCTGGGCCAAAATAAATAATCCCGAGCCGAATGTAAACGGACAGATGCACATAACGTCTGTTTTTTATGGAAGTTCGAAAGGAGTCCGTGTTATACTTGTGTTATTTGGGTTAACGACGCGGAAAATACTCTTCACGCTTTCATCCACAGACATAAACAATCGTCCCCCTATTTTTTCCAAGCCTTCATTATAATTTTGAATAGCTGCAAACTAATTTATCGAAACGTGCGATCAAATGTCCGACACTTCGAATCTAAACATTAATTAACACCTGTACAAACGCCAAGAACCAAATCCAATATTGACGACCGTCCGGATAATTATTAATTCCGCTCGATTTCTAATAAACACTCGGAAATAGTTGTACATAAACTGGAACAATGAGCAATTATGATTCAAGATTGTTCACAAGTTGTAGTTTCTTTGTTTGGATTCCAGCAATTAATAAAATCAATAGTTATTGAACGTTGGCAAGTGGGCAAATATTTGATCTGCGTTAACTAATATGTACACAAGTGTTCGCCAGTAAATTTCGACGTCAACTTTTATTTATTATTTGTCATATTTTATAACGCTGTCTAGTTAAATCTTTAATCTAATCAAAACTACTACCAACTCACCATTTATCACGTTAATAACAGTTACACGAAAATTATTTCTGATTTTCTTATTAATTTTATTTTTAAATGTAAAAATTCTAATGTGACATATTGTTATTATGATTTATTAGAAAATACAATGTATAAACCACATTTATAACCTGAACACTTCTCAAATTCCATAATATTTCCTAAAAGATTTTAAAATGGGTTGAAATGTTTTAAATTTTTTATTATGAGTAATAAAAATGTTACTTTTAAATACTTATTATAAAACAAAAAATATATTATTACTGTAAAATTCAAATTTATTGATATTAATTTGTTGAATTTATTTGTCTCTGATTTTCCTTTTAATTTAATTTTTGGATGAAATATTGAGACATAAGCATGAAGAAAATGCAGGGAATAAATATTTACATACATATATTTATTTATTAATCATTCAGATTTATTATTGTATGTTATTTATCCGGTTTAGTGTGAATTGGTGTTGAATGTTTGAATACCAATATAATAAATCAATAATTCATACTGTAAAAAATGTGTTATGTTGATTACATGAATATTATATGCAGCTCTTTAATTTTAATATATTAAGTATTATGTCACGAATTACTGTAACTTTTACCCATCACCCGATATTAATGTTTTCACCTATGCATTGGCTGATTGCCGATGCCGATGACCGGTAATTTTAAAAAACTAATACATGGTCTAGTTGATACAATTTAAAGGTAAAGAACTTGTTCCAGAATGTTACTAAAAATAAACTTGTAAGTGTTGGTTTATATTACACTGAACATAAAAATGAATTTGTATTTTTCATTATGTAATTTTTTTATTGATTTGTTTCATATGTGTTCAATAAAAAAGGTTTTGTTTAACAATGGTATTAATTTCCCAATTTAATATTCACTAAATTATATTTTCTTGTAAACAATCGTAAAAATTATAAAGTAACATAATATTGTAATTATGATTTATTAGAAAATACAATGTATAAACCACATTTATGACCTGAAAACTTCTCAAATTCCATAATGTTTCCTAAAAGATTTTAAAATGAGTTGAAATGTTACTACGTTTTAATTTTTTTATTATAAGTAATAAAAATATTACCTTTAAATATATTTTTCTTTATTATAAAACAAAAAACATATTATTATTGTTAATATTAATTTTATTTTTGGTTGAAATATTGAAACATAAGTATGAAGAAAATGCAAGAAATAATTATTTACGAAGATGTATTTATTTATTTATTAATCATTCAAATATGTTGTTGTATATTATTTATCCGGTTTTGTTGAATTGGTGGTGGAATGTTGATTACATTAATATTATATGTAACTATTTAATTTTAATGAATTAAGTATTAAGACAAATTACTGTAAATTTTGCCAATCACCTGATACTTACGATATTGCGGATGTCGCTGCCGACGACCTATAATTTTAAAAAACTAATACACAGTCTAGTTTATCCAATTTAAAGGTAAAGTAATGAAATATTTCAAATTAAACAAGTTCTTTATGTCTATAAACCCCCCATCGCTGTATAAAACTGGAATGCCGGAATTTCTGCTAAATCCGGACCCCTATGGTATTTTACAAAGTTTGTTAGTTCAAAATTTGAAATTCATAATTTACGCAAAAATAATGAGGATGCAACAAAACTGATGAGCAGCACAGTCTCACTTATTTCACATATATTTTTAACAACTGTAATATGGTGTTGGAATTATGAAAGGATAACACTGCTGAAATTATAAAGGTCCTCCGAGATCATATTGAATTTCAAATGTAAAACATATTTCAAGATTTGAAGATGAAACAAAAAAAGAAAGAATATAACATAAAATACTAGAATCTGGTGGAGATTGCAGTACTTTTTATGGGGTATGAGGAGAAATAATCTCTGTTGTCCAAAAAGGAAGTAAGTACAAATAAAAGTACTAAGCTATTTTACACTTTTAATATTTGAATTCTACAGAAGAAAGAAATATTTAATAAAATACTAGAATAGCCACTGTCATTGTTGATGACAATGGTAGGTAGGTTCTATAAATGCATAAAAGTGCCTATTCGTCTACTACAATTTTATTATAATAGTTTTTTTATAACAAAAAATTGAAAAATGATTATAAGTAAATATTTTATCTCAGAATAAAAGTAATGAGTTTATTTGATTGTTTATAAAAATGAGTGAGTTTTTTACACTACCCATGGAAAATGTGGAAAAGCCTTCAATTATCCTTAACCATTTAAATAAGCCACATGTATTTCATTTTATTATAACAAAAAATATATAAGATAACATTTTAATTTCTTATATTAAAAATAAAATTTTAACTCATTTTAAAATCTTTTAATGAACATTAATATAGTTTCATTTAACATATTATGCAATTACAGAAGTTTTCATTAGTTAACAAATGATGTACCTAAACAAACATATTTTCGCCCACCACAATTTCTCAGAATTAAACTAATAAATTTATCTGATCGTTAAAAAAAGATCGGACCCTATTGAACAGTTGAACATTTTCTAACTAATTTGGTTCAGTCATTTTTATGATTATTTCCTTTCTTCTTTTCTATAAATGTTTATTAAATCTTAAAATTTTTGAAAAGTTCAGCACGGCATTTTACACAAATTATATTACATATATAATTTGTGGAAAAGAGAGTTGATTATCTATTTTAATTCATAGAAGACCAATATGAAAAAAATAGTAATATTCTCTGCAGTAGTTTAATCAAGTAAGTCAAGTAAAAACATGATATATTTTTGTAATTTTTGCTGATGACAGATAGGGAAGCCCATAATGAAACATTCGGGCCATCGGCTGCGATAACGATACCGATGTATCGGGCGACCCCTATTAATTATTCTTTCTGCGATTTAAGTTACAGTTTCGCATATTTTTCGCCATTTCGAATTATTTAATATTAATGGATAATCAAAGCTTTTAGTGTAAAGCGAATGGTAAATTGATTAATGTTTCAACTGTATCCATTACTCGTAAATTTGATTGGTTTAACCAGTAGAGTTAAAAAAAATTTGTTGTTAATGCATTCTGGGAAATTGTTTGATTAAAATTAACACCGGTAGTAAACAAGTACAATATATTTGTATAGATTCAATATCTTATCAAAAAATTATGTGTATTTCGTAAGTGAAATATGCCGTAATTAAATAAATGAACTCACTTGTATATCACGTCTTTTGCCATTAAAATGATTTTGTACGTTTGGGTTGAAATTAATTTTTGAACAACAGTTTAATTTCGTTGCGAGAATTAGGTGAAAAATGGTTGCACCAATATTTACGATAGAACTTATCAGTAAATGTTTGTTTTCCTTATGAACGTGATAATTATTACAAAAAACTCGAGCAATTCCCATGACATTTACAGTTTTAGAATCATTTACACCAATACAATGTTCTATTTGTCAGGGGAAGAAAGCAATAGTTTATGAAATAATGGAATGGAGATCGATAGCGTAAAGAATAAAGCTCGGGATCAAAAGCAATTGCATCAATATTTATGATGAAAGTATCTGTTTGTTTTTCTAATAAACGCATTCGGGTTCAAGGAAACATATTTTATGAGTATCATTGGTAACTACATAAAAAATATTATTTTAGCATTACTGGAATAATAATTCGTTGTTTTATAGTTAGACAAGTTGATAAATGGAACACTTTTATTAAAAAATAATATGTATACATAAGAGGGAAATAAATATTTTTATATAATAAATAAATGATAATTTTACAAATTTTTTTAGTATATTTTATCTTATCAAAATTTAAAACTTTTTTATTATCACAAATTAAGTTACTTAGACTGAAATTTATAATTAAACTAATTGGACAATTAATATCAAAACAATTATTTTCAGAGAGATTAAATAATCAAGAAATCTTGATATATATATATATATATATATATATATACTACGCATATTCAATAGATTTCGTAAAAATTTCTTTAAAAAAAAAATTCAATTACTTACTTATTGGATTAGAAAACTTGTCTTTTAAACAGTTTTTAGTGTCACAATTACATCGAAAAATCCATCACAAAACTAATTAAAAGAAGTCCAATAATGAGTCAAAAATAAATAAATAAATAAATAAATAACCAACAATAAATACAGTCACAACAAATACATATTTGAACGACACTCGATAATTAATTGTGGAAGGACAATTAACGGAGAAGAAAATTGTTAAAGACGCCGATTGTTGCGTGCGTTCTTAGTCGCGCGTCAGGATGCTCGCGGGATGCAGAATCGTGCGCGACGAACGAACGCGAGAAACCGACTGGATCCCAAACGGATCAGCTCTGAACGAACGGCGGAGGCGTCGCGACGCGCACGCCGTTCCCTTTGCCGGCAAGCTCCGGTCTTGCCTGTCGGAGAATCAACAGTTTTCGCATAAAAAGTCGTCGGCATTTTTTCTCACAAGGAATCATTGTGTTTTAGTTTAAATACTTGCACTGACGGGGGAATTAATTAATTAATTAGGGGCCAATTTGTGGTCGCTGAACCGGGTTCGAAAATAGACGGACACAAACGCAGTTTCCACTTCCCGTTAAAAATCGTGTACAAGTAAACGTAAACGAAAAACAAGCGTGCATATTAATAATTTCGTCGTAAAATCGTAATGATAAAATCCCACTTCAAAGTACATAATCATAAAACGGATCGTTTTATTAATATACTCGCTCGTACACATTAAATGAAAACCCATATATCGTTGCCCCATATTAATTTTTTATTATAAAATAATTCGCATAAAAACACGTTTTAAATCTGCTGTTTTTAACCTTGGCTCGTTAAATATTTATTTGTTGACTATACATAATTGGTGCACTAGTTTTTTTCCCTGCCTGTAAAACAAATAAGCTTTAGCAGTTCCGTTTTCATCGTCCAAAAAAATATTATTTATGTTCGACAGTTTGATTTATTCGTGCGAGAATTGCAATTTATGGTTTTTTGTTGTTTAAAAGTTTAGACCAGAAAAAGGAATGATTAAAACAGTAAATCACATTGATTAATTTGTCCTTCGTGATTATTGTTGAACTGAAGGCAGTAATTGGTTCAATTGTCGAGGTGTAAATTTATTCGAATCAAACGTTTAATTATTAAATTAAAACAAAAAACAAGTGAAAACTAAACAAAGTTATAAGTTATGGATGGTGTGAATATTTTAATAAAGTTATTCCTGCGAGACATTACATTAAACAGTGCAGTTTCAGTTCCAGAATGTATATTTTATGTTTGAACTTCCGAACAGTCTCATCATTTATTTAAAATTGTGTCATATTTATTTAGTTTTACTATCCATGTATGGTATATAATATTTATAACAAATGACTATGAATTTATAATATATTTTACTTTTATTATTTTAGAGTCGTAAACATAAAATCTATATAGTTATTTACTTCAATTTCAGGCTGAAATACGGCTTAAATCGCGAAAAAATTAATTTAACCAATATTTACGTCGAAGGAAAAGCCATATATATATTTGCATTGAAAACGCAAACATTTACTCCGTTCGGTCGTATTTCGCCGGCACGGAAAACAAACCGTCAACGGACTGTTTTATTAATTAGCATAAGCGCCTCAAGATAACATCCGAGTTTGGCGAGGAGTTTATGCTTTTCAATTCCCTTCTGAAATCGATCGCGAGGCCACATAATGCAATTTATGTTTGGAGATTTTTCAATGTTGCCCATTAATTTAATTAAGATTTTTCAGTCGGATTTTTTTGTCCGTTGATATTGAAGACGGTCTTTTTATGGTTGCCAATTAATTTTCAGGGACGAACTTGTCATTCTACGGCCGAGGATTTGTTTTTGAAAGAAATTTAATGACGACAAGGCAAAGGGAATTATTAAATTTTCAATTTGTATAAATATTAATTTTGTTTAATCTTGAAGGCAATAAAACGTGTGAGGGATAAATTCCATGAATTATAAAATCGTTTTGCGAAATTCGAATTGCGCCAATTCCCCCAATAAAGTAAAGTGCTCCCACTACATAAACACGGACAGGAATTAGACGGTTGCGCAACAGTTTTTGCAACGGTCGTCACTTTGGGAAATTGTCCGGAGGATCGAAAAACGCCCCTAAATAACAATTCAACTTAACGACAAGGTCAACAATAAATGTTGCTATTATGTCTCCGAACAATTTTACATGCAAACTGTTTTAGCACCCTTTTTGCATATTAACAAGATTCGTTTTTACGAGGACGTGGAACATTTTGGTTTAAGTGATCGCATTATTTTTGAATTTTTCATTACAATTAACTGCCAACTAACTAACTAACAAAATCGATTTCATTCAAATATTTACATAACTAAACCCATGATAAAAATATACATGAATCAAACTAATGTAAATAGAGATTGGGTCGACATACAAAAATTTAATCAGACATTTACATTATTTATGGGCACATAAACGAATCAAGGACTAGGACATTAAATTTCACCTTGCTCTGTTAAATAAAATTAAAAATTTATATTGACAAAAAAATTAATTTTACATTTAAAAATTGCGTCTTTGGTAAAAAATCATGTTAGACAAAATTTAACATTTTAACTTAAAGTATTTTTAAAATGAGCGTTGAAAAAAATTTGAATATACCAATGTCACCTACACTTTAAAAATATGCGAAATACTTCCAATTTATATTTGATTCGAAAACAACAATTCATATGTGTTCAACTTATGAAAAGGAATGTACATTTAAGCAACTGCAATATTGAAAAAAAAGTCAAGTTTGATTATTAAAATATGGAAAGAACAAAGGATGATAAATGTTTTTGAAGGGAATGGATCAAACTAAATAGTCTGATGTAGTAATCACGTCAGTACTCAATAAATCTGAGCAAATTCAGTTGGATCACCCTGCCACTGAGCAAAAGAACAGTTAAAAATTAATTAGAGGAAGTCAGAAATTGGCCATAATTAAATAATTAAAGAAAAAGAAACAATATAAAATTAGATTTTTGTACTTTTAATGAGTAAAATACTGGTTTAATACTGAATTAAATCGTTTATTTAACTTTTATAACACTCCGTTTCAGCAGCCAATTGATGAAAATAGCCGATCTTGCTCCAGTTTGCCAAAGCTCCTCCTGCAAAATCATTGTCTCCCTGAAAAATCTAAGGGGCAGCCCAAATTGGGGGAGAGAGCCAGTTTAGCAAATATTCACTAATTAATTTCTCGAAAACTAGACTTAGTTTCACATTCATAATCTAAATATAGTGTCTTTAGAGCCTCTGGAACATTCCGTGAAAACGCCATTGATTTCCCGAGGGGCCGGGGTTTGTCTTTGCAAGTGGAATAGAACACCTGTAAGTTCCAAGAAGAGTTAAAAGCATAGACATGTATTTTCGTAGTTTGATGTAAATTTTTTGTTTGTTGTTATTTGTTATATATGTTTATAATATTTTAAATAATTAATTAAATAAAATATTATATATATTTCTTTTATTTCAGTTCTATAAGTAACAGCCTAAAACTTATCATACATCAGTTAAAACAGAATGTCTTTGAAACATTGTGTATGATAAATATGTATGGTTAGAAAGGCGCTGCATTTACGGCGAGAATTTATGAAGATATTTAAATTTTAAACGAGAATTGAATACTATCGTCGTCGAGTAAATGCAGCACTATTCTAAAATTTACTAAAATCTAAATACATATTGGGATACTGTGCAATAAAATGATTAAACTAATGACTGAACCATTGTGGGGCAAAGCAAATTTTAAACAATACTCAAATATCATTATAAATTGTGACATTTTATGTAGTACGAGTTGTGTTCTATGTAACGATACCCACATGTTATACGTTATACGTATTTTTTTTCTTAATTATTACATATTTATTACAATAAATAAAATAAATTCTTGTCATAATCATAAGCCAAACCAAGGACTTCATTTTTTCATTTGAATATATTTTAAAGTATTTCCACTTCAATATAAATTAATAAAATATTAATTAAATAAAACATGAACTTTTGAACTGTATATTAAAATTATAAATGATCTCAATATAAAGTTTCTGATAAGCACGAGTTACTTGGAATTCGAGAGGTTTGGCCCTAATAGTAAGTAAAAAAAATAAATAGGTAAAAATTACATAATCGTTATAATCGACACTAGTTGATCCTTTTTTAATAAATTCCTAAATTGAAATATTTTTAGATCTAATTAACGAGCCAGGTTCTTGTACACTAACTAGCAGGTTCAACTACATAGTTTCAAGACAAAAATAAAATTAAAACTCACAAAAAGTCACACAATAATTAAAACAGGTGAAGGTAAATTACTACCACCACCTGCGGGACCTCTTGGGAAGTCAATGGCGTTTTCTGGCCATGTTTAGAAAGTTCTCAAGACATTATGATTAAAATAGGATTGTGAAACTATCCAACTTTGAAGGGATTAATTAATGAAAATTTGCTTTATTGACTGCTAATGCCCCCCGGGAAATCAATGGCGTTTTCATGGAATGTTCGAAAGGTTCCAAAGATAATATATTTAAGGTATTAATATGAAACTATGTCTAGTTTACGAGAAATTAATTAGTGAAAATTATCTAAACTGTGTATCAGCAATTTGGGCGGCCTCCTATTATTTTCAAGAAGACTGCGACGTGCTAGGAAGATATTTAAAGTAATGAATATCCATAATTTAAAAGTGTTACTGAATATGTATTACGGATTTATAAAAAAATAAAAAAAAAATCAAAAAATAGATGAAAAAATAGATATAAATATAACACACGAAAACGTGTCTGCTTTTTTCCTCTTCCTTGGAATGGGTCCTCTGAGAATTTCACTAGAAAATGTAAACCTCGGCCCTTCGGGACCGGAATGGCGTTTTCAGTGAATGTTTGGAAGGTTTTAAAGTCTGAATGTGAAACTATGTTCAGCTTTCGAGAAAGTAATTAGTGAAAATTTGCCAAATTAGTGGCCTTCCCCAATTTGGGCTGTCTCATAGTCTTTTCAGGAATTCATTGATGTTCCAGTATAATATTTCGGAGATGATAGATAGTATATTAGTTTTAATAAAACGGCGTAACATTGTTGTTCTTTTCCTTGGAACAGGTCTTGAGTTTCACTGGCAAAGACAATCCTGGATCTCTTGGGATAACAATGGCGTTTTCAGAGAAGGTTCGAAAGATTTTAAAATATGAATTATGTCTTCGAGTCAATTGCATTTGTAATTTTTCGGAAAAGAAAATTTGCCGAATTGGCTGTCTCCCCCAATTTGTGTAGCATCCTAGTGCAGTAAAGGATATAATCTACAATTTAATGGTCATTCTCTATCTGTAGGTTTTTTCTTAATCATACTTTGGTGAATATGGAAACACCGGAAAAACTTCAGTGATAAAAACAGACTATCAAGATTTTTTGAAGTGAAAACTTCTTTAGCAGAGAAAATCTTATGGGTTCGCGTCACCGACATGCTCGTCCTTGTTTTTTTAATAAATTCAGACAAAAGAAAAAAGTTGTTGTTTGGTTGGTAATCTCGATTACTAGACCAACAAACTATGTGCCTGCCGGCGTTTCAAGAGGTACTCGAAAACTAGATTAGAAGACTAAAATCTCGGAACTAGAGGGTGAGTTTCATTTGAGAGCATTTTGAAATCAGATAAAATTTTACTAATGTAGTGGTTTCTTTAAAGGTCTCCAGCCAAGCTGGAAATGAGTTTGTCGCTAATATCTATTACTGTTTTGAAAGTGGAGGGTTCATAGAGGAAAATGCCGTCTGAAAGGAATCTCTATATAAAAATAGTCGAAATTTTCAGGATCATCTTTATTTCTGATGTGCTTTAAAGGAAAAATCGGAGCCCAATTCTTTTACCATCTGCTAGTCGTTTAAGATCAGTATTGAAATCAAGTCACCGGTTGAATATCTTTTTCTTTCAATTACTATCGAAGGAGGGATGTTTATTAAGCAAAAGTAAAACATACTGGTTTTTTATACCGTCAAAGAAAGTGTGTAAACTGAAAATTAGCCTTTCCTAACAAATAATAATAGATTTTATGTATTTTTAGATGCGAAAACTTCTTTATCCGCGTTGGGCACTTTTTGGTAGGGAAATATTATGCGTTCCCGTCACTGACATGCTTATACCAGTATATCTGTAGCTATATAGTTGACGTATAGTGCTGTATATATCTTATAAGTGAAATTGAATGGATTTAGTGAAAAATTTATTTAAATAGGTCCAATGATCGAAAACTCAGTACTACAAAACATAAAACGACAATCGATGCTAATTTTGCGCGATACTTACATAAATTTGAATCAAACATTTTCATTTCTTACTTTAGTTACCATAAGCCTATTGTATATTTTTTAGAACAAAATAAAATAATTGAAAGTACAAAAAATCTAAGTATTGTTGAAATTAATAATGACAATGATGCAAACAATTAAAATAATGTTAAAAATCAAGTACATTGAAATTTAAGTAAATACAAATACTATACTATAATAAATAATATGATTGTATATTAATTGTTATTTCAATTCAATTGTATTTATATTTTATCCTGTTCTTGTACAGCCCGAAATATATTTAAATAATAAAAAACCATATAAACATATGTAAAATTGTTTCTCGAAGTGTCAATAGATGTGAAAACCAGATTGATGTTTATAAATTTAATTCAAACATTATGAAATTTTAAATTTCATAGTTTTGACTTCTATCGACAGTCTCTATAACTGCCAACATTATTTTTTTTTTTTTGATAATTTATTTACCATTTGATATTAGTAATCTAAGTATTGATTATTTTTATTTGGTATATAATACATGGAACTAAAAAATAGGTGAGATATTTAAAACATTTAATATAATGTTGGAAATTATTTATTAAAAAAAAACACTGTTACTTAGAGTGCTAATTTTAAGTGAATTATAAAAATTAACTGCATAATTAATTTTGAACGCGTTTAGAACAAAAGTAAAACGTGTTTATTTATGAGTGCACATGCAGAAGAGGAAAAAAGCATCTTCTCCATTAAAAATGCAGGTTAATCCATTAAGGGGTCCATATCGCAGCGAGACGACGAATATTAAGCCGCGCCGCTCGCTTACCGGGGTGGTTTATGCAGTTTTTCGTGCGACGCGGCTCGAAAATTCACGTTCGCATGTAAATGGCGGCCGGACGCGACTTTTGTGCAACACCGACCGTAACGGAACGGCGAAAAAATGGTAAACGGGTCCATTAAGCCGGCAAAACTTTACGTTCGAACGTGGGATTCAAAAACTTTGTTATTGACACTTGCGAAAGTTGTGAATTGGAAATTTAATGTCGCATCAACGGACAGTTTCAGATTTGTTAGTTTTTCGTGACGCTCATATAAGTGAAACTATTTGATTACGTCAAAATCCACCCCTACAGTCACACCGTATCATAATCCTGGCGGGAATGTGTCTCTCATATCTTCGTCAAATTTCATTTTCGGGGATTAAATCGGTGATGATATGCCGCGTGTTTCGCCACTCATCATCGACATGTGACCCTTTCGACCCGACCGGGGGTGTTCGCTAAATTAAATTTAACGTAGATCTCGGGTAGACTTGCTTAATTGATATTTGCGACCTAAATAATCATAAATTTATTACATTGAACTCGTTAAAATGTTGAAGACCGGAATTGTTATTGTAATCTTTTGAATCGCACGATTAATTTCATAAAATCGAAGCCGTTTATCAAAGCCGTTCGCCAAATGGTCGATTGTTTTGCGATAGCAATTGTGCGAAAGTGCGATCGGACAATTTATTTAGCGCGATACAATTTTCACATTGATAAATTGGAACGTTTAAAAATGGCCATCTTTCATGCGGCCACTCGCGATATTAGATCCTTTCGTTTCGGGTAATTATTATACTTGATGGATAGGGCTATTACTTTTCAATTTGCTTAACTGTTATAAATTGGGTTTCTCCACTTTTTTCCATAATAAATGATTATTTATCTTGAACTGCAAAAAGTATTTTGGCCGATGTTGCCAATTATTCACACTCAGCAAAGCAAAACGTTGTCATAAATAACAATTAGTTAATATTTATATTCTTTACCATAAATTCCAAGAGAGTCGCACAAAATCTGAAACGATTCCGCAACAGTTTGAAAACACTTTCAGACCAATAAACGACAGATGTTCCGAACCTCGACAGGGCAATAAGTCATCAAAAATGTACGAGCATCGTCTTTTTTGCCTCCGCATAAAAACGTCGTAAAAAGCCCAGTCGGTTTTTTTCCGGCCAGTCTGCGGTTCGCCGTCCGGAATCAAGAGGCGGAAGATCGGAGGCGGCATTATTAACCCGCCAACCGGATAAATTCCGCTCGGTACGTCGATCCGGTTTTAAGTTAACGGTCGGCTTCCAGTTACACGTTCACATAACTTTGCAACGCTTAAGCCTTTTGCCCCCTGCGGGATTTTGTCCGATCCGACAGTTTAAATGGAGGTTCGAACTTTGGTTAGGTTGTCTTAATTGTTACAGACAATTGGGATTGTGCCAAACATGTATATTGAGTGGGAAACCCAATAGTAATAATCTATTAATGAATTTTTACATAAAGGAAATCCAGTCGAATAATAGTTGATGTTGTACTTTGTGTTTCATAAAATATATGTAATATAAAACTTTTATATTGCCCAAAGTAAGTAATTAAAACTAAACTCGTATTTAAAAAAATGCCAATAAAACTGCGACTTTAGCAACGAAAGTTGGCTAATTAAAGCCAAAATTAACACACAAGTTAAATTAAAGATGTTAACAATCGTCTTGTATAAATAGAGTCTTATTTCGTTAACTCGGACCATGAGTAGCCAGGAACAAAGTTCGGTTGCAAGGGCAGGCTGTTAATAATAACTGATTGGAAATTGTACAAAAATTTTTGAAAATTATCACAATGCTTTATGTTATTTGGTAATTCATTGTACTTCTTAAACAAATATTGAGTTTTAGTAGTTTTAACATAATAAACATCTCTTTCCTCACGAATACTAAGCTTAATTCTTAATTTTCTAAATCTAAAATGTATTTTCCTTCCTATACTTCACTACATTTATTGTTATTATAAGTTCAGTATCTGTTGTTGTTTTTAATAATGATATGACATTTTCTAGCATTGTATCCAAATCAAACTTAACAAACTCTGCTTAAAAACAAATATTCTCTGAAATATATGGTCTATATTCATTTCTACCTACACTATTTTGTATTTATTTATACCCTCAATAAAATATTCATTAAATTTATCTGGAGTACATTGTTCTTCACTTATGTTTACTCCATAAAACTTCACAAAATTATTTATATGAATATTTCTATTAAGCAAGCTTCTTTCAAAGTTCAGCACCCCTTTTATTCGGTACTTTTGAAGTAATTTGTTTGTTTGTTCCGATCATACTTGTCATAATATTTTTTATTCGTTTATATGAGCCCCATTCTCCTTCTTTCTTAGTAAAAATAGCCTTTTTATCTCCATTCAACATTTTCAAATTCGACGTCAAATTTTTCTACAAAAACACATTTTTGATAAATTTCATTCTTAAATGAAAATAAAGGAATATTAAAAATTATTATTCTAAATTTTCAAAATGTCTTTGTTAGATTTACAAAAAACAATCGCTTTACTTGACATATTTTAATACAAATTTGTTGCCTGTGCATGCTTAAAAAATTTCTTGTGTTAAATTTTGATTGATTTCATTGTTAGATTTCACAAAAAAATAATAAAATGGCTGAAGTGATTCCAGTTGAGGTATGAGCAAACACATTCGATTCACATCACGATTGTTTCCGAATCAATAGGCCACATATTGCGTCCTTTATGTCAGCCAGTTTCTGAATGCGATCGACCCAATGACCCAATGAATGTCGACCTTAGACCCACACTCCCGGAAATTTCCCCTTCTCTCCCTCCACCTTTTAGGCTAAAAGTCATAAAATAAGGGTTGAATGAATACCATCGCAAGGACTAATTTATTCATTTCGTTTTTATTATTTTTTAATTCGTGACGTTCTTTAGAAAAAAAAGTAAGTTGTAAATTCGAGCATTCAGTAAAATTTAACATAAATTTAAGGCGTTTTTCAATTCAAATTACTTCAAATTACAATAAACTTTTGCTGAACTTTGACTTATAAACTGCAATTTAAAATCTAAGTAAGTGTTGCATAAAGATATTCTTTCGCTTCGCATTTAAATTACCGCTAGTTTGCATGGAATACGGGACGAAACAGCGCAACAAAATAACTGCACTAACAAAAAGGAATCTTTTAACATTTTACAAGTATTGATATTTACTGATGAAAGTTGTATATTTTATTTACCGATAGTGACATTTGTAAATATTAATATTTTCACATTCACAATAGAAATCGACATGTTTGATACTTGCTCCATTATTCATTAATAAATGAATATGCAGTTGAATGAAACAGTTTTTTTTCTTGGGCATAAATCATCTGTTTTACTGAGTAAGCTGGAAAAACAATTTTTTCGATAAGAATGTTCTACAAAGAATATCATAAAAGTGATTGATGACGGTCTTTCTACTCGTGAAAATTTGAATGCGACTAGAAGGAAAACGAAACAGTTTTATTGGAGTGAAATGATTTCATTAAGTCGCAACCCTCAGATAGTTATACCTTATTGTGATACCCGAGTGTTTCCCGTTCCCTCGTCAAATTCAATTAGTTCAATTGGGACGATTTAATTGTTAAATACACCTTCATTTGAATTTTCGAGGGGCTTCTTATAGTACTCGTGGAATTGAGCATATTCCAAGTATTAAATGATAAGACTTTCTCGAATATTTAATAGGGTTGGTTATTAGTAACAAAATTCACGTTATTAAAATTATTGTATGAAATATTGATTATACGGTCGTTTCATAAAAAGAGTTCTTATTTATGTTAGTTTACAATGGCTGTATATTTTAATAACAGCAATAATTAAATAATATGTTCCTAAAAGAATAATAAATTTAGTTAAAGATTTAGATAAATTCCGTTTGATTTACAATAGTTAGTTAGATTATACAAAATTTGTAGTGCACTTGGATTATTCAAAAAATATTCACATATAATAAATTTTTTGGTATTTTTCAAAGGCTTTACATTTTCTTCTGTTTTTATTGAAAGAGTCCCAAAATTTCCAAAGGAAAAGGGTGATTAAAAATATATTAACAACCATGAAGATCCTTTCATTTTCGGGAAATTATCAAAAACGATAATAATTTAATTTAGTTCCTCGTATTTTCACCCCTATTTTGGTCTATATAACAAACTTTCCTCGTGAAGAAAGTTTATTCCTAAATGAATTTCATTAATTAAAGGTTATCCTGGCATTTTTATAATCTTTAAACTTCATTAAATGATTTATTTTTGATTAATATTATTACATGTTAGGAATAAAATTGTTTGATCATTATAAATTGATCAATTAAAGAATGGTGTAAGACTGAATTTATATGGTGAGATTTTTTACAAGCACTGATAGGACTAACTTGTTATTTCTCCACTATATAATTGTTTTATTTTCCATAGAGCATAGTTCCTCAGAAAAAAACGCAACCGGGTTCTAGAACAGAAACTCATTAAATTTTTTATATATTAAATTGTTTTTAAAAATAAATTAATTTAAATAAAAAGTTGCTTATTTTTGCAGTTCAAATTCCTTTGGGCATGTTTGTGTAATTTTATTACGGTTCTCAGAGTTGTTTGTTCCCTGATTAGCTTTTGTTCTTTTAACTTAAGCCAAACTCTTTTTTTCCGCAACATATATGAAATTCCCTTTAAGAGTTCTTTTTGTTTTAATAAAAAAGCAGCCGGAGGCACGAGACAAAGCTCAAATTAAAGCTAAAAGAAATACGTTAAAAGTGCGTTTTTTTTACCGCAGCCGCTTTATTATTTGATTCGGTCCCCCGTTTTAATCCGGGCCAGTTACTGTAACCGAGGAAATTTGAAAATTCAATTATCAAACGTCACATTTATCAACGTGACGTATTTATCGCCCTGTACCAAAACCAGATAAATCATTTTTAACTCCCAACTTCCCGTTTTATTACGCCCGTCCTTATTTTAAATGTGGACGAGTTTAATTGATCGTTTCGCATTTCCTATTTTGCAAATCAATGGGGATTGGGCGCGAATGTGTGTTCAAAATTGACCTCTGGATTTACCGAACGGTCTGTTAATATTCGGTTGCGCGAGATTGAGTCCGTAAATTTTGATAAATTGCACTTGTAATAACCCGTTAATTTTCAGATATTGCCTATTAAAGTACTCAAGGATGATGAAAGTTAATGTCGGAAAGTCACGGCAAACTTCTAGTGGGAATTGCTGAATCTAAACTGTTATTCAATTTTCTTGGGGCACGTGTAAGATGCACGATCTAATTATGACTAAAATTTGAGAATTTAATCGCATTATAAAATTGTTTAGAAATATAATTTCATGTTGGGATTATTACAAAACATCAAAAAGGAACTTTGTAATTACGGCAATTTTTATTACACAAGCTATTGTGTACAGCTAATGTAATGCTGTCATGCGATTTTCTAATGTAACACACATTTCTTATTTATTTAACTTTCTGTAAAGAATATGGTCAAAAAACTATTAATTAATTATTTTAACTCAGTTCAAAATAAATTATAATATTTTTCGTGAAAACTTAATTTTGATAAATCAAATTATGTACATATAAATGTATAATAAAACACACTTTTCATTTAAAAATTTCAAATATTTTAATTAATAATTAATTAAGCTTTATCAAAAAGCAAATAATTTATTTTGTGTAATCAGAAATAGTTTTCAATCAATTCAAAATTTATTATATTTATATATAAACAAATTATTTTTTGACTAATAAAAAATTAACCAAATAAATTTAAAAAATTTAAATTAATTGAATAGAAAAATAAAATTTATAAAATTTAAAGAATTAATTTTACAAAAATTAAAAATAACCAATTAATTTAGAAAAATAAAATTATTAGATTAAAAAAAAGTAAATTAAGAATTTAAATTTTTAAAGTTAAAATTAAGTCAAAAAGTTTAATATTACTTATTAAATTAAAACAAATAATAATCACAATAATTATAAAATTAACAATTTAATTTTATAAAATTTAAAAAATTAACAATTTTAATTTTTAGAAAATTTATTATAAATTAGAATTAAATAAAAAACTATCAATTTATAAAGCACAAAAATAAAATTTATAAAATTTAAAAATTTGAAATTAACTAATTAAATTAAATTAAAAATAAATAAATAATATATAATAAAATTATCTATTCAAATCCATAAAATTCAAAAATTTAAGCTTAAAATTTAAAATTTAACCAACTAATTTAAGAAAAATTAAAATTAGCAATTTAAATAAAAGAAACTAACAATTTAGTTCGTTTGCAATAATTTAATTCATTTAAAAAAATTAAAATTAATAATTTAGAATAAAAAATTAAAAAGTTAAAGTTAATAAAAATATTTAAAAAATATTAATAAAATAAAATTATAAATATAGATTTACTATATTTAAAAAATTTAAATTAATTAAATAGATAAATAAAAATAGCAATTAAAATTTATAAAATTTAAAGAATTATGTTTACAAAAATTAAAATTAACCTATTAAATTAGAAAAATGAAATTAGCGATTTGCTGAACTGAAATTAAAAGTAATTATAAAATTATTAGATTAAAAAAAAGTAAATTAAGAATTTAAATTTTTAAAGTTAAAATTAAGCCAAAAAGTTTAATATTTACTATATATATATATATATATATATATATATATATATATATATATATATATATATATATATATATATATATATTACTAAATTGAAACAAATAATAATCACAATAATTATAAAAGTAACAATTTAATTTTATTTATAATTAATTTATTATAAATTAAAGTTAAAAAAAATAAAACTAGGAATTTCAATTTATAAAAAGTACAAAAAATAAAATTTATAAAATTTAAAAATCTGAAATTAACCAATTAAATTAAATTACGAACTTTAGTTCGTTTTTAATAATTTAATTCATTTAAAAAATTAAAATTAATAAATCATAATAAAAAATTAAGAGTTGAAAGTTTATAATGCTTAAAAAAATAGGTTTAAAACTGAAAATGACTATTAAAATAAATAACAATTAATTAAATTAAATATATTAACACACTATAAGCACACTATTAATTGTTAGAGAACCGGGTAATTTTTACTTTTTTGAATGTACTTACTTTAAAAGCGGGGTGAGATAATTTTATTCTATTAGTTTACATACGGAACTGAAAGAATTATCTCTTAATTTTTGTTATAATTCAACAACTTAGTTTGGACTATTTTGCTGCCCGCCTATAGTGTGTTAATAATAATAAATTTAACTATATAATTAATAAAAATATTTAAAAAGTAAGCTAATTAAAATAAATAAATTAGAAATAAAATAAGATAGTTATTTTTATAAAGTTTAAAGAATTAAATTAAAAAAAATAACTAATTAAATAGGAGAGATTTAAATTTATAAAATTAAAAAAAAAACTTTAAACATTCACTAATTAAATTAAAAATAATAATAAATATATGATTTAAATTAAATAATTAAATTAATAATAATAATTAAATTAAAAAAAAAATAATGATAATAATTTGGTGGTCTAAGAAGTTAAAATTTACTTATTAAATTTATTTAATACTAGCATTTTAAATAAAATAATCAAACAATGTACTACTAACCCACAAACTAAATATTAATGTAACACATTCAATTTAATTTTAATTTAATTTTCTCATCTGTTGATTATGTCTAACGTGAATAATAAACAAGTAAAATTGTAAATGTTCCAAAGCATCAGAACACGAAGTGGTGTGTCGCAATCAAACGTGGAGACAGCAACGAAGGTCGCGGAGACAAAAAGGAATCGTACGTATTCAATTCCCGGATCGGCCCTTCAAACTGGAACGCGCGTCTCATTTAAGATTTACAAATTGCACGTTTCGTTCCCGTACTCGGCGCATTTACTCCAATCGACCGTAATACGAAACGGGTGTTATGCATTTACCCGCCATCATTTGCGCTTCTTTGGGAAAAATATCAAACGTCACATCTATGACGTTTGAATCCCGCTTTAAATGGAAACTTAATTAAAACTGGTGAATGGATTAAGTCAATAGGAATGTTGATTCCGTCGCTAAAATTGTGATGTATAATTAATCGCTCAAGATTCGAATCGTGCGAAAGGCCTAGCGTAGTTTCTTTGTCCCCGAATTTGTACAAGCTGAATAAATAATTCGATGATTTGCCGTTTGTTATTTTGCTTCGGAATGTTTGCACGAACTGTTTAATTTATCTGACTAATAATGCGTAAGTGTTATGTTTTGTAATTGTGGCGAATGCGCACTGAATTTCGTATTTATTGGAGCTTGAGGCTAAATACTCTCTTTTCGCCGACTTAATTTGATATGTATCAAAACAGTGTTCCCCTCGCTTTAATTCTAACGCATGGATAAACTGAATTAGCTTATTCGTTGGAACATTAATAAAAAAACGCTTATGGCAAATTATGCACAAAGTATTTTTTACAATTGATAATTGATTGGGACGTTTAAAACGCTTGGTTTAAAGTTAATTAAAACTGTCATACACTGGCCATAATTAAAAAACGGATTAAAGCCATTATTTTCGCTCGATGTATTTAAATAGACACATAAAAATGACAATAATTTATTTGTAAAATAAAATTAAAGATATTATTTCAATATTTGCAGCTTTAGAGCCAATATTTTAAATATATTTTACTTTTTATATATTTAATAAACCCAAACTGGTTGTTAATCTATTTGGGGTACCGGTAAGTAATAAGTTTTTAATGGGTCTTTATTTTTAATCAATAATATTATTACCCTCGTTATCAACAATCTTTTGCTATCTAGTTTGAAAATTTTCAATCCCGGACAGATAAAAATCAATTGAACATGCATGTGACAGTTTTCAAAGACAAATTTGTACTCGAAACCACCACAATCAATATTTGGAGGAGCTTGCTAATGCTCGTAGAGAAGAATGGCGAGGGATAGATTAATCTTTCAATTTGGAGCATGTCATAGAGGATGGGAGCTGTTGGTAGAAGCAGCCACACCTAGTAGTGATTGAAAAAATATATGGATTAATATTCTGCCTCTGGATCTCTGAACTAATTCAAATTATTCACGTGAAAAGAAGTATAGTATTTGGAGATTGGTTTTTTATTATGTTGTTTTACTAACCTGTCAATTAATTATTTTGAACATTAAATTAAATTAAGTTAAATTAAAATGTATTCTTTAAATATCAGAAAACAATTTTATTTTGTTGTTTGTCTTTTCGTTTTCTTCATTGATTAACATTGTCCACATTTTATTACAGTAAACACATTTTTAAGAGAAACTTCTTAATCAAAAAGGTAATAAAAAAGTTTTCCCTCTTCACAACTAAAACGATTTGTTTCCTCTGTCATAAGTTTGAATGGCTCCCCACATTTACAAATAGTCGAACATAATAATTAACAAATTAATAATTTTGTTGTGCATCATTAGTCAACAGATAGTTCAAAACGGCGGTCGATTAACAGTTGACTTTCTCTCTCGATTATTCAACCGATTCCACAGACCGAAGAAAGTGGGGGAGTCAAGGAGCCACGTTAGCGTTAAATGATTAACTCCCGCAACTGCGCCCCCTTAAATATTTAATTACGGTCTACAGTGTCCGAGTCGAAATAGATTAAGGGATTAATGGCGGCCGTTTAGGCACAATTATCGAGATCGATGCAGTATTCACGATTGAACTTTCGCCTTGTTGATTTGTAGGAAGCGACGAGACGGCTTACTTTTAATTATTTAATTTCGGTCGATTGAATTTTGAATATTACATCAGGTTTGATTTAAAGTGGAAAGTTGTGTTGGAAATTAATTATAAAATTAATCAGCTGTTTGGAAGTTTCCAAAGTTCGAGTGTGAGTAATAAAATCATCGGTTTAAAATTTCGATTGTTCGCTCGAGAAAATATGACAGGCTAGACAATAAATCAGGCTTTCTACTTGATAAAATAAATTATGTGAAGTGTTGAACTCCCGACCCGAAGAGGACGGAAAATCGAAATAGGGTTCGCATCAGTTGCTAGACACATTTACGGCTTATCCTTCCAGTTAAACGCCTTGTTTGGGGACAATGTCAACCGAATTTGTTCCCTTTATCCTTTTATCAACAAGCCGAAAACGGATTTTCCTATGTAATTCATCTTGGAATCTAATAAATTTTATTTGTTGCTTTCAAACTTTAACTCAATTGATTCATTACCTGTGTGTACTTTTAAATATTGTTTTCAAACTTTTGCTATCAATTTTATGTGTCCGACTTGAATTCAATCACTAAACCGAACACGAAATGTTTTAATACACTTTATGGATTATAATTAATTCGTGCAGGTTCGTGTCGGTTTTGATTAAATGTACTTTTTATACATACATTTTTTTCTTGTGTCGTTTTTTATCAAATTTTTATTTGTAGACTCATTTTAGTTTGTTACGTAAGGAAAATTATTTTTTTTTGTTACAAACGAAAAATTAATATTTGGCTATGTCATAAAACCTTTGAAAAATGTCAATATAAAAATAAAGTTTAATATTCTGAAAAATTGGAGTTTGGTAAACAAAAACTGAAGGATGGAAAGTAATTTTAACTAAAAATGGGAAAATTGTGAATTGACCGAACTGTATGAAAATATTGTTACCTCAAGCTATTAATTTGTTCTGAAATGGTTAAACTGCAAAATATACATTTTTTAATTAAATGTTTTACGAGGATGGCGTTGTTTTCTTGCAGCCTTTCGCACGTTTTAGATTTCAATAAATTGCTAGAAAGGACCTTATATTACATCCAAATATGCTATCAAAATAAGTTTTAATAAACAATGAATATATTAAACAAAATTACATTAACAACACATTAATCCAGTAATAAAATTAATATCATCAAATTTTTTGGATAACTAATAAACCACTTCCGAAAAGGTACAATATATTCACATCGTTTTAATTTTTACAAATTTTTAGTAATCTTGTTGAGGATATCTTTTAACCAACTAATAGAAAAAATTAGGACATTTTAAGTAAATCAAAGATTTCCGAGAGGTAGAAAGGCGATGAGTGATAACCGGATAAAAGAGGCACGGTCTGGAAAATTCACCGAGGCAATTAGGCCGAATGCAGAAAGAATATTGCATATAGTGGCACGAAGCGAAGTTAGTTTGAGCGGTGGGACGAAATTGTGAGAAAACTAACTAAATTACTAAACAACTGGCTCTCCCGTCAAATTCAATTAGTGCAATTTTCGCAATTTTTACTCCGTCTCCCTTTCAAACTCGCCTAGCACTTTTGTTAAAAACAATAATCGGGTTTCGTGAGTCGCGGATCGAACAAAGGCTCCTCCTTTTGATCACATCAATTCAATTTCGTTTTCAATTATTGTCATTTGTCTATAATTAAAAGTTAATCAACACACAATTTAATTAATAATTGTGTTAGTTTAGTATAAAACAATAATTATCTATACTATACTCAGTGACAATGAAATTGCAACATCAAAAAGGGGGTGTTCAAATTTAATATTCTTTGTCGTCCTTTCTTGCTTTAATCGGCCCAGTGATCCAATATTTCAGTCCCATATTGGTTAGTTTAAACTTTTTTGAAGAGATCTATGGGAATCTGATGCCATAGCTAGCCAGATTCCCGATCTTTTACCCATAGAACATCTTTGGGATATGATGAGGAGAAAGCTAGGAAATTTACCCCAGCTCCCATAGAGGTTTAGACATGAAGTTGAGATACCTTGGGATACTATACCTCAAAAGAAAATAGACCAACTCATTGAGTCAATGCCAAGATCTGTTGGGGAGTGTTTAGATAGCCTCGATTTTTTTTTTTTTTTTGAACAAAGAAGGGAAAATCTTAAAAGTCACTCCTGGCGCAGCATATATGGCGTTGCTGAACCAGAAGACGAAACAGAGGCCAGCCCCCTATCAACTAAGTTCAGTAGAACAAGACCAATGGGAAATCTGCCTGGACAGGAATTGGAATTGCTGTTGGATCCTTAGCTTCTCACTGCCACTGGTTTGTGGAGTGGTACTGAGCCCCAGGACCACGACAAGGTGGATCCATCCTGGGGAGATAACCTCGATAGAAACTTATTAAAAATAATCTAAAATCTTTGATTGTTTTGGAAATTTAATCGTTTACCCCTTGTTATAACATGTGTTTTACCAAAATAATCTTAAATTTGAACATCCCCTTCTTGGGGTTACAATTTCTTTGTCACTGGGTACATTTGATGCTTGAATTCAAAATTTAACATTGTTTTTTAACCTATTTTTTACATACAATAATAACCTTTTTCTTAATATTAATCAAATTCTTATTTTTACTGTAATAACTAACATTGTTCATAGAGCACCAAAAACAATTCTCAGTTCAGTGTGTGTCTGTGAACATTCATTGAAATATTATTTTTTATAGGTCCAATATCGCAATATTCTCCATATCAAAAGAAATTTAATTTTGAAATCTTTCAAAAAAATATCCATAGAACATTTTTTACTAAAGGACAAATTAATCGCACACGAATCAACACATCCTTTCAACCTACGTTTTGTAATTCGTTTCCATGTTCCAATATAATTCTTTGTGTTTTTGTGTATGTTAAACTGGTACACAGGTATTTTTTTCCTTTATTGAATATGACATTAAAGACGTGCCAACGTACGAAACGGCGTTGCAAACTGCATTTTCGAAAGCCTAGGCGAATAATGAAATGTAATGTGTGCGGATGCGAAATTGGACATTATTACGTCGTCGACCGCATTCCGTCACCTAGTTTAACGTACCTGCACTTTGTATGCTTTATACGCGTGCAATAACAAGTTTTCGGATTAAAATCAAATATTCACCGAGTTGTTACGAGCTTCCCTCTATTCCTGCGACACGTATTTCGAGGTTTTTCCAAACTATGCAATCAGCGTTATGAGGAAATATGGCTGTTGTAAATTCTCCTATAAATAACGTTGGGTATTCAAAAGTTTGGAAAACACAAATCTTTTAAAATAATGAACCTGCACTCAACAGACATGAAGGACTTTTATAAATTAGGTGCATTTAATGTAACTAATATATGTAATATGTGTTAAAAATAATCTTAAATATTTTCTATTTATATGGTTCATTCCCGTTTGTGACTTTATTTCGTCAATAAAACCATAACTTGCTATAATTAATTATAGGGATCACAATATACCTTTTATTTTTTGTAAAATTTCAAATACAAACCATTGATCCTGCTTCTAATTTGTAGAAAACATTCAAACTTATTAAAAATATATATTATAGCTATTATAATTTGATTACATAAAACACCATGAATCTTTTAATATAATTAAATTGAATATTAAAAAACCTTTTGAACTGAAAATTATTGGATTTAGAGAGAAGATATGATATAGCCATTTTATTTGGAATTATATGTAGTCACTTCACATTTTCTAATAAAAATATGTTTATAGAAAGATATCCATTTAAAATGAAATTATTTGTTGTATTGTAAGAAAATTAATGAAATTTTTTTTAATTAGAAAATGGAGAGGTTAAAACAAAAAACATATTTAGTTATTTATTTATTATTATTTGTTATTTCTTAAATCGAAAAAATCACTGATTTTCTAATATGTCTAAATCGGGGTCATAATTGGACCAATATGAAACAAGGCAACGCCGCACAGTAATAATCGAGACGATTACAGAAATCTTTTATAACAAAAGATAAGACATATTTATTTTTCTATCCGTTAATAGATGTCAATAGATCCTGTGCTAAACCTTCCATTGCCCACTATGATGTACATTTTAATATTTGAAAATAAAATATCCTATTTGCCAAATTTCTGCCTTAAATTTCTTTTTTTATATCAGAAAACAATTTGGAATAGTAACTGACGTTATAAACTCTCAATCTAAAATTATCAATGCTTTAAGATTAGTCTTATATTACGTAAAAAGTGATAGAAAGTTTGTACAATTAATTAAACAAATAAGTTATTACCCTTTTTTGAAATCTGTCAAATGTCAGTTTTCGTATATATTTTAGAAACTATCGAAAAGTTTGATTTTATTTAAGGTACTTTTTATCGATCTGTATTGGAAATACAGCCAAAATCAACTAATTTGAGAAACCTCGTGTAATATTATAGAAAAAATGTTCTACATATAAATTAGATAAACAAAAATTTCAATATTTTTGTCACTATCTTTCTTAGAATAATGTACCCAATTTAATACTAAGGTTGCAAAATGTATCGTAATTTATGAGAGAAGGCGTTGCGAACACAATATGAAATTTACAACTATAATCTATTATATGGCGGCATTATGTTCGGTTTTTGATGCAAAAACGCTTTTAGAATCGGCGATCGCCAAACATAAACGCCACAAGATAATGCAGCAGCGTAAAAGCGTGCTCGCTTTAACTAAATTAAATCGAAATTTTATGCAAATACGTTTTACGATCCCAACACTTATCTTAATGATGATTTACCCGAAAACTTATGAAATACACTCTAAACATTTCACAAAACATATTCTGGCCATGTAAATATTGACGAGTGTTTCAGTTTCAGTTTTACAACATTTCTTACAATTGGTTACACGTCAAGTGATTTATTTAAGCACACCAAATTTAATTTAAATCTAAAATTCCCCTCGACTTGTACAAGCCTGAAATTATATTGTTGCTTTTAATCCTTTGAGGGTCTCAGCGTGTTTTTCCTCTGCCACTCTCCAAAATAAATATTAACTCATTTACAGTTGGTTAGTTCTGATATCGGTTTATAAAGAAAACATGAAATCGAGGGATAAATGGTAGGGCGTCGTTTGAAAAATTGGAGGTAACTAAGTTAACTGAAAAAATTAGAGGCAGTTGCAGCGCCCGTCGACTAATCGAATTGCTAATTAGTAAAACGTCTGGAAACCCGCAAATTTTACGGCACGCACTTTCGTCCTTAGGGCCGGACAGACCTTTGTGCTTTCGGTTCTGTGATCTCATTGTTAAGCCGCCATAGAACTGGGCCAAGTTTCATCGTTCACGTACACGTTTTCGTTAATTGAATCGTGAAAGGTTTTGACAGTTTTGTCAGAAAAAAAAGAACCAGTAGTGTAATTTTTAATTGGCTTTATTATTTTTTAAATTAACAGGTATGAATTATGACTCTGTCGTCATTTCCTCCAACGTGGGACATCCTAGGAACTCAATGGATAATTGCAAAGTGTCGTTCGAGTTGACCGGATGGTATCCTTTGATCGACATATCGCATTCCTTTGAGAATCTCGGTTTGTATCCTGAAATCATAACAGTCACCCCATTCGATTTGACCTCTGTGAATTCCGGTTCGTTTTGGAAAACATTCTCTAGATGTACTTCGTGTTTCTCCCATTCTAAATTTCCCTTGTCTCTTTCCACTACTATTATTATTTCCTCTTCCAACACTCTTTTTTTAGGGGGATCCGTATTTGTGTTGGTAATTGTGGCCTCATTTACTTCTTTTACTTCCTGTTTAATGTTTTCCACCTTTGTGTTTTCGTTGTTTTGGTGGTCCTCGTTTTTAACGTTACTTTCATTGGACAAATAGTTTAGATCATCCTCATCAGCCTTTGTGTTTTCGTTGTTTTGGTAGTACTCATTTTTCACATTACTTTCGTTGGGCCAATAGTTTTGATCATCCTCATCAACATTTTCTTCCTTAATTTCCATTTTAACTTCGGGACAGCGCCTTTTTTTATGTTCGCCGTCAATGGCTAACCTCTCAGGAAATGCATCCTTGGGAATTTCGCACATCTGACACACCGTACCTTTGAAATTTATAAAAGTACACATGCTACAGCACCATGTATTCTTCTTTGCGTTATTGGCAATGCGCCTCGAACGACGCAACGAAACGTTTCTTGTTTTCTGCTGCATTTTAGACATAATTACAACATTCACTTCAAACCTGACAATCGTAAAGTTTTACGTTGTTTCCTTAGAAACAGCGTGAGTGTGAAAACAAAACAATTGAAATAAAGAAAAGGTGGGTAGCTAGGAAATGGTGTTTTAAATTCATAAAGGCCGTATCAATATTCCCGGCGAACTCCGGGCGTTCCGGAGCGACGGCGCCGACCGGAATACTTGTTGCGCGGTGACACGAGCCCCATATTTCTGGGACCCAAAGTCGTAAATTATTTACGCCGCCCCACTAAAACATTCTGTCTCTTTTTTCACGTCACTCTTGTTTTGTCCGTTTTTAAACGGTCTAAACTGTCCCGTGAATGGATTATTATTGATAAGTGTTATCGAATGAATTTATTAATTAAAAGGATTAGCTTTCGGTATCTGTAAATCTAGACAAATTAAATCCCACTAGTTCCAGAAAATTGATTCAACCTGTCGGACTGCAATTAAGCCGGTCAGCCAGCGTTTGAGCAAACTATTCGGTCCGACTGTCAAAGTTTAATCGTATTAAGATATAATACGCAATCATTGCACAGAATTCACCTCTAATTGGCCAAATATGTCAGCAAAATGGTACAACTAGAATTGCGAGTAATGATTGATTAAATATTAATTAACTGAAATTTTGATCATATATTGCGTTAATAATTCTTTAGAAATAGGCAGAAGAATGGTTAATTAATCTAATAAGTGTTGTTCAATTAATCTTCCACCGAACATATTTGTTTAACAAGGGTGTTAACTAGTGCAAACTTTTCCTGATATCCATTGTTTTAGCCCCATCAACTTTCCTCTTAATTGTAAAACATAACTTCACAAAGAGTGAATTTAAACAATAATGAGTTACATGCTGAAATTCACAGTTCCACAGTTTTCTGTGCATGCTAATTATAATGCTCTTTATACTTACAATAAATACAAAATTCAATTGAATCAAAGATTTAATTAGCAAAAGCGAAATAAGCTAATTACAAAGAAAAATACTAATCCAGAGCAGCAAGTCACATTCGCCGAATTGAGATCTCCGGGGGCGAATAGATTTCTGAAGACATACAGCAAATCGATTCGAATTAATTTCTGGATTGACTGCTTCAATCGATAGACCAGGTTGACTTTGACCCAGTTCTGGGCGACTTCGAGTGTCATATGGGCGGCAATGCTGTTGTTCGCATATTGTAGAAGTAGACCAAATTGATAAGGAAGTCAATTTTCTTATGTCATAACACTGCGCAAAAATAGGGGTCAAATTCGATAGATTGAAAAAGGGGCCTTCGTTGCATGGTGAGTATAACAATGCCAAAACATATGCTTCATAATGTAAAGCCATGGATGCAAATCGTCTTCGTAATATTTCATTCTCTCAACATTATCCATTACACGATATAATAAGTCCTTCAAACTTCCATCGTTTCCACCTGTTTCATTTATAATTCGGCGAAGAACACCCTATCAGATTCGGCCGTCGTCCTGATCTCCTAGTAGAAGTTCTCCTTCGTCACCGTCCTCTAAAACAAAGATTTCGCCATGTTGTAATAGTGATTGTAAGATTTGGCTCTTGGCGACTTCAGAAACTTGTTGCAACCGTAAATGATTCACCCTTACAAAAAACTTTGCCTGTTAGTTGCTTAATGCAAAATTCATACTCCTTTTCAAAACAGTGGATGGTATTTTCGGTGTATGAAGTGTCGTTGATGTCAATACGGTAACTATATACTGTTCGGTACGTGACAGTATTTATAAATCAATTTGCATAAATTAGACAGAATAGCTTTGGGTGGTACCCATTGTTTTTATCCCATCAATTTTCCTATTAGTTGTTTTAGAGTAAGGCATGTCTTGTTCCCCAAAAAGTGACAATGATAAATTACATGCTTAAATTCAACCTTTTTTGTCATTTTGATTATGAGATGATGCTCTTTATTTTGACTTCAATTCACAACATAAAAATGATGTTTTATTCCAAATTTGCATACAAGAAGTTAAATAATAGATGCACATTTAAATCGAAGTAAAAATTTAATCAGAAATTAGAAGAAACGAAATAACATAATAAGAAAGATAAACAGTAACCCAGAGCAGCAAGTCACATTCGCCGAATTGAGATCTCCGGGGGCGAATAGATTTCTGAAGACATGAAGCAAATCGATCAACGCTCCGATTTTCGAATTAATTCCTGGATTGATTGCTTCAATCGGTAGACCAGGTATTTCCGCGTGAAAGGTGTTATAAAATTTGAGCTTGGTCCTGTAAGCGTGCAAGTTGACTTTGACCCAGTTTTGGGCGATCTCGAGCGCCATGTGGGCGGCAATGCTGTTGTTCGTCGTCACCAGGCCCATTGCCAGCATGTGTATGTAATTGTCCCAGCAGAATGGATAATCCCACGTGAATCCTGATTCCGTGTAGCTGATGGGAACGCCGCCCCTGTTGCTTGTCAGACGCATGTTGTAAAAGTAGACCAAAATCAAGTTGATAAGGAGGTCGATTTCCTTATAGTCGTAACACTGTGCAAAAAGAGGTGTCAAATTCGATAAATAGAAGAAGGGCCTTCGTTGCATGTTGAGTATGTCAAAGTCGAACCAGCTGCCGGTGGATTTATGCCAAAACACATGCTTCATAGTGTAAAGCCACGAATGCAATTCGTCTTCGTAATACTCCATTCTCTCAACATTATCCATTACACGATATAATAAGTACAAAATTCTCGCATTCCCGCATATCATAGCGTTCAAATCAACCGGTGCGATGTAACTAGTCTTCAAGTGCTCCAAACTTCCATCGTTTCCTCCTGTTTCGTTTATGATCCAACGACTGGAGAACAGCCAGCCGGATTCAGCTGTCGCCCTAATCTCCTGGTAGAAGTTTTCCTTCGCCACTGTCCTCTGAAACAAAGCTTCCGCTATGTTGTAATCGTGATTGTAAGATTCGGCTCTCGGCGACTTCAGAAACTTGTCGCTTCCATATCGCGCAACCGTGAATAATTCACCCTTCCAAAAAACCACGCCTGTCCGTTCCCTAATCCAAAACTCATATTCCTTTTCAAGGCAGTGCATGGTATCTTCGGCGAAAGTGGTGTCATTGGTGGCAAGTACGTAACTATACACCATCCGAGCGAACATGGGCATCTGCGTGCGGTTCACATAGTAAATTCTTCCACCATTCGGTACGTAACCGTATTTGTCAATCAATTCGCAAAAATTGGACAGAATGGCTTTGACATACGATGCTTTACCGGCAGCCAACATTCCCAGCACAATCCAATGTGTGTCCCAGTAATGATACTCCATGTAGTTCCCACCTGCTTCCGGCATTACATCAGAAAACTGGATTCGGGAAGTAATATTAGAGTCTATGTACATTTTCAGGCAGTCCACCCAGGAATCGTGCAGCACCAAAAAAAAGTCCTTCATAATCTTCTCTTCCATGAGATTTGCTCCTTCGGGAGGTTCTATCCAATCATCCAGGCGGAGGTTGTACGTGGTCGTGGCCTTGGTGAAGTGTTTCTCCACAAATTTCTTGACGAATTCCTTGCTCGGAGAACCATACGATATTTCCATCATCCGTTCGAAATCTACTTTAATGCTCTCCACAGTCGACTTCACCGACATCGTCACGAATGTGCTGTCGTCATTGAAAATGTGCGACGTCTGGACCACGTGCAAAATCTTGCCGTGACAGAAAATTTCGCACAACTTCGGATTATACAAACTGTTATCGGACGGTGCAGACTCGTTGCTGCTTTTGCATAAATAAATCGCACCAATAAGGCTCAACATAACGAGCACCTCTTTCATTTTTACTGCAACGCTACAGTTACTTGTTACATATAACCTAGTAACAGCAAACAAACCTAATTTGAAATTATTTTCCCATTGAGACTTGATTTCGCCAAACTTAGTACGCATGGGAAACGTTCGTTCTCAATCAATACAAATTCGGTCAATTAGTATTCGTTTGATGGAGTCGATGTCGGATGGCGAAAAAGGACTTCCGAATTTCGGTTCGTATTTACTTGCCGTCCGATGCGGATCGAATGCCGAACTTTTATATTAACTCTCCGGTTTGTCCGATTTTAAATCTACCTATGAGAGGCATGAAAACGTTTTTTCCATCCCAGTTAATCTGGGATTGCTCATAAAGTAACTTTGTTCTATTTGGCTGGGACTAACGATTTTGAGACACAAAAAATGGCTTAGCTTAATTTTATTACTTATCACTTAACGGAGCTCTATTAATTTTCTGTGGGTACATCATTAAAAATTCATAAATCGTTTTCAAAAGTTACTCAATTCAATTTATGTCAATAAAACTTGATCAAAATTTCAAAGAAAAATAAAGCAGACAAGGGAGCAAATTATGGTTAAAACAAAGTATACAAGAGGGTGGTGGTAATCCGTTATAATGGATTGCACCCTCTATTTGATAAATAAACTGATAATTCAAACAAGTAAACTTTTACAATAAAATAAACACAGAAAGAGGGATGTTGTTCTTTTATTCTAATACAAATATCGTTAAACAAAATATTGAAATTTTGCATTAAATCATGTCCTGCTAATACAAATTATGATTAATGAAACAAAGTACACAAGAAAGTAGTAATCTCTTTTAATGGATCGAACCACTTTATCATCAGAAATCAATGAAAACTCCGAAAGAAAAATAAACAAGTTTCCAAATGATAAACATATCGTAAAACAAAGTACACAAGAGAGCATTAAATCTTTTTTGCTGTTATTTTGATAAACTTTCGCGAACAGCGAGTTATTTTATTGTGCAGAAACTTGAAAGAGCACCCGTTAAATGATTGATCCAAGAGCTACTCTCGCAAAACTTCCGCATTGTCTTCCGTATTTATAAATCTCTTAGCAGGTGATAAACTTTTACCTCGCGAATTGTTCCGTGCACCGGAAACTTTCCCCGGTGAAACATTAGACTTGATAAATATTAATAAAAGTGTGGCTGAAAAAATATTAAGAAAAAAAAATTGAGGTGTAAAAATGTGAATATTTTTCGTGCAGGATTCGCGAAATTCAATTTTTTCGCATCCCCATCTCGGAAATAGTGTTGGGAAATGCGCTGAAATTTCCCCAGTTTGGTATTCGGGCCCCGTTTCGATGCTGGTGGCTTTATAAAGAGCTTTGTTGTCGCGCCAACTTTATAAAGAGCATTACCGAGCTTCTGTCTGATCTAATGGATAGTTTATTGTGTATCTGCTATTGACATGCTACACATATTACATCACGCGTTGCATGTCATTTCCATGTATGACAAGACGAGAAATTCGATTTGCCGTTTTCTGTACGGCCAAAAATTGCCTACAAAAGTTAATAAAACAGGTGATGATTTCAATGTATATTTATTATATTTAAAGTACAGCTAATTATGAATATTTATTTCTATTTCTATTTCGACTTCTATATCTTGAGTCTGGGTTGCTCGTTCGACAAGTCGGGGCAGTTTGCGATTGTAGCTGGAGTTACGTTTAATGAAATTTTTGAAGAATACGCCGCTATCGATGGGATGCTCCAACAGGGAGCTCATCGTCACTTCGAAAAGTAAATTGCGAAGATCTTTTTCAATTACTCCGTCAATTTTATGGGACATTTTCTGATTATGAGACATTGAAAGGAAGGAAAATTTTATTTGACAAATTAATGACAGCAGTCAAAATTTTTGCTTGCCATTTGTAATAATCTATTTTTATTTTAATATATAAATTTAAAATTAGAAAATCGATTCACAAACATAAACATAATTTTTAGAAAAATGGCTGTTTCCTTAATTTTTATTAAAAAATAATTAAAAAAAAAATAAAATGTCACAAATTGATGGATGACACAATTCAAAATTTTATTTGTCAATACATTTAGTTACACGTATATCATTTAAGACAATTTTTTGAGTAATTGTGAGTATATCTATTGAATATTTCATTATAAAATGTTAATTTGTGTTTTTTAGACTATGGGGGATTCAATAAATTCAAGTGAACACCCTTATCAAGAACGTCCGCTAAAATTAAAAGGACCTAAAGAACTAAATAATCATTTGTTTGAAATAATGATGGATTTCTTATTAGCTCACACATCGAATGTTAATACGTATGTGAAACATCTCGCTAAAAATTCGAAGAAACATAGTCACCATTTTTGAAAAATGTATGCATATATATATATATATATATATATATATATATATATATATATATGTACAAATAAAAATATATTTTTTGCGTTTTGTTAATTTAACTTGTATAAAATTCTTCATTTAATAAATTTCATTTTGTTACTTACTCGTTGTTACACTTTTCTTTTGAACTTCATTATTTGAATTATTGCTCCCAGCATATTGTGACTAATACAAAATGTTTATAAAATAGTTGATCAAAATTTGGTATGTGTTATCCTAAAATACATGGCGGTCATTCCATATTACCCATAATGATACAGTAGCGTAGATTCTGGGGGTTTCCCTTATTTATTTCAACCAATTTTCTTCGTCACTGAATATTTTTAAAAACTATTAAGCTTTGCTTTGGCTTGCACTTTATTAATTTTGATTAACACAGCCGTTTTTGAGATATTTCAGTCTTAAATTAAATATTGGAATTGAGATATCTCAAACAATGATGAGTTAATCAAAATTAAATAAAATCACTTTTTTTCTTCTCAATTGTGCAAAGAATTTAAAAGTTTAGTAGTTTTAAAAAAATGTTTAGTTGCGTAGAAAATAGTACAAATAAAAGAAGGGAAACCCCCAGATTCTACACTTATTATGGATAATGTTTATGAACTGAATTTAGGTACATAATTTAGGAAAATACATACCATACTTACTTTGATGCAATCGTATTGATTGTATCAAAGTAATGGAAATATAAGTAAGAAACAATTTTTGAAATTTAAATTAGAGGGGCTATATTTATTTTTTTAGGAGAAACTTTAGAAAAAAATATTTGGATTTTCTTCATAATTGGACAAAAATTGTTCATTATTATGTAATAGCAAAATTTGAATTGTTTAAATGTGAAATATCTGAACTGAATAAAATGTGTTGAAATCCAAATGGAATGTGGTTTGTTTTTATGTTTAATAAATATGGAGTAAAATAAATATAAAATACGGTCTGTGCAAATATTTATAATGGCTGGCCAAAATAAAAACATTGAAAATATATTTTAAATCCATTTAATCCATGGAATCTAAATTATCCACTTCAAAAGACGCACAGGGAGTTTTTTAAAATTTAAACCAAAAATGGACCATAATTGCGGGATAAATGCAAACTTACTACGCGATGTAAGAGAAAAATCAGTCCGAGGGGAAAAGAACTTTTGGTTTTTCGGGGGAGCGAAAAGTCGAGCCACCATTCCGGTGCATTACGGCAGGCGGCGACACGGTCCAGAATTAAAACTTATCTGCGCGGCATCGCAAAGTTAAATTAGAAAATAATACTCGTAACATTCCGTCACGTTTATGTGGCACGGCGCGTCGGAACGACTTCTGTTTATTTCCCAATTACCGGAGGCCCGAACTTAACTAATACGGGTCTGATTCCGAATCTCTTCGCCACCCTGCCCAACTCACGAACATCTCGCCTGTTTAATGTTATCTTTTCAGATTTCTGCATGGGAACTTTTGATGGAGTTGCGCTCGAGTTTTCTACGAATTAATGCGAATATGTTCCATTAGTATTTGTGAGTTTCTCGACTATGTTTTCTTTAGCCAATTATTGAAGATGGTTATACAGACATAAAAAAAAATGTTTTACTTTAGTCGCTCACAAATTTAGTAAAACTGAACCAAAAAATAATTTAGTTTTATCTGTAAAGCAATGAGGCTTTTTTTTTAATTAAACCGCCGTATTTATTAACATTGGTCAATATTTCGTGTCCATTCTGCGATGATTTAGTGTTGTTATGCAATTATTGAACTTCTGATCAGCGTAACAGATAAAAGTACACAGTAATTTACTGATGTTTAATGCGTAAATACTCACATTGGCGGCTAATTTAATATAAATAGGATGAAATCAACGTATTTCGAAAATACGCGATTGATCATCAATTAATAGACGATCGTTTTATTAGGATTTATGATACGAGATCAAATCGATTTGATTAATTGCTTTACAAATTCGATTGACATTTACGAGTATTTTTTAAAATATCATTTTTAGGCTAATGACAAAACATTTTTGTTAATTAACAACATTCTCTTACAGTTATAGGGTTATTCTAAAAGTATCGTAATTTAACCAAATGTCTTCTTGACGTCTTATCATTTTAACAGTTGATCGAATCGTACTCGTAAAGGGTCATACTATCCCTTCCTACTTCCAACTTGAAGAAAAGGTTGAAACAATGACCACAAAGAAAAGTAATTATACGTTAATTAACTCGAATCCCTAAACAATATACAAAATAAACACACTATTTACGTTTTTATACAACATTTTATTTCGGACAGAGCTCATAAGTAAAGCAATCTATCAATACAATTGATTTTATAATTTATTTCTGTGCCCGACATCGTTCCTTAAAGCTAAAAATGCCTAGAAATGTTCATTTAACGATACACATTAAACAACAAATTGTAAAAAAGTTCCGAAATAGTGAAAAACAGTGTAAAATTGCAATACATTTAAATTTAAACAAATCGATCATTTCAAAGACGATTTCCAATTTTAACAGAAGGAATACACTGGAAGAAGTTCCCAAAAGAGGTAGAAAACGCAAGACTAACAGAACTGTGGGCAGGAAAACAAAAACGCTTGTTGTTCGTGACACTTTTATCAGCACATCCCGCATAAATCAAAAAATAAACTAACTCAGTATGTTGGTGAATACCATAAAACGAAGACTAAAAAGAGCTAGTCCTATGGTACAAAACCAACAAATAAGCTCTTCATTTTTGCAAACTATAGAGCAGCGAAACTACTATTTGCAAGAGAACATGTGAACTGGACAGATGGGTAATGAAAAACAATTTTGTTTTCCAATGAAAGTCGGTTCCAATTAATCAAATCTGATGGAATTTCATAGCTGAGAGGACATTAATGAAAAGTATAATCCTATGTACACTAAACACACTGTGAAGCATGGTGGAGGAGACGCTATGGTTTGGTATGTTTTTCTGGGTTTGGCATGGCTGGTTAAATTAAACGGGATAATGGATCGTTTTGTTTATCGTGACATTCTCTAGAATCATATGCTTTCATGTGACGCAGGCAACATCAGTTTAAGGTGGACCTTCCAGCACGACAACGATTCGAAACATACGTCTAAGTTAGTTAAAGAGAGATTTGCTTCTCAAAGAGTACGTGTCATGCCTTGGCCAGCACAAAACCCAGACCTCAATCTAATGGAAAACCTTTGAGAAGAAATTGATCAGAGAATCAGAGATCAAAATACTGCATAACTGACAATAATATGGATATTTAAACGTATAATTATATACTATATATATATATATATATATATATATATATATATATATATATAGTATATATATATAGTAATAATATAGTTATAGTTTTTTAATCAATACCTATTTGGAGATCTCCGTTGGTTGGATACAAATTATCCTATTTTTCAAGAATATTGGAATATTCAGGACTTTTTCCTTCCACTTTCTCTATTTAATTTTAAAAAAATAATAAATCTATCTTATTTTCTCATAATAATTAAAAATCCAAATATAATTGAATATATATATTTTTTTAAAAACATGAAAAACTTTTTGACGTACCAATATAATAAGACTTTAAAAAATCAAAGAGAAATTACTCACAGTATTGAAAATGGGTTTTTATTAAACGTCACTAAACAGGTGTCAAAGTATCAATTATATTCATTACATCGTTTCACTTTTATCATCTACTGAAGCAAGAAACTAAAAAAGAAAGAGATCAAAGCTAACTTGTTTTTATGACGATACATAACTATGGATGAAATATAAACAACACACTACTACAATCCACAGACAAAGGAATAAATAAAGGATTAAGTGTTAAATGTGAAAGATGAGAAAAAATAGTAACTAAATAAATAAATGTTATATGTAGCTTGCACAGGTTGGGCGAATGAATAAAAAATGTCCTCATCATTTTTCATCAGGACAAGGTATGTGTGCACACATATGTACAGTTTCATTAAAGTCATGAAATCATCTTATTCATTAAGTTTGCCAATTTTTGTTCAAACTCAAAAAAATGGCTCGACGAATAACAAACAGTATTCGTCGAATAAAGGAGTTATCCTACAAACAGTAGCATATTTTAAGTACTCTCTGAAATCTTACTTTTTAGGTAGTTAAAAAAGTTGAAGAAGAAAGGAGCTAAAAGCGAATAATGTTGACAAATAAACAGATATCCGCTAAACTTATTCATTTTTCTATCCCTTTTTAAAAACTTGAACGACCCTCTTAGTTAATGGAAAAAAAAGAAAAGTTGAAATTGATATTAATGTTGTGCGTTTTAAAAAAAATGTTTCTTTAAAATGAGCACAAATCGGCTCCCATTAGCACATTAATATTGATCGAAAAACTCGTAACAAATTCACGAAAAACGTAAATAAAAAATCCAATTTAAAAACTACCCGACATTTTTCTCGGCCCGTGACAGCGAAAATTTGTTCACGTATTCCGTGCTCGGTGACTGATTGAAAAATAAAGTCATCATGATCCTGCTCACTTCACTTTTTCACGTTTTTTTTTTCACTCCGAATCCAAATGAGTCCATTATGTTCGGCGTGCCGAATTCATTTCGGACGGTTTTTGCGGATTATTTGCATTGACTGCATTACGTGTGTACGTTTGTGGTGGTTCTTTTTAAATTGCTGATTGGGAACATAAACGGGCGTGTGATATAAAAGTTCGCCAAGTCTGACGAACAGAAGGCGAAAGTAAATTATTAACATCTAATCCATTATAATGGATTGCAGGAATAGTTTCAACGCATGTACATATTCAAGCGAAATCCGCGATGGGATGCTGAGGAGCCTTTTATCTTCCATTAGCTAATCTGCTAGCTATTAGAAACTAACATACGCGCAACTTTCCGAACAAAACACATTTCATCCCGACGAATTATTCAACAAGAGCCGCTGGATTTAAAATCGATTCGAAATATTGGTATTTTCCTCCACATCAAGGATCGAAGACGGGATGTGTCGACTATCGTGTCGACACGTCTACCGAAAATCCCCCCAGGAGTTATTTATTGTACACGACCGCAGGGACAGGCTCTAACAATGTTAGGTATCCGCTGATTCGAACCCATTGTCGATTGACCCCATCGGAATTTACATCGTATTATTGATAATCGAATTAAGGGGCAGTCTTTTCTGTTGGTGAGTCCTTGATTCATATGTTTGGATTTTTTGAGTTTGTGGATTTTCGTTATGTTTTATTTGTTGTTATGCATATATTAGATGATTTTATTTTCTAACGAATTTGTAAAAGTGGGAATTAAATACGAGCTGTCCGGAATTGGGATAATGAAGCAATTAAATGGAGAATGTGATGTGAACTGTTTACTTTGTTTCTAAAAAGGTTTAAAAGCTTGGAACGCAATTAATATTAATTTAATCTACTTCAAAAAAGTAAATATTTTTTGACAAATATGATAAAATATTCAATTGCTATAAA
This sequence comes from Aethina tumida, assembly GCF_024364675.1. Taxonomy (NCBI): domain Eukaryota; kingdom Metazoa; phylum Arthropoda; class Insecta; order Coleoptera; family Nitidulidae; genus Aethina; species Aethina tumida. The sequence goes on along the minus strand of NC_065437.1, from coordinate 13,072,948 downwards.
TTTTAGCTGATAAGATAGTACTATATTTTTGTATCTTATAATCATTAATTTCTCTAAGATTAGAAATACCAAATCGAATAGATTTGAACCAGAATTATTAAAAATTGGCACGTTTTTTGTTGCAAATATTTACTTTCGTATGAAGAAGTTATAAAAACATTTTTTTGAATTTATATTCCATAAGATTTTTGGGTTAGAAAGAAATATTTGAAATAAAACTGTTTAATGTAGCAAATCTTAGGACAATTAGGACAATTGTTTCATCCCATTTTCCTTAACTTAATTTTGTTTTTATATCAGTAGTTGGCAGTACAAATGTAGGTTTCAATTGAATGAAAAATAGTTGAGTTACACCTCATGAAATTTCAAATCGATTTGGAGATTCAAATATGACAATTGAATAGAAATTTGATCGGCTATACTTAGCTTTTTCCCCTAGATGCAGAACTGAGTTACCTATCTAACAAATTCACTCATCTCGATCGGGATTGCCCTTCACTCTAGATGCTAATTTAAGTACAACTACAAATAACTGATATATATATATATATATATATATATATATATATATATATATAAATATATATATATATATATATATATAAATATATATATATATATATAGGTAAGTGGTTAAAACGGGGAAAAAACTATATTCTTATATTTTTTGCCCTATAAAAGTACTCTAGAATGCGTAAAAAATGTTATTTTATAAATTAAAGGTTTAAATTTTAAAAATCATTAGTTAAAATAGAAAAACTCATAAATCTATTCAAAAAATATTTTTGTTTGAATTGAACAATTCGAAAAAAAACTTGTTTAGTTAAATATTGAGTTACAATTATCTTTTATTGTTTTACAAAAATCTGTATTTTTTGTTGGTTTAGTAAAAAAATTGAAAAATACGTATTTAATCGGGTATAAAACATGTAAAAATTTCAACAAAATTCAAGTAGATCAGGTTTATCAAATTAAACGTGCTGTGAAACTTCCCTAACTCGAGTATAAAGGGACAAGTAAAAAAATCATGTTAGAGAAAATTGTGGTTGTAGAAAATATATAAGGAAAAAAAGAGAGAAAATTGTCGATATTTTTTTGTCCCTTACATAAGAAAAATATAAAATATAAAAATACACCGTATGATCCACATAGTCGGGAACATTATTTTTATACACTACAAAAGTTTATTTAATTTTCTTTTTTATTCTTATCTTCGGCTGTTAGAAATAATAATTTATTAGTAAAATACATACATTTTTGTAATATGAATACAATGCTTAAATTATTACCTAAGACAAATTTTTATGCATCAGGATGGATCCACCTTGTCGTGGTCCTGGGGCTCAGTACCGCTCCACAAGCCAGTGGTGGTGGGAAGCCAACGGATCTAACTGCAAGTCCAATCCATACCCAGGAAGATCTCGGATCTTCCTCAGATTGGACTTGTTCTTCCGAACTCAGTTGACAGGGGGCTGGCATCTTTGTCAGTCCCACGTCTTCTGGTTCAGTAAACCCGTATATGCAAATATATACGCCCTGTTTTCCCTATATGTGAGTAATCGCATATGAGAAGCATTTTGGTTATGATCTCCGGATCGGTACCCGGAGAGGGGTTTTTACATTTGCCCCTCTCTGTTCCAACAAAAAAAATAAAAATTAAAAAAAAAACAAATTTATATTGCGTGCCATGGTCACCAATTTTATCAAAGCTTGTCATCATAGACACAATGCCTTCTGCGTTTATTGCTACCACTTGTTATTTAAAATTGTATATACAGGGTAATTCAGTAGTTTATGGAGAGCAGGAAAAGGCTTTGATTTGAACTTTATATAATAATTATAACTTGATTTGAGCTATTTTGAATAATATTTCTTTTCCTATTTCGAAAGTGACGTCAACCTTGTTACTTTCTATAGATGTCTATTTTTAGATTTTTAAATTGTGCATGTAAAGCTATGTTATTGAGTTAATAACTTTTTCTTATAAAAAATTAGTCAGATTAATAGTAAAATGATTGTTAATTTTAAATCTTTTAAAAAACATTATTATTACTCTCAAATTTTATACAGGGCGTTCGTTTTTATGTTTAATTTGGTTACAGTAGATAAAATGAAGAAGAGATTTTACCAAAAATGTAAAATGAATGGCATTTGTTTTGTATCTGACAAAATTACATTACATTTTAAAATCTCTGTTAATATTCATTTTAATTATGGTAAAACAGTTATGGTCTTTTAATGAATTAATATTTTAAGATACGCAAAATTAATGAAAATGTAAAAATTGGGAGTCCTAATAATATCTCCCTACAGGAAGGTTCTTGATTAACGTATATGCGAGCTTTCTAACTTAAAAATTGGTGGCTTTACTGACATTTAAGTTAGGCAATCAATCCGAATAAAAATTAATAGATCTTTTACTTTTAGTTATATATGGAACACAATTTTATTTAAAATAATAGAAAAATAAAATTAGAAACTAATTCAAGTCAAGTTATATGTTAATTGCTTTTTCAATTTTCCTTAAACTTCTATTATATAAATTACGTGAATCACCCAGTAGCATATTGACAGGAAATTTGAACTGTGCATCTAAATCTTTCTTCTTCCTATTATCCTTATCTACCTTCACAGTTAACAAACATTTTAAATTTCAATTTAACATTTTAGAAAATTGACATTACCATATTATTATTCTCCCTCGAAAAAAAATCAACTGAACCGAAAGATGACTTTGATTGCATCTGAATATTTGAATAACTTGGGGCGTTAGTATCAACTACCTTGTTATTTTCATTTAAAAATTCTAGAGATTAAAGTACATGCAAAATTATTATAGTAATTATTTTATTACTATTATTTTATTACTACTAAAGAATAATAATTCGAATTAGGCAAGTTCTATCCTATCATTAATATTATCGCTTTAAGTATAAAATTTATATTTATTTATTCAAAGATTCTTTTAAAATGTTTTTTTTCTTTTTTGAAATACAACAAATTTGTTTACAAAGTGTTCAATACATTCTTATGTTTTTGTTTGTACTTTATAACAAATTCATGAAAATTTGATGATATTTATGGTGTGTGTAAAATGTCACCCAAAAATGACATGAAAAAAACTAGGTCCTCAACTTTGTCCTTTGTCCAAACATCGATAAAAACTTGATAAATCACTTCCCCAACCAAAATTCCACTTCCGTTTGTCGGACCGTTTGTTAGCGTCTTTCGAAAAAACAACCACGCCATCAGTTCGGCACCCTGCACCACCGACGAAACGATAACTTGTTGCAGGTGTCCGAAACGCCCGCGAATAAAACACAGACCGGCGTAACTTTCGTCAGAGCCATTTAATTTACGTTCGGAAAATAAAAACCGGTCCCTTTTATATTTTTACGGGCGCGAAAAAGCCGTAACCTTTTGTATCAGATAATTTCGGCGGGGGCGCGGCCCTTCGACGCCCGGCAGATTTATTTTACCGTCTGTCTCCGTTTCTTTTTTACGACGTTTTACGGCGCATTTTTCTCAAATGAAGACCCGTATTTCACCGGATCATCGACCGAATCTTTTATGGACGGCATAACTTCATCACCGTAAGGGATTTATGGGGTCTGACGGGGTTCATAATCGACCAAATCCCTTAAAATGTGCATGTATTGTTTGATTTTAACGTGCTCAGCTAATTGTTCGATACGAACAATTTCTATTTGGTTTGTGGACTCGTGTGGAAACATTAATTGACTTCGGTGTGTGTTTAGCATATTTGTTTTTTCATCAATTCGATGGTAATTAATTTAAAAAAAGCAATGTGACAAATATTAACCATTGTATATTTTGGCAACATTGTTTTCATACTAGTTTGTTAATTAAAAAATATTTTTCCAATAAATCAATTATTAATCAGGCAAATAAATCTTTAGTACATATTTATGATGCAAATATTTGCAAAAATTTATTTAGTTCACTGAAAATTTCCCTCATTTAAACGTTAATAATTCACCACAGTACTCAAAATATTTGTTACATTTTAGTAAAGCATACAAAATTTAGATTTATTAACTATCTATTCCAAAAACTAATATTTTTTTATTCTATAAAATGTTACAATTATTTTTTTGGCCTTAAATATAGTAACGTTAATTTTGAAAAAAAATTTTATTGATTGAATGAGTAACGTTTAATTTAACATTAATGCTCCATATAACATTCTTATTTCTTTACCATTTCATCACATCTCTAATTTCTGAATATAAGATGTGCCTGTATTCCTCCAAGCGTCTTGAATTGCTGTGAAGAATTCGTTTAAATTTGTGTAATTGTTATATTGAATTTCAGTAATAACTTGATCTTACCTGTTTTCTGTGGGGTTGGTATTTGGAGCCTCAGTTAAGGCAAAGCATCCCACACAACAATCCGTCATAATTTTGGATTTGTTTTTGAGATTGTTATCGTTACTTTTTGGAACTATTTTGAAAGCTAATTGTTGTTTAATAAATTTCAGTACATACAAGCAGACAAGCCTTTCCGTACCATTAAACCACTACCCTGTTTCACAGTGAGTACGACATAACCTAAACCGCAATTTTTAAATAAATTAAATGTAGACTTGAACGTGATCCTGACCATTTGAAGTAGTATAAAGTAGGGTTTTCTTTACAGGTCTCTAATCAAACAAACCCCCATCAACTAACCTTTTTCTCATAGTCCTTAAACTAAATTTCAGCAAGTCCCATTTCCTCTATCCGTTTAATTTTAGTTGACGATAAGAATGGATTCTTTTTGGACATTGACATATCCATTTATCGATTTTTCAAGTTTTTCGAACTAGATGAACATTTTTGGTTGCTGCCACCTTAAATTTTTTATTAATGCAGGAAACGATTGACTTATTTAGCTATAAACTTTTAACAATCTCTAATTATGACCGCTAATTTTTTCCATAGAAAATTATAGAATTCCATTATTTAGTTATCCTCTGATTTTAAAATAATAAAAAGACCTAATTTTAAATACTGGAATACAAAGAGTCATTGTATAGTGTTTTACTCTAATTTAAAAAAAAATATATTCAAAGAGATTTTATGACTTTTTTCCATATTTCCAAAGTTTCAAACATTAAGTATCACAGAAAACAGATCAAAACCAATGCATTCTTTACTTGATCATATAGACAAGGATTTCGCAAACTTATAGCTCTTTCCACCCCTATTAGACTTTCAAGACAACAGCAAAGCCTTTAAAAAAACGTAGACAGATAATTTACATATGCAGCAAAAAATATCATATTAATGTTATAGACGGGATGGTTTTTTGTTGTTGATTACATGTAGTTTTGTTCAATTTTAATATTAATTTAAATTCGGCGTTCAGTCGATTCCTGTGTTTCATATCCATTACTTACATCTAACATAAGTACGAAAGGCAAAAAAATTTCACCGTTTTATATTGAAAGCTTTGAATATTCTTCTTGTCTTACCACCAAAAAAGCAATCAAATATATCTTTTTAAAATCACCTTGAAGAGGGTGATCTACGAACATTTCCAGCAATGATTTATAATGCCAACTTTATTGCTTCCATTTGTCACCATAAACGGGTTTGGAATCCAGTTTTCAGCATTACCAATATCAGGAATGCACCTTTACAGTCCAAGATGAAGAATAACTCCGTCATTTACTGATGAGGTGTTGATGGTTAAACATCCGTGCAAGGTAAAATATCCGTGTTTTCGAAAAATTATTTTTTTATGCATATGAACATTCATTTTATTGAAAAAAGAGAAAATATCAGCTACATATGTCACTCTTTTCATTTTCAATCTGAAATTGAGGTTAAAGTAAAATTCTATGATTTTTGCATAAAATTTATAAAATATGAAAAAGATCACTTTTATAGAGTATACAGTTACATACTAGACTTTTTAAGGATATTTAAAAATAAGAAATAACTTACCTTAGATAATGTTTTGATAAATGGAAGTCTCTTTAATTTTTAATTAAGGTAGTAAAATATATAATTTGTTTATGTACTTTATTACTATTATTGAATTATTTGATAATCAATCTACAAATTAGACATTTATAGATATGTCATTTCCAATTTTATCGTAAAAAATAATTTTCAATTCGTTCACAAACATTTTATGCTTTTTAATGAAACAAAACCATTTTTCCTATCCACTTCGACTCACTAATGAACTAACAATTGTATAAATAAAAAATGAAACAATAATTGTGTCTATTGTATCAAACGATGCACCGAATTTCTGAGCACAAAGGAATATGTACCAATTACGGGTATACCAAAAACGGGAAAACGATCGATCTCGACTCATTGTAAAATTGTTTCAAATCGCTTTTAAAAATGTAAATTTTGCGCTCGCCAAGTGTTTGTAGTGTGCTTTATGGAAACGATTGTTTTTATCCGAATGGCTCAATTTTTTTTCTCCTGTTCCACATAAAGTGTTTCATTGATACGTAGTTTTTTGTTTCTTTTATATTTTTGCGTTCTGAATGCTCAAAAATTTACTAAAATCCGAACGCAAATTGATCGTTACTTTTAAATACTGAAAAAACGTTCTTTTTGTACAGTTGCATGTGACATTTCGTTATCCATTATTATCTTTCAAACATGAAAATCATCCTGTACATATTATTTGCTGGTTTATTAGTTTGTCCTTCGACTTTAACTATATAATTACTAAAAAGTCCCTTGAATATTTTAGTTATTCAATTAATTTTTTGCAGGACGAAGATGCCCATCCAAGAACTGGAAATGTGTCATGCAATTTCGTTCGGGATTTTTCATCAGCCGCTAACACAGTTACGCGAGTACGAACCGAAAAATATTTCATTCCTTAACCTCGTTACCGTGATTAAACCAGGACAGCGCCCTTCCGGTCACATCCGCACCTGATTGCAGCGGTGGGATTAATTCTCGTCGGCGGTCGTACCTGTCGACTCGGATGATCGACACACCGCCAGAGAATCGTCGCCGTCCTAATTGAACATCTTCTGGGTCCTGTTATTGTTCGCCTCACTGCTTGTTAGGTATTAAGGTTATTCGCCACGTTTAAACTGGCTTTTGAACGCGGATAATGCGATGATGAAGGATAATGAATGGGTGAAAAAGTTTTTGGCTAATTTTACACCACTTTTCCATTATGTTTATTAAATTCTTCACCGGAAAATCCATTCCCAACTTCCTGCTCGTCGTAAATCTTTTGTTTCGGTTAGATTAAAATGATATCGACTCCAATCTTGCGGATTAAGTGTAATAATTTCGCGGCAGCCCTACACACACTCAGTTCGAATATTGTTTAATGAAGTTTAGGAAACTACCTATAGTGCTGACGAAGTTTAATCAAGCACTGTCTCAAATATTAGTTTTGTCGCCGGTTGCTTGTTAGCTACCGGCACACGTGTCGTGCAGCCAAAAAATACACCTGACTATCCGTCATGATTGTTTGAGTGTTTCGGCCTGATTAATTTCAAACTTAACAGTAACATTTAATTTTTTTATGATGAATGAATGAATGAATTTATAAAATTGAGTTATTCCGGAATTTTTGACTATAACTCGAAATCTAACCGACCGGTTTGACTAAACAGGCATTCATATTAGAGATAAATGAATTTTCTACAACTCTCTACAACTTTTTCCTGACAAAAATAGATGCTGAACATTCACATATCAGATTGGGAGTAATTGAAATTACAAATTTAAGTCCAGTTTGAATTATTTTACGAGAAGATGACACTTTTACGAAAAAATAAGCTATTGAAAATGAAAATTGAACGTTATGAATTTTACAGTGTTGACTAAAATATAGTTTTTTATATTTTTTCCGTGTTTTATCCCTTTTATTGAAACAATTGAAATTTTTCTTTGGTGTAATAAAATTGTTTAATAAAATATTCTGGCTCTTTTTTAATATTATTATTACATTAAACATGATACGTGAATTTTAGACATTAATTTTTGACCGAATAACTAACTTTATTAAGTTATTAAATTCTCTGGTTTCTGAACAACTAGACTAATCTCAAAACTATATAAATAAAAGTTGTTATTGTTTATTCATCTTTAATTTGAACGATTGTTTAGGCAGATCTCGAGTTATACTCAAAAATATCTATGTAACTCCATAAATTCAAAAATTCAATTTTCATAAATGCCTTCATAATAAAAATATAAGTGTGATTTTTATATTTATTGAGCCAACAATTATAGAAAATAATAGTGGGATATGAATGATAGAGAGGCTGTAAGCCAGAGTTATATTATTGGAAACGTCTGACTCTGATACATCAAGATCCGGATCATTTCTCTTCGTGCATCGTCTCTCCGTAATTGATATAAATGCCGTACAATTTGTTTTTGTAACGTAAACACTAAACTCTAAAGACGGCGTATTTTTTCCACTTTCCCCGGAACGCTAATCCTGAAATATTCCCGAACGCTTTGTTTATTTCTTCGCGCGATTGTCCCGGTGTTTCTTTTGTCGTGCCATTGTCGGCAACCGTTGCGAAATTGCTACCTTTATTGTGTACTATATTGTGTATGGGTTTGTTTGTTACCGTTATCCACTCCCTAAATTATTATCTAACAATATTGTTTGCGTTGCGCACAAACGGCCCAGGAAATTGAATTTCGCTTTGAGGGGGTTACGGTATGAATATTACAAGAAACAATACTCCCACTAATTTGCCAACGAGCCGTCACATCCATTATGCGACTTTTCCAAGGGTTAAAACACTACGATTTTAGTTATAACAATGAGTTAACCAATTAGTTGTACAACAAAATCAGTGTTGTTGCGGGAACGGTCCGGAAAACTTTCTTGCCTACGGGATTGGTGGATCTGAATCATGGAAGACCGCTTCAACGACTGAAAACAAATATGTGAACGTAAATAGTGAGTATAATTATAGTCGAAGTTATTAAACGAAGCTCGGAATGGGATTCTCACAAATAAATTGTTTTAATTCAAATATAGTGAGTGCGTTTTAAAATGGATAATTTGAATTTCCTGGAATAAATAGATTAAAAAGCATTTTAAATATGTTGTTTTTATTTTGATCAGTATTATTATTTGAATATTTCCAGCTCTATATATTTTAAATTTTTTCATTTTATATTTTAATACTATACCATTAACGACATTTTGAGGATTTGAACACATTTTATTCCGTTCATTTATCTGTAAAAGTAAAATCCCTCAAAGAAGACTTTCATGTGAAGATCCTCTATAATTAAAATTTTGAAACATGACAATCTGAGTCAACTACAAGTTGACGAAATTTATAATGTCTCTCAAAATGTAATAATAATAATCCAAGCTTGGATAACCAGAAGAAAGGACTTAGTGAAAGATGTAATGAACAAAACATGGCTTCATGTGATGCTTTTGGAGGTGGTTCTGTAAGAGTATGTGGTGTAATTTCTCATATTAAACCACAAAACAATGAATACTCGATGATATCACGTCTTCAATGACAAATTTACACTCAAAACCGCCATCTTAAAAACTTATTTTATTATTACTTATATTCCTAGAAAAAAATGATGAATCTAGAATTTATTTGTTCATATTAATTTTGAGTATGACACGGAGCGTCAAAGCTATTCATAGATCAAAGGAGGACTGGCTGTATCCGTTAATAACCTCTTGTTTAGTATAATTAATTTTGTTTTATTAATTTCCTAAGGAACTTGGTATTATTAGTGTTATCACTGGTTTAAAAGTTCTGTTGTTGATGTAATTTTATTTAGTTTATGCAGGAGATTACATTACTTATTAAAACTTATTTTGATAATTTAATACCACTATCCAAATTGTTTACATTTAGAACCAAATATACGGGAAATAAGAACGTTATATTTATTAAGACATTTGTCTCATTTAAATCAATATTTACAAATCCGCAGGAAACAAAAAGTATCATTTTCTCGCAGGTATAAAAATAACAATTCAAAGTATATTAAACTGAAAGGTCTGGGGAAAATCCCCGCTGAAGAAAAGTGGTCATGGAGTATGTGAGGCAATTCGCCCACTAAAACACACAAACCCTTAATCGGTCCGATGTGTAAGCAACAAAGATTCGCACAAACCTTCTATTATGCGACCCTTTTTTCCCTACCCGCTGTCGATCGGGGAAAAGTAAATCTCCTTCAACGTCACATCGTCCGGAGTGTCCAATAACTGCGACTCGAACGTTTCCTAATCCAAAACAAACAAACCCTCGAGAAAGTAACAAACGGCAAACTAACCGTAATTATTGTGTCAAAGCGACGAGATTCGTAAACAGCATCAACCTTTGATTCATTACTGCATTAATCACATATGGTTGATGCGATAAATGTAAATAGGCTCGAGGTATATATACGTTTGCTTTGGACTGAACTGGTGCCGTGCCTCCACTAATTATCAACATCTTTGTGAGCACCTGAACTGAATTATCATGCGTGAATGTCACCCTCAAATTGCAATTGCTTGTTTAGGTTGACATATTTTAAAAAGGAATGTAATCAATTGCACAGAGTTTTAAACTATTAAAGAAAAAGTATAACATATGTGCTTGAAGTGCGAACAATGACTTCAAATCCTGTTATAAAGGAGGGAACACTCAAAGAACTTCCAATATCTCGTTTTTCAATTATCTGAGAACAGTTCTAATTACTTCAATACTCAATAATATCAAAGGACTCTGTTGTAGACTTGAAATTGTGCACCACATCCTATCAGTGGGCAGTGCAACAGAAGAAATTACTTATTTGTATTGTATTGTGTATTTAATTGTTTCCTGTCAATGACACATCTGAGATAAACAGTTTAGATTAAAAAAAAAAACAAAATTTAGTTTTTTTTGTGTGTGTCATTGTGTTTTATGTATAAATCATCGTCCCTGAAGACAAAATCAATTAGTTTTATTGGTTTTACAGATAATGAATTATTTTATTTAAATGTTCAGTAAAACAACAACAAAATGGAATGCGTATTTAAATTATATCATTTTAAAATAATCTTTGATCTATTTTTGATCAATTAATCGAGAACAATTCACAATAAATTCCCGTTGACGTTAGTACATTTGTTGCAATCAATTTCCTTCAAACGGGATTCAAATCCGGACGGGGAAAAAAACCCGAGGGACCATTAATTAGTGTCAGCGAACATATAGCGATGATTTTTCACGCGCATCAAGAAAACTGCTGATTGTTAGCATAGGAATCGCGCTGATTGATTATGACGTATGTTCTGTGACGTGCGTGATCTTTGCGAGGTCTAAAGGCCAATTACCGAAATGAAATCTCGCACTGATTGATGCTTTTTGTGGGGGAAAAGGCATTTTTTATGTAATGTAATTGTTGATTTTCACTCTGTGAACACTGACATATTTTTTATTTTGGAATGATTTGTGCTCTTTCATCTTTATATTTCCAAATAATACATAATTGTATTACTCAAACAAAAATGTGTTTCATGCAGTGTTTCTGCTATGAGGGGAGTGCTTTAATGTATCTTTGTTGAGCTGTTGAGAATTAAATTCTCGAACGTGATTTGGTGAATTTGTGATGGGTTAGGTGGGTTGTTAAAATAATAACAATAACTTTATTTAGCAAACGTTAATACAATACAAAATGTAGATACATATAAAACATCAAACACACAAATTCTAAATAAACAAAAACGAAAATTACACAAATATATATTTTCTAATTTTCCCTTAAACATTTGAAAGTTATTATAATATTTATAATGTTATTTGATAATTATATATTCGTCAAGCTTTATAAAATAAACATTTGATTAAATATTTAATTTTCTGTAGAATTTTATTTATGAATACCAATAACATTAATCACTTTTCTTGATAAATATGATATGAGTAATGGTTTTTAATTTTATAAATAAGTTCGAATATATATCTATTATTGGAGTATATTTATTAGTCTTCAATATTATATTATACTACATATACTTTTATTATGTATTTATTTTGTAGTTATTGAAATTTATTTAATTCATTCAAAATTAAACAAATCTGACGTACAATAATAAAAGTGAAGTCTAACTCACCTAAATAAATATTCTTTTTAGAAATTGTTTTTAAAACATGATTATAATGTTTAAATTTTATGCTTTCTTTAATCACACCTAAGTATTAATTTATTTTCCCCAAGTTTCCTATCATTAATATAGTGTTTAATATCAGTACAAACTTAGATTTATCTATATTTATATTAAACTACTATGACATAATGTTTGATTAGCTGGTTCTTTACCACTTATTCCAATTTTTTTCTTTCGAATACACACTGTATGAATTATTGGGATGGAGGGACAATAAAAAGCTAAATTTAATATCAACAAACAGACAACAGTTCCTAAATTAAATAATTATAAATGTTATAAAAATTATGAAAAGATAAAAACAAAGGAAGAATTTTAAAACAAGAAAGAAATTGCTAAATATGGCTTATTTAATATTTAAAATGGAGTCCAATTTAGAATTTTATTTATGTCATAAAACTTTTATATTTTTAAGTTTAAGGGAACTATTAAATTTTAAGGAAACTAATTAAAAATTTTATAAAACTCATTCGTTAATTTTATTGAATTATTCTTTCTAAAACAATTGATTGTTTCTAATTCGAGAATGAATAAAAATTTCGAGTTTCAGTTTCGAGTATCGAGAGCTACAGATAACAACAGATTGTTAATTTAATAAATAAATAAACTTTTTATGAAACTTTTACAATAAGCCAATTATATATAAGTTATTCAAATTTTACGTATTTTCTTTTATATTTTCTCATTTACGATTTTATTATACATTTAACTCTCATTCTCTTTAGCTCAAGATATTATATCTTAAAATGATCCTCCCAGAAGAATGTATCTATCATACAATTTATACACCCTTAAGACGTAATTCATTCTATTACATCTTTAAAAACAAAATATTACATTTATAGTTATATATTATATAATTATTTTTTGGTCACAGATCATCGATACATTCAGTAAGGTTATTAAGTAAATTCGTTCCAGCTTTTTGAAGTAAATCCAAATTGGTACTCAAACAATTAGGTACAGTATCCAACAGTTTCCCCACATCGTTTAAGGCATCTGAAAATTAGAAAAGATATGTACCATGTAACTTATAAAATGATAAAAACTCGTACCTGTCAGTGTTTTAGATATGTCATTAGGTAATCCCCCTAAAGATGCTGTAATCTTCAAAACACAAAGTAAATTTAAGAGTCCACAACTCACGATGTTACCAACTAAGTCTAAGGCGTTTTTCAGAATTTTATTAACATTATTTAGAGCATCATTTAAAAGACCATCAACCTTATTAACAATGTTATTCACACACACAAAAACTTGATTTACAGTTGGCTCGGCTAAACCCAAAATTGTATTTAATGTTCCAGTAGCATCACACTGTGTAACATTTTTGCCATGTGCTCCGTCTAAAATTTTATCTAACTCATCTATTAAATTGTCTACAACACTTTGGACAGTCGAATTTACAGTGGATAAAAGTTCATTAACTTCGTTTTGAACTGTACCATTTAATGAGGTTAGATTGTTAATTGCACTTTTGCTATCATTCTCAATCCCCGAGAGCAATTCCGAAGATGAATCACAATGGACTTTGACCTAAAATATTTTAATTTGGGTTAATACAAATTTGAAACTTTTATGGTTTATTTATTTATTTTTGGTATTAAATATAATCCTGCCTTTTATAATCAGTTAATAAATTTTTAAGTTCATATTTATATACAAGATTAAAACATTAAATATCTCAAGCAAATAAATTTCATCCCAATAAAAAACGTTCAGTAATAAATAAATAACTTGTAGTGAATTAAATTTAAAACCATATTTGGTATTAAAATAATTGTGTAAACGATATAATCCCATTATTAACATAGACAAAACAGCAGGAAGATTAAGGGAGAACAGTAACTTACCCCGAAGGCGAGAACGATTAGTGAACAGAACACGGCAGATTTGGTTGGCATCGTGTTTCGCGCATTCGTTAAGCAAGGAGTTTATTCGTGCCGCGTTTCCGTTTTATATACCGACTTAAACTTAATCCCGAACATTATTTGCACTCCGCACGGACGATAATCGTGTCGCAATGCAAAAAGTAAACTTGTTGCACCCAACACTCTCGAAACGGATTAAATCTTCCATTGTGGGTGCCTCAAAGACGATATTTTTACCACGAATATGTATGCTGAATAGTATATTCTGTTTCTGTCCGTTTAAACTAACTCATTAATTGCGGGGAAGTTAACAGAAACTCTATTAAGCTTATGTTAATCCCACGTGCTTGTTTATAATTATGTGCGCTTTGAAATGTTCCATCCCTAATGAAGTGGATCCGGTTTGCAAAAACTTTCATTCATAGTTTTAATGAAGCAGTTTTCTTGTTGTGCTCGCGTTATTTTTTGATCTTGTTACACATGATTCACATTATTTGATTAGAATTCACCTTTTTAATTTAACACTATGTGGCGGATTATTTGGGTGAAATGTGGAGATTTTATTTAACGAAGCAATATTTTCATTACGCCCCTAATATTTCCACATCAGGTTCGAATTTCGTTGGAAACGCAACGGTTAGTTCTTGTTAGCAGTAAATGAGATAAGAGGAACATAACACGGTGGAAGCTGTGCTCTAATCCTGATGCGCAACTCCTCTACATTTATTACGGCCATAAACCAAGCATCCTATTTTAGTTTCCGTCGCGCGGAATAAATTAAACGAATCGTGATTTGAGACGATGTTTAAGGAGCAGTAACTTTTCCTATTCGGGGGATTTTGCACGTTCCCGCCGAAAATATAAACAAAAACTTTCCCCGACTTATTATCCGGGATTAAATTATTCGAAATTCATACGTCCGTCTGTTTAACTGTTTGATTTAATATTCAAGAATTTTCCGCAGCAAACAACGTAACCGCAACAACGGTGTATTGTATGTTGAGTTGCAAAATTGTCGCAGCCCGTCATAAATTATGAAACGGGGGTAAATAATGCGCTGGAACGTCAACGATGTAAAGTAATAATAAATTTGATTACATATGATTATATTTCGCTTTTGTGCAACGCAAACTTCTGCTTTATTACACCTCCGGAGATAAAGTAAATTATAATTAATTAGTGATGGTGCTGGGAATAGAATGACGACGAGCTGGGAAACTTTAACTTCCCGAACGTGATACTATAAAACACTTTGTTGCACTTTTAATTTGTTGCCAAAAAATACACATTAATCTGACTTTCAGTCTAGCGGTCAAGTATTAGATTGTCAAGAAAGTTATTGCGTTTTTCATTATTTGGTTTTTGGTTTCTTAGTGATGAATATTCGGTCAAATTTTTAATGTGTTGATGGCTTTGAATAAAGTATGGATAAGAAGCAAATTCGTATAATTTTCTTGTTTCACTTCAAGGAAGGCCCAAAAGTGGCCAAATGTGATCGCGATATGGACGTTGCATTTGGTCCAGGAACCACTAACAGACGTACAGAACGATGGTGGTTCCAAAAATTGCGCTACGGGTATGAGAGGCTTGAAGATGATGAGCGCAGCGGCCGCCCATTTGATGTTGACAAGGAACAATTGGGGGTCTTAGTTGAAACCAATTCCCACTCCACTGTTCGAGAACTTGCTGCTGAATTAGACGTAACGTGTATGACCATTTCCAACAACCTAAAACAGATTGGAAAGACAAATTGAACGAAAATTTAGTTGTTTCATGATTATATTGTAAATTGTGATGAAAAGTGGATACTATATAACAATCGGCGATATTCAGCACAAATGTTGGACTGTAACCAAGCTTTCAAACACCCTCCCAAAAACGAAATTGCATCAAAAGTTTACTGTTTAGTAATTTGATGTGGGTGTGACACATTACAGCTTCCTGAATGAAACAATTGAGGCGGTGAATTACCATTAGTAAATCGATGAAATGCTCTAGAAATTGCAGCGTATGTGTCGGGCATTGATCAACAAAAAAGGAAAATTGTTTGTCATGACAATACTCCAGAGGTCAAACATGGGGTACGAAAGTCTGCCATACTCATTAAACAGCTCGCTAGAAATGTTTTAAACGAATCAAAATTATGCACTTCGTCGTTACTAGAACGAGTTTTATTTCACTGGTATGAAAAGGTTTGTTTCTCGTTTGTCAAAAAAGTATTGACTCATTTGGTTCCTATTTCGATTAATAAAGTTTTGTTTAAGCTGGGATTTGTGCATTTTTATTTAAGTTTGAAAAACGCTATAACTTTCTTGACAACCTACTAAATTGGTAGTTTGAGGTACTTGAGAAGATTCTGAACAAAGACAAAGAGAAATTTCTTTGAAATTGTTTACTAGATTGGATTAGTATAACTTAATCCACATAATTCAGTCATTTACAATTTTTATAGCAATTATAACTTGAATTGAACTATGCTGTATTTGATTAGCTGGTTCTTTACCTTTTCCAATTTTTTTCTTTCAAATTACACACTTGAATTAATGGCACGGAAGGACAATAGAAAGTCAAAATTAATATCAACAAACAGACAATAGTCCTTAAATTAAATAATTATAAATATTATAAAAATTATATAAAAGAAAAACAAAGCAAGAATTTTAAAACAAGGAAGAAATTTTGCTAAATAACTTAATTAAAATTTAAAATGGAGTCCAATTTAGAATTTTATTATTGTTATAAAACTTTTATATTTTTAAGTTAAGAGAACTATTAAATTTTAAGGAAACTAATTAAAAATATTATAAAGCTCATTCATTAATTTTCCTGAATTATTCTTTCTAAAAAAATTGATTGTTTTTTATTGGAGAATGAATAAAATAAAGTTTTTGTCAGCTTCGAGTATCCTAGAGGGTAGAAACAAATTATTCTAATTTATTTTGAACAAAATTTAATTCCCAGTTTTGCCGGAAGTTGCAATAACTCTGGCCTTACTATGTTCCACACCTAAATCCAATAGTTTTTGTTATTATTTTTTTCCAAAACTTTAGAAGATTCTGAACCAAGACAAAGTGAAATTTCTTTGAAATTGTTTATTAAGTTATACTAATCCACATAATTCATTCATTTACAATTCTTATAGCAATTATAACCTGATTTTAACTATGCCATAATGTTTGACTGACCACCTTTTCCAATTTTTTTCTTTCAAATATACACTGTATGAATTATTGGGACGGAAGGACAATAGAAAGCCAAAATTAATATCAACAAACAGACAACAGTCCATGAATCAAATAATTATAAATATTATAAAAATTATATAAAAGAAAAACAAAGCAAGAATTTTAAAATTAGAAAGAAATTTTGCTAAATGACTTATTTAAAATTTAAATTGGAGTTCAATTTTGAATTTTATTATTTTCATAAAACTATTATATTTTTAAGTTAAGAAAACTATTAAATTTTAAGGAAACTAGTTAAAACTCATTCATTAATTTTACTCAATTATTCTTTCCAAAAAATTGATTGATTCTAATTTGAGAATGAATAAAAATAAGTTTCTGTCAGCTTCGAGTATCCTAGAAGGTGGAAATAAATTATTCTAATTTATTTTGAACAAAATCCACTTTTGCCGGAAGTAGCAACAACTCTGGCCTTAGTATGTCCTACACCCAAATCCAATAGTTTTTGTTATTAATTTTTTTCCAAAAATTTTAACATATTAATGTTATAAATTAAAAGTTTAATTTTTGTTAACTAAAAACATCAATAACATGTTACTTTCCATTGAACAGCCTGAAATTTAAGTTTTATTTTAAATCAATATCATTTTCCGTTATACATTAACTACTAATGAATAACATTACCCCTCCGGAGAGGAAGTAAATTATAATTAATTAGTGACGGTGCTGAAAATAAAATGAAGACGAGATGGGAATCCTTAACTTCCCGAACGCGATACTATAAAACACTTTGTTGCACTTTTACATTCGTTGCCTAAAAATGCATATTAATCTAAATTTCAGTCAAGTGGTTTTTGTAATTACATGACGGCTTACACGGGCACTGACTGATTTATCTTTTTAATACCCTTCATTAGTGCCGACCCGGAGGCACTTTATCTAATTTATCGGGAGTTAATTAGGAAAAATAAACGACGGTTACGAGCCAGCCAATTTTCCTAGGGAATAATCGGAAAATTTACGACGAACCTTTTAAAATTATAAATATTAAAGGTATGTAAATTCACATAAACGGCATTAACAATCCGACAAAAACGTTTTGGTGCGGCGCGTGCACGTAAGTTCATTAAGATGCGGCGCTAGATATTTTTAATTGCACCGGAAGCCACGCTTTTTTAAGCGCAACTTAACACGAAACGTGTGCCTGAAAAACACGTGCAAAACTCGCCGCCACGTATGAAAAAGTCCTGACGTGATTTCGGAGAATTAAAAACGAAAAACAAATTAAATACTTCTACGTTTCTTTCATTAGTGTTAAATATTCTCCGTTGTAATAATGGTTGACTAATGCTAATTTATGTTTTGATTGTTTTTCAAATGAGAAATTATGCAAATGTCAATATGAAACACAAAACTACATTGTACCAAATTGCCACAGGTCGTTAATTAATAATTCACAAATACTAATTGCAACATGCTAATTTTAGTGGACATTTAATTAATATCTGTTTATTCAAAATCATTGGCTCAACAGGCTCGACATTTTACTTAAATTACTGACCAATGCAGATGGTCCACCTGCTTTTTATGAAGCAGATCGATGTGAAAAGTCTGTTTTAAAAAATGAATCAGATAAATCTTTCAATTTCCTGCAGCTAAAAGTGTATTTTTCATTTGGAGCAGCAGGAATTCAAGAACGTACGTCAACACGACTTATAGTCGGACTTGTACGTTCTGAAAATAATACACATCCACGTTTCATGCCATATATGAATGTCTGTTCATATTTTAAATTGACTGCTCTGCAAAATGCAAAATGTAAATGTTACATTGGCCTTGTCGAGAAAAATATCACATATTACGAATTTTCAAGGGAAAATAATATTAATTAACTAAAATTAAATAAACAACATACCAGTCGAATTTTTTATATTTATGTTCATAACTAATTTACATTTCCAGATGAATAATTATGATTTCAACGGAAATATATGCCACCAGTTTTATCATTTATTGACATGCTCTCTAAATAATCATCTTAAATTTTTAATATTTTTTATAGTTTTGTAATATAGATTACAAACCAAAGAACAATAATCCAATTTTGATTGCCAGGGTTGTAACAAATTACATTATTCCCAAAATAGAATCAAGAAATTTATATGAAGAACTAAATATCTCTATAAATGTCTACATAAGTTAGTTTATCAATCAACTCCGCAACTAAATATTTGGTAATATAGTTGCGCCGAAGAAAAGTTTAGATATACTTTCTGTTAAAAAAAAGATGTTTGATTCTACAAGAGAATGAGTAACTACTACTACTACTAACTAAAGATACACACATTGATATTTAAAATATTTCTAGATCACCAGTCATATACAATATTGGAAACCAAGTCTTCGGCCTACTTCTTCCTTCTTCACCAAGAAATGATATGTTACAAATTGGAGGTTAACTGGTTATGCAGTAACATATCCACCTAAATTTTTAGCATATTTACTTGGTAAATAATTTTTGAATACTCGTTCCAAAATAGAATGAGAATGATATTCTCTCATCAAGTCTCAAGATATATTTTAATAATTCAAATCTTTGTTTTCCCAAAGTAGCACGGAGTTTACAAACATGGCGTCCCAGTGATCTGGATCTTCTAAATATTTAGATCGTAAGTCATTAGGTTAAGTTTGTTGTTTTTATTGAGACAAATTTCAGTTACATACCTGACATAGTTTCATTTTAATTGTCTATTGAAATTTATATTGAAAAATAATAAGGAAACATTACCTAAAATACTAAAATAAAAAAATAAAAAAATTGAGATCCTTTAATAAAATAATTAATTGAAAAAATTAATTAATTAATTAAAATCTTTGAAAGATTAAAATAAAATATTATTTTTTCAACAAAAATGTTTTATATATTTTTTAATAAACTCTTGATGTCAATTTTTATGTAACAATCTAACAAGATTTCAGTTGTGATAGAATTCTATTTCAGTTATGATTCCCTTGTCACCAACAAAACTCTCGAACAAATAAAACAGCCACGTAGTAAATCCATTGAACTGCTCCAAAATTCACTAAGATAATCCATCGAGTAAAATTATCATCCTAACTAAACTTGACTAATTGACCACTTGTTACCAATCATCATTAAAAGTTTCAGTTGCTCTCAACTCAATTATTATTATGGGATTTTGTTTCGTTCCCTTAACATCAAGACTGACCTTAATCAATAATTGTCAAAATCAGGCTAAAAATACATAAAAACATAATATCCACAAACATGTTTTACTTTCGAAAACAAGTCGGGAGGTGGTTCACATTTATGTCCCGCGGGAGAAACGAACAGGAAAAATCAATGGCAATGGTCAAAAAAAAAAAAAACAAAACACATATAGAAAAAGTTATCTCGTTAGTGACGAATGGCGTATCAATCTCGCTCTATGATTTTGTTTTTATGTCCGACTTGTTCACGATAAAACAAACAAGTTCAAAGGACGAAAATCA
Source organism: Aethina tumida (assembly GCF_024364675.1). Taxonomy (NCBI): domain Eukaryota; kingdom Metazoa; phylum Arthropoda; class Insecta; order Coleoptera; family Nitidulidae; genus Aethina; species Aethina tumida. The sequence continues at coordinate 13,052,244 of NC_065437.1, read as the reverse complement.
TGATTACAATTAACGTTTTACTTTTAGGCTTTGGAAATTTCTGACTATTTCAACGAACCTTCATATTTCGTGTTGTTTTTTAAATAATTTATTACAGAATCGATTGTGCTCATTCAGTTTAATGAACGTTTATTCGACGGAAGCACAAACGAACTCGAAATCAAGAGAAACATTGGTTTTGCGGGAATTTATTGTTTTCGTATGATCTAATTGAATTGATTGGACCGATTGTGATGAATTGAAACGAGCAACTCCTTAGCTCACATAAATCAAATACAATAATTTAATCAATAAAAAATAAACTAGTAATTTCGGTTTGTAGAATTTCAAGGAAGCGTCTCCCGCAAGGGAATTGATTAGTGATTTCTCACCGAAAATCCAGTATCACCGGATAATCGATGGATAGTTGAGTGGTAATCCGGGAAACACTCCCGATCGGGATGGTGTTGTGTTTACCGATGCGACAGTCGATCCCGCAGGATTAACGAGACAAACATTGCACTACTGCTACCAACCATTTAGACCTGGAACGTGTTTTGAACGCGATTACTCCCAACTATCCAACTAGTAAATTAACCACATTATTTGATTTTTTATATACATATAGAGGGAGAAAATTTAAAATATAGATACAGTAGTAAGGCTCTAATTATGGCAACTTATTAAAATATATTAAAAATTGTATAAATTTGTTGTATTATTTCAATAGGATGCTAATATGCTGTAGGAAAGTTTAAATAATTCAGCCTCACCAATTCCAAGAGAAACAAGTTAGAGATTGCTGATACAACTAAATAGGTCAGTCATTTGCTATATTAATAAAAAATAAAAGAAATGGGGCTATGAGTTAGAAAAACTTGAAATAATCGATAAATGGATAATTCGAATATGAAAAAACAATCCATTCTTGTCATCAACTCAAACTAAAGCCAATCTGGGGGAAATGAGAGTTGCTAAAACTTAGTTTAAGGACTGTGAAAAGATTAGTGCATGGGAGTTTGTTTGAGAATCCTGTGGTGAAAACTCTGCTTTCTACTAAGAATATGAAAGATTTCGATTTGCTTAGAATCATATCCACTGTAACACAAAACAGTGGCGATGGGAAATTTATAGTTGAGTGTGTATTTAATTTATTTTAAAATGATGGTTTAGCTTATATTAGATATCCTACAAGACTACACAAAACGTTTGATATACCTACTTTGAAACAGATTAATTGTGGTGTGATAAAATACTTCTCTGCTTCCGGTGTAGGCTTCCATCTACAAATGGAACAATTTGTATACACGGATATATTAAACAACAATTTTCATATATTGTAGAAATAATGCCGTTATATAATGTGTTTCAAGATGATAATAATCCCAAACATAAAACCAAAATTGTGACGGATTGGTTAAAAGATCAAACTGTCAATATTTTGCCTTGACCGACGCAATTTGTGGATAAAAAGCATAGGAAATTATAAAAATTTAAATAATCTCTTCGCAGCAATTCAATAAGCATATATTCGGAAATTGGATATTATACAAAATAACAATGTAAAATTAAACAATATTATTTAGTCAATAAAAATCCTTTCAAAATAAATGTAACAGTTGATAGAATATTAGTTTTTACAATAGATAATAAAATAATATTAAATTAATGTTATTTTAACAGTTTACATTAAGTACAATAGTTATGGCCATATTATTTGACATTTTAAAAAGTTGTTATAATAATGGCCACTACATATAATTTTATTGTCTATTTTTCTGTGGAATTAATTGTGAATGAATATAAAGTTAAAACAGTTTTATTTACATATATTAATTTCAAATTAAAGTGATTAATTACTTGTAAAGGTAAAAGTTTATTTTACAACAAAATTTTAATATGAAATGTTGAGGAAAATTAAATTTGGTATTAAAGCTCTTTCATTTCATGTTGTACCTTCTATTTATTCAATGGCCCTATTGTGTTTCATATATTGGTTATTTAACATAGGTGAATATTAACGTTTACATTATTTTGGTTGTTTGAAAGCATTATAAATAAAAATAGATTGGTTGAATTTGAAGCTTCTATGTGCATAATACTTAATTAGATCAGTGATTTGTAAATACAGATAAACTAATTTAGTAAAATTGTCCAAATTATAAATCGGTGCTAATCGCCTTCCAGTCTAGTTTCATCCTCCAATCTTCCACCATCGTCATAAACATGTAGACATTAATAGGATTCTTTTTTATCTTGTTCTGGCACTCCTTGTACTTCTCACTGTCATGTTCCATGTCCTTCTGCGTCCAATTTTGCCATCTGAACAAGTTTACCTGCAAGTCTTTCTTACTCTTCTTCAGCAACGTCGATTGGGCAGCCATATCGCATTTCTGATCTTTCAAACAGTTTTCATGATTCTTCTTCAACACTGCTATATACCTTTCGTCAGAGTCCGTTTTTTCCTCCGCATTTGTCAATTGACGTTTCACATCTGAGTCAACTTTGTCCAAACATTCGGGAACGACGGTGGATTTCACTTTTTTCGGCATGTTTTCGATGTGCTTCTTCAGTTCTTGGTACACCGTGTCTTTTACATCGTTTGCAATTGCTTTTCCGTTGGTCAGACTCACTAAAAGTTTCTCCTTTTCGGCTTCTAAATAAGTGTCTATTTCGTCCTCAATTTGTTTGCGCTGCTTCCTGGATCGTTCGCGATAATTTTCAATTTCCTGACGGAACTTTTGAATCCGTCCCGACACTTCTAATTCCAGGAGATTGTAAAACATGTCATACGCATTGAGCTAATAATAATACAATAACTAGTAAATTATTTAATAATATGGACAACTCACCTCGATGATAATAAAAAGGACAACTAGTAAATAATAAAGTAACTTCATTTCCCAAAGTTATGCATGAAAATAACACTGTTTAACAACCGATAAACTTTCATAAATTGAATTCACTCCTTAAAAATAACAAACGTAAATCAAATTTAATATCCTACAATAATTAAATGAAACTAATTTTACGTTTTTGATTAAATCAGTTTGCAAATACTGCGACTATAAAAACACATACTTTTTGTTTTACTAACTATAGGATGAATAATAAAATTTCAATAATGTACATTGTTGTATTAAGAACTAAACAATGATTTAAAAACCCACTTAAAACAATTGTCGTCTTAGATTTTTATGTTGTGAGTTTTGTTGGCAGTTAAATATTCTTGGAAATTGCAAGGTGCACTAAAATTGATGTATTTCAGTAAACAAAAAAATAATGGCAGCAATAAAATCATTCAATTCTAACGTCACTAGAATAATACCTTTTGTTTGATTCTAGAGTAAACAATTTTCTAAAAATGGTTATTACTTAAATCTTTAAATAGATCGTCTCTTGCTGTTGTTTTAATGTTTTTTTTTACAATTATAATTAAAACACCAAAATGTTTTTCCCAAAATGTATTTTACCCAATGTTACATAAGTGCGCCACATTCTGATGTTAATTACATGGGTAAAACACCATTCCACGTACATCCTATCAAAACGTTTTTTCCCTCAAGTCAAAACCAGTGTCAGTTCCTCATCTCGTTAAGACTCCACAGCTCACAATCATCAAATGGAAACAACGACAGTCTCAAAACGTTGGCGGCAATCTCCAATCCTGTTTTTCCCAGTTGTAAAGGCGAAGACAAAGCTTCTCTGGCTGTTTTCAAGCATCCCCTCAAAATGACGACCATTGCGTCCAAAATCTGATCCAACTTGACACTCAAACATTCCAAAACACATTCGGGTACTTTATCATTGGGGTCGTTTAGATGTTCGATGTCTCGAAGCTGGTTCATTTTTTCTATGTTATCGAGGGCCTTCATCAAAAGATTACGAGTTTCGGTTTCGGTTTTCAATGAGAACGAACGAAGCTTTTCCTGCAGATCGGCCGTGCCCGTTCGCATCTTTTGCCGCATGTTTATCAAAACCTCGCTGGAGCAAACCTAAAAACAAACATAATTAGTAATGTAACTTAGGAGGAAAAAATGGTAATGTATCTGTAACTTAGACATTATTTGTCTTAATTGGCTAATAAAATTTAAAAATTTTACTCATTTAATAGGTTTTTATTAAAGTCGAATTATAATTTATTATTAAAACGGTGGTCGTGATAAAGTTTTTATGAACGTAAAATTAATGTCGTGCACCACATTCGATTATAAAGTTAATGATTGAGGACTATATAAAATTTATTGCTTATATTGTAATGCGTGTATAAAAAAAGACTTTTTATAGGTGTTTCACAAATCTTTTAATAAAAATTGGTTTTTATGTTTTTTATTTGAGTACCTTAACCAGTGAGTCGGAAAACGACGCAGAGAAATGATCAGAAAACTCTTATTGATATTTTGCATCTTGGCAACAATAAGCGTATGTTCAAGCTAGAGTTCAGTACTTTTTTAAACCGTTAATGTTTTTAGGCTCAAATATTTGATTACTATGACGAAAGTGACTATGAACAAGAACTAAAGGACCAAGAGGCCAGAGTCAAGTCGGCCGTCAATTCGGCCAGGAATGAAATGCAAAAGACCAGAATAAAAATTATTCAGGAAGCTGAACAGGTCAGATCGAAGACCAAGAGATTAATCAGGGAGACAACTATGCAGCTGGAAATGAACTTCGATCTCAACGACTACGAGTGCACCGCGGAATTTGAGAAAACGTTAAAGAATTTGGAAAGAAATTTCGACAGGCAAGTCGACATTTGCATAGAAACTAACGCAAACAATGCAACAGCCATTCAGTTAAAGCTCAACAGAACTATTGAACAGATCCAAGATGATATGGATTCTTTCATACTGTCCATGATAGACTGCGAGAGCATTCCGGGTTGCGCAGTGAACGGTTACATTATAAAACAGATCCAGGCCAATGCGGGGGTTCCCAGTAAGATTTTCGCCATATTGAAGGAAGGTCTGAAGACGCTGAGAGAAGTGAAGCAGAGGTTCGTTCTTTGCGAAGAGAAGAACATACGCGCCATCAAGAGGATTTTGAAGAACATCGAGAGCGACTGGAGAGATTGTCTTGACAAGCAATATTACACGGAGGTTAGGAAGTTTATAGACTCGCCGCAAGGCACAAACAGATATCCGGAAAGTAGATTAAATTCCGCAATTATTTAATGATTTGACAATTTTATTACTGTGCTTTATTTATGTAATTTATTGGCAATAAAGTGGTCAAAAGCTACCCAAAGTTTCCATTAATAAAAAAACATTTTATAAATTCTTGTTTTTATTTATACTATCTTCATATACCATGCGAAAAGATATTGATCAGTCTGAATCTTGAGAGACACATCACGCACGACAGAGACAGTAAAAGACTACGGAACAAATTTGTACACTGTTTTTCGGTGTTCATAATTATTATTATTTCACCTTGGGAATTCACCTATAGTAATATTTTCATAATAATACATTTTTATAATAATATTATACTATAATAATTTAATTTTTTTTTTCAAATAATTGGATTTAATTTATTTTATAGTAGTATAAAATATTTTCATGTACAACAGAATTAAAATCCACCCACAAAACAATTTGATAAAAAAACAATTTTGTGGAAGCCTATTTAAGGACACTTTTATGTAAATCATTTTCATACATTATCAAAATGTTAAGACCGTTATTTTTGATTTTCTGTATCGTTATTGTAACACATGTAAGTTTGTTAATTAAATTAATACTCTTGTTTTGTGATTGTTGTTTTTGTAGGGACAAGTTCCAGAACACCAGCAGCGGTTACTAAAAGTACGGAATAATATAATTAGAGCAGCAAATAGTGCGTACGTGGATCTAAAGAAGGGCCTGATAAAATATACAGATAGTGCTGAATGGGCAAAGAAAAACATAGTTGATAAATGTGGAGAAGATATCCGTGACTTGCAATTAGAACTAAATAAAACTATCGCCGTATGTTCCAAAGAGCCTAATGCAAAAATAAACGAATTACTGCAGATTACCCTAGACAAAGCCAACAAATGCGTAGACAAAGCTGTAAATGAATCTCAGAGTATTTCGCAACGTCTGCGAAGCTACCTGCAAAAAATCGCAAAAGAATTAAAGTCTATTGAGCCTAAAGTTAGAACGAGCATCGAAAAGGAAAATTATAGTGATGTCGATAGTTTCTTAGAAGATTTGGAGCGCAAAGAGAGTGATGTACACACGAAGGCAAGAATAACCAAAAAGTTTCTGAGCAATAGAGTGAAAACGATCAAGGAATGCGCTTCAAATCATCATAGTATATTTTCAGATGACTTTCAGATAATAGAGATGGATTGGCGAAGTTGTATTGCTGACAAGGTGATTAAAAGAAAACGCACATGATTATGAAGAAAAAAAGATGTTAATTGTAATAAATTTTATTTATGTTTCATGGCATTTTATTCTTCATTTAATCAATTTATAGTCCGGCAATACAAGCAGTTGCTTTAGCCAAAATCTTCAACCCCTCTTCGGACATATCGGCCACTTTTCCGGTAGCACACACGTCCAACGTTGGCAGCAGGGTATCAATGAACGTTTCCGCTTTCACATAGGCTTCGGTAATTTCCTTGGGTAAAGATACAACATCCTTTCCAAGTTTGGCCAACAGTTTCGTCAGACATACCGCAGAAGACAAGCCACTTCCACAATTATTAATGTCATTTTTAATGTTAGTGATCTCATTGTAAACATTAGTGATGGTATCGATCACGTCAGTGACTATCTTCTTACCCTCATTATATTTGTCGGTTACACACGACACCTCGTCGTCTATAAATTTCTGCGGCAAGTTCTGCAACTCGGGCCTGTACTGGTCTACGCACGCGCTTGTGTCTTTGTCCGCGTGCTTGTCAACCTCCTCCTGGAGTTTGTCCAGCAAACCGTCCAACACTTCGTCCAGTTCGGATTTGACTTTGTCGACAGCCTTGTTGGCAGCATTCTTCAGCTTTTCTTCGAGCTTGGTCGCCTCTTCCTTCACTTTGTTGGCAGCAGATTCGACGAGGTCCTCGAGCTCTTGCAACAACTTTAAAACCTCGTCCTTGACGCTGCGCAATGCTTCCTCCTCGAGTTCATTTTGGATTTGTTCAGCTCTTGTTGGTGGTTTAGAGATGTTTTTGGCCTGACATGTGAAATTAGCTTTCTGTCTTATAATTGGATCGAAATCCTTACCTGGTTGGCCGTCAATGCCAAGAAGAGAATGAAAACTACTTTTAACATTGTTGTTTGGTTTACTGAATCAGTTATAATTAATTTGGGGTTTGGTGGCCATTTATATACACCAGCACATTTTTATCTTGTCGTTTTCAAAAAAATTAATTAATAAAAGGAGATGCTAATCGATGTTTTACATCAAAAATTTAATTGATTTATAAAAAACAATACATTAAAGTCCATTGAACTATTGTTTATGAATTATCGACCTTATCAGCAATCTTTATCACAATAGATTAAATAGATCTAAGATTATCCTCGACCTTAGATATAAGACTAAAAATAGTCAATTACATTTTGTGTGACAATAGAAAATCAGATGATATCAAATGTTCAACGTCCAATGATCCAAGAAGGACTAAATATTTAAAAGAGTTTTCAAGTGTAGCATAGATTTAATTGAATCCTGATAAAAAATTCATCATGGATATTCTTATCCACTCACAGTTCCAATAAAAAAAATTTTCCTTCTCCTTCTTCGTTTAGCTTCTTCTTCTTCATACTTTTCGTACTCTTCCAAAATTTCCTAAATGTGCTTCGGAGCATCAATACCATCTGTTGGAATTGATTGTTCCCTCCAAGGTTTGCAACCCTACCACTTTTCCCGTTAAACTATTGACGTTTTTTATAACTATACGACTCGAAATACGAATAGAAGTGTCGCAATACATTCATTTTAACCTTTCGGTGAATATACCAATTTTTTTAGGCCATTGTTATGATGATATCGCAAAAAAAAAGAAATCTTTTATAAACTTATCGACAAAAATACAATAACGCTTAAATTCATGAAATTTCGAATGTTGAATCTAAAATAATCCTGAATCAGATCAGGATCTTAGATTCTGTCGATCTAAAGAAGTTGAAAATTGTTAATACTCACCTCAACTCGTTGTTTGATTTCGTCGATCCTTTTGACGTCATCTGTCTCATTTTTCTCGCAGGAAACGAAAGTCCATCTCACACTTCCCTCCTCCGTTTCAGAAAAGGTCGATTTCCGAATTTGATATTTCGCCTTCATTTCGTACGCAGAATTGTTGGTTATTTTTTGTTTTTGTTTGTTGTAGGTATTAGGTTCTATTTCGTTACGTAATATTTTTGATATTTTACTAGGTGATTGGGTGAATTGTGATTGATCATTGTCGATATATGAGATGAGGTGATTGTTCCACGATTTTTTGAATTTTGAATTGGTCTTGATATCAAAATTCATACTACTGAAAAAATTTCAACCGTGAATGAAAGTTGATTGATTTTATGTCGGGAAATGAGTATATTTACCTGTTTAGAGATAACGTCGCTAAGTTGGATGGGTCATGAACATAAATTTACATAAAATTGTTACATGAGAATGAGGAATGATGTTACATAATGAATGGATGGCGTTTGATGTGATGTCTTATTTTGACATCTAATTAGGTAAGGTTCACACGAAATAATGACATTTTTAAACAATTGACAGCCTTTATTCAATAATCAATAAATTTTAACATCATCAATACACGCAGCGAACTCCTCCAAAACTTTTCCAAACTTCAAGTAAATCTTCTCGGAAATAACACAATGCTTCAAACTCCCAATCACCAGCTCTATCTCGGTCTGGACAATGGAAAACTCCTCCAATAGTTCAGCACACAATTTGCCCACATTATTTGCTAACTCAGTCACAGTTTCTTCCACACAACCTTCCAAGCCACAATTTTACATTTTTCTACTTTTATTCTTAGTCTATCAATTTCACTTTGAACCATGAACATCACATAGTCCATTTCATAGAAATGTACCTTAGCTAATGTTTCGTATTCAGAAAAACAATAATCCAATTCTAAGTCAGTTTTATTTTTTTCTAATGTAAATTTAGGTTTGTACTCAGAAATACAACGTTTCGTATATTTTTTAGATTTTCTTCCAGCAATTTCATGGAAGTTTCTGGTTACCATTGAGGTCAAATCTTTCATTTGCTTGTTGTTTTTGGAAGTTGTTACTTTTATTGTGTTTTCAATTGAGATCTTTAAATCTGTTAATTCTTTAGTAATTTTGTCGATTGTTGACTGTAAGGTGTATTCGAATTGTTGGTGACTATTATAAAGAATATCGGAAGCCTAAAATTTACAAAATAAATTTACAAATAAAAAAAATTAAAATAGATTTACTGATTAACAACCATCATTTTGTCGATATCGCTTTGATTGATTGACGAAACAACGCAAGTAGTTAAGATTGTATCGTTAAGAAGTTGTTTACCTGTATACAGAAAATAATATTCAATAATATTAACACTACCAATTTAGTCATTTTGCCTCACACAGTCAGTTACTTATTGAAAACAAGGTATTTAAAATCTTGTCTATTTTATCAAGTTAATCCGATTTTATGGTTTTATCATTATTTGTCTTAGGGAATATAAATCATCGGAAATAAACAAGATATAAGATGTAATTAAATATTTATTAGAAGTTTTATTAGATATCATAATCAAACCATATTAATTGTTAAATGTCAAAATGAGTTAAACTACGTCAAGTAAACAACACACCTAACCTTATTTGGTGATGATGTAACATTAGTACATACAAAATTCCTGTTTCAATTCTTCATCAGACGAATCTTTCCATCAAAAGGTATTTACGCACATTAACAATTTACATTTACATATCTTTGTCGTGCCAAAATACACCACCTTTTATTAGAACACGGAGCGAGTTAATTTCGAGTTTTTAGTCAATACGGAATGCAGAATTTCGAAGAAAACAAAACTAAATTCCTGCAATCGTTGAACGATTTAAAAAAGTCGGTGCACGATAAAGTCGCAAGCGATGAAGCAGACATCGCCAAGTTCATGGAGTTCTTTGTCGCTCAAGAGCAGCAAATCATCAACAACACTTTGTACACCGTCGAGGCAAAGTATAAAGTTTTCGATTCCATGATAATGGGCTTGGAGAATAGGGCCGAACAATGGGAAGTCGATGTTTCCACGTGTACTGAAGCAGTTAGGGGAGAGATTCATTCTAGTAAAGCGGAATTTTTTAAGGAAATCACTGAGGGCATTAAAAAAGGAGTAAGAAAGGAATATAAATAAACTAATGGTGCAAGTGTTAAAAATTTATTATTATAGGTCCAAGAGGTGAAAGAACTATTTGAAGAGTATCAGGCCAAATCCAAAAAACTATACAACAGTCTAGAATCTGAAATTGGAATGGTGGAAGAAAAAGTAGGCGAACTGGACGCAGACTACATAGCGAACGCTATGCCCGAAATACAAGAGAAAATCAACACAATTCCAGTTAACTTAGAGAACGAACTGAACAATATCAAAGAAGTCGTCCAAATGAAAGGCAAAACATTGGCCGAAGATATTGACAAAATATTTTTGCGGATAGAAATCCACTGTGGAATATTGGAAGCCGATTGCAGGAAGTGCGTCTTTGGAATGATTGAAAAACACGTCTTTACTTAGGTGGTTTCAGTTTTTGGCACGACACAGACCCAGAAAACACCCACAGACAATCATCATTAAAACCTCTTACTTAAACCTATTTTACAATTAATTTTTTATTTTTACACATCTCCCCTCCAAGATCTATGAATGATGAGTTACTTCTCACCCAAATCCGAAACGCAATTGTGGGGGCGATTGAGGAGGCACAAAACGAGATAAGGGCGCAGATGGAACGGCTGATCGGCGAGGCCGAGTATTTAATGGAGACGGGTGCGGCTCAAATCGAAGAACTTTTTCACACCGCCCAGTATGAACTGCATAATTTCACTGAGACGACATCTAAAGATATTTCCAATTGCGTCAAGGAGAAGGAAAAGGACATTATGTCGGTTAAGAAGGAAATGCTCACGCAATTTGAAGAATGCATCTCCATTGGTGTAAGTTTGTATTTTTCTTAATACAAAACAAAATATTTGTTGCCAACGACTTTTGTTTTAGATTCAAGAACTTCATAGAACTGCAGATGAATTCCAAGCCAATTTTCAAAGAGTTCTCAGGTCCGTATCTTCGGACTCTTTAAAAGTTTTTCCCCCATCCCGTGAACAAACTATCGATAAAGTCGATAGTGACGAACAGATTCCAGAAGAGCCTTTACCTACATCTCTTTTGGATATTCCCAAAAAATTGGCGCAGAACGTAGTCAGAACGATGAAGGAGTTGACGGTGATTATGGGGGATTTGGAGAATTGTATTGCGCCGATTGTTCAATTGTCGACGAAAAGAATTAAATGGATTTTGGACGAATTGAAGTTTTGCGTTGAGACAAACGAAGAACCAATAAATGATTAGTCTCGGATTGATTTGTGATGGGATAAGATTCGATGTTTTTGGAATATATTATTTACTTTTATTGTCGTTAAGTTTCCAAATAAATACTACTAATGGTTATATTTTTCTATACTTAAAGAATACTCGATTATTTGATAAAAACTCATCTAAATAATACTTATTTATATATTCTAAATATAAATTATATTGTGTTGTTGGTAATCATCTACAATTAACGATCTAATTAACTGAATACATAAAAAATTCCTAGATAATTATCTCAAGATTATTATCTAACCATTTAAATACAATAACCAGACCAAATCTAATTAATTCAAATCAAGATGAACAAGATTGTAGGAGTAGCTTTTATATTGGCTCTTGGTTGCCTCCAGGTAAGCATACTGTATTTTTATTCATTTATTTATTTATAATAAATTAAAATACTTATAGTTAGAAGCATTGTCAAAGCACCAATTGTCAGAGTCCGAGCTTCGAGGTTTTATCGACAAAGTCAAAGAACTCTGGGAAAAACTCAAAACTGTTGTTAAAGAAGCAATTGATAAAGCCGAAGCTAAAATCGAGGAAGCTTGGGAAAAATTAAAGAGCAAAGCTGAAGAGTGGATCCACAAAGGCAAAGAACAAATTAATAAAATCATCGACAGTCTTTTGGGGGAACTGGAAGAACTTAAAGAAAAGGCCAAGGAAGCAGGAGTTGATATTAAAGATTGCACCAAAGACAACGAACCAGCACTCAAACAACTCGGCATCAATTTGCTATACGATCTCACCACATGCATCACTGATCAAGTAAGAAAACATTTTTATAACAGCCTTCAATTATTTAATTATTTATAATAATACAATCGTTTTAGGTGGATGCTGGAGAAACAATCGTAACAAACATAATAAACGAATTTAAAGAAACGTATAACAATGTGGTCGATTACGGAAGGCAGATTGAGGAATGTTCAAATTTGGCTTTGCAAAGAACGCTTGATAACGAGTTCACCTGCATTACCAAACTCATCGCCAAAATCACCCTTGAGATCGCAGAATTACCTCTCAGCATCGCCAATGATGTTTTGAAAGCCATAGAACTGGTTGAAGGTCTCAGCACGTCTTTGGAGACTTGCGCCACTGTACAAGTCGCACGTGCCAGTGCAGAGGGTGCCGGAATTTTGGCAGAAATCACTAAATGTGTAAATGATAAGATCAATGTATAATTCAGATATTTAAAATTTATGTGCATAAATTAAATTTCGTTCGATATTATTTAAGAACTATGTTTTTTCGATGTAGAAGGTTGGGAATCGAATTTTTCGCTCGACCGATTGTGTTGGGATCGTGCTTGCCAAGCTCTGATTATTTCCTCATCTACATCGTCTATATTGGACATTCGATTTATTTTTTTCTTGCTCACAGTACTTATTAAGGAACTTTTTCTGTGTTTCTCAAACGATAGTCTTTTTGTGTCACTGGCTTCGCTGGCTCTACTTCTTCTCACATCTCTAACCGATTTCTCGGAAGGCTTAAAGAGTCCAGCATCCACGCATTTATTCCAAATACATTTTTTTACATTGTACACTAGACTTCCTTGTCTAATTTTGAAAACTTCCATATTGGAATTAATTTGATCACGTATCAACTTTATGTGGAAGTTAACATGATTTTCGGTCGTTTTGGAGAATCTTCGAATATCTTTGGGTACCTCGACACTGCGCCTTTTAATAGTTTCGTCTAGTTCTTCCATATCATCTTCGAGGCTCACTCTATGTCCTAGCTTATGAAGTTCTTCAAAAACCGCACCGTAAATTAATGAGGAGTCTTCGTAAATCGAGTCGATTATGTAGAGCTAAAATGAAATTAAATTTTAAAACATTTACATCGCAAAAAAACTTATTGGAATAAAAGTACATATTCGTGTTTAATTATGTTTATTAGTTGCAGTTTACTTATTTATTTTATACATGATCTGTTCTTAAGACTCCAGTGTAAAGTCTTCATGACAATAAACAATATGGCAATTATCATTCCATTCCTCACACTTGTCAAAACTTGAGGTCTATTAACTCGTCTATCCGCCGATCTTCTGTGGTTGAGCTTAGCAATTTCCGCAATTCTAGCCTTCTGAACCTGCTGTTGCATTCTCTTCATCTTCTTGATTTTCTTAGAATCGATCTCCCATTCTACCAGATCCTCGCTTTCCTGCAAAGCCCTCTTTAAATCCTGCCTTTGCCCTATAATGAAGTGATGGATTTTCAACTCGTACTCGTGCACCTCCTTAATCGATCCCAGGATGTTTTTGTACAGCTTAATCCTGAACTCGTCGCAGTGTTTACGGATTAACGCATCCAGATCGCTCCAATCTAAATCTCCGCGTCCAGCGGCAGCAGCGTAAACTTTTTTCCTTACGTTGTTCATGTCCTCGAAGAATGAACCGCAACGGACCGACGCCTTTCGCAGGATTTGTTCTATTATAACTATCTATAATCGAAGAAAATATCCAATATAATTATAATTTATAAAATTAAAATAATACTAAAATGTAATATTTTGTTTAATTATACAACTGATTACGTCTAATAATTGTACACTTCAAGAAAACTCTTTGTATTTAGTAACATTTTTTAAAAGATTCATACATATCAGGTAAAATTTAACGATACTCCTACCATTTCTAATTTTTCTTGCCGGTTTTTTTCTTTTTAAGATCAGCTATAGAACCTGACCCTTTCATATCCACTTCATGCTTTTCTGGATCGTATTCGATTTTGAACCTGTTGAGAATGTCTTCCATACTCCCAGAAATCGAATTCGACGGGCCATGCAGAGTTCTCCACTTGGAACTTTCCTCTTCCTCAATAACCACACCTTTTTTACCCTCCTTTTTCCGGTGGTCTGTTTTCATTATTGACTTTTTCTGAGCAATACCCCTACTTATTAGACTTTTTGATTCCAAGTTAGTTTTGATTTCGGATCTATTGCGCCTTTTAAGGTATTTAATGTCATGGCACCTTTCGATTATACAAGTCTCGACTTCTTCAGACAAATTATTACATTTTGTTTCGCACTTGTTCATTTTCTCTTCGGTGTATTTCAGTATGTCTTCCGTACGTGCGTATGCGGTTCTCCTAGTATTCGTCACCAACATCGCCAATTCTTCTATTATGCCCTTAGTTTGTCGCGCCAACCAGAAGTCCAAGTTCTCCAAATCTGGTGATTTAGCTTTGGCCTCCACCTCTTTAACTTTTGTAAATATGTTAAGGTGTTGCGTCAACGAGGTATCATAAAGTTTCAAAACCTTTGTCTTCTACAAAAAAACAATCAGTTTGGCTGGTTTAATTCGTAACATTTACCCTTAAACTGTGTTGAAAATATTGCATATTTACTTACCTTAATAATGAACATATCTAACTTTTCACTTCACCACACTCAAAATAATTGTTTTGTATTATAATTATGATTATTACTGTGTCAGATGAAAGGATTAAAAGTGTTTAATCCAACACAGTTTAAAAGGCTAAAAAGACAAGAAAGTGAGTTAGATAAACTGTACCGTTTTCTCCACATAGAGTGTCATTTCGTTCAGTGCTTCTTTCTCGTAGTGTTCCATTTCTTCCTTGGCGTTTCTCACACAAGCATCCGGATTCACTTCGTTTTCAATGGCGTATTCCTCCAATTTGTTCAATTTTTCCCTGTACGTGGTGACCAAAGACGCCAACGCTGCTGTCGCATCGTTTATCATTTCGTCAATCGAATTCAAAACTTTTGCCTGACTCGACTGTAACTCCTGTCTGCCTTTTGAAACTTCTTCCGTTACTAAGATCTCAAGTTTGGCCAACTGTTCCTCCACTCTACGTTGATCCGTCATTGTGCGTTATTTAGTTGTTGTTGTTGTTGTTTTAATTCGATCGTTGTGCATTTTAGAGTTTAAATATGGAGGGAGACTGGCGCATATTTTTTGTAAATGGGTATGATCTAAATGACAAGAAGTACGAGACTGGAATTTTGACATAATGTCGATGTCAGTGTCTATGATTGATGAACTATTTACATAAACAAAAGGGGACTAAACTGAAGAATTGTAACTTCTTTTACACAATAATATTAGTGGGAAATTATTTTTAAATTTTTTGAAGTGAATATTGAAACAAATATCAAATTAAGTTTTAATAAACAATGTAAAATCCTGAATAAATTATAAAAAAATGCATCAAAGAGGGAACTTTCAAACCAGCAGAAATAAAACTAATGACAAATTTCCTTGGGAAGTTAATAAAATGAAATGAACTAAAATCACAAAAACAGAATAACTGCTACATATTTTCAGTCGACACTTGGCCTTAGCTTCCAACTTTCTTGGCATCCACAAAATTTGTAAAACGATATAATGTGCACCAAGTCTCATGACAATAACACCATTCGGCTGCAGTTCATTGGCAATGATTCTTGACCCATGTCCTACCGGCAAGCCTATTCCTTTTCTATTACAGTGGGTATCGAAAACCCCTTTGACTACAAAATCAGATCCTCTGATGTAGAGAATATGCTATATTTAGCAGAAATAATTAGACAATTCTGTTCTGTCTGGTTCTAGTTAGTTGTTGACCACCACCATGTCGTACATTGGCATTTGCCGATAATTTGGGCTACTTGTTGTTGACTCAGATTGACATGTTCCATAATAATTTAAAAAAAATATGGCAATTAAAATTTTAGAAGAAAATGTTGTCAGGGTAGCATTCAGTCATAGAGTTTATTTTTTTATTATTATACATTTAAAATTGCGATAAAAAATATCAATTATAATATTCATTTTTCTGTTAAATCATTGAGCCTAAAAGAATATTTTCTTAATATTTGTTTAAAAATATTATTTACATATCTTTAGGTATAAATACGGCCCTGTCGACACTCCCTATGTGGACACAGTATAAATTTATTTGTTACTCCGTACCTAGTTTGATGGAATATAGGAATTTCAAATTATTTATGTCAAAAAACGCCCACAACAAAATTCTTAGAGAATTTCTATTCATTTCATTTTAATAATAAATTTACTTTATCACAATTTTCTGTTTGTTAATATTTTGTTTTTGTAAAAATATTATTTTAATTAATTTAAGAAGTACTTTTAACAATTTAAATATTACAAACTCCCGATTAATGATATATTATTTTTTTAAGGTATAATATTCAAGAATAATAAAGAGCAATAAATCTGTCTGGTGTTACAAAAGAATAACGATAATTTCGGAGCGTGTGAGTTATGGTAAAATATCGTGGTATTAATAAAATTTACGGTGGTAAATCATGTAGTAAATTTCCTTAAATGGAGAGTAAATTTGCATTATTTACATGGTGATTTATGTAAAGAAATTGTCCTTTTATTTTACCATTTTGATTGTGAATATATTAACGAATCCCGTCAAATAAACTGTAACCATAAATAACACTTAGGGTTTTTGATTTCTCATAAAAAATTATTCAAATATTATCATTAATATTCCGAATGAGAGAAAAAGTATATCGAGAGAATAAAAAAATAGATTGGCGGATTGTACGGGTGACATCCTGAATATGAAAGTGACAGCGACAGGGAAAAAAATAAAATTGATTGGAATCTAAGTGGGTTTTTTATTTAAATTAAACTGGAAATGCGGGAACGGACGGAGAATAGATCCAAGAAGACCGAACGCCAATTATTGAAATTAGTGGAAACTCTGTTGTCGATTCGTTCTTTGTTTGATACAGTTCATAACAAAGATGCTCATAATTATTTATATTGGAAAGAAAAATTATTACGAAATGAAATTTCCACTAATTAAATCCAACTTCTACTTAATCATTGGACCCTTATTGGTATTGAAAAAGTATCAAGAAAACATAATTTATATTATACATTATCCTAGTATTGGTGATTATCTTGATAATTATACTAATTAAAAATTAATTATTCATGTTGGATTCAAATAGGTGACTAAATTATTATATTCATCGAATATAGATTACGTGTGACGAACGAAATTCAATTAATGCGTGTGAAACCAATGAAAAGAATTCACATTCCTTTTGAAAGGAACGAATCGCCTGGGATACGAATCCACTGAAAAACATTAATTACACGAACGAAATGGGATTTCCTTCTTAATAAAAAAACACCGATTCCAGGAGCAATTCCAATTTTTCATTGTACAGACAAATTTATGTGATGGCCACGTTACGCACAAAATGTTTAATTAAGTTGTTTTCGTCATTTCTTTCGGTTTAATTGAAAATGAATTCGCTTATTAAAAAATCCGTCTTGTTTTGTTTTGGGTGCGTGCGAATACGAATTAAATCGAATCTAAACCGTGTAAATAAATCTGTTTTGAACGAATGGAAAAAGTAATTAGCTGAAAACGAACAATCTGAAAAGTCCGTGACTTTGCTACTTGATAAATATCAAAATTATTGTTGACCTTAACATAATTAAATCCTTGTGTTTCCGTTTATGTGTACTTCCGCTTTAACTCGACTCTGTTAAACGAGTATTGTGGCTTTTTAATCGATTTATCAATCTGAGCGTAAACAAAACTCTTTGAAACGGCTCAAACTGTCTAAATTGGATAAAAAATCGACGAATATATTTGGGAGTAATTTAAAAAGTTATAAAACAAACAAACACAGGGATTTTTTAGTATTATTATAAATCATTATCATTCACACACAAAACACAAGATAAATGGCTGACATTGTATAAATAAATGTTCCCTTTTTATACCATCAATTCAAATTAACATTTTCTATAAAATAAAACACGAAAATATTAATCAGAAAGCAACGTGGAAAAAATGGGTCGTTTTATTGCATGGAAGTGACTAATAAATCATGATAAATTTTCAGGACGAAGTTGCTGGAAGTTGTAATTGCCGAGCGATTTATCAAAAATGCAGGAATTGAAATGAAAACTGCCCTGCAAACAATTTACTTTGTACAATTGAATACGTGTATTTATTTCTAACAACCTCTTTAGCTCTTCGTTAACGTTGCGCTATCGATTCGATTATATTTCGATGCAATTATCCCGTCGAGACAACGTTCAAAAAGGTCTTTAATGAGGATCGTACATCGTCTGTCCCGTTTTTAATGGCCGCAGGATGAATTTCAGATTCGCGAAAATAAAGATGCAAGAGCACAAAATCGTTCTAAGAAGGTAATTTATTACTGGGACAAAATGCAACTTCTCAAGCACCGATTACCGCCATTTTTACTACGGAAATTCGTCTTGGTTGACATGATAAAAGAGAAACTTAAACGTGTTCCACATATTATTATGTAGATGTGCTTTTGAGGCATCCAAATTGAGTAATATGACTAAGCCAATTTCGTTGACATCGATGTTTAAATGAACGATCCTTACTGGCACTAATTCGATCATATTGTTCTATTTTCAACGTCCTCTCGTTTATTACGGTATATTGACTACGCACTTAATTAAATTTATGTATGTAAATGTATACAAAATATATTAATATCACGCACGTGTGTCTTGGAGAATCGAGATCGAAATTAGACTCGTAATGGATGGTAAATATTTGTGTCACAGAATTCGTTTTAATTTTGGAATGAGCTTGTGATTATAACTATTCAATTTGGTAGTACAGTTTATTTTAGGAATTGGGTACTGAAAACAAAGGTTTACATAAAAAAAATGTTTTCTCATGTTTTCGAAGCTTTGAAAAAATTAGGCCAAACTTAAATTTACTATTTAAACTGTATAATTTTTAGCCATTTAAATTCGAAATGTTTTAAGTAATTTTCATTCATTCTAACATCTCATAATACTCCATTTGGTTTTACTGGATCAAATATGATGCATTTACTGTTCAATCATTTGAATTGTTTCCCGAAAAACTAATAAATATATAAACAAAATTATATAGTTTTTCTTCTTATCTTGGTCCCTTACGAGTATAACAAAGTTTACGTTAAGAAAATACATTATTGGGTAATTAATTGTGGTTAACAGCTATTTTTATTATAAAAAAATGAGGAGAAAATTTCTACTATAAGAAGATAATTTTTTTACATACAGAAAGATTCATCTAACATATTCATTAGAAATTTATGGAGAATGGAAAAAATTATTCATTTTTATAGCAATTATAACTTGTCTTGAAATACTTTTCTAATTTACTTTGAACAACATTTCATTTTTGATTTTGACGAAAGTATCATCAACTTTATTATTTCCAATAAAACACCTATTTTTAGATTTTCAAATTATACATGTAATTGCAAATAGGATGGGCATACCATGTCCTAAACCAAATAGTTTTTTAGTTATTAATTTTTTTACAAAAATATTGACAGGTTAATGGTCTCCTATAAGGAACCATTTTTGTTACTCCCAAATTTTCTGCAGAGCATTCTTTATTTACGTTTAATTATGTGAATTTTGAAAAATCAATAACTATTATTTTGAAT
This sequence comes from Aethina tumida, assembly GCF_024364675.1. Lineage (NCBI taxonomy): Eukaryota > Metazoa > Arthropoda > Insecta > Coleoptera > Nitidulidae > Aethina > Aethina tumida. The sequence goes on along the minus strand of NC_065437.1, from coordinate 13,032,273 downwards.
GGAACATCATGTATGTTTTAACATGATTAAATTGAATATTAAAAAATCTTTCGATTGATATAAACACGTTAAATCCAATATTGGCTAGTAATATATGAACAATCAATTTTGCCATGTAATATATTGTCAAGAAACTTTGCCGACGTTTTTCCTCTTCTTACTAACAGAATGTTCTTGTAACAATACATTGTGTGCAAAAGTTTATGATCATAAAACAAAAATATTTTAAATTCAAGAATTATCAGCAGCGCCAAAAGCTTTTGAAGAAACTAATACAAAGTTTTAAATATGTCCAAGCTTCTAATAACTTACATTTATTGAATTTTTCTCTCTACAAAAAGATTAATGTATCGAATGTCAATTTCTGTATATTATAAAATTGAATAATGTAAACCAGCGAAATTAATGTTGAAATGTCATTTTAGTCGAGTCATAAAAGTTTATAATGAAACATTTTATTAAAATAATTATGTATTTCGATTTACCATTTAAACCACCGCCGTGTTAAAAACAAGTAATTTAGTAGAACTTTATCGACGTCATTGATGTCAAGTCTTAGTGTTATATTTATCGATAGTGCGGGGCTTGGAAAAAGCCCATTGCTCGACGTATATCCGTATTTATCGCACCTCTCAGGTGAACAGACATAAATAAAACATTTTATTGAACCACAACCCTATTTGTCATTGGTCGCGACGTATAAACGTCCATTACCCGACCGCTTTAGAGCCGCACTCTTCCAATTTTTCGACGTGTGTGCGGAACACCGTCTTATTAAATTCCGAATGTTTGCCGTCGATTCAATTTCTTGAAAATATTCACGCGCGAAATAGCGCGTGGCCATCCATCAATCATGGAACGAAAGAGTAAACGTCTTTTGGAGTTTACGCGTTGGAGAGAAGCCCACCAGAGTGGAAGGCACCACGTAATTTAATTGAGGCAAGATCAAAGATAAGGTGGAAGTGCCTAAGTGCCATTCGAATTGGAAACGAATTGATGTGTATCTCTTTTGGGGGGTCTTTAGATATGTTAATTTTCTTTCAGTTTTTCGACTACTGTTTGATAATTTGTGCAGTACGGTGACTACATCAATTTAAAGTATGAGATGAGAAATTGAATTACCATTAGTGAAACTTTATAATGCACGTAACGAGCTTCATTTTCGCAGTGTTAAATTTAATACTAACTCCAGAATTTTGTTTCAATGGAAGCTTAACTTAATTCTCCCAACATTTTTCCACTAATTTTCTAGTGCATAAAAATGAATGAAATAGAGAGGTTTATTAAATTGAACAGCTTACTTTGTTCTAATAATTATTTCAAATTAGCTACAGCGGTGGGCAAAGAAATAGTATAGGATTTAAAATTAAACATTTTAAAAGATCTTTCATAAAAGGATTTCAAAATTTATTCAGGCAATTTAAAAAATATACTTCACTATGTTACTTAAAATTCACATATTAATCTGATTTTTTGACCAAAGAAATGGTTCGTTCATAAATATTTACGTTTTGTGGCACTATTTATCAATCAATACTCTTAATAATAAGTATTTAACGTCAAGGTCTAAATATTGCTGACTTTGCTTAAGATATTCCAGAAAAAAAAAACACTCAATGAGAAATACAATAAGAAAACATTCTAACAAAAAATAACTCCTTTTATAGAAAGACATATTAGAAGAATCAGTAAGCGAAATCCTTTCTTATCTTCTAAACAAACAAAAAATTAATTAGAGGACGTTCAGTTATCCAACCATTGGTATCAGAAAAGAATATTCGAACAGGACTAAAGTTTGTTCAAAAATATATTAACCTCTAGAATTTTGTGTTCAATCTAAGTTCAATAGAATTAATTGAGAATTCATATGGCCGTTTGCAGGCTATTATAACGACAAAATATTGACCATATTTTTAAGTTATAATAAATTATATATATTTTAAATATGTGTCATTTCTGTAACCAACCATATTCTGATTAAAATTTCAAGTAAATATTGTATCAATTTAGTTGCAAAGTAAATAATAGTAGAAAGAATAAAGCGTAATTATTTAAAATATAAAAAATGTCCTATTTAGTATTTTTTATTTGTAAATATCCACTATAATTTTGTGTTCTTCAAATAAAAATCTCATACACATAAAAGCAATTTTCTTCCACCGCATTAAAAATTTTAGTATCGACGCTTAGAAAAAATGTGCATGGCCTGCAAAAAAGGATTCCCCACATAAAAAGTGTAGGATCATTTCGAAGCACCGAATGAAAAGGAAAAGTAATAACAAATGGGAGTTTCAAGTTATTTTATGGCCGCGACTTAAATACACATCGTTTTTTAACAAACCCCTTTATGACATAAGCTCTTTAAATATTCTTGTTCCTGAATTGAGTGCTTCTTCGGTTTCGGTTTTATTATTAGAAACCCTGTGCCTTATAATTTCATAAATTGTGACATAAATAAACATTATTAGTTAGTAAACACGACACACTGTTCAGATTTGTGTTTGCAAATACGACAGGTACTTAACATTATCGAGACTATTATTAATCAGATGCGGTTTATTAGATGTGTGATTATCGTATTATCGATCGTCAGACACTCACTAATTAACCGATCGGATATCAAATTAATTATCCCAAGCAACGGATCAGAATACCGTTTTATCAATGGAAAAATATCGGGTTTAGCGGGAACGTGATAAATCAACAGAGGCGATAAATACATCTAAAGGAAAACTACAAATAATATTTATTTTTATATCCTGTAGTGATTTGCGCGGTTTGCAACTCGGAAAATCGTTGCGAGAGGAAATGGGAAATTTATGGACGACCTTATGTCGACACCCCCGGATATAAATCTACAAAGGAGTGTCTTGCTTCCATTCAAAATCTTTAAATACTCCAAACCGACAATAATATATTTATGTGCGTTGCCAGACGAAAAAAAATCCAGACGGATTTATTCCGTGCAAAACCGTTTTTGTTCTTGAACCACGCACACGTTCTCCTGGTAATTCAAAACAAATCCCGAACAGCCTATGGTAATTTCAAACCAAACAGTGCCGAATGTGAATACAAATATGGACCTGAAAATATTCGCTCAACTGTGAATTATGGAAAAAATTGTATTTTGTTCGATGCATAGAATGAAAACATTTAGTTTTATTAGATAAATGTGTGTCATAAATTGCGATATATGCGAATTTTATCAGGCTTGCATAAATTATTTTTGCTTTTGAAAATATTCAATTCTCCATATAAAATTTTAATTAAAAAACGATGCACCAGTTACCGATGAATTTAATTAACAAATTGCATGTTTCGACATTTTTATGCTAATCGATGATAATTATTTAATGATTAATTTGTTGTATTGGTTTGTAATTTAATAAATAATTTAATTATAATTTAGACGTGCATGTTTATTATTAATTAATGCTATCCTATGTAAATTGCTTTGAATTCTCTTATATAACAAGCTAACTTTATCCATGTCGTCTCTTCTTAATTCTCCAATTATAAAATTAATCCTGCAAAATCCTTTAGGATTTCACAAATCATAGTAAAATTATACTCTGCCACAAACTTAAACATGGGTCAACATATTAAATTACTATTTTCAACTCAATATACACATGACAAATATTAATTGCTTGTTCACCAACGTAATTTACGAAAAAAATAACTAGGACAATTTAACCTATTTCTAATTATGCTTTGATTGATTACTATTTTTATAAAGTCAGTCATTTGTGCTAATCGTCTTTTTGTTTGATAATTATTTTCCTATTATTGATTTCATCATTAAGAGATATACAGTTAAACCTCAATAATTTGACAGTCTGATAGCTTGAATTAAATTGGTTACCGACGTCTAAAAAATAATGGATAACTTCAAGTTATGTCTTAATAATTCGAACAGTATATCTACCAGTAAGTTCCAGAGAATCGAATTTTTAGATGGATTCCGACGTTCGATGGATTTTGATGACTCTCCGTGTACTTTGTTTTTAACTTAAGAATAGCTTATAATTTTTAAAAAATATCTGAAAGGACTTAAAAGGAAGGAAGGAATATAAATAAATTTTATGAAATAATCATACAAATGTCTTTAAAGTGTAATGTAAAAAAGATATAAAATATAGAAAATAGATAAAAAAATCTTTCTTTATCGACTTCTGTTCAGTTAAATTGAAGTTATCGAGTTTTACCATTTTCAATTTTTACTACCACTCTATTTTAAGAGAATAGATAAGAAATGGCAAATGTTCTCAGTGTAAAATATTAAATTGTCTTAAATGTAACTTTAATTGGTTAATTTGAAAGAAAATTGCAACTGAAAATGTTTCTTTCTGTGCTAGTTTTATTGAAGGTATTTATTTTATTTATATAGGACGATTCAACTAACTTATAATGAATGTTTATGGAGAAAAAAAATGTTGAATTATAACTTAACTTGAACTAATTTGTAATTTTTTATTTTAAATTATATCTGTAATCCCAAATACCTAAACACAACAGTTTTTAATTATTAATTTTTGTCACTAAATTTTACCAGATTTTTAGTCTAACTAAAACCTCTGCAAAGCCATCAAATTTGATGGTGGAATGTTTTAATTGCCATATAAAATCCAATCAATAGTTTTTCCATTCTTCAGAAACTGTTAATTAGTAAGTTTATAATTAGAATCAATTAGTAGCTGAAGACTTAAACGATTCAAAGTTTTACTCTATTTTTCATTTTCCTTTAATTTTAACTCTAACAAAAATTATAAGTTGCATAAACAAATCAAATTAATTACCCGAAAGAGCTCGTGAAAGCAACAGTTGCATGCAACAATTTCCCCCTCATTTTCTCAGTTGTGAATGTTTCAGAGAGTCGCGACGCCCTTTCTAAGCTGGTCGCAGTCGGACGACGCCGAAACTTCTTGAAATCGCAGTCATCTTTTTTAACTAGCATTTATTCGTTTCCTGACATTTATAACGATGCTCATTTGAATCAATTTAAAGATGTAGTTTTCGAATTATATCAAAGAGAAGTTCCGTAATAGTTTTAACTCGGAAATCCATTGTTTAAGAACATATCAATTTCAGAAGAGCTGGGAAAGTTTCCTGCAGAAAATTTCCAATATTAAGGCTGAAGTAAAGCAGGATAAACTAATGCAAAGCTCGAATTACAAATATTTCCTTTATTTCTGGTAGAATTAGATTTTGCAAAACTTTCTTAATCCCCAATAAATCGAAGACATACTGGAGTTTGAAACTAAACGTATGCACGTGTATTATCCAAGCAATAATTAAGAGTATTAAAAAAACAACAATAACTAAAAAAATTCACGAACAAAATGTGGAGAACCAGATTTTAATTAAAACTTTTACCGATAAAACTGTTCCGAACTTGACAGTTTCAGTTAATTTAACAACTTTCAGATGCACATAGCAAAAAGGTTCGACTTGAAACGAGAACTCGATCTTTAATTAAGATGCGTTTCCAATCGGGATAATCTTCATAGTTTTTACCATAGCTCCAAACTAATTCCACCCTTTCCAAGTTACACTTACGTAATTTTGGCCAATTATTTAATATATGCAACGATGAGAATAATAAATATTCTGTATGCAAAACACAAACGTAACATGCAGAAGTTAACATAAATCTGTGTGTGTATTGTTAAATAAAACCGACGCAAACATGTTGATGTATCCATTTCTCATTAAAAACATATGTACTCACGACACGTGCGCAACGTTGCTAATTAATTATCGTGCATTCAAAACCAACGAACACATTGTTACACAAAAAATTACTGCTAAAATGAATTGTGAAAATGGTGAATGCGCGGTCCTAGTTATTGTACCGTTCAAAATTCCAAATTATACCTTTTACTCTAGTTAATATTGAATGGATTTAATTAACTAAAACATCGTTCTGTATGTATTAGTGTAATCTCGAAAGCTTTGTGCACAATTTCGTTCATAGTTTTCTTTCAAAACGGACAATTGTTCACATTTTACGACCAGTAATAATCCCACTTTCATTTTAGGAACCGGGAAAAAATGTAACGTTTACATAAAGAATTATTAATGAACATTCTTAATCATCTCTTTTCAGAACATTCTGTTAATCCGATTTCGGCTTTTATTCCAGTTTAATTATCGTTTTAAACGAAATATTTATTCATGTAAGCGGTTTTGATATCAAAAAAATACTAAATTGCCTTTATTTTAATAGATTTTATAATTCATATTTTAATTTAAGATTATAAAAATAAAATATATTCTCAATATAAATGATCCTGATTATCTTGGAAACTCAAATATAAGTTCCATGTTTTTTTCCAATTTTATTATTATATATATTTCTCTAGACATCGACTATTTTATAATTTATTTCATTTATTTTAATATTTTTTTCTTTAAAAAACAATTTAATTTAGTACTTCGTACTTCCACCTCTGCTTTTCAATAATTTATTTACATGCCTCAGCTTGCCTCTTATTAGATTATCAATAAATTCCTGAGGGATATTAATCCATTCTTCAATGGTACCTGTATTAGGTCTGGAATACTCATGGGTGGATTTAAACATTATCAAATTAATATGGACAAGTAATCCCATATATGCTCAATTAGGTTCATGTCCAAGAAAAGTGATGTTCATTTCATTCGCTTAGATTGTACAATACAATATGTATAATATCATTGTAAATTTGTTCAGCCACACCTAAGAGGAATTGTGGAAACAAATTCAAGATTTAATTAACATTTTAAAGAAGAATATGGAAATTATGCAAAGTGTATGGGTTAATATTATTCGTCGTATTAATCTTAGTATACATGAAAAAGGTGGTTACTTTTAACAAATTTATTATATTGTCTGTCCTTTAAACGCATTATGCTGACAAACAATTTCTACTAGAGACATAAGGCAAACAAATATTGCAATTCCAGAAACATGCTTTTGTACTATTGTAACATTTATTTTCACCTGAAAAATTGGTGGTAGATTTCTGTACTTAACTACTGACCTCAGAAACATCTTGTGTTTGTACCTAATATATTATAAATTCACTAAATTGAATATTCCCTTAACCAGAATTTGGATGGGCTTAGTAAAATTTACTGAAAGTACTTAAAGCTTAAAAAATCGCCTTCAAGAAGTTTACCTGGCCTTAAAAAATATCATTAATCATTATTCCACTTGAAAATTCATTACAAGTCTCATAAAGCTAAATTGAAAACAAAATCGATGCCGCTTTTAAAACATCCTGATATTTAATAAAAGTTTGCCAATAGTTGTTTCTTTCAAATTCCCCAAAAAGGCCATCATGTTTTTTTTATCACTTTTTAATTAATACACGAATACATAAATTAATCAATTTTAGGCGTACAACAATGTCAATGAGTGTATTTAAGCACAATTTCGATTTCAATTAGTTTCCAATCGTCCCTTCCGTTTAATTTTTAATTCGTTCGGGATTGAATTATACTCAGTTAATCTGATATTCTAATAGACCGAACCGACTGACTCTTTTACGTCGATTCTTTTTCGAATCACCATATTTCGATTTGCAATTCATATTAGATTTATACATTTTACCTCACGGATTTTAGTTTATTAATAACGTCCTCGTGGGCGGGTTGATTGAATTCCAATGACAGCCGTAATTGTTTCGGTACTTGAAGTTTACCCTGAAATTAAGTTGCAAAGAACAAACAAACAGGGATTATTCGATTCGAGCCTGCCAGACCGGAAGAAAAGGACCGTTTTGAGCGACATGTAGGTGGACGTTGTCGCCCACGATTTACCGTCGCAATTGTCTTCCTATCCGGAATTGTGATGTCCGACTTTTTCCGCCCTTTTATTGCTCCTCATGGTTTTCTTCATTGTCACATATCGAATTCGATTTTCGCCGCGATCGTCCGATCAGAATAAAATGCGACGACGTTTAAGTGATGTTATGGCAATTTGCCGAATTAGACCATTGTAAATTCCGCGACTTTAATCAAGGCAACGATTCGTGGAGAATCCGTTCCGAGCAATTTAACGCAGGAGAAAATGAAAGCGCTTTTCAACCCTCCTAGCGAAACCATTGTCTCACTTTTGTTACCCCATAGTCTCGAGTAGAAAAAACTTTTTGCGGTCGCAAATAACTCTGTCGCAGGTTTAAATAATGCTAAACGTACATGTGTTTCGGGTTACGGAATGCTTTTGACTAGTCCCATTAGCTTTACACTCTAATTACTAGGCGTATTTTGTGAATTTGTGTCTGCGTTAATTTTTTTGTTCATACAAATGCCGCAAAAACGTGCCAGTTTTAATAAACTGGGTTTTAGGCCGAAAAAAAAAGACGGTGATTATAGTCGTGTCAATTTAATGTAGAAACGTGTACAACAAACAAACACGTCACTTGGTAAATATGTACAAGGTTTTTACAGTTGGGATTGCGTATCAGTATCGGAAAATTTCCAGAGAAAACCCTCACGAAACCGACTCCTCAAAAACTCTAATAGATAAGAGGGGTTAACGTAATAACGGTTGAAATGATAAAGAAACATAACTGGAAATAATCCAATATGAAACCTCGAGACATTCCCCAGATATCTGCTACTGGAAACGGTGCCTTAAGGTGTCTGAATAATCTTAAAAATACATAGGCTCAAAAAAAGTGGAGTCGAATAATTCGATTTGTTTATTTTCGGTGCACGTTTTCAGGGGCGACGTTTTTCTTCAGTGTCGTCGTCTAAATTAATTAAAATGAAGAGCATACAAAAACAATTAATTAATAAACATGAACAATATGTTTATCGGCACGGGAGCATTTCGCACGGTTGCTAACGTAATTAAGACATCTACTTATTGTATTTGCCTAGTTGTCTGCCAATTTACATTTAAATTAAATGTACCCTCAAGATTCAGACGTTTCATCTATTAACTTGTTTCCATTTCAAATGTTTACCTCTTATTTCTTACTAATATTGAGTGTCGTGTCTAAAATAGGGAAAACCCATTTTGTAAATGACTAGAAAAACAATTCCCATAAACTATTATTGTATACAATCTTTTCTCTAATTAATTCGTTATTTTTATTTCAATTTTACGAATTTATAATTATTAATTTAATTTAATATATACAAAATATATAATTTTGAGAAAACTATTAATTATATTGTAAATTTTGTTTAATTTTTCATTATACAAAAATAAACATTTTATTTCAATTTTATCTGTTTATTAAATATTCTTCATTTTATAATCCAGAAAAATGTTTTTTATCTAAGTTAAGAATTTTGCTGATTTTTTCATTCTATCAAAAAAACATGATTTATACACATTTTATGTTATTTTTGCAATATACCAAATGAAAATTATAGAAAAATTAATTATTTTAATTTTATACATTTATATTTATTAATGTTTGGAATTTTTGTTTCAGAAATTAATTTAGATTTTAAGAAAACTAATTAGAATTTTTAAAAAGCTTTTAACTTTTACTCTAAATCAAATGAAATAATATTAATTAATTGAAACTTAACAAGTTACTACGTGAGTATAAAGATACAAAGAAATGATGATGAAAACAAGTGAATTTCTTGACTGGCTTAACAATATTCACACTCAATCTGGTGAATGATTTATTGAAAATTAATTAATTACTTTTTCCGTTTTCATGGTAACAATGACAGAAATACTCGTGACATTTTGATACTTGTAAGTAATAAATTCGCATTTGAAGATATAGTAAAATTCTTGGTACAAATGTCAATAATAAAACTAGAAAGTGGTGATGGAGATAGATTTGATATTGACATGGATGTCGCGAAGTGTTCTGTTATCCTGTCAACCATGGTTGAGCACTTAGGTAACGTCGACGACGAGATTGTGCCTTTGCCCAATATAAGTTCAGTGATCTTACAAAAGGTAATTGTTTAAAAATATCATTGAAACTTGCTAATTAAAACTCAATTAGATAATCGATTGGGCGACTTATCACAAAGACGATCCTCCACTTCCAGAGGATGAGGGCAAGGAGCGAATTAGTGATGATATTTTGGAATGGGACGCAAAGTTTTTACAAGACGATCATCTCACTATATTTGATTTGATTTTGGCTGCTGATTTTTTACAAATTAGAGGTACGTTTCTGTATAATATTTAATGAATTTTAAATTTCGAACTGGAATTCGAATATTCCCAACAAGCGGATGTACAGATTTCCACAGAAAGTGTTTGTGTTCTTGAATTTTAGCTTAATTTATACTTTATAGGACTCATCGAATTAACAAGCAAAAAACTGGCGAACATGATGAAGGGCAAAACATCGGAGGATATTCGCAGAATATTCAACATTGAAAACGACTATACTGAAACAGAAGAAAGAGAACTAGCTGAATTTACAGAACAAATAAACTATTTTAAATATTTGTTGTTTGTTTTTTTATCTCATTTTATATAACTGTCAAATTTGAGTAGAGGGTTTTGACAGACATCACAAGGTAATATTTAATAATGCGTTTCATAAGGTTGAAGAGCGGGGATGGAGAGATATTCAAAGTTGATCCGGAAATAGCAAAGTGCTCCGGACTTATAATGGGTTTGATTGAAAGCTTAGGAATCGAAGACAACGAAGAAGAAATTGTGCCATTGCCCAACATTAACTCTATTATTCTACGAAAGGTAAACTAATATTCAATATTATCAGATGCTAATGACTAGATTTATTTAGGTATTGCAATGGACGAAATACCACAAAAACGACCCCCCATTTGTAGAGGACGAAGACTGGAAAGAGAAGCGAACCGATGATATTTGCGCTTGGGACTCGCAATTCTTGCAGGTCGACCAAGGAACTTTGTTCGAATTGATGGCTGCGGCTGACTGTTTGGAAATAAAAGGTACATTTTGTTCAATTTCGATAAAATTTTTATTAAGGCTTCCAGGTCTCATGGACGTCACCTGTAAGACACTAGCCAACATGATCAAGAGCAGAGAACCGGAGGAACTGAGGAGAATTTTTAATATCAAAAATGATTTCACTGCTATAGAGGAAGCACAAGTCAGAATAGATAATTCTTGGTGTGAAAAAAAGTAATAACTCTTGATGAATATGTAGAAATTGTTGTGAAAATTGTAAATTGTTGTGAATGCTGTTTTATAAATAAATTTCAGCTTAAATGAATATAACTTTGGCTACCTATACGTAATCTTTAAAACTGGAAAAAACTAAATTCAAATTTTAAATTTTTAAAATGCTTTTGAATTATTATTAGCTTTAATTTTTTATTGTACTCAAATTGTGAAATATAATTTAAGCATTTAAACTCTCAGAAATTTATTAATGATGCTCTATTACTGGTCAAAACCTTCTTCCCGATCTTTTTCGCAACTATTACCTCTCTGAGGAACAAACCTTTCTTCTTTTTTGAAGTAGTTACCTTGTTGCTATGTTGTTTTGATTTCAACATGTATCCCACATCCCCACAATTTTTAAACTTTACCACACTTTTAAGTTTACTTAGTTGGTATCGGTTTAGTGGTATGAGATTGTCAGAAGCTATCTTAGTCAACCACTAGTCAACACTTTTAACTTTAACTATGAAGCAGGTAAATAACAATTATATTAATTAATATTTTAAACAATTAATTATTATTATAGAATGATGTGCCTACTGTAAAGTTAATGAGCAAAGAAGGCCACATATTCGATGTAGATATTGATGCCGTAAAATGTTCGACAGTCATCGCAAGTCATGTGGACACAAACGGAGTTAACGAAGTAGTACCGTTGACCAAAGTTTCTTCTCTGGTTTTGGGATTGGTAAATATTCCTTTTCTATTCAGGTAAAAATCTACTATACTTTCGAACAATTTCAGATAACCGAGTACATTACGTATCACAAATTCATTCCAGTACTTACAGAAAATGACGATAATGGAAGGACGAAATCAGATAACATTTCAGATTGGGACAGACAATTTATGGAAATCGACGATTCCACTGTATTTGATATGTTGTTGGCCGCACACTATTTAGAACTTGACGGTATGTTCAATGGTTATTGTTTAGTGAGGTTTTGACCAGAGATTGTTTTAGATCTGGAGAATTTGTGCTGCAAAACCATTGCGAACATTATGCAGGGATTAACACCTGGGGAAATTTGTCAGAGATTCAATATCAAAAACGATTTCCCTCCTTTTGAGCAAGAACCAAAGGTTACAAAGGACAATTTAAAGAGTGAATTTTGAGTTTATTAATTAAACGTGTTAAAAATTTTGCAGTGTTTCTATGTTATTGTTTGGAAATATTTAATAAATAAATAATTGTTTTATAAAAAGTGAGTATTATTTTTCTAACAAACGGACTAAATAACCGAACACCGAAAAGAATTTTATATAGAAAACTATCCAGTAAGTTTACCGGAGAGAGAGATTTTAATATTTCATTCCTCATACTTCGTTTTTCTCAGCTGAACACAGTTCGTTGAAAGCTTTTCCGAATCACTTCGAATTGTCGTTGTGAAGAATCGGTCAACACATTTTTCATCTATTGTTGATGTGGTACAATTAATAAGTTTCGACGAATTCATAATTTTATTAATTAATAAAATAGTTAGCCATAACTTTTTCAAGTTCTTAATTCGTCGACTCTATTGAAAATAAATTTCGACGAATTCATAATTTTTTTTACTAATAAAATAGTTAGTCATAACTTTTTCAAGTTCTCAATTCGTCGACTCTATTGAAAATATTTTTGTGGAAATATGTTTCCTTTAACTAATTAAATAAAACAGAGAAAATAAATAAATAAAAGCAAGGAGACTATAAACAAGTGTTCAAAGGAATAAAATTCTTTATAGTTTGCCATATTACATCTATACCAACACAAGAAATTCTATATTAAAATTTTTAAGTTTATTATTATATTTTATTTTATTTTAAATTCATCCATTGTATCAGTAAATTATTAATACATCTACGTATGACAAGTGTAAAATTAACGACGAGCAAGGGAAGCGGAATATTACATATACTTTTTATGCAACAAACATAAAAGGAGTCAACGGGGTAAAACCTTTCCTCTTTCGCCTTATTTATAAGAATGGTATTTAGATCATAAATTTGATCTACCACAACCTATAAAATATGACGACAATGGAAGGAATCAATTTGTAGTGAATCAGTGCAAAAATCATAAAAGGTTGTAAACCGGAAGAGATTTGAATTCAAAAACGTTAACATCCTTTCGAGCAAGTATAAATAATTACAGTAGATAACGAGGACAGTCTTCAAAAAGATATATTCTGGGTGAATTTAATATAGTGCCGGATTTTCACCGAATAAAAATCTTTGTCCCTTTTACAGACTTTTGAGAGCCATTACCAGATGGAACATACAGTAGTGGTTATTATTATGGCAAAATGTTAAATGTTTTACTTAATGTGAACTATTAAAACCAATCAGGAAGATTTGGAATTGTGTTGGGATCCGTTAGCTTCCCACTGCCACTGGCTTGTGGAATGGTACTGAGCCCCAGAACCACGCCAAGGTGGATCCATCCTGGGGAATATTCTGGTGTTTCTTATGTAAAATATGTATTATAAACGTATTACTGAAGTTAAGAATCTAACATGTTTCAGTAAACTAAGTTTATAAATTTGATAACTAATATTATTTTTATATCACTGACGAATTAAGTAAAAGACTAATTCAAGAGGAATTTTATACAGAAAACTATTCAGTAAGTTTATCAGAATATAATTTTAATATTTCATTCGTCCTCTCCCGTTTCTCCTAAACGAACACAGTTCGTTAAAAGCTTTTTCGAATCACTTTTTTTTCGTTGTGAAGAATCGGCCAACATTAATTCGTTCATTGATTGCCGTCGCTGCACAATTAATAAATTTCGTTGAATTCATAATTTTCCCCACTGATAAAATCATCGGTCACGCTTTTCCAGCTTAAGAATTTCTATTACAGAAATTCCTCCACATACTCTTCCGCCCTTTTTATTAATCCTTAATACCGACTCTACCAAGAATGTTCATTTATTTTTGTGAGATTAAGTTCCGTTTACAGCGTTAAATAAAACATGGAACGTTAGTTGTCGTTAACTCGTGGTTGACAGAAAATTTTTGCACAATCAAACATTTCCGATCCCGTTTTCCCTTTTATGGCCCGAGATGTTTGAGGGCGATTGTGCAAAAAATCGAATTGGAAGCGTTCGTGGAATAGACATGTCTCAATTAAAAAACCATCGACCATTATCTGGTATTTTTAGACCACAAACGACCGCCTTTCAATTGCTGACTGGAAGGGCACAACGAAGTCGCACAATCGCTTCTCAATTTCCAACCGTCGATCCTCTAACAATGCCTACCTACTCTATCATTATATACCTTCAAACAACATTATATTATAACGAGATGGTACACTACAGTTGTGATTCAGGGAACAAACAAACTAAAAACAAAACCGAACAAAACCCCCTTATAAAATTCAAATTCGATTCGACGTCGAGTCGGTTCTGTTTCTGGACCTTTTCTACGATTCCTGCGGGACGTCAGGAGAGTGCGCTGCGACATTAGAAAGCAGGAATGTAAAACCTGCGTAGCACCAAAGGACTCCTTTTATTTATTCATTGCCTAATTGAATCAGCTCTGATATGGCTTTTCTAGCTTTCACGTTCGAGTCCTTGTCGCATGGAATTGAAGGCAACCCTTGGATTCAATCTATTTTTTTTTCTTGTGAAATATCATTACTTCAGAAATGTTATTGGTTGATGAAAAATTGTTATATTTGTTCACTGTAGAGTGTATGTCATTGATAAGAATGACTGACGCTTTTAGACACAATGTAACCCGTCATGTTTCGGTCGTAATTTCCTAATGACATGTTTTATATCTCGGATTTGGAACGAGGCGCGTTTTACACTCGGAATTACGATCCGTTTGATCCCTTTGCCGGTGAAAAAGTGTAACACATGTGACCAGAATAGAAGAAGTATCGTCGACAAGGATCTGTTCGTCGACAATTCATCACGAGATTCACGTTTTCGTAAGCTTTTCTAACATACCCCGGATTAGAAGAGGCGAAAGTAAATGGTGGTAAAATTTAATCTTTATTTAACATTTAACAGCGTAAATGTAATTATACGAATGGTACACAAAGTGACTACAATACAAGTGCTTCTTACTTTGTAATACTGGTTGTTTACAGCCAGTTCGCCGAGGGGCTCACTAGATACAGAAAACATGAAAGCATTTCCGAAAAATTAATTTTTGCATATTTATTTTAAATTTTCGCTGACCTCTGAACCACTGGACCTATCACAATAAGACCTATAAGTAAAAGTTGAAGAATTAATTAATCTTTAATTTGAATGCTTGTTTAGGAGCAGCTATCAATTAGATCTCAAAAATTATACTCAAAAATGTCAAATTTAATTATTCGAAAATGCCTCCATAAAGATTTTTTTAGTCTGTTAATTAATATAATTAGGTGGCTTTTCCTTGTGTTTTAGACTAGTTTAAATTGTACTAAACGACACGGGTACTCTCATTGAAAAACAAATAGTTACCATTAAGCCCGGCAATAAACCCGCCATCGAAAAGAAATCCGACCGAACAAAGAGACAAGTTCGCGTCTGGTTCCGCGGGAATTAGAGTCACGTTTCGGGAATCCGTCGATCCGTTTCCATTCGATCCGCGCGAGAATCAAGAAACACTCCTGCGGGAGAAAAGTTCTTTACGTTTTTTTTTTATTTCTTCAATTTCAGTTTTTCTCGATGTGGCGAACAAGTGGATCCGTGCATGAAATAGGTGCAGTTTATCCGTCAGATTAAACAAACTACTGATTACTGTAAATTCCCTTAGTTTTTGCGGTCTCGTTAAAAATGCTTCGAGTGCAGTTCTGAAGGAACATTTTTGCGCATTGCACCGATAAAATGGGACATCGTGATCTGGAAGTCGCACGTTTAATTGTCTTGCAGGATTTATATTCATGTGTGTGCAATATTCTCGCGCAATAAACATGTCCTTTTATATTTATTGAGACGGAACTTCCGTCTTGGAAAAATTTATGTAGACAAAAATTTTCTTCAAACTATTTAATTGATCGCCATTATTCGAAGTAAATCGAGTGAAAGTGTGCTTGGAATTTGACGGACTAATTATTGGTTAAGTCTTCTCGTTGTGACCTTTAGTTAGTAATGAACTACATTTTAATCTGATGATCACATTTGAATCATGTACACTAAATGTACGGCCTTGATTTGAGCATTCCAATGTGGATCAATTAACTTCGATTTAAAAGGATGCTATAAATTAATAGCTCGTTTTATTAATAAAATTAATTATACCTTTACACATATTAATTAATTAATTTAATTTTTTGATTAACAACGCGTCTTTTAAAGTGGATATTTTTAATTATTTCAAAAGACAGAAACAAATTTATTATGAAAAGACCTTTTTATAATTTCCAAACCAATTAAACAAAACTTCATCAAAAATTAGTAATAAAACAAATATCACCAAATAAAACAAAATTAAAAAAACAGAATATTAACCGCTATATTTTCTCAGTACTTCTTTATTAAGTATATGGTATAAATAAAACACAATGAAAATATTTTTAAATCTATTTAAACTAGGAAATTCAAATTATTCACTTCAAATGACGGGCAGTGTATTTTTTCTTACTTCTTATGTCGAGACTATAAAATTGGTCAATAAATATCATTAAATAGATATAAATCTATATCAAATAAAATGGTATACAATTATTAAGATTTAATAATTATAGTCATTATATAAATTGTGAAATGAACATCTTTTAATGGGATCCCAAATTTAACGTTTTGTAACAAGTTGTATAATCTAAAAAGTTAGTAAAAGCGTTAACTTGCATAGAATTTGACAGAGTAATGAGTATTTAATGCGAGTTTTAACATGACCTTTTCTTCTAGAGGCAAATAATTAGGCACATGTGTACGTGTATTATTCAATAATTGATGAACCGAAAAATTCTTTCTCAATATCATCAAAACCATCATTATCGTAAAATGGAATATTTGATATTGTTGATGATATCGGACATAAAACGAAACTTGTGACGTCCACATAATAAATCAGGAGTTAGATACTTAAACCTAGTATTAAAGGTCACAAACACATCAAACCAAATCATTTTTCAAGACTCCCGTTTTCGCATAAAACCCATAAAACAGACATTTCCTTTTATCGTCGAACATTTCTTTTATCACGATCCATCCTTTTTCCTATGCAATTTGCACGGTTTTACTTTGGGGGTGGGCTTTCTTTCGGGATTTTGTTACATGAAATTGATATTTGAACAACAGATACGTCGATGAGCTCAGCAAACCGAAAAAATACTCTTTCGGTTTAAATTTTTTATATTATTTGATCGAGTGACAGCTCAAATAATTTTTTTTTTTTGTTTTGAAATAAGTTACGCAACTGAAAATAATCAACGCGAGACAATTTAAGAGAAGTAAATTGTATTTAAATGCGGCTTGAATACCGTAAATGGTTGTAATTTAGTAGTTCATGTTGAAATTAAACGGTGCGCTTCGAAGGTTGTGCAATTCGTTGTCATAAAATTGAAGATGTGTATTGCAAGGTTAATTAACTGTAATATTTGCGCAATCTTCCATAAAATGTAATAATTATTTATGGACAATATTCAAGACATAATTATGCATTAATATTGTGCAAGAAACGTTCAATCACTTTTTTTATTCATAAGCATAAAATTCACAAACGTTGAAAGATTTCGGTTCTTATTGCGTTGTCCTGTTGGGAATAAAGCAGCCAAAGAAACAATTTAGATAAATATGGAGTTGTTTTCGTCCATTAATCTTGGTAACTGTAAAGTGTGCGTTCTAAAAACGATTCCGATCTGATCGTTTATCGTCAATAGTTACTTGGACCCGGGACAAAGAAAAATTGTCAAATGTTCGCCGGGGTTTTTATAGCGTTTTAAGGGCAAATATAAATTTATTTACTTCTCTCCGGCGATGAAGTTTGTCTACATTTTTGTTTGTTTTTTCTTTATCTCTCAGGTAAATGAAATAAAGGTGTATGACAAGTGAAATAATAGAAATAAATAGGAATGCCTGCCGTGAAATATGATACGGCTGCACCAAATTGAATTTCACACTATTTATAACTGCGAAATGCTACCTTGATTTGTCTCATGTGTTATAAAAAATTGCCGTGTCCATTTACGACAACAAATCGAAATATTAAACAATGATATTGATGTTATCATCATATGCAGGATTAAATTTGTCACTGCAATTAAAATTCAAATTGTGTTTATATTACTGGTTATGTTAATCACTTTTAAACAAATGAAAATGTGACATATGTGGTTGGCTAATAATTAATAATTATTTAGAAAATCGTTAGAAATTCATGTGCAGTTGTTAAAATTCAATTAGCAATAAAAAGTGTGAAATGCGTTATCAAGTAATTTGTGCAAAATTGATTGAAGTTTGAAGTTTTATCACAAATTATTTAACCGTTAATCGTGTTTATCTATTTAAAAGAATAATTTTTTCGTTAGTTAAGTTTGTCACAAAGTCGATTTGATCACATCACAATCAACAGTAGGGCAATAATTTATTGCTGTCATCCATCATCCGCATAATATCCATTATTATACATTCAAATGAAAATTTATACTCAATCATTTATAAATAAAACAATTCGGACAATGTACGAACGTCGAAATTATTGAATTGATGTTTTATTAATTCGATATGGAAACTGTTTTAGTAATATTTCATGTTGCTTTTGAACGGAACATTTAAGCTTTTATGTTACAGTCCCGTGTTTCGTTTACAAACTGCTCTTTTAAAATTTAACCTATATTTTCTTTCTATTCACCAATAAAATTAAATATCGATTTAATAAAATATAAACCCATTTAAGAAAAGAGTATAAAGGCTCGAAATTACCAAACAGTGCATTTAAGGAATGTTATTGTTTGTCAACAGAGAAAAGATTTGGAGGCGAGAAGAGGATTAATTAAAAACATAACAATTTAATTGGGAACAGTGCAACTTGTTCCTGTTATTAACGCGATTATCAAGTTTCGGTTTGGGCGCCGCAACGACATAATAGAATTTCTTGCCGAAATTAGAAATGGAAAACAGTTGACGAGGTCGGAAAGTGCATAATGCCATCCCGAGAGCGAATATGGAGATGACAACCGGATTATTATTGTTTCCATTCGTGGCAACTATTCCCGTGTCGTCCCAATTCATTTGCGGGAACACCATTGACACGTCCGGAATTAAACTGGAATCTTCATTATCTGGAAGATTCGTAACACCCCAAGATCAAAATAATGTCTATGGAATCTGCTCACTAATAGATCTGAATTAAACTGTTATGTGATTTTTAAATGCGCCATGTAATTACACTTAGCATTAACCTTTGACGTGGTATAGAAAAAAATGAATTGAAATCAAAAACATTAACGAATTTTAAGGTCGATCGCCTTGAATCACTTTCCGAATGTGAATCTGTATCATCCCGCGGCTCATCGTATTTTTTCCCAATATAAAAGCGAAAGTGTTTTAGACTCTTCGCATCAGTCAGTTTTTGTACACTGCCAAAACAACCAATCAAGATGAAATTTGTGAGTAAAATATTTAATTTATTTAAATATTTTTAATAATTTGTAGTAACTAATATCAATATTCTGATCTTATATTATTAAACTAATTAATTTTTACCTTATAAACACTCTAATTAATTTAATTAATTAAAATAACGACTGTCAAATATGAAACAATTTTTTTACAGTTAGTGATTTTGGCGTCGTTCGTTTTCGCCACATGTGCAGACCGTTTGGAGAACACCTACCTGCCCCCTAACAGCGCTCAAACTGCTGCAGGAAACGGCAATATCCTCGCCGCCCCCATAAACAAAGCTAGACCAGCCGCCCCTTCTCAAGGCGCTCCATCTCAACCTCATGCCGGACCCGCCTCCCCTCAAGTTAACATCTTGAGATTCGAGAACGAAAACAACGGCGATGGATCTTACAACTATGGGTAAATTTAGATTTGTTTATTAATCATCAATTAATTTGTTGTGGTTTGAAAGATTCGAGACCGACAATCACATTCAACAACAAGAATCCGGACATTTAAAGGCTGGCGCAGACGGTGAATCCGTGGAAGCTCAAGGTTCATACACGTTCACCGCTCCAGACGGCCAAACGTTCACCATTCAGTACGTCGCCGACGAAAACGGATTCCAACCACAAGGTAAATCGGAATAATACAAAAATGCGGATTTGAAACATTTTATTCGTTTTTCAGGAGCTCACCTTCCAACTGCCCCACCAGTACCAGAGGAAATCCTAAAAGCGTTGGAGAAAAACGCCGCCGACGAAGCCGCAGGAATCGTAGACGATGGACAATACAGACCTGACGCTTCCGAAGGTAAATACTCAGGAAACGGTCAAGGACAAACCGGAAACGGAGGATACAAATATTAAATTACTCGAAGGCTGTTTATAAATATTTAACTTATTTATCGATAAATAAATTAGTAAAAACCATCCAACGTTTTCATTTCAAAACACAAAATGGAAAATAAATTTGCAAACAGATAGAGACAGAACATTCCGCAGGAGTTTCCATGTCCCCCATCCTGCGGGACCGACGAACTTTTCCGGATCCTTTGACAGTCCGACAAAGTGTACATAACTGTAACCGAGTTACGGATCTCATTCCGCACTACATAAACTTCTCACTGACACGAGTCCAATCACGTTATTGGGTCGCAATCAAACTAGTATATTTCTGAGGGAGTCAAACCGTTGCATTTCACCCCAAATGAGAATTCCAGTGGATTTTACCATTTGTTTTGAACTGCCCCTTTGTTGTTCTCTTGACGGTGCTTTTGACTAAACTGTAAATATTGTTTTAGTAATTACTAGTTGCAGTATTTAGTATCAAATATTGAAACAGGATGCGAACATGCTCATTACTCTCGTACTTACACATATGACATTTATTTATGTCCCTTTTACACTTTCAGGAATTATGAGTCAATCAAGTCACTTTCAGACGGCCTGACCGTAATAAATGGTGACACTAAAACAAAAAGTACATTAACAGAAAAATTAATGGCCGAAAGAAAATAAAAAACGACACTCATAAACGACAAAGAATATCACAAAATGTCTCACGTAAAAACACCCACAAAAAGTTAAACAAGGATTTATATTTGTTTAAAAAATATAAACAGGCAACTTTTCAGGAAGTTTTGCTTTATGTTCCATTTAAATGTGTTCATTTTATCGTTGTTTACAAAAACATTATCCTTTAAATTAAACTTGGGGCACGAAACTTTTAACTCTTTAAATAAGTAAAATTAAATACACACATTTTCCGTATATTTTAGGTCATCATTTTTCTGCGCCACTGCATTTACATGTAAAAAATAATCCAGATTAATTTGCAGAGTAATACAAATAAAAATTCTTCCTAGTAACATTTCAAGGATGTTGCAAATGTCAGGATAATTATCAATTAGATCCAATTGTAAATAACTCAATATGAACGTTATTCGTGAACTTGTCAATTATTAGGAAAAAATCAAGTTGGAACAACCAATTATACGTTACATCGTTACAGATACATCACTAATTGAATCTTTAGCTGTTTTACATTTTGAATCTAATTAATTCATTAAGGTCAACTGCATAATAATATTCATATAGATTACGATGCAATTTATCATTTTTTTTAACAAATGTAACAATGTTTTTAAATTATCTGATGAGTCATAGAAAACAATAAAAGAAAATATAAGAATTATTTAAATTATTTATTCTAAAAATAAAAATGTTATTTCAAACAAAGAAAAGACCTAGATTTTATTCAAATTTCTAACTTTCACTTAATTTTTTTTCAAAATAACACATCAATAAAAATGTGTTATTGAAATTATTAACTAACCTTGTTTATCAAAATGAACATTTATTATTACACGGAAAATATAGTAAATAGTTACGCCTCTGGTGTATTTATTTCCTTGTTCATCATTAACTCCTCCTATAAAAAAACTAATGTAAGAAAAAATGATATATATATTTTGAATAGTACCTTGAGAATTCCTCGTTACGAATATGTATCATCGTTTCAGGAACCTCCGACATTTAAGATCAGTATAAAAGCTGAATTTTAATAATGCATTACATCATTCGATCAATTTGTTTCAGAGCATCAACATGAAATTGGTAAGTAGAGTATAAAATTTTGGCAACAACAAAATTTTTTAACATTTTCCTTTATAGTACGTGACAATTTTTTTGGCGGCCATCGTCTACGTTTCTGGAGACAAACTCCAAAACACCTACCTCCCTCCGTTGAACGCTAGAGGAGCAGGAGGAAACGGCCAGTTCCTGCAAGCTCCACTCCATTCTTCTTACTCCAATCAAGCGGTGTTTAAATCTTATTCCACACCATTTGGACCTGCTTTCCCTAATCCTCCTGCAGCCCCAGCTAGTCTCTACAACACTCCCGTTGCCTCTTCCAGAATCCATTCCGGACCAATCGTACCGATCCTCAGGTTGGATAACCAGAATAACGGAGACGGAAGCTACAGATATCAGTAAGTTTTGTAGAACATCCCTCCACATACTTTGTTTTGTTTATTATTTATTTATTTATTTAGGTATGAAACCGGAAATCACATTTCCGCCCAAGAATCCGGTCATCAAACCGGCCACGAGTCGCAGGAAGTCCACGGCGATTTCTCCTATCAATCACCGGAGGGACAATCGATTTCCTTATCTTACGTGGCAGACGAAAACGGTTTCCAACCGTCCGGGGCTCATCTTCCAACTCCACCTCCAGTTCCCCAGGAAATCCTGATCTCGCTCCAACAAAATGCGGCCGAAGAAGCTCGCGGCGTACATGATGACGGATCGTATCGCCATGATGAATCCGGGGATTATTCTGCGAGGGTTTCCAGTCATTACTTGGCTCCCGTTGCCAAAAATGGACTAAGCAACCAATATTTGGCTCCCGCTGTTTCCAAATTGAGTAACCAGTACTTAACACCAAAAGTCAACAGCCAATATTTACCACCACTTAATTCTGGATACAGATATTAAATGTTTTGTATGACAATTGCAAATAAATTTTTAAATAATTTCAATGTTAATTTTAATTAGAGCATTATTAACATAAATGGCTCATTTAATTTTATTTACTTATTATGAAAAACTGTGTGTGAATAGATAAAAGTATACATATTTCGAAAAAGCACCAAAATATATTTATACCACTATCATTAATATAATTTGCATAATTCCTTCGTAATTTTTTACAGTACTGTGTACAAAAAACGCAGCACGGAGATAAACTTTTTAAATTAACATTTTTTACGGTCGTAACTACAGATTTATTAAAGTAGGTGTCCAGTAAAAATAAAAATTACGATAAGTAATTTAATATATGTTATTACGTATAAATATAAGCGCCACAGCGCAAAATAAAATTAAAATGATTTTATTGTGGTTCCTCGTTGTATTAGGAAAAGTAATTTCCGTAAGTAACAATTGCATAATATCATACAGTCCGATTCTACATTCAAACAATAGGATTGTGTGCTCCATCAAAGTCCCATTGTCCACTTAAACGATGGAACAATCGTCGGAACAGTCAATAAAACGGAAGGCAAAGGACTAATATATCATGCATACAGGGGAATCCCATACGCAGCTCCTCCTGTCGGTTGTCTACGATTTAAAGTACGATTCTATGTTAAAACGTTTCCAAAACATTAATTTTAAAAAATTTAGGCCCCACAACCACCAAAAAAATGGTCCGGAACATTGGACGCTACAAAAGATGGACCTCAGTGTGTGCAAAATACTGTTTTAAATACTTCTGAGGGAAAAGAAGATTGTTTAACTATCAATGTATACACTCCCGCAGCAAGCGTAAGTCCCAATTGTCATAATAATGCAAGATTTACATTTTGTTTTAAGTGCAAGTCGAAAAAAATTCCAACAATGGTATGGATATACGGAGGCGGTTTTATAGGGGGGAGCAGCCAATATAAAGAATTCGGACCCGATTACCTTCTAGAAAACTGCGTTTGTTTCGTCAGCTTCAACTATCGAGTGGGAGTTTTAGGGTTTTTAAGCACAGGTGACACGGCTGCCTTAGGAAACTACGGGCTGAAAGATCAAGTGTTTGCCTTTAAATGGATACGAAACAACATTGAAAAATTTGGAGGCGATCCAAATAACGTATTGGCTTTTGGCGAGAGTGCTGGCGCAGCTTCCGTATCCATTTTGAGTCAAATCAAATCTACTAGAGGTACTCATATTTTCTTAGCCGTTGAGCACAGAAGGATTTTGTTGTGGATTTTTCAGGACTGTTTCACAAGGCAATTCTGCAGAGCGGCACCAGTTTGTGCATGTGGTCTAAGGCGAGGCACGCCAGAAAACTGGCTTTCCAAATTGGAAGACAATTGAACATCGACACTTCGAACAGCACTCACTTAATTGAAAGTTTAAGAGCTAAATCTAGTAAAGAAATACAGGAAGCATTTTATAAAAAATGGTTACCGATAGGTTTAAAAGTAGTGAATGTGACATTTTAATCTGCAATGTTTGACTGATGTGATTTTAGTTGATTTCAAAGGATCCGGTGAACAATTTAATGGGAATAGGACCAGTGATTGAACCACCTTCAAGTGAATCACTTTTAACTTCTTATAGTTTTGAAACTTTATCAAGTGGGAATTCGCACAAAATACCAATGATTATTGGTTTTAATAACAACGAAGCTTCCGCTGCTGATAAATTTCCATATTCAAGTAAGAGTTTCATATATAATACAATGTACAACTTCTTTTTGGAATTTCTTTCAGTATTGCTTAAACTTTGGGGACTATCATATCAAAACTTTATGAGTAATGTGGTACCAATCGACATGAATATTTTCAGTCTGGCTAAAAGAGTTGCTGCTAGATTAAAAATCACTGAAAAATATTTTGGATTAATTCCTTCAATTGGACAAACATTCCCCAAATTTTTAAAGGTAAAAGTTTATACAATATTTGAAACACCTAAAAAAAGTTTACCTTTTTCAGTACGTCAGCGAAACAATGTTCATCAAACCTATAATAAAAGCAGCACAACTACAATCAAAGATCTCCAATGTTTTCCTGTATCAATTCTCATATTTGAGTAAGTGGGGCAGCAACACCAACAGAAGTGAAACAGGAGTTGGACATGCCGAGGAACTATCTTACATTTTCAAAAAAGACCACAATTTCGCAATAAGTGAAGCCGAACAAAAAATTCGCAAGTTTATGTGTAAAATGTGGACCAATATGGCACACACAGGGTATGAGCTTGATACATTTGTTACTACTTCGTTATTTGTATTATATATTACAGAAATCCATCAATAAATCCACCTCAGCAATATCAACTAGAAATTAAATGGAGTCCGGTGAATTCAACAAACACACAGTTGTTAGACATCAATAAAAATTGTCACTGCATGACGAAGAATCCTTATGCTGATACCCTAGATTTCTGGGACAATTTGTACAACAACTTCGGTAACAGGCCATTCGATACATATTAACAAATAATAAATTAAATATCAATCTCAAATAATATATTTTTATTTAAATATTAGAACGAATCGAAAGGTGGATTGCCATAAGTTGAATAAATATTATCATAAAACGCCATATCTCTGTGAAATGGGTCTAGTCTTAGATTAACAGATTCATCTATAGAAGCATACAAACTATGATCCTGCAAATCGTTAACTTTTAACCAAGTAAAGTCGTTCTCATAAACTAATGGAGTCGGATGTCTGAAAAAAAACTATAAAATTATTTGAACTAAAAAGTCAAAATATATTCACCCATATCTTATAAAGTTGGTCCATAACGTAATAAGATTTACTCTGGTTGAGTCGTTAGAAGGAACTTTCGCAAAATCTTTGTAAGTTGGAAACAAATATGGTAACTCTGCTTCGTGACTAATTCCAGGATATTCCATTTCTTGTTCATGAATACCATACTTATTAAAAACATACAAAAACACTGGATTGTATTTGGACGATTGTCTTGCAGTTTCCATAATTGGTCTTACAAACAATATATCTGACACATACTATAAATACATAAATCTAAAATTGTACACATCTTTGGGTTACAAATATGTTATACCTTGAGTGTTTTGGAGTGATCAAATGGTGTCTTTTGTGGGAAATAGTATTGTCTTATTATTTCACCGACAGTTGCTCGATCTTCATCATTTATGTTCATAGATCGCTCACAATAATCTTTTGGTGTGAAATATTCAATAAATCCAGAAATATACAGTACTGAAAAGAATTTAAATTATACAAATATTAATCAAAAACAAAAAAAAATACTAGTTGATGTGATCGCTTCCATAGATGTAAAGCCCATAAGAGTGGGAACGTGCACAAAATTCCCTTGAAACAAACTTTCATGGGAGGTATCTGTAAAAACAGCCATTGGATCAATCACTTCCAGACGAGGTCCAATTGGAAGACCATCCAAAGGGTTATTTACAGTTTTCATCTGAATGGTAATAATTTTATATAATTAATTATTTCTTCATTTTCACACACACAGACTCACTTCTCTATACAATTTCTTTGTAACCTCCTGTAAATCCTTAAGATTCGGGTACTTTTTCATTTCCTCCATTACACTGCTCGAATTACTAGTATCCAGATTCAACTTTTCGGCGACCTTCCAAAAAAACTCCCGACTCTTATGCCCGCGTCCCCAAGATACTAAAGAACTGCCGCTCTGCAAGATCAAATGCTGAAAGAGCCCCTTAACTTCGGAATTCTGCTGCAAAATCGACACACAAACCGCCCCAGAACCGTGAGCCAAAACTGTCACACGATTGTCGTCCCCGCCGAACTCGTCGATGTACGAGTTGATCCAAATCAAAGCGGACCAAATGTCCTTGATGCCCCAATTCCCCGAATCGTCGGCACTGCCGAAACCGAACAACCCTTGACGGTAGTTCACGGTTACGACTATCAGATCCTGATCGATGAAATAATCGGGACGGGCGGATGCCAAGGACGTGTCTGCTTCTAGAAAGAAGTGTCCCGGGATATAAACGAGAACCGGTTTCAAATCGCCGGTGCGAGATCCCTAGAAAATATTAGTAACGATTATTCCGGCAGGGAGGTTCTTTCACTTACCTCGGGGTAAAATATGTTTAAGTAGAGACAATCTTCCACACCTCGGCGTCCTATTCCGATACAATTTTCTTTTTCTTCTGTGTAATTGAGACTTTCATTGAAGATCGGGTACATTTTCGGGTTCTAATTAATCATAAATAATTAAATAAGAAACAATTGAGTAATTGATAAGTATTACACTAAATCGCAGATCGTTCAAAGGTGGATAAGCGTAAGGAATTCCGAGACATCCTTTAAACGTTTTATTCTCGCCTTCGGTAACCATATCAACACAGTTAAAATCTATTTCACACTTCACCTTTACTATTACCTAAAATTTTGTGATCAGTTAATTTAATTAATTAAATAAACACTTCATACCAGGCATGTAAATACGTAAAAATAAGCAAATTTCATATTTTTCGTTACAACAGTAAAGGTGAACAGTAAAAATCACACTATCTTAATTAACAATAAAAATGCCAATATTGTTAGAATAGAATTGTTTCGGTCTACAATGGACCATTGTTTTTCTGAGACGGAAAATCATTGTGCAATCTTTAATGCGATTTCCACTGAACTTACGTTGAGCTGATTTAATTGGTTTTCCAACTATTATATAGGTACATACGATACACAAATAAAATATTCACTGCACCTTTAAACTTTTATTTTCATGTAGCATTAATGAAATAATTTAATTTTGGATCATTCATAATTAAATTATTAAAAATATTATATTGTAGTAAAAATATTAAATTGCATATTAAAGAAGCAATCACTGAGAAACTAAAAACAATTGTTTAAAAATCACAAAAAATAATTTATACACTGGATATACCCTTTGAAGTGCAGGCAATCCGGTGGTCAGCTGAAATATTCTTCTTTAATTTGCTGATGTAAATTTACTCAAAGTTAAATAGTTGTAATTCATACCGTATGGTATTAAAGCATTTGGAAATCCATCGTTTTTGGTCACAAAAGCATCTGAAACAATACGAAGTTTTGCTGTTTTAAAAGGTGATTTGGTAACTAACTTAACAAAATTGGGATCTGTGGTACCAAAGTAAAATTCATAGCTTCGTTATTAGTTACTCCTACTATACAAGACACATCTGCATTTGATTTTTTAAAAGTGTATTGAAAAACTTGAAAAAATTGTCCCCAATGTACCTTGTTCCATAATTGGAACAACCACAATATTGTCCAAAATATTGAAATTTCTTTATATAAGGAAAAAAGCTCGTAAAAACTCGGTATCTAAAGATACATAACAGTTACGAAATAAAATTCAAAATATTTTTTCCAAATATACCTTTGTTTTTGTTTTGTCTGTCTGTATAAATATGGTAAATATCTATTGTCTTGTCTGTAGTTTATACAAAAAGTGTTCATTATTTATTTTTTAATTTGATTTGATATAGATTTTTAAATTCCATGAGTGTTTGTGTTATGTTATATCAAATAAGCATAATAAGGAACATGTACACAAGAAATAAAAAACAACAAACATAATATTTCCAACAAAATAAACAAATTCAAATGAGTGTACGTCTAACTATTATTAGAATATGGATAATATAATACTTTCTAAGATAAAATTAATATATTTAACCACTAGTATTTAAGATATGTTTATCTCTATCATTTATTTATAATATATAAAGGGTGATTCAACTAACTAATTCATTATTATTATAGAGAACGGAAAAAGGTACTGATCTGAAATCTTTAATAATAATTTGTATTCATATTAAACAAAATTTCTGACCGGGTTCGTCAGAAGTTATATCAATTTTATAATTTCAAAGTAACATCTTATATAATTTTAGATTTTTAATTCTACATTCTACCAATAAAATGGCTATAGCATGTTTTATACCGAAACTATAAAAATTTCGACAGATTAAAATGTATGTAAAGATCCAATTTTAATACAGAAAAGTTCATTTTTGGCATACCCGTTAACCAATTATATAAGATGTGATTATATACAGTCAAATTTTATATAAGGCGTCTCGTAACATAATAATTTGAATATTTAACAACCTTTAAAAATTGGTGTAAACAATTCACATAAAATAAATATTAACAGAGAGTTTACCAAAAAATGTAACGCTGATTTTAATATGTGTAGTGCCATGAATGACATTTATTTTGTATCTGACAACATTACATTGCATTTTTTGTCAAATCTTTCTTAATATTAATTTTATGTTTAAGGAATACATAGCCAATCCAAAGGTTTTTTAATATTCAATTTAATTATGCTATAACACATATTGTGTTCCAGTGAACATTTCAAAGTTATTGTCTAAAATTTGGGATTTATTTAGAACTTTAATCTATCAAAATAATTGGAAATTACAAGTAGAATTTACAATTTCAAAAATTTACAAGTAATAACAAAGTAGATGTCACTGGCAAAACTAGAAATATAATTTTGTTCATTAAAAGTTATAAAAGTATTTCATTATTTGTTTTCGTTCCTCATAAACTAATAATGAATGTATAAAAGTATTTTTTTCTAAAATGTTAGGAATCTTCAATATATGAAAATATATTTTCAGCATAAGTAAAAGTATAAATTAGGATACTTTAACATTATTTAAAAATATACTAGAAGCAATAATGTTTATTTTTAATTTTCGAATATTCATCGTTTTACGTTTACAATATTCAAATGAATATTCAAATAATACAAAATAAAGATACAAATTTTCTAATGAATAAATCGGTTTCATAAATTCCGAATTATGAATATTCGAATATACGAATTCCAATTTTTGTTGAAATATATCAAATACATGGTATAGCGACATCTATGAGGTAGAAGGCAATTTACTGAACTTATACTATCTACAGAAACCACAACATTATTACTCACGTAGTTCCATGGCTTACCCACAGATGTCACTAGCAACATAATTCTTTAATTTAAATATATTTTTCTTTACACAAATTATATAAAATTTAAATGTATATTTATTTAAAAAAATATTCAGGTAAAACAACAATAATTATTAACAAAGATAAATTCTTTATTAGTTTTAATTAAACAAAGACAATATTCAGAATATACGGTTTGCAAATAATCGCTCATATCCGCTTCGATTTTTCCTGTCACGTTGCAAAAACAACATTTCCAGCACCCGCTTTGAGCGATGCAAATTGTACGACTTCTAAAACATACTCGGTAACGCCGCGACCAAATTACCATTCTCAAATATTAACACTCGATTTTAATGCGTTTCGTAACCAGTAAATGTTTAATTAGTTTGTCTCTATGGCAATTTACAATTATTTTAATAGCCGGTAATTCATGGTTCGGATCCGGAGAAACGCTCCAGGGCCGAAAATAATAACTGTACACATTCAGTAATCTGTAATTATTTCACGACAAACGGGATTTACTTTTGCGTTTGAAAAATATGCCTATATCAAATAATCATTATACATATTACCAAACGATTATTGTGGTTTTCAGAATTCTAAAGTGCGGATCAAAGAGCTTCAAAGCACTTAATTACATTGTGTAGGAAGGTCAACACATTTATATTTTAACTCTCGAAATATCTGATTTATTTTACTTACAAAAGGAATAATAGAAAAAATTATAATTGGTAGAAAAAACTTAAAAATATTTGAAGTATTGACACCTGTTGAATTATCATTGAATAAAGTCAAAGGTAATGTTACCGACAGAAGAATATCGTAATTAAAATTTGGTTTTACAAGACCAATAAATATATCCGATAAAATTCCATATAAATAACTGAAAGACATTTTATTATACTAGCCGAAAATAAATAAATTCATTGACATTCCAGCAATAAAATTTGAACTGTTTTGTGTGGAGGTAGATCTTACTTTATTTTGAGAATTATAAATGACTTACTTATACAAAATTTTAGATATATATGGATAAATTTTAACAACTTATAAATAAATTTAAAAAGTGTTTGAAAAAGTTTGTAAAATATTTAAGGGGGTATTATTAAACGTGGGTCCGGTAATTAACATTATTTTTTTGAGTACAAATAAAAAATAAAGCGCCTGTCAAAAACAAAGATACAAAAGATGTTTAAACTGCCCTCCTTATATTTTTAATCAGACACAATATTTTTATTCAAATGACTCTCAAATCCCCTCATTTATTGATATTTTAATTAATTTGTAGTTGAAGTTCCCTAAAGCTATTTATGGAAGTTCCATAAACTGTATCTTCTCCAAAAAAAATCTAATAGGTTTAAATCAGGCAGTCTTGCAGGTCATAATATAATTCCTCCCTTCCTTATTTATGTATGTGGAAATGTTTCACTTAAATGCTTTACTTAAGGCAATCTAAAAGTGATCTGGGGCACCATTAGACTAAAACCACATTTATTGTCTTAATTTCAGAGAGATTTAAGACATAGAAAGGCGCCTTTAATGAAAAACTTGCCTGATGTCCATATTCCCTAACAAATGTATTATAAAAATTAATAGGTCAACTTTAGGGGACCCCCTTTTTTGCAAAAAAAAAAAACAGCTGCAAAAAGCTAATCGTGCTTGACGATCAAGTGGATTAAAAGCTTAGTTATTTTGCATGATATAAATAATAAATAAAATATTCGTGGAAGGTTCCCCAAACAAGAGGGGTAGTATTTCCTACCTTGGCTAACATTCCCCGCATCGTAATAGAATTCTTTTTCCTTCTCGATTAGATGAGGTAAAGTCCCTATGCACACTGGATAATTCCTGCCTTCAGAAATCGAAGGATTACTTTTTAGTTTAATGTTGTAGCTCATCCATCATCTCCGGACGTGCACCAAATCATATTAAGGGTAAATCTGATTAAACATTTCAAAGGAGAGACGCCTTACAAATTTCACCTTTATCTTGAATTAAGGCATGTATTTTTGCATTTTATTTAAAATCGTCGGTAATTTAGATAGACGTTTATCCGCACACATTACACCGCCAAACATTCATTATCGTAGATCGTAATCACGAATGGGAATCATGTGGCGCCACACACGTTAATCGCGTCGTTCCCGATTTCTTTTCGCACGTCCACTAAATTACATGTATGCGTTTTCGAGGCGATAATAACATCATTTTCCATCAAGCGCGAGGGCGGCAACTAACTTTAACATCAACATCTCTAATGTGTTTCCAAGCAAACTGATGCGTTCTTTTCTTTCTCGTCCACATTCTAACATACACCGATTTAAAAAAAAATTGAGCACGTGTAACGGATTGGAGATGAGAAATGCCAATTGGCGTATCTCATCTCGGTGCCTCGAGTAAAAAGATCTGCTCGATTCGCATTACCCTCGTTGTTTATATCGCCGTGTGATTTAGTAAAATTGCCTGGGCGCAATTCAATACGCCTTAAAAGGGATGCAATTTCCGCGATGATTTACCATGCACCAAACTGCAAAGGATACATGAAAAATTGCCGGGGCAACATGTGTATGCTGTGTCTATGTGTGTGTGTGTGTGTGTGTGTGAATTACGACGCGTTCAGCTGATTACTTTCAAATTGGATATTAATCCGTTTATTTGTTGGACAAACACTCGGTCCTCACACCGTGTGTGTGCACCAGTAACAACTGTGAAAGTACCAATCAATTTGTTGCTCCAACCAACTGTGGTGACGTACAAATAAATAAAAAAAATCAATTTTCGCCTTAAATTATTGAAATGGCCGCGATCGATCGGACAAAATCGCCATTCCCAATCCGCGAATTCCTCTTAACCAATGACCGACGGTTTTCCCAGTTCCCGAATTGGACATAGCCGCGATCGTTAAATAAAAAGTGGTCGATCTTTAATCGCGGTTCCGGGAGGGAAAAATGGGGGGCCGGTGCCCCCGTTTTTATTGGTCGACCGCCGTCCGCCCATGAGGGGACCGGTGGGCGCGGTCCTGCCTTTTTCCCCCCGCGACCTCGAAGCCGATCCGTTCGTTCACGGTTTAATTGCGGCACGCCGATTTGCGACGGTGCCACCAAACTCTCCGCACACGACACCCGTTCACTGGTAGTCGCTTACTTTCCAATCACCGAGACGGTCTAGCGAAGTTTGTTCAGTTTTTCAAGTGTTTTATTGTCTGGTTCAACGGTCGAAGAAATAAGCAGTTGATCAAAATATGTTAAATAATTTAAGAAAAAATAAATAAATTAATAATAAAAAAATATATTTATTATTTATAAAATAATAAAAATTTAAGTATTAAATTGAATACTTGATGAAACAAAATATTTATTCCTATGTCTAAATACATGGCCATAATTAACTTATAAAAATGTATTAAAAATATGAGTTGTATTACTAGAATGGATTCAAATATATGTAATGTTCTTTAAAGAATAGTGTTAAATCAACTAGCTACATTGTGGACACAGAAAAAACAAAAAACATTACATATATTTGAATCCATTGTTTGTTCTGTTATTGATGTGTCAATTTAACATTATTCTTTAATGAACTTTAAAGAAAGATTTTTTTTTATCAAAAGCAACTTTTTACTTTATAGTATATTAATGAACCGTGGCGATTATTTACCAGTGATGTCCTTATTATAATTATTTAATAATGGGTAATACTCAAACAATATGGTATTGCTGAAAGGAAAATTTTAATTCAGCCTTACCAAGAGAAATAACCAGGGATTGTTGAGAGTTAATAAGTCAGTCGTTTCCTGCAATAATAAAAAAAAATAGAGGATTAGGACAAATGATAACTACAAAAAATATTCAGCGAGTTCAAAGAACTTAAAGAATTGTTAAAGAAATAATTCAAATGTCAAAAAACAATGAAAATTAGTTTAATCACTGTTAGAAGATGGTTGTGAATGGAAGTTTGTCTGGTTAGAGAGATTTGCGAAGAAAATCTACTAAGAATGTAGCCCGATTTAGATTAACTCAGGTTCACCTACATTGGAACAGTTTATATCATATTAGATGTCCTACAGGGATAAAACTATTTGTTTGTTTATTATCCTCACTGTAAACAGGGTAATGATTAATTATTGTATGGGAATGCTTCTTTGCTTCAGGTTTAGGTCTCCTTCGTTGTATACATAGACACTTGACCCGATTGTACAGAACCATATTAAACATTCCACATATTGTAAAAAGGATGCCGTTAAGTGATGTAAGTATTAATAGTCATTAAAAATTCTGTTCAGAATCAAGTTTACTATATTTACGAACAGCTCATTTCAGAAAAATATTTAAAATGTAACATTTAATAAAATAAGAAAATATTATAGTTTAGAATAGCAAACTAATATTGTTTTAACAATTCAATTTTAGTAAAATAGTTATAGCCAA
This sequence comes from Aethina tumida, assembly GCF_024364675.1. Lineage (NCBI taxonomy): Eukaryota > Metazoa > Arthropoda > Insecta > Coleoptera > Nitidulidae > Aethina > Aethina tumida. The sequence goes on along the minus strand of NC_065437.1, from coordinate 12,997,706 downwards.
TATTTATAATTTTTATAATAATGTGCACAACTGTATTAATAATAATTAACATTATTTTTTATAATAATCGATTATTAAGTTTTGTTGTGGTTATTTACATTATTTAACTCATAAAATTTCTTTATTTGAGCATGTCAATTAAAAATGTAAACGATGGTATTTCCATTCATAGCTAAATCTGATTCAATGGTTTCAAAACTTTCTGGAAGGGTTCGTCCTTAGAATTTATGTTATTCTCAACAGATTTTTCTTTAAGCTCAATGATCTTTTTGTTATATTGCCCATAGTATAGCATTTATTAAATGATTTTTTAGCTTCTGTGATTATTGCCTTTTAAAAATATTTATTTCTTTAATAGTATTGATGAAATTTCATCATTTGGTTCATAAAAATTATTATTTCCCAAACAAGCTTTTCTAAAACAATTTTGGATAGTAGTCTGGCTTACACATATGTCCAAACGGTGGCAATAAGTTTAACACAGTCAAGACGATAGATTTTGGGAATGGAAAAATGTGTTTCAAAACTGTTTAAAATGTTTTACAACATTCGATGATATTTAAAGCTAACTATTTATACTATACCCTGATTAAGCGGTTGAAATCCAAAATTCACATTTGGAAGAAACATTTTTAATTCGATTGATTTTAATTGAAATTTGGGGGTGCGCAGAATAATTATCATTAATAAATAAAACTTGTCCAATTCCAGAAACAAGCATTCATTTTTATAAATTACATGACATTTTTATAAATTACATAATAAACACAATTTACTTTGCATTAAAGATTTTTTTTGTCAATTTGACCTTGAAATTTCAGTTTATAGAGGTTTATTATAATTAAGACTCATTAGATGCTTCGAATTGAAGAGATTTTCGAATTAACCAAGTTCTAGTTGATCGAGAATGATAAAAAAATGTGCTGTGAACAATGATTAACTTTGACTACTAAAACATAATATCCTTAATCAACAGCAAATATTAATTTTTTTTAAAAAAAAAAAGTAGAAATTTTGGGGCACCTGTTGTGTGTCGATTATGTGTATAAACAATTGCGTTTCGCGCTCTCGTGTCATTCATTGTTGCTAAAGAATATAATGTAATTCATTTTAGCTCGTGCTTTTAAATAAGGTATTTCCTGTCGTTCGGTACCGTAATAGTTTGTGAGCGTGGGCCCCACAATATTTCATTAAAAACAATCCGGACATCTGGTTGCAGCTAACAGAAATGCAAACAGTGTACCAGATAAGTAAATAAATATATAAAAGTTTAAAAATGTGATTATTTTTGAACAAGATAAAACCTATTAATGGTTGTACAGTTAAGTGGCTGCTAATTATGTGCTTTTAATATTCAAATTAGAAGATCCGACTACTGAAACGGTAGGAATTTTTTCACCGATAATCAATAATTCAACTGATCACGAAACAGAGTCGGTTCTTAAGGAATTATCAAAATACCTACGTTATCAAATTTATTACAAACGTTTTGAATGTCTTAAATGGTATGTTTAGGACATTATTCCGAAAAAAGGATGAGCCAATTAGAATTTCGAGCGGTTTTATTTAGGTAATAGTTGTTTTACGAGCGTTCCTTAATACGTCCCAGTTTAACATGATGATGCACCAAGATATTTTATTAATTATTTAATATAATTAATTGGAGAATTCCAGGATGGAACCATATGGGTTGGTTTATGATATGTTGCGCACTAAATATTATTACAACCGTTGAATTAGTTAATTGCCCCATCCTAATCTGCTTGATTCATTAATTAATTGGATTATAATTAATATGACCGTTAAATTATGTTTATAAATATTAATAAAATTTATTATTTTTCCTACAACGGTTCTAATTAATAATTTACATTGAATCGAATAACTATTTAAGCACAGATAATATCTAGTGTCTCCTTTCACTTCGCATATGCCATACGTGTAATTATTGATGTCGTTTAATTATTTAATGACACACAATTATTTGTGAAGTTCTACTTATAAATTACCGTAACGAAGTAATTGTTAGATTTACCAGCTTTTCCAACGTTCAATTAATCCTGGATAAAACAAACTTACTTATTATTCAATTTTCAAATCATATCGCATTAAAATTAATCGCATGTCATTGCGTGGGTTTATCAAGTTTTTATGGCAAAATAATGATTTCTTTTTTTTAATTTAATATATTTTATATATAAATATTTCTTATTTTCAACTTATAAATTTATAATATTATTAGTTTTTATTTTTTATTATTTTTAATTTAATATAGTTTATATATTAATATTTTTTCTTTTTGACTTCGAAATTGTATTCATCAAATTTATAATATTAGCCAATTTGGAGTTATTTAAAAAACTGTTATAAATTTATGAACTACACTGTGAATCAATTGAATCAGGTTTTTGATTTTATTATTACTAAACAATAAAGTATAATATACGAGGTAATGTAATAATTTTTTTATGTATATAATTTTTTTTTTTATAAATTTTTATAAATTTTGAAAACCATTATATGTAAAATTTCAGCCTAAATCTGATAATGAGTCTAGTCTAATAAATATAATTAGCTTTCTATATTTTGTGTTTAAAAATTTATAGATTTTACTCAATTTTTTAATATTACTGACTTTTGTCTGTATTTTTTTAACTTTGCTGATTTTTGGATTCACAAAAAAAATTAATTTTGTTAACTCAGAATTTTTGAATTCCAAATTTCTGAAGAGTTGAACTTTTTTCCCTTGAGTCTAAGGTCAGGGTTTCTTGATTGGGCATAAAGTTTACGTGATGGCCGTTATAAATATTTTCCCTGCCTGTACAAATATTTAGTCATCAATACCTCATCATTGGATGTCGAAGCTGTTCTTCATCATATACAACTCTCTGATTGATTGAAAAGATACTTTCCTGATATTGGTAATGCTGAAAACTGGATTTGAAACTCACGTATGGTCACAAATACAAACGGTAATCTTTATTTGAGCACTAAGCAACATAAACCATTGATGGAAACGTCTAAATCTAATTCTTCAAGTTGATTTTGAAAAGATATCTTTGATTTTTAAGGGAAATTATTTTTGTCTTTCATGATATGAGAGTGGATTTTTAAGCTTGTTCATGCAAAAGATGAAAAACAAGAATCGACTGAACGCTGAAACTGAAATGAGATCAAAATTGAGCAAAATTACTTCTGTAATCAACATTTTTCAATATAGAAAGTGTTTTTAAAAGGGTCATTTGTTGTCTCCAAAACTTAATAGGGGTACGTGGCGCAAAAACTTTAAAAAATTAAAGTAGGCAGAAATACTAATATATAAAAATTTGACAGTTAATTTAAATATTCGTTTATTTTCCTTTCCATCGTAACATTTTCATTTTTATTCAAACTTGGCCAAGCAGCTCTCCAAGAGCTTGTAATTGAATTAACTAACTACAAACAATTTAAATGGATATTGGAATAATTTGTAGTCAAAAATGAATTATTCAATAATTATTGAAAACTGTTGAAAATTTTAATTTCTATAGCTGCAAATCAATTAAACTTAGACACCATTGCAGCATAATTTACTCATCTTTCTAACGAAATATTATTCATTATGTATAATAATAAACCACAAAACACAAATTTGCAATCATATAAGTGAATGGTCCTCAACATTCCCGTATTACATTAAAAATATATAAAAGAAATTTTCTATATTTTTATATTCACCACTAATTTGAATTTGCCGTTTTGTATTCGAATGCAAAGATGAAAATAGTTTTTGCCACGTGACGAATAGGAGTGAAGCGAAATAAAGCGGCTACCTGAGTTAGTGCGAGCAGGAAAGTGAGGCCGGCCCGCTCTCAGGAAATTTATGCGATTGTGTCAATGTTACAGACGCGTTCGAGTGGGCGCTGGAGCCAATAGACAAATATAGATGCAAATCAGGCTGCGACAACGTTGCACACACTTGTGTCGCTCGAAAAACGGTGCAGGTTGTTTTTATTAACGTTATAATTTTATTAACATAGATTTCCGAGTGCCCAAAAACAAAGGACCACGTTCCGTTGTTGTGGACAACACCCGCAGTTATTAAAACCCGATCGAAGGGATTGGATTACAAGAGATGTGCATTAATCGATTGCCGTTCGTTCATTTACACGCCCAATTAAATTTATGAAATTGTGGCACACCGAAAACCGGACAATGTTTGCTTTTGATGTCGGTGATTAATTCTGACATTAGGAATCGATGAGCGCTCGTATAAATTAGAACCTACGCCGATCACGACTCGCCTTTCAATGTCAGTGGGTGGTTATTAAAAATTAATTAAACCCAATATTCTACTTAACGGCCGTTATTATTTACATCCAGATCTGATAAATTGTCTGCATTAATATTTTGTTGGAATCGTGTCACTCCGTTTAAAGGTTTCAAATTATAATTTACAGATGCATTTGCATCAAAATGTTGTGTCACATTTGTGGCCTCAAGACACCGTACCTCGCCATCCAACATCCTTCGTCTAACGTGACCCTGGAACGAATCGAACGAACGGCCATCGATTCGAATTTAATAATATTCCACGTCCATCGTGTTCGCATCCATTCATAACCGCAAGCCGCGTTTCATTCATCGTTTTCGTTCGACTTTCCCTTCTGCACGTTTCATTATTACATTGTACTTGATTTTCGAACGCTTGCGTAAGTCTGTGTGTTACGAAGGTGCGCCAAATTAGCTTTAATTAATTTTCACGCGTAAACAGAGGTGGAAAGAAGGGATTAAGGTTTCGAAATAGTAAAGCAAAGTAAGGTAAACTAATCCCGATATTTATTCCCCGCCGTTCCTTAGCATAATTTCAATTATGCCCACGTGCGTAAGATTGAAAAATGTCCATTATAATCTCGCTGTCAATATATGCATGTAAAGCATGAAAAATTGGACACCCGGCGTTACATGGACACAAGTTTAAATCATAAGAGAAACTGACTTATCGATTTAAATACAAATGTGATTTTTCAAAGCGCACTTCGTAGTTGCCGGACACGAATTCCTTGTTCACAGATGCCAAAAAAGATACATAAATGTACAGTTTAAGCCAACCGTATTTATTACGTTTCTTGGAGATATTCACCTAAAAAAGTAATCCATCCATTATCTCTTCGTACGTCTTATCCGACTTTGATCTTGATCAATTACGTGTCGAGACAAACAATCACTCATTTAACACAACAATAAACAGGTGTGTATTAATTGTCGTTAACAATTAATGATCGTGACTTTTTATACGAAAACCGTGTAATGCGATCCGTGAATCATAAATAACATTTTCACATACAGAGAAAACGCATTTGGATTTCGGTGTCGGACAGATTAATTAACACACCGGCCCCCCTTATCCGTGACATCTAATGTCGAAATAATCTTTTATGGTGTTTTAAAATCAACACATTAAGAGGCAACTGCTGTTTCGGAGCCGATAACAAAAATCAACGGATTTTAATCCCCGAAAGAACCATTTATCATACCTTTACACCACCGTATTCTCTCACTGCTCACCTTTTGTCCGGACCGATACAAATGTCACTGTTTTAATCTCGAAATTAATTAGGGATGAATAACCGAAATATTATAATAAAGTTCATTACGATTAGTGTATCATAATTAAGATAAGCTGAATATTAATTTATGTTGGTTTACTCAGTAACAGTATAAAGACTATTTTTGATTAGGTTTTGATCATTTAAATAATTTTAATCTTTATGAAGAATAACATCAGAAGATGATAATTTCTAATAATAATGAATAATAATTTATGAAAATAATATAAGGTATAATTAGTATATTATTTTTTTTTAATTTTCTCTAGATTTTAAATAATAATAAAATAGTTCAGACTTTTAATGTACTTTTACTTTTAAGCTTAAATTTGACAAAATGTCTATTCTGAAATTTGTAGTTTTTCAATATTTAATAATATAACTGAAAACCACTTTTAACTAAAAGTGTTAAATATGTATAAAATTTTTAAGTATCTATTGTAACTTGAATGAGATAAAATGACGATTTTTGAAAATTTATTTTTAGTTCAATAATATAATTACAATTAATTAGTTTGGTATGTAAAATTAAATATGTATATTTATATTAGTAAATTTTAAAAGTATTTTTAAACGTAAATTTCAACATATATGTAAATTTTAGATTTACTAAAAAAATAATAGACCTAAATTTGACAAAACTTCAACTTTGAAATTTTTGTACTTTAATTTACTAAAACCACTTTTAGTTGGGTGTTTTTACTTTAAAAATTTTACATATTTTAAATAATAATTTAAGGCATCATTTGTCACAATGGCGACATTTAAAAATGTTAGTTTTTAAATCTATAGTAACAAATTAAAGACGACTTTCAGTTAGGTAGGTAAAATTAAATATGTATATTTATTTTAGAAAATTTATAAAATACTTTTAAATTTTAATTTGATAAAATAATTTTCAAAAATTTCTAAATTTTACTTATGTAAATTAGTTAGCCGTGTAAACTTCAACTTGTATATAAATTGTAATGAATATATTAAAAAATTATATAACATACCTGATAATTTTAAAATTATTAGATTTTAATATTTAGATATATTAATATTTATTAACATACAAAGACAACTTTTAGTTTGATTTATTAATTTCAATATATAAATAAATTATATTTTAATTAATTAAATCTAAAAATTCTAATAAAATTTGAGTAAATAATTTGTACGTTTAATTTGACAAAATAATAATTATTTTTTATTCCTAAATATGAAATTATTTTATTAGCTTTAATATGTATAAAAAAATTTTAGATAAATTTAAAGAATTTTAGGTATAATAAAAATAAAAATAATAATTCTAATAAATGCTAGATGTTTTAAAGAATAATTATAATGACAATCTTAAAAATTATAATTTTTAAAAATTTAATAACTAAATAAACACGATTTTTAATTCAATGTGCAATCGTAAATATTCATGTAAATTTTAAACTTGAAACAATAATGATTCTTAACAATTTTCAATTAGTTTAATAACAACAATATAAGAATATATTTTAATTAGGTTTATTCATTTAAATATTATATTAATTTTAGCTATTAATTATTAAATTTGTTGTTATTAACGATTTTAACGATTGTATTACAGTTAATAGATGGAAATAGTACAGGTTGTTGAATGAAAAAGGGGCACGTGCCGTGTTGCGGTCGGCACAGGTTTCCTAAGCGGCGTGTCGCAACCGGCGGGCGCCTAAATTCGCCCACGTTCCCGCCAACTTACAGTTCCGGACCGGCCACGAAAACACGCACCGATCGCCGACATGAATATACATGCGGACGCAATCTCACTTCACCTATAATTATCATTATGTATATATGTGAATGTTCATTCATTTTAGGCACGTTTATAATATAATATAAATCATTCTACATTAATGATATGTAAACATTTCATCCAATGTGTTTACACGCACGAATGGGCTTTTAAAATTTCAGCACCAACAACTGAAAAACTTTTACAATTTATATAAATTTAGTTTATGTTATCTAAGTTTAGAATATGTCAAACATGAAATTTAAATTAATTTTGCTTGTCTGAATGAAATCTATAAGTTTTCCTTTGTAAATTAAATTAAACCTATAATTTTAAAACCAAAATTCAATATTCTGTAATAAAGTCATTATTTTCAAGAACCTCAGTTGTTATTACATGCCCAAATTAAAATACGAACAACACAAGAGGATAATGAAGAGTTGCACCCGAAGAATGACATCATGAAGAACGAAATCCAAACCGCAATTATAGAGTTTGAGCAATTCGAGTTGATTTAATATTTAATTAGTTTTTTTTTTCACCGGTTTGCGGTTTGATGATTATTCATATGTTCCTCGGTTGCCATAAATGGACATTTAGCATTAATTGTCCCGAGGCAAAGTGAAGAAGGTTTTTTTCAAATATACGTTTATAAATATATATGCTAATTTGAAACGCGGATAATTTATGCCCTGACTCTGGACAGAAAAACCGGTCCCATATTTATTTCTGTTTTGTTCGAATATAGAATTCGAATGACTAACTTGATTTACAAATTCAAATGACATTTGAATTTCGCTGCTTTTCCATTGATAAAACCAGTCTTTCGTGTATGAATGGGTGTTTGATACGTGGCATAAACAATCCGAGAAATATGACATAAATTCAAATAATTAATTAACTCGACTCGCAGCTTAATTCCATATTGAGACCGTAATTATCCCCGAGCAAATATTTAGTGGCACCGGGACAGTTTTATAAATGGCACAGTCCGGAGAAACGGCGCGAAAATTAATTATAGGAAATGTGGACGCATAAACTGAGGTGTTGAACATAATTATCGATTCTCGACACTCAATTTTAATGGTGCTGTTGCGAGTATCTCGACGATTTATCAGTTCAACGTTTGTCGTCGTGCGAATATTACAAAGATAATGTGTCTAATTAAGTAATATTTTTTGTTTTCGCCTCATATAATCTTCGAGCATCATTAATTGGAGAATTTGAGTGCGAAAAATATCGAAATGGCATCCAATCTCCATAATTTATTATTTATTATTATTATGGTTAAGGGAATAATTTATAGCAATGCACACGATGATTTATCGCGGTGATATTGAACATTCCAGCCCAGAAATAACGAACTAATTTAAAGCCAAAGTGGCGCACGGACGAGAAAAGGACGAGAAATAAAATCTAACACCTATAATTCACCATCATAAGTGCATGTATCGAACAACAATTTACATATAAATTGCTGGTGCCTTAGAAACTATCGAATTAGCTTTTTCTGGCTCATTACTTTATTGAAAATCGACACCCTCTGGCTATAAATGATATTGAAAGGTCACTTCTTGATATGATTCAAAATTGAACTACACTCTCTGGTTCATAAAAATGAAAATATGTTTATTATTTTTGTTAGTATTATTTATTATTTGACTGAATTTGTGAAATTATGAAAATTTAAATTGAATTTATTAAATAAATAAATAAATGATTTAATTAAATTTATTGACATTTTAATACAAATTAAGCCATAGTTCTTTTAGGCTATAAGACTAAGGTTAATTATAAGATTTTAAATTTACAAAAAATTAATTAAATCTCCATTTTTTTTAAATAATTAAAATATTGAAAAATCCAGATTTCTTAAAAATTTAAAAATAAAATAGAAAATAAAATTTTTATAAATATCGCAAATAGATTTCTTTTTTGTTAAATTATTTAATTTAATTTTTAAATATATTAAATTAATTAAATAATAACAACATTTCTTACAAGATCTAATAATTGTTAAAGTTTTTTAATTTATGATTTAAAAATAAAAATAGAATCAAAATCAAGACGCTTACAAGGCCTAAAAATTGTTAAAATTTATTTATATTTATTTTAGATAAAATTTCTTATACAAATTTTAAAAAGATTTAAAATTTATTAAACTATAATATCAATATCTCCTGCAATGTTAAAAATTCCAAAATTTATGTTGGCGATAAAATTTTTAATTTTTGATTTGAATATCAAAAATTAAATATAAAAAATTTCTTTGCAAGATTTTAAATTTATTAAATTAAAATCATAAAATCTCTTACAAGGTCTAAAAGTAGTTAAAATTTCAAAATTTATGATGTTGTTAAATCGTTAAAATTATATAATTTATGATTTAAATATGAAAAATAAATAAATAAAAAGATTTATTATAGGAATGGAAGATTTTATATTTACTAATTGTCATATCAAGATCTTTTTAAAACTTATTATTAAAATATCACAAAATATAAATTAAAAGAAATATTTCTTACATAAATATTGGAAAATTTTTAAAATTCATACATCATATCAAAATTTCCTAAAACAATCTAAAATTCGTCAAAAGTATAAAACTTAAAGATTTCTCATTCTCATTCTCAATAAATTCTACTAGATTACATAATCGACAAATAGTGCCAAAAAATCAAGATATCTCATAATATATGTAAATTGTAAATATCAAAAATTAACATGGTTAAGATTCGACAAAATTCTTTACATTTAATTGTTACTATTACGATAATTTAGAAATTTTGAAGGAAAACGAAAATAATTGAAATTATACCATCATAAAAAATTTAACTGTTGTTATGATAATATTATAAAATAATAATAACTATAAAATTTCATACAAAAAATTATTATAAATATACTGAAGACGTAGTCAGTAAAATATTGAAAATATATCGTTTGTATTTTGAGTGAACAGTTATAAATAAACAAAAACTAAAAATCGTTAAAATTTATTACATGATTTAAAAGTAGAAAAACAAAATAAGAAATTTTAGTTTTTATCTTTTTAACATCAAAATTTCTTATACAATCTAAAAAATGGTCACATTTTAAAATATAGATTAGATAAGATTAGAAAATAAAAAAAAGATAAAAATTAAGGTTTTTATATTATTTTTAAAATATCATTCATTCACAATAAATCGTCAAAAGTTTTTATTTTACATAAAAATTGACAAGGATATTAAAATATCAAAATGTGTTATAAGTTTTCAATATTAAAAATATATAATTTTTTTATAATATATTAAAATTTTCAAAACTATAAAGTTAATAAAAATAATTTTTGTCACTGACATTGTTAGGAAACGTAAGTCTTAAATTTAATTGTTAATAGTCTTGAACTGTACTGTAAAATGAAAATATTTAAAAATCTATTATTAAATAAAAATTAGTGGTACAAAAATTAATTATTAATAATAAAAAAAAAAATAAAATATTAAAAAGTTTCAACTAAAATTTTTATTGTAAATTTGTTAAAAAACCTGGAAAATACATAAAAATGTTAAAAATAGATCGTTTATATTTTGACAAATGAACAGTTTAAAAAGATAATAACAGTTCTAAACAAACAAACATGTTCGCGTCCGACAAAACTGAATAAAACATTTTTACGACGGCGCATAATTGCGGTTTGAATCGTCTAACGTTTGAGTCACATTTGTAGGAGTGTGCAGATAAAAATCTGAACAGTCGAACAGTTGGTGGAGTTGGGGGTCATAAAGCCCCGGAAACATTCATCATTTTTACGATTCGCGGTTGGAACGACGAACGTTGGCCTTCGACGTTTCAGCATGCCACAAGCGCGGACAAACCCAAAAAACCGGAATTTTACTGTAGTTTTTTTTACATCGCCGTGCACTCGTGCCGTTTTTTCCGATGCGCGAAAGTTAAGTTTAGCACGCGACCGGTTCCAAAAAAATTTCATTGATGATTCTTCTATGCTAATTTCCTAAAACTGTCCGTTAGCTGTTCATGAATAAACATCACTTTGGGGTTTGGTACGGGCACAAAAAAAGAACACAATAGACGATAGATAAATATTTTGCGATAAAATGTCCAAAGTATGATGATGGACCTTTGCCATTCTCTTTGGTTGGGGCGAGAGTGAATTGCGGCGGCAGTTCATTCATCTGAATGTCGTTTCCATATACGGTTTGCGTTTCTTGCACAATTCAACTCGACTTTCTAGTCCATTCATACGAACGGCACACAAAAACGATGGTGCGCAACGCGTAACGCACGATTTTATCTAAAATTGCACCTGAAACTCGAACACTCAATGAACGCGAACCTGTTTTCCGTCGAAAAATTCCCTTTTCCAAACATTCTATATGTCTTGTTAACATTCTCGTTGTCCGACTAAAGATAGCGATTTTTTTCGTAATTAATGCAAAGGCTTATTATTGCCGATGATCAGCCAGCTTAGTAGGTTTATCTGCACGAGATTTCCAAGATAGATGTTAGGTACAAGTGGAATTCTTTTCGCGATTCCTATCGACATAATATATACGGCGGATTTAAATAATCAGTGGTGGTCGTTTTTAGAAATCAACCTTAATAAACGTTGCAACTGATAGATTTATAGCAAACCAGTTCAGGTTGGCTAAATACTAGTTTCCAGCATTTTTCGCGGATTAGATCCGGTAATTTATGGTTGTTGTGTACCGAAATGTCACGGTGAATTAATCGAAGACGATTTCCACAATCATCCATTTTTTCCTTCTGCAATTTCGCGTCCGGATAATAAATGAAATGACGCAAGTGCAAAAACAGGGCGTGCAGGTGTCCGATGATCGTTTCTTCAATTCTCCGATCCGAGTTTTCGGACGACCCGAGGCCGTGACGTCGAATTTGATTGATAATTTTTAAAAATGACAGACACACAATGCCCGAACTGATTGATGATGATGTAAACGCCGTTACAGAATTCTGGCAAATCAATTGGTGGTGAAGAACGGCGCGTTATGTAATCAAGTGGTAATTTATTACATCGCGCCGAACAACAGGTCACTTCCTGATGAACCAGAGGTTGAGCCTAATGATCATTCCAAAAACTCTCAACGAGTCATGGTCACAATTGAGAATTATTTTATTTCAATTTGGTCTAACCAATTTTGTAAATGTTGCATTCCTAGATTATTTAAAATTGATTACATTTTTATTAAGATAATTGTGTTTACTAAAATTATTATTATTTCAAACACTCAAAAGCTCGTAATATCACATATAGAGAAGACATTTCCAAATGTTTATTATTGTTTTACTTTATGCGGAATTGTTAAATTATCAGAGTCATATATGATAATGAAACTGCATTGTTTTATTAAATAAAATATAAAAAGTACAATAGTAATTTAACCATAGAAATGGTTAGATGGATAGACCAACAGAATTTTTCTCCATTGAAATCACTTCCAGAAACTTATTTTCTTATCAATGTTCTTTTCTTCTATCTTTTAAGGTCCTTCTCTTAAGCATGTTTGGTAACTCCAGATATCTGGATATGTTTTCGCTATCCTTCGCTAGAAATTTGTGTGTAATGTTTTTATTTTTAGTTGGATGTCTGGACGATTCTGTGAATCAGTTTTTTTTGGTGTATGTCTTTGAGATGTAGTCTTTCTTATTTTGCCTCAAACTTGAAGACTCTATACCATTCTTTAACGTTCCATTCAGACGAGAAGACAACCGACAATCTCAGTTTGAGAGAATTAATATTAATTATAGAGGGAAGATATTTTAAACACTAATGGCAAATGTAAATTGCAATTATTTTTTCATTTTTTCTAAGTATTAGTATTAAATATATTAACTTTTATATACTTTTTTAGAATTAGGAATCATAGAAGACGAACAAAAAATGTTTTACAACATGATGGTATAAGAAAGCTCTTTAATAAATATTGGATAAGTACTATCATTTAAAAGAATAAGTGGAACTTATATTTCTCTTAAAAAATTTATTCTATAACTAAAATAACCCAATTTCGTCCCCTTGTACTTTTCGCACTTCTTAATTAGTAAACTAAATTTTCCAAAAAATATTTAAAAATAATAAATTCTTTAAAAAATGTTTATATGTTGTTAGGGACAATCTAGGAGTACCCGATTTATATTTCGATGCGTACCATTTGTTTTTTAAGAGCCTTATACATGAAAAAGTTAACAAACTTCAGTTGCTTAACAACCACTAACAAATAAACATCGGGACGATCTAGGACTACCCGATTTATATTTCGCTGCATACCGTTTGTTTTTTAACAGCTTATATGTGTAGAAGTTAACAAACTTCAGTTGCTTGACAACCACTAACAAATAAACATTCACAAATCAATCAATCCTTTAGTTATCGTCACGTATCACATTTATCCGATTCCTGTTATTTATTCAAAATGGATTTAACTGATGAAGCGAGAAGAAGATTAGAAATAGCTCTTACAATATTGAAGAAGACTTTTCACATTGGTTATATTCCATTTGTACTGTATATGGGCTGGAAGCTGGGACCTGATGCTGGATGCGGCCCTTTCAAGTTTACCCATCTTCTATGGCACTACTAAATGTTCGTATGTTTATAAAATGTAATTCGGTCAGTTAGACTTATAATTTATAATTGTATTAAATTATTGGTTTTTACTCCATTTGGATTTTCACTGGTAACAACAATCTCATAATATCTATTGTAAATAAAATTAATGGTTGTAAAATATTTTTAATTATTTGTATTTTATAAGTGGTTATTAAAGAGTGGTTTCTAATGAAAAATTTAACTGTGTCTGACTGGCCGTCTCAGTCCCTCGATTTAAATCCTATTCAGCACCTTTGGACCATCACATACAAATAAAACTTCTTCAAATCACATTAAAGGAGCAATGAAAACAAAATCCTCTTTACACATCTTAGAGACTAGTAGATTCTATGCCTAAAAGATACCAAACACAGATAGAAGTTAAAGGTTATGCCAAAAAATATTTAAATATTTGTTAATTTTTTATGAATATTAATACAATATTCCATACTATTTTCCAGGCAAAAATTAAACGAAAAAAAAATGTCTACTCATAATCACCGAGTATACCAAGTGTGCATAAACAGTATTTTTAAGAACATATTGACATCTACATCATAGTATTTTTAAAACTAGTAATTTTTGAACAATTTTAATATATTTATATACTCCTTGTTTTAATTCTTGTTTTAAATAATTTAAAATACATAATATAACAGGTGACCTGAAAAGTTCGTAGGCTGACACATAAATTGCGCTACTAGTATGAAATCGATATGATTTTCAGTTAGCCCTAACCTTAAAAAGACACGTGTATAAATTTGACAGCTGTCATACTATTAGTTTTGAAAAAATGGTTAAAAAGGAATTTCGTCTGTTAATAAAGCATTACTTTTTGGCAAAAAAAATCCTATTAAAGCCAAGGCTTAGCTTGACAAACCTTATTCGGAGTTTGCAACAGGAAAATCAACCGTTGAGAAGTGGTTTGCTAAGTTTAAACGAGGCGAAATGAGCAACAAGGGCGATGCACACAGTGGACGCCCCAAAGAGGCTGTTATCGACGAAAGCATCAAAAAAGTCCAAAAAATTTCGGATAACACCCTAAAGTGAAGTTGATTGAGACACTAAAGATATCAAAGGAACGAGTTGGACATATCGTGAATGAATATTTAGGTATGTGAAAGCTCTGTTCAAAGAGGGTGCCGCGCGGGCTCACAATCGACCAAAAATAACAACCAATTGATGATTCTGAGCAGTGTTTTGCGAATTTTTGCGTCGATACGTGACAATGGATGGAACATGTCTCCATCATTTCACGCCGGAGTCCAACCGACAGTCAGCCGAATGGACTACGAAAAACCACAAACAGCGACTATTAAATAGCGTTATTGGAACGTTTGAAGGACGAAATCGCGGAAAAATGGTCCCAAGAAGAAGAAAGTGCTGTTTTATCAGGACAACGCACCGTGGCTTCGAATTGCTTCCGCTTCCACGGTGTTCTCCAGATCTGGCCCCCAGCGATTTTTTCCTATTCTTAGACCTCAAGGGAATGCTTGCTGGACAGAAAATTTGTGCTGATGAAGGTTAATCGCCGAAACAGAGGCCTATTTTGAGGCAAAGACAAATCGTGTTATAAAAATGATATCGAAAAATTGTATGACCCCTATAGTCGTTGTATCGCCCTCTAAGGCAACTATATTGAATAATAAAACCGGCCCAACTGTTATGTAAATAGTGTGGCGAATATAATTTATCTAGAGTACAAAACTGATATTTTTTGTACCTATGTAAACTAAGGTTTTTAATCTTATTTTGGGTTATACTACATCCTACTAAAATTTATATTATACACGTCAAAAAATTTATTTGCGGACCCATATTCATTAAAAAGTTTCTTTATATTTTAATTTATACCATAAAATTGTGATTATCAGATAATTTGACATTTCTATATATATAAAAAAATAATTAAAAATTATTTAATTTAAATTATAATTTCATAAATCATTTGCATTTTGATTACTTTTATTTTTTAGTATTTTATTACATTTTAATTACTATTTCACTAATAAAACATACTTATAACAATGAAATATAGTTATTTTCTCAATTATGTTCAATCATAATCATAAATAATTGTAGATCATTGATCAAATTAAATAGGCGCATTAACAAAGAGATGTTTAGGCATTCTCATACTTAGCATTGTTAATAATGCCTAATGAGATAATTTAAGATCTGATTTATTAAGTTTCAAACTGTACAACAGATGTATATCGTAGTCATTTTTATTATACTTTTAATAAATGATTTAATAATTAATGTGAAATATTACAATGAGTTTTTTTTATACTCTATTAATCCCACTGCAATTAATAAATACGTAAATGTTTTTGAATGTATGAAACGCAAATCCAATATTAATGCTTTTAACATCAGAAGTGATCTTTAGCCATTATTTCAATAGACGAATAAATCAATACAATTATCATTCAATTTTCATAAATAAACAGGCGCTGATTTACAATTGACATCTCAATAACACTCTTCATAACGATAATTCCGCTTCAGATCGTAAATAATCGAGTTTGTAGGCTGCATCACGTAGGAATTTTGCAGATTTATTGGCAAATTCCAGTTTACAATTCCGCCAATACTTGTTTGTAATAATTCAACAATTAATCATTGCTAATTTATGAGGGTGGAATTGGAAAAACAACAGGTGCACAATGAAATAAACGTCAATTTTGGACCAACTGTATAAAAAGCATTCAAGCGACGACAATAACTGTGTAGATGTGGTGGTAAACGTCCGCGAAAATGGATGTAGCAAGTCAACTTAACAGTCCGACGTAATATTTCAATGGTGATACATTACGTCGCGAACCGACACAAACAATTAGGTGCGCGGGGCGAAATTTTAATTATTTTTAAATGTGCCCACGTTTTCGAAACGCGACATGAAGACATTAGCGGATCCATTTGGCATTCGGACTCGCCCCGACATTAATCACCGGTCGCAACGACTTGCATTAGTTGTGGATAATTTATCGTTCGAAATTCACACAAAACAATGATATGTATTAATTGTTTCGAACGATCGAGGATCGATAAATCAGTGAGGAAATTATCTCATTAACGGGCGTTTAGGCCGCCAATAACGAAATTGGTTTTTATTAATGTCTTTGATATGATGAGAGCGGGCGGCGCATAAATCAGCCGGGTTCCGTCTTAATTAACCGCGATAATAATTCACGTTTCGAAAACAAAAACTAAAATAAAATGAGCCGTTCAAAACGGTCAGCGTCGTCGATTAACGTACCATGCGTGCGGGGGGAGAACAGCGTGTGTCCGGGTCCGTTTTCCCATTTGTTTCGCCGCCACGTTTTGTCCCGGTAATTTCGTAATTTTCCGGTCCGTCATTGTTCTCGGACGTCCCGTCGATTTCACACTAATCGTGCTTAATCGATACACCACCCCACAAAACCAGACTTAAAACGTAAAAAGAACATTTTCATTTTCTATTTAAAAATTAACTTTGATGGAATAAATTTATGCAGGAGTGAATTATAATGTGTAAGAGATAATTAAACAACCGTTATCCGTACATAAACATTTTCCATAAATGGTTCATTCATTTTTCCTCGATCGGATCGAATTTATCGACTTTGAATATTCATGAGCGACTCAGCTGAAAAACGCCATGTTTATTAATTAACGGTTTTATTGTAAAACATTGGTCCGGTCAACTGGTTAAAGGTTAAACTGACATAAACAGGTGGTTAATGCAATGTTTATATGCGGGAATCCGTTAATAATGTCTGCAAAGTCTCCAAAGAGGGATTGTGCATTGTATAAAGTTGCATTTGCACTGTGAATGGTGTTACATTTATGTATAGTATCGTTTCATCTATTTCTATATTAAGAAGTGGTCAACCACTACTAGATAGCTGATAGATGTAAATTGTACAATGTACAAAAAAGAATAATGATTCAATTGTTTACTTTAAGGAAGTGGCCTATTACATATGTATTTATAATGACAACTGAATGTTTAAAAAATATTTATTAATGGTGGAGTAAATTACTGAAAACAAAATTAAATTAAGTAATTTTCGATTTGTTAATAAGTTTTAAAAGTTTTATAATTAATTCAAAATATCAGAAAAACCAAAAATATATAAAAATTATTTAAACGTCATAAACACCTGATAAAAATAATATTTTTTATAAAAAACTTTCAAAATATTGATAGTTTATAAATAAATGACAATAACTTAAATATAAATAAAATTTTAATAATAAAAAAAAGGATTTAAGAATAAGAAGAAAACTAATAATCCTCATTTTGTTGAAAAAATATTAATTTTCTTATGTTTTTTTTTTTTTTAATTTGAAATGCTGAAATTCATAAATTAAAAAAAAAAAGAAAAATATAAAAATTAGTTAAATGTTACAAACGTCTGAAAAAAAACTATTTTTGATAAACAAATTCTTGGAAATGCTAACGAAAATTTATAATGATAAATGAAGATTTATTAGTGATAATGATGTAAAATTTTAATTTATCTATGATTTCTGAACTTGACACGCTAAAACTCAAAAATTAAGAAATATAAAAATTTAAAGGTGAAGGCTTTATTGGTCGACACTGTTTTCTGTTGAACATTTGCTAAAAAATATTTTTATCAAAAAATTCCTGTAAATATTAGTTACAATCAACAAATAACAATATTTTTAATAAGAGGATTTAAGAATTAATTTTTCTAAGATTTTTTTCAAAACTCAAAAATTAAGAAAAAGAAAAAAATAGATATTATTTAAAATGTACAATCCCTAACAAAAATTATTTTAATTTATATAAATATTAAAGAATGTTTATGACAATAAACAAATTCTTAAATGATTCAAATTTAACATAAAGATTATCAAAAATATATAACATAATTTAAATGTTAAAATAGTAATTTTCGTTTGATGATAAAATTTTAATTTCTTTATAATTTATAAATTTGTTAAGTCCAGAAAATATGAAAAATAAAGATATATAAAAATCATAAAAATATAAATTCGTTTGTTGATAAAATTTTAATATTCCTATGATACATACATTTATTATAAACACACTATCGTTAACTCAAACCAATAATTTGATGACAATTCGAAGGGGAAGTCCCTAGCTACAAACCGGAGCATTTTAGATACTCAGGAGTAATTTTGGTCCAGTCTTTTTTGGACGGTGATTGGTGATATGGTGAACAAGATATATTTACGAATGAAATTGAAATGAAAAATAAATAAGAAAAAATATTTAAATAAATATATAAATTAAGATTAAAATCTAAAAAAAGTGTATTTAATATCGTGTAATAAAATAATACGAGATCATTTAGTTGCAGCTGTAATAACAAGATAATAAACAAACTTAAGACCAAGTTGAAATGTTAATTTAATCGCCCTTAAACCAATTTTCTGGTAGTTGATGTCAACATTTACGACATTTCCCAAAGCTCGAATAGATAGTTAACATCGAACCATTTATCCCCATTTAACGATCGGCTACTTGATCCAGCATCAAAGGTGGAATAGCACCAACGATCGCGGTTATTAAAAGTAACAAGGAAGAGATAACGATCTCTACTCTGATTAACTGGCCAATGAAGATATCGGATCTTTCAGTCGGCTTAAACCTCAACAGTTCATTTTCTCTTCTCGCTCTCTCATTAATTGGATCATTGTGTCTTAATTGATATCAAAAGTTTTGTAATATTTCAATGATGTACATTTTTCATTATTTTATTTTTACAATTTGGTCCAGTCAAAAATGAAATTTAGATCGTGGTGCCGATTAGACGAAACAAATGCACAAAACATCAGCAGGTGGTTGAATGTCAATCACAGTTTTACTAGAGGGTTCAACGCGTGACCCCGTCCAATTCATCAACCTGTCTTTGGGTTTAATTGCGTTTAAACAACGCACATAAAAATGCTGAGAACATGTTAAAAGGACCGAGTCAAAACCAAAATAATAAAATACTTTTTACAACGCACTTTATAAGATTTTTTTTTTTAATTGAAACGCTCATGATTTATTATACGAATTGAATGAGGAAATTCGATCTAGTCACTAATTGATTTTCAGTCAATTGCGTGTTGAAATCGAATTTAAATTCCATTAATCAATATTAATGATAATTATGATACGTTTTTTATTTTAATTTAGTACCGTTCTCTTTGATTGTGCCCACAACTGGCGTTATTTATGAGTTTTATACACATGTGTTGTTCGCTTTGATTTAAAACTTCCTCAGCGACTTTAATTTGAATGTATAAATCGTCATTAAAAAACGATATACATAAAAATAAATTGATCATGTTGCTTTGATCAGAGCAATCGATATTCTGATGCAACAACTGATACTGGTAACAGAATATTTTTGATTTTCTGTGTAGTAAATGTTCAAAGTTGGAATAGGAGCGTTGAAAGATGTTGTTTGTAATGCTGGAGCAAAGTTTGTTGTTATTCATTAACCTGCACAATAAATTTCACATCGGAGTGGAACATTCAGTTGTTGTGCACACGCAAGAACAAATCGTGTCCGTTCGCCGAAGTCAATAATAATTAATAATTAAGAGCCGCGGGTCGGAAAAAGCGAGGGCAGACTTGAGACGAGCACGGGTGAGTTATTAGACGTTCATCTCGATGCCCGGAGCCACCGCCGCTCAAATAAATAACCGGCCGCGTCCGTTTCGAGGCGGCGCGCGTAAAAATTTTAATAAGTGAAATCGTGTCGAAATTAACGGTGCACGTCATCGGTAAAAATCCTCTACGAACTTGAAACAAACGTGTGATTGAAATTTTTTTTTTTTTTGCGAGTCGTCCGGAGCCATGAATGAAGAGCCATTGTTCTCTCGTTGGCGAGGAAGGAAGAGTGGTGAAGAGTGTCCGGCCCACGTGGTATGATTCAACGTTTTCAGGTGTGATCGTTCGTTCGTTCGGTTCATTAATAAAAAGCCACGCTGAACAGAACAACGAGCATCCATGTTCCCGTCGGGTCCGCGAAACGCCGGAGCCGTTGATTAACTTTACTATAATAGGAAGAAACGGGGCGCGGCCGCGACTGCGACGCAGACGGAAGACCTTAATCACCCGCGATCCCTACCATCGATTTTTCGACCTGGAAACTCTCCAGAAATGATTTTCAGCTGTCGAAACTTTGTTGCAGGACGAGATTATTTGAATTATGAGAAAAATTTATTTATGATACCTTACTATAGATTACACCATTTTTGAAAACAAACAAATCAATTTGCATTGTTAATTTTAATTTCAGAAAATTTATCTTACTTTTTTTATTAATTTAATATTTTTCTCATTCATTTAATTTATACCAGTTCTTTTAATATTTTTTTAACATTTTTTTCATGTTTTGTTTTACTGGTACTTTGTAACTGAATAAATTATCGATTAAAAATTTAAAACTTGGAACATATTTGTTGTTGAAAATATGTAATTGTACAGAATCGTTAAAATTTTCATCCAATTTGATATTTATACAACTATCTGCTATTTTTATCTGATGGAAACAAATTGAATACCGTTGACCTTGTAATTTAATCATCTCTCCAAAGAAATATAATATTATAAACTTCAATCAAGATTTCACTAACGATGGACGTTACAAATTTTATATACAGAATCAGTGGTTTATAAAGAACTAAAAGACATGAAAACAATCTGAAATTTTAGTTGTAGTTGATGATTTTATAAAAATGTTCCCATTGTGCTGACATTAAGACTGATTTCTTAAAATTGAAACTAATAAATATTTTTGTATAGATTAATTATTATTATTTTTTAAAATGTCTAATATATTTTTTTATTTAAGGAACATAATTAAATATTACAATAGAAAAGAAAAAAATAAATATATTAAAAATCAGCTGCTAATTATTTGGTTAGTTATATAAAAAAAGACACTATTTAGGAGCTCCAACAACAGCAGACATAAGAAAAAACAAAAACGTAGATGGCACTAGTATGACAAGTTAAGGACATAACTACCAAAGTAAATTCTCAAATTTTCTTGGCAACGAATAGTGTAGAAAATTTTGTGGAAAAAAATTGAGTTACATTTTGAAAAACCCATTGAAAATATTAAATCACGATACTAATTTGTAATAAGAGCAAAATTATAAAAAGAAAATATAGTTAAAAAATTGATTAGAAACAAAATAAGAAACAAAAGATAAGATAAATTTTCATTCAATATTTTCAAAAGTCACGAACTTTGATGGTTTTTGCCATAAGGGACTGAAAAAAAAAATGGAAAAATGGAACCAATTTTTCAGTGTCGGAAGTTAAATAAAAAATAATCGTTTTTTTGCCTACCCTATAATATACATGAATATAACAATAATACTAATTTAAATAACTTGCTACAATTATGGCCAACACTGTACTTAAATTAAAATGACAAACGAAACCTCTTGTCAAAATTATTATACATATTATGTTTCATAACTTATCCGAAATATTTTAACCAGATATGCACTTCAAAATAATAAGTCGATTTCTTAAAAAAAATTCTCATAAATGTCCAACAGAAAACGAGATAAAAATGTTAAAGTTTATAACTAACCTTTCTATACAAAAGCTGTTTAAAGCTTTCTCCATTGACTTACAAGCAAACTTGTAAATTTGTATCGATTTATACAAAGAGGGATATGTACATACATGGACATATGGATAATAGAAAATGGATATACACACAGATATCTGTGTGCACAGTGTGTACATATACAGACATACACATATACAGATTTAATCTTCGTAAAGCAGTCTTTTGGCAAACAAGTGTAATAAATATGTTATACTAAAAAATTCAACGTATCTTTGTATATATTTTATTGAATTTATTTCAATACTAAAATACTTAAAATATAATACAAAAATTAGAATTTCTTAATAATATAACTAATTGATATTTCATTTTTTATTATTTTTTGTTTATTTTTATTATTAATGCAAAAACTATTATTTAATAATAATAATAATAAACTAATAATTATAAATCTCATTTAGTTAGATATTCATCACCAGCCGACAAATTTCAAGTATAAAACCTAATAACAGTGGAGACTTGAACGTCGGATGAGACATCAAACCTGAAACACAATTAGAAACAAAACAGACAGTTCAACATAGGATAAATGTCGCGTATAAATGATATGTAAATAAATGCGTTTCGTTTCATTCATTCACAAATCCCACTTTTCAATGACGAATTCGTAGAGTTTGAGCAACGGCTGCCAACGCGAAACGCAAACGTTCAAGAACGCAACGACTATCTATGAATGAATCTGAATCTGTGTTGCAACCTCGGGCTTTTCCCCGTTTTAAAATATTATATTATTGTCCAACCTTCTGAGCAAATTGAGATTTCGGTTTTTTTCCAAAATAAAATAGGTTTCGGGCGTATCGAAAGTCGAGTTGCGTCACTTCGTTGATGTTAATTGGTTTCTGTTTTAATTAATTCAATGCAATTATGACAGTGTGCAAAAGTTCACTGCTAAGCTGTTCATTGCCTATTATAGTTTGTAATTAATACAGCTACTTTGTAATGTTAATGTAATTTACTCAATTAATTTTTGACACGTTGCAAACAAAACTTGGACAGTTCCATTATTTCTCATTGTCAAACGGACAATTTAATTTATTAAATAAACAAAATATTTCATAACATTAACAGTCGAAATAAATCCTTAAAAGTGGCACGGAGCTTTCATATTAAATAGTTTTACGATAACCCGTGGTGAAACTGGTTACGTAAGTACGAAAACCGCAGTTTCCTCGATGCAAACAAAAGGCGCCGTTCGCAATAAATAATCAACGTTTATGGAGATTTGACTAATCGAAGGCGCCACACGAGATTACTCAAAATTTCACAATTCGACGTACAAGAAAACCGAGTGATCGCGCCCACGCGGACCTGAATAATAACGTATAATTGGCTGGTGTTTCTTGCGGTTTCGTTTAAAACAATACGACTTTTTTCGGACCATCTGTTTCGTCTAATTATTCAAATAATATCCGGTGTGTTGCCAAACGCGTTTCAGAACCTGGAACCGATGTGGAGTAAATAAAAATATCATGTTTATGAATAAAACCCACGTATTATTAACCGAGGTCGTGTAAAATGTTAATGAAACGTGTGCAATCTGTTAAAATGTTGAATGCGAGAACTTTTACCCGAGACCGGAATACTAATTTCAGATAAACGGCAGCGGAAAACGCCATACGATTTATTGACAAGTATTTCCATCGAGAAAAACTAAGAATTTTCTTCCAACATGATTATTTTTCATTTAAAAACAAAAATAAAATACAATTGATACAATAGAATATTAATATTAATATTTAAACAGGGTTGCATTAAGTCATGACAAAAACTAAAAATGTCACGAATACAATTTATGTGGGTACTCGATACAATTTTTAAACCAGATACCGGATCTCGAACGCCAAATACCATATTTGATGACTTTTTTGTACCCAATTATACTAAAAATAGAACAATAATTAAAATAGTTTCACATTTTAATAATATAAATGAGCCATTTTAAGAATAATTTATGCAGTAACTTCCGTAAGAGGGAATTTGTATTTTTTATAAAATATGTTTTTGTTATATCACATTCTCTAAATACAATATTTTAATAAGTAGTTTTAAATTTTTAAAATTATCTCAATTTATTTTTATAAATAAAGTGGACATCACTTGTTTTGAAAATAATCTGAGCCCTTCTATAAAGTTAATTAAAATATTAAATATTACCTTTCACAACTATACTGAAAAATCTCTATAATTATGTCATTATTGAAACGAATACTTATTTTTCAGGGTTTGAGCAATAGTATTTTTTAACAAAGTGTTTAACACAAAAAAAAACATTTTCTTGTCAAGTAAAGGCACATAATTCAACTCATTTATACCCTACGATCAGTTAGATAACCTTTGTTTCTATTTTTTAATCAAACAACACAAAATCACTCAAATTTAAATTATTATATGGTTTATTTTCCCATTAAAATATTATGTAAATGAATAATCAATAGGAAGGTTGTTAGTTTAATTTTTTTTTATCTTTGTGATATTATTAATTTTTTAAATTGATCTTTATAAATCATTCAAATTTAATATTGTAATTTATATATAATTTATATAATTGTCCGGAAAAAAGATTTTGGCCAAATAATGGAGATTGTCGACCACATTTATGATATTATTGATGAAAGTGGCACTGCAGTTATTTTACATCACTAAGTCTTTATTTAATCGAATTGGTGTCAAAAAATTTGATGGAATTATCAAGATATTCGAAATATCGAAATTCCAATTATTAAGTAAATATTTCACTTAATTATAAACTAATTTCATTCGTGTTATCAAAAGTTCGATAGTAATTTATTGAGGAATTATATATGTTTATGTAATCTTTGAAATAATTTTTCAAGATTCCAAAAAGTTCAACAGTAAGTTATTAAAGCAAAGAACATCAAAATAATTTAAGGAGAACATTTTATTAAGAAATAAATCATCTATTTGTTGGAATACAAGATATAAAAGAATAATTTATTCCCCGCATTAAAAAATGTTGAAAATTCGTTCGTTGACATTTCACAACCGTAAATTCACGAGAGAATTCTAATCGAAAAAACTGACGGCGAAACAATTTGCGTGCGACCTTCGTGTTCGCACACACCGACAGCACGACGACGAAACAGTTTTCCACCGCTCGGAAAAACAACAGTCGATACGTATCGATAACCATAAATTAATTTCAATGTAAAACAATCGTGTTAACAGGCATTTTTTTTCCAGCTACCAGTGTCCTAATTAGGCGCCAATAAAATTTCGCCCACGCGTTCGCAATAACGTTGCCCGCTAGTTCACCTGATTTATGTCCGGTCGGGGTCGATCATTTTCTGAGTGCGAACAACAAGGGATACTGTTTTCGCGCTGTGCCACAATGATATTATAAATTCGAACGTATTTATCGCCTGTTGTAAAATACACAGGAACATCGAGAAATAAATAATCTTAAATTTTACACTCGTGTTTTTTTGTTTTTTGTGTTTTTTTGGTCTGTCAAGGCATTGAAAATTAATTACAAGTATCGAAAGTGATTAATTATGTTTAGACGCAGTGGATAAATGGTGCTTGTAATAAGATCACAGACTTCGATAAAAAACAAAATTAAACTAGTAATTGCTTATCAAGAATATTCTTAATCGAAGCGACTTTGACAAACATAAAAAAATAATTTGTTTGTGTTGAAATAAGTTAAAAAGTTTTTCAAATTTTTATTCAATTTTAATATTCAATGATATCGCTACTAATTGAAATATAACAAAGAGAATATTTTAAAAATTTTGTTGCAAGGAAAACATTAATCAAACGTCCTCATACAAAAACCCACACATTATAAAAGTGGGAGATTTTAAAGTTCGAAAAATGTAAAAATAGTCAAAAATAATTGAAGAATTAAACTACTTTAGAAATATTTCTTATAACGTTTCAATATTTTAAAATTTAAAAATCAAAAAATATAATACATTGATTAAGATTATTTGACAAGTATAATAAAATAGTTTAAGATTTTAAAATTTTTACTCATTAATTATTCATATTACACCCTTTTTAATATTCAATAAAATTAATACAAATTGAAATATAATAAATATTGTTATTTGAAATTAATTAATCGTCATCATACAATACAAAAACATACATAAAATTATGAGAAATAAAAATTAGGATAACAGACTATAATTTGAAGGTTTAAATTACATTAGACAATTTTCAATATTTTAAAATATAAATAAATTTGAAAAATTAAGATAAATAAAAAACATAAACATTATAAAATAATATGTTGAAATAGAAGTTTTTCCAATTTATATTAATTAAAATATTAATTTTATTATTCTAATATTCAATGAAATCAATACAAATTGAATACAAAAATACAAAAAAATTGTTACAAGGATAAATTTAATTAAGCGTCCTCATACAGAAACCCACACAATATAAAAGTTAGAGAATTTTCCCGTTCCATTTTAATTTTGTTTGACGGTGATGAAAAATTAATTTTCATTACGTCTCGGAAAATTGCGAAAACTTCTTAAAGAATGATTTTCCATTAGAAGCAACTGTTGCTATTGTGGCTGTTTTTTCTTTTTGTTACCGTCATTTATACGACGCCCACGCTAGAAACGTAAAATTTCAGTGAATGAATCGAATTATGCAAAGCAATTCAGCAACACAGTGGCGTATCTTAAGAGGAAAACGGTGCAGTCAATTTTTCTATTTCTAAAAATTTAGTAAATACCAAAAATGAATAGTCAAATAAAAAATTTACTTCATATGCAGCAATAAAAATGGATAATATATTTCTTCATAAAAATATTCGAATAATATATTAAAGTACAAAAATTAATTTTCTACAATTATTAATAATTTGTAAAAATTTCAATAATTCAATAAAAATTGTAAAAATAAATTTTAATATATTTAAAAAAAACATTTTATTAATTGACAAAAAAGGTATGTTAAACATACTGTAATATTCATAATTAAATATTTTCAATGATTTAATAACATTATTACACAAAATAAGTTGCAGGTGTGACGCCCGTGTCCCGTCGCGATCGGAATCATGAATGGAGCTTGCACCGACGGCGTCGGCCGAGCGTCGGGACGCGCGTGGGCGACGTCGATCGAGGTTGGGGCATCCACCTCGTATGAACTTTGACCCGCGCCGTATGCACGCTCCCCGATCGCGAAACAAATCCGTTTTGTGGAAAAGTGCAAGGGGACGCAAAATTGGAAAGTGGCTCGCGTCGTCCGAAGGCTGTCTAGTCGGTTTCATTCATGGTTTCGTTTGGAAAAGTTTCGCGTTGGCCGAGTGACAAGCCACGGGTGTGTTTCGCAATTTCCGGCTCGTGCCGTTTCTTCCCACTTCTCTTCAGCTCTTCCCGCATCCTTGCCTTCACTGAATTAACAGTCGGTAATTGCATGCTTATAAAATTTAAGTATTTTTTCATTGTGGTCCTAATTTTAGGTATATTAATTATAAATCAACTACTGTTTTATTAATAGGGATTTTTAAAATTCCTTAGTTCTAGTTAATTACCTCAGTGGATCTTGTCCTTTTTATAATTACATCGATTTTTCTTCTGCCCGCTACAAAACAGATTCTGATATAAAAATCATTTAGATAAAATTGTTACGTAACAATTTAAATGTTTGAAACGCTTTACGACGTACCCAATCCGAAAACCCGTAAACTAATAAACTTTATTGTCGGGCCATTTACATAAAATTAAACAAACAGTCCACATCCATAATAAATCGCCATTATAAATGTTAAAATTTCGGGAATCTTAATTAAACATTAACTCGAAATTTATTTTATCTAACGGCCAATTTATTACGTTATAAAATTTTCGGAGGCAATTAACTCGGACACGAGCTTAAAGTGCTTTCGAAACTTTTTTTTAATAATCCAAATTAACTTGTATAAATATTTTCCGAGGCCTAATTTGAATTAAAATGGACTGGGCAAACGGCATTTGATTGCCCACCGATATTTTCGGAAGCCAACTACTGATTACTTTCGAAAATTTCGTCCCGTCCCATCAATCAACACCGCTGTTATTTTCTGGTAATAAATCACCGTTTTTAATTAGATGCCTTGTTTGAAAAGTGACTTATTACATTAACACCACGGACTATTTACCCGCTGGTTAAAATTTTAAACCTCCAGAAAACATAAAGTTAAACACCTCCGGTAGTTTACTTTCGGATTTAATTTAAAAATGAATTAAAAACGTGATGAGTTCAGTTCGAACGTTACGATTTACGTTTTTGTTTAATAATTATTATTACAAAAGTAACGAGACGCATTCGAGGTCTCCTTTTCGGTGCCCGGGGGACAAACGCGATAACATCTCGTCGAGGAGACACAAAACGGACTAATATTGTAATTTATATGGACGGACATGCAACAAGTGTCCAATTAGTTCTTTTCATTCCACCGAAGAAGTATGATTTCTTTTGAGCACTTTTCTGGTTCGTGAACTGTTTTCTTTTATTCGTTCGTTTCATTTTGTTCTGTTTTAATATGTCTGTAAACTTTGTCTTAACAATTTCACACCCTTTTGTTTAGTTCTGAATAATGAAATACAAAAATTTGAAAAAAATAAGAAAATGTTTCTCATATAAAGTTTAATTGGTTTGTTACAATTTGATAAATTAAAAATATTAAAATCATAAAAATTGTATAAACAAATAAAATTATTATACTATTCAAAATTGAACAAGTTTTAATAATTAAATTTTTAAAGTTTAGTATTTAAATTTATAAAATTTTAAAATTTATTATTTAAATTTTTAAAATTTTAAATTTAAAGTTTTTATAAATAAATTTTTAAAATTTATTATTTAAAATTATAAAATTTAATATTTAAATTTTTAAAATTTAGTATTTAAATTTTTAAATTTTAAAATTTAAAGTTTTAATAATTAAATTTTTAAAATTTAGTATTTAAATTTTTAAAATTTAGTATTTAAATTTTTAAATTTTAAAATTTAAAGTTTTAATAATTAAATTTTTAAAATTTAGTATTTAAATTTTTAAAATTTTAAATTTAAACTTTTAATAAATAAATTTTTAATATTTATTATTTAAATTTATAAAATTTAATATTTAAATTTTTAAAATTTAATATTTAAATTTTTAAAATTTTAAATTTAAAGTTTTAATAAATAAATTTTTAAAATTTATTATTTAAATTTATAACATTTAATATTTAAATTTTTAAAATTTAGTATTTAAATTTTTAAATTTTAAATTTAAAGTTTTAATAATTAAATTTTTAAAATTTAATATTTAAATTTATAAAATTTAATATTTAAATTTTTAAAATATAGTATTTAAATTTTTCTGGTTCGTGAACTGTTTTCTTTTATTCGTTCGTTTCATTTTGTTCTGTTTTAATATGTCTGTAAACTTTGTCTTAACAATTTCACACCCTTTTGTTTAGTTCTGAATAATGAAATACAAAAATTGAAAAAAATAAGAAAATGTTTCTCATATAAAGTTTAATTGGTTTGTTACAATTTGATAAATTAAAAATATTAAAATCATAAAAATTGTATAAACAAATAAAATTATTATACTAGTCAAAATTGAACAAATTATAATAATAATCAAAAATTAAAAAAATTTAAGAAATATCCATTCATTATGTATAGTAATTTTTTAAAAAATATTCAAAATTTGGGGAAATAATTCAAAATCTTTAAACTAATAAATTTTTAAATTTATAAATATTTTTAAAAGTTCACTACTATAAAAAATCCTTGAAATGCAACAAATTTAAAAATTAAACATATTCCGTATAGTAAAAAAATAAAATTTAAAAAACTACAAGAATACTCAAAACTTTATTCATTGAAGAATTAAAATTACTATGGAGTTATTTATTTAAAGATTCAATATTTATAAATTAGAAGAAATAATCAAAAATAAACAAATTTTGTAGAAATCGTTAAAATTAGTTAATGAACAAAAAGTAAAATAAAATTTAGAAAATTTGAAAAAATAAACGTGATTCAAAATTAAACAAAATTTGGGAAGTTTTATACAATTTTAATATTCAGTGATATCACCACTTAAAATTATAATATAAAAAATAGAATATTTTAAAAAGTTTGTCCCTCCTCATAAAAATACCCACACAATATAAAAGTGGGAGATTTTAAATTTAGAAAACTGCAAAAATAGTCAAAAATAATTGAAGGGTTAAATTACATTAAAATATTTATTTTAAGTTCCAATTTTTTAAAATTTAAATGAATATCTTAAAGATCAATTTAAAAAAATAAAATAATTTGATTATTTCACAAGTATAATAAAATAACTCCTTTAAGATTTTCAAATTTTTTCTCATTAATTATTAATTATTAATCTTTAAAATGCATCAATTTGATTATCAATGAAAATTATTAAAAAAAAGAACAGAAAAACAAAAACAGTAAAAATAATAACTTCAGATGAAAGATTAAATTACTTCAGAGATATTTATTTGAAATTTTTAATATTTTTAAAGTTAAATAAATATTTTAAAAATTTAAAAAAATGGGAAAATTTGAACAAATGGGAGAAAATGAAAACGAATATAAAAATGTAAAAAAATCATATTAAATAAAGTATACTATAGTCAATACTATTAATTGAAGGATTAAATTAATAGGAATAAAAAACAAAAATAAAAACAATATTTAGAAGGCTTCCGTTTATTGATTGAAAAATTAATAATTAAAAAATTTAATTTATAAAACTAAAAATAGTCAAAACTTTTACTAATTGAAGGATAAAATTAGAATGATAAATTAAAAAACTAAAAAATAATATTAAATTAACCAATTCAATTATGAAAAATAAAAAATTCCTAATTAAATTAAAATAATAATAATAAGAATATTAGAAAGGATAGATGATTAGATCAAAAGTTATATTTAAGTTCACTTTTTTCCGTACTTTTCAAACTTTTATCTTTTTTTGTCACTTATTGAACGTAGAACATTAAAAAAAGAAATGCTCATCAAAAGAAAATTAAAGGAGAAATTGTTGGTGTGGCCGAGTTGCCGTCACATAATATTATTCATCCGCATTGCCATATAAAGAAGAAAAGAGAATAATTAGAAATTTATGATCGCGAGATTCAAAGGCGCACGGAGACATTGTTGAAGCGACCATTATTATTTACGATTGTGTAAATAAATAATGGAGACATCTGCATGAATACGAATATAGTCACAACAAAAGTCGCGATGATTAATACGGCACAGTTATTTGTTTTTTTCATTCCTTCACTTCTTTTTCCTCTCTTTCGGTTAATTTTAAGACGTAGAGCGTTTTCTTATTTACGTTCTGATTATACATTCAATGCGGTAATTTATAATAGTCACCTTATTTACATCCCATTACAACAAGAGTCGATCTTTATCGGACATCCATTCGGACTAGCATTGTTATTGATTTATAATTTTCTTAATCGTATGGGATTTATTTGAACGTGGTTGCATGTAATGAACAAAACGCGACCCTGACATTTAACTTCTTCCATCAGTGCCCGTCCAAACAATGGACGTTTACTTTGATTTAAATTAATAATTCTGACGCGTTGCAAAAATGAATAAATCACCGACTTTCTCCAAACGACCATAAAAGTGGACGCGTCCTCATTATAACCTCCCAACGTTTAATCTGTGTGATCTTGAAAATTAATTAAATACATATAAATTAGCGTGCGTCACAATAAACAACAATAAAAGCGGTGAGTACCGGGAATTTGGTGCGATTAACATTTTTAACAACAATCAAGATAATGATGATGTACGCATCTTGGCGAGATATTAGCCGGTACAAGCGTGCCCCCGAAAATTATCTCTCGCATCGGTTAAATTAATTCCTAGAACAAGATTTACATCCGCGATTACACATTTCAATACAAATCCGAATTTAATTCGCCGCGTCCCCGTCTGATTCGTCGGATAAACCGAACAACAACATAAATAATAAATAATAATAATCGCGATAAAAATTATTACACGCAACAAACTCGAAGGGAGAGAATTAATTGAAATCGTATAATTTTATGTACGGTTATTATTAAAAACATTAACGGTACAAAACGGGAGGCATTAAAACGCTTTATCGGCGGGATCTAATAATCCCCCGGTTAATTTTAACTACCCGTAAGGTCGAAATAGATTCCGATCTGAATTACGGCCCTTCTTAAACTTCTTCGTGCTCATATTAATGTTGGATGCTTCTCGTTTTATTGCGCCGCCACTCCTGAATTTGCCGGATGCATATTTTTATTTCAAATTCTACTTGAACTTGAAGTTCAATTCTTTGGAGCCTGATTTTATGTGCTGATGAACAGATATAACATATATTGTTCCATAAATAATTTCAAACCGATAAATATTTGACACCTCTGCTTATAGTAAATAAGTCATTTTATAATAAAATTTCATTAAAAACAAACAATTTTTCATCTTTTTTTAAATGTATGAAATAAATTATTCTTTATATTAATTTGTTTATTTTAAAATAAATATAAATCTTTCAAATTTCAATTTCTTGAAGAGATTTTTTTTTAAACAAAAATGTTTTCCTTAAACTAGAGTGTTTAATTTAATATCAACTCTGGAAATAATATAACTTTACTCCAACCTATTAATCATTAAAATTTATTCAAAAATTCTCAAACTTAATGAAAAAATAACCCATAACATTTTTGTTTTTACTTCAATAATTTTTACTTTTTTTAATATTTAGTAAGTCGTCACCACTTCATTTTAAAAGATACTTCTCTAAAATTTAAATAAAAAATATGGCAAATGTTATCAAGATAAATAATCAAATGTTCTAAAAACTCCTTTAATTAGAAGAATATGAATGACGAATTTTTAGCACTTGTTTAATGTATGGAATGAAATTAATCTTTCATTTCTTTCAACAAATAGTACATTTTTTTATTTGTGATAAAACCCTGAAAACAAACAAAAATATCCTTAAGGACAATATTGTTTGAAGTAATAATTATTTTCTATAATCTTTAGTTAAAATTTCGTAAATGTTAAACTTTATTGTCTGTCTTTACCAACTTACTGATGAAATTTTTAGATTCCTAAAAGAACAAAATTTTTGATAACGACTCGATAGGTATGAGGAATTTTTAGATGGAATTCCTAATTATTTACTTACTGTTTGACGGACTTTGACGTCTGTTTAAAATTTAATTATTTAAAAATTGGCGAACTTCATGAAAAAATAGCCCATAACATTTTTGTTTTTACTTCGATAATTTTTACTTTCTTTAATATTTACTAAGTCACCACCACTTCGTTTTAAGAATACTTCACTAAAACTATATAAATATAAAATATGACATGTTATCAAGATAAATAATCAAATGTTCTAAAAACTCCTTTAATTAGAAGACTACGAAGGGACAAATTTTTAGCAGTTTTTTAATGTGTGGTATGAAATCATTCCTTTATTTTTTCCAATAAATAGTAGATTTTTTTATTTGTAATAAAACCCTGTAAAAAAATATCCTTAACGACAATATTGTTTGATTTCCTAATTTTTTACTCACTGTTTGATGGACTTTGATGTCTGTTTGTGTTCAGGAACAGAGAATTTACATTAGAATTGAGTTTAGTCTTCCTGACTGCTGAAGTAAAATATGTATAAAGTATAAATAAAAGGAAGCTCTTTATTTTGAAATTTATTGACTTCAATTCATTCCAAATGAATGTTAAAAAGTTTTATCCTCTCAAGTGAAGATTTTCATAAAGAATATGGTAAATATATAATAAACAATAAAATGTCTTAACTTTATTTGGTAATTTAAGAAGAATAGTTAAATTTTCTTAGAAGTCAGAGGTGTTACACCCTTCAGCAGTTACAAAAGCTTAATATGTGTGTCTTTCAGTAGATTAGTAATATTTTTTTCCATGCCTCTTCAGAGACACAATGCACAACTCCACTATTTGCCTACTCTGTACATTCATAATGATTTTGTAGTTTATTTGAGTACCCTAAGTCTTGATAAGTCGAACTTTTTTCTGACTGTACTTGATCTTTAAACGGAGACTTCAACGATCAATAAGAAGGCGAAACTTGATCATATTCAGTTAACATCATGCTATACACGTTCCATAACATCTGTTAACAAATATATAACAATTTATATATATATATATATATATATGACAGAGACTGTGGGTCATGTAAACACCGCAATAATACAGTGTAAAGTTGTAAATCACGCTGGAAACGAGGGCCGGGCGAAAAAAAGGATAGTTTTGCCTAGATAAATTAGATAAATGTGCAAATGATCTCGGACGGCCACAATGGAGCAATTAAACCGAACGAGTGTCGCACCGTCCAATATTTCACGTTTCGCTGCGGCACACGACGACAGCGCGGGATAAATCACGCCGTTTTTACAAACCGTTTATTATTTATTAAGTCGGACGGACAAGACGCGAGGCGCCAACAATATCTAGGGAAATTTCACAAAAATCTCGAGACAAACTCAACAAGAACAACACGGGACATTTATTCAATTTGTTACTTTTTAATCTTTTCGTCTGGCGAATGTGATTCAAGCATCTAAAAATAAGGTGGCCGAAAAGTGATTTATGACAACGGTCCTCATTTATGGTAAATGACGAACGAAACCACAAAAGACCATTAAACACCGTTTCGTGTATCGGGTTTCGTCCCATTCTCTTCGCGATGCTTTCTTTAAATATAAAAAAGATCGAGATTAGATTAGGCTTTTGTGAAAGAGGATCCAGAAATTTATATGTCATTGTGACCTTCCCGACAATGCGACGATGATATCGCACCTAACTGAATTATATTTTCTTTATTAATTCATTAATTTATTTATGAGTGTCGCGAGATTAGCATCTAATATGGCGCAATCTACATAAAAACGGGATAAATCTCCACTGTCCGCTTTCCGAATTGGGGAGTGTGCTATTGTCGTTTTTTATCAATGGACAATGCGTCGTCATAAATTATGACCACACATCATTTTTTATTTTAGTGTTTTGCCTTTACCAAAATTGATGCAAGCATAAAAATCACGGGGTCTTTAATCAAGCCTAATTCACGGTATAATAAATTCAAATGCCCCCCAAAAAAAACTGATTGCCGTATCGTGCGAGATGAAATTACGGGTCCCAGCGTCGTTTTCATCACCTTGTCGGTCGAAACGGCAATTTAAAATAATAAACCACGATAAACCAGTCGAATTGGTCGAAAAGACCAGTCGATTATTTCAACAACTCTTAAATCTGACGAACTGTTTATTTTTTCACTACGAATTACCGGGCTATTATTTAAAAACAAACGTCAAAGCGACATCACCGTAATGGGAAGATTATATGTAATTTTTCGAGACACCCAAATTATAAAACGTGATTGGTCATTAGTTTCGATTTATTCGTTTCAAACATGCACGCCCAACGCTCACGATTCATTTAACTGATTCGTTTTAATCACGTACATTCTTCCAAAATCCATCTAACGTTTGCGACCATATTATTTTAGTAATTAAAAGGATTGCTTTTGTTGTCGTGGCGCAAAATTTAATGGTACCAGTTCCCATAGTTTCGCCCTAATCGTCCATTGTTCGTAATTGGACTTAACGAACGGTAGAATCGAACATAGATGGACATCTATTATCTTAATTCCACTAATTCCGCCATCCGAAACAATGAGAATCGAATTGTTTAATCGCCGGATGTTGCTTTTTCACAAGGACTCAACGTTTTACATACGTGCCTAATTGTCTATCTTACAGGTGGAAGAATCTATAGAGGGAGTGTTCACCATATCATTCCCAAGTAATTGCTTAAAAATGTCTAATTGACAATGTTTTCAAACAGGTGGACGAAATTATACTGAATTAGTTAAATTACAGTAGTTCACAAATAGGACAATAATTCTGCTTTTATAATTCTCACTGCTATTTTCCTATACATTTTGAAACACTAAACCACATAAAAATTACATTTACAAGATTTACAAGACAATTTCGAAAACTTTTTTTTTTTCAATTTCCAGAGTTGTTTCGATATTTTTGAATAAAACTCGTGGAACGATTTGACTATACATCATGCAAATTAAAGATAAATGAATAAAAGATTTTAATAACTTAATATAGTCAGTTATTCAGGCAAACATCAATGCTGAAAAATCACACATCGTGCTGGGAGAAATAGAAATCACTTTGAATGTTGTTTATTTGAAAATGGTACTTACTTATCTTCAATTAATGCTAAAAATATTGAGGCTACTCAAAAAATTCAAAACTTTAGAAAAAAATAAAATTGTCAAAGTTTATAGGAAACCATACTGGATTGAAAGACAAAATGCCTGTAAACTAGTGTTATTGTCACTGTTTTACAAATTTAAAAGTTATTGTTAAGACAAATGGTGTACATTATGCGTTTAGTTCTTGGTCGTACGATCTATTCGATTTATTTTAATCAATTCACAATTAATGGACTCACAGCGCTCCCTAGATTTTCGATAAGGAAGCATATTAACTTCTAAATGAGAAGCAGCGGGATTGATTTGAATTTAAATGAATGATTGAATGCAGCAAAGTCTACCTCACTGACCATCTGATATTACTCGTACGTTAGTACGTTTTCTAATTTATCCATACGAGATTGAAAAATTTAAATTATTAATACTAATGAAAAAAATATTTCTCATATTAAATAGTTGAGAAAAATCGTATAATTAATTACAAAAGCTACCTGCACTAACTTAACGTCAATGTTGAACACGGCTCATTAACTCGGTCTAATTGCTTTTCAATTTGGATTTATGTTTTAATTTTACGACACGAAAAAAATTGCACCACTGAAGCAATGAATTAATCGTATTTTTTCGGTACGGTTAAAATCGTGATCGAGAGAGAAAACGACGAAACGTAAAGTGTCGATGAGCGAGCAATCGAACACCATCGTTTGATTACATATGTGAGCATTTTAAAAATAGTTATTAATTTAATTACAGAGCGGCACGATCATGTGTGTGTAAGCATCTCGGAAATTTGTGAGTGACATGCCTAAATACAGCAATTTAGAACTTTCATGATCCCTTCACTGTTATTAAACGTTTCTCAGACCGAAAATTTGTGTGTTTTCGAAATGTTCCATCAAATATTTTCGGCAACAGTTTTTTTTATTGTTGTGACGATAAATATAGATGGAAATATTAAACGTGTACAAGAGTTGAATTGTTTAGTCAATGGCTTCCTGTAGCAATAAACTATGTCGAGCAATTAATAAAACCGGGGCCCCGATAATTCATATTAGATTTCTAAGCCAACAAAACGGACGGTGAGACAGAAGGATGGAAATGGAAGGACCGACGGAATCTGGTTCATTAAAAAACGGGTACGAATGAACGATAAAACCGGGACCACAATGTACTATTAATTAATAATAATGAATTATGGTGCATGTTTCTCCACTAAAACTAAACTGATAAATTTATCCAATATGAATATTTATGCGGGACGGTTGCGGCCTTTTCTTACTACTCAAACGACAGTAGCGTGCCTCCACTAAATATTCTGTCACTTATTTTTTACGAAATTACATAAAATTAAAAATTTATTATTTATTATTTTCACAATAACTTTTTGTGTAATAATAACTTTGTAAGGAGGAATGTTGATTATAGTTATTTTACGATGTGAACGGAAAACAGTTGCCAATTAAATATGGTCCTAATTGCAATAGATAATGGACCATGAAACGTTGTTTACTATTTACTGCCCAGTTTTTCTGGTTTAATTGTTTAACAAACAATAAATGTCTGATTGTTTCTCGACTACATTATAAATAGAAAGTGTACAACAATTGTCGTATTAATTTCAATAGACATCATCAAAATTCCAATCCTTGTAAAATAATTTTGTAAGAACCAATTATGGAAACGTTTAGTAGATAAGACGCAATTATAACACGTATCTCCACTAGTTTATGTCCGTAATAGAAGTTTGGAATTTTTATGGGACACTTAAACCTTCCAGTTTTCGTGTGGTGGTTTTTCGGAAGCCTCAAATTCGGCCGTTAACAGTTCGGCTTTATTATTGGTGGGCCGCATATTTTCGCTTATCAGCCGCGATGTGTAACCAGTTTAATTTTTTCACGTCGTTTAGATCACACTTTATCTAAATTGGACGAAAAAATCAACGGTGTTTTACGAGATTTATTCAAATTTAATTTCGTTATCTTTTTCATACGTTAGTTATGGAGATGAAGAAGCAATTTATTTTTTAAAATAATAAAATTTTACGTTTAATTATTAATCTTAAACTTCCAAATGCTATTGAAAAAAATATCGGCATAAATCTCGCGGCCAGTTTCGTGTCCAACTACCGTATTATAAAAGGAAAATGGTTAATTAATTACCGTTCGATAATTAATTGGAATGGCGAGGATCGCGGTGCGTACTTATAAATGCGATACGGTTGCTCAGACACGCCCTCGAACATTCGGACCGAAATCATTAATATCGGGGCTGCCCACTGTTACTTAATAAATATTTAAACAGTAGCGTCTAATTAAAAATATACCGAACAATCATAAACGATCGAAATCTGACTCTTTTCGACCAAACAGTGGCGTACACACAGTTTCACACACTGACCAATTGTTTTTTAAACTAAACTGGTCAAGTGTGTATTTGATGTAATTTTTCTATAACATACTTTTATTGATTTTTATTTATAAAAACAGATATATATTAAATTTATCTACCACCCCCATTAGGATCTCGACACATTTTATTACTGTTTTAATCATTTTATTTTTAGTTGTTTAAATGAATGGTGTAATAAAGATGAAAGAGCACTGGAAAAGGTGCAAATTAACGATGGTCCTGAATAATGACCGTGGTGGGTGTAAATGTGTAAGCAACGCGTCCATTTAATTCCATATTCACCTTTTAACACCTAAAGCGGAATTATGATGAATTACGCGTGTTAGTTTTGGTAACATGCACAATTCGAAATGATGTATGCCCTTCTGGGAACGATATTTCACCTTTCGAACCGAGTGTGAACGTATTAAAAATTTAATTCGTGCCCATAATTCACCCGCACCGCGGGAATGACCTATTAGATAAACGGATAATTGCCGTTGTTCTCGCCTTAAACTAAAGCCTTTTTATCGTTGACCCCTTTCATTTACATGCCACAATTACTTTCTTATTTATTCGACAATAATCAATAAATCGATTTTTATATGACCGTTCATTAAATTGTCAAATTCAATGTTCTTTATGAAAATATGGTTTGTATAATCATTTTTTTGTGTGTGTGGGAAATAGTGAAAAGTGCGTAAAATCGGTAGCACAGTTAATCAAGTTGGATCGCGTGTATGAATTCGACGTCGTCTCGTCGGACCGCTCGCTGTGCGGCTCGTTAAATCGCGAGGCGGACCGTCGGCTACCGGATTCCCCAGCTCGTCCCGGATTACACGCTCAATTACCAATTAGACGGACCCGCTAATTATACGCCGCGTGCTCTTTGCCCCCTTTTGCCAACGCCAACCTCACCACCTACCTAAGCTCGCACCATCTATCTATATTTTCACACTTTCGTTCAAAATTTACATAAAAAGAGTATGTTTTATATTTTAGCTATAATCTAAGAAAAAGTTTAAGATTTTCACAACTTAAAAAAGAATAAGAATGACAAAAATCAACGTAGCAAAGACTAAGAAACTTAAGGGAAACAATAAGAGCATAAAAAGAGGAAACATACAATAAATCAACTAAACATCAAACTGGCTAAAAATAATGTAAGAAGCAGCAAAAATTATAAGTTATGGTAAATAACAAATACAATAAAGGCAATAATGACAAAAATAAAAAAAGACAGAAAAAAAAAAGGAAAATACTAAAAAAACAAGGAAAAACAGAAAGACTAAAATTAAAAAGAAAAAGGAGGAAAATGAAAACATAAGTAGGAGAAACAAAAAATAATGGAATATAATAAAAGGAAGAAAATTCAAAAGAACAAAAAAGAAATCCAAAAATCAATGAAAACTATCAGCAAAAATAATAATATCAAGAAAGTCAAAAAAAAAAATTAAAAGGAACTAAATGTTAAAGAATAGAGAAAATTAGAAAACAAAAAAATCCCTGAAGGAAAACATAAATAGAATAAAAATATATAAAAGAAAAAAATAATAAGAAACAAGAAGGACAAAATAAGAAAATACAAAATTCAATCCAGACTGTCAATAAAAATAAAAAACCTAATAAAAAAGAGCATGAGGAAAAACAATAAACAAAAATAAAATAGAAGTAAAAAAATTGTATTTGAAGGATAAGCGTTAAGAGCGATTATTTGAGTGACCGTCAAGATTAGATCACGGTGATCCGCACCTCGCAATGGAAATCAATCTAAATCGCATCGAATCGAAATGAATCCGAACCGGAATCGGTTAATCAAGATGTAGACAGATAGGTACAGCCGGAGCATGGTGGAAGAGAGCGAAACGGACGGGTGGGTCACCATTAAAGTATCTTATTGCCCCGAGATAAGATACGACCGAACGATTTTATCCGGACTAATTCACGCATTAAACTTCTTTATATGCGACATGATGCTCGATCGAGGGCATAAAATACCATTTCAATAAATGTTGTCTATCCAAATTAGGATATTTCGGGCCGTAACGCGACTCCGACCGGCTATTTATCGGTCTGTCCGACCGGTTCCACGGTTCCACTAACTGTTCCATTAAAAATCTTATTTATGCCGGATTCGAAAATTATTCCCCGTGCTGTCGCACCGTCGAACCCCGGGAATATATAAATAATCAACATCTGCCGTCCGAACACACCCCACTCCTCGATTCGTGCACGTCTCCG
Source organism: Aethina tumida (assembly GCF_024364675.1). NCBI lineage: Eukaryota > Metazoa > Arthropoda > Insecta > Coleoptera > Nitidulidae > Aethina > Aethina tumida. The sequence goes on along the minus strand of NC_065437.1, from coordinate 12,956,248 downwards.
TGAAAACAAGAGGAATGCGTTCGCGTTAAAAAGACATTTAACCCCTGAGTGCGCGACAAATGCACGTCAAAAACTCAAATCGAATCGGCAGCATCCGTCGTGATTTATCGACGTGTTTCCTCGGTGAATTATTCGATACACGTCTTAAACAAATATCGTTACAAACTCGACGTGTCGAAACGTTTACACATTTTTATTATGCCACAAACGGAATGTTTAATGTTGCCTAAGAACTTTAAATTATGACTTCAACTTGTTTTCGAACTGTTAAATTTGTTACAGGACAAAAAGATCTTAAAAAAGCCAAGTGTATAGAACACACATGCCTTAAGAAGAAAATAATGGGGAAGGGACAGAAGAAAAGAGAAGAAAAGAAGAGCGAGTTCATCATATCGGGTCGATCCTTTTGCACACATCGTCCTTAATTGCATTGTGCAGGAGTTATGCGAGTAGTAACCGGAGACTCGTTACACCGGACATGGTTTATGTTGATAGACTTCCAGTCCAATAAGTCTCATTATTATCACGCAATTCACCAGCCGCCATCAATATTTTTTTTTATATTTTATCCAGCCAATTGTCTAAATATTTATGTACCACACCTGCCTATTTTTTAAAATTAGTGCAATTATATTAATTTATTTATAATATTTCTTTATCACTATAGTACATAAATTCGTTAGAACAATTTCTTCTATAAACATCAAATCGGCTTATGATACTATTGTGCCTTTGAAATAACATAATTGATAAATGATGATGATTGACTCCAGAAGACTCTTAGTATTAGAAATTTAAGATGACTATAATTCAAAACAATATCATTTGAACAAATTCATCTACAAACATCAAGTCGACTTCTGGTATGAATGAGCTTTTAAAATAACAGAATTAATACACAATGATAATTAACATCTGAAGATGATTAGATACTACTAGTACTACAAATATAAGATGGCAATAATTCAAATTAATATCATTAAATCAATTTTTTCTTCACATGTCAAATCTACTTATGGTATGAATGAGTATTTAATTCCAAAATTGATATGATAAAAATTAACATCTAAAGATATCTGAAGATGCTAGTACTAGAAATTTAAAATGACAATAATTCAAATCTACTTATGACACCTGAAGAAAACTAGAGATTACTAGTACTAGAAATTTAAGATGAATATAATTCAAAACAATATCATTTGAACAATTTCATCTACAAACATCGAATCGACTTATAATATGAATGAGCCTTTAAAATAACACAACATAAATTTAAGGTGACAATAATTCAAAGCCATATCATTAAAACAACTTCATCTACAAACTGAAAATGACTAAAGATAGTACTAGAAATATGAGATGAAAATACAGTCGAACTTCGATTACTTGAACGAAATTTATTCAATCCACAGTGTCCAAGTTATTCTTACTTGTTATCAAAGATTTGATAATTCGATTATTTTTTCTGGCAAATCTTGGTTTAAGTTCGATTGTAATTCAAAGCAATATCATTTGTACAATTTTATCTACAAATATCAAATAAACTTATAATGACCTTTTAAAATAACATACATACATACATTGTGATAATTAATGTCTGAAGATGACTAGAACGACTTCATCTAGAAATATCAAATTTACTTATAATGTGAATGAGACTTTAAAATAACAGAACTAATACGTGATAATATTAACACCAAAAAATGACTAGAGTATTAGTATTAGAAAAGTAAGATATCAATTTATTCAATACAATATCATTACAAGAACTTGACCTGCAAATTATCACATTTATTCATTATTTTAGTATTTTCAGCATACAAATAATTTAAATCAAATGATGTTTATTTTCCAATCATTAAACTGTTTTCTCTATTACTTAAACGTTGGAACATGATGTGCAAATTATGTATATCAAGAATATGATAATCGTGCACATTATTATTGTTTCCACGACCGTATGGTACTTCGTGATTGCGCGTGATTAATTATAAGCTCATTTCGAGCGAGAACAGACGAAATTAATCTCGAGAGCTCATTTACATGCAATTGTCGGTCGGCTTGTGAGCCGTTTTGCTCTCTTTTCATCTCGTACACACCCTAAAAAACCTTTTGTGATCGCGACCGTGATTAAAAGTTATTTTTGTGCACGACAAAATGTGATCGTTCCTCAATTAAACTCCCCAAGACAATTAGAAAGCGATTCCGAGAATTATTATTAAACGAGAAAAATAGTTGGAAGTGCATTTTAAACACAAGTAGATCCGTATCGTGTTGCCGTCGACACTGTCGAATTCCGAAACCAGTAAAAAGTAGCCAGCCACTTTCTTTTGAAAATTTATTGAACGATTCATCCCGAATCACGGCCGTTCATCAAAACAATGCTGCGTTTAAATAAAAAACAGATTAAATCTACATAACTACGAAACCGACAAAATTATTACTCCCGATTTAACTTATGTGGGGAATCGGAAAGGAATTCGACGCCACGAAATCCTTCTACGTAATAACGTTAATTTTAATTTCACAAAACACTTGTTTATTGATTGATATTATCGTTCGAATAATACAAATATTTTAACACATTTCTTCGGCTGATCGTACAAGAAATATTTCAGGCGTAAACATCGTTTTTTTTTGTCGAAAATCATCGTACATGACGAGTTAATGTGGCCGTTCATTTGAATACCGAACGCGATGATGGACGAGGTATTTATGGAAACATGAAGCGGCACCGCTGTCCATATATTTGGACACATGATTCTATTCTTTCTTTATTTCGTTCGTCCGCACTCGAACCGCATAAATTTCAACGCCCCGCCGTAAATAATATCTCGTGGAAAACTTGTATTTAATCCGACTATTTATCGACGCTACCCGAACGACGGGGTCAAAGAATTAAGCTAAATTAAAAGTTATGGACACAAATGCGGGACAGAACCGGGTGAAATAAACCTAATGTAAGGACGAATAATTGATTAGCTGAAAAAACCGAAAAAGAAACAATTTTATGGGTATGAAGACCCGTTCGATCACGGCAACGGCGTTAATCACGGCCGATAAACGTCCGATAGGTCTGGAAGTGCGGTAGCCTGGTGGAATTTTATTCACGTCGCGAATCTAATCAATTGTCAGGTGTTTAGGCGACGATCGCGATAACCGCGTCGTTCCTCGCGTGGATTATCACGATCCGTTCCCGATTTTATAGCGGCCGTTTCGTGTTCTGGCTCCGTATAAATTCGGCGTTTTACGACCGACTGATTGTCCGCGACACCTCGAATTTGGCTACTGCCTACACCGCAGATTTTAATCCAGATGCCGCAAATCAAGCTCCGAACTAGGTATGAGACAAAAGGAGGTTTTCATAGGAGAGATAAAAGTCGATGAATAACCGGGGACTTTACAACAGCCACCCAGACAAAATCCATAAGAAATCGTTATCGATCTGAAAACTACAGGGTGTCTGAGTGAAAACAAATGGCGTTGACAGTGTCAGCGTCCCGTGGCTTCGACCTTCGACCCTGGGATCGTCCGCTCGCTTATCGCCTCCAACTTTATGCGAAGACTACCAATATTACGCCTCTAGATCGGAGCTCACGATTCCAAAACGCCCGCTAAATCCGTCCGAATAAGAAATAAAAAAACCAGTCCGAATAAATCATCCTCATCTGGTCCATTGTGTGTTTAAAATATTTATCGCGTGTTGTAACTGAGGGAAAAGTGAATAAATAGCACATAAATAAACAAATAAAGAGACGGTGCACCGGAGGTTGACCCTAATAAACCGTGGCGAATCAATCGGACTCGGGTGGTGAGTGTGGAACGCATTCTGAGCGTCCGGAGGCACATAAAAATTTTATTTATCGCCGTTTTAATCAGGCACTTTGTCAACAAGTCGTACACACTTTTTTCCGTAGTGGTGGGAGATGTGGAAAAAAATGCTCAAACGTCAGAATCTGATTGTGAATATGAATCTCGGGGAGCATGAGGAGCATCGTGTGGTATGGTCGAGATAAGCTGGTGATTTTGTCGTTGTTCGGTGATAAGAAACGCCTTCCATTGTTTGAAACGCGTCGATGTAAATTACAGCAATCGAGACGTTACTGAAAATCCATTGTTCAGGTGTATTAATATAATGAATTCGTTTCGTGGAGTGCGAGTTGTTGAACCCTCTATAAAAAAAAAACAATGCACTCATCTGTGCGTTATAAATTATGTAAAAGAGGGGTGCAATAAAAAAAATTAATGTGTCACTAAATCAAATTCGATATAAAGTTATTCAATCAGCGACCACCTTCGGAGAAAAATGTAATAATTCCTGAAATTTACGACGTTTATAAAATCGCCGTAAACGACTCTTTAATACCTACAGCACGCACACATGTTTTCACTCCTTGATAAAAACATTATTGATTTTTGGTGTCACGGCGGTTTTTTACGGCGCATGAATTTTGACGAGATTAAAAACGTATAAAATGTTTTTTATATGGATTTGAGAAAACAATAAAATTAGATGTGTACAGTGATAAATTCAACATTTTATGCGCTCGTACATTAACATAACAACTATATTTATTTTTTATAAGCGACGAGCTGTTCCTCGATTCGTGGTTTTGTCAGTAAAAATTTCGGAACACCCAAGATGGCTTTTTGTTTGGTTTCTCGTGTTGGGCAACAACGATTTCAGTTTATTTTCACAATAAAAATTAATGTTTTGTTTTATTATTTGGTGTGAAATAAGATGCACTCTCTGCTATTCTTTTGTTTTTATTTTAAAACTCTCCACGTTTCGACTTACAAATCATCATCAGGACCTCTACATTACTATGAAAAGTCACTATTTCAAATATTATGTTATTAAAACTTATATTACTTACATGTGAAAAGTTAAGGAAGAAATACATTGATTAAAATACACATAGATCTTGTTTTAATGGTACACTAAAAATGAATTTAACAACAAAATAATAAATTACATTCAAGATGTAAGTCACAAACTTTTGGCCATATGAAGATTTCTTTGTGTATGTATTTTAACCCCTTCGTTTTCGTTGAAAATGTATATTGTATTTTGGAGATGATTTTCGAAATTTTCCAAATAATTTAAAAAAATATATATTGTACTATCTCTTTTATTGCAGTTTTTAGAATGTACTTTTTAAAAATTTTGTTTATATTATATGTTATATGTCCTTGATAAGTTATTTTTCTATATTCGTAGTTGTCTTCTTTTTTCTTTTTGATATTTATGAATTTTAGTATATATTTTTTTATGAGTGGGATGTTGTTTATTCTGTGTAGCATGCTGTGGAAAGTAAAGTATTTACAAATAGTAATCCAAAACAAACAATAAAATTGGTTTAAAGAAAAAATATCAAAAAATATATAAAAAATTAATTCCAACAATATATTATACTATATTATTATTAAATATTTTTCTTTGATTGGGATGTTATTTATTCTATGAATAAATGAATATACAAATAATAATCAAAAAGAAACAATAAAAATAAAAGTATATAAAATATACTATATATTATTGTGCATTTTTCTTTGAATGGGATGTTGTTTATCCTATGGAGCATACAGAAGAAAGAAGAGTATTACAAATACTAATTTAAAAAAATAATAATAAAATGAATTTAACGAAAACCAATTAGGAGGTAAATAATATATTATTATTAAATGGGGTGTTGTTTATTCTACAGACATTAATATAGATTTGACAAATAGTTGAAAAATTAAGGGCAAAAGTATATGAAACTAAATATGAAAGTGAAAAAAGAAGAAAACTGCCAACATAGATATATTTAATAATTTTTATTCAATTTTCATAAATATATTTCAAACTCATATAAATTATTTGAAAAAAGAATAAATTATTTCTTTATACAATGAAAATGTAAACATGAACCAAGAGAAGAAACAATGAAGAAGCTGTAAACCTACATATTATAAAAGGTAGAAACTTGGACAATTTGTCGATGACCTGGCAACAATCTGGACAAGATCAGTGTCACACCCATAGTGGATGATGGTGCCCTTTTCGCCGTGCAGACAATCGGAAATGCTGAGTTAATGTTTCACGAAATCGTCGACGTTTTTCACTCTGTTTGGACGCGTGCCCCGTCCAATCAGACAGGTACACGGTTACCGCATTTACAAACAATTAATTATGGAAATCGGGACAATGCATTGTGCCTCAAACATTCTTTCACTTACCTATAACAATCAGACTGAAATTGTTTATGTAATTTTAATATTATTTGATAAATTTGTTTACAAATTCTTAGACCGTCCATGACCTCTATCACTTATAATCTAGTCAATAGTAAAATTTCTGACCAAATTAGTTAATTTTAATAATAAACAAAAACAATTTAGATAAACAAAACTAAAATACAATGACACGGAGTTTTAAGAATTATTCCGCTATCGATTAATTGGAAACAGCACTCGCAGAACCACGAGGTTATCTCCAGGTTCAGTATTATTCAAAGAACGCTTTCGTTCGGTGCTATAAAAGCGTGCGTTACTCGAATGCATAAACAATTGCAAAGATGTGCGGAAGAATTGTTGTGTTTTTTGTTGCGTGTTGTTTTTCCGTGACACTTTCGCAACATGTTAAAGTTAAATTATACACCATGGAGGTGATGAAAAAGGAAATCGAGGTTTCTGTTGATGGGAATGTTCGGGAATTGATTGGCAAGGAGTATTATGATAAAATGGAAGTGATTACGCCAAAATTGTCCACCTTAAATAAGAACTTTCTTAGCAACATCGGTATTAGCAACATTGTAAGTTGTTTGTTTGTTATTAATTTCAACTAATCAGAATATACTTTTATTTTTATTTAGGTTTTATCATCGAATAATATCATTAAATTGATGCCGTCTAGTTTTGAAACTTGTCCACCAATGACACAAGTAAACTTGACACATAACCGGATAAAAATAATTCCAGAGAATATTTTCACAAACACCAACATTTCAGATTTGAATTTATCATTCAACGAAATCGACACTATTGAAGAAGATGCCTTTTCCAATATGCCACTATTAATTAATATTGATTTAAGGAACAATAATATTAAAAATTGGAATCAAAACTGGTTCTATAAGACACCACAACTATCTAGATTACAATTCTCAAACAACAAGTTGCAAGAGCTACCAGCAAATGCATTTCAAAACTTAATTGGCGAAAAGAAGTACGGAAATATTCAGATGAAGTTAATGCTGTATTTTAGTTACAACGATCTGAAAACTGTAACACTGAACGCTTTTGATGGACTGAAGGAAATTGATAAATTGTGGTTAGATCACAATCATCTCACCACGTTCAATGAAGCTATTGTAGATAAAATCAAAATTAACGAGTTGAGATTAGACAGCAATGAAATCAACAGATTGTCTGGAGAATGGAAAAAGTTGCTCAATATTCAAATCATTGACTTAGACTCGAATCCATTTCATTGTGACTTCATAAACGAAATGAAAAAATGGTGCGAAATTAATAATAAAAAAGTGAGCTTGTTTTATTCCGATATGAACTGCAGAGTTGATAGAATTAAAGGGAAAATGGACGACTTGAAGAGAACCTTGGAGAAACTGAAGAATGAAAGGACAAGTACTCCTAAAAGTGCTTAATTGTATTTAACAAATATAATTAAAGTCCAGTTTTGATCCAAAACACATATTTCGTGTTTTTTTTTTATATAAAAAATAAAAATTATTTATTCTTAATAAAATATATAAGGGTAAGAAAATTAATCCAGTTACAATTTTTAAAATATATTAACTTCATAAATACACTCAATACTCAAATCAATAGATTGCAAATACAAAATTATTGTTTATTGTAAAACTCAAGATTATTTTCATTATTTATTGTATAACCATCATAAAAAAACTAAACAACATTTAAAAAAATAGTAAAAAATCACCTTTGAAATATTACTTTAAAACCAAGAGAGCCAAGATGAGGCAGTCGTGGTACCAACCTCATTATCTTCATTTTCCTCATTTTCCTTCTCAGTATGTTCTGAGGTGTTGTTCGACACTCTGGTGTCGATTAACCCCTCAATAGAGGTAGTCGTGTCATAATGAACGTAGTGTTCGGGAGCATCGGTCCACATGTTGGCATCGATTTCCGGTGCAGGAGTAAACTCCCCTTCACCTTGGTTCACAGAATTACCCCATGAGTTCCAGCCCCACCCGCTCAAATCGAATTTGGATTCGACGGTCGTGTCGGGAGAATCTAAATTGCCGACCGTTACATATTCACCTCCCAAAGAGTCGGTCGTTTGAATGGAATCCGTTGTTGTGCTCCACCAGTTTTGTGCACTCTCCTTTATTATCTCTTCTGAATTCTCATGCTGGCTTTGTTCTGGAGGAATTTCTTCGTTTTTGAGCGGCTCCGAATGGATTTCCGACAAATTTCCTTCGACGGCCTCTTGATTGGTATCACTAGGTCCGATTTCTGCATCCGTTACCCAGGTATAATTACCGTTTGGAAGTAATTGCCAATGTCCCTCCATTTGTTGGGGATAGTATTCTGTGGTAGTTTCTTTCAGGCCTTCTGGTCTGGTTATCCATGAATAAGTACCATTTGATTCTAGCCTCCAATATCCATTAGATTGTTGCGGATAACTTTCGGACGAGGAAGTTTCCAGTCCAGACTGTTGAGGATAAATTTCCGACGAAACAGTTTGAGGTGGCTCTGTTAACGGTTCAGGGCCAGTTTCCCAGGTGTAAGTACCGTTTGGTTGTAGTTTCCAATGACCTTCAGCTTGTTGAGGGTAATATCTCACTGAAGATGTTTCTGGTTGTTCTGTAAGGGGCTGTGGACCAGATACCCATGAATAGGTACCATTAGGTTCTAATTTCCAATATCCACTAGCTGGTTCTGGATAACCTGCAGACAGGGAAGTTTCCGGAGTTTCTTTTGACTGAATTACATTTTCTTCGGGAAGATTTTGAGGATAGTCTTCGACGATTGGATTTGGCGATACTAGCATAACAGTGTCAGGACCAGTTACCCAGGTGTAATTACCATTAGGCTGTAATTCCCAATGTCCCTGTGATTCTTGAGGATAACTTTCAGACGATGGTGCTTCGCTTGAAGGTTGTGGACCAGTTTCCCATGCATAAGTACCGTTCGGTAGCAACTTCCAATATCCTTGTGATTCTCGCGAATAACTTACTGAAGATGTTAATGGTGGCTCAGTAGAAGGCTGAGGACCAGTTTCCCAAGTATATGTGCCGTTAGGATTCAACTTCCAATATCCATCAGATTGTTGTGGATAATTTTCAGACGACGGACCTTCCGGTACAAGTGTTGAAGGTTTGTTGTTTGTTTCAACATTCCATAATGAATTTACTCGTTCAGTGCTTGTTGGTTGTGTTCCGGTTTCCCAAGAATAAGTACCGTTTTCATTCAACTTCCAATAACCGGATTCGTGTTCGTATCCTGCAGGTGAAACAACTACTTTTGTTGTTGTTGTTGTTGTTGTCGTTTCGGAAGCAGTTTCCCAAACATAGGTATCATTTTCGGCGAGTTTCCAATGACCTGGTGTTTGGGGGTAATTGTTAGGCAACTGATTGTTTAAGACAACGTTAGGAACTGGCAACTGCGAATTCTGATCCGATCTTTGTTCAGTTTGGGCAGCTGGAACTACATTATTTACATTCGTATCTACTTCGTAATCGTATTCGGTGTCATCTGGTTTATCAATCGGTATAATTGAGAATGGTGAATCAGAATCGCAATGTTTCATTGCACATGGTATTCTTTCTTTTAAGTGTGGTAATTTTTTAATAATGGCCCCTACGGAATCGCAGGACATAGGATTGCGATCAAAATAGATGGTTTTAACGTTTTGTAAAAAGTCTATTGCGTCGTCATCCCAATGGCTGATGTTATTGTTGTTAATACGGAAGTTGTTGATTTTTATGTTTTGATTGTTTGATAAACCTCTTGGGAATTGGTTTAAATTATTATAATCCAACCACAAATCACCAAATTCACTAACTGTACCTTTTCCCGTTAGTTGATGGAGTTTGTTGTGGCTTAAATATAAGTTGAAGGGTTGATGCACCACGGAAAAGAGTTCCAAATTAACTTCAACCAGATAATTATAACCTAAATTAATAGTTTCCAAATTTGTCAAACCAGATAAGTCAGTATTCCATTCAGATAGCGAATTATAGGTTAGAAATACGGAGACAAGTTGATTGAGTTGCAGGAAAGCCCCATCGAAAATAAGCGATATTTTGTTTTCACTCAGGTCTAACACTCGAAGGTTTTCCAAATCGAACATGTCGAGTGAAACGACTTTGATCTGATTTTGGCGTAGGGACAGCTTTTTCAAATGGGGCAACTCGGTAAACGCCCAGTCTTCGACGAGTTCGATTCCGTTGTTCTCCAAAATCAATTCTTCGACACCGTCCAAGCCGGCGAACGATTTGGCGAAAACTACACTCATTGATTGATTCGCGATTTCGATTTTGTTGTAGCCATCTTCGGGGCCGTAATTCAAAACGGCCGCGAACTCCGAATAATTATTCTGGGGAATGCTGGCCACCAGAGTTTCGGAGGAAATGACGGTGACGGTGAAACGTTCCACATAGTGATAATAGCCGGTTACGTTCACATTTTGAAAAGTGACTAACTGAGAGTTCGAACCTAGCACGAGGGAAAACAACCCGATCAGAAGTAGCTTGAACATCTTCGGCGGAGACGTCGATTCAAACTGGCCTGATTGAATTGTCGCTCGGAAAAAATTATCGTACTGACCCACTGAACTGACTTTGTAAAAAAGATAAATTACTTTTTTCCAAATGAATCGATTGATATGATGTAACTAAGACGGCATTCAAGTTTTAATTGTCGACACAAGGGTTATCAGGTCGGACACACAACTGTTTACAATATTTCGTAAACTGCTTACATTGTATTTTTGTTTTTAACAATTACGAGATCTATAATTAGTAACAACTATTAATAATTAATTATATTTATCAAACTTTGAAAAAATTAACAAATAATAATTTAGTTTTCAAAAATTTTATTGTCAAAATTTATGTACCTAAAAAAGCTATGTCTGAAAGTAAAAACATTTCGAAATAAAGCAATCTTTATTTATAAATTAAGGTTATCATATTCAACTTGAACTGCCAAAAACTCAGTTAGCAAAACGCGCGAAAGAGATGCAAGCAATAATTGTGCTTCTTCTGCTTTTGATCGGTGTTACGTGCAAATCGACCTTTAAAAATGTGCAATTTTCCGGCTACCGACTCTACAAACAGGTCTTCGAACACAGAATAAAGTCATCCGAGGTACTACATCCGTACATTCCGAACGTAGAGTACGACACGATTAAAATAACAAATCAAAACATCCCTGTTTTAGTCAACGGTTCACTGTCTAACTTGTTCAAACTAGATGAGCTGATAATCGACAGAAATAATATAACACAAATTGGGTCTGACGTATTTTTCAACTTGCCGAGGTTAAGAGTACTGTCTATAAGTGATAATGAATTAAGTACGATCGATAGTGGCACATTCAACAAGTTGAACGTATCGTATTTGACCTTAAGCCGTAACAAAATTAATTATATCGTTGATTCTGCTTTTGATGACATGCCGAATTTGATACAGATTGATTTGAGTGAGAACTTATTGAATTCGGTTAGTGGAAATTGGTTTAAAAATTCGCCGGTTGTTCATCTGTTGTTGTTGCAGAAAAATTTGATCCGAACTGCTAGTTTTCATAACCTTGCGGGTGTCAGACGATTTGGATATGTTATTTTAAATTTGACGATTGATTTAAGACACAACAGGCTTAGAGAATTGCATTCAAATATCTTTGAAGGCTTGACGAACGTTCAAGAGCTACTTATGGACTATAACTTTATAAGTGAAGTTCAGGAAAATGTTTTGCCACACAAAACGGAGTATTTAGGATTGACCCACAACAATATTTCTTGCTTTTATGGTGACTTGAACAAGGTTCTTACTGCACAAGTGGTTAACATTGAAATGAACCCTTTGCAATGTTCCTGCTACAAGAAAATTATCAAATGGAGGAAGCGTAACAAACATATTATCAAATTGGATAAATTATTACAATGTGATTCTTAATTAAATTATATTAACTGGATTGTTAAAAGTCTTTTATTTTATCTTACACGTCAATAGGGCTGTAACTCCCAATGACTCTTGAGGATAACTTGCAGACGACAGTCTTGTTTGTGGATCAGTTTCTTACGAATGGGTAAGGTTTAATTATAACTTCCAATATCTTTGTGATTCTTTCGAACAACTTACTGAAGATCTTAATATAACTTCGGTTTTAAGGCTTAGGGAAACTCCCAAGGGTAAGGGTACGTACTTTTATCTTGCTTTTGATGATATGCCGAATTTAATACAGATTTAAACTGGTTTAAAAATTCGCCACTTGTTGATTGATTTACAACATAACAAGCTAAGAGAATTTCATTTCAATGTCTCTGAATGTTTGATGAACGTTCAACGTATAGCTTTTGGGCTATAATTTTAAAAGTGGAGTTCAGGAAAATATTTTTCCACACAAAACGGAATATTTCGGATTCATACTCAACCATATTTCTTGTTTAATGATTATTTCAATAAGGTTTTTAGTGCACAAGAAAGTTATCAAGTGGACGAAGCGCAACAAACACATTATCAAACTAGATAAATTATTACAATCTGATACTTAATTAAATTATATTAAATTGGTGTCCTTTTGACTCTTTAGAGTAACTTCCAGACGATGGTGTTTCGATTAGAAGTTGTTAATTTATTTTCCACTAATTCCACGTTTCGTTTGTAACTTCCAATATGCTTCTTGCAAATAACTTGCTGAAGCTATTAATGGTGAAGCTGTTGAAGGCTAAAGACCAGTGTCCAAAGAGTGAGTAAGTACCATTTGATTCTACTTTTTATGACATATCACATCTGATACAGTTAACGGAGATTGATTTAAAAAATTCACAGGTTTATCTGTTGTTGTTGCAAAAAAAATTGACAACATTGTAAGTTACGATTTAAGACAACAAGAGCTGTTTTTGGATTACAATTTTATAAGTGAAGTTTCAGAAAACAGTTTTCCTTTGAAATATGACTGCTAAAAGATAATTATCTTAAGTGAGAGAAGCTCAACAATCACATTATCAAACTGGTTAAATTATTATGATGTAAGACTTTATTGAATTAATTAAATTAATTACTAAAATTGTTGATTTTATTTTATATTACACGTAGACAATTGTTTCCTGGAGGTCGAGACAGAGGAATATTAAACAATCAGATCAGTGCAATTAACGAATTAGCAACAAGCGCCACTCTAATTAGGTTTATTGCGGCTAGCGACGAGCCGTTTGTTGCCACTTCCGTTTCTTGTTCCACAAAACGTTTCCAATTAAGATAAGGCATCAAACTCATCACTATCACGGGAGCATGTGACCAGAAAATTTTTGGGGAAGAAAAAGAAGAAATTATTCTAAAGAAGAGTGACGTCATTTTAGTAAAAGGTGCGCACGCCGCGGCCGCACAAGACAATGATTGAAATAGATGTTTTGTGCGTCTGGCCCGATTAAACAATAAGGCGTAAAAACTAAAGTGAGTAAATGCGATAATTCATCCGTAATGTGCGGTTTATGCGGTAAATTGATATTGTGAACATCCCGGACACGGGCGATTATTAACGAACGATCTCTTCTTATCTCACTCTCCGTTTGGGCCGATCGCAACCGCCACTTTTGCATAATTCTCCGATGGGGGATTTTCGTTTATCGCTATTTATTACCGTGGCGGCGGATTAGCGATTGAAAAAAATGGACCACGCGCGCAATTACGATGGAAAAATAATGCGCGCCGCGGCCCCGATATCGTGAGTTATGCCGCCGCCGCCGCCAGACACAAAAGATATCCCGCACTTTATGGGGGCAGGTTGAATAATCGGCGGCCTATTCATTAGGCGGCCTAAGTGATTTTACCCGCATCCCGTTTGATTTAAATCGCGACGGAACGAAGGCACGTTCAGCGGCGTCGGATTGAGTTGCAGGAATTCGCGGATCGCAAACGGCAGGACGTTAATAGAGTCCTCATTAAATATGGAACAGGAGACACGAACACCGGACAATGGATCGCCTTTATCTGCGGAACCGCGACACCAGGTCCGTCCTCATTAGCGAATCCCTACTTCTCTCGCGTCCCGTATCTTATTTCTGCCCGTCTCGACAACGGACCCGTTAATTAACCGCCGCCACAGAACGAGAAACGCGTTCTTTTTACAGAAAAATAATCATTTTTCGAGCGGATAGAAAAAAGACCGCGGTGATTGTTATCTCCTTATGTTCAGGTGCATCCCATCAAAACATAATTATATTTGTAATTCGTTTTTGGTGTGGCATAACGTATGCCCGAACCGAAGAACTATTTTCGCCCGCAGCCACCGTGAATAAATTAAAATCACAACGATAAATCGTGGCCGGGCCGAGGAACCGACGGAAAAAACAAAACGAAGGCCAAAAGATACCCCGACACGGGATTTTGATTCGAAATTAACCCGGCTCCGAGAATGCAGCCAATTAAATACAATTGGACACATGTCATGACTTATGACACGTGAGGGAATTTCGTTAAAATGCGCGAATCATTAAAAAAAATATAATCGGTCGATATACCAAACAGGCCCGCACGTAAATGAACACACAACGGACACCGTCTCCAATCAAGATAAAAAGGCGAACGCGAGCAGAAGAAATTAATTGCCACTTCTATGAGTGGACGCTGATTGGAAAATAATAGACGAACCCGTTCCGTTTTGTTTATCTGGCCGTTAAAAAGCACTCCATCAATTATACGTCGGTTGTGCGTCGTGAAAGGGGGCAGCAAAAGTCAAAAGAGCGGCTTTTGTCCGAACGGACAGCCGAGTAATCGAGTCCGACGTTAAAACCATCACGACTGACAACCTGTGAGATGCCCGAGATGCTGGACGTGCGTCTGGCCCTTTCACGGGGATTACACTTGTTACTCCTTCGGTTTTCTACAAGCCTGAATTAAGGAATTAATTTACCAAAATGAAAATAATTAGTTTGTTCTTATTGGAACGGCTAGAGAGTAGTTTAGTTTGTAACACCATCCACCGGAATGAAACATGGGCGAAGTCTCGACGACTGGAGTGATTTACTCGACGAGATTGTGGAGCAGTTGTAAAGTGTCCGATTCGGTTTTATCTTATCTAATGGGGGGACAGTGTCCCGTGCCGTGTGCCATACCGGGACTGAAAACGTCATGTTACACTCGCCCGACTTTCCACAAACAAGATAACCGCCAAGCCTTCACCATTTTTTTCCTTTTGCTCTAAAGAAATACGACACGTAATTAACCGACCCGATATCTCTATTTTATTATTCGTCCACTACGTAAACGTATTAATTTCCGCAGCCAAAGAGAAAAACATCCGTCCGTGCATCTAAAAAATTGTGACGCATCGAGAACTAACAAGTGTAACTAAAACTCTTATCGTTCACTTTACCGAGAAAAATACCGAAACGTACGATTCGGGCAGTTGTCACGTGTTCCCGCATCCATTCTCAAAACGCGCCGACATCACGTATCCCATAACACGTTTCCGTCGACAAATTACCGAAAAATCTCCGGGTTTTATTTACCCTTGGCAATTGAAGACCGTTTGAAAACCGTATTTTTAGTGCTGCGCCCGTGAATCAGCCCTCGCAGTGCTCGGTGCAGTGCTTTTTTTTCTTCCAGCATTCGCCGCCAGTAAAAAAAGCTGTTATTGTTCTGGAAGGTGTGGCAGCGGAATGAAATGCGGATCGAGAAGACCGCAAAACTCTTTGCGCGGACACATGTCTCGGATGGAACGAGTTCTGCAACAAAATACTTCAAAATTTCTAACAAACTTGGCAGTTTTTGTTAAACTAATCGTTAAATCAACTGGTACGAACGACTGTTGTGACGAAATTTAATGAAATAAGCTGCAAAAGAATTGAAAAGTGGAACCACCTGTTGAGCCCAACGCAATAAAATACTTTGTAGAAGAACGATTTTTTCTTAAATATTGCAAAAGCAATCGTAAAACCGAAGTGAAGGTACAACTTGTAAAATATTCACCCTGAATAACGAGCGTTATAAACGTCAAACACGTATAAATCAAAACCGTTTTAGAAAGTAATTTTTCCGTCGATTGATTGATCGAATTATCCGTTCGCCAGAAAAACCGATTATAATCGTGTGCTAATTTTAACGAGTCGTACTAACGACATTTCTATTCAAATGCGATAATTTTTTAAATGGAGACATCATAAAAAATGGTTTATCTTAATGTTTTTATTAGTATCGGAGAGACGTATTTAAATTAATGGACAAGCGGACAACACGATAACAGAGTTGATAGACTAAAAATGAACTAATTGCATAATTTACAACAATCGTTATCTTGGCCAATAACCTGTTTTATGAAACGAAATTTATTAATTGGTTGGGCTGATCGAAAATTTTTAATTGCGACTAAACTTGTGGTGACATCCAAAAGTAGCGACGCGGCCACCGAATGACTCAACTTTGGCAGACAGATAATTTCCAATTAATAACATTAATACAGTGCAATAAATTCAAATTATAATAATTAATTCGGACCAGTATAATTTAGAAATTAACATAAAACGCCATAAACAAACCGATTAAACCGGTGTAAATAATTTGAATACGGATTTATAATAATATCTTTGTGCGTTTTAGCTTATAAATAACAATAATTTCGTATGGCGCGCGTCCAAATATGGACGGAGGCCAATTTAGAAATTCTGTTTTATTTTACCGATTAATTCTCTATGTGACAGCAATATTAGGGACAATTTAACTGTTTTCGATTTTATTGTCGAATAAAACCGCAGTTGACACACTATTATCGGACCCAACAACTCCAACTTATTCCTAGATTCGATGTTTTCATCGGACGCGTGAGATAAGCGTGTTGACGTTTTAAATGAAATTTATAATTTCATTCAATTTTATCGGCCTTCTTTAAAAACTAATTACGGACTACTCGGAACGAAAATGGAGACGATCGAATTTATCTTTATTATCGAGGAGGTCAACAATTATTACTGTTTGTCCAATGTGGGTTAATGGCAATGTTATTTTTCTTGACTGCCACAACAAAATTATACATAAAACATTACAAAAATCATATAAAATGTTATCTATTAATTTAATTTTATATCTGCCCCAACTTGGCTCTCAGTAATACTTAATTACTAACCATTTTATTATTTATTTTATACATATTTCTTTTATTATATACAAAGCTCTCGGATATGCCCACCTTAAAAGGACATTTTATATAAAAGGGAATATATCAAGTGCAAAATAATGTAGATTTAATAGCAAACGAGAGGACGTTCAAGGAAAGAGTCTTTGGAAAACTTATCCATACTGTGAGTTAATAGTAATATTTGTCAGGATTCTAAATGGCTAAACTTTTATTTTAATTTTAAGATTGTAATGTGAGTAGACATTCCCAAAATTATCAGAGTTTGCATTAATTTTTTATTTGAATTAATATATTTACAATTGTTGTCTTAGGGTATGTTATTATTAAGTGAAGGTAACCTGCCACTGTGTCCTTTTTCTCTTACGATATATGACATACATTATACAGGGTGATTAATTTAACTTCATTAAATACATTAAAAGTTATAGTCAATAAAAAATTGTATTGATTTGAATTTTTTTATAATATATTTTGAATAAAATACTACGTCACCATCAACATTGTTTATCCTTTAAGGAGCCATTTATTGTACTCCAAAATTTAACACAGGATGTTCGTTATTTACGTTAAATTTTGTGTATTTTAAAATATAATCAACTTTGTTATTTTCAAAGGAATACCATAATTAAATAAAATATTATTGATATTATCGACTGGTATAAAATATTGTAAAATTACAATTCTTTTAATTTTTCCACATAAACTTTTATATAGAGTGACGGATTGTCCCACTTGTAGTACTTACTCGTCAAAATGGTAGACATACCCTTATATTTTATACCAAAGGCAGTCAAGTTAGTTTACATATTAAACTCACTTCTTTCAACTTCAATAATCTGTTTCTTTTGATGTAAATTATTGTTTGGTTTATTTGTTTGAATAATTTTTAGGTACTAGTTTTATATATTAAATAACTACTACTTAAAAGTTTATAATTAATATCATTATTATTATTATTATCATTCAAAAAGTAAATAGATTTTTGGTACTGACGCCTTTATTCACTCCCCGTATTAATTAATTAATTCATTAAAATCTAGTTATAAACAAAAAAATAAAATGGTGTTTCAATCTTAAATGGGCTACCGTATGATAGTTTAAAAATAATATAGTTTATTATAATATTCAAGATAATTTATTGGAATAATAAATAAAAAAAATAATAAAATAAATTTGCTGTAACTTGTAAAAAAATAATTGAATTTGTCCAATGAATTTAGATTATATTCGGCGTTATAATAAAGGACAATTTTATTCTTTTCTTGTTGTGCAGTTCTTTAAAACAAATGAGCAAACTGAATGTGCCTATTATAATCAAACCGTCGTGGTTATTAAATAAATTAATAAATTTTGACATAACAAAACCTTGAAATAATTTAATACCCCTTAAACTAAAATAACAGAATTACGACAAGTGTTAAAACATTGCCCTAACAAATTAGAAGGCAATCTCTAAAAGAAGTAACTTGACATTAGTATAGTACAGTAGTACAATGAGTGCTTTACAAGGCACTTTTTATCAATGGCCACTGCACAATAAGATTCATTTATTGAATAAAATTCAAATAAATGTTAAAAAATGTATACGAATTCAAGAAAAACCTTGATTGGACCACCCACAAAAGTAGTGGAATCGCGGCTACCGTGCATCTAGCGTTTCTAATAAATTGCCGGCCATTAACCACTGATAAAAATATCCCGCAGTCTCTTCAGGATACTTAATACACACTCCGAGCACTTGATATTGTTAAAAGGTCGCTTCTTTATATCATCGTGCCCATTTAGAGAAGTGGGCATTAATAACTGACCCGATATTAATTGACCTCCATTCTCGCCCTTTCTGGGTGGCATTTTTCTGTTCCGTCACCCGAGCACATGGCGGAAAAATTCCCATGGAGAAACCACAAAAAAAAGGCTTTAAAATAAGCGAATGTGACGAGCGAATGTTATCGTTAAATGAGGTGATAATTATGAGGCGACAAGATTACGCAGCAGGAGCAGGACGGCTTTTTCTGCGTTCATTTCGGTTTTTGCAAGGCTAATGAATCAAAAACGTTTTAAACACTTTGAGCGACCATGGGAAACTTTTACGCAATTATGTACTAAAGCTTGAATTTCCGAATCGATTAGGAAACTGCGTTCTGTTAACGCCGAACATAATTTAACGCGTCTGAAATATTGTGTACGATAAATTTCGGATTGTAGGTGGAAACATGAAGAGCTAATCGGAGAGTCATCAACCGGTGGACCCCCACGAAGCGGAAAATCTTCGAACGCGCAACGCGGCCGTATTTAATTACTGAATTATAACTCGGCGCGATCTGAAGAAAAAGACGGGAGACGCAAATGTGGAAACGGTGCCGGCCACCCCCCGTCAGGTTACGGCTTCATTTAGGGACCCACTAAAATAATGCGGTCGCAGCGTGGAACCCTCATCGAGACAAACCACATGCAAATATTTCTCTTTGATTTATCGCCGTTGGGCAACAAACTAAAATATAATTGTTTTTTCTTAATTTATTCACATTTTCATCTAAAAAAAAATATAAATAAAAAATGTGATACGTAAATATGAAACAATTTATAGAAAAATTAAAAAATATGTACGGTGTAAATAGTAAATTTTTTAATATAGTATATACATTTTTTAATATGTACGATGTAAATAGTATATTTTTTAATATTGACAAAAAGATACATTAAAGGTATTTTTCAATTTTCAATTATCAAAAGTAATCAAACCTTATCATACCTACCCGATTTTGTATTGTTTGAAAGACAGTTTAACTTCCTTCAAACATTAAAATAAAAAAGTTCCCAAAAATGACCATGATAATCTAAATTAATCATGAGTACCTTTTATACAATTGTGCAAGGAATATGAAAAGCTTAATAGTTTAAAAAGATTAGTGGGGTAGAAAATAGGGCAAGAAAAAAAGGTGAACTCTCTAGAATCTCCATCATTATGGAAAATGCTTATTATATTGAATTTTTAGTTTAAAACATACCACAATTATTAAAATTTAAATTTGATAGCTTATTCAGGAGAAACTTTATAAAAAAATTGTATATATATTAAATTATTGAACATGCTCCCAAATTTTGGCAGTCTATTTTAAAAACACCTTACATAATATATAATAAAAAAGTGAAAACGCGTTTTCAAATAATTAAATGCTAAATTTTCTACCTCACAAAGAGACAGCGCTGCCAATGATTCCCATGGAAGACTCTTTGAAAGTCTATTAAATAACAAGTAAATAGCAATTATCTACCGTTTTACAGGTGAATTATGGCCGTCGTTAAATTTTTAATTTTTATACAGTATTATTTAAGTTTCTCTGTTTTCTATTGCTAATACATTTTTTACATACATTTTTTAAATTTAATTAATTACAAGTACGAGGTGAATGCAACTAATAAACACTCCTGCCAACCGCTTATATTAATAATCTGTGTCAATTATTCATATGAATGATTTTGCCACATTAATTTTTGACCAACCACTATTTTCGAACTACTTAGAATAAAACTTCAGATATTTAATCCACCAATATAGACATTTTGGAATTGTGATTTTTTACTGAAAAAAGTCACCTAAAAAAATAAAGAATTATTAATTATAGTTCTTTTTGAATACAAATTTCTAAGTTAATATTAACTTATGTTATAATAACTTTTATAAATTTGTATTACATACAATGTGTTTTAAATGTATGATGTAATATTTATATTTTAAATGTTTATTCTTGGGTTTATTTTAATAAAAAACGTACAGTGGTGGCCAGAGAAATGGGATAAAATTAAAATTTACATTTTGTCCAATGTATATAAAAAATCACTTAACTTATAAAACACCCTGAATGCACAAAAATAAAATTAAATTTATATTTAAAAATTTAAATAAATATTATATAAAAAATCCTTTGAACAATTAACCTCAAAAGCGAACAACTTCATACGAAAGATACAAATGTGGTACAATGTAAAGAACACAAAATACGAAAAAGCAGCATCTCGAAAAAAACCGGTAGCTTAATAAAACGGTCTGAACCATTAAGCGACCCTCGGCAGGAATTTAATGAATTTCGAGCGAAAATTTACAACGTTCCGACCGTTTAAATACCAATAGAATATAAATTTGATCGCATTTGTTGCGATTGTGGGGATTAAGTCATAAAATACCGGCGATAATTCGGACCAGCGTCGCCTTAAATTGGACAGATGCGAATTTTCCTGCGAGATTATGGACGGAAGAAAAAAAACCGGACACCATTAGAGTTATTTATCGATTTAAGATGGACATTTATTGATGTGGATGGATTTTAGAGAAGGGAACAACATCGATCGATCCGAGACATAAGAGGCCCCTTATTAAGTAATTGCATTGTTGGGACTTGGGTGTCGTTTTAGTTTATTCTGGAACATGAAAACAATGAAGAAAATCACCTTTGGGCAAAGGTCAGACGATCAGACGGTTTTTTATTAATTATACGCCGGGAATTGATTCATTTTAATGGCACTAATTATGCCTAAGCGCACAAAGGACCAACCGGAGTGTGCTTCACCCTCATTGTCTTATTATTAGGCATGGGAAAAAGTCCACACGAATAATTATAGGCTATTATCGACTTTGTGGAGGACTTTTTATGTTTCATATCTGATCCGTAACTTTTATGCCGGACCACCAACACGGTATCAATAACAATGGGATGGATGTGTTCATCATCGTCCTCCCGTTCCTCCAGGAACCGATTTCGAGAAGCGCAATTCGACTCTTCAATATGTTAATATCCTTGAATTTATATTTATAAAGTTAAAAGTAAAACACGGCTCATTAAGCGACTTGTTTGTTTTTGCAGTTCATCCAAATGACCGAGGCGGGCCGTTAAATCATAATTTGATCGGTGCGCATTAATAAAGACGGACGTGGTGCGTGTTGTTGCGGGTCCCCACGGTTCCTGCTACCGGTCAGGACCGCAAGGGTGGATGTGGGCGTCACGCCTCCGCGCCACGTGTCCGTACACGTACGTGTGTCCATCCGAACCCATTATCTGTTCAATCAAGCCCCGGACGATCTTTAATCATAATCAAGCCTTTTTGCAAACTTTTTTTTATCTTATTTCGAAAAGGAAACCCCGACAGAAATGAAGCAATAACAATAATTAAATTCGAATTTCTTTTATTCTTCAGATCGGCCGATACGACGAATGAATCAGTCTCTTTTATTAGTCCTTTGTGTTCGGTTCAAAACAATCAGCAAACATCAAGATTCAAACACCCGAACAATTATTGAATAATTATTAGATTAGAGGTAATTAGGTGATGACTAGGCGATTGTTCGTTGTGTGTGAAGCTCGAGATCGCGTTGCAACCGATTTCGAAGATGACTTGTCAATTTAAATTGGGAGGTGTCAGATTAATTGGTTTTTGATTGGCGTCATGTGAGTTTTTTAAATTCACCAGTCATCCTGATGTTTTTATAAGTTAGCACCATTTAAATAGTCGTTAATTGGTTTTTTTCTTTTTATTTAAATGTTAAATTTAGCTGTTGAGTAACAGAAGTTCGCGTTGTAATCGAGCGTTGAAGTCTCCCATATATAAGATGTTTTAAATTACATGTTTTAATAATAGAAACAATACAAAATTTTCAACAATGCAAATATTGTTAAATAAACAAAAAAATCCATTTTATGGACACAATATGAATAATTTCAATCAGATAATTTTATAATTTTCTTAAGTTCATTGTCCAGTTCTAAACATGTTTTCAACGTTTTAAATATCATTAATTAAAAAAAAAACAAAAGTGTAAGCATTTTTTCATGTTTTAGACACAATGTGAATAGTTCAATTGCATAATTAGTTAATATTTGTTTAATAATATTAATATTGGTCATTTCCCAGTTTTACTAGATAAACAATTTCAACATATTTTTAATTAGAATAAGTAAATAATTTTTCCATTTTATAGACAAAATATGAAGAATTTTACGAATTTTCAGCATTGCCCAAAAAACAGTGTAAATAATACATAATTAATTAATATTTATCCATAAAATGAGAATTTTACAAATTTTCTCAATCTAATCGCCCTGTTTTGATAAATAAAAAAATTAAATTCAATTTTTTCAACGTTTCAAATTGAATTTTTAATTAATTAATCAATTAAATAATTAAATACTAAAAGAGTAAATAAGTATGTCCATTTTATGGCTACAATCACAGTTAATTAATATTTATCATTACAACGAAAATTTTACAAATTTTCTTTGCTTTATTTTAGTAAATTAAAAACAATTTACTAAAAACAGGTAGAATTCCTAAAACAGCGTACAAAAATAAAAGAGATTCTCTGAGGTAATTCATTTTGATTGACTTGTGTCCGTTCGCCGGCATAATTTATGATTCGTCTCACGTGACAACTGAAAACGCTAATTGACTCGTGTAAGGAACTAAATTAGCTGTACATGTCAGGAAAATTTAATCAACTGTAAATAATATATTATTTAAAAATCGTTGTATTATGGTAATACGTTTTATATTACGCTCCTCATTAATTATTTATTAAACACGCACCGTGCGACAAATTCCACTTAGATCTGGAACCGCAAATACATTTTAATAACTTGATAATAAAAAATCGTTACATCAAATATTCGCATTAAAGTTTACGACCACCTTACAGAGTTAATGATTGTTAATCGTTGCGCGTTTATCGGTTTAACCGCAATTAAATTCTACTTTACACTTATAAAGGTAGTTGCCAAGTGATATTCAAACTTCAACAATGGCTTGAAAAGTAAAATACAGGTTGGAATTGTAAAAGTCACGCGGTAAGTTTCGCACGGTCCAGAGAAAACGTTTCAGGACTTCCTACTATAATAACATAATTAATATTCCATTAAATTGTGATTTCGCATGTCTATTGCAACAATTAATAAAACGCACGCTTTGTTGGTGGTCCAGGCACGAAAATGAAAACAAGATACGATTCCTCTTCACTCCAAAGCACTCGAACAATCAACGAGTTTCTAACAATGTCATTTTTGTTCGTTACTATTTTTGACAATAAAATTATGCGTGTAAATAAGAAATTGATTAAACTTATCGAATGGTTTAATCGTTTTGTTTACGGCGCAGTTAAGCTATGCCCGTTCAATTAATTACCGTAAAGCAATAAGTGTGTTATTAGGGTCTAATCTCTTTCGCATCTCTCGGTGCAACGTAAATTATTGTTTATTGTAATAATTAGCCGTTACAAATTGCCGCTCGGGGACAAAATAAAGATTTCAAGCCTCAATTTACTAATTCCGATGGTGGAGTATTAAATTTCGATTTTAGAAATTACGCTGCACAGATATTGATCTAGATAACCCGTGGACAGTATTATTAGCCGCGTTCGATTTTTCTTTCACAATCAAATGATGTATTGAACGGGACAAATTTATTATTGTTTCTATCCGTTTGACTGTCGTTAACTAAGGATTTATAACGTTTATTGCAACAGTATCAATGGGGAAAAATTAATCAGTTTAACGAATTGTGACAAAAGAGAAAGTTGATAAATTAAAATAACGCTGCAAGAAGTTCGATCGACATATGTATAATGAAGTCAAATAAAAATCCATTTGCAGATTTCATCAACCAGCTGTTTATATATAATAGTTTGGAAATACAGTTAAACGTCCTTAACTCGAAATTATCCCTGAATTCTTTTTGCACATACAGCAGTAGTCATCATTATTCCACCTTTTGTTAAATATTATGTCCATAACTATTTTAATTAATTTGATAGAGAGCTCAAAATTTGTTAAACTGAGCCTTAATTTTCAAAGGAATTTTTATTGACTAAATAGGTAACGTTACATTAATATATAATAACCATTTACCTTTATAACTTTAGAGCATTTCCAAAACAGACTCGGCCAATTTTTGAATATATGACATGTGTTTATTGATCCCAGCTTCTTGAATTGTTGTAAAGAATCCGTTTAAATTTGTATAATTTTTATGTCAAATTTGGTACGTTATTCAATTAGATACTTTTCTGAATTTGTGTTTGGAATTGTTATCATGTTGAATCACATTACTTAGCAGCATACTTTCTTCAATAAGTGGAAGAAAATTGTTGTTTAATATACCCCTATACATAAATCAGTTCATGTATCCTTCTATACGATGAAGGAGGCCTGTACCAGAAGCAGAGAAGCATTCCCATACCATAATTAACCCACTACCCTGTTTCACGGTGAGTCTAGTCTTGTCTCATTAGGACATCTAACAAGCTTAGGTATTTTAGAGTAAATTAAATGTAGACTCATCCTCATCACTAGAAACTGTTTCATTACCCAGTAAGTCAAAATCGGACTTTGACACTCTTAGTATAAAGCAGGGTTGTCCTTACAGGTCAAACAACCCATCATCCACTAACCCTTTTGTTACAGTTCTTATTAAATTTCAGCAAGTTCCATTTCCTCCAGGTTGGCGTTAATTTTAAAATACTCCACCACCGTTTTTCTAAATCGGAAACCACTGTCTTATTTAGCTGTAAACTTTTTTTTAATTCTAAATCTCCATTACTCGAAGAAAATTGTTCCTTGAAATTCGAATTAGAGATGTTCGTGGACTGTAGTTTAATTCTTCAGCTTCGCACAAGTAAGTAATAATTACTGAAGGAAACAATAAAGGCATTTCTCGACTAAAAAATGTCCATGATGGTATATTTTAAAGGCAGTAATTCGATCTCAGTAGTGCATTATGAATGTATATTGCGGCTTTTAGTTCCTGCTGATCTTTTAACTGCGTCGACCGCAGCATCCTTTGTCCGTCCGCCGAGTCGGTCGATACTTATTGCGTCTATTAAACTCACAGCTACATAAATAAATGTAAATGCGGTTAACCGAACACAATACCTAAAACCACTCCATTTATTTATTATTTATACGAATCGATGCGCATTTTTCTCTCAAGTGTAATAACAATAATAATAATAATGAATCTCCTTCCCTCCCTTTAAGACGTGCAAAGTGTTTTTTGCTTATAAACACGAAACGACTTGTAGTTAAGGAATCTTAGCGGTTATCAGCGATCAAGCAATAAACGTGTAAACATGCATAGAATGTATGTAATAATTTCGTTGGTACCACTTAAACGATATGAACATAAAGAGCGTTGCTGGTACGGCACATCGGTGCGTCCTTTGGTCAAGCAAAAACCGCGCTAATGATAAAGATCGGTATCGTCGTGGCCGCAGTTCAGACTGAGGCGGGTTATTATTTTTCCAAATATGCCAATTATAATTATCACTTCAAATCAGCCGTAACAAATTAAGTGCTAATTAAAAAACGGAATTTACGGCGCACGTCGCAACGTTGCAATTAAAATGCAGGCGGCGATTATGAACGATTTTATTGCTCAAATGTTCTCCAAGTAATAAATAGAATTTGCTTTTATATTTTTTGCTTTTTCAAAGCCTAATGTATATTAATGTTTCTAGAGAAATGCCAAAATTTTAACAATTTTCTAATATTTTTGAATTTTTCATAATTTCCAAATGTCAAAAATTTTTTGATGTTTCCAAACTAAAAGATAAAATGATTATTTCTACAGTTTCTAAACATGACTAGTGTTTTTAAATATATTAATTAAATATTAAATTATTTGCATAATTATTTTGTAAGTGAAGAGATTAAATTTATTGAAAATATGTAAAAAAAATGTGTCATTTTTCTTTGTGAACCTGGTTTAACTTTTAAACGAAATAAAAAATATTTATCTCCGATCATGAGATATAAAGATAACTCAGTTAGTTTGTAAGAACGAGTTTAAACTCATTGTACTATCAAATAAGTAAAATATATAATTTAAAAGAAAATGTGTTAAAGTATCTTTCTTTGTGAACTTGGTTAAACTTTAAATGTAATAAGAGGTCAAGAAATACTTTTTATTTCATTTTATATTCAACTTTTGAAAAGAATAAAAAAAATATTTACTTTATTTAGGTTTGTAGGAATAAAGATTAGAATTGTTGCATTGTAAAATAGATAAAAAATGCAATTTAAAAAAAAAATACATTAAAAGTGTCATTCTTCATAAACTTTTTAACGTTTAACTTCAGACTTTATATATAGGTATCAATAAATAATTTAATATTATATTTAACTTTTAAAGAGAAAAAAATATATATTTACTTTATCTAATTGGAAGAAAATATAATTAGGTTAAATTTGTAAGAGTTTGTATTGAAATTACCACACTATAAAATATGTAAAAAATGTAATTTGTAACTACAGTCGAACTCCGATAAGTCGAAGCAAATTGCTTCAGTCCAGGGTGGAAATTATGTGCAATTTTTACTTGGTAACTCAAAGTCTTGATAGCTTGATTTTTTTTTGACAAGTTATGGTTCGTTCGAATTATCGAAGTTCGACTGTATGCCAAAATATCTTTCTTCGTAAACTTTAAAGTTAATAAGAAGTCAATACATAATTTTTTTAAATAAGAAATTTTTTGCACTGTAAATTGTGCAAAAAATGCCATGTAAAAGTTTTACAAAGATATTTAAATTAGACAAATAAAAAATATGCTTTATTATTAAAATTTATAGTCTCTATTTTTTTTAATAGTTTCTTAAATTATGGAATTTGCTTTTTATGTGTACCAAATTTTATTAAATAAAGTAGATTATTAAAAATCTAAAATGATAAAATTACTATATTTATTTATTATTTACATATTATTCTATTTTCCAATCCTAAAACATGAAAGGGTGAAAATGCAACAATGTACTAAAAAAAAACAATCAACAAAAAGAACAATGAAGCGGTTTAAAGACGCGGCCCCAGCATCAGTGTCCGGATGGAGCGAGGAGACGCGGAGACGCGCAGCAGAAAAGAGGAAGGAGCACATTACCTGGTTTGGCTCGTGCTAGGCACAAGCACAAGCGTTCGAGTTGCGCGTCCCACGCGAACCGCATTCACAAAACGTACAGCAAATCCACCGGAAATACGCCGTATTTTATCGTTGAATATCTAATGGACTGTGCCCAGCCTCACTCTTGATCTCCACCATTGTCTTCGGCCGGTGGACGTCGCGAAAAATTCGCCCAAACGATTTTCTACAAGCCAATCTCGAAAACTGAGGAGACCCAAGGGTTTTCCGTCGTCCGACAATGAGTGCGGGTTTGATTTGTTGTGACCGTAAGGAGAAATGTTTGGGCACGTGTTTTCGAATGGAATTCCATTGACTCGAAGACATCGATCGGCTGTCGATCAAATGGCGGACGTTTGTTCGTCAACACCTGCGACCAGTCACTTTTTTCTTCTGTCCACAATCGACTTTTAATGATACGTGATTGATAAATGTTTCCATTGATCTACCAGCGATCGATGAATGGGTTTTAACTTACGCAACTCATTTATTACAACCCGTACCTTCGTAATTCTTTCCAAATTAACGGTTTTTTTCTACATGATATATTTTTTTACCGTATCGAACGATCCGATATCGGAATTCGAAATGAAAACAAAACACTTTCAGTTTCCACACACACGGACATTTCGTTAATCAGATCGTGTCAACACATAACGAGAATGCGACAATTAAACGCGTTTCATTCGCCTGACAAGATAAATAATGGAAACGGTTACGCAACGTTTTGCTTCCAAACGGAATAATGGCTCCATTGTACGCTAGATCTTTTCTAATGTCGATCTGGGACGTGAAACTGCGGTCTAATTCAGTAATTCGAGTGCTGCAACAACAAATCACTTCGTGTGTCACTACAATCATGGCTGATTGTAACACCTTTTAATTTCGTATAAGATTACACCATTTTATCTATGGTATTTTAACTATACATCTGTTTTATTTCACAGAAAATGAATGGAACATTTTATCCATGATATGTGGTATGTAATAAACAGTTAGAAATATGCGAAATATTAACAGGAATGAAGTGAAACGAAACTGAAGTTACAACTATAGTTATAGTGGTAATATTTCCAGTAGAACTTTTCTATTTACACAATGCTCCATATAAATGTCGACTTCGCGCCTTCAGCATGTTTTACGAGCATTCCTGACTCGTTTCAGTCATAAATACGACTTTGGGTAGCAAAAATTCACGCTTTAATTACACATTGACATGATTATGTGGTTGCACTCTGAATAGGTATAAGTTCTAGAAACGATTTACTGTCATTTGTTATTGGAAATAGTATTGGCTCGTCAGAAACTTCAGATTTCTTCTATGAATTTTTCACTTTGTTTAACAAATCATAATTAATTTTATTAATTCATATGGTCGATAAATTTAGTTTTTCAATTCATATGGTTAATAGTTTAATTTAATTCAAACAGAATTAATTTTCTTAGTTCTCATAGCCAACAAATTTAATTTATTTAATTCACATAGTTAATAAAATTAATTTCTTAGTTTAAATCGATAACAGAATTGATTTTCTCAGTTGTTCCTCTAGTCCTATTTAGTTCTAAATTTATAATTTTTTGATCAAATCGTTGACATAATTAATTTTTTTCTTTCCCAAACTTATTTCATTTCCTTGCTTCAAATCAACAAATTTAATCACATCGTTAATAAAATTAATCTCTTAATTCAACTCGTTGACAGAATTAATTTTGTTGGTTCTTATCGTCAATTAATTGAATTTCTTTAATTATTTCCTCCAACAAATTTAGATTATTCAATTCATACTTCTATTTCTTAGTTGAAATAGTTGACTTAATTAATTTTATTAGTTCTTATTATCAATAGATTGAATTTCTGTAACACCTCCAACAAATTTATATTATTCAATTCACATCGTTAATAAATTTAATTTCTTAGTACAAATTGCTGACAAAATTAATTGTCTTAATTCTCATCGTTAAAAAATTTAATTTTTTAAGTTGATATAATTATTCAATTTTGAGTTTATTTCAAACTTAACAACATTTAATTCAAAACATTATCAAAAAAATCATTAGAAAAACTAGTATATACCATAAGATTCGTCTAAAAATACACGATGACTTTCCGAGATTGATTATTCAAATCCGGAGCCAATTCGGATTACAAAAGTCGTTTTAACGGCGATAATACCGGCCGTAAATAAGCCTTTTATAAGCAGATTAAAACCGATTCTTCTCGCCTTTTTTTACCACATTGTCCACAACAAAAGAGGACAGAAATCTCGATCGAGTGGATCCATAAAAAAGGAAGAAAGCGGAAACTGGAAGACATTATCTACAATCCAATCGATGTTTAGTGATTATTTGAATTTTTATTGGGTATGTTTTCATTCCCGCAAGTTTTGTCGTTTAATTGTGATTGAATAAACGTTTGAGAGTTGCCTTATATAGAGATGATGTAGATAAACAAGGACGTAAAGTAATTAACGTAATTAAACAACAGGCGGCTTTTAGTACTATGTTTGTTATTGCCGAGAATCGATTTATGAACGATTAAATTTTAATTTGCGCCGTTGTTTTTGTATGTTTTTATTAAAATAACAACAAATAAACAGCCAGAAATTAGCGAGTGTGCGTAAATGTAATAAAGCCCGTTGTGTAAGTAAATTATCGATAGAATGCGAGCGATTTTGTAGCCGTTAATGGTCGCCTGTTAATTGTTATGACAGCCCGGAGCGTCTCGTCCGTCCGCTCCGCTCCGCTCTCCGTTCGTCGGCACCGCGATGGGATTTTATTTCAGGGTGTGTTGCCACAATCAAATGCGATTATTCCGCAAAGCAAAAGACCATTCCATACATCACTGTCATACTAAACAATAATTAAAGCCTGCCTCCTCTTCTTCCTTTTTTACATCTCCTTGCTCTCTGCTGCCGTTTCGTCTCTCGCTCTTCGTCATACCACTCTTCACTCCACTCTTCATTCCACGCTCAACATTAGCAACAATTTTACTCGTACGCTTGCAGATTAAATTACGACCGTCAAATCGTTATATGAGTAAATCTCGAAATGTTATTTCCGAGCATTCGGGCCGAAAAATTCTAATACGTTCGACGTGCATGAATAAGAGGAGAGCGCTAAGAATCCGGTTTGGTAGTGGTTCGGGGTGCGAGCGTGTGCAACAGGTCGCGGGGTTGGCGGGCGCGGGAAGGGAAGAGAGATAGTCATCGGGACCGGCTCGGACCGCACCCTAATCTCCCTTTAACACTCGTCCGCAACAGCATCCCTGCGCCCCTCCGTTTCTCGCGTTTAACCTGTTGCGCTCGTCTCTTGTCGCGCGACGCTGCTATTGTGACTCGGCGGTCAAAACAAGGTTGAACTGTTCGACGGCAATAACATTAATATTGTTCAGGGACTTGACAGATTTTCAGGTTGATCCTCCTGAAAACCGCAGCGGCGAAACGGTGTTCGTGAGGCAGCTCGAGGTCAGTAAAATCGATCTTCTCGTTCTCGGCCGGCGAATTAACTCAATAAACCAAAAACCCGGCCTATCAGATAACCTATCGGCATCGAATTTGAATATTAACCGTCCACGTAATTTAGAAAGCACACGTGCTGGCCTCTTCTCGCCTCTTCCACATCTGTTCATGGCGGTTTTCCACGCCAACCTGCGGCGGTATCGGCGTGAAAATCACTTTGGGGGATGTTTAGGCCGAGCCCGTTGCCGTGCCGGTGGAAATTTGCGAAAAAACGAAGCCGTTCGAGCGGTAGAGAGGTCGGAGTGCACACGTGCTGCGGTACCGTGCGTGTGTCTGGCCGTTGAGCATCGGCTCGTTTTTTCTACCGGGGCGAGATGATGTGAAGACGTTAATGACTGGACACGGATCGATATGCACGGAAAAAATGTTGCCTTTATAATTTTTTTATTTATATTTTAAAGTTAACATATTTTAAGTATAATTGTGGGAAATGCATTCTCCCATAATTTTATATTTTTATGAAACTATACATGTTATTTATCCATAAGAAATTTCATTAGACAATTTTCATAAAAAGCAGTTTTCGATAAACACCTAATTCTCTAAAATTCTGTAAAGAGAATTAGGTATAAATATTATTGGAAAATTCTTATTAGAGTACACTTAATAATTTATTTTAAATGTTACTCCAACATTTTAATCATTAAACATACATATTTTAAAAATAAATAAATACATATTGAAGTTTTTATTTCTGAGTGATACATTACACTTTAGAATTAAAATGTGCTTTTTAGAAGTATTATTATAAAGTTTGTTATTTCAAACGACATCTCGTAAAATTTTTAAAAAAATAAAATTCTGAATTGTAATTTTTATTTTAAATAAAAAAAATTTTTAAAATACAATTTAAATAAA
This sequence comes from Aethina tumida, assembly GCF_024364675.1. Taxonomy (NCBI): domain Eukaryota; kingdom Metazoa; phylum Arthropoda; class Insecta; order Coleoptera; family Nitidulidae; genus Aethina; species Aethina tumida. The sequence continues at coordinate 12,923,615 of NC_065437.1, read as the reverse complement.
ACAACAGAATAGTAGCAAAAATTCCAAAGAGGAATATAATATGAAATTTATAATTTTCTATTAAATTCTTAAATGCCTTCTTCTTGCAAAACTGTTTTACATTGCTATCGTACCTGGGTGTCATACTTGACAAGAAACTCAGTTTCTCTCGCCAGGTCGCTTTGGTAAAGGGGAAAGCTCTAGCAGCCTTTGTTGCTTTGAAATCTTTCTTCCTTTCTAAACGTCTTTCCTCTTCAGTTAAGCTGCGTGTTTTTAACGCGACAGTCCACTCTCTCTTCACCTATGTTCTTCCTATATGGGGCACCGCCGCCCCTTGGCTCATTAGGTCCCTGCAAGGGACCTACATGAGGCTAGTGAGGTCGGCCTTTGGTGTCCCATACTATATTCGTAACAGACAAGTCTGTTTCGAATACAACATTTCCTCTCTTTTGGAGCTGCGGCGCAAACATGTCCTCAATCTCTGGAGATCTATCTTTCAACACTCTAATCCGGAGATTGCATGCTTGACATGACATCCAACCCTGTGAATCTGACAGATGCAAGAGACCTTGTCTCTTGGCTGTCTAGACCTCTGCGTCTCTTTGGGACATCTTTTCTTTAGTATGTGGCGGTTAGCTGCAAACCTCTTTAATTTTTTCCTTCTCTCTATTTTCCTAAACCTATATGGTTATACTCTTAGGCCATGATCTTCGGATCGGTGCCCGGAGATGGGTTTTTAGTCGGTTAGTCCGACACTGCCTTCGACTTCCACCAGAAGGCGTCTTGTAGATTTTCCCCTCTTTGACCCAATAAAAAAAAATTGTTATGGTATGCTTAATTCAAGGTTATATCTTAGGCAAAGTGTAATAAAAATGTTTTTTTTAACTTATTGAATGTTGTTGAGGGTAGTTGATGAATCTCAAGGATTCTTTTTAACATTGACTGTGCTCTATTCTCTATAAGACTGAGGTGTGGTGATAATCCTGGTAACAGAAAATGATGAATTTGAGCATCAACCATTTTAATCTTCCTCTATGTGGAAGTGTATTAACATATACAAAAAAAAACTTTCAAATTTGATGACTAGAATTATGTCATTTATAATATCCTCATGTACAAGATTACATTACCCTCAACAATGTACTTGACATACAGTCGGCTGCAGAATGGCATTACCACTTTGGAAACAAAATCCTATGAGACCCGCTATCGATAAGCTCCGCCCAGTACACGAAAAAGAGGTATACAAGGGACAGATATAGTAAAAAAAGGATGAATACTAATTGCGGTAAGTTATAAAATTTAAATGAGGGGCCACCGAAATTTGGAAAATATGCTTAAAATTGGATTTGTCGAACGAAATATTTACTACTAGTACTAGTCAGTAATCGTTATTTTTGAAACTATATTTAGACAAAATTTGTACACTTCACATTTTGGTGTCGTCGTAATGTTCAAATCAATCTAATCACAATAAAATGAAATGAAACATAGGTTGGCACGGAGAAAATTTTAAATATTCCAAAGAAATCTATTAGAATCGATATATAAAACATAAGAATGTGGATACAGATATCTACTTTTCTAAGAACTTAAAAATTGTAATAATAATTAGGATTAAATATTATATACAATTATATATTAATTAAAACAAAATGTCTACCTAATTTTTTGAGACGCTGGCTGAAATAATTCTATTGATGTAATTCAATTATATCAACACAACACTTATTTGACAAATGGTTAAAACTGTTTTTTTATTTTATTGTATATTATATTTCGTTTCGTTACTATAAAAATATGTCTTTAATAATTAAAATTTTATATATTTCAAGTTTAGGAAAAGAATATTGCTTTAACTAAATCACAAATAATAAAATAATTTGAATTTATTTTAACTTAATAATTTGTAGAACATTTATACAATAATATTAATTATGGATATTAACTAAAGCAGTGAGAGATCAGTATTTGTTAATTTTAGTAGAAATGAGAAAAAATCTCTATTATTAGAAATGTGAGTAATAGTTACTTTTTCATTCGATTTTATAATATTTGTTGGACTCAAGTAAAAAATATAATATTAAGATGCATTGTAATATAAATGAATATTTATTTAGAAATGTTACAAGTGTACAACCCAAATTATGGGGTTACTTCACCTTACAAGATGTTTACTTTAAAAATTTGTTGTTTCACTCGTACAAGTATATTATTGCTGTATCCTTCTATATCACACCCTAACTCTCATATTCAAACCGCAAACGAAACAGCACCTTAGTGTGGTAATGCCATTCTGCAGCCGACTGTACGTCTTCCATAGCTTATACAAGCCTAGACCATAACTGACCCTTCTCGAAAAGAGTGCATTTTCTTAAGAGATTGCATTTAGATATATCATTTATACTAATTTTCCTGTCATCAATCATTCAGGATCCCAATTCACATGAAGACGTGTCCATTAAAGTCGATATTGTGATGTCGTTGCAAAGTACCCATAATCTTTTTAGAAGCTAAAGTGTTTAAGAGATTTTGAACTGTTCTAGGCGAAATGTAAAATTAATTATATTTAATCGTATTTGAAGTCGACTAATGACACTTTACAACAACCCAAATTGATAGACTTGCTTCCATTTTTTTAATAATCATCTCATCTTATAAAAAGATACCGTAATGTAGAGAAGTCTGATCACAGTATGCAACAAGAGAATTACTAATATCCTTTATTCTTCTCCATGTACTTCAATTTTAATATAGTGTTATCCACAGTACATAGACATTTTATAGAAAAAGGGTAAATTTGCTTTAAATAATAACATTAAAAAAAGTTTCCTCTGTTGTAATAATCAAGAAATGTTGCAAACATGCAAAATAAACAACAATAAGACAAAGTGGACAAAGATATAAATAGCATGTATCGTATCGAACATATGCATATGGTTGTGTGCGTGATTGCCTGTCAGACAAAAGGATAAAAGCGACAGCGGAAAAACAGGAATCGAAACTAGTTTCGCTACTGATTACATGTAAATTATTTAATAATAACCGTTTTTAATTTCGATTATTTACAGTTGTCATATTACGCTGTCATTTTGGTCGTCGTTTTGAAATCCGCTCGCCTAGACATTTGAATAATCTGAGAATATATATCGAATTTAAATATAAATGAATTGCTAATTGCCTCGTATATAAGTTAAATTGTGTAAAAAAAGGCGCTCTCGTTTTTTACGCGTACCCGCATTAATTTATTTATAATAACCGGACAATTTATTTGTGCCATAAAATCGGAATGCCACCGATTAAACTGCATTTCATTTAAAAAGGGTACTCGAATATCAATTTCGCATAATTATGCGCGATTTATACGCGGTGCTAATGATTTTCACTTCGCTCTGACACCGCACATGTTTATCTCTTACACTCTCGCCTGCACCACTACCTATAATACTTATCTTTCCTAACTGTTTTGCCCGCAATAACTAATTACTTATGTTCGACTGTCGTTCGAGACACTACGTGTTTTTACTTATTTACATAGATAATCTATACTACTAATTTCATATGTTTTATGTATAATAATCCGTAATGTAATCGAATAAAATAACAACGGAACGAAACCGCACAAATTATTTGTGCGAAAGTTTCCAACAATCGTAAACCGAATAAAACCGTTGAAAAACGTATAAACAATATCGAAAATCATAAATCTTGGTTTCATTGACAGTAAAAAAATGTTATTCGAGATAACTCAGTTTTATTGGACGTCGTAAAGTGGTCGTACGTCGAAATCGCTCGCAATAATTTCCAGATCTCGGACCAAACAAAAAGGAAAAAGTCTGGTGGAAGCATGGAAGAAAGTCGTGTGGCTGAAACGCACGTATGTAAATGGACACAGTTAGGTTTCACCATAAAAGACTCGCTCGGCATTTTTCTGAGGCGCCACAACGTATCTCCGTCATAAAAATCTACCAGGTATTAAATCTCGTCCCGACGCGACGATACGAATATTGAATTAGGTTTCAATTTTATAAAACCATTATTTATTTTGGGCGGGTTCGAATATTTTTGTTCGCATTAAAAAGCAATTTAAATCTTATACGAAATTGTTAAGAAAGTTTCACATCTGTTCCATTTTTGTAGGGAACTCTTATACATAATTAATTATTGATAAAAATTAATAAGGCAAGGTTCTTGTTACCTTTTATACACAGTTGTCGTCTCATCGTAGTGTTAATTCTATATAGATTCATAATTTTATTCAAAATTATTTAAGTTTCAGAATGTTCATAATGTTATAGTTTAGGCAACTACCTTCTTAATTTTATATAGAATTTAAAAAGTCTCCTAATTATTTTAATTTTATACAAGATTGTATAAGACGTTTCAGAATTCTCTTAATTTTATACTGAACTGCTTAAGAAGTTTATACAGAATTGTTGAAGAGATTTTACAACTAAATAACTTATGGAGACTGTCTTAATTTAATACATAAGTTTTTAAAAAATTGAACAACTGTCTCAAATTTATACTGATCTCCTTAAGAAGTTTCATAATTATCTAAATCTTATACAGAAATATTCAAAAGATTTGACAGCTACAAAACTTATACAGAAGTGTTCTTCCACTAATGTCTTAATTTTATGCAGAACCTTTTTAAAATCTCTCGTAACTCATAATTGTATGCAAACAAACAATTTAAATCTTATACAAAATTTTTAAGAAAGTTTCGCATCTGTTCCATTTTTGTAGGGAACTCTTATACATAATTAATTTATTGATAAAAATTAATAACACAAGGTTCTTGTTAACTTTTATACACAGTTGTCGTCTCACTATAGTGTTAATTCTATATAGAATTTAAAGTCTCATGATTTTATTCAAAATTATTTAAGAAGTTTCAGAATGTTCATAATATAATAGTTTAGGCAACTACCTTCTTAATTTTATATAGAATTTAAAAAGACTCATAATTATTTTAATTTTATACAAAAATTGTATAAGAGGTTTCAGAATTCTTTTAATTTTATACTGAAGTTTAAACAGAATTGTTGAAGAGATTTTACAACTAAATAACTTATAGAGACTGTCTTAATTTAATATATAACTTTTTAAAAAAATTGGACAACTGACTCAAATTTATACTGATCTCCTTAAGAAGTTTCATAATTATCTAAATCTTATACAGAAAGAAATGTTCAAAAGATTTGACAGCTACAAAACTTATTCAGAAGTGTTCTTCCACTACTGTCTTAATTTTATGCAGAACCTTTTTAAAATCTCTCGTAACTCATAATTGTATGCAAAATCATTTAAGAAATTGTTTAAAATCATACCCAACGGTCTTAAATTTATACAGAATTGCTTAAAAAGTCTAAATTTAATACAGAACTCTGAGAAAATTCTAAGCTGAAGCTGTTAGTTAAATTGAAATGATGTTAAAGGACTTAAAAAATAAATAAGTTTTATAATACACATTTAAAATTAATTGGATGCCCATTAAAAACAGATAAAAGCAATATGTGTTTTATTGCATGACTGAGAATTAATTGAACGGGCATTTAGTATATTTTTCGCGTGGCGTGTAATTAACGTCAACAATCGGCGTGGAAAGTTCGTGTGCGAACGAAATGAGAAAAGTGTCGCGTAGAGCCCGGTGGCGCGCCACGGCGACGAGCGCACAAGATCAGATGCGATCAGATAAAACCGTTTGAGATAAGTGATCGGAACGATCGGTGGCAAGTTCCCCCTCGATCTTTCACGTTTTTAATTAAGCCCAATTAAGGCGGCTCATATATCGTACAACCCCGTGTGGATATCCAGAGATCCGAGATCCCAGATCAGTGATCGGATAGTGCGACTATCAGACTATCAGGTGTGGCGCAGCTTCGGCTCATGTCAACGATTCCAACTGATTTTATCGATTGGATGTTTATTTTCGATTAAACTTCCAACACGCCAACGTTCACGTTTCGCAAAAATCGCAATCTAGATCCAAATTATAAAAAATTATTCACGAAAATTAATTTAATTATATTTTATTGAATTTAAATTAACGAAATGTTCCTTCAGCAAACAATAAAATTTTATTTTCATGAGCTGTTTACGAATTTATCTAGATTCAAAAATTCTCCTCATGATTTCACAGAATAAATTGATAAATTGATTGATAGTAAAATCTTATCTTGTTTTAATTTATTCAAAATATTGTGGCCTTCTTTTTGGGATTTAGTATCGAATTATCTAAGATAATTCTCTATTTGAAATGGATCAATGTCATATTAGACATAAACCAGGGTGCTAACAAGAATATTACATTATACATGAACAGAATTCATCTACAACTTGTAAATCAATGACTTTGGTAAAGTAGATTAGATTACATTTTTAAAACACTTTATTGTAACTACCAAAATTTTATAGAAAACTGTCTTAATTTTAAGTTAATCCTATTCATAACTATCTCAATTTCATGAACATTTCTGTTGAACTAAAATGCTTAAGAAGTTTTTCAATTGCCTAATGATTTTTTAGAAATAATAAGGTTTCACAACACATACAGAACTGTTGTTCCATTACTGTTTTAACTTGATGTAGACCTTTTTTTTACTATACAATTTTGCATAAAAGATTTAAAACTGTCTTAATTTTATACTTAAATGTTTGACACCGTCTTAAATTTCGATTGAACTAACTGTTTAAGAAGTTTTTCAATTGTTTAAATTTTATTCAAATATGTTCAAAGAATTTCACAACCATATAACTTGCAAACCAGTCTACTACTGTCTTAATTTGATGTAGAACTTTATAAAAAGACTCATAACTGTCTTAATTTTATACAAAAATTTATATTTTGAGAAAACTGTTTTTCTAAAATTTTTAATGTGTCTAATTAAATTTTAATTAATTAAAAAAAACATTTCTTCTGTAAAAATAATATTTTATTTTTATAAAGTGTTCATGAATTTATTTATAGATTCTCCTCATTGTTTCTTAGAAATACACAGAATAAATTAATAAATTGATTGATAGAAAAATTTTATCTTGTTTTAATTTATTCAAAATATTGTGGCCTTGTTTTTAAGCTTTAAAATGGATCAATGTCAGAGTAGCCATAAACCAGGGTGTTAACAAAAATATTACATTATACATGAACATAATTCATCTGCAACTTATAGATTTATACATTTATATTACGTGTAAAACCATAATGTTCCACCTCTAATTACCATTAACTATCCGCGAACATGAATCTGTGGAATCGTCTTGAATCAGCTGCACGAAAGATAAAAACAATTCGTGGAATTCCATAGGATAATTGTCAATCGATTGTTGCAGTAGCCGTGATTTATCGTCTTCCATCAATTTCGAAACGCGTTATTTACGATCGGTAATTTCACGGCGGGATTAAACGAAAACTCGCCCTCATTTACGCGACCATTGGTTCGTGGAATTGTTCCCAACAGGTGCCTTTTTCACTTGCACTCGTCCGGTTTAAATATAGTTACGTATTAAAGACGATCGGAATAAGAAAATGAGCAATTACGAAAGGCGGTCATTTCTAAAATAAGCGCACGTCCGCATTAAGAACGGGCGACGGGCAAGTGCGCAATTGTCGCCGGCCATTAATTCCCATCGTTTGACATTCCGCCATGACACAAGCCTGCCAATTTACTCTGATAACATAATTCAGATTTATATAACGAGATAAGTATCGGTGACCGCATGCTTCCCGTCCTAAACGAAAGGGACTCGAGTTGAACTCGTGCCACCAAAACCACTTTGCCATCCATCAAACGATTTTCAAATGCGCGGGCGGCCAATTGTCCAATTTAACAAATATTTTGCTCGTTCCCCCCGTTTACGGTTTTTCTTTGTTTAGCATATGACACCAAGATTTTTCTTTATGCTAATTTAGGAAGATAACACGCATATAGATTATGGAAAATTTAATCAATAATTAGTCCTCGTTGTCCATATTTTGCAAATTTGAGTGACAAACAAATCAAAAAAGTTTTAATCTAATGTATACTATATATGAAATTCGACAAAGTGACTAAACTAGCTTAATCAGGACACAAAGTGACTGATATAATTTTGAAGAAATCTTATCCGGAGCAAAGTGTCTGTAAATGTCTGGTGAACGAACCTTGAGGCACGACCATACACAGTAAAACTGTTAACAAACACACACAAGATCGACGAAACGTTTAAAATTCAAATTCTATCTACGTCGATTACAACATTAACGAGATCTCCCGATATCCAATCAAGATCAATTCGAAAATTACCATATACGATCGCAGTTTATAAGCGACTCAGGAACCCAAATTAAGCCGGGAATGCTACCGGACCATTAAATAACGATCGGCACCACCAAATATGGTTGCTATCTTACACATCTTTTTGATTATGTGGATTTTTCCGATTTCGATAACAAATATTATATTAAGAAACGAAGCTTATCTTAAACGTCAATCGGATTTATGAGGTGTTTGTATTTTGATTTTTATAGTGGACCCCAAAAATGTTGATTATAAATTAAATAAGATAAGATTGATAATTATAATTAACAAACAAGGTGGTCGAATTTTAATTTCCCACTATTATTTTCGCGAAAGATCGAACCGTGTAATCACAAAAGCAGTTACAGTTATGATTTCACGTACTAAAAATAATCTCCCCTAAACACACGAATTATTACGGACCTCCACAGCATCAGTTCGTAAGGCAATAATGCACGAGCATCTTCAATCCGGGATAATAATGGCATTAACACCTCGACGTGGCGTTATGGGCGTCATTATGGGGGGAAAATTGGCCACGCAAGACCGATCATTACACCGATCTCGTCGATTCCCATCAAACACAATTAGCGGTAATGATATGCAAACTTGGCAAAAGCGAATCCAAATATGGTACAGACAAATTCGATTGTTTTGTTTTTGTCGCTGATGTCGGTAATTAAGATGTTCGATGGAACGATGGACAATGAATTAACGAGATACTGTGTTGCTGATTTCATGTGAAGAAAAGGTTTCTTTGATTGTTGTTTCTTTCATATTTTAGCTTTACGATGCTAACATATGTCACATTTTCATCTTTCTCTGTTTTTTAACTCTTCAGATTTCTTTCATTAACTTTTCTAACTTACAAATTTCAGAAATTATCTCTTCTAGCTTACGTCTTTAACATGTGTACCTTTATATTTTCTAATTAACAGTGTCCAGATTTAACTCTTTTAAATTATAAATTTTATATATTTGTATTTCTAACTTACACATTTGGATTTTTAACCTTTCAAGCTCACAGATTTTAGATTTTAATCTTTCTAACTTTTTCAAATATTCTAATTAACAAATTTCTTTTCTTCTTGATTACAAATTTTATGTATTTGCTTTTTTTAATTAATCCTATTCGGATATTAACCCATTATACATTTCATATTTTCTAATCAACAGATTTCAGATTTTAATTTTTCTTCATTATAAATTTTATATATTTGCCTTTCTTACTTAACTTACTTAACATAGTCTGATATTAACCCTTCAAAGCTTAAAAATTTTACATTTTAACCTTCCTTCAATAATATCTTATGACACAAATTTCTAATTTTATCTTATTGACTGAAATTTTAATAATTTTAAAGTTTATAAATTGAATATTTTTTAAGCCTTTCGAGCCTTATTTAAATTCAAATTTTCATATTTTAATTCTTCAAGCAAACTAATTATAATTTATACTTTAAACATACATATGTTTACATATTTCACATTTTATCCTATTTAACTTTTCATATTTTTTCCCTAAGGTACATAGTTACAACTCATCATTTCAATGATAATTTCAAATGAAATTACTCCCCGATGAGTGTGTCTGCATTGAAGCCTGCACATTGAAATAGCGAGAAGTGATCGAGTACAGCACAAGGAGAAACAAGATCAAAGCGAAAGAAATGGTGGCGTTGGAGAACGAGCGGAGCGAACGGGTTCGGGTCGCGCGAGCCGTCCTCCCACGGATTCAGGTCTGGAACCTACGCGGGCCGCGGCGCGAGCGCTCCGCGAAGCGTTGGCGTCGTCGACCATCTGGCGCGACGCGGCCCTTCATTCATTCACAAACCGACTCGGTTCGCATTCACCTAAATCACTCACGCTCTTTACTCGATTCGATGAATTCTTGTCTGATCGTTTTCTGGCCCGGCATCAATTTAATCGGTGTCCACTAGTCGGATAGTTCACACCGATAAATATCAATTAGGGTCATTCTGCGGGTCACAATAGACGTTCCGAGTGTCATGAGGGCGATTCACGCGGATATGGGTGCGTTTTTATCAATATTCATTGCACCCATAAACGTCGATAAATATTTATACACAAATGGAAATCGAGTGTTCATTCATAAAAGCGTGGGCCACCCGATTAAGCAACAACTTGCATCGCACATTCACTCTTTCCGTTCAGCTATTAAGTCCTACTTCCACCTGTGATTCCAAGGTTTGAGGTTCATTGTGGCAAAATAAAATTATTCTTACTATTACTTATATATCTTAGTCTACAACAATAAAATGTTTTACAGAGTGTTTCCATCTTAATTTTGTTTATTTACAGATTCCAGTTGGGAGCAGCACACCTGAGGAGAAAAAACCATCCGGTACAACACCGAGAAATAAAACCGTGAAACTTACGACCGACAAACGACAATAACTTCCCGCACAATAGATGCACACCGGCTATAATGGGCTACCGGGCAACACATAAACTCTAATAAAAATTACTTGATATTTAGGAAATTGTAAATATTAAGTTGTACAACTCAGGACCACCTTCAATGACAAACAATCTTTTTTCTTATAATGCCTCTACGGTTATTTATAATTGAATGTAACAGCGGGAAATCCGACCTTCAATAAATCTGTTAAAATTCCTCATATTAAAATTATGTTTGTTTTTCTCAAGACAAGACTGTGAATGAGATAGATTAAAAAAATGTTTGATTCATTCATAAACGTAAATGATTTAACAGCATTAATTGTTGAATGGACGGAGAACGTGTCGTATGGAAACGGTAGCGGGAAAGCGGGCGCGTCGCAGATGTTTGTTTGTTAATGACGGGCACTTGATCCCGAGGTCGGGTCGTCCTCTCCTGCTCCCGAAGACTTGACCCCGACGTACACCGTCAATTACTCCAACTGAATCATCCAGATCACACTCGATTCGTCGGTCCGATCAATCCGACACGACGTTGCCAACGTTCACACTTGTAACTGATGGAAAAAACAATCAAACACCATATTTCAAATAATTTGTTTAAAAATAATGTATTGTGATGTGCTGACAATTAATTCTAATAAAAATAAAAAAAAAAACATCCCACTCAGGCCGCAAATAGGAAATAATGTAACAATACAAATAACAGATCTAAAACGGAAAATTTGTGTGTTTAAATAATAAATGATAATTTTATTCTTTGCTTTTTGTCTAATCAAAACACGGCAACAATGTACAATTTATCAGTTAAACAATTTATGGAACTAATTCCGAGTAATTAAATTAGTCATCGTCCGCTAAATTTCAGTCATTTAACCTGAAACATATCAGCTGATTTTTTTCATTACTAACTTTCTGACCTTTTTCATTATCAACCTTGACCGCCTTTAGGTATTTATGATTTTTCATGTTTCACGAATGAAAATTGTTATTTTTAAGGATTTTTCATTCTTGAGCATTTTCACTTAAAAATTTTTAAATTTGCAATTTTTTTCAAAATTATAATTGTTCATTGCTCATTTTTGTTTACAAATAATGTTTTTCTTAATTTTTGATTTTAATTTCCACTAAAATCAAACGAATTAGCTGAAATTTGCTAATACTTCATTGAATACCAAAATTTCTTCCAAAAATTCAACTAATTAATTTAATTTAAAACAAAATTCAGCTAATTTTACCAATCTTCAGCTAATACAACTAAAAATTCAGCTAAGACTTCATTAAACTTCTTACAAAAATGACAATTTTTACATTTTTTAACATATTTAACAAAAAAATCACAATTCTCAACTAAATTTAGTGAAACAATTTTAATTATTTCAACTAAAATGATATAAATTAGATTAAGTTCATATGAAACATAGTTGATGTTTAATATAAATCAGTTAATTTTTTCTTAAATTTTCAATTATTCACTCAATACGATAATAATTTAAAATTATTATAAATAATTTAATATCATTAAAAATTCAGTAAAAATTCGGCAAAATTCCAAAAAAGACAAATCAAAATTCTTAACTGAATTTAGTGAAAAATTTTAAACTTAAAACTTCAATTCACTATTTTTGTCATTAACAATAATTAAAAAAAAAATAGTTAATTTTTCTAAAATTCAGTTAATAGAAAAAAAAATTTCGCACCCAAAATAACAATTTTTAATATTTTCACAAATTCTTAACTGAATTTTTCACAAAATTCATTTAATTTTTAAACTTTTTGAATTATCAATATAATATTGAATAATAAAATGTTTTGTTTTCAAAAAACAATTGTTACTTTTAAAGCGTTTAAACACTTAAACATGTTTCCTGCTGATTATAATTGTTCCATGAAGCATAATTGTTTTCGCATGTTCTTGAAAATGTTTAAGCTTTAAGTTTAAGCTTTATGGCCTTGTAAAAGTTCAAACATCACTTAAGGATGTTAATTTATTTCAGAAATCATACAACATAAAATGTCTCGAGTGTTACGTTTATCTAAATTACACTTGTACAATAAAGATTACATCTGCTCCGCTTTTCGTACTCTGTCTTTAAACGGCCGTAAAAATTAATTACCCCGAAATTATTACTCTATTAAAGGCTGATTTATTTATTGCACCGTTTTCTGAACATTGTTACTTGCCAATTTATCCATTACTGATGACTTAATTCTTAAGAAAAACAACAGGTGAATAATAAAAAGCATAATTTTTAATACTTTATTATTAATTACGTGTTTAAGATCAATTTACGCCGCAAATTGTAATTAGAAACGTCAAATTCCGCATCAAAGATCATTTTATGCGCAATCTAACAACTTATTAAACCCGACTGAATGTTATGAAATTACCAATGTACAAATTGAATGTTTCCTCGACAACCGGCAATCATAATCCGTGTGTTTTTAATTCAATTACGTAGCCATATGCAAATGTAACGATTCGAACGTTTTAAAATTTACATTGACACGAGCGGATAAAATGTAAAAAAGAGGAACGGTGATCCGCGCGAAAATTATTGGTTCATAACAACCGTGTCAGGGTCTGTTCGGCCGTAAAATTTACATCGATAGAATTAACGATTCGAGTTTCGCAAACCCAATAAAAGCCGATCCTATTCTGTAACAAGAAGCGATACTTTTGTTTATTGTGCGCAACGTTTTATCGACGTGTTTTATTGCCGGTCGCACCAATGGAACGATGCTGAATTCATAATGTTAACAATCGACAACAAAACTGAACAAGAAAAAAAATTGAGCTTTTAGTGTAAATAAATTAAGTCAAATGGATTGTATTTGCTCTGTACTGGTGTTTATCTGAGCTACTCCCCAACCCCCAATAAGTCACGGGTGTGACAATATTTATATGCAAATGAAGATATTGCATTTATCAAGGAAGAAATTCCGAAACGTAAACTGAATAAAGATTTCAATTAGTGTTAGACACATTACAAATCGCAGCCAGTTAATTAGAACGTCCGCATCGAAGGAGGTTAAGCTTGCTGAAGAAAAAAGTCGCGCAATGATTGCCCGTTGTTCCAAGGCCGCACTTAAATCCTCTAATAACGGTGATATTTTTTTTCGTATTATGACATTAAAGATGCATCTGCACAATTATGACGGCGTGTGTGGTCACACCTTATTATTAACCCGTCGTAATTTATCGGACGCGTTCAATACGTTTTCTGCGCGAGCCTTAATTGCCATCGTATAAGTCAAAGTTGTAACGAGTTTTTGCGCTTCTGCACTTCGCATTGCGATCACGGACGACGGATTAAATGCATAAGTCACGTATCCTTTGCCTCTTTTTCTTGTTCGGTTTTTTGCCGCTCAATTAACCGCACAATTTGCCTCGACAATTACACTTCGCACACTGATTGATGAATTGGTGTTCATTTGGGATGCTGGAATGAGTAAAAACTGTACACAATGAGAGTCACATTGTAGACTGTGTAAGAAAAGAACAAACAGAACGTCAGAAGATGTGAACACTAATCATAATTTTCTTTTCTTGATAATCTGTGTTGGGTGCCAAAAGAAAGTTTGATAATATTGATTAAATAGTATAGTCAATATTCACCATTTTCTTCCTCTTGACATTCTGAAAGATCTAAATTTAAGTATTTTTTAGATTTATTGACATGATTCATTTGGAAAAATAAGTTATTAGGTTGGACAAATGGACCAATGGGAAATTTAAATATATTAAATAAATAATTTATTTGAACTTTAATCATAATTTTCTTCCCTTCGTAGTTTGGAATAAATAAATTTAAACATTTCTTCGGATAAATTGGGATTATTTAGATTAAGGAGTCACTTTGTAAGTTGTTTAAGTAAACCAATTAAAATATTGAAGATGATGATTAAAGAGTTTAGACACATCATAATTTTCTTCCCCTGAGAATTTAAAACAAACAAATTTGAGTACTTCTTTAGATATATAGAAACGATTCATTTTGAAGATTAAATTTATAAATTGGATAAATGAACCAATAGCCAATTTGAATGTAATAATTAAATAGTTTATTTAAACTGTAATCATAATTTTCTTCCCTCCGCAGTTTGGAAGAAATAAATTTAAACATTTCTTTGGATAAATTGAGATTATTCAGATTGAAGAGTCACTTTGTAAGCTGTTTAAATAAACCAATAAAAATATTGAAGATGATGACTAAAGAGTTTAGACACATCCTAATTTTCTTCTCTTGGAAATCTAGAAGAAACTAATTTAGGCACTTCTCTAGATAAATAAAAACTATTCATTTTGAAGAATAAGTTTATAGGTTAGATAAATTGACCAATCGGAAATTTAAATATAATAATTAAACAGTTTAGTAATTCGAAAGAAATATAATTAAGTATTTTTTAAATAAATGAAAGAGAAATTATAATTTTTAAAACATTCCATTTAAGCCAAGTTCAAAGATGCAAAAGGAGTATTCTTTGATTTTAATTTAAAAGAAAAATTTCTGTTGTTTAATTTGCGCAAACCAAAAACAGAGTCGTCTCAATTTCATGGGAGCGTCCGAATCGATCGTCTCGATCTCCGGTGCACTCGAAGTGGGAACGGAACGGGATAAATCATCGGTCGTTTGTGGCCGTGAAGAATTTAGCTATCAGATGTTGTCAATCACGTCGCCCCGTACGAGGAACAACTGCACGACGGGCTAACATGATGTTCGAGCCGAGATAAGCGACCCGAACGAAAATAATGTGACAGTGCGTTGCAGCTTCTGTTCCAACTTTGTCAACTGCAACGAGAATCTCATTTCTTTCCCGGTTTTATCTACCTTTAGTCCGTGTCCGTATTTTATTTCGACGATGCTTAATCAATTAGATATTCAACTTGTCATCTGTTTTAAACTAAATTATGGACTGTAGTTTTAATCTGTAATTAATAGAATAATTACGGGCTGTACCTTTAATTAAATGGTCTGTTTTAGAAGTCAATTAAGACACAGAAATCATTAGTGTTGCTGAAAGCATGGAAAACAATTATTTTAAACGCGGCGAAAAAAGGACATAACTCAAACATGTCACGGGTTTGTAATTTATCGGAACCGTGAGGTGGATAAATGCTCATTAATTTTTTTAAAGGTAGTATGCAAATAGAAAATATTTCTTAGCAGTAGATAATAATCAGCAATTTCTTGAGGCCTCAAGTCAATAAAACATACGATGTCTCGAATGAAGAAAGTATCAAATGAGTTGGAAACAATCTAAAAACATTTATTGTAAATTTGATGAATTCGCCAGTTTTTAACAGATTAAAAGTTATTATTAATGAGCAATTTTCAACAGCTGGCGCGGGTATTAATATTAAATAAAAAAGTTCCCATTCTTGAAATAGCAACATTAACACCCGGTTAGCAATAAATCACACCGTTACTGGTACAATATGCAATTAGTACACTCTTGGTAAATTCCCCGATTGTGTACGGACATTCATTAAGCGGTAAATACATTGTAAACGAGTACATTTGTGTCCGTTCCGATGCCGTCAATTAAACGGAAACAATGTTTGAAATTTCTTTACGCAATCGGCACCGCGAAGCTTTCAATGAGATATCAACACTTTTCCTGAGAGGCTTCATCAATATTACTTCCAATCAGTTGATAGATTTACTCGAGAATCTATTGAAAGAGTTTTGAGCATTTTTGTATTCATTGATTTCATAAATTTTCTCTTTATTTCCAAAGGATTTTATTCTTTAAGTTATACTAATTACTAAAATACCTAAATATTATATTTATATTACTATTTATTTATTAATCCTTCAGAATTTTATATTTATTTACTTTCTTTGTATTTTTTTAAAGTATTTTAATTATTTTAATTTTATTAATTTCTTAAATACAGTTTCGTTATTTGTTACTTTATTATAAGTTTTTTAGTGTTTTATTTGGTCTTTCAGCTAGTCCAAAAACATACAAGAATAAGCAATAATATAAAAGTGAAACTTTCAATGAAAAAGGTAAATAAATATTTGAAATAAATAATGTAGTATTGCAAAATAAATGATAAATAGTACGTAGTAAGTAAGTAAAGTAAAGAACATTGAGGTCAGTGTCCAGAAGCAAGTGGCAGGAATGAAGCGAGGAATTGAAAGAAAATGGACATTGTTCGGTAACACCGTATCGGCCACAATGGCACTAGAGAATAGGTGGAATAGGTGCCTATTAAGGCCGTCGCGGATCCGGGCTAAGGCCCCATTGTTCACCTTCCTTAACACACCGCAATAAATTAGTTTACCGGGGGGAGATTTTTTCGCGCTCGCTCTTATAAGATCTGGAACTCTTCTTTGCTCTCCTCTGCGGTTGCTCCGCTCTCGACACAATATGGTAATAAAGCTGAGCTAAATGCGTTAGATGGATATCGTGGCTTTATTTTTAATATCGTCCCCCCATTCTATTGTTAAATTGTGCACGGCAATAAGGTTCCTTTTTAATTGTATTGTTTTATGGAAGCTGCACAGAACTGAGCCTCGATACGGTGCGTGCGATTCCTGGAAAAATTAACGGTGCACCGGCGCGCCGGAAAAATCCATCGACAATGTATTGTGACTCCGGGTTATGCCCGCTTACAAACGAAACCTTATCGGTCCGATTTATTCGATTAAACTACCTGGTGCAATTTAATTTATTGATGCGTACTTTTACCTCCTAGTTTGTTTATTAGTCACCGATTTAATTTTGAAAATTCCTGAAAAATAACTAAAATAATTGATGACACAACATTTTTTGTAAGTCAACAACTAATTAGTCGCTTATAAAAAATGATTGATGGTATCGAAAATACGTGACAACGGCGTGTAAACTTTTTTCCCGATATGACATTTCAATCGGTCACTAATTAAGATGTCCGAACGATAATTAAAACCAGCCAGTTAGATTTACGGTGTTAACCAGTACCACCGATCCACCGAACTAATTATACAATTACAGAAAACACCGTTTGATCGGAATTCCATAACATAATTGCGCACTCGAATATTTATTCGCGTGTTTACTTTAGATCGTGTACCCGTTTGTGAACAAGGAAAAGAGAGAGTCCATCCGCACGTAATTGATGTCGTTTTATTCCCGCGATCGTAAAATATTAACTGGGACGCAATTACATAATTAATTCGCCACGAATTCCGCACCGCATGTTTACATCCTTCAAAGACAGACTCATTTTATTAAATAATACAAGAATGAACGTCCCGATTCTTCAAATTCCTCACTTATAGTACTTTATTTAGAATTATCAGAAATTTTAAGATCTGTGAATTTT
Source organism: Aethina tumida (assembly GCF_024364675.1). NCBI lineage: Eukaryota > Metazoa > Arthropoda > Insecta > Coleoptera > Nitidulidae > Aethina > Aethina tumida. Next base: position 12,905,615 of record NC_065437.1, on the reverse strand, counting down.
TCAGTCTTCTTTTTTGTTTTAGTTAATGGTTATTTTGCATTTTTATTATTTATTGTTTAATTAAATATTAATTAAAAAAATAATTTAATTAAAAATTAAAAAAAATTGATCTCGAGTTATTTTAATCCCAAAAAATACTTTTAGAAATTCTATTCTATTAAATATTTTTTATTTTTCTTTATTAGTATATCTAAATAATCTAATTTTATGGTTTCTTTAATATTTTCAATTATTTGATTAATTTTGTATTCATAATTTTTGTTAATCATTCTGGTTGTCACTTTCTTTAGATTAATTCAATATTTAAAATTTAATATACAAATATATACAACATTTCTATAATTTGATGAACACAATGATTCTTTACTAACACCCCCTCACCTTACCTTTAAAAATCGAAATTTCAAGGTCAAATTAAAAATAATTATTAATGAATTGTAGTGTATTTTATAAGAAAAACGAAAAAGCCTAGATGATGGATGATCTTTTTGTATTATGATTTCTGGAATGGGGCAATTATTTTTTAGGTCAAAACAACTTTTTTTATAATTGGTAATTGGCTCGCTCATTCCCAAAATTAAATTTATTCCAATTAAAGTATTTTCCACCAATTCAACCTCTTAAACTGGTTATGATAAAAAACTATAAATTTGATTATAATCGAGAAATAGTTTTGAGACTCATTCTTTCATTCCCAAATTCACAGAATCTGAGAGTCATTCAATAAATGTTTGGAGTTGTGCCATATAAAAATGTAATATCATAATTACTAGTGAAATTCCTAAAAAATATATAATTATTGCTAATGTAGTCAATATAGCAATGAAGAAAAATCACAAGAAAATACACAAGGAATTATAAAGGAGAACTCCTTCAAAAAGGAAATTTCATAAGCTTTAAATCAATTGAATTAGGTTTAGCTATGAATGAAAATACTACTGATTACACATTTAATTAAAAAACCACATGAAAAACATTATAAACTAATTATTTTAAAAAATGAGTTCTGTCTTAGCGGTAACTTGAAATTCTAGATATGAAGGATCGGTTTAAAAAATATTTTTGTTTTTCCTGTAATTAATTTATTCAGTTACTCATATTCTTCAATTTCAAAAACACCAAAATTTTGTTAAACATTATTGTTTAAATTTTTGGAACCCAAATATATCTTATTTTCTTAAGTTAAACTGTTGTTTTAAATTATTGTTATTTTTATTTCTTTAGTATATCTTTGTTCAAAAATAATGAAAAACTGTAAATGTGTTAATTTAAAAGCATATAAAGATAGCACGATTGATTTATTGTGAATTATGTAAAACAAGATGTTCATTAAAACAAAATAGTCCTATTTGCGTAAAAACGGTGGGCGTTACTTAAACCATCAACAACAGTTTTTTAATCGCGAATCTAAATAAGTAAGTAAGCAAGTAACTGGTTGTTAATTAATCATTTACATCAACAAACAAAACCTGCGACGCAAAAATGACGTATCGTAACCGGTGAGAGAGAGACGAAGAAAAAAATCAAGCGGAATGTACATATAAGTAGAAAACAGTTCCGTTAGTCTCGGGTGAGTTTTGAAATTTGCAACTCCCACATGCGAAAAGGGGGCACGGGGGGAGCACGAGGGGGACAAGTCTCCGGTCAGCTGATTCTCCCACTCGGTTCGCCTTTTTCAGAGGCGAGAAATCGGTCGACGTTCGGTTACACGGCAAAAACAGCCGATAAATTCTATAAGGTGAATCATAAAACGACACGCCACAAGAAACTGTTATCCGAATAATTGCCCATTAAGCACGACCATTTTTCCTATTTGGGGACGGAGAAACTACCAACTTTTTCAGAGCAAACGTCCTCACTTGCTTACTGGTGAAGCGGTGTGCCCAATTTAAATATTTCTAACAATCGAACGAATTTGTCGAGGTGTGCACGCGTGCAATTTCATTTTGCCTCACGAACCACTGGAACAAAACGCTTCGCACGCCTACAAAAACAAGAACAAAATAAAATTGCAGAAACCCATAAAAACTGTAGTCCTGAGACAGTTGAGAGTATCGAGTAAGAAGTGGTGTTGAAAAAGCTACCGGTCGCGGTTAATGCGATCGCATGCAAATCGAAAAGCCGGGGATACTTTTACAGAACGAGCGTGATCCTAAAAGTGGCGATCGTGGTTCGATAACGCGATCGATCTGTATCGGTGCGATAGCGATCTTAATGCCGATCCACGAGGCGAACTCTTATCGGTTACGGAACGATAATGTTGTAATTTGTTGCGGATTTCGTTCGGGGATTCATCGTTTTGTCTCCTTGCATTTTTTACGATTCAATATTTCTTACGGAAATAACGACACTACTTAAGGGATCAATGAACACAATACTTGCACAATCAAAAAAATAAATATATATATTCAAATGTTTTGCCTATAATAACTTTAATCGTTATTTGTAATAGGAATTAATATTTTATTTATATTCATGTTGATACATACACAAGTACAATTTAGGATTTTCAAATTAATAAAATATTGTCATAAACCGCCAAATTATTTAAATTTAATTTTAACAAAACTACATCGTAAATTAAAGCATGAAGTGTAAATAAGATAATCGAAAATCGCCATTTACATAAAGTCAAAACATGTTCAAAATTCAATTAAATATCATGGCAAATAACACCAAATATAAAACCAACATTTAGCCATAATAAAACGAAACAGGAAGAGAAAGGAAACGAAGATAAAAACATCTGTTCCGGTTCGAAGACGGTAGTTTCGGTCGCGAGTCGAGACACAGACACGGTCACATTCTGTACATTCCTACGGTCAGATTAACAGAACGTGATATTTATTAAAGACCTCATTAGCGGCTACCACCAAAGAATACACCTTAAACGCTCATACGTTACGATTATCCTCCATTTCTGTCCTTTATATCGTTCAGATTAGAACTGCTTTATTATTTTTAAACGAATTTTATGAACTATTGTCCAAGGTTGATTTAAATTTTAAAAAATCGTGAGTAACATGAATTAATTGTCTGTAAATTGTTCGGAAAACGGGTAGATATTTTCGACTGTCAAATTTATTAGTTTTTCATTTCGATATTACCATCTTTATTGGAAATCATAGTAAAACAGTTTTTATAAATTCAGGAAACATAAATTAATTTTTCTTTTAAGTGTTGATTTTATATGAATCATAACCAAAAATTTAAATATACAAAAATGTATTTATTATCTTAATTTACAGAGACACAGAAAAAGTGTCTCTGTAAATTAAGATAATAATTTACAGAGACACTTTTTTACATTTTCTTATGGATATTCACGTACACTGAAAGTTTTTACTGTTATTTGGAACAATCCCCTAGATAACGTTTAATACAGCGACTGAAGATTCGATTTAAATAACATATATTTCAATGGAGAGTTCAACAGTTCTATTTTCAGTTATTTCAGTTTATTCTATTTTCAGTTATACTCATCATACAACTACATAGAATTCCAGTATACCAATTTTTGTCGATTGTTAGAGATGTTGTGGCATACCAACATTGGATAAAAAATTAAAATTTTAGGATTGAAAAAATCTATAACGAAAATAGTAGTACCTTTTTATGTTTAAGCTTTGTTTTCACAAAATATAAATACTTCAATTACATAAAAAATTAGAGCTGTAGTCTCAATGATTCTCATTGGCTGATTTTAATGTTTGTTGAATGTCATTATCTTTGTTAATATAGCACCGTTCCGATTAGACCAGGGTTTTTTAAACTGGGGTGCACATACCACTTTGAAGGATAGAGAACTTCAATTTCAGTTTTGGATATAAAACTTGGCTTCAAACAGTGACATATTTAGCTCTTATCACACTGAAACTAATGCTGAAGGTTATGGACAAGATGAATAGGTTCCACTAAAATATTCCGGAAATAGAAGATACTGAATTTTCAGGGACGAACTGGTTTCTTAATCATACAAAGTTTAAATGAGTGATAGATAATTAATGTATCTGAATCACTCCAAATAAATTACAATATTTTTAAAATTATTATTTATTATTTATTCACTAAAAAAAAAAACACAAATATCAAATATTTCTGGATGAACTAAAACCATTAAAAAGCAATAAATCATTTTGTCAAACTACAGGTTTGCTTTGATGTCCCATGTTCATGTATTAGTTTTGTGTATTATTTATAAAAAATAGTAATTCTTTTTTTTTTCTATTCCCCCAAATTTTTAAATAAAATTACCAAGGAGAAGTTTAAACAAACAAAATGCTCATAAATAATCCTAGATAAAATGTTTTAAATTCCAAATTCGTGAATTGTTAAAAATAGAACTCATTTTAAAACAATAGTTATTTCAGTAAGTAATCCATTGTTGAAAAGTCAAATTATACAAATTTATCGTTTAGTGCGTGTTTTTTTTTTGAGTTTTATAAATGTTCCACTTTCGTATTAAGAATAGTAACGCGCTTTTCAGCCAAGTAATTTATAAAACGTATTTTTAGATCGCACTCAATTCATTTCGTTTTGTTTTTGTCTTATATTTTATCTTTAATTTAAACTATTTAATCACTAATGGAAAAATAGAGTAACACTTTATATCGAAAAAAGCAACAATAATGTAATTTTAAAGAAATTTTAAAACAAGTTATTCCACAGACAACGATTTAAGTAAAGTCGGTGCCAAATAAACAGTTTCATCTGTGAACAGAAATATCTTTATTATTTTATAAGTTTTTGTGTCAATAAAGGTAGTTTAATAAACCATAAAACAAATTATTGGAGTATGCGAACATAAATCAGATCAAAAACATGACATTCATACTTAATGAATCACTTTGAACTTATTTTTGATTCGGAACTTGACAACAGTTCTACGTAAACGACGTACCGTTCAAAATCATATTCGAAAATAATTCACATAAATAAACAAACAGCATAACCGATCAGAAATAGACTGGGAAAAGTTAAAATTAACGTTTAATTTATTAATAGATATTATGCTTTGTCGTAATTAGACGGCCGCAACGATTTTTGTATCGACGACGTAAATTAATCTGTGGATTTGTGTACGTTGGCTCTATTTTCGTACATTCCTGAATTATTTGTAATCGAGGAAATTTATTTATTGATTTCGTGACGCAGAACTTTAGGCAATTATGTTATGTACTGAAATAACTATTGATTTATCAAGAATTGATCAAACTATATATTAAAAAATTTAAAAATTATTAACGAAAAGTTGGTATCAGTCCGTGCGTTCATTAAAAGTACATTTGTAGATTAATTGCGTAAATATCTTTTACTATCAGAAAAGAACAGTGGCAGTGGAAGTCGAAGTTCCGGGAAGCAAGATGAGATTGTTTTTGGAGAAACAAAAGCGGCCCCGATAACAAAACGAAACGCAGATCATACAGTTATTTTTCTCAGAAACGCACATGAAAAAACACTCGAAACTTATGACACTTTTCTAGCTCTAGACGAAATATTATTTTGACGCCAGCACGTTTTCGAGTGCCTTTGTGCGACCGTGAATTGGTACAGAACTGAATTAATTCCGGTGCGCCAGAAACTCGTCACAATTAGACGAGCGACAAAAATGACGCGCGTCGAGTGTTTTTCTATTGTCGGATTTTATAATTTTAACGACTCGTTTCGAGTGTTTAACAATCCAGATTTGGATCGTTGAGAAGACGTGGATCGAAATGAATAAATCAAGAATCCGTCGATTTGTGGCAGCGGTACCAATTAACGAAACATGTCGCATTTACATTCGGTTAATAATTGGCTGTAAATATAGTAATTACTCACGGTAATGACTGCAAATAGGTGTGGGCTTCTGTCTGTTACCATTTAAAGAAATGAACGTAATTAATTTTCCATAAATGTAGATTTTTAATTTTATGACCGTCACTAATTGTTGGGCCCGAACGTATTGTTAATCCTTTGCCGGTTGTGAAATATTATTGTTATTTACCACCCAAAAGTAGCTAATTTTGGTCTTCTTCATTTCGATGCCATCATATAAATCATTTTGTTAATTACAAAGAGATAAACAGGATAAAATTACCTCTTTGATCTGGCTAATTAAAAAAAAAGTTTCGGTTAATTGTGTTGAAACAATCAAATTTGCATTTTATTATTTGTTTGTTTTTTTCTTTATTTCCAAGGATTTGTGGCCAAAATTAATTAATTATTTTCAGACGCTCAGTAAATAAAACAGTTTATCATAGTTATTGTTCTTAGGAACGAACCAATAATTTCTAAATTTACAGAACGTGTAAATCAATAAATTTTCAACGGGCCCATTTTTGGCGAAGTTAATTGGGCACGTAAACATAAACAGATGCCGGTAAAGTTGAACGTTCTGACCGATTAACTAATCGAAAATTTTAAGACGCGATCGATGTTCTGTTTTGTTGTACACGCACTAAAATTTCGCACGGATAAATCATTATCAAAAATAGATCGTCTGATCTATTTCAAACTTAAATTGACTATGTGAAAATAAGACTGTTTTGTTATCTATATATAACAAAAAACAATCAAGTAAAAAATAATTTCCAAATTAAGAAATATCTTTAAATTCTTAATTTTAAAGTTTTTTTAACATAATTATATGAGAACTAAAATAAAAAAAAATAAAAAAGTTTTTGAAAACAAATACACATTATGGAACAAAATATATGTGTCTTTTATTTAATAATGGACATCAAATAAACGTAAAATATAAATAAATTCAGAAAAGTTTGTAATAGGAAAACTGTGCAAAAGAATGTTATAGAGTGATGTGAAAAATAATAACACTTGTCGGTATACAGAAAAACGAAAATTAAACCAACGTTTTCAATACATTTTGAAAGGATTTATTTCTTTAATGTATTTGGTACTTAGTTGCTAAATGTCTATTTTTAATAACTGTCAAACATCGACGAGGCATTGAGTCTATCAACTTTTGGCACGTTTCCTGGGGAATTGAATTTCACGCTTCGTCCACCAGGAACCAAAGGGCTTCTTTATTAGTAACACTTTTACCTCCCATCTATCTTCAAAACGTGCCGCAAGTTCTTGATAGGATTTAGGTCAGGTGATTGGACGGGCCACCTTAAGAGCTGAACTTTATTGTCAGAAAACCACTTCTTTGCCACCTTCGATGTATGTTTCGGATCGTTGTCCTATCACAGTTGCCTATTGTTGTCAGAATATGGAAACAGTCCTACTTAACACAACAGTAAGACACTGCTGCCATCATTTGGTTAATACAGTATATTGGACCGACACATTGATAGGAAAAGCATCCCCATACCATAATAGATCCTCTGTGCTTTGGCTGCTTTAATCGTAAATTGTGCCTTGAATGCAATGTTTTGGTGCCAACGGTTATGCTGAGTTCCGCAATCGGGGTGAAACAAATTACATTTGGTCTCATTCGTAACCCTTTTTTTAACGTTTCGTTTCGATAGGAATCGGGCTCCTATTGGACTACGGTTTACGGTCAAAGTAAATTCATTTTTAATGTTTTTTGATGAAAAAGAATTTTTAATTACAAATCTCGTAATAATTCGTTCATTAATCGGCGTTATTTTGGCTTTTCATCCTCACGTTTTCGTTTGAGACTTATATTTATTATATTTTTATTCATGTTAATTAGGTAATAACTTAACGTAACCACATAAGTAACGTTACAAATATTTAATCGAAGAAAATGGCATGTCGTTATTATTTCGCACACACTAATTTATGCACATTTCACAAAATGATAAAAACGCGCAAATCGATAAAAACATTTTATCCCCAGACAACAGTTTTTTGTGCCTAAAGATCCCAATTGCCAGTTTCAACTTATTTCATACAAGTGTCCCTATTATTTTTCATAAATAAAAATACCGTCCGTGACATAAACCCAATAAGATCCGATATTATATTAAACAAAAAACAAACAGTAAATTTAACCGAAAAACATTCTTAATAATTAATAATATTCTTAACATAAAAATAAAACCAGAAACTTTATGTTATTTAGGCTTGCTTTTCGAAGCACTTTTTAACTTAAATTAAATGTTTAATTTTTTTTAATTTAAATATTTTTTTTTGATTAAAGTCTTTATTTTTTGCTTAATGTTTGAGAAAATTTCAATTAAACATTTTATTTTTTTTTTTAATTAAAATTAAATATTTTAATATTTTTTTAATTTATATAATATATATATATATATATATATATATATATATATATATATATATATATATATATATATATATAACAGTTGGGCAGAAAAGTTCGTAGGCTATTATAGACAAAATCTTTTTTTTTTTTGATCGAATTTGATTTTATTATTCAAAATAGTCGCATTCGAGGGCGATATACTTATTCCAGTGATTTTTCAACTTTTTGAAGTTAAATTCTGTCCGAAAATTAATTTTTTCAAAATACTACTCCGCGAGCTGAATTTATTATTGAAGAACCATCTTTTGATGTTTGGGAAGAGATAATAGTCCGATGCTAAACTTGACGAATACGGTAGATGGGGAGGCAATTGGAGCCTTAAATTATATATATATATATATATATATATATATATATATATATATATATATATATATTAATTTTATTCTATTATATACTTTATATAAATAAAATATAGAATAAAGATAGACACAGTAAAATAAACTAGAAACCATTCTATTTACTATATAAAATATTTCTATTTTAGTCGTGTTTTTCCACCTCCAACTAATTATTACTACTCATCTAAGCTCTAAATTAAATTATACAGAAGCAAAATGAAACAGAAGACTCATAGACATTTAAACCAAAATAACTTGAAACTGGATTTCAAAATATTAATTTGGAACTTAATTGACTGGAAAAAATAATACAATTTTGTAATTCTTTTTAATAACTAAAAAAGACTAATAAAATGTTTTAAAATACGTAACAATTTTCAAAATTAAAATATAAATAAACTCAGATTGTTTTATACATCTGAAAACAGTTTATTTATCAATAAATACTATCAAAATCAGAATATAAATAAATTCAAAGGCTCTTCTTTGCTTTATGATCATAACTTTATATTTGAAATAATGATATAAAAATGAACAGAAAAAGTTTGCAAACTTCTAAACCTATATAAATATTAACAGAAGTTAATTAAACAATATAAGAAGATTATTTTTCTTATAAAAATAAAGAGTACTTAAAATTATAAAATCATCAATTTTATTTTAAGATATGCTTTAAAGATTAAAAGATAAATTATAAATATAATTTATTTTTATTGTTTTTAAAATGACTTCGTCTAACAATGCAATTTGGCTAGTGAATTTTAGTTTTTGACCGTAGACCATGGTCTATGATTTTGACTGACAATTGGCACGATGTCGAAAATAGTTTGTTTTGCGGCGATCGCCGCGTCGGATGACATCAGAACAAAACACGTAACACCCGTCCACCTTTTTGACTCCTTTCGCGGAGCTGTTTCGCTTGCCGCCGCCACGTCATCGAAACTGGGCGGCTTGGCGCGCGCCAACTCCTAAACACCGCTCGTGTCTACTTTTCCTGCTGCCCACAATACGCGACAATGTTTCTTGTTTGTTTATTATTTTATTCCTCAATTACGATATTAGAATTAATCTTAATACCTAGAGTAAATTTTGTACTGGATTTTCATAACTGATTATAATATAATAATTATATTTTTTTAACATTTTTGTTAAGATAAAATACTATATAATAAAAATAATAATAATTTTACAAAGGAGCTGGACATTTGAAATCCCTAAACGCTTTTCAATTAAACCTCAATCGGATCAAGAGTCTGAAACCTGAAACGAACGAAACAATGGAAATCCATAGAGATTCGCAATCAGCGTTCTCGCCCACAAATACGAATCGGTCGTCGATCTAAAATTAGTTTTCTATTTAGCTTTGCGTCCATTAATAACTGCCCGTGACATAACTCACTTATTTCTGTATTTTCGTTAACAGTTGTTTAATTTTCTCTTAAAAAAAAATAAAATAAAATAAAATTTGCGTGTGACGATCGTGCGCGTGTTGCATCGAATGTTTGATGTTTTGTTTGTGAGATAATGCTCGAAAATAGACGGAGAAAACTTGTTGCCAAATCAAAAATATTTGACCCGGATTGTTATGCAACGTTTGCCAAACGAAATTTACAAATGTGCTCAAATTAATCGGATTTTTATCAGACTACAATTAACTTTGTGGTTTGCGGTTTGGAACTTCATGCAATAACGGATTAATTAAGTTTTTGAAAAATCTGTATTTCGATTGTACGTCTTATGTGGCACAAATATCCAGTTGCAAAAAGTCACACTTGACATAATTTAATACCGGAAATACTAATGAGATATTGATAAAATGTTTTATCTTAAGCGGTTTATCTTGTTGCAATTAATATTATCGCTGTAAAATGTTGCTAAGTCAATTTTGAGTTTGTGAATGAATCTAAACCTCAGCTTGCACTTTAATTCTCACACTAAAAATAATTAACCTAAAAATTTTTATAAAACTATAAAAAAACAAAAACAAAAAGTAAAAAATTGAGTTACTCTTCGTTCCTTTTCTACTTTTCCTATCTCTTTCTCTTCCTCCCGTTTTTTCTTCCCTTCATTTCCCTCCGCACCCCTCGACCTCTCTTTCCTTTCCTACTCATCATTTCTCTTTACTTACATATTCCTTCCCAGCACACTAAAAACTCTTTTAAAAATAACTATAAGGTATAAGAATTCCTTAAGAATTCTTCAAATCGATAAAATTTATTGTAACTATGAAAAAATATTAAACAGAAAGGGAAAAATTCGGTAAACTTTTGTTTCTTCTTTCCTTTTCCTTTCTCTTCTCTCCCCCTCCTTTCTTCATTTCACTTCTTTTCATTTCCCTCTCTTCCCCATCTTACCATTTTTCTTTTCCTTCCCGTCATCTCTTTTTACTTATACCTTCAAAAAAAAAAAAAAACTTATTTAAAAACAGTAAAACATAATATTTCTTTAAGAATTTTTCATATTTTACATTTTCTTCTGTTGTTTTCTTTTCTCGTTCCATCACCCGTCTTCCCTTCTCTTCCCTTCAACCTTCTCTACTATTTTCTTTACCTTTTCATCATTTTTTATCTTTACCTTCTCCTTCCTTCTTTTCTCATTTTATGCCACTCTTCTTCTCTAAAATTAGTTTCTTCTTACTTAATTACACATCAATTTATGTGTACATCCTTAAAGAAATAAAATTACGTACTGATATAAATCGTACGTTGTAAAAGACCAGAAATAAAACCTTGACCATTCGATTCGATCTGTTCGCCGTTCACGTTTTCCGAAAGTGGAAAAATGATGGAATGTCGACGGAGGCGTCGTTTTTGGAAAATCAAGTGAACGCGCCTCGGTTCTCCCCTTCCAATGCCAATGGTCGCGTTTTTCGGTCTGCACGTACCCGACGACGACGTCAGGATCAAGTGGGCTAATAATTTATTCGACGTATCGGTTTAATATGACGGACATTGATTCACTTGACCTTTACGACGTTATGGGACACATAAATGTTTCAGATAGGAATGATACCGAATACTCTACTCTAATATAAGAAGTTCCCCAAAGTGTTGTTCACTAAAGAGCAACCTTTTTTCTGTTTGCTTGTCTGGATAACTATTTTATATATGTATGCTTATTGTACAGAAAATAAAAGATTGTCAATTTTTATGCATATTAATTTCATTACAAAAATATATTTGATCGCGTACATTGGACGTGTTTGATTGTGGCACGAGTCTGAATGCAGAATCTGTGCCCACGATTCCGCACGGTCTCTTATTAATAGATCGCGTCTGGCCATGTGGACTTGGAGACTAGTCCCATACCAGTTTACGATGCATGTGGACTTCTAGTCTGCGGTTTATTAATAAAATTTACCCAATAATCGTCCCAGACAAACCAGAGTCTTGATTGCAATCTTTTTTCATTTTGAGCCACTTTTTTCCACCGAATCCATAATCCAAGTAAAAAATCCTCTTCATCTTTAAGAGGATACGAGAATCAATTGGGCTGAGACATCCTGAGAATTCCACGATAACAAAATCCTACAAAGAAATTGATCCAAAGTAAGAAGTGGAGATGGGACAAAGAAAAATAGTGTCGTGTGTGCGTTTAATAAATCGGTAGCCGTCCGCACGGGCCGTCTAAAAATAGGCCGGCTTGGCGGTTAGAGCGTGGCGGTTCGCGTTTCCCGTGGGCCGTCCGCAGAGCCCCGCGGGATCCAGACGCGCGTCTTCCAGAGGACGACCACCACCCGACCCGAGAGACTGCCGTGACGACACGGTGACGTCACCTGGTACGCGGAGGCGGTGCACGTTGGCGAGGAAAGCTCCGGAACACACACGCACACATGTTCCTCCGTTCATTCATGGCTCCGTAGTTAGTGGCGATACGACGGAAGCGACGGCCGCGTTTTCGGCACACACTCTGCCCGCAACTTGACCGGTTGAAGTTCAGTTTCGGCGTCGACGTTCGTTTTCGGGGTGCGTGCCGCCTGGAGTACAACGCGGTGTTGTGTTGTGTGTGGTGTTATGGGATCAGGAGCGAATCGAGCTCACCACAATGCTAACTCTGACGATGCGAAGGGAACATAACCAGCAACAGAACGCCGGCAACAGGAGGACGTCGGAGGAGGAGTTCGTGGACATCCTGCAGGTGCAACAGTTGCTGCTCGATGGTAACAGGACGACGAATCCTGCGCCGTTCTATTACCATCCGACAGGACATCATGGCTACCATCATCAGCACCATCATCAGCCGCCTCCGCAGCAGCCGTCGACGTCCACCAGCGTCGACGATTTGGTGGCGGCTTTGTGGTTTTCGGGCGGAACCTCCAACACAGGTGGGTGAAAATTCGAATCTGCCTTTCTCCCATTGGTTCAATTCTGGTACCAGGTGGTTTGAGGTTAGGTTCTATTGGTACGCGGTACCAACTTTACATCATGACAACCACACACATTAATTAAAAGTTACTAGATTAATGAACTGAATTGAAAAATATTGCCCATATATAAAGGAAATTTTTTTTTAAATATCAATTACATTATTAAAAAATAAATTGTGAAATTTTAGTTATCTAATTTATAAATCCTAATAAAATTTATTATTTATGGTGAAATCAAATTTCAATATATAAACATTACAATGAATTCTGCTGATATCCAAATGTAAATTGAATTTAATTTTTGTAATACAAAAATTTTTAGATGGAACTTATAAACACTTAAGCAAAGTATAAAATTATTGTTCAAACACAATCATCAATTGATAATGACTACTTGAAAAACTAATGTAAACATTAAAATCCATGGATTCTTAATCACACTTAACATTTTTTTAATTTCATTATAATTAATTGATGAATAAATAATCAAGTCTGGAATCTAAATATCACAGTGCAAATATATCATATCCATTTGGACTTTCTATTAAGTGTTACTAATTTATGCCGAACCTAAATATGGATTGTTTGCACTCCTTGACATTTTCAAAAACATCAAAGAAAACAAATTATTTATTTCTCCATAGTTCTAATTATTAGTTTTGAAAAATAATTTTATAAAAATGTTCGTTGAGATAAAGTATTTGTTAAACTAAAAAAGTAATTAATTATTTATAAATTAATAAATATGAAAATGGTTTAAAAAAGTTTTAATTTTATATAATAAAATGAATATTAAATTAGTTTAAAGTATTATTCAAACACTTAACTTTGCTTTAATTAATAAAACGCAACTTTTTATAAATCACATTTCGGACAGGTTATTTTCGATTAGTCAGAATAAATCACCGATCGAAGAATCTTGTTTCAAACATGATATACACTTATAAACTTGTCCGTCGACGTTTTTCGTTCCAGAAAAGGATAATTAACATGTACCGCGCACCGTTCCAATTTTCGCTGAAAATTGTTATAATTTAAATTAATTTAAATCAAATTAAGTCTCGTAAATCATATTTGATACTACCGTAAATTCGAGATAATGGTCGAGGAATGCGGGACATTTAACGTTAATAATTCTAATAAGCCTTAAACGTTTTTTTCCTATCTAAAAACACGAGTTCTAAAAAGATAAATTGTCTACATGATAATTGCTATCGTTTTACGCGACTTCCACAAACTCATCTGCAGAATGGTGATAATGTTCGTTTCTCGTGTTTGAAGTCATGTTTTACTTTTCTATTTTGTTATGTACGTTTTTTGAAAATGTCAAGGAGTGCAATCCATATTTAGGTTCGACATTTACATGAAAGTCGAGAAACAATTAAATTTTAAAGGTTTTGGGAATGTTACAAAATTGCGACTTGAAGTTTAAACATTTTTTTTAATTCAATAATTAAGAACTCTAAAAATATATTTTTTAACGTTTATATGTAATTTTATTTGTTTGTTTGGGAACTGGATGTCAATCATGGTTTTCTAACAAAAATCTAAATAAACATTTTTTGGAATTACTATAACTATTTTCTTTGCCATTTTAATGTTGTCATCATTTTATTAAATGTTAAATATTTACTATTTTCAGAGTGTCCTACATTGGTTTTATTTTTCATTTTATCTGTTACGAGTATACAGACTGATTGATTTACTTTACAGAATAAAAAAAAATACTAAATTGTTTATTTAATTATTGTATTGTTTTTCTAAATGATATATAATTTATTGTATATTAAATTATCTCTATAACGATATTTGATACATTTTAAAATTTTTAATATCATACTTTCTTAAACAGAGGAAAAATATCATTGTTCATAAATGACTATTAAAACTGCAAACACTATTAACATATCTTAACAATTCATAATTTGTTTAAAAATTAGTAATTTAATCATAATTTTTGCAAGAATATGTGAATATAAAAATTAATTTTTAAAAATAACCTACAGAAATTTAATAATATTTATTATTGAAATTGGAAATAGTCAGGAAAATCTAAATGACTCTGGAAAATTTGAAGAAAAATGATCTGTACACTTAAGTCGACTGTGAGCATATGTATATGAAATGCAAATTTAAATGGACTAATCAAAAACAATTATTTTTTGGAAGTAGAATCTTAATAAATTTAAACTCTCCATGAAGTAAACATTTTTTCGAAATAAAAAAACGAAAAAGTATATTTTTCTAAAATACGTAAAAACTTTATATGTAATATATTTTTTTTTTCTTTATTTAGAATCTGTATGTTTGAGAATAAAATTGCAAAATGTATGTTTATAAAGATTTATAAAAGCTGCCCCAAATAACAAATGTCACATCTAAATTTACATTCCCGAAACCGATATCTCGCACTTTTGTGCCGTATCCAAGAAATTCCCCCCAAAATATTTATGTCGACCGCCCACACAGGCACACACGAGAAAATCTCTCTCTCTACTTATTCGAAATTGTCATTATCCAGTATAAATATCCCACGATGAAGTCATTTTCCCACAAGGTGTCCATAACTTTAAATGGACATAGAAAACGGACAAACACAAACGTTTGCGCACCGAATTCGACCAATTAACACCCGACGGTTAATTAGGCCATTTACATCTTGTTTGGAGATGGATTAGTGGTGTTTTATTGGTCAATTAGTCTAATACGCAAAACATTCTTTTCCCGAGACGTTCTGCTTTTCTCATAAATCATTTTAAAAATTAAACAATCACAATAGCATATAAAAACGTTAGAAAATATAACTTGAAGCATAAAAACATCACTCTAACTAACAAGCATTTAAGTTGGGGAGGAGCAATTAACATATAAAACAGCATAAAGTCACCTATTTAGTATTAATTAAAAAGTAAATTAGTCACAGAGAAAAAGCGGAAATAAAATTAGGAGATTATGTGGGCAGGAGTTTAGACATAAGTAATTATCTCAAATTTTTATTATTTCATCCCATCACAATTCTTAATTTGATGCTGTCCGTGCCACGAAATTTTCAAAGGTTAACGTTCGAATCCATGTAGTTGAATAAGAAGTGAAAAAACGACAAGTTGTAACATGATCGGTTGCATAATACCAGTTTTCCTCACGTACAAAACCAGTAATTAAATTAATTGGAATACAATTTTAAAACCATTAATAAAACGTCTGACAATAAAACTCCGAATTGTCGAAGATAATTTTATTCCAGTCAATAAATCTAACACTTGTCGTCAGATAAGCGACGCCCATTTATTTTCGCTGCATTCGTTCTTTTATTATATCACACACATTGAAAAAAACGAATAATGCAATTTGTACCGTGTCGAAATTAATAAACGCGAACTCGATCAAAAAAATTTACCTATACAGGAATCGAAGTGGTTTCGTATTTTGGGAGTGTCTGAAATTACACGTTAATAAATTTGTCAGGACTGAATTATTAAATTTAAGTGCTAGAAAAACTTAATTTATTGTTTGTTATAAAAAATATACAAATTGTTGTTTGTTTCATAGGATAATTGTACTAAATTGTTTCTTTGTCCTCAGAAAATACAACTGACATTTTTAAACTTTAACTGCTTAAATAATTATCTATCTAACTTTTTCTGTATACATATAATTCTTTAACTAAAATTAAAAACTAATAAACTACACATTAAAATATATTGATTTCATTATCATATTTGTTTATTTTATTTAAATATTTAAATTTTACTTTTTTTAATTGTTAAACTTTTTTCGAACAGTGTTAGCAAGGGAGATTTCTTGTAGAAAAATTATCTTCTTAAAATATTCAATATATTGGCCAACTTAGAATTTGTAACTTTTTGATTTTCAGATTTCTAAACCGATATTAAATTTAAAATATCAAATTTTTGTAGTAAAAGAAAATACAGTCAAACTTACTCGTTGGCAGTAGTGTCAAGAATGAACATTAAAATTTTTCTTTTTTCGAAATATGAACACAAACTATAAAATGCCTCTGCAAAATTTAAAAAAATCTGTTTTAACCAATGAATGGAATATCACAGTTAAAACCAAGAAAATAAGTAAAGACCTTCAGCTTCAAGTAGAATTTAAAGTTTGGAAAATTGTAAAAAATATACAATATGTATGTCTCCTTTAATAAATTCGTCAGCTGGATGACGATATTATTACTTCCAAATCTGAATGTTCCACAGTATCACATCAAAAGTGACATTCTGAAAACTTCGAAGGAACTGGTTAGGAATTCAATATTCACTCCTATATGAATCATATTAAAAATTAGATATGAGTTTAAATGACTTATTTCTTGATCTTAACAAGAACTTCTCTCAACAATAAACATTGTGAGAATCTTAAAATGTATATAAACATATATAGTGTTGTGGATATATGTTACATATCTTACATCCATATTTTGTAATTTATTTAATTTGAATCCCCTTTAAGTTGAACCTTATAAATGTAACTTATGATTTAAATTATCGACATTCTACGGTACTTACATTTTTCAAAGAAGATTGCAAAACCTGTAAAAGAAAATGAATTTAATAATAATTGAGAATTGTGTAATCTCTCCGAAACATATTTTTCTTACTGCTTTGAGTAATGAAGACTTTAATATACATTGAGATCATAAGAAATCGCATCACTTATTAATATTGTAACTATAAATAACAATTTAGAAGTAAACGATATACTAGAGCTGTCTTATATTGGTCTGTAAAACCAATATTTTAGTAACAAATAATATAATGAATCAACTTTAACTATTTACCCATTTTAACCAGCAAAATATCATTGAAGAATATTATATGATTTTCATTCGAAGTCGATATTTGTTCTATTCAAACTGTATGAATTGTACGCAACAAATAAATAAAACTAAATTCTAACAATAATAAAATGTATTTTTTAAATATTTTGATGTGTAAATTATTAACCACTGAATAGTTGTTGATAAGAAACGAAAAAAGAGCGTTTCTATGGAAAGGAAAAAAAAACTAAAATTCAATAATTCCGACACTCGTCATTAGTAAATCATAATTCTGTGATATATTCAATTAGATTAACAACACTTATCACAACAAATTGAGAGGTAGACCTTTTTTGATTATTATTGATTATATTCTTGAGTCATATAAAGTTTGATAAAACATAAAAAAATAATATATTTTACGTGTTTCAATCAAAAATCAAGTTTAGACAACTTTCCGATAAGTTTAAATTGTAATTTGTGAAGGAATGTGAAGCCAAAGATACAAATTTATTCTCTCACACATTTTTCATAAGGAATAAAAATGAACGAAAAGATATAATTTTGACAGAAAAGTTAGGAAATTATCAGAAAGCAAACAGTGAATGGCTGCGAAGCTTCCATTCATCAAGCCGCGAATTAATCACCTTGATGCTTATTGTAAGATAAACGAAAAGAGTCGTGCGCCCACCGCATCGCAGTAATTATTGCCTATTTTATATGCCCTTATTCGGCGCACACTTACATAATAAACAATCGCCATCATATTATCTGACGAACGTTCTCGCATGCCCACATTCGATTTTGCCGCCAACGCCACCGAATACGTCACCATTCATATGGAATACCCGTAATCGTTTGTAGAAGTCAAAAATGCGTATATTAATTATCATTTATTAACCTAACATTCCCTTATCTAATTTTATCGGCGGCTGACGTCGCGACGCTTATCACAAAATTTAATCGGTGACGCGTTCAGGTGAGACGCGCAACGAGAGAGACAAACAACCTGTTAGTCGTCCTGCTATTTTCGTATCCTTGTGGAAGGGACAAGGTCCTGTGACGTCTGCATTGCTCGCAAACGAGGGGAAATGCACTGTTGTCGAGCGTGTTTAGGGGAAAGTCGCCCCGCATGCTCCCCGACCGATATTCATTCATAAACCCAATTTGATTTATTGAACTCATAATTTTTTGTCACAAATAAAAAAAAAATTGTTAACATATCCAATAGAATCAGTAGTTAATAGACACGTGCAATTATATGTGTTAGATTTGTAGTCACAGACATTTGTAAATAAACCAACAAACACAAAAAAGCTTCCAATCCGTTTCATAATCCCAACGTCGACAACATCGCAGTTACACCCTTTTAAGTGGTGGAACGAAGAAGAATCCCCTCTCCGCAAAACCATTAATGAATGGAGTGACGTCATAGACGCCATAAACCCCTGGAGTATAGTCGCGTTTCGCCGGGGCAAAAACGCTATTCCGGGGTGGTTTCCCAGTCCATTCATGAAATACCCGGAACATGGCGGTCTTTAACTGGGTTAAAGGTTGACGCATTGATGATGGGTCTTTGTTCAGCGAGCTCTGTTGAAGTTGAACAATTATGTACGATGCATATTTGGTTAATAAAGTATTTTAATAAATTTGTCACAGTATTATAAGAAGTCACCAATTTTCTATAATAAAATAATATTTAGTTACTTTCTTAACATTTAATATTTGAATTGTCAACACTGAATTTTTTTAATTATTGTTTGAATACCTAATCTTATGCATTAAATTGAAGTGAAATTATTCACAAAATTTAAAAAGCATTAATAATTCTGTTATTTTGATTTATAACAATATTATTTTTAACATTCTAAAACAAACAAATATTTGATATAAATCTATGGGTCACTTTCCAAGAATTACAACACATTAAAAATAAGATTTTAAATTTTGTGAACAAATCACTTTTAAAATAACAGACGTCTATCTGTCGAGAAAAAATTAACGAACCAATCATTGTATTATTAGTTCTGAACTCGAAAACATTCGAATCATACTGACGTAGACGTCGCGACGCTCCTATATGTCTAATAATGACAATGTTCGGCCTATTTTCGAATCGCGCAATGAAAAACAATCGCATTTGCGCGCGGAAAAATTCCTAGAATCGCGTTTTATGTAATCGCCATATGATAACATATGTGTATAAGGAAAGGGGAAGCGACGTCACGACGCTCGCTGACTCAAAAACCAGCTGATCACAAGATATTTTTGAACGTGATCCTTTAATTCCACAGTCGAAGATTTCTTTTTTTTTTTAACCGATTTTTTTTTCAATTTTGTTGTGATTAAAAAAAAAATAAGTTATGATGCTTTATTGTACCACTAATTATGAAAAGATTTTAGATAGATAATTTATAAGTATTCGATTAATTCAAAATATATATACATATATTTACATATATAAATTATTAATTAAGCACACAAAAAAAAAATTGTGGAAAAAATTGTCATTTTTGGATAACACATTTTTATCAAAACTAATGAAAAATCACTTAGTAATTATACTTAATGCAATTAAAATACATTAAAAAACATATATTAATATGAAATTTTAATAAATTATATTGTTTTTCTTTGTGCGATTTTTCCTGCAAAATTACTCAAGAAAACGCCGGTGCGCCTGTTTTATTTCGGACCGTGAACCAGAAATAGGGTACGTGTTATTATTTTGTTGTACGTGCGCTCTAAATTTAAACACCGGTATCCAAATCGTTTCGGATTTTTCTCGGGCCGGTTTTCAATCTGATCCATTGTGTAATAAGCCGACGCTTTTTCGACGTCGACGTCGCATCTTGTAGGCGTTCGATTACATTCGCCTCATTTGATTTTTGTTTACTAATAAATACCTACTCAAATTCAGCAGATACATGTAAATGTGTGTTTGTATGTCTACTTGTTAAAAGGTGGTTTTAGAGGTTGTCTAATATTGAACTTTTACATAATTTAAACATTTCAATAAATAATTATTGAATTGCAAATTATAAATATACATTTTTTATTGCACATTAATATAAATAAAATTAATTAATTCTTTTTTATCAAGTTTTAATGTAAAAAATTATAAAAAAAAAATAAATTTTTATTACTACTATTATATTAATAATTATTAATTATAAACACCAAATAATTAGAAATAATAAATTAAAAAATAATTCAATCATTTTTTTCCTTATTAAGTACAAGGTAAATAAAATATATAAAAAAAATAAATAAATTATAATTTTTCTTTACATTTATATATATTTATTATGAAAACTATTCCATTAATATTACAGAATACGAATAAAATTTATCTAAATAATAAATGAATTAAAAAGTAGAATTCACATGTGAATATTAATGTTATACTTTTCCCTTTCGTATACATTTTTTTTTTAATTTTGATGTGAGCACAACATCTAAATTGTAAAATTCTTAATTTTTGATAGAATAAACAAAATAATTAAAAGGAAAATTTTTCTGTTAAATAAATGTGAAGATCATATAAAATAACTAATATTGCAAAATGGGTTAAGTTAGTAAAAAATTGTAAAAATTTTTTACAGATATGTATTATTTACCCACCAACAAACAATTTATAATCAATTGAGAGTAAAAATAATTAATTTTAACGCCAAAAACAACAAAGTTTTCCAACAGGTGTTCCTGAAAAGTCCGACCAAACATTGTGATGAAACGTCGGTTGTTTCATTAACGCTTAGAATTGTCAACTTCGCCTTTTCCACAACAGAAACAGAAATTATCTAATATAAATAAATTTGCGAATTTTTAAATTAATATACAATGAAAAAACAAACGTGCTTAAGGGTAGATAATAATAAAAATAGAAGAACCCAGCGGACCTGATGCATGTAAAACGTAAATGGAAGGAGACGCAAGAACCGTCGGTCGGACCGAGAGCGAGCGCCCCGCGTTACGTCACCGCAACGTCACACGACGACGTTCGCGGTGGTGGGGACGGGCGACGACGCCGGTGGGGCAGCCGCCACCACCATTGGCTCCCCTACGTCCGCGACTTCCAAATATGGAACACACTATCCATTCATAAAAGTAACGAGAGTCTCGCGCGGCCTCTAGTCAGAGCCCACGATCCCGCGGAGGAGTCAGTCAGTTTGTGCGCGACTGCCGCCACTAACAGATCCACATCAGATCACAAACGGTTCAAGCCACATATAGATTATTTTTTTCGGTGCTAGTGCAGTGCGCTCCAGGTCGACGTAGACGGGTCGGTGCCGTTGCGGCATTCACCAGCCAACATGATCATGGACGGTATCGACACGCTGCCGCCACAGCAATACTACCACCATCATCATCCGCCGACCTATCTGTTGACGGAGTCGGCGGCGGCGGCCGCGGCCGCCCACCACTTCAACGTGCTCAGCTTCGACACGTGCTTGTACAAGAGCACCGGCTCGAACGCAGACAGCTCGAGCCCGGTGCCGGCGTCCGTCTGTGCCGCCCCCGACGAGCCCTCGCCCTCGGAGGCGCAGCCGGGCGACCTTAACACACCGGTCACCACCTCCTCGGACATACCCTCGTTCTTCGGTCCTTCGACCGTCGTCGAACCGCCTCCAATCACAGGTCAGTTCTGAACACTATCCGACGGCAGGAACGCCGAACTCCTGTCCTACCACCTGATACCGACCACTTGTCATGCAATCTGAACGATACCAGATGTGGCGCCAAACTTCCAAAACCGAAATTTCCGTTATTCAGATCAGTTTTTAGAAAACCATACAATCTTCAAAATGACCATTTGTACACACATATAAAATTAAGGACGAGATGTTCATTCTCGCCAATATTTAAGCAATTGTTTCTAACTTCTAAAATCGTGCATATTAAAGTATATGAAGAAAACTTTTAAAATGCCTTCAGTTCTATTCTTAATTTCTTAATAATGGTACAAAAATGAAATATGAAGCAAGTTAGATCTATTACTTAAAATTGTTTTAAAAATAGTTATTACGTTATAGATTTTAAAAAAAAAATATGCATAATAGTATTTTAAAATGTAGGGCTGTAGAGAGTAAGAATTTTGTTGTGAACCAAGATGAAGATCTCAGCTGTCAAAACAACCTTAACCGTGGATGTCAGCAATAAACTAATGCACATGACTTGCGTATCAAAATGTTCTTATTTAATATTGCAAGAGTTTAAAAATAGTATATAATTAATCTTAATACATTAATTAACCTTAAAACATCAAAAACAGTTCATTCCAAAAACAAACACACTAAACACATAATAAAATGGCTGTACATTTAAAAAAACAAAACAAATAAATAAATATAATTGCGGGGGCAACAAGTGATGGTGATGGTGTGGGTGACGGCGCCCCGTTTCTTCCCGATCGATCGACCCGCCATTCATGTTCGCGTCGACGTTCATTCATTGCAAGCGCGTCGCGCTGCCCCCGACGCCCGCGAATCGATGGCGGCCTCACTTTTCGTTTCGTTGACCTGACGCAACGCCGAAACAGGAACACACGTTCCCGGCTTTGCTTATCGACCACCTGTTAATTATATCCGACTGATTCCGTGCTTTAATGTGGAAATGTTAAAAACTATGGGGAGGCTTTATTCAAAATTTAATTAAACAATTTGTTAAAACGTAATTTGTAAACAAAGTTATGCGATAGAGGTTTTTTTATTAATATGGGAGTTATTCTGGGCTAAAAACAAAAATTAAATTGAAATTCATCAATATTTCATGTTGATAAATTTAAATAACCAACAATAAAATATTTTGTCTTTTTTATATGATAATCCTGCATACATATTGTTTGTCTGTTTATTAATGTTTGTAACTGTCTCATTGTTAGAAATTCTAAATACACATTAGTAATTACAATGTTTCCTAATCTTGTTATTATTACTGAGATATTTATAGATTATCAGATGTTACAACCATGTAATTATTGACCATTTATTTCCAACTAATAACAGTTTATGAGTATTTAATGTTTTTGATTGGATATTTAGAAAAAATGTGTCGTCACAATAAAAAATACATACAACATTTATTGGTAGTTACAAAAATGAATCGACTGAAAATAACTGTTTAAATTATAATTTAATTAATAACACATTCCTAATGATGTCGTCTTTATTATCATCATTATAGTTGTTAAAATATATCAATCGCATAATTAGCTAAAAATATTATTAAGATATGCTTTTTTATAAAGTGAATATAAGAAATTATCATTAATCTCTTATTTTATTATGAAAATAATGTGACAGAAAAAATAAAAGAATATTCCACAATATTTTAAAATTTATTAGGAATAGTTAATAAAATGTCAAGTTAATTATAATAAATAATATAATTGATTAAAATTTGATTATTTTTAAATATCTTGTTGTATTAAATATTTTATGTAGTGGATTTTAATTCCTTAATAAATTATAGAGGTAATAAAATGTTTACTGGACTCGTATTAAAATAAATGGAGAAATTGCACAAAAATACCAGACATAAACAGTGCGTGTTTAATAAATACGGCGATTTAAAACTAGAGCAGAGAGCAGAAAGCAAACGTTTGCGGCCCGTTTGAAAAACACCCGATAACGCAAACAAATTCTCCGGCGTCCGTAATTATTAAGTTTCATTAATGAATAGAAATGTCCGAAATCAGCACATTATCAGGTGCCTGTTGAATGAGAGAGACGTGCCTTTTATGCGTTTAGCGCCCCGATAATGAAAACCGGTAACCTAACCGCGTCCGTTCTGGCTTTGCAGGATCCCTAGACCCAGAGGAGCTCTCTTTGGACCAGCAGCAACAGCAGCAGCAGCAACAAGTCAGTCCGCACCATTCACCGTCGAGCCACATCACCGAACGGGCAACACCCCAGAGTCCCGGGATCAGGGAAGAGGAGAACACGAACCAGAGCAGCCTGAGCATGTATCCGGGCCACTCGACCAACAACAACATCGTCAAGATGCAGCACGCGCGTTACACGACGGCCGGAAGCCCCGGCATGTCCGGCAATCTGCAGATGCAGCCGGCCGGAAGCCCGATGGGCATGAATCAGATGGCCCACTCGCCCTCCACCGTGAACCCGTGGCTGCTGAGCAGCGGCGACAAGCCCGTGTATCCCGCGATGTTCGGGCTGTTGCAGGGCACGAGCCAGTCGCCCCAACAGTACCCGTCCTCCGCCCCGAGTCCCGCCGGCACCCACTACGACGACCGGTCGCAGAACGAACACCTGATGATGAGCATGGAGTGCATCAAGCAGCCGCCCAGCTACCCGGGCTGCGTAACCTCCACCACCCTCACGATGGACATGCAACAGCAGGATCTGTGTTCGCGCGTCGGCCAGCCGATCGTCACCACGCCCAAATACCAGTGGGAGACGCAGGACTATAACACACAAGCCGGTTTAGTGGTGCAAGGATCCTCCAGTTTGGTGCCCAAACAGGAACCCGCCTTCAACACACCATGTTCTAGTGAATTGCAGCAGAACAGTCCGTCGTCGTACGGTGTGCAACTGGCCGAGTACAATCCGAGCACGAGCAAGGGCCACGAGATCCTGTCGCAGGTCTATCAGCAGTCGCCCGGCCCGCTCAAGTTGGTGCCGGTCAAACCGAGAAAGTATCCGAACAGGCCGAGCAAAACGCCCGTGCACGAAAGGCCGTACGCGTGTCCGGTCGAAAATTGCGACAGACGGTTCAGCAGGTCGGACGAGCTCACCAGGCACATCCGGATACACACCGGACAAAAACCTTTCCAATGCAGGTCAGTAACTAGTACTCACTCAATTGAACAATGATACGAAATCAAATTAGTTGATAGCCTTGAAGGAGAACTAAAATTAGTCTTGAAAACAATAATCTGATTGGTAAAAAGTTTACAACCTTTATATCGGATATTAGTTTAAGAGCACAGACCATTTCAAAAACGAGTTTTCGTTATAACGTTGGATAAATAGACTGATAAACGGTGGTTAAACATGTGAAAACAATATTACTTGGCTGTCAGAAGAAACGATTAAAATAAATCCGAGTGTCTTTAAACGAACTGAAGAAAATTGTTAAAGGTTACAGACATTTTAATGGAAACCCATTAAAATCCTGTATTGAAATGCCACACGATACTATATGAATTATAGAATGAAGATGATAAAATTATTAATGAATGAAAGTTTTCTCATTCACAAAATATTTTAATTAACATTATTTTCAAAATAAAATTCTGTTGAATTACACAAATTTACTTCAGTATTGGAAATCACTCTTAATTAATATATTTTAATAATTAAAAACATTTACATTTTTCTTATCAATATTTTTAGTTCTTAATACAATTATTAACTTTAGATGAAATATATCTTAACAGAAAATTTTAATTAATTATTTGATTTACATTGTTGCAAATATTTTTTATATATATAATTTTTGCCAATTTACTATTATTATAGTAAATATATATCTCAAGAAATAAATAATTTATATATATATATATATATATATATATATTGTTTTTTGTCACATTTTCTATTATTATTTCAATTAGTTTAAACCTTATGCGTTTTAAAGAGAATCTGTAATTGTAAATACATAAATTCGCAGTTGTTTTAAGAATGTAACAAATGTGGAAACATTTACAAAGTCTAATTCCGTTGGAAAGAAGTAACAAAACAATGTAACCAGATAAGCTCGGGCATAAAACAGGAGGCTGACAGGCAGGCAGGCAAGCACTTTCGACAGTGCTTGGACCGGGACCAAATCTCCAAATATTTAAAAGTAGCCAAAGTAAATAGTCGCGTTCGAAATTCTTTACGGTTTACGCTAGTTCTAAATCGGGTTCGGACACGCACAATTGTTTAAGGTGCGACGTGTCCATAAATGAAATCAGCTGTTGTAATTATTATTATGGATTTCGTGTAACGCAATTTTGTTTTGTTGCCTCGCGGATTTTATTGGCAATGAAAATTATATTTATGGAACGTCGAGTTTTATGCATCGGCCATAAAATTTGTCAATCTATATTCCGATGTTTTATTGTTCGCATTGTGTTCGCAACTTCGAGCGGCGCGTTAATTTTTTTTTTTTACACATTTTTCCCCGTCGAAGGTGATAACATGTCTCGCATTAATGACTATATTAAAATATTTTCCGTCGATGGAGGAAGTAATTAAATAAATGATTTACGCGACGTTTCGAATCGGCCAATAAAATATTTGTCGTATCAAATTACGCATTCTGAATCGTGTGTTCGCTGCGGATTTTATTACATTCGAAATTGTCTCCTGAACGTTGAAAGCCGTACCTAATAAATGTCCACGGCAACTTAATAGCTAAATATAACTTAACATCGGCCACGAATTATTATTAGATAGGAATAAATACGAAAACTACCAGAATAACTCGACACGAAAACGAAACTTGATTTTGTGCCGCTAGTTATTTTATCAACAACTCGACTATTCGATTGTTTCAGCTTAATCATTTGATATGCTCCGCCGCAACCGATAAATTTTATAATTACACTGTTCCTTTTGTACAATTTTTAATTATTTTCATGTACACGATAAAATTGAACCTCTTTGAGTGAGTTTTTGATGGAAAAGTTTTTTGGTATTTAATTTTCTTTCACTCTAAAGGTAGCTTAGACACAAAAATTGAGAAGAAATCGTTTTTATCTTTTTTAAAATAAACTAAATAAAATAAAAGTTTGTAGTTGAAACTTTCTAAAACCAAATTATCTTCCTTGTTACGGAAAATTTAACAAACTGAAACTTGTTAGAGCTGCATTGTGAACAAAAATCAAAAAGAAACGAAAGAGAGCAGTTGAAGAAGAAACGTTTGTCTTGTTGCAGGATCTGCATGAGATCGTTCTCGCGGTCGGACCACCTGACGACGCACATCCGCACGCACACCGGCGAGAAGCCGTTCAGCTGCGACGTGTGCGGCCGCAAGTTCGCGCGCAGCGACGAGAAGAAGCGCCACGCCAAAGTCCACATGAAGCAGCGCATGAAGAAGGAGAACAAGCTGAACTCGGGCGCGGGCGTCGCCACGCAACAGCCCCAGCAGCAACAGCAGCAGCAGCAGCAACAGTCGGCGCACCACCACCACCTGCACCCGCACCAGCAGACGCAGCAGCTGCACCTGCAAACCGAGGACGGCGCTCTCTCGTTGCCGGTGGTTACGACGACGCTGTGAGAATTGCCGACGGCCGAGCTCATCGAGCCCGGCGAGTGCGTTCTGTTCGTTCGTGAAGACTGTGATCTGGATGGCACGGACCAGCCGCAAATCATCTACGTGCGCATCGAGTAGGTCCTCTGCACGATCGTCGTCCTGCGGGGGATGCTCGCGATTCGATTTCGTTGAAAAAAGGTACGCGACCTGAACCGTATGATCTCTATTTAATCGGCCGACTGAGCCGCCGGTGCCATTTTAATTGTGTCCGTTGTTTTATTATTTTATTTTATTTTATTATTATTAATTATTTTTAATTATTGTAATTTAATGCGATGGATATTTTGTGAGCGGTCAGACTGAGACGTACACGAGGGAATCGTATTTAGATTTCCGTGTGTGGAAGCGGCGATTTTTGTTTTTATCTTGTACATATTAAGTGAAAATCCTATTTTTGTAAATGTTTCGATTTGTTGATTGTATCTATATTTTATTACTATATCCGGTGTCGTGGACACCATAAAAATTTTTTTAGATAGGTATATTAACATTATTAGAGACAAGTTAACAAAAATGGCTTTAATAATTTTAATTGATAGGTTCTATAACTTGTTGCCAAATAACACAAAACCCTTTTAAAAACTATTTTATACATTCCGTACTAGTTTTTTTACAAATCGTTGGTACTGTAATATATTTATTGTAATTGTTAAATAAGTCAATATTTATAGGAGACTGCGAAGCAGAAACTGCACCAAAACGCGAATTATCAATCAATCAATAGATAACGTGCATTTCAACACATACCTACCTATCTGTAATCATTTCACACTGATTACGCATTATGATGATGTTCAAAAATTAGGATACCTCTAACATTGTACAAACCTAATTTTGAACCTTTTTGCTTGGCAGTTATTCCAATCAATAAATAGTCAATATGTGTCCATAGTACATGGTATTGGCAGAAACGGGTCCCCCGAAAAATATATAGTTTTTTGGGGGCCACTTGAAGAGAATGCCTTAAGAAGTGTCTTGAATTTTAAAAAAAAAAGTAGCAAAATCCAGAGTATGTAATAGTTACCATCGCCTAGCTCAGTTAACAAGAGAGAGGTAAAACGACTGTCAATATAGAAATCTCGATTCATCAGTGTTTTTTATTGGTAAAATTGTCTTTTGTGTGTGGCTGTGGTCGCTGTGCCACTTTAAAAAACCAGCGTTCAATACTTAGGCCTAAATTATATATATATTATATCTCGACCTTACGATTTGTATAAATTTGTATATAGACATATATTTAAATATATTTAAGGTGTACATATTATATTAATATCTTTTAAAAAGAAATGAATTGTTAAAATCCGGCTGTTGTAATAATTGTTATACTTTTTTGAGAACTATCACGTTTTGTCCCCCGTTTTTTTATCGTCCCCCCTTCCATTGCACAATGTAGGTATATATTTTTATACCCTTGAAACTTGAACGTAATACTAAATGTTACCTATATACCTGTTACAAAAACGATTAAATAAGAATATAAAAAATTTTCTTATGAGGCTGTTGTAAATGTATGTGATATTAAAATACATGGATATTGTAGACTTCTATCACAACATCTCTCTCTATTTATTTGTATGTTGTCAAAAATAATTCAATCTATCTATTTCTGTCTCAATTGTCGAATGCATTCGAGAAAACTTTGTCAGTGTATTTAAATTTGTTCTACCTGTTTCATGGAAGGTCACGACCCTCTATGCAATCACACGAATCAGATAAATATAAACTGCTGATTAAAAATTAACCCTCTTCGTTTTATTTCATCTACAACCCTCACACTTCGAAAAAGAAAAAGGTAAGTGAACTATTTTTAATTTTTATTAATTATTACCCCTAAAACCACCTTTTTATTTTAATTGGTTATTTTAAATTTTAAATATACTAAATTTAAATAAACAATTTAACAACAAAATTTAAGATTTAATTTAAAAATTAATGATCCTTTAACTATTTGTTTTAATATTAACAATTTTACATGAAATTTACATGGCCGTAAAACCACTGAAACCACCCATTTAAAATTATGGTAAAACAGTCGTAAACTTCTTAAACAGTATACACAAGAGTTTTGAATTTTCCTAAGCAGTGATGTATAAAATTAAGACAGTTGTAAAACTTCCTAAACAATTCAGTATAAAACCAAGATTCATATAACTTAATAAAATAGCTTTGTATAAACTTAATATGTTTCTTCCTTTTCAGATAAAATAAGCAGGGAAGGAGTTACGTTTAGATAAAATTCCATAGTAAATTTTTGTTTATAAAACAATGTCACCGCGCCTTTGCGACATTCGCGACCGAAAGAAAAATTAAGCTCATATTAAAACGCAGTGATCTAAATAGTTGCCGTTCCTTAACACGATAAATCGCCTCGTTAATTCATCAAACCGCACTCTTGTATACCTGCTCTAATATTCTCGTACACGATCCAGAAGATATATGTCCACGTCCCGACGGAAATCGAATCAGAAACTTAAGTAAAAAAAGGAGATAACGAGATGAAAAAAACGAGTTTCGAGTCACATTTTCGAAGTGTTAGACGGTTATGTTCGGTAATTGTGAATAAATTAAGTCAGGTATCCCGGTGTCTTTTCTTTTAATTTTATTTTATAATTCTACTTCGGGATATGTTCTCGATTCGGTTTGGTGCGTGTCGTCGTACAAAACACACACATATTTATATTGATAAACAAGAATATAAAAATGGTGCGATCATTTTTCATGGCACGGTTGAAAATGAGCGAGGAAGATCGAACAACCAGTCGCATACCAAAGATATAAAACGCGCCCGTACTTTGTTTTTACAGTTCTTGTCTGTTGTCGTCGTCGTCGTTCTCGTGTTGTGACATTACCATGTCGCTCGACCGAAACGGATAATATAGCAATAAATACGTCACGAAAATTAAAATTAATCGTACACACGCCAAACGAAATTCGTAACACGACGTTTTATTTATCGTGGGTGTCGGTCGTCGATGTTCTAAAAAATACTAATATTAATTTGTAACGTTTCAGCTCGGGATAATTAGAAAACGAACTTGATTAATAAAAATGCGAAGAAATAATAAGAAAAACGACGTGTAATGCAAATCTGTTTTAAGTGAAAAACATCCAATCAACCTCACACGTTGTGGTCGAGAGTCGAGAGAGTCCGTCCGTGGTGTGTTGCACTCGTCGCAGTCGCAGTCTTAAATCATCGGGCCGGAGAAACACGGACGACTAATGAGGGGAATCCACAAAATCGCCTTAATAGTCCGAGACAAATCCATCGTTTCTGCTCCAAACAACCATAACAATCGTTCACAATTCGACCCATTAAAATTCATTCAATTACCTCACGGTTAATTAACCCTCCGATCATCCGTTTCATGCACGCAACAGACAGAATATCAATCACAAGTTTTATTAGATTTTTTGGGGAATTGTCGGAAGAGCACAAGTCGAATTGAAACAGTATCCTCGTTATGGAACCGTAAGATGCGTGTACGGTTACAAAATCATCTGAAAATCGTCGAATTCACCCACTTGACCGTCGCCGTAGACGGCGGGAAAGTTTTTAAGATAAACAACACGCATCGAAAAGTATCATCGACAAATTGCTCAACGGCATTGTTTTCCACGGTCCCGGCGATTAGATGGATGTTATGTAAATAAACACGGATGCCACCCAGGTAAACACTTTGAATACTCGAAACGTACGATTCGTCAAATCAATTACCGATTTCTAGTTTTGTTTCTGTTCACGCGGCGAGTGGAAGGACGCGAGGTTCGTTCGTTCAGTTGTTGGAGCGCGATAAAATTAGCATTGTCCACCGCTGGCATTGTGGCCGTTGCATGTATTTTATCCGGGCGATTATTATGGCGGTGCACACTGCACACTCTGAACACTGGACGACTGAGAGTCAACGAACCAACGATGGGTCCTTAGGCGAGACTCTCTTCTTCTTTACTCTTTACTCTCTTACAACGAGATCCGTGCGTAGATCAAACATCGAAAATAACCTAAACCTGACCTATTCAAACTGCATTTCGAAAACCATCACATTTTTAACGACACAATCACTACTACGTGGTATCCCGAATTGGTTGGTAAAATTAAGAAATTTTAAAAAATTAAATCGAATAACTCATGAACATTGTTAAATATTATGACCATACCTATCTTACTGAATGTGCTTGTGTAATATTAATTTACTTATATTATTTTATACTCTCTAAAAACTAAATAATTTCTTATTTTAAAATGTGTTACATTTATTTTTCTGAACTGAGCTAGACATTCTAGTAGAAAGCAGTGTTTTCTGTACAAGTCTCTATCCAAACAAACCCATCCGTTATTAATTTTTTGATAGGGTGTTTAACACTATTTAACACATAAAATTTATTTATTTGCGTAAGTGAATTAAAAAAATGTTTTTGATAATATTTTTATTCGAAACGACAAATGCTTTTAAAATTTATTTGTGGGTCAAAGATATTTTTTTCTTTTACTTAACCTACAATAATTTCATCATATTGCTCATAAAAATTATCAACGTTCCATACGGTGGAAACAAAGTCACTATAGTCGAGAACATCGACTCTGGGAATGAAAGATTGAGTTCCAAAGCTATTTAAGATGTTTTTTAAGATTCGGCATCGGTAATAAAACAAAAAAAAAAAACTTTTCATTATACCCTGATTAAAAAGTTGAAGTCTTATTTGGAGGAAAAAAATTAATTGAATTGATTTTAAATTGGCGTGCGAAGAGTAATCATCAATAATTATTAAAAATTGTTTGTTTTGATGAAATAAATAATTATCCACTTTCAAAAGTCTTGGTTTAAAAATATCCATCCAGGCTTTTTTATTCTTATAAGTTAATGATAAACACAATAATTTACTTCATATTAAATATTTAGTTTTGAAAATTTTTACTTTGAAATTTCGATTACTTATTTTCAAAAAATCATTATGTGCTTTGCGGTAAAGAAATTGGAGTTAAAGGTTAAGATTTATACAAAATATCGACTTAAGGAAAATTTCGAATTAAGAAGGTTCGAGTTACGAAGGTTTGGCTATATTACAATATACACTTTTAACATGTAAAATATTAACTATACTTTCAACCGAAGGCGACTCGTTTGAAACATAGCCTCTGTACAGGATGTTCCACTTTAATGGTCCATTAGAAGTTTCTAAAGAACGGAAAAAATTGAATATCTCTGAAATTATTAACTTTAAAAGAAATAAAAATACAAAGTATCCTATTTGAAATAACAATTTTTAAAATTATTTATTGTTAGATAAAAATAAACATAGTATTTTTGATTAAGTGTTGGGATTATGTAGTCAAAAAATAATTTATTCCATACATTTTTAACGAAGTTATGCTTGATCGAAACAAAACAATAAAATATCGATTCATTCTCTAAAAACTGAAATGCACACAAATAACCACGAAAATTTAGTTCCCTCAAAAAACTATACTCATCTAATAAAATTTATTATGGAATAACAAATATAAATTGAGAATGAGCAAATTACAATTTTTTTCATATTGTCTGAAAATGTCGAAAGCAACTAAAATCAATCAATTAGGGTCACTGAACAAGTGTTACCATGACTATTAATATTTTTGTGAAAACTCGAGGGTCACTTAACAAGCTGGTGCATAGAATGCGTGAGAATCTCTCAGGTCAAAAACTAGAGTCAAACGGAAAAAATGTAAAATTTATGGCTTGTTGTCAGTACAAGTCGAAAGATCAGTAATATTGTTATTTATAGCTATGGAGCTACTGTTTTCATGAAAAAACCAACCGTGCATAATGTGATGAGGAATGCAAATTACCAACAAGATTTGTTGCTGCTCGTCGTAATGTTAATGTATCAAACATCGTGTCGTTTAACTGTGAAACCGTATGTAAAAATTTTCGAAAATTGTATTCCAATTAAGTTTTAGTGACGATTTCCTTCACAAACCCCAAAAAAACATAATTAGAAT
Organism: Aethina tumida; assembly: GCF_024364675.1. Classification (NCBI taxonomy): domain Eukaryota; kingdom Metazoa; phylum Arthropoda; class Insecta; order Coleoptera; family Nitidulidae; genus Aethina; species Aethina tumida. The sequence continues at coordinate 12,871,652 of NC_065437.1, read as the reverse complement.
ATGTTAAGTAAAAAGGGTTTAAAAGATGGACCTGTTGAGGCAGTTTTATTGCGTCTAAACTCGTTTTCGGAATCCCAAATGCGTGCCGGGTCTAATAAATTTCATCGGTCGCAATAATAAGCCCCGATACGTATTTATCAACTAAATTAGTTCGACTAGGGAATTAAATATAACTAATTAGTAAAGATTGTTTTTACCCTAAACTATTTTACCGATCTGTAACTAGCGATAAAGTAGCGATTATAACACGTGTAATTTCAAGTTTTAATCGTTTTTGTTGTAATTTATGATACATTAATTATGATAAAACCTAGTAAAATTAAAAAAAAAAAATGAAGCAATGTTTTCAGATTGAACAACGTTCAAACCGTGCATATTTAATGAAGAAATAAAGGGAAGGAATAAAACAATGACGAGAAGAAAAGAGGACAGGAACGCGTGCCCCACCTTCGCGGGCCAAGCCTTCACGGACGCCCTCCGACAGTCCGGACGGTCGGGCCGTCGTCCCCCACGTGTCCGACAACTTTCCTAAACGGCACACGAACCCGATTCACCACTTCTTCTCCTCCATCACCTTCCATCCTCGCATTCGGATTGATCCACTTAATTGTCGTCCTGTTAATCAATCAACGCTGTTTCTTTTTCATTTTCTACCAATTTAAAAATATAATGCGAATGATGCAGCGAGCGCGTCCCGAAGGAAATCAACGAATAAATCACGTTGCGCAAGCACCACGATTATTTAAACGCGACTCGCAGATGTGCCGAAATTTCAAACATTTACGAAATGACCGCACGTAAATGGGCACGAATCATTTTTACCGTATCAGTTTTGTTTATTGATTTATCTGGCTTAATATGGCACTGGTGTTGGTAACAATAAGATGAAAATCGGTCGAGAATTGTTCGAGTGCCACTTATTAAATGTTAATCTGGCGATTTGGACAGCTGGAAAAATTATAAGTGAATCATCTGTTAGAAAAATGTAATCCAATTTGATATTTGCGAACAAGAAAACGGAATATACTTGAAATTAAACAAACCTGGAGTTTAAAATTGTAAATAGTTAAAACCATATTGATCGTACAGTGAAAACAGTATGCATAAAAAAATCAATTATACATGATTTAAATATTACTTGTACCCTTCTTAATTGATTTTTGTCAATTCATTTTACTAATTTATGAACTATAATAGGTTAAAATCGTTGCAAATTATATTTTATTCATTTATTATTCAGCAACATTCCATTTAAATGCTATTTTAAACATAATTAAACAATAAATTCACTTAATTATTTGCTCTTTAAAACTTGAAACACGTTTTAAAATGAACATGTGCATTTTGGTAGGTTCGTTCGCAAGATACGAAGAGAAACACAATATAAAAACACGTGTGCACATGCAGTCGTACCGCAGTACCTGGGTTCGTTCTTCTCGCATGCCGTTGTTACGTTTGTTTCGTCTATATGCAAAGTTTATTGCATATCCCGGCGAAGAAATGCACCGCAGCCAACGACCAAACACTGTGGGAACATAGTCCGTGCGATTTTTAATAAATTGTTTATTGTGTAATTAAAAAAATAGTTCTTCGATTTCCGTTAAAACGATATCCAACGAAACTAGCTGAGAAAGTCTAATTATTTATACTACAATTTTTGATGAATATTTAAACATTTTAAGACACGAAACATTTAATTATAAAATAATATTCAAATTTAGGAGGAAAACAAATAAACACACAAATAATACACAAATAAAATATGTCTGCCAAAGTCGACTGAAAATGTACACTTAAAAATAAATATCAGTCTCAGTCTGTCACAAATATCACATATTATTTATTCTAAAGATCAAATCAGGTGGACACCCCTTTCAAGAGAAGGTCCATGTACTATCGTACCTATTGCATCACTATGTACAAAACATTTTTTAAAACGATTATCGATGCGTTTGAATTTCTACCATTCTGATTGATTAAAAAAATATGAAATTTTTTGTAATTTTTTCCATGAATTCGCATGTGTTTTCTCCACGGTGTGCTCGTACGGGTGACTTTTAGACATTATGTTAATTTGAGGTCACGACACCAGTCGCCACGAGGTTAATTCGTAATTTGCCAGTTTGCCTTTACTTCCCTCCGTTCCTTCATTCCTCCATTTCACCAATCTATTGTTCCACACTTATTCATCCACCCTCAAAACTGTGAAACTATAGGAAGCAATTTAGATTGTTCGTTGATATTAAAACTACTTATCACAATAGATATATTCTTTCTTTCAAATGTATACCTATATCTTAATTAAAGATCTAGATGATAAACAAACAGTAATAAACATACAGTTTGTACAATAAGATGTTTTAAGAACTTTTGTGTACATTACAATTGCATTGGTTATGTTGGTAAATGTAATTTTTACTTCTCTTAAAATCTGGAGTATAAACTACTAAACAAAGATATTTTTTCAACAAAGACATTATTTAATCATTATTAAGTTCGTATAAAATTGTATTTCTGTAATTTAATATCTTTTCTTACAGTTAGTTTATAATAAATATTTTCATTATCTTTACTTAATGAACAACGCATATTTTATGCAAATTTCCTGCATTAAATCTTTTTGTTATTTAGAAAACTCTTATAACTCTTCATAGAATTTAAAAATATCCATTTTCTTATTGTCCTTATCAGTGTTCGTACCAATGAAACCAGTTGTTTATCCAACAATTTCTGTTATCAAACCTGATAACTGTAACTGCTTGAAGAAATTACACCAGTCGTTAAATATTGCACTTTTATTGGTCACCGTTTTGATAAACGTACCAATAAAATTCCCACTCTCGAAATTATTAAATTAATTATTTTCAATGTGGCGGAATATAAATAATTAATATAAATGCGATTGTGATGATGTTTACATTTTGTTGTGCGTGTTCCAAAAATACACGACTACGTGTGACGCAATGTTTTTCCAAGTTGTTTTTAATCGCGTTTATCTGATTCGGCGGAGAAAATGCTGTTATTAAACGGACAAACAATTCAGAGGCGTTTCACGTTGATTCCATTGTGCTGTCGTTTGATTTATGCTTAGTTCCGAATACAAATTGTCTACATTAGAATTAAGCAGTTTATTATTGAAAGTATTATATTACCTATTTGTCCCATATTTTTTTTAGACACAAACACGCACACTTGTTTGAGTAACCAACAAAAATGAATTTATTTTTTATTCCATTTTCCTTGTCAACAACCCAACAATGTAATTAACGTGACAAAAAAGAGCAAAGTAAATTAATTAACAGAGAAAGATGCATTTGAACGAACGGGGAAAATATAAAAGGGTTATTGTTTATTTTTTCCGACAATACATAAGGTTGAGATCATTGTGTCGTGTCCGGTTTTCGAATGTACTTGACCAAGAAGATGTCGAAGAGATAAGGTAATTTATCGCGTCGGGGTGGTCCGTGAAGTGGACACACCGTGATTGCTTTTGTTCCCTTCTTCTTACGGGACCACCTTTATCATGATTCGTTTCGAAAATGCTGCGCACCGGAAGGACATTTCGCATTTTTCGCTCTTTCGATTCATCTCCCGAACGAAAACGGTTATGCGACGGGATTAATGCCGAAATTTAAATAACAATGACCAATGTTCGGTGCAGAGAAAGTTGCTTACTGTTTTTTCTTTTGGTGTGTCTGAATTTGAACAAAGGAAAGGTCAAATAATCGAAAAATTTAAAAAAAAAACAAAGTATACAGAGTATACGGAGCTGTCTAAAAATATATAAAATATTTTAAGAGAAAAATTTAAAAAAAAAAGAAAAACAAAATACATAAACATAACTGAATATATAAAAATATAATATACATATTTAAAATTAGTATCAAATTCTAAATCTATCTAAATAAAATCTAAAAAACTCAAAAATGTAAAAAATGTAATGAATATAAATATTTTAATAATCCGAAAATTTAAAAAAAAAATCTAAATAACAAAAACTATAGAAAATATAAGACATATGTATAAATAAACAAAAAATCAAAGAAAACTAAAGAAATAAAAAATATATAATAAATATAAATATTTGAATAAACAAAAAATTAAATAAATTCTAAAGGACATAGATTGTTAAAAATATAATTAAATGTAAATAAACTAAAAAATATAATAAAATCTAAGGCACTAAAAAATGTAAAAAGATATATTACAATTTTACTTAATATTTAAATAGTTAGAAAAATTAAAGAAAATACAGAAAAACTGAAAAATTATAAAAATATAATAAATAGTAATATTTAAATAAATATAAAAATTCAAGAACTGATAAACTGTAATTAATATAATATGCATAAAGGTTTAAATAAGGTGAAAAATCGAAGAAAATGTAAACAACTGAAAAACTATAAAAATATAAATATTTAAATTAACAGAAAAATCAAATAAAATAATTAGAAACAATAAGTGAATTTTAAATAACTGAAAAATTATAAAAAATATAATTAATATAAAAATTTAAATAAACAAAAAAATAGAGAAAATCTAAAGAACTGAAAAATCATAATTAATATAATATATATATTTATTTAAATAATCATAACTGTTTATGATAATTTATCTAGGCAAAAACTAAACAATTGAAAAAATAAATATTCTTCTATTTGAAAGATACAAAAAAATTATACCAAGTTTATAAAATGTGAAATTAATTAAATAGAAGAAAACAAAAAACGAAATTATTCAAAGAATATAAAAGACTACTTAAAAAAAATGAATATTATAAGGAATTTCTTAATACTATCTGGTTAAAAGCGTTAAATTTCTAAACAATTTTTATTTTATTTTAATATACACACTTTCCAGTAACATAAGATTCACTTAATCATCGTTTAGAATGAAAACGACAATCAACAGTTGACAATGACCACTCTAATTCGCCATAATTCATCGAAATCTCCTCCATAAACACGATACTTTCACATTCGGACGCTTTTCGCATTTCCTTATCTAAAGACAGATTCAATAAATCAACGGACAATTTTCTAAACAGTTTCACCGTCAACGAATTAGATCGAATTTTGCTCACTTGTTCTCCAACTGGGTTAATAAAGTCTTGAATCTAGATTAAGCGATAAGACAGATACGTTTCTGGATCAATTTCATCACCACCACGTCATAATTCAAATGTCTTTCACAATGTGCAGTTCCATTTTTGGTTTCACAGCGAGAAAATTCTAAAATTGGACATTTGCACGAGGAAGTCGCACGTTGTGAGATTCCCGATGATGAGGATGCGAACATAGAGACGTAACAGAAACTTAATTCATTTCGGACTAAGAATAAACCTGCAAAAGTCGACGACCTCGATTCCTGTTCCGTTTAAATGGGTTAATCTCGCAGGAATAACCAACATTATAATTGTCGATGTAACGCAAAACTGATACGTTTTCAAGCTCTAAACTTAACGTGAGATTAACCTTTAAAGGCCTAAAGGTCGCGTTTTTTTCCTATTCGATCTTTAGACTTTGTTGTTTTACTTTTGAAGAGCTTTCGACTCGAAATTCAGCAGAAACGAATAATTAACGAATATGCGCTTGATAAGGTTAAAGGTCGAACGTTATGACCGAGTTGCTCTGACTACGCTTAATTAATTACATCCCTGCAAAACAGAGATGTTTACCTACCCAAAGATACGAGTAAATAATTAATGAAAATGTTTTCAGCTAATGTCAATAATTGAGGACAAAGAACAATTAGAGGCTGTTTAGAATTTATTAAAAGGCGATACATTAACAGTGGAATTATGCATAAATAAATACATAAATATGGTAAAGGTGGTAGGTGTCGTGTCGAAAGATTTGAATAAAATAGGAACAAGTGGGAAGCTGTTATGGCAATGAGTATTATTTAATGGGACAGAAAGATACCATTGCTCGTTTCACATGTGGGCTAAGAAAATTGCCAAAACTTTGTTTAAATCTTAATTAATTAGTTGAATGACCTGATTTCTTCATTTTACGTCCTGATATTGTGAGAAGAAAATAAACCGTAGTCGCCAAAGATTGTTAAAATGTTTGTCACGTATGTAAAGTCGAACATGTGTTTTAACATTTATAAATGACACGATGCGCTCTGGGCCTCCAACTTTTATTAATACCCCTGACATAATATTATCATAAATTAATTAATATTTACTTGCGTCCAGGTATTAATTATCTCCAGCGCCTTTTGGCTACACCAATCCGTTTTTCCACCATATAAATTAATAGTTTGACGGCTTTTTATCCGTTTCCACAAACGTACATTTCACCATGTTTGTTTGACTTGTGTTTGGGACCACCCAAACGCCTCGGTTCATAACTGGAACCTTAATTGAAAATATAATTAGATAATTACAATGAAAAAATCAATTTTACATTTTTTAATCGGACGTCATAATATTATTTCAGTGTCAGGCCGTAAATTTTGGTGTCAGAAACAATTTGTGTAGACGATGTTTTAATAACGAATAAAAATTTATGCCTTCAAACAAGAAACGTTTATTAATTGTTATGATACACGTGAATCTCGACGATTGTTTAAATATATTTTTCGAAATTACAAGTGTTAACTTTCAAAAACAATACATCTTCATTATCGGACAATGATCATTAAAACGAGCCCGAGGATTTCATACATCATCACTTCATCAGATCGCCTTCATTTCCTCGACTAATGGAAATTTAATTGAGGCCCCGGAAAAAACGAACCGTTTATTATACAATTTCTCACAAGTTAATTCGTAATTTTACAAATGACACATTATTATTCTGGATTAGGTCGCATTTGAAGTTTGTACCGTGTTTCGAATTGGTGAATACATAGAAATAAATTATATAAATTACAGTGCGTTCGGCATTAACCGAATTTGAATAGGATCAAAGAGGATTAAAATATACCATATTGTAGCGACACGTTCAAAGGCGGGATTAGCGCTTTTCCTCGACATGTCTATGTAAATTTTCGTGTTGTAGAAAAAGACGACGGAAGACAATTTTATTAAGAGTCGGTAATTATTAGTTGCCATGGTAAAAACAAATACGAGTTATGATCGCCTCAGGTTCGATACACCGTTAATAATAGCTATGAAGTTAAACAAATGTAAAATGTAATAAATTAAAGGCGGGCATCTCAACAACAACGATTCCGATTTTATAGATAATCGTACCGATGCGGGTTTTATCTAGATTACACCTACAATATCTATCTGCGCTTAGAACAATCCGAATGATAAAAGGAATCGTTGCAAAAGAGGGGAGAATTTATGTTTTGTGAAATCACTGCTGAACACGAACATTAATTATGTGATAAAACTTGACAATCAGGTGCGTAAAATTAATTTCAAACTGGAAACAAAAGATGATAAATTATGGCAATTTGAAAATGTGCATAACTCCAGAAACATTTGTTGGTTTTGGATCGTGGTGCTATTTCTCATCTTTTACTTTGAACAAGCTAAGAAACTTTTTATCAAAATTCTTCTTTTAAACGTTAGTTCTGAAATTCTGAAGTTTAACATAAAAAAATTCAAAATTCAAAAATTGTTTAACAGTTAATAAGCTGGCATAAATATAATTTTTAATAATATATCAAAGTATCTGAAACAGTATATAAAAGTAAAAATGTTACGAAAAATCTTATTTTGAATACTGCATGATATAAGATGAATTTTTTTTGGATAATTGTGAAGGTAAAACATAATAAAATATTTCAACAAATGTTCATAAAAATTTAACTAGGAACGAATTTGTGAAAAAAAAATAAATAAAATAGGAGCAAACAGAATGTTAAAAACTCATATAAATTAAAAAATATTTTTATTTATTATAATATTGTGTATATTTTAATTTACATCTAGTGTGGCCCACTGAAAACAGAAACTCTCATTACTTCTTTGTCTATAACTTGATTTTAATAATAATAATAAAATATACTTTGCATGCATTCATTATAAACTATTTTTATAACATCGGATATAACTGTGCATATTATTTGTTACAGGAATAAAATGAGAAAAATGGATTACGTTACATTTTATGAAAAAAAAAGAAAAAAATTAGTATATCTTAAAAATGCATTAGATACAGAAAAATTCTGAAAAATTGAATGAAAAATAAATAAAAAATATAATAAAAAGGTGTAATAAATTTACAATAAAATAAGAATTAAAAATATTTTGAAGTATTTAAGTAGTAAAATTAGGGATGATAATAATTAAATAAATATTAAATATATCAAATGTATATATACAAGGTGTTTCAAGACTTATCCGAAAAATAAGATCTCCATTTTAAATTTTTTTTAAATGGACTTCTTATGTTACAGTGTATAACCTTGTATATATTAATAATATATAATATTGTAATTTTAGAATATACAGATTGGTCTTTTTAAATAAAGAGATTTCTGTTTCCGTTTATAATTCGATTTTATTGAAAAATTACTTTACATACTACAAAAACTATTTTTATAACATCCATCAGGAGGTTGCTGTATCATTTTTTATAGTAATAAATTAAAAAAAAAATAATAATTTCGCCACTTTTTATGAAAAAGTTTCATTCCTCAACATTGATGCAACCTAAAACTCATAAAAAAATGCTTATTGAGTTTGTGCCAATATTTAAATTAAAAAATTTTACATCAGAAGGACTCGATTGTTAGAATAATGTGATTATTAATTTTATCAAAGCCGAATTAAAATGAAATCATAGTACATATATACATTATTTTGTTATAAAGATGGTTAATTAATTATCTTAAATAAGTAACAAGTTTTAAAATATGTTAATAAATTGTCAGAGAATTATTTATTATGCAGAATTTGATCTTAAAAAAATTCAGAATATTACGAATAATAAAAGGAAGATGTCCTTTTTAGTTAAAACTGAATAGTTTGACATTTGTGATTTTTGAGGAGAACAACAGTAAAATCTGAATGTGAAAGTCAATTTACCGGTAAATTAGCAGCAATATAACAATTATAAAGAGAATATTTATGATTGATCATTTCCTAGAAACAAAACCCGTATAAATATAAAAGATATTTATGGCCGGTAGACAATCACAATCACAGCAGCATTAAATGTCCGAACCGTCTCGCGTATGCCATTGTTCCATAAACCGTCTAGTATAAAAGCAGTGTCACATGTCGGCCAATCGAAATAAATAACTGAAAAAAAGGTAATTTTCATTCGTTCCATATCAATGGAGCTGCGGAGCCGTTTGAATAAATAAATCCGAGCGGTTATGTAAATGTGGAAAGTGCGATAATTGGTAGGAGAAAACAAACGAACGTAACGTATGCGCAATTAAACGATATGACATTTTTTCTTTAATTTCTGATCGGTTGTTTAGTGCCACCGAAGAACAATGGGGCATAAATTCGAAACGAACCCACGCTTCATCACAACTTCTTATATCAAAAGTCAACTTATTTGTACAAGTAAAAACAATAAAAACACTTAAAATATTAAATCGGTTAATGGTTGCTTTTAATTTGCATAAACAACGTAACATCATCATTTAACCGATCCAAAAAAACATAACAGTAAACTGTTAAATTGAGGTGAAAGTTCTGTTCAATCAAAAAATTGCGAGGATCATTTAGCATCGTTTCGTACGTAGGTTCAAATCGAATTGTACAGTTGTAAAGAATTGTTTCAGATACAGTTAAGGTAAATATTGTGATTTGGAGATTTGCATAAATTGACTCATAAAAATTTATGCGGTTTGACAATGGAAAATCCTTAAACATATCAAGAACGTTTTTAATATTATTTGTACCCAAAAGAAAGAAAACGAAAATTGTTCTATTGTTGTTTTTACGATAGGAATTGGAACAAGTGTTTTAAGGAGCGGCATAAAATTGTCCGAAATTAACCAATTTAAACTAATTGTGTCACATTTTCAACAATAAAATAAAATTCTTAGTCACAATTTATTTGTAAAATTGTTAAAATCGATTCTAATTAAATAAATCAACACTTTTCACTTACATCTAATCATGCAAAATATCAAAACATGTCAAATCAATAATGGAACGCCCAAAAAATCAATTTCAAAATTCGTATGTTACGAATGTAATGGTTATTATATAAACAGATTTATTAAATGTTGCGAGCGCGTTTTATGAATGTGATTAGTTTATAAAAAAAACTAAACAAGGAAGGTCTTATTTCCTAATCGCATCTGGTGAATGAAACTGTGTGTTATGTTAAAACTGCACATTCACGACGACCCACACGAAATTTTAACTCGTGTAAGAACGTTTAATATGAATGTTTACTGCTAATTTAATTGTCTGATTGAAATAATCAATAGAACTTATGTTGGAACAATAAAACGAGAATTTCATTAATAAATGCAATAATAATTATCGTTGTAATATAAGATCATGGAAGCTAATAAAAAATATAAATAATGAGTTTTATAACACACGCATAAATATGTTAATATAGAAAGGTTTTTTGACAATTATTGTTTTTACCATTTGAATAATAACTTAAGCTAATGTATTTTGGTTATTAGATGAATAGTAGAAAAATGAGGTAATAAAATAATTTAATTATTATAATTTACTGCTGATAATTTAGTATACAGATATTAAAATATACAAGATTATTAAAAATCTAAAATTTCTTAAATAATAACTATTAACAAAAACTAACATTATTTTGAAAAATAAATTTGTTTAATGATACAAAAAATCTGGTAAATGAGTTTAGTTTTTAGACGTGAAACTTTTATTTTTACAACACACCAACTTTTTTATTGTATTTAATAAGTTTTTTGGATTTGTGGCGTGTTTAAAATTCGTTTATCTCCCGAAAATCCCCGGAAAAAGTGTCCATATGGCGTTCGGACCGCGAGTCTGGTATCAAGGTGGAAACACATACATAATATGGGTAGAGTGCGTTCGGTGAGTCCGTGGCTATTTATAGAATTTGTCTCACGGCACCGAGCGCAACTGATCAACAGATCCGCTCTCCTCCTGCTGCACCGTGCTCCGTCGACTTTCGGCCACGGGCCCAAATCACATCTCGCATGGCACCGTTGCCAAAACCTCATAGAAATCTTAGTTTCCAGGGACAAAATTTTTATTCAAACATCACCGTTTTTAAATTAGAAATTTTAATATTTATAGAAATTATTTAAATGTTTCCAGAAATTGATGTTTGTTAATTTATTTATTAGTCAATGTAAATAAATAAACATTTTAAAAACAATTTAAAACTTTACATCACGATTCTGAAATTAGTTACAGACAGAAAATTTCTTCTTTTTAACTTAAAGTAGAAATTCTATAATTCAAAATTTTTATAACTCGAAAAACTTTATTAGCCACAATTGTAATTGTAAGAATTAACTGTAAGAATGTTTTTTTATTTTACTACATTTTAAGTATAATTTAAATTAACTCAGACGAAATTCGATAACTCTTACCATAATTTGCCACAAAAAAATCGAGATATTAAATAAAATACATACATAGAAAGTTATAAATTTGTATTGATCATGTAAGTATGCTTTAAGCTAGATATTACAAAAGATACTGCTATAGTATATTACTTTACAAAATAACATTTAGAAAATATGTAATACATAACAATAAATATTTTTATTATTATTATGTAGACATTTAATTGGAAAAACCTTTATTAAAAAGTACTTCCATTTAGAATTTAGGATGTTGTAATCATGTAAACTCCAAAAAGTAAATTGTAGGAGTTTCCGGTATTATTCTAATCAACCGATAATTGGAAAAGGAAAAACTCCAAGCAGTATACCTTAGGCAGGAGAAATTCGACTTATTGAAGGTTGTCCCAAATACTTAGTTCGAATTATTAAGATATTCGAGTAATCTAAGTTCGAGTTATCAAGTAAAAAACACACAATTTTCATTATTGTCAAATTTATAAAAGTTTGACTGAATTTTCGAAAGTTTATCAATTTCTGTTCAGACCAGTTAAAATTTTGAAGTTTTATGTTTTTTAATTTTCAACGTCTATTCAATAATTAGAAATCTCACTTGTTTGTTTTATAATGTCTATTCGCGGTCACACATTAAGATTATTTCAGTCGTTAAAACAAATTGAATAATTTTTATTAGAAATTTAACTAGTTATTTAATTAATTAATGAATTACAATAATTAGTCTGAATAAGTGGCACATCTTAAAACCATTGAATATTGTATAAATCGAATTACTCTCAGATACAGAATTTAAATTCCTAATTTTACAAAGTTCTTTAACAAGTTTTAATACACGAAATATTTATCAAAATTAACACAATCATTAAAAAAAATTGTACATTTTTAGTAGAAATAACAATTTATAAAATAACGAATAAAAACTAATCAAATCACAATAAAAATGTCTTCAAACAAGAAACCAATAAACCAACAATTTTTGAGTAAACTTTAAATTAGTAATCCTGTAAAAAACCCTGCCTGGAATTTCGTAATGAACTTCAAAAAGCTCTTAACACCGTTAAAGTAAAACTTTGCGGCGCTAAAATAATTCTTGGCGCGACCACATCCCGAAACAATAACCGCAAATTTTACCACCTTTTGTGATTTTATGGACTCCCCTAAATTAGCACGTCGCACACAAACTCATCAATCGAGTTCGCACCTCCTGAATAACACGAAAAAAACACCCGATAAAGTGAACTTTTTAAAAATGTTTTATTGGCGAATGGGTTCGGCAGAACTGTCGCTTAATTAAGTTCTGTAAGAGTGGAACGATGAGGCTTTTACGAGCTACTTTGATGGAGTCGGTAATTTTATTATTACTCTATTACACGCCCTTAAAAGCCGGAAAATGACTGATCAAAGCCGAAACAACCACTATATTTTCTTGTATCATATTCAAATTTTTGTTTACGTTTAATGAACAGGCTATGCGGAATTAATTATTTTAGATGAACTCGAAGCATAAACGGAATAATTGTTTTATATAAGAAACAAGGACAAAAAATAAACATTTGAAGGCTACAGTCACAAAAAACAGGAACAATTAAATTGATAATTTATATAAATAAATATAAATTATTCTTAAATACCTCTTTCTGTTGAATAATACAATAAAAAATAAGGGAATTTTAAGATGAGAAAAGTGTGACGTCTTCAAAACTATTTAAAGTGACAGTGTGTGAATGCATGAAGCAACAATTGTAAGGGAATTCGAAAAACGAGTGTAGGACGTTTCATTCTGAAATCGGTTGTTCAGCGGTCGCATGTCTGGCACGAGCTACAACTATTCTACGTTGCCACTATTACAACTTACACAACCTAAACTACACGAATCTGGGAAACAATTCTTACAACAAAATACTTGTTACAATATTTATTTGTTTGTTTCTAATAATATTGAGACGGTTGATTATGACACAATGTTTATGTTTAATTAAAATTTCACATGTTCATTAAATCAAGGTACATGAATAATTCGCACAATAACTTAATTGGTTATTAAGTAGGCACGAAACCTGTCACTAAGGTCGGAATAGGAGTGAATGCAAATTTTCAATGAATGCTATTAATCGACACAATACACAATCCGTATAAGATTTCTTGGAAGCCATCAGCTCTAGATTGGATATGTGTCAATTCATTGTTGTGGTCACATGTAAAACGACTTTACGACTTCCAATATTAACAGGAAATTCATAAAAAAAACCTTTATTTGAATTGCTAATTTATTGTGCCTATAAAATACGGTATATAAATAAATTGTCGACCGGTTCAAATTTAAGGTACAGTGTTATGTTATTTATACGACCTGAAATAAATAAATGACTAATTGTAAAAAGAATTTTTGTTGACGTTAAACATTAGTACCGAGCAATTATAATTATCGTATGGAATTGGCAAGATGACAAAGTTATTGTAAAATGTCTATATTTAGTCAATCGACGAAAAAATCTTACACTTATCGGTAATTTTACGACCGTGATGTAAGTAGTCATTATTGCTTTTCACACCATTTTACCTTCGAATTTGTTGCACGTTTGTTTTTGTGTTAGTCCGACACTAACGCACCTGCTATTTTTTACAAATATGATTATATCATCTTAAGTCTTTATATAAACCAATAAAAATTCAAGAAATGTGTAATTATGGGCAATTACCACTTATAAAAGTCCTTGTAGATTATCGTTAGTTCAGCTGAATTATTATAATGAACGTGTCGCTAACCATAAATGCTAATTCAATTACTGAATGATCTAAATCACTTTTTACTGAATCTTTAACAATCGCAATATCATTTAATTAACTCTATCCTTTGAGTTTTGGAAGAATATATAATTTATCTAATAATATAAGCGGTTTATTACAGAAGACTGAAATTAATTAACTTATTGATATTTTCTCGTTAACTTATTCCACTCATTTTTAATATTAATTTAATAGCTTTAATTAATTAATTAACAAAAGTACTACTTAAATAGGTTGAAAAGTTAAAGAAAAGGAATTAAATTAGTTTTAATTTAAGCTTACTTAAAAACCCGCACATAATTAAATAAAGCCCTCTTTAAACATTCAGGATAATAATTTTAGTCGTTTCTAATTTCTACTTCCGATTCATCATCATGGGCCGATATCATTGTAAACAAGTGTAATAATTTATTAACATTCAAAATCAAAGGCTGTAAAGTTGTGTAACATAAACAAGAGCAATTTTTTAAGCCGGTCATAAAATCGGGCAGCGACTGAATTTATTGGTAGTCGGTTTCGGGTAGTGGTTTTGAATCCCCCGCGAATCGTACCGATCAACGGTGACGTTATAAATACGTGTCGGTATAAAACGACGGGGGGGCGCCGCAGACACAAAACCACCATCGTGCCATACATTGTCGTTTTGTGAGGCCCGAGACCCATTTTTTTAATTAGATTATGCCGATTACCGATCACCTGTTCATTTCAATTCTACTTTGTTACGACTGTACAATGTGTCACAAGTTTGTTGATTTTGGGTGTCTAACTATTTTTCATAAATATGTTACACTCATCACAAAAGGTATCGCATCGTAATTCCTACTAAAACCTTTTTATATTTGTGTATGATTTTCTTTGGATGAGTATAAACCACCATTTTAAATTCTGGCGTATAAAGAAAATAAAAAAAGGAACAGAAACAGAACTGTGAAAAATTTTATTTTCCTTTTAAAATTGTTTGTGTACATTTGATTTATTTGCTAATTTAAGGGCATTTTAATGATATAATGAGCAATTTATAATCTGAACAAGGAGCCCAAACTGGAGCCCTAATTTAACATCTGAAGAAGATTAAGATCGCAGCCATATGTAGCAGATTTGAGAGGAATAACCAATTCAGTGTTTCAAGGGTTGTAAAACGACTTAAAGAAACAGGAGAGTATATTAGAATGCCAGTTCCCGATCGTCCAAGGTGTACTATGCCTGTAGATAATCCTTATTTATGTATAGTAACATTGCCGTAATGTTGAAATATCCGTTAAAACTGTTAGGGATAGGTTAAGAGAATTTCTAGTCAGACTCAGAATGCCTCTTACTGCACCATTATTAACAAGGGTACACCGTACGGTACGATTAAAGTTTGCAGGAGAACACATTAATTGGGGTATGCAGGTCTGGGTTATGTTGGTAATAGGAAGGGCTAGTACGACCCTTGGCTAGTACGCTTCGCTTTCTTTGGTTTCAACCGTTAAACTGATATA
The DNA here is from genome assembly GCF_024364675.1 of Aethina tumida. NCBI lineage: Eukaryota > Metazoa > Arthropoda > Insecta > Coleoptera > Nitidulidae > Aethina > Aethina tumida. Next base: position 12,855,912 of record NC_065437.1, on the reverse strand, counting down.
TAATATATACTAACTTTTTCAATCATTTTATTATTATTCTTGTTTATTTAGAAACAATATCTCGTAAAACAGTTTTTCACATGTATAGATTCCTGGAGACCTAGGAGAGAACAGTGTTTAGTCATCTAAAAATTTATTTAAATTATTTATGATATTGCGTCATAATTTTTATTCACTAATTTTAAATTATTATGTGAGAATTGTTGTTTAGAATTATGTTGTTTCTTAGGTCATTTTCCGTCAGTTGAATGTTGTTATTACTTTAATTATTGAAGTATTTATTTATATATTATACTTATTTATATAGTTCATGACGTTGTGGAGATAACTGTGAAAGGATTGTTATTATGTTATATTTATCTAGTTGTCGATAACTGATTAAAAGACCTTCCTTTTGATGTTCTTCTAAAATTGAGACTAGGAGGAAATTGACTTCAGTATTCGATAGTATCTACACGACGATGAAAAATAGCTGAATGCATTTAATTTGATTTGTTATAAACAGTAATTATTGCTAGACACATTATATTGATATTCATAATCATAGTAAAATCAAGTTGCCCATATTTTGAACAAATACGGGTAAGATAAAATCAAAGATGTAAATAAATCACATTTGTTAATTTTGCTTGTGTTTGTTATTTATGGTTTTCCTTGGTTATTCAGTTTTACGCATTCAGAATGGGGTTACTACATTTTCGTAATTTTTTTCTTATCATACACAACAATGGTTCCTAATTATTCTAGGGGCCATTTCTTTGAACTTCTGTAAATTCTAATAATACCCCGGTTGGTACCATTACAAGTGCAACGTTAAAGGAATCCGAAAATGTAAAGGTGTTTTGTCGTGGATGTCTGACGACAATTTTGTTCTTATGCACAACAAGACTTGCCCGGACGTTGCCAGAATAACTTTAGACTACCTGTGAGAGGTTGGAATTCTAGTTTTAGATTGGCCAGCAAATAGTCCAGATCTAAATCCAATCGAGCATGTTTAGGATCACCTAAAGAAATGCATAAGAACCCGTAAAATCGCTACAGACAGTCTTGATAAGCTGGGAGATGTTTCAAATGAAAAATGGGACAATTTGGATATGGATTACGTTAGAAATCTTATAAGGAGCCTCCACATATAATGGGTGATATCGTTAGAGCAGCAGCATTAGAAATATTTTTTTGTAAATCTTTATTAAACATTCCATTTGTATTACTTGCTGCTTCTGAACAATTTTAGAAAGTGAAAACAATAATTTTTAGACAAAAACCAGTTATGCGATATAATAAAAATACAAAATAGCATATTCACTAATTTAACAATATTATAATTCTATTGAAAATTAAGCGATTTGAACACAGAAATTTCGACAGGCTGAAGAAAAATCGGCCTTTGAAGTCACACAAATCACTCAAATGACACAGAAAACTCCACACGGAACGTTTACACAATCAATACAATAAAAAATTCACCAATATTAACAAAAAACTGAATAAATTGCCGACCCGTCTTATCTCATCGAAAACCGCTAAAATTACGTTCATTAATTTGTTCGTAAATCCACAGAAAAACATATTCGCCATTTCCATGGCCAACTTATAAAATAGTTGATTTTATATTCCGAATTTACATTTTATTAATAGAATTATGACAACTGATAGATAATGTTAATGGGTGAGCGAATTAAAATTATGATTGAGGTTTAGTACAAATTATTATTAATAACATCTATTACATTTAGAATAAAATTCCTTCCTTAACGTTCCAATGAAACTTACCCCAAATTTCGACAAGTTGTAGAAAAATCCGGCTTCAAAATCTCACAAATCTATTGGAGGAAACGTAAAAGACCATATGACACATTTACATAATCAGTACAACAGAAAAATTCGAGAAAATTAACGAAAAATCGATTAAAAATCGTAGACGCGTCTATTTTGATCGAAAACCGTTAAAAATACGTTAATTCACATATTCACCACCGAGCAGTAGTTGTGATTCCTTGGTTGGTTAATAAAACAAACAAGTTTCGAATATTAAGGTAATTAATTATATTTTATAAATATATTATAAAGAAGTAAAATAGTATATCAACTTATATAAAAATATTTAAATTCTATCGAAATGAGACCGATTTAAACGGTTGTCTTAATCAAAAATCGATTAAAATTATAGCAGAACAAACAACTCCGCCATTACACTTCCATAGCCAACTAGTAAAATATTTGTGAAAAACATAAAATTTCAAATTTATTTATTAGCATTATAAAAACTGATTAAATAAACCGACAAACGAATTAAAAAAGTGATCGTTGATTAGTTCAGAATTAATAACATCAATATATTCAACAGTAAATCCCTACCAGAGCTTTCTAATGAAACTTACCAGAAATTTCGACAGGTTGCAGAGACATCCACTGAAATCATTCAATAGACACAAAAAATCCCGCACGGGACGTTTACACAATCAGTATAATAGAAAAATCCGATAAAATTAACGAAAAACCAAATAAAAATCGAGGACGCGTCCTATCTCATCAAAAACCGCTGAAAGTGAGTTAATTAATTTGTTCGCGGAAGTCGACGGAAGAAACATATCCGCCATTAGACTTCCATGGCCAACTTAAAAAATATTTGATCTTAAACTAAAATATACATTTTACTTATTAGAATTGATCAAATTTATGGGTGAACAAATAAAATTATGATTAAAGTTTAGTATTAGATAATATTAACAACATGTATCACTTTTAAAATAAAATTTCTAGTAGAACATTTTAATGAGACTTACCCCAAATTTCGACAGATTGTAGAGAAATCCGACGCTAAAATCCCACAAATCTATTGCAGATTAAAAGTAAAGTAAAAGATCATATGACACAATCAGTACAATATAAAAATTCGACAAAATTAACAAAAAATCGAAACAAAATTGTGGACGCGTCTATTCTGGTCAAAAACCGTTAAAAATGCATTAATTCACATATTCACCACCGAGCAGTAGTTGCGATTCCTGGAAGCGATAAATTTTTTGCCTATTTAATTTATTTCTGTTCGTTGTGAAGTAACATTGCAAACTGCTTCATGTTGTTTTCGGTTTTAATAAATTATATGAAAAGTAAAAAATTGTATAAAACCAACGTAATTCAGTTGGTTATTAAAAGAAACCGAAATTTCGAATATTAATGTAATTAACTATCTTTTATAAATATATTATACAAAAGTAAAACAGTTCATATCAACAATATTAAAATGCTGTCGAAATATGAGACCGATTTAAACACTTGTTTTATTCAAAAATCAATTAAAATTATTGCAGAAAAACATTCCGCCATCGCCATAGACTTCCATAGCCAACTATTAAAATATTTGTGAAATTAAATAAAATTTTAATTTTATTTATTAGGATTATGAAAACTAATAAAATATATCGAAGAACGAATTAAAATAATGATAGTTGCTTAGTCTAATATTAATAATATCTATATATTTAGCAGCAAATTCCTACCAGAGTATTTTAATGAAACTCACCAAAAATTTCGACAGAATGCAGAGAATTCCACCGTTGAAAACACACAAATCAGCCAAAAGACACCAAACGACACGGTTACACAATTAATAGGATAGAAAAATTCATTAAAATTAACGAAAAAGTGCATTAATTAACTTGTTAGCACGTCAATAGAAGAAACATATTCGGCATTAGATTTCCATGGCCAACTTATAAAATATATGTACACAAATTTCGAATTTCTATTTTATTTATTAGAATTATTAAAACTAATATCTAATATTAGAATAATAATAGAATAAAATTAAAAAAAATTATTTTAATTAATTATAAAGACAATAATAACATAATAATATTAATAACATCAATATATTCAACAGCAAATCCCCACCAGAACGTTTTAATGAAACTTACCCTAAATTAGATAGGTTTACTGAGAAATCCAGCGTTGAAATCACACAAATCGGTAGAAGAAAACATAAAAGACCAAACAACACATTTTCACAGTCAGTATAACAGAAAGATTCGTAAAAATTAACGAAAAACTGAATAAAAATCGTGGACGCGTCCAATCTGATCAAAAACCGTTAAAAGTGCATTAATTCACCCGGTCACCGTCGAGCAGTAGTTGTGTGATTCCTGGAAACGATAAATGTTTAGTCTATTTAATTTATTTGTGTTCGTTCTGAAGTGCCATTGGAAATTACTCCATGCTGTTTTTAATTTAATCAAGTTGTAGGTAAATTGAAAAAAACTACGGAGTACTTAGACAACGTATAAATTGTTGAAAACTAATTTGATTTCTAATCAAACGTGAACATAGCTTTTGCATTTTGCAAAGCGCATTAATACCAACCTAATTCAGTTTCAATTATTAAAACGAACAAGTTTCGAATGTTTAGACGTTGTGGGAAACCAGTTCACAAAATAAATATCAGCTAGTTTAGTTTTTATGATGTCTGCTTTACATACAATCAATATTTTTATTATTGTGATTCTCGGATGTATGTAAGTGTTAAAATTTTCTTTTTTATATGTTTTGCAACTGGAATTTTTGTTTATGTAAATTATAGTGCATAATACATTAAATACTTTTTCGTGAGTACAAGTTTAAGTAATTAACATCTCTAATTAAATGCAATCAAAATATTTTATATTTTATTTAAAATAATTACACTATTCTTTCAACAATTATTCATTTTGTACCTAAATCAAAATAACTTCTTCTTAAATTAAATTTTTTAAATAATGTATATTTGTTAAATAGTTTTATACATATTTTTAAACAAAATTGTTAATATTTTGTTGGGTATCCTTCGTTCATAATAACCACGTGTAAAAGATGAGGCAAAGATTCAATGAAATATCGACAATGGTCGTTTGAAATTAAATTTCACATCTCTTCAATTAATAACAACAATCCATCTAAATTGGAATGTTTTTGGTGTTTTAATAAAGACTGTAATCGTTCTACATGTTTTCAGTTGGTTTTTAGATACGGACTAGACAACCAAAAATCTCAACATGATTATCTTTTAACCAATTTTGAACAACTTTGGATGGAAGCTTCTTATCATTATCATGTAACAGGTAAATCATTGGCAAATAGTTCCATTACATCTCCCATGATGTATCTATATACGAAACGGTTTATTTTACTAATAATTTTTTGTAATAGCCCTATAGCATGCCAAGGAAAGAAACCCCAAAATATTTTCTCCACCTTATTTCAAAGTTTTTGTAGTATATTTGGGATCGAAACTTTTATTAAGAGGACAATGAATGTATTTTTTTTTTCATTTGATCTTGTTCTATAGAAATCATCACTTAAAAATACCTTTTGCCAAATTTACACACATTTTTGTAAAAAACTTTTAATCTTGGTTGAATATTGCTTTTTGATACCAATGGTTTCTTTACTAAAATATATCCTTGCAAGTTTTGTTCATTCAATCAACGTCTGATTGATCTACTGGATACACTGATATTGTATGACTCAATTGCTTCATTTTTTATTTCCCTAGAAGACAAAAAAGATTTCGTTTATTAATTTTTCCAATTTATCTGTCAGTAAAAGGAAATGTTTCTTTATTAAGACATTTTTTATTGTATTTTCAACTACGACTTCTTTCATATTTGTTAATAAGCATTGTAAACCATTTTCAGACTAATATATGCGTTTAAAGAAATATCTCCGACATTTATAAAATGTATAATAAAAAAGGCAAAAATGGTATAGAATATTGAACTATATTTTTTATACTGAATGTATAAAATTTAAATTAAATCCTTTTATGAAATGTGTTTGGTTTTGTACTGTTTCTCTGGCCATCACTATACACAAAATGAAAAATTCGACAACAGTGTTATTTGCATGTATAATAAAGTGATTGAATTGTAGTAACCAACAATCGATGGTAATATTGTGGCGGTAATAGAAACCAGTTCGCGTTAATAAAAAGCAATTTGTAAAATGCAAACGTGTGCCCGACCGGCCGACCGACCGAAATAACATCACCAACAAGGCATCTGCGATCTGCGATCTGCGAAATCTCGCGAAAATATAATGGGCCGCATTGTTGACCCGATTCCGGTTTCTTCCCAACGAATTTCGACCGTTTACAATGCAACAATTATTTCGGGGATATTTTGACAACAGGCGGTTTGCGTTTCCGACCCGAAATGAACTTTGCCCTGACCGATGGACAGGGATTACGTACTTTTAACGGTTCGCAACTTCTCTGCTCAGTTATCGAACATATTTTAAATCCTTCGGTGTCGATGGTGTGTCTCACTAAATTTGGAAACACCCCCATTAAATATCCATATTATTGTCAGTTATACAGTATGTTTGATAAAAACAATACATCAATATAATTGTTTATTAGTGGATATATTTAGGTATTTATTAATATTTGAAAAATATTCGAGGGTCAAAAGTAGAGCAACTTTAAAATAAAACTACCTTACGTACATTTAGCCTTCATTTATTTAGTATCTAATAGCATATCCATTATTTTGAATACCTTCTAAACACCTTTTCTTTATTGATTTTGGTAGCTTTTCAATATAATCGTTCGAAATTTTTTTCGAGTGATTTTGAACTTCTTCGTACAGTTCTTTCATATTTGATAGTCTTTTTTCAGGGATTTTCCGATTAATTTTTTCTCAAAGGTTTTCTATTGGATTGCGGTCTGGGTTTTGTGCTGGCCAAGGCATGATACGTACTCTTTGAGTCGAGAACCATTCTTTAACTAACTTAGACGTATGTTTCGGATCGTTGTCGTGCTGGAAGGTTCATCTTAAACTGATGTTACCTTCGTCAAATGGAAGCATATGATTCTAGAGAATGTCACGATAAACAAAACGATCTATTATCCCGTCTAACTTAACCAGTGGGCCCATGCCAAACCTAGAAAAACATACCAAACCATAACGTCTCCTCCATCATGCTTCACAGTGAGTTTAGTGTACTTGGGGTAATACTTTTCACTGATTGGTCCTCACATCTATGAAATACCATCAGATTTGAATAATTGGAGCCGACTTTCATCGGAACACAAAATTGTTTTCCATAGTAGTTTCGCTGCTCTATAGTTTGCAGAAATTTAGGGCTTCTTTGTTGGTTTTCTACCATAGAGACCAGCTCTTTTTAGTCTTCGTTTTATGGTACTCACCAACATACTGAGTTCGTTTATTTTTTGATTTATGCGGGATGAGCTGATAAACGTGTCGCCAACAACATTCGTTTTTGTTTTCCAGTCCATAGATTTGTTAGTCTTGCGTTTTCTATCTCTTTTGGGAACTCCTTCCAGTGTATTCCTTCTGTTAAAATTGGAAATCGTCCTTAAAATGATCGATTTGTTTAAATTTAAATCTACTGCAATTTTACTCTGTTTTTCATCATTTCGGAACTTTTCTACAATTTGTTGTTTAATTTGTATTGTTAAATGGACATTTCTAGGCATTTTTTGCTTTAAGGAACGATGTCGGGCATAGAAATAATTTATAAAATCAATTGTATTGAATATAGGGTTCGGTTGCTTTACTTATGAACCCTGACTGAAATAAAATGTTGTATAAAAACTATGTAAAAAAGATATCCATATATAAATTGAGGTAGAAAATTATTATTATACTTATTAATTATGAAGTTAATTTAAATTAAAAAGATTTATTTTCTTAATAAAATGATTATGTTTTTTAATTTGTTGCTCTACATATGAGCAATAGTGTATATACATTGATATTATTAACTCACAAAAGTCTCAACTTTTTTATTTCATTTCTGCAACGTATAAAACCAATGGACACTGCTTATTGCGAACTAGTGTAATCTAAAAAGAAATAAATCGTAAATAAAAAAAGTAATTTTGTGTCCTTCAAGTGAAGAAAAATAAAGGAGGAGTAAAGAGAGGAAAAGTAATAAAGAGGAGCGTGCAGAGCCGGACCGATTCCGATACGGATAAGATTAATGTCTTGATAACCCGGCATTTATCTCGACGGTTCGAGTTACACGAATTTAAAAGTGCATTTTTTTCTCTGAAAACCGCACACAACATTACATTAGTTATAAACGTAAAGTACCAACTTTATTTTAACGTTTAGTTTATTATTGTAGCATTTAATTCCGAAGGAGCATTTAATGTCGGTCATTTGTAAGAAATAAAGTAATATTTTATCTTATTATAGTGTGCATGTAAGTTAAGTACGGTAAATTATTGGTGCTTAAGGCGGTTTATCTCCTAGAAAGTTTATATCACATGTCGTACTCGCGTTGTGCATTCAAAATGCAAGCATTAAACTCTTTCGTTGCTCTCATCTAAAATCGTCCAAACAACAAACTGGCGTCGGCCTAAAAGCATCGCACCATTTAAATGATAATTCAATAAACATATTTACGGCGCGTTAATTACCCACTGGCAGATTTCCACAGACACAAAGCACGGGACAAATATTTGATTAGTCAAGGTCCACGTGAACTATCTCGATAAATTTTATTCAAATGTATTCAACGGCGGTTGTATGTAAACACAGAAAAATTGACTCATGTCCATTTAGTATTCCGCATATATATATAAAAAAACACGCAATTACTTCGAGATCGCATCAGACAGACATTTATAGCGTTTCGGATGGTTTATAGGAAGACAATTATTGAAATGATGTTACCGTCGTTCAGTCCATTCATGGAAACGTTTCATTTTATGTTAATCGGCTATTTTCCGTTTTTGGCTTATTTTTCGATTGACCGTCGATTATTTTAATCATAGATTTCGGACGCGCATTTATTATACAATTTCAAAACCTTATTTGGTCAGGTCGGGTTTGGTTAAATGCGACAGGAATAATTAAATTGTTATGGAGACTAAAAATAATCAATAATCGTTTTAAAGATTCAAATCATACAATTTATATTTTGGTTAAAAATAAAATTTGTGTGTGTTATGGGAGAGTGAAAAGAAAGACTACTTAATTGATTATTAACAGTGGGATGAAAAATGAAGACGACAAGACAATCGATCAAGAGAGATCTGATAGGAAACAAGTTCAGAACTGAAACTATTAATAGTATTTGCCTCCGGAATTTATACAAAACGTACAAAGATAAAAATAAACAAATACTAATCAATACATGTTATTATCCATATATTTTAATTTTAATGGGTTAATTAATCAAAATTACTTTTATACTAATAATATTAATTACAATAAATGTATTTTAATTTTTCGTAATTTTAATAATTTTAGATTTAAAATTTTCAATTTTATTAATTTTATTTTAAATAAATTTAGTTTAATTTAACTAGTTTACAAACTTACAAATTCTTTTATTCTAATATTTCCTTATAAATTTTGGTTTTAATGAATTTTCACTTATTATTATAATTTTTATTCTAATAATATTAATTTAAATATAAATTATATTAACGTTTACATATTTTTTTTATTTATTAATATCTATACTAATAATATAATATAATATATTATAATAAATATATATTATTTTTTGTAATTTTAATAGCACTGAATTTAGTAATTTTAAATATGTCTTTCGATATGTTTAGTTTTATTTAGAATAAATTTAATTTTCAGATTTTGAGAAATTTTATTTTTTTAATAAATTAATAAAATTATTTTAATTCGGATATTAACTGCAAATCTAATAATGTTATATTTAAAACCTTCGATTATTTATTTATTTGTTTTGAATAAATTTAATTTTTTTTAATTAATTATTATTATTAAATTATAACAATTTTAATTAAAAAATATTTAATATATAGAATAATTTATTAATATTCACTCGTTTACAGATTTTTAGAAAATTCATACACATATAACTTCCCTCATAAATTATAATAAACTTTTGTTTATACATTTTTACACAAATTTCAATAAAATTTCAATTCTATTAATTTTAATAATACCAAATTAATTTTAAATTCAAAACATTCCATTTCTGAAGTTTATTTTAAATAAATTTAATTTTAATAATTGTAGTTACAAAAATTTTCATTAAAAAATATTAATTATAAAATAATTCAATAATATTAATTTCACTAGTTTACAGATTTTTGGAAATGTTATATTCTCTTATATTTAATTATAAAATTTAATTTTAATGCAATTTCATTTATTAATTTAATATTAATTTTAATTGTAGTAATTTTAGTAATACCAAATTTAATAATTTTAAATAAAACATTTTTGTAATTTTATTGGGAATAAATTTAATTTTTTTAATTTTAATTATAAATTATAAAAATTTAAATTAAATAATAACTCAATAATATTAATTTCACTGGTATAAAGATTTTTGGAGATTGTATACATAGATATTCATTCTTCTCTTATGATTTTTAGTTTTTTGATATTTCATTTATTAATTTCAGTAAAATTATATTAATTCTAATAATTTATGATAAAGTAATTTTAATTGTACCAACCTTGATAAATTTAAATTTTGATTTTTTTAATATTATTTTGAAAAATTTTATTATAAAAATTTTAATATAAAAGTATTAATTAACCAATAATACTAATTTCACTAATTTACAGATTTTTGGCAAATCTCATATTATTTTCTTATCTTCGCTTGATAAATTATATTATAAAACTTTCTCTATATTTATAGTTTTATTCTGAATAAATTTAATTTTAATTAAAAAATTAATAATGAAAAAATTTAAGTATCATTTAAATATTAATTCAGTAACATTAATTTCATTACTGTTGCTTAATTAATTTTATTAATATTAATCTAATATTTTTAATTTTATTATAAAAATTTTAGTAAAAAAATATTAATAAACCAATAATACTAATTTCAAAAATTTAAATGTATTTAATTTTAATTAAAAAAGTAATAATGAAAAAAGTTAAGTATTATTAAAATATTATTCAGTAACATTAATTTCATTACTATTAATTAATTAATTAATTTTATTAATATGAAAATAATAAATTTTATTTTGATAACTTGAATTGTAATATTTTATTTCTAATATGTTTAGTAATATTAATATAAAAATTAAACTTTAATATTTTAATTTTTAAATACTCATAATTTAAATTAATTTACATATTGACAAAGTTATGAATTTTATTTGATTACTTAATTAACACATATGTTAATATGAAATATTCAAAAAAGAATAAAATTTTGAATTATGTTATAACATATTTTTACATAAACGTTTCTAAATATTACATATTTTAGCAATCATTTATTTTACTTTAAGTAGATCATTTTTCAAGAAAGTTTTGCCGAAAAGATTCTGTTGTTAGTTTTAGACATTTTAAACAAATCATTATTTTTAGATTAATCTGTGCAATAGGTTAAACGATCACATAATAAATTGTTTTTGGACGTGTTTGTTATTTTATCTCATAATCCATAAGTACAACGTTAACACAGATTTATAAATAACAATACATATTTTTCTTAAACCGACACACCTATTTGAACAATCCCCGTGAATTTGTAAATTTATTCATGATTTATGGATCTCACTACCAAATAGTGACGCAATTACATTTGTTAATCTAGGATGAGTCACATTGAATACACAATGACAAAAATATCTTTTTAAAATTGTAATGTAAACAAGTTTATTGTCGAGCTTTAATTTCGTGTTGCACTCTATTAATTTCACGTAAATTAATTAAGCCACGTTTGAAGTTGACCGATCTGATAAGGCTCATGTAATTTAATACACATGTTGCACGTAAAGCAACCAACAAAACGGACCAACAACAATTTGTAATCAACCAAACTATTCAGTTATAAATAAATAAATATCAGTGAACATCCTAAACGCGTTTAGTAGCTGATGCAGAAAACAGATTGACCCAGTTTGCAGGAAATGAATGGTCCCGACCGTCGAGGAGGTTTTTCGCTTGTCCGTTGCTCAACACACAGTAGCGTGACCTTTTCACGTGGTTTATTCATTAACTCCTCATCGCCGCAAACGTTCCAAACGGTACGGAACGTAACGAAAAAATGTATTTGCGTCCCGCTGTGCGTTTCTTCGCGATCGATAACTATAAATCGGTCTGCGATAATTAATTAAATAATGGGGAAGTCGTGTCGGTCGAGGCAGTTATTTAAAAAAAAAAAAAACTAATAACGGATATTAAGACGGGAGACTCGCACTCGAGGTTGATCAAATATTTGTTGTTTGCACATGCCATTTGCCTTTTATGTTATTTACCACGATTCGGATTCCTCGCGGCTCCTCCTGCTTCGACACTCTGCCCCCGACGTTTTTACCAAACACGAAGCGCATAAATCCCAACCGTCCGTTGCATTTTATTATTATTAAAGTTGTGACCGTAATAGTAGTTCCTTGGCGAATCGATTAAGCCGACGGGATCATTAGAGGTCTCCTCCTTTCTTCATTTCGTCTCTTAAATTCAATTAACATAATTTAAACTGGCCGTTTTCTCCCTTTCGACCTGCCTTTGATTTATCGACCATTATTGTGTATCAATTGCGCGAAACGAAATTGAATGCGGAATATTGGCGAATGCGACGATAAATCCGTTCGTTGCGACGTTCGTTATTTTCTGGTTAATTAATCGAATAACGAAACGGAGCGCGGTTCTAAACGACGCGGTTTAACATACTTTTTTCCCGCAAACCGACCGACCTTAGATTTCATTAAGAACGCGGAGAGGAGAAAGAACATATTCGGGCCGTGATCGGCAATTTGCTTTAATTGGATCGACGGCGGAACAATGGTCGGGTCGCGTATGAATTTTAATTGGCGTGATAAACATGTTAAATGAGCGAAAGTTTCACTCGAACCGCCGAATATCGATTGAATATTCGATTGAATGCCAATCAATGCAACAATGACGATTGATCCGTTTCGATTTTACGGCCGACCGGCCATATGTTTGCGCAACGCGGACATAAATCCGTGTGTTTTCTGAGTTTCTGGCCGGTGATTTTATGTGCCGAGGAAATTCGCGCGTTTTCCGATGATCACGTTTCGCATTCGCCACTTAATTCGTCGCCGGGGCCTGGTGTGACGTTGATAAAGCTACCGGCAAAACGATCCGCTTTGTTTGCCGTTCACACGCCAGTTCGATCGCTCATTTATTCCGATTTTGGTTAAATAAATACGACGGATTTTTTCTCACACACGTTCAACTTTCCGAAACGATCCTGCTGTGCAAACATGCTGTCGCAGGAATAATTGTGTAACGTTAGCATAATTGCCTTCGCAACTAAGATAAAGCACTTCTTCAATTAACCGCAATTCAAGTCCACAACTTCATATTTAAAGACGGTAAGTAAATTAAAGGTCTACAGATTTTGTATATTTAAATTCTTAAAAAAAAATATTATAAAATTTTTTAGAATAAAAAATTTAACACTTCATAAAAATTGTCTAATATATAAATTAAATAATTTTATTTAATTATTATTTTTATTTAATTATATATTAATATTTTAGATTTTAAGATTTTCAAATTTTTAATATTTCAAATTAATAAATTGTTTAATAATTATTAAATTCTCTATATTTTTAAAATTATTTATATATATATATATATATATATATATATATATATATATATATATATATATATATATATATATATATATATATATATATATTTATTACAATTAATATTTTATCATTTTTTATTATTATTTCATTTATAAAATGTAAAAATTCATACAAATTTTCATTTTATAATTCTTATAAGATCCTAGAAATTTTATTGTTATTTTATAAATTATAATTTTTTAATGGGTATGATTCCGAACATTTCTTTCATAGTCTGCTATATCTCAATTAAATATTTATGAAATTAAAAATTAATTATTAATTAAATATTTATGAATTTAAAAAATTAAAAAATAATGTATATTTACAATTACTCGGATAATATATTGTTTATATTTTAATATATTTATTTTTAACTTTATTATAATCAATAAAATTAATATTTTTTAAGAACTTAAATAAAAAACAAATTTTTGAAATTACTTATTTTGTATTTATATTTATGAAAATATACTTAAGTATGTTTATTTAAATATTTTAAAAATGATTTTCAAATATTTCCAGCTTTAAATACATTAAATTTTTAAAATTTGCCATAATAATTGAAGTATACATGTATAAAAATTAAATAATTTCTCATATTTTTAAAATCAGATAATTTAATCTGTTTAAAATTATTAAAGTCTCTAGATTTTTAAAATTGTTTAAATTCTTATTATAATTAATAATTCAACATTTATTATAATATTCATATTTTAAATTATTTAAAAAATATAAAAACTCTTTAAGGTTATCTATTTTTTAAATTTTAATAATTTATTTAATTGTAAATCTTATAAATTTTTTAATGGATTAGAACCTCAGCATTTATCTTATTCTCTCTTTCTCATTTTAATTTAAACATATTTAATATTTTATTTTTATAAAATAATTCACAGTTAATCAAATATTTTATTCCTTGTTTATATTTTAATAAGTTTTGAATTTACTGATATAATTAATTAATGGTATAATTATATTTATTAAATATACCAAAAATTTTTATATTCTTCTATTTAAATCTTCTATTTTATATATTATCAAGTTTTTAATATTTCATTTATTTTATTAAATTTTTAAGTTTTAAAAATATTTTAATACATTTTAAATTTCAGTTGTAGAAATAAGTGGACTGTTTTCAGCTCTAAATGTATATTTTGTTGTTATCTAGATTTTTCATAACTATTAAGTAGATTTTTAAATTAATTAATTAAGGTACTATTTTTTATTTCAGATTGTTTAAGCTCTTTATTAAATTCTCTAGACTTAGAATTGTTTAAATTCCTATTATAATTAATAATTCAACAATAATTATAATATTCATGTTTTAAATTATATAAAAAGATAAGAATTATTTAAATAATCTATTTTTTAAATTTTAATAATTTATTTACTTATCAAATTTTCCTATTATTTAAATTTTTAGAAAATAACATCATAAATATTATAAATAATATAAAACACACTAAAATATAAAGTTGTAATTTTTTCAAATAAATATTTATGAATTAAAAAAAATATTAATTTAATTATATAGAATATTTTATTTTTTAAATAATTTACAATTACTTTAATATTTTATTTATATAATTTTTATATTTTATAAATTAAATTAATTAACTAAATTAATTAAAATGAATTTTTAATAAATTTTATAAATAATATTTAACAATTTAATAAAGATTTAAATATTTAAAATGTTTTTTTATTTAAAAAATATATTAATACATTTTAAATTTAAAGTAGTCAAATACTTATTTTAGTATTTTTAATAAATATAAATAATAATAAAATTATAAATTAAAATTAAAAAAATCAATAAAAATGTGTTATAAATTAATAAAATTTAGAAATAATTTTTTTTTTATACACTCCTGTGCAAATGTTTGGAAATCCTAAAATTGAATTGTTTATTATTCGAATTATTTATAAAATATTATTAAAATAATATTTAATAATTTAATAAAGATTATTTAAATATTTAAAATGTGTTTTTTATTTAAAAAATCTATTAATACTATTATTAATCTATTGAAGTATGTCGATTATTCCCAAAATTAAATTATTCCTCATTTTTTATAATTTCACATTATTTAAGATTTTTAGATTTATTCAATTTTCTAAATTGTTAAGGTTATTATAATTAACTTTTATTTTAATGTTCATATTTTAAATTATTTAGAAAATATAAATTATTATTTAAAATAAATTATCTGTTTTTAAAATATTAATAATTTTTTAGAAATATTATGCATTATATGCATAATAATTAAAGTCTGCTATAACTGCAATTAAACATTTATTATTTTTTACTAATATTTTATTAAATAAAATAGTTAATTTTTATAAAAATAATTTACAATTGTAAGAAATTTATGTTTCACTATTTTATTCATTCATTTATTTATTTATTTTTATATTCATATTTACTATATATTAATATTATAATATTAATATTTATTAACAATTTTAGCTTTTAATTAATTAAATTAATTAAATATCACATTTATTTTTTAAAAATTTATTTTGATACATTTTGCCATTTATTTTTGAATATTTCAGATATTTATTTATTGTATTTTATTTTTTAACTAAATTTTTAGTATTTTTTTAATACTTTTTTAAAATTAATCAAATGGTTTTGATTTAATTAATATGAAATTTTTAAAAATTATCAAAATTGTAAGTTTTTGGTTTATTAATAAATAATTTCCAAGAAATGAATAAAAATTATTCAAAAATGATTTGTATTTTAGTATATAATGTATTTTTTAATTTAAAAAAATGTTTTATTGTATATTTTCAATAAATGATATGAATAGTTGAATATTTTCTGATGTCGATGTGCAAAATTTAAAACTTTTTTTTTTTTTTTGGAATACATAAATTTTAAAATTATAATAATTATTAAAAACCTTAAATTGATCCAATTAAAACACACTTTCGGATTTTTAAATAAACAGAATTCCGCCCGAAGTAACAACTATAATCGTAATTGCTTCGTGTGAATAATTTCGCGATTAGGTACGATCGGTCGGGCTCAGAATCCGTCTTATTAGCATGTTTACGCCACGGTTAAAAGGATGATTGCGGGAAAAACGAGCGACTGCATCGCAAATTGATTTCCGATCCGGAAAAATACGCCAGCTGTAACACTTTCGAGAGATGACGACGGTGCATCTCGCATCTTGGCATCTTTCAAGATCGTTATCTTCGTCCGCGCACAATTTTTCCGTTTTCGATGTGAAACATTTAATGGGACTGTTCGCAGCGTGTTCGCAGCGTTTCACGTCGGCTTACAAGACGATCTTCGATTTGGAAAATCTAACGACTAATGGGGAGATTCTCGTTTTGCGCAAAGAGCAATTTGTTCGGTTCCTCGTACTCTCGAGTGGTGTTTACTCTCGATGGAACGGTGCCTCGATCAATATTGACCTTAGGCATTCCTGCGGTAGCGCCGTTGTGCCGTAGCGCCGGCGACACGTCCCCCGGGTGCCACGCTCGTGTAAACGATATCGAAGACGTCGTGACCCACGGAAAACAATCCATTACACTGCTTATCTTCCATTCTTCCATACTCGATCTTCATCATTCGCTTTTGTGTGTTTTTCTCATGGCCGAAGCTGATTTTTTACTCCCCGTTTCTCGTTAGCTCTAAGTGTTAACTTTCATTTCACTTTAAATTGCATCACATTACAACGCAGATAGAAAATAATGAGAGAACATTGATTTGGGGGATTGAGTGGATGCAGGATGCGACCTTGGGAGGATCGGGTCGATGGGAGTCAAGGTCGCGGGCGGCGGCGGGCACCGCGTCGCTCCGGCAACCGGGCGACGCCGCCCAAAAACGGCGCACGGGTTTCGCCGCGACCTTTGACATTGTCCCCGTCGTTCCAATCGATGCCGGATGTTGGAAACTGAGTTTCTGCATTGCTATACAAGTTTTATCATACTTTGATTCATTTGTAAAACTATTTTGAGAGTATTTTCTAATAAAATTTTAAATTAAAAAAAAATGGACAAATGTTTGGAAACCCTAAAATTGAATTGTTTATTATTCGAATAATTAATAAACAACGAATGATTTAAATAAAATTACTGTTCGATATATAAGAAATTAAAAAAATTCTTCCTAAAATTTTATTCACTTTTATTAAGATATTATTGAATAAAATAGAAATTTATACAAAATTAAACTTTTTTATTATTTGGACATATGTTAAGTTTGGTAACCTTATTAAATAATTAATATTTTGTTGCATAACTATCAGCTTGTGTGACTGCTGCACACTATTTGTTCACAATTTTCTAATAAGTTCTAGAGGTATTTTTTGCCATTCTATTTGAAGCCTTTTCAGTAGCTTTGTCTTATTTTTTATTGTGCGGGAGAAGCGTGAGAAGCTAAACAATACTGGTAGATGATCAAAATAAATTAAATTTAAGGGCTCTCCAAACTTATGTCTTGATAAAAACTGTGTCTTTGTCTACTTCTTATAATATATTTTTTTAATATCGAAATAAACTTCAGTATACAATGTGTATTATTATTATTATTATTTTGTATTTTAATATACACAGTGTTTATTATAGGGTTTTCAAACTTTTTTCCAGGAGTGTATATTTTTTAAATTTTAAAATACGTACATAAACTAGGTAAATCTTTAGAACTACTTTTATTCGATATTAATTATTATTGCCATTTTCAAACATTTTATGGCAATAAAAATTAAATTTGTCACTTTTCATTTTTTAATTTCTAATTTTAATTTTAATACTTATTTATGGAATAAAACATAAACATTGGTTCACAAAAGGATACAAAATAAAAATGTAATCATATTGTAAATTAATAAAATTTAAAAAGGTTGGCTAATAGTTTATTAATGTAGTTTTTCTAAACATTACAAGAATATTTTCTATTTATTATATTCTACTTGAAATAAAAATAACATATTTAACATTTTATTATTAATTTTTTAATATTCATGTCATCAATTGAAAAATTTAAATTTTAAATTAAAATAAAAAAATCTTCATAAATTCATAATATTAAAATAAAAAATAATAAACAATAAAATAAAATTAAAAAACTATTATTGTTTTATTAATGAATTTTTTTAAACTATAACAAATATATTTTCTATTTTTTAAATTTTAAATTACGTATTATATTTGAAATATATTTCATAATTTATTATAATTTTTATAAATTTATATATATTTTTTATCATAATTTTTACTAGTAATAATTATTGTTTTCAGACATTTTATTGTATTAATAATTCTATTTAATACTTTTTACATCATTATTTATAATTTTATTTATTTAAATTTTTATATATAGTATGAATACATAAAACGGAGTCAAAACACTAGATTCAAATGTCTTCATTTGGGTATAACAAATTGGAAATATACGTAAACAAATGTATATATCTAAACAAATGAATAATTTTTTTAATGGCTAAAAATGAGGATTTATTTATAGTGCATTTTAACCAACCATAAATATTTTACATTTTTTTTCATATTTATAACATTAATAATAACAATTTAAGTAAGTATTTAAATTATATAATTTTTCAATTTTAATTATTTCATATTATTTAATCTGTTTAAAGTTATTATTATTAATAATTCAATATTAGTTTTAAATTATTTAGAAAATATAAAAACTCTTTAAATTGTCAATTTTTTTAAACATAAATAATATATAAATAAAGTAATAATAATGATATATATTAAATAATTTTTCTTTTTTTATCATAATATTCATATTTTAAATTATTTAGAAAATAAAATAGGTTTTAGTATTAGTATAGTATTTAAGATTTTATAATTATTAATTTTTATTTGGTTAGAATCTCAGTATTTCTCTCATAAAGTCTGATATTGCTACTATTAAATATTTATGAAATTAATATATAATATAATTTTATCTAGATTTAATTTATATTTAATAATTTATAGACAAGTTTTAAATTAATATAAAAAATATTTATAAAATATAATGTAAATTAATAAAATTAATATAATATTTTATTAATGTAGGTTTTTAGAATATATAAAAATATTTTCCATTTTTAAATTTTAAAATAATATATTTTTTTTATTTTTTATCATATAGATTTTTTAATGTATAAAATAAACCAAAAAGTCTTAAAATTTATTCTAAACATGTTTTTAAAATATTAATAAAAATCGAAGCGATCTATACATGGAACGGGGTCAAAACAGAATGCAAATTATTCAAATGTCGTCAATGTCACTTTACGGAGCGAGGCCTGAAATAATGAAATAATCAATTACACTATCCGCCACTGAAAACTGTCAATTTCGGTTCTGTTTCCTGTGTGAAGTGTTTTATTTTTAGTTCAACCCCATGGGTTGTCTCCTGGACTATATATCAAAGTCATAAAGATAAAAAGAATCATATTTTCATATAACAACATACACATATAGTCAGTTGTAATTTAAATTAAATATTTTTAATTAGAGGTCCTTTTAATGTATTTTAAACTACAAAGTTAAAATTTTTCTTTGTCAGAATTAATAATAAAAATATGCTGGGGGATATTTATAATTGGATTATTTAATAAGATTTTATTTTAAAAAATTGTCACCGGCGCATTCGCCAAAATTTTACAATAATAGTTCCAAAATAATAATTAGTCAATAATTAAAATTAGAATCGCAAAAATCGTACATCAACAAATAAAATATTGCAACATTTCATAATTTATATCTAAATAAAAAAATTGTTCACGTGAAATTAAATCTGCTGCAAAAAATGGACAGCGCATCCACCAATACAGATATTCAATATCTAGAGTAATTAGAAACGTGTTTGTTAATTAAATTGACGTACAAGCGTCCGAAAATAGCTAATAAACTTGAATAAAAATAACGAGGCTCTTATTTCGTTTATAAACCGGATGACGTTACAGGAAAACGACGTCGTAAACATTTGTTCGTCAATAATTTCGATTGGCGTCAATAACGTTCACAATCGTCACGCCAAAAAAACCATAAATATTTGATATCTCTCCAATTGATTAAGTTGATAACGTCATCTACAAAACAATTATATTATCAATCAATGATTTTATAAATACACCTGGCACCACTTACACTGTTTTACTATTCATTACGTGTGTTTTAAATGTATAAAAACTTTCATCTATTCTAATGATTTACTTGTAAAGCTATAAAACGATTATCCAGAAATTCATCACAGTAATAATTAATTACCGGGCTCAAAAACCAGTCACGATTAAATCATAGCGTTCAAAAACAATTATCGTCTGATAATCCAGATGAGCAACTTCCAATGCCCCTTCCCGGAATTCCCGGGATCCAACCCGAGAAACGACTTCCGAGAATTCACCCACACAGCAAAGCTTCCCGTTTATTGTCGTACGATTTTCAATCTATTTGTGCTGGCAAAACATGTTTATTAGCGGGCGAGGCTGTCCGTGACATTGAGGAAAATCAAGTTACGATTCCGGGAAAACGTCTTTGATCCGATGGATTATAGGTATGACATAAACATAACGAACCAAATGCCGATGTGTATGCACTTGAATGAAATTCAATATTTATCTCTTGCCAGCTACAAATTCCGTAAATAATTTATTACGGGGTCTTTGATGTTTTCCCTCTCAAACCTTATGAATATTTTCACTGGGTCTCAATCAACTACTACTGTACTTTTGTAGTAGTATTTGCTTTAAAAGTAGTTAATTAACTGGATTTCTATAAGCCATATAATATTTTTTTCATTAATTTTTAAACAAAACAAAAAGATTAATATAGGTAAAACATGATGTTATTAAACGTTTAACACGAGTCAAAGCTTGAACTTTGACCTTTACAAGTACTTTGTAGATACATATAAAGTGTTTATTTTATTGTCCGACCAATACTCCATTAAAAACGTGAATAATCGATCCGGTTTTGCGCATTAAACATTGATAAACCAACATAAAATCATAAGTGACCTTTAAAGGATAAAACGCAACGTTAAGGTAAACGTCAAAAAGTAGGAGAGGATGCAGGATTTTGCACAAAACGTGACAATTCCCGGCTGTGAACTTTGCCCTTTGGAGGGACCGTGTCCCGGGAACTCCTGTTGCAGATGCTGCATCGAACTGCAGTTCTAAAGGTCAATTAATTTAAATTTAAAATATGTTAATATCGTTGTATTAACTGCGATTGTAGAAAGGTCACATACTTACTTCGGAAATACGTAATGAAAAACAAAATAACTGCAAAAAATGTTTGATTTATTAATTGCCTGTATTGAGAGTTTATTGATTGTCTCGATTGCCCTTTGATATTTCAATTGACCTGTCGCTCATATTAATAAATATAACGTGGGAAGATCCATTTCTACAACATTAACCGAACTATTTTCAACGTTTTTCCATAATTATACTCATTATATATTGGAAGCAAAAGAATACATATATTAAAAACCAATAAATCATGACTTAATTTTAAATACACTTCGATAACAAAGCTGAAAGAAAATTTTTCAAGTTAGTTAGTTAAATAAACTACGAATTAACATAGGGGGTGGCTTCAATAGTGAGGCTTGTCGACCCTTTCTCAGAATCTATTAATAGAATGAAAAGAAAAAAAATATTATTAATAAAAAAGGTCATAAAAAAACATTTTTAAATTTCTAAAATGATCTCTAATCATATATCTAATTAATTAGATAAATCAATTTTTCTCTCTAATTTACCAATTAAAGGTGCATTTAAAACATTTCTTTATTTATCTTGAGGCTATTTACTATATTTTTAATTATATTCTTCCTGCCGTATCTTTTTAACATGTTAAACATGTTACTGCACAGCTTCAATTTGACTGGATAGAAGTCGATAAAGCTAGACATCAAAAGAAAGAATTTTCTTTAATCCATCTTTTATATTTTATAATCTTTTTACATCATCCCTTAGAGAGATTAATATGATATTTTTCAAGATTTTGAGTTAGTAAATAAACCACAAAATAAGTATGAATTTACCGTGTACTATTTTAATAAATAAAAAGAGAAAAATATTATCAATACAAATGCCCTGAAAAAACATTCTTGTATTAATAAAATGGTCCCTAAGAGACCTAATGCCTCTAACTAATTAGATAAATCAAGTTTTCTTTCTAAATTACAATTAAAAATTCATATGTCATTTGTTTATTTAACTTGATAAATATAAAATTCTATAACTCCAATTTGAATGAAAAGAAGTTGATAAACTAATCATCAAAAGAAAGAGTTTTCTTTAAACTATCTTTTATATTATATATTATAGCCTTTAATAATATATCAGTTCTTAGTGAGGCCTATCTTTTCAAGACTTCAGATGAACTGCAAAATAAGTATGAATTACTGTGTTTTTAAATAGTGGAATCCGTCGATTCTTTTTCAGAAATTATTAATTTAACAACAAGAATAAAATATTATTACTAAAAGTTACCCTAAAAAATATTTTTCAACTTCTAAAGTGGTCTTTAAGAGGTTTAACACCTCACACTAATTAGACAAATCATTTTTCCTCTCTAACTTACTAATTAAAGATGCAGTTGAGACATTTGTTTATTTATCTTGAGGCCAATTGGCATATTTTCAATATACTCTTATTGTCACATCTTTTTAAAAGAAGTGATGGTAACACATTCACCATTGTGTTTTTCTTAAGAAAACTAATATGACACTTTTCAAGACTAGTTATCAAATGAACTACAAAATAAGTATACCAGATGGCCAAATAAATAAGGTCGTCGTCTCTTTCCCAAAAACTATTAATCGAATAAAAGAAAAAATAAGAATTGACCTGAAAAAAAATTAAATTTCCGAAATTACCTATAAGACACCTAACATCTCTAACTAATTAGATAAATCAGTTTTTCTTTCTAACTCACTAATTGAAGGTGCATTTAAGACATTTGTTTATTTGTTTTAAATATATTTCCCATATTTTTCATTATATTCTTGTCATGTCTTCTTAAAATAAGTGTCAAACAATAAAAAAATAAAACTAGGTAGAACTTCACTTTAACTGAGTAGAAGTCGATATACTAATCATGAAGAGAACGAGTTTTTTTAACCTAACTTTTTTTATTTTTACATCAACTCTTAAAGAGACCAATAAGACCAAATTCCATAATGTTGGTTTTTTGTTTTCATTCTGTTCAAAGTTTTTTTTAATAGATTATTAGCTATTTTAAATATCACTTAATTGCGGTGCTGCCTTTAAATATTATTTTACAAATATTTATATATGTAATTTCATTTTCAAGAACATTAAATAATTAGTTTATGCGGAGATATATGGCTTTAAATGAACCCTTCTAAATTTATATAGCATTAACACGGTTAAACATGTAAATTGACATAGAAACCTGGGCGATTTTTGCGTCACATCTTTACAAGAGCATAAATCACCCGGTTCTAAAACGAACAAACCGGCATGGCAGTTTAATTACCGTTGCTAAACGACTCATTCTGCATATGCGGCGCAATCGTAAAACATTTGTGTAGGAACCGTTCCACACCCTGAAACACGCTGTATATGGACACGGTGACTTTACCCAGGTCAAACAATTCAAATTCATTATGAAGTACCGCGACTAAAAAAACCGTTCCAAACGGCGAAGCACATTATTTTCATCTTAATTCCTGCAATGATCCAAAAGAATTCGTTTCTCCCCTTTCACCGTTTAATTATTCATTGTTTTCGAGCAACAAGTTAATTGAGCAAGGGGGGACAAGGTTCGCTCCCCTCCGGGGCCGTCGTGTACACGTGAACGTGGGCGACGGTGCCCAGAGTTTCGGGGATCCACCCCGCATCCTTGACCCACTTAAAGGGGACGCCTGTTGATGCAGTTTTTGTCAGACACCAGACACCAATTTCCCGACACCCACACGCGGATCCGGCGTCCCCACAAAACCGAAACGTTGACCCCGAAACTGTCTTCGCAGTACGTTCCCGGTTTGCCCCTTTGACGTGATCATCGGTAACGACCATAGGCGGCAAATACGTGTAAATTATGAGTGTGTTTCTGGAAAGGTCAGAACCACCGGTTGATCGTGCGATTTTCAGTCAGCTGTTAAAGGTTAAAGGGCCATTGCGACATTGTCCGGGTTCGGGTGGTTTCAGCTCACTTTACGTGCATGATATCCGATATCCTTATGCCTACATGTCCGTTTGTGTTTGTGTTGCACGTTCAAGCACGCCCAACTATCAAGACATTCCATTCGAAAAGTTAACAATTAACAATAACATACATTTTTAACATATTTTTATGATTTTTAATCGGTTTATACAACTTAAATTTGTTTTGTTCATATATTTATTAAAAATTAATTATTAATTATTTAAATTTTGAATAGAACAGGAAATAATATTTTTTCTATTCAGTGTAAAATACACAACACAACTTTTTAAAATATTTGTTGTTTTAACAGTAAATCATAAATTATTAAGTTAAATTTTTCAAAATTGAAATAGATACATTTTATTTGGTTTTTAAAATTTAATAAATTCTTAAATTATCAATAATATACATTTTTCTTATATTTTTAATCGGTTTATACAACTTAAAATTATTCTAAAAGTAATTTTACTGTTTTAACAGTTTTAAAACTTTGTAAATCATATTATGTATTTATTAAGATACATTTTTCAAAATTGAAATAGATACACATATTATTTCTTTTATAAAATTGAATAAATTTTTTAATTATCAATAATATATATTTATATCATATTTTTATGAATTTTAATCCATTTATATAACTTAAAATCATTCTAAAAATAATTTTATTAGAAAACTAATTCATTACTTCTTTTTAATCCCATTTTGTTCTTTTGTTTATTAAAAATTTACTTCAAATCAAATATATTGTGAAATTCGAATAAATATAGAAAATAATAATTAATTATTTAAATTTCGAATAGAATAAAAAATAATAATTTTTCTATTCAATGCAAAATACACAACAAACTTTTTAAAATATTTGTTGTTTTAACAGTAACTCATAAATTATTAAGTTAAATTTTTCAAAATTGAAATAGATACAATTTATTTGGTTTATAAAATTGAACATTTTTATCATATTTTTAATCGGTTTATACAACTTAAAATTATTCTAAAAGTAATTTTACTGTTTTAACAGTTATAAAACTTTGTAAATCAAATTATGTATTTATTAAGTTACATTTTTAAAAATTAAAATATAATATAAAATTATTTTTTTTATAAAATTGAATAAATTTTTAAATTATCAATAATATATATTTATATCATATTTTCAAACTAATTCATTACTTCTTTTCAATCCCATTTTGTTCTTTTGTTTATTAAAAATTTATTTCAAATCAAATATATTGTGAAATTTCGAATAAATATAGAAAATAATAATTTTTCTATTCAAGGCAAAATACAGAACAAACTTTTTAAAATATTTGTTGTTTTAACAATAAAAATACTTTAAATCATAACTTATTAAGTTCAATTTTTCAAAATTGAAAAGGATACAAATTATTTGATTTATAAAATTGAATAAACTCTTAAATTATCAATAATATACATTTTTATCATATTTTTATAAATTTTAGCCCATATATTACACAACTTAAAATTATTCTAAAATTAATTTTATTAGAAAACTAATTTGTTACTTCTTTTTAATTCCTTTTTATTCAAATGTTAATAAAAATTAATTATGACTTATTATGACTTAGATTTAATCAAATATATCAGATAATATATAATATTATTAAATTTAAATTAAAGTACACAATAAACCTTTTAAAATATTTGCTGTTTAAACATTAAAAAACTTTGTGAATCATATACTTATTTGGATTACAAAATTAAATAAATTCTTAAACTATCAAAAAAATATATATTTATCATATTTTTATGATTTTTAACCCATTTTATGTAACTTAAAAATTTTTGTCCTATATTCACAGGAAAGTGATGAGAATCCGGAGGGAAATTTGTAAAAGGTAGAATATTAATGTGCGATTGCCTCTAAAAATAGCGCCATAAATAATAAATGAGAAGACGTCATCTGAGTAAAAACGGGCGTATCGATTTTCACGTGTCGGAAAAACCCGGGAAATCTGCAGGCAATATACACACCGCTTTTCCACTGTCATTGCCTAAACTATAATTAATATCTCATAAAATTTACATTTTAGCATTAGGTAAAGTTATATAAATTAAATTAAATGTTTAATTACATATAATATATAAAAAAGATTAATAAATTATTTTTTTTTTTAAATCTCGTGATAACAATATTCATTTAAAATCCAGTGGAATAATTAATATTCCATATTTTTATCGAATTCTTGTAAAACTTTTGTTTTTTATAAACTTCTGATTTTTTGTTTGAGCTTTGAGGCGCTGCGTCGATCGAACGTCGTGACGTCAACGCAAAATCAACCACACTTACGTCAGCACATCCGATCCCGTCTTGACGTCAGCCCGTCTGTTTCCAGGACAACGACGCCGCCACGAATTTCGAACACTTATTTTTTTGGGGATAAAATAATTGTTTATAATAAAAACAGTTTTATAAATTTTTATGTTTAAATAAAAATTTAAAGTATAAAATTATCTGCCATAATAATTTTTAAAAAAATTCTCAAAGTATTTGTGTAAGTTTGTGAGTATTGTTTTACCATTGTTAGAATAAAAACTAATCTGCAGGTATAACTTATAGATCTTGTTATGTATTTATAAAGGATGTTTATACAGCTGGAAAACACAAATAATTAATAAAAATCAATTTAAAATCATTAGTTCTTTTATGAATATCGCTTAATTATGAATAAAATATGTTTTGGGCAGTATAAATAAAATCGATATCGGACACATGAATGAAACAGAGTAAACTTGACAGTAACATTGAGAGTCCCGGGAAACAGGTCTCCGAGGTTCCAGCGTCGCGGCGCTCGGACGTGACGTCAGCGGCGCATCCCGACAATTCCGCCACTGGCTGTGATCAATAATCGCCAAGGCCGAGGTCCGAATCACCACCAAAAAAAAAACGTTCTTCAACAAACAATATCAATTAGTCCATTCTTCCAAACTGTCTGTTACGGAGATTGATCTGATGAAAAAAATTGAAACGGAAACGTTTTTCGTATTGTCCAGTCTCTGGGTACGATATAAATTCCTGGTAATTGCAGAGTAAGGCGCCCATTCAAGTAAAATATTGAATGGAGGCCGGAGGCGATGCAGATAGAGATATACAAGTTTTCCCTCGTAAAAAACGGCATAAAAACGATTTAAAAACGTTGAAACATACCGGTACAGCATCGATAATGGCACGTATAAGGCCGATCGAGCGAAATTTATACAATATTAAATGAATGGCAGCGTGCAATAATTGTCAGTCAGTATGTAAATAACAAGACAATATGTTCACTTAGTTATTAGCCGGTTTTGCATAATGCCATTAACGAAACGCGCCGTTTCGAATACGTGGTCGTGCTCTGGCATAATATTGTTCCTCGTCCACCTTGAAACCGATATGAATGAAAATTTGTACACTTCCACTCAATGGGCTTCCTATAATTAGACCCTTATTGTTTCGTCCAATTCAATAAAACAACACTTATTAAAAATAATTTATTTACATTACTTCAATGTATAAAAATCCAAACTTATAATACCATAAACAATCACCCAAAGGATGGAATAAAGCAGGTTTTAACCCACTACAATAAATATAATAAAATCAACAAACTTAGACTAGCAAAAATCAGTACAAACAAAGAGAGAAAATAATTTTATTTAGGCATATCACACTCGCAGGTATTTAAATTCGGTTCGGATTCAGCACGTTTCAAATCAGGTACGACGTCCTCATCAAAATCCGTATTGATGTTCGGAAAGCTCCTCGTAATTTCCGTTTCTACCTCCTCGATTTTTATGTCATCACCGTCTACTTTCAACAACTCTTCGTTTAAACTGGCATTTTTTAGGTCTACTGTGCTGTTCGCAAAGATAGCCGTGCTTAAATCAGCCGGTGGAAGATTTTCTTGTGCCTTATGTTCCGCATTATTAACTTTAAGAGACGGCTGAGAGGTGACGGGATGTAAGGGGCTGGTGGCGCAGTCCTTGGCAGAAACCACCCTGGAAACAGGCGGCGGACTAGTGGCCCTGTTGTTGGAAGGCGACTGGGCCGAAGCCTTTTCCTGCTTGTGCTGCGTTATCAAATTGCAGGCCTTGCCCAAGATCAAAAGACTGTTCAAAACCTTAAACGTGACCAGACACAAGTACCCTACGAAACAAATAATCAACGAGGGGAAATCCTCAATGCTGACCGCACTGATGAACACCCTGATCATAACGACGCCCAACGGCAATGGTATGAACCCCATCCTCCTCGCCACCAAGTCCGAGTGATCGGAGAACGCGTGCTTCTGCCTGGTCTGCGCCATGTCGTAGGCCAAACTGGTCGTGTAATCCCTGTAGACGTCGAGCTGTAGCTCGTTGAAACGCGTGATGAACGCGTGCTTTATCCAATCCACGAGCACTTCGGCGACGAGCACGATCACGCAGTCGGGCAACAGGACCCAGAAACGTTCCGATTTCCACGCGTATTCGCGCATCGTTTGGAGCGCGACGATGAACAGGAGGACGAAGAGGTGGAAGCGCTCGCGCACGTCGCTACACGACACCTGGAACAGGTTGTTCTTGTCGAACTTCTTGAACACGCTCCCTTTCAGCTCGACGAACTGCAACAGAAACACAATGTCTTTTGTGGATCAAGATCATTTATTAAATTTATAAGTTAATGCATGATCCACTGTAAGTTTGATGAGTTGATTAATTACATCTGTGCAAATAATTTATTGAAATAAACTTGCCAATATAATATATACAGGGTGTTGTGTCTAAATTACAGATATAATTAATGCGGTTTTTCTCCCATATTTATTAAAGTATTCAGTAAACATTTTGTCATACCAATAATTTAAACTGGAAATACACATTTATTTAATAAAAAAGTCACCACCTCAACCATATTTACTAAATTAATAATTTTTTTCGTATTATTACGAAGTTATACAAAATTAAAAACCTTTCCAAAACTGAATTTATTAAACACACACATGATCAAGTAATTTTTGAAACTGAAGAATCTGCAATGTCCGGAAACTTCGTTTGTGTCGGTATTTGAAGTTATCTAATTGGTTAAAGACACGCCTCAGCTTTCCTGCCATTGAAACAATGGTCCGACCTTAAAATACATGCTCGAATGTTGGAACCAAATATAAATATTCAAGATCGACTTATAAAACGAATTGGCATGAAGAGGCACATTTAAAAGATATATTCTATTTTAAAGAAGAAAAAACATAAAAAATGTATTTTTTTTAATATTAAAAATATAAATAAAATCATTTTCATATGATCTGCCTCATCTGAATAACCACTACTGAAAATAAATATTTTTAAACCTCAGTTTTTTGATTATTAATTTATTAGTAAAATTATAATAAATGAAAATTATTACTTTTTTAATTCTTTTGAATATTTTTGGTATCTATTCATACTCACATTATTTGACATCATAATAGTTAAGAGACCTTTGTTGCTGGAATTGATGGCCACATTTAATGCAGTTGCTTGAAACAACACCAGAATACTATGCAAAACTGTTATATGTTAAGAAATCTACATTTTTACTCAAAGTCTTAATTCACTATATAAAAAAAGGATACTGACATAAACAATGGCAAAAATTAGATGAGGAATCACACCCAAATGTTCACGTTTCTTCCCTCTGGGTTCGGTAGCGGTCCAAAACAACGCATCTATCGTATCCTGCCCAAAAGCTGAAAACAATCTGTCGCCGATTTCCAACATGTTGTAAAATATATACAATTTAATCACACTCTGACTCTTGATCAAGTGATACAACATACTTGTATCGACCGAAAACATGACGATGCTACAAGTTACTAAAATAACAGCCTTTAACAAATCACATATTTCCGCCGGTGTTAATATTCTTCGGTTTCGCCTCCAACTAAAATTTAGAAATTTTAGCATTTCGTTTTGACGCTATTGAAAACAATGTACCCAAAACATTTAGAGAACGGTCGTGTGAAGAGTGCCCAAATCGCCAGAACCACCCTCATTGGCAAAAACGTGTAAACGAACAAGAATGAGTCAGTGCATTGCATAAAGCCATATCTCATAAACCGTTCCACCTCTCTGGGTATTTTCATGAATGAATAAATCTTCTCTCTCCTAGCTGAGTACCTTTCTTCATCATTTTCCAGTAAATAATCCCTCGTAAGTTCAACCTTTAAAAACGACATTAAAGATGGATGATCTAAAAACAATAAACAATAAGATTTAATTGAACAGCTGCGGTTTTTGAACTTCTAAACCTTTTCTCAAGTCAGTCTCATCAGAATTTTCATTGCGCAACAAGTCCTCTATTTTACTATCCGAACGAAATAAAACTTTTGCGGGTGGTCTAAATCTGATTTTGCGTTCATTTAGTTGATTGTTGTCCTCGTTTGTGGCCATTGTTGCGAGTTTCAGATAAAAAACGACATAACCTCACTTTCATTCACTCCCAAAATAATTAGAATAAATTATAAAAACGTAGTGTAAACTGTACCGATTTCAAAACATTGTGATTGTTTATATTTAAATTTTACGGCGAATTTGTTTAAACATCTGGTTGAACTTTACATAATTTTCAAGATAATAACAGACTCGAACTTAGTTATAAAGTTCTACCAACATAAATTAATTGCATGATTTTTGGGTTGCATTCGTTTATTAGCAAATTAAAAGAGGAAATAACGCAATTATATGGCGTTACTAGTTACAGACGTATTAAACAATTGAAAAGTTTGTTTAAATGTAATAATTAATATTTTATTTTGGTGACAAAACGAAAATCTCCACGTCAATCCACATGACAGTTCTGACATTAACCAGCTGATGGGGCCGCAAACGTTATTTAACATTTTTAAATAGCTATGGAAAACAATGCGTCGGCATCGACAGAAACGAAAACGGACGCGAACAGATGCAAGGTGTTAATAATCGGGGCCGGCATGGCCGGTTTGTCGGCCGCCTATCATTTCGCGAAGAACGGTTTCCACGATTTCAAAGTGTTGGAGGCGCGCGGTCGTATCGGGGGCAGGATCGTGCAGATCGAAATGGGCGAGGAAAAAGTTGAATTGGGGGCCAACTGGATTCACGGTGTCCTAGGTAATTTGATTATTCAATTGTTTTTCTAGGTGTGCACATTGTTGTAGGCACACTATTGTTATGGTGCTAAATCACGTCTGTTTTGATTCATGAATTGGCGAGTTATGTTTTTTTTATGTTTTTATGATATTTGTTTAACAAAACAATAAATAAATTAATAATATAAACGACTGAAAATTCTAAAATGGAAAGCAGATAATTCAACTTTAGATTTAAGTTTATTTAAAATATTGTCTTTTAAATTTACACTTTTACATGACATAAAGTTCATTAATCATAAATGTATTAAATCAAAGTTCTGGAATGTACCTCTGATAATTGATCCTATGTTTAAACATAGGATTAATTATCATAATTAGTTATGATAAATATGGAATATTTGTATCTGATTTTATCACATTATAATTGTGGAATTCAAATTTATTTAAAAATTGTGTTAAAAATGTATCTTAGAGACTAAATCATTTTCGTATATTAACAAAGCATTTGTTTCATATAAAAATATATTCATAGTAGACTAAAACATAGTAAGGAATATTTTATAAAATTTTTATAAATAATGTAAAAAATATATTTTTCTAATTCAGTTGAAAGAGAAAGTTGGAATGCAAAGTCCAATTGTATTCTAGAAGTGTGAACAAATATATGATAGTAAATTTATTATATTTGATAAAAAGAAAGTGTATTTTTATATAAACACGAGTATCATTTAGTAAATGTATATATTTAGTATTTTTATCTTGATAACGCACAACAGGAAAATAACAATTCTACAGTCAATTATTGTTTAATCAAAATAGAATTAGCAATTGTTAAATGAAATTCTAATAAGAATAAATATGAAAATAAATCATTAAAATAGTATATTAAATCGTTATGAAATTTCAACTTTGAAAAACATACATTAATGTCAGGATGAAAAAATGAAATAATTATTTTAACATGTAGTTTATAAGACTGTTTTCAAAGTAATGCAAATGATTATTCATTTTTATTATTATCCTATAGATATTTTAGTACATATAACAATTTGTGATACTTGAATTGTATTTTTAATCATAATATACTTTTTATTTCCTATATTTTATATTATATAATAAATTTTCAGGAAATCCAGTTTATGAACTGGCTATGCAACATGGACTGGTGGACATAATGGCAATTCCAAAGTCACACAAAGTCGTTGCAACCACTGAAAAGGGAAAACAAGTACCTTTTGCCGTTCTTCAAGAAATCTACGAGGCTTATTTGTGCTTCCTGAAACGATGTGAAGAGTATTTCATCTCCCAATACATGCCCCCAGACGGAATTGGTATGAAAGATTATTCTTAGATATTTTAGAAGTGAATTAAAAATTATTTTACAAATTTAGACACCGTGGGTGACCACATAAAACTGGAAGTGAGCTTGTACCTGGACAAAATAAAGGACGAACACGAACGTCACCTGCGACAACTAATCTTCGACTGTCTCCTCAAACGTGAAACCTGCATCTCCGGCTGTGACGACATGAACGAAATCGACCTGATGGAGATCGGCTCGTACACTGAACTGCAGGGCGGGAACATCACTCTGCCTCAGGGTTACAGTGCGATTCTGGGGCCGATTTCCGCCCCAATTCCCCCGCACAATTTGCACAGGAAACACGCCGTAAGCTGCATAAAATGGAGGCGGAGGGATAAGGTGAAACGGGACGGCTACGAGTCGGACGATTCGGATCGTACGGTTGTCGATGAGAGTAGCAGGGAGTCGAGTGTGGAGAGAGAACCTGCGGACTTTATGGTGGAAGTTATTTGTGAGAACGGCGCAAGGTTCCAGGCTGACCAGGTCATTTGTACTATACCTTTGGGGGTGTTGAAAAGCAAAGCGGAGACTCTGTTTCAACCTAAGTTACCCGAGTATAAACTGGACGCCATCGATCGGTTGTTATTTGGGACAGTCGATAAAATTCTGTTGGAATATGATAGGTATTTAATTTGATGCTGAGTCACTAACTTAGGTCGTACAATTTTATTACATTTTAGGCCGTTCTTAAACCCAAACATCACAGAAGTATTATTGCTTTGGGAACCTGAAACCGAAAAGACAGACGATTACAGCAAAACGTGGTTTAAAAAGATCTATTCGTTTTCGAAAATCACTGAAACGCTGATTCTGGGTTGGATCAGTGGCAAAGAAGCTGAGTACATGGAAACGCTACCCAACGACATCATCATCGATACTTGTACGGATATTCTTAGGAAATTTTTGTGTGATCCGTACATTCCAAAACCGAAAAGATGCGTCTGGTAATTATTTTATAAATGAATTATCTCTAACTGAAATATCTTATTAACTCAGGAAGGAAACGAGTATTTTATTACAATTAATTTTTCATTGTTAAAGCACGAGTTGGGCGAGTCAACCTTACACAAGAGGCTCTTACACAGCTATAGCGGTTGGGTCGTCGCAAATAGACATCGAATGCCTCGCGCAACCGTTATTTTTAGACGAGAGTGAGACTAAGGTAACCCACATAATCAGCTAACAAACCTGTTGTGTACAATTAAACGGTTTTTAGCCTGTGGTGTTGTTCGCGGGCGAACACACGCACACGAACTTCTACTCGACGGTCCACGGTGCGTATTTGTCAGGACGAACGGCCGCTCAGATAGTGATGAGCGACGATCAACCGGAGGAAATTATTGTCGACTGCGAGGAAGCGACGGACCTCAGTTCCTGGATCCAGGGCATCAACCTGGAGTGAATATCCAGCTGCCTTAAAAATCAATTTTTGTCTGTTTTGTGGTTTTCGGGGCGAACTGTTAAAACTTTTGTGTGTTTGAGGCTTGTTCAGTATTTATTTGGATGGGTTGGACGGACTTTTGTTCTGTATACTGCCATAGATTGTCTTGAGAGAATGTGATGTGTGTCTGTAATTTTATAGATACTTTGATATTGTTCAGATCTTTATGTGCATTGTAGAAACTACGGTACGCTGAGTATTGGCCGCTTTTAATTATGAATTTAGCGTGTAAAATCTGAGAGAAATGTTAAGAAGTGATAAGATTGTTATTATGAGGATAAAATTATGCATATTTTACTAATTCGGTTTTAATAATCCTCGGAAAATGTGGCAAATTTAAGCTATTTTTGGCCTTACCATTTAAGTAAAAGTATTTTGTATATTTTAAGACACAAAGCCAAATATTTCCAAAGGCACAGTAGAAACTTTGTATATATAATTTTACTTCATAATAGTATTAATTTTGTAGGCTATGAAAACATCGCATTTTTTTGTACAGACATATTATTTAATTGCTTGTACACAACCGACTTTTTTCTGTTTTGTTATTTGATTATGTCTGTTTGTTACTCTTTTTAAGCTTACACTAGTCATTTTTAACAATTGTTTTATTAAATAAACTATTTAAATATTAAAATGTTTTATTTACATGTTTACATTAGCTACAACTAATACATTCCGGGTACTCTATACAAAAAATCACCATATTCATCATAAAAACAATCATTCAATTTATATAAACCGTCCTTTTTCCTTAATTTCGCGGGAATTGTAATTTTTTCTGGGTACATGAGGTGCTTGTACTCTTTTTCAGGTTTGATGACAGCTGTTACATGTTTGTTCTTAACCAATTCCAAATCCATAGTTTTTAATTCTACAGGTTTGACTTCAGATTTTTCTAATTGTCTTTGAAGTAACATTTTTTCTTCTTCAGTTACATATTTTCCTGATTCTAAACGTTTTTCTATGTCAACCTGTAGTTGATTTAATGTGGTTAATTTATTGTTGTTTATTGATTTTTTTGACTCAATCATCTTTTGATTATTGGTTTCTTGCATTGCCTCCTTGGGATGTTTGTTTGCTAATTTATTATAAGATGAAATTATCTCAGAGAATTCACCTTGTTTTTGTGGAAGATCTATGACAGGTTTTACATCTGGAGGTTCAAATGGCTTTAAAATTAAAGCTCTGTTTGTAAATTTTTTCAGGTGTTCAACTAAATCTTCTGGCAAGTCTTTCAGCTTATTTTTTTTAAATAATTTCCAATTTTCTTGCACTGTTTTATCATGATTTGTTACTTTGTTTTGATTTTTCTTTGTCCACTTTCCTTTTACAATTTTCTACAATAAAGAAAACAATTACAAAAATATTTTTAATTAAGCTTTTACTTACGGAAATAACTTCAGGTAAAGCTGGGAATCCTTCACTTAACTTCTCTATGGTCCATTCTTCAGGATCAGAACTGTGCAAATATTTAATCTGCTCTTTGTCATGCCAAGTCAAAAAATTCGGATACTTCTCCTTGAAATACTTTTGCTTAGTGATGTGATATTTCAATTGTTCATGCTGCGCCTTCATTTCCTCCACATGTTCCTTGTGGGACTTGTGAACGTCCATAAAGTCAGTTTCATATTCATCGAAGTCAATTTCTTCAACTGGTTCACCAGGTTCTAACAATGCGTTTTGTCGTTTACGAATTCCTGGGTCTAATTTTACATGTCGAAATTTTTTTATTTGATATTGTACTGTTGTATTTAATAGCAGTTTTCGTAATGAAAACATTTTGTATATTCTATGAAAATGTTGGGTTATGTTTGGTCGTGTAATATGGGTTGCCTGACGAACTACTAGTTTGACCATAATCCAACGATTCGTTGGTAGTTGTCACTGTGAACGGTTTATTCAAATATAATTTGAAAGTGCTATTAAAAATTCACAAATAATTAATTATATTTCATTTAAATTTGTGTAAATTTGAGGCATTTTTGGGCCTAAAATTATGATATTTTTGTGCCGTGAACCGAGTCTTTTAACGAATTAATTAAATCCTTTTTAAAATTACAACACAATTAATATAAAACCTCAATAAATTTTAATTAAGTTAAGTAGTTAAATGCAAAAATGATTGGTCAGACGAAGGAGTGAAGAACTGGAAGGCAACAGGTCCGTTAAGCACTTGACTGCGGCTCCAGTTAGTAAGTCAGTGGTGAGTCTGAGATCTCCGCTCTCTTCGCCACTTGTGCCCATACGCGCACCGTAACCAAAACCAAATAACTTTACGGCTCATTGTTACTATTTAAAAGTTCGTTATAAAACAGTTCAAAAGGTTTTAAAAGTTTTTGAATTATACACATAACCTCATAATTAGAATCATAGCCGCCTTACATGTAAAATTCTTTCAAAATGTTTAAACAAACAAATGTATAATATTCAAAATATTATTTTCAACACCCTAAGACTATTCATCTCCTGAGGGTGGTCGCAGTTTTTCATTTACATGGTTTAGAGCCCCTCTTTGGCCATCTTACTTATAAATTTAACCCCATTCAAGTTTCGATCACAGTGCGACGGTTGTCTTGCACTCCGCGCCTCGAGCTTTCCTGCTCCGCCTGCGACCAGTGTGCTGCAGGTAACCGCACCGCCAAGAACACGCGGTCGTTCCTGCAATCGACGCGCCGGGCATCTCTTCACTCTGGGCTCCACTCGTGCTACTGGGTCAAGTGAACTGTGTTCTGGACTGTTCCTTTTCGTTCTTATTATTATTATTTTTTTAAATTTATTTATTTACTTACGATCTTTGAACTGGCCCGCCCTCGGGTTACCGTTTTTTGGGATTGAATGTGTGGTGGGTTGTTTTTTCTTGTGACAGTTTACGCGCCGGTTTTGGATTAGTTTTGTTCAGGTGAGTGAATTAATTGCACCATGGATTAATTGATTTGTTTCTTCTTATGTTAGAAAGGGGTCCAATTAAATATTTTGTTGTTGTTTTTAGAAAGTTCAGTTTTGTAAAATGGGTTAATAATATTTGTTTCTGGTTTTGTGTGTATATATTTTCTGCATAAATTCTAGATAACAGTACTTAATCTATGTAAATTTTATTTCAGAAATGCACGGAATTCCAAAAGTAAATAAAATAAATTTGCAACTTATCATATTTTTGTTTTGGACGAGAATATCTTTGCAATAAAAAAACAAAAGTGACTGAAAAATTGTGTTTAATATATATTTATCTGGTTAAAATTTATTTTTAAATATTGAAAATATATAAACAAAATTTTATAAATTGGTTTTGAAAAATATTTTTCTAATAATAGAAATGAAAAACAGGAAAACTACATTACATTAATAAATATTCTACATAAAATTAATATATAAATGAATTAAATTGGTGTACATACGTAAATCAACTTGTAAGAATATATCAATTAGTCCAATTAGTGTATCAATGTTATAAATTAATTAGTAAAGTAATAATTGTAACCTACTAATGTAAATAATTAAACTACATGGATTAATTTTTTGTAACTTATTCTTTGAATATTGATCACTGAAATAATGTAAAATTATCTGCATTTAAGGTTTGTCTCCTAATTACGTATTGAAATCTTTTGGAGCACAATTAAACAGCGAAAAAATTTGATTTGTAACGTACGGATTCCGATGTGTTTTCGATTTCGGTATGTCGTTAACTTAATCGTATGCACGAGAAACTGGAAATGCCAACGACATCCGAAATTCAGTTGAAAACAACTAGTTTTTGTTTTTTTAAATATTTAAAAACCTACCACGATTTTCACCGGTGGAATAATTAGCATTATTATCTCGGTAAAATTATAAAATGAACGAATTTAGTGTCGTTCAATTCTTCAGCCTCGCCCAGGCGAATAAAGTCCTGTTTTGTTTCTATTTTCAGAACTTAGTCATGTCAATTTCATAATCAACCTCAGGTTTATACAATACGCATGTTTGTTTAAATAATCCAACGATTTATTGGTGTTGCGTTGCAAAATAAGACCACACATGATTGAGGCTTGTTTCATTTTGTTTTATTGAATGGGTATCATTTTGATTGGATAATTGTCTGTTATTATTGACACAACTTAACTACAACTTGAAGTTCTTAACGTGCTGTGGTTAGCATCAGCTAATAACTGAGTATTAGTTAGGTAAAGCAACTGATGAGTCTAATTCTTGTGGCACGCCACTAAAGGCTTATTATTAAACAATTTATCAGCACATTTATGTAGGAAAACACAATTTTGCGGTGCGGGCTTAGTGTCTTTTTAATTAATAGCCGACGAAAAAGTTCCAGAGTGGGTGGGTCCGAACGTGGCATCGTACGCCTTCATCTCTCCCGCACGTCCTGCGTGCCCAGTTCTCACGCCGAACCAGGAAATTAATTAATTTTTGCGCAAAATTTCGCATCCACGATAACCATCGTCGGGTTAAGTTGCCATATGGCACGGGCCTCGTTGTTTTTGGGCAGTTGCACAACTGTTTTCGGGCAATAAAAACGTTTATTGAGTCGACCGGTGGCAAATAACTGTTAAATTTCAAGACAATTCCCTCTCTTTCGTTCCCGCAAAACGCTATCGGAGCAGCAGATCTGCGATGCGCGAGTAAGTGACAAGATGTCAGATCGCATCTCGACCGATTTAACGACTGACGGGCTTCCCCGAAAAGGCAAAACTGCAATTTGTATCGGACTGGAGGACAATCAAATCTCGTTCCGACGAAAAAATCGTGGGTGCGCAATAAAATTCGACACCGCCGGTCTCCCATCGTACATTCCTAGGCTCGTATGTAAATACGAGGAAATAAATTACGTAGAATTGTGTCAATAAACAAAGCGAAGCGGCGACAAAGCGAGATTTTGGTGCGAAAATGGGTTAGAGAAAACCGAAACGTTACGACGAAAATATGGTTGCGTAAGGAAATTCTCTCGATTATCTTCTGGCGTGCATTGAATAAATTATAAATAATGGCCGTTAACATATTAAATGTCGGTTTACGATGAGGATGCGACGAAAAAACAAGGTCGTGCTCTCGTTACATCTTCGGGTTTGAAATTGTAAATTTTCCCGGAGCCAACGAGAGAATATGAATCGGAGAATTGGAGTTTTGAAAGCGGTTGAATAGCTGGATGAAAAAGATCGTACGGCCAAGACCGAAACAGGTTTGTCTGTGTACAGTTACCAGTTTTGCATGAAGCGTAAACATCTTCACAATAGGCAATTAAAGAGGATAAATTGTCCGATATCGATGCCAGAAAATTTCTCAATCCACCCAAAAACAACCGAATCATTTTCCAATCAGCGACACGTCACGTTGCACGTTTTATTGGAGGGTGCAAAAAACCGATCGGACACACAAAGATGGTACCAATTCAATGGCATTTCGATGTACGATTAACCTTCTGGCTTTTGTAGAGTTCACTCACACAACAAACACACCGAACCATTGAAATTAATAAAGCCTCTTGCAAATAACGTTCGATTCGTTCGATTGTGTTTAAATAAACAATGTGGATGGGGAGTTCTAGAAACCACTTACCTTTATTTACATCTTCTATTAAGGCTAACGTTTTCGAGTGACTTCAATTTTATCTGTTAACAATAAATGATTCCTCCATATCTAAGATTGGTACCCAATAAATCGACGATAATCCGCCCACACACTTAATTTAGTTAAAAGCTCTCCTGATTTATCGACACCAATTCGCATTACCTATTCATAAATTCTCCACATTTTTTTCGACCCAATAGTGAGAGTTACATAATAATATGATAATTTTACGGCAAATTTACCGGACCTTGATGTTGTTTTTACTGATTTTCCGAAGCATGTCAAACTCAAGATCCACAACCAGGTCCACGTCCTCCTTGCCGAATCGACCACATGTTATTTTCCCCCATTGTTCCACCGTCGAATTGATTTCTATTCATCGATTCTTGGAAGGACCGATCTTGAAACAATTGGCCCGGAACTATGCAAGTATAATTACAGTCGTTGAGTGGTGTTCAATGAATTGTTTGATTTATTAACATAATTGAGTAATTTATTACATAATTGCGTTCGCCAAACGCACACACGATAAATAAACGTCTCGTGTAATTACCCTTTAAACAACGCCCACGACTTATGCAAACACCCGGTTTTTAACAGTCCAAAAACGGTAAACTTTAACAATATTTCTAGAATTTCAGGCGATTATTGCCTCCGCAACTTGATTTCCACCGACCGGAGTGCATATTAAAAAAATCGTGAGCAAGGCCTGCAAGCAGGAATTCAGGTGATTTATCGCCCCCAGTCGCCGACTTACACCGATCGGATTTCATTCATATATCGCGGCCGCCTGTCGAACCGCATTCGAGTCCATCGACTGTGACGTGTCCATGTTTTTTTACGATATTCGCAATCGATCGGGATTTTAATGATTCATACTGTTTCATGTACTTTTACGCATTACTATATTTGGCACTGGCAACTGTTTCGTCTCTTTGCTTTCGCACAATCGCCTTA
Organism: Aethina tumida; assembly: GCF_024364675.1. Lineage (NCBI taxonomy): Eukaryota > Metazoa > Arthropoda > Insecta > Coleoptera > Nitidulidae > Aethina > Aethina tumida. The sequence goes on along the minus strand of NC_065437.1, from coordinate 12,814,762 downwards.
TTATCCGATGCTTTTCGAGTGGTCGAGGAAAATTGAACAAGTGTTTTCCTACTAGAACGAATGAATGAACGGTCGGAAAAAAACCCCGAAGGAATAGAGGTAGAGGATTGAAAAATTGACGTTTCTCACGCGGGGCCTCGATTTACATCGACCTGAACGGTTGTGCGAGTCTCCGGACTGCAAGTTCAACGCTTCGCCACGGGCGAAACGTGATCGAAACACACCCAGCCACCCAATTCCGAATCTCGACGCTTACTGAATTTTACCACCGACACAATGTTTGTTACACTTTAAATCTTCCACAAAAATTTATGTTTTCTTCTAATATTATAAATTTTAAATGTATTAATTAATAAGATATGATTTATATGTATATGTATTTTATTTAAGGTTCAAAGTTATGTATGTAAATTGCAAAGCAAAAATGTTGACAAAGCCCATCAATTTTATCAATTTAGATAGTTTCCCTTCCCGGATTTTTGGGGTAGCACATGTCATCATTCTTATCCAACACGCTATTAACCTGATCGATCGTCCTTTTGTTGGCGTTATCCAGAATACGGGCCACCAAAATGTCCTCCACGTCCTCCTTGGAAACTCCAATACCTCACTCGTAAAGCTGATCTTATTGGAATTGAGGAGATTTCCAGCATTTAAATCTCCAATAGTTGGCTGCCATGCAGACTGTTGTTCCTATCCATGTCATTAAATTTGAAACTCTGCTTCAGTTGTCTGATTATTGTGATCAGCTCTGAGAACACTCCTCTAGCCAAAAGTACCTAGCTCACCCAGTCACTGTTGTTACACTTTAAATCTTCCAAAAGAATTTATATTTTCGTCTAATAATGGTATAATCCAAATTACAACACAAAGAGTTGACAAACTCTTTCTTCCAATTTGATCAATTCGGATATTTTCCCTTCCCGGATTTCTGGGGTAGCACATGTCATCAGTTGTCTGATTATTGTTATCAGCTCTGAGAACACTCCTCTTGTCAAAAGTATCTAGCAAACACAGTCACTGTTTGTTACACTTTAAATCTTCCAAAAGTATCTATATTTTCATCTAATATTGTAAAGTTAAAATATATTAATTAATTAGACAAAATTTATATCTAACAGATCTTTACTTAAGGACCAAAATGATATAATCCAAATTACGACACAAAAAGTTGACAAAATCTTTCATCCAACTTGATCAATTCAGATATTCTCCCTTCCCGGATTTCTGGGGTAGCACATGTCATCATTCTTAACCGACACGCCATTAACCTGATCGATCGTCCCCTTAATGACGTTATCCAGAATACAGGCGACCAAAATGTCCTCCACGTCCTCCTCGGAAACCCCAGTACCTCACTCATAAAGCTGATCTTGTTGGAGTTGAGGAGAACTTTAAGATTTCCAGCATTTAAATCTCCAGTAGTTGACTCCCATACAGACTGTTGTTCCTATTCACGTCGTTGAATTTGCAACTCTGCTTCAGTTGTCTGATTATTGTGATCAGCTCTGAGAACACTCCTCTTGCCAAAAGTACCTAGCACACCCAGTCACTATTTGTTACACTTTAAATCATCCAAAAGTATCTATATTTTCATCTAATATTGTAAAGTTAAAATATATTAATTAATAAAACAAAATTTATATCTAACAGATCTTTACTTAATGACCAAAATGATATAATCCAAATTACTACACAAATAGTTGACAAACTCTTTCATACAACTTGATCAATTTAGATATTTTCCCTTCCCGGATTTCTGGGGTAGCACATGTCATTATTCTTAACCGACACGCCATTAACCTGATCGATCGTCCCCTTAATGACGTTATCCAGAATACAGGCGACCAAAATGTCCTCCACGTCCTCCTCGGAAACCCCAGTACCTCACTCATAAAGCTGATCTTGTTGGAGTTGAGGAGAACTTTAAGATTTCCAGCATTTAAATCTCCAGTATTTGGCTGTCATGCAGACTGTTGTTCCTATTCAAGTCGTTGAATTTGCAACTCTGCTTAAGCTGTCTGATTATTGTGATCAGCTCTGAGAACACAGCTCTTGCCATAAGCACCTAGCATACCCAGTCACAGTTTGTTACACTTTAAATCTTCCAAAAGTATCTATATTTTCATCTAATATTGTAAAGTTAAAATATATTAATTAATAAAACAAAATTTATATCTAACAGATCTTTACTTAACGACCAAAATGATATAATCCAAATTACTACACAAATAGTTGACAAACTCTTTCATACAACTTGATCAATGTAGATATTTTCCCTTCCCGGATTTCTGGGGTAGCACATGTCATCATTCTTAACCGACACGCCATTAACCTGATCGATCGTCCCCTTAATGACGTTATCCAGAATACAGGCGACCAAAATGTCCTCCACGTCCTCCTCGGAAACCCCAGTACCTCACTCATAAAGCTGATCTTGTTGGAGTTGAGGAGAACTTTAAGATTTCCAGCATTTAAATCTCCAGTATTTGGCTGTCATGCAGACTGTTGTTCCTATTCAAGTCGTTGAATTTGCAACTCTGCTTCAGCTGTCTGATTATTGTGATCAGCTCTGAGAACACAGCTCTTGCCATAAGCACCTAGCATACCCAGTCACAGTTTGTTACACTTTAAATCTTCCAAAAGTATCTATATTTTCATCTAATATTGTAAAGTTAAAATATATTAATTAATAAAACAAAATTTATATCTAACAGATCTTTACTTAACGACCAAAATGATATAATCCAAATTACTACACAAATAGTTGACAAACTCTTTCATACAACTTGATCAATTTAGATATTTTCCCTTCCCGGATTTCTGGGGTAGCACATGTCATCATTCTTAACCGACACGCCATTAACCTGATCGATCGTCCCCTTAATGACGTTATCCAGAATACAGGCGACCAAAATGTCCTCCACGTCCTCCTCGGAAACCCCAGTACCTCACTCATAAAGCTGATCTTGTTGGAGTTGAGGAGAACTTTAAGATTTACAGCATTTAAATCTCCAGTATTTGGCTGTCATGCAGATTGTTGTTCCTATTCAAGTCGTTGAATTTGCAACTCTGCTTTAGCTGTCTGATTATTGTGATCAGCTCTGAGAACACAGCTCTTGCCATAAGTACCTAGCATACCCAGTCACAGTTTGTTACACTTTAAATCTTCCAAAAGTATCTATATTTTCATCTAATATTGTAAAGTTAAAATATATTAATTAATAAGACAAAATTTATATCTAACAGATCTTTACTTAAGGACCAAAATGATATAATCCAAATTACGACACAAAGAGTCGACAAACTCTGCCTTCCAATTTGATCAATTTAGATATTTTCCCTTCCCGGATTTCTGGGGTAGTACATGCCATCATTCTTAACCGACACGCCATTAACCTGATCGATCGTCCCCTTGATGACGTTATCCACATCCTCCTCGGAAACCCCAAAACATCACTCATGCAGCTGATCTTGATGAACTTAAGAAGTAGTTTGATTTCCATCATTTAAATCTCCAATAATTGCCCCCCAATTCCGAATCTCGATGCACTTTAAATCTTTCACTTAATTTTTTTTCTTCTAATATATTAATATATTTTTTTTCTAATAATTTAAAATATATTAATTATTAAAACAAAATTTATATATAACATATCTTTATTTAAGGTCCAAAATGTTCTAATGCAAATTACAAAGCAAAGAGTTAAGAAAGCCTTTCATCCAACTTGATCAATTCAGAAATTTCTCTTTTCCGGATTTCAGTACCTAAGTACCTGAGACACCCAGTTATCCAATTTCGAATCTCAACACTTGTGAATTTAAAATATATTAATTAATAAGAAAATATTAATATATAACAGTCTAAAGTAACATATTGCAAGTTGGAAAACAAATATGAAACAAAGAATTAACCAAACCATTCATCCAACTTGATCAATTCAGAAATCTCCCCCAACACATTGGCAACTTTATGCATGGCGGGATATCTGGGATTGCACATGTCATCATTCTTAACCAACACGCCTTTAACCTGATCGATCTTCCCCTTGATGGCGTTGTCCAGAATACAAGCGACCAAAATGTCCTCGACGTCCTCCTCAGAAATTCCCAAAACCTCACTCATAAAGCTGATCTTGATGGACTTGTAAGGCTTGATGAGGTTGAGGAGTACTTTGGTGCGCATCTGTGTGACCAAAGCCTCAACGTGTTCGTTAACGAACTGATCCTCGTTCAGGGTGTCCCGATTGTCTCGGAAGATGCGCTCGAATTCCGCCATGTTCTCTTGTTGATAAGCGTGGATCAAGTCGGTCATGGCCTTTATCTCCGGGTTGTTCTTGTACGGCATTACCTCTTGGGAATCGAACGGATTTATCGCCGAGTCCATGAGCATGCTGGTCAGTATCAAATACTTTAAGCTGGTGATTCGCCTCGAATTGCCGGACTCGTCGTAGTTTTTGAAGGCTTCGAAAAAGTCGCTGTAGGCGGCAGCATAATTGCCCAATCTGAGGTGCATTTTCCCCCCGCACTCTCGGATAACGCTCAAAATTAGGGGATGGGGAATCGCCGATCGGACCCTAAGGGATTGTTCGTATAGTTGCTCCAGTTGTTTGTGGTTCTTTTGTTCCGAATACATCTGGATCTCCAGCGCGTAAATCTCTAACAGTTGGGTGCCTTGCAGAGTGTTGTCACTGTCGATCTCATTGAATTTGCAGCACTGCTTCAGTTGTCTGATTATTGAGGCCAACTTTGAGAACTCCCCTCTCGCCAAAAGTACCTTACCTAAAAATAATTAGTAATCAGCCAGTAAAGGACATTATATAAATAAAGTTATACCAAGTTTAGTGTTAGTTTTGAACCAAAGCCTATCGTTCTTGGTCGTCTTCAAAACATCCAAAGTTGTCTCATAGAACTTCCTCAGCATTCCAATATCAGTCGAAGACGAAGTGAAATCCAAAATTGAATTAATCGACTTCTCCCCGTGGTTCTTGGTAACGGCTCCGTTGATGTACGTCAACATTTCCTTGTATTTGGTCATCGTGTCCTCGTAGTTGCCCAACTGAAAATGGATTTTGACCAGTTGTTTCAGCGCCTTGAAACCCCATTCTCCCTTATCGCCGCATTGCAAGTCTATGACTTTCTGAAAAGCGTCGATCGCCTCGTGCAAGTTCTCGTCTTTTATCGCTTTCGCCAGGTAGTAATGATTTTCCAAGTCTACGTCCGGTTCATCGGTACTGTCTTCGGAGTACTCCAAACTGTACTCACCTTCTGAAGAGTGCGCGTCTGCGTCCATTTAGTAGGTAGAAAAAGGGACACCGACTAACACAATATTTCACAGGAGAACTTTATTTTTGACAAGCGTTGCTTTTGATAGGTTGGGGGAGCGTCATCTATTGAGAAAGATTAAGAGTAGGTGTGGGACGAAATATTTACAGGAATCTTAATTAATTACATAAATATTAATTATAGTTATTGACATATAATTATTAATTAAAACATAAAATTATGATGGCACCATTTGATGACCTTCTATTTTTAGTTTCAGGATATTTTAAAATTATAAAAGGATATTTTTAATTCCTAATTTAGTAAATTTTTTGTTATTAATTAATTGTATAATCAATAATAATTAATATATTAATAATGTTTACACAAATACTTAACAACAGGTACATGCATATTTAAAATCTAAGAAAAATTAATTTTTATGCAAAATTCATATATTATTTACATTATTATATTTAATATATTCTGATTAAAAGCAATCCGAAGAATTAATTAATAAATTAATACAAGATACGTTAAACTAAAAATTTTTCACATGATAAATTTGCATGATTAAACAATTTAGAATACCTTTATCAGATTTATTAGATTTTAAATCATTGACAAGATTAACGGGCATTTATCAAAATGACAAGATTTACAACACTTACAAGCAATAAAAAATTCAAAATTCCAAATCGTCATTAAAAAATATCGATTACTATTAAAACACAAATGAAATAAAGTTAATTTTTATATTTTTAAAAGGAAATTAATGGCATAATAACAATTAAGATAATAAGGAATTCAAATCACCTTTTTGAATGTTCCAAGATTTATTAAATAATTGGAAAAAATTAATTATTCATTAAATTAAAAATCTCTCCAAGTTTCTAATGTGAAATTTCTTTGACATTGCTCTAATTATTAATTATTAAAAGTAGTAGCCCATGTAATGTGGTGTTTTCACTTATTTTAAAAAAGTCTGTTCGATTTGATAAATGAAATGATATTGTAGCCTAAATCGTGGGCGTTTGCGAAAGGTTTATCGGCCATGTGATTGCTCTAATTCGTAATTCGCACGCCACACATTTCCACAGGCAATAACTCCTTCAGTTCGAATCAAAGCTGCTCCGATTTCGTTATGTTTCACTTTCACTGTCTTCACACGATGTTCTCTTGAAAAATGTTATTTGATGATGTCAAATAACATTTTTCAAGAGAAGTTTGTTCATCATCGTTGTTATATATAAATATAGGTTCACTAGAAAGTTGATTCGCAATTTTTTCTTCAATTTTATGACAAGATGCATAATAGAGACAATAATTCCCCGTAATAAATGCTAATAGAACCATTGTTTAACGTAGTATTTTTTTTGTGAGCGCAGCGATTACTATTCCCGGTACCATCGGCCGTGAAATCGGTGCCCGAGAGAAAATGGTCGTCTGGCTCATTGTTACGGAACCGTTAATCGATAACTTATGGGAACCCATGGGTCCGAGCAAATTTCTGTGTCGTGTGGATTTTACGAGGCTGTTTCCCACGAACGTACTTGTGCAAATCATCTTTGCGTAGAGTTTTCCTGCATTGTCGCCGAAATCCGGCGACAATTGACAAGTTGGAGCGAGCGAACCAAGACATAACAGTACCCATTAAATCAGAAATGGACGCAGAAAACGCTCTTTCAGTTGTCGGCCACGTTTATCTGGATAAATCACGTGTCACCCGGAATCTGGCCGTTAAGAAGTGATCGTGTTCAAAAGCGTAGTCATCGTCGGCGACAATAGAAGAACATAAACAACGCGATAATCTCGCCTTTACGATAATAGATTCGACGGACTAATGGACAACTGACTCATCTTCTTTGTTCGCCACTCTCCTTCTTCGTGTCCCTACTAATTACGTTACGAAGCAGACCAAAAAGCACAAAGTACGAAGTGTGCAAGATCGATACGTCGCGTCCGAATAAGGCCGACCCAATTCTGAAGTGGGTGCTTGACCATAAACCGCCAACAATGGCATTTGCATTCGAGACGAAAACAATTTTAAATCGAGTTATGGCTCAATTCCGATACGACGCCGTTTTCGTCGGGCTTTTCACCGCAACAATTTATGCTAATTGAACTTCAACGTCGTTTTCTTCTTGCCTGGCTTTTCGATCTCACGATCCGGCCGGCGCGGATCCGTTTGGCGATCGATTACGCAACGTTTGGATCGGGCGTTCCGCAACGCCGACACCGCACGTCACCACACGCTGCTCTCAACCCTGATAAATGGACGCCGCGATTGTAAATCAAACGGCAATAAACCCGACAATTGGCCGCAACAAACGTTGGCACTTTTAAAACGGCGCACTTTCGATTTATCTCCGAGTGCGAAGAGATTTCCACTCCGGCAGGTTCCGTTTACAGAATTTTAATGTCTATGCGTTTGATTTTTGCGTCTCCTAATTACATTGTTTCATCTCGGGCTTTACTAACTATTTCTGAAGAGTTTTGTTAAAACAAAATGAAGAACTGAACAAATAAAAATATTATTCTGAATTAACTTATCAATTTTAGAAATATTTGGATGGCAATGTAACATGATTGGGCCCAACAGATAATTTGATGAATACTGTGTAGGTTCCTGAAGCAAAGAGGCCCATATTATTCTGATTTTGTGCCTTAATTGTTCAAAGATGTCTGGTAGCCTTGGTAGATTCAAGGCCTTGGAAGGCTTCATTTTAATATATCTATATATACATGTTTAATCAGAAATAAGTCCACAAAATGGGATGATCAGAACCATAATATGAGCTTGTTTTAAACATCTCATTGAAATATATACAATATAAGATCAAGAGTTAATACTACCTATAGATAACGGTGTGCCTTCATAATTTCATGTATAAAAACAAAGAAGCCTAAATTAAAATATGTTCAAAAGCCTAAAATAATTGAACGATTCAGTGATAAATATAATTTTGTGGAACTCTAATGACTTTTTCAGGAAACCCAACTTTTGGTATCGCTACATTAGATAATGGCACCAAAGTGTTCAAAATAATTTAGAAAGTTTTCAGTCTTTACTTCCTCGAACCGAGAGTTTTCTATTTGAAACTGTGTGACTGATAGGTTTAAAGTTGTTCCTTAATACGACCTATAAGTGTGCCTTCATAATACCCTAAATTACAATATTTTCAAAAGCCGAAAATAATTGAACGATTCAATGATAAATATAATTTTCCGGAACCCTAATAACTTTTCCAGGAAACCCAACCTTTAGGTATCGGTATATTAGATCATGGCACCAAACTGTTTAAATTAATTTAGAAAGTTTTCAGTCTTTACTTCCTCGAACCAAGAGTTTTCTATCTGAAACTATATTCTTATTTTCTGTATAAAAACGAAGAAGACCTGCTTTAAAGAGGTCCATATTCTGATTTTGTGCCTTAATTGTTCAAAGATGTCTGATAGTCTTGGAAGATAAGTCAGTCTTCATTCTAATATATCTGTATATACATGTTTTTATCAGAAATACGTCGCCAAAACGGGATGGGCAGAACCATAATAAATGCTTCACTGAAATATGTACAATATAAGGTCAAGAGTTATCTATTTGAATCTGTGTGACTGATATTGACGTTAATACTACCTATAGATAACGGTGTGCATTCATAATTCTGTGTATAAAAACAAAGACCTACTTCAAAATTATTACCCTTACTTCTAAACTACATGTTCTACAGAATATATTAGATTACGACTTGTTCTTTCGATTCTTCTACCTACTTGTACTACCATCTTTCATCTCTAATCAAAACCAGAACTGGAGACAAATCTGTCCCAATCACCATCTCAATTTATTGTATCAGCAGTTTTTAAATTTTTAAAACAATAGAAGACTCAACGAAGCCCATTTATTTTATGAAGCCCTAAATTACAATATTTTCAAAAGCCGAAAATAATTGAACGATTCAATGATAAATATAATTTTCCGGAACCCTAATAACTTTTCCAGGAAACCCAACCTTTGGGTATCGGTATATTAGATCATGGCACCAAACTGTTTAAATTAATTTAGAAAGTTTTCAGTCTTTACTTCCTCGAACCAAGAGTTTTCTATCTGAAACTATATTCTTATTTTCTGTATAAAAACGAAGAAGACCTGCTTTAAAGAGGTCCATATTCTGATTTTGTGCCTTAATTGTTCAAAGATGTCTGATAGTCTTGGAAGATAAGTCAGTCTTCATTCTAATATATCTGTATATACATGTTTTTATCAGAAATACGTCGCCAAAACGGGATGGGCAGAACCATAATAAATGCTTCATTGAAATATGTACAATATAAGGTCAAGAGTTATCTATTTGAAACTGTGTGACTGATATTGACGTTAATACTACCTATAGATAACGGTGTGCATTAATAATTCTGTGTATAAAAACAAAGACCTACTTCAAAATTATTACCCTTACTTCTAAACTACATGTTCTACAGAATATATTAGATTACGACTTGTTCTTCCGATTCTTGTACCTACTTGTACTACCATCTCTCATCTCTAATCAAAACCAGAACTGGAGACAAATCTGTCCCAATCACCATCTCAATTTATTGTATCAGCAGTTTTTAAATTTTTAAAACAATAGAAGACTCAACGAAGCCCATTTATTTTATGAAGCCCTAAATTACAATATTTTCAAAAGCTTAAAATAATTGAACGATTCACAACTTTGGGTATCGTTACATTAGGTCATGGCACCAAACTGTTCAAATTAATTTAGAAACTTTTCAGTCTTTATTTCCTCGAACCAAGAGTTTTGTATCTGAAACTGTTTGACTGGTAGGTAAAGAGTTGTATCTTAATACTACCTATAGGAATGCCTTCATAATTTTCTGTAGAAAAACAAAGAAGACTTGTTTCAAAATTATTACTCTCTCTTCTAAACTACGTGCTTTCTTCAGAATATGTTAGATTACGACTTGTTTTTTCGATTATTCTACCTACGTCTATTACCATCTTTCATCTCTAATCAAAATCATTCACCATTTCAATTTATTGGATTAGCAGTTTTTAATTTTTTATAACAATAGAAGTCCCAACAAAACCCATTTATTTTATGCTAGTCTAAAAAATTAATTTAGGAAATTGCAGTCTTTACTTGAATATTACGCTTCGAATATTCTTTTTGTCTTACTGCTAAAAAATCCATCTCAGATATATTTTTAAAATCATCTTGAACAGTGGATCTTCGAACTTTTCCAGCATGATGATGATGATGATGTTTAATGCTCAAACCAACATTAATGCTTCATTTGTGACTTTCAGTTTTCAATATTACCAATATTAGGAAAGATCCTTTTTAATTATTTTAGCATCCAACGATAAGGAGTTGATGGCTAAAAAATCCTGCTGAAAGGAAAACATTCAAGCAGCAACATCATAAATATGCCACTCTTTCAAACTTCTTCTTTTGAAAGATTCCTCCCTTGGCATAACCCAAGTGGTATGGGTACTCCACAGTGAGAAACTCTTGTATCATTGTTATTCAGATTATTTTACCCCTCTGATCTATCTTAATTCTGACTAAGAAAAGTGGTGATGTCAGTTTCATCAAAATAAAAATTATGACTAGAATGGACGGATCTGATTGAAGTGGGCTGGTAAACTAAACACTATTATCAATAATATATTAAAAGAAATAAAAATGTAATGTACAGAAATTGCAAAAGAGTCGAGTTGCATTAGTCATTGTGATTTTTCTTTGTCTGGTTTTCTTCCTGGTCGACAAAATGGATTTGTGCATTGATAGATATAGATATTGCGAGGGACGGAGCGCATTAAATAACCTATTAGCCGCGGATTGTCTGGCTTGGGTTATTTATCGACCGACCATAAACTATATTAATGTTTCGCAAACAGATTACATTGAAACAGTTTGTTGTTGGTCAATTTAGTGAACAATGATTTATACCTTCTGATACATTTCATTTTTCTTCCAACACACATAACAGCTTTCGCAATAACCATCAATACATTTATCTTATTTTAGAAGCGTTGGTAAAAATCTTCGAAGTCAAAAAAATGAGGAAACAGTAAAGCTTCCGTTCCAGATTTCCTCAAGCACGTACGCGATTACATAAAACACGAGTAAAAGAGGAAAAACGGCGTGGATAATATAAATTCCAGTGCGGCATAAACACGACATTAGAGTTGCGATTAGAATATTTTACGGATTAATGCGACTTTAATTTTCCATCTAACGTAATTACGCACGTCAATTAACAACAAATAAAGGCGCATTTATTTAAAGATAATTAAGAGTCGGACGCAAGAAACGCCGCTACTTGAGACTTGCATGTGTGCATGTTAATTAGAGCTGTCCGTATTGAAAAACGTGTTTTATTGAAATTCTCGCGTAATCATTTCGCTCGGGATTGAACCGTTTATCGGAGACGAAAAATTTTGAGATACACCTAATTACGAAACGTCGAACCTCGGTCCGGTGTCCCACAAAAGAACCATCCGACAATTAAGGAGTTCGTGCCCGGACCCGACGAGAGAAGAAAAAAATTAAATCTCGTTTAGCGATCGGCAATTAACCGGGCACCATTGTTGTCGCGAACCCGCCTGCACCATTGCCCAATTCGGTACCGTTAGCGAATGTGTGCTCGTCCCAAATTGTACGCGCGAAAACCATTAGAAAGGTCATGGTTCGTAAACGGCGTGGTGGAAGGACGAAAACGATGGAAAAAGAGGCACGGTGCTGTTGCGGGTTCCAATATCGCATCGGGCCGATCGGCTGGTCACAAACGGTGCCGCCACGGGTACCATTGACATAGATATATGTTGGCCTATGTCGATGGTGCTCCGCTTGCTGTTCGCTCGTTTCTTTCCACTCGCGCACGTTGCCACGTTTCGGACACTTTTGCGTTTTTGTGTTACGACTCCTCCGGGTTCCGTCGATTTTCTTAAAACCAATGGAAATAATCGACCGACCAGAATTTTTGGGCACGCTCATTTTTTTCGGGCGACCGTTACGGATTCACGTATGAAAATCGGGTTGGCGTAACAACATTAAAAATTGCGATAAGCACAACTGTTTACGGTTTATGTTCGGTTAACTGTTTATTTAATATGAGTGACCGCTGTTTTTTTTCCCTTCAGGTTTTTTTTATGTGCGAATTGCGGCCAGTTTGCCAAACGTTTTTTCATCGTTGCCAGTCTGGCACGATTGAAGATTTGTGAGAAAAAAAATGGAAAAATTATATCTTAAATTGTCTTAGTACTATGGTGATCAGTTTACGAATTTAAATTGCTATCCTGTGATGATGTATTACGCAAGTCGATGAGTACTCGGTACCTACGCAAATAAGGTTTATGTTAAAAATATGAATATTGTTATTATACTGTATTTATTTAAACATATATTATTGTATTGAATTGACTACGTTTAAAAAACGTTTTGTCATTCTTTCAACCTTTTGTTCATGTTGGAAGTGGAAGGGGTGGTACTATCCTTCGAGTGATTTATCTTGAACAGAGCATATATATTTCTGAAACTTAAACAAGGTATTCTATAGTTTGAGAATTTTGAAGACATATGCAGATAAGAATGACCTCCAAAAAGTCTATTTTGTATTCATTCATTTCAGTAAGCAAGAGCAATCTAATGGAGTGGCCGTAAGAACTCTTTTGAAGTTATTGAGATAAATTTAGAGACGAAATATATTGACATAGTTGTCACCGCATTTAGAGTTGAACAATAATAACTAAACACATGTTTGTTATACTTGGTTTTGGGACGATAATAAATCGCAATTGTACATTGAGAGAGTTATTGCAATGTTCCATGTTTGGTGTCATGGCTGACATGGTTGTTTACTGAAATTTTATTGAAATTACGTATTTTAATAAAATTATTAATTTTTTATTTAATTAAAGTTGATTTTGTAACATTTCCGACATGGTTCGTTTCATGTTTCATGTTATATGAACATTTTCAAAGAATAATTGTTGTTTTTCCCACTTTTCATTTATGATTTTACCCTTAAAAAGTACAATCTTTGCCAATTTGATACGGAAATCAGCTAATTCCACACTAAAATTAACATTATTAAGTAATTTCATTCAAAATCGAGTAAAATATGGTATTTTAGGAAAGCTAATTAACACTAGTTTTCACACATTTTTCTCATTTTTTCAGTTTCTTTCATACTAATAGCTTTTCATAGCTCACTTTTTGACATAAAAATCTGTCAATCAATTTTAAATTCGTACATTTTCACGAAATTTTCTTTAAAAATTGAAATTCTTGGCTTATTTTTTTTAACAAAAATAAGTTAATTTAACATTATAATTTGCTGATTGTCATTGTCTCACAAAATCTCTGTTACAAATTGAATTTTTTCTGAAAAAAATTGTTATTTTTGACGATTTCCTACTTTTTTCACATTTTCACCTAAAATTTACGATATGGGTAATTTTTTTCTTAAAAATTACAAATCTTTGCTTCTTATTTGATACAAAAATCAGCTAATTTCACATTAAAATTGACATTTTTAGGTAACTTCTATAATTTTCTTCAAAATCTACCAAAATTTGGTACTTTTGGAATTAATGTAAAAAACTACTGTTTGATGAACATTTTCCAAGAATAATTGTTGTTTTTCCCACTTTTCTTACTTTTCACTTATGATTTTACCCTTAAAAAGTACAATTCTTTGACTATTTGATACGAAAATCAGCTAATTTCAATCTAAAATTCGCATCTTTAAGTAATTTCTTTTGAAAATCGAGTAAAATATGGTATTTTGGAAAAGCTAATTAACTCTAGTTTTCATAAATTTTTCTCATTTTCTTGGTTTCTGTCATAATAATAGCTTTTCATGGCTCACTTTTTGACACAAAAATCAGCCAATTACACATACATACGTACATTTTCACGAAATTTTCACAATTTCCTTAAAAATTACAATTCTTGGCTTATTTCTTTTTTTACAAAAATCACTTACAAACTGAATTTTTTCTGAGAAAAATTGTGATTTTTGATGATTTCCTACTTTTTTCACATTTTCACTTAAAATTTATGATGTGGATATGTTTTTTGTTAAAAATTACAATTCTTTGCTTCTTATTTGATTCAAAAATCAACTAAATTCATACTAAACTTGACATTTTTAAGTAACTTTTCTTAAAAATATAATTTTCTTCAAAATTTCCCAAAATTTGGTACTTTGGGATTAAGGTAAAAATTCTAGTAATATCTTTTTCTCACTTCTTGTCCTGTCATAAATATTTCTTCTTCTCATAAATATTTCTTCTTATTCTTAGCTTATTTTTTAACAAAATAATCAGCTATCACATCATTACATTTTCATGAAATTTCATTAAAAATTACAATACTTAATTTATTTTTTTAATAAATGTATTTTAAACTAACTTACAGTCTGCATATTTTTAAAAATTGTTGTTTTCTCTCAAAATTACTATTATTAGCTAAACTAAACACTGCTAAACTAAACTGTTTTTGACTATATTCCAGTTTCCTCATATTTTCATTTAAAATTCACAATATTTTATATATATTTTACGCTTAAAAATTACAATTCTTTATTTCTTATTTACAAAAATCTTACAAAAATTAGCTAACTTCATACTAAAATTTATATTTCAATATATTCCCTTCAAAATCGAATAGAACTTGACAACACATTTCTCTGTTTATATCATTATTAGCTTATTTTTTGACACAAATATCAGATATTTCACATTTTTTATTTATTGCCTTAAAAATCACAATTCTTAACTTATTTTTTTTTTAAACAAAAATAATCTAATTTAACATCACAATTTGCACATTTTTAAAAAATATCATACCCTCACAAAATTACTGTTATTAGCTAAATTTTAACGGATTAGCTAATTATAATTTAAATCAACTTATTTTAGATCAAACTAACACTATTTTCTAACGTGTCAATTATTAATTTTTATCCTCCATTTTAAATATTCCTTTTTATAGCATTTTATTTGAGATACAAAATCATAAAACTGTTCCACTCTAGTATAGATTTCTGGAGATCTGTCTGAGAACAGTTTTTCGGACATGTTCAGTCCTCGATGATGTTTAACAATAATGAAATTCATTTTAATTTGATTAATTATTGACAATTATAATTACAAGACATTATATTAGTAGTCATAATCATGTCAATTTGCATATATATTGAACAAATACGGATGTAATTGTATCAAAAATAGAAATAAAACGCATTTGATATTTTTATTTGTGATTATTATTTGTTGTCGACCTTGAATACATTCGGAATTGGATTACCACATTCTTTTTAATTATTTCCGATTTCATTATTGTCTCTTAATTATTTTACACAACGAGGGTTTCTAATCATAAGTCATGATCACGCGACCATTTCTTTGTTTTTTCATTCATTCTTATGTCCCCTAGTGTGACCGTTACAGCACATTCGAAAGAGTTCCAAGCATAAAGACCCAAAATCCTTTAAAATTGGCAGTCGATGTAAAAGACGTCGATGATGGATAAATGTCCTCGAGGCCAATGAACAAGTTCAACTTGAACTTGGGCAAAGGTGTCGCGTGACCTTGTCTCCATTTCACCTTTCTTCTCTTCCTCCACATGTTCGGACGCACGAAAAACTTGTGCCCGTTCGTATGCGACAATAAAGCAACGTTTTTCGTCCACATAAAAACGAGACGGTGAAGGAGCATCGCAAATCTTGTCGTAGCGAATAAATAAATGGAGAAAAAAACAGAAACGGAGAGTAAAAGAAGCCGCCTCCGCCTGTTGTAAATCGATACGATGCTGACGAGACCGCACACTTCACACAAACTTTGTGTGTGGCATTTTCGTACATTCAAATGTGGAATTTATTATTTTATTCGATTTATTGAACATTGTTTTTACATTTGTATTAATTAATGGAACACGGCTCGGCCGTCGCTCGAGGAATTTTTACCAAATACGAGTCGTTTTACAATAAATAAAAATGGGTGTCACTAACATTTGAAACGTGAACGTTTTCGCCACACAAGTGGATATTGGGACACGATGTTAAACCTTTTAGGAATCCGTGTGTGAGTCCGTCGGCACAATAAATCTCGAAACGGTTAATCTAATGCACAGTCAACAGGACACTTTGTCACTTATATAAATAGATACTGTTATTATGTGTGTGGAAACTTGTATGTGATTGTGGAAATATCCATGTGTGTTTATCGAATCACACCTGATTGCTGATCGTTTTTAATGTTCCTCGTTTCGTCCTGATTGTTTTTCACACATGCTCATAATTAACCAAGTCAACAGTACTTAATCTTTCCCTATTTAAACTGAGATAACAGTTCAATGTACCTTTGTTGTTCGCGTTGTATGGACGAAAATTACACTTTCGATTTCGCCACAATGCGTTCCAATAAATCCACGATAATAGTTCGTTAGTCGATAAATAATTCAATTGCACTCGAATTGTAAAACGGTTTTTTCTAGTGCGGGGTGTGTGTTATCTTAAAATTGTGTTGCGTTATTCGTTTCGACCTTTGCCGGCAATTTATCTGTTGAAAGTAAAACGTTTAACACCTTCTTGTGTCAAGTACTACAACATAATAAACGCTTTTTCTCAACTAGAGCCGTAAGATAATTCGAAATTGTAGAAATACACACAACTTAACAAGATAATTTTAGTCGAAATTCCTCAACAATGGTAAAAATTAACCGTGACATTCCCAACAAACAATTTCAATCGTCGAAATTATCTATTTAAAGCGTGCCTTCGACAAAATGCCCGAACGATTCTAACGCAACAATTAAAATTATTTACGCAACAGTCCCAGTTTATTTATATTAATCGGCTTAAAATTTTCAATGTCTTTATTCATTCGTTCTGACACAATGAAATTTCGTGGCATCGAATCGCCGACAATGTTCTCTTTTGTTGATCCGCAGACGATTGTGCAATTAATTGGATTATTGTTAATACCGCAGGAATTGATATAAGTGTCGTGGGACACTTGCAGGATATCCCGTCAGTTTATGTCTTGTTGCATTGTTTTAAATCACACGTTACTAGAGCATAACACACACACACATACGACAAACACACCCGTTCCACGAAAATATCCTGGCGCAATTGCAGGACGTTGACCAATGGATTTTTACGTTGCGGTTTCGCCATTGATCATTATCAATTCCATTGTGTCTGGCCCAGTTTTACCATTAAAAGTTGCATTTCTGCTTATGATTAGAACGGAAATTCTTATACCCAAAATGGTGTTTTTAATTTCACGCAATGTTAATATTATTTTCATTTGAAATTCTCCTTTAGAGTATTTAAAAATATATATTTGTATTGTACGCAACATTTTAAGTATTGAAAATTAAGTAAATAATTACAGTTATTCCTCTATATTAGGGTTTCTCAAACTTATAGATCCATATAATCCCGTTAGGCAACCGCGAACCCCTTTAAAAAACTGACTATATATATAATGTATTTTATAAAAAAATTTTAAGTTGGCAGTTATAGAGACTGCCGATAGAAGCGAAAACTTTTAGTATTAAAATATGAAATTTCATAATGTTTGAATTAAATTTATCAATATCAATCTGGTTTTCAGATCTATTGACACTCCGAGCAACAATTTTATGCATGTTTATATGGTTTTTTATTATTTAATAAATACAATTCAATTGAAATAACAATTAATATACAATTATATTATTTATGGATAGTATTTGTAGTTACATTTCAATCTAGTTGATTTTTAACATTATTTTAATTGTTTGCATCATTGTCATCATTAATTTCAACAATACTCAGACTTTTTGTACTTTCAATTATTTCATTTTCTTCTAAAAAAGATACAATAGGCTTATGGTAATTAAAGTAAGAAATGAAAATGTTTGATTCAAATTTATCTAAGTATCGCGTAAAAATAAATAAATTTTTCACTAAATCCATTCAATTTCACTTATAAGATATATACAGCACTATACGAAAACTGTATAGCTTCAGATATACTGGTATAAGCATGTCGGTGACGCGAACACACGAGATTACGCGTTGGTAACAGACGGTAAGAGAATTGGGCGCTGATTTTTTCCTTGAAAGTACATCAGAAATAAAGATGATCCTGAAAATTTCGAATTTCTGTATAGAAATTCCTTTCAGAAGGCATTCCCCTTTATGAACCCTCTACTTTCAAAACAGTAATAGATATTAGCTTCAAACTCATTTCCGGCTTAGCTTAACGAAATCACTGCATAAGTAAAATTTTACCTGATTTCAAAATGTTCTCAAATGTACAGCTGTAACTCACCCTCTAGTTCCTGGATTTTATTCTTAAGGTTTAGTTTTCGGGTACCTCTTGAGACGCCGGTAGACTCATAGTTTGTTGGTCTAGTTACAGAGGTTACCAGCCAAACCAACAACTTTTTTCTTTTGCCTGAATTTATTAACAAAAGAAGGACGAGCATGTCGGTGACGCAAACTCATAAGATTTTCCCCTACCAAGTACCCAACGCGGCTAAAGAATTTTTCACGTTAAAAATGTTTATAAAAGTGCCATTGACATGTTATTTTTATTAATTAATGTGATAGGTTTAATTTTGCTCAATTTTATCTTAATTCAGATTTAGAGTTCAGTGGATTGTTCTATTTTGTCTCCATCATGTTTAGATGTGAAAGGCAAAAATAATTTCTCTGCTTTTCTTGAATATATCTGAATATTCTTCTTATCTTACCACTTAAAAATCAATCAAAGATATTTTTTTTTAATCTGGGGATATTTCTAGAAATGATGCATGAAGCTCAATGCTTAAATCAACAAATTGCTTTCAGTTATTATGGGGTTTCAGTTCAGTCTTCAAAAGAATCAATATCGGGAAAGAACCGTTTCAGTTCATCAGAGAGCCTCATAAGATGAAAAACTACTTTGGCATCCAATGATAAGGTATACGATACGACTTAAAATTTCGCATGGAAGGGAAACCTTACAAAAGCGTTTAGTCTTAAGCAAGTTTTCCAAACCTCAATTTTTTTATATGAACGTATACTTTAACTGTATAGTGAACCCACTGGATCTGGAACCTTACAAAGAAGCATTCGTTAATTTACTACAATTATGTTAGTTATATCTGAAATTAAAAGTCAGTATTCTTTTAAAAGTAAATTGATATCTTTACAAAGTTCAACGAACCGAGGTACCACTCTGTTTCTTGATAACAACCATTACGTAAATTTTGTCAAGTAGTACTCGAATCCCACTTTGAGAAATCCTGCTTATATCATCAAGTAATGAAAAATATACTCGGTTTCAAAGTCTTGCACCACACTATAATTTAATTTAAAATTAACAAACATTTGTTTTTAAATTATTACACCCAGTATCAAATTGTCTTCACATCGTTTTAATATTCACCAAACGGAGAGTAATTAAGTTAATTAGTAGAATACTTTTAACAAGATTTGTTGTCTAAAAAGTTAACAATATAAGTTTATAATTTAATTTAGTATCTCATATTTTCACCCCTACATTGTAGTAAAGCATTTACGTGCCTGTGCATGTCTCTTATTAGATTTTCAATAAATTCTTTAGTGATATAATTCCATTCTTAAACAGCAGGAGTGGAATACTCATGGAAGGATTTAAAAGGCGCTGAGTTACTCTGGATAAGTAGTTCCATACATGGTTCATATTATAGGAAAGTGGTGGCTAGTCCATTCTTTCAAATTTATCTGAAAACGTCCAGACCACTTGGGTTCGATGTGGGTCATCATGGTCATCCATAAATACCAAATAGAGACCCACCTTCTCTAGTATTGGTTATACAATAAGTAGAAGAAGGTTCTATGTCCAGTTATTGTTATAGGAACATGTGTTGAAGCTTCTTTCATATATAATTCCACTCCAAAACATGACACATCTCTCGAGACTGTCATCACTCACTTCTCGTCCGAGAAAAGAAGCAAAAGTCAATTTTGATGAACATGGTCCCTTTCTAACGTTGATGTTTTGTGACTTAAGTAATAGCCTATAAGTATCTAAATCCATCTTCTGATGGTTGCATTCGAAATGTGTTGGTGGTACGTAACCTGATAATGACTCTTAAGGCTTCTAACAGTTATTCACCTATTTCTCATAACCGTTTGAACTATATACCTGTCTTAGCTGACACTTGGCACCCTTGGACGTCTGCTTTGTGGTCTAGTTTCTACTGAATCTCTTTCATTGGGTCGTTAAATGGTAACCGTACTGTGATAAATGTTCAATCTTTGAGCAGTTTACTTATGTGACAAATCTTCCTGTTGAAGAAAAATTATTCCTAAGAGAATTTCATTTGTTAATGAAAGAATATTTTTACTTTCATCACTTACAGGGTGGGGCAAGACTTTTGAAACTGAATTTATCATAATTATAATCACATTTTACGATTCACTAACTTTAATTGAATTGTATAAAACGTTACATAACAGTAATTTAATTTTTGATTAAACTATAAATAAAACACAATCAAATTACTATTTAAGTGAAATCGTAATCGTCAGATAACACAAACATTAACGAGGCAACATCTGCTCTCTGCAAAAATTTAAATCTCTATTTATTCTATTTATAAAACAATATTGTTCATTTATTTCTACCTCAGCGAACAGTTATAATAACCACTTTAATAATTATAATTGACAAGGCAAAATTGATTCTAATCCCGTTAAATTTAAAACACTGTAATTTTATGCATTAGCTGGTTCCTTGTGCGGCGCATTCACCACACTTCGAAAAATTACACGCATTTTAACCGGTTACAAAACAAATAATTGATTGAAATCGTTAATTGACTAATAAATCATAATTTTTAGCGTGGGTCAACGTTTGAAAAACGCATAAATCGCGGTCTCGTTCCCATTGTTCCGTTCCCACGACATTCGTTCACCGAATGAATGAATCATTCACTACGAACGGCGACTCGACACTGATTTTTCCCTTCGAATTCGCCTTGATTGTGGGTTAATTTGTTTCCTTCATTGTTACTTATTAATGAACGAAACGGATAAGCCGATCGTTAAATTTTATGGTTCTACTTTGCCGTTTAGAAGGAGAACGTGTGTACGTGTATTATAGATTTAACAAATACTTATTTGTTTTTGTTTACGAACGAAACTGAACGGACAGAACAAAGGTCGATGAGCGAGAGCGATTAGAGCAGCAACAGTGGCTTCTATATTTGGATTTTCATTCGATTTTATCTTCGCCGCGTGGTTTGTGCGCCCGACAGTTCAAGGGGAGCGTTTTTCATTAAAAAAAAAAAAATGTAAACCCGCCCGCCTCGATGCCGCAGCGTCCGCCTCTCCGTTTCCTCCGTTCGCCAACGCTTAACATTTATTAAATAAATGTCTTCTTAGATGAGACTATTGTGTTCTACCAAGATATCATTAATTATGCTAGTTTACATATTTTGAGAAATTACAAACGCATACTCGGGGTTTTTAAAGTTACTACTTGTTTTTTTAGATACCACCAACAAATATTTTACATATAATATATTAATTTTATACAAAAATATTATTATTATTATTAAAAATCTAAAATATATTTTATTTTACATTTTATTAAAGCAAAGACGAATATTTTGAATTATTGTACTACCTCATAACTGTAGCAGTTAATTATTATTCCTTTTTTCTAATATTTTCTAATTTTTAAACATCCAAAATCAAGCCAATATTTGAGTCCATATGTAGTTTCAGGAATTTCATAAATTCTGTTAATTTCATCATATTAATTAATTACTTCTTATAGATTTTGCTTTACAATTGAAATTAAAAAAAAAATAAAATAAGTTTGCTTTAGATTCTATGTCTTTTTTTAATTTAAAGTATTTTAGCTCAAAAGAATATGACTTTATTGTTTGTATTGAAAAAAATTTGCACTGATTTTTTGTATTTCTTCTAAGTAGTTTCTGGTATAACTTCTAAATTAAGTAAATTAATCTAGATTAGATATTATTTTTACTTCTCTATTTTCTAATTTTAGTATTAAGAATCACAGAAAATTTATAAAATAAATCTTTCACAACTTTATGGGATAGAGGGCTCTATTATGAGCATTTTGAGTCTTTAATTTCAGAAATTTTATAAATTCAGTTAATATATTATTCATAATATTACTTTTTATTGATTTTGTGTTGTAACTAAAATTAAATCAAATAAACTAAAATATTTTAGTACAAAAACAATGTGACTTCATTGTTTGTATAGATTTTGCTTTACAATTGAAATTAAAAAAAAAATAAAATAAGTTTGCTTTAGATTCTATGTCTTTTTTTAATTTAAAGTATTTTAGCTCAAAAGAATATGACTTTATTGTTTGTATTGAAAAAAATTTGCACTGATTTTTTGTATTTCTTCTAAGTAGTTTCTGGTATAACTTCTAAATTAAGTAAATTAATCTAGATTAGATATTATTTTTACTTCTCTATTTTCTAATTTTAGTATTAAGAATCACAGAAAATTTATAAAATAAATCTTTCACAACTTTATGGGATAGAGGGCTCTATTATGAGCATTTTGAGTCTTTAATTTCAGAAATTTTATAAATTCAGTTAATATATTATTCATAATATTACTTTTTATTGATTTTGTGTTGTAACTAAAATTAAATCAAATAAACTAAAATATTTTAGTACAAAAACAATGTGACTTCATTGTTTCTACTGAGAAAAGGACACACACAAAATTCACCTAGTAGGCTCTATTTTGAAAATTATTAATATATTATCTTCATAGTAATTATACTTGGTTAAAATTTTCTCTTTGTGTATCATTTTTAGCTTCTAAATTGGGAGGAAAGTAATCTAGATTAGATTTTTTTTCTTACATATTTTCTAGTTTTTAAGTATTAAGAATCACACAAAATGTACCAAAATTTTTTTTAAACCTGATATAACAGAGGGCTATTCTATGAACACAACATATCTCTATTTTCAGTAATTTTATAAATTAAGTCATCTATTATTATATTTCTTTTATTGATTTTGTGCTATATCTGAAATTAAATCAAATACATTTTCAGTACAGTTCAGTAACTATGAGAAATTAAATATAGAAATACAATTATTTTTCCCTTTTTCCTCATATTTTTTAAGCATTAAGAATTATAGAAAATGAACAAAAATATTTCACAACGGAAATAATTTCAAAAATAAAAATAATCTAGATAAGATATATTGTTTCTTTCAAATTTTCTAGTTTTGAAGTATTTAGGAATCATAAAAAATGAAGAAAAAAATCTTTCACAACTTAATAAGACAAAGACGAACATTTTGTGCCTAAAGGTATATCTGGAATATATCTATATCAGAAATTTCATAGATTTTCATATATATATATATATATATATAGTATTGTAATTGCTCTTCATTTTTTGTGAAACACTGCTAGTTATAAATGAATACAAAAAAAAAAATTGCCAAATTATAGTAAAAGTCTGTTAGTGTAACGATATATACTACTTTGATTATAATAAACAATCATTTTTTTTTGTAAAAATCTATTTATTCAAATAAAATACTTAATTTTAAGCAGTAACATTACATTTATTTAATAAAATTTTTAGTTTTCTGCAGATAACTTATGGTCTGTAAAAAATATCAAAAACTTTTTCGGAAATAAATTATAAAAAATTGAATTTTCTACAAAAAATGTCATAATTTTCCCATAAAGTTGATGGTTGTGTCAGAAAATGAGAAAAATGTCAAAATTTTAAATCAATCCAACTTTAATGTTAAATAACTTTTGAAAAAATGAATATATCAAAAAACTGTAAAAGACATTTTTTGTAAAGCGTTAAATTTTCTATAAAAATCTGTTTTGATAATTTTGAAATATTATCTCTAACGAGAGTTAAAAAATTTCAAAATCCAAGAGAATATTAATATTAAGAGCTGTAACTTTCACAGTATTTTTTTATCCAATTTCCAACAAGATTTTCGATATAAATAAGAAAAAAAAATTGTCGATTTTTTTGAAACAGTCTAATATATATATTTTATGCTAAACTGAAATTAAATTAAAAGTAAACTAAGTGTGGCATATATTTTATTGATGTTTATTTTTAATTTAAAGTATTTTAGCACAAAAAATCTTCAAATCAGGACTTAATGGGACAATAGATATTTAGTATTATATTATTCTTTATATTACTTTTTTAGATTTTGTTTTATAATTAAAATTAAATGAGATAAAATAAGTTTGTCATATGACTTCATTGTTTCTACTGAGAAAAGTATACACTAAATTTTTTGTACTTCTTGTAACCAGTTTCTTGTATAATAAATCACCTAGCATGACTTCTTTCCAATAATATTGACATATAATTTTCATAGAAATTATATTTTGGTAAAAATGTTAATTTTGTGTATCATTTTTAGCTTCAAAATTAGAAGGAAATTAATTTAGATTAGATATTATGTTTTTTATTTCGTATTTTCTAGTTTTTAAGTATTAAGAATCACAAAAAAGTACAGAAACATCATTCCTAACTTGATGGGATAAGAGGCTCTATTATAAACATTTTGAGCCCATAGATATGTCTCTAGTTTCAGGAATTTTATAAATTCAGTTATTATTATATCATTTATTATATTACCTTTTATTGATTATGTATTATAACTGAAATTAAATAAAATAAAGTAAATTTGCTTTACATTTTTTTGATTTATGTTTATTTTTTAATTTAAAGTATTTTAGCATAAAATAATGTGACTTCAATGTATATACTGAAAAAATGTGCACTAATATTTTTATACTTCTTGTAAAGTGTTTCTTCTATCTCTAAAGTTCTCAATTTCAGTTGTCCAGAACTCTGTAATGGATATATTTGTAGATAAAACTTCCAATTTGCACTATGAGATTCAGTAAATATTTTAGCTGTACTAAAGATTAATTTCTAAAATTTAATATACTAAATATACTAATATATATTAATATCTAAAATATGACAAAATGCGAATCTTTATAAATAAAAATGCTGGCAAATTGCTAAGAAAGCTTGTACGTGTCAAAATATTTTAATTCCATCTTAATAACATAAAAAAACTGAATGTAGCGGAATGAAGCGGTCGATTTGAAACAGAATAGGCCTGTATTGTTTGTAAACAATCTGCTAGTGTGCAGGTTCGCAGGAACTAGAAAGGAAAGGAGTACGTACGTGGTATGTTGTGGATGTGGATGTGGAAGGTTGGTTCGTAGGTACGGTAAATAAAACAAGAGTGGAGATGCATCGAGTTGGCGATAGGATCGAAGCACCGGCGGCACGAAAAACAAAACCCGGGCATTCATATGGGATTAACGATGCGTGTCATAATCATTTTTCCCCGATCATTATGCCGCTTCGACCTGCCGTGGTGTTTCGATACTCGCAAAGATACCGAGACCGCAACAACGAAAACAAAACGAATCACTTTTTTCGTATCGTTCCGTTTCGTTCCGTTCGCAACGGTCGCATGTTGAATTTGTAAAACGGGATTTAGCATACGAGAAACTCGGGATGTTTCGGGATGTTTCAGATAAATCAATTCCTTTGTGTAACGTTCCCGTTTATGCCGTTCGTTATTCTTCTCTTTTTCATTTTTTTTTTTATTTTTATTTTTTTCCTCCTCATTTCCAGTTGGATTTACGACACGAAACGTAACCGTAACTCTTCTTTTAACCCGCCGGGTTCATGCCTTACTGTACGATCACTTGTCATACAAATAACTGCGCTTTGTTGTCTCCTGCTGGAATACATGAATTATGGACGAACAGGAATTTTCTCTCTACTCGACTTATGGTAATTTATGGACGGATCGAATAGATACAGTTCCTCGGTTCACGCTTTTAAGCCACTCAAAACTTTTAATAACAATAACCCAAGAAAAAGGATGAAAAAGTATAAAAATTTTATGTACGTCCTATATTTATAAAATAATTACATTTCCTTGACATCTGTTATTTTTTATTTATTTCATCTAACGGTAACGAATTCTTGTAAACAATCCACACATGTTCCTCCACTTTTAATCTTATTAGCCTTTAACTTTTATAGCATTAAACATCTATTGATTATTGTACTTTTGACAGTGATTATTTTCACACCAAACAATCTCAATCAGCCTATTTATTAGATTGTCAAGAAAGTTATTGCGTTATTCAACCTTAAAAATAAATTGCAGCTTAAACAAAATAAGAACAATTTGGGTCAATACATTTTTACCAACGAAAAACAAGATTAATTATGTGAAATAGAGTTCTGGAGTTCTGGAAGCGACACAGTCGTTAATTTTTAAAGCATTTCTCGTACAGGAAGTTGTCGAAATATTTGAAAAAGTGGTAATAAGTTGGTGAAAGGTTTGGTGAGTATCCAGATGAGGCAAACTTTCATGCCCCAGTTCGTTCAACTTCTGCAGTGTCAGTTGTGCGACGTGTGGATGAGCATTGTCATGAAGAAGAATTTGTCCCCCTTCTGTTGACCAATGCGGAGCACATACGCTGCAATTTCTGGGGCATTTCGTCTATTTGTTGACAGTACTTCACCACCATAATTGTTTCACCAGGATTCAGAAAGCTGTAATGGATCACTCTGACAGAAGGCCTCCAAACACTAACAATAATTTTCTTTTGGTACAATTTGGTTTTCGTAAAGTGTGTGGTTACAATTCATCTGTTCTGGAGAACGTATAATATCCATTGTTCATCACCAGTAACAATCCAATCGAGAAACCTCTCGTTCACTATATAACGAAGATTTTTGTGATTTTCGTTCACTTCGTTTGACATCTATTTGTCGAGCTTTTTGTCTTCCCAATCTATTTTAGGTGGTTGGTAAACGTTACGTCTAATTCAGCAGCAAGATCTTGAACAGTGGATCGCAAATTGGTTCCAACTAAGGTTCCCAATTGGTCGTTCTCAATATTAGATGGTCACTGTGCTCATCATATTCAAGGTTCTCGTCCTTGCTGCGGAATTTTTGAAACCACCATCGTGTTGTACGTTTGTTACTGGTTCCTGAGTCAAACATATCATTGATTTCGTGAGTTGATTCGGACTTTTTTTAGCTTTGCTTGAAGGGGAACAAGGAAATTGTACGAATTTCCTTCTTATCCATACTTTATTTGAAGCCCTGAATAAACGACCAAATGATTTCAAATAAAAACCAGTTTACATGTTAAGATACAGCGAAACACGTGCTTTAAAACAGTATCACCTCACATCAACGCATTAAAAATTTGACCGAATATTCATCACAAAGAAACCAAACAACAAAAAACGCAATAACATTCTGAACAATCTAACATTTGTGTCATGATTTTTTATTAATTGTACAAAGTTTGGAAAGACTGAACGTTCGGTACAGGTTTTTATAGACGTGATGTTGACCTGAACCGTTGACCTACGTTCATTCCGCAAGCTGCTCTAGGTCAGTATTACAATGGGACGATTTTGAAGCATTAACACTCGTCTCACACGCAACAATCGTCTTCTGCACCTCGACGCCATTCAAAACAATCGAATCTTTTGTTGTCGGATGATGAGAAACGTTCAATCCCGAAGTAAATAGTTAAATGCCGAGACATTAAATTATGAACAGCACAAATTATAAAGTTGGTCAATAAATAACGGAGCACGGAGCGAAACATGCACTTAACAATGGCAATGGTTAATTGGCGCTGAGTCTGAGAATGGATTGCAGCAACGTACGTGTATCTGTCTGGAACGCACAACCGGAAGATCCGGCATCTATTATTAGCCGACCAGTTAATCATTTTTACTAATTTATCGCTCGCCGTACGTGAATTATTGCGACGCATTCGAGATATGTGGGTTTCGAATGGATTTTTTTACTGTTATGCTTTTCACACATCGCCGGATTGGTGATTGAAAAAACCATAAACGTGCCTTTATTAGTTCCTAACAGTTTCGTGATCCTTACGGCGACAATAAATGACTTCCTTAATTTGATTACGTGTATAAATGTCAAACAAATAAAATCGCAATAAAATACGAACAATTATTTTTAATGCTAAAACACATTTAACAACAAAGACATTTTAAAACGAGAGTCGCAATTAATTTTTAGTAATCCACAATTACCATGATACGGTGTGTAAAACGATAATTAAAAGTTAGTTAACAAATTTAACAGTTACAACCAAACACGTTAAATTTATTGAGCAACCCATCAACTCCGATAATGCATATCGTTAATAAAACAACCAGCATTGTGAAAAGGCCAAGTGACTCGAACAATTACAATTTTTTTTTTCCTCGCCATGAAAATAATTATCATTGTGCAAAGATGAGCGGACCTTCACTTTTACGGATTTTTGCGACCTTTCGGACGCACCGTGGAAAGCAGCAAATGTCTCTCGGTGTCTCCGTCCGTCTCGTCTTGCACAATGCGAGATTCAATTCGCAATTCACAACGACGGTGGTGCGGATTCAGCACCGACTTTCGGCACCGGGAATCGTTTCGTTGTGGTGTTCTTGTGTGGTCCGATGTATCAAGCGATTGATGCGGTCCGAGATCGCACGTCTCGGTCTAACGGATTCGCGGAACACACATCCATATGTGCCTCAAACCCCAGAGACTTCCACAACAACGATCCTCGTGACAATTCGCTCTTCCTCCTTCCTCCTCGCGACGTTTCTGGGAAATTGAAATTTAAATTGTCCGTGGCAATAAATGTGGGGCTCCAGGAAACAGTGGAGTCCATTTGGCATAAATTAATAAAAATATTTACGGAATCATCTACGTTAATATTAAATTATTAACATGTTTATATTAATTAGTGATGGGATTAATCGATTAACATATAACCAATTAGTTGGTTTTTAAATTAACGTTTATTTTGGGGTCCCTGATGATGGCTTGTAAATCGAAACATAAGTCTGAAATCAACTGGGCATTTGACACTAGACAGGCATTAACTTTGTTACTTTCAGTGAACTACCATGTATATTTTTGGGTTTTTAAATACCACCTGTTATTGTAAATAAAATAGCTTTACCATGTCCCATACCAATGAGTTTTTTCCAAAATTTTTGAGATTTATGGTTTAACTAAAATGTCTGTAAAACTGCCAATTTTAATGCTGAAAAATTTATTTTTGGCACGCACGCTAACCAATGCCCTTCTCATAAGTACTCCTAAATGTTATACAGAGTGTTCATTATTTACATTTAATTTTGTACATATTAAAACATCAATTACTTTGTTACTTTTAAGTGAACACCATGTATGTTTTAACATATTTAAAATAAATAAAAAATAAACTGATATAACCTCTAAGTTATGTTCGATTTTTTCTACGTTATCGAAGTTCAATTGTAGTTATCATATTCCATACCTAAATCCATTTGAGTAATTTTTTAATAGTAATTAATATTCTAACTAAAATGTTAGTAAAATCCCCAATTTTGATACTGAAAAGTAAATTTTTGGCATACACGTTAACTAAGAAACACACTATGAGGAACCTTTATAATTTGTATAATTTTATACAGAGCGTTGGTTATTTACATCATACTTATTGGCTATAACACGACATTAAATTGGAAATTTAATCCTCGTCTATATTCCAAACAATTTTGATTTGTTCAAACAAATGTGCTTTATTTGTCACCCACAAGTTTTCTGTTGGATTAAGATAGAGAGATTGAGCTGGCCACTTTAAGACATTGATTTTTTGTTGAACAAACCATTCTTTAACTAGCTTGGCAATGGACATTTCTTATTCTCAATAGGGTAGTATGACATCTTCTAATATATTACGATACACAAAACGAAACATTTTGAGAATCAGGCCGTAAACGAAAGAACAACCCAAAACCATAACATTGCCACCCCTATATTTAAAAGTGTACTTTTAAATATACATATTATTGTCAGTTGTGCAGTATGTTTGATATAAACAATACAGCAATATAATTGTTTATTAGTGGGTTTAAGTATTTATTAATATTTGAAAAATATTCAACAGTTAAAAGTAGAGCAACTTTAAAATAAAACAACCTTATGTACATTTAGCCTTCTTTTATTTAGTATTTAGTACCACATCCATTAATTTTAATAACTTAACACGTTTTCTTCATTGATTTTGGTAGTCTTTCAACATAATCGTTCAAAATTTCTTTCGAGTGACTTTGAACTTCTTCGTAGAGCTCTTTCATATTTGTCAGTCTTTTTGCAAGGATTTCCCGATCAATTTCTTCTCAAAGATCTCCAAACCAAAAACGCCTCCTCCACCATGGGATTAAACTTTTCATTAATTGGTCCTCTTACCTATGAAATACCATCAAATTTGAATAATTGGATCCGACTTTTATCGGAAAACAAATTGATTTCTTGTCTGTCCAGTTCAAATGTTCTCTTGCAAATAGTAGTTTCGCGGGTTTATAGTTTGCAGAAATGAAGGACTTCCTTGTTGATTTTCTACCATAGAGTTTTCTTGTCCACATCTCCGTTAGTCTTGTATTTTTTACTACTTTTGAGAACTCCTTCCAGCGTATTCCTTCTGTTAAAACTGGAAATCGTCCTTGAAATGTTGTTTAAATTTAAATCTACTGTAATTTTACTCTGTTTTTCACCATTTCAGAACTTTTTTACAATTTGTTATTTAATTTGTATCGTTAAATGGATACTTCTAGGCATTTTTAGCTTTAAGTAACGATGTCGCTCACAGAAATAAATTATAAAATCAATTGTATTTGAATATAGGGTTTAGTCCTTTACTTTGAAACCTTGTCCGAAATAAAATGTTATATAAAAACTACGTAAATAAAGATATCCGTATATAAATTAAATAAATATAAATAAATACTACGATACTGTACGTCACGAAATATTATATATTATATATTTTGATTTTCGAGTCTCACAACCAGCGATAATAGTGAATCAGTTTGGGTGGCAAAAGATCCGGTTGTACGAAGGCGAATCCGTTATGTCACGAAAGCAACGTGGACAATGGCAATGGCGATTTTAAAGGGCGATAAGACCCACAGATCATGATCCGATCTGATCGTGCGGAACACTTTACAAACCATCTTTCTTATAATCCGATCCATTTTTGTATTGTCAATCAAAGTGATTAGTCGTTTATTATATTTAACAACTGATCAATTCTTTTGTGCACTAAAAGACGATCGCATCGAGGAAAGGTATTGAATACGGATCTGGATATTGAGCGTTTGGTCGAGTTGCAGGCACATAAATAATAAATAGTTGAGGTCGAGAGGTTAATTAGTGTTGTCCTGTTTAATGCTGGTCTCAGGTAGTGTAATGGCATTAACGTAACTACGATGGACCGAGTATCGGTTCACGTTCTACATCATCGCTACAGTTCAAACCTCCAGTTATAAATGCATAAAAACATTCTATTTCAGTCTACTGTAAACAATATTTTTTTATTTTGACCTGTATTATCCATATTAGTAGTGGAATTTTTTGTTATTTGGAGTCAAATAAAAGAAGCACTTCTCTATTTATAATTTGTTTTGTTTTTAAAAGTTTTATACATATATACATTAGTGACTATGATTATATAGACTTCAATCTATTGTAAATAATATTTTTTTATTTTCAACTATATTATTCATATTAGTAGTGGAATATTTTATTATTATTTGGTATTAAATAAGAGACACTTCTCTACTATTAATTTGCTTTGTTTATAGATTATATTTTTTAAAAGTTTTATTCATATATACAATAGTGGCCATGATTGTATAAACTTCAATCTATCGTAAACAATTTTTTATTTTGAACCATATTATCCATAGTAACGGAATCTTTTATTTTTTGGTTCTAAATAAGAGACACTTTGTAGGTTTTATTTTTTAAAAGTTTTATACGTATATACATTAGTGACTATGATTATATAAACTTCAATCTATTGTAATATTTTTTTATTTTCAACTATATTATTCATATTAGTAGCGGAATATTTTATTATTATTTGGTATTAAATGAGAGACACTTCTCTACTATTAATTTGCATTGTTTACAGATTATATTTTTTAAAAGTTTTATTCATATATACTATAATGGTCATGATTGTATAAACTTCAAACTATTGTAAACTATATTTTTTATTTTGAACCATATTATCCATATTAGTAGTGGAATCTTTTTATTTTTTGGTTCTAATTAAGAGACATTTCGTTTGTAGGTTATATTTTTTAAAAATTTTATACATATATACATTAGTGGTCATGATTATATAAACTTCAATCTATAGTAAATAATATTTTTTTTCTTTCAACTATATTATTCATATCCATAGAGGAATATTTTATTATTATTTGGTATTAAATAAGAGACACTTCTCTACTATTGATTTGCTTTGTTTACAGATTATATTTTTTAAAAGATTTATTCATATATACAATAGTGACCATGATTGTATAAACTTCAATCTATCGTAAACAATTTTTTTATTTTAAACCATATTATCCATAGTAACGGAATCTTTTATTTTTTGGTTCTAAAAAAGAGACACTTTGTAGGTTTTATTTTTTAAAAATTTTATACGTATATACATTAGTGGCTATGATTATATAAAATTCAATCTATTGTAATATTTTTTTATTTTCAACTATATTATTCATATTAGTAGCGGAATATTTTATTATTATTTGGTATTAAATGAGAGACACTTCTCTACTATTAATTTGCATTGTTTACAGATTATATTTTTTAAAAGTTTTATTCATATATACTATAATGGTCATGATTGTATAAACTTCAAACTATTGTAAACGATATTTTTTATTTTGAACCATATTATCCATATTAGTAGTGGAATCTTTTTATTTTTTGGTTCTAATTAAGAGACACTTCGTTTGTAGGTTATATTTTTTAAAAATTTTATACATATATACATTAGTGGCCATGATTATATAAACTTCAATCTATAGTAAATAATATTTTTTTTCTTTCAACTATATTATTCATATCCATAGAGGAATATTTTATTATTATTTGGTATTAAATAAGAGACACTTCTCTACTATTAATTTGCTTTGTTTATAGATTATATTTTTTAAAAGTTTTATTCATATATACAATAGTGGCCATGATTGTATAAACTTCAATCTATCGTAAACAATTTTTTATTTTGAACCATATTATCCATAGTAACGGAATCTTTTATTTTTTGGTTCTAAATAAGAGACACTTTGTAGGTTTTATTTTTTAAAAGTTTTATACGTATATACATTAGTGACTACGATTATATAAACTTCAATCTATTGTAATATTTTTTTATTTTCAACTATATTATTCATATTAGTAGCGGAATATTTTATTATTATTTGGTATTAAATGAGAGACACTTCTCTACTATTAATTTGCATTGTTTACAGATTATATTTTTTAAAAGTTTTATTCATATATACTATAATGGTCATGATTGTATAAACTTCAAACTGTTGTAAACTATATTTTTTATTTTGAACCATATTATCCATATTAGTAGTGGAATCTTTTTATTTTTTGGTTCTAATTAAGAGACATTTCGTTTGTAGGTTATATTTTTTAAAAATTTTATACATATATACATTAGTGGTCATGATTATATAAACTTCAATCTATAGTAAATAATATTTTTTTTCTTTCAACTATATTATTCATATCCATAGAGGAATATTTTATTATTATTTGGTATTAAATAAGAAACACTTCTCTACTATTGATTTGCTTTGTTTACAGATTATATTTTTTAAAAGTTTTATTCATATATACAATAGTGACCATGATTGTATAAACTTCAATCTATCGTAAACAATTTTTTTATTTTAAACCATATTATCCATAGTAACGGAATCTTTTATTTTTTGGTTCTAAAAAAGAGACACTTTGTAGGTTTTATTTTTTAAAAATTTTATACGTATATACATTAGTGGCTATGATTATATAAAATTCAATCTATTGTAATATTTTTTTATTTTCAACTATATTATTCATATTAGTAGCGGAATATTTTATTATTATTTGGTATTAAATGAGAGACACTTCTCTACTATTAATTTGCATTGTTTACAGATTATATTTTTTAAAAGTTTTATTCATATATACTATAATGGTCATGATTGTATAAACTTCAAACTATTGTAAACTATATTTTTTATTTTGAACCATATTATCCATATTAGTAGTGGAATCTTTTTATTTTTTGGTTCTAATTAAGAGACACTTCGTTTGTAGGTTATATTTTTTAAAAATTTTATACATATATACATTAGTGGCCATGATTATATAAACTTCAATCTATAGTAAATAATATTTTTTTTCTTTCAACTATATTATTCATATCCATAGAGGAATATTTTATTATTATTTGGTATTAAATAAGAGACACTTCTCTACTATTAATTTGCTTTGTTTATAGATTATATTTTTTAAAAGTTTTATTCATATATACAATAGTGGCCATGATTGTATAAACTTCAATCTATCGTAAACAATTTTTTATTTTGAACCATATTATCCATAGTAACGGAATCTTTTATTTTTTGGTTCTAAAAAAGAGACACTTTGTAGGTTTTATTTTTTAAAAGTTTTATACGTATATACATTAGTGGCTATGATTATATAAACTTCAATCTATTGTAATATTTTTTTATTTTCAACTATATTATTCATATTAGTAGCGGAATATTTTATTATTATTTGGTATTAAATGAGAGACACTTCTCTACTATTAATTTGCATTGTTTACAGATTATATTTTTTAAAAGTTTTATTCATATATACTATAATGGTCATGATTGTATAAACTTCAAACTATTGTAAACGATATTTTTTATTTTGAACCATATTATCCATATTAGTAGTGGAATCTTTTTATTTTTTGATTCTAATTAAGAGACACTTCGTTTGTAGGTTATATTTTTTAAAAATTTTATACATATATACATTAGTGGTCATGATTATATAAACTTCAATCTATAGTAAATAATATTTTTTTTCTTTCAACTATATTATTCATATCCATAGAGGAATATTTTATTATTATTTGGTATTAAATAAGAGACACTTCTCTACTATTAATTTGCTTTGTTTATAGATTATATTTTTTAAAAGTTTTATTTATATATACAATAGTGGCCATGATTGTATAAACTTCAATCTATCGTAAACAATTTTTTATTTTGAACCATATTATCCATAGTAACGGAATCTTTTATTTTTTGGTTCTAAATAAGAGACACTTTGTAGGTTTTATTTTTTAAAAGTTTTATACGTATATACATTAGTGGCTATGATTATATAAACTTCAATCTATTGTAATATTTTTTTATTTTCAACTATATTATTCATATTAGTAGCGAAATATTTTATTATTATTTGGTATTAAATGAGAGACACTTCTCTACTATTAATTTGCATTGTTTACAGATTATATTTTTTAAAAGTTTTATTCATATATACTATAATGGTCATGATTGTATAAACTTCAAACTATTGTAAACTATATTTTTTATTTTGAACCATATTATCCATATTAGTAGTGGAATCTTTTTATTTTTTGGTTCTAATTAAGAGACATTTCGTTTGTAGGTTATATTTTTTAAAAATTTTATACATATATACATTAGTGGTCATGATTATATAAACTTCAATCTATAGGAAATAATATTTTTTTTCTTTCAACTATATTATTCATATTAGTAGTATAATATTTTATTATTATTTGGTATTAAATAAGAGACACTTCTCTACTATTGATTTGCTTTGTTTACAGATTATATTTTTTAAAAGTTTTATTCATATATACAATAGTGACCATGATTGTATAAACTTCAATCTATCGTAAACAATTTTTTTATTTTAAACCATATTATCCATAGTAACGGAATCTTTTATTTTTTGGTT
Organism: Aethina tumida; assembly: GCF_024364675.1. NCBI lineage: Eukaryota > Metazoa > Arthropoda > Insecta > Coleoptera > Nitidulidae > Aethina > Aethina tumida. The sequence continues at coordinate 12,778,560 of NC_065437.1, read as the reverse complement.
CTAAATAAGAGACACTTTGTAGGTTTTATTTTTTAAAAGTTTTATACGTATATACATTAGTGGCTATGATTATATAAACTTCAATCTATTGTAATATTTTTTTTATTTTCAACTATATTATTCATATTAGTAGTGGAATATTTTATTATTATTTGGTATTAAATAAGAGACACTTCTCTACTATTAATTTGCATTGTTTACAGATTATATTTTTTAAAAGTTTTATTCATATATACTATAATGGTCATGATTGTATAAACTTCAAACTATTGTAAACGATATTTTTTATTTTGAACCATATTATCCATATTAGTAGTGGAATCTTTTTATTTTTTGGTTCTAATTAAGAGACACTTCGTTTGTAGGTTATATTTTTTAAAAATTTTATACATATATACATTAGTGACCATGATTATATAAACTTCAATCTATAGTAAATAATATTTTTTTTCTTTCAACTATATTATTCATATCCATAGAGGAATATTTTATTATTATTTGGTATTAAATAAGAGACACTTCTCTACTATTAATTTGCTTTGTTTATAGATTATATTTTTTAAAAGTTTTATTCATATATACAATAGTGGCCATCATTGTATAAACTTCAATCTATCGTAAACAATTTTTTATTTTGAACCATATTATCCATAGTAACGGAATCTTTTATTTTTTGGTTCTAAATAAGAGACACTTTGTAGGTTTTATTTTTTAAAAGTTTTATACGTATATACATTAGTGGCTATGATTATATAAACTTCAATCTATTGTAATATTTTTTTATTTTCAACTATATTATTCATATTAGTAGCGGAATATTTTATTATTATTTGGTATTAAATGAGAGACACTTCTCTACTATTAATTTGCATTGTTTACAGATTATATTTTTTAAAAGTTTTATTCATATATACTATAATGGTCATGATTGTATAAACTTCAAACTATTGTAAACTATATTTTTTATTTTGAACCATATTATCCATATTAGTAGTGGAATCTTTTTATTTTTTGGTTCTAATTAAGAGACATTTCGTTTGTAGGTTATATTTTTTAAAAATTTTATACATATATACATTAGTGGTCATGATTATATAAACTTCAATCTATAGTAAATAATATTTTTTTTCTTTCAACTATATTATTCATATCCATAGAGGAATATTTTATTATTATTTGGTATTAAATAAGAGACACTTCTCTACTATTGATTTGCTTTGTTTACAGATTATATTTTTTAAAAGTTTTATTCATATATACAATAGTGGCCATGATTGTATAAACTTCAATCTATCGTAAACAATTTTTTTATTTTGAACCATATTATCCATAGTAACGGAATCTTTTATTTTTTGGTTCTAAATAAGAGACACTTTGTAGGTTTTATTTTTTAAAAATTTTATACGTATATACATTAGTGGCTATGATTATATAAAATTCAATCTATTGTAAGTAATATTTTTTTATTTTCAACTATATTATTCATATTAGTAGTGGAATATTTTATTATTATTTGGTATTAAATAAGAGACACTTCTCTACTATTAATTTGCATTGTTTACAGATTATATTTTTTAAAAGTTTTATTCATATATACAATAGTGGCCATGATTGTATAAACTTCAATCTATTGTAAACGATATTTTTTTATTTTAAACTATATTATTCATATTAGTTAGTGGAATCTTTTATTTTTTGGTTCTAAATAAGAGACACTTTGTTTGTAGGTTATACTTTTTAAAAGTTTTATACATATATACATTAATGACCATGATTATATAAACTTCAATCTATTGTAAGTAATATTTTTTTATTTTCAACTATATTATTCATATTAGTAGTATAATATTTTATTATTATTTGGTATTAAATAAGAGACACTTCTCTGCTATTAATTTGCTTTGTTTACAGATTATATTTTTTAAAAGTTTTATTCATATATACAGTAGTAGCCATGTATGTAAATGAACTATCCAGTATCAATTTTGATGGTTTCAGTAATATTTGTTTGTTAGACAATCAATCTGTCCAAATTTTTGGAATAAAATTAATAACTCAAAAACTATTAGGTTTAGATATAGAACATAATATTTCATGCAATAGAGTACTGATGGAATTTTAAATTGTACAGCTCATTTTTTCTTGTTCTCAGAAATCCAAAAATGTAAAAGTGAAAATATTGGAAAATTCTTCGTTCTCCATACCATTTACAAGTTATACCTTGTCTAATGGATTCGTTGACACCCGGTATATGAATACAAATTTTGAAAAATATCACCCAAAAACTGCTCCAAGAACGAAGACTGCAGTACATAATAGCAAAAGAATGCTGTTTAACTCTTAATTTAAAATATTTGATACAAAACCATGTATAATAATTAAAAAAACAAATATATAAAATTTCCCGTTTTATTTTCAGGTGGAGTAAAGCACCATAAAAAAAATATGTAAAACAATGGCAACGACCGACAGCGGGACCGAAACGTTGTTCTCGGATGACTCGCCCTGCGACCTGAGGACGGTCCGTTCGCCGAGCGTCTGTTCCGGCGACGAGACCGAAGTGCCCGCCGACGATGGCAGCCAAACGGCCGGCCCCCAACCCCCTAACATCCAGCCGTACAGCGGGGTGCTCGAAAAGGTAATAATTACAATTCCGCGAAGATGCGATCCGTGCGTGGGATTCTGCGGGACAATAAATCGATTTTAATTGCCGGCGTTTTAATTGCATCGATTGCGGCGCCGATTTAATCCGATTGCCGCGATCACAATGGAGTGAGGGCCACTCCGCGCCGGCAATCGTGCAAAACTATCTGCGATCTCGGTTTCGACTTCTTTCTACCATCGCGGCTGTTTCGTGTAATTATCCGTCCGGCTGAAATTGCAAGTCGACGTTTGTCTAACGACAAGTGCGTAATCGTATTTTAATTGCTTTTTTAGTGCTTTTGTCCACTGTTCATTTTAACTTTTCAATTTCTCTTAATCTCTTTTGTATTAGAGTGTCAAGAATGTTTGTTTTTTTATTATTTCTTTTCTTTGTGATGAATATACATCATTTATTCATTTATTTAGGGTTGAGAATAATGTATGGATAAGAAGTAAATTCGTACAATTTTCTTGCTCCACCTCAAGTAAGGCCAAAAAGCGATCAAATCTGCTCGTTACATCAAGGATGAGTTTGGCCCAGGAACCACTAACAAACATTCAGCCCGATGGTGGTTCCAAAAATTCCGGATTGGGGACACGTCTTGAAGATGATGGGTACATTGGTTGGCCATCTGATGTTGGCAACGACCAATTGAGGGTCTTAGTTGAAAAGAATTTGCTCTCCATAACATAACGTATACTAATATTTCTAACCACCTAAAACAAATTGGAAAGACAAATGGACTCCATTATGGAGTGTTGTCTAGTCTTCTTTTACTCATCGTGAACGAACTGTTTGTCGATTGAATTGGACTGATGATGAAAAATAGATACTATACAGCAATCGGCGATGTTCAGCACAATGGTTGGACTGCAACTAGACTCCCAAAGGCTTTCCAAAAATTAAATTGTACCTAAAGAAGGTTATGGTTACTATTTGGTGGTATGCTGCTAGTGTAATCCTGGTGAAACGATTACGGCGATGAAACACTGTCAAAAAATGGACGAAATGGTTCTTACTTCGATTAATAAAGTTTTGTTTAAGCTGAAATTTATGTATTTTAAGTGGTAATACGCAAAAACTTTCTTGGTAACCTAATATGGGTTTCCTTCAGTAATTGAACTAAGAGGATGTCTATATATTTGCCCGACATTTAAATATAAAGTGTCCCATAACCAGTCTAATATTTGTGAAATTAAAATAAATGATCTGTGACAAAGTTGTACATTTTCCTGTAACGTTATATTTTCACGGAACTAAAATCTAAAGTGCAACTAACACCGTATTAAATTTCTCGTTTTCGATCATTAATTTTCACCGCCTCGTAAAAAATAACAGTACGTGTAAATCGATACGTTCAAAAATAACGTATTTACACAAATCGACATCGATTATTGCAAAATACGAGGACGTTTCCGTTCACAGACCAACTTCGCCTTTGTTTTAGTCTTCGCTTCCAAACGTCTGAACGTTTTCCGGTGAAAATACAGTTAAATCAATGTTACGACACACAGACGTAATTATGTAAATTCCCGTTTCGCACACGATTTTCCCCTTATGCAAAAAACAATGTGACGACAAAAAGCGACGAATGATAAATTATGGTTAAATGACACGTAAGCTTTGTTCGGTTTCAGCGAATACGAAGCTCATTAAAGCTTTTTGTTGTGCGACTTCTTGAAAAAAGCCATCGCACAAATTGAAATCGAAAAACTGACGGAAACCAGTTTTTCATCTGGCTGAACGCACGACAATGTCAACGTGGATAATTCTCGGAACGAAACTGTTCAAAAATTATGAAACTCACGTAATAAAGTGGATTATTAAATACTGTACAATGGGCGATGGTGTTTAGTCATCGCGGACAAGTTCAGCGTTGGCAATACGGTTTTTACGTGCGATGAGGAACTCGATTATGTCCGTTGTAATACGTGTCGAATCTTTAACAACTTGAAATATTGATTTAATGTAGTTTTGTTACAACTAACTTGGTTGTTGTTTGATGAATAACAGTAGTTTATAGGTTTTAAGAAATTTCAAACCTTAGTGTTTGAAAAACAAATTATTTGGAAGAGAATATTTCGAAGAATTTGATTGTATTTATCATACACTCAAGTCTATTGGCTCAAAATACAGGGTGATTCACCTAACTTATCCATTAGAAGTTTATGGAGAATGGGAAAAGGTATTGATTTAAAATTTTTATAACAATTGTGATTTGACTTTTCTAATTTATTTTGAAGAAAGTTTCATTTCTGGTGTTGCCGAAAATGACATCAAACTTTTTATATTCAATAGAACATCCTCTATATTTTTGAATTTTTAAATTCTACATGTAATTAAAATTAAAATGGCATATCATGTCCAATACTCAACTCATTAATGTGTAATTTTGATCGAGTAAAAAAATTAATATTCCTTACTGAAAAATTAAGTTTAAATTTTAAAGTTTTTGGTTGAAATTTTTATGAAAAAATTATTTTTTACTATATGCCTATTTTTTTTTCAAACAGTTCATAAAAAATAGCATGCTTTCAAAAAAAAATTTAAAATTTGTCGCTAACGTAATTTTTAAATTTTTTATTAATTTTTGAAAATTTAGCAACTTTTATTAAAATAAGGTTTCACATTTTATACCATAAAAAATTAATATTTTTTTACATTTTTTTGTTCTATTTTTAGACTTATCTTGGCCAATTGAAAAGAAATCAATATTTCCTTCAAATTTGTATGTAAATTTTTTTTTTATACTTCATGCCTATTTTTTCAGAAATCTCACCAAAAATAGAATATTTTCAAAAAAAATTATCAATGACGTAATTTTTCATTTTTTATGAATTTTTTATTTTATTAAATTTTAAAAAAAATCATAATTACTCATGTTTTTTTAAAATACATTATTATTTTCAGTAATTTACGAAAAATTTTGGATGAAAAAAAAAATCAAATTTTTAATATTCATAGATAAGAAAGATTATATTTATTATCGACTGAATTTATACAAATTTGGAAAAAACCAAAAAGTTTGAATTAAAAAATGTATTCATATTAAAATTATTTTTCTTTTAATATTTAATTTCATAAAATACCAAAAAATTACGTTATTAACAATTTTTTTTGTTTTTGAAAATATCCTGTATGAACTTTCTGCAAAAAAAGTTAGGTTAGGTTAGGTTTCTATTCTAATATTCTTTTATTTTTTATGATATAAAAATTGTTAAATTTTCAATTTTTTACTTGATCATTTATTTTATGAATTTTTGAAGATTTATTTTATTAAATTTTAAAAAAAAAAATTTCATAATTATTTATTTTTTTAGATACTATTTTTAAAATACTCTATTACTCTATCTATCTATCTATCTTCAATAATTTACGAAAAATTTTGGTTGAAAAAAAAATCAAATTTTTAATATTCCGTTTCAAACAATTTCTATTTTACCATCAACAGATAAAGTTATATTTATTATCGACTGAATTTACTCAAGTTTTTCTTATTTATATATGTTAAAGTAGTTACAAATTTGGAAAAAAAAACAAAAAGTTTGAATTAAAAAACGTATTCATAAAAATTTCAAAAAAAAAAAAACTCAAAAAATCAGTATTCTTTATATTAAAAATTATTTTTCCTTTAAGATTTGATTTCATAAAATACTGAAAAATTATGTTATGAACATTTTTTTTTTGTTTTTAAAAATATCCTATACGAACTTTCTGCAAAAAAAGTTAGGTTAGGTTAGGTTTCTATTTCTTTCTTTTTAATATTCTATTTTTGATAAACTTTCTGAAAAAAATAGGAACACAGTATAAACAATCTTTAAGAAATTTTGATATTTTTCTACTCTCTTCATTCTAATTGACCAAGATTAGTTCTTCATCACGCCTAAAAATAGAACATTAAAAAAAATCAAATATTTTTTGAATATATATTTCTTTTTTTTTTTTAATATTCTAGTTTTGATAAACTTTCTAAAAAAATAGGAGTGTAGTATAAACAATTTTTTTCATAAAATATTCATAAGAAAACCTCAAAAATTTTATTGTTCAAATTTAAAATTAATTTATCTCTAAGATATTTTGATATTTTTCAAGTGTCCAAGAAGTTCTTTATCACGTCTAAAAATAGAATATTTAAAAAAATATGAAATAATATTTATTTTTTTATTTTTTATGATTTGATTGTTAAATTTTCAATTTTTTACTTGATCAAACATGTTCCTAATGCACTGAAGAGTAGAAAAACATGTGAAAAAATGTAGTTTTTTCGATTTTATATTGACATAAATAGGTGGAGACGCGATTCTAAACAATTATCGTTTTTGAACTACTTTTTTCTAAATTTTGTTAGATTGATGGTATAATTAAAATGTCTGTAAAGCCACCAATTTTGATATCACACTGTATATGCCATTCCATTTGAAAAATTGGAAAAAGTGCAAAAAGTTAAAAGCTATAACGACTTATATAAAGCTGTATATAGAGTCTAGTTTATTGGATTCTCTTAACTCAAATTGAAGCTATCAATATCATCCATAATATTTCCCACGGATATTTCAGGATCATTTTTATTATTATTTTTTTAATATCCCTTCGACTAGGAGTTACGTCCGTCGACCTCCACCATTTGACCACCCGGTACACCTAATAAAGTCGATCATTAATATTTAATTCGTGCATTAAACTACGGTTAAGGACATTTCATTAAACTAGTTATACTTTTTATAATAATCACCACAATTCTTTTCGTTTCGCACGAACTCATCTTTGAGTAATCACTCACGAAAGTAATAATTTGTCCGATCGCAATTAGTCGCAACGTCCAGTTGCGTGCGCGAAAAAACGTCGGACAAAAGCCAATTTAAAATTCTCGATTCGTCAAATTAGCGAAGATTCGAGACGCGCAGCACCTGGATTAATAAATCTCGCGTTCGAAAAACTCATCGTCGTTAATTGTGCCTCTTTTTGCGGCCGAATATCTTTGCGCTTTTTGCCGCACCGTTTGCAAGTTTCGTTTTCGATTCAACTTTCAATCTGCACAGTGTCTCTTTTTTTCTTCGTTTTTGTTTTTGCCTTCCTTATCGTGTTTATTTATTATGTGAATGTAATTCGGAGATGCGTCCGGCACGGTGAGACGATTTGCCAACTTATAATTATTGGTTTGGGAACGAAAATAGATGAACCGGTCGAAAGTGGGTCCGAAATTGCCCGGTTTCATAAGATAATTATTGTTATTATGTCGGCGGACTGGATAGTTTCTAATTGCTTTTTAAAGGCAATAAATTAACTTAATGGTCGCCCAAAAAATCTTTTTTCAACAAGTGGGTAGATAATCCATATGACTTATGAATTTTTGCACACCCACCCATGTTTTCACTTTTTTGCAGTTAGGCGACTTTCTTGCTGTCACTAAAATTAATACAATTCCTGTAATTAATATTAATTATTAATAAATCGTATTGGTATAATATATTCAGTGCGGTTGCACCACACTATAATTTAATTAAAAATCAATAAAATTTTGTTATTATATTATACCTATATTAGGTTATAGTGTTATAATTTTTACCAAATAAAGAATAATTAAGTTAAAAAGAAATGGTAGAACACCTTCACCATCATCTTTATTATCAAAAACTATATATAAGTTAACAATTTAATTTATTACCTCATATTTCCTCTCCTGTTTTGTAATAAAGCATTTACGTGCCTTTGCATGCTTCTTATTAGATTATATATTTTTATAAATTCTTGAGGGATATTATCCCATTCTTCAACTGCAGCCTTTAGTAGGTCTGGAATACTATACTGGGAAGATTTAAACGGCGCCTTAATCTGGATAAGTATTCCCATACATGTTCAATTGGGTTCATATCCAGGGAAAATAGTGGCTACTCCATTCTTTAAATTTCACCTTCTTTAAGAACGTCCCACACCACTTGGGTTCGGTGTAGATGAGTAATGTCATCCATAAATATTAAATTGAGAACAATAGGTAGAATAGAAGGTTCTATGTAAATTTATTTAGTCATTGTTATAGAAACATGTACCAATATTATTCTTCCAAACATGATTCCACTTCAAAACACGACACTTCTCTCCAGATTTTAATTTCGATAGTCGTCACTCACCAATCCTATCCTATTTTTTGTCCGAAAAAGGAACATTAGATCATTGATGCAAAAGACAATTTTAATGAACCCATTCCAACCTTGATGTTCAGAGTATCCTAGGTAATATTAAAGGTCTTCTAGATTCTAATCGACTAGCACTAATCCGTCTTCTCAATGTTGCATTCGGAATGATTTGGTGGTATGTAGCCTGATAATGACTCCTAAGGCTGCTAACAGTTATTCACCTAACCATTTGGACTATGTACCTGTCTTAGTTGGCATTTGTCGCCCTTGGACGTCCGCTTCGAGGTCTAATTTCTACGGAACTCCTTTCATTGCGTCGTTGTGTGGTTAAACCTTTGTCGTGAAGACAGAATATTCACAAATGAATTTAATTAGTTAATAGATATCTCGAAATTTTAGGATTTTTGTACATCATTAAATAATTAGCGATAAACAACTTTTCTGATTAAAATTATGATAAGAATGAAATTGTTTAGATTTTTCGTTTTAATTTTTGAAGTGAAAACGGCGTTGAGCGTTGAGTTTTTGGTAGGGGAAAATCTTATGGGTTTGCGTCACCGACATGCTCATGGCAGACGCATGCGCAGTGTGCGTGCGCCTTTGACACTTTTTGGAAGGGTGAAATCTCGTGCGTTCGCGTCACCGACATGTTAATAGCATTATATCTGTAGCAATACAACTGTGCTGTACACTAGTGCTGTGTATATCTTATAAGTGAAATTGAATGAATTTAGTAAAAAGTTCAATGTTAATATACTGTGCATTGTTGAAATAGTGTTTTTGTTTGATTATTATTTGAATGACAATGTCCGGTGATTGAAAACTCAGTATGCGATATTTAGATAAATTTGAATCAAACATTTACATTTCTTACTTTAGTTACCACCTATTGTATCTTTTTAAGAACAAAATGAGATAATTGATTGAAAGTATTGTTGAAATTAATGATGACAATGATGTAAACAATTAAAATAATGTTAAAAATCAAATACATTGAAATTTAAGTAAATACAAATACTATACGAAAATAATATGATTGTATATTAATTGTTATTTCAATTGAATTGTATTTATATTTTATCATGATCTTGTACAGCCCGTTTATATTTGAATAATAAAAAACAACATAAACATGCATATAATTGTTGCTCCGAGTGTCAGTAGATGTGAATTGATAATTTTAATTCAAACATTCAATTTCAAATTTTAATACTAAAGTTTCAAGTTTTTACATCTATCCGGAGTCTCTATAACTGCCAATAACAGAAAGACAGTTATCAATACTGTTTGAATTAATTTAATCAAATGAATCCATTATTTACAGGGTGGTGCAAGACTAAGTATGTGAATAAAATGAATAAATCTCCTTTTGTTCCGGTCCATTTTCTGAAATCGTATCGTCTCCGGTGATTTTTCAGTTGTCGAAGAAACAAAAACAAAATCGGGGTCAGCGTCCCGAACGTCAGACCGCGGTCAATTAAACCGTCATCTATCCGATGCACAAAGGTCCGAAGTGAAACGATTAAACGGATAATTGTGGGCATAGTTCGGATTCGAACTGGATGATTCACGACCAGAACCGCATCCAGGGAGCGTTTTCTCCCATTCACTAATCCGTTTTCCTTTGGTTCATATTTTAGTGCAGGTAGTGCAATGGTCACGTCAACATTGTTGGCACAAACTGTGGTTGGTATCTTATTTGTTTTGATGGTTCGACTTATGACTTGTGCATACATAATCACATAACAATATATTGTTGGGTGTTTTGGTTGGTGACATGTACAATAGAAACGTGGGGACTCCTTCTTTTATTCGTAAGTAAGTAGTAATAATATGTTAACTCACGGTGGTTACACTTACATATACATTTTTCAAACAATAACAACATTTGCTTGCAAGAACGTTCATATCTTCTTTGTCTATTTAAATAGTGCATTATTCCGTGCTGTCGTCGTTTAGAAATTCCATCTAGAACAAAAAGAAACGAACGAGATTAACAAATTGTAACGAAAATTGTGGTCGTATCATGAATGAACGGGCGTCACCGTCAGCGGGCCCGTAATTACGGTGCGCACGAACGGGATCCGAGGGCTCGTGCTCCGAGCCGCCCGTAACCGCCTGCGGGGCCCCGCGAACCGTGAGAACCTCATCTCCTTCCACCACGCTCCGAATTCGTAATTTGACTCCGCGACTTCCATAAAATCGCCATGGAAGAAGGAAAAAAAAAATGACGACGACTGACACGACATAATGGTATGTCAGTGGAGCGCTCGCGCTTAGATGGAATCCGCGTAACGTGTTACAAATCGCCTTCGGATGCCGGAGATGCCGAGCGGTCTCGCGGCACCGCACTTTTTCACCGGCATCGATTAACTGGAAATCGATGCGAGATCGTCACCTCTCTTGAGTGGATAATCACTTGATTTCTGCCACTGACGGTCCATTAAAGACGTTCCATGTCACCATAAACTATTTTTAATAACTACACGCGTTCGTATTTCATTTCGAACGCAGCTGGTCCGGTAAAATTGTACTGGATTAGCTAGATTTTCGTAGAAACTTTTTTTGATGTAGTGAAAAGTGCTCCTAATCATACAAACATTTTAACAACGATGTCATCATGAATAATTTTTAATTACTACACATATTCACACATAATAAGATAGTTAGTCTAGAAAATTATAACGGATTAGCTAGATTTTTGTAGAGACTGTAATACTGATTATTATTTGACCATGTCCAATGATCGAAAACTCAGTATGCGATATTTAGATAAATTTGAATCAAACATTTTCACTTCTTACTTTAGTTACCACCTATTGTATCTTTTTAAGAACAAAATGAGATAATTGATTGAAAGCATTGTTGAAATTAATGATGACAATGATGTAAACAATTAAAATAATGTTAAAAATCAAGTACATTGAAATTTAAGTAAATACAAATACTATATAAAAATAATATGATTGTATATTAATGTAATACTGATATACTGAAAACTGTACCTAATTTGAACTGTTAGATTTTATAGTTAATCCTAGAAATATTTTGACTATCATGAGTTTAAAGAAATCATCATTAATAATTCGTATTTTATTTTGAATACAGCTGGTCCAGGAAAATTGTACTGGACTAACTTGATTTTAGAAGAGACTTTAATATTGGCATACTGACAAGTACGCCTAATTTGAACTGTTAACTTTTCCAATTAATTTTAAATGTATTAACAATTTTGAGTTTAACGATGTCATTATAGTCCAATAGTCAAACAGTTATTTTCTTTTGCTACACTTATTTGTAATTAATTTTGGAAACAGCTGGTTCAATAAAATTGTACTGGAGTAACTAGATTTTAGTGGAGATTTTAATTTTTGTGTACTGAAACGTGTCCCTAATTTAAACTGGATCCTAGAAATATTTTGACTATTATAAGTTTAACGATGTCACCATCAATAATTTCTAATAACTAGACTCATTCGTATTTTATTTTGAATGCAGCTTATTCAGGAAAATTGTAATGGAATAACTAGAATTTTGAAGACTTTGATATTAATATTTAAAAAGTGTTCCTAATTTAAACTGGTGGTTTTTACATTTAATCCTAGAAATATTTTGACTATTATGAGTTTAAAGATGTGTTCACTAATAATTTTTAATAACTAGACACATTCGTATTTTATTTTGAACACAGCTGGTCCAGGAAAATTGTGCTGGATTAACTAGATTTTAGAAAAGACTTTAATTTTAACATACTGACAAGTACCCCTAATTTGAACTGCTGACTTTTCTAATTAATTTTAAAAATATTTTAATAATTATGAGTTTAACGATATTATTAGAGTCCAATAGTCAAACATTTATTTTTTTTACTACACATATTTATAATTAATTTTGGAAACAGTTGGTTCAATAAAATTGTACTGGAGTAACTAGATTTTAGTGGAGATTTTAATTTTGGTGTACTGAAAAGTGTCCCTAATTTAAACTGGGCCCTAGAAATATTTTGACTATTATAAGTTTAACGATGTCACCATCAATAATTTCTAATAACTAGACTCATTCGTATTTTATTTTGAATGCAGCTTGTTCAGGAAAATTGTAATGGAATAACTAGAATTTTGAAGACTTTGATATTGATATTTAAAAAGTGTTCCTAATTTGAACTGCTGGTTTTTATATTTAATCCTAGAAAGATTTTGACTATTACGAGTTTAAAGAAGTGTTCACTAATAATTTCTAATAACTAGACACATTCGTATTTTATTTTGAACACAGCTGGTCCAGGAAAATTGTGCTGGATTAACTAGATTTTAGAAGAGACTTTAATTTTGACATACTGACAAGTACCCCTAATTTGAACTGCTGACTTTTCCAATTAATTTTAAAAATATTTTAATAATTATGAATTTAACGATGTCATTAGAGTCCAATAGTCAAATAGTTATTTTTTTTTACTACACATATTTGTAATTAATTTTGAATACAGCAGGTTCAATAAAATTGTACGGGAGTAACTAGATTTTTGTGGAGACTTTGGTATACTGTAATTGTTTAATTGTGTAATTTAAACTGGATACTAGAAATATTTTGACTATTATAAGTTTAACGATGTCACCACAAAAATTTCTAATAACTAGACTCATTCATGTTTTATTTTGAACACAGCTGATCCAGGAAAATTGTACTGGAAGAGCTAGATTTTTGAGGAGACTTTATTATTGATATACTGAAAAGTGTTCTTAATTTGAACTGTTGGTTTTTATATTTAATCCTAGAAATAGTTTGACTATTATGAGTTTAAAGATGTCATCACCAATAATCTCTAATAACTAGACACATTAGTATATTATTTTGAACATAGCTGGTCCACGAAAAATTATACTGGAATAACTACTGGAGACTTTATTTTGGATATACTGGAAAATGACCCCTAATTTGAACTGTTGACTTTTCCATTTAATCCTAAAAATATTTTAACAATTAAGAGTTTAATGATGTCATCAACTATTTTTAATTACTACACCCATTCGTATTTAATTTTGAACTCAACTGGTCCAGAAAATTTTAATTGATTAGTTAAATTTTTGTAGAAACTAGTAGATATACAGAAAAAATCTTCTAATTTGATTTGCTGTCTTTTCCAGTTAATCCAAGAAATACTTTGACTATTATGAGTTTAAAGATCTAATCACTACTTAATAACTAGACACATTCGTATTTTATTTTGAACTGGTCTAGGAAAATTGTACTGAATTGTAAAAGAAGAACTTTATTTTGGGTATACTGAAAAGTGCCCCGAATTTGAACTGGTGACTTTCCCAATTAATCCTAAAAATATTTTAACAATTATTTGTCATTATAAACTATTTTTAATAATTTTAATTTTTTTTCAATCACAGTTAGTCTAGTAAAGTTATTATTTAATAATATTATGAGTTTTAGTTCTTGAAACTCTGCTCAAAAAAATTCTTCTATGTTTTTTCCTGGAATCAGTTATCTGCCACAACATTCAATGTTTAGTTTCTGTAATTACTCTTTACTACTGTTTTATTCTTTTTTATCTAATTGTATTTTCGAATAATTTACTCGACTGTAATACAAAACTAAAATGTAACCAAGCCGTAATTACGGTTTGCTGCGTAATAAGATTTACGAAAAAAATCATAAAATGGCCTGTCATAAAGAAAACCGACTGATGTGGGACTTTTTCACCCCGAGGCCGCACAAGAATCTCGAGTTTATCAAGCGTTTCCCTTCGGCCATTGCAAAGACTGTTCCTATTAAATTGTTTAATAACAAGTCGTGAAACAAGAGTATTTTATTAGTGACCATTGTTTTTTATTGCTTTGTTGGAAGCAATACAATTTGTTTATTTCGCAATATGCACAGGCAAACTGAAAACTTAATTAATACAGATAAAGCCGTTTTGCAAATCACCGCTCTCCAATTAAGGTGCACGCATAGATAAGACGTTGGATAGAATATGAGTTGCATAAAGCTACTGTTATTAATGGGTAACGTACGAAAAAATGGTGCAAGATTAATCGAGCTTAATTATTAAATTAATTAATTATACGTGTTCGAATGTTTAAAGGCTAATTGACGTTGCGCAACGTCGTAACGTACGTCAAGCGAAATATTATTCTTCCTGTAAAAATATGATTTTGAAAAACTAGCCAAGTTTATTAGAGCATTAACCGAAGAATGCATTGTTTTTGTTGCCTAACGTAATTTATGAAGCAATTAGTCTTAGACCATCCAGGTAGATAATATATTAATTTATGTTGGGACAGAAAATTCACTAATAACATACCCGATGCCTCTATATATAACAGATTATGGGCGGAATTAATTTCTGTTAATAGCAAGGTGCGTATCACGTTCCAGATGCGAACCATTTCCGTTTCTGCCGTCTAATTTCATAAACTATTTTATAACACACCAGCAATTTATGTAACAACAAACTCCTACGAATTCAAAATAACCGATCATTTTTGTTTTGTTTTAGGGGAAGTTCGTCATCCGTCCCATAGCGTTCAAACCATCGCCGTCAAATGTGAGTGAAAGGACGCGATCCAGAACGGGAACGATGACACCTTCGACCGCCCCCTCGAGATTCGGACTGTCGGGTGGCGAGCGCTACGGTTCCACCCCCATACTCACCCGACCCGGATCCAGATTGACACTATATGGCAGTAAGTAATTCATATTATTCATCATACTTAACCATCGAAATGGAAATTAAAAAAAGTAAGAGCTCAAAAGTGTGCAATACAATAATTAATTCCGAACGTTTTCTATTTTCTCCCCGTCGTTTCGTATTATTGTTTAGTTATGAACAGATGTGCGTCAAATGGATATCATGTCTTACTATGTGTAAGCTAATACTTTTGTTGTTTTATGTGAAAACACTGTTGTTTACATTAAGCATTTGTATTCAAGAAATGTTTCCTTTTAGGTACAAACGATCTTCATCAGGTGCACAGAGAAACCGCGAATTATTCGCTGGATAGAAAATTGCGGTCGTTGTGTCCATCCGTTTCATCATCACCTCCGCTCGCAATGAGCTCTTTAACGTCGCTTCCCCACAAACTAATTAACTACGATAGTTTAGAAAGTGTCAGGAAATCACCCAATTCTATTGCTGACAGCTCAATAGGGTAAGTTATTTTATTAATAATATGTACAGTAGTGGACATTATTATAGCTTTTTAAAGTGCTAAATGTTATGGTCATAACTACTTAACTTAATGTAAACTAGTAAAATATTATTTATCTACTAGTGTCGTTTTTCACTCTATCCTAAAAATTAAGATTTTTCTTATTCTATAATACTGTTAGACTTTCCTGAATTGAGCTGGACATAAATATAGCAACTTTATTTAAAAAGATTTTTATATATAATTTAACAATTATATTTTGTATAATATCCTTTTTGCCTTATAATGTCATTACATCTTCAAGGCGTAAATAAACTCCTCCATGATTTTTGAATTGCTGTGAAGGATGCGTTCAAATTAATATAATTTTTGTGTTTAATTCTGTTATTAACGTGACACTACATGTTTTCTGTAGAGTCTAAAAATTGTGTCAATTGATGGTTTGATCTTTTAACCAGACCCTCACAATTTTGAATTTGTGTTATTTTTTTATTAATTTTTTTATTAATACAAGAAACGACAGACTTATTTAACTGTAAAACTCTACTTGTTTCTCTTGGTATCGATGAATTGTAATTTTTCTTACAGTGCGGACAGATAAATAATCACCTGAAAAGTTGCTACAATTTTGTCCATCAAAAAATAAAAAAAGTATATATAGAGGCTGTCCATAGAAGTAAAAACTTGTTGCATGTTTATATGGTTTTTATTATTTAAATATATTACGGGCTGTGCAAGATCATGATAAAATATAAATACAATTCAATTGAAATAACAATTAATATACAATTATATTAAATAATATGGATAGTATTGGTATTTACTTAAATTTCAATGTACTTGATTTTTAACATTATTTTAATTGTTTACATAATATTCATCATTAATTTCAACAATACTTAGACTTTTCGTACTTTCAATTATTTCATTTAGTTCTAAAAAAGATACAATAGATTTATGGTAACTAAAGTAAGAAATGAAAATGTTTGATTCAAATTTATCTAAGTAAAAGCGGCATCAATTGTCGTTATATGTTTTGTAGTACTAAGTTTTCGATTATTGGACATATTTAAATAAATGTTTCACTAAATCCATTCAATTTCACTTATAAGATATACACAGCACTATACGTCAACTGTATAGCTACAGATTTACTGGTATAAGTATGTCGGTGACGCGAACGTACGAGATTTCACCCATCCAAAAAGTATCTAAGGCGCACAGCACATTGCGCGTGCGTCAGTCATGAGGGTCCTGAAAATTTCCAATACTTCTCTCTCTACTACTCTATGAACAAAAGAAGTACGAGCATGTCGGTGACGCGAACCCATAAGACTTTTTCATATCAAAAAGTGCAAACGCGGCTAAAGAAGTTTTCGCTTCAAAAATACGCAGTTACTTAAAAAGTGAAAATAAATTGACCACCTGCTTAGGTGACACAACAATAACAGAAAAAACAAACATTACGTATAATGGCATCCAATTCAAATAATACAGCTCATTTCCATGGCCACTAGTGTATATATTTTTTATTTCCATTAAGTGATTCTAATAAAATGTTTACTTTTATTTGAATACAATTGATGGATTTATAGTTTTTATTATTTATAGATTTCAAACACATGAGGTTAATAAAATTATAAGGTGTATTTGAAGTTTGATAAAAACAAACTGTGTTTGTAGCTCGTGTATCGCAAAATGCAAATATTTACTTTAGAACAGATTGTGCTGAATGAACAATTAGCACGATAAATTAATTTATCACACCTTTTTGCTAAACTGCATATTTTCCATAGCAAACTAAACTCACCTTTTAGATGTGTATGTATTTATTACAACGGTTTCATTGTATATTTCTTTATAACATTTTAAGGTTAAATAAGTATTTTATTTATTCCAGAAATAAAGCGGCGTACAGACTTTTGACGGGCGGTACGGGAAGCCTCCAGGACCTAACCCCGTCACCAAGTGATTCCGGAGTGTCGGAACTCGAAGCTGCCCTCAGAGACCGCGACTCGGAACTGGCCTACCTCAGACAGACCATGGAGCACAACGAGCAGGTCATTTTCCGCGTGTATCAGGAAAAAGAAAAAGTATGGGAGAGAGAATTACGACGGCTCAAACAAGTCCACGAAACACGGTAAAAACAAAAAAAATTTCAAGTTGTTTAGTTTGTGCACAGTGTTGTTGTTTAGATTAAGATCCAGTGCCCAGAAGATAATGAAGCTGGAGCAGATGCTAATGATGCAAACGTATCAGTTGCAACAGGAGAAGAAACGGCTGAACGGCGAGGTACACAAGGAAAAATGTCAGAGCGATCGGTTGCGGCACGAAGTCGAGGCTTTGAGGGGCCGATTGGAGGAGACGGAATGGGGACTGTGCCAAAAGACGGGGGAGATTTCGTTGCTCAAAACCCAGCTCAAAGAATGCCAAGTAAATCATTGATAATTAAATCCCCTCTTAAAGCAAAAAACTCACGTTGTCTTTTACAGAATGAACAGACGACGAAGTGTCAGGAGATCCTTCAGCTGCGCACGGAGAACCGCGAGCTACGCGAACAATTGGAGCGCCGCGACGCCGACATGGCCGAACTACGCCAAGAGACCTCCACGAAAACCGAGGAGATACGTTGTCTGCACGCGGAACTCGACCGCTTGCACTGTGATCCGGACGTGGATCAGAACGAGAGACTAAAAGCCGAAATACGCGAGCTCCGCGAAGAACTCAGCGACATGTCGTTGAACGAGTATGGGAACATCGAGCCGGGACGCAGGACGCAGAATTCGTGCGCGGACAGTTTGGAGGACGTGGAGATCAGGAGGTTGAACGGCACGTCAGCGGAGGAATCTTGCTGTTCGGAGGCCGACAAGCTCAGGGAGGAGATGGACGTTAAGGCGAAATACTTTGAGAAGGAACGGATCGTTTGGGCACAGGAAAAAGAGAAAGTGCTAAGGTAAAATAGATTCGTTTATAGTAATGTTTATTTTGCTATTACACGTTGTTTGATTTCAGATATCAAAGACAGTTGCAAATGAACTACGTGCAAATGTACAGACGTACTAGGGCACTGGAAAAAGAAATTGAAAACTTGACAATCGAACTGGAGCTGGACAAGGCAAACGTAGAAAAGAAATTGTCGTCGTTGGATCTGACTCAAACAATCGAATTATGATCTACAATCATCATTTAAGCGTCAACAACGATCGGTTTTTCCCCTGTAGATTAATTTCTATAGTTTGGGTTAAAAGTGATTGAGAATTTGCAGTTTATTCGTCCGCGTTTCTACGTTTTATTATATATTTGTACCTAAATTTTTGTTGTATTTTACTTTGGTATTTGGACGGTACTTTTACGGATTAAAAATGTGATTTTTCAGTTTTAATTTATTTGATGCGTGTTGTTTTTTCTGTGTAAATAGTTGCAGCCTTGTGGCATTCATATAATTTATGTTTTATTCGACGTAACATAACTTTTACCAATATTCCTTTTAGACTTAGCGTAATTTTAACATGTATATAACAGAAATACACTTTTTTATTGATAAAAGCGCATTTTTATTTGTTTCTAACTTATCCACAACAAGTTGATGGCATCCAAACTTTATTGTGTATCAAAATTCAACACAGTGAAAGAGCTAACAGTAAACACATTTAAAATCTGGACCGTGGATAAAGTTTGTTGGTTTTAAGGACATCATTGACTTTTGTAAGCCCCGTTTCTTTGGGAAAATTGCTCTTGTGAGGTGCTTCCTGAACATCAATTATCTTCGACCCCTTACGATATTTGTACCACCAATATTCAAAGGCTAAAGTAATACAAGCAAGACCAATTCCAACGAAAATTACAATAAATACTCCTCCGATGTTTTGAATGCTGATACCGTCAGATTGGTCATCTTGTTTGTCGCAATCTTTCTTCGCGGCAGGATTGTTGCTCCACCACTTTTCTTTCAAACGTTCCAATTCCCTTTTATTCAGTAGTGATAGGATCCTGCAATGATGAACAATATAATAATTTTTATATATAATTATTAGGTTAGTTTACGCAGTATTGAATTGATCCTTCAGTGGTGATCCTTGTTGGACAGCAATAGCATAAGGTTTTCGAGAAAATTCTTCGCCGATAACTGTTAAATCGCAATTCGTTAGTTCCAAGTATTTTATGTCGGTGGCGTCGCCCAAGAATGCAAATCCTGAAATAAAAACAATCAAATCACTCAATTAAGTAAGAAAATTGTGAGCGTGCCTTCGCTGGATGATTTAGAACTTCTAACTCTTTCGACAGCTTCTTCTAAAGTGTTCGGCAAACCAGCCTCTTTCATTGCTTGCCACATTTTCGTATACTTGTCACTAACTGGATAATCCCAAACCGCCAGTTTTGACCTTTCAACATCCGTTAAGCTGTCATTCAAACTCATGTCCTTCCAAATCCTGCAAAAATTTTTTTATTATCACAAATCTAGCTCGAAACTAAGAAATTTACTCGTAAAATCTGGCTTCAATATTGGCCATCCTCTCAAAATAAGTCATGGTAGCCGATCCGTTTAAAGGAGCGTATTGAATTTTGTACTGTTTGGACAAATCGTCCAGTGATTCGATCGGTGTGTCCAACCTAGAGACGGTCAAAAACGCAGCCAGGTTAGCCGTATAAGAAGCAATAATAATGAAACCGAACAGCCACCAAGTTGCAGCTACTAAACGACCAGACAAGTTTTTCGGAGCTTCGCCTCCTCCTTGCGGTGTTAAAGAAGTCATACAAAACCACAAACATTCTTTGAGGTTGAACTCGCGTTTCTCCTCGTCGTCTTTATATTTTTCCCGGTTGTTTTGATAACTGTATGGGCTCCAGCGATCAAAAACCCACATTAGAAAACTGAGAAAAGGGTAAAAATATTATTAAGGAATGATGCCTGCTTTGGGTTTTAGTACCTGGTGAAGAAATAAGCGGCCAAAATGCAAAGCCACACCTCGTGTTCTAAAACAGTTAAAAATTTAAACAGGGACGTTGCAGTTGTTGGGAGCTTCATCAAAATTGTTATCCCCACCAAATCATAATAGGGTACAGTGAAATCTATTACGTTTTCTCTTTCCGCCATGACAGACAAGGAACCTAGACCTATATCGGCTCTTTTCTCAATCAATTCTTTGATCATTCCGTTCCACCTTCCTTGTTCATCCATGTTTCCGAATTTACCGTCAGCAACCGGATTAATTTCGTAGTCAAACTTGAGGGTTTCCGCAATTTTATCTATCAGGTCTATACAGTAGCCTTTGAAGCCTTTCGGAGCGTTTTCGTCTTTTATTATGAAAGGTGCTTGCTGCAATAATAAATTTAAATATAAAATAATTGAAAATATTCCTTTATATTTACTTCGACAGTTGCGACACGATAAACAACATCAGCAGTATAATTAGACATAACTTTTTCGTCTACAAGGGTCAAATTGTTGTCATAACCAGCTTTCCAGCTTCCCAAAATAATCGATTTATCTGAAGCGCCTTCTCGAACTCCTACTGCTGCAACTTGCATCGTAAACTCCATGTAACTATGTCCGTTTGATACTATCGTAATTGGACCATACGTTGGACTCTCCGTTGTTTCCTAAATCATGAAAGGAAACTAAAGGAAACAATTGTGTGGGTCATAGATTTACCTTATTGAAATACTTCTTGATATTCAACCCTCTTCTTTTAGGTTTATTTTTACCGTCGTAATCGTCACAAGTGATGTAATTGGTCACGTTGTTCCTTTTCCAAGCACCATCAGCAATCATTTCTCTAAAACCGGCGCGAAAACAATAAAATTATCTTTGGAATGTTGGAACAAACATACTTCATGGTCAAAAAAGAATGAAGAGCCAAATCAAAATAGAAAGCTGCGGCGATTTCTGGGTCGGCGTTCAGCTGATAAGATGTCTTGATCAAACCCAATCTGTCTTGGTATTTGGCGTCGATTGTCGGTTTCGCCACCATTACAGTGGCATTCCTGCATTGGCACTTGACGTCGCCTTTGTCCTGCGTGATCGCGTGCCAAGCGAATTTCCTGTTGAAGAACTGCACGCTGTCCGCACCGTCTAGGACTTTTTTAATGTTCTTCAGGCTGCCCAATATGAAGAAATTCACTATGTCCAATTTGTACAAGCTCTGTAGTTGTTCGTGGATGTTTTCCTTGATTGGTGTTATTACGTGGCGCGTGGCCACGTTTTGCAACAACGATTTATATTTGTGATCCATCACTGAAAACATATCCTATTATATTCTAGTGCACTTTTTGTACAAATGCGTTATACCAAAGTATTCGTCGAATAAAATGGCAGCGTTGGTGATATTCTGGTTGATGACAATGGTTCTAACGATTTCAGGTATCATGTCGGCGGGCGGACAAATTTGTATAAGGTACTCTTTTTCGTTATCGTCAATGTTGCGCCATTGCCTCAAATCACCTTCCTGTCCGAAAGACGCGCTGATCGTCGGCAAACCAAGAGCTGCGGTGAAAGATTTCACAGTCTCCGAAGCTAAGCCGGTTTTGGTTGTGTCCAAAACGAGATGCGGTGGAGTATTTTTCTCCAGCATGTCGTTATATGTGGAACACACTACAATTATCAAATTAATCAATTGATCTTATGGTAATTATCACAAATATTATCTTACACGACTCCAATAAACCAGTACTGTCGGTTCTGTTGCCCACAACTTTTCTGGTATCAGCGCTTACGCCCAGTTTATTATTTTTCTTAATATAGTTTACAGCTACTTCTACAGCTTTATCCGCCACCATATTTCCTTCCTCATTTACAAACACTATAAATACCATTACGTCACCAAGTGTTATCTATAAGCTACTGCTGGGTACTTACAGACATTTATATTTTGTGTAGTTTGAGAGTTTACTGTTAAAAGAGCCCCAAAGACTATCAGGACGATTTTGAACATCATAGTTATTGTGCGCATTCAATATTTTCTGAACATCTTATCCGAACTTAGAGTTAGTTATGAAGTGAATCGAACAGCACCAATGGTTACCAGGCAATAACCATAGAATACACACACATCATTAATAATGGATAATGTTTTACCAACAAATGTGTAGCGTGTTTATTTCTGAAACTATATTACGATGAGTGATACGAGGGTCAATTGATTTTAATCATCAAAATTTGATGGTTTAATCAGAAAAAAATCGCTACTACAACACACTTTCTTTTAATTAATTGATAAATTGATGTGCTAAATGTCCTTTTTACGTCGTTTGCGTTAAGATTTATTAATAAATACAAATACATGCTTGTTTAAAAAAATATATCAATATATGGACAGGTGTATTTTATTTAGTAATCAAAATCACACCCCAATTGTTGTACAGATATGACTTTTTCATGTAATTGCGTGTAAAAAAGTAAATTAATAATAAAACTGTTTATAGATCAATTTCAAAATATTATTGTTTAATAAATAGAGATGATTGAATTATTATTGACCTGCATATATAAAAAGAACAACATCGTTATAAAATTATTGATTAGTTGAGTGCACGGAAAATTACTTGGCAGGTTTAAAGATTGATTAGTTTTATATTGTTGTTATAAATTAATATATGAAGATTATAGTGAAACAAAATATAATCAAAAACTTTTATTTCAATAATACAAAACGTATAAACATGGAGAAAAATATACATTTTCCTTTAATATTAAATAAGTACAAAACCTAATCAGCAGTCTAATTCTCTGACTATTTCAACCAGTCCAATTTCAGAACTGGGATAGTCTCTTGTTAATGACTATCAGGTCAGGATTTAAAATTCAAATTTATTTAACAAAAACAACATTAATGTTTGTGAGATTTGTAAGCTTTGGGTAATTCTTCATCAAGACATGCGTACAAATTTTCCAACATTTTATCGACATCACCACTCGGATTCCACTGAAAATTACGGATCACCATTTTACAGTCCATGCTGCAGGTAAAAATTACAAGTAAATGAGGTCTCTTTTGCGGAAAATCCGAATCTGAAAAGTAATCGTTAAATTTCAATCATTACTCGTAATTAACCTAAGTACCTAAAGTGATTTTCACCGCGTATTTTCGATCCTCAACGTTATAAGCAATACAGCAGTACATCAAATTGATCAAATCATATTCTATTATATCTTTATTGTGGTCACTTATCAGTTGGCATATGAACATCTTCCTCTTTTGTGCGGCCTCACGTTTCATTGCAATGCGTTCATTTATGGCAATTTTTAACATGTCTATGTATTCTAGTGCTGTGAATTCTGGTTTCCATGGAGGAATTTTGAATTTTGAACATCCAAGGCACTGTTCTACTTTGGCGGAAATCTCCAAAAAGGGCGACACCTTGTTACCACTGCATGTATATGTCAGTCGCAAATGAACGAAACATGGTCCTGGATCGACCAAGTTATTCAGATCACTGAATTAAAAAAATGTGTTAAAACAACTGTTTAGATTCAAATTCCACGCAATTTATGATTTTTAGTTTGATCTTTAAGTATTTTTTCCAAAAACAAATAATTACCCAAGCAAAGGGATTTACATTTAATCTATAGTTATACACTAACCCTTCTAAATAATAAATAAAAATGTTTTAATAGGAAGAAAAAACATTGAATTTACCTATTTACTATTAAATCTTAATGGTGTGAATTACATGGAAAATAAATTCCCATGATGGTCAAAAAGTCAGAAACTTAAACATTTCTATAATTAAAATATGTTAACCCATTTACAATAATTATAAAACTTACGTTTGAATATAATGATCAAGGAGTCCAAAATCAAAATTTAGTTTAATGAGCAAATGGGCAACATTTGTGTCCACATAGAGTTCAACATCATCAACTGAAACATTATCCTCTTTCAACAGACTATCAAATGCCTCTCTAACTTTCTCATGTTTAACCTCAGTCCTTAACTTCTCAATCTAAAATTAGAGAATTGAAAAACCTTATGTTAATGTTGTAAAATAAATACATGGAATTTTTTGTATGAATGAAGGAATTGTGTCAGAAGTTCAGTGATGGATTTGCAATTGTTCAGGTCGTAGCTGGTAAGAGCTGGAATGTTCTCAAGTACATCCTCTATTTCAGGATCGTTCATAAATTCTTCCTCATTGAAATAAAAGTCGGGGGCAAATTCAAAGTCTCCTGGATTGAACATTATCTCCCACGTTAATTTTTTGCCTGCGTACGGTATTTTTATCACGTAGTGATACGAATCTCCATGTTTGTTGGGAATTAGTTTAATGTCGTTTACACTCAATCCTTAAATTATTTACAATTATAGGGGGGTGTTTTAATTATTATGAAAGAGTGTATACCTAATTTATTGCTGGTACACAGTTCTTGCATGTTGGGACGAAGGCACCTCGGAAATTTTGAAAAATCATTGTTCGAATGCATTTTTGTGTGTCGGTTTCGAACGCCGAAAATCTATATTTTGATTCCGCAGAAATTGAGGTTAAACGAACATCTTAAAGACAGAGTACTGCAGCATGTGGATGAAATTGGTGAAGAGGGCGTCTATCTGCGTATAATAAAAATAAGATACAGAAAACAATTGAAATTTTGTTGATTTAAAACATACAACAGAAATCAACAATAGCAAATATACATAAAATACAAAAACAAACAAAAATTGAAAAACAGGTTGACAACACGCATGCGTGTGAATGACGTCCTTATAATTTAGAATGTAATACAGTTAAAACATTAGAATGACCCCCTAAAGCGCCATCTACAAAATACTGTTCAGCCATAAAAAGAAATCTCTCCTACCTTAACAATTCAATTGAAAGTAATCAGTAATCATTTAATTTAAACGATTTTCTAACAAAATCAAATAAAAAATGAAGTTTTGTTTAAAAATAATCAACTTAGGAGTTGTATATTTGTAGTTTTTAATACAAATCATACACACTTGAAATTCAAAATATGACTGCTAGATGGCACGGGTTCGGACCAATCCGCAATACATTTGACTATCTGTAGGTAGCCGGTGTTCTGTGTTGTGATTCGTATCAGTTTTACACGAACCTCCATTTTGTGTTTGTGAGATAACACAGAAAAATATATTTTTTTCGTCGAAAATATTGTGCGTGAACTTTTAATTGTGTTTGTGTAAACTTTTTTGGTGAGTTCACTCACTTTTGTACAAAATTTTGGCATAATAGAGTGCATATTTCGTTACTAATTGTACCACACCCAAGTTTTATTTGGTTCAATTGACGGGATATCCTGTATATATTTGTGTATATTTTTATTTAATAGTTTTTTGTTTTATTGTTAATAATAATAATAATAATAATATGATTTGCTATTTATATATAATAGTTTCTCTAAAACTTTAAAACATAAAAAATTGTTTTGCCATTTTATAACGGTGATAAATTATCACTAATTTAAAAGTCAGTTGATTACACTTAAGTACCACAGACAGGAATTTGGCATGAAGTAATGAAATTGATCGGGTTTTGCACTGCGGTTGTTTGCGGATTCAGTGGATCAATCCGTTTCACCCTAAAAAAGGTCAATAATACTGTGTTCTTGACTGCATTGACTTGCTGTAGTTCATCACACCCAAATTATGTCATCGTTATTGTAATCCTTTTATCTTTGAGAAGATATGGACGATTATGAGTGGATATTTTAGGTTCATTATTTTGAAACATTGAGTGTAATTTCCTGTGTTTCCCTCATGAATTGTTAATTTTTTGTGTGTGTTGAATTTAGATTTATATCAGCTTTCATCAATTCAGTGAAAGTGCCAAATATAATTTTGTTTTATTTCACAATTACTGTATTTTTTAGAATTCCAATAGATTGATCGATTAATTTATTAATTCTATATTTAACATTATCCGTGATTGTGACTGGTTTGACATTTTTATGACACGAAATTGTACTTAGATTAGATAATTTTTAAACTTTACACTGATGTAAATATAGCTTTTCAAATCATCTTATAAGATTAAACTTTATATCCGGTTAGACAGTAAAAAAATTCGGAAGTGTCGAACAAATCTCGGAGTGGAACTAAAAATAGATGAAATATTTGGTGTATTTAACGTATACAGATGTTAAACATATGTGAGATCATGGTATAAAAGAGTAGACCTTGGGACCTCGTATAACTTTAAATAAGGATGACTCATTTGGCCCCATAAATGTTGATTCAATAATAAAAATGTTCATTAATTAATTATAGTGTGACATTAGCCCACCCACATAAATCATATTGTACCTAAGTTTACAAATAATAAGACT
This sequence comes from Aethina tumida, assembly GCF_024364675.1. NCBI lineage: Eukaryota > Metazoa > Arthropoda > Insecta > Coleoptera > Nitidulidae > Aethina > Aethina tumida. The sequence continues at coordinate 12,751,338 of NC_065437.1, read as the reverse complement.
AAAAAATTTGATTTTCAAAATATTCCATAATAATTATAGCATCTTATTAAAATGTATTAAAAGGATTTTAAAATTGGATCCCGGTAATTGTAATGTTTATTGTTTTTACAGTTATTGTTGTGTTCACTACAGCTGATCAATTTAATTTTATTTAATGTACTGCGAATATTTTTTATATTTCGTTGGGCAAAATTATCGAAACTTAAGTTATACTAGTACAATGATCCATGTTGATTCAGTCAATTATTTACCCAGGAGTCTTGTTGATTATAATTAATTAATAATGGGTTATAGTCAAACTGTATCATGTGCCATAAGAAAAATTATAATTCTGGTCTAACGAGTCTGAAAGAAACAAGTAACAACAATTTTCAGCTTGTTACAAATGTAACTTAATATTTTTTCTAATTTGTTACATCTAATTTACTGCAAGATCGGTCCATTAATCTCAAAAAAAAAGAGTAATATTTTATTATTATTATTCACAAAAAATTAACAATAACTCAAATATTTCAACATTTTGTGGCGTGACCTTTGACTTCTATCACTGCTTGGTATCTTATAGAATCTACCAGTCTCTGCAAAGGGTCAACAGGAATTTGTTGCCACTGCTCCTGTATGGTTTAAATAATTTCTTTCTCCATCCACTAACAGTTCTTAAACTAAATTTCAGTTCAATTTCCTTCAGCTTTAATTAGAGTTGACGAATTCTATTTCCAATTAAAAGGATTTACAATTGCAAATTGGGATCCTATGTGACTGATGTACAAAAAATAATTTAAATATTAATGTGTTTAAATGCAATACTTGTTTCGTAAAATCAATCCCATTTTCAAGATAAACTAAATTTTAGTAGGGTTGGTTTATTGGAATATAAGAGAATTACAGAGGGTTTTCTTTTATAAACTTTTATATAACTTTTTGGTGGATTGACCCAGTTTATTAATAAACATAATAGTAGACACACCCATACATTTTATAGCAACACGATCAGGCCAAACTACTCATTAAACTCACCTCTTTTAACAATATCTAAAAACTTTATTCAAAGCTGTTCTTTGTTTAATATAAATAATTGTTCTCTTGATTTGTTTGTTAGTATAATTACTTTTGAATTCATTTGAATTATGTTTATAATTTCTTTTTATCTTTTAGCTACTAGTTTAAACCACTCTTTAATAATGCACAAAGTGGCATCTTTTCCTAGGCAAATGGTGTTTTCCAATATGACCCTGTATTGAAAATAATAAAAGCATCCCTAAACCCATAAGGCTTCCGTCATCATGTTTAATCATAGGAATTTGATATTTACAATGGTGTCGTTGCCAACTGGCCGTCTCACAAAGGTTCTACCATTCGACCTAAACAAATTAAATTTACTTTCGTCACTCCAAAGGACAGTGTTTCATATTTCCTGAGTCCATGATATGTGGGATTTTGTAAATGTTGCTGTTTTTCTTTGGTAATGGTGTTTTTTTACTCCAACTCGGGTATGTGGTACCACATTAATAAGGCGACTTCTCACTTGTCTGCTACTAAAGTCTAGATTAAATTGTGTCTGAACTTTCTCCGTGATTTGTCTTGATGTTTTACGAGAATCTTTGAGGGAGAGAGTCTTCTTATAATTTTGACTATCCTAGGAGTGGATTTTCGTGGCTTGTGTCGATTTTCAACATCACTTTAAGTGCGGAATTTACATAAAATATTCGAAACATTCTGAGTGATATTTCATGTTTTTGCCACGTCACATTGCCTTATGTGTCGTGTTTATTCATTACTACGTTGAAACTGATTGAAAATGTTAAAAATTGAAGTACAACTAACCGCAAAAATATTATTCCATTAGTTAAATTAAATGTTACCCATGTAGTTAATAAAAAATCCTTGCTATATTTACGTCCAACTCAATTTAGTAAAAATAAATGTATATATTTATAAAGTAAGAAAATCAGTTTTTAGATTAGTGAATAAAATAATATTGGTAAATTAATATTATTTTAACAGTCCGTTAAGTAAAATAGTTATGCCATAATATTTAACATTATAAAAAGTTGTAATAATGACCATATATAATAACTATATAAATTATGTAATTTCTAGACGGCTTGGTTGAATCACAAGCGTCAACATGGACCAGATCCCACCCCCTAAGGAGGTGAAGATCCTCGAAACCGCGGAGGACATTCAAGAACGTCGTCAGCAGGTGCTGACCCGATATGACAACTTTAAGGCAGACGCACGCGCCAAACGAGAGAAGCTCGAGGACTCGCGTCGTTTCCAGTATTTTAAACGGGATGCCGATGAGCTCGAGAGCTGGATCCAGGAAAAACTCCAAGCCGCTTCCGACGAGAGTTACAAGGATCCCACCAACTTGCAAGCTAAGATCCAAAAACACCAGGCATTTGAGGCTGAGGTGGCCGCACACAGCAATGCGATCGTTGTCCTAGACAATCAGGGCAAGGAGATGATCAATCAAAACCACTACGAGTCGGAAACCATTCGCAGGCGACTTGAGGAGTTGCACCGCTTGTGGGAGTTGCTGTTGTCGAAGCTGGCCGAGAAGGGACAGAAGTTACAACAGGCATTGGTGCTCGTGCAGTTCATCCGCCACTGCGACGAGGTCATGTTCTGGATTAACGAGAAAAGCGCTTTCTTGTCGACCGAAGAGTTCGGTCACGATTTGGAACATGTCGAGGTGTTGCAACGCAAATTTGACGAGTTCCAAAAGGATATGGCGTCCCAGGAGTACAGGGTGACGGAGGTCAACGATTTGGCTGACAGATTGTTACAGGACGGCCATCCGGAACGAGACACGATCATCAACAGGAAAGAAGAGTTGAACAACGCCTGGTCCAGATTGAAACAAATGACATTATTGAGACAAGATAAATTGTATGGAGCGCACGAGATCCAGAGATTCAATCGCGACGCAGACGAAACAGTTACGTGGATATCGGAGAAGGACGTGGTTCTTTCTTCCGACGATTACGGAAGAGATTTGGCAAGCGTCCAGGCATTGCAAAGAAAACATGAAGGAGTCGAACGCGACCTTGCCGCCCTCGAAGACAAAGTCCTCAATTTGGGCAAAGAGGCCGACCGTTTGAGTGGCGTGCATGCCGACCATCAAGATCAAATCCAAGCGAAAAGGGAAGAAATTGAAGGATATTGGAGAAGTCTGACCGGCAAGGCCAAGGAGAGGAAGGACAAATTGGAGGAGAGTTATGCTTTGCATCGGTTTTTGGCCGATTTCAGGGACTTGGTCTCTTGGATTAACGACATGAAAGCCATCATTTCAGCCGATGAACTGGCAAAAGACGTGGCTGGAGCTGAATCTTTGCTAGAGAGACACCAGGAGCACAGAGGTGAGATTGACGCTAGGGAGGACAGCTTCAACAGCACCATCGAAGCCGGCAAACAATTACTGGAGAAGGGACACTATGCGAGCGACGAAATCAAAGAAAAACTATCTACTTTGGCATCCGACAAGAGTTCCTTGTCCGCATTGTGGGAAGAACGACGCGTGTTGTACGAACAATGCATGGACTTGCAACTTTTCTACAGAGATACGGAGCAAGCTGACACTTGGATGACTAAACAGGAGGCATTTTTGGCCAACGAAGATCTTGGCGACTCGCTCGATTCAGTCGAAGCTCTGATCAAGAAGCACGAAGATTTCGAAAAGTCTTTAGTTGCACAAGAAGAGAAGGTGAAACTTCTGGACGAATTCGCAACCAAATTGATCGATGGCGAACATTACGCCGCCGACGATGTGGCTCAACGTAGAGCTATGCTGTTGGAACGTCGCAAAGCATTAAAAGAGAGGAGCACCCAACGCCGCATTCTCCTCGAAGATGCATACAAACTGCAGCAATTTGAAAGAGATTGCGATGAAACCAAAGGATGGATCAACGAAAAATTGAAATTCGCCACTGACGAAAGCTATTTGGACCCAACCAATCTCGGAGGAAAGGTGCAAAAACACCAAAACTTCGAACAAGAACTGCAAGCAAACAAGAGCCGTGTCGAAGACATCTCGACAACCGGCCAGGAGTTGATCGAAGCCAAACATTACGCCGCGCCCCGCATCCAATCCAGACTGGAGGAGATCGTTGGATTGTGGGAGACCTTGGAACAAGCCACCAGCAAAAAGAACTCGAAACTGCAGGACGCCAGCCAACAGCAACAGTTTAACCGAACCATCGAAGACGTCGAGCTGTGGCTCAGCGAAATCGAAGGACAGCTCATGTCCGAAGATTACGGCAAGGACTTGACTTCCGTTCAAAACTTGCAGAAGAAACACGCCTTGTTGGGAGCCGACGTTGCCTCGCACAAAGACAGAATCGAGGGCATCACACAGGCGGCCAACCAATTCGTCGAAAGGGGCCATTTCGATGCCGACAACATCGCCCAGAAACAGAAGGTGTTGTGTGAAAGGTACGCCGCTCTTAAGACCCCATTGGCGGTTAGGAAGCAAAGACTCCTCGACTCTCTGCAGGTGCAACAACTCTTCCGCGATATCGAAGATGAGGAAGCGTGGATCCGCGAGAAGGAACCCATTGCAGCGTCCACCAACCGTGGTCGCGACTTAATTGGCGTTCAGAACCTCATTAAGAAACACCAAGCTGTCCTGGCTGAAATTAACAACCACGATGGACGTATCGCCAACGTCTTGGATACCGGCAAACAGATGATGGAGGATGAACACTTCGCCACCGATGAGATCAGAAATAGGGTCACACTGTTGTCCAACCACTGGGACTCGTTGAAAGAAAAGGCCGGTCAGAGAAAACAAGATTTGGAGGACTCGTTGCAGGCGCATCAGTACTACGCCGACGCCAACGAAGCTGAAAGCTGGATGAGGGAGAAGGAGCCGATTGTCGGGAATCAAGACTACGGAAAGGACGAGGATTCGTCGGAAGCTTTGCTTAAGAAGCACGAAGCTCTGATGAGCGACTTGATCGCCTTCGGCCAGACCATTGAGGGACTGAACGAACAAGCCAGAAACTGCAGGGTAAGAACCATTTTTTTTTTATTTATTCAGTTTAATATATTATGCTCCAATTTTTGCAGCAACAAGAACCACCAGTTGTAGATGTAACTGGTCGTGAAACTGTTCAAGCTTTGTACGACTACACCGAAAAGTCTGCCCGTGAAGTTTCAATGAAAAAGGGAGATTTGTTGCACCTGTTGAACTCCAACAACAAGGACTGGTGGAAGGTAGAGATTCACGATCGCCAAGGTTTCGTTCCGGCGGCATACGTCAAGAAGGTGGACGCAGGACTAACAGCCTCCCAACAAAACCTATTGGACAACAACTCCATTTCAGCCAGGCAGGCTCAAATCAACGCCCAGTACGAGAGACTGTTGCAAACGGCCAGAGAACGTCAGAACAAGTTGAACGAAACCGTTAAAGCCTACGTTTTGGTACGTGAAGCTGCGGAACTCGCCAACTGGATCAAGGACAAAGAGATGCACGCCCAAGTGCAAGATGTCGGAGAGGATTTGGAACAAGTGGAAGTTTTGCAAAAGAAATTCGACGACTTCCAAACCGACCTCAAGGCGAACGAAGTCCGCTTAGCTGAGATGAACCAGATCGCCCTCCAATTAGTTTCTCTCGGTCAAACCGAAGCCGCCGTCAAAATCCAAACCCAGATGGAGGAGCTGAACAAGAAGTGGGACTCCTTGCAGCAATTGAGCACCGAACGTGCAAATCAATTGGGATCCGCTCACGAGGTGCAACGTTTCCATCGTGACGTCGACGAAACCAAGGACTGGATCCAAGAGAAAGACGATGCATTGAACAACGACGATTTAGGCAAGGACTTGCGCAGCGTCCAGGCATTGCAAAGGAAACACGAGGGACTCGAACGCGATCTGGCTGCTTTGGGCGACAAGATCAAGCAGTTAGACGAAATCGCCAACCGACTTGTGCAAACCCATCCAGAAAGCGCCGAACAAACCTTGATCAAACAGGAGGAGATCAACAAACTTTGGACGCAGCTCACCGCCAAGGCCAACAGCAGGAAGGAGAAGCTTCTCGACTCGTACGACTTGCAGCGATTCCTCAATGATCATCGCGACCTTTTGGCTTGGATCAACCAGATGTTGGGACTCGTCAGGACCGATGAACTGGCCACCGATGTCACCGGCGCCGAAGCCTTGATTGAGAGACACCAGGTTAGTTACGAACTGATTGTAGGGTTTGCACTTCAAAAAAGAGCCAGGAGGATTTCAAGACTTATTTTCAAAATGTATTCTTCTAGAATGAATAGTTAATTTTGCATGAAAATGTAGTTTAATAATGATTAGTAATAAATACCCATTTTTTGGATTTCAGAAACTTGTTTTAAATACAATATGATAAACATTTCAAGCATGCTATTGATTATATATTATATACAGGGTGATTCACCAAACTTATTCATAAGAAGTTTATGGAGAACGAAAAGTTACGTGAACCACCAAGTATATATTTATATTTATATGAAATATGACTTAATGCATGTGCATTTTGAAAATGAGTCAACCAAAATTCCTAGGACGTTGTTTAATAGCATTGTGGTAATTTCTAGAACTACAGGGCTGAAATTGACGCGCGCTATGGAATTCCTCAGGTACTAAAATTGCACCCGAGTGTGAACAGTAACCCGACTAATATGGTTTTTGAGTTTGTTTTCCCTTAAACATTTACCACCCGAAATTTTTAACATTTTTCTCCTTTCGACGAAACAGATTCTCTCTGGGACATCAAACATCATAATTGTTGTTCCACAGCCGCTTTTAAAAAAGTTTCAACAACTGTTACCTTTGTTTATTTTAGTTTGCTCAATAAACAAAGTGTTTTATACCTGCGCACTAATTTTAACCAACCAAACCGGGCCACATTAACGCCCTTTCAGTTCAACCATGTGTCTTATCTTCTTACATCAACGACTCCTCCAAACAGCTTTTAAAAACGACTGTTTTTCAAATTTAGGAACACCGCACGGAAATCGACGCCCGCACCGGAACATTCCACGCGTTGGAGCTGTTCGGCCAGCAACTGCTCAACTCCAACCATTACGCCAGTCCCGAGATTCAGGAAAAGCTCGAACAACTGAACAAGGCGAGAGAAGAACTGGAGGCTGCATGGATCGAACGTCGCGTCCAACTCGACCAGAATCTGGACCTGAACCTGTTCAACAGGGACTGCGAACAAGCTGAGAACTGGATGTCGGACCGAGAAGCCTTCCTGGCATCCGACGAAGTCGATTCGAATGGCGATAACGTCGAAGCTCTCATCAAGAAGCACGAGGACTTCGACAAGGCCATCAACGCTCACGAGGAGAAAATCGCCGCCCTGCAGAGGCTTGCTGATCAACTGATCGGAAACGAACACTACGCCTCACCCACCATCGACGACAAACGCAAACAAGTGCTGGATCGTTGGGGCCATCTCAAAGACGCCCTCATTGAAAAACGTTCCAAATTGGGCGAAAGCCAGACGTTGCAACAATTCTCTCGTGACGCCGACGAAATAGAGAACTGGATCGCCGAAAAGCTCCAACTGGCGACCGAAGAAAGCTACAAGGACCCTGCTAACATTCAGTCCAAGCACCAGAAACATCAGGCCTTCGAAGCCGAATTGGCAGCCAACGCCGATCGTATCCAATCTGTAATCGGAAATGGTGAAAACCTCATTGATAAACGTCAATGTGCCGGCTCCGAGGAGGCTGTGAAGAGGCGTTTAGAGTCGATTGCGGAACAATGGGAGTTCCTCACCCAGAAAACTACCGAGAAATCACTCAAGCTCAAGGAGGCTAACAAGCAAAGAACTTACATTGCGGCCGTCAAAGATCTGGACTTCTGGCTGGGCGAAGTTGAGAGTCTGTTGACCAGTGAGGATGCCGGAAAGGATCTTGCGTCCGTTCAGAACTTAATGAAGAAGCACCAGTTGGTCGAGGCGGACATTCAAGCCCACGAGGATAGAATCAAAGGTAGACCATTCAATTAATTATGCAACAACCCAAATATTACTTAATTTTTTAAATGTAGATATGAACAACCAAGCTGACTCTTTGATCGAGAGCGGACAATTCGATACCGCTTCTATTCAAGAGAAACGTCAATCGATCAACGAACGATACGAAAGGATCAAGAACTTGGCCGCTCATCGCCAAGCTCGCCTCAATGAGGCCAACACTCTTCACCAATTCTTCAGGGACATCGCTGATGAAGAATCATGGATCAAGTAAGAATGCATCAAAATAGACGTTGTACATAGGAGGTAATTAATATTTTTATAGGGAAAAGAAGTTGTTGGTTGGCTCGGACGACTACGGTCGCGACTTAACTGGCGTCCAGAATCTGAAAAAGAAACACAAACGTCTAGAGGCCGAGCTCGGCTCCCACGAGCCAGCAATCCAAGCGGTACAAGAAGCTGGTGAAAAACTGATGGACGTTTCCAATCTCGGCGTACCAGAAATCGAGCACCGTCTCAAGGCATTGAACCAAGCGTGGGCCGAATTGAAACAACTCGCCGCCACCAGAGGCCAAAAATTAGACGAATCGTTGACCTTCCAACAGTTCTTGGCCAAAGTCGAAGAAGAGGAGGCCTGGATCAGCGAGAAACAACAACTGTTAGGTGTTGAGGACTATGGAGACACCATGGCTGCAGTTCAAGGTACGACATTATCATCTTATTGTTTATTCTCATATTTATTTGCATTATTCTTCAGGGTTATTGAAGAAACACGACGCCTTTGAGACCGATTTCCAAGCGCATCGCGATCGTTGTGCTGGCATCGCCGACGATGGTCAACGTCTTGTCGCTGCAGCAAATCATCACTCTGACAGCATCTCACAACGTTGTCAGCAACTGCAAACCAAACTTGATCATCTGGCCGCTTTGGCTGGTCGTCGCAAGGCCAGGTTGGTCGACAACTCCGCCTATCTGCAATTCATGTGGAAGGCCGACGTTGTTGAAAGTTGGATCGCCGACAAGGAGACTTATGTCAAGAGCGACGAGCTAGGCCGAGACTTGTCCAGTGTCCAGACTCTGTTGACCAAGCAGGAAACTTTCGATGCTGGTATGTACAATATTTGCACTGCATTTTCTTAGTAAATCTAACTACAATGATCATTTTGTTTAGGTCTGAGCGCTTTCGAACACGAAGGCATCCAGAACATCACCTCGCTAAAAGACCAACTGGTGGCCGCTAACCACGACCAAAGTCCGGCCATTCAGCAGCGACACAAGGACGTAATCGCACGCTGGCAAAAACTGCTCTCCGACTCCAGCGATCGCAAACGTCGCCTTTTGGCCGCCCAGGAGCAGTTCAGGAACATCGAAGAGCTCTTCCTTCAGTTCGCCAAGAAGGCGTCCGCGTTCAACTCCTGGTTTGAAAACGCCGAAGAAGATCTGACCGACCCGGTCAGGTGCAACTCCATCGAGGAAATCAGAGCGTTGAAAGAAGCGCACGCACAATTTAGAGTAAGTCCCTTGTTTAACATTTTCGAAAACATTATTAAACTTTAATTTTTAGGCGTCGCTTCAAAGTGCCCAGGACGATTTTAACGCCCTCGCCGATTTGGACAAGAAGATCAAGAGTTTCAACGTCGGCCCGAATCCGTACACCTGGTTTAACATGGAAGCGTTGGAGGAAACTTGGCGTAACCTGCAAAAGATCATCCACGAGCGCGACCAGGAATTGAACAAAGAGGCCCAGAGGCAAGAGGAGAACGACAAGCTCCGCAAGGAGTTTGCTAAGCACGCCAATTCCTTCCATCATTGGCTTACTGAGACACGGTAAGGATACAGGTTTATTACTTAAATGTATATCCTTAGATACAAATGTTAATGGAGATAGGAATTTTAGAATAATTTTATTTCCAGTTACCGGATTTTAGGATGGGACGGGTAAATTAATGAGTGGTGATTTTGTCGTGTTCATAACAAGTTTGCCGTGAATTCGTATTAAACGCTTCAAGTTCAGCATTATTGTTAACATTACTAATTAGAGAAAACCTTGAGTGTTGAGTTTTGATATATTTACATCAAATCTAACATGTATATGGTAAATAATTTAAAAATTTGTGTACAAATGAATTATTTTGTTTATCAGCACATCAATGATGGAGGGATCCGGTTCTCTGGAAGACCAACTGGACGCAACAAAGAAGAAGACGTTAGAGGTTCGCGCGCATCGCTCCGACTTGAAGAAGATCGAGGATTTGGGAGCGATCCTCGAGGAACACTTGATCCTCGACAACCGTTACACTGAACATTCTACAGTCGGCCTGGCCCAACAATGGGATCAACTCGATCAGTTGGGAATGCGCATGCAGCACAACTTGGAGCAACAGATCCAAGCCAGGAATCAATCGGGTGTCAGCGAGGACGCTCTGAAGGAGTTCTCGATGATGTTCAAGCATTTCGACAAGGAGAAGGCGGGCAAGTTGAACCATCACGAATTCAAGAGCTGTTTGAGGGCCCTCGGCTACGATTTGCCGATGGTGGAGGAGGGACAACCCGATCCGGAATTCGATGCTATCTTAGGTGAGGAGACAATTAAGTTTTATACGAGTTCCCATTTTAATTAACCATTTCTTTAGATTTGGTGGACCCCAATCGCGATGGATACGTTTCCCTGCAAGAGTACATGGCGTTCATGATCAGCAAGGAAACCGAAAATGTTCAAAGTTCCGAGGAAATCGAAAAGGCCTTCCGTGCTATCACTGCTGGAGACCGTCCTTACGTAACCAAGGAAGAGCTCTACCAGGTAAAATCATTGTTCCCCCCTTATTTACTTGTACTAATTAATTTTTGTTTATAGAATTTGACGAAGGATATGGCGGATTACTGCATAAGCAGGATGAAACCGTACGTGGAACCTAAATCGGAACGTTCGATACCTGGAGCGCTGGATTATATAGAATTTACCCGTACACTTTTCCAGAATTAGCATTTAGAGGTTTAATAATGTTGCACACAATATATTAAAGCATATTTAACGGCTATCGTATTATTTATTAACTAATTAAAATATTTAATGGAATTATATTTATTACCCTAAGATGTTTATTGCACTGTTTCTGCAAAGTTTTATGGCTGCTTTTGGGCAGGTTTCACTTTTTATATTTATTTTAAGGCTGAAAAAGTTAAAAAATATTTTATAATCCTCTAAATAAATGCTGGTTGCTTGCTACACATTATTTTATTTACTCCCAAAAACCAAACTCTTAGGTTTGAGTTACGTAATTATTTTAAGATAAATTAAACTTCTTAATTTAAATCATTTGCATTTAGAAAATCGTTTTCATCAAAGTTTGAATTAAAATATAAAAGTAATCGATTTATTTAGATTAATAATTTCTATCATTATATCCTGCCTGCTCTAAAATTACTTTATCAAGAGACCAAAAATTTGATTGGCCTTTTAAAAATTGAATAAACTCAGAACAAAATATTTTGTTACGTTATCCATGCCTACATCCAGCAACATCCGAGCAAAAAATAGCTTCAATAACCTAAAATTGATAAATAGTTCCAATATACCACATAACCTAATTTTATTTTATCATGTTTAAACATATTCAAAAGGGCAATTATATTCGATATTTTTCACAAAGCCACGACTGGACTTTACCCACAGGCCATGATACTGGAATAAAAATTTATAATTGCGTGACAAAAACCAAAGTGCCTCTTATCGTAAAGGACCAAAATCTCACAAAATGGTACAGTTGTGGCCCCACAGTTTACGATTCCAGTCACATTGGACACGGAGCATGTTACACAAAACTCGATATTATACAGAACATATTAAAAAAATATTTTAAATTAAACTTAGTCACTGTTATGAATATAACCGATATAGATGATAAGATTATTAAAAGGAGTAACGAATTAAAGCTGAGTACAACACAAATTGCAAACAAATATGAAAAAGAATTTTTTAGTGACTTGTCACTGTTGCAAGTACAAAAACCGGACATAATTGTGCGGGTTTCGGAAAACATTAACTTGATAATAAAATTTATAGATCAATTAATTAAAAAAAAATATGCCTACAAATCTGGCGATTCTGTTTATTTTGACGTAACTAAATACAACAACTACGGCAAACTACAAAACGTCGGCGACATAAATAACAAAACTGGAGTGAAGAAGTCTTCAGCAGACTTCGCTCTTTGGAAGGGCAGCAAACCTGATGAACCATTTTGGGAGAGCCCCTGGGGAAATGGCAGACCTGGTTGGCACATTGAGTGTTCTGCCTTAGCCACACACCTATTTGGTAAATATTAAACATTTAAATAACTAAATTTGAAAACGACTGTTTCTAGGTTCAAATTTTGATGTTCATGCAGGAGGAATTGATTTGAGGTTTCCTCATCACGAAAATGAGGAAGCTCAATCATGTGCATTTCATGATAACAACCAATGGGTAAATTATTGGCTACACACTGGACATTTACATCTTAAAAACGACGAAAAAATGTCGAAATCATTAAAAAATACTATATCCATTCAACAAATGTTAAAAAATGTGAAACCTGAAGAATTTCGTATGGCTTGTTTGATGTCACATTACCGATCTTTTATGGAATATAGCGATGATTTTATTTTAACTTCCAAAAGTTATTTAAACAAATATAAAAATTTTATTATTGCTTGCAATGAATTTAAAAATGGCACATTAACTGGCACAATTAATAGTGACATTTTAAGAACATTACTTGAAGATACTTCTAACAAAATACATCATTCATTGTGCGACGATTTTGATACTCCTTCAGTAATAAAGTGCTTGAATGAAGCTATTGGTACTGTTAATTCTATGTTGCACTCTTCTGGAAGTAGTACAGATGAAAAAGATCTTGTATATGTGACTGCTTTTGTAAATTTACTTGTAAATACTTTAGATATTTTTAATTTAAGTCTCAAAGACCAAAACAATCTGAGTGATCATACTTTTGTTGAAGTGATGGACATTTTAAATAATTTTAGGCAGGATGTGAGAACTTTAGGTCTAGTTTCAAAAAATAAAGAAGTTTTAAAACTGTGTGATAATGTTAGAAATAATCTTGGTAATCATGGAATTGTTGTTAAAGATCATGGTAAAGTTTCTACTTGGTCAAAATAAATATATACTTATATAAAATTGTTTATTATTTTTAAACTGAGGTAAGTTGACCTATTTACTCAAATGATCAAGCATTTTTTATTTATTTATATTTATATAATAATCAATTTAAAAATAGATTAACGTTCTTTGGACTAACCAATTTCAAATTGACTGATTTATTGTTTAAAAAAATTCCGTAATAAACAAAACACAATAAGGTACAAAAATATTTATCACATAATTTTATGATGAGTCTTATTTGTCTGAGGAGTTTTATCTGTTTTTTCCTAACAAAGAATTAAAATTAAATTATATTTAAAATCTTTGTTATTTTATTTAAAATATTTGTCAATATTTGAACACAGACAATACCTTAATATTTATTGGATAAGTGTTTATATAAAACATGATAAAAATAAGTATTTTGAGAAATTTGACTAGGGAAATCGAAAAATCGTCGAATATAGAGATAAGTTAGATATGAATCAGTCGGACGAGACAAAAATTAATCATGTTTTTTCCAAACAAATCCTATATAAAACGGTGCCACAATTCGTATTTATTATTTCAAATAAGAAGTGCAAAAATGAATGGTCCCATAGTGATTTTTTGTTTAGCCCTTTTGGTAAACCACACGGTAAATATTTATTAACTATACATCTACGTTCCCTAAATTTTATTTATTTTTCAGTTAGGAGATGACCCAATAGTTGAAATTGGTACAGGAAAAATTAGAGGACGAACTGTAAATTATTCAGGAACGATATTTTATTCGTTTCAAGAGATCCCTTATGCCGAACCACCAGTTGGTCTTCTCAGATTCCAAGTAAGTGTCACATCTTGGATTTCTTAACAAATAATTGTTTAACCCACGTGTTTTAGCCTCCAGTACCGAAACGAAATTGGACGGGGATTTTGGATGTGAAGGAGAACACAAAAATCTGCTACCAAATGCAGAAAGACAACGAAATGGAAAACGAAGATTGCTTGTATTTAAATGTTTACACACCTATCGTAAGTGTATTTTAATAAATATGTAATCAAGTTTAATGGGAACTGAAATTTTTAGCCACCTGGTGAAAAAACCAAACTTCCAGTTTTGATATTTATTCACGGCGGTGGATTTGTTGAGGGAAGCTCCATTTTTAGTCAGTATGGACCGCATCGTTTTATGACTCAAGACATTGTTGTGGTCACTTTTAATTATCGATTGGGACCTTTTGGTAATTATTAATTATTTCTATTATTGTTTTATTCATGGGGTTCCAATTGATTTGATAAACCCATTGTTTAATTTTTAATGTTATATATCATATAACATTTATTATTAATCATTAAAAATTAATCATGATTATGGTTTAAGTAGTAAATTAAGTGCACGTGTACATTTTACTATTATTTTAAGTACCTCCTGGTAAATAAGAATGATTATTGAAATAAAAAACAATGATTATGATTTGGGTATTTTCCAATCTAATCTCATCGATTGTAATTGATGTCGATCATTATTAATTCATAAATTAATTACTAATTCTTCTTCAACTGAAGTCAAATATAACAATTTATAATATAATCATAAATATTTTTTAGGATTTTTATCGACAGGGGATACAGTACTTCTAGGAAACAACGGTCTTAAGGACCAGAACCTCGCTTTGAAGTGGGTGCAACAAAACATCGATTTGTTTGGCGGCGATCGAGAAAAGGTGACGATTTACGGCCAAAGTGCCGGAGCTGCTTCGGTCGCTTACCACATGTTGAGTAAAAAATCATCAGGGCTGTTTCGTGCGGCATACTTATCCAGCGGATCCGCCCTTTGTCCATTTGCGTACCAAAGGAACGCTTCGGATTACGCTCACCAACTCGTTTCTCACATCTTCGGACAAGACAGGAGTTTCGAGTCTTTGAGTTTAAGAATGTTCATGACTTTGGCGTCGGCCAAGGATATCGATGTTGCTTCGGGAAGGATTCCTGTAAGGGTACCAAATTTTGCTGTTTTGCATTTTGTTGAATAAACAATTTTTTAGGAGGGTGTTGGAAATGAACAGATGATAAATGGATTTTTCTATGCACCAGTCATCGAGCCCGAACATCCGGATGCCTTTATCACCGAAAGCATGTACGAAAGTTTCTTGAAAGGCGATTTTAACAAAGTACCGACTTTTGTTGGGCTCAATTCCAACGAACTTTACTACATGTACCTAAGTAAATTTTGTTTTGGTATCATTTATACACTTTTAACTTACATAACTAATTGTAGATCCATCATTCAAAGAAAAAGTCGAAGACTACGAAAACCCCGTATCAAATTTGGTAATCGATGACTTTCACATACAAGATGAGCAAAAAAAGCTCGAATGTGGTAAAGCAATAAGAGAGATTTATTCTAACGGCAGTTTGGCGGATGATCTGAAGACTGCAGTAGACGTAATTATAACAAAAGAAAATTTAAATTCGCCAATAAAAGTATTTATTTAGTATTTCAGTGACGTCGGTTTTTCAAAATCGATCATCAGAACTGCGGAAATTTTGGGACAGTACACCGACGTTTATTTTTATGAACTCACTTATGAGTTGAAGTTGTTCAACACATCAAGTAAGAAATTATTTTCCTGAATTTTTGTAAGAATTCGACCAAGTGCTTTTTTAGTACCCAAACCTGTGATCCATGGTGAAGATATTTTGTACATTTGGAATGATCATACATTTCAAAGTAAGGATAACGCAAGAACCAGCGACAGATTAATAAAGTTGATTACAAACTTTGTTAAAACTTTGTAAGTAAATTCAGTACCTAAAAATGGGTAAATTAATAAATCGCATTTTCAGAAATCCAACTCCAACAAAAGATGAATTGTTGGATAATGTGGAAGTTCCGAAGGTGAAAAGTAATTCATTTACTTACGTGGATATTGGTGAATCATTGATGATAAAGGAGAATCCTAAGGGAGACACGTATAAGAAGTGGAAGAAAGTTTATGAGGATTTTGGAGTCAGACCTTTTGACACCTACTAGTTAATCGCCAGTGAAATGTCGAAAATTTTAAGTAATCTCTTCTGTGATTGTTGATTAGATTTATAATTATTTGTGTACAATAAATAAGTTTTGAATTAACATATTTTATTTATTTTAATTTTTATTTAATTAAGCTACCAGCGACGTAAAAGAAAAACAAAATTTAATATGTATCTAGAGGTGCCACAGCATATTTATCATACAAATCGACCCAGAAATTGTAACGTTCCTGTTTAGGATTGACTTTCATTTCTAAAGTTTTATCAAACTCCAAATAGTTGAGTTGGTCAGGGGTCATTTTAGTCCACGTCAAATTTTGCAACAATTCTATCGGTTCTGGCGTTGGATTCCTGCGAAAAACATTTATCATTTCAAATTTATAAAGCTAACTAGCTATCTTACAGATGCTTGGCAAAGTTGGTCAACATGGTGAGATATCGTTTCGAAGTCAAAATATCCTCCTCCCTATAATCACTGATGTGGTCGTTACCACCGTAAGCCCAAAGGTAGTCAGCATCCTCGGCATGTCTACATTTACCACAACCTGAAGATAAAAAAGTATATATGAAATGAACGAAATTGAAGTAACTTTGAAGACTACCTTCTAGGAATAAGTTGTAACCGGGCAACACACCATGGTAGGCAAACTCATAGAAATAAACGTCAGTGTATTTGGATTGAAGTTGAGCGTATTTGATCAATGGTCTGTTGAAACATGTATCGCTGAATTGCTGTAATGATGTGAATTACACACATACAACAGTACTAAATCACTTATACTTACTTTCATTGAACCGCATAAGTGATCATACCAATTGCCATCAACATAAAATTTTTTAATTGTTTGAGCGAGTGTTTCTTTCGTCGTTTCGTCAGTGATATGCATATTTTCTGGGATCACGTATGTTGGGTGTTCGTCTGGTAATATCCGTCTATAATATAATTTGTAAAATGACCCCTTCGAAACAAACATTTGTTAATTTACTGTTGAGTCTATAAAGTCCCTCTTCGGAGGTCATGCCAATGATGAGTGGGACTTTGTTAATGTTTCCTGATTCCAGACTTTCATAAGCTGTTTCGGTGATAAAAGCATCATCGTGTTCTGGTTCAACGACTGGTGCGAAATGAAAACCTTGAGCCATTTCGTCTATGTAACCTACCTAAAATAAAATTGTTTCACTAGCTCTGAACTCGTTATAAATGTGTGATTACATTAACATTGTTGCTGGCGGCGTTCAGATCTTTAGCAGGAACAGTTTGCAGGAAAGATAATAATTTTTCACTGGTGCTCGATTCATTAAAGTTAGGATCAATTAATGTGGCCAATTGGTATGCAATTTTATTGGCGTATCGTTGATAAGCCCAAGGATTTAGAGCAGAACCGCTTTCGGCAAATGCCGCTCGGAACAAGCCTTCAAAACATAATTAAACAAAAGCAAAAAAGAAAATATCTGTTGCATCTACCTTGGGATTGTTTACTGATAATATGAAAAGTGGTGGAGGCTCCGCCAGCACTCAACCCGAAGACCGTCACTTTTGACGGATCACCTCCGAAATAATGGATGTTATCTCGTACCCATTTCAAACCCAAATTCTGATCTTTCAAGCCGAAATTTCCCGGAATCACGGTATTACCTGTCGACAAAAATCCTAAAAAAATTACATGCCTGATTGTGTTCAATTTGGTCAAAACGAATAGTACCGAAAGACCCAACTCTATAATTGACGGTGACCACTATGACGCCATATTCCATAAAATAGTGTGGCCCGTTGGATTCGAACAGTGCATTTCCTTGAACAAATCCTCCGCCGAAAATATGATACATAACTGGCATATTCCCGGTACCATTGACAGGCTGAAACCATTTAAATCATTCCATGCGCTTATTTAAATTATTATTAAAACTTACGACGTAGACATTAAGATAGAGGCAATCTTCAGTTTGCGATTCATCGCTAGATCCAATGTTGTAGCAGAACTTTGTACTTTGGGTACAATCTAAAGTACCGTCCCATTTTTCGGCAGGTTCGGGCGCCTTGAAATTCAACAATTAAACGGTTTTCGCCTCCGGTCACTAATTAATTACCTTAAATCTCAAATCGCCTACTGGAGGTTTGGCAAAAGGAATCTGGGTATACGAATAAAAATCAACTCCTGCTCTAGTTGTGATGACTTTGCCCTTAATTTTTCCATTTGGAAGTTCTAGAATCGGATCATCGGCGATCTTAAATTGTTTGTATAAATTTAGTGCAATTTATTTCACGAATAATGGTAATAACAGTACTTACGACCGAATACAACACACAGGAAATAATAACGAGTTTCAATGAAGGCATCTTTATATCTGAGTTCTGCTGGTGCTCAATTGCCTTTTATATGATTGCGTTATCTGACTTAAAAAAATCGTAATAAATTGTAAAATACCAATCAGAAATCGCGTATTTCGTAAAATTATGTTTACTTTGCACTTATATGAATTGCCCATAATTAATTTATCTCAACAAGAATATAATAAAAATTTTTAATGGAAACATTACGTAGTTCATTTATATAAAAGAAAAAAATTAAAGATATTGCGTTCAAATTGAAATTTTAAACTACAATAAAATACAGTACTTGAAAGTGGAACAATCTCATAAAAATTATATTTTTAGTCCGATTTGTACAATCTTTTTTACAAAATGTGAAGCCTGAAAATATGTACATATAGACACCACGTTTTTGGCATAAAACTAAAACTTGGTTCATTTTTAGAATATGAAAATGAAGGAAATCATACTAGCAAATTTTTTATACCACATATAACTACATTCCCGAATTAAAGAACCTCTGAAATGGGTATACAGTAAGAAAAGCTGTTGATCCGTTTGAATTTAGAGAGAGACATCATGCATGATATAGACAGTAGAAGTCTGTCCCATAGTGGGAGACTTACTGTTTCTATTGCACATGATGTCTCTTTCAGGATTCAGATGAATTACTGTGCTGTATACCAAATTTCATTAAAAAATATGAATATTTAATTCTGTGGACAAATTAAAAATTATCTTTTTATAAATTTATTTTTTTTAATCAAAGCTATTCAACAAACAAAGATAATTTCTCGATAATATTCGAATATTATACTCGTAATATTCAAACTTTATTTCAATCAATACACCGTTTAATTGTATAATCTATCACATCATATCTTTTTATCGTAGGTTCGTAGTTACATTTCTTAACTATTCTTCTTTTCTGAGGTAAGTTTTTCTCATGAGTAATTAATTTACCACAAAAAAGATGGGACAAATACATTGGATTGTACAGTCGATTGGTGAAAGCAAAGTTGTATAATATTTCAATATCGTTGAAAAATAAGATAAATTGAGCTAGTTTTGACGTCTAATCTACAACTTACTTATTTAAAAAGAATAAATTCATAAGAATATAATTTTTCCACATGATTATGAATATGTATAATTTTTTATGAAATTTGTTCTATACCCATTTCAGAGGGTGCTTAATCCAGTAGCATAGTTAAACTTAATATAAATAATTTGCTAGATTGATATATCTTCAATTGTTATGTATAAAAAATTACCAATAGATTTTGATTTTATTCGTAAAAGAATGACACTGGACTAAAAAAATTTTTTTAAGGTATTTCGCTTTTAAAATGGACCACACTGTATATTAAAGTTAACATTTAATGTTTAATCTATATATAGATTTTTATTAAACATAGTTTTTTTAATTGAACAATAATAATTACCTAACTAATAAATTGGTTTTATTTTATAAATAAATTATGGATTCAATGAACTTCTTTAAAAAGGCAAATTTTATTGCACGTGCATCGTTTACATATCGGTATAGCAGATTTCTGTAAGATTGTCTCAACTCCATTGAATAAATTCAATGTTTATATCTATTTTTATCATTTATTATTATGTTAATTTATGAGTATTGTGTTTATGTCGGATTTCAAACACCAATTTTCATGAGATATCATTTTCCAACATGAAAACAAGCTTGCAAAATATCTTAAGTTGGCAGAACAAAAAGCCGATAATCTAACCTAACGGCATTGTTCAATAATTATTACATGGAAAATTTTCAAAATAATACAAAAATGTTTTATTGACATAAATTGAATCTACAACCACCTGAACTGAAAAAAGCCAACAGTCTTCCTGTATATTTCCATTTGTTCTATTGTTGAAAGTACTAGTGGTTCCCACAGAACAACTGACTAAAATGGAACAAAACAGCAATAAACTGATCATACATTACAAACATAACTTCAGAAAATTATGTCTATTTGCTCTACTTTGTCCGTTGATTTGTCTTGTCGTTTGCTTCGTTACCGGATTGTTGTTTCAAACTGATGATGTGCATGAGACTCACTGCCAAGTAAGTGTGCAAAATCAAAATTAAACTTTAGACTACTTTAAATAATTAAATACTTTTTAAAGGTATTTAATATAATTCCTTCGATTAGTGCGATAACGGGGATAAGCCCGCAACGATACTTTTGGAGGATGAGTGTGGCAGTCCACATTGGACCCAGGTTCATAATTGCGGCAGTTTACAGAGCATATCAAAAAAATATGATCGACCAATCGTCGCAACAGCATCTTAAGAAAGCCGCCGAAATGTGGTTGGACGTCGCGTTCTGGTTGAACACGATAGAAGCCGCGTCTCTGACTGGCGTCACGTACATTTCCAACAGGGAAAACTACCGTAAGTTTTGCAGCCGCTTAAAAAGTATATTTCAAAGTTAAAATACATTTCGAATTCAGCGATTCACGAGAAGATGTTCATCGTTTTCGTGCTGAGCAGCTTGTGTCACATGTTGGCGAACATATATGCAATAAAAAAAGTGGCAGCTTCAAGAAACGACTTGGAATCGGTCAGCGAACAAGTGAAGTACAAGAAGAAACTGTTTTTAATTTCCATTCTGAGCACTATCGGACTCGTCGGTTTCTTTTTGCAGCACAGGCTTCTCTGTCACAGAATGGGTAAGGTTTTGAATGCAATAAAGACGAATTTCAAAAATTTAATGTTTGTGTAATTTGCGTTTTGCTCCAGCGTTCAGCATGTTCGCGTTGTGCGAATACATTATAGCGACCGCGAACGTCTACTTTCACTTCACAATAATCAACGATTTTTCAGCGGAGGATATAATTATTGCGCGGGAGCTTCCCCGAAATAAAATCGAATAGTCACATTTTGGGTCACCTAAAGATAGCTAGTCAATTAAATCTTAAGGTAAACCGCAATTTTTAAAGATGGATACTCATTTTAAATAAATCTCAATTAGTATCAACTTAGTTAGTTCTTCCTCTTAATTATTTGTGATAACTTTATTTCGTTATTAGCAGGATTTTACGTAATAAAATAAGTTTGCTCAATTTTCCAAAACGGCAACTAATCAGATCTCGATGTTTTATCACCGAACCACCTAATTATTTAAATCTATACAATGATAGGACCACAAGATATTAAATTCATTGCAATTTTAAACATGTAAAGCTTAATAATGAATAAATTTTTGATTCAAATTGATGTGCTTATTCTTTGAACAGTTGCATTAAAATCTCCTGAAAGAATTTCTGTTTTATGCATTTCTAAGACAATTGGTAGTACCTATTTCTATGAGACTGATTAATTTAAACACTATTGAACTTCCATAACAATTTTTTGTGACTGTCCAAACAATAAAAGCATTTACACAATGAGGGTACTTTTTATACTTAACAAAATATGTTTAGTTTCTTTGTAGATTAGTATAAGGATATTTTATTTCTTTATATACTGTATAACCAATCATAATAATTATCTAACACGCATGTTTAGATTTTACCATTTTAAAATTGTTTATTATGTAGGTTTTATGTAAGGACTTCCACAGTAGTACATAATTTATTGAAACCTAGTCAAATGAAATGTATACATATCTATATTGTTCCAATAAACGTTAAGCAAAATTTGTGCATATTTAAAGGTAAAATTTAATTCCATTTTCTAAAATTCTATAATTTGTAATGTAACTATTTACAAACTGTTATTAAAGATAATAATGTAAAATAATTGTGCAACTTGTTGCTTTCAGCATATCACAGCTGAATATCTAACATAAATATAATTTAAAAGTGTTATCCATATTGAAAAGACCCCAAAACTATAAAAATAAATTTTATATTAACAAATAATAAATTTATATACATATTCATTTAAATAAACTTAAAGTTAAAATTTTAATTTAGTTTATACCGGAATAGTCATTTTGCTCAACCTCAACAGAAAGTCCAACAGATGCATCTGCACCTTAATCTCGATGGGAGTGGACGTCACATAGAATCCGGGCACTCCAGCTTGTTCCAAGATCTGTTGTTGATCGGAAACCTTCTGGTCCAGCTGCAGCACCAAATTCATGTCAAACTTCTTCAAATCTTCCTTCTGCCGCACCATGAACTTCTGCAGCTCCTCGATCTTTCGATCCCTGTCGTTCTCGTACGTTTTGAGTATCTCCTGTTCTTCCTGTTTTTTCATGTTTATGAACTGGAGTCGTTGTTGGTACAGGTGTTGTTCGGTCACGTTTTGGATTTCCATCAGGCCTTTGACGATTTCGAACACTGTTTCGTTCAGAAGGCAATTCGCTAAGCTCGAGAGTAATTCGTAGGGCAGTCGCATCTGGTATTTTGGTGGCAAGTCCCTTGCCATGTTTTGTAACTGCTCTAACAGAAAATAGAGCTTCTTTTGAAGCACCTCTGGGCTCTCTTCGTCCATGATTTTAACCCGCTGTAGAACTCAACCTAAGTATACTCATTAGTTGTTTGGTTCAAAATTGTAAATAAACATTTCTATAGGTTAGGATACGTCAACTATAAGTATGCGATGGCGCTATACAATTTAACCATTAAATCACAGTGATAGTACGGATGTTCGGTAATAGATGGAGATTACTAAATAGAGGTATGAAAAATGAAACATTTAACTTTAAAAAATTGGAAGTTATTTAAACACTTTAGGATTATACAAATCAATAGTAAAATTTAAAATGTCTGAACATCACAATTTTACTAGCCAAGAAAAAATAAATTCTAATTAAAAAAATTAGCTCTAGGGTCGAGGATTTCTAGTAGTTAATAATGGAAGTGTTGTTTCTGCTCTGATATTGTTATAATTTTGTAAGAAAGAATTATGTAATAAATAAACGAATTTAAATTTATAAGAAAAGCTTAATAAATGTATAGGAAAATGTTAACTGTGTATGTGAATGAGTGAATGCGCTACCGACCGACAGATGGTCGTTACATCCCTCCAGCAGACGCGTCTATTTACGTATTTTGATCGCAACGAGCAGAGGAGAGGAACGGAAGAAAACTGGCTTCGGAACGCTTACTATGCGCGTAGCGTGTGCGCGGTAGCGATCGCGTTGTCTAGATTCTTTGTACCATTCCTGGCATACCAATAACAGACTAACTCCTCATATTTACGGACGAAAATCCGTCCTAATTATCCGTAAACGCGCCGAAGAGGGCCGCATCTTCGATTTTGGTAAGTACCTAGATGTTTAAGCACGGTTTTCATACAGTTCGTGCGGTGTTTCGGGCTAAATTATCCGTTAGAATGCGAGCAATGTGTCCACAATTCCTCCAATACTTTACATACTTGTCATGCTTGTTGTTACGAACTCCCGACGATTGTCATCGTCGGCGGGCCTCGTTCCACTCGAATTTTGAATTTGAAAATAACGCAATTGCGCTACGGAAACGTGTGTGTCGGACCAAATTCAATCGGAATCGATTCCGTTTTTCCTGGTAAATGTGCACATAGTGAAATGCAAGTGGACAACGGTCGACGGTCGACGGACGACGGACGGCGGACAATCGGATCGGATGTGCCTCCAGTTGGATCATCGGGCGCCCGCAACCGACCTGACTTGACACTCTGAACAGTGCCCCAAATTTATGATTGTGTGATGTGATTTTTATTTTGTTTTAACACCCACAATTTGTTCGTTCAGTGCTCCAGGATTTGATTCTAACGGCTCCGAATAGTGCGCCACCAAAAAGGATTATTAACCCTTCACGAACTTTACTGGCATGTACTTAGGTATATTACTTGTTGTGGCACAAATTCATTTTCCCAAAAAAAAACACCCCACGAAACTGTATCAGCTCATTATTTTATTTTCTCTCATAATCATCTCGTTTATTGTGTTAATCACGTCCGTTGAATTACCTCAACCCCGAAATAATTTTGCTAATACTTTCACCAAAATGTTCGTTTAATGGTTTTTTAATTCGCGGAACCAGACGGTTTCGGTTTCGGTGACGATTTGTTTATGTCCGTCTGCGACAGTTTACCTGTAAAATACGTTTCAATGGCCGTTTTATCTATGTTTGTTCGGTGCAAACCGACAAGTGCACAATGACAACAATTCCTGAAACTTTCAGACCAACTTGTTAAATAAAAGTTCAATATGAAAAGTTGGGCGCCAATTTTCTCGTTCGTTTAATTTAAATTGTTGACAATTATAGTGATTATATGTATACATTTCGAGTAAATATAATTAAATTAATAAGAATTAACAAGTATATATTTTATAAATATCAAAAAGTTATCTAAAATATATTTTTTAACAAAAGTTGGGGCCAATATATACGAATATTTCTAATTCTGGTTCATTTTGAAGATATCATATACATTTCTATATATAATAATCAAATTAGTATGCAATAATGATTTATTTTAATTAAATATTCAAATGTTTAGTAAAATATAATTTCTAGCAAAAGTTGGGCGCCAATGCTTAATAATAATTTGTCAATTCTGGTTAACTTTATATTATAATATATTTCAAACTATCACCATTATATTATTATGTAATAATAAGTTTTCTTTAAATAAATTTTGAAATGTTTAGTAAAATATATTTTCTAACAAAAGTTGGGCGCCAATGTTCACGAATATTTCCAGTTCTGGTTGATTTTGAAGATATCACATATATTTCTATCTAATACATTCAAATTAATACGTAATAATGATTTTTGTTAAATTAATTATTCAAATATTTAGTAAAATAATTTCTAGTAAAAGTTGAGCGCTAATGCTTGCGAATATTTTCAATTCTGGTTAACTTTATATTTTTATATATTTCAAACTAACACAATATTATTATGTAATAATAAGTTTTCTTTAAATAAATATTGAATGAAATGTTTAGTAAAATATATTTTTTAACTAAAGTTGGTCGCCAATGTTCACGAATATTTCAAATTTTAGTTGATTTTAAAGGTATCACATATATTTCTATATATATCTAATACAATAAAATTATTATGTAATAATAACTTTTCTTTAGATAAATTTTGAAATGTTCTGTAAAATATAATTTCTAACAAAAGTTGGGCGCCAATATTTATGATTATTTCTAATTTTGGTTAATTTTACTGTTATCTTATATATTTCGATTCAACACATTAAAATTAATGTGTATTAACGAGCTTTCTTTGAATAAATGTTGAATTGTTTAGTAGAATATAATTCCTAGTAAAAGTTGGGCGCCCAACTTATATGTTCCAATTAGAAATTATATATCATTTTGTTTATTTGAAATTGAAATGTTTCTTTAAAATGTTAATTATTCTATGCAGTTGAAAAATAATAAATAAGATTATATATTAATAATTATTATACTTGCTTGCATATAATAATCTTGAAAACGGTTAGTTAAAGAAAAGTGAAACGAAGAATAGTTTTTATGTGTTTAAACCTTAATGTTTTTAAATTGTTAATTACGGAATATAAACAAATAGAAAATTAATATTTCGATTCAGTATAGTTAAATTAATAATTATTAATTATGAGTTTGCATTTAATATTTTTAATTACGTATACGTTTAGTAAAAGAAAATTTTCTAATAAAACATTAAAAGTTGGGCGCCAGTTTATAACTGCTAATTAAATGAATATGTAATTAAAGTTTGTTTTACCGGATTTGCTGTATTTGAATGGACAATTTCTACTTTTAAATGCTTCTTTAGCATGATTAAAATGTTTCTTTGTAAAAGTTTTCCTACTGTCATTAGTTAGACGTTAATATTATTGAAAGTTGCGTCTACATAAAGGGACTGACTAATTATTTGCTTTGCTTCATACGTTTACGATGTTTTTGTTGTAAATTTTAACAGCAACTCGAGTTTGCTGACGGTTCTGTTAACATGATTAATTCAGACGTTTTTTTAACTTTTTTACATCGATATAGTTGTCATATTATCATTGTTACTAACTTAGTTAAAGTTAAATTGATTAATTATATCTTTTTACTGATATAACAATCTATTCTTTATCATAATTTTAATTAAAATTCGATCATAAAAACTATAAGTGAAATTAATATCCCTAATTCGACTAAATCTAAAGCCTTTAAGACATTTTTAAATTGAAATCCATAAAACCGGACATAAACTCGAAGGTTGCAAACACAATAACCATATTCCACGGAGGATTAGCATCGCAACTCGCACTGGAAACTCTTGCGTTAACACAAGTTGTAATATAAAAAAATATAAAAGGACAATAAATTTTAGTTGGACGTCACGAAATGACGCAATTACGATACGAACACATATTTCCGATAAATCGGTTACGTTTTATTTTCGAATCCTGTTAATTATTCTCGAAAGATTGGTAAACAGTTTGAAGTGCATTCGGTAAAAGTTACGTACGATACTCCTTTTATATTTAGATATGTGATTTATGATGCGGACGACGCGAAATTCGCACGTTGCCAATCCAATTTAAATAATTAATCGCAATTTGAAATTTCCATCGTCGCGTATTTGTCTGGTTTTCCGAAATATTATCGGATGTTTGTTTTCGAGAAACGGCCGAACTGTTTTGTATCGTGCGGAGTCTGTTGGTTGCAAACCGAGGCGAGAAGAGTTTATTTTCAATCCGTCTAATTATATCCGAATCGACGGTGCAACTTTGCAACTCGTCGTCAGTTTTGTGGCCGTCACTGCTGTTGCACTTCGATTTAAATACGATAATACACTTTTTAAGCCGTCAGTTTTTATCTGGTTATTGTTTTAAACTGGAATTGTTCGTAGACAAAGGGCTTTTAATGTTTGTACAAAATAAAAAACGTTTAAGTTGACTATTATACCTATTTTTTATGCTTTGGAGCTTCAACAATGAATTTATATTCATTGGAATTATGAGGTGTTCTTCTTGAACCACCAAATACAAATTGTAAGAGCCCTCAAAATATTATTGAGTTCGAAATCAAACCTCGACACTCACTCGGCACATGCATCCATTAGCGATCGTCTTTTTTCCATGAACAATGTGGTTCAGCCGTTTCGGAAAAAGATCCAGACAATACCGTGGCCAGAATCTCAGACGATCGGACGAATCAGACGATCAGGCTCGTGGAGTATGCCGTTCGGTCGGCATTCCACCTGATGAATTATTTCGGATTGTTTCGCGGCCATTTATAAAATAGTGCACCGGTCAATTCGGTAAAAACGGCGCGACTCAAGAATAACATTCCTATTAAACAACGGACGAACATAAATCGGAGACCAAACAAAACCGAACCCGATTTATTTCGACACTCTTATTGGGAATTTTTAAAGTATGCTTTTACTGTGTGCTTTTTCTTGTTGGTTTTTAGCAAATCACAAATATAGGCAAAGGTTTCCTCTATAGAAATATCAATTTATAACGAACGTAACCCAGACTAATTATGTGTACAAATAAATTGTTCAATGCGACTTAGAAATCGGTATAAATTTACAGTGATCGCATTTAACACAGTGTTGTTTTTCAATTTCATTATCTAACTAAAAATTAGCTAATTAGTTTTAACGATTATCCAGTGCGGAGATAATTATTATAATTAATATTAGCTACTTGTCTATATATAATAATAGAAAGTGAATTGTTTGTATATACAGGAGTAGTTTTAACGTTTACATTTAATATTTTTTCTTAATTTTAAAATATAATTGTATATATTACGTTCATCATCATAAAAAAAGATAACATCAACGTCCGATAAACCGGTTATCAGTAATATTAATAAAAATTATCGCACAATTGTAACGATTAGAGAAATTATCTGTCGATGCATTGTCAGCATCCACACAAATAAATTATTATATACCAATAAACATTGACGTCAAATTTGATCATTCGGCTTAGTAATTTATAAATCCAGTTGGCAATATACAAGTGGGTTTAAAAGACAACCGGACAATGAAAACAATGCCGGACGATAATTTTCAATCGACTTACCGATACGTATTTATTACGGACGCACGTTTCGATTTATCGCGGAAAAAATCGTGAATCACCCCGATATATTAGATTTTATTGTCACTATATTTTTGTCAATAATTTTTTTTGTTTTAATAACGTCAGATAGATATGTTTTTATGTATTTTATTTACAATAGAAATGTTTAATATATTTTAGATAAATATTTTTATAAATTTTATTATCTTATTTTATTATATATATATATTACATATAAATATTTTTCTTGAAATTTAAATTGGTACAAATATCTCAAATATTAAAGATACTGTTTTTTTTATTAGAATTTAGATAAATATTTTAATAACTTTATTTTTTATATATTTAATAAATTTTTAATTGTTTCGTATTTTATTTAATATTTAAATATTTTTTTCGAATATTAAAAATAATATTTTTTATTATTTTGTTTTATTTTATAAATTTTAATAAATATTGTATTTTTCTTTATATTTTGTAGATTTTATTATTTTATTTTATATATTTAATAAATTTCGTATTTTTTCGTATTTTATTTAGTAATCAATGCAAGTATGAAATTTATATTTGTAAAAATATTCAAAATAATGATTTCAAAGTTTTGCGAACATTGAAAACAATATTTTTATTAGATTTCAATCAAAATATAAAATTTAAATTTATGAAAAAAAGTATTTCTAATATAAAACACATTACTTTTTTATTAGAATTTAGAAGAATATTCTTATAAATTTTATTATTATAATTTATTATATATAGTTTAATATATATTTTTTAAATAAATATATTATATACAAATATTTTTCTTCATATATCATTTGGAAATCAATGAAATTATGAAATTTAAATTGTTACACATATCTTAAATGAATATTTCAGGGCATTTCAAATATTGAATATAATGTTTTTATTAAAATTTAGATAAATATTTTAATAATTTTATTTTTTATATATTTAAATAATGATTTTAAAATTCTGTTGAACATTAAAAATAATATTTTTTGTTATATTTTAAATGCAACTTTTTCAATTTTATTATTTTGTTTTATTTTATAAATTTTAATAAACATCGTATTTTTCTTTATATTTTATAAATTTTATTATTTTATTTTATACATTTAATAAATTTCGTATTTTTTCTATTTAGTAATCAACGAAATTATGATATTTAATATCCAAAATAATGATTTAAATGTTTTACGAACATTGAAAACAATATTTTTATTAGATTTTAAGGAAATATTTTTATAAAATTTTATTACTTCATTTTATTTTAAATGTTTTAAAATTATGTCAGACATTGAAAACAGTATTTTTTATGATATTTGAGATAAATGTCTCTACAAATTTTTGTAATTTATTTAATATATTTAATATATTTTAGTATATACATAATTCAGAAATCAATGAAATTATGAAATTTAAATTAGTAAAAATATCCAATAGTATTTCGAATATTCGAACTTTTTTAAAACAAGCATAGAGAAGAACAGAGATTTTCGTTAGAAAAATTTTAAAATATCATTAACATTTCATTTTATTTTTTATATTAGAAATAATTTGATTAGTTTTTAGATCGATTTTGTACATTGTTATTGGATATATTTACAATTTTTCATTCATTATGAGATATACATCTCTTTTTGGGATGGCTGCCATTTCTACTAGATGTTCCCTCATTTAGTCTTCCACTGCATTGTTTGTCTTCCTATTGTAAACGAAGGAGCATACTCCATCAGAGTAGAATCCAACTCGTTTTTTATCTTGGTTGGTTTGAAACCTTTGAAATGGAAGTATTGAATCACACGATGAACAAGTTTTCTCTATGTTTACAAATTTCAGAAGCATCTTGAAACCTGAAACTTCATCAAAGTAATTAAAAAATAAAGTGACCACTACCTGCCTCTTACACTCTGAGGATTTATACGTTCTTGCTACTTTATTTTTAACTGAGGAAAACTGGAAAATTTTATCTAAAACATTTTTGTATCTCCCATAACAAAGTACATAATGGGGGATGGAAATGTATCGAATAACCCCGGGAAAAAATACACGAGACATTTCCACGATGGAAAAGTCGGATGTTCGCAATCGGATTTATAATAGACCGGCCTCGGGTTTTCTGGAGGTTATCGTGCGTCACCGTTCCGAAAATAAACGCTCGCAGGTTTCGTGTGCCGCTGATTCTCTAGTCGGTTGAACCGGGAGCGGCTCTAACGGTAAACCGTCTGCATCTCCTTTCCATCTCTTCGGATGCTGTTCCACATGGACCGCGAATCGTACGCAGGTGTTTTTCCTCGAATGTGGAACAATGGTGATTTCGACACTTCTTATCGCTGTGACTAAGCGCTCGTCGGACTCTATCAATTTTTAAAAATGATGTCATACTCCCGACGAAAAATAAACGCGATTAACTATTGTTTTAGATAACGTACGATAAGTCTGGTTGGGATACTAATAATAACCTAATACGGATTTGATGTAATTTAAGGGCCAGTGATGGAACTGCAATTAATTCTGTTCGTATCTCAATTATTTTAATGAAGGATATTCGCAATCGGATTTATCGTGAATCATACTGCGCCAATTACCACTTAATTGTTAGATTCGAAAAGGTAACTGTTGAACCCCGTAATTACTTCCTCGACGCGATTCCAGAATGTTGCCGCTTCACAATTTTTCATTTCACTCTTTAAATTACTCAATCGTCGAATGGCAAAAAGCAAAGCGACTTTTAATTCGCAATATCCGTTTCACGTAAACAAACGCATTGGCCACTTGGAAATTGAAATTGGAACAATTGTTATTATCATCAATATTTTAGAGTGTTGTTGTCGCATTTTGGCCTTCGAAAATGGAAAGAAACGAACAATCTTTAACGTAATGCAGTAAGACAGTTTTACAAACAAGGTGAATTGATATATGGAATAAACTATTCCACACCTACATATAAATTAACAATGAAATATGACCTTGTTCAAACAGTTGATTGGTTTTTAAAGGCAATGTTGTGAACAAAACCATTTCTAATTTACATTTGATTCACATAAACACTTTTCAATCAATTATTTTTTGCTCTTTATCTCCTAGATATTTAGTTTTTTACCGAGTGTTTGGAAACTAAAGTAAAATATTTAAGGAAGATTTTTTGATTTATTAAAAAATTATTTTTTTTATAATAGCATTTTAGATATTTTAGTAAAACTCAGCCAGATGTATTTTTGATATACAACTTGTTGTATTTCTTAAAGTGGCGTTCGTGTAGAATTTGGGCCAAATATTTTCTTGGAACAAAAAATTTATTCTTATTCACTTCTGATCAAATTTTACTTCTACTCATGGTTACACCATTGAAAGAAATAAAAGAAAATATTGAAATATTGTGTATTTGAAAATGCCTTTTGATGCAGTGATATCGTATACAGAGTGCTCCATCTTAAAACTTCATTAGAAGTTTATGGAGTATTAATTTCAAATCGATACTTCTTTCAGTTTAGCTTTAAGGAACGATGTCGGGCATAGAAATAAATTATAAAACCAATTGTATTGAATATAGGGTTTGGTTGCTTTACTTATGAACCCTGTCTGAAATAAAATGTTATATAAAAACTACGTAAATAGTATAGTAGATATCCGTATATAAATTGAGGTACGAAATGTTTATTACACTTTTTAATTATAAAACTAATTTAAATTAAAAAGAATGGTTCTTTTAATAATATGATTATGTTTTTTTTTTTAATTTGTTGCTCTACATATGAGCGATAGTGTATGTCCAAAAAGTTTTTATTTTGAGATATAGGGCGGTAAAATTTATATTATTTTTTATATTTGTGATATTACTCTGGATATTTTAATGAAATTTGGTACAATAATCAAGAAGTATTTTCTGATGTGCAATATTTATTTTTCCCATTAATTGACCTAAATATTTTTATAGAAAAATATGGTACACCATTACTTTTTCTCTTTCAAACATTACTTTTATGTTAATATTTAAGCAAATTTGATCTCTTGATAATTTTCTGTATAATTTCGTCAATATTATATATTTTATATTAATGATATTGAAAAGTATACGAACTAATAAATTTGTTAACATAAAATTTCTAATGCTTCACCAAACAATTTGTATAATAGATAATATTGAAAATTAAGATAAAAACGGATCGACTTAGTAGTCGTAATTGGGCGTATGATGCGGCGTGAAAGTGTGCGAGCAAAGAAGGAGCAAAGAAACCGACCATCAACATCAACAACATCAACAGGTTGTTTTATACACGCAGTCGATCATCTCGGTCTCCGTTTTTAAGTTGGCCGAGCCGAGAGACCCGAGAGCCCGAGTGTCGAGCCTGCAAGAACTAGTTTTGCAGGTTTATTCACTCGATTGTGTAAATGTCAGCAAAGGTTAATCGGGAGTTTATTGATGATAATGCTCCGCGGGATTTTCATGAGACGCATTTCGCTACCGGATTATTCCTCCTCTTTTCTTTTCTCGTCGCGTAAAATTCCTATTTTATTATAATTAAAAACGGTTATTTCGGAATATACAAATAAACATTTCCGATTATTTTTCATTGGACCACATAATCAACTGCAAGTTTAATTTAATTCATTTAAAATTCTCGGCATTTTTATATACATTTTAATGGTAGAGAATTTTGAAACGACGTATTTAAATACAAAGGTAATAAACGTTTTGAAACTGGTAGAATTTTAAGAAGTATTAAGTTTTGTCGACATAAAAAGGCGTATAATTACCTTATCAAAAATCTTGAAAATTGTTTAAAACGAAAATTGCTTCATCATTTTAATGGAGAAAATCTTGATTGAAGAGGTGAAAGATTAAATAAATTTTCTAAGGAACTAAACAGTCAAATTGTATAATATGTAATATAAAATATAAACTTTCACATTCAATTAAAATTTTACTACGCGTCGTAAAAAAATGTTAGTAATTCCCTGAATTTTAATACATAAAAACGGTCGCAAAGTATTTTAACTGTTCCGTAAAGTGTGGTCCATAAACGACGACCGCGGCGACGACGATGTCGATCTTAATCCGCGAACGGACACGTGGAAACGGTAGGTGTGTAACGAGGAGCCGAATCCGGTTGGTTTTCCCACGGGCGGCGACTACAAAAGCCCCAGGCTCCATCTCTACCTTCGTACCGAACCTATTAATTGGCCAATAAACGCGAGACGGAGGCAAACAAATCAACGGACCATTAGGACGATGGGTCGTTATCGTTGACGATCTTCGAGGTGCATTATGGTCGGGTACGAGTATTTCCCAAAAATCTGATAAGCGATTCGGTGCGCTTCTTCGATTATTGTGTCAAGTGGAACTGGCCCTTTACCCTCTTTAGGTTTAATTGCGGATTGACGACGTTCAGTTCGTAATTTATATTTTTTTCAAACTGAAATATGTTGTTTCATAAGAAATTTATTTGGGACCAAATTTATTTTTGGTTTAAAAAAATCCTTTTTCAAACCAGCATATTTTTATTATATTGTAATCGGAATTCATGAAAATTGTTTATAATTTTTAATTAACGAATTTCAATTAATAACTTAAATAAAATTCTTCTATTAAATTATAAATATCAAAATGATCCATCGATAAATGGAGATTTCTTGATGAGTAACACGATTCTTTAATATTACATTATTATTATTAATATTTTCAATTCTGATTATAATTTATTAATGGATTTTGAGTCTTTTCGTTAGTTAAACGAAAATGTCAATTATATATATGTCAACTTTTTAGTGATTGGATATTTTAAAATTTCTCAATAAGTTACTTGATTACAAATTTTGAAATTCTATATGTAATGCCAAATAAAATATAATATTATAATATCATGTCCTATATCTACATCAAATATTATTTTAAGTTATTAATTTTTTTACAAAAATTTTGACAGATTATAATGGTACCAATATATAGAATGTTGGTTATTTACGTTTAATTTTGTGCTTTGTCAAAATGTAAAAATAATGCTTATTTTGAAATGTGTACTGATGGTAGTGTGCCAATTTAATTGTATTAAATTATTTTTTAATTTATTTTTTTATAATTAAATTGTAAATAGTACATAGTATTGGAATATGAGAGATATTCATCATTTTTAATAAAACTTCAGTTAATATTCATTTTATGTATAGAGAATACGTAGACAAATAGAAATAATAATTATTTTAATAGTATATCAAATATATTGATGTTAAGATGCCTAAAAATTGAAGGTAAACACCCTGTATAAAATTAAAAACTACTAATAGTGGCTTCTTATAGGATGGATCAAAAATGAATTATAAAGCATCAAAATTTGTGGTTTTACAGACATTTTAGTTGGACAATCAATCTGTCTAATTTTTAGAAAAAAATTAATAAATTCAAAAACTTTTGATTTTAGGTATAGGACATGGTATTCATTTTATTTACAATTACATGTAGAATTTAAAAATTCAAAAATATACAGGGACAAACCAGAAATAAAATTTTATTCCAAATAAATTAGGAAAGTACTTCAGTCAAGGTTGAAAAAAGTACTAACAGTGAATCCTCATAGGATGCTGCAAAAATGAATTTTAAAGCATCAAAATTTGTGGCTTTTAGTTGGACAATCAATGTCAAAATTATTGGAAAAAAATTAATAAACTCAAAAACTTTTGAATTTAGATATAGGACATGATAGTTATTTTATTTACAATTACATGTAGAATTTAAAAATCCAAAAATATACAGGAACAAACCGGAAATGACATTTTATTCCAAATAAATTAGGAAAGTAGTTCAATTAAACTTATAATTGCCATAAAAATGTGCAAATTTTGTTAACTTTAAACGTTAATAACTTTTATTTCATTTGTGGACATACACAAAACATTTACTTTTAAAGTAAGTTTTCCTGTAAATATTTTGAATATACTTTAGTTTATTTTTATTATAAAGTGTCGGGTATAATATAAACATTTTATGAGAAAAGGCACAGTTCGCTTTAAAAAATCATAATTTGGAAAAGAAAACCATTTACTGGTTGATTACATTATCATATTTTACAATTTATAAGGTATTTCAAAAGTAACATTCAATTTTTAAAGGGTTGATGGTTTCATTTTAAGAAAACACTTCATATAAAAGTATTTCCTAAACATAAACCCTAAATATTTTTTATAATATATAGAGTAATTCACATAACTTATTCATTAAAAGTTTGTGGAGAATGGAAAGAGATATTTTTATAAATTTCAAAATTTTTGAAAATGGGTAATTTATAATCTATTGGGTTTAGTTATAGTTATTTTATTCGCAATTACATGTAGAATTTAAAAACCAAAATATACAGGGTGTTCCATTGAAAATAATAAAGTTTATGTCATTTTGTTCAAAGTAAATTAGAAAAGTAGTCAATTAAAGTTTTAATTGTCATAAAAATTTCAAACAATATCTTTTTCCATTCTCCAAAAACTTCTGAATAACTTATGTGTATTATATATGTATATATAAAATATAATTAAGAATAAAAATTAGTAAATTTTTATTTATATTACGTAAGAGGCAGTTGATCAAAATCAGTATCTGTATCGACCCGTTTGAAATGATGATCAGTGGATAAAACCGTAAAATGTTCACATCGAATCGACCAAACCGAGCGTACACAATTTAGATGAACCGTTCATGAGTCACCGGATTAATTGTAATTCACCGCGCGCAATTTTCATTTTGTCAACACCCGTTACTTATGATTATTACTATTATTACAGCAACGGCGAACCAGTGAAAGGTGGATAAGAGTTGTAAATAAACAAAACTCACAAACGATATTCTACTAGAAAGCTGAATTACCATTGCCATAAAGTTTTTACAACAAAAAAATAATCATTTTAACGTGTTAATTGAAGTTTCCTTGAATAATCCGTTTATTAATTGCATCGGCGTTTGTATAACGTTGCAACAATTAACTTTACCACTTCCCATTTGGACCAGTTTCGTTTGTTGCCTTTGGAAAAATGTCCATTGATGATGGGCAACAACTGCTACGGGTGATTGACGTCTAATTATAAGTTGCATTGTCCATCTGCATTCCGAAATCCAGACGAATGATTAGAATTATTGGGAAAAATGCATTTCAAACATATTTTGTTGACGTCACAAAGGGTTAAAGCACTCCAAACATTTTTTCAGTGGACAACAGACAAGAAAATTAACATTTCACGGTGAAACTAAAAGGTAATTAATGATTTTTTTTAAAAAATATGCATAAAACAGTATTAGAAACATTTTTTAAAGTTTGCTTTAAATTAATCTTAAATTGAGATTGTGGAACTGATATAAATAAATGACCATCAATAACACACACTCAATAGATTGAAGCCAGCAAACAAATCGTTTAGAAACAAATTTTACCTTGAAATAATCATTTCATAATCCGATATTACCGAGCAATAAACTTTTCGCCGTTTAAAAACAGCCTTTGAAATTACGACCGGTTAATTAGTAAATTTCCACACCATTAAAGTTATCCCAATTACCCGAAAACGACCGACTTTTAATGTCAAACGGTAATTGTATTTAAATTGTGGCCGTTTCAACTCGAAAAGTTCACTTACAACGTACGTTGCGTTTGCGATTAGACACGATACGCACAAAATAATTCCACGTTTGATTCAGACGTCGATTTGTAAAAATTAAACGGCCGCGCTGAATTTAAATTGCGCCCGATGGCATAAACGAGCCGTTGAACTTGTCTACCTGAAAATGATTCGCACAATTGCGGGAAACGTCGCGACGCCAAAGATCCGGCGCCAGACGGTGGAAACCGAAACGTCGTGAACGGATGCTTTGGAGTCGAGAGCAAAATATTATTGTAAGAATTACTCGGGTACCGTTAACGTGATTTTATTGGTCGTTTGACGTTATTAGGTAATACGGCTTAATGGTCGCCATTAACTGCAGCCATTTTCTTGACGGGAATCGACTTTCGTTCTGGGAAAAAGATCCAATCGAAAAATTTAGTCATCTTATGTATGTATGTAATAATATCGTTAACATTTTAATTGTGGCATTGGTCAATTTTAAGAGTAAAATGTTGTGTCTTAATTGTTTAACATTTTTTAAATTAAATCGAAAAATGTACCGTGCGTTTCATAACACAATCACTATTCAAACTGCTGATTTTCCATAACGTTTACATTAACCGAATTAGCATCATTTTACATATTTTAATAATTAACGAATGTGAGAATCGTCTGTATGATTTCAAACTTTCCTCATCGACCGAATAATATGTTAATATAAAGTAATCAGTTTATGTTTGTTTTAACAGTTACTGCAGCTTAAATACTAATTAAACTAAATTAATTTTCTTTGTTTCACTTGTCGAATATTAATTTTATGTCCTATTTTTCTTTATATTAATATTTTACTTTAGAAAACAACAATACCGACATGTGTTGTGTAAGATTGTTCTATGAGAACAAAGGGAATTCTTCGTTTGGGACTGTATAATAATAATAATAATAATAATAATAATAATAATAATAATAATAATAATAATAATAATAATTAATAATGCAGTTTGTAACCGAGTGTTAGTGTTAAGTTAGAGATGTGACTATTTATATACAATGGGTCATTCGCTTGACTTAATAATAACATCTGAAAATCTAATTATCTCTATTCTGAAATCTATTTCTAATATGAATAATATTAAAATGAATTTGTCTATACAGGATATTTAAAAAATAAGATAAAATGTTCAATAATTCTTGGACTCATTTTAAGATTAAATTTAATATAGATGTAAATTTTGACATACAAGGTGGTAAAGTTTAGAATTATTATAAAATGTGTTTTTACAATTATGAGTACTGTTTTTAATAGATTTTGAGCTTTTCGATTAGTTGAATGGAAATTTCAAGTCTATAAATTTTTGGTGATTAGATATTTTAGTATCTTTAAACACTGGGAATGTGGATATCTTAAAATTTCTCAAAAAAATTGCTTGAATAAATCAGAATAAATTTGGTTAACTTCAAATGTTAACAAGATTTTTGTTTTAAATGCACCTGTGGTCATACATATGCCCGTACAAAAAACCTTGCACTTTTAATGTAAAATGTTGAGTACATACATTTTATGAGAAAAAGCACAATTTGCTAAAAAAACTTAATTTAGAATAAAAATTTATTTGCCAGTTTTCAAAATATTAATAAAATACTTTTTTATAATATACAGGGTGGTTCACTTAACTTATTCATTAGAAGTTAATAGAGAATTAATAGAATGATGTTGGGTTTGTAATTTGACTTGAACTATTTTTAATAATTTATGTTCCAAGATTAAAAAACGTTAATAACGAACACTCTGTATAAAGTTTAGGAGTACTAATAATGGTTTCTTATAGGATTGCCCTTGGTTAGTACGTGTACCAAAAATGAACCTTTCTGTAACAAAATTGATGGGTTTACAGACATTTTAGCGAATCCAGAAACGAAATTTTGTTCAAAATAAATTAGAAAGTTAGTTTAATTCAAGTTGCAATTGCTATAACAATTTCAAATTATTACATTTTTCCGTTGTCCATAAACTTCTAATGAATAATAAGTAAGTGAATCACTCAATTTATGATGCCACTCTGGATAATTTAAAGAAAAACATGTTAAGCCAATGTTTGTTCTCGTAAAATAAATTATTTTTAAAATTCTTATTCATTTCTGAGCAAATTTGATCCCTTGATATTTTTTTCAAAAACGAGTTTCAAGTAAAAAATGAGATCATATGATTGTACCATAAAAATTGTAAGTGTTTTAAAAGTAAGATAAAATATTTGAAGTAGTGTAATAGCGCCTTTTAAAAATATAGAACAACCACCTTGTGTCTCAAAATTTAAAATGTTTAGAACATATTTTCATATGAAATTATTTCCTTAAAATAAACACAAAAAATCACCCCTTAAATATTATATTTTACTTTCGAAACATCCTGAATTACACTGCTCCATTAAACTTTATTTTTGAAATTGAAAATTCTACATGTAACTGTATTTATTGCAATTTCCAAAGAAAACATCATATTAGGACTACAATTTAATTTGATTAGAGTCGACCGTAATTTTTTAGTCGCTTGAACAATTTAATTTGTTCAGGAATTTGTGTAATGTCTAGAAAATCCGTTGCGATTCATATTTTACTATGGAACCGACAACGACACAATGTTTTCATGTTTTTCACATTTCCAAGTATTCCGCACATTTCTGTTCTGTTCGAGAAGGCGAGTTTTTAGTCCGACGAAATTGCTTATTCGCTGATTAAATCGTGGATTATTAAACAGAAAAGAAAGTAAATCGCAACGGTTGTTTATTACGTTAATATATTTATTAAAACGGTAATGTTTTAACTTCCTTTGTCTCGATTTCAAGCGTTATTAATTTTTTCGTTTCTTTTCTAGGTGAGTACAGTCATATCCACTTCGGCTTTGGTGTAGGTAAGAAAGTGCGTTGAATTATTTTCCAATACCACACAATAACATTACTTCACAGCTATTTTTATCAGCAACATTTTCCATTGAAGTTATTAATAAAACTGAATCCATTAAATCGTTCGTTCATTGATGCTTCGAAACAACTTACTACGATCATTCTTATTAATATCTTTTTCCGTCTAATTGGTTGTTATCACTTAATTCACTTAATGTGAACGATTTACTGAAGTTATATTTAGGTTTTTAATCTATTCGTAAGAAGCACACACTGTGTTTATCAATTTTTGCCTCACAAAAGGCATCGGGGTTGGAAATATGTTGAGGGAGGCGAATAGTGACATCATTGTGCCTCGGATTCTGGTTTCATTGAGAATCGTCGAAATTGGCTACTTGTTGCGTTGCCGCTTCTTAGTTAAGCGTCCGCTTTATTTTTGCCGTTAACCTTTTGAATCGCTTTTTATGTGTGTATCGGAAATTAAATAATAATTTATTTTTGCCGGTTTTATTCGTGCGAATTACGACAATAAACCGTTCTATGGCATTTAATTTAAAGAGGTTCTAAAGCATTTATAGTTTTAGAACAAGGATGAATTTTATTATTTTAATAATACCATTACATTCAATTCGGTCCTTTTTCGTCCCTCCATAAAACAGAAATAAAAAGGCGCAAGGGGAACAGATTTGTCTGTGGTGCGGCATTCCGTAGGGCAGCTCTTCAAAAGCGTCCAACGTTTGGTACGTCCGTAAAAAATTACACGACCATCCATCGAATCGCCCTTTGATGCTCCTCCGTTTGATCCCTCGAACGCGTCAATTCTTCCTGCAAAACAAAAAAAAACGGACGAGACCTGGATGTCGTCGTCCGTTTCAATTTTGAGAAGGCGACGCACGTCCACAGCGTCGGGGCGCCGTAATGACACAATAAATAAGGCCGGCGGAAATTAATTTCGTGTAATTTTTATGGAGGCGGTGGCGGCGGCGGCGACGGTGATTTACCGTCCCCCCGGCCGTAATAAATGTCGCGCGACTTTTAGCGACTTGATCAGTTTGCGAAAGAATTTCGAATTGAGTCGGGCGGGGGCGGGCGTCGCTACGCTTTTTCTGCCCCCGGCTAAATTTCGAGGCGACGCTAATGAAATAATACACCGAAAGAAACACTCGGGAGATTTACGGGGGCCGTTTTATTGTTTAGTATTAACCAGCGAAATTAAACGGGCTCTTTCAATAAATTTACATGTTTTCGAGTTTTGGACGTGTATTCTCGGATGACGATTATGTGTCGCCCAGTCGTTTGGGCGTAGTCGCGTCTGATGGAACAATGATGGGCATGGACCGAAGGGCTGGTAGGCGACGGATTCGGGGGCGGCGGAACCAGACAGTGTGGGCACCCGTCAAACCTTATTTTCTTTAGATAAACGTACGCC
Source organism: Aethina tumida (assembly GCF_024364675.1). Taxonomy (NCBI): domain Eukaryota; kingdom Metazoa; phylum Arthropoda; class Insecta; order Coleoptera; family Nitidulidae; genus Aethina; species Aethina tumida. Next base: position 12,710,006 of record NC_065437.1, on the reverse strand, counting down.
ATTCGCGCCTTTTGTGTTTGTCGGAATTTATCAGTTATTGTTTATTGTTACGGGTTTGAATTGATGGAATTGAAATGTGAATTGACGAGGGTTTAAGTTAAATTGATGGGAGGCGCAACGTCGACTACTTCATTTTTGTTTTCAGGGTTGTGGAATTCGACAAAGGAATTCCATATGACTGAAGAATAATTAAATATGTAGTAACATTGTTGGAAAGAAGTCCACAGAAAAACATACGTAAAAATTGTACAAAACACTGAAAACTACGAGATATTTTAAGTAATTAAATGATAACCAATATTAAAATTCAATTATATTGACACGTCCTACCACGAAACAAAAACAAAATTAAATATTTTTAAAAACAAGTGTAGTAAATTAAACACCATGAATTGTGGTTATTTTAATATTATTTTTGTGAAATAGAGTTTCTCTGTAATTAGTTGTGTTTTCTCTAACTGTTGTTTTAACCAAGGATAACATAAGTTGATTAAATACAGTTCTTTTTGGTTGAGCGAGGTGAATCAACTATTTTGTAGAAATTTTTTGAAGCCCTGATTAGGGGTTGTCAATTCCTTTAGACATAGATTCAAAGAAAAAATAAAATATTCAAATGTGATTTTAATATTTTTCATAAAAAATTATAAAATTTAATTTTTTGCAAGGATAAATAATGTAATTAGTCTAGCTAAGGGAAGTTTGAAATAGCATAAGAATATTCAATTTAATGTGAAACATTTGGTACTTGAGATAAAGAAGATAGAAGTTTAGCAAAATAATTTTTCATTTTCATTTAACTTAACTGATTTGTGAAATAGATATTTAATGACTGGAGTTTCCCTATAATCAATAGTTTTCTTCTAATTGTTGTGTTCCTTGTTTTAACCAAGGATAAGCATAAGTTGCTGAAATATAGTTCTTTTGAACTGGGCAACGTTGAACGAGCTGGGGCCTAACATAAACAATCTAGTAAAAATATCCAGAAACCTTGATTTGGATCTGTATAATTCCTTTACCTAATATTGATAATAAAACTAACAAACTTTGACTTGAGAAGGAGGTGATTAAAGAGGTCTATAGTTAAATATTGGTTTATAGCAGCTATTCACTTACATAAAAACAATAAATAATAAATATTTGGAATACATGATTTTCTAATATTGTAGTTCATAAAAGCATTCATTAATGGACAAATAGACTGTAAAAATAAGATCGATTGATTAAGATAATCGATTTGACAAGCCACGTATCTTATTTATAAGTTACCATTTCTGATTTAAAACAAAATTGTTGAAAAAAAAAACGATATTATGTCATCTAATAAAACCATTCAGATAAGTCACTGATATGACTTAAGATATGTCAGTCAGTAAACTGACGACACGAACATCAACACATTGGTCGAACGCCACAAAAAATAATGACGAAAAATTGACCGGCGATGGGGTTGAACGGCGCGATAGTGTTCTGCACCATCTTCTTAGGCATGGTGGGCCTCTGCATCATCGGCCTGTCGGTCGTGGTGCGCGACCGCTTCTCGGACAACTGGAAAGTCAACCCGCACGTGTACATGGCGGCGGGCGCTCTTCTCACCTCCCTCACGTTCATCGGCGTGATCGGCGCCACCTCCGAGCCCATGAAGAACATCTATCTGTTCGGCGTGGTCGTGGCCTTCGTGCTCCTGTTCTACGGTACGACGACGCTGTTCGTCGTCAAAATCAACGCGAAAACGATCAGGAACAACATGCACGTGATGTTCGAAAAGTACAGATCAACTCCGAACGACCTGGTGTCGAGGATTGTGTGCAACGTGCAGAAGAAGTACCGGTGTTGCGGCCTGGACGGGCACCTCGATTTTTTCCAGGAGGACGGCTCGCTGATTAAAAGGGGGTACAAATTCGTGGCCGATTGTTGCTGTCCGACCCAACCGTGCGATATCGCGAATGTTTATCCGAAGGGGTGCGTCAATATGAAGCTGGAATACCTGAGTCATGGGCGTTATATGCTCGACGTAGTGCCCGTCATTATGCTCTTGGTTATCATTATTTTTTGGATGCACATCTATTTCCAAGAACCCGTCGACACTGAATATAATCGCAAATACTTTTTTTAATATCTTAGTTATACAACTTTCAACTACCTATATTTATCTTATACACTTAAATGCTTTTGCAAAAATAAATAAAAATAAAAGAGTTTATTTTAATATACGCAATTACGTTAAGACATAGATAAAATGAATTTTAAGTTGGTTGTCGGAAAAGAGTTGCAACCGATATTATATGTGGTAATAGCTTGGCTGCAACACGAACACTCGGCCATTATCCTTGTAAATAGTGATCTCGGAATATTAATGAACGGCCTGTTTACAATCTTCCTACCACAGGTTAAGCTGTCGTGCGTTTCTTCTGTTTTTGTTTTTGCTTTTTACTTTTTGTTTTCTTTTTATATGGGATGATGATGATGATGTCAGTACTACTTTTGTATTGCTTTCATGTATTACCATTTTTCACCACCTGTGTGGCCAAAATTTGAGAGTATTTAGAACGATTCCAATATTGAAGAAAATCTAAATAAGTTTCTCCTGTAGAAAATAAAACCCCTCAAATTTCAAAAAATATTTTATTCTTATATTTTAGTATTCTTTGGTCCAATCGTATTAAAATTTGGTATTATCTTAAAGTACACACATACATTCAAATGAAATAAACATTTTCCATTTTACAGTGGCGTAGATTCTGGTTGGGTTCTGGTTTTCTCGCCCTATTTTCTACGCCACTGAATATTTTTTAAAACTATTAAAGTCTTCATTTATTTGGACAATTTGGAAGAAAAATATTGCTGTTGATTAATTTTTCTTCAAACATTAAAAGTAAAACGTCAAAAGTATCTATTTTCTTCTAAATTGAGCAAAGAATATTAAAAAATTAGTATTTTTAAAAAATATTCAGTGGCAATGAAAATAGGTTGAGAAAAAGAGGATCATATTTTAAGACTGGACCAAAGGATGCGGAAATATCACCGTGTATATTTATTTTTATACTTTTAGTTAATGAATTTCTCAAACAAACTCATACATTATTTTAGTATAATTTTAGCATATACTAAACAATTTTTCAATTTGAATTTCAGTCTTCTTGTGCAATTTAAATATATTTCGAACATTTACAAACCAAATTTAAAATTCTTAATATTCATAAGTTCATCCTATGTTCTTTCACAACAAAACCTCTTTTCAGTAACGGTATAAATAAATGGCTAAAGTTGTGTGTGTGTGTGTGTGTGTGTGTTTAATAATAACAACCTTATAAATATACATAGTGATGCACAGAAAACACTTGTGACTTGTGCCCAGTTCCTGAACATTTAATAGAATTTAAATAGATGTAGTTGGGCAATTAGAACAAGATGCACTGCAAACTAATTTACATTGAATGGCCATTAAAAGCTCGACGTGTTAATTTAAATTCGTATGATTTAAAGAGCAACGATTAGAATAAATTTTAATTACAAATCGGTACGACAACATGGTCGTTTTGTTTGGGTGAGTGTGTCACATTTTGTTTTATCTAGTAGGTTTCTTATTAGCATATACTAGACTATTGAAAATGTCACAGGTCACACACACACACACACACACACACACACACCAACAAGAGTTTTTCACACGTCGCTCGTGGAACGCAAAGGCCGAAATACTTTCGGCAGATCAAAGTAGGAGCGAGCGAGTCGTATTAAAAGGCCGGGAGATTTCCTAGGAATTCAGAATACTTGTTCTAGATAAGGACGTTGCGTCGCTCTCCGCTTCTCAGATCCTTTATTTTGATAAACGACCCGCTGACTAACTGGTTTCTGGTCATTTTTCCACTCGTGATTTATGACAGCCTCCAGTTTTACGGTGAAAGAAAAAAATAAATGTTAATTAATTTCGTGTCATTGGCTGCGACGAGATTTCGTGTCTCAAACGACAGATGTTTTATTTTTTATTGATGGTTCGGAAAAAATGCCGGACAAGATCTAATCTCGGGCCGCATTGGGGTCATGTGTTCGTGTACAGGATCAAACACAAAGGATAATTCTACATTTGTTTCCATTCTAACGAGGAATTAATGTGCAGCTGAACCTTTTTAATGCAGAACGATTTAAAGAAATTTAATAAAAATTTAAGTAGTAATAGTAATATTAAAATGTGGTAGATTTGATTAAAGATAATTTTTCATGCAAAGGACAAATACATATACCAAAATTTTAAAGAAAAAATAAATTTTTTAGAATTATTTTTAATATTTCTTATAAAAATTCACAAAATTTATCCAGATTAAACAATATGAAGTACCGGTGGGTATTAAGACCTGGATAGAGGAAATTAAAATATAATGAAAATAATTATAAAAATGAACGTATATTGGCAAGTTCTAACATAAACGAATGCAAAATTAAACATATTTAAAAACTTTATTAATTAAACCTTTCGTGCTTGAATCTTACAAATGTAGCAAATTAATTCAAAGTTCTTAAAAGACCATGAACTGAATTTGACGTTTTCATTTTACTTTAGATTATTTATTTTTAAATTTCAGAATTATTTGAGGTGACTTTACTGTGTTTCATTAAAATACATAAAATTTATGTATTACAGGATTAAATAATATAAGATATCGGTGGGTAGGAAGACCTGGATAAAGGACATTTAAATTTTACCAATTAGTTTTAATGAGTATCAATTTTGATGTTCAGTTATAAAATATGAATGTATATTGACAAGTTTTAACACAAATGAAGGCAAAATTAAAAATTTTTAAAAACTTTGTTAAGTTAAACAATTCGTACATAAAATAAAAAATCTTACAAATATAGCAAATTAATTTAAACTTCTGAAAAGACCATTAACAGAGGTTGACGTTTGCATTTTACTTTAGATTATTATATTTCTAAATTTTAGAATTATTTAAAATGATTTTATTTTTCATAAAAGTACACAAAATTTACATTTTACAAGATCAAATATTATAAGGTACTAGTGGATAACAAGACCTTGATAAAGTACATTTAAAATAAATTAGAATATCCTATTTAACCAATTAGGTTTAATGGGTATCAGTTTTAATGATGTTCAATTATAAAATATGAACGTATATTGGCAAGTTCTAACACAAACGAATGCAAAATTAAACACTTTTAAACACTTTGTTAAGTAAACCTTTCGTGCTTGAAATAAAAAATCTTACAAATGTGGCATATTAAACTTCCTAAAGGACCATGAACTGTGCTTGATGTTATATTTCTGAATTTCAGAATTTAATATTATTCATGAATATATACAAAATTTATATCTTGTGAGATCAAATAATATAAGATATCAATGGCTTGTAAGACCCGGATGAAAGAGATTTCAAATAAATGGGATATCCAATTTAATAAATTAGTTTTAATGTGAAAGTATATTGGCAGGTTCTATCAGAAACAGAAACTAAATTAATCATTTTTAAAAGCCTTGTTAAGTTAAATAAAAAATCAGGACACAGGATATCATCAGGATCTTTCATGACTGAAGTTCCTTTGTAGTTAATTCCAAAATGTTAATGTTTTTTCTGTTATAACCGGAGGTGGGCATGAAATGCAGTTATTTTTAATTGAGAGTGGTTGTCCGACCTATAAATAATTTTGTAAAAAATTCCAGAAGCCCTTATTGATTGGCGTCTGTACAATTCTTTCAAATTAATAATTATAATACACTATAAAACAACAACTTGAGTTAAGTAGTTGGGGAATAAGGCATACAAAAACTATTATCGATTCATTAAGATTAATTTTTTTATTTGTCACAAGCGATTATCTCTCACAGTTTGAAACAATATTGGCGACAAATAGAAGATTAATGTGGGTCCACCAACGGGTAGTAACAAGTTTGTGTTTTAGGCGTTTGTCAATGATTTTAACCTAGTGTTAAAGAAAGAAGTTCTCGTTAGTTAGGCCCCCTATTTGAACATTTTCATCGAACATCGAGAAAAATGAGTAACATGTTAGTAACCAACAGCTTTTCCGTGTACTTAATTAACACGACCGGTTGATTATTTCGCGTCAGAATCGCGTGTAAATTACCAATCGATTTTTACCGAACAATAACAGAAATATTTGCCCGCACACTCATTACGTGACAAACCTTCGAACCCCTTCAGATAACCGATCTTCGAAGGTGATAATGTTTGTGTTTCAACCCCGTTTTCGCAGTACCCGCAGTAAATGCCCAGTTTGTCTGTTTCGATTCGAGAGCAACAAAGTAAAGTTCAAACGTACAATTACCGCGTTCAATTGTGCAATCTTTGATGTAATTTCTAGTTACCCGTTTATTGTATACAATTAACAAAGACCGTTCTCGGGAGTCGGTTGCATATGTAGGTAACGTAAAAACATAAACTTCCATTTCCGATTGGATTTCGCAGGGAACAAGCGAATGTTTGTTTATTGTTTGTCGTTTGTAAGAATTGTTTTCGGCTCTCGAAACGGATCGCAAATTTGCGGAACACATAAATCGACGTGTTTCAGCAAAACGTCGACGACGTCTAACAAGAAATTTATCTGTTGCAAAACATCTACATTATAATCGACTAGTCGGTCTGCGATTAACAGTTTCATCACGGTTTTATGGAAGCATGTGTTTTCGATGTTTGGCAAGTAATCTACATTTAATTTAAATATTTATTTTTTTACTTACTGATAATCGCATTTTCGTTGTCCAACTTATTGTTTATTGGGACGTTTATCATTTTATTTCGAAACTGAGTGAGATACAATGAAGAAGAACAACGAGACGATTTAGGCGCAACAACGTTAAATTTAATTAAACCCTTTTATTGCTTTTTGTGTCATTTACAATCACCATCCGTAATCGAACAATTTATACCTGTTAATTACAATGAGTAATTAAATACGAAACATAGCGGAAGAATATGAAAAATCTTCTTTTTAAATTGTGAAAATAAACGTTTTTTAATAAATTTTCTGAGGAATTAACGGAACTGCTGATTAGTAATTAAACGTTTGTAATAAAAATTTATAAATAATTACATAACATGTAAATAGAAAACGTTATTTCCTTTGAAATTAATTAATTTATTTGTGGAATCACAAAAATTCACAAAGAAGAAAGTACTTTTAGTGGTTATTTTAGATTATTTGTACATTTTTAGATATTAGAAACGTTTGATCGTACAATAGACAATTTATAATTAAGTTTCTACAATAAAAATCTTATGGGCAATACGGTTTATAGCCCCAATTAACACAAACATAAAATCAACAATCGAAAACAAAACCAGCGTTGTTTGCGTCCGTCGGAAAACAATCGAATCAATCGTCAATTAATAATGCAACGTTCGGTTTAAATAAATCCCAGGTTCGACAATTTAATAAAACCGATGCGTGCGTCCAATTAAATTTCGCCGACCGGATTATTAAATGCCCGAACGCAAAATCAATGCGATATAAAATCCATTTGGAAACGACCACCGAATTAAATGCAATTTTAACCTCACCGACACCGAAACGTGGGCGTGGTTCTAACAATGTTCCATTCATTTTTGTTTTTGCCTCCTCAAACGAGCGGACGATCTGTGTTCGAAGGGGCAAAGGAAAAATAAAAAATGAAAATAAAAAGCCGTACAAGGCGATCTGCATGTTGAAAAATCGGAATTGCTCCATAATTGCCGGCGAAACATTCGCGAAATGTGGCTCGCGTGTCGGTCCGTCGTTCGTTCGTTCCGTACGTACGGATTGCGGCAAGTTCCGCGAAAAAATAATAGAAACTAGATAAGTTTCGCAAAACTATGCCGCGCCGACTGTTTGTTCTCGTGTAAAAATTACACACACATGCACACGCGTGTTCTCTCGTCGCGTCGGTTGGTGTTGATGTTGCCGTCGCACTTTTCAGGTAGTGCTCGTCCTTTCAGGATAAACTGTTCTGTATGCCACGTCGAGGAGTTATTGAAATCTTAGGTTTTAATTGACTAACAAGTTAATATCAATATATTTAGTACCTCCCAACCAAATAGAGAAGAAGCGTCTTAAGAGGGCAATTTTTTTAATAATTTTAATCAATCATATTCAAATTTTCCCCTTGAATTGTGACTTGCAGACAATAATCTCTTAATCAAAGTATAATAAAAAAGTTTTAAATTTCATCAATATTGAAAAAAATGAGTAATAAACATTAAGCAACGTTTTAAAAGGTTAAAATTAAAATCGTCACTATTTTACTTAAGGTGGTCTGTTAAAATAATATTAATTTCCTAATATAAGTTTATACTCTGTTGTAAAATTCTTGGCAATATGTGGACGGGCATTATCTTGGTGAAAAATTAGTCCATAAACTGTTCTATATGCTACACCAAGGAGTTATTGATATCTTAGGTTTTAATTGACTGACAAGTTAATATCATTGTATCTAGTGTCTCCTAACCAAATAGCGAAGAAGCGTCTTAAGAGGACAATTTTTTTAACAATTAAAATCAATCATATTCAAATTATCCCCTTCAATTGTAACTTGCAGAGTATAATCTCTTAATCAGGGTATAATAAAAAGTTTTAAATTTCATCACTGATGCCCAATATTGAAAAAAATGAGTAATAAACATTAGGCAACGTTTTAAAATGTTAAAATTGAAATCGTAACTATTTTACTTAAGGTGGTCTGTTAAAATAATATCAATTTCCTAATGTTAGTTTATACTCTGTTGTAAAATTCCTGGCAATATGTGGACGGACATTATCTTGCTGAAAAATTAGTCCACAAACTGTTCTATATACTATGTCAAGGAGTTATTGAAATTTCAGGTTTTAATTGACTAACAAGTTAATATCATTGTATCTAGTACCTCCCAACCAAATAGAGAAGTGTCTTAAGAGGACAATTTTTTTAACAATTAAAATCAATCATATTCAAATTATCCCCTTCAATTGTAACTTGCAGAGTATAATCTCTTAATAAGGGTATAATAAAAAGTTTTAAATTTCATCACTGACGTCCAATATTGAAAGAAATGAGTAATGGACATTAAGCAACGTTTTAAAAGGTTAAAATTAAAGTCATAACTATTTTACTTAAGGTGGTCTGTTAAAATAATATCAATTTCCTAATGTTAGTTTATACTCTGTTGTAAAATTCCTGACAATATGTGGACGGACATTATCTTGCTGAAAAATTAGTCCATAAACTGTTCTATATGCTATGTCAAGGAGTTATTGAAATTTCAGGTTTTAATTGACTAACAAGTTAATATCATTGTATCTAGTACCTCCCAACCAAATAGAGATGTGTCTTAAGAGGACAATTTTTTTAACAATTAAAATCAATCATATTCAAATTATTATAGTATAATCTCTTAATCAGGGTATAATAAAAAGTTTTAAATTTCATCACTGACGCCCAATATTGAAAGAAATGAATAATGGACATTAAGCAACGTTTTAAAAGGTTAAAATTAAAGTCATAAATATTTTACTTAAGGTGGTCTGTTAAAATAATATTAATTTTCTAATGTTAGTTAGTATTAGTCTGTTGTAAAATTGCTGACAATATGTGGACGGGCATTATCTTGATGAAAAATTAGTCCATATACCAGTCACTAGTTCAAATAGGATGATAAATCCATAGGCCAAAATACTTAATATGAAGGTAAACAGATCGAATACCAATTCCACAACTGTACGTATTTTATTTCAGTTATTCGATTTCATACTTAAGTTTGAAAATCTTGGTAATATGTCGTTGGTAAAGATTTTATAATAAATTATAAAAATCATAATAATAATTAACATTTTAAATGATTTATTAAAATTTTTGTTCAACACTTTTAGTAAAATGTTTAATTTTACTCCTTTAAATGTTTGCATTTATTTTAACAAAGACAACTACATTTATCAAACATTTAAATTTGACACAGTTTCATCGAGAATCTCATTTATATTTAAATTTATATATATAAAAATAAATTGTTGGTTAATAAAAAAATTGAATGTAATGAAATCTTAAACGACGTACCGTGGTTTTAAAAACTGTAAAATAATATGATGTTGTGACATTTTCTTTAAGTACCATCTATCATTTTCAAAAGAAGAATGTTTCCCAGTGAAACATTTCGAAGATTTCTGAATTAATTGTGCGGATGTTTTGTAGGAAAGACGTCGGATAATCTCCGCTCTTTGTCGGTACATCGAATGGCATGAGATCCTGACCGTATGATGGATATCGTTGAATTAAAGCCGAGCTGAATTATTTCGTATCGAATTCCAACGGATAAATCATCAATTTTTTTTTCGTTCGTGCATCCAGTCTTGTCGGTTTTGGAATATTGGCGGGCGAATTGCTGGAAATCCTCTACAATTACCTTGTTTATGTGCGTAACTAAGTAAGTTTCGTTGTTTTGTTGTTCACCCCATCGATTTCGCATCGATCGGTAGGTGATTCGAGAAGATGTTCGGTTCGTGTAGCAGAAGCTGTTAATTGACCGGAGGCTCGGTGAGAAGGGCTTGCCGGAAACCGTGTTGCAGGAAAGGCAGCGACCCGCGAAACGATTTACTGCCGTACGGGCCGCTCCTTCGGTTAATTGGCCACTCGGTTTTAATCTCTACCGTTTCAATAAACCGCACAATCGAATATCAATATTGTTTTATCGAATTTCTTTAGGTTATGGAATACATAATAAAACCAGTCGAGAATGTAGGTGGAATGGTGGTTAACAACAATAAATTGCTGTTGAAATTTCAGCGACAATTAATGAAAATGCCCCGAATTAAGCCCCCACAATGAAAACAGCCAATTTAGACTGAATTTAATACCAACAAAATACGAATACATGAAAGAGCAGCGTCACATCGAATTCCCGTCGACATTAAATGATGAATTTTGACAAGTCATCAATAAAACGAATTAATTTCGTCCGCTGCATCAAATGCATATTCGAAATATAACGAATAGAGAAATGGGTGATGGATCCCTTTTGCGATTATTTTATATGTAGGTATAGAATTCCTGCAATTGCGGCATAGTTTCCAGTTACAATAATTAGTCCGGTTGCATAGTTCTGTTTAGGCTGCGGAACGTAACGAAACGAACGAAATGCTGCCAAAATACTGATCGGTTAACACGAATACCAAATCCGAATAAATAATAAACGATTGAATTCCAGTTTGGTGTTTTTAAAACGCGCCAAACGAACGGGAAGTACACGAGTAACTTGCCGAGTCAACAATGGAGGTACGAGAGCAATTATCATTAAACAATGTTTATGTGGATCTCGTACATGCGGTACGGAATGTTTTGCATTGTGTTTCGTTGCGACAGTCTGTCTTCGATGTTTCGTTCTATGCAACCGGTTATTGTTTGTGGTTTTTTATCGGTTCGTATGTAATTGATTTGGCGGATTTCATTAAATCTAAATTATCTACCACTAATAATGGGACAAAGTGTGAATATGTTGATCTTGATGATTTAAGATTTCGATAAATTTGAATTATTAAAAAATGTTTTTCCACAGAATTCAAAAAATCCTTTTTTAAAGTTGGGCGCCGTTTTAAAATGTAGGAGGTGAACTTTTTAAAATCTACATATTATTTTGTGTCCTTTTCCAAATTTTCTAGTTTTCAGGTAAAATAAACATCGATATATTGATATCCAAAATTATTTCTTAAGTATAAGAAAAAAAAATATCTCTTTACGATTTCAAGATAATATTCTAGATATATTGTTATTGTTGTTTTATTAGAAATAACATTTTTTAGGTTTTGAATATAAAACTTGGTTTTTCAAAACATAATTAAAGTAAGTCATCATTTATGTCCAAAAACTAATTTGTTACTATTTTAAAGGCATTTTAGCCTATGGTTTTCGTTTGTAATATCTCGATAACTCAACAAACTATATTTTTTTGAGATTAGAAATTTACTAGAAATATTATTACACCTTAACTAAAATAATTTTTATATCTCAAATTATGTATTATATAGAAGCTAGATTTTTTTCGTTTTTTTAAAAGCCACTTCAATAATGAATTCCATTTGTAATCAAGAAATTGATATATCATATCATATATCATTTCGATAACTCAACAAGCTATATTTTTTGAGATAAGTAAGTAAACCATCAATTATATCTTAAATAATTCAGAAATATATTTTAATTATTTTGAAATTTACTAAAAATATTGTTATATCTTAACAAAATTAATTTTTATAAAACAAATTATGTACTCTATAGAAGCTAGATTTTTTTTGTTATTTTAAAGGCCACTTCAATTATGTTTTCTATTTGTAATCAAGAAATTTCACTCATATTATTTCTGTAACTCAACAAACCATAATTTTTGAGATAAATAAATAAATCATCAGTTATGTTTTCTATAATTCAGAGGTAACATTAATTATCTCGAAATTTGCTAGAAATATTGTTACACCTTAACTAAAATAATTTTTATATCACAAATTATGTATTCTATGGAAGCTAGATTTTTTTTCGTTCTTTTAAAAGCCACTTCAATAATGATTTCCATTTGTAATCAAGAAATTGAACTCATATTATTTCGAGAACTCAACAAGCTATATATTTTGAGATAAGTAAGTAAATCATTAATTATATCTTAAATAATTCAGAGATATACTTTAACAATATCGAAATTTACTGGAAATATTGTTATATCTTAATAAAATTAATTTTTATAAAACAAATTATGTACTCTATAGAAGCTAGATTTTTTTCGTTATTTTAAAGGCCACTTCAATTCTGTTTTCTATTTGTAATCAAGAAATTTCACTCATATTATTTCTATATCTCAACAAACTATAATTTTTGAGATAAGTAAGTAAATCATCAGTTATGTTTTCTATAATTCAGAGATAACATTAATTATCTCGAAATTTACTAGAAATATTGTTACACCTTAACTAAAATAATTTTTATATCACAAATTATGTATTCTATGGAAGCTAGATTTTTTTTCATTTTTTTAAAGACCACTTCAATTATGGTTGCCATTTGTTATCAAGAAATTTCACTCATATTATTTCAATAACTCAACAAACTATATTTTTTGAGATAAATAAGTAAATCATCAGTTACATTTTCTATAATTCAGAGATAACATTAATTGTCTCTAAATTTAATAGAAATATTGTTATATCTGAGTTAATTAAATTAATTTTTAAGATAAATAAATAAATCATCAGTTATATCATCTATATTTCAGAGATAAGATAATTATCTCAAAATGTACTAGAAAGATTGTTATATCTTGACTAAGTTAATTTTTATATCACAAATTATGTGTTCTATGGAAGCTAGATTTGTTTTTCTCGATATTTTAAAGTCATATTCAATTATTGCACACATATTATCACAGTAACTCAACAGTCCTCTCAGAGATTAATAATCTCAAAATTTCTAGAAATATTGTTATATCTTTCTATGGAAAAGTTTACTTGGCATAATAGATATTTTTTAATTACCAGACCTGTCGATTTGTTTAATTCATTCCTCTATCATAATCAATCAAGACCTTTATTTATTGTAATTAATAGATTAGAAACAACGGAATAAATATATTCAGTGATAAAAGTTTTACGTTGCGTAGTTTGAACAAAAAACAATGATAATAACAAAATAATGTGTGACCGGTTCGCTGATCATTTTCCATTTTATTAAATTAGAAAACGAAATAAAAATTTGAAATTACATAAGACATTCGGTTGCCATAATTAAATCCAGCCATTAACGAGTTGATACGTTAATGAAATGCAACCGGTAATTAAATGCACAATACGGTTTTCACTAAGCCATTGCAACAGACGACGGTTTGTTCGCGCGAGCGTGAAATAAAACAAAAATCGCGATGTAAAGTTTTACGGCATCGTTTTTATGGGGCGATATTTCTTAATGGATTAGGCGCAACGGTCGGCCACAACTAAGTAACTGACAATTCCATCTCGCCACATCCCTTTCGTCCGCTGCCGCCCGGGGAATTACCCGCGGTTTTATGTTATTAGTGCATATTTTCCGACGGCGGAATTCGCAACCGTAAATGGACACCGGTCGGACAATTAACCGCTCGTTTAGGCCTATTTACGTTTTTTCATCGGCTTCTTGCGACCGATCGATCCTTAATCGACGCGCAAACGTCGACGATCTTCCCAGAAACGACTCCATGTCAAAATTACTGGAATTCACTCTCGTAACACAATAACGGGAAAAGTCGATTTTCACCTAAAATACTCTTAGGTTGTCAAGAAAGTTGTTAATAAATAAGTTATTTATGCCGGTGGAATATAACTCTGAGATTCTGGAAGTGACGGAAGTCATTGAACGAGTTTTGGGCATCATTTTGATTTTTAAAGTATTTCTTATGTTAGGAAGTTGCCGAAATGTTTGAAAACTTTCCCTCGTCAGTTCGTTCAACTTATGGAGTGTCAGTGGTGCGACGTGTTGTCTTGAAGAAGAATTTGTCCCTTTTTTTGACAGTGCTTCACCGACGTAATCGTTTCACCAGGACACAGGAGCCTGTAATGGATTACACTGGAAGCGGACCACAAAATAGTAACAATAACCTTCTTTTGGTACAATTTAGCAATAAATGGTCAAATGGTTTCATATAAAAATGAGTTTACACGTTTAGATTTTTCCCAACAAACCAAATAATGCAATAACTTTCTTGACAATCTAATATAACAAACGAAGGGCACAACAAGGATTTCATTAATTGCATCAGACAATGCGAGTACACCAGTGCCAGTTAATTGTAAATAAGAAATTGACGTTAAATGTGCGAAACAGCATGGAACGATCGGAGAAAAGGGAGACGATGGATCTTGTAAGTCAGGTGGTTTATTTGATGAATGAAGGACGTGCTCTCTTTGTAATTTCGGATTCTGCAAAGTTTATGTGTAGCGTAACTCGAGCGTGCCACCACAACAAAGTGGCCTCCGAGTACGTAACGTCTAATGTAAACGACTCGCAAGTAATTCTATACTACATCAAACTAAATTGAAATTGCTTTGTTGTTCGGCTCCCCTCGAACTTTGGTAAAACATAATTTTCCATCTATATCACTTCCACACCGTTTTCACCTCTCGGGTGCTACGGCCCGATTTATATATAAAATAATAACGCCACACGGACACGGGACGCGGGCGACAAACAATGCAAATTCAAATCCGTGGCGATCCTGAAAAATCACGACCGTGGTCGAAACGTGATCTTGAATAATTCGTCGCACACGTTCGTTTTATGCAACTTGCACCGTTCGCACAGGCATCTAGGGAAAACGGAACGTTAATAACTAATAAAGTGTTCAATAAGTTCGTCTCCATGTTACGGTTTCGGAATGGGGCAATAAAGGATTATTTGTTGACGCATCCAGACAATAAAAAGTCGGTAATAAACATAAAAAGGAGAGGTAAAGATATTCAATAGAGGAATAAAACGTTAAAAATCAATAAAAAAGTATAAGTTGATATAGCACTTTAGTTTTATGTGTTTTTCTGTAAAGACAAAAACATTAAAACCATTCAGTTTTCTAAAAAATACGCTTTTTAAATCAGAGGTTGTAAATATCGTAATGGTTATTAAAAATATGGAATATTTATAGTATACATATATCGGATATACATGGTGTCCTTGAATTATACGAACGACATTTAACTTTTCGTTAGAACAAAGTTTTGTAAAATGATTTTCCTTTTATAAGTTATAAGTTACAGATGTTAAAAAATTTTAATTATATTTTTATTTATAGATGAGGAACGGATTATGAACAATTTGAAATTTTATACCGACTATATTAAAAAATAATCTCTTGAACTCAATAATTTAGGATAAAAATGAACTTTATTATTGGTATTATTTACCATAATTTAAAATAAATAATAATAATTTTAATAAATATGTAACTGCAATGGAACCTTTAAGCCTCAACGCAGCCTTGAGTAAATTTAAGTATGGAGTAGGTTCCAACACGAGCCAACATTTTCGATCTGGCCAAAAAAAAATATTATCCATCAGTTTGTGCTTGTAATCGAACTAAATTTGTTTGTTATTCCATACCTAGTTTGAATGGAGTATAGTACGTTATATTCTGTGGATATGGGATTTAAAATTAGTTTTTCCCGAAAAGAATGTGTTTTATCGACTTCAACCAAGGTCACTTTTATTATGGCCTTTTTAAATATGCTGTCAAATTCGTTAAAATATAATGTTGATAATAAAAAAATCATTTGTTTTGCTATATGAATATTAATTTAGATTCTACACTTGGAAATACCAAATTTCAATACATTTTTTTTTAATTCGTTGCAAGACAATAAATAAATAATTAAAAATTCTTCTGACGTTTTAAACTTTAAAAGGAATATAATTTTATTTTTTGTCCTAAATTGTTGCCCTGAATCTACAGTTATTATAACGACACATGAAAATAAAAATTATATTTCTAAATTTGTAGTTGTGTTTTTTATCAGTTATTGATTTAATTATTAATACCTCGATAAATATATTTAATGTTGGTAACTCGATATATATTATTAGACAGAATGGTGATTCACTTAACTTATTCGTTAAAAAAAGTTTATGGAGAATGGAAAAAGGTATTGATTTGAAATTTTTATGGCAATTATAACTTGATTTGAACTACTTTTACAATTTATTGTGATCAAAATTTCGTTTCCGGTTTCGACGGAAATGACATCGACTTATTTTATGTACTTAAATCCATTAATTTTTTCCAAAAATTTTTGACTGATTGATTGTCCAACTAAAACGCCTATAAAACCATCAATTTTGATACTAGAAAATTAATTTTTAGCATACACGTTAACAGAGGTTCATCCTATAAGGTGTGGTTATTGGTGTTCTCAAATTTTACACAGGGTGTTCTGTAATTACGTTTAATTTTGTTCATCTTAAAATATGAACAACAATAGATAGAGGATATCAAAACTGAGGGAAAACATTTAAGAAAATGATTCTTCGATTCATTTTAAGAAAAACAATTATATTAGCTTTTTAAATTTCAACTTCTGTTAGTTGTACTTATTAGTTTTACAATCCCACTGTTACAATACAACAATTTTAATTGATTTTGTACGTATAAATTTAAAAAATAATTTTCAGGAAGAAGAATAAGTAAGAAATCAATAAATTGATCAAACTCATTTTAATTTAGAGTGCTTCAAGGTAAAAACCATTAACACCAAACCCTTACAAAAATTAAAACCGTAAACAAAGAACAAAAATGAATTAAGCGATTGCAACATTTATGAAAATTAATACCCCGTTCACACTTCTCCATTTGGCTTCCGCGAAAATTCAGCCCTATTTTCCGCAGATAAACATACATTTTAATTAAAAACCCCACGTCGAAAATAGGAGAAAAAAGCGAGGTATGGAACCGCACGGATGGAAAACAATCGGATAATCTCTCAATCTGTTGATTGTTGGCGTTTGCGGGGTTGCGAGGGGGCGGGGAGGTTCCGGCGGGGCGCACCAGAAACGCGCGGAATGACGCCACGGCCAGGTAGAACACAGAGCGGAATCCAATCGGGCCCCGACATAATTAATACGGGCCCCCTGCACACATGCACGCGGGGTGCGGGGCCGTGCCTCGACGCTGGAAAAGCGCACCGTGGATCGAAGCTATCTGTATGTCCATCAACCACTTCCGGCTTCGGTTCTCTTCGAATAATGGAATTATAAAATGTCTTGCAATAATTACGCCAGTTTACACGGAAGTAAACATCGAGTGGAAACGAATTTCCAGCCACCCGTTTTTGAGATATCGACAAAAAGGCGTATTTTTCAAAGTGTGACAAATCTTTGCATATATTTGTTGATGAAAGCGTTATTTTTAATAAAATTTGAGTCTAACTTATACCAAAATCTCCTTCTTTTATTGGCACAAGGATCCAATCTTGGGCCCCTTCTTTTTCTTCAATTCATTAATGACTTACATTGTCCGTTAATTGTAATAATCTATTGTTTGCTGATGATTTCAAGATTTTCCGTTCTGTCAATTCTGTTTCTAATTGTGAAGGTTTACAATTGAAAATTGTGTTGCTGTATGACTGGTGTGCAAAAAATAATATAAATATTAATATGCGTCTAAGTCTAGTAGTTGTTCTTTCACTCTTAAAATCAAACCCATTGTTTTTAATTACATCATTTATAATTCTCTTCTTCAAACTACTTATGTTACCAAAGATTTAGGAGTTCTGTTTAATAATTAAGTTTTGATACACATATTACGGAGGTATTTGGTTCTGCATCTTGGATTCATTTTGAGAAATTGTACTGAAACACTGAAATTATTTATACAGCTCTGTGCGATCGAAACTGAATAATGCTTATCAGTTTGGAATCCACTTTACAAAACTACCTTACAAATAACCCAATTTTGGTAAGAGTTAGCGGATTGTCCCGGTTTATTAATTTTTGTTCCTCGCCAGTTGTAGTCGTGTATGATGAGCTGAAAAAAAATATATAACAAGTAGAGGTTTCTAAGTTTCCAACTAGATAAGACAGTTGTTTCCTGTACAAAATTTAAAGAACCAGGGTAAATGGTAGCTTCGGAAAATTAGATAGAATTGATAAGTAGATAATTTGTATGTGAAAAAACAAACCATTCTTATCATTAACTTAAATTAAAGTCAATGTTGGGAAATGAGATTTGCTGAAATTTAGTTTAAGGACTGTGAGAAGATTTAATTAAAGTAATTTTATGTTATATTTTCTGGACACTTTTTATAATTATGATTTAAGAATATTACATAAAAAAGAAGTAGTTAAAATGTATAAATTAAAAATCATTTTGTGTAACTTATATATTATAGTTTTTCTAAATTTTTTTCTGAATCAATAGATTTTAAAATTATAATTTCTTTATATTACATTAGAAAATATAAAAATTAAAAATAATTCAATTTAATTAGATGTATGTTATTTTTTCTTGCCATTATTTATAAATTAGGATTTTAATTTTATAATTTCTGTATATTACATGAAAAAAAAACTAAAAAAATAATTAATTAGTTTCAGGGCATTTTTTATAATAACAACACATTTAAGAAAAATAATAAATTTAAAGATAGTTTATATGATAATTTCTGGACATTTTTTACATAAAAATAATAAAAACATTAAAGAAGTAATTAAAAATATATAAATTACAAATAATTTCCTTAATTTATATTTAATTTTTTTGGACAATTTTATATAAATTGACAGAATTTAAAATTATGATTTTAGTATATTTCATGTTATAGAGTCAGGGCACTTTTTATAATAAAATCACATTTTAAAAAAATAATAAATTACATAAAACAATAAGGAAATAATTAAAAATATATAAATTATATCAAAAAATAAAAACAATGTATTAATTGAAAATATATATATTAAAATTAATTTCTTTAATTTATGTTTAAAATTTTTTATAAATTAACAGATTTTAAAATTAAAAGATTAATATAATTATATAAAAAATTTATTAGAAAATTAATATCATTTTAATAGTTCACATTAAGTAATATAGTTATGGCCATAATATTTGACATCGTAAAAAGGAAAAGAAGGTTAACAAAAATGTAATCACTCAACAACCCTTAACTTAAAAACTTGGTCGGTTATCAGTTTTTAGGTATGGTGCGAATTGGCTCGAAAAACGGGCCATTGTTTTTGACCGAACGATTATGGGCATGCGATACAAAACCTGGAACCGGGTTAAACAATTTGAGCAAGAATAAATCGTTTTGCACCAAACAATTGGCATTGCGAGCGTTATTTTCTCTTTTTCGCCATCGAATCAAGGTCTTCTAATAATAAATATTGCACCGGACTTGCCCAAATTTATCATCAATTTCTCCCGAAACTGACTAATAAACCAATTAACAATTTATGCGAACACGGCGGATTAATACACCAATTATAAATTATTAATTAACCTTTTAAATATGTTAATCCGATTGATTAGCATATCCTCTAACATTCAGCAGTCAAAACTATAAAATAAAACGAAGGAAAAAACCGATTTGGTCTGATTTTTTGATCGAATAACGCATTTAATAAAAGGAAGATGAACCTTGACGCTTTAATTTTAGTTTTATTGTCGTTGGAATTCTTCGTATTGACATTTGGAGGTCCGTTTGATCCACAATTACGGCTTCAAATCGGAAACTCGCAATCAGTAGCCCACAAAAAAGCCAAATCAATAATAAATTTTCAATGAACCGGCAATTTTACCTCATAAATTGCGCCCCGTAATTAATTATTAACGCAGTTATAATAAACGTTCAAGAGAAAACATGAAAATATCCGACGTATCAAGCCTGTTTTCATCAATAAAACAAACATTTCCACGAGCCATTAATTTTAATGCGGCCCGTGTTTTTTATTTACGTTCATCATCGGACGCAATGAAATGTACCTGCTTCCTCTTGCATCGCATGAAATTCGCCATTACGTTACATAAACATTTCCCTTTAGCGAAGCAGTGCGCAATTATTGATATTGTTTAGCGAAATGCCTCCTTTTATCCAATGGAGATTTTCATTTGTTCCATTAAAAATATATACACAGTTCCAACATTCCGCCGGTTCGCATTCCGTGCACTCTTCAAACTTTCAATTAACGAATGTTTTTTATGCGCAAACGAACCCCGCACGTTGTTATTTTGTTTATGCGGCACAGTTGCTGGCGTGTTGTGTGACGGAACTGAAAAAAAATAAAAATAGAAATAGTAAATAAATAATCGAATGCACAAATTGACTCGCTTAAGCGTCAATTAAACAGGCATTGTGTTCGTACACCATCTGTTCATCCTTTCCAAAACGCAATCGATGCAGAAATTAATTTCGCAACGGACGCGAACGTTTTCTCCGCGAGTACATTAAGAAAATAGATACATGAACATTTATGTTACGGTTTCTGTGGATCTTTTATAAATTAGCTGATTTTAATATATTATTAACTGATTATAATAATTTCCTATGATTTATGTTATAGTTTCTGGATATTTTTTTATAAATTAGCAGATTATGAAATTAAAAATAATAATTTTCTGTGATTTATATTATAGTTTTGGACATTGATTATAAATTAATAAATTTTAGTAGTTTATATCAAAAAATTGAGTTTATGAAACAATTAAAAAATAAAATACTTTTCTATGATTTGTGTTATGTCGTTCCTGAATATTCTTCTATAAATTAACAGATTTTGAAATTATGATTTCAGTAAATTACATCAAAAAATATATAAAATATATAAATTAAAAATAATTTTCTGTGATTTATGTTATATTTTCTGGACATTTCTTATAAATTATCAAATTTTAATTTCATAATTTAATTTTTTTTAGATAAAAAAAATAATTACAGAAATAATTAATGTAATATATTTAATAATACATTAAAAATAATTGTGATTTGTGATTTATATTATAATTCTTTGATTTATATTATAATTTCTGAACAATTTTTTATAAATTAACAAATTTTAAGATTATAATTTTGGTATATCAAAAAATAAATAAATTAGAGAAGTAACTAAAAAATATATATAAATATTATAATTTATATTATAATTTCAGATTATAGTATCAATAAATTAATTAAAGAAAAAATTAAAAATATATAAATGAAAAATAATTTCCTCAATTTTTGTTATAGTTTTTGAACAATTTTTTATAAATAAAAAGACATCTTAAAATTATGGTTTTAGTGTATTACAAGAAAAAATAAATTAATTAAAGAAATAATTAAAAATATATAAATTAAAAATAATTTTCTGTGATTTATGTTATCGTTTGGGACATTTTTTATAAATTAGCAGATATCAAGAAATTTATTTATAAATTAAATAAATTAGTAAAAAATATATAAATTAAAAATAATTTTCTATGATTTATGTTATAATTTCTGAATATTTTTTTAATAAATTAGCTCCTTTTAAAATTATAATTTTAGTATAATTATATCAAGAAATAAATAAATTAACTAAGTTATTAAAAAATATATAAATTAAAAATAATTTTCTGTTATTTATGTTGTAGTTTCTGGACATTTTTTATAAATTGGTACATTTTAAAACTATGATTTTAGTGAATAACCATAATTAAATAAATAAATTAAACAAGTAATTAAAAATGTGCAAATTAAGAATAATTTCCTTAATTTATATTATAGTTTTTGGACAATTTTTTATAAATTAGTAAATTTTAAAAGTATAATTTTAGTATATTAAATAAAAAAAAATAAATTAAAGAAGTAAATAAAAATATATATTAAAAATAATTTTATGATTTATATTATAATTTCTGAGCATTTTTTTATAAATTAGCAGATTTTAAAATTATAATTTTAGTATAATTATATCAAAAAATAAATTAATTAAAGGAGTAATTAAAAATATATAAATTTTCTGTTATTTATGTTCTAATTTCTGGACATTTTTCATAAAATAGTACATTTTAAAATTATGATTTTAGTGAATTACCATAAATAAATAAATAGATAAATAAATTAAAGAAGTAATTAAAAATATACAAATTAAGAATAATTTTCTTAATTTATATTATAGTTTTTGGACAATTTTTTATAAATTAGTAGATTTTAAAATTATAATTTTAGTATATTATAAAAAAAAAAATTAGAGAGTAAATAAAAATATATATTAAAAATAATTTTCTATGATTTATGTTATAATTTCTGAACGTTCTTTTATAAATTAGTAGATTTTAAAATTATAATTTTAGTATAATTATATCAAAAAATAAATTAATTAAAGGAGTAATTAAAAAGTTATAAATTTTCTGTTATTTATGTTGTAGTTTCTGGACATTTTTTATAAAATAGTTCATTTTAAAATTATGATTTTAATGAATTACCATAAATAAATAAATAAATTAAAGAAGTAATTAAAAGTGCTAAAATTAAGAATAATTTCCTTAATTATATTATATAAATTAACACATTTTAAAATTATAATTTTACTATAGAATATAAAAAAGTATTAAATTAAAGAGATAGTAAAATAAATATAAATTGAAGATAATTTTCTACGATTACAGCTCATGAACATTTTAGTAAATCCAGTTATTATGTTAAAATTATGATTTCAGTATATTACTGAATTGACTGTGATTTATGTTATATCTTCTGGAAACTTTAGTAAGTTCACAGATTTTAAAATTTTAATTTTATTTATATTAAAAATAAATCAAAAGAAATAAAAATTAATGCACAGCGATGAAAGTAAGTGAGGAAAATAGTCCCACATTATATTTATATTTATAGTTTGATCGGTGGCGGATTTTAATTATGCGAACAGATGTTCGGACGTAAAATTTATCGGTTATGACATTGTTTTATGGCTTCCTTCGGTAACACGAGTGGTTGCCATTCGAAAAATGTCTCCATGCCATTTTCGTTTCGTTTATTTTGTGCTACTCCTCTGTTAATGTGTTTTAACGTTGCGAAACTGTTTATTTACAATTTTATATTGCATGCTTGAATTTATTGAACTTTAAACATAAGTATACATAAATAACCATTAAATTAGAATTAAGTAATTTTTTAATTTGTCAAACTTATTTAAGTAGGGATTTACATAATAAAGCTCATTATTTCTTCCGAATAATAAATATTGATATTTTCAAATATGATTTGTTATTTAAAATATTTTTAATCAGGAGACGATAAAATGTTTAATTTGAATGTATCATTATTTCATGCAGTGCAAAATAAATAAGTACGTAAAAATTCCCAAACGTCACAAACATAAGTGATTCTTGTAATGATTAATAGTTAATAAT
The DNA here is from genome assembly GCF_024364675.1 of Aethina tumida. Taxonomy (NCBI): domain Eukaryota; kingdom Metazoa; phylum Arthropoda; class Insecta; order Coleoptera; family Nitidulidae; genus Aethina; species Aethina tumida. Next base: position 12,686,160 of record NC_065437.1, on the reverse strand, counting down.
TTGATTATCGTCTTATGTAAATATCCTTGTTTTTATTTTTTCGTTGTCGTGTCACTGTTATGTTGTTTATTATTTATTGTGGTGCTGTTTCAAAGTAAACAACGATCGTTAACCGTATAATACAACTGCATTTAGTTGATTAATTTTCGCATATTGTTTAATAAAATGCTCAAAGTTTATTATAAACTTTATTAATAATACTAGATGTTTAGTTATGAGTAATAATGTGATAAAATCTGTTATTAATAATAGTCTACGTAATTTTCTCAATGTTTATCAAGCGTGTTTGTTGAAACACGATCCTTTAAAATCACTTTGTAACAATTGATAATGATGAGTAAATAATCGAATAATAAGAACCACATAAAATTCTCGATAAATTTCAACATTTTAAGGAGCAAGTTGTGCGCCACTGGACCGTCGTTATTACACAATCACGATACCTGGAAATGTGAGCGGTTTCGGTCCGTGTTCCTTTTGAACGAGAACCGAAAGAGAGAAGGAGAGATGGTGAACGCTGGCCGTGTTCTTTGTCCGTGCGATAGAGAAAAACGGTACGTACGGGGCACAGGTAGAGGTGTACGGAGACGACGATTCGTTCTATGGTTCGTTCATTCATAACGACGCGACGTTGAGGAACTGTGCCAATTTCGAGTGGGTTTTCGGTTTAACGCACGCGAGGACGAGAAACAATAACGAACGACCAGACAACAGGTTAAAACGTCAAAAACGACGTTAACCGTCTCCACGCTTTTAGGCTGTTTTTGGACAAGAACTTCTTCAAGTCCAGTTGTTCGGAAATTATTGATAATTTGATGTTCAGAATGTAAATTATTAGTAATTAATTAAATCAAATGATTATCAAAAGATAAATATGTGACTCTAAGAAATATTTAAATTTTAAATCTTTTTTAAATACATACATATTTCTTATTAACATATCAGTCAAATAAAAATAAATATTATTAATAAATTAAAGTTAATAAAAATTCACAGAAATGTTTAGTAATGTGTTATTTTTAATATTTTTTATTTATTTAAGGTATTTGATAATCTTCCTAAAATTGGTGAAATAAAAAAAAATAATTCGGTAAAATTTAAATATATAATTGAAAGCTTAATTAAAATTAATTATATATAATAATTTATAAAGTCAAATAAAAAATTTGTAGTAATCAAAATTTTCTGATAATTTATGGTTATAATTTAACTTAAAACATAAAGTTAAAACTTATTAGATAATTCTAATAATATAAATAACATATATACATATTCCTTATTAACACATTAACATTAAAATAAATATAAATATCACAATAATATTTAATCACTGGTACAGAAATATTTAGTAATATTATATTTATAATAATATTTATTCATTAATTAAAAAAATATTTGAAAATTGTTATAAAGTAGTTAAACCAAAAAATAAAAGAATCAAAATTCGATAAAATGGTAAATATATAACAGTAAGTTTAATTTAAAAGTTAATATCAATAATATTATTAAAATTATTAATTACGTTTTTTTTTAATTATATTATTATTTACTTATAAACTGGATTTATTCAAGTCAAGTAAAAAGTCTGTAGAAAATCAAAATTCACAAATTATTTATAGTAATTAATTATCTTGAAACTATATATAAACTTGAAGGAACATCTAATAAAAATATTATAAATAACATGTTTCTTATTAATACATTATTAAAATGAATATAAATATTATCAAAAGAATTAATCTACCAGTACAGAAGTGTTCAGCAACGTTAATAAGCAATATTTATTAATTATTGAAATATTTGATAAAATGTTGACTATATAACTGAAATTTTAATTTAGAAGTTAATTTTTATTGTTATTATTAGTTACTAATTCTTTTGTTATATTATTTACCAAAATTATGATATATTTATGGTCATTAATTGTCTTAAAACTTAAAAGAACATAATAATAATATTATAAATATAAACATATTTCTTATCAATACAACAGTAAAATAAAAATAAATATTATATTAATTAATCTAGTACAGAAATGTTTAGCAAAGTTAATAAACTATATTTATTAATTTTTGAGATATTTGAAAATTATTCTAAAATTTAAGAAATCGAAAAAATGTTCCAAATTTGATAAAATGATAAATACATAATTGCAATTTTAATTTAGCTAATTTGAATCAACATCAATAATATATTTTAATAAATTATTAGTTACTAATTTTTTTGATATATTATTTAGCAAAATTTTAAAATTATTTATAGTCATTTGTTTTCTTAAAACTTAAAGGAACATGTAATAATATTATAAATATAAACATACTTCTTATCAATACATTAGTAAAATAAGAATAAATATTGTATTAATTAATCTGTTACTAGAGAAATGTTCAGCAACATTAATAAATTATATTTATTAATTATTGAAATATTTGAAAATTATTCTAAAACTTATATAATCAAAAAAATGTTCAAAATTTGATAAAATGTTAAATATGTAATTGCAATTTTAATTTAATTTAATTTGAATTCACTTCAAGTATATATTTTGATAAATTATTAGTTAATAATTTTTTTGTTACATTATTTAGCAAAATTTTAAAATTATTTATAGTTATTAGCTTTCTTAAAACTTAAAGGAACATGTAATAATATTATAAATATAACTTATTATATATACTTACTATAAATATAACATACTTCTTATCAACACATCAATAAAATAAGAATAAATAGTGCATTAATGAATCTGCCAGCAACGTTAATAAATTATATTTTTTAATTATTGAGATATTTGAAAATTATTTTATTTTAGAATTTATAGAATCAAAAAAAAATTCCAAATTTGATAGAATTTTTAATATATAACTTCAATTTTAATTTAGAAGTTAATTTGAATGAATATCAAGCATATTGTTTATAAAATTATTAGTTATTAGTTCTTTCTGTTATATTATTTACCAAAATTTTAAGATTATTTATAGTCATTAGTTATATTAAAACTGAAAGGAACATGTAATAATAACATATATATAAACATATTTCTTATCAATACATCAGTAAAATAAAAATAAATATTATGTTAATTAATCTGTTAATAATATTTAGTAATGTTTTATTTTTAATAGACTTTATTTATTCAATTATTATTCTAAAATTTATAAAATCATATGGCAAAATTTGATAAAATGATAAATATATAATTGTAACTTCAAAGTTAAATTGAAAATATATTAAATACATTGTTTAAAAACGTATTTTCGAAATCTGAAAATATAAGTTTTTGTATATATTTTATTACAGAAACTATGAGAAATATCGAGATGAAGTTCTAGAAATAGTGGAATCATTCGTAATCAACCAATCTAGAGCACAGTATATATAAGTGATTATAAATGAATAAATGGATTATTTACTATCTATTTTTAACTAATTTGACAATTTATTGATCAAATTTATCTAGATGTTCTTATTTTTTGGGATAGTAGACTGTAGGTCAAAATCTTCATTAACATATCTTAATATTTCTTCAATTTATTTTTAACTTTTTCGGGAGAAATGGTATTAAAATTGTTAAGGTATTAATATTGATATACTAAAACACAGATAAAAATGAATAAATTCTCACAATTATCACTTATACAGATATTGTATTTTTTGGATACAAATAAAAATCAGTCACAAAAAACGTCTTATTTTAACTTTATGTTAAATTATTTAACCGACATTAGTCAACACAAAATTTCAGAAAACATACAAACTATAACGTAGATAATTCTTGTAAAATATGACTTATTTGTATATAAATAACATAAAATAATTAATTGTAAATATCCATATGTATATATATATATAGTTGTAGTGAGTGTTAGTTACCTAACAATTTTTATAGAATTCTTCTGAAGAATTTAAAATTAAATTACCGAAATATTTGGAGACGGAGTCATTACTTCTAAAATATTAAAAATTCTCAGTTTAAGTTTATACCATATTTAAATAAAAAAAGTCCTTAAAAATGAATCTTGGCTTATAATGGACTAGTTTTCATGGTTACTGAAATTCATCATAACCACCTTGCAGTATTTCAGCATAAATCTGAAATTTCATTTCTTCCGAACAAACAACATTTTCTATCAATTAAAAGTTGCGTACCCTCATAATGTGGCGAAAGAAAAGATCATTAGGAGCGAAATCAACATATGAAATGATGTGAGTCACCGGTTTTTAAAGCTAGTCCGCCGTACATATATATTTAAACGCTATTTATAATCCGTGTAAATGTCAAACAAGATCGTAAAGTCCGAACAGTAAAATACGGACCGTTTCGCGTTTCATTTCCCGCAAATGCGCTTATTAGATAATATTGCGAATTGCACTTTTTCTCTCGCATTCTGCCATAACGGTAACTTCATTTTATAATCGATTATCGATGTCGATTTATGATCCGTTTCCGATCCGCATTGATTTATCGCGCCGCGTGAATAATTGTCTCCGGCCTTTTTCTCATCTGATAAATGTCACGTTGCTGTTTATGTTCTCGATGTGTTCTGTGCACTGCCAAAGAACAAAGAACCACTTTGCTGCTCGCAATCGATCAATCTGCGACGTAATTTATTGATCACAGTCGATTTCTTATTACTGGCGGTGATTCACGGCAAACAAAACGTCATTTATTTTTACAGTATCTTACGGTTTAATGTTTAAACATTATAATTTGCGCCATTTGTTTTGGTTCGACGCTTGTTTTTGGCGTGCAGTTTTTGAAGTGATTGCTCTGTTAGAAACGCCGAAACCGGTTTGCGACAGAAGAGAAGAAGTCAAATGGGATTTGAAACGAAGAACTAAGTGTAACATCTCGCCGACTATGAAGAAGAAGCGGTCATCTCGGCGGGTGCGTCGCAGCAGCAACGGCAGCAGCACCATTTTGCTGTGTTGCCGCTCGATTGACGTGACTCACACCGAAAACCCGTTTCTCGAGAACCCTTTCTCGTTTTGCTCCTACTGTTTTTTCGATACGTCGGCATGGGCGGCTCGTTATTACTCTCGCACACCCGGATCCACCCTTAAAAGAACCGTAATCCTAAATTAAATAAACTATTTGGCATATCGAAACAATTCTAATAAGATTGCACATTTGAGCACGTCTGTAACGTGTTGTTTTCAGTTAACACCAATTTACGATTGGGTGAATCAAAAGTTTGGCCGTTGGCACAAATCGAATAAATTATCATTAATGAATGCATTTTTTTTACAGTTTCCGTTTGATTACTCCGAAACGGCGATTTATGACACCGTCTTGGCGATAAAAAGTGTGTCTTGTACTTTTCCATGAATGATTTAGAATCCCATTAGCACAACAAATGGAACGAAAAAAATTACATTTTTATTATTTAGTTAATTAACGGATAATTTCTTTTATGTTGTCACCGACACGATAGTAACGGGAAACTTACTTATCCGATTTATTTTAAATTATATTTCCTGTTCTAATGATCTGCATATTGATAAACAGACCAGGCATTTTTTATTTGGAGATGTTGGTTTGTGGTTGTGGTTTTTTCCATAATTTCTATCTTGATGATAAGCCTTTGGTTGATATATTGTTTTTGGAATTGCCCACACCTAAACGTCTACTTTTAATGTAGGTGAACGAGGAACCATCACGATACATCATGGTTTCTTGAATTCCATAAATTACCTTGTTGGTTTTTGTAACTATAACTGTTACATTTATTATTTTTGTAAACATTCTTAATTACACGAATTTTTTGAATGAAAATATGTATATTAATTATGGTTCTTATAAAATAATATTTGAAACTTTGTTTATAAATAAAATTACACACATATTACATTGAACTAAATTAATATACAATTAAAACAAAAAATTTTCATTTTTTGTACTTAAATATTTATATTTTTAACTTCTATTCCATAGAAATTGGTAGGTTTCTGCTTCAGAAACGATTCAAGTTATTGTTCTGATGATTTAACTCGACTTTTCTCTTATAACAGTCGTTTGGAAACACCCTGTGTACACTATAGCTCATACAATATCGTTCATATGTAGAGCAACTTTAGAATTTTTCATTTTTCTTGATAAAAGTGTACGTTTAAATATCCATATTATTATCAGTTATGCAGTATATTTTATCAAAATAATACATCAATATAATTGCTTATTAGTGGTTTTAGTTATGTATTTATTAATATTTGAAAAATATTCAAGGGTCAAAAGTGGAGAAACTTTAAAATAAAACAACTTTACGTACATTTAGCCTTCGTTTATTTAATATCTTGTAGTATATCCATTATTTTTAATAACTTCTAATCACCTTTTGATTCATTAATTTTGGTGGCTTTTCAATATAATCGTTCGAAATTTCTTTCGAGTGATTTTGAACTTCTTCGTAGAGATCTTTTATATTTGACAGTCTTTTTGCAGAGATTTTCCGATTAATTTCTTCTCAAAGATTCTCCATTGGATTGAGGACCGGGTTTTGTGCTGGCCAAGGCATGACACGTACTCTTTGAGAAGCGAATCATTCTTTGACTAACTTAGACGTATGTTTCGGATCGTTGTCGTGCTGGAAGGTTCATCTTAAACTGATGTTACCTTCGTCAAATGAAAGAATATGATTCTAGAGAATATCACGATAAACAAAACAATCCATTACCCCTTCTAACTTAACCAGTGGGCCCATGCCAAACCCAGAAAAACATACCAAACCATAACGTCCCCTCCACCATGTTTCACAGTGGGATTAGTGTACTTGGGATTATACTTTTCATTAATGTGTCCTCTCACCTATGATATATCATCAGATTTGAATAATTGGAGCCGACTTTCATCGGAAAACAAAATTATTTTCCATTACCCATCTGTCCAGGTCACATGTTCTTTTGCAAATAGTAGTTTCGCTGCTCTATAGTTTGCAGAAGTGAAGAGCTTCTTTGTTGGTTTTCTACCATAGAGACCAGTTCTTTGTAGTCTTCGTTTTATAGTACTCACCAACATACTGTGTTCGTTTATTTTTTGATTTATACGGGATATAGTTGGTCTTGCGTTTTCTATCTCTTTTAGGAACTTGTTTCAGTGTATTCCTTCTGTTAAAATTGGAAATCGTCCTTGAAATGATCGATTTGTTTAAATTTAAATCTATTGCAATTTTACTCTGTTTTTCAATATTTCGGAACTTTTCTACAGTTTGTTGTTTAATTTGTATCGTTAAATGGACACTTTTAAGCATTTTAAGCTTTAAGAAACAATATTGGACTCAGTAATAAATTATAAAATCAATTGTATTGAATATAGGGTTTTGTTGAAATAAAAAATAACTGCGTGTATAAAAATATCAGTATATAGTATAAATGTTTAGACCCTTAATAATTATAAAATGAATTTGAATGAAAACAATTGTTCTTTCAATAAAATGATTATGTTTTTTAATTTATTGCACATATGAGCGAATATGTTTCATTAAATAATTGGAATTTTACTCATTCTTAGATTTTTTAGTAAATATTTATTTAAATATGTTAGTTGTTGTTTAACTAACAAATGATTCTATGTTTACTACCTCTTTATTAGAAAACAAGGGGAATCACCAGTATTAAAGTTCAGTTGTACTGAACTGAAGTGAAAAAATACGTTCCTTACAAACGAGCTCATAATATCCGACATTGATTACATTATTCTAAATGGCACTTAATACCAGTGTGTGAAAATTGTCGATAATAAGCGAGCGTCCACTACAAGTGAGTTAATTATCAATGCGTAGGTTATTTTTAATACGAACAAATTATTTCCTGTTACCGATAAGCAATCGTCAAATTTAAATCGTTTATTTAAATTCATCGTAGTCGAACACACGAATCGGGAGGTTGCGAGGCAGTCAAGGGGTTGCGTACCCGCGATATAAAGTGCACCCACTCACTTTTCCATTTCGACTGACACGGGCGCACATCATCAAAGGATTCTGCGTCGGACGGCGGGGAAACGCGTCGCGGCGCCACAAAGAAACTTTATTTTGATACGCGACGCCGGTTACTTTCGCATTTTTCCCCCTTTCTTGTCGAACTAACCTAATTAATGTCGAGCGTTTTGCCGTTGCAAAAGTTATGAATAAATTAATCTCGGACTAGAAAAACATCTTCCTGCCAAGGTTAAGTGAGATTTCAGTTAATGATTAGATGGATTAGCGTTCGCATACATTAACATTTAACGTTTCCTCTTTGAGCCTCGCGAAATTATTGGGTTTTGGGCGCATCCACCATTTTATACAACGAGTATTTTGTTTATTTGCGTTCGTCGGCGCAGTATACAAGGAGTGATCGTCATTAAAATGATTAAACAATTAGTCACATTAGTAAATTACTTGTATCCAGTTAGATAAGTGATTAACAATGTTTTATTTATATAATAATAACGGTAACGCGTACGAAAGTGATATTTTTTGAGGCGACATTAAATGGGCTTTGCAGTTATCTAAGTAGGTAGAACAACAAATATTTTGGCACGTGGATTCACTTGGCAACCGCTCGTTATAATTAAGCAATTTGTCATTCGGTTTCCGAGAATTTTTTCCACCCGTAAAATTTGTTTCTACTCGTTAATTTATATTTTATTGGAATCATTCGTATCCATTAGTTTTTCGCGTTTGTTTAAGCTTTAAAACAAAGAAAAATCGTTAAAATTGTGAATTTATTTTAACACAGAAATATGAGGAATAACTTTGTAAGTGTATTCAAATATGCATAGTCTTAAACATTAATGATAATTAATATAATACAAAGAAATTTATTGTAATTGTCTATTTTATGGCTAGTATTAAAAATCATTTAAAATTTAACTTAAAACAGACCATAAAAATTTTATGTAAGTACTTTGAAACGTAAAATCTTTAGTTTTTGCATGGCATTAAAACACATATTAAACTTGAGACACAATCTTAGCGTAAACTCTCTCGTTGTATCCCCATATCACATTTCAAACAGCAAACAAACAAAGATAGAACCGTTTAAATTTAGAATATCGTATGATCCAAAACAGTTCGTAAAATGTAAATGTTGGCGTTCCGACGAAGACGCATTAGATCAGATTAGATTTTAGATTAATCGTGCGTTTTAATTAATACCCTCGCCCACAGCCACCCCCCAAATATGACGAGATTTAATAAGTAAGAATGTCGGAGGTGGAAAATAAAGTAAAACGGGTAAACAAACTGTATCGGAAGTCGAGGATGGAGGAACTGGAGGATTTTCGTGCGAAATTAAATTCCTTATGCGCGCAATAACTTAATATCAGGTGGCACGTAGTCACAGTTTAGCAATAACATTGTTAACCTTTAATAATACCCGAACATTCTCGCCGTAAAATCTTCCGAAAATAAACAATGGCGTCGGTTTAATAACTGCCGTCGCGGTTATTAATTCGGGACAAGCGATATATCAAAAACCGCACTATATCACGGTTTCACTTTAATATTTCGGCGCCACCCTCATTCGCATGAGCCGCAATTCATTTCGGAACCCCTCGATATTATTATAATTATTATTCATTTCAATCGTTCCCTTTCAAACGTTTTCAATTGATTCTCTTTATGTAAACCTCATTGTTTAATTTTATTTTTACAGTTGGTTAAACATTTTCAGAAAAGAAATATATTTTATGTATAGTAGTGGCCAAAAAATTAAAGGTTTCGTTACTAAGTAAAGGTATTTACTTCAAATTTTGTCCAACCAGTATAAAAACTATATTTCAATATTCTGTACTTTTTTACACTTTAAAAAGGACGAAGATATTACTATCAAGAAATTCTACATTCAAAAATATTTATGTTTTGTGCCCCTATTTAACAATTGTAAGCATTTATTCTTAGTAGGATTTTTTGAGTAACTGACTTTCAGTGGAAAGATAGAAACGTTACACTCCAGACAAAAGAGAAACAATAATTAATATGATATCAATTGAAAATACAAAAGAAGGGTTCTTTGAATGGATCCATGTTCAATAGAACAAGATCAGACGATAAAAAATACATTCATCGTCCTCTTAATAAAAGTTTGGATACACTACAAAAACTTTGGAACATGGTGGAAGAAAAGTTTGACAAGGTAAAAAATGAACTGTTTCGTATATTTAACCATTTACGAAAATTTACCAGTTACATGAACGATACGAAGTATGCATTCATAGTTGTTCAAAGTTTGAGAATTTGTAATACTCTCGATTAAAACATCAAAAACCATCAAATTTAGATGAATCGTGGTTATTAATTGAAGAGGAGAGGAATTCAATTTCCACATTAAATAATAATAATGTGAGCTATTCTATTTCTCTGGTCACCACTGTATATTGAATATTTCAAGACATTTCTTTTTGTTTTTCCTTATAGTAAAACTAATATTTCTCATAATTAAACAACGAAGGACGTGGTCATTAATTCGAAACGGATAATATTTCGCATTCCTGCTTGAATTGGAACGGTTTAATGGCAACAGGACAATTATAAAAAGTGTATATCCAATAAAATAAGCAACCCCCCCGTTCGAGTGGACAATGAACGTCCGAATTACACAGTACATCACTCGGGGGATTGTTTTGTTCCTTCTCCGTTTGTGCAATGCGGACCACGCACACTGTACACGACTCCCAAAATTACAATTTCCACTTCATCAATCGAATATCAATCACTTACCACTTTATTATTAATTCTCCATTGTGTTAAAATACTTATTAAATGGATTATTAATATAACTAAATAGAAGTGGCACATTTATTGGGCACGAAAAATTGTTTCGTTCGAATCTCCGTTCTCGGTTCGTGTGCGGTTCCCGTTCCCGTTCCACGAAGGGAAACAAGGACATTGTTGTGCGGACCGGACCGCCCGGATCCTCCCGTAAATTTGCCTCATAATGACGGCGATGACGACACCGGAATGCGCCTCTAATATCGCACACCATTATATAGATATAGGTATATGGGGCGGCGTCGGCGGCGGTAACGGCGACCGTTCGCTGCAACGCTTAATGGCGCCGATTATTGCTGCCACCCTTTTTGGGGGCCGCATCGAAGGTCGCGGGACTATGCTTTAATTTCATTGAATTGCGTCCCATTTTTGGCTTAACATCGTTTTCTATCAGTTCATCATTGTTAAGTGTTGTTTATTTTTTATTATTGTTGTTATTTATGGCAGTTATGCTAAAATACTACAAATTAATATTGAAGAAGAATCCTTATAGAATATTTTATTATAACTCACCTTAGGAATAATGCAAAAAAAAAATAATTCAGTTAAAAAGAAAACTTGAAAGAAAACATCTCTTTTTAATAAAATTGCTTGTTTGCGTTTGTTTAAATAGTATGGTAATCGTAAATTTTATACAGTAAAAAAATATATATTATCTTAAGAAATTGTTTTTAAGTTAAAATGAAAAAAAGGTTTAAATGAGTTGTATTTATGTGATTTTTTATATCCCTTTATTTCTTACAATTACTTAAACAATTAATTCCATTAAAATCATTCAAAAAAACTGGAAACGCCTTATGTAGATTTAATATAATTGTACGAGATTAAAAAGTATATTTTGTGTAAATAAAACTTTATTATATTATGAACTTTTTTTGTTTTTAAATAATAATGAAAAGTTTCCATTGTTATTTTTGTATTAACTTTTTATTTCGTACAGTTACCTAAAAATAATATAAAAAACATTATTTGATAACACTTTTTATCTAAATATAAAATAATTGTATGAGTTTAAAAATTAGATTTTGTTTAATTTTAAATAATATTTTTAATAATCAAAAGAAATTTTTGGTTTTTGTTTTTACGTTGTTAAGAAAAGTATCAAATGATACTATTATAATATTATGATCATCTTTTTACTAACTTTTGATTTTTTACTGCTACAAAAAAATAATCTATTACAAATAAATATTAAAAGAAACTTTTTGAAAACACTTTTTATCAAAATTTAATATGACAATACAAAATTTAGTATGACTTTAAAAAGTAAATTTTGGACAATTTTAGTCAATAATTTAATAATCAAACAAATTTATGGACTTTTTTATTTGTGTTGATAAGTATTAGTTCTTATTTTTTATTAACTTTTGATTTTTCTTAAAAATAATGTAAAAATTAATTCTATTACAAAGAACTTGAAAACATATTTTATTTAAATTGAATACAGTTGAATGAAATAAATTTTATCGTAACGTAAAACAATAATTTTATTATCCAAAGAAGTTATTGACATTTGTTTTTAAATTGTAATTAAGTTTTATTATTATGTTTTATTATTAACATTTTATAAATAACAGTTATTAAAAATAATGTAAAAAAATAATTGTATTAAAAATAAATAGTTTAAACTTTTAAAACATAATTGTGTGGTATTAATTTTATACGTATATTTTGAAACACCAATGCTACACGAAGTTCCTTCTTTTGTGTTGTGAACTTAAATAATAGTGAAAATTAAAGACGACGTGTTTTTGAACAAGAGTATTCGTTTCAGGCAGCGTCGTGACACCGAGCACCATTTCGTCGCCGTGGACACCCGTGACGGGCCCGCCCGCCCCCGATTCCAATGGCGCGGGCCCGGATACAAAGAATCTCGATGTCGGCGACATCAGCGATGTAAGTACACCCGCCAAAACTCAATCCTTAAACCCGCTAAACCGCCAACGTTTTCGCAGGACGAGAAGGACATGACGGCGGCCGACGCCGAGGGCGTATGGAGTCCGGACATCGAACAAAGTTTTCAGGAAGCCCTCGCGATATATCCGCCCTGCGGCAGACGGAAAATCATCCTCTCAGACGAAGGGAAAATGTATGGTGAGTATCTGTGCGTTAAGGTCCACCAAAAAATTAAGCTGAACCAGGTAAATCATCTTTGATTCCTGACTGGTCGGTTACTTTGGCAACTTTAAAGCGTTGCAAAACTGTGGACGCATTGGTGTCGTTTATGTGGGAGTGAGGGGTGGAAATTAGCGTGACAAGAGAAGTGCAAGGGCGCAGGGCCGTGCGGCCCAAGAATATTGACCGTCGTCCACTCTGCCGTGAACGTTCCGGAAAGTCCGGGCAAGGAGAGGCACTCCAGTGACAACTGGACACTTGCAAGGGACCCTCCTCACTCTCCCCTCCACCTCCCCATCTTTCACCCTCTCTCTCTTTTGAAATCGTCCCGCTTTTATCTGGACGCGAATTGTTGCATTGTTGGCTGTTTTCTCAATTAAATTCGTATTTCTTTTTTGTTTCGTCATTATTATTGCTTTGTTGTCGGCTGTTACGGACAGCTTTAATAGACAAAAGCCATTCGTTAAACGGCAGACGGGAGAAACGGTGATTCCACGTTTGTATTTTTATTTATAAATTCTTAAAAAGTGCGATGTCAAACGAGTGGAAACAATAAAAAGAACGTGTTCACACATCACACCCTTGCCTCTTATTTCCGGTCAAGTGAAGCCAATAACTTTTGTCCGACGCAATATATGCCGGGCATTTAAATTGCCACCCCCTTTTACAATCCCAACCAACGTTTTATTTGCCTTTTTGTCCCCCACTCAACCGGATTTTTTTCCAATGACATTTCTTAATCGAACCGCACAAAGAAATTTTTTTCACCCATTAAAAGTTTTACAGCATCCGCAATTTAGAAATTAATTAGAAACGCTCGTATTTCGTACGAGCCACGTAAATTCTAATGATTACCAATGTATTTTCGTAAGCGGGAGCAATAGCAAGAAACACACACACATACACAACACCTAATTGGTGTGGAGTTGCGCTCCACGCTGAAAATTAATATATTGGCAAGTTTCGGAAAGTTGGCCGTTTCAGATTTTACGCCGCCGGCCTAATTGTATATGTAAACTTGGTTATTAATTTCACGAGCAATATCGCCGCCAATAAATTCTTTCGCTTGCGTTGTGTACGCAAAATAATTGGTTTACCGGCGCGCCGCACAAAACCAGGTAACGGTAAACGTACGAGTAACAGCAGTGTGCGTTTTTTACGACCGATTCGAATATCGACGATAAACATGACACTGTTATCGATTATTAATAAGCGAGCGGTAATCGTTGGGTTTTTATCGCGCGCTCCGGAAAACGTCCCACCGTTTTGAGCTCGCTCCATCGACGGACGCAGCTTATTATCTTACATGTGTTACTTGATGCAGATCACTCAATTTTTTATTCTGTGGACGCGTTTATAAAGTAATTTGCGCTAGATTTCATGTTCTACATCTATGTGCAGTTTTATATTCAATTTTTTACAATAAATTTGAAACAGTAACATAGCTGAAGGAGGAATGAGGAGACTTTCAAATGATGATACGCAAGCTTAAAAATTTGTATTTTCAGTATAGAAATAAATTTATTTATTGAAACATGTTCAATAATTAAAATAATGAATTTATTCTATTTGGCTGTAGCACACTGTTTTCTACACAATTTTAATTATTTCAATGAACTTATGATGTATATGACGTTAAATAATTATTTTCTAAAATATAGAGCCAAGATTAGTCCAGTTTCAAAGAATTTTCAATTATTTTTTTTTTATATTCTGTGATAAAATCAGTTTTTTATTTTGAACCTAATTAAAACAAGTTATTTATCTGGAATGAATTCAAAAATGAATTCAGATATTACAGTTGTTTTAAAATTAAGAAGCGAATTACCGAAACATAAATAAAGATCAGATAAATAATATATAATAATATATGATAATAATATGAAGTAATTTATGTTAAATTAAATATGAACAAATTTCAAGGATTTCTTTGTTTTTTTTTGTAAAAGTTTTTTATCATTTATTATTTCCAATAATTTCTTTCTGTTTTTTATTTTGTTAAAATCTGTTTTTTTATTATTTTCAACTTGACTTAATAATTTGCACGTTATTTCCAGTTTGAAGACAGAAAATATCACTCGGGGAAATACCTAAATAAAAGTAAGCAAATAATAAAAGGGGGTATTACCACCATGGCAACTGTCACCACTGCATTAATATATAATCTAAATGTGTACAAAATTTATTTAATGTAATTTGTTTTAATATATCAACAAAAGATATTCTAATTTCAATAATTTTCAATTATACCTTTCTATTCTTTTTATAAAATCAGTTTTTTTTGTGATTTTCAATTTAACTATAATAATTTAGAAGTAACTTAATTCCAGTTTGTAGACAGAAAATATTATTGCTGGAACCACCGACATAAAAATAAAAATTTGGTAAGGGGGCAACAACGCTGGCAACTACCACCGCTGCATTCCAATATATCACACAATATTTTAATATTTCAATTGATATACCATATAACATAATTCTTACAAAAATTATTTTGTTTTAATGTTTTAATATTTGAACAAAATTATTTTATTTATTCTATTTTAATTTTTTTTAATTTTATTAAATTTAATTAATATATTTTGTATATTATGTTAATATGTGAACAAAAACATGATCTAATTTCAAGTATTTTCAATCATACCTTTCTTTTTTTTATAAAATCAGTTTTTTTATAATTTTTAATTTGACTATAATAATTTACAAGTAACTTAATTTGAGTTTAAAGGCAGAAAATATCACTGGGGGAACCACCGAAATAAAAATATAAATTTGACAAGCCAATAATAAAAGGGGCGCAACCACCCTGACAAATGCCACTGCTGATATTCAGATATATTACACACCTTTTTAACATTTTTTAAAAATATTTACAAAATTTACTTTGTATAACTATGTTTTAATATATAAATAAAAGATATTTCTAATTTCAAGTATTTCCAATTATTCCTTCTTTTTTATGATAAAATTAGTTTTTTTTGCCATTTTCAATTTAGCTATAATAATTTACAATTTACTTAATTTCAATTTGAAGGCAGAAAATATCACCGGGGGAACCACCGAAATAAAGATATAAATTTGGCAAGCCAATAATAAAAGGGGGACAACCACCCTGGCAAATGCCACTGCTGATATTCAGATATATTACAGAACTTTTTAACATATTTTAAAAATATTTACAAAATTTATTTTATATAATTATGTTTTAATATATGAATAAAAGATATTTCTAATTTCAAGTATTTCCAAATATACCTTTCTTTTTTATTATAAAATCAGGTTTTTGTCACTTTCAATTTAACTATAATAATTTTCAATTTACTTAATTTCAATTTGAAGGCAAAAAATATCACCGGGGGAACCACCGAAATAAAGATAAAAATTTGGCAAGCCAATAATAAAAGGGGGGCAACCACCCTGACAAATGCCACTGCTGATATTTAGATATATTACACAACTTTTTACATTTTTTAAAAATATTTACAAAATTTGTATAATTATGTTTTAATATATGAATAAAATATATTCTAATTTCAAATATTTCCAAGTATTCCTTTCTTTTTTTATTATAAAATTAGTTTTTTTGTCATTTTCAATTTAGCTATAATAATTTATATATTTAACTTCAGTTTGAAGACAGAAAATATCACCGGGGGAACCACCGAAATTAAAATAATGATTTGGCAAGCAAATAAATAACGAGAGATGTAAATTTTTACTAAATTTATGTTGTATTATTATGTTTTAATATTTGAACAAAAAATAATAATTACGATTTCTAACTATTAAGAAAAAAGTTTTGTATTATTTTCAACTTGTCCAAACCAGTTTGAAATGAGAAAATATCACGGAGGGAAAAGTCAAGCAATTAATTAATAAAAGAGTGGAATCACTCCCACAACTGCCACCCCCAATTCAAATTTGTTATACGTTTTAAAACATAAACAGAAAATAATCTGCTTTCAAGTATTTTCAATTATTTCCATTTTTTTGTGACAAAATGACTTTCTTTATTTTCTTTGACTATAATTATTTACAAGTTGTTTAACCCCAGTTTAAAGTTTGGAAACGGATTCGTTTATTAGAGTCGACTAAAAACATAATTATAATCCGAAAGTTCGCTTCTTGGCGAACCGACGAAACATAAATAAAGATGTGACAAGCAAACAATAAATGAGGAGGCAACCACCCCCGCAAACCGCCGCCGCTCCATTGAGCCGAGGTTCCTTTCGCGACTGAATTACCTCGCTATTTCTCCGCTCTATTCTCATTATTTTTGTTTATTTTTCCTACGAACAACCGAGCTCTTAATTTAAATAGGTTTCCGATAGTTAAAAGGGGTCGAAGGTCGACGCTAATTGTTCGAATTACCATAAAAATGCGAATTTTTTTTCTTTGGAAAAGTCCATAAATAATTGTTCGGTCGTCTTTACGTTATCAGCGGCACGTTATTTACTTATACCGTACAGATATGTAAATTGTGGCAGTTAATGGAACACAGGAATAGTCAAATGAGTAAAAACGGAATTGCATACGGATTTATGCATGCAATAATTCAGTCGCAATCTTCGCATATAAATATTAATTGTTTACATGCGGCGGTCCAGGAATTGTCCACATACTTCGACCCGACCGTTTTCCCTCCGAATCCGAAATGCCTGACATTTTACTTGGGCGTTCGTTCGGGCCGCCTTTTTTGCAATTACAATTAGCAAGATAACACACATGCGGTGTATCTGTGTCCCACAAATAATGACCTTATTCTTCACACTCCCCATTTTCTTACGTAACTACGCAAAAGTGAAAATCTAACTTGAAAAAAAAATTAAATTTATTTGATTGAACGAAATCGTTCGTACGTGACTGTTTGACCGGCTGACGTATGTTCGGATCCAGCGTGCGCCCGGCCCGGGGGCGGGGGCGGCTGTCCTCCCGTCGGAGATCGGGGGGAGCGAACGGGCCCGCGAAACTATGTCAAGAATGTGCAATTAGTGAACGAGCTCCGCTTGGGGTGAGCAGACCGAGTTCCCGAAGAAAATATAAAGAAGGGTGGCCCTCTTGTCGGCCAAGCTCACCCTGCCGTTCTCGCCCTCTCTTTCTCTCTCGCTCCGTTACACCCTCTCTTTGTTTGTGAGTGTGTCTCGCTTTCCCGGGGGACCCAACCAAATTTTGGTTTTTCATAAACTGGATTAATATTGTTAACGTCGAAAAGGGGTCTAAATTTACCAATTTTTTTTTTTCGGTAAATTTGTGTTTAGTAATAATTATAGCATAAAAAAAAATTTTTATTATAGTTATAAACGAACGAGTTAATGGGAAAACTTAATAACAATTAACTTATATAATGTGGAACAAAACTTTACTGAAAACTTTAAACAAAGAAACATGTTTCACAAACACTTAATTATGTTATGATTAAATGAAGCATATTTGTATTTTTTCAAACAACCAAAATATGCGAACAATTCTATCGTACCGAAATTAAATCGTTGCACCCTTATTCAGGCCAATTTGCCAAATAACTCGGTTCAATTATGAGCCTTCGAAGGTCCGGGAGAACCGGATGATTCTCCCCTACCGTTTTGAGTTTTACACCTGAAGCAGACACGATTATTATTTCAACCCGTTTCACTCCCTTATTTTTAGCGGTCAAGTCGGACGTTTTTATTTTTTAAATGCACGCATGATAAAAACGGGGGTTTGGGAAAAATAAAATCAGGCCCGCCAACAATGCGAGATATGAAAAACGCGACCGGCTTAACGTTCCTAGACAAAACATTTCGCCGTTAGTCGTATAAAGTATTCCGGAAGCGAAATATGAGATTAAAAGAAAAATTATATCGGGGGTTTGTCCACTCCCTCTCACTTTATTGTCGGTTTTAATGAAATGGGGAAAGAATTTTTACTTCGAGTTTCTTAACATCGAACAGAAATAGCCTTAATTAACGATTTTTATTATAAATTATATACAGGCTGATTCATTAGATTTATAAAGAATGGAAGAAAGGTATTGATTTGAAAATTTTACAGCAATTATAACATAATTTGAGCTAGTTTTCTAAATTATTTTGAGCAAAATTTAATTTCTGATTTTACCGGAAATGACATCAACTTTTCAAAGAAACACCTTAATATTTTTAACTCATTGTAATTACAAATAAAATGACTATACCTGAATCGAATAGTTTTTGAGGTATTAATTTATTAATATCTTTTCATTAAAATGTTTGTTTATTGTTTCTTTAATTAATATTACTTTCACAGAAAAAAAATAACGTAGAGAATTACTCAAAATCTCTAAACTAGTATGATCATTATTATTCTTTAGATTTTTTTTATCAATTATATTTTTATCCTCGTAGAAATAAGTATAAAAGTTTTGTAAAAAAGTTTTCTAGACAATGAAGTTTTGAAAGATTTCTTTTGTTTGTTTTCTATTATTTTTAAGGCTTCAAAATAGGGTAAAATATTCTTTTAAATTCAATTAATAAAAAAGTTTAAAATGTTTGTTTATCTTTACTTCACAATGAAAAAAAAATATTGAGTAAATTCCTATATAAAATAACTATTACTTTTATAGAAAAATTTTACCCTAAAGAATTTCTCAAAATCTGTAAACGAGTGTAATTAATCAATTAAAACATTGTTGTTTACATTTTTTATATATATTTTTTTTTGTTTTATACTTTTTTATGCTTGAAAATTACTTTCAATTAATAAAATAGTTTAAAATATTTGTTTATCTTTACTCTACCATGAAAAAAAACATTTCACAGAAAAATTTTACTCTAGAGAATTTCTCAAAATTTGTAAATTAGTATAATTAATCAATTAAAATATCATTATTAGTGCTGTTTACATTTTTTTATTAATAATACATTTATTCACTTAGTAATAAGTACAAAAGTTTCGTAAAAAAGTTTTCTAGATAATGAAGTTTTGGAAGATTTCTTTTGTTTTTTTTCTATTATTTTTAATGCTTGAAAATAGGGTAAAATATTCTTTTACATTCAATTAATATAATAGTTTAAAATGTTTGTTTATATTTACTTTACTATGAAAAAATATATTGAATAAATTCCTATATAAAATAACTATTTCTTTTACAGAAAAATTTTACCCTAAAGAATTTCTCAAAATCTGTGTAATTAATTAATTAAAAAATCATTATTGTTTACATTATATATTTTTTTGTTTTATATAATTTTTAATGCTTGAAAACTACATTCAATTAATAAAATATTTGTTTATCTTTACTCTAACATGAAAAAAAAACATTGAGTAAATTCCTAATAAAATAATACTTTTACATAAAAATTTTACCCCAGGAAATTTTTTAAAATCTATAAACTAATTAATCAATAAAAATCATTAGTATTGTTGTTTACATTTAGAAATAAGTGCAAAAATTGTATAAAAAAGTTTTGAAAGTTTTTTTTTTTGTCTACATAATTTTTAATACTTGAAAATAGTAAAAAATTTTCTTTTTACAATCAATAAGAAGAAAATTAATTTAAAATGCTATTTTTACTCTCCTATTTAAAAAAATAAGCAAATCTCAAAATCTGTAATATTGAATAATTAGTTAATTATTATAAAATTCCATTATTATGATTGGTTAATTTTTTTGTGCAATATAAAAGAACAATTTTATTCACCTGGAAATAAAATAACAATAAAATAAAGCCCCATTATTTTGTTACATAAATTTTAATACAATTGAAAACATATTAAAACCAATTTTTGATATTAAGAATCGTAAATACCGTCTAAAAAATTTTAATATTGAGGTTTTATGTGGATTCATAAAGGCACTGGCAGTTCTGAGCATAAAACCGAGTTTTATCAACGCATTAAAATTATATTGCCGCGCTGAAAATTTTAAACGCCGAAACAGATGGAATATTAACAAATCGTTAACGAGAAAAAATGCCGCACGAACTTTGACCCAATACGAATTCAGATTAAAAAAATATGTATATATATACATTATACGCTTTGCTTTAATTAATTAACTTTACTGCGTCCATAAAAAAGATTACACTCCTGACATAACTTCGGTAATAAGCAATAAAGAAAGATACGGAAAACGCAAAACGAAAACACGTTTGTTCGGTCCAAAAGCGGACCGAAAATAAAACACTCACACACGAGAAACAATTAAATTAAATTAAACACCTGTAAACAGTTTTTCGAACGCGTTCGTAGATTTCCTGCTAGAAAAACCGAAATAAATTAATATCGTTCCGTTCGTTTCGCGCCATTAACATAATTAGATTACGATCGTTTAGTTTTATTTGCCGGGGCCCTAAATTGAGCCGTCAGGAAAGTGAAATTGTGAAATAATTGCGCTCCAATAAAAACTTTTCGACCGTTCTTTCTTTTTTTCTATTTTTTTCATTACGGGCTCATTGTGGCGCGACTCCGGCTAATCTTTCGCGATTTCCGACCCTGTTGTGTTGTTGTGTGCATGTGTCGGTTAATTAATTGTAACGTTTGCAACAATCGCGACTTTCTATTTATAATTAAGCGGGCAAGATTTATCGCAAAATATTGTTGCGTACACCGATCGCACACAGGTGTGCAAAATTTGTTTTTTCTTTGCTTAATTGATATTATAATTCATGCCAGTGGCTTTTTACTATTTCGCACGTTTTTAATTGACGATAATTAGCGTTATTTGCCTTATTACTGTTGAGTTGTGCAGGAAATAATTGGGGAAATGCAATAAATTTTGTTGTAAAACAGCATTAACATTATTAGGATAGTTATAACAAATTAAAACGTTTTACAGTCTAAATTATCCGATTTAATGCCCATTTTGGAATCTTGAAATTGTACGCATGGTGCAAAATGTTTATTACATATTTATAGATACAAATTAAAAGCCGTTTTTAATTGTGTTTTGAATAATATCCTTGAAATGTTTGTAATACTTTTCAAATCTTTCATAGTAACTGTTATCAGTGGTTTTATTTAATTTTTATTCAAATTCTGTTCGAAACTATTTTAATTGCTCGACTGTGTCACGGTAAAATAATAACAAACTCAAACTACAACACTTAACTAGTGTGTCGCCAAATTTTTATGTGATAAACCGACTTAATCTCAACTAACGAAGTTGCCCAACGACCGGTTATAAGTTTTTTTCAAAAACTGCTCCATTGTATGCAAGAATTATTATCACACATTATCGCAGCTTTCACATTCAGCGACAAACGCTCAATTTTGTACCGAAAACAGAACCGAACGCGCTTCATTTTGTATCCAGTCGCCGGAAACTATTTATAAACCGTCTGGGGGTAATTTAAAGACAACTCGCACCGGCGGCGAAACGTTCACTTAGAAAATAAAACGAGAATGTACATAAATAAAATGTTTTAAATAGCCAA
This sequence comes from Aethina tumida, assembly GCF_024364675.1. NCBI lineage: Eukaryota > Metazoa > Arthropoda > Insecta > Coleoptera > Nitidulidae > Aethina > Aethina tumida. The sequence continues at coordinate 12,663,905 of NC_065437.1, read as the reverse complement.
TAATCCGAACGGATGCGGATTAATGTTTATATATGTTGGCGTATTAATTAAATTGTTACAAATTACCTCGCAATTAGCCGACGAGTACCGCAGTACCGTATTCTAAAGATTTACCCGTTTTTGCTTGCAGGACGAAACGAATTGATAGCACGGTACATAAAACTGAGGACGGGCAAAACGCGCACAAGGAAACAAGTCAGCTCGCACATACAGGTCTTGGCCAGGCGGAAACTGCGAGAGATCCAGGCCAAACTCAAAGTGGTAAGTATCACGCAGCAACGTGAACGAAATAAATTAGGAAGCGTTAGCTTGTTCGAACGGAACGTAAGGGATTAAATCAAGGAGAATTGTCTTTGTCTTTTGTTGATGACGTTAGGACCACGCGGCGAAGGAGAAAGCCTTGCAGACGATGTCGAGCATGTCTAGTGCGCAGATCGTCTCGGCGACCGCAATGCACAGCAAGTCGGCGGCCCTAAATCTAGGTCTGCCGCATCACGGGCCCTATGCGGGGGCGGTAAGTCCAAGCCCCGTCCCATTTTGTGCCGCTTCGGTTGTACAATATGCCACTAATTCTGAGAGTAGTAAAAACAGCGTGATTCGAAAAGAAGACGGAGATGAGCCATAAAACGCGCCATAGAAGCTTGTGCGCATACCATTATAACTTGTTTTCACCCTAACTACGTTTTAGCTTAGCCGCTACTTGCTGTGTGTTGCTGCTGAGTAGTAAAACCGTTTTTACAACATTAACATAACCGTTCAATTATCGAAAGGCACTTACTCATAACTGGTTTTCGTTTGCAGCAATTTTGGCAACCCGGACTTCAGCCTGGCACATCACAAGAGTAAGTGTACAATAATCAGCACACCAAGGCCAAAAATTTGACCTCTTTTTTGATTTTCCAGTGTTAAACCGTTCACACAGTCGGCGTATCCGGGTGGAAAACCAGCGACGGCAGTTTCGGCCGGGGACGTCGGTTCCATTCAATCGGCGCCGCCCCCGGTTTGGGAAGGTCGCGCCATCGCTACCCACAAACTCAGACTTGTCGAGTTCTCCGCCTTCATGGAAACAACGAACCGAGAAGAAGCAGTAAGGACTAAACTTAAACTAATACAACCTAATCAAACCTAGATAGAAACAATGATTTATTTATTAGATATAATTTCGTACAAAAAATTGTTATATAATATCATTGGAATTATTCGATTCTAATATTTTGGAATTTCAGTATCAGAAACACCTGTTCGTGCACATAGGCGGGCCGACGCCGTCGTACACGGACCGCCTCCTGGAGGCGGTCGACGTGCGGCAGATCTACGACAAGTTCCCGGAGAAGAAGGGCGGCCTGAAGGACCTGTACGACAAGGGACCGCAAAACGCATTCTTCCTCGTCAAATTCTGGGCGGATCTCAACACAAACATCCAGGAGAGCGGAGCATTCTACGGCGTCACGAGTTCGTAAGTCAAAATTCCCGATGAACTTGAAACGGGACCTAAACCGTTAACGTTCCATTTCAGGTACGAAAGTAACGAGAATATGACAATAACCTGTGCGACGAAGGTCTGCTCGTTCGGCAAACAAGTGGTCGAAAAAGTCGAGACGGAATACGCGAGATACGAGAACGGACGTTTCGTCTACAGAATCCATCGGAGTCCGATGTGCGATTACATGATCAACTTCATACACAAGCTGAAACACCTGCCTGAAAAGTACATGATGAACAGCGTGTTGGAGAACTTCACCATACTACAGGTGCTGTTCGACCAAAATTAATCAAGGACTGTATGTAAACGATTGTTTTTTTTTTTTAGGTGGTGACGAACAGAGACACGGAAGAGACGTTGTTGTGCACGGCGTACGTGTTCGAGGTGTCGTCGTCGGAACACGGCGCCCAGCACCACATCTACAGGCTCGTGAAAGACTAGCGGGATGGCGGTAGGAAACTAGCTGGCTCCCCTCACTTCAGTGCCTACACCCTCACAATACTAGTATTATTATTGGTTACATTACTTAGTAAGTAGCTAGGTGAATTTGTGAATTTTTTGAAACAAAAAAAAAACGAGATGATGATGATGATGATGATGATAATGAAGACAACACTCAAACACACAGACACTCACATACATAATCGAAGCCATTTTATTTTCGGTACGTGGAGAGTGAGAGAACATAGAAGTTTATGATTTGTTTTTTATATCATAGGTTTATTGAGACAACGTACTTTATTTACTTTTATTTAATTCTACCCCCTACACACATTATTATTATTATGATTAATTACTATAATTTTGCCACCGTCAATATGAAATTCTCTATTTAGGCCGGTAGACATTGTAAATAATTATTTATTATTAGTTGGATGAGATCTGTATTTTATTTTCTTGGGACAATTGCAATACAATTCTACTAGTAGCTGACGGTCCATGCGAATTAAACGGAGCTTTAGTACTTATCCGAAAATATCAAGTTCGCCAGAAATCTCACCTATATTTATTTTAGATTTTATTTATACAAATTATATATTTATACCTTTATTGTTTGGTTTGCGTGGACTGTTCATGCGAGATTTTCATATTGAAAACAGACATTTTCCCACTACATATTTAATTTATAACTTCATATTATAAATTAAATTATATTAAGGCAATAACGTTATTTTTTCTTTCGTAGTACCAATACATTTAGGTTCTACAGATTAATTTGTAAGTTATGAAAGTTTGCTATTTGTGATGATAATTTTTAACAATTTTATATATAAATAGATTTTATCTGATTTAAAATACCCAGTATTTTAATTAGTACATTTAGATTATCGCCAATTTAAATTTCTTAGCTTTAGAAACGTGGCGGCGCCTCCACAAAATCCAATACGCTTCTCTTAGTAACTTTATTGTGGGTTGGTGTTTGTTTATACCTGATTGAGATTAACTATTTAAATTCTTCAATTTGCTGGATTTTGTGGAGGGTCCGTGCGAAAAACCAGGCCTTTGTGTTCAAATTGGCAGCCTGCAATTTGCCAAGTAGTTTGTAAAGTGGTTTCTTAATTCTGAGTTACGTTCACCCCGCAAAATTGCCAAAAAACAAAACAAGTGTTAAAAATCAATCAAAATCAATTAAAATTGAATAATCGTGGGAATATTTTGGTCGTTTAAACGGGGACGAAAAACACAATAAATTCTAGTGTTTCCACATTTGCCTGAAATGAAAACGGAGGAAAATGTGAAGACATGCCCTTGTTCGAGGGCGAGTGTAATGTTTTATTGTTTATTTGTTACAAGTGGCAATGTTTTTGATCTCTAATTTTTTTAGTCTTCGAGGAAAATTATTTGGTAAGCCTATGCAATTTGTTTTTTTTTCGGTAGCTTTTATTTTTGTAATTACTCGTAATTATTTTTCTAACAAAATTAAGTTGCACTGGCACCGATGCGTCTTCTGTGAAGACAAAAAAATTCTCTTAGTCCAAGATAATTAAAGATTCGGAGTTGCAATGGAATTTTCGTTGAATAAGTCGATTCGGATGCAATTTATTTTCTAACTGTAAGTGTAAAGAAAAAATTAATAATTTGTATGAACAATAAATATGTAAATTAATGAATTTACTTATACCATAAATTGATATATTTTAAAAGATAAAAGTGTCAGTGTAAAAAGGTAATATTGTATATATATTTCTATAAAAAATATGGCGGCTATAAATATTTTTATCGTCTTGAAATGCAAATGTAAGGTTCTTTAAAATATAAAAAAGTGTGCTATATTTAATGAGATTTTTTATCCATATCTGGAAATGCCATATCAACGTCAAATTTATTGAATCTTATAGTTTTGCTCTGTATGTGTACAGTATTTTAAATCATGTTTATAATTTGTATGGAAATTATAAAAATTGATATAAGTGTTTGTGTTTTATTATTGTAAAATCCTGAAATAAATCCCTACATTTACATCCCATCCCCATTAGATATAAATGAAGTATTTTTAATAAAAAAATAAATATAAATAAAAAAATATTTTTTTAATAATTTTTCATAATTCACATATTGTGGATACAAATATTTATGTTACAGAACTTACAAAATCTCTGATTATAATAAAAAACAATTAAATTAATATTTATATTCACTAAATTTTTGAATAAAACTGATATTTATGTAAACAATATAAACAAGTGGGCGTTGCTAAAGTACGACATTTAAATCCAAAATTAAAAAGTACTTATTTAATAAAATCAAAAGTAATTCAAACTTAAAAAGTACTTCATAATTTACATTTTGTAGATACAAATATTTATGTTACAGAACTTTTAAGTGTTACTCACAAAATCTGATTATAATAATAAGGATTAAATTAATATTTATATTAACTAAATTTTTGAATAAAACTGATATTTATGTAAACTATATAGACAAGTGGGCGTTGCTAAAGTACATTTAAATTCAAGCTTAAAAAGTATTTATTTAATAAAATTAAAAGTACTAATATATATGAACGATACAAAAAAGATGACGTTGCTAAAGTACGAAAATTAAATCCAAACTTAAAAAGTACTTCATAATTTACATGTTGTAGATACAAATATTTATGTTACAGAACTTTTAAGTGTTACTTACAAAATCCCTGATTATAATAAAAACAATTAAATTAATATTTATATTAACTAAATTTTTGAATAAAACTGATATTTATGTAAACGATATAAACAAGTGGGCGTTGCTAAAGTACGAAAATTAAATCCAAACTTAAAAATACTTATTTAATAAAATCAACAGTACTTAAGAAGTCATGTAACGATGAATTATTCATTTTCATAATTACATTATTCTGCTCGATGATTCATTAATTTTAAATTACCGAAACCAAGCCAAAGTGACTCAATGAGTCATGCGCATAAGCTATACTTACTGTTTGTTTACCACACTGTTCTAACCTACACCTCTAGTGTTTTATTTTGATAAAATAGATAACAAAACCAAATAAACAAAATGTTGTTATCAACGCACAAATTTGCCTTGTTGTGTATTGTAATTTTATCACTGGTAAATCAAGGTAAGACGAAATTGGTTAACTTTAAGTGGGCGTGGCAAAAGCAGAAAAAATTTAAAATTCAATTTTTAGGTTTGTCTTTGTGGTGTTATCAGTGCGTTTCTACACAACCCGGTTGCGGGACGCCCTTTAATTGGCTTTGGCATTGGACAAAAGTATGTCCAGAGGATGATGATGTTTGTGTTAAAATTATCGAGCAGAAAGATGGTAGCTGACAGACACAAGCTTAGAAGTTAAAATATTTATTCAAAATGTACCTTTTGTAGGTGAAACTGTTATTACAAGGGATTGCTTGAGTTCTATGCTGCCAGTCAGGACTGATATTCCAGCTGACCACTATGAGGGTTGCAGACCTGCTGCAGTTGACGAGAAACTAGGACACTATGTTAATAATTCTATAAAAGAACTGGATATTCACAGGTAAATCAATAATTAATCACAAATTTTGAATTGTTTATTATATATTGGATGTTTAGGAACTATTATGATAAGACAACATGGTGCTTCTGTTTCCTGGATCACAGATGCAATGATGGCACATCAGTCACTCCATCCAAGATTTTGATGGCATTTGGAACAATTTTAACATGTTTACTTGTAGTTTTTAACTTATAATGTTCAAAATAGGTTAAATTTTTTGATTCTCGTTTTTTCTGATTTACTTTATTTAACATTCCATCCAAATGTTATATTTTGGAGACTCTCGATTTTTCTGATGTACTTTATTTAACATTCCGTCCAAATGTTATATTTTAGAGACTGTTATAAATAATCTTTGTTTACAAAAGTTTTATATTCATATAATTATGTAGATATTTTATACAAATGACGATTTTGTAAATATTTAGGTAAAAATCAATGATATGAACTACTTTGTGCCTTAATAAAAGATCTACCCAATATGTTCTATTCTTTTTGAAATTAAAACAAATAAATATACAATGTATATAGACTATATTTCGCAACTTATATACAAATTAGTGAAAACCAATAAAAAAATTACGTGACTAGGTGATTAATTCAATATACCGTCAATGATTGATTCCACACAATTCAATACTATTTATGAAAAACAAAATGAACAAAAATACATCAATAAATTATAACAACTATTTTTCTTTTTTCACTTCCACTGATTCATCATTCCCATCTTCTTTAGGAGTGTCCTTTTCCCATCTTGATTTGTTATCTTCATGTTTCTTGTCCTTCTCTTCCTTTTTCACCACTAATTCGTCTTTTGAACCCTTTAAAATAGGGTCGATTTTATCTCTGATATCGCACAACATATTGTGATATAATTTCGAATTCGCCTGAAATAAAAAACAAAGTTTCAAATGTTACAATTACTAAAAGATGACTATATAATATACATTAACTTTAGTGAGAGAATCTTCGACATTCCTCAGTTTTTCTTTGCAGTCTTTGAGTTCAGTATTTAAATGTTTGATTGTAGAGTTTGATTTTGTAAATTTATCGGACAGTTTGGTGTTTTCGTTCTTCAAATCCACCATCCTCGACTCAGTTTCTAGTCTCGCCTTTTCACTGCGTTCCAACTGCTGTAATAGTTTGCCCACGTCCATCAGTGCGCCCCTGAACATTACCATACCTGAAATAAAAATATCATTTATATTTTTAAGAAAAGAAGCAGAACACACTAGTATACCATCATCAATCGATTTTGTTTGCTCCTCTGAATCTTCAAGCTTCGGTTTTTTCTCAACGTGATCATCAGCATTGAAAACGGGCAACAACTTCTTGTTCCCTGTTGCCAAACACCTCAAATGATTCGCCTCCTTTTCGGAATCCGTTACTGTAACACTCTCTTCGTCCCACGGTTTGTCCGTCAGTTTCCTGTAATGCAACGAATCTCTAGTCACCACTTTGCCCACCAGTTTTCTGACCTGGGCCCTACTCAAATTCAAACCCAACGTGTAGAGCAAATCTTCGATATCCTTATCGAAGATGTAGCCGCAGTGCGTTTGATCAAAATACACGAACGATAAAAGTAAATGCTTGTCTTTCGTATACAACTTGACGCGTTCCTTCTTGCGTTTATCTTTCTTCTTGTCGTCTTCCTCTTCGTCCTCGTCTTCGCTCTCGTCCGTACGTTTGTCGTCCTTCTTTGCATCCCTTTTTTTCTCGTCGTCCTTTTTGGGCTCCTCCTCCGTTTTCTTCTCTTTATCCTCATCTTTTTTCTCCTCCTTGTCCTTCTTTTTGTTATCGTCCTTTTTCTTTTTTTCTTCTTTCTCTTTCGTTTTGTCGGGCAGGTCGTGCAAGGCTCTGAATATGTTGAACCCGAAGTCGCGCATGAGCATCTCGTTGAACAGTTCAGCAAACAGGGACACTTCGAACGAGTGTTCTTTAGTATCTTCCGGACGATAGTCAAGCAACAAAGAGAGCGACATTGTTGTACAATCGAATTTGCCCGATTTCGCAGACTTGGACGGATATACTATTATGTGAGGTTGTTCGGGAAGTGTGTAACGTTTTTCAAGGAGTGCTTTCTCCTTTTCGTCTAGTTTCTTTTCCTCTATCTAAGAAAATTACGACCAATAAATTGTTGATTTAATAAATTATTTATATACAATACCTCCAGCTTCTTTTCGTCTTGAGCCACATCCATTCCTTCCGACTCTTCTTCACCTTTAACGGAACCGTCGTCCGGATTGTCGTCCTCACCGCGTTCCATTTCCGCCTTGAGTGCCTTCTGTAGCCTGGCCACCATTTGCGACTTAAGCCCTTTCGAGTTGATGTTCCTGGCCTTCAGTTCCTTTCTGAGATCATGTACAGCCATTGTACGAGGGTCGAGTTGCGAGTAGTGCGTCGGCTCCGGCTTGACCGCACCCGTGTCCTCGTCCTAAACACACCAGAGACACGCAGTTAGTGATCGTGCGGGCAAAACGGTCGACAAAAATCCGGCGGTTCACACACTCATTCGCTCAACATTCTCTCGTTCAAACATTCAATCTAAACAGTCAAGCTATTAAAATACTCCTCGGTTTACGGTTGCCGTTCGCTTGCTCTCTCGCTTCGCTCTAAAAGAAAGGACAGAAGAATCGGGAAAGAAAAAAATGTGGATGCCTTTTCGTCTGCAAGGGCCGCCGTCGCCGCAGTCTCCTCCTCCGACTGATGCGTCGCCGCCGCCGCCGCAGCCTCCGACGACGACGTTCTCTCGACAGGTTGCGCCGCGGCAACGACCGCCTGAACGGCAGCAGCGGCCGCCAGCCTGCGCTCCAGCTCGGTCCGGTGGCGGTGGTGGAGCGCGTCCCACTCGAGCCGCGTCGGCAAACAGCTCCACACGTCCGGCAAGTAGAGGACGACGGTCTCGACGCGGGCCGGCATCGCTCTCCCCCTGTGCGTCGACTCGCCGCGCCGGTAATACAGCTCCAGGAAGCGGTACCTGGACACACCCCCGGACACACGGGACGGGGACAATGCAAAAAAAAGAAAAAAACAGACGGTCAGCGCTTAACAAACCACCCCAGCTACTACTACTAGTTTTTTGTATATGTATGTTTTTTTGTTTTGTCAGATTACACAACTACAACGACAACAGACACACAAACAAACAGCGACGAACTCATTGTTTAAATTTGATCAAGTCGTTCTTGGTGTCACAGCCATCACACATACAGGTGGAGGTTTCCGTGTCCATCCAGGTTTTTATTTGTGATTGGTAGTATGTGTGTGTATGTGAGCGAGTCCACAGTTTTAAAATTATTGAATTTACATGTTAAAATTAAATTAAATTAAACGTCACGTTGTATTCCAAGTGGACATTTAGTGCCATCTTATCTGTAACAGTTGATCCTGAAGATTAAAAATTACGTAGTAGATGCTAATTATAACTAGTTCCAAAGCTGTTCAATTTCTAAGTAACTAATTAAATTGAAACGAAGAGCTTCGCAACTAATACTACTTTTTTGTGAATAATCACATATTTCTGAACAAACTTGCAGTATGACTGATTGGTGACAATTTACACAGAAGTTTTTTCAGTAACAAGTGACAACAAACAAACAAAGAACATAATAAACCAATCCCCAAGTACGTAAAACACACCAATAATCAGTTTCTCACCATTGCGTGCAACTGCTCAGATCGATGCCGGTGAGAGCTTTACATGTGCGAATGGCCGTACGTATGAGAACGGCAGGATCACGATCGGGATGTTCGCCGTCCGCGGACGGGCTCCACGGACCGCCGATCGCCATTGTCTCGTTCTTGCCGCGCAGTCCTACGAGGAAGTTGACCAGCCGAGTCGGATGGACGTAGTCGCGTTCCTCGCTGTCACGCTCGCGACGATCCTTGTCCTCGGCCATGGCGCAGCACTTCTGGTAAAGCTCTTCAACACCCGGCACGCTCATCAACATCACCTAAAAATGCAAATACAATTAAGCTATTCAATAGATCATACATGTGGATTTCATTTACTTTGGCAGAGAATAAATAGTCGGCATCTGGAGGTTCTAAGACGGCTTCGTTTTTCACCAACGGTTCGATATCCTTGTTCATGATGTGGAATGAACTCGGTTTGTTTAAGGTGAACGGTTTATCCGGTGGGAAGGCGTCGACCCATCGGAAGTTGCTGAAGAAAAAGTCCGATGGTATGTAGATGTTTGCGTAGCGTCTTCGTACCTCCAAAACGTCCGCTCTTGGCCTAAAATAAACAGAACATTTAAATATCACTTGTTTATATGAATATCACATTACATGAAAATATTAATAGTATATTAACTGTAAGTTAGGTCCTGTTTTGGGAATATCCACCCACAAGGATTTAGATGCACATATCAGTTTGGAATCAGTATTTCTGATGATAACTTTACTCTGGTAATTTTTAAATTTTAGAAGTTATGAAGAAGAATATTTTAAACTATTATAATTATATTATATATATTAATATACTATATTATAAAATTTATAATTAAAAAGGTTTTGGAATATTTCTGTATATTTTCAATTATTAAATGTATTTGATTATTTTGAAATTTTGATTTTCATAGCTCCTGTTATGGAAATATCCACCCACAAGGCACATCAGATTCACAAATTAGTTTGAAAAACTAGTATTTCTGATGAGAATTTACTTAAGTAATTTTTAAGTTTCAGAAGAAGTGTAGAAGAATATTTTAAACTATTATAGTGTTTAGTAACTCCAGTAGTGGAATGTTTTTGGATTTTTTTTTTAAATTTTCAGTTATTAAAGTGTATTTGATTATTTTGAAATTTTTTTCTTCATATGTTATGAGTTTATCAAAATTTGAAAACAGTTAGACAAATAATAAAATGGTTCTTACATATCCAAGGCAATTTTGGGAATTTGAACCATATATCTTGGAACAATCCTGGACCTCCTCCTAGACTTTGGAGACCTGGACCTTCGCCTAATCGGCGACTTCTTCTCCTCCTTTTCTCTTTCCCTCAACCGTTCCTCCCGCCGTTTCTTCCTCTCAACCTCCTCATCCTCTCTATCCCTCTCCCTCGACCTCTCGCGGCCTCTGCCCAGCATAGCCTTGGACCGATTCCTACCGAAATTGCCATTGCAATTGTCGTTCGGGGGCGGCACCGCGTTGTAGTTCGAGTTCGAGTAGTTCTTAGCGTTGCGATTTGGCGCGTTGGTCGTCGGTAGTACCTGAATCCTCGTGGCGTTCCATTTGAACGGCATGCTCGGGTTGTAGGTCGCCTCGACCAGCACCCGGTCGCCGACCATCGGGTTAGATCCTTTCACACACGCGTTCGTCTGGAAGAACACGTCCTCGTCGACGAAACCGAAGTTATCGTGCACTTTGGTCACGGTGCCGGTGAAGAAACGCTGCTTCGTACCCGGACCAGAGTTATTCTGCACCGGCGGCACCGAGGAGATGTTCTGCGTTTGGAACGCTGTGGGGTTGAGCCCCCGCGGATTCGGATAAGATACCTGCTGGAATATCGGATTGGATATGCCGCCCATCTGTTGCAGACCCAAGCCGATGTTCTGTTGCGGCAGCATCGTGTTCTGGAAGACCTGCTGTTGTTGGAACTGAACGAGGCCCGAGTTGAGGCCGGAGTTGTTCAGGTTACTTAGGTTCTGGTTCATCATTTGCGTTTGCAGTGCCGCGTTGTTTTGATTCACCATGTTCGGGGATGGGTTCGAACGGGCCCACGGGGTCGTTTTGTTACCGAACTGGCTCATTATTTTTTTTTCGTTACGAACGTATGTTTGACAGTTTCATTTGGAGTTCCGATCAATTACGTCACGGCTTATCGAAAATACTTCTTACCGGGGGTAGAAAAAATGTCTGTCATTCGCACACTCAATGTTAAACTGGTTGTCTATGCTTGTCCTTGGAGATCTTCGTGAGACACCCTGTTTAAATAATTAATCTAATTACTTAAAAATATGAGTAAAATTAGACTTCTTCTTCCGTAATGAATAATCAACATGATGAAACAGGAAATATTACAAAATACCTAACGGTTCCAAAAATGTTTTATATGTGTAAACGGCGTTGCATATAGTTCGTTCCGTTTTGTCTCTTTACATTCTTTATTCATTTCATCAGTGGCGGCTCATGACGTTTGAGTCTAGTGAAACAAATTAAATATAGAACAAAAAGGAAATAAAAATAATAATTTACTTTTATTTATGAATAATTAAGAATATACAATATGAATGATCAGCTCTTTGGTCATGTAAATTTAGTCCGCAAGATAGATTTTTCAAATTACAAAAGAACAATTATGCCAAATATCTTCACCATTTTCTGAAAATAAAAGACATAACCAGCAAAATAATTTATTCATTACTGTACTTCCCGTCAGCCAATCAAATTTATCGTACCAATATACAGTAGGAAAAGCGTTTGACCCGTCTGAATTAAGAGGGAGACATCATCCATAACAGAGACAGTAGAAGTTTGGATCAAACTCTTTTTGTATTGTATAGTAAATCCGTAATTTTTATTCCATATTTATTAAAGTATTCAAATTAGGAATAGGTCTTTTTAATTTTTTAATTAAACATTTTGTCATAGTAATTTAAACGGGAAATACACATTTATTTAATAATAAATCCACACATTAACGGCATATCTTATGTTAATTCTTTCGTGTTATTGACACCATTCCATTATAAGAAAGAGATGCAGTAATAAAAACCTTTCTACAACTGAATCCACTAGACATACACACGAATAAGTAGTTTTTAAAACTGCAAAAGAGGCAATGATCTGGAATTTCGTTTGTATCAGTATACTGAGTTATCTCATTGGTTAGAGGCACGTCTCAGCTTCCCTATTGTTGAAATAATAGACCTACTTTAAAGCGCATGCGCGAATTTTGGAACCACAAAGAAATATTCAAGATTTTCTAATAAAACGAATTGCATTTAAAGGTACTTCTGGAGAACTTGGGTACAAAATATTTATTGGAATTTACTGTAAAAACCTTATTGCTATTGTTTAAATATTAAGGTATATTCTATTTTAAAGAAAAAAAAAATGAATTTTTTAGTAGCCGCCACTGCCTTTTATATTTATTTTATAATATTTAATACTATTGTTTTTATACACGCTCATGATCTATTTATATAAGTTGAACACTTAAATGATATTACTAACATTAATTTTAATATTTTATTAAATGAAAGTCAGAATAAAATAAACAAATAAGTTAAATAAACAGGATATTATGCACATATTTATTGCAATTTTTGATTTTATGAAACAACAATTATATTTGTCTTTAACATGAACGAATTCATTCAAATATTTGATACCGGTTGTGTTCTATTTTTAATTTAAAATAGCTCCCATGCTTGTCGTTTTAAATGTCGCGCCTCGAAATAGCGATAAAAACCAGCTTCCAGTACATTCGAACAATACGAACGCGCTTTTCCCTCCATTGATTGGTCGAAACCGGTGCGTTCATCTTTATCCAATTCCAATTTTAAAGACATCACCCGTCCAATTATCGTTCCAGGTGCGTTTCCACACCGTTTTCCAATTAATCCGGTCGATTTTCACATAGAAAAACGACCGCAAACGCATTTTACAGCGTGTTTACATAACGCGCACAGTTTTCAAATCGAGTGCGCCGTACTTCCGGTGGACTATGTCTGTCCTTGTCCGATCGCGTGTAACCGGTCTCTTTCATTCGTTCGCCGGTCGGTGTGCAAGTTCTCACCTCACTTCTACCTCGTTCGTAAGGAATCTAAGCGAAAAAATGGGTCTCCCGAAGGTGTTCTTCGACATGGCCGCTGACGGCCAGCCCGTCGGTCGCATCGTTATGGAGGTGAGTGCATTTGATTTGTTTTAACAACGGGTCTCTCCGTCGGGCTGACACGGTGACCCACCATGCTTGTTGCAAGTCACCGTTTGCCGGTTTCACACCCCGTTTCCTTTTCGTGGCGCCGCGTTTGCGGGGCACGTCTCGTTCCGTTGTGCATTTTCGCGGTTTAATTGTCGAGCAATGCGATTTTTGGCTGGGAACGTTTGACATGTGGTTGTTTAATTTATGGCGTCTCTTTTTTGTTGTTTATCTCCCGTGTCTTGCATTAAACATGGCGATTGTCGGAAAATAAGCTCCCGGTATTTTTCCATTAGCTCCGTTTACGGTTCGGTTGCGAGGCTTAACTTCCGTTTCGCCTTGCGTTAAAATTGTGGGAAAATTTGTGCCTCGTGTTCAATAATAATCCATCATTTTTTTTGCATAAATCTCGTTACAATGCCGCAAATAAATTGGTTTCATTGTAACCAGTGTGCTAAACACTTTAAAGCAGCGAAGACGTAAAAAATTAGACGTTTTTTATTGTTCAGTCGTGTTTAAGTTGGTACACAGTAAATGATATGTATGCAGTAGCGGAAATAAAACGAGTAACTTTTTAATGAAGCAATGTGCAAATCTTATTGTCCGTTGCGTTTAATTAAGCCGTTTCGTGCTGAACCCGTTTTTAATCAAGCACAATTTCAGACCAAGTTCAATTGCTATAAATTTAATTAAGCCATTCGGAGATTTGTATTTGTATGAATTTTGCATTTATCGCTCTTCCGCAATACTGAATTCGATAATTTTATTATGTTTCCATGGAAAGGGTTGCCACACGGTTATCAGATAAAATGAGGTATCTACCAATTTCCAAACCAATTTTGTTGTTTTGGTGGTTTTTAGTTTAAGATAATAAAACCAGAATATGATTTCTTAACAAGTTTCTGATATTCATGTACATTTATTTGAAATTTTTGCAGCTTTTTCATTTCCGATTTACCTATAAATGACATCAACTTTGATATTTTCTATGGAACACCCTGTATATTTTTGGATTTTTAAATTCTACCTGTAATTGCAAATAATATGGCTATGTCCTATATCTAAACCCAATAGTTTTTGAGTTAATAATTTAATAATTTTGACAGGTTTAACGTTCATTCTTGGCCTACACGTTAACCAGGGACCATCATGTAAAGAGCCACTTTTAGTATTTTATACGTGATGTTCGTTTTTTAATTTTGGGCATCTTAAATCATTAATAATCTTTTTATATTCAACTAAACATCACAAATATTTTTGGACTAGATTCTACATGTTATACTATGTCGTATAACTAAGCTCATTGTCTTTGACTTTTTTTCTAAAAATGTTGACAGTTTGATGGTCTAAAATCACCGATTTTGTTCCTCATAGTTTGTTCATTTTTAGCATACACATTACCAAAGGACACTCACCAGTAAAAATTAGTACTCCTAAATATTTTACAGAGAATTTTTGTATTTTTTTTTTTAAATTGTGCATATTAAAATATCAATAATAAATTAATTATTATAATATTAAATATTAATAAAATATCATGTATATTTTACCATTGTTAAATGTTTAAAAACCTTTCGATAGTCCCTGTACATAAAATTAATATTAACAGATTTTACCAAAATTATAATGTACTGTTATTAGATACTAGACAAATACCATTCATGTCACACTACAAAGTGCATGTATGAATATGAGCGTTTTTTACATCAGTGCCATACTACCATCAGTACAATTTACATTTTTGGTAAAAAATATGTTAATATACCATTGAAAACAACAAAAGTTATTGTTTAAGGGGCACAAAATTAAACGTACATAACAAACACCCTGTACAAAATTTTGGAATACTAATAATGGCTCCTTATAGGACGGTCCTTTGTTAACGTGTATGCCAAAAATTAACTTTTCAACATCAAAACTTGTGACTTTATCTTAATTAAATTAACAACTCGAAACACTATTGAGTTTAGATATAAGACATGATACTGCCTTTTTATTTGCTATTACAAGTAATACTTAAAAATCCAAAATATACAGGGTGTTAGAAAATAACAAAATTGCTGTTGCTCCCGGTGAAACTGGCAATGAAATTTTGTTCAAAATAAAGTAGAAAAGTACTTCAAGTTCAAGTTCTAATTGCTATAAAAAATTCCATTCAATACCTTTTTCCGTTCTACGTATACTTCTTATGAATAAGTTAGGTGAATCAGTCTCTATAGTTAATATATATGATTATTTTAATTGTTATTACTAATTTTATTCACAGAACAAGATGACAAAATAAATTTTATATATGGATAATTTAGTATCTGTTTTTTATGTAATGTGTGTCATAACTTAATTTTAAATTGGTGATTTTCCATTGTTGTTGTATAAATAAACTGCGAAATCAGTATCGACAATATTTGTTTGTACAAATGCTGTTTGAACGTCTCCCTTATCTAATCTAATAAACAGTGGCACTTAATGGTTCTGAATCTGTTTTTAACTGAAGCGGTTGATGTAAGAAAAATTCATGGAAAATTACATTTTTAGATATAATCTCGACACAAAATTGTTTGGTACCAATAAAAATGTTTGCAATAAAAACATTTAAATTTAGATATTTGGCAAACTGTAGTTCAGAACCAATTCATTTGGCACAAAATTGCATTACTAGGAATCTTCTGCACCAAGTGCTAAGTTTTCAATTAAAAGTGTTTCGATCCCTAGAAAAAAAAACAAATCATTTATTAACGTAATGTTTTTTTTATGAAAAGAAATGTGAAGGCCAGAAGTCAACCAAATAATTAATTTCATATTAACCTTCGAAAAAAATTAGATTCCAATATATACAACAGAACAATTTTTCAATACAGTAAATACAAAAAAAGGACAAAAGCAAGTGTATTATTTGTTATGGATATTTAAATGATTAGGTTTTTTATTAAAATTATTGATAGATAGAAGAGTAATCAAAGTTTTGATTGATTTTTCTGCCACCGAAGATTGTGGTCAAACATTTCAATATTATTTTGGTTGTGTACGTGTTGAAATACGTAATAAAACATTTGACTTGTAACGAGTTCGACCTTAGACCATATTATTCGTGGTTAAACATCCAAGTCGGTTGATTGCTCCAAAAGCAATCTACACCTCTGCACTCCGATTATAGTCTTTGGACTCTCTCCGTTACACAAATATGTATTTGTTGCCATGCAAAAAACGGAAACGCCGATTTTTACTTAACGAATTAGCATTACGTTAACAATTTAATAATAATCGGGTGAGTCAACAGAGCGGCCGACCGGTTTTCAATGTCGACGATTTTGTAATACTTTTATCAAGAATGTGTGTTTACGATGGTCGGTTGTCGAGTGTCGAGTGTCGGGACCTACGCCAACACAACCTGAACGTTTCCCAGGTCGCGTTATGTGTTCGTTAAGGATTCATGGACGTATCGATGTTTTTTTTTTTCGTACAATTGTCCTTAAATGTGGTCAAGGATGATGAATCACAGGCCAAAATGGAAATAGGTACACGGAATTGGGTCTAGACTTAGTCCTCCTACGCATAATTGCTTTCTAAAAGGAACATTTTTTTAGCTGTTGTACTTAATTATGTGTTAATTGTTTTAGTTGCGTAGCGACGTGGTGCCAAAGACCGCCGAAAACTTCAGGGCTTTGTGCACAGGCGAGAAGGGCTTCGGCTACAAGGGCTCCACCTTCCACCGTGTCATCCCTAACTTCATGTGCCAAGGTGGCGACTTCACCAACCACAACGGCACCGGTGGCAAGTCCATCTATGGCAACAAGTTCCAGGACGAGAACTTCACCTTGAAGCACACCGGACCCGGTGTGATGTCGATGGCCAACGCCGGACCCGACACCAACGGTTCCCAGTTCTTCATCACTACCGTCAAGACTTCCTGGCTGGACAACAGGCACGTCGTCTTCGGTGCCGTCGTTGAGGGCATGGACATCGTGAAAAAGATTGAGGCTTTGGGATCTCAGTCCGGAAAGACGTCGAAGAAAATCACCATCACCGATTGTGGTCAATTGTCTTAAGGAGTTGTCAAATTAAAAAAAGCATAACATAACGTATAAGTTTACCGGTCGGTACACCCTTGTTTTTGTTCCTTATTAAATGTTTAATATTTGTGGATATTTGTTGCAGTCCGTATCATTCCAACTTTTTAGATTCGGTGTATCGTACGTTTTCCAAATAGAATTTGTCATTCGGAAAAAATTCATGGGCTATTGTATGCCGATAGGTTTAGTAAAGTCTTGCATTTATAATGTTTCTACTTCGTATCTGCATCAAATAAATAACCATAACTAAGCTGTTGTTTTATTTTATGTTATTGATTCTTGCACACGCCATCAATGTTTTAATGTTTGATACAACGTTTATTGTCACGAAGTGTTTCACGAAGTTTCACAGGGATCATATTAAAAATTGAGTATTTTGTAGTTATTTGTGATTGCTCTGTTACAATTTCGTCAAAACGGTTTCCAAATGCTGAAAGCTCTTGAACAAGGGTGTGAAAATCACTTACTTGACCTTTTTTAGTAATTAGAACCTCTGACAAGTTTTTAGTTATTAAAATGGAAATGAATAAGTTAATTAGGTAAATACTCTTTAACATTGTGAGTTAATGTAAAGGAAAGTCTCGGTGTGGTTGAGGTGAAACAAACTTTATTAACATATAATTATTTACATCAATTATTTACATAATTTAAACCGTATGAATAACATTGATTATAATTATCGACCAGCCAAAGCGGCGGAGCAAAGCACTGCGTTTATTGCTCTAAATAATTCCCCGTATTTTGCTCCGTCGTTTTCCTACCGACATTTTATTTATTAATCCTAAAATATTTCAAATACGAATTATCATTATGTTTAATACTTTATTAGTTAATTAATTATATCATTATTGAAAATATACACTGTTTTAGAATGCAGCTTCAATATACTTCAAAAATCATACCTATCAAATAATAAATACATCGATTGTCCACACAACATTAATATGGTCCAAAATATTTCCTAATATATACAAATAATCTCTATGTTTTGCTTCGACCAGCGAAGCGAAAATCACATTTTAAAAAATTCACTACTTGTACTTAACAGCTACACAAACAGTAAAGAGACAAAATTTGGGGGGTCGTTTTTGGGGCGCCCCAGAATAAACATTTTTTTTGTTAATGACACGTCCGCCAAAATTGCGAGATTCTTTGATGTGCGTCAAAAAATGCAAAGAGACACGACGACCTAATCTAAGAGTAATTTATTTAATTAAACTGCGACGTGTTACTCCCAATTTCCTTTTCACGGTTGAATGTCGATGACTTTCTGCCTTTATTACTCTCTCCTATGTTATTTTTTTACTCTGTTTGATTTTCAGCTGATTGCGAACGAGATGTTTTGATGTGAGAGGAGTTGTACTTCCATCGACCCAACAGCAGATAAAAACTTGTTTAATTTCAGTCGAAGTAATTTACACTTGTATAACAAAAAGATTATTATTATGGCCTTAAGTTGCTGCATTAGAAGGGGCAACTCCATAAAGTTGGCGCAACTTCATAACAATGTTGTCTATTTACTCGATGTTGGAGTATTTGTGTTTTGGTGGCTCTAATTTTGTTACGACGGTCGTTGATCAAAGGACGTCAAAAGCAGTGTTGTCCAAGACCCGAATTGAAGCGAAGTAAAAAGTTTATTCTGTACGTTAAAACTTTGTAGCCCATGAATTCGATTGGCACTTGACCCAATTATCGTTACCGTAAATAATTACAGGCGAGAACGATATTATTATCTTTAATTAAATGCCCGATTGGTCGACGAAGCTGTCTTATTTAAGCCGTAATTATCGGCGTTCAGTTCGATTAGGTTGTTAAAATGTAATACGATTTTTATGACGTTTCTATTATTACGAATCAGGTGTTTGTAGGTTTTATTACCCTACAAAATATTGATGGTTCCTTTTTATGCCTGTCGTTTTATGGTGTTGCTGCCGTAAACCGTTTTTATTTTGTGTTTTTGATTTAAGACCGTCAGCATATTTTCATGAAAGTACAACGTCTCTATTATTGTTCCTAAATGATTGTACACCATTGATATAATAGTAGTAATAATTAGGTATAGGTATAAATATTAAGACACATTAATATTGTAACATCAAACACTTTGGAAGGGGTTTCTAGGAAAACAGTTGTATGTTTATTTTACAAACAAGTCTTTGAGCGTAGAGCAGAGCGAAGAGTCGCAGGTCTCGGTGGAGTCGTCGTCGGGCTTGGAGAACCAGGCGGTCTTGCTTTTGGAGCCGGTCTTGGTTTTCGTCTTGTCCGGCGACGATTTCCTAAGGAAGACCTCGATGGCGCTGCCGAGGGCGTGCGCGTCGACCAACGATCCGCTCCTTTCGTCCCATACGACCTTGCCCGGCTCAGAATCCACCACTGCCTTCTGTTTGTCTTTGGTCGCCGCCACAGTTTCCGGTTTCGGCTGGTGTCGATTGGCGAACCAGTTCGAGGGGCTTTGCGTGCTCTTGGGGTCGTTGGGCTCGTTCGCCGGACATACGCTTTGCAATATGGAGATGTCGAAGCTGCTGGACCTGTTGCTCTTCAATCGGCTGCGCTTCTGTTGCAAACTTGTCGGAATGTTCTTGGCCGGTCCGTCAACCGTCCGCTCCTTCTCCCTGTCCCTCTCACACTGATTCAGGTCGGAGGCGGACGTGGAAAGGGAAGACAAAATAGATATAAGGTCAGTATTAGAGCAAACTATTCCCGTAGTGGGTTTCTTACTTGCGCTAGTGGAGGCGGCCGTTTGGGCGGTCGCGGCGGCCGTGGCTGGCAGCTCAGAGGCTCGCCGCTTGTTCGAACTGGGGATCGGGGCGAGCGTGGTGCCGACGAAGTCCGAGAAACGTCTGCCGGAGTTGGTGTAACGTTGCACCGTGCCCGCCTCGTCCAGCGGCTGCACCTCGCACACTTTTTCGCTGCTTGTGTTCCACAGTTTCATGCGCACCTTCCGTGCCTGCACGATATCGTCCATTATGTCGAGCTGCAGATTGTGGATGCTGCCGCGCGGCTCCGTCGACGGCGGACAGGCTATCGATTCGCGACGATTAGGCAGGACGCGGCCCTGGAAGGCGGAGGTCGGGAACGCGGCCACCGACTCCCGCCTGTTGCGACCGAACATCGCTGACGGCACCTTCGAGATGGTGACGACCGAGTGTCTTCGGCCGCCCGGTGTCGGCTGTTGGGCGGTGGAGAGGGTGGCCAGGAACTCGGCCTGTCTAGGTCCTGGCCCGATTGTCTCGCCTCTCTCCGACAATCTTCTGACTTGGCTGGCGGTTATGCCGCTGCATTGCGGTGATGGTAGAGACAATTTGCGCACTTCCCGCCCGTAGGGGCACAACAAATAGGGGTTCATGGTGGGCGATTCGTCTTCCGAGCTCGGTTGCGACGAATCGTCGCCGGTCGGATTGTCTTCATTTTCCTGGTCTTCGACCACGATCAGAGGCTCCGACGTTTGCGTCTGCAGAACAGCGTTCGATGATCTTCTCATTTTAATGCCCTTTTTTGTTAATCTGAAACAAAACGGGCTTTACTAATAACTTTTCAAGTTCAAGCGTTGCAAAAATGAATAAATTTATGAGTGAAAAAACTTAAATAATGCTTTTGTAACCAGATGTGACAGGATTACAATTTTATCTCGTTAGTGTTTGTCCAACTCGAATTAATTTGAAGCGGTGCCGGACAAATTTACATAGATATTCAACTTTGTGCCGGTTGAGCGAAATGCCCACTCCATTACAAGGATTATATGTGTGCGCACCGTGCAAAAATAAAAGGTACAAATTATTTTTTATCAAGAAAAAAATTCAATCAAAGCAGTCTGTTGTCCCGCAACGTTTTCTCGGTTACAATTAGTGTCCTTGTGGTCGGAGTAACTTAATTGGTAACGTAACACCGGATAATAATTGCATCCAGATAATCAATCGTCTCCAGTTCACCTGAGACTGAGAGCTCTCCAACTTTTACGAGGTTTAACCTCCACAAAAGTTATGTTATAAAATTACCATCAAGTTTCACGATCACATTTCTTGAATGCTTTAAGGGGCAACTTTATCTTAGCAGTCGCGATGCTCGGCAACAAACGTCATTACTACCAGATGAAAACATTCCCGTTTCTTCCTCCACTCTCTTCTAAAATATATTGTTGCCAGAAAAACGTTACAAGAACGAATACACACGGAGAGGTTAATAAATTTATTTCGGCGTTTAAACCTAAAGAAAATGCAACCGTTTCACGAGCTGATGAACTAATGAAGCCGCAAACTTCACCTGGCAATCATGTCACGAACCGCTCAAAATGGGTTCATCGTCAAAAGGTTATTTATAGACGTTGGACCCTTTGCCACGATTTTATTCCCACCCGGTCGTCGGAAGTTTATGTTTAATGGTGAAAACGTTTTAATTTAATATTTAATTGTTTGAAATTCATTCGTTTAAAATATGGCGAATGCGCCAGCCCATTCTGTTGATTGAAAAGTTTTACAACATGGATTATCGTAAACAAAAAGAATTGTTGAAAATAAAACAATCTTTTATTCTATAAAATGTTACATTTATATTTCTGAATTAGATTGAACATATAGCAACTTTAATTTTGAAAGGAATTTTTAATTTAATTTAATTACTTTGATTTTAATATCCTTTTTGCTTTATAATTTGAGCACATTTCCGAGACATAGACGCGACCAATTTTCGAATGTATGACATATCTAAATTCCTCCATGCTTCTTGCATTGCTGTATATTAATCGGCTCATGTATCCTGTACAGTGGAGAGGACGTACGCCAGAAGTAGAGGAACATTCCCTTACCATAATTAAACTATTTGTGTAGTCTTGTCTCTATATCACATGTAACATAAGTTCAACTGCCATTTTTAAATAAATTAAATGTAGACTCACTAAAAACTATCCATTACTACTGTTGTGTAGTCCAGTGGACATGATTCTGTGCAAATCGAAATTAGGTCATCACATTCTTAGGAGAAAACAAGTCTCTGGTGAAACAAACCCATCCACTTACCATCTTCTCACAGTCCTTAAACTAAATATTAGAAAATCCTTTGCTTTAATTTGAGTTAGCATTCAAATTATTCCTTTAACTATTCTTATTTTTGACGTGAAAACTTCTCTAGCCACATTGGGCACTTTTTGATAGGAAAAAATCTTATGGGTTCGCGTCACCGACATGCTCGTCCTTCTTTTGTTAATAAATACGTTGTGCGTTGGGGACATTTTGGTAGGAAAATATTATGCGTTCGCGTCATTGACGTGCTCATGACTAACGCACGAGCAGTGTGCTGAGCGCCTTTTTTAGATGGGTGAAATCTCGTGTGTTTGCGTCACCGACATGTTTATATCAGTATATTTGTAGTTACACAGTCGACCTATAGTAATGTGTATATCTTATAAGTGAAAATGAATGGATTTAGTGAAAAATTTATTTAAATATGTCCAATGATCGAAAATTAACTACTACAAAACATAAAACGACAATCGATGTCGCTTTTACGCGATAGTTAGATAAATTTGAATCAAATATTTTTATTTCTTACTTTAGTTACCATAAGCCTATTGTACCTTTTTTAGAACAAAATGAAATAATTAAAAGTACAAAAGTCAAATTAATGATGACAATGATGTAAACAATTAAAATAATGTTAAAAATCAAGTACATTGAAATATGAGTAAATACAAATACTATCCATAAATAGTATGATTGTATATTAATTGTTATTTCAATTGAATTGTATTTATATTTTATCATGATCTTGTACAGTCCGTAATATATTTAAACAATAAAAAACCATATAAATATGCATAAAATTGTTGCTTGGAGTTTCAATAGATGTGAAAACCAAATTTTAATACTAAGTTCTATGTTTTCACTTCTATCGGCAGTCTCTATAACTGCCAACTTTAAATAGATAAATAGATTTAAAAATATTTTCAATTTGTTTTATTTTGACTAGTAATATTATTTAAATAATAATAACACTGGTCAAAAATTTTATATTTAATAAACATAAAAATACACAACATTCATTTTCTTGAACATATTGATCCGTTCTTTATTTATATTTATATATGATAGTTTTTGGGGATGATTTGAGTAAAATTTCCAATTAACTCGCAAAAATACAATTTATAGATCCTCGATGCCCCAACTGGCATTTCCAGCTCTTAAGTCTTAAATATTTCCTAATCGAGGTCAGATGGAATGATGGTGTCATCAAATATTGGTAAAAATGCCATCCATATATTTTAATAACATATTTTTTTCAATAAATTACCAATAAATTGATATTCTGATTTTCGAAATAATTCATATTTTCTAGTTCAAAAGATCAGCAATGTATTTCTATTAGGTCCAACTGTCAATTAAATAAATAAAAATATTGAATTATGTATTTATTTTGAAAAGTAATTATACATTATTGCTTGTTTTACATTACTTGATTTTATTTATTCACTTCTTCATCAGACGTTATTTTTGTGGTACCATCTTCTCACCGCGCAGGACTGTTGAAGGATGGAATGGGTTTTCTTTAGAATGTGGTAAATGTCTTATTGCTGAATCTAGCTTAGGATACCTTTGATATTTATAAGACAAAAATAAGACCCACTGTGATGGTTTCGTGGTTTCCTTCAAATCACTGACTCGCCAAACTTTAGGGTCTCCCCCTTTTACACGACAGAGGATCGTAATATGGGCCTAGGAGGGTTAAGATTGTATCTCAAAAGCTAATGCTGATAAACGGAACTTGATGGAATTTATAAAATGAACACTTAAAAGTGTCCTAAATCAGTTCTTTGTTTCCCGTCACTTGTTCGATCATTTCATTAGTCTAAGTAGTCGTTTGAATAAGTATACATTGTAAAACATTCAACAACAATCTAATCTTTATCATTCAACAAACTGAGTTGAGAATCGAAACAATTTTTATAATTGGAAACTCGTGTACTTTTGTCCATAGACGCTACTAAAAAAATAAAACAAAAAGCTCGAATATAATTGAGATTCGAAGTAGATACGACTTTTTTTACAACCTCCGCTGTAATATGGATATTAACAAAGGGATCAGCGGACAATACATGAAGGGTTTATCGATTGTAAGTAGTGAAAGCAGTGCCCCGATAAATCCGGATATCGCGATACCGAAATGAACCTTTCCCTCGTTTATGCCGGGGGAATTTCATTAAGGACCCCGACACAAAATACACTTCGACCAGAAAGAAATGGACGTCGATGAATTTCAGATGCGTGTTTAAGACGCAGATTCCCGGAATGGTTAAGTGTTTAGTTTGGTAAATGTTGAGACGTGGCGGGAATACGAGCCGGTCTGAAATATGTGGGAAAAATGGTCGTTCTGAATTAATAATGTTGCGAGAGGGAAAACGTGATGTGATTGTCGACACAAAAAAATGTCAAAGCGTAATCCTAGTTTCGGGCGAAACATGTAATAAAACAGAGAAATTTTATTCCGAACATCGTCTGCGGCTTAATAATTTTGTAATAAAACGCATCTATATTCTTTTTTCTTTTTTTTTCGACTTTTCTATGATTGAGCCTTAGTTTTTTGTAGGTTTTTTAGTGTTATAATCGAGAAACGGCCATTCAACGCATTTTTCATAAAAATTTTTTTTTTTACTTTTCACCAAATTTGTTAGAAACTGAAATTGTGCTATTCAAACTCTCCTTTAATACTGACAGCAACTAGAATAAGAAAAATCCAGATTTACATACATACATAACGATGTTAACATCACAAATCTTTATGTGTTAGATCTGGAAAAATTTATTGAACTAAATTTCCACAAGGAAATTTTGCTTTGATACCACTACTTAATTAAGAAGACGATGATCGAGGAGAACTTACAGTAGTGGACATAATTATAGCAACTCATTAAAATGTATTAACAATATGGCCTTAACTACTTGACTGGAGTACGTATTTCGTTGGACATAATTATGGCAACTTCTTTCATTATATTATTTCAGTAATAAAGTTAATCAAAGAGGAACAAGTAGAGAGTTTAAAGTTAAATAAATCCTGTATTAACTAATAAAAGTTAAAGAAATGGGGTAGCTACGAAAAATATGCAGGCAGTTAAAAAAATTTAAAATTGGCAGTTATATAGACTGACGATAGAAGTGAAAACTTAGAACTTAGTATTAAAATTTGGTTTTCACATCTATTGACACTCCAAGCAACAATTTTATGCATATTTATATGGTTTTTTATTATTTAAATATATTACTGACTGTACAAGATCATGATGAAATATAAATACTTAGAACTTTTAGTATTAAAATTTGAAATTTCATAATGTTTGAATTAAATTTATCAACATCAATCTGGTTTTCACATCTATTGACACTCCAAGTAACAATTTTAGGCATGTTTATATGGTTTTTTATTATTTAAATATATTAAGGGCTGTACAAGATCATGATAAATACAATTCAATTGAAATAACAATCAATATACAATCATATTATTTATGGATAGTATTTGTATTTAATTAAATTTCAATGTACTTGATTTTTAACATTATTTTAATTGTTTGCATCATTAATTTTAGACTTTTTGTACTTTCAATTATTTCATTTAGTTATAAAAAAGATACAATAGACTTATGGTAACTAAAGTAAGAAATGAAAAGAACGCGGCTAAAGAAGTTTTCACTTCTAAAAATACATTAAATATTATTATTTGTTAGGAAAGGTTGATTTTCAGTTTACACACTTTTATTGACGGTATAAAAAACAAGTATGTTTTACTTTTGCTTAATAAACATCCGTACTTCGATTGTAATTGGAACCAAAATGTGTACAACCGGTCACTTGATTTCAATACTGATCGTGAACGATTATTTGGGTAATTTACCTTCTAAACTTAACCCCCCACGATATATATATATATATATATATATATATATATATATATATATCGTACCACCATATATCAGATCCATTACTGGGATTGGGCGCTGATTTTTTCCTTGAAAGTACATCAGAAATAAAAATGATCCTGAAAATTTTGAATAAAGATATATAGAGATTCCTTTCTGACGGCATTCTGCTCTATGAACCCTCCACTTTTAAAACAGTATCAGCGTCAAACTCATTTCCGGCTTAGCTAGAGGCCGAAACCACTGCATTAGTAAAAGTTTATCTGCTTTCAAAATGCTCTCAGATGTACAGCTATAACTCACCCCCGAGTTCCGGGATTTTATTCTTAAGGTCTAGTTTTCGGGTACCTTTTGAAACTTCGGCAGACATAGTTTGTTGGTCTACTGACAGAGGTTACCAGCCAAACCAACAATTTTTTTCTTTTGTCTGAATTTATTAACAAAAGAAGGACGAGCATGTCAGTGACGCGAACCCATAAGATTTTTCCCTACCAAAATGTGCCCAACGCGGCTAATGAAGTTTTCACTTTAAAAGTCGTCATAAACGAGATCTGCCTGAAATTTGGATGTTACACACGAAATTTATTCAGAAACAGTTAAAAATCCTTTGGTACCAAATTGGCTGTTGCCCAAGGTTATTATCATTGGTTGGATTCGTGTTTAATTAAATTTCGATAAATAACACTTGATGATAATTAAAATTTAAAAACCAATAAGTTTTAATTAACGAGAGTTCACGAACTTTTTAATTGTAAAAGTTGGGAATAAATTAAATAAGAAACAAGTGGATCCTGGTGACTGGAGATGATAATTAAAATTCGTAACCTCCAGTTTCTTCATATCCTCTTCTAACTTTAAACTTCAATCCGTTTAATGCTTAATAACGTGAATTTCCTTTTAAAATTTGTTTTATATTTATAAAAAATAATCGTACTTATTGTGTTTACCTGTAAAATAGCAATTTGCGATCACATTTAACAATTTTGAATTTAATGCGAGACGACAAAGAAAAGATTTCCAAGTTGTTTACTTAAGAATCTAACGAGATCCCGCAATACATATTCTATTGAGGGAGAAATTGGAACGAAATGACAATGGGAAAAGGCAACTTCCTGCCGTTTTTAATTTTCCGCCGGGAGGCGCGAAATCTGCATTCGGGAGAACAACGAGATAAGGGATAAGTGACAAACGGATTCTTTCTCGTAAGCGAGTTGCGTTATTTTCAATTCGATTTCGTATTAATATCGGGAGTGACGGGTGTTTTTTTCTTGTTCGGCCACCCACACGAATATCAATGTGTCGAATGGGATTACGGATGAAATGTTCGATGGATGCGCCACATGATTGATTCCCATCAAATTAGGTACGAATCCTAACCGGGTTAGTGTAACTGTTACATTAAATAATAATGTACAATTTTTCTCTTATTTGAAATAGTAGAAACTGAACAGAAATTTCATGTTTTCGACAAAATTGGTGAATTGTATTTATAGTAACTACGTAAATTTCAATATCAGTCGAATGAAGGATACGAACAAAAGTAAAACAGGAATTTCACTTTGCAACGTAATTTATTGCTTCAGTAGTCCGTGTAGAGTTTCTGCAGTTTACTTTATCCAACGATCAATCTTGAAGTTGAATTTTATTTGCCGTTACTCAGGATTATTTAGTTCGAAATGGAGTTTTATCAATCGAACTAAATTGTGATTTTATTTCATAGTACTCAGACAATATTTTAAATTTAAATGTTTTATTATTTTCCAAATCAAATTACAATAGTACTTATCAATTAAAAAAAAAACTAATAAATTTTTAAAATATTCAATTTTTTAAGATTAGCGAATTCACCATAATTTTAAAACTCAGAAATATCTCTACGGGCCTTCTGAAGAGAGTGATTTTAATTACCTAGATTAAATAGCTTTAAACATAGATTAAATAGCTTTAAAAATATGTTCGATATGTTTTATTTTGACGAAAGACTAATTTTAAAATTTTGTTCTGACTAAAAATTTATTCATTTGAATTTAATGTAAGAAAGCGACTCTTTTCGGTGCCCTTGATATAATTCAAAGTATCTTCAAGAGACTCGCAGTGTAATTAATAATTTTACAGTTATAAGCACGAAAGACTAATTTTAAAATTTTGTTCTTAAAATATTGTAAATGTGACATTATTTAACTTATTAAAAGTTACTTTAATAAAGCTCAAATTGAGACTAGAATTATTATTCAGATTTCGATTTTAACTTCTTGGAAATCCCGAGACTTCCATTTAATTATGAATTTAAATTACAAATTATGGATTATACGACTCGACAATTTCACAATTTATTTTCTGATGCACGAAAAATATAAAACTGTTGACGTCATTAATTGAAAAACTTGACTGACAAAACTTGACATATATTTTATTGATCACATCGTTATAACTAAATTGTAACTTTGTAACTATATTATGTTATAAATGTTGTCCTCAATCAAGTTACAACGTTCCACATTCCAATGTTAATAAATTAGCATCGATTATTTATGAAATTGTCCTTTGTAATTTGCGAAATTGTTACAAAGATCAATTTGGATTTGCATAATTGACGTAAAAGCTGCACATATGCGCCACACTCGTCCTTGAATAACCCAATTTGTTAACTAAACCGTCGACATAATGAGGTTCGTGCATCGGATGTCAATTTGTAGACGAGAGATGCAACTTGAAAGCGAGATTAAATTGTTGGAAATGATTAAAGTAGCGAATCGAATCCCGCGAGATTCGCAACTCATTAAAAGAGAAACTTCGGCTTTGCGAGGAAGCTGAGAACAAACTGGATAACGAACGTTGGGAACTCTTTCATTATTTCACTTGTAACCTTTATATATTTTTTTTTCATATATTTTATCATAATAAAACTTTACTTACTAACAGGTGAGAAAGTTTCAGTTATATGCATCATATGGGTTTATTTTTATTGCGAATTGAAACAAGAAATTTTAATTTATTAAAATTATTAAAATGGAAAAAGAGTTTCGAGCAGGGATTGGGGAAGTGGATTGGATAAAATGGAAAAACGCTCATACAATGGATCTTTTGAAGTGGATAATTTTAATTTCCTTTTAAATAGCCTTAAAAACATTTTCAATATGTTTTATTTCGACCAGTAATATTATTTGAATATTTACTACTCTGTTTGGAGTGTCAGTATTTTAAATTTATTTTACGTTTTATATATTTAACAGACATACAAATAAACAATATTTCATTTTTTGTGAAATTTTTATTTCCAATATACGCCATTTGAGGATTTATACACATTTTATTCGGCTTATTTTTAATTTATCTATTGTTTAACACCGTAAAGTACTTAACAGAAGACATCTGAAGATTTTGCTGTTTTAATCGCAATTAGAACATGGCAATTAAAGACAACAAGTAGCTCAAATGTCTTATAAAGTGAAATTAGTTGGGCTTGGAATCGTTGTCGGCAAAATTGTAATGCCAATATTCGACATGATGGTGGTCAACACCAAAAGAGAGAACCAGGTGAAATCACACATCCAGACTTCGTGCAAATGTTGGAATCACTGTAAATCTGTATATCTCTGTTAAACAAGGAGCATCGGGTAATATAATGCCATTAGTATTCTTATTTTTGAAATAATTCAAATTATTCACTTCAAAAGACTTAATACAGAAAGAGATCAAAGCTAAGCTGGATGAAATTCATGGCAGGTCTGCTTCTGTGTTTAAAAGTTGAGGTTACAGGCACATTATTAGGTTCAGGGTTTTCTATTTTACACGAAAAATTGAGTGTGAAAAAATATTGACAAGATGCTGTGTTTGATCTCAACAGAAACTAAAGGCAACTGTGTGGTCAATTGTGAGGCTATTTTGAAGCTTTTTTCTTGAAATCGTGGGATGATTCTACACCAACACAAAACTGTGGATGAAAGATGAATTCATTAGCACGCTGCAGACACAAAGAAACAGTCAATATAGTGAGTTTTTAAAGGCGAATGGACTCTGAAGAAGGCAAAGACGAGACAAAAATAATAACTGGATGTCATCATTAATTTCAACAATACTTAGACTTTTTGTACTCAATTATTTCATTTTGTTCTAAAAGAGATACAGTAGACTTATGGTAACTAAAATAGGAAATGAAAATGTTTGATTCAAATTTATCTAAGTATCGCGTAAAAGCGGCATCGATTGTCGTTTTATGTTTTGTAGTACTGAGTTTTCGATCATTGGACATATTTAAATAAATTTTTCACTAAATCCATTCAATTTCACTTATAAGATATACACGGCACTATACGTCAACTGTATAGCTACACATATAGTGGTATAAGCATGTCGGTGACGCGAACGCACGGGATTTCACCCATACAAAAAGTGTCTAAGGGGTACATCACACTGCGCATGCGCCAGTCATGAGCATGTGAATGATGCGAACGCATAATATTTCCCCCCCAACGCAGATAAAGAAGTTTTTACTTCTAAAAATAAATTAAATAAATTATTATTTGTTAGGAAAGACTTCATTCATTCATTCATTACTTTTCGAAGAAATTGAGCGCGTTGGTAACATATGGTAAGAGAATTGGGCGCTAATTTTTTTCTTGAAAGTACACCAGAAATAAAGATGATCCTGGAAATTTTGAATATTTCTATATAGTGATTCCTTTCAGACGACATTCTCCTCTATGAACCCTCCACTTTCAAAACGGTAATAGATATTAGCGTCAAACTCATTTCCGGCTTAGCTTGAGGCCTTTAACGAAACCACTGGATTAGTAAAATTTTACCTGATTTCAAAATGCTCTCAAATGTGAAGTTGTAACTCACCCTCTAGTTCCGGGATTTTATTCTTAAGATCTAGTTTTCGGGTACTTCTTGAAACGCCGACTCATAGTTTGTTGGTCTAGTAACCGAGGTTACTCGCCAAATCAACAACTTTTTTCTTTTGTATGAATTTATTAACAAAAGAAGGGCGAGCATGTCGGTGACGTGAACCTATAAGATTTTCCCCTACCAAAAAGTGTGAATGCGGCTAAAGAAGTATTTAAGATTTTTTGGTATTAAATTTTAATTAATTTAACGTATTCTAGTTTCATCTTAATATTAATAGAGATAATTTAGTATTCACATTAATTCCAAAAACATAAGAGAAAAAAATTGAACAAAACGAAGCGGCAAAATCTTTTAGACCTTTTTAATTACGTCAGGCAGAAAAAGGAGAATTTTAATTGAAATTGTCGACAAGAATGAATCGGAAACTTCACAGAATACCTATCGCGCAAACTTTCTTTATAGAGGTAAAAAAGTATCGCCTCCATTCATTCCGGCCGATTAAAAACGCCCATAAACGCTTTTTATCGATTCACCGGGGGTCCACAACTGTAATTAGTTCGTTCGTTAATTGCGCAAAACAGTAATTTTTCACCGGAAAAATCCTGAAACCTACAAGTTTGCAATAAGTTTAGCGAAACTTACGGCTTGCAAGTTTTGCGACTCTGTGAAAGGAAAACTTTTACGACACCATTAAATTTCCTTTATCCAGTAAAACGTGCCGAGATGCGACACAAATCTCCTTACTTACTAAATACGTCTATTTACGGGAGACAGGAATCAAACATTGAATTGAGCAAAAGCGGAATAAAAGAGGATTTAGGATTGAATCTAAAAATATATTATATGTATGTTGCGAATAAAAATTTGGGATCGAAATAATTTCATCTCGAAGATAACTTATTAAATCTCCTTCGCAGGAATTGGTCAGAGGATTGAAGTGGGAGCTGAGGTTTTCGCTGACGTCGAATCTTTGTGGTTGTTAAATCGCATTTAATAACTCCATTTCGCCTAACAAAAACACAGAATCAGTCTTTGATTTTCCGAATCGATGCATTATTCGGTTTGTTACTTACTCAACTTTCAGCAATAATAACTAATTATCTGAGATATTATGATTGATTATCAGCTGCAGACTTTACTGAACTGTATTAATTTCTGGTGATGTTTTAATTGAACTTTTATCCCAGACATGTCTGACTGTTACGAACTTCTTGGAAGCTCGTCCAATCCTTCTTGAAGTTATATTTGTGTGTGTAAACGAAGTGTAGTTATCTCATGCGTTCCATTTTAAAAGGCACTTCTTTCGGATTCCGATCTCAACTTTTATTTTCCCTCGTTCCTTTGAGTTTGTTTCCTGCAACACGTTTATTTCGAGAATTTTACTTTTATGTTCACCCAAAGACGTTGTTTGTGTCGACTTTTTTAGTGATTCAGTGGCGACATTTCTGTCTCGGCTTCAAAAAAGCATTTCATAGAAAATAATTCCGTTCGAATATAATGTGTCGTCTTGAACACGAAACCGAAACGGCGTTATTAATAGCGAAAGGAACGCTCGAATCTAATTAGTGCTTGACAAAAGTGCGCCTTCAACATCATTGTCTACATTCCTGCATGGCAGCAGAATCCATTGTTGTGTGCGTGGAAATAACCCGTACAAACATTCGAATGGAACGTCGAGGAATCGCCTCCTCGTATCTAAACTTCCACACTCGACATGATTGCCAGAGGTTTTCTTTCTTGAAATCACATTATCAGGCCGTATAATGATTGTTAAGAGTTTGGAGTGAAAGTAGATTGTTATGGTGAGATTTATTTGCGGGAATTCTAATTTCAAAACAATTTAATAAGGAGAAATTAAATTAACCACTATTTACTGTTAAATTCTATCAATATAAATTTCTGTTTAATAAAATAGTGAAGACTTTAGTCGTTAGTAGTTCCCTATTTCAGTATTTTAACACCGTTTTCTGAATTGTCTTTCGAAAACATTAAAAAACGTGTGTTTAAAGACCCTCAAATCAGTTAAAATGACGAATATTGGTGGCCATTTAAAATTGCTGTTAATATTTTTCTCAAGACAAAAGGATTGACAATTATGTGAAAATACTTTTCTTGCACTTTTATTTACTTTACTATCTGTAGGTGCTGAAAATGATTAACAAGCTAATCCAATTCTTTTCGAAGCAAGCAGAGTTATGTTAAATTTTTGTGAAAGTTTCTTTTTGTTCATTTACTGTGATCCTTAATACCTGAAAATTAAAAAAAAAATAAACTTAGCAGTTATAGAGACTGCCGATAGCAGTGAAAACTTGAAACTTTTAATATTAAAATTTGAAATTTCATAATGTTTGAATTAATTTTATCAACAACAATAGCAACAATTTTATCCTTGTTTATATGGTTTTATATTAATTAAATATATTACGGGCTGTACAAGATCATGATAAAATATAAATGCAATTCAATTGAAATAACAATTAATATACAATCATATTATTTATGGATAATATTTGTATTTACTTATATTTCAATGTACTTGATTTTTAACATTATTTTAATTGTTCGCATCATTGTCATCATTAATTTCAACAATACTTAGACTTTTTGTATTTTCAATTATTTCATTTTGTTCTAAAAAAGATACAATAGGCTTATGGTAATTAAAGTAAGAAATGAAAATGTTTGATTCAAATTTATCTAAGTATCGTGTAAAAGCGGCATCGATTGTCGCGACTAAGAAGTTTTCACTTCTAAAAATACATTAGATCTATTATTATTTGTTAGGAAAGGCTAATTTTCAGTTTACACACTTTTGTTTACGGTATAAAAACAAGTATGTTTTACTTTAAAAACATCCCTCCTTCGATTGTAATTAGTACTAAAATATGTACAACCGGTCACTTGATTTCAAAATTGATCTTGGACGATTGTTTGGGAAATTTACCGTCTAAACTTAACACGATATTTGGTATATATATATATATATATATATATATATATATACATATATATATATATATATATATATATAATAATATATATATATAATACTTATATATATACATATATATATATATATATATATATATATGTATTATTTTTTGACAACATATGATAAGAGAATTGAGTATTGATTTTGTCCTTGAAATTAAGGAATTAAGGAATTAAAGATGATCCTGAAAATTTCGAATATTTCTATATAGAGATTCCTTTCAGACGGCATTCTCCTCTATGAACCCTCCACTTTCAAAACAGTAATAGATATTAGCGTCAAACTCATTTCCGGCTTAGCTGGAGGCCTTTACCGAAACCACTGCCTTAGTAAAATTTTATCTGATTTCAAAATGCTCTCGAATGTACAGCTGTAACTCACCCTCTAGTTCCGGGATTTTATTCTTAAGGTCGAGTTTTCGGGTACTTCTTGAAACGCCGGCAGACAACATTTTTTTTGTCTGAATTTATTAACAAAAGAAGGACGAGCATGTCGGTGACGCGAACCCATAAAGTTTTCCCCTACTAAAAAGTGTCCAAGGAGGCTAAAGATGTTTTCACTTCAAAAATTTAGAACAAGGGTAAAAAAATAATTGTATTTGAATTTTTCATAGTTTTATATATATTAAGCAGAATAGTTTTTTCATCTAGGCTTCCATCTATTGCATTTAGAGATGAGTAGGTGACTTAATATTTAGTAATTTACATAATTTTTTTGTTTTGATATTTCAAAAAGGCGGCTTAAATTTAAAAAAATATATATTTTTTGGAATTTACTGAATATTGAACCTCTAAAAATCTGTAATCTGCCTCATCATTTCATTATTCCAGAATACTTTCCAAAATATAGGAAAAAATAATTTGGTTTACATGGGATATAAATCGAGCATGAAACGTTTTATAATTAATGTCAGTGGCCGATTATAATAACGCCGATTAACCCTTATATTATCATAATTAATTTAGTTGGACGTGTATCGATCTGGAGATAAATTCTATCATATCATTAATCGTTTGTTTTTTTCTTAAAATTCAACAAGGACAAATAGAGCCTTTTAAAATATGAATACATTTTCTTGAAACATAATTTAAGAGTTGTTTTTTACACATTTATTTCATTTCATTTGATTTATTTTATCCAGTTCCGGCTCTTATTGATTTAATAGTAATAAATATTAAAACATATTTTAAAAATTTATTTCCAATAAATATTTCAGATAATATAGATATAGTAAATCTGTAGAATTTTAGATGTTTCTGAATAAATAAAATTTATATTAAGATATTTTAAATTATTATATTTTGTAAGACTTACATTTTATTGGTTGTCAAAGTTTTTTGATGACAGATAGAATTGTAATTAAATTATTTTTTTAAATATTCATAATTTAGATTTTTCAGTTTTATTGTTTAACTAATAATATAATTTTAATAAATAATATGAGCTGGTACTACTCATATTATTACATTAATAAATAGGATGTATGAGATTTAATATATCTTTAAGTTTTCATCACAATTTGTAATTGAGACAATTGATCAGTTGGTATTATTAATATCCCAAAATCAACGTATACAGGTCGCATTCAATTAGCACACGGATGATTAATAATTAACACACGAACAGTCACAACACATCGATCTGTAAACACATATTGACACAACCCAAACGACCTTAATTGGAAATCCATACGAAGGTCACATTTGTACGGTTCAAAAACGCAAGACAAGAAAAACGTACTTACCGGAGTTTCTATTTAAAGATGCGAACCGGATTCGTGCCCGGACAAATTGATTTACATTTCCACTCGTGTCGTATCTGGAAAATATGAAATGGAAATGGATTAGTCTCGGGGGATGATGCCGCTGCGAGAGCGTCTACTTTTAAATCTACGATTAAACGTTCCTCCTTCACTTCAATCCGCACAAATTGAATACAAGCGTTTCCGTTCAAATTGAACGATAATTATTAATGAGACTCGCCCAATTATAGTAACGTTAATTCCGTTAAAACCGTCGAAATTATATTTCTGAGCAACAACTGAAAATTAAACTGCGTCCCTAAAATTGTTTAAGTCATTTTGTATCTCAATTAAGGCCCGGTTTCGATATAACCGGGGTTCCGAACTTAGTTTGCAACCAGTTAGGGAATAGTTGCGGAACAGCTGAACAGCTGCAGCTGCGACCCTTTCCACCGCACAATACACTGATACACTTTGATACCCATTCAACTCCCAACTGGATTATCTTTAGCAACAAAACATGATGTTTACGAACAAAGGGGGCAACTTTGTTTCTTAGGTAAGACACTTTTAGAAAAGTTTTTTATCTTCAAAATTAAATTATGCAAGTGAACCGAATTTTATTATTGTACTGAAGGATTAACAAAGAGCTTTTCGAGCTGAACTCGCGGCTGCCGTCAAATTAAATCATGTCGTTTCAGTTTCAGCACGATTTGCATGCAGAAACAAGTTTTCGAATGAAAATGAAATTAGCCCCCGCTCGTTAATATTCAAAACGAATATCTCCGCCAGATTGGGACCTTTTACGCTCATTAAAAACCGATAGAGATCTACGCATGTTTTTTTTTTTCGGCGCAGCTTCGGGTCGTCACGTCGAAGCTACCGGGATTACCATAAATATCGGGACAAAGCCAACGTATAATGGGAATCTGAAATCGGGGTGGCGGCGAACGAACGAAAATTGTTTTCCCGACGAAACAACGATGTTACCGGAATAAATACTATTAAAACAATGCAGAATATTTCCGTCCGATTTGCATATTACAATTTCAATTTTTACCCTTCGAAGTAAGTATTTGTTTTGCAATTGTTTGTTCTGAAACGGAAACAAACATTTTCTAAAATTCATGTTGTTTAGTATGTTGAAAAATCTTGTACAACAAAAGAATGGTGAATTTATCTGATGCACAATTTTATTTTTGTTCAAAAATCCATTCGCAATATTTCGCGTTTCCTATTGTATGTTGAAAAATCTTGTAGTACAAAGAATGGTGAATTTCTCTGACGCATAATTTTATTTTTGTTCATAAATCCATTTGCAATATTTCGCGTTTCCTGTTGGATCATAAATTAATTAGCTGAACACATACAATTCAATTTATCGATCGATTTTATTATTAGACATGTTACAACCGCACCTGCGTTTTATAGATTATCCACATATTCCATTTTATTCCTGTTTCGTTAATCCTCTTTGATGTGTGCCATTGTTAACTGTTTAAACTGTTCTTTTTTTTACCTTAAAAGTGCCTCAAACTATATAAAATATATTAAAAAAATATTACGTAAATAAATAATTATTAAACCTAACAAGTTTTCAGTAAACTTAAAGAAAATATTCCTGATGAGGTAATTCAGGTGTGATGAACAGGAAAATCTAATTCATTTATTTTATTCACCTTGATAAGAGATATTTCTCAGTGAGGTAATCAAATTACGCGTTGAACTGTGTCTAATTTGTTTTGATCTGAAGAAAAATTGCTGAATTTCAGCTTATAAAGTTTTCAGGTCACTTTCACGTGTGAAGTAATTTCTTTCAACAACAAATAATTCTACATTGTGCGTCCCAATATAACCGGCTTTTTATTAGCACGTTTTCTGCCATATGTGTGAGTTTTTTGAGGGTTACATTCTTCCCGAATATTCGAGTTCATTCGATTACATTTGGTTCACTGGATGTTATTATGCCTAAAATGTCAGTCATTCGGTTGAAACATAAGCTTAAAACAAATAGTGAAATTTGTTAAAACAATCAGTGAAACGTTACAATTAGTGTAATTAATTAATTAATTAGAGAGTGTTTATCCCAAATTCATGAGTGCAATATATGTCATTTGTAGAAATGAGTATTTTGGCTACATTCAACATTCGGAAGAGTTTATCAAAAAAGCAAAAAATGATAAATAATTCCTTTACAAAATTATAACTGGTGTCGAAATGTCCGATATCCTTTAGTAATCAAGAGTTAGACCAGAGTTTCTTCTAAACTAAACATGAATGTAAAACATTCACCGAGATATTTCAATTGATGATCCGAGATTATGATGATAATTGTCTATCCGAAGTTCATGTATAGAATTCACTATTTAAAACGGCCATCAATGATGCACATATCTCTGATCCATTTAAAGAAATGGAACTGGGTATATCCAAATCAATAATTCATCGCAACTTGACTGGGTATTTCATCTACAACCAACATTTGAAAGACAAAGAAGTCAAAGAGGACAATTCATAATTAACCTTAACATTATTAAGTTTGTGATGGTGAGTATTTATCCCAAGTTATGAGTGGTATACACAATTTAAAACAGTAAATCAGAAATGGAATAGGGTATATCCAAATAATCTCATTTAGACTGAGCCTTTGGGTTACATCCAACATTCTAAAGACTTCATCAAAGGGGTCCAATAGGTCAAATAATTCCTTTATAACATTTCAACTGACTATGATATTTTTGAAATAATCCAGTAAGCAAGAGACAGACCAGAGTGGAGAATAGGGGCTGGCAAATGTGCCAAAAACTAAAAAATATTTGAAAAGTCAAAATAAATTTGTTTCTATTATTCCATGGGTATTACTCATAAAAAGTTCGTTCCTTCTGACCAAACTCTTAACGTTATATTC
The DNA here is from genome assembly GCF_024364675.1 of Aethina tumida. Lineage (NCBI taxonomy): Eukaryota > Metazoa > Arthropoda > Insecta > Coleoptera > Nitidulidae > Aethina > Aethina tumida. The sequence continues at coordinate 12,625,107 of NC_065437.1, read as the reverse complement.
TTTATTAATGTTTTGAAGCTTCTGTTGCAACGTATTTGTTGTTTTCCGTTAAAATTGTGAAGAAGGAAGTTGGTATTTATTCTATGTTAAACTGCATCATCATTAAATGTTTCTTATTAAAAAAAACTCGACAACTTAAAATATTATTATCATATTATTAATTTAAAATCAATTTAAAATATTTCAAGTCCTGGTGGACCAAGATCAAATATTCCCTGAAATTTAATGTTTCACAGGTGCTGAACTCAGGTACTTTCATTGGAAAGGATCTAGGTACCGTAGGACGAGTAATTTAATTATCTTTCTAATGAAATACTATTCAGCTCGCCCGGTCGGGTTTGGTGTTAATTCTGGACGCTACTTAAAATGATAAATTGAAAAACATTAATTTGCCATTATCCAGCTGAATGGTCCAGTTGAAATTAAAATATATCCTAAAAATAAATATTATCCTAAAAATATACAAAGGGAAATCTCCAAAGTAAATTAACAATTATCTGAATGGGGTCAATTAAAAGGGTTACTTTGAGACAATTAAGTAATTCCAAATACCAAAATGTTTAAATTCGTCTTTAACCGGATACATTGTATGGTATATGGACGCTGGTAAAACCTACATGTAAAATTCTGGGAATGTAAACGGTCCGCACAAACAATTGTTCCCGTTCCTCCAGAATGCGATTACGGGACAAAAGCGGTGTACACTGTAAAAACCCTTTTACGGTGTGACAGGGCCGTAATTAAAAATTTCTGTGCGGGCACCCCCCAGCTTCTAATTATCGGGACGATAAAAGAAACACTTGAATTTTTAGTGTTCAAACGTTTCCGACCCATTTTTTCCCTTATTTTAATCGTCCTCAGTTTACATTTTCTATGAAAATTTATGTTTAATTATTTTCCGAGTAAAATTGTTTGAACAACTGCGTTTAATAGAAAATCTGAAACGCGCCCGAAAAATATCAATTTTAACTTAGCCCCGGGATGTTTTCGTTTAATCCAATGTAACTGTGTTTCATTTTGAATTTATCGTCGGAAAATCGCAACCGGTTTTAAATCAAATTACGTTTCATTAGAACTCGTGTGTGTGTGTGAGTGTGCACGTAAAAGAGGAGAATTTTCACGTGCAAAAAATGCTTCTAAAAGTTATACTAAAGGGGTTCATAATTAAAACTAACGAACTTTAAACTCTGCCCCTAGGTAAATTTGAATTAAAATTAAAGCGTTCACTTTCGCTAATGAAAATTAATTATTAAAGTGGAGATAGGCTATTTTTAACTAACTGTTTAATAACCGTGAATTAATACGCATTTGCTTTTAACACTTTTAAAAATTTAAATTAGAACCCTTATATATAAAAAACTCAACGTATTTAGTTCCTCTGATGAAAATTAATTATACAGTTTTTGCTTGTGAAACTTCTCTTCGGAAACTTGTTAAAACTTTCGAAAACAAAAATTCGGGAAGCCACTCAATGTGTGCATCCACTTAAGATGCAACTGAAATTAATTTCGCTCGATATTACAAAGTTTATCGCATGTGAGGAATGGAACGAACGGAAATTAAACATAAAACATTCCGAACTGAATTATAAATTATAGCAATGAACTTTACAATGCATCTCTTATTAATTTCGGGGAACTGTATTTTCATGTGTACGTACGTTTAAACGTGTCATGAATAACGTGAATAATAATTTATGTGTCGGATGTCAAACTGGGGATTGTGATGGTTCGTGAAAAATGTTTTACTCTTTTATGTCGTTGCTGTTTGCAAACTGTACGTACAATAAATAGGTTTGAATGTCATTTAATTTTCAGAGAAGTATATCTATAATTTTATTTTATGTATCAATGCATAACTTGATTGAAGTTTTTTCAACCACATATAAACCAAAATACCAAGTTTTACATTTTTAATTCTTTGTTAAATATTTCAGGCTTCGGTAGTCCCAGATTCGATGAGAAATTTTATGATGAATATAAAATTAATGTATATTTAAATTTACTGCTTTCATCCATTTGAACTGTGTAAAGAGCTTAGACTTTTTTGTTTTCTATTCGTCCGATTCTCTCTTATGAGAAACCACCGGTAGTCTGCCACACTCGTCCCTGATGCTTCTTTCACCCAATTCATTTCTTTATTTCTTTCACCACATAGATTTTATGAGAAAAAAACAGATGACTGAAGATCAAAAAGATGCAATTCGTTGTGTATCGCTAAATATTTAATGTTTATTGTTTAAAAATCGTAAAAATGAGATAAAATATCCATTAATTAATGAAATTCGTTAAGAATAATTTTATTCCACGAGAAAGGTATCTTGTATAGCCAAATTCAACGGCGCAATGAAAAGGGTTGCGTAGAATCTAGCACTCGAAGCGGACGTCCAAGGATGACAAATAAAAATCAAGACAGATATATAGTACAAATGGTTGTGAAAAATAGATGGATATCTGAAGAAGTTTTAAGAAGCTTTTATCGGATCATATATCACCAATTTATATCCAAAGTAACTTTCAGAAAATGAATTGTTGCTAGTCGATATGATGAGAAGACCTTAAAGAGTACCTAGGCAATAGTCGAATAATAGTGTGGCGAGAAAGAGGTGCACAACAAATCTTATGGGTTCGCGTCACCGACATGCTCGTCCTTCTTTTGTTAATAAATTCAGGCAAAAGAAAAAAGTTGGTGATTTGGCTGGTTACTAGACAAACTATGTGTCTACCGGCGTTTCAAGAGGTACCCGGAAACTGGACCTTAAGAATAAAATCCCGGAACTAGAGGGTGAGTTACACCTGTACATTTGAGAGCATTTTGAAATCAGGTAAAATCTTACTAATGCAGTGGTTTCGTTGAAGGCCTCCAGCTAAGCCGGAAATGAGTTTCACGCTAATATCTATTACTGTTTGGAAAGTGGAGGGTTCATAGAGGAGAATACCGTCTGAAAAGAATCTCTACCAAATATCGTGAGGGTAAGTTTAGAAGATGAATTTCCCAAATATTCGTTCAAGATCAGTATTGAAATCAAGTGACTGGTTGTACATATATTGGTTCCAATTACAATCGAAGGAGGGATGTTTATTAAGCAAAAGTAAAACTTGTTTTTTATACCGTCACCAAAAGTGTGTAAACTGAAAATTAGTCTTTCTTAACAAATAATAATAGATTTAATGTATTTTTAGTAGTAAAAACTTCTTTAGTCGCGCAGTGTGCTGTGCGTCTTAGACACTTTTTGGATGGGTGAAATCTCGTGCGTTCACGTCACCGACATGCTTATACCAGTATATCTGTAGCTATACAGTTGACATATAGTGCTGTGTATATCTTATAAATGAAATTGACTGGATTTAGTCAAAAATTTATTTAAATAAACAAAAAACGACAATCGATGCCGCTTTTACGCGATACTTAGATAAACTTGAATCAAACATTTTCATTTCTTACTGCAAACAATTAAAATAATGTTGTAAACATGTAAACAATATGATTATATATTAATTGTTATTTCAATTGAATTGTATTTATATTTTATAATGATTTTGTACAGCCCGTAATATATTTAAATAATAAAAAAACATATAAACATGCATAAAATTGTTGCTCGGAGTGTCAATAGATGTGAAAACCAGATTGATGTTGATAAATTTAATTCAAACATTATGAAATTTCAAATATTAATACTAAAAGTTCTAAGTTTTCTCTTCTATCGGTCTCTATAACTGCCAACTTTAAATTTTTTTTATTTATGGACGACAATTCCTGTCCACATCGAACCCAAGTGATCCGGGTCGGTTATAGAGAAAGTGAATTGAAAGTTTAACTTTAACTGCACTTTAGGGTTTCTTTATAGAAAGGTACTATGTGTTTCAACTGTGTTACAAACAAATTATCCAGAACTTATTTTTTTAGTCTGTATAGTGAAAACGCTGCATGTAGATCATTCGTTTTATTGAGAAAAGTGAAAATATCAATTAAAAACGTCATCTTTTAAAGTCAGATTTCACCTTCATATTTGAACTGGAGCCACTATGCTTCAAGATTAAATATATATGAAAAAATATGTAATAGAAATTTTTTTTATTTCAATTCAATTTCCAATAAGACGAGAACAAAAGTTAATAATATTAATCCCGTTCAGCTTAACAGGTGGTCTTAGTATTGAAAGCTCAGAGTGAAGGATTAAAACGTTAACTTAATGGCTTCCGAATTAAAATGGAAACTTTTCAATCCGCAAATCGGCAAATTCAAGTCGAACGAACCGGACAATTGGTTCCGGGAGCTTGGATTTACCGAGGCGAATTTAATTGCCCACATTGACGAAATAGAATTCCATTCGATTCTCCGACAGACGTTTTTGTGCCTCGCGCTAATTAATTAATTTCATTATTCCGCCGTTACAATGTTATCAATAAGAACTTTGCTTTTAAAACAACAATTTCACGATACCATTGTTCTTGAAGGGATTTAATCTGTTGAACGCAGGCTTTATCTCTTTTCTGATTTTACAAATTCTACTTCGATAATAAATTTTTTAGGTAGTAGAAAAACAAATAAAAAATCAATCACAACAACATATTGAAAATTAGAATAATAATTTATTTATTTATATTAATTGATTAAAACTTTTTTTTTCAAATAATTTTTAATGTAAAAACAATAAATCAAAATTCAAAAATGTTCTAATTAATTATAAAACTTTTATTTGATTCATTTATATTAATTAAAAACACTAATCAATCTCAATAAGGAAAAGGTGTGTTTTTATATTCTACTCTGACTTAAATCTTTTGCAAGATATTTTAATAAAATCGATATAAACTTAAACAAACGTTGAGGATTTAAACTGTATTTATTAAGATTTATATGATAAATTATTTGAAAATTGAACAAGTTCCAAATATGGCAACATATTTAGTCAACCTTGAATTACATGATTGAAAAATCTAAATGTGAGTTTATTCATGGCATAAACAGTTTATAATCCTACTATAAACACATTTGTCATCACTTAATGTTAGTAGTTGATGGAAATTATCCACTCAACTCTTTAATTTCGCAATTTATTCCCCATTTATGTTATAACAATAATAAACAACAATTTTTATTTGCATTCAGTCAAAACATTGGCAATATTCATGAAATAATATATTGTTAAAAATACAAAAAGAAAGAAGAAGATCAATGAATGAGGCTTACATAAAGGGTTTCTCATTTAATTAATGTTGGAGCATTGTTACTCGATTACAATTAATCTTTGTGTTGTATTCTGCGAATGTGATGTGAATTAATAATATCGTTTCTGCGTCATTCCAACATTTCAACAACTTTGTTTCGTCGTTTCTGGTTTATAAATTAAATTGTAAATTCTGCAAGTTTATGGGGGGAACAAGTTTATAGCGAACCATTCTCAAAATGTCGCTGCTGAATTTCATGAGCTAGAAAACAAGCAAATATTTCTTGAATCTGCTGAAATTATACCACTTATCACTCTTATTTATTATGTATAAAACTCCAATAATCCGTTGTGAAGTGTGATTAAAAAATATTATATAATGTTAAATTTTAATAGTAACCGATGTAAATTCCAGTTTTCCCAATGATTATTTTTGAATATCCATTTTAATTTCCTCCAAAGGAAAATAGTTTTTAAGAGTAAATCGAGTTTCTGTGTTCTCGAATTCTTGAATTCAAACATTCCATTCCAGTAATCTTTAAACTGTAAATATACAAAGTCCAAAGTAAAAGGAGTCCTTTCAAAGGATTTACATCCTATGAATGGTAGTTTATTCGGTTAATGCAGGACGATAGTCTTAAAGTAGTGTCTACTGGGATTATAATATTGTATTAGATATAAATAGCCTTTGAATATAATTTTTTTACGAAAACCAAATATCCTTTAATGGTTGTGAACAAGAATGTTGGATTTTAATAAATTTATTATTTACTATTACAATTTAGTTAAGGCATATATAAATATTGTATTAAATATATTTATATGTTGATTAACAAAATTGTATTAAGAAAATAATACATTTTAAGTATATATCGAGGAACCGAATTAAGGTTTTAATGTACATAATTGACTTAAATATAATTTTAATTGAATTAAAATTTTAAGTAATTTTTTTATAATTATAATTTTTATTAATTAAACATTAAACAAAATTTTTAAATATAATCCATTAAAAGAACTATAATACTATGCTAATTAACTTAAATATAATTTTAATTAAATTAAAATTTTAGTTATATTTTTTTTCTATAAATTAGGTCACCATTTTTATTAATTAATTTTTTTCTGACAAATCAATAATTACTAAACAAACATAAATTACTTCCATCTTAAAACATCCAAAATGTTTAAATATAATCCATTCAGAGAACAATAATACTATACTAATTAACTTAAATATAATTTTAATTAAATTAAAATTTTAGATATTTTTTTTCTATAAATTAGGTCACCATTTTTATTAATTAATTTTTTTCTGACAAATCAATAATTACCAAACGAACATTAATTACTTCCATCTTAAAAAATCAAAAATTTTTGATTTGATGTACTAAAATTCTTCCACCAAAATTCTTACTTATAGTTATTTAAACAGCAACAAGTGACCAAACCAATCTCGCTTACCAGTATCCGTGTCCCACCACCGGAATCCAGAACGTGAAAACGGAAATCCGGAAACGCGGAAAATTTCTAGCAGGTGATGCGGACGCGAGTGTCGCGGTCGTGTGAAAAAACTGGCGAGCGTCGGAACGCGTCGCGGCGTCTGGCGTGAGGCGGCAGCGGCGGCGGTTCACCTCTGCACGGATGTCGACCGGAGACTGGCCCTGGACCGAACCGCCCAGCCTCCGCCTGGCGTTCCGCGCCGCGACGCACCTTGCGTCGAAGTCAATTTTATGTGTGTAATTGTTGACGCGTTGTCTTCTTCCTTATTTTATCACTATTAAGGATTCTAATTCGTTTCGTCTGCATAAATAAGGTTTAACTACCTTAATTTTACTTATAATAAATTTATTTATGTGTTATTTATTATATTTTAATTTCAAATAATTTACCACACTAATAAAAGATTTTTTTTATTGAATAATTTTCCTTAATTTGTCGATTAAAATATTAGTAGTTATTAGAAAATTAATAACAATAATAAATTTACGAATTATTACTGGATTTATCACAAATCAGACGTTACATATGAGATATATTTTGTTAAAATTATCTTAATGTGTAAAAACGAAAAACAATTTTTTCTCTTATTCGTATACAAGGTGCGTTTTTGAAGGATGCTTCGGATAAATCTCGCTCGCAGTCATTGTTTTTTCCGTCGACTCAACTCACCCGCAAACAAACAAACTACAATGGATGTTGCTAAACTAGATAATAGTTCGGTCCTTTATGCTCCAATCTAACCTTAAACTGCGCACACGTTCCATGTGTATTTTTCCCCCGTTTTAATTTATAGCAATCGTCTTAAAATCGGCTCAATCCGATTAAAAATGTGGAGTCATCATTTCAGTCAATTTGAGACAGATAAGACAATCGAATTGTAGTATTTTCCGCCGTTCTACGTTTATAAATCACATTTAATGCGGGGGAAAAGATAAAAGTGCGCTTTGAAATCGTTCGGATGGAAATAATGAAACAAAACCGAATTTCCAAGCTATGCAAACTCATTTTTAATTACTGTGCACGAAGATTTTAATTCTGGTTTGCGAAATTAAATGGCAAATATTTAAATAATACAATGAGGGATTTGCAGTGAAGTAAAATTATATTTAAAGGAATTTAGAAAAACAATTTTATTTAGATCCTTTAAAATGTATTCATATTATTGATGATTTAATTTACGTATTTAATATATTCAAAGTAAATAAATTATTTACTTTTTTAAAAATATTGTCTGTGCTCCCTTAAAAAATATTTAGCAGCTGAGTTTTGGGATAATCTTTACCTGTTTCCACCGAATTTGCAAATTTTCTTTAATTTATATAAGTGAAGATATTTTTTACAGCCCTGCAAATTTGACTGGATCATTTAATGGATGGCTGATGGGGTAAAACCAGAATATGGAAAATTATATCATCTCTAAATGAGTCTTCAAAGAAAAAAAATTGAAGACATTTAGTTTCAAATAGTATGAGAAACTTGAAAAATTACCAAAAATATATAATATGAAATAATTTTCATTAGCTGAATGACGATATTGCTCCTTCCGACATTCTTACAGATGATCTTATGGAGTTCTATGAGATCAGTAGTGACAATATGAGGGATATTTTTAAGCAAAATAGCAAAAAATTATGACAAATGAAAAAAAAGACATTCAGCTTCAAATAGAATTTCAAGGATAAATAATTGATAAAAATATACAATACGTAATAATTTTCATCAGAAGCATGGCGATACTGATTCTTCTGAGATTCCTACAGACGAAAACCTTGTCGAGATTCTACAAACCGATCAGCAATACCGATGAAACGAACAGTGATATGATGAACATATTTTGTAGGAAAATTTGAGAATTGGTAATAAATGTATTATTCGTTTAGGGTTTTTATTTGTTTATTTATCATGTTAGAGATGAAATATAATGTCACTCATTTTAAAATCGTGATAAGAACTCATCAGTATAAATCGTACAACAATATTGCTGAAACCAACAATGATATGGTGGAAGATATTTTGTAGGCACTTTCAAAAACCTTATAAAGAATTGATTAAAAATTCATAATTCGTTTAACATTTTCTATTTATAGCTTGTTGGAGATGAAATATAATACGTTAAAATATAATGATAAGAGCACATCGATTAAAAAGAATCAGCAGGCAACATGTCTTTATATAACGTATAAATATTTATTTCTATAAAAGCACATTGATATTTCATCAATGTTTTGATTTCTCTAAGTGAATATTCGACAGAAAAAAAAGACGTTCAGTTCTAAATACAAATTGAAGTTTAAAAATTTGCATATAATAGAATCAATTTTCATTAGCTGAATAAAAATATTGCTTCTTCTAACTTTCCTCCAGACGAATAGCAATATAGATGAACTGGGACATGACCCACATATTTTGTAGGCAGAATTAGAAAGAAAACTCTTATAATGAATTGGTCAAAAATTCATTATTCGTTTGGCATTTCAATTTAAAATAAGTGAAGATGAAATTGCATTGGTTTTGAAGCTTGAAAAATATGTAACATAAATAATTAGTTGAATAAACATATTGTTTCTTCTGAATTTCCTACAGATGAATATCGTCGGGTAACCTATAAAAGAATATAGTCACTCTTATTTTGCAATTTATTTAATAATTTTATATCTTTTATATTATTAATGGCAAGTTATTATTCAAGTTCAACTGTATATAGGATGTCCCAGAATATGTGTGTAATTTCCGGGATTTAGATAGTTCCTATAAATTATTTCTTCTTCAGTCGTCTTTACCGAGACATGGGTCCATAATGGATGCCCCAGAAATCGTTTATTTTTATACAACTTTTGAAGTACTAGTTGGGATTGAATATTTTTTTAATATGATGATGATTATATTTAAGTTAAATACCAGGTAAGTCCTTAAAATGGACCATTATTTAGTTTGCCAGAGACGGACTAGTTCTAACACATTAATGCTGAAGTGAAAACTTCGTTAAAGGCCTCCAGCTAAGCCGGAAATGATTTTGACGATAATATCTATTACTGTTTTGAAAGTGGAGGGTTCATAGAGGAGAATGCCGTCTGAAAGGAATCTCTATATAGAAATATTCATAATTTTCAGGATCATCTTTAGTTCTGATGTACTTTTAAGGAAAAAATCAGCGCCCAATTCTCTTACTATCTGTTACCATCGCGCTCAATTTCGTCGAAAAGTAATGGGGAGTATCGTGGGGTAGTTTTAGTTTAGAAGGTAAATTTCCCAAATAATCGTTCAAGATCAGTATTAAAATCAATTGACCGGTTGTACAAATTTTGGTTCCAATTACAATCGAAGGTGGGATGTTTATTAAGCAAAAGTAATCCATACTTATTTTTTATACCGTCAACAAAAGTGTGTAAACTGAAAATTAGCCTTTCCTAACAAATAATAATAGATTTAGTGAAAACTTCTTTAGCCATGTTGGGCACTTTTTAGTAGGGAAATATTATGCGTTCTCGTCATTGACATGCTCATGACACTTAGACACTTTTTGGATGCGTGAAATTTCGTGCGTTCGCGTCACCGACATGCTTATACCAGTATATCTGTAGCTGTACAGTTGACGTATAGTGCTGTGTATATCTTATAAGTGAAATTGAATGGATTTAGTGAAAAATTTATTTAAATATGTCCAATGATCGGAAACTCAGTACTACAAAACATAAAACGCTTTTACTCGATACTTAGATAAATTTGAATCAAACATTTTTGTTTCTTACATTAGTTACCATAAGTCTATTGTATCTTTTTTAGAACAAAATGAAATAATTGAAAGTACAAAAAGTCTAAGTATTGTTGAAATTAATGATGACAATGATGTTAACAATTAAAATAATATTAAAAATCAAGTACATTGAAATTTAAGTAAATACAAATTCTATCCATAAATAATATGATTGTATATTAATTGTTATTTCAGTTGAATTGTATTTATATTTTATCATGATCTTGTATAGCCCTTAATATATTTAAATAATAAAAAACCATATAAACATGCATGAAACTGTTGCTCGGAGTGTCAATAGAGGTGAAAACCAGATTGATGTTGATAAATTTAACTAAAACATTAAGAAATTTCAAATTTTAATACTCAAATATTCACTTCTATCGGCAGTCCCTATAACTACCAACTTTAAATTTTTTTGTTTCACTGTTTATGATAAAGGCATATAAAAGTTTTTTAAACAGAATAACCATAAACTAAAACATGGTATTCTTGATTGAGGTCTTTGCGAAAAAGGCCATAGGAAAAAGAAATGTATGTTATTGTAACTGGTCTTATTATTTTTACGAGTTCTACTTGAATATGGGAGATTACCCATATATTCTGGGACACCCTGTATATAAAATAATTAAATAAAACTATATATTTGGATTTTTAAATTAATTTTGTTTAATTTCACGAATTTAATTTAAACATAAATGTAAAATATATATTTAAGTATTATTTATTTATATTTTCTATTTTTATTTATGATTTTTTTTAAGAATCCAGGGGATGGAATGTCCAGCATTAATAAGAACGAATTGGATGTGGGAGCGGTTTCACGAATGGCAAACTGTAATGGAAAAAGCCTGTTATCTTTTTATATGAGAGATCAGCGTCCGGAAAATCATAAATTTAAAGTTACTGGTTCCTGCGGGAATACTTTTTTTTCAGAACGGTTGTTCAACACAAAATTACCTACACATGGGTTATATTAGTCTCTTCAATAAAACTTTTTATACCCTTTAACATTTTACAAATGATTTACTCATTTTTTAAATTATAATTAAATATACCACTTTGTCTTTTATATTTTTGTCTTTAAATAATCTAACATACTTATTTCACTGAAATAAAAAAAAATATATTTTTTTATTAAAAAAATTGTTCCAGTTGATGTTTGAACGGTGTTGTGTACACGAACAATTTATCGGTTTTATCATCAACAAATCTGTGCACAAACAAATTTTATTTCGGTCCACAAGCGTTATCGGGTTCGCAAAACGTATATTTACCTGTAACGTGTATCGATCACACGCATTATTTACGGTAGTTTGTCGGTCTATATTTACACATCGCCACAAGTGTCGACGAGATAAACGGCAGGAGGATGCATCCTGTCGGATTCTGCGCGTGGTCCTGCTAAAATGGCCGCCAGTCCGGATGACGTTTCGAGTGTTGTGCGATCTCTGTGACCGGCTAATCGTTCCCGAAATGGACCAGAGATGAAATTCGTTCGTTATCGGAAGTACAGGAGGAAAAAATGAAGTCGGGACTCGTTTGGTTTGTCCTGATTGTCCTGAACTACGAGACGGTAGCACGTAAGTGTTGTGGTTGGGGATGATGTGGGTTAGTGGAACGGAGGGATGCTCGGAGATAACTTGTAGGAGATCGATTCCAAAACCGTTTCTTTGGTTAATTGTTGCTTTAAAGCACGTAAATGTGCTCTGCTTTATTTGATTATGCATTTTTTAAGGCTGCTTTATGAAAATACATTTTCTCATGTTGTTAAGACAATTATTCAGTACAATCACTGACAATTTACGTTGTTTATTTATAAATATAATGATGGTTACTTTTAAAATTGATATTAAGTCTATGTTATTAGTATGATACCTGTTGCATGATGGTCAAGTGAAAAGCCACGATGATCGGCGTTCCTAAAAACGCTTTGCGTAAGAAAAGTTAAGTCAGGTCAAGATGCGGGACGGAGATGATCCCGGTGGATTGGGGGCGATCCTGGGGGCGGTGTCGTTCGATCGGTCGTCGTGGTAACGGCGGCGTATTGATTACAGATGGTGGCGAGACACAACACAGGACGAAAGCGGCGACCGAAAAGCAACACGACCTCTGGTGTTACAAGTGCGATAATTTCAACGACGGCGACCGATGTCTCGACCTCCAGGGGAATCACACCTCCATGCACACCAAGTGCACCAAGGAGCAGAAGAAATGTCAGGTAATAATAAGAAAAAAGAAACTGAACGAGTAAAAGTGATATTAAAATTTCAAATAATATTGGAAAATAAGAATTACCAACAACAATTCTTCCCTAGAACGGAAAAAATCTCAACAATGTTACCCTACATAATAAACTAAATTATTATTGTGTCCATAAACAATTAGAAAACAATTAGAATGAATCGTCCATCATTTCTGACAACGTTCACGGTCTTAATGAACGTAATTTCAGTTAATTAGCGCAATTCATCATGTTTTTAAGAGTCGGTCGACAATGTCGCTCATAAAACACAATAATCGTCGCCACTGTTTAACCTTGTCTCAATTAAATGTAATGCACCGTTTAATTTTCTTTTGTTCCAATGTAGTTCCAAAGCGTTTTTATGAATTCGTGTGAAATATGTTGGGGTTCATTTATGTTTTATTTGGGGTAAATTCCTCAGGGACCATAACGTCATTAACAGGGTATCGAACAACTTGAATGAATATTTCAGTCTCAACTCACTGAACAAGATAACTTTGGTAGAAATTTAATGAAATTATACGTTTTTCATAAATCATGTTAAATTTGTGTGAAAATTATTGATAATATATTTAAAAATATCTGACAGTTATGTACAAAAAAAATATTTTGAGGGTAAGAAATAATGAAATCTCCGAAATTTTCTTTCAGCAAATAAACCAATGTAAATTCAGTAAAGCCGAGCCGATTATTTCGTTTTGTGAGCATCACTTTCAGCCTCCTCCATAATTGACTTCATTATTCCGGACCTGCCGTTTGATAATCACAATGGGAATCTCTCTATCGTGTTTCTTTTTTAATTAAAATATCTCATGTCCATAAACCGTCATAAATTCGTATTAATTGATATAAAACTCGTTAATGTATTTTTAAAAATTTATAATTACTGATTGAGTCCTTCTTATTACAGGAGATATTTAAAAATTTCAGGTTAAAAAATCACCCGTATATAATTTTCAACGATAATAAATAAACGAAATTTAATTCATAATACAATAAATGAAAAAATATAATATAAATTTATATAAAATTTTGAATGAATTAAATAATAAAACGTTTGCAATTAAATTTCTTTCTTTAGAATCTTTAGGAATAATTTTGTATGTTTTAACATTTTTTTATTTTATTATTTAATTTTATTATAAAAATATATTCAATATTTTATATACTTTTAAATATTTGATTTTTATTTACATTAATATTATTCTGTTTACAATTTGAATATTAATATCTAAATAATAAAAATTTAATAATATATTTATTGTTGTTCAATTTTGTTTGATAATTAATGGATTTTATTATATTATGAATTTTACTGAATAATTTATAAACTGGAAACTACTAAAAATATATTGAATTTTAGATTTTTATATGAAGAATATGAAAAATAAAAAAGTTGGCAGTTATAGGGACTGCCGATAGAAGTGAAAACTTAGAACTTTTAGTATTAAAATTTTCGATCATTGGACATATTTAAATAAATTTTTCACTATATCTATTCAATTTTATTTATAAGATTTACGCAGCACTATACGTCAACTGTATAGCTATAGATATACTGGTATAAGCATGTCGGTGACGCAAACGCACGAGATTTCACCCATCCAAAAAGTGTTTAAGGCGCAAAGGGCCAGTCATGTCAATGACGCGAACGTATAATATTTCTCTATCAAAAAGTGCCCAACACGGTTAAAGAAGTTTTCACTTCTAAAAATACATTAAATATATTATTATTTGTTAGGAAAGGCTAATTTTCAGTTTACACACTTTTTGCTTTGCTTAATAAACATCCCTCCTTCGATTGTAATTGGAACCAAAATATGTACAACCGGTCATCCATTACTCTTCGACGAAATTGAGTACGTTAGTAACAGATGGTAAGAGAATTGGGCGCTGATTTTTTCCTTGAAAGTACATCAGAAATAAAAATGATCCTGAAAATTTCGAATATTTCTATATAGAGATTCCTTTCAGACGTCATTCTCTTCTATGAACCCTCCACTTTCAAAACAGTAATATATATTAGCGTGAAACTCATTTCCGGCTTAGCTGGAGGCCTTTAAAGAAACTACTGCATTAGTAAGATTTTACCTGATTTCAATATGCTCTCAAATGTACAGCTGTAACTCACTCTCTAGTTCTGGGATTTTATTCTTAAAGTCTAGTTTTCGGGTACTTCTTGACATGCCGGCAGACACATAGTTTGTTGGTATAGTAACCGAGGTTACCAGCCAAATCAACAACTTTTTTCTTTTGTTGAATTTATTAACAAAAGAAGGACGAGCATGTCGGTGACGTGAACCCATAAGATTTTTCTCTATATAAATAGATATAAAATAACATTTTCTTTGACATTATAGATATTTTTAAAATTCCTTTTAACTTAAATTTAAAATTTTTACCGTATTTATAACTTGAACTATTTTTTTTTTTTCAGAAATTTTGACAGGTCTAAACTAAAATGTATGAAAAACCCATAAATTTTAATGCTGGGAAGTTCGTTTTTAGAACAGGACCATTCTGTGAGTGACCATTATTAATATCCCCAAAATTTATATAGACTGTTTGTTCTTTTCAATGGAACACGTGCTTATTTTAGCACAATTAAATTTAATATTAAATAACATAGTATACCTATTTTATTTGTCATTACATGTAGAATTTAAAAATCTAAAAATATGCAGAGTGATATTATATTCGACGAAAACGAAAAAAAAAAAAATCATTTAAAATAAATTAGAAAAGTAGTTTGTATAATTCCAACAACAATTTCAAATTAGTACCCATTTCTGTTTTCCGATGAATAAGTGAGGTGAGACTATATAATAAAATTTCAATATATTTCAGAATTATATTCGTTCCTAGAAGAGTTTACATGTTTCACGATGCAGTTTTAATTGATCACATTTCATAAATAATCTACTCAGTTTTGTACTTGGTTTCTATTAATTTTTTACCTCACGCCTATGTGAACGCTAAAATTTCATTAACGGAACAAAACAATTGTTCGAATAGGTGCGCAGGATCTCGATGTCGACCAGCACCGACGAGATAATGGGCAAACCGAAGCTCTGGCTCCTGCAACGTAACTGTTCCGAAACCTGCGAGCCTGGCTGCATCGTCATCGGTGAAAGGACCAAATTGCATTCCTGCATCACATGCTGCGACGAACACAACTACTGCAACGCCGGCAGCGGCGCCGCGCCGCCCATGCAACCTGCCCTGCCCGTTTTCTGCCTTTCTTTGGGGGCGACGATTATCCTTCGATTCCTTTCAATATCAGTGTTCAATTCGTTTTTGATTTAACATGGTTATGTGTTTAGATTTTAAATTTTGTTGATCAATTACGGGAGTTTAAGGCAATTTTTGAATTGTGTTTGTTGGTGTGTTATGTTTGTTAAATGAAAGACCAAAATATTTGTAACGATTAGGTTAAGGAATAAAACGATTTAATAAATATTTCAAATATAATTAATGGTTTTATTTATTATATATTTTATTTATGGAGTTTCTTTGTCTTCATTATCATCTAAAAAATATTGGGATGTTGAATTCAAACGTGGGCGTACAAGCATTTTTGATGAGTGTTTTCAAGTTGTCTAAATGAGGTTACCACTTCAGAAATGATTGAAAAAATCTTAGATATCATGATAAAGGATGGGGGACTAAAAGTGTGTGAAATTCTTAATTGAACATTTTAACATCTCATTCGATATCAAAAAGCTTTGAATAAACCTAAGTGAGTCTACAAATAAGAAAAACTTTAATTTGAATTTATTACAAAAAATATTCTTTTCTTGTACAGTAAATATAAAATTATAGAGTAAATATAAACTTGTTTCCTTGTGGAGCAATCATGAATTTGTCATTTTCTAATTAACAGCGAATAAGACTGAATTATTTAATTATTTGTTCAATCCATACAACATAAATCACTCTATTTACACCACAGACGCCGTCGTCTCCGATTTACATAAACCAAACACTCAATTGCACAGTTCCCAGCGAGAAAAAACCAAACCAGACAAAGACCATGTGTGTTCCGTTCAATTCGATCAATTAAAACGCACCAGTCTCACCATGTGCATTTATGTGTTCGCGCTTTGTGTCACTCTCGGCGTCGCCTTGTGCGACCCGAAAGTCTTTTACCCCGAAATCATCCGGCATCGGGCGCGCAGAAGTGTCGACGGGGACCTGATGGAAATTCGAGTGATGGATTGGACGTTGGAGCTTAATGAACGAGATAATTTGATGGTGGATAAGACGATTGTCGAGTGGGTGTCCGAAAATGGGACGAGGGTGGAAACGTTGCGGGCGGATTGTGAGTTTAAGCAAGGCCGCGTCCGGGGGCTGGAGAGTAGGTCGACGGTGGTGGCCACAGTTTGTGACGGTAGAGTTTATGGGTATTTGAATGTTGACGGCTTAGGACATTTCGTTGAGCCTTCGGATGAAATTTCGAAAGCTCATTTGTTATATTCGAGGTGAGCTTTTTAAGAAAGGAAACTTATAAAATTTAAATTTTTAATTATGTAAATAAATGTAATTTACAAATAGGAACTTTTTAAAATTGTAGAACGAATCTTAAAATTCAAAAGAATTTAAAATTTTAGTGTGTTAATAAAAAAAGAAATGTTTTTTAATGAGCAACAAAAAATAATTCACTTTCTAAATATAACCTTTGTTTACTTACATATACATATATACAGGGTGAGCCATCTAAATGTTCTATAAACCTTTAATTAGAGGGCCAAAAATACCTTTACTTTCAGTTTACTTAGAAATTACATTAACTTTAGGATTTTAAAATGGAAAAGAGTAAAATTAAACATCTTGTTTATTAATGGCTGCTGTTGCAATATTTATTTATCTGTTATGAATACAGATGGCATGGCATTATATTGTAAAAAAATATATTACCAAAATAATGAATTAATTAATTAATGAACATTGTAATTTATAAAGTTAAAATTTTCTACTTCTACTTCCAAAAACATTGTTTGATAAAATTAAATATCTCGTAAATAAATTAAGGGTTCAAAAACTCCATAATTTTTTAAGGTTGAAGAAACAGTAGGACTTGAAAATCAGAATAATGTCTCTTTTAGTTCCATATATACTTCTATTAATCAATAGATGAATCAATCGATTTATAATAACGACAGGAGAAAAAATAATTATAAAAAATGTGAATTTTAAATATTAAAACTGGACTGGAAGCTTTTACGCTCAATGAAGTAATATATTAATTAGAATAAAATATCATAAAAATACTAATATTGTAAATTTATTACTTTTTGTCAATTTAAGAATTTTTTTATTTCTTAGTAAATTTTTGATGTTTATATGTATTATAAATTATTTAAATTATCAAAATTATTTTTTGATATACGATATATTTTAGAAAAAGTGTATTTATTTTGTACAGGGCGAAATTAATAGGTTAGTAGAAACTTATTCATTTGAAATTTATAGAAATTAAAAGAATTTATATAAATTTAAAAATTTTATAGCCATTATAATTTGACTTGAACTGCTTTACTAATTTATCTTGAACAATCCTTTATTTTCGGTTTTGGCGGATGTGGCATCAACTTTGTTATTTTCAATCACCCTGTATATTTTTAGAAATGAAATGTCTGTAAATCTACTAATTTTGATGCTAAAAAGTTCAATTTTGGCATTCAGGTTAACCATGGATCGCCCTATAAAGACCCATTAATAGTATCTCCAAATTTTATACAGTGTGTTCATTATTTTATCACACACTATCAATCTGTCAAAAAATTATTAGCTTAAATACTATTGGGTATGGGTATATGGTATGATTTAACAATTCTATTCGCAATTCGATATAGATTTAAAAATTAAAATATATATAGTCTTTTATTGAAAATAACTTGATGTCACTAAAACTAGAAATGAAATAGTGTTCAAAGAGTAGAAAAGTAATTGGAATTAAGTTATAATTGTTATAAAAAATTCAAATCAATACATTTTTCTGTTTTCTAAATATAATCCTTGTTTACGTACATATACATATACACAGGGTGAGCCGTCTAAATGTTTCAGTTTACCCAGAAATTACATTAATTTTAGGATTTTAAAATGGAAAAGAGTAAAATTAAACATCTTGTTCATTAATGGCTGCTGTTAGGATATTTTTTATCTGTTACGAATACAGATAAAATGGCATTGTATTGCAACAAATATATTACCAAAATAAGTTTTAATGAACATTGTAATTTATAAAATTGAAATTTTCCACTTATACTTCCACAAATATTGTTTGAAAAATTTAAATATCTCGTAAATAAATGAAGGTTCAAAAACTTCATAATTTTTTACAGTTAAAAAAAAAAACAGTAGAATAATCAGAATAATGTCTCTTTTAGTCCCATATATACTTCTACTAATCAATAGATGAATCACTCTGTATGTATTGCAACAAATATATTACCAAAATATGTTTTAATGAACATTGTAATTTATAAAATTGAAATTTTCCACGTTTACTTTCACAAATATTGTTTGAGAAATTTAAATATCTCGTAAATAAATGAAGAGTTTAAAAACTTCATAATTTTTTAAGGTTAAAGAAACAGTAGAACCTAAAAATCAAAATAATGACTCTTTTAGTTCTAAATATACTTCTAATTAATCAATAGATGAATCACTCGTTATGTTTTTACGTTGTCGCCTAATATTAATTCAATAAATATTTTCATATATACCTTTATTGATCTACAACTTTTCAATAAAAGTGAACATAAAACCGACACAATTTCAACGAAATAAATTTTCAGCAGCATTTTGTGCTGACAATATCCATCACTTGGATATAAAAAAAATGATCTCATTATTTCCTTTATAGTTTCCCGATATCCCGATCATCGAATTATGGGAGTCAATTCTTTTTTTCATTTTCCTTTTTTCCAATTCTCTTCAAAAATACATTTTAGTACAAGTGCTTTATAATATTAAATGTGAATTAAATTGTTTTATTTTATTTCTTTTTCTTGTTATATTAAATTACGATTTAAAATTAATTAACGATTAATGAATTTAATTAACTAATTTTTAATGGTTAATTTCAGAGAATCGGAACGTCAGAAACGTTCGATAACAGGCCCACACTTTTTGTACAACCTAACGGGCGACACGATAGAAATTGGTAACGAAGCAAATGTGGAAAATGAGGAAATCGCAGATAACGAACCGGAATTCCAAATAGACAAACCCAGAAACAACTCCATTAAATCCATACCTGAATGGAACTTGTATCAGATCGAGGACGAAGAGCTGGGATACTTTGTCGACACCGCCTGGTCCTCCTACAACGTCGAACGTAAATTGTCTCGTTATTTTTAACCTTTTGAATTAGTGAAATGTGGACACTTTTAGATGCAATCTCGGTGGGATCGAATTTGGAAGAGAGATGGTTGGAAATAGCCATGGCGGTTGATTATTCTGTAATAGGTTTTCATGGTAAATCGAAGGTGGAACAGTACGTGTTGGCGTTGATGAACATCGTAAGTCGATTATCCGGCCACGTGGCCAGACCACGTACGGATGACCGGAAACTGCAATTTACCCTCGCAAATTCAATTTACCCACCCCTTAATTAATCCCGCATAACGTGAATAAAAAACTAAAACATTCCTACAGGTTTTATAGTACTGTCAAGAATTTTTCCTGTTATAGCTCAATTTACATAAATTAATTTGAGTAAATAAAAAAGTAATTTACAACAGTAATCGAATTTTGTTGACCAGGGAAAAAACTGTAAAAAAAAGGAAAACTTGTGCGTTGTATTTCATAATTGTGGAAGTTAAATATGGATGCGAAAGGAAGGAAAATAAAGCCGCCCGGGAACAAACAATAACTTTTTGAGTTCGGGTCTTTTGTTTTCGGGCCAATTAGTTCGGGAGATGCGACTGGAGAAAATTCAAACTGGATTAGACGTAATCTGTAATCCAGAACGGCAATTTATAAGACCCTCGAACTTTATAAAACTTTCCGGAATTAAATTAATGGCCTTATTATAAATTTGATTCGTCTTTAATTAAAATTTCCTCGCTGCATCCTCCCACATTTTTAATGCATTTTAGAATTTACGAAACTATTTTTTGAAAAATTCGTTTAAATATTCAAAATTTAAAAATCTTAAAAATTCGGTCTCAGCAATTCGTGTCAAATTCTCTAATTTTGGCCTTAAATATATTTATTCTAATAATTGTTGCTGTGTCATCAATTTTTTCAACAAATGATCAAAATATTTGCTAATTTTTGCTATTCTTTATTATTTATTTGCTCAATTTTTTTGTGTGTTAAAAAATTAGCAACTCAAAAAAATTTAGTTATTTTACCTTTTGATTATTTGAAAAAATAAACCATGTTTTTAATATTTCCTTTAAGTTTGATTAAAAAATTGAAAACAGGCATAGAAACATTTAAAAGGTACCAAAATTTTATTTTTAGTAATTTTGGGATTTAAAACAAGTAAATTAAATTTCATAAATAATTTAAAACTCCCCTATATTCCTTAAATTTTATAATTCCTAATAGGATTAAGAAACCCTTAAAATTAATTATGTAGTATGTATTATATATTAGTCTGTGTAATTAATTAACTTTCAGGGTGAACAATTTTAAAAATTTGAATACTGCAAAAATGTATAAAAAATAATATATATAATATAAATTTATTTCCTAAAATTTATAACTCTTAATTAATTAACCCATAAAATTGATTATGTAGTGTGTATTATAAATTAGTCACTTTAATTAATTAATTTTGAAGCTGCACAATATTAAAATTTGATTACTGCAGAAATATATTTATTTATATTGTTGTAACGTTACGCTAGTATAGAGCCAAACATAATTAAATATTTGATTGTTCCACTTTTTATGTCGGCTTTGTACTGGAAATTAAACACGCCTTCCATTACGTTATTTGAATATTTCATTCGCTGTTCTCCGGGAAAATTCAGAGAAAAAAAAACAACATCTGCCCGAAAGTCATTTACAAGAGTGAGGAATTCATTATGTTTTTACTCGATTTATAATAACGACAGGAGAAAAAATAATTGTAAAAAATGTGAATTTTAAATATTAAAAATGGGCTGGGGGCTTTTACGCTCAATGAAGTAATATATTAATTAGAATAAAATATAAAAATACTAATTTTGTAGATTTATTACATTTTGTCAATTTAAGATTTTTCTTATTTCTTAGTAAATTTTTGATGTTTATATATATTATAAAGTATTTAAATTAATTATCAAAATTATTTTTGGTCCGATATATTTTAGAAAAAGTGTGTTTACTTTATACAGGGCGAAATGAATAAGTTAGTTGAAACTTATTCATTTGAAATTTATAGAAATCGAAAAAATAATATAAATTTAAAAATTTTATAGCAATTATAATTTGACTTGAACTACTTTTATTTCCGGTTTTGCCGGATGTGGCATCAACTTTGTTATTTTCAAACACCCTGTATATTTTTAGATTTTTAAATTCCACATATAATTACAAATGAAATGACTGTTCCATGTCCTAAACCTATACCTAATAGTTATTGAATTATTATTTTTTTTCCAAAAAATACAGGTTAATGGTCTAAATGAAATGTCTGTAAATTTACTAATTTTGATGCTAAAAAGTTCAATTTTGGCATTCAGGTTAACCATGGATCGACCTATAAAGACCCATTAATAGTATCTCCAAATTTTATACAGTGTGTTCATTATTTTATCACACACTATCAATCTGTCAAAAAATTATTAGCTTAAATACTACTGGGTATAGGTATAGGGTATCATTTAACCATTCTATTCACAATTCGATGTAGATTTAAAAATTAAAATATATATATAGTGTTTTATTGAAAATAACTTGATGTCACTAAAACTGGAAATGAAATTGTGTTCAAAGTAGAGAAAAGTAATTGGAATTAAGTTGTTATAAAAAATTCAAATCAATATATTTTTCTGTTTTCTAAATATAATCCTTGTTTACTTACATATACATATATACAGGGTGAGCCGTCTAAATGTTTCATTAAAGATTTATAGAGGGCTAAAAATACTTACTTTACAAAAAATTTTGAACAAAATTAATAGCTTAAATACTATTGGGTATAGGTAGGGTATGATTCGGCCATTCTATTCTATTGGAATTAAGGTATAATTGTTATAAAAAATTGAAATCAATACTTTCTTCTATTTTCCGTAAATGTCTAATGAATAAGTTAGGTGAATCACCCCATATATTCGGATTATATATTATACAAAAAACCAATAAAATATACGTACAAGTTATGTGTCAAATACACGACATCTCTGAAATATTTATTAAGACTTTTCGTCATGTGTTAACCTACACTACATCCTGAAACCCTTCAGGTCAGCGCTATCTACCAAGACCCCTCGCTGGAAGCGAACCTGAAACTCTCCATCACCCGCCTGATATTCTTCGAGCACAAATCCCAATCGACGTTGCGTCGCGGTCACGCGAAACGCAGCCTGGAAAACGTCAACCTGTGGAACTCCAGACTGCACGCGTCCTTAAAACCGGGCGACGCTGTCCACGACATAGCCGTTTGGCTCACCCGATTGGATATCGGCGGTCCGTCGGGATTCGCCCCCGTCGCCGGGGTATGCGATCCGAAGAGGAGCTGCTCGTTGAACAGGGACGAGGGACTGAGCAGCGCCTTCATCGTCGCCCACGAAATGGCACACATGTAAATGTCTTAATTCTTAAAACGCAATTTTTAAACTTTTATATGCACTTAGATTGGGACTGTCCCACGACGGGGACAAGAAACATAAAAACAATTGCGGCCCCCTGTCGCAGGAAGGGAGCGTGATGGCACCGGTGGTCTCGGCAACGTTCAACAAGTTCGTCTGGTCGGACTGTTCGAAACGCGAATACAAAAAACTCTACCAGTAAGTAATTATATTTAAAATTTTTTGTTCGGTGAAATCAAGACTTTGTGTGTTCGTTCTTATTTTATATTTCAGGTTTGCGTGGTAAGTCTAGAGGGGCTTGTTAAATTATTAATTCAGTCATTGCGACGGTTTCATTTGATGTTCTGTAAAAGCTTTACCCTAAATAAATGATGTTGGAATGTGGTTTTTGGGGTGAACACAAGTATTCTTATCCTTTTCTCATTGAATTATTTACTCCAATGTGTTTTACCTCCTCTGTGAGTTGTTGATGTTTGGAAGGATTTCGGCTTTTAGAAGGATGAACACTTGAATATTCTGAGAAAATTTAAATCCGAGTGTTTGAAAATAATTCTTATAATAGGATCCATGAATTAGTTTAACATAAGATAAGTTGATGTTTCACCTGTATTAATTGTATCAAATTTTTCAGTAAACGAATTTTAAATTTATTCGTTTTTTATTGGAATTTTAACATCCTTTACAGGATAGGAAATAAAATGAATGCACAGGTTACAAAAGGTATTTTTACTTTTCACATATATAAATATTTCAAACGAATAAAACGTTTTACGGCGTAGAAAAATATCTGGAAACAAAATTAAGCTACTTAGTAATTTAAAGCGTAAAAGCGGATAATTAATTTAGAAATGCAACGGTTAATCATTCAGCAAACAGCAGCACTGTTCTAGTTTAATTATTCAAGTATTTACTTTGAAAATTTCACGTTATCTCTCCACATCCAGCTGCGCTCCACCATTTAAGCTTCGAGGCTTCAGAGAAATGGTCTCTGGAATTGCACCTGTGAATTAATTTTTTATTTATCGACTTTAAGAGTATTTTATTATCGGAAAATAGACGACAATAAATTATTTATCTTTTAATTGTTTGAATCTATTTTAGTTTAATGTATTATTTAACGTTTATCTTTAATAATTTGATTTAAAATTAACAAAAATAAGTTATTATACCATATCTATTATTGAACTATTTTCACATTTGTAAAGGACCTCTAAAGCTTTTTATCATTAACCAAGTGTTGAATAATTAAGTAAAAAAAAATTAATGTTGGCAGTTATAGAGACTGACGAAGTGAAAACTTAGAACATTCAGTATTAAAATTTGAAATTTCATAATGTTTGCATTAAATTTATCAACATCAATCTGGTTTTCACATGTATTGACACTCCAAGCAACAATTTTATGCATGCTTATATGTTTTTTTATTATTTAAATATATTACGGGTTGTACAAGATCATGATAAAATATAAATACTATTCAATTGAAATAACAATTAATATACAATCATATTATTTATTGTATTTGTATTTACTTAAATTTCAATGTACTTGATTTTTAACATTAATTTAAATGTTTGCATCATTGTCAATATTAATTTCAACAATACTTAAACTTTTTGTACTTTCAATTATTTCATTTTGTTCTAAAAAAGATACAATAGGTTTATGGTAACTAAAGTAAGAAATGAAAGTGTTTGATTCAAATTTATTTATGTATCGCATAAAAGCGACATCGATTGTCGTTTTATGTTTTGTAATACTGAATTTTCGATTATTGGATATATTTAAATAAATTTTTCACTAAATCCATTCAATTTCACTTATAAGATATACACAGCACTATACGTCAAATGTATAGCTACAGATATATTGGTATAAGCATGTGGGTGACGCGAACCCACGAGATTTCACCCGTCCAAAAAGTGTCTAAGGTGCACAGCAAACTTGCGCGTGCGCCAGTCATGAGCATGTCAATGACGCGAACGCATAATATTTCCCTAACAAAAAGTGCCCAACGCGGCTAAAGAAGTTTTCACTTCTAAAAATACATTAAATCTATTATTATTTGTTAATATTTTACTTTTCCTTAACATCAGAAATATAGATGATCCTGAAAATTTGGAATTTATTTGTTAAAGATTCCTTTATAGAGGCATTCTCCTCTATGAACCCTCCACTTTCAAAACAGTAATAGATATTAACGTCAAACTCATTTCCGACTTAGCTGGAGGTCTTTAACGAAACCACTGCATTAGTAAAATTTTATCTGATTTCAAAATGATGTCAAATGTAGAGATGTAACTCACCCTCTAGTTCCGGGATTTTAGTCTTAAGGTCTAGTTTTCGGCTACCTCTTGAATTTATTAACAAAAGAAGAACGAGCATGTCGGTCACGCGAACCCATAAGATTTTCCCCTACCAAAAAGTGCCCAACGCGACTAAAGAAGTTTTCACTTCAAAAAAATAGTAGTAAAATACCTTCTTCAACGAACATTATTATTAAAAACCATAAAAATGTAAGTTAATAATTTAATTTAGTATCTCTTACTTTTCCATCCCTGCTTTGCAACAAAGCATTTACACACCAGTGCATGCCTCTTATTAGATTACCAATAAATTGTTGAGAAATATTAATCCATTCTTCAACAGCAGCCTGTGGTAGGTCTAGTATACTCATGGGAGGATTTAAACAGCGGCGAATTAATTTGAATAACTAAACCCACCCATTCTCGCTTGGGTGCATATCCGGGGAATGTGGAGGCAACTCCTTTCAATTTCACCTTTAAGAACGACACGCAACTCTTGGGTTGAATGTGGGCGAGCACTGTAATTCATAAAAAGACCCACATGTTCTCATATTTGTTGTGGAAAAGGTCAAATTATAAGTCCTATGTAAATTTATCCAATTTTTGTGAGAGGAACATATACAAAACTTTTTTCTTGCACACATGATTCTATCCCAAAATATGACGCATTTGGAACCATTTCACAGGCAAAAACTAGTCGTTGATGTGCACCTATTTCTCTTCAGACTCGAATTCGACGGTCATTACCCAACAATCTTATTTGAAAAATGACCTTTTGACCATTGAAGTGAAATCCAATTTTGATGAACATGATCCATTCCTGTGCTAGGTACTCTAGATCGTAATGCACTATCATTAATTCGTCTTCTGAGAGTTGCAGTATACCGTACGAAAAATGCTCTTCGTGTCTGGATGTTGTAAGAGATGGATGCACGACAAAGAGAGTAAAGTTTTGCCCGGTAGTAAGAATCCCTACTTTCAGAGACAATGCGCCGTGCTGGTGCGCGCCGGCGCACAATGTAAATTAATCTTTGCGAATGCATTTAGTAACTCTCTGTATGCGTAGGGATGTAGTTCGAGTTCTTCGGATGCTCCATTTAAATTCCGTAACTTTGTATAATTTTCAATCTGTAAAATGAAATATTTTTTGAGGGTATATCAAAAACAAAAATAAGTATTCTAAAAATAAACTACTTTTTTCAAAATAAAAATGTATCCCAAAAATTAAATAAAATATACTAAAAACAACGTCTGCGGAGACGAACCGCATGCTAAACGCAGCAAAACCAAATGATCCCCTCCAGTCAGTTCGGCCCGCCCACATAATTGCATGTATATCTTTCCTTTTTGTTTACAAAGGGGTATTGATGTTCCGTCTCAATATGCGAGTAGACACGCTCATCATTTTTGATACGGTATAGTATATAGTCTGATAATGAGTCATATCAACCTATTTCACATAACCATTTGGACTATATACTTGTCTCTGTCGTCGTACTGTGATGAATATTAATTCTTTAAACAATTTATCTAAGTAAATGTATCTAAATATTAATTCTTTAAACAATTTATCTAAGTAACAAACCTTCCTCGTGAAACGAATTTCATTAGTTAATGGATTAATGAGCGATAATCAACTAAATGATACTTTTTGATGATACTTAATCTGTTTCAATTAAATTTAAACAAGTAAATTCATAATTTACAGGTTGGTGCAAAACATTTGAAGCTGAGTTTATATTTGTTATACATTATTTTACTTTAAACTGATGAGACATAATGAATGGGCACCGATTAACCGACTTAACTAACACGTCTAATAAAAACGTTCAATCATGTCCTCAGGAAATGGACGTGTCTATCGAACCGCCCGCAAGGAGGAGAAGGAATCAAGTTGAACGCCACCCTCCACAATTTCTTCAGCATGGACGAGCAATGCAGAATGGAATTCGGCGACGGGTAAATCAATTTTTCACACACGATCTAGTCCAATTTTAAGGCAATGAATTTCACCGCGGTTTCATTACCTAATATTCGATTCAATCGGTTTGCTTTAACGTTATAGACAACAATATTCGTGACGTTTATGTACATCATAATTTCATCCCCCGCCTAACTTCCTACTTCCCCCAAACTAATTCCGCACAAACGAACCGATGCGGCACAATTAGCCTCGGCATGGTGTATAATTCGCAAACCGACAGATGAACAACAATAATTCTCGGTTAATTGAACGAAGGATTAATTGATTAGTATCGCATGTTCCACCATCAAAGGGCTCATGTTACGTTGGTTTCTTGAACCGAAATAATTTCGCAGGTACAAAATGTGTCGGGCGTTCGATATCGTGGAGCCGTGCTATCATTTATGGTGCGGGCACAGCAAATCTCCCTTGGTTTGCAAGACGAAGAAGGGACCGCCTCTGGAGGGAACCGAATGCGGGTTTGGAAAAGTTTGTAATAGTTTTTAACTTTATTCAATAGTCCTTACTAATTATAAACAGTAAATTTAAAATGTCTAAGAATAAATGTAGTTAGATATAACTACATTGTTAATATATGTAATCACTATTAACTTGGATAAGGGTGATGAATTTTTAAATATTTATCAAATTAACCGTTGAATTTATAAAATACCCAATTCATAATGGTGGATGTGACAAATATCTTGAACAGTTAAAAATGCCTATAAAATACATTAAAGCAAATTCTGGAGAATAATAAATTACAAATAATATTTATTGGTGCCAATTTTTAAATAATTTGTGTTTACTTATATAGAAACTCTAAATTGTTATGACTCTGTAGTACAAACATTTTTCGATATTGTACTTTTGTAAACGGATCTCTGATACCTCTTACTCCCAGAAGGGTTTTAAAGTTCTAACATATTCTGGTACCACTTGGTAGGTGACAGTTAATCGTAAGTGGTACCTACCAAAATTTACTCGGCGATCATCAATAGGTAGAAAATTAGCTGTGTTTGCTTCGTCATGAAATATATTTATTTTTGAAGGGTAGTTTAGATTTTAAGATGAAACCTTGCTTCAAAGAACGACATATTTGGCTGAAATGTTTTGGAAAACTTGCTTTAGGTCAAAGGCCATTGACTGTTTTCACTTTCTGCACGAATCTTTAGTTATCAATACCTAATCATTGGATGATGAACTTCTTCATTTGTGAAGGTCTCTGATAAACTGAAAAGGTACTTTTCCGATATTGGTAAAGCTGAAAGCTGAAAAAAATCTAATAAAGATACGAGAAGTTTGAGAAATAAATTGTTCTTCACTTAAAAATTAATATCTGGTATACAAGTGTCAAAGTTTTTTTTTTTGTTTTCACTGGTTTATAGTTATTTTACCCATTTACATATCCCGTTGTGATCTTCTTATAAATTTTGACTCTTTATGATCATGAAAATCATAGTTATTTTTTTAATGGGAGTATTTTTGAACATAACTCGAGATCTAATTGACCGATTTAGCTAAACAATCATTCGTTATACAACTTTCGTTTATGTAGTTTCGAGATTGGTCCATTGGTTCATTTTATGAAGTAAAGTCTCCCATCAGGAATGAATTAAATTAGGGTTTGCTACTGTAAAAATTCAAAGTGGTCTTAACTTTGCGATTACGACTTTAATATTGCACCAATCTTAAAACTATATAAGTAAAATTTGTAAAACATCCATTTATCTTTAATTTAAATGTTCGTTTAGCCAAATTTAACAATTACATCTCGAATTAAACTAAAATATGCTGGGATATATACACAAATTATTTTTTTTAATCATTGTTCAAAATATAAATGAAATATATAGTATAGTTTTCATGTTGAGTGACATATTTTTTTCCAATTTGTTAATTAGTGATCATCGTTAATAAAGTTTATGGATCACTTCTTCCTCCGTAAACTTCTCTCTCTCGTAATTACACTTTATTCCAACATTTTCTTTGCCTATGAACTTAAATTTTATTTAGCATTCATTTTATATATTCTTCATTCAGTGATGACAGATAATAATTTATAAATGTTTGTGCAAATCATTGTTATTCTGTTTCGTTGACTTTGATGTTTATAATTAGAAAAACAATAAAACAGAATGTAAGATTTTCCATAATTATTGGTAATTTATTGTTCAATGAATTTTTTTATTAGTTTTCATCGATTTCATCTAGTTAAGTTTTTTATTAGTTGTACTTTATCCAGTCGTTAAATAAAGACACAATTAGGTTAAAAGGGGATCGTGGGATTGCATTTAAGTCAAGGGATTGTAAAGACGTTTCGGCCCAATGATCACCTTTTCATCAATTTATTTTTCATCCCCGGGGACTCGAGGACAACAACATAAACTGAATTAAAGTTTTGTTTGATTGATTGTTGCGGGGACATTGGGGAATAACGTTCGGTTTTTAATTAATTTTTATTTATTTTGTTTTATTTGGTCATTTCAAATATTCACATGTCGAATGCGGATGTGTTTGACATCCTGAACGATTTATATATTTGAATGAATGTGTAATGTTTATCAGTTTAACGTTAATGAATTGTTTGTCAGTTTAAAAAGAGAAATGTCTTTTAGTGGTGCGTAAAGGGTTTCTGTCAGGAAATCCAGGGCGACTGGTCCAGCAAAACGCCGATCATGCTGAACCCCCAAGACGGCGGTTGGAGCGATTGGAGCGCGTGGGGAACTTGCAGCAGATCCTGCAACTCCGGTGTGCAGTTTCGCAGCAGGAAATGCGACAATCCCGAGTAGGAAATCGATCTCTCTTTCTCCCATTCAGTTGTTCAACAAGCAATTATTTGCAGACCGAGTTACGGTGGTAAAGCATGTGAGGGCGCGAACGAGGAGTGGCGAGTTTGCAACACGGGCGACTGTCCAGCTCCTCTGCAGGATTTCAGGGCGCAGCAGTGCAAAATGCTGCCTAGGTTGTATAATTTCCAGCTGGATAGGGCCAAGTTCACCTGGTTACCGTACGAAATCGACGACCGTAATCTATACAAATCCTTAATTTATTAAGATTAAATTAACATAATTCTTTCAGCCGACTCCAAATGCAAATTATCCTGTATGAGTCTCGAAACCAAAGAGATATATTTGACGGAAGAACCTTTGACCGATGGGACGCGTTGTTCTTACGACGATCCGGATAATATTTGCGTGCAAGTATGTATGAAGTTAAAACTGTAGGCAAAAAATTAATAAAAGCTACTTTTCTAAAAGGGAAAATGTGAAAAAATTGATTGCGATGGAAAAATACGGTCTGGAAAACGTCGAGACCTTTGTGGTGTTTGCGGTGGAAATAATTCGGAGTGTAGAAGTTTTACGGTCGCGTCCGAGAGAAGTTTAAAAAGAGGTAAAAAGGTGTTTTTATTGATTGGATTTAGTCTGAAATTTGGCTTGTTTATTTTGAAACGTACAAGAAACGCGAAACTGTTGGAGAAATTTGCAAATTGGGTTTTTATTGCAGTTTTCGACGGATATTTTTTCGCCCAGAAAGAATGTTAAACAAATAATTAACATTACGAACTTAAATCAGTAACTTAAATTTGAAATTTATTAAGAAAGAAGTTGTCTCGAAAGTTTTAAAATATTTCAGAATTGTTCGGGAAAATAGAATATAAAAGTATTATAATTATAATTTGATGGTATGATTTCTTCATTTTTCATAACCCACTCTGTATACAGTTGTGCTCTTTATTCTAGCAATTGTTTAAAATGTTAAATATTATAGACATAACTATTTTATTTATTATGAATTGACAAAATAATATTAATTTTCTAATACTTTATTCTAAACTAATATTTTTAATCTGTAAAATGTCTTTTATTTTTCTGAATTAAGCTGGACATAAACATAGCAACATTAATTTTGAAAGAATTTTTATTGTCCAAATGGTAAGTTTAATCTAACATTATTTACTATAATATATAATATTTAGTGTGGGTTGTGACTGCAAAAAAATGGTGATATATGAGCATAGATGAGAAGACGTTTGTTCCCAATTAATTTTTAACTTCTGTTAAATATCCACGTATTTATTTTAATTATTTATCTATATTAATATTAAATCTTAGTAAACTATTTATTAAAGATATAATCATATTGATAATTTTGACAAATTAAAAATTGTCAAATATAAAATATATATTCTTTGTAACTTGTATTTTTATAAATTGCTATCAAACTTTTATATTAATGAATTCTTGCTGAAAACGAGCAAAATACTTACATGTAATTGAAATATCGGGCTTTGATTTTACGTAAACTTCATTCTTGTGGATATTAACCTTTACTAAAATATTGATTAACTTACATTTTCATAAATATTTATTAAATTTTTAAGTTAGTAGAAAATTCTTGCTGATAAAATAGTAGAACACTTCCAAGTAATTTAAATATCAGGCTTTAGTTTTACATAAATTCATTATTGTTTATCATAAATATCTATTAAATTTTTATGTTAGTGGAGAATTATTGCTGAAAAAAAACGTGAAATATTTTAAAGTAACTTAAATATGAAGCTTTGGTTTTACGAAAACTTCATTCTTGTGAACATTAACCTTTACTAAAATACTGATTAACTTATATTTCCATAAAAATCTATTGAATTTTTATATTAGTGAAGAATTTTTGCTCAGACACAGTCAAATATTTCAAAGCAACTTAAATATCAAGCTTTGGTTTTACGTAAACTTCATTTTTGTGAACATTAACCTTTACTAAAATATTGATAAACTTCATTTTTGTGAACATTAACCTTTACTAAAATATTGATTAACTTATATTTACATAAATATCTATTAAATGTTTATGTTAGTGGAGAATTCCTGCTGAAAAACAGTGAAATATTTCCAAGTAATTTAAATATCAGGTTTTGGTTTTATTTAAACTTAATTCTTGTGAACATTAACCTTTACTAAAATACTGATTAACTTATAGTTCCATAAAAATTTATTGAATTTTTATATTAGTGGAGAATTTTTGCTGAGAAACAGTTAAATATTTCAAAGCAACTTAATTATCAAGCTTTGGTTTTACGTAAACTTCATTTTTGTGAACATTAACCTTTACTAAAATATTGATTAGCTTATATTTACATAAATATCTATTAAATGTTTATGTTAGTGGAGAATTTCTGCTGAAAAAAAGTGAAATATTTCCAAGTAATTTAAATATCAGGTTTTGGTTTTACGTAAACTTCATTCTTGAGAACATTAATATTCTCAATTAATTTAATTTTCATGATTTAGGTTTAGGTAAATTTTATTTTTTTGAATATGTTCTTTCAGTTACCTAGTAATGTTTTCTGGCTGTGACTAATACATCGAAGTTCATTTGTTTTTTCACAAGTCACTCCAGCATCAATAACAAAAGCCAGTGCGATTTGTTTTTCTAAAAGAACAAGGGAATAATATATCTGTTATATTTTAATTTCTAATTAAACATAAATTACTTGGAGACTTTTAGTTTTTTTTTAATATATTATAACATGTGTTGGTGGTGGGTGTGTGCATGTAGGTGTGTGGATACGTTATGATGTGATCAAATTTCGTTATGACTAAATTTACCTTATGACGAATTAATCACCCATTTTACCTTACGACCGTTTTACTTTATAACCGATTTTACCTTATGACCTTTTTACTTTATTTTATGACCGATTGTACCTTATGACCATTACCTTCAGAAATGACTAAATTACCTAATGATCAAATGACGATAAAACGGCAATTTGCGTTAGTTATTCAGAAAATATTCTCTCCCCTTTGAAATTGTTATACCACTACAATATTTTAAACGATTATTTAAATGGAAAATATTAAATTAATCTTTATATTTTATACAACTTGTTTCTCTAATAGCATGTTGTCAATAATTGTGTCCACAGAAAACGTATAAAATTTATTGAAAAATCAGTCAAAAAGAAAGTTTACACACTTAAATTTTCCTCAATCATCGACACAAATAATAATTTCGTTTTAAGTCTAATATATTAAGGTAGAATCTTGTAAATCTTCCACTATAGGCAATTTTCTACAGATTAGGAAATAATTAATTCAAATAAAGGTTCAAACGAATATATAATGAAGCTTCACTTTAGGTTAGATTATTTACACTATTAACACTATATTATTTAACTAGAAACATAAACGTTTATTGTTTCCACTCTTATTGTGTGTAGCTTTCAATCTACTATTTAAACAATTGTAAAATAATTAATAGACGCATATTTATTCATACAATAATTTGGGTAAGAGTGAAAAAAATGTTTTTTTTTTGTAGTTTTAAAAATTTTCTAGTCGTTTGTCTTTCGATTTTTAGTTTTTTGTGATGTTCGATGATTATTAAAAATGTTAATACGGATCTTGCTATAAAAAAATTGCTACTATGATTTCTTCAATTTTCAAGCTTAAAAATTACTCAGTAGCTTTTGGTTTTCAAAATAAATACATATCTTCATGCTTTACAATTGAAAAAATGTTTATTAAAATTGAACAAAAAATATAAACTTTATAAAGCCACACTGCATATTAATAAGTTTTTTTTATTTTTTTAATTTTATACCTCGACAACATAACTTAGTATTTATGAATCATTTTGCGATTACGAATTTAACAAATGAACAAAATTGTAATTTCAGAAATAAACAGATTAACGGTGCTCCCCTATCTGTCCCGCGGGATAAAGATCGATGCAAACTTTACATCGCCCAACACTAACGATCCAACCGTAGCTTTCATCATCAAGAATCGCAGGAAAAAGAAATTCCGCGTCACCATTCCAAATTTGAGCGTTCACACCGAAATCGTCGAGGGCACGAAATTCGATTACAGGAAACGAATCAACAGGCACACGATCCGTGCCAGAGGACCCGTTTTAGCCGAAATGATGCTATTGGTAAACATTTTCGGTGTCCGTGACGATCAGAAAATTGAACGGAATCGTTTCAGCTCTATTCTCCACTTTCGACCGTAAACGCGGGCCTCAACGTGTCGCTGTCGGTCGAATACACGATCCACAAGGGCGACCTGAAACCGTCGAGCCGTTTCAGCTGGATATTGGGCGGCTGGGGCCCCTGTTCCGCCAGCTGCGGCGGCGGCAAGCGCCAAAAGACGGCGGCCTGTTGGGACAACAGCGGCAGGAAGGTGGTACGCAGGAAATTCTGCTCGCTGCTCGATAAACCCGCTCTGGACACGCAATCGTGCAACACGTTCGAGTAAGTGATAAGATTATCGCCACGCGACACCTGTTGAATGCGAAAGATTGCGCTGCAGGAATCTACGAATGGATCGGCACCGTTTCGCAGGGTAATCCAAAGATGCCGATCAAGTGCTGAACATTTTTTGCAGGTGCAACTTCCAATGGATTGCGGGCGAATGGGAGCCTTGTTCGAAGACTTGCGGACTTCACGGCGTCCAATTCAGGGAGTTGTACTGCGTACCGAATCACGTTTTGAACGTGATTTTGTTCAAACATAACGGTACGGTGATGAAGGATCCCTGGAAGCACATGGTTAATCCTGCCAAATGTCCCGATACCAAGCCGATCTCGATGAGGAGTTGCAACCAGTTTCCATGCGAGATCGACTGGAGTTTCGGCGAATGGTCGCAGGTAAATCGATTCTGGAATTTTCAACTTAATTTCGATATGATTGCAAATAAGTTAATTGTTTCTTAATCAATCACTGTCATTTTTATCTGTTTATAACAATAGAGAATATTCTAATAATAAGATCATCTTTAAAATCGACAATTCATCATTTATATTTGTATCAGAGTATTTAAAATGTCAAAGAATAAAATTGAACATGACAATGTCGTTTTCAGTGTTCGACGTCATGTGGTAGAGGCCTGTCGACAAGATCGGCCTTCTGTCCATCCCCAGAGGACAACGAAATTTTCACGTGCAACGACAAACCTCAAACTCAATTTAGGAATTGCAGGGGCAACTTGACGAAAACACCCTTCTGCCATAACCGCAGGAAACACTGCGACAAAGACCAGTCGCAATACTGTAACCTCGATTTGTTCACCAAGTACTGTAGTTTGAGGGATTTCAGGAAGATTTGCTGCAAATCCTGCTCAAGTATTTTGACGGTGCAAACAATCATCTGATTGATTTAATTGAATTGTATTTCGTTTTTTATCGTAGTAAATTAACATGTCTCCAACAAAAATCTATTTTTTGATTATCTAAAACATGTGTTTAATATGTTTTGTTTCGTGTTTTTATTATCGAGATAAAAACATGATTGTTACTTCAAACACAATTTTTACCTGTGTTAATACTTGATGTAACAAGTAATTAATTCAGTCAATATCATTACAAAAAGGACTGTTAAAGGATCAAATGATTATTATTATCTGGATTAACATAATAATCTTTAATGTGGTCGCTGTTTGTGTTCATTAATTAAGTTTACACACGCTATTTTTGTACTTGTATGTTTCAGGCAAAGAAAATATTTTGTTCAGTAATTTTATAAGAGAACTTTTTAATAGAAAAAGGAAACAATAAATCAATTAGTTTTATATAGTGGGGATCCTTATTATAGTAACTTTTTAAAATGTTAAATATTATGATCATAACTATTTTATTTAATGTGAGTTGTAATAATATTAATTTATTAATGTTGTTTTATAGTCCATTCAAAAAACAAAACAAAACAAAATTATTCTTAATTGGACTGGACATATGTAAGTATAGCAACTTTGATTTTTATTGACTAAGTTATATATTATTATTATATTTTGTATAATATCCTTCTTACTTTACAATTTCAGCACATCTCCGAGATATAAAGTCGACCAATTTTCAAATAAATGACCTGCCTATATTCCTTCAATCTTCTTGGATGGCTGTGAAGAGTTGGTATAATTTTTATGTCGAATTTGGCGGTCAACGTGATCCCACATGTTTTCTGTAGGGTTGGTATCTGGAGATGGTTTGATTTTTTAAGCAATTAGTCGCAATTGTGGATTGTTACCATATTGGTATTTTCTTCAATATGTAGAACCAAATTGTTGTTTAATATATCTCTGTCCTTCAATATGATGAAGGAGTCTTACTTTAGAAGTAGAAAAGCATTCCCATATGATAAGTAAACCACCATCCTGAATGATCCTGAACAAGTCGAAATGGGGTCTTCACAATCTTAGAAGAAAGCAGAATTTTCTTTACAAGTCTCTAGACAAACAAACCCCAATCCACTAAAGATATTTACACAGTCTTTAAACTACATTTCAGGCTCATCCCTTGTCCTCCAGCTTGACTTTAATTTGAGTTGACGATATGAATGAATTGTTTTTGAAGTTTTTCACTGAATATATTTAGTATCATTTACTTTGTACGACTGACTTCTTCAACTAGAAACTCTTTGTAATGACTACTCGCTTCTTTCGATCTTGATAAGGCGCAATTATAATTTTTCTTACAGTACATATATAATAAGGCAATAAAAAACTCACACAATTCTTTTTAAAAGTTAGAGTAAGACAAATATTCGATATTATAAAAAAATTGTTCATCTGTCTTGACAAGAATATTTGGAGGTAAGATAAAAATAATTACCATTAAAGCAACTATGAAAAATAAATATTTCGGTTATAATTCGATTTGAAATTAGTGATAAAAACTAGATCTGTGGTATTATGTTAATATATAATATATTGTTATAAAATGCATCACATAAACATGTTTGCTGTTTATATATGAGATATGTACATACAATTTTTACCTCTGAAAAACACAAGTTTTAACATCGATTTTACACATACAGGTACATTATTTAAACAATGATAAAATTAATTAACATGATACTATCCTTCAATTAATTTTGTAGTAAGTGCATTCGAAATTTTCTAGTGCAGACTCAATTTTCGTTACGAGAAAAACTGCGTTCAACCATCAAATCTTGATAGATTATTTTATCGTGTTCGAGATAAGCGTGATTTGTTTTAGTTTTCGTTCATTCTAATGATGGATTTATTCAAGTGGTGTGCCTTTGGTTTTTTGATATTATTCACTTTGCAAATTTCTTCTGCTTTTCAGTAACAACTGGACAAACACAGGAAACATATCAAACCTGATATGTAAATGCATTCATTAATTATCTAGAAATAATAAACCAACTATTTGTCATAGATCCATGTCTCCTCTTTAATCTTAGTCAACAGATAATTCATTAGATAATGAACATTTCAGTATTGTCGCTGGTTCCATCATTGATTTGGGCCACGCTGAAAGGAGTGAACGAAGGTGGTTACTGTTGGATGGTGGACAGCAACAACGAACAATGGACTGTCTTGTCGACATAATTAGAATTATTTTTACGAGGATGAGATACGGAGGTACAAGTCAACAAACAAAGTAAAATTATTCATTATAGGTTTGAGGGATTCTGTTCACTGATCATTTTTTAGGACGGCCTTAAAATCGACTTTATTTTTGATCTCATTGTTCGGTCTACAATTTCTAGTCACAGCGAAGAAAATGGTATTGAACCATACGTGTGTGTTGGAAGACTCCCACGAATACACCAAATATTCGCGATTTTGTTCTGTTACAACAGCTCAGAAGTAATAATATTATTTGCCAATTTTGCTGATCTATTGAACGATTTGTTGTAGGTGCATGTGGAAATCAACAACACTTATAGAAAGTTAAGATTTTTTTTAGAAGATCTATATGGAATGTGTTCACTTTGTACCTGTATAATATTCATATTTTAAATTGTTATTTATTTTATTACTACATATTTATATTTTTATTATTTTTTAATAAATGCCTATATTCCTCCCAGAATTTGTATAATTTTTATGTCAAATTTGTTTGTCAATGTGATCCTACGTTTTCAGTAGAGTTGGTATATGGAAATTGCGTCGATCAAGGAGGTAGATTGATGATTTTATTTTTTAACTAATCCATCACAATTTTAGGTTTATGTTCGTCACTACTGCGTTTCCCTAAATTTGAAATTAATACTAGAAATAACTGACTTATTTAACTGTAAACTGTTAATAATCCCTACTGGCTTCTTTAGGTCTTTTTCTTACATCACAAGTATATTAAGCAAAAATTAAAAACGTACGTAGTTCTTTAAAAACGTTAAAGAGTACGGTATATATTCGGCTTCATTAAAATTTGTTCATTCGACTTGACAAGAATATTTGGAGATAAGATAAAAATAATTGCCATTAAACCAACCACGAAAAATAAATATTTTGATTGTAATTCAATTTGAAATTTGTGATGAAAACTAGGTCTATTTTTTTTTTTTAATTTCGACTAGATTGATTTAGTGTGTAAATCGAATCTGGAACATACATATATTCGGGTTAAGCTGAATTAAAGTTTGTTTACGCGAACTATTTTCGTATCTGATTAATTACGTTCAATTTTGTGAAAATAATTATATTACATCATTAACGTTTACATTAAAATATTATATTTTTAAAATGTCCAATAGGAAATGTGATATTTTTGAACGTTAATGATTATTGTCCGTTATGATTACACGTGTAAAAATTCATATTCATAAAACTGATTTAAATGTAGTTTAATATCTATAAATATATTGACATAAATTGTATCACGAAAACATGTTTGCTGTTTATATAAGAGATATGCACATACAATTTTTACCATTGAGGAAATACTCAAGTATTCGATTTTATATATACAGGTAATTTATTTAAACAATGATACGACAAATTAACATGATATTATTCTTCAATTAATTTAATATTAAATGCATACGTAAGTTTCTAGCGCAGACTCAATTTCCATTGCGTGAAAGATTGCGTTCAATCGGCAATCAAATCTTGATAGACTATTTTATCGTGTCCGAGATAAGCGTCATTCGGTTTAGTTTTAATTCAGACGTTGATTTAAACGATGGATTTATTCAAGTGGTGTGCTTTCAGTTTTTTGATATTATTCAGTTTGCAACTTTGTTCTGCTTTTCAGTCACAACAGGTAAGTCAAATTTATATATACATTATGTAGGTTATAAAGAAATGTACAAAATAATTATTAATATTTATACAGTTTATTATTTACTTATATTTAACATTATAAGAATTGTATGTTTGTATACATTTTTTAATACGAACAAGTATGGTAAATTATATTTTTTTAGGTAGAAAATAGTTCAGAAATTGTAGAATTATGTCCTCAAAATTTGGTGAGTCACTTTTCAATTTTCAATAAATATAAAATTAACAGCTGTTTTGTTTTTACAGGACATAAAAAATTATTGCAATTACAGAGATACATATTATTATTATAGAGCTTATTGGAATTATTGGAGTGGTTACAATTGTTACCTTTATACATCGCCAGAACGATTCAAACAAAAATTGAGACCTTCTTCCCTTAATACATTTTGCAACAAAATCAACAAGTCATCCCAAATTCCTATTATTGTAAACTAGCATTTGAGTAAAATTGAAATATAAACTTACCAATGAACTTTTTTAGGGTAACTCCAAATATTTTGCCACGTTCGATTATAAGAATTCGTCTTCCATGGAAATACTTAAAACATTGTTTAAAAGTGAGGAGTTTTTTCTAATTTTTCTGGATTGTTTGCAAGAAGCGGAGAAATGTTGTTTCGAGGACATGACAATAGAAAACATATTCCCTAGTAAGTGGTCCAAGTCCTGAACGAACTGGTCGATGAAAACGTTAAATTTTAGGCGAACAAGAGTGTAGTGTTGTATGGGACGCTTGGTCATGTTTTCCGAGAACCCCAGTGAACACAACCAAGAAATTGGTTTGCAGTAAACAAGCGTACTCATCACTGACGGATTATTGCACATGTAAGCGATAATTTTCCAACACTAATACAATCCTGAATTGATTATTGGTTTTAGTAGAAAGTGAAAAGGTGTGTTTCTTCAATGAGACTACGGGAAAGGCGCAATGGATCGAACAGACCGACTACAATAATTGTGCTATCGCACCTGTTTACAAAAGGAGACACAAATACAATGTGATCACCCTTCATATTTGCAACGTTGTGGATGTTCCCGCCATTTTGATATTCCTCTTGTACAGGAAACTGAGACAGTCGACGAGGATGAGTCTGCACAGAAATTTGCTAATCGCCATCGTGATCAGAAACGTTTTAACAATCATGACGAAAGAGTTGATAATTATAGATCAGTTGAACG
Organism: Aethina tumida; assembly: GCF_024364675.1. NCBI lineage: Eukaryota > Metazoa > Arthropoda > Insecta > Coleoptera > Nitidulidae > Aethina > Aethina tumida. Next base: position 12,584,192 of record NC_065437.1, on the reverse strand, counting down.
TGAACACCAAGAATGTTATGGGAGAGAACGGGGTTCCATGCAGGGTTTTGGCGTTTTTCGAGAATGTTTTCAAAAATGCGATATTTGCTTGTATGGTCATTGACGGTTATTATTTACACAAGCAGATTGTCAGGAATCACGCTCCGGAACCGAAAAAATTGACTTTATCGCTTGTTTCAGTTGGTAAGTTTTATGTTTTTATTATCTAAAAATGATGATTCGATTAATATTTTATATTAATCACAATTTCATAAAGATATGCTTGTATCTATTTGTTGGTGACGTCACATACTCGGACAAACACAGGAAACTTATCAAATCCCATATGGAAATGCGTTTATTAATTATCTATAACTAATAAACCAACTATTCGTCATAAATCCATGTCTTCCTTTTAATCCTATTCATTAGATAATCGAATAGATAATAAAAATTTCAGTATTGTCGCTGGTTCCATCATTGATTTGGGCCACGCTGAAAGGAGTGAACGAAGGTGGTTACTGTTGGATGGTGGACAGCAACAACGAACAATGGACCGGTGATGGGTTCAGGATTCTTGTCCTAATCATTAATATTTTAATTCTTGTCGACATAATTAGAATTATTTTTACGAGGATGAGACACGGAGGTACAAGTCGACAAACAAAGTAAAATTATTCATTTCAGGTTTGAGGGATTCTCTTCACTGATCATTTTTTAGGGCCGCCTTAAAATCGACATTATTTTTGATCCCATTATTCGGTCTACAATTTCTCGTGACGGCGAAGAAAATGGTGTTGAACGATACGTGCGTGGCGGAAGACGCATACGAATACACCAAATATTCGATGGAGGCGTTTCAGGGAATCATGGTCGCGATTTTGTTCTGTTACGCCAGCTCAGAAGTAATAATATTATTCACCAATTTTGCTGACCTATTGAACGATTTGTTGTAGGTGCATGTGGAAATCAACAACACTTATAGAAAGGTGCGAATTTTTTTAGAAGACCGATTTGGAATTGCTTATAACAAGGGCAATATTGACAGGAGGGCAACTACTGCAACTTTTGTCGGAAATTAATTGAAAAATCTCACTGTGTTCACTTTATACCTGTAAAATATTCATATTTTAAGATTTTATTTATTTTATTATTGCATATTTGTTTTTATTATTTTTTAATAAATTATACAAAATCATTGTTTCACTTTTTAATATGTAGTGTATTTTTTTAGAAATTAGGATTTATGGGATTTAGCTTTGTTTTCCAAAAAGAAGAATACCGTACCTGATTCACCTTACTTATTCATTAGATGTTTATGGAGAACAAAAAAGGTATTTATTTGAAATTTTTACAATAATTAATATTGGAAATACATTTCTAATTTACAATTTATAATATAAAAGAATTACTAGAACGTAAATAAATAAATAATGATTAGAAAAACAGTTTAAATAATAAAATTTAATACTTTGGGTTTTTCATTAATAGATTTATCTCAAATCAATATGATAATATATTAAAGGTGGGAAACACGTCTAAGTAAACAATATTGTTCTTAGAAATTATACTTATTGTTTTATTTTATCGAATATTTATTGAAATGTGATAATAAATAATTGATTACTTTTTTTTTTTAAATTAATTAATTGTGATATAAAAAACTGCATAAAGTATTATGATTTAGACGACTGAATATGTATGAAGATTTTAAATAAAATTATACATCTCATAAATAAGGTATATGTTACAAAATAGTTTATTATTAAATTCCACACAAAATTAAAATAAAAAAATTTAAAGTTGGCAGTTATAGAGATTGCAGATAGAAGTGAAAACTTAGAACTTAGTATTAAAATTTGAAATTTCATAATGTTTGAATTATATTTATAAACATCAATCTGGTTTTCACATCTATTGACACTCCGAGCAACAATTTTATGCATTTTTATATGGTTTTTTATTATTTAAATATATTACGGGCTGTACAAGATCATGACAAAATATAAGTACAATTCAATTGAAATAACAATTAATATACAATCATATTATTTATGGATGGTATTTGTATTTACTTAAATGTACTTGATTTTTAATATTATTTGAATTGTTTGCATCATTGTCATCATTAATTTCAACAATACTTAGACTTTTTTACTTCTATTTGTTCTAAAAAACATACAATAGGCTTATGGTAACTAAAGTAAGAAATGAAAATGTTTGATTCAAATTTATCTAAGTATCGCGTAAAAGCGACATCAATTGTCGTTTTATGTTTTGTAGTACTGAGTTTTGGTTCATTGGACATATTTAAATAAATTTTTCACTAAATCCATTTAATTTCACTTATAAGATTTTCACAGCACTATACGTTAACTGTACAGCTACAGATATACTGGTATAAGCATGTCGGTGACGCGAACGCACGAGATTTCACCCATTCAAAAAGTATCTAAGGCGCACAGCACACTGCGCGTGCGCCAGTCATGTACTCATGACATGCTGTCATTGACGCGAAGGCATATTTCCCTACCAAAATGTGCCCAAAGCGTCTAAAGAAGTTTTCACTTGTAAAAATACAAATACAAATCTATTACTATTTGTTAGGAAAGGCTAATTTTCAGTTTACACACTTTTGTTGACGGTATAAAAAACAAGTATGTTTTACTTTTGCTTAATAAATATCCCTCCTTCGATTGTAATTGGAACTAAAATATGTACAACTAGTCACTTGATTTCAATATTGATTTTGAATGATTATTTGGGAAATTTACCTTCAGATGTTAAGAGAATTGGGCGCTGATTTTTTCCTTGAAAGTACATCAGAAATAAAGATTATCCTGAAAATTTCGAATATTTCTATATAGAGATTCCTTTCAGACGACATTCTCCTCAATGAACCCCCCTCTTTCAAAACAGTAATAGATAGTAGCGTCAAACTCATTTCTGGCTTAGCTGGAGGCCTTTAACGAAACCTGCTGAAAACTGCATAAGTAAAATTTTACCTGATTTCAAAATGCTCTCAAATATACAGCTGTAACTCACCCTATAGTTCCGGGATTTTATTTATTCCGAGGTTACCAGCCAAATCAACAACTTTTTTCTTTTGTCTATTTATTAACAAAAGAAGGACGAGCATGTCGGTGACGTGAATCCATAAGATTTTCCTCTACTAAAAAGTGCCCAACGCGGCTAAAGAACTTTTCACTTCAAAAACAGCATAAAGTATTACGATTTTATTATTTAAAACGACTGAATATGTATGGAGATTATAAATAAAATTATACATCTCATAAATAAGCCAAACAAGTATATAATAAATATAACCGGAATACACATATATATGTTACAAATTAGTTTATTATTAAATTAAAACAAAAATTAAAATAAAAACTAGTTTCCAAGGCTAAAATAATTTTATTAATAAAACCATACAACATAAAGTATACAATCTCACAAATAAATATAAAAATTGAAATTAATCAATAAATCAGAGGAAAACAATCATAAAACACTGGACCGGACTTCAGGTACGTAAGTGGCGGTTGTGTCTCTCCTCATTTTTGTCGCACGGAAGCTGCCCCTTCCGAATCTCTCACTTAGATGAATCCTCAGTTTCCTGTAAACGTTCTTTAACTCCCCATGTACCTAGAAAACGACTGTTCATTTTACGTAACTCTTTATGTAACGTGTCTCACTTCGTTGTTGCAGTAGCAAAACAAAATTGCGACCATGACTCCCTGCAAAGCTTCCAGGCTGTATCTCGAATATTCGTAAACGTCTTTTGCAACGCACGTGTCGTCGTACACTATATTTTGATCCGCCGTTATGATGAAATGTAATCCGAACAATGGGATCAGGAATACTGTCGCCTTGAATGCCGCCCTAAAATTCACAATCTTATCAAAGACAACAGTCGCAACTGTTCAAAAGAACCTATTTACTTCAATATATGGATGGCTACTCACTATAGTAATTTAGATAAAAAAAGGATTATTACCGTGCTTGTCTTGTGGTGTTGGCCTGTTTCATTTTGGTAAACATGATTCTAATAATATCGATCAAAAGTATAAAATTAGTGGTCAAAACTGCTATCCTGAACCCATCCACTATCCATTGCTCATTGTCCGTATCCACCAACCAACAGTTAGATGAGTTTTTTGCCCCTTTAACCGTCGCCCAAATCAACGAAGGAACCAATGACAAAGCTAAAATCAACTAAAATTAAGTAACCAGCCGCACGTCAAAAGGAACATTTACTTAAAACTGCGGCCATCAAGTGCCAAAGTTTCGGTTCCTTGGCGAAATTCCTGACGATAACCTTGTGTAAGTAAAATCCATCGATCAGCATGCACGCGTATATTCCGTTCTTGAAAACGTTTTCGAAGAACGTCAAAACTCTGCAGGCCACGCTGTTCTCATCCATCACCCCGTTACCGTCGTTTTCAATCTAATGCAACAAGATCAACTCCTTGGACATGACGGTAAGGACGCTTCTGATCACGATGGCTATCAGCAAGTTTCTGTGCAGGATTATCCGAGTTTGCTTCCGGAAATTGCTGAACGATAGGAACACCACGACCGCAGGAAGGGTCAGAAAAATGGATATCGTCAGAGTTATGGAGTTGAACTTGTGTCTTCGGTTGTAGATGTGGGCCATGGCGCAATTTGCATACGAAGTGTTGATTTTCCATTCGGCCGTTTCGGTGGCGGCGTTCCAATCGCACGATTTCGAACTGTAGGCTGAAAATTATGGGGATTATTGACAATTTATTTGAATATCTAGATGGTACCTCTGCACGTCGGTTTGGTTTGTGGCGAACATACTTTGTGTGCCACTTCGTGGAGCTTCGTTTGTGGGAAACAGTCCCAAGCGTCGAAAACGACAGGGCAATATTCCTTAGCTTGAAATGTTGGTTATTAAAATTATTTTATTGGAAATGTTGGACTTACATGGAAGAGCATTCGTTTCGTTCGTCTCCTTGTTGCAACAATCATCAGCAACTTGGTTGCAACTAAGGTACAACATAAAATCATTCTCGTTTTTAAAAATTTTACTCAACATGTTCCTTGATGTGGAATTTGTGTAATCAAAAAATGCAAACGTTACGGGATTTGTGTCGTTGAAAACCTACAAAAATATTAGGTAATTAAGTAATTCAAGTTTTCTTGTGAAACATGTTTCTTACTCTAATGGGTAAAGTCATAACGGTGTTGCTGATTTGAGGGCAAATTGTTGGGAGGAATTTCACATAATCATAATCGCCTTTTCCTTTAATGTACCTATTGACATTAGTGTACTGATAACAGTACCAACCAGAAACAAAGTTCCAGTAGTTCCTAGGAACTTTCAGATCTCTTACATTACATTTCGTCTTATCCTAAATTTGAAATTTGTATAGTTATTCATTAGTTAATGGTTAGGGACGAACTTACTCTAGTTTCAGGGCATAATTCCACAGGATTGGTTTCGAAAAGTTGGCCTTTTTTCTGAAACAAATCATTAATGTAATTTTACCTATTATTAATCTTATTTCCAATTCGGTATGGTTTGTAAGATACTAAAGTTATTTTTTTATTTGTGACTCAAATTTAGTATATAGATTTTTCAGGTTATCAAGTTCTCAGTCCAACTAATGTCAAAATTGAGTTGATTTCTACTCTAGGGGAGTCTGCTTCATTGTTTATAATAGTAAAATGTGGCAGAATTTAGGTGATACGAGATTCAAAGAATAATATATTGAACACGCCAGATAAATCTACAAAGTGATTTTGGATGATCGACGACTAAAACTGCGTAATCTAGAAGAAGTATAGAGTAGGTCAATTATACATTTGTGAAGGATGCATATTTGGGCACCTATGTAAGTTTTCTTAGAAAATTCACTGTAGTAATAATTAGTAACTTTAAATTTGAGATGAAAGCACAGCCTAAACAATGGATTAAATTAGGGGAACCAGCTCCAAAGAAGGAGAAAACAATTCTGGAGAGTCAGAGGCATTTCAAAAGTGGTGTACATCAAATATTTACCAAATATTTGTATACAGAAAAAATGTGCATAGGTTGAGGAACAAAAACAGAGATCTGACAATCTTTTAATCAAACTTTTTGTCTAGTTTCGCCGAAATAATATCGAATTATTGCATCGATTCATAACAATTATTAAACCATAGACCCATCATTTCACACTTGAAACGGAAGCACTGGAGTGGTGATGGTGCTAGGTTTTGCAGTAGACCTTTCAAAAAATTAAATATTTACTAAAATATTTTTACATGAAAAAGATGTGACGATGTTTTAATCAAAATTTTTGACCTAGTTTTTCCGAAAACAAATTTTTGCGTCAATTTATAACAATTATTAAACCATTTTTACACTTGAGATAAAAGAACAGTCTAAAAGAGGGGAACTGTTGTACTGTTAATGGAGTAGATTAATTATACATTTATGAAAGACACATGGAGGTATCTATCAGTATTGGAAACCAATTTATACTCCTCTTTAACAAAAATGATGGCATTTAATATGAAGGTACAATATAAAATCGAAACCTAACAGGCACCCTAGGAAAAAAATGGGATGACGTGTGAAGCATTCTAGAAGAAGTGTAGAGTAGGCCAATAATATATTTGTAAAGGATGCATATTTGGGCACCTGTGGGAGTTTTCTTCAAAAGTCACTGAGTAATTAGTGTAGTAATAATTAGTAATTTTAAATTTGAGATGAAAGAACAGCCTAAACAATGGATTCAATGAGGGCAACCAGCACCAAAGAAGGAGAAAACAATTCTGGTTTTGCCTAGTTTCGCCAAAATAATATAGAAATTTTTGCATCTCGATTTATAATAATTATTAAAACATGAACCCATCATTTCACACTTGAAACGAAAGCACAGTCTAAACAATGGATTAAAAGTGGGGAATTGCTCAACTGGTGATGGAATTGATCGAATTAAACATTTGTGAAGGACGCATAAAGAAACAATAGTAGATATTTATATTTCAATTTACACACCTCTTTAACTTGGTATAAACCTGGAGAAGAAAAATTACAACAAGATAATGCTCCATGACACCTATCAACCAGTATCAAACACTGGTTCAATTATAATCAAATTAGTTAAGAAAATGTCTTGACTAAACTTCAGATCTCAATATATTTGGGAACCTGTAGATCCACTTAATAAGGTGGTACAACATTAAAATGAAGGTGGAATTAATCACATAATGGTCAAGTTTTAAGAAGTTTTCTTAGAAAGTAGTATTAATATTGATCCACCACTTTACATATGAAATGAAAGAACAGCCTAAACGATGGATTAAATGAGGGGAACCAGCTTCAAAGAAGGACAAAGCAAGTTTGAAGTGGTGATAGTGTTAGGTTTTACTAAAAATTTATATATGAAAAAGATGTGACGATGTTTTAATTGAATTTTTGACCTACTTTTCCCGAAATATAACCAAATTTTTGCGTCAATTTATAACAATTATTAAACCATTTTTGAACTTGAGATAAAAGAACAGTCTAAACAGTAGATTAAAAGAGGGGAACTGTTGAATTGTTAATGAAGTAGAATAATTATACATTTATGAAGGACACATGGAGGTATCTATCAGTATTGGAAACCAATTTGTACTCCTCTTTAACAAAAATTTAAGGTGGTACAAACCTGAGAAAAGTAAAATTACAAATCAATGCTCAATGACCCAGTATCAACCAGTATCAATTACTGGTTCAAAGAGAATAAAATAAGTTGAGCGAATCTCTTGCTAAACGCCCACCGCAATCTAATTGAGCACCTGGTGCTACTTAATATGAAGGTACAATGTATCGAAGGCACCCGAGGATAATAAAAATGGGATGACGTGTCAAACATTGGCAGTTTTCTTAGAAAAATCATGATCCACCATTCACAATTTTCATTGATTACTCCCAAAAAGGAAAAGCCATCAACGGTGAGTAATTATGTGAACATATTATAATAAGTGTTGCTTCATAGTGACGACCTGTCAGTTCTCACGTTCGTTATTGTAGTGGTCAAATCACAGAATTTCTTCCTGACACACCCTTAATCGAGTTAAGTTTAGCTATCCGATTTTTTTCCATTTCCAAACATGAAAAAATTTGTCGACAATAAGGGGTGCAGTTTGTTGTGGGTGCTTATTTTGAAGACCTCCATGTGTCACAATATAAACAAGGTATTGAAGCTACTGAACATAGGAAAAGTACATCACACTAAAGTAAAATACTTTGTTAGGCCAGGTATTTAAGAGAATGCCCACATATTTATTAAGATTGTCAAACTTACAGCAAAATCCTGACCATGTCCATTTGATGCACAGCACAAAACACAAATCAGTAAAGGTATGGACCACCACTCGAATTTACTCATGTTCTAAATCTAATAATATCAATTCGGAACACGAGAACGATGATAATACATCTACATACATTATCTAAACAATTAAACCGGTTGACTGATCATACAAATATCACTTTAATATGTGTAGATGTAGATAACGTACCGTTTCGGAACGAGAACGAAAAAATTTTATTATTATTTATTTTTATTCTAATGGAACATAAATACAAAAATATCGCGCGCTGTTTTCGGTTAACGACAGACAGTTTATTTTAACTGTGCGTATTTATGAATGTGTCCGTTATTTTTTCATCTTCAATGATTTCGTGTTTATAATACAGAATCAATATTTGTCCGGGTTTATCTGTAACGCGCATTAAACACTAATCGCAATTAAAATGTATGACCGTTGCCACTTTGCACGTTTCCATACAATCGATGGATTTTTTTCGGGGTTTTTCATTATATTAAACGATGACTGGATTCTGATTATCTCCGTATCTACCTGTGTAAGATAAAATTGAACTATTGTTATTGAAATTAAGGTTTATCTTTATGTTCGATGTGTGTACTTTTTATGTATTTTCGAAGATACAGATTAAGATAATGTTTATTACATTGGTATTGACTTTTTGGAGTTTAGTACAGTAATAAACGAGGATTTTAAAAATAATGAGGGCATCCTTCATTATTATACAAACAATGAAATTGACAATTTTAATAAAGTGTGTTTTTAAAGTCTCAGATATTTCACGGAAGAAAATTGGGCAAATATTGTGTGGACTGTTGAATTTAATTTTCAGGAAAGCTGTTTATAATGACTTTTATAAAACACAAACGTTTAATAATTCATGTACTTCGTAAAATATATATGCAATACAAAATTTTATGTTGGCACAAATCTGGAAACAGTAAAGGTAGAAGTCGGTGTCTCATGTTTTAAGGAGAATTAAAATACGCTGATGGAATGTCTTGTTCAATTTTACTAATGAAAACATATAGGGACACAAATGTAAAGTATACTTAAAAGGCACCCTCGAAATAGAATGAGCGTTAGTAAAAAGTCTTAGAAGTAATAAAAGAGAAAGGTGGATTCACCAAATATTAATTAAAAAAAATTTAAAGTTGACAGTTATAGAGACTGCTGATAAAAGTGAAAACTTAGAACTTTTAGTATTAAAATTTGAAATTTCATAATGTTTAAATTAAATTTATCAACATCAATCTGGTTTTCACATCTATTGACACTCACACTTTCAATTATTTCATTTTGTTCTAAAAAAGATACAATAGGCTTATGGTAACTAAAGTAAGAAATGAAAATGATTGATTGAAATATATCTAAGTATCGCGTAAAAGCGGCATCGATTGTCGTTTTATGTTTTGTAGTACTGAGTTTTCGATCATTGGACATATTTAAATAAATTTTTCACTAAATCCATTCAATTTCACTTATAAGATATACACAGCACTATACGTCAACTGTATAGCTACAGATATACTGGTATAAGCATGTCGGTGACGCGAACGCATGAGATTTCACCCATCCAAAAAGTGTCTAAGGCTCACAGCACACTGCGCGTGCGCGTTGGTATCAGATGGTAAGAGAATTGAGTGCTAATTTTTTCCTTGAACCTATATCAGAAATAAAGATGATCCTGAAAATTTCGAATATTATATATTATAAACCCTCCTCTTTCAAAACAGTAATAGATATTAGCGTCAAACTCATTTCCGGCTTAGCTGGAGACCTTTAACGAAACCACTGCATTAGTAAAATTTTATCTGATTTCAAAATGCTTTCAAATGTATAGCTGTAAGTCACCCCCTAGTTCTGGGATTTTATTCTTAAGGACTAGTTTTCGGGTACCTCTTGAAACGCCGACAGACATATAGTTTGTTGGTCCAGTAACCGAGGTTACCAAATGAACAACTTTTTTCTTTTGTCTGAATTTATTAACAAAAAAAAAAAGGACGAGCATGTCGGTGACGCGAACCCATAAGATTTTCCTCTACCAAAAAGTGCCCAACGCTGCTAAAGAAGTTTTCACTTCATCAATAAATAATACCCAAAACAGATGTTTATGGGTACCTATTTGATTAAGTCCAATACAATAGAAGAAGACATGTTAAAAATATGAGCTGTACTAATTAAATGGATCAAGTAGATCTAATGTTAATTATTATTTCTGTTATTGTTGTGTCCGCTATGTAGCTGGTCAATTTAATTTTATTCATTAATGAACATTATACTTTCAGTAGTAGTTATTATACTTAACATATTTAATAACATACTCAAACTGTATCATGTGCTGTAATTCAGCGTTACGAAAATCAAGAGTAATAAGTAGAGATCGTTAAGAGTTTACAGCTAAATAAATCAATAGTTTCTCTGCTCTCTACTGATAATGTCCTACAGGAACAAGACTACTCAAAACGGTTATTACACCCACAATGAAACGAGATGGTAGTTCAATTATGGTATGGGAGTGCTTCTTTGCTTCTGGTGTAGGCCCACTGCATCGTTTAAAAGGACACAAGGGCCGATTTATGTTCAGCGAAATATTAAACAATGAATTAACAATGCCGTTAAATAATGCATTTGATGACAATCCCAATTTAATGTTAAATTAAACGTTACTTAAACATGTTATAGATTAAGAAAATATTAGTTTTTACAATAAACTATAAACAACATTAGTAACTTAATTGTATTATTTTAACAGTTCAGATTAAATAAAATAGTAGCCAGAATATTTAACATTTTAAGAAATTGTTATAATAATGACCACTGCTGTGCAGTACATTCACACAACTGACAGTATACAACCAAATTAAAATTTGTACGATTATGTCGATAATTATCCGATAAATAAATCTGGTTACAGGATATGGATTAAAAACTATGTAAATCATCTAATTAAATACGAGTCACGCTGTCAAAACGCCACAACGACCCATTTGTATATTTTTCATTATGAATCACACATTCTCTGTATCATGTTTTCTAACTAACAACACTTTGCAGTGTCAAAACAAATTGCACAATTGCTTGATAAAATTGATTGTTGGGAAGCGACAATAATAATAAAAATGTGATTAGTATATTCTGCTGATGCTAATTGATTTATAACTGTAGGTAAAATTCGGTTACAATTTGATAGTCTAGCAGGTTATAATTTTGTAATGTGTATGCGGAAAGAATTTCGGTTAAGTAATTAATCGGTTCTTAAACTAAATGAAGGATGTATTGTACTTTGACAGTGTTTGAACAATGAAATCATAATTAAAAGGGAATATAAGTGTTTGAAGAATGAAATCATTTTGTTGTACAAAAAGTGTTAATTGATCTTGAATTTTTGTTGTTATCGTTTTAAACCAACCGGACTGTTTGCTTAAGTAATATTCAGTTTAAGCGTCACACGGTTTAAGTACTTTAAAGCTTTTTAAAGGTTAATCATTTAAAGTCCTAAATGTCCTATGTTTTGTGTAAAAGCAGGTAATAGTTACTTTCTACAAGGATTACTTTTATTACATAATGAGGCTTTTGTCATCACGTCTATTATTAAGTAGTAGTAAAGGCAGGACATGAAGACAAACAAACTAAATGTGATTGGTACAAGGTTTATTTTGTTTATTGAATTCACAACAACAGGAAATAAATTTTCGATAGTCACGTTTATTTTTAAAAATATATTTGAAAACGAGTATTGAGTGCGTCGATTCAAAATAAAGAACAAAGAGTTCTACCAGTTCTTAAAACGAGTTGTGTGCTATTAACAAAGACTCCATAAATTTCTCAACGGTAAAACAAATAAAAAAAACTTTAAGAATTCGATTGGATGGTAAAAATATGATCAGAATTGAAGTGCGACCTTCACCCTGCCACTGAAAATGGTCGAGGTTCCGTTTTAAACCATAGGTGGTTTGGATTACGCGTACAAAAACTCCGTGTCCGATGCGAGCATCACATCCTTCTTTTCTGTGATACGACTCCCAATTATATATTCAAGTAAGTACCTCATATTATTTTATCATATACTTTTTTATTCAAATAATTTATTTAGCATTACTTTGATATATGGGATAATTTTATTTTATTTTTTTAATTAAAAAATATCTTAGGTATATTTTTTTTGTTAATTGTAAACAATTTTGATTCATTTAAAATATAAAAAAAAATAAAAATACATATACAAGGTGTTTCTAAAATTAGTTAGAACATGTTCAATTATGAAGAAATTCTAATTATTTTTTTTCTATTTTCTCCTAAAATCATTCCCCAAATTTAATTTTCAAAAATTGTTTTTTCTCATATTTCGGTACCTTCGGCACAATCATATTTATATTTGGTATATATTGTACTATATGTTATATGTCTATAACTTAAGGTAACAAACTTTTTTCATTATAACATAGTAGCGTAGATTCTGAGGGTTGCACCTCTTTTTTTCGCCATATTTTTTACCCCACAGAATATTTTTTAAAACTATTATTCTTTGAATAATTTAGAAACAAAGTTGTTTTCGGTTAGTTATGACAATGTCGTTTTTGAAATATTTCAGATTTAATATTTGAAGAAAATTGAAATAAACTTTAAAACTGAAATATTCCAAAAACAACTGTGTCAAGTAAAATTAATCAAAAACACCTTTTTTAAAATTGAAAATTGAATCTACCCTACTGCATCATTATGGAAAAAATTTATTAAATTGAATTAATGATAATATGTATTTTAATACAATTACATAGCAATTTTAAACCGAAGGTTATGGAAACATGAGAAAAAAATAATTTTTGAAATTTGAGTTTGAAGGATTGTATTTTTTTCAGGAGAAACTTTAGAAAAAAAATATTTATTTTAATTAGATTTACTTCATTATTGGACGTGTTTTAACTGGGTCCAAAATATTGACCACCCATTTTAGAGACATCTAAATACATACTTCTCGTTAAATAAAATACATACTTCTCGTTAAATTATAAACTTATTAACTTATGAAGTTTATATAATTTATATATTTTATTGATTTGACCGGTGTTATATATTTTATTATACGTAGTAAATTTTTAAATGTATAATTTAATAAAAAATAGTCTTTTTTTATTAAAAATTTAAAGGATTAAATGCGTATTTGTTAAAGCCTTGAATATATTTTAAATTTACTCTACATATTTCAGACATACAAACTCGTTTCCTTTCACAATAAATTAATTTTTGTCGTATTTAACCAAAATAAAAATTTAAAAAACACATTTAAATCGCATAAAAATATATTCAATCTTAAAACTAATATCGTTAATTTTATTTTTTTGATTAAAAAGTAATTAGGAAAATTTTGATACTTTAATTTTTACTCTAACTTTCTTAAACATCATAGAAACAATTAGTAATATTTTAACAATAATTGTAATTATGAGACATAAAACAGCAGTTATACTTATGTCAAAGTGAAGGACGAACAAATTAGTCTGCCAAAATAAGAAAAACTATTAAAAATTACATATGTACACAAGTTTCCATCCGTTATAACTGTATTCTGAGTAATAATTATTACTACACTTAATACAAAAAATTAAGGATAAAATTGTGCAGTAATTATTAATTCATTAGGTACTATATTATATTGGTCAATTCTAAACGAATTATATATGAAATTTTTAAAATATTTAAATGACAATTGACCTTAAAAGATATATTTTAAATAATTGTTTACAATTAGAATTCTTGAGCGGTTTAAATTATAATTTGTTAAGATAAAAAATAATTCAATTAAGAATTCCATGAGGAACGATCAATACATTGTAAATTTAATATTTATATCAAGAATAAGGAAATAAAGCTCGTTATACAAAATTTTATTATTAACGTTATTTTTTGTAAATGTAAATGACAATATCTGATCGATCTTAAGAACTAGATAAAATAACTTATTCATGATTAATAATAAATGGGTAATTGTGTCGAGATAAAAAACAATTAAACATTCTGTACAGCAAAGCGTTAAAAGCGATGTGAAATAAATATTCATGGGTCGAATAAGGAAATATACCCGATGCGTCTCTAAAAAATAACAAAACATTAAATTTTATCAATTAAAATGTGTTGCAGATTCATCGGAGTGGCGAAGGTTAGCCGTGAATGGAATATAAAACTGAACGATCAAAATGAAGATTGTAATTCTCGTTTGTGTTGTTGCCGTTTGTCTTGCCGCCGAAGAACGATCCTTCCTCGACGGTTTCGTCGGACTGTTGAGGTCCTTCAAACTGAACTCCTTAGGAAGACGGAGGATGGACGTCCAGAGTCCTCGAGTTTTCAGGATGCTCACCAACAGAAAAGTAATTTAATCCGGAATAATGTTAGAAAACAACTACCGTTGTTGGTTTTCAGAAGTTGCAGGATGTCGTCCCTGAATCCAAACCGTTCCCGTGCGATCCCACCGTTGGCTACAGAAGCAAAACGGTTCCTCGTTCGGTCCACAAATTGAGGCCTGGTGATATTGATGTTATAGGCGCCATGGGTGACAGTTTGACGGCCGGCTTTGGACTCTCGGCCACCAATTTGATGGGAATCGCCATTGAGAATCGCGGCAAATCATTTAGCATAGGTAATACCACAATTTATAAGTGGAATTACTGATAATTGATTTTGTAGGTGGTGAGGAAAATTGGAGGACGTTTTTCACCCTCCCGAACGTGTTGAAAGTGTTCAACCCCAAGCTAATCGGTTATTCTTACAACACTTCGCTTACCATTGAAAGGGCGTCCCAATTTAACGTGGCCGAAGGCGGGGCCGTTTCCAAAAACATGCCCTACATGGCCAAGGTCCTTATAACTCGGATCAAGAACGATAAAAGGGTCAATTTACAAAAAGACTGGAAAGTAAAAAATATATATATTTGGACTGATCGTTTAATATTTGAAAAATATTTTAGATGATCACCTTTATGATTGGCGATAATGATTTTTGTTCGGAAATGTGTTATTCTGATTTGGAAAGTACTTTAAAGAGGCATAAGGACGAATTAAGAACTGTTTTAAGGTTGTTACGGGATAATTTGCCGAGAACTATTGTTAATGTTATTCCTCCACCTCGTAAGTAGAACTTTTGCTAATTATTACTATTATTACTCGACCGCCAAATTAACTGGATACGAGTGTTTCTAGAAAAATATGTCAAACTCTATTTCAAAAGTCTAACACCACTCTGTAAATAATGAATTTACTGGTTTAAATATAATCTTTAACTGTTTTTATGTCAAAAATATTAAGACGCAATTAAAAATAGCAAATTGTTGAAAGATTGAGAGAAACGAAACCTCCAACTGGATATCCAATAGTGTCAAATTCCAGCCAAGACAAGTACATAGTGCAAATGGTTGTCAAAAATAGGTGAATAACTGTTACCAGCCTTCAGAGTCATTATTAGGCTACATAAATTAGCTTTTGCCTCTTGGTCAAATATTCTTGACTGATGACAGTCAAATTGGAGTCTGGATAAAAAGTGGTACACAGCCAGGACTCGCTGTTCCCAATGGTTCCATGGTGTCATGTTTTGGGGTGAAATCATGAAATGCCTCTATCGAATCCAAAAGGCTCAGGACATATTTAGAGAAGGTTATTGTACTCGAGGCTGCATTCCTGTAGACACATTATAAAATGAAAAAAATAAATATCCGATTAATTTGTTGATCGAGTTTACTTATGTATTAAAATAGTCACAAACTAGGAATACATGTGTAATCTTGGTTGCCTACATTTAGGCGAAATTAAACTGAAACCTGAATTGACTAATTAAAAATTTGACCTGGTTTGTTCGCAGATTTAAAAATCCTAACACAAATGGACAAAAAACCGGAAGTGTGCGAATTGACCCATCTCGCATCTTGTCCATGCCTAATCGGAAGTACATATCGAAACAATCGCGAACAGTACTTCGAATTCATGCGTCGATGGCAACTTGCGGACATCGAGGTGTCGAACGAAAGTGAATTCGACACAAATGAGTTCACCGTTGTTCCGTTGATGTACACATTGAACTACACATTTCCGAGAACGTCTTCGGGAGATATTGATTACTCGTTCTTGTCCGAGGATTGTTTCCATTTGAGCCAGAAGGGAAACGCACGCTGTAAGTGGTTATCCGCCTATCATTTAATTTTTCGCGGTGTCTTGCAAAATATGTGTGGACGAGCGATTGTCGTGTTCAAAGTAATAGTCATTTTGTTTACTCGTTCTTGCTGCGTTGCCCAATCCTTAATTTTTATCGTTTAAATGTCCATGTTAGATAAGATTGCATCAGTGAAGAAACAGAGAAGGTTTATTGGGTAAAAGTTGGTTCAGAACTTTACCTGTAAAGACAATTAGGATTTATTTTTTCTTTAAAATTCTCTTGTTTTAGTTGCGAACGATTTATGGAACAATCTGATGGAACCGTTTGGTAAGAAAAGCACTGACGGATCAGCTTTATTGACCAAATTTAATTGTCCAACGAAGAAACATCCGTATATTTTCACACGGCGCAATAGTAATTAATTAAAGACTGATTTAATTTATTCATAAAAAATTTAGAAATAATAAAAAGTTAAATGTATATTTTATTCGTGTTTTATTTACTAATGGATGATTTCAAATTTTGATTGCGGCTCTTTTATAATGCTATCCGGTTGAACATTAAGTTAATGTCACTGTTTATTTAAATGCAACACTATACATGTTATTGAATATAAATTGTATTATTTCTTAAGACATGACCATATATCGATGGAAAAATGTTTACTCCGACTGAATCTTGAGAGAAACATCATGCACAACAGAGACAGTAAAAATCTCCCACTACGGGACAATCTACAGATTTTTTGTCTCTGTCGTAAATGATGTCTCTCTCATAATTCAGTCAGGGTAAACGCTTTTCGATTGGTATATGAGTCATATAAATGTATCTTAAAAAGTCAATAAATTTATTATTTTCAATGTAACAGCACGTATTTTTTAGGAAAATAGAATTAAATGGTAAACTTTCATATTTTCTTATGTGTATTGATATTAATTTTCATTTTATGTCTAGGGAATGGAAAATATACATCGTGATCCATTTAAAGTTACAAAATTATTGATTGATTGACAATAATTTAAAAACTACTGGGATTAGTTATAATACATGGTAAGCCATTTTAATTGCAATTGCTTGTAGAATTTATAAATCCAAAAATATACAGGGTGTTCCATTGAATAGTTTATGTCATTTTCGACCACCTAAATTTTAGACTGATTTTAGTTCTCTATTTCTAATGAATCAGTTGGGTAAATCATCCTGTACCAATGAAATCCTAATTAAATGAGCATACAAAGTCATGTTCTTAATTAATTTATTTTCATTTATGAGATGATGAAAATAAGTACATTAAATGTTTGTTTGTTTATTAATGACAAGGTCTACTATTTGTCAAATATCACTTGCACATACGTATATTTTATATTTCTTAATAGCATACATTATATTCATTTTAATTTTGTAATACACGTGATACAAGTGAAAAATTTTAATCAAAGGACAAATGTCGACACATCCAAATCAGAATTTAAAAGAAAATCTTAACCGAACATTTCATAACGATCTAAATTAGATAAACATAATTAGAAATTATTGAAATTGAGAAATTTGATTATACAGTTACTGCGTTGATAAGTTTTTAATTGAGTTTCGGTATCTATTAACATAATTTGACATTTTGGGAAGTTACTAAAAATGCTGTAGATTTCTTCACCGCTTTTTTTGTATCATTGAAAATAGTTTCAAAGAAAGCAACCTTTTCAGCAAAATTAAAAAACATAAAAATGAGCACACAAAAAGATATTTATTTATGGGTCAATAAATCAATAAACCAGAAGGTACGCAAAAAATTTAAATGTTACTTTCAATTTATAAATAAACCTGGCCTTGATCTTGAACTTGGTAATTGAAATTTCTCCACAAAAAAAAAAAAACATTATATAATAATTCTTCGTTGTTGAATCTCGTTTCCCTCGATGATTATAAATTTGGTAACATTTATTATTATCCACATACCTTCTTACAATACGTTTCATCAGGTGTAATTAATACATTGTTATTGCAAGTGCGCAATTGGTCTGAACATGAAGAATGTTTCACTCGACTTTGGCACGTTGTAAAGACGAACCATCGCATTTTTTTCGAGGCCTCCACCCGAATTTATAACTCGAATAACTGGACTTGGGTGGCAGTTAAATCGTGCGGTTTTCATGAACGAGACACACGACGATCACAATGAGGTGCATGTGTGCTATTTTCTGTGTGTTGGTTTGCGCGATCGGTGCTGTGAAACACGATTGGCCTCTGGCGTCGAGAGGTTTGAGGAGTTGGAGGATGTTCATGTTCAATACGAACAAGAGAAATATCGAAAGTGTTGCAAATAAAAATGTCCTATCCATGAAAAATGTAAGTGACCTTTAAATATTTAAATATCTATAGAATAAAATATGTAAAAATTCAAAATTTCTAAACATTTAACAAACATTTTTTATATAAATTTATATATACAAAAAATTAATATGGAAAAAAATAAAATAAATATATTAAAAAAATTTTATAAAAAAAAATATTGTTTATGCTTCAAATTTTTTGACAAAAAATGCATTTAATTATCATTTTTAAATTCAAAATTAAATATTTAAATGTATTAAAAAAATAATAATAAAAATATATAAATAGATTTATAAAAAAGAGATAAAAACATTTGAAATATTTTATATGCTTTCATTTTTAAAATAAAATTATGCATATAAACAGAAATTAAGATTCTTTAAGCATGAGAAAAATTAAAATATATATTTTAAAAAATAAATAAATAAAAATAAATAGATTTATATATATACAAACTGAATATATTTCAAAAAAATTATAAAAATACAAATTTAAAATGTTTATGATCTAAATTAAAAAAATATATATTTAATAATCATTTTAAATGTAAGTATACAAAAATTTAGTAATAAAAATAAAATAAAATAAAAAAATGTATTTAAAGAAAATTAAAAATAAAGGGATTTATAAAAAATTGAAATATTGAAACTACTTTTTTAAATTTTTAGATACATTTGACAATGGTATAATTATATATACAAAAACTTAAATTCTTTAATAATAATTTGAAAATTTTTCAAAAATTTTATGAATTTACAAATTTTTTATATAAAATTATATATACACAAATTTAGATTTTCAAATATATATATATATATATATATATATATATATATATATATATATATATATATATATATAAAATGCAAATGTATTTAAAAATAAATAAAAATACAATTAACAAGAAATATATTTAATGAAAAATTATAATACAAAAATTTACATTCTTTAAACAGGAAAATAATTATAATAAAAAAATGCATTTTAAGAAAAATAAAAATAAATAGATTTTAAAAAAGAACTGGAAATATTTCAACTAAAAAAACTGAATGTTTCAAAAAAAAATTTAAAAATACAAATTTAAATTGTTTATGATCTAAATTAAAAAAATATGTATTTAATAATCATTTTAAATGTATTTAAAGAAAATTAAAAATAAAGGATTTATAAAAATTTAGATATATTTGACAATTATATAATTATTTATACAAAAATTTAGATTCTTTAATAATAATTTGAAAATTTTTCAAAAATTTTATGTATATACAAATTGCTTAAATTATTTATAATTTAAAGTTTTAGAAAAAATATGTTTAACAATAATAAATTATATATACACAAATTTAGATTTAAAAAAAAAATTAAATTTAATTAAATTAAAAATAAATAGATTTATAAAAAAACAAAAATATTTAAAAAATATTATAAAAATACATTTAACAAGAAATATATTTAATGAAAAAATATATATACAAAAATTTACATTCTTTAAACAGGAAAAAATTATAATAAAAAAATGCATTTTAATAAAAATAAAAATAAATATATTTTTAAAAAGAACTGAAAATATTTCAAAAATTGGGTTGTTTAAATATGATAACAAATTTAAATAAATAAATGTATTAAACAGAGAATAAACAGATTTATGAAAAAGAACTGGAAATATTTCAAAAATTCATTAAATATAAAGAAAATTATATAAATAGATATGCACATATTACATGCATATTTAAAAAAAATCAAAAATAAATATATTTATAAAAAAGAACTGAAAATGATTTAAATATGTTTATGGGATTCTAAAACTAACCAAGTTTAAAAAAAAATAACCTAAAGGTTTCTTTGTTACTTTATCATTGAAGTCACCGATTAATACAAGAATATTGCAAAAATTTGGTTTAAATTAGGTCAAAATTTTGAAATATATTTTTTTCTGTTAAAGATGTAACTTAGATTAATTATTTCAAGGTAAGAACTAGTTTTTGTTTTATTCAAAATTACCTTGTACTCGGAGATTTTTCAAATTTAACAAAATAATTAACAACATTCACGATTGTACAACATTTACAACAATTTCATCGTCCTTCAAACCATTCAAATCACTATCAGTGATTGTAAAATTACGTTATTACAATAATTAAAATGCATGTATGTAAATACGAAAATATACGAAGAAAACTAAAATTAATGCACTTGCGTTAATTATTGGTCACTGCAACTATTACACCATAAAATCGAGAAAGCCATCAATCCATAAAACCTAAAAGACAGACGTGAAAAAAAAAAAAATGTTGGTTACTAAATTGACGGCGATTATTGCTCAAAAAATGCCGAGACTTATACCCTAGATTTTGGTGTAATAATTGCACAGATGTGAACGGTTTACAAGGTTTTCTGTTCACTCAGGCCGAAGCCGAGTATCGATTAACACGTTTTAAAGACAAGCGAAATGTTTAATTTATTCTTTCTGTTGTTGGTTATTGATTTTGGTGATTGTCATCAACATGCGAATATTCCTTTGCGCGGGTTAAGAACCGTCAGTGCGTTAAGATTTAGAAATGTCCGGAGATCGGTTAATAGTGATGTTAATAAACGAGACTTGATTGTTAAACATGTAAGTTTTTAGAAGTTGCCCTGTTTAATTTATCTTTGTAAATAATAAAGCAATAAAAATTACATTAGTTACAACCCAAAAGGGAAAGTATTAAACAATTAAAATAATTATTTTATTACCCAGAATAACTAATATCATAACGTTGCGTTTGCAGTATGTTTATTTTTGTTCAAATTAAAATTTCTTTGTACCAATTTTCCGTACGAGATTTTCACTTTTAAGCCTCGTTTCGTAAATTACTTTGTAATACCAAGGTACTGGTTACAAATTAAAATTTTATGGCTATAGAAATAAATTCAACAATGCTCATATGTACTTGTTCAATAATACAAATTGGATGGTTTCTCAATACGCAATTTTAACAGGCACATATAATTACAAAACTATCAGGACTAGTTTTTTATTTAGTTTTTTAATTTAACTTATTGCAAACTCTGTTTGGGATTAGCGTTACATTGTTGAATACTTTAATTCATAAATTACATTCTTATAAACTCTTGTGTGGTCCAAATACTTTTATTTATGTAATTATGAAATGTTAATTGTTAACCCTTTAGAAACTTCAGCCAGTATTAGACCCGAAAACCCCATTTTTCTGTCCATTAAACAACACACGCAGCAAAACCCGTCCAACGTCCGTCCACCAGCTCAGGCCTGGTGATATCGACGTTATTGGTGCTATTGGCGACTCCTTGAGTGTTGGAGTCGGCTTAACGGCCACTAAAATCTCCCAGGTTTACTACCCCAATCGGGGATTGTCACCAACGGCAGGTAAATTCTTTTCGTCATCTTCTAGAATACGATAAAATCAATGGTTTATGTTTAAGGTGGTCAGAGCAATTGGAGGGAATTCTTGACGGTCGCCAACATACTGAAGGAGTTCAACCCGAAACTGAAGGGCTACGCTGAGGAGGCGTCGTTAAACACGCACAAACAGGCTCAGTTCAACGTCGCCCAGACCGGCGCCATGTCCATGGACGTTCCACACATGACCAGACTCCTGGTCAAAAGGATTAAGAGTCATCCTTATGTCAATTTTGAGGAGGACTGGAAGGCATGCACAAATAACCATTTTTATAAACCAATAATTTAACGATATTATTTTTTAGTTGATCTCCTTAATGATTGGACCGAACGATTTCTGCCTGAACATTTGTTACCAACCAGACTTGAACGAAGTTTTGGAAAAACACAGGAGAGATCTAATTAAAACCTTGAGGATTTTAAGAGATTCCATTCCAAGAACTTTCGTCATGCTTGTTCCAGCTCCAAGTAAGAACTTGTAAAAACGTCCCACAAATTATATAAATAAAACTTTTCAGATTTGAAGACACTCATAGAATTCACAAACCGTCCGGTACAATGTTACCTTAACCAACTTCTAGTTTGTCCGTGTTTGATCGGTGAACGTTTCAAAAAATTCAGACCGGACTTCATTGAGCTGATGACCAAATGGCAAAATATCGAACTAGAAGTGGCCGATTTGGAAGAATTCGATACTGATACTTTTACTGTAGCTGTACAACCTTTCACCAGAAACATGGGATTCCCAAAAACTCCTGACAACATGACTGACTACACCTTTTTGTCCGAAGACTGTTTCCACTTCAGTCAAAAGGGAAACGCCATGAGTAAGTATTAATTAAGCCAGATGTATATAATTTTATATTATTACTGATTGATTGTTACAGTTGCCAATTCTTTATGGAACAACTTGTTACAGCCAGTAGGAAGAAAACAAATAACTGAAACGAGGTTGTTCGATTATTTTATATGTCCAACTGAAGAAAATCCTTACATTTTCACTAAGAGAAACAGTTTAAGTACATATCTGTGATTGTTTAGAGATATATTTTTAAGTAGATTAGAGTTTGGTTTAATTTTAAAGTGCCAAATTTTGTTTGTATCATATTAATACAATATAATAGATTTAATTTTGTAATAAATAATGGTTGCCTAAAAATTAAATATATGTATATAAATATATACTATAATCAGTATACATTTTTCTAATTAGTACTTGGTTGACCCCCTTGCTGTTCAATTAGCTTCTACCCTCATTGTCACCTAAATTTTAAGGCTGGTGATTTCGAGGGTAATTTTCATATGTGATCAACTGGATATCAATCTGAGTAACGTCATGACTTTGCAACGCCAAATTTATATGTCACATACGATGAGGTCGGACAGCGTCGTCTACAAAATTCTTGAGCAAATGGAATATTAATTCGTTTAATAGCCATGTCGTTGTAACGTTGTACAGTCACTTCTAAGATCCTTGGCCCAAGCTCTGCCGCCAATCCGATGATCCCTGTTTGACAGAAGGTGTCGAACACGTCTTCTGGTTCTAAGACAACCTTCTGATGTTAGAGTGACTTATAATGATTCCAACGTCTACACAAAGCCAGGATGTGGGAATGTAGGATCATTAGCAGAAATAATTAAAAAATGATCCTGTTTACCAGTTTGTGAGACATTAAACATTTGAGCTACTCCTCATTGACTTAGATTACCATGTTCCAAAATTGCAATTGCATCCCAATAAAATCTTCAGAAGAAGGTCTTCTTTGAGGCATCTTGCGATCCTAAGCAATAGATAGATTATGAATGAACCGAATAAAATGTGTTCAAATACACAAAATACGTTTTTTGGAAATAAAAATTGTATAAAAAATGCTGATTTTTATGTAAATGTGTAACAAGCACAATAAATATAAACTTCTGACCGTCTAGAACAGTAAATATTCATAATATTGACAAAATAATTCATATTGAAAATATCTTTAATTATTCAAAGAAATATTATGAATGAATGAATTATGAAAGCTATATTTTCAGCTTTCAGCTCAAAGAAATTCGAGGTTGACTTACAGTTTCGATACACCATAAAAAGCACAATAAATTTAAAATTCTGACTATCTAGAGCAGTAAATATTCACAATATTGACAAAATATTTCGTATTAAAAATATCTTTAATTATTCTAGGAAATATTATGAATGAATGAATGATGAAAGCTATAATTTCAGCATTGAACTCGAAGAATTTCTAGGTTGACTTGAGTTTCGATACCCAATTGAATTAATGCAGAAAATTGATATTATTAATAGAATAAAAAAGGTTTATAGAACATTTTGGACTGACTATGGATCAGACAAAACTTTAAATTATTCCTCAGAGATAGTCTAATTCTTTTTAGAAATAGTAAAAAAATCGCCGAACTGAATTCCTTTGAGCAGTTACAAATTTAGTTTTAGAATGGAAATACGCAATATATAATTTCTTACTGGGTACAAATTGAATTCATTGAGCAACATTTAAATGTTGTTATGTGTATACCGAATTGCCTATGCTTAAAACTAAATTAAAAATAAAAGAATAATATGTAAACTCAGTTGCGCATATTAATTTACATCTGAAATAATTTACAACAATATGTTTTTAATAAATTGTTATTTAATCAAAACTTAGTTTTTCCATCATTGGATTTTTATGTCAAACTATTAGACAACCGATTCTCCATAACAGTTCGAGTAGGACTTCCGCCGAGCGTAAAATCACAATAATTGAATGGAATAAATTACATGGACGAGCAATAAATATTATAAATGCGTGTACGCAATAAGAAATTTGAAATTACAGCTGTTTGTCATTGATCCTTAATTGTCGGTTTTGACCTGTAACTACTTTTTATTTTGTAACTTAAGAAGTAAGACAATAAATTCAAATAACCAAACGTGACCGAAAAATAATGTTATTTTATGTAACCCGAAAAGATTTTATCTCATGTTTGAAATAATTTTATTAACATAAAAAATAGAAACTGTAGAAAAATAAGAATTCATAATAAATATTTTAAAAACATTAAATTAAATTAAAAAAACTAAAATAATTCAATTACAGTTAATTACTTGATTTTATTAATGCAAATTAATGTTTATGTGGGTTTATGTGAATTTTTATCATTTTTAATTTTGGGTGATTTAATACATTTTAGATAGAGATTTTCTACTATTTAAATTAACGCTGGTTATTTAATAAATACATATTTTTTTAAAAGAAAGTGCATATGTAATATGTATATTACATGTCATCATTTTTTTGGTGTCCACATTTTCATAAATCTTTTTTTTTGCAAGATGCTACTAACCATTGCATAAACAAATGAATAATTATAAATACTGCAATTATCTGGTGGTAAATGTAAAATTTTACGAAACATCTTTACTGCAAGAAGGAAGCGTAGATTTAATTTAAAAAAAAAAAAATCTGTCATTTCAATTTTACGTGTTCACCGAAAAAAACAACTCGTATCATTCGCATTAGTAATTCAATCATCGAACTTGATTACAAATTCGCGTCCCGTATTATAAAATGCACCCATAACAATCAGATCCGTAATTCGATCGGCAATATTGATCGACCTCAACCCTCGAGTGAAAG
Organism: Aethina tumida; assembly: GCF_024364675.1. Lineage (NCBI taxonomy): Eukaryota > Metazoa > Arthropoda > Insecta > Coleoptera > Nitidulidae > Aethina > Aethina tumida. The sequence continues at coordinate 12,558,350 of NC_065437.1, read as the reverse complement.
TCGCGATAAAAGAACCCGCTAGGTGCGTGTTCTTCCCACTTGACCCGTGTGGGGGATCCACACACGCACGCGGACGCGCATCCCATTTTTCAGTAACTTTTTTTCGAGTTCGGACGTTTGAATTTTTACGGGCCACATGGATTTTTGTTTGGTGTCATCGAAGTGACGTGGGGACGGTGTGAAACAGTGAAACAAACAGAAAAAAGTAAGTACTTATGTTTAATTGTTTAATTTTAATGATGAATTTCAATATACAAATGGTTCATTTAAAATAAGTATGTTTCAAATATTTTTTGTAATTATTTCAGAATTCTTAAATTTTTTAATTTTTTGTGACTACTATTAACTAGATAATTATTATTGTGTTTTTATGCAGTAGTGGTTATTATTAACTTTCTTAAATTATAAATATTAGGTCCTTAATCTACTAATATTATTTTATACTTTTTTCTAAAAACTAATATATATATATATATATATATATATATATATATAAATCGACAATTTTTTTTTCTTATTTATACCGAAAATCTTGTTGGAAATGGTAAAAAAATTCTGTGAAAGTTACAGCACTTAATATTAATCGTAAATTTTAATTTCCCGTTTAAATAACACGGGAACGGTGTAGATTTTGAAATTTTTTAACTCTCGTTATAGATAATATTTCAAAATGATCAAAATAGATTTTTATAGAAAATTTAACGGTCTACAAAAAAAATGTCTTTTACAGTTTTTTGATATATTCATTTTTTCAAAAGTTATTTAACATTAAAGTTGGATTGATTTAAAATTTTAACATTTTTCTCATTTTCTGAAGCAACCATCAACTTTATGGGAAAATTTTATATAACATTTTTTGTAGAGAATTCAGTTTCCTACAATTTATCTCCGAAAAAGTTTTTGATATTTTTTACAAATCTTAAGTTATCTACAGAAAACTAAAAATTTTATTAAATAAATGTTATTTTTCTGTTTAAAATTAAGCATTTTATTTAAATAAATAGATTTTTACTAAAAAAATTGATTGTTTATTATAATCAAAGTAGTATATATCGTTACACTAACAGACTTTTACTACAATTTGGCAATTTTTTTCTGTATTCACTTATAACTAGCAATAAGTGTTTCACGAAAAATGAAGAGCAATTACAATACTTTCTTTTCTCTAAATGTTTTATTAATACAAGAAACGATTTAGCTATAAACTCTTATTAATCTTGTTTTCCCTGGTCTTGGGAAGGCTGAATTATAGTTTTTCTTATAACACATGATATATATACACTATCGCTCATATGTAGAGCAACTTGTAGGAATTTTCATTTTTCTAGATAAAAGTGTACGTTTAAATATACATAATATTGTCAGTTATGCAGTATGTTTGATAAAAACAATACATCAATATAATTGTTTATTAGTGGGTCTAGTTAGGTATTTATTAATATTTGAAAAATATTCAAGGGTCAAAAGTAGAGCAACTTTAAAATAAAACAACTTTACGTACATTTAGCCTTCTTTTATTTAGTATCTAGTAGCATATCCACTATTTTTAATAACAAAAGTTTTCCATTGGATTGAGTTCTGGGTTTTGTGCTGGCCCAGGCATGACATGTACTCTTTGAGAAGTGAACCATTCTTTAAATAACTTAGATGTATGTTTCGAATCGTTGTCGTGCTGGAAGGTTCACCTTAAACTGATGTTACCTTCGTCAAATGAAGGCATATGATTCTAGAGAATATTACGATAAACAAAACGATCCATTATCCTGTCTAACTTAACCAGTGGGCCCATGCCTAACCCAGAAAAACATAACAAACAAAACATCTCCTCCACCATGCTTCACAGTGGATTATTCAAATACTATGTTGTTTCTATTATTTTGTTCAGCAAAAATAAAAAACGTACGCAGTCCTTTAAAAAAAATAATATACTGTTTAGTGAACACAATAATAACAGAAACCATTTTAAGTTGACAATCTCATATTTTTAAAGCATTTTATTATATATATATATATATATATATATATATATATATATATATATATATATATATATATATATATATATGTATACTACTGTATATTATTCCCTTCACATTTTATACGACTTATTGTTAGATTTAATAGTTTATTATTATTTTAATTTTTTTGACCTTCGATTCTTTGTCACTTTCAAACACTTTTATCTCTTGTTTTTCTGTTTAATAATTTATATAATTAATGTTTTTCTTAATAGCATATTGCCAATTATTATGTCGATAGAAAAGGCGTAAAGTTTGAAGTAAAACAAGTCAAAAAGAAAGTTCAAACACTGAAATTTCAAACATGGACACGAATAAAAATTTCGTTTTAAATCTAATAAACTAATGTAAAATCTTGGAAATCTTCACCCTAGGCAATTTTCTACAAATTAGGAAATAATTAATTCAAATATAGGTTCCAACGAATACATAATGAAGCTCCAATTTAGATTAGACAGTTTTTACCATAAAATTCGGAAGTGAAACATATCAAACCTGTTAAGTTTCTTAATATCATTAAAATTATTTACACTGCAGTATAAACATAAACGTTTATCGTTTCCGCTCTTTGTGTGTACCTTCCAATCAACTATTTAAACAATTGCGAAATAATTAATATACGCATGTTTAATCATACAACAAATTAGGTAACGGTGAAAAAAAGTAAATTTTGTAATTTTAGAAACTGTTTGCTTTTTTTCTAATTAGTCGTCCCTCAATTTTTAGTTTTTCGTGATGTTCAGACGATGATCATCGAAAATGTTAATGCGGATCATCGTGGTTGCATTTATCTTAACAAATGTATTGGCAGAGAGAACCTCATTTCGCATGTTCAACTCACTGATCACCAGCATGGGAAAAGTAAGTAAAAATCTATATTTTTCATCTTAATGCATGTGTTTGTCGATGCGCCGTAACAAAACTACCGGCGTTACGTCACAACAATGTTTATAATATATTTTACCGTTTCCTCAACTCAACAAAAATGCTCTGAATTAATCTAGGATTTAATTGGCCCAAAATGCGACCATTCATTCATAATCCGTTGCACAAGAATTTAATTAAAACGACCGAATAATTTAACGTGTCCTTAAAAAATCTAAGAAACACTTAAAAAATCCGGTCACGAAAAATTTTACGTTACATAAGCGAAACAAAAGTGAAATCAAATTAGTATGTGGGCCTTTGTGTCGATCGATATTTTACACACATATCATGGTTCATTAGTGAAAATTAATTTATTCACTTGCCTTACTACGAAAATATACGAGAAAACTATTTTCTATACCCCCTACGTTTCTATGTTAAATAATTACCAAATGCCTTAATTTGATAACAGAACAGAATAGGAGACTTCACGATAAAATACCCGAACCCCGACGAGGTGGACGTCAGAAGACAGAGACCCATTCCCAAATCGTTGCCATTTCCATGTGCCAATATAACTCTATCGGGCTTGGGAAGATCGCGGAGGAGGCCCACAAGTGTCCACGAGCTAAGACCAGGTGACATCGACGTGGTGGGCGCCATGGGCGACTCCCTGATCGCCGGCAGCGGCGCCTTAGAAGAATGGGCTCTCGGGACCATGATTGAATATCGAGGGGTCTCTTGGTGCGCAGGTAACTCATTCAATGATAAGACGTGGTGATTACAAAATAGTTACATAATTCGATTAAATGTCAAGTCTAATTTGACCATAAATAGTCAATTGTAAACTAAGCTACCTGTTACAAATAATGAATCGATTGTTTATTCAAGTTGTTGTGACCTCTAATTGTGTTTGTGTCTTGCATGTTGTAATTGCGGTTTTACGTAGATAAGTCTTGTAACGTTGTTTGTTAAATTGTCTTTTTGTAATTAAATCCGACGTCGGAATGTTACGTGATTATATTGTATTTTTGCAATTTGAAGAAAAAATTGTGTAGGCGTACTAAAACTTTTATCTCCCTTTTATTACTCGGTGCGGTTGACAATAAATTTGTGTTAGGTGGCCAAGGAACTTGGAGGGAATTCCTGACACTACCGAACATTCTGAAGGAATTCAACCCCAAACTGCGAGGTTACTCGACGGGCACGGGAGAATTCCTTTCATCCAGTAGTCAGTTGAACGTGGCATTTCCTGTAGCTGCGGACGCTGACGCTCTTCGCCAAGCTAAAATATTGGTCAACAAGATAAAGCGGGATCCTTCAATCGATTTCCTCAACGACTGGAAGATGATCACTGTGTTCTTCGGCGCGAACGACATCTGTTCCGGCCAATGTTTCAACAAAGTCGAGGCTTCCGGACGCAGCCACGTTCGAAAACTGTCGTTGGCTTTAGATTATCTACAGAGGAACTTGCCTAGGACTTTCGTCAACTTAATTCCAGTTTTAGGTATGATCGAAATAATGCCGCCTCTTGTAAATTAACTTGTAATCTTGCAGACGTGACCGTGAGCGTCAGAATAAAGAGAACAATGATGTGTAGATTCCTCCACACGCTGTTTTGCGCCTGTTTCCACCATCAGGGCGGAACGGAATGGGATACCATAACGCAACTTACCAAAGAATATCAGAGGGCGGAAGAGGAGTTGGTTTTGAGTGGACGTTACGATAAAAAAGACGATTTCACGGTTGTCCTGCAGCCGTTCATGAAGCTGTTCAACGCGCCCAGCGACCCGCTCCGCAGAAATGAAGAAGTGATCGATATTTCGTATATTACGCACGATTGTTTCCATTTCTCGCAAAAGGGTCACGCATTAGGTATGGATACATTGATACGTAATTTAAATGGTTGATACAATATATCGGTTGTAGGTGCAAATTTGCTTTGGAACAACTTGTTGCAGCCAGTGGGTAGGAAAAGTACAAAAAGACTGAACTACATTATGCAGAAATTTGAATGTCCGAAAGAAAATTCACCGTTTTTGTTCACGAACAAAAATTCAAAAGTATTTTTAGCTACTGGTTACCAATAATGAACTTTATAATGTTCGTTTATAAAAAATCTTATTTTAATTGATTTTGTCAAACAAATTAAAAAAAAAAATAAATTTTAAAGTTTAATAAATTATTTGCTGTATTTAAAGAGATTTTTTTAAAATATCTAATATATTCAAAGTATTCATATACTAAAATATATTAAAATTTAAATGTAATCAAATTGTATATTTTTGTTAAGAACACAAAATATACAATTTTAAATTTGCCACTAAATATTATTTCCAATTTAAATTGAAAATTATATTGAAATAATATAATAATTACATATACATTGATTAGGACTCTTTTATCTCTTTTATTCAAAAATCTTAGTTTTTATAGAAGTGTGTGAATAAAATGAATATAAATAACATCTTAAATTTTACTACCCCTATTTCGGTTACTATTAACTTTCGAAGACGTTTAATAATTTAAAATATTTTATTCATGAGTTAAGAGAGACCATGTGCACATATGTGTAGTCTTTTTTAACGGTACTCTGTAAATCACAGAATACCACGATGATGGTTAGATGGGTTGCCTAACACACATATCTTTTTAAAGTGTAGTAAAGTAGTGTCATCTGTGTGTTAGAGACGTAACTAACACTAGAATATATAAAAATATAAATATTTACATTAACCTCAAATAAACCAACCGTTTTTAAAACATTGAAATAAACATTAAGAGACAAAATGAGTGAAATAATAAATTTGGACGATGAATCCAGTGAAGATACAATTATATTTGATAACAATAAATCACAGGAAGATGAAATTGAACGTATCTTGAAAAAATATTCGAAGATCCAACAACCGTGTGAATTTAAAAAAACACCTTTAGATTTTAGTCTACATGATTTAATTAACGACAACGGTTCAAAAAATGAAAAAGTCACCGAAAAGTATTCAAAAGTTGCAGGCCCAAGTGGAATAAGCAATTTTTATTCACTTTCAGATGATGATGATGATGATTTAATGAATGTACCAAAAGAAATTTGCCAATTAGATGATGTTGATACAAAACTTAAACAAAAAGCAGCAAAGCGAGTTAAAATAACGTGTGATAAGGAAACGAAAATTCATGCAGCAGAAATACAAAAATTGAGAAGGGAAGAGAAAAAAGAGAAACTAGCAAGAGAAAAAGCTATGAAAAATGCTTTACAAGTTGTTGAAAAAAGTATAAAACCAGATGAATGTATGAAGGTATTTAGTTTTTACTTCTGTTACACACAATGTTATTATTATCATTTTAGTTTATTACTGTAAATGTTGATTATGGAATTTTTGAAAAAGACTTTGGTCCAATAGTGAGAGAAACATTAGAAAAAAGCACCATGTCTTACAAATCAAAATCACAAATTATACCAAACACAATCACTTGGACTAGATCAGTGCAAACTTTAGTGAATGAGGTTCATATATTTCTAAAGATTGTGGTTAACATTTTACTAATCTCTATAATTACAGGAACTCACTTCAGTACAGCAGGATGAAAAACATGCATTAATTTTGATGGAGTGCGATGATTTTATTAATCACATTGAAGAAAATAATTTAAAACAACATATACAATCGATTTATACAATCAATGGCTTACAACAGTTATCTTTGGGTGTTTTTGGATTGGAAAAATATTACAAAACATTAAAAACTAGAGAGAAGAGAAATTTTCAAGTGGAAATGCGACAAAAGACCACCTTTAGCAGAGACGAAGGTGTCTCCAAAGCTAAAATTGAATATGCCCTTACTGAATTACAAATAATGTGTAAGTGTTATTTCAGATCTTTAGACAGCTATGAAGACGTTTCAATGTTTCTTATGGAGTGTACGAAATCTGTCGCTCAAATTCCTTACAAGTAGGTTTTTAATTCATATAAATTTAGGAAACAATGGGCATATATACATGGTGGAGTTGATTAGGCGATTCTCATGTACTTCATTTCAGACTGAAAAAACAAGAAAAATACGACAACGAAACCGAATATTTCGCTGGGGATAATAAAGACTGTGTCCAAGTAGACAAAAACGGCAATGGCTTGTCGAGATTGTGGACGCAAATGTTGACGATGTTTCCACTGGCCAGGCTTGAAACTGCCGAAGCTATTACTGCTGTTTATCCAAATCCTCGCTCATTAATTGAGGTATATTCAGTTAGGTTTTATTAAATTTTATTTCAAAAGATTAATTTTAGGATTACGCCCAGTGCGATGAGGAAACAGGCGAGCAGTTGTTGCAGGAATTGAGGGTTAGAAGGGCGGCAGGTCTCAATAGTACCGTTCGAAAAATAGGTCCCGAAATGAGCAGGAAATTGTTTAATTTTTTTACGGCGCGAGACAATATTATGTTATAATCAGTTAACAATTTTAATCGTGTCTTTATTATGTGTATACCCTTTTTATGTAGTCTTTTTAAAATGAACATATTTTTATTATTTTTTTTATAAAACTTCTACTTTTTATATATATATATACCTACTGTACACAGTGTTTTATTTAAATGTATTTGAAACCCAAACTTTTATTAAGAGGATGATGAATATACTTTTACCACCTGATCTTGTTCTATTGTATATGTTTTTATCACTTTATAATATCAATTGATTCGAGCCACAGAAAATGTAAGTAAAAGTTCAGGTAAAGCTTTTTGTCTAAAATGGATAGAAATCTATTACAATATAAAGCCAAAAATAAACTTACATATTTAATCTCTGGTATGTAAAAGATCCTGTAATAAACCTAAATATAAATAAACATACACAACAATTTTAAATTATAAACTCTTATAAACACCTATTAAATAAATTTGTATTACCAACTTAACAAAAATTATATTTTTAAATAAAATAATTCGATTTCAATGAGTAAAACAAACATTTTTAAAATATTTTAACGTAAAATGTGACTTATATTTAAAATAGGGTGAAAAAATTGCATAAACCGTCGATAACAGATTGACCTAGTTCACCCGTAAATAGTGGAAGGGGACAAAAACCAAAGATGGCCGCGGTCGACGGCGCGATGAACGGTCGATTGTTTTCAAATTTTTGTTTACAGTAACGGAGACGCAATTTTAAAAACAATCCAGTACGACACGTGAAAATCCGCTTGCACAGTGAAAATGATTACCAACATTATTTCCCGCTTGGTCATGTAAGTTAACCCCCATTCATTATTTATCTGTTTTTTTTTCACCCCCATTGAATAAATTGAACGGCTTATTTGACAGGGACAAACTTGAAACTGTCTAATCGAATTTTTTATATTCAATTAATAAAAGCAGTTCAAAATTCGTTTATAGTTGTGGGAAAAAATCAATAGCTGCGATCAGCTGTTCGCCATAATATTGCTAGCAACCCAGACAAAGATCTTGTGGTGAAACATGAATCATGGTTTAAAATGTTGTTGCAATTTCCTAATTGGGCAAAACCTTGATTGTGGCCTTATTTAAAACGCATTTTGCAATGATTTTTCGACGAGACGGTGAGTTTTTTTAATTGAAGGCCACGTGCTGAACGTTCGTTATTGGCAATTGATATTAATTTGATTAGAGGACAATGCGTTGAATTTATTGATAAAAGAGTATCAAATGTTGTCACATCATAGAACATGTTTGTTTTGTTACTGGTTGTGATAAATCACAAAGAAAAATAATTTTTCTACTAGATTTAAATACAATATTTATAAATTATGTTTATTTGTTGAAAACATCGTATTTTCTAATTAGAATGTATAAAATTAACAATAAAAATTAAAAGTAAACTTCCTTTACATAATTTGAACTATCGATTGCAACTTAAGTTTAAAGTTAAACCGTCAGTTAATGAGTTGATTTGTGAATTATTTAAATCAATATTGATCTATCAAATACTAAGTGACAATTATTTGTTCAATTGGAAATCGTAGTTCATAAAATGTTCAGTCGATTTAGGTGTCACTTCTTAAGATACGTCTGTATTTTACGTGAAACCCACACGTTCGACAAAACGAATTAGTCCCACATGATGTCATTGACTTTGACCATGATACCATAACGTATCGTTGAAACTTTATAATCTTTTACAGGTTTTTAATGTGCACATTTGGCATTTTAACATTTATGGAAATGAATTTGGAATATGTGTTTAAAAGGAGATTTATACGTTATATTTAAAATTGAATTAGTGGATAACAATTTGACTGAAACATATGCATGTTTTTGTACTGGTTTTCAGTTTGGTGTTCGGTCTTGTGCATTTATTATTAGAATTGAACGTTGCTGTTTTATTGGCACTACAACACTTTGCATAATGATGTAATTTTATAAAAATATCTATCCATCTACCATGCAGTAATCTAATCTAATCATAAAAATAAATTTATTATATAAATAAATATAATACAGATAATGTGTTTTTGTGTATACCTAATTAAAATGTATAGCAAATAATAGAACAATGAGATTTTATAAATAAGTTGTGTCTATTATAAACGATTATCCATGAATTTAGTTGAAATAGTCCATTTTATTTATGACAAAAGTAACAATTAACATTTTAATAAGTAATTTATTAATTATATATTTGAAAGAACCGCGTCGAGACGTCGCGACGCTGCGTCTAAAAATAGTTTTCAACTGGCATTTAGGTCCAGATTATCTTTTGTGTAAAACGGCATTGAAAAATGTCCCAAAGGGAGAAACCGATGATTAGATTCACGATCTACTGGAACGGGCAAGTGATCGTAATCTATTTGTGAGAGAAATGATATTTGGAAAACATGTACAGGATCATACGGTAATTTGAGGTTGCTTGTAGTAATCTGCGATTTTATATTCACAGTAGTGGCTATTGTTATAGCAACTTTTTAAAGCACTAAATATTATGGCCCTAGCTATTTTATTTATTGTGAACTGTTAAAATAACATTAATTTATTAATGTTGTTTTATACTTGGTTATATTTATTTTTCTGAAATGTAGCAACATTAATTTTTAAAGGATTTTTTTTGGCTAAATAAGTAATGTTTAACTTTAATGCTTTGTGTAATATCCTATTTTCAGTACAATTACAGCACATCTCTGAGGCACAGACTCAGCCAATTTCCCAATAATTGACATGCCTATATTCTTTCAAACTTCTTGAACTGCTGTGAATAGTTCGTTTGAATTTGTATAATAATATGTAGAATTTGGTTATCAACATGTTCCCACATTTTTCTTTAGGGTAACTTGGAAATTACGTCAGCCAGTTCTGTGATCCTGAGCAAATCGGAATTAGGCCTCCAAATTCTTAATAGAAAGCAGGATCTCTAAACAAATAAACATCCACCTGCTACTTCTTCTTACAGACCTTAAACTAAATTTCAGCAATTCCCATTTCCTCCAGGTTGGCTTTAATTTGAATTGACGATAAGATTAGTTGGTCAGCTGCATAGTGGACACAACAATAACAGAAACATCAATAAACATTACATATACTAGGATCCAATGTAGTGCAGTTTATATTTTCAATTAATTTCATTCATTTGAATAAGTTGCTGGAAACTATTGTAACATATAATCGTTGACACTATTTTCTTACTTAATTTGCTTATTTTTATATAAAAAAGTGTGAAATGAACACATGTACTTTTTCAATGAGTTACTTGAACTTTGTTATACAATAAAACAAGTTTAGTCAAGACGAATAGGTTTGACATGTCGCAAAAGTAAATAACAGTTAAGGTGTACGCGGTGCACGGTGTTTGGATTACGTTCCGGAAGCGCTTCCAAATTGTTTGCCCATAAACAGGATGTGTGTCGTAAAGTCGATTGTTCGACTGTTGCAGTGCAACAATGAAACAGGACAAGAACAACTAATATGTTAATGTTGATGCGTCTATATTTCTAATGAATTTTCACTTGGTCACGATGGTCTTAAACACATTTCGAAAGTCTAAATTTATCTTAAAGTGAGCATTAAACTAATTAAATCGTCTATTTAAATATGAATGTGGCGATATTCGAGTTATTTTACCACTTCCGCACTGGACACAATTATAGCTTGCGGTCGCGTTCGCGTTGTTCTTCAGTCGACGTCGAAGGAGTGCCGCAGGTGTACGCGTTCGTCGTCCGCTCCCTCTGTTTCGTTACGGAAAATGGATGTGGAGCGCTCGGCCGTTTTGTTGAAGTGCGTTTTGAACGCGGACCGCGTAGGTGTAGGGAAACCTTCCGTTTTCCATCTGGGAGCCGTCGCCACTTTGGTTGTTGTGGCCGCCTGTCACAAAACTCTTTTGTATCCGCTCTTCAGGTTCGTTTAATTCCTCGTTGTATTAATTACTTATGATTTCCTGAATAAAATTTCCTTTATTGAGTTAATAGCTTCCTAACGTAGAATTATGTTTGAACGTGTTTACGATGACTAATTTAAAATACTGGTTTCAAAATCTACTTTGATACTTGCAATTAATTCGTAATCAAATTAATAAGCGTGTACAACTGTTGTCGCACTGAGAATATTGTCTATTCTTTCGATTTTGATGGGAATCAAACGTGTAAACAGTTTACGCCCCCGCATCCAAAAACATTAACTGGATAATTACAGTTTTATGGGCTATAACTATGTGTAAACTAAACCGGCTGCAATAATTTGTCTAGTGCATTTTTCACGCCTGTTTTACATGTCGAAACTGTGACTAAAATCGTTTTTATTGTTCACAACCAAGTGTCACGGTCTGTTTAGCGTTGACGGACAAAAGTGATTATTAATTTACAAATTAAAAATTCAAATTCTAAATCAGATAATTTATTTTGTCATGATGTCATCGATTTATCAATTGTGATGTTTTACTCTACGATGTATTTCATTTTCAGATTGGTTTTTGGCACCTTATATCCTGCTTATGCTTCTTACAAAGCTGTTCGCACGAAAAACGTCAAAGAATACGTGAGTATCTTCGTTTTTACTAATGTTTATAAATTTAACAACGTTTCGTACAATGATTCATTCAGGTGAACAACCTGGAATTGCTGAGCTAATTTAACAATGGTTCTTAATGAATTTAGAGACTAATTGGTTGCAATTAATTTAAATTGTTGAAATTTAAACATCAAATATAATAAAACACCTTAAAAAAAGGGGGACGATGTATTAGAATTATCTGTAATTACCCTAATTTTAATTAATAATATAACATGGAATAAAGAAAGACCTTTAATTTAAGGTATTAAGAAACCACCCTTTCCATTAAAAATTAGACGTTTATGGAGAACGATATAAGATACTGATTTGAAATTTTTATGGTTACCTTTCGACCAGTTACACCATCAATCTGTCAAAATTTTTGGAAAAAAACTATTAGGTATACATATAGGACATGGTATAACTATTTTGTGTGCAACTACCTATAGAATGTAAAACAAAGTTAATATTATTTCAGAAAAAACCGGAAATTAAATTTTGTTCAAAATAAATTAAAAAAGTAGTTCAATTCAAGTTATAATTGTTATAAAAATTTCAAATCACTAACTTTCCCCGTTATTCATAAATTTCTAACAAATAAATTAAGTGAATACACTATAGATTAGGAATAGATAGGAATCAGATATTTTTATTAGACATACACTATCGCTCATATGTAGAGCAACTTTTCATTTGTCTTGTCTAAAAGTTTACGTTTAAATATCAATATTATTGTTAGTTATGCAGTATGTCTGATAAAACCAATACATCAATATAATTGTTTATTAGTGGGTTTAGTTAAGTATTTATTAATATTTGAAAAATATTCAAGGGTCAAAAGTTGAGCAATTTTAAAATAAAACAACCTTACATACATTTAGGTTTCTTTTATTTAGTATCTAGTAGTATATCCATTATTTTTAATAACTTTTAAAGACTTTTTCTTTATTGATTTTAGTCGCTTTTCAATATAATCATTCGAAATTTCTTTCGAGTGATTTTGAACTTCTTCGTAGAGTTCTTTCATATTTGACAGTTTTTTTGCAGGGATTTTCCGTTCAATTTCTTTTCAAAAGTTTTCCATTGGATTGAGGTCTGGGTTTTGTGCTGGCCAAGGCATGACACGTCCTCTTTGAGAGGCGAACCATTCTTTAACTAACTTAAACGTATGTTTCGGATCGTTGTCGTGCTGGAAGGTTCACCTTAAACTGATGTTACCTTCGTCAAATGAAAGCGTATGATTCTAGAGAATGTCACGATAAACAAAACGATCCATTATTCCGTTTAACTTAACTAGTGGGCTCATGCCAAACCCAGAAAAACTTACTAAACCATAACGTGTCCTCCATCATGCTTCACAGTGCGTTTAGTGTACTTGGGATTATACTTTTCATTAATTGGTCCTCTCGCCAATAAAATATCAACAGATTTGAATAATTGGAGCCGACATTCATCGGAAAACAAAATAGTTTTCCATTTTCCAGTTCACATGTTCTCTTGCAAATAGTAGTTTCGCAGCTCTTTAGTTTGCAGAAATGAAGAGCTTCTTTGTTGGTTATCTACCTTAGAGACCAGCTCTTTTTAGTCTTCGTTTTATGGTACTCACCAACATACTGAGTTCGTTTATTTTTTGATTTATGCGAAATGTGCGCGAACAACAAGCGTTTTTGTTTTCCTGTCCACAGCTCTGTTAGTTTTGCGTTTTCTACCACTTTTTGGAACTCCTTTCAGTGTATTCCTTCTGTTAAAATTGGAAATAGTCCTTGAAATAATCGAATTGTTTAAATTTAAATCTACTGCAATTTTACTCTGTTTTTCACCATTTCGGACCTTTTCTACAATTTGTTTAATTTGTATCGTTAAATGAACACTTTTAGGCATTTTTATCTTTAAGGAACGATGTCGGGTACAGAAATAAATTATAAAATCAATTGTATTGAATATAGAGTTTGGTTGCTTTACTTATGAACCCTGTCCGAATAAAATGTTGTATGAAAACTACGTAAATAAAAATATCCGTATATAAATTGAGGTACGAAATGTTCGTTGTTCGTTGAAACCTGAAAAAAAATATATTTTGCAATTGTTAAAATTAAACTATTAAAAATTGTTGATTCAAGAGATTCAATTCAAACAGCATTAAGAATTTCACAGTCAACGACGACAAATTAAACTAAAACTAAACCATGTGTATGTTTATACAGAAGAGTCAACGCATCTTTAAATATGCAGCGATAAAGAGCCCCGATTCGCCTCCAACTAATTTTAGAAGGGCAATTCCTTGTCGTACATTGACTATTTTCGTTTCTGGTACGAAACTTTACCGAAATTAACTAACGTACAGGAAACGATCTAAAATTAGCTTATTTTATTTTCACACCATTTTTTCGTTTTGATATTATTTTTCTTTGTAGGTAAAATGGATGATGTACTGGATAGTTTTTGCTATTTTCACATGCATTGAAACCTTCACTGACGTGTTTCTAAGTTGGTAAGTTGTCGTTAACAACTTTCAATGGGTTCTTTTAAAACTTTTAGACATGCAACTGGTTTAATTATGCACAATATATCGATTATTTTCCAGGTTTCCGTTCTACTATGAGATCAAAATTATGCTGGTTATTTGGCTGTTATCGCCTGCTACCAAAGGCTCCAGCTTCCTATACAGGAAATTCGTGCATCCATTGCTCAGCAGCAGAGAACAAGTATGCTTTATAGTGTCCATTATAAATCGTAGTAGTTTATTAATAATTCTTTACAACGCAGGAAATTGATGAATACATTTCGAAGGCCAAAGAGCAAAGCTACAAACAAGTCTTGGATCTGGGATCAAAGGGAATGACTGCTTTAATGCAGACTGCAATTAAGGTGACCGTTGTTAACGCAAAAACAATTCTTGATTGTTGTGTTTTAATTATTTAAGTAGTTGCTTGTTTTTTGCACATAAAATACTTTCAAACTTAAGGGAGACGGTCTCAAAGTTTTCAATTTTTGTATAATGTATATATTTTAAATAATTTTAATAGATGAAACAAAAATTGACAATTTAACAACTATTTAAATTAAACAGATACTTAAAAATATTAATATATTGAATCGTTTAATAATTTTAAAGAACTACTTTTGAAAAAAAAATAGTTAAAATTAACTACACAGTTAAATTTAACTACATTTACCATATTAACACCTTACTAAATATTTATTTTTTTAATTTTTTCCGACGCTTGGCAAATTTTGACTCGCACACAGACCATAACAACTTCGATGCCCGCTTCTAATATTATGCGCCAATCGCACTCTAACCCGGCGCTGAGCTCGTCGCAGTCCTCGGACGAACCGGACCTGTCGGAAACGCTTGTCAAACGCTCGGTCACGCTTCCGGATATGAATTTCGAAACGGAAGAACAACCTGAGGAGGTGCCGAAGAAGAAGGCCATACCCAAAAGGGTTCGGGGACGCTCCGGAACCAGGAAGAGCGCCAGGAAAAACGTCAAGACTGAAATAGAATCCAGCGACTGATTATTTTAAATTCCCGATCGTGTATTGTATGTGTGTATATGTGTTTGAAGGGATAGGAGGTTTTACGCAACGTGTGCCTGGTGCCATGAAATTATTGAGGCTGTGTTCGAGTCGAAAACTTCCCAGGAAAATAGTCCCACAATTTTTATATGATTTTGCTGTAGGATTTTATTTAGTTTTAATAAACCTTTTATATTTCGTTCTGTGCTTTGTTATTTTACCTTTGGTTTAACATCTTAACACCTATAACAAACACTACTTTTAACCAGTTTTCATGTTCAGCAATGCACTGCATGGCTTTGTGCTAACACTAGGAAACAGTAAGTATGCAATTCGATAATTAATTTTAACCAATCATAAAAAAATTATGTGTGTAAATGTTTTTATCATTACTCAGGGTGGTGGAGGAATAGTAAACCACCTGCGTAAGAGCTACAGTCTGGGTGACTTGAGCGATCCCGGTTTAACGGAAGGCCAAGACGAACGCGACGTTATAATTACGGATCCAAGATTGAGGCGAAGACGTGTCAGTCCTCACAGATCGAGCTCTACCAGCTCAGCCCACATCTATTTTTCAGAAGTGGACGTCAGAGCGGATAAGATTACTCACGTTCAATCCACCGAAGACATCAGGTAAATAGTACATCGATTGCTGTGCTAGTTGATGGTTAATTGGTTTATTTGTAGTTCGTCTGGATATTCAAGTGGAGAGGGACTGACGAAACTCCAAGCCAGAGAAGGTTTAACAAGAACCGGATCTTTGACTAGATCACGCACTGGAAGAACCACCAGGTCGACAGTTCCTAAGAAAACTACAGGCGTGGCTAGTGATGTAAGTATTAATTGTTAAAGCATCTCATATTTAATAATGATATTGACTGAAAGGAGAGCGATGAGAACGAGGTGTTCGACACGAACATAATATTCTTGAACGACAAGGTGAAGGCGATCGATCGCCTGACGGACGAGAAATCGGAGTCATCAAGTGAGGAGTTTGGGGATGCGTTAGACACGATGCACGGTAACCGACCAACATTAACCGCACCCGAACTAACACGAGATGCATGCGAGAAGAGAGGCGGACGATACAATAAACGGGCGGCGCCGGTGCCGCCCATCAAGGCGACGCTGGTCCTGACACCGGGAGTGGTGAAGAACGTTGGCGTCGACTCATGTAAGGAGGTTTTCGTGCAATCGCCAAAAACGAAACGTAGATCGAGCAACTCGTCGGGTTCGTCGTCGAAACGAAAGAATCGATTTTCTATGTTGCTCAAGTTGCCGAAAAAAATTGGTCTTTGGCCAAGCCTGGCCGATTCGAAACATTCGAAAAGTGCCGGTGATTTGCCGACCGTTGACTCGTCGTCAACTAGTAGAACTAGTCCGTGTGGCAGTCGTTTGTCAATTAAAAGTCTGACGGAGTCTCCTTTGTCTCACAGAAGGCTCAAAATCGTGCGGAAGCTCCTCGATGAAGATGACGATTGATACTAATCTTACACTCCTAGAAATCTTCTTTTTATCAGGCATGGACTGTGTTCTGTGTGTCACTTATGCGGCAATGCTTTTTCAGTACTGTTTTATTGATTTTTCCATTTATATCAACTGAATGAATAATCTAACGAGTTGTATTTATTTTTGCTAACAGCATAAAATTAATATTTTTTATAAAGTCTTTTCTAAACGGTTAACGCCTGTGTTTTGGTCTAACACATTTTAATGTTTTACTGTCAATTATTCTTGATTTGTTATTTCTTTTTTAGGACACTACCAGTGCTACTTTGCCAAGAGCCAAGAAGACAACCAAAAAGAAAACAATATGAGGGTCATTGTTTAGTAAAAATGTGATGTTACGATTTATTTATTAGCCAATTTATTATATAAGACGCGTTTTCGTGTTCGATTTTTATAATGTCTTTTAGACAGAGTGTTTTATTTATGTTGTAAAGCTCAAATCTCAATTATGTTACCATTGTAATTATCGATGTATGAGTTTTCATGTGTTTTTTTTTAACTATTTAATTGTGATAATTTATTAGGAATAAATGGACTATTACTATTGGCCTTGATTCAATTTATTGATACAAATTAAATGTGTTTTAGAATAAACAATCAAGAAAGTTGAAATATAGTTCACAGAACTTTATTAATTTATATCAAATCGTCATTCATAGTCAATTGCAACAACACACTTCATCTTAAATCTAAGGCTTCCACAGTCTAACTAGACCATCCTCGCTATACGAACACAATAAATTCTGGTGGGGGTGATGGGCTATACCAATAACATCTTTTTCATGTATCTGTGAAAAAAAATGTGATTATTGTGTTTGTTAGTTGTAAAATCTCTTAACAATTACATTTAAAGTCCTTTCCAGCTTTCCTGAGTTCGTCGAAAAACAATACAGAACGTAATCTTCACCGACGCAGTAAATCCAATCTCCTCTGGGCGAAACTGTTGAACAAACGAAATCACCCCCTTCACGTTTCCCACTTGAAAACGATCGCACCACCTAAAAAATTGCCTTTAAAGTTACCATGTCATTTAACGAGAATATTACTTACTTGTCCTTGCATGTTAATAATCATCACAGTATTACTTCTGTTACATACAACAAAGTGCTCATTGTTTTTCATAAAGTTATGTATATTATTTACTGCTGTGTCCCCGGAACTCAACGATTTAAATGTGTTTATGCACTCTGTTGTTTTAATACTCCACATCTTAACTGTGCCATCAGAAGACGCACTAAAAAACTCAGTCATACAATTTTACTAAACGATTTGCTCAATGCTAAGTTATACCTTAGGATATTGTGACCGTCTTGTGTGAAAATAACTTCGTTTACAAAGGATGTATGACCCCTAAACTCCTTTAATGTTTTACCAGACTTCAGTCCGTGAATTCGGATCGAATGATCGAACGATGCACTCAAAACTTGACTGTTGTCTCTTGAAAATTGTAGACAAGTGATGCCTTTGGAGTGCGCCTTCTCAATTTTACGTAAGCATTGACCCGAACTTATTCTCCACACCTAAATAAAAAAATTAAATTAAAATAATTGAGTATGTATACCAAAGAAGTGATAAACAGAAGATAGAAAATAAAACTCCTATTTGAATAATTACTTTGACTCGTCCAGCTTGAGAACCGGTGACCAACATCTCGGAATCCCTTGAAAATGCCATACACAAAACCGCGTGCTCCATCACCATGAAGTTTTCCTGTGCTTGATACTTCAAATCTTTTCTGATTTTGCCGGTCGTAAAGTTCCACACTTCGATTATACCATCCACACTTCCAGTTACTAAATATTGACCATCTGGCGAAAACCTGGCGCATTCTACGTGGGACTTCTGACCGAACTTTATCTGTTTCGCCATTTGGGTAGGGAAATGTTCATCCTCCTGTTCACGAACGGCAGCTTTTCCACGGAATAAATCGATTGTTGTTCCAGGTGGTAACAAACCTATTTATTCAAATAATTTTATATTATTAGCTATTAGTATTATTTCATTAAATATTTTTACCTTGATGTTGTTGCCATTTTAAAGCTTGCCCCAATAAAGCCAATAATCTGGAAGATGGCACAACAGAAACTTCTCCAGATAAAGCGTGAGCGATCGCAGTTCTTCTTTTCTCTTTGCTGCTGCCATCAGGGTAGGCCTCTCTTGGATCGAAATATGATCTTGCCAACAAATTTTCCAAATGAATGTATCTCTCAGGCTCATTCTGTTTCATCATTATCATGGGATCTGTTTGTCTCAATAGGGATCTGGCTGCTCCCAATTCTCTCAGTTCTATTAGTTCTAGAACGATCTAAACAATTTTATTACATTAATAATTCAATAAAATGTGGGACTAAAATACCTGTTCATATAAGTCTATAAGTTTTTTGTCAGGCAACTTTAAAGACTGTATTGCTTTTAAAACTGTGTCCCAATGACCATTATTAATATCAGCACAAAAACCATCTACACTGTCTACTGTGTTCAATGTGACGCCTGTCTCTTCCTAAAGTACCAAAAGTTTAATAAAAAGCAATGAGGATTTGATTGAAATTTACCTGTAGAGTGTGTAATGTTCTAAATAAATTCGATTCTTTTAAATATTGTTGAATAAGTCTGATAACACTGAAAAATAATAATAATAATAATAATAAACTAACATGTTTTGAGGTTAGGACACAACTTACTCAGCGGATTCAATTTCTATGGACATTTTGCGTTATAGTTTATAAACTATAAAAACAGAACTTTGTCAAAGATTCACAAAATCACGTTTCAAAAACACAAATTAATTGAAAAATTGAAATAAACAATTTTTGACACCAGAAACAACTATAAAGTTAGCCACAAACACAGGATCACAAATATTTTAAGATATTTTACAATGCCTATTATAAAATAAAAAGTACATATATTATAAAATAAATTATTGACAATTAATAATAATAATAATAATAATAATAATAATAATAATAATAATCCTACTGTTTAAGTAGATACATAGACTAAAGAAACAAACAGCGACGTTGTCACTTTTATATTTTCTTGGTTTTTGGTTTATTAAAACTTGCATTCGACTTAATTTAAATTTATTGTCAATATAAATTTAAACAACAACTAGAATTGAATTTATTACATTTATTTAAATTGTTTAATATTTATGTTAATTATTTCTTATATTTACATCTCTATGTAAACTGAGTTGCCTATATATAGCAGTAGTGATTATTTTGCAGCTATATAAAAAACATTTATTATTATAACCACAATTATTTTATCTAATATGTTTAGTTGCTCTAATATTTTTAACGAAACGTTGGTAAGGGATACTAAATAACTAGATTAGTTTTGGCACTTAAATTTGAGTTTTGTAAATTTTAATTAGGTTTAACGTGATATAGAAATACAAAAGCTTGATTATTTGTTTAATAAAGCATATTTGCTTTTAGCTTCTTAATAATTTAATTACAATGATAATTTCACTTTTAATCACAAATATATATCGAAGTGCCCAAATTTGTTTTATATGATTTATTCTAATTATGTATTAATAGAAGTAAAATTGATATTAAACTACTTCAATGTAAGCAAATATATTGTTTACTAAAACACTTTTGGAAACAAACTAATTTTTTATTAATTTTAAAATGTTTTGTTGCTTTCCTGCTTCTTATACTCCTTCTTCTCGCTGGATTTATTCGATTTGCTCCTTAAAGTTTCACAGCTTTCTCCTTTTTTTACCATGTTGTAAGCTACTTCTTCTCCTTCTTCTGTGGACTTTCCACTGGTGCTGTCCTTTTCCGAATGATTATAAACGACCGGTTTCACCATGCCGGAAAACCTGAAGTAGAACTTCAACTCTTTAACCAAAGCTGTTTTAAATGGTGTATGTGTTTTGACGCATTCCTTGGCTACATAGAAAAGGAATTCAACTATCACAATTAAACAGGCCAAAATTGTTCCTCCAATGGACACCCAGAAGACACCCTCCACGTTCTTTAAATTCAGAGGAGTGGCTTCGTTGTTGTCATCTTCACCCTGTCATAAAGAATTAAAAAAATAGTTTGAGGAAGGGAAAGAAATATTTAAGGATTAATTACTTCACATTGTCCTCCTCCTCTTCTTTCTTCCCACCATTTCCTTTTCAGTTCCGTTAATTTTCCAGTTTCTTGAAGCTTTAATATTGCTTTACTCAATGGATTTCTATATGGAGAATCTAAAAGGTAATCATAATAAAATAAAATACCATCACTGTGACGTAATAGAATTTACTCTTTTTCATTGCGATACCGTAGCCTTTTTCATCCAATAAGTCACCAACGCGATTCAAGTCGCATTTTCTTTGAGTCTCATACTCGATAGAGACAGATTCCATGAAAAATGCATAATTTTCTTCTAGCGCTTTCAATACTCCGTCGCTGTTTTCGGGTACCATAACTTCGTCCTTGTGTTCATCCATATAGGCGTAAATTTGCTTGAAAAGTTCGTTGTTGGTGTTTTCTTTGAAGAAATTGTAAGTGGCACCGTCACGTTTTGCGCCGTATTTAATGTTTTTCTCGTCTGCAACTTTGACCAACTCGTTGACATTATTGAAAAGCGTGTCCGGACTTTCTGTGGTCAAGAAGGCGGCCAAATTGGCGGTGTAAGATGAGACCATGATTAACGTGAAAAACCACCAGCTTCCAGCAACAATTCTCGTAGAAATGGCCCTTAAAGTTAAAAAATTATAATAGTTTTATCTAGCTGAAATAACAAGCAACTTACAAGGGAGCAATTTCTGATCCTTGTTGCATAATACTGCCTGTAATGAACCAAAAACAATTTCCTAAGCTCAAGCTGTTAATCAAATATTCAGGTTCGTCGATACACGGATACGGATTCGTCCATTCGTCCGGTACTATTCTACCAATTATAAATAGTGCTATGGAAACTCCAAAATAGGCGCCGGTCAAAGATTTCCACACTTCAACGGCGAAAGGATCGGCGAAAGAGAAGAAGCTTGGAGGTGCTTTCGTCGGTTTCTTGAATAAAATACTTATACCTACAAGAGTCATAGTTAATTTTTATTTTTCACCACGTCGGTTACTACCTAAATTCATGAAGGGTGTGGTGAAATCCACAGCTTCGGAGCGACTGGAGGTGATGGTCATGTCAGTAATGGCTAGATGGGCTTTGCCATCAATAACGTCACCGATCATTCCAGTCCATTTCTTCAAGTCGGGATCATATTTTCCGTTACTTTTATCCTCGCGAATGATGAAGGTATAATTGAAGCCTTCCATCAAGGATAATTCATGGATTAAATCGATTCCGAACCCTTCAAATCTGTCGTTTCCGTACAAGGGTTCCGAGGAGTATTTTAACATTCCATAAGGCTCAGTCTAAGAAGGAAATTGTTTTAGATATAGGCATAAGTGATTGTAGGGGACTTACTAAACAAGTTTCAACAATAAAGGTAACATTTACTAGACTATCAACTATATCCATGGTTTCGTTTAAGTGCGGTCTGGTTATGTTTAATCCTTCTGAGCTGTTCCATGTCCCAACTTTTATAATAGTTTCTTCCTTTAGTTCAATGATGTCTAAACCAAAATCTGTTCTGAACCCTTTGTTATCGAATTTGATTTTACCCGTCAAACCTTCATACTCCAACTGAAATATAATGTTATGCAGTGTTATAATACGAAAATGTCTTAACGGATCAATAAAATAATCTTGTACATTTCCTGTAGATATAAATTTTAAATGTAGGACGGATTAAAAACAGGAAGCACTTATTGAAATTACAAAAACAAATGACTACTAATTATAAATATTAAAATTTTACAGTTTTAAATTGCTGCCAAAACTTGTTTTTTGTTAATTTACCCCCTTCATTAAATTGACAACAGTCTGTCCTTGCGTCCAAGATTCTGTGTCGTAGCAGGTCATTAGAGGCGGGATAATTTTCGGCGCGACTTTGACCGCCTCGGCGAACATTTTGATGGCATCGTAGACGAGAGCAGTTTCCAATTCCACTTTGTAAGCGGCCACCATTCTATCATTAATTAATGAGTCCACCAGGATGTCTTGTATGCATTTGTTACCATCCATACAGACTATGGAAGTTGCCACGTCCCAAACGTTCTTACTTGCCGGGTCTATAAACCTCATCTATAAATAAAAGGACATTTGTCAGTTGTCAGGTTTTGGCCGACGGCCAGTGCAACGAGACGTCCCATGAATGAAAGTAAATTTAAATAATATATATATATATATATATATATATATATATATATATATATATATATATATATATATATATGTATATATATATATATATTATTCTCAGAACTGTTTTTGTTTAGCTTGACCAACAATTTGTTTATTTCCGTTCGGGTTAAAACATACGTACACCCGTGATGTTGGTTTCGCTGTAGGAGAACGAGGTGAGTTCGAAGGTATGGAGGTCCAGGTTGGTGATGATGTAGTTGTGCTTGTTAGTCATCAGGCCGATTTGCTGGGCCTGGCTTAGAACGTCGGCCAGAATCTCGTTGGAGCAGTCCAGCATGAAATGAGTAGCTCCGGCTCTCCATAACTCCTTCAGTACCGGTCTAAATGTGAAGGAACTTAAAAACAATATTCATTTTGTGATGGATACTTTTACCTGTAGTTTCCATTTCGTTCTTTGTCCAACTGCCTGACAACGATCCTACTTCCGGAGTCCTGGAACAGCTTCAGGAGTTCGGCGACCCGGAACAAACTCTCGTTGTTCTCGTACAAAATCACGAACTTCTCCCAATTCCATTCGTTCAGTAGTGCCAAATAAACTTTGGTGATAACATCCGGATATGGGTACACGTTAACAACTGTCCCGTTTAAGGGTTGGTCGTCCCACCTGACATCAATGTGAGGTATTTCTTTCAAGTCCAATATGGATTGGAGCATGTTGGAATTGTCTTCTGATGACGGGCCGAGAATTCCGACGACCCCTTCCTGAATTAAGTCGCATGTTGCGTTTAAGGCTTGAAACGGATTGTCAAACTCTATGTATCTTGTTATTCCCATGTACTCATCATCGTCAATGTCTCTATTCATGTTTATGTCTTCGATTGCGGCCCAAAATGCTTTCTCCTTGCATGCGTTCGGTTTATCAAATATCGCACCTAATAAAATATAATAAATGAGCCTTCAAAATTTTTGCCAAGTATTACACATACACAGGTTTCACTTTTAACCAGCGATAATTGTAATAATATATTTCCTAAACGACACAAGCAGCTGAGCACTCACCTATTTTTAGCACTTCCGCATCGTAACCCCCAAAACTAAACAATAACACAAACAACAATATCAACTTTCTAAACATATTAGACGTGAAAAATCGACAACTTTTAACTTAACATCGCAACGATTTGCGTTCAACACTGAGACCGACCGCCTCGTGGACTTGCGGAGTCCAGCGTTCTATTTTTGGGGACGAAAAATGTCGCGGTGTTTCTTCTGGAATTTACAACGCGTCGTCTCAAATAGGTCGTCAGATGCCGTTTATTGTGTCGCTTGATCGATTAAATTGACGACAGATCTTTACGTCGTAAAATAACTTTTTGCGTTCGGATCTGTGGGAAAAATCGTTTTCTTACAACAATAACCTCAATATGCTTCTGAAAAAAGAAAGTTAATTACACGAATTAACGACGTCCATTATATCACCAATACGTACAAAATGCGCGAGTTTTATTGCCAATCTCACATAATGAAGTTATTATAAGCTAGTTTTTTTTCAGATATGAAAGCCACGCATATTTATTTACCCAATTATCCACTTTTTACGCTCATTGACATTACATTAAGCCAAACGCGATCAGACCGCATTATACCGTTATTATTCTTCATAATTGTTAAAATATGTGAACAACCGACGATAATGATTATATTGTGGTAAATTATATGCAACTATGTCGCAACCGCAAATTGATTCGATCTTCATCAAAAACGACATGCTATCTTTTCTGCCCGAATTGCCAAAACAACTAGTTTAAGAAACGAATTCGATATTTAGATGTCTTGATATAATGGATTAATGATTGAAGTTTCAATGATACACTGGTGGTTTAATTAATCAGTCGTACGAAGGTTAACAGCATTGCTTAAACAATTGACGAAAATGCATCTCATTTCTTATTATTATCGTGTTGAATAGATAATTAAAGTTCATTTACAATTGATTTTTTACCCTTGTCGGTTAAGTTTGATGCCCTAATGGTTTAGATGTAATAATAAGACACATGCCTTTCACACTATGATTAGTCAAATTATCTCAGTTATTGAACTAAAACTATTCTATTTTTAACATAGTTTAACTAGACATTCTTTTTAATTGGAAATACATTGCAAGTGGATAATTTGAATTTCTTAGACTAAAAACATGTATATTTATATTTCCAATATATTTTGTCCTGCAATATTATTTGAATATGTACATTCAAAAGTCTTCTTGCACCATGTTATTTAATATTAACAAGAATTTGCTATTATTAGACTCTTCACATCTGTAAAGGACCCCAAAAGCCTATAGCATATATCATCAACGAACTTTCTTATCAAAAATGATAACAATATAAGATAACAATTTAATTTGATATCTCGTATTTCTACTCCTGCTTTGTAATAAAGCTTTTACACACATTTGCATGTCCATTATTATATTAAGACTAAATTTTTGAGGGATATTAATTTATTATTCAACTGCAGCCTGTGGTATATTTAAACGGAGCGAATTAAGCTGAAATGGTAGTCCTATACTCCATTCCTTTAATTTCACATTCTCTAAAAGTCCTGTCGTCCATAAATACGAAATTGAACCCATCTCTTCCCATATTGGTTGTCGATTTATAAGATATATGTAAATTTGTCCAGTCATTAGGACAGGAACATGAAGTAGTTCTCCCATACATTATTCTACCCCAATACATGACACTTCCCCCACTAGTCCAGTTCAATAGTAAATGCTTGTTGTCTCTCCAAACCCCAATTCAATGGTCATTACTCACTAATCCTTATTCTCTTTTCGTCCAAAAAGAGGACATTTGTCGATTGAAGCAAAAGCCAATTATGATGAACAAGTACCCATTCCAACCTTGGTGTTCTAAGTCTAAGTAGTAGTCTAGGTACTCTTAAAGGTCTTCTAGATTGTAATCGTCTAGAAGCAGTCTCTCTTCTGATGGTTACATTCGAAATGATTTGGAGGTATGATGATAATAATGACTCCTAAGACTGCTAACTGCTATTTATCTACTTCTCATAACCATTTATACTATGTATCTGTTTTGATCGGTATTTGTCCGTTTTGGGGTCCACTTTCTACGGAACTCCTTTAATTGAATGGTTCCCGTATCCATACTGTGATGAATTATATATAAATCTTAGAGCAATTTGCCTAATTCATCAATTAATGGTATCCTAATATTGAAATTGATTAAATGGTTTAGCGATACTTAACTAAATACTTCTTTTTGATTAAAATTGGGATAAGACAAAAACTATTCATTTACAGAGAATAGTGAAGAGTGGCGATTAAAAATTTATTCGTTCTCTAATTTTAAGCATTTTCTTGGCATACTGGTGGAACATTTATAGCGCAAAAGAAGGACCGATCAATTACTGATTGGAAAAATGTAACTTTTAATATTCATTTCAAGTACTGGTTGGAAAAATGTAGAGATATTATTTCATTATTCAACTGCAGTCTGTAGTAGATTTAGAATAGAACACTCTTGGAATTATTTAAACGGTGCGAATTAAGCAGAAATGGTAGATTTACACTGTATTCCTTTAATATCACATTCTTTAAGAAGTCCCGTCGTCCATAAATACGAAATTGAGGCCCATCTCTTCTCATATTGGTTGTACAATAGATCGATTTATAGGATCTACGTAAATTTGTCCAGTCATTAGGACAGGAACCTGTACCAAAGTAGTTCTCCCATACATTATTCCACCTCAATACGTGACACTTCTCCCAGTAACCCAGTTCACTAGCAAATATTTGTTGCTTTTCGTCCAAAAAAAGGACATGTGTCCATTGAAGCAGAAGCTAATTATGATGAACAAGTATCTATTCCAACCTTGGTGTTCTATGTCTAAGTAATAATCTAGGTACTCTTAAAGGTCTTCTAGATTGTTATCGTCTAGCAACAGTCTCTCTTCTGATGGTTATATTCGAAATGATTTGATAATTACTCCTTAGGCTGCTAACTGTTATTTATATATTTTTCATAACCATTTATACTATGTACCTGTTTTGATTGGTATTTTTCACCCTTGGACATCCACTTTCTACGGAATCCCTTCAATTGAATTGTTCCCGTAATTTTGAACTTGATTAAATGGTTTAGCGATACACAACTAAATTGTGATAAGACAAAAACTGTTCATCATTTAGAGATAATAGAGAAGAGTGGCGAACTATGGATCAAGAATTTATTCTTTCATTTTAAGCATCTCCTTGGTGTGCTGGTGGAACATGTTCATAGAACAAAAGAAGGACCGATCAAGTACTGATTGGAAAAATGTAACTGTTAATATTCATTTCAAGTACTGATTGTAAAAATGTAGCTCTCAATAATAATTTTTTTTATTTTAATTAATTTTGTTTTATTATTATTCCACCTTTACATTTGATAATTTAGTTTTATTACTGGTTTAAAAATTCTATTGTTGATGCGATTTTGTTTAATTTATGCAGGAGATTACATTGTTTATTTGACAATATATTCATTGCAAAATAATGCCATTAATATTCTGATTTTAATGGTAGTAGTTTAATTAGAAAATCTTATTAGAAATAACTAAAAAACAAACACAAAAGAATAAAACTAACTCAAGTCGTTTATAAATATTCATCAACATAAGCTAATAAAGACATACATACAGTTATTTTATTTTTAATTGATCGGACTTCAATATCCATTGGAGAAATGCTTTTTCCTAAACATCTGACGTTTAATTTTGAAAAAATTAATGCGGAATTCAATTGTAAAACTCGATTAAAAATAAATTTCGGTGTGTCCAGAGACAGACGGAGAAAAGTTCTTTTCACTAGGCAATTTCGCACGTATAAAATTGAACCGCACTTTCTTCACTCCAATTTAAAAAAAAAGGCGCACGGAATAAGTGCGCCATTAATTTTATTATGCTGGCGTTCGAAGGTGCAACAATTAAGAGAACTATCTGTACGCATGTGTTCCCGGTGAATACTTGTTCTGGCGCACAAGTGGTTTAATGTTATGGACCGTGTGCATACAGCATTGTAGATGAATATCTTGTCTAACGATACAAGTGGAGATAATTTTTTTTTCTTAAATAGAAGGTAGTTATTGGGAATTGATGGTTATCTGGGCATTGTAAATAGGAAGCGTTACTATAATTATCCTCGTGAAGTGATATGTTAATGGTCGCAGCGACCGCCACATAATTAAACCCTAAATTTATTTAATTATTATCAATTAGAAGATTGTCGCATAAATTTTAACGAGCCCGATTTCAAATGGTGTGCGCTGTGAATTTATGATTGTTAATTTTCTTAATTGTACACTAAAATAAATTTATATAGGTATCTGGTTTTTTTCTTTTTAGGAGAAAGTTGTTAACAATGAAATTACCGATAAATAATTTCATATAACAGCGCACATGAATCTCAGTCCTTGGCGGCGTTCGCTTAATTATTAAGAAATGTTGGTAGGCGGTGGCCGGATTAAAAACATATCGGATTATTAATTTTACTTATCGGTTTCGGATTAGACACAGATTTTATTCCGGTCTCCAATCACACGATTTTACTTACTGTACCACCGACTTTTACGGCGTTTGTGCTTAATTTTAAGATTTATATGCGTTCCGTTCTTTACGGAGATAATTATGAATTTAATTTAAACATACACATGAAATTTAATAATGGAAATTCGTTGAACTGGACTTATTACGATTACTCTCTCATTTTTATCTAAATTGTAGATATTTTATGAATCATTAAAAAGTATTATGCCTTTCAAGCACATTGAAATTTTTCATTGCAATGTAAATTATTTTGTCTTCTCACTTCACTGTATTTTCGATAACTTAATGCTTTTATGTACAAATTTATGGAATTTAACAATAATTTCCGTAATTCTAAAGTACAATTTGATCAATTGTTACTTTGTGAAATAGCCCAATGTGGGTAACACAAATTCGTATACGATAACTGTGCTACGAAACTACCGCAATCAATACACTGGCAATTTAATACAAATAATCGAATATCTCGACCAATTTTGAATGGTACGTTTCCGAATTATACGGACACGTTTCTTAATTGGTCATTGGTACAGTTTCTGTTGTACGTCATTTCTGAAAAATAACGATAACTGTATTTTATTTCGTGAACAAGCCAAAAGCTTTCGTAATTAAATAATTATCGTGTTGTTGCATTGTTGCCTCAATTAATTTCGTGAGTGGCAATTACAAATACAATCAATTAATAGGGATTAAACACATGTATTATTAAACAACGAATTTTTTATTGTGGCGAATTTGGGTCGACGTCTCGTTTCCAAGAGATTTAATTAAAAAACGTTACCATTATTAACAACCATAAAACTTAAATCTTGTTCTCAGCTGAATATTATTTATAGTTAATTAAGTCGAGCGTTAAAAGTAAAATTTATACAATTCATTGTTAGTTTCTAATAAATGCACATACACTAATTCTTGCGGTGAAAAAAAAATTCAGTTTTATTTGAAAATTGGGTTAAATGCTATGTGATATAATTAAAAGATGAAAATAAAATAAGTTGTTAGGAAACAGTTAACTGCTAATTATGGGTTTCCAATGAGAGTAAAGATGTTTGCTCGCTTCGATTATGACAATACTCCTTTTGATTATCGTGTTTGTAGAGTTTTTTAACTAATTATCGTTGTATTGAATTAAAACATTCCATACGTCCTTAGTCATATGGGAAAATTCGCATGGCGATACTTTCACAAACTTTTGGGACTTTTATTTAAATTACACACTAAAAACATGATTTGATTCATACAAAGTAATAAAAAATATGATAAACATCAATTTAAGTTATGGTTATAGATAGATTTAAGTTACACAAAATTAAAAGTGATTTTAGTTTTAAGAAAAGTATTTAATAGAATTAACCATCTTTTTTTTAAAAAGAGGATGATTAAATGAAATAAAAGTTATTTCTTTTGTTTTAATTTTAAGAAAAATAATTAACTGACTCATTATCTTTTTTAACAAAATAATTAATGTTAATTTTTTTTTATAATAATTAAAATTAATAAAACATTCATCAAAATGTAGTTGTTCTAAACAGAAGTTTAATATCTCTTTTAACTATAGTTATAGGATTAATAGTTTTAGATAGTAGTTTTAAGAATAGTTTTTAATTGAACCAAAAAATCTTTTTTTAATAAAATAATGAACTTTGTTTTTATTTTAAAATAACTTTAACATATTAAAAAAAGTTAATCTCTAAGTTCTAAGTAAATCTTTGTTATATCTCTTTTGATTAAAAGTACCGGTGTTAGTTTCAAGAAAAGTATTTAATTGAACTAAAAAATCTCTTTTAATAACATGATATATTTTATTCATTCATTAAAATATAATAATTCTAAGCAAGATTTTATTATATCTCTATTATTTGAAGTTAAAATTCTAGTTTTAAAATCGTGTTTAATTAAACTAAAAATCCTTTTTTGATAATATAATAAATTAAAATTAATAAAAAAAATATGAAAATATAATTACTCTATGCAAAAATTTGATATATATGTTTTGTTTGAAGTTTGGATTAAAAGTTTTGGTTTTAGTTTTAAGAAAAGTGTTTAATTGAACTAAAAAAATTTTTATTAAAATAATTAAGTTCTTTCTTAAATAAATTAAGAGAATTAAAAAATCATCAAAATATGCTCCAAGTGAAAGATTGATATATCTTTTATTTAAAGTTTTGATTAAAAGTTTTGGATTTAGTTGAATTAAAGAATTTTTTTTTTTTAATAAAAAAATGAATTTTCTTAAATCTTTCTTAAGTAATTAATAGTAATATAAAAATGTTATGAAAAATATAATTGTTCTAAGCAAAAGTTTGGGTTTTAATTTTAGAAAAAGTGATTGATTGAAATCAAAAATATTTTCTTAATAAAATAATGAATATTTTTAATTCAAGTTTGGATTAAAAGTTTTGGATTTATTGTTAGAAAATGTTTAATTGAATAAAACTTTTTTTTTAATAAAATAATGAATTTCGCTAATTCTTTTTTTAATAAATTAAATATAATAAAGATATTATTAAAATATAATTACTCTAATCAAAAACTTGATATAACTCTTTTATTTGAAATTTTGATTAAAAGTTTTGGTTTCAGTTTAAAGAGAAGTATTTAATTGAAATAAAAAATCTTTTCGTAATAAAATATTGAATATTTTAATTCTTTCTTAAATAAATTAAAGATAAAAATCAAAGCAACTTAGACTCTTTATTTATTTACAACGATACCATTAGGTGGAGAGTGTGAAAACTTGTCAAAATTAATGAAAGCTCAAGTGTAAAATAAATTGTAACCTTTTTTTTTAATATAACAAAGTGGAAAATACACAAGAAAGTAAATTGTGAACATTTCGATGTCTCGTAACTTCCTGCTATGAAATAACAAGTAAATACCTGTGTAATTACTCATTTAAGATGGATAAGAACAATGATAATATACTTAGAATAATCGCTCAGGACACGGTTTACCTAACATGGTCCGCAAGATACAAAAAGAAAGTAGATTGCACGGTTTCTTCTCGATTCTGTTGCGATGCATCTACCAACAACACATTTTCAAAATCAATTTTTTTCAGGGTGGAATGTGCCATAGAACAGGAAGCAGATTCTTGAGCCGCATAAATATGCGACGTTGATTCGTGAATCACGAATGGGATCTGTATCTTTGTGGATTCGGTGAATCATTTGGAGTTAATTGGATGCGTCATTAGTTAAAATATGACATTCCGGGCCGTGATTTATTTTTATATTTTTTAGCGTTGTTGTTAATTTCTCCCTGGTGTTTAATGCATGCATAAATAATTTATTTGTGTACAAGACAAATTCGCAAAGGCATAAATAACAGTAATTTATTGTTTAGTACAAC
This sequence comes from Aethina tumida, assembly GCF_024364675.1. NCBI lineage: Eukaryota > Metazoa > Arthropoda > Insecta > Coleoptera > Nitidulidae > Aethina > Aethina tumida. Next base: position 12,526,264 of record NC_065437.1, on the reverse strand, counting down.
ATAATAAATCAAGACACTTGAGACTAACAAGCAACGTTTACCTATTGGTTATGGCTAATCACAATCCATTTTTTGGTAATATCTCCATTTTATGACGTTTAAGTGAGCAGTTGATAGGCGTATTGTTATTCATTAGATTCCATAAAGGTCCATAAACAACCGATTCGAAAACACAATGTAGCAATTTCACTAGACGAAAAAATCGCTCTCACACCCAATAAGCCGAGCTTTCTAAGTACCCTGAACGATCGGGAACGGAGTGCGATCGGCAGAAAGACACCGAGCACCAAACCAAAACTTGGGGGGGCGTCAGCACCAGCCCCGGTTTGAGCGCTCCGAATTTCGGTTAGGTGGAGGAAGGTGCGGAAGGTGTCATAGCGCACGAAGGGTGTCTGGGAGAGAGTTTCCGCTGACCCACATTGTCTAGAAGATGTGTGCCATCGGACGGATTCTTTCGGCCAGTCGGTAGCCGATTGTCGCGCGCGCCGCACTCCCAATCACCCGGAATCGGAACCGCCGCATCCTCATCTTGCGGGTCTAGGAGACCGCCGTCGGTCGCGCCTTCGAAACGCCGACAACGTGCTCCAAGTACCGGGCGCGTTGATCGCCAGTTGTGCTCACGCTCCATCCGCGAGGATGGGTTTTGTGTTTTGACAGTTTTTGGTTTTGTTCTCGCTTTTTTTTTTGTTGTTTTTTGGATTTTTCGTACGGCTGGGTATGTATTTATTGTGCATTAAATTGTTCAAAAATTAAGATCCTAAAAATTTATATAAAAAAGTATAAAACAAATGTGTTTTTTATAAATTTGTAAAAAATATCAAAAAATCTATACTTAATATTATAAATTTTCTTCTTCCAAAAGAAGTAAACTGTTGATACTTACTTCGAAAAAATCTATTATTTTTTATATATTTGTAAAATTTACAAGAAAAATTAAATTTCACCTTATAAATTTTATATTTGAGACAGAAGTAAACTAATAATATATAATATAATAGTTAATAAAAATATATTTTTAAATATTTATAATTTGATAAAATATATTGATTTTTGTAAAAATATCAAAATAAATAAACAAATAATAAATTTCACATTATAAATTTTATTTTTGAACAGAAATATAACAATTACTAAATAAAAATATTTTTTTATATTATTTAAAATTGGAAAAAACATTATTTTTTATAGATCTGAAAAAATATTATAATTAAACTCCACATTTTTATAGATATGAAAAAAATTAAACTCCACATTATAAATTTTATTTTTAAGAGAGGTGTAAATTTTTAACAAGTAGTTAATAAAAATATTTTTAAAATCATTAAAAATTTAAAAAATATTTATAATTATTTTATATAGATTTGTAAAAATATCAAAGAAAATTAAACTTCATGTTTTTTATAGATTTATAAAAAAATAAAAAAAAAAAATTATTATTATTAACAATTACTAAGTAAATAAAAATATTTTTTATTATATTAGAAACTTAAAAAAATATATAATTATTTTTTTTAGATTTATAAAAAAAATAAATAAATAAACTCCACATTTTTAAATTATTTCTTAGAAAGAAAAAAACTACTAACAATTGCTAAGTAAAAAATGTATTGTTTGTTATAAATTTATAAAAATATAAAAAAAATTAACTAACACACATTACATTTTTTTTTCCGAATTAAGTTAATTATTAACAATTGCTTCAGTAAATAAAAATATTAAATATTTGAAAAAATATATAATTAATTTTTATAGATTATAAAATTATCAAAAAGTAAAACTCCGCTTTTTTTTGTATATTTGTAAATATATCAAAATAATTATTTTTTCGAAGAAGTAACACAATTACTTATAATTACTAAGTAAATAAAAATATTTTTTTAAATATTTAAAATTTGAAAAAACATTATTTTTTATATATTTAAATTATTTCTAAAAATATAAAAAAAGTAATTTTATATTGATTTATATTATTTTTTATAAGTCCGTAAATTTATTAAAAAAATTAAATTTCACAATATAAACTTTATTTTTCAGTAAGAAGTAAACTACTAACAATTATTAAGTAAATAAAACTTACTTAAATATAAAAAAATTCGAGCTTTTATTATATATTATAAAGTACCATATAATATTTCTTAAAATAATTAAAATTTGAAAAATGTGTTATTACAATATATTTGAAAAAAAAATCCAAAAAAATTAAACTCCACATTATAAATATTGTTTTTCAGAAAGAAATATACTACTAATGACTAAGAAAAAAATATTTCCTAAATATACAACATTTGAAAAAAATACTATTTTTTAGATTTATATAAATATCAACAATATTAAACTCCAAATTATAATTTTACTCTTTTATGAAGATTAAATTAATAAAAATATTTTCTAAAATATTTAAAAATGTTTTGTTTTATTTATATTTGTAAAAATGACAAACAATTTATATTCCACTTCACACTAAATAAATAAAAATATTTCTTCAAATACTGAAAATTTGAAAATAAGTGTAATTTTGTTTCTTTGTAAGAATATCAAATAATTTATACCTCATAAAAACTGCTACTGAAAATTACTAAATAAAAAAATAAAATTAGAATTGGAATTACTAAAATCTTTTATCAAAATAGTATAAAAATAATATAAAATTAAAAATATTATAATAGAAAAAATTCTTGTTTAGTAAACAGAAGTTTAATTAAAAGAAATTATGGCATTTTTACAATTAAACTACATAACATATATAATTTTGACTAATTAATATTATAATTATATAATAAACAAGTATACTATTAAGATAAAAGAAATTTTAATTATAAGTATAAAAAACATTGTTGGCAAATCGTTTACTTAGATGAAACGCAAGTTTTAAGATAAAATAATCTTAATGTTTACAAAATTTTGCTTCTTTTATAAATATAAACACTTTAAATACTAATTTATTTACTTCTTTATAGTTTTATCCACACTCTCTGAGAAACAGGCTGGAAACTAAAATAAAGAAAAACGGTTTTTATTACTTCTCGTGAAAATAATTACGCAATAATAATTAATAATAATTAATCATTCAAATTACAAGAAGAATTATTATACTTAATCGTCATTTTCTGAACAACTTTCTTTTATAATTTCCTGGAAACGTTAAAACTGAGTAATGCAGATTGTGCAAGATGCAGATTACACATCATAACAACACAAACAAGAAAGTTTTTTCCTTGTAATGTGAATATTGACAAATTTAATTAAATTATTTTCTCCATTAACATCTTTATTTGTCAATTAATAACATCATATTAATGGATCAAATGTTTCTGCCAGTTTTACTCGTGTTAATTATGTTGGTGAATTCATTTCAATTTTTGTTTAATTTATTGGCCGAACTAGTTTGGAATGTTTCCATAAATTTATAATCGTTGAATCATTTACATATTTACTCATTTTACTGTTAACTTTGTGATATGCTAATTAATTATTTATGTATTATGGTTTTAACATTCGTATTTCGAATTATGCAATTAATATAATATTAATGTGGTTCTACAAATTGGAAGGTGTATAACTTATCGATAATGACACACGTTTTACCAATTTGGTCGAGTGATGAAACTACTACTTACTACTGCTCAATTTTTAATCGAATTTACGATACGTGAAACAAACAGCAATGAACTGTATCAAGATGTTGATATGCATGTCTAATGCTTTCACTTATTACAAACGTACATCATTAATATTCATTAAAATTTTCAGTACACCTTCCCCGACGTCTTCCACATAATAAGACATGCAAAAAAGCACGCGTTCCAAAACATGTGTTTTTATAATTAATTTTAATTATCGCAAAAACAATAATTTACCGTTGGCATTTTGCATTGAACCGTCCTACTTCCAAGTTTTTAACATCAAAATGAACAGTGTTAATCATAGTGATTCGCACGATATCGATGAAACTAAACGGTTTATCGATAATTGATTTCGTTCTTTTTTTTTCGATTGCAGTGCGTCCGGAAGAACGCTCAAAAATCCTGGACCAATGCGAAGCATCACCAGTGTCCAGTGCGAAACAATTTAGTGATCGGTGCAATAATGGACGTCAGTGTTGAGCCATTAGCGGAATAAGGAATAATGAAACTGTTTGGTGAGTAGAATTGGTCAGAAGAACGGCACACGGAGTCAGCGCGCGGACAACGCGGTGAAAGCGTGTTTCGGAACGCTTCTAGTGTTACGTACCGGCGATCGAATTTATTTTACGTAGATCCTGGACGAAATTTGCGGCGCGGCTCGATCCGCGGTTGGAAATGGTTCGAGCGGCAAGTAGGTTTCTTCGAACGATTCATAAATCATCAAACAAAAACTGTCAGTAATTAACAATCTATATAATTCTCGCGTTTTATTCTTTTCTTTTCTCTAATAAACGCATATCTTGCCTTCAACCTGATTGTTTAATTCAGTTACACTTAACAACTACATGCATAATCGCCGGTTTCACGTGATATCAGATGGCCTAATTAACAAACCAAGTTACTTAACTTACAGAGCGTGATTCGAGTCAAAATATCATGTTTTGTTGCATTCAATTGGACCGTTTTAATTATTTTTGATGTCAGTAATATAATACACGGCAACATAATAACTTTTTGTTAGTGATAAAAACTCGTAAGAATAACAAAATTCATTTTTCACATATCTGGTTCTTTTTAAACTTCAAAAACATTTTTGAAACACAGAAACTTATTAAAATGTATTAAAATATGAGCTGTACTACTTAAATCGGACTTCAGTATATGCTATTTTTATTGTTTTTTCTGTTATTGTTGTATCCACTATGCAGCTGCCCAATTTACATTTATTCTTTTAATGTTCTTGTGCAGTCAGTCAAATATTTACCAGAGATCTTTTTTGCTTATTATAATTGTTTAATAATGAGTCGTAGTCAACCTGTATCATGAACTGTAAGAAAAATAATAATTCAGCCTTATCAAGATCGAGAGAAACAAGTAAAAAAGTGTAATATAATGTATTAATAAAAAATTTGGAGAAACAGGGCAATTGGTAGCTACGAAAAATATTTTTAGCGAGTTCGAAAAACTTGTAAGACTCGATAAATGGTTATTTCAAATGGTACAACTCAAAATTAAAGCCAACTTGACGAAAATGGGACTTGCTGAAATTTAATTTAAAGACTGTGAGAACACGATTACTACGGGGGTTTTTTTGGCTAGAGACTTGTAAAGAAAACCCTGCTTTCTTGTAAGAATATGAAGGTCCAATTTCGATTTGTTCAGGTTCACGTCCACTTTATTTTATTTTAAAATGACGTTTTAGCCTATGTTACACAAAACGTTTGTTATACCCTCTACTAAATGAGGTGATGGTTTAACTGTGGTATGAGGATACTTCTCTGCCTTTAGCGCCTCCTTTATCATATAGGACACATGGATCCATTTATGTACAGGGAAATGTTAAACAATAATTTGCCTCTACACATTGAAGAAAAGATACCGTTAAGTAAAGTGGTTCAACATGAACCAATCTCAAATCAAATCCAAAATTGCGACGGATTGATAAGAGGATCAAACCATCAATGTTTTGTCAATCCTTTAGAAAACATGGGGGATCACGTTGATAACCAAATTCGACATAATAATTAACCAAATTCAAACGAACTCTTCATGATGTGCTGAAAGTATAAAGCAAAAAGTATATTGCAGATAGTTTTAGTGTTTAATTAAACCTTACTCAATAAAAATTCCTTTGAAAATTAAACTTTGTTAATATTTATGACGAGCTGAATTGGGAAAAATAAATATAGTATTTTATAAAATGAGAAAATATTAGTTTTTAGAATGGAGTGTAAAACAACATTAGAAAATTATCATTATTTTAACACTTCACATTAAATAAAATAGTTGTGACCTTAATATTTAATATTTTAAAAAGTTGCTACAATAATGACCACTACTGTATGTATTCTATTGTACCAGTTTGGATAATTTTGGCTTTTATGAGTATTTCAGACTATATATAGAAATAAAGATCCCTAGCTCAATTTTCTTTTAAATTGCATTTTGAATGTCTAACTGTTTCTAAAATATATACGAACTAACATTTGACATATTTCTTGTATTTCTTATGTTATTAATATTAATATTCTTGTTCCAAATTCAATTTTAAAATACTTGGATACTTTTTGTCTAATATTTAAAAATATTTCTGAAATATGTATTTTATTGATTCAATTTTGTTAATTTTGGCTGAGAGTACTTTCAACTATACTAAATATAAAAAATAGATGGACAGTATTATTTTCTTTCAAATTGTATGTGTGTCACTTCCTAAAATACCTAACTGACACTTGACATATCTAATAAGCTTAATTTTTATTAAACCAAATTAATGAATAAATTATTCTGAATGAATCAATTAAAGTCAATAAGTTTAGTTTTCAGTTATTCTACCAAATTAAGCTCCAAAATAATAATTAAAAAATTTGATGTCTATATTTAATTTATTTATTGTATTTTTTTCTTATATTGATAATATTTTTTAGATAATTAAGATTATTTTATTAAATTCGTAATTAAATAATAATATATCATTTTGTTAGTTTACCTTTTGAAAAATCTTTTCTAATTTTAAAATATATATTAGAAAACTAATTTAATTAATGTTCCTAAAATATATAGGAACTAACATTTGGCATATTACTTGTATTTCTTATGTTATTAATATTAATACTCTTAAGTTCCAAATTCAATTTTAATATACTTGGATAATTTTTATCTTTTTAAACATTTTTCTAAAATATGTATTTTATTGATCAAATATTTAGATTTCTGTATTTAATTTATATATTATATTGTTAATATTTTTTAGATCCCATTATTTCACTAAATTCTTTCTTATATACTTATAATTTTTTTATAATTTTAAAAAATATACATTAAAAACTAATTTATTTGATTAAATATTCACTAAAAACAACAAACACAACAATTTGTGCAAAATTTGAAATACAGGATGATTCACCTAACTTATTGACTTATTTTTTTCAAATTTATTTTGAACAAAATTTCGTTTCCGGTTTAGCTGGAACTGACATGAATGTTGTTGTTTTCAACGGAACATCCTGTATATTTTTAAATTTTTAAATTCTATATATAATTACAAAAAAATGGTTATAGCATGTCTTACACCTAATAGATCTTGACTTATAAAAAAATATAAAATATCTGTAAGGCCACTAATTTTGATGCTAGATATTTTATTTATAACATACACATGAACCAAGGGTCATCTTATAAATAGCCATTATTAGTATTCCCGGATTTTATATAGGGTATTGGTTGCTTAGTTTTAATTTTGTGCATAAACATCAGTGTGATTCACTTACTTGAATTATTTTTCTAATTTATTTTGAACATAATTTGTTATTTTCAATGGACCAACTTATAAGGATTCATTTTATTGCTCCCAAATTTTATATAGGATAATATTTAAACATCAATAATTTTATTATTTTCACTGGAACCCATGTATATTTAAATTGAATATTATCATTTTACCAAAAATGTAATATAATAATTGCTACTTTTAGTACACATAGGAAAAGTGTGCATTAATTATGTTTTTAAAACTTCCAGAAAGTTTTTATCATTTACCAAAAATATAAACAAATAATTTTTTCCAAATCTATCAAATGTCAGTTTATGTAGTTATTCCTGAATAGGCCGGGAGTATAAATTGTTTAAAAATATTGAGCTTTGCTTACGTTTTTTTATCTTCTGGAAATATTTCTAATTCATAATTCCCATAATATGAAATTGGGCCGTAAACAGAGCCACTGTTTTGTAATTCATTTGCGCGGCATATCGAAACAATAATAGAAATTAATTAACGATTGCGCACAGAAATAAACGGTTAGGAAAGTGGCTGTTGTGATCAGGCTTCGATTGAGCGCCCATAAAACAATACATTATACATTTTTATTTCGCAAGTTGTACAAATATGTAAGGGATTATCTAAAACAATGGAGTATTTGTCAACGGTGTTTGCATTATTACGAAACAGCTGCAGAATAACCGGTTACACTTTTATAATCCGAAACAATACAACAACAACAACAAGATATATTGCACGAACATTTTAATATATGTGTAATTTGCATTGTTAAACTTGTGTCGCCAACAATATATATATTTTTTTACTTTCTCCGTTTACTGTACACTATTTTATCGGCATTGAAAAATGACACCGATTTAAGCGCACGGTTTAACCATTAATGTTCGACTCCGTTTGTTCGATGCACTAATTGACTATTTTACTTTTTGGTTTTGCTAACGGGTTTTCAGGAGTTTCTAGAGATACGCACGAATCTGGGTTGAACTGAATGAGGCGGTGGTGTCCCGCTCTTAAAATGAACCGACTATATTTGCAGTAATTAATATGTAACAACGGCCTTATAAAAATAACGACACACATTCAGTGCAGCATTAATTAGCGTATTAATTGTTGTACGAACAAGTTTATGGAAATTAGATGTCCATTTTAGGTGCAAAAGAGGATGAGTTTTTGCAAAATAAACACCTGTTTAATGGTCTCGTTTGTGACAGTTTTCCCGATATTGTTGTTGATAATTTAATAAATGCGAGATTGTATCCGGCAGTGACAGATCGTTTTTTATATTTTTTCCCAGAGTGTACGTACACTGCGTGTACGTAGAACAAGTAGAAACTCGGTTGTTAATTATTTGTGCGGACGTGTAAATATTTTCTATGTGGATTCCTGGTGGTTTCAATAATAGTTATAAAAATGGCGCTATTAATGTAATTAAGCTGACTGACAATTGACAAAGATTGATAACATGCGCGCGTAATTTATATCTCGACTAGAAAATAAAATGTTTTCCGTTTTTAATAAATGGGTGAGCAGATATTATTAGGAGTCTGCGATAGGAATCAAGTTTCTCCGTGCTTTTCTTTTATTTTCTACTAATGATCTAAATGAGGAATGCCTGATTTCTATAACTATAGCAAGTGTATTTAGAGTTGTCGCCGCCATCCACATACACACATATACGCATATGTGGATGTGGATGTGTTTGTGCCAGTGGAGAAAACAAACACACATGCTGAATCGCAATTTCTTATCGGATCCGAACTGCGGACCAATTTTCTATACGACTGTTTATGGGATTTAATTGACACTTTTTTAATTATGTCAGATATGCAAAATGCTTAATTAAGCCTTAATTGGACGGAATGGTTTTCATAATAATCGTAATGGATTATTTAATGCGCCATCAGGAGAATCACTTACTTTTTTTAGAACGTATAAATGGCCGTTCGTTTCAATCTTCGGTAATATTCTGCTGGCGATTACCCGACTTTCATTAGTATCACTGACCAACAAAAACTATTACTGTTTTACACTTAACGGTTTCGTTTTATACATCCAATCATTTCAAACGAAATCGTATTCTTCCGAATTCAATTATCGTAATCATTTTAATTAACTTTTCCAAAATTATTATTATTTTCTTTACAAAATTACATTACCAAAAATAGTGTGGGAATAAATAATAACTTTCATTAAAATTTCTCTCTCTGTTTTAATATCATTTTATTAATACACAATTTACTAAACTATTACTATTAATAAACTATTTATTAAATTAACATTTTTATATAGACTTTTTTTTTTAATTAAATAAATATTATATTTTATTAATTTTATCTAAATTGTCAATGTTCAATATTGACATTTAATAATCATTCTACAAAATTATTTTAATTAGTTTTTGGAAACTTCTGCTTTTATTGATAATAAAATTGAGGTTTTTTAAATTTTTAATTCTTTTATAAACTATTGGATTATTTTTAAATGAATATTTTTTTATAAATTATCTCTAAATTTTAATTGTCAGTGTCAAAATTTCTTTAAAAATTGCGATTCCAAAAATAGAAAGGAAACATAATAATTTGTATCAGAATATTTATGATCTTATTTAAATAATGTTTTTAAATTTATTTCAATTTTTGTCTTTTTGCTAATATTTTGAGGTAAAAATTAATAGTTTATTAATTATTAATTAATTATTAAAATTTTATTAATAAATTATCTTCGAAATTATCATTTTTATTAATTATTTCCAAATGTTATTGTCAGTATTATTTTTTATAATTTTATTTAGTTTTTTATCTTTTTGGACAAATTTTTAAGACATAAATTAGTAGTTTATTAATTAATTTACACCATTTTATCAATAAACTATCAATTAATTTTCTGAAATTAGTATTTTAATAAACATTTATATATATATATATATAATTATTAATTAAGTATTTTAATAAACATTTATATATATATATATATATATATATATATATATTATTATATATATATATATATATATATATATATATATATAAATGTTTATTAAAATACTAATTTCAGAAAATTAATTGATAGTTTATTGATAAAATGGTGTAAATTAATTAATAAACTACTAATTTATGTCTTAAAAATTTATATATATATATATATATATATATATATATATATATATATAATATTTTTTGTCATTCCACAAAATTATTTTAATTAATTTTTCGAATTGTTTACTTATATTAAATTTTGCGTTACCAAAAGTAGAGTGGAAATATTTTTGAAATTTTAAATGTTATTTTATTAATAAATAGTCAAATATTTTATTAAATTTAGGTTTATAAATAAATATAAGTATAAAAAAATTATTTATTTTTTTATAAATTAACTTTAAAATTTGATTGTCAGTATTAACATTTTTTATAATTCTTCTACAATTTGTTTTAATTAATCTTAGACATTTTTATTTTCTAAAAACAGAGTGGAACTAAATACTTTCATTAAAGTCTTTATTATCTTATTTAAATAATGTTTTCAAATTTATTTCATTTTTTGACTCAGTTTTGATAAAATTAGTCGTTTATTAATATTAATATTGAGATTTTTAAAATTTTTTATATTATTTTATTAATAAATTATAAACTATTTTTTAACTATTATTTTTAAACAAATATTTATTTTTTTAATTATTTTAATTAATTTTAATTTTTACTTTCTTCAAAAAATGGTGCTGTTTTGTTATTTTGGAGACAAAAATTAATTTATTAATATAAAAACTGAGAATTTTAATTTTTTTATAACATTTTAGTAACAAAACAATAAACAATGAGTTATTTACTTAAATTATCATGTTTATTGTTTATGATCCTTGAATAAATATTTGTTTATTTTTATAAATTATTATTATTTAAATTTTAATCATTAATATTAGTATTTTTAATAATACTCATTTATTACAGTAATTTTAATTATGTTTTGGAAATTTTTGTTGTCTTAGAAGAAATAAAATTTTTTATTTGAAACTGTATGATTTTATTTAAATACTGTTTTCAAATTTGTTTAAATTATTGTCTTATTTGTTACTAAATTCATGAAATAAAGATTAGTAGTTCTTTAATTTATTTCCATTTTCAGTTATTATTAAAATCTTAATCGTACATTTACATATATTTATTTAGTATATTAAAATATATTTGGTTTTTATATCCATTTATTGTCCATAAATAAATTTCTAATACCAAAAATGGCTATAATTTTCTAGTTCAGTTGTTTTGTAAAGAGAACCTATTTGATATGACAAAAAATTAATAAAAATCCCCATAAAACTAAATGGATCAATAGTTTTATTAATTTTAAGAAGTTAATTATTTGAATCAATTTTTTTAAAAATTGACATTAATAAATTGGATGTTTGCAATACGAAAATTGCCATTACTTTCATTTATTTCCATCAAAATTCCACGGTCCAGTTGTTTGATTAATAAGAGAGCAAAAAACAGTTAATTACTTGAATCAAAAAGCCAGATTATTTAATCATAAAAAGTCGGTCTACCAAATTTTATGGATCAGCCAAATCGAACAGTTGCTAATTAGGTCGTGTCTTTAGAAATAAGCCTAGCAATAAATCGTGTCCGCCAGGTGAAAACTGACGGAAAGCGTTTCGGATTAGTCTTTCCTATTAGTTATTTCGTGTACGTTATGTTTAACTTAGAAAAAAATTCTTTTGTCGATTAATTAATTTTTGTTTACTACGTGAAAGTCATGTCTTGAAGCTACTAATAAAATACTTGCATTTTAAAATTTGGCACGTCTCCCACCGTACACCTACTTATGCTCGACAAATTCCCAATTAACCATTGTAATTTAACAAACTTACTTTCGTTACGATTTTTATTGTTTTAATTATACGCCATAATGTAATTGTGTACTCGACATGAATAACAACATTGGTAACCGCACAACAATTTGTATTCGGAAGAGAAAGGTCAAACAATAGTACTTTTGTCTCTCAATTAATTACTCCTTCATCGCATTTATTTATTATGTTGCGACCGTATAATTATTGTGTCACGGGCCTCGCTTATATAGTAATTTCAACTGACAATAAACTTTTCGTTCTCCGGCTCTTACATAAAGCTCCACATACTAATACGATATTAAAATAAAACGACGCACAATAAATTTCGTTGCAAAGATACGTTTTACGTTAACTGAACAAATAAATCTCGTATGTGGAAGCTACCAGTACATCATGTCTCGTTTTTTCACCGTTTCGCTAACAGCAAGAGCATTCCGTATGTCACAAACTCAGCGGCGTGTATTTATAACTGAGGCCTTTGTCTCTTCCCGTGTGTTAATTTTTTACGTTGGGCAAAGGGTTCGCAGCTGGAAATGATTTAAGAACAAAACGGGCACCGGTGGAAAGTTTGTTGCCTCCAACGTGAGATTTCAATAATGGACGGTTCTAAACCGAAACGGAAAAAATGGAGTGGTGTCGATGGTGTATAATTTGCATACATTAAATGTTAAATAAATTACCGGTAAACTAGTTACATGAGTTGCTGCAACGATGCGGGATGAATCATAAACTATAAAGTTTTATTGATTATAATTTGTTTAAATTAAAACCCGGCCATTAAATACTTTCACTGTTTATTAGTTATCGATTACTATCTGGTTTACAGCCATTTTGCCTTTCGTATCTCACTAAACACGAAAATCACACCTAAATTATTATTATTATTATTATTTACGTAAGTGTTTTCGAAAAATGAATATTTTTTTTTTAATTTTTTGGAGTTACATAGACATTTTTGAGTCTAACTCAGGATTTAATTGACAGATTTGGTTGAACAAGGTTTTCGGTTAAAAAACAATGCTGAAAATTCATATATCGTGCTTGAAGTAAAGAAAATAAAAAATGTTTTATTTCTTTTGATTTTTTTGATATGACAAACTATGAAGCTTTGATATTTACAATAATAGGTCAACTTGGCCGATTTGAAGTTAAAAATTACTGTTCTCAAATAAACATAGAGTCCCGTCTGGTATTTGCAAATTCCCGTTTGTCGGTGACGAGAGTAAATTTAATTTGTTTGGGTCGGATGATGATTGATTTCTATTACTTCAATCACTATATATGAATTTTGTGTAAGGTAGATAACAAGAATGCTAAATGGTAATTAGACATTCAAGACTCGAGGATTGACGATAGAATTAACCCATGTGACATTTAGGGTACTCCACGTTGGGTGCCACTTTATAGTAAAATATTTCCATAATTATTATAATAAATAATTCCTTGTTAATTTTATTTTGGCATTATTTTGTAATATGCAGGGATAGTGACGTAAACTTAAACTTTTGTTAAAATGGTACAAAACTTTATAATTATCAAAAAAGGAGTACTCTAAATGTCACATGTATTCTTAATGTAACTTCTACACTGACCACTGGTCTCACTGTCTCTAACCTTCAAGTTTCTCCAGAAATGCAAGTGTGTGGTGCTGTAATCACAATAATTAGCTTTGAAAATTATGTTCGTTTTATATTATCATAAATTCAAAATAATAAGATCATAAATTTATTTAAACAATGTTTAATTGCCATTTAACATTCTTGTTATCTACCTTATACAAAATTTATATATCGTGCTTGAAGTAATAGAAATCAAAAAGTTATATTCCCTTTGATTTGCCGGAAGGTAGAACATTTATTAGACGGTCATTTTTTGAAAATTTAAGTGGGATTTTTGTGTTTAGTGAGCCAACATTTATAGGCAAGTCAGTTGTCGATTATAAACTATGGATATTCTGTTTTTAAGAAGTTTTACAAATTTTAATTCTATTTGGACTTGTTTATGAAAAACTACTACAATCAAAATTTATTCATAATTATTCAAGACTCGAGATTTGGCGATAGAATTAATGCATATGACATTTAGGGTACTCCACGTTGGGCGCCACATTATTGTAAAATATTTTCATAATTATTATAATAAATAATTTCTTGTTAATTTTATTATGGCATTATTTTGTAATATGCAGGGGTAGTGATATAAACTTAAACTTTTGTTAAAATTGTACAAAACTTTATAATTATCGAAAAAGATTACTCTAAAGTGGCGCCCAACGTGGCATATTCCAAATGTCATATGCATTAATTCTATCGCCAAACCTCGAGTCTTGAATAATTATGAATAAATTTTGACACTAACTCCAACCCTCAAATCTCACCAGAAATTCAGGTTTGGTGCTGTAATCACAATATTTAGCTTTGAAAATTATCTTCGTTTTGCATTAACATAAATTCAAAATAATAAGAATAGAAATTTATTTAAACATTTAACATTCTTGTTATCTACCTTACACAAAATTTCTATATCGTCCTTGAAGTAATAGAAATCAAAAAATTATATTCCCTTTGTTTTTTAGACATGACAAACTATGAAGCTTTGATATTTACAATAATAGAACAATATGGTTTTTATGGCCGATTTGAAGTTAAAAACTACTGTTCTCAAAGAAACACAGAGAGTCCTGCCTGGTATTTGTAAATTCCCGCTTGTCATGGACTCAGGAAAAATGGCCTTTGAAGTCCCCCCGACCTAAATCCTATTGAGCACCTTTGGGAAGCATCTGAACAAAAAACGACAAGAACTTCTTCAAACTACTTAGTAGTGGTAACAAATTCTTGTTCCATCGAAAAATATTGAAATATTTGAGTTATTGATATTTTTTTGTGAATATTGATCAAATAATCCAAATGTTTTTCCACCACAGCATACAGAATTGTTTATGAAAATTCATTATTGACAATTCAACAGTGTGACATTTAAAATACTCCACGTTGGGCGTCACTTTATATAATTGTAAACTTTTTTGATTATTAATATATTAAATTATTAATATTGTTATGTCTTTAATATGAATTCTGGTTTAGCAAAATCAGTCAAAACTGAAAAAAAAAAAAATTCAAAAATTCATTGTTTGGTTTGAAAATGCTTAAAAAAATAAATATACTTTTTAGTTTTAGTGTGCCAAAATCTATAGGAAAATCATATTGGGCTACAAAAGGCACACAACTTTTTAAAATTTGTGTGCGTTTTCAAAAGGCCAGCAATTATAAAAATCGTGATGCTGCAACCGATCATTATGCCTCGACGAGCGTACGTTTTGTGAAAGTAGACTGTCGTCGCCACAATTTTTTTCCTTTTCGTAACATCGTCTTCATACATCTTCGTCTGAAGAAATCGCGAGCCGGTGAAATACGGCCGCGCTGAAACCGATCCGGCCGTGAGGCCTAATTGAACGAAAGTACCACGTTACTTTCGTCACCCGGCCCAATATTTATTGCGCCGTGAATCACAATCGGCGGACAAATGAAAATTTATCGTCGAATCGGAAAAAGTGTTTCTCGTCCCAAATTCCACGCGCAATAAAACGTCGGGCTCGTACGGAAAATAATAAAAAAAACTGGAGAGTCTTTATGGCACACGCTGATTTAATTATAATAACTCGGTCTCGGCAGCAATAAATTATGATAATAAAGGTCTCGAGTGCCAATAAAAAGCGATTTTTATTTGGACAAGGCCGTAATTTTTTTATGATTTACGAGGCAACGGCAACAAAGGATTTTTAACTGGACGACCGAACGGGGGAACCGGAAACTTAAAAAATCCAAATCAATTAACCACCGCCGCACATCCAGCGATTAATTAATTTATCGCGCGTCCATTTTTGCAACGGTGAATTAATATTCACTTTCATTAATGCAAATTTATTTACATTATGGTACGTATGAAAAACACGACCATTAGCAGGCCGAGTGTGAAGATCCGCAGATCCGACGCCGAGTTAATGAGCGAGCTGATTGATAATTCAAATCCGATCATGTAATCATGCGTGGATCTAATAACCTTGCCATTTTTCTTCGAAGATGCGTTTTGTGCAGATTTTCGCTTTCGGTTTAGACCAATTTATCGTCGGTATCTAGATTACGCGATTACTTTCTTTTAGTCTGTCTAATTACGACGGATAATTGGGTAATCGTAATTGCGGGAGCTAAATCGGCACAGAGATATGTAATTAGTATTTACAAGCCAGCAGCGTAATTATCATGATCGTAACGGAAGATATCACTAATCACTACACTTCAAATATCAATTATTAACGCTTATCATTTTTGCGACTGTTCAAATTCATCTAGGAGAAACTAGTGTGGAATTTACAAAACGGGTAAAACGTTTTCTACTAATTTAAAATTTAATAGTTCAATTAAAATAATAAATAAAACACGAGGAAACCGCGGAACAGCGACAATAAATTAAAAACACCTACTTTGAACATTTTGCTCGCAACGGGAGACATTCATTCATATTCAGAACACTTGATCTGACATCGCCCCAGGATAATATTTACAAAACGAGATCGTAGCCCGCGATAACAACTAGGTTTTTATAATACGAGTATTTAGAGTAAAAGTCCGTCCACCTGGCTCATGTCCGTCGAAACAATTATGGCCCAAAATTATACGTTATTAAAAAAATAATTAATAAGATTGCAGCTCTAAGCGGCCGGAATATACTAGGTGATAATTCTAGTTTATAAATTAGAAAAAAATATTGTCTTTTATGTCCTTTAATTACTATAATAATTTTCAATACGAATTTTTGATTTTATAGATCTCGAGTCATAAATAATCATAAATTGAAACTAAGTACGAATTCATTTTTTGAAAATTTTTGTGTTTAGTGAGTCAAAATTTATAGATGAATTAGTGAGATATGAAAGGTAAAACAGTAATCCTGTGTAATTAGTCAATTTCTGGGACGAATAACTCTGAAAGAAAAAGCAAGTTGGTCAAGCAAAATGTCCTACATATAATCTACTGTTAAATGTTGTCGATTATAATTTAAGGATACTTTGTATTTAAGAAGTTTTACAAATTTTAATTCTATTCGGACTTGTTTATGAAAAAACTATTACAATCAAAGTTTATTCATAATTATTCAGGAAGTTTTGTGTTTGTTCAAAATGTGTACAAAATTTTAAAACATGTTGCACCACGCAGTTGCATTTCTAGAGGGACTCGTGGATTGGCACACTAGTCTTGATACAATTAACGCATGTGACATTAAGGTATATAGTAAAATTTTTCTATAATTATTATAATAAATAGTTCCTTGTTAATTTTATTGTTGCATAATTTTGTAATATGTGGGGGTAGCGATGTAAACTTAAACTTTTATTAAATTGGTACAAAATTATCGAAAAAGTTTACTTTAAAGTGGCGCCCAACGTGGCGTATTCTTAATGTAACTTCTACACGTCAAAAATTGAAACTAAATACTAATTAATTTTTTGAAAATTCAAGTGGTTTTTCCATAATTATTATAATAAATAATTCCTTGTCAATTTTATTGTTGCAATATTTTGTAATATGTGGGAGTAGTGATGTAAACTTAAACATTTGTTAAAATAGTACAAAACCTTAAAATTATCGAAAAAGCTTACTTTAAAGTGGCGCCCAACGTGGCGTATTCTTAATGTAACTTCTACACTTCAAAAATTGAAACTAAATACTAATTCGTTTTTTGAAAATTTAAGTGGGATTTTTGTGTTTATAGGAAAATTAGTGAGATATGAAAGGTAAACCAATAATCCTGTGTAATTAGTCAACTTCTGGGACGAATAACTCTGAAAGAAAAAGCAATTTGATGAAGCTTTATATTAAAAAAAATATCCTACATATAATCTACAGTTAAATGTTGTCGATTATAATTTAAGGATACTTAGTATTTAAGAAGTTTTACAAATTTTAATTCTATTCGGATTTGTTTATGAAAAACTATTACAATCAAAGTTTATTCATAATTATTCAGAAAGTTTTGTGTTTGTGCAAAATGTGTATAAAAATTTTAAAACATGTTGCACCACGCAGTTGCATTTCTAGAGGGACTCGAGGATTGGCATACCAGTCTTGATAGAATTAACGCATGTGACATTTATAATACTCCACGTTGGGCGCCACTTTATAGTACAGTTTTTCCATAATTATTATAATAAATAATTCCTTGATAATTTTACTATTGCATTATTTTGTAATATATGGGGGTAGTGATGTAAACTTAATTGTAATTTTTGATACTGACCATTGGTCAAACTGTGCCTAATCCTCAATTCTCTCCAGAAAAGCAAGTTCATGGTGCTATAATCAGAATATTTAGCTTTGAAAATTATGTTTGTATTACATTAACATAAATGTAAAGTAGTAAGTGCAGAAATTTATTTAAACAATGCCTAATTGCTATTTAATGATCTTATTATCTACCCAACATTCGAAATAAAAGTTAATCAGACGAAATTCAAAATCGGCAAAATTTCAAACAGACATTTTCAGAGACTGACATTTAAAGTACCTACTCCACGTTGGGCGCCACGTTATAGTAAAGTTTCTCAATAATTATTAACATAAACATATTTTGTTAATTTCATTATTGCTTTATTTTGTAATATTTTGGATAGTGATATGAACTTAATCTTTTGATAAAGTGATACAAAACTCAAACCTTCTTCCATAAAAGAAATACTCCACGTTGGGCGCCACTTTTCTCAATTTATTATAATAAATAATACTTTGTTAATTTCCTTATTGCATTATTTTGTAACATTTAGGCGATACAGAACCCAAATCTGCTTGTATCATCTTCAAGTTTAGTAATGCGTGTAAACCAGTGTTAATCGGCGATTAACCCATCGATTGCCGGGTACGTTTGTCCGTTATGGCGGAGGAGGAAGTGACCAACAGATAACAATAACGCGACCGGTCATATTAACCGATCGCAGTATCGGAGAAGATAATGCAAATGTAACAGCACCTGAAGCATATTATTACATCGTCTGTGTCTCTATCCGTGGCACTGCGGCATTGCGGCATTATCCACTTAAGAGTCGACAAAAGTGCTCGTTCAATTTGTATCCGCAATTGACTGGGCAGCAGGTTGATTGAATGCCGACCGCTGCCGCTGCTGGTGGAAAAGAATGGCCGTCTTCGTGCCTTCACGTGCGCTCCTGGCACACAAGATATAGTAAACAGATATCTGTGAATGGTCGAAAGGTATTTCCGAGTTGTGTTATCTAAATGCCGTCGTTGCGCTGGCTCGTTTTCAGGAATCGTCCGTTCAAATAGAAACGTCAGACGCACGCATTTTCTGAGACGGCATCCATCATAAATGCGTATTTTAAATAAATGGTAAATAAATTGGCTCCGGTTCACTATTAATAACAGAAAACTTCACTTTAATGAGCTAAAAATAAACGATACACTACGAATAATTTGTTATTCATACCATCATTCAATTAAGGTGTAGGTATGTGTAATACTTTTGTATATAGGCTTGATTTACTATTATTAATAAACTACAATTTTCTTTATAACCTGCTAATGATCAAATTTCCGGTCTATAAATAATTTTATACGTCGCTAACTTTTATTTGATATCCTGTATATCAACTGCTAAATACTTAATTGCCATCTATACAATTATGTTTTCTCACTCGAAATCTTCAAACCGTATTCAACAATAAGGAACAATATAATTACTTAACACGTACACAATTTAATTTCTTACTTAAGTTGTTGAAAACAATGAAATACATAAAAAATAACAAGTAATTGAGAGGTTAGCGTTTTACTACCGCATCGTCAGTAAACCTGGAAATTTCACACACTTAAATTATCAATATACTTGTCTACAGAATATACCAAATTATCTGATTTTTATTATTTTTAATATTTTCAGCCACTATCAAATTTGGTGACTATTTTCAATATACAGTGGTGACAAAAGAAATAGCATACATTATAAAAATTAATATTTATTAAATAATTTTAACGAAATTTAAAAAAAAGTTGTTAATATTTTGTTTGTATTTGATCAAAGGGTCGTTATAACCAGTATTGCTATAAGCATCATTCAGATTTGATAATTTTTTCTGTTTTAATCAAGGCTTCATGTCGTTCTATAAGTTTTAAATTGGATTTAGATCCTCCTCTCTACATTTTTAATTTACTTGTTCAAATAAGTTTTATAAGTTAAATAGTATGAAAACTTAATTTAATAAGTTTAAAACACCATCATCAAATTGCTCTAGGATCATCGAGAAAGGAGTACACAATGTTGAACAATCTGTGTTTAAACAAACTAATGTCTTAAATTGTCTATATACTTAATATCAACCATATAGCTGTATCTTAATGCATCTGCAGCAAACCGACAATCTACACTATTTATAAATATAATAATCTACCATCAATCAGTTGAAAGTGTGCGTCCTCTTTAAGTTTCAACCACAATCGACGAATCCACTTTCTTAATCACCAACTATCGTGAACGTGTGAAAACAGCCCTTGTCCATTACATTTTTTAATTATAATTTTAATTATTCAACTACTAGAGGCAAATAACATTTTATTATTCACATTACATTTACTATGCAAAACACAAGAAAAACAATACTGTAAAATCAAATAAATAATTTAAGTACATGCACAGTTTTAGGCCATTGGCACAAATAAGTTTCCAATTTTAATAGTTTATTCAGTTTTTTATAGTATTTGCCATTTGTTGTAATTTATTTTCAAATAAGAGAGAATTACACAACATTACATAAAAATTATAGAAACATTCTTTACTATTGTTCATTTTCATTACTAAATTTTATGTTGACAAAAAGTAATCAGGATCAGTAGATACACTCTTAATTATATTTGCATCTTACATTAAAATAATTATGGAATCAAATGTAATAAATATATTTTTTTTACTTAAAAACCGTTAATTTAACGATATTATTTTATTGTGTTATATTATTCGGTTATAAATATAATCGTGTTTCACGGATATGATTCCAAATTGGATAATTATTATATTAATCTTTATTTGATAATAAAACAATTGCTTTATTATCTTCGAAAATAAGGTCACATAATATTTTTTATGTTGTTCTCAGTGAACAAAAACACGAGAAAAACTCCTTTTTGCCACAAGTTAAAAAATTGCAAACAACAATAAGTTTGTGGCGGGAACTATTCAGTTATTTCTATTAACATTATAAAGATTTTATGGCTATTCAAACCACATGGTTGTTTCTTTCGACATTTTTAGAGGAACAGTTTTCTTATTACTTTCATATTATATGGTGTAATGAACTGATTATTATTATTATTATTTTTATTATTATTTTGAGGATATTAGTGTCAGTTTGCAGTTACTTAGTTATTAAGTTTTAACTACCAATAAAATATGCTCATGAAAATAATATTTACAACGGATTTTAAAAAAAATGTATTTTGTATTCAAGTATCCTACAAAATACAAATTGAATTCATACAAAAACATTATTGAACACTTGTTAGACTAATATAAATGACAGTTAATGCAACGTTTTTACGCAAAATTCTCGGTAAAATATTAATAAACCCCAACAATTTATAAGTGTCACTTAAATCGTTTTTGTTCCACCCATAATGACAACTTTATGCAATGTAAACTGGTTTATATCATTCCATCACCACTTATCGTATTCTTTTAGAAATACACACTTCATGAGAAAATATGTAGTTTAATGTTGTAATTGAATTTCAAATTAGACATGTTAACACTAGGCAATGTTAATATACAGGGACTCGTTAAAATTACTCCGCCTCTAAAACGTAAGTGCCTTTTAAATCTGCAGATTTCATCTTTACGACACATTTGGGCACTATAAACTCTCCAATATGGACGCGACGAAATAAATTGTAGTGAATATCTTAAAAATTACACTTATGGCTATTTTCACTTTCACTCGAACGAAACAAAAAACATTTTCACGCGCCGTCATTTAATAAACCATCCGATAAACGTTAACGGTACCCATAATCACACACTCTAAAATGTATGGATATCATAATGCGTACTATTAAATGGGGGCCTCGTAATAAATAACTGGTATAAAACGGAAAAAAAGCACATTAAGAGAAACGTAGGTGTGTCCGAGGTGCATGTCTCGGGGCGGGCTCTTTCTACAAAGTTTAAGTGGAAAAACGGATTCGCCGATTCGAAAAAATCACGAACACTTAATGAATTTGTCTGACGGGAACGTTTTTATTGGCGATAAAAAAAAATTTCAATTACCTAGAGAAATGTATTTTCGAATAAAAATGTATTTACATTTAAAAAGATTACAGTAGTATTTGGCATTTCTAACAGTTATTTGACAAACACATCGACAATAAAATTGTGTTTCTCCAGTAATTACTTTAAAAAATATTTTTTCATCAGATTTCTATGTACTAATTGCAGTGTAATCAGTTAAATATGGAAATTTATTACCTTTTCTTGAAAATCTTTGTTCATTACTATAAAAGTACTGCTAGTAATTATTATAAACTAAAAAAATATGTATTTTTTCAACAGATTTCTTTGTAGTAATTGTAGTACAATCAATTAAATTTAGAAATTTGTTATCTTTTCTTGAATATCTTCATTACTATAAAAGTTAATAAGGGAAAAACGATAATTACTTTGACACAAAAATACTTCAGAGAACTAAAAGTATTTACAGCATCTCGAATATTGATCTATTTATTTTCTTCTTTTACATAAGAAATACGCGTCAAATTTTTTTTAACTCAAACATAGACAAAATAAATGAATGTTTAGTAATATAGAAATTTAGTTTAACTTTTCTTCGTTCACTGCTCTAAAATTTAATCAGGAATTAAATTAATTAAATTTATAATAAAAATATTTCGCCGAATTCAAATTATTTGCAACACTTCAATCTATATCACTTCTATTTTTGCAATTTTCTTTTTTTACACGGGAAATAAACTTTTTTGAACTTCAAACAGAAATAAAATAAATGATTGTTTAGAGATAAATATAATTTAATAAGGGAATATATTTAATTATTTTAAATTTGAATTAAAAATATTTCACAAAACCCAAAATATTTCCAATATCTCGTTATGTAGAGCAACTTAAGACATTTTCATTTTTATTGATAAAAGTATACGTTTAAATATCCATATTATTGTCAGTTATGCAGTATGTTTGATAAAAACAATACATCAATATAATTGTTTATTAGTTAGGATTTATTAATATTTGAAAAATATTCAAGGGTCAAAAGTAGAGCAACTTTAAAATAAAACAACTTTAGTAGCATATCCATTATATTTAATAACTTCTAAACACCTTTTCTTCATTGATTTTGGTAGCTTTTCAATATAATCTTTCGACATTTTTTTCGAGTGATTTTGAACTTCTTCGTAGAGTTCATTCATATTTGACAGTCTTTTTGCAAGGATTTTCCGATCAATTTCTTCTCAAAGGTTTTCCATTGGACTGAGGTCTGGGTTTTGTGCTGGCCAAGGCATGACACGTATTCTTTGAGAAGCGAACCATTCTTTAACTAATTTAGACGTATGTTTCGGTTTATTGTCATACTGGAAGGTTCACCTTAAATTCATGTTACCTTACCTTTAACCAGAATTCCCATGCCAAACCCAGAAAAACATAGCAATCCATAACGTCTCCTTCACCATGCTTCACAGTGAGTTTAGTGTACTTGGGATTATACTTTTTATTAATGTGTCCTCTCACCTATGAAGTACCATCAGTTTTGAATAATTGGAGCTAACTTTTATCGGAAAACAAAATTGTTTTCCATTACCCATCTGTCCAGTTCACATGTTCTCTTGCAAATAGTAGTTTTGCTGCTCTACAGTTTGCAGAAATGAAGAGCTTCTTTATTGATTTTCTACCATAGAGACAAGCTCTTTTTTGTCTTCGTTTTATGGTACTCACCAACGTACTGAGTTCGTTTATTTTTTGATTTATGTAGGATGTGCTGATAAAAGTGTTGTAAACAATAAGTGTTTTTACTTTCCTGTTCACAGCTCTGTTAGTCTTCCATTTTCTGGAAACTTCTCCCAATATATTCCTTCTATTAAAATTGGAAATCGTCCTTGAAATGATTGATTTGTTTAAATTTAAATCTACTGCAATTTTACTCTGTTTTTCACCATTTCGGAACTTTTCTACAATTTGTTGTTTAATTTGTATCGTTAAATGGATATTTCTGGGCATTTTTAACTTTAAGGAACGATGTCGGACATACAAATAAATTATAAAATCAATTGTATTGAATGTAGGGTTTGGTTGCTTTACTTATGAACACTGTCCGAAATAAAATGTTTAATAAAAACTACGTAAATAAAGATATCCGTATATAAATTGAAATACTTAGACACTTATTAATTATAAAATTAATTTAAATTAAAAAGAATTGTTCTTTTAATAAATTGATTATGTTTTTTAATTTGTTGCTCTACATATGAGCAATAGTGTATATTAAATATATGATAATTACTTATATTTTATATAAAATTATTTCCAATATCTCGAATTTTGTTATTTTTCTTAATTTTCATTTTTTACATGGGAAATAACTGGTAAATTTTTTGACAGATTTTTTCAATCTTGTAATTATAATGTTGTCTAATATTTTAGTTGTTGAAGTCATGAAAATTTAAAGAAAAATCTCAAATTTTCAGAACCATATTGAATATTGGTATTTTAAAAAATAAAATAAAAAATAATTACTAAAAATTCAATAACTTCTTCTAGCAATATGAAATATTATCTTGAAAATTATAAACAAAAAATAATATAAATTACAATTTTTTTTAAAAAATTAATTTTATTTTATATATTAGTATAAAATGTTGTCTTTGATAGATAAATAAAATAATAATTTTCAAAGATGTTATACCATTTTTTAGTGGGAGACAACTGTAAAAAATTTCAGTAGATCATTGAATATTTCAGAGCAAGTTAAAAAGTGATGCACAATGGTAGAGCATACGTCTTAGGTAGTTGAGGAAAAGTCGGAAGAGATAGAATTTAACATGGCATTGTGATGGGATTTACGAGCGAAGAAGGATCGATGTTGAAACACGTCCCGATATAGCAGTTCTAAGCAGCCACCTATTAGCAATTCACATTAATAGTTGTTTCTTCATAAATAGAGCCCGAGCCTGTCTGCTTAGCCATTCAATAATGGCTTACATAAAGCGAAATAAAAACGGCACGTCGAAATGAGAAAAAATCGAACAGAATCGGTCCGGCATTGACATGTGAACCGTCCCTATTGGGAGCGAAACTTTCTTGATAACATCTGAGCCGTGGACGTATCCGCGAAGGAGAGCACCAAGCCACCAACTAGATCAGTCCGAGGATCTCTCGCGAGGTCGTAGCAGCGTTCCGTTAAATCTTCATATCGGAGATCCGTCGAATAATGTCAGTGTCAGTGTCTTCCAGCCTGGTGGCGAGCTCGCATGACAGCTTAAGTGGCGACCGTTGACGATCCCGACGCGCGGAATTTTCGACGTGATCAACATTTTTTCCATTTCTTCCAACGATTATCGTGGGATTTGTTCCATTTTTGTGTGGTTTTGTTCGTTCTCTGCCTTGGAGTAAATCTTTGACGATGATGTGTTCTCTTATATCTTTATGAACCGGTAAGTGGTTTTATGAGAGATTTTTTTTCTCTTATTTTAAACTTTCATCAGTGTATGAAAATTGTGACTGGATTAAATGGATTATTCGCATTCAACATAATTTGAAAATCGAGAGTTTTATTGCCATAAAAAAATGAATTTGATATAAAAATAATATTTTGTTTTTTTATTATTATTTTGAAAATTACTTGTTTAGTACATAATAATAAAATAATGAAATAGTTTGAAATATAATAAATAATATATTTTTTTTCTAAAAAGTTAACAGAAAATCTAAAATCATACTGAAAAAATCAAATATATATTTAAAAAGTTAAGAAATAATATATTTTTCTATATTGTAATTAATATGATATATTGCAACAATTTTGATAACTTGATTCCATAAGGGAATTCATTAAAGTCAAAATTTAGAATTATTTTGTAAACCATTTTGGAAGACAAAGAAAAAAATTGAATTTTTAATTTTTTAGTGTAGCGTGTCAGCCTTTTATTATAAGTTGTTGTTTAAGTATGTTCTTAAGATAAATATTCATTTGTCTTAAATGTACATTTAATTTTTAATTTGGAAAGAAAAATTGGTGAGGTCTTAGGTCCTCTGGTTGAAAATTTCGTTTTCAGTATATTTCAGCGTTACTTATATTAATATATTTTTTCTAAGATATGACTGAAAACTTCTAATCTATCTAACTATTTGGCAAAAAAATATTAATTATTAAAATATTTTTAAAAAATATATTACCAATTTCTACTTTTATTAATTTTACATATTTTTTTATTAATTATGTATTTTAATTTATTTTTATTATAAAATAAACTAAAATATAAAATTGTAATATATTCAAAAAATTTTATGTCACAGGGAAAATAAAAAAATTTTAGATATTAAATTATTTACAAAAAATATTTTATAAATTCCAATTTTCTATATCTCATGATTTTTGATAATTTTAAATATTTTTTATTAATTATGTACTTATATTTTTAGAAATTTTTATTTTTAACTAATAATCATAATTATTCTGTAGTTCTGTAGAAATTTTATTTTTAAATAGTGAGGAAGAAAAATATAATGAAAATTAAATTTTTAAATTTAATTAATTAAATTAATTAAGTATTATTATATTAATTATATTTAAATATAAAAAAATATTAAAAAAAATTGTATGTGACAGAAAAATTAAAAAATATTAAAAAATGAAAATATTGGAATTTATAAAATATTTTTTGCAAATAATTTAATATTTATGTTTTCTGTATTTTCAATAATTTTAAATATATTTTTATGTTGAACTTTTATATTTTTTTTAATTTTACTTAAACGTCTTTTAAAAATTTATTATAAAAATTGTATGGTACCAAAAAATATATTAAATATTTTAAATTATTTTGTGTATTAAAATATCCAGAATTTTGAGACATTCGTTGTGTAATGATCTACTTTATTTTTAGAAAATTTATTTTTAAATAAAAAGGAAGAAATATATAATTGAAAATTAAAAATATATTGTGTAACGAAATTGTATTTTTTTTTTAATTTTTCTTAAACATTTTTTACATTTTTAAATGGGGCAAAGAAAGTACAAAAAATAATTATTAAAATATTCTCAAAAAATATATTATAAATTTCTAGTTTTATTAATTTTAAATATATATTTTTTATTAATTATGTATTTTAAATTATTTTTGTTATATTTAAATATTAAAAAAAATGTATGTGACAGAGAAATTAAAAAATATTAAATGTTAAATTATTTACAAAAATTATTTTATAAATTCCAATATTTTCATTTTGTTATGTTTTCTGTATTTTTAATAATTTTAAATATTTTTTATGAAGAAATTTTATTTTTTAAATAATAACGAAAAAAAAGATAATTTAGAAATAATGGAATGATTAAATTTCCATGATTTTTGAAGTTTTTTCCAATTTTTACAAACAAAGTTATTAAAAATGTGTGTACACAATTAACAGTATGGGGATAGAAAACGTAAAAAAGTATTGAGTAATAAATATATTATAAATTCCCGAATTTTCAGTTTTTATTTAATATTTTTTTATACCAAATCACAAGTAATTTTTATTATTTTTCAATAATTCTTTTATTAAATATGTACTTTAAAACGTTAAAATTAAAATTGTTATAATTTAAACTTGTATTGGATAAAAAAGTAAATAAAACAAAAAAAAATAAATTCCCTTTTTTATTATATTTTTTGCCACCATCTTCGTGGCTTTTCAACACTTTTATATTTTCATCATTCCACTATTTTTATTTTTTTTTTCTAATTTTAACAACATGAATAATTGGGCTGACAAATCAAGTTAGAATGAACCGAAAACGTTGAACCTCACAATAGAATAATAGTAAACACAATAAATTACATATTTCATCTAATTAGAGTACAATAAACTCATCCCGTAAATTAAACAATGTTATTTCATCATGAAAGTTCACAGTGAATTACATGTATTCGGAGTATCGCAAACTCAGAATCATTTATACACTCTAGTTACTACAAAAGACGATGAACGCATGAAAGAACCACAATACGATAGAGAACAAATAAGAAATCCAAACATGTTATTATTTAAACTTTTATTCAGGTTTACAGTCTGAACATCACATAAACGCCTTGACGCAAGAGTGTTTGGCTTTCGAGTAACTGTAGATAATTGGATTGGGCTTTTGGACACACTCAGTTATTACTTTTTACTCTTTTTTTTTCTTTCATCGACGGAAATATTCGGAACAATAATCGAGATAATGATTTTCGATGGATGTGCTGGGGCCAATTAGTCGCCCGAATTTTTACGAATTTGGGCCACAATCGTATTGTCGATATGTGTCAAAGTAACGAACGAATGAAGATGTACGTACGTACGTAAAAAATGCGGCAAATACGACGAAGAGTATGAGTTGCGGTCCCTAAATTAGTTTCCAGGTATTGTAATTAACAGCTAATTATCCTAATTATGTAATTACGGCTAGATTTTACGGCTCTGTTTATAACAGTTTTCGCCATCAATGTCACTTGAGATTTATTTGAAGAGCTCTTTAATGGATTCGCATTGTGCTGTGGCGCAGTGATTTTTCTCTTTTTCTTTTTTCAACCGAATCGATATTTACGAACCTCGTACACGAACTGATTGGGCTTTAAATGTTTACAATATGCGTCGAATGTGACGCGTAAACTATCCGGATTCGACGTACGAACGACGAACGGACGGGAATTATTTCGTGTCCGCATTCAGCCAATACGACGAGTTAACTGTTCGAAGTTTTTCATTTGATCGTAACCCACAGAAAGAGAATTTAAAAACTCGTTCCCTCGACCACAGGTACGTTTCCTTATTACCACTTTTCAAAATTAGATGAGAAGTACACACCTAGCTGGTTTTTAATGGCAATAAATTATTTATAATAACCTGTACAGTAAACTTTTCATTTTATTTTATAATGTATAATCGGAGCAAATTGAAAGTATACGGCAGACTGTTGCCACCGCTCGACATCACATGTGAACAAACTGTTTCCATCAATTTTTTACACTTTTGATTGTTTACTTTTTTGCCACTAAATCCAAACAATCATTATCAATTATTATTATTTTTTGTGCTGAACGTTGAGAAATGAGAAAGAATTTTGACAGATTAAATATATTATTATTCTTTTTTGATTAATCTATTCTTGCTAAAAGCAATAGAAATTGTTAAAATATTTGTTAATTGCAAAATACTCTTCATAAAAAGCAAAATTGATTTCTTGTGATTAAATAACGAAAACCATAAAAAGATTAAAAAAGTTAAGCAAGTAATATTAACATTAACAAATTATTTAAAAAATTTTAATTAAAAAAAAGAAAATAAAAAGAAATTGCTTTGTATATTAAATTATAATACATAAATATATAAAATTTTAAATACAAAAAGCCATAAAAATGCACAGCGTATGTGAATAAATAAATCAAAATACATTTGATATTAAATTCTATTTGGTATCCCGTGTAGAGTGCCACAAAGAACCAAGCTTGGACCCTTCATTATCTTTATATTCAGTAATGATTTAGCATTGTTCATTAATTATAATAAGTAATATTAATTGTTTACTGATGATATCCAGATTTTCCATTCTGTTAGTTCTATCTTTGATGGTGAGGTTTTACAATTGAAAATTGAGATGCTATGTATATCGGTGAACAAGAAACAATTTATATATAAATATATTTAAGTTGCTTCTTCACTCTGCATTCTTCATAATTACATTAAGTATGATTCTTTTCTTCAGTTTAATTATATTACCAAAGTTTTAAAAGCTCTATTCGATGATAAACTAGCTTTTTATAGACATAATGAAGATATTTAGTTCTGGATTCATTTTGAATTGTCATGATTTTTATAAATTTTATGCTTTGAAATTAATTTATTACAGCTTTGTGAGATCGAAATTGGAAATTGGAAAGGGTGCATCAGATATTTGAAATACCTTGGACAGTCTTCTTTTATTGGAAAATTAGTGTATAAACTTTTATCCAACATTGTTGTCCCAGTTTGTGACCTAAAATTACAAATCTGGAAGATGTCCAAGAAATTCGACTTTGGGAGTTACAAACAAATTTAGACTTTTAAGTGAAAAATTGGTAAAAAAAAAACAATTTCTTAAGAGGAATTGAAAGAATAACTTGAGTAGTGAAGACATATGGTCTGGGGAGGAAATGCTTGACACTGATTTATCTAGAGAACAACCAATTCAAGAAGCATTAAAAAGCAATATTAATATGTATAGAAGAGTTCTTCACTGCCAAATAATTATGAAAATTCAATAGTAAGTTAATAATAGTTTCCTCTTATTGGAACATACGATAATTACAATAAGAGATACTTGTGGACAATGTTTGTGCATCAAGTTTGGTCTCCTCTTATTGGAACATACAATAATTAATAATGGTTTAATTTTCCTTTATAAACTTTTACATAACATGATGTATTGTTTCACTTTATTAGAACAGCTTAATTTTTTAATTCCTCGTAGCATAGAGGGCATAACAACCTGGCCAGATTAATTTATGTATATCCCATTCAAACTAGATACAATGTGATATAAACAAATTTAGTTATGAAGTAAGCACGTGATCATACTTAAATTTTGCCAGGGTAATTAAAATTAAGGTCAAAATTATCAATACAACATTTGTATTTATGCTAAATTTTTGAGTCCAAAGAATATGTTTTTCTTTAGCCGCGTTAGGCACTTTTTGGTACGGAAATATTTTGCGTTCGCGTCATTGACATGCATATAACTAGCGCACGCGCAATGTGGTGTACGCCTTAGACACTTTTTGGATGAGTGAAATCTCGTGCGTTCGCGTCACCGACATGCTTATACCAGTATATCTGTAGCTATACAGTTGACGTATAGTGCTGTGTATATCTTATAAGTGAAATTGAATAGATTTTGTGAAAAATTTATTTAAATATGTCCAATGATAGAAAACTCAGTACTACAAAACATAAAACGACAATTGATGCCGCTTTTACGCGATATTTAGATAAATTTGAATCACACATTTTCATTTCTTACTTTAGTTACCATAAGTCTATTGCATTTATTTTAGAACAAAATGTAATAATTGAAAGTACAAAAAGTCTAAGTATTGTTGAAAGTAATGATGACAATGATGCAATTAAAATAATGTTAAAAATCAAGTACATTGAAATTTTAGTAAATACAAATACTATCCATAAATAATATGATTGTATATTAATTGTTATTTGAATTGAATTTTATCATGATCTTGTACAGCCCATAATATATTTAAATAATAAAAAAACATATAAACATGTATAAAATTGTTGCTCGGAGTGTCAATAGATGTGAAAACTAGATTGATGTTGATAAATTTAATTCAAACATTATGAAATTTCAAATTTTCACTTCTATCGGCAGTCTCTACAACTACCAACATTAATTTTTTTAACAACTAAATTTGTTAATCCGTACCTAGTTTAAATGGAGTATAGTTTTACATTATTTTCAGCTACTTTATTTATATTTTGATTATTTTCATTTATAGGAATGTATATTCTGTCGGGCAAATAAATGGTTATTATTATAACCAATTTGTTGCTATTTCTATTTGAAATTCTAGAAAATGACAAAAATTTGCAATTACTATGAAATCACAATACCATATGAAAATTAAATATATACAACTCAACTCAATATACATTAAGTAAAATATAAAAAAACTGACAGCATTTTAGGTTTAAATTTGTAAGTAAACATAATAATTTGAAAAACTTGATTTCTATGTTTAAAGAAATTATTAAAGTAATAAAGTAGTGAAAAATTAATATTTTTTTAATCGTAACACGCCTTTTTTCTGGATTTCACACCAAACTCCTCGTTGGTCTTTTTTGCCCGTGGTGCAACAGGTGAGTGGCAGGCATCGGTTTCGCCACACGAAATGAACCGCGGGCGTTTCGTTCGTAGCGATCGCTTCCATGCGTGCAACGGCAGCAAACGCTAACAGTCATCCACAATTAAGTTAACCACTAGATGCAGATCGCTTAGGCTGATACGGCAACGCCAACATGGGATTATTCGCAATTATCTAGCCCATACACTTATACTTGTCACTGCTAATTACGCGTAACCCATACCGATATTATTTTGCCCGGTATTTCTAAGCAAAATTGGCCGAAGTTGAACGTCGGTTTAGAGAGGCGAGACCGCGGAAGCTGACCGAAACCGAAAGTGTTTTACTTTTACGGATTATTTACATATGTTTAATTTGACGCTAACCATTTCTTTGTCGGGTTAATTAGACCCCGTGAAATAATTACGTGCCGACAGTCGGTGTTTAATTAAGTCGGGCCGTGTTGTTGTGAATCCGTTGACAAAAACGCATTGTTATATGGGACGAAGTATTTCGGTCATTGTCTCGATCAAGCACACTATTGACAGTCGGCAGTAAAACAATGAGATTAAATTATGGCCGGGGGGCTTGGAACGTTCTAATTTTGCCCGTTCGAATTAGTTTCGTGTGTCCAAACGTTTACTCTTTCTGTCAATGGGAAGAGAAAACTTTCAATTAAATGATCGAATTGGAAATAATATGGTCGATTGTAATTTATTAATTCGTCAGTTGTCTATTATTAAAAATAACATGCAAATTATTCGAAGTATGAAAGTTATAATTTATTTAAATTAGGACAATTTCAAATTAAATTCTGTAAGTAAAAAGTGAATAGGCAAATTAATTAAGGTATTTGTATTATTGATTAATATCATCACATAAATCTAGGAGACTCTTTTCAATCGCAGCTAGTTTCTCTTAGCATACTGGGGGATTTTTGCGTTGTCGGTTTATTATCTTAGGTTAATACATTAAACAGAATTGTGCATATATTATGCCCAACCCATTAACAAGTGCATTATCCAATAAAAAATGGCTTCTAATGCATCGTTTAAAAATAAAAGTGGAAAACCTATAGACCTACTTCGTACTGCTGTACAGTTAATTCCGAACACATTGTTAACACCTTATTATCACACACGTGCTAAAGGTTTCAAATCGACGGTACACTTGAATTAAATTGGCTTTTACTCATTTTTCTATGAAAGTCTCGGTCTCGAAATGGACACGTGGGACTGGCGACACGAACGAAAAAAAAAAAATGTAATTAAGGTTCGAGTGTCCACTTGACACCTTTGCGCTAAGACATATTAAAAATGATTAGCGGGAGACCAAAAAAGCGGCACCGTGTGCCACGCAGATGATACGTTAATATGTCGAAAAAATTAATTGAGCGAACGGTAAACGAACAAAATTATTTTGGCAAAAACTCGGACAAAGTTATTGCGATCGCGGGGCGGATGAATTATTAATACAAGCATATTTATAAATGGAATTAAAGAACGTTTCTTATACGCCACATTTAAGATGCCATTTACGGCTTGAATAATGGTTCGAGGTACGTCATAACTTTTATATTAAAAATGATTTATTTATGGGAAACTTTTCAAGTTGTTTTAAGAGTATTCTGTGCCTACAATTAAGATACTAGTAAAATGTACTGGTATTAAGCAATTTTGAATACAGTTAGGAGAGTTGTAAAATGAATTTTTCTGTGTTAAAAAAATTGATACACAGAGGTATATGTTAGTCTCTTGTGGGCACCTCACAGGAATCTGGTCAAAAAATTATTTTCTTCACTTGATTTTGTAGAAAGCCCTTTTACAAAAATTTTTGACCTTATGAATATGCATCTAGTACCTCGCATACAATAAATATGGTAATTTCCCCTAAAACTACTGTACCGCTTTGTCATAACACACATGAATGAATTATTAAATTTTCTACGTGTATATTATTTTACTTTCTCATACAATAAATAATACTGGTTTACAGCCATTTTGCCTTTTATATCCCACTGTGATTTTTTTATAAATTTTAAATCATTAAACACAAAAATTATCATTTATTTCCATTTATAGAAACATTTTCTAAATTAATTTTTATTTTCAAATTTTGGAGTTTCCATTTTTGAGTATAAAGCGAGATATAATTGACCAATATGGCCAAACAAACATTCAAATTAAGGATAAATGAACATTCTACAACTTTCATTTATATAATTTTGGAATTGGTCCAGTAGTTATACCAACGACTTTAATAACTTAATTAAGTTGATTTTTCAGTCAAATATCGATCCTAAAACTCACATATCATACTGGATGTCACAGAAATCACAAAGCTTCGAATTCTTTTATGTGAAGATTATAAATTTAGAAAAAAACTACTGTTAATGAACCATAAATTATGTAATTAAGTATGTATTGTAAATTCAGTTATTGAGTTTTAGTCTTCAGGAGCTTACTTTTTTCATAAATGTGACATCTACAAGAAAAAATAAATCGATTTTTTCCTGAAAACTCTATTTTATCAAAGTTAGTGGCACCTGAATTACCAAACCAATTTCAAAACCTTATAAATAAAAGTTGGAGTATGTTTTTTTATCTTTAATTTGAATGCTTGTTTAGCCAAATCGGACAATTATATTTCGAGTTATGCTCAAAATGTTGGAGCAACTCCGGAAATTCAAAAATTCATTGTACCATAAATTCGATTTTAAGGTTTAGTACGCAGATATTTATATGAAAATCATAGTGGAAATGAAAGACAAAATTGCAGTAAATCGGTATTATGAAGTTATAAATTTTTCAGAGGTAGATCAAAATTCAGCTATTGAATTTTATACTTCAGCAGCTTATTTTTTTATTTTTTTTAAGTCAAAGTCGACTTATCTTTGTGATTTCCATTACTTCCAGTCCGATATGTGAATGCGATTTTTGCCTGAAAAAACGATCAAGTTATTAAAATCATTGGTGCGTGAACAGCCAAACTAACTTCAAAACTTTATAAATATAAATTGAAGAATGTCTATTTATCTGTATGTAATTTGAATGCTTGTTTAACCAAATCGAACAATTATATTTCTAGTTATACACAAAAATGTCGGAACAACTGAGGTAATTCAAAAATTCATTGTTCCATAAATTCGATTTTCAGGTTTAGTGATCGAAAAATTAAATAGTGGAATATGAAAGGCAAAATTGCTGTAAATCAGTGTTATTTTATATCTAATTTTGGGATTACCAATTTTCCAAAATTGAATTACAATTAATAAGGGGAATAGATTCGATAAAATTTGACTAATATTTTATATTCGAAATAATAAAAAAAATTATCTTCACAAAAAAATGTTCAAAGAGGACATAACTTTGTAATTTCTATTATTTTCAGCGCAATATGTGAAATTTCAGCATTGATGAATTGCTTTAAAAACCGCATCTGAAGAATAATTTCAAAATTTTATAAATTTAGATTGCTCAATTATCTTTAATTTGAATAGCTTTTTAGTCAAATTGGATAGTTATACTCAAAAATGTCGGTGCAAAAATTAAACGAAAATCATAGTGGACTATGAAAAGCAAAATTTTCAGTTGGAGCACAAAATTTGAGAGTAATAACTTCAAGTAATATCGAGGTCGAGGCAGTTTATACAATTAAAACATTTAGTAAAACTTTTTAAATTATTCCGAGTACAATTAAGAGTGTGGTAAAGTTACCATAATTTATATTATTTATTATTTTGTTAATTATTGAAAGTGTTACTTTAAGTTCAAGTGCGAAATCAAATTGCACACATTCATTAAACACAACAGTTGAATTGGCTAATAAAGGTACTAAAAGAAACTGCACACTTCATTTTAAACGAACCTAATTCGTTCTTATTATTATTCAAATCTTGTTCCACAAAATTAACTCTTACTTTCTTTTTTTACGTACGTCTCTTTCGGAATTCTGAGAAGTATCCACGAGAGGCGAATGACGAAACGCATCATTTTCATACTTGCGTGGTCGATTTGAAAAAATGATAACAAAAAAAGGTTTAAACATTTGTCGTTCATAAAAAACTTCAGTCATTTGTTTTAATTTCACAATTACATTCCTCCATTTACATGTGAAATCGAATCGGAGGGACGAATTATGTTCATTAAGACGTAAATTGCGTATGTATAAATGTGAAATGAGTATATGGAATACAGAAAAACCGGACCACATTCCCGAAGAATTTTAATTAATAACAATAAATTGAATATGAACAAAAGCATTTTGTTTAAGAAAAAATTCCAGCTCACGTATGACAAAAATCCCATTGAATTATGCGTTTTTATTCCGCGTTCAATTTAAAATCCCGTTACGACGGGACATTCATTTTTAATTAGAAAAGACACAAGTACACACACTCACACACATACACATGTACATTTCCACCATAATCTAAAGCCATATGTTTAATAACAATCTCTAAAACCAATATTTTCATGTAAATTTTCCGCAGCGCAATAAATTGAATCCACCGTTCGTTTGCACGTGCTCGTACTTTCTACCCGAGCCCGTACCAATAAAACTTACTTTTCAACTGGAGTATGCGATGATACAGGGAATTAATGCGTGTAATTATGGTTTTCTGCGGATACTAATAATGTGTAAATGCAGTTAATTGGTTTCAAGCCGTTTTACGCGGTTTAACCTATGACTTCGGTATTAATTAATCGACTGTGAAATCACACATCTCCGACGGCCGTTTAATTTCGTTCGTTTAAAGAAAAGTAAAAAAAAAAAAGTTTTCGTCTAATTGGAAAGTGAAAATCGTCGAAACGTAATTAAAACTTTCGATTTGAAATGTAATATTGGTTCATTAAAAAAAAAAATGTACGATAATACCATGTCATTAGGAATATGGCAGTGATTACAACTAACCGACTTGGCTGGAAACACGGTGTAACTTACAGTTAGCTACTGACCGATTATACGATTATCTGATTATTATACATTTTGTACATACGTTCGTCTGTTTTAATTAGAATTTACTGTTTATTAATAAACGATCTAAAATATCTGACATTTATGTGGAATGTTTCGACCATTTTTACATTTTGTAGTTCAAATAATTCAAAGAATATTTATTTTTCGTATCGGAGACTTCAATGATGGTCCAGAATTGAAACGTTGTAGATTTACACTTGTACAAATCATCCTACATTTTGTTTTTATTGATTATAATTGCATAAAATGAAAATGAAAATTGATGAAATTAATGATAATAAATGTTTATTATCAAAAGTTCTTTTGTTTACAGTTGGGGCAAATTTTGAACAAAATTAAAGCAATAATAATAACTCTAATTAAAATTAGAATGTAAACGATTTTGTATTAGATTTAGATAGTTGTGAGGAAATTTTTATACAATTATTGACACTTTTGAAACCTCTTATATTTAAAGAAATTAAAATTAAAGGGAGTTGTGCATTTTCTTAAATAATATTATACAATATTAAGTAAGTTTTGAAAATATTATATATACAAAATTGAAACTGATTTAAAACTTTCTAAGAAATTCTATACAAATTTGTATTTACTGTAAGTATGAAACTTAAAAAAATGGCAAAACTTCTGAAACAACTTGGAGTAGAACATTTAAGTAACTTCTTAATCTTTTTTAAATAAAATTAAAATGTAGTGAAATTGCCTAATCAATTTGTACTTTTTAAACAGTTTTAAATAAAATTGAAGTGTAGTGAAACTTCCTAAACAATTTTTTATATCTATAAAACTTCCTAAAAAGAATGATTAAGGGTTATGCCGTTAGTATTTATACAGTTGTAAGTTTTTTATAAAATTATAGACGATTGTGAAACTTCTTGTAATTAAACAATTTTAAATATAATTTAAAAGGTTATGAATTTAAACAGTTGTGTGTTATATTTAAGGGAGTTGTGAAATTTCTTCATTAATTCAATATAAATTTCAAAATATGTTCAGTTGAAACAATTCTGAATTATTTTAAATAGGTAAGTATAAAATTGAAACCCATTCGAAGCTTTCTAATCTATTCTATAAATTTGTACTTACCATTTAAATTTAAAAAAAATGCCTTCTTTACTTTTAAAACAACTTTGTGTACAATTAAGTAACTTCTTCAACAGTTTAAATTTAAATTGGAAAGTAATTAAACTTTCTAAATAATTTTATATATCTATGAAATAAATAACTTTAATTAAAATCAGAATATAAACGTTTTTGATTTAAATTTAAATAGTTGTGACGAAATTTTTATACAATTATTGACACTTTTGATATCCCTTATATTTAAAGAATTTAAAATTAAAGGGAATTGTGCATTTTCTTAAATAATACTATATAATATTAAGTCAGTTTTGGAAATATTTTATATACAAAATTGAAACTGATTTAAAACTTTCTAAACTTAAAAAAATGGCAAAACTTCTGAAATAACTTGGAGTAGAACATTTAAGTAACTTCTTAGCCTTATTTAAATAAAATTAAAATGTAGTGAAATTGCCTAATCAATTTTGTACTTCTTAAACAGTTTTAAATAAAATTGAAATGTCAATTTTGTATATCTGTAAAACTAAACTAAAAAGAATGATTAAATGTTAGGAGTTATGTAGTTAGTATGAATTAGTTCAAAATTTTAAGTTTTTTTTTTTTTTAAATTATAGGAAATTGTGAAACTTCTTGTACTTAAACAATTTTAAATATAAAAAAGTTACGAAATTAAACAGTTGTGTATTATATTTAAGGCAGTTGTGAAACTTCTTCTCTATATAAATTTCAAAATATATTCAATTGAAACAATTCTGAATTGTTTTAAATAGTTATGCATAAAATTGAAACCGATTCGAAGCTTTCTAAGCAATTCTATATAAATTTGTACTTACTGTTTAAATTTAAAAAAAAATTTCTTCTGAAACAACTTTGTATACAATTAATTTTAATTCTTATGCAGTTTTAATTTAAATTGGAACGTAATGAAACTTTCTAAATAATTTTGTACACCTATGAAACTTCTTAAAAGTTTTGATTAAATGTTACATGTTGTGAATCTTAATAAATAATTTCATCTAATTAATATTTAGAGTCTGTCTTGTATTTATGGAGTTTGTTTGTGAACAATACCAAATACAATTTAAAAAGTTATGAAATTAAACAGTAGTATATTTATTAAAAGGAGTTCCTAAATAGTTAAATAAATAAAAATAAAACAGTCTTGAAATTTTATAAATGTATTCAATCAATTGAAATCACTTCCAATTTGTTTAAACAATTCTGTACAAGTTTGTATTCACTGTTTAAAGTACAAGTGTAATATTTAGAAGAGAATTACAAAACTTTTTGACACCTTTGAATAAATTTAAAATGTGAAACTCATACATTTTTGTCCAAAATTGATAAATTGACAGAAAATTACATTTTCATAAGAATTTTGTAGGACTTATAAAACTTAAACATAAACAATTTCTCTAATAATAATAAAATTTAGAAATTTGGAAGTTTCGTATTAAATTTAGAGAGTTGTAAACATTTTAAGGACTTTATTTTAAATAATATTATAGACCGTTGTAAAACAAAATAATTTTAAATATATTTAAAGAATAAAAAAAAATTATACAGTTGTGTAACATTTAGTTAAAATTTTCTAAAAAACTATACAATTAAGTTACTTTTTAAATAATTTTATACAAGGGTTATGTTTAAAAATTTGGGAGTATTAACAATGGCTTTTTATAGTATGGCCCTTGTTAATGTGTATGCCAAAAATTAACTTGCCAGCATCAAAATTGGTGGCTTTACAGATATTTTAGTTAAAGAATCAATTTGTCAATATTTTGGGAAAAAAATTAATAATTAAATTAAATTATTGGGTAAAGCAATTATTTTTTTTGTAATTACGTGTAGAAAATAAATATCCAAAAATATACAGGAATTCCATTGGAAATAAAAAACTAGATATCACTTCCCGAAAAACCGGAAATGAAATTTTGTTTAAAATAAATTAGAAAAGTAGTACAAGTCAAGTTATAATTGATATAAAAATTTCAAATCAATACTTGTTTCCGTTCCCCATAAACTTCTAATGAATTCTAAGTTAGGCAAATCACCCCGTATAAAATCAGTGTCACAGACAGATCGCTGTTCGTATCCGCATCGTTTAATTATTTAATTTAAAACAAAAAATTCGCAGTCTCTGTGAGAAAATGCGTCACGTTCACGGAATTCTGCAATTGAACCCATTTGAATTTGTAATATTTACGCCGTCCGCATTCGATCCGAAACCGAACCCGTTACATCGAAAATCGGTGCAATTCAGATGACAATTCGTTTGCAAATTCAGCGTCCCAAATTCACAGTTACGCGGACGCGATTTTGAGCTGTTTAATTTGTTTTAACCGACCGGATAAAAAAATATGTATGTTCGAATGTATAATACATTGTTTCGAACAATGGACGCTCATAAATATTAGTGACTAAAAGGCTTTACGGCCTTTCGGTTTGATACGCTTTCAACTGGGTCATATAGGCAATGATGCAGATTCAATATGTTGTTACCAATAGTTTTTCCACCATGTAAATTGCATATCGATACACACGTATGTTTACCATTCGAGGTCATAATCTTTATGCCCATCCATATTCGTTGAAATCCAACACGCGAGTTAATTAATGAGGTACATCGTGTGACTTATTGGTTTTTAAAGATGTCGTTTGTGTCCTGTTGAATTATTCATAAACATGTTTTATTAATGTAAATTTACGTTAAAGGAGCCTTCTTAATATTGTAACGTGACCGTGTTATTAAATAAGAACATTACATAATACTTAAAGAAACGAATGAATGTCCAAAACGTTCGTATGCAAATCCAAAATCAATTTGCATTTATTACTCCAATTAGTTGCGTGGATCGTTGATTAAATGCAACAATATTTCAACGTTGTAGTTACATGTTATTCAGGCTTTATTGCTCAACTAAATCTTCCAATTTTACTGTTACAATTCATATATGAATAAATACGCCAAGCAATTAATATTATCACTTAGTCTGTATTATTTGTTTTAAATGAGTTTGTAAAACGTATGCGTTATTAAACACAATTTATCGCCTTTATTATTGCACCGGGCAGTTAACTCAAAGCTTTTAACTACAATGAGTAGTTTTTCGTTGTGAAGACTACATAATAATTTCATTAATTATTGAAGATAAAATTTGTTTAGCCGCGTTGGGCACTTTGTGGTTGGAGAAAATCTTATGGGTTCGCGTCACCGACATGCTCGTCCTTCTTTTGTTAATAAATTCAGGCAAAAGAAAAAAGTTGTTGATTTGGCTGGTAACCTCGGTTACTAGACCGACAAATTATGTGTCTGGCGGCGTTTCAAGAGGTACCCGAAAACTATACCTTAAGAATAAAATCCCGGAACTAGAGGGTGAGTTACAGCTGTACATTTGAGAGCATTTTGAAATTAGGTAAAATTTTACTAATGCAGTGGTTTCGTTTCCAGTTAAGTTGGACGCTAATATCTGTTTGAAAGTGGAGGGTTCATAGAGGAGAATGGCGACTGAAAGGAATCTCTATATAGAAATGTTCGAAATGTTCAGGAATTTCCCAAATAATCGTTCAAGATCAGAATTGAAATCAAGTGACCGTTGTATATATTTTGGTTCCAATTACAATCGAAGGAGGGATGTTTATTAAGCAAAAGTAAAACATACTTGTTTTTTATACCGTCAACAAAAGTGTGTAAACTGAAAATTAGCCTTTCCTAACAAATAATAATTGATTTAATGTATTTTTAGAAGTAAAAACTTCTTTAACCGCGTTGGGTAGGGAAGTATTATACGTTCGCGTTATTGACATGCTCATGACTGGCGCACGCGCAGTATGCTGACACTTTTTGGATGGGTGAAATCTCGTGCATTCGCGTCACCGACATGCTTATATCAGTATATCTGTAGCTATACAGTTGACGTATAATGCTGTGTATATCTTATAAGTGAAATTGAACGGATTTAGTGAAAAATTTATTAAAATATGTCCAATGA
This sequence comes from Aethina tumida, assembly GCF_024364675.1. Classification (NCBI taxonomy): domain Eukaryota; kingdom Metazoa; phylum Arthropoda; class Insecta; order Coleoptera; family Nitidulidae; genus Aethina; species Aethina tumida. Next base: position 12,483,833 of record NC_065437.1, on the reverse strand, counting down.
TCGAAAACTCTGTACTACAATAAAAAAAAATAAACGACAATCGATGTCGCTTTTACGCGATATTTAGATAAATTTGAATCAAACATTTTCATTTCTTACTTTAGTTACCATAAGCCCATTGTATCTTTTTTAGAACAAAATGAAAGAATTGAAAGTACAAAAAGTCTAAGTATTGTTGAAATTAATGATGACAATGATGTAAACAATTAAAATAATGTTAAAAATCAAATACATTGAAATTTAAGTAAATACAAATACTATCCATAAATAATATGATTGTATATTAATTGTTATATCAATTGAATTTTATTTATATTTTGTCATGATCTTGTACAGCCCATAATATATTTAAATAATAAAAAACCATATAAACATGCATAAAATTGTTGCTCGGAGTGTCAATAGATGTGAAAACGAGATTGATGTTGATAAATTTAATTCAAACATTATGAAATTTCAAATTTTAATACTAAATGTTCTCACTTCTATCGGCAGTCTCTATAACTTAAAATTATTTTAGTTAGTTTTAGTTATTATTCATTAGTTGCAAATTTATTCCGTTCGCTTTATTGGAACCGCTTCAGAAAATCGTAAAATTCCGTTTCCGTCTCAAAGATAAAGAAAGGTTGAGGCTTTTACAGCGACACTTTTTCGACATAAACATGAAAATTTCCCATTTGTCCGATGGTTCCGATCAGGTACGAATCATAATTGCCGTAGAACATTTCCCTATGACGCCCATTAAAATGTTTAATAGATTTAATTACGATGGACAAAAATCGTTAACAGTTCATACACGTTTCGCAAGGCTGATTGAATCCGTGTAATAGTAATTTCATGGTCGATCGGAATACGTGACCGGTGGTCCACATACAAATTGAGACTGCAAGTGTTTGTGTCGGACGCGTCCGGCCGGTTAAAAAATCGCACTTTGTGACTTGGGCAAATTTAATGGACGCACGCGATAAAACTTGTACAGTTTCAGCGATTTGCATAGATAAGGATGATTTTATGTTGGCCGTTTCAGCAAAACGCTCTAGTTATTTCGATTTTGCTCAGAGTTTTGTCTGATTAACGTTCGTTTCGAATGTGGGGTAGATAACAAGGACGTTAAATGGTAATCAGGCATTGTTTAAATAAATTTCTGCACTTTCAACGTTGCATTTATGTTAATGTAAAACGTACATGATTTTCAATTGTAAATATTGTGTTTGAAGCACCACGGAGTTGCATTTCTGGAATGGCTCAAGGGTTGGCCTTAATGTGATCAGAGGTCATGATTGTAATAACATTAAGAATTTTTCACGTTGGGCGCCAATTTTTTGTAAAATTTCTTGATAATTATTATTTGGACTCAGCCATTTTAATAATAGATTAGGTTCATACTTCTACTTCAATTGTTACAAAATAATGCAATAATGAAATTAATAAGATATTATTTACTACAATAAATATAGACAAAATTTACTATAATGTGGCGCCCAACGTGGAGTACTCTAAATTTCACACGTGTTAATTCTACCACGTCTACGAGACACTTTGTCGCCAACTCTTGAGTCTCTCTAAAAGTGCAAAGACGTGGTGCTGCATGTTTTGAAATTTTATTCACAATTTTCATAAGAACATAAAACTTGCCAAATAATTCTAAATAAGTTTTGTACATTTATTAACCTTTTTAACGTTCTTATAGTTTTGTGTTAAATTTTGGTCAAACTTGAGCTGAACAGTTCTATATATAATTAATATAATATTAAATAATTTTGAATTGACAGAAATGAAGAGTTAAAGTTAGTAAAGCTTTTTAAATACACTGTGTCCTTACATTACAACTGACGAATTTATTTAATGTAGATTCAGAGCAACAAATTCATTTATCTTGATTTGAATGCTGCTTTATCCAAATTGGTCAATAATATTTCGTGATAAATTCAAAAATGTTGAAGCACAATTGAAAATAAAAAATTCAAAACTTTCAAACATATTTCATAAATCAGTTATAAATTATAAAAAAAAATGTACTTTGGAGCTTTTAACTTCAAAAGGAAATATATTCAACTGAATAATTTTTTATGAATCGTCCTAGTTAACTGCATCAGTGTATTGTTAAACGTGTCAAACAATTTAAGAAAAAAACAAGTGTCGTAAAATTTTTAATATATTTCAAAATAAATTTTAGGAGAGTTGTTAAACTGATTCAAAGAATAAAGAGTTTCATTATTTTCTCTATTTCTCATGGCTACAAAAAAAAACTATCATTAAAGTAGGTTTTTGCCTTACCTGGCATTGAAATCACTACTTTAACACAAATTACAACAGTTAACAAATACCATAATTTTTATCTTGACTGAGATTAATGGAAAATATTTGACGTATAATTCACCAGTTTGATTAATACATGGTATTTTGCATTCTAAATAAAAATCAATCTCAAAACAATACAAATTAATTTAAGAAAACAAAAAAATTTCGACAGTCACATTTATTAATCCTGCATCCAACTCTTAATTTCGAATGCGCAGATGATGATTTATTACCGTGGATGACCATTAATTGACCTCTTTATATGGTACACCTGTTCAAAATGCTAATTACTTTCTCTTTTAATAATCATGTCCATTTCATTCTGAATCGTATTCAGATTCGTCTTCAAATTGATCAATCGTAAATTTTCCTTTTTCAGAGTCGAGAATGCTTTGGATGGCCATTCTGGGTGCCATATTGGTGTGGTTTATGTCCCCTGGAGCTGATGCCAACTTTCAACGTACGAGAGGTAATGGTCGTCTTCAATTTATTATTAATTGAGCCCAAACACGATATAAATATATCGGTATCTCTTAACCGTGTTTCGTACCAAATATTTATGTCCATATACGATCCAGCAATAACCATATGTTTTATTAACAATTATTCCTTCCTACATTGTAGAACAATAAACTTCGATACTATATAAATATATCCATTATTATCGGACATTGTATAAACGTATCGAGGTTACTTGTCTTCATCTCGTCTGGATTTTTTTAATTAAACGATAAAACATTTCGAGGCCACGACTCCCAATATAATTTTGTTGTACATAAGTGGGAAAATATTTCAGGCAATTATTATCCTGAGGCCGCTAATAAAACATCGATTAATTGGCCAATTGCTTTGTGATTAATTAATTACACTTTACAGCAATATGACCTTGATAAAAATGCAACATACATAAAGAAAGTCTTCAACAATTCAGATGGTTCCAATCTTTTTGTAAATTTCTGTCTCTATGCAATTAAAAAAGGCATCTTTTCTGATACATCTGCATGTTATTTCAGTGTCGTCTTACCAAATCAGTCCGAAACCGTGTTGGGTGGACGGGCAGGAGGGCACGTGCATGTTCGTGTACGAGTGCATCAAATCGGAGGGCTACCACATAGGTATGTGCGTCGACACGTTCATGTTCGGGTCTTGTTGCGCCCACAACGCGACCGAGAACGTCGTCGAGCCGCACCACAACCACCACCGTCCGAATCCGGAGCCGTCAGTGCTCTACACCGCTCCTAGTCATCATAGTCATATCACCAAGAAGCCAATCAAACCACTTAGTCATAGCAGACCCAAACCACCAAGGTAAATTTCACTTAAATTCCTTTTTTGTTTATCTAGGTGCTACGTGCTATGTAGAAAGAAACTATTTGGAATGCTTGTGATACTAACAAATTGGTTGTAAGTTATCAACAAATGAGGAACATTTCAGTTGTTACAAAATATAAAGTATTATTCTGGGAAAGATACACAGAAAACATTGTGGTTAGTAATAGATTATAATTAGAAAAAGATTAGTACTCAATAATGGCGTTATAAAGTAAACTACTATTTTTTAATTGATTTATAGTTTATTCATACTTTTCTAATAGTTTTAAACTTTTTCAAAAATTCTGCTTAAGCAGTAATTATAATTACAGGGTATCTATACGTAATTATTATTAAATTATTTTTAATTACAAGCAAGACAGTATTGAAACTTTTTAAGTAAATCTTTATATTAATTAATTAAGGTATTAGTTAAACTTTTTACACGGAATCAGTCAACTTTTTCAATGGTTCTGTAAAACAATTTTTAGTTTTCTATTTATAATTATTATTAAGTTTCTTAAGAAAATCTAAATTTAATTAGTCTCAATAAGCTTATGAGAGTTATAACACATTTTAAGCAATTCTGTGCATAAATAACTTACTAGTATAACTTTTTTATCAATTTAGAATACAATTATTAATTTTACCATAAGTTTGGACATATTTTGAAAATTCTTTAGAAAATTCTAATTTGAATAAAATACTAGTAAAACTTTTTAAGCAATTCTCAATAAGATTAAAGGAGTTATAATACATTTTAATCAATTCTGTAAATAACTAACTAAAAATTTTTTTATCAAAACTGATAAAATTAAGAAATTGAATTTTCTGTCACATTTTAATTTAATAATTATTAAAAAAACTTTTTTTTAAATCCGAATTCAATTGAAACACTAATAAAACTTTTTAAGTAATTCTAAATCAAATTAAGGAAGCTAACAAATTTTTAAATAATTCTGCACACAATTAACTTATGATACATTTTAATTTAATAATTATTAAAAAGGTTTTTAAGCTTTTTAAAAAAATTTGAATTGGACTAAAATACTAGTAAAACTTTTTAAGCAATTGTCAATAAGATTAAGACATATGTAATACAATTTAAGCAATTCTGTACACAATTAAACTATTTTTATCGAATGTGATAAAATTAAGAAATTAAACATAATTTTCTGACATATTTTAATTTAATAACTATTAAAAGAGAGCTAAGAATTCTTTAAAAAATTCGAATTAAATTAAAACACTAATAAAACTTTTTATGCAATTCTAAATAAGATTAAGGGAGTTATAACACATTTTAAACAATTGTGTTTATAATTAACTTATGATACATTTTAATTTAATAATTATTAAGAAAGTTTTCAAGCTTCTTAAAAAAATCTGATTTAAATTGAAATACTAGTAAAACTTTTTAGGCACTTTTCACTAAGATTAAGGGAGATATACAATTAACTTGTTAGTACAACTTTTTTATGAAATCTTAATATAATTAGAAATTTACAATTGTTTTTCTGATACATTTTAAATTAATAATTATTAATAAGGTTTTCAAACTTCTTAAGAAATCCGAATTTAATTTAGAACACTAGTAAAACTCTTTAGGCAATTCTCAATAAGATTAAGAGAGTTACAATACATTTTATGCATATACATAATTGTTTTATCATATCTAAATTCAATTATAAATTTTGCCATAATTTGCTGATATATTCTAATTTAATAATTATTATGAAGGTTTTCAAGCTTCTTAAGAAAGTTTAAATTGCGTTATATATTCTCAAGACAATACTAAAGCTTTCTAAACAATTTCCTATATAATTAAGACACTAAAAAAGTTGAATTAAGTAACAATTGTGAAAAATTTAAGCAGTTTTAAAATGTTTTAATTATTTCTATCTATTTGTAAAATCTAGTTACTTCTATTCTTTCAGTAATAAATTTCTATGTAATGAAGTAATAATAATAATAATAATAATAATTAATACAAAATCTACAGAAATGTAGAGAAAAATCTTTGAACGGGTTAACAACTATTTAAGTAGTTGCAGTTGGTCTTATGATAAAGTGCCCATATCTCGTTTGTTACGATTTACACGAACTATCTGCAGGTTTATGATTTGTTATTAAAGCTACTGCGCAACTAGAACATATTATTAGTAAGTTATCAGTATGTGAACGCCCCTATAAGTAAATTAAATGCACCAATAAAATCTACATAAAAAATCAATATACAACTTATTGCTTAGTCCATAAAGATATACCATCAAACAGTCTATTTATTCGTGTTGTGTGCACAGGTAGCAATTTGAGCAATTATGAAGCTTATTTAAATTTAATTAATCAGTTAATTAATTAAAAAATTTATTATATTCATTTATTTTAAAAAAATGTGTGACCACCAAATTATAAAATAAAAAAATACTTTTTATTATTACAGTCAAAGTCAACTAAGTCAATCGACACGGACGCCGTCGGTTGCGGCATCTGTGAACGTGCGTCCGAGCTCGTCGTCGCGGCTGCCGACGCAACCGCCCCGCCACAGCCTTCTGCCGATGAGCACAGATGCCTTCTCGGTGGCGAACAGCATATCGATCGGGCACTACACGAAACCCGGATGGCAATCGACCACCGAACCGGGTTTCATCACGTCCCTACACCACAACGCCATCCAGACGGGGGTGAAAACCACCCAGTGGCAGTTCACGACCGAACCCGGCTACGTGACGAGGGTGAAGGCGAAGCCGAGCAGCTTCAAGCCGAAGCCGAAGCCGACCAAGAAACCCATACAGGTCGTCGGCGGCAAGAACACGACCAAGCTGACTTTGATAAAGGACTCTGTTACGACCAAACGGTGAGTGCAGCCGCCTCGTCCACAGATGGGGTTGCCTTAATTGATTAACAAATTAATTAAAATTCCACTCTTTAATTTATTTGCAGTTTGAAATAGTTTCAAAATTTTTACATAAAGTAACATGTTTCATTGTCAATTTAGTTTACTATAAAGTAGCTCAGATTAAAGCGATAAAAACGTTTATAGTTAATCAATGAACCGAGCGATAAATTAAGCACTTAAAATGGAAATAAATTTAAAAGAAACCTATTGTTCTGGGCCATAAAAACCGAAACACACATTTATGTAAAAACGTAGTGAATAAAACCGCCTATTGTCATATATTTTAGCAACAATTTTACAGCACATTTCGACGACTAAAAATATTTTATCGGGTTACCGACAAATAAAATTTGACTGTTATGGTCGAGCGCTTTCTTTGTGAAATGTGAAATAATAAAAACGCCAATTTAAATCGAATTTTCCACATTAACACATAGAAAAGGATCTGAAAACAAAAGTGCATAAATGCAATTAAACTTGCATCACGCTTTGAATAGTTTTAATTGGTTGATAAAAGTTAGTTTGGATGTTAGATTGAGTCGTAAATGTAATTATTTGAAAAACGTTTAACAAAATTCTCATCGACAATGTTATTAGTAAATTCGTATTTTCATGAAAATGTCAATTCGATTTTGTCGCAAATGGAATATTGATTATGTATTCGTGGTAATACACATTTGCGTTGAGAAAATTTAATTAAGCCCAAAGAAATATACTACTGTTCGTTCCCGGATTACCGCCCGCGGTGCCGTAATTTAATTTATATATGACAGTATCATTTCGGAGTGATATTTAGGAACAGGGGATTGTACAATGCGAAATATTTACGGATTTAGCATTCGGGCAACCTTTTGTGTTGTGTTCTCGCATTCGCCATCATTTCTGCCTCCGCTCCGGCTTCGGAATCCTGGCGGATGCGCCGGTTTATTGTTCTAAAATGTCAATATTAGTAATTAAGATATTGGAGTTCGACGAGTTATTCCATTCATCGGACTAAATAAAAATGTCCAATTTCTAAAGAGATGATGAAATTAAATGTGGGTGTTCATAGAGACGGTCAATTTCTTTATTATTATTTTAATTACAATATTCTGCTAATGGATTTTGCTGAAATAAATTAAGTTTTATAATTTCGTTTATTAAAACTTTCCACTTGGAACTTAAAACTGGAAGATGAATGTGTAATTTTATTGATTTTCATATCAAAACATTGACAAATAATCATAAAATTGTGAGGTTGATGTATTGATTCCTTCAGATTCCATTTATATTTTCATAACACATTCTTTTACATTCACTCGTACTTATATTGTCAAGAAAGTTATTGGGGTTTTTGTTATTTGGTTTCTTACTTTACGGGATTTGAATTGAATTTCAGGTTAACAGTAGCTATATTTATAATAAATAAAAGGATATTGTCAAAATTAATTAAATAATTATTTAAATATTTTTTCAAAAATGTTAAAAATTTGGGAAACACTGAAAGTATAGGTGGTTTGAGTAAAATTAAAAACATGGTAAAATCTATACAAGAAACTCAATGAAATCTCTACAAGAATTTCCATGATATCCATACAAGAAGTTCAGAAAAAATTTAGACATTTAGTGAAATCTCACAAGATATTCGGTGAAAAACTTGATATTTTGGAATGACGTAGGTACTAACTTAAGCTTTACTCCACAAAGCTTCTTCAGCACTACTGGTACTTTAACCAAGGCAATTAGCCAATCTTTTCAACTATTAAGAACATTGCTGTCAAACTGATTTAAGAGTTTTCCCCATAATATAATCCTATTCTAAAACATTGTACGTGATCTAAAAAAACTTCTTATATATAAAAAAATTTAAAGTTGGCAGTTTAGAAACTGCCGATAGAAGTGAAAACTTAGAACTTTTAGTATTAAAATTTGAAATTTCATAATGTTTGAATTAAATTTATTAACATCAATCTGATTTTCACATCTATTGACACTCCGAGCGACAATTTTATGTATGTTTATATGTTTTTTTATTCTTTAAATATATTACGGGTTGTACAAGATAATGACAAAATATAAATACAATTTAATGGATAATATTTGTATTTACTTAAATTTAAATGTACTTAATTTTTAACATTATTAAGTATCACGTAAAAGCAGCATCGATTGTCGTTTTATGTTTTGTAATATTGAGTTTTCGATCACTGGACATATTTAAGTAAATTTTTCACTAAATCCATTCAATTTCACTTATAAGATATACACAACACTATACTGTATAACTATAAGCATGTCGGTGACGCGAATGCACGAGATTTCACCCATCCAAAAAGTGTCTAAGGCATACAGCAAACTACGCATGCGCCAGTCATGAGCATGTCAATGACGCGAACGCATGATATTTCTCTACCAAAAAGTGCCCAACGCGGCTAAAGAAGTTTTCACTTCTAAAAATACATTAAATCTATTATTATTTGTTAATAAAGGCTAATTTTCAGTTTACACACTTTTGTTGACCGTATAAAAAACAAGTATGTTTTATTTTTGCTTAATAAATATCCCTATTTCGATAGTAATTGGAACCAAAGTATGTACAACCGGTCACTTGATTTCAATACTGATCTTAAACGATTATTTGGGAAATTTACCTTCTAAACTTACTCTCCACGATACTCCCCATTACTTTTCGATGAAATTGAGCGCGTTGGTAACAGATGGTAAGAAATTGGGCGCTGATTTTTTCCTTGAAAGTACATCAGAATTAAAAATGATCCTGAAAATTTCGAATATTTCCAAATAGAGATTTCTTTCAGACGGCATTCTCCTCTATGAACCCTCCACTTTTAAAACAGTAATAGATATTAGCGTCAAACTCATTTCCGGCTTAGCTGGAGGCCTTTAACGAAACCACTGCATTAGTAAAATTTTACCTGATTTCAAAATGCTGCCAAATGTATAGCTGTAACTCACCCTCTAGTTCCGGATTTTATTCTTAAGGTCTAGTTTTCGGGTGCCTCTTGAAACGCCGACAGACACATAGTTTGTTGGTCTAGTATCCGAGGTTACCAGCCAAATCAACAACTTTTTTCTTTTGTCTGAATTTATTAACTAAAGAAGGACGAGTATGTCGGTGTCGCGAACTCATAAGATTTTCTTCTAAAAAGTGCTCAACACGGCTAAAGAAGTTTTTACTTCAAAATTATCCAAAATTCTAAATAAAGAACACAAAACTGTAAATGTTTACTACTATTATTGCCTAGTTTAGTTATTATTATTCACAAATATTATATATATAAAAAAATTACTTATATTTGAAACCCTCTTAGTCAAAGTGAAGAAATAAAGAACCAGCCGTCTTTCTTATAAATGTGTTGCCCTATTGATATATATCTTCGGATGAAAGATACATTTAACGTCCTCCCATTTATCAGTTTCTTTTATATTAAATTATCTAACACATTTATACTACAAATTCACTAAGAAAAATATCTTGTATACCTTATTAAAAAAATACTAAAAGACCTAAAAATATTTCGTAAGCCGTGATGAACAGATTTTGATGTGTAAACTTCTACCTGAATAGACCACCTGTTAGATCCTCGAAGTTCGCGTCCGAGTCGTTCGATATTTACAGACCCGCACTTAAATAATCACGATATAATAAATAAGTCGTCGACAAACAAGTTGAACGGACAATTGTCCGATTGTGTGATTGTGCACGTTTCGCATTTTCATATTGATTCCAGGCCGCCGACAGCAATAAACCCGGCCGTCAACACGGAAGTTACGATACAAAAAGTGTCGCTGGCACCGGATTTAACGCCGACGTCGACGTTCAGCAGCGTCGTTTCCGCGTCCACCGTCGAGAGGCACGGTAAGTAAACCGAAATGTGGTCTTAACGATTTTCAAATAAGAGTTTTAGAGTTTAAATATTTGAAATTTAAATTAAAAACACACAATTAAATATTAAAGACAACACGAAAGGGTGAAGATGTGAACGGAAATGTTATTTTGTTGGATGTGTCCTGTGTATTTGGATAACTTATAAAACAGCTTTTATTAAATTCTGTTTATTCTAGCTATTAAACTATTCATTGAAACTAAAAGCTATTAAAGGTTGTTTTTTTTTACACAAGAAAAATACTTGTATTTTTAATGGTTTCGTTGTCCTTTTTGTGTTTTATTTTCTATTTCTCGTTTTCTGTTTTTAGATTGTGGCGTTCCGCAGATGTTCGCTCAGCCGCAGACGCGAATCGTCGGTGGAAAAAACGCCCCATTTGGACGCTGGCCTTGGCAGGTAGGTTAAATGAAACTAAATTGTTAATTTTATAAAAACTGTCCGAGTTTTTTCGGAATTCTTTTTATAATTTTAATTTTATTATAAGGCCTGTCTTTCGAAATAATTAATTTGAATTTCCAAGTTTACATAGATTTGAAAATAAACTCGGTTCAAAAAGTCTATAATTTAATTTAAATTTAACTAAAATTTGTTTCTGTAATATATTTTAATCAAACCATTTACCAAATTGTTAATATTTAAGTTAAAAACAAATAATTTAGTACCGCGCATTTTCACCCCCGCATTTACTTTCTTCAACTGGAGTTTATCGTAGGTCTTGAATATTAATAGGAGGAATTAAATTAATCTGTATAAGTAATAAGTAATTAGAGAAGGCAAAATTGAAAGAATGGAGTGGCCATCACATTCCCCGGATATGAACCCAATTGAGCATGTATAGGATTTCTTATACAGATTCTTGTTAATTTAATAGTTTCTAAAATCTTAAAAATTAAAAAAAAAATTCCACGTAAAAAGTATAAACGAAAGCAGAAGAGTTATTAAACATATTTTATTATCCCTTAAAGTGAATTTTAGTAGTGACGCATAATTCAAAACAAAACGGACTTCAGTTTTACAGCCCGCGTTTCGAAGTGGTAAATTTGAATATCCAAGTTTGCATAGATTTGAAAATACACTCGGTTCCAAAAGTCTATAATTTAATTTAAATTTAACTAAAATTTGTTTCCGTAATATATTTTAATCAAACCATTTACAAATTGTTAATATTTAAATTAAAAACAAATAATTTAGTACAACGCAATTTCACCCCGCTTTTACTTTCTTCAACTGGAGCTTATCGTAGCTTTTGAATACAAATAGGAGGAATTAAATGACGCCGAATTAATCTGTATAAGTAATAAGTAATTAGAGAAGGCAAAATTGAAAGAATGGAGTGGCCACCACATTCCCCGGATATGAACCCAATTGAGCATGTATAGGATTTCTTATACAGACTCTTGTTTATTTAATAGTTTTTAAAATTTTAAAAATTCAAATAATTTTTCCACGTAAAGAGTATAAACAAAAGGAGAAGAGTTATTAAACATATTTTATTATCTCTTAAACTGAATTTTAGTAGTGGCGCACAATTCAAAAGAAACGGACTTCAGTTTTACAACCCGCCTTTTAAAATAGTTAATTTGAATTTCCAAGTTTACATAAATTTGAAAATACACTCGGTTCCAAAAGTCTATAATTTAATTTAAATTTAACCAAAATTTGTTTCTATAATATATTTTTAATCAAACCATTTACCAAATTGTTAATATTTAAGTTAAAAATAAATAATTTAGTACCACGCATTTTCACCCCTGCATTTACTTTCTTCAACTCGAGCTTATAGTAGGTCTTGAATACTAATAGGAGGAATTAAATGGCACCGAATTAATCTGTATAAGTAATAAGTAATTAGAGAAGCCAAAATTGAAATAATGGAGTGGCCGCCACAGTCCCCGGATATGAACCCAATTGAGCATGTATAGAAATTCTTATACAGACTCTTATTTATTTAATAGTTTTTAAAATCTCAAAAGTTAAAATAATTTGTCCATGTAAAGAGTATAAACGAAAGCAGAAGAGTTATTAAGATATTTTATTATCTCTTAAACTGAATTTTAGTAGTGGCGCACAATCCGAAAGAAACGGACCTCAGTTTTACGAGCCCGGTTCAAAGTTTGCGCATGCAAAAACTAACATACAGCCGACCCGGTTGTGTCACACGGTACAATTTGTTGTCGGATTTACTGTACCTCTCAGACGGTAAAGTCGGAGCCGAAAAGAATGCCCGCAATGTACGAAATATTAAATTTTAGAAAAGTTTTAACCCGAAGATGTGACGTTGATTTTGAATGATATCCCCCGGCTTTTGTGCTATTTTATACAACTTTTTCATTTAATATACTAGACAAGTTCTAGCGAAACTTTGCCGACTTTATCATCGGATTTTAAAATGCCCGCATTGATTTTCGACGACCGTAAATATCTGGTTCCGTTCCGGCGGATACGTCGAGTTTTTATGTTGCAGCCGTTGCATTTTACCTAACTCTGTATTAAATAATTTGTATTGTCGAATATGCGACGTAGCGGGCACATCAGAAATTCAAATTAGAAAATTTTATTTTGTCGTAAAGTTTGTGTTTGTTGTACATTGTAGTCTATTTTAAATTTAACTATTACAACTATACACAATTTGTATAAATTTATTATTTCCTACTAGGATTTTAAAATAGTATTTTTCTGTGTTCTGTTTTCCATTAAATTTTATAACAAATATATCATTTATTTATTGTTTGTTCAACAACAGGCACATTTTTATTACAAATATAGTTGTAAAGGGAATATGAATTTAATTAAAATGTTTTAGTACAAAGGAACACAAACAAACTGAAATATTGTTTGACTCTTTTTGTTAGTAAACATTAAATTATATTAAATAGATAAATAGACATTTAGTAAATACACTGCACATCTTTTTAAGTGGATAATTTAATTGTTTTATAAATCAGAATAATACCATTAGGCATTATATTTCAACAAATATATTATCAAAATAAGTTTTAATAAACAATATAAACTCTCGCATAAATTAAACAAAATTGCATCAGTAATAGAACTTTTAAATCAATAATATAACTAATATAATAAATTTCTTGGGATATTAATTAAACAAAATTAATTAAAATTAATAAAAACAGAATATTAACCTGTTATATTTTTCAATTTAGTACTTGGTCGATCCTTACTCTACGAACAGCTTCCATCTTCCATCCTTGATATATATGATAATATTTTAAATCATTATAGCACTCCATAACTAGGGTAGACGAAAATTACGTAAAGGGATGATACATTTGTACAGAAATTAAAGGAAAATGACGCACGAATTTGGTTGTCATTTAAGACTGTTGTAAGTAATTGTTAAGGATAAATTGCTTTTAAAACTATAACCCATTCAAACTAGATACCTACTTCTTACTTAAATTTTACCAGGGCAGTTACATATTTACTTAATTTAATATTATTAATTATTCAAAATTACGCTATATAATTCCAGTTTTACTGTTCATTTTTATATTAAATTATTGGACCCGAAAGAATATTTTTTTAATATTTGTCTAAAAATATTATTTGGACATCTTTAGTTTTAAATACAGCCTTTCGACAACCACGTAATGTGTACGTCAATGGCATATGTGAATACCGTCACCTTATGTGAATACACTATAGTATATGTAGAAGTTAATATAACCTTAAAAATACATTACCTGTACTATCACCTGTATTAATTCCTTTGTAATTTAGGAGCTGAAAATGTTGAACAAGAAGAGTATTTTTGTCAAAATTTCAGTTAAATGAAAAACTGATTAAAAGAACAAACAAATAAAAACTGTTATTATTTGCTTTAATTTCGGTTATTGCAAAAAAATGTTCGTTTGTTTGTTTTCTGTGTTTAAATGATGTGTTCCAGTTATAAAATATGAATAAAGGACAAAAAAATAATTGTATTTTTATATTAAAATTAAATAAATTGTCGAATTATTATAGCTATGAAGCTGTAGGTGTAATTGTGACCTTAGAAAACATTATTACTATTACTTTCTATGTAATGTAGGAGATGAAAATGTTAAACAAGAAGAATATTTTGATGAAAACTGAAAAACTGATTATAAGCAGAACAAAAACGTCAGTAAACACTTTTATTTTAAATAAAAAAACTTCTAAAATGTATAAAGGCTAGAAAATTGTATTACTTAATTTTGTTTCAGTAATACATATTAGTACTTGGTCGATCTTTATTCTACGAATAGCTTCCATCTTCCTTGTTATATATGATGATATATTACATTTTAAATCATTGTAACACTCCATAACTAGGGTAGTCCGGAGATTACCTACAGGAATTATAGATTTGTGCAGAAATTAAATGAAAATGACGCACGAACTTGGTTGTCACTTAAGATTGTTGTTGTAAAAACATTCAAACTAGATACCTACTCCATATTTAAATTTTGACAGGACAGTTGCATATTTATTTATTTTTAGTAATTATTTAAAATTACGTTAAATAATTCCAATTTTACTGTTCATTTTTATATTAAATTATTGGACCCGAAAGAATATTTTTTTAATATTTGTCTAAAAATATTAATTGGATATCTTTAGTTACAGCCTTTCGACAACTACGTGAAGTGTACGTCAATGGCGTATGGCTATTGTTTACGTTACCTTATGTGAATACACTATAGTATCTGTAGTATAACCTTAAAAATACATTTCCTGAACTATCACCTATATTACTTTCTTTGTAATTTAGGAGATGAAAATGTTGAACAAGAAGAATATTTTTATGAAAACTGAAAAACTGATTATAAGTAGAACAAAAACGTCAATACACACTTTTAATATAAAAAACTTCTAAAATGTAAAAACAGTAGAAAATTGTATTATTTATTTTTGTTTGTAATATATTCATAAAATCTTTTGTCGATTGTATCTTTTCTATAATCAAATGTGTGAGCAAATATGGAAAGAAGTCGAATGTTTTTATATTCAATTTCTAATTTCAAAGTTGAACAAAAGTTTAAAATGTTCAACAATTTCTCTATGAATTATAAAATAAAGAAAATTGCAATTTCATGTTGCATTGTTATTGTTATGTTGTTTTTTTTTGTAAATTGTTTGTTAACAGAAATTGCGAAATTATTTTAAATCTCGTATACTAAATAAATAAATTTTATAATAAATATAGGAGTATAAAAACACTGCAGAGGCAAATAAACTAGATGGAAAAGAATCTACCCCGAAGAAAAATAATTATAACACAAGAAATGAACCCGTCGTTGTACGGATGCAGGATAATTATGTGTTCGACGAGCAAAACATCAGATCCGTCATATAATTGTTTGTTTTTCCATTCCAGGTTTCGGTTAGACGTACGTCGTTTTTCGGATTTTCCAGCACACATCGATGCGGCGGCGCCATTCTCAACGAAAACTGGATCGCCACCGCCGGACATTGTGTAGACGAGTAGGTATTTAATATTTTCATAAGTTGCTTAGAAATGGTAATTTTCTTGCGTTTCTCCAGCAACTGAAACATGTTTATCCGATATTCGATTCGTGTTTGTAGAGACTGAATTTTCAGCACGTGTTGACTGTTTCTTGACATCGTGCTTGTTAGTAAGAAAGGACGGTTCCAGCAAAATAAATTCAGTTTTATTTTAATACGATTCGGATGTATTTTAAAACATCCATTAGATTTTACGACGACGACGTTAGTCCGAATTTATACGCAAAATACGTTTTCGTTCCTAAATATAACTCGGTTAACTGTCATTTAGAGTGAAGGCGAAATTAATTTAGGTTGCACTTTCGTCGCAGATTTTACACTATACCGTTCGAATAATAATCAAGCCTGAAACCGCATTGTTGTATCAACTTGACATTATTTCATGTTAATAAGATACACCGATTTAATTATTGCCTGTCACGTTCAAATAGTTGTAAATTGTTGCATCTTTACATAATGAATACATATTGAATTAAATTAAATTGTAACAGTATCATGTCAAGCATTTTCAGTTTCAGCCCGTTCATAATCGAACACAAACAAGCTTGTTTCAGCCGCAGCCGAACATTAAACGGATCTGCTTATATTTGATCAATATTGCACAACACAATTGGTTGATTGTCCGTTATGTCCGACATTGCTTGATATTGACTTATAATCCCAACACAAACTTTGTTGATTAATACGCGCGCATCAATTTCAGGAGCACAAGGAACCATCTGCCCTCGAGCCGTTCGTCCCGAAATCGGATTAACATTGTTATCACGAGAATATATTAATAACCATTATAATTAATCTACATTACAATTTGCTCACTTAATTGAAGTTAAAGGATAAAAACTAATACTGTAATAATTTTGTTCTAGTTTACTCACATCTCAAATCAGGATCAGGGTGGGGGAGTACGACTTTTCGAGCGTGCAGGAGGAACTACCGTACGTTGAGAGGGCGGTGGCCAGGAAGATCGTCCATCCGAAGTACAACTTCTTCACCTACGAGTACGATCTGGCGCTGGTGCAGCTGGACAAACCCCTGGAGTTCGCCAAACATATCTCGCCCATATGCTTACCAGCTTCCGACGACCTACTAATAGGCGAGAACGCCACCGTCACCGGCTGGGGGCGGCTCAGCGAGGGTGGCACTCTACCCTCCGTTCTTCAAGAGGTAAAACAATATTTTGCTTGTTCGAATTTGTGTAATAAAGCAATATTTTATATTTATCTTTGGAAACGTGGCCAATTTTCCGATGTATAAATTTGCCAAATCGATTCTGCAATACAATATTTTTTCATTAAAATACTTTAATTGCATTGCACGTAGCTAAACTAAATTGCCAATTCGATAACATTTTACGAAACATTTACACTAATTCTGACAATAACATTTCAGTTTATGTGTTTACATTTTAAACGATAAAAATTTATGTTTATACTAAACGTATATATGTTTCGTAACACACTTTGTAAATGTTTAATTTTGAAATCGAATTTTGTGTAAATCCTGTCCGTTTTATGTACAAATTTCTCATATACAATCACCACATATTGCTTTTGAATTGAGTTTTCACTCATATCATTTTCAATTAGGGATGTCGATATTGAACCAGCTATGCGTTTCCATTTAATCCTATTTTCAAAACAGATTGGTAATTATCAGAGAAATTAAATATGCTCTTTATATATGGGATAATCTTTGTCAAATCGACCATTTTTGGCCCGAATGTACGTACACTATAGCTCATATGTAGGACAACTTTAGAAATTTTCATTTCTCTTGATAAAAGTGTCAGTTATGCAGTATGTTTGATAAAAACAATACATCAATATAATTGTTTATTATTGGGTTTATTTAGGTATTTATTAATATTTGAAAAATATTCAGGATTCAAAAGTAGAGTAACTTTAAAATAAAACAACTTTTCGTACATTTAGCCTTCTTTTATTTAGTATCTAGTAGTATATCCATTATTTTTAATAACTTCTAAACATCTTTTCATTGATTTTGGTACCATTTCAATATAATCGTTCGTAATTTCTTTCGAGTGATTTTGAATTTCTTCGTAGAGTTCTTTCATATTTGGGAGTCTTTTTGCAGCGATTTTCCGATCAATTTCTTCTCAAAGGTCTTCCATTGGATTGAGGTCTGGGTTTTGTGCTGGCCAAGGCATGACACGTACTCCTTGAGAAGCGAACCATTTTTTAACTAACTTAGACGTATGTTTCGGATCGTTTTCGTGCTGGAAGGTTCACGTTAAACAGATGTGGGCCCATGCCAAACACAGAAAACATACCACACCATAACGTCTCCTCCCCCATGTTTTTCAGTGGGTTTAGAGTACTTGGGATAATACTTTTCATTAATTGGTCCTCTCACCTATGAAATACCATCAGATTTGAATAATTGGAGCCGACTTTCATAGGAAAATAAAATTGTTTTCTATTGCCCATCTGTCCAGTTCACATGTTCTCTTGCAAATAGTAATTTCATTGCTCTATAGTTTGCTGAAATGAAGGGCTTCTTTGTCTTCGTTTTATGGTACTCACCAACATACTGAGTTCGTTTATTTTTTGAATTATGCGGGATGTGCTGATATAAGTGTCGTACACAATAAGCGTTTCTGCTTTCCTGTCCACAGCTCTGTTAGTCTTCCATCTACCTCTTTTGGGAACTCCTTCCAGAGTATTCCTTCTGTTAAAATTGGAAATCGTCCTTGAAATTATCGATTTGTTTAAATTTAAATCTGCTGCCATTTTACTCTGTTTTTCATTTCGGAACTTTTCTATAATTTGTTGTTTAATTTGTAGTGTTAAAAGGCATTTTTAGCTTTAAGGAACGATGTTGGGCACAGAAATAAATTATAAAATCAATTGTATTGAATATAGGGTTTGGTTGCTTTACTTATGAACTCTGTCCGAAATAAAATTTGTATATAAACAACGTAAATAAAGATATCCATATATAAATTGAGGTACGAAATGTTTAAACACTTATTAATTATAAAATTAATTTAAATTAAAAAGAATTGTTCTTTTAATAAAATGATTATGTTTTTTAATTTGTTGTTCTAAATATGAGCGATAGTGTATGTATGATTTTTCAAATATTTTACAAAAACACATCATTTCAAGTAATTGTCACTGTCAGAAATTGAATATATAAATATTTTTTCGTCATTGAATGAATTATACAAGAAATTAATGTAATTAAAAATTAAAATATTTATTTTTCAAATATAAATAGAGCAAGTCTCATCATAAGTTGATTTTTCCTTTTATTTTAATTTTCGTAATTAAAA
Organism: Aethina tumida; assembly: GCF_024364675.1. Taxonomy (NCBI): domain Eukaryota; kingdom Metazoa; phylum Arthropoda; class Insecta; order Coleoptera; family Nitidulidae; genus Aethina; species Aethina tumida. The sequence continues at coordinate 12,464,635 of NC_065437.1, read as the reverse complement.
CAATTCTTCTTTTGTCCATTTTTCTCTTCACATATTTTCGAAATAGTTAATATTAAAAATAAAAAGTTGAACAAAAATATAAAAAATGATCTAATTACAAGATATACAATAAAAATTTAAATTGGCTCATGAAGAGACTAAGCATTAAATGAAAGACGAATGAAAGTTTTATTTAAAAAAGTCTAAAATTAAAAATGATAAAAGATGAAAAACAACATATTTTTTATCAAATATTTTTATAAAATTTATTAAAAATATTAACAACTTGAAACAAAATCGTTAATTTTTAACAGAATTATAATTATTCGATAAAAATAAACATCCAAAAGGGACAGGTTGAAAAGTGGAAGATTTGATCCATATATATGACATTATATGGGGTGATTCACTAATTCATCATAAGTATATAGAGAAAGTTATGTATTTGAAATTTTTACTGCAATTATAACTTTTCTAATTTATTTTGAACCTGTTTCATCGGAACTTTATTATTTTTAATGGATATACATTTTTGGAAAATTGTTGTTAATATTAACTTTATATATTGACAATTTTTAATATTCAATTTAATTATGCTAAAATATACATGGTGTTCCGTTGTAAATAAAAGGTTAACTAACGAACACCCTGTGTGAAATTTGGGCGTAGTATTAATTCTACCTTATAGGATGTTCCTTGGCTAGTCAGATCATCAATTTGTCTTGGAAAAAGTACTTGGAAAAAGATTAATAAATCAAAAAATATAGGATTCAGGTGTAGCACATGGTACAGCTATTTTATTTACAGAAATTTAAAAATCCAAAAATATACAGGATGTTCCATTGAAAAAAAATAAACTTTTTTATTTGGACATAAATTTTGAAACCTTATTAAATAATTTAATTTTCGAATAATAACCCAAAAACAAATATTATTTTTTGTCATTTCAATTGAAGCCTTTTCGGTGCTCTGTCTTATTTTTTATTGTGTGCTGCCTTATATACCTTTCTAAATCATCCCAAAGATGTTCTATACGGTTTATACCCAGTGATTGGGAAGGCCATAGCAAATATTATTCTTTTTTGTTCGAAACAGTCTTGGAAGCATGTTTGGGATTGTTGTTCTGTTGAAACAACTATGATCCTTTAATATATTCCCATAAACAAATTGATCTATTTTTTCAGAAATATGCACCAACAGGCCAAAGCCATATTGTGTAACTGTTGATAATTGGTATTTTTTGGAACCGTTTGCCTACTGTATATTACCCTGCAGTAATTCTTAATAAATCACTTAATCACTGGCTGTTAATCTGGGATACACACTTTATGCGTTTTTCAAAAATTGTATCCTTACTGCTTTAGAAGTATTCGCAACAAATCCACAAGTGTCAAATTTATTCACAATTTTGGATATGGTCCCTTTATTGATGTGCAGAAAATCAGAAATTTGATTGTACGATCCTCATTTGACCACAAGTCTACAATTTGTTTTCGTAAGGCCATTGGGATTGCTTTCGCTTTGCCATGATTAAAACTAATATTTTTAATTCACAGATTACTGTATTTGGTAAAAATAAATTAAATTTAAGGGGTTTCCAAACTTATGTCTTAGTAAAAACTGGGTCTTTGCCTACTTCTTATAATATTCTTTAAAATATTAAAATAAACTGCAGTATACACTGTGTATTATTATTATTTTGTATTTTAATACACAAAGCATTTATTTTAATAATATTTTAATAATTATTGTTTGGTAATCAGATCTAATCAAATGAGGACAATTTAAATTTAATTTGAAATTTATTAAATTTTTCTTCTATAGAATAATTAATTTTGTAATATTCCAGAAATATCTTAAAACCATTCTATTTCGTTTTGGTCGAAATAAAATCAATCTCACAAATCCGAAATTGTTTTAGTAAATTTATGTGAGCGGTTCCGGTGTTTTGGTTGACGCTTGATTAAACCACCACCCCATAGCTCATCTCCAAACCCGACACAATAATATTTTAAGATCGCTCTCTCAGATAAAACAAACACTCCGTCCGTTCCAGGTGCAGGTTCCCATCGTGAGCAACGACCGTTGCAAGAGCATGTTCCTGCGTGCGGGCCGGCACGAGTTCATACCGGAGATATTCCTGTGTGCCGGCCACGAAGGCGGCGGCCAGGACTCGTGCCAGGGCGACTCGGGCGGACCGCTCCAGGTGCGTGGCAAGGACGGACGCTACTTCCTCGCCGGCATCATATCGTGGGGCATCGGCTGCGCCGAGGCCAACCTGCCCGGCGTCTGCACCAGGATCTCGAAGTTCGTGCCGTGGATTTTGAAGAACGTCACGTAATGGTAAAGATTATTCCCTATTATAACCAAAAATATATTGCTATTCTTAAATCTGTTAGAACAAGTAAATTTATCAGCTTATAGAATTTAGAAAATTAAAACATATTTCTTTTCCTTATAATATTCTGTTTAAGTGTATATTATTTGTGTGTGTGTATGACATATACCCTACAAAAAAATTAATTTTACATTAAAATATATCTAAGTAAAAAATGGTCATGGACATAAATATGGAATCTTATATGCAGGAAATAAATATGAAAATACACTGTTATAAGTAATTAACGCTCAACACCAATAATGATTGATTATTATTAATATTTTCTGAAAACGGGAAAAATAAATGTATTTTTTCTTGGCATATTTATTTAAAAATAGATTTTTACTTCAGATTGTTACAAATAAACTTAAAAATATTGTTTTTTTTATTTATTTAAAAAAATTAAAGTTGACAGTTACAGAGGCTGCCGATAGAAGTAAAAAGTCAAAACTTTAGGTATAAAAATTTGAAATTTCATAATGTTTAAATTAAATTTATCAACATCAATCTGGTTTTCACATCTATTGACACTTCGAGCAACAATTTTATACATGTTTATGTTTTTTTATCATTTATATATATTACGGGCTGTACAATATCATGACCAAATATAAATACAATTCAATTGAAATAACAATTAATATTATTATTATTTTAACTGTTTGCATCATTGTCATCATTAATTTCAACAATACTTAGACTTTTTGTACTTCCAATTATTTCATTTTGTTCTAAAAAAGATACAATAGACTTATAGTAACTAAAGTAAGAAATGAAAACGTTTGTTTCAATTAATTTAAGTATCGCGTAAAAGCGGCATCGAATGTCGTTTTATATTTTATTGTGCTGAGTTTTCCATCATTGGACATATTTAAATAAATTTTTCACTAAAACCATTCAATTTCGCTTATAAGATATATACAGCACTATACATCAAATGTATAGCTACAGATATACTGGTATAAACATGTCGGTGACGTGAAGGCACGAGATTTCACCTATCCAAAAAGTGTCTAAGGCGCACAGCACACTGCGCTTGCGCCAATTATGAGCATGTCAATGACGCGAATGCATAATATTTCCCTACCAAAAAGTGCCCAACGCGGCTGAAGATGTTTTCGCTTTAAAAATTAAAAATTAAGAAAATATGATGAAAATAAAAATTTGAACTTAATATTTGAGTATTTCCACCTCTACTACGAACGAACCTCACATCTTCTGTTCATACTCAAAATCTGAGTTCGAATTTCATTTTGTCCAAATTCTTCCAAATTTGGAGTAGAAGACGGTTAGGTTGGTCCCTTAAACGTCTCCCAAGAATGCCTCAGATATGTTCTATTGGGTTAAGGTTACTCTACAAAAGCTGTTCAAAGTTTTCTCCATTGACCTGTAAGCAAACTTGTTAATCAATTTGCTGTTGTTCCCGGAGTCGCAGATTATTGGCAGTAATTCACCGATATTTTTAACTTCTTGAAACAGTGTAGTTTATTTATTTAATATTTCGAAGCATAACTATTTTGTTTAATAAGTTCTCCACATCCTCTGTTCATCGTGTCTACAAGATTCGGCCACTCTTTCATAGGAATGTTTACCCATTCTTCTTGTATGACTTACCATAAATGCTCTTTGTTGGTAATATTTTTGTCAGATTTTTAATTCCAGATGCCGCCGTAGAAGTTTAATTGAGTAAATCAGGACTCTTCTAGGTCTGTGGAAGAACATTCACTATATTATCTAAAAATCAATTTTTTGCAAGCCTTGTGTTTTGGATCATCATTATTTTGTTGAAACTTCCAAACTATAGGCAAATTATTTTCCACAAAGGTCGCCTCTGATATGCCAAGATATCTTTATAGACAAAACAATCTATTTTGTCTTTGATGGGATCAGTACCAGATCCTGAAAATCATCCCCATACTACGATGTGTCTTTCAAAATGGCCTCCTTACATGTTGCTTCATTTTACATGTATGAGGTCCAATCTAGATGATTTCTTACAAACCTCATTTAGATTTTTCCACAGTTATTTGCCCATTTGGACTATTGAGTCTCGTTATACATAACTGACATCTCACAGTTCAATTAATAACATCTGCACCTAAATCTTGAAATATTTCTTGGTTAATTTACTGTGATGATTTTTTTGGATTGTTTACCTATATCTATCTGATGTATTTGTCAATATCTTGATTAATTCTTAATATCCATCCTATCATCTTTACAAACTAAAGATTTTTTGTTCAAAAATATAATCGCAATACACTACCTAACAAAAATATTGACTACCTTCTAAACATCAGTTTTATTATGATATCTTAAAGCTGTATAAAAAATTTTCAATAAACCGAAATTATCACACTATAATCAATTTCTTAAAATAATTCCATACTTTTGACCATCACATATTGTATAGTGTATTGTATAGACTTAGTTTTTATATTTATTATTCAAATATTGAAAAATATTATATTGGTTTTAAAAATTTAATTTTAAAATGCAATTTCTTGGGAAAAAGATCATTGTCTAACTAATGAAGACAGATTTAGAGGTTTCAGTCCAACTAAAACCGTGTCATTGTCGCAACTCTCCAGAGTGAACCGTCTTGTAACCACAATTTCCATGACTGTAGAAAATTGTCATTGCTTAATATGCATTGCTGAATATTTTATTAGGGTTGCCATTAAGTTTAATTGTATGCCTGCAGCCGTGTGATAATTTTTCACTGTGCTAATCCACAATCATTTTTCAGGTAACCTGGAGCATCAACCCATTGTCAATCAAGTAGTTTTTGCACGTCTTAATCAAATAAATTGTTATTTGTGTTTTATTTCCCTTTGAAGACTGTATAAATGAAAATCTCACACTCAATTTCTGAACTGTTTATTTGTACTGTTTATCGTAACATCGTAAATAATATAGCTGATGTTAATGAAGTAAACAAACCAGAACTGATTTAATCATCAAGTAATTTTCATTAATATTGCACAACGTTCTTGTATTTATAAATGATTGTGTCATTTTATGCCGTAAAATAATAGTAAATCATAGTTAATTCCGCCTTTATCGCATTTATACACAAACCGTAAATAACTTGAAAACCGTTGAGATTTCCATTTACACTTGTCACTCGACAATAAGTGCAACGTAATTATTTTCTTTTACTTAAACACCCATTTATTGCATCGATTTTCACTCCGGTTAAGGAGCAAGAAAAACGTATTTTCCCCATTTTTATTCAATTTTGTCGCGGTCTTTGTGTATTAATTGTCGAAGAGCTCCAATTTTTTTCACCGAGGCGTCGAATTCGTTAATTAACAGTGCGCAGTTTTAATAAAGAAACTTGATTTCCACTGTTATTCGAATCGTTAATTTTGATTTCAATTTCCACCGTCGACCCTCCACTACGGAAACATTTTTATGTCACTTTTTATTTGTGTTGCCCCAGCAATTAATTCTGGTGAAACATTGAAAAAAAAAAACAACAATCCTCCGATTTGGAACAGAAAATTGGCTGGCGAAGTTTCCGGACCTGCGGGAACCGGACCGACCCCGTTTCGTTGGCTGCTTATAGTTTCAGCGTTTAAAGTGATCATAAATCACATTCATGCTGTTCGAAAAACCGCGGTTTTACGACCACTAATAAAATTTTACACTCCGAATCGCCGAACGGTCCCCATGTTCTTCTGTCTGGGAATTCGAATTGCGATTGTCCATCAATTGCCCTGAAAAACATTGTACGCATAATATATAAATAACGAAAACTTTTGTACATATGCATTAATTTATTTCGATTGTTAAAGTAGGTTAATGAAGTTGCAAGTAAATTTTGTTTTGTTAATAATTAGTAAGGTATTCTCACGAACGTATCAGTTTAAATTACGTGAAACCAAATATTCAAATAAGTGTACATAATTAGTTGTGTGTATTTATGTATGTAATTCTGTAGTAGTGTTTTAGGGCGTTATTTCTTTGTGCAGTATCATTATTTATGTTTGTAATCGATTTATTTAAGCTATGATAAAATGCAATTAAATCATTGGTTTCGATCCAATGTTGTGATATGATACAATGACTATTATAATATTATATTTTTTCAATCACCACGCAACCTAAGGATTTAATTTAATTCGGCTCTCTAGTTCACAATTATAATCCATTTCATTTCTAAACTAAACTCTTGTTGCATTTTAGCCCCGTCAAAAAGTGGGATGAAAAGCTTTGATTAAACAGTTCGTTTCGGTAGTTCAACAGAAGTTCCAACTTCGATCTAATAATGCGGATATGTCTGCATAAACACAGTTCGCGAAAAGCCGGAAAAGTTTGGAGTAACAGTACATGCAATTTAATTCCGCATCCTAAATACACGTTAAATATTGCCCCCGCCATCTCGGAAATTAAATTTTCAATTCATCCACAAACGGATTTAACACCGTTTTAATAAAAGGGCCATTGTGTATTCGATTTAGCCTGTTTATTAACTTCGTCCATAAATAATGCGCCCGGTAAAATTTGAGCAGAACGCGCCGTTTGCATAAACAGATTACGTTAAATGAGGAAATTAAGAACCGCCGTGCGGTGAAAATGGTGGTGCCTTTTCGCGGCAAATTAGACACTATTTTTCACGAGCCGGAAGTGGCCCGAATGACTTTACTCGAAACAGCTGTGTGTGTGCGGGGCGGCAATCCGGCCGAAATTTAAACGGTTTTTCTAAGGATTTAATTTCGAAATAATATTCTCATTTCCTTTTAGGCACATCGAATGGGAAATAACGAACCTTCACGTCACTGTCGGCTTACTTGTTACTAACTAACTGCCTTATTAAACTTAATGCGAGCTTCAACTTTACCTGTTTGCTGAAGTTTTCAATTTGGAACGCTATTTCGTAGTTGAATGAATAAAAATTAAAACAATCAGATTTAGTTTAGAAATGAGATGACAGTTAATTAAATTTGTTGATCTGAAATCATTTCGTTGCTGATAGCTGTGAGTAGATGTTTTAGGTTTCGGCCTATTAATAAATATTAATTATTGCAATAATTTTAATACTATAATTTATTAGTTAATTGCATCAGGGTTAACTTTTATTGCTTATTAAGTTATTATACATATGTACGTTTTATTGATTGTAAATATGGTAAATTATATTTTTTTATAATTGTATACTTTCCCCAAAGATTAATAAAATTTTTATAAAAAAACATCGTTTTTTATTCAGTCAAAACACGTGGATGTGCCCGAATTCAGTTTCCAATTTACCTCGATTTTAAAGTGTTCGTTGAACGTTAATTAATTAATACATACTACGTGTTCATTTATGTTACTTTGAGCATGTAGTAGTGTTCCTATAATTAAATTGATTCAATGGCAAATTTACTTTTGCAACATGCAACTCGACGTTACGTTTTTAAAGTAAGTACATACCTCCAATTTATTTGAAATTTTCCACTCAAGTATTAAACTTGATTTAATTAGCTTTCCATCATACAATTTTACTTAAAACATTCCTTTAAAAATACATTTTAATAAATGATAAATTGTACAATTTATCGGTTTGAATCTATTTGAAATGAATAATGTGTACTTCAATTACATTAATTAAAAAGTTTGAAAATAAATTATTTGATATCTATGAGAAAGAAATGTCAATATGAAAATTTTTAAAAATTATATATTTAAAAAAAAAAATAAAAAGTATACAAATTTATATTAATTATATAATTTATAATTAATAATTTGAAATACTTCAAAATTTCCACTCTTATTACAATAATTAAAAAATTTGAAAATAATATAAAAATAAGAAACGGAATTAATAATAAAAAATACAAAAATAAATACAAACATTTTATTTTATTATAACAAAATTTTAATTTTTTAACTGTAATTTTTACTTCGATAAATTTATAAACTGTGTCATTATCTGTTTGAAGTGAGAACGATTTTTTTAAATATTAATTCGCATATTCAATTGATCTGAATAAACATTAAAATTATTACACAAAATTTTTATATTTACCTTGAAAAATATATACTTTGATTACATTAAATACAATAATTTTAAATGGTGAAAGATATTTAAATTAATCTAATACCAAAAATACATTTTATTATATTTGTATTTTTGTTTTATTCCCTGTTATTCAATTTATCATTCTATCCATTTGGAATAAAAAATATAAATTAACTAATTATATTAACTAAAAGAGTTTAAAAAAAAATACTTGAATTTATTAAAAACATATATAAAAATGAGAAATTTTATATTTTTTTTGATAAATTTAAGTAATTTTTTTTAAATTTTTTTAGTTAATATAATTAGAGTTTATATTTTTTATTCCTTTATTTATCAGAATGATAAATTGAATAACACGGAATATAACAAATTATATCAACTAAAAAAATTAAAAAAATTAATTGAATTTATTGAAAAAATAGATAAAAATGAGAAATTTTATATTTTTCATTAAAAATTATATATTTAAATTTAAAATTATAATTAATTAATAACTGTATATAGTAATACTGAAAAACAATTTTTTATAAATTTTATATATTTTTTTTATTATAGTATAGTTGTAATGATTAATTATTTAAGAAAAATAGTATTAATACGCAAACTTTGCTGATCAGAATAAATAACAAAAGTTTTGCTTAAAATCTTTATACTTACCTGTAAATATAATTGTGTAATTTATCATTCTGAATAATTTGAAAAAAAAAATTAAAATTTTGAGAATAAATTACTTGATATTTATAAAAAATAAATATAAAAATGAGGAATTTCGTATTTTAAATACAGACAATTTTAATTAAGCTAATTTAAAAAAAATACTTTTTATTCCATATAGTAATGAATAAATTTTATCTATAATTATTAATTTTTAAATATATCTAAAATGAAAGAAACTTTGTAATATTGAATCACAAAATAACTGATCCGAATAAACAACTAAAATATTAATTTAAGTTGCAAGTTTTACTACAGTTTTTCCTCACCATATTCTAAAATTTTAGTCATAAACTTTATGCGTATAAACTTTGCACATAAAGTTCCTATGCCAATATAAATTTTCATTACAATCGAAGTATTGGAATTATGGTCTTCTGCATCATTAATTTGAGTTGTTTTCCACGTTCATCTATAATGTAAAAACAAATCGTATAGAAAAGCCATACTATAAATAAAGTAATACTCAAGTTATAATAAAAACTTTTATTTCATTTCTATTTACAATTATCTAATTTTATAGTATACACTGAAATAAATATAAAATATACAAAAGATGCGTTTTTTGTATTTAAAGGTAAATTTTCGTCATCTGGCAAATGAGAAATCCACAATTTACGTTTTTGTTTTTATTCGTATTATGAGGGTAATCTAAAATTAATTGGCTATTTTGATTATAATGAACTAAATTTAATTTATTGTCGGTTTCTTATAAAATAATTACGGCTATTCTGTTACTGTGTATTATTTAACAAGTGCCTATTGTCAAGCAGGTACGATAATTCACTAAAAAAAATTAACTTAAATTGTATATAAACACTACGTTTAACTGACATTTAATTTATACATTTTATTTCTAAAGGGTCTAATTTTTATGTTAGGAGACATCGAATTTAATTATCTAAACAGATCTTCGATGAAAAAATGACCCTTTGCATAAGTATACTGGATTGTATAACAAAAAAACTGTCATACAATAAAATGGTCTAAGTGTCGTTCCTATATGTATTTATTTTATTTAAGCAGTTATTAACTAGTTAAAACCGTTTCTTGTTAACCACCCTGTATACTAAAATATGCACATGAAGATTAGTCGATTAATGTTGATTAGTCGACCAAGTGTTTTCTGCGTATGATCAATTTCTTTATCGTTTTGATTCTCCGCTCCCTGTCATCGAAAACGGTGGGATCGATGATCGGCGTCCTTAATCCGGAACACTGCAAACCGACCATACTCGGATCGGGAACGATCGACAGTTGCTCCAGATCGCCCTGGGCAACAAACACACATACACACACAATTACGTTTATTATTGTTATTAAATTGTTTAACGTACCGCGAACAAATATCCTATAATTAGATCCGAATCGTCCGGTATTTCCAGGGTGTGCGAGCGCAGGATGTCCGTCCTGGACCATTCGCAATCCACATAACTGTCCACCACGCTGTCGTCGCGGATGCTGCAAAATTTATCGGGCTACATTACCCAAAGGTCACATTTTTCTTCACAGCGTTGTAAACATATTTTAAAATTTCTCCGTTAATTTGTGCAAATTAACTTGTTCTGCATTTCAGTTGCTTTGTGTTTAATGCAAATTGGGTTGTAAAGATACACTCGAAATTGCTTAAAATAACATACATGTGTTTTCAAGTAGGCGTTATTTCAGCTACATTTAAATGTAAATGTGTTTCTTATATTGGAGAACAATAATAAAGTTTCTACTGGTTTCTTTCTTCAATACGCCCGAAGAAAAAAATAAACAACCTTCTTACTTATATGTGAGTACAAAAAACGCAGACTATTTGTGTAAACGTATACTCCACATTCTATTAACTTTACTTCTAATGAATACCTTGGTAAAAAACACATCGAGTGTACTCTTGATCAAGTTTCATGCGCTTAAATTCGAATCCCGACTGTATTAAGTGCACAAAAAGTGTCTTTTTAAGTTATCCAACCGTCGCCCACCCCCGTAGTCCTATTCAAATTACCCGCACCTCAGAAATAAAAGTCAAACAAAAACAACCCAAATCGGACTGCCTCAAAACAATACCTGATGGCAATTTGGTGCCACTGGCCGTCGGTTAAACGGGTCGGTATTCTGACCACATCTGTACCGTTGGAGGCGGCATGTATTAACTTCAGGTCGGATCCTGCGAGCTCCAGCGACAGATAAGTGTCCTGGCGGCGGCGGGAACGCAGGCTGAATATCGTGCCCATCGTGTCCTGCGAAACAACGAGACGAAAAATTAGGTTTTCCCCTTTTGAGGCGAAGCGGAATGTTTTTTTTAGTCAAAGCATTGTTTTGCTTTGATATTAATATTTTACATTTTCTAGGGTAGCAGAAATATGAGACGATTTATGGAACATATACATGTATTGCACGAAACAACATTTTATAATAATTTTATGTAATAATGTAAAAAGCTCTTATTACATTATTCAATTTGAATAATTATTAAATTACGTTTAGTTTTTGCACAATAGTTAATATTTAAATTGGTTATTAGAAACAATTTTAGGTTTTTTGTTGAAAAATCAACAAAAATGATGAATATTAATTAAATATTTCACATTATACGCATACATTAATTACAAAATACCCAAATGCTAATAAATTATTTATTATCTACTTATTTGTTCGTTAATTATTTGCTTAAATGCACTTTTGTTTACTATTTTATTATATGCAGGTGAGTGTTTGTAAACAAGTTAGAAATTGTTAAAATTAATCGAGTTTTAAAAAAAGAGACAACGAGCAAAAGCACTCACTTAATTATTTCGCCGTCCCGACGGTGATTAATAATCATGCTCACATTTGGGCATATTTTATGCCTTTTCCTGATTCGCATTTTTTACACCGTCACATTTTCAGATTGTTTCCCTCCCATGTTAAAATCAAGGATGTAATCCATCATTTTATTGCAATTAATTATTTGGAGATTAATTTTCAAGTTTAATTATGTGTTGGGATGGAAAATTCATCCAGACAAAAGTTTATTAATGAGGTAGTTTTACGTGTTAAAATCGCAAAAAAATTTCCTGCTAATTATTATACTTTTGTTTTCGAAACTCATTTGTCTCATTGACATTTTAAGAAAATTAAATCTTTTCCGAAATATTATTTTCTAAATTCAAAATTAATTACTCAAATAAATAAAATAAAAATTGTTAATTTTTAATTGCATTTTTAATGTTAATTAATCTTTGAAAATATTTGGTATTCTTAGAGATAACAATGAAAAAATTCTTCTTCCGCAGTTCTTCCAAGATTTTTAATTAATTGTGTGATAGTGTGAAATGTTGTACAGATTTTAAATATTTATTTGTCTAATTTTATAAAAACACGAAGAAATTTTGAATATATTCTATTAAAATTATAAAAATTTACCAGAAATTAAATATTTATTTTTTATCTGCATATAATATAACCAAATAGTTATTAATTATAATAGTACTGGGAAGATTTTTATTAAATCCAAAAATATTGGAAAAGATTATTCTGAATACTTTTTTATTTTTAAGTGCTTTCTCTGAAACAGACCTACAAATTTCTCTTAATGAAGTTTTTCATTCATCATCATAGTTTCTGAGTTTTTATTTTTTTTAAGAAAATTCATTAAAATTTTAGATGTTATACAATAATTTTTTTGTTATTTAAGGATTTTTCCGTACTCTTTTCAGAGATTTTCATTGTGTTGATAGTGTAAAATGTGATATTTTATGATTTCTATGAAAATATGAAAAAAAATTCAGAATTTGTCACTGAAATTGAATAAAAATTAATAAGGAATTTCATAAGGAGGCAGGAGAGTATTATTTTTATCCCAAATAGTTAAAAAAAAAACATCAATTGTTACTCTGTCCTATGAGTTAGATCTAAGCATTTGAAATATAAAACATTTAATTATTATATAGATATTATAATTAATTTGAGCTAACGAATATATTAAAATTAAATTAAAATTAATTAGGAATTTTATATGGAGACAGAGATATTATTATATTGTAACTAATACAAAAAACAATTGTTAATTTGTCTCGTAAATTAGATTTAAACATTTCCTGAAATTATAATATATTTAAATATTAAAAAGAGACTTTTAATTATTATAATATATGTAGTAATACATTTTTTCTTCCTTTAAGCCAACGTTTCTGCATTTTGAATTTTGTTCTGAATTTATTATTTCAAAAATAAATAAATAAAATAAATTTGACTGAATTTGTGCTGGTGGATACTAATTTAATACTGCAATTTTATTAAAATATATAAATATTAAACAAAAATTTTCTATTAAATTTACAAATTAAAAAATTGAATAATTTATATTAATTTAGAAGTAAAAGATTAAAAAGTAAGAAAAGTCATAATTCAAAATTTTAAATGTATATGTGTATTTTTCCATTAAATGGTTTCTAAACTTTTATTTATTTTTTATAAAAATTCATTGAAATTTTAAATATAATATACAACAACTATTTTTCTTTAGGAATTTTTCCGTACTTTTTTCAGAGATTTTCATTGTGTTAATAGTGTAAAATGTGACATTTTATGATTTCTCTGACTAATTTTATAAAAACATGAAACAATTTTCAGAATTTGCTACTGAAATTAAATAAAAAATAATAAGGAATTTCATAAGAAGACAGGGGAGTAATTTTTTTTCCAGTTATAAAAAAACAATTGTTATTTTGCCCTATAAGTTATATGCATTTCCTGAAATATTAAAGTATTTAATTATTAAATAGATCTTTTAATTAATTTGAGCTAACAAGTATATTCTATTAAATTAAATTAAAATTAATTAGGAATTTCATTTGGAGACAAAAGTGTATTGTTCTTATTGTAAATAATACAAATAACAATTGCTAATTGAAGTAAGTTAGAATTAAACATATATTATAATATTATTATAATGTGGTAATACAACATTTTTCTTTCTTTAAGAAAAACATATTTTTACAAAAATAAATAAATAAAATAAAATTGACTTAATTTGTGCTGGTGGATTCTAATTTTATTAAAATATTAAACAGAGATGTTCTATTAAATTTAAAAATAAAAAAAATTTAACAATTTATACTAATTTGGAAGTAAAAGATTAAAAAGTAAGAGAAGTCATAAGAGACGAGAAAATTCATTTTAATATTTTCTATTTTTCAAAAAACATTTGAATAATAATTTTTAACTAAAATAAACATTGGAATTGAGTTAAATGAAAATAAGAACCGACAGAGCGACAAAAAATGATGTGACTAACATTGCTGTAAGGAAGCACAATAAAATTTGTTGATTTTTATCCAGTAAATCCCACGGGAAGGCGGGTCCGAGCTATTTCACTGGTCGTCCAGTATCTCGAAACTTCACCCCCATCGGGACTTGTTTGTTTGTCCGTCTGGAACCTAATAACGTAAAAAGTCATTTTCGTTTCAGTTCCTCAATCATTTCGCGTAATAAAAATAGATTGGCTCAATAACCGACTTCGGGAAACATCATAATAACGCCCGTCCGATTCAATACGTTAGCCACGAATGGATTTATTCGGAGCGACGGGGGGTTGGAAAAATATTGACTTACGTTAATAAGCCGCATAGTGATGAACAAGACGAACTCTCTGGGAAATGGTCGGTTCTTTGTCTCGGGGAAGAGTTGGGTTGAGGGCACCCATATATACGAATTAGGTTGGAGACGCCATGCAGTCGGCCGGTCCGGGACTCTTTGCCATCGATCTTTCGAAGGATGAAAGAATTGTTTGTCTTTCAGGGCCAGCGGATCAACTGTATCACCGCATCTGAAAGAGAATTCGTTCTGTGAACAAATAGCATCTATAAAGAGATTAAGTAAGCATCACTCATATATTATTCTTTGAATTGAATTTAATGTTTTATTTGTGCCAGAACTTGAAAGGTACATAGACGTATTTGTAGTTTGAAGTTTGTAACTGGAACACATTCATGAAAATTTCATTATCAGTTTTGAAACTTTAAGTGCTCGATATATAAAATACGTCCCTGATTGTAAAGACAAATAGTTTCACTTATGTTCGTTAGTTAGTTAGTTAGTTTGAAAGAAAGTTCAGTTGAAGGAAAAAATCCTGAGCCAACCAAATAAAAGGGAATGACAAATAATCTGAACGTACCCGAATAAATTGCAGTGTCGCTGTTCGACGTTGAAACCGGGACATTTGGGGAGGCGGCAGTGGCGGGACCGTTGCTGGATGCCAGACGAACAGGATACACTGCAGGCCGACCAGTCGCTCCATTTACTCCAGCCTGAAATTAAAGCGGAAGCCCTGCTGAAATCCCCAACAATACACACGAGCCGGCATCATTTGCTGCGCTGCATAAGTAACTTCCCCCGCGGTGAAGGATATACTCCAAATTGTGTTGTGTTTTGTGGGATTTCGCACGAAATCTTCCCCAATATATTTTGCGCGTTGATGGTTCTACATGAATTATGTTTACATAATTAATTTACCGACTAGATGCTATTAATAGAAACGCCACTAAATAGGTAATGATTTACAATACAACACAGTTTGAATTTTTTTTGCTTTGAGTTTAAAACTCTGATTCATATACTCAAATGAAAACACGATCTCTCGTTTATTAAAAGCGCACTTTATGTGAAATTCCCATCGGAAAGTACATAGATAATAGTACAATATTCCGAGTGTATTATACACGCAATACGATTTAGCAAACAAACAATGGGCCGGCAATTCCAATCCTGAGATTGGATTTTGATGAATTATCATGCGTAAAATCACAATCATTAGCATATATTTACATTATCATACCTCTTATTAACTCATAATTAATTGAATATTTGTTGTTGACACACGATAATTAACATATATTAGTTTTATTCAAATTAATAATGGACAAGTTTCATTAATGTTTGCAGAACATTTAACGAAACAGAAGTCATGTACTAAAAATATCATATTTTCTGGAACCTTAAAAAATTATAACCAAATAATTCTTAGAAAAGAAATTATATGGAATAACAATTTTCATTTTAACTTCTAATGACATAGTTATGGTGAGAAACAAAGTAGAAAGAATACACATAGATTTCATTGATTTTTGGTGTATAGTTTGGGGTAACAAAGAGTAGTCAATAATTAAATCGAATCGAATAAATTTTTCAGGATTTCAGGATTCAGAAAACCAACGAGCCATACGTTTATCCAAAAACACATTGACTTGACTAAACGTTGATCTAGTGAAGTGATTCATTTTGTCCTAACGTGCCATGCCATCTCTACTTGACATTAAACGTTCGCCAAAGTTTGTGGAGACAGGGTTGATCTGTCTCCTTTGATGTCTCATACGTGTTCACTCGGTGAAAATTCCGGAGATCTTACATCAACATCAAATTTACTTCGGAATATTGAAAACAAACCATGTATAACTTTCAGTACGAGGTTGGTCATTATACTGTTGGGAACCTATATTTTGAATGGGAACAAATGAAGTTAACAATTTCCTCGATGTAGCATTGGGCGGTCAAAGACAGTCAAGTTAAAGGACTTCCAAACCATAACTCCATCTGCGCAGACCTCTTCAAAGAAAAATTAGACTGTGCCTTTGATCTCGTACGGTAACAACATGTATGACCATAGAAAATAGAAATTAATTTCTGAAGACAACCTCATACTGTTATTTGTACCAAAAGTCGTTCTCTACACCACTCCAATTTTTAAAGACGATTGCAATATGGAGAAAAAAGTCGGAAAAACCTTCTTCCGTCAACTACTGATTAGTGACTGGACAAGTGGTCACTAAAAGATTTAAAGGTAAATTTAACTAGCATATAAAATAGTGGTCATTAATACAGCAACATTTTAAAAAATTTGATCTTTTAATCAATCCATCACAATTTTGGATGTGTGTTTGGGATTGTTATCGTGTTGAAACACATTAGTAGACGGCATCATTTGGGTGGGTATGTTACGTGTAGCCTTGTTCCTGAAGGACATCTTGAGTAAATCAAAATGGGACCTTCACACATTTAATAGAAAGCAAGACAGTTCTTTAGCCAAACAAACCCCCATCTCCTAACCTTCTTTCCACAATCCTTAAACAAAATTTCAGCAAATCCCATTTCCTTCAGGTTACCTATATTTAGAGTTAACGATAATAGTTTTTTGAAATTCAAAGTATCCATTTATCAGCTTTTTCAAGTTTTTCGACCGAATATTTTTCGTATCTACCCCATTCCTGTTTTTCTAATTTTTTATTAATACAGCAAACGACTACTTGTTTATCTCGATCTAGATAAGACTGAATTATATTTTTTCTTGCCACGCATGAAAAGTTTGACTACTATCCATTAGTAAATAATTATAAGCAAAAGACTTCTGGTAAATTATCGACTGAAGATAAATTTTGTATAAAAACGTAAGCAGTTCATTAAATAATACAACTAACTAATATATCTGTTTCAAATGTGACCTATTTTAAACTTATTAATATATAATACGTTAATCAATGGGCAATTTGTAATAATTTAACGTTTTAAATTAATTAATCTGATCATTTGTATTTTATCTGATGATGACACAATGACCTATAAAGATTTAAACTGGCTATACATAAAAACAAATTTAAATCAAGTATCTAAAAAATAATGTATATACAATATTATACTTTTTTTAGAGAACAATTAATTGCATATTTGTTTTTGACACGTTTTAATTGTGTTCGATTAATTGGATATGTCAATGGACAAGTCCGCTTCAATGTAGAGAATTTTATAAATCAACATTAATTTCCAAATAAATTCTGTACCAAAATTTACTTTACTCAATTATAAAGAACATAAATTGTTAAAAATACTCCAATGTTCTATTTTATGAAAAATAATTAAAATTGTATAGAATAAAATACGTTTTAATAATATTATTTTAACAAACCACAACCACAATATAATTCAATGTAATTAACAACAAGCACAGTTGTAAAACATTGTTTTATATTTTTTATTTTAATTATTTATTATTATAATTATTATTTTCATAAATTTATCGCGAATACCAAATTTTATGATGATTGAAACATGTTTGAAACTATAAACAACTTGTTCACTAATAAAAGTATACACTGTATCATTTTCCATCCCCCCATCTAAATAATAAACAGAGGCAATACAGGCTGAAAATTTTGACCCCTTAGATTAGGCCCAGCAACACGGGACGGCGTTCTTAAGCCCCACGTAAATTATATCATTAACTTTCCTGCTGACTTCGTTCGGCGGATTATCGTCGCCGTTTCTGTTCCACACGCCTGAAATTATAAAGATGTTTTCGAGGTTGATCTCGCCGCGAACAATGCCGACAACATTTTCGCCAGCGAAATGTCGTTGTTGCCAGAAGTTAATCAGCGGGAGTCGTATGATAATCGAAAATATGCGGGACTGCGAAAGGGTTTCAAAGGGAATACTTAATGAGAATCTTCTCGGTGGTAGGTTAACGACGGCGTAAGCCCATCGGCTTGTGCACAGACAGAAGTGGGCCACTTCATTTGGTTCATATCTGTATGTATTTAATTAGTTTAAATTCTATTTGTAGAGATTAAATAGAAACTGCGAAGAAGTATGTTTGAACGCAGTAAAGTATAAATGTAGAACAATGACAACTTCGATAAATTATAAGAGGCGCTTAAAATTAATGTCCTTTAATCAATAGCTTTTACTTTAAGTCTCCGCTTGAAGCCGGTTGATTAATGATAATGAATTTTATCCATTAAGCATCTTATTGTGTCGCAATTTCGCAAGCTATTTTTGAAGGTACAACACCGTAATAATAAATAATTATGGAACGAATGGGGAAATTACTTTACGGAAAGTTGTCTTAGGGATTAGTATAAAATTCTAAAATCATAACACTAAGAACATTTATAGTGTATTATATAAGAGGTTGGGGGGCGTTAAATTTAATAACAAAAGAACGGTGTAATAGTTCTATAAAGTTTAATGAAATAGTGAAAATATTTTTATAGTTTATACTAAAAACGATATAGATTTTATGCACTTGTTCAAAAACTTTTAAAATTGAATGAGTTTCTTTTAGAACTTAATAAGAACTCATAAAAATTGATTAAAGGGATGATTCAGAAGTTTGTATTCGGACGAAACAAGTTCATAAAGTGTTTCAACTTTTTGTGGTAAACCGAAAACAATGGGCGAATCGAGACAATTTTACGATTTTAAAACTTTACAATAAAGCTCCTTATTACATGCAAATTGAATCGCCCTCATAAAGAATTACTTTATCTTGCAAGACACAATTTCTCCTTTGAGGGCGATTAAAAGCACAACGGACATATAAATTATAAAATCCCAACGAATAATTCAGCAAAAGATACAATTTAAAATGTATCCGTAAAGCCAGAAATAAAACAAACAAAGTAATGGGGATAAAACAATACGAGATTGATCACAATGGAGTGCCCAAAGTTTAATCCCTAAAATTCCTGTTCAAGTTCCAACCAACAATCTTGGTAACAAATTAAATTAAAGTAACATAGTTACAGGATTCGGGCCCCGAGCAACCAAGGCCAGACTTAGATAAAGTTTCGTTTACGGCAGTGTTAATAATATTAACAAATCGCGTACCGGTTAAATTGGGCGTTAACTTCTACGCAAGCACTTAAGACGAATTTATCTAATTAGAGTACACACTACACATTCGTCCTCTAAGTAAATATTTTTAGCATAAAATCGATAGCTATCTCAATTTCAGTCTGATTAAATTCACCGTTCCAAGAAAATTATTTTATATCCAGAAACTACACATTTTTTGCCAATCTACTTTGAAGTATATCAAAAATCAAAATTCCAAAGGCATTTGCAATTTGCTGCTATTATACTGTACATATTATTAGACCATCTTCACATCTGTAAAAAACCCTTATAACATTTACAAAAAAGGGAATAATTAAAAACAATAGAACCTTAGAAAAAAAAACAACGAAGTCGAAAAAATGTATCATGGGTTTCAGTCGATATTAAAATATTCAGGACTGTTCGAGAATGAACAATCAATTTCTACTGCCTTTTGTTAAAATCATCCAGATACGTCATTTATCACAACCGACTTTGTACTATAGGATTGCTTCAGACTAGCCAAGAAAACCTGACAAGGCCGCTGCATTTAATGTTGACCAATTCGTAGACCTCTAGAGAAGGTCGACCAAAATTTACATCTGACCGGAAAGACAGAGTATTAATCAGAGGAGTACGAGCTGACCCATTAAGAAACTGCACATTTCTCAGACAATACCCAATTTTGGCTACTGGACGTCATTTTTAAATTGGTTAAATGATGCAGGTCTACGTTGCATAAGACCCATAAGGCGACTATCCCATTGGGCATAGAGATTAGCTTCATGTCAGGAAAGAGAATTGTAGCATGAAGAGTGGAATACTGTCATGTTTATAAATGAAAGCACATTTGGAATATTTAGTGATAGGAGGTCAGTTCGAGCCTGCAAAACTCCAAGTCAAATAATAAATCCACATTATGATCAGGAAGTTCACGCATACCAAGATATGGGAATAATGGTAATGGTATGGGGTGGTATTTTTCTAGGAGGTAGAACGGAAAACAGATTATGGATGGAATTTTGAAACCAAATTTTCGATTTTTAGACCACTTAGGGAGTTCTTAGAAAACCTATTTCCACCTCTGCTTTGTAATAAAGAATTTACACAAATGTGCATGTCTCTTATTAGATTAACAATAAATTTTTGAGGGATATTGTTCCATTTTCCATTTGCAGCAGGTCTGGAGAACTCATGGTACGATTTAGACGGCACCGAATTAATCTGAATAAGTAATCTTATACATGCTCAATTGAGTTCATATCCGGAGAAAGTGGTGGCCAGTCTAATCTTTCGTCTTCATCGCCATTTCTTTTTTATACAGTTATTAGGATAAGAACCAGTACCAAAGCAGGTTTTCTTCCAAATGTGATCCCACTCAAAACCATGACACAATGTATCATAGCTTAGCAACATCGAATCGTTGTTGTTGCATCTCTTCCTCTACAGACTCCAATTCGACCGTTCACATTCATCAATACTTATACTCTTTTAATCCAAAAAAAACATTTGTAGTAAAATTCAATTTTGATGAACATGGATCCACACCAACCTTGAAGTAATAGCCAAGGTACTCTTAAAGTTCTTCTAGATCGTAATCGACAAGCAACAATACGTCTTTTGGCGGTTGTATTCGAAATAATACTCCTAATGGTTATTCACTTATTTTTTTATAACCATTTGGACTGTGAGCCTGTCACGGCTGGCATTTGTCACCCTTGGACGTCTGCTTAGAGGTCTAGTTTCTGCAGAACCCCTTTCATTGCATCCTTGAATGGTCCTAGTAATCTTATTGTTATAAATGTTCAATCTTTCAGTGATTTGCCTATGTAACAAACCTTTGTTCTGAAGGAACATTATTCTTAAACTATTTTCATTAGTTAATGGACCTCCGGCATTTTTACGATTTTTGACTACTAAATGCTTCATTTTCGTTAAAGTTGTGATAAGAATCAAATTTTCTTGACACAAAAACAGTTAATTTGCCATTTGTAGAATGGCACAAGCATTAGTAATTGAGCATCTTTATTTTTTATAAATCAACGTCGTATCATAAGCTTTAATTAAACATTTTTTCAAAAAGGTCATTGTATTTTACGAAATTGTAACGCAAAGTAATATTGGAACTGAAATAAAGGTTGTATTTTGGGCCGAAATTAAATTGTACGAATTCCTCATTTCATGATCCCTCAGCCGTAAAGCGAAAGATCCTGTGTAGCTCATAGAAAAAAAACAAAGTTAATACTATTTATTTGCCGATACGATTTATTTATGTTGTTTGCGTTCGGCGCGCCGAATAAAAAAGCCAGGGGCAGACGTTGAACAAGTGCGCCCTCCTTTGTGCCCATTGTTCCTCGGTTAATTGTAATATATTTACCTAAAACCCTCCAGACTCGTTCGTCGGCCTCCTCGTCCCACTTGGCTATTGACGATGCCCGGATCTCGTCGTTCACCAGGTCCGCGAATATGATGTACTCCCTGGGGACGTTGCTACCCTCCACGCATTCGACGCTCGGCCTCGTCACGAACGTCACATTTATGCGTCTGGAAGAAACATGGTTTTTTATCAGTTATCCCGGCGCTTTGTCATTTCGAAACTTCGCCTGATTTATTTTATGTGTGTTCGAACAGATTGTAATCATGTAAATGTGCTTTTGAAAACAACCAATGGATCAATACGGGTTTTTTAAAGTCAAGTTTAATTGAGAGGTCCGAAAACTTCGAAATCGAAAAATTATATATTCATGAGGGTCGTATGCATAAAATAACGGGAGGAAAAAGTTGAATCTTAAATTAAATTTATTCTAATGGCGTATAATTATTTAAGCGATCAAATATTAGTTTTCCACTTTATAGGGAAATCACTTTTGCAATATATTCAATCGTTTTATAGTCCTTTGGTTCGATTTCATTTGATTTTTAAATAAAAAGTTACAACACATGGTGTTCAATTTCGATTTGCATAATAGTATTTTAGATTTTCACCATTTCTAATTAAATTTTAAAAGGTTTTTGGCTATAATAATAATTTTCTTTGATTACACGTTCTCTATTTCAGATCTACTGTTGAACCTTTTATATGTTCTTCACTGGACTGTTATAAATTAGAAACAATGAATCTTATTTTTTATTGAATTCTTGTAATTTAATTTTGTTTTTAATTATTTTTGTACTTAATAATTAATGAATATTTACTAGTGTATTAATTTAAAATTTAACGTCAGTTTTCTTGTAATTGGGTCTATTAATGCAATAAATTAAACTTCATCATAATTATTACTAAAAGTTTAATAGGATATAAAATCACCATGGAAACTGAACTCTAATTACCAAGTTTGTAGTAATTTAATATTTTATACATGTTATAAATTAGACTATCAAAGTAGATATTGTACTTATAAATACTTAAGTTACTTAAATGATAACAGTAGTCTACAGCAAAAATTATAATAGAAACTTTTTAATTCACCATTCATTAAAAATTTATGGAGAATGAAAAACAGTATTAATTTGACATTTTTATAACAATTATAAGTTTTCTAATTTATTTTGAATAAAATTACTTATTTGGTAGAATCTCTGTTAATAATTATTTTATATGTAAAAAATGCGTTTACCAATTGAAAGATTTTTTAATATTCAATCCTATTATGGTCGTATCTTCTCGTATAAGAAACCAGCGCATTTGTTCATATCTGAAGCTTTGATTTTATGTTTTCTTTATGTCGTAGTCACGAACATTACCTTGTTTTTAGCTTTGACCACGTAGATTTTCTGAGAAAATTGAAAGAAAGTGCTTTAATTGTCTTATTTGAACATGGAAATCGAAGTCGTATATTTCTGTATGAATCTTTCTTAGAATGAAAGAGAATTAATTGAAACGAATCCATGAAATAATTTTAAGTGCATCCAGTCATTCGTTAAATACATTCTCGTTATACAACGTAATAATTTGAAGACTATTCTGAAATATTCATTTAAATTGAACCTTTTTAGTAAAACCTGAAATAATGAATTTTTTTCAGAACAGATGCTGTATACATAAAATAGAAATTTTAGGAAATTTTAATTAGACATTTTTCATCGTTTTACATAGTTTTTGAATGTAAAATGTCGAGATTTAGCAGTAAAGAGGCATTGGCTTCTTTCTAACACAAAATTCGTATTTTTTAATAGACACTGCCCTGAATGAATTTGAAATGTTATGATCAGCTTTCTTTCTGATAGAAACCAATTATATACCATTAGATATATTATAATAATAATTTAATTATTCTTCTAATGAACTATTATTTGTCTCAATTGAGCTTGCCTTTTATATTGGACGCAACATTCAGTAAAATTACACTGGTTTACAGACATTTTTTTATGGAAGCATTTTCTAAAAATCAGTTTTTGAATAACTTGAGATTTAAATGACGATTTAGCTAAACAAACATGCAGTTTAAAGATAATTGTACATTCTACAACTTTCTTTTATGTAGTTTTTATATTAATCAGGTAGTTCAGATGCCAGCTATTTTAATAACTTCAGCAAATGCTGAAAATTCACATATCGTGCTGGGAGTAATAGAAATCATAAAGTTAAGTCCAGTTTAAATTTTTTATGTGAAAGTGACACTTTTACGAAACAAATAAGGTACTGAAAATGGAAAATAAATGAGAAATTATGTAGTTATGAATTCTACAGTAGACTAAATAAAAGCTTTTGGCGATTTTTGCATTTTTTATCTTTTTAAATCTACCTTTGATATATTAAAATTGTATTACAAAAAAAATTTTTTCTAAATTCACCGGAACTGAAGTGACTTCTCAAAAATTAAGATCGGAAAAAAAGTAAAAGTTCATTATTTGTTGTTTAATTCACTTAAAAAATTCAAAAGTTTTGTAAATTTTCAATATTTTTGCACGAAATACTTCAATCAATTTTATCAAGTTATTAAAATCTCTAACATCTGAAATACTGGACTAATCTCAAAACTATATAAACAAAAATTGTAGATTGTATATTTATCTTTAATTTGAATGCTTATTTAGCCAAATAGGTGAATTTGATCTCGGGTCATACATGAAAATGTCGGAGCATTTCCGAATAAATGAAAATAAAAAATTCAATACAGGATAAAAAAGGCATTTTTTCCTATTTGTAAAAAAATGTTAATAATTTTATGACAAAGATTTCTATATTTGACAGGTTGTTTGTGTGTAATTTATCATATTTTTTTACACAAAACAATATTTTTTTTTGTAATTTTTTAAACCTCCAAATAAAACACCCATCCAATAAATTTTTACATTTAAAATCCATTTAAGCTCTATCGATTTCCGCACGGAAAATAAAGCCGCTTCTTGAATACAAATAAGCCCAGAAATTTTAATTTAATCCCGCCGCAATCTCGCTTAATTCCAAATAATGGCGGATGAATACCTACGTACGTAATTTTTTTTCACTTGAACGTGTCCCAAAAAGAACGTTATATATTCGAGTCCATAACTCCGTTCCAAATTACGCCGGACACAAAGAAAATGAACTCGTTTCCATTAAACTTGTTCCGAGACGGTTGTTTAATTTTCCGTAAACGAAATGAAAATGTTGTTACACCGTATTTGATATGTTTAATTACGTGACCCGAATAACCGCATTCTTAAATCAAACAACCACGGCCGCACATGAATGAAATTGGAGTAAAGGAACAGAAGAAACTTCAGACCGGGTCCAAGTGGTAAGAAAGTGCGAGGACAAAAGGGGGTGGCTAAACCGCCGGCATAAGGACTCACCTGTAGTTATTGGCGCCCCACTTGGTTAGCTGTTCGGCGCCTTTGTACGTGTTTATTAGCTCGAAGTAGGCCGTGAAGACGCCCCGTAGATCATTCTCCGACGTCGACGCCGCGCCGGCTATTGTGAAGCCGTGGAACACGATTTCAGACGACGCCGCACTTTCCTCCACACTCACTTGCTTCTCGCTAAAGAACTGTTCCAGATCGCAGCATCTCGTCGTGCCGATCGCCGCGATAAATGTCAATAGTAACGCTGCTGCTTTCGTGCTCGGACGCATTTTAGACGGTTTAATTAATTACGAGACATTTTCCTGGCTGAAATAAGAAAACAATTTTATTTTATGGAGGCGATAAGATCAAACGGGCATGTTTCGTTGTTACGTGCAATTCCCAAATTACATTTCCCTGACTTTTATTCAACTTTTGAAATATTAGATGTTTTTTTGATGTTGAAGAAAAATGGCATTAAACCAACCGGAATAACTAACACCATGGAATATTATTAAAGGTTCACGTGCACTTGAAACAACGGGCTGAATTTAACTTTACGTCTAATTTGCATATTACGTATGTAATTTGTTGTTGTAATACCAAAGCTACTAAAACTACCGAAACTACATTCGCTAATATTGTTAGCTTTTATATGTGGATATATTAAATTCAGCACACAAATACGGGCCTTAAAACCGGTAGTTTCAACTGAAATATGATATAAAGGAGATATTAATTGTGCAAAAAGGTGTAAATTCGTGTTGTTAGGTTACGAACGTAAATCTGAGTTTTAAAGGGGAAAATGTTTGTATGTTGAGATGCTGGTCATTTATACGTATGCATTTTATAATTATGAGTTTTGTTATGTTCCTGTTCTTCCCTTCGAATAATAAACACGGAACATTTGTTGTTTGTTTAAAGTTTATGATGCTTTTATCAAGTTTTACGTTGTTTGTTTTTTAGTTTCTTAGTGATGATAATTGGGTCAAATTGTTAATATATTAATGTGAGTTTAAACGTTGAAATTTTTAGTCATTAATTCAAATCATAAAATAAAATATTGATAAGAAGCTTAGCAAGCATTAACAAACGTACATCACAATGATGGTTCAAAAAATTCTGCAGAGGGGACAAAAATCTTAAAGTTAATGAGCCCAGCAACCTTCTAATGTTAACAAAGACCAATTGGGGACCTTTATTGAAACCAACCTGCGCTCCTCTATTGAAGAGAAGTCGCACAACTGACACTGAAGAAGTTGAAGATATGAAAATCTGCCTCATCCGACATACTCACCAGACCTTTCGCCAACTGATTATCATTTTTTCAAAAATTTCGACAACATCCTAGACTAGAAATGCTATAAACATTACTTTTGCTTTTTTACTTTACCGGTATAAACAAGCTCACTGTTTCTCATTGCCAAAAATGTATCCTCTCAAGTGGTTTTTATATAAATTAGTTTAAGTTGAGATTTGTGCATTTTATTTTTAAGTTTTGTAAAACGTAATAACTTTTCTTGACAACCTGGCACAAGAAACATGGAGAAATAATTGTATTACTCATTTAATTTATCTGAATTTCTTTCAAATGAAATAAATAACATTCGACAGTACAATTGTTATTTAATTTCAAGTTCGATTAACATGTCAATGTTACACAAGACACAAGACTGGAACTAAAAATAGAAAACAAAGTAAACAAAAGTCCAGACTGAAAGGTAAAACGAAAAAAAAAAAAATTGAAGGTATATACGTTTTATTGAACTCGATCTAATAACTTCTTGGCCATTTTATACGGTCACAATAAATCTTCAATTTTATTAAAATTGTTTGATTTACGTAAATGTAACTTTAATAACTTATATGGGATTGAAAATTCTTAAAATGTATGTTCAAGTCACGTTTTAAAGATTTCCTGGCATGTCTTTTCGCTAAATTTAATTGGACTCCGAACATTTTTATTGAAATACGAACCGACATATTGAATAAGTCCGCAGGAAGTACTGAAAACGAATTTCTATTAATAATTATAAGTAAATTAAAGAGCGTCGTTTCGACTTTTCACTTTTAAGCCCTCGAATAACTGAGAATTTCAGACGACTGGAAGTATTCATATTTATAATTTTAAAACTAAATGAACGTCATTATATAAAAATGCTGAAGCAGAAGATTTTAAAGTCAAAATGAATTTCTGTAAGGGTCTATGATCAAATTGTTTTTATCATTAATTTAATTACTTTCATTTTAAAATATTTTTAATAATTTTGCTGCATTCAAAACCTTTACTCAACTAATTAAATCAAATGAAATTTATTTGAAAACTTTAACTGAAGTCAAAGTATAAAAAAACTAAAGTATGTAAAATTAATTTGTTTTAAGTATAGAAAAGGGTTTTTCAAAATAAATAAAATGTTGTGTTTTAATATGTTACAATTTAAATTTTTAATTTAAACTTAAAAAAAATATATTGGATGATTCAATTTAAAAAATAGGGTTTATTCTAATAATGTCGAAAACTTCAATAGAAAATCTGAATTATAATAAAATTAATCAATAAATTAATTAAAATAACCCATAGATATATATTTTATTCTAATTATAAAATATAATATATATCTTACTTTAAGTAGTAAAAATATAGAAAACAATACTAAATAATCAACCTCACAATTAGAGAAAATTAATTTAAGAAAATATCCAAAAATGTGGAAAATTTAAAAAAATTTAGAATTATAAAAAAATTAATTGAAGTCATTAACAAATTTAAAAACCCTTAAAAAATATATTTTTTATGAAATTATAAAATAAAACAAAGATTTAAATAGAATAATATAAAAATAGTATTTATTCTAAAAATGTAGAGAATTTCATTAGAAAAATTAGAATTATAATAAAATTAATAAATAAATTAAAATAACATATAAAAATGTATTTTGTATTTTTATTCGAAGTGTAAAAAAATACAAGAAACTAGACAATCAAATAACAATTAAGTATATGTAATATAAAAATAGTATTTATTCTAAAAATGAGAAAAATTTAATAAAATTAATCAAATTTATTAATTAAATTAACTAATAAATTAATAAGGCCGTAAAAATATACTTTATTTAAACGATAAAATAAATTGAAAATCTAATTTTACATAAAAAATTATGAGCAATTTATTACAAGAGACTAAATAATAAATTTCAACAATTTGAGTTAAATAAATAAGAAAAGTATTTATTGAAAAAAAATTCAAATATTTTTTTCTTATTCAAATTATAAAATTAAATAAATTATAGAATCAAATAAAATAATCTAAATAATCAATTTCATCATGTGTAATATAAAAATAGAATTTATTCTGAAAACGTTGAATTAATAGTTTTTAATAAATAATAAAATAAGAATCTTTAAGTAGAAAAATACAGAAAATGTATTACAAGAAAGCGAACAATGAATCTCAACGAGAGATTAGAGATAAATACTATAAATGACTATATAAAACATGGAAATTTAAAATTTTCTGAATACCGAATTTATCTATATATCTATAAGTTAAACATATAATTGTATTTATTTTATTTACAGTAATTAATGGTCCAACATTAATTAATACTTTTTAACAAAAATCCAATAATTTGCTGTATTCAAAACAATATAAACACTTAAAAGCATACAAATAATTTGTTTTAAGATTAACACTTGTGAAAACGATAAAACACAAGATTATAGAATATCTGTGTTTAACTGAAATGTATATTTACACATATTTTTTAATTTCTATAAAATAATTAAAATATGGCAAAGTTAAATGACAAAAATAGTTTTATTTTAAAAATATGAAATATATAAATTTTAATTAATTTAATTAAAGTTGAATTGAATTGTTGAATTTACTAATAAACAAAAATAAACATTAAATTTAAAAGCAAATTTAAAAAATTAATTTGAAATAGAAAAATATATAAATTTTGTTACAAGAAATAAAAATATTAAAATTTTATTTTCAAATATATTATTTCGTTCATTTAATTAAACAAATACATACATATACACCAACTCACGGCTCAACGGAAAAAATGTATGAAAATCTGATAAAAAATAATGTAAATTGCCAAACATGTAGCAAAGAATTTGAGAAGACTGAAAATATTCATATTTATAATTTTACAAACTAAATGAACAGCATTATATAAAAATGCTAAAGCAAAAGACTTTAAAGCCGAGATGAATCTCTGCACGGATCTATTACCATAATGAATTTATCATTAACCGCAATAACTTTCTTGCCTTAGTATTAAAACATTTATGAGGCCGGGCACCAAATTGTGTTTACTTTATATTAATAATTCATGCAACGACTTCATTTATTAATTCCATAACTTATTAAATACAAGCCAGTACATTACGTCAAAGCAGTTTTTAATTAGCATATTAATTCCGGTTGGTCTGAACGAAAGTTTCAGCATCCACGTTTCGAAAGCAATCCCGCAAAATCGTCGCAAGTAAATCAAAAACAAGTCGCGAATACGCAAGTAATTAGCAAGTCAACATACAAACTTAAAGCGTAAACTTATCCTTTGAGTAAAGCATGAAATAAAAATAATTGGTTTGTCTTACTGGTATAAGTTAATTAAGGACGAAAACACTTCACATGTGCTCCAGTGGATGGAAGCCGGAGTTCGCGATCCGGGACTCGGGAGCGCTTTGAAACGCGACGCGATTTCGGAACGGACTCGGCCACGACTCGCGGGACTGACAGAAAAGACGGGGGATGAAGGCAGGACACATGCGCCCTGCAATGTTAACACATCCGGATAACGCACTTTTAAGTGATATTTTCACCTATTTTTCTTTTAATTGTTATTCGGCGCAGTTGCCGCACCGCTCCAATTATGCCGAATTTGTTTTTAAATTACCCCAGGGATCGGGGACACTTTTATGGGGGACGGGGGGACGATTAGCGTGCTGCGATTATTAAACTAATCCCGGACGATTGTGTTCTGCCATAGTAAAGTTCGTCGCTTTGGCATTTTGTTTTAATGTTTGAGTTTTTAGTTTTTCACAAAGATTAATATTTGAAATGATACAACTTCAACATATTTACTATTTCAAATAACTTTATATATTTTGAACAGTTAAAAATTATTAAATTATAAAAAACTTGCAATACAAAAAGATTTTTGTTTGTAATTATTTCAAAAAGTAACATTTTATTAAGTACGTGGAAAAATCTGGAAAATGAAGAGAATTTGGAAGATACATTTAGAATAACTGAAAATTCTCGAATTTTAAAAATTTACCACAGATGATAATTTTTAAAATGAAACAAAAAAAAATAGTTTTTAATTTATCTCTTATATATTAATATTTGGATTGTTACAACTTTTACATATTACACATTTATTATTTGAAATAATTTTATATATTTAGAGCAACAGACAATTATCAAATTTTAAAAATTTACTATAAAAGATAATCATCCAAGAGAAAAAAAAGAGTCGAAATTCACTGAATAATACATTACACAGTTTTTTGTAATTATTTTAAAAAGTAATATTTTATTAAATACATAGAAAATCTGGTAAATAAGAGAAATTTTAAAAAACATAATTTTGGACTTCAAACTTTTCGGTTATTCACATATATTAATAATTGAAATATTACAACTTTTAAATGTAATATTTAATGTTTAATTTTTTTTTGTAGAATTAGAAAAAACAATTATATATATACCAAATGGAAAAATGAAGTTTCGGTTGGACAATTGATAATTTTAAAATAATAATAGCGTGATGTCAGCAATTATAATTTCCATTTGATTTATCCTTTAATTTCCTAAAAGGTAATAAATTAGTTAAGTGGAACAACATTTATATAAAATTTGCAATTTAAACATTATTTATTAATTATTAAATTAATTATTTTATACAAAATAGAAAGAAAAATTTAAAAACTTAACCAATAACTATTTGTGAAATCGAAACATTTTCGTATAATCTAAATGTTCAATTAAATTAATAAAATTCTTAATATTTTAAATCAAAGTGAATATTAATTAAAAGTCATTAATTTACTAAAATAAAACAAAAACTATTATGGATTATTTACAGAAACAAAAAACAAAAAAGAATAACATTAAAATTCTAGAAATTTCATTTGAAACTAAAAAATATTGATTTTTAAAAACTTACTATAGAAAATAACCATGAAAAAAATAGTCTAAATTCACCCGAACAATATAAATTTAAATACTTTATTTTTTGCAATTATTTTAAAAAAGTAAATCAGGAAAATAAGAAATTTTAAAAAATATAATTTAAAAATTAGATTTAAAACTTAAATTTTTCAACATTTCAAATATATATATATATATTTGAAATGTTACAACTCTTAAATATTATTTGAAATAATTGTACATATTTAAAGCAGCTAAAAAATATAAAATTTTAAAAACCATAATCTTCAAAATAATAAAAAAAATTAATCAAAGAATAATATAAATTAAATAATATTTTTAAGTATTATTTTAATTAAATATGTAGGAAAATCGGGTATATAATTGAAATTAAAAGAATATAATTTAAAAATTAAACTATAAGCTTAAACTTGTATAATTAATATTTGGAATGTTAAAACTTTTGTATATTACATATTTATTACTTGAAATAGTTTTACACACTTACAGCAACAACAATTATAGATAATCACAATAGGAAAAAATAGTCTAAATTCAACTGAATAATATAAATTGAATAGTTTTTATTTGTAATTGTTTTAAAAGGTATTTTATAATTACATAAGAAATTTGGAAAATAAGAAAAATTTGAAAAAATACAATTTAAATACTGGACTTTAAGCTTAAGTTTACGAGCCCTGTTCAGTGAAGTTGTCTCAACTAACAAAAATAGTTTTTTAAAGAAGTTTGAGTACATTGGGGAGGTTTATCTATAATTTAAATTTGTAATTATTTTAAAACGTATTTTATTAATAGATAGATAGATATCTGAAAAATAAGAATAATTAAAAAAAAACGATTTAAATATTAGTTATATAATTATTTAAGCTGAAATTTTCGGCTTTTCACATATATTAATATTTGGAATGTTACAACTTATACTTATGATATATTTATTATTTCAAATAATTTTCTATATTTAGAGCAATGGAAAAATTATTGAATTTTAAAAACATGCATAGGAAAAACCTTAAAAATGAAAAAAGTAGTATAAAATTACTGAATACTGAATAATATTAATTCAGTAATTTTTTGTTTTTTAAAATATTAACTTTTATATTTTATTAAATTCCTAGAAAACTTGGAAAATAAAGAAGTTTAAAAAAATATAATTTAAAAATAAATAATTAAATTATAAATAAATCATTAATTTATTAATTATTTAATAAAATTTGTAATATAAAAATTATATAAAATATATATATAAGTATATAAGTATATAATAAATTTATTTATTTTATGTAATAGATTCTTTCCTTTAGAAATTAATAGAGAATTTAAATTCTATTTACAAACATATTTTCAGTTAATTTTTACACTTTCAGAAATATTTCTAGAAATATTGGTTTTAGATATATTAGTATTATATATACATATTATATTACAACTCAAATTGTCTTACAAAAATATTTTCAGTGCATTTTCACATTTTCAGTAATATCTCGAGAAATATTCGTTTTAGATATATTAGTATTATAACTTATCACTAGAGAATAT
This sequence comes from Aethina tumida, assembly GCF_024364675.1. Classification (NCBI taxonomy): domain Eukaryota; kingdom Metazoa; phylum Arthropoda; class Insecta; order Coleoptera; family Nitidulidae; genus Aethina; species Aethina tumida. The sequence goes on along the minus strand of NC_065437.1, from coordinate 12,431,443 downwards.
AATTTAGAAGTCAAATTATGTGAAAATTCTGTAATGGTTCCATTTAAAATACAAAAGTTTCTTTTAGAGAAAATGGAAAACGTACAAAACAATCGTTTACATCTCTATAAATGTTCATTTTAACTATAGCTATTCTACAAAAGATGTGTCGAATAGCGCAAAAATTTTATGGTCATTCCCTTTAAAATAAGAAAGTTGTTGGCATTTAAAGTAGAAATTCTAGATACCCTGTGTAATATTTAGGAATGATTATTACTGTTGATAATACAAACATTTAAGTTAGTTTCTCCATGTGTACATCAGAATTTTTCGTAGAATTAGAAAAAACAATTATATTTATTCCAAACGGAAAAATAAAGTTTCAATCGGACAACTGATAATTTTAAAATAATATATTATGTAGCGCTATGTCAGCAATTAAAATTTCCATTTGATTTATCCTTTAATTTCCTAAAAGGTAATAAATTAGTTTGGTGGAACAACATTTATATAAAATTTGCAGAACAATTTTTCATATTATTAATTAATTATTTTATTAATTATTTATATAAAATAGAAAGAAAATTTTAAAAACTTCAAACAATAATTATTCATAAAATCGAAACATTTTCGTATAATTTAAATGTACAATTACTAAAAATTGATTTACTAAAATAAAACAAAAACTATTATGGATTATTTACAAACAAAAAACAAAAAAATAAAAGTAAAATTCTAAAAATTTCAAAACCTAAAAAATGTGTACAATAACGAATACATTATTTTATAATGTAGATAATAAAAACTTTTATTGAAAAATAACATTTCAGTGAATAAAAATGTGAAAAAGCCATGTAATTATCATAAATACAAAATATTCATTTTAAAATCAAGTAACAATTCAAATTCACTGCTTCAAACCTTATTAAAAACGTTGAAAATTTGAAATTTATGTTTCATAAATGTCTGAAACAAACAAAATTCTATCGATTAAAGTCGGAAATGTATGTGGATATTCCGTCAGTCGGTGTTTTGTCCTCTGCGACCAAAATTCAAGACAATCAATATTTTAAGAGTAAACAAGTTGGGTTAGTTTACGTCGCCAGTATTATTACGTTAACTTAGCATTCAATTCGTGTCGCCCGCATCCAATATTTAGACTGAACGATCAGCGAACGAGCAATGTAATACAAAGCAGCGGCGCTTTTCTCTGAATAATAATTAAACGGATAGTATGGGAGTCTTCAGCGATCTTCAGCGCTTCTCGCGTCCTTTTTTTTTACTTTCTTATTTCGTCGTCATCTGTTGGTTTTCGGTCCGAAACCGAAGGAAAGTCCATTTAAAAGCGAGGTCAAAGAATAGTTTATTCCCCTTCGGTATTGATTGTGCGGCCTCCCGCCAAGGGATAACAAAATTTTAAATCCTGGGAGGGTTGTAAAACACGTTTTTACAATATTTTATCTGCTTGTTTATCTCCCATCACCTTTAATATTTTATATAACATCAGCAACAATGATAACGGCAGTGCACAACCGTGAAACTGGATTATTCGTATCTGAATTAACCCTCTGTTACTAACTGCTGCACGAAACGATACGTATGTAAATTAACGGCTCAATACTGCAAACGTATTTATGCGATAATGCTCCACGCCATTATAAATCGTCGATGAACATCAAATCATTCACATTATTGATTAAAATGGCCGTCACTGTTTATCTGTGTACCGATCTGGGTCTGATCCTGAAATTACAGTTTCGGCTCAGTTTTACCATATTATATTAAGCATATTTAGCACTTGGTTCCTCCTAATTATACATTTCTGGATAAGTTCCCATTTTATGTTCGGCATCAATTTTCCCCCGATTAGAATTTTTTAATTTCAACCTCCAGCTTTAAAAGTTCCAAGCAATAAATATTATCCGGTTGCAATTAAAACACTTCATAATTTATTGCCGTAGTAGTCTTTATGTTTGGTATTTTTTCATAAACTATAAATCTGATAAACTTTCCGAGCAACTGAAACAGGTAAAAATTGAATATTTTTGTGTTTTCGATATTTCATCCAGATCGGCGGAACAAAAACAAATCCGCCTAAAACCGAAAACACCTTGAGCCTCTCTACGTTTCGATCATAACTCACCCTTCAAATACAAACAAGATGTTGAACCCCGCAATCGAATCGACTTCCTTTCAGGATATTACGCAAAAAATCACTTTGTATAAGAGAATCGGGGCGCGAATAAGTATATTTGAAGGCATATCAAAATTTAATTCAGCCAATAAGAAGTGCGGGTGCAGAGAGAGGGAAAGTTCACGAGTTTTCGGTACTATAGGTTATCTCATCTGTTGGAGCCTCACTTTATAACCTTCGGTGATTGCTGGATTTTCTGTTACAACGAAACTTTCAATCCGGTTCGATGTTATTAGGGGCGATGTTTTTCGGGAAATTAAGTTTAAATTTCTCGGACAGTTTTGAATAAAATTAAGACAGCTGGGTATAAAATTTATACAGTATTAAATTTAACAAAAAGTTATGTAAAATGTTAAGACAGTTTGGAAAATTTTATGGCAATTTTTAAAGAATTTTGGAGTCATTATACTCTGTATAAAATTAAAGGTGTCTTTGTAACTTCTATACAATTTAGACACTTTAAAACATCTTCACATCTTAAGAGTCTAAACATTGATATTGGAAATCAATATTTTGACATTTTTCAACCTTGCTAAAATTATATATAAAAAACTTTACTTTATATAAAATATGTATCTATAATAGGGTGGTTTAACTAACTGATTTATTAGAAATTTGTACACGACGCAAATTTCGTTTTTAACTTTTGTTAATAAGTAATAATGCACTTTTCAACATTATAATTGTAAAATGTTAAGACAGCTTGAATTTTATAACACATTTTAAAGAATTTTGGAATAATTATATTCTATATAAAATTAAGGCCTATTTGTAATGTTTATACAATTTAGACGCTTTAAAACTTCTTCACCTACGCAATTCTCTTTTTTAAACATTTGGGGTGCTCCGTTACACTTACATTTTAATAATATATCTGTAAATATACATTTTTGAATTTTTGACAGTTACTTTGATATTTTTAGTAATATATCCATAAATATTCATTTATATGTTAATTTATTAATAGAGAATCATTTCGGATTCGAATTGTTTGAAAATTTTATGATGACCCATTTCAAATAAAAAAGTTATTGACGTTTCAAGTACGAAAAGCATTTCAAACTCCCGGTGTAATTTTTTGGAACACCATTACTAATTCCTCATGAAATGAACTTTCATTAATTATTATACCAATAACGAAGTTTTCAACATTATAATTGCTAATAATATTGCCATATCAATTGGTGTGTATAATGGTAACAGTTTATAACAAAAGAATTAAAACTATATAAAAATCTAATTCAAACTAAAATAAAACAAAAATTTTAAAAACAAAAATTTTTATTAAACAATAAATTTTTTATGCAAATATATTTTATTAAACAATAATTACATATAAAACAAAAAAAATCATTTTTATTTGATATAAAATTCAAATTTTACACAATTTAGGCTGTTTAAATAAAACCTTCGATGAACATTAATTTAAATAATAAATTTTATATAATTATAAAACAATTATTTTATATTGTAAATATAAAATATGTCCCTCTAATATGATAATTTGCCTAATTGATTAATTAGAGATTTGTAGAGAATTCAAATTATCTTTTTAAGACATTGACATTTTTAGTAATATACCCATAAATATTATTTTATTTGTTCCCATTTAAATCCTAAATATTAAAATATTAATTATACTATAATAATAATGAAAATATTTCGTTATATTAATTTATCTATACTAAACGTAATAATATAAGTAATGTTTAAATACTTCCATTAAAAATAAATGTTTTGGTTTTATAAATATCAACAGGTAAACTACAAATTCAGTTATTTTTAGGATAAAATAATTTTAACATAATTAGAGGTAGTATATAAAATTTAAAATTAATTATAACGTAATCACTGGATAAAATTAAATCACTGATAACAGATTAAGTTTGTTTGTATTGACGGTTGTCATTTTATTTAATGAAGTAGTTTATAAATCTGAAGAAGTTTAAATCGACCCCATAATTCAATAAGTAGTTTTTAGCATGATGTTTATCAATTTTAATAGTTAAGTAAGTGAATAAAATGAAATTTATGTGTAAAATGTATATTAATATTTAACATAATTATTAAATTAATCAATCAGTATATAAATATTTTTGAGATTTAGAATAATATGTTTGATTTATTGTGTCTTATAACATTTTTCAACGTTTCTGTTTGAAATATTTATGATGGACACATTTGAAATAAAAGTTATTGACATTTAAAGTATGAAAAGCATTCCAAACTCCCTGTGTAATATTTGGGAAAACCATTAATGATTCCTGATGGAATTCTTTAATTATTATACCAATAATGAACTTTTCAATATTATAATCATTAATAATATTGCCGTATCAATTCATTGAACAGTTTATTACAAAAGAATTAAAATTATATAAATGTCTAATTCAAACTAAAATAAAACGAATATTATAAAAACAAATATTTTTTATTAAACAATAAATATTTTATACAAATATATTTTATTAAACAATAATTATTTATAAAACAAAAAAATCATTTTCAATTTTACACAATTTAGGCTGTTTAAATAAAACCTTCTATAAACATTAATTTAAATAATAAAATGATTAAGAAAAATAATTTGAAACCAATATTTTGACACCTTTCAACCTGGCTAAAATTATATAAAACAATTATTTTCTATTGTAAGTATAAAATATGTCCCGCCAACATGATAATTTGCTTAATTGATTCATTAGATTTATAGAGAATTAAAATTATCTTTTTAAGATATTTGAAGTGACAGTTACTTTGACAATTTCAGTAATATATCCATAAATATTCATTTATATGTTAATTTATTAATAGAGAATAATTCCGGAGTTGAATTGTTTGAAAACTATTGGAAATATTTTGGAAAACTATGAATGACTCTTGATGAGATTAACTTCCGTTAATTATAATAACAATAATTTTCAACATTACAATTGTTGATAATATGGGCATTTATATTGGCCATTCTGTATATTAAATTTCTTTTTAAAAATAAATACAATTTACTCACAGAAGAATTGAAATTACAAAAAAATCGAAAATAATTCAAAAGAAAGCTTTTAAGCTTTCAAAATTTATGTTTTATTAAACAATAAAATCAAAATATTTTTCATTTATATAATATTCAAGTAAATAAAGTAGCTTTGTATACAATTTTTACTGAAATAAATTTATCAAATTTGATAAGTAACATATGAAGACAGTTTGGAAAATTTTGTAGGAATTTTTAAAGAATTTTGGAGTTATTATACCCTGTATAAAATTAAAACTTTTACATAATCTAGTCACTTTAAAACTTTTTTTTTTTTAGAGACATGAATTTATTTTTAATTCGTACAATTCTTCTAATTTTTTATACTACATGAACATTCTAAAAGTAGTTCTTTTTTTTGGAATAACAACTCCTGTAAAAATTTGTATAATTCAGTCAGTTTAATTAATGCGTTCCATCCGAAAACATTAATTTATGTAAAAAAATGTTTAGATATGAAACATCAGAAACCAATATTCTGACTCTATCAACCTTGCTAGAAACGGCGTAATTGCTCTAATTAAATTTGAGTTTCCGTTCAAATGATCCCACCATTTCGTGTTGTGATTAGTTCTTATCTCTCAAGCATTTAAGAACGGCGATGGTGAAAGGAAATTAAAATGTTAATGCAGTAAGGACAACTGGATAATTGTTATAAAGCGACGAAACAAAAGGATAAAAGAGACAGATGAGAAAAAGGAATTTCCAGTCGGCGAAGAGTGAAAGGCGCATCGGAAATTGGGATCTGATTTCACGGTTGGCGCCCTCGAAGACCACGGAATATATATGAGAAAATCTCGACAGCAGGACTGCCGAATGGAATACAAAGGCCGGCCGGAAAGCCGGGCTTTAATATATAACGGTTGGTGCTAAATTTTCCCCATTCGATTCGCTAATAGAGTATGCGTTAATTAAATTTCTCTAAATTCGTTCGCTTTTGTCACTGTTCCGGAATTCAAAGTCGCATTAATAAAACTAGCACGGTGAATGGATGGAGTCACCGTTCAAACAATCACAATCTTTCGTATTGTTCTTTATCTGCAGTTTTTCAGGTGACTTTCAGGCGAATTTTATCTCGTTATTTATCTGCCGAGTATAACGTGCAAAAGTTCGGCCGGAAATAAAAAAGTCGGTGACATAGATAAATTACCAGATAATTCAAAACCAATTTGTAGCCAACCTAATCGTCATAAACGGGGAAAATGCTAAACATAAAGATTATTAAACGTGCAATTTCCTCCGAACCCGTTCGCTCGAACTACTAAAACTCACCCCCCTGGAAAGATTAAACGGCACGTTTTTATTGATTAGATCGACTTGATTATGTAGAAAAGTCGTCGAGCTTCTGTTTCATGCAAGTAAGTAGTTATTTGTGACAAACTAGATTAGTTCAGGAATCGATCTGGAAGGGGGTGAAGTCGAACGTGTAATTGAGTTATATGAGTCGGACTGTGCGGTTTTCGATGTGAAGTTCGGCGGCATTACAATGTAAAACATCAGGATTTACGTGGGTTGAGTTAAACGTGATTTATTCATCGTCGAAAGAATTTTACATGAATTTTACATATGAGGGTTTTTATTACTTTATAGTAGAAGTAGATATTTGTAATTTAATTAGTTGAATACGTGAATTAAATGAAATTAATTTCGAATATATATTAACATTTAACATAATTATTAAATTAATCAATCAATTTATAATTACTTGTGGGATTTAGGATAATAAATTTAATTTATCGTGTTTTATATCATTTTCAACGTTTTTGTCAAGGAAAGACTACTAAAATATCAATTTGTCGAACAATAAATTTATTGTGAGTATCAAATTTATAATTTTATTTGTTCCCATTTAAATTCTGAATATTAAAATATTAATTATATTATATTAATAATGAAAATATTTCGATATAATAATTTTCCTTTACTAAACGTAATAAATGTTTAAATACTTCCTTTAAAAATAAATTTTTTACTAGTTTTGGTTTTATAAATATCAACAGGTAAACCACAAATTCAGTTACTTTTAGAATAAAATAATTTTAAAATAATTAGATGTAGCACATTGAATTTAAAAATTATTTATGACGTAGTCACTAGATAAAATTAAATCACTGATAACAGATTAAGTTTATTGTATTGACGGTTGTCATTTTATTTTAGGAAATTGTTTATAAATCTGAAGAAAGTTTAAATCGACTCCATCGTTCAATAAGTTGTTTTACCATGATGTTTATCAATTTTATTTAGTATTTAACATAATTATTAAATTAATCAATCAAATTATAAATATTTGTGAGATTTAGGATAATAAATTTAATTTATTGTGTTTTATATAACTTTCAACGATTTTGTAAGGGAAACTACTATAATACCGATGTGTATAACAATAAATTTACTATTTTTATGAAATTTATTATTTTAGTTTCCCTTTAATTCATGAAGACTAAAATATTAAAAAAAAATATTTCATTATAATAATGTATTTTTACAAAACGTAATAAGTGCTTAAAAATATTTATTAATAGTTCAGCTTTTATAAAACCACCAACAGGTAAACTAAAAAGTACAAAGTAATTTTAAAATAATTAGACGTAGCACAAAATATTTAGAATAAATTTGTAACGTACTCACTGAATAAACTGCAAACACTGATAACAAATTAAGTTTAAATTGACGATTGTCCCTTTATTTTATGGAATTATATAAAAATCGGATAAAGTTTAAATTGTCTATCATTGAATAAGTTGTTTGTATCAAGATGTTTATCAATTTTATTAGATTCATTTAGCATTTAACCATTCATTTTGTCATATAAATATTTAACATTTTAAATGTATTGTTTGTAATGCAACATTATTTTCGATTTCAAAGTTTAGAATTTTAAATTTTTAAACCAAAAAACACAGTCATTATCCATGTGAATGGATGGTGTAATGTGATAAAAATTGTATTATTTTCCAGTACAACCTTAAAAATATTGAGTTTCTATATTTTTACTGCAAAAATAATGCATTTTGTTAAAATTATAAATACTATAATTTTAACAAAAATAATGAGAACAGACCGACGCATCCACCAAAATTTAGATATTCATTTGCAATTTTGTTTTTTTAAATGAAATTCGTAATGGTGGACCAAATTTCAACAGAGATCCACTAAAATCGTACAATAATATCAAAGAAATAAGACATTTATATAACTTAATTAGTTGAGAAAGTGAATTAAATGAAATGTATGTGTCAAATGTTCATTTTTATTATTTTTCAACGTTTTTATAAATGAAACTTCACTAAAATATCGATTTATCGAATAATAAATTTATTGTTAGTATCAAATTTATTATTTTATTTGTTTCTCTTAAAATCCTGAATATTAAAATATTATTTATTCTATAATAATAAGGAAAATATTTCATTGTAATAATTTGTCTTTACAAAACGTAATAAGCGCTACCAATTACCACTTATTCTACTTTTTTAGTACAAAATAATTTTAAAATAGATAGAATTTAAAAATTAATTTATAGCCTAGTCACTGATAAAATTTAAATATTGATAACTTTGACGGTTGCTCATTTATTTACTGAAGTTGTTTTTACAAGATATTTATCAATTTTATTAGGTATGAGTAACATACTGCTATTCATTTCATTCATCAAATTCATATTTAACATCTTCAATTTTTTTTCTATATATGACCACTTAAATGTAGGTATTGTGTGTATTTTAGTATTTATAACTTGAATAAAAATAATAATAAACCGGCGCATTCGCCAAAATTAAAATATCAACTTGAACTAAAATTTTGCGTTTTAACTAGGATTTATTTTCCTATATTCTGTTTTCTACTAATTTTTTTAACACGAAATATTATATAATTTAATATTTATATAACAAATACATTTTTATTATAAATATGTTTGAGAGAGAAATTTAATTTAACTAAAATGTTTTAGTACGAAGGAACACAAAATGTAACAAATATTGTAATATGACATTTTCGTTAGTAAACATTAAATTACATTAATATGGTATATATATAGACATCTAGTAAATAAAATGCATATCTGCTTTTTAACAAATATATTATCAATTATGTTTTAATAAACAGTGTAATATCCTCCATAAATTTAACAAAACTGCTTCAACAACAGAACTTTTAAAGCAGTAGTAAAACTAAAACAGTTTAACAGAGTATGTCGAAAACACCTTCCTGCTTTAATTCCAACTTCATGTTTCTGATGGTGGACAGACTAATAATGATTCCAACTACTGCATGAAACAGGTATAATTTGAAAATGATCCTGGCTTCTAATCGTAGCTTAACGTCAATCACCAAAATATCGTATATTATATTATCAAATTCCTAATAACATTTCTATGCACGACTTACTATACTGAGCAGGTTACTAAACTAAACAACGGATAAATTAAGAATGAACGAGTAAAATATATTCAAATAAACAAAATGCGTTCTTTTGGAACAAAAAATAAATTACAAATATGGAATGTTTCTTATTTTTACTTCTGTAATTAAATGTAATATAAATTTAAAATACCGACTCTCTACTGCTGCAAATATTTAAATGATATTATTGGTCAAAATAAAACAAATTGAAAATATTTTTAAATCTATTTAGTTTCAGATAGATGTGACAGTTAAATTTCAGGATCTACTATTTTATTGTCAAGGAAGCAAGCAATTCCTTTTCATAAATGAATACATAATTAAATTAATTTGTTTTATTTATGAGAGAAAAGTTAAAGTAAAAAGGTACACATAAAATTCATCAATTAATCCATTTTAGCCAGCTCATTAAATGAGAATAAAATACTTTTTAAATAACCAAAGTTTTCATCTTTTTATTAGAGATCGAAGTGTTATTCCATTGAAATTTATCAGGAAAGAGACTGTATTACAGTCTCACTATAGTCATTAAATATAATATATACTTTACTTCTCAGAATTTTACTTCGACTTTGCAACAAAAGGAATCTTAATTGATGTAACAAAAACTTCAGTTAACAATACACAAAGTGAAAGCAACAAAACTCAATAATATAAACGCAAGGATTGAAGTAAGTTCGAATCGAATACGTTTGATATTCAGTTTCCTAATAACGCTCACAATGCAAATTCGAACGTCGATTTCATATCATCAAAACAGTTACGTTTATTTTAAAAAGTCGAAACACAAGAAAAATAAACGATTTGTTTAGATACAGGTAATCTGTACGGCTTTGGTATTTTTACAAAAGTTTTCTCGTTATACTTAAATGCTTCGCTGAATATGAAACAGTTTAAAATGTCGCAGAGGCTGAAAGGACCCGAAACTCTTATATTATGCGACATTATCTTAACCGCGGGATTTCGCCTCGCAGTTAACAGAACGACAATTCATATTATCCGGGGAACAGTTTCGTTCGTTCGTTCGTTCGACTTACTTATTTTCCACCACCGTACCCGAAGTCCCACTCGATATTGATATAATTACCACCCATGCCTACGGATTAATGGACTAATGAATTAGATCCGATGGTGCAAGTTAAATTGGACCGTTATCTGGTTTATAGTGTTGGGCGTAAATTTTAAGTTAATCCAGCAAAAACACCCTCAACCTTGAACAGGGATAATTGCTCAAGGATTAACATGCGGTCGCCTATAGTAACGCGTATCTATTATTATCTGGTTAACTGGAATTGCAGTCCCCTTTTGATTTTCGTTCACTTCTAATTAAAGAAAATACAAAGCGTGTTGTGCCCCCTACACAAGAGCTCTTTAAAAGGGAAAGAAAAGGAAAACTCTTTGAACTTGTGACATAATTTCACGGAAAAGAAAATGGTCGGGGCGGAAAGACAACGGAAAAGAATGTCGGATTAAAATTTATTGTCCGAATGCGGAATGAAAAAGTATTGACGCGGTCTCGACGACTGTCTTGAATTACGAATTAAGTTTGAAAAAAGTTTTCGCACTCAACCAATACACATCTTATATTGAAAACCTATTTTCCGCACTTTAATTAGATCTTTGCGAAGTTTTTAGGTGTACTCCGAGATTAGTTCGTTGAAACTATTATCGTATTTTTATTGTAAAGACTACTCTGGCCTCGGGAAATATATTAATTAAATAAGTTTAAACGAAGAAAATAATGTTCTTGTTCCTAAAAAAGTTTAATCAACTAGTATTCGAAATATTATGGAGATGTATGGTTCAATTACTTCTTTCTATCGTATCGGAGTATTTTATTCACTAAAATAAATAAGCAACTGTTCTGTTGACAATGAATTAATATTTAATAATAGATACCACTATTATTCTTGTCTGGGTAAACAAAACATTGTTTTCTTTTATATTATTTTTTCTAACAGAAACAAAAGAAAATCTAGAAAATATATTAATGTATCAGAAACAAATAACACTGGTTTACAATCATTTTGTCTTTATCCGACTGTGATTTTACTATACCTTTTGTCTCACTAAACATGAAAATCATTCTTAAAATTTTTTATGGAAACATTTTTAAAAATCGAATTTTGAATTTTTTATTTTCGAGTTTTGGACTCGTAAGTATATTTTCGAGTATAACTCGAGATCTAATTGACCGATATGGATAAACAAGCATTAAGATTAAAGATAAATGAACATTCTACAATTTTCATTTATATAGTTTTAAGATTAGTTCAGTAGTTCAGATGTGCAGCGATTTTAATATAGCCATGATGGGAGATTACATTTAGTTCATACAAGAAATTAACTACGGGAGAAATAGTAAATAAAACGGTAGTCACAAATTTTTTAAAATACAAATTTATCTGCCCAATGTTAGATTCAATGTCAATTATTTCAATAAAAGGGAGTAAAAATGTACAAATTGTCAAAATGCTTTATTAATTTGATCTACCACTCCATAATTTGTCTACCTACTTCCATTTTCAGTAGTTAATTTTTTTACAAAATTCTCATTTTCACGTAAAAAAAATCAAAGTGGACTGGAATTTTTAGCATCAATTTTTACTAGAAAAACTTTATCATATTATTAAAATTTCTGACATCTGAACAACTGTACCAATTTCAAAACTATAACTTTTATATATTTAAACATTATAGAACATTAATTTAGCTTTAACTTAAATTCTTGTTTAACCAAATGGGTCACTTATAGAGATTCATTGCTTCCATAAAAAATATTAAAAGTTTAGTGCGGCAATATTTATAGGAGAATTGTAGTGGAATATAAAAGGTAATTTCTATAAATTTTAATGCCAAATAAGCCCTTTTTATTACAAAAGTATTGTACAAGCCAACTTCGATAGCTCGAGGCACGACCTATCAAGACATCGAGTTGTTGAATGAATGTACATTTTTATTTTGAAGATTGTTTTATTAGACAGTTCTTGCTATTATTTTCAAAAAAATCTTTCAAATAATTTAAATTATCACAAGTTTTTTAATAAATAATGTATGAGATATTTCTTGATTAAAAGTGTTACCTTACCCATAATATCAATAATGTGTACTATCAAAAAATAATTATAATAACAATTGGGCAAAACTTAAAATATAAATAAAGTAGGTGTAAATTATTAAAAGTAATCATAAACATAATTCAAATAAATTGAAAAGCAGTAATTACTCTAACAAACAAATCAAGAGAAGAATTATTTATAACACAAAGAAAACAAATTTTATTAAAGTTTTGACACATTGTTCAAGGTTTAATCCCTAGTTTAACATGGCGAGGTAGGTATAAAATGGAAGGTTATATCTACTATTTTGGGGAAGAGTTAAAAAATTAAGGTGTTTTAATAACCTGATACATTATACCACATTATGTAAAAGTTTATAAAGGAAAATTAAACCCATTTTAATTATCTTATGTTCCAATAATAAAAGATTGCACAAATATTCTTCACAGTTACCTCTTATGGAATATGCAGTTCCAAACTGGAGGACAATAATTCAGTCTACATAAAGATGTAATATAATAATTTCAAGGTATTAAGGTATGTTAAATTCTCGACAATTTCTTACACTGAATCCAAAAAATTTTTATGCAGAACTAGATATCTCCATAATACAATGGGACAAGTTAAAGAGCAACTATTACACATTAAAATATTTTTTTAGCTCCACCACACAAGCTTTGACTGAACGAAAAATCTCGTAATTATCAATTAACCATAATTAATAAATTAAACATTAATTAACCATATGTTAAAATAAAGGGGAGATTCAAGATTAGATCCTTGTGGCATCCTAAAAAATGTAGACTTTAATTCATTGTAGCTGACATAAGTTTATAATTTATTGAAGATTTAAAAAGTAATCAATCTTGTCGAATGCTTTCGAGAAATCTATAGAAATAACACTGACTTGACCATCTCTATCCACTTCAATTGACACATACTCAGTAAATATAGTTAATTTACTGATGATGAATGAATGTGTGTCGGTTGAAAGATTCAATTATTTTTGAGACACTGAATAGGATGGAAATTAGTCAGTAGGTTTGGATATGAAAAATATTCTATTCTTCCCCTTAAAATTATCACTGTTCTTATCAACTAAAGAATGATTGAGATGATAATTTTTCTCTTTAATTCATTTTGGTATGGTTCTTCAAATTGACACCTTGATCAAGTAGTTGACATCATATTTAGAGGAGAACTATAAAAACATTGAGTTATCAAAGCTTGTCTTTACGAAGTTCTTCTATATTATATACAAAGTGGACTATATCCTTTTAAATAAGAATATGAAATGCCTGATGAATGAATTACATTGATTGTTGCTATTCTTCTCCTAAAATATCCAACATGACATCATTGTTGGTGTCATCGATAGTGTCAAACAAGTAGTTATAACTATGTTAGGATGAAGAAAAGGAAAGAAAAAAAGAGGAAAGGAAAGCAAAAGAAAGAAAAGGAAGTTAGCGCCAACATTCTTCGAATTATCAAAACACTTGAGTTATCAGAGTTCAAATTGTCACGTAAAATTTGCTCATAATTCTCACCCTTGACGCTATTGCCTGTCCATTTTATTATGAAAAATTCGGGTTACTGAAGTTTGAGTATATTTCAAGTAAACTATTTCTCTATATGGAAGAATATAAATATATTAAAAAAATTAGTGCATAAAACCTTTATAATTGTATATAGCTGAACAATTTTAATAGCTGAAAGAATAAAGTCTCTGTCTCAAATATATTGTAAGAAAATGCAAACATAAATTTTCAACAGAAGGCAAATTTTATTTTAAGAAAATTGGTGAATAAAATATTTATAATCATACCTTCTTAGTTCTTAAAAGCTTTAATAACCAAAAAGGCACACTTGTGTCTTTTAGATACATTATTTTTCTATATGACATCATGGAAACGTAAATTTTAATTAAACATATGTTTTATTTTAAAAAATTTAATGTATAAAGCATTTGCAGCGACTTTCCCTTTGTTCTCAGAAGTCTCAGTAACCAAAAAAGACATTGTCCGTCCTTTATAATGAAAAGTGGGTACGAAAAAAACGGGTTAATTAATTAAAAAAGTCCAGAGAGATTTTTCACAACTATAACTTTTATATAGTGCGACAATACACTAGATGGGAATTAATGACAAATGATAAATCATTGATTAACCATAAGAAATAGGGGGATTCAAGATTAGATCCTTATGGTATACTACAGAATATAGACTTTAATTCATTGTTGCTGACATCATTTTTTAATTTGTTGAAGATTTAAAAAGTAATCAATCCTGTCGAATGCTTTCGAGAAATCTGTAGAAATAACACTGACTTGACCACCTCTATCCATTTCAATTGCTCAGTAAACATTGTTAACTTACCGATGCTGAATGAACCTGTGTTGGTTGAAGGACAGATAACATTTGACTTGATACAATGATGTAAAGACTGCTATTTCAAATATTTTTGATTGAGACGAGGATTTTTCTCTTTAAGTTATTTTGGTAGGTTTCTTCAAATTGACACGTTGATCAAGTAGTTAACATCATATTTAGAGGGGAATTATCAAAACAATGAGTTACCAAAGCTTGTCTTAACGAAGTTCTTGTATATTGTATACAGAATAGACTATATCCTTTTAAATAAGAATGTAAAATGCCTGATGAATAAATTACGTTGATTGTTACTATTCTTCCCCTAAAATATCTAACATGACATCATTGTTGGTGTCATCGATAGTGTCAAACAAGTTGTTATAACTATAATGTTAGGTGGATGAAAAGGAACGAAAAGAAGAGGAAAGGAAGGGAAAAGAAGATGGCGACAACATTCTTCGAATTATCGAAACACTTGAGTTATCAGAGTTCAAATTGCCACGTAAAAATTACTCATAATTCTCACCCTTGACATTATTGCCTACCCACTTTATTAAGAAAAAATTGGGTTGTTGAACTATATTTCAAATAAACTATTGTATGGAAGAATATAAATATAAATTTTCAATAAGAAACATTTTATATTTCAAAAAATTGTAGCATAAATGCTTTATAATTGTATCAATTTCTAATGGCTGGAAGAATAAATTTTCAGTTTCAAATATATTGTAATAAAACGCCAACATAAATTTTCAATAGAAAACAAATTTTATTTTAAAATAAATATTTATAATCACACCTTAGTTCTTAAAAGCTTTAATAACACAAAAGGCACACTTTTGTGTTTTAAATACATTATTTTTCTATATGACATAATGGAAACATAAATTTTAATTAAAAACATATTATATTTAAAAAAAAATGTATAAAGCCTTTACAGCGACTTCCCCTTTGTTCTTAAAAGTCTCAATAACCAAAAAAGACATTCTCCGTCCTTTATAATGAAAAGTGGGTACGTAAAAAGCGGGATAATTAATTAAAAAAAGCTCAGAGAGATTTTTCACGAATCCGAAATTATTTGCGGACGGAACAAAGGCGCATTAAAACAGAAGGACACGGAGATGCGCGCGACCTTTTTAACTTAAAAAAACGTGCAGAAAATCTTTAATAATAGTTGGCGCGGATTTCGCTTACATTTGCGAGTAACAAATGATACGCCTTTGATGTAGTTTTTGTCCGATGGTGGCGAAACGCGGGAGCCGGGACACAGTTAAAACCCCGAATCGCTTGATGTTAAAAGGTCTTTGATTAATGTCTCTATGTGGAAAACACATTTGCGCATTTTCCTCGCATTCCCGTCCACTTTTTCGCCTTATCAAAAAGAAAAAATATTAGATCGCCGATCCCGTTCACGGATTACGGATGATTTACAATCGGTGAATTACGCCCGGGACGGTCCCGCATTAACCTGTTTATGAAACATGTACAATTAAACATCGTCTTGACTGACGATAAAGGATCGGCGGCGAAAGATTAACGATTCGACCGCAATAAATAATATCGGATAGCATTAATATTTCGTCGGGCACTTGAAGAACTCTCGAATTATTTAACACCGGGCCAATACGTCATCTGGCAGCAACCTGGAGACGCGGAGACAGGAACGCGAGCGGGCGACATCCCCAAAAGCTGGTGAACGAACTCGCGTTCATCACTAATAAAAACAACGGGAGAAAAAAAATACAAACTTCCCATGCTAAAAATAGGCGCGGACGGAGCGTGTTATATTTAACTTCGGGGGGATGTCGATTTGGAAATTTTCTAGTTCGGCGGTAGGTACCGCAGGGTTACGTTCGCCTAGAGTACCTACCTCCCGCGAACAATCGCCATTTAGACACTTTTCGCACGACCGAAATGTAACTTCGTCTTAACTTATTTATTTATTTATTTATTTAATTATTTATTTATTTATTGAAGTAATTTATTATTGTCAGTATAATTTGTTGTGGGAGTTTTGTTCAGTGCGAATAGGATTTTAAACGAAACGTAAGTAGACACAATAATTTTTATTTATAAAATGGTCTAATACCAAAATATCACCAAGGTTAATTCAGTTTAACTGTATAATATAATTTTATCAGTTTATTTTTATTTAAACCATTATTTAAAAAAAATCGTATAAACGTAAATTAGGATAGTAAAACATTTTCTTTCCTAAAAAGTTGTTTGTAAGTACTTTGGCAGTTAAGACATGTTCAAATTACTAATATTATTAAATAAAAATTACTATTTAATTAAGTACTAGACAAGTTAATCAAACTAAGTTAGTGTAGTTTGTGTAGTGAAATATTTCGTTTTATAAAAATGTCTTCTAAAACATTTTCTGAATAGTCAATTGATTTTTGAAATAAAAATACTTAAATTGTTGTTTATTTAAACTAATTTTTAAATATTTCGTCCAATAAAACTATGAAATTAAATTCATTTACATTTGTATATGTTTATCTAAAAATTATTGTTGTTATAAAATTATTATTCTTAAATTAATGTAACGTTCTCTTCTGAAATTTTTTTTAACATTCCTATTCCTCAAAATAGACATTTAACTTCGATAAGTGGAATCGTGACTTGCCAAGAAAAAACTTTGGCTTATCAAAACTTCAAGTTGTCAAATAAATTACAAAATAAGTATAATACACCGGGTGGTCCAATAGTGGGGGTCGATACATTTCTTAGAAACTACTAATCGAATTGAAAAATAATATTATTATTAAAATTAGCTGTAAAAAAACATTGAAAATATATTTTTAAGCCGCTAGTGGACTTAACAACACTGACTTATCGAAAAAATTAATTTTTCTTTGTAATTTATACAGGGTGATTCATCTAACTTATTCATTCCGGTTACGCCGGAAGTGACATTAACATATTTTTAGATTTTTAAATTTTACATTTATTTATTTTATTGTAATCATAGCAGTATGCTGCTATCATTTTTGTATTTAATTTAAAAATAATATTAAATATTAATCAATAAACATAGAAAAATGATCGTTATTTTTACATTTTTGCTAAAATTTCTGTTAATATTCATAGTATGTATAGTAATGTCTATCTAAAATAAATCGATCACTCAGTATAATTTTGGAGTACTAATAATGGTTCCTCATAGGATGGTCTTTACCTTAACATGTGTGCCAAAAATGAACATTCTAGCATCAAAATTGGGGAGTTTACAGGTATTTTAGTTAGATCATCAATCTGTCAATATTTTTGAAAAAAAAATAATAACCAAAAACAATGTATAGGACATAATATAGTCATTTTATTGGAAATTACATGTAAAATTTAAAGTGACATTAACATTATTTTTAAATTTTCTACATTTATTTATTTTATTGTAATCATAACAGAATGCTATGAATGTCAATTGTTTTGTATTTATTTTAAAAATAATATTAAATATTAATCAATAAACATAGAAAATCGTCGTTATTTTTACATTTTTGCTAAAATTTCTGTTAATATTCATATTATGTATAGTAATACTATATCGAAAGACTTTTTAATATCCAATAATTTATACTAAAACGTTTATGGTGTTTTGGAGTACTTACAATGGTGCCTCATAGTATGGTCTTTGGTTAACATGTGTACTAATAATGAACTTTGCAGCATCAAAATTGGGGACTTCATAGGTATTTTAGTTAGATCATCAATCTGTCAATATTTTTGGAAAAAAATAACCCAAAAACAATTTGATACATGATATAGTCATTTTATTTGAAATTGCATGTAAAATTTAAAAATCCAAAAATATATAGGCTGTTCCTTTAAAAATAACAAAGTTAATGTTACTTCCCGTAAAACCATAAAAGAAATTTTGTTCAAAATAAATTAGAAATATAGTTCAAGTTATAATTGATATAAAAATTACAAATCAATATGTTTTTTCGTTCTTCATAAATTTCTAATAAATAATGAATCACCCAGTATATTAAAATTGTATTTAACTTATTTAATTGTTTATCTTAAGAACAATTCTCACTTTTTATGACATTCTTTTCATATTCTTGAAAACGAAGTATAAGAGATAACTTTTAACTTTACTCAATTTTATTGAGAACATGTTGAACTTGGTATAAAAGAAAATAGTTTTGTAATGTTATTTTTTTCTTCAAAAGTCGTTTCAAAGAATAATACATTCTAAATTACATCTTCAACGAAATTGAGGAATCTCCTACAAAATTCGACCTTGACTTATCAAAATTGAAGTTATAAGTAAAAATGACATGTAGGAGTTATGCATTTAAACATTATTGTATTAAAACGTTTACTTTATTAATTTATAATATTTTTTCTGACATATTCTTAACGTAAGCTTCACAATTTAATTATAATTATAAAACACTTAAGAAAATTATACTGAAAACTATTCTGAAGTAAAGAAAAGCCCATTTATAAATGAACGAACTCGAAATAGTTTTCGTCGTTGACGAGCCAAACACAAATTAGACCCATTTAATTTTATTGCATTTTTTAATGTAGATAATTCAGAAAATTAATGTGAATCAACTTGACCTTAAAAATTGCACGAACTTGTGCAACCGTTGTGTTATACAGGTTGTAAAATTTATCACGTGCCTCCGTAGGTCGAAAATAAACAAAAAAGTTCTATAAACGTCTGAGACGTCCTCATTTTTGGAGCAACGCACTCGTTTTTGGCACGGACACAGAAAATAGCTTATATTTAAAATTCCGTTTCGTATTTTTTATTATTAATCTTTGTTCGTTTGGACGTTTTTAAAGACGGATTTGTGCGTCCCGAAGTAAAAAACGTGAGGTAACTCATGTATCAAATGTCAATAGCCGGCAGGATATCCGAACGTATTAGGCTGCGGCACGCTTTCACCACCCTCGCTCAAATCACGGTGAGTCGCAACGTTGCGACCATGTGCACCCTGCAATTAACACACAGTCGAGCGGGGACGACCGCATCTGGTAATTTAATATTTGCGTCTGTAAATCATAAACATTCATCCATCAATATCCACTCCAATTGCGACTATTTATGTTAATTTGTTATTAGACGTTTGATTGTGGTAATTTCAATTGAAACCAACATCGATTATAAACTAATTTGAATGTGAATGCTGAGGAATATGTATGCATGCATGGAACGAACGATACTGAATAGTTTAAAACTGATTTTCAGCAATTAAGTAACTCGCAACTATTCACTGAATTCCCAGAAATGTTCTAAACATAATTAACTAGATTGTAAAGACGAAGCCAACGCTAACGTATCGATAAAATTCGGAGTCGAATCAAACGTTCTGCTTACGATCGAGTCGGAGATTTAAAATTCAATTTGAATATAAAAATGTTATTATCTCATAGAAAATTGGTAAATATACATGCTAGTTTTGCCATATACATTAGCATATATATTGCACGCCGCTCAGAAAAGATTCTCTTTGGAAAGACGTTATTTTCATTTTTCTTATTTAAATATATCCAAAAGTCTCTTATGAAAATTTATACTGAACGCGTCGGCTAAAGAGTTTCGGAAAACCCTTCGGTAACGTCGCATCTAGTTCTGGTTCTTCATAAATTTCTATTAGATGAATGATAGTTTCGAATGAGGAAATATGAAAATTGCCCACGGTAATAAATTCCCCTTAAATAAGGTGATTTAAAGTTTAAACTTTTAAGACTTGTTAATGTTTCAACTTCCTAATGTGTGGAAAATGAACAACAATAATATTATTAGTTATAAGTAAAACATTTTTGTTCCTAGGGTATTCTGGAATTTTCGTTTTAAAATTTAGACATTATTCTTTAATTAATCAGAAGTTACATTCAATATTTTTAACAAAATTCTTAATTTTTAAATTATTGTTTATTTAAATATTAAATAGTTTTATCCAATAAATGTGTATATATAAATTTCAATTAGATAATTGTGAATGAGGAAATATAAACATTGCCCTCAGTAATAAATTTCTTTTAATTGAATAGTTTTTAAGTAAAAACTGTTGAACCAACTTGTTTGTATTAAATATATATGTTATTAAGTATCGAAAAAATATTTAACTTTATGTATCATTCTTCTCTTTTATATAACTCTTAATCAACACAACTATCACCATCGTAGTGAACAACGTTACTATAAGTAAATTCGTACCACGAGGAACAATTCTGGATTCTTTGAACTGAAGTAAAGATGAACAATGACAAAAATAATTAATAGTCGCATAGAAAAATATCAAGGCTATATGATGGATGAGAATTTACCAAGATTTTTGATTATTGACTGAAGAAAATCATTTTTGAGTAATATTTTCATTAATTTGGTCAATTTATTAACCAAAAAAGAGTTCCATCAAACATCCAATTTTGGTATCCACAATTTTTGTGTAATTAAGCTTCTTTCAACATTTCCTCATAATAGTTCAATAATTCCTCATAATTTACTTTCAAGTTATCACAAATTTGTTATTTGTTATACTATATCTAAATATACTATCTTTATATCTGTAAAGAACTTCAAAAACGTTTTAACATTTACCAAATAGAGAATAATTAAGTTAGAAACAAATAGGAATAAAGTATCTTCATCAACGAACTTTATTATCAATAAATTATTAATGAATATTATTCCATTCTTCAACTGTAGCTATAGAAGATCTGGAATACTCATGGAAGGATTTAAACGGCATCGAAGTAATTTGGATAAGTAATCTCATACATGTTCAATTGAGTGACCACTCAATTCTTTCAATTTCATTCTCTCTAAGAACGTCCTGGAACCCTTGGATTCGATATATACAGGCAACTTCGTCCATAATATTCTATATATTATTTATATTATAATAATATGGTCTATATAAATTTGTCCAGTAATTGTGACAGGAACAGAACCAAAATAGTTCTTCTTCCATACTTTACTGACAACACTGACTCGTTGCTTTGCACTTCTTTCTCTCCAAACAATTCGGTAGTCATCACTCACCATCCTCTTCCGAAAAAAGAACATTCGATCATTGGGGCAAAGACCAATTTTGATGAATTTGGCCCATTCCAACGTTGATGTTGTGTGTCTAAGAATAGTCTAGCCACTTTTGAAGGTCCAAATGATGATAAATAGGTGGATAGCTTTTAACAGCATTGGGAGTACTTATTATTACGAATGCCACCATTAGACGGATTACGATCTAGTTATTTGAACTGTATACCTCTCTTGGCTGGCACTTAGACGTCCATTTCGAATCTAGGTTCTACTGAACCCTTTCATTGGTTCGACGAATGATCCTCATAACCATACTGTGATGAACATTCAATCTTCAAGCAATTTGCCTTCCTCATGAAGAAAGAATATCCGTAAACAAATTTTATTAGTTAATGGGTATTCTGGCATTTGTACGATTTTTTAACTTCATTAAATGTCTAAGGATACACAACTAAATGGTTCTTTTTGATTAAAATTGTGATATGAATGAAATTGTTTGCATTTTTTGCTGCGTTTTAAGTTTTTTTGACACAAAACAGTTAAAGAGATTAAATTAAAATTTAAGAAATAAATTAATCATTTACATGGTGTTGCAAGACTTTTGAAAATGACCTTTTAAGACAACGTCTTCAATACATTGCAGCTTTTAAACCTATGAAACTAGAATTCTTCACTTACAGCAGCATTTCCATATGTATTTCGAATGAGACAAACCTTCCTCATGAAGAAAGAATATCCGTAAACAAATTTTATTAGTTAATAGATATTCTGGCATTTGTACGATTTTTTAACTTCATTAAACGTCTAAGGATACACCACTAAATGGTTCTTTTTGATTAAAATTGTGATAAAAATGAATTGTTAGCATTTTTACTGCGTTTTAAGTTTTTTTACACATAAACAGTTAAACAGTTTGAATTAAAACTTAACAAATAATTTGATGATTTACGTGGTGTTTCAAGACTTTTGAAACTGAGTTTTTAAGATATCTTCTTCAGTACATTGCAGCTTTTAAACCTATGAAACTAGAATTATTCACTTACAGCAGCATTTCCATATGCATTTCTCCATTTTGAATGAGACAAGACGCTTCTGTCGTTTTAATATATTTTCTCTAAGCATAAGAGAAATGACATAAAAAGCTTTTAAAATATATTTTAAAATGTATTAAAATAACTTTTTCCATTACTTAATATTAATGCTAGTTAAAAGTAAACATTTTTTTCATTTTTCCTCGGACTGAAACACGATTATTACCTGCGAACTTCGTAAGTACCTACGTAACGTCCTGAATAATAAATAAAGCCTTTCACTACAAAAGGAACTTTTGTATTTTGCAGAAGCGTGTCGGAAACTTTTGAAATTAGATTGTTTTTTCGGTCCGAAACGTAAACACCATGCCTGAATAAATTGTATCTCTTTAAAGGACGATCCGAAACATCTGTTGGAATGAGGACGAATAAAAGTCAAAGGAGCAAAAATGCCCCCGATAAAATCTCGCTCAAATGGAATTACTCGACTTGGATTAATGAACTGGCTATCGATCTAATTGCCGAAACCTAATTCCGTCCAGACACTTTATAAAGTCATTTCAGTTGCAGTTTATTGACGTCGCAAGAAAAATCTCGCCAATTTTTAGTCGATTAGTCAAACCGAGAATAGAACTGCCGCCATCTGAAATCCATCTACACCATTTGAATAATGATGCCGGGTAACTTTTTCCGCGCGTAATGAGAATCGGAAAGCCAACAGGGGACCATCAAACTAGGAAAAAATACCGGAGAGAACGTCGGAAATGTATGCAGATGCGCGTATCGCTTTTGTCTACGGCCCGTGTCAATCAACTCCCCCACTTTTCGATTGCGTCTTCGTAACTGCGACAAAAAATCTTCGAAACAAGTAAAAAAAATGTTAATCCTCCGACGTGGCATCATTAAATGCACCGAACTAGTCGCACAACATCCCGAAAGCCATTAGGAATAGCAAAACGCCACTGCTGCCTTTACATAACACTCCCCAGACTTTACAACAATCGGAAGCCGCCATTGCTGCATTTGCAGAAACACATATCCCCACATAAATGCAGTTAAGCATATTCCATTTATGTTCGTTTGTCTTCGGACTGGCGTTTTTATGTCCCTGCATCAAGTATAACTTCCAAACTTGTGCATGTGTTTTAGAGGAATAAACGTAATTTAAAAGTGCCACGAGCATTTTTGTTCGTGAGGGCGGCTTATAAAAATCAATTAAACTATAAAAATACCCCATTAAATTTATGATTCATAAAAGTTTCATCGGGAGCATTTTCAATCTAGATTAAACATTTAATGCGAAAATTATACGGTCCGCCAAAAGAAACTGTGATGGCTGTAAATATTTATTTCCTCATAACTATGTATATTCCTTTAGATAAATCCGAAAGTTTCCGTTACATATATCAGAATTATAGGACATCTGTCAGTTAGTTGGAAACGAAATGGCGGATTTATTTCTGTTCAAGGCTAATGGTCTGTAAAAGCTAAAATTCCAGTATGTGTTCGTTCTTTCACGAACTTTCCTGTTGACAAATTCCAGTAATTTTCTATTTGGGATTAAAGATTGCGTTATCTACAAGATATGTTGCTCGTTTAACCCCAGCTTCAACTTCGGATTGCTCTCGCAATCATCCCTTGTCATCCAACAGGATAAACTCTTGTGAACCTCCGAAAGAAGTTTCCATCCTTGCTGCAACAAATTAAAGTGATTTGAGTAACAAAGGGCCCCGTATGGTAAGCAACCGAAAACGGCGCGACAATAAATTTAATTGAAAAGCAACAATTCAAAGAGCGAGCGAAACATGATGGCGTACAAACCGTGCCGGGAACTAAATCATGTCAAGCCCAGTTTCTATTTCCTGAACATGGCTCTCTTGCCTGGCTTATTTGCGAACTACTTGCTTGAAAATTTTTCCCGGTTATATTTCATTATGCAAACGCAACACAATGGCACCAGCGAAACGAAAATGCGGTACAAAGGGCACTGTAAAATTATGCGATGGGTTTTACGGTTGACATTGCCAGCTTACCGGAAAGACAGAATTCCAGAGGATGTGACGTCAAACGGCGAGACTGGAATTTCCGTTGGCGTGAGGTTTTGTTCGGCGATTCGCGTCGACTTGGTGACACTTTTCTCACTATTTCATCCGCCGCCCTCTTTTTTTCCGTTTCGAACGGCGGACGCCTATTTGCAGAGACCCGGAGCGCAATTATGACTTTAAACAGATTTCGTGCAAGGATATCGGATGGGTCGTGCGCTTTTTTGCACCGCTGTCGGAGCCTTAATTAAAATTCGCGCTGTTGTTCGCAGTCCAAACAATTTCCTTCTGGCTTCCCTTAAATGTACAATTTACTTTTATGATCTGGGTGGTTCCGCCACATTTTCCCCCGGAGCAATTAAGAATCCAGGTGAAATTAGATAGTCTTTGCTGAAAAATGTTATTCTTTTGAAGCAGAAGTAAAAATTAAAGTAATAGACAAAATGCAAATCTCATTATAAATCTCTTATTTCAAGATTCAATTCAAAAAGTACTGAAATTATAGAGATTTACATTAGTGTTCGCAATCCGACCAATTTTCTACATGCTTCCCTTAAATGTACAATGTATTTATTATGATCGGGGAGACTCTACTTCATTTTTCCCTGATGCAATTAAGAATACATTTGAAATTAGATATTTGTTCTTTAAGTTATTTTTTTAAAATAATAGTAAAAATTAAACTAAAAGATCAATAAGAAAATCTCAATACTCCTGCGTCGAAAATTGTAAAAAATAAGGCGAATATTTAAGGTATTGTTAGGTTAGATTCAAATTCAAAAACTATTCCAATGATTTGCCTTATTGTTCGCATTCCAAGAACTTTTCTTCTGGATTTAAATTTCTAATATGACCAGGTGATTCTCCTCCATTTTGCCTAAGAGTAATTGAGAATCCAGAATACTAAAAAAATTGTTAGTATTTTAAAACAATAGTAAAAATTAAAGTAAAGAACAAAAAGAACTCAATATAAATCTCCTATTTCAAAAATTGTCAGGGGCGTAACAGTTGTAATAAAATAAAATAACGTCCCTGCATATTTGAAGTTATATTAGCTTAGGATCAAATTCACAAATTATTCCATTGATTAACATTTTTCGCTTTCACCTTAAAACAATCGAGAATCCAGGTTAAACTAGATAGTCATTTGTAAAAAATTTTTTTGGATTTTTAAAACAGTAGTAAAAATTAAAGTAAAGAACAAAAAGAAATACTCAATATAAATCTCCTCTGTCGAATGTCTCCCGCATATTTGAGGTTATATTAGGTTAAGTTAGATTCAAAATCACAAATTATCCCAATGATCAACACTCTCGAAATTTATGATATTGTTTGCAGTCCAAGAAATTTTCTTCTGACTTCCTGTAAATATACAATTTATTTTTTATAATCGGAATGATTCTACTTCATTTGACTTCAAAGCAGTTGATAATCTACGTGAAACTAGATAGTCGTTACTAAAAAAATTGTTAGTCATTTAAAACAGTAGTACAAATTAAAGTAAAGAACAAAAAGAAATTCTCAATATAAATTACCTATGTCGAAAATTGTGAATACTTTATTGCCAGAGGCGTAGCAGTTGAAATAATAAAATGAAGTGCCCGAATATTTGAGGTTATGTTAGGTTAAATTAGATTCAAATTAAAAAATTAACAATGATTTTTAAAATTTGTAATATTGTTCGTATTCTAAAAAATTATCTTCTAACTTCTCTTAAATATACAAATTATTTTTTATGATCAGGAGATTCTAGTTCTTTTCGCCTCAAAGCAATCAAGAATACAGGTAAAACTAGATAGTCATTTCTAAAAAAAATGTTAGACTTTTAAAACAATAAAAATTAAAGTAAAGAACAAAAAAAATTCTCAATATAAATCTCCTCTGTCGAAAGACACCCGCATATTTGAGGTTATATTAGGTTAGGTTAGATTCAAATTCACAAATTATCACAACGATCAACACATTTAAAATTTGTGATATTGCTCGCAGTCCTAGAAATTTTCTTCTGGTTTCCCTTCAATATACAATTTTTCATTTTTCTTTGATGCATTTAAGAATCAATCTGAAATTAAATAGTCATTGCTTAAAAAAATTTGTTATTCTTTTAAGACATTAGTTAAAATTAATATTGTAGTCAACACTCTTATTATAAATTTTCATACGTATATAATAAGAATATTAGGAAATATTGATATAGAGTTAACTCCACTTTGTATAATGCATATTCTTATATAAATTTTATATAAATTCCGTAAAGGTAAACAAATGTAGTAAAACCTCTCCAAAAAAGGTATTTTAAACTTTTCAGATCAAATATCATTTCATTTTATAAAGATTATTAAAACAAACTTCTGTTAATTTAAATATTAAGTAGTTTTGTAAGCATTATAATGAAATAATGAAGTACATTCCTGTCTTGAAAAGTTTTAAGCACTTTAAACTTAAATGTTCATGTTATTCAGATGATAAATATACACATGTCTGTTTATTAAACATTAAATAGTTCTATCTAAGTTTTCTGAAAGCTAATTAGAATAATAAAATATGTTTACTACCCGCAAAATTCTTTTTAATAATTTTGAACTTTTAAAATTAGATATTATTATTAAATACATAAATTATTATTAACTAATATTAAATAGTTTACTCCAAAAGTTATAAAGATAAATTAGTCAACTGAAATATAATAATTATTAATCTAAGGTCTGTTATTGAATAAATCTGTTGGCAACCATATTTTCTCATTTTTTCCTCTGTCAGCGACACAAGCCGTCAACATAAAAATACCAGTAACGACATAATCAAATGAGCATAACCAAGTTAATGCTTCCATTCCTATTCGGGTCGAATAAATCACACTTGCGGATAAATGAACGTCTTGAAATGGAGGCCTGTTTCCGATTGCTCGTATAATGCGTTTCTGTCTTTTCCAATCCGCGTTGCCGCCACACTTCACTTCAGTTTTAACTCGAAACTTAATGGATTTCGGATTTACGTTCGCATCCGACCAGACACTGTTTCGGACGGACCTTAATTTAATTCCGATTACGAGAACGACGACTACATTGTCGCGTGTAATCGGAACGTGGGAGATTTTGGGGGGTGTTACATGATTTTATCAAGGCGAAATGTACCATTAGACATGCATTATCGCAATTGTACAAAGATATTAGGATCCGTGACAGATGATCGGGATGAGACGCTACTGAGGGGCTAATTCGAGAGACAGACGCGCGTCTCACTAGACATTTATAAATAGCGGCGGGAATTCCTTTTAGATCTGCTAGACGTATATGTTTAGGTTTTCGCCCCCTGCGAACTTTGAGTGCATACGTGCATACACACATCATCATGCAGTCAGAACTCCTTTATTTTCACTCGGAGCATTAAGCTAAAGTAAATTATTCTGTGCTAAAATTGTTCTAAAATTTTATCTGAATTTTATCTAATTTACATTTTAACTTTTGATGAGTAATTTGATAATAATCTAATTACAGTCAGTTTCGAAAACATTACAATGTGAATCAATTGATACAAATGTATTACATTAAAAGTATTTTAAAACTAAACAATATTTTAGAAACAAACAAAGGAGTATGAGTTAAAGTTTAAATATTCAGTATAGCATCTTTAGTAAGTTATAATGGCTAGTGACATCTGTTGGAAATTTCTTAAACTTGAGTAAACTTTGAACATCAACTTATTCAACTAGAAAGAATCTGAGACAAAAATACCATTTTAACGATAATAGTTCTCATCTTGAGGAGAAAAGTGTGAAATTTTACGTCATAAAACTGGACTAAACACTCCGATTCAAATAAAAGAAATATACATTTATTTAGAACTAAATCACAAACATTGTTTTCATGAAAAATATACTGGCTTTATTAATGCAATTCTTTTAAACATATTCGACTTTTAAAACAATTCGAAATATAATGAAAGATAAAATATTTGATTAAGAACTTCACTATGTAGTTAAAGTTAGTAGTGACATCTGTAGGGGATTCCTTGAACAAGGATAATCATGATGAAAGTATTCTTCTCTTTAACTCCTAAAGCTTTGCTTGTGTCTCAAAGATTACTTTTATCAATATTATTATTGTTATTACGTGATACAATATTTATAAAATTGTTTGAATCATAAATAATGATAAAAATGAAGATATATTACGAATAAATACGTATATACTTTAAATTTATAGCTCATAATTATACATTCTATTAATTAGCTAATTAACATATTTAATAATAATTAAATTTTTCATCATCCACAAATCACTAATTGAACATTTAACCTTTTCCATCAAGTTAAAAATTGCGCAAACGAAATTTATTACAATAATAAATATCAAAATTTATTACGACGATAAATTACAAGTAAAAAAACCATATTTAATGAACGCGTCCAATAAGTCAAAAGGGTGAAACTGAAAGTAGACGTGTATTTTTAGAACGTATATCTGCATCATCTGCATTTATACTTGTCCCTTATAAGTGCACAACACTCGAGCCGAAAGAGTAACAACATGGTGCAACATGTGGATGTTATTACCTTTTATGATCTTTTAACTTTCCGAATTGCTTCCTCTATTTGTTCACTGCTAAAAATAACAAATAATTAACCATTGTGAAATTAAGATGAATATATATGTCGTTTTGTAAAAGTTTATTAACGAGGTGTCAGAGTAAAAAAACTTGTTTTCGGTTGTAACTGGCTACTTAAA
Organism: Aethina tumida; assembly: GCF_024364675.1. Taxonomy (NCBI): domain Eukaryota; kingdom Metazoa; phylum Arthropoda; class Insecta; order Coleoptera; family Nitidulidae; genus Aethina; species Aethina tumida. The sequence continues at coordinate 12,401,592 of NC_065437.1, read as the reverse complement.
AAGCCGTGGATGGCAAATTAGATATTAATTATTTATTTTGGTATAATTTATGCGCATGAATATTCAAATGCTTTCAATTTATTAAACGTTCGACATTTCTAAATTCCATCATGTTTTTTTTTTTTGCAGAAAAATGGATTTCCGACAGAGCATAGATTTCGACAGTTTCATGGAGAGTGAAAGTATTGCAGCTTCCACAGAAGAGATCTTGTGGTCGGATGATGACACCATTATAGCCGAGCAAGAAGTGGTGTGGAATGAAGGTAACTCTCAAAATAATCAATTAGGTTTTTACAAAAAGCTCATTGTTAATTCAATTAATGACGTTGCTTTAAAATTTTAATTAAACTTTCGATCGACACCGTAGATTATGCAGTATTTCTCACACATTAAATTTCTTACGTCTCATAAGTACAATTATTTTTTTATCGTCGATAGAAATATAGGAATGCTTTTAAGTGATCGTTATAAAAGCATCTCATTTTCCATTTCCCTTATTATCCGGCGTAATTATGTGAATCGCGGCTAAATTGCCGGGACATATTTTTATCCGGGGATGCGTTAGCGTTTTTAGCACCGTAATTGTTTAATCTCGTTTATTAAGTATTAAAAAAGTAAATCTCGGAGCGCCTAACTGGTTGTAAGAATGCGGTTTTATTGTTGGAATATGTTTTTGCCATTAAAATAAATACCTTCTTGCGTACAATATAAAAATTCGCCGCGTTAACTTAACGATTTGCACTGCAAAATTGCATGCCTAACGTCCGAATGGATTTCATTCCGAAACGAAAATTCGTTGTCTAATTATTTTTGACGGATGGCCCATGGAAGCGGATCCGAAGGGAAAAAGAAACTCGAATTTGTCGGCAATTACCTATTGTGGGTCATTATTGCTCGGAAGAATGAAGACATCAATAAATTTTGTTTTGTGAAAGCCAACCGATGAAATTATTATGTGTTACTGTCCGGTAAACATTGACGTATACCAAATAAAACAACAATTTTACGACTGCATATTTTATGAATTATTAGCTACGTACACATTTTTGATATGTTTTATTGTAAATATTTCAAAAAGAATATTGTCAAAAACAAAATTGTTAAAAATTTTAAAATTTCTCAAAATATTTTTTTATTGAATAAAAATCAATTAATTAAATTCCTGTTACCTAATAATAATGTACTATCTGAAATTTTAAATTCATTTTCATTTAAATAATAAATAAATAATTTAAAATACCAAATTGTATTATTTTAATCATTTAATATGGAAAAATTTTTTTCTGAAGTGAAAACTTCTGAGCCGCACTTTTTGGTAGGGGAAAATTTTATGGGTTCACGTCACCGACATGCTCATGACCGGCGCACACGCAGAGAGGTGTGCGCCTTAGACACTTTTTGAATGGGTAAAATCTCGTGCGTTCGCGTCACCGACATGCTTATACTAGTATATCTGTAGCTATACAGCTGACGTATAGTGCTGTGTAAATCTTATAAGTGCAATTGAATGGATTTAGTGAAAAATTCAATGTTTATATACTGTGCATTGTTAAAATAGTATTCTTGTTTGATTATTATTTGAATGGCCATGTCCAATGATGAAAACTCAGTACTACAAAATATAAAACGACAATCGATGCCGTTTTTACGCGATACTTAGATAAATTTGAATTAAATATTTTCATTTCTTAGTTTAGTTAGCATAAACCTATTATATCTTTTTTAGAACAAAAAAATAATTGAAAGTACAAAAAGTAATGTTGAAATTAATGATGACATTGATGGAAACAATTAAAATAATAATAAAAATCAAGTTATTTAGAAGAGTTTAATTAAATAATTAATTAGTATTTTAATATGTGTATTAAAAATACTTAACAATCATTGGAAATTTTTAAGTTATTAATTATTTTTGACAAAACAATAAAAACAAAAATTCTTCAGAACCATTTAAAGATTGTAATATAATTCTTTCTAAATTCAAAATTTATTTATTAATAAAAATTATAACAATTTAAATTAATATATTTATAATTAAAGAACAATAAATTATAATATAAATACAAAATTTAACATATTACACATATTACATATTTTTATTCTATTAATAACAATAAATATTAAATATAATATATATCAAAACCACTATTTTTCTCATATATAATAAATTATCATGTTAATTTAATTATGTGAATAAAAATATTTAGTCTTTTTAAGAAATTTCTTAATTTATATATATTTTTTGACAAATTAATTAAATATAAAAATTAAAAGCATTTAAAAATTCTAATTAATATCTCCACATAATACAATTTTTTCGAAGGTTTAAATACATTTATATAAATAAATATTTAAGTATTAAATATACAGTATGTCAAAGTCATTCAAAACAAATTCACAAAATTCAGGTATATTAAAAATATTTAATCTTACGAAATTCTTAATTTATAATTTATTTTTAACGATATAATAAAAGGATTTAATTATTTTTTCGATATAGTACAATTTTTAAAAATTTTATTTACAAATTATTTAAATTTAAAATATATATAATTGTAATTAAAGAAGAATGAATTAAATAATAATAATAACAGTAATAAATATTAAATATAACTATAATTTCTTACATACCATATAATAAATTATCATATTGATTTAATTAAGTATATAAAAAATATTTACTCATTTTAAACAATTATTTTATATGATATTTTTTTATAAATTAATGAAATACAATTTTTTGAAAAAAGAATTGTTCTTTACAATTCTACACATAATAAATTTTTCATTTATTTTAAATTTACTTATTAGTATATTACATTATAAATTATAATAATTTAAATTAATATTAATATATTATAATATTAAATTCTTTATAAAACAGAATAAAATAGGCCTTACAACATAGATATAATAAATTTATATAAAAAGATAATAATAAATATTAAATATAAAATGTGTGAAGGCCATTTAAAAAAGTCCTCAATTATAATAATTAGTATATTAATTAAATTCCAAGATTTTTCAATTAATAACCACAATTCATAGTTGATGGATTTCAATTTGATGGTTTTTGGTGTCAATCGAGACTTCTTATTGTTCTATAAGTTATCAATTGGATTTAGACCCGGACCTTACGATGGGTAATCGAGAACAACTCCAGACGCATGCTTCGGATCACCTATTACATCTCTCATATCACATATTTACACATAAAACGGCCCATATTAACATTAATTTTTAGTAATGGTACTAAATATTACCAAAAAAAGAAATCTTAAACCATAACGTTTCCTCCATCATGTTTCAATGTTTTTGAAGTGTATCTAGGGTCAAAATTGCTTACGATTGGATGGTTTATTCTAAAGTACTCCTAAATAGTCTTCGCCAAAATTCTGATGTTGTTCAAATATTCTTGTTTAATACTAATGATTTATTTTTTGAAACACGTTTGCTAGTTTTATTTGCCTATAAGAAAATTTTCCAATTTTTTTGTGTATAAAATGAGTTGTTTTTTTTAAGTTTTATTTTGCATTTTAAATTGCGTGTGTTATTTCATATTTACGTTTATACTGACTGGACAAAATTTGAATTGAATCCTTTTATTATATCTTACAAAATATTTATTTTCAAATATTTTGCTATTTCTCTAGCCAGCACCGGACACGTAACAAATAAAAATTGTAACTTGTTTTAAACAACACATTTAATGGTGGACTATGCTTTTCAAGTAAAACTTTCAGGAGATAAATCACCCCAACTACAACAATAAATTATGACTTATCTCGAATTCAACAGTTAACTGATACCGCAAATTAACAGGTATAATATAATTATCAATAATTAAAAATCTTATCGAAAAACTTATTTGCAGTTAATTTTGCGGAGGATTTATCGCGGTAACTAGCCAGTACAAATATTTCGTTGTTTATTACAAGTATTCCGTTACTGATGAAAATCAGTTGAAAACCATGATTTATATTTTGATGATGTTAGTTCCTTCCGAAGGATTACAATCCCATAAATTAAACAAGATTAACTGCACGGACTTATCAGGTTTATTTGAACATGCTGAAATAACTGAACGATTCTCATACACACACGGGGAATCCACCCTTTAATCTCTGTTTTAGAATTTTTTCACGTGGCTCACTTTAATGTTTCATTATAGATTGTCGTGCACCTGTTGAAAGAAATTGTTCCCGGACTGTGCACATTAATTTATTGCTCTTGCGGTTTTAATGCCGTCCGAAATGTAACTGAAACAAGTGAAATATTTCACGAAATATTTTATGGTTTAACGACAACGATAAATTCAGTGCAGCTAATTGGTGAAATGTTTACTTTACGTACCATCGAAAAAGTGGAACGTTTACTGTTAATTTTTAATAATCATAACGCAACTGTTTTAATTCCTTGAAATTTGAAGATTAGCGACAATGGTGTGTTACTAAATATACACCCTCCACCCACAACTAAGTATATCTTTGCGCAAGTATGACTTTATTCTATTAAAAGACAGTGTGAACGACTATTTAAATATGCTGGTACAATGGCCTACGTACCAAAGATAGCCTACGTTACTACGAGAATTAAATCTATTACCGTGCTATTTTGGGACGTTAATACGTCTGAAAAATTATTATTGTTATTATTATCTGGAAAGTCCGTAATAGAAACACACATACAAAGTTTTATTCCGGTGGCCGATTTACGTTTACGATTGTGATTACAGGTTTATAATTAATTGGCAATTACTTGCAAATGACTGGCGAGATTAAGGCTGGATTTGTCCCAAGGGTCGCAATTAACAAACTTTTTGTACGGCCGCAACAACAAGTGTTTTCCATATACAAACAGCACAGTTATTGGTTAACGCCCGGGTTTTAATTGTTCTCAAAATTGGCCGACGATCTAGATGGTCGACTCTTGTCCCAGTTCGACATCAGACCCGAGCCACACTGATTTGTTTACATTGAACTTTCTTCATGCAAACGTTTCTCTCCTCAATATAAACTAATACGGCAACTGTGAAACAACGGTCGTGAAACGTTTATGAGTGCACCAACAATAAACAGGATTTTTTCCGTCCGTCCCGTATTTTATACCCTCGCTGTGGGAATATCGGTCTTTCTGCGTGAGATTTTATCGTTTGACTTATATACACGGTTGAATATATGAAAGGCAAGTGCAGTGCACCTGTTAACAAAGACATTACCCACTATTTAAGACGGCCGCGTTCTGTTACGGTTCGGACGTTATCTCACCTGTACATCTGGATGTTTATGGGGTGGTTCGGATACCAATCCGTGAAATTTGATATTAAAAAGGGTGTCAAAATTTAAGGGTCCTGTCACGGAGTTCTTTACGAGTTGAATATTCTGTTGTCTAGTTTTATCAAAGTTAAGAACATATTGAGATATTTGGATTAGAAAGGCAATAAAAACTTTAAACAATTTTTACGAAATAATAACAAAAAAATCTGTGTGAATAATGTTTTTTCCTTTAATTTACAGCTTCTAGAAATGGACAATTATACGTCAAAATAGAAAAGTTTAAAAGTTAAAATAAATCCAATTAATATAATATCATCCAAATTTTATTACCAACTTTGAAAGTTGAGTTGAGTTTTCCAGAATTTTTTTTGAGGTGTCAGTTTATGAAAATGATAAAATTCTATTAGCTCAGTTATTGAAGAAAAAAATTATCTTCAGAAGATGAAATTGCTAATACAGTCAATCAAAGCGAGCTTAAAGATAGATCTATTGAAAATGATACACAAGAAATTCTAAGGGAGAAGTCATGCAAAAAGGAAATTTAAGAAAACTAAAATGTTTCAATTAGGCTAAGCTATGAATGGAAATTACTAAAAATTACATTTTTAACTCACTCAAACAAAGAAATTTTATGAGTTAAATAACGTAAAAAAATACATAAAAATCTAATAAGTGGAATTTTAAAAAATAATATTTTCTATTGCTCATTTCTGTATCGTAGAGATAAATAATCGTAACTCCACTTTTGATGAAATTGTTGTCAATTTTAATACTTTGTTGTAGTAATAAACTGTGTCTATAGAGGTTACCTAAGTTCACGAATTAGAAAATGTGGCAAGTTAACTTTAGTGTCCAGGTAAACAATGACGTGTCCCCCGTCACATTATTTATCCCATCCAGAATAGAAATCTCATGGTTATAATAAGTTACTCGTGTCTAACCAAATTTGTAAGAATTTTATGCTACTTCACCAGCTACAGTTTTTTTACAAAAAAAAGCTTTCTCATTGCAGATTTTATATCTTTGAATATTGCAAAGAATTGCCAATTCAGCAAAAAAGGATAAAGGGCATTTCAAAAAAGAACATACTCACCGGTTTAAATTTCTAGAATGGGTACTAGTTTAATTTCACCTTTTTGTATGAAAATATTTAGGTATCTCAAAAAGAAAACAATGATACAGACAGTGAATAGAATAATTTTGTTCAAATCAAAGCCGTTTTAAATACTTACTTCAATAATAAGCTATTTATTTTTGTGTTGATTATAAAATATTTCTCATTTTTACTAATAAGTTTTACTAATTTGATTATTGTATGTATCTAATATTATTTTTTGATATCCTATCTTCATTCTTTTATTTCCCTGAGTTTTGAAAAAATAAGAAAAGTCGTCCATAAACAAATTCTAAAAATTTTAATTTATATATTTTTTAATTTTTTTGCCTTATATCCACACACAACCCTTACTTACGCAAATCCTTTATTCCATAAAATTTATTATAAAAATGTACCTAAACTGCAAAAATTTTATTTTTGCCTTTTTCTTGAAAATAACTAAATTGGACTTACTACTATATGTAATTATGTATTTGTATATACAGTAGTGACCACAATTATGGCAACTTGTTAAAATGTATTAAAAATATAAACTATACTACTTTAATTGGATTCCAGTGTATCTAATCTTTTTGTTTTTTCTGTTATTGTTGCGTCCAGTATGTAGTTAATTAATTTAATTTTATTCATTAACTGCGCATGTTTTTTATTTTCCAATAGACAAAATTACAGCAACTTTTTACTTTCTAGTATTTCAATGATCCGTGTCGATTGAGTCAATTATTTACCAGAGGTCTTTTCCTTATAATTATTTAATAACGGGTCGTAGTTAAACTGTATCATGTATTATAAGAAAAATTATAATTTAGCTTTATAAAAGGAGAAAAACAAATAGAAATTGATCAGAGTTTACAACTCAATTGACTTCTATATTAATAAAGAAATTAGAGAAACGAGGCTTGTGGCGGCTATGAAAAATATTCAGCGAGTTCGAAAACCTGAAAAGAATAAATGGATAATTCATTGTTAAAAACAATCAACTCTTATCGTTGACTCAAATGAAGGCTAAGCTGGAGGAAATAGAACTTGCTGAAATTTAGTTTAAGGTATGTGAAAAGAAGATTAGTCGATGTGGGCTTGTTTAGCTAGAATCTAGTAAAGGAAACTCTACTTTCTACTAGGAATGTGAAGGTCCGATTTCGCTCAGGAATGTCTCCACTAAATAGTAGAATTGTGGTGATGGGTAGTGTTTGGGGATGAGTCTACGTTAAATTTTTTAAAAATAACGTTTTAACATATATTAGATGTCTTATAGGAACAAAACTAAACAAAACGTTTGCTTAATCTACTGTGAAACAGGGTGGTGGGTTAATCATCATATGGGAATATTTCTCTGCTTTTGGCGTAGGTCTCCTTCAACGTATAGAAAAGACACATGGACTGATTTATGTATAGGAATATATTAAACAACATTTAGCCTTCTTTTATTTATTATCTAGTAGCATATCCATTATTTTTAATAGCTTCTAAACACCTTTTCTTCATTGATTTTGATAGCTTTTCAGTATAATCGTTTGAAATTTCTGTCAAGTGATTTTGAACTTCTTCACTCTACGAAGACAGTCTTTTGCAAGGATTTTCCGATCAATTTCTTCTCAAAGGTTTTCCATTGGATTGAGGTCTGGGTTTTATGCTGGCCATGGCATGACACGTACTCTTTGAGAAGCGAACCATTCTTTTATTAACATAGACGTATCTTAAACTGATGTTTCTTCGTCAAATGGAAGCATTCTAGATTCTAGAGAATGACACGATAAACAAAACGTCTAACTTAACCAGTGGGCCCGTGCCAACCCAGAATAACATACCAAACCATAACGTCTCCTCGCTGTTCTATAGTTTACAGAAATGAAGGGCTTCATTGTTGGTTTTCTGCCATAGAAACCAGCTCTTTTTGGTCTTCATTTTATGGTACTCACCAACATACTGAGTCCGTTTATTTTTTGATTTATGCGGGATGCGCTGATAAAAGTGTCGCAAACAACAAGTGTTTTGTTTTCCTGTCCACAGATCTTTTGGGAACTCCTTCCAGGGTATTCCTTCTGTTAAAATTGGAAATCGTCCTTGAAATGATCGATCTAGCCATTTTTAGCTTTAAGGAACAATGTCGGGCACAGAAATAAATTATAAAATCAATTTTATTGAATATTGGGTTTGGTTGCTTTACTTATGAACCCTGTCCGAAATAAAATGTTGTATAAAAACTACGTAAATAAAGATATCTGTATATAAATTGAGGTACGAGATGTTTAGATACTTGTTAATTATAAAATTAATTTAAATTAAAAAAAATTGTTGTTTTAATAAAATGATTATGTTTTTTAATTTGTTGCTCTACATATGAGCGATAGTGTATAGTATAAAAGTGTTGGTTAATTTTTTTTATTTGGAGTGGAAACTATATTTGTCAATGCTTTTAAAATGTCGGAAAAAAAGGAACTTTTTCCAAAAATATATAACTTGTGACATAGTAAATTATCTCTGGCAATTTTAAGAATAATTAATATTGTTGTCTATGAATATCTAAAGGACGTAACTTATAAGTAATTTTATTTAGATTAGAATATTATATATCTCGATATGTACCAGAAATATAGTTATATCTTAGCTAGAGGAAACTCAATATTCCTTCAAATTTTATATATTGTAATAAAAACTTATTGCCTCTAGAAAGTTCCTACTACTCCCCAGTAATTAATTAAAAAATGCACATCTCCCCTCTTTTGAATGACAGATTTGATGTTCGTTTTAGAAAAAATGAACTCTGGAGACCTAAGTCAGTTTTGCTTTATTTAGTCCGGAAATTCTTGTAACACTACACCATGTTATATTGATATATTAAAAACTGTTATATTAACTTTTGAGTTGAATTCCGGATATGGCACGAAATGGTCGTAAACTAGGAGGCGTTATTAAGAAATGATCTAGTTTTCCTTTGCCTCAATCACTTCAGCTAACCGTGTCCAAGTGGAGAAAACCATCGAGCAACACAATCTAATAATTCAACATTTATGCGACAAGAGTATGAATATTTAACAAGCCGTGGTGTTGATGTCTGGTGCAGTGAACGGAGTAGTTTTTGTTTTTTGCGCGGAAACAGAACAGGCTGCAATCATCGTGCGCCTTATACGGTCTGGATGCATCATCGTGTCCGGTCAGACAAGTCTAGAGCAAGTTTATTACCATCGGCCCCGCAAACATGTTCTATGTTCTATTATCTCATACCGCACAAACACACATCATTCTTTTTCCACTCGCAGGGTGTTAATTAAGAAGACACGGCCAATTGGACCGATAAAAACATGTTACCTTTATGTGGGCTGTTATTACCTCCCACTTTTCATTAACCTTTGATCCGGCTTTACCACCTGAACACTTCCCCAAATCTGTAATTAACGTCGCCGATTTTAATTAAAAAAAGGCGACCGTAAATTTACAATTTATGAGATAATTAGAAGCAAATAAACATGGGCATTCTTTTCGTCTGCTTTTACGTTTTTCCCTCGGCGGTAGAATGGGAGCTATTTTTACGATGCAGTCTGGGTATGTGCGGCTTATTTCGAAGAATACGGGTATACCAGTATAGTGGTGCGTCATTTGTTAGGAACTTAGTCTCAGTCGGAGTGCTATTTGCGATATTGCAACCATCTCCGACAGTTTCTCAAATAAACTACGCGAGTTATGCGGCTTTATAAAGTAATATGGTACAAAGGATAAAATGTTTATGCGACGTGATTTATTTTTCGTTCGTAATTCGTAATACGTGTGTAATTTATAGATAGGGTCGCCTTTTTTTTAATGACGACGAGACAAATCCGTAACGATATTTCGAGTGCGGATCATGTTGTGCGGTGTTCTCGACTTGGTTGGTACCGTTACCCGTTTATCCGGATGATAAATTTGGGTCAAAGTGAAAATCGCGTTCGGCCGGTTTACCCATCGTTTCATGTCTAACTTTATACATATACAAGAAATTGGAACTGCTTTAACTGGCAAGTCGAGGGAATCATTTCAATAATCACTTATAGCAAAGACTTAAATTTAATGTATGTATTTATGTTTGTAATAAAGTTGTGGAACTGACTTAATTTTTTGTTTCTTTTTACGATTATACTAAAATTGTTTAAAAAAATGGAAAACCTACAGTGGTGGAAAAAAATATGGAATATGGATTTGTATCACTTGGGATTTTTTATGTCTGTTTTAATGATTGGTTTTTAATCTGGGTCGAATGTGACATTTGTGAGGCAACCAGCGAGACAACGATACCATTAAATACCAAATTCCTAATGTTAAATACAGTGGCGAAATCATTATAGTTTGGGGCTTTTCTCAATCCAAAGTTAGACCCTCGATCCAAATGGAGGGTAAAATGAATCGTTTTCAATACAGGGACATACTGGAAAACACCATATTTCCATTTGCTGAGGAAGAAATGCCACTACAAGACAATAATCCCAAACACACATATAAAATTATTAAAGAGTTTTTTCTAAGGAAAACTTAACTGTGCTTGAATGGCCGTTTCAGTCCCCTAATCTAAATCCTATTGAACTAACTAAATCCTAGAGAACTATTAGACAATCGTATCCAAACAAAAAACATCGCAATCAAACAGTAACTTCTTTAAACCATACAGGACCAGTGGCAACAATTTCCTGTTGATACGTTGCAGAGACTGAGATTCTAACATAGACCAAACAGTGATAGGAGCCAAAATTACGAAATAATGAAATATTTAAGTTAATTTTTTATAAATATTAATTAAATATTACGTACTTCCAGACCAAATTGATTTTCTTTTAAGTAGAAACCTATGAATATAGTGATCATGGAACACCGATCTTTCAGTAAATTAGAGTTGTTCAGATTTGTAACATATTAGGTAGAGTCACCGAGAGTGACTAACAAAGGTGATGTCACTTTCAATGGCACATCCTGTACAATTTTAGATTTTCAAATTATACATGTAATTGCAAATAAAATAGCTATAACATATTCTATACCTAAGTCTAATTTTTGAGACATTAATTTTTCTCCAAAAACTTTGACAGATTGATGGTCTCAGTCTCTGAAAAACACCAAAATAATATAATTTATCTTATTCTTATCAGTTTACTTCATATACTATTTGATTAAATAAATAAATTTATAAGAATATGATATGATTTTTAATTTTTCTACAGAATTAAAAATATGCATATTTTTTTATGATTATTATTATTTTTAATGATGTACTTTCTGAATAGATTAGAATTTTCATAAATCTCACGAATGTCATAGATATTAAACATAATTAAAAAAAAATGAATTTAAATCAATCTTTCTCTATATAGTCAAGAAGTAGTTATAAAAGCCTAAATGAACTGAGACACCCTGTATAAACTAATAAACTTTTATCCTTTTATACAAGCTTTATAAATTATTACGTATGTAACTTAAAAGAATTACATATATTGTTTTTTCATTGCATCTTTTTTAATGGTTTTATTAATTTTTGAAGTGTATACTTACATTTTTATATTATTTTTTGTTTTCATTATCTCAATGTCATTTTTTGCAAATTTTACAAAATTACTTAAAATTTTATTAGTTTTTACCAACGTTTCTATTTTTATTACTCTTTTAAAGTTTTTTATCAAATTTTACAATTATTCTAATTAAATATTATGTACAATGTAATTTTTAAACTTATAATTAACCATTTAATGATTCAATGATTTTAATTATAATTATAATTTTTTTAAATTTTAACAAACTCTGTACAAAGAATTTCTAAAAATAATATATTTACTCTTCGATCTTCATTATGCTTACAAGTTATTATTTTATCATGTTTTTCATAATATTAAATACTCTCTTATCATTTTAAGACTATTTTTAAGCCAAGTTTTCAGCCACCCAGAATAAAATTCTAAGGCAAAAATTACGAAAAAATAATAGATTCTTTGTAATATTAATCATTTATGTCTTCGATTTTCATTATGCTTTCATTTATAATTCGCATATTATTATTTTCATAATTTTAACTTACTCTCTTTAATCATTTTAAGAGTATTCTTAAGTCAAGTTTTTAGTCACCCAAAATAAAATTCTAAAGCAAAAATTAATAAAAAATAATAGATTTTTTGTAATATTAATTATTTACGTCTTCGATTTTCATTATGCTTTCATTTATAATTGACATTTTATTATGATTTTCATAATTTTAATTTACTCCATTTAAGCATTTTAAGACTATTCTTAAGCCAAGTTTTTAGTCACCTCTTTAATCAGTTTAAGACTATTTTAAGTCAAGTTTTTAGTCACCCAGAATAAGGCAAACATTAAGAAAAAATAACAATTTTTTTGTAATATTAATCATTTATGTCTTCGATTTTCAGTATGCTTTCATTTATAATTCACATTTTATTATGATTTTCATAATTTTGATTTACTTTCTTTAATCATTTTAAGACTATTCTTAAGCCAAGTTTTTAGAGACCCAGAATAAAATTCTAAGGCAAAAATCAAGAAAATATCTTGAACTATACAAATGTATAAAAAACTTTAGTTCGAAATAATTCGAAAGGAAATTGTGTGGGCGCCAGAAGCGGTAAAGAAACACAAACTGAAAACACGTGACATTTGCCAACACACAATTCTCGCAGTTGCAAGAAGGAAAATCGCACGGGTCTGTGAAATCTTGGTGGGTGGATTGCGCAAAGCGAAAATAAAACGCATACTAGACCGACAGGCGATAAATGCACATGCACTTTCATTCATAACTTTTTCGAATTTTCTTTGCTCTCCAATTATACTTTGTAATTAGAATTGTCGGGTTTGTGCGTTGCCACATACGTGGTTTTACGTTACATATTCATGTGCGATTTTTTCCCCCGTGTCAGAACTGTAACAAAATTTCGTCATGGCCGTTTTTCAATTGCTAATTGTTGCGTTTTTGTTTTGCAGGTGAGCAATACAATTGTGAAGGACGTAATCAGTAAGTTTTTGCATGAAAAAACAGAAACGAATCCATTCGGTGGATTTTAATTAGGCTCAACACCGTGTCATCGGACAAGTTTCATACATAATTTTTAATTGGTCGAAAAACATTGTCATTTTAATTTTTGTGCGGACCTTGTGAAAGGCTGTCGAATATTTTTGCGCTGGCAGAAAGCAAACGAGGGGAATTTGCATTAATTGGCTTTTATACGTACCCAGTGGACTGTTAAGTAAAACAGGAAATTATACAACAATAATAACATATCGCGGTTTCAATTAATATTTTAGTTTCGTAGCGCTGCAGCGAGATATTCAAGTGTCGGACATTTGCATATGCGTTTAATTTAGAATGCGGAATGCGCGAACACGTTACCGGTCAAAACGATAATTCGGTGACAATTTATTGCATTATCTTTATTCTTCATTAATTCTTTCCACATGCACATTTAAAGCAATAATGAGTTCATGAAATTTTCTGTAATTTTCCCCCCACTTTATTCATAATATATTGGATTTAATTTTAATTTTCTTTTTTTTAAACAGTACCTTTCTTTTTTATGGTCATTCATTGAAGTTCAAACTTGAATTATATATTTTTATATGTTTTTTAATACGTAAATTCTTTATATGAAGTTTAAATATAAATTTTTTAATAAAATAATAATTTGGTTCTCTAATTTCAGGATTTTTTTTCTCTTAATTTAGTTTTATATTTATTTTATGAATACATATTTTACATTTATTCATTGATGTTTAAACTTGGATTATAGATTTTTATATGTTTTTTAATACGTTAATTCTTTATATGAAGTTTAAATATATATTTTTAATAAAATAATTTAATTCTCTAATTAGAGGATTTTTTTCTCTTAATTTTGTTTTAGATTTATTTTATAAATATATATTTTACCTTCTTTTATATTTAGCATTGAAGCTCAAACTTGAATTATACACTTTTATATGTTTTTTAATACGTTAATTCTTTATATGAAGTTTAAATATAAATTTTTTAATAAAATAATAATTTGATTCTCTAATTTCAATATTTTTTTCTCTTAATTTTGTTTTAGATTTATTTTATAAATACATATTTTACATTTTTTTATATTTAGAGTAGTAATTTTAAATTTTTTCAATTTTTTTTTTTATTATACTTTGATAAATATAGTACATATTTTTTTTATTTGTTTTTATTTGTTAAATAAATAATTATATATATTTTTTTATTTCCAAATATTATTCTTTAATTTACATCATTTTTTTGAGTGTTTTAAAACATTACTAATTAATATTTTACACAGATATGTGTTGATTATTCATAAATTCTTATAATTTTAATGCATATTTTTATGTAAATAATTCGTCACACTTAATTTTTATTTAAAATATTCTTTTTTATTTTTTAATAAATAATTATAACATTTCTCCAAATTTTTTTCTATAATTTTAATATTTTTGTATTCAATTATTTGGATTTAAATTTATTAATTAATATCTTTGAAGTAATGCTGTTGCTTAAAATTTTTTTACTTGATATTTTTTAATTTAGCAAGATCAAAATATTTCAAATTATATTTTAATTAGGTAGTTAAATTATTTGAGTTTTTTAAAATATTATTAATTAATATTTTGCTCATCTTTTTTAATTAATTAGGCATCTATTTTCAGATATATATTTTAATAAATTTATATATTTATCAGTTTTTTCAGTTTTTAATAATTTCTTATAATTATAAGACATATTTTATGTAAATAATTTGTTTGACTTGTTAATCGTATATTGATCGATTGATAATATTTTTACTTAATTTAGATTTAATTAACTATTTATATATTTTTTAAATCTATATTTTTGAGTCGTTAAATGAAAAAATATAAATTTTTTATTAATATAATATTTTTGTTGTTTAAAATACATAGTTGTTAATTTAATTTATTCATATTTTTTTAAATAAATAATTTATTTTAGTATTATTTTATATTACTTTGTTCTTTTATATTTACAGATTTTATTTTAAATTTTTTATTACAATCTAATAAATATCGTAGTCTTCATCTTACTCCTCATCTTCTTCATCCAACTTCCCATCTGCTTCATCTAACCCCTCATCTTGTTCATCCAACCCTTATCTTCTCATACCATTCCTCTTCTTCATCTTGTTCATCCAACTCCTCATATTCTTCATCTAACTCCCTATTTTCATTAAATTTATCTTCGTCATTCAACTCTTTATTTACTTCCTGGAAATAATCATCTACCTAATCAATCGATCTATCCGAATGGAGATACTCATCTCTCAATCTGTTTTCAAGATTAATCAATCTTCAAATTACATTTTCCGATTACGGTACTACGGCAGATTTATTTTATTTTATCAAACTTCTCAAATTCTTCATTCCACTCCTCATTTTTTTCATCCCCCTTATATAATAGATATTTTTAATTAATTTTTTTGAACTCAAATTTATTTTAAAAATTTTTAAACAGTGTTATTTTTAAAATTATGTATTTGGGTATTTTAATGTGTTATAATATGATTATTTAATATTTTAATTTTCAGGAATGCACATAATTTTTTTTTAAATTGTTTATTCTTTAAATTTATAATTTTAAGTTATTTTAATATATATTTTTTTCCATTTATATGTAGTTCCAGTAAATTTAATTTAATTATTTTTAAATCAAAAGATAAATGTGGAATCATAAAAAAAAACAATAAAAAAACCTCATTTCAGATAAAATAAAATTGGAAACGATTTTGGTTGTTATTCCCGAACAAATTTCATTCATTTGAAAGCTCAGTTCTGGTCATAACATTTGTAGATGCATTAAACAGACAATTATCTGTTAACTGGCAATGTTAACGACAGTAAATTCAATTTTAATTAACCGCTCTTATCATTAACACACATTCTGGACTGCCACTATTTAATTAGCACTTACCAATACACTTTTCTAACTGTCCATTGTCAACGTTAATTTCCCACGTAAAATTCACCGAGGTAATTAATTATATTTTTAAATGTAAACGGTGAAAATTAAAAGTAATTATTGTAGAATATTTATTATAATGTAACTGTTTATTCCCTCGAATTCTCTTGTTGTGTCCCACTGACACACACTTACACGTTAATTTGTTATTTCTTTTATTTAAATGATAGGTGGTGCGGTAATCGGCAGATCTACATAACTTGTGCATTGATAACATCGAATCACGATCAATCAAATCGTGCCACCGGAATATTTTACACGCACTTCGCACATTAAAATAAAATGGCACCGTTTGAATTTCGACGTCGTAGGAAAGGTTTCCTTTTTCCGATTTTTATGAGAGGCGTACGTCCACGTTGATTTCGTCATTTTGGTGGACGCGAAAAAATTTGTTTGACCAATTACAGATTACCGAAATTAACATGTAAAACAAGTCGATTAGAGGCCGGCCCAATTAGGCACTTGGCGGTGATTTAATTTGCGACATTAAAACGCAATAATCTTAGCCTGATTAATACGTGAATACGTATTTAGTGTCTCGAAGAGAAATCACCGAAAAGGAACGAACGGTGATGGGACCAGTCGAGTTTAATTAGACGACACCGCCTTCGTTCCGCATTTTCTTCTTTATTTTCATTTTTATTTCATATATTTTTTATTGTTATTTTTTTAATTTAATAATTACGACGGTAATGGTGCAACAAATTTTGACGGGGCCGGTGATTATTTTTAATTTTCCGGCATCCGTTACGTTACCGTAAACCTTAAAATGCATATCGATCAATTTTTTTTTGTTTTTTCAATTTTTAAATGAACAAGAAAAATTGCGTAGTAGGTCGCCGAAGAGAATTGCATACGGGCAGATCGACTTAATAGGATTATTTAACGCCCAGTTATGTGTTTCATTCACAAAGTATAGTTCGTAGGTGTACGGGGAACGGGTTCTGATGCAAATGAGCGCGAAAGGGAAGTCATCTGCCCACGACAAAACTCTAACATACACTTGCGCTTATTTACACATGCATACGGTTGTGGCAGTTTATTGAATAAATAACGTCAACGCACTCAATGAATTGACGTAATCACATCCACATTTGTACAATTCGAGTCATAGAACTAATAACTGGCCATCCTCGTTACGAGTGGATTGTTGCACGATAACAGTAAATCATCGTTTTGGATTATGCAGAAATCCGAAAGCCGAAAAAAGCCCTTTATAAATTTTCGCATTACGTCAGATTTAAAATCGTAAAGTGACAGCCCACTTAAGCACTTAAGCATAAGCGATACGTGAAATATCCGTCCATCCGAATTTAGTTAAGCACTGATTAAATGGCGGCCAGAAAATGTTAATAAAGAATGGCCCACGTATATGTTAAACTCGTCGCAACTTTTATGAATGGCGGCTCATAAATTTGTGTATAGTACGATTGTGAAACGTTATTGAAAGTGGCTCGTAACTATATGGTAATGAACTTTTCAAAAATCGATGCAAATTACTTGATCCGGAATGTTACATTAACTGGATTATCGAAGAACTTTTTTAATTAATAAAAAATATATATTTGAAACGGTTATATAAAACAAAACTGTAATAATTAATAAATAGGAGCATGATGTGTTAACTTTTTGATCTAAAAAAATTATTAAACAAATACTTATTAAATAAATATGTAAAATTTATTTATATACAAAATTTACAGAATATTTGCTTAAACAGTAAAATGTATGTTAACATACTATAGTTACTTTTTATATTTTTAATGTTTTCACATTTAATTTATGGATATCAAAATATTAAAATTAAATTTTGCTTATCAAAATATGACAGGAACTATTTTATTTATTTACTAATAAGTGATATAATCATAATAATTTAATATTAAAACTCTATAAAACAAGAAATGAAAAACTAATAAAAAACTATAACAAATAAAAGGTTAAGTTTAATTGGACTTTCCTAAAACTATTTTTCAATTATCATAAAAAATAAATTAAGTAAATAATTTTAATAAATAATATATAAAATTTATTCCCATATAAAATTTACAAAAAATTACTTATATGTTTTATGTTTTTACTTTTAACTTTTCAGTATCAAATATTAAAATTAACTAATTAACTAATTCAAAAATTAAATATATAAAATTTACAGAAACTTTGAAGCTTTGAGTATATTAAGATCCTATATTATTTTTTTGCATTTAATTTTTTGTGATCAAAATATAAAATTAAATTTAACATTTCAAAATATGGGAGAAACTGTTTTATTTTTTTACTAATAAATGACATAAAATTAATAATTCTATATTTAAACTATGCATAATAAAAGGTGGAAAACTAATTAAAAAATTAAAAATATTAAATATACAAAATTTTTTGCAATACAAAATTTACATAAATTTTAAAGTTTTGAATTTATTAACATAACATACTTTTTTATATTTTTTGTTTTTGCAATCAATTTTTCACGTATGAAAATATGACAGGAACTTTTATTTATTTAGTAAATAATATTTACAAATAAGTGACTTAAATTAATAATTTAGTATTAAATCTCTGTGCAACAACAAATGGAAAATCATATAATAAAACTATAACTATTAAAAAGTAATAAACTTAACCTGAAGAGTTACACTAAACAGATTGTCGAAAAATTATTTTTCAATTAATTTTATAATATATTAAATAATTGTAATAATTAAATATATAAAATTCATTTCTATACAAAATTTATAGGGCCTTTCAAAGTTTGAATATTTAATATCATATAATTATATATTTTCATTTAATTTTCCGTTATCAAAATATAAAACTGAATTTAACATATCAAAATATGAGAGGAACTTATTTACTAATAACTGACCTAAAATTAATAATTTAAACTATACCTAACAAAAATGGAATATGTAGCTTTGAATATTTTAACAGATTGTCAAAAAACTTATATTTCAATTAATTAAAAAATATATTAAATAATATTTATAATAATTAAATGTAAAAAAAATATTTCTAAATGATATTTACGGAAACATAATTAATTTTTTATATTATTGTTTTTACATTTAATATAAAATTTATAGATTACATTTAATATTAATATAATAATCTACTTTAAAATAGTAAAATTCAATACCTTAATCAAAATTATTTACGAATATGTGAACTAAAATTGATATTAAAATTCAATACAATAAGAAAAGAAAAACTAATACGATCTATAATAATTGCAAAATAAAATGCTTGATCCGTATTAGTATTATGTTAACTAGATTACCAAAAACCTAGTTTTCAACTAATAAAAAAATACGAAATGAATATTTTAATAATTAATATATAAAATTTATTTCTATAGAAAACTGTCAGAAAATTATTAAGCAGTAAAATTTATATTAACAATTCCTTTTTTATAATTTTTACAGTTTTTTATATTAATAATTTAATAATAAAACTCTATACACGAAGAAATGAAAGTTAATTACACTTAACTAGTTTTCTTATTTTTTATTTATATTTAAATTTTGATATCAGAAGAATAAATCTAAAGTAATCACTTTATTAAAGATCGAGAATATTACCCATATTATAATCTTCTTTTCTTGAGGTATCTTTTAAAACGATTATATTGTACAACAATTTATATGATACTAAATTTTTTCGAAAACTCACTCTTTTAATTCAAAAAAGTGAGTTTTCGTTGACATATCTTTATATCAGAAGTTATATAAAGATGGAAACTGTATACGATCTGCAAAAAACAGAATTAGAAAATCCCTCCATCTATTTTTGTTAAATTTGCCGTTTTAATTATTAAAACGTGTGAGTTGTCGAAGTTCCAATTAATTTCATTTAAGTTATCAAAATTCCGAATTATCGAATTTCGACTTATCATATGTTCGTCGGTATTTTTCCATATTTTTATTTATTGTTCTGTTGATAATAAATCTCCTCTGATAAAAATTAGAAAATATTAATAATTTTGACAGTATTAATTATTATTGTTTTTGTTAATTTGATACTAAAACATTTCGAATCTTGAAAAAAATTAGCACATGTCCAAAAATCGAATTCATGTGTCAATAATTATTTCCAAACATAAATCAATTAATCATTACAACACAATGTCGTTATACCGATTCTAGTGACTCATTTGTTTTCATTTAAATCGTTCGTCCAGTGGGTCGAATTGATGGAAATGGTTGTGCGTTCCATCTTAGTATGATACACGCTAATCCTACACGACTTTCTGGGTCTGGCGTCACACAATTCCGATATGGTACACTTCCTCGATCATCAAAACTGGGTTAGATCGACCGGGGTTGGATTTATGCCGCTCTCCGAATAATGCACAATAAATCGTGCGAGATGGGAAAAAAAATGGATGTGCCCCGTTTGGTGTTTCAGTGAAAACACATGTCGGCAACTTGTTTCGTTACCCCGTTTATTTTATTTAAATTGGCACGTAACAGGAAATTTCAATGGACACGTACGACGTATGATTTAGTGCCATTACGCATTTACTTTTAAATGACGCTTTGTCATATTTATGGACCAATTCATATGGCACGACGGCCAACATTAAATAATAACATTAAGATTGTCATCTGAACGAGAAACTACCGTTTTAATCGCGGCGAATTAGGATGTTTATGCTCGTTAGTCAAAAAAAAAATTGTGCAATACGGGCTTCCAAACACCTCTCGGACTAATGAGATCGAAACGAAGGAAAAAAACGGACGTGGAATAATTAATAACATAGAATTAATCATGTCATGGTGGATGTAGTCTAATAAATGAAATAAATGATCGTATCGAAAAATCTATAAAAATAATCTATAATAGAACGTTCGGATTTTTTTGTGGGTGAAAGCTGAACGACAAACAAAACCACACAATTACTGATTGTTAATTATATGGTGTTTTTGTATCATTAACTTATTCTTAGGATAATTTTACATGTTGCATGCTTTGTACAAGAGAAAAAGGTTTATTGTGGATAAGTTTTGGAGAATGTAAATGGTGTATTGTAAAGTATGTGGGACAAGACCATGTAATGAATATGTCTTGTACCTTTTGTTTCAACTGACTTTTTATTCAAATTTCAAATGCATCTTTGTTTTTTACATTGTTTGAATTATTTAAATTGTTCAGATATTTTCTAGTTAACATTCCTTCATCCTTCATTTTCAGTATATTAATTTTTTTACACTCTTAAAAATATATGTATACTGTGTGAATATAATAAGTCAGGTATTATTCATTAGTTGAGTTAATAGAGAACGAAAAAAGGAATTGATCTCAAACTTTTATAACAATTATAACTCGACTTGAACTACTTTTCTAATTTATTTTCAACAAAATTTTATTTCCGGTTTCGCCGGATGTGGCTTCAACTTTGTTATTTTCAGTGAAACTCTGTATATTTTTGTATTTTCAAATTCTACTTGTAATTGTAAATAAAATGGCTATATTATGCTCAAATTCTATAGTTTTTAAATTAATTTTTTTCCAAAAATTTTGGCAGATTGATGGTCTAAAATCTCTCTGAAAAGCCAATTTTGATGCTGAAAAGTTCATTATTGGCATATACGTTAACCAAGGACCATTCTATAAGGAAAAATTATTAGACTAATATATTTTATATAGGGTGTTCGATCCTTCCCTACACATAAAATGAATATTAACAAAAATTCTACTAAAAATGTAATGCAGTATTCTCAGATACAATTTATTTTCGGTCAAATATACATGATATTTCTCTGAAAAAGACATTTGAGATTTTTGTTTTAATATCCACAAAATTAAACGTAAATAACGAACACCCTGTATGATATTTGGGTGTAGTAATAATGGTGGGCCTTGATTAATTTGTATACCAAAAATAAACTCTCTAGTATCAAAATTGATGGGCTTACATAAATTTAAGTTAGACCATCATTCTGTCAAAATTTTTGGAAAAAAAAATAAAAAACTGAAAAACTATTGTGTTTAGGTGTAGGACTTCGTATAGCCACTTTATTTGTAATTACATGTAGAATTTAAAAAACTAAAAATATACAGAGTGTTCCATTGTGTATAATAAAGTTACTGATGATTCAAGATACACAAATATAAAGTAAATAACGAACACCCTGTATAAAATTTGAGAATATTAATAATGTATTCATAAAGTATACTCCTTGATTAATGTATATGCTAAAAATTAACTTATTACCATTAAAATTGGTGGCTTCGCAGACATTTTTGTTTGACCATCAATCTGTCAAAATTAAAAAAAAAATAATAACTCTATATGTATGCCACTTGGTATAACCATTATACTTGCAATTACATGTAGAATTTAAAAATCTAAAAATATACAGGGTGTTCCAATGAAAATAACAAACTTGCTGTTACTTCCGGTGAAAGCGGAAATAAAATTTTCTTTAAAATAAATTATAAAAGTAGTTCAAGTCAAGTTATAGTTGCTATAAAAAATTCAAATCAATATCTTTTTCCACCCTTCATAAACTTCTAATAAGTAATTTAGATTAGGTGAATCACCGAGTATAATTTTAGTTAATTTTAGACTGCTTGTATAGCTTTTTATAACAGTATCTTTAAAATAATTTTTCATATCTACCAATGACTGATAATTTTATATAGTACTTCGTATAGCCATTTTATTTGTAATTACATGTAGAATTTACAAAACTAATAATATACTGAGTGTTCCATTGTATATAATAAAGTTACTGATGTTTCAAGATACACTAAATTAAACGTAAATAACGAACACCCTTTATAAAATTTGGGAGTACTAATAATGGGTCCTTAAAGGTTGGTCCTTGGTTAATATATTTGCCAAAAATTAACTTACCAACATCAAAATTGGAGACTTTACAGACATCTTAATTAGGCAATCAAGCTGTCAATATTTTTGAAAAAATATTAATAACTCAAAAACTATTAGGTTTAGGTATATCACTTGGTATTGCCATTTTACTCGCAATTGCAAGTAGAATTTAAAAATTCAAAAATACACAGGGTGTTCCTTAGAAAATAACAAACTTGCTGTTACTTCCGGCCACAACCGGAAATAATTTTTTTTAAATAAATTAAAAAAGTAGTTCAAGCCATAGTTGCTATAAAAAATTCAAATCAATATCTTTTTCCATCCTCCATAAACTTCTAATAAGTAAGTTAGATTAGGTGAATCACCGTGTATATAAGATAATTTTAGACTACTTGTATAATTTTTTATAATAGTATCTTTAAAATAATTTTTCTTTTTTACTTAATAATTAATAATTTTAATTTTTGATTTATCTCCTCAAATTTTTAATATTTTTTGAAGAGTCAGTATTAAATTAGATCATTTTATTTTATTAATTTACTTTTATGGGAATTCAATTTACAATTTTTATTTTGTTTAAATTTAAAGGTTTTCTTAAGATTTATTAGGATTAATTTGATTTCTTTTATTTTTTATCTTGATTAAAGATTAAACGTGATAATGTTTAGATTCATCCATCTCCAGATTATATATTTTTTATTTACGTGTAGTTATTTCATCAATCCATTATAAATGCATACAACGATTTTTATATTAAACAACAGAAACTACAAGACACAACATATGTTTCATCAACACGTCTAACTGCATTTTAAAATAAATAAAATAATGTAATTACAAAATTCGATTTCAACAAACAATACACGTGTTCTTCGTATTTATACCTACTTATTACAACGTACTATCACTATAAACAAATTATTATCCATAAACAACGAACGTAATTAATAGAAAAACATACGACGTAACTAAATATTATAGGTATTTACTATTTCGTCAAACTGATAGACACTAGATTAAGTTATAATTAGGTTGGAGATCAATTTCCATGGCGCCCGATTAAATTACAAGATAGGCGCCAGTTTTTATAACTTTTTGCGTTTTCTATTAAAACCACGAGATGCGTATCTCGAATGAATTTTACGAGTAACTCAACTTTATTGTGAGACAAACAGTCAACAGCACACCACATCACCTGGGGCCCATATCAAAGCAGACTGTGCAGAAGGAACGTCGATAAAAACGGTCGCCGGACCGAGGTGATAAGAGCGTAGAACTCCTTGCAATCGTTCTGCATAGATAATCTGACCCGAGCCATAGAGAGTGTGGAGTGTAGTGTCTGGGCACGGCGAACCGTGGCCGAAGCCGAAGCCCCGCAATTTACCCAGACTGGTCCGTCTCCGTCTCACACCGTCACACGGACGATGGCAAAAGCCTCGGCAACGGCGGCAACGGTTCCACGAACGAGAGCCAGTTCAACGGCGGACATGATGTAGTGCGGTCTGCGCGCATCATCGTTTTACTTACTTATCTCGAGTGTGCAAAAACTCCGGTGATAATAATTGCCGAACTGCGTGCGAAAGTTTTGTGCGATTGTGATGTGAACCCGTTGACTTGGTTTGGGGGAAGGTATGTGCACGCCTACGAGGGCGGTTTGCAAGGAAATGGATTTCTGT
Source organism: Aethina tumida (assembly GCF_024364675.1). NCBI lineage: Eukaryota > Metazoa > Arthropoda > Insecta > Coleoptera > Nitidulidae > Aethina > Aethina tumida. The sequence continues at coordinate 12,376,712 of NC_065437.1, read as the reverse complement.
GTACGGTGATGATTGCGAACGTTTTTAATTACGGTAACTGTGACACACGGGTTGTTCTAATAATTGAAATGTGTCGAACATGACTAATTCTAATTTGTGGTTGGTTAATGTATATTTATTTTTTTTAAATTTGTACGTCCGCCTGTTGAGGCACAAATATTCGAATTTTTTCAGAAGCATTTTGGAGTCTTGTCAACAAACTTGAAAAAGTGCTAACAGGATCGGTTTTAAATAAATATTGTATTTTGGAATTTAGAGTTTAAGTAAATATCAAAAAACTATATTGAATTTACTATTCAAGCATTAACAACAAAGCATTAATTAATACGACTTAAGACATATGTTCCACTTTATTTAATCAATTAAAATCCTCATTGATTTTTAATTTTAATAACTACTAAATAAATAATTAATTAAAAAGGATTCTACATGTTTATGGAAACTCCATAAAAATTAAAATATTTAATGTCTATTGACAAAATATTGTTTTATTGTTACAAAATACAAAAATACATTTAAATCTTTAAAGAGACTTCTAAAAATACCTTTTCTTATTAACTTTTGCTAATTATAAACATTATTAATTGTTAACATTGTATTATGGTATTTATTTAGAGATTAATTAATATTTATAATTTAAAATAAAAAATCAAATTGTTAATTATTATTTTCTTTTATGAAAACATTAACAAAAATGTCAATATATAAACCATGCAAATATTTACTTTATTTTATTTCTTATAATTTAATGAAAAGGGAAAATTATAAGTTTCAGAAGCATTCAAAGTTTTGTCAACAAACCCCGAGAGGTGCTAAAAGCGTTGGTTTTAAATACACTTTGTTACTCTATTTTGAATTTGGTATTTTTATGACATTTAATATGTGGTTATTTACATAAATTGACTAAATTAAAACGAAATTAAATGTTAAATTTACAATTCAAGCTTATAATAAATTCAATAGAGGCATTAATATTAATTAAGACATATGGTATTGGTTATTAACTAAACAATATTTTATTATCAAGACATTTATCTAAGAAATACAAAAAATATATTGAAATCTTTGAAAGACTTGATGCAACTAAAAATAACCTTTCTGATTAATCTATAGTAATTATAAATACTAATAATTAATTGTTTAATTGTAAACATATGATGATGATGATATTCAGTTTAATTAACATTAATAATTTAAAACAAACATTCCATTTTAGTTATTATTTTTTGGTAAAAGATTAATAAAAGTTTTAAAACTATTCATATATTAATTTTATATTAATTTTTAAAATTTAATGAAATGTAAAAAAATGTGTGTTTCAAATCTGTGAAAAGTTTTATTAACCAACCCAGGAAGGTGCCAAAAGCTTTGGTTTTAAATAAACAAAAATGCAGACAACAAAAATAAAAGTTTTGTTAATAAACCCAGAAATGTGCTAAAGGTGTTGGTTCTAAATAAATATTGTAATTTAATGAAAGTTTCGACTACAAAAATAAATTCATGATAAATTTGTTATTCTATTTTGAATTTACTTCTTATTTAAAACAATAAAATTAAACCTTAATAATATTTAAAATAAACAAAAACTATTATTATTGTAACTTTATTGTAGTTGCCTATTTTTTGGCATTTTATGGTAATTACACAATTCGACTAAAATTTTCAAGAACTTAAGTTAAACATAAACAATATTGAAAATACGATTCAAGCTTATAAAGAATAACACAAAAGTCTTAATATTATTTAAGAGTTGATTTAAAAATAATCTCTTAATAATTTGTAAATTAAAAAAATACATATTAAAACAGTTGTCACATGAGACAAAATAATGTTGTTTCATTAAATAATACAAAAAAAGGAAATCCTTAAAAAAATTATTGTAACTAAAAATAACTTATCTGGTTAATAATTGCTAAATAAAAATACATATTATGCTATGTATTTTCAAATTAATTAACATTAATAGTTTAAAAGGAAAATTCAATTTTACAGTTAAATTATTATTATTAATTATTACTAATATAATTTTATTTTATTTTTTGGGAAATTTATCACATAAACTTTGCTGCAAATATGTATTTATTTTATTGTATTTAAAACCATAAATCAGGATTTTATTAATATTTAAAACACAAAAATTGTTTTTATTGTAATTTCATTCTAGTTAACTATTTTTTATGTCATGGTTAGATAAATTGACTCACTGAAAGTTTTTCTTAAAAAATAAAACATATTAACTTCTAAAAATGTGTATTAGAATAGTTTTTAAAAAACTTGTTGCAACTTGATAAAATTCTGTTTATATAACATTTGATCTTTGCCAATTTAAATCGGTTTCCATATCAAAATATTATGAAATAGTTGTTTAATTGTAAACACATGATCGTGTCTATTTTTAGAGTAATTAAAATCAAATTCCATTAATAAGTTACTACGAATATAAAAAAAATGTCTCTAACATAAATAACATTGTTTAACTGTATATTTAAACACGTTATTTTTTATTATTTCCTTAATTGCCCAGACTTTCTTCAACTAAATAATTTATTACAACAAAAACTGTGCAATAAAACATGTAACATTAAAAAAAATTAAAAGTAAGAGTCCTAACTAAATAAAATTTGTTTATTAATATAAGTTGAATTGGAGTTTATCAGCGCCGAAACAAATATTTTTAACACAATAAAAGATTGCCTAAATAAATATTATTCGTTATGTTTAGCCCACAAAAACGTAACCGAACCATTTGATGGGACCCCAAAGACGACTACCTGTCGAGAGGGTACTAATAACAACCATGTCCAAACCTAACACTTATAATCGTATGAGAAAATCACCAAATTACACACGGCCAAAGTTTTGTCCACAGTTCCTCCATCGGGCCTTTAGACCGACATTATTGTTGTACAATAGAACAATAATCGTCCCACAAAAGGCTAATTGAACATTTTTGCTTGTTCCTACATTTGAAGATCGTCTGTTTTTGGGGCCCCGGAGTCGCTTCCTAGAAAATAAAAACGTTTAATTTCGAGTGGACAAAATGATCTGGTCCTCGTAATCTTTATTCGTTCCCAGAACTTGTCACAGTAGGTAAATTGTCAGCAGTTCATCATACGATTTTAACAGCTCAATGCTCACAATTCACAGCAGCATTCCGTTCACATGATTTAAAAGTGGTGCTAAAAGAATTCATTATTACTTACTTACCACATGTTTCACGGTTTACGACCGAAAATTTTTACATCCAACCATCAGATAAGTCATCGTTTCCTCGTACCGATCACGGATAATTTACATACCATTTCCTTGCAACGAAAACTAAAAAACCATTATCTAAGCAGATAAGTAAAACCGTAAAATTCTAGGTGTAACTGATCAATCATCCGCCACGGACAGGAATACGAAACAGTGACACGAGTGGTTTACGGATATTACTATTTTATTTTGTTATTTCGAAAACAGTGCAAGTGCAGAAAAATTCAAGTTCAGTGTACCTGACGATGGCACGTGATCGGCAATAAGTGCGGCGATGTCGAGTGAAATGCACAACGCCAGACCGGGAAACGGTCTTAGTCTGAGTGTTCTAGGTGAGTTTGCACATCGCAAATATGGAAAATTTAAACCGTGTTTGTGTTACCATTGTTTTGCTGCCGAAGCGAATTTCTGGAGTATTACAAAAAATGTCCACTCTTCGTTTTGTCTGTTCGATTTCGTGGAATAGGAATCAGCAAGTGGTATAATACTATCAATTTTCTGCTATGCTTGTTTATGTTTTATTTTATTTTGTTAAAGTTAGTTGTTAATAAAATAATTAAATGTACTTAATCGTAAATATTTAAAGATAAGGTAATATCTTATGCATTTAACGCACATAAGTCATCTAATTGATGGATTCTTACAATATTTGTAGTGTTTTATCTTATTTTTCTGATAATAAAAATTCCCATTTTTGATAACAAATCCGACAAAATATACAATGTACATTCAAAAGTCAGAAATTTCATGAGACAGGTAAAAACAGCCAATGTAAAAATGAAACTGTTTAGAAAAAATTTCCTACCATCTGTTTTACATTTCTTAAAAAATAAAATATGATAGAATGTTATGATAAAATGTAAAATACTTTTCGCATTTTAAACTTAACTTGTTAAAATTTCATCAACTTTCATGGCTGAACATTTTAGAGAAGTACCCAAAAAACAGATGTGATAAGGTACTTTATATTTAATATATTATGATAAGACTACAAACACTTTAATTTTCTAGACTAACCCAAATGGTGGCACATTTTATCTTAAAAATATACAGGGTGATTCATCTAATCTATTCATTTGAAGATTATGGAAAACGGGAAAAAGTATTAGTTTGAATTTATTATAGCAATTATAACTTGACTTGAACTACTTTTATTAGTTTTATATTGAAGAAAATTTCTTCAAATTTGTTATTTTCAATGGAACACCCTGTATATTTTTGAACTTTTAAATTCTACATGTAATTTCAAATAAAATGGCTATACCATGTGCTATACCTAAATCTAATAGTTTTTGAGTTATTATTTTTTTTTTCCAAAAATTTTGACAGATTAATGGTCTAACTAAAATCTTTCTATAAAGCCATCAATTTTGGTGTTGGAAAGTTCATTATTGGCATATATGTTAACCAAGGACCATTCCTTAAGGAGCTATTAATAGTACTACCAATTTTTACACAGGGTGTTCGATGTTTAGATTTAATTTTGTATATATTAAAACACCATTAACTTTGTCATTTTCATTAGAACACTATGTATGTTTTAACATAATGAAATAGAATATATATGAATACTTTACTGAAAACACTTTAATTTTCTACGCTAACGCTAGTGGCATATTTTGTCTTAAAAATATACAGGGTGATTCACTTAATCTATTCTTTAAAAGATTATGGAGGACGCGAAGAGGTATTTATTTGAACATAATATAGCAATAATAATTTGACTTGAACTACTTTATAATAATAACTTTTTATTGATTTTATTTTAAAGAAAATTTCTTTTAAGGTTTCGCCGGAAACGTCTTCAACTTTGTTATTTTCAACGGAACACCTTTTATATTTTTGGATTTTTAAATTCTACATGTAATTTCAAATAAATGGCTATACCATGTCCTATACCTAAACCTAATAGGTTTTGAGTTATTAATTTTTTTCCAAAAATTTTGACAGATTGATAAGTAAAATCTGTCTGTAAAGCCACGAAATTTGATTCTGGAAAGTTCATTATTGGTATATACGTTAACCAAGGACCATCCCTTAAGGAGCTATTATTAGTACTACCAAATTTTACACGGAGTGTTCGATATTTAGATTTAATTTTGTGTATATTAAAACATCATTTACTTCGTCATTTTCAATAGAACACTATGTATCTTTTAGCATTATTAAATATATGTGTGTATATATACATCTTATATGCATTCATATTTTTAAATTTTTGATAAAAGTTCATAGGGAAACCTTACACCCATGGAAAGGTTTTATAAAGTTAATTTAATTGTGCTAAAATATAGATGATGTTTTATTGAAAATAACAACGTTAATGATGTTTTAAGTTGCACAAAATTAAACAAGTATAAGGAACACCCTGTTAGCTACAAAATTGGAGATTATATAGAAATTTTAGATATATGTACCATCAATTTGTCAAAATTTTTGAAAAAAATATAATAATAAAGTTGACGCCACCTCCGGCGAAACGGATTTCAAATCAATATATTTTTGCGTACTAAATAATCTTCTAATAAATAGGTTACGTGAATCACCCTGTATAATCAGAAAAGTAAGTCAAAAAATACTTTTATATTATATACACTAAATTAAGATAAAACTGATCACATTTTAATCTTTTTACCAACAATCATACTGTTGGCACATTCAAACAATGTGATGTAGTTTTATTTTTACTTTCCTCAGATAAACAGAACAATTATAAACAGACACAGACGTTCCATTTAAACTAAAGAAAACTCAAAAGAAACAACGCGTCGCGTATTATTAAAATTATACGCAATGTCTCTCTTTGTACCACGCGAAGAAATTGGTTCGAGTCCGGTTCTGGTTCGGCATGGGTCGCAATCACGGCACCGGTTTTTAAGAGAACCCATTAATGCAACCTTCGATGAGTCACCGTCTTGAATTTCTTTTTTTTTTGTTTTCGCGCCGATTTTGCCTTTTAAATGGAACGTTGCGTGCGAATGCAACGGACGGCGGAAAAATTTACGTTGCGGTCGTTATCTGCGTATACAGGGTAAAATAAAATGTATATGCAATTTTTTTCTAAAACTGTGAATAATTCGAGATATTAGGTTACCTTAAGGAGTTAAATTAAACGTTAAATCAAGGAATATACAGTTAAAACCCCCCATTTTTGACAACAGACTTAAAATAAGATTATAGATAAATAATGTTAAATCTAACATTTTGTAAAACTTGACAAATTTAAAGAGTGCTGCTAATAAAAAAATTAATAATAATATTTCAAACCCTAAAATGTAAAATTTATGTTCTTCTAAATGTAAAACACTTTCAATTTAAGACATGTATCCAAAAGCGTACAGTGTAAGCTGAAGTCTAATTGTTAATTATTAGAACCCGACCAATAGATCAATATCGGTGATCATGGTCCAAAAATTCCACCATCGGCCTCACCATCTGCCACAAATTAAATTTACACTGACATACTGGCATTGTACCAATGTTTTTTTTTGGTCGATTCCTTGATTAAATTACTAAAGAACATCTACAAAAAATTGATCTGATGTGTGATGCTTTAAATATTGTTTAAATGTTTAAAATAATAAAAACTTGAGTATGAAATCGAGTAACTGATGAAGTAAATTATATATTTCTACGTATATAATTATACATACAGTAGTGGATGGATAATTTGAATCCATTCTTATCGTCAACTCAAATTAAAGCCAACCTGGAGGAAAGGGATTTAATTTAAGGACTGTGGGAAGATGGTAGTGAATGGGAGTATGTTTGGCTAGAGACCTGTAAAGACAACACTGCTTCTAAGAATGTGAGGGGTCAATTTGGTTTTGCTCAGGATCACGTCTACTGGACCACAGAATAATGACAATGGGTAGTCCTTAGTGACGAGTCTACTTTTAATTTATTGCGGTTTAGCTTATGTTAGATGTCCTACAGGGAAAAGACTTGACAAACGTTTGTTAAATCTACAAATCTACTGAGAAACAAGGTGGTGGTTTAGTTATGGTGTAGGAATGCTTCTTTGCTTTTGGGACACATCGACCGATTTGTGTACAGATTAAATAACAATTTGCTTCCAAATATTGAAGGAATGATCCCTTTATTAAATGTGTTTCAATCCCAAACTCAAATCCAAAATTGTGATAGATTGGGTAAAAAATCAAAGCAATGTTTTGCTGGGATCACTTTGATAACCAAATTCGATATAAAAAAGCTCTTTACAGTAATTCGAGAAGTTTGGAGGAGTATAAAACAATATTATTTTTATTTATTATACCCCGATTAAGAGGTTGAAACCTAGAAGTAATAGTTGGGGGAAAAAATTTTAATTGGATCGCCCTGCAAAAGTTTTGGTGTTATGTTAAAATGTTGACCTAAACTTTTATCGTGTAATCAGACCTACAACTGTTCCATTTATCATTAATAACATTATTTTATTAACATTTCAACTTGTAAAACAGATAACGGTTCAGCAACACAATGCGACTTCCTAGAATCGGCGTCAGGACATTACAAACGAAAAAAACAACACACAAACTCATCCATTAATAAAACTTCCAACGAAGTAACCAATAAATCAATTCGCTCAACATTCAGATTACATTTTAAGGTTACATTGGCTATGTAAATCAGAATGTGAGCCGAACAGATCGAGATAATGGCTTAAAAATAATGATATCTATAAATTAAATATTGCGTTTCGTTCCACTTTGGCTCTATTCACACACACACAGACAAAACGATTTCTAGTGAATGAATGTGTTCGATCGGTTTTAGAACGTGGTGTCCTACTCACAACGGTCGCCCCGGTGTTTGTTTTATTCCTCCTGTCTGTTTAAATTATGCATGTGTTTATTTCATGCTGGAATTATGGCCATAAGAGTCATTATAAGTTTATTTTGCGGCCAATTTTACAATGTGCGGGAACTGAAATGATTGACATAATTAGTAATTTTACTTTGAACCGCATTCCTTCAAAACTCGTCCAATTTTACGAGGTACAGCCAGTTAAAACAACTCGAGAAGTGTCCGAATATAATTTCATTCTACATGAAATTCAGTTCACATTTATTATTTTCATATGAAAATTACGAAATTACATTGAACTGAGACAAAATGATCATTTTCAAGGTAATTTAAACAGGGCTTGTCTAATGTAATTGGTACTTTCAAATCGCAAGTTAAAATCAATTTAATTAATTCTTTTTGATCCAAACACTACTTTTAGACTTCCATCAAGTTTTTATTATTAATTTCATATTTTATTAATATAGACATGCAATTTTTTTGGTTATTAATAGCTTTAATGTAAATAAATAAAATATTCATACATATTCTATTTAATTAAGCTAAAATATACGTGGTGTTGAAAATGACAAAATTGTTGATGTTTCGAAATACACAAAATTAAACTTCAATATCGAACATCCTGTATAAAATTTGTTAGTACTAATAAAGGCCCGTTATAAGATGGTTCTTGGTTAACATCTATGCCCAAAATGAACTTTCTGCCATCAAAATTGGTGGCTTTATAGACATTTTGGTTAGAACATCAATCTGTCAAAATATTTAGAAAAAAATTAATAATTCAAAAACTATTAAGTTTAGGTATAGGACATGGTATAGTCATTTTATTTAGAATTACATGTAGAATTTAAAAAAGCAAAAATATACAGAGCGTTCCTTTGATAATAATAAAGTTGATGTCACTTCCGACGAAACCGGAAATAAAATTTTGTTCAAAATAAATTAGAAAAGTGCTCCAAGTTAAACTATAATTGCTATAAAAATTTTAAATTAATACTTTTTTCCGTTCTCCACAAACTTCTAGTGGATAAGTTAGGTGAATCTCCCTGTATATGTAAATGAATACACATGCCATAATTTCTTCTAGACATTCTTTAACTCGAAGCATTCTATAATTAGAAGTAAATTAGCAGTCTCTTGTAATTCAAGTTATGTAGCTTCGACTGTAGTTAAAAATCCATTGATAGTAAATGAAAATTAATAAATCTGGACAACGAGAGAGTTGAAATGGAAATGTTGCAATAAACAAAAGGATAGAATTAAAATAGTATCGGACACGAAAATCTGATAGCAAGTTAATATAATATAGTCGTTTTCTAACAATGAAATGTTGTAGTTGCAGAATGGCTGAGTGCAAAACTATTGATAAGCTACTTTCCATACAATAAAACGTAAAAAACCAAGAGTACAATACATCTATTGACTGGTGTTATCGTTGTATTTTTAGATCATAAATTATTATGATCGGACAGCTCGTACAGTTTCTATTTGCACACACGAGAGTTTCTAACATTCGAACATTTATTTATTATTAATTAACTGAGAAATAATAAAAAGCCAATAATTAATTCTTTATATTATTTGTTTACAATATTAAGAGTAAAAAACATATCCACAACCATCGTAAAACCATAAATAACAAAATTCAACAATTGAAATGCCCGAGGAATTTTATCTTGGAATAAATTTCCTATACGTCAACCGATTCATCATCTCAATGTTTAATTAGGCGTTAAGATTGAACGGATGTCCAAAACCGATCTGTACCGTTGCAGGTAAAATCCTTATTTTTTTCTACAATCATGTCAGAACAGGAATTATGAGTAATTAAGTTTTCATCTCGGCAATGAGTTAGTAATAGAAATGATACGCCACATCTCCATAAACGGATCGGGGCACGAAACTTGTCTAATTTAATTTTAATTTAGATAATATAAATCGTTACGTGAATCATTCGACGAAACTGTACCATAATAGAATTGATAAATTACTTTCACTGTAATTAACGGCCGAATATAGTAGCCGAGGAGATGTTTTTTTCCGCCACTTGCTCATCAATCAAAACGGGAGGAAATTATGTGATTGAGTCGTAATGTTTTTTTTTTAATCTCTCGTTTGTGAATTATTATATGCCATCGATCCTCGAGCCTTATAATCTAACTTTATACGTGCCTATAGAACAATAATAAATTAAACTTTGGCACATCTTATAACATGTGAGCCCAAAATATATATTTATCAAAGGATGATTCTTTTATTAGAAGTTTATGAAGAACATCAATTTTGTTACTTTCAACGGAACACCCTGTATATTTTTGGATTTATCAATTTTACATGAAATTCCAATTAAAATAACCATACCATATTTTATAACTAAACCCAAAACATTTGGAGTTATTAATTTTTTTCCAAAAATTTTGAAAAATTGATAATTTCTAAGGGTTCGCGTCACCGACATGCTTATGACTGGTGCACGCGCAGTGTGGTGTGTGCCTTAGACACTTTTTGGATGGGTGTAAAATCTCGTGCGTTTGCGTCACCGACATGCTTATATCAGTATATCTGTAGGTATATAGTTGACATATAGTGCTGTGTATATCTTATAACTGAAATTGAATGGATTTAGTGAAAAATTTATTTAAATATGTCCAATAATCGTAAACTCAGTACTACAAAACATAAAACGACAATCGATGCCTCTTTTACGCGATACTTTAGTTACCATAAGCCTGTTGTATCTTTTTTAAGAACAAAATGAAAGAATTGAAAGAACAAAAAGTCTAAAAAGTATTGTTGATATTAATGACAATATTGATCTAAACAATTAAAATAATGTTAAAAATTAAGTACATTGAAATTTAAGTAAATACAAATACTATCCATAAATAATATGATTGTATATTAATTGTTATTTCAATTGAATTGCATTTATATTTTGTCATGATCTTGTACAGTCCGTAATATATTTAAATAATAAAAAACCATATAAACATGCATAAAATTGTTGCTCGGAGTGTCAACAGATGTGAAAACCAGATTGATATTGATAAATTTAATTCAAACATTATGAAATTTCAAATTTTAATACTAAAAGTTCTAAGTTTTCACTTCCCTCGGCAGTCTATAAATGCCAACTTTAATTTTTTTTTTAATTGAATAGTCTGCCCAATAAACTGCCAAAAATGGCACATCATTTTATTTTACAAGAATATTATAGTATTAATACTATGCTTAAGAAAATAAAATAATTTATGTTATTTTAGACAGTTTATTGGGTAGGCTACTTGATCTAAATCATAAATAAATATGAATTTTGAACAAGTATAATTTTTAATGAAAATTGGTATATATCTATTTCAGTGCTTAATTCAGTGGAATAGTTAGATTTTTTATAAAATAAATGTTAGTATAATTTCTTCAATTTTCATGCCTAAAAATTACCCTGTAGATTTCAGTTTTGGACCAAAAAACATAACAGTTTGTATATAAGTATCATACTTTAATAGATAATTGAAAAAAAGTTTGTTAAAATCGGTCAAAAAATACAAATTTTATGAGGGAGACCCACTTTCAAATGGACAACACTATATAAAATGAATCTAAACAGAGATTTTGTCTTTGATATGATCGAAATTTATAAATCATTCATTGACTCTTCTATTCTATTCTATTTATCGTTCAAAAATATTTTTTTACACTATGATAAGGAGGTTAAAACTAAGTCATATTTGGACAAACAAATTTTAATTGAATTAATAATTAACGATAATAAATAAAACGTGTTTGCCTATATATCGGTCCAGGGCTAATAATTGTTATATTTTGCTTCTAGTTTGGATGATCCTGAAAAAATAACTGTTACTTTCAAACGTAAATGTAAAAAATGGTACGTCAGAACAATCAATTTCAATTAATCGGCCATCTAAAATGCCATTCACATACAATTACCGTGTAATAGATTCAAAACAATGCGATGCATGAGAAAATTATTCAAAACAACTTTATGTACCCATTTTTCGTGATCGCAGTATCTACAAGGTTACATTCGTCACGATGCAACATACATCTGGTACAATCTAATGAAATAAACCAGAAGATTCGGTTTATAAATCTTTAGCGTTTTAGCACTTTCCTTCGTTTCATTTTACAGGTGGAAACTAAAACCAAGGCTGAGATATGATAAGACGGTCGTAAAACCATCAATTACATACTAGAGATAGGAAAAATGTAACCTGTTCTAGGAGTTATCTCGTTGGGTTCGTTTATTTTTATCATGCGTTGAACTAGATCCAGTCTAATTTAGATTAAAATAACGTATTTGCTCCATGCGCCATTCGCAATTAGATTTCCGTTCACAAAATCGATTTGTGTCGTTGTGAAGGCGCAATTTTCTGGTTATTAAAACAGGCATTCCCTTTAATTGGATCTTCTCTGAAAAATCCACGACAATGGCGCCCGAAACGTTGAACCGCCGCCTCAAGGCCAGGGTAATGGTAAATTAGTTATGCACGAGGCATCTTTGATTTAGATTACCTTTATACATATATTTATGTATGTAGATTCGTTATTACCAGTAGTCCTCCTTTAATCATTTTTCTCATGCCCACGTTTATGACACGTCATTTTTATTTTTTCTCAATGTTTTATGATAATTTTCGTTGCTGAGCGTTGTGAAAGTCCAGATGGACACGCACTGTGAACAGTTGTTGTTTGCTGTGAAAGAATAACACTTATCAAAAGCGGAAACGAAGTGTAATTAATTGAAAATTATTGGCAATACCAATAATCTAAATAGATAAACATATATCGAGCAGATTGACCTTCAGTACGTACCACTTTGAAAGTTATTAGCCGTTAATCACTGCATTTGTAACAAACGTGACCATTTTGTAACAGACCTTCACCATCACTCAGATCTCTAGAAGCAAATCACTTCAATTGACAGATTAATAGTTTTAAATTATTTAGTCTGGATTGGTTTAATGAAATTTAAGTGTTTGCTTATTTAAATGTGCAGTTGGCGAGAAGAAAGTGTCTTTTTTTCATGCAAATGTGCCCGAAGAAGAGACGAGAATTGTCTTTCCGTCACAAACAAACAGTTCCCAGCTTAATTACCATTGAAAAATGAGCAAGGCAAGAAAACATCGACTTCGTCCTGGTTTTCTTCTGACGCAGTTGCATCGCCTCTATTCATAAATTAACCAATTTATAAATAAAGTCGAAATGGAAAAAGTTGTGTCGGTAGTCGCCGCACGTATACGGAGGTCTTGGCGCAACTTATGTACTTAGACCGGTCTATCTGCTGTACCGCTATATAATTATTATTAGTCGAAGATCTGTCTATTCATTATCACATTGAAAATGCTGAACATATGCTCCGTGGAACACCTAGAGGTTAAACAAAGCGAATGTTTGATTTATCAAATCTTTGTTTGGTCACTGTTTAAAATAAGATCAAATGCTCAACGCTCATTGATACTCGCCTTTGTCCACCAGGAACAAAAATCCACCGTTATCGGCACCGACAATTATTGTTTTATTATATTTAAACGTCGTAATTTAATCGAAAACTGTTTTTTTCCGCATTGTGCTCATCCGAGTCTCCTTCACAAAACCAACCGTCTGTTGTCTGTGGGAAACAATATAAACATAAATGAGATCCTGCGGCATTTTCTTATATCTTCCAAAGGTTACAGGAAATCAATGCTCGACTGTAATCTTGCGGTCGGACATCAGCCATTAACTCGCCCGTACAATAATGAAAAACCACCGTAATAACGTTGATTTCAACTCAAATCCGAGGGGTTAAACACGAAACCGCATTGTTACAACGGACTGCTTTCATGGAAAATGTAAACAACCGTGAAACAAGCGTTTTTCTTCGACGGCAACGCATAAATCATGGAAGACATAAATTGTACCAGTTATTTTTGTAACAGGCGTACGAAGGGATGAAACTCTGTGGGCTCTTTCATATGCAAAACCGTCGACTCCCACACACTGTTCCATCACAAGATTTTGTACTGATGTCTTTTTGTGTTCGTTCTTACGAAAATGTATAACGCACTGGGTATTTATGGTAATGCACTTTAATTTATGGTATAGTCGGTCACAAATCGTTAAAAATTACTGTTTTATTGTTTGAACCCTCTAAGTGAAACAGTCGCTTTCTATTATTCATCGACACTTTCGCATTCATATTATTCAACGTTCGTTAAAGTGTTGTTTTGAAAATTACTAGTTACCATAGATATAGAAAATAATAGTTTTAGTTTCAGAACTTAACCGGTATCTATTAAATAGAATTTTTTTCAGAACTTTTTTTCAGATTTTATGATTAATTTAAAACATATTTTTTAATTATCGTCTAATTTTTAAAATTAGAACATAAACAATATTTTTGGTTGCAATAAAGTAAAAAAAATGGCCACACAATAAGTTTTCAGTAAAAAGTATTAGATTTTGCTGTAAAGAGCAGTTTGAAGTAAATTTATATCAGCATTATAAAATATTTAGATCTCAGAGTGAGTAAATATTTTTTATTATATTCTGTTTAAAAGTTAAATAAAAATTATTTCTGACCTTTTATTATATTTAAAATTAAGATAGATTCACAAAGAAAAAATACACTTTCTTTGCAATTATATTTTTTACACATTTATATAAATTTACGTTTTTTTTCTTGAAGGTAATTAAAATATAGGATTAGCGCAAACTTTGTACATTGTTATTGTAATTAAGTACAAATATTTTTCTGGAAATTGTTTAGAATCAAACCTATTTTTATCCATAAAAAATTGAAAAATTGAGAAAATTTTGTCATTTTTATTAAATTTAATAAAAAAAAGTTTTAGAAATATCCATTGACGCTATTTATATCATGTATTTTTGAAATTTTATGATCCTATTTATTTAAAAAAAAACTTGGTAAGTTTTTATTATATAAATTTTTGAAAATCTTATTATTGTTAAAATATTTACAAATTTGTAAAAAACAAAAAAATTGAATTAATAAAAATGTTCATAAAAATTTCAAGAAAAATTTATTTTTTCTCTAAGATTTCATTCCCTAAAAAATTGAAAAATAACGTTCTTGACGTTTTTTTTTTTTTGAAAATATGTTTTTAATGAACTTTCTGAAAAAAAATAGGTTAGGTTTGATTCAGTTAGGTTAGGTTAGGTTAGGATAGATTAGGTTAGGTTAGGATAGATTAGGTTAGGTTAGTATAGATTAGGTTACATTTCTATTTCTTTTATTTTTTGATAATCTATTTTTGATGAACTTTCTGAAAAAAAAATAGTATAAACTAATTTTTTCATAAAAATTTCAAGGAAAAAACTCAAACATTTTTTTCAATTGACCAAGACAAGTTCAACACCTCTACAAATAGAACATTTAAAAGAAAAAATATCAAAAAATATTGATTTTTTGATATTTTATGATATAAAAATTATTAAATCTTCAAAATTCATAAAAAATTAAGTTATCGACATTTTTTTTTTTTTGAAAAATATGTTATTTTTCATGAACTTTTTAAAAAAAAATCGTAAAAATTTCAAACAGAAACCGTAAAAATCAGTTTTTTTTTTTTAAATTTAAAATTAATTTTTCTATGAAAAGTCCTATTTTTTACTTCATCAAAACATATTCTTTAATGCGAATATTTGGAAAAAAATCATTCATGTGAACGCATATCTTAAACGTCTTAAATTTTAGGATTCAAGGTCCTAAAGTATCTTTTTTATATAAATATTTTAAAGAAATATGGTACACAGCTGTTATGCATAAAAAGACACATTCTGATTGTTGTTTATTTCTTTTTTATTGCATCCTTTTTTTCTTAAAATGAATTCCAAATCCCCCTCTTAGTTACATTATCTTACACCCTGCATATCCTAATTTTAAAAACTAATTAACAAATTATTTTTAAAACTAATTAGGAACACTCTCAGCCATTTTAATTTTTTAATTTAAAATATTTCTTACAATCTCTTTGGTTATCTCAAAAAAACTGATGAAATAATTGTTTCAATTTTAAAAATTATACGATTTTTAAAAAAATAAACGTCAAGCATAGCTTTAAAACAGTTGTTCTTTTGGTATCCATAATTCCAGATTTAGCCACATTTTTAGAAACCGTCCTTGCTGACTTAGATGACTCTTAAAAAGATTCATAATAAACAACAGTTTTGGCCATCGAAAGGAATTCGTTGCCATTGTGTCTAGTTTAACATCGTAAGTTGACATTTCGTTTTTGCCGGCCGTGAATTTGTTATAAAATGCGATGTTTTCGTCGTCGCCCACGTTTCGTATGTAATCGAGGCCTACTTTTGCATTTTAACACGTACAAATATTGAGATTTTGTTATATTTTACTTTAATGAGACAAATTAATGTGTCCCGATAAAATTTGTTACGTAACAGCCTTCTGAATGAACCTGTCCGTTTTTTAGTTCGGCTTTGTACCTGTTCGGTGTGTTCCCGTAATAATTTATAATATTGCTAACGCAATAAATAAAGTTAATTTCACATTACATATCATGCAACTGCTCGCCAACCGTGACAAAATACATTTACTGTTGACGGGAAATGTCAGAGTAAATATTTATATAATTAAATGATTCCTACATTTCTTGCACTCCAATACCATCCAGAACTTTAACCCGCACTTTTATTAACCAGTTAAAATTATTTAATTAGATATTTATTTCGTTAATAAATTGAGGAAACAGGCAAAGCGACACCACGAGGATATTGGATACAATTTCAGGATGTAATAAATGTTTGACCATTAAAGGCAGCATTACTCACTACAAAATAATGAAATCCTCGTTTTTATAGCGTAGTAATTTAAAATTGTCACTCGCAATTGTGCAGAAAATTGCGGTTTTATTGATTGTAAAAGATTTAATTTATGTTTTATGTTACTAATTCCCTTTCTGTTATTTTCTAGGTATGTTACAAAATCGTTAACAAAAAGTCGGTAAGGCGTCGAAAAGTTGTTTCCCCAAATGACCCGGCAACAACGTTAACGTCGTTGAATGATCCACCTCTTTTGTAGAAAGTGTCCGTACGGCCATTTGCGAGCGCACACGAAAAGTGCAAACAAGAACTGGTCGTATTTAATGAAAAATATTTAAATTCCAATTCATTTGCATTCGCGCAAGGACAGTTTGTTTTAAACTAAAACTGTGCAAATTGATGTTTGCTCATTACACGGATTTATTTATAGATCCTGACGGACTCCAACAAAAGCCGTATACTTTGTGCCATCAGGTTTATTAATTGAATGATGGCTAGACAGGTTCTTCGTTTGTATTTGGCGGTTGTGGCGGCTTGCGTTGTATTTTGCGTGCTTTTTGTGCTTAAAGATCAACGTAAAGGTCAAAATTTTGCATGCTAGAATCTATAACTTTTTAACTTTCTAGAAGTTAGTATCATAACTTAGAAAATTGAAAAAAATTAATTTTTAAAATTTTTACCATAAGTTTCCTCATCCGCCCTCAACAATAATTATGCCAATGCCAAGTTTTTATTTGATTTGATTATACAAATTATTGCTTAGTATATTTCAATATTTTCTCTTAATATATATACAGTGATGGAAAAAAGTACCGTATATATTTTTTCTTATTATAAATGTTACTTATTGTTTTCTCTAATCTGTTGTAAATCTGAACAAATCTAATTTGCTGCAAGATTGGTCCATTAATCACACTAATCATTATATTCTCAGGTTTGGCGTAGAAAAAAATAAGAAATATTTTATTAATATTCATAAAAAATTAACAGTAACTCAATTATTTCAATATTTTGTGGTGTAATCTTTGGCTTTTATCACTTTTTGACATCTTTTAGGCATAGAATTTACCAATCTCTGCAATCTGTTTCCTTTAATACTCCCCAACAGTGCTCAATAGGATATAGATCAGAGGACTGAGACGGCTATACAAGCACAGTTAAGTTTTTCATTGGTAAACACTATTTAATAATTTTTGTGTTTGGAATCGTTACGTTGTTGAAATATCAAACGAAGTGGCATCTTCTCCTCGCCAAATGGAAACATGATGTTTTCCAGTAATCCCTCTGTTGAAAAAAGCATTCCCAAAATAATGCTTTGGAATTTGGTATTTAAAATGGTATCGCTGTCCCACTGGACCTAAATAAATTAAATTTACTTCCGTCGCTCCAAAAAAGCATACTTCTAATTTTCTTGAGACCATAATTTACCTTTGTGGACGTTCTAGCTTGTGTCGATGTTCAACTACCATCTTGAACACGGAATTTACATAAAATTTTCGAAACAGCACTGCCACGTCACATTTCGTTGGGCCACTTTCACAAAGTTCAACTACTCTTCCTAAATCGAATTGAAAAGTAAACGTGATTAGGAATTACTACGTCGAAATCGACTGAAAACGTTCTAGTCATAAAATTTATCCGATAAAAGGACCTAAAAAACGATGAATGAAAAAATCCAAAGAACAAAACTCCAATTTAAAAATTCCGTACTTTTTTCCACCTCTGTATATATTAAAATGCAAATTTCAACGATTAACCCTAATTTTCAAATTGAAAAAAATTTCTACTTTTATATTCCGTCATTTTTTATAAATTTTAACGCACTAAATTTCGGGATCTAATCGACTGATTTGGCTAAAATAAAGTTATCGAATTTAAAATTAATTAATATTTTCACATTTTGGAATAAATACTATTAATTGGTATCACTGAATCCCTTTAAAAATTATAAACATTGATGGTCTTTAGTTTTTAATACATTTTTTTCTTTATTGAATGTGACATTTTAAGAATAATATTATAATATTTTAAAATTAATTAATAATTTTGTATTATTCAATCCCTTTAAAAGTGTATAAAATGATGGTCTTCAGTTTTTATTACTCTTAAATATTATTTTATTTATCGAATTTCTCATATTAAGAATAATTTTATTATCTTTTAAAATTAATTAATTTTTTCACATTTTGGAGGAATAAATACTATTAATTGTAATTGTCATTTAATCTCTTTAAAAATTTAAAAACATTCATAGTCTTTAGATTTTATTACTCTTAAACATTTTTTTATTTATTGAATATGACATTTTGGGAAATAATTTTATAACAGTCTACAACTTTCTCAAGTTACTAAAATCTCAGACATCTGAACGACTGGATCAATCTTAAAACAATATAAATAAAAGTTGTTTTTTCAGGCAAAATGCTGGGAGTAATATAAACCACAGAAGATGAAAAAAATAAGTTAAAGGAAAAAAATCGAGTTTACATTGGAAACCAAAATTGAACTTTTGAATTGAACTTAACTTTTACGTGACAGTTTATATCATAGACTACTTAATTAAAAATGAATTCATGAGAAGTATATAATTTTTAACTTTGCAACAAAATTATGAAGATGCATAATTTTTTATGAAATTTAGTATATACCCATTTCAGGGGGTGCTTAATCCGGAGATTTAGTTAGATTAGTTATAAACAATTTTCTAGTATTTGGCTGAACTAAAGATATATGAACATTTTACTACTTTCTCAAGTTACTAAAATCGCTGACATCTGAACTATTGGACCAATCTTAAAACTATATAAATTGGTTTTTTAGGCAAAAATTGGTGCTGGAAGTAATATAAACCACAGAGTTAAGTTCTCCTTGATTTTTTTTATGTGAAGATGAAAATATAAGTTAATGGAAATAGATAGAAACCAAAATTGAGCTTTTTGACGACTTCTATGTTTCTCACAGTTTATATCTTAGATTACTTAATTAAAAAATGATTTCATAAGAAGTATACAATTTTTAACTATGAAGAAGTGTATTTTTTTTATAAAATTTGATATATACCCATTTCAGGGGGTGCTTAGTCCAGTGGTGTAGTTAGATTAGCTATAAACAATTTCTTAGTCTAATTTGTTCAATTTTCATATCTAAAAAATTACCTACTAGTTTTTTGATTTGACTCTTTTGTATAAAGTTTACTAAATTGGACGAAAAATGTAAATTTTATAGAGGCGACCCACTTTCAGATGGCCCTTACTGTAGATAACCTTTTTTACTTCTTTTTTATTTTATTGATTAATTAATTTCTTCTATTATACAGGGTGTTTCAAAACTTATCCGAAAATTTTTAATCAAATATGCACTTCAAAATAATAAGTCGATTTATTCTAATAATATTTTTTATCTCATTGTCTGTTGGACTTTTATTAGAATTTTTTAAAGCAATCGACTTATTATTTAGAAGTGCATATCTGGTTAAAAAATTACGGATAGGTTATGAAACACCCTGTATAAATCACTCTAGTTGGAACCATAGTATTATTCAGCTTGTATGTATTTCAGTTTAGTAAATGTGGATAAGGTTTTCTCCGGCAAGGGCTGATGGGAAGAAATTTGTCGTCAGTTGGGCCCTAATAATTTCTCATCAACATTTCAAATAAGATTCCATAAATAAAAAGTATATTATTATTTATTATATTATCAATCATCAACAATTTGTCGAAATCTTTTAAACGTTCCGTATAAAAACCATCCGGAACTAAACGTTCTACGAATCGAAGCCGATAAACCAGATAAACAACGATTAGCCCGAGACCGACATGAAAGTAAACAAAAAATTTCGTAATCGCCGAACACAAAACCCAGAGTCCTACTTTCCATTCCGTCCACTTGTTTTCTGGAATCGCAACGGTCCGTCGACTCGCATCGAATCACTCGAAACGTCCGCACAAATAATAACAAGACCACGTCGTAATTAATCAGCGCCGTTTAAAAACGATCACGTTCGTTTTTGAACGATTAAAAATCCGCGAATGATTGATTAAACGGTCTCCGCATTCGATTCATGACAAGAGAAAATCTGGGTGCGATCATCTTCTAGACTCAAAGACGACGGTTTGAAACGTTCGGGGGGGTTTTTTAAACGGTTCCAATTGTACGGAGTTATTTTTATTTCACGTTGACATCTGTACTTCCTGTACGGCTAAATAAAAACCATTAAGGAGCCACACCATATGCGCCAGTTTCCCCCAGCACTTGCACGAACGCGTTACGATTGAAATAAAACAATAATTGTACGCCGCAGTTCGAGATCGTAATCACAAAAACGCAACGAAACGATAACAATATTCATAACGATATTAATAGTCGAATCGAATGGGTTAAGCGAGATTAAACGGTGTGTGTGTGCGCCTGAACCGGTCATTAAAATCCCGCGCCGAATATGGAATATCCAAATCCCATTAGCCGAGAAACTGTTGTCGAGCATCGGAAAGAAAGACAGTAGTTACATTAATGAACTGATAGGCGACAAACAGGTGTGACGGTGGGCAGTTTGTGGGCGATCGGAGAGTGGGCTTCGGGAACGGACTCGCCCTTAACCCCAACAAGGTCACTAACTGCACATCTATGCGTACCAATTTCGAGGGGCCCACGGAGTTTTCATATGTCACTTTTTCTAATTTCCAACTCATTTCTTTCGAAAATATCTAAAATTTCGCGGTTTTACTTTTCAGACACAAACAAGCATGAAATTCAACACTTTTATTGAATCCTGACCACAAAATTTGAAACGTCTGGAATATCCCCTTGGAACGATATTCCACTTGAAGTTTTCTAAGATATAATTGATTTATTCCGTCTTTTTTTTTTAGAAAAATATTAACCTATTACAGAATAATAATTGATAAAAAAATTGGCTGTTATATAAATTACCGATAGAAGTGAAAACTTAGAACTTTTAGTATTAAAATTTGAAATTTCATAATGTTTGAATTAAATTTATCAACATCAATCTAGTTTTCACATCTATTGACACTCCGAGCAACAATTTTATGCCTATTTATATGGTTTTTTATTATTTAAATATATTACGATCAGAATAAAATCATGATAAAATATAAATACAATTCAAATGAAATAACAATTAATATACAATCATATTATTTATGGATAGTATTTATATTTACTTAAATTTCAATTTACTTGATTTTTAACATTATTTTAATTGTTTGCACCATTGTCATCATTAATTTCAACTATACTTAGACTTTTTGTACTTTCAATTATTTTATTTTGTTCTAAAAAAGATACAATTGGCTTATGGTAACCAAAGTAATGAACGAAAATGTTTGATTCAAATTTATGTTTTATAGTACTTAGTTTTCGATCATTCAACATATTTAAATAAATTTTTCTCTAAATCTATTCAATTTCACTTATATGATATATACGGCCCTATACATCAACTGTATAGCTACAAATATACTGATATAAGCATGTCGGTGACGCGAACGCACGAGATTTTACCCATCCAAAAACTGCCCAACGTTTTCACATCAAAAACCGATTGATTTCAAATTTTATAAAAATATTTTAATATGTTCAGGGCTTTGCGATTATTTTTTCACAGTTTAAAAAAAAGATGTTAAATAATACATATAATAGACTTGACTAAAGAATTCCTAAATGGCAAACCCAAAATATGCGAATGTTTTGAAATGATTTTCTAACTTGTTACATTAAACGTGATATAAATTGGCAATGATCGGAACGTCGACCTATGAGAATTCCCATATAAAGGCAAAAATTATACGCTGAATTCGCATTTACATAAATAATGTTTGATTTTTAACTGACATTAAATTACGAAACGATTAAACGTCTTCTAATTTTATGGTTTTAATAGACCGAAACAATTATAGGAGAGTTGTTATAAAATTTTATGGGATTAAAATTGTTTTGACAAAATAATCTTGTTAGTTTCGTTTTGTTCGATTGGTTGTTTTGGTGAATTTTAATTACTCAATTTACGATTCCGAAAAACTATAACAGTTGACCATAAATATTTTCAGTTTTTAATCTTAATAACTCATTAAACCATAAATTTTACGCACGATAATAAGCAAATTAGCCTGATTATAAACCATCGTTGGAGAGTACGTACAGTTTCACTGCACATTAATTTAATCTTAATTGTTAGGTTTTATACCATATTTATGGTACTTGGCTACTACACCATAAAATTTGTTTATGTGAAAGTCGCGAATAAAACGCGATAAAATTTTAAATCAATTTTTATTTCGGCCTAAATGCCGTAATTAACGCATTAACTTTCTTAATATTCTGTCACAACGGGGATCGATAAAATTTCTGGGGCCCTCTTAAAATAGTGAGCTAAAGGTCATTGGAACATTTCGCACGTGTCGCACGTCTATTTTTGGGGCACCCTTTTGAGAAATGTTTTAAATACCTTTCAATGGTACTCTCGACTTTGGGAACGGTGACAAATTGATAACTGGCTGTTTTGATGGGAAACATCAAGGGAAATGGTTGAAAGTATTTTACGAATGACGTTTTGATATGAACATTTTTTGAATATCCAAAAAGAAAATGTTTTACATTTTATACGTAAATATACATTTACGTGATTTAGTTCAATATTTATTATGGCTCAAACGATGGTTGAGGCAGATTTGTCTTTATTTTTGTCTTTCATTTACCTTAAATGTCAAGAAATTCCACATGCCTCTTATAAAAAGTAATATAAAGGATATGAATGAGAGAGTCCTTATGTGTATCCATATTATTGTCAGTTATGCAGTATGGTTGATAAAAACAATACATCAATATAATATTTATTAGTGGGTTTAGTTAGGTATTTATAAATATTTGAAAAATATTCAAGGGTCAAAAGTAACTTTAAAATAAAACACCTTTAGGTATAATTAGCCTTCTTTTATTTAGTATCTATTAACATATCCATTATTTTTAATAACTTCTAAACACCTTTTCTTCATTGATTTTGGTAGCTTTTCAATATAATCGTTCCAAATTTCTGTCGAATGATTTTGAACTTCTTCTCAATTTCTTCTTAAAGGTTTTCCATTGGATTGAGATCGGGGTTTTGTGCTGGCCAAGGCATGACACGTACTCTTTGAGAAGCGAACCATTTTTTAACTAACTAACTTAGACGTATGTTTCGGATCGTTGTAGTGCTGGAAGGTTCACTTTAAACTGATGTTACCTTCGTCAAATGGAACCATATGGTTCTAGAGAATGTCACAATAAACAAAACGATCCATTATCCCGTCTAACTTAACCAGAGGGCCCATGCCAAACCACGAAAAACATACCAAACCATAACGTTTCCTCCACCATGCTTCACAGTGGGTTTAATGTACTTAGGATTATACTTTTCATTAATTGGTCATCTCACATGAAATACCATCAGATCTGAATAATTGGAGCCGACTTTCATCGGAAAATAAAATTGTTTTCCATTGCCCATCTGTCCAGTTCACATGTTCTCTTGCAAATAGTAGTTTCGCTGCTCTATAGTTTGCAGAAATGAAGGTCTTCTTTGTTGGGTTTCTACCATACAGACCACCTCCTTTTAGTCTTCGTTTTATGGTACTTGCCAACAAGTTCGTTTATTTTTTGATTTATGGGGGATGCGCTGATAAAAATGTGGCGAACAACAAGCGTTTTTGTTTTCCCGTCCTCAGCTCTGTTAATCTTGCGTTTTCTACCTCTTTTGGGAACTCCTTCCAGTGTATTCTTTCTGTTAAAATTGGAAATCGGCCTTGAAATGATCGATTTGTTTAAATTTAAACCTACTGCAATTTTCCTCGGCTTTTCACCATTTCTGACCTTTTCTACAATTTGTTGTTTAATTTGTATCGTTAATTGGACACTTCTAGGACACTTTTAGCTTTAAGGAACGATGTCGAACACAGAGATAAATTATAAAATCAATTGCATTGAATATAGGGTTTGGTTGCTTTACCTATGAACCCTGTCCGAAATAAAATGTATAAAAACTACGTAAATAAAGATATCCGTACGAAATGTTTAGACACTTATTAATTATAAAATTAATTTAAATTAAAAAGAATTGTTCTTTTAATAATATAATATTGTTTTTTAATTTGTTGCTCTACATATGAGCAATAGTATATATGATGATTCACCTAACTTTAAATGTGATTGTAAATAAAATAGTTATACCATAGGTAAACCCAATAGTCTTTAATTTCCTTTTTCAAAAATTTTGATGACTAATGATCTAACTAAAATGTCTGTTAAGCCACCAATTTTGATGTCGAAAATTTCATTTTCGACATAAATGGTAATCAAGGATTATTCTATATGGAACCATTATTAATAATCCCAAATTTTATACAGGATGTTCGTTATTTACATCTTAAAACACCAACAACTTTGTTAATATAAATGTGTTAAATTTTCAAATAAATTAGAAAATTAGTCAAATAATAATTACTATAAAAATTTAAAATTAATAGGCACATATTGAATAAGTTCGTAAATCACCCTGTATATATAAATATGTTATAATGTTTTAAAGATGTTTAAATTTGTATTCAGGTCACAATCATAGGTCGTCGTTTGAGTCCTAATATTTATTTTATAATAACCACGAGAGATTTTTTATTAAACTTGTAAGTTAAGAGTTAAGAGATAATAAATTGTTAAAACGGATAATAGATTTACGTGCAGTCGTTGCGAACCACACAGACAATAATTCGTTCTGAATCTGCTCAAGAAAAAAAATGTTGTTTAGCGTGGGTTTCTCATAGTGAGCATATTGCTTGATGAACGGGACTGGAATTATTTATAGTTTCCTTTCGTGCAACTTTCATTACGAACCTTCTGCATATTTAAATGTATCTTTTATACCTTCTCGCAATATCTCATTAGATTATGCTCATTATACTGTCCGATCTACTTATATTATGGTAAATCCCTGTTTCAATTTATAATTGATACAGTTTCTAAACTGATCGTAACGTGAGTAACTGTTTATATACGTGCGACGATGAGGAACTGTTCTGGAACAAAACGTCTTGACGGGATATTAAGTGTTAAGGACACCTTTTGCATTTCAATTATTTTTCCCATTCTTTTTATTGTTGTGCGGTACTTTCAAATAAGACTTATTGTACACACTGTATTATGAGCTAACAGTAATTATACACGCTCGTACCGTGCCTTTTAAACAGCTAAAATGTGCTTAAAATGTTTTGTGCCGTGAACTATTGTACATTAAAAAATATATTGGAAACGCCCAGCTTTGTTTCATGAGTTAAATGTTCCGTAAAGTTTATAGTATAATAGATAAGATTTATTATCGACGAATTGTGGAAGATCGTGAACACCAAAAACAAAAACTGTATGACCTATAATTATTGTTAAAACCACATGCTTAAGTTGATAATTTCACATTAATTTTGTTTATTGCTTTATAAAATGTTATTATTTATCTGATTAGCTTTTTTTTCTGTTGAGGTTGTTAGTTTTTGCGGATTTTGACCGAGTAATTAAAGTTATAAATGTTTCCAACAAATTCACATTTTATCGTTTAATTATGAAACGCCGCAATTAACAGTAAACTTGAAGAAACACGTTTAAACATATGCATAATTGCGTTTCCTTTATTAGTGTTAAATAAAGTTGTTAAAATCACAATTTTGTTAGTTTTCATTTTTAATACAATGCAGTGGCGTAGTAGCCTAGCTGTGGGTCCTGTATTAACATGAAGTATCAGTAATTAGTAAATTATCTTCATCAGCAATGAACTTAAGTATCAATTTAATTTAGTACATCGTATTTTCACACGGTGTATAGGTACATAAACTTGCATTTTCGACCTATTAGTAAATTATAAATCGTTGAAAATGAGTCTTCACGAATCAATAACATGGTTTGACACTCAAGAGACCTAAAACTACATTGATTTCGCAGAAAAATGACATTTTATTTAAAGATAACTTATCTGATTCCGTGGTCATAATATATTTACGTTTATAAATGTTTTATATAATTTGATAAAATTCTATATTTCCGCAGTATCAAGTGGATAAAGGACGTTTTGGATCCCATTTCTTCCATAACTGAGAATTCTTGTTTCCCCTCTTCCTCATCTTCAATCTTCATCAAGAATAGTAACTTCCAATTCTGATTCTTTAAAGAATGGATCACTATTACTATTACTTTCCACTATGTGTATTGGTTCTTCTTCCATCACTTATTCTTCCTCCGCCATCATCATCATGTTTCTGAAATCATTTTCGACGAGTTTCTGTCTTTATTATCCTTTGTTACCGTAACAAGTTTTGCTCGATCTCGTTTAACAGTACACACTAGTCGTAATGGTATGTCGTCAAGCAATTCTGCTTCTGGTGGAGCTTTAAAATCCACTGATTTAATCGATAAAGAACGAGTACCATCTTATACATCTGTAGTGTGGACATGATGTAGTTACGTTTATAAATGTTTTATATAATTGGATCTCATTTCTTCCATAACTGAGGATTCTTGTTCCTCCTCTTCCTCATCTTGAATTTCATCATATTCTTCATCAAGAATACTAACTCCCAATTCTGATTCTTTAAAGAATGGATCACTATTAATACTTTCAGCTATGTGTATTGGCTCTTCTTCCATCACTTATTCTTCCTCCGCCATCATCATCATGTTTCTGCAATCATTTTCGACGAGTTTCTGTCTTTATCATCCTCTGTTACCGTAGCAAG
The DNA here is from genome assembly GCF_024364675.1 of Aethina tumida. NCBI lineage: Eukaryota > Metazoa > Arthropoda > Insecta > Coleoptera > Nitidulidae > Aethina > Aethina tumida. The sequence continues at coordinate 12,349,080 of NC_065437.1, read as the reverse complement.
TTTTTCTCGATCTCGTTTAACAGTATATACTATTCGTAATGGTATGTCGTCAGACAATTCTGCTTCTGGTGGAGCTTTAGAATCCACTGATTTAATCGATAAGGAACGAGCATCATCTTATACATCTATAGAATGAACATGATGTATTTACGTTTATAAATGTTTCGTATAATTTAATAAAATTCTATATTTCTACATTATCAAGTGGGTGGAGGACGTTTTGGTTCCCATTTCTTCCATAACTGAGGGCTCTTCTTCCTCCTCTTCCTCATCTTCAATTTCATCATATTCTTCATCAAGAATAGTAACTTCTAATTCTGATTTTTTATGGAATGGATCACTAGTAATGTATGCTATTTTTCTGGCCACCAGTGTAAAAAATTGTGTCAGTATTAGGTAAATGTGAGGAAACTAAAATATTTTATATTCGCCCTTTGGGACAGACCCCCTTACTCAGGACACCCGAAGTAGTATATTTTAATTCAACCGTTAAATCCAAACCGGCCGATAATGATTGTTAGTTTATTATTTATTTAACACATTGCGTCCTTGTGCAAACAATTTTTTGTATATTAACACGATTGATTAGCATAATCGAGAACACCTGCTCCCAGCAATCATTTATTTCCCCACCGATCGATGCGTCGATTTAATTTCGCCAGGGCATCGATTTTTTACGCGCCTATAACGACGGATTTCAATAATCGCATAATTTTTGTGGAACGCACGCACGCAACAATATTTCGCGCGTCTTAAAAACGGCGACGCGACGCAATTAAACAAATTAAAAATTTGTAGGACAGTGAAAGTGCAAAAAAGGATTGCCACTGCAATACCGCACAATTATAAAATAAGTGCAACGGCACGGATGCAAGGTTTTAAATAAATTTATTTTCGCCATTTCAATAACAGCTTTAGCACCGTAATCTCCAATTTACGGACGTGCGTTCACAATAAAACTGATTTAAAGTAATTCTATAGAGATTATCGGTGAATCAAGGCTGAGGTGCATTAAGAACTGCACTTTATCGTGACATGCCTGTTTATAATCGCATTTTTAAATTGCACCGTTTCCTTCGCTCCTCAATCCGATAATTAACCAACTAACACAAATTGTTGTATTACTGCAGTAATGTGCCATAGTGTAGCTGTTAAAACAAATATAGTACTACTTAAGAAAAATATAATAGTCCTATGGTTCAGTTTCATTATAATTATAAATGACCATATAAATTCAAGAGGGCCATAATACATACGTTTTTCAATTTTTTCCTACTAATATCAATTTAATGACCAAACGAATTAAAATGTAGATATAATTTTATAAATGAATTTTATTATTAATTTAAAATGTATAAAATATTTAAGCTATATAAAATATATAAACTATATTAAATCTTTATTTATCTAATACATTTTATATACTTTTTATATTTTATAATATAAAAAGTATATAAAATGTATTAGAAATGTATGTATAAAGATTATATATAAACTGTATAATATATGTAAAATGTATAAAATAAAAGTATCCAAACTATATAAAATCTGTAAATAAATAAAATCTATAAAATCTGTAAAATTTATAATATCTGTAAAATCTATAATATCTATAAAATCTATAAAATCTATAAAATCTATAAAATCTATAAAATCTATAAAATCTATAAAATCTATAAAATCTATAAAATCTATAAAATCTATAAAATCTATAAAATCTATAAAATCTATAAAATCTATAAAATCTATAAAATCTATAAAATCTATAAAATCTATAAAATCTATAAAATCTATAAAATCTATAAAATCTATAAAATCTATAAAATCTATAAAATCTATAAAATCTATAAAATCTATAAAATCTATAAAATCTATAAAATCTATAAAATCTATAAAATCTATAAAATCTATAAAATCTATAAAATCTATAAAATCTATAAAATCTATAAAATCTATAAAATCTATAAAATCTATAAAATCTATAAAATCTATAAAATCTATAAAATCTATAAAATCTATAAAATCTATAAAACCTATAAAATCTATAAAATCTATAAAATCTATAAAATCTATAAAATCTATAAAATCTATAAAATCTATAAAATCTATAAAATCTATAAAATCTATAAAAACTATAAAATCTATAAAATCTATAAAATCTATAAAATCTATAAAATCTATAAAATCTATAAAATCTATAAAATCTATAAAATCTATAAAATCTATAAAATCTATAAAATCTATAAAATCTATAAAATCTATAAAATCTATAAAATCTATAAAATCTATAAAATCTATAAAATCTATAAAATCTATAAAATCTATAAAATCTATAACATCTATAAAATCTATAAAATCTATAAAATCTATAAAATATCTATAAAATCTATAAAATCTATAAAATCTATAAAATCTATAAAATCTATAAAATCTATAAAATCTATAAAATCTATAAAATCTATAAAATCTATAAAATATCTATAAAATCTATAAAATCTATAAAATCTATAAAATCTATAAAATCTATAAAATCTATAAAATCTATAAAATCTATAAAATCTATAAAATCTATAAAATCTATAAAATCTATAAAATCTATAAAATCTATAAAATCTATAAAATCTATAAAATCTATAAAATCTATAAAATCTATAAAATCTATAAAATCTATAAAATCTATAAAATCTATAAAATCTATAAAATCTATAAAATCTATAAAATCTATAAAATCTATAAAATCTATAAAATCTATAAAATCTATAAAATCTATAAAATCTATAAAATCTATAAAATCTATAAAATCTATAAAATCTATAAAATCTATAAAATCTATAAAATCTATAAAATCTATAAAATCTATAAAATCTATAAAATCTACAAAATCTATAAAATCTATAAAATCTATAAAATCTATAAAATCTACAAAATCTATAAAATTTATGAAGTCTATAAAATCTATAAAATCTATAATATCTATAAAATCTATAAAATTTTTAAAATCTATAATATATATAAAATGTATAAATTTTATAAAATCTATAAATTATGTAACATGTATTAAATCTATAAAATTTATAAATTCGATAAACTAAATAAAATCTAGAAAATATACATATAAAGTATTTTATAAAGTATATAAATATATGAAATATATAAAATAAACAAAATATAATATAATATTAAAAATCTATCAATTCTATGAAATCTATAAAATCTATGAAATACATAAACTAAATAATATTTAAAACAAATGAACTCTATATATTGAAAATTTATAAGATATTTATGACTAAAAATAAAATATATAAATATATGAAATATATAAATTAAATAAAATATCATATAATACTAAAAACTGAATAAATTTGAAATTATTTCTGGTGCCAGTAGGAATCCGTTTCTTATATGTTGAAAAAATCTCCAAATTAAAAAATTTAGCTCTATTTTACATTGCATTATACAATTTTTTTAAAAAATTTATAAATTTGTTTCTTATAAGCACGTTGTCTCGTTTCTTAAATGTCCTCATTTATTATTATTCTGTTGAACATTAATTAAAAGAGATTTTTTCAATGATCTCAGCCAATAAAATTTGTTAAAACCAACACCCAACGGCCCAATTGTGTGGCGATCAAACGCCGACCTTAATCTTTATCTGTGAAGAGTATCTTAATTAGTGTCATTATTAAGCATCCGAGAAGCGAGTGCGAGTTTAAATGCCTCCTGATATCGCAATTTTGCATAATGACGAAACGACTTTCAGTTTATCTATTTAAATTTGAACGTAAATACCTTTTAATTATACCAATCGGAGCGGACTTAACATTTTACATTGCAACGGGCATTGTGATAATTGCATGATCGAGGAATTGTGCAATGCACTTTGGCCTATTATAAATACCTACGAGAACGCTTCCAACCAAAGTTCACCACCATCGCTCCTTTCAATCTCCCGTTCGCCTTAATTGATTTTACAACAATTCCCGCAATTAAACCGCAAATTAGTTTTAATTAAGACATAATCTGCATTTGAGAAAAAACGCACGTATTTGCAAGCGGGGCAGTCAGCCAGTGCAAGGCAGTCGGTGGTGTTTTTCAGAACGTGCACCGGCCAATTATTATCCTATTTATACGAATTAAACAGCAGGATGCAATAAATTACGTGCATTTACAATGTAAACCAACAAATACTTCATATTATGTGGCTAATAATGCTTTAATTGAAAACTACTTACCATTTACCAGTTTTGTGCAAAGATTTTATCTAACTGTTAATGCACATTTGCTTATTACGGATACACGCTGAGAATTTCACGATTTTTTCGGCTGCGGAATTCGACGTTTTAGTCCAATTAAATGTGCTCGCATGGTATAACATGTTTTGTAAAAATCGGCCAGCTGGTGCAATAGAAACGATACGATTTAAATGAATGCGTTTATTAGTTTAGATATGCGCGATTTGCGGAGGCAACGATTTATCAATGTCGGATTATAGTTTAATCACTTCAATCGATAAATGTTATATGCATTATCAAAAAGACGACAATTTATCTCGTTTACAAGGGATCTGGTTACAATGTGTTTGTATTTATTAGCGTTAAGTGATCATTTAAATAGATTGTCTACAACATTATTATTAATGTCAGATGGTACACTCGGTTTCAAAAGTCTTACCCCACACTATAATTTGTTTTATAATTAACAAAATTCTATAATCTATGATTATCTATAAAATCTATAAAATCTATAAAATCTATGAAATTTATGAAATCTTTGAAATCTATGAAAACTATGAAATCTATGAAATCTATAAAATGTTTAAAATCTATAGAGTCTATAGAATCTATAAAATATGTAAAATCTACAAAATCTATTAAATCTATAAAAAATAAAATCTATAAAATCTATAAAATCTATGAAATCCATGAAATCTATGAAATTTATCAAATCTTTGAAATCTATGAAAACTATAAAATCTATAAAATATATAAAATCTATGAAATCTATGAAATCTATAAAATCTATAGAGTCTATAGAATCTATAAAATCTATAAGATCTACAAAATCTATTAAATCTATAAAAAATAAAATCTATAAAATCTATAAGATCTACAAAATCTATAAATCTATAAATTCTAAAAAATCTATAATATCTATAAAATCTATAAAATCTATAAAATCTATAAAATCTATGAAATTTATAAAATCTTGAAATCTATGAAACCTATGAAATCTATAAAAACTTTAAAATCTATAGAGTCTATAGAATCTATAAAATCTACAAAATCTATAAAATCTATAAGATCTACAAAAACCTATAAAATCTATAATTAGCATAATTAAATTTACAATAATTATATAAACAAATAAATTTTTATTCACGTGTTACTGAATTTTACAAATATTCTGAGTCAATATATTGCTTCAGTAAAAATGTCAGTTCACCTTAAACATTTTAAACTTTATATCTCGATTTTGCAAAAGGTACATTAAATTATCTTTGTGTCTTTAATACAGATTGTAACTAATGAATTAATAATAAAATCTATAAACTAAATAAAATTTAGAAAATATACATATAAAGTATATTATAAAGCATATAAAATATATTAATATATGAAATATATAAAATAAGTAAAATATAATATAATATTAAAAATTGAATAAATTTGAAATTATTTTTGGAGCTGGTAGGAATCCGTCTTCTTATAAGTTGAAAAAATCTATTATTTTTATACTATATCTATTATTGATTATCTACACATCTGTAAAGAACCCTTAAAGTGTTTTAACATTTACCACAAGAAGAATTATTGAGTTAAAAAGGAATGCTGCTAGAATACCTTCATCTTCAACTAATTTCAATATCAGTATAAGTTATCAACTTAATTTAGTACGTCGTATTCCCTCCCCTGCCTCTTATTAATAATAATATCAATAAATACTTGAGGGATATTATTCCATTCTACAATTGCAGCCTCGAGTAGATCTGGAATATTTATGGAAGGATTTAGATGGAAGTAATCCTCCCATACGTGCTTAATTGGGTTCATACCTGGAGGAAGTGGAGGCCAACCTCTTCTCGTATTGGTTGTACAAAAGGACGAATTAAGATCTATGTAAATTTGTCCAGTCAATGTGAGAGGAACATCTACCAAAGCAGTTCTTCCTCCATACATGATTCCACCCCAAAGAATGATACTTCCGCCCGCATATGGAGACACTTTACAACGAGTCGTTGAACCCTTTTCTCTTCAGACTCCAATTCGACAGTCATCTCCCATCAAAACAAAAAAAACATTTAACCATTGAGACAAAAGCCAATTTTGATGAACATGGGCCCATTCCAATCTTGATGTTGAATAACTATGTACCCTTAAAGGTTTTCTGAATCGTAATCAACTAGCAACTATCCGTCTTCCGATGGTTGCATTCGAAATGAGGTGGTGCCATGTAGTCTGATAATGACTCCCAATGCTGGTAACAGTTATCCACCTATTTCTCATAATCATTTGGATTATATACCTGTCTTGGCTGGCATTTGTCACCCTTGGACGTACACTTCGAGGTCCAGTTTGTAAAGAATCCCTTTCATTGATTCGGTGAATGGTCCTCGTAGCCGTAGTATGATTAATTTGGCTATGTGACAAACCCTCCCCGTGTACAAGAATTATTCCTAAGTTAATTGATATCCCAGTATATTTATTATTTTTTAACTTCAATAAAATGTTTAGCAATACACAACTAAATGCCTCTTTAGGATAAAATGGTTTGAATTAACTTTAAACAAGTAAATTCATCAGTTACAGGGTGGCGCAACACCTTTGAAGCTGAGTTTAGTTTATTATCGTGTTTTCTCCCAGGAACGCACTGCAAATAGATTTCCAGGTCGAATTTTATACTCCGGTCACTACGTATATATGACGGTCCAAAATATTTTCTACCTGCCTTTTTGTCGGCAGTAATTTGATTACAGTACCTGTTCTTATTGTCTCTCTTTTGTGGCCGAAGAATTTGATCTGAACCGGTGAATAAAATCACACAAAGTCACGTACAGAATTTTGGAAATTCCTGTCGTTAATTTTATGCAACCTATAAAAGACCAAAAATGGAAAATCATTTCTTGTTTGACAGTCGTACAAGTCGCTTCCCTCACTGACCTACTTTAACGAATATATAGATATTCTTTGTGTGTTGTGGAAAGTGTTATTCAACAAATATGTGTTCGGATCTGACAGGGGTTATTAACTGTAAGTACTTGAGGAATTTAAATAGTAAAAATAAAAAAATATATTTACAATTTAATATAATCATTAATGTTTTATGGGCAAATTATAGTGTTTCTCATGGGAAAAAATAATGTTAAGGTTAAAATGAAAAGGCACATAATAAAAATACGCCATTGTTGCAACCGTTAAAATAGTTTAATAAATTCGATATGGTTTTTTTCTTAGAGCTGACGTAAACGATGACCTGGTTTATAAGGAATGTTGCTTTTGATAAAATTTCGTCGATCCCAAAATATTTTCACAAACATCAATTGAATACAGATAAACCAGCCTTGACAGTTTTATATCAATGAGTTGTTTATTTATAAACTTATTAAGTTGTGGTCAATTATTGGTTGCGTTTTAAACAAAAAAGAGACCACTAATTTCTTAAGACACAGACAGTTAATTAATCTGGAAAATTGGAAAATGCATACAATGCAAATTTCTAGATAGGAAAATTTTATTTCTAAAACAGTTTCTAATGAGTTTTTACTATAAAACAATTACTTCCCATGATGTTTAATTCTGTGAAATAATTACAACAAATAACCCAGAAATGAATGAAAATAAATTTTCTTTTGCTTTCTGGATACAAAACGAAAAGTTCAAAAGTCTATTTATAGAGTGTTTTTACTGTGAAAGAAATGCATCTAAATAATAAATTATTGTGACATCAACTTTGTTATTTTTCATGAAACACATTGTATATTTATATTTTTAAATTCTTTCTGAAATCTTATTTATACTACTCTTCGTAAATTTTCTAAATGAAATTAAAAAAAATCTTTATAAAGATATTATGCACAACTACGGGCCAAATTATTAATGTCTCTGCTGTGCATGATGTCTCTGTCAAGATTCAGACGGACGAAAGGTTTTTCGATGTGTATACTTCTTCTGATAATCCAAAAGTTACAGTTTAGTTACACAAAATCAAAATGTATATTTAATATTGTTGTTGTAAATTGGAAAGTTATTGAATTCATAAAAAAACATTTTTAATTCACATTTTTTGGAAACGAAATGTTATTTTTGTAAATATCAAGAGAAATATTTGGTTTCAGATAAAACGTAATAATGTAAGATTTTCAAACTTGAGTCATTATAAATAAACGTGAACATCCTTTAAATATACATGAACACATTTTTTTAAATTTCTTTCTTGACAATAAACGTGAATCATATACGGGGTGATTCACCTGACAAATTATTCATTATACGTTTATATAGAACCGAAAAAGATGTTGATTTGAAATTTTTATAACAATTCTAACTTTTCTAATTTATTTTGAACAAAGTTTAATTTCCGGTTTCGCTGGAAGTGACATCAACTTTGTTATTTTTCATGACACCCTGTATATTTACATCTTTAAATTTTATATGTAATTGTAAATGAAATCGAAATACCTCTATCTACACCCAATGCTTTTTGGGATATTAAATATTTTCGAAAAAATTTGACATTTTGATGGTTTAATTAAAATGTCTGTAAAACCAACAATTTTGATGCTGGAGGATTTATTATAAAATTTGACATTTTGATGGTTTAATTAAAATGTCTGTAAAATCAACAATTTTGATGCTGGAGGATTTATTTTTGGCAAACGCGTTAACCAGACACCATCCTAAAATGTGGCATTGTTGGTGCTAAATTTTATACAGGGTGTTCATTATTTACGTTTAATTTTTTGTATATTAAAACATCAATAACTGTTGTTTTCAATGGAAAATCATGAATATTTTAGCATTAATAAATTTAGTTTTAAAATACTTTTCCCCACTATTATCAGTATTTTAAAAATAAAATAGGTGGATAATGCTGTATAGCATATGTCAAAGATTTTGGAAGGAAAACGTAATGCATGTCTTTTATTAGTATACCGTCCTGGAGATTGATAATAAACATAAATAAACGTAATTTTGACCAAATAATTTTTCATCTGATAACTTGGTACAAGATAACAACCTCATATAAAAACTATGTAAAAATTGTCATCTAACTTAATCTTGCCATAAAGTTGATATGGATCAAAATCCCCAGTATCATTGGGCACTATACACTTTTCTTTTTTAAATGGAAAGGGAGCTCCAGACCCAGCAATATGCGATAATGCTAATTCTTTAGATTCCTGAATAAGTAAGGAAGAGTTCCAAAGTTTATTCGACTGAATTTTTACCATAAAACATGCTCTGATTGTACAAAGTTATTTTTAGATTTCTGGAACTCAACAAAAGTTTCATTTATACCAGTCGATTTCCTAAATTTAACGATTTTTTATTGCGTGAAAGTCCATAATAGAAGACAAATTACCCGTCTTATAACATGAACATCCAGGAAGAGTCGTAATTACAGTTTTTAGTGCATCCGTTGTAAACGTACCAAATTGGTACGTAAACATGCATCAAACTCGTAAATTTCCTTAAAAGATAATCTTAATAGTGGATAACCGCAAATATTAATTTCACTTACAATATTTACGAATATCTATTTTACCATATAGGAACGTATGTAATTTTGCTGCATTAAAATGCGTTTAATTAAATTTTAAAACGGGGACAATGGATGCAATGAAAACGGCGAACAATTGAAAATTAATAACGAAGGTTCGGTCTTTTAGCCTCAACCACTTTATGCAATGCGTTTGTTTCATTTAGAAATCGCCGTAAATATTTTTAAAGGTTATTGGTTCAAGGAACCTGGCCGTATCGAATTTTATAATTAAATAACGCCGTGATAAAGCGTACGAGAACCGATGTTTATTAAAAAAAAGTACCGTGCAATTAATTATCTCGAAAAACACGCGTGATATTTAAAGTTGGAGCATTTCGGTTTTCGTAAAATGCATATGTAATGGCTTTTACGTAAGGATCCGATAATGTTGATTGTAGTAATGGAAACGAGTGAATTACTGATTTTTTTTAAAGGTTTTTCGGGGTACCTTGGATAAAATTACGTTTTCGTTCATTATCTTAATTGTGCGGTTCTCGGAACGAGACGGTTTGCAGGACTGTCTCGGGACTTTTTTGTCAAATCTCGAGTCGGACGAGTGGATGGATTTTAATAAGGAAATTTTGTTTCAGATCTGGCAGCAATCAGGAGGCTACTGGATACGGAGAACACGGCGGGTACCTGTCCAAGTTGCGATATGCCGTTCGATAAAGGCAAAAAACGGAGACTCATCGATAACTGCGGTCATGAGCGATGTTACTCCTGTATGTTTACAAATGAAGCCTGCCCATTATGTTCCTTAAACAATTCCGCTTCGAAAACAGGTAAGGGAATTTGTTTTTGAATGTTTCGGTTTTGGTTGATTATAAATGGTGAGCTGGTCGATTTGGTCTGGTCTATTAAATTAATTTTATGGTCCGTTAAAAGTTATCTGTATGGGAACTATTGTCTTATAAGAAAAATAATAAAACGATGCCGAACTTGAACGAGATTATATGCTTTTGTAATTTAGTAAAAATATTTAAAATAAAAAGTGACCAAAATGTTCTGAATAATAGACCCTTAAAAACTGAAAATGACGAAAAAATACATATATATTTTTTAAGGTGGAAACAATTAATCTAAGGAAACTGTGAAAATAATTCAGAAGTTAAATATTTTTATTATATGTTTGTATTGGACAAATACGATAATCATTTATAACATAACAATGTTATTGATGTATGAAATTTGAGAATATTACACTATTAAAATTGGTGCCTTTACAGACATTTTAGTTACTTCAATATTTTTGGAAAAATATTAAAATAATTTAAAACATTGATTTTACAGTGGTGGAAAAAAGTATAAGATATTTATTTACTTGTTACAAATGTTACTGAATGTTTTCCCTAATCTGTTACAAATTTGAACAAATCTAATTTGCTGCAAAATCGATCCATTAATCACAGTGATCATTACAAGTTTTTACTTTTTTTAATAAACAATCAATATGATCTAGAAAAAAGTATGGAATGTTTTACTAATATTCATAATAACAATAACTCAAATATTTCAATATTTTATGGCTTCTATCACTGCTTGACATCTTTTAGGCATAGAATCCACCAGTCCTTGTAATATGTCAACAGGAATTTCTTACCACTACTCCTGTATGGTTTGAAGGAGTTTATGTTTATTTTTGATGTTTTCTGTTCAGATACGACGGTCCGATTCTTCCAATAACTTCCAATTTCTAAAAATATTCCTTTTTTCCACCACTGTAAGCATAAAATTTAAAAATCTAAAAAATATACAGTGTGTTCCATAAAAAAAAGTTATTGTTGTTGATGCACAAAACTAAATATAAATAACGATGACCCTGTATAACATTTTGAGAGTACTAACAATTACTTTTTATAGAATGGTCCTTATTTAACGTGCATGCCAAAAATGAGTTTGGCAGCATAACTTTTTTAATTAAACCTTTTGCCAATATTTTTGGAAAAATATTAAAATAATTCAAAACTATTGGTGTTTCAGGGGTGGAAAAAAGTACAGAATATTTATTTACTTCTTACAAATGCTACTTAATGTTTTCCCTAATGTATTACATATTTGAACAAATCTAATTTGCTGCAAAATCTATTCATTAATCACAGTGATCATTATATGCACAAGATTTTACTTTTTTTTTAATAAACAATCAATATGATCTAGAAAAAAGTATGGAATATTTTCTTAATATTCATAAAAAATTAGCAATAATTCAAATATTTCAACTTTGGCTTCTATCACTGCTTGACATCTTTTAGGCATAGAATCCATCATTCCCTGTAATGTGTCAACATGAATTTGTTGCCACTGTTCCTGTATGCTTTGAAGGAGTTCTTGCTTGTTTTTGATGTTTTTTGTTCTGACATTTCCAATAACTTACAATTTCTAAAATTATTCCTTTTTTCCACCACTGTAGGCATAAAATTTAAAAATCTAAAAGTATAGAGTGCTTTGTACAGAAAATAAAAAAGTATTGTTGTTTTAAGATACTCAAAATTAAATGTAAGTAACGATGACCCTGTATAATATTTTGAGAGTACTAACAATGACTTCTTACAGAATGGTCCTTGTTTAACGTGCATGTCAAAAATGAGTTTGGTAGTATAACTTATTTTAATTAGATCCTCTGTCAAAATTTTTGTAAAAAAGTTCATAACTAAATAAAAACTATTGGGTTTAAATAGTTGTCAAAAATTTTATTGAAAATAAATTTGAAAATAGTTCAAGTCAAATTATAATTGCTATAAAAAATTCAAAAAAGTTATTTTTTTTTTCCTTTTTCCATAATCATTTAATAAATAATTCAGAAAATCACCCTATATAGTACGTAAAGGACATATTAAAGATTTTGTAAGGAAGAAGTAATGCAATTTATTTTCCCATTTTAGAAATTGACAATAAAAGATTAATATTAATTAAATATTTTTTCCAAAAATCATCATAATCATATTACTGTGACAATGCGACCTCGAATAAAATTTTTCTACATTTTACCAAATAACTGAAAATACTCTCTGCCATTGTGTTTTTGTAATCTATTCTTTGGGAAGAATTTTAATTCTCTCTCATGTTGTAACTGACACAATTAATTAATCATTGGGTCGTGCGGGTAATACCACAATGACAATTGAGTAAAAAGCAAACCACACTAATAAACCAATATCTGAAGAAGTGTTCCACTTCCTCAACCTGTCACTTAAATGTTAAACGTCACAAGTCGAAATCGCTGTAAGCCACTAGAAGGAACAACGTTGGAAACGCTCAAAAGTGGCTTATTAAATTTGTCAGTGGGCCCGGGTATTAATCATCATTACGGCGTATTATTCACACGTGCACTTTTTTGCGCCGGCCCGAAACTTAATTCGAACGGCGAGTGACTTTTTATTTACTTTAATTTCGACATAATTCCGTTGTTGATTGCTTTTCGGTGGCGTGGCTGCGTTGTACCCCGAAAATCCGGTCCCCGTGACTCGGCGATTCGTTCGGCGTTTTCACCGCCGTGATCGACGGATGCAACGGATCACAAAGCTGTTCAATTAACCCATTAACGGTCGCACGAGAAAAAAATTATGTCTTTTATATCATTTCATGTGATACTTTTCACGGCGTTCTATAAATAAATGTGCGGAAATGGGCGATATTTATTTCACGTCGTATTGATATTAAAGATAAATAACTGATATTCAGTCAGTGATGCGATGCACTGTTACATAAGACGTGAGACGTGAGAGTTCAACAACCTATTAATAATAAATTAAGATTATTTATATAAGCCATTAGTATAATAGTTTATTGCGAAAATACAGTTCGTAAGTGCACACATGTCTAATTGAGGAAAAGATAAAATATACTAAAATTAAATTTAATTATCGTTAATAATATTAATAAGTCTGACGTTATTTAAATTCCATTTAATTGTTGTCGTGTCAACATTTGGTAAAATGTATAGTCACAAATTCAAAGTTATCTCTTTGTTAACGGTTCAAGTAGTTTTAACTAAAGTGGTCATAATTTTTTTTCTCAAGTGTGTGGTGGATGTAACGGCCACGTAGGAGTAGGTCTTAAATAACTTTTTAAGTAGTTGACTTCCGTGCTGCTTCTACCACTTTAATTAAACTCAATAATGTTAATATATTGCGGAAAATGACAATTGTGACGACCATAAATATTTTTCTAAATTCTTGACTGATCATCAATATTTAAATAATAACTAAAAATGAATGGGTGAAAATGTATTTTTGACAAATTATTATTTTATTGATAATAAGTAGTATATAAAGTGAACCTTACATTACATATTACTGTTTAATATACAGGGCGACTTATATAAATTATACATTAGAAGTCAACTGATTACGGAAAAAAGTATTGATTTGAAATTTTTATAGCAATTGTAACTTAACTGGAACTACTTTTCTTATTTATTTTAAATAAAATTTCATTTCCGGTTTCGTTTCTTTCGATACCACATTCTATAAAATCTAAAAAATCTAAAAAATCTATAAAATCTATAAAATCTATAAAATCTATAAAATCTATAAAATCTATAAAATCTATAAAATTTATAGAATTTATAAAATCTATTAAATCTATAAAATTTATAAAATTTATACAATCTATAAAATCTATAAAAACTATAAAATCTATAAAATCTATAAATTCTATAAAATCGATAAAATCTATAATTAGCATAATTAAATTTACAATAATTATATAAACAAATAAATTTTTATTCACATGTTACTGAATTTATACAAATATTCTGAGTCAATAATATTGCTTTAGTAGAAATGTCAGTTCACCTTAAACATTTAAAACTTTATGTCTCGATTTTGCAAAAGGTACATTAAATTATCTTTGTGTCTTCAATATAGACCGTAATTAATGAATTAATGGGTTTTAGTATTTGTAATAAACCATTGTTTTCATTTTATTACTTCCTTGATATCATTTTTTTCTTGTTAACTTGTAATAACTTCTCAATTTTGTTTCAAAGGCTGAAACGTCATTGACTTTATGATTATCTTCATCATATTAATTAAATCTAACTAATTTTAACTAATTTAAAGTGGATAATTAGATAAAACAATCTAGATGACCATGACAAATTACCTCATTGCCAGTTGAAATATATACAACTAAAAAAAGTTGTCCATGGAAATAAATTACAAACACATTTAAAATATTTTAATTATAATAGTTCTGACGAATTACACACGTCTGGAATTGAAAAAATCAAGAGATGCTCAAAAATAAAGGTAGTTTATTGACGAGATAAGTATTCTTTTTTTAGAATGAGTCGTCCATTAATAAGCAAAAATCTACAACGCGTGAGTTAAAAGGAAACCGAGGAACATCCGTCACTCACACGAAATATTATCAGCATTCAATCGACATATCGCATTACGGATCCTTTCAAGCGTTTTTGTATCGAGTTCTCAGCGCGCCACCAAAACTCAATTACCACCTGATTCAATTATTCGTCCGGGCCAAAAAGGAGAGACTATCTAATCGGGCTAGTTATTTACGAGTGTGTCCGTCCATCAATCTTATATCCAATACATTAAGGTTGTTTTATTGAAGATATCGAAGGAATTAGGTCAAAATCTCACTAGATCATGTAAATAAATTAATACATAGATTATTAGATGACATTTAAAAGTAATAAGAGACCTAGAAAAGCGGAGTAACAAAGTAATTTTAATATAATTTAAAACGGCGCGTAATCTGTGTAATTTATTATGTTAAAATCACAACAAATCACATCTGTGACAGCCATAAAGATTTTTAATTCACCCATCAATATGATGGCGAAATGTACATGTCCGTGAATTAATATGCACCGCTTTCTTTTCGGGTCACTTCCATACATCATGTTTGCTTTTGGGCGGCAATTATCAATGATTACGGTCAATTTTGCGATCGATAAACAAAGATTGTGAGCGTTAAGTAACATTGTGTTTCGTTTTCAGATGGTCCGACCGTTAAGAATTCAAATTACATGGGTCTGCGGGGCTCCGAGATCACACTTTATGGGGAAACGCAGGCACCGCCACCGTCGCAAATACAACAGGAGAAGGTCGGAAAAATCAGACCCGAAGCGATAATCAGGAATGGAAACGTTATAATCAAGGTAACACCTCGGAACGATTAAAATCGTATTAGTTAAAATGTTACAGCACCGCCAACACATATTTGCTGTTCGATTTACACCGTCGTGATCTACCAAAATCCTTTATCAAATCGACATCATTTCCGAGAAGATAAAACACTTAGCCACTTTTTTGTCAGATTGATAACAATGATGTGGGCTTGGCGCCAGACTTCATCCATTCATTGGCAGCTCAATTGTGTCAAGTAACTCAACTAACTGCCTACAGAGATCATCTTTTAAACGAGCCACATTTGCAATCAGCTCTGTCTTTGAAAGAATGCATTTCGAATCCAGACGTAGCTTTAACAAGAGGAATTCTGTAGCCCCTGACGAGTTTACGAAGAGTTGGAAAAATCGGCAACTTAAACTGTGTTATACTGGTTGACGGACTTTGCGAAGCCGAATGTCAAGACCGGATCACGGTGACACTATCACAACATTCCTTGTTAAGCACATGCCCAATTTTCCCTCGTGGTTGAAAATTGTTGCTACTGTTGACTCAATTGCAAGAAATCACGAAACAGTTGCCTTATACTAGAGTGTCTTTGGTCAACGTCGTGAGTAACGAGAATATCAATAAAGATGTTCTTGTCCTTCTATTCAAAACAACATAACTATCACAAATTCGGGAAAGGTGGAAAGCTAGAGAGAGAGTTTCTAATCACAAATTTTCACAACACTTATTAAGCTTAAGTCAAGGTTCATTTTTATTTGCGAAACTAACTTTAGATCTTCTGGAAAGAGGACAATTAGTAGCCAAATCAGCAGGTTAGAAAGTTCTGCCTGTAACTCTTGCCCAAATATATTTATTACATTTCAATCTAAGATTTCCAACAATCAGATCGTTCGAAAAAGTTACCCACATCTTGAGCGTCTGTCTTACAGCTTTACACCCTTTAACTCTTCTATAAATTTATTACTCAGTCAATTCGTTATTGGTTGACAATTTTTTGCCCTGGAAAGAAGTTTTGCAGAAATTCTGGAGCCTAAATTCTATCTGTAACTTTTGCCCAAATATATTTATATATACTATATACAATCTAAGATTTCCAATAACAGGAAGTGGTTGGAAAAATCACCACCCCAAAGCTACAATCAGAAATGGAAACATTATAATATAGGTAACACCTCGAAACGATTAAAATCGTATTAGTTGAAATGTTACAGCACCGCCAATAAATACATATTTGCAGTTCGATTTACACTTCACCGTCCACTAATTTATATCGACACACCTTGTTCGTTTAACTACCGTTTGCAACTTTCATTCACAAAATTCAATTTACATAACTAAATACGATCCTTGTGTTAATTACTTTTCTAAATCACTGTTCGTGTCGTAAATTTCAACATTGCATGTCGTGCCAATTAAAAATGCATTCTCCACTGTAACAACTGTGTTGATGATGTTTCTACAGGATATTGTTATGAAACAATATACAGAAAATATATGTTGGCGCCAGACCAAAGATTAAAATATATTATTAGCAATTCTTAAGGTCACCAGTAATCGCGGAAAAATGTTTTATTAGAAGAAAGCGATAGCACGTCCATATGTATAACGAATCTATTTTAAAACCTCAATAGACAATATAAAAACAAAACAAACAGTGCAATATTCCATTAATTAATTAATAACAATATACAATAATGCGAGAGTGTTGCAACTTTTGCGTCGAAAACATCCTTGAACTGTTTTTATTGTATTGTTGCAGAGCCGGCAGGATTTGTCGTCGACGGAATTCGGACACCCGGAGAAACTTCCGAAAACGAGACCGAGCAACCCGCGCATTAAACTGGACCAAGGCGCGATGACTCAAAGCTGTCCGACGCCACCGCAACTGCGAAAGAAGTTCTTTCTCAGTCCGAAGGCCTTGCGGAGTCCGTTCTCCGGCAGGAACCGACAGCCGTCCAACGATTCAGCACTTTCAGGTAGTTTTTTTTATCTTTCGTTTCGAAGGAAGGTTCATAGGTGAAAATTTCGCGGGCGTCACGTGGGTAAATATCCGCTCTGGATGTGGGTACTGACGCGACAATTCCGTGGGCCGCGCAAAAATCTTAGACTACATACCCGAGCGGTCGTTGAGAGAGAAAAAAACACTTGTATCCGTGGTGTCGCTTGTAAATTACACTCATCCCGGTCACGATGCAGACGCATAATTCTTGCTGAAATATTGATAATTTTACACGACCCTAGAGTTAGCAAAACACTTACAATAAAATAACATTTTTTATATAACATAGTATTAACTGAAATTGATTTCAAAAGATATTTTTTATATAATGCTAATAATGCCATAAATAAAATTCACATATACAATATATACTTTTAATTAATCAACTTAGATACATGGAATAATCAAAGAAACATACTCACATTCTTCTTGAGTCATTTAATGACTTTAGCACCACCTGGATTATCTAATTGTTAAAAAAATTTTTGAATAACATATCAATGAGAAACGTTTAAACCATTACAGCAATAATGACATCTTCTGCAACATCGACAGAAGGTCGCCATTGGCCGAGCGTCGTCCTTGGAAAAATCCGTTCCTTGTGGAACGCGGGAACAAGCAGTGCTGGAGCCGGTCTAAATCAACTTATTTCAGGCACGACAATTTTGTTGTTGTTTGTCTTGTTTTGCCC
The DNA here is from genome assembly GCF_024364675.1 of Aethina tumida. NCBI lineage: Eukaryota > Metazoa > Arthropoda > Insecta > Coleoptera > Nitidulidae > Aethina > Aethina tumida. The sequence continues at coordinate 12,330,524 of NC_065437.1, read as the reverse complement.
AGTTTTTTTTGGCATGGTTGTTTTTAATTGCACATTAACCACCTACACATTTATTTAGTACATTTAATCACTTAATGCATTGTTTGCAGTGTGCACCCCCCATATGGTACAAATTTAACATAAATCAAATGTTTTTGCAGATGATGAAACGAACGTGAAACCGGCGACCAAAAAATCGGACGATATGTACATGCGTCTTGGATTGCTTCTCGGCGATGGTGCTCGAAGGTCCAAACGCAACCAGAACAAGAACAGTCACGAATCTTGCTCATCGTTGGCAAGCTACGAGGCTGCCACCATGATGTCGTCCAACACCAGTCCCGTTTCGACACTGACAGGCAGTTCGGAGGACCAGCACCGCAACAACCCCAGTTCGGACAGCGTGGCCTCCCTCATGTCCATGTCCATGTCCGGACAGAGCAACTGCAGCTCAAGCCCCGTCAGTCGAAGGCACAGTGTCACCAGTAAGTTTTTAAAGTATGTTGGAAATTGGTTTTAGTTAACTTATCTCTTTGTAGCCTCCCAACCTGGTCATGTAGAGGATCTCAGTATGTTTAAGAATAGGAAGACTTGTATAAGAAGGTCGGCGCGCACTGGAACCATCAAGGGCCCTATCGATCCAAAAATACGTTTCGCCCAATATAGAACCCCGCAATTGACTCTCAAGCCTTTGTTCTTTGAAGTGCCGTCTCAGGAAACTGAACCTTTGTTCGTTGGAAGACATTGGCTTATTAAAGAAATTGAAGACATAGTTGGTAAGAACAATAATACGAAATATAAAATACAAAATATAACTAATTGTTATTGTTTAAGGTTCTTCGAGTCCTGGAGTTTTACTAACTGGTAATCCGGGCACCGGAAAAACTGCCTTAATCCTTCAGCTCGTAGAGTACAGTTGTTTTGGACGAAAAAAGGAGCCGATCTACCAAACTCCCAGTTTATCTGGCCTTAATTCCCCCGAACGGTCGAGAAGTCCTCAAAGTTTCTATTATCAAATCGACATCATTTCCGAGAAGATTAAACACTTAGCCAGTTGTGTGGTAGCCTATCATTTTTGTCAAGCTGATAACAATAATACGTGTTTGGTGCCGGACTTCATCCATTCATTGGCAGCTCAATTGTGTCAAGCACCTCAACTAATTGCCTACAGAGATCATCTTTTAAACGAGCCACATTTGCAATCAGCTTTGTCTTTGAAGGAATGCATTGCGAATCCAGACGTAGCTTTAACAAGAGGAATTCTGGAGCCTCTGGCGAGTTTAAGAAGGGTTGGAAAAATCGACAACTTAAATTGTGTTATACTGGTTGACGGACTTTGCGAAGCCGAATATCACAGACCGGATCACGGTGACACTATCACAACATTCCTTGTCAAGCACATGCCCAATTTTCCGTCGTGGTTGAAGATTGTTGCTACTGTTAGGACTCAACTGCAAGAAATCACGAAACAATTGCCTTATACTAGAGTGTCTTTGGACAACGTCGTGAGTAACGAGAATATCAATAAGGATGTTCTTGCGTACATAAACTTCAGAGTGCAAAACAGTCCTTCTATTCAAAACAACATAACTATCACAAATTCGGGAAAGGTGGAAAGCTGTAGTGTTTCCAATCACAAGTTTTCGCAACACTTACTAAGCTTAAGTCAAGGTTCATTCTTATTTGCGAAACTAACTTTAGATCTTCTGGAAAGAGGACAATTAGTAGCCAAATCATCAGGTTACAAAGTTCTGCCTGTAACTCTTGCCCAAATATATTTATTACATTTCAATCTAAGATTCCCAACAATCAGATCGTTCGAAAAAGTTACCCACATCTTGAGCGTCTGTCTTACAGCTTTATACCCTCTAACTCTTCTAGAAATTTATTACTCAGTCAATTCGTTATTGGTTGACAATTTTTTGCCCTGGAAAGAATTTTTACAAAGATTCAAACTCCTGTCGGGCTTTCTCGTGAAACGCCTCGACGACACATACATGTTCTTCCATCCTTCATTCAGAGAGTGGTTGATCCGCCGCGACGACAACGAAGCCACGAAATTCCTGTGCGACCTCCGATCCGGCCACGCCGGTATCGCCTTCAGACTTAGCAGAGTCCAAGCACCACTAGACCCGGAAAAAACTCTGGAACTCGGCCACCACATCCTGAAAGCTCACGTGTACAGGAACATGTCCATCCCCAACATCAGCTCACGCGACTTGCAAGCCACGTGGATTGCTGAGAGTTCAGACAACATATCTGCCGCATTATGCAACTTGAGAAACATGTACAGTCCAAACGTCAAAGTATCAAGGTTGTTGTTACTGGCGGGTGCTTCACCGAATTACATAACGGACTTCTTGGGCAACGCCCCCGTTCTATGTATGTATTCACACGAGGGAATCGTGCCAATGGTCTCGCTTCTTTTGGAGTTTGGAGCCGATGTTGAGCTGACCAATAGTCAAGGTTGCACCGCTCTCTCTTTAGCCTCCTCCAAAGGACATTGTGATGTGGTGAGGCAGCTAATCGCAGCGGGGGCAAGTCCAGGTCACGCCGACACAGGCGGATACTGCCCATTAATACACGCAGCCAGAAACGGCTGCTTGAACGTCGTGGGATATTTATTAGCTTGCGACTGGGTGATAAAGAACCCGGAGGACGTGGAACTCGCAGAAGCCGCCCAACAAGCATTAATTGCGGCGGCTGGACAAGGCCACGTGGATATCGTCGAATATTTACTAGATATGGCGGAAATCAACGCCGATTTGCCGGACACAATTACAGGAGAAACTGCTTTGACAATAGCCGCAGCTAACGGTTGCCATGCGGTTTGCTCGGCTTTGATCAATAGAGGAGCGAGTTTATCGGTGGTGAATAAAAAGGAAATGGCGGCTCTACATTTGGCAGTTAAGGAAGGACACTGGGCGGTTGCAGAAAGACTTATTCAGAACCATGCTGCCATTGAACAACCAGATAACTCTGGAAGGTCTCCTTTAATGTTGGCTGCTGCTGAAGGCCACGTTGGGCTGATCGAACTATTACTTGATAGAGGAGCTGACTTGAACAAAGAAGACCGTGAGGGACTTACTGCTTTGTGCTGGGCGTGCTTAAGAGGAAAGATGCAAGCTGCTCAAACTTTGCTAGAAAGAGGTTCAAACATAAGTCATACTGACAAAACAGGAAGAACACCTTTAGATCTGGCGGCGTTTCAAGGTAATCCATCGTTGGTGCAGTTTTTACTAGACAGAGGAGCTGTCATAGAGCACGTGGATGTAAACGGCATGCGACCGTTGGATAGAGCAATTGCTTGCAGGAACATTCAGGTAGTGCAGTGTTTTCTGAAGAAAGGAGCGAAATTAGGACCGGCTACATGGGCTATGGCTGCAGGCAAACCGGAAATTATGTAAATATGTTTTGTCGTTACCATGTTACGATTATTAATCAAATTATTTCAGGCTTATACTTCTCAATAAACTTCTGGAAGATGGAAACATTTTATACAGAAAAAGTCGATTGAGAGAGGCGGCCCATAGGTACCAATACGCTCTGAAGAAGTTCCCCACAGACGATCAAGGAGAACACAATAAACCTTTCCATCAATTACAAGTCAACTTCCTACTTAACTACTCCCGGTGTAAAAGAAAACTCAACGTAAGTGCCGCATAATAATGCACAAAATTAAATATTAAAAACAATTTTGATCCTTACAGGAATTCGAAGAGGCAGTGGAACTAGCTAACGAAGTCTTAGAAATGAAGCCGGACTCGTACGAAGCGTATTACGCAAGGGCGAAGGCGCGATTAGACTTGAAGCTCTACGAACTGGCGTTGACGGACGTGAAGGATGCGATGCGACTGTCACCACCGCAAAACATGGAGGTCCGAAAAGTTCTGGCTTACCTGCAGGAGGACATATCGAATAGAATGTGCACGAAAAATCCGAAAATAGGCATGAACCGAGATTATGCCGTCTCAGTTGATACTTTATTGGAATAAATTTTAATCCGAACAACAACAAAAAATTTTACTCAGTGCCTTTTATGTGCATTATTTGGAAGACTGATTTATATTTCAAAATTATAAATAAATTTTTGTGAATATATAGGATATAGATACCGCTTTGTATATAATTTAAATTAATTTATTTTTGACTGTTGACAGATTTTGGGTTTCTTATCATTCCCAGGGATGACTATCCTGTTTGTTTGTTATTTATTTAAATAGCATGTACTATTTTTTAATATGTTTTTAACGCAGTTTTTATAGTCACATTGTCTTGAATTCTGTTTTATGCAGCGGTGGTAGATTTTATTATGCTTTAAAATCTTTATACAATAAGGTAACAACAAGGGCTATTTTATGCCATAAAATTATTACCTTATTTTCCTGAAACCGACTTTATTAGTGTTGTTTTTTTTTTGTTATATATTTATTTTGAGATATCAATGTTAAATCAATTTATTTAATTTACTTACGTCGCAATATTGTATTTGTATGTAATACAAAGGTTGTCAAAATTTCTTGCCAAGCATGTAAAAATTATACTAGTTTAATCCAGTATCTAAAATTTTGGCAGTGCAACTGTTTTTTTTTGTGTGAAATATTTATATGTATTTAATATAAAGGTGCTATAATAAAATTGTATCAACTATTTAAATGAACTGAATACTTAATAAAGCAAATAGTAAGAAAATTATAGTTTTTCTTTCCATATTAAAAAATATACATTGTTCCAAAAATTAAAACATTTAATTGCTGTCCTCCATCTAATATATTCAGTTTCCCTTCTAAGAATACGAATTGCTGTTCAATAATCTTATTGATTAAACACTGGGTGCAAAGCGAGACACTGGTTCAAACTGATTCACGTGTACGCGTGCCCACCGCAAAATTCCTGTTGTGGAAATAAACCGAGAAATTGAATCACTGATAACGCACGAGATAAACACATGTATATTATTACTTGAATCCTCTTATATAACTGTATTTTTCCCCTCCACAACGTAAGTTTATTTCAATTTGGCGCCCATCACAATATTTATATTACGATTTAGCTTTGACAGTAGCTAGGGTTTTATTTCATAGTTTTTGAACAGGGTAGTCCATGAATTGTGACAACCAATTCCAGATTATGAATGAAATGATCATGCGAAAACCTGTGTGGTTTTTAAAATACACTACAAAACGCGATAAACGCGTGCGCCTTGACGTCAACGACGCGCAGTATTTATTGAATGAATGGGTCGAAACGGTCGACACTCGCGCGTTCGCCCCAGCTGTTCAGACCAGTAACCCACTGCTTCTGCTCTAGTTTACTCGCCGCTAAAATGAAGTACAAACAAGTTACACACGTTATATTCGACATGGATGGTCTGTTAATAGGTAAGTAGACGCAATTTCACGCAACTCCCGATAATTCAACTGATAACTTTTAAGAATCTGAATCCATCTACGACAAAATCGTGTCGGACATTGCGGCACAGTACGGCAAGACCTACACCAAAGATGCCAAGCTGAAGGTCCTGGGAACCCCGGAGAGAGACACGGCAAAAATAGTCGTCAGGGAACTCGAACTGCCGATCAGCGAGGACGAGTTCCTCAAAGTGTACAAGAAGAAAGTGCAAGGGGAACTGCAACACCCACCGTTGATGCCCGGCGCCAAAGAACTGGTCCAGAGTCTGCACAAACTGAACATTCCGATCGCCGTCGCGACGTCCTCCTCCGAGGACGCGATGCTGATGAAGACCAAGAACCATCAGGACGTCTTCAAGTTGTTCCATCACATCGTGTGCGGCAGCACGGATCCGGAAGTTAAACATGGCAAGCCAGCGCCGGATATTTTCCTAGTGTGCGCCTCCCGGTTTCCGGACAAGCCCTCACCTGATCAGGTTAGTGACACATTTTCGATTTTCAGCGGTGCGCGGCGATGTGTTAAGGGGCAAAAGGTGACCGTCATTTTTACAGGACCTTCACAAGGACATGTCACGGTCATTTTCTTTAGTTTATCGGCTGGAGGTTTTCGTGCTCTAGGTCATTTATTTTCGGAAAGAACAAAGAAAATATGATGAAATCGACGATAATATTAAATATCAAATTATTATTTTTTTTTAAATAATCCCATTATTTCACATAAAGAATTAAGATAAATATATGACAAATTTTAATTTAATTTTTTATGACCTAGAGTAAATGAAATATGATGAAATCGGTTGATTATGTATAATATAAAAATTGTTTGATTAATATCAAAATTATGAGAAATATTAATTAATTTTTTAATATTTTTAAATTATTTATGTATTTAATCCTTAATTGGATCGTTTTCTATACATCATTATATTAATTTCTTCAAAATATAATACAAGTTTACAATAATCTTATCATAAATATTTAAATATTATAAATATAAACATGTAAAATTAATCTGTAGATATAAATATTGGTAGTTTTACATTTAATTTTCACGCAACATACATTACAAATTGAGATGCGGTCACGTTTTTTCCACCATAGCAAATGTATTGAATACTTGTCATAGATAAAATAGATAACTTAATAATTGATTTGTTACACTAGACCAACTTATGGAATACAAATATCCAATAGTAACCGAAACAATATAGTTGAATAAAATTACACAATAATGTATGTTTGCCAATACTACAAGACCAAATGGAAAATAAATTTCCAAATTGATTCATGACGTTCATTCATTCAATCATATTTTTCCTGTTGAATTGTAACAGTTTCATTATGCCAATTGAAAGAGTGGTTATTTACTGTTCACAATGCACGTGTAAACAAATTATCTCAATGCTAAATACAGATTGTTTAATATCAACAAATATTGTCGTAATTGTTTTTAGGGGGGAATTAATTTGGTGCAGTCAAATCTAGACCGCATTAGAACGATTGGAATGCTTTCCAAGGATATGTATCTGAAAAAAAAACATTGGGTGGGATCGTGACCGTATAAATCAGGTGTAGTGCCAAGGACTTTTCCATTGATCCGAGGGATTGCCACAGGACTGCGGCGTCTGAAACGATTAACTACGAATTACTCATGACTAGTAATCAACCGAAAATAAATTTTGAAAATTGCCCTCACACGTGGCCCAAGTTATCATTGAAAAACTTCAATAATTGCCCTTCTGTATTAATTTTTGGTATAAATAGATCAAGTTTATAATTAGTTTTTCTACCAAGGACAATGTTTTACGGAAACTTATACATGTGGCAAACATTGGCAGTTCATCAAAACATCTCTCGAACGAACTCGAATAAATATGATTACATGTTGTACTGTGGAAAATTATTTTTGGTACTATTTGTATAAAAATTTACGTTAATAAATTCGTGACGTTTACGTTTATTTTACTAAGAACTAATCCCCGTGATTATTTTTCATGGAATACTATAAAATAAATATTAACTGATATATCATTCTCGTTTAAAAATAAAATCACTCGTGTAAAAAGAAATTTAACATTATTTATTCTTGTTTCAGTGTATAGTATTTGAAGATGCCCCGAACGGCATTCACGGTGCGATATCAGCTGGAATGCAGGCGATTATGGTGCCTGCTCCAGATATTCCGGAGGAATTGAGAAAACAGGCGACACAGGTGCTGAAATCGCTGAAAGAATTCAATCCGGAACTGTACGGTTTACCGAAATTCGAGTGACTGGAGCTGTCTACTTAAAAAGTGACGCTCTTAGAGCCAGTATTAATGTATTTATTTTTTACGGTGTTATGTAATATATGTAAATTATTTTTCTGAAGCAAATTTTTAGAGGTATTTTAATATATGTTCACTTAATAAATGTTAAATAGTTATTTTTAAAGTGGCGTGGTTTTACTACCTCCCGGTGATTCACTATTCCGAAAATCGACTATTAATAATTACGTATACAAAGTTTACTATCATTTAACAATTGTGTGACTCTCGCGTGATCCTTTAGGTGTAATTAGAACATGCGGCTTTGGATGTCAGTCTTAATAATACTTTTTTTATCATTTTTAATTCAAGAAACTTACTACGTCTATTGTATCCTGAGAGCAGAATTTTTGTTCGTTACATAACATGCTAATTAAGCAAATATCTATTTTGCAGACATACATTATAAATGCTTAGCTAAACAGTATCACAATCAGTAGGAAATTATCGGTTAATGTTGCCCAATTAAAATGCATTAACAGTTTATCTGACGTACAGTTTTTAATTAATTAACTTAATATTGATATAATATATAATTTTATGAATTTATATAAAAATTAAATTGTCTTTTTATTAAAGGAGGTCATTACCTAAATATCTAATTAGTAGTTACAAGTGAACAAACATGTTTAACATTAAACAAAGAAAAAACTTATTAAACATGTCATTACCACATGTTGAATTCCAATTTGCTATCATTAGATGATTAGAGGCTTTTTTAAATAGCTTTTCACATGAAATCGTGCATTAAGTGGTAAAAATTATAGTCTAATTATTATTATAACATAGTGCAGTACTTGTTTAAAATTGTTCATTTTTATTAACCTTGTGTACTTCTAATTAATTGTTCACTAATCTTGAAACTTTAGGGGTATGTAATAAATTTGAAGAAAACATCATTAATATTTTAAAATTTTAAAATTTAATATTTATTAAATTAAATCATTTAAAATATTAAATTTTTAGTATTTATATAAAATATTTGAATAATTAAAACATCATTTAAAACAATTCATATATAATTTACACAAAAATACATCAACTTTGTAATAAGTACATATACTGAACAAGTATTTTAATCTTCTTTCTTAGGAATATAATACAACGAATCCAAATAAAAACGGGTAAAATCACCTACGATACTACGATCGGGTATACTTTGTGCCATACCGTACAACGCAACCTTAAACAATCCAAAATTAATATCTTTTATAATTATCACACATATTCGAAAGGTATACCTTTCCCTCAGCAGGTATATTTGGCTGTTTCATAATCTCTTCAACAGACTTTTTGACGTCGTTTAAGAATTTTTCGGCAACAGCTTGAGTGTGCATGGTTGTCAAACAAATATGAATGCTAAAAAAGGATTTGTTCTAGGAAATTATATAACTGGTCACCATTAACTTACGCAGAGGGGAACTGGAGGACGTTCAAATTCCATCCAAGTTCGTTTAGGGCCGACGACAGTCTGTAAATTTCAAAGTCGTTCGAACCAATTGCGATGACACTCGTCACAGGTTGGCCAAAAATAAATATACCTTTAATCCTTCTCAGCCTACAACTCGATTATTAGTACTTATCAAAATTTTCAAGCAGAAACTTGCCCCTTTTCAACGTATTTGGTGTTAAACACAACATCTCTGGTAGCCTTAACGTATCCCTCCTTACCGAAATAAAGAAGAGATGCCCAACAAACGGCAATATTTCCTCCAGCTCTCGACCCACTAACGGTCGGCGATCCATAAACACCGCCAGGCCAATCGGTGGTCACCGTGTACTGATGATGGCGATATCTGCGAAAATTACTCCATTAAATTACGAAAATAAACCGCCGCAACGTTTACTTCTTCTCCCTGTAGAGCACCAACGAAGTTCCTTTGGGGGCATAACCGTATTTGTGGGTGTCGGCCGAAATACTGGTCACACCCGGCAACCGGAAGTCACATAGGGGAATGGGAAAGCCAGCATCCTCCATGAAACATGTCAAAAACCCACCCAGGCACGAGTCCACGTGCACGGGAACGTCGTACTTCAGCCCCAACTCCGAAATCGCTTGAATATCGTCCATGGTACCGTAGGGGAAGTTCGGCGCGGAACCGGCAAGCTACAAAATCCGTATTTAACTGGCTTACACAATGCGGAAGTGGGTGTCAATTACTAAAACGGTGTTAGAGGTGATGGCCCTTTTCATCGCTTTGATGTCGACTTGGAGGGTATTTGGGTCAACTGGGATAGATTTGATCCTCAATCCTAAGTATTGGGCTGCTTTATCGAAGGCGCAGTGAATGGTGGTAGGTACCACGATTTCCGGCCGTTTTATACCTTTCACTTCCCGTCCGTAATCCCGGAAAGCTTTGCATGCCATCATTATCGATTCTGTGCCACCGCTGGTCATCTAAAATTAATTATTTGAGAACGTTTTCATTAATTATTGGCGTTTTTACCGTGCCGCAAGAGTTTTCGTCGCCGTGAAACAAATTGCACGCGATACGAACGATTTCCGCTTCCAGTTTGCATAAACCGGGGAACAAATCGGGATGAAGGGGGTTCGTGTATGAAGTTTGCCCGTAAACATCGGCGATTAGTGAAATCAGTTCTTCATTGTAACAGTAAACTGAACCTGAGGCCATGCCATTCTTCCAATCATAATTACCTGATAATTATAAAAAACACGAATTGTGTTATTTATAATTGAGACAAACAGTTGTTTGTTAAAGAAAAACATGATTTTAGTACATAGATTAGATAAACTAAGAGATACATTATCTATTCATTTTGTATTTATTTATGTCTTAGTAAGATTTACTGATGTAATATCTGATATTTTTAGAAAGTTAAGTTCCAAAATATCAAGTTTTAAAGATTTTAACAATCAAGTCGGTTTATTGTGATGAGTTGCAATTATCATAATGTGGGAATTCTACTTACTTAAATTTAAGTTTTTCTTTAAGACCTCCAATATTTCATTTTTTTTCAGTCCACTTAATGGTAAATCACAAATATAAGGTAAGTCTTTGGTCCTTTTTTGCACATCTGATTCGAATGAATCAGCTAGTGTTTTCAGTTCCGAATCAATCTTATCCCTAATGGCAGGAATGTATCTTAAAATTTTAAACCCAGCTTTCTTTGCTCTTTTTACAATGCCTACAATTATAAATTAAAAATAATGTTCATTGCACATTCAAAAACTTACATTCATCTTGGAAAATAAATTCGTATAGCCAAACAGTCAAAAGTACACTTGAGGTAGTTATGGTTACAATTTGCCATGGTTCTTTATTAGCAAATGCACTGTTTAAATTTGATTTAACAGAAATCAAAGGTAATTTTAACAAGTCCATTTTGATGAGTTAAAGGTGACGCCGGTTAATAGCGACTTTGAACAACAAAACCGATAAGATTCACATAAGATAATTCCTACGTTCGTTTAATCAAATTTAGCACAACCCATCTGATAAAGGCAAAATGAATAACATAACCTCGAACTTTAGTCTTTATTGTTGTTTATCGATCACGAACAAAGGAGCAGTAGATGATCGATTTCGTTCATTTATATGTTTTATTATGATTCAATTTCAGACGTGGCAATCGATAGTTTTGTATAGTTTTATTTATTATTGTTAATAATAAAGTAGGGGTGGATGTTTCTTCCTTAATTTAGCCAACCAGCATTACATTTAACCTAATGCTTTTAAAAATGTAAAAAACATTTGAACTACCACAATTTAAATCTACTTCATTACAATACAGAATCTGTATTACAGATCAATCTCAGTTTCTCTCAAATCAACAGATAGTTGAACCTATACCTGTGCTACTTAAACATTTAAATGTATATAAACATTAAAAATTCGTTAAAAATACAATAACAGTGCTTTAAATGGTTGACAAACACTCTTCCTCTAACATAACCTAATATGAACCTATTTTACGCGATTCTCACAGTCCAGTTATCAAATTTTGCCACCTGTTTTGAGTTCGGCTCTGTATGGAACAACTTAAAACACACCGCGTCTTGCAAAGTGTTAGGGACCTGTTGCAACGAGTATTATATACCCCAAGACTTCGACGGTCTCAGATATTCGTTAAAAACGAGAGTTTACGGTCAGCCACTAGTCGAAGAGGCGGTTGATGCTTTGGTCGCGCACTGGAGCCACGAGCCCAAGAAGGCTCTGACTTTAAGTTTCCATGGTTGGCCTGGTGGAGGCAAGAATTATGTGTCCAGCTTCATAGCCGACCACCTGTATTATAAAGGGTCAAAGAGCCAATTCGTTCATCACTTCAATGGCAGGCTTCACTTTCCTAGGGAGGATATGATACTCAATTATAAGGTAGTTTTTGTGCAAATGTTGTGAGTTTGGTGGTTTACAAATTTATTGTTTGTTTTTAGGAAGACCTAAGGGAATGGTTGAAAGGGAATGTGACTAAATGTGAAAAGCAATTATTCATTTTTGATGAAGTAGATAAAATGCCATCACAAGTCTTAAATATTATCAAACCAATGATAGACTATAAGGAAGTAGTAGATGGAGTTGATTTTAGACATTCAATATTTATTTTCTTATCAAATACTGGTGAAACAGTCATTAATCAAAAGTATGTTGAGTTGTGGAAGAGTGGAAAAATAAGAGAGGAAATTAAATTAAGTGATTTTGAAAGTATCATAATGAAAGGTGCTTTCAATGAAAAAGGTAAAACAAAATTTAATAGATTAATGTTTTTGAGTTTACATTTTTGAATTCTCAGGTGGTTTCCATCAATCTGATGTAATAAAAAGCAATTTAATAGACAGCTATATTCCGTTTCTACCGCTTGAAAAGCCTCATGTTAAACTGTGCATTCTCGACGAATTTCGATTGAGGAATGTTACCAATCCAGAAACACATCATGTGGAGTAAGTATACAATTTGTTTATCATTCTATTTTTAATTTTTTTCTATTATTACAGTGAAATTATGGAGTTTATCGAGTGGGGTCCAAGCAATCTGGAACTGTTCTCAAAAACAGGCTGCAAAAGAGTGAGTCAAAAAGTTGGAATTGCAGTGAGTAAGCATTACGACAAAACAGGAAAATGTAAATCATGTAAAGATGAATTGTGATTTCTTACCTGAATTTTTATTATGTAATTTTATATCAGTGTGCACACCACATGTGATACTCCAAGCTGACCTTTTTATACTGTTTAGTTCTATTAAGTGTAAAACTATTTAATATATTGATTTATTATTATATGTTGTTTATTTTTATTTGTAAATAAAGCAGTTGAGCATATAAAATATATATTATTTTGATAATAATGCATTCTAAACAAAAATGATTAAAATCATATAAAACTGCAAATTGGCACTTCAGAAAGTCTTAAAGAAAATTAAAAATGCATTTTGAATGCATTAATTTGAATGATTTAATTTTGAGAAATATTTCCCATGTTAGATAGTATTTATTTAATTAAGAAAATAAAAATGAGACATAGTTTAACAAAACTAACATAATATGTTTTTTTATATATAACATTAACAAACACAATTAATATTTTGTCCTGGTACCTTATAAAAACAAATATAAAATACTTTCATTTTAAACAACAAAACCAACATTTAATTCCTACGTTTCAGAAACATTTGATATAACTGTTGAGAATTATTCCATATGAGATCGTTAGATCCATAATTATACGGAAGTTGCACCAACCTATTGTGAGGCAGGTAAGTGCTTAAAGGTGTTGCCAAATTATTAGGTTGGGATGTTTGAAAACCTGAAATTAAACGATATATCAAATTTATAACAGTATATTGGCTGTGGAAATAAATGTAATTGTACCTGGATCTGGAGCGTTTATTGACCGATTTGTTGAAGTCACCCTTTGAACAAACATATTATTAGTTAATTGGAAATAACTGAAAAAACAAAACTAACATAACTCGTGAAAATTTTTAAAATACATACTTCGAAACATTTAATCCGTTATTCTGAGTATTTAAACAGTTTTTGGTTGAAGAATCCGAATTTGACCTAACTGTGGTACTTTCGTCCTTTATTTCTGACCACGTATGTTGCCGTAGTGGCGACTCATCAAAGTTGTATAAGAAAGGATTTGTTGAGGTACTTAATACTGAAGTATTTGGGGGTGACAAGGACCTCAAGAACGGATTTGTAGACGACGCATCGGGAACAAAAGTTTCCACTCTTTGAACGACAGATTCCTAGAAAATAATTTCGTTATTTAACTAACAAACCAATAAAACGTTTATCAATAGAAGTTTACAACCTGGTCCTGTGAGATGTCTGAAGCGTTATTATAATTCGTAATATCTGAAATTGCATCCACATCAAACGACAGATACTTGTCGATATCAAGTAACAACGTCTTGTTCTCTTCCGCCAGTTGCTCGGCCTCCGTTAAGCCGCTTTCCTGTCCTTGCTCACCCTCGAATATCACGTTTTCCTCAATAATGTCCTTCATATCGTCCAGCACTTCCTCCAGACAGTCAAAGTCGATGTACCCGACGAACTGATCGACATCGTAGTCGTGTACCAGATCATTGTTTTGGCGGCACCGCCTCTCGCAACCCTCCTCCACACTCTTCCTAAGGGCTTCGCCATCCGGATGCCGTTGGAAGTAGTGCGGCATTATGAACTCGACAAGACCTTCGTTCGCGAATTGCGCGTGAAGTTCGAGCCGGCAAACGGCGAGACCGTATTCCAGTTCGTCGAATGTTGGAAATAAATGGAGATTTTGTACTAGGGGTGGCAGGCACGCTATACTTGGAGATGGACGTCTGCGATCCTATAACAATCATGCAGTAAGGCGGTGCCCTACACCATGGTTATGTTTAATTAAATTGATTTCACGTGCCGACTTAAAAACACACTAATGATGATAAAATTTATTTATTTTAAATTAATAATATAATCTCTATATATTTTAACGTGAAAATATTTACACTCTTCAAAGGAAACTAAAAGAATAGTACACAATTACATGCTGTGATTATAATAAAACAATATTTATCAAATTATTTTGATTTTGAATACAGTTTTTTGAGAAATTGGAACTGTCTCTGTTTTCTGAGCGCGCTAGTTTCATTTAGGGAGTTGTTTACCTTTGAAGCGTTTACTGCATATCCCTCCTTTACCAAAATATCATTTAAATAAAAAATTTGTTTGTCAGTAACGTCAGCCAAATAAACCTCTACAATTTCCTCCTAAAAAATTATATATTTATTGGGGTATGTGTTACACACAAATGTAATAATACCTTCCAATCGATTTCTATTACTTTCGCTCTGAACTTGCGACCGGGCATGAAACTCTGGAAACGTTTTGCTGCCGCAAGTGGCCAACTAACTTCCTGTTCGACGGGGAACGTGTTGGCCAACCTCGTTCTGATCATTTGCCAGGGTAAATTTGAAAACCTGGTGAGCAGGAAACAAACACCCGTTGTCGAAGACCTTGCCACCGTTCCATAATCTATATATAATAGTTTGATCATTCCCTTTTCATTGGGCATTGAATCAATAATTAACGCTCTGTGATATTCTCCAAAAATAATTTGGGTACAGTAAAGTCCCGCAACTTGCAGAGCTTCCGGAACCAAATAGCTGTCCTTGTTTTCTTTATAAAAGATTCTAAAAAAAATAATAAATATTTCATTTTCACTCATTTATAAATTGCAGCTTACTGTATTTCATCCATCAGTTTATCCAGGTTTGAATCGTCACAACAAATCCAAAACTTTGAGGGATCATGTACTTCCCCCACAATGACATCAATTTCATCATAAGCTTTGGTGGTCTTTGGCAGAAAGTGCCTGGGAATCTCTGTACCCAACTTACATACATCATCTGGAATTATATTTCCAAAATTTTTCCACTAAAAAGCAATTATTATTTCTATTAATAATTATGAAATTTTATAAGGAACATGTTCACCCACATTGACTGTGGTCAGCAGAGGCTCAATATCCTTTGAGCTTTGTTTTGTTTCCACTTTTTTTTCCTCATACGTTTGACAATCATAAAGCTTGTACTGGCCCAGATCTTCACAAACACAAACGAACACGTCGGGTAAATCAAAACACAATTGTTGTACACTACGGTAGCCGTGATATTTATAATCCAATTTTTTCTTAAACTTTGCCCTAAAAACATTGTTTTTGATAAATATGTTATTGTCTAGTTTAACATTACCTGTAAAATTTCAGCAAATCTATGCACCATATCCCATCTTTATATTCTCTTATCAGTTGCTGCAATTCCATTTTTAAATTATTTGGAATCTTTGTGTACCTCTCGACGATTTTACTAACGCTTCCTCCTATTACTTCATTATGGTTGATATTTGAGTCTGTAAATTTAGGTTCTGGTTCAATGTAAAAATCAGACTTTTTCACGTGTTCTTGGCTAGAGAAAAATTTCTTTATTGTCCAATCTAGATCAATGTTTTCACATTCAGGCAAAGTATAGTTCCTTAAAGAACAAACTTCAGGTGGTTTTTCCACATCAAATTTATCAGGTTTTTTTATAATAGATGATGTTCCTTCAGTAGTACTATTTAATTTTATACTGTTTGTAGTTTGTTTGCCCATATCATTATTATTTGTTGTTGATACAGTTTTTGTGTTTGGCTGAAATTTCTGCACTGCCTTTGGACCCATATTTTGGTTAATAAAATTTACTTGAACAGGATAAGCAATCTTTCTTCTTAAATTTTTCGTACTGTAAACATTGAAGTAAATTAATAAAAATCATTTTATGGTTATACTTTAGTAATTCAAAAATACTTACTATGATCCTTTTTTGTTGCATACTTTCTGCCTTGTAACCAGTTGATCTATATGATGAGTTTTTGGACTCATAACATGATAAAGTTGTGCTTTTGGTCCATTGCCTTTGACAACAACTGTATCGGGAATGGATTTTAGAAAGTGCTCCAAAGAGTTGTATCCTAACTGTTGAAAGGGTATATCACGACCTATTGTGTTTTTATGGTCAAATATTAAATTTTCTATGGTTATAACGGAAGGTGACGATGTTAAGAGGCTCCGAATTATTGTTTTTGTGTCCTGTTCCAAATCCTGCGCCTAAAATATCAATTCATTTATGTGTAATGTTTTGATTTTACAAATGAAACATGAAAAACGTTTTTTACCATGGTCTATAATCGGTTGGTTTCCGTTGTACAATCAAACACTATAAAAGTCGCATTGGTTTACTGAAATCCACAATATGTATTTAAAGCAAAGACTATATACACATTTAATGTTTTGAAAATTAAGGTTAGGACACTGCGGCGCTGTGACTGCGCAACTGATTTTTATAATTATATACCTCGTACGAGGGATACTTGATATTAATCTGAATCTATTACGAGTGTGAATAAATATTAAATTATTTGACAAACATGCACTCGATGGCAACTGGACATTAGGATGTCTAGAAAAATGTATCAATTAAATTTACAATGAAATATTTTATTATAGGAAAATTCAAAATGAGATAAAAAGAATTCAAAAAATTGAAAAAATATTAATTCAGCTTTTTATTATACCATCCTTTGTTGGCATCGTATGTTCTTGAAGTTATCGCAGTTCTTCATTGTATGCATTTGACTAATCATGGTGTGGAATTATTCATGTTTCTATGTTTGGAGTACTCATATTGGCGTACTTATATCCCACTTTTGATTTATTATGCCTCTTTGATGGATATAAATAAGACAGGTCTTATCAGTAGTACGTTTATTCATTCAATGTTAAGATACAATTGTAGTCACAGCGTTCTAATCACGCACTGTGATTCATTGTTTACATCCACAAATACATTATCCAATTATAATTTACAATAACAGTCTATAGACTCGACCAATTTTCGAATATATGACATGTGTATATCCTTCCAAGCTCTTGAATTACTGAATTACCAATTTTAAATAAATTAAATGTTCTGTGGTCAAGTGGACGTGGTTCTGACCAAATCGAAACAGGGTCTTCACATTGTAAGTAGAAAGCAGGGCTTTCTACAAAAGGCTGTAACTAAACAAAGCCCTATCTACAAACCATCTTCTCACAGCCTTTAAACCAAAATATTAACATATAATGTATTTCTGACACTTACCAAGTAAGTTTCTGTTGTTGTGAATTTGTATTGAGTTTGGGAAATTTAATAAAATTCAACTTTTATTCCTTATACGTTAAGTATTATAATATAATACAAAATTATGATATAGTACAAAATTATTTTTGTAGTTAAGAAGTAACCAATTTTTAATATAAATAACATAAATAGTTATAGTCAATGGTAACATTTTTTAAACAATTTACTTAGATTTTTTAGAGTATTTAACAAATTCTTTTGTTCCTATGTTATAGAAAAAAATTCATTAGTTCCGATAATTTCAATCCTGCCTTCAATCTTCTGACTAACGGGAGACTTATCGGCCAAATAATTTCTGATAACGTCAACATCGACGCCCCCAATTATGGTATTTTTCATATGAGTTAAAGGTGGATATCCTTCATTTCCTGTTAAGAATGACGGAGTGATAATCCGATAATCTTTTTCTTCATCCAGTGGTTCGTATGCTGGTTCAGAACAATTATTACACAAGACTTGTAGTGATGTTACACGTTGTCCTACTGGTCGGTGAAGATCAATGACTATTTTTATGCCTGCAACATTAAAATGAAATAAATATTAACAAAAAATTTAAACATAATGGATAAAAGGACGTTTTCAGATTATAGAATATTACCTGAAACTTGAAACACTCTAAGGTTGATTTTAACTTTTGGTGTTTTGACTGATGTTGAGACGGCGTTTTCGAACAGTTGTTTGATGTGTTTACCTTGGAGCTCACTTACATCAGCAGTGTTAGAGAATGGTTGGGCATTTATTAAGTCATTGTAAGTTATGTCTGTGCGAGTAAAAAAACTATAAACTTTAATACAATTAAATTTGTGATTGTACTCACTGCCTTTTTTAATGTCAGTTCTCAAACCACCGGGGTTTATAATCGCCAAGGAGGCGTAAGTCCAAGAACCTGGTTTCGCTTTTTTTGAGTACTAACGAAAACAAATACATAATATAAGTTTTAATTTGAATTGATTTTTTACACTTACATGATAGACATACGCATCAGTTACAAAATTGCCAAGGAGGCATTCTTGAGTGTAACAACTCGTTTTGGTCAAATCTACAAGAGTCGAACCTAGAACTTCATCGCCCATCGCATCAATCGTTTTCTTCCAGGGTAGCAATTCTTCATTGAGTTCTTTATCTGAAAAACATTTTACGTAAGATCACGATAATGTGGACTTTGATTGTTATACTTTGGGGAACGGTGTGGTCCAAAAATCTCGAATTGCCAGAGAAGTCTACAACTTCTCCCTCCAGATTGTAACTGGCATGTATGTCACCAAAATATTTCGAATAAGCAGACGATTGAATGATCAGAACTTGATTTCCATCTTTACGTTTTACGATAGTTGGAAATGGGCCTAAGGCATGGTCTGGCCCAGGAACTGGCGCTGGAAATCAACATTTAATTGTTGTTTGTAAAAAATTTATCAATTAAAGTCACCTCCAGAGTATAGGAGAGTGTGTGTGTGTCCACCAACTATTAAACCAATTTTTTTCGTAGCGTTCGCCGCTATGGCTTCATCACTTTCGTATCCACAGTGGGACAGAACAATAACAGTAAACACACCTTCCTCTTTCACAAGTCTTTCAGCTTCGGCATTCACGCTGGCCGATTCATGGAGAAATTTCAATTTACCCGGACTCGATGTTGTCTTAAATTTACATAAAACAGTAAGGTTCAATTTAAATACAGCTTACTTACCACCGTGGTATTAGTCAAAACTCCTACGATTCCAATTCTCTTTCCGTCACGTTCCACAATTGTGCTTTTCGTATACAGACCTTGGAACTCGGGTTCAAGTGTGTCGTCTATATTTGCCGTGACAATTGGTGCGTTCAAGGCTTTCATGAACGGGATCAGCCCTTCAAGTCCGTCGTCGAATTCGTGATTGCCCAAAACCTAAGCGAAACGTGACTCAAAGATGAATTTGAAGAAGAATCTTGTTCTTACCACAGCGTCGAAGTTAAATTTGTTTAAAAAATGTTGGGTGACGTTCCATTTGAAAATGCTATACCACAACGTGCCTTGGAAGTTGTCTCCGCCGTTCAGTATAATCACGTTAGGATCGGAGCGTTTAATTTTTTCGATTTCATTATACAATCTGGATAATCCGCCTATGCAGTTCTCATCTTTGCAAGTCCCCCCTGCATCGTTTGTTTCGTCGAACCTGTGTTGGACGGTCAAGCAAATATTTAGATAGTAGTCAAAATATCTTACCTCGCATGGAAGTCATTAATAGACACGACGTGTAGATTGAAATGATCTGAGATTGGATTAGCTTTAGTAAAGCTAATTAGAACGGTGAGAACCAGCGTCTTGATCATTTCAAAAGCGAATTAAGACTAAGAATTTCATTGTCGTATTTACTTCCAGACAATTATTCTGATTATTATCTTGATTTGATAACACAATATTGTTACATCTTATAAGTAACGATTTAGTTTCAAAATAACAAGACACTTTCACTTTAATAATTATGAAATCTCAAAGTTCACCTTGACTTATTCGATGAGTTATTATGTAAATAAATCGTATAAATGAACTGTAATAAACATCTGTTCCTGTTTATTTTAATTTTATATAAACTAGTAAATCCCACGTTTATGGCTAATATTCATACATATAGTACTGGTCACAATTATAGCAACTCAATAAAATATGGTTATACATACTATGTAGTTGACCAATTTTATTCTTTAATGAATTGCAACGTTTGACAAAATTATTTTTACTTTATGGTATTTCAATGATTTGTGTCGATTCAGTCGTTGTCGTTACCAAATGTGTTCTGCTTGTTATAGTTATTTAATAATGGGTCGAGTTTACAGCTAAATAAATCATTTTCTGTATTTATAAGAAATTTAGAGACACAAAGGAAGTGGTAGTTTGAAAAATTTGAAAGAAATTACAGATAAAATAGAAATCAAAAAACAATTAATTCTTAACGTTAACTCAAATTAAAGTGTTACCCACTGTGCAACAGGGTGGTGGTTAAATTGTGGTATGAAAATGCTTCTCTGTGAAGTTCCCTTTTATCAAATATAATGATAACTTACATTTATCTTGACCGACGCAATTTGCAGACACTACATGAAAACATGTGAGATTTCGTTTTAACAAAATTATTGATGTTAAATTAAACTTTATTCATTATGTTAATAAAATTTTTTTTGAAAATTGAAGTTGCTATATTGATTTCCAGCTCAATTTTGAAAAATAAATGTAACATTTTATTGTTTAATAAAACGTCAGTAAATTAATACTATTTCTTACAGTTCATATAAAGTAAAATACTTTTATCCATAATATTAAATAAACAATAACTATAATAATGACCACTACCATATGTTTAGAATTATCTGTTTAAAAAGATAAGCAAATTTGTGAAACAAATGGTTATTACTTATCGATAATGATAAAATGAAAATGGTCCATTATTAATTTTGATTGATTTATAAAAAAACTAATAAGATTATAGATTAAAACTTACTTAAATATAATATTACTATTTAAAAAAATTAAAAATTTGTTGCAAGAATTTTCGGAAATACAATAAGCATATGAAGATCAAAATAATCAGCTTAACTTTTACATCAGGTAAAGTAATAATTGTAAAAAGTCTGCCCAATGTAAAGGTTGGTAAATAAAACACAGATCAGAATTAAATAGATATTTATTATAATTGTTTGTTTATAAATGCGAACCTCTAGCATAAAAAGTTAAAACGTTGGATAAGTCAAAATACAAGATGATTAACCTTAAATACAAGTTATTAAAAATTCGAATTTTTCAGTTTATTTGTACGTAAAAATATACAATTTTTTTTTTGTATTTTTTGTTGTAATTGAATAATTGATTGGTGCCATTTAATTGCGGGTATAATTAATGTGCTCTAATGTGGTGCAATTAGTTAATTATGGTTCTTTATCAGTTTGAAATATCAGAAATTCGGGTTTGTTGCTCGTCGTGGTTTTGCGATTAAATGGTTAATACAGTTTACACCGTTCGTCTTTCGTTTAACTGGACCACTTTTCTGATATCACAAAATCACACCTCGTCTTTGAAACATTCACAATATTCTAGACACATATTTGGACCCTTAGTTATCTAAAAATGGACAGGTTGAAAATTAAATAGACTCTAAAAATTACGATCACATGGATTAGGAGACGTGCAAGAATTTCAAGGAAAAAAACAATTAAAATGGCAGAATATTTTGCAAAATACTTTGGTGTTTGTTTGTTCTTATTATATTAGAGATCCCTTCCTCCGCTGCTTGCGTTTCCGCATTTCTACACATTTCGTTCACTAAATTTTCTGAAATCACATTGAGATTACTAGGAAATCACTTAATCTTATTGTATAAGAACAAGTCCAGTTGAGCACATTGAATTTAATGACCTAATTGAGTTTAATTCAAATTTTAAAAGCGC
The DNA here is from genome assembly GCF_024364675.1 of Aethina tumida. NCBI lineage: Eukaryota > Metazoa > Arthropoda > Insecta > Coleoptera > Nitidulidae > Aethina > Aethina tumida. The sequence goes on along the minus strand of NC_065437.1, from coordinate 12,308,253 downwards.
AAAATTTGCGTTGTTTGTAAATATATTGAGTATTTTGTTAATTGTTAATTAAAATGTAACGTGTGGTGAGTTAATTGGTCAGGTTGTTGTTGTGATTTGAGAAGTTTTTAGTGACTGATTGAATTAAAATATCTACAAGATTTTTTTCTAGTGAATCACTTACATATTAAAATTTTATATAAATATTTACAACTCATTCATTATATATAATATATTTAAATATATATACTAGTGAAAGATATTGGAGCGAGATTTCTTTTTACAGTATAAATACAATAATAAATTCAAAATGGAATATCTTACATCTAGTCAATATCTACAAGAAGTTACAAAATTAAATTGTCAATTGATTGACTTATCATATTAAGATCTACTAAAATATTTGTTCAAAACTTTTATCCATCGGTAAATATTGTTCCTATTAACATTTGTATATCACCTCGTGTTCAGACAGATCACTTTTGTAACGTCCCGTAACTGAGATGAATAAAGAATTGAGTTTTATACACCGAAAAATCTCAATCTACATTCTATTTGCATTTTTCGAAATTGTTTTGAAAAAACTGACGCATCTCACTGCCACATCAATGAGTGGGAAACGTGAATTTTTTACATTATCTTAATGCTAATCTATAGTTAGACTACCTCTGAGTAAACTATGTACAGAATACAATATCTCAAATCCTAGTTGCTTTTTGCAGTTTAAAATTTATAAAACGAATTTCATAACCGGTAATCAAATACATCCAACAATAGCACTTATATTTATACTTTATTTAAGAGTTTAGTAAGGATTGTCTGCTTCAGAAATTCGTTGCGAAAGAAAACGAAGCGATTATTTGAAATTGTGTCGTATATTCATGAAAATATGTTGTCGCTGTTCTATTTATTGCGGGATAGATTAAATTATAGTTGAGAAGATTACTTCTGGTTACAATGTGAATGATTTCATTTGGAATTCAGATAACTACTTAAATATTTGTTAAACATTGCATTAACTTTTGTAATAATAAGTAACAATGACATTATTGTATAAATAACACATTTTAATATTTACATTAATATAATCTATATAAAAGTCAGATATTTGAAAGAACATTGCAATAAACAGTTGATTGTTAATTTGGTAAGACATTTCTCACGAGATAAGTGTATCAATTTATTGCCACAAATTTAGAAGATTATTTTGCATGAATAAAAGTTATTTTAATATACAACACACATGCACCCACAGATACACGCACAACACACATTCTCCCAATTAGGAATGTATAAATGATATGTTATTTTAACTCGTAAATATTATATACACTTGCTGTATAGCTATTTATATATTAATGATTGTTCCGCGTGGAAGTTTTTTCTTTATAGTTCTAGAAACTTCGAGGAAGTAAAGGTAACGCTCTTTTGATTCGTTCAATAATTAAAAACTATATTTAATAACAAATCCGACAACAGAGTGACGCACGGCTTTTTGCGTTTATTGCAACTGACTTGGGCCAATCGAAAGAACCACAAAACAACCGACAGTCGACAATAAAGAAAAAAACAGAACGGACGAAGCATTTGACTAATTCTCATTAAAATAAATTATTTATCGTAGAGTATTATCACAATTTCAATATCCTAGAGTACACAGACACAATGCGCGTTATAGGAACGCAACTACAATATAGTAAGGCATTTTTAGAAGAAGAAAAATATATGTGGTTTCTAATCTCAAGTTATTGCTGGTGTTATTAGACGACCGTTTCGACTTCGGAGGCGACCAACAGGAACTGTTCCTGACCTAAACACACGAAAACAACACAATTACAACACGTTGTCGTTGTTCCTCCACAAACTTACTTTCAAGATAAGCGGCCAGTTCCTGATCCTCGGCTTGCAGGGCCAGCAAACGGGGCGTGAGTCCTTTGCGGTCCTCGATGTTCAGGGCGGCGCCTCCCGCTATCAGAATGCAACAAATGTCCCTCCATTTGTATGTAGCCGCCTTGTGCAGAGCAGTCTGTCCACTGTAATTAATTTCGTAAACGAAATTTTAATGACATAATGAATATTAAATGTACTATCTGGAAAACGGTATGTAAAACGTATCAAAACTGGATGAATTACATTACATTGTTACGAGTTGGATCCCATTAATGAAATTATAAATTTGTTTGAATCAAGCGAATTGGATTGAATTATTAATAACAATAATACAATTACTAGACACAAGCGTAATTCAGTTTGTTATTTCCTAGTCTGTAAAAAACGTTTTTGCCTCTACTGAAGTAATATGATTTGTGATGATTTATTTTTCCAGTAAGTTCTATTTTCGATATTTGAATTGCATTAATTTATTTATAATTTAATTACAGAATACACTGAGAACAAATTAATCGTAATGTATTTTTTTTATATTTACACTGGACGTCTTTTGAAGTGTATGACAAATATAATAATAAACTAGTCATAAGGAAATAGGTATCACCACAAAAAGTATTTGCAACTTTTTATTTTTAAATATATCGAAATGAAATGCGAAGAATTAAAGGTATCCCTATATTTAATAGTGAGCATGTCTTAATCTACTTCTTCGAAGTTCGGCGCAACATTCGGACACTGATTGTATCAACCGATAGACCAAGTTTTGAGGTACATTCTTCCATTTTCTCTAAAGCTAATTTTTGAAGATTATTTGCGGGTTCCACATTTCTTATGCATCGCCCTAGAATGTCCCAAAGATGTTCTATCGGATTCATATCAGGACTATTCGTTGGCTACTTTATAACCCTCAAATTATGTTTTTCAAAGACATTTTGAACAACTGTGGTAGTGTGTGATCTCGCATTATCTTGTTGTAAAGTGAAATTTGGTCTGTACTGATTCATGAAAGGTATCACAGAATATGGTCAATGTATTGCCTGGCCACCAAGACGTGAAGGATTGTACCATTACACATCCTCTTCCAAAAGCTCTTCTCTGGACTACAGTTAGGTTTTAATATCGTACCAATTTCTCTGCACCGAGTCCACAATCTGTGAATAAGCGGCCGACTTGTTGCGAGCAAGTTTGCCACGTACCTATGTGATCGATATTCTTCCAGAAGTGCAAGGGCCCTAACAACTTCATCTCGATTAAGATGTCTTCTTTATACAATAGGTCTTCCAAGAGCAATGTTATTCGGGAATTAAACGAGTCTATTCTGAGCATTTCAATTATTTTAGTTTTTCTACAGTAATTAAAAAAATAAATAAGTTTTTTGTAACATTAAATGTACTGTGGTGTGTAAATAATGGTTATAAGATGGTTATCTAAAAAAAATATGAGAACTGACTACATTTCAAATAATTAAAATTTTTTCATTGTGACTAGTTTATATAAATAGAAAACATGTTTCAAGAAAATTAAATAAAATTCCATTAACAACAGAACATTTTAACCAGTAATAAAACTAATACTGACTATACTCGCTGTTTAACAGAGGATTTCGAAAACGTCTTTTGGGTCTAATATCAGTCTCATGCAACCATCTTGTGATGGTAAATAGATTTATAGTGATGTAACGTCTACATGATACCTGAATGTAGAGAATGTGGGGTTTTGTCTAGCAGAAATAATGAGAACACGAGTCGTAGCTCGTTGTCGACCAACAACCATATTGTAAACTGGTATTACCAGTTTGCCGATAACGATTTTAAGTGTAACTTACTATACTTTGTGAGATATTATACACGTGGGCTCCTTTTTGAAGTGAAAACTTCTTTAGCCGCGTTGGGGAAAATCTTATGGGTTCGCGTCACCGACATGCTCGTCCTTCTTTTGTTAACTCAGTACTACAGAACATAAAACGACAATCGATGCCGCTTCTACGCGATACTTAGATAATTTTGAATCAAACATTTTCATTTCTTACTTTAGTTACCATAAGCCTGTTGTATCTTTTTTAGAACAAAATGACATAATTGAAAGTACTAAAAGTCTAAGTATTGTTGAAATTAATGATGACAATGATACAAACAATTAAAATAATGTTAAAAAACAAGTTCATTGAAATTTAAGTAAATACAAATACTATCCATAAATAATATGATTGTATATTAATTGTTATTTCATTGAATTGTATTTATATTTTGTCATGATCTTGTACAGTCCGTATTATATTTAAATAGTAAAAAACCATATAATCATGCTTAAAATTGTTGCTCGGTGTGTCAATAGATGTGATAAATTTAATTCAAACATTATGAAATTTCAAATTTGAATACTAAAAGTTCTAAGTTTTCACTTCTATCTGCAGTCTCTATAATTGCCAACTTTATTTTTTTTTTCTTCTAAATAAATATGTACTTCCAGTTTAAATTACCATGAGAAAATGTTTCTTGTTACACAATTAATCTGCCTAATTCCTAATTTGAATACTTTTACAAATACGAGACAAAAAACTGCTGATATCTTGTTACGATAAATTTAATTGACAAACGGGGGTATAACAATCAATAAATTATTTTGCTGGCCACGTCTTTTATTTTCAATGGGTGGTGAAGATATTTGGTATAAAAAGGATTATTGTGATTTAAAAAACCTTATTTGTCACTGATCATTCGAATTGTATGTTGTTAACTATGCGTAAATAAAAATAAAATATTATTTTTGTTTTTTTTTTTGTTCTATATATAATGTGCCAGACTCAAACGTCACGAGCTGCCACTGCTATAAATATAAAATACTGATTGTCTCAATTAACATGACTCGTCAAAATAAAACGTATTGAAAATATGTATTTAATCTAGGAAATGCAAATTATCCACTTTAAATCTCGTGCAGTGATAACAGTAATTTCAATAAGATTTAGTCTCGAAAACTTAATCGATATACTTACAGATTGTTATCGATCATGTTTATGGTGGCGGGTGCGAATCGTACGACGTATTTAACAAGGTCTTTATGTCCGTAACGGGCCGCATAATGCAGTATTGTTTGACCAGACGGATCCTTTGTCAGCAACGAGTATCCTTGACAGTGGAGCTCTCTTATCTGAAAAACCACGAATTCAGTCATTTTTTACAGTGCCCAGCATAATGTGAACGGCTGCAAATCCCAACCTGCTTACTTATTCGATTATCGAGTGTATTAGGACTACTGATTTAAACATGAATATTGTTTGTTGACTTACGGCTTTCAGGTCCCCGATTTTGGCGGCGGACAACATTGCCTCGTTGGGTTTTTCCGTTATATTGCTAAAATTACAGAAGAAATTCGTTTAATGTGGTGAACGACGGTTTGGAGATCGGTATTTTATTGGGAAAACTCTTACCTATAAGGACTGTAAGATTCTTGAGTTAAACCGAACAATCTCTCAGTGATGCTGCATGCACAGTTTTATATTTGGGTCAGAAGTGGGATAAATGCGAGTACAGTGCAAATTGCTTCGTTAAATTGAAAGTAATTGATTCAAGTAACTAATACTTTAATGAAGAAAGAAATAAAGAAACTAGTTCGGTGGTATTGGGTGGAAAAAAGGAAAAACTCGATTGTGTGACAGATTTATTCTAAACATGCTGACAATGATATAATTATAATTCATGCTAACACACAGTATTGAAGATTATGAACAAGTATAAAAGTTGCCGTTTGATTGAATCAGTTTCTCGGAACAACTCGATTAAATATCGATAAAGGGTTTGGCATAATATAATAGGTATAATCCAATTATCAATAAATACCTTCTGATCTTGACCCCAGATTCTGTTGATATTATTTGTCTGTTGCCGTTCTGGTTTTCAGTCGGTATCGGCCCCTTGGGCAGCTCATCCGGCGACTGCAGCACTTTCGGTGACATTGGTGGTTGGTCGCTTGGAGAATCCAAACTGCCATCATCGCTGAAACAATTTCATTATTTCTATATTTTCGTATGACCCGCGTTTTTCTTTCAGGCAAATGTGTGGTTAAATGTCCCTCATGAATTTGCAGATTGGTTCGGACCACGGAATTAATTAATGCATTTCGCATTGTCCATTATTCCGAAATTCCGTGGATTGGATGATTGAATGTGTGTATACGCAAATGAATGTCATGTGTGTTCTCGGTGCATAGGTCGGTTAAATAAAACGACATGTTCGGTCTAACCGTTCGTAAATCAGTTCACCTGTATGTTCGTTATCAACCATAATTCCTTTGTACACATGTGTGTTGTGCATATTTCTATATAGTGTGTTATTTAAAATATAAACAAATTTATAATGGGGTTTTTGATCATTCTTTTATTGTTTTAATCGTTTTTAAATGCACCAAATAAAAGTTATGTTATATTATTATAATATTAATAGTATAATATTTTGTGACTTCACGGTGAAGTACTGTTACAAAATCGTATAATATTTGATTTTTGTCACATACGCCAAGTACTCTATAAATGGTGAACAAATTTGTTATTTTGTAGTATTGATTTGTAACAAAATTTCATCATCTTTAAATAATTGATTTATGTATCTTTGATTAATTATAATTTATTCATTGAGTTAAGGAGAGTGGAAACTGTTCGTACAGCAAGAAAGAAGCGACCAAGAACTAACTGGAAAAATGTTGTGGTTAATATTCTTTTATTATTTTAATTAATTTTCTTTTATTAATCTTTGTAGTTGTACTACTAGAATTAGATTTCCTTTAAAATACTATAAAATATATGATTTTGATGTTTAATAAATATTTAAACATCGTGAATGCACAAACAAATTGTATAATTACAACTACATCCAAAAGGCAATTAATTTTATGTTTTCAAATATCTTATCCTAATTCATTTGAATATTTTAATTAAGTTTTTTGTTTCGCATCCGCCATTTATACAACTGTTGTTAAAAATGGCGAATGCGCAACCAATCCAATAATTATACTATCGAGAGAAGTAGAGATTACAATTAAATAACTCAGTTAACAACAGTGAGTTCGAAAAACTTGAGAGAATCGATAAATGTCAATCCATTCTTATCTTTAACTGAAATTAATGGCAACCTGGAGGAAATGGACTTACTTACCATATGTCTAGCTCAATTCAGAAAAATAAGTGCAAGACTTTATAGAATAAGAAAATATTAGTTTTAAGTATAAAATATAAAACAAAATTAATAAACTAATATTATTTTAACAGTTCAAATTAAATAAAATAATAATAATATTTAACATTTTAATAATATTTAAGATTTTAAAAAGATGCTATAATACTGAACACTACTGTAGGTAACATATGTATTATTTGGTTACTTATAATGTTCACTTGTTTGCACAACTTTTTTCCATTAAGCTTAATTTTTAATTAGGGACATCATGGACAATAAACAAAGAATTTTTACTGGAAAATTAAGTGGATTAACATAATTACAAGCACCCAATTCTTACCCCTGATTTTTAATTTTACCTTTTTGAATAAACACAGTTTTTTTCGTTAGGCTTAATTTTTAATTAGAAACATTATGAACAATAAATAAAACATTAATGAATACATACAAGTAAGTAAAATATTCTCCTGTTATTTGAAATAAAAGCTTGACTACTAAATTTCCATAAAATAGCACAGTTTTACATATTTAATCGCATATAAAGGAAAACGATCGAACAATTATAGGGACGAGCCTCGTTATTTTCAGACCGATTGGCTAAATGGATAATCGTAATCGAATTATGGGTTCATGTTCAATTCGCTTATCGATATTAATCACGATGTACCGTCATACATGATGGAAACACCCAAAACACAAACCAATGATTGTTCCTCCGTGTTTAATTCGAATTAAATTAGCCGACAATAAATAATTGCTTTAGAATGGGACTGAAATGGAAGTTGTCGTACCTGATCCTCATCTCGGGAATGACGTACGGCGCCTGATAATTTGAATTGGGCGACGGCAATGCGGTCTCGTCCTCCGGCGTCTGCGGCACGGTGCCGCCTCCGCATTCCAGTATGTACAGGTTCTCGCACGCAATGTCCGAGATGTAGTGCAGATTCTCCTGCGCCTTGTCTATCCTGAAGAACCGCTCGGCGGTGCAGGCTGCAAAGGAACAACGCATTGCATCAGGGTAAGACAAAAACACCGGCCAACTTACAGTCGACGAAACACCATTCCGGCGAAATCCTCAACGAGCTGTCGGTCTGGTCCTGGATGAATTTGTTGATGATGGCGCGCACTTGTTCCAGATCGGATATCGGATTGACTTCGATCGTGCCCATGGTTATCGCTGAAACAATTCAATTACAACTACGCCTTAAACCTTATTAGAATCGGTCGGAATTAATCCTCGGTAATATTATATCCCGGGCAACTTTACACCCGTACATTGTGCTTTTAATTAGTTTAAGTTCTCGACGTATTCGGCATAATGTGTGTTATTGTGTTCTGTAATGGAGTGGTTCGGGTTTTAATGCCTAGCCGGCTCGGATTCAATTAGCAAGTTTCACTTTTGCTGAACACGGCTTGAATTATTTCTGTTGAAAAAACAATGGAAATTTTATCCACCTCAAATGATATACGCAGACGGTTTAATACAATTATTTCGTTACAAACAAGCATTCATCCAATATTAATGGACTTTATTATTGTTGTTTTCGGAAATCAGGATATGGAGTCATGTATTGGTCTGTAAAAGCACTATTTTTGGGATTTTTTTAGGTAACTACGAGAAACTGAATGTAAAAATGCAATTATTTTATTCATTTGTTTTCAAATTTTAGATATATTGTCCCTCTTTTAATTTAAATTTCCTTTATTAAATAGAATTAAAAATATTTTCAATACGTTTTATTTTGACAAGTAATATTGAATATTTGCAACTCTAGACTCAGTGTTTTACTGAGTGAGTGAAGAGTATAATAACATTTTTTTTCACGTGCATTAGACACAGTTGGGCTGAAAAGTTCGTAGGCTAGTATAGAAAAAAACATTTTTTTGATAGAATTTAATTTATTCGATATAGTTGCCTTCAAGGGCGTGCTTTCAGATCGATTCACTTATTCCAGCGAAGAGATTTCTGCAAAATGATCTTTGAGACGAGATAATACTCCGATGCAGCTAAATCTGATGAATAAGGCGGATGGGGAAGCAATTGGAGCCTTAAATCGATGCTCTTGTGTGCCGGCGCATTGTCTGGCAAAAGCAAAATTTTTTTTTCGCTTCATGTGAATCTGTTTCGATGCGATTTCGGACATCAATCGCTCCAATAATACGCAGAAATATTCGCTGTTGATTGTTTTTCCTTTTTCGAGGTAGTCCACGAAGGGTATGCCATGACAATCCCATCGGAGGGCTTGTCGCTGCGGACTTCATCGGCAGTGCAGTCTCCGGCAACCATGAAACTCTCGAAACCAATATTGTTTCCTTCGCCATTTTGCCGCTCAAAAAATAATGTTTTATGAGAGAACGGAAATCATGATGCCAAACACGTAACCGAAAATCAGCCGTCAAAACAAAACTAAGGGTTGTATCGCGTTGAAATTTGATATGTCGGCCTAAATATGAATGGGCTATAAGGCATCATAATCTTTTTCGCGATAGCAGCGCATTTTGGTGGTCAAGGTGGTTACTTTTCAGCCCACTTGTTAAATACCAAAGATGATTTGCCAAGTTCAGATCCCCTAATTTTGATTTCTTTGTCTTTTATCGATCAGGAAGACCAAGTACATTAAACATCGACATGCTAAGGGTAGAAGTGGAAACAAATCCATGTCAAACACCCTTAACCAACTTTGGTCGACCATCCAGGAACATTTACAAAACATTGAAAAAATAATCAAAGCTGTTTTGAGACTCCTATAATTTGTCCAAAGAGACTAAAGCTTCAACAACACTCTACAGAATCGTTCTTTGATCATCTGAGATGGAAAATTGTTCCTATATGATAATCCAAAAGGAGCGTATCTCTTAATTAAATTACCACGAAGTACTGTGAAGCCGGGAGGTACTGCCTCAACCACTATACTCATCCAATAGTGCACTTTACATTTCTATTTATTCAGATCTCTATAACATTTTCTTAGTAGCAAAAAATTTGAATATTTGGATGAAGTGCAAAATGCCATCTCGAGATATTTTATTCATTAATTATTTATTGATTTTTATCCGTCCAGGATTGAAAATTTGCACACTAGATGCCAAAAGGTTGTTGATAATGAGAAGCACTATCTATAATTTTGAAAATATTTTTTTCTGTTGTGTGTGTAAACGTTTAGTATACACACACAATAGTTTAGTTCTTTGGTGGGGCTCCATTATGATGTGGGGAGGCATTTCTTTAATAGCACCTACCGACTTTGTGATGATAAATAGGAAACCCTAATGATGGGCATTACACGTCTAAATTATTTACTAATGCAGGATAATGCACGTCCATATACAGCCCATGTCCGAAATTATCATGCTGACATTGGGACTCGCAGTTCAGACTTTCACCCAATAGGACATATCTGGGACATTCTGGGAGACGTTTAAGGAACCATCCTAACCGTTCGAAATTTGAGACAATTTGGATCAAAATGAAATTCGAACCCAGATAGGGACAAAATATATGAGGGTGTCATTAGTAGTACAGGTGGAAATACCCCATATTAAGTTTATATTTTTATTTTTTATAAACATCAAATTTTCTTAATTTTTAATATTTTTAGAAAAACAATAATTTTTAAGATTTTTTGTAATAATTATAATTAAAAACCTTAAAAACGTTTCAGAAAATATTAATAATCAAGAGTTATTTTTATTGGTGTGGTGCGTTAATTTTATGGAACCAGTGTATTATTATTAAAAATAAAGAATTATACAAAATTTATTCGTCTGAATTTAATGTAAAAAATTAACATTACTTTTTGCCTCCCATAATGTTATACACCTTTTTGTAGATTGTGCCAAAACTCTGTCGTATGATATTTTGACGATATTCAAAAACGAAGGCTCTTAAAGTAAACTATGCCTTTGTTCCTTTATACATTTAAAAAGAAATTGATTTGAGCTAACTTTAACTTGACGAGAGATAATTTTTAAAGCGTTTTCAGCACTCCTTCAATTTTAAACTAATTATTCAAAACGGATGACAGATATTGAAGAACAATTACCTGCTTGCGCCAAGAGACCCTTGTCGTAGTGATGCTGCTCGTAATCTGCCATGCTGATCCGGTGCACGGTGAATTTCAGGTTCTCGAGTTCGGCTTGGGGCGCGATGAACTTACCGCCCTTCCTCTTGGCCAACATCGGCGCCTTGTTCAACAGCGAGAGCGTCAGAATCGAGGGCGCCAGTTTGCACGCCTCGCCGTCCACCTGCATCGGTATCGTTTTGGACGTGACTATTTTTGCCGACTTGCATTGGGTTATACACGTACCGTGTCCGCCCGCCTGAAGAAGTGGCTGTGAACAACAATTATCTGTTACGTAACTTGTATTTGTTAATTTTAATCTGGACGATGAGGAAGGATTTTTCTCAAGTAATTCCTGTTTCCTGAAAAATGCTCGGTGATTTCTATTAGACATAGAAAAAGAGTTTCAATCCGATTAGAATTTTGATTTGACAAGAGAGCACCCAGAATTGAATGCGCTGTAATTTGTTTCGGGGTTTTAATATTGGAATCCGTTTAGATCGATGCTCCGGTCGTCCTAAGTGAAAAAGTTTGATTTGGAAGTCCGTTATATAAATCACTGACCTGCGTTGGGGAGATTTGTGCGATTTCTGCTTTTGAAATGACAGGAATTTCGTTTCAAACTTTTCGTTGATAAAGGACCGATGGATTATATTAAATCAATCATTGTAAAAGTTGTGATTACACTAGTTTACAAATTGGAAAATAAATTCTGCCTTTCATATCCTGCAATAATTTTTCTATAAATTGTGGCGTACTTAACCTTATCATTTTTTGGAGTTGCTCATTTTTGAGGGTGGTTCAAGATCTAATTGACCGATTTAGCTTAACAAGCATTTAAATTAAAAATAAATAAACATTTTTTATAGTTTACGTATAAAAAATCTCTGATGATCAAATCTGATGAATAAGGAGGTTCACTGTTATGATGGAGAAAGAACTTCTTTAAATGAAGACACCTTTGTTTCGTTCCTTTCTTTTTAGTAAACACTAACATAATAAAATCGTGGCCATTACTTTACGAACCTATTTTAATACTTTGCCTCTTTTGGAGGCCATTCCTTTGCTGTGTAGTATTGGATTAATGTTTCAATTTCAGTTTTATATCGACATAGAAACTCTACGGGATTGCAGCGGAAAATGACCAAAACAGTATCAAAGCCGACCAGACCACACGATTGATATCGTTGATCTTGATAATTTGTGGGCCCAGTGAAGGACGTTCAACTTTTGTGGCTGAATGAATACGTTTAAATTTGTTTATCGAATTGTAAACAGTTATAAATAAAGGAGCAGACGTGCCATGAACTTCACTCAAATCAGTTTTTATTCCTTTCGGTGCTAAGCCTTCTAAATGTGTTTCCCACACAATTTTTAGCTATCAAGTTATGTTAAGTGGACTTTTTTTAGGTAAAAATTCAGCTCTTTAAAGCTTGCTATAATAAAAATTAATATATTAAAAAAATTCTGACGCCTTTTTTGTCATTATTGCTCCTCTAATCAGGTTCATACTTCATAATTTACCATTTGATTTTCATTTTCAGTAGCTTATTGGTAGGGGAAAATCTTTTGGGTTCGCGTCACCGACATGCTCGTCCTTCTTTTGTTAATAAATTCAGACAAAAGAAAAAAGTTGTTGATTTAGCGGGTAACCTCGGTTACTAGACCAACAAACTATGTGTCTGCCGGCGTTTCAAAAGGTACCCGAAAACTAGACCTTAAGAATAAAATCCCGGAATTAGAGGGTGAGTTACAACTGTATATTTGAGAGCATTTTGAAATCAGGAAAAATTTTACTAATGTAGTGGTTTTGTTAAAGGCCTCCAGCTAAACCGGGAATGAGTTTGACGCTAATATCTATTACTGTTTTGAAAATGGAGGATTCATAGAGGAGAATGTCGTCTGAAAGGAATCTCTATATAGAAATATTCGAAATTTTCAGGATAATCTTTATTTCTGATGTACTTTCGACCATGTATGTTATGTTACCAACGTGCTGAATTTCGTCGAAAATTAATGGATCTGATATATGGTATATATATATATATATATATATATATATATATATATACCAAATATCGTGAGGGGGTAAATTAGGAGGGAGCAATTATTAAGCAAAAGTAAAACACACTTGTTTTTTATACCGTCAACAAAAGTATGTAAACTGTAAAGTAAATTAGCCTTTCCTAACAAATAATAATAGACTTAATGTATTTTTACAAGTGAAAACTTCTTTAGCCGCGTTGGACACTTTTTGGTAGGTAAATATTATGGGTTCACGTCATTGACATGATCATGATTGGCGCATGCGCATTGTATGCTTTAGACACTTTGGATGGGTGAAATCTCGTACGTTCGCATCACTGACATGTTTATACCAGTGTATCTGTAGCTTTACAGTTGACGTACAATGTTGTGTATACCTTATAAGTCAAATTGAATGAATTTAGTGAAAAATTTATTTAAATATGTCCAATGATCGAAAACTGAGTACTACAAAATATAAAACAATTTTATTTAACAACATCGATGCCGGTTTTACGCGATACGCGTTGAAATTAATGATGACAATGATGCAAACAATTAAAATAATGTTAATCAAGTACATTGAAATTTAAGTAAATACAAATACTATCCATAAATAATATGATTGTATATTAATTGTTATTTCAATTGAATTATCTTTATATTTTGTCATGATCTTGTTTTTTCGTAAGTATTATCAACACTTAAAAAAATTAAAGTGAACTCTGTAACTTCTTTTACTTTCATACAGTATAATATGTGAATTTTAGATATTTTTGGCTGAAAAATCGGCTTTGTTAGGTTTTTAAAATTATTCGTATCTGAACTGCTGGGTCTATTTCAAAATTACATAAATAAAATTTGTAGAACTATTATTTATCTTCAATTTGAATGCTTGTTTAATTAAATCGGTCAAGTAGATCTCGAGTTATACTCTAAAAAATACATATATATATATATATATATATATATATATATATATATACGTATAAAATAATAATTTTGATGTTTTAAGAACAAGCAAGTAAATAATAATTTAATTGATTACACTTAATCAATCATTGGAGGACTGTCGGATCAATTATAACAGTTGTGCTAAATTAAAAAGGGCGATAATAAACGCTAGAACGTTGGAGCTAATTAACGTGATCGAAGCGGTTTTAATTGCTGTCAGTACGAACACTCACTCACCAACTGATACGTGGTCAGTCCGACTACTTCGATGAGTCCGTCCTCGGTGCTCGGATCGGATGTGCCCATCGATCTGTTCCACGGTCTCGTTCCACCACCGTAACTGTTTAACAGACGATTGTAAATTCGCAGTTCAGACGATGCGAACGCTTTTGAACTTATTTACCTTGGAATGTTTAAGAAAACTATGGCGTGCACTTTGAGTTCCTTCAGCTTGGGCGTCAGATCTTTGCCGTCGCATTCGAGGGTGACGAAATCGGCCAGACCCTTCCACTTCCGTTTGAGCAAATCCTTGCCGCCCATTTGTCCGTAAAACATCTTGTTTCTGATCCTGGAATTGAATTTTTCCGGATGTGCCTCTGGAATAAACAACAACCTCCGTTAATGGCATAAAATTATTAGAACTAGTGCATAAAATTAAAGAATGTTTAAACGAGTAATCGCTTATTGAAATTTATTGGAAACTGGAAAAATGGAATCGTGGATGTTATTATTAAAAAGTTTCCCGGTCGGATGCGAAATTAAATTCGTCGTGATTAACTTTTATCGCCGAATCATTATTCCGAGCTTTTTTCAGATGGGAAACTTTTCAAACGGAATTATTGAATGCGCTTCTTTAGCCGACCTTCGATATAATCTTTGCGATTTGAATATCAAAATTAATTAAAACGTAATTTAGGTTCTCCCATTGGGAAAGAACATCTGGTAGGTTTGTCGGGTGATACGAATTAATCAGCATTTTAGAGAAGAAAATAATAATTTGTCTTCGTTTGGACGACCTTTATTGTTTTCTTAATGGAAATTAAGGAAAGTGGCAAAAAATAAATGAACATCCTAAGGCACCTTGTTTTATAAAATATTGGCGTTATGTACTATTATTTGTCACTGTGAGAACGACGAGACTTTATCCGCTGCGGCATTTTCTTGTATTAAATTATATATAAGACCTTGAGTTTGCGGCAAACTAATAGAACAAACAAGTGAATAAAATAAAACTTCCTCTTATCTTTCTCTCTCCCAGTCCAGGAACGAAACAGATCGGAATTCGAAATTCCCCAGAACCGAATTATCAATAACGATGGTTTCCCTTTGAAACAGCAATTTTCGGAATCCGCAGCGTCGTAACGCCCACACAACTCCAATTATTGTTCCTCTAAACTTATTACAAGGTATACACTGCAGGATTCGGGAAGAAATGTTGAACTTAAATATTTACACTCCTCTGTATTATTTTATCAATATACTTACGTAGAAAAAAATAGAAAGACTAATACTTTTAGCTTTGTACACTTTTCCAAACTTTTCTCCGTCATTGTTGAGACATGTTAAAAGTAAAACTTTAAGAGGTCCTGAAAATGACGTGAACCGTTATCTATCGAGAAATTTTTTAGTTTACATATAAAACAATTTTTGATGCGTTGTCTTGATAGAGAAGGATCTATTTCAACACCTTTCTTTCGTTCCTTTCTTTCCATTCAAAGTTTCCAAAAAGTCATGGACATTACTTACGAGTTGACATAAAAATTTCGGCTGAAAAGGGCTGAAACAGTCTCAGGGTCGTCCACACGACTAATATCGTTGATCCTGATAATTTGTGGGGCCCGTGAAGGATGTTCATCTTTTGTGCTTGGATGAATATGTTTAAACTTGTTTACCGAATTGTAAACAGTCATAAACACGGGAGTAGATAGATCAAAAATCAGTTTTGATTTCTTTCGGTGATAAGCCTATTAAATGTATTTTTTGCTATCAACACCTTAATGTAAGATGACGTTGGTCAACTATTTATCCTTATATAATGATTAACTTGCCAATTTTGATGATGTCGAAAATTGTACCACAGACTTTTATAGAATACTTTATAGTATACCTTCTAACAGCTTATCTAGTTCTTCTTACCCGTTATCTTATCTACAAATTAAAGATCATCTGCGATGGAAAAAATATTATCACAAAAAGTGTTTGAAACATTCTACAAGCATGGAATTCTGTTCATCAAAAATAAGACGTTACTAGAATCTCCTCATCAACACGATTTTATGTTAGGCAGGTCTTCCACCACTAATTTGATACGTATGACTCAAGATCGTCAAAAGATCGTCATTTATATAGACTTTTCACGTGCCTTCAATTGATACTTTAGGTCTTAGTGATAGATTTATTAATTTGATTGAGAGTTATGTGAGAAACAGAACCTGTTACATCAACTACAAGGGATTTAGATCTCACACTTACACTGCATCCTCTGGCGTACCACAGGGGTCTAACTTGAGACTCCTATTATTACTTTTATTCATCAATGACTTGTTGAGTTTGTTTTTATGCTATAGTCTAGCTTATGCTGACGATCTGAAGCTATATTATCAGGTTGACTGTATTGTACAAGTCCATTCTCTACAAAGTGACACTTTGGTGGCATGGTGTCAGAGTAACAACCTAAAGCTAAATGGATGCGTGCTGATGAGGAAGGATTACTGTAATGATCTGGTCATTTTATTTGACAACGAATTTTGTGCCACAAATAATGGAAGTTTCTACATCAGCTTCCAAGATCTTGGGTTTGTCTTACGAAACTGCAAATCACAAAATTCTCAAATTCTATTACAGGCTCTGTTTTCTGCATTATTGCTGCAAGAACATTTTATGGATTCACTACTACTAAGAAGAGAAGAGAGCTTCAATCAATATATTACGTGGCAAAATTGATTGTTCTTCTATACTAGGCAATATTGGATTTAACCTGCCAAGACTTACTTCAAAAGGCAGCGTTTCTCTCCCCTTATCACGACATAGAACCAATGTTCTACTAAAAAGCCCAGTTTTCCTGGAATGTTATCAAATATTGTGATGATGATGTAAGCATTAAGTAAGATGCAGCATTACTGGACAAGCCCACAGATTAAACTCTTTAAGCTGATTTTACAAAGATATCTTTGATTGATTTTTGATAGGTAAGACATGGTAATTGACTAAACCTGAGTCTAAATTAAGATTAAAATTAAACAAAATTCCTTCTCATTCTTGACTCCGTTTGTTACAAAAAAACATACCTCATATAAGTTAATAAAAATAACATGTCACAGGATTTTTTGTTTCTTTTTTAATAAAATATCTTATTTGTTCTATCCTTAGTAAGTTTTTTTCATCTCTGCCTTGAAAGTCTAACAGGAGAGCTGTAAGTTTGAGAAACTCAACTGTAATTGAACGACCTACAAATTGTCCCTTGTTTCTTTTCTACCAGTATTTACCTCGAGCTTCGTGAAATTCTAGAGCGATGTGAGCGTCCACACCAAGAGAGTAATAATTATTAACAACGTTCAATGGTAAGTTCTCTTTTCCGCCATCGGAACTGTCGCCGTTCGGATTCTTCTCGACCTCCAGTGACCACCTGTCAAGCAGAACTGTGTCGCTTGCACCCAGATTCGACAGGATCTTCGAAATCGGTTCATCCGTGTAGCCCTGCAACAAATTGTATTGATTACGTTCATGTTTCAAACCTTTTTATTTTACTACCACTGAAAATTGAATGTTGGGAAATCTGAACAATGATCCGATTGGGTTTTTATTTTACCGTTGCCATGAATGGAATTTATTTTTTGTCAGGTGAATGTTATTTTTCGATTACGCACTTACAAATTACTTGTCGGAGTTATTTTACGTATAGATCGAATGTAAATACTGCGAACAATTGATTTAATCTCTTTTCCGGTCTGTCTTTGACTTTAATAACCTGTACTGTAAATGTGGTAAACGCAAATTGCTTTTGATATTTTTTGAATGTTAAATACATTTCAAAAAGTGTTTGTTAAAATTTATTTTGTCACTTTTTTACGTGGATTTTTCAAAGGAAATAATAATCAGTCAAGTAAAAAATATATGTTTTATGCTATTTCAGAAATAATCCAATTTGAAGGTCCCTTTTTAATAAGTTTCAGTTTGTTCAGTTCAAAAAACGAGGGAAAATTGAAAGAAATGTATAATAAGAATGTAAGAACGTACCCCACCCCAGCCGAGCGCCCTGGCCAGATCGTTCCCCGTTCCCAGTGGCAAAACACCGACGGCCGGAGCGGGCGAAATGCCTATCTGGTCGATGACGCTGAGCACCCAGCCCACGGTACCGTCGCCTCCGCACGCCAACACCCGCAGATTGGGCACCTTCTTGAACAGCTCGAGGCCCATCCGCGGCCCGCCCTGCGTCAGGTCGAACACCTGGCGCGGGTTCAGCAGCCACTGGAACTTCTGCAGCAGCTTCAGTCCCTGATTGCCGCCCGACTTCGGATTGATGAACACTATTACCGGAGTGACGTTCGCCGATGGAATCGGTTTGATGGCGAACGTTTTGTATTCTTTGTCCTGGAACAAATGGAGATGTCATTTAAAAGTTACGAGTCATTATTATAAATGTTCGTAATGGGCCAATAAAAAGGTAAAAATCGAAAAGTCGACAATAAAATTTATTGCTAATGGCTGAAATCGTAAACATGGCTAGACTTTCGAACATTAACCGGAATCGTAAACGCAACGTTACAGGTGCTCTTTAATGACTTGTTAACGTTAGTTACCATTATAAAATACATTAGAAAACTTTCCCCATTATTAAACTTTATCGACGTGAACATAAATCCATTGGATTCCGCAAAAGGAGAACTTTTCAGTGCGAATATTCCAAGAATTCAACGAATTCAAACAATGAAAAATCTCTGAATGTGTGTGAATGAATAATGCATCGATTAATTTGCATGTTGGTGGTTTTTAATCGCACTTGAAGAAATCCTGTATGGTTTAATTATGGAAATTGTAATCAGCAGAGCGCTTGCATTATAATGGTGTGTGGCCATGCAGTCTCCGTATTGTCGTGTCGTGATAATTAAAGTTTCAATATGTCTTGTAATTATTGTTCGTTTCATTATTCATTATTTAATTATTACCTTATCTCTATTTTTCTTTTTTGATGACGCTCTCTTTTTAGGCGTTTTTCTAAGGCTCGACTTGAAACTTCCTTTTCTAGGCAACTTGACGATCCACGACGGAGGAACTATTATACTACTATGTACACCTGAAACAACAAAAAATTCATTATTTTAATTAATCAAGTAATTAAAAATATAACAAGATATTTATTATAGAAGAACGGGATTATTTTAAAAGTTAAAAATAAAGAAAAAAAAAATTATGTATAATTTTTTAATTCCGTATTGGGCAGATTTTTTATATAATTCTTAAATGAGCTTAATTTTTCCCAACTAAAAAATTTTATTTAAAATACTTAAGAGACATTTACAATTGATAGTGTAAATTTTCAAGTAGATTTATTTATTTATTTTTATTTTCAAATTAATAAAACTGAACCGAAGATTAATTATATCAAAAGACGTAAATATTTCATCCTCAAATCAGAAGTAAAGTAATTTATTTATATTTATATCAAATTATCATTTAATTTGATATAAATATAAATAAATTACTTTACTTCTGATTTGAGGATGAAATATTTACGTCTTTTGATATAATTAATCTTAAAACATACGAAATATTTTTAATTAAACAGAAAAATAGACAAAAATAACACAAGTGGCATTACTTTAATTGATCAAAGGATTAGAAATAAATCAAGATATTTATTGTAGAAGAACAAGACTTTTTTGAAAGATTTTTAATATTCTTTTATTAAAGAATATTCTATGGTATTCCTTCAAACTTTGGATAAAACTTTTGAAAAAAAGTTATGGTTAATCTTTTTTTTTAGATAACTGGGTATCAGACTGTGTCTTATCTCTTGTTGAAATGCAGAATTTTAGTTAAAAACAATTTATTTAGACACTATAACTAATAATGTAAATTTTTAAATAGAATATTTTATTAAGTTTTGGATAAAAATTATGAAAAGTTATTTATGATTATTTTTTTTTAGATAATTGGGCATCAGACTGTGTCTTATCTCTTGCTGAAATGAATGATTTTGGTTGGTTGGTTAAAAACAATCAATTTTATTTAGATAATTTTATTTATGCACATTTTATGACTAATAATGTAAATTTTAGTAGTAAAATATTTTATTCCTTTTTTATTATTTTGTATATATCCAAATTTATAAAACTGGCACTGAGATTTATAATATTAAAAAACAATAAAAATTTTATTCATCTTCAAATCAGAAATATTTTTTATTGAACAGAACAATAGATATTTATTATATAACTAAGACAATACAAATTTCATTATTTCAATTAGTCCAATAATTAGAAATAAAATAAGATACTTATTGTAGAAGAACAAGATTATCTTAAAAGGTTAAAAAATTAGCCAAAAAAGTTATGGTTAATTCTTTTTTTATAATTGGATATTAGGCTGTGTCTTATCTCTTGACGAAATGAAGAAGTTTGGTTAAAAACAACTAATTATTTTAGTTAGCTAATAGACTTTATGTTTGATATAAATTTTTAAGTAAAATATTTTATTGTTTTTTATCAATTTTTTATATTTTCAAATTAATAAAACCGAGAGTGGGATTAATCATGTTAAAAGGCACTGTAAATTTTCATCATCAAATCAGAAATAAAGTGATTGGTTTTATCACTAGATCCTATAAACACTTTTGATTGTGCAGAAAAATAGATATTTACTTTTTTTACAAATTTCATTACTTTAATTAATTAAATAACTAGAAATAGTACAAAATATTTATTGTAGGAGACCAAAACTACTTTTAAAGATTTTTAATGAACTGAACTGAATTGAACTGAAGGCTGTACATTTTCTTCATCTTCAAACTAAAAATGAAGTAACTGATTTCTATCAAATAGTATCCTATAATTTATTTTTGATTGTTCAGAAAAATCAATGTAATTGAAAATAAATTGGGACTTTTTATCCGAAGACATACGGAAGTTTCGGAATGGACTCGGAGCTCGTTAAACTGACCCACTTAACTGATTAACCAATTGTACGCCAACTTTACGGCGTTCCTCGTGAAAATTGCAATAATCCTCAAATCTGGCATGTGGACTTTTTTCTGGGGAGGTTAGATCTTTAATTAGATTAAATCTGGGTTCAAGTTTGCCGGCAAACTTTATTATTCCTGCTCCAGTAATGAAGTTGTTTTTATAATATTATTAGTTTGAGCTTAGGCTTAGGATTATACGGCGACGGGATGAATGCATTAATTATACACGATCCTGTTTGGATAACGTAGTTTAAATCCGTTTACAAATATCAAAAACATGTTTCATTATTAATTTCAATTAACCCGCATGCAAACTTTCCCTTCGGTTATTTCCATTTAAACAACTAGCAGAAGTTAAGTTACATTCAACGTTGATGGCTCACATAATAAATAAAAAATAATGGATTCCAGTCACCTGATTCCCATTGAAACAAAAACGTTCAGGACCAACAATAAGAAAATTTAAACAATTGAAGAATGGGAGCGACGAATCCTTTGTTTATTTTCAGACAGGCCAGTTAGCCTGGATTATAATTAAATTCGAAATTCAAAACTGTTGTCGCGGCTGAAATTTTAATGGAGTTCCTAATCTTTATGATCTCAAGAGAGATACTTGCCTCATCTTTTAATGATTTTACACAAGAATGGAATCGTCAAAGAAAACGTGCGGTATTGTTGTATCATTCGATTGAGACGAACATAAAAACGTATACCGAGTCCTTTTGAATTATTTTCGCGTCGTTAAAGTGAGAGAGTTGGGGTTTTGAATTTTTAATGGGGCACACACACATTGATTTCATTCCTTTTGTTTTGTGCAAACGTGTACACGGGAAATTTGCAGTAGGCTTTGTGTAACGCACAAATCAGGTGCGCCGTAATTTCGGATATTTCCCAACCTTTTGCCCTGATTAAACTCCACCGTCCTGTTTGTTTTGTTAATGAAAAATCATATTTTATTAATGCGTGGAATAAATTAAATTTCGCACGAGCAATAGAAGGACACGTAGCAGGAGTATTTTTATAATTAAAACGCGCTGCAGGATGTTTGTTCTAAAAATAACGCGGCACCGGAGAAAGAAACAGAAAAATAGAAAAAGGCAAGGATCTCAGTTTGTATATCTCGCATCCGATCGATAATCTGCATGGCAATAAGGGTGCGAATTTAATTACTCACCTAACTTACATTCTTCACCTATTCGTTGAATATTAAAGCAGGAATCTTTATTGTGGTAAGCCGCTTTGCACCAGGAACAGCAGATCGCGACGATCTCCTTCGAACTGAACGACAA
Organism: Aethina tumida; assembly: GCF_024364675.1. Classification (NCBI taxonomy): domain Eukaryota; kingdom Metazoa; phylum Arthropoda; class Insecta; order Coleoptera; family Nitidulidae; genus Aethina; species Aethina tumida. The sequence goes on along the minus strand of NC_065437.1, from coordinate 12,285,704 downwards.
CTTCGATTGGAATGACTGAAACAAACAATTTATATCATTTTTTAATGGTTCTAATATAATTTTATCTGAAGAGATGGTTGAGGCGAATATCATGAAAGAAAATATTCATTAAAATAAAAATACATAACCCTAACAATTGACATTTATTTAATTGTTTTTATAGTGTTTAGAAAAAATTATAATTAATTTATTATTACTTGCCATTTTAGATGGATTATATTTTTTAAATTAAATAGAATGTTAATAGTTTCGTCTTCTTCTCTATATTTCCTTTAAAGTATTAAGAATTTCAGAAAAAAAATTCTGTGGGGTACACTAGTTAATCAAATCAAAAATCTTGCAGCACGCTAAAATTAAATTTAAAATTTGTTGTTGTATTTACTTATTATTTATTATATTCACATTTGTAAAGAACCCTTAATGCCATTTAATATTTGCCAAATATCTATTTCATCAACGAATTTATTGTCATAAACAATTTAATTTAATATGATATTTAGTATCGTATTTCCACCCCTGCTTTGTAATAAAGCATGTACACACCTGTGCATGCCTCCTATTACATTATCAATAAATTCTTGAGGATATATTACATGCTGCATCATGTAATAGGTCTGGTATTGATATTTTCGTTCTAAAAAAGTACATTTGGCCATTGTTGTGTCTAACTAATAGCCAAGGCTCTCTTAAAAGTCTTCTATGTCGTAACTGACTAGCAATAATCCACTTCTGATGGTTGGACTCAAAATGAGTTGATTGTATGTAGCTTGACAATGACACTCAAGGCTGCTAAAAGTTATCCTACTATTTCTTATAACCATTTGGACAATGTTCAGATCATAGTTCAAATGTACATGTTTTGGAAATGACAATTATTTATTTTTTATAAAATACCTTATTCGTTTTACCTATAGTCAGTTTTTTAAAGGGATTCGTCGTTGTCTTCAAAGACTAATAATCCTATTAACTAACCCTAATGTTATGATAAATCTACTTCAAATAAATTTCGACTTAATAAAAAAGTGAAGGCTGTAAATCTGATTATTCTTTTATTCAAACTGACTTCCTAAAAAATTAAACAGCGTTTTTTGAGACTAATTTTAGCGGAAATTAAATGAAAATCACAGACAATCTTAATTAATATTTAAGGCTGTTATTTACGTATTTTTAGGAAACGAGAGAGAGGATAATAATGTCAAAATTGTTAAGATTTTACTACTTTTAAAATTAATGAGCAGTATGTCAATATGTCCTTAAAAGTACATTTCCTGTAACTTTATCTGTGATACTTCCCTTCTAATTAGGAGCTCGAGGCAATGAACAACACTGCGAATCTGTTTAATGTTATTTCATAACATGTTATAAATTATGTTAAGTAAAATTTGTCGGAGTAAATTCGAAATGGCATAAAGAACGGGACAAAGTTATTTCGTTTAAATCGTTAATTTAAGGACTTCGAGGCGTCTGAGAAAAGTCGATTGGTTAGTAAGTGATTGCGTTCTCCATATTAAACCATCCCAATGGAAAATCTTCTTCGACGAGTGATCACGTACATAAATTAAACCCCCTGACATTTAAATCGCCGTCGGGCTGAAATATACGTGTACGCGATCGGTCCCATTTCGTGGGTACGAGAGTGAACCTTCCAAATTAATTATTTCGGTGATCGACGTCTACTAAAAAAACTACATCATCCATGTCAAAACCACGAACAGCTATTTTTTATGTGTTGTTTATATGCACAGATTATAATTAGAATGATTAACAATCATGTTTAGTTTTATGTGTGTTAAATCACAATAATTAATTTCAACTACTCACAATGAAATAGGGATCAATATTTATTTATTTATTTTTGAGATAACCATATATAAACTTGTACGCATTATTTACACACTACAGTACATTTTATTGTTACAAAAAACCTCTTTATTGAAGTGAAAACTTTTTTAGCCGCGTTGGGCACGTTTTGGTAGGGTTCAACCTTATGGGTTCGCGTCACCGACATGCTCGTCCTTCTTTTGTTAATAAATTCAGACAAAAGAAAAAAGTTGTTGATCGGGTTGGTAACTTCGGTTACTAGACCAACAAACTATGTGTCTGTCGGCTTTTCAAGAGGTATCCGAAAAATAGATATTAAGAATAAAATCCCGAAACTACAGGGTGAGTCACAGCTGTAGATTTGAGAGGTGGTTGATAAATTTAATTCAATCATTCTGAAATTTCAAATTTTAATATTAAAAGTTCTAAGTTCACTTCTATCGACAGTCTCTATAACTGCCAACCTTGCTTATCGGTCGTCTTCACCGTACTGTGCCATAAACAACGATTCTCTTGAAAGAACTGTGGTACAAAGAAGGTATTTCAATCGAGATGAAATTGTTGCAGTTCTGTACCGTCGGTCGCAGAGGTACGTGGCAAACTTGCTTCAAACAAGTCGGTTATTCACAGATTGTGGTATCGGTACAGAGGAACTGGTTTTAGTCAGAGGAGACTGACCACTTCTCGAGAAGATCAATAATTGGTTCAGAAGTCACTTCAAGAGTGAACAAAAATAGCTCGCCAGGTAGGAAACCTTTACTTTATGGCCACAGGGACACATTTATCTACTCAAACTTCATGATGCAAGTTTACATTCGAGACGTCAGTATGGACCAAATTTCACTTTTCAACAAGATAAAGACCAAGACCACATACTGCCAGAGTTGTTCAAAATTTCTTGGAAGAACATAATTTCAGGGTTATGGAGTGGCCAGCGAATAATCCCGGTATAAATCTGGTAGAACATCTGTGGGACATTCTAAGGCGACATTAAGAAATCTGAAACCCACAAATAACGTTCAAGAAGTGATACAATCAATGTCTCAACGTTGTATAGATCTTCGAAGAAGTAATGAAGGAAATACTCATATCTTTAATTTTTCTATATTTTATAATGTTACATTAATTTGAATATTTTCATTTTTGTTATGCCCTTCTCTTTTATAATTAAATTCTGTAAAATTTATTATTCAGTTGATTTTATACAGATGTTAGTTATAAATGATCAAAATTTCGATATATTTATTAAATAAAACACATTTTGACACTTTATGACTAGTTTATTTAAATAGAAGTGGTAGAGAGTTTATCTTTAATTTGAATGATTGTGTTTCCAAATCGGTTAATTATATCTCAAGTTTCACTGAAAAATGTCGGTGAAACTAAGAAATTGAAAATAAAGATTTTTAAACTTTATTTTTCAGAAATGCTTTCATAAAAAAGTGTTAATTTTCCTGTTCAGTAGACCAAAATTTATAGGAAAATCATACCAAGGTATGAAATACCAAATATTTAGCAGCAAACCAGTGTTATTGACTTAGTTCAGGCAAATAAACAGTTAATTTCGTAAGAAAACCCCAATTTCCGTATCATAATGTTCACGTTTAATTAAACAGTAAGCACATTCAACTTGGCAAAGATAAACAATTGTGATTGTTAACAATCTCAAAATTGGATAAAAAAACCTTTTACCAACACAATTGTTATTTCAGCTGTATAACAGCGAAAATTGTTTGAAAATGAAAAAATATATATTTCCCATAGTATTTTCATTTATCGCGATGGACTGAACAAAATCATGAATATGAAATGAACGTGGCCGGAAGAATATTAGATTTTGTTGGTTTTTCCATTGAAAACAATTCATGAAAATGCGTTACCTTTCCACAATGGCGACATTTGCCCTTCTCCGACCGACGATGCACCCAATGATGCTGGATGGTCGTCTGTTCCCGGTACTGTCGCACGCCGACGTCCCTGAATGTCGGTTTGCAGGAGAATCGGACGCGATCCGCCAAAATGTTGATGCAGTTCTGGTGCACGACCACATTGCACGCGGAACATTTCATTCTCGATCCGTGTTTCTGAAACAAACGGACAAAATTACACATAAATTTAATTAGAATATGAAATATGAAATAAAATCATTTGTGTCCATGGTCTTAACCAGGTCACAGCTATAAAAATAGAATGTGATTAAAAATTGTGCGGGACATAAAAAGTTTTTAAACAATAAAAGGAGGATAATTCAATTGGGTTAGGTTATGTGTGTAATTCAGGTGTTTATTAGCACTCCCGCAGCTCCATACACAACATTAATTCACTACTATTTAAAAGCGACACCGAAAAGCAATTTTCACACCGCGGATCGCTTTTATATTCGTTGTGGGGACTAAAAGCGGCCCTAATTAAAACTAATATTATTATTCAGCTAAACACCTGTATATATACAAGTAACCGTCTAGATGCGTTTGGGGATTAATTAATTAATCAGTAATAATTTAAATACGTTTTTAATACATGGAAACTATTCTATGTAAATTAGATTTAAAATTGATTAATTTCAGGCAAACTTTATAGCACCTACTCCAAACTTAATTTAAAAAAATGCGTATTAGTTTTAGAACATGCCGTTGTTTATGGTCCATGAAAGAGATTATATGTATATGTTTTTCATGAGAGTCTGGTTTAATTTTCTGCCGTAAATTATCATGGTTTACGATTGCTTAACAAAACGTTTCATTGGGCTCTAAATTATGGGACAATCATAAATTTTCTCCGACCAAATTTCTTCTCCGGCTCTAATCATAATCAAGTCTAAATTGTTTTATGGATGCATAGTCACGTTATGGATATTTATATTCTCTTATTTATTATTTTATTATACGATTATAATTTTTAGATATACACTAATATTAAATTAGTTTTTTTTCAAATTAGTCCATTTTAGATGGGAACGAACACCTTCACAATATTTTTATTTATTATTTATTTTATTTATCTTCTAATTTTAATTTTACTTTTTTCCAAAGGTTTTCAATAAGAGAGGCTTTTTAATATTCAGTATTAAGTTTAGTTAATATTATTTAACGTATCTGACGTAATATACAAGATAACAAATTATATACAGGATGTTCCTCATTTACTTCTTTTCCAGATACTTGTTGATTTTTAAATTTTTATATAAAATTTGATGTTTTGTAATTTGTAATTTATTATTTATAATTTGTATTATTAATAATTGTCAAAATTATTTAAATAAGAATAAATAAATTGATATCATTAATATCATATATATTTAATTAGGTTTCAGTTTCTTTATTTCTTATCTTTCAAAGTGGTTTTGAATAAATGCTTAGTTTTGCTTTTTTTTAAATCAATTTTAAATACAATTAATTAGAAATTGTGTCACTATTTCAATAGAAAATATATAATAAAAAGTATGTGAATATTAAAAAAAAAACAAATAAAAAAACTTATTATAAAAAATAAAAAATATTAAAATATTGTTGACTGTCTTCGAGGAAATATACTAATAATTATAGCTACGTTTATTCAGAGCAAAAAGTAGTGGATTACAACTATCTCTAAGTTTCTGGCACGAGATGTTTAGAAAGGCGGAGAATTGATGTTCAGATGGATCTCTTGAACATAATGAACAAAATATCGATTTTAATTGGCCATAGCTTAAGCCTTTCTTTGGACCAACTAAAGTTGATGAATTTTTCTTGACTTTTTTGTGTTGCGTGGCAGACTAGTTAATAAAATAAATTAAATAGCTTCTTTAGTATTCTTGTCCTTTATTGCTTAAACAAAAATATACAGGGTTTCACCTTATTCACTGGAAGTTTATGAAGGTCGGAAATAGATATTGATTTGAAATTTTCATAACATTTATAACTTGGCTTGAAGACTTTTCTAATTTATTGGGAACAAAATTTCATTTCCAGTTTTTTCGGGAGTGGCCTTAATCTTGTTATTTTCAATGGAACATCCTGTATACTTTTGAATTTTTAAATTCTACTTGCAATTGCAAATAAAATAGCTATCATATTTTAGGTATATGTTTTTGAGTTATTAATTTTTTTCCAAAAATTTTGACAAATTGACGATCTAATTAAAATATCTGTAAAGCGACCAATTTTGATGATAGGAAGATAATTTTTGCTATAGATGTTTTTATAAGAAGTCATTATTAGTAGTCCCAAATTTTATACTGGGTGTTCGTTATTTACATTTAATTTTGTGCATCTTAAAACATAAATAACTTTGTTATTTTTAATGGAACACCAGGTATGTTTTGATTATAATAATAAATTATGCCATCACCCTGTATATATCATTTCTACATACCTCCACATCTGGACTTAGTGATTGGACTAGTGATTAGTGATGATTTTTGTTTCACCTCAGCATAACATCAATACATGCTGTTAGTAGAATATGGATTATGTTTCAACCAATAAGAATTCCATTTCTATAAAATCTCTTTGAATAATTTGTCGAACTTTTTAAAAATTGTATCTTCTAATTTTAATTTTACTTTTTTCCAAAGGTTTTCAATAAGAAAGGCTTTTTAATATTCAGTATTAAGTTTAGTTAATATTATTTAACGTATCTAACGTAATATACAAGATGATTCACTTTCAAGTTATTCCATTATTAATATTCCCAAATTATATACAGGATGTTCCTCATTTACGTTTTCTCCAGATACTTCCTAGTTGATTTTAAAACTTTTATATAAAATTTGATGTTTTGTAATTTGTAATTTGTATATAATTTATTATTTATAACTTGTATTATTAATAATTGTTAAAATTAAGTAAGAATAAATAAATTGATATAATTAATATCATAAATATTTAATTAGGTTTCTATTTCTTTATTTCTTACCTTTTAAAGTGATTTTGTATAAATGCTTAGTTTTGTTTTTTCTTCAATCAATTTTAAATACAATTAATATACACTATTTTAATAGAAAATATATATGTGAATATTAAAAAAACATTTATAAAAAATAAAAAATGTTAAAAAATGGATTATTATTTATATCAAATTTTCTTCATATTTGCTGAATCCATATCTCTGTAAAAATTACACTTGTCCATCCAATTGTTGATGTCGATAAAGCTCTTATTAAAACACGTTTAAAAGCAAGATTAAGGTCTAAAAGACGTTTTCTTATACAGGAACGTATATACATCGGTTTTGTTGAGGCGTAAGTTTTCCAGGTTTTCCTTTTCGAGGCCTGTCTTCTACAGATCCTATTTAACGAAGCCGAGAAGGAAGCTTTTTGGCGAATTCCATCACTTCTTTCATTGATTTCACACTTAACTTTCGTCTTTCCATTTTGTGGTATCAAAGTTAGGGCATAGAAATATATAGTATCGATATTCTCATAAATATATATAATATTTTTAATATTAACTATGTAAAAAAACTGATTTAAGTGAAACAGATGGTCGATATATACAATTTTTATTATATTTATCACATTAAAATATTATGAAATTTATAATTAATAAAAGGCTTCCCAACATAAAACCTCGAAGATCACAACAATTTTGATCTGGTGAATCGAGGAGACAAGAGACGTTTATTAAATTTAACATGTCAGCCACGAGAATAGATCCGCGTCAAGCGTCTGGAACAAACAAAAGGAGGGAAGGACCGATGCGATTCCTTGTTTCGAGACATGTCAATTTGTACGACGAATTCATAAATTTCCATTCTCATCAACCGTCGACGACAATTTTACGTCGAAACCTCTCAAAACGGTTTTTATTCCTCCACTCGTTTTATCGTTTAGTTTTATAGTTAAGTTTAAGAAAATTATTCACAAAAACAAGAATAAATAAGCTGAAATCGATAAAAATGATTTACATTCGAATCGTCAACAAACACTTAGACGTATTATTTATTAAAACACAAAGGAAAACAATTAAGTTATTGATTGATAAACAGGAGGTTTTGTTGGGTTCATGAAAAGTAAGTCGTTCACAATCGACGTGGAAGCGCCGAAGAAGGAACAGGAAGCTGGAATTGCACACTTCTGAGTGAATGGTCGGCTAATTTTACGGGACGTAATTCCAGCGGATAAATCCGAGTTAAGTACAGTTAAAAAGCACTAGCAAGACACTCGGCACGAACTTCATTTGCATCCATTCACCCTTCGCTTTCGGATTTAAGGGCGAATTTCGGTCCGAACCTTTAACTGCGTAATTGTAACATTTTTTTTTTTGCCCACGGAAAAAATGCACACTTAATTAACATTGATTGGACGATTTTATTATGCTTGGTCGAGTTGTTGGGATATTTTATGAGGTGGAAAGGGCAAATTTTTAATTAGGGACCGTGTCGCACTCCACGCGCTTGATTATGTTACTTTTTCACCGAGTCTAATTAAAATCTAACGAACTTCACTTTCTAAAAATGGATCAAATTATCTACCCTCGCTAATAACTGCTTTTTTATTAGAGTTCGAAACAATGTGCAGGATATAACAATGAACCACTCCAAATATTTAATAAACAGTTAGATTTGCAAGTCAAATTAATATGAATATATTTACCGAATGGTGAAATGTGTTTTAAAACTGTTTTAAATAACACAAATTGAAAAATAAATCAACAAAATTTAGTGTTTGCTAACATGCTGTGTAAACTATTGTCATTTTATTTCATGAGTTAAACAATACATTAATTTTCAAACTAGTAAATCATTATTTTATAAAACCCATTTAAAATTTGTGAAAATAAATTTTAACTTGTAGACAATGGTTAATAGGAATTTTTTATTATTAATTTACCTAAATAATTACAAATTAAAATACAATACAGTATGAAAGGTAATTGAGTGAGAATTATTTATATCATTTTGGTTTTGTGCGCTGATTTTAAATCGTTGCCATAATGAATATAAATCACAAATTTCTCCCAAAATAAAAACAATATTTCTTTTATCCCCGTTCAAAACAATGATTGATCGTTTCCTTCTACTTCTATTCTCTGGATGTGAATTCGTAAAATATACTATGAAAACTTTTATACACCAAAGTGACTTTGTTTCAGATATCAACATTTTAAATTGGACATTTACTACTACATTTATGTATTTATTTTTTGTTTTATCTTTTTAACATTTTGTATATTATATATTTTATAATATAAAGTCCATTTGTGGTTTAAATTTAAAATAATATTTCTTTTATTTATTTTATACTGTATTATAACATATATAATGATACATTTATTTTTTTTATTGAGCAAGATATCAAATTTAATTTATTGATTAAATGAATAATGTTTAATTTAATATATGCGATTAAATATGCAAAACTATGCTGTTTTATGGAAATATAGTTAATAATCAAATATTTATTTCCAATAACAGAGGAATATTGCTTACTTGTAATCATTAAACTGTTTTATATGTTATTCATAATCTTTCTAATTTAAAATTAACCTAATAAAAAAAGTGTGCTTATTCGACCAGGTAAAATAAATGTGTGTTAATCCATTTAATTTTCCAGTAAACAACTGTTTTGTTTATTATCCATGATGTTCCTAATTAAATATTAAGCTCAGTGGAAAAAAGTTTGTGTAAGTAAATGAAAATTATGAATCTAAATATTTATATTTATAGTAAAAGAATTGGAAAAATAAATATAGTTTTCAGTTTAATTTGATATTGTCAGTTTTACAAACAATATCACAATATTAAATCCACTTTAGTTATGAATTTTACAGTGGTAGGCAAAAAGGTAATTTTTTTGACAACTTACGTTAGTTTTCCCTTTTATTGAAAAAATTGAATCTAACTATGGTATAAGAAAATTGTATTATAAAAAATTCTGTTTAATTTTTTGTCAGTTTTTGCCCCCGTAATCAGTTTCTCGTATGAAAAGCCAAACGTAATCTCCCATCATGGCTTTATACCAGAAAACTTCCCTCGTGTTCGTCACTCACGTCGCCCAAAGTGACCGGGAAAAAATACCAGTGTTGACACATCAAAAACTTCGTTAAAAACTGGATTTTTCACATACAAAGATCAAAGAAAACCTTCATCTTCAATGTTAAAAAATTTACAAAAAATAATATGATAGTTTTATATAGTTTTGTCACCTGCTGAAACTTCATTGTGAAAATTATTTAAGCTGTTTGTTGACAATTTTTTTGGAAACCATAAAAGTTCAAACTATAAGACGATTTACTGAAGAGTTATGAACCCATACTCATGTTTCTGTTTTAATATCTCATTTTATTCTACTTCATTAATTTTAATTAATCATTTTAAATTTTCCGGTAGATATCATTGATAATTTATTTTCTCCATTTACACTTGTATTTTTTTTAATTTGGTCGATATGAGTGAAAAACACGTTATCATCGACCTTACCCTTGATGGGAGATTACATTTGGTTTCTCATACGAGAAACAGGAGCAATAATACACAAAAAAGGAGCCAGAATATTTTATAATAAAATTTTATTAAACCAAAGGTAGATTTAATTCCAACTGTTTCAATAAAAGGGACAAAAAACGTAAAATTCGTCAAAAAGCTGAATTTTATTCCACCACTTTAAAATTCATAACTTCATAATTTGTCGTTCCATTTTCATTTTCGGTGGCTTACTTTTTTCGTAAAACTGTTATCCGCATGTAAAAAATTCAAAGTTGACTCAACTTTCTGATTTCTATTATTTCCAGCATGATATATGAATTAGATATCGATTTCTATAAAAAAAAAAAATGATTTTATTGCATTATTAAAACTATTGGGTCAAACTCTAAACTCTATAAAATAAAAATTGTAGTATGTTAATTTATTTTTAATTAGAATTAGCTTATTTAGTTTAATTGGTTAATTAAATCCAAGTCAAAAATGTGGGAGCAACTCCAGAAATTCGTGATATAAAAGGCAAAATATTTACAAACCAGTGAAATTAGTGAAATTTATTTGCACAAATTCCTGATTATTGATGTACTTATACATTTCCCTATAATTTTTATTGGACATCAATCATTATTTAAATTGACTGTATAATTTCAAGTTGGTTCCGTTAGTGTACCGACTTCTTTCACTGCATGTTTGAATGATAATACTGTAGTTTAATTTAGTCTCGCAACATATTTCCCGTGTAATTTGAATCGGGCTGACAAGAATACAAATGACGTGCGATAAGTAACGCGAGTTGCATCATTAATAAAACGGAACGTAACGTTGAGGAGGAGTGACGTGCCAGAAGCTCAAAAGTTATCTATCAATTTATTTTTTTTTAACCGGTTTTTATTAAGTGAACGCCCGAACTAAATGTTATCAGGATGCTATGATTTATTGCATTTGATTTATTATCGTAAACGTTGCCGATAATAAAAGGAGCAGGTGAAATTGTTTTTTATCTTCTCTTTTCATGCGTTTTTAATTTATTATGGGCAAATTGCTTTTATATAGTTCGTGTTTTGTTTGGGAAACATTATATCTCAGAAGCTAGCTAGAAAAAAAATATATAAATAATAAAAGTGGTTTCGACAAAACGAGGAAAATATTTAGTTAATAAAATGGACCAACTACACTATTTTATCAGAAAATTAATTGTTCTTTCTCTCTTAAAATAAAATCAGCCTGAAGAATTATTAATTTGACTACTCTTCATAATTCACAAATTGTAGAATATTCTTATAGTAAACATACAGTGGCGGAAAAAAGTATTAAATACTTTTAAAAGTTGGATTTTTATCCACTGAAATTTTTTATTTCTGTTGTATTGGAGTTAAACAAATTTGCTATTTTGTGTTAACCGTTACAAGTATTGCCGCTCATCGTTTTTTGTTTAGATCTTTTTTCGAATAAAATTTTTGACTTGCCATATTATGTTGCAAAAAAATTAAACATTATTCAGAATGCTGTTTCAAAGATTTTGTATATTTTTTTATGAATATTAATAAAATATTCTATACTTTTTTCCAGACCAAATTGATTTAAAAAAAAAGTAAAAACCTGTGCATATAATGATCATTGTCGTTAAGGAACTAATCTTGCATTAAATTAGATTTGTTCAGATTTGCAATAGATTAGGGAAAACATTAAGAAACATTTGTAATAAGTAAATAAATATTCCATACTTTTTTCCATCACTGTACTAAGATTATTTATTTTTTGATTAGCTAATTATTTTTTTAAACAGCATATTTTACGTCAAATATAATTCAAATTACTCAATTTTCAATTATTTGGTAGATATTTCCAATTTACATCTACATTATCTACAGTAATGGCCATAATTATAGAAGCAAATTGATTAAAAATAGATGTGCTACTTGAATTGGATTCCAGTCTATCTATAATTTTTCTGTTATCCTATTTTAATGGCTGGCATCTAAATTATTTGTTCAATCTCGAAACTATGTTAACGAAAGTTATAGAATGTTCATTTATCTTTAAATGCTTGTTCAGCGAAATCGGTTAATTAGATCTCGAGTTGTACTCAAAAATGTCGGAGTAACTCCAATGGCAGAATTTGTAAACTAGTGTCAATTTGAATAATCCGATCCAACAAGAAAAATATTTCCAGTTTATTAATATTAAATTTTAAAAATGTAGATTTTAAAATTTAAAATACACATATTTAAATAAAGTTGTTCTCCTTTCCGCTAGGAAAGCTAAAATAAATAATTTTTATGGTTGAGAATAAAAATTTAAAGTGTTGCTTAAAAGTTTTAAATGTTTGATCACATTTTACACTTGTCGCAAGTTCCTTATAAATATTAAATTCGCTTCGAAAACACTCCGCAATAAAAATTGAGCAGTTCGGAGCAACGGAATTCGTAACGTCATGAGCAGAACCGATATGTTTAATTATTAACGTATCGATTAAAACTTCCACGACCAACCAGTCGAATCCCCATTGACTTAATCTCATTATTAGTTCAACCACACGACATTTTAGAATTGATTCGGATTTAATTAAGCTCAACGTCAAACACTCAACAGATTTTTGCGGGAAGAATTAAGAAAAAGTGGACATGTACTAATTTAAAACTAAAGTTTTCATATAAGTATGGAGGAAAATTTTGAAAACAAATTATTAAACACCCACACTGCATCCGATCGAATAAATAATAAATGGAACTCTCCGGATTTGTCGTGTTGGATGAATTTTACATTGTCCATTTGGGGTGGGCGTATCAAAAAAAATCGAACAAGGGTCCAAATTCCCAGTCAGTCACACACACTCAGAACATATCTTCAGTAGATTCTGCAGTACCTTTTTTTCCTTTGTAAAACTTATTGGGGAAACGTGTCGCGACGCCCCCGACCAAAAAAGGCTTTCAAGCGCAATTAACGTCGCGCCGTTCGTGCGTCGATATATCGTTACTTTGATGTCGACGACGAACGAGATAATAGAGATAATGATGGATTTCGCGATTCGTTCGCCATAATGCCGAAAATCAACAAAACTCCGCTGCGGTTTACAATCAGTCTCCGCGCATTCCGTTTGATTATTTAACGGATTTTCCGTCTTTGACAAATATGGAACTTTACATCAGATCAAATATTAACTTTAGACAATATCTCTCTAATTAACACTAAATCATTTACGACTTTCCAAAGTCAAAGGCGCGGAGAATGCAGACAAAGGCAAACAGCGGCCAAATAAGCCACCGGAGTCTGATCCTTTGTTCGCTCTCGTTTTCTTTATTTCATTTTTTGGACGACTAATTTATATTTCCCATGAATTCTTATTCCGAACGTGTAACAGCAATAAAAAATCTTGCGAGAGTTCATATAAATTCTTTAGGAGGTCGCGTGAAATATGTTGGAATTGAAATGAAAAAAATTAAGTCGATCCTTAGAAGAAAATCATTATAAGATTTGGCCAAGTGAAAAAACTTATTTTCTAATCAATTATTTCACATAAATGAATTAAATGAATCGGAGCATTTTCATTTGAATTGAGTGTTCTTAATTGGTTGATTTTGGGATTTCCGGAACAGATATAGAAAAAATGACGAAGTCCAATTTTCAAAATGTAAATTGTTCTAAATTACAGTTTGATATGCCTCACTAGTTATCAAATATTTTAGACGAAAGCTTATATTTAACAATTCGAAAAGGTGTAATAAGTTTTCGTTTACACATGTAAAAATATACAGGGTTATTCATCTAACTGTAAATTAAAAGTTTATGAAGAAGGTAAAAATTATTAAAAATAATAACTTGATTTCTAACTAACTAACAATACATTTTTTTCAATCTATCGATTAGTATAAACATTATACGTAAAATGAGTATTAACAGATATAATATATAATAAAGTGATATTGTCAGATACACAACAAATACCATCAATGACTATCAGTACACAAAAGAAAATAAGCGTTATTTTTACATCCATGTTAAAATCTCTGTTAAAATTCATTTTATATATAAGAAAAGCTTATATAAATGGAAATTGAAAATTGAAAATATAAAGCGATTTATGTTTAAATGTACACAGAATTAAATATAAATAACGAACACCCAGTATAAAATTTGGGAGGATTAATAATGGCTACCTAGAAGGTGATCCTTAGTTAAAGTGTATACCAATAATGAACTTTCCAGCAACAAAATTGATGGCTTTACAGCCATTTTAGTTAGATCATCAAACTGTCAAAAATTTAAAAAAAAAATAATAACTCAAGAACTATTGAATTTAGGTATATGCCACGGTATAGCTATTTTATTTGAAATTACATATACAAAAATATATAGGATGTTTCATTGAAATTAACAAAGTTGTATGTCTTTAAAACATAATGAATTTTTTATTTTAACTGGATTTTGCCTATAAAATGTTGGAAATCAAAAAAATATGTATGTATCACAGTAACTTTTAAAACTATTAACACTCTAATGTAATACATTACATGACATAAAATAAGTTTTATTTTACTCATGTCCAATAAATGTTAAAGGAGTTTTTTTAACATTTACAGTCCAACATACTGTAGAAATTCAACACTCAAAGGAGTGTTTGTGCATTACTTTACTAACATTCAATAAATGCCAGATGCAGTTTCATAGGTAACTTTGTTAAAGTCACTAAATATTATATCTTATAAAATATTAGATAACTTGTTTAAAAACTTAAATAAATTAGCAGTTACCTCCATCCCTTTACCAGAATATCATCACATCTTAGCTAAAAATGGATGATTTAATACATCACAATACAATGGTATATATTTTTGGAATGCTTGATATTTTTCGACATTTTTAAGGCACATTTGTCAAAAATACGTTACAACATTTAATTTTGAAGATTTTTTTATTAAATTTGTTTAGGTTAATGTGGGTGAACTGGTTAATGACAGTTCACATTGAGATAAATTATTTAATGTCGGAAGGGCTATTTTCAGTCAGCTTTCTTCATTAATTTATTTTTTGCCAATGATGAATAATGAATTTTATATAGAATTTAAAAAGCTAAAATTTCAGATTGATATTTCTTTTAGTTCCTCTTAAATTTGTGAATCCATTAAATGAGAATCACTCTAACTCTTTTCATATAATCATAATTTGTTTATCTTTGGAACTAAAGATATTTTTTCTATTTAAATTATCTCCTATTGGAATCTTTTACGTTGTTAATCGCTTCCAAAATTTACATTTTCTAAGAAGAAAACCAAATGAAAGAGAAAAAATCTTAATCTGAATTCGGAAATCAAGAATATTTTGGTATGAATAAGTCTTAAAATGAAAGGGAATTAAGTGAAACATTACAACTCTCGCATACCAATTGTTTGTTTGTTATTGAATTTTATATAGAATTTAAAAAACTAAAATTTCAGATTGATATTTCTTTTAGTTCCCCTTAAATTTGTGAATCCATTAAATGATAATCACTCTAACTCTTTTCATATAATCATAATTTGTTCATCTTTGGAACTAAAGATATTTTTTCTATTTAAATTATCTCCTATTGGAATCTTTTACGTTGTTAATCGCTTCCAAAATTTACATTTTCTAAGAAGAAAACCAAATGAAAGAGAAAAAATCTTAATCTGAATTCGGAAAACAAGAATATTTTGGTATGAATAAGTCTTAAAATGAAAGGGAATTAAGTGAAACATTACAACTCTCGCATACCAATTGTTTGTTTGTTATTGTTTCATCAATTTAGCCATTTTTCATCTGATGGAAAACAAATTGAATACAAACATACTGTTATCAAGTATAAAAAGCATGTTTTTTGTGTTCAGAGCACTTAAATTCCTGTAATAAGTGTAAGAGAGAGTTTTCATTTCTATTTGGTGTAACGTAACAAAAACTCGTGTTATTCCAAGTTGGTTGATTTTGGCATTTCCAGAACAGATACAGAAAAACTTCCCGAGTCCAATTTTTAAAATGTCAATTGTTCTAAACTACAGTTTGATATGTTTCACTGGGTGTCAAATATTTAAGACGAAAATTTATATTTAACAACTTTGAACAATTCGAAAAAGTGTAATAAGTTTATGTTTACACATGTAAAAATTTACGGGGTGATTCATCTAACCTTAAGTTAAAAGTTTATGGAGAAGGTAAAAATTATTAAAAATAATAATTTCAAATTTTTAGCCCAACTATAACTTGATTTCTGACTAACTGACAATACATTTTTTTAATATATCGATTGGTATAAACATTATACGTAAAATGAGTATTAACAGATATAATATACAATTACATTGATATTGTCATATACAAAACAAATACCATCAATGACTATCAGTACACAAAGGAAAATAAGCGTTATTTTTACATCCTTGTTAAAATCTCTGTTAAAATTCATTTTATATATAAGGAGGTATACCAATAATGAAATTCCCAGCAACAAAATTGGTGACTTTACAGCCATTTTAGTTAGATCACCAATCTGTCAAAAAAATTTTAAAAAAAGAACTCAAGAACTATTCAGATTAGGTATAGGCTATCGCATAGCTATTTTATTTGAAATTACATGTACAATTTAAAAATTCAAAAATATATAAGTGAAAGTAACAAAGTTGTATATGTCTTTAAAACACAATGGATAATATTTTATATTTTTTATTTCAAGTGGTACTTTACCTATAAAATGTTGGAAATCAATCTTTACAAAAATAGATAATTTGTATATTAAATCATATTATACATATTACTTATATTATGTCTATATCTAACATTGTCGTTTCTTTCAGCCTCTCCCATCTTCCCAGTCTCAACATACTGTCCAACCTTAATACTCATACAAGTATCATAGAAGATTCTTTAAACTTTTAAAACCATTAACACTCTAATGTAATTACATTACATGACATAAAATAAGTTTTATTTTACTCATGTCCAATAAATGTTAAAGGAGTTTTTTTTTAACATTTACAGTCCAACATACTGTAGAAATTCAATACTCAAAGGAGTGTTTGTGCATTACTATACTAATATTCAATAAATGCCAGATGCAGTTTCATAGGTAACTTTGTTAAAGCCACTAAATATTATATCTTATAAAATATTGTTGTTTAAAAACTTAAATAAATTATCAGTTACCTCCATCTCTCTATCAGAATATCATCACATCTTTGCTAAAAATGGATGATTTAATACATCACAATACAATGGTATATATTTTTGGAATGCTTGATATTGTACGACACTTTTAAGGCACATACAAACAATGGTTAATATAAAAATACACATATTATTTGTCAAAAATACGTTACAAAGTTTAATTTTGAGGAATTTTTTCTTAAATTTGTGGCTAAACAGGTGAATGACAATTCCGATTGAGATAAATTATATAATGGCAAAAGAGCTATTACGTTAAGATTTTCAGTCAGCTTTCCTCATTAACTTAGTTTTTTCCAATAATTTTACGCAGAATATTGTGCATAGTGTTAAAATAACAAAGTTAATTTACTTGAACGACACATATATAATGTCACATTATAGCTGCAGCTAATATTGACGTTTCTTTTAGTTCCCCTTAAATCATTCTGTGTATTTAATATATTTTTGTTCTCGGATATTCTCCTATAGTCATAATTTGGTCATCTTTGGAACTGGAGATATTTTTTTCTATTCAAGTCTATTGGAATCTTTTACGTTGTTCATCGGTTTCTAAATTTACATGTTTTAAGAAGAAAACCAAGTGCACGAGAAAATGCATCTTAATCGTTAAATCTAAATCCGGACATCGGGAATATTTTGATATGAAGTCTTAAAATGAAAGTGAATTAATTGAAACATTACAACTCACGCATACAATTGTTGTTGTGTTTGCTATTGTTTCATCCTTCATCAATTTAGCCATTATTCATCTGATCGAAACAAATTGAATACAAACATACTGTTATCAAATATAAAAAGCATGTTTTTTTGTGTTCAGAGCATTTAAATTCCTGCACATAAGTGAAAGAGGGAGTTTCCATTTCTACTTGGTGTAACGTAACAAAAACTCCCCATTTTAAATACATTATAGCTGTGCTCTTGCAAGAAATCAAATCTCCATCGAACAAAGTTTGGTTCAAAAAGTTTAACACACTTATGAAACTGCACCCTACCCAAGCAACTTTTTTATTATGCGAATAAATTATATCAGGAAAAACCGAAACTCGAATCAAACAATATTTACAACGTTCCCATGCTTCGGAATCAAACAATATTTGCATTTTAAATATTCACATTATTTCGATCGTGTACGATTTGGAAGAGCACTCACCGTGCAATCGGCGTCGCCTACGTAACAAAAGTCGCCGGATACGGAGGTGGGCACCCACAAATGGTCACCGTTCAGTGCCGTTTCGCTCCAGTCCGGTGTGCTTCGCACCACCCTTTCTCCGATGTCTCCGACTGATTTTCTGAAAACAAACGCAACCATTTAATTGGAATTATGGAAACGAAATTGTTTCACTAGAACTAATTAACTGATTAATCAGTCTGTTTCGATTTAATTAACACCGCAAATTATCGTCGATTGTGGTTAAGCAAATGTCGTATAAAACGATGGAAATGTTTGTATTACAAATAAATGTAATATAAACATTTTTGTTACACTTAATTTTTACGCAAAGATAGACTCCTATTGTTCATAATGTTTTGAGAAAAAATTGACATTTGCCTTGTACGAGTATTAATTAAAATAAACTCAGATATAATTAGCAATTATTTTAACAGGTGCTTAAATGAAAAAGCCAATAGTTGTAAAATACCAGTGAAATAATAAAATTGAAAGTCCAGACAGAGAAGAATTTTTTAATTAAAAACAAAAGGCGAGTGCCAATAATAGAAGAGAAAATGCCCGATCGAGATGTGAATGACGGACACATTCAATCGATCGCGTCCGACGATAAATTTCCTTCCCATTCAATCATACGTGTATAAAAATAGTCGGAGCATCGTTAAACAAAAATACATCTAACGTTTATTTCTAGCAAAACTTCAACTATTTATGTGACTTGAATCTTATAAGTATAAAAATATTTACGTGCTTTTTAATTAAGCTATCTTTTTATCAAGGTTTCTTGAAATGGGGTACGTCAGTTAATTGCGGGGGTACGTGACAAAATTTACGTAGCTCGGTGTGTTGAACTTCGTCATGAAATCGATTTATTTCTTAAGGACATTTATTTTAACCTCTAGTTCTGGTTTGAAGATGAAACCTGGCTTCAAATATTTAGCTAATATTTTCACTTGTCTCAATTAAACTAATGATACCATGCAAGGTTCAGCATGCAGCATGTTCACTATGAAGGTTAAAGTGTATACTCTTATGAAAAGGGAAGTTTTGGAAAAGTGCTTGAGATTAAGTGCTGTTGAATGTTTTTCAGTTGCGGAGGAATTTTTAACCATCAAAGCCTTATAAATATATGCCGAAGTTGTTCTTCCTCTTGTAACGCTGAAAACTGGATTAGAAATTATAAATGTAAACAATAATCTTGGTTTAAGCATTAAAAGAAACGTCTGCAGATCAAACTTTATTTTTTATTGATTTTTGAATAGTAAGACAAGAAGAATATTTAAGAGGTGAAATTCTTTTTGTCTTTCGTGACAACTTGGGATATAATTGGTGAGTGATAACCGTTGAATTAGAATCTGGAGAGAAGGAGGTGCACAGCAACAACTCACTGTTGCAGGTAAAGTGGTTCCATATAAGGTCGAGTCATGTTTTGGGATGGGATCCTGTATGAAAGAAGAATTGTTTTGGTACATGTTTTACTCACAATGACTGAACAAATTCAACTCAACTTTTATGACCGACTGTTTAAGTCGTTCCATGACTATTTCAGCCCTGCAGTTAAAAATAATATAATTTCTCTCAAGAGAGAGCGCAGAGTGCTGTGCGCCTTGGACACTTTTTGGATGGGTGAAATCTCGTGCGTTCGCGTCACCGACATGCTTATAGCAGTATATCTGTAGCTATACATTTGACGTATAGTGGTGTGTATATTTTATAAGTGAAATTGAATGGATTTACTGAAAAATTTATTTAAATATGTCCAATGATTGAAAACTCAGTACTACAAAATATAAAACGACAATCGATACCGTTTTTACGTGATAGATAAATTTGAATCAAACATTTTCATTTTTTACTTTAGTTACCATAAGTTTATTGTATCTTTTTTTAGAACAAAATGAAATAATTGAAAATACGAAAAGTCTAAGTATTATTGAAATTAATGGTGACAATAATGCAAACAATTAAAATAATGTTAAAAATCAAGTACATTGAAATTTAAGTAAATACAAATACTATCTATAAATAATAAGATTGTATATTAATTGTTATTTCAATTAAATTACATTTATATTTTGTCATGATCTTGTACAATCCGTAATATATTTGAATAATAAAAAACCATATAAACATGCATATAATTGTTACTCGGAGTGCTAATAGATGTGAAAACCAGATTGATAATGATAAATTTAATTCAAACAATATGAAATTTCAAATTTAAATACTAAAAGTTCTAAGTTTTCACTTCTATCGGCAGTCTCTGTAACTACCAACTTTTTTCTTTTTACCTAATTATTCTCTTTTTAGCGACAATTACTTTTAGGGATTCTTTACATCTGTGAAGTCTAATAATAGATATAGTTTAATAGCAAACAATTTTAGTTAATTATAAATTAAATTATGGCCTGGTACAACCGAGAATAGTATTGTAATTGTATTTTGTACAATTTCATGTACAATATTATACAATTGAAATCCTAAATATAGAAACAAGCATTAATTAAAATGATTTTATTTTTAATTTTAACTATGGCGTGTTTTACTTACATAAAAAATTGATAATATTCAAAAGTCGTTAATTAAAATTTATATATACAAATATAATCACTAAACGAAATAAAAAAATGTTTATTACATTTTTCATGAAATACTCTAACTATTACTAAGGCAAAATAAATTTTTTATTCAACAAACAATGGGGAATAAAAAGTGGAATTGTCACGAAATTAGGGTTTTCGGCAATAGACTTATATTGTTATTTGTATTGTGATAAAGCGTCGCATTTTATCTGTGTTACAATTAGTAAACGGTGAAATTACATGTGACACATAAAAAGTAACATTGGAAAATGTGACGTCAGGTTTCATCCAGTCGAAATTAAATGACTGGACGTTTGTTTTGATTCGATGAAATGTTTTGATGGAAAAATCAACGTACTTAAAATAAATTTTCAAAACAGTCTTTATCGAATTTTTTTTTTTTTTTTTTTGGCATTTACAGGTTCCAGACATATTAAACATAAAACGTAACGGGATTTATTACAAATCACTATTCTAAGTACGAAACATTTCTGCTGTAAACATGTGTGTTGCTGCAGTTGTACAAACATACAAAGCGAATTAAATAAACATTTACGTGTCGTACGAAACCACATCCCGTAAAAATGTTTACAGTTAACAATTTAATGTGCTGTGCGCAGTCGAAATTCCCGGTGATATTCCGTTCTGTACCTGCCGTATCTGGAGAGTCTGCGGTAATAGAGACACCTGACCCTGCCGGAGGACTTCCGCCGTTTCATGGTCGTCGTACACAAAATCACAAAACACCCGTAGTATGGTTGGAGAAAAGAGGTCGGGACGCTCGTTCCTCCCGTTCATCGCATCGCGTTCATTCGAATTCGCACTCGGTAATTAACACCGCACGCCACGCACTAACACTGTTTGTTCTGTTTATCTATAACTATTATAATCACTTTAATATCTCTTTAATGCGAACGAACGATTGACGTTAACAAGTTCCGGCACGACTGTCTGGACTGTCTGTCTGTGTATGTGTTTAATACTTATTATAATCGTTGCTATTTTATAAATAGCAGCTTTTTGTTTTCGGGGGGATTTATTTGCGTACTCGCGATTAAATAAACAGTTCCATCGATTATAAACTTATGTTTTGACGTGGATACACGTGAAACTATATAGAAAAATAGTTACGTTGAAATGAAATAGAATAGAAACTATTACTAATAATAAAATATTTCAAATATACATTTATAATAAAAAAGATTTATAATATAATCATATTATACAGTATCATGTGTCCCACATATGAAAACTTGTCTTCCCTTTTTTAAGTTTCTGGTGTGAAAGGAAACTTCAACTATTCGATGTAGATCTTATACAAATTCAGGTGGAGTCGGACAAACTAACGACTTAATGCATATCCATAAATAAAAGTTTAAGGGGGTTAAATCTGGTGATCTTGGAGGCCATTGTAACGGTCCTCTTCGGCCTATCTTTTTTTCAGGAAACACAAATTAAGTCAATTAATAACTGATAACCCATAATGTGGTTGTGTTCTGCCTTACTGGAAGTGGAGGTTCTCCTTATTAAGTATCAGGATTCCATCCCTATCTCTCTTATCTCTTAGTAAATTTAAATAGTTATTTTTTACTTATTTTGTTTTCCATGTTCAAATACATATTTTATGAAAATATGAGAAAATTCATTATTCAGTGTTACTGAAAGTGGCCTGTTTTAATTCCCCCTTCGAACTCTCGAAATGAGAATTTCAAATTTTATTTATCGATTATTATAGATACAAACAATTGACAGTTTTCGATGAAACACACTATATATTATTATTATTATTATTATTATTATTATTATTATTATTATTATTATTATTATTAACACTTTATAAAAAGGAGATCAAGTTTATTTTGAATGTAGAAATCTGGAGAAATAGAGGGAAAAGTAGAACATTGGCACAAAAGACATCTTGTTTCAGTCAACGGAGCATAATAATAGTTGAAGTGTTTAAATCACTGGTCCATAACGTAAACTGGCTGAAAATACCTGTAGAAAGTACAGTCGGCGTCTTTTGAAGTGGATAACTTGAACTTCCTAGTTTAAATGGGTTTCAAAATAGTTTCAATATGTTTTATTATGGCCAGTAATATTATTTAAATATTTGCAGCTGGATTTGAACACCTTTTATTCGGTTCACTGTTAATTTATCACTTGTTTAGCACCGTAAAATGCCTCAAAGAAGATTTTCTTTAGAAATACACACGGAGTGTGTGCTCTACGGTAACACAACTTGGCTACTAAATCAATAATTATTCCACTTGCTCAAGAATTTGGACCAGATTTTACTTTTGTAAACAACAATACCTGATTTCACCGTGAGAGTGGCCTCCACGTTCATCAGACTGCAATTCAATTGAACACGTATGGGACAAATTTAAACTCGAAACCATCAGTCTCAAAATCTGGAGGAATTTCCTAATATTCTTAGAGAAGGATAAAGAATTTATTCGTTCAACAATTTTGAACTGAAAACTTCAGCTGCGTTGGGTACTTTTTGGTAGGGGAAAATCTTATGGGTTCGCGTCACCAACATGCTCGTCATTCTTTTGTTAATAAATTCAGACAAAAGAAAAAAGTATTTGATTTAGCTGGTAACCCCGGTTACTAGACCAACAAACTATGTGAAGGCGTTTCAAGAGATACCCGAAAACCAGACCTTAAGAATAAATTCCCGGAACTAGAGGGTGAGTTAAAGCTATACATTTGAGAGCATTTTGAAATCAGGTAAAATTTTACTAATGCAGTAGTTTCGTTAAAGGCTGTTTTGAAAGTGGCGAGTTCATAGAGGAGAATACGGTCTGAAAGGAATCTCTATATAGAAATATTCGAAATTTTCAGGATCATCTTTATTTTTGATGTACTTTCAAGGAAAAATATAACATATATATAGAAGGTAAATTTCCCCAATAATCGTTCAAGATCAGTATCGAAGGAGGGATGTTTATTAAGCAAAAGTAAAACATACTTGTTTTTTATACCGTCAACAAAAATGTGTAAACTGAAAATTAGTAATTCCTAACAAATAATAATAGATTTAATGTATTTTTAGAAGTGAAAACTTCAGCCGCATGCCCATGACAGGCGCACGCGCAGTGTGCCGTGCGCCTTAGACACTTTTTGGATGGGTGAAATCTCGTGCGTCCGCGTCACCGACATGTTTATAGCAGTATATCTGTAGCGATACAGTTGACGTATAGTACTGTGTATATCTTATAAGTGAAATTGAATGGATTTAGTGAAAAATTTATTTAAATATATCCAATGATCGAAAATTCAGTATTAGAAAACATAAAACGACAACGACAATCATATCATTTTTACGTGATACTTAGATAAATTTGAATCAAACATTGTCTCTTTTTTAGAGCAAAATGAAATAATTGAAAGTACAAAAAGTCTAAGTATTTTTGAAATTAATGATGACAATGATGCAAATAATTAAAATAATGTTAAAAATCAAGTACATTGAAATTTAAGTAAATACAAATACTATCCATAAATAATATGATTGTATATTAATTGTTATTTCAAGTGAATTGTATTTATATTTTGTTATGATCTTGTACAGCCCGTAATATATTTAAATAATAAAATAAAATTGCTCGGAGTGTCAATAGTTGTGAAAACCAGATTGATGTTGATAAATTTAACTCAAACATTATGAAATTTCAAATTTTAATACTAAAAGTTTTCACTTCTATCGGCAGTCTCTATAACACTTTAGTTTTTTTAATTTTAATTAATTTTGTTTTATTAAATTTCCAAGAAATTTGGAGATATTATTATATTTATTACTGGTTTAAAAGTTCTGTTGTTGACGCAATTTCGTTTAATTTATGCAGAAGAATACATTGTTTATTAAAACTTATTTTGTTAATATATTTTGTTGAAACATAATGCCATTTATATTCTGATTTTTAAAATAATTTAAATTATCCACTTAACAAAAATAAAATTCAGACCTCCTACTTCATTATTTAGCTTGAGATAATATTAAAAATTAAAGAGGAGTAAAACGTAAAATTATTCTATTCTTATTTTAACAGACAAGAAGATAAAATAAATAAAATATATGCTAAAATGGCAAAATTTATTAGGAATTACTTCGACAGAAGTTCAACATAATTCAAGTTGATGCGGTTGATAATTTAATTTAAACAAAACACTATGCCATTCTATTTTCAAGCAGACATCAAGCCATATGTTATGGGAATCTAACTAAAAGTCGAGGAGCACTTTTTCCAATTTTCTCCAGATTTCGTACGACGTTGAAAATAATGGACGCCATTAAATTGGCATGGAAGAAAGGAAGTAATATTCCGCCGTGCCGTTTTATTTTGTGTTGTGCTTGTTTTCATTCCGCCAGTGCATTATTTCCAAATGTGTAATAAGCACCTCGTAAATTCAACTGGGGAACACTTTGCCCGCTCACTTGTTTCCGACTTGAATTAATTATTTCCTTCTTTTAACGGATTTTCTTGTGGATTAGATATTTAAAAAATAACAACTCGTTTCTATTATTAAAAGGCCCTCATAAAAATAGAAACGAAAATGTTTTGGTTTGACTTTCACGCATCGTGACGTTGTTGGTCCAAGAAAACCTGTGCGTGTGTGTTGGAGTGTGCAAACAATGGCTCCAGGAACAACAGACCGGAGGCTGGGTGGATGCATTATTAAGGTTGAGTTGCATTTCCGTCATCCGGATCCAGGTTCGTCGTATGTCTGGCCTATTTTCGCTTCACCTTACAATTCTACGACATATTTGTAGTATCGGATGTTTTTGTGGGTTAACGCCATTCAAAATAGATTTGGTAAGTTTTTGTGGCCTAAATTTTAAACATTTTCTCAACAAACAGAATTCGTTTCAAAGCATTTCTGTGGGTCGTTCAAAGAGATAAACTTCCTCAACTATTCACTTTACGATAAATCGCGTTTCGCTTGAAATGTACGTCATCAGCTTTTGTTTTTTTTTCTCTCCGCAATTAAATCCTGGAAATTGCAGATGCAACGAAGTAATGTAAAACAATAAACCTACAATTAAAACGAAGTAATTTTAATGTTGATGTGTTACATGTGTTCATGTATATGAATGAATACGACTGCATGTTGGGACTGTTCTGTACATTTGCATTTCCATTTGTACTATATTAATGGAATTAAAGTGCATAACATCGTCGCAACTTCATTATGCTTTAATATAGAGTAACTTGTAGAGCAATTTATGAATTATTTTATGAATAATTAAAGCAGCTCTTGACCCAATTAATGTGTCTGTAATACACTTCCTTTTTTCTTTCACAAAAAATACGTAATTATTTAAGAACAATAACAAAAGATTCTTTATTCTAAGCATTGACCTTCGTTATCTACACATTTTGTTCATTTTTCGGGTAATTTATGGATACCATTCCAAAAGAAAGCTCCATCTTTCACTAACATCCATTCATCTAGTCATTTCAGTACATCCTCGAAAGTTTTGAAGTGTTGCTGAGTCAGTGCGTGTCGTCCTATCGATGAGAGGACTTGATAATCAGAAGGCTCCAAATCTGGTGAGTACGGAAGGTATGGTTCCTATCCTATCATTTTGGTTAAATGTGTAAAAGTGTCGGAATGACTTCGACGTGTCTTCGAATTGATTCTGACCGTCTTTGGATCAATACATGGTTCAAATTAATCATTTCTTGTTGGTAATGGATTGTTTCGCAGGATTTGAGAAGCCCGTAGTGCCCTATTCCCTTTTGATCCCATCACATACACAGCATAGACTTCTTCCCAAAGCGATGCTGTCTTTGTTGATGATCGTACTGGCGTTACCCATGACTTCTTGCATCAAAATATATCAATTTACATTGTCAGTTACAACCCGATAAAAGGAACCCTTTCTTTTGTGGTGTAAGAGCATAATTTCACAGTTTTTTGCTTTTCCTTCTGTCATTCTTTCAATTTGTGTAGAACTCATTTTCCAAAATTTTCAATGTTTCTAATGACTGTTCTGTCATCATTTGTTGTATCTGTGTATCGTTTTTGTCCAATAATGTTTGTATGTTAATTGGTCGTCTTTGACAATAACAAAGCAAGATCGTCGTGAGCCTCAATAAGAATTCAATGACTTTCCGATGCCTTTTTCTTTTGATTGAAGAAGAAAATCATCGCATGCAGCAAATGCTCTTTATTTAGTTCAAAATTCGAACACGAAAAACATTTTAAATTTGAGCAATACTTACATCAAACATGCTGGTGCGAATTTTTCTAAACAGTGTCACAACATCAATACCGGAAAATAAAAAGCAATTCATGAAGAAAAACTTTATTAAAAACTAAAAATAACATTGATAATAACTAAGAAGATAAAAGAGAGTTGCATGCTGGTGGTTTCGGTTGGCAAGACATACCTATTGTAGAGGGCCGAGCCGGCAGGCGCAGCCATCGCCAGAGCTTTGTACCGTGCCTGTTCATCCGTGGGCAGTACGATGTCCACTGATCTAGATCTGAGGGCCACGTTGGGGCCAACCGGCACCTCCAGACTGACGCCGGAGTGCTGCAACTCCTCGGTCTTGCCTTGCGATACCTTGGAAAAGCACGAGTCCACGGACGCGGCCCGATCGCGCTTCAGGTCCGGCACCTGCAGATAAATATCGCGAACCACCAGCCCCGGAATGGTGGTGTTGACGGCGTCGCCTTCGGACAGCGCGCCCTCGGACGTGCCGTCCGAGAACAGCTCCGACGGACCGTCCGACATGTTCTCCAACGAGGTGCCGGTCGGTTCGGCGAAGAACGCCTCCTGTCTCTGTATGGACTTGCGACGCGACGGCGACGCGGGCGGCGGACACGGTTCCTCCGCCGAGAAGTACTCGATCACCGGCGACTGTATGGGTATCGGAGGTGGAGACTGTATCGGCGGCGACGGCACCGTCGGACTCAGCGTCACCGTGATCGCGCACTCCGGTACCGGTTCCTCGTCGCATTCGCTCGACGAGTCGCTCATGCTGAGCGGCGGCAACAGTTCATCTTTGCCGATCGGCGGCGGTTCCTCCGGCGGATGGAGCCGGTTGTACTCTTCGACGCAGAGACAGTGCACGCACACCGGACTCTTGCTGCCGGACGAGCGACGTCGCGGGAACCGCCGCGACGGCACCTCCAAGTATGTGCCTGACTCATCCGATCCGCCGGAGTCGACGCTTCTCGACCGCTGACTGGGGAACTGGGGAACCTGTAAATGTGAAATGGACAATTTTAACACAACAAAACGAAGGTTAAAGAAGGATCTGGTTACTTTGAGGAGCGCGTCTGGTGTTGAGAGTTGACCCTGTGCCTGCTGTCTCTTGGCCTCCAACTGGATCTCGTCGAAGGAGGCCGATCTTATTTGTTTGGGCACTTCGAGGCTGCTCTGGGTCTTCATCTCGGCGCCGGTTGGCGTGCGGGACCGCTTGAAAGTAGTTCGCAGGCGTTGCATCTTCAACGGGGAAGCGACAAACCGCCCCGGCTCCACGCCTTACTCATTCTATAACTATTAACATAAATATTCATAAACTACCTCAACTCTTTTTCATAATAACAGTTAGAATATTTCGGTTGGAAGCAATTGAGTTGAAACACTAAAGTTACCATAATCATAACCGTTTACAGTAACATTTCGAGTCATAGAAAGACAATCGTAGGAAAGTGCAGAAATAATTAAAGAGAATCTGGATGCATTAAAGTAACGAGTTTATAGTGAAAGTCGAGGGAAATAACGGAGAGCTTTTTGCGATAATTCGAAAACCCTCAACGGCCAGTCCGGTCCTTAAGGGAGCCAACCCCTTTCTACCGTTCGAAACACCGTCTCGTTTCGAGTCTGGCAGACATCTCGAATTAATTCAATGATGCCCGAATATGGGAATATTTTCGTGTGGGGGAGTCCCGAAACTGACTATATTATTATCCGTTTCTGTGCGGCCATAAGACTCGTCTGTCGTCTAGGTTGGTATATTCAAGTTCAAGTCAAGTAAAGCGGATTTAATTAACGATAAAAAATTTATTCATTTTATGATAATTTCAGACCGAAATGTAACTGTGTAAGTAAAGTGGTGTCCATTCTAAAATTTCTTTCAAAATTGAAGTTGTTACATTTATAATCATTTCAATTCAGAAAATGTATTTATGTATATTTATATGCATATTTATAATTTATAGAATAAGGAAATATTAGTTCTTATAAGTATAAAACAACTTAAGTAAATTAATATATACTTTAACTATATAACTTTAAATAAAATAGTTATGGCCATTATATTTAACATTTTAAAAAGTTGCTAGTTTAGTGATCACTTCTGAATATTTTCGTCCAATTAAAAGTTTATTTTTTAATCGTTAATTAGATCAAGTGATTGAAAATTTTATTCAATCGATGAAACAAATTAAAGCGGAACTTTCTAAAATGCAAGTTGCTATATTTATGTCCTTCTCAACTCAGAAAAACATATGTAACATTTTATAGAATAAGAAAGTATTAGTTTTTAGAGAAGAGTATAAAACAACATTAGTAAACTAATATTATTTTAACTGTTCATTTTAAATAAAATAGTTATGGCCTTAATATTTAACATTTACAAGTTACTTTAATAATAATCACCACAGTATATTTTCGTCCAATTAAATGTTTGCTTTTTAATAGTCAATTAGATTAAAAAGAAAAAATCAAGTGATTGACAAATTTTAATAAATCAAGTCAAGAAAAAGAGATTTAATTGACAATAAAAAATCTATTCTATCTATCTATTTTAATAAATCGATGGAACAAATCAAAGAAGGCTTCATAAATAAATAAAAAATAACATTAGTAAATTAATATTATTTTAACTCTTCACATTAAATAAAATAATTATAGCCATAATATTTAGTGTTTTAAAATGTTGCTATAATAATGATCACTTCTGTATATTTTCGTCTAATTAAATGTTTGCTTTTTAATCTTAATTAGATCAAAAAAGAAAAAAATCAAATGGTTGATAAATTTAATTCAATCGGTGGCACAAACCAAAACAGGCTTAATTTAGAGACAATAAAAATTTTATGATAATTTTAGACTGAAGTGTAACTGTGTATGTACAGTGGTGTCCATAATTATAGAAACTTACTAAAATTCAAGTTGCCGTATTTATATCCATCTCAATTTAGAAAAACAAATGAAACATTTTATAGGATAAGAAAATAATAGTTTTTAGAGAATAGTATAAAACAACATTAGTAAATTAATATTATTTTAACTGTTTATTTTAAATAAAATAGTTATGGCCATAATATTTAACATTTTAAAAAGTTACTTTAATAATAATCACCACAGTATATGTTCGTCCAATTAAATCTTTGCTTTTTAATAGTCAATTCGATTAAAAAGAAAAAAATCAAGAGAGTTCAATTGACAAATTTTAATAATTCGGAGGAACAAACCAAAGAAGGCTTATTAAGAGAAAATTGTTCAAGTCAAGAAAAATAGATTTAATTGACAATAAAAAATTTATTCATTTAATGATATGTATAGTGGTGTCTATAATTATAGGACCTTACTATAATTCAAATTGTTATATTTATGTCTAACTCAATTCAGAAAAACATATGAAATATTTTATAGGATTATAAAATAATAGTTTTTAGAGCAGAGTATAAAACATTAGTAAATTAATATTATTCTAACTGTTCACTTTAAATAAAATAGTTATGGCCATATTACTTAACATTGTAAAAAGTTGCTATAATAATAATCACCATAATATATTTTCGTTCAATTAAATGTTTGCTTTTTAATAGTTAATTAGATTAAAAAGAAAAAAATCAAGTGATTGACAAATTTTAATAAATCAAGTCAAGAAAAAGAGATTTAATTGACAATAAAAAATCTATTCATTTGATGATATTTTTATACTGAAATATAAGTGTGTATGTATAGTGATGTCCATAATTATAAGACCTTACTATAATTCAAGTTGTTATATCTATGTCCATATCAATTTAGAAAAACATGTGTAATATTTTATAGAATAAGAAAATATTAGTTTTTAGAATATAGTGTAACATTAGTAAATTAATATTATTTTAACAGTTTACCTTAAATCAAATAGTTATGGCCATAAACATTTTAAAAAAGTTGCTATTGTAATAATCGCCACAGTATATTTTCATCCAATCAAATGTTTAAAAAGAAAAAAAATCAAGTGGTTGACAAATTTTAATCAATCAATCAAAGCAGGCTTAATTATGAAAACATTTTTCAAGTTAAATAAAAACGGATAATAAAAATATAAATAAAAAAATCTATTAATTTTATGATAATTTTGGACCGAAACATTAGTTTTTAGAATAGAATATATATACAATAACATTAGTAAATTAATAATATTTTAACAGTTCACGTTAAATAAAATAGTTATGACCATAACATTTAACATTTTAATTAAATGTTTGCTTTTTAATCATTAATTAAACGAAAAAAAGAGAAAAATTAAGTGGTTGACAAATTTTAATCAATCGGTGGAACAAATCAAAGCAGGCTTAATTAAGAGAAAATTGGGACAGAGCGGTGATTTATTTACAATGAGGGAAGCGAGTTGAAAACCTGCAGGGAATTATCGGCGCATTTTGTTTTCCAAATCTGATTTAGGGGCATTACCTGCAGGAAAAAAAAAGTCTAACAATATCCACGGTTTTTCGTCGAACTGTTGCCGGTTTAATTGAAAAGTTAAAATTTTACATGTAATCAGGATAAACAAACCGATCGATTGAACGCACTAACTCTAAACCGCGGCACCAGAATGATGTACGGGTGAGAGGTGTACTTGGGTTAGTTAACCGTGGAATACATTAAGTGAATTAAGTGCACTGAATCCATACCATGTATAATATATTATGTTGCTGAGAAATTACCTACGTTGGAACTAAAGTGCGGTTCGAGTGCGAGAGACACTTTTATAATTAACTTTAAGTGGACTGGATTTATTGTCTGGTTGCGATCTGCCTAATGCGCCACATAAATGTCGCGTTCAACATTTAAAATTCATTCAAATTAATTAAGTAATTGCCCGGGATGGAGCAGTCGAAACTTGAAAATTCACTTCGACAAAAAAAAAGTAGCGCGGACGATAAATTGTTTTAAAGTTCTCTACCAATAAAGACGTTCCATGTCTCCGGGGTACTTTAACTCTTCCTTTATTTAATCCATTTTCGTTTCGTCTACGGGACAAGATAAACTCGTCTGCACTCTTTCGTTTTTACCGTTTTTTATTTGTGTCGAGTTGGAAACATTCTTTGGAATTTGTGTCCGGTTCATAACGGAAGCCATTGCACTTAAACTTTTTCGAACATCGTCTGATTGAGGCGGTTTTTACTCGACGATGTTGAGTTATTTTAAATGTTGTTAAAATTGTTTCCTGAAAATTACATAATGTAGTTGATCTTTAATTCTAATTACAAAGTACAGTATAATTTACACTGGGTTTAATTATATTATATTTACACTGCGCTTCCTTTGAAGTGGGTAATTTGATTTTCCTTGATTAAATAGATTTAAAACTAGACTAGAGGATCAGTATTTTAAATTTACTTTACTTTTTATTTATTTAATAGACACAAAAAACGCATTTTGTGGATTGAAGATACACTGCTCCAAGAAACAAACCACCGATTATTTTTAAAATATTTTTGAAGTGAAAACTTCTTTAGCCGCGTTGGACACTTTTTAGTAGGGGAAAATCTTATGGGTTCGCGTCACCGACATGCTGGTCATCCTTTTGTTAATAAATTCAGACAAAAGGGGGTGAGTTACAACTGTACATTTGAGAGCATTTTGAAATCAGGTAAAATTTTACTAATGTAGTCTGAAAGGAATCTTTATATAAAAATATTTGAAATTTTGAAATTTTCAGGATCATCTTTATTTCAAAAAATCAACGCCCAATTTTCTTACCATCTGTTACCAACGCGTTCAATTTCGTCGAAAAGTAATGAAATATATATATCGAAAATCTTGTTGGAAATGGTAAAAAAAAAAATAGTGTGAAAGTTCTTAATATTAATATTAAGAGGTGCCGCATCGTAAATTTTAATTTCCCGTTTAAATAACACGGGAACGGTGTTCTCTTGGATTTTGAAATTTTTTCAAATATTTCAAAATGATCAAAACAGACTTTTATAGAAAATTTAACACTCCACAAAAAATGTCTCTTACAGTTTTTTGATATATTCATTTTTTCAAAAGTTATTTAGCATTAAAGTTGAATTGTTTTAAAATTTTAACATTTTTCTCATTTTCTGACCATCAACTTTATGGGAAAATTAAGAGCTATAAGTTTCACAGTATTTTTTTTACCATTTCCAACAAGATTTTCTATATAAATAAGAAAAAAAAATTTGTTGATTTTTTTGAAACAGTCTAATATATATATTATCAAATATCGTGGGGGGTAAGTTTAGAAGGTAAATTTCCCAAATAATCGTTGAAGATAAATATTTAAATCAAGTTTCCGGTTGTACATATTTTGGTTGTTTTTTATACTGTCACAAAAGTGTGTAAACTTAAAATTAGCCTTTCCTAACAAATAATAATATATTTAATGTATTTTTAGAAGTAAAAACTTCTTTAGCCGCGTTGGGTTTTAGTAGGGAAATATTGTGCGTTCGCGTCACCGACATGCTTATTGTAGTATATCTGTAGTTATACAGCTGTCGTATAGTGTGTGTATATCTTATAAGTGAAATTGAATGGATTTTGAAAAATTTATTTAAATATGTCCAGTGATCCAAAATTCAGTACTACAAAACATAAAACGACAATCGACGTCGCTTTTACGGGATACTTAGATAAAGTTGAATCAAACATTTTCATTTCT
The DNA here is from genome assembly GCF_024364675.1 of Aethina tumida. Classification (NCBI taxonomy): domain Eukaryota; kingdom Metazoa; phylum Arthropoda; class Insecta; order Coleoptera; family Nitidulidae; genus Aethina; species Aethina tumida. The sequence continues at coordinate 12,251,685 of NC_065437.1, read as the reverse complement.
TACTTACTACTACTCAGTTGAATTGTATTTATATTTTGTCATGATCTTGTACAACCTGTAATATATTTAAATAATAAAAAACCATATAAACATCCATAAAATTGTTGCTCGGAGTGTTAATAGATGTGAAAACCAGATTGATGTTGATAAAGTTAATTCAAACATTATAAAATTTCAAATTTAAATACTAAAAGTATATGGAACATAAAATTAAACAAATTTATTAAATTTGTTGTTAGAAATTGCTTCTAAAAAATTTTTAATTATGATTTTCATATTTAGTTTACCAAAATTTATAGTAAAATTACAGTGGGTCTCTTAATTCGTAAACTAGTATAATAAGGGATATTTAGGTTCCCGAATAAATTAATAACCTGCCAACACAAGTTGCTATGTATCTGCACAAACTTTTGTTGTTGATCAAATGTTGTATGGTATAAATTCTATAGAGTTCAATTTTTATTAATATACAATATTATATTATTACACAAATTTCATTAATGATTATTAAATTTCACCTTTTGTTCGAATTTTATTCAAAAGCAGTATAATTAACTGCAAACGAATTTCCAACAAATACGCACAAAAACAAGGTGAAAAGTTATAAATACGCATTATATTCTACAGTAAATCTGCAGAAAAATAAAGTCGTGCTTTCGAATCGAATAACTTATTTGATATTCCGAGTTTATCGCCGAGTTATTTACATTCTTCCCCATAAAATTCTGATGTGCCGAGAGCTTGTAAGTCGGAATTTATGAATGCGTGCCGTGCCGGCGTGTATTTAGAAATTCATATTGTCACAAATGAAATAAACCGGATGCGAGCAAATTTCCTTTTTTCGTGTCGCGCCGTAGTTTCGGAAAAACATGTTCGCGTAATTCGTATCTGTTAATAAATAATCGGGGGAGGGAATTCTGGTAGTTTTTGCTCGTTTTACGGCCACGTCGCACAATCAGAATAAGAGCGGCGGTCTGCAATTAAAAAGAGCTACCTGCCCACGGCCGATCGAATAAATAACTGTCGCGTCCTTCCTTTATGACGGTAATAAACGATTCATTAAACCCATGTTTTATGTATGTTGCCAATAAAGTTTTCGCGTTTATCTATAATCCTTTGCTTGGTTTATATATAATAAAAAATAAAGCGATTTCATTTTAAATCTAACGAACTTTTACGAGCGGGGTTGAGTAATTCTTTGTTTTATTAAACAATATTTAATAGTTGGTTTAGTGTGTTCGTAAAAAGGGGATTTAAAATATTAAATTTTTCCAGGATTATCGGAAAGCACCGTTTTATGTGGCGATGTAAAAAATTCAATAATTTGATTCATTAAATTTCAGAGTGCTTGAATATCTTTATTTTTATTCGATTTTATTATACGTTTTATATTTACGCCCGGACGTGCCTATATTTATGGAGATTTCTGGATGATCAAAATCCTTTTACACACCCGTTACAAATGTCTTGAACCATTTATTAGACCATTTATACATCTTTAAAGAACACCTAAAACGTTTTAATATTTATCATAATTGATTATAATTAATATTTTCTGAAAACGAGAAATATAAACGTATATATTCTTTGCATTTTTATTCAAAATAGGTTTTAATTTATAATTGTTAAAAAAATGTTAAAAAATATTTTTCAAGTCTCTGTATTAATTTGACACATTCCCCAATTTTTAAACTTCATATATTTAGAGTTAAAAAAATTCATATTAAGATGTTTTATCAAAATATTAGATTGTTTCATTTATTAGAGTGATTCATTTAAATTTTAAAATGAACAATTAATGGTAATTATAAATATACTTGTATTAATTTTAGGCGCATTCGCCATTTTTTTAAATTGTAATACTTAGAGTTTGAATGAATTTCATGTTTGAATTAAATTTATCAACATCAATCTGGTTTTTACATCTATTGACACTCTGAGCAACAATTTTATGCTTGTTTATATGGTTTTTTATTATTTAAATATATTACGGGCTGCACAAGACCATGAGAAAATATAAATACAATTCAATTGAAATAACAATTAATATACACTCATATTATTTATGGATAGTATTTGTATTTACTTAAATTTCAATATACTTGATTTTTAAGATTATTTTAATTATTTGTGTCATTGTCATTAATTTCAACAATACTTCGACTTTTTGTACTTTCAATTATTTCATTTTATTTTAAAAAAGATACAATGGGTTTATGGTAACTAAAGTAAGAAATGAAAATGTTTGATTCAAATTTATGTAAGTATCACGTAAAAGCGGCATCGATTGTCGTTTTATGTTTTGTATTATTGAGTTTTCAATCATTAGACATATTTAAATAAATTTTTCACTAAAACCATTCAATTTCACTTATAAGATATACACAGCACTATACATCAACTGTATAGCTACAGATATACTGCGATAAGCATGTCGGTGACTCGATGTTTTTATAATTTCTCCCTTTGGTTGAAAAATTTGAAATTAAATCTACCTTTGGTATAATAAAATTATATCTATACATATAAATAAAATTGGAGTGTCTGTTTGTAATATTGAAATAACCGTTTTTACTTCATACATATGAATATAAATACGATACATACACCAAAATAACATTTTTTACAATTTTTGTCTCTCTGTCTGTCTGTCTGTTTGTTCCGGCTAATCTCTGAAATGGCTGGACCGATTTTGACGGGACTTTTATTGGCAGGTAGCTGATGTAATAAGGAGTAACTTAGGCTACTTTTATTTTAGAAAAATTCTTTTATTTTAGAAAAATAAAGTAATGTTGCAATGTCCAAGTACTGTCCAGTACCACGCGCAGCTCATGCGCAGCTCACGCACATTCCATCACTGGGCCTTGACGTCGGGCGCCTCCCACCACTTTTCCCACCAACGATTGATTGATAGTTTGATTTGATTGTTAGGTATCTTTTATAATTCCACCGATCCGTTCTTCTTATCTTATCTTATCTTAATTCAAAATATTTTGTTACATTTTTACTGCTTTCCTTTTTTACCTTTAAGTAAAGATTTACATTGAAATTGATAAATTATTTATAGGTTATTTTATTTAGTTAGCAACGTAGATAGTTGTTTTTTTTTCTAATATTTAGTTATGCCTAAAAGAAACTCAAATCTCTCTAAAAACATGAGAAAAGCCAAAAGCCAAAGATTGCGACATGAAAATGAATCTGAACAAGATACGGAAAGCCATCTTATAAATTGTAGATTACGGATGTCCATGTCTAGGTTGAGAGTTGTTCTGAGAGGAATGAACGATTACAATTAGATAGAACGCGCCATTCATTGTTAAAGGCTCAAGAATCTTTGGAATCTCGAGATCACTAGAGTCTAGAAAACGATCGTATTCAACATGCTATCCGACGAATCGCGAGTACATCTAGTTATAAATAATTTTGATTATTTTTTCATACATACTTTGTACGTCCTGTCTTCGAAGGGCTTCAGGTTAACAAATTACTAATAAACTAAAAATGTACAGTACTCTTGTCACCAGTCTTCTGAAAAAACTAGTCAGTATTCTTCCCATAAGTCAATAGGATGGCGTGGCTAAGGCAAAACTAAAACTGGAAATTTAGCCAGCCTGGAACATAAGAATTAACCAAGGGAATTTCTACAGATGCATTCATAGTGAACAGTATAAACTCAAAGCGAGACATGTTTCTATAACAAATAACTCCCCATATCATATCCCATACTATGTTAGTTGTGCCACGTGTCGTTTTACAGAATACTCTGGATTACGTCTTTCTCCCCGGGTTCGTGTAACCCTTTGTCATTCGTCCCGTAACAAAGCCGGGATCGTCGGAAGATACAACTCTCCCATTCACCTTCCCAAGTCGTTCGATCATGACTTGAACTTTACAGGAATTATACAACACGAAATTTGATCAATGATGTGTAGATCCAGCTACTCATCTCGCCATTCTGAGGAACTGGTTGTAAATTTATTTTTGAAGTAAGGAATCCAGTATTACACAAATTTGTGTCTCATTCCTTTCAGAGTCTCTGGTTGTCTAGAAAGATTCTTTCTTGTCATAATTCACACTTGATCAATCGAGGACAAATGAATAGAACACAGGAATTTCTGAGTGGTCGTTGTCCAGAGCCTTCTCCCGTTTTCCTACCCTTTAGTAGATAATAATAACAATGTCGCAATGTTAAACCAATGAAGAAAAAGAGAAAAAAGTAAGTAAAGACCACAATTTCTCTCAAAGAGTAATACATATAGATTACAATCAAATTTCCAATTAAAAACAGATTAATTTTCTAAAATAAATTCAGCAGTTCACGACAACAATAGAAGCAAATCTGCAATTTTAATATGCACACTCCAACAAAAGACTGCAAATGGTAATTTTCACCTGGTGTCGGTTATTTTCAGTTGACATTTTAACAATCGAACCGTAGCAACTTTCAGTTGAAAACAAAACGCATTCATTTCAATTTCAAATTTGCATTCGACTTCGACACTCGTGTTTTGTTAAATCCCACTGCGAGAACTGCAAAATAATTAGCTTCGTCGATGTATCGACGTAAACTTCATCGACATTCAAAATTATTTGCACGGAAACGAAACTCAAATAAAAAGTAATTAATTATGAATTATTTACTTTTTAAGTGAAAGAAAACGATGGACGAATGAGTTGTAAAGTAAGTAAGTGGGCGTCAGAAAGGACGGATAGAAGTTTTAAAACTGGCCAAGGGCATTAATTATCTTGAGATCCTTAAGCTGCTCGTAAAATCAAGATACGCCGAGAAACAAAAGGAAATGGAAAGTAATTCGGAACGATTTTATACAGCACGTTGGCGAAATTAAGCTTCTGTGTGTTCTGCCATAATTTTTAATAACTGTTTGATAAAACTTTTTTTAATATTTTTATCAATCTAATTACTATTATTTTAAATTAAAAATGAAAATAAAATTGCCTCTATTAGTTTAAATGGCACATCCTTTTATTTGAACTGGAAATAAAGTGTCTGGAATAGTTGAGCCGCTGCACCTGGTCCGGACTTGAATAATTTAGATCCGGGAAATGCTTATATAAAAAGACGTCGTAGATATTCCGTGCATTTTCATTAACATTTGCAAAAACTTATTACGATTTAATGTTGTGTCTGTCACAAAGTTAAGCGTTTTAAATAATTCAGGAGGGTTTAAATGGGATTATTGCCCGGAGCGGAAAAGCCTCTTGAATTTTGTATCGTCCGTCGGTTCAACCCGTTTCATATTTATGGACAAATTTTGAATATGTGTCACTGGTTTGTTTCATACTCGATATGGATTATTTCATATCAAAGAGATACCCACCACAATTTATGTTGATTAAAGAATTAATATCATAATATAATTTATTACATTATACTTTAAATTAATGTACATTTTAAGTCCAGGTTTAACTTTTTCAATTAAGTAATTTATATGCTCTCACCCACAATGAATTATTTTATGCGCATTCACCATTATTTTAATAATGCAATTGTAAACTTGGTGGATGCGCATAATGGTGGAAGCATTTCCAAAAAAAAATAATAAGCTTATTTTAAAAGTTTAATTATTACTTCTATTTAAATTTTTCTCATTCATTATAAGTTCTTAATGAAAGAATTTTATAATGAAATTAAAAATCAATTCATATTTGTCCGACATTGAAAAAGTATGAATGCAAAATGAGAGTAATTACTCTTTCTAATTATCCGTTCAGGACGTTTTCCAAACTAATTAAAACTCCTTCAATTTTTAAGGATCCACAGGGAATTTATGGAGGGTTGGTACATTTTAATATGGACATTATGTTTTAATGAACCGCTTTCGATATTAGTTAGGACTTGGAGGTGCCACCGGTAAATTTCCGCCACATAAATAAAAAACTCAAGTTGTCCAATAACGAAAATGAAAATGTATAAAAGTGCAAACATGTTTTATTCAGAGACACCTGCTTTGCCATCATATATCAATATAATGAGCACGCAGCAATGCGGCCGTCCCCAATTTGAATATGTTAAACTAAAAACGGGTGCAGAAAAATGCGGGGCCCGTGCAAAATTCAAATTCGCCCCGAATATGATAACTACATGCGAGTTAGACGGCGAGTAGTGGAGATTTTCATCAATATGCAGACGGGGTCGCAGTTTTGGGGGGGATTAATAAATATTCGGTGGCGGCGTCGCACGGCCCGAAACAAAAAGCCCAAAGCCCAGACTGTAAAGTTTAACGCGTCCCAATCTAACCAAATTATCGGACACGGTGTTCGTTGGCGGATTCGAAAGAACCTCGAATAAATTTAATCTGCCGACCCGAAATCCGAACCGAAACTCCTCAAACATTTGCCTTTCGCATTTTTAACCGACCGGGTGAATATACCTAATAAATTAGGTGTTTGCTCGGAAGGAAAGAAACGTTATTTAATTCCTGATTCAGCGGATACAATTTCAATTATTGATTTATTGATAAGGATTTTATTGAGGAATAAGAAGTAAAATATTTAAATAGTATTTTTTGTTGTATATTTTAAATTTTATTCATGGATTTGTATATTATTTCGCCAAACTTAAATTCACCGTCAATCTGTCTACCTAAGAAAATTACTTTAGCACGTGATGCAATACCGGATGTTCTGTTATGCTGGAACCTTTAAAGACCGTCTTTAATTTAAAGTCTTTAATTTTAAAGTCTGGTTACTTCCCTAAAGTGTGGAAATGTGGTCAAATAATATCTAAAACCACAGTTCAATTTACATCCCATCCATTATATCAAATATATTTGAAATAGCAGTACATACATTTTGAATTAAGTGAAATGTTATATGTCTCTCAATCAGCACAAATGCATTATTCAATATTAACTAACTTGGCAATGTTTAATGAGTATGTATCAAGTGAAATGAATCATGGTGGTTAAATGGACGTTATTTGCACAGATTTCTTGTGTGTTCGATAGAATTGACCACTCTGTAATTCTAAATGAACTAAACTCTCTTAGATGTAACAATTCTACTATTCAACTATTTACTTCGTGTTTTAGTGTGCGAGAACAATATGTCATTTACAATGGATTTAGATCGATATTCCACTTGGTAATTTCTGGAGCACCACAATGATCCAATCTTAGGCTGATGATTTCAATATTTTTTTAACTGTTTTTGTATCACAAATTAAAACAGCAAAAAAATTGGCAGTTATAGAGACTGCCGAAGTGAAAATTTAGAACTTTTAGTATTATGTGTTTTTTTATTATTTAAATATATTACGGGCTGTACAAAATCATGATAAAATATAAATACAATTCAATTGAAATATTTATTTATGGATGGTCTAGTAATCCTGGTTACCAGTCAAATCAACAACTTTTTTCTTTTGTCTGAATTTATTAACAAAAGAAGGACGAGCATGTCGGTGACACGAACCTATAAGATTTTCACTTCAATAATAAAAAAGTTTTTGTAACATTAAAATGTATTGTAGTGTCTAAATAATACGTACAAGATTATATATACATATATATATATATATATATATATATATATATATATGTATATATATATATATGGTTATCTCAAAAACTTAGCAAACTGTTTAAATATTGATCCTATTTCATTGTGACTAGTTTATGTACAATATTAATTAATTTTCCTTTACAAACTTATTATTTTCTAATAGATAATAGTTATTTTCATTTGCTTCATATTAACTCTTTAATTTATTTGAAGTATGTTTTATATAATTTACAGCTACTTTATTTATATTTTGTATTTTGTCCAGTTATTGGAATGGGTCTGTTGAGTAAATAAATAAAATATTATTATTATCACGTTTTTCATTACCCCTCCACAAATTACTGAAATTTGTAATACCAGCAAATTTGGGCAGTAATTTGTTTACTGTCAGTCTGAAAGCTTAACTGACTTAATCAACGTTTCCATTCAAAGCGCCAAACTTTAAATCAAAAATCGTTAAAATTAATCTACGTGTTGGAATTCATAAATTCAAATAAATATCTTTATTTATAAGTAATTTTATATATTTTATTTTTAATAAAAACGTGCACATATACATTTGTTAATTAATATAAAATCGTAATAAAATAGTATTTCAACAATTTTTTATTAAAAATTTTTAATCCGAAATTACTAGGTATAAATAAAATAAGTTTAAATTGTAAATCAGTTTTTTACGCGATGAACATTTCAAATATGTGGTGGCGTTAATTTTAAAGTACACGAACCGATAATAACGTGATGAAGTTGTGATTTTCAGTAGTGAGTTGACGTTTATATATACGTAAATAAGCATAAACAGTGTAATACTTAATTAAAATTAATTTTGGAATACCATTCAATTTAATTACGGACCGCTTAGTTCGTTGCACAAACATAAATCACGAATTGTCATCGATTAATTTATTAATTGCATACTTGTGTGCGTACATACGTACAGTACGTATGAATAAATGTCGATCAGCTTTGCAGATTGACCATTTTTCCGGGTGAACGAGTCTTTTTAAAATCTAGACGACGGCCGTTAACATTTATGTGTTTACGAGGGCGGACATTTAGTTTAGTTTACAATGGCGATATTTTTCTGGTCAGTAATAATTTTACGACCAATGCGACAGATAAAGTGGTAATTTTTATTCTGACGCATTTGCATTCCATTTTATCTTGTTTACCAGGAAAAGAAACTAAAATTTTTATTACAGTTGTAACTTCCAATTAGTTTTTATTGCCTCTTTTCGCAATTTATTTTAAACATTGGGACAAATCAAAATAAAAATAACGAGGTAAACATTTTAAAAATAAATTATTATTTATGCTAAATTGAAAACAGTAACGAGTAACAAAAAATGGGAAATACAATTTGGCCGTTTAATATAATTTAATTCAGGTGGTTTTGTTCATTTTTTATTCAATTTTTCATAACGTTGTCAAATTAAATGTTAAAAACAAACACAAATAAACAATTAATTATTAAACCACGTTGAATATGTTTGCATGGTAAAACCGTAAATCGCCAAAAACAATTTTTCACCCTTAATACCCGGACAGAGGGGAAAACGGTAAGGACGCCATAAATATTAAGGCAATGTAAAAATGTACATAACATACATGTTATGGATAATCCGTGCGGAAAACATCGGTTAATAGTGGAAACGTGTAAGAATTGATTTACTGGTGCCATTAGTCGCAAATGGAGGTATTCGCCGCGGCGGCTTCCGGGTTCCGCCGAAAGTTCCTGGACGTATCGGCGCCGCGACAACGGCCACTTCGACAAAACGCCGCAGGACGTTGGCCCTCTCGGCGACGCACACTGAACATAATCCTATTCCTTCTTTTATTCCACTACTTTTATTTTATTTTTAAACAATCGATATTGAATGTTACACTTAACGATTTAAATGTGTTGGCAACAATGGAATAGCAACAATAGTAATGCTAGGTAATTATAAAACTTTATCCAATAATTTATTTTATACATTTTTTTTGCATCTTTCGGTCACCTTCATTATTCCTCGCCCTTAAAACTTTTGGTCTTTATCAGCAAAAAAACAATCAATTTTAATTTTCGGAGTTGCTCCAACCTTTTTGAGTATAACTCAAGATGTAATTAACTGATTTGGTTAAGCATTCAAATTAAAGATTCTGCAACTTTTATTTATAGAGTTTTAAGATTGGTTCAGTAGTTCAGAAGCCAGCGATTTTAATAACTTAAAAAATTTGAATTTTTTTTCTCTGTAAAAATAATATTTTTACGAAAAAATAAGCTATTGAATGTGAAAATCGAACGACAAATTATGAAGTTTTGAAAATTGGGAATGTTCTCACCAACAAATGAAAGCTATGAATTTGTTCCAGAATTTGGTGATATTAGTATTAAAATTTGACTTAAAAATTGTGTTGTTGATGCAATTTTGTTTAATTTGTGCAGGAGATTACAATGTTTATTAAAATTTATTGTGATTTGTTGTTATAATTTCATTACTTTTCTGACTTTTTAAATAATTCATAATATTATTATTGGTCTTATCACCAGTGATTCATTTTAAATAAATTCGGTTCCTTCTGATTTTAGGTCAAAACCCTGAATATCAAATGAAAGTCCTTATTCGTCCACTAATTTTGAGAATGTCAAGGATGGTGGCAGTTGTTAGTAGAGCATAGAAGAAGTGACCAAGTACTGATTGGACTAATGTAGCTATTAATAATCTATTTTTTTTTTATTTTAATTAATTTTGTTTATTTAACTTATCAAGAAATTTAGTGATATTAGTATTAAAAGTTTACTTAAAAATTTTGTTGTTGATGCAATTTTATTTAATTTGTGCAGGAGATTACAATGTTTATTGTGATTCATTGTGATTTTTTTTACAGTGTCATTGCTTTTCCGACTTTTTAAATAATTCAAATTATTATTCTTGGTCTTATCACCAATGATTCGTTTTAAATAAATTCGATTGCTTCTGATTTTAAGTCAAAACCCTGGATTTATTCGTCCACTAGTTTTGAGAATGCCAAGGATGGTGGAAGCTGTTAGTAGTGCACAGAAGAACTGACCAAGTACTGATTGGACTAATGTAGCTGTCAATAATATGTTTTTTTATTTTAATTTATTATGTTTCATTAATTTATGAAGGAATTTGGTGATATTAGTATTAAAATTTGACTTAAAAATTCTGTTGTTGATGCAATTTTGTTTAATTTGTGCAGGAGATTACAATGTTTCTTAAGATTTATTGTGATTTGTTGTTACAATGTCATTGCTTTTCTGACTTATTAAATATTTCAAATTATTATTCTTGGTCTTATCACTAGTGATTCGTTATAAATAAATTCGATTCCATCTGATTTTAAGTCAAAACTCAGATGAAAGCCCTGGATTTATTCGTCCACTAATTTTGAGAATGCCAAGGAGGGTGGGAGCTGTTAATAGAGCATAGAAGAACTGACCAAGTACTGATTGGACAATGTAGCTGTTAATAATCTGCTTTTTTATTTTAATTAGTTTTGTTTCTTTAATTTATCAAGGAATTTGGTGATATTCTGTTGTTGATACAATTTTAATTAATTTGGCAGGAGATTACATTGATTATTAAGACTTATTTTGGTTTGGTGTCATTGGTTTTCCGACTTTTTATATAATTCAAATTATTATTCTTGGTCTTATCACCTGTGATTCATTTTAATATAAATTCGTTTTGTGGTTCATCATTTAGTATAAAATGACAATCAATATCTGATCATTTCATAGTGAATGAAAATTTTCACTGCGGATTTTAGATCGGAAAACTCAAATTTCCATTAATAAATTGTGTTATAACGAATATTTTTAGGAAAAAACGTCAGTGTGCGAAGACGAACCAAACCAATGGGTGCGCTAATCCGATAAGGATAAGAAAGACGAGGAATCGAATAAGAGTGAAGAAAAGATTATTTCCAGGGGCGGATCGGAATTAAAGGTGAGGAGGTAATCGCGATTGTTTTTTTTTTTATTTTTCCAGCTCGATAAACGTGCCATTTACGACCATAAAAGGATGACAACAACTCGATAAAGGGGCGATTTAAATACGAAATTCGACATAATTGTCTATTACGCTCTTTCGAAACGTTTGTGAATTTAAAAGAAAAAATATACATATAAATAATATTTTTTAAACAAAGTTACCAATATTTTCGTTTCGTTTCGAAACTGGCCGAGCAATGTTGATATTCGTTATTTATATTTGAATATTTTTTCCTTTCCTCCCCTTACACATATTTTCGCGTATAAATTCCTTGTTGAGAATCAAAAAGGGGTTGCATGCATGGATGAGATAGAATTTTTGAAGGCATCCTTCAAATGTCAAATCAAAAATGCTCCATTAATACAATTATTACACCGAACAGAATAAATCATTGTTGTTCTACGGTTGGCATTTAATGTGAAGATTAAGGGATGAATGGATAAACGGCGGTCGTGGAACACCTGAATTAAAATCAATAGCGCAGATTTTCTTGGGTGACGTCGAGTCGGTTGTGAGGAACGCCCGCACGTTCCACCGACAAAACATTTTCGTGTCGTCGAAACTGACACTGCATGTACACGTACGTGTATGCACGATAACTTTTATTATCTCCTCCTCTCCTTTATGCCATAAGTATACTTTTATCATTTCGGGCTTTTATGCGCTCATTCTTACATTCACTCGTAGCTGTGCACTGCACTCGTATCACTCACTTGATATACATGTGACGCACACACCTTTAAGAACTTGCGAACTTACTGTCGACACATCAATTTTATGAGGGCTATAAACTGGCTCCTTTGCCATTCCTATAAAAACGTATAAATAAATATTTATAAATAAAAATATGGTTCGAAATTCGTCGTAACTAAAATTTTTATAAAAATTAGAAATATTTTGCATATATATATATATATATATATATATATATATATATATATATCCACATTATAAATTTTATTTTTAAGAAAGAAGTAAATTTTTAACAATTAAAGTAAATAAAAATATTTTTTAAAATAATAAAAATTAAAAATATATATATAATTTTTTTTTATAGATATGTAAAAAAATAAACTTCACATAAATTTTATTTTTAAATTATTAATAATTACTAAATATATAAAATATTTTTTAAAATATTAATAATTTTAAAAATGTATATAATTATTTTATATAGATTTGTAAAAATATGAAAGAAAATTAAACTCCACATTTTTTTAGATTTTTTTTCAGAAATAAGTAAATTATAAATAATTATAATTAAGTAAATAGAAATATTTTTTTAAATATTAAATATTTGAAAAAATATATAATTAATATTTATAGATAATAAAATTATCAAAAAATAAAACTCTTCTAATTAAATAAAAATATTTTTGGCAAAATGTATTCATTGTTATAAATTTATAAAAATATCAAAAAACATTATAAATTTTATTTTTTAGAAATAAGTAAATTATTAATAATTGATAAGTAAATAGAAATATTCTTTTAAATATTAAATATTTGAAAAAATATATAATTATTATTTATATATTATAAAATTATTAAAAAAATAAAACTCCTAATTTTTTATAGATCTGTACATATATCAAAAAAATTAAATTCCACAATATAAATTTTATTTTTCAGAAAGAAGTAAACTACTAACAATTATTAAGTAAATAAAAATATTTTTTAAAATATTTAAAATTTGAAACAATACATTATTTTTTATATGGTTGTATAAATATCAAAAAAATTTAACCTTTGACTCATTTTTAAGTAAATTTAATTTCCTAATTTTTTTTAGAAATATTTTATACCATGGACATATGTTATAGGGCTGAAATTGATGCAAAATAGATAAGAATGAGAATGAACCAAAAAACCACTTAACCACCTAAAATATTTTATTTTATCCTTAAAATACCCTGTATATATATTAAAATTAAAATATTATATATATTCACATAAAGTTTATGGAGAACGGAAAATGGTATTGGTTTAAATTTTTTATATCAATTATTATTGATTTGAATTAATTTTCTAATTTATTTTGATCAAAATTTTATTTACTATTTTACCAGAACTAACATCAACTTTCTTATTTTCAATGGAACATCCTATACATATTTTTGGATTTTTAAATTGTACATGTAATTGCAAATAAAATGGCTACACCATGTCCAAAAGCTAAATCCAATAATTTATGAGTTATTAATTTATCCAAAAATTTTGACAGATTGATAATCTAAATAAAATATATGTAAAGCCACCAAGTTTGATGTTGGTAAATATTTAATTTTTGCATTCACATTAACCAATGTTATAAGAAGCCATTATTAAATTTTATACAAGTTGTTCGTTATTTACATTTAATTTGTCCGTCTTAAAACATGAATAACTTTGTTATTTTCAGTGGAAAATCATGTGGGTTTCAATATAATTAAATTGAGTATTTATACCTTTCGACTGGAATAAGCATTACCTATACATAAAATGAATAATAACAGAGATTATATTAAAAATGTGAAAATAATACTAATTTTCCTATGACAACTGATGGTAGAGTCCCATGAATGACCTTGTATATAATTTGAGAGTATTAATAACGGCTTTTTCTATGATGGTCCTTGGTTAAAAGTATGTCAAAAAAGAAGTTTCCAGCATAAAAATTGATGGCTTTATAGACATTTAATCCTTCAAAATTTGTAAACAAAATTAATAACACTTTTGAGTAAAACTATATTATTTATAATTACATGAATTTAAAAATCCAAACATGTACAGGATGTTCTATTGAAAATAACAAAGTGATATCACTTCCGGCAAAACCGGTAATTTCAAATCAATGATTTTTTCAATTCTTTATAATTTTCTAATGAATAAATTAGGTGATCCACCTTGTAGAAAAGATACATATATTATATGTTCAGTAAACAAAAAAAAATAGAATTATAAAATAGAAATTATTTATATATACATTTATTTTATAAGTATAACTAGACTATAAACTATTAACTGTCATACTATAATTGAATATTTTATCTATTTGGAGAAAAGGGAACATTTCTGTAATTTTATTGTTGTAAAACACGACAGTATATGTTTAATTACAAAATGAGTTAATAATTTGGAATTATAATGATGCATCCAAATTTATATAACCAAAATTAAATTATAATATTTATATGTATAATATAAATTGTCAATTTATTAATTACTATTCCGAGTGAATCTTAAAGTCCCTTTTGACTAATTTGTACCTACCGAAATTAAACTCTAATTTGTAATAACAATGTAATTAGTGCATTGTTTGTGCCTTCCGTGTCGTCATACATACAATAATATAACTCGAAATTAACGTCTTAATGCGAATTTTCCCCGGCTCTTCAGATAGTGCCCTTTTAAAGAGAAATAAATTTATTTAAGCATAAAAGGAAGGCGTTGTACCAGAAAATATTCCGTCTGACGCGAACGTTAAACATTTTGATGCTCCTAGGTTATTTACATTGTTGACTTTATTGAATGCGCCACTCAACATTTTCAATTTTACACACTGCGAAAATAATATCGGCGTCATTCACTAGGAAAAAATTGTTTTTATCTCTTCGGTCCGCTTTCCTTTATCGTCCGGTCACGTATCGAACGGACGGTTCGTGAGAGGAACGGCCGTCAATGTAATTTATTCAAAAATACTAAAATATGATTAATGCCTAAGGTATTATTTATTGTATTTATTAAATTTTTTAACAATTACCACATAAATTTATAGACTTTTTTATTTAATTTAGTTGAAATTTTAAATAATTAGCATTTTTTTATATAAGTTAGATCTAAAATCGGTGATCAAAATTAAATTTAAAATACTTTTTATAATGTAATATATAATCTTGTTTAAATTTGATATATATTATTCTAAAATACATACAATGCAATAAAGTTTGTCCATAATGATTCAGTAGCGTAGATTTTGGCAGTTTCTCCCTCTTTTACTCACCCTTCTGCTTTTTATCCCTCTGAATATTTTTTAAAATTATTAAGCTTTTTATAGTATTTTTTGCAAAATTTGAAAGCAAAAGATATTCTTTATTAATTTTGATTATTACAGCCGTTTTTATATTTCAGATTTGATGTATACTTTAATTTTCTTCAAACATTAAAACAACAATAAATTTAAGTATTTATGTGATTTAATTTTATTAATTCTCAATCAAATCAGAATATTTATCCCTGTATATTCAGTTTCATCTCTCTAATTCCTTGTTTATATGAACACGGTCGTGATATCGATTAGCGAAATAGAATTTCTCATGGCCCGATTAATTTTAAGAGGAAAGGGATAAATGTTGCGGGTAGCTGTTAATTATCATTAAAATTGTTAATTTTCATAGTAAATACCCACTTAAGAGCACGCTTTAATCAAACTCTGGGTTAGATTTTAATGGAACGTATCTTGTCGCTGTTTTTATGTAGTGCTGAGTGCATGCATGCAAAATTCAATTATCAGATCGAATTTCACGATATTATTTACTAGATCCAGTCGACTTTCGATCCGACACACTTAGGATAGGATACCCGACGTTCAAACTCGGGCAACGTCAATAAATTTCAAGGAGGACCATTGTATATATTAGAACAAATTGTGAAATATCCGATTCCACTTCAAGACCCTATAAATCAAGATGCTGAAAATATTTATGGTTCTTCGATAAAACATACTAAATATTTTAAGGAAATTTGAAGAGATCCTTTGATCTATTCCTATGTGAATTGTCTGCGAAATTCAACATCAAATATTCATTCAGACCCATTTATTTTTCTTAACGTAAAACAATGAATATATTTATTTTTTATGTATAAAAGTCATCCTTCAGTTGGCAACATAAAAGAGCGAAACTAATCGAATTAAATGTGGGGGATTATCGCAAAAAATCGTGCCGTCTCTGTAATAAATCATCGTTTTTTTGACCCAATTCAAGTCCATTTAAGCGCTAAAGATGCGAATTATGTGATGGGGGATGAAAAAGAAAGTGTCGTTGTAATAATTTTTAACCGTAATTACACAGTGAGGTCCTGATAACTTACGAATGGAGTAAGATATTGACCTTGAATAAAAAACCATGTAAAATGTGTCTGAGTAAATTTTACCTTGAAGTGCCAAATTGAACACTAGTTTATAAGCACTATTTTTTAAAGGAAGGGGTGACTTTGTGATACCTCATTTGAAAGAGATTTTTATTTTCTATTCAATATTATTTAGTTGACTTAAACCGATTGAGTAGTTATGAATGATTAATATAATATATTAGAGGAACTATAGAAAAAAAACTATTCATACAAAACTTTTTAGCATCTTATTAACTTCTGAATTATAAGTGCTTTTAATAGAGAGTTCATAGAAAACCCACTATGCAAGGTGTTTCTAAAATAGGTGGTCAAAATTTGTTAGAATATTAAAATATTTGTTCATTCATTCAATTCATTTTTTATGAATAAAATATTCCATTTTAGACTAAATTGATTTTTTATTAAAAAATTTAGAAAAACTGTGAATAAAATGATTATTATAATTAATGGACTAATTTTGCAGTAAATTAGATTTATTAGATGATTTGGTTTGGTTAGCATTTGTAACAAATAAATAAATAAATATTCCATACTTTTTTCCACCTCTGGAAATGAAATTTGTTCAAAATAAATGAGAAAAGTACTTCAAGCCTTGTTATAATTGCTACAAAAATTCAATCAATGTTTTTTGTAATGAAAATATTAGGTGAATTACCCTGTTGAAAAAATACATACATGTTTAGTAAACAATAAAAAATAATAGTCATAAAATAATTTTTTTACATATACGTTTAATATGTATATATAAGTAAACTATAAATTATTAACTGTTATAAAATAATTGAATATTTTATTATTTTATATGGCAACACATGATTGAAAAGGCTTAAAAAATTATGATACGCTCGAAAGAGAATTAATTAATCGATTTATTGGAGTACGTTTTACCTAATTTTATGGTTTAAACAAAACGCGCCAATGTATGTTTAATTGCAAAATGAGTTAATAATTTGGAATTATTTATAACGATTTATGCACATATATATAATCGACACTAAATTATAAAATTTAATAATAGTATAAATGGTCAATATAATAATTACTATTTCGGGTGAATATTCCATTTTAACTACTTTGTACTTACTAAATAACTTAAATTAAGCCTGTAATTTTTTTAGTCATACTTTGTGGAGTCGTAATCGATTTGTGGCTGATTCCACTAATAACATATAATCAGTTTGGATGTCTCATTCTACGTTTGTTTACTTATTGTCAAGTTTCGCTGGAAGTTTTATTTATTTATTTTATTCATAATAAATCTGAAATAAGTGTTTACTTTTGCGTAAGAAGAAAACTGTTTATTATTATTAAGACACTTTGGAACAAAATTCATTTAATAATTTATTAATAGTCCTACAGTAGATTTGAAATATATTAACATATTGTTGTATGTCAAAGGACGATTTCTGTATAATGTGCTTCGAAACATATTGATTTAATAATTTATGAGCCGGTATTTTATTCATCTCTGTAAGCGTTTTTTTTTTCATTAGTAAAAGCACAAAAGCATTAGCCACATGTCCGTAATAAAAATACAAGTGACCCAGATCACAAAATGTGTTCCTTTATTACATTTACCTTTATTTTATCTAGTTGTTTCGTTCCATTTAACCATAAATATGAATGTTAACCTGGCCGTAGTTTAAAATTGATAAAAACAAAATGATAAAATAAAATTGCCATCAATTTGTAAATTGTGGAAGCATTTTATCGAAAACCTCCCAGTCAAGTGACGTATTCGTGTAATTCAATATCTTTTATTGCCATTGATAATCGCGTTTGTAACTTATATGATACATTAGCAGATCCATTACGTTTCAACGGCACCACCATTAATCCCTAACTCATTGATTCAATCATATCTATCCATCTGTATATCCATCTTTTGCTCACTTACTACTGCTCTCTGTTATTTACGTTTCGGTATTCAGACTACATCTCGGCAATTAACCAAAAAGTTATAATTGTTGTTTTACTAATTTGCAAACTAAATCACGATAAACTTAAATTCGTTCTGTCTGGCAGAAATATTTTTATTTATTCCATAAATTAGTAAAATTATAAATAGAAGCTTATTAAAAACAGTTTAAAAGCTCTTTTTCTTAAACGATTTTTATACGCATTTTAACTTTAATTATGTTGTGGCACTTATTCAATCAATTGGCGATTTCTGTTAATTAGGAGTTCATTGATTAACTGTCAATAAAACTTAATTATATATTTTAAAATTAGTTAATAAATACTAAAAATATGTATTAAAATAATACTCCAACTACCTAAAGTAAATTTAATAGATATATAAAAGTAATATTTCAATTAATACCACTATATTTGTTTACATTTCCGTGCGCACTCTCTCTAATTAACCAAAAAGTTAAAATTGTATGTGTTTTAGTAATTTGCAAACTAAATTGCGATAAACTTAAATTGGTTCTGTATGGCAGACATATTTTTACTTTTTCCATAAATTAGTAAATTGCAAATGGAAATGAATAGGAAAACAATTTGGCAATTTTAATGGAAATCTGAATTCAACATTTTAAGAACAGTTAGAAAGCTCTTTTACCATTTCCTTAATCAATTTTGATAGGCATTTAGCTTTAATTATGTCACAGCAATTATTCAATCAATTAACGATTTCTGTTAATAAAAAGTTCATTGATGAGCTTTCAATAAAACAATGATTGATTTACTTTAATTATATATATTAAAATAATAACTCCAAGTAGTGCCTTGTATAAATTAAATAAATTTTATTTTTATTATTATACATAAATATTTAATTAAATAACAATAAAAAACAATTGAATTAATTTCACAATTATTATTTATTTTCATGTATGCAGACCACATGTCTCCAAAAAACCAAAATGTTATAATTGTTTCTGCTTTACTATCATAATTGGTTAACTAAATCACGATAAAGTGAAATTCGTTCTGTCTGTCATATATTTTCATTTTTTTCCATAAATTAGTAAAATGACTTAAGCAAATGAATAAATCAAAACATTGGTAATTTTAGGGTAAATTTTAATTCGACATTTTGAAATCAGTTAGAAAGCTCCTTTACTACTTTCTTAAATAATTTTAATGGACTTTTTAGCTTTAATTATTTTATAGTATTTATTCAATCAATTAATAATTTCTGTTAATAAGGAATTCATTGATGAACTTTCAATAAAACAATGTTTGATTGCCTTCAATTATATATTTTAAAATTAGATAATAAATACTAGAAGTATTCTAAATAGTAAATTTTAAATAAATTATATTTTTATTATTTATTATTATTATACATAAATATTTGACTAAATAACAATAAAAAATAATTTAATTAATATCACAATTATTATTTATTCTTCTGTACACAGACTACATCTCTCCAATTAATCAAAATATTATAATTGTTTCTGCTTTACTAATTTGTTAACTAAATCACGATAAACTTAAATTCGTTCTGTCTGGCAGTTATATTTTCATTTCCATTAATTAGTAAAATTACTGAAGAAATAAATAAGTTAAAACACTGTCAATTTTAATGAAGATTTGAAATCGACATTTAAAAACAGTTAGAACTTTTTTCCTTCTTCCTTAAACAATTTTGATGGGTATTTTAGATTTGATTATGTTATACTATTTATTCAATCAATTAACGATTTCTGTTAATAAGGAGTTCATTGAAGAATTTTCAATAAATTTAGATGATAAATACTGAAAATATGTATTAAAATAATAACTTTAAATAGTACCCTGTATAAATTAAATGAAATTTTATTTTTATTATTATATATAAATATTTGACTAAATAACAATCAATAATAAATGAATTAATAAAACAATTATTATTTACATGAAAAGAAATTAAGCTAAAACACTGGCAATTTTAATGGAATTCGACATTTTAAAATCAGTTATAAAGCTCCTTTTTTAAACAATTATGATGGCCATTTTAGCTTCAATAATATTGTGGTATTTTTTAATAAATTAATTAACGATTTCTGTTAATAGGAGTACATTGATGAACTTTCAATAAAACAATGTAAACTACTAACTATGCTAAAAAGACATAAAAGTAATAACTCTAAATGGTATCTTATTTAAATTAAATAAGTTTTAGTTTATTTTACATAAATATTTAACTAAATAACGAGCAATAATAATTCAATCTTCCTCAATAAAAAGAAATGTTCAAGTTTTTATTTGCAAAAGACATCATAAGTGACGTAAGATAAGTATTAATAATATTTTATTGGTACAGTTGGAAGCAGAATCCCTCTTTTTCGGTGTGTCGTTGACCCCAAAAACACCTGATCAATATCGCATATTCTATTCCTCGTCCACTCACACCAACCACCCCTTTCACTTCTACCATTTAAATTTTATTTAGTTTTATAATTGCCGTGCCTAATTACAATTGTGACATGAGTTCCGTGTCATTATGAACAATAATTCATCTAAGATTTATGATGTAAAAACAAAAAAAAAAAAGATAATTAATTATATTAAACCCCTCCCAGATGAAAAATGTAAATATGTTAAAATTAATGAAGGGAAAACATCCATTTAAAAAATTTATTCTTGTTGTTACATTGAACGAAGCATTAAACATTGTTCCTTCCGAAAATATTAACTTTCGGGTCCGTAACTAATTGACAACAATTAACACACAATACCAATTAAAACTCGGAATTCCCGCAATTCCCATTTACCCTATTATTGTTGGCTAAAATAAAATTAGCGGGGAACAAGGAAACCCACGGGTAAAAACAACATACCGACATACCTACATGTCATTCGCACACTTTCCCCCTAATGTATGCACATAAATAGATTAACCCTTATATGTAATATGCAAATTAAAATGCCACACCATAATACCACTTAAATTCGAGGCTAGAGAACTTTTTACCTTCGGAGAATTCGGGCCTGGTCGAAGGGTAAATACCGGGTCAAAGTTTAACGATAATTTACGAAAATCGGTCGGTAAAATAATGCGAAATGTTTCGATATTAATTTGAACATTGTGCGCGGTCACGGCACCAATCAATCACCCATTATTAATTTAATTGTTGAACGAGTTCGATCCGTCGTTGTGCCGTTTTAGAGCGCACGTTCTTTCGGCAATCCATTAACCTCGTTGAGGGGGGAAAATTTAATGAAAGTGCCAGCCACGTAATTTTTCCACCGAACAAGTTTATCTTAAGTACCGTTCGGCGTTCGGAACGTTCAGAAGTAACTTTTGCCACCTTTCAGGTGTAATAACATAAAAAAATGGTGCCGGTGATAAAACGGCGACCCGCCGCACTTTTCAAACTGCAAAACAAGATGGATGTTGTAATAGAACGGATTGCACGTGCCAACGTTCCCACGGGACTCCCTTCCGTTCCCGCTTTTCATTCGAGATGACAAAAACAGTCGCATCCAACTTATGAACATCTCGACGTATGTCTGCCTGTTGTGGCACTAAATGAACAATTTTTTAATTAAGATCAAGAAATTACGTTTTATCACTGAAACTTGTTAGTTATAAATGTACATCATATGAAGAAGATTATTTGAATTTCCTTGGTTAAGAAGAATATTATATTAACTAAAATTTAAATTTATTTTAGTTTTTTTTTTTTAATAGTAACATAAAAATTGTAAAATTATTTTTAAAAAACGCCTTTTGTCCTGAAGATTTGGTCTAGTTTTGCTTAGGGATAAAAGATCATCAAAAAGTCAAAAAAAAAAAATCTCGTGAAGAAAGACGTTAACTAATGAAATTCATTAATAAGTAATCTTTGTTTAGGAGGAAGGTTTACCAAGGCAAATTGCAACCCAATAGAAGAAGAACCGAAAAAACGAGACCTCGAAGCTGAAATCTAAGGGTGACTGATGCCAGTTAAGGTAGGTACATAAACTAGTCACAATTATATATGTATCAATATTTAAAAAGAATAGTTCAACCTATTTTTTGAGTTAGCCATGTATATATAATCTTGTACGCATTACTTTCACACTGCACTACATTTTAAAGTTAGAAAAATCTTCTTCATTTTTTAATTTCTTTAGAAAAACTAAAATAATTGAAATTTATCACAAATTGCTTCAGAATAGACTCCTTTAATTCCCGAAGAATATGTTTAATGTTTAATAGTCGTTTTCACCGTTCTGTGTCATGAACAACGATGCTCTTAGAAGACCTATTGTACACAGAAGTAAACTTGCTCCTAACAAGTCAGCCGATTTTTCTCAGATAGTCGAATCGGTACAGAGAAATTAGTATAAGTCATAGGAGACCATATACTTCTCATCAGACACTGATTACTCATTGAGAAGATCGACATTTGATTCAGATGTCACTTCAACAGAGAACAAGAACAGCTCACCAGATAGGAAACAAGTTTATGGCAACAGGGACAAATTTATCTGCTCAAACCGTACATGACTTCATGAAGTCAATTTACGTTCAAGACTTACGGCTGTTGTTGCTCAATTAACTAGAACACACAGGAGAATGAAAAGAAACTTCTCTAATGAACACATTAAATAAAACATGGACCAATGAAGTCAGGTTCTCTTTACAGATAAATCCAGATTTTGTTTAAGATTAAATGATACACAACAAAGAGTCTATAGAAGTCTATGAGAACAATATTTGAATACAACTGTGATTGAGAGAAGAGCTTTGGTTGAAGATCTGTAACAGTATGAGGCGGTAGAACTTCGAACCGACGTACAGTCCTTCATGTCTTGGTGGCCAGGCAATACATTGGCGAGAGTTGTTCAAAAATTTTTTGAAAAGCATAATTTGGAGGTTATGGAGTTGCAAGTGAATAGTCCCGATATGAGCCCGATAGAAAATCTTTGAGACATTCTAGGGCACGCATCAGTAATCTGCAAATAACCTTCAAGAATTAGTTCAACAACTTCACAGAAAATAGAATGAAGACTTGATCTGCCGATTGATACAAACAATAACTCAACGTTGGTTTAAACTTCGAAGGAGTGGAGAAAGACCCACTATTAAATATATATTTAATTTTTCGACATTATAAAATGTACCTAGTACCTGGATACTTAAACACAAAACATCAAGGTTGGAATTGACCCATGTTCATCAAAATTGGCTTTACCTCTATGGTTAAATGTTCTTTTTTGGACAAAGTGAGGACAGGATTGGTGTGATGATAGTCGAATTGGGAGTCTAGAGAGAAAGAGGTGCGCAGCTTCTCTTGTATGTTTAATACGAGAGGGGGTGAGTCTCAATTTCGAATTTATGGACGACGAGAAGGTGAGAAGGTAAAATTGAAATAAATGGAGTGGCCTCCTCCTATCCCTTAAGAATTAATTAGAGGCATGCAGAGGAGTTTAAATGATTTATTACAAAGAATGAGTGGAAAAACAAGGTATAAAATTAAACTTAAATTGTTATAATTTTTGAAATTAATGTTCATTGATGATGAAGTTATTCTACTTCTGTTACTTTTTAAACCGAATGTACATTTATATTATTTTACTTATTAAATAATCATAATTAAAGTTTGATTGAAATATTGAGTTAAAACACCCCAAAGCCCTACCAAAAATAAAACATGTACTAAAACAACAATAAAGGAAGTTGTTTGGAAATGTTCTGAGCATAAGTAACAAGTTTCTCCTTGTATTCATCACGATTCGCATAATACGTGCACATACTCGCTTATGGAGTTATCGAATTTTGCGGAGCTTTCACGTCTCCGAAATTAGTATTATAGTGCTGTACGCTGGAACGAAACAAGCTTTCAGGTCCACCATTATGCGGGATCAATTAGGTTGGTTGTTTGGGGGATCGGTTAATTGAAACGGACACAAGCAACAACTCAAACGAACCGTTAATCAAATCATCTGGCTAATCTGGTTCTCTAACTCGGATCATTTCTGCTTAACACAACATACGGAAACATTTTATGAACAATAATGCTTCAGCCAGGCAATTCATCGATTAAAACCTTGTACTTAATCTTCGCCGAGTAGTTTCATCCAAAACAAATATTTAATTGGGTCCGGTGAATCAATGAGTTTGTTTGTTTGCAGGTCGTGAGGAGAACGAGATTGAAATCGTTATTCGTTGGTCCCGTTTATTTATTATTCAGTCGGTTTTATACAAATATTTTGGCCCGTTAGTCGAATTACTTTTTCGGGACACTTTTGATACTTTGTGAACGCGAATGAATAAATTAGCGTCTTAATAAAACAGAAGGAAAACAAATCTTGTGGCCATGAATTTTAAAACGTTTTTCATCAACCGACTTCTAACATAGTCTACTGCAATGGACTATTAATCAAAAGTTGGTAATTACCATCATTAAATGTAACTCGATTAAAACGGTGCTAATAGTTTATTACAGATTTTCTTTTCAATGATTCACGCATTAATTATTATTTTAAATTTTGTGTTATACATATTTAATTAAAAAAATCAATCTAAAATATGATTTCAGTCACTATTTTATTTTATTATTTTGGAGTTACCTTGGGGGTATATTCCTTTAGAAGTTGATAATGGAATGTCAGAAACTAAAAATATTGTTTCTGGAGTGCCGCAGGGTACAATCCCCCCTCCAGCATCTACATCATTTATCTGCAAGACATTCCAAGGAGTCATTTGTTGAGCTGCTTTGCAAAGAAACCACTGCTTGGATAATATGTCTAAGTGATGTACAAAGTGAAAAATAAACATAAAGGATGAAAAGAGACAAGCGGTACTATGTCTGAAAATATGACAAAGATTTGGTTGGAATAAAAGTACTAAATACCCTGGAGTTATTATGGATATAATCTTAATTAGTTTTGAACATATTTTGATTGCCAGCTCAAAAATTAAGCTATTTGTATATATTATCTTTTGTGCCAGAGCATAAGGTTACAATTTCTACCACCTCCAAAAGCAACAATTGAAGCCATGTTTTTCCCATGCGATCTCTCACCATATTGACCCATGTTCAAATACAGTTATCTGAGTAATATCATGTATACCTAGTCTATATTAACAACCAATTTACACCATTTAGCTCCAACAACCACCGAATATCCCGTTTAACATAGGATATTGAAAACGTTCGTTTACCAGTTTGTGGATAACAATTACAAGCAAGACTTATTACACTTTGTGAGAGTTCATACATTTAGGTGGTCTAGTGCTAAAATTTTCAGAAAAGTCTTTTTTTGAGCCATGGTGTTAAACAACAAATCAATTAAAACATAACGGAATAAAATGTTCAAATTCACAAAATGCGTTTTTTAGTTTAAAAATTTTACCCGAAATGGAATGTTGTTTATATTGGTGTCCATTAAATATACAGGGTGTCCTAGAATATATGCATTTTTTCCGGATTCAGAATACATTTACAAATAATTGGACAACTTCCTATAATTTTTTTCCTGTAGCCTTCTTTGGCGAGATACAGATCCAGAAATTATTTCTTTTTAAATAACTCTTGAAGTACTAAGTTTAAATTATTTATGCTTATTTAGTTTGCCAGTTATAATACATTAATGCTATTTTTTGTTATACTCTGTATGATAAAGGGGCAACAATAATATTTTTGAACAGCATAAACCTTAACTAAACATGGTACTCTTGATCGATATCAATAAAATGAACCTTTTACGAAAAAAAAAATGTTGCAATAAGGATTTATTGAATTTTTTGTATGTCGTTTAAACATGATTTCCTTCTACTCCTATGCACACCCTAGCTCTTAGAAATTAATCATTTTAAATAAGTTATCTCGATTGTGTATTGGATTGGCATAGACTAAAATTTTTAAATGGCCCCACAAAAAAAATCTAATTGATTTGGGTCCGTACAAAAAATATAGAAACTTGTCCTACTATTTTTATTAGATTTCTCACATATTATGAGACCCTGTACAAAAAGGAAAATTTTAAAATACTGATTACTCTATTAACAAACAATCTACACCATTTAGCTCCAGACTGTAGGTAGTGATCATTAGCCCATGCTCTGAGGCAACCGGATGCATCCTATTTAACATAGGATATTCAAAACGTTCCTCTACCAGTTTATAGAAAAATATTCCAAGTAAAGGTCTATTACACTTTGTGAGAGTGTTGGATGGTCTAGTGCCAAAATTTTCAGAAGAAAGTTCTTTTTGAGCCATAGTGCTAAACAACAAATCAATTAAGACACAACGGAATAAAATGTTCAAATTCACAAAATGCGTTTTTTTAGTTTAAAAATTTTACCCGAAATGGAATGTTGTTTATATTGGTGTCCATTAAATATACAGGGTGTCCTAGAATATATGGATTATTTCCGGATTCAGAATACATTTACAAATAATAGGACAACTTCCTATAATTTTTTTTTCCTGTAGCCTTCTTTAGAGAGATACAAATCCAGAAATTATTTCTTTTTAAATAACTTTTGAAGTAGGTGGAATTGAATATTTTTTTAATATGATGGTAAGTTAAGTCTCCTTAAAATGGGTTTAAATTATTTCAGCTTATTTAGTTTGCCAGTTATAACATATTAATGCTATTTTTTGTTATACTCTGTATGATAAAGGGGCAACAATAATATTTTTGAACAGCATAAACCTTAACTAAACATGGTACTCTTGATCGATATCAATAAAATGAACCTTTTACGAAAAAAAAAAAAATGTTTGTGCAATAAGGATTTATTGAATTTTTTGTATGTCGTTTAAACATGATTTCCTTCTACTCCTATGCACACCCTAGCTCTTAGAAATTAATCATTTTAAATAAGTTATCTCGATTACGTATTGGATTGGCATAGACTAAAATTTTTAAATGGCCCCACAAAAAAAATCTAATTGATTTGGGTCCGTATAAAAAATATAGAAACTTGTCCTACTATTTTTATTAGATTTCTCACATATTATGAGACCCTGTACAAAAAGGAAAATTTTAAAATACTGATTACTCTATTAACAAACAATCTACACCATTTAGCTCCAGACTGTAGGTAGTGATCATTAGCCCATGCTCTGAGGCAACCGGATGCATCCTATTTAACATAGGATATTCAAAACGTTCCTCTACCAGTTTATAGAAAAATATTCCAAGCAAAGGTCTATTACACTTTGTGAGAGTTTATACATTTGGATGGTCTAGTGCCAAAATTTTCAGAAGAAAGTCTTTTTTGAGCCATAGTGCTAAACAACAAATCAATTAAGACACAACGGAATAAAATGTTCAAATTCACAAAATGCGTTTTTTAGTTTAAAAATTTTACCCGAAATGGAATGTTGTTTATATTGGTGTCCATTAAATATACAGGGTGTCCTAGAATATATGGATTATTTCCGGATTCAGAATACATTTACAAATAATAGGACAACTTCCTATAATTTTTTTTTCCTGTAGCCTTCTTTAGAGAGATACAAATCCAGAAATTATTTCTTTTTAAATAACTTTTGAAGTAGGTGGAATTGAATATTTTTTTAATACGATGGTAAGTTAAGTCTCCTTAAAATGGGTTTAAATTATTTCAGCTTATTTAGTTTGCCAGTTATAACATATTAATGCTATTTTTTGTTATACTCTGTATGATAAAGAGTCAACAATAATATTTTTGAACAGCATAACCTTAACTAAACATGGTACTCTTGATCGATAGCAATAAAACGAACCTTTTACGAAAAAAATGTTTGTACAATAAGGATTTATTGAATTATTTTGTATGTCGTTTAAACATGATTTCCTTCTACTCCTATGCACTCCCTAACTCTAAGAATTGAAAATTGTTGGTCCCTCCAGAATGCCCTAAAATTAGTCTATTTCGTCACAATGAAAATTAATCATTTTAAGTTATCTCGATTGTCTATTGGATTGGCATAGACTAAAATTTTTTAAATAGCTCCACAAAAAAATCTAATTGATTTAAGTCCGTACAAAAAAAAAAAGAAACTTGTCCTACTATTTTTATTAGATTTTCCACATATAATGAGAACCTGTATAAAAAGGAAAATTTTAAAATACTGATCATCTAAAGCTGCAGTTATTCAAATAATATTACATGCGAAAATAAAACGCGTCGAAAATAATTATAAATCTGTTTAATTTAGGAAATTCAATTAATTCTCTACTTCCAAAGACCCTCAGTGTACATAAAAATATATAACTTTTCAATATTATTTTTTATAATCCACGTACTCGGTAACACTCTTCATAAAATTTTACGTCATTAAATATTCGGGGAATGAGAGCAAAACAACCCCGGCATAAAGCTCTTAAAATAAAGCAGTCTCACGATTTCAAAAAAAAAAAAAAAATAACGTACATAATCGTAAAGGAATTATTAATAACATAAGGTATAAAAAACGAAGGAAATTAAAAGAGGGTAGAGCTGATAAAGAATGTCTTAGAATAAAGGAGGCTTAACGTAATTTAAATATTATTTGTAAACGTTAAATTAAATTACCTTGTAGCTGGATGTAAATTTAAAAAAATGAATTTGTTCTTCGACCAAGGAAAAAAAATAAGGAAAAAAGGTATGGATGACGAGAAAACGAATACAACAACAGACCACTTAACCGTAATTCGAATAATGCTTTTAACTTCACTTAGATAAAATTACAGCTGACCTATTTAAATCTTGTTATTATTTGAGTCGCCGTGCACAACAACAAACTCCCCGGATAAAATTATAGGACAAACACTTTCCTTCGACACCTTCTAATTAGAGCTACTCCGGGGGTTGGACTAATGCAAGGGCAAACACGCGTTTTTAATTTTGCGTCTTCCCTTACACCGACAAAAACGCGGCTAATTGAACGAAACGAACGCAAATATTGAATCTTGTTTTCATTTTCCTTTTTCAATAAATTAATAAGCGAAAATGATCCGATGAACAATAATTTTGCGGTGCGTAAATTAATTAAGTGGATTACGCCAACTTAAAGTTTTAACGTTGTACACCGTAAACGTGGAAACATTTTTAGTGTCGCGACACAAACTGCTCTTTTTACAGATCGACTCGTTTTTTACTCTAACCAACTTGAATTAAATGTCCGAGCTTTTTTCTTTGTTTGATTTTGTTCGGTGTGATATTTGTAGTTTTCTCGCGAATTCAATTAAAACTGGCACGTTTTTTTGTGCCAATCAGATTTATTTTTGATAGAACAGTTTTGCATGAAATTAATATTGCAATTAAAATTCGAATAACATAAAGAATAAATGGGTAATAAAAATGTAATAAACTATCAAAATTTGAAAATAGGAGCTTTTTTAGCATCACCTGCTTCTTTCTAATAAAGATTAGTTTACAGTCTTTTTGTCTTTCATATCCTTCAATTAATTTCCTATAAATTATATTTAAGTTAATATTACAATTTAAAAAAAAAATGGTGAATGCGCCCAAAATTAATATAATACATTTATAATTACCATTAATTGTTCATTTTAAAAGAATCACAATAATAAATGAAACAATCTAATATTTTCTATCTCTTAATATGATTTTTTTAACTCTAAATATTCGAATTTTAAAAATTGTAAAATGTGTCAAATTAATACAGAAACTTTTGAAAATTGTGTAAATATTTTTTGTAACAATTATAAATAAAAATCTATTTTTAAATAAATATACAAAGAGTATATATGTTTATTTTTCTCATTTTCACAAAATATTAATTAATAATAATCAATTATGACAAATATTAAAACGTTTAAGGTGTTCTTTAAAGATGTGAAAATAGTCTAATAAATGGTTGAAATCGGGTGTGTAAAAGGATTTTGATCGTCCTGAAATGTCCATAAATATAGGCACTTCCGGGCGTAAATATAAAACGTATAATAAAATAGAATAAAAATAAAGATATTCAAGCCCTTTGGAATTTAATGAATCAAATTATTGATTTTCTTACATTGTCACATAAAAACTAAATATTGTTTTAAAAAAAAAAAAACAAAGATAATATAGTTTTGAGATTGATCCATTTGCCCGAAATTATTTTGCGTTGGAATTAATGTTATAGTGTGACCAGCTCTCAATCCAGACCTTAACCCAGTAGAACATATCTGGGACATTATTGAGAGACGTTTAAGGGGCTGAATAACTTAGAGAATGTGGAACATCTTCTACTCGAAATTTGGGAGAATATGAACAGAAGATGTGAGGCTGTCAAGTTCGAATTTTATTTTTTTAAAAACATTAAATTTTATTAAATTTTAATTTTTTTAGAAAAATAACATTTTTTGTAACAATTATAAATAAAAACTTATTTTTAAATAAATATACAAAGAGTGTATACGCTTTTCTGGGGGTACTGTACATACATGTTTGTATAATGTTGTTTAGTCAAATTGGTCAATTATATTACGAGTTATACTCAAAAATGTCTGTGCAACAATTGGAAATAAAAAATTTAAAAAATGCTTCCATAAACAATTGGAGTGTCATTTCGGGATAGTAAACCAAAATTTATATGAAACCATAGAGAGGTATGAAAGGCAAAATAGGTGTAAACCACTGTTATTATATGTCAAAAAATTTGGTTGCAAAAACATATTACACAAATCGTCAAAATTTGAAGAAACTTACTAATACTCTTCTAGAAGAATCGCGAGATTTGGATCAAGAATTTATGCCTTATCTAATTTTGAATATACCAAGGAAGTTAGAAACTGCTGACAGAATAAGAGGAGACCCACCTAATACTGATTGGAACAATATAGTGGTTAACATTCTGTTTTTTTAAATTTTAATTAATTTTGGTTTATTAATTTTCCATGATATTTGTTGGTATTAGTTTTATTACTGATCTAGAAGGTTTGTTGTTGATTCAATTTTGTTTAATTTATGTATGAGATCACATTATTTATTAAAACTTATTTAATAACAAATTTGATGCAATGTAACGCCACTGACATTCTGATTTTTGAAATAATTCAAATATAAATGAATTTCGTAAATTTTATTGATAATTACTTAATTAAATCACCTGTTAAAGTTTTAAGGAAATACCGTGGAAGTTCCTTTTACAAAAGAGAGTTTTATAATCCACCGTATTAAACAATAAATAAACTTTTCCTTTGTTCTCATATTTAATTCAGAATTTATTCAATTTAATTGTGGAAATGCGAACTAATTAATTAATAAAGCAAACATTACATGGTTTCTTTTGTTGCGCTAACAAAACAAGCAAAGCAAAAAGAAAGAGAAGGAATTTCGCGGAATTAAAATTGAGGCGAGACTAGAAAGAAAGCCGCAGGATGGAATTACAAAGAAACGTTCTTACTTGTAATAAGTAGTGGTGATGGATTTCTTCGTGGTAGAATCTCGTGTGGAGGCGAACAAACCGCTCCGGATTCGCCCCTTCCAACCTTCATTATTATCGCACCGACAATCAATTGTCGAAACGCACTGCACAAAACATAATCACTGAAAAAGAAGAACCATAGGAATTTATTAGTCGTGGCATCATGGAAATTGTGTTCGGATCTTGTTTAAATTTAATATTAATTTAAGCGGATCGATGGAACAACGTATGGGATTTATCTGGTAAAATATGCTTTTGTTGCGGCGAAGCTTTCGAAACGAATTTATGGAACGTAGTCACGCGATTAAACTTATGGCACCTAGTTACTTGTCCAAATTTCATATTTCTCGTCCCTCGCCGCGAATATTATTAACATACTTACGTACGCAGGAATTAATCATTGTGTTCTATTTATTTTGGGGTTGGAAAAAAAATAAATAAATAAACGAGCCCCGTCGTCTTTTCAGCCGGCACGTTTGCAAATGTAAAAAAACATACATCACGTAGAATTATCTTGACATAAAGTAAGATGTGGGTTCGGTTATTAATGGTTTTTCTTTATTTTACTCTTTTTATTATCATACAAATAAATAAGTGAATTTTGACTCATGAATTTTTCATTTGCACGTATTTGGCTTGTTTGTTTGTTCGTATAAATATAAATAAATATAAAAATATATGATTTCAAATTAACCATTTTTATTTTATTTATTGGGTTTACTTTTAGATAATACGTTTATAGAAACAAATAAATGTTATTTAATACAATGGAAATAATATCAATATGTTTCAAAATAAAATTAATTAATTAATTAACAAATCAAATAATTAATCTCAATGTAACATACCCAATATTTCTTCAAATTTTCATACAATCCTGCGCCAAAATAACATAATTCAATTAAAGGAAACGTAGAATACCACAAGACACATTCATCAAAATTAATTCAATAAATTGTCGAAAAATCAAGAAAAAATGACACATAGGTGTTTAATAATTTAATAATTTGTAAATAATTCACATGTTATTTGAATTATATTAATCAGACCCGCATATTAATAAAAACTACATTTTAAAATATCAAATTACATTTAAAAATGTTAATTAGTCTAAATTAATTAATTAAATATATTATTATTAGTTATAATAACACAAAATAAGAAATACACATTTGAATATATGAAAAAATTTTAATTGTCACTACGATTCTTATTCAAATGCTTCTCAGACAACAAAAATCCCAAACTTTCCCCTTCTTATTAATACTATCTACTAATTTATGTTCAATTTTAGTTCCGAAGTTAAGTACCAATAAGTGATCCAAAAGCACTCGAAGCGATTAATGAAAATTAATTAGGAATGATATTATTGTTGGATTGGTAGCATCGATCCACTATTATTAAACTCATATTAATTGACCGAATTACGACAACAATTAATGTTCGTTGGTTTATTGTGCAACTTAAACTATTTTGACTTCTGTAAACTTTGCTTATTTCAGTAAATTAATTTATTGTCACTACAGACTTTTGTTAAATCGAAATTTATGAGTCTAACATGTCATATTTTGATGGAATATTGCATTAATTTTGTATAAAAAAAAAATAAATATTTTTTAGGTATGGAAATTGAAGAAATCACACTAACAATTTTTTTTAACAAATCTAACTAATCTAACTACACATTGCCAATCACAATTCTGTGGAAAAATTAAAAATTATATTCTTCTTATGAATTTATTTTTTAATTAAGTAATATGTGGAATGAACTGTCAAAATAACACAAATTATCTTCTAGAAACTTGAAAGAATAGAAATTATAAAACAAAAAGGATATTATACAAAATATTAATGTTAAATTAAACGTTACTCAATTAGTCAATGTGTTATGTCTAGCACTATTCAGATAAATAAATATAACATTTTATAGAATAAGAAAAGAGTTTTTAGGATAGAGTAACAACATTAGTAAATTAATTTTATTTTAACAGTTCACAGTAACTAAAATGGATATGACTACGGTATATTAATTAACATTTTAAAAGGTTGCTATAATAATAACAGCTCTTTTATATAATTTTATTAACCACATCCCGAACTCTTTTGACATTTTAATTAAATATTAAATTGAATAAACTTGAAATATATTTAATGTTGTACAAAAACATTTGTTTGAAACAGATATAATTTTCATATAATATATATTACGTAATTAAATGTTGTATAGGTATATATTTTCAGAGTACTAATTAAAATTATTTGCATTTAAATTTCATAATAGGTAATTCAACCAATTGATTAATTGAAGCTTTATAGAGTATTAAGATAGATATCAATTTGAAATTTTAGTTGTGGCTAAACTCAAACGTTTTTTATTTGGTTCCTTAGTGATGAATATTTGGTCAAATTTTTAATATATTGATGTGACATCATATTCCACTTCAAGCAAGCCCAAAAAGCGTCTAAATCTGCTCGTGACATCAATGATGTTTTTGGCCCAGACACCATTAACCAACGTATACCTCGATGTCTTATTGGGTGGCCTAACATGCCATTTTTTGATGGAATATTGCATTAATTTTGTACAAAAAAATTAAATATTTTTTTTTCAATTTTAAAGAATGAATATACGTACTAATAGACAAAATGACACGTTTTTTGGCCCCAAAAATAAAACCTACAGAGTAATTTTAGGCGTGAAAATTGAAGAAATCATATTAACAATTTTTTTATGGCAAATCTAAATAACTAACTAACTAATCTAACTACACATGGCCAACCACAATTCTGTGGACAAATTAAAAATCATATTCTTCTTATGAATTTATTTTTTAATTAAGTAATATATGGAATGAACTGTCTAAATAACACAAATTATCTTCTAGAAACTTGAAAAAATATAAACATGTCATATTCGGAGATGTGTGAAATTATAAAACAAAAAGGATATTATACAAAGTATTAATCTTAAATTAAACGTTACTGAATTAGTCAGTCAAAAATTTATTAGAAAATATTAGTTTTTAGGATATAATTTAGGATACTGTATATATCATTTTATTAATTACATCTCGAAGTTTTTTGACAATTTAATTTAATATTAAATTGAATAAACTTGAAATATATTATATTTAATGTTCTACAAACATTTGTTTGAAACAGGAATAATGTTCATATAATATATATTATGTAATTGAATGTTATATATGGGTATTATTTTCAGAGTACTAATTAAAATTATTTGCATTTAAATTTCATAATGGGTAATTCAACCAATTGATTAATTGAAGTTTTATAGAGTATTAAAATAGATATCAATTTCAAATTTTAATTGTAGATAAACTCAAACGTTTTTATTTGGTTTTTTAGTGACGAATATTCAATCAAATTTTTAATATATTGATGTGACATCATATTCCACTTCAAGCAATGCCAAAAAGCGACTAAATCTACTCGTGACATCAACGATATTTTGGCCCAGGCACCACTAACAAACGTATACCACGATGGTGGTTCCAAAATTTTTGCAGCAGGGACGAGAGCATTGAATTGAACGAATTGAACGAAAATTAGCTGTTTCTCGATTGATATGTAACTGGTGATGAAAATTGGGCAGTATGTGACAATCGGCGATGTGTAGTACAACGGTCTGACAACAATCAAGCTTCTAAACACTTTCCTGAAACGAAATTTCACCAAAAGAAGTGTATTATTGCTGTTTGGTGGTGTGCTATTACAGCTTCCTGAATCCTGGTGAAACAATTATGGTGGTGAAATACTGTCAACAAACCAATGAAATGCACCAGAAAGTGTAGCGTGTATGCCCGGCATAGGACCACAGAAAGGGACAAAAGCAGAAGTTGAATGAACTGGAGTACGAAAGTTTGTCTCATTCGACACAATCACCAAACATTTCGCCAACTGATTATCACCATTTCAAACATTTCGACAACTTCCTACACGAAAAATGCCTTAAAAAGCGCTTCCAGAAGCCCACAGTTCTATTCTATTGATAAAAATAATATTGTTTTTCGTTGGTATAATTGTATTGACTCAAATGGCTCTTATTTCGATTAATATAATTTGTTTAAGCTGGTTTTTAAGGAGGTTGATAAACACAATAACTTTCTTGACAACCTAATATGAATAAGTTTCTTGCCTGTACCTTTTAAATAACAGTGTGTCACCTAAACGACCAAATTAATTATCTTATTAGAATTGAAAAAACTAATTAATGTGAATATCAGTTGATATTTTTTCTATCAACTTAATAACTTAAGTGTACTCATTAAATTATGGTAAGCCCGCGAAGACTTTTCAACTATTCAGTAAGTGCTTAATTAATCTTGTGTTATTCTCCGCATGGGAAGTTGATTTAAAAAAGCCGAGATCATAAAATTCGTCCCCACTAAACTTACTCTACGATGGCTACAAGCATCCTCGAAAAGAAAAAAAAAACAAGTAAAAACATTTTACGACCGAGAACGGGATGGTTATTTCATTATACGAATCGCTTTGACGAAAATTTTAATATGAGCCTCATCCATGTCCGCACAACAAACAGAAACTTCGACCTCGGGGGAAACATCCACATTTCCGCGGCGACATATCACAAAACTGTGCAAGTATCGTAAAATCCGGCTCGTAAATTTTACTCGATTTTGATTTTTCCCATACCGAAAATTTGTGACTATCGTCGCGGCCGGTCCGGATAGGCAATCGGACGAATTGTGCCGTTTTATCCGCTTATCGGGATCAAAAGCGATTTAATTTAATTGGTCCGCGTTGTTTGTTTGGGCATATTAAAACTCTTTCATCTCGGCCGGGATTATAATTATCGGTGCGAGGCAATTAGCAAATTGAGACTTTTACTTTTGTTAAAACAAATAATTCCATTTACAACTTTAACTGCTAATTAAACGTGTCGGAGAGTTTATGTGTTTATTCTTAGTTAAGCCAGATTAAGTTTAAAAATACATTTATCAGTTCAGTCCCCCATTGAGTATTCCAACGATTATTTCAAGTGGAAACGGTTGGCCCATAAGTTAATTGTTTGGCTGAAAATTCCCATCGGTATTTATGATCTATTATATTAGGAACGCAAACTAAATTGTATTACAAAGCAACACATATCTCATCTTAATTTGAATTCCATTCCTCCCGTTTAATTGTGATATGAACGAGACGACCTGAATTCGAATCAGAATCCGGGATGGGCAGATTAATATGCGCGTCGCGACGCCTTCGCACGTGAACCATAGACGGAAAAATGCCAGTCGTATTAAATTTACGGAATGGATAATCAAGCTAAACCTTGACGCAAATTCCCGGACAGTTTTGCCGTCTTTAATTTTATTAAGCAAATGAAAAATGGTAAGAGAATTAATCAAACTAGTTTATCTTGAATAAAAAGGATATAAATAACAATTTGAAAAGTTGTATTTCGTTTTCTCAATTACATTAAATTGATACAATATCTTATCTATACATCTATACATATAAATAAAATTGGAGTATCTGTTTGTAAGATTGAAATAACCGCTTTTTACTACATGCATATGAATATAAATACGGTACATACACCAAAATTGCATTCTTTACAATTTTTGTCTCTTTGTCTGTCTGCCTGTTTGTTCCCGCTAATCTCTGAAATGGGTGGACCGATTTTGACGGGACTTTTATTGGTAGGTAGCTGATGTAATAAGGAGTAATTTAGGCTACTTTTATTTTAGAAAAATTCTTGTATTTTAGAAAAATAAAATAATATTACAATGTCCAAGTACTATCCAGTACCTGCGCTCACGCGCATGCCACCACTTCTCCCGCCAACGATTGATTGATAGTTTGATTTGATTGATCTTTTATAATTCCAACGATCCGTTCTTCTTATCTTATCTTATTTTATCTTAATTCAAAATATTTTGTTACATTTTTACTGCTTTCCTTTTTTATCTTTAAGTAATAATTATAAATAATTATAAATTAAGTACATTTCTGTTCAATATTCAGATTTATATTGAAATTGATAAATTATTTATAGGTTATTTTATTTAATTAGTAACGTAGATAGTTGTTTTTTTCTAACATTTAGTTATGTCTAAAAGAAAGTCAAATCTCTTTAAAAACATGAGAAAGGCCAAAAGTCAAAGATTGCAACGTGAAAATGAATTTGAACAAGATAGGGAAAGTCGTCTTACAAATTGTAGATTACGGATGTCCATGTCTAGGTCGAATGAGAGTAATTCAATAGAATACCAATACCAAGAAATAATCTTACATTTTTAAAACTTTTCATGTATACAGGGTGTTCACCTAACATATTCATTAGAAATTTAAGAAAAGTTATTAATTTGAAATTATTATTACAACTATGACTTGACTTCAACTTCTTTTCTAATTTATCTTTGGCAATACTTCATTTCCGTTTTGCTGTAAATGATATCAACTTTGTCATTTTCAATGGAACACCCAGTATATTTTTTAATTTTTAAATTCTATATGTAATTGCTATATAAATACCTAAACAAATAGTTTCTGAATAATTGTGTTTTCCAAATATTTTGACATATTAATAGTCCAACTGTAAAGCCACCAATTTTCATACTGAAAAACTCAATTTTGACATTCCCATTAAACAATGTCCATCCTATAAGAAGCAAAAGAAGTAATCTCAAATTTAATACAGGGTGTTTGTTATTTACGTTTAATTTTGAGCATCTTAAAACATTAATAACTTTATTATTTACAATGGAACTCCAGTGGCGCCTCGTGAGGTTATATTTGATATATTGAATAAATAAAAAACACAAATTTTTGTTTTACTTTTCTAATTTATTTTTGGCAATATTTCATTTCCAGTTTTGCTAGAGGTGATTTCAACTTTGTTATTTTCAATGGTACACCCTGTATATTTTTGAATTTTTAAATTCTATATGTAATTGCTATATAAATACCTAAACAAGTAGTTTCTGAATAATTATGTTTTTCCAAATATTTTGACATATTAATAGTCCAACTGTAAAGCCACCAATTTTCATACTGAAAAACTCAATTTTGACATTCCCATTAAACAATGTCCATCTTATAAGAAACAAAAGAAGTAATCTCAAATTTAATACAGGGTGTTTGTTATTTACGTTTAATTTTGAGCATCTTAAAACATTAATAACTTTATTATTTACAATGGAACTCCAGTGGCGCCTCGTGAGGTTATATTTGACATATTGAATAAATAAAAAACACAAATTTTTGTTTTACTTTTCTAATTTATTTTTGGCAATATTTCATTTCCAGTTTTGCTAGAGGTGATTTCAACTTTGTTATTTTCAATGGTACACCCTGTATATTTTTGAATTTTTAAATTCTATATGTAATTGCTATATAAATACCTAAACAAGTAGTTTTTGAATAATTATTTTTTTTTTTCTAATATTTTGACACATTTTGATAGTCTAACTGTAAACCCACCAATTTTCATACTAGAAAACTCAATTTTGGCATTTAGGTTAAACAATGTCCATCCTACAAGAAGCAAGAGAAGTAATCTCAAACCTAATACAGGGCGTTTGTTATTTACATTCAATTTTCAGGATCTTAAAACGTCAATATTATTTACAATTATTTCTTGTCCCTTATTTGTTAACAACAAACATTTTATCATAATTTAAACTTGAAATGAATATTTATTTAATAAAAAATTTTCTACATTAACTGCAAAAAGGGATGCAGTATCAAAAACAGTTCAGGAACCGAATCCACCAGACACACGATCAAGTAATTTTTGGAACTAAACAATTGGCAATGTTCGGGAACTTCGTTTGTGTCGGTATTTGGACATATGTAATAGGCTAGAGGCACGCCTCAGTTCCCCCACCATTGAAATAAAGACACATTTAAAACTGCTTCAGGAGAACCTCCGCATACAATATTGTTTAAATATAAAGTTATATTTTATTTTAAAGAATAATAACACAAAAATGTGCTTTTTAACATAAAAAATAATTTAATAAAATTTTTAAATTAAATAGGAAACATATTCCACCCAGGACACACTACATATCAACTTCTAATGAATATATTAGGTGAATCACCCTGTATACACAGTAATGGTCATTATTATAGCAACTTTTAAAAATGTTAATTATCATGGCCATAATTATTATATTAAGACTTTTAGAATAATATTAATTTAATAATGTTGTTTTATGCTCTCTTATAAAATGGAATGGAACTGGACATTTCCCAATATATTTATTCAAGTTACTTGAATTTCCCGGAGAAGTTCGTTTAGATTTGTATAATTTTTATTTAGAATTTGGTTAACAATGTGACCCCACATGTTTTCTGTAGGGGTGGTATCTAGAGATTGCGACGACCACAGCAAAACATTGAAGGTTTATACATAATTCTGTCCATGTATCCTTTTATACTAACTAACTAATGAGGCCAACCCAGTTTCACAGTAAGTATAACAAACTTTTTGTATAGTTTTGCCCCTATGGAACTTCTAGCACAAACTAAATCACCATTTTTAAATAAATTAAATTTGGACATATCACTAAAACTACTCATAGCCACTATTCTTTGATCCAGTGGACGTGATTCTGAGCAAATTGAAATAGAGCCCTTACATTCTTGTTAGAAAGCAGGATTTTTATTACAAGTCTCTAACCAAACAAACCCCCATTTATTAACCTCCTTCTTGCAGTTCCTAAATTTCAGCGAATCCTATTTCCTTCAGGTTGGTTTTAATTTGAGTTAACGACAAAGTTCATTATGGAATAAAATTAAACTGCGATACAACAATAACAGAAAAATTAATATACATTAAATGCCCTGGAATTAATTCAAGTGGTATGGCTCACATTTTTAATACATTCTCAATATGTTGCTACAATAAGCGCCACTACTGCATATACCAAATTTAAATATTATTATTTTTCTTAATGTTAAAATTTTATTGGTTACTTGTCTACTAATAACAGTCATTCTAGACACAGTTGATTTGAATTTCAATTTCATCATGCTAATTGAATTCAATTTGCAACTTCATCCCTTCGTAAATTCGAACAATACGAAACATTTATAAATTATTCTATTCTTACATGTTAACTTAAATTGTTAATTAAAACAAACACAACCGGACGGTCTGACGAACGGATAAGTTGCGAAACTACGAGCTTAGGATTCACACCAACATCCCCAAGGATCAAAGTGAATGAATGCCGGCTGATTATCCGTTTCTCAGAACTCCTAATATTCCATTTTTCACCCCAAAAACCTATGAACACACGGATTAGACGACCACGAGCCCTAATGCGATTTATTATAATAATTGGTGCGGTCCTTTAAAAAATTTAACTCTTTTAATCATCGTCCTTTGTGACGACATCAAAAATAAAAAAATAAAAGGAGAGAAAAAAAATTAATTCAGGTCGAAAGAAACTCATTTCCGTTCCGAGTGCGAAACGAAATTAACGTCAAAGAAAATAATTCGGTCCTTGCCGTTAACGAGTGCATTAAACATTTGTTGACTCGACAAGAAAAGCCGAACGAAAACACTCCATTGTCGCTGCTCTTTTTCTAATTGTAAGTCAAAGTAAACGTTTCCACATGGAAAACAAACGGTAACACGTTCCCATCTAACTTCCACTTAATTAATTCGACATCAATCTATTGTAAGTAGCAACAATGAATACAATAAACCGGCGCATCTATCAATATTACAAAATTAATTTGTTGTTTAATTGATAACAATATACTGGAATGAACATATGAATCACGTTAAGTGTCTCATAAATTATTCAAAAAGCACATTCACAAAAGGAATTGATTAACCGACTTTGTATTCAGTAAACGAGACTTGGGTATCGGATTTCCCCATGTTTTATTATTGAAACAAACATAACAATATTATTAATAAAATTCAGGTCTTATTTCTTGTTTTTCGGTACGGTTATTACAAAGGTTAAATGATTGTTAACCTAAATAAATCATTTATAGAATGAGGGAAGGTGAACAACTCTAAATATTAGTATGTTAAATTATAATAAAATCAAAATGTATTTAGTTAAACATGAATTTCATAAAAGTTTAAAAGAAATACTTTAACAAATCAACTGAACGTTAACAACTTATCAAAATTGTAACTTACTAATTTGTAAACCTTTTGAAATAAATATTTAATTATAAATAGTGTACATAAGCAAAGAATTGAATCGAATCGAATTCGCAGACCAGTTCGTTGGAATAGTTTATATTTGGATTGATTGTACCTTGAGTCGAGTGGATTGATTCATGGCGGTGACGCAAGCAAAATTGAAATGTATAAAATTATTTGTAATGAATTGTGTAAATTGTGTTAACGATTCTCCCACTTTTTTTTAACTTCTTATTTGATCTCTTCCAGTCGTGTAGTTTAAATGAAGCTTTCCGCTTTTCGGAAAGCTTCACTTTATACAGTAGTGTCCATTATTATAATTTATTAAAATGTATTGAAAATATGAGCTGAACTCAGTTAATGATTTACCAGTGGAATTTAGTTTGTTATAATTATTTAATAACGGATGATAAACTAGCATACATAAAAAATTTATAAGAAGGGAGCTGTTTGTAGCTGCTAAAAGTCTTCAGCGAATTATAAAAACTTGAATGAATCGATAAATGGATAATTCGAATGTTAAAAAGCAATCCATCCTTATCGTGAAATCCAATTAAAGCTAACCTGAAGGAAATGGGACTCGCCGAAATTTAGTTTAAGGACTGTGAGAAAAAGGTTAATGGATGAGGGTTTGTTTGGCTAGAAACTAGTAAAGAAAACCTTGCTTTGCTGGACCACAACGGCGATGAGTAGTTTTTAATGATGAGACTACATTTAATTTATTTAAAAACGGTTTAGCTAAAGTTAAATGTCCTACAGGGACAAAACTACACAAAACAAAGAAAAATAAATATAACAATATAAGTTTTTGGGACATGGTAAATTAATAAACAGTTTACTAGTAAAGTAGTACCCTCAATATATGTTATAACATTTTAAAAAGTTACTTAACAATGACCACCACTGTAACATACATAATTAAGTTGAGCTGCAGCAAATTAAATGCTGTAAAGAACATAATTTCAATTTTATTCAAGATGAAGCTTAAAGGAAGATAATTAATTAATTAAAAAGCTGTTTAAAATGCAGCTTTTAATAATTGAATAGTTCCTAGAACATCCATAGAAAAATTATTTTGGTCCACATTTATTTTATATTTTTACGTCGCAGCATGCAAAACAAATTATGTACGGAAAACTATTTAATTTTATGATAAATTTTAAACGACAGTGCAACTAGAAATTGTTTGTTGACCTAACGCGAAACTTTATTTATGTTTGGTCGATTCGAATTGGATGCGTCACGGACATTTTGAAAATTTGCGTTGATTAGTTTTCCAATTGGTCACTTTAAATACGCAATTAGTTTTTACATATTAAAATGCAAATCAACGTTGGATTTCATTTTCACCCTTATTCATTATTCGACCTTTTTAAATTTGTTTTGTGGTAATTTCATTCGAAGATTTTATTTGTAATTTACAAAATAATTTTTATAAATAGAAAATAATTAAAACTGATTAAAGTCTTTTGCTTTACTATGTTTTCAATAAACATAAAATTAAAAAGCAAATACAATTTTTCATTGTTTCCTCGAACGATAAAAGATGCCAGGTAACACAAATTAACTTTATCTTTATGTTCGTAAAACAAATTTTGCGGAGGAAAGCTTGTTAAAAAATATTCCGTTACAAATTAATTTCTACAATGAGCAAACATAATTGGATAATTCGAAGTGGCTTAATTATTTTTTGTTAACATTCCAGGTGAAACACCAAACTTTTCACTGAAGATCGTGGGGTTAACGATTGCGTTTCCATTAAATGAAGTCGATAACCGTTAAATTCAAACTTTAAAATCGATTCTGAATGAAACCGAAACAGACTTTTTCTTTTTCGATTCTTGAAAATTCAAAAACACGAGTTTAAAATAAATTGAATGATTTATTTGTATTTTATAAGTAGCTAGAAAATAGACAAATTTAACTACAATTTAATCTTGTACCCTAATTAATAATTCTAGCAATTTTTATGATGGAAACATCACGTTCCTTGCTGTTTGATTATTTCAAAACTCAACAGAATCCCAATAGCAATATGTTATGGTACAACAAATATGTATTAAAATAAGTTTCAGTAATTAAGGTTAATTAAACAAAATTGCAAC
This sequence comes from Aethina tumida, assembly GCF_024364675.1. NCBI lineage: Eukaryota > Metazoa > Arthropoda > Insecta > Coleoptera > Nitidulidae > Aethina > Aethina tumida. The sequence continues at coordinate 12,207,509 of NC_065437.1, read as the reverse complement.
AACAACAGATCTTTTAAACCAGTAATAAAACTAATCACCTTCGAGAATTTAATAAAACAAAATTGATTAATTAAAATAAAAGAATATTAACTGCTACATTTTCTTAATGAGTATTTGGTTGGTCCCCTCTTGGTCTATGAACAGATTTTATCCTTCTTGGCATACTCAAAGTACCTAGGCTCATCTGTGAACAAATAATTACGCCATTGGGCTGCAGTCCATGGAGGGTAATCGTTGGCCCATGTCCTGCGGGCAACCCGATGCTCGCTGTTTAACAGAGGCTGTCGAAAACATTTTCTGGACCAGTTTTATTCAACCTTTTTCTGACAAACAAGATATGTATAAAGCCTGGGTGTAGAGTATGTGTAATTTTGTCTTGCAGAAATAATTAGAAAGAAAGAATTACTAACTATAGCTGTAAAATCTGCAGAATAAAGTATGGAATAATATTACTGGTCAAAATAAAACATGTTGAAATTATTTTTAAATCTGTTTAAATCTAGGAAATCCAAATTATCCACTTCAAAGACAAACATTGCAATTGAAAAATCATAATTAAGTGTTAAAAAATTTGTTAATTCCAGTAAAAAATATATTTAACTATTTGTAAAAGCTTGAATGATTGAGTAATGGAGTTTTAAAAAGGATCATAATAATAAAAGATACAATTACAATTAGTTTACACGTATAAATCAACGTGCCTAAATATTTTTACCTGGTCATTTTAATTCAGACACACCGCACATAAATATTTGGTTCGCATTTTCAATATGACCGCGATTAGTAATCCAGACAGTTGCGGAATTTATTTCGGTCGGACGCAAATTGCGGCGATCGCTTTCCGAAAAACCGGTCGACCACGTCAAATGCTGTCATTTCAGAATGGGAGTGCGAACAAACAAAATATATAGATAAGTAGGTACGTGCGAAATTGCAGTTCGCAACGTAAACCCGAACGCGAACTCGACGGCAACTTGAATTACGATCCGGGACATTGATTTAACACGCAAAATTGTGCCGTATATAAACGTCTGGGCGGTGGCGGTGGGGGCGGCAGCGACGGCATGCGGGGGCCGTGGGGGCCGTGAGGGCCGTGGGGGCGGAGGTATAAATAACGAGGCCGCATCTTTCGTTCTTCCTCCTTACTCTTTGAGGCTCGACAGGACGCACACATCCGACGCCTATATGAATTGTTCGATATGCAAGCTGCGAATGTGTGTCTTTCCATTTAAATCGAAGCTGACTGTTTTAAAATTTTCGAAGTCGTCTGAACCCAAATATATTTAAAATATTTTAAAATATTTTAAAATATTTTAAAATATTATAAAATATATTTAAAATATTTTAACACATCGTTCAACAAGTCCCGAGACTAACAACGAAAAGGACATTTTTTTTTTTTCAAAAATCATTTTTATTCATCAATACAATCTCGTTTTAGAGTGATACAATCGTTCCAACGCCTTTCCAACATTTCTATACCATGTTTATAAAAGGATTTATCCTTTGCTTCAAAATTGGATTCAGTTTCGGCAATGACCTCCTCATTCAAGCCAATTTTTTTCCCTGGAGCATTTTTTTGAGATCAGCAAAGTGCCAGTAGTCGGTAGGGGCTAAATCTGACAAACACGGGGGGTGGGGAAGCAAATCAAAGCCCAACTCGTTCAATTTTACCTTTGTTTTCATGGACGTGTGGCTTGCTGTTTGGTTCCACTGAAAGCAACCGCGGCACCCACTTGGAAAAAACCTTTTTCATGCTCAATTTTTCATGAAGGGTTGTAAATACGCTTCCAGATAATATATGTGTCATTTCTGCAATCTCACGGACCTTCACTTTGCGATTTTTTATTTTGATTTTTAACAATTCACTCATATTTTCCGGTGTAACGGCTTCCAATGGCCTACCCGAACGTTCCGCATTGTTTGTGTCCATACGACCACGTTTAAACTCAGCATACCACCGACAAATCGTTGGTTTGGATGGAGAGGAGTCCGGGTAATGTTTTTCAAGCCATTGCTGGGTTTCTACGGTGTTTTTACCCATTAAAAAACAATGTTTTATTAACACGCGAAACTCGTTTTTTTTTATTTTTCAAACAAATTACAAAGTGACTTTACTCTAACCTCGATAACTCTGCTCTTTGTGGTCCGATCGACGTGAAATTTTTACACGTTTCATGTAAAGGTTCGTACTCTAGGGAAACGTGGCCAGTTTGATACTACTAGCACCATATCTGGGTTAGTCTCGGGACTTATTGAGCGATGTGTTATTACTTATATTGTTTATAAGAATTTAAAAGAATAATGAAGATAAAGAAGTGCACAAATATATATGAGAAAAAAAGACTGAAACAATTTTAAATAATTGTACACACTATAAGGTACTTAGAAAGAAATGTTTGACAAAACAATATTTTATGTAACAGTGCCAAACTGATTTTGGCAGAGACGAGAAAGAATAAAAGTGAATGTCCAGAGGTTATTTTTTTAAACGTTGTTTGAGCAAAGCCTCAGAAGTGCATTTGAAAAATGGCACTTAGGATTTGTAATGACTAATATAATAATTTTTTTATTTTTATACATTCATTTTTATAAGCACTTTTAGTAACTTATCATGTAGAAAATATAAATTATTATGGTAATTAATAGGTTATTAAATTTAATCCTTAGCTAAGATAAAATGATATTTCTGGTAAATTTCAAGATATTTAATATTGTTTTCTACGAAACATATTGAAAAGAATGCTGAAAATGATATTTCTGGTAAATTTCAAGATATTTAATATTGTTTTCTACGAAACATATTGAAAAGAATGCTAAATAAACCTTTATTGCAGGAAAATTTCAAAATAATTAATATTGTTTTCTATGAAACATATAGAAAATAATTATTTTAACAAAAATTAATAAGTTATTTAATTTAATTATCTTTGGCTAAGATAAAACGATATTTCTGGTAAATTTTTAGATATTTAATATTGTTATCTATGAAATATATGAAAAATAGTTATTATAATAGTAATCAATAGATTATTTAATAATAATTTTTGGTAAACTTCAAGATATTTAATATTGGCGTCTATGAAATATATGAAAAATAGTTATTATAATAGTAATTAATAGATTACTTAATTTAATTATCCTTAGCTAAGATACAACGATATTTCTGATAAATTTCAAGATATTTGATATTGTCTTCTATAAAATATATGAAAAAAAAGTTAAAGAAGAAATAAAACGTTATTTTTGGCAAATTTCAAAACATTTTATATTGTTGTCTATGAAACATGGAAAATAATTATTTTAACGAAAATTAATAGGTTATTCAATTTAATTATGTTTGACTAAGATAAAACGATATTTCTGGTAAATTTCAAGATATTTAATATTGTCATCTATGAAATATTTGAAAAATAGTTATTATAATAGTAGTTAATAGATTATTTAATTTAATTATCCTTAGCTAAGATACAACGATATCAATAGTAAATTTCTATATATTTAATATTGTGATCTATGAAACATATGGAAAATAGTTATTACAATAATAATTAATAGGTTTCTTAATTTAATAATCCTGAGTTGAGACAAAACGATATGTTCGTGTAAATTTCATTTACATTTATATCATCTATAAAACATACGGAAAATAGTAATTATCATGGTAAGTAATAGTTTATTTAATTTAACTATCCATAGCTAAAACCTAAGCTAATAAATTCTAGTTCTAACATGCCCTCATTTTCTAGATTTCTCTCATAAAAAATGCTTCTCTTAACTTATTTTTTGAACAACTAATTTCACACCATTTACATTTTCACGAAATTTTAAGAATTTCTTATAAAATTCTTAGCTTATTTTTTTTAAATAAAATAAGCTAATTTGCACATTTTTAATTTTTTTTATTTTCTAGCAAAATCACTGTTATTACCTGTATTTTTTCTGAGAAAAATTGTTATTTTTGACAATTTTCCACTTTTCTCACATTTTCAACTAAATTTCACGATATTGATAATTTTGCCACTTTTATCCCGTAAATTACAATTCCTTGCTCCTTAATTGATACAAAAATTAGCCTATATCACAATAAAACTCATGTTTAGGTATTTTTTCAAAATCGAGTAAAATTTGATATTATTTGAATAAAATTAATAAATTCACATTGTAACACATTTTTCTCAGTTTCTCTCATAAAAATACCTTTTTTAAACTTATTTTTAAAGAAATGCGAATTTCACTCCAAGATTTACAAATAAATTTCACAATTTCTTTAAAAAGCACAATTCTTAACTATTATAAATAAATAAATATTAAAAGGATTGTGAATTGTTTATATTTCTATCAAAATTATACTAATTAAAAGGATACTTAATTTAAGTATCCTTAGATAAGATATAACAATATCTCTGATAAATTTCAAGATATTTAATATTGTTGTCTATGAAATATATGGAAAAGAGTTATTATATAGTAATTAATAGGTTACTTAATTTTATTATCCTTAACTAAAATAAAACGAAGATATATTTAATTTTGTTAAAGCTGCCACATAGAATATTTGACTATTATATTACTATTATAATTATTAACTGCTGATAGTTTTAAGTATAATATTTATTATAAGAACGGACAGAGATATCAAAATATTATTTAAAGCAATCAATGTTTTAAAAAAGTTTATTTTTCTCCATCTGGCATAGAAATACTCATTAAACTCAAAATCAATCAATTTGATACCTGTGCTCATTAATTCAATATCTACCTTCGCATTTAATAAAATAACAATTATTTATATGAAATAAGAGAAAATATGTATAAATTAATTAGTGAATATGTACAAACTGTCTGTTGAATTAATTAGAATGGAAAATGATCGGAGATCAACGGATTTTAATCAATTAACTGACTGTTTTTCAAATGTGGGATTATAAAATGCAGAGAATTGAATTGAAATGATGTTAAATTTAGATTGTTTATCAAAACATAAATGCACTTTAGGTGCATTTGATTTTGCATTCACGAAATAATCATAAAACCGATACAATATGGTTCTGCATATGGATATTGAATGTCGATACTGTTTGCGAACTGATGTTGCGCCGCATAAAGATTGATAGTAACTTAAAAATTACATTGTCAAAGTTTTATGTCTCGCAATCTCATATTTCACGATGCGGCCATTAAACGACCATAAACTACGTGTACGTTACGTTACAAACACGTGTACCACACCGTTATAAAATGCCTTTTTCAATTTTAACATCAAACTTTGTGTTCACACTTTAACTTTAACAATTTTCGAACTATGTTAGGGACGTTCAGTTTTCCCTGCTGGTTTTGTTCATGTTTATTTAAATGGGTTAACTTAATTTTATATTAATAAGTGCATAAATTATTCATAATTTAATGAATATATTAAAGCTTTGAATTAATTAGTTTGAAATTGTTAGGATAATCATTAAGCCCGGAATGTTTTTAAAAATTATATTGGCCAATTTTTCAAATTATACATTTCGAGTTTGATCCGTCGAATCGATAAACCTTAGCCAATTTCCTCGTTAGAAAATTACATTTTCCTCCTTAAGTGTATCGATTCCGTACGAATCGCAAGAAAAAAAAAACATATGGCGCGCGTAAACAAACGACACAATTAAAAAATAAAAGTTGCGACGTGGCAAAGAAAAATAAATAATGGGGTGAGACAAATTAAGCCGAAGAAATAGTACAGATGAAAGATACAGAGAGACAGAGAGACACACACACAGAGACACACTCAAGATCGCATAGACGATTGAGAAAACGTACGGGTTAGTTGACGGTGGGTGGCTGACACGTGCCGGTCGGTGGCGGTGGCACTGCCGAAATCGCGCGTACACGGTGGTGTAACTCGGGGTGGCGACGCAGACGCGTCCCGACGACCACGATTCACTGACTGGCGCGTCGAGTGCGCCGCGACGTGCCGTGTGGCCCGCGAGACGGTGCCGGCTCCCGTCGCTCCTGCCGCTCCTGCGCGCCGTACCGCCGTACGGCCCGGGAGGGAGGCCACAGGAACAGGTGCGCGTCCTTCCACGTTCGTCTGGTTCGCGAAACGGCATCATTCCTCCGCACAACACCGTTCTTTAATGGGGTTCTTTCGTCGAAGGGTCGAGGTGAATCTTTTATGGGGGCTGCGGTAACAAGTGGCTTCTGGGTTAGGAGGAACGCGATTACGGCTTATTGGAGATAAAGGGATGCGATCTGTTTAACATCTACTCAATTTATTTTAACTAGATATTTTGGTATAGAAGGCGAAATTTACAACCGCATATGTATGTCTCTTGGTAAAAGGGATGGCAAAATACACGTACACGTTCCACGTGTATATAAAACATATATAATTGCTTTAATTATTCATGTCAATGCCAATACATTTAATACGGTATAAAATTACGAAATTCTACATAATCAACTTTTAGTTTATCTTACCATTTTAATTATTATTTTTTTTTTTTTTGTATTTCATGTTTATCATTAGTTTTAAATTGTTTAAAAAGAAAATAATATTTATTTTAAATTATATATTTCTTTTAAATAAATAAATGTCAAAAGATTTCTAAGCCTTGTTTAATTTAGCGTTAAAATCAGCAGTATTTCCCAAACTAATTGAAATTTCTGAACTGTATAAACTTGTTCAAACTAGATATTTTGATATAAAACATACAATTTACATATTCACTTCACTTGGCATTAGAGATAGCAAAATGTATGTATACGTTGCAAGTATGTAAAAACATACCAGTTTCATACGTTTTATACACTATAATACAGAGTATAAAATTATAACATTCTATTTAACTGATTTTTAATGAATCACAATTTTACTTACTTATAATATACAGTTATAATAAATTATTTACTTGTATTATTATTATTTTAATTTTATTTTTCTACTGAATGGTAAACTAGTCACATTTTCATTTAAAATTTACGACTGGTGAATTGATAATTCTCTAAACAATTTTACCCTTAAAAATTAAAATACTTTACACATGATACAAAAACCAACTAATTTCCCACTAAAATTAACATTTTCATAATCAAACCATTTTTTATCAAAATCGAGTAAATTTTGGAATTTAATTTAATATTTTAACCTCATTTTCTCTCATAAAAAATTCTTTTCTTAGATAATTTTCAGAATTTCTTTAAAAAACACAATTCTTAGCATATTTTTTTAAAACAAAATAAATTAATTTATAATTACAATTTGTTCACTTTAAAAAATTATTTTCTCACAAAATTACTTTTATTAGCTGTACTTTTTCAAATTTTTGGGTGATTTTGTCAATTCAATTTCACACTAAAATTGACATTTTTATAATCAAACCATTTTTTATCAAAATCGAATAAAATTTAGATTTTTGGTATTAAGCTATAAATTCTAGTTTTAACATTTTATCCTCATTTTCTCAGTTTCTCTCATAAAAAATTCTTTTCTTAGATTATTTTTTGAACAAAATTCAGCTAATTTAACATCAATATTTACATTTTCACAAAATTTTCAGAATTTCTTTAAAAAATACAATTCTTAGCATATTTTTTTAAAACTAAATAAATTAATTTATGATTACAATTTACACACTCTCACAAAATCACTTTTATTAGCTGTACTTTTTCTGAGAAACATTTTCATAATCAAACTATTTTTTTTTTATCAAAATCGAGTAAATTTTGAATTTTTGGAAATAAGCTAATAAATTGTAATTCTAACATTTTATCCTCATTTTCTCAGTTTCTCTCATAAAAAAATATTTTCTTAGATTATTTTTTGAACAAATTTTCAGCTAATATCATACCAATATTTATATTTTCACAAAACTTTCATAATATTTTTTTTAAATACAATTCTTAGCTTATTTATCATTGCAATTTGTCCATTTTAAAAAATTGTTATTTTCTCACAAAACTTTTATTAGCTCTACTTTTTCTGAGAAAAATTGTTGTGTTTGACGATTTTCCATTTTCTCATATTATGACCTAAAATTCAAAATTGTATTCGCAAGTAGGGAAATATGAATTTCTTGATCTCTACCTTCAAATTATAATTACTTTGACGAAAATTGATCAAATTGTTTTTTTTTTATTTTTTTGAAAAAAAATGAATTTTCATATTTAATTTCTGATAATAACTCTTACAAATATAACTATCGTTCACCCTTCTTTTAATACAACTATATCATAAATCAGCTTTTTCTTCTATTTTATTACTCATAATTGGTACAATTATTATTACCTTTCTCTTAACACATTTAAAAGTAAACATATCTGTCTATCTATCTTATTAGTTTTTAGTTTTTTATATTATGATTACTCTTAAAATAGAATAATTGAATTTGGAAACTAATTTGAAATTGCAACAACTATAACTATTAGTAATTTTTAATTGTTCATACATAAATAAAGAAAAAAGTGTTATTTGCTCAATTTTTAAGTGCTTTAGAGAAATTAACATTTTTTTCCAGTTGACCAAAAGAAATGAACACAATAGAGATGTAACACAGTCCCGAGACTAACAACAAAAACATTTTTTTTCAAAAATCATTTTTGTTCATCAATATAATCTACTTTTAGAGTGATACAATCGTTCCAACGCCTTTCCAACATTTCTATACCATGTTTATAAAAGGATTTATCCTTTGCTTCCAAATAGGATTCAGTTTCGGCAATAACCTCCTCATTAGAGCCAAATTTTCTTCCCTGGAGCATTTTTTTGAGATCAGCAAAGAGCCAGTAGTCGTTGGGGGCTAAATCTGGCAAATACGGGGGGTGGGGAAAAACCTTTTTCCTGCTCAATTTTTCATGAAGAATTGTAAATACGCTTCCAGATGATATCTGTGTCATTTCTGCAATCTCACGGACCTTCACTTTACGATTTATCATTATGATTTTTAAAACTTCACTCACATTTTCCGGTGAAACGGCTTCCAATGGCCTACCCGGACGTTCCGCATTGTTTGTGTCCGTACGACCACGTTTAAACTCAGTATACCACCGACAAATCATTGGTTTGGATGGAGAGGAGTCCGGGTAATGTTTTTCAAGCCTTTGCTGGGCTTCTACGGTGTTTTTACCCATTAAAAAACAATGTTTTATCACCACGCGAAACTCGATTTTCTCCATTTTTCAAACAAATTACAAAGTGACTTTACTCTAACCTTGATAACTCAGCTGTTTGTGGTCCGATCGACGTGAAATTTTTACACGTTTCATGTAAAGGTTCGTACTCTAGGGAAACGTGGCCAGGTACTACTAGGACCATTTCTCGGTTAGTCTCGGGACTTATTGAACGATGTGTTATATAATACGGTACATACATAAAAATTTCAGGAAAATGCAAGAAAATTAAAACGTAAAACACGAAGATCAAACCTGCTTACTACATTAAGAATTTTAAGGTAATACTTCCTAATTAAATGACAATCTGACATTAGATTAATTGAAATGTAATCAAACAACTCATTTTTTAACAGTTTGTAAAATTACATTTTCTCTTTGGAAAAAGTTTATTTATTTAACTAATTTACTCATCATTCAAAATATATCGTACATTTTATACGATTTATTTATATTAAATAATTTAGTAGAGTTTAAAGAAACAAAATACGGAAAAATTACAGTGAATATTTATAAATTATATATTTTTTAATTTAATTTATTTTATTCAGTTAATAAATTATTATTAAATGACATAATTACTTTAAAACTAACATAAAGTAACAGTGTTTATAAGCTACAGACAGATAAACACATATATCAAACACGAAATAACTAATTCACGCAAACTAAATGCTTTTCCGTAAATAAACAAATTCGCAGCCATAAAATGTATAATTGTTTACACTGAAAGACGCAAATTAAACATTTACATAACAAATAATATTCATATTTAATTAATTATTTTACCACACGTTGAATATTCCATCAAAATTCACCGCAAAAATTGTAACAAACAAGATCCTAAACGCTTTTGTCAGTTTAATAATTAAAAAGTTTAGATAATTAAACTTACCTAAATTAGTTTTCATATCTGTTTCAGGATAATATGTTATGCCTTCAAATTATCCTACAACATAATTAAGCCATGTTTATGTCAAAAAACACAGAAAATTGTCTTACCTGATTTTAAATCGAAACAAACTGTTTTAAATCGTCGACGTTTGCAACAGCAACGGCTAAAAGTTTTACACGTTTTTTTGCTTTTTGCTTTGGAAAAGAGTCTTTTCGGCATCGGAAAAACGATAAAGGAACTTACCCAACATAAGCAAATAATAAAAACACTTGGACTTACCTGAAACAAAGACAAAAGAAAAATAATAAAAATAATACAAAAATAAAGAAAAGAGAAATGAATAATTAATTGATAGGTTGATAGTAACAAGGAGAGAGGCAACAGAAAATCATAAATAATTTTTTACAGCACAAAAGCACGTCTCCATTTGTTTCACTAAACCACCCTTCGCAACGTGAGAAAGATATAGTGGTTTGCATTTACAATGGGGACTAGTGTTTCCAGAGAAAGTGGATTTGGTGGGACGCGAACGGGAATTAGGCTGAGACGTTCCTGCAAACGTTCTAACTACATTGAAGGTATTACGGATCGAACCTAATTATAAATTGTAAGCGACTTAAATTTTCTATCATTATAATGTACTCAGCGTTTTATTTCAGCTTCCAATTAGTTTCAACGAATTAATTTGTTTTGTGTACTTCTTTTATTTTGCAGTTACATAAATGGAAATTTTAATTTGTTCATAATTGAAATTTAGTTCAAGTACATACTTGTAAATCAATATATTCCATTTGAATATTTTAATTATATAAACCAGACTGAATATTATTAATATTTCAATTCATTCATATTCGTTGGAAATAGTAATTGATGGGATGGTTGAACGTTAATATTAAAATATTTAAAAATCCAAAATATACAGGGTGTTCCACAGAAAATAACAATTCATTTCTCTTCACGTGACCGAAAATGAATTTTTGTTCAAATTAAATAAGAAAACCAATTCAAATGAAAATATTAACTTTATAAACTTCTAATAAATAAGTTAGGTGAATCATCTTATGTGTAAAATTTCTTTATTTTTGCTGTAATCTATTATAATATTACTAATAATTAAAACACATAAACTAATCTTAGAGATTAGAAAATTTAATATGTTTCCCAAACTTTTTATATTTTTCGGTACTTTTTCTTCTATTCTATTTATGATATTAAAGCGGTGGTATCCTTTGTCAACTAGAAAAAGTGATAGGTTACCAAGAACGTACTTTAAAAGCTCTAAAATATACATAGAATTTGGGGTAAGTATATTGTGCTCCCTAAAAGCAGTTTAGTTTTCCAGCTTTGTTTGCTCTACCCCACATTAAAATTCCACAGTCTAGAATATTGTTTAAAGTTAAATAACATGTATTCCTCAGAAGTTAGAACTATAAGAGCAATGCCTCTTAACCTACTCAAGCAATACAGTTGTTTGGATGGTTTGTTACAAGTATTGTCAATGTGTATACTTCAGTTCGGCCTATTCCCAAAAATTTGACTAAGTGATTTTCGGTGTTTTTATCTAATGTAACAAAAACCTCTGTTGTATATCTCTATTGATTTTAAACCCATTAGCAGTGAACCAATTCAAATGATTTGAATTTTTTATACCAATTATTAATGACTTGGACCACTTTTATTTTGAACAAAATTTTATTTGAAGTTTCGGAAAATAACACTCAATTATGTGTGCTGATCTGTGTGGCATTTGTTTTCTGTTGGACATTACATTACATTTTTGCTAAAATCTCTGTTAATATTCATTTTATATATTGGGAATGGAACTAATCGCTTTAATATTCAATCTAATTTTGTTTAATCATACATTAAAAATGACAAAGTTATTGAAGTTTTAAGATGCACGAAACTAAACATAGGCTTCTGGACAAAAGTTTGGAAACTCTAAAATTGAGTAAGTTAGATAAATCACCCTGTAATCTCATGTTCATCGTTTGATAGTAAATTGTTTTTCTTTATAAATTTTATTATTCTTTGTTAATTGTACTCTCAAACATTTTGGATAAGGCTGATAACATTGAGATTAACCTACAGCTTCTACACTCCTCTTTTTACCTTTCTCCTTGCACTAAAGAAACCATTTTTGCTTTCTTTAATTCGTTTGAAAAATAACCTCCTTAAAATATTTTATTTACAAGACTAAAACTGTCGTCTGTAAATGGAGTGAGTCCAAACTTAAACAAGGATTAATCAACGCCATTTCTCATCTCGGACATGATTCAACTAATTCTGCACCTGGAAATGCAGCCGGTTAAACTTTGAAGAGATTAAGAAATTCGCAAAACGGCACATGCATAAATAAACACGATAAATAAAGTCCTCTGGCACAACACGTTATTATAACGGGATCGAAATATACGATAAGACAACACGCAACGTTTCAACCGCTCCGGTCGTGCATTTTTTACGACGCGATTTGATTGAGAACACGAAACTATCCAATTAATGAATTGGTTGTTTGTTCGCGATCAAAGATTTCACGTCCGAACTGATTAGAATTTGTCGCCGTTCCGATAAAACATGAATAACAATGTTCAGATAAAATTTGTTGTAACTGAATGAACGGCACGAATAAATTCAGTTACGTGTTCCTTTTCATCGGTGGGAAACGTCAAACTGTCTTGGTATTATTAGCGGAAACGAATGTGGTGCTCCCGACATCTTTCACAGACGTCTTCTAAACATTAAATTAGTTCGCCCACCTGGAACGGTGAAATATTTAGCGATGGCAACAGTAAGGCAAATATTTCACTGGCTTGTTTAAAAATTAATTGTGCGCTGAACGAATCGATATTTCACGTTAGTTCGCGTTTGTGTGCGTGAACGACATTATTTGTTTTACGACCGGGTACTAAATTTTGTGGCGCATCCGCCAAATTTTCAATTTATTTCAAATACAAATCAAAGTACGAGTGAAAACAAAAGGTAATTTTGGAGAATTATTTGTTTAAGGACGTCGTTTAGTTGCAGATTATTAAAATAGTGTGACAACATTTGTCAGTTAACAAAACTAATATAGAGTACTTCCCAAATGGCGAAAACAAATGACACATCGCAGATTTTTTATTTTTGCCCGATATTTCTCAGTATATTATATTTCCATACGGTAGGTAGGGAATATTAAAAACCATATAAAATAAAAATCAATAAAAACTGAAATAATATCGACAATGATATTAAATATTTTTTGATTATTATTTTCTTTTTTGTAATAAATATACACCTAATTCTCTTTTTTTTAAAATAATTCTGAAACAATATTGACGACAGTACTTGAAATAAAAATATATTCTTCAATTTGGGATTTATTTAAACTAAATTTTAACTAACAATATAAACGGTGTTGCCGGACTGATTTCTTAAATATTTCTTGAATGATTTTTTTTATAATAAATATATTAATAAATAAAAATGAATAAAAAAAAATAAATAAAAATATAAACAGTATTGCCAGGCAGATTTTTTTAAATATTTCTTGATTATTCCTTTCTTTTTTTGTAATAATAATAATTCTCATTTTACATGTTCCCAAAAAAGTCGTGTAAAAAGAGAATTAGATATAAACAATATTTTTATTACAATTCACTCAATTTATTTTATGCTTACACATTTTAATTCATTAAAAATATTATAAAAAATAAATTATACTTTGAAAAAAAAAATAATATCTGGAATTCATTTAATATAAAACTTCATAGAGTATTGTAAATCGTGATAAAATAAAACAATTCGTGTAAAAAGAAATGCTTTTCCTTCGTTGTAACTCGTGTTAAATGAAATTCAAGAGATTTAGGTGTAATATTAAATAAATTAAAAATAAATAATAACTGAAATAACATGGTGTTTAAGATTAAAAAGATAATCTTAAATCTAAGATTCATAAGTTATACTAAAAATATAGGGGGTGTTACCCGACAGAATTTTTGAATTTTGTTTAGTTGAATTTTTTTGTAGGAAATTAACAAAATGAAATAAAAAACAAACAGATTTTGTTAATAAATCTTAATTGATTTTTTCTTTTTTATAATAAATACAATGATATATTTAATACAAGTTATTAAAAACTGAAATAATATTGACAACAGTACTTAAGATAAAAAAGATATTTTTCAATTTGGGATTTATTTAAACTAAATGTTAACTAAAAATATAAACGGTGTTGCCGGACTGATTTCTTAAATATTTCTGGATCATTTTTTTTTGCAATAAATATATTAATAAATAAAATAAAAATAGAAAAACTGAAATAACATTGACAATATGAATAGTACTTAAGATAAAAAAGATTATATTAAATTTGAGGTTTACAAATTATTATTATTATTTCTTAAAAAGTAAACATTAAACAATGTTACCAGGTAGATTTTTTATGTAATTCTTGATTTTTTCTTTTTTATAATAAATATAATGACATATTTAATGAAAGTCATTAAAAATTGAAATGATATTGACAATAGTACTATTCTTCTTGGGATTTATTTAAACTAAATTTTAATTAAAAAACGTTATTGCCGGATTGATTTCTTAAATATTTCTTGATTTAATTCAATTTTGTAATGAATATTTTAATAAATAAAATAAAATTAAATAAAATCTGAAATAACATTGACAATATGAGTAATACCTAAGATAATCTTAAATTTTAGATTTATAAATTATTATTCCTTAATAACAATATATATAAACATTGTTTCAGACAGACTTTTTAAATATTTCTTAATGTGTTATAACAGAAGGTTGTAAATAAACATATAAACATGTTGTAAAAACTGATTCATCATTGATTCATTAGAAATCTACATAAAAGTAAAAAAAATCAATCTGCATATTCAATGCACATTTCAATGAGCTTTATTTTTTAAATACGAATTTTAATGAATTTTTGAATTATAGGCAAAATTATGGATCCTTTTCTATTTGTTTTTTCATGTATTACCAACAATTGTAAAATTAAAAATTTAATAAAGAGTATGAAGTTTCATTCCAAAATATTAAACAATATGTTTGATATTTGCGTTCACCTTTTTCCATTTTTAATAACGCATATTTTCACAAGCGTAATTTGAATACTTTCAAATATCATATTTGACCAATAACATGAATATGTATAAATTGGCCTTTTTGAATATTTTTTCGCAAAGCATATACAATAAACAAAATTTAAAAAAAAAAATATAAGTTTAAAATGAATTTAAAGCATCTAAACCAAAATACACGCCATTGAAGTAAAAATATACGAAAACCATTCAAACTACAATACATTCAGATGTATAATTCAAAAAATAATAAAATTCAATTTGAAAAAACAAAAGTTTTTAATTTGTATCTATTTTAATTCTCTATCAACCTCCAATGAAATTTTGCAAGTTTAAACTTATTATTCAGTATTAAGACAATATTTACATATATATCAATATGTACAAATTATTTTACATACATATAGTTACAAATATATAAAAGTTATTAAAATACTCTAAGATCAATCAATCAATGTGAAAAATTAGTATACCATATATACCATATACCATAATGATGAAAATAATGCATATAGAAGGTTTTGATTACAAAGTAATAAAACTAACCCCTAATTAATTAGTTACATAGTATTATTGTAGTACGATATCGTTTGTATGATTTGCGTTTGAGCCAAGAAATTCGTTAGGTTACGAGTTTGAAGTATCCCTCTGTAATATGGTCAAAAGTGTTAGTGACATGTTTCGAACCGCAAAACCACCATAATACTGTCCCGAACTGGACATTCCAATTGAAAACGTTCATCCCTTAATGAGGGCCTCGTTTTCCAACAACTCTCATTTTCCCTTTTACTCTTGCTGATCCCAACGGGTCTTTGTTAACACTATTTACAGTTCATGTAATGCATATAATGGTTCTCGTGGTAGATTTCCTTATCTGAGTTTGGCGTACTCGTAGGAAAATTTAATGTACTCCCCGATCGACGTGTCGATATAAATTATAAACGAACATGTTCCTGTTACACTTAAACATCGACCCCATTAACGTAAATACGTTGTTCCTGAAAATGAACCTGTCACGAAAATGCGAACAATCAATCCGGGATGAAAAGAAACAACATTTTTTTTAACATCATTTACAATCGAATAAACAGATTGTCCATGTTTTGGACGTTGAAGGCAACGCGACAAAACAATCACGGATATTCTGTTCATTTTGAAATTTTTAATCGACTACAAAAGGCCCAGACTACAATGTCACAATGCGAAGTGACATCGGATCACCAATCAAGTTTCACGTGTGCACAACGAAACAAACCCGGAATATCGATCATAATTTGAAAAATGTCGTGCACATGCCGCGTGTTTTGCATGCACTTTTCATTGTTCATTCGTTTCGGTTGCACCGGCGTTTTTATCAGCACACGCACAATGCACTATTTTCTGCGTAACAATTAAATTGCAGTTTGAATGGATTTATTTTTAATTAGACTGAATAAAAAATTAAATTAAAAATGTTAAAGGTTAAAAATGTTGGGAATAAAATATTTATTTATTTGCCTTTTTTTCATTTCTTTGAGCAAAATAATTTAACATTTAATGATCAGTATTTTCTGATAACGTTCTACATGTAAATTCATCCTATGAGAAGAAAAATTTTTCTTGAAACTGAAGAAAGTATCAATCTTATTTCTGACTTTCTCTTCAGAATTAAATCAATAAAAATAGACAGTCACAAAAATAAATGATATACATACAAATGAAATATATGGTGAAAGGAATGAAACATAATATTTTAAAGTTTCTTTTGAATAATTAATGTGAGTTGTGGTCTTACAGAATGTCTATTTTATTGACTAAAAAAAAACTGAACTGAAACAATATTGACAACAGTACTTGAAAAAAAAATGATATTCTTCAATTTGGGATTTATTTAAACTAAATTTTAACTAAAAATATAAACGGTGTTGCCGGACTGATTTCTTAAACATTTCTTATTGATTTTTTTCTTTTTTGTAATAAATATATTAATAAAGTAACAATAAAAAAACTGATATAACATTGACAATACGAATAGTACTAAGATAAAAAAGATTATTTTATATTTGGAATTTATAAATTATTATTATTACTTAAAAAATAAATATTAAACAATGTTGCCAGACAGATTTGTTAAGTAATTATTGATTTTTTATTTTTCATAATAAATATAATGATATAATTAATGAAAGTCATTAAAAACTGAAATGATATTGACAATAGTACTATATATAAAAAATATATTCCTCAATTTAGAATTTATTTAAACTAAGTTTTAATTAAAAAAAACGGTGATGCCGGATTGATTTCTTAAATATTTCTTGATTCAATTCAATTTTGTAATGAATATTTTAATAAATAAAATAAAATTAAATAAACAGAATGTCTATTTTATTGACTAAAGAAGATTTTCTTACTTACCTACTTTACACTTAATTTTCTTCTTTTTTTCTTTTGAGTACCTAATGACACATGTAGTCTTACAGAACGTCCATTTTATCGACTAAAGAAGATGTTTCTCAATAATTTTTTCTCATTATTTTTTACCCATGTAATTATGTATTAGAACGTTTTACGTTTTTAACGTTTAATAATCAATAATTTTCTGCCAACGCTCTACAAGTAAATTCATGTTAAGAGAAGAAAAATTCTGAATTTTTCAAACTGATGAACAGATGAAGCACAATTTTGACTTCCCCTTCTGAATTCGGTTATTATGTAAAAAAATGAACAATTACAAAAATAAATGATATTCACATATAAAATTATCTTAATTATATGGTGAATGTGGTAGAATTTTCCTCTTAACATTTTCAAGTTTCTTTCAAGTATCTAATGGGATATGTGATCTTGCAGAACGTCTATTCTACTGACTAAAAAAGCTTTTTTTGAGTAAATTTGTTGCTTCCTCGCATGTTACCCATGTTAAACCTCTTCAATTCTTCATTCTGATTCCGAAGATTCATTTCTTATGTTTCTAAATATTTTTTATTATTTCTTTACCCATTTTATAATATTATGTATTAGAAAAAGTATTTTACGTTTTTAATGTTTAATAACCAATAATTTTCTGCCAACGTTCTACAAGTAGATTCATGTTAAGAGAAGAAAAATTCTGAATTTTTGAAATTGATGAACAGATCAAGGCCAATTTTGACTTTCCCTTCTGAATTCGGTTATTATGTAAAAAAATGAACAATTACAAAAATAAATGATATTCACATATAAAATTATCTTAATTATATGGTGAATGTGGTAGAATTTTCCTCTTAACATTTTCAAGTTTCTTTCAAGTATCTAATGGGATATGTGATCTTGCAGAACGTCTATTCTACTGACTAAAAAAGCTTTTTTTGAGTAAATTTGTTGCTTCCTCGCATGTTACCCATGTTAAACTTCTTCAATTCTTCATTCTGATTCCGAAGATTCATTTCTTATGTTTCTAAATATTTTTTATTATTTCTTTACCCATTTTATAATATTATGTATTAGAAAAAGTATTTTACGTTTTTAATGTTTAATAACCAATAATTTTCTGCCAACGTTCTACAAGTAGATTCATGTTAAGAGAAGAAAAATTCTGAATTTTTGAAATTGATGAACAGATCAAGGCCAATTTTGACTTTCCCTTCTGAATTCGGTTATTATGTAAAAAAATGGACAATTACAAAAATAAATGATATTCACATATAAAATTATCTTAATTATATGGTGAATGTGGTAGAATTTTCCTCTTAACATTTTCAACTTTCTTTCGAGTATCTAATGGGACATGTGGTCTTGCAGAACGTCTATTCTACTGACTAAAAAAGCTTTTTTTGAGTAAATTTGTTGCTTCCTTGCATGTTACCCATGTTAAACCTCTTCAATTCTTCATTCTGATTCCGAAGATTCATTTCTTATGTTTCTAAATATAAAGTAAATAAAGTATTTTACGTTTTTTACATTTAATAATCAATTATTTTCTGCTAACTTTCTACAAGCAAATTCATGTTAAGGGAAGAAATATTCTGAATTCTTGAAACTGAAGAAAAGATCAATCCTAATTTTGACTTCCCCTTCTGAATTCAATTATTACGTAAAAAAATGGACAATGACAAAAATATTATATACATAATTATTTTAATTATATGGTGGATGAGGTAGAAATTTCCTCTTAACATTTTCAAGTTTGTAATGGGACATGTGGTTTTGCGAATGTGGGTTTCCCATGTTAAACTTCTTCAATTCTTCATTCAGATTCCGAGGATTTGTTTCTGTCGTGATGATTTCTATAAAATCGTTGATGTTTAATGTTTCCAAAGATTTTTTATTATCCCATTTTATTTACCCATATTATAATATTATGTATTAGAAAAAGTATTTTACGTTTTTAATGTTTAATAATCAATAATTTTCTGTCAACGTTCTACAAGCAAATTCATGTTACGAGAAGAAAAATTCTGAATTCTTGAAACTGATGAAAAGATCAAATTCAATTTTGACATCCTCTTAGAATTAAATTAATTTTTACGTAAAAAATTGGACAATGACAAAATAAATGATATAGAAATATCTTAATTATATGGAGGGTAAGGTAGAACTTTCCACTTAACATTTTCAAGTTTCTTTTGGATATCTGATGGTCTTGCAGAACGTATATTCTATTGTCTAAAATAACATTTTTTTGAGTAAATTTGTAGCTTAATTGTTTGTCATCTTCCCAGATATCTTCATCAATGACAATCTCTGTGTCTGTCAGAGTCTATCTATTATTCAATTTGATTGTCTGGATCACATCCGGAGGTTTGATCAGAGAAGTTTCGTTCTTCAAGTTTACAAATTGTCTTAACAACTCAACTTACATTCCGAAGTGACAACTTAATTTATAACAATTTAATTTTAAATCCATGAAAGCTTGTCCCCATTATTAATTTTCTTGACACGTGTTAAAGGAAATTGTCATTTAGCTCGAAATGTGCGTTTCGTTTTCGCACGTTCCCACAATCCATCATCGACTCAACTGACAACAGCTTCAACAAATTAACGAATAATCGAGGACCAGGACTGTCGCAACGTTCCCGGGCACGCGTGTGACTTAACAAAAAAAAAACAGTCTAGCGTGAGATAAACTCAACGTTCGTGCGAACTGCATAATAAGCATAATAAGTGCGTTAAGTGAGAAAAGTGTTTTCGTGCACGCGTTACGTATGATGGATTTTTCCACGTTCAGATTTTAATCAAGTGTGCGAATACGAAATGGTGGGGAACTCTAATTAATGAGGCAATTTTGTCGGTTCCAGATTTTAAACCGTCTGTACATTATGAGTTTAACCTCTTATTACTCAACTTGTCTTGTTTTGTGCGCGGTTTACGGGGGCGGAAAACGCCCTCGTTACCGAAAGGTGACTTTCGATTCTGTGTCAGCGTGTGAAAATGTTTTCTTTGTAACAGTAAAGCAAATTAACTCACTTTTCTTTCATTGAGCCGTCAAAATGAACACGACAACCGATTTTTGCTAGCGGTAACAATCTGCGAAAAACGGAAAATTATTTTAAACACAAATGGCTTTTTGTGGTTAATTTTGTAAATATATAAATTGTACAGATTCAATTTAAATTAATAAACAAGTTTTCTTCTGAAACAATTATACAATTACAATAATCTTTCTTTTAGAGGAAACCTGCAGAAGTTAAAACAATTTCAACTTGTAAATAGAGTTGTCTACTTGACGAATAAAAACTAAATAAGAATAAATTAGCATAAACAGTAACAGTAAAATAGGATGACGTAAAACAAGAACATCAGTAACGACATTATTATTCCGTACAAGTACTTATACATAGTTACACAAACCATCTGCTGAAGCAAAAACCAAAAAATTACTAACCCCTCATCTTCGGATTCCTCCTCCGAAACGCCTCCGTCGTTTCCGTTCTCCACATGATTGGAGTCTTGGTTTTCGGTCATTTCGATCTTATTTTGTGGCGGGACTTTAGTGGGAAACTCAGGATGATTTAACGATGCGGATGTCGCGGACACAACTAAAAAACGGTACGTACGGTGTTGGCGAGTCGCGTCCTTGTGTAGACACAACTAAATAAGATTATGTCCCCTAATGCCATCGGAATCTTGTTACGTCCTAATGAACAACGGTGCTTCTCTCGTCCTTTTTCCAAATGATCAACAAAACATACACTTGATCCTTGAAACGTTCTAATTTTAAAACGTGCCGCGTCCAGACGGGATAAGGGTTGGATTCGATGGAGATTAAACGCATTAAATCGGAGCGTTAATTGGTTGATTTTCGACGGATTTCGACTTGTTGCGGTCTATCGGATTTACCGAAAACTATTCTGCTCATTTAATTAGTCGTAATTGATTGTTATCATTTACGCAGTGTTTAGATCGAGTGTAACAATCCGATTGTGGATAAATGAAACGTAAATGTTAGGTATTTATCCACATTTACTCTATTTCTTCGATACCTACAGTGTGGGTTTAATTTGTAATTCAATTTTAATCAGTAATCAAAAGATGTTTACTGTAAGATTGGAAAATACATAGAAATTTTTTATGAAAAATAAATGTTCAACATTAAATTTTGCACCTTTAAACTTACTGAACAATAGATTTAATAAAAAAATGTGCATACTAACAAATCCATAGTTAAATTATAAACCATATTATAAAATAAAATGTAAAAAATATTAGGTAATTTAAATCATTGGTTCTCAAATCTTTGTTGTTCACTGATAATGACATTTTTAATATTTAAAAACCATATATTCATGAAAATAGACCTTAATGGTAAAATTTTATCTTTAGGTGAACATAATTGTCGAATTGGAATGGAATTGAGGTGGAATCGTGTATAGAAGAAAAACTTCTTTGGCACATGTCCCTGTCATGAAATCTGGACAAATTTACATAGAACTTATAATTCGACCTACTGACAACCAATACGAAAAAAGAGGTATGTCTCAATTTCGTATTTATGGACGTTAATGCTCGACCACTTCAAACCCAAACGGTCCGAGATATATAAAACAATATATATAAAATATATAAAACATACAAAATATGTAAAATATACAAATATATAAAATATATAAATTATATAAATATATAAAATTTGTAAAATATATGAAATATATAAAATAAATATATAAAATATATAAATATATAAAATATATAAAATATATAAAATATATAAAATTTATAAAGTTTATAAAATATATAGAATATATATATATAATATACAAAATTTATAAAATATATGAAATATATAAAATACATAAATATATAAAATATATAATTATATAAAATATATAAATATAAAAAATTTATAAAATATATAAAATATATAAAGTATATAAAATATATAAAGTATATAGAATATATAAAATATATGCAATATATAGTATAAAAAATATATAAATATATAAAATTTATAAAATATATAATATATATAAAATATAAGAAATTTATAAAATATAATTATTTAATATATATGAATATGTATGCCTCATATACCTCAAGAATTTATAAATATATAAATATATAAAATATATAAAATATATAAAATATATAAAATATATAAAATATATAAAATATATAAAATTTATAAAGTTTATAAAATATATAGAATATATATATAATATACAAAATTTATAAAATATATGAAATATATAAAATACATAAATATATAAAATATATAATTATATAAAATATATAAATATAAAAAATTTATAAAATATATAAAATATATAAAATATATAAAATATATAAAATATATAAAGTATATAGAATATATAAAATATATGCAATATATAGTATAAAAAATATATAAATATATAAAATTTATAAAATATATAATATATATAAAATATAAGAAATTTATAAAATATAATTATTTAATATATATGAATATGTATGCCTCATATACCTCAAGAATTTGGAAATACAAGGTACTAAATTAAATTGTTAACTTATTTTGTTATCGTTTATAATAATAAAGTTCGTAGATGATAGAAGGTATTCTATTACTTTTTCATTTTAATTTAATATTAACTATTTAATGTTCAAACACTTTAGGGGTTTCTTTTCAGATATGATGATAAGTACAGTAAACAAAACATTTTTGTTAATTTTAAATTTAATTATAGTGATGCAAGATTTTTTAAACTGAGTGTATTTTAACAAACACTAAACTAGTGATACTAATTAATTTAAAACTTTTTTTATTTATTTTTACGACTGATTTCTGACGAATAATTGGTCAGTCAGTTAATGGTATGATCTAACTAAATTATTCAGATAAGATTGAGACAACCGTATTATTTAGTAATAAAGGTGTAAATTCTGTGTATTTGTCCTGGACTGATTAGATATTCATAGTAAAAAAATAACCAATCATGTGGCAACAATTAATTAATTAATTTATTATGTTGGACTGTCAGTATTAATGAACATGTCCAGAATTTCTCTATGTTCCCTATTTATTATTAAAAAATATCTGCTATCATATTTTCTGAAGTATAGACATATTCTTTCTACTTAATTATATCTTGGTAAAATCCTTGAGTCATTATTTTAAATACCTTTAAATACCGAATGATTATAAAAAAATGCATCTAAATTATATTATGTGAATCAGACAATCAACATTGAGTATTTTGATAAGAATAATATAATTAATAAATAGTAGATAGATTTTGAGTTTACTTGTCTTTAACATAACTTTTTCATTTTTTAAATAATTTTGGCTTTCCAGGATTCAAAACGTAATTACAAACATAAGCAATCGATTAAAAATATAAAGTATTTGTTATTAAAAAACTAAAAGACGAAAGTGGCATAAAATCCTCAAAAATTAAACTGTTCATCAGCAGTAACTCAGATAGTTATTTAACCTTTGATTAAATCGTCGTCTCAACGTAATATTATTCATCTCAATATTCATTCTGGATGCCACTTCAAGTAAAATAATAATCTAAAAATACAAATTTGCCATTATCCAAATGAATGTGTCCAAATGATTTTCGTGCTCAGCGAACCGAAATTACCTTATATAAATGTAAGAGAAATTTCTATATTTCTAAAATTGAAATTTGTTAGTCAGAGTTACTCGTCTACATTGAATTACAAATAAAAAACTTATTTCCAACATAAATTATTTAATTTTAATAATTAAAGCGTATACGCGTAAACTAAATTAAATTGCTCGAGGAAGAAAAAAGTGAACAACAAGACACATTAATTAAAATCCAATATGTCTGTAAATTAATCCCGAAAACTTACCCTAAATAAAACACGTGCGGTAACGTAAAACGTTCGATCCAATAAACGCTCCTTCCCAAAACTAGTTTAATTCGATTACGTACGTTTAAAGTTCGTACGCCATTCCCCGAAAACTTTTCTTCGCACTTCTTCACCGACTCGATCGAGTTTCATTCGGAACGAAGTCGATACCTTAACCCGTATAGAAAATTGTATGACCGCTTACGAAATAAAAAAAATCGGCAAATGATTACCTGTGCGACTGATACCATCGATGACGTGTCAATCGTACCGCAGGATTGGGTTCCAGGGCGCAAAACATCCCGCTCGGTTCGCAGGGTTTTTCACTCATTCTGAAACAAAATCAGACAAATTACCCGAAGGTTCGAATTCAACATAAAAAGCGAAACAGATTTTCCATTCATTTGTGTCCATTGTATTTCCATTGTATTGATTTACACGCGTTGATTAAAGTGTAAACGTACATGTTGGGAATGTTACAATCATGTAATTTTAACTCCCCAATAAAAATATCTACATGCATCGAACAAGATGTGGCTGATGAAAAAACAACGATCCTTCGTAATTATGATGGAAACATACAAAACAGTAGTAACTGAAATTCACAATTATTATTTTTAAATAATTAATTCAAATTTATGTTTATAGTATTTTACGGTAAATTTATTCAACTCAATTATTAATTCAATTATTTTTTATTATATTGATTGATCAAATATTTATTTTATTGTAATTGAATATTTTAATGGGGATCCATAAATTTTCAAGATTTCATTACAAACATAAACGATCTTTTTATGTTTAACCTCGTAAAATATGGAAATGGTCATAAAAAATACATTAATTAATATTAATGTGTTTTTTATTAGTATTAGTATTAGTATTAGTATTAGTACACATCGATCATGTATCAGCTTATATTTTTTTAACAGTTGCTTATATATTTGACTTTTTTATACTCCATGCTTTATCAACTGATAAAAGTTACTTTATTAATAATACAAATAATTTGTTAGACGTTTTTAATTATTTTTTTATAGAATGTACTATGATCAAACTAAACAAATTACAATTTAAAAAAAATGGTAACAGCGACAATTTTTTTATATAATTTGGAGGTTATTATTAAAAACCTTTCGTATAATTACTGGGGTTCGATCCATACATCGGCATCGACGCCTATGATTTTAAATTACTACCACCAGCCTCAGCCTGCCATCGGCGAAATTTTTTACTTGAGTTAATTAAATTACTACGGAGTGTATTGTTATTTTTTCAAGTTTCTTCTTCGCTGAACTAAAATACAAATTTAAAAGACTAATTGATCCAAAAAATCAACATTACTTCATTTCTACGGTCTACATGGATAATTCGCACTTTATTTATTTTCCATACATAATGAGTAACACGTTAAAATGTTTTCTAAATGTACACGTAAAATAAATAATTTTTAGGTTTATAAAACTTTCTTCTTTATATAATATATATTATAATAATATAATTTTTATTTTATTATTATTATTATTATTATTATTATTATTATTACAATATACAGTGCAGCCCATTTGAAAGTGAGACACCCTCGTTAAATTTGTACTTTTTGTATAAATTATCTTTGTTTCAATTGTAAAGCATGAAAGTATGTAATATAGAGTAAATGACACGTTTTTGCCCCAAAATCAAAACCTACATGTTAATTTTTAGGCATGAAAATTGATGAAAATCATACTAGCAATTCTTTTATAGAAAATCTAACTAATCCACTTGATTTAGCACCTTCTAAAATAGATTTATACCAAATTTCATAAAAAACATTCTATTTATGTATTCATTTTTCAATCAAGTAGTCTATCGAATAAATTAATAAATATGTATATATTTTCATGCTTTTTAATTTTTAAGGGGATGTTCCCCTTTCAAATAGGTCAGACCGTATGTGTAAATGTGCATTTTATATATTTCTATTCTCAATATTTGCTACTCAGTAATTTATTAATTTAATTTTTAAACAAGGTTTACTTTTTTGTGCTTTTTAACCACTTGATCACATTTTATTTTATATATAATATTTCGTTCTTGTATTATTTTACGTGTAAAATAAATATATGCATAAATATATTTTATTTACTTATGTTACTAGTTTTTAGTTAACATATTATAGTACATGTGTGTATATTAAAATTATATTTGGTATATTTTTACTCTTACAATTTGCTACTCAATATTTTATTAATTTAATTTTTAACGAGGTTTACATTTTTTTAATTTTAGGTATTTGATTGTACAGTTATTTTCCTTTACATGTTAAATAAATAATTTTTATTTTATTATTATTATGATCAATACTTACTACTCAGTATTTTATTATTTAACTTTTAAACCAAGTTTTAAACTTTTTTTGTGAATCTTAACTATTTGATTTGATTTTGTCTCATTTTATAATATATTTAACAATGAGAGTCTTAAATGTGAAATATGTTCATAATTTTTGTATTTTATATAAAATTGTGTAATTTATACTGTTACCTTATGTGCAATTTATTTTTATTACTTTTATGTCATTTACGTTTAAATTATAGTAGTAACTATTTTATACAAGGTGTTTCTAAAATGATGCTCCTGAAGAACATACAACCCCTCAAATTTATATTTCAAAAATTATTATTTTAATTAGTATTATCCCAAAATAAATTCAATATAATAAACGTTTTCCATATTGTTACAGTGACATATATTCTGGATTCTGGGTTCACCTCTTTTTCCCCAGATTTTTAAGCTCTCTGAATATTTTTTAAAACTATATAGTTTCCCACATTTTTGCATAATTTGGAAGGAAAAAGTTTTCTTTTTTAATTTTGACTATCACAACCTTTTTTGACTTATATTAGATTTAATCTTCACTTTAATTTCCTTCAATCATTAAAACCAAAATACCTCAAGAATAACTATGTTAATCAAAATTAATAGTATCTTTTTTCTTTCTAAATTGTCTAAAAAAATAGATAAAACTATCGGTTTGGGCACCCAAAAATTGCCATCAGTCCGTACTAGAAACAAAAATGTTGTGAATTACTTCTCATTTTAACAGTTTTTAATTAGAAACAAGTTAAAACAAACTAGCCCACAACAAAATGTGCAACCGTTTGAAAACGGGACAACCCTATAAAATTTGTACTTTTTGTCCCATTTTAACTACCCCTTTCTTTCAATTGTAAAGCATGAAATAATATAGAGTAAATTACACGTTTTTTGTCCTAAAACTAAAACCTACAAGATAACGTTTTATTCATAAAAATTGATGAAAATCATACTAGCATTTTTTTTATAGAAAATCTAACTAATCAACTTGATTAAGCACCTTCTGAAATAGATATATACCATATTTCATGAAAATATGCATGAGTATCATTCTAATTATGAATTCATTTTTTAGTCAAGTAGTCTGTCCAATAAACTACTAAATATGTACATGATACCTTTTTATTTTTGAAGGGTGATCCGCTTTCAAATGGGTCAAACTGTATGTGTATAAATTAAAAGTGCATTTTATATATTTCTACTCTCAATGTTTACAACTTAATATTTTATTAATTTAATTTTTAAACAAGGTTTATTTTTTTATGATTCTTAACTATTTTGATCACATTTTATAATGTTCATACTTAAATATATGTATAAATATTATATTTTATTTACTTATTATTACTAATTTTTACTTAACATACTATAGTACATATGTGTATAATAAAATCATATTTTGTATATTTCTGTACATAATATTCTAAAATACATTCAATAACTTTTTCCATATTGTTACAGTGACATAGATTCTGGATTTTGGCTTCACCTCTTTCTTCCCAGATTTTTACGTTCTCTGAATATTTTTTTTGAAACTATTAAGCTTCTCACATGTTTACACAATTTGGAAGAAAAAAATATTCTTGTTTAATTTTTAATTTAATTAATAGTATCTTTTTTTCTTCTAAATTGTCCAAAAAATAGAAAAAACCTTAGACTTGGGCACCCAAAAAATTGCGTTTCAGTTGAGCCCTTTTAATTAGATATATTTAGAAAAAAGTAAATTATATATTGATATCTGTGAATCTTAATTACTTTATTATAGTTCATTTTGTAGTATTTTATATTAATTATTCCCTTTTCTTTTACATGTGAAATAAATAGGTACATATATATTTATTATTTTATTATTATTTTTTTACTAAATATATATATTATAATGTGTATATTATAATAAAAGTATATTTTGTATATTTTTTACTCATATTTTTATAAGTTTTGGCCCAATCGTGTTTAAATTTCGTACATAATATTCTAAAATACATTCAATATAAACTTTTTCCATATTATTACAGTGACATAGATTCTGGATTTTGGCTTCACCTCTTTCTTCCCAGATTTTTACGTTCTCTGAATATTTTTTTTGAAACTATTAAGCTTCTCACATGTTTACACAATTTGGAAGAAAAAATATTCTTGTTTAATTTTTAATTTAATTTATAGTACCTTTTTTCTTCTAAATTGTCCAAAAAATAGAAAAAACCTTAGACTTGGGCACCCAAAAAATTGCTATCAGTTGAGCCCTTTTAATTAGATATATTTGGAAAAAAGTAAATTATATATTGATATAAATAATATTTATTTGGGATATTAATAAATATATTTAAGAGAAATTCATCAAGTCCGTATTAAAGACAGTCAAGTAACGCAGAAAATGTTGCGAATTACTAGCCATTGTAACAGTATTTAATTAGAGACGAATAAAAACAAACTATCCAACAACAAAATCTCGCATTAACAAATCCGTCCTTGAAAACCATACACACACACATTAGAACACACCTCCAAACAATCGTTCCATTGCACTTTCCTGTCCAAACAAATGCGACCCGACCGATCTCGTTTCCTCAATCATTTATCCACTTTTATCCCGCACTGGGCGATTAATCAGTTCCCGCTGAAGAACGTTAAGACATGAACGGCAAAGCAACATGGACTGAGTAAATTCTGCGCGACGACCACGTGTTTCGTGCGCGCAGTTTCCGTCCCGGTTCGACAGACATAACGGCACAACCGAAAGTGAATTGTGGAATTGTGAACCGTCTGTTCGTCACTGCCACAACCAATACACTCATCCATTTCGTTTATTTATTTCATTTATTTCGTTTGTTCGGCTTGCTCAGTGTCGAATTGATTCAGTCTATTTTCGATGACGATTAAACTTAATTTAGTATTCATTTATTCCTATGAGTTGTTTGTGGTTGTGTTTGTCATAAAGGAAATAAAATCATTATTATTTTTGCCACATTATTAGGGAAAATAATTAAATTATTTGTACAATTATTTCAAGTAGACGACAACGAAAATAACATACTTTCATAAAAAAAATAATAGCAGTGTGCGCTTTAATTATTATTTAATAATCCCTTTATGTCATCAACTATACGACACACAAAAGCAAAATAAGACACAACGCTGGGGCCGCAATTAAATTAATTAAACGGGCGCATTATAAAGTGAGAGAGAGAAAGAGTCGGCGTCTTTTGGCCATTGGCCAGACTATCCATCTTTTAAATACATTACATATGCTCGGAAAATATTAAATAAAAATACGTGATACGAAAACAGTGCGCTGGTAAAATGTTCAATGTCGACAGGACAAACTGGAATCATTCGTGTTGCGACATTCTCACTTACATGTGGTCGTAAAGGCAAAAACAATTCAACTGTAAAAATTAAACGTGTCGCTAATAATTTCGGCGATTTCTAATTATAAATTCGTTTAACGGTCGAACTTTACATTTTAAACAGCCCAAAGAAGTTTAGTGTCGTTTTTATTAACTCAGAGTTCGTTAAGTTTTAAATAGACACTGCACTTATTTGCAACCATAAAAATATGGTAAACTTTGGATGTGTTTAAATTAGCACTCACGGTTAATTTTAAATTTGGTTTAACTATTCCCAGCTTGTTAAAAAATAAAATATGGATGTCTATTTTTGTTTTCCTTATTATAAAATTCTATTAAAATTATTGTTTTTTATGGGTGGTAATAAGTTTAATTTTATGGGTGTGAATGATAAAAATTTAAATTATTAAATGCGTCATTTAAATGATTATACGTTTAGATTATGAGTTATTCCAAACCAGATTAAAAAGTATTACACCTATTATTTATTTATTTATCTAAACAAACGATATAAACTTTTTACAAACATTCTTTTTCGTAGAATAATATAACATGTGAAACTTTTTTTATTTAAAAAATAATTAGTTTTTAGAAAACAAATAAAATATTAAATGCTTTGTGTTACAAAAAAAGTGTATGTAAAAAGTTTTTAATGTTTGCAAAAATAAACAAATAAAATATTTATTACACTAATTTACCTTAATTTTGATTATTTGTTTGAAAATCGATAAGAATGACACTAGTTTTTGTGACTTAAAACAAATTATCAGTTATTCTTTTATGTTTTTTAGACAGCAACATTATTTATACAAAGATTTACTAGAAATATATCATGATTAAAGATAATTTAATATATAGTAAATTATATATTTTATAATAAACATTTTTTCATCTGAAATAAGAAATAAAAAAAAACATATCCTCTAACAATTTTAAGTGAATATATTTAAATATTTTGTCAAGTAAAAATGAGCCTAAAAAAAGTTTTTACTGTTTGCCAAAAATAAATAAGTAAATAAATAAATAAATTATTACATTGATGTATCTTAAGTACTGATAATTTGTTTGAAAATGAATAATTATGAGAAGTTTTTTGAAACATAAAATAAATTATGACATAAACATATATTTATATTTTTGGAAAACTTATTTCCATTTAAAATTTTAAAACATTACATATTGTTTTAATATTTTAAAAAGATGTTTTTAAATATATATATATTTACTAGAAATCTGTCTTAGTTAAAGGTAATTTAAAATAACTAATAAAAATTAAATATTATTTAAAAAAAGAGCTTGTATAAAATTTTTACTATTTGCCAAAAATAAATAAGTAAATAAATAAAACCAAAACTAACGTATCTTAACTATAGATAATTTATTTGAACATAGGATATCATATTTATTATATATCTTAGTTAATGATAATTTAATAGATCACAAATTACATATTTTTAGAAAATTTTTTCCCGTTTAAAATAAATAATAAAAAATTAAATATTATTTTAAAATTTTAAGGGACTATATTTAAATACAATGTGTTAAGAAAAAAAATGCCTGTGGAAAATTTTTACTGTTTACCAAAAATAAATAAATAAATAAAATATTACACTAACGAATCTAACTATTGATAATTTGTTTGAAAATAGGTAATTATGGCAAAAGTTTTTGAAACAAAATAAATTATCAGTCATATTTTTCAGTTTCAATGACAGCAACATTATTTATCTCAAGATTTACTAGAAATATGTCTTAGTTAAAGATAATTTAATAATCACAAATTATATATATTTGGAAAATTTAAAATTATTAAAAAAATAAATATTATTTAAAAAAGAGCTTGTACGAAATGTATTCTGTTTGCCAAAAATAAACAAATAAAACTAAACTAATATAACTTAACTATAGATAATTTTCAGCTTTAATGACAGCAATATTAATTATCACAAGATTTATTATATATCTTAGTTAATGATAATTTAATAGATCACAAATTATATATTTTTAGAAAATTTTTTCCCGTTTAAAATAAATAATAAAAAATTAAATATTATTTTAAAAATTTGTATTAAGAAAAAAAGTGTTTGTAGAAAATTTTTCCATTTAAAATAACTAATAAAAAATTATCTTGGTTAAAGATAATTTAATAGGTCACAAATTATATATTTTTGTAAAACTATTTTTTTTTCTATTTAAAATAACTAATTAAATATGTTTTTTAAAATTTTAAAAAGATATATTTAATTATGTGTTAAGAAAAAAAGAGCCTCTGGAGAATTTTTACTATTTGTCAAAAAAAAAAATTAAATAAATAAAAAAGTTATTATACTAATGTACTTTAACTATTCATAATTTGTTTGAAAATGGATTATGATTATGACAAATTTGTACGATTTAAAATAGATTATCAGTTATTCTTTTAAGTTTCATAGACAGCAATGTTATTTGTCCAGGAAACTTACTAGAAATATGTTAGTTAAGGATATTACAAATTATGTATTTTTAGAAAACTGTTTATTAATTAGAAATATCAAATATAAAATAAAATAATAATATATCTTGTTAAATAAATAAAATGGTTATTTCACTTTTTCGAAATCTGTCAAATTTCAGTATTCGACGATATTTCAGAAAAGGTTAAAGATGTCAAAGTGCAATTGCGGTAGTCAAAATTTCACGTATAAGCTGTTAAATAAGTTTTCCTAATGTGGTCTATAAATCGTCGTAACTTTTTTAATTAAAGTAAAATATCAATTATCATTATAATATTATCAAATGTCTTTTATAAAGATTACGTTAAAATATTTATTTTGTGAAATAGAAATTTTCATTTAGGAACCGGTTCTAACCAGAGTTGAATGAATATACCCTTAGTCAATTACAAGTTTGTAATTGTTGTGATTTTGGTCGCGTATAAAATTTCCACAGTGAATTTACTGATCATTCACAATACACCAATTTCAGAAACTTTATTAATTATCATAAACTCCGTAGTGTGGGTGACATTGAATAACAAATAACAATATAAACGTTGAAAAACCGAACGAATCCAAATTTGACGCGCACCAAAACACAAACCGACGGAGGCAACAAAGGCTCGTTTACTCCACGAAAACACGTTAACAAACCAAACTTACTTGTATTTCCTGCAGTTGGCCACGCACATCTTTTTCACTATCATTTATAAAATGGTTTTCTTATCGATTTTCCTTGATGGAATTACATAAAATCGGGATGAACGGGAGCGCGGAGAGCGGCGATCGGCTGACGATGAGCCACCAGCCAAAACACACTCAAACACCAACGGGGAATGTGCGCGATCCAAAAATAAACAAACCATATTTTTGTTGTGCCATGCCGTGTGCCACTCGCAATCAGACAACTTCAAATTTTCAATGGCTGGATCAATCCCGTTCCATTAATTATGTAATTCCGTTCTATTGTTCTTCTCTCGGTGGTATTTAGATCGAAACTTTTATGTAATTCGCACCGCAGACAATTGAAATATTCGAACTATGTCTTTTGCAATAGAGAAAATTGGCTCGCAATCTCACTCTTATAACAAGTGAATGGTTTATTTATTATTTTATTAATTGAAATGTTTTTTCATATTTATTACGTAAAAAGAAATAGATATTATATTGGGTTGTCAAGAAAGTTATTGCGTTTTCAACCTTAACAATAAATTGCATGAATCTCAGCTTAAACAACACTTTATTAGTCGAAATAAGAACCATTTGAGTCAATATACACAGCTACAAGAAATAAAATTTGAGTTTTATTAATAATTTTTAAAAACAGGAAAAATAATCACACACACTTTTTATATATTTATTGAAAAATATTTTTATATTATATTTGTATTTATAATTTTTACAAAAAATATTAAAAAATATTGTTTTTCTAAAAAAGTTAAAATTAATAAAATTTGATGTATTTAAAAAATAAAAATTTAAACTTAATATAAGGTATTTCAATCTCTACTACGAATAACAGCCTCAAGTAAAATCTAGATTCATCTGTAAAGTACTAATTAATGGATCACAAATTATATATTTTTGGAAAATTGGTAACTTGTTTGAAAATGAATAATAATGACAAAAGTCTTGAAATATAAAATAAATTTTTCAGTTTCAATGACAACAACATTATTTATCTCGAGATTTACTAGAGATATATCTTCGTTAAATAAAGATAATTTAATAGATCATATATTATATATTTTTATAAAATTCTTTTCCATTTAAAATAACTAATAAAAAATTAAATACTATTTTAAAATTTTAAGAGACTATATTTAAATATATTGTGTTAAGAAAAAAAAAGACTGTAGAAAATTTTTAGTTTTGGTCAAAAATAAATAAGTAAATAAATAAAACTAAACTAAAGTATCTGTACTATTGGTAATTTATTTGAAAATGAGTAATAATGACAAAAGTCTTGAAATAATTAATTGAATTATTTTTTCAGTTTCAATGACCGCAACATTATTTATCTCGGGATTTACTAGAAATATATCTTAGTTAAATAAAGATAATTTAACAGATTATATATTATATATTTTTGAAAAACTTTTTTCCATTTAAAATTACTAATAAAAAATTAAATTTTATTTTAAAATTTTAGAGACTTTCTTAACACAATATATTTAAATATATTGTGTTAAGAAATAAAAACTTTACTGTTTGTCAAAAATAAATAAGTAAATAAATAAAATGATAATTTGTTTGAAAATGGGTAATGTGACAAAAGTTTTAGAACATAAAATAAAACTTTATTCATCTCGAGATTTACTAGAAATATATCTTAAAGATAATTTAATAGATCACATATTATATATTTTTAAAATTTTAAATATATATATATATATATATATATATATATATATATATATATATATAAATATATTAAATATTTGCCAAAAATAAATAAGTAAATAAATAACAAAGTTATTCTAATGTACCTTAACTATTCATAATATGCTAAGGTACATGAGCAGGAGCAGGAATATGGGGTTACAAATTATCTAAGTCATTGTCCGATAGTTTCAATACTTATTCGAACATCTTCTACATTTTCTAACTGAAACTGTAAACTTTTTGTAGTCGCAAACCGTTGTTCCAAAGTTAAAAGTCTCAAAACACAAACTTGACCAGGAGATTTCTACAATTTCTTGTAAAAACGTTTACACACTTCTTAAAAGTAATATACAATAGAAAAAATTATTTACAAAATTATAGGTGGTGCGTTAATTTCTTGGAACAGAGTATTTTGCCAACGAGAAACAAGCTTATGTATAGAATAAATCTCTGAGGTTCTGAAAACGACGAAGTTGTTGAAGTTGTTGATTTTTAAAGAATTTCTCGTGTAGGGAGTTGAAATGTTTAAAAAAGTGAAAATCAGTTGGAAAGAGATTTGGTGAGTATGACGGATGAGGGAGAATTTCGTACTCTAGTTCGTTCAACTTCTGCAGTGTCACTTGTGCGACGAACATCGTATTTGTCGTACAGTAATCTTTTTCGTCACCATCACTCATCATCTTGTTCATGATGCATAAAAGAATACTAAACGACACATCATAACGACGGTTTTTGTAATTTTCATACAATTAGTGCGGCGTCCATTTATTGAGCTTATTGTTCTTTCCAATGTGTTTTAGGTGGTTGAAAATAGTATAATAGTATACGTTACTTCAGTAGCAAGCTCTCGATCAGTGGAGCTTGAATTGGTTTCAACTAAGGCCCTGGTTTGGTCTTTGTGAATATGAGATAGCCAATTGCCGTGTTCATCATCTTCAAGGCTCTTGTCGTGGGCCAAAAACATAACGATGTTTTTGGCCCACGACGGCCAAATCATCGGATATCACAAGCAGATTCGGTCTCTTTTTGGCCTTGCTTGAAGTGGAACAACAACATTGTATAAATTTGATTCTTATCCATACTTTATTAAAATCCCTGAATAAATGGCTATTTGACTTCGAATAAAAACAAGTTTACACATTTAGATAGAGCGAAACACCTTCTTTAAAACTATGTATCACCTCACAATCTAATCTATTAATTAAAATATTTTACACTTTTAATGCGTTTAATAAATCCAACTCCGAGAAACAACACTTTAGTCTTGTGACAAATGGTAATCGAGTTGAATTCGGATCCCGGAAAACTTGTTTGGAGTCTTGCAGTCACGATCCGACAGTTGGGACGTTGTCCCGAAAGAAAAAAAGCGTTAGCATCTGACTAAATATTTTATCGGCGACATTTCGAATGCGGAACGCGAAATTGGGCTGTCTCTTACTGTCTTTACGTGGCGGAGTTTATGGGCCGGTAAAACGGGCCTAAGGACCTACTCATTTTTGCACTCCGTTTCGCGGCTCTCAAACTTTCATTATTTCTTCTCTAAAGAGTTATGGGATCATATCTTTTTTTTACTGGCTTCTAAATAAGTTACACACATGTGCGCATGTTTTTTTCCACGGTTTGTGCTGCGTAAATTATTGAATTAATAACCACATTTTTTATTTAATGTTATACTTTTATTTCATTTATTTGGGTTCTTAAATATAATAGGCAACCACCAATAAAATAAATTGTTTAGCTCATTTGGTTCCATAGAATCATTCCATTATTTTATAAATTATCGTTGAAAAAAATTAATTTCATAATAAATTCACAAATACATTTATACTGAGAAAACTTGTTTGACGAATTCCACATTAAACCTAATTACATAAATTTCCTTTTCTACATTTTCACAAAACATTCATGAACGACATTCAATACAAAAGAGTAACATTTACATTTAACTTATTGTCCTCAAATACTATTGAATTTCCTCGAAAGATTTCCCAATAGTTTCGGAGAAACGGAAAAATGTCAAAACAGTGAATAACCGATGCATTCAATTTAAAACTTATTTATATTTCATATTTCAATCATTTGTGTTATGAAATGAAATATGAATCAACCAATAAAATAAATTTTGCAAAAGATTGTTAAAAATTATATTTATTATAAATTAGAAAAAAACTCTCACAAATAATATTTATTATAAAAATAAATTTCCAGTCATCATTTTCAGTAGTTTCGAGGAAAACCAAAAATATCAAAGCAATGAACATAAAATAACCGATGATTTTAATTTAAAACTTATTTATATTTCATATTCCAATCATTTGTGTTATTAAATAAAATATGAATCAACCAATAAAATAAATATTTTAGATCACTTGGTTTTATAGTAATATCTCACCATTTTTTAAAATATTGTTATGTGTATAAATTTAAAAAAAAACAACAAATTTTATTCTAAAAATAAGTTTCCTTTCATCATTTCAAAGCAGTGAATATATATAATTGATTATTAGTTTCACAAAACATTTATGAACGACACTCAAAAAATAGTAATATTTATATTTAACTTAGTGTCCCTAAATACTAATAAATTTCCTCGAAAGGTTTCCCATTAGTTTCGGGCAAAACAAAAGATATCTAAGCAGTGAAGATAAAATAATCAATTTTAAATTTATTTATATTTCAAATTTCAATCATTTGGATTATTAAATGGAATAAGAAACAACCAATAAAATAAATATTTTAAATCAGTTGATTTTATAATATTATCTCACTATTTTATAAGATATTTTTAAAAATAATATTTATTATAAATTAATTTTAATTGTAAACCAATAAAATAAATAGTTCAGATAATTTGTTTCCTTAGAATCATCCCTAATTTTATAAAATATTGTTGAAATAATGGTATTTATTATAAATTAAAAAACGCTCACAAATAATTATTTTATTAATGAAATGTTATGATTGACGAATAGAGCATTAAATCTAATTCCATACATCTCCTTTTCGACATTTTCACAAAAAGACATTGAATTCAAAAGAGAATTATTTATATTTAACTCATTACTAAATACTGTTGAATTTCCTCAAGGGTTTTCCCATTCGTTTCGGGTAGAACAAAATATGTCAAAGCAGTGGAGATAAAACAACCGATACTGAAAACCAAAAAAGGAGAATACATACCGAAATGAGTAACCAAAAAGAAAAACAGCTTGCCGAAAATAAGCAAACACAAAGCATATTCCACGTTCAGCAACAGCATCCCTTTGGCTTTGATGCTGACAGAAAAAAGTTCTCCCGGCATGATTACAGGCACTACGGCCAAGCCGGATCCGTACGAAATGGAGAACACGATCATATCGATAAGTGGTATCCAGGTAACGCGTGACAAATTGATTTCAGGATGAAATTGATCCAAGTAGAAGTAAGCGGCTTCGACGGAAAGAGTAAGTCCGCACCAAAACAACGACATCATATAAGTCAATCTGGAACCGAATTTGTTCAAAACGAACGTACCCAAAATAATGAACGTACACAACGAACCAGTTACAATAATGGAACAAGTTGATGATGAAAAATTTTGACCCGATTTTTCGTATATTTTTTGAGTATAGGCCAGAAATGCGGTGATTCCCGAAACTTGTTGCGTAAATTTTAGAAAAATTCCCGCAACCAGAGCCCTTTTATTGCTTTTAATCGTGAACAAATCCTTCCAACTTCCCGTTTCAGACATCTGTCGTTCGACGTCCCTTTTCAACTGCTCAAAATCCTCCTCCACATCTCGTTTCCTCGAGAAAATCCTCAACGAGGCCCTCGACTTTTTGTACTGCTCGTTCATGGTGTGATAAACCGGCGATTCAGGCATAAGCGGGAACGCGATTAGTGTGAAGCCAGGCAAGAACACCAACACGAAAGCGCAATT
This sequence comes from Aethina tumida, assembly GCF_024364675.1. Classification (NCBI taxonomy): domain Eukaryota; kingdom Metazoa; phylum Arthropoda; class Insecta; order Coleoptera; family Nitidulidae; genus Aethina; species Aethina tumida. Next base: position 12,168,627 of record NC_065437.1, on the reverse strand, counting down.
CCTAACCGACAGGAAACTACCTAAAGCGTTCGCAAATAGCGGTCCCAGGTACATCATGAAAATCATGATGTGGGTCCACGTTTCCCTGACACAAGGGCGACAAATCTCGCCTAAATAAACAGGGACACTTGCGTAGAATGCTGCGATTCCGATCCCATCGAAGATCCGGGACAAATAGAATATGTAGATCGTTCCTGCTGTCATAACGCAGATCCATGCCATCACCTGTGACAGGGCGCCTAATATGATTATCCATTTGCGTCCGATTTTGTCCACAATGTATGACATTATTGGACTGGCGATTATCATCGACGATGAGGTTATCACCGTAAAGTACGAGGCTTCCTCTTCTGTTATGTGCCATGAAGTGTCTTTGAGCAGTTTTGGAATTGTTGCGGAAGGCCAAGCCATCAGAATTATTGTTGTCATTGCAAATGGTGATACTATAATAAAATAGATACACCACGTTGTTTTTGCTATTTCATTTTTACCAACTACTAATTAAATAAAGAAGACATCTCACCCAATAATATTGCAACAATTTGAGTCCATGTTTCTTTCAATTCATCCACGTTAAAAACAGTTACGAATTTACGATAAACTGAACGCTTTTCTATCATCATATACTACACTATATACTATTAGTGCTGAAATATACACATATCAGTTTTATTTTAGACAAGACGTAATATTATTTTTAATGAACTACTCAAACTGTTGAAATAATGAGGTTGTTAAAAAAATAGCATAACAGTTCCTATTATTAAACCATTAATCACAAAGAATTTAAATTTAAATCCATCATTTTATCGTGTTTATTTTGATTAATTCATAGATCTTACCCAAATTTTAATCCAGTTGAAATCATTAAATTACATATAACATAGTAATAGTCATTATTGTAGCAACTTCTTGAAATGTTAAAAACATATATGGCACATATTTACTTAATAAAATATTAATTTACTAATTTTGTTTTAAACTATATTCTAAATAGTAATATTTTATTCTATAAAATCTTGTATTCATTTTTCTGAATTAAAGGGTAAATATGGTAAATATAGAAACTTTAATTTTGAATGGAATTTTTATACACTAAGCACTTAACATTTAATTTAACATTAATACTTTGAATATTATTGCCTTATAATTTCAGCATATCTCCGACGCAAAGACTCGACGAATTTCCGAATATAACAAAATTCCTTCTTGAATTATTGTGAAGAGTTGTTTAAATTTGTATCATTTTTATGTCGAATTTGATTATTGACGTGATCACACATGTTTTCTGTAGGGTTGATATCTTGAGATTGGGTTGCTTCTTCAATATGTAGAAGCAAAATATTGTTTAAGAATTCCCAGTACATAAGTCAGTGCATGTATCCTTCTATACGGTGAAGGAGACCTACATGTACATCAGAAGCAGAAAAGTATTAGAATTTGGGCCTTCATATTCTTAGTAGAAATTAGGATTTCTAGGTCTCTAACCATACAAATCTTCATTCACTCGCCTTGTCCCCACTGCCTTTAAACTAAATTTTAGCAAGGCCCATTTCCTCCAGATTGGCTTTAATTTGAGTTGGCGATAGGAATGAATTGGTCTTTGACATTCGAATTATTCATTTATCGATTCTTTTAAGTTTTTCGGATTCATCTAATATTTTTTAGCTACCACTTGGCCTATTTATTTATAGTTTTAATTAATACAGGAAACGTCTGACTCTTAGCAATCTCTATTTGTTTCCTTCGGACTTGGCAAGTCTAAATTATATTTTTTCTTATAGGGCCTGATACAGTTGGACTACGACCCATTATTTAATTATAATTAGCAAAAGACCTCTACAAATAATCGACACGAATCATTGAAATATTATAAAATAAAAAATTGCTATAATCTTGTCCAATTAAATTAAATTATTTAAAAATAATAAAAAATGTATGCAATTCATTAAAGAATTTAATTTAATTAACCAGCTGCAATATGACTACAACAATAATAGAAAAACAATAAATATTACATATACTGAAACCAAATTAAAGAAATAACTCATATTTTTAATAATATATTAATATATATTACAAACAATTTAAAGTAGAATTATTTGAATAATTGTACGATCTATTGTCGATTACGAATAATTATTAGTATAATACCTTTAAGTTTCATGAGTCCGTAATTAAAAATGATTTTTCTCTAATTCAATACCTCACTTAAGTGAATGAACCTCGTTAGAAAAAGTCATCATTAAGATATTCCGGGAAACATTTATTTGAAGGAAAAATTCCTAGGAGGTTAAGTTTAAATAATATAAAATTATGAATTACAAAAGTTTAAGGTTAACGGCAATTCAAATTAAAAATTATGTAAACTTGATTTTGGTATAAACTTGACCTCTGAGTGCGTTCTTGACTTAAATTGCGGAAACTTGAAACGAAAGACTAATAATTAGGGTTGTACAAGAACTAATTAAAATTTTAACCAAAATAAATATTAAATGTTTAAAATTAAGTTGTACCGTTAAAAATATTGCTACGAAATATTTTTGTGTTACAAAATGAAAATTATAAAAACAATAACATTCGAATATTTTTGTTACGATGGGCAAACAAGTATATGTATTTTATAATTTATTACAATTGTGGGACTACAATGGATTACAAATTTAAGTTAATTACAACTTTAAATTAAACATTTAACTGCTTTTACGTCATATCTATTTTGAATAAACAAATTTTATACCCACTGTTTGACTTTCAATTAATAATAAAAATAAATACCTCAGATTTGTACTCATTTAACAAATTTAATAAAGAACTAAATAAAATAAACTCAATGTAATCCAGTAAAGATAATGTTACAAATCAATTGAATTATCCTTGGATTTTCCAGTTTCTAAATAAACCAAATGATATTTAATAATTAAATGATACTTTTCTTTAAACAAATATTAGACTTACTCGTATTTGTTTTTGTTGCAGCGTGCCAAAATTTTAAGCACCATTTTCACCTGAACTAAAAAGCTTCGAAAATCACACAGATGTCGAATGAATAATTCGTGCCGGAGATCGAACGAGAACTGCACAGATGAAAACGGCAATCAACCTTGAGTACCTGTTGTTTGTGGACTAAACATCAACAAATGTACAATAATTGATAGGCGTAAACAAGCAGAAGTTGGAATTACGGTTGAAGCGCGACTGATAATTTCAGGTTTTAAAAATCACGTCATTCAATATCAAGGTTTTTGATTTGCTTGTGCATTAATTTTTTATTAATTAACATTTCGTTAACGGCTCTTCGGTTCCTTTAACTTTGAACTGTGCACTTTCGCACCGTTTTCTCAAGATCCTTGACCAACAACATGTATGTTAGTTTAGTGATGCCATTGCAATAATTGTCAAGTTCAATACTTGAAGATAATGTTTAAAATAAATACCGCAAAAGTAAATAATAAAATTGCATTTTATCAATATTTTATTAACGCGACAACAAATATTTAAGTGTTTGACCCTTTAAAACACATTCCAATGTAAAGAAGACTCGATTTTCCAGTTTTACGTTTTGTGTGCTTAAAATATACAATCCACTTTTGTGTACCAATGCTCAAATTTTTGAGTTACAAATTTTACATTTTCATTAGAAAATTCTACTGAAAAAATATTTATTTTAATGTTTTCAGCAATATTAGCTGTACTATTTTATCAATAACCACCAATGTGCGTAATTTTATTTTATTATAAAGTATATTACATAACATTTATCATAAAATTAAATTTCCACACGGAAACAAAACCGTACATAAGTAACGTATATAAATTGCAGTTTACTTGAGGTAACGGCTATTAAATTACAGGAGTTGATACAAAAATGTTTACCAGAACATTTGGCTTTGTGTCCTGCGGCCTCCCCCAAAACGTTGCTAGAGCGTAAAAAATAAATAAAATATAAAGAGTGCAGTTTAGGCGGAGAACGCATATGGAATACAAAACAGACTTTACAAATTTAAATAGTAAATTCATTTTGGGTATTAAAACTTTTAAAAGTAATAATTCCTTGTCATTTTTGCACGCGCCTCTCCGTAGCACCGTCAGTGTTACCAACACATTGAGTGCATTTGAACTACTGTCAATGGGGCATTGAATTAAGAGTACTCAATGCACCTTCTAGAATTTTAAACTTTCTCGAAATTTGGACTGCTTGAATAAACTTAGCCGGTGTTAGAATCAAATTGAATTTTAGTGATAGTACAATGGCAATGTTCGGTGTAATAGTCTCAGGGCGTTTAGTAAGCGAATAATATAACCTTATATTAATTATACTTTCACTGTTGCTTTTATTCCAGGTACAAACCGACTTTCAACCAATTTCAGAAACACAGTCTGTTATAACTATACCAGATGCAGACAACATAAACCACATTGTAGTGTTTTTAACTGGTGCTATGCCATTCCCTGAAGGAACAGCCGGTCAAGGTAAATCACTCAGTATACCAACAAACTGAAAATGTGTGACTGTATACTGTTATATTAAAATCATTGTAGTTTATTTTAGTTGGCCAGACCCCAGTGCCCCACCAAACTGGCAACCCCTAGGATACATATCAAACAGCAAGCCTTCAGCAATATTCAAAATATCCAAGCTGAAAAAACTTGAAGAAATGGGTGACTATTCTAATCAAATGTTTGGTCAAACCAATATTGTGCACAATGCTCAAATAGGCATCTCTATAGGTAAATACCTAGCTACTCAGTTTTATTTTTTATTGAATATATTTTGTTTTAGAACCATTAGGTAGCATACAAGAGGTTAACACATCAAATACACCTCAGGACAATTTTACATTTGCCCAAAAAATGCTGGAAAACTTCATGAATTATGTACTTAGTTATTCAACAACTCAAGCGAGCATGACACCTGATGTGAATGCAACTTATGTACCTCTTTCAACAATTCAAAACTGGTACACCAACTTTGAGAGAAGACTTCAACAGAACCCCAACTTCTGGAAATCCTAACTTTCATTTATGTATTTTTGTTTGACAAGAATAGTATAAATGAAGTAGCCAACTACTGAAATTGGCAATTTTTATTTCTACACGCAGAAATTTTATATATATCCACATTGATTATGGATTGTATTTATTAATTTTAAGAATATTTATAACAGCTTTTTGAATTAAGTGTATATGTATATTTTTATAATTAAAGTATTGCATTTTAATGAAGCATTTTAAAAAAGTATCCTGCTGAAATATTAACCATATTAGGTTAAATCAATGTGGTTTATCTTATATTCTGATTTATTCTTAAACAATCTTGTCTGAAAAAGAAATTCATTCTTATTAAGTTGATTCTCGCGTTTATTAAAATATACTATATGTATTATTATCTTGTGAATTCTTCCTTAATACCAAATTTAATTTTTTTTAAGGCAATATATAATGATATAATTTTTCAGGTATTAAAAACGAGGAATTATTAATTTTATTTCTTCAATTTAATACTTAAATGATATTTACAAAAATGAGTAAAACTATAAATTACTATGATTCCCTATCTTCTTCAGGTTTGTCTTGTGGAACTTCTTCAGTGACCTGTTTTTTCCAGTTCTTGGCAGCAGCCAAAAGTTTCAAGTTAGGTCTGCTAGCTTCATCCTCAGGGAAGATGTAATCAAACACTTCCTCAAAACCTTGATCATAACCATCCTCATCAATAATCTTCTGTCTCTTCTTAATCCTCCTGGGCATTTTACTGTTAACTTTCTCCTTACTAGTTTCGTCCCCGTGCGTGTTTTCAAACTCCCGCCAGTTTTCTAATAGTAAAACTCTAGATTCCTTTTCACTGGAGTTCTTAAGAGTTTCATTGGCTCTTTCAAATATCCTTCTAGCCAATGCAACATTCATATCGCCATCAGCATGGTTGTTAAACTCGAATTCAGCATAGGACAGCCATACTTTAACATGTGAAGTTCTCTCCAATAACCTTTCATACAACTTCCGCGCATTTTCAGGTTCTTCCTGAGATTTTTCAAAGTCTATATACCCCTTCCACAAGAGTTCAGGCATATTCAAACGTGGTTGATTTATTGCCAGCTCATAAATAGCTCTGGCTCTGTCTATATCGCCCAAAAGCGTTTCTAATTCGGCGAACTTCACCCAAGTTACGGAACTTTCCGGTCCATATTCTAAAAACTTTTCATACAACCTTCTACACCTGTCAAACTCCCTCAATTGGATTTCCAGTTCTATGTAGCCTCTGAACAATTTATCTGTGGGACACATCCCAATGGACATACCCAATATTTTACGTGCAGTAGTTAAATTCTTTTGTCGGATTTCGAATTTCGCATACATAAGCCAGACTTTCGAAAATGTGAAAACTTTATGAGGTAGTAATTCAAGACATGCTTTGTAAACTTGTCTGGTTCTTTCATAGTCTTTAGCTTCGAGTTCTTCAAAAATTGCATAGTTTATCCACAGATAAATGTACCTCCTCCAGAAATGTTTATTTTTTGAAGGTGGAATATTTGCTATAGCTCTTTCATATGTTTCCCTGGTATTTTCAAAATCACCTTCACCTACAACAATGTAAAAAAATCGTTTTAAAATATTATCCCATTAATATTAAATAGCAAATTTACCTTCAACTAATCTAATATAATCAAACCAAGCATCATAATTGGTAGGATTTTCATGAATTTCCTGTTCATACTGAAATTTCCTTTTAGAGACAATGACTTCCTCAATTCCACTTCTGTCACCATATTTCTTCTCATGTATTGTATAAGCTTTATACAATTCTTTAGCCTGTTCTTTAGGAATGTGATCCAGAGCATATTTATAAATCACTCTAGCCCTGTCATGTTCTTTTTGGTTTTCCTCAAACTTTGCAAAAGCAATGAATAGTTTCTCATCCAGATGATCATCACCATAAAACTGCACAGCCCTTTCAAATATCTGCCTAGCTGAATGAATAAATGAATGATTTTCCTCAAACCTGGCATATTTAATCCAGTGTTTGACTTCTGGATGTGTTATAACAAATCTCTCATATATTTCCCTAGCTCTATCCAACTCTTTATACCTTAGTTCAAAGTTAATATATGTTTGCCACGCTTGTTCATCAGGCTGCCATTCCATCCACCTTTCAAAAACAGCCCTTGCTCCAGGAATGTTCTCCAACATTTCCTCCATGTAAGTGTATTTATACCAGAACTGGTTGACCCTTGGTAATATAGTGACTGCTCTGTCCCACAAATTTCTGGCATGATTCACCTGCCTGTTTCTCATTTCCATTTCTGTGTACTTCAGCCATATCGTTATATTTCTGTGGTCCACATCTAATGCTCTCTCGTAAATTGATCTGGCCCTCTGAATTTCTTTCTGTGATTCCTCCCATTGTGCATACTTTATCCAGTTGGATATTACAGTACGATTTTTACGGATGTTGTCTTCAAATTGTTTTCTTCTGCGCAACTGATAGTCTGCCAATTCAGTTGGATCAGAGATTTTTTGTTTGGGTGGTGGCGGTAAGATTTCCAAATCTCTTTCTTTGGCTTCTCGTAACAGTTGTTCAGCTGTTATCTGGATTTCTGCCGGCGCTTTATTTTTTACCTTAAAATGTTTTTTTATTAATTGATATTGATGGTAAATAGGTGTAAGTGAACTTACCTTTGCCACTTTGGGCATTTTTTGGTGTTTGTTTTCCATGATGATGAGTTTTTAGAATTTGTTTTCAAATTTTATGATTTGTTACGAACCAGCACTAGTTATAAAATAAATACAATAATGTTTTTTAAGTGTTAGTAAACATAACGAGAACCTCAAATCGAGATGCGTACGTCCGTTTAGGTTAAAGAGAAAATATAGTTTTAATGGTTGCCAACCTTTCCCTAAATATTTAATTATTGGAAAATTCTTTTTTATATATGAATTTACAAAATGATTTTCTACTTCATTACATTTAAATTTTTTTTATTTGTTTTTTGATAAATTATTTATTAATAATTGCAATTGAATTTAATCAATAAAAACTTTTACAAATACAACGCAAGTTGGCTAGCCTGCATGGCACATGTTGACATGTTTAAATAATTTAAGGTTAAAACTTGGATCAAAACATCATTTTCTAATTTTTTAATATAGTGCGGTGGTGTTAGTGTTCCAAAATGGAAACTACAGAAGAGCCAGCGGAAACTAAAAGAATTCTGTGTCAGTTCAAAAATGAGAGTGGTGAAGTTGCGGGTGACATGGTGGATCTCCCCCTAACATGTACTGTACAAGAACTCACGTTAATATGTAACGCCTTCCTCAAAACTGAAGAACCTACACCTTACCTATTCTATGTTGACGATGTAGAGATCAAAAATACTTTGGAAAGTGTGCTAAACCTTTCTGTAAGAAACACTGAAGAGGTTGTTGATATTGTCTACCAACAACAAGCAGTCTTCAGAGTACGACCAGTGACAAGATGTACCAGTTCCATGCCAGGTCATGCTGAGGCAGTAATATCAGTAAGCTTCAGCCCAGATGGTAAATATTTAGCCAGTGGATCTGGAGACACCACAGTGAGATTTTGGGATGTAAACACTCAAACACCTTATCATACATGTAAAGGGCACAATAATTGGGTACTGTGTATAGCATGGTCACCAGACAGTTCTAAACTTGCTTCTGCATGCAAGGATGGCAAAATTATTATTTGGGATCCACTGACAGGGAAACAAATTGGCAAAACAATGATTGGACACAAACAGTGGGTCACATCTTTAAGTTGGGAACCTTATCACAAAAATACAGAGTGCAGGTACTATTAAATGAAAAATGTTTTTAACTTAAAGTGACATTCACATTTTATTTTAAATATCTGTTCATTTTATCATTGTTATTTGTTGACCATACATTATCTCTTATTAAATAACTTTTTTTCTATCACTCATTTCAACTAAGCAACATACTTATTAATAGTCACTTGATATAAATTTTACTGATTGTGTAACTAATTGTTTTATTTTTGTGATATTTAGGCTTTTGGCAAGTTCTTCAAAAGATGGAGATGTAAGGATATGGGATACAGTGTTGTGTAACACTGTGTTAACCATATCAGGCCATTTAAAGAGTGTTACTGTTGTAAAATGGGGAGGTTCAGGTTTAATTTACACAGCCTCACAGGACAGAACTGTTAAAGTATGGAGGGCTAAAGATGGGGTGTTGTGTAGGACTTTAGAAGGGCATGCTCATTGGGTCAACACTTTAGCTCTCAATACTGATTACATCTTAAGAATTGGTGCATTTGATCCCATAAAAGATTCCAACATTGAAATATGTGAAGACAAAAAGAAATCACAGGAATTCGCCCTGAAAAGATATTATGGAGTTATTGAAGCAGCACATGGTGAAAGATTAGTTTCAGGCTCTGATGATTTTACCTTGTTCCTCTGGGACCCAGAAAACAATAAAAAGCCTCTTGCAAGGCTTACAGGACATCAACAGTTGGTTAATGATGTTAAATTCTCGCCTGACGGCAGACTTTTAGCATCCGCTTCGTTTGACAAGTCCATAAAACTGTGGGAATCAAAAACAGGGAAATTTATTACCACTTTGAGAGGACATGTACAGGCTGTTTACATGGTTTCGTTTTCGGCAGATTCGCGACTAATGGTTAGTGGAAGCGCAGATTCCACTTTAAAGCTGTGGAATTTAACCACAAAGAAATTGGAAATTGATTTACCAGGACATGCTGATGAAGTTTTTGCAGTGGATTGGTCTACAGATGGACTTAAAGTTGCCTCAGGAGGAAAAGATAAAGTATTAAGGCTGTGGCAACATTAAAATCAATAAAATTATAATATTTTTAATTAGAGTTTTATTTAAATAATATTTTATGGATATAAAATTAAAAAAAAAATAGAATTTTGTGTATATTTTTATTTCAACAAACAAAATAATAAAATTAAGTAAATTTCTGAATAAATATAACAAATACTGTACAATTAAAATATTTTAGTTCTAATAAATATAAAATATATGTTCATAAATCTAGTAAAATACTTAACAACCTGCATGTGTGCGTATTTATTTCTCTTTAATTTTTCCGCCCCAGTAATCTTCACTTTGCATCTCTGTCAATCTAGATTTTGTTCTATCAAGGGCGAAAATTTCTTCTTCTCCAGTGAAAACATTGGCTGTTGCTTCAGTTACTCCAAGTTTTAAATCGTCCATTAACATTCGTTGCTCGTCAGATATATTTTGGCTTTTCTCTTTGTCCACAACAAATAACTCATTCACACCAACATCTGCAGAAATAATCACCTTGATTTTATTGTCATACAAAGCATCAATCATGGTGATGAATCTTCTGGCTTGAGACTTCATTTTGTTTAAATTCATTTGAGGTAAATCGCGAATGATGATTGTGTGAAAAAATTGTGCTAAATGTAAATAATCATTTGCTCCTAAGGGTCTGTCACATAGTTCTTCAAAATTAGAATCCAGCACACCACCACACACTTTCCCAAAACTAACATCTCTGCCTAATATTGTGAATGTTTTGCTTCTTACCACATCATTTTCTTTAGAACACAAATATTTAAGTAATGGAGTGATTGGATCCAACTTATACTTGGATTTTATAAAGTAGTTTGTTTTTTCACCATGTGCTCGTTGTCTGTAGTCAATTCCTGTGTCCAGATTTTCCTCATCACAATGATCTTTTAAGATTTGTATAAATGGAACAAAATTTGACCTCTGCAAACCATTCTTATACAAATCTATTGGTGCCCTGTTACTTGTAGCCACCACAACAACCCCACAATCAAACAAATGTGTGAACAGTCTACTCAATATCATTGCATCAGCAATATCAGTCACTTGAAACTCATCGAAACAAATCAACCAGAACTTTTCAGCAATTGATTCAGCTACTGGTGGTATCGGATCAAATGGTTTGCTCCTGTTTTCTGAAAAATTCTTTGCTGATTCTTGCTTCAGCTCATGCATCTTCTTATGCACGTTGATCATAAATCCGTGAAAATGAATGCGCATTTTCTTTTTCACATCACAGCTGTTGAAAAACATGTCCATGAGCATGGTTTTTCCTCCACCAACTGCACCATAAATATATAGTCCTTTGGGGGCTTTAGGGGTGCTGCCACCAAACATCTTCTGAAATATACTTTTTGTTGGTGGTGTGTACCCCGAAATGTCATTACTGACTTGTTGTAGTCTTTGGGCCACCCTAAGTTGATTCTCATCCTTCTGCAATTTGCCTGCTTTTATCTGGTCCAATAAATCTTTCACTGGTCCGCTGGTATACTGTTCATGTGTTGATCTTAAAGAATAGTTAAGTGACAAAACTTTATAAATATGTGAAATTTTTAAATGCAGAGGAGGTTTTATGGTGAACATTAAACGGTCCATTTTCGGGAACGGGTATGTGAGCCACTAAGAAATTTTAAAATGCCAAATCACGTTGCATAATTACACAGATGCGAATAGTTTAACATTATTTAAAATGTTTGTTTACGTAATTTTTAATCAAAAATTTACCTGCCTAATCTGTAACTTTAGACACTTATCGTTGACGTCAATAAGACAATTTCCAATTTAAAATTATTTAAAGGATGACGGTGCAGGTTGAAATCGACTAATTATGTTTATGATCATTTCAAGAATTTGGAGAAATTGTATTTTAATATACGTAAAGTGAAAGCATTACCAACACAAACTGGAATTAATTAACTCCATGACCACTGATAAAAATAAAACTTGCTAAAATAGCTTAAATAACAAAACTTTGTATGAAATAATGTGCATGTAACATTTTATTGCGAAATTGATTGTATTTCTCTAAAATTTTTTGTGTACGTATCCAGATTAAAAGAGACAAGCTCATGATTTTCTGGTTATCTAGGGAGAGACGGATAATAAAGAATTCACGTTTTGTGAACGCGAATTCACCAGAACCTAACCTATATTTTTAACCTATATAATTTGTTGTGGGTTGACATAACCTTATTGTTGCAGTTGTTTTCCGAAAACACATGTGAAATGTTTAAAACGGTAACTTGGGATAAAGACGCGGCCGGTGATGCTACTTGCAGCGCTGTATTTAAGGTAAATATGCTGTCTATAATCAATCATTTTTAAAATAGTTCTGTAGTTTTGATCAAAGTTAATTGTTTGATAATTTGTTATGAGAAATGACAATTAACGTTAATTAAACGTCAATACATGAAATTTTCTGTAACTTAAGCAGTCATTCGAAAATCACGTTGAAGTGCTGTGTTCCATCAGTCAGCTGTTGAATGAAATCTTCTAGTTCTTGACATTTATGGCGTTAAGCAAGATCATATTTGGAAAAGTATTTGGAAAAAGCTCACGTTTCTTGTTATGCAGAAATGTTATAAAATCTGCCACTGTTGTAAATGTGTCAAAGCTCTTCTATACAACTGACAAGGAATCAGCTTCTAAAATAATTGTGAAGATCCAGAAAGGTTTACAAGACAAGCCGATAAATTTGGGCGAAGCCGACAAGACAATTAAAGGCAAATTAACCAGCGATGATGCGACAAATAAGTATTTAGTTGCTGTGATAAGCTTTTCCTTACTAATTATAACTGTGTATGTTGTCTATGAATTCGGTAAACCGTCCCGCGATCAAAATAATATAATTATTCCCGATGAATATTCGGACCTTCCGATTTGGAAACAGCACTTGCGAAGGTTCATTAAGACCCTGTATGATGTTGCTACAGTAATTCAAGAACCATCCAGAGAAAAACTGCTACCTGATCCATTCCAGTATCCCTATTTCCAACCCCCTTACACCCTCGTGTTGGAATTTACTGATTTACTGGCGCATCCGGACTGGACCTACAAAACGGGCTGGAGGTTCAAAAAACGACCTGGTTTAGATTATCTGTTGGAAAATCTTGTCGGATTGTATGAAATAGTCGTTTTCACCGCGGAATCAGGTATTACAATATTTCCAGTCATTGAAGCTGTCGATCCGAATAATTGTATATCTTACAAACTCGTACGAGACTCTACACATTTTGTGGACGGTCACCACGTTAAAAACATAAGTAAATTGAACAGAGACTTAAGTAAAGTAATTGTTGTTGATTGGAACTCGGAGTCAGTCAAATTCCATCCCGAAAATCATTTGCAAATTAAAAAATGGGACGGGGAAGACGACGAAGTACTCATCGACTTGACTGTTTTTTTGAAAACGATTGCTCAGACAGAAATCGAGGACGTTCGCGATGTCTTGATCTATTACAAACAGTATGAAGATCCGTTGAAAACGTTTCGCCAAAAACAACATGAGTATTTCGAGATGCAACAGCAACAACTTTACAATATGGAACAGAAATCCAAAAACAAGCCGAATTGGTTCCAAAAGTTCTTGTTTTAATTGTAGTTAATAAGTTAAATAAATAACTAAAAAAAGTTTATGTTTTATTATAATAGTTATTTTACTTCATTTTAATTCATTAAATATGAATTCTTCATCTCTGGAAACAAAATTAATTATTTATTATTGTATTTAGGTTAAAAATGCACATGATGGGGGTCAAAAACAACTTAATGGAAAGGTAAAGAAAAAAGGCCAAAAAAAGAATAATGCAAATTCAGTTAAACACATTGATAACAATATAGGGAAATCTGGAAAAAGACCTAAGAAAAAGAAAGTAAAAACTAATGGGGTTGAGACTGAAAAAAATGAAAATAATATTGACACAATCCCTAAAAAGAAAAAAATACAAATTATTCAAAATATTTTAATAAAACCTAATGGTAATGTTGAAATTAATAACAAACCTGAAAAAGATAATTCAGATAACAGTTTAAAGGGAAATTGTTCTGAAAATAATAAGTCTAACGACAATAACCAAAATATTGTTAAAAAGAAACAAAAGAAGGTAGTGGAAAAGATACAGAAAATAAATAACATTAAGGAGAAACTAAACAAAAAACAAATTAAGCTACCCAAAAAACTTGTAGAAAAAGTAAATGGCGAGACAAGTAATAATGCTTCAGAAACTGTATCCAAAAGCATGAAAAGGAGAATAAAAAGGAAAAATAAATTAAATAATAGTTTGTCTAGCATAAATAATTCAGTTGTAGAAAACAATACTCCTAATATCAAAAACAAAAAAAAGAAAAGTAACGTAAGTCCAAAAAAAGCTGATCCTGGCAAAACCGGTTCTCAACCAGTTGTCAAAACTGGGAAGACACTTGCAAAGTTGTCAAAAAGATCAGAGAAGAGGAGAATTAAAATGCTCAAACTGAGAGAAAGTTTACAAAACAACATGCACCATCAGGATAAAACGGGGTTGTCGCTAAGAGAAAGGATGATGGCGAAGCTAAAGGCTGCACGTTTTCGCTACTTGAACGAGCAGATCTACACTACGGACAGCAAAGAAGCTCAAAACCTGTTCAAAACCGATCCGGACGCTTTTCAAGCCTACCACGAAGGGTACAAGCAGCAGGTCCAAAAGTGGCCAATAAATCCGGTGGATGTGATCATCAGTGCTATTAAAAAGATGTAAGTGTAACGAAATGATTCTATTTTGCGTGGTTTTAATCTTTCTTTTTCAGGCCATCCAGTCACGTGATTGCCGATTTTGGTTGTGGGGAAGCGAAGTTGGCAAGATCCGTCTCACAGACCGTTCATTCGTTCGACTTGGTGGCAGTTAATGAGGAAGTTGTTGCATGCGACATGGCTAATGTACCTTTGGAAGATCAATCTGTCGATGTGGCCGTGTTTTGTTTGTCCCTGATGGGCACGAATTTACATGATTATTTGTTTGAAGCCAACAGAGTATTAAAACAAGGGTAATTAATTTCTGTATTGTTTCACGTGGGAGTTTATTAAATAATTGTTTTTGTAGGGGTGTTATGAAAATTGCCGAGGTGGAGAGTAGGTTTGACGACGTGGACAATTTCATACAAGGAGTGGAAAGATTTGGATTCAAGAAGAGCTGGAAGGATTTATCTCATAATTTGTTCTATTTTATTGACTTCAAAAAGGAGACGACTATTAAGAATAAGAAAAAGTTGCCAACTATTAGTTTGCATCCTTGTTTGTATAAAAAGAGATAAATGTTTAAATTTAATGTTTATTTTGTATTGATAAAAAAATATAAAAAATTAACAAATTATTTATTTTGGAACATCTACTCCATCCAGCACATCTTCCGCCTCTTCTCGGAGGTTTTCTACTTTCTCCAAAAGCAACATCTGTAAAATAACTATTTTTTAGAACTATTCATAGTCGATTGTTAAATTTACCTTGGCAGCAGATATTAGTTGATTTGCTACAGTCCTCGTCATAAATTCTATGTTTTCCATCAAATCATTGACATTTGCTTTTGCAATGCTTTGTAAATTTTTGTATCCAGCATTATACAATTGTTTTGCTCTTCCCTACAAAATTAGATCATTGATTAAATTAAATAATACTATTAAGAATTTATTTACTTGTTTGACTGCTGGAAGTTCCATCAAGGGCGATAATTCTTTAACACAACAATGAGAAAGTCTCTGGCTCATTCCTTTTAGTAAATACGAGAACGCCCAGAATTCTTCTAGCTCCTCACAAAACATGACCACGTTCGAAGCGAAAGTCGCCGCCGAAACCATCAAATTTTGAACTATACCTCTGTCAACCTACTTAATTAATAGAATACGATTGTTTTATATATTTATTGTAAAATTCTATACCTGATATTTTTCTGAAACTTCAAAAACCGGTTTTTCATTCCACAAGTCGTAGAGCATCAACGTTAAATAAAATCTATTGACGACCCTTTCAGGAATGGTCTAAAATATTCTTTATATTAAATTTTTTTAAAAAATATACTGAAACAACTTACTTTAATCGGTAAACCCGACATCATTTTTACCGCTACAGATTCGTTCAGTCCTAAAATTCTAGCGGTTTGCAACTGACCTTTATCCAGGTGCGTCAGCTAAAACTAATATGATAGAAACTACGTATTTTCTTGAATGGAGCAAGTACAATGTAGTAGTAAACCTGCATGTTTGGCTTTATTTGTTCAGATGTATCATATGGGGTAACCAAATAGAGTAAATGCAAACAGTCTAATAACACCAAACTATTTTGAGCTTGGTGAAGATCTTCATACAACATGAAAGCTCTGGACAATTCAAGTCCGCCTAAAATTATAATAATTATTAATCTAAAATAGTTGTAGAAACAACAGCAACCTTTTATTGCAGCTGATCCCATTTTACTGACAACAAATTTAGTGTTATTTCTAAGTACTACAGTTTTCTTGGCAGTTGAAGGTCCTGAGCACTCATTAATTGAAGTATCCAGCTTCACAGTGATATCAAGGGTTGGAACTGCGTCCTTTTTCTCGTGGTATTCTTGTATTGCACCCATTTTAAACAAACTTTTAATGGCGTTATCTATTAGTTCTTTCACTGAAATCTCCAATCTTTCAGCTTGAACAGACATTAGAGTATATTTAGCAAATTCCAACAATTCGGCCCTGGTGTTTGCGATGCCAAGACTAATGCAACTAAGAATTAAATGCCTAGAAGTATTCAATGGACGGGTTTAATATATAAATGATTATTTCATACGTACCGGAATCCTTTGGCACCGTTTTTGTGCATTCCGGATAAAGCCTCGCTCATGGGACTCATAAGCAGATTTTTAACTTTCTTCATGTCTTGGAGATTGGTTATTAAAATACTGTCGCCGGTTTCACCGAGGCCTGCTCGTCCGGCTCTACCGACCATTTGTTTATATCGGGACAAGTTTAAAAATTCCCTTCCTATATAAGGGGATCGGATGATGACTCTTCTCGCTGGTAAATTAACACCAGCGGCCAACGTAGAAGTGCAACAGATTATACAGATAACTCCAGCTCTGAAACCTTCTTCAATAATTCGTCTTTCATCGCTTGTCAACCCTATGAACGTTTTTATTAATATTTGGATATTGATTGATTGTTTTTCTATTTATACCTGAGTGGTGGTATGCTATGCCAAAATTAATAGAGACTTTGAGCGTCTTACATATTTGTCCACTTTCGCTTTTTAATCCCTCAAGTATTTGCAACTTCTCTGTCTTTTTCAGTTCTTTTATGTTTCTATGAATTATTGGAATGTAAAAATTATATGGTAAGCATATTATACTTACGGATTTGCAGTTTTGCATAATAAATATGCGACATTCTCGCAATTTTTCTTGGATGCACAGAAAATTAAACAAGAACTTTTGGGAACAATGTCACTAACCAAACCACCCAACATATCAGGATCTAACTTTAGAAGAGATTCAGAATACTAAAAAAATTAAAAAATAAAATAATTTTTCTTTTAACTTATGATAATTTACTTTGAAATCCACTTTTTTTGGGTCTATGAGTAAATCATTTTCGTCTTTGTAATTCCAATTAATTTTGGCAACTTCATTTCCACATTTTACATATTCTGTTAGTTCAACAGGTCTGAAATTTCCTGTGTACTTTTCGGCCTTTAAAAATTTACAAATGTCTGGTAAATTTCCTATTGTGGCACTCATACCTACTATATGCACATTGCCTAAAATAATTTTATTAAATAAATTATAAACAACCTTCACATTTGTTTTTACCCTTCAGATACATTAGTTTTGTAAGAACAGCTTCTAAAGTAGCACCCCTGCCTTCCTCACCAACAAGGTGCAGCTCATCAATGACAACAAGCCCTATCTCATTCATTCTTCCCTTCTCTATCAAACTGTTCACCATACCTAAAGCTTTTTCGATTGTAGCGATGTAAACGCATTTCTTACGACGCCTTTTTCTTGGTGGATAACTACCCTTACTTGACGCATACTCTTCTATTAGAAAATCTAGTGCTACAGCAAATGGTGACAAAGACCACACCTGAAATTTAATTTAAAATAAGATTTTTTAAAACTAAAATTGCAATTAGTAACCTTCTCCTGAACTATGGCAACAAATGGCAAGATAAAAATAACATTTTTCTTATAACACATTATTTCTTTCAATATCAGAATTTCAGCAACAAGTGTTTTACCTCCACTAGTTGGCAAAGCATAAATTAAGTTTTGCCTTTTTTGAATTGAAGGCGAATTCAAACATTCCTTCTGCCAATCTACAAGAAAATTTTTAATTCAATCAACATTTCAATTAAGTAACTCACCATATAATTCACTGATGCCTTTGTATTGCTTAATAAGCTCCTTAACTTTAAGTGGCATACCAAAAAAGGGGCCCAATTCATGAAACTCTGACTGCACTTCAGCCACACTGAGATCCATGTTACTGCAATGAGGTAGTGAAACATCTTTAGATGCATTCATGAGCATTGCGTTTTTAATTGTGGTTCCAATGCTACTGTTTAATGTTAAAGAAAAGCTGTCATCACTCCAATTTGCTCCTGTTTTTTCCATTTTATTGTCTGACTTATCCAATGCAGCTTCCTTATTTATGATCACATCCAGTATTTCATCAGATATTTCTCTATTGCTGGAGCAAGCTTCAGTTCCCATTATACAAATAGATTCTCCTATGTGATCAAATAAACTGTCTACTTCAGTTCTGTAGTCATTGGTGACATTTTTGTTATTAAACAGATCTGTTTTGTCCAGGAAAGAATTATTAGGATTTCTCCTGTTTATCTCTTTTTTTAGTGAACGAATTTTTTCTATAACTTCTGGTACCTTAAATAATTGTATGGGGCTTTGCTCATGTTCACTGTCTGTAAATGTGCAATTTATTTGCTGCATCAATTCTGAGTCCTTAAGTACTTGACAAATATTTGAAGGAGATTCACCAGTACTTGAAGTCCCACAAATGACTTTAGCAGTGTCTTTTGTCCCAACATCATTTAAACTTTCAGAATTCAAACACTGTTTAAAGGCATCAAATTCTGCTTTTCTGCAATTTGGACTTTTGTTAAATTTATTGGAGTTCTCATCATTTTCTTTAGTGTCTAAATCTTTGATTAGTTGTGTATTAAAATCAAAATCATCCAAAGTATTCTGTAAACTTTCGTCATCTTCATCATATTTCTGCTTAGAATTGTGAATTAGTTGCTGTGTTAAATCAGGTGCATCAAACAAGTCCTGAGAATTGTTCAGCCAATCTTGTGTGCAAATTAGATCTGATTCTGTTGTGTGAAGTTTAGCTTTCTTCTCATTAAAATTGTAGGTTGGGAATTGGTTGTGCCTTTTTGCTGGTTTAATTTCTAAGTCATCTTCGATGGTTTCAATAGAACTCACCCCACTTGATGATTTTTCTGAAACTGTTGTTCAGTTATTTTGTGTTTATTTAAAGTGGTATGAGATGACTTACAATTTCTAAGAGAGAGATTATTTTTTTTTCCTCTGGAAATGTTCTTAATGTTTGTTAACTTATTAGAATTGTTTCCTTTTAAGGCAGTGTTTACTGAAATTAATTTGAAAATAATACATTAAAAAGTTGATTATTTAAATTATTCTATCAGTTACCTAAGGGGTCCATTATTAGATTATTTACTTCAAACAAATATTAACCAATTATTCCCATAGTTATAAATTAACAGTGTAAAACGCGCAACAACAAATTCAAATCTCAAACTGTCAAAATTATGTGTCACAACTAGAATTTGACGGCTAACCTCAAAATAAAATAAGGTTATGTCACAGATTTTTGTTGTGTTTTAAATTTTATTAAACAATTTTTTGAATGAAAATATATTGTTTAAAGTTAAAATGTCGTTATTTTGTTTTGCTAGAGCTAGAATGTAAGTATATTTATTAACCTAAATTATAAATTAAAACTTTATTTTATCATTTTATTTGTAATATAATACTAAATATAACGAAATATCAATTTATTGATTTCAGTCTTAGGTATTGAATAAAATATTACTTAAATTTATTGATTCACTTAAAGCTGGAATCTAACTGAATGTTACACAAAAAAAGAAAACGACAAAAATGTCGTTTGATGTAGATGAAAAACATAAGTATATCATTTTACTTGTTCTAAAGGTTAAAAAGTCAAATTTTATTTCATGTTGGGATTCTAATTGAATACATCACATTTCTCTGAAAGAAACGATAGTATGTACAATATTATTATGAATAGAAATGTTAAAATTTTTATTAAACACTTTCAATTACTGAAACTAAACAATTATTTTTTATTAAATAATTCTCTGTATAGGCAGGTAAAACAACGATATTTTTCACGACTAGAACTATAATTGATATTTTTAATATAATTATATTTTATTTCGAGTTTTAATAGATCACATTATACAATGTTATTTAAAACAATATCACTTTAACAAACAAAGTCTTTAATGAGTAGTATAGGCTTTGGTTTATTGATTCTATTAAACCATTTAATCTACTTTGTTGTTACTTCTAAACGAGATTTAAATGAGATAAATGTCCAGAAGATATTTAAATATCCGCTTCAGGACATTTAACATAATTTAATTTGTTTATTTACTGATTTAGTTTAATATAGTTTTATCTTATTAATAGAAAGACGCGTGGGTTCACAAAAACTAATGATAAAATGGTATACCTCTTTTTGTAATTTTGCACATGCAACAGAAACGTGGCCAATCAAAAAAGAAGTTATCTCATTGGTTTTCGTTCCATCGTATGTTCAACAAAAATGATGCAATTACGGATGTTGCTAAAAACGGTATAAAATATTCAGAAGACAATCAAGTATTATCAATTTTTTATATGATGTTTATCATTGTTATCTCCAAAGAATAAATTTGTAGTTTCTAGAAGTAAATATTTATATATTATATCTTTGTTTTGTTTCTCTTTTTTAATTGCATGGAGTATTAACCGCTTACTAATAAAACAAACTACACATTTTTTAATAATGAATTTTATTTATTAATCCTCGTTTATATTTTAATGATAATTGTAACAAATATATCTATTATGGAAGTGAACAAATTGTGAATTTGTTTGGTTTTCTTAAGAAAACTTGATCAGTTAAAAGGCAGTGTACACTGCCCCGCACTTTTTACAAAGAAAAAAAAACTACAATTGACGTGTTATCATTTTAGCACTTTTGACAATATGTACTTACTATTGTCTTGTTTCATTTGTGCCACAATAAACATGAATCATTTTTAATTCATTAAACAATGGGTAATTGTACTTTCAGACTAAAAACGCCACCGTATTCAAATTGGAAGCAGGTGACGACGACCAGACTGCTGGTTCCTATCAAGCCAATTTTTTACCGCCAAATAGCTACCGACAAAAATGCCTCCGTGGGTGAGTAGTCAGTTATCTGGACACGATAATGGGGTTAAATTTGATGATAACCCACTTCCTATAAATATTAAAAACTGCTTAGCCGTCAGTCTGTTCATTCAAATCACTTTGGTCGTGAGAATGTACAACTTAACCGCCCCAACGACCCATTATCGTCCAAGTGATAGTGTTAATTCAATTTTAATTGATTATTTAATCTTTCAAGGTCCGGAAACTATTCTATTTGTACATAGATAGGTATTATGTTTGATTGTTGTTGATTGTCCTTTTGTTAAACTGAAAAATTAATAATTGTGTTGTGTTAATCCAGGCTCAACTAACTGGAGGGGTGTGTTTACCAGATTTTTACCAGTCGGGTTGTGTCTTATAGCTGTGATGCAATGGCGTTATTACCGAAAACTTACCAGCGATTCTTTGGCCAAACAGTGGGAAATCGATTGTTATTGTAAGTTGCCACTAAGGACGGTTTCGCGTTGTTGGGGATGGATTGCAGGTAATTTATTATGAGCATTTACTGGTTCGTTTTTGACTGTTTCTATTATAGACACGCAGTTGCCCGTCTTTCTGAGAGGACCAGTTTATACTCTTTATTCGAATACTTTCGGTGTAAATCTATCGGAAGCGCTCAATGAAGATTTGACCTCCTATCCGAGTTTGACTGATTTCTTTACCAGACAACTCAAGGATGGGGTTAGAGTTATTGATAAGGACAGTTGTGTTGTATCACCCTGTGACGGAACTGTTCTTCATTTCGGACATATTCCTAACGAGAAAGTAGAACAAGTAAGTTCATATCTTGTGTTTGTTACAATCGAGTTGAATGAACCAGGAAACAAATTATTCAATTAAACGTTGTAGGTTAAAGGAGTAACATATTTATTGAAAGACTTCCTTGGCGAAAACCAAAATCAACAGAAATTATCGAATGTAGATTATAAGAAATCGTTATTACAAAGCAAAGACGAAAAGACTGCATTGTATCAATGTGTGATATATTTAGCTCCGGGTGATTACCATAGGTAAACCACATGAATTCTATTAATACATACGACAATCTTCACACTGTAATGTTTATTATAGATTTCATTCTCCGACTGAATGGAAACCTTTGCGACGACGACACTTTTCAGGCGATTTACTGTCTGTAAATCCTGCCATCGCAAAATGGGTACCCGGATTATTCTGCTTGAACGAAAGGGCAGTTTATTTAGGTGAATGGAAACATGGATTTTTTTCCTACACCGCTGTCGGTACGTCGGTAACATAAAATACTTATCTTGAGTTTCTATTTTATTTCTTTAAAGGTGCAACAAACGTTGGGTCTGTGAAAGTATACTTTGATAAGCAACTTCAGACAAACACATCAAAAAAGACGAAACAGTTTAAGGAAGTGTTCCTTGGAAATTCGATTGAATTGAAAAGGGGCGACCCTGTCGGCGAATTCAGAATGGGATCGACCATAGTTTTAATATTTGAGGCGCCGATTAATTTTGATTTTTCAGTTGTGTCTGGACAAAGAGTCAAATTGGGTCAAAGTTTGGGTTGTTTGGGACAGAGAAAGTTCGTTGACGACGTCGAAAATAGAAACGACAGTACAACGCAAAGTGCAAATTAATGAGTATTAACGAATATTGTGATATGTTTAATAAAAGTTAAATAAATAAAGTTTTTATATACACGGAAATTTCTTTATTTCAAAACGAAAAAATTATTTACAAATCAATATACCGAAATTTTGAATCAAAAGTCCTCGTCGGGCCACCATAATCTGAAAAACTGGTTTAAAGTCTTCCAGACAATATAAAATTTGGCACCCATCCGCATGATCATCAACGGGTAGACGACCGAGGGCCAAACTTGTGGCACTGGAACATCCTCCATCGCCTGCTTGAAACCCTCGTAATCGTCATAATACATGTTATGTAACATTGTAGCTACCCAACATGTAACAAGGCTCCAGCTCCTGAATGCGAGGGCTTTCTTCAGCAGCCAGTGTTGAATCATCAGTATTAACCAGTCGGCAACAGTTAGAGTGAGGACGAAATTTGCCAGTTCGGGGCTCACTTTCAAGTGTGTGAGCGCGAAAATGCTGAGCGACACGCACAAAATGAGAATTATTTTCATGATTATAGCACCTGAATTTTCTTTACTGACACAAATAAATGAAAAATAAAAATATGACTTTGTTTAATCAATGTCAAGGACTTGTTTCAAATGTTTCAATAATGAAAAACAATTTTTGTTGATTTTTTCAATTTTAAAGAATGAAAATATATACTTCTAGTACAAAATGTCTTTAGGCCCAAAATCAAAACCTACAGGGTGATTTTTGGGGTATGTAAATTGAAGAAACCATATTAGCGAATTTTTTAGAACCAATCTAACTACCCCATTGGTTTAAGCACCCCTTCAAATGGATATATACCATTTCTTAAAAAAAAAATATGCATACTCATAAATCTGTGAAAAAGTAAAATTCATATTCTTTTTATGAACTTATTTTTTTAATTAAATAGTCTAGAATAAACTGTCAAAAATAGTACAAATTATCTTATTTTTCAACAATATTGAAATATACTAATAATAATATACTTATACTAATATTTTTAATATTCAAGAATAATTACTGATTTCTTTTCAAATAAAACTACGTTTCATTTAGTTTTTTTTTATTGAAATGTTTGTTCCTAATTAAGTATTAAACAGAAAAAGATTTTCTTTGTTGCTGACTTTCACGATTAATTCTTGGAGTAGGCTTCACAAATATACGATACTCTTTGGGAGGTCTATAGAACGGACATACCAGCGGTCTTATTTGGACGTTGGTGATGTGCTTCAACACTGAAAAATACGAGTATCTTCTGTGACCTTCCTCTAGTTTATTTTTGATTTTTTCTTCCTCAAAAATATTCGACAGAAGTGGAACGACTTTGATCTCTTTCGAGGTATCCTCCGGCACCGCAATCGAGTGTCTCGGCAGTCTGTTGAATTTGCATGTTGATTCCTGAAAAAAAGTTTGTTTATTTCAGTGGTCATCCGGGGTTGGAAATAATTACCTTTAACACTAAATAAAGCGTGGTGTGTAATAATTTGTGTTTGTGGGTAAACAAATAAAACGCCTGTTAAAATAATATCATTTATGTACAATTTCATTATTGACCAGTACCAGAACAAACATAATTATCAATTTTCATTAATTGAGATTCGATATGGCTAAAGGGACTTCAGTTTTGTGCATCGACGTTTTTCGGTGCAGCTTCAGTTTGGGAAACATTGGAATTTTATGCACACCATTTGTTTTTGCCAGGAATTCGTCTACGGGTTGACTAGGTGGCAGCAATTTCTTTTGCACCAACACGGACTTCGCTTCGTTGATGTGTCGGGCGCTTTCTTCCCACCATTTTCGGAATTTCGTGTCGGCAGATTTGGGATCACATCTTTGTTTGTAGCAACGTTCGCAGCAATTTATTTGGCACGGGCCACATATGTGATTTAAGAAGGCGTTTGTGGGCGCGGCGATTCGGTCGATCTAAAATTATTGTGTGAAATGTGTGTGTAAGGATGTGCCATTACATTTGTACTCATACTATTATAGCTATTATATCTTAAATGCATCGAACAATGAAATGTATTTACCTCTCTGCTTTTCAGACGACGTCTGTGTACTTTAGGTTTACGTTCCTCCACCACCTCCTTCTTTTTACTAGATTTTGCCTTGGCTGGCGACGTGTTGCTGCCAAATAGTCCTCGGTTTTCTGCCATTTGAATCATATACTTGTCATCTAATCTAATAATTTCCTAAAAATATCAATATTTAATAAAAATGTCACCAAAAATTCTTCAGATACTTACTTTTCGTTTTATATAAGACAGGAAACATCCACAAGCAGGTGAATTGGCACATTTTGTTTGACTTGGACACAAGTTGGGTAATTCGGGTACATCAAATATATCCGTATCTGGAACCTGAAACAACCGGTTTTAACAAAAATAATTAGATGTGAAGAAAATAAATACATTAACAGTATCTAAAATAGTTTGATCGCCAATTTCAGCTTTCAACAAGTCCGACGATTTTTTTATCAAAGGTATTGCGTCGTCCTGACCTTTTTCATTGTTATTAATTTCCTGAAATAAGTCAATGATTGATAGTCTAGTTTAGAAACATAGTTTATCAACTAACATTTCCTTCTACCAAATTCGGTATAAATAATTTTCCTTGCATAGTTGCGTGGTGAATTTTTGATATTTTGTTTATGTCCCTCAGTGCTCTGTCTACCATCCCTTTATTTTCAGCATCTAGTTCCGAATGAGTTTCGTACAACACGAACTGAATCTAAAATTTTATCACTGATAATTTTATAATCACTATTATATGTTATGTGCAATTTTTATACTTGGGGTCTTGACATCGCAAACCTAAGTGTCTTTCGTTGTTCGTCCAAAATTTGGGCAACCCTTTCTTTCCCTTCTTTACTGTCTTTGGATTCCGTCAGAACTTGTAACATGGTTAAGTCCCCACCTCGACTGCAAACCTGAAAATTGTCAAAGTTACAAGTACAATCGGTTTTACAAATCAAACATTTCAACCAAATCTATTGGATCTGCTACAGCTGAGTAGCTGTTGGGTGGAGTAGCAAAGACTGCCACCACTTCCTCCATGTATTGAGCGTCTGCTCGTGTGTCAATTAATCTCTCCGAAAATATTAGCACGTTATTCATCCCCAATTGTTTGAAATAATTATCGTACTCAATTTTTCTGTTAAATATTTGCTGTTACAATATTGCAGCATTAATTTCGAGTATGTATTTACCTTTGACCAGCGCTAAAAGCCAACAATTTTTTAACTTTTTCATTTTGCGACAACAGAACAGCTAAATAAGCAGTACTCCTCGGCGAATTGACGTGAGTTTGTATTACTGTTCCAGCAAGTTCCAATTCCGATAGCAATTTATCGAAAGTAGCTGGTCCCAGACAAAACGACTTGTCCTGAAATAATCGTTAATTGTTTAAATTACATTTGCGAACGACTTAATTTACTTGAAGAATCAATTCGTGATTTTTGACTAGGTCACTTCTGGACAATTTAGTACGCATCGATGTGTGGAACTCAATAATTTGTGGGCAGTGATTATCGAACTTGAAACCGTTTACAGTAATCAGACTTGAAGGCAAATTTATATCTATTAACCTCAGCTGGAACTCCCTTTCCAGTTTCTCGCACAAATCTTGCCTGTTTCTAAATAAAACATTGATGAAACTAAGCACAAAAAAGTCCCAAACAACTTACTGTACTCTGTTGGTGTTAACCCAACAAGTAACAGGCTTAGTAGTTTCATTATCGATAAGTCTTTCATCTCTCAAATGGTGAGGCAGTAATTCACTCAGAGTTAAGGCGTTATTTTTAATTCTAAGGCGCGCAATTGAAGCAGCCAGCTTCACTCTTTGAGTCCAAAGGGCATTTTCGACAAAGCTCAAGCCTGCGGACTCGAATAGTTTACTTGCGATTGCCTGGACTTTCGTCTCCCTCTTTTTGAACTGTCTGTGATACAGGTCGTACAACAATAACCACACCAATGATTGGATTTCTTCGAGCTGAAATTAGAATTACGTTTGATGTGGTGACACAATTGACAAAAGGCTAATTTACCATCGGAAAAATGGAAAAGAAAGTGACATTGTCTAAGGCTTCACCTAAAACTCTCTTATCTGAAAACAATAAAACCATCAAGATGAACGTATTCAATTTTCTTTACTTTACATCTGAAAACATCGTATATCAATGTGTAAACACGTCTCATTTCTTGCTCGTCCTCGAACTGTGTTCCAATAGGTGGAGTTTGTAGCAGACAACCAGCTTTTGCTATATCACTCACGGTCCAAGTTATCGTTTTCACTTTTATAGGTTTCTTTTTTTTCCTCAGTAGCAATTCTCGTGGTTCGCACGGTGCTATGGTCTTTGGCTTGATGTTCCAGTCGTGCATTTTGATGATTTTTGTGTCTTCCAAGCGTTCAAACATTTTCCTAGAATCATGGAGGTGAAAATGATTGAATCGAATTCACAGAATGGTTTAAGTACAATTTGTTATATAAAAAGTAGTATTTAATACTTAATTTTAGGAACTTGACATTCTAATGATATTTGATGACAGCTACAAGGCGGCAGTTTATACAGAGTGGACACAAAAAAGTTAAAGAAAAATACTAATACTTTGCATCAAATATACACTGAGGGATTTAATTCAGCTAGTAAAATACTCTATAGATGATTGATTGACTTTATTTAACGTTCATTACATATTTACAAAATTATTAACATTTTTTGGACAGTTACATTCGTTTTCTCCGGTCAGTTTACGGAATTGCTTCTCAGTCAGAAACACTGATCGAAAGCTAATATCGTGCCACCGAAGTTTCCTTTTTATGTAAAAAATGGTTGGGTAAGCCATATTAGAAACAGGACTGTTGTTCCCATAAACTTGTCCTTTATACTTCCTCATCTTACGCGTGAATGAAACCTTAGCATTAAGCAAGTTGTTGTGGTTCACTAAGATGTCATTTCGGAACACCCGTGATGTTATTGTGTGGTTGTGGAATTGGACGATGAAGATGTTTCGATTTATGCATCCAATAATCGAGCCGAATCGATAATAGCCGTCTGGTGCTAGAGCAAGGACGAATTTCAGGATGGGTTTGATGGAATGATCGAATCTCCCCATGGTCGATATCGATTTCGCGATAGCATCGCACTTGAGCAACGACACCAACGGTCTCAATAACGTTTCCACTAACTGCTCATCTTGCTGCACCGTTTCTGAAACTGAAATTTGGTTGTGGTCCATAGGATTAAACTATGGTACGGATTTTGTAGTTAACGTCAAATTATTTGACGGCTGATTTGTTCGGGTGGTTTTTCAGGGAAACAAAAAACAAACACCAACTTGGTTTTGACCTTTTAAGGGCTGAAAACCGGGAGTACAATGCGCGTGGGAAGTTCAATGTCGAGGGGTTAATTGAATTGAGGTTTGTATGTTGAAAATATTAGTAGCGACAAAAGGTTCAATTCAATGGGTTTCAAGCCTGTTTAACTTAGCTTCGTTATTATTAGAATCTCAATCCATAAATTGTGTACTTACATGTCGAACTTTCTGTACTTTTGGACTAATTTGTGATAAATATTAGACCTCCATTCTTCATCACTAGGGAATGTTAAGTCACACAAAACGTAGGGTTTTGAAGAACACATTTTTCACTCACATAAACAATATTAGATAATTCAATGCAGTGAATTACAACATTCTATAACGTGAACGAAATTGCTTTAGGAAAGTTTAGCAATTATGTATCATGTATTTGAAATATTAAATTGTTGTGCATTTTATGAATTTGTATCTGGTAGTGGTTTTAAGTAATGGCTTGAATTCAAGTTTTGAACGTTCATGTAATAAGTTTTGCACGTAATAATCGCATGATGGGTGTTTAGGAACTGGCATGAAATGTGTAAATAATAAATAAACTAGAATCCGATTATATTTCAATTACAGTTGAATTAAATAGTTTTTTTAAACTATATTTGGTTACTTAATTTTTTAGAGGATCACCAAAACTTAATATTTTTTTTAATTTTTTAAGGGTTTGTGTATTTTAAAATCTAATTGTTTAGAATTTTTAAAATATTTTAGAATATTCCTGTTTGAATAATATTTTTAGTAATTTTGATGTTTGCTTATTTTTTTTAATTTAGTTAAAACGAAACATCTTTGGAGTTTTATTCTTTAATGAAGTATTTACCTTTTATGTTTACAAAATTATAGCAATTTTATTGAAGAACGATCTGTGTCGATTCAGTCGATTTTTTACCTGAGGTTTTTTGCTTATTATAATTTAATAATGGATTGTGCTCAAACTGTATTATTCACTATAAGCAAAAATATAATTCAGTCTTTTCCAAACGGAGAGAAATAAGTAGAGAAAGTTTTTAACTAAATAAATCAGTAGTTTCCTGTATTAATAAAAAATAGAGAAACTGGCCTTTAAATGAATAATTTTGAATGATAAAAAACAATCCATTCTTATCGTTACCCTAAAACTTAAATTAAAACGAACCTAGAAGAAATGGGACTTGCTGAAATTTAGTTTAGGGACTGTAAAATGAAAGTTAGTGGATGGGGGTTTGTTTGGCTAGAGAACTACTAAAACTGTGAAGGCCCAATTTCGATTTACTCAGGATCAAGTGGTAGATACGAAAAATATTCAGCCAATTTGAAAAACATGAAAGAATTGATAAGTCAAAAAACATTCCATTCTTATCGTCAACTCAAATTATAGCTAATCTGAGTGAAATGGGCTAAAATTTAGTTTAAGTATTGTGAGAAAAAGGTTAGCTGAATAATATTTTTAGTAATTTTCATGATGTTTGCTTAAAAATTTGTAATTCAGTTTTTAGTTAAAATGAAAAATCTTTGGAGTTTTATTCTTTAATGAACTATTTACATTTTATTTTTACAAAATTATAGCAATACTTTATAGTATTTGAAAGATCTGTGTCGATTCAGTCGATTTTTTACCAGAGGTCTTATTATAATTATTTAATAAATGGTTTGTGGTCAAACTGTATTATTCACTATAAGAAAAATATAATTCACTCTTTTCCAAACATAGAGAAACAAGTAGAGAATGTTTACAACTAAATAAATCAGTAGTTTCCTGTATTAATAAAAAAATAGAGAAACTGGGTATGGGGTGGATACAAAAATATTCGTTCGAAAAACTTCTATAAATAAATCTTTAAATGAATAATTTGGAATGTTAAAAAACAATCCAATCTTATCGTTACTCTAAAACTTAAATTAAAATCAACCTACAAGAAATGGGACTTGCTCAAAATTTAGTTTAGGGACTGTAAGATTGGCTAGAGAACTACTAAAAATGTTAAGGCCCAATTTCGATCTGCTCAGGATCAAGTGGTAGTATTTGGTAATAGGTAATATTCAATCAACTTAAAAAACTTGAAAGAATCAATAAGTGGATAATTCTAATGTCAAAAAACAATCCATTCTTATCGTCAACTAAAATTATAGCTAATCTGAGGAAATGGAACTCTACTAGGAATGTGAAGGCCCTAATTCGATTTGATCAGGATCACTTTAACTGGGCCTCAGAACAGAGGTGATGGGTAGTTTTTAGACCACATTTAATTTATTTATGGAGGTTTAGCTTACATGTCCTACAAGGACAAAACTACACAAAACGTTTGTTATATCCCCTGTGAAATTGTGATGGTTTAATTATGATATGCTTTAGGGATATATTAAACAATATTTTGCTTTCATATATTGGAGAAACAATACCCTTAATAACCAAATTCGACATAAACGAACTCTTCACAAGAACTCAAGAAGCTTAGAGGAATATAGGCATGTAATATATTCGAAAATTGATTGAGTCTATGCCTTGGAGATTGGGTGAAAGTATTAATGTTATACTAAACGTTCCTCGTTTCAAAGTCATTAAAAATTGCTTTCAAAATTAAAGCCCAGCTCATTTCATCCTTCAAAATAAATGTCTCATTTTATAGAATGAGAAAATAGTGGTTTTTATATTAGTGTATAAAACAACATTAGTAAATTAATATTGTTTTAACAGTTGACATAAAATAAAATAGTTATGGTCGCATATATTTTAGTAGTTTTTAGGGTTCGAGAGCAATTTTGCGCACTTACTCATCACAGTTATCCATTAGTCTTTGTTTCTCGACAAGTTTGTAATAAATTTTCGTTTTCCACTCATCGTCACTGGGCAAAACAACATCGAAAAACTCCCCGTCAACATCGTTCAACTCACATTCGGCCATCATGTTCTTCATGATGTCAGGCAACGCTTCGAATACATTACCTTCTCCAAGAGCATTCAGACTAACCCAGAGTTGGTGATCGGCCGTGGCTGTTTCCTCCATCTTGCGTTTTAATATTTTCCCTGGAAGTCATATATAATTAAATATCATAAATATATTGCCGAAATAATATAAGAACTTCGGTGCTGAACACGCGATATCAATAAAATTGTTGTCATTAGTCAATATATTGGCTGAACTTGAACTTATTTTCTCCATAAATTTTCGATAATTGTGACGGATGACATGATCGGAACTGGAAAATTGCTACGCCAAGACATTTTTAAAGCTCAAGGGTTGCACTAACTAGGTCAACGCATCTGATACCGTTTAATAAGTCTTTTAATAGTTTTTTTGGCTGCGCCAGTTTCAAAGTTTATTTACAAATTACGTTACAATCATGTGAAAATAATAATAATAATGCAGATTATATGATATAAATCACCACTAATGAAAAAATCTATACCTTTATTGACATGAAAAGTTGTTAAACTACATTTTTTTAACACCGGACATTAAAACCTAATTAAAAGCGTAGTTAACTTAAGTATAATAAATTTGAAAGCTATTTCTAAAACAGGGTTAATTATATATCTATTGTTTAGATTTTTGAACGCCACAAATCGATATATTAATTTTCCTTTAACGCTTTTCACTCCAGACACACAATTTGATTCTAGATTAGCTAATTAACCGTAAATATCATTCAGTCGAAATTAAACGTTGAAGGTTGCGAATCGCGAGCGTTTTCCATCAGAAGACGTGCTTTATTAAAACTATCCATCAAAGGTTTAATTGAAAGAAGCCGATCCAAAAATTGTATCGAATCAATAGTTTTACTGGGTCTATAAGCTACGAATATATCTATACATGTGTGCCCTTCCCCAATATATAAAAAATTAGTGAGATCATGTCACGAGACCATAAATAACGTTTGGCGATGGTTGAAAAAATAAACTGATATGCATTTTTGTAGCTTCGAACTATAAGGGTAATAAATTCGGAGTGAATCGATACGAATTGTATCGAAGACGTTTATGCGGGCGATATGTCATCGGAGGAATGGATTTATCGATACTATAATTCAACTCAAGCCATAAATTTATTGACTATTGTGCGAGTATTTAAGATGTAATTAGTAATATACTTGCTTCCGACCTAAATTCTTGTTTGATACAATCGGGTAATATATTAAATGGAATTGCACTTGTGTTGTATAAGATGATTTATATGAAAGATTTTGTTAATAATAAAGTTGATATTAAAATAAAAATAATTATCAATAATATAGGAAAAAAATATTCGCAATTTGTAACGTCACAAAATGTAAAATAAAATAAAAACATGGTTAAATATTAGAAAAAAATTAAATGGGTAATTAATAATATTTAACATATTAACAATTTTTTCCAATAAAATAAAAAAATGGGCGTGAATATGAAGCACGAAGTAATTCAAAAGCTGAAAATTATTCATGTAAATCCTCCTCTTTAAAAAGGGAGCAATGATGAAGCGACAGCATAATTAATAACCCAGCAAACATTTTTATTTAACATATTTTTTGATCATACTGAAGCACTGCGATCACGCGATTCAGCGAAATCTAATAAAATAAATTTTAATGACGGCATGCAATGCTTATACTGCCACGTTTTACTACAATTCGAATTGTACTCACCTGCGAAAAAATTGAGGTGATTGTCGTCGTGGTGTTGCAGGCGGAATAGTTCTTATTTTGTGCGAAGGTGTTACGATGAGCACCGGCACAAGATAGGAGTGGATCTGGTCGAAACCTCGACACCTGTTACCGTTGCCGCCTCCAATCACGCAACACCGCACTTTACTTACACTTCACGTTATACTTAAGGTCAGTGTGTCACTGGGGAGCTTTAATCAACCCCTAAACGTTCAACTCAACTTTTTTATATTAAAACGTGTTTAGTACATTAATTAATCTTTTGTTTTTTTTTTGTTCGTTCTGAACCTAATTGGATTTAATCAATTTAAAGTACCAGAAAATATCTATTCAATCGCCAATAAATTTAACATCTAATTTCTGAAATTGATTTATGTGAGCCGAAAATTGTAGACACGAAAGTGTTATTTTAAAAATAGGTCACCAAAAGCGTGACAATTCCGATAATTTCACAATTTGACGGGAATATTAACCGAGTTAACCACACGGACGGATCTATTATAAAACGTTATTAAATTTTGATAAAAAATTTATGCGGCGTAAAAGCGTGACAAGTTCAAAACCAGTAAAACGTCTTATCACCGGTAAACTGTAAATGGTTCTCACGAAATATTAATGAATTATGAATCACTGAAGGCTCGTATAACATTTATAACAAAAATAAAATTAAACGAAATAAATATTAAGTTTTTATTGTAATATTCATCATACTATAAAACATTTTTTCTTAGTAACATCATAAGATTTTACACTGTTTAACAAAATGCACAACATTTCAATCTATATCATTGGGAAGATTTAGAGCTAAAAATTCTTCCTTCCTCTTCAAATATTCGTTGAACCTCAACGCACCGTAACTGCAAAAAATTTGGTCATAAATAACTGACATTGTTTAAAATGTGCACACTTACTCCATGAAATCAAAATCGATATCAGAATGTTCGGCCTGCAACAACGACCAGATGCCCCAAAAAACGTGGGCCATGAGTGCAAATTGGTTCACTTGCACATAAAGTCTATCGACCTCTGAAATTGAAGGTACTCGATTATTGTATTCTTTGAGGTAGGTTGTTAGCCAATCATACTGTAGTTCTTTATTCGGGTATTTTGAGTAATCGACCTCATCAACTCCTACAATAAATACAAATATCTTTAATAATCATTATAAAAATTTTTAATTTACTAAGTGACGAAGTAGAAAGAATAATAAAGATAACAATTTTTGTATATCGTATCAGCCACAATCAGTTTTTTATTTACTTATGACAAAGGTATAACTATCTACATATAGAGCATCTCAATAAATTATTAGTTACGATATGTAATAATTATGAAAAATAAATTTATTATGATTAAAATAATTACCTGCGAACTCAGCAAAGTGATTGGCAATATCAAAAGCTTGATAATTTGGTGCAGCATATTCAAAATCTATAAAATTGACAGTGCCTTTCTCCTCTGTATAAATTACATTTCCTAGAAGCAAATCGTTGTGAGCAAAAACTACTGGACTTTGGAGTTTTCCCAAAACCTCTTTCAAATACTGTACTTCCTCTGAGATTCTTTTTTTGGACATGATTGTTTCTTCAAATCTAAAAGACAAAAATATTCTGTTACAAACTTTTACAGTAGTGGTCATTTTTATAGCAACTCTTTAAAATGATAATTATTATGGACATAACTGTTTAATTTAACATCTTGTTGTACATTTATTTTTCTGAATTGGACAAATATAGCAACTTCAATTTTGAGAGGAATTTTTATTAACTAAAAATTTACGAATATATGGCATGCCAATATTATAATCATTTTATATAATTTTTAAGTTGGTGTCTGAAGTTTAGATTGTCAAGGTAAAACATTGATAGTCTGATCTTTTAACCAATTCATCACAATTTAGTATTTGTGTTTGGGGTTGTTATCATGTTACCTTCCATATGTGGAAATGTTGTTTAACATATCTCTGTACATAAATTAGTCCCTGTGTCCTTCTTTACAATAAAGGAGATTTACTCCAGAAAAAAAAAAACATTTCCATGCCATAATTTAATTACTACCCTGTTTCACTGTTGATATAACAAACGTTTTGTGTATTTTTTCCCTTATAGTAAGTCACTACTGTAAGCTCATCACTAAAAACTACCATTACCATTATGTGATGGTGTTTTTAGTGACGATATAAAGTGATCTTGAGCAAATTGAAATAGGGCCTCCACATTCTTAATAGAGACCAGGGTTTTCTTTACAGGTCTCTAGCCAAACACACCCCGTCCCTCTACAGTCCTTAAACTAAATTTTAGCAAAGTCCATATCTTTCAGATTGGCTATAATTTGTATTAACGATAAGAATGGATTGTTTTTTGACATTAAAATTTTTCACTTATTTTTCAAACTGGTTGAATATTTTTCGTATCTACCACTTGCCCCGTTTATCTAATTTTTTTATTAACACAGAAAATGATTGACTTATCTAGCTGTAAACCTTGAACAATGTCTATTTGTTTCTCTTGGTCTTGGCAAGACTGAATTATATATATTTTTTTAGAATACATGGTACAGTTTGGCTAGGACCACTAATAAATAATCGATTTAATCTACAAAGATCATTAAAATACTACAATGTAAAAGCTGCTATAATTTTGTCCAACAAAAAATAAAAAATGTACGCAGTACCATCTGCATAATATTTGTTACAATGATTATATTATACATTGTAAACAGCGTCATTTAAATTATGACTCGTGTAATGTAAGTTAGCTGTAACTACAGACGTAAAATCAATGCAATTTAAACGCTAACGAAACAATTATTGTTTCACTTATGTTTAACCTTGCCAATCCTCGCGATAACAATCAATAATATCTTACTTTTTGTGTTTATTTGCATCTGAAAATATTTCTGGAACCAGATCCAGGAACGATTGAGTCTTGGTCCACAAACTGGGTCGATTTATTGTCTCTTCAGGAATTTGTACTCTATGTAAATTGGCCATGCGTTTTGCCACTAATCTGTAGATTACTGGATCTGTTACCGTGTGTGGTTTTAACGTGCTGCCGGGAATGAATTTGTAAGCTAACCCATTATCGAACGTTGCGTAGAGTTCCGGGGCCAGACCAACTTTGTTAAGTAAAATTATGTTCCTAAAAAATAAAATTGGATTAACTTGTGTGTTTTCAGAAACGGATATTATAACATTCTTGGCCTCAATAAGTGATTTATTGGTTTCAGTGCGTTATCATATCATTATGATAATATAATATGATTGTTGTGACCTCACACACAAATCATACACATCCTCATTTGTTAATATTAACAAGACAAATCGTTTACAAATGTTTTTGAATTGAAAATGTGTGAAATACTTACAGTTGATTAATTTATTTTGCAACAGTACATTGATCTTTGTAACCTTCGATAATTCACTTACCGACTTTCAGCCTTTCTGTCTATCAAAAGATCTGTTTTATTGCCGTAAACCCTTATTAGAACTGTGTCTTCATCTGATGCGTCCTTCAGTTTACATCCCACCAATTTGTTGGTCAGACCGTCTGTCAACAACTAATTTATATCATTTTCCACGGGCTTCCATTCAATGATCTGTACACAAGAAAAACAACATTAATAAGTCAATATAATACGCAAGTTATATCCAGTCATAAAATTTGTGATTGTTGTTCTTGTTTACAGATAATTTTAGTCAGTATATGCATTTTTAAAGAAAAATTGTATTTGACCGCTTGCAATTAATTATCTTTATTTATTATATGTTTGGACAGATTAAACAATAATAATTAAGCAAGATTAAATAATAAAATTGTACTATATTAATAAAAATATTCCATCAATGGAACATGATAATTATTCCATGAAATATTTCCCTAATAATAAAACTAATCTGGTCGTTTAGACAATGTGCAAAATAAAATAAGCACACTTTCCAAATTAATCTTCATCAAACATAAATTAAAAAAAAATTGTTTAAATTAAAATTGACTGTTAAACATAAATAAATGGCTCAGGTAATTATTATTGTGGTTGATTACGTAAACAGAAAATTGGAAATAATTAAACATTAAACATCTCACAAACAAAAATGTTCATGATAAAATTCACATTAGTTCGAAAATTATTAAAATAAATTATTAAAATAAATAAATAACCATAACCAATTTGATAAATCTTACCTTAAATTTAATATCACATTTTTTCCACTGCGGCCTCAAAACTTGCAGAATCTCCCCGGCCCCCTGTTCGATTTCATCCCCATCAACGGTTATGCTAACGTGCGGAACACAGTCCATGTTGTACGTGTTCGCCTCGTTCAAAGTTTCGACACGACTGTTTCGCTGTTTACAATTTACATGCAACAGATAAGGCGTTCAATTTGTTTGAATGGACGGTGCGGATGTAGACACATTTCTCCAATGCGGGACTGATACGGGCCTCCGATCCTGACCTGGAAATGGGGGAGAATTTTTATTTATCGAGCGGGTTTGCTCGAACTGGTTTCAACGGTGGTTGAATATTTTTTTTAATAAAAGGACGTGTCGAAATACAGCTATCAAGTATTTTTATCTCGTACAATTCTTGTGAAATTGTTTAAGATAATCTCGTAGTGAATCATTGTTGTAAGATTTGTAGATATTAAAAATTGAGTCGTCCCTTGTAAGTGGTTTTGTTTTAACTCATTTGACTACACGTGAGATGGTTATTTAAATGCTAACCTCCGACGTAAAAACACACAATCAACGAATTTCAACTTGTGGAACATTAAAAAGTCATTGTTACTTCCATTTTTCTGCCACACATACTCACTTCATAGTTCGATAGGTTCTACAACAATAAATACAAAGGAAAAAAATGAAACCTTGGACACTCACTTTCGTTCACGTTATACTACGAAAATGCGGTATATTCCATAGAAGTTCTATAAATAGATTTTTATTTGACTCCATTCATAATACAGTTGGCGGATTTTGCCTATAAATTCCGTCGACAGAAATATTTCGATCTATGAAAATCTCAGCCCGGTATCAAACACGTGCTAACAACAACTGTTCTACTGAATCCTTCTAATATTTATAAAAAACGTATTTTTACAATGTGGAGAAGACATCTGAGGTTTTATCAGCTTTGGAGGAAAGCTAGGGCGCAAGTGGAAATCGTATTGATTATAATCGCAACCTTGGAAAACTGGGTTAAGTTTAAGATGAAACATGTGATTCATCAGCACTGGATCTAAAAATCTTATTGACTTTTTGGCTATTTCCTACCCACCAAATTTTTCCACATGCACATGGTTTATTATTAATGTTATCATAAAAATAAAATTTCAAGCAAAATATATATATATAATGTACTGTAGTGACCAGAAAAATAGCACATATACTATCTTAATGTTATTTAAGAAAGGTACACCTTTAAAAAATTACACTAAATTCTTCTATTATTATTCATTTGCACCTAAATCAAAATCTTTCCACTTAAATTAAATATTAAACAAAATAAATGCTAAATGTGATTTGTTAAATAATTTATATATAACATATAAAATTTTGTTGGGTAACCTTTGTTCGTTATAACCACCTGTAAACGTAAGGCAAAGATTGAACAAAATATAGGCAATATAAGTAGTCGGAATTATGTTTCATTACTCTTCAATAGTAACCACAATGCATCATTTTAGATGCTTTTTTGTGTTTTAATAGTGGTTACATGTGGTTTCACGAGTTTTCAATTGTACTCAGATCTGGACCTTATGCTAGCCAATCGAAAATCTCAATATTATTATTTTTAAACCAATTTTGTACAACTTTTGACGCATGCTTCGTATTCTTATCATGCATAAACATCCACATAACTGGTAAATTATTGTTAGCAAATGGTTCCATTACATCTCTTTGGATGTATCTATAAAAGAAACGGCCCATTTAGCTTATAACTTTTTGTAATGGTCTTATATTATATCAAGGAAAGGAATACCAAACCAAAATTTGTCCTCCGCCCTGTTTCAAAGTTTTATTAGTGTATCTGGGATCCAATCCAGTGATGGATTCATCTCTTCAAAGTACCCTTCGCCTAAATTCTGGAAAATAATTAATAAATATTTTTTGTTATCAATCCTTTCTTTACTGAAATATATCATTGCATGTTTTGTTCATTGAGGCGAAGTCTGATTGTTCTACTAAATACATTGACTTTGAATGATTCATTTACTGATTTTTCTAATTTTTCAGTCAATAAAAGGCGTTTTTCTTATTGTATTTTCAATTGAGTGTGTTGTTTCATATTTTAAATCAATTTATCGCAGGCATCTTAAGTTTTTAAAGATATCAGCAATATTTAAACATTATTTCATATTAATTAATTTCTCTTCTCTGGAGAGCAATATTTCTTTTTCTCACTGAAGATTATATATAAATCCTATTAAGAATAAATTCTTATTATTATGAGTATTGTTAAATAGTGATACAAAACGTAAATACTATTCTGTGGCCACCACTATATATTAGACGAATTATATTTAAAATACTTTAATGAACAGGCTAATTATATTTAGCTTTAACGAAGCTAAATTAACTGTGAACCTTAACTTTCACTCTTCATTTATTTCTGAGACGATCCCTCTGTTTAATAATTTAAATATTTGTAAAATTTTGTCTAAAGTTACTTAAGCTTTAAATCGTTGAAAACTTAAAATCGACAAAACTAACTTATATTCACAATTTGCAATTCAAATAATATGAATTTAAAAATATATATTTAATATTTATGACTTGTTACTAGATAAAATTTACATTATTTTTTATCTAATAAGAAAAAATAAAATATTAAAAGTAAAGGTAAAAAAGTAGTAAATATTTCGTTCATATTATAAATGCTTACCTTAAATTTAAATATAATCTCTCATATAAATTCCCTTCGAAAATGTTTTAAACTCGATTCACTTAATTAATTACCTGGGGTATTTAAATCAACTACATAATTATAATTTTCCGTTTTGCATCAGTATATTTTTCCAAGTTCTCACAAAATAATCACACTCTTATCTGTGTAAAATCAACCATGTTCAGTACGCAACCTTGATTTGTTGTTCTAATAGTAGATAAATACTTACATAAATATTCAAATTTTATTTGCACTGTACACAATAGACTTTTAACTTTAATTTTCTTGCTATTAAACAATTTTCGCTACATTGGATAAACACGTATAATTTACTCGTTTCAAATCTCAGTTCAAGTTAACTCTGTCCAAGTTGCCTATAGTCTATTCGTTTATTTTATTTATTAAAAATTGGATGTGAAACAGATGGGTAGCCTTTGATGTTGGATAGAGTTGACTTAAATGAATAATTTAATTTGGGTTCCCAACATAATATTTTTAAAATGTAGTTCTATAGTTTGTAGAGATAATGTGGAGAACAAGGTACAAAATAAACAGTTTTAACATTAACAAAATATGTTGTATTCTCATAAAGACAAAAATCATATTAGCCGTATATTTCGAACTACATACTGACTTTTGAAAAATCTACAGTATTTTAATTAACTTGACATAGGCAATAGGCCATGTTGGCAAAAATCGATATTACACACTATAAATCAATGAAAAACCAAAAACAAAAAAAAAAAAAGATCTAATTTTGTACACAAACAACGAAATTTGAATAACGAAAGCAAAACAAAGAAAACACAATGCAGACAGACAGAAAAGAAAACAAAATTGATAAAACAGAAATTGTAATGGAATGTACAAATTATTTATTTTAACAGAATTTTGCTGTTCCCTCTTACAACAGAACCTTTCTACAATATGTAATAATACTCTACAACAATTGGGGAGTTGCACCTGTTCGCAATAGTTACATCGCAAATGAATGAATTGAATCGTCGGGCACACGTGAACGTGTTAACAGTTTAACAGGCAGTCAAGGAAAGACGCTAAGTCGAAATCGGAACAGACATCGACAGACGCAACTCCCGGTACAAGCCTTAAGTGTGCTGCATACATGATTGTTAAATTATGTCTAATTCAAATAAAAAGGAGGAATACTATAACATTCTTATGATACGTATTTAGAACTCAGCTGCAGATATCAGAGCCTTACATATAGACAGGGGTTATAGACAGTTTGGCCTGCAGCGGAGTTCTCTATCAAAGCTAGACTACAGAGAAGGCTAACACGTAGAACTGTTGACACCAAACCATCAATACATATATGTTGTCATATTTACAACAATGCGACTTGATTTTTCTCAACTTATATTAACGAGAAATCATTGTCGGGGGATAATTTATATGGAAGGGTTACATTATGTTTAAGAACATAGCACAATGTTTTAGTTTGTTTGTTTCTTGCGACTAACACATACACAATAGTGAATGACGTGAGCAACATTAACTGTAACATATGACAATGGGAACATAAAAATTAAATTATTCTGTAGTGATATGTCGAATGAATAAATTCGGAAATTACAAAATAAAACCTTAATTACTAACAGCTGTGGATGATTAAAATAGACATAATAAAAATTTTGTGAAATTAAAGATAATTGTGCTACTGTTTGTAACTTTATTAAATATTTTTGGGCTTAAATACAGCCTGATAATAGGTAGATGAAATAAAGTAACCTATGAACTACAAATAACTATACAATTAATTTATTAAGAAGTAATCCTTCATGAAAATGACGGCATGCGTTAAAACCTGCTAAAATTATTTACAATGATAGCACCCGTATTGAGCAGAATACAAGTCCCATCATAATTAAATATTTACACCACATTTTCCACCAGTCACTTTCACTATGGCTTACAATTTTTTACAATCATTTTTTACATTTAAACATTAAAACAAAATGATCGGGGGGAGTTTGTTGATCCGCTCAAACACGGACGTAAAACGGGGCGGGAGCGCGGGGGGATTTGGGGGATGAACTTAATTCTTAGTGTAGAGGTAGATGGCCACGATCAGACCGTATAGACCCAATACTTCGGCGAAAATGAGGATCAGGATCATACCGACGAAGAGACGGGGCTGTTGTGCTGTACCTCTCACGCCCGCATCTCCCACGATGCCGATTGCGAAGCCGGCCGCCAATCCTGAGAATCCTACAGCGAGACCAGCTCCCAAATGCACGAATCCGCTGCAAATTTTCACACACGTTTTTGTTAATATCATATACATCTATCACGTTTATTTATTTTTGTTTTTGCCCCTCAAATCGGTACAAGTTCATAATAATTTGAATAACATTTAGTTTTGTTAATGTGCTTGTAATTCAAATTGCTTTCCAGATTTGTAACAAATTGCAAACAATTCTCTTTAATATTTACTAACATTAAAAAGGTAATTAATAATATAATAATGGACATTCATTAAAACCTTGTATGAATAACTGTGCCATTAAAATCGATAATAGAAACTATGTTTTTGAGCAATTATATGTTTTTCATATAAAATAGAATAATAAATATATGAGTCATTCATTCATTAGCATAGAAATATTACAACCTATAATTTTTACATTTTTGCCTAATCGGATTCTACACTCAATAAACTACTGTTACATTATTTTTAAAACGTGTGAAGATACGACCACGAACATAAATAATAAATTTATAATAAATAATAATTTACTCAAAAACACACAGGTAAAAGTAACTATTTCTACAGTAAAATTTGAAAATTTTATTGATTTTCTTATTTTATTTATCATTTAGAACAGAACTATTCCATATTCCTAAATATTTGTAAAGGAATCCTCTAAATAATCAAGTACTGAAAGGATTCTTTTCTATGACTCACAATTCTTCAAAAATAGGAGAAGCATTAATTGTAGGTTGCTTCTATACAAACAAATACTGAAAAGATTTTATTGGTCACTTTTCTATGATTTTAAATCTCAAAAATAGAAAAAAAATTATTCTGGGTTCCAAATATTCTTAAAACGATCCTCTATAAAAGCAAATACTGAACAGATTTAAATAGTCATTTTTCTGTTTTATAATCCTTCAAAAAGAAAAAGCAAAAATTAATTCTGGGTCCTAAATATTTGTAAAAGAATCTTCTGTTCAATCAAGTATAGAAAAGATTTTATTAGTCACTTTTCTGTAATTTTAATCCTTCAAAAATAGAAGAGAAAAATTTATTCTGTATTCTAAATATTCGTAAAAGAATGCTCTATGCAAGCAAGTACTGAAAATATTTTATTGGTCATTTTTCTATGGGTTTCAAACCTTCATAAGTTCAAATATTATTAAAAGGATCCTCTACACAATCTAATAGTGAAAAACTTCTATTAGTCATTTTTCAATGAGATTTTAATCCTTCAAAAATAGAAGAGAAAAATTAATTCTGGATTCCAAATATTGGTAACAGGAACCTCTCTACAATTAAATATTGAAAAGATTTTAATTGTCATTTTTCTGTAATTTGTAATCACTGGAAAATAAAAAACAAAAATTTACTCTGGGTTCCAAATATTAATAAAAGGATCCTCTATACAAGCAAGTATTGAAAAGATTTTAATGGTCATATTTCTGTGATTTTTAATACTTCAAAAATAATTCTGAGTTCCAAATATTTCTGAAAGAAACCTGAATACA
Organism: Aethina tumida; assembly: GCF_024364675.1. NCBI lineage: Eukaryota > Metazoa > Arthropoda > Insecta > Coleoptera > Nitidulidae > Aethina > Aethina tumida. Next base: position 12,125,138 of record NC_065437.1, on the reverse strand, counting down.
ATTAAGTACTGAAAATATTTTATTGACCATTTTTGTACGATTCGTAATGCCTCAAAAATAGAAGACAAAAATTAATTTTGGGTTCCAAATATTGGTAAAAGAATCCTCTATTTAATCAAGTAGTGAAAGGATTCTCTTCAAAAATAGAAAGGAAAAATTAACTTTCTATATTAAAGTACTCATCATCACAATATCAGTTATGACGTCGTAGGTTTGCCTATCTTTGTTCGTCGATAAAAAACGGGAAATTTCCATGAATAATACTATTTCTACAGATTGAAAGTTCTTTAACTTACACCAATTTAATATTTATGCAAATTGGTGGATATTTCAAAAAAGGAGGTAAACCTAAAAAAGTATAAAATTTCTGCGAAAATCTAGTGTTAAAAATTGAACTGTGCCTACAGATAAATACAGATTATTGACAACATTGTCAATTTGCCTGTACCTCAATTTACACACAAAAACAGCTTTTTCTGCTAAAATAATTTTTGTAGGAATAGACAAATTACATTGTTTCAGATATGGTTTCCGCTGCGCCGACAAAACTCATGGTCATCCAATTAGCAACGTGGAATAGACGTCGATTATCTGTCACACAATTAAACTTTATCTAATAATAATGTCGCCGAAACAGATCTTAATTGCTGGTTAATTCAACACTCAAACTCAAAACAGATTAGTACAAAACTGATAAAGGCGAATATTTATAATTCGGAGGACATCCCCGCGATAAAATTGAACGTTAGTCACGCCGTTATCAACTTGTGAACGACGATGGGCCACGACGGCGGACTCACTTGTACAGGGAATAGTCACTGGGTCCTTTAAGACTTCCGGCGATCAGTACGGCTATGACCAGACCGTAAATGGCGATGATACCAGCCATGACAACGGGAATGATGGACTTCATGATCAGTTCGGGCCTCATCACGGACATGGCGGCAATACCTGTGCCGGATTTTGCCGTTCCATAGGCGGCACCCAGCGCTGAAAAAATGATGCACACATTAATTATTTGATTATTTACATACACAAATATTAACTGGGCTCAAATGTATTTATCAAATTAAACGCTTGAGAATATCAAGAGTCGATATTACAGTAAATCAAAAATTGTGTGAGTGTGTGTGTATTTTAAAATTACAGACGGTCGATTTAACGCAGACCATGTTTGTTTATATCGACATAATTACGAGGAGTGTTTATTTTTCTAGCCACCGAAATATTTGCTCGCAAACGATCAAAGTTGTGGAGAGCATGTAGCAACTAGGGCTCGATCGTTAAAGCAAAGGGGTCATCGCCAAACACATTTTTTTTTAAATTTTACTACCATTTTCTGTTAGTCACGAAATACATAAAATTTATTTTTTTTTAGCGAATAAATTTCTACGTTTTACCCTTTCAAGTTGTTCAATATTTGATTTTTATTATTTTCATTATTTTGTACGAATATCTTACTTTACATATTTCATATTTAATTATATTTTCATTTTTTAAAAAATTTCTAGTACAAAAACAAATATAAATTTTAGAATTTTAATGTCTAAATTTTACCTTTCCAAGTTGTTATATCCAATATATTGAAACAATTATAAACAATTAAATGCTTTTATCATAATTGTTATATTTTTCGTTAATTTAAGACTTTTTGATCATTTGATTTTGACAATATTCATTATTTTATAAGGTCACATTACTTTACATATTCCTTATTTAATTATACTCTTGATGTTGGTCAATTTTATTAAATTTAACTTTTTTACAGCATATTTTCATTATCAATTATTTTTTCTTAGAAATTTAATACTATAAAATACTTGTTTATGATTGTTTCAATTTTTAAAAAAATTCTAGTACAAAAACAAATAAAATTTTTAGAATTTAAAGTTAGTTTAAGTATGATTCAATGTCTAAATTTTACCTTTTCAAGTTGTTATATCCAATATATTGAAACAATTATTAATAATTAAATGTCTTTCTCATGATTTTTATATTTTTCTTTAATTTAAGACTTTTTGGACATTTTATTTTGACAATATTCATTATTTTATAAGAACTCATTACTTTTCATATTTTTTATTTAATTATACACTTGATATTGATCAATTTTATTAAATTTAACTTTTTAAAGCATATTTTCATTGTTAATTATTTTTTTAGAAATTTAAGTTTATAAAATACTTGTTTATGATTGTTTCAATTTTTAAAAAAATTCTATTACAAAAACAAATAAAATTTTTAGAATGTAAAGTTACTTTAAGTGTGATTCAATGTCTAAATTTATCTTCACAAGTTGTTATACCCAATATATTGAAACAATTAATAATTAAATGCCTTTCCCATGATTTTTATGTTTTTCACTAATTTAAGACTTTTTAATCATTTGATTCTTAGAATTTTTATTATTTTATATATTTCTACAGCATATTTTCATTGCCATTAATTTTCATAGAAATAGAATAGAAAATACTTTATAATTGTTTCATTTTTAAAGAATTTGTAGTACAAAAACAAACAAAAAAATTAGATTTTTAAGTTAGTTTAAGTGTGATTCAGTTTCTAAATTTTACCTTTTCAAGTTGAACATATCCAATATATTAAAACAATCATTAATAATTATATTTCTTTTTGATTTATGTTAATATTTTTAGTTCTTTTAATTTACTATCTAGCTTTTAATTTAAAAATTCTGATGTGAAAACAAACATAAATTTTAAATCATTTTATGCACTTAAAATCTTCTAGAACAAAGCTTAAAAACTGTGTTGTAAATCTATACGATTTAAAAACGTTGAATCAGTTAAGCAAAAAACTAATACGACAAAAACCCCGTGCTGCCATTACCAACAAATTTATAAATATTGCAATGAATACAGAATAAAAGTGGTTTGACGCGATTCCCACTGCGTGCCGTCCAATGTCGGCGGAATTCCCCCTTGCCTCCAATCACATGATTCACACACCAAGTCTGACATTGGCGATTACCATATTCCGATTGACCGTAACCCGTTAATTGAACAGCATTACGTGCGTCCAAATCACAATCTGCAACGACGAAAGGTCAGACGTCCGCACGATCAAAAACCCATTTGGTAACAGGTTGGCAGTTGGCAGACGCCGGCGTTTTTTGGCATCCGTGACTAACGGCCGTCGTCGTCTCCGCACAGAGACAAACAAATATGTGTGTGCGAAGACCGGGTAGAGATCGGCGGACGTCAATTGTCGGGTGTGACGCCGCGACGGCGAAGGTGTCCACCGCCGTGGACCGGGCCGACGATGACGTTCCGCTGAGACAGGGGCGTGCGTCGGGGACGTAGCGAAATCAAATTTAACAATTGACGGGTGCCAAAGTATTTTTCCAATTCGTCGATATAGTTCACGGGTCGTGTTGCTTTGTTTTGTTTCGTTCTCGCTTGATGGGAAGCTGACAAGCCACAGCACCCAGAAAACGTACCTTGACAATTTAAAATTGTTGACTTATTTGATTGATTACGTAGGAAAATGGGAGATACATCAAATTAAAGGTGTAACCTTGGTATTAAAATAAAACCGACGACCGTAACAGGTTTAAAAATCAATTATTTATTATGGAAAACATAAACAACAGTGAACTTAACTTGAGCAAGAAAAAAATCTACTCGTAAAGATGACTTTTAGATTAGAATGAACGCTACAATAATTTCATAACAGTAACTAAATGAATCTGATGTATTTTTGGGTAACACTATCAATCATCCAGGATATTATAATGTGATTTATCGATTGTGTACAAAAACCTAAATATATTCCACACATTAAATTGTGCACAGGTATCTACCGTGTACGTTTTACAATGGGGAAAAAGTACAACCATATGATTCTGATCTAAAGATAAGGTGATAATGTGTCACGTGGAAAACAACACCCATAAAATAATACGAGACCACTCTAGATAAGTTGTTCTAATCAATATGAATTTTCGAATAAAAAGAAAAACCCTTTGGGACCCACAACTGCTCGACAATTCGAAATAAGACCACCAAAAGCGGCACTTCGAAGCAAATCGATAATTCAGTCTAACACGATTTTAGTCACATTTAAGAACTGCACCAGCTTGATTTGGTTAGTCTAAAGCTAGTGTGATTCTTATAGGATTGCCAGTTGTTTTACTACTGGTACTGATAACAGTAAACAATGTGCCAATATTATTAAACACAAAATAAAGCACTTTATTAGCCATTATATCGACTTTTCTAGCAAAACAGTATTGACGTACTTAATGACTTCAGATAATATTAATAAAATAAACGTACGAAGCTTTATTAATATTATTCTACTGCAAATATTATTTATCTAAAGCTCTGATTAAACAAAAAATAGACATTAAACTTTAAACTTAAGAAGGGTGGAAATCAGAGGGCAATTACAAAATAAGATTGCAAAAGGAGCATTCAACCTTGATGTTTAGTTCTAATAACCAACATTCACGTGATTTGAATTTAATAACTGATGGTTTAGTTTCCATTTTGAACATTGGTTGAATTCTGAATTGTTGACTATAATTGAATTAAACAAAAAATTAAATTTGTGAGATATCAAGACAATCACATGGTACATTGTGTAAAGATTATCACATGATGAACTGCTGTCGCATATGATAAGGTGATAATTCGTCACGTGCAAAAAACAACACCCTGAAAAAACATCTTTTATTGCACATTCAAGAAATTCACTATATCCATTGTCAACAGGTTTTACCTTTAAAACGAATATTAACTTACATTGGGGCATAAAACATCATTTTTTGTTTTATGATGAGGTGTACAAATGATTTAATCAACTTGCTGCGGTTAAAATTCAAATAATAAAACTGATAAGAAGAGACATTCGTATTAAAATGGTTGTTTTAGATAATTTATTTGATTCCAGTAAGTTAAAACTGATCCAAAGAGAGCAAGTTCATGTGATTCAATTATTGTGGAACCTTGAGAGTCACATGCGTCTCAGGTGGTTATACTACACCCAAAACTACAACAAATAAAGTGCATTTTTTTACACATTTATGTCCCTCCTTTAAATCGTTATGGATTTGGATGGTTCAAAGAAATTAAAGGTGTTAAATAGACTTTAGTACAGTAGAAAGTTATTGTCCAATCCAATTGGAGATCACAAGACTGAAAAACTAATTTTCTGTGTCTTATTAATGACAACTAGAATAAAACAAAGGGCATTAACATGTAGTAGAATGCATGACAATCTTAATAAGCTTAAAATGGATTAGTTTGTAATTGAAATAAATTAAAAACTTCGTGTATTTTACCGGTGATCGGGTGGGTCTGTCAAAGCATGTGACTACATTAAGTGGGTCATTAAACATTACAATAATTAAAATTCTGCAAACACGTACATAATTTTAGTAAGTAGTCGTGTTACTGTTCGTACTAATTTATAATTAAGACGATATTGTCGCAAAAACTTGGCATATGACCCGCGCTACGCCCATGACAGCTTAATTCTAACTATACCTTTAAACAGCGCCTATATTTAATATTCCCGAAGTTTACGTTCATCGAAACCCTAAATAAAGCATAGAAAATCGCGAGCCGTACGATAATTCGAAAACGGCAACGAAAAGCGGCGGTCATTCAACAAAAATCGATAATTCGTCAAGTCGAGCACGGTTTTACTTACAACTGAAAATAATAGCTGACGCTGCCCCCATAACTCCAAAGAATGGTCCGTAGACGGGATTTGTTACGCTAAGTTCTCCAGCCATTTTGCTATTTGTCTGAGGGAGTATTTACAGGTCAGAACTGACTAAAAAGTGCACAACACTCTGCGGAACCAGCGAACCCACTGACAAATATGGCCTACACACTGCCACCAGCAAGAATGGGTCATATGACGATAAGAAATTTTCAGGTGGAGTATGGAAATTTCGAGCCGCGCTATTGGTGCGATTTAAGTTTAAGGACGAAACGCGACCAATGGGAGTGGTCCGTCGCCGATAATTTGGTGATGTCATTTTGACTTCGAGTCCCGAGACACTTTGCTAAATCGGATTTGGGGCGACATTTTGGAAAATCTTTACGTAAAACGTCTCCGTTTATCATTAGTTTAATTTACACGGTCGTATTTTATTCATTTATTTATTGGTTTTGAAAAATGTACGAATTTCGTTCGTGTACTGACTACCGATTTCGTAACGTCATCACGAGACAAAAGCGCGCGAAATTTGAAGCGGTTCTCGTCAGTTAAAAATTTATCGATTAAATCTGTAATTAACTCGTTTAATTCGTTGTAAATTAATGATTATTGATCATTTGTAATAAAGTGTCAACATGCAAATTGATTTAAAATTTTGTGTTGTTGGAACTCACACTTAATTTGTAAGCACATGACGTCCGGTATTATCATTATGAGAAAGTAAATAAGTTTGGACGTTAATTGGACATTTATCGTAGAAAATGGTTTTGTTTAATATTGATCTTATTTATATTTAAAGATATAAACTTGGTGAGTTTTTTTTCGAAGGATAATTGTGTCTTTCTACACAATTATATATAAATTAATTTACATATATAATTTTGTAAAAAAAACATGATTTGAATGCTTAATAGTGTAGTAATATCATTTACTACAATACTATGAAATTCATTTAAACAACAATAAAAATCAAAGGATAATAGTAATTTTTAAAAAATTAAAATTACAGTAAAAATGCCAAAATCAATAAAAATTATTAAATTTAGTTATAAGTTTATTAAAGATTACCAAAAAATGTACACATGAATCACATGAACACGCGCGTATACGGATCTAATTAATCATATGACCGTTAGGTAATTTGCATTGGAACAAGGATCATGTTTCTAGATAGAGACATGTGTATTATTTAATTAGTGATTCTATGTAAGTACACATAAATTGCATAAATTTTATGCTACGTTTATTAAGTTATATTGTTGAAATAAATTTGCTCTTTTTCTCTCATTTCGAATTATTTATTAACAAAACTAAACAGTAAATACAAACAAAAATAAACAAGGAATGAATGGGCACAGTTAATCTCAGTGGTTTTCTAACGCTTTTACAAGTAAATCGTTCATTGAAGTTAGGAGTGTTCTTGGATCATCCACTAACCCTGCACCAACCATTGAATTGGCAAATAACTACAAATAAGAAATTGTTAGTACTTATTGGATTTATAAATTATATCATTTAATACTTACTTGTTTGGCTAATAAGTCGGCCAGTTCTGGATTGTCTTTCGTCAACTTGTGCAACTTTTTAATGATAGGATGTCTGAAATTCAATAAGTTAATCAAAATTCATGTAATTTTTATTTGGTGCACTCTTACTTTGGGTTTATTTCGAATTTTGGCTGGAGAATTGCGTAACGCCTGTCTTCTGATAACTGGTGACTTTGGGTTTTGATAAAGTGTCTTGCTGCTGCCATTTCTTCAACAGTAACAACACAAGGATGGGCGTCCAATCTTGAGGTTGCGTTCACATCTGCAGCTTTTCCTTGGAGTTTCGTTTTCAAGAAGCTAGTCAAATCATTGATCTCACTTCTTTTCAAACTATCATCACCTTTAACAAAAATGTAGTTAATTACTTGTAGGTTTCAATTTATTTAGTTTCTTTCATTTAGGTAGATAAATTATGGCTTTATTAAATAACTTAATTATGAATAATCCTTATTAAACCTAGATAATTTATGAGTTGATGTTCTTTAGCAAACAACGTATTACAAAAAATAACAATACCCAGATAAAATGTTGTTATTTACCTGATTAATATCGATTTAAAATATATGACGTAAGCATATTTTTGTATTATCTAACTCAAAGCATCACATGCCTTATCATGGTAAGCAAAACCACAGAGCGATTACCGTACATACCTAAATTACTGAGATCATTGGCAGTCTTATCTTCTCGCATGTCCTTTTCCACAGACACCACTCTGTGACCTTTGAACTGCTGCAACTGCATCAGGACGAGTTCGTCGTACGGTTCATAACAGAAGAGAACTTCTTGAGCTCTTTGTTTCAGAGATTCGTAATAGGGAGAAGCTTCTGCCAATGCTCGGCTACAATCGACAATTTTAATTCAAAATATGTTAAATTATTTATTTAAATCAAATCTATGAAATGTGTCGTCACATCACAGATCTGATAAAGTACAGCTACTTAAAAATTAAAAATGAGAGATAAAATATGGGAATTTAAGCACTTAACTTTTTAAAGTTTATTGTAATACAATTATCATGACACACTTAATGATAAATTTATGTTTTTATTATCATGAATTGTATATAAACTATACTTTACCTTGGAGCAGCTAAATAGAAAATTGATTTATTTTCTTTGGTCCTTGAAATATAATCTGTTAGTGTAATTTTCTTTCCAGGTTCCATGTGTGAGGACTCAAAGAGAAGGAGTTTAGCTGTATCTTCCTGAAATCAAAATATAACATAATTACTGAAACTAATTTAAATAAACTGTGTATTGTTTAAATAAATGAATAATAAATAATAACACAATGACTACACGTAAATTTAAATTTCGCGGGAGTTCATGTCATGTGTGCGACATAACCCCAAAATAATCAAAAACCCGCCAAACAATCGACCCAAAATTGGGTTGTTACAACAGTGTTTCTAGTAATGACAAAATCATAAACAATAACAGACTGTTTTAATTATTGAAATCTTATTGCACAACATAATGCCAACAATGAGTGAAGAGTTCACGATAGATTCCGATCCTTTGAGCTACTTTGAATCGGTCCTCGACAAAGCCGGAATACTTTTAAATCCCAACGAAGAAACACACACTTTAAAACATGAACAGGCCCTGGTTGTGAGAACTATGAAGGAGCACTTCAAGTCTCCAGATTCGAACACTGAGGAATTCATTAAAGGTTTAAAATTGTACTGCAACGATCTCGATTCGTTTCGCAAATGTTTGAATTGTACGTTTATGAAAAAGTCTGGAGAAGACCAAAGAACCTTATTAGAAAATAAACAGGAAAGTGTAATTAAGTAAGTTTTTATCAGTTAATTGTCTCATTGACAATGATTTATAGAATTTGAATGTTAATAATAATTATAGACTCATATTATTTGGAAATATAATTTAAGCCACACACCATATGTAATCAATGACAAATATTTGTAATTTCAGACTCCTCTTGAGGGTGCAGGAACTCCAAGATGACATATTGGACTTGATTTTTGAAGAAATAACCAAAGATGTAATGGAACCACAAACAGACACATCATGGCTGCGCCTTTTGTTAAATTCCTTGCGCTATATAACCCAAATAAAAGACCCAGAATCTGTATGCACCAAACTGCTAGACATCGTTGAGGTTTCAAGTTTGGCCTCCCAATTGGAGATTTTGGATGCTATTCCAGAAATAATCCCTGACAGCCAATATAGAAAAACTGCAGAAGAATTGTGCAGAATATTAAATGACAGTGAAGACACTTTGTCTGGTGCAATTATCGATTGTCTGAACGCATTGAACCTCGAATGCGATATAAGGACAGTCGTTAAAGAGAGAATTTTATCATCCATAGTGGCTGGTACCTCTCTCAAAATGTTCCCCATGTTATTAGAATTTCTTTTGACTGATAACAAAAGTGGAATAGCCTCTCACTTGTTTCAGAGTGTAAGGGACACATTGAACACAAGTATGCCTTCTGAAAGTGAAGAAGACCCATCTCATAAAATATTTATTTTTCAAAAGATGGAATCATATTGTCGCAAGTCAAAGGCCACTACAGATGGGTGGATTAACATGATCCAGAACATTAAAGAGCACAATGCCACCAAACCCATTGATCTATTGTTGCTGTTTATGGTACACACAACCATCAAATCAAAAAGGAAAGTTGTTGAGGCTATAATTAAGAAAAAAATCTCATCTGGCATATTCAGAATAAAACTGCTTGAAAACGTGTTCACGAATTATATTCCAGAACAACTTTTTAAAGATTATTTCACGTCGATGCTCCAAATTGGGTGCCATTTACTCAAATTTCCCAACGACCTCGTTGTAACCGAATTTGCTATAACCATGTTCAAAATTATATTTTCACATAAATACACAGAAATAATCCTTAGAAGGGAACTGCTTGATTCTTTGATACTCATCAGTGGGACTCTTAATTCAAACACGTCTGCCTGCATCGTCTTAAAACTAATGTCGTACTTCCTTGACGACATATCCACCCTCCAGTGCCACACCACACAATTAATGTTGCTCATGGAAAAACTCGACATCTATCAGTTGAACGACGTGAAACAGGTGTTCGAAATATTGTGCGCCCTGACTTGCGGAGAACACGCGGACGAGGCCGTCTCTGGAATCAAGGACGAAATCCACATAATCGTACGCAAACAACTGTCCAGCTCCAAGCGGACGATCAAGCACAGGGGAATAGTGTCGGCGGTGGTGATGGCCAAACATCTGGCAATCACCAGCGAAGATCAATCGGAACTGAGCATTTCCGATGAATCTTTAATTTCTATTGCCAGTTTACCCGCAGGAAAGGCCAGAGATGCCGCCGTTCTATTGGAACTGGCCACTGCCAGCTGCGCATCTTCCGCCGACCTAATGGGGTTGTTCTACGATCAACTGGCGTCGATGTTGATAACGACGAAATACCTAGATAGACATTTCATGGGTTGGCTCTACGAAACCATCACGGACTGCTTTCAAAACAAATACGTCACCGAAATTTTGCCGGACAAAATAATGGGTCTGAAATTCAGCATGCAGTACGAGCTAAACAGCCGCGAGGAGTTGGAGACGCCGCTGGGAATAAACATTGGAAGGCTGACGATGGACATGGAAAGCACGGATTCAATTTTATTGCTGGCGCCCCATTTTCGACTGTTGAGACTTTTGCACTATCGCCAGCAAAACGGGGACTTGTCCTCCATTGACGCGCTGCTCGGTTGCGCTGTGGTCATGCCAGTGGTGGAGGACTTGGAAGATCTGAACCTTGAGCAGATCAAGCAGGTGTCTAGTTGCTTATTTCACTGCGTGAACTGGTTTAGGGAGATCATTAGCGCATTTGTAACTCAGGACAGCCAAATGCTCAGGACTAAAGTTCTGAAGCGTTTACAAAATTTAATAGACTTAGAGTTGATGTTGCTGGAGTATGTGGAAAAAGTACCAGACTATAAATTACCAGTGAGTTATTTCGATTCAGTGTCTCAAATGACTCGGCAAAAGTCTCCACTGAGAGAGAGAAAGTCGGTAAACCCCAGGAAAAAGCTAAAGACCAGCGAAACTGTCAACGACAATGACACAACCGTGGGCAGCGTGGCGAACACACAATCAGCTCCAACTCAAAGGGGCAGACCTGGGGCAAAAAAGCAATCAGGCGACCATGCGATTATTTTCAGAGAAGTTGACACGGATGTGATAAAATTGTTGAAGTATACGCTAAAATCGAACGGTGAAGCAAACTCTCAAGATGAAGGATTCCATTTAAATATTCACCAATTGAAATTCATCCTTAAGGATTTCGCCTCCAAGTTGAGCGTATTGACCAAGGGTAAGGAACGTGGATTATCCCACTTGAACGCAGTTGCTCCAATCAACATGATAACGGATTGTGTAAAAATCTTACCGAAAATCAAAAAACACTTAGAAACGGTGACTGAAGAATTGAACGAACTGCTGAAAGAATCTGACGGAAGGCCCGACCTACCCATAATGTATACGGAAGAAGCCATCAACGTGAAAACGTGTTTTGGACTTATAATTGAATGTTTATTTTATATCTTTGGTTGGCCGGGATTCCAGAACACCAAAAACTCGGATCTCCTCGCTAAACTGATCAAATCTTTTGATGCTACTGAAACCCAATCATATAAGTCGGTTAAAGGGCTTGTTACGGTTTTTATACAAATTTTATCGGGCTATACGGATCAATGTTTGGATATTCAACACGCAGTATACTTGATTAAAACCATTGAAGTCTTGTCGAACACAATAGATCCTGCCACTGACGTGAAAAAGATGATCATAACAACCAGTTCGAAGCTTTTGAGTAAACGCTGGTATAATAGCAAAGGTGTATTGAACACTGGGAAGGAGTGTAATGCTGCCATTGATGTTCTAGTGAAAAATTATCTAAACAATGCCAATTTGAGGACGCTCTGCGGTCTCATCGGCACAATGCAAGAAGAGGTGCCTGTCTTAAAACAAAAAGAAGACTGTTTACACATGCTAGCGAGTATCGACAAACAAAACTTTCACATTTTTTACATGAACATTTGTTTAGCTTTACATAACAGAGTAAAAATCGACGTACAATCCTTGACAAATCAACAACACTTGGAATTGTGGAACAACGTGGCCTTGGCGATGCAGGGTCTAATGTCTGTGGCCAAGATGCAAGAGACGAAAAACAATTTAACTAGCTTCTTAAAAAAATCAATTGCTATTTTAAAAACATTCATGAGTCACGGCATTCCCATTTTGGAAATTGCGCTGAGGCACAATCCAGATGAAGTACTGGTCATCTTTAAGACCATGCAGACTAGCACTAGATTTCTCCATCACTTGTGCTGCTATTCAAAACTAACCAAAGACACGGGAATTATGTCGTACGTGCCTCAATTCCGTCTCATTCTCGAAACTCTTATTTATAGGGTGAAAGCCGCCCTAGTGGCCAATAATTGTTCGGCGGCCTTTTGGATGGGGAATCTCAGAAACAGAGATCTACAAGGTGAAGATATTATATCACAAAGCACCGTTATTTCTGAACAAAACGACCAGGAGGACGAAGAATTACCTGATGACATATTTCATGAGTCTGATGAAGAAGTGAGATCTGAAAGTGAAGTTTTTTAAATATTTATTGCTTACCTTTTCCATTTGATTGCTGTTCGTAATTATGCCCTCTTTAAGAAATAAGCCATAGTCGGCGTAGAACTTCTCGTATTCCGACTGATCTTTTTTTAGCTGGTCCAAAAGGAATTTAAGCACGCGACTTGTTAATACGTTTCGTAGCTTACTGAAAAGTGTTATTTTTATATTATTAAATTATTTTGTATTTTTGAATAAATGTTTATTTTGTTTAAATGTGGTTTATTTCATACCTAATTAGAGCGCTGTTTTGCAATAGTTCTCTGCTCAAATTTAAAGGAATATCCTCGGAGTCGACGACGCCTTTGATGAATCTCAGCCACTTTGGCAAAATATTATCCGTTTTGCTTTTAATTAAAATCTTTTTTGTGTACAAAGCCACACCTGATTCTGTTTCTCTTGACATTTCAAAGAGGCCTAAAGATTATTTATTTAAGACTGTGTGAATTATTAAACTGTTACAAAATATTACCAGGTTTTCCTTCTGGAAAATAGAGCAAAGCCCTAATTGACAATGGAACATCAGTTTTGTAATGTAAAGTGTATCTAGGAACATCATAACATCCACTAATATATCTGTAGAATTCATTGTGTTGCTGGGCATTCACATTTTTTGGGTCTGCAATCCACAATGGCTCAACAATGTTAGCTTTTGTACCGTTTAAGTACAATGGACTGCCGACGAAATTACTGTATTTGTTGAGTATATTTTTGACCGTTTCTTCATCTGAGAACTCCCGACAATCATTTTTCAAATGGATTACGATTTTTGTACCATAACTGACACCATCTGATGGTCGTATTTCATAAGTTCCACTCCTGTTAATTATTAACATATTTAATTTGTTAGATTTACTAATTACTATAAGAATTTACCCATCAGAACTCCACATATATCCTTGATCACTTTTTGATGATTTTGTGTATACAACAACCTTATCAGCAACCATAAAAGCACTGTAGAATCCAACCCCAAATTGGCCTATTATATTGTTGTCACCAGCTTTTTGTTTTTCTTTTATTTGTTCAATAAATGCCTAAAAATTGATCATGATAATGATTAGAAGATTTATTAAAATTAATATATTAATAATGCATTAATTTAGGCAATCATAATGTTTAAATCTCACTTTTGAGCCAGATTTGGCAATGATTCCCAAATTTGTCTTAAGTTCTTCCTCAGTCATTCCAATACCAGTATCCTAAAATATTAAATTGTAATAGAGCATAAAGAGCTTAATATTTATTTTATACTTGAATTGTTAATGTGCGATTCTGCTTATCTGTAGAAATATGTATTTCTAATGGTCTATCAACTTCTCTAAATTGTTTGGCCATCTCAGTATCAGATAATGTGATGTATCTAAATTTTTCTAGGGCATCACTCGCATTTGATATCAATTCTCTAATGAAAACTTCCTTTTCTGAATACAAAGACTTTGCCACAATATCCAATAACATTCTAGTTTCCGCTTGGAACTCATATTTCGTACTTTCACCTAAGTAAGTATATAAGATTAAATTTTAATATAATTTTAAATATATTTACCAGTCGGCTTTTCCGTGTCACTGATTATAGAGTGATGGTCAGCCTTAGCCTCGGTACTAAAGAAACGGGACTTCGTCACAAGCGCTGAAATATATTATATAAATTTGCGTCATAAAGGCGTTCAAACTTACCAATAGCCCTTTGGTGGTTGTTGGCTTTCGATGTTATTGTCTGTGTAAATTTGACCGCGTGTCGTAACGAATATAATCTGCTAAGTCTAGATAGAGATGCCATAATACAATTTGTTCTTTTTGCGTTATTTAATGTTTAAATAAATGTCCGGAAACTTAGGTTAAGTTTGTAAAAAGTAAGGTTAATTTTAGTAAAAGTGTATAATTGCAGAAAGAAAAGAGTAGAAAACTTTTTACGTTATAGATGGGCATCCGAATAGAGATGGCGCACAACCAACTTAACGGAATTTACCTAGTGCCAAATTTAGTCAACAGAGGGAGACTATTGCATTTTTATTTCAGAAAATTACTTGTACCTCTATGGTAAGTTTCATTTTATTATAAAATATTTTAAATATTTAAATATATATTTTATTATAAAATAATGATTTTATAATTTATCTATTTTTTGTTTCACTAAATTAATTCAAGTTACATTTAGTTCACACATGTATTTAGATTTTTACACCTTCAAAAATACCTGCCGATTAAACAAAAAAGATTGAACGATATAGAAAAAACCTTACCCTTAAATCTGAACAAAATAAAATATCGGTAGCACAAAGAAGTAAAGGATTCACGCTTGGCAAACACACATACATAATATGCGGTAACACTGCATACAATGTGGTAAACAGCAACAATAGATTCCATTGTTGGGACTATGTTTGTTATTATTGTTGCATTCGGTAATCCTTTGAATACTACGCCCACAATAGGAACGGATTTGGCCCTTTGTCACAAGTCAACCGTGTAAATATCAGTCAAAACTTTGTCAAAAATCTTTTAGCTCTTTGAAATCGCCAAAAATGTGTGAGAAATTCCTTTCTCATTTAAGTCTCATGATCTTTACGGATGGATTTATTCAATATTATTTTTACTTGAATAAATATATCGGTCTAAAATGAAATAACAAAATATGAATAAGAAATTACCGTATTAGAATGAACCATAGGTAAATATAAATTATATACATATATTTATGTATTTATAATTGAATTATGTAAAATCGTGAAACCATTTAACCAACATTCGAACCAACAACATTGACATTGAATACTATTTTTGTTCATATTTCGGGGTTTAGTTACACCTTTAAATACCGATTATTAGTTACGTCTTAGGTTACAAATCCGATAATCCGTTCATTTTTCCCTGAAAGTCGGCATGAACTAACACTTCCAAATAAGGGATCAAACTACATTGATACTTTTTAAGGAACCCTTTGAAGAAGCGAAATCCCACCATTATTTTCGGTGCCACGCCGTGATTTTATCACCTACACGACCGAAAATTAGAGTGCTTCAACAATTTTCAAAGACCAAGTAGTATTTGTCGCTTTTGAGAAAGGGTGTATATTTTTATCACACCTAAACAATTTCGGAAAAAAGCAAAATAACACGAAATAAATATCTTACCAAGTTCTTGTTACATAAATATGCTACATCGTGTCCTTTCTTTTCACTTTACCTCCTTCACGAGGACAATACCAGAACATTCCAAAAATCCATGTAAACTCCTACACAAAGAGTCCAGTTTAACGCAAGTTAAAATTTTTGCATTTATCACAAATCTTTGTCACCAAAATCGTTAAGAATCATATTCCAGGTAAATAATACAATTAATTACTGCCAAGAATGTCCTCAAGGGACAATTGAGAACATCATTATCAGCATTGCACGCGCATCATTATGCGTAAAAGTGGGCCTGACAGAGAAAAACCAACAATACCATCATCTGTACGATGATCCGTGCCATTCAAACGGGTTATAAATGGTCCCGAAGCCGGAGTTTAGAAAGCGAGAGCAAAAAAACGCTGCCAGTAGCGAATGCATTTTCGGACAATGGACAGTCGTAAATGTCTCGGTTAAAGAATTATTTAACCCCATTGTTGGGGTGCTAAGATGCTGCACATGGGACACTCATTATTACTCCCGTGTCTAGATTTATGTGACGGGTTTAAACACGCCGGGGTGTCCAAAAAGTCTCTCTTTTTTAGTGGAATGTTACAGTTTGTTTGGTCCTTTCAATCAGTTTATTTTAACATTTATAGCCAAAATGGTTTTAAAAGTGGTACACTTAAATTGATACCAATGATTAAATTTTTTTCTCTGTAAACGTATATATTTAATCCTTGATACTCTAAACATTCATTAGCACCACATAGTTTATGTATTTTTCATCCATTTTTAATTTAAGAATTTAATTCTTGTTCCAAGTCTTACAATCTAACTATGGAATGAATATACAAATTATTACACACCCCTGATTTTCGGAACAAGAATGGGCATCCAAGAAAGCTTTATTTTGCTTAAAGGTACCCAAAAAACCATACCAACCCTATTTACAGTGTTGCTGGTATGGTTCTCACCGTGATCCTTTACAAAAATGTGGTAAATACATCATGGTATGTGTTGATTGATAGCTACCGGTCGTTGCTTCTACCATTTTTTGGACATTGTCCAATTCAACTGCAACCCTATGAATCTAAAAGGGTCTTTGGATTGTGCAAGATTTGTTCAACATTTGATTTATTTCTCATTTAAAAAGAATATTTGACCTGATATATTACTTTTAAGCAAATGTATCCTTATAATTTCTAGTTCTAGAATTTGTTATTGTCTTTATAATTGGATTTTTTTGCTGATTCACAAAACGAAATCAATTTAGTGCCGGTAGAAAAATACTTCCGTGAATATAACAGTAATTTGTGCTAAAACTGAAATTTAAATAGTCCCAATTATGTACGGTCAGCCGGCTGACCATCAAAGGATTTCGACTTTTTGGGGCGCATTGGGTTTTGGCCTGCTCATATAACTACGGGTAATTTACACGCCTTTTGCAAAACTGGAGCATTTCTAGGTTTTTCTTGGAACTACTGGCCTTTCACCAATTTATTTTATTGTTTTGCATATTCCCTTTGGCACGTTGCTGTGCGATTTATAAAACTGTCCGGTATTTTCCGAAGAGAAAGTTCCTATGATACTTATTCATCAATCAAATCAACACAACGCAGATTATAAACATTTTTTATCATCATTCATAACTTCGCAACCTCACAGGTAACCTGTGCATTGTGAAAGAGTTTTTATAAAAAAACGTAAATCATGACCATTAAACTGAAAATCCCCCCGAATTATCGGCTTACCGACAATAATTGTCGAAATAAAAATAGGATTTGCAAAAAGAGAATAAAAAAATAATATAGAACAGGTATATGAAAGGACCGATGGAACATGTTGAATGGATAAAAAGGAAGATGATATGAGCCACATTTGACGTTTCCTAGAAGTCGGTTGTGCTTTTCATGCACAGCAAAAACCAACCCCTGACGTCACATCCCGTTTTGACCTGGGTCAATCCCAAAGCTCACCCACACATGGTGTTTTCATCCGTTTAAAAAATGTACTCGTCGCTAATATCAAACGTCGTGCCTTGAAACTCTTTATTCCTTCGAATTTATCGATCGGGCACTTAAAAAAGTCCGGGGGAGTAGCGCGAACATTAATTGCGAAAGGAGAATTGCTTAAATAATTCAAGAAAAAATTCCTTGGAAACGGGGGTGCGAAAAAGGCGACAAACATGGAAGAGCAATATGCGGATAAATAATTAATTTCTGGGCCGACCATGTTGGAAACATTGATCAGTCGTGGGACGGGAGACTGCAATTATTTCTTATCTTACCCCTCCTGTAAATGAGGGAGTAAATGAGGGTTAAAATTGTTTTTTCTTTAACAACTTTTATACGGGACTACATTAAAGTTTTCCATGTCGTTAATTAATTTTTTTAATATCTTAATTTAAATTAGCAATCAAATCTTTGATCAGAGCGCTTTGATGTTTGTCACTTGTCACGTACCTATGACGCAGTCAAAGCGTGTTTTCTACCCTTAATTACAATTTTGAAATTATATTAAAAAAATTGACTGCGGTAAAGAAAGTTGAGAATGTATAGATGTATAATATGTTGAAGGGTGAATTTCACAAAATGGCTCTACCTAATTACAGGGGTGGAAAGGGTTTACTTTATGACAGTCGTTGTCAGGGTTAAACAAGCGTAAAACTACCCCAATTATTAAGTGGTCTATTCATATAGGCACAACAAATGCTGTCGGCATATTTGCAATATGTTAACCACTTAATCCGTTCTTGATATTAAGTGGACTGTTTGCTTAATAGAAATTTGACTTTCAGCGTAAAAATTGCGTAACGGCTCACGTCAAAACATTCTTCAGCAATAGTCGCCAAAAAGCAAAATTGCATTCAAAACAACCGAAACTTTTGCTTTCTTTATTGCGCAATAAAAACGACAAAAGGCAAAATATTGTAAACACGCAATAAATCCATCTTCGTTTTACTATCCGGAACCCAAAATTGCACAATTTAGGTACACGATATTTGCATAACACACATTTTTTGACTGTGCCGTTTTGGTTTTTCGATTACCTTCCTGGAAATTTGGACCTGTTATATAACAATCAGGGCGTTATTTTTATGGCAACCGTAAAGATTTTATGTTTGCGCAATTTTCGGGTTGATGTCGATAACTTTAATGCATTTCGCAATAATAATGTAATACAAATTTATAAGGGGGATGTAAATTTATTGATTTTATAATATTGTACTAGTTTTGCATAAATTGGACCTGAATAAAATTGAAGGAAAGGTCACGTATAAACATTGAAAAAATTATTTAATTAGTAATTAAGTTGTATTTGGTATTACTGCTGGAAAGTAAAGAAATTTTATGCCCATTCTATTCTTACGTATAGTAATATTACTATACGTAAGTAAATGCTTAAATTAGGTGAATATTATCAAACAATGCTATTAAAAATTTGGTATATTTGGTAATTAATACTCAACATATACTTATATTGTGTCGTAATTGTGTGGTTTCATAAAATTATATGTTTTGTCCGATTTTGACAACTTTTTTTTCAACTTTAAAATATATACTTTGGTACAAAATGTCTTGTTTTTTGCCCAAAACCACAATCTACGGGGTAATTTTTAGAGATAAAAATTTTAGAAAACATATTAGCCAATTTTATATAGAATATTTAACTACACAAACATTGGAAATATGGAAATATGTATTAAAAATCATATACTTCTTATAAATTTATTTTTTTAATCAACATATGGAAAAAACTGTTAAAAATAACATAAATGATCTTTATTTTCATTAATATTGGTATATTAGATTAATAATACTATACTAATTATGCTTTACTATTATAGCTCATTTTTTATGTTCGTGGGAGAATTAATGAATCATTTTCGGAAACTAACCCAGAATAATTGAGAAAGGATTGAAGGAAGTAAATAAAATTTGGTTATTAAAAGTATTAGTATAAGTATAATATTATCAGTATAATATTTCAATATTCTTGAAAAATAATACTTGTGCTATTTTTGACAATTTGTATAGTGTACTTTATTAAATAAAATAAATAAATCAACAATATGATTTTCAATTTTTCCACAGAATTAATGAATATGCACATTTTTTTTACAAATTTTGTTGTATAGGTATCAACAAAATGATTTTTAATTTTTACACAGAGTGAATGAATGAATATGCATAATTTTTTTACGAATTTTAGTATATACCCATTTCAAGGGGTGCTTAATCGAGAAGTGTAGTTAGATTTTCTATAAAAAATTTGCTAGTATGATTTCTTCAATTTTCATGTACAAAAAAATTACACTGTAGGTTTTGGTTTTGGGCCACAAAAGTGACAATTTGTATATAAATGTGCTTTACAATTGAAAAAAAAAACTTCCCAAAATTGGACAAAAAATACAAATTGTATGGAGATGTCCCTCTTTCAAATCAAATTTCAAATAATACCGTATATTATAGTCAAAAAATGAATGTGAAATTAAATTGGTTTTAATCTTTTTTTAATATAAATAATATTGCTAAACTATATTATAGGTTTTTAAATAACTGTTCAATTTTATAAAATTGATACATTAGAAAATAAAAATAGAAAATTAATATAACTTCAAATTCAAAAAAATAATGATGTGATCTAGCTACACACTAGTTTCAATGGACTATTTCATTTTTGCAAACTCTTCTAGAATTTCTGCCTTTTATTTAATGGCTATTCCAGATATAAGACATATTTGTGATAATTGTAAACATTTAAAGTGTGTAATATTTCAGAAAAATATCAGCACATTTCACTTTTTGAGCAATAAATTAAAAAAATATATATAATTTATTTTTCTCAGAATTATATTCATTAATTGTAAATATATATCTGTGTAGAACTCTACTATTCAACTAGTTGAGACAAGATATTGTGTATTTCAGTTAAATTACTTTTTTTCTATTATTTGGTACTGACTTTTTATATTATGTGTATTATTTAAAAAGGGGTAAAATTATTGCTAGTGCCAAGATGGTTTTCTATAATAATATTTTGTTAAACACTTTTAGTAAAAGTTGTAAGTCAATGGGAGCGGCATAAACATGAATAAAGTAACTATATTCCCATTTTGACATCGGAATATAAATGAATAAAATGCAAATAACGAAATCGAAATAGGCAAACGACAGCTGCATCGAAAATAATAACGTAGCCAAAAGGAAACCCTTAAATATCTAAAATATTATACATTATACAAATTGCATTCAAATCAGCGGGTCCGGGTCTCATTCTGAGCATTCGCCGTATAAAAATATCCCTTGTTCTCTTCCTCGTCCTCGGTTTTTCGGGGGGGGTAGATTGCGTTTTGTGTTCCATTGTCCGCCTGTTTTCTACACAAAAAGCCTTTTTCAAACTGAAAAACCGTTGATGCTTACGTAAAAATGGAGAAAAAAATTAATTAGGAAGGGAAAACAAACAGAATTTAATCAAGGTAATTATTTTTAAAGAGGGCAAAAGGAAATGTATTCCGCTTAGATTGCGGTTGTAATTAAAAATTTGATTTTATCATTTTAAAAAAGTACTCATTTCGTTATCCAACTCAGTTGATTGTGTGTCGTAAAGTAAGTGAAAAAGGAAACGAAAACGAATAATAATGTTTTTGCATATTGTGTCTAACCGACGAAACCCCATCAAAACAGACGATAAATCAGGATTTGAAAGTTATGGAAGTGGCTTCGATCGGGAAGAGATGCTAAGGTCACACATGCATTTCCTGTGTGGAAGGGCGCAGAAGGGCTACACTCGTTCGTTAATGACGCCAAGTAAATCACTACGAGCGGCAAAGTGGTTAGACAATATGTGAGAAGGAAACGTCAATAGTATATCGGAACCATCGGGTGCAGGAAGATTCGAAAATTCTTCACGAATTTAACATGTGTGTTTTACACGTGATGCTCCAAAAACTCTTTCTGGTTTCTGGAGTTATTTTTAGTCACGGGTGGTTTGTTAGGTTCCAACGCATTATTTCGCTTAGGTATTTCAATTTCTGGCATTTACAGCAGAAAAGGGACCATTTATATTTAAATTTTTTTATTGTACCACACATGACAAAACTATAAAATTTTGATAAATAACAAAAACTATGAAGTGTCCAAATGAAATAAATTTCAACAGTGAATAATAATAAATCATCAAACAAAAAACAATCTATTTACAACTTTTTAAGTAACTTTTACAATTAAATAATAATTATTCTTTTAATTTTGATAAAAGGAACTCACAAAATGATAGCTTATTGACATGATTTTTATATCAGAGAAAGGACCAATTATTTTTATATTTTTTAATATGGTATACTTGACCAAAAGAACCACACAAAAATTTTTACCAAATTGTCTAAAATCTTGATAAATAACAAAAACAATGATGTGTTGAAATCGAATAAATTTGAGTGGTGAAGAAAAATAAGAAACAAAGAAACTACAATTTTTTAAATAACATTTAAAATAAAATAAAAAAATATTAATTAACTTTGAAGAAGGGAATACTCAAAATTATTGTTTATTAATATGATTAATTTTAATAGAAGAAAAAGACCATTTATTTTTATTTTTTTAATATGGCACACTTGACTAAAAGAACCACACAAAAATGTTTACCAAATTGTTTAAAATCTTGATAAATAACAAGAACTATGAAGTATTTAAATAAAATAAACTCGAATGGTGAAGTAAAGATAATAAACTGAGAAAATTTATCTACAATTTTTTAAATAACATTCACAATAAAATAAATATTATTCATTTAACTTTGATGAAGGCAACACTCAAAATAATTGTTTATTAACATAATTTTAACGTTATAGAAGAAAAAGACCATTTATTTTTATATTTTTAATATGGCATGCTTGACTAAAAGAACAACACAAAAATGTTTACCAAATTGTCTAAAATCTTAATAAATAACAAGAATTATGAAGGGTTTAAATAAAATAAATTCGAATGGTGAAGTAAAAATAAGAAACAGAAAAACTATATCTACAATTTTTTAAATAAAATTCACAATAAAATAAAAATTATTCATTTAACTTTGATGAAGGGGACACTCAAAATAATTGTTTATTAGCATGATTTCAACCTTTATAGTAGAAAAAGATCATTTATTTTTATATTTTTAATATGGCATACTTGTCTAAAAGAACCACACAAAAATGTTCACCAAATTCTCTAAAATCTTGAAAAATAACAAGAGCTTTGAGTGTCCAAATCAAATAATTAAAAAATTATCTACAATTTTTTAAATAATATTTACGATAAAATAAAAATTATTCATTTATGAAAAGAATGCTCAAAATAATTATTTAATGACATGATTTTGACCATTTTGATTCATTTTTATATTTTCACTGACTTACTGACTCAAAAAAATCACATGAAAATTTATATAAATAAAGTCCCCAAATAAAATAATTTAAAGTGATGAAGTAAAAATAAAAATCAGACATATTTTATATAACACGCACAATAAAATAAAAATTATTCATTTAACTTTGGTAAAGAAACACTCAAAATAATTAATTAATTCATGTCGGACGACCGTTTTTCCTCAGTGTGTTGGATTACAGTTTTATACGGGTAATTAACTAGAAAATATAATTTTCGGGAATGATAATTATAAATAGTTGAATTTTATTCACGTTCCTACTAGCGTGACAAAATATTCTAATTATAGATTAAAAAGTAAAATATCCATTTAACGACTGAAATATATAATTATGAAATATTTAATACAATTATTAGTACTTTTTGTGTCTAATGCTCTTAATTAGTTCTGCCTCAATGACACACACACTAACTAGTTGTATTTCTATTAGGCCACGTTGGTTTTTTGTTTACAATAAAAAGAAACACGAGTTATTTGCATATAAAAGAAATTGAATTGAAGCAGAAGCGTGTCAAAATGATTAAACCGCCACCATTTCTTGTTAAAACAATTCCTTTCATCGTATTAACTACTAATTTATCGTTTTTTACCTAGATAAACACGAAATTAACATATTCTCTCTAGAAAAACCGACAGGACAAACAAACATCTGTTTGTGCGACGCGATTATCGCTTTGGATTAGGTAAATGGGGCGAAACTAGAATACAGTTATCTTAATGTTGATCTTAACTTTTTTAGACACCGTAAATATTATAAAAAATTACAATGCCGAATTCATCCCTCTGTTTTCGGTTTTCGGGGGGCCAGAAGTGTGCCACTCGAAAAACCACCGGTCTTAAAAAACTAAACTTGATGGTCACATAATCTTCATTGTCGGAAATCAAACGTGCCGCTAAAAAACGATCCCCCTCGATATTTAAATTTTTTGGAACGTGGACATTGCGTTTTTTTTTTTCAGGGGGACGAGTGCAAAAAAATACCTGGATAAAAAGATAAGTAATTTGTTGCGTCTTTTGTCGCATCGGCACGTGACGTTCTGCGGTGTTTTGAGGGATTCATCTCAAATTTAAGTGGATCCGGGAGATTTTAATTGTTGGGGGTTGCTTATAGGTTGAGAGAACATTGATTTATTATATAATTTTGCGTAAAATCCTTCTTTAATCAATTTTCAGTAAAAGTTTCTGGATATTTGTAAACTGGTTATAATATTATACAATTTTGTGTAGAAATCTTTAAGCAATTCTCAGTAAAAGTTTCTGGTTACATATAAAAGGGTTATACATTTATACAATTTTATGTAAAAATCTTCTTCAATCAGTTCCCAGTAAATGTTTCTGTATATTTGTAAACTGGTTATACTTTTATACAATTTTGTGTAAAAACCTTCTTTAATCAGTCATCAGTACAAGTGACTGGTTAAATTCTAAGCGGGTGTATTTTTATACAGTTTTATGTAAAAACTTTCTTCAATAAGTTCCCAGTAAAAGTTTCTGGATATTTGTAAACTGGCTATACTTTTATACAATTTTGTGTAACAACCTTCTTCAATCAGTTCTCAGTAAAAGTTTCTGAATACTTGTAAACATGTTATACTTCTATACAATTTTGTGTAAAATTCTTCTTTAATCAGTTATCAGTACAAGTTACTGGTTAAATTGTAAATGGGTTATATTTTTATACAATTTTATGTAAAAACCTTCAATAAGTTCTCGGTAAAAGTTTATGGATATTTGTAAACGGGTTAATACTTTTATACAATTTTGTGTAAAAACCTTCTTCAATCAGTTCTCAGTAAAAGTTTCTGAATATTTGTAAACATGTTATACTTCTATACAATTTTGTGTAACATCCTTCTTCAGTTATCAGTACAAGTTACTGGTTAAATTGTAAACGGGTTATATTATTATACAAATTTATGTAAAAATCTTCAATAATTTCCCAGTAAAAGTTTATGGATATTTACAAACTAGTTATATTTTACTGGTTAAACGGGTTATATTTTTAAACAATTTTATGTAAAAACTTTCTTCAATAAGTTTTCAGTAAAAGTTTCTGGATATTTGTAAATGGGTTATATTTTTAAACAATTTTATATAAAAACTTTCTTCAATAAGTTCTCAGTAAAAGTTTCTGGATATTTGTAAACGTGTTAAACTTTTATAAAATTTTATGTAAAAAAACTTCTTTAATCAGTTCTCAGTAAATGTTTCTGAATATTTGTAAATGGGTTATACTTTTACACAACTTTGTGTAAAAACCTTCTTCAATCAGTTCCCAGTAAAAATTTATTTCTTCACTTTTGTGTATAAACTCTCAATCAGTTCCATGTAAAATGTTTCGGGTAAAGTGCCTCTGTATTTTTTTACAGATTACCATAAGATATGTTTGCAACAAATCATGATTTTATCTAAATATCTGTTTCTTTGTGCCAAAAACACGACCCCGTAACGATTATCTCGAGTGCACGAACAACTGCATAAAAAATGCGCCCGCATTTGTATGGAAATCGGCCAGTGGACAGGACACGGCATTAGTTTGCACAACAGAATAGATTATCGATGGCCAGTAAGAAGGGTAAGTTGGAAAATGGCGAGCTGGGGATTTTTTATGGGCCGGGTGCAGAATGTACCCTTTATATGGACCAAGTCCAGCCGACGCTATAAATAATGTCCGAGTGGACAGCGGGAGGGTGCAATGCAACTGTCCCATCCCGTTGCCTCCATCCATTCCTTGCAAGAGGGTTACAACTCAACCGACACGACTTATGGGTGCACACATCATTTAGCCACGCTTGTCAATGTTTTTATACATAAATTTAAGAGGTTTTTTATATTGGAAACGTGAAAATATTCTTAATATAATTGTTAAAGGTTCAAGGGTAAAACATTTAGTCATAATATAATTTCATATTGCGTTTTTCTGTAGTAACACTCCAAGCTTTTATTCTTGCTGAGAGAATTGTGGTCAAAACCAAAGTTGTCTTTTATTTTTCTGATAACAAAGAAATTTTCTTCATTATACATATAAAAGCGATTACACTCATTGATGGATAGATCTCAATAACTCAGAAATAAAATTGTACTGCAGCTTGTGGATGCCGGAAGAAAAAATTTACAAGAATTAGCTATTAAGCAAACTGTCAAATAACACTGATAAGATAAATCAAACAGTGCAAATGGAGCACCTGTATAATCTGTTAGGAACGTGCCTGACTTTCGCAGGTGATCTTCATTAGTTTACCATTTTATTAACATGTTCTAGAACCGTCGTTTAACAGCAATAAATTTTAAAAAAAGATACAAACAGGTAACACACAATGTTAAACAGATGTAATGTTTGTGAATAAATCGAAAGCTGACAATGAAATATACATATGCAGTTTTGGGTATAATTACAATTTTTTTTAACAAGATAAATATAATGCTGGAACCACAATGAAATCCGATTTCCATTGTGCGCACTAGTCAACAAAAAATCGCCGGTGTGCCTTAAGAAAACAAAACTAAATTTCCGTAAATTCTGTAACACGATACTTATGAATGAGTAATGGAGGCTGTTAATAGTAAATCTAATATTTTTGTGGGTTTGGAACTTCATGCAAAAAATGCGGTGGTAAAAAATTGTTGGCATGCAATCTTCACCTATACAAAAGAACGGTGGGCGCAAACTTGAAAAGTAACAATAAAAACTACAATCGAGAGTTTGAAGGAACCAAATTGTTAAAAACTTAATATAGAAAGTAAAATTGTTAGAAATTGGAAGGAAAATGTGAAAATAGTGGTTTTAGACATTGATATTGCATGTGAAACAGAGTGAAAGGATTATTGGCTTAAGTAAATGAATTAAATAAATTGTTATATTTTTTTAGACCACAGTATAAAAATTTCACACAATTTCATTTGTTTTTCAAATTAATTTTTAACAAAATTTTAACTTACTTTAAGAATTTTGTTCTTGTTGTAACCAAAGGTTAATTTTAGTGCTCTTTAGGCTGTTTTTCAAAACAATAATATAATTTTAATTCGGCTTATGTGTTTTGCTAAAATTTGGTTAAAACCATCTTATTAGACAAGAAAATATATGGAAAATACGTTTAATATCAATCTAGTGGAGAAACACTTGGATTATGTTAAATCTCTTTCATAGTTTTATGGTCAAGGGAAATGAATGATTAATAATAAGTAAATTTGGTCATTGGTAATAATTGTTCCTAATTCTGTTTAGGTTATTTTTAAAATAAATTTGTTAATATAACCTTCTTATTAGAGAAGAAAATATGAAAATTATGTTTAATATCAAACTAATGGAGAAAAACTTGATATATTTTAAATTATTTCTTTCATAGTTTTATGTCAATGAAGAAAAAATAATTAATACAACTTTTAACTTAATATTTCTTTTAAAAAATAAGTAAATTTGATCATAAACTTTTGTGTATTCCAAAAATGGTGGTGAAAATGTGAAAATTTTGTTTAATGTTAAACTAATGGAGAAAAACTTGGTTTATTCCAAATTATCTCTTTCATAGTTTTAAGTCAAAGAAACAAAATGATTAATAAAATTTTTAATTTATTATTTCTTATAAAAATAAGTAAATTGAATCATTCGTAATAATTGCCCCTAAAGATTAATTTCAATGCAGTTTGGATTATTTTTCAAATCAATTTTTAATGTAATTTTAATTTGGCTTTTGCGTTTTCTTAAAATATTGTTGAAAATGTCTTATCATAGAAGAAAATATGAAAATTATGTTTAATGACAAACTAATGGAGAAAAACTTAGTTTATTTTAAATTATCTCTTTCATTGTCTTGCGTCAAAGGTAAAACATGATAAATAGTTATAAAAATAAGTAAATTTGGTCATTGGTAATAATAGTCCCTAAAGATTAATTTCAATGCTGTTTGGGTTGTTTTTCAAATCAATTTTTAATATAATTTTAATTTAGCTTATGTGATTTGTTAAAATTTGGTTGAAATCGTTTCATTATAGAAAAAAATAAGAAAATTGTGCTTAATATCAATCTAATGGAGAAAAACTTGGTTTATTTTAAATTATCTCTTTCATAGTTTTATATCAATGAAGAAAAAATAGCTAATAAAATTGTTAATTTATTATTTCTTATAAAATAAGTAAATTTAATCATTGGTAATAATTATCCCCAAAGGTCAATTTAAATGCTGTTTAGATTGTTTTTCAAATCAATTTTTAATATACTGTTTTAATTTGACTCGTGTTTTGCTAAAATTTGGTTAAAACCGTCTTATCTGAGAATAAAATGTGAAAATTATGTTTAACATCAAATTAATGAAAAACTAATGGTTTATTTTAAATCTCTTTCATAGTTTTATGTCAATGAAAAAAAAAAGATTAATAAAATTTTTAATGCAATATTTGTTCTAAAAAAAAATAAATTTGATCATTGATAATATATATGTTCTTTAATGTTAATTTCAATTCCGTTTAGGTGGTTTTTCAAATAAATTTTTTAAATAATTTCAATTTAACTTTCGTGTTTTTCTAAAATTTGGTCGAAACCGTCTTTCAGAGAAGAAAATATGAAACTTTAATGTCAACGTAATGAAGAAAACCTTGATTTATATCAAATTATTCCTCTCATAGTTTTACGTCAATGTAAAAAATGGTTAATACAATTAATATATTATTTCTTATAAAAATAAGTAAATTTGATCATTGGTAATAATTGTTCCCTGTTTAGGTTTAGTTAGTTTTTCAAATCAACTTTTAATATAATTTTAATTTGTCTTATGTGTATTGCTAAAATTTTGTTGAAACTGTCTTATCAGAGAAAAAATATGAAAATTATGTTTAAGAAGTATATATTTTTTTGTCTAAAGAATATGTATAGTAACAGATTTGAAATAATATTTATGTAATTTAATTTATAATGATAAAATAATTGAAATATAAAATCACAAATTTATTGTAATAAATTTAGCTAAAACGAATTATTTTTGACCGCACTGTATCTTCTGGAGCCACCTTAGAGTGGCACTCAGTAAATATTACAATGTATCAAAATACAATTTAAACAGAAGGAAATCTTCAATATAAAAATGGTACATTTCCTTATTGATTCAAGTTTTGAATGGAACAATGAGAAACAAGTATTGGAAACAAAGGCGATAACAATAATAATCTAGTTTTATGGGAAACTGAATGGACGAGTCCGAAAACTCAATGATGCAAATAACCGAATGTTGGGGGCTCTAAACCCGAACATATGGACTGGAGTGGAGTATCCGTCCCGAAGCGTCCGACTAGCAATTATATTTTGCAAATGCCGCATCTAGACAGTGGCAATTTATCAGAGTTGTGGTTCGATAATTGCATGAGTAACATGGCAGGAACGACGGATCGGCGTGTGAGTGAGCAAACCTTATATGGATGGCGTCCGTGCGGGGAACCCTCGCCTCGTACGCGCTGGACATTGGCCAGACACTCCCCAATACGTTTTAGGGGTGCATAGACTACAATGAAAATTATCTTATGTGTGAAAACTACGGGCAGTGGCGCACAACTGTTTCGACACTAAAACAATGCTGCTGAATATGTTTTGAAGCAAATAGTTGTCCGGGAATTAGGACCATCACAAAAAGCCCTTGTAATGACATGAGCTAAACTCCATTGTTTATGAATTTAATGAACGAAGTCTTCTTAAAACGAATCCAAAAACTACTGAACGTCTGCGAGTACGTCACTGGCTCAGAACTATTAACCAAGATCATCCGTAACCGGTAGGCTTCTCTCCCCAGCGAGAAATATTGCACACAAACTACGAAAAAAACCGATAAATTTTATTAGGGACATCGTCACGCGAGAAAACATTAACTTAAAAAATACGACGCCATTTTTGTAGTGATAACTACTGGCCTTCAGTCGGCACCCTCTTAATCAGAACGGTTACGTTTATCTGTCCGTATATTCCGCCAATTTTCCACGTTTTTTTATCTAAAGTGCCCACGAAACACTGCTCAACATCATTTATTCCGTTCGGAAGTAACTACGGGCAATCTTTATTCGCCGATCGGGGGGTGGTTTGTTAAAGAGGATGGCTTCATACTTGTGCCCGTTTCGTTGGAGGAAATCACTTAATTTTATGATAATGGGCCACTCCATTCGGCGGCCGAGAATATGGAGATTAGATTTATGGTCTGGCTTCGAGAGACAAGAAAGCTATGTTCGTTGGTTGTAAGTAAAAGATATTGCTTCAATTGTTAACCTGTTATTATCAGACAAGGAAAGTTAACCAATCATAAATATTTACGGTTCGAACATTTTCTAAAGCAATTAATTCGGTTGCACCTATTACGTAAGCACTTTCATCTGATCAATATTGTATTGATTAACAAATACTGGATGAATTAATGACACTCATTGTGTGTGTGATTTCTTGGCCCCTTCCAAGAACGGCCGTAAAGTAATCGAAGCATCTGTCGTTAATCAATAGTTTGTTGTGCTGCAACATAAACCAAGAAATTAGATATCCATTGCCATAATGCGTGCCGAAAATTTCGCTAATAGGAGAATGACTGTTATTTAGTTTTGCTAGGAACCAGTAAAATAAAACCTCTAATTTGATACCGGAACAAGGCGGTCAATAGATGATTGCCGGCGAAAGATCACCTTTATTCTTTCTTTTTTTGAAAGCTAGAAGGTTCAGTTTAGGTAACGGCCCTATTTATTATGCCATCATGTCATTTTTGCGACCACTAATTTAGGCCAGTAATCGTTCAGTTGACATTTGTTCGGGTTTTTGCCAGACGCGGGTAATTGTTCATATGGTGTTTCGGAAGATCCATTTTTTGGGCTTGTTATTAAGTTATTACTCACCATATTGTGTGGTCTGAACTATATTTGGTCTATTTTACTTTTTGACGAGTTTCATTCAATAAATAACTTTAAATTAGATTGAAAATTCAATAAAAACTCTTGTAGTAACTGAGGGTTGGAAGAAATATAAAGATGGAAATCTAAAAAATACTTTTGTCGCTCTATTAATACACAATAGAAATTAAAAAACGTTAATACCACACCAAATTGTTTAATAATACTGCGAAAAAAACCCAAAGGAATCATGGGGGTCTATTTATTCCTGAAAGGCATCAAATTAGCGATTACACCGAGTAAACATGGCCTTGTAAAAAACCTAAACTTCAAACATCCCAACCCTTAACGAGCGCTACCCTTTTTTTTAACGCTGTCACATTTAATTCGATGCAATTTGGCACCTGTCTCGAGGAAGGGTGAAAATATCCCTTAACTGGCTGCGCCTTAGCACCTGCATTGTTTAATGGTCGCAAGGGGTTGAAAATTATAATGGTAACGGTACCAAAATTCACTTTCTCGTTAAAAATTGAACGGTCCCACATCCCGATGCCGGTTAAAAATAGGAATCTAAAAAACTACCCTAATCTAACGGTAAGGGTTGTCGCGTGCCAGCACGCCGTTTATATATCTTTACGGACTTCCGGCATAGTCTGTTTTTTAAATATATCGCCTGTTACGGTTTCCTACAAAGACCCATTTTATTTTTGTGGCCGCACAAATTGCCGAATTTTATTTCCCGATTGCAGACGACGAATGCCACTAATTAATTTTTAATTTCGTTTTTTACCAAATTAAACTCATTTATTTTAATGGATTCACACAAACGCACCATTAAATGGCAATGAGGAAGTTAAATTCATTTTTTTTAATTACTATGAAATGGTTTAATCGTTGCTTTGGATGTTTAATTGTTGTTTTTGATAATAGGGAGCAACTTCCAGTTTTGTAATAAACCGTAATAAAAGAGTATTTATGTGACAGGACCAGTAAAACTGTTTAAATTAAACATTTTGTGATTTTCTAGTTTCAAGACCTGTCACATTTTTATCTAAACAAAATGTCACCACATCAATTATTAAACACACCAAGGGAACATATCCCAAAACCCTTTTCAAAATAAGGTGCATTCCAGTTTATCCCTTTCAATGTGCACCTCCGTATCCAACATTCGTTAAAATTCTACCTGCTTACCCTTTTTTATTGCGAAAAAAAGAGTAATAATGGGTTAAAAGACCGAAAAAAGAGTTATTTTGTGTCGGGTGTCAGGAATGGGGCCATGCCATTATAATTAGGCGCAAGACTACCTGATCTGGACCCAAACCCCAGTTACGCAAAAAGGGTTGTTGTGACGACAAAAGGGTTTTGTGCGAATATCAATATAAACATGATCGATGTCTTTGTAATGTTTGGTATTACGGGTAATGACTTTATGGTGTGAAAGTAATGCGGTGTAAACATAATCGAAACGATGATCGAAGGGGTAAACACCATTATAAGGTTTTTTTAGTAGTTTTATTGACTTTTGTGGGGTTGCAAAAAAAAAAATACAGTCCCAACCTTTTATGTTTTCAAGTGTTATAATTGAGTTTTTTTGTGTGCTCAATTACATAAAAACTTACCTACATCGACGTGAAGTAATTTAGTGGCTGTGTAGGTGAAAATCGGGGGCGCCAAAGATAATGCCGCCGAATAAAAGGTTTAGATACCACGTACTGACCATATCTCACCCTCACAATAGGAAATATTAAATAATTTGAGATCTTTAATAAGCACGGTGTCAGTGGGAAGATTAATGAGCCGAAGGGTCCATTGTCTGTCGGAGGCCAGAATCATTTAGAACATATTAGGGGAATATTATTAGGCCCTGGAAATTCTCCACGCTACCCAAAAACGGTGGCTGTTGAATTATCGCCTTCGAATGCGTAATTAAATAAAAATTTTATTTTCGGCGGCCGAGAATAAACCACAATTTTGTTGAGAACGAACATTTGGCAATAATTGAAAAAATCTAACTAAAAGTTTGCCACCGAAAAACGGACAGATTCTATATTGTGGCGGTTTTTATCAACGAATTGAAGGCAACGGTAATTAATTAAGTTTTCATGGAATCGTGGCCGTTATTCGGGACACATAAAACTTTAATCGCCTTCTAAAATTCTAACCAGTTTTTTTTTTTGTTTCATTTAGGAAATTCATATCGTTTATTACTGTTTTTATTGCTTTTAAATAGGTCGTGTATATCAATTATAAGAAAACGTGAATATGGATTTTTTCAATTATTAAGTCATTTTCGTTCAGTCCTTTAAAAAAGTTTTTCAAGATAAACACAGAAATGAAAACAAACAGGTTTATTCCGCAGAAAATCAATTTATGCTATTAAGTTTTTCTGTAGGTCGTTTTCAATGCCGGTTGTCGTTTAAGAATTGTTTCTATCCTACGGAATTTACTAAAATATTTGTAATATTATTTGTGCATTTTTATGGATACTTTTATATAAA
This sequence comes from Aethina tumida, assembly GCF_024364675.1. NCBI lineage: Eukaryota > Metazoa > Arthropoda > Insecta > Coleoptera > Nitidulidae > Aethina > Aethina tumida. The sequence goes on along the minus strand of NC_065437.1, from coordinate 12,091,364 downwards.
CTGTTTCACATTTTTTTGTTTTAACCTTACAATGTTTTTATGTCAATTTAACAGTTCTTACAGAATAATATTAAATTATTAAATAGAATTTGCATTTGTGAGATTAAAATAAGTCAGAAATGTTAAATACATTTTAAATTTGCAAATTTAAATATATATTTCAATTTTATTAACACAAATAATAATATAATTATTTCTTTAATATCTGACAGATGAAAACATTATTTATACGAGATATCACTAATGAAACCGACTTAAATAAAAAAATTAATTGTATAAATTGTTTTTATTAATTTTATAATTTAATTAAAAATATATATTTTATGTTTTCAAGCTTTTGTATAAAAAAATTTACAAACTAGTTTAATTAATTTTAATATTTAGTAACGCATTGTGAACTTGAATTAATAGTGAGTAGTTAATTAAATTAAGTACATTTTAATTTTTAATTAACGCATTAAGAACTGTATTAATTAAAGCTTATTCAAAAACACAATATTTTAATTTCATTAATTTTTTATTTTTATTTATTATTTTATTAAAATAAAATTAATTTAAAAATTTATATTTGATTTTTTTATTTTTTCCATTAAGGTTAGAATATAAATAATTAAGGAGTATAATTATAAATAAATAACTTAATAACATACACTTATTTTGCGGAATTAATTTCATTACATTAATAATTATTCGTATAATTTAATTTACAGAAAGTTACTCGACAATTTCAAGATTAAACATGGTAAATTAAATTTCAAAGAAATAATTTTATTAACAAAATATACTAATTAATTTAAATATTTTAATTATTTAGGATTAAAGTCGCTAAAATAATTTGTTGATAATAAAACGAATTAGTTATTACTTTTATATAATGATTATAAATATTAAATAGCGTATTAAAAACTATTTTAATTAAAGATTATTCATAAAAATAATACTAAATTTCGATATATATTTATGAAACATATTTCGATGTTAATAAAAACATTAAAATTTATATTCAATTTTTTTCATTAAGATTATAATATAAATTTCAGAGTATAAACAAAAAACTGAATTATTACTCATATAATTTACAAAAAATTATTTTATACTTTTTATATAAAAATGGTAGAATAAATTTCAAATAAATAATTTTATTTATTAATTAAATATTCTAATTAATAATAATCAATTTAATTAGTTTTTACTGTTATACAATAGTAATAATTAAATAATTAAATTAAGTAAAAATAAAAAGATTATAATTGTATTGTTTATTTTTTCTATTAAGATTAACAAAAAACTGTATGGCAAAAATTGATTTTTGGCATAATTAATTATATTATATTGATTATTATTCTTATAGTTTGATTTATAAATAAGTTATTTTATACTTTCAGATTTTTATATAAAAATAGTAAATTAAATTTCAAACAAATAATTTTATTAACAAAATATAAGAATTAATTTAAACAAATTTATTTTCATATCAAAGCACTGTTAAATTGAATTAAAATCGTTATAATAATTGATAGATAATATGTTTAATTAGTTTTTAGTGTTATATAATAGTAATAATTAATAAATTAAATTAAGTACATTTTAATTATTAATTAGTACATTAAAATGTATTAATAAAAGCTTACAAATTAGATTTCGACATTTTTGATAAATATATGTGTCATTAATAAAATTAAATAAAAAAAATATCTTTGACTTTTTAATTTTTTCTATTAAGATTATAATTTAAATTAAACAGTATAATTATAAACAAAAAAAACTTAATTGTAGATATTTTTTCGGAATTAATTATATTATAATAATTATTATGCGTAAGATTTAATTTACAAAAAGTGATTTTAAACTTAAACAGGTTTTTATATAAAAATGGTAAATTAAATTTCAAACAAATAATTTTATTAACAAAATAGACCAATTAATTTAATCAATTTTAATTTTTTAGTAAGGCACTCTTAACATGAATTAAAGTCGTTATAATAATATTTAGATAATTAATTTAATTAGTTTTTACTGTTATTTAATTAATTAATTGAATTAAATATAATTTAATAACTAATTAGTTTATTAAAAACAGTATTAAGAAAAGTTTATTCGTAAAAACAATATTAAATTTGGAGATAAATAAATTTATATTTTAGTAAATTAAATACCAAATTTATATTTAATTTTTTTAAATTTTTTTCACTAAAATTATCTTTAATATAAACTATAGCGAATGATTATAAACAAAAAACTTAATCAATTTACATAATCAAGTGCTGTAAACTTGAATTAAAATTGTTACAATAATTATTCTAATTAGTTTTTACTGTTAATTATGAGTTAATTCATCAAAAACAGTATTAGTTAAAACTTATTCATAAAAGCAACATTTGTTGATGACTATGTTTTGACAGTATCACAATTAAATCAAATGTTTATATTTTGGGTGTTTTTCTATTAAAAAAGGAATAATTTTGTCGTCACTGTATTTAAAAAAATTGTTTTTGATATGATTTATTTTAAATTAATAGTAATTCATCAAAAATTAATTAATAATATTTATATAACATAAAATTACAACTTGTCAGCGTCCAATTTCCATGCCCGCCGCCAAAATCTTAATCGCATTAGCCCATCAAGATAATAAATTACGGAAGCCATACCCGATCCCGATAGCCAATTAATCGTGCCTTAAGGAACAAAAAAACCCTTTCCGGCAATGGATAAAAAAGTCCTACCTCCTCGCTACCTGGTCGCGTGCCCGCTATAAAACAGCGATAATGTGCGGTTAACCTCTAATAACTTAATAAAAAGCGAGATGCCTCAACATATCCGCGCGGGGTGGGACCAACCCTTGCTGTCGCTTTTTTTTACCGACCACTTTTTACCTGGCCACGCGCCCGAAGATTTCGGTGCGCGTACATTTTTATTGGGGGGCTTATAAAAACTATTGTAAATAAAGGGTGGAAGGGTTTACATACTTATTAACTGTTTGTTTGCTTAACCCTAAACGGCTCGGCGGAAACGCCGTTTTTTGCTGCCATAAATTATCTCTCGCTTTTGGTTCGTCATTGATTGCTCAACCATTGTTGACAAATGGGTTGTAAAGATTATTTTTGGGGTTTACCACAATTTGTACCCAATTATTGTTTATTGTTTATCATTTTTTTCGTATTGGATGTTTGTTTCGCTGTTCTTGAACCAGTTTCCGTGTTTTAAACCGTCTCTTATTTGAATTTTCAGCAAACAAAAGGGCAAATAGAAGTTCTCACACATAAGAGGGTGTATAAATATATTTGCATTGTTGTTAATAACCCTGAAGGGATTGTGAAATATTCGCAAACAGATGATATAACTTTTCTCACACATTATATAAAATGACCAAAATTTACCTAAAAGCACCAAAATCGTTCCCACGACGTTATCATCGATTACAGGTAGAAAAGGGTACAAGGGTAAATTTTCAAAGGTGTAACACATTCGTATTTATAAATTCACACTTTATGAAACATGTTTATATTTTATGAGATTTACTGATGGGAATTTTTGATAGCCTTTCGTTTATCTTAATTTTCATCATGGAAAACATGATTAGAATTCAATAAGTCCAAGTAAATGTTGGAGAATATTTCAATTTACAACAAAATAGTAGTTCTTTCTAGTAAAAAACTTTAACCCAAAGTTCAGCCATCTTGTCATTGTTCAGCCCTTCAAAAAACTTCGACCCATCAATAGATGTTCTAGCTTCTAGTCACTTCGTCATCAAACTCCAACTAAGCCCATGATTTGCAATTTTGCCTTATAACCCTTGCGACTCATACATTTTACCTCTTCCCTACAGAATAACTTTTGGGTAGTTTTTCGGAAAAAAAGCACCGCATTAATCACATACGCCTCGTCCAATATTGATTGAACCTGACCCTTAAGTTATCTTCCTCGCCATTGGCCGGTTTTCCGAAAAACCATGGGGGGAATACGCTACCCCAGTGTCCACAGGGACTGACCCTTCCATGTGTACTTGTTCTTGTTTCAATCTCACCCCATGTAACTGCCTTAATCGCCAAACGCAGCGCGAGCAACAGAGAAGGAAACTGCCGATGATTCATGGGTTGTTATTTATTGTTAAACAAATATGGTGGCTCGTCACGGACGCGAAGGGTCGAATGTTTTACGATTTCAATGGACCCACACAAAAATCAGAAAACAGCATATGTGGATAATGGACATTTGAAGAATTCAATGCTGAGTAAATGGGTTTTTCTGTTACTGGAAATAATTGATATTCAGGCGGCTGCACCAAATGACCAACTTCAATTGGATGCTGGTTTATATAATGCAAGAAACGATTATTGCTTTTACTCTATTATTCCCTTAACTAACTGTAATTGATCCTTTCATGTGTTGTTTAATTTAAATGTTGTATTATATTTATTTGATAATCAGAAGATGGTAAGAATTAATGTTACGAGAGTATTGATCCAATTTGACACAACAAATTCCTCAAGTTCAAATCCGAACGAATTCCCACGATCGAATTCCATCACCTATTGTTGCCAAATCCACCATAATCGTTCCCAACAAACGAGAGCGAAAGGATTAGGGTCCGAAAGGGTGCGAGTCACCGAAGGGTTGAACGACCAATGGAGCAGGTAGAAGGAGAATCCTTTCCATTTCAATTACAGGCCTCATTGCAATCGCGACAGGTTCCACTGTTAGTTAAGCGAAAGGGTGAGGGGACCGTAAAGGGTTACGCGGCGCTGGGGCGACGACAGCCAATCGCGTCATGTTATGGGTGTGACTGAATTAATTATCCTTGATCACTTTATGATTTGGTAATGGGTCGACCAATCAACACAATCGAAAGGGTTGCACGCACGATACTTGATCCATTGTTCACCCTTTCAGCCTCCATTTTTTGCCTTATTTAATGTGCAGCTTAAACAAAAGTTAACCTATAAAGTTAGTAGCGGGGCAGGAGAACATTAGAGCGGGGATCAATTCTGAGAAAGGAACCCTAAACACGTATAATTTATTAATACACATACAGGGAAGTATTTTTATCCATCAGGTGCATTAAAAATTTCATCTTGGCGTAAGCGAAGATGCATGAATATTTTATAACGCATAACGCACCTTTTTAGCTCGAAATTAGGAAACGCGTAGGTCTGCACCCTTTGTGAGCCTGATATATAAAGCAAATTAGGTAGGAAAAGTGCTACGTCGTGTTTTGTATTATGCGATAATACAACGCGTGAGTGGCGAACAGACATGCGGATTTTAAAAAAATATACATAAAGTAACGAGGAGGTTGAAATGTTAACTGGGAACTTGGCACGACAATGACGTTGACAATGATCCGAACCATTAAAGTGTATTTTTAATCCATGCACAGATGCGTTTGATAATAATCTTGTCGGCGTTTTGCCGTTCATGTCGGTACTGATTTGCGAAGGATTTTCTACACTATTGTTGTGCAATTTTACGAGGGATTATTGAAGATTGAGTTGTACAATTTTTGTGCAGGCGTTGAAAGGTGTGCACTTATTATTGTACATTTCTACATTAATACTAATAAATTATTTTATTACGAATGTTATCGGGATGTTTCAAACATGTATATATTTAATAAAAAATAATCATATTGAAAAGTAAAAAAGCCTTTTATTTTATTTCTTCCTTCCTTTAGTTGTGTTTTTATTTATTATTAACTCGTGGTGTTGGTACGAAGTTAAAGTTATTTAAATATTTTTGAAATTTCACAAAACACAACAGAATTAAATTACAGTGTAATATTTATGTTCGAATATGACAGATTAATGGAATTATATTACTCGATTGATCTGTCATTATTCTATTCACAAATTATTCCCATTTTGAATGTTTATATATTTATTTAAAGTTAAAAATTTGTATATTTATACAACAGTGCTTGCTCAGTTTCTTAAAATGGTTTCGTGTATAATAAATTCGTTATAAAGGGGGATCAAGGGGGGCCCACTATAAAATAAAATAATGATTTTCTAACTTCCCTTAGTTATGATTTAATTTATTTTTAATTGGAGATGTTGGTGTTAACTTGGGGTTATTAAAAATTGTTACCAAAAGCTTTAAGCTGTCAAATTTAATCCACAATTTTTTAAATAATAAAATAATTTAAAGTATCGATCAGTTATGCAGTACATAGATAGTTTAAGAGTTTTGAAATGTCACAAATTTGACAGATTAATAGAGTAATATTATTCGATTGATCTGTCATTATTCTAATTATAAATTTTTCCCATTTTGAATTTTTATATATTTATTTAAAGTTTTAAATTTGTATACAACAGTATTTTGTGTATAATAAATTCGTTATAAATGGGGGGTCGAAGGGGGCTCCTCAAGAAAATAAAATAATGACTTTCATTTTATTTTTTCCTTCCCTTGGTTATGATTTAATTTATTTTTTATTGGAGATCTTGGTGTCAACTTAGGGTTATTAAAAATTCTTTCCAAAATCTTTAAGTTGTCAAATTCTATCTACAATTATTTAAATTATTAAATAATTTAAGATATCGATCAGTTTTGCAGTACATAGATACTTCAAGAGTTTTGAAATGTCACAAATCACAATTGAATTAAATTCCAGTGTAATGTCTATGTACGAATTTGACATTAATGGGGTAATATTATTGGATTGATCTGTCATTATTCTAATTATAAATTTTTCCCATTTTGAATTTTTATACATTTATTAAAAATTTTAAATTTGTATGTTTATAATACTGTGCCCACTCAGTTTCTCAAGATGATTTCGTGTATAATTAATTCGTTATATTGTTATAAAAGGGCGTCGAGGGGGCTCCCCCAAGAAAATAAAATATGGAGTTTCATTTTATTTCTTCCTTCCCTTAGTTATGATTTAAATTATTTTTAATTGGAGATGTTGGCGTCAACTTAGAGTTATTAAAAATTCTTTCTATAAGCTTTAAGCTATCAAATTTTATCTACAATTATTTAAATTATTAAATGATTTAAGATATCGATTGTGATTGAATTTGACAAATTAATGAATTAATATTATTCGATTGATATGTCATTATTCTATTAATAAATTTTTCCAATTTTGAATTTTTATATATTTATTTAAAATTTTAAATTCGTATCAGTTTCTTAAGATAATTTTTTGTATAATAAATTCGTTATAAAAGGGGATCATGGGGGACTCCCCCAAGAAAATAAAATAATGACTTTCATTTGATTTCTTCCTCTCCTTAGTTATGATTCAATTTATTTTTAATTGGAGATTGTATGAAAACTTTAAGCCATAGAAATCCTAAGCTTTAAGCTATTAAATTTTATGCACAAGTATTTATATTATAAAATTACCATGGATATCGATTAATCATAGAGATACAAATATTTTAATAAGTAAATTGTAATTAAATAAAGATACAGAAATAGAAAACTTTGGAATTGTTATCAAAAAATATTGATATTAATGGTTGTGAATTAATTACTATTTAAATTATCTTGAATTCAATTATTTTATTAGAAATTTTATTGAAATTATTTAACATTGCTTTAAAATATATGTATAAGGTAATAAAGATGAGGCTGCACATTCACATTAAATAAAATCTCTGATAAAAAAATACTGAAATTCGTGATTGTAGGTTTTCTTGGTTGAACGTAGAAAAAACCTTTTTTTCCAGAAATCGAAAGCGAAACCACCAAAATCCACTTCCTAGTAACCCGAGACATTTTTTCGTCGATTTTCTTTCGAAAAAATCGCCCAGCATTCAGTTAAAAAGTCTCAGGTGTTTAAACTCCTATTATTACGTGAAAAGGGAAATTTGAATGTGTGGGATGCGTTGAATGGGACTGCAGATCGACAGGAAACCTTATTTACATTAGCCCATCTTTGTCCCGAATGAATTGTATAACGTGTAATTTAAGAAGATGGATGCGAAAGTGACTCCGCTCTTTGGTCCGTGGCCGTTCTCACCCGGCGTTAAACCGTGACTGGTCATTTGGTCGGGCACTATGGGAACTGTTTTTCAAGTTTTTTTTTTTAAATTAGGTCGATCCGGTTTGTTTTGAATTAACTTGAACAATCAAAATCAAAAAGTTGCCGTCATTTCTGGTGTATAAGTGTTTTTGTTTTTGATGTTGTGACCCATTTACAACCGATATTATATAACATCGAATGGAGGCAATAAAGGTTGAAAGAGTATTTAATCTTGTTTACATTTATTACTCAAGAAGGCACCTTTGATCTCAATAAAGGCGTGTAATTGCATCTGTAAACATAATTAGCATTATCCTATTAATCCTATTTAAGTCTATAGTGCCCTGTCTGTCCCAAACTGGATGATATTATTTAATAATATCGAACAAAAAACTATATTTTCCCCAAACATCTGCAAAAACTACACGGAAGTGCTTTATTAAAATCTTCCTACACTAATACAAAAGGTGAAAAAAAGTGTTCCAGTGGAAAAAAACATGTGCAACACATGTTACGAAATGGTCTGGTTTGTATTTGCGCAAAACCATCTGAGGTCATCGGACCATTGGATAAAATTAAATATCGGCATCTTTGTGCCCATTCCTCACAATAACCAAATTTCACGCGAACAGGATAAAAATCTTGCATCCTAACGACCCTTTGCATAAGGTTAAACATTTCTATTCAATAGACACCCACTACACACCAATGGGAGAAGTGAAAAATGATTCCTCTTTAATTCTAAAAACGTTCCGTACCAACATTCGATTACAGCAAATAACCCATAGGTCGTTCGAAAAAACCATGGAACAATGGATGTAACCTTATGCTGTGATGCGCCACTTCTACCGGGTTGATCGACCTTCAGGTAGGTAACGAAATCTGCCGGTTAAAAAACTCCTGTTTTGCAAAAATATTTAGTTTGAGGGTTGTTTTCTCAGAAATTATGAGGTGCATTGTTCTTTTCGGACGCCGCCTCACTGTTCAAGGCAATTTTTCTTCTCCGGTTTGATTTTATGGTGGCTTACGTTACAGCAAGTCAAAAGAAATCATTAGAGGGCCGGGTTTGTCGGAATAAAGAACAATTATAAGTCTATATCCGACTGAAATTATGTTTTTTGCCATCTTCCTGCTAATTATCGACTATACAAATACCTTTTCTCGATTGGTTTTAGTCATTTGGTCATCGTCTTGAGGAAACAATTGCGTTTCTTCACAATGGGTTTCCGTTCTCAAATATCAAAATGTTGGGCCCGAAGGATTGTATTGATCATTTGAAAGACATGACCATGGTCATTAGCAATATTTTTTATGGACCGAAGTGCTCCAATAAAGTGTCGCAATATTACTTTTACAGCTCCTGTCTTCTGAGAAGTTACAAAAGTTCGGCAATAAAAAAGTGTCGTTGCACAATTATTTAAATTATATTGTAACTTAAAATGTTGATCAATTATTCAGTACATGGATACTTTAAAAGTTTAGGACAGATTAATGGAGTAATATTATTCGATTGATCTGACATTATTTCATTTATAAAAATGAACTAAATAAAATCTAATTTTCCTTTTTTATATATTTATTTATAATCTCAAATTTGTATAATTATCTCACAGTCCTTGATCAGTTTCTGAAGATGTTTTTTCCTCCCTTAGTTATGTTTTTATTTACTTACTGGTATGAAATTCGTGTTATTAAAAATACTTATCAAAAACTTTATTCTGTCCATTTTTTTACAAAACTATGTAAATTTTAAAATCAATGATCAATTATGTAGAATTCTATTAAATTCCAGTGTAATGTTTATGTTCGAATTTGGCAGATTAATAGAGTAATATTTCCAATTTTGTTTATATATATATTTTAATTTAAAGTCTTAAATTTGTATAATTATACCACAGTGCTGGCTCAGTTTGTGAAGATGGTTTCGTCTGTTTTGACTTTGTTATAAAAAGGTGACTAGGGGGCTTCCCCCAGAAAAGAAAATAATGACTTTCATTTTATTTCTTCCTTCCCTTAGTTATGTTTTTATTTATTTTTAATTGGAGATATTGGTATAAACTTAGGTTTATTAAAAATTATACCTTTTCTTGATTGTCATTTGGTTGTCGTCTTATGAAGATAAGAGTGTTTCTTCACAAAAAGCTTCCGTTCACAGATATGATAATATTTGTGCCAAAGGATTGCACTGGTCATTTGAATGGCATGACCATGGTGATTACCAATATTTTTTATTGGCCAAAGTGCTCCAATAAAGTGTCGCAATATTACTTTTACAGCTCCCGTCTTCTGGGAAGTTGCAGAAGTTCGACAATAAAAAAAGTATCGTTGCACAATTGTGGACTTTCCCTTGCAAAAATTTGCCAGCTCATAAAGTACCTGTGCCATGTTTTTATTGTGCTTCTGGCGTGACCGAACTTTAAAAATTATATTGCCCGACGTCAACAAAAATTTGCCATTGCACAATTTTAGGGCACCGGCCGTTTTGCATATTAATTTCCCTACCTCCACCTTCTCGGTAGTAACTGTACTTAACTTTTGCGTAACGAATGACTAGAAAATTCCTTTTTTTCGACCGTCGAGTTTTGTAATTGAGGATTGAAGTCGGCTTCGTGACGTGGAAGTAAAACTAATAATACGTGCACAATCCTTTGTTTAATTAATTCCTTTTATTCCGCGGACCGCAGACGAGGAAACGACAAAATAAACAGTGTATCGGAAACGTCACGTAACAGCCTTAATTAATTATTCCCCACACAATGGCGCTAAAGACGAAAATGTGTTTTATTATAATTATGTCCGTCCAACAAAAGTCCATTTATCGATGGCTATTTAAATAAAAAAACGTGAAAGTTTTTTTCCGTGTAGCTGCACAATCTGAGTGAAGACGAATTTACGTAAGCCCAAATTGCGCACCATAATGGCAAAAGAGTCGAACAATAAAAAGATTTTTCGAATATTTAAAAGAGTGCACTTATAAAAGGTTAAACTTGCAAATGTGGTACGTATAATAGACGGTGTTCAGGTATATCCGTAATAGAATATTTTCTGTATTCTTTCCTGACCAGGTAAATATATGAAAAGCAAAAATTCATCCTCCCCCTCTCGTTCTCTCGTTTTGCGTATTTGACCGTCGCAACACAACAAGAACGGAACCGTATCGTACGTTGTGGTGCGAGCGAGAGACCTGCTTTATTCAAAGAACTAGATTTATGTAAGATTTCGCATAATACTTTGATGCCCCCCGAACGTGGGAACATTGTGCCGGATAGGAAATGGGTTGCATCGGTGGACACAGGCTGACATTTTCAAATTCCGAATAATATTGATTGTACGCAATGAATTGCGAAACGTGGGAAGTGAATTCCAGATTCCCTAATTGACAACCTTCAAATCAAACTCGTTCGTTCGGGGATTTCGTCTCTTTTTTTCAAAGGGCGCCTTTTAATTTTTTTCGATGATTTTATTGGAACGATGTTATTTGCGTTCGTCAAAGGAATTCGTGTATTTTATATGAACAATGGGCGGATTGGGGTCGCGTGAAACGAGGAAGTTATTAAAAATTGTTTTTCAAATTTTGCTGATGGTTGAAAAGTAGAGTAATTTCATAGTCATATTTAATAGATTTCCGGATCATTATCGGAAATAAGTTGGAATGAATCCGGTAATGACAAACTTTAAAAGGATTAAGAGGATTATATAAACTATGTTTACTTTTGTAACAATAAACACTGACAATCCTTTACCTAAATGCATAGTAGTTGTGTAGTAGAGTATAAAGCTTAACCCTTCCTTTGGTTCACCGGATATAAATATGTTTTGTTCAAGGATTTATATTTAAATTTTGAAGACTATAAAAATTTCTATTTTAATTAGCAACCATCGTTAAAATAAATAAACATATATGTAATGATTTAAATTTATTTTAGAAAAACTTTTTTAAAGTTTAGGTATTAAATTTGAAAATTGTTTGATAATTTTTAGTAGGTGTATAAATTGAAATTTTACATTCATTAACATTTTTAAAAAAACACAAACAGGGGTGAATAGTATGTGTTAATGAAATAAAATATTGAGACAAAACATTGTCCTACATATTGATACCTTAATGTTTTGCTCTTCTAAAATATTATTGGCAGACATATTTTTTGATCATCTGCACATCAACATTTTTATATCGTTTGCATCTCTAAAATTAATTGTTATTTCCTAAGCCAGAATATTATTCATACACCTGTTTTTACTTAAGAAGTAGTGGTAATAAGTATAAATAATTAAAATATATATAAATATTTTTATTACGTTACTAAATTTATCTATTAAATTTGAAAATTGTTTGATCTTGAAATGTATAATTTTTAAGGTGTAAAAAATGAAATTTTACATTTGTTGACATTCTTAAAGGAGACAAACAGGAGAGAATAATATGTATTAATGAAATAAAATATTGAGACAAAACATTGTCCATCATATTGTTACCTTAATGTTTTGCTCTTCTAAAATATTATTGGCATACATATTTTTTGAATATCTGTACATCAACATTTTTATATCGTTTGCATCACTAAAATTAATTGTTATATACTAAGCCATTAATATTATTAATACACCTGTTGTTACTTAAAAAGTAGTGGTAATAAGTATAATAATTAAAATATATATAAATATTTTTATTACATTACTAAAAGTATAGTTTTATCTATTAAATTTGAAAATTGTTTGATATTGATAGGTATAATTTTAGTAGGTATGTTAATGAAATAAAATATTGAGACAAAATATTGTCCTTCATATTGATACTTTAATATTTTGCTCTTCTAAAATATTATTGGCAGACATATTTTTTGATCATCTGTACATCAACATTTTTATATCGTTTGCATCTCTATAATTAATTGTTATTTACTAAGCCAGAATATTATTAAAACACCTGTTTTTACTTAAAAAGTAGTGATTATAAGTACAAATAGTTAAAATATATATAAATATTTTTATTACATTACTAAAAGTATAGTTTTTATCTATTAAATTTGAAAATTGTTTGATCTTGAAATATAAAATTTTTAGTAGATACAAAAATTGAAATTTTACATTCGTTAACATTCTTAAAGAACAAAACATCAAAATTGTTATATTGTTTATATCTCTAAATTTAATTGTAATTTCCTATGCCAGAATATTATTAATATACCTGTTTTTACTTGAAAAGTATTTATTATATACAGTATAAGTAATCAAAATATATATGAATATTTTTATAACATTACAAAAAATATATGTTTTATATATTAAATTTGAAAATTATTATTATATTATATGAAGCAAAATATTGAGACAAAATATTGTTTATCATAGAATATTTTAGTTTTTTGCTCTTCTTAAAATATCATTGACAAACATATTCTTTGATCAAATAAAATTGCAATTTCAAATGTCATAATACTATTAATGCACCTGGTTTTGAAATTAAAACAGGATGAAATACCACTTGGGGAAACAGAAGATTTCAGTCGGCATTTAATAAAAGATTGCATCAACAAATTTTAACAAGATTAAGCAGATAATCTTAATTATGTTTACGTTTGCAATAATAAAAACCGCTGCAAATCCTCTCCTTAAATGCATTTATAAATGCAATAAAAGCAACCCGTTTTTCAATGCAAATCCTGAACACTCTGATATACCCTTTTATTACCCACCACAACAAATACCTACGTCTTACGTTCTATTTTGTCTATCCAAAAATAACGTCCGACCAAAAAAAAAATCAGTTGTTAAAACAGCAGCGGCGAAATGTTCGTTATACGACAAGAAAGACATCAACATTGATCCACCCCCATGGACGGAATTAATGCCACCCCCTTTCGGGCGACCCTCCGCTATTAAAACAAAGTCGAAAAACGATTCGAATTTGCGGAATTCATTATTGTGTGTCCGAGTTGCACAATATTCACCCCATTTATGCCCAGACACATATTAAAACAGCCATTCACGTTGCCCTTACTCGTCGAATTACTTTGGAAACGCATCGTGTACAGAAGGGGGTGCGGACTCGGATTTTCCCTAAATTTGGCAAAAATGAAGGGTGCGCGTACCCGGAAAGGGAAGTCGTACAGTCTGATCTAATGTTGTGTCATAACTCTCGGACGTTTGCCGCCCTGGACCTGGTCGAGGACCTACCCACGGTTTCGGGTTACGTGAAATTTGTTTACTGGGATGTATTCAGTTACGGGCGCTTTATTTTTTTTGTTTTATTTCTATGGCTGAAGTGGACAAAAGAGCATAAGTGATTTATTGGGCACAATGGAGGATGGAGTGGGTTTAAGAACATTTATTGGTCTCGAGTTGTTGTTGATTTTCCACAGACCAGGCAATTTGTTTTAAATTGGGAAAACATAAATTTCAATAATGACGTTCAGATTAAATTTAATTGTGGTTTTTCCCTCACCCCAAGAAAATCGAAAAATCGTAATTGAATTGAGAGACACGTATGATTTGCAGAATCGTCCGTCCCCGCACTCGAGACTCCATTGCTAATTCACTCCCTTCTGTCATCGACATAATGTATAATAAAGTTCATAAAAAAATTGTAACAATGGCCGGGCCCGTGCACAATGGACGTGCGGCCCACCGTTGATGTCGTACACAATATCAGTAATTTATTATCCCAGTTTTTCCGATTTGTTCAAAAAGTTTACGTTTTTGTTTCATTTCCATTCACTCCTGGCCGTCGGACGTTGGACTTAAACACTCGGACTGATTGATTTTATACATTTTTTTAAGAAGAGATTAGATTTCGGCACGGTGCAATTGAAAAATCTATCTGAGACAGTCTGAAAGCTTTGTAGTCGTAAGTATGAGGAGTTATTGACAGCTGGCCACTGGCCGTTGACAGCTTCACATTTCTCCACCCTTGGAGATTTTTTCAATCGTCCGTTGTGAATAAGCATCAGTTTTTGATGTTTTTTCAATTCAGTATCCGATTAACTTGTTTATTCAGAAAATGTCCGGCGCAGCCAGGAGTAAATCTCTTGAGGAAAAATAAATATTCGTCGGCTCCGTTTTCGTGTTTCGTAATAACGGATTATTCATAATAATAAAATGGAAAATGAGTTTTTGTGACACAGAATAGTTTGCATACTTGATGTTAAATTGCAAATTAATTAAATCTCTGTGAATAAAAACACTTATATTTTCATTCAAATTACAGTACAAGTTTAAATTTAATCAAATTTTTTCGTTTAAAATTAAAATATTTTTCTTTAGTTAATACTAAAATTTTTTTCTCTAATTCTTAATATTAAACATTGGATATTTGTTATTGAAAACATTAGTTAAAGCGTATGAATCCTCATAGTTTTCATATTATATTTTTTTAGAACATTTTACAATATATAAAAATAACATAAAAAAATTTTTATATTTGAATTATCATGTAAATTATTATAAAAAATTAAAAGTTAAAATAGAAAGTATGAAGAAATTAAACAAAAAATATATAGGTGAAACATATAAATCCTCATAGTATTTATATTTGTTATAATTTTTGGTAGTACATTTTATCATATACACTTATAATTAAAATAAAGAACATATAAAAAATTAATAGACAAAATATATATAAAGTTAAAACATATAAATCCTCATAGTATTTATAATATTTTGATGTACATTTTATGATGTAAGTAATAAAGAAAAAATAAAATTGACAGATTATAAAAAATAATCTGCAAAATATATAAATCTTACAAATTTTTGTACTACATTTTCCAAATGTAAATAATATTAAAAACATATATGGTTAAAATAGAAAGAATATAGAAAAAATAATGGATAAAATATGTACGAATCTAGAACGTGCAAATCCTCATAGTTTTTATATTTGTTATAATTTTTTGCTGTACATTTTGCAATGTAAATAATAATGAAAAACCCATATACTTAAAATAGCAACCACAAAAAAATCAATTAACAAAAAATATATAAAATTAAGACGTAGAGATCCTCATAGTTTTTATATTTGTTATAATTTTCAGTTGTACATTTTATGATATAAGATATATAAAGATAAAACACATAAATCCTCATAATTGTTATATTATATAATTTTTTGTTGTTCATTTTGCAATGTAAATAATAATGGAAAATACATATTGTTAAAATACAGATAATAAAAAAATTAATGATCAAAAAATATATAAAGTTAAGGCCGTAGAGATCCTCATAGTTTTTATATTTGTTGTAATTTTTTGTTGCATATGATGTAAGTAATAAAGAAAAATATATGTGGTTAAAATTGACAGAATATAAAAAATAATATTCAAAATATATATAAAGTTAAAATGTATAAATCCATAGTCTTTATATTTGTTACAATTTTTTGTACTACATTTTATACTATAAACAATAATAAAAAACACATATGACTAAAATAGAGAGAATATATAAAAAATTAATGGACAAAATATGAATAATGAAGAACCCATATGGTTAAAATAGATAGAATATAAAATTTAATCTTCAAAATATATACATATATATATATATATATATATATATATATATATATATATATATATATATAAAATTAAGATGTATAAATCCTCATAGAATTTATATTTGTTACAATTTTTTGTAGTACACTTTACAATGTAAATAATAATAAAAAAATCCATATGGTTAAAACAGAGAGAATATAAAAAAAATTAATGGACAAAATATATATAAAGCTAGAACGTATAAATCCTCATAGTTTTTATATTTGTTATAATTTTTTAGTACATTTTACAATGTAAGCAATAATAAAAAAACCCATATGGTTTAGTTTACTATTAACGAAACTAAATGACCCTGACAAACATAAAAGTTGTTCTTATTCCACTTGTTTATTCTTGACCTGCCTTATCACCGTATCAGCTGCAGCTGATAAAAACGAGCCTTAAAATTTTGACACATATTTATCGCAATTAAGGTAACTGTTATTAAACCAAACAACACAATTCATAAAATACAAGTTTAAAACACATTTGACACAATTCCAAAATTGATCTTACTTAAGTGTGGCTCCCTGTTGTGTCAAGTGCTAAAGACGCCTTACAATTAGACAACAAAAAAAAAAAATTCCAAAAGTCAATTTTATAGCAATAAATTTCCCCGCACCTCACAATGATCCTGTTAATAACAGGATAATCACATTAAAATGGTGACCCCGATTTTTGTCACGTGTTTAAAAAAAACATCTGTATTTTTTGTGACGACATGTTAAAAAATAATCTGTATAATTTGTTTGATTTTTTTTTGAATTGGAGCGTGTGCTGCAAAGCGTAAAAATAAATTCTATTAAACACCGGCACCGCAGCCGGACGGCAAGGGTCACTGACAAAGAAAACGGCCAGAAAAACATCCATACGTTCAGGTTAAAATGAAGTAAGGAATCTGTTACACAATGATAGAGATTATTATATTCAAAAATATCGGGGAGTGATCGGAAAAACGGTCAATGTTGTTTTTATATGGGGAAAGGACCACTGTTACCTT
This sequence comes from Aethina tumida, assembly GCF_024364675.1. Lineage (NCBI taxonomy): Eukaryota > Metazoa > Arthropoda > Insecta > Coleoptera > Nitidulidae > Aethina > Aethina tumida. The sequence goes on along the minus strand of NC_065437.1, from coordinate 12,073,852 downwards.
TGTCCACTTTGGGGCTTACGATCGGTTTCTTTTATTAGAGCAAGGACGTTATCCCTCCTTTGGATGTTTGCTCGGACCTTACGGATAAAATTTCAATTCCCTTTACATTTTCGTTATGTGTCTGATCAGATAATATGCAGACAAAGTGGGTATTTGCTTGCGAAATTTTATATCATCTTATGTATTCTCGTCGTAAAGCGTTCTGAATATTTAAAGGAATCAAACGATTCGAACCACAAAAGGAAATCCTTAGTTTTTACGACATCTAAAACCACTAACTTTATTGTTTTCGTATTATGTTATCTCTTTATGCCTTCTTCCTCGGGATCTAAATGACTTACCTACGTAAGATACTCCGCAGTCGATACATTATTTCATTGTTTTTTGGTCGAAAATAACCGGGCACCAAACGGTGGCCCAGATGTAACGAACTTTTTGAATAGAAGTTGACCCCATTATTAACCATCGGATGCATAGGTAAACGGATAAATCTCTGGACAGCTCATATGAATGGCTCATTGATCGGTCCCCGATATATTTTTTTTTTGAATATGGCATTTTAATCTGAACACATCGATACTTTCCGCCTCGGCCTCTTTGTCACTGACCCTTGGCCGGCTGCTTTTCTAATACAATCTTTTTTACGGTTTGCAGCACACGCGCTACATAAAAAAATGTAAAAAAATGTATTGATTGTGCATAAAAAATAGCAGATGCTGATTTTTTAGCACGTGACTTCGATCGCATGAATAAATTTTTGAATGACACTTTATTGGCTTGGGGTTTGCCGTTTTGATTGGCACCATTTTAAAAAAGTCCACATTTAAATACAAAAGTATATTGTTCATTTTTGCTGGGTCAAAGATTTTTGCTACTTTTAGCCAACAGTGTTTGGACATTTGCTTATCTGTTCAAATAAACTGTGTGGAGAACCTTTTATTTATCCGATGAACTGACACAGTGTTTATTACTTGGATAACAAACAAATATATTATATTGTGCAAGGAAAACAAATGTTGGGGTAGGATAAGTTAACACCACCAACTGTCGCTAACTTCCTTTTCGTGCAGATAAGACAAAACAAGCCACACCGTTATCATCCCCGTGCAGCCTTCCTTCAAGATTACATCTGAATGGTCTACACTATAAATAATAAAATTTAAGTCCGAACATCCAGTCGCGTCATCCCGCCGCGGCCCAAAAATAATTTCCTCATAATGGAATTCTATTAAAATGATTCCACATAATCTTTTTTACAGTCTATTCACCCCGGACAAAACATCTCAGTTGTCATTGACAAGCTGTATAAATTCAATATGGCGTCCATTCAAGTAGAATGATAAATCGTGGGGACATCATTTATTTGGAGGACACTCGAGTGCAGAGGTCCTCGACGCATTTCTGATATTTCCCAATCACAAAAGAACTGTCTACTTGGTTTGGACCGCTGCGAATCACCCACCTACATTTTGCAATATGTAGGAGACGTCACATTTATTTCTATGCCTAATTTATTTCGCCTTGTGTAATGCCCCGGCATATTGTGTGTGGAGAGCACCGACTCCTTCAACCGCCATCGGTCCGACACGTTCACAACAAAAAAACAACTTGCACTTTTTTTAATAGAAATTACAGGACAGACAGGAGATTTCTGGTATTCAATATTGAGTTGATTAATTTGTAACAGGAATTTTACAACGATTTTTTTTAATAAAAACTTGAATTAAACAAATTATTTGGTTTTGTCTGTTACGAGGATTTCCACATCAACACAATTGACAATTTAAATATCTCGAAATATATTAGAAATATTGTTATATCTTACCTAAGATAATTTCTGGTAAAAGTATTTTTATTGGTGATTTATAGTAGCTTGAATGTATCTTAACCATTTACAATTTGTTTATAAAATCACAATTTTGGGTGTTTGTGAATAAAAAATTTGGTTTTTAAAGACATGAATATAATAAAATCATAGGTGACAATTTCATTATCTCAAAATTACCAGAAATATCATTTTATCTTTCCTGAAGATAACTTTATATATCATAAATTATACATTTTTGTAATGGTTGATTTTTTTGATATTATTAAGACAAATTAGATATGATTTTTGTCAAATGTATACAATAAATTAACAATATTAATTATATATTCTACATATGAAATTTGTCAAGCGTATGTGAATATAAAAGTTCTTCTTTAAAAACATCAATATGTATAATAAATTATCTTCACTTTATAAGTGGCAAAATATATCAGAAACATCGTTTAGTCTGAACTAAAGATAATTTAATATATCACAAATTATATATTTTTGAAAAGATTGATATTTTTTGGAAACTTTGAAGATAAGTTCAATTAGATATTAGTTAGATTTTGTCAAGTGTAAATGAATATAAAATTTGGTTTTTAGAGACATGAATACAATAAATAAGTGACAATATTAATTATCTCAAAATATACCAGAAATATCGATTTATCTTAACTGAAGATAATTTAATTTATTAGAAATTATATATTTTTGAAAATGTCGATTTTTTTTTGACATTTTTGAGACAAATTCAATTAGATGATTTTTGTCAAGTGTTTGTGAATATATATTTTGGCTTTTAAAAACATGAATACAATAAATTATCTTTGCTTCATGAGTGACAATATTAATTATCTCAAAATATACCAGATATATCGATTTATCTTAACTGAAAATAATTTAATATATCAGAAATTTTATATTTTTGAAAAGGTTGACTTTCCACATTTTTAATACAAATTCTATTAGTTATGATTTTTGTTAAGTGTTTGTGAATATAAAATTTATTTTTTTAAAAACATAAATAAGTACAAATTATATTTGCTTCACAGGTGGCAATATTAATTATCTCAAAATATACCTTAAATGTCGTTTTATCTTAACTGAAGATAATTTAATATATCACAAATTATATATTTTTGGAAAGGTTGATTTTTTTCGAATGAGATAAGTTCAATTAAATGTGGTATTTGTCAAGTGTATGCAAATATAAAATTTGGTTTTTAAAGATACAATATTAAATATCTCAAAGTATACCAGAAATATCGTAATATCTTAACTAAATATATTGTTTTTTTCGAAAATTATATATTTTTGGAAAGTTTGATATTTCAACATTTTGAACGCTAATTAAAAATAGGAGACATTTTATGTACAGTTAGCAAAACTTATTGAGGCATAATCACCAAAACTCAAATCTTAATTAATTGTGTAGAAATTTGTTCAAATCAAAAGGTATATTTTAAGACATGTATAAAAATTTGCTAATTTATATAATCATATTCTTAATTATAAAGAATATTAATTGAGTTCTATAAAAAAGATCATTGTTACTGACATTTTAACAATGTTATTTGTTTATTATATATCGGACATATGTCATTTCAGCTAATTAACAAGCACTTCAATAAAGAAACCACGATGGAAATAGCCCGAGGGTAAAAATGAGACGCGCCTTCTCTCTGCTACCCGACAATCCTTTTCAATCAGTGTTTCTATTTTCGAAATGACAATCGTACATGTGCATGAAATTTAACAGTCTGTGCCATTCGAGTCCGGGACAGGCGGCGGCAACAAAAAAACCACCCTCTTCTACTTTGTGTTTTTTAGCGTAAAAACATTATTTCCCCGTTTTTCGGAATCCCTGTTGCACCTGGTTGGATCGGTGCGCGTGCTTCGGCCACGTGGTACGCGGGCCCATAAAAAACGCACACACACGAACGGTATCGTCGACAAGGGCGGTTTCTCCGTCTTTATCTCGCGCGTGTGTCGCGTACTTTCCTCTTTCGCCGTCCCTTAATGCCGTTCAATGAAGATATAAGCGTTTATACTTGGCGGTGGAACGGGATAATGGCCTGTGTGAAACTATATCACGGATTTATGAATGACTCGGGATTGTTTGGAATACAGTTTACGGTTATGCGTCCTGAAATATTAACTCTATCGAGGACTTTCCGATATCTCGTGTGGACTATATAATAAATTATCTGTAGCAGAAGAACACACACAATTCAGTAGCAATCGAAAGCTAATGGCGTTGTCGCCATACGTTACAAATTAAACGATTAACCCTAAGGCCAGCAATCGTGGAAAATTAAGCCGAGCTCTCTTTCTCTCATCACACAACACCAATACAACCGGAATTGTGATAAGATGGTTTTGTGAAATGCATTCAAGGCCGCAGTAAAATTGAATATTAATCGTGTGGACCCTAACCTATCCCAAATAAATAAATTTTGGGTTCTCTCCTTAGTAAAACAATTAAACAAACATGTGGTTTGCGATAAACTAAACGTGATCCACATGGACACACCAAAATATGTAAACAGATTATCTCCAAGTGGCGCATTCAAGATATTTTATTGTTTTCTAACCGGATATAACACGTTTCTACAATTCCATTTATAATTATGTAAACATTTTTTGCATTTAGTATACTTATAGTTAATTGATTTTAATTATTTTACATTCAATTTTTTACATATAACACTTATTTAAAACGTATAAAATAATAAATAACATCTTAACTAATTTAAAGAATTTAAAGGTATATAATTATAAACAAAATTAAATACAAAATTATATTATATACTTTTTTTTACTTCTTAATATTGCAGTTTTTAAATAATGCCATTTAAATCTGTATTTACGAATATTTCGATGATTAATATTTAATTAATATATTTTTTAATTACTATTTTTCATTTTGTTTTAATTTTTATAATAATAAATGATATTTCAACCCAAAGACTTTTTGCATTTTTATTTTTGAATCACTGATTTAAAATGTTTTATTAAATACTTCCGTTCAAATGTACAGATTAAATTAATTTAATGATTAATTAATTAATTTTTTTGACAAATTATTATTTATAAAGTAAAAAAATAGATTCTAATTATTAAATATCCAATATAATCGATCAGGAGAACTTAAATCTTAATTGTATTACTTGTTTAATTTAACATTAATTAATTAATATTTTTTTGAGGAATTTTAATTTATAAAATAATTTTAATTTAGAAAAATAATTATTAAATATCTAATATATCTTAAATATACATTTTTATTTTTATGTCATTTAAATCTGTATTTATGAATATTCCGATGATTAATATTTAATTAATATATTTTTAATGAGTATTTTACATTTTGTTTTAATTTTTATACTAATAAATGATATTTCAACCCAAAAACTTTTTGCAATTTTTATTTTTAAATTACTGATTTAAAATGTTGTTTCATTAAATACTTCTGTTCAAATTTAAAGATTAAATTAATTATTGATTAATTAATTAATTTTATAAGGAATTCTAATTTATAAAATAATTTTAATGTAGAAAAATAATTATTAAATACTTAATGTATCTTAAATATATATTTTTATTTTTATGGAACAAATATTTTTTTAATTATTAACTTTAAATAACGGATTTAAAATATTTTAAAGCATTTTAATAATAAATTTAATTTGAAGACAATATTCAAAACTTAAAAATTAAGACTAACAGAAATTTCAGAAGTATTTATCAGTACATAATTATATAAATTCTTAAATACAAAATTATATTATATACTTTTTGCATTTTACACCGATTTTCCTTAATATTGTAGTTTTTAAATAATGATATTTAAATTTGTATTTATGAATATATCGATAATCAATAATTAATTAATATGTTTTAACAATAATAATAATTTTTATTTTGCTTTCAAATTTTAAAATAATAAACAAAACTTATACTACTATTATTTTATATAACTACTGCTTTATATGCACTTAGCAGAATTATTTTTTTATTTACACCTCAGAATATTGAAACAATCAGAATTTAAATCTTATTTATGTTACTTGATAAATTAATTTAATGATTATTTAATTTTTTTAAAGATAATTTTAAAGTTTTAAAATAGAAGGGTAGTCAGTAAATTATTTAATGTCTAATACATATTAAATATATATTTTTTCCTTCATGTTTTAAATCACTGATCAATCTACTCAAAAATTCAAAATTAATTCTAAATAAGAAGAACTAAGCAATTTATGTGTATATAATTATATAAAAAAATTAAAATTAAATAACATATTAATTAATTTTTCTTAACGTCGTAGTTTTTGAAAAAGTTAACTTTATATAAATATACTAATGATTAATAATTAATTGATAATTACAATATCAGAAATTCAAGCTTTTTTTATTCTAAACATAATTTCTCATAACTAACGGTTGACACAATTTTTTCTATTTATTTACTTAAAAATTTTATTTTTCATTTCATTATAAACTCGAAATAAATGTTCTTTAATGTATTAAAATGACAAATTTCAACCCAGGAACTGAAGAATAGATGAAAAATTTAATGTGTTTTTAAAAATAAATACTTTTAAATGTTTTTAATAATTTTTTATCAAAATATTTATTTAATAATTTAATTTTTCCTATAATTAAATTTAAAATAAGTTAATAAATGTCACAAAAAATTTATACTTTCTTCTTTAATACTATCACAGAAAACAATAATTTTTTAACAGTTAAAAAGAATGTGGATATATTATTTCGCAATTAGAAACGCATTTGTTATGATACAGTCAAAAAACACACATCCATTATTAATTATTACTTTTTTAATTTCGCTTCACTTGAATATTCTAATTAAGCCCAAACAAAAATCAGTTAATTTACCTTTAATTGCCGCACCGTTACTTTAATTTGGTTTCCGGGAGAATAAAAAGGTATTTAATATTTTAACGTAAAACGTGTATAACTTTTCTACCTTAAAGCGTGCTTGGAAATTCGCGCTGATAAAAGAGAATGTATCCGAGTGGAAAATAATTTTCCATTAAAAGGGATGTTAAAGAAAAATAATTAAAAATGCGAGCGAGATAAAATTTTATTCCCTAAGATTACTTCTTTCAGATTATTATACACAAGTTGGAAAAAAAATTAAAGTAAATATCTTATATTATAAAGAACCTTGGAGAAAGAAATATGGAATAAGTCACAAAAGGTAGACATTAGAGGGTATTATTTGAGATATAAGATATTATAAAGCTTCTTCCTTGTTAATAATTAACCAGTAAAAGTAGGAAGTAAAAACTTCAAAGAGAAATCTGTCATGGACAATATGCTTTTGATGTATGTAAGAGCTTCTCTCTTTGCTTCTACACTTATTATTAAAAGCAAAAATTCCCTTTATTAATTTTATATTTCAAACTTTCGCGAAAAAAAAAACATTATTAATTAAAAGGGTCTTTAGTCAAGTTAAATTGGGTAAGCAAATTAATTAACCCGTCAATTTTATCTCTTCGTTTTTCGGACGAGTTTCAATCAATCAAAATTTTTGAGCAATAAATATTAAATTACGAATTAATTTAATTATTTTTTATATAAAAGGAATAAAAACTATCTAATAAAAAATAGACAGGAATTGTTCTAGTTTAAATGTTTTGTGTCAAAATACAAAGACAAACTAGTTTTGTGGGTTAAAAACGGGTCTAAAACTTGGCCAAGTCAAAGTACAACTATTTTAAACATAAAGGAAAAAATATAATTTTATATTTGTGTTTAAAAAATTATAAATAAAAGTGTTCTATGTTGAATATATTTTTTTAAAAGTAAATATAAAAAATTGAAATTACAAATATATTAAATATAATAAACGATTTAAGTTGACAATAAAATTAGGTAAGATACGGACGACTCCTTTTGATTTTTCCACCGTAGCAATAAAGTTGCGTCTGGAGTCGGAGAGAGCAGACAAGTGCGGATTTTGCAACAATGACGCCGAATGTTATAACGATGCGTACGGGCAAGTAAATTTGTTATCCTAAGTGCCCTACGGCCACCCGAAACGACTTCCTTCTCGGGGGGTGCTCCACTTCTCCCCTCCACTGCACCCCCACTAACGTGGAGGGGGTGTGTTACGTTAGGATAGGTCAACCCTCGTGTACTCAGTCAGCGATCGAATGTGAACCGATATAGTTGTGTTTCCACTTTCACTTGCGACACACACGAACAGTTCACTCACTCGTTTCCAGCCACAAAAGTTACAGTTCAGTTAGTTTTTTTTATTGCTAAAGACAGTGCTTGTTGTGTGGTGATGTTTTAGCAGTTCCTGGGACTTATTCTACGTGTAACATGCCTCTGCTTCAAGAAAACACCCCCAAAAGAGGTACGTTGAAAAGTTTTGTGTTTTTTGATGATGATCAGTCTGATTTGATTAGAATTTGATCAGTTACTCATAAGGATAAAGTTAGAATAAGAGACGTGTCAATGTTTTTTTTTTTTGATGTGAGTCACATGTGCTAAAATCCCATTTACTACAACTACAAGTCGGGCCAGCAAACCGTGATTTATGCGCGAGATTTTTGCGAACAGCAATGGCGAAACTGGTGCAGAAAGTAATTAATAAGAAAGGGGTAATCAGAGAGATGAATTGGGCACTCCTCCCGGTGTTTTCTTGGGATGAGGCGCAGACGCGAGCCATTATCCTTGCCCATTATCTCCTCCCCTTCCTTCATTAGTATGGTCTTCCGCTTAACCCTTCTGTTTCGCGCTCACTCTTGCTCCCCACGTAATATTATTCACGATCTTTGACTGGCGCTCAGATTGCCCTGGCACACCGTGAGGTGAACACTTCTCCTAGTGCTTCGACAATTAGATATTAACAATCAACAATCGTTTTGCGAAGAATGTTTACCCTCAAAGGTAAATACTGTTTTATAATGGAAACACTTTTCGAAACAGCAACTGTACACGACACACGTGATTCATCGCGCTTCAACGGGCTCCAATGTATCGGAATTCATATAATAACATCCCTAAGACATTCACAAAGTACACAATGGACCCAAGACGTCCTGAATAGATACTAGACGTGTCCCATCTTATTCGCTCGAGTGATCCACCGCCTTGCGACATACAAATTATTTACAACCATTCAAAACACCTCCGTGACAAATTAATCTCCCATTTTTTTTGAATTGAATATTTTTCTAAAAGGATTTTTTTATTTATTTTTAGATATCTTGTCCTCAAGGGAGGAAGATTCCTTGAAGAGTCCTTTGACAAACGTTGGGTATCCAGCGTTCCCGAACCCAGCCATGTTCACTCCATCGCAATTATTAATGGCCAGCCAATTAATGGCAGCCACCGGACTTGGAAATCCTGCCTTTTTCCATCCGGGCCTTATGCCCATGGCCTGGCCCGCAAATTCCCCTCCGTCGCCACCGACCAGCAACGAACAACTATCTCCGGCCTTGAAGTCCAGAAAAGTCAACAACAATAACAACAACAATAACAACATAGTAACCAGCACCAGCGTAGACAGCAGGAAAAGAAAGACCACCTGGAAAACCGAAGAAGACATTTCCCTACCCCTATCGTCGCCAACATCCAGCTCATCTCCGCCCTCCAGCACCGAAGCCAAAGAACCAAACCGCGACAAACAATTCACCTGCGGCGTGTGCAACCGATCGTTCGGCTACAAGCACGTCCTGCAGAACCACGAGCGCACCCACACCGGCGAGAAACCCTTCGAATGCCCCGAATGCCACAAGCGATTCACCCGCGACCACCACCTCAAAACCCACATGCGGCTGCACACGGGCGAACGGCCCTACCACTGCGAACACTGCGACCGCCAGTTCGTGCAGGTCGCCAACTTGAGGAGGCACCTCCGCGTCCACACCGGCGAACGGCCCTACTCCTGCGAGCACTGCACCGCCAAATTCTCCGATTCCAATCAGCTGAAAGCCCACATGCTGATCCACACGAACGAGAAACCGTTCTCGTGCGACCGATGCCACAGCCGGTTCAGGCGGCGGCACCACCTTCTGCACCACAAGTGCGGCGTGCCGGAGAAGGAGATGAGCCCGGTGTCGGACGAGACCGAGGAGGACCTGAGGTCCAGGCGGGCGCTCCATCCGCCGTCCATTCCGCTGATCACGCTCCCGTTGCACGTGGCTTTGCCCGAACAAACCGAGCCGGAGGATTTGTCGATGAGCACGGGGATGCACTCGCACAGTAGCGGGGGCGATTCGCCGATGTCGCGGAGTCCCAGCTCGCACGAGGACGAGTACGAGCACCAGGAAGTGGCGCTGTTCCTCCAGCGACGACCTGTTCTAGATCACTCCTAGTCATTGTAGATGTATATCGATTTACGGGTATGTTGAATCAAAGTATTCCAATTTAATCAGGGATATTTTCTTTTATTATTTAATTTGTATTATACAGAATGTTTTGTACAGTCAGGTATACAAGTTCCTCCAACCAATAGCCTAGTTTGTAATCTTATGTATTCGGTGTTTCGTTTGAACGGATATGCTTTGTACACGAAAAGGCAAATACTAATTTTTACCGGAGCTTCAACGAGTTTAATTGTGACAAATTTCAATTTCAAAACTATTTCTTCATGTAGATGTATATAATGATGTTTTATGTCCCTTTTAACTAATGCTTAGAGTTAATTAATTCAATAATTAAGTGTGTAAATAGATTCGAAATTCATTAAATTACACACGGCTAAAATTCTAAAGATTGTAAATATTTCGTCGATTTTATTTAGTGTCTAGTACAAGTAATATTAGAGTGGATGAGTATCCGGTGAGATGCATTGTCAATGCAGCATAATAAAACTTTCCAAGAAGTTATATAACAAAAATTACGCAAATATGAATTTTATGTAGAAAATCCAATAGAAAAAGGAACGACGGTCTCGTTGTCCCATTTTACCTGGAAATAACGGCGTGCAAAGTGCAAGTTTGGCCTCGTTTAAATTGCCCAAATTTGCATATCGGCTCATAAATTGCAGTTTGAAAAGGTCTCGAAGACAAGGTCGGTTTTTGATTTATATAAGGGCTTTGTGCCGTTTCGCGTCGGTTTTTGAAGTTTTCAAAGTCATTATTTTAGCGAAAACCGCCTGTATAATTGACCGAGCCGTTCCCGAAATGACAAGGGTTTAATCCTTTAATGGGCAGTTTGCACGTTGCGACCAAAGAGGCAACAATTACTGTTAATTAACGTTCGAAAAACGGATTTTCTTACCTTGGCCATAACGATTTTTTTGAAGTTGAAATTTGAACTATCACAGAACTCTTTCAGTGTAAAAGAGGTACGAGGAAAACTTGTTTGGAAACAAGTTTTTAATTTACACGTTTCTTTTCACACAATCAATTGAAAAGTGATACCGGCGTGAGTAATTTTAGTATTTGCCGTTTTGTGAAACGACTCTCTTATGATGTGAATTTTTGTACATAGTCTACACATATCAAATTATATTAAATGTAAGTATTATAAAGTGTGGTTTATTGTTTTCCTCTCTATATGTAAAAGGTGGCTGTTTCGTAATAATTGTTATTAATTTTTTTTGTTGATTGTCGGCGTATGTATTTTTGGTGGTCCAATACATATTTATTTGCAATATTTGTAAGAAGGGAACCATTATCTTAAAATTATATGTGCCATTTATTTATATTTGACGAGTTGTTTAATGGTTTTATTATTTTTATTTGCGATGGGTGTATAGAAATTTTTGTTTAAATTTATTTACGATAAATAACAGGGTTACCAAAATAATATTAGTTTAGTTGATAAAATATTCTGATGATATTTGTTGTTTCTACTATAGTTATCCGATGCGTCACAAAACCCATTTACCATTATATTTTTTGTATTTATGTATATAGTTTATAAAACAAAATGGCTTTTGTGAAGCATCGGGTTGATCTAAATGTGGCTACTCAGTATTCTTAAGATGAATAAACATTAAAACCAATATCTACCTCTGAGTACCTCTCTTCTCTTTCCATATGAAACTTAACAAGACTGATTTTTATTAGATTCCTACAGATATATTACAGATTTATTATAGACATTTTGTAAATAAAACCAATATGTATGTGATTGCGGATCAGGACAGGAACATCGAACAAATTGATCGATCTGCAAACATGTATTGATCATGACTCTACCTCATCCAAAGCTAAGTACAAACGAACTAGACAAAGACTGATTTAATTTTGGTCGAATATTTAAGGATTCTGATCCGCTTTACGCGAGGGGTTTCGGATTAACAAAATTCATGTCGACAAAATTAGATCAAGGCATTCCGATTTGTTATGTTCCCTCTATCCATGTGTTACCCCCGAACCAATGTGATCGTTCGATCTTTGTAAATTGGTGTACTTATATTATGTCAATAACTATTTTATTATTAAAATATTCGTTATTAAAAATTACCGTCTTTTATTTATAATACTTATTTTATATTTCATCCCCCATTTAATGATAATGAGGAAAGTTTTAAAAAGGTGAGTAACATAGTTTAAGTTGACATGAACTATGAATAAACAATAATATTGAATACATATCAAATAGAATTTGGACAGTATGTCTATCAACTAAAGATATTTACTTTTTATATTCATTATAGAATATTTATTTTCAAGTTATTACTAAAAAATTAAATTGAAGTCCTAAAATTAATATTAAAATTTACTTTTTGACAATTTAAATTTATTTTGGTATAAACCAAATATTATATAAATATAATAGAATAATATTACAAAAATATGAAAATATGAATAAACTATAAGAAAAACAATTAAATTTTTTTATATTTCATTAATTTTCAAAAATTAATTAAATGTAAACATTCATTGTTATATAAAATTTGAATAAAAATACATAGAATTTTTTCGTTTTAGTTAAATAATACTAATTTATTTATTATACTTTTACTACAAAATTAGACTATACTTTTGAAATTGACATTATTTCAATTTTCATTTTGACAAATTTTCATTAAATTAATGTAAAATTTGAATAAACAACATAGAATCTTTTCTTTTTGATTAAATAATAAATTTATTTTATTAATTTCCATATTATACTTTTTAAAAATTACATTAAACTTTTAAAATTAATATTATTTCAGCTTAAACTGACAATTCCAAGATTTTTATGTTTATAATTTAAAATTGAGCACGGGGATGCACTCGCACAGTAGCGGGGGCGATTCGCCGATGTCGCGGAGTTTAAACTTTTAAAATTAATATTATTTCAGCTTAAACTGACAATTCCAAGATTTTTATGTTTATAATTTAAAATTTGAATAAAAATATAGAACTTTTTCTTTTTAATTAAATAATACTAATTTTCATATCAAACTTTTTATTAAATTACTACTAAACTTTTAAAATTAATATTATTTCAACAGACACTTTGACGTTTACAATATTGTTAGCTTTATACATATTATAATACAATTGAAAGCATATTTTTAAATATATTTAATTTGAGTTAATTTTGGAGAATATCAATTTAATTAAATAAAATCATTCAATTCATTGTAAAATTTGAATATAAAATATGGAACTTTTTCCTTTGGATTAAATAATTTATATATTATTCTTTTTATAAAATTACAATAAATTTTTTAGCGTAATATTATTTTAACATTTAATTTGACAAATATTATTTTTTTGGTTTATATGTACTATTAAAATTGAAAGAATATTTGCAATTAAATTTATGCAATTTTAATTAATTTAGGAGAAAATTAAATTAATAAAATGTAAACATTAATTTTAATGTAAAACTTGAATAAAAAAAAACATAGAGCCTTTTCCATTAAATTAAATAATACTAATTTTCATATTATATTTTTTATAAAAATACGATAAACCTCTAAAGTTAATAATGTTTCCAAATTTTTTATTGAATTCATTTTTTCTTAAATAATTATTATATATTATAATTGATATTTGATATATGAATTTTTTAATAATTTTCTGATTGTTTTAATAATTAATATATATTTTAAAATTTCCAGTTTTTTATTGAATTTATAGTATTCGTAATATTATTTTGTATATAATTATTTTTATTTAATTGTTGATTTTGTTTGATTTTTTAATTATTTTCAATTTTATTCATTAATTTTTATTCTATTAAACATATATTTTAATAATATATTTTTTTTTAAATTAAGAGTATTTTTAATAATCATTATATTAATTTTAATTGTAATTAACATTTGATAGTTTTATATTATATGAATTCTGTTTCAATGACTTTCTGATTATATTATCAATTTTATTAATTAATTTTTATTAGGTCTGTTAAATATATATTTTAAAATCTCCAAATGTGTATTGAAAAAATATTTTTAATAATTACTATATTAATTTTAATTTTAATTGATATTGGATAATAATATTTTTATATGAATTTTATATCATAATTATTAATTAATTTTTATGAAATTCATTAAACATGTATTTTAAAATTTCCAAATTTTTATTGAATTTATTATATTTTGGATATTATATTAATTTAAATTATAGTTCATATTTGCTAGTAATATTTCTTATATAAACATTTAATCATTATTTTGAATGATTTTCTGTTTTATTATTTATGTTTATGTTTATGATAATCATTAAACATATATTTTAGAATTTCCAAATTCCAAGTCAAAAAATGTTTATTTATAATTAAATGAAAATTTTTTTTAGAAAATCTGTGATTTGAGATACATTATAAAATTTGATATTTTAATTGGTATTTTTCTAAATTAATCTAATTAACGATCAAAAACAAGGACTGGAGTCATATTGTTTTAGCATTGAATCCACGCTAATGCAATTTAACACCAAGCCGTAGTACATTTTTGTCCCCGAGAATGTTTTAAGGGTCGGCCCACCCTAATTCCTTCAATAATTCATATTTCCGATGCAAATCAAATGCGAGCGCCCGTTGTTTTCATGTTCGATAAAAAGAAATAAGGGGCAGTTTGATTAAAATTCCTCGACGAAACGGAGCTTCAAAACTTGTACTCACTACAGAATTCAATTTAATAAGAGAGCTTAAATTACTGGACGTGATATTCATGTTAATAATACACTCGTTTCCTAAATACTCGCATAATGAAAGCCTTAAATCAACTTTTGATTAAATGCACGGCAATCATTATGTCATTAAGATGGTTTTGAATATAGATGGGACATTAAAATTAGTAGAGAGTTTAGGTCATGTTATTTGATAAGTTTTAACTTGTTTTATTGTAGCATCCACCTTCATTTATTAAATCGTCCGCATTGTGTACATGAACTTTTTAAGTATGCATTTCCAATTTGGTCCATCGCGATGTAATTTACGGGCCCGTCGGTAATTTATCGTTCCCGGGAATTACAAGGATGAGAAAACATGAGCCCGTCTAGGTTTATTTGTGTCGGTGGGATGCGAGCGCGTATCTCTGGGTAGGAGCGCTCACCCCACGCGGCCAGACTTCACCCCACGGAAGAGTTATATCGATCCCCTTGTCTTACCCAGAGCAGTGATAGGGTTACCCCACGGTTACTCGACTTCGCGGACCGCTACTCACTGCTAAGAATGCCTCAATCGCCCCCACGAAAAAAAAAATACACTCATAACTTTAAACAGCTCGTACGGCACAGAAATCGATAGTCGGGTGGCATGAAAGGCCGTTACGTTCCCCGTCGAACAAATCGTTTTTAAATTCTCCTTAATTTCGGCTTTGATTCCTCCTTTGAGGAGTTTAATTAAATCGGGTCGTTTCGAGGAATCAATTTTACGGTGCTCTCGAAAATGTGTTACGACGCCAACCCTTGTACGTACAACGGCGTGTGTCTTGCGCCCCGTTTCCGCACGAAAAGAAAGTAAAAAAAACAGATGTGCAATAATTATCATCGGGAAAATTATATACCTGCTCGTGCAACCAGTGACCTATATAGCTAAAAATTTTTTTACGGTGAAAAGAGGTAAAACGGCAAATAACAGCGTGCCTAACCCCCTTAGTCACAAGTCATATGACGCCGCAACATAAGGAGGCATGATGCCTTCCAACAATCAACCGATTCGGATCCCGAGGTGAAAGAACACACACACACGCTCCGTGCACACGTCCAAGATGTAAAGAATTGCGAACACCCGTTAGGCGGATTCGATGCCTGTGTTTCGCTTCTTTTTCATTTTTTTTTACCTTTTTTACGCCTTTTTACCCGAGCATTGTAATGATGCGCACATGTTCTTTTTCGGGATCGCCTCCGCCAAACTAACCCAGTTTTCGAATCAAGATTTTGCTTTTGTTTTCAATGATGTACTGACATGCACTACCTAATTTGTTACATTTATTTACGGTCTATTAAATACGTACATACTAAACTACTAAAATATTAAATAAATTCGAAACCCATTCATGTGAAGGTTGTTCTTCCTACTTCTGATAACCAACATATCTAGATTCAGCTTGGGAGTTTGTCTACACGATATACTGAAATAGCAATTTCATGACCCAACTGACATATTTTTGAAAATTTTTCAACCTTTAAACTTTATTTGAAGTTGAGTGTCTTATTCTCTTTGAACTTTCACTTATGAAAGTTAAAGGAATTTCATCGTCTTACTACTCCAGAATATTGATCAAAACTGGGTATTTTATTGCATGTCTCAGCTCCATCGTTGATATTCCATTTTCTGCTTGTTTTATCAATTCTCCTCAAAGATTTTTCAAAATTCTGCGGTGGTAATGGCATTCCTAAGTTTATTTGACACCTTATCCAAGTGGTTTATACTTGGATGTCATAATTGGAGAGAATGGACAGGTTTAATAAATTTTTATAGGACTTCTCTCCCAAACAATGGAGGGTCCTACAAATATTTTGTAAATATTCACAAGTAATTTTACTCTTGACACTCTCACACTGATTTGATTTATAATAATTTTGACTTTATTACAGAAAATAATAAAAATAAAAATGTTAGAAATAAATCTAATCAGTTTAAAGAATATAGAATGTTTAATAATTTTTAATAATGTAAATACAGTAAAAATCTAATATATATATTACATTGTTATCCTGAATAACATTCTGGATTATTAAATTGTGATAAAATAGTTTAAACTTTTTAGTTTTCTTATAACTTCTTAGAATAATTATAAGACTTATAATTATAAAATCTTGTATTAAATTTCATTATCATCTTTTTCAATATCTATAGACTTTTGAAATTTAAATTATATAAGTTTTAGATTAGAATATAAATTTTAGCAAATTATTTAGATTCATCAATTATTTGATTATGTATTATATTATATTAAGAGCAGAAAATAAACATTTTTTACACTGTTTACATTCTCAAAATTTTAAAATAATTTATTAATTATTAAATTGTGATTATTTGTTATATTTTATTACCTAGATTCAGAAATTTGTATTCTTCAGTATTTTGAAAATTTTTAAAGGTTTGAAACCTTTAGAATAATTGGAAATTCTATTAAATTATAATATAATTATTAGAATTTATTAATTTTCTCTACATCATTAAAATGTATTATTATTATTTAGTCAAAATTTATTTATTTATTTATTTATCATTTTTTATCTTATTATGGACCATTTTATTTTTTATTTTTCTTAATTCAGAATTTTCTGAAAATTATATTATATAAAGATTGTAGATTTGATTGTTATTTTTTTCAAATTATTAACATTATTCAATTTTTTATTTAGATTATTTTGTTTACATTATTAAAATTAAGTAGAATTTTGAAATTTTAATAAAATTTTAGATTGGAATATAAAAAATTTGTAGGTAAATATTTTTATACTCCCAAAATTGCTCATTATATTTTATTGTGATTAATTTGTTACATTTTTCAAAAACTTAAAATTTTTTAGATTTTATTCATTTATAATTATTAGATTTCATTAATTTTATCGCTTTAAGTTTTACAAATCTTATGTTTAATTTTATTAACATTTTTTTATCTTAGATACTTTTTTATTTTAATTCAGAATCTTTAGACATTAATCTAAATAAAAAAATAATGAATTTGAATAATTTACAAAAAAAAAAATAATCTAATTAAAAAATTTACCAATTTTAGAAGAAATTCAAATAAATAAACTACTATAAAAAATATAAAGATAAATCTAAATAAAGAATTTTTTACATTTTTAGATTCTTAATAGGTCTATATATATATTATTCTGAATTATTAAATTGTCTTTGATTTGTTATATTTTTACATAACCTAGATTCTTCAGAATTTTGAGTTCTTTAGATTTTGATAGTTTTAATGCTTCAAATCTTAAGTTAAATTGGATATTTCTATTTGAGACACTTTTGAAGTCTTTAGACTTTTGAAATTTAAATTATATAAAATTCTAAATTTGATATTAGTTTGGCTAAATTACCCAAATCAGTAAGTTGTTTATTATTAACATTTAAAACTACTTAAATTATGGCAAATATAATAATTTGTATTAATATTATTATTATTATTATATTATAAAAAAAACTTTTCCAATGATTAAGACTCTTTAAATCGGTTTTTATTTACATGAAGCAAAAAATTAATTGATACAAATCAAGAATAAATTGAGATATCAAACAAAAAGCATGATTGAAACGCAAACGTCCACAATGAACATAAAACCTGCCCGATTTACATAAGAGATAATTAAACACCGTAAACGCAACAGAAGTAGAAGAGCATTAAACATTTCCGGTATAGTTTTAATTGAACTGATTTCCTGAATGTTACGCATAAAAGCCCGACGATTTCGTAACTGTCGTATTATTGAATTAAATAAAAAAGAACGTCTTGTGTCGATCGTGTAACGTAATGGAAGAAGAAAGAAACGAAATTTTTGAACAAATCAATCGTGGCACTTGCACGTAACATATGTTTCTTTGCGGTAAATAATTGTTGGTAGATAATTGGTTATGGTTGTCGATTCCTCGGCTGCATTGTACTTAATTTAAAACTTTAAATTAACTCTTAAACCTTACATAGACATAACTCACTGTATAATTTGGTATTATGTAATACTTTCGACAAAAATTAAATTAAACATAAATTAGAAATCTTAAATAATACACATCTTTATTTTACCAGACCGTTCATTTTTCCACTGGAAAACAAACTCAATTTAACGGTAATTTGGCCCGATAAATATCGGTTTAACTTTAACAATGTATAATTAAATTCAGATGTAAATTATACGTTTGAAAAAAAAAATGAAAAAATATGCCACTATCATTAAACTCGTTCATATAAATGAGACGTCTTGCGTGTCAATACGGTTCTGTTACGGTAGGAAGCCGAATTCAGCCACGTATAATTATCTTTTAATTCTTTAATGAACGAAGACTTACAACCTGATAAAATAAGTATTAATAAGTCGTTTCACTAGACGAAACTATTTTTTCTTAATTGTTCTAGTAATGATCAAACTAATTCAAAATGAAAAATATTTATCTATCCATTGTAGAATTCCAAATCATAGTTGATATACAGTGGTTATTAAACCACTTTTTAAAATGTTTTAGCTATAATTAGTTTACTTAATGTGAATTTTTAAAATAATATTAATTAACTTTTCTGTATTGAGCAGGACATAAATATAGTAATTTAATTTTGACAGGAATTTTTATGGACTAAATGTAACGTTTCATTCAACGTTAATACTTTATATAGTATTATTTTTGCTTTATAATTTCTGCACATCGTCGAAGCATGGATTCAACCAATTTCCGAATATATGACATGTCCATATTCCTCCAAGCTTCTTGAATTCCTCTGATTTTTAATACGAATTTAGTTATCAACATGATTCCACATGTTTTTTGTAGGGTTGGTATTTGGAGATTGCCTCGGTCAAGGCAAAACGTTGGTGGTTTGACCTGCGTCATAATTTTGGATTTGTATCGTATTGAAACACACTTAATGACATAGTTTCTTCAATATGTGGAAGCAAATTGTTGTGTCATCCCCGTACACACCGATCGATTTATGTACATAAATCGATCGGTGTATCCTTCTGAACCATAAAGGAGATCTACGCCAGAAGCAAAGAAGCATTCCCATACCATAATGGCACCACTTCTTTTCTTTCACTTTGGGTATATCAAACATTTTGTGAAGTTTTGTCCCTGTTTTGTTTTGTGGGACATCTAAATATATGATCCTAAGAAAATCAAAATAGGGCTTTCACATTTTTAGAAAGCAAAGTTTTCTTTACAAGTCTCTAGACCAACAAACCTCCAAACACAGTCCTTAAACTAAATTTCAGCAAGTCCCATTTCTTCCAGGTTGACTTTAAGTTGACGATAAGAATGGATTGTTTTATAAGAGTTGAATTATCAATTTATAGATTCTTTAAAGTTTTTCGATGTCACTGAATATGTTTCGAAGCTATATTTTTCTAAATTTTTTATTAATACCAATTTTTCAATTGGGTTTAGTTCCGGACAATTAAGAACCTCAAGATGATAATCTTTAAATCAATTTTGAGCAACTTATTATTGTATATAAAAAGATGTGTTACAAAATAAGCAAAAAAACGTATGGAATATTGAAATATGCTTTATATTTACTAACTGGCCAAATTTTGAATTAAATCATTTTATGAAATATAGTTACGTAATTGTTGCTATGGAATGTTTATTCAACAAATATTAAATTTTATTCTATTTTTTCGGCCCTCAATGTATATATTTGAATACAACAATACGGCCATATAATTGTTTATTAGTGGGTTTAGTTAGTTATTTATTAATATTTGAAAAAAATTCAAGAGTTTATTCAAATTTGACAGTCCTTTTGTACAGACTGTATACTAAGTTTCGACACTTAGTAATTATAAAATTAAATTAAATTCAAAAGAATTGTTCTTTTAACAAAATTATTATGTATTTTAATTTGTTGCTCTACCTTTGAGCGACATATTTTTAATAATAAGTTGCAATGTTTATTTTTCATTATCAAAAAGATTTAAAACCACCCTTTCCCAAAATTAAAAAGGTGGGACTAATCTGTTATATTTATTACTGTCGATAATTGCATAATCTTAAAAGTCATGTGCGTTTGGCATCTGTTGTGCCGCCGAGCAACAGACTGGCAGAAGAAGGAACCCCAGAGGGAAACCTTCGGCTTGCTGAATGGCTTTGGACGAACGTTTTGCACGCGAATGCGGTCAATAAATTTATGGAAATAATAGAAAATGTTTCTATTAAAATAATTGGTCGGTCGTTAAATTGAGATGTGTTTTTGTTTATTATTGCCTTTGGAAAATAGAACGGGAACAATTTATTTGAGAGCACTTTTTTAAATTGCACGCTAAAGGGTAGGAAAGCATGCGGCGTGTGTCGTGAATAGTGACCGTAACGCCGAACTATCCCCAGGACAACGTCGTGCAAGAAAGGGGTGCACTTTTTATGCGTGCCTATTTTTTATTCCGCTGTGAAGGTCACTGCCACAACCAATTTGGTTTTACATGTGTGCACCCCCGAAAAAAGGGAGATCAATCGATACCGGATGATTAATAGATTTCACCTTTAATTGAGATAATATCTTGAAAAATTTTTTAAAGTGAATACGTTACTTGTTTATTACTAATTATGTCAAATTTGAGTACTGAAATTGAATTGTTATGTTCTTTATTTTCTTCTAAAATCAACAAATAATTCTTTCGTACCCTGAAATCAAATCTATTTAAAAAAGAATACAATAAACAACCTTAAAAGTTAAGCAAAATTCGCATTTGAATGTTTGAGACGTGGCCCGGTTGATGTGGAAACACACGGAAATTGATACGTTCCACATATATTGCATGTAACTTCCTTTAAAGTTGTGTCGTGTGGTTGGCGGAGTTGTCTTACAAAAAGCATATGTAATTGGCATTGTAAGAAGTTAAGTAAGAAACTGAAAGTGACATGATATCTATGTTGCGTGTTCGCTGGCACCTGCTGTACAGTTGCTATAGTAACACTCATCCGGGGATGAAAAAAGCGAGGGTGAAAAAAAAACCGTGGGGGTGACTCAAATAAAAAAACGGATCAATATTAACTCTTTCCTGCCCCACGCGACTGTCTGATTGTGCTTTAGTAAAACTCTTTACTTGATTGTTATACTCGAACGTTCTCTCGTCGGGTCGGTTCACGTCCTGTTCTTTCACAGAATCTACACACTACTTACCATCAATTTCCATTTGTTATTGCTTACTTATTGTATTATTTATTTTTGTAGTACCAATTAATTTGTTATTAATTTCCTTTATTATAATAAATAATT
This sequence comes from Aethina tumida, assembly GCF_024364675.1. Classification (NCBI taxonomy): domain Eukaryota; kingdom Metazoa; phylum Arthropoda; class Insecta; order Coleoptera; family Nitidulidae; genus Aethina; species Aethina tumida. The sequence continues at coordinate 12,051,716 of NC_065437.1, read as the reverse complement.
ATTGAAAACGAAAGCATATGGAAACTACATCTTATTTAATTAAAGCATTCTAACAGTTTACAACTTTTATTGTCTTTTATGATATTTTTTATTGCTTATTAAGTATATATTTAGTACTAAATTTTCTTCCGAGATTTCTCTTTATATTTTTTTAACATTGTTTATTTATCATACTCTTATCAGAATTTATTAAAAAAATATGTATTATATAATAATATACATGGTATCAAATAATTCTTTTTTATAATTTTTTGCTAAATGTTGCTATTTAATATTTCTCAATAATTATGGGTATATAAAAAATTTTAAAAACAAATTAATTTAATTAAAGTCAATTATTTAGAATCAAATAAAATTTTCTAGCAAGATTTCTCTTTATATATTTTTTGCTACATTTATGTTATTTAATATCGTTTATTTATTATTCACTTATTTACAATTTATAAAAAAATAATTTATTTAAAATAAAATTATCTAATAATATGTTTAGTATCAAATAATTCATTTTTGATATTTTTTATTTACAGTTTCTTTATTAAATGATGTTATTTAATATTTTTCAATAATTATTTGCATATTAGAAATTTTAAAATGAAATTAATTTACATTAAGAATCAGATTTATAGAACAATATATTTAGTGTCAAATAAAATTTTCTTACAAAATTTCTTTTTATATATTTTTTGTTAAACTTATGATATTTAAGGTTGTTTAAATAAAGTTTTCTTATAAAATTTCTTTTTATATAATTTTTGTTAAATTTATGATATTTAATGTTGTTTACTTATTTATCTGCCTATTAGAATGTATAAAAAAGTAATTTGTTTAAAATACGATTATATAATAATATTCTTAGTATCAACTAATTCATTTTTGTTAATTTTTTATTTACAGTTTCTTTGCTAAATGTTATTATTTAATATTTTTCTATAATTATCTGTATATTAGAAATTTTTAGAAAGAAATTAATTTAACTAAAGTCTATTTATAGAACAATTTTGGTATCAAATAATGTTTTCTTACAAAATTTCTTTTTATATATATTTTTTAAAATTTATGATATTTAATGTTATTTACTTACTTATCTGTCTATTAGAATTTATAAAAAAGTAATTTGTTTAAAATATAATTATATAATAATATACTTAATATCAAATAATTCATTAATTAATTAATTTTTTATTTACAGTTTCTTTGTTAAATGTTGTTATTTAATATTTTTCAATAATTATCTATATATTTACAATTTTAAAAAAGAAATTAATTTACCTAAAGTTCATTTATAGAACAATATCTTTCGTATCAAATAAAATTCTCTTATAAAATTTCTTTTTATATATTTTTTGTTAAATTTATGATATTTAATGTTGTTTACTTATTTATCTGCTTATTAGAATTTATAAAAAAGTAATATATTTAAAATATAATTATATAATAATATACTTAGTATCAAATAATTCATTTTTGGTAATTTTTTATTTACAGTTTCTTTGTTAAATGTTGTCATTTAATATTTTTCAATAATTATCTGTATATTAGAAATTTTTAAAAAGAAATTAATTAATCTATAGTCCATTTATAAAACAATATATTTAATATCAAATAAAATTTTCTTACAAAATTTCTTTTTATATATTTTTTGTTAAATTTATCATATTTAATGTTGTTTACTTATTTGTCTGTCTATTAGAATTAAATAAAAAAGTAATTTATTTAAAATATAATTATATAATAATATATCAAATAATTCATTTTGTTAATTTTTTATTTAGACTTTCTTTGCTAAATATTGCTATTAAATATTTTTCAATAATTTTCTGCATATTAGAATTTTTAAAATGAAATTAATTTACCTAAAGCCGATTTATAGAACAATATATTTAGTATCAAATAAAATTTTCTTAAGAGATTTCTTTTTATATTCTTTTGCTAAATTTATGACATTTAATGTTGCTTATTTACAATTTTTTAATAAATATTGCTATTTAGTATTTCTCAATAATTATCTGCATATTAGAATTTTAAAAAATAATAATTTACCAAGTCCAGTTATAGAACAATATGCTTAGTAACAAATAAATTTTATTATTTAAAGAATTTACTTAAAATATAATTATAGAATACTTTATAGAACAATAAGAGATCAAATAAAAGTTTAATGTTTTCTTTGTCTTATACACTTGTCATTTAATTTTTTAAATTTTATAATGTAGTTCAGATTAATTTTTGATTATTATTTTTTATTTTCTACAACAACAAATTAAAAAAAGTTGAGTGAAAATTTCTCGTTCAGTATTCCTCATTTGAAATCCGCCTGTCACGTCATAATTTTATGGTTTAATTTCATGGTGCGCAATTTAATTCCGAATATTATATGTCCAAAGTCACCGTAATTGTTTTAAATTTCCCGTCTCATTTGTTCAGTCAAATAAACCTCCACAACGCGCCACATTTCTCGGCGTCTCCTAAAAATCTAATTTCCTACGTTTTGCGTCAGATTACATTTGCTAAAACCCCCGGAAAGTAACACTAAAACTTAAAAACCACCAGTGAAAACGTTCACATACATGAAAACAGGTGTCTCTTAAAACCGTTAAGTGTCATTTCTTAAATTAGATCCCTGATAAATTTGCAAAGTGACGAGAACTCATCGGCTAATGTATTGTGCTGTTATCTATTACACAGTGTCCTTGCGGGAAATGCTAAGGAAGATAAATTAAAAAATATAATTACGAACGCTCCCTAAAAAAAAATCTACCCCACAATTCTCTGTCACCCACAAATTACACCAGTGCCAACCAAAAGGTTTTAAGCCCACTCAAATCCCTTTAATATGTTCTTCCTTCTAAATTATAACATTACCAATAAGTAAATATTTTATGTGATTTAATTACTTATAAATTCTTTTATCAAGTTAAGGAAAAATTCAATTTTTTATTTTTTCTACTAATGTTGATAAACTTAAATATTTATTTTTAATATATCTATGTTGTTAATATATGTATGTATATAACTACCCAATTAGAAGTCGTCCCCAAAATAAAGGAAATAATTTAATATAATTTTAATTATTTCTATATTTATGGTCCAACAATGTGAACTTCTCAAAAAAAAAGCAGGAAAACTTTTGGTGGCCGCACGAGTCCTACGTAAAAAGCGGCGCTATAAAAATGCATGAACCCCAGCGAAAGGGTAGCGTCTCACCCCAGGGACGTGGAAAAAAAATCTACATAAAAAATAACCGTGCATAGCGGAGGCAATTTCTGCAAACGGGCTCCATTAGCGGGGCGGCCATTGTTTAGCGTACCAAATTAATTTAATCTCCCCCCGTTACTCTGCCCCGCAACCGTCAAGAAGACCCGGACCCACGAATAATGGCCATTCCCCAAAATCTAAATTGTTTGGTTTGCCGTTTTTCAACCGTCCCACGTGAATTATGTGTCTTTATCAAAAAATATAAATTGGAGCAGTTGAGTTAAAAAAAAAAAAAAATGTTCTGGCAAAAACAAGATGGGCCCACTTAAGAATACAGAAATCTTATTAGTATCACTTTTAATTAGCATTTACTCCCTTTGGGCAGCTCTGAAGCGAAATTAATTAAATCACTTTTGAAACAAAAGGAGTGAGATCAAACAAAGAGGCTCCTTTGTGCAAAACTTTACTATAAAACATTAATTATAAGCTACAAAAGGCTAAAGTAAAAAGGAACTGAGAGCCTCGTGGAAGGATAACGTAAAGTTTCCGCCCCTGACTAATTACTGCAGGTGAATCCCCACCATCGCCGCCAACGTCTTGGTCCCCGTTAAAAGCCATTATATGCTTGTTCTCTTTACTTTTCACTTTGGGCGCTCCTTTCTTGTTAAATCCGGCCCTTTTCTTCTACGGGAGTGTGTATCCTCATTTCTCCGTACATGTACTGGGTATTGGAACTAATAAAATGTACCCATTATTTTTCCAGGAACAAAAGTCTGAAGAACAATAACAGGTTATTTAAAATGTGGGGTATATCGAGTCTTGCAGAGAATGATGGTTAAATTGAATGTGTACTCTTTAAAGAAAAAAAATCAACGTACCCAATTAATGTTTTGAAGGGATCTTGATTTACTTTACAAAAAAAATATTTCCTTATTCACATGTTTGGAATTTATAACAACTTCAGCATGTAAACTAGGAAGAAATTAAATTAATAAAAATGACGAACATTAATGGGAAACTTTTTAAAATATTTATACCCTAGGTTCTTAAACTTCCACATTCACACAACTTTTTAATCAGCTACTTACTTCATATTTTAGATCCTAATGGGATTTTACTCACATCCAATTTTCGTCAAGTTTGTTGCCAATCATAAATTATTATGGTGATCAAATTAATAAGATTAAATTCTCCAACCGGACTGAACCGCATAAAATAAATTATGCGAGTAATTTTCATAATCTAAAGCGCTTTTGGAAAAACGTCGACTTTTATGTGGAAACTTGTAGGACAAACAGAAAGATAAACGTTAGATAAGGTTTTTATAAATGCAAATTTGGGCCCCAGTAATTTCCCCGAGGCAACACCTTTCACAGTTATAAATATGCCCTGGTAGATAAAACAATGGTATTTTTGGAATTACAAGAGCAGATAGAAGAGTAATATCATAAAACGCACTCATTTATTCATAACATTAACGACACGACTTTAAGACGGCTAATATGGACGAAATAAGCCGTTTTTGATTTTAAACGACGGAGATTTTAATTACTTTTTTAATTCGGGCGGTTAATTTCGCATAAACGATTTTAATTGGATCTCGGCAAAAGCTCCGGAATAACTTTGTCAGGTAACGTAATTTCGACGTTTTTTTATATAAACGTCGAAGCTTAAATTTTTACAAGGTATAAGGTCGAATTCCAATTTAGTACCTTTATTAATATTAAGCATATCTTTTTATGTTTATAAATGTTTTTTTTTTATATTTTGAGATATAATTTTTAATAGCTTCGGACAAAAAACTTTATTTTCTTGATGGGAACCAGACATCTTAAATAATAATTTAAATATTGTAAACACTTTGAAACTATTTAAACTTTATAATATATAAAATTATTATAAATAATTAATATAAACGGTAACATTTATATTTATGCTGAAACTTATTTCTTGTTCTTATTTATTTGTTTTAAATTTTAATGTTGAAAAATTCCCTAAATAATAATATAAATAATTTTATCAAAACTCTTTAGACTTTTTTAGGAAATTTTTAAATAGTTTAATCGATTGTAAAAAATATTTTAAATATTTATCTAATGAAATTCCCCAATTAGTTTAATTTATACTGGATTTTATTTTCATACTCACATACTTAGACGTTTTCACTTTTAATAAGCAATTTGCATAAAATATTTCTTAAATAATAATCTAAATACTATAATAATTTCAAGTCTGATTTAGACAAATCTAGGGGAGACTTCAAACTATAGAATTTATACTTAATATAATTTACTACATAATTTTATTTATACTTAAATTTATCTATTACTCTTATCTATCTATCTTTTTAGTAAATTTTTAAATATATGTATACTTTATCTTATATTTATTGATATATGAACTGTTTTAAATTTTACTTAATGAGCATTTAAATAATTAAACTAATATTAAATCATCTCCCAAATATTATTAACTAATGTTAATTTATAATATTATCTAAATAATAATATTATCTAATTTTTTAAATAGTTTAATAAGGCTTAATGAATTCAAAAGTATACTTTTTTATTTTCTTACACTACTTTTTATGAAAAACTAATAGATTTAGACTTTTTCACATTAAATAAGCAATTTGTATAAAATATTTCTTAAATAATAATCTAAATACTGTAAGCCTAGTCTAGACAATACTTAGGGAAACTTTAAACTATAAAATTTACTATTATATATTTATACAGTAATTTGTTACTTTATCCTATATTTATTGAAAAATGAATTGATTTAAATTTTAATTAATGAGTATTTAAATAATTAAACTATTGTTAAATCATTTCCTAAACTAATGTTTATTTATATATTCCTTAATTAATAATATATATAGTTGTTTCAAAACTCTTCAGACTTTTTTATAAAATTTTAAATATTTTAATAATCAGTTCTAAAGAATAACTTAAAATATTTTGAACTTATGTTTATGTAATGAAATTTAGTACTTTAATTTATACTGAATTTTATTTTCATTCTCTATGTCTTTTTATGAAAAAAAAAACAGATTTAAACATTTTTACTATTAATAAGCAATTTGCATAAAATATTTCTTAAATAATAATCTAAATATTAATAATTTTTTCAAGTTTAGTTCAGAGAATACTTGGGTAAACTTTAATCTATAACTGCACGAAGAAAGTATCTTTAAGTTATGTTTTACAGAATGCAATAATTCGACAAATTTACAGAATTTTACAAGTACTGATTATTGTTTTGTAACCAGAAATAAACTATTTGTTTTTTCGATGTATTGACCTGTTTAATATCATAGAAAAATTAGCTATTTTATCGGAAAATGTACAGTTTTGACATTACTTTCATGAATGAATAAATAATGTTAAAATGTATCCTTCTCATACACAAATGATAATACATGTATAACTATCACATGATCCGATATATAAATCGAGGGACTGAAAGGCATACGAGTCACATTCACCGGATCGTAAGTAGTTTGCGAAGTTGACTTGATCCGTTTATCCAGTTTGAAGTGTGTTTAGTAGGAGTTCGACGAGCAACTCCACAATGGTCCAAATCCACAAAAAATCCGTTTTATATTCTTACTTGTGTATAATGTTATCGAAGTGTAATTAATGTATCATAGTTTAATGAATAGAAACGAAAGTATACTTTTACTATTTTGAAACACGCTCTTCGTCTTACAACTGTTGATTAAATTGCACACTTCTTTATGATTACCATTAACTCTAAACTGTTTTGATGTGTTATTGATATTTAATAGATTTACAGGAAGATAAATTTTATATTTCTGCTTTTTTTATTTGAATTTTGGGCCAGGGTGCGATTTTCGGCGACAAATCCGCCTCGCCACCTGATGAACGACGCGAAACCTCCACGACATGTGAACGTGTGTGCCGCTTCTGCTCGCACATCGGCACAGGCTAATAATTCACTCTGCCGTTCCTGCATGCGTCGTATCCTTTTCCTGCCTACCCGGAACACGCCACCTATGCAAATTGCAACTAACCAAACATTTATCGTCGCCATAAATCCACCATTATGCCATCGGTTATTGAGGGAAGCAACCAAATTGTTCGCAGTCAACTTGAATGGGTTTATTTTTCACAAAAAATGACGCTAATTGAAATTTAAGAGACTAAAAAGTAATAATTATCGGGGTCCTGTGAAAGCTCCTTAACATTTTAATTTGGAAATTAATCACCTTTTTTGATAAGTTGAAAAATGATGCAGGCAGACAGTGATTCGTGCAGAGTAATTAATTAAAGAGGCATTAAGCAATCCATCACGACTTTAATTCGGTTGATAATAGAAGTAAAGTGCACTGCTCTTAGCATTAAATCCTCTTCCCGTAGAACAACGGACTGAAAAACCTAAGCCTAAAATGTCTTGATGCTATTTACCCTAAAACTTCCTCATTTTAACGTCTTCGGAGACACGATGGCTTAAATTATAATGAAAAAAATGAATTTCGCTCACGGTAGAACTGTTCTTGTTAAACCGGATGGGACGTTGAAAAAATTAAGGTAGCATTAATTCGGGGATGGGGATTTACATAAAAAGAGGCAATTTTTAATTGTTTAATTAATGTAGTCATTACTGGATTCGTATTTATAAAGTCCGTTGTCTCAAGGAGCTCCAAATTTAATGTATTATTAACAAATATGAAAAAGGAAAAAGAAACGGTGTTGATTGTCAAAGAGGCACAGATGACAAGGGTGATACGAGATGAATTTAATTAGAGCAAGAAACTTAAAGGCGTATAAATTTCAAATTGATTATATTGATGGGGAAAGGCAAGTGGGTTTTTGTTTCATTATCTTATAAGGAGATAGCAAGTGATTAAAAACTCATTAATCTTGAAACAAAAACGCCTCTTTCCAATAAAAACTTATTTACATAATGAAATTAAATTTGCCAAAGCTAATCTAACAGATTAAAAAAAAAAAACTTCCACGTTAGATACAACGAGCACTTTTAAAAAAATTAATTTAACTCGACTCGCATGAGTCATCCACATTTTCTTCTGCCATTCCGTAATATCCTAGACTATATTTTAATGGTAACCCATCGCGTAAAACAACAATGCAATTTAATTATGTGATGGGGTGGATTTTTTATTCCGCAGGGCACGATGCATTTTTTCGACATTAAGGAACGCAGTATTGACACAGGGCTTAGGGATGCATCCGCCACCCGAGGCGACCTCACCCCGCGGAAGGCTCACTCGAAAAAAAAACGTGCCCAGAGTTTTTTAACCCTACGTATTTCATTCAACGTTACTTGATTTGAATTCCGGGTCGATCTTTGGATGGGTTAAATCCAAATCTGCACCTACAAAACGGTCCATTTGATTTTATATTTTTTACTTCGAGAATCGTTTAGTAGTTTGTTTTGGAAAAGTTTATGCCTTGGGTGTAATTCTAATTTACATTGTTTCTCTTATAATTGGCTTAAGTTTAAGCTGCAATTTTGTGATAAAAGTTCACTGTTTACTCTGCAAATCATATTTCATGCATAATAATTAGCATAATTGGATCCAATCTAAAATTATAATATCTGAGGTCCCGATTTTTATTTAAAATGTCAACTGCCATCTAAAAGTAGAAATACAATGGGGAAAAAATAACAAGTAAATTACAGACTACAAAACGTAAAATTATATTTAGATTTAAAGGCACAAAAATATCATCAAAAGCTTTCTAGGAAAATTTATAACTTAACATTTTACTGGCCCAAAGGTCTCAAAGCACATTTGTTCACAACTTTTTGACTTCATTACAATAATATTACATTTCTTTTGAATCCCTTTAAAAAATATCTAATGCCTAATAAGGTAAAAAATATGATTTTCTATTCACTTTTTGCCTTGTCATTAAATCACATTTTGCATATGAAAGTGGCGGCCCCGGCAAACTTATTTCGAATGAATTTCGTTCAACCCTTATTTTTTCTACCCCAACTAATTACGTTAGGGTTCTTAGGTGGAATTACTTATCCTTCATCTATAACGAGTGTCGGTCTATAGCTCCGTCTGCTCCTTATCGAACCCACCCCGGCCAGATCCTGCGAATCCTGCCCGGAGGATCTTGGCGTCGCTCGGCATTTCCAGGATAATGCGGGGCAAAGGAGAATCAGGAAAACTTCTTTAACATTATAAATATGTAATGAACAATATGGGGGGCTTTTATAATTAATTTCGATTTTTTATTTCGCCCAGTCTCTGTGCTTACGCATCAACATTATTTTTTACATCTTCTTTTAGTGCTTGTTTTAGCCATTCTTCAGTGCCTAATGTTTTTTAATACATTAATAAACAACCAGAAACGTAACAAGGATAAACCCGAATCAATACGACAATAAATTTTAGGGCGGTTATAATTTTTACAGTTATTTTACAATCCGAATATAAAAGGTCGGTTCGTGCCAGTTTTTTAAGGACGCAAACACAATTGTTACACGGCATTGTGGTAGACGGTGCTACTGAACGGTAAACGTAATGCGACTTTTTAACTTTCCATGGAACATCATAAACTGCTACTTGCATCCGAAAAACTTTTATTGCACGAAAAACGGTATCTCCTTTCAAATTTATGGGTCCGTCCGAGGTAGTTTTTATTTTATTTGTTTTTCACGTAACAGCTGTTTTAAATATCAAAGTTGGAGCCATGCAAAATAAGCAGAAGGCCGTTGTAAATAATTACTGTACTTTTCTAGATTATGCTAATTTTGTTCGAGGAATTCCCTTTTAGATTTTTATGCGATTTAACTTTAAGATAACTTTTAGTCGACAAATAAATAATAATTATATTATATATATATATATTTCTCTAGGTTCTAACCTTAGTTTTTTAGTTCTTAATAAACACTTTATATATAAAAAATTGGACACTGATGAAAATAAATTGAAAAATAGGAACCTATGGTGGATGAGGATGAGGTTCCCATTTAACATTTTGAACATTAAAAAGTGACTTTTTAATTAAAAAATAAATCTTTGAATAAGTTTTTCATTATCTTTCTTAGTTTGGCCCCATGGTGGTTAGTTAATAAGTAAGTTTCTATACCCAGCCCATCATAAAGTCATCAAAATGCTTCTTGAGTTAAGACTTTCTTAACTACTATTCCATCAGGTTTACCAGTTTAAACACATTGACCAAATCGAGGAGTTGTCAATGTCAACTCATTCGCATGTAACAATACGACCAATAAAAGGTTCATTTGCTTTGCGTGCAGAAGAGAATTGACAATTTTTACTTATTTTGTATGGAATATTGTACATTTATCCAACTTGTTCTTATAATTTATAGGAAGCCTCTTTCTAATGATTGATTCATAGCAGTTTAATTATTAATTTATTTACTCTCAGATTTCAGGTCATCTTTGACGTTCTTCATCTTCAATGCACTCATTGCCACTTGTAAACCAATGAAATCATAAAATTACAATAATTGTTGTACTTGAATTTTAAACAAATAGTAAGATAATTTTTGTCCAAGACAGTTTAGATATTGTCAAAAATATTTTATCTAATTTATGAACTAAGTTTGCATATTAGCTACAACTATAATAATTTAATAATGGGTTGTAGTCTGTCTCATGCAATGTGACTAAATAAGTCAGTGTTTACTGTTTTAATAAAAAAATTAGGGAAATAAGGCAAGTGGCTACAAAAAATATTCAACTAACTCGAAAGAATCGCGAAGTGGGTAATTCCAATGTCAAATTAAAGCTGGAGGAAATTTAGTTTAAGTATTATAGGAAGAAGATTACTGGATAGGAGTTTGTTTGGCTTGAGATCTGTAAAGAAAATCCAACTTTGTACAAATAATGTAAAGGTTCAATTTCGATTTGCTCACAAAAAGTATATTGTCTTATTTTAGAATTAAATGATTATTTATTCAAAATTAAAATTGTAATAGAATTGTAATAAAAGAAATAAATATCAACAAGAAGTTAAAGCAAAGGCAACTTAAAATTTATTAAAAAAATAAATAAATAAGAAATGTTGTTCCCACATATAAAATAAAAAATACACTATTTTTTTTAATGTCGCCTCTGTTCCCTATTACAATTTGTACCCCAGATGACAGATATTCTTCTTATCAGGACAGCCAAAACATTTTCATCCAAAGCGTCCCATAATTCTGGAAGAATTTGTCTTAATTCTTTGGCAATATGAGCACAGGGATGGTAAGCACTTCCAATCTATCCAATCATATCTCAGGCATGTTCTATGCAAGTTCAACAATGTTTGAGATAATGTTTGTAGAATAAATTTTACCGGTCACACTACGACCACAGATGTAGAGCTCCATTCTACCTCCTAGAGAAATACCACCCCATACCATTATGGACTCATCTTGGTAAACGTGAAATTCCTGCATACAATATGGAATTATTTTTTGACTTGGAGGTCTCCAAACTCATATTGACGTTCTATCACTAAATACTCCAAATCAGCTTCCTCCTGTAAGCATCACATTATTCCACTCTTCATGTCACAATTCTCTTTTTTGATATCAAGGTAATTGCCTTTAAGTTTTAAAACTGTTATTGAGCTTATATGACGTCCAATAGCCAAAATTAGGTCCTGCCTGAGAAGTATGCGGTTTCTGAATGGGTCCGCTCATACTCCTCTGATTAATAATTTGTCTTCCTAGTTAGATCAACTTTTGGTCGACCTTCTCTAGGTCGATGTCGCACAAGTCCAGTCTCTAGAAACCATTAGTAAAGTCTCCACACTACGAAATGGTCAATATTAAATGCAGGGGCCACATCAACTTATCCAGAGCCAGCCTGAAGTATTTCTACAGCACGATGTCGATCAGCTTCTGATAAATGACATCTACGGATGATTTTTAAAAAAAGGTAGTTGAAATTGGTTGTTAATTCTTGAACAGAGATAAAATCAAACTGAATATTTAAATATTAACCTTCGTTTATTGTTTTTTCGACCTCGTTGTTTTTTGTCTAAGATTTTATTGTTTTCATTTTTATATTTTTATTTACCATTAAAAATACTATTTCGGGCGTATGGATCCATCGTACAGAAGAACACATGGACCAGGTATATTAAACAACAATTTGCCTCTACATATTGAAAAAACAAAGCCCTTAAATAGTGCATTTTAACAAAATATCAATCCCAAACACAGATCCAAAATTATGATGGACTGGTTAAAAAATCAAACCGCCAATGTTTTGTCTTGGTCGACGCAACCTCCAGATACCCAAGAGAAAACACAAAAAAAAAACATCTACATTATTCTATTTTTGATATATTGATACAATAATAATTTGAGGAACTAACTTGCCCTAATCGAAATAACTCGAGTTATATAGTTCAATATTTTTTTATCATATCACAAAATAAATTAGCACATTGTCATGACCATGACATGAAAATCAAGGACTATTATTATTTTTAACTTCCTTTAATAGGGTATAAAATTTCAAGTTGAATTAAAAATCTTTTATTCTACGTCAGTCCCCCTGTTTTTGTTTACTGACATATTGACGGGATACTCAAAATCATTGTAATTGACCCGGGAGAAATAAAATTGGGGATTTTGAAAGTTTTTTAAAAAATTAGATGATTTTCGTTATTTTACAAAAAATACAGCCTTATGAGTCTTCTGCAACGAAGTCCTGCGTCATTTAACCGTTTTAAAATTGTCCTTGGCTTATATGTTATTAACTTGTCCAGGGCCAGCCTGAAGTATTTTTACAGCTCGACATCGATCAGCTTCTGATAAATGACATCTGTAGATGATTTTTAAAAAAGGCAGTAGAAATTTGCTGTTAATTCTTGAACAGAGATAAAATCAAGCTGAATATTTAAATATCAATCTTCGTTTATCGTTTTTTCGACCTCGTTGTTTTTGTCTAAAATTTTATTGTTTTCATTTTTATGTTTTTATTTGCCAATAAAAATACTACTTTGGGCGTATGCATCCATCGTACAGAAGGACACATGGACCAGGTTTATTAAACAACAATTTGCTTCCACATATTGAAGAAGCAAAGCCCTTAAATAGTGCATTTTAACACAATAACAATCCCAAACACAGATCCAAAATTATGATGGATTGGTTAAAAGATCAAACCGCCAATATTTTGTTTTGGTCGGAGCAATCTCAAATACCCTAGAGAAAACACAAAAAAAAACATCTACATTATTCTATTTTTGATATATTGATACATTAATAATTTGAGGAACTAACTTGCCCTAATCAAAATACCTCAAGTTATATAGTTCAATATTTTTTATCATATCACATAATAAATTAGCACATTGTCATGACCATGACATGAAAATCAAGGACTATTATTATTTTTTAACTTCCTTTAATAGGGTATAAAATTTCATGTTGAATTAGAAATCTTTTATTCTACGTCAGTCCCCTTGTTTTTGTTTACTGACATATTGACGGGACACTCAAATCATTGTAATTGACCCGGGAGAAATAAAATTGGGGATTTTGAAAGTTTTTTTAAAAATTAGATTTACGTTATTTTACAAAAAATAAACCGATTTTTTACAATTGGATTCAATTAGTCAATTCATGCTATAAGAATTCACTTCAATTCAAAACAGTAGCCAACGCGGGAACAACTTCCCACTTCTATGATAATATTGTTAAAAAGTTCGTTACGTTCATTTCCAAAAAACTAAATGACGCAGATGCCGTTCTTTAGAAACTATTTCTTTCTAACTTGGCATTCAAATAAGTAGTAGGAACGTTCGAAACGGTTATTTTTTTCTTGCACTCCATTTTTTTATTTATATTCAAATAACTGATTTAATCACGAACGAAAACTTAATAACAGAGCCGCTCACGAAATTCTTTTGAAAACATGTAAAATAGGTAGAAAAAAGTGCGCACCCGACAAGAAAATAATGATGTGAAAAATGTCAATCTTTGTCAAATTTCCGCCAATTGACTTCCTGTATTGAAATTAAGTGCGTTTTAAGTATGCATAAATTGAATGGAAACGTGGACAATGCAAGGAAACCGTTGCCCGAAATATAATAATTTAATACCCACTTCGCCTTGTCCTGTATCCTATTTTGACTGACGCGTCACAATACGACCACGTCACCGTGTGCATTCCTAACGAGGCAGCTGATCTACGAATTTTTGCGGATTGTTCAATTGCACAATTGCACTCGGCGGTTAATCTGTTGGAAAGTCGATTTCCGTTTTGATTTTTATCGCTGAATATCATTAAGTGCGGACGGATTTTCTTGACCGTTGTACAATTCGTTTTGCATAATCGAATCTAGTGTATATTTTTGGGTGAGTTACTTCCAATTGGGATTAATTTTGATTAGGGGACTGATTAAGTTTGGGAAATGAAGATCTCATCGCTTTGGACCATGTGAAATTTTTCGAATGTTCCTCGCAAACATGTTTATCTAAAGCAACACAACAAAGCTCATAAATCAAATGAAAAATTGACAATTGACCAAGAAATTTTGGTCAGCTTTTTAACCTGGACTTTTACGGTTATTGTGGTCCCCGGCCAAAAAAACCGTTATGTGCATTTATAAATAATTGCTTATAGCCAATAATAGGAAATAATTGTATAAGTAATATTAAAAGAATTGAATTTGTTAATAAATTTATTAATTTATAAACAGTAGTGACCAAAGAAATAGCACATAATTTAAAATCAATCATTTTGCAAGATATTTCATAAAAAAATTTAATTCAAGTTTTTTCCAGTGAGTATAAAAATTATTCTTCAATATTCTATACTTTCTTTTTTGCTTTTTTTGATACACATTTCATAAACGTCAGAGATATTACTTTAAACGCACACTCTTAATAGTTAGAATACATTCTTAGTAGGATTTATATTATTTTATTAAATTCACTTTCAGTCAGATAAAAGAAACATTGCACTCCAGAGAAGAGGAAAATAATTAACATGAAACATCGAGATCTAAATATTGCTGATATATCTGAAAACTACATATTTTCTTATCCTCTAGGTAAAATGAAAATGAATTAATTGGCTCATACAATATCACTGTGTTTAGTAGAACAATCAGGCATCGACTGAATAAACTTTCAAGAATTTATTTCAGTAAAGAGACCATTGGCATCAAAAATGAATATTCAAACATATTATTTTATTAAATAAATTCACTTTCAGTGAGAAAAAGGGAACATTGCACTCCAGAGAAGAGAAAATTAATTAACATGAAACATCGAGGTCTAAATATTGCTGATGTAGCTAAAAACTACATTTTTTCTTGTCCTCTAGGTATAATGAAAATTAATTAATTGGCTTATACAATATCATTGTGAACAATAAGGCATCGACTGAATGAACTTTCAAGAATTTATTTCAGTAAAGAGAGCATTGGTATAAAAAATGAATATTGAAACAAGACTAGACATTTGTTCAAGAATATTAATTATCCTCCAGAATTTTGGTGAAAGCTACTTTGAAGTGATAAATACATGTTCAATAGAACAAGATCAGAAATTACATCGTCCTCCTAATAAAAGTTTGTATCCCAGATACATTACTAAAACTTTCAAACTGGATGGAGGAAAAGTTTTAGTTTGGGTTTCCTTTTCTTGGCATGGTATAGGACCATTAAAAAAATTATTAATTAAATGGACCGTTTCTTATAGACATCAAATGGAACCATTTTTCAATGATAATTTACCAATTACATGGATTTTTGTCCATTTTAATAATGTAAAACATGCATCAAAAGTTGTTCAAAGTTTGTTAAAAAATAATCATATTGAGATATCGATTGGCCAGCATAAAGTCCGGATCTAAATATAATTGAAAACTGGAAAAACATGTAATCTTGATTACAGCCAATAAATAAGTAATATTAAAAGAATTTAATTTGTTGATAAATTTATTAATTTATATACAGTGGTGACCAAAAAAATACCACAAAATTTAAAATCAATCATTTTGCAAGATATTTAATAAAAAAATTTAATTCAAATTTTTTCAAGTCAGTATGAAAAGTATATTTTTTTTGCCTTTTTTGATATACATTTTATAAACGTCAGAGATATTAATTTAAACGCACATTCTTAATAGTTAGATTATATTCTTAGTAGGATTTATATTATTTTATTAAATAAATCCACTTTCAGTGAGAAAAAAGAAACATTGCACTCCAGAGAAGAGTAAAATAATAATTAACATGAATCATCGAGGTCTAAATATTGCTAATATAGCTAAAAACTACATCTTTTCTTGTCCTCTAGGTAAAATGAAAATGAATTAATTGGCTCACACAATATCATTGTGTTTAATAGAACAATCAGGCATCGACTGAATGATCTTCCAAGAATTTATTTCAATAAAGAGACCCCTGGTAAAAAATGAATATTCAAACAAGATTAGACATTTTTTCAAGAATATTAATTAGATTAAATAGAACAAAATCAGAAATTACATCGTCCTCCTAGTAAAAGTTTGTATCCCAAATACAATACTGAAGCTTTCAAACTCGATGGAGGAAAGTTTTAGTTAGAGGTTCCTTTTCTTAGCATGGTATAGGTCCATGGACCGTTTCTTATAGAGACATCAACAGAGTTATAATGGAACCATTTTTCAACGATAATTTACCAATTACAAGGATTATTATGCATGATAATAATGCGAAACATGCATCAAAAGTTGTTTAAAGTTGGTTTCTAAACAATTGAAAACATGTGGAACAACATGTAATCTTCATGAAAACACCAAAAAGCATCAAATTTAGATAACAAGAACTTATACATAAATTATTTACCAAATACATAATTTTCAAATAAAAATAAAAGCAGATAAATAAAATATAAAAGTGTCCTTCCTAATTAATGTTAGGATGATAATGAGTGTTATTTCTGTGACCACCACTCTGTAAAGAGAAAGATACTAAACCGAATTTATCTTGTAATAAATGCAAATACAGGAACAGTAATGTTAAAAAGTGCTTTTAATCAATGTAAAATAATAATAAGTTAAATGGCACGTGATTGAATGGATGGCTCGTGTCGGCCACGCATGCACACACAAAAAACAGAAACTACCTGTTCGTGTTTTGTCAATTAATTGGGTACATGTCATCGCAGCCAGGTAATTCTGGAGTGTGCGACCGCGGATCACGGGTATTAAATTATCGCAGGTAATAAATTACGGTAACGTTACACATACCGCTGTTCGAACATGTTTATTGTTCAGGTAATTTTTTTTCATCGTTTTGTGATATATCATCTCCTATATTTTATATTGTGCATCTTGTGGGAGTTATAAATAAATATTATAATTAATTATTTAAATTTATAAATAAATAAATATTATCAATAATTGTTACAGACATAAACACAATTTTGTCATAAATAAAAAAATTATGTTCCTATTGTTAAAAATGAATAGGTTCCAAAAATTGTCACCACAATTGTTGTTTAGAAAATATAAAAAGTGATAATTTGAGATTTTTAAGATGTAGATCACAAGATAAATTGATATATTGTTAGAAATTTAAAAAAAAAAACTCGTTTTATTTTTTCCAAATTTCCTCCTTAATAGGGTATAAAGTTGCAAGACTTTATAATCTTTTATTCCATATTTGTTCCCCTGTTCTTGTCTACTGACATATTGAAAGGGCACTCAAATCAGTGTAATTGACATAGGAGACAAGAGTATAAAGATTTTTGTAGATCTACTTCACATTTATACTTTTTTCATTCATTCATTATTTTATAAAAAAATCCCAATTGAATTAGTTAATTTATATTATTGACGAATATTGTTAAAAATTTATTGTTATCCCAATTGAGTTTCACACAAAATATAGGAATTTCAAATAACAAATATACAAAAGTAAAATAATTTTTGTCTTTATTCAGTTTCAGATCTTGAGTTTATTTATTCGTTTAAAAATATGCTAAATAGTATTTCACATTAAACAGCATTGTAAATGTGTCAATCTCTGTCAAATTTCCTCTTTTTGACTTCCTGTCGCCGATTTATGTATATTCGTATGAAATGCTTGAATAGATTTCACTCAATCAGTAATGAAAAGAAAAGAAATATTTCCACTTCATAGGACTATAATTTTGAACGTAATTTTTCTTTATTAAAGTAAAAATTACTGAATGAAAAGTAAAACAATTATGTGTTTTGATTATGCTCTAAAAATAAGTTGTTTATACACAATAAATATTGGTATGATACAAATTTTTATTTTCAGTGATCCTTGTCGATTCAGTCGATTATTTACCAGAGGTCATTTGCTTATTATAATTATTTAATGATGGATCGTAGCCAATGTATACCACATCAAGCACTGTAAGTAAAATTATAATTCAGCCTTACCATGTCCGAGAGAAATAAGTAGATATTACTAAGAGTTTACAACTAAATAAGCCTTCCACGTCATAAAACTATAATTTTAATTAATTTAATTTTTCTTTATTAGAGTAAAAATTACTGAATGAAAGGTAAAACAATTATGTGTTTTGATTATGATCTGAAAATAAGTTGTTTATACGCAATAAATATGGGCATTATACAACTTTTTATTTTTCATATTTTTACTTTAGAATATTTCAGTGATCCTTGTCGATTCAGTCTATTATTTACAAGATCATTTATAAATCAATATTATTTTAACAGATCGCATTAAATAAATTAGTTAAGTCCATAACTTTTTAAAAAGTTGTTGTAATAATGACCACTATTGTTTGCTATCTCATATATGTATAATATCAATTAATTAATTTGATTGTAAACGTTAATTATATATTTTGTATATGGATGTTTATCAAAAATTAAATTATAATTTATTTTAATTTACTCGTGATCTATTTTTCAAAATTTCTCCAATGTTTGTCCAATTTTCTCAGAGAATAATAAATATATAATAATTATTATTTTTGTTATAGAATGTTAAAATCTTAATTTTTAATAATCTAATTATTGTAATAATGCAAATAAATTTAATAAAAGAACATATTTTAGTCTTATTGCTAATAAAACGTTTAATAAACCCTCAAAGTACCGCACGCCATAAATCAAACGAGCAATTTTTCCGCAACTGAGTCAAAAACGATATTTATTATTTTTAAGACAGGGCACCCGACAGATTAATAATGTATAACCCACAGCAAATAATACATACTCGTGCCTCGCATGTCCCCCGTTTAAAACAATCTTCCCGATGCTGACATACACGTTCCAACATAAAATTACAACGGAATGACTATCCAACAGCAACGCAACGGTGTGTGTAACACGGCATTTAAATGGTGGTACCGTGTAAAAACAGTAAAAAGTGGAAAGTAGTGCGCTCCAACCCCCCGGCATTAATTTTTTGAGGGTTTCGGTAAAAAATAGCATGTGCCGACGAGAAGCATTTGTGAGGCTGTCACCTGCCTCTGGGGTGTGTGCGAGCGTGCTCCATATCTGCCAAATCGCAGACAATGTGCGTTTGTTCGAGAACAAGGTAAATAACGACACTATAAAACTTTGTCGAGATGTATGAATGTGATGTGTTACTTTTTATTACTACGATGGGGCACCGACAAATTTGTCAAGCATTATTTGTTGCAACGTTTGTGTGCCCAACAAACTGAATTTACAAAAATGTAAAGGTTGCAGTGGAGGCTAATTTGTTTTTATTTAATTAAAAGCACCGCATTGTTGTACGTGTTGAATTTAAAATTCATAGAAACAACTCAGCGGCGGTCCCCGCCATTCAAAATTCATAATAAGGGAACGAAGTACAAAACAGGAGTAAGTTTGCGGGGGTGGAGCACGAGTAGAGCAAAGAGACCGGCATCTTACGCACAATTTAGCATTTTTAATTAGTGCTACGAGGGCGAAGATTTATATTTTAAGCTGGCGGCGGGGAGACAATGAAAGGTTGTCACGGAGCGTGCATAAATATAAATTATATTTTGCGATTACAAAGAACTTTTATAATTCATAAGCTCGGCGTACGTAGTTAAGATAATGGATCCCATCCATTGGGCGCGTAATTTTCAAGTTTAGTCTTGATTAAAAACAATGCCCGGACCGTTTGAACGGCCCGAATTAATGGAATTGTTAAGTGAAGAACTTTTACTTGAATTAGCATACATTGTGTCATATTTTGTATGTTTAGAAACATTTCTCTAATTTTATTGATGAACTGTTTTTGATGATGTTTGAATGTTATCGGTGTTTACGACTTAAAATTGGAAAAATTAAAAAAGAATAAATTATTTAGAAGAGATTAATTAATTTTCCGAAGCTAAATACTTTTTGTAACGCTTTTCCTACCTTTGGTACCTTCTTTAAACGTCCTTTACGGACATCCTTTCCTTCATGGTCATATGTAGGTATAACTTGCAAGGTAACATTATGTTACTTATCTACAACATATAATATATATAACAACAATAAGCTTACATTCTCATCAAACTTGAAATATTTATCAGTTTCTAATTTCCAACTTGACTTCTTTTGTTCTTTTTTTTCTTAGTAAAATTTCTTTATCAACAAACTTTACAGTACTGGGCTCGCCTAAATATACGAAATAATAAATCACACTGTTTTAAGATTTCTGTCACCTTAACACTTTTGGTTTGTGTTTCACTCCGACTTCTGAATTGAACGAAAAGTAATACTAAAGATACATCAGTAGAGGCTCCTGTTGAAACTGGAAAATCAATTTTTGAAGATATGCTGCGACTCCAAATACCCGCAACATTTAAGTAATGTACATTCTAATGTCATTCAATAAAACTTGATTTAGATATTTCCTGTCTCACAAGTACAGATTTCCGACCATGACCAAATTTTTGAACACCTCCAGGGGCGATCTAGTATCAATATTATCGAACGAAGCTGCAAAGTTGTCTCGCCGCGAAGAATTTCTTATTCAGTTCCATTTCGAACAAATCCCATTTTCTGAAGGTTTGGAAAGAGGTTTGCTTAGCAAAGTTCTGGTTGCCTCTTTAACATTGAGGAAGAATTTGTCGAAATGTTTCTCATAATTAACGGCGCATTCCACTGTGTTTTGACTGCAATTCAAAGTATCCCTCAACGAGTGTAGCAGGAACTCAAAACGGAGTTGCCTCGCCGAATATTTCTATAAAACATCTCGGATTGTTGCAAAATTGTTAAATGTTCCGGGTCCAAAATTGACTTGACCCATTCTGTTTTACCAAAATATGCCTTACTTTGGGCGTGGTGTGGAAACTTTGGTTGGTTCTCCCAGTCTACTCTTTTTCCACAAGGCTGTCCCAAATTGGACGACTACCTTTCTGATTAGTCTTGATTAAAAAACAATGCCCGGATCGTTTGAACGATCAGAATTAATGGAATTGTTAAGTGAGGTACATTTACTTGAATTAGCATACATTTTATCATATTTAGTGTATAGAAACATTTCAATAACTTTATTGAAAAAATAATATTAATGAAATGTTATTAATTGATTTACAATATGTTATCAGTGTTTACGACTTTGCTGTCATATCTTATATATAATATAACCGGATAAATTCGAACAGATTAACATAATCATTTCGTAATATACAATATTATGACTGGATATTTATATTCTTACATAGTCAATCAATTGATAAACATAAATTAAACACTTAACACAACTTAAAATAGTATGTATTAATTTATTCATAAATTAAAATACTGGGTGTTTATAAAATTTGAAAAATTAAAAAAGAATAAATTATTTAGAAGAGATTAATTAATTTTGCGAAGCTAAGTACTCCTTGTACCGCTTTTCCTGCGCTTGGTACAACTTCTGTAACTTCTTTAACTGGCCTTTACTGACTTCCTTTCCTTCATGGTCATGTGTAGGTATACCCTGCAATTTTATATATTATATATCTAAACATTTTTGTTTTTATAATAATACAAGCTTACATTCTCATCAAACTTGGAATATTTATCAGTTTCTGATTTAAAAAGTTCACTGGGAGGAATCTTTTTCTGAGCATCTTTCGCGGCTTGAGCGACCGCAGCTTCAGCCTTTTTCCTCTCTTTTTCCGCCGCCTTTTCCAACTCGGCTTGCTTCTTCTGTTCTTTCTCTCTCAGTAAAATTTCTTTATCGACAAGCTTTACAGCACTTGGCTCACCTAAATAATACATAATAATAAAATATATAAAAATTAAACTAATTGCTTGTTTATCACCTTCTCTGTCTTCTAATCTCACTCCCATGTTTGGTAAAATTTCATCTCTAATCAAATCACATTCTTTTAAGATTTCTGTCGCCTTAACACTCCTGGCTTGCGTTCTAATCCGATCTCTGAATTGAGCAAGAGTTGACAAATAAGGCATAATAGCCTCTTCACTCTAAAATTATTAATTATACAGTAATTCAACAAAAAAGTAATATTAAACATACATTAGCAGTTGCTCCTGTTGAGACTGGAAAACCAATTTTTGTAGGTTCTGCAATGACTCCGAATACTCGCAACATTTGAGTAATGTACACTCCAATGTCATTCAATAAAACCTGGTTTGGAGGTTTCCTGTCCCTCAAGTAAAGATTACCGGCCGTGACCAAATCTCTGAGCGCCTCCAGAGATGATCTGGTATCAATATTATCGCACAAAGCTGCGTGAACGTTTTCTCTGGCCGCCAAGAATTTCTTATTCAATTCCATTTCGAACAAGTCCCACTTTCCGAACGTCTCGAAGGAGGTTTGCTTGGCCAAAGTTCTGGTCGCCTCTTTAACGTTAAGAAAGAATTCGTTGAACAGTTTCTCGTACTGAACAGCGCATTCCATTGTGTTTTGACTGTAATCCAACGTGTCCCTCCACGAATGCAGCAAGAACGCGAAACGAAGTTGTCTCGCAGAATATTTGGACAGAGCATCTTGGATGCTGACGAAATTTTTCAGAGATTTTGACATTTTGCAGCCGGCTATCGTTAAATGACCCGAGTGCAAGAAGTACTTGACCCATTCTGGATTACCAAAATGTGCCTCACTTTGGGCGATCTCGTTATCGTGGTGCGGGAACTTAAGGTCGACTCCTCCAGTGTGAATGTCTAGTGTGGGTCCGAAAATGGCGGAAGCCATCGCCGAACATTCGATGTGCCATCCGGGACGGCCCATACCCCACGGCGAATTCCAAGCTGGTTCTCCCGGTTTACTCTTTTTCCACAAGGCGAAGTCGTTCGGCGAGTGTTTTTCGCTATGTTGATCTGCTGTTGTCAAGTCACCTAGTAAAATAATTAATTATTTTGTATTTACTTTTACTCAACCTACAAGGAACTGTAAATGTTTACAAAATGTGACTAATGCAAAAGTAAGCAATAAATAAAATTAGCAATTAAAGCATTATTAAGTTTACCTTCCCCTTCCTGCAAACTGTTTGTATCACCATAAGCTTCTGGTACAAGTTTTGCATAATGATGTTTCTCATTTTTGTCAAATGAGGACACATCAAAATAAACAGAACCATTCGCCTCATAAGCAAAGTTATTTGAAATGATTTTCTCAATGTAAGAAATGATTTCAGGTATGTATTCACTAACCCTTGTCAACACATGTGGTCTAAGTACCTAAAGAAAACATATATTATTGACTAATACAGATTTTAGTCAAACAAATAACTTACATTTAAGGCATCCATATCTTTATGGAACTCATTTTCCCAGTGTTTAGGCAAAGCACTAAATATAGCATTATCTCTAACAGTTGCACCAAATTTGCTGTCTAGCCAGTCAGAAAGTGGATCTTTACTTTCTTTAACAAATTTTACCTTTGCCTCAGTTTCCAGCTTCCTATTACCACTTTTCACTGCTTTTTCGAGGTCCTCAATTGCTTTTTCAAGTCTAAATTAATGACTATTTAAGTTTACATTAAAATTACAAAGAAAAATTCTTACCTCATGAGAAGTTTTTCATACATCTGTTTTTTATCTGGATCAGTGGTATTTTTGGTGGTGGAAGATAATTTTTGAAGAACCTATAAGAGATTCTATCATTTCCAATTGGATTTAATTATTTTTTTACTTACCTGTTTAGAATCAGTAAGTATATCTTCCAGTGATTTATTTTCAGCAACATATTTCTCAAACAAGTAATTCTGCCTAGCTCTCTTGATAATTTTATCATCAATATCAGTAATATTCATAACAAAGAACACATCATACCCAAAATAATCAGTGAGTACTCTTCTTAGAATGTCAAAAGTAATGTATGACCTATAAAAAAATGAACATACATTTACATTTCAATTTGAATTAAAATTTTATTCATTACCTGGCATGTCCCATGTGAGAGGCATCATAAACAGTGGGGCCACAACTGTACCATGTAACTCGCTTACCAGCCAAAGGCACAAAAACTTCCTTTTGTCTGGTTAAACTATTAAATACTTTCAATTGAGGACCATTTGGGGCCGGCAAAACCCATTCAGGTTGTACTCTCTTCGACATTTTTACAAGTTCTACGATAATTTCGATAACAAGACTGATTTATGAGAGGAGCAGTATAATATTTTTTTACCTGATAAAAAGTTTAATATTATTTATATAAATAAAACGTTCTGAACGCGAATTGCATCAGATTTTAATCCTACGTGTATGGTATTTAATCGAAATTAATCATAAAGTGACACATGGACAAGGTTGCCTAACCTAAAACGTTCATAGAACCATACGGAACAACTGAACTACCGTCCTAGAAACCATAATATTCTATCTATTTAAAAATATTTTGAAAATGATTTTCTTTAATTAATAAAACATTGCGAATACTCACATCACTTGAAATTTATCATTTTTATTTAAGATAATATAAATAGGTTTGTTTGGCAAATTGACCGGAAAATTTTGTCAACAAAAACTTTTGAGAGCCTCTTTTCACCGCTGGTGTGGTGTGTATTTGTCAGATTTTAAAACCCACTAAAAATAACCCACATAAGGCGTAAAAATGCAAGTCCCGCCGGTGTTTATAGACGTTAACTTCGAGGACCAGGTAACGCTACATTTAATAACGAAATAGGAGTTGCCCCATCGAAATAATCGCCTCCATATGACATTGATTTTGAGGTTATGCATTTTTTGTAGGCTCAAGAACTGAGGGTGTATTTGAAGAGTGTCGGTGCCGAAATATCCGAGGAAAAGTCCGATAAGGGTATTGAAGATGATTTGCACAAAATCATTGGCGTTTGTGAAGCCTGTTTCAAAGAAGGCCAAGATGCGGAGGTTGAAATGGTTCTCAATGATATTGTCTCCATTATGGTTTTGGTATGTACACAAAACAATGATTGCATTAGTGTATTAATTGCATTTTACTGTAGATTCCATTGGAAAGGTCAGAAAATTTAATCTTGGCATTCTGTGAGAAACTTACTAAAGCACAAGGACAAAAATTGGGACTTGTCTGCTTAAGAGCGTAAGTGCAACAGACGCCTTTGATAAATACTTTACTAAATTATTAAATGTTTAGGTTATGGCTGTTGTTTCAAAGTTTGGATCAAGCATCACCAATGAGATATCATGTGTACTATCACTTGATTCAAGTAGCCAAACAGACTGATCAAGTCAAATCTGTCTTCCAAGATGTTGAGCACTTGAAACAACAATTTGCTGCTTGTGTACCTTCCAGCGAACAATTGCAAAAACTTTACAGGCTCCTTCATGAAGTTTTGGTTAACAGCAATCAAAGGTATAACTACAAAATTATTAAATACAATATTGGAAGCTTTTTTAGTTTATTCAGACTACAATTCCGAATATTTTCTTATTAATTTTTAATTTTAGTGAACATGCAGCCAAAGTGATGATTGAACTCCTTGGCACCTACACTGACAAGAATGCAGCTCAGGCTCGTGAAGACGCAATTCGTTGCATTGTAACTGCATTGGCTGACCCCAACACCTTCCTCTTGGACCCTCTTTTATCCTTGAAACCTGTTAAGTTCTTGAAAGGAGAATTAATTCATGACCTACTCAACATCTTTGTAAATGATAATCTGGCTGCATACTTGAAATTTTACAAGGAGCACAAGGAGTTTGTAATTAAACAGGGATTGAATCATGAACAAAACATGCAAAAAATGAGGCTGTTGTCTTTCATGCAGCTGGCTGAGACCAACCCTGAAATAGATTTTGATGTTATTGAGAAGGAATTGCAAATCAAGCCTGAGGAGGTTGAAGCTTTCATTATTGAAGGTATTAATTCTCCATGTGCTTATAACACAATTTATAATTGTATTTTTTAGTATTAAAAACCAAATTGGTGAGAGCAAGAATGCACCAATCTGCGAGGAAAGTGTTTGTTTCAAGCACAATGCACAGGACTTTTGGTAGAGCTCAGTGGCAACAGCTCAGGGATTTGTTACATTCATGGAAGACCAATATTAGCAGTGTACAAGAGGGAATGAAGAATATCACCCAAGCACAGATTGAACTTTTAAACCAATAAATTGTAACGTTTTTTACAAAGTTTAAATAAAATATAAAATAGGTAGAACGTTTATTTTGTGAATGATAATCTCTGTAAGATAAACTTTAAAATCAGTTAAATTATTAATATCATTATAATTGAAAATTCTTGTAAGCACATAATCGCCTAATTACGTTGACTCTTGAGTCTATATACTGGAAAGACGTGAAATGATTCTTGTTATCATTTGAATTGGAATAATAGTACAGAAATGAACAAATTACTACCAGTTTACACCAGTATTTATTTGAATACCCAAGAATTTCTTTGGTGATAGATATTTCTTCAAGAAATCCTAAACTGAACAACAAAATTCATTGAGATGAATCTTGAGGAACTTTTTGAATAATATACTTAAAATTCTTTGTTCAATATTTAATCAAAGAAAATAAATAACTTACAGTGAACTATATCCAGAGTCTAATAACTATATTAGACTATAACACAAAAATTTCAACAAAATTTAAATAGGTCGATTTGACCTATTTGGCATGTAGTCATTGTTATTATAATTATTATTTTATTATTATAAGGTACATTATTTTATGTAGATTTTTAAATATATAATTTGTTGTGTACAGAATACAATATGAGAAAAAGTACTATTAATTTTTGTCTATGATCCAAAACCATAGACTGAAACAACCGTACATTTTTGTGCGACTGTGCGGGGAACCTACTACGAAAATAGGCAACAAACATAATAAATATCGATTTATTCACCCCAATAACAACAAAACATTTACAAATCGCACAGATAAGACTTATTTTTAAATTGCCTATAAAAAAATGCAAAATATTACGCACTTTCGTCCGAATGTCTACGCATTGTTTTGAGGTTGCTTATTCTGTTTCCGAGTTCCTGTCGTTCGTGTGCTCTTTGTTATTAGTTTAACCTCCTATAAAAACATCAATCCCTTGGTAAAACCATCGCGTAAATCAATCACAGTTAAACACTGGCCCATCTAATTTTGCCATGAATGTGCTTACAAACAAAGTGGCGTGTTAGACTCTTTTAACAGCTGAAAACCGACTTTGCCTTGAAGTAATTAATTGATATGCGTTTCTGAGCGCTACGTGATTTGTCAACCGAGATTTGCTATCGTTTAGGAATACTATTTATCTATTTGTTGACCAAGATTCATTATTATGAGGTCCTGTAACTGCCTAAACATTCAGATTGAATCAGAAGGTGATGACTTTGAGAAGGTTATCCAAGAAACTCTCAATTTGACTGAATTCGAAATAAAGGACAGCTTTTTCAAACAGGTACTAGTTTATTTATAATGTCTAGTTGCACAATATTAATTTTGGTTGCTTTAGGACTTGTTGAAAGTGAAGAAGTTGGTGAACATCAGCAAGATACTGCCCGGCATTGTTCAAACAAGAACAGTCGGCTCATGGACTGTTTCTAGGTGTATTAATTGCAATGTTCAAACTCATGCAGTTCACAAAGAAAAAGGTGCCTCTCTTGTTCTGATCTCACATTGTTTGCTGGTAAGTTTTTAAGACACGTTGGTGTGGTGTTTGCTAATTACTGGAATATTTTTTGATTCAGAAAAGTGATGTAATTGGAAAACTTAAAGCAAGTGGAGCAGTTTCATCCATCTATAATATAGTGATTAATCCAGATAACATTGATTTTGACAATGGTCTAATTGATACATGTAAGTTGAACTCTTATCTTTATGATTATGTGTTCCATTTTATAAATGTGTTTTAGATCTTTCACCAGAAGCACAACAGATAATCAAGAGCATTGGTCAAATTTGCTCCGACGTTTTAAGGAAAGAATCATTAGCCATAGAAGATAGAATACGAAAATTCAAGGAACAGCAATATGACATGTTAAACAACTTAAAGGACAAAGCTTTCAGAGAACAACAGCAATTAGTTAGGTAAAGTGCAAAACTTATATACTGTATATTTATAAACGATTTTCAAAATTATTTTGGCAAAAATTTGTATAAAATGGTACTAAAAATACTTTTTTTAAAGTTCTATGTCAATAACGTAATTTTTGTACAGCGTTATAAAAAGTGATACCGGAAGTACAAATTTACATCCAAGCGTGTTGAAACGCAGCACATCCGCACAGTCCCAAGAGAAATCATCTCAGGTGAACAACTCAACTGGCAATGCGGTATTACTCAACAAACACGAATATTTAATTTATAATGTTTATATTGTTGTTTTGCCAGAACCCTAAAGTGGGACCCAAACGTCAAAAAAGCACCCCAATAACCCACACGCCTTCGTTCGATGCGGAAGGCCTGTTTGATTTTGAGGGAGCTGAGGAGGCGCAATCTGTGCCTAACTCTGATGTTGATGAGAGCGACAAAGAAGGTAATAATTGTTAACTGCATTGGACTCCAAGTTTTACTATATTTTTACAGATAAAGATGATGGAGGTAAAATAGGTAGAGGAAGAATCGGTAGTATAAGCATAGCTAAATCTCTGCCGGTTAATATTCCAGCCTTTTTGACACCATCGAGGTTTGAAGATCCAGACGACTTCGATGATATACTGGTAAGTAATTGGCACGTCCAAACTATAGTCAGATAACACTGAATTGAACTTTTTTAAAGCCTAAGGATCCAATGGAAATAGCTGCCAACATCCAGGCACTGGCGAAAAGTGTCCACGGCGACGCAGTCTTCGGCGATTTGCCACGACCCAGATTTAGCAACCAGTATTAAACTGACCAAACACTTGGGATTGAGTTCTTCCGAAGCATCTTCCTTTTTTTATTCCGTTAAAATGATTAAGAATATTTTTCAGTAACGTTTTATTAGGGTTTTATTGTCTTTTAACGTTAGTTTTTTTTATTGTTGAGGGCCATATTAGCGTACAGGGAAATTGAATAACAGTTAACAATAGTTGATTATTTTTTGGTTGCTGACCCTATTGTGAAGATTCATGTTAAATGGTCTTTGTTTTAATGTGGCAAACTGCAAAAATGATACTGCATGTCCTGGCTTAGTTTGATGCTTAAAAGTTTGTAATCATGGAAATAATAATAATAATAGCTGTGTGAATATTGCGCTGGACATGCCGTACATAAAATTGATTTTAAATGATATTCATTTGCTTATTATATATATAAAAAAAATGTTTGACATTTAGTGTACTTCTGATTTCTTTATAAGTCGGTCAGTGAATACATATCTGAAATTTAATTAAGTTCAAATTTGAAAGTTGCAAATTATGGTGGAAGTAATTTAACAATTCATTGATGCAATTCAACCTAGAACCGAATTTTTTTGTGCC
This sequence comes from Aethina tumida, assembly GCF_024364675.1. Classification (NCBI taxonomy): domain Eukaryota; kingdom Metazoa; phylum Arthropoda; class Insecta; order Coleoptera; family Nitidulidae; genus Aethina; species Aethina tumida. The sequence continues at coordinate 12,021,776 of NC_065437.1, read as the reverse complement.
TTTATAACACCAAAGCGTTCAATAACCCCAAAGTAGGGACGTGAAAATTCATGCTGTGCTATCTTATAAGTTTAATGGATCTGTTACTTTTAGTTGCTTTTTTTAATGTTTTGTATGATAATTTCGCCATTTGTTAATTACACTTTGTTGTTGTATATAAAAAAGATAAATTTATGAACTGGAAATGTACAAGTTAGATTTGTAATTTTTAAGAAAACGTTCTTTCACTAATGAATAAACAATTTAAATATAAATTAGCATTCTTTATTACACTTAAATTGTGAGTAACACAAGGTGAAAAAAAATATTAGTAACATAAAAAAGTTTTATTTTTATCAATCATTTTATCTTATATTTGGTTCTAAATAGTAATAAAATATTACTGAAAAGAACTCTGTTGTTGTTTTAGTATCTACAGTGATAACAGTAAAATCACAACTGAATTTTAAAATCAAATTCTGCCCGAATTATTCAATTAATAACAATTACAATACTTCTTATTACTAATAAAAAATTGTACACTACAAAACGTAATCACATTGAACAAAAAAAACTACTACAACATACCAAACCCTTTAGAATAGTTGATTGCTTTTACAAGTCTATCTTTTAATTTTTCCTTTGACGAGTATTCCGGCAATAATAGTACATTAAAACATGTGTGTGACGTTGGTAATCTATCTGTGTCCGAACCATTTTTAGCGATGACCAGTTTCAACCTGCCAAGTCCGCCGACTGGAACCCTGTCTGAACCGGTTGTAAATTGAAGCAGCTTTCTTTTATCTTCAACCGAGAAGGCGTGTACTATACTCCAGAAGTCTTTTATAATCGGTGTCTCATTCGTGTAGCCCCCGTCGTATTCAGTTGAGTCCTCTAGCTCTCCAAAGTCAAAGTTCTAACATAGAAAAATTATTAAATTATAGTTCAATAGGAAGACTTTTATATAAATATGATGGCACCAATGCAATTATTATATTACCTCCATTAGATAATATTAAACAAGATGAATAAAGCATAATATTTAAACGTCAAACCCGAGGTAATTGCATTGGCTATTCTTCTTCTTCTTTATGTTCATGTTATATGAAATCAGAGATAAACATGTTTTTTACCTTTGATCCACAAATTAGAAGTTCAATTTCTTCTGGACGGAACAATAATTCCAAAGGCGATTCATCAACCACCATTTGGAAACCCTTGTAAAAAGCGTGGAACTGCTTTTCCACTGATTTATTCAATAAATAATTGGCATATAAATCTACAAAGTCCTAAAAAAAATATTATAATGTGATAACTGAAAACAAGAACATTAAAAGGGTAAGTACATATTTATTCTCTTGTGTCACGTTTATGGTGTCGCCGTTTTCCTTTAAGTCATAAGACATTACAGAGCCAAACACGTCCGTATAATTTATCCTGAAAGTTTGCATGAACACTTCTTCAAAATCCGACTCGGTGTAGTCCAACATAGATTTCAAACTGTTATAAAGCAGCTACAACAAACATATATGATGACGACAAATAAACAAACATGCATTAGTTAACTTACGGGATTCCACTCCTGCAAATCCTCGAACGAACCCCTTTTCCCCATCAACTTTCTATAGACAACCATGGGGAAGTTGACGGCCAAAATAACGTTGTTATAAATAGCCAGTCCGAGAACGATACCAATCAACGTGAACTGAGCATCGCTCTCGAAACTCGTCGGATTGAACCACACCGACTGAGTGTCTGGCAAATTGGTGAACATTCCGTAATCGGGATTGAAGATTTCCTCAATCACCAACTGGAAGAACTCCTTGGAGACTCCACCCTCGTCTATACCCTGTTCTCCCTCGAACTCCACAACGAGTTGCTTCTTTAAATCGTTCGGATAGTCCATAGAGATCATTTCTAACTGAAATATTACAAGTAAATTAGGGTATTTTGTATGCATTAATAAAGGAGTGGTACCTCAACAAGTGCGTCGTCGATTATGTGATCCCTACGCACTTTTAGCCTTAAATACGGCTGTGATGGTTGCCCAGATACGGCCTGCAAAATACTAATCCGACGTTCAGAATACATTCTTATCCTGTTGTCGAAGTACAGGCCCATAATTTTGGTCGCGGGCGTCAAAATAAACGGATAGTGCATAAAACTGAACTTCCCAGTGTCGCCCTTGTAGTTGGCAAAGTCCTTGTCCATTTCGACGGCTTCACTGAGCGGTTCATTGTAAAATTCCGAGAATGGCAAGTATGGGGTCCTGCAGTCGAGAACGTTAATGCCTAGTTCCGTAGCCAGCGGATCCGGCGGTGGGCTATTTTTGCTGAGCTTCATCGCCACGTAGGAGTCCTCCATTGAGGCGCTCATGTCTTCAATGTTTCTCAGTTCTGACGATTCCAAGACGCCGGCTAACATGTTGGCGTAATAGAGAATCTAAAAATTAAAACAGTGTTCGTAGTTTTACATTCATATTCGCGGTTTAAGAATGATTACTTTCATAAGTTTTGTGGCGGATGTGATTACGTTTTCGTCTTGAACAAAAAATTCCCTGTGAAACTGCGAAACAATCACCCTGAGAGTGATTAATTGCTGCAGGTTTTCCAAGATATTGCGCAAGCTAGATCTGTGCGGTCCTGACCACATTCTAGCCAGCTTCGCTTGCACTTCCACGCTGAGGCATTGCGATGCCCTACAAATTGCCGGAAGGGCCGTTTCCAAAAAGTCTCCTGAACCTAATTTAATACTCAATTAATTAACTTGATACAGAGTTTCAACACTAGAACTCTTACCAACAACAGGAATTTCGAAAACAATCATGAGCACGTTTACAATATCGTCGCAGTGGACTTTATCTTTTCTGGTGGGTAGTTCCATTTGAAGGTTTCCGGCCAACGTCACGAGGGCGTTTACTAACGGTGTTTCATAAATTAGCGGATCTAGTTCGAAAATGGCATTGTAACATCGTTTTAGGGAAGGCAGATCGACTGGTGGGATTGAATTTTTACTAACCACCGCCGACGAATCCACGTCTTTATCTTTTTCGCCTTCCAGAGCTCTGACTGTCTCTTTGTTTAAACCTTTGATGCTATCTGGAAAACAATACTGAATGATGTAAATTCGTTGAACGTTATTCACATTACCTCCTGCTGTTGTATTTTTACCGTCCAAGAGGGAATCGTCGGTTTGCAGGAAACTCCTCGATAAACATTCGATATTACTAAAAATTTCGCCTAAGGTTCTAATCAGCGGTGAAAAATTGTCGTTACGCTTGCAGTCATCTATTAGGTCCATCAGAATTTGTTCATTTAAATATGTTGTCTTTGCTACTGAAATTTAATACATAATATACACTTTGTAAACATAACAGAAATTAAAATATACATATCAGAAAATGTCTCAATTCAATAATTTCATTTTAGAAAATTTTTAATAAGAAAGAACTTGCCGACTGGTCTGTTGTTGAGGGCGTTGTCGCCGTGGTTGTGGGCCTTGCTTGAGGTCACATCATTGGTCGGTACAACTTTTTCATTTTTAAATGGTTTAATGTTAACGGCTTGTAAATGAGTGCGTGCGATTTTGTTGGGGTGTCTTTCACAAAGTCTCGCGTCCTGTGAGAACAGGTTGATAGCTTGAGCGGCTGCCTGGTCAGGTGTCAGGGTTTCCATCTAAAAAATAATTTGGGGTTCATAAAGTTGCTTGTGAAAAGATCAAATAACATTTTCTTTGTGTAACTTCCATTTTTGATGTTATTTATTAACACTAAAATAGTATTTACTGTATTTATAAATATAAATAAAACTGGTAGTATAACTGCAAACTGATATTATGTTTATACAGTAATCTGATAACAACTAAACTGATAGTTTACAAGGACACCCTAAATACAAACAATATAATAACAAACACTGACCTGTCCACTTGAAGCACAATATTTGTTGTCACAACCTGGATTCCCACAGCCATCGGTCAGCTGGTAAAAGTACCTCTCAATAAGCTTCTTGGCAGCAGCCCGTTTCATTCTATCCTCTTTCTTATCTGTATGTGGTTGTTTTGTATCACTACTAGACGAGGCTTCTTGGTTACTCCTGTGTATTATTATGTTTATTTTACTTTATAATTACAAAGAGAGTTAATGTGAAGATGACATTCAAATATGACTTTATCAAACATAACCTATATGTTTGGTTAAAGGGACAAAAAGACATTGTGATCGATAACTTGTTTTCTTTCAGCTGTTACATACCTTGAAGCTTCGTCTTGTTCGGATAATTGTTCTGATGAGCTCATAGAATTGGATTAAAAAATAATCTCTATTACTAAAAAACAAAAGGGATAAGAAAGTCATTCACGGTTGTGTTAGAACATTGAGGGGATCATTGTGCACGCTAACAATTTCTTGATATATAAAAGATATTTATAAATTTCGATATATTCTCCAACTTTTATTTTTACGCTGTTGATTCTCAGGGTTTTGTTGGTTGTGTAAAAATAACAGATGACAGATGTGTTGTTCTCTAGCGTTAGCCAAGCGGCAGATTTAAAATTTTCACGATATCCAAGCAATTTTACTTCTTATTAATTTAACTTAAATTTTGACTTGACAAATGTCAATAAGTTAACATTAAACTTAAAATGTCAAACAATACATGAATGCTATGGAAACATGTATGTTATGTCATAACATGTTATATTTAAATTTGACATTTATATTTAAAAAAGTGAAGATTCGGATAATTCGTTTTTATAATATTTAATAATTCATATTTCAATGACTTCTTGCATTTATTTATAATTTTAATTGAATGTTTATTAATAATTAATTCATTATTCATGTTACATTAAACAGAGTAATTTTACAGGTAATATTTTTTCATATAAATTAAAATAAACAAAATAAATAAAAAACAACAACTATTATTATAAATTTTATTTGTCCATTCTATTATACAGAATAAACTTTAATGGTACCCAGAGTGCAACAAAGCAAGACATCTCATCACTTAAACAAAACACTTCTCTACATGAGGAGTAAATTGCACACAAAATATTGTGTTTAACACATAAATAAATACACACAATTGTATGAAAACAATAAATATAAAATCATTTTGAAATAAAATGTTATTAAGAAGTACCTAACATATTTTGGAACATTAAATTATCAGTTCTTACCTATACAATTAACGCTTGTCCTGCTTTAAAAAAGAAATTACACAATTTCTTATAATCTAAAAGCACAAACCTATTTAGAATCCCAAAATTATTTGCTAAGTAAAGGTTTCGACCAATTCAATTCACACAAGTCACACATATAATATACAAATGTTTCATTTGCAATTTATTGTATGAATTTAATTGCATTATTTATAAATTTCACATAGTTCCTAAATTTGTCTAACAAGTTTAGCATTAAGTTAAAAAAATACTTTATAATTGCCTATATTTTCAAATGCGTAACAATATGTATAAAATTATAAAATATAATATTTAGACTCTGAATTATTTAACATACTATATACAATATATATGTAAAGTTCAAGGCATAATCATGAAGTGTACTAATAAAATATATAAATTAATAAAATATTAGTGGACAATGACTTAATAAATAGATTAATCCTACTTGAAATACTTTTTCTGAATATCTATTCTCATCATTATAGGTGACGACACTAAAAACGTGAATTCGGCAACACGCCGCAAATTCTTCAGTCTGTTATAAGTAGGAAGGAAATTTTTAAGTTTAACTCTATATCTTTAAAAAATGCACTCTATATGTCACTGACATAATCTTCTATTGGTCCCAAATAAGGTGGACTCAACATTCGGCGGTATTTTTGTACATTGCACTAACATTTTATATAATATTTTCAATTTTTTCTTGTATATTGCACTAAATAATTTCAGGAAATACTCTGGTATCTGCACAAAATACAAAAATACGCTCTCATTTAACCACTGAGCCTGTGTAGTAAGGCACACACTGAATGTATATATACATTTTAAGTACAGTATATTAAAAATATTTATACAATTATTTGAGCTTATACATTTATATAATTTTTAAACTTTGGTTTATGGAATGTATTATTTATAGCGACGTTTTAACTACTATTTCTTGAGATAATCATGCAAAAAATGATATCTTTTCCATGATTTCCTCCAATATAGCTTTTCGCAACGCCGTTCGTTATGTTATTAGGCTAGTACGCTTAGGAAGACGTTTAAAGTGTTAGACAAAAACAATTATTTTGTACTTTAGACCTGTTAAAATTTGTCATATTACAATTAAAGGCAACGGGGATTAATTTCGCTCATTGTTTAAGTTGCTTAATGATTTGCGGGTGGGTTTTTGCCACTATAGCCTCAAGTTTTTGCAACTGGCTCATTAGGGTCGTGTTTTTATCGACCAGGTCGTCGATTTTCTTTTTGTAGTCGGTATTTTCTGTGACCAGAATTTCAACTTTTCTCTCCAGCTGGTCCATGTACTCCTTCTTTTTTCGTCGACTTTCCTGGGCTGATATCTGTAAATATACAACGGTGTCAAGTTTGTTTGAAGAAGTTTGTAATTTTTTTATGGTGTATACCTTGTTTTTGATTTTCCTGCGGATTTTTTTCAATGATTTTTCTTCCGCTTTAGTTAGAGGCAGGCGAGTTGGAACGGGGTATCCTTCAGCGATCAAGGTCCTCTTTTCCTCCTCCGTCAAGACTAACATTCCCGTTGACCCTTTCTGTAATTACAATTATTAGCACAATTCAACAGAGCCACTTCAAATTTACTTACTGGTTGGGAGCTAATTAGAGGCGTGTGAATCGGTTGCCTCGGTGTGGAGTGGTGATTGAGCATCATCCGCGCGGTGCTGATCTTCCTGGAGGCGGGTGACGATGGCTGGGAAATAGTTGCGTTGTCCTCGCTGTCGTCGCTGCTGCTGCACGACGGCGGCGTCGGCGGTAAATGGAACGCCGTCCCCGGCTCGATTTTAATGTTCAGCTTCTGATGTTGCAGCTGTATCCTTTGGGGGATTATCGTGTGCGGGGAGCTGATCAGAATGTTGGACGGCTGTTTCACTATGCAATTTTTCGATGTCGTCTGAAAGAAATCGTTCTGTGTTTATACAGAAGATAAAAGAGAGAGTGTTGAGTTAATTTATGGCTGTCAGATAAACTAAGTGGAATGAATGAATTGGTATAAAGTGTGCGTGATATTCACCTCAAAGGACATGTCCGCGGGATTAATGATGATTGACTGAGGGGACGATGGGCAGGAAGAATGCGGGCTGTTGTCCGACTCGCTCATGGGTTCGTCTTTTATCGAAACGCATTCAGATAGTCTGCCACACGCCTGGTTCATCGACATCGCGGGGAAACATTCATCTTCCATGTCTGAAATAACATCATCATCATCATCAGTAACATTCATAACAATTTAAATAATAAATTTTGTTTTATATCAGACATTCAAAATATTATAATAGTTTTAAGTAGGTCTTACTACACTAGTAGGAAACAATATAATAATATGAATAATTTCTATTCATATCTGAGAACGAAAAACATAATCTTTATATCCCAATTCACTTAGCAACTAATGGAACATAAAAAATAAAAAAAGAAAACAATCGAGGAAAAACATTATTTATAAACAATGCTGTAAATCATCTCAGGTAAGATTATAAACATGGTTGTCAAACAATTCCATTAGGATAGTTACATAAAATCCAGAGACAGATAATTATTTGCGTAGCATTAAGGACAATTGTTTAATAAAATATTTTGCAATCATATTTATAAAGTTTAGTTTTATGTTACGTAACATACCCGAGATATTGTACAGGTGCTTAGAAAGATTCCAGTGAAATTTTTATCATTGTAGATAAACAAGATAAGCAATATGGACGCTTTAGTTTGTATCTTCAGACAGAAAAATACATAAGCAATCTATAAAAATATCTGTTTCGAATTTGTTTTTTTTTTGGGTAACATAACAATTACAATTACAATTACAGTTTTTATAATGGAAAAAAGTAGTGCAATTTTATTTTGAATAACTATTTTGAATAACAGTCTATTATTTACAAGCAGTCTTTTACTTATTATAATTATTTAGTAATGAATCGCAGCCAAACTGTATAATTCTCAAGACCTAGAGAAGCAAGTTGAGATTGCTAAGAGTTTACAGCTAAATAAATCAGTCATTTCCTGTATTAATATAAACTTTGGAGGAACATAGAAAGTGGTAACTATGAAAACTATTCTGCGAGTTCCAAGATCTTGAAAGAATAAATGAATAATTCTAACGTCAAAAAACAATCCAATCTATTTAAAAATGGTAGTTTAGCTTATTTTAGATGTCCTACAGAGACAAAACTACTTCTTCAGAGCAATTCAAGAGGCTTGGAGGAATATAGGCATGTCATATATTCAAAAATTGATCGAATCAATGCCTCGGAGTTCTGCTGGAATTATATAGCAAAAAGGATATTATACAAAGTATTAAGATAAATTAAACATTTCTGATTCAGTCAATAAAAATTCCTTCCAAATTAAAGTTGATATTCCTTTTTAATCCTCCATTAGAACCCCAGAATTATAGGCAATCGTGTCGAATTTTACAGTACAAAAAATAAAGCAATTTTTCCCACTTAAAGTACAATTTGCAGCATAAAAAGAATAATCGCATGCATTAATTACTGTTATTTCAAATTAAAAGTAAAAACTGAGAGATTAAGCGGTCACGTTTAGTGTGCTGTGCATATCGCATACAATAATTAGGCAATTATTTTTATATGACGTGGAGGTCACGACGTTTCCAGACGATTGCAGTGTCCGGCATTATCGCAAATTATGAGAAAGATTAAAGCCTTCGATGATGCTAACTTGGGAAAGACCTGGACAAACACCGAAATTCCCACTAGTCCAAGATTTCCAACGAAATCTTATCAAAGATTGTTATTTGTTTATTAAACTGATGTTAAATAATTCCAAGGAATGTTTGTTTATGTTTTAACGAAATATGTTAATAAATAGTACAAAAACAAGTTGTTGCATACCGTCGACTTTTTGATGTGGAATCGGCGAATCCGGTAAAGAATCCCCGTCTGAGGCCAGACTGTACGAGTGTTCTGTTTTGATGGGGCGGGTACCTAGGGCGGCGTCTGTCATGAGTCTATCATGGAGCACCACTCCGGGCATCACCCTGTCCAAGTAGCTCCACTCCGTCATGTCCGAGGACTGCAGTCGCAACACCTCCTGTAGAAAACAAACAAAAAATATTATTACTATGTTGAAAATTCAATGCAATCGATTCTTTCACCGCACCATTAAATTATTATGTGGAACAAACAATTGCGGTGAAGAGTTGTCTGCGAGTTTTTACGTTGGGTAATCAACTATTCATGTACCCAACAAAACCACATTGTGAAGGGTTTACAAATAATGAAACGTACGATATTGTTCATTATTTAAAATTTAATTTAGGTTTATAACTAGAAGATGTTAAATAACAGTTGGGTTAGATAATATACGAAGTCTGCGTTAATAATTAAAATTATTTGACGACTTCCGCCGACACAGGAAGCCATGGACTATGATATAATGTACTTATAGGATACATCATAAAAATCAGTTACAATCTAAGTTTTTAAATTAACTTATATTTAATAAGAAGGTATTACTAAGATATAGAGAAACCAACTGAGTCTTTGGTTTTACCAACTGTTTAATGTCAAATATTATGGACGTAATTATTTTACTTAATGTGAACTTTTTAAATAATATTAATTTACTAATGTTCTTTATACTCTAACATAAACAAAATTTATTCTATAAAATCTAACATTTATTTTTCTAAATAGAACTGGACACAGGTCTCTAGCCAAACAAATCCCACCTTCTTCTCAGAGTCATTAAACTAAATTTCAGCAAGTCCCATTTCCTCCAGGTTAGCTTTAATTTGAGTTGTTGATAAGAAAGAATGGTTTATTAACATTCGAATTAACTAATTATCAATTTTTTCATATTTTCAGATCTTCTGACCATTTTTCCAAACTACCTTTTTCCCTGTTTATTTAAATTTTTATTAATACGAAAACGATTGAGTTATTTAGCTTTAAACTTTTAGAAATCTCCACTTTTTCTTGGGCTTGGTAAGTCTTAATTATCATTTTTCTTATAGCACATGGTACAGCTTGACTTTACAAAAGATTTCTGGTAAATAATCGACTGAATCGATATGGATCATTGAAATTCTATAAAGTAAAAAGTTGCTGTAATTTTGTCCAACAAAAAATAAAAAATGTACGAAATTCATTAAAGAATAAAATTGAATTGACCAACTGCTTAGTGGACGAAATAATAATATTAAAAAATGAATCTTATAAGAATTAACAGTTTATTATAGCAATCTGGTTAGCAGTAACCAACTTAAAAATAGTATACGTTACATAAGTTAGTCATTATACTTAAAAATATAAATTTATCGTATTTAAAGTTGTGTTAAATAATGTAAGTATGTTAAACAGATAAAAAATAAACGTATAGAGAGAAATGAATTTAACAATCGGTGAATTCTCGTCGCGTTTTAAAAATATGAGCAATAAACAGTGATAAACTTCAACGTTAAAAATAAGTATCGCTGTGCAAAAGTTTCTTCAAAATAATGATGGTGTACTGCATGCGCTGTTGATAATTTTTTTTATGCGACGGAGTACATGTAGTCGATAACGAAGCCCGATACGAGGCGAAACTCGTTAATCCAAACGCCAAACGTCGATATAACTGCACTTCTAAACCGGTCGATTATTAGGTTTTACGATCGGTCAAAATTCACATGACGACCATTTCCACGGATTCGTCCGGCTGGAATGTCGGTGAAAGTTTCGACGAATTTTTTACTACCAGTTTTTGGCTTCGAGCGTACTGCAATACGATTAAATCTAATCGTGCGCCCGGACAAGACAATCTCTATGCAAATGTTTGTCTTCTGGGTATTCGGACATAATAATAACTGAAATATAAAGATTTGCCCATCTAATAAAACAACCGGGACTTTAATCGTACAACTGACGATCTAAATAACCAAATTCAATTAACCGACAACCGAACCGCACTAATGTTTTCTTAATTCCTTCGAAAGTCCGTTGAACAGGAAGCCGACCATCGCACGAATTGGATAATTCGTGGCGTTTAAGTAAAACGAACATATTGCCGACGGACGCACAATGGTGTTTTTTTTTTCTAAGACGTCTCCGGCGTTAGAATAGCAAATAATTACGACCATGACCGTGTACGGTGCTTCAGCTTATAAGAAGGTTGTTGACATCTTGGTACCGGGCCAACCACCTCTATGTCCGAATTTCTACGCAATTGATTAGCGAATATTCTCAGGCCTACGAATCTCTGCCTTATTCGTTAATATTTACTCAATGCATGCGTGGGTGCTTTATTAAAGACTCAGACCCAGGCTCAGACTCATGAAAATCATTTTATTGAGATAATATTAATACCAAAAAGTACATTTTTATGTTTTTATTCTTTAAAATAATAATATTAAACAAAGCCAGAAGGGTAATATGATGTAAAACCAACAATTAAACAAGCTATCAGTTTCATATTAAATTTCAATGTATATTTTGTGAGCAAGTTCTTCAGAGGCACTTTTAAACGTGTCTCTTCGGGACAGTTCCTCTCCTAAATAAATCTTGAATATTTCTATTTGGTTTCAACTATTGTTTCAATAGTAGAGGGCCAATGAGATAACTTCAGTTGTGGAAATGATTTCCTTCAATATATTTACGTTTCATTTTCATAAAAAATCAAATATTTTTTTGTATTAAAAAAGAGTATTTTTTTTGTATTTGTTTAAAAAAGAATTGTTCAAAATATCCAAAATAGAAAAATATTGTTTTAATCTGAATGACAACTAACTTTTTATTAAATTTATACAAAATAAAGTGACAAAATTTTAAAACAATATATTTTTTTTGTTATAAGAGAATCCTTCAAAAAATCTAAAATAAAATAAATCTTAAAATATTATGATTTATATAACTTAAACTATTTTAATTTCTGTAAAAATTTGATTATTTACTCAAGAATTAGTAAGATTCTTTAAGAAAAATCCTTCAAAATATCTTAATATTCCGGTTTCATTAAAAATTATTTAAGTTAATTATTTATACAAAATAATTTGTGTAAATTTGATAATAATTTTTTTATTATTATGTTATACAACAATTTTCTTAAATTTATATAAGAGTTTATTAGTAATTTTCAGTTTTATAAAAAATGAAATATTATAATTATTTATACAAAATAAATTGTGTAAATTTTAAAACAATATTTTTCTATGTTTGATTTAAAAAAGAATTTTACAACATTTACATAAAAATTGATTCACTCAAGAATTAGTATTTCGTATTTTTTGAATTGATTTAAGAAAATTCCTTCAAAATATTTTAATAATTCAGTTTCATAAAAAATAATATTTTAAAAAAATATTTTTTATATATTTGATAAAAACAAATCTACAAAATTTATATAAAAAAATTGATTATACATTCAAGAATTAGTAATTAGTATTTTTTTAATAGTTAAAAGATCAAATTAGTCAGCAAACTCGCCAGATATGAATTCGGTCGAGCACGTGTGAGATGTGCTAGGTCAAGCAATTTTAAGAAGAATAAATCCACCCACAACTCCTCAAGAGCTAATGGTAGCAAGTCAAGACGAGTGGGCCAACATTTCGAAAGAAGATATCCATAATTTAATTCTTTCAACAGAACAGAGGAAGATTTACAGGGTGTTAGAGTATCTATGTGTTTCTTTAAATTATATTATTTGGCAAAATTACAAATTTCAATAAAATACTTTTTGGTTCTAGTTTCTTTTCATTTTTCTTTCTACGAATGCTTCACCAAACCAAACAAACAAATATGCTAAAAACGTTTGTAATAAAGTAACAATTATGTACAATTAATTTAATATGTTATTCTCTTTTATTTTCAAAAATAAGAGTGGCCTTATTTATTAAAATGTATTAAAAATATTATTTTAACAGATCATTTATTTTACTACTAAATTTTAGCTTATAATTAGGTAAATCATTCTACGAATTTTTTTTATTATTATCAAAATAATCTTGACGCCTTAATAACTATGTACATATTTGTTAATAGAATAAGTGATCTTTAACGCAATAAAAACATAATCTAAATCTGATAATAATCTCAATATTTTGTAACTACTTAAACAAATATTTCCGATATAAAAATATTCGTGATTCACATGAAGTATTTTATTTTTAAACCAATTCCTATGGTGATTGGCAATAAAAATTATTCATCATTTAGAAACAGATTTCACACCGAATCATCCTTAAATTCCTATTAAAAAAACTTTCATAAAAAAACGAAAATAGTTTCTAATTCCTGAAATAAATTTGTCGTGAACAGCGTGAACAATTTTTATAAGAGCGTTCATTTCACCTCGCAACGGAACAATCTAACCGTGACTTCAGTGCTCGAACATAATTGTGCTGTTCGAATCCAAGGAATTTGTTTAAAAACTACGTTTCGATGAAATAATTTAGTTTCTGTGTGACGGCACGTGCTGTTTTTAAAACGATTAAATTATCTAAGCAGTCTAAATTATGCAATTTTTTTCAGAATAACGCTTAGTTTATATTAATTGTTCGACTGTTTTCATTTCGTTATCTAATTAACTTGGGTTTAATTATGCTAAATAATTATTTTATTTTGTATTAGCCCGAGCCAGTAATTTCCTAAGCTTTGATCTTTTAATAAACATTTTAATAAGCAGTTCTATGAATACTTTCACTTGTCGGAGGCCCACTGATAACTTAATTCGTGCCATTATCATGAAAATGTTTATCAATATATTAATGAATAAAAAAAAAGTCAAGTCGTGCGGCTACATTTTTTATTGAAGATTAGAGAGAAAGGAGGTCTTGCACAATAAAGAAACTAGGGCATGTTCCCATTCGCTTAGGGGTAACTAATACCATTGTCAATCAATACGTTCATTTCGATTTTGCCCACGCTTTACTTGTACGTCTATTTACGTTTTTTATCAGATAATTGATTTATTGCAGCCCCAATTTATTTACTACGTCAACTTTTATGCAGACAAAATGGTGAAAACAATTAAGTTTGGCACCAGTGGAATGTCTTGGATGTACAGGAAGTCGAAGATCTCGTTATCTAGGAAAGTTAAAGAGATGTTTCCGGGTTGTTATCACAACGTTGGGATTTGAGATTTATTTAAAGCGCATAGATATTGTCATTGTCTAAAGCTGAAGTCAAAACATCGATTTGTCTTGCTCTTTTATCGCTATGCTTAAATATAAATTGTATACATCAATCTGAGTTTGAAATTTCTTACTAATACAACATAAAAGTAGTTTTTATTTAGTTATCACCTTTGGCCTACATTGAGGATTTTACGTAAGGCTCAATTTTATCGCCGCATTCGCATACTTTCTTCCATATTTATGCAAGAATATCAGTAATTCGTTTTTTGCGTAAGTACGTGCATCTCATTATATTTTCCCTTAATTATCATGAATAATTAACAACACGTGGTAACTGGCTAGAACACGGTAATTGAAAGCAAATTAATACAAGTAATTACTGTGTGATTTAGAAAATCGACTGTGCACTTGACCATGTAATAAAATTAGTAAATTCTACGCGTATCTATAACCCGTTTTGCGTTTGTCGCTAATAAACAAATGACTCAAACGGTACCGTTAATCTGCCAATAAAATTTGCACATGACCATTTGCGGTCACACCCAAAAAAAAATACTAAATAATCAATCGGTCCGAAGAGATTGGGAAGAAAAAGAGAAACGTCGTTTTTAAATAAATTATAAATAGATAAGAAAAGAGGTATGAAATACGTGCGAAGCATGAACATGGGAAAAGTCAACGATCTTATTATTGGACACGGTTATGATTTTACGAATCCTTCACCTTGCTATGCGATTCTCCTGCCTGTTGGCTAATGGAATCACGGTCGGAATAATTAACGATTTAATTCGTGAAAATAACAACCATTGTTTATCTTATCCGCGTTTGTGGTTACTGAATGAATCAAGTTTCATCTGAAAAATCATATTGGCCTCTCACGAACAATACCGGATGGGAAATTGCAACTGAAGTTATTTTTAATCAAGAACTGTTTACTAAAGCTAAATTTTAAACATTGACACACCTGTTAAATTATGTAGTGAAATCTTATTTTGATATAAACTTTTATTTAATTTAATTTAAAAGTGCCGGAAACAAAAAAAAAACTAACTGCTAATGAATTTGTTACAAAAAACATCGAACAAGTAAAACTGGAAAATTATAAATACTTTATTTTGTTGCAAAATGAGAATAAACTAATGGGATGTATGTACTGTATATATAAATATTATACTTTGAATGTGTTAATAGAAGATTGTCAGTGACCACAGAGTGTAATTTTTAAAGGTATATATTTATTTATATTTAAAAATTTCATTTCTACTTAAAACTAACTACGCTAAGTAGAATTAATCAATTTATAAAGACATTATCCATTAATATTTTATTAATTTATATAATTTATTAGCACACATTAAACACACAAAATTATATTGAATAGAATCATGGAGAAAATGTCGTTTTGTATGATTATTCCAAAAAATAGTAGTTAAAAAGTCTATAAATAATACATTCCATAAACCAAAGTTTAAAAATTATATAAATGTATAAGCTCACAGAACTGGATAAATATTTTTAATATACTGTACTTAAAATGTATCTACACAGGCTCAGTGGTTAAATGAAAGCGTATTTTTGTATTTGTGCAGATACTCCGTTCTGCGGAAGAAAAATCATTGAAAAAAATCCAAAGGAAAATCAAAAACAAGGTATGCACCATAAAAAATTTACAAACTTCTTCAAACAAACTTGACACCGTTGTATATTTACAAATATCTGCCCAGGAAAGTCGACGAAAAAAGAAGGAGTACATGGACCAGCTGAAGAGAAAAGTTGAAATTCTGGTCACAGAAAACACCGACTATAAAAAGAAAATCGACGACCTGTTCGATAAAAACACGACCCTAATGAGCCAGTTGCAAAAACTTGAGGCTATGGTGGCAAAAACTCACCCGCAAATCATTAAGCAACTTAAACAAAAGAGGTCTAAAGTACAAAATAATTGTTTTTGTCTAACACTTTAAACGTCTTCCTAAGCGTACTAACCTAATTAACCTAACATAACGAACGGCGTTGCGAAAAGCTACATTGGAGGAAATCTTGGAAAAGATATCATTTTTTGTATGATTATCTCAAGAAATAGTAGTTAAAATGTCGCTATAAATAATACATTCCATAAACCAAAGTTTAAAAATTATATAAATGTACAAGCTCAAACAATGGTATAAATATTTTTAATATACTGTACTTAAAATGTATGTATGTATGTCTTATTACACAGACTCAGTGGTTAAATGAGAGCGTATTTTTGTATTTTGTGCAGATATCAGAGTATTTCCTGAATTTATTTAGTGCAATATACAAGAAAAAATTGGAAATAATATATAAAATGTACAAAAATACCGCCGAATGTGAGTGCACCTTATTTGGGACTAAGAGTCACCTTGTCAGTGACATATAGAGTTAAATAATGCACTCTATATGTCACTGAGATATAGAGTTAAACTTAAAAATCTCCTTCCTACTTATAATAGACGTTTTTAGTGTCGTCACCTACAATGGTGAAAATAAATATTCAGAAAAATTATATCAATTAATTTAATATTAAGTCATTGTCCATTAATATTTTATTAATTTATATAATTTATTAGTACAACTCATGATAATGATTTGAAATTTACATACAAATTATATTCAGTATGTTAAATAATTCAGAGTCTAAATATTATATTTTATAATTTTATACATATTGTTAACATTTGAAAATAAAGGCAATTATATAGATTTTTTAAACTTATGCTAAACTAGGAAAATTTGGCAACTATGTGGAAATTATAATTACTAGAATTAAATTCATACAATAAATTTCAAATGGAACATTTGTATATTAATATGTTTGACTTGTGTGAATTGTATTAGTCGAAACCTTTACTTTGCAAATAATTTTGGTATTCTAAATAGGTTTGTGCTTTTAGATTATAAAAAATTGTGTAATTTCTTCGAGACAATCGTTAATTGTGTAGGAAAGAATTGGTAATTTAATGATCCAAAGTATGTTAAATACTTCTTAATAACATTTTATTTTAAAATTATTTTATATTAATTGCTTTAACACAACTGTGAATATTTAGTTATATGTTAATTACAATATTTTGTGTGCAACCTACTCGTCATATGGAGGAGTGTTTGGTATATGTTAAGAGATGAAATATCTTGCTTTTTTGGACCATTAAAATTTATTCAGTATAATAGAATGAACAAATAAAATTTATGATAATTATTTTGTTTTATTTGTTTTATATTTCATTATATGGAACAATTATTCACATATAATATTGTTATTAATAACTTTAAACCAATTATAATTATAAATGAATACAAAAAATTAATTGGAAAATGAGATAATTATTAAATATTATAACATAAATTATCTGAATATTTACTGTTTAAATACAAATTATATAAAATATAAAAAATAAATATTTAATATAAAATTTAAATATAAACGAAATGATATTATTTCAAATTTACTGTAAATAACAAGTATTACAATTAAATTCCTATAACAAATTGCAAAAGGTCAAAACGTTTATTTAGCAAATAATTTTTGGATCCTAAATAGGTTTGTGCTTTTAGATTTTAAGAAACTACTTACTTTATGTAAAATTCGTAACATGTACTAGGGTTTTAAACTTAATAAAACAATAACAAGAAAGTGTTTAAATCAGTTTAAAAATGTGTAAGTTAAAACAATAATAACAAGGAAATTATTCCAAACTGTTTAATAGGTGTTAAATTAGAAATTACCACTGAAAATTTATGCGGTATAAGAATTTCTAATGAATAATTTACTCATTACAGAAACACAATAAATTAACAAATGCTAGTCAAAATGACAAAAAACATTGTTTAATTAAATTGGAAAGTATTTATACAAAAAAATAACTATTAAGTATATATAATTGTTAAATAGAGATCAAACGACACATCGGCATAGGTATTAAATTACTGCCAAGTATATTATTTTTTGTTGATGTTGCTTCTTTTGTGAATTGAAGTATAAGTTTAAAAAATATAAATACATAAATAACTTATTACATATTAATCAATCTTTAAGATTCTTCTTTTATAAATTGTATTTAAACTAAATATATATATTTTTTCTATATATAAAATGAATAAATACATAAATTATCTTTATTTTATTATTTACTTAACATAATATGTTCACATTTTCTATATATATATATATAAAATCAAGTCACCTCTTTTTTAAAATTTTGACAGTTTGATAGTCTAACTGAAATGCCTGTAAAACTATCGATTTTGACGAAGAAAAGTTCATTTTTACCAAACATGTAAACTAAGGAACATCCCATAAGGAGTCATGATTAGTACTTAGAAATTTTACACAGGATGTTCGTTATTTACGTTAAATTTATTTTCAATGTAACACCATGTATATTTTAACATAATTAAATTGAATATTAAAAAACGTTTCGATTGGTATAAGCATTCCATATATATAAAATGAATATTAACATAGATTTTACCATTTTAATGTTAAAACAATATAAATAAAAAAAGCTACTTTCTGTTTACCATAATAGATGTTAAATCACAAAAACAGCAAGGAAACAGGGCTGTAACAACTTCATGTTTTATCGATTATCAAATTCATCTTCCGCCCATCCCCCAATTAGTAGTTATTTTTAGAAAACCAATTGCATACTCCTTAGAATAATGTCTGGCGTTTACACAATGAAATCTGTCACACACCCACACTTGACGCGAGGGTGTGTTGTCGAGGGATAAATTTGCGTCACACATTGCCCGCCGATTATGCAACAATTAGTTCTAAATGTAGAACCAGTTACAATAACCAACCCACATGTTTAATCGTACACGACATTTATTAAAAAAAATAATAATATTAAAAATGACGTTGGGGCGTAACCGACTGGGGAGTTTCTCCGTATAAAGGACAAGCACGTGTTCGAGTAGAAGGTAAAAATTCGAGTTTAAAGTGGTAAATTCAATGCGATCACGTAGCTCTTTTCAATTTCTCACGGTTTGTACGTTCACGAATTCTTTTCCGTCGAAAATTTTCGTCGTTGATTAATATTCAAAAGCGGTAATGCCGGATAAACGAGCGCGAGCGGTGTCAATGCACCTTTCTTCGGGCCGTGCTGTTTTCGGTAATCGGTAATCGGTAACCGGCGATCATCCCGTTGACAAACGACCTGTTTGAATAAATTCCTTCGACGCCGCAACGTTCGGTTTCGTAAGGTGATTTGTCCATTTTTTTCTTCTGTTTATAACGGAAGATATTTTATTACTACTGGCAGATATTTTACGTTATGTGATTGTTAACAAACACAATAAAGTTGCGTGCTAAACACAATTTTGTTGTGGAAGCATGCTGACTGGTGAAATATTCTGAGGAAGGTAAGTTTATTGATCCCAAGTGAACAAGTTTTATAATTAACACTAAAAATAAATTGGCTTATGTAAAATATGGTTAGAGAGTAAGCGATAATTGAGAACGGATACGGGAGGGTGTTTAATATTTCTTAAGATAATGACCTAAAAATAATCACTTCATCCTCTAAAAAAAGTAAGAGACTGGTTCTCTTAAATTTATAAAAAAGTTAAAAATAATATGTGTACTAGATTTCTTGAAATTCTTATAATTGTAAATGAATATGATAAAAATTATTATGGAATAATGTTTAAATATTGAATGATAGATTATAATTTTTCAAATAAATGATACGAGATGAACAAATATAAATATAAGTAAAATCAATCATTAACTGTTGTAAAAAGAGTGATGAACAATTCCCATTAAAATTATTATTTATAAAATTTAGTTACATAGACCAAAATCTGCATTATATAAAAAAACAAAAATGGAAAGTGACATTTTTACAAATAAGAAAAAAATGAAGTAAAATTATTCTAATTGTAAAATTAATTTAATAGAAATTATTATATTATGTATGGTATGTCATAATTTTTGAAATAAATGTTAAGAGTTGAATAAATAAAAATTTCAGGATAAAAAATCATTAACTCTTGAAAAATATAAGAAGAGTGATGAACAATTCTCTTTAGAATTATTATTAACAAAATTCACTTAAGCTGAGAAGACCAACTTCTGTATTTTATAAAAAAAAATAAAAATGGAATGTGACTTCTTTACAAATAAGAAAAAAATGAAGTAAAATTATTCTAATTGTAAAATAATTTAATAGAAATTATTATATTATGTATGGTACGTTACAATTATTAAAATAAATGGTAAGAGATGAATAAATAAAATTTTCAGGATAAAAAATCATTAACTCTTGAAAAATATAAGAAGAATGATGAACAATTCTCTTTAGAATTATTATTAACAAAATTCACTTAAGCTGAGAAGACCAACTTCTGTATTTTATAAAAAAAAATAAAAATGGAATGTGACTTCTTTACAAATAAGAAAAAATGAAGTAAAATTATTCTAATTGTAAAATAATTTAATAGAAATTATTATATTATGTATGGTACGTTACAATTATTAAAATAAATGGTAAGAGATGAATAAATAAAATTTTCAGGATAAAAAATCATTAACTCTTGAAAAATATAAGAAGAATGATGAACAATTCTCTTTAGAATTATTATTAACAAAATTCACTTAAGCTGAGTAGACCAACATCTCTATTTTATAAAAAAATAAAAATAGAAAGTGACTTCTTTACAAATAAGAAAAAAATAAAGTAAAATTATTCTAATTGTAAATTAATTTAATAGAAATTATTGTATTATGTATGGTACGTTATAATTATTAAAATAAATGGTAAGAGATAAAAAAATTTTTCTTAATTAATAAGTCGATATTATGTAAGTAAAGTTTTTAATAATTTTTTCATATGGTTTTTGTAAAAGTCATGAAGATACTTAAGTGGTACTGAAATGTTAACGAAACACATTTATTTTAAGTAAATCAAAATTTATATTTTATATTATATGAAAAACGAAAGTGAAGAGTGAAATTTATCTTAAAATAAATGAGGTTAATTAAAAATATGCTGTTAAGGTTGAAAGTACAATTATTGTAAGTTAAAATCATAAATAACTATTATAGTAAAATATTTGTTAAGTAACAAATCAATGAAATTATTTATTTTATGTATAAGTTTTTAAAAAGTTGAGTGAGCTCAATGTTCACTTATTTTTTACATAACAATTCTGTAGTTGATTAAACTAATAAAATGCAAATGAAACATTCGCGTGTGAGTGATAGGGGCACCAGATACCAGACAAGTCAAAATACTATTTCCTTCCGAAACCGATAAGCGTTGTAGGTGTAACTGTTTTTTATCTCTTCCTGCGAAACGAAATCCATTGACACGCTTTGGCTGCGCCATCCAGATCTATTAACCCATTTATATAATTGGACCGAATCTCAGCAACATTGTCTAACAATTATCGGTCGTTAAACTCGTCGTCGTGGTGTCGTTTCGCCGACAATTTACAAACCAAGAATGTACAAAAGGACTTTGTTGCAATTCGGTCGTTATAACCGCAACAAAACAAAAGATACGATCGCATCGTGGCTCACTCATACAAATCGACGATTAAATAACCGCATTACGTATGTATCTTCACGGAATTATTGCTAGGGTTTCCCGCATGTTGACCGATTTCCATGACGCGAACGAAAACTGGGGTAAAATTGATCGTCGGTGACGCTAATGTGGACAGAAATTTCAATATTCCATTTTATTATGCATGAGTTTTAAAACAGTGCAGGGAATGTTGGGTCGGCCTCTATGGGTGCGACTTGGGTAAATACAATGCCGTTAATTCGAGGAGGAGATTAGTTGGTTTAGTCGGCTGAAAAATTCAACAAATACGTAAAAATTTACGTACAGTATGGGCCATAGAAATAACACAAAATTTAGAAAGCATTTAATTCAAATTCAAGTTAAACAATATATTTCAATATTCTATACTTTTTTGCTTTTTGTTTTGCTGTTCTTTAGGTAAAAAAATTAATTGAATGAAGATGCAAAAAAATACTTGAATACACGGTGGAAGAAAATTTCTGGTTTAGTATTCCTTTCCTTGACATGGTATGAGACCATTACAAATAATTATTAGTCAAGTGGACAGTTTTGTATATAAAGACATCATGAGAGATGTAATGAAACCATTTGCCAACGAAAATTTATCAATTACATGAATTTGTATGCATGATAATGATACGAATTATTTATCCAAAGTTGTTCAAAGTTGGTTACAAGATGTTGAGATTCTCGATTGGCCAGCGTAAAATCCGGATCCAAATACAATTGAAGACTTGTGGAACCTCATATAATATGGATTGAAACACCAAAATGCACCAAATTTGGATGAATTATGGTTATTAACTGAAGAGTGGTGTAATTTAATTTCAAAAGACCATTGTGGATATTTCATTAAATCTTTGCCTCACCATTTACAGGTGGTTACAGCAAACAAACGGTACCCAACAAAATATTAACAATTTTGTTTAAAGTTATGTATTAAATTAGTTAACAAATATATATTTTTTAAAAGTGTGCTATTTCTGTGACATTTCACATTTATTTTGTTTAATATTCAATTTAAGTAGAAATTATTTTCAAATAGACACAAAATGAATTGTGGAAAAAAGAATGTAGTGTAATTATTTCAAATAATATAGATGATTACATTTAATTAGTACGTTTCCTAATTAATATCAAGATGGAAATGGGTGATATTTCTCTAGTGACCACTGCATAATCTTTTATTTATGAACGTGGATTATTGGTCGTTAGTGATGAATATTTTTAAAGATATGAATAAAATTTTCATTAAAGTGCTTATTTATTATGAATCACACAAATAATTGTTATAATTTTATGGCCCAGTTCTGGTGACACACTCATAAATCCACGCACCGACTTACTTATCTTATCATTATTGATTTCAGATAAGGAACTAGTTCATTAAAAAATTTATTTATCTGCTATGCATTATTATCACTAAATAGCCCATTATGAAACGAAAATGCCAATTACTTAGTATATGGCATTTCTCAGCAGCCATAAAACGAATTAGTTTTGTGCATTGCGAAGGATTTATTCATGCTTTCCATGCAAAAATAGCACAAGGAATTTCAATTGCATCAATCCCATAAGAACCGAATTTGCGGTGACATCATCATTATAACTATCATAAACTTCCACAGCTAAAAAACCTTTTCACATCATTACATAATTCCTAAATCGAGCCGTTGCCTAAGTTTTACGATAAATGCACAATTGTACTCATATAATAATCAATACAACAGCATAAACTTGATTTGTGTCAAGATCGACCCCTTTGTTCAATTAGCACACAACAAATACTAATACGAGGCCCAAACATCTTAGAAACAATGCCTTGTAAATTTTATCACCTTGCATTTTAACGGTCGTTACCGGATTCATGGAAGCAGTACATACCTGAAACAATAACAAAAACAATTCAGAAAACAGTGCAAATTAATAAAAATAATATTTTGTGGGTAGGTGAAATGTTTCACGATCACGTTAATTTGATCTACGCCTAGTTAAGTGTGCGAAATTCAAGAGTTCGTTAACCCCGGGCGAAATATTTTGACCTGGATTTATTCACAACTATTGACAGAAGTAAATTATGATCGTTTACGTTTTAATTTAATCACCACCTTTCCCCAGCTGTACTTTACGTTCATGACGTCAATAATTTTTCCTGTTTGTATCGAATAAAAATATTTTTCGAATTTCGAATCAATCTGTGGCTACAATCAGATGTAATGCAAACAGTATAATCTTATCGCATCGAACACCGAGCCAGTAATTAAATAACCAGTCTTGGAAATATGTAATTACCCAATCAATATTACCAAGAAATTGATCACATATTAATACAAGCATCTTACATAACCAATTCCAAGGTTGGATCTGACAATTGCCAAGGTAAAACCCGACAAGCAAGTGACATAAAGCGAAATGTTACAACCAGAACAGGGAAAGAACAGGTCAGTTGACTGCCCGCTTTCTTGCACTTTATCGTTTTACATCATTCCGTAATTACATATCTTACATGTGGGTACTGCTGAGGCAATGGCCTATCGCGTTTCTTCGCCATTCATAAACCTTTTATCTTTGCAGAATGAAAGTTTACGTATGACATATCAGTAAAGCATTTATTATTATGTAAACTATCTTATTCTATCAGCATTCAAGTTGTTGCACATTTTTTGTCGAGTTGTAATTGTGTGAAGATTATGTTACCCTAACTTTATGTAAAAAACGTTTTTTGTAAAAATATTTTAACACAACTACATTACTGTAACTGGACATAATACGAAGTGTAAATGAAGTAGCTGTAAATTATATAAACTTAGTGTCTAAAAATGAAAAGAAATTAAAAACATCAAGAGAACAGTGATCTATATCCCAAAAAGAATAGATTTTATTATTATGTCTACTATTCTATTAGAATAGAAACTGAAAAATTAAGATATTCTAATAAATTGGTACCATGTTATGTTAAAGGAAAATTAAAGCCAACATAATTTCCATAATGTTCAAATAAGGGAAGACCAAACTTGTTGCACAGGTACTCATAGTACCTCTTATGGAATATGCACCATATAATTTAAATTCAAGGTATTTCAACAATCTCCTTTCCAAAATTTGGTTGTAAATTTTGTAATATGTAAAACAATTTCAATTTAAATTAGACAATTTCTCATAATGAATCCAAGAGACTTATATGCAGAACTAGACATCTCCTTAATATATATGTATATGTTTATTAAAAGTTAATTTATCATCTAATCATTTGTAATATGGTTGTGGTAAAGAAAATAATTATGCAAGATATAATTAAAAACAATAGGTTTGAGTCTCCGAGAGAAAGAACAACTACTACACTTAGACACAATATTTAATTTATTTCCTATATAGCAGTCACACAGCATCACAATTTACATAATCAGAGACGGAATTGACAGAAAAGAAAATCTTGAAATCATCAGCAAACAATAGATTATTACACTTAATGGACAATGGTAAATCATTAATGAATAGGAAAAGAAAAGGTCCAAAATTGGATCCTTGTGGCACCCCAGAGAATACCAGGATGAATTTTGACTTCAATCCATTGTAGCTGACATATTGTTCTCACTCACTGAAGTACGAAGACAGTAGTTGAATGGTGGAATTGTTAAATCCAAGATAATTTAGTTTGTTGAGAATTATAGAGTGGATTATCTTGTCGAACGGCTTCGGGAAATCTTTATAAGTAACATCGACTTGAACACCTTTATTCTTTTCACTTGACTTATACTCAGTAGCATTGTTAATTGATACAATAATGTATGGACTGTTATTTCAAATACTTTTGAGGCACTGATTAGAATAAAAATTGGTCTATAGTTTTGAATATTACTTGAATTTCCTGGTTTTAAAATAGGACAAATACTTCCAAACCTTTGGAAAATAATCAGACTTTAAAATCGAATTGGGAATGAGCACCTTTATTCATTACACTTCACTTCATGACACTTGATGATGATGACTTCAAGTATTTTTGAGACACTGATCAGAAAAGAAATTGGTTTATAGGTTTGGATGTTACTTCAATATCCTAATTTTCAAATGGGGCAAATTCGTTCAATTTTCTAAACTTTAGGAAATTAACCAGACAACAATTTTTCAGATAAAAAACGCAATATTGCATCGTGTCCAAAAGTAGTTTTGTTAGGCTTTTAACAGCTTTAATAATAGTGTCATCAGTAAACTCAAATACATTGTGTAGTGAATGTGGGTATGGTGGCTCCACTAAGTTTGGTTTATTAACTGTTAAAACACTTACATACTGATCTTTAACATATGTTGTGTCGTCTTAACATCTCTTTAGTGAATAAACCCTGTAGTGGATATACATATTTTTTTAGGGGCTATACAGTACGGCCTATTTGACAAGTGGGACGTCCTCATAAAATTTGTAATTTTTGTCTGATTTTAACAAACTTTTTTCAGTTGTAAAACATGGCTAAAAATATTTTTTGGCTAAAAAAACAAACCTACATGGTAATTTTTAGACATGATAATTGAAGAAATCATTCTAGCAATTATATAAAGCAAATTTATATACCCATTCCAGAGGATGCTTCGTCCAGAGATGTAGTTAGATTTGCTAATATGATTTCTTCAATTATCATGCCTAAAAATTTCCCTGTAGGTTTTGGATTTAGACCAAAAACCACGACATTTTGACTATAAGTACATATTTTCATGCTTTACAATTGAACAAAGTTTGTTAAATTCGGACAAAAGATACTAATTTTATTAGGGTGTCCTGCTTTCAAATGGCATTTTATTAATTCTCTGATTTTCTCTAAATGTACTTCAAAGTAGTGATTTGATGGAAGGCACCATGAAGGCAAAACAACAAGGCCACACTCATATTTTATATAAAGTGTTATTTATAGAAAATATTTAAAAAATACAATGCAGTCGGTACTTATTTCGATCAGTTTC
This sequence comes from Aethina tumida, assembly GCF_024364675.1. Taxonomy (NCBI): domain Eukaryota; kingdom Metazoa; phylum Arthropoda; class Insecta; order Coleoptera; family Nitidulidae; genus Aethina; species Aethina tumida. The sequence continues at coordinate 11,995,010 of NC_065437.1, read as the reverse complement.
CGCTGGCAAACAAGTATGTAATAGCTTTATGCACCGACGAGCTCCATCCACCTCTTACATCGCCATTCCGTTCATGACGAACGATTTAAATGTTCATACAGACCAATTTCGTGTGTACTAAAAATAGAATTTACAACTCGAAGTGGCTGACCGGCATTTTCGCTTCTCCTCCGATCCGTTCGATCCATCCAGTTCGCCAACAATTAAAGAAAACAATGCACACGCGAAGCCGGTTGCATCCAGCGATTCGTGCGACTAGCCATCTTAAATAATGCGTAATCTTGGGCCGATTAACAATGGCATTGCAAAAGAGGAAACAGGATTAATTTTACAATAGAGCATTGTTTATTTGCGCCGCATAACTGGCTGTGTAAAGTGTGTTAACTATACCAGTGCTAACTGTACAATGCCACATGTAATGGTTTTATTTTTCCGTCTGAAAAAAGCGTTTTTCTCAAATTAAGTGCTCGATTAAGATTCGAAGCCATGTGTGAAATGGCTTCAACGCAAACAGTGATAAATCCCCCCAGAAAAAATCTTATCTTAAGTAACAGCAAAGTATAATTTAGAAATTATGATCCAATTTAGTTTTATTGGCTGATTAAACTGTAACTCAAATACCGATGGATGTTTTAGTGTCGACTATCTGGAGTGGAACTTGGCCGTTAAAGAAATTTAAATGCACATAAATATTTGCGGTGTGAAAATAAAAAGGAGCCTCTTGTTGCCGACATTAACATAATAATCCCCCCAACAATTGTCATTATTCAATTAACACGTAGAAAGTCGCGGTCGCAGTCGCAACTAACGAGCACCCAATACAATTAATATCGAAACTATTTGCATCGTGAAAGCGTATTATATTTTTACATTGTGCCGTTCACAAAACAAATAAATCATAGTCCAACAAAAATATGACGACCATTCAACCTCATGACTAATGGATTTTTGCCAAATTGAATTTTGCAACTGATATTGTACGCGATTTTTTCCTTCTGCACTGAACTTTTGTTTCGCAACCGTGCAGGAATATCCGAGACAGCCTTTCACTTGCGAATTCACCGTAGAAAATGTCGAGCTAACATTCACAGGCTCCGATCCATCCGTCGAAAATACCAGTCCCATTCGAAATAAATTTTTATGCATACAACGTCAATGATAATAAAATTAACACATGTTTTGATAACGGTACAGAGCTGTGTTGTAATAATAGTAAACATCGCACGATAAATGTGCTGTCGTACATCTACAAATCTGGTTTGAATCGTCGTTGTGAGTAAACAATGGTACTTTGTTTATTTTATTAATAACGATTTTGAAAAAAATATTTTATTTATTGTAGAAATTGGTATTTAACATAAACGGAGCAACACGACGAAGGTCAAACGGTTTAATTTGTCTGAGATTTGGAGTTTTATGTAGATAGTGTGAACAAACTTACATTTTGCATTTGTTATTTGCAATGCCCAAATATTTTATTACTGATAATCTATTTGCTTAATAAAACATTAGTAATGATAATGAATTATAAATAAAATTCTATAATAATTTGTTAATTATACTCAACCAAATCATTGATCTGATTTTCGAACTTTGAACGAAATGTTTCATTTATAAATTGGCGTTAAAAACAATTAAGATCAAGTAATTTGATTTTATTTTGAGATTTATTAAACAAACAAAACATTTACAGTACTACTTTTTTATAATGCAATCTAAATTTTTTAAAAGGAATTATTATTATTTTTATTGTACATTAATAAAAGAATTAATTATAAAAAATATTTTTAAAATATGAATGAGGGTTTCGACGTTTTGTTCACCAAAATAAATTTTATATTTTATATTTTATTTTATATATTTTATAACATTAAATGAATAATTTAGGAAAAATAATAAAAAAATGAATAATTGACAATTTATTTATATTTCTACTTTTCTTCCAAAAAAATTATTTCTTAGATTTTTTTAATACTTTATATAATATGAATAAATAGTATTTTTTATCAATAAATAAACAATAAATTGAAATAAACAAAATAGCAATAAAAAAATTGACTATTTAACAATAATAAATAAAACAAATATGGAAGAAAATTTAAACAATATATCCAATTGTTTATTCCTACTTTTTTCAAAAAAATATTTCTTAGAATTTTTAACAAAATTTATTTAATAGGAATAAATCGAATTTTTTATCAATAAATAAACAATAAAAAAATTAAATAAATAAATAAAATAGTAAAAAAATTAATTAAAAAACAACTTTTTTATATGAATAAATAGTATTATTATTTATTTTCTATAAATATATAGTTTTTGTATATAAATTAGTAAACAAAGAAAATATAGTAACAAAATTAATAAGATATTAATAAAACAAATGTGAATGAAAATTTAATCACATACACATTTTTTATTTGTACTTTTCTTCCAAAAAATAATTCTTATTATTTCCTAATTTTTAAATTTTAAGGACCAGTTTGCTTTATTCACTTCATATTTTTGTTTATTATTTTATATAAATGTAGTATTTCCATATCAATAAACAAACTCAATGAAAAATGAAATAAAATAAATTCTTCACTTTAAAAAATCTTAATATTTTTTAAATTACTGTATTTTAACGTTGTATTATATTTTAATATTTTAATTTTAATTTTAGTACTTTTATCTCATTAAATTATCAATCATCAATAAACAAATTCAATAAAAAAATAAAATAATAATTTTAATATTTTGTATCAATAAATAGTATTTATATATAAATCAATAATAAAATAAAATAAATAAAATGATAATAAAATAATAAAAAAATAAAACAAATATGAAAGAAAATTTTAACAATATGTGGATTTTTTATTTCTATTATAATTAACTTCAAGAAAAAATAATTCTTAGTATTTTTTAATTCAAATTTTTAAGGATCACTGATTTCCTTTCTGTATTTTAACTAAGTATTTAATTTAATATTTTATATGAATAATTAATATTTTTATGTCAATTGATATACAAACTAAAACAAAAATAAAATATAATAAATAAATTTCATATTTTATATCTATTTTACCAAAAAAAAATAATTGTTAGGATTTCAGTTTAATATTTAGCAGCAATGTTTTCATTTCTACTTTAGTTTTCGATTATTTAATTTTATATGAATAATAGTACCAGTCCTATACCTTCAATCCAGTAATTTCTGAGTTATTAATTTTTTTCTAAACTAAAATCTGCCTGTCAGTAAAATTACGAGTTTTAAAGCTGGAAAGTTCATTTTTGGCTACACGTTAACCAAAGACAGTCGTATAAAGAGCCATTATTAGTAGTCCCAAATTATATACAGGGTATTCGTTATTTAAGTTTACGAACATCATGTATGTTTTGGCATAATTAAATTGAATATTAAAATACCTCGATTGGTAAAAGCATTCCTTATACATAAAATGAATATTATCAGAAATTTTACCAAAAGTGTAATGAAATGTTGTCAGATAAAAAATAAATAAATTATTATTACGAAAACTTTTTTATGTTATAATAATTTTTTTATGCTTTTTTTACTTAAATTCTTCAAACATTCGATATAGTTGAGTTTTCCTTTAAAACATCAAAATGACAAACTTTCTAAAAATGCACAATTTGTAATATAATATAAACCTTTAGATAAGATATAACATCTCTGCTATATTTCTAGATAATTAATCACGTTGTCTATGAAACAGTTTGTAAGTGATAATTTATTTTATTCATATGTTTAAATGTTTTATATATAAATACATGCACGGCAAAATTGTAAACTTGAAACAACATGTAAAAAAGTTCAAGAAGAAACAAAGAAAACAAAGTTCCCGATTCCATTTACGATATGCGAATAAAACCGTCTCGACAAACAACGAATTTGAACTGTGAGCCGAAGCACGCGCTCTGCCTCCAAGATAAATCGTAATAAGGAAGTTGTGAACGTCCTCAGTGCAATTGCCAGCACAATACGAAATTCTCCGGCGTGATTCACTGGTTGGGCAATGAGCATGATGCAGATGCCGCCTGCCAGCATCACGGCCTTGTTAAGTCCAATAAAACCGTCGTCTTTTATTTAATCCTTGCGCACAAGTGGCGGAATGTCTGCTAATGCGACCAGATTCGTTTCCCGTCTTCCCATGATGTAACCACTTCACACAGCGGTTCCAGTCCAGATCGTTTAAACAGACGGCCGCGGCCGACTCAATTTGCCATGCCGGCATGTAACGAATCTGGTCCCGGCTTTTTCAATGGGATGTGTAGATTTTAATCGGGCGACGAACGAAACCGGCAAATTCGTCCGTATGGTCTCGATGGAACGGTTTAAATGACGGGGAATTTCGGTGTCTCACTCGCATCAAGTTTGACATTTAAATCTATTGAACGTTTCATAAATAATTTATGAAATTTGTCGGCTAGTATCAGCATAAAATATCCATGTAGATTGGTAACCTTTATAAATGCAAGGTCCTTGGAATGGCCACTAAATAATACAAATATACCCCATAGGAACGATTTGCAATGAAACGTGGAAACAATGCATCCATTAATGTGTATTTATTTAACGCGGATTGTCTTACTGGACTTAAAATGGAAGGTAATAAACTTTAAGAACGAAGGTCGAATCTATCACGTTGTGGATGCAACAGACACAAATAATTATGATCATCTCTAATTCTGGCACGGCGATTTTATGTAAAAGACCTCACCAACACTTACTATGGTAATGGATGCGCCTTTGTTGCGGCAAATTAAAATTTTAAACCATCCTAACGCTGAAAACTTCCAATTAAGCCATCCCGTGTAATTGATCCGCTAATTCAATCACTCGAACGCAAACGATAAAATTTTTTAACTGCACGCCACGTTCGTTTCATTGCTAAATATGTTTGTTTCAATTACCATTTTCAGATACATCATAAATTGTATTAATTAAGGTGAATGGGTCTCTCGTTAATTCAATTACAAATTGAATTCGCAGTTCCACTTTAAATGTGTTTGAAAGAGAGCTGTTTATTTAATAATAATTATCTAAAAATAGACTGTGATAATAATTTCTGAACTAATGTTATAAAGATTACGGTTTTTAAACCCATCTATTAAAATGTACTAAATCATTTTATTGGTAAATGTTTATAAAAGTATAAATGTATTTTTAAACCAATACTAAATTGTAATTTAAATTATCAATTTTGGAACTTGAAAATTCAGAGTGCACAAATAATTTGTAAAAATATTATTGGAGTGTCTATTATACAAATATTGTTATTAGTAAAATGTAACATGATAAGAAGATATGCAAATAAAAACGCTTTAGCAAAAATAAGTATTATTCACAGATAAAATATGTCCATAGCTGTATTAGTATAAAATATATGGTTAAATTTCGTCTAATAATAGTAATAACCATTTTTGCCCAACAGAACCTACAGTAGTGACCACAATTATAGTAACTTATTAAAATTTATTAATATTATATATTCCGAAAGTGAAGTATGTGGTGAAATTATAAAGTAAAAAGAATATTATAAAAAATTCATTGACTCAGCCAATAAAAACTAATTTCAAAATTAGAGATGCCATATGACCAGCTCAATTCAAAATAATAAACGTTGCACTTCATAAAATGAGTTGACATTAACATTAAATAATACATCCCAATAACTGAAAAAAATACAAAATGTAAATAAAGTAGTAGTAGTAGATGGCAACTATATGTTACTAGCAGCTGAAAAACAAAAAACAGTATTTACCCTCACAAACAAATATATTTATTACAGAAAGAACTGATTTTAAGTTTTTACATGTTGTTGAAAAAGTAGTAGTAAAATTTGAAATGTTTACCACTATGGAAAGTGTAACAGAAAGGAATGACCGGAAATTATTTCGAAAACTATAAATATTGCTTGTGCTGCACTTTTATGATTTTATTTTATTTATATAGGTTGTTGTTATCGTGTTCAACATTTATTGATGATTTGGTACGAACTGTTTTGATGTTTTTGTAGATCCATACTGTTTATATACGCACATTAAAAAGTATTTAGAAATGTACAAATTGAGGTAAAATTATGGATTCTGTGAATATTTTTAGATAATTTCATTGAAAATTAACTTCCGGTTAAACAGGAAGATCTAATAACCTTAATTTTTGCACTGATTGCTTGCAACATACAAATACCACAATGTATTTTTGTTCATTCAAAATTCATTGTAAAATACCTAAAATATTCCTATTACAAATAAAACTCGCATTATCTGTGAACTTTTAACTGAAACCTGACTCACAAAACAGAACAGAAATGTGTAATACACAAACATTATGTCTAAATTTAAAATTTACAGTCTGTTTAATTTGTTTATAGTAAAACATAAAACGATTCTTTTTATACTCTCACTTTTTACTTCCTGGACATTAATATTTAAACTTTTTTGTAACGAAGTTGTCCTAAAACTTACTGAATTTTCAAAATCTTTCGTACTTCTTATTTAAAGTTTATAAAATATAAAATAAAATAATATAAAATAATATAAAATAATATAAAATATAAAATATAAAATATAAAATATAAAATATAAAATATAAAATATAAAATATAAAATATAAAATATAAAATATAAAATATAAAATATAAAATATAAAATATAAAATATAAAATATAAAATATAAAATATAAAATATAAAATATAAAATATAAAATATAAAATATAAAATATAAAATATAAAATATAAAATATAAAATATAAAATATAAAATATAAAATATAAAATATAAAATATAAAATATAAAATATAAAATATAAAATATAAAATATAAAATATAAAATATAAAATATAAAATATAAAATATAAAATATAAAATATAAAATATAAAATATAAAATATAAAATATAAAATATAAAATATAAAATATAAAATATAAAATATAAAATATAAAATATAAAATATAAAATATAAAATATAAAATATAAAATATAAAATATAAAATATAAAATATAAAATATAAAATATAAAATATAAAATATAAAATATAAAATATAAAATATAAAATATAAAATATAAAATATAAAATATAAAATATAAAATATAAAATATAAAATATAAAATATAAAATATAAAATATAAAATATAAAATATAAAATATAAAATATAAAATATAAAATATAAAATATAAAATATAAAATATAAAATATAAAATATAAAATATAAAATATAAAATATAAAATATAAAATATAAAATATAAAATATAAAATATAAAATATAAAATATAAAATATAAAATATAAAATAAATATAAAATAATATAAAATCGCTGTATATACAAGAAAAATTCGACAAATTTTAAAAATTTGTATGATTGTACACGTGTGTGTAACATATTATCAGTTAATTCTACATTTTTCAAAATATTTACAATTTCTATGGCTGTTATAATTTTTACATTTTAAATATTATTTAAATTTTGAAATATATTTAAAGTCGTTTTGAAATTTAAATTAAAAATGTATGTAAACAAATTGGTAGCTTTTATTTTTTACTGTGGATCATTTATTATAATTATTATTGTGTTTAGATGGTTGTAAATATAAAAGAAACACTTAACTGTAATTCTGAAGATAACAGCTAATTACAGTTAATTTAACCACACTAAGATTGTGTTTTTAGTTAATAAGCCACATGTAGACAAAACGAAAACTTTTTAAAATAAAGCGGTTTTATGACTTGAATAACTAGTTTATTTAACTTTGTGCGACGTTTATTCAATTATTTTTATACCTATCAACATAAAGCTCTCATCAGATTTACCTTTTTCTAAAAAAACCTCACAGCTTATAAACATATAATGGGAAGAGATTCATGGTCAAGGTCGCAGCTCGTCTTGTATGGTCAACGCGATGGGATTATGTAATCGGAGGACTACACACAACAGGTGCTATGCGCCCGTGCAAACGAACGAAATGGTACCCGACGAGTTTGGTAATCGGTATCTGGGTACCTGGACGAAACGCCGTTTTCTTACTTTTGAATTAACGGCCTCTTATGCTCGTTTGAAGATGTGGACTTTCACGCCAGACGAAGATTACGTAACACAAGAAGATGGTGTTTAATTTTTTTAAATTAATTACTTACTATATATATTAAGTTGGTCTGCATATTTAAAAAAGTAAAAGTGCTTCGTTTTGGGGTGTTTTCAAGGGAAATGGGTTGGTGGCTTGTTTTTTATTTTAATCTTTTTTAATTTGTTTATTTTTTGGTTTTGACCAGTTGTTGATTTCAGGTTTTGTTACCTTAATTTGTGACGTTGTTGTTGGAATGGTCACAAAATAAAATTTACATGGCAAATAATTAATTAGTGATAAGCAAATTTTAATGGTACCACTGAAAGTTATTATCAATAAATAAATGTACAAAGTATTAAAATAAAATAATCTATGTGGTAAGGTTAATGTCAAGGCCAATAATCATTCTTAGCCATTGACATTTAATTAATTAAATCAATCCAAAAGCACATATTTAAATAAGTATGTGGTAAATGAGTAATTTCATAGTTGAGCACATAATAAATTCTCACCTATACAAAGTAGGAATGGGTATTGAGTCACTCCGGCAAAAAATATGTTGATCGGCCCATTAGAATTCATACATAACTAATAATTCTTTTATTTTCCATGGACTAGATGTGTCGTTAACCCCGACTGGAAGTAGGTTCATTGAGTCTCGAAAGTGCTCATCCGCGGTTTCGTGAAAGGTGCTCAAATAACACGAAGGTCATTTACACCAGGATACTGTTAACTGGCAAGGCAAAAAATATGTTACAGTATGTACAGTGGAGGAATCGGTATCGGCAGCACTGACTATCACCGGCAGAACTTAATTTCGCCTTGGTATTGACCCGAAGTTGCGAATGTTGCTTTCGGCCGGCACGGATTTTAGAACGGACCGCCGTTTCAAGTTCCAATTCTAGACGTGCCGCAAACTCGTTTCTAATGGACATGTTGCCTACCGCGTGATCGCGAAAATTACACCACCAAAGTCCAGGAAAACAAACTTAATTTATGATCATCCTGCTAATTAAATCGCATTTTTCGGTCTGAATCCCCGCTAATGAGCAATTACCGACGGCTTATGGCGTTCTTCGTCTCTCAGGTGAGGGCAGATTGGTGACCCAAAGGAAATAGGAAACGAGCCGAGTGCATAATTGCACTCGATAAATATGCACAAGTGTGGAAATGTGAACGGAGAAGGATGCCTGTGACCTTTACCGGCTGCACCTGAGCTCAAGAATTCCTCTTCCCAGTTCCAACTGTTAAACGTCGCGGAGATTCATTGTTTATCTTTTTGCATCGGCACTCGTAAAAAGAGACACTTTAATTTACTTTGAATGAATACATTGTCTGAAAATAGCAACTGAGTCATACTTTCTTCTTTTATTTGTACACTTAAAGTTTGCATGAATGAATTACTTAATTATTTTTTAAACAATTTAAAATTCTATACGTCTCCATAGAAGGAAAATGTTTCCTATTACCTGATTAGAAGTTTATTGAGAACGAAAAAAATTATTGATTTAAAATTTTTATAGATATTATTTATAACTTGATTTGTATTACTTACGTATTATTTACTTTGAACAAAATTTGTGGCATCAATAGTCATAATTTTGGTGTTAGAATGTTCATTTTTGGTATGCAGGTTAACAAAGGACTATCTAATGGGAAACCCTTATTAGTACTTACGTTTAATTTCGGTTTATACCCATCGAAAGGTTTTTCAATATTCAATTTAATGATACCAAGTTAATGATGTTTTAAGATGCACAAAATTAAATGTAAATAACGAACACCCTATATAAAATTTACGAGTACTAATAATAGATTTTTATAAGTTAGTCGTTGGTTAATGTGTGTGCCAAAAATGAATTTTCCAGTATTAAAATTGATGACTCTACAGATGTTATAGCTAGACAAGCAATTTGACAAAATTTTTGAAAAAAAAAATAATAACTCAAAGACTATTGGGTTTAGGCATAGGACATGGTATAGCCATTTTATTTAAAATCATATGTAAAATTTGAAAATACAAAAATCTACAGGGTGTTTTATTGAAAATACCAGAGTTAATTGATGTTTTAAGATGCACAAAAATTAAATGTAAATAACGAACACCCTATATAAAATTTAGGATTACTAATAATAGATTTTTATAAGCTAGTCCTTGGTTAATGTGTATCCCAAAAATGAACTTTCCAGCATTAAAATTTATGACTCTACAAATGTTATAGCTAGACAATCAATTTGACAAAATTTTTGAAAAAAAAATTAATAACTCAAAGACTATTGCGTTTAGGTATAGAACATGGTATAGCCATTTTATTTACAATTATATGTAGAATTTGAAAATACAAAAATCTACAGGGTGTTCTATTGAAAATAATAGATTTATTGATGTTTTAAGATGCACAAAAAATGTAAATAACGAACACCCTATATAAAATTTAGGAGTACTAATAAAAGATTTTTAAAAGCTAGTCCTTGGTTAACGTGGATGCCAAAAATTAACTTTCCAGCTTCAAAATTGATGATTCTATAAATATTTTAGTTTATTTATTATTTAATCTGTCAAATATTTTGGAAAAAAAAAATCGTGACTAAAAAACTATTGGATTTCATTATGACATGGTATACTCATTTTATTTGTCGTTGCTTGTAGAATTTAAAAATTCAAAAATATATAGGGTGTTCCTGGAAAAATAACATAGTTGAAGTCATTTTCGACAAAATCGGAAATAAATTTGAAAAGTATATTAAGTCAAGTTGTAATTACTATACAAATTTCAAATTAAAACCTTTTTCTATTCTGTATAAATTTCTAATGATTATATGAATATATAATATTAGAAAGAGGCCTTTCCATGCGTTCTTTTTATCCTAAATGTATGAAATTTTGAGATAGTGGATAGTTTTTAAAAAATTTTTTATTGTATTTATGATATTAATGCAAATAGCATCAATCATTAAGAGGCCTTTTCCGATGTAAAACATTTTTTTTATTTCGTTGTTCGTGTTTAAATTGATCTAAATATTATTAAAGTGGTACGCCACTGCTTTTTTTCATAACAAAAATTATTATATTAATTCTTATTCACTTGTGAGCTAATTCGATTTCCTGATTTTTCCAACGACTTCGACTTTTGATCGAATCACCTAAAATGTTAAGTACAAAGCGATAAATAAAAACGAAAGGTTAGTATTTCAATGTGACAATTTACTGCTCATTAAAGGTGAATATGAATTTCGAAATGAATTATGTATAGAAAATTACCATTCAAAGATCTCATTAAGACCATTTATTAGTAATAAACTTGTGCGAAACATTTTCTAACGACCTCCCAAGTTTGTCCCCTCAGTTTCCAATACAACTGGATCGAATCACAATTTCACCATCGCCGAGTTAAAATCGTCAACAAATCCCAGTCGAAAGATTAACGAATGGAAAGTCGGCGAATTAACCCGACAACCTTTTAAAAATTGCGAACTGCGATGATGTAATTGTATCTAGAAAGCAATTAATAGGTTTTTAACCTGGGGCTCGTCATGTGGGAGGTGAAAGAATTCCGATTGGCATGCGTAAAAGTCAATCGTCGATCGAATTGGGTTATCGGAAAAACGGTAAAATCAATCATTGTTGCATCGCACACCGACCATTTTTGGTTTTGACCCCATAGAAATAAACTATTCGACGAAAAAAAAAATAGAAATCACAATTCTGCATTAAATGGGTAATTTGTTTCTGTTTAATAGTGGCGTAAAAAGCAGCAGTGTGTAAATACAATGTAATATAATCTCACGGGAAAGGAAAAAAAATGGAATCGGACTTTCCTTTTTGATGCATCAGTGGTCTTTCAAATACCCCAGTTGTGACGTTAATTTATTTGTTAAAGCCCGCATCCAAGTGTATTGCTACGTGTGTCATAAAGATAAATGTTATAATTCAAATTGTGTGGTTGTTGCAACGAACAAATTTCGTCTGTACTTCGCTTTAAATTCGCTTTTAATGCTTTTATAATAATATTTATGGGAAAATAATATTGTTAAAACCTCGTTATAGTTAATTAATGATCTATAATATTTTCTATTCTTATATGTAAATTACGAGCAATTTAAAATTCAGATCTAATGTGCCATGAAAGATAAGAATTGTATTTAAAACTGACATGTTTTCTTCATATTAAATTAATAACATCAAGGTTTGTTTGATATTTTTGTTTTATTTAATAACTGACATTTTAATTATACCAGTTAACAAGTTTTTTATCTCTGAATTACCTTAACTATTAAGTTTTTCTGAATAAAATAAAAATCCTTCACTTAGTTATTAAAAAAAGTAAATCAAAAAATTCAAAATGGCAATAAAAAGTGTAAACTAGTGTTTTATGTATGTTTTAATTAAACTATTTTACATGGTTTTTTATCTCTAAATTGTCTCAACCATTAAGGTATTATGAATAAAATAAAAATCCGTCACTTAGTTATCAAGAAAAGTAAAGCAGAAAAAATTAAATAAAAAACTCAAAATGACAATAAAAATTGTAAACTAGTATTTTAATTAATTATACTAGTTTATATGATTTATATCCCTGAACTGTCTCATCTCAAGATATTCTGGATAAAATAAAAACCTTCTCTTGCATATTAAGTAAATAACAAAAATGGCAATAAAATTTATAAACTAGTATTTTATTTAATAATGGATATTTGAATTAAACTAGTTTATATGATTGCTATTCCTGAATTGCCTCAATCATTAAGAAATTGTGAATAATTTAAAAACTTTCACTTGCTTAATAAAAAATAAATCATAAAAACAAAATGACAAAAAAATTTTAAAATTAGTATTATTATTTAATAATAGATATTTTAATGAAACTAGCTTACATGTTTTTTTATCCCTGAATTGCCTCAACCATTCAGATATTCAGAATAGTAATTAATAAAATAAAAAATTAAAAAAAAAAATTATCTCATTTTTAAAAATGTGATTTTGAAAACCATATATCTTCACTTCAACAAAGATTTATATTATACGATTCATCTGACAGACGACCCCTATAAAACAACTTTTATTCAATTTACCAACCCTCATCTTAACCTTCTTTTATTTTTTTCTCCCTTATTTACCTCATTAATATTTAATTAGCAGACAACAATTTTATTCAGATTCAATTAATCACAAAAAAAGTTATAATTTCAGTATTACTGACCTTTAAATTAAGTAATAAAGTTTGTAACATTTCGAATGCGTCATTAAAAGCTTTCCCATGAAAACCGAAAACAAAAAAACAAGTTTTAAATATTAATAATTTGAATGTAGGCCGTAACAACATATTTGGAAATCAATTCGTCTAATTCCTAGACAATATTTCTTTGTCAATATAATTCGTAATAAATTACCTATTAAGTTTAGCACCATAAATGAGCACAGGTAACATAATTATAAAGCTGCGACTTAATGACGAAGAAATGATAAGAATATTTCATTTTAATGGCACAATTTCACAAGCTAATTAGGAACGCCGTATTTGGGAGTTAGCATAATTCTTAATTATATTTAAGGGTTCTTTTAAAAAGTCACAAAAAAGCATTTACGTCGTTTCATAAAAGGTTGGAATATCATTGATAAAGAGGCTAATATTTTAGATTATAAATACACTAAAAAATGGATGTATTGAGTAAATAACACCAGGTTCCTGTGGTTTCCCTGTGATTCCCCTGTTCCCTGTATCATATGTTAACTTCATTAATAATCTTCAGTGATATTTAGGTAGTTTCGGGCAATTTTTTTATGTTTTCAGTGTTTCAAAAGACTAAACATCATCTAGTTTATATATAAAATAGATACAGATAACACATTTTTCATTATTAAAGATTCAAAATGTTTTCTTATAGACAAGACAATGTTAGGCACGTTTTATAAAAATATAACAATAACAATATATAAACAAAAAATATCAATATATAAACAGTATTTTGACAAGTGTATACGTTTAAATTTATAATTTCCCAGAAAATTTTTTGTACAGATATACACTTATTTACAGGGAATATTTCCATCACTGACATGAAATGAATGATTCTGTTGATACTGGTTCATGTATTTGAACCTTCCTCCGGGCTACAGATCATTCATTTACATACATTAAGAAGCCTTACGTATTAATATGCAGTAAATTGACCGAATCACACGGTCTGGGGATTTCACCTGTGTTTATTAACGTTCTCGATAAATAAAAAACACGCTCAAGGATTTGCGTTTTACACAAGAAAATACAATAGAATTTAATGCATTTTTACAATATGCGCACGTTCGATTTAAAAAACTAATCGAAACTTACACAATTGAGTATTGAAAAATAAAATATACTTTATGGAGGGTCATAAAAATTATCAATGAAATAAAAAAAAACGATAGGGTTTAAATGGGATTACGCATGCTACAATATATCAAGCTTTTCTAGAATTATATTATTAAGCGATAGTGACTTAATTCCGTTATCAAATTGGTTGTCAAGTCCTAACAGAATATACAAGAGTCATTCGAGAGGATGCGGAGAATTAATCGTTTGGACTTCCTGGCATTTAAATTAAATCATTTTTGTGGCGATTTCCTTTTATTACAAAAGCTAGAAAAGACATAATCCGCGTCTTAATTGCAAAACCCAGATTCCATGTTTAATCGTAATTATAAAATGCCGTTTCGATTTCACCGTGCCGTTTTTTTTTTGTATTATAAAATCAAATGGTTTTCGAACATTGTGGCGCAGGAAATTTTCATGGCGGTGATAAAATGAAATCGTACGTTGTTCCAGTTTTGTGGCACAACCGTGTGTAATTTATGTGCATATATGTGTGTGTTATCGGCGAACTAAAAAATATATATTTATGCATGTATTACAATAAATATTTCAGCGATTTTACCAGTCGAACATGTAAACAACTGGCTGAATTATCGGAGTTTTTATTTTTCAATATAAACTGGTCGGATTGGCTCGATCGTCGAAGGCAAGAATATTGAGAAATTCCTAATGAATTGAAACAGGAAATGCAAAGAAATTTCAAACCGGTACCGTGCCGGATACCGTATGACTAATTCCAATGCCGTCTCCTAGACGTACTGTTTGGCTACCTGTTAAACACCTTATGCGACTTTAGTTGACTTTACTTTATGGTTACCACTTGCTTTACGTTTAAATGTCAACTTTTCAATCCTGTTTACGAGTGGATGACACATTACCAAGCTAATTCGCAATGCACGTAATATTTTTAGTCTTAAACTACAATTTACAAATAATTTCCTCCAGTAGTAAATTACACCAACTGGTTGCATTCAATTAACTTTTGTAATTTAATTGTGTGTGTACCAGGAAAGGTAATTTCATTAATATTCTACATAAATAATTTTAATTCAATTGAAATGCAAGGTTGAAATGTTTTATTATATAATAATTCATAATTTTTATCACATCTGTGTGTGTTCAATTAAATAATTCCAATGATTTACTGTCGAATTTTTAAAAGATAAGATAAGAAGTTTGGTTAATCAATTTTATTAATCTGTATAATAAAGCAAGAACAAATATTCCTACTTACATTTAACTCCAATAATAAAGCTGTTTAGATGCTTATAAGTAAAATTTTTATTCGAATCTCAAAAATAATTAATGATTTTGATAAAAATAATTTTCAAAACAATTAATAAAATTTTAAAAACTAATTATACAGTAGTGGTCATAATTATAGCTACTTATTAAATTTTATAACCTTATATTTTATTGCAAACCTCTTTCAACAATGAGTAAAAAATTTTGCAAATTGTTCTCCATAATTTTTTGGCTAGTCGTTTGTATAATTACAGTTATTTTATTTACATTTTGTCTTCGTCGACTTATTGGAATGTACAGTAGTGGCCATTATTATGGTAACTTTTTAAAATATTAAATGTTGTGACCATAATTATTTTACTTATTGTGAACAGTTTAAGATAAGAAGTCTGATTAACCAATTTTACAAGAAAAAATATTCCTACTTACATTTAACTCCAATAATAAAACTGTTTAGATATTTATAAGTAAAACTTTTATTAGTATCTCAAAAATAATGAATGATTTTGATAAAAATAATTTTCAAAACAATTAATAAAATTTTAATAACTAAATATACAGTAGTGGTCACAATTGTATCCACTTATTACATTTTATGCAGAACGTTCTCCTTTTTTTGACTATTCGTTTATATAATTTACAGTTATTTTATTTATATTTCGTCTTTGTCCACTTATTGGAATGTACAGTAGTGGCCATTATTATAGCAACTTTTTAAAATATTAAATGTTATTACCATAATTATTTTACTTACTGTAAATAATTTAAGATAAGAAGTTTGGTTCATTAATTTTACAAGATTAAGTATTACTACTTACATTTGACTCTAAGACTGTTTAGATACTTATACATAAGTAAAACTTTTATACGTATCTCAAAAATAATGAATGATTTTTATAAAAGCAGTTTTCAAAACAATTGATAAAATTTTATAAAGTAAATATACAGTAGTGGTCATAATTATAGCCACTCATTAAATTTTATAACCTTACTTTTTATTCCAAACCTCTTTCACCAATGTGTAAAAAATTTTATACACTCCAATTATTAACTTCAATCTGTTTAGATACTAATAAGTAAAATTTTTATTCGTGCCTAAATATAATGAATGATTTTGATAAAAATAATTTTCAAAACCATTAATATAATTTTAAAAACTAAATATACAGTAGTGATCATAATTGTAGCCACTCATTAAATTTTATAACCTCACATTTTATTCCAAACCTCTTTCAACAATGTGTAAAAAAATTTATACAGACTGCTCTCCTTTATTTTTTGGCTATTCGTTTATATAATTTAGTTATTTTATTTACATTTTGTCTTTGTCGACTTATTGGAATTTACAGTAGTGCTCATTATTATAGAAACTTTTTAAAATATTAAATATTATGACCATAATTATTTTAGTTTCTGTGAAAAGTTTAAGATAAAAAGTTTGGTTAATCAATTTTACAATAATAAGTATTCCTATTTACATTTAACTCCAATAATAAAGCTGTTTAGATACTTATAAGTAATTTTTTTATTCATATCTAAATATAATAAATGATTTTAATAAAACTAATTTTCAAAACAATTAATAAAATAAAAACTAAATATACAGTAGTGGTCATAATAATAGCCACTTATTAAATTTTATAACCTTACATATTATTCCAAAGCTCTTTCAACAATGTCTAAAAATTTATACACTGTTCTCCTCTATTTTTTGGATATTCTGTTATGTAATTTACAGTTATTTTATTTACATTTTGTCTCTGTCGACTTATTGAAATGTACGGTGGTGGCCATTATTATAGCAACTTTTTAAAATATTAAATCTTATGACCATAATTATTTTATTTTCTGTGAAAAGTTTAAGATAAAAAGTTTGGTTAATCAATTTTACAATAATAAGTATTCCTATTTACTTTTAACTCCAATAATAAAGCTGTTTAGATACTTATAAGTAATTTTTTTATTCATATCTAAATATAATGAATGATTTTAATAAAACTAATTTTCAAAACAATTAATAAAATAAAAACTAAATATACAGTGTGGCCACTTATTAAATTTTATAACCTTACATTTTATTCCAAACCTCTTTCAACAATGTGTAAAAAATTTTATACAGACTGTTCTCCTTTTTTTTGGTTATTCGCTTATATAATTTACAGTTGTTTTATTTACATTTTGTTTTTGTCGACTTATTCGAATGTACAGTAGTGGCCATTATTTGAAGCAACTTTTTAAAATATTGTTTGACTATTTTACTTACCGTGAACGGTTTAATTTATTAATATTGTTTATTGAAAACTAATATTTTCTTTTTCTATAAAATGTTACATTTATATTTCTGAACTGTGCTGAACATAAATATAGCAATTTTAATTTGGAACAAATTTTTATTGATTAAATGAATAAATAACGTTTAATTTAACATTAATACCTCGTATAATATCCTTTGTGTATATGTATGACAAGCCCATATTCCTCCAAGCTGCTTGAATTCATATAAATTTGCATAATTTTTATGATTTGGCGAAGACAAAACATTGATGGTTTTATCTTTTAACCAACCCGTCACAATTTTAAATTTGTGTTGTAACATATTACTTAAAAGCATCGTTTCTTCAATATTCCAATATATAAATCGGTCTATGCTTCCTTCTATTCAGAGATGGTGGCCTAGGCTAGAACCAAGAAAGCATTCCCATACCATAATGAAACCACCACACTGTTTCACAGTGGGTATAACAAACGTTTTGTGTAGTTTTGCCCTTGTAGGACATCTAACATAAGCTAAACCGCCATTTTTAAATAAATTAAATGTAGACTCAAAAAAACTACCCATAACCACTGTTCTGCGGTCCAGTGAACGTGATCCTGAGCAAATAGAAATCGGGCCTTCACATTTTCTATACAGGTGTTTGGCCAAACAAAACCCCATCGACTAATATTCTTCTCACAGTTCTTAAACTGAATTTTAGCAGGTCCCATTTCCTCCAAGTTGGTTTTAATTTGAGTGATCAGAATTATCCATTTTTAGATTCTTTCAAACTGAATACTTTTCGTAGATACCACTTGCCCTGTCTCTCGGATTTTTTTATTAATATAAGAAACGTCTGACTTATTTATTTAACTGTAAAGTCTTAGCAATCTCTAAGACAGATACAAACAGAAAAAACAATAAACATTACATATACTGCTTCATTTCAAGCAGTGCAACTCATATTTTTAATGCATTTTAGTGAGTTGTTATAATTATGACCACTACAGTTTATATTATCTTACTACTAAATTCTATTTTAAAAACCACAAACCACAGAACGTCCAAAAAAAATGTAATTATATGAATTAGAATTTCGTCTGGCTTTTTCAACGTAGACCATAAATATAATCAAAACACCAGAATTCAAGCCTAGTTTATTGTATTAAATTAAATTAAAGAGCATAGAAGCCATCATTATTAGTAAACACTCGTTTGTAAAAAGCCATAACGCAGAACGGAAAAAATGCCAAACATAAAACCGAGATGCACAAACAAAAATCCATTAAAAAAATTCAAACGTACAAACCAAACAGAAAATTGGAAGGAGTGAAGGCCGAAACGCGCCAGTTAGAATCCGATTGAAACAGGTAGAGAACAATTATTTTTCCCTCGGCCCCAGGAATTCGGTATTAATGATGAAAACAAGTCGGACGGAATTATGCAAATGCCGACTTACCGGATCCAAATCGTCGGACTCCCACAGTTTCAGATCGTCCGCCGATCCGATGTCGTAAAACGATTTATCCACCACGAACGTTTCCATGTTCTGTTCCAATTTAATTATCAATTAATAGGTCGAAGTTTTTCACAATTGTCACAGTGCCACTTTGATTGTCGCGTCCGGACGTATTTCCATATGGAGATTGGGCTGGCGTCGACCTGCGTGTGTCGTAACTGTCCAGTGCACTTGAATCGATGCGGTTTTCAATTCATAAAACCCAAACACCTGTTGATGGGACCCACAAAACACGGCGCGGAACGCGGGATGAAAAAGGGGACGGACCGCACGGGATGGGTATTTTGACGCGGACCGATTTCGAACTCGGGAGTGAATGGTTACGGACGGCGAAGTGCCGGTACCGGTTTCGGACTCACGTGCGCCGTTTCTATGCGCACTGGGGCGGCATTAGCGTCGTTTAGGCGTTCGGCGTCCGACAGTGGCGTGTTATTGGCCGCGTAGCGATGCCGCTTTTGTACCGAACAGGTATATTTTGATGTTTGAGGCGCCAGCTCTAATTGTAAACATCATTGAACGATACCAGAAACTAATCTTACAACTTACCACATAATTATTAAATAATTACAGATTGATAATGGATTTGAATGAAATTACAATCAAAGATTAAATATTTATACAATTTTCAACTATATATTTATAGCCTATATTAAAAACTGAAGACTATAAAATAAGTTTTCTAGTTATTGAATTTTAAATTACTAGTTTATAGATTTTAATAGGAAAATTTATGCGCTTTCTTCGTTACACAAATTCTCTGCAAAATTTGAATATGTTATTAGTTTTTGAAATACCCACAAAAAAGTAATGTTTATGCAAATTGCAAATATCTGCAGTGGAGACAGGAGAAATATCACAAAATTTAAAATCAAACGTTTTGTAAGATATTTCATAAAAGAATTTGATTCAAATTTTGTCCAGTCACTATAAAAAATATATTTCAATATTCTATACTTTTTTTGTTTTTTTTTTCTTACACATCTTATAAATGTTAGGAATATTACTTTAAACACATAAATTAGTATGATTTCATTGGTCAAAGAAATAGCAAATGTATTCACGTGCATTTAATAGCGAGAATTTATTCTTAGTAGGATTAATTTATTAAATAAGGAGAAAGAAACACTTGAATCCAGAGAAGAGGAAAATAATAATTAACTTGAAACATTAAGGTCTAAATATTGCTGATGCTACTAAACCTAAAATAGTTTACAATACTTATTAAAAAATTTGAAACAACACATTATTCAAAATACAAGTTAAGTTAATGTCCTGACAAAAAAATAACTCCGTTTATAGACAAATTGGAAAAATCAGTAAACGACACCCTTCATTGTCCTCTGAGTAAATAAAAATGGAATTAATTGGGTCATATTATATCAGTGTGTTTAGAGAACAATCAGACGTCGACTGAATAAACAAAACTTGCAAGGGTATATTTCAGTAAAGAATCCATTGGTATCAAAATAGAATATTCATACAAGACTAAAAGTTTGCATAAAAATGTAAAATTATCCTCCACAATTTTGATGAAGGGTACATTGAAGTGATGAATCTATGTTGAATAGAACAAAATTAGATGGTAAAAAATACATTCTTTGTCCTCCTAATAAAAGCTTGGATCCCAGTTACAAAAACTGAACCATGAAACATGATGGAGGAAAAGTTTTAGTTTAGGGTTCCTTTCCTTGTCATGGCATTACAAAAAATTCTCAATAAAATGGACCGTTTTATATATAGGGCCATCATGAGATGTAATGGAACAATTTGACAACAATAATTTACCAATTACATGGATTTTTGTGTATGATAATAATATGAAGCATGCATCCAAAGTTGTTTAAAATTGCTTAAAAGCTAAAAATGTTGAAATTTTCGATTGGCCAGCGTAAAGTCCGGGTCTAAATACAGTTGAAAATTTGTAGAACGACATGTAGTCTCGATTACCGAAGGGTTGTTCAATTCAATATCTACTTTAAATAATAAAACTTCATAACAAAAAAGAAACTTCATTTATAGACAGACAAATTGGAAGAATCAGGAAATCTTACTTTGTCTTCTAGACAAATAAAAATTACAATATCAGTGTGTCTAGAACACCACAGCAAACTTCTTAAGGATGTATTTCAGTAAAGAACATTCGAACAAGACTAAAAGTTTGCACAAAAAAGTAATTATTCTCCAAAATTTTGGTAAAGGGTACTTTGAAATGATAAATCCATGTTCAATAGAACAAGATCAGATGGTAAAAAATACATTCATCATCCTCCTAATTACAATTTGGACCCCAGATATACTAAAAAAAAAATGGTGGAGAAAAAGTTTGGATTTCCGATTCCTTTCCTTGGCATGGTACAAAAGATTATTAGTAAAAGGAACCATTTCGTATATAGAGAGATGTAATGGAAGCATTTGTCAACGATAATTTACCACTTACATGGATTTTTATGCATGATAATGACATTCATAGTTATTCAAAGTTTGTTAAAAAATAATTATGTAGAGATTCACAATTGGCCTGCGTAAAGTCCGGATCTAAATACAATTGAAAACTCACATTTAGATGAATTGTGGATATTAATTGAAGAGTAGAGAAATTTAATTTCTTTGCCTCGTCGCTTCTAGATAGTTATAACAAAGGTTAGCCAATAAAATATTAATAATTTTGTTTTATGCATAAATTATTTAATAAATATATGTTTTTCTAAGATGCATTTTGCATTTATTTTGTTCAAGATTTAATTTAAGTAAAAATCATTTTGATTTAAGTTTAAAATGAATAATGGGAGAAACAGTATAGTGTAATCATTTTAAATAAAATATTTGGATTGCATTTAATTAGTCCTTGTTAGATACCTGTTTCCTAATTAACTATAAGATAGTAACGTGTGCTATTTCTCTGGCCATCACTATACGTACAATATTAGTCAGTAAAAAATAGAACACTTAGTGAACATTTTAAACCATTGTGTAATTGCAACTCTAATAGTTCATTAACTATGAAACTTTTTACCATATTAATTTCAAGCATTAAGAATCGTATAAAAGAAACTTTCACAAATTGATGGTATACAGGTATACGAAAATGTACATTTTCGTATGTAGTAACATGAATTATATAATCAGTAAGAATCAGAAAATTAACAAAGAGTTGATCATTTTCAACTACTAAATTAGGAGGAAACTAATCTAGATGAGATGCAAAAAACCCATATTGATTTTAAAATTCTAGAATTAATTAACTATATAAGAAACAAATTAATTTTCCTAATGTATACAGGTATCCAAAAAGACGTTATAGCTAAGATAAATTTATATATACTCCAAAGAATTATAATAATAAAATATACATATTACATGTAATATAATTGTATAATTGCAGTACAACCATTTTATAGCTACATTAGTGGTCATTAATATAGCAACTTTTTAAAATGTTATGGCCATAACTATTTTATTTAATGTGAACTATTAAAATAATATTAATTTACTAATGTTGTTTTATATTCTATTCTAAAAACTATTATTCCCTTATTAATATTATTCCCGTTCTTATATTTTTTTGAATAAAACTGGATATAAATTTGAATTTTTACTCATTTTTGCTTTATAATTTCAGCACATATCTGGGGCATAAACTCGATCAATTTCCAAATATATAACATATTTCTCCAAGCTTCTTGAATTGCTAAAAAAGGTCGTTTAAATTCATATAAATTTTATGTCGAATAATCATCGTGATCCCACTTATTTTCTGTAGGGTTGGTGTCTGGTGACTGTGGCGGTAAAACATTGATGCTTTGATCTTTTAACCAGTCCGTTATGATTTTGGCATCGTTTCTTTAATATGAGGAACCAAATAGTTGTTTAATATATCCCTGTAAATACATACACAATTATTTTTTGTATGATTTTAAATTAATGGAAAATAGTGTAAGCATAAGTATATAGTAATTTATTAAAATATACCTGTTATTATCGTTAAAATTAGTAAAAACGTAGAAGGAAAACATTTTATATCTGTTGACGTAAACTTGTCTATTTACTTATGAATATTTCTTGCGATTGGAACTGATATGTAAAGTTTAATATATACGTTTACATTTAAATTATTTTTGATTTAAATTACTTCCATTTTCAACACGTAATTTGTCTAAGTTTGTTGTTACAAGTCCCAATGGATGAAACAATACAGTTATTATAAGCTTAATAACTAATAAAATTTACATTTTAATAACATTCTTATGTAAATTATAATATACTTTGATGCTTTTTTATACATATTAACATAAGTAACAAAATATTCAAACAAGGCAAGACCAATCAATAATTTGATAATAATAATAATAAAATGATTCTTTTATGTTTCCATAGAAGAGTTTATTATATTTTTGGCTTACAAATCTTAATAAGGTGAAAAATAAAAGTCAGTATAGAAGAGATTGTATGTATACAAAGGTACAAAATAAATGCATCAGTTACAGTTTTACAGCTTACAAAATACTAATTGATATACTTTATTTAATACAATTATTAATAAATGACATAATTAATAAGCTGTTTATGATTACAGTAGAGTAAATGTAATGGCAAGCATATTATATGTAAAATAATGAATTTGACCTGCAAATTCACAATTTAGCTCAATGAAATATGATGAAGTTGTAATTTATTAATTACGTCTTAAGGTAAGATTACATCCATCTCACAATTAAAATATTGTTAAAAATTTTAAAATGCAGTTTGACATTTAGATATTGAAGATTCCATTCATTATAGATAAAATATACAATTCCACATTTATATTGAGTGTTTAGTTTGAGTGTATCACATTTACTGAGCTTCATTAAATTATTTTATAAAACATTTATTTAGGCATCAAAAATTATTGCAAGATGCATTGCCATATTTCTAAGGCCTCAGAGTTTTAAAATTCGTCAC
Organism: Aethina tumida; assembly: GCF_024364675.1. Lineage (NCBI taxonomy): Eukaryota > Metazoa > Arthropoda > Insecta > Coleoptera > Nitidulidae > Aethina > Aethina tumida. The sequence continues at coordinate 11,970,620 of NC_065437.1, read as the reverse complement.
AAGTTGATTTGGCTATATTTTGGGAACATCAATAGCTTATAAGTATGCAAGATCTGGAAAGAGTCAATTGATTTCTACAAAAACTTTGGCATAATAATAAAATATCTAAAAATTATAAATACATAACTACTAAATATGAAAAACTAAGTAAACAATAACAAAACACGTTTTAATAAAATTCATATTAATAAATATAAATGCATATATTAAAAGTGTATAATAAATGAAAATCTTGATTAAATATAGAGATTTTAGTGGTTGGGCAAACTTTTCGTTGTGAGTGCTCTATTAGTACATAAATAACATGCTTTTCACTATATATCACAGATTATATTTAAATTGAAGTGTAAACTAATTAACTTTACAATAAAAATGAAAATTCTATAGTGTATATAAATTACAAATAGATAAACACAGCAATAAAAGATGTATAAATTATATTGTGTTAAAATAGTTTCATTATTTTAGAATATAAATAAATAAAAAGGACAATAAAAAGTGACAAGGCAATTAACTGCTAAATTCAATAATGTTTTAGTTGCCTACGAGATAAGTGTATAAACGTACACTAATTCTATTCTGAACTGTATCTAAACGTGCACCCTGTATGAATTTCCATCCAACCCACCAACACATCTAAAGCCCATTGAAAAGTTTGCCCAGCTTAATGAACAATTTCGAACTGGCCGCAAACGAGGTGCGATTTATTGGAATTGTGCGTAGCCACCGTGCGTCCTCCCGGCACGCAACACCGGCTGATACAAGTGCTATTTGCTGACCAAGTTGCCCAAAGGATACCACTCGGTCGTCTCAACCTCCAGGTTGAAGTTGCTCAGGTCGAGCTCGACACCACCCATGAATTCGTTCTCCTGCAACGCGTCGTAGTTCCAAACCGTCGCCTGCAGTTTCTTGTCTTGGATTCTGTCTTTTTGCAGCCGATAAACCAACTGAAACACCTTATGTTAGTCAAATGTTGAGTATTAATTAGTAAGCTCACCATTTCCATAAAACTGGGATGGCAGTTCCTCTTCACGACTTTGGTTTTTCGTTTCGTTTCCTTGTTGTCGTCTGGTCGTAGGTAGATCTTCACGTACGTCGACGGTTCCTGCCCGTTCGACAGACGCGGCAACCCCCTGACGTGGTGGACCATGACGGTGAAGGCGTCTTTCGAAAACTGGAACGCCAACTTTATCTGGCCCGACAGTTTACCGTGCACGTGAACCGTGTTGTCTTTCAGTTTTTTGGAATGATCGTCCTGTTGGTCTCGCAACAGCGGATGGAAAAATGTGAAGACTAAATTCGACTGGCGAATTTCGTCAGCACACATCAAAAGGGTGGAGATGAATCTGGTTATTTCGGCAACTCGTTTTTCAGCCACTTGCTTTATGTTCGATCGACCCATGTGAAGGCCTGTTGTCAAGCTGAAATAATAATACGCCTGTTTAAAGAGGTGTTGGACGAAAAATAACTGAGTTACAGCTGATCAAAACTTCAAATTTCCTGTTTTCACTTAACTCATATTTTATTTTGAATAACAGACTAAGATTTGTAAAAAGATGAAAGGGTTTGATAGAGAAAAGTCTATACATCTACCTTAGTGGTCATTATTATAACACTTAATGTGTTAATAATATAAATTGACTAATTTTTTATACTGGAGATTACGTGGGCTTAGGCAAAACATTGATGGTTTGACCTTTTAACCAATCCATCATAATTTTGGATTTGCATTATCATGTTGAAATAGTACTGAATATTTGCTGCTAAATGTCATTATTTTTCAACTATACAAATCAGGTAATGATATCAGGGACAAGCAAATCATGGTGGATTATTAATAATACTGATTTATCACTTCAAATGAGTAATCTTCGTATTTGGCATTCTTTAATTGCTGTAAAAATGTAAAAGAACTTTTTTTAATTTTGTGTAAATTAGTGTTGGCCATGTAAAATTTTGTAATGGTTAAAATCAAATACATGTTCAATTGTATTTTAATTTAAAAAATCGTTAAAAGGAATGTGTACCTTATCAGGGATTTCATTGAATGATTATTAATGGCGAATAATGATAAAATAATCAGATAACAGATATTAATCATTGCTTCAATATCCATAATTATGATAGTCTGCCTTCTAAACAACATACACTGTGAACAATGGGGCTTTTAACTGGATTTAAAGCAAAATTTAAAAGCGGCCGACAAGAAAAAAAGCACCATCAAGATGTCGTATGTTTGACGTACAAAACATTCAGCTTCGATGGTGAGTTACAGTTTTAATCATGAGTTTGTTTATTACTTTATCGATCGTTTTTAGGTCCACCCGTTGCTTACCACGTTTTAGACGTAGGGCCCTCCAAAACACAGACTAAAGTTTCAGAGAGAAAATCACTGTCAAGTTCGTTTTTAAAAAACAAAAATAACCCGAATAAAGGACCAACTTTTCAATTTGTAACGTCAGCAACGGCACCCTTAAGTAGCACCTCGACATTCGAAACAAAAGTTGAAAGGCAAGTTAATAATGTGGAGGAAAAAGTCAGTGTGGAAAGAAAGATTACTATTAAAAGTGATAATAATGTGGAGGATGATTACGAGAGATTTGAAATTCACAATCCTTTACCAGCAATAGATAATTTGTCTGAAAACGACTTTAAAGTCCACAAGTCCCATACCAGCATCACTAATTCAAATCACAAACAAGAAATTGACGTAGGAAACTTTAAAAAAGATGTAGACTCATCTACTTCTTCCGACATTGAAGATGACGACGATGATGACGATGAAGAAAACTTCAAAATAACCATTGTGTCTCCAACTAAGAATACATCTACAAGCGAAGTAAATATTTCTAGTGATGATTTTGTTAATACTCAAGCTTCAAGTCACATAAACATATACGAAAATATAAATGAAGATTCCGATGATGAGGATCACAAAAATGAAGAAATACAAGAGGATGACGATGGCAATTTTAAAATCCATTTCGTTCAACATTCGCAATATGCCAAAAATGATAAAAATGGAAATGGTTCCAAAAAAATAAATTTTGTTGAACCCATTCACAACGAAATGGAAGAAGAGGAAACACAAGACGAAGAAGACGAAGGCAATTTTAAAATCAATGTCGTGCAACATCCTCCCTCAAAAACAGTTGACAACTTTGATAACAGTGATGAAGATGAAGAGGACGACGGAAACTTCAAAATACAGATTGTCCAAAAGACAAATAATAAAAAAGATGAATCAGAAAAATCGGAAGAGGAGGACAAATTAGAAAAATATACTTCGCAAGGATATAGTAACCAAGCGGCGAGCATTTTCTTAGATAGTGATGACGAGTACGAACCACAAGTCATGAGACCAAGACACTTCCATGAAGATGAAGAGGATTGTTAACAATTTATATTAAATATGTGATATACAAAAAATAATTTATATTGTATAATGTATGTTGTCAAATCAGGTATTATAAAATATTTTATCAAATATGTTTTTTTATGTATTTTTGTATAAAAACAATGTATAAGTTCCTTAGATATTTTTAGAAAAAATTTATGCATATATGTTAAATTATATATAAAATATAATAAACACTTTTATAGATTAAAAATATAACATAACTGATAAGATTTGTTAATGCAATTAAAATATTTGATTATTTATACTCAAAACATGTAACAAATTTTAATATAAATAAAATAATTACATAAATTGATGTTAATGTGTATAATAAAAAGGTTTGGCCCAACTAAATTTGATACTTTTTTTATTCTATCTTATTAAAAAATATTCAACAACTGTATTAGTTAAAGAATTAAATCATAATACTGTTGGTTTTAATATATAATCTTAAATTTATCTTATTTTATTAGGATTCGTTGTTTCTAAATTATACTAATCATATTGATTTATGTCAAGTAATCAATCAATGTTATAATATCTATTTAGTTAATTTATATAATACTTAATTTTAATTTTGAATTTTACTTAAAATTAAGCATCTATTGTTTTTAAACGTTCACATAGAAAACAAATATAATACGATAATTTTCATATCTATTTCATTTTCACTTATATACATCACCAGAAAAGGGCTTACCTAGATAAAGTGGCTAATGGAAAAGCCATGCACAGCTTTTGATGAAGTTCACACAATTCCTTGTACGTTCTCTGAATTATCATCGGCTGTGATGAATTCTCACGGTAGACTTTCAACAAATAAACATAATATTTGTCGGGATCATACCGTTTTTTATAACCCAGAACTTCAACGTCGACGATTTTACCATCCACATCTTTACTATATGAACAAACAAACAAATTATTTAAAAAAATATCAATATTGAACATTGTACTAACCTGTAGACTTTAGGAACGAACGAGAGAACGGAACAGTCGTCCGTCTCTGAGCTGAACTTGAGCTGGGCGATGTTGTGGAGAAAGAAGTTGACTTGCGTAAACCACGACTTGAGCGAACTCTGAATCATCCTAGCAAACTTGGCGGCCGCTTCCGCATTCGAAACTTCATCCTCGTTCCTCAACAACAGCGCCTCTTTCAAATACTGAACGGAATCGGCGGTCACGCCCGCAATTGCAGACGACGAAGCCATCTACAAAACCAAATTATTAACGAAGAAACGGGATACGGATGAATGGGCAATTACCATGGTGAACAGGCATATGAGAAGGTTGGCGTTGTTGCGAATGATGTTGAAGGCCTGGCAGCACAAATCCACAAAACGGTGGAACTTTTCGGTCGGTTTGTCACCCCCGTTGATCACATACGCCATGTCCGAGGTTAATACAAAAGGCACTCGATCCCTAACGAAATTATTTGTTTAATACATTAAACTATTTTAATCACACGACGTACCGCTTAAAATTCTTAAACATTTGTGCGTCCCCCAGGAACTTTCCGAAATCAATATGAAACAAGTGCCCCGAAGTTTTCAACATAATATTATCATTATGTCTATCACAGATACCCAATATATAAGTCGCCACACAGTAGCCAGCACACGAAGCTGCAAATCCAACAATTAACTTAACAGTGCAATTAGCGGCGACAACTCAAAAACTCACCGGTGAAATTTTGAACAGCCCTCTCGTATTCCAGCTCTGAAGGATTGTGCTTGCCCAACCACTCCGCAATCGGTTTGTCTTTGAACGAACCGGTTAAACCGTGCTCGGTCTGTATCTTCCTCAGCGTCTCCGCGTTGGTTACCATTTCAATCATTCCCTTCTTGTCCGACGTTGGCACACACTTGAACGTCACGATTTTCAAGTCCAGACCTTCGTTCAACCACAGCTTGTCCATCAGTCTAACCATTTGCAACGTCAGCATGTCCTGTTGCAGGTCGTCGCCCACTTTGTAAATAGCGGACATCATTGAGGTGTCCTTCATAATGAAATTGATTTTGAGCGGCAAAGTGTTGGAGGGAAAATAACTGCTGGTGTGCACGTCGATGCCGATTACTCGTAATGACGGTGATAGAGGTAAACTGGTTGGTTCATAGTTTAGAAACTCATTTATTGCTATAAGTTCAGTTGAGAGGCATTTCTTGGGTTGGTCTTTCGCTTGTTGAACAGCCAAAGCGGCGTTATCTAAATGCTACAATAATTCAAATTCAAACAATTACTTTAAATTACAAATGATAAACCTGAAAGTTACACTTTTTTGAGTACAACTGAACGTCTAATTGACCCATTTAGCTAAACAAGCATTTAAATTAAAGATAATTGAACGTAAAAGAATGTTCTTTAAGAAATTCAAAGTGGACATAACTTCGTCATTTCTTTTACTCCCAGCATGATGTGACTATTTTAAAACGACTTAACAAGTTAATAAAATCGCTGGGGTCTGAACTATTTGGAATAGTCTCAAAACAACCTAAATAAAAGTTGTAATATGTTGATTTATCTTTAATTTGAATGCTTGTTTAGTAGAATTTGACAATTAGATTTCGAATTATATCAAAATTGTCGGTACAACTCCGAAATTTTCGTGTTTATTAGTTATAGGAAAGTCTCAGTGGAATATGAATGCCAAAGTGGCTGTAAACTAATAATAATTTAACCTACTGTAACAAGTGCGTCTTGTCGGAAAAGTGTTTTTCTTAAAGCTTCGCCGCAAATCGCGATTAAGGATCGATACATCAGCCTCATCCTCCTCAAATATCGTATTTCTAAGTTCTCGTTTTGGTCCCAATTTTTATCATTCTGAAAAAAAGTTTTTGTCCACAACATGTTATAATAACAAATATATGTAATAACATACCAGTTGTCGCAGTTTGTGACTCAACAACCAAAACAAGCAGTGCGCAAATCGCGGTGAACGAAGCGAATACTCGAGAAGCATTTGAGCAAGACTCGAAGTGTCGTAAGTCTCAAATCTCAAGGCCACAACCAATTGAGGTAAATAGTCGATTAGTTCGTCTTCGGGAAATCCGCAGATTAATTTTACTGCCAGCTTTCGGACTTCCAAATCCGGATATCTGTTTATTAATATTGTTAGTACTTAAACTTGATCAGTTGTGCAGTTTTTACTCACGTGGGTAATAGTAACTCTAGTGCTTGTATCGGTTTTAGTGGCTTCCACAAGTTGACCATGGCGTGCAACTCCGACAAATCGGAATACGCCCAACTTCTGGCCGCCAATAATACTTTAGGTAAGGCTTCGGGATATGCGAATAAATAATTACGTTTCTCCCATAAAACCTACAAAAACTCGTTGAGTAACACAATAACCACAACTTAACTCAAAACATACTTCTCGGACAGTCGGAGGTATTTTATAAAGCATGTTCTTGCTGCACACATCCATCAGCACTTCCTGCGTTTGATTATCCAAGCTTTTAAAGTCACCGATCGTCAACGGGAACGTCGGCACGTGTTTGGGAAATTCGATGTTCGACGGCGACAAAATCTCGACGCCGATCATCGGACTTCCAGCCGGCGACGATTCAGACGCGGGCCCGTGATGCAAGAAGTTCGATTCGGCCGGCCATATCGACAGCAATATGTTACCGTTCCTGAATTTCCTGTCGACACCGAAAAATTGCACGGACGCCCAACCGATCTCCTCCTCCTGGAACTTCTCGACACCATTGTCGTTCGAATCCGATTCGTCCAATGTTCTGCCGTGAAGCACAATGACTAGTCTTGTTTCTCTCGCCAACGAGTTGATTTTTACTTCGTCGAACTGAAACCTGAAGAGAAATTTTAGTGTGGGAGATGATTAAGAATGTTTTTGGACGTACCAGCTGTCGACTACAATTCTGCCCGGCCAAAAATCCTGCTCTATTTTATATTTGTAGTCGTTCTGATAACATATTTTATGTATTGTTCTCGTTCCGTGACAGATTCGCACGTCTATGTTGTAGGAATGGTATTTCCATTTGACCGGAGGGCGGTAAATGGAGCAAACTCTTATCAAAACTGAATCCTGAACGTCTTGCACGTATAAAACTTCTGTAAATTAATATGTATTACAAACATGTGGAGGATTTCATCAATTAAAATAATCTGAATGAGCACGAATTTTTGGGTTTAGGCAAGGTGTTCTTCCTAAAGTGGTACCAAAAGGTACCCTGACGAATCTCGATTTTGAAAGTCATAAGAACCCGAGGAGGAGAAAAACGTAATCTAATACATTTTGTAGTATAACATGTGGCTGACAGACTAATGATTTGAATGAATATTCAAGCACCCCAGGGTTTTAGGACAACATTTTATTAATGAGCAGAATTTTACCTGATTTTGCTGGAGGTGTTTTTATTTCAAAATCTACTGAAAATGCCGACGAATACATTTCCACCAAATTCAAGACGGCCAATCTAATTTTGTTACACGTCCGTTTCACGTCTTCCTCCAAATTATTACTGGCCTAAAATAATACATTATAGACCCATGAAAATATTACAAAGACGCCAACACTTACCATAGAGTTGGAGCAAACTTTTTGTAATTCTTCCACACTGTCCATGATGTCCAAAGTATACAAATTGCCCATCAGATTCACAACACATTTCACAGACTGCGTAACTTTTTGTGGCTGCGTTAACGGCATGTCCATCGGACTAGTTTTGTTGGTTACTTTTTTCGCGGCTTCTTCCAACTTCTTCATTTCGCTTTCCAGCGTTTCGAGGAGAATTATCAGACTATCATAGTTTATGCATGGCTCCATGTCGCATGGAATTATATCGTGGAATTTGATGTGCTTATCTATTATATCATCTTGGGACTAAAATATAAAAAAAAACTGATTGACACGTTTATTAAATTAGGATTAGAAAGCTTACGGTTCGAGCAAATGGTTTTTCTTTCTTTCTATCTGGAATCAATATGAGGACGATATCTTCTTCCAATTTAATACAGTTATGCACATACTCATAATCTGATAATAAACTAGTAGGGACTAAATATTCATCGTATCCTTTCACCTTTAACGTATAATTGTCGTCTGAAGGTGCCTCCAAATTGCAAATAAGCTGCAGAGTTACGTGTTCAACACTTGTAGAAACTAAAACGACGTATTTAGAAAACAATCAATATCAGTGGTAAGTTAAATGTACCAGCACAGGTAAAATAAATGGGACTATCAAATTGGGCTCCATCAAAGTCTGGATGTACACAGAGTTTAACGCTCAAGTCTTCAGGACACCTGAGTTTAATCATGGGACTCACTATTAAACCAATGTTTCTGTTTACTTCATTATGTCGATAGTCGTCTAAAATGTAAGAATTTAAAAACTGGTATTATTTTATTATTGCAACGTACTTCTTAATTTGTACACCATTTCGTAAAATTCTTTTAAATCTGGATCTTTTATTTGCCATGCTTGATCGCCGCTTTTTCCGACCTTTTCTAATAGATTCAATTCTCCCTAAAACAGAAATAAAATTTGGCATGTTCAAATTGTAACAATTAATTTGATAATTTGTAATATTAATTTTTGCGACAATGTAATGTAAATATAAATAATACAACCTCAAGATAAATGTTCATATATAAAAACGAAACAATGTAGCGCAATGCAAAAAAAACGACAACCAATTCACTTATTCAATTTCTATTATTAACTAGTTAAATATAACTACACATAAAACAATCCGTAGATATCTGTAAATGTAAATCATATCGCAGACTTTTAAACAATTCCAACAAATTATAATACCTGCAATAAATGAATTTTTTTTCTGAGATGGAAATTTATGGCGATACACAAATTGGTGTAATCGTTCAATATCGGGTCCATCTGTCCTAAAAAATTATTACTCCCTGGCATCAATTCAATAACAAGCTCAAATGCAATTTACCTGCTTGGCATATCAGTGAGAGAAACATACACACTAAATTGTAAAATCAATTTAACAAACATAAAATTCTTTCTAAATATTTGTTCATGATATAGAAAGATAAGTGTAATATGTTACAATCTAATCTATCAAATTGTGTTAAGTTTATAAATTTAATTCTATTTTTAATTAAAAAACAATATTAAACACTGTAATAAAGTATAATTAGTTAAATGTAGTTATTAAAATTTTATTAAATATACCAGAATAGATTAAGCGTGTAATTTTAATATATTAAAACAGTATATACACGAACTGTTGTAATCACTTACAAAATATCTATCAACAAATCAAATAACAACATTTCTAATCAGTGTACACAATCAAACCTACCTTAAGATGATCAGAATTAGAGGACAGAAGACTGTGCACTTTTTCAGCCCTGGGTGGTAACGGTGGCGGAGGCGATTGCGGCGAATGTTCCGGCCTGTTGACCGTGGCATAGATTGACTCGATCAGACTGTTGTTGCTCGATCCCTGCTGAATGTAATCGTACGGATCGTAATCGCCATAGACGCTGTCGCAGACTGACGCACCATCATCCACTGAAACACCAAGAAGAAATTAAGTTAGATTGAACGTATATCTATTTTTAACCTGTATTCAAAATCGTTTGATAGAAACACTTGCAAAACAAATACATAGTAACAATTAAACAAAACGGTTGATAAGCCCTGCATTAAATTGCAATAAAGTGATAATAAAACGGCTCAATTCACCTTGACATTCGGGACTAGTTGCTCTGTGTGTGCTCGAACTTGATAGCGGATCAAACTCATCTAAAATGCTGACTCTGACCTGTCCAGTTGGTTGTAAAAAGTCAATCAGATTGTTTGACGTGTCTTTCACCCTTTTAGTTACAGGTGTGTACTTTGTTGTGTTCTTGGCTGGTAGAGGCGGTGGCTGAATCTGTTTGACCGGATTGTTGACGTAGGGTACGGGACTGGTGCGCACTGGTTGAAAAGTGTTAATTTGCGCAGGGGGTGTAGCCGGATAATGCTGCATCATGGGCATGTTCGGCGTCATGTTCAGCTTCGGTCTGGGCGACGGATTCATCGGGTCCCTCTTGATTCCGAACAACAACGGCGGTTCCAAGTGTCCCTGGTAAATGTTGTACGGACTTCTTGGTTGCGCCACTGTTGTCGAACTGTTGTAACTGTAAAATGAGCACGTGTAACGGGTATTTAAAAAGTCTGATAAGCCTGTTACATCTGTTGGTTGCAGAAATTGATGATCTCGTGGGTGGAAGTAGGCGGGCTGCTGAATGAGATAAGGTCTGGTCCAGAATCGAATGATGATGAACTTTGCTTTCTCTGGGAGGAGGGAGGCGGCGCCAGAAGTGATCCGGCGGGACTGCCAGTCGATCCGCCGCCTCCGGGTCGTGGTCGGCTCAATTGGAAGTCGTATTTCGCTTGCTGAGATTCGGTCTCCTTCATTGATGATGCCCTCACTACTGAAAGTTTTTTTTTGGTAAAATACAAACTTTATCATTTCTAAAACCTTTAAATATACATAATGATGCAGTGAGCACACTCAAAAGAAATTTACAACAATATTTGGAAACAGGTAAAAAATCATGGAAGAAGTCTCTATAAACCATGTTAATGAGGAACAAACATGTTTTGAAACTGGTATTCAACTAACTATAATTTAACAGAAAAAAACACAGTTACTCACATATCCCTCATTTATTATACATTTACTATTCTACTGTATTAAAAGTATGACATATTTAAAACTTTTAACTAAGAAACAAGGATAATGGTTTCATGCTCAGAAAATAAACATTGGGTAAAACTTTACAACCAACCTGTTGAGTTTTTAACTTTGACCTTGTCTGGTGTCATATTATGTTTTGACTCTTGTATAATTTTTTTCCTTCTAAATTGCTCTAAGGCAAGTGACTCCAAACTAAGAGCCTGGGCTCGCTCCAAATCTTCTTCATACTGTTTATCCAAGTTGGACATTTTGGAATGTGTGTTTAAATTTATTTATTTATGTGCTAGAACCTAAAAATTTCAAGGATTTTACTTGTTGTATTAGTTCCATAAAGTTATAATAACAATTATGTATGTTTAACAAACAAATAACATATTTAACGTTATGAGCAATAAAAATTACTGGATACCACTCACATATTATATTTGATTGTGCATGTATTAGTTAAACATAAATACAATTTACACTTAATATGACTGTAAAACGTAGTCAAAAAAACAGATGAAACTTTAAGTTACAATTCTAACCTTCACAAATTTCAACTCACAAAATACACAACTGTCAAATAGTAATAGAAATCACTCAATATCAGAACCACGTACGATAGACAACCATCCACAGGCTAGTTTTGGAAGATGAGTCGTTCTTGGAATCATAATATGAATCAAACACAACGCATGCGCAGATTAGATTATTATGGTTTAAGATATCATAGATTAGGCTTATCAACATTAGTCCTTTATATTAATCATAAACTGATTAACTGAACAGATAATCTTTATATTAATTCCCTGAATACAAACAATCACAAATTAAAATAATGAAATATAAATAAGGGTTGTTCTAGGTATTGTTATTTGTAAAAAATTCAAATTCAAAACTAAAATTACATATATACATTTATAGAAGAAATTATATTTATTATATTCAAAATATATATACCATATCCATAAAAAAGTGAACGTCAGGATTGTTTGACAATGTGACGTTTGGCAGAAACTATTTAAATCATGTCTGATGAAGAAGAATTTTACGATTCCTTAGAAGAGCTTGAAACTGATTTTAATGGAACAAACAAACCCACAAACGAATCCGCAGGTTTCGACGACTCGGAAACGATACCGTTCTACAACAGGGAAGCTGTCCGCAGCGAAGTATGTTTAGCGCCGAAAAAGAGCGTCACGCAAATGCAAAAGGAGAAACGAATTAAAAAACCCTTTCCGCCACCCAAAGAGAAAACGGTCAATCGAACGTATCACGAGATTTTTTTGAAAAGATGTTCGTTACAATCGCAGCTGACGAGAAACATTTCGGAGTCAGATTTGTCTAGCACTATTCAACTTCAGTCACCCATTTCGCCCAGTACCAGAAGGTGAGTTCTTAATGGTCTCGTTTCAATTAGTAAATGTCTGGTTTTAGTCAAGGATTTTACAATTCCGACACGGGAACTGCAGGAAGTAAATGCAGTTCGCCTAGAAATTCGCCTTTTATTATTGTTTCAGAAAGTTATTTAATGAATCCGGCTAAGAAGCTTGTAAATAAAGAACCTGAAACTAATCAAAAAGTAAGATATATGTGGATACACTTTTTATATAGAATTTTAATTGTTTCTTATTTTAGTTGTTGCTATTAAAGAAAAGAATTTCATATGGGAAAACTGTTAGTGATAAAAATAGGCTTTCCATCAAGGAAAAAAATATTCTTCCAAATTTGAAAACGGCATGATTATATCAAAATTTCTACGTACAAAACAATATATTCATTTATTTAGATTTTTATTAATATTACAAATATTATAAAATATACATATAATAAATTAATCGAACTATTGGTTTTTTATTAGTTAGTAGTTCAACCGCACGTGTCGCTCTGATTTCAATAAAATTTGTAGTTAATGATTTAATGTAACTTAGAAATAAAATGAAATTCACAAAATATAAGAAATAAAATAAATACTAAATAATTTCTATTTATCTAAAAAAATCATATGTCATTTGATTGTTTATTGTCATCGGGAAGAAGAAGATAATTATGTGACAAGTCGTGTACTTTGATATTATCAAAAACCGTATAATTAATTTGTTATAAATGAACATAAAGTAAAGTTAGAATGAGTGTGTTCTCGAAAGTAAAGGACTTTTTTGTGAGAAACAAAAACAAATTCATATTAGGGGGAGTTGTTACAATCGGCTCTTTGTATTTTCTTAAATATGCACAACAAAGGCTTAAGCAATGGCAAGAAAAGGAAGCATTGGAATTTCTGGAACGCAACAGAAAACAGAATCATTTTGAGAGCATAGATAGAACATGCAATCAAACAATATTAAACCTGTCGACCACATTAATTGATGTTATTTTCAAGAAAGTCAACACTGATGATGTTGTAGAAGCACTGAAGTCTAATCCAGAGAACAAGTTGGAACTGTGGAACACTCTTAAAGTAAAAACCTAAAAATTGATCTATATTTTTATTATAATAATTGATTTTCAGGTGTTGGTTTTTGTTAAACTTGCTTGTATTATTTATTCTCTTGTTATATTGGTGGTGACTCTAAGGATACAACTTAATATTGTTGGAGGATATTTATATAGAGAGCCTAATTCTATTACAACAGAAATACAGGAAAAATATTTGTCACTTTGTCAGACCTTTTTGAACAACACTATTAATACTTTGGTAGATTTAGTTGAAAAAGAGGTAAAAATCCATTATCACAAATCATGCTAAAATGTGCTAATTATTGTGTTTTAGGTTTCAAAAATTTTGAAAACATTTGAACTAAACAAGCAATTGAAACTGAGCGACCTGGAAGGAATATTTTGGACAATACAAACTTCAATAGCAGCACATGAACAAAATCCAATTGACAAATTACTAGAGTACATAATTCCAGGTGAAATTCCAAGGGCATCTGACTTATACAGCAATTTAATATCTGACACGGCTGATTTACTGGACTCTGATGAAGTGAAATCAATATCAACACATTGTTTGAACAGAGGCTTTGTGCTTTTGGGTGACCAGATGTCAGAGTTTTATCTTGGAAATGATCCTAAAATTAAAGATGTTACTAACATTGATCCAAACACTCAATTTCAAAATCCTTTTGATGCCAAAAAGCCTTTGGCAAAACTTTTGCCTATTTTGAATGGACTTTTATTGAAACAGTCCTTTCCACATAATTTAGTGCAACAGTTGTTGTCCAATGAAAAACTTAAAGTATTAGGAGCTAATGTCTATGAGAGTTTATTGTAAGACTTATTTTTATATGTACATGTAAATACATCTTTTAAAATAATAAATTGTTTTATTATAACATAAGATTTCAAGAAGAAATTTAATTATTGTTTCGAAGAGTTTCTATGTGTCATTTATGCCGTCTATTTTAATTTAATGTTACCAAAAAGTCAGTTTTAGTTTTAAAAATAGATTAATTTATTCAACTATAAAATCAATTATGATAAAAAAATTAATGTTATTAAGTTTTCCATTCATTCATGAAAATTCAACAATGATGATTTTTTATTCCACGTTAAGAATTTTTATCATTTGGTTCAAAGATTTTCAAAATTTGAGAATTGTCAGTATTTGTTTATATTTCTACAGCATACACAGAAATCAAAATTCAATTTACGTACAGTATGTTTAAGAAAAAACAGTAGTCATTTGAACAACTTTTTGTTTATTTTTTGACCGTATGACCATATACCGTATCAAAAATGATGAGCGTGTCTACTCGCATATTGAGACGGAACATCAATACCCCTTTGTAAACAAAAAGGAAAGATATACATGCAATTATGTGGGCGGGCCGAACTGACTGGAGGGGATCATTTGGGTTTGCTGCGTTTAGCATGCGGTTCGTCCCCGCAGACGTTGTTTTTAGTATATTTTATTTAATTTTTGGGATACATTTTTATTTTGAAAAAAGTAGTTTATTTTTAGAATACTTATTTTTGTTTTTGATATACCCTCAAAAAATATTTCAATTTACAGATTGAAAATTATACAAAGTTACGGAATTTAAATGGAGCATCCGAAGAACTCGAACTACATCCCTACGCATACGGAGAGTTACTAAATGCATTCGCAAAGATTAATTTACATTGTGCGCCGGCGCGCACCAGCACGGCGCATTGCCTCTAAGAGTAGGGATTCTTACTACCGGGCAAAACTTTTCTCTCTTTGTCGTGCATCCATCTCTTACAACATCCAGACACGAAGAGCATTTTTCGTACGGTATATTATTAGTAATTACGTGAAATTCACAGATTTGTTTTCACTCTGTTCTTCAGTGGGGGTTTGAGTAAGGGATTGACAGTTGCACACAATCGTTCTGCGGTTGGCAGCACTGTTTACATGTGGGCATGACATTTCTGTTGTCATTTTATTTTTCACGTATATTTATACAAAAAACAAGCGTTCCAATCTGTTTTTGTGCAATGAATCTTGTGCGAGTCGAGTCTGATGTGTGCTAGTTATTAATTCCATGTTTGGTTATTGTATTTCATCCAATTACACCTAAGGTGAGCATTCGTAAAATGTGCCATTCCCTCGAATCGCAATTAAATGCGTTAATCGTAAGTAATTGATATTCACGTATGCAAACAATAAACAAATTATATGTTGCACGTTTACAACTTTCTTGGACATTTGTCTTTATTAAAATTGATATATTAGGGAATAGTTGCTCAAGATGGCGGACTTAACATAAATATACAATTTTTGTTGACTTAAACTATGCACAAACTTATATTTAGCATCGTGATCAAATGATTTGAAACGGTTGTTGAATAATAACTATTTGAGGATAAGCCAAAGTCACATAATTAATTTACAGTTAAGTAATATTCGCCACATGCATTTTGAAATTATTTTAATCACAAATACAGTATTATGCGTCTTATTATGGTACAGGGCATCAATTTTAGTACAACTTTATCTCTGTTATCCAGTGGAAAAATATTTGTACTAAGTCTACTCTTGAAATCTATAAAATCGACGTTTTATTGGAACACTTGAATCAATTACTAGCAGCTATTTTTGTAAGATGTGAACATGTGTCAACATTCAATTGTGTTTAGAAATGCAAAAAGATGATATGAAAGTTAAAAATTTTTGTTGGATTTAGTTACTTTTACAAAATATTTAAATTAAATGAAAGTACAGGTGTTTCTGTGTCAATATGATTTCTATTACAATATAATCAAAATTAGCTTATAAAAACAAAGAAACTTCTGTTTATTGTCTTGTAATGTTTGCTGAGTTTAGTAATTTCTTATTTGCATTTATTATTAATTGTGTAAAATGTTTGTATATTTTAGTATAATGTTAAAAAGTTACAAAAATATAATAAGATTAATTTATCCAGTTTGTAGAGATATAAAAATAGATTAAACCAGTTTTTTGAGTTTGTTTACCAAATCTTGATTCGCATTGTTTACGACCTTCAAAAATAAATAATGCAAAAAATATCCAGATAAATTTATCAGTCTGCCCCCTTTCATAATGCCGCATTTGATAACATAAATTAAGAAGAATAGTTTGGTAATTAACAATTAAAAAAATTACATAACTACAATAAAAATACATCGAAACAATTAAGAGGTCAAAGCGTGAAATAAACATTTTGCATCTCGTCGAAATTGGTCTTGACTTGAACGATAAAAAGGCCGATACGTAATTTGATTCGACACTGACTAGTCCCAACTAGTCGGTACGAATTCAGCGGCATACAATACAGTAATTGAGTCGTCGGTCTAGTTTTCAATTTGCCTCAATTGAGTCGAGCCGTCTTGGAATTGTTTGTGCGCCTTATACATGTATTAATCAAAGTTAATGTGTTTTATAAACTGTATTGTAAGTAATGCAACGGAATTGCTACAGTAACGTAATAAATTGTGTGTTATTTGTTGTTTAACGGTGGTGTGAACGTTTCAAAGGTGACATGCATGATATTTTTCCAGTTGGAATCTAAATATTTGTTGTATGAAACAATACAAACTAAAGTAAACATGTTAAAAATAATTTACCCGTATTTCAAAACCAGATTACTGCAAATTTAAATTCTATTTATATGTAACTTGTGAACAAAATGTTGAAATAAATATAACGTTCCAAAATTTATTGGCAGAAAATATTTGAAATAGTATTTTAATATACTATGAGGTATTCAACTTAAATTAAAAACCTTTACAATGTTCAATTAAACACACAAACACAATAATTTTCAGAAATGTGAAAGGACCTCCCAATAAGCCGACATGGACACCAGCAGCAACTCCAGCATAGAAAAATGCTCGTGCGACAAGGCGGAGCAGACCTTCGAGAGCGACAGCAGCTCCTCCGACTCGCCCAACACGAAGGAGAAAAAGAGCAAGATCCCCTTCTTCAATTTCCATCGCGGTCGCTCCTTGCACTTCACGAAACGGACGAAAAAATCGACGTCGCCCGTGGCCGGTTCGAGTAAAACGTCCGGCACGACGATTAAAAAATCGCCCAAGTGGAAGATCAGGATAAATTGCGCGAAGAAAGAGCCCAAAGTGGCGTACAACCATTCGAACGAGAACTGCTGCACGTGCACGTGCTACAAACGAACGGAGGAGACGACGCAGGACCCGCCGGGCTGCGCCAGTGCCGAGGTGCAGACTGTAGAGGCGCCCAACGTGGTGGACGAGGGCGGTGTTAACTGTGGCCTCATCAACGAGGATGCCGACGTCGTCGTTGTCGAACCGCAGGTCATGCAGGCGGACGACGACGTCGTCATTTACGGCACTGCCGCCTCTAACATCGTCATCAACGCCCCCTTCGCCGATATGCATTGGTAATTTTTCTTATTAATATATAAGAATTTGTTAAATCTCAGAAATTGTCAATATTTCAATTTATATAAATCCTGTTTATCTGAGTCACCTTAACTTGTTTGCCATAGCCTTATATAGAATATAATATTATCTACTTAGAGTGTCATAAAACAGGTTACTTTCATTCAAAAATCCCTGAAGAGGGAGATATATCTCTATCTGTGTAATGATAAATTTTATTGTGTGTTGGATTGAACTAAAACTAAACGTAGTGCACCATCCTATATATTTATTTATATTATTTCAGGCTTCGAACGGCCCACGAAGACTGCGACGAGGCGGCCCGACTGGCTCGCGCTCAGGAGATAGAGCAGGGCGTGGAGGCGCCAGCTAACTTCAGGCCGGTGCGTCGCGTCCAGCTACTTTGTTCGGACGTGCCGACGCCCGCCGAATCGACCACGCCGAGCGGCCCGAATAACACTGGCGGCTCCCAAAGCGGTGCACAGACGCAGACCACCAACGCCGCCCAGAACAGTGGATTACGCAGGTTGCAACTGGTGTGTCCGCCCGACCTGAGCGTAGAATCGTTGCGGGCGCTCTTCCAGGACCACGTCACTCTCAGATCGTGCCCTCTGGACAGCATTACCGGTTGTCACACCCAAGTGGATTTCATTCATTGTCTGGTGCCGGACATGCTTAACATTACCAACTGCAGCTTCTATTGGGGTGAGTCATATTAAATTGAAACACGTATTTGGAAGGTACATTGTTTGATTTTTTAGGTAAAATGGATCGATACGAGGCTGAGAAGCTGTTGGACGGCAAACCAGAGGGCACTTTCCTTTTGCGGGACTCAGCCCAGGAAGAGTTCCTCTTCAGCGTTTCGTTCCGGAAGTACGGTAGATCTTTGCACGCTCGAATAGAACAGTGGAACCATAAATTCAGTTTCGACTGTCACGATCCAGGTGTCTATACCTCAAACACAGTATGTGGCCTTATTGAACATTACAAAGATCCTAGTAGTTGTATGTTCTTCGAACCGATGTTGACGTCGCCGTTGCATCGGAATTTCGTATTCAGCCTTCAGCACCTGTCAAGGGCTGTGATAGTTAGCAGGTTGACCTATGATAACATCAACCTGCTGCAGTTGCCCAAGACACTTAAAACTTACTTGAAAGAGTACCACTACAGACAGAAAGTCAGGGTTGAGAGGTTTGATGACGATGTTCAGTGGCTGGAGGTGAGGAACATGCCGCCTTGATTTCGTTCAGTTACGCGTTACTATTTGCAGCTACCAAATAATTGTTTTGATGTTTGAAATTTTTTATAATTTTATTTAAGAATCTGACATTGAATATGTGGCAATAAGTTTCGGCGCTTCCTGTTCAATACAGCGATTGTGTTTAGGGTTTGATATGTTGGATGTTGTGTGGCTGTGTATTTTGAATGAGCCTTCTTATTGATTGAATCGACGTTGTTTTCTACACGGTGCCAAATTGTTCGTCATTTGAAATGTTTTAAAAAAAGTGTGATTTAAAATTATGGAATGTATGTATATAAAGAATTAGTATTATCTTTTATAAATATTATTCATTTGTTGTTTAAGTATTAAAATTTGAGTTTTATTATTAAATGAATAAAATATGAATAGTACTTGAATGGTGTTTCATGTTTCACTAGGGGGAAATAGGTACAATATAGTTTACATGACAGTGATTATTCACTCTAAATTAAATATTAAGATTATTATAAAGAAATTGTTGTATTTTACTTATGAATAAACTAGACTAATTTTACTCTGGACTGTTACTTAACAAGTTTTAATTAAACAGTTTCAGATACGTTAATTAAATTGACTATGTTTTAAAGTCTACTTATGGAGCAGTGTGACTTATCTAGTGATTAGAAATCGTTTTTACTTAGGCCAATGTTGATGTTTATTCAATTTTTAAGTAATTAGGTGGAATTAAAAACTGAAATATGAAACATCATTGCAGCAGCGAGTTGAAAACTTATGCTGCTTTATATAGGCGATATTGTAATATTTAATGTAACATATTGTAACTTTAAAAAAGTATTAAAATGTTTATTTTATTCCTCTGTTTTATTTACTCCCTTTATTATTTATACACTTGTTGTCTAGATTACACTTGGTAAATTTAAACTGCTTAACAAACGGTGAAAGCATTATCCGATAAGTTTCCCGGATAAAATTACGCAATATTTATTAAAGCAATGTTTTGTTCTTAATTTGTTGCCACACGAGTATTAAAAAACCGGCCAGTCCAGTCAAGCATAGAAAAATATTAGCGTGTTTTTTAGACCTCAACTATTGAATTAATCAGCATGATAATAAGTATTAGCCGGACTCTATATTTGTTATATTTGTTTACAGGCTATGTAATACAACAATCGCGAGATTTGCAATCGAAAATAAAAACAAAGTTGTTCATTATGTAAGGTGTTAAATTTAAAATAAAATGAATTTGTGGGATTTCAGTAGAGTTACATAAATAATATTTTTTATTAGCAAAAAGTGTAAGCAAAAGCATTTAATGACTAAATATATAATAATTATGTATTTTATACAAATAGTAGCAAATTATCAAAATTTAGTAAAAATATGAGCTGTATTACTTGATTTGAATTCCATTATACATAATGTTTATTGTTTTCTCTGTTATTATGTACTCATTATGTAGTTGGTTGATTTATACTTATAGCAACTTTTTACTTTTTAGTAATTTTCAATAATTATTTAATTAATAGGTCTTAGTAAAACTGTAGTTTTAAGAAAAATTATAATTCAGCCCAACAAAGTCGAAGAAAATTAAGTGGAGGTTGCTAAGAGTTTAAAACTAAATAAGTCCGACGTTTTCTCTATTAATAAAAAAATAAGTGAGACAGGGTAAATGGTTAGGAAAATCTTGCTTTCTACCACGAATGTGAAGGCTTGATTTCGAATTGTTCTGGACCACAGATTCACTGTGAAATAGAGTGATGGTTTAATTTGGGTATAGGAATGCTTCTCTGTTTCTGGCGTAGGCCTCCATCGTACAGTTCATATATATTTCAAATACAAATCCAAAATTGTGACGGAGTGCTTAAAAGATCAAACCATGAAGGTATGCCAGGAAGACGCAATCTTCACATTTGAACCCTCACACATAAAAGTGATACAAATTTAAATAAATTCTAAATATAGGCATGTCATATATTCTAAAATTGATCGAGTCTATATATCGGAGATGCTGATGATGTTATAGAGCAAAAAAGATATTATATAAAATGTTAAATTTAAGGGACTTCATTTAGTCAAATTCCTTTCAAAATTAAAGTTGCTATATTTATGTCCAACTAAACAATTAATGACATTTTAAAGAATAAGAAATTAAATAAATTTTAGAAGAGTATAAAACAACATTAATAAATTAATATTACATTAATAGTTTATATTAAGTGAAATAGTTATGGCCATAACATTTAACATTTGAATATATAATGATAACCACTACTGTAATCTGCATTCTATTATTAGAGATGCAAGCAAGAAATATTTGATGGTAAAATATATAATAAATTACGTATTTTAGAAATTCTATTCAAATTCTCATTCGTCACCTTCGTTTTAGAATGACTAGTTTCAAGCTGGTCATCTGTACAACAAAGTGAGTGGAATTTTGGCTATAATTACCAGACGACAATAACCAATATCAGGGTCAATTGAGACAGACAATCAAATTCGATTGCAAAACGATTATTGTAAAATGACCTATTATATTAGACCGACAACAAAAACACATTCAAGCAAATTCAATTTGTAACTTTGAAATGCAAATCTTACAAACGAATCTTATAAAGAATAAATGTATTTTAGGTTGACTCAGTGGACCACACGGAGATTCACTTGCATTGTTATTGATGTAACTGCATTTCGAGAGTCATTGGCCTCAGTAACACCACGGGGTGCGCAATCAACGTTTAAATTAAAACAAACTGGGATATATTTTACACCGCAAGAGATTTCGGTTAAATAAATGGAACGAAAAAAGTACAATTAAAATGAGAAGTTTCATTTAAGAGATTCAAGAAGGGCTATAAATTAGTGCTTTAGAATTAATAAGCAATAATGAGGCAATAAATTAAATAAAGTAATCATTAATCAAAATTATAAATACCCACTTCTCATTTTTAATTATACAAATCAATAATCAATTTATAAATATTTTTATATTTAAATCGGGTTTCTACCTAAACTTTCTCATTCACTGGTCGTGATGTAACAATGAACTGTCCTGGGTCAAAACATACATACACGTTTTACAAACCACAACATTTCAGGAAACGTATTTATAATAATGTATGTAATTTGAAAATCAATTTCCCTTCTCATATGCCAGATTATCTGAAGTCATTATGCCCTCTTGATTATGTAGAAATTTGTCAGGTCTATTAACTTTCTACCTTTGTGCGTACTATTCTGTAGAATTTTTTAACAAACCAAAAATTGAAATGTTCAACAACAAAAATTGGCATCCAAAAGAATACAACGCAGTTCGTGACTCCTCAATTTTGCAGTGCAAGTGCGTTCGAATAAATTGCAAATACGAGTTTTGTTTTTTACATTTTTTAAGTGAAGTACGTGCTAAAATCTGGTTCTGTAATCCGAAGATATCAGGACGTTGAACTCGACAAAAGTCTTATTTATATGCAAAAACTGGATACTATAGACCTTTGTGTTTTTCTTAAAAAATTTTAATTGAATACATTCATTAAATATTAGTACCTAGCAACTTCAATGTCATCTGCTACTTTATTAGGTGGAAATAGTTAGGTTTATGCCTGAGTGAATCATTGAGAATTTGCTTCAAATACTAAGAATAACAAAGTATCGTTGTAACGACACTATAAAGTCTAGTATGGCAATTCATTCATCATCCAGGACAAATAACTGTTGAAGATAATTGCGAAAAACATTGTAATGTATTTATTGACTACGGCCTACCCATATTTTACCTACGAAAACGCGTGGGAGTTTTAATCGTTTGGCAAACGAAAATCTGTTATGAAACCGCAAAAATGACATTGAGGGTCAAGAAACTACACAATTTATTGCAATTATTGAAATATCTTTGATGTTTCATTATGATTACAAGAATATTTCAGGAAATTTTAGAAATACTGATTCACTGATTAAATATCCATATTAATTCAAAAATATTGCCAGATTCTTTCATTAATTTGAATTGCTGAATAAATTCATTAAAAATTTTAAAAATTCTGGTTGCGCCACGGTTCTAGTGAGTAGTAAGTAATAAATACAGATGGGAGGCCGGGTGTTCAAATAGTGGAGGCCATGTCTCAGAAATTTCTAAACAAAGAAATATAAAAAAGAATTATTAATAAAAGAGGACCAAAAATACTGTCAAAGAAGTTCTTTATTAATTATCTAGAGAACATGTTTCATATTTTTTATTAAAATTTTGTATTATAAAATAATGTGGTATTAAACATGTAAAAAGATAAAACTCGATAATTTCAATTTATCTTATCGAAAACGCTAATTGTAATTGAAAAAGAAGGAATTTTCTTTGGCCTCTCTTCAAATTTTAAGAAAATTTTGTATCCGGTGACTAATTTGAATTTTTTTAAAAGTTTGAACTGAATGTGTTTTAAACAGCATTTTGAAAATTATATGGTGGGCATTTTCACTTTTTCAGATCAAGCAATTTACTGTCCTTAACAGCATATCTACTCAGTGTAGAATATGTAAACATTATTTGATTAACTTAATTCAAAAGATATATCAACACAGATTATGATTGATTTTTATCTAATTAGTATATTTTAGAAAGAACTAAGAAATATTATTTAATTATAGTAAACTAACAGATTATATCCAAATATATTCCACTAATTTTAACAGACCTGAGTAAAATTCAGTTTCTAGTATCTCCGTAGAATTATTGCCACTTCAATTAGTTTAGACACAGTAGTGGTCATTATTTCAGAAACTTTTTAAAATGTTAAATATTATGGCCATAACTGATTTATTTAATGTGAACTGTTTAAATAATATTAATTTATTAGTGTTGCTTTATACTCTATTCTAAGAATTAGTATTTTCTCATTTTAAAAAGTCTTAAAGCAAGTAAGCAACTTTAATTTACAAGGAATTTTTATTTACCAAACGAGTAACGATTAATTTAACATTACTACTTTGTGTAATATGTTTTTTTCTTTATAATTTCAGCACATTACAGAGGCATAGACTCGACTTATTATGACATACCTATGTTCCTCCTACCTTCTTGAATTGCAGTGAAGAATTTCTTCAAATTTGTGTTATTTCTATGTCGAATTTAGTTATCAAAGTTATCCGTCATGTTTTCTGTGGGAGTGGTATCTGAAGATCAGTCAAGGCAGAACATTGATGGTTTGATCTTTTAACCAATTTTTCACAATTTTGTATTTGTATTTGGAATTGTTATCGTACACATTGTTTTACGCCATCGTTTCTTCAATAAGTAGAAGGAAATTGTTGTTTAATATATCTCGGTACGTAAATCTGTCCATGCCTGCTTCTATACGATGAAGATGCCCTACATCAGAAGTCCCTGTTCCTCAGTGGATGTAATAAAAGTTTTGTATAGTCCTGTAGGGCATATAACATGAGCAAAATCGAACCTTCACATTCTTAGTAGAAAGCAGGGTTTGCTTTACATGTCTTTAGTCAAACAAACCGTCATCCACTAACCTTCCCACAGACCTTAAATTAAATTTCAGCAAGTCTAATTTTTTTCACGTTGACTTTAATTTGAATTAACAAAAAAAATTGATTGTTTTTTGACATTCAAATTATTCATTTATCGATTATTTCAAGTTTTTCAACTCTGATATTTTTCATAGTTCTGCTTATCTAATATTTTTATGAATTCAGAATGTGACTGACTTATTTAACTATTAACTCTTAGCAATATTTACTGCTTTATTTCGTTCTTGGTAAGGCTAATTTATATTTTTTCTTACAGTACATGATACAGTTTATATTTATAGTTTAAGTAAAAATTTACTATAATTTTGTCCATTATAACGTGGTAACACGTTAATTGTTGCTAATAAAAAAAATAATAATAAATGAGAGAATAAAATTAAACTCGACTGCTGTTGAGTGGACTCAACAATAAATAAAATATCTCAAGATTGATTCATTGAAAATTTGTAAATCTGGAATCAAAAGAGAAAGAAGAGAAGAGAGTTTTTTCTGTATTTTATAGAATTTTTATATCAGTCGTTAAAGAGATTAAATGTTCACACATACTAAATAAGTTAGTAACAGTGGCATCTTAATATTTTTTTTATTAGCAGGTATATAAAAAATTTGTAAAATATGTATTGCAATTTATTTATCTGTAGATATTCTATAAAATATTTTGTGGCACGTATAATTATATTTTATTTATTGTTGAGTCCACTCAGCAGCAGTCGACTTTAATTTTATTCTCTCATTTATTATTATTTTTTTTATTATCAACAATTAACGTGTTACCACGTTATAATTTTAAGAAATATAGTAAAATATAGTTAATAAAAAATATGGAAAACAAATAATCAATTATCTTAAATGTACCTTTGGTACCATTAGACCTCCTAGTTTAGAAACTACCCACTCGATTATTAATTTCTCATTCACCGTCAAAACTACCAACAAGCTACCTAATAATGGACTACCGGTTTATCAGGTTTATCCCACTAAAATCTTAGATTACCTCGTGGTTGAATAGAAATTAGTGATAATAACTCAAGTACCAGCGCCGAAGGGTACAATGGTTCACGTTACTCCTGAATCTTCGCTTAGCAGGGAAAAACATCAAAAAAAGAGTCGCCTACCTCCACTGCTTCGCCACTCGGTGTAAAATTTTGTTTTACCTTAGAATGTCAACAATTATTTTCAAAGATGACAATTTGTATTGTAATTTCTATTAGAAAATTTAACATTTTTAAGAAAAATTAAGTATCATGTGTGTGAAAGTAAGTTAGATAATTCTGGTACCATTTACTTTTACTTAATTAAATAAATTATGAACCTAATTACATTTAACGTGCGACAATTCTTTTCCAACCATTAAGCCCAGCACCATTTAACACTTTAAACTATGCTTTATTAATGATATTCAGCCGGTATTAACACATTTTATATTGCAATACAAATTGTTATAACGCTTAAAATACCATTGAACTCAATAGGTATTAGATAGGTAAATGTGCGCTATGTATAAAGATCTTAATCGACAAACAAATATGAATTCTTGCCTAACGCCAACTAACACGTGAAATGTGCTTTGACTTTCTATTTTAATTACAAAAACAATTAGTGGAAAATATTTTCATTGTTTTCTGTAAAAAAATTTAAAATATTTTAATTATAACAAAATTTTAATGGAAGTTTAAATATTTAAGAATCAAATGATTTTGTGAAATCAATTTATTTATTAAATTTGTGAAACGGGTAATAAATTGCCGGGCGCATCCTCCATTTATTTAAATATTTTGCTGGTTGCTCAACGTTAATGAATTATGCAGAATTTTAAACAAACAAAATAGATTTCGTGTTTATTTTTATTTGTATCATCTTTAAAATCTTGATATATACAGAAATAAGTCACGTTGGAATTGTGGATTAGACACGACACTTTCACTTTTGCTCGCTATCTGTATAACTAATATTGCCATTTGTTATATATATTGTTATATAATTATATTAAAAATTAAAAACACATTAAAAAACATGTGTTAAAATTTGAACTACACACTTATCTTTGACATTAATACACAATTTCTTGTATTAGCTTTGCGAATTAACATTGTCCAGAATTAAGTAGTGTGGGATTATTTCGTTCTTAAAACGTAACATTGTTATGGGAATTCTTTTGACCAAATGTTATACGTGTGGCAATTTGGTGACTTAATTAATTTAAAATATTTTTGCGCAAATTCTTAGATATTCGGATTTCACAGTTTGAATCATTTCCGCTTTAAACTGTGACATTTAGAAATTACAACTCCGTGATTTTGTAAAACAAACATGATTACTTTAAAACTTGACCTTCCTCGATTGTTGATCTCCCATATGATTTAGAAATGGACAAAAGTGTGGGTACGTTATCGACAACAAGAGCAAGCTGAGCATTCCAACAAAAAACCGAATGTCTTTAGTATCGCAAGTATTTTCGAGGACACACAGAACAAAATAAAAGTTGGATATTTAATTAGGGCGCACCCAATATAGTGGTACCACATAACGTTTTCATACTGTAAAACCTAAGACGGTAGAATTCCCGTCGACGCAGTCAGGCCTCAAATAGTGTATCGTCCACAACAATGCTCAAGGAATTAGACCATTGCAGCTTGAATAATTTTAAGTCGTACCGAGATCTAAGACAATGGGCTCTACGAGGGACGTTCGATGAGTCGTTGGTGGTCGCAGTTGTCGCTCTTACCTAACAGTATTGTTGCATACATTACGCCACTGGTATACGTGGCGTACCTCTGCTTTCATTTCTTGAAGGTGACTACGAAATAGTTGTTTTACGACAGGGTCATCGAGTTCTGCCCGTTAATGTTGTTTCCTTTCAGTTTCAACCGCAACTTCAGACACAACACTTGGTCGCTAATCAAAACAGTGCTTCACACACTCGCCGTGCAAATGTTTGATACAAATGATTGACTATTATGTGAAATTTAATAAAACATGTTCAAATTAGTGTTGCATTGTACCGTGCTGGTGATATGTGTTCAATTTTGTCGAGGTAATTGCATTTATGATATTTTTTTTTTTAAATTTAATTCAGTTGCGTAAGTGGTTCATAATTTAAATTCTTTTGGAAGGAACGTGTTGCATGAAAAGTGCAAAAGTAAAAGTGGACGTGCCCCTTGACAACTGCCCCCAAGACAAATAAGAACTCATTGCATGTCTAGGCCAGATTATCAAGTGTTTAAATGTCAATAAATATTTCGCAACTTAAAATATCATCGGAGGTGCGTCAGAGAATTACTGATATGGTGTTTATTGGCATTTCATGAAAATTTTACTTGATTATTTGGGTGGAATTTATAATCATATTTGATATTTTGTTGTTATTAAAAATTGAGCCTTTCCTAAGGCTAATAATTATTATTGCCTCGTCTTAAAGTATTGTTAATATTTTTATTTTTATATTTGATAAACATTTTCATGAAGAAATTATTCTAACCATATAATTCTTCTTTATTAAAATCTTGACAGTACTAAAATGTTACAAAAAATAGAGGATATGAAGAAACATTTCTTTTTAATTGTTTATTGCTTTTACTTAACAGGTTGGTAGTGAAATTAATAAATACTCGACATAGCACACTTGTATGATTTCTAATCCGAAAAGGAAAAACGGTTTAGAGAATAGTAAAATCTGTGTTTATGAGAGTGATCCATATTCGTTCATAAATGTGGTACTTCCTGTTTCCCCTAAACTTTTTTTTTAATTAAAAGAGTTTTTAAACATACCCTAACTTATTTTGATAAAAATTAATTTAAAAATACTCAAAAGTTATTTTCTAAATTTGGTTGAAACTATTTTTAAAACTATTTTAAATATTTCTAAAATTTTTAGAAAACTATATACAGCTTGGAAAATATTAAATCCTTAAATTAGTTATTGTTTTAATATGTCAACAATTGGAAAATAGTTAAGTTGATGGTAAAATTTATGTTTATGAGAGTCATCCACATTCTTTCATAAACGTGGTACTTCCTGTTTCCCTTGAAGTTTTTTTTTAATTAAAAGAGTTTTTAAACATAACCTAACTTAATTTGATAAAAATTAATTTAAAAATATTCAAAATTTATTTTCCAAATTTGGTTGAAACTATTTTTAAAACTATTTTCAATTTTTTTAAATATTTAAAAAACTATATACAGCTTGGAAAATATTAAATCTTTAAAATAGTTATTGTTTTAATGTGTCAACAATTGGAAAATAGTTAAATGAATGTTTATGAGAGTCACCCATATTTTTCCATAAATGTGGTACTTCCTGTTTCCCCCATATTTTTTTAATTAAAAAGTCTTTAAACATAATCTAACTTTCTTTGATAAAAATTAATTAAAAAATATTCCAAAATTATTTTTTAAATTTGGTTGAAACTATTTTTAAAACTAATGGTAAAATCTATGTTTATGAGAGTGATTCTTTCATAAATGTGATACAGTCCATATATTTTTTAATTAAAAAAATATTTAAACAACCTAATTTAATTTGATAAAAATTAACGTAATTAAAAAATATTCAAAAATTATTTTTTAAATTTAGTGAAATTATTTTTAAAATTTTTCTGAAATTCTTAGAAAACTATATACAGTTATGAAAATAACTTAAATTAATTATTGTTTTAATGTGTCAACAATTGGAAAATAGTTAAGTGAATGGTAAAATCTATGTTTGTGAGAGTTTTCCATATTCTTTCATAAATATAGTACCTGTTCCCCTATTTTTTTAATTAAAGACGTCTTTAAACAAATATTTTTTTAAATTTTGTTAAAATTATTTTTAAAATAATTTTACATTTTTCTAAAGTTTTTAGAAAACTATAGACAGTTTTTAAAATAGTATATCCTTAAATTAATTCTGGTTTTAATTTGTCAACAATTGGAAAATAGTTAAGAGAATGCTAAATTTGTGTTTATGAGAGTGATCTATATCCTTTCATAAATGTGGCACTTCCTGTTTCCTTTATTTTTTTTTAATTAAAAGTGTTTTTAAACATAACCTAACTTGATTTGATAAAAATTAAATAAAAATATTCAAGAATTATTTTTTAAATTTTATTGAAACTATTTTTAAAACTATCACATTTTTTAAAAGTATTTAGAAAACTAAAGACAATTTTGAAAATAGTATATTCTTTAATTAATTATTGTTTTAATGTGTCAACAATTAGAAAATAGTTAAGAGAATGGTAAAATCTGTGTTTTATGGGAGTTATTCATATTCTTTCATAAATGTAGCACTTCCTGTTCCCACTATTTTGATAAAAATTAATTAAAATCCAAAATGTATTGAAAACTATAAACAGCCTTGAAAATAATATGCCATTTAATTATCGTTTTAATGAACAATTAGAAAATGGTATTTAATATAAATTGTTAAAATGTCAAATTCAAATGTTACTTAAAAAGTTCAGTCAAGTGATTTATTCATACCTCTTTTATAATCATTTTGAATATTGCATAAAAAATTAGTTGCAGAATAGATAATTCAACAAGTTCTAAAAATTATGGTCTTAAGATAAGTTGTATAAGTCATTACATAACTAGAGAATGTTATACACACATTAGTATGTAAAATAAATTGGTCTACTTAAAAAGTGTGATTAAGCTCTAATGAATAACATTAGTCTGAATCTGTGCTTAAAATAAACGTAACTGACAATAAAATGCAGGAATTTTTTTTGACTTGCATCTTTCCGACTCGGATTCACTTGAATTTATTCATCACGTTCCCCGAAAAGCCAAAAGGCGTCGGTCATCGCACTCGGGCTTATCGCCCCGCAATCTGTACCTTAAGTATATTCGAATGTTCCCAACCGAAGACCTTGGAAGGTACCATATGCAAAAGTGTATCCGGATTATTTATCTCAAACATTTGGAACCACAGCGTCCACTGAGTCATCGTAATTAATTTTAGAACTCGTTTGGGTGTGGGGATATGTTTTACCAATGTCTCATTATCTGACCTTTTGCAAAAAAGGTGCCTACCTGTGTTTGAATTGTTTTTAGCACGTTCTTCTTCAAGAAATTTGAAGTGCTTCCACAAACGATTTAGCAACGTAAAGGAAACACCGCTGACCTCCTCTCTTAGATATTATCAATATCAATTACTGGATTTTGCAATTGCTAAACATTTTCACAAACAGAAGAATGTTATGAAGATCTTGAACTAATTTTACTTAATTTTTTTTTACGTATTGTGTTGCCTTAAAGAGAAATTTGAAGGCATTTATTATTGATTATTCTAAAGATGACAATAAATCCTCAGGTTGTAATATGGTGTAGAGTATTAATGATATTTTATGGCCTATTCATTGTTCCATGCCTGTTAAGAAATAACATAACACTATTCAACTTTCCCATTTTTATTAATAAGCCAGTTTCCTTGTATTTATAATGTTAATGTAGGTAAAATGTAAACGGTTAAATGTCAGTGCATAGAAATTGTTTTTATTGCGATGGAAGGCAACGTTTTATGTGTCTCATATTAAATTAGAAACTAATTTATTATACGAGTTTGTGTACTAATAATGACGAAATTACAATGCAATTTATGAATATTAAAGAAACTATGTTTGTGAAACACAAGTTATTTGATATGGTTTTATTGATTTGTGTAATTATGTATTTGAAGATTCTCCTCAGAGTGATTTAGAAGACTAAAAGTGAAACGATAAGCTCTTTGTTGTTGGTGCAGGGATTAATGATAGAAATCCACACAAAACAAAGTGTTGACATAAATGTGATAAATTAACACATCTAGAAAATATAATAAATGAATAAACAAGATATCTGAATAAAATTTAAATAAGTGAAAGTAACATTTTAGAGATTGTTTACTAATTAATTTTTTACCCGTGCTTGATTGATTTTTTTAAAGGTATCTGTAACCAAATGCCTTTGGCTTAATATCAAATTTATAATGTCACAGTTTTAAAATAATTGGTTGTCATATAAGGTCGCGTCGAGTTTCCGCTCGATTTTTTCATTAATCGTGTTCTTTGTTCTGTTTTAATTTGTGACTTGTGTTCCAATCGACTTTGTTATTTTCGACGTAATTGGAGTTGGTGATCCCGTTAAGTGTTTGTCCCAGAAAAATCTTAATCGTAGGTTGAAAATGCCCACTCTTTGTGCATGTACAGTTTTAAATTGATCAAAATTCAGACATGATCTAATGTTTTACTGCAATAAACATAAAAAACTGTATTTCCATATTTTTATTTTGTTTTTTGAAACGCCATATTTATAATACTTGATATTCAGACCGTTATGAGCGTCGAGATTTCTTGGAACCCCGGTGCAAATTTATGCACCTGCATTAAAATAAGTTTGAGGATTTATTGCACGGCGTTAATAAAAATGTAAACCCCATATGGTAACTTTGAAGTTGAAAAATTGAAGGTACCGTTATTGAGGGCAAGGAACTTGTACATTTTTTCTTTTGCAAATCGGAGTCTGAATTACCTTTGAATGGAACCACTGAAGTCTATTTTTAAAAGTGTGTATCATTCGTCATACACTCACGCATAATGTGGTTAGATGTTGAAACAGCAATAGAAATAATCGCTGACAAAGGCTTGTAAAGCATCATTCATAACAATCAAAGGGGGGAAAATGACTCAAAAGAATACATGGCGATGAAGAAGACAACGAGGAATACTACATTGATTCAATTAACATACCTTAACTCCAGACTCTCAGTTTAAATCAGTGATTTCTTTAGTGACAACGAAAAGTGTCATCAACAATACTGTTATTCCTCACTTTGTTAAACCAAGGGGTGTTTTGGAGTCTGCTGAAACATGTCAAGAGGAAACCACCGACAACTGGGTGGTATCGTGATCCATACAAACTAGCAAAAGTGTTTCTGAGGTCAGATTTGGTGAGACAAACAAATTCTCGATTATTAAGAGGAAACCATTGTTGAAAATATTGAAACCACAAAAGACAAATCTAAATCTTCTACTGAAAGTTTTTTAGACAAATTAGATAGAGTGCAGTCAGACATTTCCAGCAAATTGTTGTCTGTTAATTTTAAAGATACAAAAACAGTATTACTGCTATTCGAGAGAATGAAAGGGAGAATAACCACGGTGAGGAGGATGAAGTAGAAACAACAACTAGTAAGAGTGTTGAAAATAGTTTCAAGTGTCCAACGATCAGGCCAACAATAACAACAACTACAAAAGCCGCTGTTAAAACTACACATTTCACTCTTAAACCCAAACCAAGCAGGAGGAAACCTGTCAGTGAGGAGCAGTATCGGAAAGCATTGCGTGCCTCCACCACAACAGTGAGAACCACCACAACAACCATCAACCCCACCAAATTTGGGAACCTGTTCAAAAACAGTCAGGATGACATCAGTGCCTTTTTGCCTCCTGGTTATAAATTAAGCTCTACTACTACTCCCAGTACTACCACAACTACTGAAACTCCCAAAATAGTTAACAAACTGGAGAGTTTATTCAAGGATACTCAACCTGATATTAATGCTTTCTTGCCGCCGGGTTAAAAATTAAAACCTTCCAGTAGTACCACTGAAGCTACTACGTCTACTACTACTAAAATTAGTAAATTAGAAAATTTGTTTAAGGATTCTCTACCTGATGATATTAGAGTATTCTTGCCGCCAGGCTTTAAATTGTCATTGACAACTGAAGCCACCACAACCAAAAAGACAATTAAACTCAAAAACCAAAGACAAATCCAAATCTTCTACTGAAAGTCTTTTAGACAAATTAAATATGTAGTCAGATCTTGCCATCAGATTATTGTTTGCTGATTTTATGGACATTAAAAACAACATTATTGTTATTTGGGAGAATAATGCATTAAAATAAGTTTTAAGATTTAATGCACGATTTTACTAAAAATGTTAATGGTAAACATGGTAAACTGAGAAATTAAAAGGTGCCGTTATCTGGAGCAAGGAACTTTTAAGATTTTTTCTTTTGCAAATCACAATCTGAAGTACCCTTGAATGGAACTACCGAAATCTTCTATTTTTAGAAGTGTGCATCATCCGCCATACACTCACGCATAATATTGGCTCGATGTTGTAACAGCAGCCAATGTCATTGAAAGGCATCCCGTTGTTTTTCATAAAATTTACGTTTACTCATCAAAATAACATTATTGGTGCATGTACGACATTGTTTCTTAATGGGCTGTTACACTTTTGAAACCTTGGAACAGGAAACGGCCTGCTGATTGGGAAATCATGGGAAATATTTAAAGACATTCTTTTGCTTCCCTTTTTGTTAACCTTGTTGTAACATCTTTCCGACAATCTGTGGTACTTACTGATCAAATGTAATAACGGGAATGGTAGGGGTAAGGGAACTGGCTAAAATGAATATTAATTAGAATTTTTAATTAACTTTAGTTAGTTAAATTCAGATAGTTACATAGAAAACGACCTGATGATTGAGAAATCAGGGAAAACATTTAAGGACATTCTTTTGGTTCCTTTTTGGTAACCTTGTGCAACTATAATTTATTGTAACATCATTCAACTATGGCCAGAAATCTACTACTTACGACTTAAATCTTATGGTGGAGGTGCGGGAACTATTAATATATTATATATATATATATATATATATATATATATATATATATAAATTAGTATTTTCAATGTAAATCGGTAGATTCAAGTTAGTTAATTTCGGGAAATTACACAGGAAACGACCTAATGATTGGAAAATCATGAAAGATATTTAAAGACATTATTTCGCTTCTTTTTTGTTGACCTTGTGCAATTATAATTAGTTGTAACATCTTTCCCACAATCTGTGACCAGCAGTATGGTACTTACGGATCAAATGTAATGATTGGAATGGTCGAGGTGCAGGAACTGGCTAAACTGAATATTAATTAGTATTTTCAATGAACTTAACATGTAAATCGGTAGATTCAAAGTTAGTTAACTTCGGGGAAAGTGTATACTTATGCAAAGTTTAGTAATCCTAAGGTCATATCGATTTCGTTTGGTAAAATTAGCATAGGTGCAAAGATTCCCATGTACGAAACAATATGAAGATCTTGAACTCATTTCTAATTCATATCTCATCAAATCTTCTACGCATTTATGGATGTAATCGTTTATTTACGGAATACCATGAATAATTCCATCTGGCACGCTCACTTTCAGTGACTTTCAACCACTGCATGTTCAATTATGACAATTCAAAGTGCACAATGATGTGCTAATACCAAGTGTAAATGACTAGACACAAAAATCAAATGGAAAGTGACGGTTTTTTTCCCTTTTGATCAAATGGTACCGTTATTGCAGTACCTTTCAACAATGCTGTTTTGATTAACGTCACTTTGGTATCTATGTAATTTGTGTGATTGTCTGCATAGCGAGAATTATTGAATTATGTTGAGGATTGCGTGAACGCCGCCACAATAGACGAATTCCCATCTGAAAGATTATATTTATGAACGGCCATTTAGTAATGTCCACTTGGAGCAACCTCGTTGCCTTGAAATTCTATTGTTTTCTACAACATTAACCGATACGGCATTTTCAACATTATTTTTTATGTAGGGACCTAATTGTATGCCGTTGGAACAATACTAATTAATGGAATCGTGTGCAATATTACAATAATTGTGAGATTTAACGTTTTGAAATTGGAATTATTAAATTAATAAAAATGTTTTATAAGAAAATCATACGTTTTAAAAGAATGTGTTTCGCCATTGTTTCGGAAATTCAAATGTGTACTTTCGAACAAAAACATAACAAAAGATTTTATAAACACTTCACTGCTCATATTTTCCGCACTATTTGTCTTAGTTCCAGATAATGGTTCACGCCTATCATAAACCAATTTATATTAAACAATTCATGCGAGTTTTAACTGTTAAAAGGGAAATTTCACTGCAGAAAAACTACACTTTCTTACGCTCTATAAAAAAATTGGTATTCTGTGCACAAAGTTAACGATCTAAACTTTCTATGCAGCAAAAAACTAAAGTATTATTAATTTAAAATAACATCTACGTTAAACATTTTGACTAAACAAATTTATTAATATTTCAGGTCAAGATTTCGATTCTTCCAGCCCTGAAGACTACGAATACTACGATGACCAAGACAATAGTGATCTACACACCTACGTGCCCTCGTATTTAAACACACCGGATTTACAGACGTCCGACATACCTCAAAACTTACAAGAAAATTTACCTCAGTACAATTACAAAAATTTAAATTATAACAATTTGTATACGAACATTCCCACAACTCACCGTCCAAATTATACAAATTTATTTATTAATAAGCTTAATTTTAGTAGAGAGACTCTTTTGAATGAACCCGAAAAGACTGCACCTTCGGTGAGTTTGGATGACTCCAAGGAGGTGGATGATAAACTATTTGAAGAGTTAATCGCCGACAAAGAGCTGCAAAACATCATCCACAACAATCAAAGGAGGGAAAATGACTCCAAAGAATACAGTGATGAAGAAGAAGAGGATGAGGAAGACTACATTGATTCGACCACCCTCACACCAGACCCCCAGTTTAAATCGGTGATTTCTGTAGTGACGACGAAAAGTGTTATCAATAATACGGTTATTCCTCAGTTTGTTACTCCAAGTGGTGTTTTGGAGCCTATTGAAACGTCCCAAGAGGACACCACTGACAACTGGGTGGTACTGGGATCCATACAAACTAGTAAAAGTGTTTCTGAGGCCAGATTTGGTGAGACAAACAACGAAACTCTTGATTATTCCGAAGAGGAAACCACGACTGAAGATATTGAAACCACTATACCCCCAATCACAAAAGACAAATCCAAATCTTCTACTGAAAGTCTTTTAGACAAATTAGATAGAGTGCAGTCAGACCTTTCCAGCAGATTGTTGTCTGCTGATTTTAAAGATATCAAAAACAACATTACTATTATTCGAGAGAATGAAGGGGAGAATAATCACGGTGAGGTGGATGAAGTAGAAACAACAACTAGTAAGAGTGTTGAAAATAGTTTCAAGTTTCCAACGATTAGACCTACAACAACTACTACAAAAGCCACTGTTAAAACTACACATTTCACTCTTAAACCTAAACCAACTAGGAGGAAACCTGTCAGTGAGGAGCAGTATCGGAAAGCATTGCGTGCCTCCACCACAACAGTGAGGACCACCACAACAACCATCAACCCCACCAAATTTGAGAACCTGTTCAAAAACAGTCAAGATGACATCAGTGCCTTTTTGCCACCTGGTTATAAGTTAAGCTCTACTACTCCCAGTACTACCACTACTACTGAAACTCCTAAAATAGTTAACAAACTGGAGAGTTTATTCAAGGATACTCAACCTGATGATATTAGTGCTTTCTTGCCGCCAGGTTATAAATTGAAACCTTCCAGTAGTACCACTGAAGCTACATCTACTACTACTAAAATTAGTAAATTAGAAAATTTGTTTAAGGACTCTCAACCTGATGATATTAGCGCATTTTTGCCGCCAGGCTTTAAATTGTCGTCGACGACTGAAGCCACCACAACCAAAAAGACAATCAAACCTAAAAATCAACTCGAAAATTTGTTTAAAGACAGTCAACCTGATGACATAAGTGCATTTTTGCCACCCGGCTTTAAACTTATAACCGAACTGTCAACCAGTTCTTCCAGTACTACGGTTAAACCTAAAGACAAGTTGGAAAGTTTGTTTAAGGAGGCAAAAACAGACGACCTTAGTGCTTTGTTACCGCCAGGTTATAAGTTGAAACCATCTACAACAACCACCACGGAAAAATCTAAAGTACAGCTCCTCCTCGAGCAGTCGCAACCCGATGATATCAGTGCCTTGCTACCGCCTGGTTATAAGAAACCTTCGGCAAGCGCCCCGAAGAAGGATTCCAAGGAGGACATATTTAAGAACGCCAAAACCGACGACATAAGTGCTTTCCTTCCGCCAGGCTACAAACTCAGGTCGTACTCATCAACGACAACCGAACCGACAGCGCCGACGGAACCTTCCAGCACCACTGCCAGCTCCAGTACTGCCGCCTCAAGTGCCGGCGGTGCGAAACCGGTGAAAATAGTGTTCCCGACCAGACCAGGAAAGAAGAACTCCCGCACGACGACGACCAGTCGCAGCAATGCCAATTCCGAGTCCCGCAGCGTGACACCGCCCACCATCCACATAGGTTGGCCCTCAAGGTAGTTCAGTTTTTTCCGTTTGGTTTTATTTGGTTTTTTATCGCTAACCCAGATTGTCGTAATTGCGTTCGCGCACAGAAATCTAATTGGGCTTTTAATTTATGCGTGACTGACATTTGTTTCGCGTCGAACTTAATTATTGATTCGAAACGTGTGTGCTTTAATTGGGTGGTAACAATAAAGGCATTGCTATAGAAATAATTGTGCCGTTGCAAAATTGCACTCCGTTTGCGGACTTTGCTGATTTCGAACTGGCAAAAGTAGAAACGTTTAAGTGGGGTTATAATAGATGGATTATGCCTTTTTTTATTTGCTCCAAGCCAAGTTGTAATAATATTCTTCTTCGTGACAACACAATGATCATTATTATCTGGTTAAATACCATGCAGAAAATTCACTTGCAACGATTGCATTCTAGTTCATTGAAATTCAGACACTCCTAGAAAATGCACGAATAATTAACTGTACATGGTGTTTTTCAATGTTACGGATTCCGTTGTTGAATTGATAAACAATGCATAAAGTAATATTTGTACGGTACTCGCATAGTTGTGATCTAACAAAATTAATAAAACATGGAAACAAGAAAAACATAACTGATAATTATAAGAGTTATGTAAATAGCTGAGCACATGCATATTAAAATTACCGTGGAAAATGGGACAATGTCAAAATTAGTTACGAATTCCGTGCGTTGAATTGACCACAATACGTAATGTGACATTTTACGGTACTTGCTCGATAGAAATTAGCATGAATTATAAATGAAAATATTTTTATAGGGCGACCACAGAATTCACAGGTTGGCCGACACCTTCGACGACCCCGATTTCGATAGAAAAACTTCTGGAGTCGGCTAAAATCGCCACCAGCAGTACGACTGAGGTGGACATTTTGACAACCTCGACGACAACCACCACGACAACCACAACTACGACCACACAGAGGCCCACGACTCCAGGAATATGCGAAAACAACTGTGATTTGGCCAGCACTATTAAACTGGTCGGTGGTGCCAAGTGGGTACCGGAACTTCTAGACAGGAACACCAATGAATGGCAAATTTTGTCTAACGAAGTGCAAAGTCAAGTAAGTTCATTACGTTTAAAAAATGAGTCCAACACATTATTGTTTGTCGTTTTAGTTGGAAGACGTTTACAAAAAGTCGTACCAGCTAAGTACTTGGTTCAAAAAAGTGAGGATAGATGGATTTAGGTGAGACGAATTAAATAATCTTCACCAGTAAAGGTCAAAACAACTTATAAAAACTAGTATTGTTTGTAATTGTTTCCTTATTTAAAAAATTAATTTGTTTCTCCAACAATATATGAATTTAATGATGAACGTTTTTCAGCAAAGGAAGCGTTCTAGTTGATTATGTCATAGAACTGAACAACGTCGACAAAAAAATCAACACTGCAGAAATAAAACAGTTATTCCATGACGCCCTTGTACAATACTCGAGAAGTGGCAAATCAATAGACTCCGAGCACCTGGATAATCTAACATTGGGCAAGTTCGTCCTGGATCCCAAATACACAGATTTCGTCGGTGAGTCGAAACGCTAATCGATTACAAAATTCAGA
This sequence comes from Aethina tumida, assembly GCF_024364675.1. NCBI lineage: Eukaryota > Metazoa > Arthropoda > Insecta > Coleoptera > Nitidulidae > Aethina > Aethina tumida. The sequence continues at coordinate 11,931,164 of NC_065437.1, read as the reverse complement.
CTAATTGCTGTAAAATTACGCTTTATTAGCGGTTGATATTTAAAAGATTATGTGGTTTGTAATTAATTTTAAATACGAGAGTCAATGGCGATGTCGCAAGTGTTGGCGCAATTCTTTTTATGTTTATATTTACCATTTTTCTTGTGTAAATTGTAAGTAATGAGATTATAATTAGTTGTGAAATAGTGTTTTCTGCAAAGCTTTTATGAATAATATTTAAATTATTGACAGTAGTAATCAACATAAAGTTAAAAATTATATATGGTTTTTATTTACGATTATTACACAGCACATAAATGTTTTATTTTATCTTGTGCCTACTCGTTTGTCTAATTGCAAACAAGTCCGCCACACACGACCAAAAAGCTAACTTTACAGCTCATCAAATTTTACACAACACCTACCAGCATCAATTTTTTTTAACAATTTAATGTTTGTCCAAATTAGTTATTCCAAGCCAACCAGAAATACACCTAGATAACAAAGAAGACCAACTGGCTTTGCCACAATGGACCATCGCTGCCATAGTTATTGGTCTTGCTTCTCTTCTGTTCATCATTATTTTTGGAGCAACTGTTGTAAGTGTATCGAATATTATTAAAACTGATCATGGTGTTAACTTACTTTTTGCATCCTCAGCTCGTAAACAGAGAGAAGAACTCAAAGAAAAAGGTGGGCACGCCGCTGAGTCAGGACATGTTAAATGAATTGGACAAAAACCATATGGGTGGTTTAGAAAATTACCCTGTGAATGAAAGTATGTATGATATGGAATGGATTGATGATAGGGATCTTCCCAGGAAGGTAATGATGGCCACTAATACCAAATCATTATTTAATAACCATTGATATATTTTAGGAATCGATGAGAGGACCGAGTGGTTTTGACAGTTGGAGATCAGAATGGAACGGTCATTACTTTAACGCATATTACGGAAAGAATAATATGCAGATGTATGACGGCGGAATGCCGCATTCTAATAGTCATTTTTGATATTATTTATGTACGTAATTTAATCTAGTTTCGTAATAATTACGCTGTATAAATGAAATTATAATTAAGTGTTTTGAAATTAAGTTATTTCAAAAAAAGAGTAAATTTTTAATAAAAAATTCTTTTACATTGTTTCATTTTTTACTCATTTTACGCGGTACACATTTCCTTATGGATAAACTACCTAAATATACAAACTTGCGGCATTTACATTCGGGCGTTTCAACGTAGACACAAACTTGAGGGATGCCGTATGTGGTTCTGTAACTGTTCAGTTTTCTTTTGTGCTCCTCCAACTCCTTTCTCTTGGACACGTCGTCCAACCACTTGGCGAAGGCCTCCTCGTTCTCCTGGGTCCTCTGCTCCCTGATTCTGTTCAAGTAGCTTCTTCTGTAACATCGCCTAATCTTGTGGTACTTCTTCAGGGCCTTTCTTTGTTCCAATTGTTTGTACGTCAGTCCGTACTCCGACCTTAATCCGTTGTAGTTTGGCAAATTGGAAGCGGATTTTTCGGTGCAACACTTCTTCTCGTGCAGTTTCAGTGGAGGACATTGGGGCGTTTCGTTGCGAATATGTAACTTTTGAATTCGTTTTGAAAGATCACATTCGATTTTATCTATGCAATGGCTACTACATTTTATATTATTTTGTAATTTTTCTCTAGATTTGGTTTGGACCGTTCTCTTTTTAGTTTTCTTTTTAATGTCTTGTTTGCTTGCTTCTTCACTTGTTGGTTTATTAAACAAGTCATTATCTTTAAGTATAATATGGGCGGTGTTCGTAGAAGTGGTGTTGGTGTTCTCTACAGTCAGATCATCAATGTCTTCTTTTATATCTTCCTCAACAGTTTCCTCCTCTACTTCCTCAATATCAGAAAATATCTCAGTTGGGTCCTCATTGGTCACAGTAGTGAAACTATTAAAAATTATATTTTCCTCCGTTTGTATTTCAATGTGGTCACTTTCAATACTGTTGATATCATCATCAGTTAGTTCTGATTCGAAGGTTACTAAACTGTCTTTAAATTGTACTCTTAAAGTTTTGCAAGTTTCGATGTTTGTGTTCAGTAAAGCTTCGTTTGCCTGTTGAATTTTCTCAACTATATTATATGGCGAATGCGCAGGTTGAAGAACTAAAAAAGTTTGTAGTTGCTTCGATTTATGAATCTATAAATTAACTACTTACAATATGAGCCGTAATCTTCCTCGCTTTCAGTAGGCGTATTCTCATTTTCCATGGCTTCAAAACTGAAATCTTTGATTGTTGTTTATCAACATGTTGCCAAAGAAACCGATTAGGTGCGCATGTATATTGTACATAATTTTCTATTATGTATATATTTTTGTACTTGCTTAAAATAGTGTAGTCGCTTTTAACGTGTAGTTTTATCGATTATCACATAACTTAATTGCTTTGTTATGAATGTAGCAAGTAAGTTTGTACGTGACATACAGGAGTTGAGGCGAAAACTGTTTCTGGGCATTATTATTGATCACACAAAGTGTTTTCAGTGTTCATTGGGGAAAATTCAAATAGATACTCATGTTTATTTGTTTATTTAAATTTAAAGTAATATAAATACAAAATAATTGCACAATTCTACCTAATAAATAATTTAAAAAAAGAATATTCCACAATGTAATACATGTATTTATTACAGTGTGGAATAAACATGGTATAAATAAAATGCATTGGATGAATTTACAATAATATGTTACGATCTCAAAATAAATTATTTATTCGACATGTAACTAAATTTTTATATATCGCAAGTTTAAATCAATTTCATCTTCTCACGTCTTGCTTTCATATAATACATAGTTACATTTCAAAATCAAGTATATAAATCTAAAGCTATTTACAAGTTATTATTTTTGTTTAAATAATTTGGCAAATCAACTAAAACATCCAATCATTTATGGCAATAACCTAGGATTGAATCTTCCCATGTGTAGTATAAGTCCTGTTGGATTGTGTCGGACCATGTACAAGAAAGGCCTGTCGAATCTCAACCTTGGAACATCCGGAATCCTTGCTTGTCTCGGCCGTAGAGGCAAAGGAAGAGATAAGTAACGGGGATCGTGCAAAGGATCGTGGAACGCCCTCTGATAGTCTCTCGGTTCCTCCAGAAAATCAGTTTGGTCATTGAAATCAAGATATCTCGCACTTCGGGCACTTGATGGAGTCGCCGGATAAATTTCCGAATGATGGGTGTCACCAATCCTTTCCTCTCCGCAGGTTGCGAAATTATTAATTTGAATCATTTCCGAGAAGTGCAGCTCGTGAGCGACTCCATTTAAACCTCTCAAATCAGCCTTAAGTGGATTGAACAAGTCTTTGAGTCCCATCTTTTGTAGTGCTCTGGTAGCATTCACTACCGACCTGTGAGAGAATCTGGGAATTTGTATCTCCAGTCCTGGACGAGGGATCAAGGCTCTGAGTAATCTGGACCAGGCACCCTTCTTGAAGGAACTTTCAACCAAACGTTTCTCTAATCTGGCTAGACCGTCACCTGGTGCGGCAATTCCTTGTTGACCAGGAATTACAAAAATGGTGCTGACGACTTGATCCTTGGTACCTAAAGCAACGGCGGTTGCATCTAAACTTGGTTCGTAACCAGCTAAGAAACCAGATTTGTAAACCACAGCTGGAATGGGAATCAGTCTTCTTTGTCTGATAGATGGGAGGACTACGAAGTGGATTTCCCCATCTCTACCTTCGGTGGAGGCTTGAGAACAATCAGTCTGGAATTAAAGAATAAGTTATTAACTTGTATAAGTTAAGGTGATTAAAATATTTACCTGGAAAACATTGACACTGACTCCAGCAAGTGGGGATCGAACCACAATACTGCTGTCCTTTAAAAACTCACTGATTTTGCCATCAGAGTGTTTCTTTACCAATAGATTTGTTCTTCTTCTTATAACATCTCCAATATCCTTGAAACTGACTTCTTCCACATGTCCATCGTAAAACTGTTTCGCCCTTTCTTTGTAAAAACCTAACAGCTGACCCTTACTCCTATCACTGTACAATTCTCTAACAATCGCAGAAACCGATACTCCAGAATCGGGAGTGGTTTGTATGGATTCGCTAATGTTTTTGAAAATCAAATGAGGATTGAACGTGACCATATCGTCAAGTTTAAGAATCTCGTTCATTTCTCCAGAAGTAGCACCACGAGCTCCCAAAAACACCATGGCCAACATGGAAGAGGCGGCAAACGGTGATACCACGACGCTTCTTGCAGTGCTTATACCACTGGTTACCGACCTCCAAAAGCCAAAAGCTAATTCGTTGCACAGTTGTGCGAATTGGAAAATATCCGTGTCCAGTTGTGAAGTACTGTCCTCTAAACCAAATCCTTGCAACGGTTTTGGCACCAAATCGACGGGAGTTGGAGGATCGATTATTGTAACAATTGGATGACTTGCAGTGCTGGTTTTGTTGAATTCAGATTCTGAATGTGGTGCAATTGTTGGAACCAATGTCCAAGATTGTTTGTTGATGTCTTCATTTTTAGTGTTGGAATCTATGTTCGTACTAGCTAGTAAATCTGTTGACGGTTGGTTGTTTGTACTTGTTTCTGTTAACAGTTCAGCTTCAGTCGTGAATTTAAGTGTAGAAATGGGGGAACTGGTAAATTCATCCATTATCACTGTAGTCGATTCTGTAACATCTTGAGGAATGACGACAGGAGTTTTATTTCTTATTGCGCTATTTTCATTTATAGTAATTTCAATCATTGGTTTGATTTCAGCGAAAGTCGTAGTCTCGATTGGTTCTTCCCTGGCTGTAGTTGTTGTTTCAACATCCACAGCAACAGTGGTTGGTTCCTCGTCTTGAATTCTCTCAGAATTGGCCAAAGTAGTAGTTTGAATTGTTTCAGCAGCAGTAACAATTTCAGGAGTAGTAACTTCAATGTTTCCTATTGACATGTTACTAGCATTTTCTACATATACGACATTTTGAGTAGTTTCTTCAGATGTTTCCGTAATCAACTCCGTTGTTGTTATTTCATTTTCAGCTTCAGTTTGTACTTTATCAGAGTATGAAGTTGCCTCGGTTTTCAATATTTCATTTTGAATTTTGTTTTGGGTTGTGTTCTTCAATTCTTCATTTAAGAATTCTTCTTCCTGACTTAAATCACTTTTGGCTGGTTTTTTATCACTACTAATAATTGTAATATTAATGATGTGTGGTACATAATCATCAACAGTTTCATTTGTAACATTTTTGGACAATTCGTTGTTCACATTTGTTGTAGTTGCTTCGGCCAAGTCAACTTCAGTATATCTAGTTGTAGTAGTCTCCAAAATTGTAGTAGTTTGAGGAGTTTCAGTTGTCTTCAAATCAAACGTCATTGTAGCTTCATCTGTTTTACGATTAATAAAAGTGGAAGTCTTTATATTAGTTGTTGTATAAGCTTCAGTTGTCATTGATCCTTCAACAGTTGTATATCTTGGATCTTCTCCTCCATAAATCTGTGACAGAAGCGAACCAACAGAGTCGCTAAGAATGTTAGTATTATCAGCAGTGATGTCACTTAAAATGTTGCTTTGAGTGGTTGTTTCTTCGTTGCTTTCGTAAGTTTCCATCAGGTTTGAAGCTATAGTTGCAGCCTCCATTTGAATGTCAGACATATTCTTTTGACCTGAATTGTCCAGCATTGATTGAATGATTACATTTTGTTTCTCATTGGAGACAGAATCTTCAATTTGTCCAACAGCTTGGGATATAAGTTGTTCGATGCTGGAAATAAGATTTTTATCAGTTGATGGTTGTTTGGTGGGATCACCAAGATTGATTACTACAGTATTAGTGCTTGGAGTAGCTTCTTCGGTCACTTCATCACTGTTGGTGGTTTCAAATCTATCATCTTCAACGTATGGTTCTTGTACTGTTGTAGGTTTTTCTGACAGTTCCGTGTTTATTTCGTAGATATTAGTAGAAGTTAACAATAATTTATCTAGTATTCCAGTGGTTGGAATATCGTCTTGTTTTGTTACTGGCAGTGAAGCAGTTGTGTAGTAGATCACAGGACCGGTGGTATCACTCATTTCAGTTGTGCTCTTAGTAAAGTTTCTCTTAGGAGTTACATATTCACTGGCCAATGTGCTTAAATCATCATCAAGGATGGATTGTGGATTATCTTGTAGCAACTGATTAATTAAAGGTGTTGCTTCCCCTTTGAACTCAGTTGTGGTGGGATAATCGCTATTGCTGGACACTAAAGTATACGTGGTGAATTCAGGTGTTGTCTCCTGTTCCGGCGTGCTTATTTTAATAGCCGGCAATTTTGTTGTTAATGCAGCTAGTGTGGACATTGTGGGTGATGACGATGAAATTTGTTGATCACTGTTCATATGCAACAATTCTGTCAGTGTTGGAAGCGAGTTTTGGAGAATTTCTGTGTTTATAGGTGCTTCAGTTGTTGGCAATTCGGTTGTTGTAGGGCGAGGACGCATGGTGGTACTCGCGGGCATTCTTGTTACCACGTAGGCAGGGGTTGTTTTCATATTAAACACAGGAAGTCTTGTTGAAGTTATTTTTGGCAGTTCTGACGAGGAGGTCATGTATATAAACGTTGTGGGCGAGGAACTAGTTGGAGCAGGTTGTTTTGTGGTAGTAGTAGTTGTTGAACTTGCAACTTTAGTTGCCATCGGAAGTCTGGTCGTAGAGGTTGTTATAACTGGAAGTCTCGTTGAAGAAGAAGCCATAACTGAATGTTTTGTTGAGGAAGAGGTTGCAATTGGGAGTCTCGTTGAAGTCGATTGTTCTAAAATTGGCTTACTGGATGAAACGTGATAAATCGGCCTAGAATTTTCTTTGGTCAATTCTATGACCGGGTACTTTTCGTTGTTAATGAAACCTGGACTTCTTTCGGTGGTAGATTTAGAGTGGGAATATATTTCTACGTTAATTGGTGACTTGCTACTAGAAATATGAGGAGTAGATACAAGTTCAGGTCTAAATGTAACAAACTTATTGGTACTTGAAGCACCTTGTGTCGTAGGAATCTCACTGGGAGTGATTTTGGAAACGTCAGCAGCAGGTGTAGACCTGGGAGTTGTGTATGACGTAGACAAAGGCCTTGGAGTTGTTGCTTTTGCAGAAGTATAAACCATATTGTTAATAACCGTAGTACTGTGGAAAGCCGGAGAAGTTGCAGGGTTAGTTGTGAACTTAGTGGGGGCGGAAACTTTAGCTGGCGGTTGCGTAGGTTCAATCATAATTGTGTCGGGTGTGACATGAGTAATGGGCTTTTCAGGTTTGATATCTTCACCGGAGTTTCCGAAAATCGCCGGAAGAATCATACTCCAAGAACTGGAAACGTCGGGAGTGTCAAACAGAGGTTTGGTGTCTATCGTGTCCTTGTGGACCTCCATTTCTTCCTTGAGTACGTTCTGCACGTTGTTGACGATGTCGTTGACTCTTTTTTCCGGGTTGTACGCCTCCATGGATAGGGGATCGAAGCTGAAACCGTCCGTGTCGCCCGTCGCAACGATTCCTTGGATCTCGTCAAGGGTCATCAGTCTTTTGACCAGGTCACCGCTGTCGTCGAAGGTGTAGAATTCGTATCTGTCGGGGTTCAGTAGGTTTATCGGACTGGCCAGGTCGGAGGCTGCGTTTGGTTTGGAAACAGGTTTGCCTGCGGCATCGCTGAATATCGCTTTGGATCCGTTTCCGGTGTCCATTATTACTGAGACCGACGTTACGACACTAGAAAGAAAAAAAATTAATTAGTACAGTGGGCTATATTTGTGTATTATCTTGAGTGATCCATCAATTAAGAGCAGTCACGCCTAGAAAAGTGTTTTGTATAAAACATTACCATCATAAATCGGGTTACCAGTTAAACACGCACTAGACCTGTAGTACCAAAGATAATTAACTCGATTGTTCCTAACAATAACCTATTTTCTAAATCCTACACCGGCAACCGATGTCAAATGAGTTAACTGTAAAACAATCCAGAGATCAACGTTGGATTATGATTTATCGACAACACCTGTTCGAACTCACACTTAAAACTACAAGCGGAAAATATTTACGACCCAGTTAGTGTTGTGACTGGTCACTAGATCGGATGGCTTTGTCATCTTGACTCTAAACGTCGATTAACTGGCTAATAAGATTTATTATTTAGGCTAGAGAGAGGGACTAATGAGAGACATAACAATAAATAACCATCAAGATCAGTTATGTCAACGTATTAATTGTTGGATTATGTACTGTTTGTTTTATTTACACGCACGCGGTACTGTTAACAAAGGAGGATAAGTGGTTTAAGTCAACTTAACAGTTTATATTTCTTTCATTTGGTATGTCGTAGCTTTCAACATACTTTTGTATTGTTAATTTTTTGGCCTTTTACTTACAAAATTAATAATTAATTATTTGTACTCAACTTTTTCAATTAGACAGGAAGAATAAGGATCATAAATTTTAGTTACTGCATTGTTTTTAACAAATTAAAATTTAATAAAATAAGATTTCTTAAGTAATAAAACTAAAATACATCAGTTTATTGTTGTATGGCGTGTAATTATGTAGTAAACTGTAACAGATTTTAATGTTTATTGTTTAAGAAGTAATTATTTTAGTTAAATGAATATTTCAATACTTTACCTAGATCCTAAAATCTTCCTGGAAGACTCTCCATCAATTTCGGCTGGTTCATCAACTGGCTGAGCAAATGCTCCAGCCAGGAGGAAGAGAAATATCCACATTCCCTGTGGTGATTAATATTCTGTAAAAAATAAATTATAACTAATTTAAAACATTCCCATCTTTGTTCTGCAAAAAAAAAAATATCCGTTACATATAAGTGATGTATTAGCTTATTATAAAAAATATTTTATTGTATTAAATAACTGTGCCACATAAACAGGTCACATTTGCCACATCAATAATGTGAATTTTTCTCACCTTACTTGGACCTCCAATGCAACAAATTATGCAGCTTTTTAATTAATAAACCTCAAGTTGCCAGGAATGTGTTTTTGCCAATTTAATGGTTTCATCCCGGGATTTTTTTGCACATGAAAAATGCCGTTCAATCATCAACTAATTTGTCAAATTAAACGTAGGCATTCAATTTTTTGACTTGTTAAGGTTAATTGTATCAATTTAAGTAGTCGTTAGTTATAACTGTACCAATTAGTTTTTATGTTTATTTCTTTACGTGAATGCCATTTTATATTATTTGATAAAAACAAGTCGGCTGCTTTAATAATTATTAAAGTGTGTGTAACTGTGCAATGACTATTTAAGGCACAGTCGACAACAAAACGGAAATTCTTTGGTATTTTTTTCGAACGCTAATAAAGTATTAAGGCATTTTAGCTAACTGTTTATTTGGACAAACGTTTCCCTAGTTATTTAATCAATTATGAGGTTTTCCGACGTGTTCTACAAGTAAAAATCTCGACCAATAAATTAATATTGACAGCGCAATTAACCTCGGTGCGGACAATATCTGATAATTAACATTTATGCACTTTAATTAATTAAACTGTTATTTTGACATATTGAATAATCCACCAGTAATGTTATGGGAAAGGATGCGTATAATTTCTTTACTTTCTTCTCTTTGTGGGGCTCTGACTGAATATTATGCAATTGGCGGACTATCGCACAGATTATTCAATTACGGGACCGTACAATAGATTCCATTTTGCAAGCAAATATGTTTAAAATAGTGGCGAAACCGGCGGGATTATTATTAAAATAATGCGCGGTTCGTTTTAATTATCGGTTTCGGCATGGGAGTTCCTGGTTAACGAACCTTCCATCAAATTTGAGAGTTTCGCACGTTTATTATTTACTTTGATGCTATTATGTGAATTCTAAACAATTAACGCTGTAGTGTCGAAAACATTTTGAGATATGAGACTCAATATTTCAATATTTGTTAACTGCTTTATTTTTTCTTTGGACATTTTCATATGTAATAATTACATAAATCAAGGTTGATCTAGCCTCCTAAAATTCAATAATTTGTGCACCATAAAAGGAACAGGATACGTATAGCAAATTTATTATTTATATATGTGTCTCATTCAAACTCTAATTCATGTTAATGAAATGTTGCAAAAAATCTAATTATTTACTACTAATCACCTGTATAGGCCATTGTTCAATTTAAACTATTTCCTTAGATGAAATTTAAATTAATTTTGCCTATAATTTATTCCTTTATATTATAACATTCAGAGACATCTTTAAAAATTTTGTTGATCTTATATGTAGAGTAGTGGGCCATAATTATAGTAACTTATTATTTTGTATTTGTATTAAATTTTAATAAAATACTTGAGTTGAATTATAAATCAACCTTATCAGGATAGAGTAAAATAAATAGATATTGCTTAGACTTTCAGCTAAACAAGTCAGTCATTTCCTGTATTAATAATAAAAAAATAATTAAAATTGGCAGTTATAAAGACTGCCGATAGAAGTAAAAATTTAAAACTTCTATTATTAAAATTTGAAATTTCATAAATTGAACTTTTCACAGTGCTATACGTCAGCTGTATAGGTACAGATATACCGGTATAAGCATGTCGGTGACGCGAACTCGCGAGATTTCACCCATCCAATCGATAAATGTATAATTTGAATGCCAAAACACTATTCTTATCTTCAACTCAAACTAAACCTAACCTGGAGGAAATGGGACTTGCTGAAATTTAGTTTAGACTGCGAGAGGAAGGTTAGTAGACGGTGTTTTGTTAAAGACCTGTAAAGAAAATCTTGCTTTCTATTAATAATATTAAGTTCCAAAATAGATTTTCTTAGAGTCACGTCCACTAGACCACAGTCCATCATCACTGTGGTGGGTATTTTCTATTGATGAGTCTACATTTAATTTATTTAAAAATGGTAGTTTAGTTTATGTTAGATGTTCTACAGGGACCAGTCTAATGTTTGTTGTACCAACTGTGAAATAGGGCGATGATTTAAGTTTGATATGAGAATATTTTGCCTCTGGTGTAGGCCTTCTTCATCGTATAGGAGGGCACATGGATTTATTCTACATATTGAGGAAACGATACTGTCAAATAAAGTGTTTCAACACGATAACAATCCGACACAAGTTCAACATTTTGAAATATTAGTTAAAAGATCAAAGATCAAATCAAACTTCTTGCACCAATTCAAGAAGTTTAGAGGATATATTATAAAAAGTATTAATGCTAAATTGAAGATTACTTATTTAGTGTTTATAATAATAACCACTACTGTATATAAAAAATTAAATATTTATCTCTTTTTCGGTCCTATTAAATGCCTATACAGTACGAAAAACGTTTGATACGTCTGAATTTCGGAAGAGACATTATGCACGAGACAGACAGTAAAGGTCTCTAGTTTGACCCGTAGAGAGAGACTTATAATTTTAATTTGAGCAGATATGTAAACTTCATTAATCAACTCTATCAAATCGATAATATAAATAATAAATTTATATGAAAATAACAGAAAATTTCTTTAGAAATCTTCACACATTCATAATGAATCTCCACAATAGCATTAATGTATCCAATTTGCATTTATTTAAAATATAAAATTTCTTGTGCATACTTATGATTAATATGTTAAAAGTGATAAAAAGCAAAACACAGACAGTTTAAGTGCATGTATAAAATAAAAATCCATAATATGTGGGTCATTTCAACCTGTAAAATATTAGTAAATTTTCAAGCACAGGTTGAAAATATATTTCTAAATTGAAATTGAAGTTTTAATGCTAAGTAGTAAAAATTTAATGTTCATTAGAGAAACTGTTTTATGGCAAAAATAAATAGTTTAAAATTTTCCGCTTTGCTGCCATTTATAACTTTTTAATTTAGATTTTAATGTTTTATAAAAAACTGTTTAGTTTTAATATAAAGAAAAACTTTAGTAGAATGTAGGTTTTAAAAATAATAAACTTACCACTTTTGTCAAATATATATGTGTGTCCTTTAACAATTGTCCTATATTTGGTTGTTTGCTCGCATATATCTGAAAGAGACAATAAATTATTTCTTTAAGTTCGAAACCCTAATAAAGACTGAGGACTATCATTAGATTGATGTACCATCAATTGTTCCCACGAGTTTCTGAGAATATAAAAGTTGTAAAACTTCTCCCATCCGTTGCCACATTTGTTTTAAAAATGAAACTATTGCAACAAATATTTTTATAACGTTTTATAATGTTAATGATATATTTTGTAACAATCGTAGCAATTTATTTAATAGAGGACAAAAATTTACCAATAAACATTACGCCTGTTACAAATTTGGTACAAATAAATCTGTCAATTAAGTAAGGTATGTAAAAGATTGATTTACAAGCCACCGAAAACATTCTCATCGAAGAACAATGCCGGTCCGTCCAGTGACCAGGCAATATTCATTCGGTTGTGACAAGCGATGAAAAGTCGTTGCTTCACTTCTGTCTCCCCGTTTCCTTTATGCCAACGAAACATGCTTTGTCATAAGTAATTATTAAATTGGGAGGCGTTCTGCTGCTATAAACAGTAAACCATAAAAATTTGCATAGCCAATCGCTTCTGAATTGCCCAGAGATCGAGATTCAATGACCTCTCGAAAAAAAAATTAAATGAATTATTCTTCTCATACGTAACCTCTGTATTTATTTAAACGGCGTGCCAAAAGGGAATTCGGGATCCAAACCGAAGAGGTTTATTTGCTTAAAGAATGCAAATCGAAAGTAAATGTTTGTTTTCGATTTTATATTCGTTTGTATGGTGGATTTTTATTTGAGTTTAATACGTTTTTTTATGACTGTTTTCTAATATCATATGTAATAGTTTTACATTAAAGGGGGAAACTATTAAATTATCTACGCATTTTTAAATATCTATTTAGTGAAACTGAGTAAAAATATTAAAAAAAGTTTAATTTGAAAACAAAAATTAATAAAATAATTAAATATTAAATAGAAACTTTAAAACTTAGTTGTTGTTGGCAGTTCTTAAATGATTCTCAGAAGATTAGAGAAATTTTTAATCAAAAAATTATATTGTAATTCACAGAAAAACGCATAATTTAGAATTTTTAACTTGTCTTTCAGAAAAAAAAACGACAAAAAGTTATGAAGATAACGGTGTAAAAGAACTTAAGATTATATCTAAGAAAAAAAAAACAAATTTCAAGAAAACCAAAAAGATTTTTGTGAATGTAATTTTCTCAATAATGTTTTGTCTATTTTATGGAATTCTGTATGGTGGTTAACAAAGTTTTTAAATTTTTTGTGATGCACCAATTTAAATGTTAATAACGAACATCCTGTATAAAATTTAGGAATTCTAAAAATGGATTCTTATAGTATTACCCTGAGATAATGTATAAGCCAAAAATGAACTTTCCAGCATCAAAATTGGTGGGTTTACAGACATTTTAATTAGACCATAAATCTGTTAAAATTTTTATAAAAAATGTTAACTCAAAAATTATTAGATTTAAGAATAAGACACTTGCACATATATAGATTTATAAATCCAAAAATAAACAGGGTGTTACATTGAAAATAATAAAGTTGATGTCACTTCCGGCGAAACCGGAAATGAAATTTTGTTCAAGATAAATTAGAAAAGTAATTCAAGTCAAGTTATAATTGCTAGAAAAATTTCAAATCAATACTCCACAAACTTCTAATGAATAAGTTAGATGAATTAGCCTGTACATAGAAGCAAATTAATATAAAAAGATTTTTATTAAAAAAATATTATTAAATTTGTATTAAATTGATTAGTTAGTTTTATTCGTTTCAAATTAAATTCCAATTAATAAATTAGACACAATAATATGGTAGTCAATATATAATATATTTATATATAATTTTCATATGGTAGTCAATATATTGTTATTTGAATTAAAAAAGAAAAGATTTTTGTGAATGTAATATTTTATCACTAAGAACTTCTTAGTAATGCTTTGTCTATTTTATGGAATTCTATAAGGTGGTTAACAAAGTTTTTAAATTTTTTATGATGCACCAAATTAAACGTTAATAACGAAAATCCTGTATAAAATTTAGGAATTCTAAAAATGGTTTCTTATAGTATTGCCATGGGTTAATGTATATGCTCAAAATGAACTTCCCAGCATCAAAATTGATGGGTTTACAGACATTTTAATTAGACCATAAATCTTTATATATATATATATATATAATATAAATTTTTAGAAAAAAATGTATACTTTAAAGATTGTTGGATTTAAGTATAAGCAAGTATATATAGATTTATAAATCCAAAAATAAACAGGGTGTTTGAAATTGAAAATAATTTGATGTCACTTCCGGCGAAACCGGAAATAATGTTTTGTTGAAAATAAATTAAAAAAGTAATACAAGTGAAGTTATAATATATATAAAAATTTCAAATCAACACTTCTTTCGAAATTCCAGAAAGTTCTAATGAATGACTGAATATAAAATGCTTTTTATTGGAAAAAATATTATTAAATTATTATTAAACTGACTAGTAAAATTTATTTATTTCAATTTAAATTCCAATTAAAAAATTAAACACAATAATGTGACAGTCAACACATTTTTATTTGAATTATCCGATTCTAGGTAGAAAATCTTCAAAAGTATCAACAAAAAGATCAGATATAACTCAACAAAAAGCGGATGTCCATTTATCTCGGGCTTAACCTGAGTTGAATGCAATGAAATATCTACCTATTCCAACTATTTATTACTTTTAATGCTGAAAAACTGCATTGGAAATGTCATTTATAGTAAGAACCAACTTCCGTTTCTTGTACACGTCTTCGATTTATGTCTTTTACTTTACGTAAGGTATTTAAGTATTTCCTACTTTAATATCAATAGTTTCATCATTTACGTGTACGTCTACAGGATATAACAAAGAAGTTATTACGTAAATAAATTAAACGTTTGCCCTAATTTACTAGATGCTGTGCAAGTGGGCAGTGTTACTGCACCAGGAACGTACGAAACTAACTGTTATTCTAATAATTTGTGTATATTAGCATTTTTAATACCCCCGGGCAACATTAACAGTCATTTTACGTCGAACACCGATACATTGTTCCTACAAACCCAGATTTTACAGCGGCTCACACATCATAAACATCATCGGTTCATTGTGATTCATAATTTGTTCTTCGGTTTAACGTATCCATTCTAAATAACAGCTCATTATGGTAATTTACTAAATGAACTATAAATTTGCGTTGTCTCGATTCGCGGCACGGTTTTCTCCGGGTATCCAATTCGCCAATTTGACGTTGATTAAAATCAGCAGCAACGATTATTGTAAAATTGTAAATTTGAAACGAGAGCGTCTTTAATGGAAAACGTTGTGTGTGAACGAAGTGTCGAGTGGACGGAACGTTCCTGGCACAATTAAGAAATCCTTTGCTCGAGCCGAGCAGCTTTATAATAATTATGACATTTCCCTTGCGAAAAAAGTTGTTTAATGATTACGTTCACCTTTAAAGCACATAATGTAAGATTGCAGTTCCTTATTTTTATGTAAATCGTTGCGATTCGCTCGACTCTTTTGCTTATTTGTGCCCGCCGCTTTAATTATTGGCTCCAGTACGAAAGGAAGTGATGCTCAATTTAATATTGCCTGATATAATTGTCGGTACTTTGTTCGTGTGGATACAATACTTTCAACCACTTTTACTTGGCATTTAACAAGAGCTTATTCACGTTTTTTGATTGAAGTTTGCAGTTTGTGCAAGTGGTACTAGATCTGTATTCGAATAACGTTTTTGGTGTCACTTAAGTGAGTAATTACTCAAAAATGTTGTTGTATTTTATCTTAAAAATGTTAACAATTAAATTTCTAACATAAAATTTTCATTATTTAAATAAAATAATTAACAATTAAAGATCACGTTTGTGCATTTATTTATTTTTTGCGATGAATCTTTTGAAGAAATTTATTTTTTAAATAATTAATTAACGTTAATATGTTATATATTATTTTAAATAAATTTGAGATCTAAAAAGTATTTATGGAGGTAATTAATTTATGAATTTCATAAATGGATAATCACTGAAAAAAATACAAAAGTATTTTTTTATATTTCTAAATTTTATTGTTAAAAAATGAACAAACAAACATTAATCAATTTTATGCATTCATTAAATTTTCGAAGAAATTTTTAAATAATTAATTAAATTTAATATTTTATATATTATTTCAGATAGATTTAAATTCTAAAAATTATTTATAGAGATAATAAAGTATTTTTTATAAATTTTATAAATGAAAATCTTCAATAATATCAGAATTTCAAATACAAAAGTTTTTTCGTATTTCTCTATAAAAATCTTAACAATAAGATTCCAAATATAAAAAATTAATTGTTAAAAAATAAATATATAATGACAAATTGTGCATACATTTATTTTTTTATAATCAAGTATTTGAAAAGATTTTTAAATAACTAAATAATGTTAATATTTTATATATTATTTCAGATAAATTTGGATTATCAAAAATATATATCAAGATAATGAAGTATTTTTTATAAATTTTAGTAATAAAAAATATCCAATAATATATGAGTATTTTAAATGCACATATATTTTTTTGTATTTCTCTATAAAATATTAACAATAAGTTTTTAAACATAAAACTTCATTGGTAAAAAAATGAACAAATAATGATAATAATTATTATTTTGGGCATACATTTATTTTTAATATTTAAGTATTTGAAGAGATTTTTAGATAATTTATTAATGTTAATATTTTATATATTATTTCAGATAAATTTGAATTCTAAAAATTATTTATGGAGATAGTACAGTATTTTTTATAAATTTTATAAATGAAAAGTTTTTTCATATTTCTCTATGAAAGTCTGAAGAATAAGATTCCTAATATAAAAATTTCATTGTTAAAAAATGAATAAATAATGACAAATTGTGCATATATTTATTTTCTATAATTAAGTTTTTAAATAATTAAATAATGTTAATATTTTATATATTATTTCAGATAAATTTGAATTATCAAAATTATATATGAAGAAAATGAAGAATATTTTATAAATTTTAGTAATAAAAAATATTCAATAATATATGAGAATTTTAAATACTCACATATTTTTTTTGTATTTCTCTATAAATATTAACAGTAAGTTTCCAAACATAAAACTTCATTGGTAAAAAAATGAACAAATAATGATAATAATAATAATTTTGAAGTTTTTGAAGAAATTTTTAGATAATTTATTAATGTTAATGTTTTATATACCATTTCAGATAAATCTGAATTCTAAAAATTATTTATGGAGATAATAAAGTATTTTTTATAAATTTTATAAATGAAAAGTGTTCAATAACATCACAATTTCAAATACAAACACATATTTTTTTCGTATTTCTCTATAAAAATCTGAACAATACGATTCCAAATATAAAAATTTCACTGTTAAAAAAATAAATAAATAATAATCAATTGTGCATACATTTATTTTTTTATAATTAAGTTTTTGAAAAGATTTTTAAATAATTAAATAATATAAATATTTTACAAATTATTTCAGATAAATTTGAATTATAAAAAGTATAGTAAGTATATTTTATTAATTTTATGAGTGAAAAATGTTTAATAATGTATGAGAATTTCAAATATAAACATATTTTTTGGATTTCTCTATAAAAATATTAACAATAAGATTTCAAATATAAAAATTTAATTGTTTAGAAAATGAACAAATAATGATCAATTTTGAATATTCATTTATTTTTTTTTGTAATTCAGTTTTTTAATAATTAATTTATGTTAATATTTTATATATTATTTTAGATAATTTAAATTTTTATTAAATTTATAAATGAAAAATTTTTTCAGTTCATATGTATTTTTTATGAAAATAAAATTCCAAATACAAAAATTTCATTGTTAAAAAAATGATCAATTGTGCATATATTTATTTTTTTTTGTAATTAAGTT
This sequence comes from Aethina tumida, assembly GCF_024364675.1. Classification (NCBI taxonomy): domain Eukaryota; kingdom Metazoa; phylum Arthropoda; class Insecta; order Coleoptera; family Nitidulidae; genus Aethina; species Aethina tumida. The sequence continues at coordinate 11,913,202 of NC_065437.1, read as the reverse complement.
CTTGAAGAGATTTTTAAATAATTAATTAATGTTAATATGAGAGATGACAATTTCAAATATAAACATATTTTTTTGTATTTTTTTATAAAAATATTAATAATAAATTTCCAAACATACAAATTTCATTGTCAAAAAAAAAAATGAAAAAATAATGTACTATTTTGTAATAAAACTTTTGAGGAATTTCTTATTAATTGATTAATGTTCTATGTATTAGTTTATATAAATTTAATATCTAAAATGTATTTCTAAAGATAATGAAGTATTTTTATATAAATTTTATAAATAGACAGTTAATGAAAAATGTTCAATAATTCATGAGAATTTTAATTACAAACATATTTTTTTGTATTCCTCTATAAAAATGTTAACAATAAGATTTGAAATATAAAAAATTATTGTTAAAAAAACAAATAGTTATTACTTTTGTACATTAATTTATTTTTATCATTAAGTTTTTGAAGAGATTTTTAATTAATTAATTAATGTTAATAATGTCACTTCAGGTAAATTCTAAAAAATATTTATGGTGATGATGAAGAATTTACTCAATTACTGAAAAAAGTCCAATAATACATCAGAATTTTAAATATAAACATAATTTTTTGTATTTATTTATAAAAGAAAAATATTAAATAATATTTCAAATATAAAAATTTCATTGTTTAAAAATAATGTGCACTTTCTTAGTATTTAACATCAGCTTATTCACTTTTTTTCGAATGAAGTTTGCTGTTTGGGCAAGTGGTACCCGATCGTTATTCGATCAACGTATTCGGTGTCACTAGATTTCACACAATCATTGGAAATGTGTCGCACCACAAGTGAATTTAAAACAACGCGTTAGTTGTCCCGTTTAAGAAAAAAATAATATTCCGAGACACGCTCGGGTTATGTGCAAAACACATAAAATGAAACGGACGATTTATTATTGTAAGAATAAGTCGGACGTTTATTGCTGTGCCCATTCTTTAAAACGGGTATTAACACTTCACTCACGACCCTACAAATTAAAATCATCCCAGTTATCTTTATGCGTCAATAAATCATCCGCACAATTAATTAATACTCGTTAATTATTAAATCGTCGCAATTTAGCGGTTTTCAAGTTCAACTCGTCGCCTTGTACGTGATCAAAATTTGTGTAATAAATAACATAACCCGTTCCACATACAACGTACAACGTACAACAATCGTTGACGCAATTACAAATGTTGCGTCTAGTCACTTCGTACGACTTCATTACACGAGTTCAAAAACCGGAACAACGACGTTCGTAACTCGTCTTTTAATTTAATTCCAGAACGTCTCCGGACACCGCTCCATGAAATCTGGTCGGCTCGGAAATTTAAATATAATTCCGAGACCGCTAATTGTTCCTTTAACTTCTCGTATCAACGAAACGACACGGCTAATTACCCTTCAATTCGTCATAACGGCGATGTGATTCGAGCGTCTGAAAATAGGAAATAGAAAATATTGTCATCGCAATCACAATTAGAATAATTATTTTCTCATGGCTCATAATGGGCCTGTGTGTATTTTTATTCTCACACCGGCATATTTCGGGCCTAATTGTATAAGTTTACAACACATTTTATTATATAATACTTTTACTTATACTTTATAAAATGGGCATGTGAATGTGCGAATATAGGTAAATGTAAATTTGTTTCTGAATTTTTTTTTAGCATATCTCATAATCGTTAAATGCAAATGTGAATCTAGACAAACGGTCCAAACGATTGGAACAACTGTAAAACGGATGGAAAATGGCACATTCTACAATTTACGATTTTATAAACGGAAACGGTACAAAAATGTTTTTTAGTTGTTTTTATTTTTATTGCCCATTATAATCTATGTACTTAATTATATGCTTTTTTTAGAAAATAAGTAATTTAATAATGAATTGTATAATTTTAGAATACAGTGTGTTCCATTATGAATTAATTATATTTTTTAGAAAATAAATAAAATAGTAAAAATAATAAAATATTAATTAAATTAATAAATATATTTTTTACCACATTTTTACTAATATTTTTATAATGTCAGGAATGCCACTGATTTTTTTTGTTTCAATTAAAAATTGAAGGTTTTTTTATTTTACTGTTATTTGATATTTAAAATAATTATATTATTTATAAATGTAGATATTTTAATATTTTATTCAAATATTATTCCAGATAAATTTGATGTATTAACCCAAATTTTGACGGTAATAAATTATTTTTTATAATGAGTAAAAAGTATAACAATAAGTTTTCAAATATATAATTTTTGATTATTAAGTATTTGAAGAAAATTAGTTTTTAAATAATTCGATGGAAAAATGTCATGTCTTTGAAATTATCTTCTATTATTGAATATTTTTTAGTAATTTTCCATTTATAAAATAAAAATCGTTATAAAACTTGAGAGAGACATTATGCACGACAGAGACAGTAACAGTCTCCCACTTCAGGGAGACTTCTACTGTCTCTGTCGTATATAATGTCTCTCTCAAGATTCAGATGTAGTAAATGCTTTTCAATCGGTATATTATTTTAGATAAATTTGAAATTTATGGAAATAATTAAATATTTCTTTTATGATCAATTTTGAGAATTTTTTTTGTAATTAAACTTTCCAAGAGATACTTATATAATTAATTTGTGGTAATAATTTATATATTATTTCATATAATTTTAAATCCAAAAAGTATTTATGGAAATAATGATATTATTTTATAAATTTTATTAAGTAATAATAAACAGAAAAATTTTCATTAATACATGAAAATTTTAAATTTTTTTTGTATTTCTCTATAAAAATGTTAATAATAAGATTTCAAATATAAAATGAACAAATATGATCAATTTTGTACAATGATTTACTTATTTGTAATTAAGTATTTGAATGGACTTTTAAATAATTAACTAATTTTAATATTATTACTAATTATTATTATATGAAATATAAAAAATATTTATGGAAATAATGGAATATTTTTTAAAAATTTCAATTATTTTTTTGTATTTCTTTACAAAAATATTAACAATCAGATTTCAATTATAAAAATTTCATTGTTTCTAGAAATGATAAAATAGTGATCAATTTTGTGCATTGATTTATTTTTGTAATTAAGTTTGTGAAGAGATTTTTAAATAATTAAATGTTAATATATTATTTCTGATAAATTTGAAATCTAAAAAGTATTTTTTTATTAATTTTATAAATGATAACACACGAGATTTTCAAACATATATAAAAATTGCATGTTAAAAAAATGAACAAATAATGACCAATTCTGTACATTTTGATTTATTTTAAAAAATTTGAAATCTTAAAAGTATTCATGGAAATAATGGAATATTTTTAAAAAATTTTATAATCTGGTAATTAATTATTGAAAAATGATCATTAATACAAGGAAATTCTTAATATTTTTTTGTATTTCTCTATAAAAATGTTAACAAATAGATTTCAAATATAAAAATTTTATGATTTATTTTTGTAATTAAATTTTTGAAGGGATTTTTAAATAATTAATTAATGTTAAATATTATTTCTGATAAAAAGTATTTTCTATTAATTTTATAAATGAAACATATTCAGTATTACATCAGATTTTCAAATGCAAACATATTATATAAAAATTCCATCATATACATTTTGTACATTTTGATTTATTGTAATTAAGTATTTGAAGAGATTTTTAAATTAATAGTAATACTATTTATCAGTCCAGATAAATTTGAAATCTAAAAAATATTTATGGAAATAATGGAATATTTTTTTAATAATTTTATAAATGGGTAATTACTGAAAAATGTTCATTAATACACGAAAATTTCAAATAAAAAACATATATTTTTTGTATTTCTTTGTAAAAATGCAAATAATAAGATTTCAAATATAAAAATTTTGTTTAAAAAAATGAACAAATAGTGAAAAATTTTGTGCAGTGCTTTATTTTTTTTAGAGATTTTTAAATTATTAAATAACGCTAATATATTATATAATATTCTTGATAAATTTAAAATCTAAAAAGTATTTATGGAGATAATATAATAGATAATAAGTATTTTTTTAATTAATTTTTATAAATTACTGAAAAAAGTTCAATAATACATATGAATTACAGTCATATTTTTTTATTTCTCTATAAAAATGTTAACAATTTCAAACAAAATTTTTAGTGTTAAAAAAAATGAATAAATAATGATATATTTTGTGCACTGATTTTTTATGTTTCTAAAGATATTTTTAAATAATTATTTAATGTTAATATATTATATATTATTTCAGATAAATTTGAAATCTAAAAAATATTTATGAAAATATACATTTTTTTGTATTTTTTCTATAAAAATTTGATTAATAAGATTTCATATATAAAAATTTCATTGTTAAAAGAATAAAAAAATGACTTTTTTAATTGAATTTTGTTTTTTGAAGATTTTTAAATGATTAATTAATGTTAATAAATATAATATATAAAATAGATAATTCTGAAAAATATGTATGAGATTACGAAATATTTTTTTTAAATTTTATAAATTAGTACTTCACACTTTAAAAGCAATAAATATTATTTTAAAATTTATGTTAATATATTATATTATATATTATTTCAGGTACATTTTAAATTTAAAAAGTATTTATGAAGTGTACAAAGTATTTAATATAAATTTTTTAAATGAATATTTTACACTTTAAAAAGTATATTATTTTTTCATTGAATTTTAAATTAATAATTATTTAAGTAAATAATGTAAAATGTTAATAATTTTATATAAATAATCTCCTTCCTTTGTTCAAGATAAATAGTAACATTTTGAATTCAAAAATTATGGTGTTTTTTAAAAATATACAAAATTACCTATTTGTGACATTAAAACTATTTTTTAAATATTTTAGTACAAACATAAATTTTAAAACAAATATAAAAAATGTATATTTTTATAGTTAATTCTACAAAAATATTACTAATAATCTAGTAACATTTTAATATTATAATAAAAAATAAAAAATGTGTGAAAATTTCCAGTTTGCGAAAATAAAAAAAAAAATAAATAAATAAAAGAGGAAAAAAATCATACCGCAAAAAAAAGGGGAAAAACCTGATCCAAGGTCCTGGGGTGGTACCGAATCACAAAAAGCACAAGGATAAGCCGGCGGTTTACAAGAGGGAGGCACCGTGAACCGGTATGTGATCGCACGCGAACGTCAACCGGACAGCGGCAGTCGACTGGTCGGCAGCACAGAACAGCCTCTTGGCCCGAGACGAAGACGAGGACGATCTTCAGGTGGTGGGTCTGCGGTCGCGTCTTCGCGTCTTCGCGTCTTGGCGGAGTCAACGTATCTACTACCTTATCCACTGCCGGAGGATGGGCAGCACAGAACGGCGGTGGTCAGGTGCTCGACCTTGACCGTTGCCGGTCCGCGCGAGATGCAGCACACCCTCTCCCGCACGCAACGCGGGGGCAAAACGTCCGCTCCTCATGCATTCGCGGCTATCCGCTATTTATAGACAATCGGGATTGGCCATTAACATTGGCACAATGCCAATGCCGATGCCGATGCCCGTGCCGCCGTTTTTACGGCCGAGATAACGATGCCGCGTATTTAGGTGGAATGCAGGGTTGCAATTATCCATCCATTCGCCAACGACCGACTATTGTTACCATACTTTACTTTTCTTCTTCTTTATTATTACAACTGTTGCCAAGGTCCCTTACTGCTTAGTTACCACAATTAAAATAAAATAGCAAATGTTTACTAGGTGTTATTATTAAACAAGTTTTCTGTCAACAAAAATTATTTATTTGTTTATTTTATTAATACGTCTTTTTATTTCCTTACCTTACTTTACCTTTCTTCTTCTTCACTTTTACAACGGTTACCCAGGCTCTTTATTTCTTAATCACCGAAATTAAATAAACAATATTTACAAAGTGTACTACTACGATACTAAAAAAAATTAAAATAAAATAAATAATAATAAAATTTATGTATATTTATTATTTTTTATTTTACCTCATTTTTTTTTTTTTTTTTATTTTTATCACAGTTTCCAAAATTGCAATAAAACATCTAATATTACTATGTATTATTATTAAACATATTTTCTATAAACAAAATTTATTTATTTTTAAATATAATTTTTATTTTTTTTTTATTATATTTTACTTTTCATCGTTATGCTTATCCTTGCCAGGCTCCTTGCCATTTTGTTACCAGAATTACAATACAATATCAAATGTTTACAAGGTGTTATTATTATTAAACACGTATTTCAACAAAATTTATTGCCAAGATTCATTACTACTTAGCAACCAATATTATAATAAAATAACAAATGTTTTCTGAGTGTTATAATAATAACACATTTACCACATTTTACTTTTCTTCTTCCTTATTCGTATAACACTTTTACCAAGTCTCTTTAATACTTAGTTAACAAAATTACAATAAAGTATCAAATGTTTACTATTAATTTATTAATATTTTATTAATTATATTTTTTTAACATATTTTTTTATAATATATATATATATATATATATATATATATATATATATATATATATATATATATATATATACCAAGGTTCATTACTACAATATTATAATAAAATAACAAATGTTTTATAGGGGATATTATTATTATTATACATGTTTTTTATCAATAATTTATTTTATTTTATTAATATATGTTTTTATTTTTTTATCACATTTTATTTTTCTTCTTAATTCTTACTTACTAATACTTTTACCAAGTCACTTTAGTACTTAGTTACCAAAATTATAATAAAATTTCAAATGTTTATTGACTGTTATTTTATTAAGAATATTTTTTATCAACATAATTTATTTTTTTTTTTTCTCTACTATATTCTACCTTTCTTCTTCCTTATTTTTACAACTGTTACCAAGGTTGGTACTTAGTAACCAATATTATAATAAAATAACAAATGTTTTCTAGGTGTTATTATTATTATTAGACAGGCTTTTTATCAATATTTTTTTTTACCTCATTAATATATGTTTTTACTTTTTTAACACATTTTACTTATCTTCTTCTTTATTCCTATAACACTTTTACTTAGTCTCTTTAGAAGTTAGTTAAAAAATGACAATAAAATATACAATGTTTAATGGGTGTTACTTTACTAATTATACTTTTTATCAACATAATTTATTTATTTTTTCTCTACTATATTCTACCTTTCTTCTTCTTTATTTTTGTAACTGTTACCAAGGTTGGTTACTACTTAGTAACCAAATTATAATAAAATAACAAATGTTTTCTAGGTGTTATTATTATTAAACAGGCTTTTTATCAATATTTTTTTTACCCCATTTATATATTTGTATTTACTTTTTTAACATTTCACTTTTCTTCTTCTTTATTCCTATAACACTTTTACCAAGTCTCTTTAGAAGTTAATTAAAAAATTACAATAAAATATCCAATGTTTACTGGGTGTTATTTTACTGATTATACTTTTTATCAACATAATTTATTTATTTTTAAATCTTATTAATATATATTTTTATTTTTTCTACTATATTCCATTTTTATTCTTCCTTTTTCTTACAAGATTCATTACTACTTAGTAACAAATATTATAATAAAATAACAGGTGTTATTATTATTCATATTATGTTTTTTATTAATAAAATTTATTTTTTTATTTTATTAATATATGTTTTTTTATTACATTTTACTTTTCTTCTTCTTTATTCTTATAACATTTTTATCAAGTCTCTTTAGTACTTAGTCATCAAAATTACAATAAAATATTAAATGTTTACTGGGTTACTTTATTAATTATAACTTTTATCAACATAATTTATTTATTTTTAAATCTTATTAATATACTTCTTATTCTACTTTTCTTCTTCCTTATACAACTATCGGCAAGTTTCATTACTATTATGTGTCACTAATATTATATTAATATATATTATTAGGTGTTATTATTATTATTTTATTTTTACACATTTTACAGTTCTTCTTTAGTCTTATATTACTTTTACCAAGACTCTTTACTACTAAATCACCAAAATTACAATAAAATAATAAATGTTTACTAGGATTATTATTATTATTATTATTATTATTATTATTATTATTATTATTATTATTATTATTATTAAAGAAGTCCCTAACATTTTTAAAATATATTAATATGTATTTTTATTTTTTACCATAATTTACTTTTCTTTTTCTCTATTTTTACAATTGCTAACAAAGTATTATTTTTTTCACACAGGTTTTTATCAACAAAATACAGATATTTATTTTACTATTATACATGTATTTTTTTCATATTTTACTTTTCTTATTATTTATCCTTACGACTGTAATTTAAAAAATAGCTCTCATCTTCTAGCGTAGTTTAAATTGGAAACAAAAAACAAATCTAAACTTTTATTTCAAGTAAAGTTTTAAAAGTAATGCAAATTGTTTTCCGTTATTATTTGGCACAAACTTTCTGTATTTACTGAATGACTGAAGTTAAAAAAGTTATATGCATCCTCTTCATCTTCGTAATACCACATCATGGTTTCACTCGTGACTCATTAAATAAAACAATGTCAGTATCACAAAAGCAACAAGAAAAAAATTATAAAATTTACTCATTTTCATTTCCATACCGGATTAACGGACGAAGGAAAACCGTAGATTAAAACGAGTGGAGAAACGTAAATTTCTATTGTCGTCGCAATTTGACGGAATTATAAATGAACGTTTCCTGACCACTCTTGAACTAATGTATGGATCTGGAATTTACGTTCCTGTCATCCATACTTAACTTAATTTCATGACCCATTCGATTTCCTAAAATAAACGAATCAAAGTAGGGTACGAGGAAGTAATTTATGTCTTTTTGTTTTTGGTTAAGAAGCACTTATAAAGAACTGTTTTGTATGGATGTTTAATATTTTTATTCTAATTTAGAAGTTCCTTGCCAACTTTGCTCCTCCTAGTTATAGGTTATATTACAAAACATTTACTTTGTATTTAATTTTAACTACGAATAATTTAAATGTACGGCCACACTCCTCAATCAATACAACTAAGTACAATGTATTCACCGAAACCACACCGGACTTTTGCCAATGAGACGGCACAGATTCTGACATGAAACAATGTGAATTAGATGTAAATGTGTTTGAAAAATTGGTTGCAGTCGCTCCTCGTTTTCGACGTTACCGTTCGGAATTTTTGATTTTTATCCACACCGACTATTTTGAATGTTCAGAAAACTACGTAAATGTTAATGCAAAATGTGATTTTTTTTAATGGGTACATTGTCCGGTTTAGTGTTTTATTTCGGTTGTCAGATTTATGGGAATGAACCAGTTGAAAACCGCTAGTCTTGACCTGTATTCAGGCAAATATTGTAAACCGCGAAAATAATGCAATTAGATGCTCCAATAATTTGCATTGTTGGTTCGATTCACGAATCGGTAATTAATTGTGGCTCAAATGACAAATGGGCATGAACGCGATGGTTTATCTTTGCTTCGATGCTATTGAAAACGATTTAGAAGTGTTGAAAGGAGCTTTTATGTTTTATAATAAAATTTAGAATTATCCACCTTAAAAAGAATATAATGTAGTATTAATAATTCAGTTACTGTTAACTGAGGGCCTGTACAATTATTTAAATACGGATTTATTTGTAAACATTCTTAATAATATATTAACTCCATTGAAAACTTAACTGTATTTCTATTTTATCAGCTTTAGTTTTTTTAATGAAGATTTTAGAACCTACAGACTGCCGATAGAAGGGAAAACTTTTAGTATTTAAATTTAAAATTTTATGTTTGAATTAAAATTATCAACATCAATCTGGTTTTCACATCTATTGACACTCCGAGCAACAATTATAACCATGTTTATAATGGTTTTATATTATTTAAATATATTACGGGCTGTGCAAGATCAAAATATAAATACAATTTAATTGAAATAATAATTAATATACAATCATATTATTTATGGATAGTATTTGCATTTACTTAAATTTCAATGTACTTGATTTTTAAAATTATTTTAATTGTTTGCATCATTGTCAACATTAATTTCAACAATTTATTTAGACTTTTTATACTTTCAATTATTTCATTTTGTTCTAAAAAAGATACAGTAGGCTTATGGTAACTAAAGTAAGAAATGAAAATGTTTTATTCAAATTTATCCAAGTATCGTGTAAAAGCGGCATCGATTGTCGTTTTATGTTTTGTAGTACTTAGTTTTCGATCAATGGACATATTTAAACAATTTTTTCACTAAAACCATTCAATTTCACTTATAAGATATACACAGCACTATACAGTATAGTCACATATATACTGGTATAAGCATGTCGGTGACGCGAACGCACGAGATTTCACCCATCGAAAAAGTGTCTAAAACGCACAGCACACTGCGCGTGCGCCAATCATGAGCATGTCAATGACGCGAACGCATAATATTTCCCTACAAAGTGCCCAACGTGGCTAAAGAAGTTTTCACTTTTAAAAACACATTAAATCTATTATTATTTGTTAGGAAAACCTAATTTTCAGTTTACACACTTTTGTTGACGGTATAAAAAACAAGTATGTTTTACTTTTCTTTAATAAACATCTCCTCAACTCGTTCGATTGTAATTGGAACCGTTGACTTAATTTCAATACTGATCTTGAACGATTATTTGGGAAATTTATCTTCTAAACATACCCCCCACGATATTTGGTAACAAATGGTAAGTGATTTGAGCGCTGATTTTTTCCTTGAACACCCCACTTTCAAAACAGCAATAGATATTAGCGTCAAACTCATTTCCGGCTTAGCAGGAGGCTTTTAACGAAACCACTACATTAGTAAAATTTTACCTGGTTTCAAAATGCTCTCAAATGTACAGCTATAACTCACCCTCTAGTTCCAGAATTTTATTCTTAAGGCTTAGTTTTCGGTTACCAATTGAAACGCCGGCAGACACATAGTTTGTTGGTCTAGTAACCGAGGTTACCAGTCAAATCAACAACTTTTTTCTTTTGTCTGAATTTATTAACAAAAGAAGGACGAGCATGTCGGTGACGCGAACCCATACGATTTTTCCCTTCAAAAAAGTGACCAACGCGACTAAAGAAGTTTTCACTTCAAAAATGCCAGGGTATCCGTTAAGTAATGAAATTCGTTTATAAATAATATGTCTTCACGGGGAAAGTTTGGCACATAGAGGCATTTCTCAAAGATTGAATATTCATCACAGAATAGTTACGAGGAGGCAATGTAAGGGGTTCTGTAGAAACTAAACGAAGGGTAACAAACGCCAACCAAGACAAGTACGTAGTCCAGATATTTATGAAGAACTGTTAGCAGCCTTAGGAGTTATTATCAAGCTACATACCAACAACATTTTGAATGCAACCATCAGAAGACGAGTTTTTGTTTTTGTATTAAGTCCTAGAAGACCTTTAAGAGTGCCTAGACTATTACTTAGACATAAAACATCAAAATTAGAATAGACTCATCTTCTTCAGAATTGGCTTTTGTCCCAATGGTCGAATATTTTCTTTTTGGACGAAAAGAAGATAGAATTGGAGTCTGGAGAGAAAGAAGTGTCATCGGATAGAATCATGTATGGTAGTGAAACTTTTGGTACATGTTCCTGTCAAAATGATTGAACTAATTCACACAGATCAGATAATTCGACTTATTGTATAACCGTTACGAGAGGAGGTGGGTCTCAATTTTGTATTTATGGAGGACAATGGTCGCCCACATCGAACCAAGCGGTCCGGGACATTCTTAGAGAAGATGAAATTCTCATTCACTTTCTCTGTATAAGAATCCAATTGAGCATGTATGAAATTACTTATCCAGATTAATTCGATGCCGTTTAAATCCTTCCATAAGTATTCCAGATATATTACAGGCTGCAGTTGAAGAATGGAATAATATCCCTTAAGAATTTATTGTTATTTTAATCATAGACATGAACAGGCCTCTAAATGCTTTATTACAAATCAGAGTTTGAAATACAAGGTACTAAGTTCCTTAATAATGAAGATATTCTACAACTATTTCTATTTTACTTAATTATTCTATATTTGATTAATGTTTATAGAGCTTTAGGAACTCTTTAAACATATGAAGTATAAGTATGGTATTATAATAACAACAATATTTTATTAATTTAATTTTGAAATTTCTTTTTATTTGTGATGTTTTCTTGGGGTTTTTGTATCCTTATATGCTGAATTCAAATATGAGATCAATTTTAGTTTTAAGTTTTTAGTGAAGGTAAGAAGTAACATATATAAAATGTGTATATAGGTTATAAGCAGTCAAGTGAGTTATCAAAGATTAAAAGAAAAAAAAGCTTAAGTCACAAGTAACAAGTTTTTCATTAGATTTTTGTTGTGCTACGATTTCTTTGAACCTAGCAAGTTGTTACACACATTCCTGCAGTCAGTCTATACCCCATTTTCTTACTTCCTACCTCATAAATATTCCCTTTTTAAGCTTAACCTTATTCATAAATAAAGAAATGCATTTCCTCCTCCACTTGTGGTGTAAAGGTTACACAAGATGAAATTATTGAAAAGTAAACTTTGATAAATGCGATTGTTTTGTTGCTTCAACGTATAAACATAGTTTTTTTTATAATGTCGGTTATTAATTTTACTTTCAAACCCATGCAATTAATTTTAATAAAACAAACATCGCTGGTCGTTAACGAATCCGTTCCGTAATCGAATTACAACATTGATTACAGCAACATAAAATCGCCGATCGATTCGATCTCGATGTTATCGATAAATCAGTTCGTACTCCTAGTACCGATAACCATTTTAATTAGGAGTGACGTATCACATTTGGACTAGTGAACCATGACCGTCTTCATGAAGGCCCGTTATTTTTGGTTAAGTCCGGCGTCCAGTTATAATAAATATTTATTGTACGGATAGTGTTACCAGCCTCGTAAAGAACGTCTCGTATTAAATTGATTTCGGTGCTGGTGCCGGACAAAAAAATGCCGACCAGTTTCGATTCAAAATTCATTTCGTGTGTGTGTTGGAGATTTTATCACATTCGTTATTTATAAATTAATTACGGTTTTTCCAATAAAATGTTGTGTTTATAAAAATAATTTTTGGAAATTATTATAAGTTTTCAGAAATACAGACAGTATTTGATGGTTGAAGACAATTACCGTATTATTTTACGACGATTTTCTGAGAAATATGCATATTGACACTAACTATTATTCATAAAATTTTCACAACCTACCTTACTGGTTGGAGATTTGGGTCAAACTAAAAATAAGATACGACAAACTGACGTAATTTAGAACGAATAGACCGAGATAATTTTTGACATCTTTGATGAATCTCACGATTGTGTCTAATGATGGTTTGATGAAATTATTGGGAACCGTTTTCGCTTTGAACCGATAACTGATTGATTATTAAAAACTTTCAGTACTTTGAATTTCAACTGAATAAACGGAAATACAAGTGGACAAGAAATTTATGTGGAATAATTTAAATCATCTGTTACAGTTAACAAAAACGTGTCTTGTTTTTGTTTCCATTTATTATCGATTATTATTCGCCAGTAATCTAATAGGATTAACTGTTTCTGTTAGAATTTTAAACAAAAATCTGGTCCATCTCTAAAAGATTTTAGTTCCAATGAACACTTGTATAAATATGAAAGATCACAAGGCAGAGTTTGTTTGTTTATGTTAAATATGTTTGAGGTATATTGAGTTCTGAGACCTGTGAAGTTAGTTAAACCTTACATGTCCGTTAGAACAAAATCTTTGTTTTATAGTTTGTTCCACAAACATTTAATGAAGTTCAAAAATTGTAAAAAGGTCACCAATAGTCTTTCTTCACGAGGAAGGTTTGTAACTTAGACTGAACATTCATCAAAATACGGTTATGAGGACCATTCAACGATACAACGATAGATGTTCCTTATAAACTAGACCTCGAAGCAGACGTCCAGGTAACAAATGCCACACTCAGCAGGTACATAGTTCAAATGGTTATGACAAATAGGTAGATAACTGTTAGCAGCTTAAGGAGTCATTATCAGGCTACCTACCACCAACTCATTTCATATGCAACCATCAGAAAACGAATTGTTGCTAGTCGTTGCTGTAGATCTTTAAGAGTGTTAAGACTATTACTTTGACACACAGAATATCAAGGTTGAAACGAGCTCATCTTCAACAAAGTTGGCTATGGCCTTAATGGTCAAATATTCATTTTTCGGACGAAAAAAAAACATAGGATTTGAGAGTGGAATCATGTATGGAAGAAGAACTTCTGTCACTATGACTGGACATATTTACATAAATCTTGTAATTCGACCTATTGTATAACCATAACTATATAGCAGTATATCTGTAGCTATACAGTTGATGTATAGTGCTGTGTATATCTTAGAAGTGAAATTGAATGGATTTAGTGATTAAATATGTCAAATTATCGAATTATTTGAATCAAACATTTTCATTTCTTACTTTAGTTACCATAAGCCCATTGTATCTTTTTAGAACAAAATGAAATAATTGAAAGTACAAAAAGTCTAAGCATTGTTGAAATTAATGATGACAATGATGCAAACAATTAAATTAATGTTAAAAATCAAGTACATTGAAATTTAAGTAAATACAAATACTATCCATAAATAATATGATTGTATATTAATTGTTATTTCAATTGAATTATATTTATATTTTGTCATGATCTTGTACAGCCCGTAATATATTTAAATAATAAAAAACCATATAAACATGCATAAAATTGTTGCTCAGAGTGGATAAATTTAATTCAAACATTATGAAATTTCAAATTTTAATAGTAAAAATTCACTTCTATCGGCCAGCTTTTTGATAATTTAATAAGAAACATATAGAGACATGAAATTGCTTTATTACAAAGGAGGGGTAGAAATACGAGTTACTAAATTAAATTGTTAACTTATATTTTTATCGTTTTAGATAATAATATAAGTTCGTCTGTGATGAAGGTATGCTACTACTGTTTGTTTTTAACTTAATATTTCGTAAATGTTAAAGCGCTTTAGGGCTTTTTTACAGACATACAGATATTCTAACAATAGGTGTGGTACAATAACATGTTAATTTTAAATTATATTATAGTGTGGTGCAAGTCTTTTGAAACCGAATGAATATAATAATAACATTTGTAAATTTTCAAACAGGAAATAATAAAGCTGTGGGGTGTGCTAAGAAAGAACTGTTTACTAGATACAACTAATATATCTAATAATATAATTTAATGGTGAAAAGTGCTTTACGTGCTGTACGTCAGGAATAAATTATGGTACCGAGTTTTTGTGGTAGATTAATATCGTTTCTTGCATCAGACCACAACGTTCCGCCGATTGATACGCGAATCAATCCGTGCTAATACATTATACAAGTTGTTTCTTTACTGTTCCGTGAAAATATTCCAAGAATTCGTTGAAAATTTGGATAATCCAACTGGATTTCACGAGAGAGAATAATTAATTGTATTAATTTATTTTGAAACCAGTGTGCATTTAAATGGTCCACATGTCTGGAAATTTAAACAAATTGAAATGACTTAAGTAATTTATACTTGTATTTGGATCACCTGGTTATTTAGTGAACTTCACACTCCTACTGTAAAATCCTTGTAATTGGAACCGATTCTCGATTTTCCAATACAAATTTCACAGTTATTTGTTTAGTAAGTTTTTATTTGCTTACGTAAATGTGTGCGTAGAGAACAAATTAATGCCGGAGACTTGAACAGTTGATCAAGATGGGAACCGTAACTTTTAGACAAAATTAAATGAATTAATTAATTTTCACATAAAATTTAAATTAAAAAATTATAATAAATTAATTTTTGTATTCTCTTACTTCATTCGAACAATGACGATTTAGAAAAGTAGTAGACATATTCAAAAATTCTATTGTATCCAAAATGCCATTAATTCTCCATTGTTCTGTGCAAAAAAATATCAGAAGCGACTTAATTGTTTTCAAAATAGTTAATTATTGAATTGCAAATAAAACTGCTACTTTCACCACAAACATTTTTACACATACAATGAGAGGCATAGATTCAAAGGAAATGGTTTATTTCGATAAGCAATTAGGTAACTTTTACCCTAATTTTTTTAAATTAGTCTTCATTTCATAATTCATATTAAGTTGTGAACATTTATTTAAGGTTTTTTTCATATTTAAGTTACTTTCTTTGACTTTAGATTTTCTTCCATTCCACTCGAAACGGCTTTGTAATAAATTTTTATAGTAATGGAGGTAATACCCAACGCAGTCTCCAGATACAAATCCTTCAGAATGTTATGTTAATAAGCAAATTTTGCATAAAAATTATACAAATTTAAACGAATTCTTCACAAGAATTCAAGAAGCTTGGACAATATTGGCTTGTCATATATATGACTTAGAGTATATGCCCCGGAGTGCTGAAATTATGAATCAAAAAGGATATTATACAAACTATTAATGTTAAATTACACGGTACTCATTTAGTCAATAAAAATTTCTTTCAAAATTGGAATTGTTATATAATGTTCAGCTCAATTAAGAAAAGTAATTATAACGTTTTATAGAATAAGGAATTATTAATTTATATAAAGTAACATTAGTAAATTAATATTATTTAAACAGTTCAAATTAAATATCATAGTTATGGCCATAATTTTTATTATAACATTTTAAAAAGTTTTTATAGTCATGTTTTCAATTTATTACACTTATTTAATTGTATTCCTTTTATTTCTGATGGGTCTGTGATCTCTTTTCCATTTCCTTGATAAATATAATTTATCAACTGTTAATGTTCAGTTAGTTACACGTAACCACAATAATAAGATGCAAAGAGAGCACTGATGACGTCAGCAGATACTCCAAGACGCCCTATAATAAAATTTAAATAATTTATATGTTAGAAAGTACTCAACGTATTAAAATGAAACCAACGCCATCTTCATATTTTATCCAATTTATGTATTCATTTAAAATTATATATATTTCACTTATATAAAAAAATTTAAAGTTGGCAGTTATAGAGACTGTCTACAGAAGTGAAAACTTAAAACTTTTAGTATTAAAATATGAAATTTCATAATGTTTGAATTAAATTTATCAACATCAAACTGGTTTTCACATCTATTTACACTCCGAGCAACAATTTTATGTATTTGTATTTACTTAAATTTCAATGTACTTGATTTTTAATATTATTTTAATTGTTAATCATTGTCATCATTAATTTTATCAATACTTAGACTTTTTGTACTTTCAATTATTTCATTCAACTAAAGTAAGAAATGAAAATGTTTGATTCAAATTTATCTAAGTATCGTGTAAAAGTGGCAACGATTGTCGTTTTATGTTTTGTAGTACTGAGTTTCGATCATTGGACATATTTAAATAAATTTTTCGCTAAATCCATTCAATTTCACTTATAAGATATACACACCACTATACGTCAACTGTATAGCTACAGATATACTGGTATAAGCATGTCGGTGACGCGAATGCACGAGATTTCACCCATACAAAAAGTGTCTAAGGCGCACACCACAGTGCGCGTGCGCCAATCATGAGCATGTCAATGACGTGAACGCATAATATTTCCCTACCAAAAAGTGCCCAACGCGGCTAAATCTATTATTATTTGTTAGGAAAAGCTAATTTTCAGTTTATACACTTTTGTTGACGGTATAAATAACAAGTAAGAGAATTGGGTGCTGATTTTTTCCTCGAAAATACATCAGAAATAAAGATGATCTTGAAAATTTTGAATATTTCTATATAAAGATTCCTTTCAGACGGCATTCTCCTCTATGAACCCTCCACATTCAAAACAGTAATAGATATTAGCGTCAAACTCATTTCCGGCTTAGCTGGAGGCCTTTAACGAAATCACTGCATTAGTTAAATTTTATCTGATTTCAAAATGCTCTCAAATGTACAGCTGTAACTCACCCTCCAGTTCCGGGATTTTATTCTTAAGGTCTATTTTTCGGGTACCTCTTGAAATGCCGGCAGACACATAATTTGTTGGTCTAGTAACCGATGTTAGCAGCCAAATGAACAACTTTTTTCTTTTGTCTGAATTTATTAACAAAAGAAGGACGGGCATGTCGGTGACGCGAACCCATAAGAATCTCCCCTACCAAAAAGTGCCCAACACGGCTAAAGAAGTTTTCCGTTCAAAAATTGGTGTATCTAAAATTCAATTAATGCTCAATGGATACAGTAAACAATAAATTAATTACAATATAATTTGACTTGGTTACAATTTAGGTCACAGTTTCAATAAAAACATGGGATCCCAAAAAAACCTGAATTGATAAATGTTTCATTAATTAGTAAACAAATAGTTGCGTGCAATAAACATTTACAATAAACGATTATTGAAATGTCCGCAATCGTCACGCCAACACTTATGTCATTAGCTTTCTCCGACGAATAACTACACACTCTTTATCTGTTTTTATTATTTTGTGGGAGTTTAACATTTCGCTTCTTGACATTTAACCTACATTTAACCGTTCACAGTTATAATATTTGTCGTGTTATACCGAAATTGCTTTAATCTTTAGTGGGCAACGAGAATAGGAGTATTGGTGTCAGAAATTGTTGGGGAGCGATTTTTTCGTTTGTGCAGATAATAATCGCGATCGGTGACCTAAACATCAAGTTAATGGTAATAGTAGTTGCTAACAAAAGTGTTTAACGTTTAACGGATCGTGCACTTTATGTTATCCCTTTCACAAAAATCCCAGATCTATTAGTTAGATTTATTGCAGTCAATATTTAAATGTTTCGAAACGGCGCACGTTCGAAATTAAAATGCCCAAATAACGGCTCGACACGGAGCAATTGCATTTCCTGGCTTAATATTTCAGTCGCACTCCACCCCACTAAGTGAACACACGAACGAACACCATCGCCGGACAATCATCCTGTTACCTCTCGACCCGGGGCACAACAAATTTAATGATAATACGTGAAATTACTCAACTTCCTACCGCAAAACCGTTCGTTTGTGTCTTTCTCGTTCTTTATTAGTAAGCGCATTCACATAAATTGTACTATCTGATTACATCCAAGGATTATATAACTATGTTTCTAGCGAAAGGCACCGTTTTTTCAACTAGACAGCATGAACGGTATCATCTTCTCAAAAACTGCGTTGGGAAACTTTTCATTAAATGCATTCTCTCTCGTAAAACGTAATTAGTCGGGAATATTCCGTTCGGTTTCATTCTCTAATTGTACCAGACAATTATGTTCATTCTAAAACGTCTATTTTATGCTCAAGTCAAAATAAAACTAACTAATCACCGTTAAAAATCACTCTACGCACTTACAACAATGATTTCGTTGGTTTTTTTGAATTTAAAATGCAGATACATTAACTGTACATTTGTTTATGTTTACATATAGACGCATTTACGGTATTTGTTATTAGCTAAAACTGTTTTGACACTTGTTCAATAAGTATTTATTGTGTTAATTATAAAATTATACTGTCGATTCAACCTATTTTTATCTACCATTTATCTCAGCATCGTAAAAAATTGCAGAGCTTAGAAATTATTGTCTCAATCCAATTACGGTGCAAATCACGAGTCACAAAAGTGCATTTTACAAGGAAATAATCACTTCGCTCGTTTCTAGTTCAGTCGTGACTTAAAAAATTTACTGCTCGAAAATGGTTGGTAAATAAAATTAAAGAATTTGGGTTAGAATTATTTCTAGCAGAAAAAACAGGGCCAATAATATTTAATCTAAGCTTACAAAGAATTTAAAAGGGTAAATCATTTTGCGTTTGTCAGATTTGTGAATGAGGCCAGTAAAAAACTATATCTCGAGTCTTCTGCAGAAGAAACAATGTTTATATTTCACACAGATTGCGCTATCTATGAGATCAAGACAACCGAAAACCTCAGGTGTTTTTATTTCAATTTGATTAAGAATTTGATTATTTTAAGTCATCTCTTCGTTTAAGGTTCTGAAGAGAAAATTTCAGACATTTCTTTACCTTCCAACTCGATGGGGAACCATCATTGATTGGCAGTCATATTTTCTACATACATAATCTGTTTATTTACTTTATAAAATTGACCAAGTAAATTTCACATTGTCAGATGTACTTTCCCATAATCTGAGACAATTGTTTGAAAAATTTTTTAACGTCTCAGGTATTTTAAATTTTATCTCATTTTATTTCAATTTGGTTGATTTAACATGTTTTCTTTACGGAATACATCGAAGAAAAGTAAGATATACATTTAGAAATGAACAGTTATTGATTTTGTATTAAGTTTTTATAGAAAAATGTATTTTTCCTACATATCATAATCTGTTTATTTAATTTATAATATCGACCAACTAAATTCCACATTGGCAGAGATACTTCCCCGTAATCTGAAATAATTATTTGAAAACATTTTGAACAAAATCTCAGGTCTTCAAACATTTATTTAATTTTATTCCAATTTGATTGACTTGCTGTGTTATTTTCACGGAATACATCGACGCTGAAGAAGTAAGATATACAGTTAGAAATAAAACCAATAAAAAATATATCTTGAGTCTTTTGCAGATAAAATATGGTAATGTTTATATTTCACAGAGATTGTACTGTCTATGAGATCTAACCAATTAAAGACGCTCAACTGTTTTTATTCCAATTTGGTTAAGAATTTGATTATTTTATGAAGAAAAAGTGTTCCTTTAATCACCTCTTCGCATTAAGGTCCTGAAGAGAAAATTTCAGACCCTCCTTTGCCTTCCAACTCGATGAGGAATCATCATTGATTGAGAGTCACATTTCCTACTTACATAATCTGTTTATTTAATTCATAAAATTCAGCAAATAAATTTCACATTATCAGAGGTACTTACTTTCCCATAATCTGAAACAATTATTTGAAAACGTTTTAATAACCTCTCATGTATTTGAAATTTTATCTCATTTTATTCTAATTTGATTGATTTAACGTGTTTTTTTGAGGAATACATCGACGTTGAAAAAGTAAGATGTACATTTAGAAATAAACAATTATTTATTTTATGGGCGAGGAAAACATTTTGAACAAAATCTCAGGTTTTTAAGCCTTTATCTCATTTTATTCAAATTTGATTGACTTGCTGTGTTATTTTTACGGAATACCTCGCAAGAAGCTAAAGAAGTAAAATGTACAGTTAGTTAGAAATAAAACCAATAAAAAACTATCCCTTGAGTCTTCTGAAGATAAAATATGGCAGTGTTTATATTTTACACAGATTTTCTATCTATAAGATGAAAGCAACTAAAGACCCTCGTGTCTTTTCATTCAAATTTGATTAAGAATTTGATTATTTAATGAGTAAAGAAAGTGTTTCTTAAATCATCTCTTCGCATTTAGGCCCTGAAGAGAAAATTTCAGACGTTTTTTTGCCTTCCAATTCGATGAGGAACCATCCATAACATAAAATTGACCAAATAAATTTCACATTTTCAGAGGTACTTCCCTGTAATCAGGTTTTTAAATCTTTATCTCATTTTATTCCAATTTGATTGACTTGCTGTGTTAGTTTCACGGAATACATCGACGCTGAAGAAGTAAGATGTACAGTTAGAAATAAACAATTACTTATTTTATGAGCAAAGAAAATATTTGTTAAGATAATTCTTTGCATTAAGGTCCTAAAGAAAAATGTTCAGACGTTCCTTTATATCTCACAATCAGTGATAACTCGATAAGGAACGTAGACTGAAGTAGTAAGGTTCTTTTTAGGAATATTTCGGAACCATCAGTGATTGGCGATCATAGTTACCACATACCATAATCTATTTATTTAATTCCTAAAATCGACCAAAGGAAACAAGAATTAATTATTTCATGGACAAAAAAAGTACTTTCCCTAATTGTTAGAAAATATTTTGAACAGAATCTCAGAAATAACAGAAGCCAACGTAGTACCCAAATTAATTTTTATATTTATTCTTATTATTTAAGAATTTATGATATTATTTGATTGTTTACTTTTCCAAAATATAAAAATGTAAATCTATTATTCAATATTCAACTTTATTCAATAACTAACTGTGTGCTGATTTCAAAATACAGAAACTAATTTTTTTTATTATTTAGTGTAGAATATTTTAACAATTTTCATGCAAATCTTGACACTTCATGTACATCTTAAGAATTGTTTCATGCATATATCAAGATTCTCTTATGGCACTGAAAAGTTATAGGCAACTAACATTACAAAATTGACTATGTATTATAAATAAGACAACTAAATTTTAACAATTGTAGTCTACCACTATTGTCACTTAGTCTAAGGTATTGATTTTCTATTATTTTTTTCTAACACGTAGACACTAAATATTTCACATTCGATCAATAAATGATTGACACATTCCAATCATTTTAACAAGTCAAATAAAAATAAAATAACTCAAAAAACAACTAACTTAATATTATTATGATTAATACTTATCCTTTTGTATAACGTGATGACTGCAACATGCCAGTTTACTTAAAATATAAATATTTCACTCTGTTGTTTCGTTTAACGAAAATTTTAAACGTGGGTGTCATTAACGACTTTGACTCCCCGAGTTCAGTAAGAGTTTACGCCACTTGGGTTGCAATTGTTTCAGTGGCAAACATTTCTTTATTCATAATCGTAATAAAATATTTATTGACGCATCGAAGATTTCAGTACTCAGATGCTGCTTATTATTTGGAGCTTCTGACAGTGGTATTGTTTTCTTGCATGTACATATTTTCCGTACTGGAAAATTTGTCCATGCACTTCAACACGAAGATTTTGGCGGTTTTGCATAAGGTGGACAATTTCCTGCAACTTATTTCCTACACAAGGGAAAGGAGCGTGTTTTTGTTTGCCGTTTTCGTCGTTATTTTTCTCTCAAAATTCGTACTGATGGCGTTTAAGGTATTCATCAATTTTTACGTCTTTGGTTGGTTAGAGTATTGGTTCTTTTTACCCTTTCACTTATATGAAATTTGCATTACTGTTTTAACATTTCAAATTTACAGTCTGATTATGTATACTTATTATTTGTACAAAGATTGGAACGTTGAGTTTCAACGCTACGTAACGAAATGTATAAATCTTGGTTCAGGAACAAATAATATCATTTTAAATATGTCGTGTCGTTTGTCACAGTTTAACAGGAATCATACGTATTTATCGAATGTTGTTGATCTGATTGATGGCAGATACTCCTCACATTTTTTAGGTCTATTGTTTTGTATTGTGGTTTTAGCCACGAAAACTATTTACAATATAATTTGTGCCTTTGAAGACGAATACGACATTACTAATTTTAACATTCAATTCATTTGTGCGAATGTTTTAGAATGCATATATTACATGGTGAGGGATTTCAATTTGTGTAATATGTAAATAAATTAGTTTACTTTAAGGTTCTTGGACTTTTAATAACTATGTCTTGCTCGTTGACTTCTCGAGAGGGAAATTTTACATCAACCCTATGTTACAAATTGATGCTCTCAGTTCCAAACGATCAGTCCTACGAACTGGATCTGTTAAAGGAGGAACTGTTCCAAATGGCTCTGCAGGTCGAACAAAGAAGTCCAACATTTTATGCTGGTGGATTTTTTGTTGTCGATAACACTTTGTTTTACTCGGTTATTGGCACTATTTTAATGAATATTATTATTTTAATTCAATTTGATGACAAATAAAGTTTGTTGATTGAACTCTATTTAATGCAGTTCACCTTTTAAACACGGTTATTTGCCCGGAACTAATCAATTAAGAAAATTAACAAATATTTACTCATCATTTAATCCCATTGAGGGCACAATTTGGACTAACTTTGGCTCCCTTTACAAATAGACCATGAACTACCCAGCAGAAAAAACCACCCCAACTAAATGGCACAAATTGAAAATAGTAAAAGTATTAAACAGTGTGTGTTTATTTTTCTTTCTAATCCCAATTTTAAGGAAAACCAAAACAAAACTTTATATTTTTTTGACAATTTCGATGTGTATAACAAACATTCTAGGTACGGCATATGTAATATATGTGAAACAGGCATTCTCTTTTGCTCCAGTGTTGCCCACACATAAATATACGGATTTGGCTACTCAATTGTCGTTCGCAATCACAAATACTTTGGCCTTTTGCAAAACGTTCACTCACAAAACTCTATTCTTTCGGATGAACAAATTGGTCGCCGTTTTAGATCATGATATAGGAGTGTTTACGGGAAATCGAAACATTTACAGTGATGAACCATTAATAACAACCTTCGTTATCGTTCAATCGTCCGTTTGTATCTACATATTGTTTGATTGTTTTGCAGTTTTTAGCATCGATTTAATTTTGATACTAATATTCGACCACTTGAATTTATTTTTGATTTCGTTAAGTTTGCTTCAGATAATTTTTTACGTTTCATACGTGCATGCCGTTTGGAAATTAGTGAACGCTGAATTATTGAAGCATGTACGAGACGATTCAAACTTGACGTTTCTGATCCGAAAGATCGAGAATTTAATTGACTTAGTGGGGTACATCAATCAATATTTTGGATCGCAAATATTTTTCATTATAGTTGACATAGAACTCCTTATAATATTTACTATAAACACGCACATAAAAATGTACATGAAATTTATTAATGGAATCGCAATGATTCACATTACTACTTGTCTTTGTATCATTGTGATATGTGTAAGTATAAATAAAAATAATAATAACCTGCTCAATTTTTGTATTTGTAGATTGTTAGTATTAGTTTATTAATGAATTGTCACAAACTAAATTCAGAAGCAAAACACACGTCACCAGTATGTCTCGAGGTATTAGAAAAGTTGCCATCTTTATCAACGAATGAAGCTGAAAAAAATAGAAAACAGGAGTTATTTTTTCTCTCCAAATACGTTTTAGAAAGACCTATTTACATTACTGCCGCAAACTTTTTTAATATTGAACATAAAACTGTTTTTATGTTACTCACCTCTGTCATTTCTTATTTAGCTGTTATAGTGCAATTTAAATAAATAGTTATGTAGTATTGATTATGTATTTGAATAAATGTCAATTTTGTAGATTTTATCAAATTGTACTAATACCACAATGTTCATGATAATAAAACCTAAAAGGGACAGAATTAAATTGTTGTTTATACTGCTACGTTGTTTTACTGCTTCAGCAAACTGAATAATACTTCTTCTCAGGAACGTCATCTTCAAAAATTTGATATTTAATAACAAGTTAAAACAAATGGTTGCAGTGTTATTCAATTTTTTGGATAAATTATTACAGGAAATAATCAACATTCCACAAAAAATCTAAAAAAGTTCGAATTTAGATTAATAAAATTTGTACAATATAATACCAAGTACCATGTTAAACAAACAAAGTAATATCCTAAAACTCATAGTAAAAATCCGTATCCTATTATCAAAATATACATAATTAGCAACAATTGTAGGCGCTAAAATGTAAATATAACATGTGATTAATAAAACTGTTCCTATAAATACGCACAAAAAATGCAAAGCCATTTTTATTTTCATCATGTCAATAATTTCAATAATATCTTGATAAACTTCTTTCAATTCGTTCATTTCATTTTCCTGAAGGAATTGTATTTCTATTTTAAAACAGTTTTTAATACGTTTGTGAAAATGTTTGTTGTACATTTTTATAATTAAAAAATTTAAAATAACCATTACATACAGTTGTTTCTGAACTAAAATAAAAGCAAGTTCATAAAACACAAATGGAATTAAATACCAATATCCTACAAGTTTATAATCGACTATATTCAATGTACTAAATATAATGGATGGCAAAAAATTCATCCAAAACATTATTGAAGTGATTAATGTTAACTTATTAGAACTATCTTCAAAATTAAGTTCCAACAAATGGTTATGAATTGATTGTATTTTGTTTAGTAATAGTGAATTAGGTTCTTCGACAATTGTTGATATAATAAAATATATGTTAATTACTACAAATGAAAGTATTAAAACAAGATCCAAGTAAAATGAAATTTTCAAGGCATAAGACATTTGTGTATCTAATATATACTTTGCAACCTGATGTAATCCTCCTAACTGAATCAATAGGTGAATTAATAGATATGTTTTTCTTACAAATTCAAAATATTTACTTTTAAAATGTTTATAGGTTGATATACCCAATATGTCGGAGAAAAGAAATAAAAACTGGATGAATTTAGAGTCGAATATTTTTGATTTTTTCATATTCTGACTCGGACCAGTTCTCACATTTTGTAGAACTATAAATATTCCAGTATTTATTTTTTAATGTAATAAAGGGAAATCAATTTAAAAAATTGAAGGTTTGTATCATTTATGAAATTACTAAAGAACATTGAATTATGAAAATATGGATTGTAGAATACCTCTAGGAATTCTAATAAATTTCTTAAAAAGTAAACTCATCTTCAAAACTGTTTAATAATATTGCTTAATATAAAGTGATATATCGTAATTAGTCAGAAAAATAATTGGATGCAGAAAACACTTTTTTTTTATTAATTTTAATGTTTACGGAAAATCAACATTTACACTGATGAAAAACTAATAAAAACCTTCGTTATCATTCAATTGTTCGTTTGTATTTACATAATGTTTGGTTGTTTTGTAGTTTTAAGAGTTGATTTAATTTTGATATTAATAACTAATCACTTAAATTTATTTTTGATTTTGTTAACAGTGATTCAGATATTTTTTTACGTTTCGTACGTTCATTCCGTTTGGAAATTCGTCAACGATGAATTATTGAAACATGCACACAACGATTCAAACTTGACGTTTCTAATTCGAAAAATTGAGAATCTGATTGACTTAATGATTTATATCAACCGATATTTTAGATCGCAAATATTTTACATTACAGTCGACATAGAGATTCTTATAATATTTGCCACAAACACATGTATATGGATACTTCTTATGGTACAATTTAAATAAATAAAACAGTTAGTGATTATTGATTATTTGAATAAATGACAACGTTGTAAATTTTATCAAACTATACTAATAAATACCATGTTTATGAGAATAAATCCTAAAATAGACAAAATTAAATTGTTATTTATAGTGAAAAATTCCCGGTATTTATAACATTATATAATGTTATTTTCACGGGTACATAAAATTATAAGTTTTATTTCCAAGAGACAATTATTGGATTTGATTCGATTCCCGGTATCGGAAATCTTTTTCCGCTTTATTTCTAAAATTATCTATAAATTTTTGAATATGTGGTAGCGAAATTTTCCCGATCTAAATTTAATAAGATCCGATATGGTCTAGTGGCTAGGATACCTGGCTTTCACCCAGGAGGCTCGGGTTCGATTCCCGGTATCGGAAGAACTTTTTTCCGATTTATTTTAAAAATAAATAAATTTTTAAATAAGTTCTGACGAAATTTTCCCCATTTAAATCTAATAATATCCGATATAGACTACTTTATTTACATATATAATATACATTTCAGCATTACATTATATAATGTTATTTTCACAGATACATAAAATTATCAGTTTTATTTCCAAGAGACAATTATTAATTTTGATTTAATTATGACTAGATATTTTATAGGGATTAAGTTCAGTTATTGCACACCATCATCACAATAGTTTTCATAGTTTTTTCTTCTAAGTATGATTGTCGATGTCGAAATAGCTACTGAGTAACTGATCTTGTTCATCATACGTTCTGCTGCCTTTTCTGAGAGTCCTAATCTTTTTAACAGTCCAATCAACGTTTTATACTCACTGGTGTTTAGAATTTCTCAATAGCACCCAACTACGAGTATGCCTAGGTGTACAGGGCAGTTATGAATATTTTCCAGTTCGGTAACTAGGTTAACGTCTCTGGTGACTTCTTTGTAATTGTGGTATTCCACCTTAACCGGTGAATTTACAGCATATCTTGTTCTTGTCAGTTTTTCCTGAGATTCGTAATTTTGAAGATATGCCACAGATGGGTTTGTAAGTTTTGTTACCATGTCCGGTTTGTTGTGCTTAAGCGTCGTGTTTGTGAGAAATGTCGTTCCCGCGTCTATTGTGAATTGTCTGTTGTTAAGTTTGCCTTCTAAGTATAGGATGGCCTTGCCGAATGGTAGTCTTCGACTTTCTTTAGGGATTTCCCAGTTTTGAATAAGTATACGTAAGACCCAGTATACAACGCAATCATGTTTCGTTATGTATGTCTTGACAGGGCACCCTGTGGCAACAGGATTTGAATTGTCAACACATTGACAACCCAAGAGGCACATTCTTCTGTTTTCTGGGATAGCTCCCAATGCACGTATTTGTTCTTCTGATGCTTGATGTAACAAACATAGTTTCCAACTGTCCAGGTATGGAGAACTGTAGGCTGAAAACTTTATCTTCTCCCTTTCTTTTATTACTACTCTACCGTAGTGTATGTTGTTTCCCCATTCCTCTTCTATTTTTTTCCATTGGACCTACTCGACGTGGTGTGTCGCTCTTTGATACATTTTTTGTAATTATTTTGTGTGTCTGGTTGTTGGTAGTTATATTTTTCTAATATGCAATACAAGTCAGTGATTGTATTTCGCCATCCTTTGTCTTTTAGAACATTGTAGTCTTCTTTTGTTTTTTGCATCTCAGGGCGTGACTCAAGATATATTCCTTTTCTAATTATCTGCTTTTCTGTTTCATATTCTATTGATTTGAGTCGTAATTCTCCTACTTGTTATCTCAGGTATACTCTAGGACACGTGACTGAATATCCTTTTATGTTTTTAACAAGTATTTTTCTAACTTTAGTGTACAGTTCTTTATATTTTTTTAGGAGTGTGGTTCATTTCTCGAAAGCGTACAGATTCCCCAAAACATAGATTGCTGCAGGTATGACGGTAGTGTTAAATCCAAGAACTTTCTGAGTAGTTGTGATAATATGTGGTCTTCAGGTGCTTCATCTCTACACTTGTTCTTGTACCCTTGAGTAGTCTTCCCGTGTAATTTGGCCAGTTTTACTATTTCTAAATCGCACTGTTTCCACCTGTTCATATTGGTGTTTTTTCTATACCTCGCCTTGGGCTTCTCTGTGACAATTCTTGTCCTGGCAAGTGCTGGCGAAATTTTCCCGATCTAAATCTAATAAGATCCGATATGGTCTATTTATTTATTTACATATATATAACATACATTTCAATATTACATTATATAATGTCATTTTACAGGTATATAAAATTATCACAGTTCACAATTGTTGGTTTATTTATGATTAGGTTCAGTTATTGCACACCATTATCACAATAGTTATCACAGTTTTTCCTTCTGAGTATGATGGTCGATGTTGAAACAGCTACCGAGTAGCTGATCTTGACCATCATGTGTTCTGTAGCCTTTTCTGAGAGTCCCAGTCTTTTTAGAAGTCCAAGCAATGTTTTAAACTCACTGGTGTTTAGGATTTCTCCATAGCACCCTACTACAAGTATGCCTAGGTGTACAGGACAGTTATGGATGTTTTCCAGTTCGGTAACTAGGTTAACGTCTCTGGTGATTTCCTTGTAGTTGTTGTATTCCACCTTCACCAGTGAGTTCACAGCATATCTCGTTCTTTTTAGTCTTTCTTGACATTCATAGTTTTGCAGATGTGCCACAGATATTTCCAATATTATAATCTCATTTGGGTTGGTAAGTTTTACTACTATGTCCGGTTTGTTGTGTTTAAGTGTCGTGTTTGTGAGGATTGTCGTTCCCGCGTCTATTGTGACTTGTCTGTTGTTAAATTTGCCTTCTAGGTGTAGAGTGGCTTTGCCGAATGGTAGTCTTCGACTTTCTTCAGGGATTTCCCAGTTTTGAATAAGTGTACGCAAGACCCAGTATACAACACAGTCATGTCTCGTTATGTACGCCTTGACAGGGCATCCTGCGGCAACATGATATGAATTCTCAACGTGCTGACAACCTAAACGGCACATTTTTCTGTTTTCTGGGATTGCTCCCAATGCTGGTATTTGTTCTTCCGATGCCTGATGTAATAAGCATAGCCTCCAGCTGTCTAGGTATGGAGAACTGTAGGCTGGGAACTGTATCCTCTCCTTTTCTCTTATTACCACTCTACCATAGTGCATGCCCTTTCCCCATTCCTCCTCAATTTTTTTCGATTGGGTCTGTTCTATGTGGTTTATGGTCTAGTGGCTAGGATACCTGGCTCTCACCCAGGAGGCTCGGGTTCGATTCCCGGTATCGGAATACATATTTTATTTACATATCACCAAAACATCACTTCATTTTTTTAATTCCGAATAAATGTAGAATGCAGACTATTAAAAAAATTCAATAAATAGGAATTAATGAATTTTTTGTGTTCATTAAAAATTTGTTTTTTTTTATTTTGTTATTTATCAAAAACGCATTTAATATAGTGTATTTATTTATTATAACATATGATAATAATAATTCACAAAATTTTGTCAAGCCAGATCAGATATTAATTATTATTCAAGTATTTTTCATTACAAAAATTGATACAACAACTTTCAATTGACCGTTAGAAGAAACACACAACAAACATAAAATAAAGATTTAATTATGCTTCGTAACACCATTAATTAAATATATTGCTTCATTATCGCAGCTACAAAGTATTGCCCAAGTTAGGCATGATGATGAAAACTTAAATTTTTTCTTAAGATTATCCAGTGACAACCACACATTAGTATCACCATCATCCATTGACATAATGGATCTTTTCTTTGTGGACCAGTGCCAAACTTCACCTGCACTAGAAATCTTAATGAGCATTAGGAACATTCACTGAGAATGTATTTTGTCTTAAAACCCAAACTATTAAGGTCCCTAAAATTAATTCATGTAATTTTTAATGGTATAAAGATCATCTACTAGTTCATCTCCAGCATTGATGAGGTGCTTTGAATGGGGTGATAGGTGATATATGTTGGTATTACGTGGTCTCCACGTGGTTTTAGGTCTGTTAGTTAACATAGAGCTCCTATTTACCTCATATATGTATATGGATTTTATTAACAACATCGAAATGAATACTACTTCTCTTTGTGTCACTAAGATAAATGGAAATATAAATTAAAATAATAATTTGTGCAATTTTGTATTTGTAGATTGTTAGTATAAGTTTATTTATTAATTATCATAAAGTAAGTTGAGAAGCAAAACACACATCATCAGTATGTCTTGAAGTATTAGAAATGTTGCTACCAATCAAATCAATAATGCTGAAATAAATAGTAAGCAGGAGTCTCTCCAAATACATTTTAGAAAGATCTAATTACATTACGGCTGCTAACTTTTTTAATATTGGATATAAAACTATATTTCACTTCTGTTATTTCTTATTTGGCTATTATCATTCAATATAAATAAATAAAACAGAAAGTGATTATTTATTATGTATTTGCATAAATGTCAATTTTGTAAATTTTATCAAACTGTACTATAACTACCATGTTCATGACAATAAAACCTAAAAGAGACAAAATTAAATTGTTGTTTATAGTAAAAAATCCTCCGATATTTATTTTAAAATTGCGTTGTTTAACTGTTTCAACAAATTGAATAATGCTTCTTCTCAAGAATGTCAACTTCAAAGATTTAATATTCAATAACAAATTAAAACAGATGTTTGCGGTATTATTCAATTCTCTCGTCAAATTATTACAGGAAATTATTAGCATTCCACAAAAACTCTAAAAATAAAATAAAATAGATTATAAAAATTGGCACAACATAATACAAAGTACCATGTTAAACAAGCAACGTAATAAACTAAAGCTCATTACATAAATCCGAATTATTTTATCAAAATATACATATTTAGCAACCATTGTAGATGCTGAAAAGTAAATATGACATGTTGTTAATAAAACTGTTCCTGTAAATATGCACAAAAAATGCAAAGCCATTTTTTTGTTCATCATGTCAATAATTTCAATAATATCTTGATAAACTACTTTCAATTCGTTCATTTCATTTTCCTGAAGGAATTGTATTTCCATTTTAAAACAGTTTTTAATACGCTTGTGAAAATGTTTGTTGTACATTTTAATAACCAAAAAATTTAAATTGACCATTACATAAAGTTGTTTCTGAACTAAAATAAAAGCAAGTTCGTAAAACAGAAATGGAATTAAATACCAATATCCTACAAGTTTATAATCGATTAAATTCAACGTACTAAATATAATGGATGGCAAAAAATTCATCCAAAACATTATTGAAGTGATTAGTGTTAACTTATCAGAACTATCTTCAGAATTAAGTTCCAACAGATGGTTATAAATTGATTGTATTTTGTTTAGTAATAGTGAATTTGGTTCTTCGACAATTGTTGATATAATAAAACATATGTTAATTACACCAAATGAAAGTATTAAAACGAGATCCAAGTAAAATGAAATTTTCAAGAGATAAGTCTTTTGTGTACTTAATATAAACTTTCCAATCTGCTGTAATACACCCAAATGAATCAATAGGAGAACTAATAGATATATTTTTCTTGTAAATTCACAATATTTACTTTTAAAATGCTTATATGTTGATATACCCAATATGTCGGAGCAAAGAAACAAAAACTGAATAAATTTTGAATCAAATATATTTGATTTTTTCATGTTCGAACTCTTTAGATTGATTTTATGTACATGACAATCAATTTGGAACCAATTGCATTAGCACATATTTGTAGGATTATAAATATTCTAGTATTAATTTATTATTGTAATAAAGGGGCATCAATTTAAAAAATTGAAAGTTTGTATCATGTATGAACAACAATTATTAAAAGGCATTAAATTATTATATTAAATTAATAACTAAATAAATAGAATAAGAACTCAAATTTGTTAAAAAAATAAATTCATCTCCAAAAATTCCTTAATAACATTGCGTAATATGAAATAATACATCGTAATTGATTAGAAATAATATTGGAGTGCAGAAAACACTTTTTAATTTGATAATTGTCTCCAGTGTCGAGAAAACAATCCATTACTGTTGCTTGTTAACCACTCACTCACTAGTGTTCATCATGCAGACCGACATGAACACCGCTGACTCAACAATTTGGAAGTTTGTGATCGCCCCTGTTTTAAAGTTTTGCAAAATATTTGCCATAACACCATGGGATTCATCCAAAACCGTGGACACGTCAAGGCAAAACAAATTATACAAGTGCTATGCGTTGTTTTTGATCACGACGTTCCTGTTGAGCTTGGCCAGTGCCATTTATGGTGTGGTGGTTTATTTCCCGACAACTTCCACGGGAAAAATAATGAAAATCATCGACAGCATCCTATTTTTCTCCATCACGGCGGCAAATCTAACGGCAATATCGGTTACGGTATTCCTCAAGTCGGATGTTATCAAGGATTACATGTGCAAAGTTGTGGTGATCGACGATTTTCTACCGATGAAAAGATGCTCTCGCTTCTTCTGGAAGATGATGATCGGGTTTTCGATTATTGTTGGCGTTACAGTTTGCCTGGACAGTGTCATATCCATTTCATCCGGTGGCTGGCACTATTTTCGGTTTTACATATTCAGAGAGTACCAATACGTCCACTATTCCGTCATGGTTTTCGCCTCGTTTTACTTCGCTTGCATCATAAGGTGTAAGCTAATTTTATTGAACAAATTCTTAACGGACTCGGTCATACTACAACTGACGGACGAGACCAAAACGGAATTGTGGCCGGTGATGGACCCGGAATTGTCCGGATTCATGAAAATCGATCACAAGTTCCATTGTCAGATGTTGAAGAATGTGGCAAAGTGGTACAACCTTATCGCTGATTTGGTTGAAGTTTACAACAGTATTTTTGGGCAGTTAATTTTTATCGTCACCTTGTGCACCATCACTTTATTGTTGAACTACGTCGTCATTTTGATTGTCGGACAGTTCAAATTGCAACTAATCATTTTGGTCGTGTTATGGGTTGTTGTAGCATTGGTAAGTTAATTCAACGTTTTTCGGACTTTAACTTACGGTGAATTTTTAGGCCCAGACTATCATGTTAGCCAACGCTTGTGATGGAGTAGCGAAAGAAGCTAAGAGAACCTCAGAAATATGCTACTTGTTACTGAACGAACTCCCAACATTTCCAAAAGTGGATAAAGAAAGAGTGATCAAGGAAGATTTACTGTTGATTGCCCAACAAGCAGTTTGCAGAAGCCCTTGCATTTCAGCTTCCGGCTTCTTCATAGTAAATCATTCAATTTTAGGATTTATACTTGCTAGTGTTACTTCTTATGTTATTGTTACTATTCAATTTGTAGGTCAAGGAGATGAATATCATAAACTATAAAAATCCATACAATTTCAAATAGTAAATATCCTGTAATTATAGCTTTTTTTATAAGTTTCATTAAGGTAAATTGAAAATAAATCGTTAATGGAAAAATTAACAAAAAGTATTGACGATTATGGCCAAAATATCGGCAATTTAACTGAAAAAAAATATCAGTTTTGGAAAAACAAATATATTCTGATGGTATCAAGCACTTTAATTTCTTATCAGATTTATGAATTTTCTATTTCTAGAAATATTTTCAAGAAAAATTCTTTAGACTATAGAACCAAAAAAATATTATATATTTATATTATATTAATTGTATAAATTTTCTGACTAGAAATAACTACATAAT
Source organism: Aethina tumida (assembly GCF_024364675.1). Lineage (NCBI taxonomy): Eukaryota > Metazoa > Arthropoda > Insecta > Coleoptera > Nitidulidae > Aethina > Aethina tumida. The sequence goes on along the minus strand of NC_065437.1, from coordinate 11,878,463 downwards.
TTCAAGAAAATTCTTATTTGAATTTGTACAAATCTATAAAAATTTATACTCCAGTATTACATACTAACATTGTTATTAAATAACTATAATTACTTATATATTAAAAAATTAATAAATTTATAAATGTGAATATAGTTTTGCACCATTTTTTTATGTCTTTTAACAAATTTAAGAGTAATGTAATAGAATTTGTTTATTTTAATTATTATTTTCATTTAACTGATTCTCATTGCAGTACAATTTACTTCGAAAGTTTTAGCGACTAGTTTATTATTTAGGTTATTTTTAACTAGTTTTATCTTGTTTTATTAAATATTTGTTAAGAGCTCTTACTATTCCTTTATTACATTTCAGTAATTTCGTCCTCTCATATTAACAAAAAAAAAATTTTCAATTTATGTTAGTGTCTAATAATTACGAATTTCCTACAATGACAAATGTAATAACTCTTAATTAGTATAATGGCTTCCAATATATCAAATTATTTTTCCAGCGAATAGAAGCTTTTACAATTATAGTCAATGTAATTTATATTTTGCTACTCGGGTGTTATTTGATCATTTTTCTGAAATATCACTAAAGGAAAATATTGAAAATTTACCTATTTATTAAATCATGTTACCAATTCTATGTCAAGAAATGGTTATAAATAAAATATATTAGCGTTAATTTAGTACATAATTTTATTTTTTATCAATCAATCGAATTAATTGAATACCCAATTTAGTAATTACTTTTTTCAAAACAATAATAGTTATTGTAATGATACAATATTCAGAATTTGTGTATATTCCAGTTAATTAATTTCTTGAAGTAAAAATAAAGTATAGTTACTATTTTGTAACTTCTGACTATACAAAATAATGTATTTAAAAATAAAAATTCCCTCGATGTGAGAAATCAAAATAGAAATTATAATTTTAGATTATGTGTGTAATTTTCTCAGTCTTTACGCAAATATTTACAACAATCCGATATGGTCTAGTGGCTAGGATACCTGGCTTTCACCCAGGAGGCTCGGGTTCGATTCCCGGTATCGGAAAAACTTTTTTCCGATTTATTTCAAAATTAAATAAATTTTTGAATAAGTTCTGATGAAAAACTAAACTAGTTTTGACGTAAACAACTATGACATCTAGGCTGAAGATCTGCACTTGGAACGCTAACAGTGTTAATAACAAAATACCATGTTTAATTAATTTTCTGCACACACACAAAATAGACATAATCTGCATAACAGAAACAAAACTGTCCAGCAGACATAATTTCAAAATTAAAAACTATCTAACTTACAGAGAAGACAGGCAGTACAACCCGGGTCACACCCGCCACACACACGGAGGAGTTGCAATCCTTGTTAAAAACTCCATCCCACACTCCAAAATAGATAGTATACCTAGTCATATAGAGAATATATCAATCAAACTAGCCGACGGAACCGTAATAATGTGCGCATACAACCCTCCATCCAACAATTTTTCTACACCACAAATAGACCAACTCTGCAAAAAGTATAACAAAACCATAATCTTAGGGGACCTTAACTCTCGCCACACAGCCTGGAACTGCCACAGAAATAATACCAACGGAGCCACCCTGTACAATTATATACTCAACTCGGACGTTGACCTCCTTTTCCCTGAAGAAGCCACGCACTATCCCAATAACGGGGGCACTCCATCAACAATAGACCTAGTCATAAGCAATGGAGTACGCAGAGTGACTGAACCAACTGCACTCCATGAACTAGACTCCGACCATGCCCCAGTGCTAATTAATATCCAACAAAAAAGAACAAATGTCCTCCAACAAACCAAATTCTGTTTCCGAGAAACGAACTGGGACATGTACAGGCACGAGCTAAACACTCTGACGGTCCTAAGAGGTCACATCACGGATTTGGAATCACTAAAGAGAGAAGTGGATTCATTCACACTCAATCTAAAAATAGCCAGGAACAAAACTACTAAGGTAACAAAAACCAAACCACCAGCAGATGATCTTCCAGATGATATAACAGAAGCTATCAAAACAAAAAACTACCACAAAAAACGTTGGCACAAATACAAACTCGACAATGACAAACAAATAATGAACCGGCTCAAAAACGAAATTACATATAAAATCGGGCAACACAGAAATAACGTGTGGCGGGACCTTCTGGGCAGGCTCCAAGCCACGGATTGCTCCTTATGGAGATACGTAAAGAAACTAAAAGGGGAACGTCCTATATACCCGACCATCCTCTACAACAACATCGAGCACATGTCCAACAAATCTAAAGCTACAGCCATCTCCACACACTTTGCAGAAATTCATAAAACTGATACGACAAACCTCACACCGGAACAAAACTACATACAGCAAATGGCTCAGAATATACACAAAGCTCAACCAGAGGTAATTCAAAACAGTGAACTTGCTAAACTACTCACAAGGCCGAGTGAAGTGCAGCAAATTCTGCGAAAGCTGTCAAATAACAAAGCTCCAGGACCAGACGGTATCCAATACATCCTTTTAAAAAACATACCAAGGAAGACACTGGTCCATCTAACCTATATTATCAATGGTATTATTAGGCTGCAATACTTCCCAGAACAATGGAAGCACGCTGTGGTTATCCCCGTACTAAAGCCCGGTAAACCGCCACATAACCCCAACTCATACAGGCCAATATCGCTACTAAGCTCTATTTCCAAGGTAGCCGAAAGAGTTATACGGCGACGCCTGGAAACAGCCGACTCACACCTACACATAACACCACACGAGCAGTTCGGATTCCGCCCCAAACATGGCACAGTCCTGCAGGTGGCGCGAATTGCTGAACACACTAAGAAGCACTGGAACTTCGGGAGAAACACAGTTGCACTCTTTTTAGATATGCAGAAAGCCTTCGATACCGTATGGTTGGATGGACTAGTGTATAAACTGGACCAGCTAAAACTGCCTAAATGTCTGGTCAAACTAATCGACTCGTATCTACGAGGAAGGACCTTCCAGGTAAAAATCAGCGGGGAATTATCCGAAACACAAAACACTTCGGCAGGAGTACCTCAGGGAACGGTGCTCGCACCAAAACTCTACAACTTCTATACCTCCGACATCCCTAAGTTTTCCCACACTAACTTGGCATTATACGCTGATGACACTGCCATCTACAGCTCGTCCTTTAGCTCACAGGTCGCCACCCAACAGATTAAAATCCATCTGGGCATGCTCACTGCGTTTTTTGAGAGATGGAAAATTAAAATAAATCCTGAAAAAACAGAATTGATCAACTTTACAAAAAAATACACTAACACAAGGATAGTATCTCCACCCACTATAGACGGAACCATCATTCCATGCAAAAAAGTCGTGAAATACTTAGGCACCTATCTGGACAATCGGCTGACCTTTAGACCTCATATAGACAAAATTAGACCAAAGATATTTGGTGCAATCAAGCCACTATATCCCCTAATCTCTGCAAACAGCCCCATGAGTAGAGATAACAAAATTAACTTATACACCACAATCCTCCGACCCATCATGACATACGCATGCCCCATCTGGTGTGGAGCCTCAATAACCGCCATTAACATACTACAACGACTGCAAAACAAAATACTGAGAATGGCAATCAGCGCACCCCAAAGAAGCAGAACCCGACACATACACGACACAACTGGAGTGCCATATGTACAGGATTACATCATCCAAGAGGCTAATAAATTCTACGAAAAACAAATACACCACTCGATACTCACAAAACACATAGCTGACGTCAGAATCCACAACATTGACCCTAATCACAAACACAAACCCCTCTACCATAAACTTCCAATTTTTCACAAACTCCCACCATAATGTCTGCCGCGCACTCAAAACTTTCCACTTAAAACGTAAAACGTAAAAACACCCACTAAACCACAAAACATTATCCGAACAACGCGAAACCTCCCCCAAAAATACTTCAACGGGTTTTTCTCGAGCGCACTAAATTGCAAAGCTGGCCATCCAGCAACAGTTTCCGCTAATTTCATCTACAGGTTCCATTATCTAAATCATATTGAGACAAAATGCCCCCAGAAATGCAACGACCATGTGAGGGGGGTCTTGGACCCATTTTGCTTTCAACATCGTTGCTGACGCTCGGAGATGCCACGACACCGGCAATTGGCCGTGCCAATCTCCAAGAAGGTGGACAACCCCGGACTCCATTCGGTAACCCACCCCCACAAGAACGGAGCCTACTATATATAGTGCCCACAGGAGTCTCGAGCTGTACGAGCCAATGATGTGTATTTTAACAAAAAGACAAATAAAATATATTTTAGTTTAGTTTAGTTTACATTATATAATGTTATTTTCACAGGTACATAAAATTATCACAGTTTTATTTCCAAGAGACAATTATTGATTTTGATTTAGTTATGACTAGATATTTTATAGGGATTAAGTTCAGTTATTGCTCACCATTATCACAATAGTTATCATAGTTTTTCTTCTAAGTATGATTGTCGATGTCGAAATAGCTACTGAGTAACTGATCTTGTTCATCATACGTTCTGCTGCCCTTTCCGAGAGCCCCAATCTTTTTAACAGTCCAAGCAACGTTTTAAACTCACTGGTGTTTAAAATTTCTCCATGGCACCCAACTACGAATATGCCTAGGTGTACAGAGCAGTTCCAGTTCGGTAACTAGTTTAACGTCTCTGGTGACTTCTTTGTAGTTGTTGTACTCCACCTTCACCAGTGAGTTTACAGCGCATCTTGTTCTTTTCAGTTCTTCCTGACATTCGTATTTTTGTAGGTGTGCCACAGATATTTCCAATATGACAATCTCTTTTAGGTTCGTAAGTTTTATTACTGTCCGGTTTATTGTGCTTAAGCGTCGTGTTTGTGAGGATTGTCGTTCCCGCGTCTATTGTGACTTATCTGTTGTTAAGTTTGCCTTCTAAGTGTAGGGTGGCCTTGCCGAATGGTAGTCTTCGACTTTCTTTAGAGATTTCCCAGTTTTGAATAAGTGTACGCAAGATCCAGTATACAACGCAGTCATGATTCGTTATGTATGCCGTGACAGAGCAACATGATATGAATTCTCAACGTGCTGCCAACCCAAGCGGCACATTCTCCTGTTTTCTGGGATAGCTCCCAATGCAGGTATTTGTTCTTCTGATGCTTGATGTAACAAGCATAGTCTCCAAACGTCCAGGTATGAAGAACTGCAGGCTGGAAACTTTATCTTCTCCCTTACTTTTATTACTACTCTACCGTAGTGCATGTTTTTTCCCATTCCTCTTCTATTTTGTTCCACTGGGCATGTTCGACGTGGTGTATCGCTCTTTGATACATTTTTTTGTAATAATTTTGTGGGTCTCTTCGCTGGTTGTTATATTTTTCTCTTCTATTATTCTTTAGTCAGTTATTGGATTTCGCTATCCTTTGTCTTTTAGAACATTGTAGTTTTCTTTTCTTTTTTGCATCTCAGGGTGTGACTCAAGATATATTCCTTTTCTGATGATTTGCTTTTCTGTTTCATGTTCTATTGATTTGAGTCCTAATCCTCCTAATTATTGCCTTAGGTATACTCTAGTAGTCGCGACCGAATATCCTTTTATGTTGTTTTTAACAAGTATTTTTCTAACTTTGGTGTCCAGTTCTTTACATTTTTTTAGGAGTGTGGTTCGTTTCTCATAAGCGTATAGATTCCCCAAGACATAGATTGCTGCAGGTATGACGGTGGTATTAAATCCAAGGACTTTCTGAGTAGTTGTGAGAATGTGTGGTCTTCAGGTGCTTCATCTCTAGTGACTAGGATATCTACAAGTGCTGGCGAAATTTCCCTGATCTAAATATTATAAGATCCGATATGGTCTAGTGGCTAGGATACCTGGCTTTCACCCAGGAGGCTCGGGTTCGATTCCCGGTATCGGAAAAATCTTTTTTCCGCTTCATTTCTAAAATTATCTATAAATTTTTGAAAAGCTGGCGAAATTTCCCCGACATAAATATAATCACATCCGATATGGTCTAGTGGCTAGGATACCTGGCTCTCACCCAGGAGGCTCGGGTTCGATTCCCGGTATCGGAAAGCATTTTTTATTTACATATTAGTTTTAGTTTACCGAATTTTTTAAATTCCAAATAAATGAAGAATTCAGACTACTAAACGAGAGAAAAAGAAAATAGAAATCAATAAAATGGGGTTAATGATTTTTATGTGTTCATTAAAAGTATTGCTTTTTTATGTTGTTGTTTATCTCAAAATCATTTAAAATGTTATATTTATTTATTATAGCATAATAAAATAGTTCATAAAATTTTGTAAAGTGAGATCAGATGTTAATAATCATTCAATTAACTTTCATTACAAAAATTGAACCAATTGAAGGAAAAAAACAACGAAAATTATAAAATAACAATTTAATTGTGTCTTGTAACACCATTAATTAAGTAAATCGCTTCATTATCGCAGCTACAAAGTACTTTATTCCTGTGAAGATCTAGCGAAGTGATAGGTTTTCCCAAGTTTGGCATGATGGTGAAAACTTCAAGTTTATTCTTAAGATTATCTAACGACAACCACACATTAGTCTCACCATCATCCATTGACATAATGGATCTTCCCTTTGTAGACCAATGCCAAACTTCACCTGCACTAGAACAGCTGAACAATTGATCTGGGTTATCTGGATGGAATTGAATTTCTGAAATACTATCTTGATGAGCATTGAGAACGTTCACTGGGAATGTGTTTTGTCTTAAATCCCAAACTGTTAAGGTTCCTAAAATTAATTCATTTAATTTTTGATGGTGTAAAGATGATTAAATCTTACCTAGTTCATCACCAGCAATGATGAGGTGCCTTTGAGTGGGATGATAGGTAATACATGTAGGTGTTACATGGTCCCCACTCAGTTTAAATGTGGTTTTAGGTTGGTTTTCCTTTGAGCGCAGGTCCCATATTTTCATTTGACCTCTTAAGCCACTGGTTAAAAGTTCGTTGTGTTTTAAAAATATTACACATTGCAATGAACAACTATCAGCTTCATCTGTGAAATTAAACAATAAATACAAACTAAATTATGGTGTTATTATTTTTTACCAATTCTTCTGATAATAATATTTGATTGAGCTGATAATAAGTTGATTCTTCCATCTTCTCCAACAGTAACTATATCATTTTCATAAAGTGCTAAACTTGTGCAAGGACTGGGTTCGTCATATTGAAAATAATGTAGTTTTTTCCACATTATTCCTTCATTTAGAGTAATAACTTCATTTTTAGTCTGTATTTTATATAAACAAGCACTACCATGCGATGATGAAGCAACAAAGTAATCAGGATTTAAGAACTGCAAAGATCCTAGACATAACATCGAAAAGTACATATATATTGAATAGTACTACCTTCATTTCCGTGACATCACCAGGGTGGTTATAAGAAGCAACAGGAAATGGGAAAAGATCGTCGTCTTCATCGTTTTCATTAAAATCCCACAGTTTGATTAAATTTTGTTCATCATCCCAACTGCCGGTTACGAAAAAGTGAGCATTGTTGAATGGGTCCGGTCTCCAACGTATTTTATTGATTTTTTGTGATACAAATGTGCCATGAACATTATGTGACATGTTTAAAATGTTTGTTTTAAAAATTTATCAAAATGCTTTCCAACAACACTAACCAACTTTTTAAATGTTTGCTCTGAAATTATGCACGTATGGAGTCATTTGAACTACGCGTTGACGATATAAAATTCCTACAGTATTTCTATTTGAAAATTAGTTCTTAAGTAACAACATGTTTATGTATGTTGTTGATTGACAAGTTTTAGGATAACAAATAACAGTGATGAGCCAAAGAAAGAGGGTAACCGTAAAATTGAAAGAACCAAATCCTCTCTTTGTACAATGGTTAACTGAATGGAGGGACAAAGCAAGAGAAAGTGAATCAAAAATGCAATACGCTTTTAATATAGCTTTGCAATCGTTGAAAAAATATCCTTTACCTCTTGACACAGGCAAAGATTGTAAAATTCTTAAAGGGTTTGGCGATAAATTGTGTACTATGTTAGATGATAAATTAAAACATTACAAAACTCAAAATGGTAACATCACAAGACCAAGCATACCTCAATCGCAAGGTTCATTTAGTGGAAAAGATAAGAATTCCAATGCAATAACTAAAGCAACTAAGTCAGAAAGAATATCTAGAGGAGACAAAGAATATATTCCTCAATATAGATCTGGTGGTTATGCATTATTATTAGCTTTATACAAACAAAGCTTGGAGCCTGATTATGTAGGTTACATGTCTAAAGTGGATTTGATTAGAAAAGCATCAGAATTTGCAGATACCTCTTTTACCAAAACAGATACAGGTTCTAGATACAATGCTTGGTCATCTATGAAGAAACTGTTAACTGAGGAGCTTGTTATAAAGAAAAGTAATCCAGCAAAATTCTCATTAACTGAGAAAGGTCAAGTGTTGGCCAAAAAATTAAGTAACTGTGATATATCAAATAAATCTCAAGAATCTGCACATCAAATGGATATTGAAGCAGTTGATTTATCTGAAAATGATAATAAATGTGATAACCAGCAACAAAATATTTATAGTAATATAATTAAAAGTCCAGAAAAAAAGAATGCTCTCCAACCAACAAGTACTTTCAAAAAATATAATTCTTGTAATATCATTAGTAGTGAAACTAGTGCTAAGGCATTACAAAATTCAAAGACAATCAAAAAATATAATTCAACAAACAGTGCCAGTTCAGTGCAATCAAACTCAGAATATGTGGTGTATGGTCCAAATAGTTTTGATGTTTTATTAATTGTTGATACTCAAGAAACATGTGGGTAAGTATACATAAGAATTATACAAATATAACAGACTAATACCAAAGATTATAGAAAAAACACGGAAAAGATGGATGATCCTCTTTTAGCTGAATTGGAAGTACTGAATGTGTCTTATGAAGTTCAAAACCTAAAAGTAAGTGATTACACTTGGATTTGCAGGAGCAAAACTTCCAATGTAGATTTAATCCTTCCATACATTGTTGAGAGAAAAAGAATGGATGACTTTGCAAGCAGTATTAAAGATGGTCGTTACTATGAGCAAAAATTTAGACTGAAAAGATCTGGAATCCAGAACATCACTTACTTAATTGAAAGTTATGGCAAAAATGATCACCATGTAGGTTTGCCTCTAACTAGTTTATATCAAGCAGCAACAAATACTGCCATACAGGATGGATTCTGCGTAAAATTCACCTCTAATTTACGTCATACTGCTGAATATTTGGCGTGTTTTACTGGATTTTTAGAAGCGACGTTTAAGGTAGACCACAATTTCAATGTTTATATGACTTTTAATTGAATTTTGCAGACGAAAACCGTTGCCAGCTGTCTCAAAGATAACTTACCTGTTTTTTCTTTAAATGATGAAATTGTTTCTCTCATGACACTGAAAGAATTTAATTCTTCTTCAGTCAAAAATAAGGTAGTTTTCAATTTGAATCTTTAGACAGCAAATTAATAGTTATTGTTTTAGAAAATGACTGTCAAGGATTTGTTTGTTAAGTCTCTGATCCAAATAAAAGGAGTTTCTGTGGAAAAAGCACTTGCTATTGTTCAAAAGTATCCAACGCCTCGACTTCTTTATGACGCATATCTGGAAAACCCAGGTCCAGCTGGAGAAAAATTATTATCTAATATACAATGTGGTACTGCTCGGAAGAATATTGGAATTGTGATAAGTAAAGTTGTGTATCAACTTTTTAATTCAAATTTTTAGAATTCATTGTGATTATTATTAATAAATTACTATATTTTATCAACCTTGTTATATTTATTTATATAAACATGAGTATATAAACAACAATTAAAACAAATGACGAGAAGAAATCACAGTCTAAAAAATTACAGTCACAATTATAAAAAAATAAAATACCAAAATAAATTAATTTAAAATCAGATCTCAGCTAGTATCACTTTTTATGGAATGAATTAAAATTAACTAAACTAAAAAGGCAATCTATGTAGCATTCCAATGCTCAGCTCTCCACAATAAAACGAACATGTTAGGTTTAGTTGAAGTATATGATGTGCCACCCATTGGGCTTGGTAATGGGGTACCAATATTAACGGTGACATCGGTATATCTCGACAATAAATTTCGGTAGCCTCTTCCTATTGTGGCTATTAATGGTGTGTTCTCTTGTCTGCCACTAACATTTTTGCACTGCGCCAAAGGCACAATCGCTCTAACTTCTTCTTCATATGGTCTGAAAATCGTGACGGGGCGAAGTGTACTTCTTTCAGCTATAATCACACAGCCCCAAGTAGTGCCAATGTACAAATCGGTATTTAGAATAACCAAGCTTGTCACCTAAATAATAACAAATAAGTTTGTTATATAAAATTATCTAAGTTTAGTTACCTGGCAATTTGTTGGACTTAAATGTTCCTCAATAGCAATTGATTTAAGACTCTCAGAACAAGGTACCAATTTAGAACAGTCTAGTTTGTTTACGATGGTCCTGGATTTTTGATCCCACTGGTAAACAATACAGCCTGGATGGACGTAGGAATAGACGCAATTATCCACTGCAACCAAGTTCATAACATCTACTTTTTCAATCACTGGTTGATAATGATTTAAAACTTCTTGTCCAGCAACAACTTGGTCTTTTATTGTGTAAATAGATATTTGCCCATTTGATTCGCCGCACCACAATTCACAAGCACTATAAGAAAATAAACATATAATATAATTTTTGCATAGAGCAAGGGAAAAGCCCTTACCTAGAATTTTCTAATGAAGCTGCACACAAGCAATTGATAGACGACTGAGATCCCAGCTCTGTCATAACGAACGAGCCTTCTGCAGCAGTAGGAGTTGAGGGATAAAATTCTGAATTGACAAGGAACAGTCTGCCGTTCGATAGAGCACAAGCCACTCTTTTAAGGTTTGCTAAGTACAACAGCGCTTCTACTTGAACATTAACCTCTGACTCCAACGAATAAGTAAATAACTTATAACCGTCACTAGCCCTGCAATAATATCAAAAATTAAAAACAAAATAACCTTGTAAAGTTAAAAATTTACGAATAGGCATGGAGGTTTCCCGCGTAGTCTCCAATCCATACAGCATTGCCCACTGTACAAGCGGCTGTCGGTCTGATAGGCAGAGGCATGGTGTGGTACTGCAACCAACCTCTGTCTGCGGCCAGGAGCAAATCAATTCTTGAATTAGCACACATCAGCCACATTTCCGATCCAGACAAACCGTCTTCGGTTATGTGTGTAAGAGCTGCACTTGTTGAAGCCACAACCGGGGCTTGATGTTTCAAAGAAATCACGTCGCTTAAATGGGTGAATTCTGGAGCACTGGCTATTGAAACTATTTGGCTTGCTGAAGGGCGGTCCTTAGGTTGTTGAGACCAGCACAACACCATCAGGTCTAGGAAGTAGCTCGGATATAAAGTCTCCTAATAAAAATAAAAATTTTTAGGCTGAATTACTTAACAATTTAACTTAACTTACTCTGTATGTCAGCGGTGGTCTTCCACCTTCAAGTATGCACTCTTTTACGGATTCATGGCCTTCAAAAGGCTGATGTAAAGTCAACAACTCATATATAAACATTCCAAAAGAGAAGCAGTCGACCTTCTCTGTGTACTCTTCTTCGCCGTTGTATCTCATTATTTCCGGGGCCATGAACCCTTCAGTACCACCAAAACCTTTCGTACCCGAAGGTAAAGTTAACCTACTAATTCCTGTAAGAAGGAAAATGTGCTTTATACAGAAATAAAAAGGACTGGTATATTAATTACCATAATCTGCAACCTTAATATGAACGGGATGGTCCGGATGGTCTACAAAAGGTGGAGGCATCTCCCAAACCAACACATTCTCAGATTTCAGGTCTCTATATATAATATGTTGTCGGTGCAAATACTCTATGGCTTTGGCAACCTGATAAATAAATTAACATGATTACTGATATTTTTTATTCAAAATCTAATAACGAACCTGTAAGATTATGGCCTGTAATGTGTAAGGTCCAACCTTGGCTCCAGACCTCCTGTAATGTCTTAGAACCAGATCTAAAGCACCTTGTGGCGCCAAATCCAACACTAAAGCCAAAGGACTAGTGCAAACTCCAACAAATGGGACAATGTTGGGGTGACGCAAAGACAATAAGATGTTCAGTTCTTGTCTGGCGGTGCAGTATGCTTTACACGCGTACTGTAAGGGATCTCGGTCCCATTTACCCTGTGCAGCTTTATAGGCGATGGCGGCAGATTGGCGAGCATTCGGTCCAGGTTGGACTGGTTGTAACATCTTCATCGCCACATCTATCATGTTATTTGAACCTCTAACTTTGCATGTACCTTTGAATACAAAGCCAAAAGCACCTCGGCCCAATAATCGACCTTTTTTAATGTTTTCTGGTTTTATAATGTACCTCTCTCCCAAGTCCATGAATATCTGTAAACAACAACATAGTTAAATACAGGAGTAAATGTAAAAAATGTTAACTTACAGCATCAGGTGCTACTCTAGATAAAGGTATGTCGTCGTGTGTAGGACAATTAACAGTTTTGCTTCCGTACGCGGCTAAAATGCACTCCTCCACCATCCAAGAGTACGACACGTTGGATGGTTGTTCGTCTGTCTGCACCCCTGGATGGCCCTCCATTGACGGCATACGGCTGGAGCACGACGAATCTGGTCCAACTCCGCTGTCACATTCCGAAGTATACGATTCTTGGGATTTTCTGACACGATTATGGTGCTGATTGTGATAGCCGCCCTCCTGTTCAGCTTGTTGCATCTCTTCCATTAGATTTTTAGGCTGACTAAAGTCAATTGGGTTCAAACTCTGGTCACACTCCATGGATTTGGCAAGACACTGAGGACACGGGACCAGGCGAGTTATCAAAAATTTGCCTTCGGAAGTGTGCACAAATCTTGTTCCCAATGTAGGGTACCAGTCTTCCAACAGGATGTCGATGTGATCAACGGCCAAGGCAAGTAACTGGGCGGTACATTCTGGAGTGCTATTTATTACGAGTTGGTCCTTTACTTTTAGATCGGATGCGTCACCCATTTCGGTAATGATGGGTTTGACCACCAGTGAATCAACTGGGAAATATATTTCTAATACCGAAGTACTTTGCAAGTCCACGTCGCACCAAATGCCGTCTTGTTTCAGTCGGAATCTGTAAGGAGTTTGTCATGGTATGCTTTTCTAGGAATAAGAATAATTACTTACTTTAAATGTCTGTACTGGGCAGATGAATTGTGTAATACTTCCCGCATCCTAAATAGTGTGATGTCACCATACTTTAGTTGTAAGCCAGTCTGCCACAAAACCCATTCTGCCTTCAAATCTAGTAGTTTTACTAAATGAATATCTTGTGCCACATCTTTTGGTATAACAAAGTAAGACCGAATTATATCGATGATGGTATCATCGGCTAAAATTCGGGAAATTAATCTGGACCAGAATCCAGACGGAAAATACGACATCAAAAGAAGGCGTGCTATGGATTTATCTGTCGGTTGACTTCGTAGCTGATAGTGGGCGATTTCTTCTGGAGGTTCTATAAACAATTCATTACTAATTAAAATTAACTAAATTTGTTATAAATCTTACCATTAGGAATGGATGAGGTAGAAGGAAGGCTCATTTGGAATTTTCCCTGAGAAGGATCTCGATACAATACTGACTTAGGAGAAACGGCAATCTTTTTGTTGCGCACCGCCCAACCTCGGGACCTTAGCGGCACCTTAACTTTGATTAGCGGTGGATACTGGCCGGGATACATCAGCGCAAGCTGTAAATCTTCCTCAGACGGCAACAAACTGGGAATCAACAACGTACGTGAGTCCCACGTGAGGGCCACTTCGAATTTATTCAAAAGATTCACTATATAACCCCTTGTGTCCATCGGACCAATACTGCTGGTTTTGAATATGTGTTTCAAGTCGTCCAGCTTCATGACGCCACTCCTGGCGAACGGATTGATCTCCCTGATGGTGACGACGTGTGCCAACATGTCACACAACCACTGAGGATCTAGGAAATACAAGTCTTTTAAAGTGGCATCGTCGTAATGTAATAAAACCCCGTTGTCGTGTAGAAACAGCGTGGCCTGATGCAACTCGGCCCAATCTCTGAACGTGCGGTTGTACCTTTGTTGCATTTCCGTCGTGACAATGCTTCGATACTGGTCCGCAGTCAAGACTGGGTCCAAACCGTTCGCCCTACGTTCCGACGCGACGTAATTGACTACGTCTTCAAGTGCTAGATATGTGGCAGGTACTTTTTGTTCCAGTAACAATTCTTTGCTTCCTAAAATATTTGATTTTTGGTTAGTATCTTAGTGTGGAGCACATGCTGGATCTTTACCTGGAGGTCGAAGACTGAATACTGTGTCGTATATGAGGTTGCAAAGTAACTTGACGTTGTGTCTAGTTTTACAGCTGATTTCTATGGTGTCTAGAACTCGGGGAAGACCACACTTTTCGGCGTCTACGATATTTATGAACCTATCTCTGATGATTTGTTGATAATCTTCAGAAATGTTTGGATTAAATTCTTGCACCACATCGTAATGCGTCCCTACTATTATTACTGGTGAATTTGGTGCTCTAGCTTGTATGTTCACTAACCATTGTAAGATTTCGTTTATACCCCGATGACCGTCGGTGATTTTCCAAACGACTAAATATAGACTTCTTTTTGAAAGGAAATACTGATGTGTGGCATAATACCTACAAACCCCAAAGAATAAGTAATTGACATAAATAAGGATAAACTGTGACATACTCTTTTTGTCCTCCAAAGTCCCACGTTCGGAATATGACTGGGCCATGTGAATGTGATTTAACTTTCTTTTCGTATATCCAATCACCGATATCTACACCAACTGTAGACATATTTGTACCCCTCGAAGTTTTTACATTAATATTTTTATTTCCCATTCTTTTTGCCCAGTGCTAAAATGGTACAATTATAAGTAAATTTGTTCATTTTCTTTATTATATAGAATCATAGTTAAAAATATTTTTGCCAAATATATTTACGGAAATATAAATATACAATTTTGACAGATAATTCAACTACCATCATTAGAACTACTAATTTGTTTGTCGAGTCATATTTAAAAATAGGTCAAATTGAATAATAAGAACAACAATGGGAGGACAGAGAAATATACAGTTATAATTCGCACGCTTAAATGAATGTCAGTTTTAACGTAATAGGAAGATAAACAGGTGACCCGAGTGGCAAAACATAAACACAAGTCACATGGTGCTAGCGAGTTACGTAAGACATGCGCCGCACAAAAACCATTCAAACACTCACTTCTGGCCGTCGCCTAGTGACACCTTCCTGCCTCAGCTGTTCCAACAGGCTCGTCTTTCCGATGCCCTGCACGCCGACGATCATCAGCTTCATGCGAGCGTAGGGCCGCGCGTCTTCGAGCACGCTCTTAAGATAACCGACTATGTCCATCGTTTTGTACTTTTTACTGTCGATCATCGACTTAAGCGGGTCCTGGAGCGAGCAGCCGCGCGTGTTCAGGTTCCACAGGCGCGACAACAAGCCCATCTGCGGCGGCAGCTCGTTGATATCTAAAATTAGGCGAGGAAGCGATTACGACACACGTTGTTTACGTGTTTTTATGAATGTGCGGAGAAAGGTGAAGGCGAATGTCGCACACTTGTTTGAATTGCTCGTGCTGTCGGATAAAACCGACGGATTACATTACTTTACAAATCTTAAGAAACTTGAATGACAAACATATTTTTTGGGAAAAATGTGCTGTAATATTTGATTACATTATTTGTTCATTAAAAACAGCACATTTTCAAAATAAATTCGATAACAAGTTTTTCAATATTTTATGAATTTTTTAAAATTTAAATTTTATTATTAAAAATCAAAAAATCAATATTTTTTCATATTTTCTTTTTAAATTGATGTAAAAAAAATAATTATATATTTGAACAATACAGATTTTTCAGGTTTTTCCTTTTATTCAATCAAAATTAGAAAATTCATAAAAAATTGAAAATTATTGACATTTTTTTTTTTTGAAAATATATTTTTAATAAATTTTCTGAAAAAAAAAAATAGGTTAGGTTAGGTTTCTATTTCTTTTTTTTTTTTGAAAATTTTCTATTTTTGATAACATTCCTGAAAAAAATAGGCATGCTGTATAAAAAAAAGTCATTAAAATTTCAAGGAAAAACGTCAAAAATCAATATTACTCAAATTTACAATTTGTTATTAATTTTATATTATAAAATATCAAAAAATCAATATTTTTTTTAAATTGATGGGGAAAAAATTAATTATAAATTTGAATAGATTTTTCAGATTTTTCCTTGAAATTTTTATATTTTTTATACTGCATGCATATTTTTTTTCATAGTTCATCAAAAATATGTTCAAAAAAAAAAAAACTAATTTAACCAACAATTTTTTTTTTTTAAATTGTCAATTTTAAAATTTAACAATTTTTATATTATAAAAAAAATCAAAAAATCAATATTTGTTCTTTTTTAAATTGATGGAGAAAAAAATTATAATTATATTAATTAATTTGAACAATACTTATTTTGAGATTTTTCCTTGAATTTTTTTTTATACTGTATGCATATTTTTTTCATCAAAAACAGAATATGTTCAAAGGAAAAAGAAAATAGAAACCTAGTCTAACCTAACCGAACCTAACTTAATCTAACCTATTTTCATCTAAATTAGATTTTCAAAAAAAAAGAAAAAAAATGTCAATAAATTAATTTTTTAACTTTTTATGAGATGAATACGTAATTTTAAATCTAAAAAGATACTGATTTTTTGAGTTTTTTCTTGAAATTTTTATAAATACATTTATTAATTCAATCTTTTTTGGCTCTAAATTTCTAAATATTTTAAAAATAATAAGATTTTCATATATTTATATAACAAAAAACTTTTATTTTTTTAAATAAATAAGATCATAAAATTCCAAAAATATATGATATAATAAATTCAGACGATAATAAATATCTTTATTAACTTTATCTGTTGATGGTAAAATAGAAATTGTTTAAAACAGAATATTAAAAATTTTAATATATATTCAATCAAAATTTTTCGTAACTTACTGAAAATAGGGTAATAGAGTATTTAAAATATATATTTATTTTCAAAAATTCATAAAAAATTGAAAAATTATTGACATTCTTTTTTTTTAAATTTCTCAAAAAAAAATAGGTTAGGTTAAGTTAGGTTAGGTTGAGTTAGGTTAGGTTAGGTTTCTATTTTTTTTTGAAAATTTTCTATTTTTGATGTGCTTTCTGAAAAAATAGACAAGCTGTATAAAAAAAATGTCATTAAAATTTATTATATATTATTCAAATTTAAAATTAATTTTTTTCTAAGAAATTTTGATTTTCTTCAATTGACTAAGACAATTTTTCCATCACGGCAAAAATTAGAACATCAAAAAATTAAAAAAATAATGATTTTTTGATTTTTTATGATATAATAAAATGTGAAGCGAAACCTTAATTTAATAAAAATTAATATTTCTTCAAAAATTCCCAAAAAATTAAAATTCTCAATTTTTTTATTTTATTTTTGAAAATATGCCATTTTTGTTAAAAATAGGCAAACATCGGCATTTTTTCAAATCTCGATCAAAACATATTCTTTAATGCGCAGATGTTTTATATATAATGTGCCTCAACAGACTCAAACATTGCGAACAACAAAATGAAATTTGTCATTTTCATACTTTCTAACTAATAAAATATTTAAAAACTTACCTAGATTGCCGCTGATATTCAAAACAGACAAGTTATTCAACTCGTAAATATTATAAGGAATTTCTTTCAAAAGATTGTTGCTGACATCCAACATCGATAGATTGGGGAACATAAGTCGGGCTTTACTAACAGCCGGATTCTAATAATTAAAAGACTAACATTATACAAAAACCATGTACCTCAAAACCTCTGGACTTACCCTTTCCATGTCTTCATCTTCGGTGCTGCTTAAATCGCCGTCATCGTCTGTAGCCAATTGAATGCGGTGCAGCTGATTGTCGGCCAATATCAGCGTGCGTAGATTATCCAGTTTCAAATGCCTCCGATGGGAGCAAACCGAATGAAGCACTGTTGTACGCACCGACCTACTGGACTGCCTCCTCACTAAAACCGGAAGTGTTTTTAAGATTTAGTTATTTAACAATAACAGAACTTACCACCTTCGGGAATTTTTCCTTTGGCTGCCAAATTGTTGGAGTAACAGTTCAAATTAGCCTGTTCCATTTTATCCTGGGCTTCGACTTGAGGCAAACTGGGCCAGACGGTGATTTGGTTGTGGCTAAGGTCCAGCTGTTTTAAAGAACTGGGATAACTAGTAATGTGTGACATGGATCTTAAGGTGTTAAAAGCCATGTTCAGTCTTGTGAGATTAACGGCAAGACATGGCAAGACTACGGGAATGTTTGTAAATAAATTATGGGCAAGATTCAAGGCTGATAATTGGGATGACTTCTCAGTTATCGACTCGTCGTTGTGAAGAATCTGTTCTGTTACTTCAACACTTTTACTCCAAATGTGGTGTTTAGTTAACTCCATTTGTCTACAAAAGAATTAACATAAAGGGTGATTTTAACAATATTGAAACAGTACCTATAGTCTCTATCCTTTTTCTTGTACCGAACGGCTTGCACCGTGTCCTCTAAACCAAGCAGTTTAGAATCAATATCAAATTCAGACATGTCTGATTCAGAGTCTTGCTCCGCATGACTAGAAAGTTGACTGTCACTAGAACTTACACTTAACTTATCAAACTCCTCCTTAGCACTCTGTTAAAAAAAATAAGTTTGAATAAGTTTTCTTTTGGAGTTGGTGGAAATATTACCTCATTCTCACTCGGTAAATCTTTTAGAAGATTAAATGCAGCATTCAGTTCTTTTAATTTCGGTGCCAACCACATAACATACGGCAACTGTTGTAACTTATTGTTGGAAACAACCAAAGTCACCAAAGACGGCAGCCTAAAAATGGCCTCGGGAATGTGATCCAACCTGTTGTCCTGCAAATACAGCTCCTCCAAAACGGGGCAAGAATAATTGAGTTCTTCCACGTGTTTGCTCCTGCGTTTGTAGTTTTTTTTGGTCGGCGACACAACCGGGACGGGCAGTTTGTCGATTTTGTTTTGCGCCATGTTCAAGTACTTCAGACTGTGTAATTGGAAAACAGTCAGAGGAACTGAAGTCAGACTATTGTTTGAAATGTCCAGCCTGGTGATTGCGTACAACGCCACATCGTAGCTGCGAGGATTCTGCTTCAATTTGGGGTTTTGATGTAGAGCCGCGTCCGTAAGCCATTGCGTCTTAATTTGGGTCAGTCCGCACTTTTGATTGTGCCAGTTTATCATTGTGGGGGTGTTGGGGAATATGGTGCTATAGGTCAGACTGGTCACGTTGGAGAAAATGGTGAACTGGGAGGAATTTATGTTTTCAGTCATGGCCTTTTTGTTGATTTTGTACTCGGGATCTGGGTGGGCCTTGGTGGATAATAATTTTGGGATTAAAGTTTCATCTTTATTCGCCACGGCCACGGCTAAAGCTTTGCATTCATCATCTCTGGCGCCGTACTTAAGCAACAAGTCCACTATTGGGACGTCACGGTTTTTACAAGCCTCAACCAGACCGCTGGACTGACCATAATTGGAGTCTTCCTCCACTGAACAACAAGCCAGTGTCTAAAAATGGGACATGTACACCTGAGAGTTGAAGTTGAAGCTGTTTTACTTACATCATTAATGTCATGATATGCTTTGATGACTGTGTTGGCACTGGCCCCTGCTTTAAGTAAAGCCAGGGCAATATCATAATGTTTTCCTTTTATTGCTGCATGTAACGCCGTTTCCGTGTTATTATTACAATACATATCAATCCGTAAGGGACAGATAAGCAGTGAATCCGTCTAAAATTAGCAACGTTTTACATAAATGTTTAGTTAAACTGATTTTGACTTACGTCATTGTCGAAAGAGTTTTCTTTGGACAAATTTAGTTTAGACATAATTGACTGTATTCCATCTGATATTCGTCGCTTAACTGGGCTGAGAATTAGATTACTCTCCGAACTGGGAGTAATTTCGTCACTCTAAAATAGTTCCGTAAATAAACGCCAAAAAAAAAAAAAAATATTTCTATAAACTTACGGGTTCTATACGAGTGGCCTTTACTTTAAATTTCAATATTACATCTACGAGTTTCTTATTTCCCAATACACTAGCTACATAGAGTATGTTTTGACCTGTGGCGTCGCGTTCATTAATATCGAATGGCATATAATATTCCCACTGTTCCGTTATATCTCTGTAAAGGAAGAGAAACGACGTAGATTTACGAGACCTCTGAGCAACCGCAACGATAACACAATCGAAAGAAAATTAAGCATTCTGTTGATTACACTTTGTCTGTTTCTAACCAATATTTGATAATTGCATACATAATTAATAATGTGTGAGATAATGAGAAACATAGATACACATACCTAAATTTTCGTTGTATATGAGATGGATATGGAAAATGGAAGAGTAGTTCTAAAACTGCTACATGGCCGTTAATACAGCAGGCGTGAATCGGAAGCCAACGCTCTACAGTGTGTTGCTAGAATAACAAATAGAATAAACGTCAGCGGAATCCCCAAAAGTCATTAAAACCCTCAAACCTGCACCAATTCCGGGAACTTGAGCAGGAGCAGCTCGACAATGTCCCGGTGGCCGTGGTAACAGGCGATGTACAGCGGCGAGTATCTGGTGACAGAGTGGAGCCTGCCGTCTGCACCGAAGTCCAGCAATGTTTTTACGATTTTCCTGTTGCCGACCTGGCAGGCACTGCAATTAGGACACATTAAACTGATGAACGGTTTGATCAATTGGAAATATACGTGAATAGCAGGGTGTTGGCCCCACTGGGGGCCATATTGACGATGAGCTCCGCATCGTCCGACAGCGACGATATGAGCTGCTGCACGGAATTTGTGTCTCCCTGGCTGCAAGCGTCCCGTATCGCCGCGTGGATGTCCAGTCTGGCTTTCTCTTTTTCATCTGTAACAACATCAAAAAATCTTAAAACCAACAACTTAACATTAAACATTATTAAAATAAATTAACATTTAATTCGTTAATGTAAAACATTTAATGTAGATATCAAACAATGTAATATTTTGAAGCACTTTAGTGTAAAACATGTTCGACTTAACAAGGTTAAAATAGCATGCAAATTGTAATTACATTAACTCGTGTCATTATAATAATTCCACAATTTAATTTGAAAACGCATTGAACTTCATATAACATAGAAACTGTTTCCAGTAATAGAAATATGACGTAAACATTAATTGGAACACAATATAGTAATGAGATTAATATATGTAATTGTAACCAAATGAATGTAATGTAGGTAACTGTGTCTTTAATCACCTCATTATAATATTTGTACATATTACTTTAGATTTTAAACGTTTTCGTCTTCCTTTTTAGCTGCAGTATAAATTTTTATTGTTGGTAATTGATGTGCTGCCCACAACTTTAATTGTAGTTTAAGAGAATGGTAAACAAAAGAGAAATCTACACATATAACGAATGGTAAAGCCAAAAAAATTATTAGTTTTATCATTTTCTTAACAAATTGTATTGTCATACCAGTTTAAATATAAAGATGAAGAAACGGTAAGAAATCTGTAGGTATACAGGAAGATTGTCAACATTAATTAGAAGTTTATGGAGATCGAAAAAAAGAATTGAACTTACTTATTTTCTATGGAAAATCCTGTATATTTTTGGATGTTTAAATTCTACATGTATTTTTGTGTTTTTTTTTTCAAAAATTTTTATAGATTGATAGTCTAACTGAAATGTCTATAAAACCAACAATTTTGATGCTGGAAAGTTAATTTTTGAAATATACGTTGACCAAGGACCCAAAATTATACGGGGTGGTCGTTATTTAAATTTAATTAATTAATTTTTTATTAATTTCCAAATAACTCTGTAAATTTTTTACTTTAATTGCAAATTAAATTGCTATACATTCTCCTGTTCCTAAACATAATAGTTTTTGAGTTACTAATTTTTATTTCAAAAATTTTGACTAAACTACTAACTCTCTAATTAAAATGTCTGTAAAACCAACCAATTTTGATGTAAGAAAATTCATTCATTCGTTATTTATGTTTAATTTTGGGCATCTTAAAACATCAATAACTTTGATATTTTCAACGGAACTATATGTATATTTTACTAAAATTAAATTGAATTGAACCTTTCGATTGGTATAAGCATTCTATAACATAAAAGAATATTAACAGAGAATTTTACCAAAAATATCTCTGTCAATATTCATTTTATGTATAGGAAATGTTTATACCAATCGAAATATTATTTGATATTCAATATAATTATACTAAAACATACATGGTGGTCCACTGAAAATGACAAAGTTATTTATGTTTTAAGATACACAAGATTAAATGTAAATAACGAACACCCTGTTTAAAATTTGGAAGTACTAATAACAACTCCTTATAGGATAGTCCTTGGCTAATCTGTATATCAAAATTGAACTTTCTTGTATTAAAATTGGTAGTTTTACAGATATTTTAGTTCAGATCATCAATCTTTCAAAATTTTTGGAAAAAAATTATTAACTCAAAAACTATTGGGTTTAAATGTAGGACATGGTATAGCCACTTTAGTCGCACTTACATGTAGAAATTAATAATCCAAAAATATACAGGGTATTCTATTGAAAATAAAAAAGTTGATGTCCCATCCGGCAAAAATGAAAATTAAATTTGATTAAAATAAATTAAAAAAATAGTTTAAGTCAAGATATAATTGCTATGAAACTTTCAAATTAGTACCTTTTTTCTTTCCCCATAAACTTCTAATGAATAAATTAGATAAATCACCCTGTACACTGGATGATTTGATAATGTAAATAAAACAAATACTTGCATTCAGTCACACAAAAGATAAGTATGAAATTATACATCTTCCACCAACAAAAAATCACTACATAAATTATCTTAATAATATAAGCAATTTAAGATGGTCTTGCTATAACAATTTCTTTTAATATGTTGCTCACATTTGGTCAATTTTTAACTGTTTGTTGACAGTTTTTATATTCATTTTTCATGGTTATTGTTTTTATACATTTAATATTAAAATTGTTCTAGTATTGATATTTTACAAGTATAGTTTCTATCAATATTTGATTGATTTAAATGAAAACCTATAAATGTATAAATATTATTTATAGTTTACAGTTCAACTAAAAGTATGTATTTCGTCAGAATTAATAAATTTTACAAGTAACAGTATTTTCCTATAATAAATATATCTACTTAATTTATGACACCATTGCCCAACACAGACAAACAATTTTCAAAGAGTACTTGCCTATTTCCACAATAAAATCGTTGAGGTCATCGGTGAAGTATACACAGGCATCGAAAGCGATGTCAGGGGAGCTTTTAAATATTCTGGCCTTCTTAGCCATGCCGACAGTGTAAAGTCATAGAAAAATACGATCGAAACTACAGTAGAATTCGTAAAAAATACAAAAATATAATATTGAACGAGTGTCAATTAAACTAGCCGGCTAAGACACAACCCCACCGCTTTAAATCACATCGCCGCGAATAACTCACCCCCTCGGCACCGAACAGCTGATCGCACCGTGGACTGGGGAAAATCAATACGGACGCCCGCAAACTGGTTATTACGACGGAACGGAATAAAATATTCATTGGTAAAAAAATACATCTTCGGCCTGTGGTTACATGAGAACCCGTCGGAATCGGATCGTTTCCGTGGCTACTCACATTAGTCCGATTGTCCGGCGTCCTGTGCCGCGAACCAGGCGGAAAAGTTAAACTTCCTCTTCAGCAGCAGAAAAATCAGATACGTCAAAATTAACACGAGCACCGTGGTAAACAGGCAACGACCCAGCACTTTGCACGCACACATTTGTCCCATTTGTCGGGTGGTTTTTTGTCGTTTTTGACGCCCGATATGTATGCGTTAAGGCACTAAGAGTCTTTTGTGTGTCGAGAGCACGGGAGGGAGACAGGGTGTACGTCGACTGTATCGAATTGTCCGCCCTTTTATCGGGAGGTAGTCACGAGTCCGATACAATTTTTTAATCATTTTTAGACTGGTTCGTTGACGTTGGTGAGGCTCTAGAATTTTGTTTAGAATGTTTAAAAGTAGGATATATATGAACGAATAGTATTAATATTTTTTCGTAGACGTTAGGCCAAATCACATGATGGGCTTGGTTCAAAAAATGATTTTATTATGTTCATAATGAGTAGGTTTACGTAAATTAAACCTTGAAACTAAATATTTTTAAATCTGCCTGCATGTGATACAAATTAGATAAGTATCAGTGTGTCGGATATTCAATATTTTCCTAAAAATAGCATGTTTATGTATTCTTTTCCTCGTAAATATAATTTAAAATAAGGAATTTATTACTTTAATTTAAGTTTTGGAATGTACGGTTTAAGTGATTTTCACAGTTAAAAATATACCACTACTTAGCTAATTATAGAAACAGTTGAATTAAACATTTTCGTAAATATTATCTTATTATAAATCGCATTTAATTTATAAATATTCAAGAAACGATTATTTGAAAAATTGCAACTTCGACCTCACTGAAATTACTAAATTTAATTTTGAATTAAAAGCATTATTAGTATTTAACAATGAAATTAAAAACATAAATACTTGAAAATAATGCAATTAAATATCATTAAGCTGCAATAAATTATGCAAAATGCTCAATATTTTTTTATAATACAAATAAATTGTTTTACTCATTAAAATACATTGAAATTTTGTACTGCATATTAATGAAATAATATTAAAATATTATTTGTACAATAAAATTGCATATAAATGCATGAAATAATTAAAATGTTGCAACTAACATTTTTTAAAAGTCATTCAGATAAATCGAATTTAGTCAAAAACTATATTGTACTGAAATGTATTCTTTAATCACATATTTATACAATATACACATATAGATAACAAGACTAATATTTACTACTGAAAAACCACTTCCCTTTTGATTCTAAACATAAAAAACAAAAATTAAGAATTCACAATTGTGTGTTATAAGTAGTGTTTCTTAATTAATTTATTTGAATTGGGGTAAAAATAAACAAGTAATAAAATAGCACAATTTTCGTAATAATTGTGTTAAGAAACCTAAATAATAAGCGACAATTTTCAAATTAACACAAAATAAATTCACTCACATTAACTAGGTGTTATGAATCCAATGGAAAATTTGAATTTCCTGGCCAGCAACAGAACAATTAGGCACGTCAAAATCAACACCAGCACACAGGTGAAAACGCACCGTCCCCACATAGAACACATTTGTCCAATGTTTATTTTTTTATTATTATTATTCGTGGTGAGCGTGAACAGGAGCGCGACTAACTGTCAGACCAGTAAAGCACGATCGTTTATCGTGGACTGTAAGCTGGTCCAGTGTCGCATACACACAAAATTATCTATTATCATAGGTTATCGCCAAACTGTGGCTTTATATGCTTAATTAAGTACATTGATGTGTGTGTGTGCGCGTTATGTCTGATAACGTAACTTGTTCCCACAGTTTTGATAACAAGGGCTCAGTTTGATTCTTTTAATTACAAACGTTACTTTATTCTTTACACCTATAAAAGTTATTTCTGTTTTTTCTATTTATATGATAAGCCATTTTTATACTCACATTATTTTATATTATATTTTCACTTTTGATATATCTCCAAATACAAAATAATGTTTTATTATGAAAATCGATAAAAAAATAATTGGTTACCATGAAATTTATAATTGATAACAACGACTATCGCTGATTTCGTAACAAAATTATTAGTGTGGGAAAGGAAGTCACAATAAAGCAGGGCCGTTGTGTAAGTGGTAAATAATATACCCTGATATGATCATATAATTGTGTCAATCAACTTCTTTATCAAGCAAATATTGCCTCAAACTTTAACACAAGATAAACATGAATCACATCAAAGATTTGAAGTGGTTTTTGGAATGGAAATTTATCCTTTATATAAGAAACTTTCATGTGAATATTAGATATATTACCTAAAATGCGAATTAAACATATGGCAAATATTTTTTACAATACCATCATATCTATAAATATTTCAGTTGTTCAGAATTAAAATGAATTTCAGTGAATAGTTTTTTGCATAGACAATTGTTCTTGTGGTTTATTTTGGTAAAATAAAAACTTTACACAACTTTACAAAAATACTATTTTACACTGTATCTGTATATCACAAAACAAATAAAATAGCTTGCTTAAAAAAAACTATATTTATGAATTTGCTATTATTTCAATTATTCAAATATTAAGAAATAAACAAATAAGATTAACGAAAAATAGATATAAGATATAGATATTTAAAAAGGTTTTTAAAAATAAATCAGGAATACACAACAATTTTTCGTTAATTTTATCTGTATTTATTTTATTTCAACCGTCACGCAAAATTATACTTTTTTAAAAAATAATTCAGGAATACACAACAATTTTTCGTTAATTTTATCTGTGTTTATTTTATTTCAACGGGTCACGCAAAATTATACTTGCAAAATATATTGGTTATAAATATCAATATAATGCGGAAGTCAAGAAAACATTGTTGGTGGTAAATCAATATAAATAGATATATGTATTTATGTTTTCTATTCTCAAATCCATGTAAAGAATTTGAATCAATCCAAGAATTGAACAATTATTTTATTACATGCCTTTATGGATTTTTAATATAAAATATAGTTTATGTCTATGTTTTCTTTCAAGTATGAATTGTATATGAAAATACTAATTCAATTTTATAATTCTTTCAATAGTATAAAATTTTCATATTTAATTTTTTAATTAGTAAATACCTTAGTTTGTCATTTAACTCAAATTCTTAATATCTATTTAAAATATAATTTTAATAAAAAGTACATATATTGTTGTACTTGTTTTATTTCTAATTTTTATTCATTATACCCACCCCTCAAATGATACTTACTTGCAGCATTTTTGAGGAGATCAACAGCTTTTGAATGTCCACATTTATCAGCCAAGTCTGCAGCTGTCAGGCCATTGGAATCTCTCATCAAAAGATTGGCATTGTGTTCCAACAACATAGAAATGTTTGAACAATGACCATGTTCAGCACTTAAATGCAGTGGAGTCTACAAACAATGACAATGAGTTAATTAAAATACACTATAAACTAAAATTGAGTAATCATAATTAGAAACACTTTCCATTAATGTTCTGCATGAAAACCTCCAGTTGATCATGCAAATGTTTCTAATTTTTTTGCATGCTTTCTAATTTTGTATTTTACCTTGTTATCACCCCTAGGACCACACCGAACATTTGGGTCAGCCCCTGCATTCAGTAATATTTGCAAGCACCTAGAATTTTCCGTGATTGCACCAGCATGTAAGGGTGTTCTGCCCCAGCTATCTTGGGAATTTATAAATGATTGTTGACCACCTGCTAGGAGATCTTCCAGTAACTCTGTATTATCCCATAATGCCGCCTAGAAAAAATATATTTTGTTTTAGATTTTGTTTACTTATTTATTTAATGTATACATTTTTATAAAAATAAAAAACACTTTTTAATATACATAAAGATAAATAAATTAATTTACCTGATGTAATAAGCGTCCAGGGAAGTCTTCATCTTCAGGGGACGTGTCCAACATTTCCACAATTAGCTTCTACTAATAATACAACAATTAAAAATACGGACAATCACAACATATTAATTTTATATTTATAACAATTAACAACAAATACCAGATTTGTTGACACTTACTAATACTGTGTACCAACTTTAGAAAAGTAAAATTTACATATTTCTGAAATTAAATTGTAAATACAATAAATGAAGGTTTTAATATTTGAAAATATCATCATTAATTTGGTTATAAGATTGTGACCTGGAATTGAATATATCGTATATTTTATTAAATTTAACTAATACACTTATCCCATTTTTAGGTTGGCTGTACTCAAGGACGTGCAATGTTGTTTTGTCTGGTGGGTTGTCTACAAATGGATTTTTAAGGCCATTTTTACATATTTGGAATATTTCCCAGTTTAGTGAATGAAAACGCTGTAAAAATAGTTCTGAGCTACGAAAATGCAATTCTAAAGTTTCAGTCGGCTTCTGTATGGACTCAAGGTGAAGGCTAATAAATAAAACTGGTGTTAATGAGGTTTTAATGAAGTGTTTTATGAATAGTGGCTCAACAAACAATGGATGAGGCTGCAGCTCTGCCCCACGGGCCCCCACTGAATATTTTACCACCAACGCCTGCAGGATTGGAATCGTTATATTCGCTATGCAGAAAAATTTATCCAGGACAAGTTAACCCACTACAGGTTACAGCACTTTTGAAATATTGGTATGTTACTTTAATAATTCTTAGATTATATGTATTTACGTCTAAATAAATAAAATATTAATTTTATTATAATATTAATTTTGATGTGTATTTTGATTGATTAGCATAATATTTCGCATAGATCTATTTTTAACCACCTAGTCACCCTAATATGTATTTCCTGTGTTGATCTATTTATATACTGCTTCCTTTAATTATTAGGGGTAAAGTCTGGGACAACAGACAATGTTTATAACATAAAAAATGAGGCTGTTGAACTTTCAACTAAATATATGTTATCAGTATTAAATTTTCTGATGTCTTCTGTAATATTTATTATTGTAAAAAAATTGGAAAAACATTTTTCAAGTTGTTAAAAATTACATTATGTATTCTTTAAAAAAAAAAAGAAAAACTACACTCATTAAAAAAATCTATTTTAATACTCATGAATTGTTTAATTTTTAGGTTGGGAGGTCCCGATCCTCTTGATTATATATCAATGTATGCCAATCCTGGTGACCCTCAAGAGAACATTCCACCTCACTGGCATTATATAAGTTTTGGATTATCAGATTTGCATGGAGACGGTCGCGTTCACGAACCTTCGGGTCCTGAAGACTCATCAGGCTTCGGTTTTGAATTAACCTTCCGCCTGAAACGTGAACCTGAAGAAACAGCACCTCCTACTTGGCCGGCAACTCTTATGCAATCTTTGGCAAAATACGTATTCCATTCAGGTATGCCGTCAAAATTAATCGTTCATAAAAATAGAATATAATATATAATATTTCAGGCAACACATTGTGTTCTGGCGATCACGTCTCGTGGCACTGCGCATTAGACAACAGCGAATCTCGAATACAACACATGCTCATGACCACCGATCTGCAACTTAGAACAGCTCACACCCCCTTTGGAACTGTACAATTCATCCAAATCGTCGGCATTTGTTTTGACGAACTTAAAGCCACACAACAATGGAATGGTGCAGGTGTTTTAGACATAATCTCCAGAATACCAGCGTAAGTTTTCTAAATTATAAATTAACAAACCTAATTAATTCAATTTTGCAGAGCGGGAGGTCCGTGGCACGTAACAGATATGCGAAGGGGTGAAAGCATTTTTGAATTGGATCCAAATGCACACGATGAAGTTGAGCGGGGCTTCGAGCTGGAGGGCTCAAACTTGAGTGGTGTAAGTGCTCGGTGCTCATGGTCCGAACCTGATCCGGCGAGGCCGGATAAGAGTGATTGCGAGGGTAGACTCAACGATGAAGAAAATTTTAACTCAAAATCTCTACAAGGTATACTTGACAACAGGTCATTGAAATCGTTTATTACCTTAGACTTTTCAGAATCCACCGAATTATTACATGTAAAGAAACTGGAAGGGGTCCATCTGATTTTCAACCTTGAAGCAGGCAGTTTATTACCTCTAGCTATTAGGTATAAATCTAACCAAACAAATTGTGTGAAAAAATCTAAAAATATTTTTCTAGGGGAAGAGTGAAACACGGCCGACATTTCACCTTCAAATCTGTTCTGGGTGAAACAGCTATTACTTTGGTTGCCAACTCAGTGACAGGAACTTTGGTGGATCAGGAACATCCATTTGTGGCTCAAGGTTCTTGGTTACAAGTGCTAATTCCAGATGATTTGGCACAAGATATGGCAGCCACTTTTCAAGTGTTGGCCAGTCCTGAAGCCCTGTCATTACCCAAACAGTTTGCATGGCCTGACAGAAAACTATCCATTACCATTGTAGCTGATAAGCTTTGAGAAGATAGTTAAGGTTTTGTAAGGGATTTGTCTTGAATGAGAATGGAGATTAATTTTATATTATTGTTTGCTGCTACAATGGTAATTGTGGAATTATATCATTGAGGAAGTTCATACATTTAAACATGTTTATTGTTTATTCATTTTTGTCTGAATTTGTATTTTCACCTATAATTTTAAAATTCTATTTATTTAATTGTTTAGGCCATTTTAATTAGGTGCTAAATGTAAATTATATTTAAATGCAATATTTACTTATGTAAGACTACAACTTTATATTTTAGACTGACAATATTGATATTCAAAAACGTATTTTATCATATTTATTGAACCTATGTGCCTTGTATATTTATATAAATTTTGAAAATATATATTTTCATTATCTAATCGTCTTTTTACTTTAAGGCAGACTCTAAAGAACATTTTGGTTCAATTTTAACACTCGCATTAACGTATTTATAAATAAATCCAACTACTTACGCGGTATAACAATTTATTAATTAAAGATAACAATAATGATACATTTACATTTTTTTGGTTGATCAGTCAAAATTATTTACTGCGTATATTGCTGATTATACTAAAATAATTGCATATTATGAGCCATTTGAACATTGAAATAGACATTCATAGAATTTTTAGTACGATTTTAAAACAACTCTCAGACTTCTATTAAGCAATTCTTTATTCTATATTTACACCGATACAAAAACTATCTTGATCCATTTATTAAATATTATTTTATCATGCCTTCAGGAAGTATGAGCTTGTTTCAGTTTCTTGATTATCAATCTTAAGGACGTTCAATAATTGGCTAACGAATGGCTTAAAATTCCTACAAATTGTGCCCTGCCTTTAATTAATATAAATAATAAATACATTTAGATTCTTTTTTATAAACTTTATCACTTTATACAATGTAACTAACGTATATAAAACAGCTGTTTTTACTAAAATACTAGTCTGTTAGGCTGAAAAATAAACTGGAATGTACTGTTAATAAACCAAAATTAAGTTTTGAATTATCATGACTTTTGATGTACCTGACAGAATTTGCATTTTAATAAAAGCAGTTGCAATGTAGGACCTTAAAACATTTTATAGATATTAATAGTTAAATTTTAGTAACAGTATAAAAGAAAGTAACAGACTTACTCCAAGAAACTTACTGACAAGTTTAAGTTCGTTTCTTGAAATTATGGTATTTCACACAATTTTTGGAAGATTGTGTCAAATCGTAATGTTAGAAGCTCATTAAATTGGTAAATTATCGATTAGATCGAGTTATGATTGTAAAAATCGATATGCATAACCTATTTTAATCATATCAAATATTAATGGGCTTTTCCACTTCTGACGGAAATCATGAAAAAAATTTTAATAAACACATCTATTATTGTTAAATATCCCTATTAATTTCTAATATACAATCATACATTTTTTTTTGATTAATATCTATATTTATATCAACTAAACTAAAAGAATATCACTAGAAAATTAATCATTCAAAGTAAAAAACATACATGTGATATAAGATTTACGTAAAACGACCTGACATTATCCTGACGTTTCAAATAAAGCAAATTTCACCTTTCTATAACTATACAGTTAAATCATTTACAGTCCAACAATTTTCTAGTTTTACTTTTTAATTCGATGACGTATCTATATTTTTTTTGTAAAACATGTAAGGAAGAACAAGGATCTTAAGCTAAAATGACGCATCAACATTTCTCAATACATTTAAAATTCCACTTGCCATCATGATGATAAATTGACCACAATATGAACAATTATTTTATAGTTACATTAAAATTAACTTATGTAATTTAATTTTCGGCAATAAACAATTTATAGATGATAAAATAGAAACATGACGATAAGTGGAATATGTTACAATCTACGATACGTTTAAAAAAATACATTTTTGTATGAAACATTCTGAAGTACTTCCGATCGAATATTAGGTGTTATATTTTATGAGTAGCCCCTCTTATCCATTAGAGTTTATGTATGTACAAATTTATATGCTGAGGTTTATGTACTAGGTTTGTTTGGAAACTTTTGTACTGTACTTATGTTTAAAGCCAATATTATAAATTGAGTCAGATGTTTTCTATCAAAAATACAATTTTAGCCGAATTTTCCTTATTTAAAATATACAAATAAGAGTCTTCCCTTTGAAATATAGTTATGGCAAGTTCATATTTGACAAATAGTTAGGTAATACTAAAATAGAAAAATTGTTTATGATTAGGAAGAGGCACTTCAGAACATAATATACGGGGCCCCAAAAATTCCATCCACAATTTCGAGACTGCATCAATAACAAAGACACAAAGACTGTTCACTGAATAGTTTATAAATTGTTGATGCATTTTTTGAATATCCCGTTGTTCAGTGAGATACGTTGGGATCATTTAACGTGACATTTAGTAATAAGTTATTATAAAAGTCTCACTATAGCAGCAGAACACGTCCGCTATTTGAAATAAATTACATTAAATTATACTAATGTACAATTAGTACAATATCCACAGTTACAAAGCATTGTATTTTGTTTATAAAACTGAGATACTCAAATCCAATAACATGCAAATCGTACTCAAAAAATTGGTGGTTTGTTGCGAAATCTGTGTTGAATATAGGCCTCTGACATATTTACAAATTTAATGTTGATGTTTGGTTATGGCTGGTTCTTGTCGCATGCATATAATTTGGTATCTCTAGACGTGACGCACTAGCAATAGCGACCTATTTATTCTAACAACCCCTACTGAAACCAGATCAATTCGCAATACACATCGGACAAATGTTTTAATGCGTTTAAAAATGAAATGGTTAAACTATCAAAATTCGCTGGCACCCTCCAACAGTATTAAAAATGTTAAATAAAAAGTTCAATTCGTGGCGGCCTGATCTAAAAGCAGCATGGGTTTTTTTGATGTTCACAATCACCTTGTTTTAACTTTAAATTCCTGTACAACAATTACACACCACCGACTGTTACATGCTGGTTCGGAATGATGATACTCCGTTGAAGAGGTATTTTAGTGCCGGATACAAGCATGGTCGGTCAACGGATTGAGTTTTGTCAATATTTACTTCGGTCTACGGGTACAGCGGAGACAGCTCACGCGATACCCACTCCCAAACTGGCTATTAACCACCCCCATGCCATACACACAATAGCAGACTTATACACTTGTTGAAATTAATATGGCCCGTAATTACATTGATGGGAAGTGAGATTTAATTAACAGCAAACAAACATACCTTGGTGGTGAACCGTCAACGATAATCTTGGGTTAATGCATAATTAATATTTAGAGATAGAAATCATTGGAGCCCTGTTGCGCCTACTTCTTAAAATTTAAGATTTTAAGAGTTTGGTTGTAAATAATTGTGTACAGAAATTTGAAGTTGTGGCTGGTGATTTTTATTGTCTAAATATTTGAAAGTACAAGAAATGAATCCAATAACAAGACGGCAGTAACGAAAGTATTTTTTTCGCATGTTTTGTTGTGTGGCGTAACATATATCATCGAATTTTCCTATCTAATAAATGTTCCATCGCGATCACTGTCACATCAATACTGAGTAGCAGATATTGTAGGGAAACCAAGAGAACGCACTGAACGCACAGCTTCGTCCAACCCAATAATTTCATTTTGTTCGTCAATTTCCATTGTTCCGGCACTATCATCATAGCACTGCGTCGAACATCTGGAGAGACCTAGTGATCACATCGTCTTTGAGGCACGATTCCATGAACTCCTCGATGGTGATGACGCCGTCCTGGTTCAGGTCCAGCTTCCGAAACACTCGGTCAATCTGAAACAGCACAAATTGTATTTTATAATGCATTTTATAATGTGATGACACTCACTTGTTCTCTTGCTTTCCGATCGTCCTCGACCTGATGCGCCCTCCTGCCCATCAGTTCGTGGACGGCGACCACGATTTCGGACAGTTCACCCCTACTGATGCACCCGTCACCGTTCACGTCGTACAATTTAAATGTCCATCGTAACCGCTCGTAAACTGACCCTCGCAACAAGGTCGACAGGGTTATCAGCAGGTCCTGGAACGAAACGAAATTGATTAATGAACCGTTTCATTTTGAAGATACACATCGCATCCTTCTAGTCAAAGGTCGAGGCTTTTTGTGTTCAATATTAAAGCATGAATTAAGCTTACTTAAATAAATAACGTCGGATTTCCTCACACAACACGTATAAAATCGGGTTTTTATTTCTCCACGGAGTCAGGGAAAAACACTAATGGCATGATACTAAATCGTTGGGCGAAGTGATACCTTTGTTTCCTATAGGTATAATAAGAATCGCATGTTTGCTAAACATTAATATAATGAGAGCCTTGAGCTTCCTTGGAAGTTCTGTGCAACATAACTAGACACTTTTGAGGTACACTATAAAATTCTTGACGCTCGGACAAGACACCTCCTGTATGTAAATCCGCCTTAATAAACTGTTTGCCAACAACTAATTGGGTCAGAGACAAGTAAAAGTTTCCGACATTTTAAAAATAATTACTATTAAACTATTTCTGTGACAAGACGAGGGAGAAACACCACTTACACTTACAGACCTTAGTTTTGTTGAGAGTTTTGTTAATTGAGACTGAGCCTCCATCGAAACTAATAGATTAATTCGATTACATTATTAAGCCAGTTGTTTACAAAAGCTTTCAGAATCGGTGCACTTGGATTACTTTGCCACATTGAGAATACGTTGTGAAACATGTCAACAAATAAAATAAAATATGTAGCTTTTGTATACGAGTTGTATTTTTAGAATAGACTAGCTGACGACGTCTGTCTTTATAAGGGCACTTGTCAATGCTCATCCTTTTGGATGCGATATGCAATGTCGATCGTTTTGCACCGCTATTTGTGTGACATGAATTTCCTTTGACAATTTCCTTCCTTGTATCATACAGCAAAGGTATTTACATGTGCGAACTAAATTTAACACCATTAAATTCAATAAAATATTAGACCAAAACAGTTACACGGGTCTACATTTTATTATATCTGAATTAAATTTAACAGCGTCCCAATTTTCAACGTATTATTTCAGTGTTCAGTTAACCGAGCTTTTATCGGACACGATACACGCTCATCCCGGCTACTAGTTTCACAAACACCGACGTTGGACGGTGTTAACTCATCAAACAAAGTCTTACGTGTATCCAGTCAATTAAAGCAATTTAATTTTCAGCTACAATAGACCAGAGCCTGGTAACGTGCAACTTTAATGATGATTGAGTAGTTTCGTCGCGTAGTTTCACAGAAAATTGTGTCGTCGTACGCGTGGAAGCCGTTTTATTGGAAACTAAACGAGACACTTGATAGAATTGGATGTTTTACACAGAAAGTTTGTTACTTTTTTTATTAAAGTGTGCTTTTAATTGGATTCTAAAACACCGCTGCAGAATTTCTAATTTAACTCAACAAACGTGCTTTATTTTCTAGAGATGTGTTACCAGTTATAATTAATTGATTAATTCTGTACTTCTTAGTTGAAATATTATTATTATAGAGGAGTATTAGTTTTTCAGGGATCATAAAAAAATACAATAAGACAGAAACTTTTTTGAATTAGTTTATAAATTTCAAAAACTCAGAGGGTAATTTAATTTGTTTTATTTTTTTTTTATAAAAATTTATTTTAGAAATATTGACAAACCAATTTAAAAATTAATTACAATTTAATTTAATTAATTTATATTAATGATTAGTATTTGACAACTTTAGTCAAATATTTATATACAGGATACTAATTTAGATTAAATAGTACTTTATTTATACGTATATTCAAATAATTGTAATAATAAGTTTTTAAGGAATAGTAAAAAATATGAGATAGAAACATTTTTGTAGATTAGTTAATAATTTTCAAAAGTTTACAGTGAGTAATTTAATCTAACAAATCTGTTTTTCTCTTCTAAAAGTATACTAACAATTATAATTAATTGCTTGAACGAAAATGTTTATAGAAAGTTTTCATAAATTTTAATAATTTAAAATTTACATAGTTTTATTATATTTATTAAAATTTATTTCATCAATATTAACAAACCCATTTAAAAATTAATTATAATTTAATTTAATTAATTATAATTATTATATTTGTATGCAGGATAATAATGTACACTTTTAAGATTAAATAAGATTATAATTTTTAATTTATTGTTTTGTTTATAACTGTATTAAACTTAGTTAATAATTTTCAAAAGTTTGCAGTAAGTAATTTAACTTAACAGATCTATTTTCTCTTTTAGAAATGTGTACTACCAATTATAATTAATTAATTAAAGTGGAATGTTAATAGAAAGTTTTCACAAATTCAGTTTATCAATATTGACAAATCAATTTAGAAATTAATTTTAAATTTAATTTAATTAATTTGTAATAATGATTAGTATTTAACACTTTATTAGATAGTGTATAAGATTAAATAGTATTGGATTATTTAATTAATTGTTTTGTTTATAATTGTATTAAATTCTTTATCTTCAGATATTCGAATATTCAAATAGATAAAGTTTTTCAGGAATAGTAAAAAAATATGTGATTAATTAGTTTAGTTTTCACAAATTCTAACAATTTGGGAGAAATGAAACGTGTAAAAATTACGTTCTTTTATTTTATATATTAAAATTTATTTTATCAATATTGACAAATAATTTAAAAATTAATTATAATTTAATTTAATTAATTTATAATATTTGACTACTTCAGTCAAATATTTATATACAAGATAATAATTTACACTTTATTAGATAGATTTATTGTTTTTTTTATAATTTATCTTTAAATATTCGAATATTCAAATAATTGTATTAATAATAAAGTTTTTCAGGAATAGTAAAAAAATGTGAGATAGAAACTCTTTTTAGACTAGTCAATAATGTTCAAAAGTTTGCAGTGAATAATTTAACTAAAGAAATCTATTTTTCTCTTTTAGAAATGTACTACCAATTATAATGAATTAATTAAACTGAAATGTTAATAGAAAGTTTTCACAAACTCTAACAATTCAAAAGAAATGAAACGTGTGATATTTACGTTCTTTTATTTTATATATTAAAATTCAATTTATTAATATTGACAAACCAATTTAGAAATTAATTATAATTTAATTTAATTAATTTATATAATGATTAGTACTGAATTATTTCAGTCAAATATTTATGTACAGGATAATAATTTACACTTTATTAGATAGTGGATAAGATTAAATAATACTGGATTGTTTAATTTATTGTTTTATTTATATTTGCATTAAATTCTTTATCTTCAAATGTTCGAATATTCAAATAATTGTATTAATAAACATTTCAGGAATACTAAAAAAATATGAGATAGAAACATTTTTTTTAGGTTAGTTAAAAATTTGCAGTGAGTAATTGAACTTAATAGATCTGATTTTCCCTTTTAGAAATATCTACTACCAATTATAATTAATTAATTAAACTGAAATGTTAATAGAAAGTTTTCACAAACTCTAACAATTTAAAATAAATGAAACGTGCAAAATGTACGTTCTTTTATTTTATGTATTAAAATTCGGTTTATCAATATTAATAAACCAATTTAGAAATTAATTATAATATAATTTAATTAATTTATATAGTATTGGATTATTTCAGTCAAATATTTATATACAGAATAATAATTTACATTTTATTAGATAGTGTATAAGATTAAATAATACTGTATTATTTTATTTATTGTTCTGTTTATAATTTTATTAAATTCTTTATTTTCAAATACTCGAATATTTAAATAATAATTAATAATAAAGTTCTTCAGGAATAATAAAAAAAGTTTGCAGTGAGTAATTGAACTTGACAGATCTGACTTTCACTTTTAGAAATTATAATTAATTAATTAAAATGAAATGTTAATAGAATGTTTTCAAGAACTATAATAAAGTTTTTCAGGAATAGTAAAAAATATTTTATAGAAATTTTTTTAAAATGAATTTACCTATGTTAAAATTAGTAGTTCATTTCAGTCGTATATAATAAATTTTTTCAGAAATAGTAAAAAATATGTTATAGAAGCTTTTTTAAAATGAATTTACCTATGTTAAAATTAGTAGTTGATTTCAGTCGTATATAATAAAGTTTTTCAGGAATAGTAAAAAATATGTTATGGAAACTTTTTTAAAATGAATTTACTTATGCTAAAATTAGTAAGTTGATTTCAGTCGTATATTTATATACATTATTTAAAGTTTATTAAAGGGTATCTAAAATTACATAGTCCTTGAATTATTATTTGACGTTGTTTTGTTAAATATTTGATTATTCAGATGATCCATTTTAATCAATAATTTAATTTATAAACGTCCTTTCCGGAAACTTAAAAAAACGATGAACATGATTGAGCTCGAAACTTTTTCCGATTAGTTAATAATTTTTTCAAGAGCATGCAGTAAGTGACCGCAATCAGGAATTTATGGTTCGGTTTCTGCAGGTCGGCCGCTCGCGGCTGATACACGATACCGATTAATATTTCACCGTCCGGAGAATTAGGTGATTTGTCAGTGTGTCTATGGCGCCACAGCTGTGTGTCCCGAAATCTAATCAGGGATGAATTACGGTCTGCTCTTTGTCAAAACGCCACCGAGCGGCAACCGATTGTTCACCCGGCACCAGGAAAATAGACAAACTTTTCTCGCTCGCGTACGAAGGAACTTCTATCTAGTTTCTGTTAGTTCGCAGATTACGGTACAATTTTGAATGGGTGGAGCGAGTGCGCTCCATTTGATTTAATTTCGTCGACTGATTTTCCTTGTGATTAAATAACGTGTCCTCTGCGCTAAATCAAATCTTAATCGGGCGACGGTGAAGCTAAATTAAATTAATTGTTGTGATGGCACATTCTCGGAGTTTGAGTATTTTCAGGACAAATTCCAAATGGAGTTTTACGTACTTTACTTGTTAAACCTGTCGTTCATCAAACATTCTCGAGGCTTTTGAATCTAAGAGTGTTTTTATGTACCACACATTGCGTGTTGTTTAAAGTGGAAAATTGAGGACGACTATAAAATAGGAAATACTGTAATTTTCATACAAAATAATTTTTTATGATTTTTAATTTAACTGCTGAAGTGTAAGGATTATAAGACGACATTTCTATGACAACCTAATTTAATAGTAGCTATTGAACTGCCTATTTTCAATTCTTTCATTGTAGGTAATTCAAACAAGTCTTTTAATAATCTTTGATTGAACCTGGTAAATCTGATGGAACAGTATATAAAATCTCTTAGCTATTAAAAATACTATTTTTAATTTTTTCTTGTACACAATCCAATTGAGTCTTTTATTTATCCTATTATTACAAAACATGAAAAATAAGATTTAAGCTTTTGGCGCATTCTTACATCACAATCAAGAAAAATTTAAATTTAACCTGTTGACCAGAACTATGATTTTGGAATTGTCAGTTTGTGGCAATTAATGATTTAAAAATGGCCGTCAATATCGTCCGGAAATCTGTGCCAAAGGAGAAATTATGCTATGTCTAGTACAACATATCTTTGGAAATAGGTCAATCATTAAACTGCGATGAATCAACCATCAAGTAAAGGCTTGGCTGGAGATATTCCCAAATAAGTAGATTGAATTGGATGATAGTGATAATTTAAAAATAACCACAAAATTAATTGCAAATGTTAAATTTAATTAAATATTCATCCCAAAACTAAATATTAATTAGTTTAATAAAATAGTATTATTTACTGTTAAATATCAATAATTAACCCTTATACTTAGACTAGTAATGCTTTTTTATATTCAAGCAACGATTTATTTATTCATTTTATCCTAACAAACTCCTCAAAAATATAATTGAAAACTACTTATTTGAGTACTGAAAATGGTTAACTTCAAGGGATGTTTTGGTTACGATGTTAGCAACGCAGTGGGCAAAGCAATGTGAGAACTGAAAAAGAAAATGTCGTAGTGGAGCAGTATCCGAAATATATTATAATTCGAAAAGAGGTTAATTAAGCATGGAAATAATTTTTACTAACAAATTACACTGGGCCTACAAGAAAACAGATGAAGCTTACGAAGAAGTAGAAGGAGGCTACGATGAAGTAAACTGATAGAAAAAAGTTAAGCATGTTACCTTATTTTAGAACTAAATGATTATTTATTAAAAATTAAAATTGTAATAGTAGAACTGTATAAAATAACTAAATATTAATAAGAAATTAAATCAAAAGCAACTTAAAATTTATTTTACAAAATAAAAAGAGAGAAAAAGAAATTTTGTTCCCATATATAAAATGGAAAACACCATTTTTTAATATCGCCTATGCTTCCTATTACAGTTTGTACCCTACATGGCATACTCCTTATCAAGTCATCCTGATGATTTTGATCCAAAGAAGCTGTCTTAATTCTCTAACAGTATGAGCACAGGGATGATGATCAGTTAACGACCAATCATAACTCCAAACCATTATGGACCCACCTTGATGTGCGTGAACTTCCTGCACATAACTTGGATTTATTCCTGGACTCGTGCTGACCTTGTCACTAAATACTCCAAATGTGCTTTCATCTGTAAACGTCACAGTACTCTTCATGTTGAGAATTGTGATTCTCTTTCCTGACACCAAGTTAACTCGTTGCAGGATGTACAGGCTGGAAACATAATTGTCTTAAGGGTCTCCAGCAACGAAATCCTGCATCATTTAACCGATTTAAAACTATCCTTGGGCGTATAAGACGTCCAGTAGACAAAGTTAGGTATTGTCTGAGAAGTGTGCAGTTTTATCTTGTGCTGCTCTGACTAATAATCTGTATTCCCGGTCAGATGTCGACATTCTCTAGACTGATCTCGCACATGTCTAGTCTCTAAAAACCATTTATAGAGTCTGCACACTACGGATTGGTCAACATTAACTGCAGCGGTCACATCAACTTGTCTGGAGCTAGTCTGAAGCATTCCTATGGCACGATGTAGGTCAGTTTCTTATAAATGACGTCTCTGCATGATTTTAAGAAAAGGCAGTAGAGATTGGTTGCAAATTCTTGGACAGAGTTTTTCATTTTAATATTTCTATTCACAAATTATCAACGTATACAGGGCATATAAAAATGTGTGATCAAATTTATGTTTTGGTCGAAATATATTAATATACTTAACTTTTTTTGACCAGGTTAGATGAAGACTAAGAAGAAGTAGATGAAGGCTAGGAAGAAATAAATGAAGACTAGGAGAAAGTAGATGAAGAGTAGGAAGAAGTGGATGATCACGAAGAAATAAATGAGGGCGACGAAGAAGTAAATGAGTGCTACGAAAAAATAAATGGAAGCTATAAAGAATTAAATGAAGATTATGAAGAAGTAAATGACGATTATGAAGAAGTCAAATAAGACTATGAAAAAGTAAATGAAGTGTATGAAGGATTAAAAGAAAACTAAGAAGAAGTAGATGACGACTACGAAGAAGTAAATGAAAACTACGAAGAAGTAGATGAAGACTACGAGGAAAGAGAGAAAAATTGTCGGTCAGCTTCTGATGAATGACAACTCTGCATGATTTTAAGAAAAGGTAATAAAAATTGGTTATTAATTCTCGAAAAGAGTTAAAATAAAACTGAATATTTAATATCGACTGAAACCCCTGATGCCTAGATGTTTTTTGATTGAGATTTTATTGTTTTCATTTTTATTCACAAATAATCAATGTATATAGGGCGTATAAAAACATACGGTTAAATTTATATTTGATCGAAATATACTTAAATTTTTCGATCAGTTTGAGATAAGTCCACTTTGAATTTTTTTTACATGAAAATGACACTTTTACGAAAAAAAATATATATTCAAATGAAAACGAAGGACACATAATGCCTTTTTCCGATCAGTTTAGATCAAGACTAAGAAGTAGATGATGATTGGGAAGAAATAAATGAAGACTAGGAAGAAGTAGATGAAAAGAAGGAAGAAGTGGATGAAGATCACGAAGAAATAGATGAAGATTACGAAGAAGTAAATGAAAAATAAGAAAAAATAAATGACGATTATGAAGAAGTCAATGAAGACTATGAATAAGAAAATGAAAACTGTGAAGGATTAAAAGAAGACTATGAAAAAGTAGAAGAAGATTACAAAGAAATAGATGACGACTACGAAGAAGTAAATGAAACTACGAATAAAAAAATTTAGATCTACTAAATATAAAAATTTTACTATAAATGAATTGTTGTTTAATTTTAAGTCTATTAACCACATAAAAAATTAGTCTAGAGCTCCAAATATTTTTAAATCTATTTAATCTAGGAATTTAAATTATCCACTTCAAAAAACGTGCAGTATGTACCATAAATTACTTTTCTGGCACCGAATATTAAAGAACGGAGATCGAGAATATAAATAAGAAGGAAGGAAAAATCAACACTCAGCTAAAAATTTATTCACAAAACCTGGACACAAAAACTAGTTCCGAAGTCCAGGTTACCAAGACACATTAGCAAATCCCGTGGGAGTCGTTCCAACGATTTTCCAGTTGGTCGTGTGCATGGCGACGCCTAATAAAATCTCCACTGGAAATTACGGATTAAGCGATTATAAAAAATGCACGGCCAATCATCTATGAAGGATCTAAATGGCCCCCGAAACGTGCCCGACGTTGAAAAACTTTCGGCACGTCCAAGTATTTTCAGATAGGTCACGTCGTTCGCGGAAAATTGCATAATTTGCACAATTTTTTTAGTTGCCGCTTCCGGTGTATCAATGCTTGGCACTCCGGAATTCTGTGATTGTCTCCAATTTAAGATTATAACGTTATAAAAAGAAGCGATGTTTTAATTTATTCAAATGCATGTTTTCCTGTGGCCCCAAAAAGACACGGTAGTTCATGTCTGGCTAGTCCCTTTTCAACTTACTTTATCTATTATTCAGACATTGAATAGATATACAGTTTGTGGTAGTTTCTGCATGGTTGAAATAAAATTATGCAAAAGAAGACCGCAATAAATTGTACGTCGGCGATTTTCCTTATATTTGTGTTTTGCGGTGCTTCCCTTTTTCTTTGTGCTGCGTACTCACCCTGAAACTAATTGCCCCATTACAGTTGACATCAAAAGCCTTGAACACGTAGTGTGCATATAAACTCGAATCTGAAATGGAAGAGAAATTCATGTTAATATTTCGGTCTCAATGTGGTGTATGTTCGTGTGAATTGGGCTTGTGAATAAAATCTACTCATTTGGACATTTCGTATTATGCGGTTTGAATTCGAAGTGGATTGTCCGCAATTGGACCATCTGCCAAGTACGTTCGATCATTTAATAACTATTATTTATAGACAGGAGAGACGTTAATGGGCTTTGATGCCCATGCCTCGACAAAAGTTATTGAATAAAACGTTTTAATATGCGAATAAATCCCGCATAAAATTCCTCATAATGGCTGTTCATTAAAGTTGACCCAATTTTTTTTATTTTTTCGGAAAATTTCAATGGAAGTTTTCGTATAACCGACGTAATTTGTGATTAAATTCTGCAAGAGTGCAAAAATATACAAAAAGAAAATCGC
Organism: Aethina tumida; assembly: GCF_024364675.1. Lineage (NCBI taxonomy): Eukaryota > Metazoa > Arthropoda > Insecta > Coleoptera > Nitidulidae > Aethina > Aethina tumida. The sequence continues at coordinate 11,834,559 of NC_065437.1, read as the reverse complement.
TGGAGAGGTCCTGTTGCGGCAACAAAGGAAATTAGTTCATCTCGTTGCTCGGAACCCGTTTGACATTTTGAGACCGCTAATAAAAGTTACGTAAACTTTTACGAGGTTTTCTCAACTACAATAGGTGAAACCTCGAGAAATTCGTACCGAATTCCGTATCCCGTTGTAAATACCAGGCCCCGGCCGTTCATTATGTTTGTTTCGAAATGAAAATTGAAGTTTCATATTTACGGTCCACGGGCACGATGAAAACTTAATGAACTTTTCAAAGTACCCGTCGACGACTTTGACAATGGCTGGCGGACCGATAACACTCGTATTTCCACGGGCTTATTGGCGTTCGCGGCGGATTTAGCAAGTTAAATGGATTGTTATGATTTTTATTCGACTAGGTGGGCGACGAACGTGACGAACGCCCTATATTTTATGGACGCGACGTTTTATGTTTGTCTTCGGCGCAATGTACTTACATACGTGCTGCAAATCCATATTTTCTCTATGAAATCGTAAAATTTGAATGGAACATTTACTTTGGCATTCGTTGTATATTGTGCATTTGATTTTCTATCAGAAGGTTGCATGCAAAATATGCAAGACGATCAAGTGCAATATACCCAGTGACATATGTTAGAAAATGGAAAACATAGATCCAGTGGTCAGATTTCATTGATTTTTAGTGTATCTACCTATAATACCTTACATTATTTACTGCTTTTCTTAATGCTCAGGAAAAAATGTTTCGATCTATGGAACAACATATTTTATTCCTGTCCATAAATAAAATCGTAAATACAGTCTGCTAATGAAATACATTTTTATTATTTACTGATTAACTTCAAAACAAGACGATTTTAAATAAATAAATAAACGTTATTTATATTTATTAACTTAACAAATCCTAAGGAAAAAATGTGTCGACATATGGATCAATATAATTTTTTTTATCAAAATTTAAAATGAAAAATATAGTTAATGAATAAGATCAATTAAAGAAATAAATTATTATTATTTACAACATAACTACTATACAACAAATTCTCAGGAAAATAACATTTAGAACTATGGAACAACATATTTTATATCTATCTAAATATAAAATAAAGAAATAAATTTTTATTATTTACTGCTTAACTGAACAAATCCTCAGGAAAAAATGTCTCGAACTATAGAACAATATATTTTATGTCTGCCAAAATATAAAATTAAAAAACATTTTACTAGTCGATTTAAAATGGGACAATTAAAGAAATAAATTTGTATTATTTACTACTTAACTTAATAAATCCTCAAGAAAAATATTTCGTCCTACGGAACAACATAATTTATTCCTATCAAAATATAAATCATATAAGCAATCGACTAGTCGATTTAAAATGGTCCAACTGAAGAAATATATTTTTATTATGTACTTCTTAACTTAACAAATCCTCAGGAAAAATGTTTCGATCTAAGGAACAATATATTTTATTTCTATCAAAATATAAAATCATAAATACAGTCAATTAGTCGATTTGAAATGGGCCAACTAAGGAAATAAATTTTTATAATTTACTGCTTAACTTAACAAATACTCTGGAAAAAATGTCTTGACCTATGGAACAATATATTTTATGTCTATCAAAATATAAAATTAAAAAACATTGTACTAGTCGATTTAAAATGGGATAATTAAAGAAATAAATGTGTATTATTTACTGCTTTACCTAATAAATCCTCAGGAAAAATATTTCGTCCTATGGAACAACATATTTTATTCCTATCAAAATATAAATCATATATGCAATCGACTAGTCGATTTAAAATGGTCCAACTGTAGAAATACAATTTTATTATGTACTTCTTAACTTAACAAATCCTCAAGAAAACATGTTTCGACCTAAGGAACAATACATTTTATTTCTATCAAAATATAAAATCATAGATACAATCGACTAGTCGATTTGAAATGGGCCAACTAAGAAAATAAATTTTTATTTTCTACAGCGTAATTTAACAAATAGTCAAGAAAAATTATTTCAACTTATGGAACAACGTATTTTTTCGTATCAAAATATAAAATCGTGTGTCGACCAAACGATCTGAAATGAGCACACTAAAGAAATATATTTTTATTATTTACTGCTTAACTAAACAATCATAATTACAACAATTAAACTTTAGTGGTGTATTATTATACACACGTAACGTGTAACATAAACAGTTTTAAAATTGACCCTCATTATTTTCCACGTGTAAACTCTTTTTATACCGTTTTATTAAATTTGTACATATCAACAAGATCCACGCAACAGTTGTTCAAAAATAATGCTCATTCCGCCATCGATTCGATTTTAAATATAGCAAAGGTACAGTAAACCATGCGATTTGCCCCGTTGAACTTTGATAACATGCCGGACCCATAAAATTTGCAGCTTATTACAAAAAAATGCTTTTTCCGTCAAGCTGACCGAGTTTGAAGACTTATCTCACCCGGCTATCGGCAACTGGGTAATTTCAGTTTTGCTTTATTGCCTCTAAATCTGTTTTTGCCGATATGAATAAATTTAAATAATTCGGGTGGCACAATTATCTAAAATCGCAATCACAAATAAAACGATTTATTTCATTTGTAGTTTGCAAACAAGTTACGAACTTAAATGGAGTTTGTAACACAACTAAGGAACTGTAACTTAAAATTTGCCAATGCATTTCCGAAGCAAATTAGCCATATTATCGTTGAGAACTTGTTCACTTACTACAGTGCATTCACTGTTCCATTCGGGTCTAACTGCTCAATCAAATCGCATGCCCAACGACTATGATTTATGATAATCAGCATACTCAGCCACTCCGAAGTCCCTAATGGCCAAAGTTTAATTAACAATTCACCGTTATACTTACTTCCATGCGGAAAAAACTTGGAATAAATTTCTTTAAAGCTATCTTCGTGGACGACGCCCTCTGGGCATTCCTGAAAAAGAAAAGAAACTCTTTTAATAATTGTTGTCCTAATTAGCTGGGGCGAAACATGAATGTATACAACAAAAAAATCTCATAAAACTTATTGTTCCATTATTCAATTCGTTTTGTTTGAAACTACGAGCACTGTTCAGTTCCCGTTATCGACTACCCCCTTTAGTAATTAATTCTAATTAAATTCCATTGCATAAATACAGCAAAAACGTGCATAAGTAACGTAAATTGCACGTCATGTTGTGGTATTAATTACATAGATTAATACATTTGTCGAACCCCATTTTCTCGCACAGGATGAATAAATTATTATACGTATATAAATTGTTACGTTCGACATTTTAATACCATAATATCGATTTAATCGTAATCAGAGTTTTCTAATGTGTAATTAATTTATACGTGTGCGAGAGTCCAGGCTGGCGCAAGGATTAATTTATCAGGCGGGCATTACGACAGATTTATGCACCGCCATCCATCAGTAAATTCATTAAATCCATTATCGGCGGTAATGTATAGATAATTAAACAATGTCAAAGCGGCCAGAGTGAGTAAATTAGTAGTAATAGGCTGTTACAATATTCACTTATACTCAGTGTCGGAAAATGTGGAACATATAGATCTGGTGGTTTAATTTTAATAAAATGTGTCCAAATGAGGACAGGACAAAAATTGATTACACTTTTAGGGTGGTTTCATTTTATTTTTGGTGGCGTTTCTGTGTTGTAAATCTTTCATGCAAATTTTAGACATCTTAGTGACTTCAATAGAGGTTATTGGCTTAAAAGAGGCAGGACTTTGATTTGTGAGCAGGATGGACCGAAGTCGAATGTCTGTGTGGAACTGCTGGAAGGCGTGGTCTGGACAAGATCCTGAACGATGTGTGAGAGGTCCAGGAAGACACCAAGACTGTGGTTTGAACTTTCTCTCATATTGTAAAATTGGTGTCAAAGATTGAAGTGGCTTGATACGTATTAGAAGGCAATGTGGAGGAAGAGGAAATTCACAATTTATATATCTAGAAACGGCAGGTTATCCAAAAAATCTTAATAAAAAAACTCATTTTGTTTTCTAAAATTAAACATTAAATAAAGTTAAAAAATATCGATTTTTAACAGAAAAGTAATTTAGACTTATTCAAATCATCAGAATTTATTTTGTTCAACATATTCCGTTATCAAGGTGACTTTGATATAGATTATTGACTTAAAGAGGTAAGTCGGAGCTCTGTCAAAAACTGCAGGAAAGCTTCGTCTGAAGAAGATCCTGAGCGACGTGCGGGAGGTTCAGGACGCCATGACTGTGGTTTGAACTTTCTCTTATATTAAAAAATCGATGTTAAAGATTGGAGATGTGCAGCATACGTGTCAGAAGGCAACGTGACGATAGACAAAATCCACAATTTGTGTATCAAAATATATTAAAAATGTATTTCTTCAAAATTAATAAAAAACTCTCTAGAAATGGCAGATCATCCAAAACAATCTTAATCAAATAGATTCATTTGTTTCCTAAAATTAAACGTTACGTAAAGAAGAGTATAGAGTTGAAAAATATAGATTTTAAACAGGGAAATAAATTACACTTATTCAGGGCATCAGAACTTATTTTAATCAACATATTTCGTCATTTCAGTGACTTTGATATAGATTATTGGCTTAAAGCTGGAAAGCGTGGCCTAAAGAAGATCGGGAATGAGGTTCAGGAACACGTCCAGCCTTTAAACGTCCTCTGATATTATAAAATCGATATCAAACATTGGAGTGACAGAATGAAACGTGAAGAAAGACGAAAATTCACATTTTATGTATCAAAATATATTAAAAATGTTTATATTTCTTCAAAATTCATAAAAAAAATTCTAGAAATGGCAGTTTATCCAACAAATCTTAATAAAAAAGCTCATTTGTTTTCTAAAATTAAAAAATACATAAAAAGCTAGATAATAAAGTTAAAAAATATCGATTTTTAACAGAGAAGTGTAAATAACACTTTTTCAAGTTATCATAATTTATTTTATTCAACATATTCCGTTATCTACGTGACTTTGATATAGATTATTGGCTTAAAGAAGTAACACACTGATTTGAGAACAGGATGAATCAAAGTCAAAGCTCTGTCAGGAACTGCAGTAAAACGTCGTCTGAAGAAGATCCTGAGCGACGTGCGAGAGGTTCAGGACGCCATGACTGTGGTTTGAACTTTCTCTCATATTATAAAATGGATGTTAAAGATTGTAGAGTTGCAGCACACGACGAAAGACGAAATCCTCTATTTGTGTATCATAATATATTAAAAATGTATTTCTTCAAAATTAATAAAAAACTCTCTAGAAATGGCAGATTATTCAAAAAAAAATTAATCAAATAGATTCATTTGTTTTACTAAAATTAAACATTACATAAAGAGGAGGATAGAGTTGAAAAATATCGATTTCAAAACAGGGAAATAAATTACACTTATTCGGGGCATCAGAATTTATTTTATTCAAGATATTTCGTCATCTAAGTGACTTTGATATAGATTATTGCCTTAAAGGGGCAAAATATTCGATTGGGAACAAAAACAAAGAGTCGAAGTTCTGCCTGGAATTGCAGGAAAGCGTGGCCTGAAGAAGATTGTAAATGAGGTTCAGGAACACGTTAAGCCTTTAAACTTCCTCTGATATTATAAAATCGATGTCAAAGATTGGAATGGCGTGAAGAAAGACAAAATTCAAATCGAATTTTTGTATCAAAATATATTAAACGTTACATAAAGAGTAAGATAATAAAAAGATTTAAGATATCTCAGGACAAAATTGACTAAATGGTTCAGACCCAAGACAAGTCAATGAATGTCTGGATTATCCTGGTGGTCCTTACATTATTAGTTTAAAATTGGGAAATCTAAATTCATTCATTACTGATTACTGTCCCTTACCCCAAAAAATTAATGAAATACGACTTCCGAATTTATGTGTTCTATTTTCTTTTTAACTAAGAATATTTTTTCAGTTTTAAGATCATTAATTTCAATATCAAAAGCTAGTTTTTATTTTATATCGCTGTGGTTTCCTCTAGAGCAACCTCCTCATAAGAGTTTATGTCTTACAATGCGCAATCGCCATCAGTAACAATTTACCAACTCCGCAAGACGGCAAAGGAGGAACACGGAAAACCAGTCGGACGCCAGTAACTCCTTATTAATTTTGGAATTTAGTGCTGCGCACATTCCGTAATTACTTTAATGCATGTGCTAAATTTAAACCAGCATTATCATAAAAATGTGATATTTTCGTAGACCACTACACGGTTAATAAATTTCCCGTTTTTTAGTATTCATGTACACGACGGGGTCGTATGGGAACTTTTATAGACAGGCATATTCACTTATGTAAATTAAATCACGCAACTAACGTGTTGCGCCCATTTTTCATTGTCACGGTTTCGCGTAAAAACCTTTTGCAGTTTCCAACGTTCCATCGCTGAATCTTTCATTTCCGGCGACATTAATGAACGACATTTGTCACACGTGAGCCGGGACGCTGCCGTGTTTGGTTGTTATGATTTTACACAAGAAATCCTATAAAAAAAAACACGATCAACTGATTTATTGTCTTTTTAAACTGATCCACTGAATAAATCAATTTGTTTTGTGTGCCGATCCATTCGGTCGCATCAAACTTATCTGAAACATGCGCTTTTTGTGACGAACTGGAATGTTGCCAGTTCAAGATAATGCACGGGTATTCGAGAGGAAGGAAATAAAACAGTAACAGTTTTGTTATTTTAATTTTAACTGGCACAATCTTTAATTCCAACGCTTGTTTATTCAAAGTGGGATATTCTGGTTGAAAAAATAGGAGTTTAAATCCGCCAATCGGCTATAAAGAAAATTCACTGTGTACTGCGAAGTGGAACAAGTGGCAATATTCTCCGAGGGTTATCTTTCTGTTATTGACCCGAATTATACTTGCAAATGTCGGGGTCTTCGCAACTTGTGAATTTTGCTACTGATCTTCAAATTACTTATATGAATTATAGGACAGGGTTGATTTATGGCGATCAACGCGAATAGACATCAGAATAAAATATTATACACATAACGAATATCTATAATAAAATTGGAATATGAGTATTTTTGATTTCGGTCTGTTAGGTTAAGTTAGGCAAGGGTAAAATAATATTAAAAGTAAGACTTCCCCCATCATGTTTCACAGTACTTGGTATTATACTTTTCATTAATTGGTCTTCCCACCCAAGAAATTCCATCAGATTTAAATAATTGAAACCGACCGACTTTAATCGGAAAAAACACATAAATTCGGAAGTCATATTTCATTATTTTTTTGGGGTAAGGGAAAGTAATCAGTAATGAATGAATTTAGATTTTCCATTTTTAAACTAATAATATGAGGACCACCAGGATAATCCAGACATTCATTGACTTGTCTTGGGTCTGAACCATTTAGTCAATTTTGTCCTGAAATATCTTAAGCCTTAATCTATATCAAAGTCATAAGGAATAAGATTCTGAAAGACATGAGAGATTCAGAAAGACTTTACTTCAAAAAAAAAAACATACAAATCCAACGACATTATTAAATTTAGATGAAGATATTACGAATAAAAAATGTCGTTTACATCCTCATCATATAAATAGTTGAAATTTCTAAATAAAATTATTGAGAATATCGATCGATCGAAATCCGTTCGATTAAAATCCCATTCCGACGCCGAAAAATCCCGTCCGCCATTCGATTTCCATTTAATTTGTGTTGTAAATTACACCGGCGTAACGGAAAAAATTTAAGTTCTGCTAAATATTTTGTTTGATACAACCGGCAGACACGCGAGGCGAACGGCTCCCCTATTTTTAGAATTTAATAGGAACGTGACAAACGCAAATTGCATAAAAGGAGTTGAAACTATGTTTTCTACATCTGTTATTAGGATATCGGTTATATTTATAGGCGTTTCGTTCCGTTTTGTGGTTGACAAAATAATGGTGTTTTTACTATTCCGAATTAACTGTGTACTACTTGTTCATTCTTGCAGGACCTATAAAATATCTCTGGAAATTATCAATGATACTTATTCAAAAATAATTGATATACACTTCCCGCTAAACCAGAAATTAAATTATGACCATAATAAATTAATTATAAAAGAAGTTCCAGTTTCAAAATAATATTTTTTTCGTTCTTCGAAAATGAATAAGTTATGTTATGTCAATCACCCCGTATATTTATAAATATACACTTTTTTAAAAGAAGTAATTTTAAATAAAATGAAAGCTAAATGAAGCTGATCTCTACGGTAGAAAATCAGAAAGAAGCCCTTAATTTCTACAAGTATCGTGGGGTAAGTTTAGAAAGTAAATTTCCCAAATAATCGTTATTATTAATCAGTATTGAAATCAAGTGACCGGTTGTACATATTTTGGTTCCAATTACAATCGAAGGAGGGATGTTTATTAAGCAAAAGTAAAACATGCTTGTTTTTTATACCGTAAACAAAAGTGTGTAAATTGAAAAATAGCCTTTCCTAATATATAATAATAGATTTAATGTATTTTTAGAAGTGAAAATTTCTTTATCTGCGTTTGGCATTTTTTGGTAAGGAAATATTATGCGTTCGCGTTATTGACATGCTTATGACTGGCGCATGCGCAATGTGCTGTGCGCCTTAGACACTTTTTGGAGGGGTGAAATCTCGTGCGTTCGCGTCACCGACATGCTTATTTAAAAATTTATTTAAATATGTCCAATGATCGAAAACTCTGTTCTATAAAACATAAAACGACATTCGATGCCGCTTTTACGCGATACTTAGATAAATTTGAATCAAACATTTTCATTTCTTACTTTAGTTACCATAAGCCTATTGTATCTTTTTTAGAACAAAATGAAATAATTGAAAGTACAAAAAGTATAAGTATTGTTGAAATTAATGATGACAATGATGCAAACACTTAAAATAATATTAAAATTTAAGTACATTGAAATTTAAGTAAATACAAATACTATCCATAAATAATATGATTGTATATCAATTGTTATTTCAATTGAATTGTATTTATATTTTGTAATGATCTTACATATATATTACCCGTAATATATTTAAATAATAAAAAAACATATAAACATACATAAAATTGTTGCTCAGAGTGTCAGATGTGAAAACTAGATTGATGTTGATAAATTTAATTCAAATATAATGAAATTTCAAATTTTAACACTAAAAGTCTCTATAACTGCCAATATTAATTTTTTTAACTATAACTAAAACCTATTTTTAAATAAATATACAGAGAGTGTATACGTTTATTTTCTCCGTTTCCAAAATATATTAATAACAGTCAATTGTTATTTGTGTGGTGGGTTAATTTCTTGGAACAGTGTATTTTTAAATTTGTTCAATCTAATAAATTCATATTACCCACGTCAAAAGACACACAATGTATGATAATATCCCCATTTTGGCTCGAGTCAATTTTATCCTAGGATTAAAATATTTATTACATTTTGAAACAGCCAAGAAAACATTGTCACAGATGTCGACCACACTTTTAGTGCCTTATCAATAACACTTGATTGGGCAATGAAAAACTGCGACCGGTCACAAGAGCGCTTTAATAAACCTTTTACGAGACCCGTAAATTATGGGCACCGTAATAATTATTTGCGGGTACAACAACGGTCGTAAAATCATAAAGGGGTTGACGCAGTGCGTTTCTAATTTCGAACATATACAATATAAATTTGCGTTTTGCCGCCCGATCTAGATGTAAGGCCCCTTATCGCCGCCACAATAATACCCCAGATATTGTGTATTTTGTGTGTTCGAATGCGAGATTAAACGGCACAAAATCACGCAGAGGTCAGACCCGTTCGCCCTCCGATTTTTCGTTAGGTTAATGCAAATTTTTACGGGCCCCCACACGAAATTTCGGCCCGGGTCATCGCGTTATAAATTGTGTAAATGTTTTGTTTTCAACGAACGAGACGACGGTTTTACGGTTTGGGGTGTTGATGGTGCTTGGTCAGGTTTTTTTTAAATTTGCTTGCCGAGATGTTCTCTCGAAGGATGATGCTGGTTTACAGAAAAAATATGTAATGAAAACCGTCTTTTGTATATTTTTAGGGTAATTCGTATGTGCTGAACACGAAAAACATTTATTTTCAATTTAAAATGTGCCACTCAAAATTGAATCAAAGGCAACTTAAAATTTAGTTTAAAATATAAATAAGACATTTTGTTCCTACATATAAAATGAAAAGTACACCACTTTTTTAATATCGAATAATTCCTATTACAGCTTGAACCCTACGTGGCCTACTTTTTTATCAGTCATCTAGATAATTTTGATCCAAAGCATCCCATAATTCTGAAAGAAGTTGTCTTAATTCTCTGGCAATATGAGCACGGGACTGGTCATTTAAATTTAATTAAATGTTTATCTCAAAGCTAAATATTAATTAGATTTATAAAATAGTATTATTTATTGTTAAATACTTAAACTAGTAATGTTATTTTGTATAAAAAAATTGGCAGTTATAGAAACTTCTCTTTTTTTTATAAAGGGGAAAATCATTAATTTTTGAAACAAAGTACATGTTGAAACAGAATTTGATATATACATATAACACAAATATATATTTTTATTTTGTTTAAAATTAAATATAAATTTGTAGTGATCCACCTGCTGCAGATTTTGAAATAAATCCATACTAGAAAAAACCCACAAAAATGCATATTATTTATATCTCGTATAACAACACAAAACACATCTGGACGTATTTATTATTCTCGCTTTATTAACAATAAAAATTCATAATTAATTACCTCATTATTACATGATAAAGTGTTACGCTTATTGTCCTTGTCAAAAATTACTTTACATATTATTTTTTACTGTACGACATTTGCAGCGAGAATTTGAAAAATGAATTTAGCAATATCAAGGAAGTCGCAAAAAGATATGACGGATGCGAGAGTAAGAAACGGGGAATAAACTTCGGAATAAACAGGGATTCCCACCGCTTGATGCATGATTACTAAAATGAACGCACTAAAAACTTATGGTTAGGAAAATTGATACCACATAACATAATGTGCTTTATTTGTTTTTTCTATATAATAAACGATTGATTGACTATTAAAAGTTTTTTATTTATTAAATGCAGTTAAGTATGTTGTTGTACAATTGTAAATAATTAAATTTGTGCTTGCTTTTGTCGTGTGTCTTTAACTAAACGACAGTATCTAAATTTTAGAAAAAATTTATGCCAACGAGGAGAATTTCACTTGATTTAGGAACTGATTCACCACATCCAGACAAGTTACAAAATGATATATTGAACATGAATGAAATGAAAAAATTATTTAGTATTTTGCCTTTATTTTTGTGTATTTATGTTTGTAATAACAAATTATGAATAAAACTTTGCATTAGTTCAGTTTTTTTTTTATTTATTTTGGTTGAATAATTTGCACAAAAAAGTACCATTAAGAAATGAAGTTAAAATTAGTTGTTCATTAAACAGAACACAGAGTGTGTTTGATAAATGTCAGGCCTCGACAAAAAAGTACTTTTTGTGTATTTATTTTATTTATCAACATAATCATCAATTTTTCCATTGTTACTTTCTTAGAACCAACAAATTTTTGTTAACGTTCTACAAGCAAACTTAAGCCACGAGAAAAAAAAATTAAAGTTGACAGTTCTAGAGACTGCCGATAGAAGTGAAAACTTAGAACATTTAGTATTAAAATTTGAATTTTCATAATGTTTGAACCAAAATTATCAATATTAATATGATTATCACATATATTGATACTCCGAGCAACAATTATATGCATGTTTATATGGTTTTTTATTATTCAAATATATTACGGGCTGTATAAGATCATGACAAAATATAAATACAATTTAATTGAAATGACAAATAATATACAATCATATTATTTATGGATAGTATTTGTATTTACATAAATTTCAATGTACTTCATCTTTAGCATTATTTTAATTGTTTGCATCATTGTTATCATTAATTTCAACAATACTTAGACTTTTTGTACTTCAATTATTTCATTTTGTTCTAAAAAATACAATAGGCTTATGGTAACTAAAGTAAGAAATGAAAATGTTTGATCTAAATTTATCGCGTAAAAACGTCATCGATTGTCGTTTTATGTTTTGTAGTACTGATTTTTCGATCATTGGACAAATTTAAATAAATTTTTCACTAAATCCATTCAATTTCACTTATAAGATATACACAGCACTATGTCACTGTATATACAGGTATAAGTATGTCGGTGACGCGAACACACGAGTTTTCACCCCTCCAAAAAGTGTCTAAGGCGTACAGCACACTGCGCATGCACCAGTCGTGAGCATGTCAATGACGCGAACGCTTAATATTTCCCTACCAAAAAGTACTCAACGCGGCTAAAGAAGTTTTCACTTCTAAAAATACATTAAATCTATTATTAATTGTTAGGAAAGGCTATTTTTCAGTTTATACACTTTTGCTGACGGTATAAAAAATAAGTATGCTTTACTTTTACTTAATAAACATCCCTCCTTCGATTGTAATTGGAACCACAATATGTTCAATACTTCAATCAATACTGATCTTGAACGATTATTTGGGAAATTTACCTTTTAAACTAACGCCCCACTATATTAGATCCATTACTTTTCAACGAAATTGAGCGCGTTGGTAACAGATGGTAAGAGAATTGGGCCCTGATTTTTTCCTTGAAAGTGCATCAGAAATGAAGATGACTCTGAAAATTTCGAATATTTCTATATAGACATTCCTTTCAAATGGCATTCTCCTCTATGAGCCCTCCAGTTTCAAAACAGTAATAGATATTAGCGTCAAACTCATTTCCGGCTTAGCTGGAGGCCTTTAACGAAATCACTGCATTAGTTAAATTTTATCTGATTTCAAAATGCTCTCAAATGTACAGCTGTAACTCACCCTCCAGTTCCGGGATTTTATTCTTAAGGTCTATTTTTCGGGTACCTCTTGAAACGCCGGCAGACACATAATTTGTTGGTCTAGTAACCGATGTTAGCAGCCAAATCAACAACTTTTTTCTTTTGTCTGAATTTATTAACAAAAGACGGATGAGCATGTCGGTGACGCGAACCCATACGATTTTCCCCTACCAAAAACTGCCCAACGTGGCTAAAGAAGTTTTCACTTCAATATATTATTGAAACGTGAAGAAAATGGAAAATATTGATATCTAGAAAAATTTGTAATCCACTTTATTGATTTAACAAAATAATCTATTTTAATATATTTTAACAACACAATTTATTATTGATCACATAAATAATTAAATTCAACACTGTCAAAACCAGAAAATTTAATTAAAATATTGTAATTTAGGTAGGAAATATTCCTTAATAAAAATATTTTGTTAGTGCATCTCAGTATTTTAAATTGAAAGTAAATTGAATTATTGCAACAGAAAAGTAGAAAACGTTAATACAATTTTGGAAATTAATTTATATGATTCGAAGCTGAATCATTTATTTGCGACAAATCCCCGGAGCTTAAGAAAGCGGCGAACAAAATATTTACCGATACCGGGAATCCGGTTTGACGCGAAGGTCGACTCAAAAGCTGCAGCGAGCTGCTCTCAATGATTAGCAAGCTAGAAGAAGTGCATTTGTTGCCGGGGCAACCTAATCTACTAATAGGATTTTTCGACGTAACAAGTTTAATCTTGACTCTTGTCGATTAGATCCCGTGCAAATTAATACGATCTTTTTTCCTAATTGGATTCCGATCTGTAAACTGGGAAATTACAATTCGCCACTTCGCCACTTTTCGCTTCTGCATAATTGAATTCGTTCATTATTGTCGAACCGTCGGTTTATCCGAGCGGAAAAATAAATTTTTAAATGCGAACACAATTGTCAGTTCAGTTCGAGAAGGGTGAAAGATGACTTTTTTCTTCTAGCAATTAAACAACGCAACCGTTTTCGGTGTGTAATTAAAATTTCCGAAGGTAAACGCAACTCATCGATTTTCCGTCAGATTAAACAGACACATATCAATTATATAAAACATGTCGAACCATGTTTGCCTTTCAAATGATCATCCATAATTGTTTGGGACTGCACAACTGATAAATGAAATTCAAGCGTCCAGCAATTAAATGGGAACCAATGTCGAATTCAAAATGCTACCGCAAATTGATTGTTCTCCTCCATCATTTTCCACTGATGCAATTTTAATTGCACCCTTTTCATTGACGTAACTCAAACATCGACCCCAATTTCAATTCAAATCGAATTTAATTAAAAAAGTTTGCTCCAATGTTTGATTGAACTCGATGCAGTTTCCATTCGAGATTTTTTTTTCAAGTACGAATTATGTAAATTGTTAGAATAGTATCACTAATTAAATGGATAATAAAAAGGAATTCGACAAAAAGTTGGTGCGGTTGTATTATTCTGTTTTACAAATTTCAACTTTTTGTGTAGAAAGGAATAACTAAGATATAATTAGATAGTTGAAATTTCTTATGCAATAGTTGATAATGAAAATACAAAAAATTTAAGGTTTTGATTAAATTTCATATTATGAGATTATAACTATAATTGAATTATATTCAACAAATATATAACAAATTGTTATAAAACTTCCATTTCTTTCATATCTATAACCTTTTTATGAGTTTCCTTTTTAATACATATTAACTATATTCTAAAATACCCTAAAATATCCAAATAAATTTTTCTATTAAAATCGATAAAGTGGGTTATGATTTATTTTAGATTTCTATAAACATTTTCCATCTTTATGTTACAATAATAAAATTTTATTTTTTTATTTTTTTTATATTGAGTGCTTTCTATATAGAAAACTAATAAATGATTATAATTTCTCAAATTAGGGTTTAACCACATTTAACCTACAGAAAAAATAAAGGTGCGCAATATTTGTCAACTTTTAATTTTTAATGATATATTTCCAAAAAAAAAATATTTTATCAATTATGTAAAAATTTTGTTTTGATACTTCCACTTGATTGTCATATATTAAAATTTTTGTATATACAGTGTGCCCTATTTGAAAGCGGGACACACTCATAAAATTTGTATTTTTTGTCCGATTTTAACAAACTTTTTTTTCAATTGTAAAACATGAAAATATGCACTTATGTCTCATTTTTTGGCCAAAAACCAAAACCTACTGTGTTAAGCACCCCCTGAAATGGGTATATTCCAAATTTCATATAAAAATTTACACATTCATAATTCTATAGAAAAATTAAAAATATTTTCTAAAGTAGTTTTTGGAAGAACAGACAAAAATAGCACAAATTATTTCATTTGCCATTAATCTAGAAATTTAATACTACACTTATACAAGATGTTTCACAACTTATTCGAAAAATTTTAACTACATACTCACTGTTATATAAGAGTGCATTTAAAAAAAATGTAATAGAGCAACAGGAAACGAGATAAAAAGTAATTCAATCCATCTACTTAAGCGGTTCGAAATTGTTTCCATTGATTTGAATGCAAGCTTTGACCTGCCAAATCCAGTTTTGGCACATTCTTTATAGTCTTTAGATTTTTTAGATTTTTTAGATTCTTTAGATTCTTTAGATTCTTTAGATTCTTTAGATCCTTTAGATCCTTTAGATTCTTTACATTCTTTAGATTCTTTAGATTCTTTAGATTCTTTAGATTCTTTAGATTCTTTAGATTCTTTAGATTCTTTAGATTCTTTAGATTCTTTAGATTCTTTAGATTCTTTAGTTTCTTTAGATTCTTTAGATCCTTTTCTTTAGATTCTTTAGATTCTTTAGATTCTTTAGATTCTTTAGATTCTTTAGATTCTTTAGATTATTTAGATCGTGGACTTTTTATGTAACAGAGAGTAAACACCTTGTATATTTTTTATGACGGAATTAAAGAATCATTAACGGAAATTACTCCAGTACAAGTGAGAAAGATTACCACGAACTTACAAAAAAGATATAATAATGCAATGAATTCAATGGAAATAAAATTTGGATATTACCATAAGAATTATAAGTATACTATTATTGTTATATTATTACAATATTCTTGAGAAATAAGGTATTTTGTGCTATTTTTGACAGTTTATTACATATACTAGATGTTAAATAAAAAGAATATCTTCAGTAATTTTTTATAAAATTTAATATACTCATTTCAGGTGGTGCTTATCCAATGGTGTAATTAGATTTTCCATAAAAAATATGCATATGATTTCCACAATTTTCATGCCTAAAAAGTGTCCATGTGGGTTTTAGAACAAAAAGCGTGACATTTTGTGCAAAGATACATATTTTCATTCTTTAGACTAGAAAAAAATTGTTAAAATTGGCCAAAAAATGTAAATTTTATGGGGGTGTCCCGCTTTCAAGTTGGTCACACTGGGCCAAAAGAATCACGTACTTTTTTTGTAACTTTAACTGACACTGAAAAATTGATTCACATTTTAAAAATGCTCTCCAAAGAAGAGCTTTTAATTTTAATAGGAAGGTTCTCATCTCAGTTCTCCCTTTTTTCTTCAGTCCCGTATGTACTTGATCGTACAGAAAATTTCTATTTACATTTCTTGTAGAAAACTGAATCCTCTACAAAAAAAGTATGTTACAATTTTTTCACAAATTTTACTGTTTAGAAGATATTTGAGGTCAAAGTTTAAATAAATTTAACAAAAATTTCATTTTTACTTCTAAATTTTATAACTCGTATCGTAAATAAGTAAATATTATAAAATGCGTAACATGTATCTTTGTAGGAAATTAAACGCTCTACAAAAAAGGTCTCTTGTGGTTAATCGATTACTCTAACCAGTTAGAAGATATTCACATTCGAATCCTAATGTGTACTGATTTTAGTAGTTTTTTAATAAATATTTTACATTTATTCGTTTAAGTCATGAATTTTCAAATTATTCATAAATGTTTGAGTTACATTTTAAATAAACCTGTTGAAAAATATTAAATTACGGTACTAAATTGTGATATGATCAAAATTGTGAAAAGAAAATATTGTTAAAAAATTGATGAAAGAAATATATTACAAAACAAAAGATAAGACATAACTGTTATTCTATCAAAATAAACCTATTTGTAGAGTATTTAATTTCCTACAAGAAATGTAAATAGAAAACTGAGATGAGGGGGACCTTTCTATTAAAATTAAGAACCATCTTTGGAGAGCATTTTCTAGGAACCAATTTTTTAGTGTTGGAAGTTAAAAAAGAAATAGTGGGTCTGAAAAAAAATGGAAAACTGAGACGAGGAGGACCTTTCTATTAAATTAAGAACTCATCTTTGGAGACCATTTTTTCAGTGTTGGAAGTTAAAAAAGAAATAGTCGATTTTGTTGACCTAAACTAGGCCACACTGTATATAATATTAAATTTTAATCAATTGTATTATTTTATTTGATAATTAAAAATAAATGTAAAATACTACTTTTTCAGTGTTACTATATTTCAATTTCGGACGCCAATCGTCGCCATCAATTCAGTTATTCCGCACAAATCTCGCCGCACCGAATCAGCCCGCCGAATGTGGCCGACACATTCGTACGGCATAAATTACATGGAGACTAAATTTGAATTCGCAGCAAATCCACAATCGTGCACAATGAATAATTTACCGGCAGCAACATGCGAGCGTGGCTAAATGTTTGCATTTAATTTTCATGTGCACATTGTTCGTCGTTTCGGTCGCGCGACTAACAAAGACTGCACCGCCGAAATACGCGGCTACGTGCACCGTTCAAACGTCACTACTTTATATATCGAGTGATGAATTTGACACTTGTTGAACTTGATGGATTGCGTGCCATTCCCGGAGGGCTTAGATACGGTTTCGGTATGAATACGTGGCCCGAGGATTACGCATTGTTCAATGAAAATTTATGACCGCGATCGAATTTTAATGAAATAGTATCGGGGACCAAAAAAATCGTTTTTTTTTTTTTTGGTGCCAAAATAACCAACTAATTGAATATACTATTAATGTGCTAATTTCAAAGATGTTATCAGATTTCACCTGTCAGTTCTAGTTTTTGACCAGGACAAAATTTCAGAACTATAATTAAAATCCAATTAGTTAAATATACCTCTACTGCCAAAATTGGGCAAACCTTCTTATAATGTTTATACTACCCTAGTCCCATATTATCCTCTGCCTACATTTGCTTTATCCAGCTCAGTACCAAAGTGCCACTTACAGTATTGGTCAAAAGTAGAGCAACTTTAAAAATATATAAATTGCCTGTATAAGTAAATCTAATATAATGTACCTATACCAATTGTGAACACACTGTATACAAACATATCGGTGAATATTTCTTGTATTAGAAATAATTCCGAATTAAAATCACGGATTGTATCGTTCTTTCAATCCGATGAGAGAAAAATCATTATAACTCAACAGTTTTCAAGATTTGGTAATGTGGAAGGAAAAAATAAAACTGGAAGATCAAGAAACAGCAATCGGTTTCAGGATAAACAGATTTTATCCTACTCCAAAGATCCTTTCCTTAGTTCCAGCAAAATAAAAGGTCTACTTGAGACACAACTTGAAATTAATGTTTCTTCAAGTAAGAGATAGATTACTACAAGGGGTTCTTCATGCCAGTCAAAAAAACACTACTATTAGAGAAGAACAGACAGGCCAGAGTTGAGTTTACCAGTTCCCTTTACATTGGACTTTAAATGATTGGAAACGAGCCATCTGGAGTGATGAGGTCAAATTTAATCTGGTTTGAAGTGACGGGATTTTTTATGTAAGGCAACCCATTCATGACAAGTTTAACCGAAACTTGACCATACTCACTGTTAAACACGGCGACATGGTATGGGGCTGCTTTTCGGTATTTGGAATTGGTTAGGTTAGAATAGAGGGTATCATGAATCGTTTTATGTATAAAGAAATATTGGGGAACAATATGGTACTTATTCAGATAAAAATATGCCATTAAAACTTTATTTTCAACAAGATAATAATCCGAAGCACACTTAAAAATATTTGAAGTCATGGCTTTTAAGGGAAAAAATTAATGTTATGAAATGGCCATGTACATGTAAATTTCCCGATCTAAACTCTATTGAAAACTTATAGGAGATAGTGAACAACAAAATAAGACACAAAGATTATAGTAATCAGTAATATCTATTCACGGTTCTGTAAGATGTCTGGCAAAATATGGATCCAAATATTATTGACCATCTGTTGCTTTCCATGAAAAAAGGTGTTTGGAAGTTAATTAAAATACTTATTACAAATTATTTGTAGTAATAAAACTTTAAATATCATAAGTTGCTCTACTACTAATCCAAAAAAAATCATCAGTAAAATTAAACTCTTTATTTTTTTTATTGTTTAACTATGTAATTGTTAAATTTATAAAGGGAAGTTAATTCTCAATATACTTTTTATATTTTTTTTTTATAAATTTTAAAAAAGCTACTCTACTTTCTGCCAATGCTGTATATTGAAAAGCTATTGAAATCAATGAAAAAAGGGTGTTAAGAAATTTCTAAAAATAATGGATATGTTACTAGAGGAAGACTAAATGCATGTAAGATTGTTTTATAGTTACTTTACTTTTGATACTTGATTTTTTTTTCTAATTCTAGTAGATAACAAGCAAAATTACTGATAAACAATTATATTGCCGTATTGTTGCCATAAACACTTTTATCAAAATAAATGGAAAGGCTTAAAGTTGCTCTACATATGAGCGATAGTGCAAAGAAATTGCAACACCAATAACAAAATATCAAAGATTTTAGATTTTTGAAGTGAACCTAACCTAACCTAACCTGAAAACTTCTTTAGCCGCGTTGGGCACTTTTTAGTAGGGGTTCGCATCACCGACATGCTTATAGCAGTACATCTGTAGCTATACAGCTGACGTATAGTGAAATTGAATGGATTTAGTGAAAAGTTCAATGTTTATATACTGTGCATTATTGAAATAGTGTTTTTGTTTGATTATTATTTGAATGACCAAGTCTAATGGTCGAAAACTTCAGTACTACAAAATATAAAACGACAATCGATGCCGTTTTTACTTAGATAAATTTGAATCAAACATTTTCATTTCTTACTTTAGTTACCATAAGCCTATTGTATCTTTTTTAGAACAAAATGAAATAATTGAAAGTACAAAAAGTCTAAGTATTGTTTGTAAATTAATGATGACAATGATACAAGCAACTAAAATAATGTTAAAAATCAAGTACATTGAAATTTAAGTAAATACAAATACTATCCATATCTAATATGTTTGTTATATAATAATTAATTATTATTTTAATTGAATTGTATTTATATTTTGTCATAATCTCGTACAGCCCGTAATATATTTAATTAATAAAAAACCATATAATCATACATAAAATTGTTCCTCGGAGTGTCAATAGATGTGTAAACCAGATTGATGTTGATAATTTTAATTCAAACATTATGAAATTTCATATTTTAATACTAAAAAGTTCTCTCTTCTGTCGGTCTCTATAATTGCCAACATTAAATTTTTTTCTAAAGATTCTCCTGAAGAAAATTCACCCATATACCCAACTTTACATTCCAAAAATTGTATTTTACTCATATTTCCATATTAGAGTAGATTCTGGGACATTGCCCTCTTTTTATCGCTACTGAATATTTTTAATACTAAGCTTTTTATATGCATAATTTAGAACAAACTGATTAATTTTGATCGCAATCGTTTTTGAGATATTTATGTGTATTTTAATTTTTAATGAAAATTAAAATAAACACTTAAGCTGAAATGTATCAAAAACGACTGTGTTTTTCAAAATTAATCAAAAGAACCTTTTTTATATGAAAAGTTTAATATTTTAAAAAAATATTCAATGGCGTAGAAGAATTCTTAGGGTTTCTCCTATTTTTTGCTTTACTTTCTACGCCACTGTATATTTTTTAAAAACAATAACTTCTATCGGCAGTCTCTATAACTGCCAACTTTATTTTTTTATTGCTTAATAATGTAACAGTTATATTTATAGAGAAGTTAATTTTCAATATACATTTTTTTGGACATAATAATCAGAACAAGAATTATTTAAATTTTAAAAAAGTTCTACTTTACTTTCTGCCAATACTGTATAGTGACAAGCTACTGAGATCAATGAAAAAAAGATGTTTTTGAAAATAATGGATATGTTACTAGATTAAATAAAGGAAAACCAAATTCACTTGACGTTTTTTCTAATTCTAATAAATACCTAACTAAACCTACCAATAAACACTTATATTGTAAAACATACTGCATAACTGACAATAACATGGATATTTACATGTACACTTTTATCAAGACAAATGGAAATGTCTAAAGTTGCTCCACATATGAGTGATAGTTAACATATTTAACGTATACTCAGTGGCAAAGAAACTGTAACACTAAATATTGTTTTGGTAAAACAAAGATGTTACAACAAGGAGTAAACGATTAAAATCTGGAAACAAAATATCAAAAATTTTAGATTTTTTAATTAATATAATCAATAATGTGTTTGTTTATCTAATAATGTGTTTGTCTATCTAAACACTCCCCAACACGTCTTGGTATTAATTCAATGGGTGGTGTATTTCCTCTTGTGTTTTAGTATTCCCAGTTACCTGTGCTTTATGTCTTAGAACCTCCCAAACAAGTTCTATCGATGAAAGGTCGGGGGATCTGACTAGCCATGGCATCAGATTCACATGGGTCTCTTCAAAAAAGTTTAAACTAATCCTGGCAACAGGGGGAGAGCATTATATTATTTTATAGTTGTCTATATTTTACAACAACAATTCAACTTAAAAATTAGATAGATAATGGACGAACTTTCTCGTTGCTGGATGTTATTTCATAATTTCGGTTATTTTTTTTTTAAATATTCCAAGTTACTAAATAATTGAATTTATTACACTGTAAAGTGTATGCATATCCATTGTAGACAAATACGAATTTACAAAATTATAAATTAAATTTAGAATAGGTTGAATCCAGTTTTCCCAAATTTCTCAGCCTTCCAACGCATGAAAAATGATTTCATACAATTCTTCGGATGTGAAAGGGAATTGTGTGAAACCTTGACATAGCATAGTTTTTTAGAGAAACATTAATTCTTGGCGTATACTTCAATCCATTATGATATTTTTATGAATTCTTCCCCTCGGTGTGACCGTAAATGGGGGCGAAACTTTCATGGATCAAAATAATTTCCTCAGATTTTTTTTACTTAAAATAACATCAAGCGTGTGGATTAATTTTCCCCTTTCTGGTTCTTGGTCCCTTTTCAGTTTCGCCCAAAATATTTATTGCGATGTACGGAAATTAAACTCACGACGTAAAATGGAAAATAGACGGAAGCGAAAGATAATTCGGCGAAGGGTTGTTAACAGGCAGCATGTTATATGCAAAATATGTTTCCATTTATGATTGATAAAATTAAATTTAATCCAGTACTCGTGCAATATTTATGTTGCAGTCTGCAATAACAATTAAGTTTTCCAGGTAAAATAACATTACAAATTTGAGCGCTATTTGTTTTTAATTTAGTTCAAAGTACATCCAATCCACGTTGATAATTCAAAGCAAAGTTTACGTAAGGCGATGAATTTTTCAATGTAATTTTATTCAAGTTTCCGCCCGGCACATAGTGTAACAAAAACACAACTATGGAGAGGCTGTAAAATAAGAAAATAGACACATAAAAATAACCATTTCATGTGTTCATTTTCGCCCGCCGTTAAAAGATTACATTGTGTATAATATTTTATGCCGCGCTGTTACCCAGGAAAAATGTGGTACATTTCAATGCGCCGGTTTAATCACATTTATAAACTTATCCAGTGCACATCGGAAACGATAAGGAGAATGCGACTGAAATCGGCTGAAAAATTCGATTATTTTTGTTCCACCGCTCAGGCAGATTTAAAAATTTATCGTGAAACTAAAATACGTCGCATTTATCGATCCCGAATTAAATTTTACCATGGCTACTTGTTATCTGGCGCTCATTTTTGGTAATTTGCTTACGGACCCCGCAAATAAATAAACGGGTGGAACAGATTTTCCATGGAAAAAAATGACAAATGTGCTTTACGCTTCGAATGCTTTAAATTGCTACTGCTGTTATTCAACTCGGGAAATCTACAGAAAAGCTATAAATTAATTTTATGGATATGAAATATTGCGCAGCTAAGGATATCCGAGATAAAAATGATGGCAAAAACCGTCTTAATGGCCGAGGCTGTCTTAACAATTAGAGGATATTAAACATAGTACTGCAGTTATATTTTAAATATCCAAAGTTAAAATATTGAGTTTGGCACAGTGATTCATTTGTGGGAATTAAACTGATACATTGGAATTATTGTTAGAACTTATCAGTGCCAACTGTGAATAACTTTTATGAATCATAGAAATGATTGATTAGCTTAAATATTTTATTAAGTTTATGAATAAAAAATAGCAATTCATAATAAATATTGATAATTTTAAATTCGATTTTTTGCGTCAGAGTAATTTAATATAATTGGACAATTGTTATTCCATTATTTGTAATATTGTTCTTCTATGCCTGAATTGAATAGTATATAAGTTATTTTATTTTCTTAAAATTTTGACAAATTCAAGTTAAATGTCTATAAAGCCGCCAATATTGATTGTAAAAATTTTTTTTGCATATACGTCGTACTCCCAACTTTTATACAGGCTGTTCGTTATTTACATTTAATTTTGTACATCTTAAAACATCAATAGCTTTGCATTTTCAGTGAAACACCCTCCTTATTTTAATTAAATTGAATACTAGGAAACCTTTTGATTGATATAAATATTCCCTAAACACAAAATTAACATAAACAGTTAGAGCATCAATCTGTCAAAATATTTAGAAAAAAAATAGTAACCCAAAAACTATTAGGTTAGGTTAGGTTAGTGTAGAACATATATATTATAGTCATTTTGTTTGAAATTACATGTAAAATTTTAAAAAACTAAAAATATACATGTTATTTCATTCAAAATACATAATATAATACAAAGTTATTGATGTTTTAAGATATACAAAATTAAATGAAAATAACGGACATCCTGTATAAAATTTGGGAGTACTAATAATGGGTTCTTATAGGATAATCCTTAATTAAAGTGTACACCAAAAATGAATTATTCAGCATCAAAAATAGTGACTTTACAGATATTTTAGACTATCAATCTGTCAAAATTTTTGAAAAAATATTAATAACTCCAAATCTACTAAGTTTAGGTATTGAATATAGTAAAGGCATTTTATTTGCAGTTATTTGTAGAATTTAAAAATCTATAAATATATAGGGTATTCCATTAAAAATAACAAAGTTCTTAATCTTTTAAGATGTAATAAATTAGACGTATCTAACGAACACCCTGTACTAAATTGGGGAGTACTAATAATGAGTTCTTTTAGGATAGTTCTTGGTTAAAGTATATACCAGAAATGAACATTACGTCACCAAAATTGGTGACTTTACAGACATTTTAGTTAGACCATTAATTTATCAAAATTATTGAGAAAAAAATAATAACTCAAAAACTATTGGGTTTAAGTATAGGACATGGTATAGGCCTTTAATTGACACTTACATGTGGAATTTAAAATTACAGAATTATACAGGGATCCATTGAAAATAACAAAGTTGTCACTTCCGGCGAAACCGGAAATTAAATTTTGTTCAAAATAATTTCGAAAAATACCTCAAATTAAGCTATAATTGCTATAAAAATTTCAAATTGACACACGTTTCCCTCCTCCATAAATTTCTAATGAATAAATTAGGTCAATCACCCTAAAATTTATAGGTATTTATTTAATATCCAATAAGAGTTTAGAAGTGGTTAAATAAGAAGTAAATATTATTAATAATATTCTTTACAGGTTTTATACCCATAAAGCTACTCTTTAAGGTATTATTATTCATGAAGTTTTCCTGTGAGATGAATTAGAACAACATCTTTAATAATTCAGCTTGAAAAAGTATGACTTGTGATTTAGAATGTTTAAAAGTATAATTAAATTTTACGAGCAATTTCAAGATTAAAATAAGTTGGGGTTTCTTTTAAAACAATAAAGTCACTCTGACTGACTGAATACAATCGAAACTTCCTAAAAGAAAAGTTTTATTATTTAATGGGCTGGATGGTTAATTATTCGCAAACGTAATTAAATTTATACGTCCACAATAATCAAGTCAACAATTACTTCATTTTTCTAACGTTAAAAAGATTTTCATACTTTCAGTACGAAAGTATTTTATCATAACTCATTTCACTTGAATAAAATAGTTATGTACACAGTTTTTGTAACAGTCACTCAAAGAAAATAAACCGTTTTAATTCTCATCCTCCGGATGAATTTTAATGAGAGCCGAGTACACCACTTATGCACGTCTCATTATAAATGAAAAATAAAATGTGCGACGACTAAATTTAAATTCAGTCAAATGCATCACACAATTCCGCAACATAGTCGAGTGAATGCTCGGAATATATAAATAGGGCGACATTTCGGCATCAATTAAACTGGCCCATGGAAGTTGAATTTAATTTTGTTTTGTTTGTCTTGGTAATATTGCAAACTAGATGATTGCGGTAACACGTGGGAGAACATGTTGAAATGTGTCGCGGCATTAATAGATGAATTAATTAAACTTGCGAAAACCATTAAGTTAATTAAGTACGAACACGACATACTTCTGACGGTGGCCTTTTTCCGGTGTGCTTTACGAACGGCTCGAACATGTGCAATTTACTGACAATAAGAAATCGCAAGAACTACTTTTATTTCAAAAATTAGTTATGTGATTTGTGAATTATTAGCACTGAATTTATTTATTTATTTATTTATTTATTATAAATTTATTGGTGTCTGGATAAAGTATTCGTAGATTCCCTCAATCTTGGAGCAAGTAATCACAAAATTCTTTTTTATGAGACTTTCTAGCATGGAATTTACTTAGACAACCTCGCTGAAGACTAGTTGACCATCATATGGCCATCTTATCAGTGTTAATGTAGACCTTCTGTAGTTTTAAGCTGTTGCTAAAGACTTTCGCTCTTTTTTATATTGGTATTTGGATAAAGTAGATTCTTTTAATTTAATCTTGATGCAAATAGTTCCGCACACTCCTTTCAGAGATGCGGGTTCTTCATGAAATCATTCAGTTCGGAGTCATTATAAAACCATCGATTTTTGACTACTTAAAAGTAGTTTTTAGCTGCAGAATCAAAAATAGGCATTAGATTTCGTTCTTCAAATCTAGTTTAAAAGGAAGCAATATTTATTGTTTCATTTTTTAACTTGTATTGTTTTCACATAATTACTAAGTCAGTTGGTTTTGACCATAAGTTAAAAAAACAACAGAAATATAAATTTCAGTATCTGTTTTAAAAAGTAGTAATATATAAATAACAGACAGTCATTACTTAACACAAAATTTTCTTTTATGAGACTTTCTAGCATGGAATTTACTTGGACAACCTCGCGGAAGACTAGTTGACCATCATATGGCCATCACATCAGTGTTAATGTAGACCTTCTGTAGTATAAAACTGCTGCTAGAGTCTTTCACTCTTTTGTATATTGGTATCTGGATAAAGTAGATTCTTTCGATTTAATCTTGATGCAAATAGTTCCGCAGACTCCTTTCAGAGATGCGGGCCCTTTATGAAATCGTTCAGTACTGAGTCATTATAATGGGATCGTTTTTTGACCATTTAAAGGTAATTTTTAGCTGAAGAATCCAAAATAGGCATTAGATTTCGATCTTCAAATCTAGTTTAAAAGGTGGCAATATTTATTATTCCATTTTTTAACTTATATTCTTTTCACATAATTACTAAGTCAGTTGGTTCTGACTATAAGTTAAAAAAAACAACAGAAATATAAATTTCAGGATTTGTTTCAAAAAGTAATAATATATAAATAACATACATTCATCACTTATCACAAAATTTTCTTTTATGAGACTTTCTAACATGGAATTTACTTGGAGAACCTTGCTGAAGGCAATCCCATCAATGTTAATGTAGACCTTCTGCTGCTAGAGTCTTTCACTCTTTTTTATATTGGTATCTGGACAAAGCAAATTCTTTTGATTTAAATTTGAAGTAATTTATCGATTTTTGACTATTTAAAAATAATTTTAGATGTAGAAACCAAAATACCCAGTAAATTTCGTCACTTAGATCTAGTTTAAAATGTAACAATTTTTTTATGTAATTTTATAGGATGGACATTTAGACAGCTTTGTTCAAAATTTAAAAAATAATCGGCCATCATCAACATATTGTTTTCTAGTTAAAGTATATTCTTTTGGTTTAACCTGGATGCAAGTAATTCAATTTTTGTTGAATAAAACATTGAGGAATTGTTACATCTACTTTAAAAATTTTGTTATTCTCTGTATCGCAGGATGACGTTTCTGTATCATATTCCAGTAGAGTAAGAAAACACTTGATGAAATGGGTATTTCTTCAAAATACGGTACAGATCATATTGTTGAATCTAGATTGAGATATGTCAATTTGTGTATAATGTCCCAATTAATTAATATCTACTTAAATTACTTGTCTTGATAATGTCACTTCAAATCCATGGAGAAGGTCAATAGAAAGCAATTTGTTATATCGTAATAAAGTTAAACATTGTGATCAAATTATTGTGATTAATAAATGTGAACTAACCTATTTCACGTTGAAAAATTTAGCCATGTAGCCACCCCTCAAAAGGGGATGTTGTGCATTTTTTTATAAATATACACAACAATTAAAACAATGAATTTGTTCCATTTGGCTGCCGCACAATGTACATTATTATAACGTCACATTTAATGGTTGCAGAATGTCGTGATTAAAAATTCGTCTCATAAATAACCAGACTAATACGAAAATTCCATTAACGCACCAACAGCCGTTATTGATGGGACAGACAGGTGCGGATAAAACACTAAACTAATTGTCGAATCAATAATTCGTCGGCCCAAAAATGACGCCGGCCCTGCCCATTAAATATAAACAAGTTTTCGACGGGCTTTAATCACCGAAAATGGGGGAGAAGCCGTTTTGCAGCAAACTAATCTCTGCCCGTTCAACGGACAATTAAACGATATTACGTTCGGGAATCGTTTTGCAAATGTGTTTTTATGAATTGGCGGCGATCGTCGGGACGACGTAAATTTTCCGGAAGACGGAAGGAGTTAGATTAGGGACGTTTAAAGGGATCTTAACACGGGATTTCCATTTGAGAACTGTCCCTGCTCTACTTTGGGATTATTACGGTGAAATATGTTCCTGATGCAACGGACTGACTTTGTTGGAGTTGATTCTTTAAATTGATACGATTGAGATACGTGTTTAACTTATTACTTGGGTTTAGAACTTTATTATTGGACGTCAAACCAGCGCATTCACCATAGTTTGAAATTCTATGCATTTTGTAAAGAGAACTTTTAAGTCTCCTGTTAAATAAGAATATTTAATTATTTAGGTTTTATAATATTATAATTACAATTTTAATGACACTACTGCATTAAGCAAAATATTAAAACTACATCATATTGTTTATTAGTTTTCAGGTGTTCTGGATTAGGTCAGTTAAAAACAATTATAATTATTATGGTATGATTAATTAAAATTACATTATAATAATATATTTTATAACGCTCATTTCCCTATGTGCACTCAAAGTGGTGCGCCGTATATATTTAACAAGATAATGATAATAACAATACGGCAATATAATTGTTTATTACTGGGTTTAGTTAGGTATTTGCATGGATTTTCCGTTCAATTTCATCTCAAAGAGTTTCAATTGGATTGAGGTATGGCTTTGTGCTGACCAAGAGATTATACGTACTAATATAAATACAATTCAATTGAAATAACAATTTATATACAATTATATTTATGGATAGTATTTGTATTTACTTAAATTTCAATGTACTTGATTTTTAACATTATTTTAATTGTTTGCAATTATTAATTTCAACAATGCTTACACTTTTTGTACTTTCAATTATTTCATTTTGTTCTAAAAAAGATACAATAGGCTTATGGTAACTAAAGTAAGAAGTGAAAATATTTTATTCAAATTTATCTATTTTATGTTTTGTAGTACTGAGTTTTAGCACATTGGACTAATTTTCAGATTACACACTTTTGTTGACGGTATAAAAAACAAGTGTCTAAGGCGTACAGCACACTGCGCATGCGCCAGTCATGAGCATGTCAATGACGCGAACGCTTAGTATTTCCCTACCAAAAAGTACTCAACGCGGCTAAAGAAGTTTTCACTTCTAAAAATACATTAAATCTATTATTAATTGTTAGGAAAGGCTATTTTTCAGTTTATACACTTTTGCTGACGGTATAAAAAATAAGTATGTTTTACTTTTACTTAATAAACATCCCTCCTACGATTGTAATTGCAACCAAAATATGTATATATATACATATATATACCGTATGTCAGATCCATTACTTTTCGACGAAATTGAGCGCGTTGGTAACAGATGGTAAGAGAATTGGGCGCCGATTTTTTCCTTGAAAGTACATCAGAAATAAAGATGGTCCTGAAAATTTCGAATATTTCTATATAGAGATTCCTTTCAGACGACATTCTCCTCTATGAACACTCCACTTTCAAAACAGTAATAGATATTAGCCTCAAACTCATTTCCGGCTTGGCATAAGATTTTCCCTTACCAAAAGGTGAAGTTTTCACTTCAAAAATTAAACAACGAACATCTTGTATAAAATTTGGGTCCTCTTTTATTTGCTTAAAATGTATTTTTCAGCATTTAAATTGCTGTCTTTACAAATATTTCCATCAGTATGTCAAAATTTTTGGAAAAAAAATAATAACTAAAAAACTAACGGGTTTAGATATGGTATAACCATTTTATTTACAATTACAAGTAATATTTAAAAATCCAAAAATATACACAAAAAAAGTTGTATAATAAAATAGAATTCTAAATAAGGTGAATCGCCTATAAAAAACATAATAAAAGTAATAATTAATTGAGTGTTTCTATATAAATTAATCTATAAAGAAATAGGTTAGTATTTTTTTTTATCTCAAGGAAACAGTAGGTTATAAAAAATAAATAAATAAAATAGAATTATTAAAAGAACAAACAAAATAAAAATGAAAACTTTTTAAATTCAAAACTGAAGGACTCTAATGCATTCTTGATTACATTTTTAAAGAAGTTGTTATAAAAATGTTAAGGCATAGTATCATTAAAAGTGAATCATGAATATAAGTGCAACAATAGGTCTTCGCAATATAATAATACTCAATCAACCACTTATATAAAACCAATTAATTTTGGCATTGATATCGAGGTTATTATAAATTCATTGTTACACGTGGTTTATTGAGTAGTAGATTATATACAAAAGAGGAAAGCACTGTTACACACCATTATTAGCCTTTATAGGCTTTGAAATTAATAGTTCCGACAAAGACTTTAGATCGATGATAAAATAATAACGCGACTTTTCAATTCGAATTAATGTGGAAATTACGTTTCCGTGCTTTAATGTGACTTTATTTTTCCCAGATTGTCAGATTGTAGCAATCTAAATTATATTTGTAATTATGCACTGACGATGGTATGATTTGAAAATCGACTTCAGAGTAATTTAGATTTAATAGCAAATGGAAGAACTAAACAAGTGTTTTACTTAGGTTCACTATTACTGCATTGTGAATCTTATTGATCTACCATAAAGTGTAAGAATATTTTAATTACCTCTCTGACCTAATATTTACAAATGCCTAAAATAACTACATTTTTAAAATTGAAATTTGTAAGTTAGGACAATGAAATTTAAATAATCAATCTCTGTAACAAAGACTCCGTTTTGAACTCTGGATATTTATTATTGAAGAAAATGTTCACGAATTGATAATGCTCTGTTTATATGTAATATTAGGTTAACTTTGTACGTGCTTTTAATATTTTATAAAGCTTAGTCCAGTTGTATTTCCGACTACTGGTTATACTCAATTCTGTTTTAGTTTAAAATAAATAACAATTAACTAACGAAATGTTTAGAATAGAGTTGTAGTTTCTTGGAAATTTTTAAATAGACTGAAATGATCTGATTTGTAAATAATTCAAATTGTTGAAGAAATTAAGCTGTACGACAGCTTTTGAATAAACGCACCAGATATGGAAACTATCGATCCTAAAATAGTAATATGTAAGTGTATTTATGTTAAATGTTTGTCATTCTCTATTCGATAATTAGTATTATTCGCTAGTTCATAACATATATATATATATATATATATATATATATATATATATATATATATATATATGATAGATTAGCGACTGTTAATCTGTCTTTTTAGTTGGATTAAAACACTAAATTCACAATAATACGCTTTATTACAACAAACGTACTTTAACCCTCGACATCTAAAGCTTGACTGCCTGGTTCTTTCTTAAGAACTGCCCCGATTATTAAATGTAAACAAATACTTCAGATTTGCTTATGAAACAAAACTAGTCTAAATAGATGTGAGCACGTCGCATCGGTCCATCGGTGAAGGTGATGACGTAAGCTAACACGGCCTTCCTGACATGTGGGGCGTCCTCGACCCTTCCACAGTTTTGCAAAGATTCACCTGACACCGGTAATCTGTAAACATTATAACAGCAGTACAAGCTCAAAATATATTCGAAGAACTAAGTCTAAACCTTATTTCATTTAACAAAATAGACTGTTATGTGGCACAGTTAACAACCACTAGAAGCTCAGAGGCGGCTCAACCATCAACAGGTCTGTTACACCCATGACTCTCAAGTGCTATCAAAAGATACCATATTCTAGCCAGGAGCTCAGAGGCGGTTCAACCACTACCAGGTCTATTACCCGCTTGTCTCACAGACCCAGAACACAACAATCTAAGCCTGCAGAGCAGGGACCTTAAAAATAGCCTGCCGAGCAGGGACTTTTAAACATAGCCTGCAAAGTAGGGACCTTAAACATAGCCTGCAAAGTAGGAACCTCAAACATAGCCTGCGACGCAGGGACCTTAAAAATAGCCTGCCGAGCAGGGACCTTAATCATAGCCTACTAAGCAGGGACCTTTACATATAGCCTGATACACAGGGACCTTAAACAGCCTACTAAGCAGGGACCTTTACACACATTCACACATCAATCTTATTAAATAAATCTATATCCATCATACCTTATAGAATTTCTGTATCTGGCCAGGTTTGTAACTGTTCATGCGCTGCTGTTGTAGTTCTACCTCGGCTGCCAATCCTTCGGAGTGCGTACCTCTCATTAGGTAAACAATGCGTTACCTCAAAGGGTCCGTGATACTTTGGTTTCAACTTTCCTCTATTCGACAGCTAATAGCGACATCTAATCCTAACGAACTTGCTTTTGTATGTAGTTCGGTTGACAATTCCAGATCAAAAATGTTGAAAATCGGATAAGAAGTCAATCGTACATTTTCACATTTACATGTCCATTCAAACGATTTTCCATCACGTAACAGTGCAGATATTGGTGCTGTTAAAGTAGCAAAGTTTTTTCACAAGATGTCTAAAATATCCAGCCAGTCCTTTTTCGATCACACCTAAATATTTCACAGATGTTTGGAAAAAGTTACATTTTTGTATATTTAAGGGCGTCAATGTCCTTTCTTAAGTTCTTAAGACGTTCTTGAATGGGTCGAGCAGGGCACAACACATCATCAACATAAACAAACGCAATATCGTCTTTAAGTGGTCCAAGGGCTTTAACGATGGCGCTCTGATAATCTGATGAAGAGTTTATGAGATCAAACGGCATTCGGTTGTTCTTTTATTTCTTTCGTAACCCACTCGTCCATTCCTGACAAATTCAAGTCATATTCCTCAAATGCAATTTCTAAATCTTACAAGTCGAAACTGCGCTGCAGCCACACTTAAACGTTCTGCGCAGTCATCTTCAATGTTGCTTGAGTAGATGGGCGTTGGTCATTGTCGATAAAATTTCCATGTTTTGTTTTTGGAATCTGTTGTTACTTTCATGCTGCTAGCCTCTCTCCGATGCACTTTTGGTAATGTTCACAACGTTCGGACTCACTGCGCGTTTGTGTCTTTCACCATTGTCTGTTCGTTCACAAAGAAACACAAAAAAAAAAATAATAATTTTTTTAGGTCCTTTCTTCCGGAAATAATTCACGAGAAGATATCCCACTTCTGATGATAGATTAGCGACTGTTAATCTGTCTTTTTAGTTGGATTAAAACACTAAATTCACAATAATACGCTTTATTACAACAAACGTACTTTAACCCTCGACATCTAAAGCTTGACTGCCTGGTTCTTTCTTAAGAACTGCCCCGATTATTAAATGTAAACAAATACTTCAGATTTGCTTATGAAACAAAACTAGTCTAAATAGATGTGAGCACGTCGCATCGGTCCATCGGTGAAGGTGATGACGTAAGCTAACATATATATATATATATTTACATACATACAACTATTAAGCTTCTCACATTTTTTTCACGATTTAGAAAGAAAGGTGATCTTGATTAATTTCGATTATCATAACCAATTTTGAGATATTTCAGATACAATTTTCATTTTAATTTTCTTAGAATATTTAAACTGAAATATTAAAAAACAGATGTGATAATCAATATTAATCAAGAGTACCTTTTTTCTTGTAAATTGTACAAAGAATATGAAATATTTAATAATTTTACTAAAATATTCAGTGGCGTAGAAAAATTCTCGAGGTTCTCCACTTTTTTTGTCCTATTTTCTACACCACTGAATATATTTTATAACTAATAAGCTTTTCATATTCTTTGCATGATTTAGAAAAAAAAGGTACCTTTTATTAATTTCGATTATTACAACCATTTTTGAGATATTTCAGATTAATAATTATTCACTTTAATTTGCCTCATACATTAAAACTAAAATATCTTCAAATCGAATGCCAATCAATATTAAACGAAAGCACCTTTTTTGTTGTAAATTATACAAAGAATATGAAAAACTTACAAATATTCAGTGGCGTAGAGAAATTCTAGGAGTTCTCCTCCTTTTTATGCCTATTTTCTACGTCACTGAATATTTTTTAAAATGGTTAACCTTTTCATATTCTCTGAACGATTTAGAAAAAATAGTTCACTGGATTAATTTTGTTCAATACAATCGTATTTGAGATATTTCAGTTTTAATGATTATTGTATTTTTTTTTCACACATTAAAACTGAAATATCTTAAAAACGGCTGAACTAATCAAAATTAATTACTCCAACTTTTTTCCTATATAAATTAATCTATAAAGAAATAGGTTAGTATTTTTTTTATCTCAGGGAATAATTTTGTTCAATACAATCGTATTTGAGATATTTCAGTTTTAATGATTATTGTATTTTTTTTCACACATTAAAACTGAAATATCTTAAAAACGGCTGAACTAATCAAAATTAATTACTGCAACTTTTTATTCTAAACCGTGTAAAGTATAAACAGGTTAATATTCTTAAAAAATATGCAGTGGCGTAGAAAGCAGAGCAAAAAAATAGGAGAAACCCTAAGAATTTTTCTACGCCATTGAATATATTTTTAAAATATTAAACTTTTCATATAAAAAAGGTTTTTTTTGATTAATTTTGAATAACACAGTTGTTTTTGATATATTTTAGTTTTAATGAAAATTTAAATAAACATATACAAATATCTCAAAAACGACTGAGTTAATCAAAATTAATCAATTTGTTCTAAATTATACATACAAAAAGCTTAAGAATATTAAATCAGTTGCGTAGAAAATAGGGCGATAAAAAGAGGACATCTCCCAAAATCTACGCTACTGTATCAATATGTTTATTACATTGAATTGTAGTAACATACTTTAGGATAATACATACCAAATTTAAAAACGATTAAACCAACGAATATGGAAATATGAGTATAATACAATTTTTTAAATTTAAATTTGAGGGGGTGTATAGGTGATTTTTCTTCAGGAAAAAAAATTTAAAGTTGGCTGTTATAGAGACTGCCGATAGAAGTGAAAACTTAGAGCATTTAGTATTAAAATTTGAAATTTAATGAAATTTATTTAAATATAAATCCATTCAATTTCACTTATAAGATATACACAGCACTATACGTCAACTGTATAGCTACAGATATACTACTATAAGCATGTCGGTGACGCGAACTCACGAGATTTCACCCATCCACGGGAACGGTGTTCTCTTGGATTTTGAAATTTTTTAACTCTCGTTAGAGATAATATTTCAAAATGATCAAAACAGATTTTTATAGAAAATTTAAGGTTCTACAAAAAATTTAAAATTTTGACATTTTTATCATTTTCTGACGCAACCATCAACGCGAACCCATACGATTTTTCCTTACCAAAAAGTGCCCAACGCGGCTAAAGTTTTCACTTCAAAAATTTAGATTTCCTTCATTATCGAATGTATTTTAATTGCTCCCAAATTTTGACCACCTAATTTAGAAATACACCTTGTAAATAGAATGAGAATAAGAGAGGCAACTGAATCTACGCCACTGAAACAATATGGACACACCACATTGAATTGTAGGCATGTATTTTAGGATAATACATGCGAAATTTAAACATGATTTGAGGGAAAAATTTTAGAAAAAAGATTATTTATATTTTCTTCATTATTGAATATACTAACCGTTCCTAAATTTGTGCGTATATTCAATTAGGTCATGGCTAAACATCGAAATCAAAGTATCTATTGAATGATAAGCAATCATTGGATATTTAACAACTTTCGGTATTTCCCCATCTCCAAAAATAAACCTTTCCATTCACAAGCACTCATCGGAAAACCGGTTTAATTAACCCCCAAGCCAATTAACCGGATCACGGACCGTCGTCCTAACACACAATCATGTCCCGTGCCAAATCCAGATTAAATCCGGGTACATCTCTCCCGGGGTGGCGAAAGCGCCGCCGTTGCGGTCCGTTGTTCCTCGCAATCGGATGCAATGTGCGTCTGGCGGGCCGGCGAAAGTGTGCCGTGCGTTTCGCGCGATGACGTCACGGGATGGAAAACGGGATGATGATGGTGGAGACGAGCGGAATCGATAAAGCTTCCGCGCCGTCCGTGTGCTCTTCCTCCGGCCGAGATGCCGCCGTTTGTGTTCCGACACTCCTGCCGGTGCACGCCGCACGTACGCACACGCACGCCATTAATTCGACGTGTCGATGATCGTTATCGCGATTTATGTCGCGATCGTCGGCCCGCCGAACCGATAATGGTAATTAAGGACCATCCGATTCGGCGGCACCGGCGGCCTGAGCCGTTTGATCAATTTGTGCGTGCCCGGTTCCGCAAGAAGTTACATACATTATGGTTGCATTGTGTATAATCGGATGGCCTATTTCTCTTATCAGATGAAGTAATATATTGGGATGTTATCGATTCGCTCAATAAAAATTTACCTAGTTGTGTTTACTTGCAATTTATCGTTTCCCCTATTTAATGATATTTGCTCAATAGTTTAGAATTGAACAATGAAAATAAATTTAAAATGTTTATAAAACACAAAATTCTATAATGAATAAGAGCAATAGGAAAGTAATACATTATTCCATAATTTTGCTCTATAGACATTTTTACCATTTGAAAATAAGAATATTTTGGTGTACAGGGTGATAATTGCAAAAAAAAAAAATGTATTGAAGCCAATAGTTACTGAGTTATTATTTTTTGCCAAAAAATTGATAGTATGTAAAATGTAAAAGTATGGTTAGCTTTTCATTGTATATTTATTAAATTTTAAAATTAAGAAAGTTTCTACTTTATACAATACATTAAAAATTAAAAAGAAAGAAAGATTAGTATAAAGGATGATAATTGCAAACAAAATTAAGATATCATGGACTAAAGCCAATAGTTACTGAGTTATTAATTTTTGTCAAACAATTGATGGTATATGTAAAATGTCTGTAAAGCCATCAATTTGATTGGAAAGTTCATTTTTGACATTCAAGTTAACCAAGGATATAATTTTTATAAATATTTTCTCCATTTTGTCAACAAATAAAAGTTAAGAACTATATGGCAGATATTATATAATTAAAATTTAATGAAACTAATGACTCATGTATTCACCCCAGGACAAAAGTTTCGAAACTCTAGGATATAATAATCTAAAATAGCAAATAAACAATAATTTTAAAAAATATTAAAATCAAGATAATATAATAATAATACACAGTCTATACTGCAATTTATTTTGGTATTATAAAAAATATTATTATAAGTTGACGAAGACCCATTTTTTTAACAAGATATACGTTTGGAAACCCCTTAAATTTCACTTATTTTGACCATCTACCAGTATTGTTTAACTTTTCATTGTACATTTATTAAATTTTAAAATTAAGAAAGTTCTTTCTTCATACATTAAAATTTAAAAAGATAATATTTTAGTGTACAAGGTGATAATTGCAAACAAAATGAAGATAGCACATACTAAAGCCAATAGTCACTGACACATTAATTTTTGTCAAATAATTGATGCTATATGTAAAATGTCTGTAAAGCCATTAATTTGATTGTAAAGTTCATTTTTGACATTCAAGTTAAGCAGGGGCCAGGGGGTTAATATTACTTTTATAATAAAAGTTTTAATATATAATTTTTATAAATGTTTTCTCCATTTTGTCAACAAATAAAGGTTAAGAACTATATAGTAGATATTATATAATTAAAATTTAATGAAACTAAGGACTCATATATCCACTCCTGGATAAAAGTTTGGAAACTCAAGGATATAATAATTTAAAATAGCAAGTAAACAATAATTATAAAAAATATTATAATAAACGCTTTGTATATAAAAATACAAAATAGTAATAATACACAGTCTATATTGCAGTTTATTTCGGTATTATAAAAAATATTATAAGTAGACAAAGACCCAGTTTTTTACCAAGATATACGTTTGGAAACCCCTTAAATTTCATTTATTTTGACTGTTTAGCTTTTCATTGTAGTATGCGAAGTAAAAATATATATTTTTGGTTTATTATTTGAAAATTAAATTATTTAATAAGGCTTTCAAACTTATGTCCAAATAAAAAAGTTAATGAAACTAAGGACTCATGTATACTCTCTTGGACAAAAGTTGGAGACTCTAGGATATAATAATTTAAAATAGTTAAAATACTAAAATAAACGCTCTGTATATTAAGATACAATATAATAATATCCAAAGACCCAATTTTTTAACAAGGCATACATTTGAAAACTCCTTAAATTTCATTTATTTTGGCCATGTACCAGTATTGTTTAGCTTCTCATTATAGTGTGGTTTATCATTTGAAAATTAAATTATTTAATAAGGTTTCCAAATAAAAACGTTCAATTATGTATAATATTCTATTTTACTTTATAATATCCTAAAAAAAGTATTCTTTATACAGGAATTAAACAGTAATTTTATTTAAATCATTCACTGTTTATTAACTAATCAAATAATAAACAATTTAATTTTAGGGTTCCCAAATATTTGTACAGGAGTGTATATAAATAAACAGAAAAAAAAATATTTATTAAACTTTAAGTTCTTAAGAAAGTTCTTTCTTTATACATTAAAAATTAAAAAGAAAATATTTTAGTATACAGGGTGATAATTGCAATCAATATGAAGATACCATGTACTAAAGCCAAAAGTTACTGAGTTATTAATTTTTGTCAAAAATTTTTGGATAGTATATGTAAAATGTCTGTAAATTTGATTGGAAAGTTCATCTTTGACATTCACGTTAACGTTTTTAACGTTTTGACCATTCATTAATTTTTCTACATATTGTCAATCCTGCAATTAATATATAAAAATATAAAAATACTGACATTCATGGCCTGAAAATGTGCCACACAATTTTTCTCATTTCATTTATTGCTTAAGTATTTTACAACGTTAACAGAAATTTATGGCCATTCATAAAATGTAAAATAAAATACGTATCAGTGACGTGTATTTACTTTTATGTCCTGAAAATAAATCTGGAAATAAGACCCGCGATTGTACACATAAAAGGGTTTTTCAGTGAATCGTGCCGTTTACCACCGTCGAAACTGCCCCAAACTAATAAATCACCCTGTAAAGTTATTTATCGGATTTCACAAATAATCACACTGTATCATACTCTCTAATGCAATGTAATTTCATTTCCTAACCGATAACAAAGCCCAAACCTCATTAGTTTTTTCAGACACGTCGGAAAAGTGGGTCAGCACTGATTTTAATTTATAATGTTCTTTTTATTGCGCGAGCATTACGCAAACGAAATTAAATAAACCGCCACTTTCGACTAATTAAAAGCGGCATTTTATTTTTATGAACATTTAGCACTTCACCGGTCGCAGCCGTGGATGCCGTTCAAAATAAATGTTTCAGTGCGAAATTTATGGCCGGCTTAAATTTATCGGAGCATAGTGTTAAATTAGATGTTCCCGCAATATATTTTGAGAAACTCCTCAAAAAACCCCGTAAAGACGGTTGATTTATTGCCGGAATTGTTTTATGGGAGATTTATATATAAGGATTCAATTTATCTTGGGCTAATAACTTGAGAAAAATGGCAAATGAATTATTGAGGGAAATATTAAATAATAAATACAATGTTTGGAAACGCAGTTTCAGCTTAATGTTTACAATTCGACTTAAGAGAGAAAAATCAATTAGGTTATTGGGAAAATGATAATTTAATTGTAACGTAGTGAATTAAACAAATTTTTGATGGTTACACCACTCAGTAAATTATTACATTTTGAGACAAACATTAAACAGGTAAGTGGGAAATTAAATAAAGAAATATTTCTTACAAAAAAATTGTAGAGATTATATAAGATATATTTAACTATACTAAATATACATGGTGTTCCACTGAAAATAACAAAGTTATCTGTGTTGTGCAAAGATCAAAGTTAAACGTTAAAAGTGAACACCCTGTATAAAATTTGGGAGTACCAATAAAGACTTCTTATAGAATAGGCATTGGTTAAGGTGTATGCCAAAAATAAACTTCGCATCATCAAAGTTGGTGACATTTTAGTTAGACCACATATCTGTCAAAATTTTTGGAAAAAAATTAATAACTCAGAAACTATCAAGTTTAGCTATAGGACATAGAATAACAATTTTATTTACAATTACATGTAGAATTTAAAAATCCAAAAATATACACGGTGTTCCATTGAAAATTACAAAATTGATGTCAATAATTCAAAATTAGAAAAGTAGATCAAGTCAAGTTATAAAATCTTCAAATCAATACCTCTTTTTGTTCCACATAAACTCCTAATGAATAAGTTGGGTGAATTACCCTGTAAATGCATCCACAAATCTTATATGGTCGAAATAGTTTGGAAGATAAAGAAGATGCGAGTTTAAAAATAATTTAGAAAAACATTTTATAGGGTACTATTAAAGGTAATAACAATATTCTGATTAATCAGGCCAATTATAGAAATTCATTTTGTTTTTATGTTGATAGACAGTTGGTATGACCGCTAATAAAAATCGTTATCTGGCTCCAATACAATTTTATTTCCTCCGAATATTCTTGGCGATTTTGTGACGTGCCCATAAAGACATTTCCAATAAACCGCCTAATACACTTAGCCCGGCTAAACGTGGAATTAAGACCGGCTGTTTTTGGCCCAAATTGAAAATAAAATGGTGGATTCTGTGTCAACTCATCCAATATTCAATAAAACGAAAGACAGTGGATAATAAAACGTCTGGAAGGAATCGATGATGGCCGGTTTGCATATTTTGGCGCCGCGGATTGTCTACATGACGATCGAAGACAACGAGGCCCTCATCGTTGCCTTCCTCGTTCCTTCCTTTTATTAAATTTTCGGGCTCACACATTGATAAATTGTATCGCACTCTTACGATACGTGATGGTATGGGCCGAAGTAATTGCACCGCCACGAGATAACAATAAAACATAAATGAAACGAAACGTATCACCGGGATTCGAAACGGATTACACATATACATTGT
This sequence comes from Aethina tumida, assembly GCF_024364675.1. Classification (NCBI taxonomy): domain Eukaryota; kingdom Metazoa; phylum Arthropoda; class Insecta; order Coleoptera; family Nitidulidae; genus Aethina; species Aethina tumida. The sequence goes on along the minus strand of NC_065437.1, from coordinate 11,793,481 downwards.
GGCCGGTCTTTAACTCCATTACGACATTCAAGTTGTAATCGCGTAAATCATAAACTTGGCGTTTCGGTTTCGATCGTAAAGTGTAATGGACGAAATTATCAGATAGACAATGTGTGCTAGTCGTGTTTCACTGTGCGCTTCCGCATTTTCCGTTCCTTTTGTTCGCACCTGTCGCATTCGATTTGTATGGGACCACCGAAATGAACGGTGCTCATAATTTTTATCACAAAAATAGATTTTAGTAAAAGCTTTTCACTAAAATGTTCCAGGAAACTCGACTGTACTATTTTATACTTAAAAATAGTCCATTAGTCCTAAATTTATGAAATAATTAAGTTATTTTAACATCTAAAGTGACTAGATTGAAGAAGTGTAGAAGAAGAATGAACAAACATGTCATCAAAATTACTTTTTAAGTCACCAGATTTAGTCTGATTTTTGAGACATATGTTAATTGAATTTAATTCTAATAAAAGGCATAAGTAAAATACAGATATTCTTTGTCAAAATAGAATTTTTTAACCTAAATCTAATCAGCCCTTCCTAGGCTATTTTATCTTCTTTATCTGGTGAAGTATGGTGCTAAGCTTTCATAGGTAAAATCACTGCATCAACAGACAGATATAGCTGCGCTTGTTACTATGTATATGAAAAAATACTTTTAAAGAAAATAGAAAACCTATTTCTAATTTTGTGATCAAAGTTTATCTTGATATGTAAAAAATGTGGTGAACTTTTACGACTGTGAACCAAGTAAAAAAAAGCAGTGTCTGAGTGTGATGAAAGGTATTAATTTGAAACATATGACATAATTAGACATATCCAAGTCTAGATTCAGGAATAAGGCTTGTGCCATATTTAGAAGAAATATCTATGTCATATTTCAGAAGTCTCCTCCATCTGAAAATGATACAGGACCAGTTCCTCAATGTTTTAATCAGTAAGAACGATTTGATCAGATTATTAAATAAAAAACTATTTTATCCAGTCTCCAATATATGGACTCTTTCACCTAATTGATGTTTATGGAGAACGATGAAAGATGTTGATTTGAAATTCTTATAGAAATAATAACATGATTTAAACTTTATTTCTAATTTATATTGAACAAAATTTCTTTTTTGGTTTGGCCAGAATTGTCATAATTTTCAATGGAATGGCCTGTATATTTTTACATTTTTAAATTCTACGTGTAATTACAAATAAAATGGCTATAACATGTCTTATAGCTAAATCCCAATTTTTCCAAAAATTTTGTCAAACTGAAGTTACTAAAATGTCTGGAATACCACCAATTTTGATGTTGGAAAGTTCATTTTTGGCATATATGTTAACCAAGGAGCATCTTATAAGGAGTCTTTATTAGTAGTCCAAAATTTTATACCGGATGTCCGTAACTCCTATGTGTACAGATAGTTGTATTTTGATAAAATCTCTGTTAATATTCATTTTATTTATAGGGAATGCCAATACCATTCGAAAGATTTTTAAATTTTCAATTGAAAATAACACCTTGTAAAGCCAAATATACAGAGTGTTTAATTTAAAATAACAAAGTTGACTTCCTGCGAAACTGAAAATGAAATTTTGTTCAAAATAAATTAGTAAAGTGGTTCAAGTCAAGTTATAATTCCTATAAAAATTTCTCTGTTCTCCAAAACCTAATGAATATATATATTAAGTAAATCACCAACATAAAAGAAAGAAAGACTCGATCAGGACATGAAATCATGAAACAACGATAGGGTAATAGATTAACCACATGCTGGGAGACCACTGTTGGAATCTTCAGCGAAAACGCCCAAGGAAACCATCACAATAACTGCTATTTTTGTTTCATAAATGTCAAGGTTTTTAACTGAAGCAATACACACAACTGAATATATCCTAATCCAGATTCAGAGATAAGATTATGAAGAAATACCCATTTCATCTTTCAGTAGTATTCTTTCACATGAACTACCCAAAGAATTAAGATTAAACGAAAATCTATTTTTATCTAGGTGTCAAAAACTAAATGTGATAAGGAAATTATAAAGACTATTTTGGATTGTGGATCTAAAGGTTACCCAATAATAGTTGAAAAATCGTAGGCATCAAAATGGCTCTTGGTCTGTAATATTTAGTAAACTATAGAGAACTCGTGTCTTTGTCTCTGTGTCAGTTTCTGTACATCTATCAAAAATAAATTCTCTTTACATCTTATTTATAAAATATCACAAAGACAAATAACTGGAAATTAATTCAATTTGTCATCGTCCAAATAGTATGAGTAAAAATATTTTAACTTAACATAAGTATGATTGAATTAATGCTATATTACCATGCAATTGGAACATTTATGGAATAGTAGTTTAAAAACTCGCTAAAGGGTTAATAAAGTAAACACAAACACACAATCTTATCACAGAACTTATGCTTAGTTAGTTTTGATAAATTATACTGATTACTTCCTAATATATTCTAGAACGGATTACAGAAAAATTTGCTCTAATTTGTGTTTCTTTTGTTGACCTTTTTAATGACTATTATTTATTAGTCTTAAATAATCAGATCAAATGCATAAAAAATTTTATTAATAATTCTCCCGGCAAATATCATAAAAAAGTAGTTAAAAACAATAGAAATATTGTTTGCCTTACCACAATAATTAGAACAAATTAGTTTCTATTGACCTCATTGGTTTTGGAGTGGCATTATCAGAAACTAAAATTAGTTTCGTAACTTTTACATGGACTGTTTGAAAAGTAATTTCAAACTTTATTTCTTATCTGATAAATTGCATAAGAAACTGTTAAGTCTCCGTGCAATCTTAATTCAGAAGTTCGGGTTAAGAACAACTCACACCGTAATAAAGATAAGAAAATATTATCTCATTGAGCATTTAAAATTTGCTCAAAGCACAGGTGTGAAGTTTATGAATCGATACATCCGTAAATTATACGTCGAGTTCTATTTTTATTTGCTAGGTTTGTCCCGATGTTGATAAATGATAAATGTTTGTTTGCGAAAATGAACTTTACAAAGAGGGAACGTTTTGATTAATGTCGGTATTGAGAAGGTTTTGGGAAAGACGATGTCGCTCGTGTGAAATTGTTGGAAAGTTGGAGGCACATAAATCTATTTAAAATCAAAATTAAATCGGCAAAAATATAAATCTCGTGAATTTTAATTGGAAACATAAAATTGCACATGCAATATAAATTACAGACCTTAATAAGGCGGTAATAGTTTTGGCACAGTTAAGCCATTTTAGGGGAGAGCCTCAACTACGGTCTAATCGCGGTTAATTTAATAACCAGGAAATTAAGGAGTTTTGCCATAACTAAATCGTTGCCTATTCACAACTTCGCAATGCAGATCGCCTCACGACCGATTCTTCAATCAATCAAACCCAGTATTTAGATTAATCACATTACGAAACCCAATAAAACAACGAATTCGATTTAGGGGATTAGTTTTAAACAGTTAAGCTTTAACAGGGCGGATTATTTCGTGTTATTGATTTTTAATTAAATTGTTACCGGATTGACACAGTGGCTAATTTTCCGAGTCATCATCCGTAATAATAAACCAGACGCGATTGGGCTTTCGAAAGAAGCCCAGATGGACGTATAAACCGACGGACCAGTAAACTCGAATATTACGGTCGGAATGTGCACCGCCATTGGTGTGCCGAACTTTTAATTGCACCACCTATAGGTTCATTAAAACCTCAATAATAGCGTATAAAGCTCCCGGAGAAAATAAAGTTTGGTCATTCGAGAAAACTCGTTATTTCGAACCGTAGTGGCGTGAAGTGATGGTTTTAAACCGCCGATAAATGAATATAAGGGACCCAACCATTATTTGTCGGCGCCATTGAAGAGATGTAGATAAATAGTCCGGTTCAAAATAAGTGTCATAATAGGATTACACTAGTTTACAGCGATTTATATGCAATTTTTAAAGATTTTTAGCCATAATTCCCATGTAGTTTATTGAATTACAGACATTTGAAGCCCTTGCAGACCTAGATAAAATAAAATGGTTGATTGAAATTCAATAGTATGGATGACATATATCAATGGTGTATGACTACTAGTAAAATTGAAGCAAGTATATTCAATGGCCCTCAAATTGTTGAATTATTTAAGGGCAATGAATTTTATTAATGTTTGAATATAGTTCACTTAGAGCAATTCCAGGAGGATACTGACATTTTCTGTCCCAAATTTATAAAATTAATTTAAATTAAAAAGTTTCGTCCTTTTAATAAAAACTGAAATTGTTGTCTATAAGAATGTGGATATGATGCAAATCTTCTAGCTCGACTAAATAATCACTTCAGAAATTATTGATAAAATCCACAATTTTTTAATAAATGTTCAGAGAGTAAAAGTACGTGACAGAATATTTTAACAACTCATTTAGAATTTAAGATTGATCACAATTGATAACAAACATAGGATCCATCATATTCACCTGATTTAGCACCCAATAATTATTTCCTACGTACAAATATGAAAAAGTTATGAGAAGAAAATGGTATTAGATGAAATATATTATTTAGTGTAATTCAAAAGGTAGAAAAAAAATTTAAAGTTGGCAGTTATAGAGACTGCCCATAGAAATGAAAACTTAGAACTTTTAGTATTAAAATTTGAAATGATTGAATTAAACATCAATCTTGTTTTCACACTCCGAGCAACCATTGTATGCATATTTATATGTGTTTTTACTATTTAAATATATTACGGGCTGTACAAGATCATGATAAAATATAAATATAATTCAACTGAATTAACAATTAATATACAATCATATTATTTATGGATGGTATTGATTTTTAACATTATTTTAATTATTTATATCATTGTCATCATTAATTTCAATAATACTTAGATTTTTTGTACTTTCAATTATTTCGTTCTAAAAAAGATACAATAGGCTTATGGTAACTAAAGTAAGAAAAGAAACGTGATTCAAATTTATCTAAGTATCGCGTAAAAGCGGCATCGATTGTCGTTTTATGTTTTGTAGTACTGAGTTTTCGATCATTGGATATATTTAAATAAATTTTTCACTAAATCTATTCAATTTCACTTATAAGATATACACAGCACTATACATCAATTGTATAGCTACAGATATACTGGTATAAGCATGTCGGTGACGCGAACGTACGAGATTTCACCCATCCAAAAAGTGTCTAAGGCGCACAGCACACTGCGCGTGCGCCAGTCATGAGCATGTCAATGACGCGAACGCATATTTCCCCACCAAAAAGTACCCAACGCGGCTAAAGAAGTTTTCACTTCTTAAAATACATTAAATCTATTATTATTTGTTAGGAAAGGCTAATTTTCAGTTTACACACTTTTCTTGAGGGTTTAAAAAACAAGTATGTTTTACTTTTGCTTAAAAAACATCTCCCTATGATTCTAATTGGAATCAAAATATGTTCAACCGGTCACTTGATTTCAATACTGATCTTGAACGATTATTTAGGAAATTTAACTTCTAATATATATATATATATATATATATATATATATATATATATATATACTATATATCAGATCCATTACTTTTCGACGAAATTGAGTGCATTGGTAACAGATGTTACGAGAATTGGCCGCTGATTTTTTTCCTTGAAAGTACATCAGAAATAAAGATGATCCTGAAAATTTCGAATATTTCTATATAGAGATTCCTTTCAGGCAGCATTCTCCTCTATGAACCCACCACCATCAAAACAGTAATAGATATTAGAGTCAAACTTATTTCCGGCTTAGCTGGAGGCCTTTACGAAAGCACTACATTAGCAAATCTACAGATGTAACTCAGCCTCTAGTTCCGGGATTTTACTCTTAAGATCTAGTTTTCGGGTACCTCTTGAAACGCCGGCTGACACATAATTTGTTGGTCTAGTAACTGAGGTTAGCAGCCAAATCATCAACTTTTTTTTGTCTGAATTTATTAGTAAAAGAAGGACGAGCATGTCGGTGACGCGAACCCATAAAATTTTCCCCTACCAAAAAGTGTCCAACGCGGCTAAAGAAGTATTCACTTTACTACTTTACTATTACTAAAATAATGCCTTGTTAAGACCAGGACGTCGTAGCTATTGTTATTCAAAATATACTTTTATAAATGAAGGTATAACGTGCGTATTATACACGAACCAAATAATCGAACAAATAAAACAATTTAACCACTTTCTCAACTTCCCGTAGGGTAATATTTTGGTTCGGCGCTTGTTAAGTGGAACGAGAGGGGCGTTTTAGAAGTCAAATGAATTCCGGGGCAAATATGCCCCATGTAGGTCAATGAATTAATTAGATTGCCGCGATTCCAGCCGAAAACTATAAGAATTTCATATCGGAGCCAAGCAACGGCCGTATATTTTCACGTCACCGACCCCGGCACTCGCATATCAACAACCGCGAACTTGGCGAATTGTCAACAACTACTTTCCTTCCGTCTTCAAGAATTTCTGTATCGCTAACGTTCGCATAAATCATGCGAGCAAGTGTTGAGCCTCTCCCATGTGACATACTCTATTTTATTACTTATCATAATTCTAAAGTGTGCACATATTTTTTGGATACACATCCTCTCGTCGCACTATTTATCCGTGTGACCTAAGTGTCACCAACTCGTGTTTAATAATAGCAACCAGATTCATTTTTAGTGTTTGCTTATCCAAAACTAAAAACATAATTTGTAAATGAAGTCACTTACAAAAATATTAAATACTTAGGTGTATTAATCGTCCAATCTTGTCCAGAAATATAACGAGACACGTCAGAGCAAAAACACGTATGTCATCCGGGGCCAAATGACGGCTTGCGATGCAGGAAATTTAAGTTTAAAGAACGCCCTGACGTTTATTTACCTGTCGTAATTTTACGTGAGTACTATTTACTATACTATTTGTATTTATGGGTCTTTACAAAAGAAACCTTTTTAGTCCAAAAATTAATTTATATTTTCTTAAATTTTAAGATTTCAAGCTTTTTTCTCATCGAGTTTAATAGGTTAATCAGAAACGAATCAGAAATGTTCATAGTATCGGGCACTTTGTGGGTTAACTTAGATAAAAAGCATAAAAAATTGGTTATTTTTGGACCTCAAAAATGTTTTCACTGAAATAACTGATCCTACAAAGAATTACTTAAAATTTATAAAACAAAAATTATTTTTAGTACCAAAATTTTAAATTTGGGTCTTTATTCAGCATAAATAAAACCTGAAATTCATATGCTGTAAAAATTGCTAATTCGATAGATGTAATTGTATAATTTCAATAATTTTCCAGTTTAAATATAAACTTACTTAAAATTTTAACAAAAAATCGATTACATTTTTGTTTTTCAATTATCTTCAGCTTATGAAGTACCAAACATTCTTGTTAAGTGAAAACTTTGTTTATGATGAATACAACTATACAAACTCACTGAGATACCTACTTTTATATAAAATTACTTAAAATTTATTTTAATTTCAGACCATAAAGTGTCCGAAATTCCTTTTACGTGAAAACATTGTTAAAAACTCTTGTTAACTGAAAACTTTATGTTGAATATAACTATATAAACTCACTGAGATAACTACTTTTAGATAGATTTACTTAAAATTTATAAAACAAACATTCTAAAGCCCAAAATGTTTGCTTTTAAGTTTTTTTTTCAGCTTATTGAGTGTCCGAAATTCCTGTTATATGAAAACTTTGTCTATGATAGATACAACTATAAAAATTCACTGAAATGACTGATCCTACAAAGAATTACTTAAAATTTATAAAACGGACATTATTTTTTAAGCCCATAATTTCAAATAAAGGTCTTTGTTCAGCATAAACGAGTCCTGAAATTAATATGCCGTAAAAATTGCTAATTTGATATATGTAACTGAATAATTTTAATAATTTGACAACTTAAATATAAACTTACTTAAAATTTTAACAAAAAATTGATTATTTCTGAAGCCCAAAATGTTTGTTTTTGAATTATCTTCAGCCCATTAAGCGTCGGAAATTCTTGTTTGTTTATGATGAATATAAATTATAATCTCACTGAGATAACTACTTTTAGATATATTTACTTAAAATTTATATAACAGACATTCTAAAGCCCAAAATGTTTGCTTTTAAGTTTCTTTTTTCAGCCTATTGAGTGTCGGAAATTCCAATTACTTGAAAACTTTATCTATGATAGATACAACTATAAAAATTCACGGAAATAACTGATTATACACTGAAATAACTGATCCTACAAAGAATTACTTAAAATTTTAAAACATATTTTACACCCAAAATTTTAAATTTAGGTCTTTATTCAGCATAAAGAAAGTTTGAAATTCATATGATATAAACTTACTTAAAATTTTAATAAAAAATCGATTATTTTTGAAGCCAAAAATCTTTGTTTATGAGTTATCTTCAGTCCATGAAGCGCCGAAAATTTTTGTTAAGTGAAAACTTTGTTTATGATGAATACATCTATACAAACTCACTAAGGTAACTACTTTTATATAGAATTATTTAAAATTTATAAAACAGATAATCTGAAGTCCAGAATGTTTGCTTCAAATTTTCAACCTATAAAGTGTCCGAAATTCCAGTTACGTGGAAACTTTGTCTATGATAGATACATCTATAAAAAATCACGGAGATAACTGATCTTATAAAGAATTACTTAAAATTTAACATTATTTTTTTAGACTAAAATTTTCAATTTACGTTTTTATTCAGCATAAAGAAAACCTGAAATTCCTATATTATAAAAATTGCTAATTCGATAGATGTAACCGTAAAATGTAAATAATTTGAACTTACACATAAACAGTTCTGGTAGTGCCGATATTTTCGTGTAAGAACGTGGTTTATGATGAAAACAAATTCATACACTCACTGAGATAACTATTTTTATATAGAATTACTTAAAATTTATAAAACAGGTATTTTAGAGCCCAAAATGTTTGCCTTTAAGATTTTTTTTTAGCCTATTATGTGAAATCTTTGTCTATGATAGATACAACTATAAAAATTCACTGAGGTGACTACTTTTAAAAAAATTACTTAAAATTAATAATATTTTTTATGTCCAGAATTTTTAGTTTAGGTCTTTATTGAGCATATAAAAAGGCAGATATTCCTATATATCAAGACGTAAATTCAATGATTAACAGCTTGTGTATAAACTTAATTGAATTTAAAATAAAAAATCGACTATTTTTACATCCTAAAATTTTTACGTTTTGACCGAAATTTCTCGACAATGTAGCCGAAATTCAGGTATTATCAACACTCCTAATTCAATAGAATTAATAATTTAAATTTAATGAGAAAATTTCGTATACATAATAATCTTAAAATTTAAAAAACACCCATTAATTTTTTTAAGTCAAAAGATTCTAATTTTAGGTTTTCTTCAACCCCAACTTGTAGTTTACAAAGTTAAATTCAATAGGTCCATGAAACTTAGACGACAAAAATTTTTACTTCTGGATCTAAATTAGCCCATATAGAACTTAAAATTCCCATATAGTTGATATATCGTTTAGACGTGAAAAGTGAAGCTTTACCAACCTCCTAAATTCAAAACGATTAAAACTCTATGTCAACAGTAAGATTAGCCTTCATCATCGCCAGACGTGTTTTATAAACAGGTCATCGCGGACAGATTAATTAGCAAACGCATCCGCCAAATGGATTTCCGTCCGTCCGAAATCGGAAAGCGCCAATTCCGATTTAAACCGAAGAATCAGCATCGAAATGGAACAAAATCAAAAATTCGGTTGACGCGATAAAGCAAAATTTAACGTGCGGAGTTGCGGAGCCGAGGTGGCCGGGGGAGAATGAACGTTGGGTTTGGCCCTTTATTGGTGTTTACTGGCCCCCAAATCCCAATATCCTGTCGATCGGTGCCGTAAAGTTGCCCTAACGGCGGCCGACGCCTGCAAAACGGTTTCTCCCAGAACGTGGCCGCTTTCATATTCCCGAGCTCCCTTAATAGATTCCGCCATCCGGCCGATGTCGCGTTCGCGTTCGCCTCCCTCAGATTAAGCGGATTTTAAAGAATTAGGCGACACGTCCTGGGATGAGGAAAAAAACGTCCCGGAGGACGGCAGACGGTTTTTTTTTATTCGATGTCGCCTCTTTGCATGTGGTTTTGCGGCGGAAAGTGGCGCGTCTACGAAAGTAACTTAATAAATCACGTAAAATTTTACATTTTTTACAAAAAATTGTTGTTTCAATATTAATTTAAAAAGCAAAGATTTTGCTCACTGAGTCATTAGGAAAAGTAAACATGGCCCATTAAAGGTGAAAACACTCCCGTAGTCTCTTTTTACTTGTAACTCGTCCTTGCTGAATAATACATCAAAAGTCGAACATTAAAAGACTGGTTGGTTACCTAAATAAGTTTCTATATGACATTACCATAACGATAAAAAAATTTCATTTTCTTCTAAATTAATTAGTACGAAATATCTCAGAAGATATTAACAATTAATATCAACTCACTTCTCCACTTTATATACAAATAAAAGTTAAAATTAATTTCTCTATTATAATATTAAGAAAGTGTTTTTTTTTATTTAAAAAAAAAAAATTCTAAATATTTGTAGCGTTTTGACATGAGAAAACAAAAAACAATTTAATTCATGGATAAATTACTCAATTAATTTGTAATAAATATTTTACTTATAAATTTTACATACACATTAAGGTTAAAAACTAATAATTGTAAGTAAATCACAGAATTCGTATAAAGAAATCTATTTTGTACAAAGTTAATTGATAATTATTTTTTTTATTATAATAATAATTATAATAATTCTCTTTTTTTAATTTGAACAGATTTCTAAATATTTCTAGCATTTTGACCATTTTAAAACAAAGAACAATTTAATGAACTATTTTAATGGATAAATTTGTCTTCTAACTGTTACATATAGATAAAGGTTAAAAACTATATTATCTATAATTGTAAGTTTATGTCACAGAATTCATATAAAAAATCTATTCTATATTAAGAAAGTTTTTTATTTTTTATAGATTTCTAAATATTTCTAATGTTTTGGCCATTTGAAAACCAAAAACAATTTAGTGAACTATTTTTATGAATAAATTGCTCAATTAATTATGAATACAGTATGTGTATTTTTTACTACTCTTTTTTATATAAAAATATAAGTTAAAAATTAGTCATTATAGTTATCCTATAATTGTAAGTTTATAAGTCACAGAATTAATTATAAAAAAATTTATACAGTACATAATTATCTGAAAATTAATTTTTTTGTTATAATATTACGTTTTTTTTATTTTTATCAGATTTTTAAATATTTCTAACATTTTGAAGATTTAAAGACAAAAAACAATTTAATGAACTATTTTTATAAATAAATTATTTAAGTAAATTTTAATAAAAAGTATATTTTATTTAACTTCTCCATTTTATATACAGAAAAAAATTAAAAACTATATAATTATCTTATAATGTAAAGTTTATGTCACATAATTAATTTTATAAAATCTATACAGTACAAAATTGATTGAAAATTATTTTTTCTATTGTATATTAAGATTTTTCTAAATATTTCTAACGTTTTGACCACTTGAAAACAAAATGCAATTTAGTGAATTATTTTTATGAATAAATTACTGAATTAATTTTGAATAAAAAGTATTTTTATATAACTTCTCTATTACTTTAAAAAATAAAAGTTAAACATTTTATAGTTATTCTATAACTGAAAGTATATGCCACAGAATTCATATAAAAAATCTAATGTATATGGTACAAAATTAATTGAAAATTAATTTTTCTATTATAATATTAAGTTTTTTTTTATTTTAACTGAAAGTCACATAAATAATTATACCATACAAAATTAATTACTAATGAATATTTCTTTTATATATTAAGTTTTGTTTATATTTAATAGATTTCCAAATATTTCCAACATTTTAAATATTTGAAAAAAAAATCTATTCAGTACAAAATTAATTGAAAATTAATTTTTTATTATATTAAGAGTTTTTTTTTATTTTTAACAGATTTCGAAATATTTCAAACTATTTTTATAAATAAATTACTAATTTAGAATAAAAAATATTTTTATATACAACATCTACTTTAGTTTATACCACAGAGTTCATATAAAAATCTACACGGTACAATTAATTGAAAATTAAGATATTTTTATTTTAACAAATTTCTAATTATTTTTAATATTTGATTATTAATTATTCAATTAAATTTGAATTAAAAGTATTTTTATATAACTACTCACTCAATTTTATATAAAAATAGAAATTAAAAACTAGTTAGTTATCCTGTACATAATTGTAAGATTATAAATCGCAGAATTCATATAGAAAAATATGTACTGCATAAAATTAATTTAGAATTAATTCGTAATATTAAAAAAGTTTTAAATATTCGATGATAGATAGATAGATAAACTATTTTTACGAAAATATTACTTATTAATTAATTATTACTTATTTAATTTAAAATATAAAGTATTTTTTATTAATTTCTCCATTTTATATAAAAATACAAGTTAACAACTATAGTTTATAGTATAGTTTATTTATACCTTATAATTGTAATTTTATAGGTCACAAGATTCATATAAAGAAGTACAAAATTAATTGAAAATGAATGTCTAATATAATATTAAAAATTAATTAATTATTAACTTCTAAATTTTATATATAAATAAAATAGATGTTTTAAATGTTTAAAATGTTACGAGTTGCAAGATTCATATTAAGAAATCTAAACTGTGCAAATATAATTGAAAATTAATTATTTTTTTAATTTTACATATTATTTCCCTTTTTTATTTATATATTTAATATATAAACAACGTATTTTAGAAAACATAATATATGACTTAAAAGACCTCTTTTACCATTCTAGAATACTTCTACTGTGGAAAATAATATTTATAAAGAAAATTCGTTGTAAGATATATATTTGATTTTCAATTCTTTAAAGTGTAATATTACTATTTCAGTTTGAATATCATATCACTAAATTTACCATCAATTATTAAATGTTCCAGTTACAATGTTGGGAGTGGGTTAGTACTAATTTTTTTATTTTTTGATAGTCTTGTTTATTCTTGTTAGTAATTGTTCAAAATACCGCTAGACTTAAATATTAGATAGAATGAAAATAGCAGTGTCATAATGTCATGAAATAGTAAACCTAATAGTCGTGTCCAATAATCAACGATAATTATTAATCGTTATATCTAATAATTACACGATATATTGCTGTCAGAAACATAATCGTTTTACAAAAAACTAAAATTAGTTTAAAATATATCAAAATATTGTATAATAGTTTAATGCAGTCCAACTTCGATAAAGTTTTGATATTTGACACTACGATGAAAATTCGTTATTCCATTGTTAACCATTCCATCGAATTTGTTTATATTCAAGTACAACATTTATATGTTGATATTTATAATACCTCATATTTTCTGAAAAATTCTTGAAAAGGACTTGAAAAAGAAAACAAAAAAATAACATTACAAAATTTCTTTAATAGACTGACCTAAATAAGTATAAAACGTAGATCTTTTATTTATACTTCCATTCAGTCAAATTGATTGATTATGATAAAAAATATGGTAAATGTCTTAAATGCACCTAAAATTGATAAATTAAAAATAATCTTACAAACTTAAAAATATATATTGACGTCTCTTTCAGTCACTTTCTTTTTTCTTTTCCTACATCTATAGTCAGCAGTTTTCTAATAATTTTCCTGCCCAGTCTTAGTTCAACGTCCAAGTATTTTTATATTTTTAATTCTACCATAAATTATCATACTTAGTTATTTTTTATTTGTATAAACCATTAATAACAACTTGAAACTTGTTTTTAAAAAATGTTTCTAAAATTACATGGAATTTGATCAATAACAACTATATTTCATCTGATCAAAACAGTAAACTATCTAATCCAAATAATACATCTATTATCTGATGTAAAACCGCAAAAATAAAATAATTGGAAGTGTTTTCGATCTATTTGTACAATCAAGTATTTAGCTATCTGATCTAATATATCAAAAGACTCGACAGGAAATCAAAAGTAATTAACTCTTATAGTTATTGTTCCGAGTAGTATTTTAAACATAGATAGGATGATTCGCATTTTCAACGAACAATAATCTATTTTGAAACAGTTGTATCAAAACAACTGTAAGATTTTATAGGCTTTCTTTATTGTTTGTCTCTGCTCACATTTCCTCCGCATGTACCGTAAATCCAACGTTAATTAGCTAAACGATCGCAAAATTATAGTCAACAAATGTTATTTATAATTTTTATGATGAATTTTCAAACGTATTAATGTTTCGGAATCAATAAAGTTCTATTTATGTGCCACGCCAGTTTTAAAATGCGTTTTGCCGCATATTGAAGCTTGTTAATTGCTTTATTATATGTTTTTTGTTGTTTCGCGTTGTTACTTTGGGAGGGCAATTAAGGGAAGCGGACGATGGAAAATCAATTACTTTTTATAACCGGCAACCCAACGGTGGTTTGCGGAAGTAATTAGGAGACTAATGACTCTTAAAATTCAGTGTGTTTAAGGAAATCTTGTTAAAGAAACATTACTCAGTCACTGAGGTTGCCTAATTAACAAATATCACTTCAAAATTTCTAATAATAGGGGAATTCTATCAATTGCCATTTCAAATTTCAATTATTTCGGAGTACACAATGCACACAAGTCGCCGTGCAGGCTTTCGGGTTACTTAAATCAAATCCGGGGTCTCATCATTTTTAATTATGCACCTCGACATTGTGCGAAAAATTGTGCGCCCGTCAGCAATTCCATTGACACGGAGCCCTCATTCATTTTTTGCTTCCTCAATATCTGGTTTATTGCTGGCCTCTTTACGAAATAGGGAGGCGTATCTTTATGGTCGTAATTTTTGTGCCGCCTCTTATCGGTCCCATTTAAACTGGAAAGTCACCATTTAAAAATGCGCTCGGTATTTCTAAATTTTCAAGTGAACGCCAGAAAAATCGTTGCTGTCAAACAAAAATTAGTATTATTCGGGACGAAGTGAATGTTGTTGTTTTTCACGATTAAACTGTCGTGGTCGTGTTTATAAAATGTATCCGAAACTAATGGAGTTTACTTCTAAAAATACCATTAAACGCGGCATGACCCAGCCTATATTTCATTGAGTATCAACTTAGACAGAACAGTGTAAATATTTCGATTCAATTATAAACTATATTTACACAGAAGTTATATGCTCACCTTAATAAAACAAACAACGCTAAGTACACTCCCTGAATCAATAATTAATGTTGTTTAGTCGTTAAATGCAATTTGTTATTTTAACGTGTTAATGTAAATTAATACAGTAATATAAACTGAATTATATTATACAATATATTTAAAATATTCAAAGCAAATGGGGTCAAATATTGTAACTGAAAATGGACCTTGGAAAAAGTTAAATTAGGATGAAATTGATCTTAAATCATCACTATTAATGTAATTGTAGGGCCCAGGCCCCACGGAAATTTCTCGAATTGTGTTTTGCTGGGTTCTTTAGCGTTGTTACATTTTATGATGTTTTGAACTCTGTATTCCGGGAAGCTTCGCCAGATGTGGAGTACCGAGAGGACTTGCCAGATGTAGAAAGTGCTGTCCTTTGAGGCACACATGTGTGGCGTTAGAAAGTGCGTGTTCCACGAAGGCCCACCAGATGTGGAAGTGCCTGGACACCCTTTAAATAGCCTTAGCGCCCTGACTCGACCTCTTAGTCTCTCTTAGTCTCTCTTAGTCACCCTCAGTCTCTCAGTCGTTCTCAGTCACTCTCAGTCTGTCATCCGTCTCAATCACGGCCCAGTCACTCTCAGTCAACTCTCGTCCGTACTCCTCCGTCTGGATCAGCTTCCATGTGTATCACAGTGATTAATAAACCTATCAAACTCAAGTGCATTTCTGTAGTGTACCACCCGTGTTCGTACACCCATCCTTTACTCCAGCAGACAGTATAACTAGGTGTTCAATCCACAAGCGAACGCCAAATAATAAATACAGTCGTGGCCAGAGAAATAACACACATTATTATCTTAACGTTAATTAGGAAACGCACACCTCTAATTAAATGCCATCACAATATTTTATATTTTGTTTAAAATAATTAAACTATGTACTTTCTCCCATAATTCATTTAGTACCTAAATCAAAATAATTTGTACCTAAATTAAATCTTAAACAGAGGAAAAATATATATTTGTTAAAGACATTACTTTAAACAAAATTGTTAATATTTTGTTGAATACCCTTTGCTCATTAAACGATGAGGCAAATATTCAATATCGGCAATTGTCGTCTGAAGTTAAATTCCATGATTCTTCAATTAATAACCTCAGTACATTTAAATTAATGCCTTTTGATGTTTTAATCGAAATTAGATGTCGCTCCACAAGTTTTCAATTGTATTTAGATCCGGAGTTTACGCTAACCAATTGAGAATCTCGTCTTTTGTGTTTTTTAACCAACTTTGAACACTTTTGGATGCGTTCTTCTTATTATTATCTTGCATAAAAATCCATGTAATTATTAAATTATTCTTGGCAAAGGGTTCCTTTACATCTTTCATGATGTCTCTTTATATGTAATGGTCCTATATCATGACAAGGAAAGGAACCCCAATACAAAACTTTTCCTCCAGCATGTTTCAAAGTTTTTATATTGTATTTGGAATAAAAACTTTTATTAGGGGAACCATGAATCTATTTTTTACCATTCTATTGAAAGTGTATTCGTCACTTCAAAGAACCCTTCGCCAAAATTAAGGACGAGAATTTATAAATTTTAGTGCATATTTTTAGTCTAGGTTCTTTACTGAAATACTTCTAAATAATAAGTCGATTTCTTAAAAAAATTTTAATAAAAGCCCAACAGAAAACGAGATTAAAAAAGTTCATAACAAACTCTACTTCGTTTTCTGTTGGACTTTTATTAGAATGTTTTAAAGAAATCGACTTATTATTTTAAAGTGCATATTTGGTAAAAAATTTCGGATAAGTTATGAAACACCGTGTATATTGTTGTTCATTCTGTCTGTTTCTGATTGTCTCACTAGACGCAGTGATATTGTATGTCTCACTTAATTCATTTTTTATTTACCTAGAGGACAAGAAAGTATGTCGTTTACTGATTTTTCCAATTTATCTGTCAATAAATAAAATTGTTTTTTGTTAGGAGATTTTGTTATTGTATTTTCAATTGAGTGAATTGTTTCATATCTGTTAACCCTTTTTTGATAGCATTACGAATATCGCACAGATTTTTAGCTATATTAGTAATATTTAGACCTTAATGTTTCAGGTTTCTTTTTTCTCACTGAATAGTGAGTGAATTTATTTAATAAAATAGTATTACTAAATACATACACAAAACGTAAATACATTTGAATGTACTATTCCAAATTAGACTAAGTATAGAATATTGAAATATATTTTTTATACTGACTGGATAAAATTAAAATTAAATTAAATTAAAATAAAAATTTTTTAAAGAGTTTGATTTTAAATTTTGTGCTATTTTGCTAGCCATTACTGTATATCAATCATTCTTGACATTTAAAAAGTTATTCACAACAACTTTAGTAATTACTATACTAGTAATAATATAATAAAATAAATTACTATACTAGTAGTAATATAATATAATAATATTATATTATATTATATTATTAAGAACATTTTACAATACTCACATTACTTCATTAAAAATTTTTGGAGAACAGAAAAAGGTATGGTTTTGAAAATTTTATAACAATTATAATTGGACCTGAACTGCTTTTGTAATTTATTTTGAACCAATTTTCACTTCCGATTTCGTCGGAAGTGACATCAACTTTGTTAATTTCAATGAAACACTGTGTATATTTTCAAATTTTTAAATTCATGTAATTGCAAATAAAATAATTAGTTATTGAGTTATTTTTTTCCAAAACTTTTAACAGATAAGTGGTCTAGAATGTCTGTAAGGTCACCAATTTTGTTACTAAAAAGATCATATTTAGCGAAACTGGAAATTTTGTTGAAAATATAAGAGTTATAATTGCTATACAAATTTCAAATCAATACATTTTCAGTTCTCTATAAACTTATAATGAATAAGTTCGATGAATCACCCTATATATAAAAAATATTTTAATTTTATAAAATTTAGTATTGTTTGTATTAAATAATTGTTATTAAATTATTTAAAATTATAATTTTCAAAAATGTTATCAATATTAAACTGTGAAATATCTCAGCGCATTCGCCATTATTAATAAAATGGATATGTGGAAAAGTATATTAAATAAACTTTGATTAACAATTACTTATAATATTAAAATAAAAAGTGAGAGTTTTATAGTACAATTTATTTAACTCTTATTCCTTTCTGAAAAATAATAATAATAAAAATATTGTGATAAAATATAAATTACTCAGTTCAACTATTACTTTTTATTTACTTATGTTAATAAACTGTGTCCCTTTTTCGTTAAAATAGGCAATAAAATTTAATGGGATGATTGTCACGAACGAAATATTCTTATGTTCTTAATAATTTTAAATAAAAGTACACAAAATATACTAAGTAATCTCAATTAATTTAATTAGAATTTAACATTAAAAATGTTCTTGAAACTTCTGGAGTAAAACAAAGAGCACAGCTACAATGTAAAACTTTGTATTGTATGGATTTTTTTAAAACTAAGCCTAAAGCACTAAATAATGTAGGCGTTTTATTATTTTTAATTTTTCCCTCTAAATAAAGCTCTGTTTATCTCAAAATTTGGCAAAACATCTATATCTATCTTTGTGCATTAAAATTTATTAATTTTTTAATAACAACCCATTCCAGATTTGAAAACATTTATTTACATGGTTGGAGTAAGGAGAGAAATTAATTAAAACAAACTAACCGTTTTGAATCCCCGATACATGATCCTGATTTCCTGCCTCGTGAACTTGGTAAGTCTGCAGAGATCCTCCAAGGCGACAGGCACAGGCTTGGGCACCCTGGACGGCTCGATCTCGTAAACCACATCCTCGACGGGACTGTCCGACGGGGTAGCCATCTCCTCGGCTCGGCCTCCCTCAGCCACTCAGCTCTAGGCCGCCACTCTTAACGGACACATGCTCCGCGAGACGCGAGGACCGCACGCACCGACGGATCAACCGTCTATCATCATCTGAGCCAGTCCTCCGCGTACCAATTGCACAGCATCCCGGTTTATTTTCGGAGAGGATCGGACCCGCGCTATGGACTAATTGGTGTTACGGGGTGGACGTTTATCGGTGCACCACATGCTCCCGTAGGTGTGTTTCGGTGGTGTCACTTGGGGGGGTGGCGAGCGCTGCGGGCTACGGCGATGGGGAGAGCCGCTCTCTCCCGGATTCGACCCAGCAAAGACTGGTCCTTGATGGAAGAGCTGCAGAGAGAGGCGCTTCACGGCGCAGGTCCCCCGCCGCCGTCCGAAACGTGTGTTCCGCATGCCAGACCGTCGTAAATCGGCGGAGGCGGTGGCGGCAGTAAATCTGATCCGGCCGTCCGACCGGATGACGTATATTTCGTTTCTGAGGCCGGGCGACCGCTCCCCGATGACATAAGACGGCAACGAGACACGGCGCCGGAGTCGATGCACTTTTGCACCGGACGGGCGCCTCTGACAGTGTTATCCAGTAAATCACTTCACTAGTTGAGTCTGTCTGGTTGAAATGTGAACTTTTACAGACTTCTCTTTGTTGATCAACAGTATTTAACTGGTTAATTGTTATAACACTGCGTTTTGTGCAGATATTTGAAGAATTTGAGAATAAAACAATATGTTTTCTATCTACATTGTTTGTTTATACACCACTTTTCAATCCAATAATGAATGAATCATAGATCTCAGCAGACACTCCACATATTTATATTCAGCTTACTCATACATCAGAACACAATTTTCTTATTATAAAAATTCGATTAAAAGGCTATTTAATTTTTGCTACGCAGTACTATTTAAAATTGTGTTTTTCTTTTAATTAATCTGTGCTAATCACTGAGGAAATAGATTTGTAAACTGGCGCCATCCTGGCTGAAAATGACATACTACTATTTAAAATTGTGTTTTTCTTTTAATTAATCTGTGCTAATCACTGAGGAAATAGATTTGTAAACTGGCGCCATCCTGGCTGAAAATGACATAAACATAACCTCAACATCTAACAGTTTATTGTCAAATACTTCCACACACACTTGATAAGTTTTTCTACTACTTAGCTTCTGCAGTCATTTAATTTGATAAACTGTTATAATATGGACGCCACAGTAGATGACTTCTTGAATGAAATAAATGAATTGGTGCCTCTAAAAGAGGACACCTCGGGTAAGTCCGCAGTTGTACACTATCAATAGATTTTGATTAGTTTTATCCCAGCCTGGCAAGAATGTTTCGACGACAAAAGCGGATTCCACTATTATTGGAACACCAAAACGGATGAAGTCACATGGTCCAAACCAGATGAATATCAACCAATGAAAAAATCAAACAAACCATTTCTACCACCGCAGAGGGTGCAAGTCCCACCTGCTGCTGTGAAGATTTACAAAATCGGCGACACCAACCAACCCATATCCTTAAATGGGAACAGCTTTAAGGACAAACCAAAAAGTAAACCACCAACAAAGCCGCCACAAAAGGATCCAGGGAAACCAGTTGGTCGGTTTAAAAAGCCTAGTAGTGATTCGGAAGATGAGTATGTACAACTAATGTGTGCCATGTTCTTTTGTATAATTAATTGATTTCAGAAAAATTGTTTTAATTTCATCATATGGTGGTGACACAGAATCTGAAAGTGATGAAGATGATAATTCTACCAAAAAAAGTGTAAGTTGCTTTTCAATAGTCAAAGTGTATTTAATGTTAATAGAAATAATTATTAATAAATAAACCTACTAAATGCATTAATCTAAACAAAATTAGATTTGTGGGATATGATGATGAAAATGTAGGCGATGCAAATACAAATTCTGCATATGACCTATAAGTTTTCAATCTGATCCAGTTCCAATATAATTGCAAATGATGATTTACTGCTAGAGTTCTCTCATTGGATATTCTGTGTATCTGTTGATTGAAGAATTCGCAGTTTCTGAGCAATAATTTGACCATTATTTACAATGAATTAATTAACTTGCTGCCTCTGATTAATACACACTTAACTAATATAGGATTCAACACGTCGTTCCCCATTGGGTGGGTTTAAGAAACCAGCAACCACAGGACCCCTGTTCCCAATTCAAACTCAACCCAATGCAAATAAAGAAATTAAAACTGAATCAAATGTTGCCTCACAACCTGCAAAAAAACTAAACACAATCGCAGGATTTTCACTAGTCGCAGGATACAGTGACAGTGAAGATGAGGAGGAGAATGAGGAAGTGAAAACTATATTTCCATTGCCTCAGCCCCAGACGGTTGAAAACAAAGTCTCCCATAGCACACTGTTTCCCATTACTAAGCCCATTGATGTGAAGGATTTCATGGAACACCAGGAGCAAGAGAAGGTGAAGGAAGAGACTACTCAGAAGGCGGATTTCGTAGACGTTAAAGCGTTTCAGAGGAAAAGGCGAATAGGTATTGACTTAGTTAACAATAGCAAAAAACCTAAGGAAGACAATGAAGAGGGTCTAGAGAGGAAAGGTTTTGGATTTTCTTCTGAAGGCGCCAAGACAAACACATACCCGGGTTTTCAAAAGGGGGGTGTTTTGTTCATTAAGTCGGACGTGCTGAATCCGGCAAGTGAGGAGGTCAAAAGGGATGAAAGTGATGAAACAGGAGGGAAAACCAGGAAACAAGTTGAGGATTTGTACACGACGCTGAAAGAAAAATTGGGATTTTTGAGTGAGGGAAGGTCTGAAGTGTCTCCTGTCCAAGTCATGATTATTCAGGCAGAGGTATAAGTTCAATTAACAACTACATTTAGAATAAGAATTCATGGTGTACTTTCAGATGTTGTTTCTGGCAATGAAAGAAGGCGGACTGAAGCAGACGTATCTGGAAAAGTGGCTGAAAGAAACGTGTTCAGACCTAATAAAATTGGAGAAAGAGGCCACCCCAGATGGTTGGAGTTTAAAATGGGATAGGTATGATTTCATAATAATTACACTTTTATTGTCAACGACCTGCCTTTCCTAATTTCCTTGATACCCCCATTAAATGAAAATAGTAGGAAGAAACCAGATTTAAAGCAATTAAAGGTAAGATTATTTATCTTTTTTTACTAATTGATGTGTTCCATTAAAAAAATGTTGAAATACTCTCAGGAAAAAAAGTTTTACTGAATTTTATTATAAAAATAATAATTATAAAAACCTTTTCCCTGATGGTATCACTGATATCAGCTGCAACTATACACATTATAAATTCTAATAATTAATTAATAAAATTCTAGCTGTATAACTATGTATATTTACAGGTGATCTCTTTTATAAAATTAATGAACTGGATTATGATTTTTGCAATTGACAAAAACTAACTTACTCTTCCTAAAATAGGCATGAATATTTAATACAAATTTTTAATCTAGTTCAATTTTTTAAATTACTATCACAACTTTTAAATTTTCACCATAGCAACACATTCACCTGACTTCAATTGGTTGTTTTGTAGTTCTACTTAAGTATAATATATATTTAAAGATTCAAAATCTTGTTTTAACTTTTGATCATCAACTATAACGAACGATCATTTGGATGGAAGAAGAATTTTAAGCCTTTCAGTTTTCTATGGAGTCATTCATGTTAATTGTGGGTCAGTTACATTAAAACACAATATTTATAAAATATATAATCATCCTACACATCTAGAAAAATTATCGACGAAGAGACTTTTGAAATACCTTAATTTTGCTTTTCAATAATTGAAGCAAAATTAAAAGTTTTGTATACGGTTATACAACGGCAGGTTTGTAAATCTGTTAGTTTTTTTAAATTTTCTATTTGTGATTAGATCACTGATTATATAAATACTAATTATTTTTTTATGTATAGGGATGATACAAGTGAACGATTCATCGTATGGTTACAACTGGTCTAGGAGGATTACTTTTTTAAATTATTAAGTAAATTTTTAAAAGGTTCAAGGTTCCCGACAGGTATAGTATTTACAAGGATTTTTCTACAGGTTGCAGGAGGCAAAATTCGAATATTCCTATAATATTTTTAACTAAATTTATTTTTGTTAAATGTTCTGTAATCATTTTTGTATATGTTAAAAAAGATTGTTTAATTGTATTTATAGTAATTGGGACCCAATGATCTTGCCTACAATATAAATTATATAATATTTAATTGTTATGTGTAAAGGCAGTTATTCAACCCCAAATTTTCTTTCAATGTGATTTTGGATTAAACATACTCCACATGCTTTTATGAGTATGTGTTAATAAATTTCCGACAAAATCAGTAATGTCAAAGGGGGGAATATCTGCCTTTCGATCATTTAACTCGGATTCCGCCCTCTTAGCCCTTAAGTCACCTGTAACGTGAGCCGTCACGACGACCGCTAATCCATCGTTTTCAAACCGTGTTTTAGGTCACACAAACGGTACTATTATCAGAACGACTCGACGGGCGAGGGCCAGTGGGAGTACCCGCAGCCCGACGTCGTGCGGTGCGACGAGGCGATGGACATTTCGACGACGCCGCCACCGCCCGACGAACTGGAAACACCTAGGGTTGGTGACGAACCTCGGTCCGACGGGGCAGATGTGTTGTCGCCGCCGTTGCCGCCTAACATTCAGTGTCCGACGCCGCCTCCTCCACCTCTGATTAGCCAGGAGAATGGGACACAAGCAGTAATGCAAGGTTTTTATTTTATTGACTATATGTTGGTTTGTTTTGTATTAAATTTGTTGATCTTTTAGATGTTCCTTTACCTCCGGACCCCAAAAAATCGCACAATCAGCCGTTACCACCCGGAGTAGATCCACCAACCAATACTGATAAGAAAAAGGTAATGATTATTTTACAAATATTTAATAACTGACAGAAATTATCAATTTATTAAATTTTTTAGGACCAACCTATTAGTGAGTCTTTAACTACAGCATTAGATTCATTTTACTCAGATATTGCGGCAATAGAAAATTCTAATTCGCCACCTGTACCTCCAGAAGAAACCAAAGTTGAGGCAGTAGATAAGTTAACTGAATCAGGGAAGAAAAAGAAGAAGACAAAGGTAAAAATTAGTGATAATTATGAATGTAAAATAGTTGATGGTGATTTTCTAGGTAAAATTAACACAAGGATTATCAATGAAGAAAAAAGGAGTATCTAAACTAGTTGAAAAATGGAAAAATGTACAATTAGGTCTTGATAATTAATAAATGTATTGGTATATGTAATTAATGTAGTTTTATTGCTATTTTAAAAGTAAATTTTATTAATACCTTTTATTGAAAACGACGTATATCCATGAATGATTTCTGAATTAATGTAGTTTTATACTCTTCCTCCTTTTATTTAAAAAACCATATTTTATAATTCAATTAATACAAGTTTCTTTTCTAATTTTAATACATCAAAATTACAAGGTATTACATTATTTATGGATAATTATATAAAAAAGAAACAAAAAATTCTTGTAATTTTCTTATAAGTCAAATTTGATTTATTTTATTAAATAAAATAAAAACTAATTATTTGCATTTTAATGTAAAAGTATAGAAAGATATTTAGTAAATTAACGTTTAGAAATAATATAATTCACACTGGTTTTCACTTACCTTAATCTTGAACTTATAAAATATATAAAGTAATAGTGAAAGAAGGAAGAATGAATAATCAAACAGGTTGATGTGTTTTTGTTTATTGTTATAAAACATTATATCTTAACTTAAGCCACCAGGGCGGAAGCGGTGCTAGATTCGTATTTCCATGTTGGTGGCAATACGCTCTTGGTCTTGTAGTATCTGGCCAAACGGTGGATTCTGGATTCTACCAAAATAAGACGGAATTTGCTGTCCTTGTCTTTCCTGTTACGTTCCAAATGCTTGCGGATAGCTACGGCCTTCTTGATGAGGTAGTACAAGTCTTCTGGTAGGTCAGGAGCAAGTCCCATGGCTTTCATGAGACGCAAAATTTTGTTACCAGAAACAAACCTGACTTGTGCAACACCATAGGAATCCCTGAGGATTACACCTGTACAACAGTGATTTTAGTTGTTGCTCTTAAACAGAGGATATGGTTGTTGCTTACCAATTTGAGATGGGGTCAAGCCTTTCTTTCCAAGTTTGAAAATGTGTTCTTTGACCTCCTCAGGAGTAACTTTAAGCCATGTTGGGACGCTACGTCTGTATGGCAGGGCTGATTGGGCAATACCCTTTCTAAAAATCAAAATATTAGATTAGTTAAACATCTTGTGTACTGTCGAAACATCAATCCACGAGGTATCATAACCTCAAATCGGCAATGAACTAAGTTTATTCGATTTTAACACGATAAACGCAGTTTATTAATTAAACATCGTACGAAGCACATTATTTTAGCCTTAGACAATGCCAAAACTTACCCAGGTGCGTGCATACGACCCATTTTTTAAGTTTATTTAATCAACACAACGACTATTGTGAAGTACGACGTCAAAAGGAAGGAAGCCTACGAAAACGACATTTTGTTCTACGATTTGGTACGCACATGCGCAAACAACTTGATCAGAAATGAGACTACGCAGACTGCAAAGGTAAAATGCTTTCGGTAATATTCGAACTACGGTTCGAAACAAATCATTGGCGTAGTTGTAAACATTATGTTTCGGATAAATATTAATTATTAATTTATAAATTATAATTATTAATTTATAAATTATAAATTTACTTTTATGTAAATTTATAATTTATGTTTTATGTTTTGGCGCAGTTGTAAACATTATATTTCGGATAAATATTAATTATTAATTAATTTTATATAAATTTACTATTATGTAAATTTATAATTTATAATTTATATTTTTTATTTACAAATACAAATATTTTTTTATTTACAAATATCATCTTGTAATTATTGACCCAATACAGTTTGAATACCCCACTGTTAAAGGGTAAATATTATAACAAGAATAACATTTTTTTTTACAATAAAAATAATTAGGTAATTACGTAATTTTAAAAGTTTCATCAAATTGCCAATAATATAAAATAGACATATTCCATAGAACTTAAGTTAAATCATTAAGTTATATTTAAGATATTTACAAACATTTATTCGTTTATAATCCAGAGTAAATAAATGTACATGTTATTGGTTTCTGATTATAATCGTTTTATTGGTTAATTTGTTGTCAAATTTATTGAAAGCAATTTGCGTATATTGTTATGAAAAACAGAACAATTGAAAATCAAACAATAAATTGGTCAATTTCTGTATTACACGTTACAATAAATTGAAAACAGCACTTATATTAAAAACAAATGCCATTAAACATATGTATATACTTTATATCTAGTGGGCGCTGAATACCGTCAAAATTAATAAATTCTCCACCAAGTTTTAAATAAAAAAGCTTTTTGTGCTTTTTACAATAAAACAGAAATATAACCAATAATGCTGTATGTGACGCAGGACCTAGCTACTCCGCCCATGTTAGATAGCCAGTTCAGAGTGCGCTCCGCTCTCAGTCGATGCCACTCGTATCATTGTTTGTTGTTGCTTTTCATAATCCGTTGAAAAACGCCTACGGTTTGGCGTAGCCTGGCTGCTTGCTACGTTGAATGGATGTCAAAATTGGTGGCTTCTTCGTAAAGTATTTAACTATTTGCACCTGAACAATTTACCTTGAGTAAATGTTGATTTAATTACGATTAATTAATTGAAAACAACACGAAACGTATTTTAGTAGTGCAAAGTGGCGTATTTATGTAGCTTAGGTATTAGCAGTAAAAATGAGTGACGATAGTGATGCGAGTCCTCACCAAAAACGCAAAAGAAAAGCTCGTAGGCTGGAAGACAGTTCTTCTGAAAGTTCCAGTGATGACTTTTCCGCGCCTGTTCGAACGAGAACAAAGAGCAGGAACCGAAATCCGATAGCGGATTCTTCCTCAGATTCTGATAGTGATGATTCTTGTGTTGTGCGAAGGAGAAAGAAAAAAGTTGCGGTATGTATACATTTGAGACATTCACAATTGTTTACATTTACATTTAGGGTGTTCAGTATGCTTTCATGGAACATTCCAGTAACCGTTTTTTTTAATTAATCTGTTTTTAATATGTATAAAGAATTTTAAATTTTAAACTTAAACTTGTACCTTATGTTTTTAAACTCATTCAATGTTTTTTATAATTTATTAATATTTTGATAAGATGGATTGCCATAAATTACACTGATAAGAGATAAACATATTGTACACATAAACTAAGTGATTCTGCTGCATTACCACTTCTTTAAGCAAACAAATAACTTGTTATAATGAAATGTTTTGTTTCATTGCAATTTCCAATTGTGTACAGCAGTCCAAGAGTCATAACTAACCACATTCCAGTCATATTCCTTTAAGTATACACTTAATATGTGCATGTAATCCAACTTCTTCATCTTATTTTACTCTCATTATATAAAAAAAAAACTAATATTGTAATTAGAATGTGACATTGAACAAGAGAAAGATCTCAGACTGCCTTGTAAATCATTTGTTATATAATCGCGTTTCTAATAATTAATATTCTTTTATAAGGCTTAATACAATAATGAGAGAAGTTATGAGTTTTCTATGTTATTTTAATGGATTATTGTAAAATCTTTTGATACAAAATTATTGTGTATTGTCCACTTTTTTTATTAAAAATAAGGCAAGATATTTCAAATATGTACATGTAAAAAGTATCATTTCAATTTTGCCATAATTTTAGAGAGTGACCTCTGACTCAGACTCAGACAATTCGTCCGGATCGTCCATCGTTGTGCGCATAAGAAGCAAGAGCGGCGCCCGAATTCTGTCGGCGAGCGAGAGCGATTCGAGCCAGTGGGAGACGGAGGGCAGCGATGCGGAGCCCGACTCGAGAACGGCGGTCGCCGCCTCAGTTCAGGACGCCAACGTCGACTCAGACTCGAGCGACGGCCAGTCCGACAAATGTCCCATCTGCCTGGCGACGTTCAGGACGCAGGAGATCGGCACGCCCGAGTCCTGCGACCACCAATTCTGTCTCGAGTGCATCCAGGAGTGGTCCAAGAACATGAACACTTGCCCGGTAGATCGACAAGAGTACAACCTGATCCTGGTGCGGCGGCAGGTCAACGGCAAAGTCGCCCGTCAGATCCCGATCGAGAAGCCGCAGCCGCAGAACGACGTCGAAATCACCGAGGAGCTGACCTTCTGCGAGATTTGCGGACAGAGCGAGTACGAGGACAGGATGTTGCTGTGCGACGGTTGCGATCTCGGCTTCCATCTGTTCTGTCTCACGCCGCCCCTGGACGAAGTGCCAGCCGGAAGGTGGTACTGCAACGATTGTTCGGCGGACGATGTGGTCGATCGTGAGATCTCGCTTTTCGAAATCCAGATGCTCTTTGATGACCAGGTTAATATGATTCAACCAACGGAGCGGCGTAGGAATCAATCTTCGAGGTGACTGAATTTAAACTCTTCTATTTATAGATTTTAATTTATAGGCTAAACCAATATCTGTTTGAGATATCGCAAATAATTTGTTTGTGTTCATTTATTAGATGTTTGTTTGTTCTTTTTTTCTGTAGAAGTTTAGTCTCAGTGGAATTGATTGATATTAGAGCCAAAGCTGCCTTAATAAGTTCTAGGATATATGTATTTTTAAGTCAAAAATAAATTTTAGGATTTTTTACATCTGTATTTTAATATCTGTATTTTAACATGCACCCACAGTCGTTTGTTGGCAGTATTGTTGAAATAACACTTAACAAGTCGTGTACAACAGGACTAAACTAAAAATGAGAACCAAATACTCAAGAAATAATACTTCAGAAATAAGAGTCAGTCAATAATATTTTAAGGTTTTCTTTTGTTCTATTTTTTTCATTTACATCTCTATTCTACATGAACGTAAATTGCTTCAAAGTTTGACTTAAAAACATACAAAATATGCATAATACTGCCTTGTCAATACTCTAAATAAAAAATATCAAAAAGTGACATTAAAACAAAACAGCCTATATCCAGATTCGTTTTTATGAAATATGAAAAAAACATGTCACTTCTATTGCGCTTTCAAATTTCTCTTCAATTTCCCAATAGATACCAGTACTCGATTCTCGGTCGGTTGTACAAAAGGCTAGTAGTTCGCTGCAAACGTCTAGCCCTAATTAGTCATACGCTGCAGCACATATCCAGGTAATATGAACCTCCATTTACTAATTAACATACATAAAATATGTAGCCGATTGCATCTCATAGGAAGACCATCTATTTTTCTGATCGACAGATTAATACCTCGCACGAGACAATCGGAACGCGTACGTCGACAGATACAAACCAACCGCATGAACCAGTCGTTGCGATTACAACAGGAAATGCCCAGCACATCGTCGGGAGCGGACAACTCCATCCACTTGTCGGACGGTGTCACCAGCACAACGAGTCGTAGAACCGCCGGAACAGCGAGAAAACCCCGCAAGAAAAAGACGAGGAAAACGAAACGTCGCCGACGTGTGTTCGAAGTTGACGAGGCCACCGGTGAGATGGTGGAAGTGAAGAGGAAGAAACGGAAGTCCAGAGCTAAGACGCGGAGACGTAACAGAGTGGTGGCGCGTCCCAAGACCGTAAAAAAACGATTGGCCGCCCAGTTGGGTATTTGCGCCCCAAAGAGTGTCCCCCAGAATCTTCCAGACGTGAGAGTTCCGTCGACTACTGCGAATTCGATAGGGGTTATGCGGCACCAGGCTGGCATTCCTGCCCTCCATCTCTTCGGACAGAATCACGAACTGGATTACTTCTCCGATGAGGATATCGATGGTTCGGACATACTTGTCAGGCGGGCGCCCAATCATTCTGACGTGGCGGCTATGAGGAGGACAGCTAGGCGGAAAGCGGTGGTTATCCCATGCACAGTCTCCAGTTCCAGTGATCTTCTTGATAGTATTATGGATAGCCAGGAACGACTTCATTCCAGGAACACCGTCTTCTCCGTAGACAGGGACGGCAAGTTCAAGATGGAACCGAAATTGGGTAACAACAATAACAATTACATAAACGTTAAACAGCAAGATAGTGTGGTCAGACAGTGTCCTACCTCATATACAAACAAGACTACCTCCAACAGCAATAACTACAGGGAAGACGCGGAAACCAGCAGAGAATACCACGGCAATTCATCGTACCAACATTCCACCCCATCATCAACAATGGAACCGGCTGCAGGTTCACGATCATCTTCCAGCAACGATCAGGATCAACCCCAAGACTACTCCCAACGGACGCTGTCCGCTTCATGCGATGCAACATACGATGATCCCGATAAAAACAAAAAAGGATCCGACAGTGGCAGCAACTCACCAAACAGCGATTCCGACGTGGACATCTACAGCGACATAGAAACCGTAAGCACAAGTAAAGTCGACGATGATGAATCGTACAATAAACCACCGCCGCAACCTGCCGCCCCACAAAACGATTCCAACGCCGGCGACGATGATGATAACAGCGAAACCGAGATGGTCATCGACACCGAGAAGGAGCCGGAAAAACATACTGAACACGACGAAGAAGACGCAAAACAAGTTACGAGCACGGTCGATGCGGAGATCGCACCCCAAAACCGGCCGCAATATTCCGCTTCCGAGATCCAATCTGAAGCCGTCCAGTCGTCGAATCAAGTGGATTACTTGAAAAATGACTACCAGGATAAAGATCAGTACGACGATGACGATTCGGAAGATGGATGTCCAAATTTCAGTATTTACTCAAAGGAGAGCATCAAATTAGCCAAAGATTCGGATGTTGGAAATAATGAGTCAGGCTCGAGCGGGGACAATCAAGTTGGAGAGGTGAGCATTATTTTCTTAATTCTGTTCCAATCTGATTTACAATACGGCTCAGTAAACCAAGATACGTCATGAATTCCACTGATATCAAGTACATTAAATTAATTAAGACCATAATTTTATAAGTAACTAAAGCTCTTACATCCGATTTAAATTTTTTATTTATAATGACTAAAAAGGGACAAAAACTTACGATATCTCATGTCAGTTTCCATAGAAATTGTTTTAATTGTCTTTTGTATCATTTCTAGGTAAGTTCATCGCCGAATGGACCTGAAAGAAGTGTACACAGGACACAGGATGTAGCAGGCCCTTCAACCAGTCAACAATATGAAGCCTATGATCCCGAAATGGAAACCGAATCTCCAAGACCACCAGAAGACATTGATGATGATGACCAGGAAGAAAACAAGCCTGATGGAGCCGAGGAAAGCAGACCCACTGAAGTCATGAAAAAGCCAAACGTTTCATCGGGTGGTCTATATAGCGACTCCGAAGATGAGTCGGTGGTCAGGAAGGAAGCCGTACAATTTGGAATGAATGACTTACGTAACATGACAGAAGACATCAGTGAAGAAGAAAGAAGCTATACTCCATGTTTGGACGAGAAGAACACGTCGTTCAAAGAAGGAATCGAAGGTTTGGATACTGAACTGATTTCAGACGAAGACAGGAACGACTTCGATGAATCGCACGAGCAAAAGGCGGTATCTGATGGTGGAGATGCGTTGGAAATCAACGCAAAAGAAAGCGAACTGGACTTCACTCGGCCGGAGGACTACGAGGAAGGGGAAATAATTGACAAGTTGAAGAATTCCAAAAAACCTGAAGAGGAGCCCAAGAAAGAGGATGAGAGTCCCAAAAAGGCAAAGAAAAAAGAAAAGACAGCAGACAATGAAGGCAACAAGGAGAACGAGGTGCAAAACAAAGAAACGTTCAAGAAACTGAGCAAAAGCAGCAAGGACAGGAATTACCGCGAAAAAGACAGGAGTAAATCACGCGAAAAGAAATCCGATAAAGACAAAGACAAGCAAAAGGAAAAAGAAAAGAAGGATAAGAAAAGGCGTAAGGAAATCGTACGATATAATGTACGAGCTCTTATTGCAGTGAAACCGAAAAGAGACCAATTTGGTAGAGATATACCACAAAGGAAGTCTGAGTCCAGAAATCGATCGTTTACGCCACCAATACGTAGATCTTCCTCACGACCCCGTCAATCACCATCACCTAAACGTCGTGGCAGATCCAGAACGAGGAATCGGAATCGCGTGACCCAATCTAGATCGCGCAACCGGGTTGGTTCTCGCTCTAGATCACGTAATAAGTTGTCCAGGTCGAAAACTCCACCCCGACGCCGATCCAGGTCCAAAGATAAAAAGCGGAAACGATCGACAAGCAGAAGCAAAAAGCCCACGAAGACAAGGACAAGTTCCAAGTCGAAACGGAAAGCAAGGAGTCACAGTAGACGAAGATCGAGGTCCAAGTCACCGAGGAAGAAGAGGGACTGGAAAAGAAGGAGATCCACTGATTGGACACCATCGTTTTCCAGGTCGCCTTCACCTGACCAAGCCCCGTTTTCGCCTTCTTGGACTCCACCTCGGATTCTAGATAAGGTACAACAGAAACAACAGCACAGCAATCTCAAAGTTATACTGCCAAATGATGGAGGGAAAAAGAAAAAGGAGAAAAAGAAGAAGAGTGAAAAGAGGAAAGATTCTGACCGTCAAAGGAAACGAACACGTTACGACAGAACTCCGCCACCTTCAAAAGAAGTTTTCGCCTCCGGTGAAAACATATTGGTTAGTGTTAGTTTCAACAAAGAAAATGAGACAAGGGACGTCACCACAAGGGATAAAAGGCGGAAAACCGTGGAAGAACCGCCGAAAAAGAAAAAGAAGTCCAAGAACAAGGCACAAAGAAAAGACTTGTCGGGTGTAAAGCCCGTAGCCATAATCGATTTAGAAAGATCACCGTTTCAAGTGGTGTCCTCACCTAAAGACGTAATCGTACTCAGCGACAGCGACAACGGCGAGGATGTACAAAAGAATATATGTGACTCGTCGCAGCAGGTCGCCAGTCCGGAGAGATGCGGGGTGAACACCTACACGATGGGACCAAAAACGCCACCTGAACCTCAAGTGAAGTTCTCACTTAATGCTAAACCGCCTACGATCCGTGCAATAAGCAATCCCCTTCACGAAGCAGATGAAATGGATGTTGAACCAGATCAAGAAGGTATGTTGCTCATAAATAACATAAATGTTAACTAAGTATGACGTTTGGTTGCAGATATTACCGATAGCGTGCACAAAGGACCAAACACGCCTCCGGAACCACCAAACTCACCACCCAGTTCGCCGGATGCTTACGATCCATTCGAGCCCACCAAGTCACGATCACCTACCCCTGAGCCTCTGGAGACGACTCAGTCCAATGAGCCCGATATGGCCGAAGCGGATGACGACAAAATACACAATCAGTCGCCCGACAAGAGCCTCACACCTCCTGTCGCCGATATCCAACCTGCTGATTCACAAAGCAGTATCCACGCGACGCCCGACATTAAATCGCCTGAAAGGATTGGGGCGACTATAAATCAAGTACGTTATACTTTTTCCAAAAATCTTAATAGATTGTTTGTGGATAAGTTTATAAACATGTTTTTTTATAGCCTGCTGCAAAACCTGTTGCACAAACGACGCCATTTTCAACCGGGGCAACATCACTGATTAACTCCGCTCCAATTAACAATTTGGCTCCGCCTAGGATTAATATTATCAATTCGACGATAGTACAACAGTCATCGATACCACAGCGGATCGTCCTACCCAATGTACAGAAGTCGAGTCCGGTAAAAATAGCACCAACAAAGTCCATAAAACCAATGCCGTCCAAGCAGGCGAATAACAAGAATTCCCGCGGAAAGGCAAATACTTACTCACTATGAAACATTACAGGTCATTAAAATGTGTATATTTTTCAGGGCCGACAGAATGGTGCCAGCGACGATATGGTGCTTGATTTAGATTCACCTTATTCGCCAGGTTCGAGCGACTACGAGGACTTGTTCGAGCCGCCTCCAGAATCCGGTGGTAAATCGTCGAAAAGCAGTTCTAAAACCACATCGTCAAAAACGAAAAGTACATTCGACGCACTGTTCGGCTCGCCTTCCTACAGTGCTTCCAAACCAACGAAAAAAGACAAAGTCAAGAAAGTGCAAGTTTCGCCCACCAAAGGTGAGAGTTAGTACACACTTTTTTATTATATTGTTTGTATAAAACCTCATTCATCATTACGATTGTAGGTACTAAACAAGTTGGTGTTAAATTGGATGAGGATAATCTCAAGATTTTGGATGAATTACCAAATTCAGCCGTTGAAATGCAAGTGAAAGACAAGGTACAGGTATTTATTAGCTGTCAGTATTTTTATTTATAATCTGGCCATGTCTTTATTTTAGTATTTAAAGAAATTGAACAGGCAAGAAAGGGTTGTGGAAGAGGTAAAACTGGTCCTGAAGCCGCACTACAATAAGAAACGTATAAACAAAGAAGAGTACAAAGATATTTTAAGAAGATCCGTACCTAAGGTAAGGGATCAAAGTATTAAAATATGAATTTTATTGATATAAATTTTTTACTTTAGATTTGTCACAACAAAAGTGGTGAAATAAATCCTACCAAGATCAAAAGTCTTATAGAGGCTTACGTGAAGAAGATTCGCCACAGTAAAAAAGTCACATCCAGCAGTTCTGTAAATCCTCAAAAAGTATAAATTCTGTAAATAATTGATATGATTAAGTAGCAGTGATTATTTTTATTGTAATTATATTTTATTTATGATTAACTGTCAAATCAAATGAATATTTGTGTGTTGTTTTAATTTTAAATATATACAATCTATATTGTATTTTATTTTTAATTAGAACAAGCGATTTGTTTTTTATTGATTTATTTATTTTAATATTGTAGTAAGAATATTTAGTGTATAATTGTGTGTGCTATAAATTCTTACTTGACGGAAATTTAATTAAAAAATAAATCAAAATAAATAATTTTATTCTAATTCACAACCTCAGGAAATAAAAAATATATGCAATTTAAATTAACTTTATTGCAATACATACTAACTTATCCATAAAATGAATGTTGATCACATTTGTTCTGTATCAATATTTAAACAACTAATCTTTGGGTACTGTAGAGAGCTTTAGACAGATTCAGCAAAGCCTACACGGTTATTGCCAAAATCAAATTCAGTATAATATTTTCCAATAAACACGTCACCCAAAATCCACAAAGGACCGTTTGGTGGAGGAATATCTATGCCCATAAAACCGGACAAACACATGGTTTTACCCATCTGAGAAATCTAAAAATACCAAATGGATTTGATATTGGAATTCCAATATATTTTCAAGCTTACCCTTAAAATATAATCCTTTCCTTCAAGTTGGAACGATTTGCCACCCAAAACAAAATTAATGGCTGGCAATTTAGGAATTAATGTACAGTCAACCATATATTCGCCTCCAACCAACGGAGTTGCGCCGATAGCTTTGTTGATGTTGGTGATTTCCTCAACTGGTCCAGCAATCAGACTGGTACCGGTGTCGGCAATAGCCTCACATCCGTTTTTGCAGAACGACTGGGAACCTACCTTCACACCATCCATCTTAAATTGCCAATAAGCCTGACGGTCAACGGGTAAATAGGTGAAATCGCCTTTGTAATGAGCCGGATCAGAACCCCCCAGGATCAATTCACCACCTTGGGCAGCATCTGGGTTTCTAGGAAAAAATTATATTTTACAACGATGACATTATTATTTGAACAATTCATACCTATCAAGATAGAACGAAAATACGGGCTGCGAAACTAAGCCTTGGTCCACCATGTTATTGAATAGGGGTTTCACTCCATCAACGGATATTCTACTATAAGCTAAACCTAGAATACCATCAAACTTGGCGGCTACAAATGCCAAACCGGGTTCGGACATGGCTTCAGCGAATGTTTGACCCTTCACTTTCAAACCACCAACCTAAATGGAAATATATTTAATAAACTTTATTATGCGACAAGCATTTTAAACTTACGCTGACAGTATCAGACGAGAGAAAACCACTTAAACTGCCGGATCCGTATCTAATTTCGAATTTGGTGCCATTCTTTTGGTAAGATGAGGACTTAGTAGCATCATATTTGTTATGCAGTACTGTAAAGGCGTACGATTTATTTAATAAAAAAATCTTGTATAAAAATAATATGCAGTGTAACTCTATCAAAAAAGGCAATTCATAATGTTTCATTACAATAAAGAGGTTTTCGTGATGATAACTTGTTTATGTATATTGTGAATGTAATCTTGTTTAGTAATGCATCAATACCATTCATATATTATTCAGAAATGGAAGTTAATGTGAATCATAACAACATATAAGATAAACTTTCTTTTGTTTTGAATTTTAATAGAAACATCCAAATATTAATGTGCTGTGATTTCAACATTAAAATGAAATTAAGTAAAATAAATATTTACTCAACTTGTAACATTGAACAACAAAGCAAAAGCAAAATTCTCAATACAGTTAATAAAATCTTCCTATTATCTGTGTTTATATAATTTGCTATTTACTTATCTGTTATTTCTGTGAACACAGACCTCTGACCTTTAGATATAAAATAAGTCATAAAAAGTAAATACTTACAGCAGGCAATGTTTGAGTAGTAACACTTCTTGGAGGGTACCCATAGATTTGATGAACCAGTGTCGAAAACAACTTTAAAACTCTGTGGAGGAGTTCCAATGCTGATTGGCCCATAATATTGAGCCTAAGGACAATTATATTCAAATATAAATATTTATAAACGTTGTACAAAATGAAATGAAACTTACGTCTAAATAATTGGACAATGGTTCAGGTGTGGGCCCATTTACTGCTCCATATCTTAGCTGTACCTGTTGTACATGAGTGCCAACATCTTCTAAAGTTCTTCTCACAGATTTGAACTTGTATAAGGGAATCCTAGAAAATATAATTAAATAAGGAAACACATTATTTGATAATTTATTCACCTAGTGAATTGAGGTGTTCGTAGTTCCCCAAGTACGAAAGTATTGCACACAACAGCAAAAAGAATCAGCAACCGAAACATTCTGAAGCCGGAATGACCACTGCTATTGTGAATTTCTGTTTTTAAACTCCGACAAGTCACATGAACTAATGAATCACTTAATGTCCGATTTGTTTAAATGACCTGTAACCGTCCGACATAAAAACAAACACAAACATTTGCGGTATCAACGGCATAGAAAAATCAACGGCAGGCAACCAACTGAGGAAAATAAATCCATACTTTGAATTTGTGAGTGGGCTTTTATTTTGTTTCTTTTTGTGGTGGACAACCTGTTGGTCAGCAAATGTGGGATTTAAATAGTCATCAATCTCATGAAAATAACTAAAAAATTGTCGATTAAGACCTTGTAAGCAGTTTACATTTGTCGTTGTAAGTGTTATTACTTATACCGTTAACAATTATTTTATACATACTAAATTGTTTTGCGTAAAATATTCATGTGCATGCATAAATTATACTGTTACGTTCGTAAAATGTTTAAGATGTGTAATGTGCTTTTACAAAGGGTGATTATTGATTTTTATACTTGGGTTTAGCTTGTAAGAAAATCTTTCATTGAGCTGGGTCAAGGCACTTCACTCTATTCAGCAAGATTTTTTTGTTACAAGAGTATCTTACTACAACCCTCAAGTCATGTACTATAAAGGAATTTAAAATCATACTTATGATGTAGGTAAATATAAATACGTCTAGAATGCTGAAATGAACGTTATACATT
Organism: Aethina tumida; assembly: GCF_024364675.1. Classification (NCBI taxonomy): domain Eukaryota; kingdom Metazoa; phylum Arthropoda; class Insecta; order Coleoptera; family Nitidulidae; genus Aethina; species Aethina tumida. Next base: position 11,755,583 of record NC_065437.1, on the reverse strand, counting down.
CAGTAATATTGCAGTTGAACTGTATATGTGGAACCAGTAGTGGACATGCGTCAGAATTCAAATAATCCTTTGTATGTATTTTATTTTATTCTGATGTAAGTATTTAAGTTGTTTTATTTGTTTTAAAATATAAATAGTTCAAAACTATTTCGTTCAAAATTAAGTAATATTTAATCAGTTAATTTTATTAAATAAATTATTACTATTAATGTAAAAATAAGAACATTCCACATACAATTTTTATTTCAATTGTGTCTATCCTCTAGAGTTAATATATATGTTTAGACCAAGAGTAATATTATTAAAATATGTACTTTTGTTAAGTGCACTGGCGCCAAAAGTATGTTTAAATTACTTGATATCTATATTTGTAAATTTTCTAATTATCATTGGAATATTCCATAATGAATAATTCATTACCAGCACCATTAAACCACATTTGGACTAATTTTAACAGGAAGTTTAAATATATTATTTCTTATTGTCTTCCACTGCTTTGAAACATAAAATATTTGAGTTACTTAAGTGAGTTATACTTAAAATTACTGATCATTTATATATTTTATATTTTAATTAAAGAGTTTTTTTGTGTTTTACGAATAATTATTCTTATTATAATATATATTTTGTTTTAAATATACAACAAATATTAAAAAATTTATAATTAGTTTAAATTATATTCGTATATAAATTTGAGGTTTGAAGGGTTTTGAGCTGTGCTATACTGTCGCCCAAACAAAGATGTTATACAAGAGAAACGTTAAAGAATCATTGACCAGAAAAGAATAGACCAAGCATGACCTTGGAACCTGTATAATGAAGACTGAATATCTTGATGAACTTTGTTAAATGTCATTCAACTGTTGGTAACAAAAGATCATTAATTTTGTCGAAAAAAATAATACAAAGTAAAGTACTGGAAACTAACTCTTTATTGCCATTCCATTAAAAAATACAAATATTTTGTACTATATGGAATAGAATGTTTCACCAGGTAATAATTCATTCACTATCATAAAATACTGTTAGTTGGCAAATTTACAACATATTTTATCTAAATGAATTTAGTATAAAAAAGGCAGTACAAAATTAGTAAGTTTGATATGAACACATTTAGAAACCACTGTTAGTGAGGTAATGGCAGAGCTGGCTCCTAGAGATTCACCACATTTTACATTAACAGAATTTATAAACCTTCTATGGGCAACAGTGTGCCATAATATATTATTACATTCACACAACACTGGACTTTTTACGAAGAGAAACTAATGTAGTCAAAATTATGTAAAAAAAAATTAAGTACACAAACGCACCTCTAGTATTTTGGTACCAGTTTCGACGAAATTCAAAAAATATGAACACCGATTCGAGCGTCGGAAACCAAGTGCCAAAACAACGAAAATATTAAATGCAATTTACTAATAAATAGTGGTGTCACGTTTTAAAAATATATGTGCAATGTTAGGGTTGCCAGCACCTACCAAATTTTCATACCCTACCATTATACATATAGCGACTTAAAAACTAAATCATGATTAAGCTACTACTTCAGCCTCTGTGGTTTCATCCAGTTTGGCCTTCTTTTCAGGGGTCGCACCTTCCGCTGCTGCCTCTTTGGCGTCAGCAGCGCTGGTTGATTTCCTCTTGATGCAGCACTTGTCTGTTGAAGGAAATTAAATTTAATGAATTAATACGTGAATGTTTTGGTTAATGTTTACCGCCAGAGTCGGCTTCGTCTCCGTTCTTCTCGGCTTCCTTTTCCTTTGGCTCTTCCTTCTCTTCGGAATCGCCGTTTTCGGCTTTGGCGTCGCCGTTTTCGGCTTTAGTCTCCTCCTTTTCTTCAGGCACTTCTTCGGCCTTCTTTTCTACCTTCTCCACTTCCTCAACGGTGGATTCAACAGGTCTAAAACAAATAAAGATATTAAATTAAAAAATAAGGGGAGCGTGGGCGTTTGTTTGTTTAGCGACCATACAAACATTATTAAGTTTTCATGTTTACGCGGAATCGGTTAAATGTAACAGTTAGATAACGCCGAGTTAGAATAATGCATGTGCGCCAAATTCACTTTCTACTTTCACAAAGTCATTTAAATCCGAGCCCACACAAGTAAAACGCCGCTTCTCGTTTAAACGAGACAAAAAAAATGCGCATCGGGGCGGCACACAACGGACAAGTTCCAAACACGTTGAGCGTGCTTAATAAGCGTAATCAGATACAACAAACGGTGCACCGATAAGAAACCCAAGCCGAATACCGGTAACGGACTCGCGCGACCCGAAAGCGCCAAATCCGCGTAAACAAACGTCGATATATTCGAATCTGGTCCTTTTCGAACGCGAACGCCGGCAATAAAAACTTACAAAAACACCACAAAACAACGGCGAAAACAAACGGACGCGTAACACGTACAAAACGTTGCGCCGGAACATCGGCCGCCGTCCAAGTGTCGAAGTGCCGCCAAAACGTGAGAAGCGTGCGAAAACAATTTTGTGCGTCTACTTACTTTTCGTCAGCTACTTTATCGGCCATTGTGCGATGGTTTTTTTGTGCTTTTTCGGCGAATATCCCAAAAAAATCGGCAAAAATGAAGAGAGCGTGCACGCTACGTACGTATGTAAGCGAAACGACAAAGAGAAGGAGGAAGCGCTAGAGAGAAACGCCAGGAAGGAAGCTTGTCGCGTTCGCGCTCCCATTGGTCGGACGCGTCAAGGTGAAATCGGGTAGGGTTTGAATCGTGCGCACACGACGCTTACATTTTTCTGTCAATAGTTTATTTTTCCGTTAAAATTAATTTATTTATAGATTTCACTTTGTGAAATTTGTGCCGTGCTGATCCGGTTGAGATAATGAATGGAATAAGGGACGGCTGATAACCGTATCGATAAGGGATCGCGAGAATTTGTAGCTGGAATATTGTTTATTTTTAGCATTTCAATTTTCAAAAGCTTGCGCTGACGGGTTTTACACGAAAAATTCCACGAACTTTTGCTTAATTTAAACCGGTGGTTTTAATTTTTACCGGTTTCTTTGAGTGCTTCTACCCATTGCTAGATGGAGCGCTTTTCCGGTCGTTAATTCTTCAAACTGGTTTAACAAAAACTTATTTGTTCAATTGATTTCTGCATGGATATTTTTATTTACGTTCTACATAACTTGCACACAACACACACGTGTGCAAGTAGATTTCATTAACTCTCTATCCTCAACAAAAATATACACATAAAACGGAACACTCCAACATTAGTATTAAACTTATTTGTACCCCTTTATAAAACTAAAAATGTATAAAGCATTCCTAATTATGATTTTTTCCATATAAACCTACGGTTATTGTAGATTGTCGAGAAGGGGAGCATCGAGTGTAATTAATTTATGGGGAACACTAATCGATTAAGCGGTAAGTTATAAGTAACATCTGCTTCCCAATAAGGAGGAAAATGACACCTAAAAATGTTCTATTCCGCTGGGCAATTAAATTTTACTAAATTAAAGATTTTTGGGAAATTAAAATAGAGTTTGTGTTCATTCAATTTATTCTGGATTAACTGGATTATTCCGGATATTGAAAACACAAGTAATTTCACACTTCACCCCGTTTTCGTTCGTTTTTCTTTCTCTACTCCTACATTTTTAATGGTTAAGGGCATCCGAGGACAAAAAACTATTTGACCTTCATATGCCCTTGGCAAGGGTAAATGAGGTTGCAGTTAGTTCACCGGCTTTTTTTCCTTTGTCTAATGCTGTACGTTTACCTATTTCAGCCCATCATTTACGTCAGACTTTGAGTTTCGAATTTTTCTGGTAAATGGGCAGCCAGTTCTTCCAACGAATTTACAACAAGGACTTTTGTTTTAGTTATACAGCAATGGTCATTATTACAAGAACTATTAAATATTATGGCCACATCTATTTTATTTAATCTGAACTGTTAAAATGATAAATTTTTATTAACTAAATGAAGAACGTTTAACTTAACATTCAAACATTGTATAATATCTTTTTTGCTTTAAGCACATCTCTGAAATATGGACTCGACCAAAATTCGAATATATAGACTTTGAGTTTTGAAGTTTTGTGGTAAATGAGCAATGAGTTCTTCCAACGAATTTACAACAAGGACTTTTGTTTTAGTTATATAGCAGTGGTCATTATTATAGAAACTATTAAATATTATAGCCACGTCTATTTTATTTAATCTGAACTGTTAAAATGATAATTTTTTATTAACTAAATGAAGAACGTTTAATTTAACATTCAAATTTTGTATAATATCCTTTTTGCTTAAAATTTCAGCCCATCTCGGAGATATGGACTCGACCAATATTCGAATATATTACAAGTTTATACCCCTCCAAGCTTGTTGAATTGCTGTGAAAAGTTCATGTAAATTTCTATAATTTTTACGACAAATTTGGTTACCGTGATCTCACATTTTCTGTAGAGTTTGGGATTTGGAGACTGCGGCGACCCATGCTAAAACATTGATAGTTTGATCTTTTAATCAACCCATTACAATTTAGAATTTAGTGTTTAGGATTGTTATCATGTTGAAACAAATTGTATAAAGGCATCGTTTCTTCAATATGTAGAGGGAAATTGTTGTCTATGTATCCTTCTGTTCTATGAAGTAGGGCAACACCAAAAGCAAGGTAGCATTCCCCTACCTTAATTAAACCACCACAGTGTGTATAATACACGTTTTGTATAGTTTTGTCCCTCTAGGACATCTAACATAAGGTAAACCGCCATTTTTCAATGAATTAAATGTAGACTCGTCAGTAGAAAACAGGGTTTTTCTTTACTTCCTTCGGTTTTGATTGAATTATACTTTTTTTACAGCATGATACAGTTTGACTGAGATCCATTATTAAATAATTATAATAAGTAAAAGACTGAATCGACACGCTTCAATAAAATATTATAAAATAAAAACTAGCTATAATTTTGTTCAACATGAAAAATATTAAATGTTCGCAGCTCATTAAGTAATAAAATTAAATTGACAAACTACAATGGAGTGGAGTGGACACAACAATAACAGAAAAAAACAATAAACGTTACATATTCCGAAATCTAATTCAAGTACAGTTCATATTTTTAACACATTTTAATAAGTGGCTATAATTATGACCACTACTGTATATGAAGTTCAATATTTTTGCCAATGAGTATAACATATATTAGGTTCTTATCTTATAATAGACATACAGGGTCGCTGAAAAGTCTGGCAACGGTTGATTACTTTAAAAGCCGTTAATAAATTTGAAAAAAAACATCATTTAAAGTTGTTGTTAAGGTTTAATCTAAACTTCCTAAAAAGTGGAATAAGTATTTTAGTAGATTAGTCAATAACACAACACAACAAATGGAAACCTTTGAATATATAAATAAATAACTAACTTTATTGAGGAATAAATTGGACACTCTAAAAATTTAAATTATAATAAGTTGACATTGAAAACAAATGAATGTTTTACTTGTTATGAGTTAAATGAAAAGTCGGCTTTGTAATGAAAATAAGTTGATATTTCAAAGGTGCCAAATTTACAGAGTGATCCACCTAATTTGTTCATTAGAAATTTGAGTGTTTTGAAACAATTATAACACAATTATACTTCCTAATTTAATTTCAAGTTTTTCGTTTTCACCGGAAAAGACATCAACTTTGTTATTTTCAGTTCAATTTCAACACACTGTACACATTCGGATTTTTAAATTTTGCATGTTATTGCAAATAAAAGTTATATATCTAAATCTAATAGTTAAGTTGTTAATATTTTGACCCTTTGTTAGTCTAACTAAAATGTCTGGTAACTTCATAGATTTTGATGATAGAAACTTCATTTTTGGCACATATATTAATTTAGAATTATATTAAAAGAAACTATTATTAGTATTCCCAAATTTTATACGGGGTCTTCGTTATTTACGTTGGATTTTATTCATCTAAAAAATCAATAACTTTGTTATTTTCAGTGGAACAACATGTATGTTTTAACATAATTAAATTGAATAAGCATTTTTAAACTTAAGATGAATATTAACAAGGTTTTTAACAAAAATGTAATGTAATGTTGTCAAATACAAAACAAATATTATCAAAACATACAGAAAAAAAAATGTTATTTTTGGAAATTTAAATTAAATTATTTAATTAAAACCTTAATTTCTTTTACCGTATCAGCAGAATTTTTATTCGTTCAGTTATAATCAAAAAAGTAAATATAAATACAAAATATTATTGACCTGAAAATTCACAAACAAGTGAAACATTAATAAAACAATTGACTTTTGTTTTCAGTCCAACTAATTTTGTTTTCAATTAATTAAAAACAGCACAAGAAACAATAGTACGTGAACGGAAAGTTCCAAGCAATCAGATTTTTAGCATGTTTGCAAAACTCACTTGGCGATTGCAGTAACCGAAATCGACATAAAACCAATTCGGCCTCCCACCGCTAGGTGGCCATGACTGGTGTTAAAATGACAGCAATGTCACAGATAACTACGATTAAAACGATGGCCAAAGTGCCATCTGTTCGAACGCAACCGACCTTCTAATTGACTGTGATCGTGGAGCGAGCTTGTATCTCACAAATGAAGTGAAAATCTGGGCACCTAGCAGCCATTTTAACGTATCGCCAGTGGCTCGTGTAGAAACAATCGGGTCGACGTATCAAATACACCACCGCAAAATCGTTGGCTGTGAGACTTAGTGTTTAGTTATAGTGTGTAGGACTGGTGTCGAACTGATACGATTTCATTTGCAATGTGTGTGCACGAATTGTGTTGACGATTGTGACATTTGTGTCCTCCGCTGCCTGCAAACCGAGAATACGACTTGGTGTGCTTTAGGCGGAGCGCGAGCAAATTAAGCTAGAAGCCCTGGAAGGTTTAAAAGTACAAAACATGGGCAATAATGCCGCAACGGCGAACAAAAAAGTCGACTCTGCCGAGAGCGTAAAAGAATTCCTCGACCAAGCCAAGGAGGATTTCGAGGAGAAATGGAAGAAGAACCCGACAAACACCGCCTGCCTCGACGACTTCGAGCGCATCAAAACGTTGGGTACGGGCTCGTTTGGCAGGGTGATGATTGTGCAACACAAACCCACCAAGGAGTACTATGCCATGAAGATCCTCGACAAGCAGAAGGTGGTCAAGCTGAAGCAGGTCGAGCACACCCTGAATGAAAAACGCATCCTGCAGGCAATCAGCTTCCCATTTCTTGTCAGTCTCCGGTTTCATTTCAAAGACAATTCTAATCTGTACATGGTGCTTGAGTATGTGCCCGGTGGTGAGATGTTCTCTCATCTGAGGAAAGTGGGCCGGTTCTCAGAGCCCCATTCGCGCTTCTACGCCGCCCAAATCGTGCTCGCGTTCGAGTACCTACACTACCTAGATCTGATCTACAGGGATTTGAAGCCGGAGAACCTGCTGATAGATTCACAGGGCTATTTAAAAGTTACGGACTTTGGCTTTGCCAAGAGGGTCAAGGGACGCACCTGGACGTTGTGCGGCACCCCGGAATACCTGGCGCCTGAAATCATCCTTAGCAAAGGTTACAATAAAGCAGTCGACTGGTGGGCACTCGGTGTGCTGGTCTATGAAATGGCGGCCGGTTATCCGCCTTTCTTCGCCGACCAACCCATCCAGATCTACGAGAAAATCGTATCGGGCAAGGTCCGATTTCCATCGCATTTCGGCGGCGACCTCAAGGACCTCCTCCGCAACCTGCTGCAGGTCGACCTGACCAAGCGCTATGGCAATCTCAAGGCGGGCGTGAACGACATCAAGGGCCACAAATGGTTCGCCTCGACCGACTGGATCGCAATTTTCCAGAAAAAGATCGAGGCCCCCTTCATACCCAGGTGTAAGGGACCCGGAGACACGAGTAATTTCGACGATTACGAGGAGGAGGCATTGCGTATCTCATCTACAGAGAAGTGTGCTAAGGAGTTTGCAGAGTTTTGAATAGGTCTTGTGTTTGTATATGGCTCTTCCAGCGTCTGCCCTGTGCTTACAACACAAATTGGCATCTCTGCACTTCCACCTTGTCATTGTTGTTGTTCTGCTTCAGATGGGATCATTTTTAAAATAGGTACAGTAATAATAATAATTGGTTGGAAAGTATTACATGTGAGATGGCTTAGTGTAAATTTTATTGTATTATTATTTATTAGTCATTATTGTATATATTGTATAATAGCGATTTATGCTGCAAGCTCACTATTTACATTAAATAGTGGTCAAATCATGTTTTAGTTCTCCCTAGTGCAGAGACACCAATAATGTACCCAAAAAAACTCCACTTCCATGTTGATTCAGCCAGTAGCTGAATGTACTGTCATGTTTTAATGAGATTTGATATATGTAATTCATATACAATCAACTATTTATGTATAAAATACATAACACACATACATTTCCACTTTCTAAGAACACAGTCGCTAGTTAATTTTAATTTATAGTGCCAAATCACTTATTTATTAATGAGCCCAAACCTTTGATTTAGATGACACCAAAGAATATTAAGAAGTCGGGATGTTTGTCTATTATCTGAATTAACATGGAATGGTTATGTCAGCTGCCTCTATAGCTTTCCACTATTCCAACAGTGTTTTATTTTTATAAAAAGGGAAACTCTTCTTTTTCTTGTTACTGAGCTGATAATTCCCTTGTTCACATCAAGAAAATGCTAGTCAATTACAAAATACATTTAAAATTAACATGATGCAATATTTATTAATTTCTAGTTCCAAATTTGACCACATTTTTTTATATTCAGATTTAATATTTTAACATATCTAAGTGAAGAGCTTTACATTTCTCTCATAGTCTCAATTTTTAATAAACAAATGATCTGATATTTATTTTTAAGTACTATATATTTATGCAAAGCAATGAACATTAGCAACAACCATAAATGTACTCATACAAACATTTACTTTGGAATTTTGCATGTATCGATGTCAAATGATTATTGGATCCAGTATTGTTATTTATGCTAACCTGTTTTGTAAGATGGACAGGAATGTCACTCGGCGATTACGTCAAAATTACTCGAGTGAAAACAAATAAATCCATTTTGAAAAACGAGATCGTTCACTGTTCCTTCGTTATTTCGATAACGATCAAGTGATTTAATACATACAGGGTACATAAGAGATCATTCTTACCGCAATGGAATTCTTGTTGTCACAAAATTTGTTTATATCTACGCCGTTATCTGCTGTGTAATGTTTACAAACACGAATTTTTTTTATCTTACGTCGTAACAAAAATAGTTTTGTGTTTGCTGTTGCTGCACAAGGTTCTTCGAATCGATTCGCCGTTATATTAATCGTTAAGGTGACAATACAATTCGGGAGGTATTCGTAAATAGAATTTATAATGAATCGTGTTATTTTTCAATTTAAAAAGAACGTTGGCCCAAACATCAACACACCCGTAATTCGTTTAATCTGTGATGATCGAACTGCTACGTGCAATTAAAAGCTGTGTGGGACGCCTCCACTGATTATGTACAAACTGTTAAATTGCATTATGAAATTAACAATAGTTCTCGATTTTAATTAACTGGTTTATCAACTTTTACCCGACGACACGTAATTTTTAATGAACCAATTTTTTAGCCGTGCAAAACAATTTGACTGTAATAATTTAGAACACCAATTTCAGAGAGGTATGTTACATAACGTGGTTGTTGGAATGTTTATGTGAACTAGTTATTTTATATTAAAATCAAGATGATATGTGATATGGAGAATTGGGAATGTTAATAAGACATTAAGCAGCAATTTAATGAGATTTTCAGATTTTAATTATATTTGTCAGATGTTTTATTTATCAAATTTGTTGTATTATGTGTAGGTTTTTAAGAATGTTTGTCAATCAGTTGCACATCTATATTCGTACCTTTTTTCGGTGGATTCGGGAGGAACTTTTGGACTTGGAGTCTTGTATAGTGTTGTTTTATTTATTTAAATTGACTCGAAATATAAATTTTGAATTCTTAGTGAACCACGCCAGATTTTCCGGAAGAATCGTCCAAATCCAGGCGGCCCTCCCTGATCCACATACGTTAGTTTGTAAACTATAGTTTTTATTTGTATACCCTAATTTGGTGCTTTGCAATATAGCTTTATTTATAAAGAAATATGAATCAAGGAAAATGACTCAAATCCAAAGTTATTACAGCGTATTGTTTCGTTTCTCCAATCCTTGGTAATACTGTTGCTTACATATTATTTAGGATATGTACAATTTTCTATTATCAAAGAGTTTGGCGAAAGTGCGCCGATGTTTTAGTATGTTTGATGTAAGTTCCTTTATCATTACTCCGCAATTATATGTAAAATGTATTCGACGAGACAATTATCGTTTAATTAGGAAGTGTTACCTTTACGTGTAATCAATCGTCCATCCCAAACAGGCGCATTTTCGTCTGGTTCTTTGACGGGATCCTTCAGTTCCTCCAAAGACCCTGATCAGGACACCTTAAGTTCCAGGGAACAGGCAACCTGGGTATTAGTACGTTTGCCCCCTGAAATTTAAGCCCTTATATCCGCACAGATGGCAGATTTGTCAAGGACAATGCACGTCCCATTAATTAAAGAGATACATAGAGTATAGACTAGAGCAAGAGGCATAAATAATATCATTTGCAATCATATTTTTTAATAAAATAACAAAACGGGTCATTTATATTGGGCGATTTGATTACGCTGTGCCGGTGAGATTAATACAGGGTGTCAAAATTGGATATTCACGAGTGATGTATAATTGGGACACAGTTCTGGTAATGAATCGCCCTCTATAATATGTGCACTCACCTTCGTTTGAATAGATAATCCATTGATCGAGCGGGCAGTTCTATTTTGAACCATTTAAAAGTGTTGTACATATTGTTTTTTAAAGAATCCAATATAAATGGCTTTGTCTCAATGTGCAAAACAAAACTGTGTGAATGGAAAATGGCTAAGTTAATGTTGATACCACTGACATTGTTACGTTCTCGTTTGTTTTAATTTAAGAGAGGTCAGACCGTAGAAGGGGCTCCACCATTTTCTATCCATGAACTGTTCCAGCCTGCTTCCCGAATTAAAGAATTAAGAGTCGTTTTTTGGGGATTTGCGAGCTCTCTGTGAGTTTGATGCTCTATGGTTTGACCGCAGTTTCATCATTAGTCCGACTGCAAGTGCTTATAATAGAGTGTGTATATGTATGTCGTTAAAAACACTATCACTCCATCGGTACACTGAGCTCTTTATGGTTATTAAATATTATTAAGAAGTAATTGTGCTTTCAGAGTCCCGTTATGTCCAAAATAAAAAAAAATCGCGCTGATCGGTCTTAGTAGAAATTAGCCTTCATAGGAATTGGAACACTGTGTACATTTTATCTTAGATCTTAGGCCTTACGATGAAGAAGCGGTTCTTGTAATGAGCTCCCAGTTTAGCCCCAAACTAAAAATTTGCGTTTACAATGGTTGTAAACTCAAATTTTACAATTATTGATTATCGTAATAATGTAAGGAGTATTCTAAAATTATGGTAGGTACGCCGAAATTAGTTTTCTTTCCCCAGAATTTTTATGGGACGTTATTACATGAACCTTAAAATTAATAGTCGATCAGTAAATGTATTATTTATAATTTTACGTTTAATGGTAATATGAAAATAAGAAAAAATTACATGATTTTGCATCAAATGCGAATTTTTGTTGTATATATTCAGTTGTATTTGTATAGAATTTTTGTCCTCTATTAATGCTACATTTTAAATACATATTGTCATTTAGATCGCTCTTTGAGAACAGTTTTAAAATGTTGTTTTGAACAATTACAAAATAAAACAAGACTATCCTCTATATTATTTTTATTTATTTGACCTCACCCACCGTCACATGACTCTCGTTTGTAATAAACCGCAATTGTTTTATATTGTTGCTACAAAATTGTAGATTTATCGTTTCATATGATGAATTATTGCTAATTTTATATTTTTTACGTTTAACACAATTTTTAAATTGTGGAATTGATTTAATTACATAAATTGTTTTGAACAATGTAAAAAGTGAAGTTAACAGTGTAGTATGCATGTGCACGGTAAGTATGTTTTAGATATGAGACTTATGTCATTTAAAAAAATAACTCGCTATTCAATAGATAATTTGTCATACTCGATATTTAAGTAGTATTTAATGTTCAGGCATTTAAGGCGAAAGATTAAATAATAATTTAATTTGGTTTTTATTTATATTTTAACCTTTGTATTATTTATCTTGCCTCACGTATAAATTTACGTTGCCAGGCTATTGGGTACAGTTTTATTAATATTATTTTAAAGAATTCATGCTCAATATTTCAGTAATATTTAATGTTCAGGCATTTAAGATCAAAATTAAATAATCCAGTTTTTAAACTTTTTTTTTGTTCTATACGAAATTTATGTTTCCAGATCATTGGTAAAGTTTTGTTAATATTATTCTAGAAGTTCCATATTTGATATTTATGTTATGCTGTATTTAATGTTCATGGATGTAAGGTAAAAGTTTAACAATTTAATGTAGTTTTCAAATAATTTTTAATTTTTGTCTTCAGATCACTGGGCAAAGTTTTATTTATTAATATTCTGAAAGTTTTATATTAGATATTTAAGAAGTATTAATGTCCATGGATGTAAAGTAAAATTTTAACAATTTAATGTAGTTTTTAGATATTTTTTTATTTGAATCGATTTATCTTACCTCAGATCACTGAGTAAAGTTTTATTTATTAATATTTTGAAAGTTTCATATCAGATAATTAAGGAACATTTAATATTAATGGGTGTAACGTAAAAGTTTAACAATTTAATGTTGATTTTGAATATTTTTTAATTTTGTCTATTTACCTTACCTTACGTATAAATTTTCTTTTCCAGGTCATTGGGTAAAATTTTGTTAATATTATTTCGGAAGTTTCATATTAGATATTTAAATAATATTTAATGTTCTTGGATGCAAGGTAAAATTTTAACAATTTAATGTAGTTTTTAGATATTTTTTAATTTGAATCGATTTATCTTACCTTACGTATAAATTTTCGTCTTCAGATCACTGAGTAAAGTTTTATTTACTAATATTTTGAAAGTTTCATATCAGATAATTAAGTAATATTTAATATTAATGGATGTAACGTAAAAGTTTAACGATTTAATGTTGTTTTTAAATATTTTTTAATTTTGTCTATTTACCTTACCTTACATATAAATTTTCTTTTCCAGGTCATTGGGTAAAGTTTTGTCAATATTATACCGAAAATTTCGTATTAGATATTTAAATAGTATTTAATGTTCTTGGATGCAAGGTAAAATTTTAACACTTTAACGTAATCTTTAGATATTTTTTAATTTGAGTCGATTTATCTCACCTTACGTGTAAATTTTCATCTTTAGACCACTGGTAAAGTTTTATTTATTAATATTATCCTGAATGTTTCATATTAGATATTTAAGAAGTATTTAATGTTGATGAATGTAAGGTAAAAGTTTAACAATTTAATGTAGTTTTTAAATATTTTTTAATTTTTGTTTATCTTACCATATGTATAAATTTTCGTCTTTAGAGCACTGGGTAAAGGTTTATTTATTAATATTATCCTGAAAGTTTCATATTAGATATGTAAGAAATATTTAATGTTGATTAATATTAACCTGAATGTTTCATATTAGATATTTAAGAAGTATTTAATGTTGATAGATGTAAGGTAAAAGTTTAATAATTTAATGTAGTTTTTAAATATTTTTTAATTTTTGTCTGTGTTACCTTACGCATAAATTTTTGTCTTTAGAACAATGGGTAAAGTTTTATTTATTAAAATTATTCTGAAAGTTTTATATTAGATATTTAAGTTTATGGATGTAACGTAAGTTTAACAATTTAATGTGGTTTTTAAATATTTTTTAATTTTTGTCTGTCTATCTTACCTTACGTATAAATTTTCGTCTTTATACCACTGGGTAAAGGTTTATTTATTAGTATTATCCTGAATGTTTCATATTAGATATTTAAGAAGTATTTAATGTTGATGGATGTAAGGTAAAAGTTTAACAATTTAATGTAGTTTTTAAATATTTTTTAATTTTTGTCTATTTAACTTACCTTAAGTATAAATTTTCGTCTTCAGATCACTGGATAAAGTTTTATTTATTAATATTATTCTGAAAGTTTCATATTAAATATTTAAGTTCATGGATGTAAGGAAAAATTTAACAATTTAATGTAGTTTTTAAATATTTTTTAATTTTTGTCTATCTTACCTTACGTATAAATTTTCGTCTTCAGAACACTGGGTAAAGGTTTATTTATTATTATTATTATCCTGAATGTTTCGTATTAGATATTTAAGAAGTATTTAAAGTTCATGAATGCAAGCTAAAAATTTTATAATTTAATGTAATTTTCAAATATTATTTAATTTTTATCTATTTATCTTACCTTACGTATAAATTTTCATCTTGAGACCACTGGGTAATGTTTTATTTATTAAGATTATACTGAAAGTTTCATATAAGTTATTTAAGTAGTAATTAATGTTCAAGGATGTAAGGTAAAAGTTTAACAATTTAATGTAGTTTTTAAATTTTTGTCAATATTTATATTATTTATCTTATCTTACGTATAGATTTTCATTTCCAGACCATTGGGTAAAGTTTAATTAATATTATTCTGAAACTTTTGTACACGTTATTTAAGTAATAATTAATGTTTAGAGAGTTAAGGTAAAATAATAAATTATAATTTAATTCTTTTAACCTTTATTATTAATCTTATCATATGTAGAAAGTTTTGTTTCCATGTCATTGGGTAAAGTTTAATTAATATTATTCTGACAGTTTCATACTCGATTTTTAAGTAAAATATAATTTATATTACAAGATTAAACAATAATTTGATCCTATTTTTGACTATTTTTTAACCCTTAACTTATGTCAACATTTTCCTTTCCAGGCCTTTGGATACATTTTTATTAATGTTATTTCTAAATGATATTGGCTAGGGTACAGGTGTATAAAAGACTCATTGGCATAATGAAAACAACCTTTGTCCTTTATCTAGTTAATTAAAAAAGTTCGTTTGTCATTACTGTAAATGTAAGAAAGAACAGAGCTTAAGAGGTATTATATAGTTTAATTTCATCTAAATGAGTTTCCTGTCCCTTTCAGACTAAGATAATTTCAGTTCAGGTTGACAGAATACCCAGATAAACTGCCAGTGATTGCAGAACAGTATGCTTTAAATCTCTAGCTATACTCACGTGAGTGTGTGAGTGTGTTTTATATGGAGTCTCGTATTACCTTATTTTTAGCAGGTGTATCTAGTGGACTGAAAGAATTGTTTCAGTCCTGGCCTGGTGATTGTTTAAATTTATTGTTATTATTAGCAACGGCGTTTATTTTTAGGATTCGAAGCTTATTTTTAGTATTTACGTAAGGTAAATAAAGGCTACATCACAACGAATTATTTGTAAACTTTAGATAACCGTTCATCCACATGCGACTTAAAGTGATATTTGTATAGAAACGGAGGAGTATCTGTTTACAAACATGACACGATATTATAAAGTATAATGTCTACTGTTATCTCACTACGTGGAATATAATAATTCATTTTTTTGAACAGGTTCACTTTATAATAAAGTGTAATGTTTATGTGAATTATCACATTTGGTAGAACATAACAATTCAATTATCAGTAATGTCGTTTTAATTATAATTAAAAGTAATGTCTGTTTAAAGCACTGTGCTGCATTCCGACTGAACAAATAGAGTTTTTTAATTTTATGTTCTAAAAACACATTTTTTTATTACAGAGCATTGGTATTTATGTTCAAATAAATTGTTTGAAAACTAAAACAATGGCTATTCTTCCGTAGCTGGAGTTTGAGTCAACAATTATCTTTATAAGATATTGTTCTATTTAAAAAAAAATAGATAACATTTACTAAATAGGTACACTATAAAGGTATTATAAAAGATTAACTTTTAAATTGCTATTATAGTCCATATTTCATTTTTTATATACTTATATTATTATTATTATTATTATTATTATTATTATTATTATTGAGATAGTTGTCTATAAGTAAAAGACTTTATTATTTCAATATTTCACTAATTTATTTTTATATTAAGGTAATAAATGCTAACAGACATACTACTACCCCAAAAAATGAGATAAAATTATGTGGTTGATAAATTGTCAGATTAATTATTATTTATATTTTTGAAACATAATAAAAATCTACTCCTTTAAATTTATAATTTATATAGTTTAACTTTGATAAAAGTGTTGATAATTCACTAAATTATAAAAGTTGAATTTTTGTAGAGAATCTGTATTGTTTATCACATTATAGATTTCTGAAATTGACCAATAAATAAGTGATAATTTACAACATCTTATGTTTTTTTGAAAAAATCCTTGAAAACATTTTGAAAGAAAAATTAATAAATAATTAATGATTGTATAAGTTTATCTAACAGCTTATGTAAAAAAAGGTACATAAATATAAAAGAAAACTCATTCTCTTTATTGTAAGTTTATCGATTTCTAATTGAAGTTATAGTGTTCTATCTTTTTCAGATTTTAAGGTGTTACCACCATTTTATTTTAGGAGATTAAAATATAGAAAATAGAAAATGTTTTCAAGATAAATAATCAAATATCTTAAATGCAATCTTAAATTGATTTTTCTGATAAGTAAGTGGTGCTAGCCCCTAACTGCTATCTTTGATACTTACAAATATGTTCCGTGTTTCTTCAACTGGAATAGGTTGCGTCGAATAATGTTACATACATAAGAAACTAGATAATCGTTATAATAGATATATAAGGCCTTTTCATATGAATGAGTGAATAATAGTGATGTTAAATATATTGAAACAAGCATTTTTCTCATGAATCATGTAAAAAAGGTGTAAAATATAAAATAGGAGCCAAGGAAAGGTCTTTCTTTTTGATTCTAACTTTAAAGACTTTTGCCCAGGAAGATTCTATTATCTCCACTCTATTTTAGGCTATGTCAAGGAGATTAAAAGTTAGAAACTAGAAAATTTATACCTTTAATTTGTAAATTGGAAAGACGAATTAATTTTCTGATAAGTCACTGATATTAGCCCCCTAACGAAAAGAAACTAAACTAAGAGAACTTAAAAATATGCTACACGTTTCTTCAATTCTGTTCAGTTAATTTGAAGCTACCCTTTTCACTATTTAAATTAATCTATTTAGGAGTTACGGAAAGGAGATTAATATTTAGAAAATATTTTCAAAAATAAATAGTAAAAAAGTTGGTTAATTGGTAAATTAGAAAGAAAAAAGAAAGTTAGTGGTATAAATCTATTTGTGAAACTTCCAGGTTTTCTGATAAATCAGTTATGTTAGCTCCCTAGAGACCATTTTATGTATTTAAAAATGTATTCACCGTATCTTCAACTGAAATAGGTTTGATCAAATTATGTTACATACATAAAAAACTAGATACACTGTTATATCAGATATACAAAGTATTAAAAAAATATAAAAAAAATTAGTAGAAGATAGACCAAAGAAAACTCATTAGTTTATATCTGTTTAGCCATATTGAAATTTTAAAGTTTTATCTTTCTCACTGTTTTATTTTAGAAGATTCGACGAAAATATTAAAATTAAACAATGGAAAATGATTCCAATGTCTTAAATGTACGTTTAATTAGTAAATTAGAAAGAAAAAATGTTTTTCTAATAATTTAGTGGTATAAGGCTTTAGAAACTTCCAAGTTTCTTTCAGGAACCTTTTTATTAGTAATATTATTGATCTAAGCTATTATTTGGTTGTCAGCTAATTACCATATTCTTCAGTTACCATCTGCAGTGTTACCACTGTTTTATTTTAGAAGATACGACGAAAATATTAAAATTAAAAAATGGCAAATGATTCCAAGATAAATTATCAAATGTCTTAAATGTACCTTTAATTAGTAAATTAGAAAGAAAAAAATGTTTTTTTGATAATTTAGTGGTATAAGGCTTTAGAAACTTCCAAGTTTCTTTCAGAATCCCTTTTATTAGCAATATTATCGATTTATTATTATTAGTTGCCAGCTAATTACCATATTTTTCAGTTACCATTTGCAGTGTTACTATTTCTTTATTTTAGAAGATGCCACGAAAATATTAAAATTAAAAAATGGTAAATAACTCCAAGATAAATTATCAAATGTCCTAAATGTATCTTTAATTACTAAATTACAAAGAAAAAATTGTTTTCCTTACAATTTAGTGGTATAAGGCTTTAGAAACTTCCAAATTTCTTTCAGAACCCTTTTATTAGTAATATTATTGACTTAAGTTATTTGGTTGCCAGCTAATTATCATATTTTTCAGTTACCATTTTCAGTGTTACCACTATTTCATTTTAGAAAATACGACGAAAATATTAAAACTTAAAAGATGGCAAATGAGTCCAAGGTAAATAATCAAATGTCTTAAATATAGCTTTAATTAGTACATTAGAAAGATAAGTTTTTATTTCCGATAATTTAGTGGTATAAGGCTTTATAAACTTTAAAGTTTTTTTCGGGACCTCTTTTATTAGTAATATTGATCTAAGCTATTATTTGTTGCCAATTAATTACCATATTTTTTCAGTTTATTTGATAAGTCGAATTATTTTGCCGTAATCGATTTTTTTAAATCGAAAAATTAATTTTGGCTCACTTTATCAATTGTCGGCGGAATAAATACAAAGTCAGAGATGTAGATAAAGATCCAGTATCAAAGATTACAACAACTAGATACTTATGATCACTTATCGTAAATATTAAATTATCACATCTACAACAATTGTAAATCATGAATAGGACGATTATGTTTACAACATAAAACGACAAATAAAACTGGATAAATCGTACCTATCGTTTCTTTTTGGTAAATCTCAAAACTCAAATAATGTGCAATAGAATATTCCAATAATGGTAGTGCAATTTAAATTATGGCTAAACATTCGCAGTGAAAAATTCCAAGCTGAACTATGCAGATAATTTGAACGCCAATTTAGTTAAATCTGGCGGATTGCAGAGTCCTGGGAATATTGCTTGCAACATTCGGAATCTCTTCCACACTTGGTGTGATTTTTTTTTGTATCGATTGCGAATTACAACGGTTGTGACGTTTGTTTATTACTCTTTCCCCTGTACTATTTATACCACGTCACCATTCCTTCCATTAAAATAGATAAAGTTAATACACGATAATCCTCATATGTTGATTTGTAAATTCGTTTTGTTTATTTAGTCTCTTATCACTTATATTTATATGATTCGACAACGGTGATATTAACTTTCTATATCTGAACTATTTACATCGTACCGAAATCGAAAATTCTGTGTACGGTACATGTATGTTTGTTTTATCGTTAAATGGTAATAATTTCACTTTATCGGCGTACAACAAACTGTGTTCAATACACTGAATAAATAAATGTTTAATAATATTATAAGTATTTTCCTCCTTAAGAGAATTTCCGTTTTTCATACATAATTTGATGGAAATTAAAATTCCTTCGTTACCCTAGATAATTTTATAAGAAAATTTAATTCCGAAACGCAATGGAAAATCTTAGACAATAACTCGAAGTTTCATTACAACGTAGATGCTGTTTGACTGCACGCAAAATCAATAGCTAATTAGCTTTTGAAATATGATCAAGAAAACAACCATTTCTAAGAAAGCGTATGCAACAAAGTGGAGCACTAACCCAATAAATTTCCCTATTGTTTTCCCAATGGATCTACTGTCAAACTGAACTGAAATAGATTTGATCAAATTATGTTACACACATAAAAAAACTAGTTCACCATTATATCAGATATACAAGGTATTTTTCCTTTTCGTATGGAAGTTTCTTATGAATCGCTGGACGATAATGTTAAAAATTTATTTAATTTTTAGCGTGTTACCATCATTCAATTTTACGACAAATTGAAGTTATAGAGTTTTATGTTTTTGAATTTTTAAATGTTACCATCACTCTATTTTAAAGGATACGGTAAGCAGAATAAAATTTACAAAATAGAGAATGTTTTCTAATTAAATAATTATATACCTTAAATGCATTTTGAATTGGTGAATTATGAAAAACAATTGTGTTTTTTGATAAGGCAGTGGTATTAGCCCTTTAGCGGCTTTCTTAGATACTTTAAAATTTACTCCACGATTCTTCAACTGAAATAGCTTTAGTTGAATTATGTTATATACATAAAAAACTAGATCATTCGTATATAAGATATACAAGATATTTTTCCTTTTCGTATGAAAGATTCTTAAGAATGAGTGGGGAATAATAATGTTAAATATGCTGAAACAAACATTTCTCTGATGGTTTATGTAAACAAAGTAAAAAATATAGAAGGTAGACCAATGAAAACTCTTTTTATATTCTAAGTTTATCATCGACTTCTTTTCATCCAAATTGAAGTTATAGAGTTTATATGTTTTTGAGTTTTTAACATGTTACTATCACTCTATTTTAAAGGATATGGCAAGCAGAATAAAATTTACAAAATAAAGAATAGAATGTTTTCAAGATAAATAACTAAATGTTTTAAATACATTTTAATTGGTAAATTATGAAGAATACTTGAGGTTTCTAATAAGATAGGGATATTGGCCCCCTAGCGGCCATCTTAGATACTTAAAAAATACTACTCCACCTTTCTTAATTGAAATAGCTTTAGCCGAATTATGTTACATACTTAAAAAACTAGACTATTCATATACAAGATATACAAGGTATTTTTCCTTTTCGTATGAAAAATTCTTTTAAAGTGGATAATAATAATGTTAAATATGCTGAAACAAATTTGTGTAAAAAAGGTAAAAAATAGGTAGACCAAACATTTTTTTTTTTTAATTCTAAGTTTAACGACGACGAAGAGATTAAAATTTAGAAAATAGAAAATGTTTTCTATTTAGGTAATCAAATTCTAAATTTATTGACTTCTGTTCAGTTATTTTAAATGAGACTGCAAAAAAAATTAAAATTTAGAAATGTTTTCAAGATAATCAAGTATCCTAAACTCACCCTTAATTGATAAATTAGAAAGAACAATTGACTGAATTGAAAGTTAGTAGTGTTAGCCCCGTTTCTTCAACTGAAATAGATAGTCAAATTAAAAAACCTAGATCATCGTTATACCACATACACAAGATATTCTTTTTTGTTTTGAATGGAAGATTCTTGTGAAGAGTAGAGAATAGAATGTTATATATGCTCAAAGAGGGATTTCTCTGAGGGTTGTTGAAAAAAGCTACAAAATATAGAAAATGGACTTAAAAAAACTGTTTCTTTTTCATTCTAAGATTGGAAAGAAGATTGTTGAATGTCATTTATGGTCCTTTCTAACGAAAAATAATTAATCTCAATCTCTGTCTGGTTGTCCACTCTAGAAGTTTAATTAAAAATAATTATTAGAAAAATATCTTCTGAATGGTTGTAATAAAAAAGAATACAACTCAAATGTGTTAAAAATATTAGAGGAAATTTCCAGAGATACAAAATTTAAATTGATAAAATAAGTCTAATAAATATTATTGGACAAATTGCTAAAATTTAACGAGACACGCGTTGAAACCAGTTCAACCCAACGACTGAATAAAATTAAACGATAAGACGCCCAGTGTGCCATGCACGTGTATTGTTTTACTTGACTTTTTTTGTTAAGCGCATTACACGGGCCGTGTGTTAGAGCCACTGATGCAATTTTCATTAGGAGATTTCCTTCACCATCTGCTAAAGTGTTGTTTTAAATCAGCCACGAGTTTGGTATCTTTGCTCAAACAATAACAACACATCCATAAATTAACAGGTCTTACTCATAACTTAGCTAGTTACCTAGATAAGTTTCACGTTAACTACAATGTATAATAAATATTGAGCTATTTTCATAAGTTATGAATCATAACAAATTTCTGAGCAACACGTTGAGAAAATTGCATTCGACAAAACGACGTGTATTTTCCTTCGGATTTACACTTCAGAAATGGTGTGATTTAATAAAAGTGAGGAAGCGATAGTTTCCCCTTTATCTTTTATCTGATATATTATAGTGAATCGTAAATTTCAGCGAACTGCCTCAGGGCTACTTTCCGGTAATGGATGGACCATTTTAGTTTTAGTCATATTGATTTTTCCATCCCGCTTTGTTATTGATTCATCTGTAATTTATTGAATTACCTGGAAAACAAATAACGAAAACATGTTTGTGTACAATTAATTGAACCGGAATGATTTGCTACGCGGATCTTGATCTGTCGATTAAAAATAAATAAATAAATAAATAAATCGTGTCGCAGCGGATCACATAAAAATAAAGGTCCGCATTCGGCCTGCTCTATTTTTATAATTGACCCGAGGTAAATGAAAACAAACATCGCATCGATGCAAATGACGGTAGCGTCATTATCGCGTTACACGGTTTGCATAAACAATATTTAGGCGAGAATACATATTTCGTGTTGGACCGTGTGGCGAGAGAAGCGGGTTTGCGCATCGTTGTGGATGTGGATATAGTGGATATATGTTAACAACAGGTGCCACGACCCACAGGCAACTACTCCGGCCAGCCACGGATGGATGATGACTCGGTCTATTTATAGAGGAGACCGTGTGCTATATTGTCTGACACTCGTTCCAATTTTGCCGATATGTTCGTGTTCTCAAATCGTTCGCTTTTAATTCTGACGCCCGCAAATCAATCCTGGGACGAAGGGCCCCCCTTGTGACAATCGATGGATTCGAAGCCTTGTTTTTCTAATTTACACAACAAATATGTTGTAAATTATTTTATGGGCTAATTAGATCGATTGCTACGTGGTCAAAGGTCGTTAGATAGAAAAAATTATATAAAAATATGTTTACGAATATCATTTTGCATTCGCAATAATTTTTATCTAACGACAAAGTCTCAAGACGTAGTTACAGTTTTGTTCAAGTATTTTACCCATTGTTTTACTTTATTATAGACAGAAAAATAATGTATAAGGTTTCTTTATAAGGTTTTTGCACCTACTTTTCCACAGTTTACTTTAAGATTTAATATAATATCCCAATGAAGTGTTGTGTCAATAACATGGAGTGTAAGTGTATTTGCAGCGTGTATACTCTCACAACAAATAAACAGTTTGCCTTCTCGTAGTTTGCTATTGTTAATTCTTATTATTAATGGATGAGTCGTTTAATAACACTTGTAACAGATTTCGAATAATTTCATACTGATTCTCAGTATATTCTTTAGAGTAAAATTTGCTGTAGAATTCGAAAATCTTTTTTGTTTTCAACTTAAAATGATGAAATACAAAATAATGTTAGTTATTTTCTATTTGTAAAACAATATTCATCTAACTACTCAATTTCCAACTGTGATTACTTATTTCCATAGCAATTAAATTCTAATGAAAATGTTCATGTTGTTCATCATTTTCAGATTCTAAATTAGAAGGAAAGTGATATATATGGAAGCACGTCATTAATTTTTTTAATTTTTTTAATCCTATTTTATTTTAATTTTTATAATTTTTTAAAATAAAATATATAATATTAATAAATTCTATGAATTTATATTGCTAATTTCTTAACTTTAATTTTATTTTATAATCTCTAAAATTCTAAAAATTTGATCAATTATTTTTTTAATTAAATTAGTAAAATTCAATTTTTTAATTTAATTCTAAATTTAAATTAATTTTACTAATATATATTTTTTACTATTTAACTGTTTATTTTTAATTTTTTAAGTTTAGTTTTAGTTTAAGTTTTTGTTTTTTATTTCTTTTTAATTTAATTAGTAAATTTTAACTTGTATAAATTTATAAATTTTATTTAATTTCAATTTCAATTTTTTTATATTTAATTTATAACTTTATTTTTTGAATTAAAGAGTTAAGTTGAATTAATAATTTAATTTTTAATTTCCTAAATTTAAGTTAATAATTTTATTATTTCTTTTAATTTAATCGGTTATTTTTAATATTTTAAGCCTATTTTTAAAATTTATAATTTTAAATTAAATATTTTATTATTATTTTTTTAATTTAATTGGTGAATTTTAATTTTTATAAATAAATTGTATACGTTTTATTTAATAACTTAATTTTTTATATTTATTTTATAACTTTATTTTTTATTTATTAATTAATTAGATTGAATTAATACTTTAATTGTTAATTAATTTTTTTAGCTTTCTAAATTTAAGTTAATAATTTTAATATATTTTTTAATTTAATTGTTTATTTTTATTTTTTAAGCTTATTTTTAAAAAATATATAAATAATTTTAAACTTAAGTTAAATTAATAATTTATTTTTTTTTTAATTTAATTGGTACAACTTAATTTTTAAAAGTTAATTTTTAAAAATTTTAATCAATAATAATCAACCAATTTTTTAAAATTTTATTTAAATTTTTTAAAATAAAATTATTAAATTAATAAAGTTAATAATTTTAATATATCTTTTAATTTAATTGTTTATTTTTAATTTTTAAGCTTATTTTTAAAAAATATATAAACTATTTTAAACTTAAATTAAATATTTTATTATTATTTTTTATAATTAATTGGTAAATTTTAATTTTTTAAAATAAATTAATTTTAATTTTTTCATTTTATTCTTTAATGTATTATTAAATTAAATTAATTTATTTTTTATATTAATAATTTTCCTTTCTTTTTTAATTTAATTATTCTAATTTTTAAAATATATAAAATTATTTTTTTGTATTCAATTTGTTTAACTTTAATATTTTTTAAGGTTAATCTTTAAAATTTAAGTTAAATTAATAATTTATTTTTTTTTAAATTTAATTGGTAAAACTCAATTTTTAAAAATTTTAATTAATAATTATCAACCAATTTTTTTTTAATTTTATTTAAATTTTTTAAAATAAATTTATTAAATTTAAATTGTTAATTTTCTTTATTTAATTTGTTGTTTGTATTTTTTTTAAATGTTAATTTTAGCCATGTAATCTAATATTTTATTCATATAAATTAATTTTCTTTTTTTTTTACTTAATTTAGTTAATTTCTTTAAATTTTATAAATTGTTAATTTTGTTTTCTTTTTGAATTTTATAAATTTAAATTAATTTTTTAGTGGTTAGAAAAATAATTTTAATTTTTAATTAAATTTGTTTTTTTTTCCTTGAATTTTAAAACATAAAATGTTACTTATAATTTTTTATATTTTTATTTGCCAGTTTTGGGTCCAAAATGTTGGGTTTACTTTTTTTTTATATTTCTTAATAAATGAAAAATAGAAAATACAGAAAAGAATATAGTTATGGACACATGCAATTTAAAAAAAGTAAAGACTTTTTAGAAAAACGATTTTTGAATTCTACGTAGAATTTTATACAGAAAAGTTTATGAAAGTGATTAAGGTAGTATTATCTAAAAAAATATAAATAACAATTTTAAATTATATAAATAAAAAACATTTTATTTTGCAAATTTCTGTTGACATTTTAAATTAAGCAATTAAATATGAATTGAGGCTAGTTATGTGCGAATATTTAAATTTTCCAGCCTGCGACTTAATTTTTATTCGTTTGCATTACGTCATGGTCATGTTAAAAACATTAATGATTTGTATAAACACAAAATTTTAGAGTATGCCACACAAACTTTAAAGGAGATCGTTTTAACCTCATCATTTCTCTTAAAATAGATTGATGTAAATTTAAACATTTACACAACTACACAACTGTAAAAATTATAGTAAATTATGATACAGATATTATCTCATTTTTAAAAACATTATTGTAAAAGTTTTTTGACCTTTGATTTAATCAACACAGTACAAACACACACACATATGGTAGTTTAGACTTGCCTAAAATGTTTATAAAACATATAGATTTGTGTTCAATCACTTTTCTGGAGAACAGACGTATTTTGATTAAGAAATAAATAAATGTAGACCTTACTCATCCGACTAGTCTATTTTTATCGCGGGCGAATAATAACATAAATTATTGTGACACCGTTGTTTTTCTCTAACAACTATCGTATCGTAATAATTTCAGTGTAATAACTAAAATGTTTGAATTCAAACGTTAATTTTACAAGATTGTATAAAAACACTTGCACAAAATTCATTTCGCCGTGCATTTACTGAGTATTTTTAGAAAAGTGATGGTCTGCAAATGATAAGCTGGCATTATCTCTATTAATAGATGTCTAACAATTTAAATAGGATTCATCAAGCTGTTATGCGAGCAATGAGTCAAACATAACACACAATCTTAAAACTTCACCAAAATTAATTAACGTTAACGGTACAAACTTCGAATTGATTCGATTCATAGAAAAAATTAAACGATGAACTGCAACGAATACATGCGCTAACTCATTAAAGGTTTTAAGTCTAAATATACACATGTACTACATTTGTAGGTTTCATTTAGCTGCACGAATAGATTTTATGACCGCAATCAATGACATTCACAATAAATGGTTTGTGTATTTAATTTCGCAACGTTATGAATCTTGGAAATTAGCCGAATCAAACAATTACTTAATGAGATCCATAAAAGATGATGGGGACATGAAATGAACGAAAATTTAATTTAATTTGTTCAATGTGTGTACGCTAATTTGTTCCAATTTGTTATCCATTATTTATTAGTTATGAGAGTGGCTTTTTTATTATTTTTTTTGTACCAATACTTTTGTTGTACACTTGTTTATTCAGCGAAGGTTAAAATAATTTCAAAACGTTTTTGTTGGGGTGAAAAATCGTTCGATAGAAGAGAGTAATGTTCAAGCACCTAGAAAATTTCTATAGATTTCCCTTAGACACTAGGGTTCACTGTATATCCACTAGATGGCATCAGATGCTTATTTTCAGGATTTTTCACGTTGAAGTTGAAGTTATTTTTACACCGTTGAACAAGTGTGTTATGTGAAAGATCTGCTTTTGATGTCACTTTACTTTATATGGTTTAAAATCGACTTCTTTTAATTTGTAATAAAAATGTATTTTTGTTTATAACACTCAATTTAACAAACTTTTGAAACAATCTAAAACTTTTAAATAATTCGAATATCACTAAAATTTTTATTTTGTATTTTATCCATTGATCTCAATAGTTAATTGAAATTTCGTGTAATTTTAATTGCATTTAACTGCTTCCTGAAAAACTAATTTCCGGTATTTCCTAAATGTTGTGGATATTTCAGAATTATCACGTTCACAGAAATTTATTTAATGAAGTTTTTTAGACAATAAAAATGCATATAAAACTGGAAATATGGTAATTACTTGTTGTTGAAAAAACACTCAAATCATGAAGGTAATAAATGGGTGAATATATAGAAAACCGTAAGTTTAATTATCAATATTTTTTTTCCATCATAACATTTTTATTTTATATCCGATTGTGGTCTGTCAGAGCTTGAAATATTGCTAATTGAATAAATTAACGGCTAAAAACATAAAACTTGGGAAATTTGAATTATTTTTTGTTGAAATCGCGAAATAGGAGATATTAGAAATTTAGGAGTAATTTAAATATCAGCTTATTTTTTATTTTATCATTACATTTTCATTTTGTGTCTGATTTTGGTCCAACAGAGATATTTAATTATTACTTTTTAATTTTTAATTAAATAAAATAATTATTTTTAAATTAAATCAATTTATGTTTAAAATTTTACTATTTTAAATTAAATAAAATTATTATTTTTTTAATTTAAATCAGTGTATATTCAATATTTAAATGTTTTCTTAATTTTAAACCAAATATTAAATAAATAATTTTAATTTAAATCAATATTCAATATTTTATTTGTTTTTTTTTACTAATTTAAATTAAATAAACCAATTATTTTTAATTTAAATCAAATTATATTTATTTTTTTTTATTTTAAATTAAATAAAAAAATGATTTTTAATTTTAAACAATTAATATTCAATATTTTATTGTTTTTTTTTTTCTAATTTAAATCGAATAAAATAATTATTTTAATGTAAATCAATTTATATATAATGTTTGATTCTTAATTTCTTAATTTTAGATTAAATAAAACAACTTTAATTAATTTAAATCAATTTATGTTTAATATTTAATTATTTTCTTAATTTTAAATTAAAAAAAAAACAAATATATTTAATTTAAATCAATTTTTGTTTAATATTTAATTGTTTTTTTCTAATTTTGAATCAAATATTTATTTTTAAATTAAATCAACTTATACTTATAATAATTTATTTGTCATATCAGTTTATTTTTCTTTCCATCATAACATTTTTATTTTAAATATGAATTTGGTCCACCAGGACTTGAAATGTTGATAATTGAATAAACTATCGATTAAAAGCATAAAACGAGGGATATTGGAATGATTTGTTGTTAAAAACACACTCAAATCATGAAACTTATAAATAAATGCACACATGGAAATTTAGCAGTAACTATTAGTTCATTTTTTTTTTTATGATAACATTTTTGTTTTACTTCTGACTTTGGTACACCAGGATTTGAAATATTGGTAATTTAACTATCGATTAAAAGCACCGTCAAATCTCGAAAGTGATATAAAAAAAATTCTCAGTAAATTTAAATATCTGTTCATTTTTCATTTCATCATAGCATTATTGGTTCATATTTGATTTTGATTCACTAGGACTATCGATAAAAAGCGTAAAACTTGGGATATTGGAATTATTTGTTGTTGAAAACACATTCAAATCTCGAAAGTTATGAATAGAGGAACGTATAGAAAGTTAGTTGTAAATTTAAATATCAATTGTGTTTATATTGATAAAATAATCAAATTAATTTTCATTGACATTAAAACAACGTTTCATATTCTACTTTACTTCTTGAGTATAATAAGTTGGAAAACTGTTATGAGAATAATTTTACTGTGATAAAGTTGGGAAAAGATTTATTCATACATGTGTATTCAATATGCATTTATGTACAATTTAAATTAATTATACATTTTAAAACAAGTACACAATATATGTACATAATATATTTGGAAGAAACTTGATCAATTTTAAAATCTACTTCAACAAACAACAAACAAGTTTATAATGTGACAACAAAATTGTTCACAATAATATAAATGCCAATTTAATGCTTCAATGTGCTTAAACTCATCACCAGTAAATGCAAACAAAGAGAGAGAAAGAGACCTAGTATTTGGAAACTTTATTTAAATTAATTAGTTTGCTGTACAATAGATTTCCTTAAATAACTAATAATTAAATTACACAATCAAACTTAGGTGCTTCTAGACATGTGCTTTATTCGATTCAAACATGAATGAACAAACAGAGAGTATTACATCGTCACAATACAAGTAGTCCTAAATTTGAGTCTACTTTTTTAGTTGCTACTGAGAGATTTAGAGATAGAGGGGGGATTTTTGGAGGTAATTGGGGGGGTGGTACATGGGAGTGTTACGGCGGTGGAGAACGGCGAAATCTACTCTTCGTCGTCGCTGCGACGTTTCCTGCCGGGGCCGCCGGCGAAGTTGGCCGCGGCCAGGCCCATCAGGTGTTTGGCCGCCTGCGATCCGGAAAAGCCGCGTCCGAGTCCCAGGTCCAGGCCTCTCTTCGAACTGAAACAATTAAACAATTTCAATCAATCATTCGAAGTCAGTGCCATGCTTTATGTTGAATGTAACACATGTTGTTATTTAGAAACATTATCAGTTACATTAATGAAATAATTTTGAAACATTCTTATCAATGTAAAAAAAACTTGTGTGGTAAAGGCATTATGCAAATTACGAATATCAGCACGACGATATATACCTTAGAATTTTTAAATTAAGACTTATAGACAAATATAGATAAGATTGTGCACTCAAGGTCGAAATTTATTGGCCATAAAAAAATAATTAGACATTTTGATATTACTCCATATTTTCCAAGTATAATTGTTTGGAATATAAAACTACATTATTAACTTACAATACGCTGACAATGCAGCCAAAAACCATTACCTCAGAAGAAGCCCAACGAGAAGACAAGGTAATCCTGGCAGATACAAAAAACAAAATTAAAAATGCAGCTCTACGTCTATGGCAAACAAATTAGGAAAACCTTTCAACGAAATTGAATGAAATTAAATTAGCACTCCTAAAGAACCGATGATAAGAAAAGAACAAATTATAATAATCCGTCTCAGAGTCGGTCATACAAAACATACACATGGATACCTTCTAAGCGCCGAAGCACTACCCCGTTACGAGATCTGCCATAGTCGACTAACTGTAAAACATATTCTAACCGAATGTGAACAATTCCGAGAAGAAAGAACAGAAAACAACATATCCAACACTATCCAAGAAATCTTAACAGACAAATTAACAATTACTAACCTAATACAATAGCTAAAAATATTCAAATAAATGTATAATAAGATATAATATAAACTATATATACATATTCGCTAATAACCCTTAAGTGGTTGATGCGATTAACAATAAAAAAAATTAAAGTTGACAGTTATAGAGCATGTCGGTGACGCGAACGCACGAGGTTTCACCCATCCAAAAAGTGTCGCACAGCACACTGCGCGTGCGCCAATCATGAGCATGTCAATGTCGCGATCGCATAATATTACGCTAGTTTACAGCAAAGGTGTAAAAATTCTTTTTATTCCAAAACTAGAAAATTATATAAATTATTATTTTTATTTGCACACTGAAATAAGATTTATTCTAACCTTATTAATAAATAATAATTTGTTGTTTTATTTAATAAAGATATTAACCATATTTTGTTGTCTGTGCTTTCGTTTTTATCTTAAATTGTTTGAACACAAGTATTCGGATAGTATTTGTTTATATTTAACTAATAATGAAATAATGTAATTAACTCCTTATTTAATTTTATTCGGTTAAAAATACTGATTAGATATTGTCCGCTTAAGAGAGAAAAAGAAGGAGTAAATGTGTATTGAGTGTGTCAGTAATTATAAAGAGAATTATAATCAGTTTGAAATAATATTTATTATTATCAAACATTCAATCAGGTAATTAGTATGCTAGTAATGTACTTTTCACTTTTTAATGGCCGGTCTTAAATTGTTTTTCTTAGAATTTAGTTGAGAATTAATTTTTTAATTTTTTGTCGAAATATGTTAATATGCTTAACTTTTTTCGTTCAGTTTATATATTATTAATCATATATTTAGTACGGTTTCATTTTTTAATGACCGGCATTCAATTGTTCTCCTGGTCTATTATTAATAGATAGAAGTAGCGAACATTTTACTTATGACATCTATCATGCGTTAGTCGTGTGTGAAGGTTGTCTTCCTTCAATTCTATTCGATTTAAAATTCGTTGGTCCATACAAGAGAGATGCTCACGAGTATTAGAGAAGGATAAAACAAGAGGGAGCCGGTGTCGTGCCGGTTAAGTAGGCGGTGCAGTTTCGTCGTGTGACGTCCGTTTGTTTTTAAGATAACAATTAATTATTAATTACTTTTCCTGGTTGTCTGTGTGTCAGTAGTTAATGGAAAAAATTACAATCAGTTTGATATAATATTCATTATCAATCAGGCAATTAGTACGGTAGCAATAGTAATTTACTTTTCACTTTTTAATGGCCCGTATTCAATTGTTTTATTAGAATTATAGTAGAGGGACATCGTAAACATTAGATATTTTAATTATGACAGCTTTAATGCGTTTGTTTGTGACTGAATACTCTCTTTATTCGATTCTATTTGACTTAAAATTCAAATTTTGCGTTGATTCGTGCAAGAGAGATGTACATGAGAGTTAGAGAAGGATAAAATAAGATGGAACCGGTGACGTGCCGGTTAAGTAGGCAGTGCAGTTTCATCGTGTGGAGTCCGTTTGTTTTTAAGATAACAATTAATTATTAATTATTTTTCCTGGTTGTCTGTGTGTCAGTAGTTAATGGAGAAAATTACAATCAGTTTGATATAATATTCATTATCAATCACGTAATTAGTACGGCACTAATAGTAATTTACTTTTCATTTTTTAAGCCGGTATTCAATTGTTTTTTTAAAATTTTAGTAGAGAGGAATAGTAAACATTGGATATTTTACTTATGACAGTTCTTATGCGTTTGTTCATGTGTGAAGACATTTTTATTCGATTCTATTTGATTTAAAATTCGAATTTTGCGTTGGTGCGTGCAAGTGAGATGTTCATGAGAGTTAGAGAAGGACAAAACAAGAGGGAGCCGGTGTCGTGCCGGTTAAGTAAGTGGTACAGTTTGAGGTAATAACTAATTATTATTTTTTTATTGTCCGAATATCAGTAATTAGAATATAAAAAAATCATCTAATTGATAGGACATTTGATTGTGTTTCTTAGTGATTTAGAAGAGTTAAAAGGGGGTACAGTAGTGACAATAAATATGTTTCCATTTTGTATACATGTAAAAATATGTATTTACATATTTTTAAGATAATTCGGGGAAGCTGGACATATTATTAATTTTTTTCCATTTAAAAATGGCAAACTAATATTTTTCTGTTTATTTTACAACGCATTTAGCGCAACTTTCAGAATATACAGCAAGTCCCATCGAGGTTAATAATATATAATATAATAAGGTAAGTAAATTAATAAATTTTTAATTTATTTTAAAAATTTGTGGTAACTACTGTGTTGTACTTAAATTTGAGTTATTATTTGTAATCCATATAAAGTTCAAGTAAGAGTTCACTTCACATCTTTCTGAGTTTATTATTTTTATTGTAAAAAAAGTAATAGGCAATGTTAATAAATAATAAAACAACAAAAATTGCTGGAAACATATCTGATTGGACATTGTCTTCGATAGAAATGTAATCCAAAATAAAAATAAATAAATTCCGTATAGAAAATGGAGAAAACTAAAGTCAATCTATATATTCCTTAAATATACGTAGAAGAGTCAACATTGCTCAAGCCACCTTATATTTATTCGACCGTAAGAAGAAAATATTGTTTTATTGATAATAAATTCCTTGTAAAGTGGACAAAACAAAGGTATCAGTTTTAATAATTTAAAAAAAATATTTAGGTAATACATTTAATCAACAATTTATGTTTTATTTATTTATCTAATTAATCTCAATCTGATTAATCAATTGTAACAACAAACGTAAATTTACAATTAAAGAAAAAATATTGTTAATACCTTTTCAGAAATATTTTAAGAAATAAAACATATTAATATATAAATTGAGGACATGTCAAAATGTTTTAAGCATGATTTTAATGTCACCAACATAAGTTATTTAAATTTATATTTATAAATTGTCAATCAACCCAAAATGGATGAAAAATGGTAATGTACATTCACAAACCACCTGTATTCAATTGTAGGATGAAAAAGAAAATGTTTTACTAATACATTTCTTGTAAAAAAGGAGAATCAAAAGAATATAATTAAATTAGTTTTAATAAAATGAAAAAAGTTTTATCTTTGATTTAATTATTTTTCAGATATTTTAAATTATTTTAAAGAATTTTTGTTGACATTTTATTTAAGAGAAATTTAAGATATTTAAAACATTTCAGCACATTTTTTAGCATATCTCACCAACATAAGTTATTTAAAAATTTGTTTTTATTTTTAATTGATGTAATAAAAACAGTTAATAAACAAATTTATTAATATATCTAATAAGCATTCTCAAACGGAATAGTTAAACAATGGAAACAACATAGGTAAATTTGCAATTAAACAATGATTTCCAATGTTCTTAAGGTTCCATAATATATAAAGAAACTCAAAATTTTGGCGTTATTACTAAAATCTTAAAATAAAGTTTATTCCCTGCTTTAAAATAAATTAATTTATTACAATAACCATGTTTTTATCATGTATTTAATATGCCACCAACATAAATTATTTATATTTAATGGAAAATATAATACAATAATTCAAATAATCAATCAAAATGTTTAAAAAATATTTATTAAACATGATATTAATAAATTACTTAACTTTTATTCAATAGTCAGAGATAAAATACTGTTTTAATAATAATATTAATAATAACTTTTTCATAACACAGGGAGAAAGAAAGGAATATAAATTAATCGATATTAATAAAATAGAGACAAGTTTTTGCCTTCTATTTCGGAAATTAATTTAATAAATAATTTTTATTAGTTTATCTCCTGATTTAAAATATATTAATTTATTATAATAACCATGTTTTTATCATGTATTTAATATGCCACCAACATAAATTATTTATATTTAATGCAAAATATAATAAATAGTCAATCAAACCAAAAAGGGATAAAATGTTTACAAAATAATGTTTTAAAAAATATTTATTAAACATGATATTAATAAATTACATAACTTTTATTCAATAGCCAGAGATAAAATATTGTTTTAATAATAATAATAATAATAATAACTTTTTCATAAAACAGGGAGAAAGAAATGAATATAAATTAATCGGTATTAATAAAATAGTTTTTGCCTTCTATTTCGGTAATTAATTTAATAAATTTTATGTTTTATTAATATTTTAATGGAAATATACAATATAAATTTGTTATATTTGAACATTATTAAAATCAAATATTTAAAGTGCTTTTCTCCAGAAATATTTTAAAAAATGAAAGTAATTTTATTGGCAATGAATATTTTTCTTTGTGTAAAAGTAATTAATATGTAACAATACATTATAAGATATGTGAAATATTTCAAAGAATTTTAAGCATATGTCATAACATAAATTATTTAAATTTGTGGAAAAATCTTTTGTTTTGCTTAGAACAAACTGTTGTTATGTAGCAATTTAACGTGCCGTGCCAAAGGCTAT
Source organism: Aethina tumida (assembly GCF_024364675.1). Taxonomy (NCBI): domain Eukaryota; kingdom Metazoa; phylum Arthropoda; class Insecta; order Coleoptera; family Nitidulidae; genus Aethina; species Aethina tumida. Next base: position 11,720,728 of record NC_065437.1, on the reverse strand, counting down.
TATTTTGTAATAAAGCACACAAATAAATTTATTGAAAAATTCAATTATAAATAGTCAATAAAACCGATTTAATAAAACGTGCACAAAGTAAATTTAGAAAAAAGTATATATTAAACATGGTAATCTGTCATGTGCTAAATGAACAGGTCGTTGAAAATGTATAATGCAAATGAGATGGAATGTTTACATTTAACATTCAAACTGTTCGAATTGAATTAATGTCAATTATCGCGGACTTTTTTAACCGTTTTCTTGCAAATATCAGCCATGAATCAAACAACAAATATTTAAAGTATTTAACAATAATTGGAAAATCACAAATAGATTTCAATTAATATGTTTTATCTGTCGCATACAAAATAAATTATTTAACCTTTGGATAAAAACGGATATTTGCATTATAAATTTTTATACACACAGTGTGCTGAAATTGCCTGTTTAACATCGATCCAAGATAAAAAGGCGGTTGGTTCATTCTGCGGAATCAAAGTGTATACAAGTACGCGTGGATCAGCAGGTAGCCGCAAAAAAGGAAAATTCAGTTGGAGGCAATTTGAATTTTCCTATCGTATCCTAATCCACGATCGAAACGTCTGTTTCGTCCGTAATCTAATTTACCTTCCTGTTTGACATGCGTGTACACAATCGTTTTGCATAATTTACTCGAATTTGAAATGATTTTGTCGCCACGCATGGCGTACCCCCATAATATGTGTGTGTGGTAGTAGGTATGATTTTGTTATTGTACGTTAACACATTACGGCTGCGTTAATGAAAATATAAATAGACGTTTATTTGTAAAGCATATTTTTTGGAATTAATGGTGCACACATTGCATAAACACGATTAATCAGGCTTCTGGCAACGTATCAGTAAAAATCCTGCTCACCGGCACTAAACTAATAATTGTTAACCCAATTTTCTGGATTACATTTCGAAATATGCATTCTTGTAATATAATAATCAAGTGGAATTGTATAAATGGATAGGCGGAACGACCGTTACCATTAGCTTTTAGCATATATAGCCTTGTTTAAACATTTTTAGATACACTCGATGCAGTTTTATCCGTGCACAATGGGAAACATGAATTTAATCCTATTTGGAAAACGTAATAATATTAATAAACAACGTTTCCCGTTGTCGTAAATTTTATTTATGGACGCGCCGAGGATTCTTATCTGCTAAAATGTGGCTTAAAATATTCTATTGATATATTTTATTAGGCATGTCATTTTTGGAGCATAAAACATATGGTCAATTCCTTTGTTTTTTAATGATGGAATAAATCACGATAAAAAAATCCCCAATAGATATTTTCCACTAAATCTATAAATAAACTGTTTTAATATTTAACTGTCATTGTAGAAATTTATGTTACACTTCGTAATTGAATTAAACATGTTTCGTGTGGTTTTAACTTTTTTCCATAATTACATAATTTTTTTGTTTATATGAAGGCTAACATTATAAGTACCTATCCTAGTCCAAATATGTCTTCAAGACCTATAGTACCTGAAAAAGTAATATATATATTTGGTTCATTATATATTTGAATAAATTTTTATATTACATTTTAACATTTTTGTATTAAATTGTTTTCCTTAGTTTATGGAGAACAGAAAAATGAATGAATGATGAAATTTATATAGCCATTATAACTTGACTTGAACTACTTTACTAATTAATTTTGAACAAAATTTCATTCCCGTTTGGTCGAAAGTGACATTTTCTTTTTTATTATAATTTATGGGATTTTTAAATTCTACAAATAATTGCAAATAAAATCGCTGTACCATGACATAGACCTAAACCCAATAATACGTTGGGCACTTTTTTGTTAGGAAAAAATCTTATGGGTTCGCGTCACCGACATGCTCGTCCTTCTTTTGTTAATAAATTCAGACAAAAGAAAAAAGTTGTTGGTTGGTAACCTCGGTTACTAGATAAACAAACTATGTGTTTGTTGGCGTTTCAAGAGGTACCCGAAAACTAGACCTTAAGAATAAAATCCCGGAACTAGAGGGTGAGTTACAGCTGTACATTGAGAGCATTTTGAAATCACGTAAAATTTTACTAATGCAGGGGTTTTGTTAAAAGCCACCAGCTAAGCCAGAAATGAGTTTGACGCTAATATCTATTACTGTTTTGAAAGTGGAGGGTACATAGAGGAGAATGCCGTCTGAAAGGAATCTCTATATAGAAATATTCGAAATTTTCAGGATCATCTTTATTTCTAATATACTTTCAAGGAAAAAATCAATTTCCCAAATAATCGTTCAAGATCAGTATCTGGTTGTACATATTTTACAATCGAAGGAGGGATGTTTATTAAACAAAAGTAAAACATACTTGTTTTTTATAACGTCAACAAAAGTGTGTAAACTGAAAATTAGCCTTTCCTAACAAATAATAATAGATTTAATGTATTTTTAGAAGTGAAAACTTCTTTAGTCGCGTTGAGTATTTTTTGGTAGGGAAATATTATGCCTTCTCGTCATTGACATGCTCATGATTGACGCACGCTCAGTGTGCTGTGCGCCTTAGATACTTTTTGGATGAGTGAAATCATGCGTTCGCGTCACCGACATGCTTATAGCAGTATGTCTGTAGCTATACAGTTGACGTATAGTGCTGTGTATATCTTATAAGTGAAACTGAATGGATTTAGTGAAAAATTTATTTAATTATGTCCAATAATCGAAAACTCTGTACTACAAAACATAAAACGATAATCGATGCCGCTTTTACGCGATAATTAGGTAAATTTGAATCAAACATTTTCATTTTTTACTTTAGTTACCATAAGCCTATTGCATCTTTTTTAGAACAAAATAAAATAATTGAAAGTACAAAAAGTCTATATATTGTTGAAATTAATGTTAACAATGATGCAAACATTTAAAATAATGTTAAAAATCAAGTACATTGAAATTTAAGTAAATACAAATACTATCCATGAATAATATGATTGTATATTAATTGTTATTTCAATTGAATTGTATTTATATTTTGTCATGATCTTGTACAGCCCGTAATATATTTAAATAATAAAAAAACATATAATCATGCATAACATTGTTGCTCGGAGTGTCAATAGATGTGAAAACCAGATTGATGTTGATAAATTTAATTAAAACATTATGAAATTTCAAATTTTAATAGTAAAAGTTCTAAGTTTTCACTTCTATTGGCAGTCTCTATAACTGCCAACTTTAATTTTTTCCTCATGGCTTGAATTTACTTGTAGAACGTTAACAAAAATTTATTGATTCTAATAAAGTAATAATGGAAAAATTGATGATTATGTTGATAAATAAAATAAACACACAAAAAAGTCCTTTTTTGTCAAGGCCTGATATTTATCAAACACACTTTTCTGTTCTGTTTAATGAACAACCCATTTTTACTTTATTTCTTAAAGGACTTTTTTATGCAAATTATTCAACCAAAATAAATAAAAAAAACTGAAATATTGCAAAGTTTTATTCATAATTTGTTCTTACAAACATAAATATACAAACAGAAATAAATGCAAAATATTAAATAATTTTCAACCATAATTTCTAAGAAGTTCATTCATGTTCAATATATCATTTTGCAACTTGGCTGGATGTGATGAATCAGTTCCTAAATCAAGAGAAATTCTCTTCGTTGGCCTAAAATTTTTCTAAAATTTAGATATTGTCGTTTAGTTAAAGACACACGACAAAAGCAAGCACAAAATTAATTATTTACAATTGTACAACAACATACTTAACTCCATTTAATAATTAAAAAACTTTTAGTAGTCAATCAATCGTTTATTATATAGAAAAAACAAATAAGGCACAGTATGTTATGTGGTATCAGTTTTCCTAACCATAAGTTTTTAGTGCGTTCATTTTAGTAAGCATGCATTTTTTCCAAAGCGGTGGGAATCCCCTGTTTATTCCGAAGTCTATTCCCCGTTTCTTACTCTCGCATCCGTCATATCTTTTTGCGACTTCCTTGATATTGCTAAATTCATTTTTCAAGATCAAATTCTCGCTGCAAATGTCGTACAATAAAAAAATAATATGTAAAGTAATTTTTGACAAGGACAATAAGCGAAGCACTTTATCATGTAATAATGAGGTAATTAATTATGACTTTTTATTGTTAATAAAGCGAGAATAATAAATACGTCCAGATGTGTTTCGTGTGATTATACGAGATATAAATGATATGCATTTTTGTGGGATTTTTTCTAGTATGGATATGTGTTATATGTGTATATCAAATTCTGTTTCAACATGTACTTTTTTTTAAAAATTAACGATTTTTATTAACAATGTTTACAATGGTAACAAAACAGAACTGAATTGTCATTGGGTGACTTGTAAGAATATCAGCACATACAACTCAACATTTTTACTTAACATCGAAGTGAGATGAACCAAACGGTATTTGCTTAGCGATCCCATTTCACATGAAAATAATAAGGCAAATGCAATACGAGTTCTCGGACGGAACTAAATGAGTTAGGGACTGAGTGATAAAATCTCGTAATTCCACGAAATTAGCACCTTATTTCGTCGTTTTACTGGTGGTACGTAAGTCGAAACTGCTGGGCCCCAGGCGCACATTTCGAGTCACCCCGAATTTGGTTTATTGTGTTAGGCCAAACAGGTAAAATATGTAACAGTAGGCTTAATTGATTATGTTCCAGGCCCGTAGTCATGATTATATTATTATATTATTTAATACAAGTTATGGAAATGTCAAAAGGGTGGTCGGGACCGTTCAGAAACTGAAACTTCAGGCGTGTGAAAATAGTTAATATAAATTTTTATAATTTCTAGCTGGCACGATCGCCTAAATCTTGTTTTTAAATTATGTATATAAATAAACCAAATACCAAGACTAATATTATATCTCACTATTCTGAAAATAAATTTTGACTATCTATTTAAAGTTTTGTCTAGGTAAAGGTATATTTGTTTTTATATGTTACAGAGATGACTTATTTATGTAATTATTACTAATAGCAGTCAATAAAAAAATTAATACATTCAATAAAATCAATTTTTTAGAGATTAGCATTGGCTGTGTTATATATATATATATATATATATATATATATATATATATATATTAGATTATATTTAATTTTAATATATATTATAACCACTTTAATTTAAAAATGTCGAATTTTTAGTTTAATACGCTGTCTTGATCTAAAGTATCGAACACCCTATAGATATCTATTTTATTACAAATAAGACTTCAAGACCTGTAGTACCTGAAAAAGTAATTCACGTATTTGGTTCATGATATATTTTAATAAATTTTTATATTACATTTTTGTAGTAAAGTGTAGTGAAGTGACATTTTCTTTGTTATTTTCAATAAAGCAACATGTATTTTATGAGATTTTTAAATTCTACATGTAATTGCAAATAAAATGGCTATACCATGACATAGTCCCAACCCAATAATTTTAGAGTTATTAATTTTTTTTCCAAATTTTTTGAAAGGTTGATGGAAACTAAAATACATGTAAAACCACCGATTTTGATGCTGGATATTTAATTTTTGGCATATACGTTAACTAACTGTCATATGTGCGTTTTAAAACATTAATAAATTAATATTATAAAACAGCATAAGTAACTAGTTTCATAATTAGATTAATTCTTAGTGCTAACAAGAAGCACAGTTCAATATTTTTTGTTATAGACTGCTATAAAAAGATTTTCATTTCTTCCCCATCTTTTAGTTAGTTTGATGATATAATTTCATTAGAAAAATGTGATTAATTATATGACTGTTTTACTAATACATAATATTTTTATAAAATTTGAAGGATAAAAACTTCATAAAAAGTGACTAAGGAGAAAACTCAGTTTGTTAGTGATTGGGATTGGCTGACATTATGTTGTATTAAATTATATTTAATTTTAATATATATTATATTATATAACTTCTTGTGTAATTTTTGTAATTTGTTTATTTTTTATTAAAAAATTTAAAAAAGAACAATTTTAGTTTAATACATTTTCTTGACCTAAAATATTAACACCATAAATATCTGTTTTATTACAAATAATATATATAGGTTTTAAGTTGAAATAGAACAAAAATACTTTTGTTTTTTATTTATTTTTTTTATTAATATTCTGTGGGTCCCTCTTTCACTGTTTTTAATTACTGTATACATTTTTCTAAGAAGAAAAGTGAATGGTTATTAGATCCCATCTTTTTTCAGGGTAACTCTTAGGCCTACCTTTGATTTTATATTGTATCCTCTGTGTTTTCCTTCTTGAGTAACCCCACAAATGCCCAATTGCGTTGAGATCTGGCGATTGGAGAGACTATTCTAAATTAACTTAATTTGTTTCTCTTGGTAACAGTTGATACGTGATACCAAGCCTTGTAATTTTACATTCTTCAGGTTTGTTACAATAAGTTTTTTTTAAATTGGTTTCCGGTATTGTTAGTTAGTTTAGTTGAGATTATATAATTTCATTAAAAAAGTGTGATTAATTATATCACTGCTTTCCTAATACACAATATTTTTATAAAATTTGAAGGATAAAAACGTCATAAAAAGTGCCAAAGGTGAAAATTCAATTTGTTAGTGATTGGGATTGGCTGACATTATGTTGTATTAAATTATATTTAATTTTAATTTATATTATATTATAACCTCTTGTGTAATTTTTATAATTTTTTTATTTTTTATTAAAAAATTTAGAAAAGACCAATTTTTAATTTAATACATTGTTTTGACATAAAATATTAACACCAGAAGTATCAGTTTTATTACAAATAATATCTGTAGGTTTTGAGTTGAAATAGAACGAAAAATACGATTTTATGTTGTATCCTCTATGTTTGCCTTCTTAAGTAACACCACAGATGCCCAATTGGGTTGAGATCTGGCGATTGGAGAGGCTATTTTAAATTAACTTAATTTATTTCTCCTAGTAACAGTTGATACGTGATACCAAGCCTTGTAATTTTACATTCTTCAGATTTATTACAATAAGTTTTTTTAAAAAAGGAGTGTAAATTGGTTTCCAGTACTGTTTTTTTCATGAGTCATCCACAAATGTCTAATTTACTTCTTTATTCAAGATAGATACAACAGAATCAGGAAATTATACAATAATTATACAATATAAAAGTTAATTATAAATTTATGGATATTATAATTCCAAATTTAAAACAAATCATTATATATAATGTTTGCCAATTTTATTTAGTGAAATACCTATCCTGTCACTAAATCTGTTCTAAATAAGATTTGTATATTGCTTTTAGAAAGTCATGATTTCTTTTATACGGCTTCTCCCAACAGTTGTGACTCTTATTGGTCCAGCAACTTTAAGAAACAAAGAAGAAGCTAGATCAAAACAACTTTCCCAGGATTTTAATTTTTTAATTAAATTTTATTTATATATTTACAGATGTTAATGTTAAAAAAATGTTTATCTTATTATTGAAAATTTTGGCAATGAATATTTCTAAAAATCCATAAATATGATTAACAAAATTGTAATAATAATGTTAACACCAACAAAGACAAATTACTTAAAATTAAATTAAAATTGATTTGCTTCGTGCCAATAGTTTTATTTTAGTTAAAAGCACACTTAAAAACAAACTTTACGAGACATGCACATCACTGTTGCAAGTGGAAGCGCCGTTAGGCTCTCCAAATATTTACGGTCCGGCAAATTTGTGTGCATTAACTCAATCTGCGCGAAATATGAACAATTTATTGTACAACCACGAAAACCGTTCGACTTAATTATGTAGGTAGTAAACGACTTGTTAAAATACATTTATTGACCATAAAACGAAAGAATTTTTGGCATGCCAAATCCCAGATGTACGGGCGCGCTTATGCAACTTGATTTAAGAGTTCCTGCCGAATGAACCGGGGCATAAACGTCGTACGAAAATCGCACACGCAAAGCAACAATGGTATCAGGTGCCCACTCGAACATTCTAATCCGTTTATCGTTTTTTCACCGTTTCCTAACGTTGATTTTTTAATCCGCCATTCCGGCAATGTATTTATTTTCAATTTGCGGGACAAGTCGGGCTTAGGAAAACTCGTTTCATAAGGTATTATATTACATTTGTCGGTGGTTTTTAGGACATTGTGAAAGTGTGCTTTAAAACGGAATCAATTTTCCACGTCGCGGATGCAATTTCGTATGTTCCAAAGGGGTTTTTACACGTCGGCGCTCTTTGATTCGATATCGTGAATATGCACACGTATTTCCAATTGGATCGTCGCATTCGTAAATAAAAAATTATACGTTTAGTTTCGACAAGATGGTTATTAATACACACGCACAGTTACATAAGGCGTTAGGGACTCATTACACGAATGGAATCTTAAATTAAATTCGCCGTTATTGTGGATTATAAATAAACTAGACGATCATGCCAGATTTTATTAATATCCCACCCACTTACTAATAATATGAATAGTGTAATATTTATGGGTTTATTAATATATAATTTGTGATTTACAACAATTGTCTCTGGTATTACTTACAATAATATAGACAAATTGTGTCACTGTTGTCAGAATATGTTAAAACAATAATGATAAATTATTTAAGATTAAATAATAATTTATGTGATGGTTTTATTATGAATAATAATAATAATAATAATAGTAAAAATATTTTTTATAAATTGATGTAAATTACATTGTTATTATTTCAATAAATAAATCAGGCAAGTTATTTTGTCTTATGAAAATTAAATTTTCTGATATAATTATTTCCTAAATAATCATTATTTTTTTTTTAAATCCTTGAAATAAATATTTGTAAAACATGTATATTATCAAAAGTAAATATTGTGACATGTTTATTTTATTTGAACTATTTATTGGTTAAATATTTGGTACTTATTAATTTGATTAAATTGATGAAATAATATATAGTCAAAAGCTAATAACAATTGTTTTCATTGTTGTCTGAATCTTTTTAAACCATAAATAATAATTTAAACAGTTATAACCATATATAATAAGATTAAAAAATAATTTATACAATGATATTATTATAGATAAATAATAGAATGATTTACGCCTTATTAATAAGTATATCGAAATTATATATAACAATTCTTATTATAACAATAAATAAATCAGATAAGTTACTATGCCTTTCAATTATAATTTTATGAAAATTAATTTTTCTGATATATTTATTTCCTAAATAATCATTATTTTTATTTAAATTGCTTGAAATAATTTTTTGTAAAACATGTGTATTTTCAAAAATAAATAATGACATGTTTATTTTATTTTAACTATTTTTTTTTTGACTAAATATTAGAAATTAGTAAAATAATATATAATCAAAAGCTAATAACAATTTTTTTAATTGTTTTCTTTATCTCTTTAAATCAGACATAATAATTTAAATAGTTGTAACCACATAAAACAAGATAAAAAAATAATTTATACAATAATATTATTAAAGATAAATAATAGAATGATTTATACCTTTTTAATATAGAAATATTTGTAAAAAACATATTTTCAAAAGAAAATACTGTGACACATTTATTTTATGTTTAATGTGTAATACTTATTAGAAATTGATAAAATAATAGTCAAAAGCTAATAACAATTTTTTTCATTATTGCCTGTATTTTTTTAAACTATATATAATAATTTAAATAGTTGTAACCACAAACAAGATTAAAAAAATAATTTATACGATGATATTATTATAAATAAATAATAAATAATTTAATAAAACTAGTCAAATTGCAATATTATTATTGAACTATATTTTGGTTGAATATTTGGTACTCATCAGAAATTGATAATATAATGTATAGTCAAAAGCCAATAATAATTTTTTTCATTGTTTTCTGTATCTTTTTAAACTGTAAATAATAATTTAAATAGAATGATTACTTACTTAGTATTTTTTAATAAATTTATTCATCTGACATTGTTAATATGACAATAAATAAATCAGATGCCCTTCAATTATAATTTTATTAAAATAGTATTTTCTCATATAATTATTATTTTTATTTGAAATCCTTGAAATAAATATATGTAAAACACGTATATTTTTAAAAGAAAATACTGTGACACATTTATTTTATTTGAACTATTTTTTTGGTTAAATATTTGAAATTGATAAAATAATATATAATCAAAAGCTAATAATACTTTTTTTCAGTGTTGTATGCAAATTATAATTCAAATAGTAAATATTTATGACAAAATAATTTATACAGTAGTTTTATTATAAATAATTATTTCTTTTCAATAAATTAATGTAAATTACATAAAACAATACATAAATATATATATATTTTTTTTTTTTTAAAATAAATTTTCTGATGTATTTATTTCCTAAATAAATTCATCATTTATTTAAAATTGTTAAAATAAATATTTATAAAATAATAAAATCTTCAAAAGTAATTATTGTGTGTTATTTGAACATTTTTATTTAAATATTTGGTACTAACTTAAAAATAATCAAAAATTTATTAAATATATTATAATATATTTTTCTCGTTTTGTCAATATTTTATATTTTTTGTTTTAAATAGAACATATCTTTATCATAAATGCCAAATAATTTTAATTTCATATGTAACCCCTTTTAAATCTTTTATGACTGTCGTATTACGATAAATTATAACTGACAGCCTTGTTCGATATGATTTATTTATGGTGTGAGAATGAACTTTTGCATTTTTGATGTTTTCGTATTCTGGTTTAAAATTTATGACACGAGATTTATGAACCCATTTTACGTCCGCAGATAAAGATCTCGATTACTCGTCTATCAAGATAATCAAAATGATCTGACATAGTATTAAGCGATTTTGACAAATATTGATCTAACTGTAGTGAAACTCTCGGGAGGCAATCGTAGAGTACACACTTGGCAATAGTTTGAGACAAACTAGTAGAAAATTTAACATCCTCTTGGCAGAAGTTCATTAACCACTACGCTACTCTCTGAAATATTCACGTATACAAACACCAATAGGCTGACGGAAATGGTTGCCTCGACGCCACTAAAGGCACTCTTCGAAATTAGACAACGTCCTGCGAAAATACCTGTTGCAAACTCATCTCCCGACGCAGTAACGGATATGAATCTGCAAAGTCGCGGCTCAGTTAATGTAACTTTCAGTAGTCACAATCGATTAGCGTCGAGAATTGGCACACATTTGTGACGTTTGTTGTACCGGAAGCGTATCTTGATGCAGATAAACAGCCTTTACCCTAATCGATGGGAAACGATTGAAGTCCTCACGTCCCATTAGACGTGCATCCTGCATTCGGTGGCAAATTGCACGCCTCCAAAATCAACATTCTCGAGGCGTATTACGTCGAAAACAAAAACACATACGTACCTAATTATTGACAAAGACAGACGGCACTCGGGTGTTTTGTACAGCGTTGTGCGGAACACGGATTAAACTTGCACGTAAGAGATATTGCGTTTTTATTTGTCCACATTCGTAAACACGACAAGAGATAAAAGGTTATACGAATTAGGAGAAAAATACGCAAATCGACGTATTATCATTTTAATGCGGTACTTACTTTTCCAAATCGTCGGCGTTAAGGGCTTGTCGCAGTCTGGCTATGGTTTGGAGTAGGTATTCTGAATTGGCGCCTTCCATTTGCATTGGAGAGTAGTAACCAGGATAACTGAAATATACGTGAGATGTCTTGTAAGTACTTGCTCAGCTTTCAAATGATATAATCATTACACAATACAATAACTCTTTAAAATTATTACAGTTTATTTTTTCTTTTTTTAACTCAACACTATTATGAGTTTAAAATCTGGTGAATGCGCCAGTTAACTGTCATGTGTAATATTTATTTTAGATATGAAGTTACCAGCACTTTTATTTTATTACTATTTTATAACTGTTTATAAAAATGAGCACAAATTGGCATACTTTCTAAATCTTAATCACTGATTACTTTAATTAATAATTCTTTCATTGACTATCAATGGAATTCAACTAATTAATCAGTCATTTTTACTGATTAATAAGTATTATTACACTGATGAATCTATAAGTTAAACGTAGTGATTAGTCCATTGATGTATAAGTATTCGTATAACTTCACTTTGTAGTCAACAACTTTTGTAATCAGTACAATTTCATAGATGAAATAGTCAAATTTTCCTGATAAACTCAGTTCCATTGATTAATTAATAATTTTCACAGATGAATCATTAAATTCATCAGATTAATTTTTAATATCAACGTATTAATTAATATAACTCTACTTTGAAGTCATTACAATTTCATTGATAAATAAGTCAATTTTAATAATAACCTTTTAAAATTATTACAATTTATTTTTTCTTTTCTTAATTCAACTATATTATGAGTTTAAAATCTGATGAATGTGTCAGTTAACTGTTATGAGTATTTATTTTAAGTTATCAGCACTGTTATTTTATTATTATTTTTTAACAGATTATAAAAATAAGTAAAAATTAGCGTATTTTCTAAATCTGTATCACTGATTACTTTAATTATAATTCATCCATTGACAATCAATGGAATTCAATAATTAATTAGTTCATTTTTATTGATTAATCAGTCTTATTACACTGACGAACCAGTATAATTTCATAGATGAAACAATTAAATTTTCCTCATAAAATCGCTTCCATTTATTAATTAGTAATTTTCACAGATGAATTATTAATTTCATCTGATTAATCTGTAAGAAGAACTTGTTAATTAAAATAACTCTACTTTGAAGTTAGTACAATTTCTCATAATTGTTCAGTAGGTTTCTTTGATTAATTTTTAATTTCCATGATGGAGATTAATTAGTATAACTCCATTCCTGTAAACATTTCACTGAATTTCACTGAAGAAACAGTTAAATTTTCCATTAATCAGTTATTTTCATAGATGAATCATTAAATTCCTCTAATTAATCTGTAAGTCGAACTTAATGATTAGTATAACTTTACTTTGTAATCAGTACAATTTCACTGAAAAATCGGCCAAATTGTTCAGTTTGTTCCTTTGCTTAATTTATAAATTTCATAAATGCATTAGTAAGTCAATTCTATTGATTAATGAGTAAGTTCCACAGATTAATTAGTATAATTTCACTTTGTAATCAACAACTTCGTTGATAAATCTGTTCAATTTTCCTGATTAATTGAGCTCCTCTGATTAATCAGTAAAATCCATAGATGAATCATTAGATTCGTCTGATTAATCTGTAAGTTCAACTTATTGATTAGCCTAACTTTAGTTTGTAATTTTTTACTAACTTTCTTTGATAAATTTTTAATTTCCATGAATGTATTAATAAGTTCCACTGACTGATAAATTTAATTTTACTGATTAATCAGTAAGTTCCACCGATTAATTAGTATAATTCCACTACGTAAACAGGACAAGAAAGTTAAATATTCTTAATTAATTAAATTCCACTGATTGATCAGTAATTTCCAGTGATGAATTATTAAATTCCTCTGATTAAACTGTAAGTTTAACTTAATGATTAGTATAACTTTGTAATCAGTATAATTTCATTAAAAAATCGGTCAAATTCTTCCAATTGTTCAGTTTCTTCCTTTGATTAATTTGTAATTTTCGTAGTCCACTGAGCACAATTCTACTGATTAATTAGAAAGTTTCCACGATTAATTAGTAAAACTCCATCTTGTAAACAGGACAATTTCACTGAATAAACAGTCAAATTTTCCTGATTAACTGAATTCTACTAATTAATCAGTAATTTCCACAAATGAATCATTAAATTCCTCTGTATTAATCTGTATGTCCACTGATTTATGTTATAAGTATAATTCTATTATTTATTATAAAGTTTCACCGGTTTCTTAGTATAACTTAACTTTTTAATCAACAACTCTACTAATTAATCAGTCCAATTTTTCTGATTAATTGTGCTTTATTGATTACTCAGTAATTTTCATATATGAATCATTAAATTCCTCTGATTAATCAGTAAGATCAACTTATTGATTAGTATAATTTTATAATCTGTATAATTTTTCTGATGAGTCGGTCAAATTCTCCTGATTGTTCAGTATTTTTCTTTAACTATTCAGTAAGTCCAATAGATGAATTAGTAAATTTCAACAATCAACAAATTAGTTCCACTAATTAATTAGGGAATTAAATCCACATTGTGGTCACTACAATTTTACTAATGAAACAGTATAATATTCCTTATTAATTGAATTTAACTAATCAGTTATTTCAATAAATGATCATTAAATTCCTTCGATTATTAAGTAGCACAATTTCGCTGATTAGTCGATTAAATTATCCTGATTAATCAATAATTTTTATAAATGAATTCCATTGATTTCCATGGAATTATCAATAAATTGATGACTCCGCCATATTCTATTGATTAATAAGTAAAATATTTTATGATTCACATTTACAGGGTGACATTTAATCATAGCTTTTTAAAAAGTTTGAAAAACTGCTCCACGAAATTGTTCAAGGAACATCATATTTTATTTGTATAAAAATATAAAATCATGACCAGAATCGGAATATATAATAAGTCTGATAATTATATTTTACCCATTTAATACATGTTAATTTAAAAACCAATATCATGTATCGGTTGCTGTCAGTTTACAACATTTACTAAGTAGGAACAGGAGCAGTGGGTGGCCAAACAAGTCCGCAAGTTGCGGTTACCGTAATCCACCGTAACGAGACGCGCGTACTCCAAAGGCCCTCGACTCGGCCGCAACGACGGTTCAGCAATAATTAAGATATCGATTCGACGGGCCACTTTGGCGGCCGCGACGAAACTGAATTAAAGGATCAGTGAATTGAGGTATGCCGGTGTGTTTCCAGTTAATCTTACGGCTCGTACCGCCGGCGACATTTTCCAAGTCGCCTCCATACAGGAAACTTGACAACTTGCCTTTAAACGGATCCCTTATTGAAAAAGTTTAACGATCTTTTTTAATGAGGGTAATTTTGTTTTAACGACCGACAAAATGTTAAATAATTATTCGGGGCTTTGGCAATTATGATGCAGTTGATTGAGTTCATTTTGTTCGGCGATGCTGCAACACCCAAGCATTGGTAATCTGGCCTCATAAATATGTCAAAATAACGCAATTTAATTTGCTATCATAACAGATAATAATAATATCAGAAACATAGTAGTCATTGAAGTTGATACTACTACCTGGCCGGGTGTGGAGCTGCGTACGTCGTCGTCACTTGCAACAGAACTATTCCAATTACCAACAAAACAAAGATGGATGCTGCATTGTTGACCGTTGATGGCTTCATCTTCCTGCAACAAATATTTTAAATTAGTTTATTTTTTGACCTTGTTTATTTTACATTGTTTTTATGTTGGAAAATTGTGTGTATAAAGCGATACATTTAATCTACATACGAATATTCCATTTTGGTCCTCGGGGGAAATTACAAAATTTTCCCTTCAACTACGATTTAGATGATGTGATAGATTAAATCTCGTTGTTCTTTGTATGGGAGGTAAATTAAATAATATCGAAAACAATTTCATGCAATAAGGGCGCATTCACCATAATTTTAAACAATTACAGTAGTGGTCATGAATATATTACCTTGTTTAAAAAATTTTGAGCTCTAATATTTGAATTGGATTTCATTATATTTTATTTTTCTGTTATTGCTATGCCAACTTTACTACTAGTCAATTTAATTTTATTGTTATAATTATATATTATTATATATAGTATTTCAATGATCTGTCTTTATTAAGTCGATTACTGAAAGGGGTCTTTTACTTATTATAATTATTTAATAATAGATCGTAGTCAAACTGTATTATCGATCAACAGATAATTCGAATGACAAAAAGTAATCTATTGATATCGTTAACTCAAGGCAAATTATTAAAGCCAACCTGAAGAAAATGGGACTTAATAAAATGTAGTTCAAGATCTGTCAGAGGAAGGCTTCTACAAATAAAGTGAAGGCCCGATTTCGATTTGCTCAGTATCACATCCACTGGACCAAAGAACTGTGCCAATTGGTAGTATTTATTAAGGAGTCTACATTTTATTTATATAAAAATGGTGGTTTAGTATATGTTAGATGTGCTTCAGGGATAAAACTACATAAAACGTTTGTTTTACTCACTGTGAAACAGGGTGGTGGTTCAATTATGTCATAGGAAATAAACATCACTAAGAAATTTAACCAGGGACAACTTAAAATTTATGTTATAAAATAAATAAGAAATTCTGTTCTCACATATAAAAGGAAAAGTACACCATTTTTGAGGCATACTTATTTTCAGGTCATCTAGATGACTTTGATCCAAAGGATTCCATAATTCTGGAAAAAACTGACCAGACTGGCTGGTAGGGTAGGTTCAATTATGATATAGAAAATAAATATCGCTAAGAAATTTAACCAGGGACAACTTAAAATTTATTTTACAAAATAAATAAGAAATTCTGTTCCCACATATAAAACGAAAAATACACCATTTTTGAGACATACTTCTTTTCAGGTCATCCAGATGATTTTGATCCGAAGGATTCCATAATTGTGTAAGAAATTTTGTTAATTCTCTGAGTGTACCAGTCTGGCTAGTAGGGTAGGTTCAATTATGTCATAGGAAATAAATATCACTAATAAATTTAACCAGGAACAACTTAAAATTTATTTTACAAAATAAATAAGAAATTCTGTTCCCACATATAAAAGGAAAAATACACCATTTTTGAGGCATACTTCTTTTCAGGTCATCCAGATGATTTTGATCCAAAGGATTCCATAATTGTGTAAGAAATTGTCTTAATTCTCTGAGTGTACCAGACGGGGTGATAGGGTAGGTTCAATTATGTTATAGGGAATAAATATCACTAAGAAATTTAACCAGACAACTTACAATTTATTTTACAAAATAAATAAGAAATTCTGTTCCCACATATAAAAGGAAAAATATACCATTTTTGAGGTACACTTCTTTACAGGTCATCCAGATGATTTTGACCCAAAGGATTCCATAATTCTGGAAAAAATTGTCTTAATTCTCTGAGTGTACTAGACTAACTGGTAGGGTAAGTTCAATTATGTTATAGGAAATAAATATCACTAAGAAATTTAACCAGGGACAATTTAAAATTTATTTTACAAAATAAATAAGAAATTCTGTTCCCACATATAAAAAGAAAAATACACCATTTTTGAGACATACTTCTTTTCATGTTATCCAGATGATTTTGATCCAAAAGATTCGATAATTCTGGAAGAAATTGTCTTAATTCTCTGAGTGAACCAGGCTGGCTGGTAGGGTAGATTCAATTATGTTATAGGAAATAAATATCACTAAGAAATTTAACCAGGGACAACTTAAAATTTATTTTACAAAATAAATAAGAAATTCTGTTCCCATATATAAAAGGAAAAATACACCATTTTTGAGACATACTTCTTTTCAGGTCATCTAGATGATTTTGATCCAAAGGATTCCATAATTCTGGAAGAAATTATTTTAATTTTCTGAGTGTACCAGACTGTCTGGTAAGGGTAGACGTTTAATTTAGAATATTATCGATAATGTCTGTTGCATAAATTTCACTGGTCATATTACGGTCGCAGATGTAGACCTCCTTTCTACATCATAGAACAATACCACCCTATACCATTATGGATTTTTTTTTTTGACTTAGAAGTCTCTAGACTCGTACTGACCTGTCACTAAATACTCCAAATCGTCTTTCATCTGTAAATATCCCAGTTACAGAATTAAAATCAAACTGAATGTTTAAATATCAACTGAAACCCATGATGCGATTTTTTTTTTGTTTTACTACTTTAATTTTTACGTTTTTATTCACAAATAATCAACGTATACAGAGATTATTAAAATGTATTTGGAATGTTCATTCGGAAATTCGTCGTAGATTCGTAGAAGAAGGTTCTTTTTAATTCAGAAAAATAAATATAACATTAGATTAACAATAAAATAATTTCTAGAATGGACTATATAACAATATTAATAATTTAATATTGTTTTAATAGTTCATATGAAGTTAATATTTTAAATAGTTGCTATAATGATGACCACTACTGCAAGTTGTGGTGCATCCACCATAATTTTAAAAAGCAAACAGTAAAGTTGTGGTTGAACCACGCAAACATATTCCTTGAATGTGTGTTCAGTTTAATTCCAATATTGACTTAAAAAACAATCATTCGAGTATGCACACGAACAAACAGGATTATAATTGATTCAAACTGATATCTGAGTGCCCGTAAAATATCAGGAATTAAACCATCCAGAAATGGGGAAATCTCTGTTTGGCGAGACACCTACATTCACGAAGAATGCGCCTGTTTGCTTAGGAAACAATCGGGCATTACAAGAGGCCTGAAGTCGAGAACCAAGACCCAAGTTTAAATCTTATTTGCGTAAAATATTTAACCCGGTCGTAATTCATACTTATTATGTAAAGTACGTGTTCCATTATGAGGTTGCGGATTTCAACAAGTAAAACAAGCTTCTGCCTCGTCGGGATTACCACCGTTTCTTTTGCATTTACTTTTGAAAATCGGTCTTCGACTTAACTGATTAATTAAATTGAGGACCTCTGTAATCTCTGTATTAATGTGAGAATTCCTATTTTTTGTAATTTTAATAACGCCAAGTACTCCATTGTGTGTTTCACAATGGAAATTACACGCTATGCCAAAATTTGTATAATACTTTGTAAAAGGAATATCAAAGGATCGCATATTTAATTAAGACTTCCGTTAATTGTGCAACTCAAAGCACATTTGTGTTTTTATTTTAATTTAACTTGATGTTTACATTAGAATAATTAAATCTCAGCTTTGACAATAAACAGACACATCAGAGGTACGGAATTAATTGATCCTTGAAGTGCATCAAACTAATATTATTGTGCAATCTCACAATGGGACGCGTCACATGTGCAGTTGAATTAATCCACGTAAAACAAATTTAAATTTTCATCGAATTTTTTCCTAATTTCGAATGCGTTTAGTCAGATGCACGGAGGTAAAATTAATAATCGCCGTTTTTATCTACACGAGCAGTTCAGATGTATTCCGACAAAGTGTGCAAACATACAAACGGGCGATAAAAATAAAATTAATTCGAATGAATTTTTAATTTAATTTTTGTTCAGCTTCTGTTTGTTGCGACGATATTTATTTGGGGCATTTTGTCCTGCGGAAAAATAACCATTTTAAACATATGTTTGTGTATGTGTGTGTAATATGTGAGATGGAAAATAGTTTTTTCTGCATAGTTTGCATGTGAATCTGGACAACGTTGCAAAATATTACTGTTTGTCTTCAGTGTGGACTATTTAAGATGGTTTTTTATATATGATTCCATTTTAATGAATAATGTGTGTCTAACAATGCTATTTTTTTCTTACACTGTGTATAAAACATTTTTTTTTGAGTTAAAAAATCATCTTAATTCGTTGTGTCAAAAGTGATAATGAATATGTTAAAGATAAATAACATCAAAGTAAAACTTGATGTTACATATCTTCTATGATACAATGAAGAAATTGAGAAATATCTCGTGGAAAAACTTCGTGTAACCTATGAAATACGCCTTTCATCAAATTGTCATGAATCAATCATTAGAAAGAGGCTCAAGCTTCAAAATCTTATTAACAATTCTTTAAATTGATTACAAGTTTTGCCGGTCTGGAAAATGAATTGAAGCTGGTAAACTTATACTTAAAAAAGTTTTAAATGAAGATTTTGATGATAAGCTACTATATTCTCCAAAATGTTAAAAGGGAACTTCTTTCAGTCCCTCCATATGCACTGTACATTCCTTGAAATAAATGATTTGAATCTCCTTGATTAAATTGGTTCGAAACTATTTTCAATATGTTTTATTTCGAGTAAGAATATTATTTGAAAATTTGCAGCTCTTGAATATTTCTCTACATCCAGGCTTTGTACAGACGTTAGAATCACTGTAAGTCTGTCTATCATCAAAAGAAGGTTGCTTGGATCTGGTCTTAGAGCCAGAAGACGTTTCCGACACTCTTTGTTAAGCAGGGAGCTGCCAAAGAGATAGATTTTTGTATAATTTATGCAAGAGATTACATTGTTTATTAAACCTTATTGGTGTTCTGATTTTTGAAACTTTGTACTACAAACTAATGAATTAATCAGTACCTTAATTTGTCAAATATTTTCCACATTTATTTTTTTATGTTTAGGTTAGTTTAGTTGTTCAAACAACATATTAATATTATTAACTTTGATACAAACAAATATAGAATATTTGTACGGAATTTGAAGGCTGAAAACTTCGTTGGAAAACTTTATTTTTCTCATTTTAGGCACCACCATATACACTATGCATCTCTTGAAGTAGATGAATTGAATCTCCCAGATATAATTGATTTAAAACTATTTTCAATATGTTTTATTTTGAGCAATAATATTATTTGAATATTTGCAGTTTTTGAATATTTCTCTACATCTAGGCTTTGTACAGACGTTAGAATCACTGTAAGTCTGTCTACCATCAAAAGAAGGTTGCTTGGAGCTGGTCTTAGAGCCAGAAGACGTTTCCGACACTCTCTGTTAAGCAGGGAGCTGTCAAAGAGGTAAACTTTTGTATAATTTACGCAAGACAATACATTGTTTATTAAAACTTATAGGTATTCTGATTTTTGAAACATTGTACTGCAAACTAATTAATTAATCAGTACCTTAGTTTGTCAAATATTTTCCACATTTATTTTTTCATGTTTAAATTAGTTTAGTTGTTCAAACAATATATTAATATTATTAATTTTGGAACACACACATATACAATATTTATACGGAATTTGAAGGATGGAAAACTCTCATTTTAAATGGGTTATTAAATTTGTAAAATTTAAATGATCAGGAAACGAAGATCAGAGAAGGTGCCAAAGGGGAAAAGTTGTCAGAACAAACACACTGAGCTAATACTTTTTGATATCTACACATCAAATAATTCTTCTACCAGTATTAAACTGGCGAAGCTGGAGGTGTGCCCGTTAGGCTAATAGCATGAAATGTTTCGGAAAATGCAAATATCTTTGTGTTTATGTAACAAATAAAGCTGCGTTTCGTTGGTTTTCTTTGTTTGAGGTAAATTTGATGACACTGTTGCAATTAAGCTCGTTTAACTGAAGTAATTTTATTCATTTGTCTCGTTCCACAATTTGAGGACGATATTTTAATATAATTATGTCATGCGATTCCAATTTTGCAGATTAAACAGGAAACTCGACAAGTTGATGATTTAAAATTGCTCGCGTTTATTTAAATTTGAAGTCGACTTGTAAATTATGAAAACGGCGGGACCCTTTTGTTTTTCGGGGGGTGATCCTGAAAAGTGATTTAAATACGCTCATAAAGAATTTCAATTAAAATTTTTTACAACATCTCTTATTTGCCCGTCACCTCCCGAGATACTTGCACTTAAATAAAAAAATGCATCAAATATTTACAGTCAACGGGACAAATTAAAAACACCGTGAGACATTTACAAAAAAAAAAAAGTAATGAGAAAACTTCGTCGGATGTTTAGCATAAATATTGCGTCTGGCACTGGGCATCAAATTTAAATTATTGAATCGTTGATACAAAGTTGTTGGCTGAAAAAAGTGATAATTTAATAGCCCCTAATTGAATATCGACGCTGGAAGCCACACTAAGATAGTTAAAGGGTGTCTAGAAAACTGTTAAAAGTAGCTACGCGAACATTTCCTTTCGCCACCCTGAGGGAGGCACACTTCGGCGTGTGCAATAAACTTCCTCGCACTTCCTATTTATTTCCTCCCGAAGGATGGACGTGACCACCTCATTTCGAAGTAACACACATTTAATTATCTGAAATACAGCCCCGACATTTTTCTTCGGATCAAATCCAGATTTTATTACTAAAATCCTTAATAATCGAAATGGTTGGCAAAAAAGGTGGTGGCATTTTTATACATGAAAGCCTTTTGTGCAAACCGACCGCAAAGCACGTAAAATAGTTCGAGTTAATTTGCATACTGTTCAGTTTTTTTTTGTAGGCGTGGAAGTTAAATATTTTTAAACGTGGGCAGACGAATTGTCAATTTCTATTTGCATACGTCAGTCAAAATATGCGTACCATAAACTGCAACCGTAAAAACGTCCTGGTTATTCGCCAAGCACTAAATAGATGAAATGATGCGAGTGCGAGTGTGGGTTTCTTTAACACCGCATTTACAAGCAGATAAAAACTTGTCCACCCGTATAAATATTTTTTTTTTGTCAATAAAATTTCGTCTTTACATGTTTATAGGGAAATACAGTAATATGCCCTATAACATTTTTATGGTATTCGGTGGAAATATACACGAACATTTTGTTTACTTTGTTTTTGCAGTCGTCCTGATACTTTGTACCATGTGGATTTGTTGTGTGTTTCATCTCTTTGATAATCAAATTTAGCATGTGAAAGGAATCAGAAGTAAATGCATCCTGCGGGCATTCCTGATTTGGTGGAAACAGCAGTTTGATAAGAGGAACGGAACGTTTGTTAATTAAAATAATTGAAAATGTACAGTTTAAATGTGCATTACATGTTCTAAATTTGAGAATCATAAGTACACGTGAAATTATGGTGAATTAAATACTTGTAACAATTGTTGCTGGATAATTTTTGAGTGCATTTTTTATATTTAGAATGCCATAAAGATCATCAAAACTAAATATTTATTTTCAATACAATTGGTTAAAGTTTATTTGGGCAGTTAATCTCATCGAAGATTCTAACAGAAATCAGTCATCATTTTTCTTATTCTTATTCTTATACAGGTACTTTTCGTTTAAATAATACGAGCACAACTTTAAGAGATTCTCTTCAAAATCTATCTCTTGGTACTTACGAAATGTGAAGTACAACATTTATCTTATACTCTCAAATGAACTCCGAAATTTTCTAGATAAGTCTTTGTATTTGTATAATTTAGACAGCCACATCTTTTAGATATTACGGTTTTAGTTCAGTGTTTTACTATTAAACATCAGAAATATGTATAAGATAATAACTTCCTAAGAAAACTCAACAACATAATGAGTCCGGTGAGGCAGAGGTGGACAGAATATCATATGGATCTAGGGGAGATTAATCATTCATTAGTTCTGTGGAATCATGGACAGCTCCAGTTATATCTGCCTAATTGGATTTCAGTTTTTGTTATTAAATTTGTATTATAACCTTTAAAAATATTTTTATTTCTTTACATACCTATTATCTTAAGTGGTGATGAACAAAATTTGATCATAATTATAAGATCACCGCTTTAAAAGTATCCTAAATCAATTTTAAATCATCAAAAAATTGTGACTTATGTTGCTCTATCTTAAAACTTTATACCATTACTAAAAAGAACAAAATAATTGTATTTTTACAGTGATTTTAATGCAAGATCATATTGGTTTCGTGGTGAGTTTGAGAAATAATATTTTATATGAACAATATAAATGTGAAAATGTTTTATACAATCTTTATCAGAAACTGCAATTCAAAAATATAAATTTTATATAAATCTGCTGCATTTGCAGCTGTAAATATTTTTGAGAAAAAAATGTTTCCTTGAAATCTACCGGATTTACTCTAAATCCTCCAACATTGACAACGTTTGAGCTTATAAATCTGAGTTCCTATTTGGTCAACAATGTTTAATTTAAATGTTAATTCAAAATATACATGTTATAAACAAAAACCATAAATAATTGAATGTAATAAATCACACATCAGTTCTAAAATAATATACTATTTTAATCTGATAAATATTTTAATTATTCAATATAATAAACATTGTCAAAGCATTTAAACAATTAAAATGGGTACGTAAATTTAATTAAAAAGTCAATTTAAATGCTGATACATTACCGGTTTATTTTTAGTGATTAATTCTAAACAATAATTACGTTTAGGGTAATCTCCAATTTAACTTTATTTAATTACAATTAGTGGATTATGTAAAGCAGACAACAACAAATCTTTTCAGCATTGATAAAGTTAACTTTTATGCTTTTAGTACTACCGTTGTAAACTCGGGGTTGATGTGAAATTGAGAAGTGTATTTGGAACAGAAATAAATTCTTTGTTTCCTGAATTTATTGCTTATATTCATGTTTATTATGGAATAAAGGTATTTTCAATAAAATTTCTGACAGCTTAATAATATTTTCAATTTCTTTTGAATTGCCATATCTTTAATTTAAAGCAAATTTTATTACCGTATTAAATGAAATGAAACATTGCTCACACGGAAATTCAATAAACTCCAATTTATGGGTAATTTAAAAATACCATAGAATGCATAAAAGCTTCCATCATGAAATATAAATGGACTGCAAATCTGTCATAAATATTTAAACAACATATTTTTTTTACACTTCTAAAGTAAAAAGTTTACTCAAATTTTAATTTAATGGTCGAAAAAATTATATAAAAAATACTGGCGAGTCGCGATTTGCATAAGGAACGAAAATCAAAGTTGTTATTGAACTCCACTCAAAAATTTAATCCCGATTAGAAGCGCACTTGACAAATGGTTGCCGAATTTTAATTGAAAATTACTCGACGACTGGATTCGGTTATAGATTTTCGTAATTGCGTTAATTAATGAATGTTTACATAAATAACTTTCCCAAGACAATTACGAATTCAAATTGTAATAATGGAGGCTAATTGTAATGAAGAAAGTCATATAGATTTTTGGTCAACTCCCCCGCATTAATGAATTTTCTCGTTGTTAAGTGATGTGGTGTTAAATTGGGGGCAAACATAATCCAAGTTTTCTGATTACTTAACAGAGATTTGGATTCGTAATATACAAACATGTATTCTCATCATTTTGTAAATAAAAGACATTAAATATTTGATAAAATAAATTGGGCTGGTTTTAGTTTTAACGTCCTTATTAGCCACAAAGTTTAATTGATCGAATATGTAATAAACTAGACAAAAAAATAAATTGTTAAGAAGTGGGGATTTAATTAGATGACGTGGAAATGAAGAGGGATGTTGCATTAAAAAATATTTCGTGTTTCTCTAATTAAGAATAAATTTGGGTTTATTATGATGGATGTTGCGTATAAATTAATTTTTTTTATTTTAAAAATATTGGACTAAAATATAAAAGCTTAATAAAACTTTTTTCCTTATTTGATTTGCACACACCATAATTGAATCTTTGATGTAAAGTTAAAATTAATTTTGTCCAGGATAAACTTTTTATCCTCATTCAATTAGAAACAACTTATTGAAAAATTAATTATTTTACATATTAAAGTGCATTTTTTATATTTGTATGTAATAAGAAATTAATTCAAGCACATCAACAGTACCAACTATTCAATTTTAATTACTCTCAACTTCAGCGAGAAATTGGACTCGACTCTTACGATAAACACGTTAGACTTTCACTGTCTTAACAGGATAAATTTTCAAGTTCGGTTCGCAAGTGATTTACATCAAATGTTTGAAAAGTTTGAAAATTGATCGTTAAGTTTTTGCTCCCTTTTAAATACACATACATTTAAAATGTTTCATTTAATAATCGAATACGCGTTCAGTTCACGGCTTTTAAAAATTGATTTGATTGATATTGCGCATCAATTTCCCTTTGAACGAAGATACGTATTATATCGAATCATTTTTTAAAATTGCCACCAAGTACAATCCGAGACATCCGGCAATTGAATCGGCGACGGTGATTGACGAATCTGGAAGTGGATTTTAAAACGCTGCTTGTTCAGGTGTTGGTGGGAAGAAAATTTAATTTTTCCGGTGTGAGCGACTGATTGAATTACGTGGCGCGTCGCCAAAGGTCTAATTACGCCGTGAAATTAAAAATTTATATATATTAGGGGTTCGTATAATTTCAATTAATCTAATTAGGGGAACGAGGCGTCAAGGAAATTTATGGTATTTAAAATTATAACTCAGTTATATATTAGTAGTTTTTACAATGCCTGTACAAAATGAAAGTAAACGTAACTCAATTAACATTTATATTGGAATCCGAATATTCACTTGTCTCAGTTTACCTGGATATTAATTTTAGTTAATTTTTTCTGTTCTTGTAGATTTCACTATGTAATTAAAATTTAATGAGATTCGTATCGCATGAACAGTAAATTGTTGGAAAAAGAAATGGAAAAGTGCTAAATATATCAGATCGTGAAGATTGAAAGCCTAAAATAATATTTATTCTGTTAAATTTAATTAATTAATATCCATGTAATTGCCTAATTTTAATTATATTGAAACAGACCTTTAATACAAATTGAACATCTTCTAAGAAAATGGTAAAATAATATTGGATTTACTGTTAACTTGAGAGCTAATAAATGTTGTGTTACTTGGGCCATAATATTTTTATTGAAAATAAAGATTAGTTAGTATAGTTTTAGTAAAATTTGTTTAAAATGCAAAATAATTTTGATAACAATAATACGGCAATATAATTGTTTATTGCTAGGTATAGTTAGGTATTTATTAATATTAAAAAAAAAAATTAAAGTTATCAACATCAATCTGATTTTCACATCTAGTGACACTCCGAGCAACAATTTTATGCATGTTTATATAGTTTTTTATTATTTAAATATATTACGGGCTGTACAAGATCATGATAAAATATAAATACAATTCAATTGAAATAACAATTGATATACAATCATATTAATTACGGATGTTATTTGTATTTACTTAAATTTCAATGTACTTGATTTTTAACATTATTTTAATTGTTCGCATCATTGTCATCATTAACTTCAACAATACTTATACTTTTTGTACTTTCCGTTCTTTCATTTTGTTCTAAAAAAGATACAATAGGCGTAACTAAAGTAAGAAATGAAAATGTTTGATTCAAATTTATCAAAGTATCGCGTAAAAGCGGCATCGATTGTCGTTTTATGTTTTGTAATACTGAGCTTTCAATCATTCAAAGCGTGTCGGTGACGCGAACGTACGAGATTCCACCATCCAAAAAGTGGCACCCAACACACTGCGCGTGCGCCAGTCATGAGCATGTCAATGACGCAAACGCATAATATTTCCCTACCAAAAAGTGCCCAACACGGCTAAAAATACATTAAATCTATTATTATTTGTTGGGAAAGGCTAATTTTCAGTTTACACACTTTTGATGACGGTATAAAAAACAAGTATGTTTTACTTTTGCTTAATAAACATCCCTCCTTCGATTGTAATTGGAACCAAAATATGTACAACCGTTCACTTGATTTCAATACTGATCTTGAACGATTATTTGGGAAATATACCTTCTAAATTTACCCCCCACGATTTATATACATGGTAAGAGAATTGGGCGCTGATTTTTTCCTTGAAAGTACATACAATAAAGATAATCCTGAAAATTTCGAATATTTCTATATAGAGATTTCTTTCAGACGGCATTCTCCTCTTTCAAAACAGTAATAGATATTAGCGTCAAACTCATTTCTGGCTTAGCTGGAGGCCTTTAACGAAACCACTGCATTAGTAAAATTTTATCTGATTTCAAAATGCTCTCAAATGTACAGCCTTAACTCACCCATTAGTTCCAAGATTTTATTATTAAGGTCTATTTTTCGGGTACTTCTTGAAACGCCGGCCAACATATAGTTTGTTGGTCTAGTAACCAAGGTTACCAGTCAAATCAACAACTTTTTTTCTTTTGTCCGAATTTATTACCAAAAGAAGAACGAGCATGTCGGTGACGCGAGCCCTTAAGATTTTCCCCTACCAAAAATTGCCCAACGCGGCTAAAAAAGTTTTCATTTCAAAAAATAATTATAAAATTAATTTAAATTAAAAAGAATTGTTCTTTTAATAAAATTACGTATATTTTTCATATTACAACGTAACATTTAAAAATAAACATATGGACAAGGATCAACCCACGGAACCTTATTAAAAACAGATAAATGGATTATTAAAAATCAGTTACTTTTAATTGTTCCACACAAAACAGGTTACTATAAATAGAACGTTTGGCACGAATATACGAATCGGTTTTGTTTGCATCACTGAAAGTAAAAGGGCAAAAGTAATTGATTTCATTGCATCCAATTTACCTGCACAAAATGTAAATTAATAGGTCAACCGCAGGTGGTTTTATCCGCCACATAATTGTTATTAATAAAACACCCAAATTAAAATTGCTGTTAAATTTATTATGCTTGCAAATTGTGAAAACACCAACTTGTAACCAATTAGAGTAAAAATTTGTATAACTTTTGGTCAATGTTTGTTTTTGTTTGTCTGTTTTCCATTATGTGGCCGGCGAAATTTATGTTTGTGATACGGAATAGAAGAATGAAATCTTCTTGTGTAAACAAAAATGTTCGTATATAAATTAACGAGGGTTGTAATGGAGACCGGGCTTTTGATCACAGTTAATATTCAAGAGGCCAATATCAAACTAATCTTGGCACACACGAGGTGCTGAATAACGATCGCGACCGCTCAAATAAAACCATGCAAGCAGAGTCAAATTCATAAACTGGTAAAGGAACACATGCTTGTGCTGAAATCTTGTGACAAAAACTCTCAATGGCATAATTTACAGATGTTGGGAAATTATATACGCATCCTCTGAAACACAACATTTCTACGTACACTCTATTTTGCTCTTTTTGTTTTGAAATTATAGAAGGAACCTAGAGTTTAAACCATTATGCGACTTTATAACTGTCGAAGTTCATCAAATATGAGAAATGGAATGAAAAAATTCGATTATTATTTACCTTTTTTCCGTATTTCCCAACTTTCAGGCATTAAGAATCACAGAAATGGAACAAAGTGTCTTGACAGTATAAAGGGCTCTTTTACGAATATTTTCAGCCCATATTCATATATCAAACATCAAATATTCGATAAATACAGTCATTTAACTGAAAAATTGTATTATACTGCTTTTTGTAGATTTTGTTGTGCTTTAGCTGAAATTAAATCAAATAAAATAAATTCTAATAAATCTTTTTTACATTTTAACATTATTTATTTTTTCAGTATTTTATTAATTTATTTATTTCTTAGTACTTCTGATAATCAGTTTACTCCATAACTAGTATGTCTTCTTCCAATAATCTTGATATCATATTTTTTAGTAAATAAATAAAGGTAAAACTGTTCACTTTATTCATCATTTTTAACTCCTAAATAATGAAGAAATTAATCTAGATGAGAGTATAGGAAATAAATATTCCATGACATATTCAAACTTAGAATAATCATTAAAATATAATAAATTCTCAATAATTTTTACATAAATATCAACTCTCTTATTTAACAAACATGAATAATTATTTTAAATGACCTCCAAGATCTTCCGACATTTTCATCAAATTTTTCTACAAATTCGTCATTTTTCAGCTTCATCTTCAGATTTTAGGTTCTCTAAAATATCTACTACTAAATCTTTATCATAATTATCGGACTATAAAGTTGTAAAGTCATAAAATGGTGTAAAGTAATGAGATAAGAGTACAGGATGTGAATTTTTAAGTAAATACTTACACGTATATCATAGTAGTTTGAAAATGCTAAATTTTTAATAATTTTTTACGTCAACTCGATTCCCAAAATGACTGCCAACATCTTTCTTCATTTTCATTTAATTTCATCACACCTTTCTGAATTAACTCACATTTGACAAATAAACGTTCCTTAATGCATTAGAAAAACAGTGATAAAATGTAGAACTAATAAGATTTAAGTCTTAAGCTTTTCGTTAGACAAAGATTTATATGGTCAGGATTTAACATAACTTTACTTACTTCGATAAGGATTAACACCATTCATAAACTTATCGAACTCCTTTCTTACCACCCAATTTGAACATATATAATGCTCTGATCTTGCTCACTTAGAAAGGAGGAGAATTTGGCAACGTTGCAAACCAGTAATTATTGCATGAATGGTCTCAAAATGTTCGTAAATGAACCCACTATATAATGAAGTAATGAAGCCATTGGTTTCGATCTCTTTTCCGTTATTCTTAATGCTTGAAAGTTAGAAAATGTGAAAACGGAAATTAAAAAAATACTTTTTTCATTTTTATCAAACTATCGTAGTTATGAAGTAACAAAGTGATTTAAAATATTTCTTTACCCTTCCTCTATAATTATTAAAAAAATCATACTAAAATACCAAAAATAAATATTTTTTAACAAATATTACTTTAATTGAGAAAAAATCATTCTGAAATCTAGATAAAAATTTACTATTTGCCATTTGCCTTTTTCCGCGTAATTTTGGATTGATTGTTCACTAAATAATGCACCGAATGAATTTTACATGCGGTTGTTGCGGCTGAATATGCACAATTTGCGGTTGACATGTGTGTTACCCGTTTGTCACCCGACCGATTTTCGGATTTGTCACCTTGTTCCCGCCAATCGACAAAGAAAACTGTTGCAGGTCCAAAAATAAAACGTGCCAACGCGATGATAATTCACCGCCGGTCGTGTAATAATCAAAACATGCGTTTTCGGAATCGCCAACAGAAGCACGAATCCGAATTAATGCATCCGAATGTTACGGCGTGTAATTACGGTTTACCGCACTTTCATTTATGGAATGGCTCCGCTTGATTTTATTGGATTAGCAGATTTGACGCGTACCTAAACTGTCTTAATGTACGTATGCAAACAAGCTACATACGTAAATGGTAATGCAAGAACGGAATTTGGAGCTCGATTTATGGTTGGATAAATATACAAATTATTATCTAAAATTCAATTTGTTTCGTGTAGACAAACGTGCCTTGAAAATTAATTGATAAAATAAAATATTTTAACCGAAAGTTCTTGAACAGAAAAATTTTGAGTAAAATATATTAATTATAACAGTTCCTGTAAGCAATGTAAATATTGAATCAGCTGCATTAAATTAAAAAACACGGAAAAGGATTTGTATTAAAAAGCATCGTCCTGGGAACCACTTTTGCAGTTTGCTTTGATGTAATAAAAATGTAGAAAAACCATTTTAAGTTCATCAAAGTGATATTTAATTAAACACTTGCCTTCAACTTGTAATAAATCTCTGTTTTCTTAAAAATGGCGAATGCACCACAATGATTTCTAAGGCTCTTTTAACACTTGCCTTCAACTCAGTGCATGGGTATGTAAAAACTCCTGTCTCCTTCTGTCTTATTTTATCATCTACTTAAAATAAAATTAAGAATAAATGGTTGTTTTAAACTTATATTGTACCAACTTATTTTCTTAATTAAATAATTCTGTCTATTAAATAAATATATAACTATCTGGGACTGTCTCCAAATTCCATCGAGGCACTTTTAAATAATACGTCAATTTCTTTAAAAAAATCTAATAAATAATACAATTATTTGTTTCATAATTAATTGCAATTATTCACTTATTACTTAAAAGTATATAAAATGATTAAAATAGAGGAACAATTTATTATTCCACATCACAATCATTTTAAAAATATGAACAACTCATGCGTTATTTGTTTAACGTAATAAACATGTAGAAAATCCATTTGAAGCTCATCAAAGTAAACGATTGCTTTCTGTTTGTAATAAAGATCTGTTTTTTTTAATGGTGAAACGTATATACGAGTTACTGTTCATTCGAAAATTTTAATAAGACCTAAGTTTTCATTTTATCTCTCACCTTACCTAATGGGTGAGATTAAATTTATTTTTCTGTGATTCTCCTGTATCCTTTTGTCTCATATAAACTTTGCGCCTCAATGTTTTGTTTTTTACATTAACCTATAAACTGTGGTCTACATTTTGATCATAATCTTCGATTACTCTTATTTCTTTAATAATCAATTATTAATCCTCATTAATTAATAAATTTATATAAAATTTTCCAAATTGTTGGTAATCTTTGGATAAAAATATTATTTACTATTATAGACAGATTCAAATATAATTAAAAAGAGGAAAACAATTTACTTCACATCAGAATCAAATTTAAAAATATGTAAAAACTCATGAATTATTCCTTTAAGATTCATCCCTGGATCGTTTCCCGCAAGACCATCTTGTGAATGTACCAAATTTAAATGTATTTGCATTTAACAACATACCACATCAAATATCTGTCATGTATCGATAACATTTTATTGAACCAGGTCTCAAATATTAAATTTAAATAGCTTCGCATCAGCAATTCCAACATAACATTTTTACCACTCAACATTACGAAATAAATCCGTTTCATTTGTGTTTACTGTTTTCGGCGGTAATCGCGATGAGGTCAAAAAATTTAGGGAGGAAAACATTTGATTGTTGAAATACATGCTGCTCCATGTCGACGAGAATATTCCCAAAAGCATAATAGGCGAAAAAAATGAAAGCGACATTTTAGGGGTTATCGCCTCCAGTGATCGTAAAATCGCCCAAAACAACTTTCTTGGTGATTTGAGAGTATTTTATTTAATATAATTTTTGATTATATTGCCCTTTACAATGATTATTACACACAATAGTTCATACAAACATTGACAAATCAAAACCGAATCTGAATTTATATTTGAGTAGACGAAGGGATTAAGTAAACTGTGGATTTGTGAACAGTATTTAAATTAGAAAAGCCTAATCTGATTTGGACGTCTGTTGTTTTCGTTTGAATTTGCATTATTAGATACGAGAGGTTTACTGTATGTATATCATTTATGTGACAAAAATGCCTTATTCTATAGTTTAATTCAATAAGGGGGTTGTGTAGGAATTCGTATAAATTGAACCAAAGCAATAAATCTTTTGTAATTTCACTCTTTCCTAATCTTAACTTATTTTAGACTCATTAATGACTAATTTATGATCTGTTTAAGTGCTTCAAGTGTACGTAAAACAGTTGATTCAGGTTGAAGTTATTTAAGAGATTTTTTATCCATCCTATTTATTTTATAAAACTGGAATTGAGCCACAAAATTTTCACATTTTTATTGAACACTTTTGAATATTTAATAACAGTAATATACATTTCTGAGTTGAGTTGATCTAATATAAGATAGATAAACAAAAACACATATGGACAACGAAAGTGGTAATATTCATTTAACGACGACAGCCTTATAGGAAAATAAATTTTCCATATGAGCTTGCCGCACTATTAAAATATATTTTATGTCTAATAGAAATGTACTTAACAAGAAACGAAAGGGATTGTATCACTTTAACGACCAATATTGTTGTATATTATCAATAAAACGGATACGTTTTACTTGAGTTCATACAAGCGTCTTTAATTGGTAGGTAACAATATTTTCCGACTCAATTTCAAGAACAAAATTATCTACGGAACCAAGTGCAACAGTAAATTAGAAGTTAAACGTTACATTTTTTCGTTTAAGACTTATTAATCAAAGTCTAATTAAAAAAAGCATTTAATATTAATTTTCCTTTATGAAAATGAAAGAAAAGAAGCTCTTTTATCAAACTTTGATCAAAACACATCAGATGAAAAGATGAATTAAGCCCCAGTTAATTTAATAATAATGCCCGTGGCCTATTAACAAGGATAATTAGTTGTTTTGCCACAAGTGGTTTTTACTGACTTCCGTGATGTGTTAATTAAGGAAACTTTAAGAACGATTAAAAAGGTTGAGCATTTTAACATCACATCTTCAACGAATTCAGTTTAAACGTGAAACGATTCCTTTGAAATGCATACATTTTCAAATTCTGTTACAGTTCACTTGGAATATTTTCCAGATGAATAAATTTTCTATCCTAGAATTGCAGATTTAAATGAGAATCACATATATTGAAATGAATAATTTGAAAGTAATAAAACTACCAATTTCAATTTACCACATGCTTATTACTTCCACACTTTATGGTTAAATAATAATGAATATTTTAGGACGGGCGACGCATTAATTAACTTGTTTGTTATTATCACGTGTCCATTACATTATTATAGTTAAACATGTTTATAATTATAGTATGTACGTCGAACTTCAAAGCACCAGTTTCTCATTAAATGTTTATGAAAGGTAAAAGTATTCTAGGCACTGACAAAAACCGTCCACGAGATGATAAGTTTTGCGTGATTGTATAGAATTGGAATATCAACTAAAACAACAACTCATTGTTTCATGTTGAGACGCAGCAATGTACTGAAAAGTTGGTTGTATGGTGTATAAATTGTGGTGTACTCTATATGGGTTTGTGAGTTTACTTTAATTAAATTTATAAATTTTAATAATAAATTTATATATATTTATGAATTTGTTATAAATAGTTATGCAAATGTGTATTTTATTTATATTAATCCACCATTTATCGATTATTAAAACTGGAATATTCGATTGATTAATTATATTAATATTAACATTTTAGTAACGATTATTTTCTAAATTCCCCATAAATTGAGATAAATTTTATACAGACTACATTTAATTTAATGTAATATTATCTGTATAACAAATGGTTTTATTAATTATTTTAAATAAACAATTGATTGATGAGTTTCTAAAACATTTATTTATTGTTAATTGAATTGTTGTTTTAATATCAATATTAAAAAAATATAAATTTAAAAATTGTGACTTACATTTACTTTTAAAATTAATTAGTATTTAATGGTATTCTAATGTTAAAGTATAAATTTAAATTATCAAGCCATAATTCACTTTAACTAAGCTACAAATTGGTCATAATATAACAATGTCGGTTAAAAGATTATTTAATGAAGAGGAAAATTGTTCAATGAAAGATGGCTCTTATAAATGGTAAAAAGTTTTGAAATGTTTTTATTATCCATCAAAGATTCCTTAACAAAAAAAACTTCAAAGTACGCAACTTTAAGCGTTTATTAAAATGTGCCGTAAATGTGTGTCATAAAACTTGAAATTGGTCTTTTCCTATATAAGTCCAATTGGATAAATTAACCGTAGAAATTTTATCATTATATTGTTGATACAAATTAATGAAATATTTCGAATACATATGTGAGAATATTAAAATAATATTAATTAATTAGAAATTAATATTTCTGTTGCATTATAAATATTCATACTGTTGAGATAAGATAAAATTAATATTTTCCTCTTTACGATTCATATTTCATTAAAAATAAAACGATGTGCAAAGTGTGTTAATGTCAACATTTCACCGGTAATTTGAGTAAAGAAATCGCTTGATTTATGCATGAAATCTTGCTTAAGATGTTGTTAAAATGTTGCTATAAATTCTAATCAAGATATAACAAAACATCAATTAATTTAATAAAAATGTGAGATTCGAAGAAAATTGTCGTAATTTTTCTATTTTTTAGTAGGTATAGGTAATTTTTAGTATTATAATATTTAATAAAATACAAACTCAATACGAAAATTAATAAATGTAAAATAATATAATTGCCAGAAATGATTTTATCTAAATAGTTTATGTCAAGTTACAAAAATAGTATATTTTTTACAATATAATTATGATCGTAGATATTTTATAAAAATTAATTAATTTAAATTTAATTTACATATCTCTACATTTTTTTGTTACTGTAATATAAAAATTGAAATCTAAATATTATTCAGATTATACATTTTCATCTTCAAAAGGATGACAAATTAAATTAAAAACTCTTAAAAATTTACCAAAACATTGATGATAAAATTTTATATCTGAGAATAAAATTTGTGTATAATATCATAATAGATTAGTTTTGACAAAGTATTATTAATAAAAACCTTAGTTTGAGA
The DNA here is from genome assembly GCF_024364675.1 of Aethina tumida. Classification (NCBI taxonomy): domain Eukaryota; kingdom Metazoa; phylum Arthropoda; class Insecta; order Coleoptera; family Nitidulidae; genus Aethina; species Aethina tumida. The sequence continues at coordinate 11,684,982 of NC_065437.1, read as the reverse complement.
CAACACATATCACACTTTTTTTAGTCTAGCAATTAGCCTATAATTTTAGTATTCATAACTAATTCAATATAGGTTTATCTGATAAAAATTTAAAAAAAAGTAAAATGTGTCCACTCTAAAAAATTTATTGAATTAACTAACTAATTGTAATTTAATGAAATGTAAAAAATGAGAATTTATAAGTTTTTTAATGTATATTTAATACAAATCAAAATAAGAAAAGCTTAACCATATGAATAAACTCAATTATTACTCTTATAAATTGATTGAACTACAAAATTGTTGTCAATTTTATGTTGAAAAAAAAATATGTATATAATATTCTAACAAATTAGTTTTCACAATTTTTTAACAAATTAATTTAAAATCATACTTTGACACAACATATTTAATTTTTTTTATTCTAAAAATTAATTTATTATATTTTATAGTTAGTATTTTATATATAGTATAATATTTTGTAAATATTCATAAATAACTTAATCTAGATTTACTTATTATTAAATGTAAAAAAATGGTGATTTATTTATTTAATATAAATTTATTTTTTAAAAAATAGATATAAAAATTTAACCATATGAATAAACTCAATTATTACTCTAATAAATTTATTTAATCAGAAAATTGTAAGCTGATAAAATTTTATGCTGAAGAAAAAAAAGTATCTGTATAAAATCTGAATAAATCAATATTGGTCATTTTTTAACAAAATATTATTAACATAACATCTTACGTTTACACAAAAATGTTACCAATTGAATTAAAATATTTTACGAATGTTGATAAATAATTCAATTTAGATTTATTTATTATGAAATATGAAAAAATGAGTAAAAAGTAAGAATATGAAGAAGATGATAAGCATTAATTTTGAAACAAAAATGGTTATATAATATCATATTAAATTAATTTTAGTCATTTTTAACAAAGTATAATTAAAATAAAATCATGATTTAACTTTAATTTTCTAGAAATCAATTTATTTATTAATTTAATAATTATACTTCAACTTTTGGTGGATGCGCAGTTTAAATCAAAATATTTTCCAAGAGGTTTAATTTACGATTCAAATATATTATATAAAAGATAAATATATACATTTTTACTTATAGAATTTAAAATAAAATAGATAAAGTAGATAATATCAAATTATTAATTATATTAAAATTTTTATAGTAATTTTATTTTTGAAATAATACATCACAGAGATAAAAGCCTCAAAAACTATAATTCGATAAATTTAAATATAATACAATATTACAATCAAAAATAAAATTAGTAAAATTGCTAAAACCAAAAACGAAATCTTACCTTGATCACCTGTTGGACTTCTAACTAACAAAAGTCTAGGAGCGATGGCTCGCCGGATTCTTCGCGCTGAACAATCGTACAGGTGCGTGCTGAACTCTGGAACTCTCTGGCCTCTTCGGCTGTGGGGTGTTGGACCGTGTGGTGCAGAAACTGTGAGAGCATCGCCACGAACCCGAACATCTTTTATAGCGGCCGCGGCGGCGTCCCGCCAACGCCCCCTCGCCAATCACACTCACAATCCGTTGCATCCGCGCCGCCGTTCACCAACACGTCGGCGGCTGCCAAGAGGTGTTACGCTAATTGATCTATTGCCGATCATACAAGTGTTAGAATGTAACCAAATTCTACTCCATGTTTCCAAATTTTTGTTTCATTAACTTTCTATTTCTGACATACAAATGGATGGATTCTTTTAGTTAAGTTTAACTTTATGAAGCTAAAATAGAGGAACAAGTTAAAATAAGTATTTGTCTAATATTCGGAATAATGAGCTGGTGAATAAACTTTAAATTAATTGGAATTGTTATTAGACTTCAGCAGCAGCGTTTGCCTTTGTTACAATACATTCAGGGTAAATAAAGAAACAAAATTTCAAATTTTGCTCTATTGTTACGTTTGCTTTTTGTACGGTTATTGTTATTGTATGCTCAGCAGATCGTATTCTTACAACCACGTCTGTTCTTTTTCAGAACTGTAGCACCGTTCGCATTTGAAGTTAATTACCAAGATGAAGACTCGGAGAGCTTATTTTCGATTTTACAACGGCCATTATACAGGAACGTCATAAAATTTAAGGGTTCAACTAACACACAATAAATACGTATTTGTGTTCCTCTTCAAACTTATAGATGTCCAAACTTTTAATTTCGTCAGACGCCCAATTTCTTGTTCGCCTACATTGGGAAAATACGGTCGAATAAAAGTTTGATTGGAACGAAAATTAAAAAGTTTAACGGAACAAAAATTAATAATACACCTGGGCGAAATTAGTTTTTATAGGTTTTTGAGGTTCTGTAGACTAAGTCTTTTTTATTTAAGGTTAATTCTTACCTTTTGTTGCAGGCTGAATAGAAAACTATTAAAATCAAAAGTTCATGTACTATATAAACTTAAATTTTAATAAAATTGTTCTCGATGTTCTCAAAGATATTATCTAATTGTTTTGCAGTTTTAATTGCACCTTGAGGCTCAATGATGAAACCGAGTAAATAAAACTTGGCAAGTGTAGGAAAAACTGAGAAAAATTTAAAAGAGAATAGTTGTAAGATATTATATTTATTCAACTAAAATTAAATCTTAAAAATAGGTTAAATTTTCTCAGCCAAAAAATTCAAATAGTCAGAGTTAATTAAATAATAAATTGAATTTCCAATTCACTGGTTACACACATAAAGTTAAGCTTTACAAAAACCATTGTATAAATTAATAGTAATTTGAAGAAATTTTCTAGAATTCCAGGTGCTGTAACACAATATGCATGCAAATAAGTTTCCTCTGGAAAAATTTAACCATGTATAAATATGCATTTTATATTTATTTTACTTGGAGCACATGCATGTACATGAAAACTAAATACAATTTAAATTTACCTTGAAAAGTTCTCAAATTATCCCTAAACTGTGTTCATATTTATTAAGTAAAATATAAACTAAAAATTCTAAATATTAATTGAAAATAATGAGAAATTGACTGATGTGATTTTGTCTATAATTTAAAAAGTTGACAGACATAATTTCATACTTTTAAAAGGTAGTTTGAAAAACCGGCCGGTTGTTTACAGAAAATGTGACACAATGAGATTAGTGCCATTGCAGCAGGCTCGTCAATCTGGACACTAATTAATTACTTTAATAAGTATCCCTTTTTGTTATTTATGTTAACATTGTTAGGCAACAACTAGTAATTAAATTTATATACAAGGAATAAATATAATTAGTATTACACAATAAATTTAAATGTTTATTTTCGCCGATTCTGAATTCAATGTAAATAATATTAACATTAATTACCTCGAAATCCAATGCTCTAATTAATTTAATTATTAAATATGAAATGATAAATTTTAATGTTGAAAAAAGTATCATTTTTAAAAAAGGTATTATCAGTCTCCTAAGTTGTACAATATTTTTTATTCTTGCAATTCATTATTTCTTAAAAAAAAGTGAAGGACTTATTTAATTTAAAAAATCGTAGGATGGTGGAACTTAATTTTGAAGAAGAAAATGTTTGTATAATACCTTAATAAATTAGCCTAGGTTATTTTTTAATAATATTATTAATATAAATTTTTACTTTGCCACTGTAACATACGAATCTGACCAATTAGTTATTAAACCTATGTACAAGGATTTTAATATATAATAATTATTAATGTATACTTAATTTATTATTTTTTAGTTTTTAATTTTCGCCATGTTTTAACAAATTAATATAAAATCTTACTTTGAATTTTTTATTCTAGAATTTATTATATTTTATAGTTGGTGGATGCGCCAGTTTGAAGTAAAATATAGGAATATTCATAAATAATTCAATATAGATTTATTTATTATGAAATATGAATAAATGAGTAAAAAGTAAGAATATGATTAAACTCAAGTATTATTCTAATAAATTTATTTAAGCAAAACATTTTAAGATGATAAGCTTTAATTTTGAAACAAATGGCTATATAATACCACATTAAATTAGTTTTTTTAGTTATTTTTAACAAAGCAAAATAAAATCATGATTTAATTTTAATATTTTTTTATCTTCTAGAATAGTTTATTTATTAATTTAGTAATTATGATTCAATTTTTGGTGGATGTGTTTAAACCAAAATATTTTCCAAGACGAAAAAGTATCATTTTTTAAAAAGGCTCAACTCTTACTTTGACCTAAGTTATGCAATATTTTTTATTTTGAAATTAATTAATTAAAAAAATTTAGTATAGTAAAACTTAATTTTGAAGAAGAAAATGTTTGTATATTGCCATAATATAATAATAAAGGATTATTAATATAAATTTTTACTTCGCCACTGTAACATACGAATCTGGACCATTAGTTATTAAACCTATATACAAGAATTTTATTACATAATAAATTTAAAAGTTTATTTTTACTGATTTTGAGTTATCAACAAAAATGATTTAAATAATCATTATCCCAAAATTCGAAGTGATAAATTTTTATATGAAAAAAATATATATATTTTTTTAATAAAATTTTATCAATTATTTGAAGTTATTCAAAATTTTATTATTCTATCAATATATTTATTTCTAAAAAAAGGTGAAGAACTTATTAATCAAAAAAATTGTTTGATGGTAAAACTTTATTTTGAAGAAAAAATGTGTACAGAGAATTATTAATATAAATTTTTACTTTGCCACTGTAAAATATTTACGTATCTGAACACTAATTAATTAGAATTGTTAGACATTTACAATTAATAATTGAATTTATATATAAGGATTTGAATAAAATTATTATTGTATAATAAATTTATATGTTTATTTTCTCCGATTCAAAATTATTCACAAAAATGATATTAATATTCATTATCTCACAATCCGATTTTCTAATTAATTTAACCATAAAAATTTAAGATGATACATTTTTATATTGAAAAAATACATATAAATTTTTAATAAAAAATTATTAATAACTTACTCTATTTAAGTTATTTAATATTTTTTTACTTTAACAATTGATTTATTTCTTAAAAAATTTGTAGAAAATTACGTAAGTAATCTAGACACTAATTAATTATTTTATAATTATATTTTTTTATTCTATATTTTAAAATCGTTAGACATTTTCAATTAGTAATTAAACTTATATACAAGGATTTAAATATAACTATTATTGTATAATAAATTTAAATGATTATTTTCACCGATTCCGAGTTATCAACAAAAATTGTTATTAATATTATTATCTCGAAATCCTATGCTCTAATTAAAATCACATGTGTTTTAGAAATAATTTAATGCAATGATGTGTAACATCTTCCATATGGCATTATTGAAGTTCCATAGTATGATTTGATATTACCCGATAAAAATTAAATAACATCAGACAATGTCCATATGATGGTGATTATTAATTTGTTTCCGGAACCACTGCTTAGAAAACATCCACTAATGAGAATTATGAATTATCAATACTCCATGGTAAAAATAGATGTTTACGATTTTAATGTAATTGCCATTAATTACATTTATGATTAGCTTTTGATTTATAATGAATTTATATAAATGTAATTATGACAAATATTTTCAATCAATTGAAATTGAAAATCTCAACGATTTATGTATTTTTATGTCCGAATATGTTACAGTTATGGGTTCTTCAAGTCATTCATCAAAGCCAACAAATATTTAATGGAGTATCTCGGTAAATATCATCAGGGAACATAAATTCCAACGTACATATTTGATAAATATTGGTGCGATACGAGCAACGATTAAGGTCTCGGTGACTGAACAGTATTTACATAATTAACGGATCACCCACTTTTATATTTGACTACGTTTATCGTTTGATTTTCTACGGAATATTGCCTGTTTCCGCACGATCTTTTGAAAAATTTCCCTATTAATGGTCAGATATTTTTAATTCTTTAAATTTTATGTGTCAAGTAAAACTGTAATTTTTGAGATATTCTACCCCATATATTAAACCGTGACATATTTTAGCAAATAGAAGTTTTTATTTCAAAAGAATCTCGGCCCCACATAAATTGCGAAATACCACTGGGACTTAAAAATCGTTTTATACAAAACATCTTATTGGATTGTTTGTATGTTGTGTATTTTAATGGGAGGCAGTTATTTACGTACTTGTAGCTCATATTTGTCTGTGTAAGTGGGTAAATTTAAAAATAACATTCCGAAGTTGTTATAAGAGTTAACGTTAGTTGCTTTATTTTTAATCAGCATTTTCATTATTCACAAGAACAATATCTTTAACGACTCAATGTTTAAATTGCCCCCATGGTGAAATTAGCAGAACAAACCCCTTTTAATTAAAAACATAGATAAATTTCTTGTTTTGACCTACGTCACGTAATAGCGCAAAAGCTCAGGAGTACTTTTACGTTTCGAATCCCGAACATCCGTCAGACCGTCTGGGGTGCACTTGTTATTAACAAATGGATCGTGTGGGCCCAATTCAACGCGGATTTATTGTTTAATATACCCATTTATCGTACGCTATGGCACAAATCAATATCAATTTCAGCTGAACGAGTTCTGTAATTATTATTTCATTATGCCCATTTTTCCATTACGATATGTACCATTGTATTTAACGAGTTCGTCTCGTCAATTTCCGCTTTTGATGAACTTCCATCCCGTACATTTGTGTATAAACTGGTTTTTGTTATATCTATTCACATTTTGTTCTTTAAATTGACAAGTTTTTAAATAACATGGGGAATGAAACTCTTCAAATATACAATATTTTTTATTGAAAAATATTTACATTAACGGTACTTTTATTTAAATAATATCCGAATTGACTTAAATAAAAAATATTTATTGGCGACGCATTTTTATCATAAAAGTTGTCGCCAAATATCAGTGACAAAGAATAAATTTTCAAATAAATATAAACAAAGTACGATTTCTATCACATCACAACTGCTTACTGACCAACTTAAAAGTTTCGACATTCAGCGTCAAGGAATTTATACAAAAAGAAAAATTAACGGTTTAAAAAATTTAAACCACCTGCTAAAAAAAATCTACAAAATAGATGCATATATTAGGCGCCCTCAGGATAATCTATGAGACATTTGTGGGGTATAATATTATTATAGCTTTGATCAGTCATCAGTGAACAATTCGAAATTATTCTTGGTTCAATAAATGTTCCATGCTGTGACTATGGGGATAAAGAGGGTGCCACCAATCAAGGACCTTCACATTGATCACTGGATCCAGGATAACGGACACACCGGTGCCGCCATCTGTCGTGCGGAGGCAACTCTGCACCCCTGTGTTGAATCCCAACTGCAGCTTGTGATGTATGAACCCGCTGGATAGGGTAAACATAACAGATGTCAGTGTGAGTCCCAAAACTGGAGGCACTGGAATGAAATCCTTGCATGTGACCTGCAGAACTTGACAATATTCATCCTGGTTAGCTGAGACATCATCTAGGATTTCCAGCAGGTCAGGTCGATGTTTCTCAACTTTTCTTCTTGTGTGGGGAAGCACATTGGTGTTTCTTTCTTTCATTTTAAAGTAATAAAACCAGTGGCTTTTCTTTTTCTCGTGCCACATTAAAATGCATTCCCTTTTTGTGACTTTATCTGGATGTTGCTCCTGTTTTGCTTTTATTCTATCTATGAAGGGGGTGTACATAAAATACAATGCCCTTATAACAGAGGTTCTCAGACTGTATTTTCTGACCAAGCATTCTGGCTGCAACTGCTCTGGAAGGGTGGGTGTTGTTGCATAAAAACGCTTGTAGAGGTTAAACCAAAATTGTGCTGTACATACTACTTCGTATGTACTTTTACAAATTCCAGCGAAACGTCCCACATCTTCAGGTCTAATATACTTTGATAAAATAAACCACACATCTAATGGATACTCGTTTCCATTTTCATTGACACTTTGAATGTCCTCACTTTGTGAGACTGCCTTCCTGTTTTTTCGAAGTTCCTTGCTTATGACATAGGATATGGTACCATCCTCATTTTCCTGTTCAACAAATTCACCCTCATACTCATCATCTTCTTTTTCATCCCAACTCTTCTCCACTTCAAATTGCTTTAAAACTGTCGTTGAGTTGGTTTTTTTGGTTCTGTTTTTGCATACAGTGGAATTAGCGAAATCATTTAGGGTTACGTCTAAAACAGAAATATTCCAGAATTAGATAAATTGTTATAATTGGTTGTCGCTTTAATACATTTCACTTGAGGCACATATTTTATTTATCTCATTAATAAATCAAAATTGCACAAAATTGCATGATGTGTACAAATATGGTCAATTTGTTTAAATTTTTACCTCCGAGATTTTTAGTTTTGTTTTTTTTCCCTGATTTCTTGTTCGGCATTTTAAGGTTGACCCAACAGGAAACGTTAAATCATAAAATTTGACCATAGTAATGATAAAAAATAAAAATAATTGAAGCAATGTTTAAAATTGAGACCACCGCTATCAACCGCCATGATGGACTGAACTGTCAATTTTGAAGGTTAAACTGACAGCTGTCTAATTAGACAATTAAAAATGAACGTTTCACCATAGAAATATAAGTTCAGTTTTATCTTAATGTGTTGTGAATATTACATTTAATTTATCTATCTAAACATAAATCTTTACTACACCATAGATGATAAAAATAATAGATTAAGTATTATATGGCAGTGCCTCACCTACGAAAATTATTTTAGTGACATAACATTAATATTAAAAAATACATTTTTTAATGTAATAGAATATATCTTAATACTTAAACAAAGTTAGAAGGGTATCAAGTAATATTGCAGAATCCACAATTATAAGGAATACATTTAACGCGTGCGTCAATTTGATTTGAAATCATGTGTTTAGAAGATTTTAGACAGCATAGTTGCCAGATTTCAGTTTCAACAAAATCTATAAAGAAAAATGTTATTAAAAATCTATATGTAATTTATTTTGTTTTTTATGTATGACATGATGATGTCACCTAAAATTCATTTTATGAATTAATATTTTATTTACTCTATATGTCTTTGATACTTTAATATCTAATTAAAATTTCATTATTAAATAAATTTAATATTTAATAATTAAGTAAATTCATAAAGGGGAATAATTTTTATAAACAGCCGAATAAGTATATTAAATTAATATAATATTAACAAAAAATATATTTATAACATATATTTTATAATAAAAAACACAACACAATTAAAACAAAATCAAACCTATTAATATTTCTTCATATAAATAAATAAATAAATAAAATTATTCAATAAATTGGAAATAAGGTGAAAACGAATAAAAATTTATTTAATTAAATACAATACGTTTGTCTATATAGTAAAATAAATTAAAATTGTATTTATTAAAAAATAATGTTAATAATAAAAATGTAATGTTTTAGAAATGCAGCACCTAAATAATCTATAAAGTAAAATAACTTAAAAAATGACTACCAAAGATAATATAATGTTTTAAAAATGAAAAATAATCTGTAAAAGTAAAATATATTAAAAGAGCATACCAATAAATTAAGAATATAATGACCTGAATATTAAGATTAATACATTGTTTTTAAAAATACCACGGGAATATATAATGTAAAATATTTCAATTAATGATCAGTAATCATCAAATTAGAAGAAAAATATTCTTAGTAAAAAAATAAAAAAACAGTGACAACACTGCAATGTAAAATGTTCAAGAAGTGCGAAACCAGTACCTCATGACGCATGCGCTAGAAATTGTTCCTTACAGTAGTGGATTCTGCAACTTTACCGGGTAACATGATATAAAACCGACAATTAAACAAACAATAATAGTTTTACATTAAATTTCAATCAACATTTTGTGTGCGAGTTCTTTGGAGCCACTATGATAAAAGCTTTAATCATTCGTATTGTATTTTATTAATTATATGTAAATAAAAGTAAAATATTGTGTTTGTTTTCTTGTTTTATAATGTGTCCCACCAGACTCCAATCTCACGAATCGTCACTGGAGACTAGATAAAAAATATTATATATATTCAACTAAAATTAAATCTTAAAAACTGGGTTGAATTTTCTCAAAATATTACTGAAGTATACACTTGGTTTACTAGATAATTAAACAAATAATAACTCCGGTTTTCGATAATAATGTACAGTAGAAATATATTTTATATTCACTATTTGAATGTTTTTAAATATGTGACAATTCTTTTATATATTAAATTCTTATTAACTAGAAACTTTGACTTAGAATATGTATCATAAATGGTTTATACAAATAAACAAGGATAAAGGCAAAGATGGTACGGTATTAGGAAGATTATGATACATTTCTTTCTATTTAGTTATGAGTCATAAGTAGAAATAAAGATTTAGAACTAATCGAGTAAGATTTATATTTAATAGTCCTTGTTAACAATAATAAAGAATGAAAAATATTTATAGAACTTGTCTATATTTATTTTGTCGATGGGATACGATCGAACGTAGGCTTTTTGGCGCCACCTTTCCGCGACAGGTGGAGTCGCGCTAGGACGCTGCCTCCTTTACCGGCTCCAATAAGGCTTGTTTGACATGGGTTTTAAAATGGCTGGTAGGCGATAAGTTTGTGTATGTAGCTAGGACAGTGAGGGCCGGAATTTTGTAGGTGTGTCATAGTGGATACGAAATAATTATGTTAATATTTGTAAATAGCGAAGTAGTAACAATGTGCTCGTGCGATTTTCACTCGCGTATCCAGTGTCATTCGCCCGAGTTTAGTTAATGCAAGTGTGCGGATATTTCCTAGGGGGTTAGAACATCTTCATGGAATTGTACGTATAGTTTTCCGGGTGTTTGTGCTAATAATCGAACCGTCAAGATGTGGAACATGATGTGCGATGTTATGCCGACAATCTCTGAGGACAGCATTAGCCAGAGATCGTCGCAGTTCTCTAGTGAGGATGCGAATTTCGAACAGCTTATGGTCCAAATGCTGGACGAGAGGGACAAACTCATGGACAGTCTCAGGGAAACACAGGAGCGGCTCGGCGAGACCGAAATGAAGCTGGTGGACGTCGAAAAAGAGAGGGACTCTCTTCAGCGACAGATCGCAGCGAATTTGCCACAGGTAAGACTTGACAGACCCAACCACCTATGGGCATTATCGATTCCTCCTGGCGGTGCTCTCCGATTTTCCGCCGTCACCGGTGTACTTTTCATTCAGAAACCGTGGCTCTTTTCCACCGATCGGCCCGTCGTGTCCGACAGACCTTTCAGTTACACGGCTGAGAGTGTTCCGAGTTAACGATTGCAATGGGATCTATAACTCCGCCCTTTGCCACTTCGCAGCCGTCAAATTTTCTGTAACCTAGGTTACCCCTATACGCTCGCTCCAAATCATTTCAATGTTTATAAAAAACCACATGTTCACTGTCGAATGTATTTCGCACGTTTTTCGGCCGTCTAATTATATACTGTTTGTCTTATTGGAACCCACCGAAAAATTGATTTTACATCCTAATCTGTGTTGTTTATGGGTGATAATTCCTTTTAAACAAATAAGGCAAATTCCACTCGACTTTTTGTAACAATATAAACTAAGGACATCTAATTTTTTAGTACATTTATTTAATTGTCGGTTAATCGGTCCACATTTTTTGCTGCTCTGATCTTTATCATTCAAAATTAAGTATCCTTGAATTTATTACAGATATGTTATCTAAATAAATCGATTTTTAATAAACAAATTATTTATAGGAAAAAGTATTAAAATTAACTAATGTACTCAGTGGCGGCCTTTGTGGTTTGTCTAGTGAGTCACATTATATATAGAACAAAAAAACAAAAACATTATTTTATTTTTATTTACCCATAATTAAAAATGTACAATATAATTTGAATGATCAGTGCTTTTGTCCGCAAGATAGATTTTTCAAACAAAAACATGACCAGCAAGATAATTTATTTATTACTGTACCCGTTAGTCAATCAAATTTTTCGTAACAAGATAGATTAAACCCACGTTTTCTTGTCTCATATTTATTAAAGTATTAAAATTAGATATTGGACGGTTTATTTCTTTAACAACAAACATTTTGTCACAAGATTTTACATTTATTTGATGAAATATCCATCACTCATTTCTTTTGTGAATAAATTCTTTCGTGTTATTACTGGTTGACCCTATATCGTAATAAAAGAAGAGTTATTGCACAACTGAATTCACGAGACACACACACGATTAAGTCGTTTTTGAAATTGGAGAATCGGTATTTGGAGTTTTGTCATTGGGTTGAGGCATGCCTCGGCCCCCCTCCCATTAAAATAACTTTAGAGCGCATGCACGAATGTTGGAACGAAATAGAAATATTCAAAATTTACTTATGAAACGAGGAGGCACATATAAAAATTCATTTGGAGAACTTACACACAATATATTCATTGAAATTTAATGTAAATCTGTTATTGCTTGTTTAATTATCGGTTTTACAACACTGTACCCTTCTAACTTTGTTTAAATGTGTAAATAGTAAGTTATTCTATTTTAAAGAATTTAAGTTAATAAATTCTTTTCCTGCCTCATCTGAGTAACCGCCACTGAATTAACTTTAATGTCGAATATTATTAATGATTGACAAAACTCTTTACATAGCTACATAAACTCTAACAATTTAGATACGAGCAAATTATAACAGCTGTCTGATAATCTGTGGGGCAGACAAATGTATAGATAAGAGCTAACGTAAAGGGTAAATAGCAATTTTAAAAACTTATGCATATATTAAATCTTGTTTTGTATCTATTAAATCGTTTGAATTTGTGATATGGCAATTTTATTAATATTTTTCAATGCTTATTGACTTCAAATGTTTTATGCATACACTGGACAGATTATCGATAAAAAATTCTGTATATTTCTGTGTTGAATAATCGGCTAAAGTGAGCGAAAGTTCTTTTCCATTCAATAATCGAAAGTTACCATTGTAATATTTGATAAAATTTCCCTCGCTTGTTTTTCGTTCTAATTAGATGACGGGAGGGTGGTTATTAAATCGTCATTAAATGATCAGAGGAGACTGCTCGAGGCGCGTAATTGAGCCCACGATTGAAAAGCCAATAGAGATTATTTGCCGAAACTGTGGGCGTAATTGATAAATTGGTTGAACCTTAATGCAATTTAAACTGTAATAAAATTTATTTCTGGTGTAACTTTATAAGCGACGATGAGAAATATAAAATGGAACGGCTAAATAAACATCAAAGTTGTCTGTTTACAGTATCCGGCTGAATCTAGCACTAGTCCCAAGATTTTTCGTTCCGGGTCATTCTAATTTATTTGTGTTATCAAACTACTTTTCATTCATCCACGCTGACCATCGTCTAAGTCATAATCTATTTAGTACTTTCCTCAATGCTTACTTTCACCTGTTTATATAATCAGTGATTACTAATCACTAATTATTACCCTATTATTACTTCAAACGCCATGAAGTGAATATAAAAAACTCATAATTATGTACATATCTTTAAAAATGTTCTTCACTTTTTCTGAAATCAACGGGATTCAGTTCAATTTAAATGTTAAACACTATAGTTCTATATTTGAACTTGGATGCTGAATAATCCCTCCACCCGTTAAATTCATAATTACTTCCTGAGGATGTCGCACACAATTTTCAAATAAATCAACAAGGAAAAACCACTGTTTTATTTATAGACTGAAGCAGGGGTAGAAAACGTTGGACCGAAATCTGCAGCGGAAACAAAATGTTACCACTGTAATCTGCATAAAAATAATAAAATATCCTCCGACGCTTTGTTCCCTTCTTTACTTACGTTTTTTTACTTGTTGCAATTCTATTTTTAAGAACAATGAAATTTCGTGAATTGTTTGTGTATGAATGGAGCTCCGACGAATGTTTTCCTAATTGACTCGGCTACTGCCCACATCCCAATCGGGCCAGTCACTGCATACAACAACTAATTAGTTGGCAAGTGCACACAGACGGAAATCCAAGACAGCACGCCAAAGAAGATTATCCTCTCGGACGTACAAAGGCATTGTTAATTTGTCCTAATCTGCAACCCATTATTGAGTGTTACTTAGGTAATTGCTACTCTCTGCCGAAATTTGATTAGAATCGGGGGCTGTGGGCGTCCGTTTCAATTTTTCATCGCGTACGAAATCGATTCCGCACGGCTATTTATGATTTTAATGTTTAATAATAAGGGCTAGGTTGTACGTGGACGTGGGTGGCTGATAAAGTGACGTGTGGCGATGATGAGGGTCCCAGAAAATCCGATATTTATTATTAATTTCAGATTATTATAAAAACTTGGCAATTATACGAATGATTAATGAATGATTAATGTTTTTAAAACTATTATTTTGCTTATTTTTTAGGGGATCCACCTAAATCGATTGAGGCATAAGACAAAAAAAAATTAAGAAAGGATTTTATACAGTATATATATATATATATATATATATATATATATATATATACTGTATAAAATCCTTTCTTAATTTTTTTATATATATATATATACTGTATGTACTGTATATATATGTACTGTATATATATATATACTGTATAAAATCCTTTCTTTTTTTTTGTCTTATGCCTGACAATATATATATATATATATAAATATATATATATATATATATATATATATATATATATATATATATATATATATATATATATATTGTGAAATTATACATTTGTAAAATTTCAAATATGTCCTGGAGTATATTTCGAAAGATTTTTTAACGAACAAGTAAAAATCTTTACTTTTATCATTATGCATTTTTCAATATATATGTATTTGAAGACAAATTCCTATCATTGAACATTCTTTAGATGAATGAAGATAGAAATAAAAATGATAAAAGATAATTTATATTTGTAGTTAAATAAATTTACTTTACACCAAAATATCATTAAAAAATATTACTATTCTAAAAATTAAATAAAATATAATATTATGAACATAAATTATTAAGAATATAAAATAATACAGTTAATCAATAATAGTAGTAAAGAAAGTTTATTTTCAATTAAGGTAAGTCTTCACCAAGCTTCCTTAGTATCTAGCAATATTTTTATGATATAACATATTTCCAAGAAAGCCATTATATTCTGATTCATCCATTTATTAGAAGTTTATGAAGAATGTCAAAATATATTGATTTGAGTGTTATAGAAATTATAACTTGACTTGAACTAGTGACATTAACTTATTTTCTCCAGAATATCCTGTATATTATGTATATTGATCTTTAAATTATACATAATATACTTAATTCCAAATAAGAATGGTTATACTATGTAATTTACTTTAGCTTTTGTGTTATAGATTTTTTTCCAAAAATTTTAACAGGCTAATAGTCTAACTAAAATGTCTGAAAAGTTACCAATTTTGGTTCTGAAAGGACCTATAAGGAATCATTGATAGTATTTGGAAATTTAATTTAACCTAATTATTTAGATAAAAATTCGAGGACCACCTGTATATTTATTATCTATCTCTGACTCTGTTTCATTATTTAACTATTCTAAATTTTTAATAGAAATATGAAATTGGTTTATTAAACTTGCATATTTAAGGAAAATAGCCAGAATTTTGAATTTTGTTGAATATCATTAATTCATTGTATTCACTTTTTTAATATGTATTGAGTTTAATTATGCTGAAACATACATGAAAATAAAGTTATTCATGTTTTAATATGCACAAAATAAATAATGAACACCCCATATAAAATTTGACAGTGCTAATAGTGACTTCTTATGGGAGGGTACTTGATGAAAGAGTATGGCAGAAATGAATTTTCCAGCGTCAAAATTGGTAGTTATACGGTCATTTTAGTTGTCAAACTGTCTAAATTTTTGGAAAAGAAATAAACCAAAAACTATTGGGTTTAGGTATAGTAATGGTATAGCTACTTGCAGTCACATATAGATTTTAAAAATTCAAAAATGTATAGGGTGTGTCATTGAAAATAGTAGTCAAATTGATGTCACATCCGGTGAAACCGGAAATAAAATATTGTTCAATATAAATGAGAAAAGTAGTTCCAATCAATACATACCTAAGTGCTATAAAAATTACAAATCAATATATTTTTTCGTTCCCCGTAAACTTGCACTGTTAGGTTAGTTAGGTGAATCACTCTGTATAAATTGTGACATCAGCCATAAATGATGAATAATTCTCATTCTAAAAAAATGTGAGATAAGTTAAAATTCAAATATATTTTATGTTAAGAGTATTGATAAAGAAAACACATGGGTGTTGGGAGAAAAATAATTTCTTATTTAATATAACTGACCAATAACCCTTCCAAGAAATCTTAGACAGTGATATTAAAAATGTACAAGTCCTTCTCAGAGTCTGAGATGATGTATATGTAGAGTACGTGAAACAGACAGATTCTGTCAATGCTTTCTTAGTGACTATCCAAGACTGAAGAGGGATAATTTTCTCATGGAAGGCGTATTGCTGCTGAGACACACAAGGAAAACAACTAATTTAACTGTACATAAAATGGATCAAAATAATATCTCATATTCATATTTACATAAAAAGTAGAATTTTAGGTTGACTATATATGTGTATTATATATAGTACATTACGTATTTTGTCAATATATATGTTTGACTTTATATTCTTTATTGTATGGTTTAGTTTTAATAATTTAATAAATAATAAAATCGTCAAGTTCTTGGTCTTTAAAATCAAATCAATGTAAATCCAATAAATAACAATATATATATATATATATATATATATATATATATATATATATATATATAAAGAAACAATAGAATACTTATTGAAGCATTGACTAGAGGAAAATCATGTTTATAAACCTCTACCCACATTGTATCAGTAAAAACTGATCGACCAAGTCTATTGACCACAAACAGCCGGCGGCGGTTTGCACTACGAAAATCCGACAGTCCCGAAACCGCAATCCGATTACCCCAGACATTGCCCCCGTTGCATTGTTCCGCACCGTCGAGAGCGACGAAAAATAAAAAACCGGATCCGATTGAAAGCCGGCAACGCGGGGCTGCTTCCGTGTGTGTGTGTGTGTGTGTGTGTGCATTCCGGGGTCAAACGGGGCGATTCATTCATGGCGGAGTGCGTGTCTTCGGACGTAAGGCGGCGGACGTGTGGGGGGGTGGACGGCGTGTACAGCGTTGTTCCGCGGTCCTGCGTGACTCCGCGCCGTAATGGCCATCGTGTGTCCTGCGAGGAGGATAAACGACCCGTGCATACACGCGTTGTGCACTGAATTTCTTATTCTGCGCGCGCTGTTTATTTTTAGATTTCTCGCCGCCGACGACACAACGGCCGCTGTCGATGTTCGAAGTCGCAGTTTATTTATTTTACTTACTTATTTACTTACTTATCGTTCAATCCGATTTGGGATTTCGAACAGAAGAAAAAACAGTTCACGAGCCCGGAGCTATTATATTTTTTGTTCTGGCGAAGGTTCGGAATAAAGCTATTTAAGGATCCATTAAATTTGATCCGTCCTGTCTGGTCTTTTGTGTCGGACAAAAATCCTTGGCCACGCAAATCGCAGTTGGTCTAATAGAATCCCGCCCCGGGCTCCCTTTAAGCTACCCCGGCACATTTGCATGACGCTGTTTCCCGTCCAGAGGCCGACGTGAAAGGGTTTTGATCCGGACGACCCTATAATTTGCTTCGGTGCTATTCGAAATGCGTAATGCTTGGGAGCATGGCGATTCACTCCTGTTTTGATTCGTGAATTAGCTTCCGAATTTGCTTTTCATGTGATGATTTATTGGGGAGCACAAACGACCCTGTCGTGCGGTGTGGCCCATTTAAGATGGAAATACCTCTACCACTGTTTTCTTAATAAGTTGGTTTAATGAATTGGGTCTTAAAGGGACACAGACAATAAAGAATATCATGCATGTCATAAAAGTTGTTTTCTTTATCTTCCACTACATTATTTTTAAGTTTTACTGCTTGAGAAAAAATGATTAAGCCATATATCATGAAAAGATCCCTAGAAAAGTGTATAGAAAATATTTTATATTTGCGTAAAATCTAAAATATAGATACACACTCTACAAACTATTCAAATTTAACAATCACGTCTATCCCAAAACCTTCAGAAAAGATTTTACAATAACTATTTAAAAAAAGGTTATTATTACCGACGATAATGTCTATAAAACGCTGCAGAATCCAAAGATCCTACTGTCAATTAGCTGACAATATGCAGAAAAATAGCATATAAATTGAGAAAAATATATTAGAGCCTTTCTTATGAAGATATATAGAAAACAATTTATTTTTATATTGGAACAAATAACATAGATACAGAATCTACCTGACCAACATGTCTTTGTCAAGAATTACGTCAATCCCAAGAACCAGAATGCTCAATTCAAGGCAGTATAGGTACAACCAGTTGACGGTTCATTGAAACGAAATTCTAGTTCAATATACCTGATAAGGATACCAGGCAATCTAAATAGAACCTTTAGAAAAGCTCTTCCAAATTAGATGATCTTTATGATCCTTCTTTGAAGAAAAATCTATTATTATCGACGATAATTTCTATAAAACGCTGAATAATCCAAAGACCTACAATCAATTAGTTGAAAATATACAGAAAAAATAGCACATAAATTGAGAAAAAACTTTTAGGGCCTTTTTATGAAGAACTATAGAAAGCAGTTTGTTTTTATATTGTTACAAATAACATAGATACAGAATCTTCCTGACCAACATGTCATTATTAAGAATTACGTCTATCCTAAGAACCAGAATACTCAATTCAAGGCAGTATGGGTACAACCAGAACCCGCAACGTCATTGAAACGAAATTCTAGTTCAATACACCTGATAAGGATACCAGGTAGTCTAAATAGAACCTTTAGAAAAGCTCTTCCAAATCATTATTTTGAAGAAAAATCCATTATTATCGACGATAATTTCTATAAAACGCTGAATAATCCAAAGACCTACAATCAATTAGTTTAAAATATACAGAAAAAATAGCACATAAATTGAGAAAAAACTTTTAGGGCTTTTTTATGAAGAACTATACAAAGCAATTTGTTTTTATATTGATACAAATAACATGATACAGAATCTACCTGACCAACATGTCATTATCAAGAATTACATCTATCCCAAGAACCAGAACGCTCAATTCAAGGCAGTATGGGTACAACAGAACCCTCAACATCAATGAAACGAAATTCTAGTTCAATATACCTGATAAGATTATTAGAGAGTCTAAATGGAACCTTCAGAGAAGCTATTCCAAATCAGATATCTTTTTGATCCTTCCAAACATTATTTTGAAGAAAAATTTATCATTACCGACGATAATTTCTATAAAACGCTGAAGAATCCAAAGACCTACTATCAATTAGCTGACAACATACAGAAAAAATTGCACATAAGTTGAGGAAAAACTTTTAGGGCCTTTTTATGAAGAATTATAAAAAATAATTTGTTTTTTTACTGATACAAATAACATAGATACAGAATCTACCTGACCAACATGTCATTTTCAAGAATGACGTCTATCCCAAGAACCAGAAAGATCAATTCAAGGGAGCATAGGTGCAACAGAACCCTGAACATCAGTGAAACGTAATTTTAGTTCAATACTCCTAATATTTAGCTTACGAGAATTACGTTTTTCCCAAGGACTAAAATGCTCTATCCAACAAAACCCTGAACATTAAGGAAAAAAAATGTTTGTTCAATATACATGATAAAGTTTCGAGAAAGTCTAAACAGATAAACTCTTCTCTCGTCAGATGAACTTATCTTGATCCTTCCAACAACTATTTTAATGAAAATAGTTTTATTACCTACGATAAATTTCTATAAAGCACTGAGGAATCTAAAGATCACTATCAATTAGCCTACAATATACAGAAAAAACAACAAACATCCTCTTTAAATTACCAGCAAATTAAATCATGTTATTTTTGGTTAGAATTAGACCACAAATAAAACTATTAGTCAATACCAGTCAAAATAGAACCTTAGAATGCAACTCACAGTCAGAGTGATGTGCTTTGAGCTTTATTTGAGGAAAATAAATGAATTGAAAGAGTTTGATAAAAGATACCAACCTTTCTATACTGAACTTAAAAATCTAATAAAGTTAATGAAAAAATGTTTATGACAATAGTAATAGCAAATTAAAGTTACATAAATCGCCTTGGAAAGGTATGAAATCCAGACTAAATGTTTATCATACTCTACAAAAAATGGGCAGTATCAATATTGTTAATTCACTTCTAGAGGATCCACTACAATCTAATACGACAATTTTTAATCGCTGATAAAAATTAAAATCAAATTAATTTTTTTATGGATCGAAAAATTATGGGTATTTTATTACCATAATAACTACCTGTCGTAATTGTATTCAAGGTAGTTGCCGCGAACGCTATTAAATGTAATTTTGTGTAATACTTATATAAGTTGTGTTTGAACTTTGGTCATTCCAATGCGACCGTAACTTAGAACTTGCGTGTGCAACACTAAAATTTTATTTACCATTTGATACACACGTGTAAAGTGCACCCTAATTATCTCTATTTTTATATAATGGAACCTGAAAACGACTGAACTAAAGACGTCTCCGAACAAGCCATCAATTTTGCAAGCAGCATCTGTATCCAACGTCGCCCGCCTCCTCCAGAGTGGAAGCATCAGATCCGTAATGTGCATCCGATTATAACGGCTCCGTTGATTAATTTTATGGTTGCTACGTTCCGCCCCTCCCAGAACGGTGGGGCTGTTTTTTATGCTTGTTCCGCATATGCCAAAATTCAGTCCCCCGGTGCTGACTGACTATAGAATTCTTTCCCGATACTTATACGCAATTGCAAAAGACACTTTAGGAGATCCCTCCGCTGCACTCGGCGACTGGAATATTAATTACATTCAATTGCGTTTCGGAGCGGTTATTAATGTTGCTTTGATGCGTTGTTATCGTGCCTCAAGCGGTGGTTGGATGTGAGTGCTATTAGAAACAATAGATTTGATTAAAGCAAATTTTAGTGGCGAAAGAGGAATGCTTCAGTCGTCGCTTAAAAACTAATTAATTTACTTGTTTGATTACGTTTGTTTACCAAGATTACAAATTTATTTTTGGTCATTGTTTAACAAATAAAACGCATTTAATTAACAATTAATTATTTTGAATGCCACTGTTGCTAATTAATTTGTTTCATTGTTAAATATTGTTTAATTAATAATAAGGAATAAAAATTGTTAAATTAATTGAATCATATACAGGGTGATTTAAAATTTTAATAGTTATTATACGTGACTTGAACTATTGGTGTAATTTATTTTGAATCTAATTTCATTTCTAGTTTTGTAGGAAGTGATATCAACTTTCTTATTTTCAATAGAACTCCCTATATACTATATTCTTAAATGTTTAAATTCTACATGTAATTGTAAAATGGTTATACTATGTCCTATACCAAAATATATTAGTTTTAGAGTTATTCATTTTTTTTTTCAAAAAATTTGACAGATTGATGAAATTTTTTTTTCAAAATAAATGGGAAAATACCCCAAGTCAAGTTATAATTCTCAGAAAAATGTCAAATTTATACGTTTTTGCGTTCTTTATAAACTTTTAAAGAGTCAGTTAGGTGAATCACCCCTTATACTATTAATATTGTTGCTTTAATGTGAAAATATTATACCATAAAAGGTGGTTAGATATGAAAATACAAATTCAATTACATTTGTTTTTATTGTTTAAATTTTTGTTTTCCAAATTTATTTGTTTATTGGATTTTTGAAATGGCTAAATTTTAACTGCTATTGTTGTTAAACAACTAGTTTCATTGTGTTAAATGCTGTTAAATAAAAATATTGTAATATAATTTTAAAGAATAATTTTTGCTAAATTAATTATTGTTCAATTAAATCATCATATTTGGAATTAATGTAGCTTTGATGTGAGGTTATTACGCCACAAGAGGTGGTTGGATTTGAGTATTACTAGAAACAATAGATTTGATTACAGTGAATTTTAGTGGTGAGTGAGGAATGCTTCAAATTAATTCACTGTTGGATGTATTTGTTTACCAAAATTACTAATTTATTGAGGTATTGAAATGTGATGTTAGTTATGGTTTAATTAACAATTGATTAATTTTTGTCGACTTTGTTAAAAACAAGTTGTTTCATTGCGGATTAATATTAATAATAATCATTATTATTAAATTAATTATGTATAACGTTTTTATCATCATCACATTTAGGTATTTACAGTGAATTTTAGTGGAGGGAGGAAATAAATTAATTTACTTGTTGAATTATATTTGTTTACCAAAATTACAATTTTGTAATTAGGTAATTGAAATATTCTAAATTGCGTTATTCATGAAATGTCCAATTAGTGATGGTTTAATGAATAAAATCCATTTAATTAACAATTAGTATAATAGGTATTAAACGCCGTTGTTGCTAAACAGTTTGCCTCATTGCGTTATACTGTTAAATAATATTTTAAATAATAATTGTTATTGTAAAATTAATTTTATGCACGAATAAATCCCCCACGTGAAACAACCAGCAATGACGATTGTTTTGAGGAATCCAATTCTTTTGTGGTTACCGGGACAATACTGCGAATTAATCGACTGACGTCAAGATAAAATCAAGGACCCTTCAATAACGCTTATTGCTATATTCGATTATTTACATCAATACACGCATATACTTAATTGGTGTCGTCCATTATTGAGCCGTAAAATTTGACCCATCACGATAAGCCTTTGTACAAAAATTAGGGACAAATATAATTTTGGTTTATTATATTTTTGTTAGTTCAATTTGTATACAAAATTGATGTCAAGGTAGGAACAAAGTAGTTAAGTGGCTCAATTTTAATAATATAAATATAGGTACTGTGATGGCTAAAGGAATAGCATAAACTTAAGGCTTTAATTTAAATTACTATGATTTTCAGTGAGGGGAAAGAAACGTTGCACTTCAGAGAAGAGGGACATAGTATTGACATAAAAAGGATCAAGAACTTAATATTGCTAAAAGCTTAAAATGCTCTCCAAAAATGGTTTACTATATTATATATATTATAATAACCTAAGTCATACAAGATAAGTGTGTCTAGTAAAAAAATTAGACGTCGACTCACTGAACAAAACTTGCAAGGATATTTTTCAGTAAACAAATCATTGTTGTTAAGAAGAATACTCAAGATAAGATTAAAAGTTTGCACAACAATGTATTATTTTGTATTATTAATTATCCAGAATTTTGGTGGGGGGTAATTTGAAATAATGAGTACATGCTCAATAGTACAAGGTCAGTTGGTTAAAAATACATTTATGGTCCTCCTAATAAAAGTTTGGGTCTCAGATACACTACAGAAACTTTGAAACACGATGGAGGAAAAATTTTGATTTGGTGTTCCTAGGCGTGGATTTGAACCAACCACAAAAAATTATTAGTATATAGAGACATCATGGGAGAAGTAACGGAATCAATTGCTGAGGATAATTTAATACATGATAATTATACATGCATCTAAAGATGTTTAAAAATGGTTAAAAGGTAAAAACAATTGGCCAGAGTAAAGTCCGTGTCTAAATCCAATTGGAAATTTATGGAACCATATAAAGTTTCAATTAAAACACCAAAAATTGTTCAATTTAGATAAATTGTGGTTGTTAATTGAAGTCGTGGAATTTAATTTGATAAATTATATCTCTCTGTTGAATTAGTCATTGTTTATAGTGAAACAACTAAAAATATAACAAGAATAAGTTTCTATATTTTATCAATATGCATTTTTTATGTATTTTAAAGACAATAATATTATATATCCACGAAATGATAATTTTGTAATACAGATTCAATATGATTTAAATCTAGTTCCAAACACCAGTTTTTGTATGTATTCTCAGGAAAACCCAACAGCTAATTTAGGACACAGAACCTTTGTTTTTAACCTGGCGAAGAACCTGTAATATAACTAGTTTCAAGACAGATACGACAGTCACTGGTAAATACGAGGTCATAAGTCTTCAAGATTTTGTTTTTATTTGGAGGACGTGAACAAAGCTTGTGCAACAATAAATATAGCACAAAAATGTATTAATTATCCTCCAGAGTTTTGGCTGTGGGTAATTTGAAAAGATGAGTACATGCCCAGTAGTACAAGGTCTGCTGGTTAAAAATACATTTATGGTCCACCTAATAAAAGTTTGGATCCCAGATACACTACAAAAACTTTGAAACACGATGGTGGAAAATTTTGATTTGGAGCTCCTAGGCATGGTATAGAACCAACCACAAAAAATTATTAGTACATAGACATCATGGGAGATGTAATGGAAACATTTGCGTGATAACTATACGAAGCATGCATCTAAAGTTGTTTAAAGATGGTTAAAAGGCAAAAACAATTGGCTAGCGTAAAACCCGTGACTAAATTCAATTGAAAACTTATGAAACGTTACGAAGTATCAATTAAAACACCAAAAACCGTTAAATTTAGATGAATTGTGGTTGTTAATTGAAGTCGTGGAATTTAATTTGATAAATCATATCTCTCTATTCAATTAGTCATTGTTTATCGTGAAACAACTAAAAATATAACAAGAATAAGTTTCTATATTTTGTCAATAAGCAATTTTTTTATGTATTTTAAGGACGATAATATTAAATATCCACAAAATTTTAATTTTATAATATAGATTCAATATGATTTAAATCTAGTTCCAAACACCAGTTTTTGTATGTATTCTCAGGAAAACCCAACAGCTAATTCGGGACACTATACTTTTGTTTTTAACCTGGCGAAGAACCCGGAGTATAACTAGTTTCAAGACAAATACGACAGTCACCGGTAAATACGCGGTCATAAGTCTTCAAGCTTTTGTTTTTATTTGGAGAACGCGAACAAAGCTTGTGCAACAATAAACGTTTCAGGAAAGAACTAATTAAACTTTAATCAGAGTTCAACTGGAAATAAAGTGGTAAGGTGTGGAAAACGCCATACCTACATAACCACCAGAAAAATAAATAAAATTATACGTGCACGTGGATATGGTCCGGCACGGAAATTTAAAAATTTCTCTTTGTACCGCAAAATCCCCTTTGAGACTTTCCCATTTTACCGTTCATTAAACCGTCGTTCCAACATCCGTCTGGAAAAAATGAAACATGTTATTCACTTCCACATGACCGGCGCCCACATACCAATTATTTTTCCGACGTTCGATCCATCACCGATCCCCATTATCTCCAAATAACAATAAATTCGTCACCAATTAACCGACGGACCGATGGTATGTATGTGAGTGTTTTTTTTTAAACGAGGGTCCTCCCCATCAAAACTATTAAAGTGATTAGTCGACTGGTGCGGCATTTAATTCGGACGGAAATTCGGTTCGTCGGTGGATTTACGGCCGGCCGATATCAACAGTGCCACAGCATTAAGTGGATTTATGTCGTTTCATAACTCGGACGTTTCGAACACAATTGATGTTTACAAACAAAACCGGCATGCGGCCAGGCAATGATGGCGTCCAAGTTTCGCTTTCGTTGGTGTATTTTTAATTTATTTCGCGTGTGTGATCTCATACAGAATTCTCAAGCTACGAAAATAAATATCGGGCAAGTGTTGTGCATTTTTTTATTCGCCCAGAATAATGCAAGCACTGATTTACATATGGGAGGCAGATATGCTGAGTGACATAGAAAACAGATTTCATTGAGTTATGATGAAAAGATTTTCAGTAACATGTGGTATATGACTCAAAATTTAAAAAAAAAATATAGTTGGCAGTTATAGAGACTGCCGATAGAAGAGAAAACTTAGAACTTTTAATATTAAAATTTGAAATTGCATAATGTCTGAATTAAATTTATCAAAATCAATCTGGTTTTCACATTTATTGACACTTCGAGCAACAATTTTATGCATGTTTATATGTTTTTTTATTATTTAAATATATTACGGGCTGTACAAGATCATGATAAAATATAAATATAATTCAATTGAAATAACAATTAATATACAATCATATTATTTATGGATAGTATTTAATTTACTTAAATTTCAATGTACTTGATTTTAAACATTATTTTAATTGTTTGCATCATTGTCATTATTAATTTCAACAATACTTAGATTTTTTGTACTTTCAATTATTTCATTTTGTTCTAAAAAATACAATAGGCTTATGGTAACTAAAGTAAAAAAATAAAAATGTTTGATTCAAAGTTATCTAAGTATCGCGTAAAAGTGGCATCGATTGTCGTTTTATGTTTTGTAGTACTGAGTTTTCGATCATTGGACATATTTAAATAAATTTTTTACTAAATGAATTCAAATATAAGATACTGGTATAAGCATGTCGGTGACGCGAACGCACGAGATTTCACCCATCCAAAAAGTGTTTAAGGCGCACAGCACACTGCGCGTGCTCCAGTCATGACCATGTCAATGACGTGAACGCATAATATTTCCCTACCAAAAGCCGTCCAATGCGGCTAAAGAAGTTTTCACTTCTAAAAATACATTAAATCTATTATTATTTGTTAGGAAAGGCTAATTTTTAGTTTACACACTTTTGTTTTCGGTATAAAAAATAAGTATGTTTTATTTTTGCTTAATAAACATCCCTCCTTTGATTGTAATTGGAACCAAAATATGTACAACCGGTCACTATGTATGTATGTATGTATATAATAAATTATTTCTTCTCCGTACTTTGGGCATGTTAAACATTTAGTATAAGTTACTAAATAAAACAAATTGTGATAAAAACTAAGTACACGTCTGTTTGAAATACTTTAAAGATGTGAAGAAAAAAGGACAAAAAACCGACAATACGCTTTCCGATTGACTTCAAATTTTAATTATTTCTTATTTCAATAGGTACCTACTTGTATATTATATTTTATGAAAATATCTGAAAGCGTTCTGGGTTTTCTTTTACAGTTAGTATATCAGGCCTCCACGATGGTCCAGATATTCAAAGATTCGCCTTGTTATTGATCCAAATGAGGTGGTCTATTTCCTTCTGAGATACTTCATTTCATGTATTTTACTCGCCGTTGAAGTCCTCACCTTTCTCACATTCATCACACATCATTTTGCCAGTTTATTGATGATTACATTGGTCTATAGCCATTTGACCTTTTTTATCATATTAAGATTAAAAGAAACAGTAAATCAATATAAATAACAATTCATCATTATTTTAAAATCATAACTTCTTCCAGTAAAGATATCATTCATTATAAAAATATGTAAACGTTATAACTAGTATACAATAGAGAAAATATTTTATACAAAAATAAACCCACACTCACAAGTGTTTTCATTGCAGTGGTTTAATGACGGATAATTTGTAGTTGTCATTTTATACAAACATATTAACGTGTTCTAAATTACCTACTAACGTTACTTGAAATTACTTATTAAATGGTATCATTATGACCCAACCATTTATTATTTCCACCCGTTTTTATTCAAATGATTTATTTATACATTAATTAAAATTTAAAAACAGTTGTTAAAGTTAATATTAATATAGTTTTCCATATAATGCAATCACTGAAATACAAGATTAGTTATCTAAATGGATGTTGTAATCTGAAATTATTTACAAACCCATGTAGAAGTTAAGAGAGTCGGAACAAATTGCTGAAACAAGTTTATCTGCCAGTTATTTGAACATATGGTTTCAATAAAACTCGGGTAAAATGCGTTGGGAACAACGCAGGCGATAAAAGTAAATATATCACTCTCTTTGCCTGTATAATTCCGTATTTATTTACTGCACACAGCAGGAATATGTGCTTTATTATTGTATTGTTGTTATGAAGTGTACACATACACTATCGCTCATGTAGAGCAACTTTAGAAATTTTCATTTGTCTTGATAAAAGTGTACGTTTAAATATCCTTATTATTGTCAGTTTTGCAGTATGTTTGATAACAACAATACGGCAATTTAATTGTTTATTAGTGGGTTTAATTAACTATATATTAAATCAACCTTAGGTACATTTTGCCTTCCTTCATTATTTTTAATATCTTTTAGTAGCTTTTCAATATAATCGTTCGAAATTTCCTTCCATTGATTTTGAACTTCTTCGTTGGGTTCATTCAAATTTGAAAGTCTTCATCCCAAAGGTTTCCAATCGGCTTGAGGTTTGGGCTTTGTGTTGGCCAAGCCATTATACATACTCCTTAAGAAGCGAATCATTCTTTAACTTAGACCAGTTTAAACTCATGTTATCTTCGGCAAATGGAAGCATAAAATTCTCCAGAATGTCACTATAAACGATCAATTATCCTGTCTTTCTTAACATGCCAAACCCAGAAAATCATCCCCAAACCATTACGCCTTCTCCACCATGTTTCATAGAAGGTCTGGTCTACTTGGGTTATACCTTTCATTAATTTTCTAACCCATGAAATGCCATCAGATTTAATATCATAATTACGTTTTTAAATTTGTCACTTTACATGTGAGAGATAGTTTGTGATAATAACTCTTACTTGGAAATTAATTATTACCGCATCGATAATTTGAGAACACTCCAAAACAGAAAGCCGAGAATTGCCGGTAAATAATTTAAGACAATGGTCGATCGTCAGAAAAGGCTGTTGCTTCGCGCAAACTGTTCCAATTGCGGGAATTAACGCAATTCAGGAAACGATCGCCGGTTTTGATTGAGCCCGACACCCTCCTCCGCCGTTGTTTAATTTTAATCTCGCCCGCTGCAGAGAATGAAAACGGCAATTTCCTTACAGCCACATTCGGCGATGCATCGCCGTTGTCGCGGGCCCCGCATTTACATTTACGATTTCCACGTTCGTAATCGCATAAACGACTCCGCACGTCTGGGCGCCGTACTTTCGAATCTGTGCTGTTGTTCGAGCACTTGCCGATTTATTTTAGGCGACGGTAATTGAAGAAAATATACTCGGTTATATAGAAAATAGGACACATAGATCTGGTGGTCCATTTTTCACAAAATTTGATCTGTGTGCTCAGGGTATTTAAAATACTTGTACTATTTCCAAAATTTTGTTGTAAGTTTTGTATAATGGATTTCAACCTGAAGGGCAATTTCGATAGCACAAAGCCACGATAAAGTTGTTTCATGGTACCAATTTTTTAAAATGAATCCAAGAGACACTGAATTCGAGATCTCTATAATATGTCTATCATCAAACAAAATTTTGTTAGAATATAGTTGTGATGAAGAAAAAAAATAATTTTACATATACGAGATTAGTAAGTGTTAAATCCTCACAATCAAAAACAACCCAATTATGTTTTGTGATTGGTCCAGTAGTTTAGATGTCAGCGATGTTAAAAACTTGATGCCGAGAATTCAGATATTGTGCTGAGAGTAACAGAAATAAGTTATTACGTGAAGATGTCAATTTTATGAAAAAAATAGGCTGCAGAAAAGGAAAATGGAAAGACAATTTATGAAGTTTATTTATAGAATTTTACAGTGCTAGATCAATATTCAGCTTTCTGACAATTTTTACGTTTTTCCTTCTTTTATATATATCAGATTCTAGTTAAATATTATTATTATAGTTTTTTAATAAAAATCATTTCACTGGAGTTTATTTTGTTTCCATAAATTTTAAAATTAATGGCTTATTAATCTACTCTGACTTCAATTTGTGTTTTACTGATTTAATTGAGTCTTGTATTTCATTTCTTCGAAGAAGTATAATAAAACTAGTATTATACATTTTGTTCCAGTGAATCTGGTGATCAGATTCTAATTAAATATTATTATTATTATAGTTTTTTCAATAAAAATTATTTTACTGGAGTTTATTTTGTTTCTATAAATTTTAAAATAAATGCCTTATTAATCTAATCTGACTTTAATTTATGTTTTACTGATTTAATTGAGTCTTGTATTTCATTTCTTCCAAGAAGTGTTTTACTGATTTAATTGAGTCTTGTATTTCATTTCTTCCAAAGACTATAATAAAACTAGTTTTATATATTTTGCTACAGTGAATCTGGTGATCAGATTCTAGTTAAATATTATTATTGTAGTTTTTTTAATAAGAATCATTTCACTGGAGTTTATTTTGTTTCTATAAATTTTAAAATTAATGGCTTATTAATCTAATCTGACTTTAATTTGTATTTTACTGATTTAATTGAGTTTTGTATTTCATTTCTTCCAAGAAGTATAATAAAACTAGTATTATATATTTTGTTCCAGTGAATTTGGTGATCAGATTCTAGTTAAATATTATTATTATAGTTTTTTTAATAAAAATCATTTCACTGAAGTTTATTTTGTTTCTATACATTTTAAAATTAATGGCTTATTAATCTAATCTGACTTTAATTTGTGTTTTACTGATTTAATTGAGTCTCGATTTCATTTCTTCCAAAAAGTATAAAAAAAACTAGTATTATATATTTTGTTCCAGTGAATCTGGTGATCAGATTCTAGTTAAATATTATTATTATAGTTTTTTTTTAATTAAAATCATTTCACTGGAGTTTATTTTGTTTCTATAAATTTTAAAATTAATGGTTTATTAATCTATTCTGACTTAAATTTGTATTTATAAATTTATTTGTGTCTTCTATTTTGTTTCTTCTAAAAAGTAAAATAAAACTAGTATTTTATATTTTGTTCTCATGATCAGAATCTAATAGCACATTATTTTGTTTTCCTAATAGAAATCATTTCTTTTGAGTACGTCTTGTTTCTATAAATTTCAAAATCTATGATTTATTACCTTATTTGAAATTGGTATTTTATTGATTTACATGTAGATTGTATTTTATTTCTTAAATTAATAATTAATAATAATATAAATTAGTATCAAATATTAAATTTTAATAAATTTAATATTTGATACATTCCACTGTATCTAGGTAATTGGATTCTAATTGCATATTTTATTTATTTATTGATTTTATTTTAATAAAAAATATTTTACTTCAGTATGTTTTTAATAAAAATACTTTTATTTCAATATATTTTGTTTCCATAGATCTAAAAATCTATAATCTCATCAGAGTTAATTTTGTGGTTTTATTTGTTTACCTATGTCGTGTATTTTATTAGTAACACTATTATTGTGTACCGGTTTATCTGGTGACACATTCTGGTGGCATATTGTTATGTTTTTTTTTTTAAATTCCTTAGCATTGTTACATTAACCTTCTTTCTTTATTTGAAAAACGTTTAAGGTAAACAAATTAAAATAATATTAGACAATACATAGGAAATATTATCTAATAAAAAATTGTTCTTTACAATCCAAATTGTAAGTTAAATCTGAAATAACCAAACATTGTGTTCGTGTCAATGAGCCAATCTTGTTAACGTTTTGTTTCGAACTGTGGATGGAAACAGTCTCTCCAATCGCCTGCCATTATTTCGGGACGTTCACAAGTGTCACCTTGTTAAATTGCGTTCGACGAACGCCGCCAGAAAATAGGTACCCACCCGAACACGGGCCGGTCGCGGGAACAATTTCCCGACGAACGCAATTTCCGTTTCATTTAATTCGGAAACGCCACAACAACTACAGCCACCACATGGATGGCGGTGTCGAATCTATACGTGTATGTGTGTGTGTGTGTATTGTAAACTGTATCGGCAACAATCGATACGTGTGCCCGTTTCGGGGCACTATTGATGGCCGACGGCCGAGGGTCGTTTTGCGCTTTGAAACCGTGATTGGTCACTTCGGAATGGAGAAAGCTCACGTGGATTTGTGGTCGATGTGTGGAATGTTGCAAATGCGAAATGTGTTTAAAAAGTTTTAACGGCGTCGTAACGGATTGATGCTAATTTGCTGTGAGCAATTTTGTCTGCATAAAGCGTTTCTTTTTATAATGATTTAGATTATCTTAGTTGGAGGTTTGGTGGATTTATCAGTGATATTGTACATTATTCATGTTATCTAAAAATGTGGATTTGAGTCTATGAATCATTTGAACATTTGCGCTTTATATCATTCTGGAATATTTATGAAAATTTTTAGAAAATTGTTAATTTATTCTTAAAGCTGAAATTTAAAAGAAAAGGTACTTACCGAAAATAATTCGTGATTAAAAATACATATACTAAGTTCCCCAAATGGATAAAACAATAAACTGGATTATTATAATAATCTTTTGGACAAAGTATATAAAAAAATTATCAAAAAGATTCGGTTTTCAGAACAAAAAAAGTATATTTTTCGTCAAGATAAAGGTCTTGCTTACACAGCCCAATACGGATAAAACAATAAACTGGATTATTATAATAACCTTTTCGATATAGTATATTCAAAAATCATCAAAAAATTCAGTTTTTATAACAAAAAAAAAATATTTTTTGTCAAGATAAAGGTGTTGCTCACCTCTAAAATAGTTTTAGTTACTAAAGTATAAAAATAATGAAAATTTAATGTTATTTTTTTTTTAATCAGCATGAGAAATCGTCCAGAAAATTAGACCCAATGAGCAATATTTTAAGTATTGGGTCTCTAAAAACATATTTGAGTATAGCCTTGTCAGCAACATTTGGAAATATTTAGAGCTGGTAGAATGGATTTTTGAGACGTTTCGTCATTATGGAAGAAACTGGAATCTATCACCATAATCTGAAATTAAGACATGATACAAAGGAGTGGTGTAACCCATGTTTGTGTTTTTTTGTGATTCAAATCTAATTTTGATTGTAGCCTCTGAACTGATAAAACAATAAATTAGATTATTATTGATATCTTTTGGATAAATAGGATGAAAAATTCATTTAAAAGACCTTGAAGATTTACAGAAAAAAATAAATTTTTCTTCAAGATTTAGTCCTTGCTAATATAGCCCAATAAACTGCTGCTAAAGTCGCTGAACTAAAGCATGAATAGAAAATCATTCCGGAATTGCATATGTGTTAGAAGAATCTTCCCCATCAAAGACAATAGTTTGTAACTAGGTTAGCTTCTTTAATCCTGCATCATCAGCAGGAGAAATCTTCCTGAAAATACCGGATGTGATTTTGAAAGACCGTCGATTGAACCATGTTTAATAGAAGCTCTAGGGATTTCATTAGGTCCAGTTAGCAATATTTTTATTGGGTCTTAAAAAGCTCTGCAGTAGGTTACTGTATGTCTTAATAATGGTATAAAAATTTTGAGTACAACCTTGTCAGCAACATTTGGAAATTTTTAGAGAAGGTAGAAATAATTTTTTGAAACATTTCATCATTAGAGATGAAACTTGAATCTACCGCTTTGATCTGAAATTAAGACATGATCCTGAGGAGTGGTGTAGACCTAAGTTCGTGTTCAGAAATTGGCCAAGAAGGTGTTTTTTGTGATTTGTAACTAATTTTGTTTGTGGATTACATTGGAGCTGACAAGACAATAAATTAAATTATTATTGTTACCTTTTGGATCAATAGGATCAAAAAATTCAGTATAAAGACCTTAAAGAATTACAGAAAAAAAAATATTTTTCCTTAAAGATTAAGCCCTTGCTCACACATAGCCCAATAAACCGGTGCTGATGTTGCTAAACTAAAACATGGAAACAATGTGAATTAATTCTGAAATTGTAAATGTGTTAGGAGGATCTTCTCCTTCAAAGACAATATTTTGTAACTAGGTTGGTTTGTTTAATCCTGCACCAGCTGGAGAAATCGTCCCGAAAATACAAGAGGTGGTTTTGAAAGATCGTCGTTTGAACTAGGGATATTCAGTAAGGACTCTAGAGATTTCATTAAGCTCAATGAAAAAAGGTTTTGGGTCTCAAAGGGTTCAGTACAAAGTGGGTTACTACATATCTTAATAATGGATTAAAAACATATTCGAATATAATTTTGTTAATAATATTTGGATTTAGTGTTCAAATATTCAGTTTTTTATGATCTAAAAAGAATTTTGTTTGTGGATTACTTTACTCCTAAACTGTTTAAACAATAAATTTGGATAAGTTCGGAATTTAATGAAAAAGCTCATGGAAAAAAGACTCCATTTGTGGAAGGAAAAAATCATTTTCCGTCAAGATTAAGCGTTTCTTCAGACAGCTCAATAAACAACCATCGCTAAAACCACTGAACCAAGGTGTCAATGGTTACAACATCCAACCTCTTTACCAGATTTAGCTTCTTCTGATATCTGTCTTGATGGAATATGATTTTTATCAAACGAAGGGGTAATGGTTGCCAAAGAGGGGTATTTTGTAGACTTTTTATATATTTGATAAGCATAAATTGGAGAATCGTTGAAAGTGTATGAAAGTTGAAGGAGATTAAATTGAGAAAGTCATTTTTTCAACTAAAAATTACAAAATTATTAAGTGGAGATTTTTTACAATTTACTTAGTGATTTACTGATTATATGAATTTATTATCAATATAGCTATAAATCAACATTATAAAACATCAGTGCTTATTATATAAATACGATAAAAACTCTGTATCTTCTGGAATTTATTTGCTTACATTGAAAAAATCTCCCAAATATTTGTGGAATCGCCATATTGAACAAACAAATTGAATAAACCTCTTTCAAATTGGTTCAAAACATTACAAATGATGTCATTCCTTATTTTAATTTTTTCGTTATGAACGTTTTTTAATGGGCAAATAGCTGCATAGGTTTAATGAATTCATAACACGTTGCGGCATCCCATTTAAAATATTTACGGCAGTTCGGTCCGCAAATTAGTTCGAACCGCCGCGTTCGTTACAATGAGCACTCCTGATATGGTGGCGGTAAATATTTGCGAAATTAACGAGGACGTATTATAAATTAAGCCGTTAGACGACTCAAATTGTTAATAAACTGGTTAACAGTCGATGGGTTTTTGTGTGTGTTGATTTATTTTTATTTTTAATCGGAGAATGGAGCCAGAAATTGCTTCGGCCACTGCTTTATTGACGGTGGATGTCGTGTTCGATTGGAATTATCGACGCCCACGTTCGCGTTAGTACATCCAGTTCGCCCTCGCGAATAAATGCAATAACCTCTAAATATGCATCTCCGCACACTCGCACCGAGAACTATGCATGTTCCCAGATAGGCACCTCATATTATAAACCAGGCGGACATGGCGGGTCGAAACTAGTTCGATAAATTCGCCAGGGGAGTGGCCGCCTGATATTTTATAATCTCCGATTCAACCTTGTCCATTGGCAGTCGGGTACAACAAGTGTCGCACCGTGAAATGCGAATTTTGCGGAAAAATCACCGAGGCCGTTCGTTGAAAATTATGTGGGTCACAACGCAGGCGGGCCCCAGCCCCCTTCACCCCTAAAAGATAATTATTTCCGAAAGCGTCTAGGCAACAATCGCGTTTAAAATGCGACACAAAAGCCATGTTCAACAATAAAACGGGCAGACGTCCCCCATTACGGGGATAAAACTCGCAAACGTCCAGAGAAAAATACTCGTGCTCTCCGGACGCGGTTTATTATTCAACGACCTTCTCAGCCATCCTGGAGAGTCTTAAGGAAATGTGAATAATATTTACATACATATTTCTTCGTCAATACGATTATTTGTTCGTCGGTATTGGGGAGTTGTTCAAACCATGATTTGGGCACCACTTCACAGTAAGATAGAACCGTAGTTTTGTGGGCAATATCATGATTTTTTATATCGAATAATTGTACTTACTATGACCTATTTCATAGCCACTTTCTTACAGGGCTTTGAAGTTATATTATATTTAAGTTTCTAAATTAGTTTCATAAAACTAAAAGTTTGTTTAAAGCGCCTTTAAAGTTAAAGTTACATATACGGCTATTATGGCCAATTTTACAGCCATTTTCAAAGTTTCAAAATCGGTTTTATAAGGTCAAAAGTCAGTTTAGAACGTCTTTAAACTTAGTGACAAATTAGGCTTCCACGACCTACTCCATAAAAGCTTTTTCACAGAAGCTTTAAATTTAAATATTTATATATTTTTTAATTATTGTAGTTTTGTAATACCTGAAATCTATCTCACATCTTTACGGATACCTTTATAATATATGCTAAAGCAGGCTTTAAAGTTAAAATAACTTTAGTTTCAAATTTTATTTTATGAAGCAAAATATTTGTTGACGCATATCTAAAGTTAATATTTCACAATCGACTAATATTACCAATTTCATAATTTGTTTTCATAGTTTTAAAATTGGTTTCATAATGTTAAACGTCTATCTGGAACGCCTTTAAAGTCAATTTAGAATGCTATTAATATTAGTGAAAAATTGGAGACCCCATGGGCATATTTTTTAAAACTTTTTAATGAAGTTTTAAAGTTAAAGTAAATTTAAAGCAGGTTTTAAAGTTAAAATAACTTTAGTTTTAAATTTCATTTTATAAAGCCAAAAATTTGTATAAAGCATCTCCAAAGTAAAAGTTACAAAATCGACAATTATTACCAATTTTATAATTATTTTCACAGTTTCAAAATTGGTTTTATAATGTCAAAAGTCAGTTTAGAATTAAAGTTAGTGAAAATTGGACAAAGTTGTAATATTTTATTAAACTTCTTAATGAAGCTTTAAAGTCAAAGTAAGTTTAAGTTTCAAACTTGGTTTCATAATATTAAAAGTCTATCTTAAATGTCTTTATGGACATTTTTTTTAATCATTGTTAAAGCAGGCTTTAAAGTTAAAATAACTTTAGTTTTAAATTTCATTTTATAATGCCAAAAATTTGTCTAAAGCGTCTCTAAAGTAAATGTTACAAAATCGACTATTATTACCAATTTCATAATTATTTTCACAGTTTCAAAGTTGATTTTATAATGTCAGTTAGTGAAAATTGGACCAAGAGGGCATATTTTATAAAACTTCTTAATGAAGATTTGAAATCAAGGTAAGTTTAAGCTTTAAAATTGGTTTCATAATATCTTTACAGGTATTTTTTAATAACTGTTAAAGTAGATTTTAAAGTTAAAGTAACTTTAGTTTTAAATTTCATTTTATAAAGTCAAAAATTAATTAATAAATTATTACCAATTTCAAAATTATTTTCAAAATTTGTTAAATAATGTTAAAAGTAAATTCAGATTGCTTTTAAAGTTAGTGAAAAAAGGCCTTTTTCATTAAACTTTTTAAAAAAGCTCTAAATTTAAAGTAAGTTTAAGTTTTAAAGTTGGTTTCATAATATTAAAGGTCTATTTTACATATCTTTCCGGATAATTTCATAATCGTACTTGAAACTTCATTTCATAAAGTCAAAAGTTTGTCTAAAGCGTCTTTAAAGTTAAAGTTATAAATTCAGCTATTATAGTCAATTTCATAATCATTTTCAGAGTTTCAAAATTGTCGAAAGTTTAGAAAGCCTTTAAAATTGAAATGATAAATGACATTTTAAAAACTTTAAGTACTTTTGAGACATTACTAACTACTTTTTATATTTGTATATTTTTAAGAATGATATGAAGATTTATTATACGTTTATGGATTTATTCAGGTGATAATATTTTAAAATGAGTATCTATGGAAAAAGTGTAGACTTATGTAAATTTTTAACAATTATTTTTTTTTGTACAAACTCTAAAGGCATATATGCTCAATATTCATTTATATGTGTATTAAAATTCCGAGATCAGATTATGAAAATTTGAAGTATGCATAATTTATAATTTCATAACGATTTAAATCCTTTTTGGTCCAAGACTATCTCGCGGTGCACCTGTCCGGATAAAGCCGAGATGAAATATAATGCGCAATTATTATTCGACCGTGCAACAAAAATCTGACGCGTGAATGGTGAAAGATAAGAGATTTTGCCGCCATCAATAAAGCAAAGTTGCGGCCGACCGCTTATCGCGGGAACAAATGCGAAAGCCCGGGCACACGGTAACGACGACAACGACGTTTTGCGGCGCCTCCAAAATGATTTAGTCGAGGCTTGGAGCCCGACAAAAATTCCGCCGGCAAAAACGGGCGTCTAATTCAATCCGGCCACCGTCAAAGCCGCCGCCGACGCCCGCTAACGCCGGCACGTTGGAGGTGGGGAAAGGTGAAAGTACTCGGGATCACAAGAGACTGGCGCTACGGCGATGAAATATTGTTGCGATATGATGTGGCGGTTTTATTCGTTATTGTATGTGATTTCTTTTAAATGTGACCTTTTGTTTAGAGATGAGCTAGGTCAGATTTTACTTGAATCGAGTTAAGCCGGTTGAAAATTTGCCTAGACCGATTTTATATCGGGTTGATACGATCAATATGAATAACATTTATTAATCATTTGATGTGAAATATTGAGTTCAATGAATATTTAAGAGGGTGTTAAGTGTTGGATAAGAAACATCATTATTTGGAAAGAATATCTTTAAAGCCTTACCATATCATTATATTTCCTTCACCATGCTTCAAACATTTTTTACACAATCGAAGTATTATATATGCTACACGTGAAGTTTTTAAAAAAGAAGTGCATTTCATTTGAAACCTTTAATATGAATGACATAAAAGTTTTATTACAAATTTATGGATATTATTGTTCACAAACTTTATATAAATGTAAACTAATGCTTTCCTGAAAATTAGACTAATAAAACCACTTAATGTTTGGCCAATCTTCTTCCAGACATGCAGTCCAATACCATAATATTACCTTCTTCGTGGTCCAAGGTGGACACAACACATTCAAAACGATATTCCTTACCAAATCAAAGTCCTACATATGCTATTCCAGGTGTAACAAACACCTGACATTTTTAAAAAGGACATGCATTTCATTTGAAACCTTTAATATGAATTACATAAAAGTTTAATTACAAATTTATGGATATTATTGTTCACAAACTTTATATAAATGTAAACTAAAGCTTTCCTGAAAATTAGACTAATAAGACTACATAATGTTTGGCCACTCTTCTTCCAAACATGCAGTCCAATACCATAATATTACCTTCTTCGTGGTCCAAGGTGGACACAACACATTCAAAACGATATTCCTTACCAAATCAAAGTCCTACATATGCTATTCCAGGTGTAACAAACACCTGACATTTTTAAAAAGGACATGCATTTCATTTGAAACCTTTAATATGAATTACATAAAAGTTTAATTACAAATTTATGGATATTATTGTTCACAAACTTTATATAAATGTAAACTAAAGCTTTCCTGAAAATTAGACTAATAAGACTACATAATGTTTGGCCACTCTTCTTCCAAACATGCAGTCCAATACCATAATATTACCTTCTTCGTGGTCCAAGGTGGACACAACACATTCAAAACGATATTCCTTACCAAATCAAAGTCCTACATATGCTATTCCAGGTGTAACAAACACCTGACATTTTTAAAAAGGACATGCATTTCATTTGAAACCTTTAATATGAATTACATAAAAGTTTAATTACAAATTTATGGATATTATTGTTCACAAACTTTATATAAATGTAAACTAAAGCTTTCCTGAAAATTAGACTAATAAGACCACATAATGTTTGGCCACTCTTCTTCCAAACATGCAGTCCAATACCATAATATTACCTTCTTCGTGGTCCAAGGTGGACACAACACATTCAAAACGATATTCCTTACCAAATCAAAGTCCTACATATGCTATTCCAGGTGTAACAAACACCTGACATTTTTAAAAAGGACATGCATTTCATTTGAAACCTTTAATATGAATTACATAAAAGTTTAATTACATATTTATGGATATTATTGTTCACAAACTTTATATAAATGTAAACTAAAGCTTTCCTGAAAATTAGACCAATAAGACCACACAATGTTTGGCCAATCTTCTTCCAGACATGCAGTCCAATACCATAATATTACCATTCTTCGTGGTCCAAGGTGGACACAACACATTCAATACGATATTCCTTACCAAATCAAAGTCCTACATATGCTATTCCAGGTGTAACAAACACATGACATTTTTAAAAAGGACATGCATTTCATTTGAAACCTTTAATATGAATTACATAAAAGTTTAATTACAAATTTATGGATATTATTGTTCACAAACTTTATATAAATTTAAACTAAAGCATTCCTGAAAATTAGACTAATAAGGCCACATAATGTTTGGCCAACCTTCTTCCAGACATACAGTCCAATACCATATTATTACCTTCTTCGTGGTCCAAGGTGGACACAACACATTCAATACGATATTCCTTACCAAATCAAAGTCCTACATATGCTATTCCAGATGTAACAAACACATGACATTTTTAAAAAGGACATGCATTTCATTTGAAACCTTTAATATGAATTACATAAAAGTTTAATTACAAATTTATGGATATTATTGTTCACAAACTTTATATAAATGTAAACTAAAGCTTTCCTGAAAATTAGACTAATAAGACCACATAATGTTTGGCCACTCTTCTTCCAAACATGCAGTCCAATACCATAATATTACCTTCTTCGTGGTCCAAGGTGGACACAACACATTCAAAACGATATTCCTTACCAAATCAAAGTCCTACATATGCTATTCCAGGTGTAACAAACACCTGACATTTTTAAAAAGGACATGCATTTCATTTGAAACCTTTAATATGAATTACATAAAAGTTTAATTACATATTTATGGATATTATTGTTCACAAACTTTATATAAATGTAAACTAAAGCTTTCCTGAAAATTAGACCAATAAGACCACACAATGTTTGGCCAATCTTCTTCCAGACATGCAGTCCAATACCATAATATTACCTTCTTCGTGGTCCAAGGTGGACACAACACATTCAATACGATATTCCTTACCAAATCAAAGTCCTACATATGCTATTCCAGGTGTAACAAACACATGACATTTTTAAAAAGGACATGCATTTCATTTGAAACCTTTAATATGAATTACATAAAAGTTTAATTACAAATTTATGGATATTATTGTTCACAAACTTTATATAAATTTAAACTAAAGCATTCCTGAAAATTAGACTAATAAGGCCACATAATGTTTGGCCAACCTTCTTCCAGACATACAGTCCAATACCATATTATTACCTTCTTCATGGTTCAAGGTGGACACAACACATTCAAAAATATATTCCTTACCAAATCAAAGTCCTACATATGCTATTCCAGGTGTAGCAAACACCTGAAGTTTCTAAAAAGAACATGAATTTCATTTGAAATTTGAATATGAATTACATAAAAGTGTAATTAGAAATTTATGGATATTATTGAGATTTTATATAAATGTAAAATAAAGCTTTCCTGAAGTTTAGACTCATTACACAATGTTTGACCAATCTTCTGTAACTTCAAACCTATTCTAAATGGGACTCCAGATGGCTCTTATATTCCATGTCTTCCTCTAACAATTAAGGTCTAGCAACATTTACTGATGTGTTTTGATGAATTCATTCATTCTTCAAATCATTCATTCATCATTGGTCTAAATTATTTTTACTCAACGGTTTTTGGGTAATAATATTTAAAATAATTATACAGGAATTCAGTAATTGGTAATTAAAACTACTCTTTAGGGAAGTCATTTACAGACTAATGTTTATTAAATAAAATCGTAAAAGTTTAGTGGTTTTCTAAATCAACATTTGATGCCATATTGGGAATGTATGACTTTATGCAATAATATTATTATAAATAGGCAATAAAGATTATTATGATCCAAATATTATATGTTTTCTTTTATTATACTTATAAAAGTAGCCTCTGAGTCTTTTATAATAAAATATTTAAGAAACATTAATTTAAAACATATAACTATTATAATCTCAACTAAATATTAATTACCATAAATAATATTTATTAACTGCAGTAGGAACATTTTGCCCAAGTAGGAACTAGTCAGAGCTGAAGAAAGTAATTAAATGGCTAGCCCAACTCGAATTACCTTAGTATTAGTGTAAGTCCTCCAGTTTTCTTGCCACGTGAATCCGGTGACATTTTATGTCGAAACATAGTTATATACCTAAAATTGTGACGGCCGTGGGAACGTGTGTGTGTGCGTAACGCTGTCGTAAATTCCTCACGTGTCGTCGCATCCCGCTCCTTATCCGTCGCAAAAATGCGGTCTTCTTCCGTGAACCGTGTGGGCCGATCGAACGACGGGTCCGTTTACCTGGAGAGCGGCGCGTACCCATCGGGCAGGCGGCCCACGCTCGCGGGTGCCGGTATGAATTTCGCGCGGCGAGGGACGCAGGCGCGCCGTGGCCTTGCAAGGACGCGCGCGCCTCTCCGCGTACGGCCGCCTCCTTGCCGAGCGTACTACGAAATTTTGATTCATAAAAGTCTATCGGACTATCGCACAATGGGTACGGCCTTCGGAAATTTGGAATTCGCTGTGTACTCCCATAAATCTGTCAATAAGTAAACTTCTGGCGTACAGAAGTGGTGAACAATTAAAATTTTCCTAATTAATATGGAGTAGTAGAATTTTACTAATTAATTAATAGTTTTTTAAACTGTCTAAATGATTGAGTTCTTCTTATAAATTGAGTGAGTTTTTAGAATTGCTGAAGGAACCATTAGAATTTCAAACGTTTCAATTAATCAGTTTCTAGACTTCTTGGATGAAGTAATTTGGTGAACTACTGAATAAAATAGTTTACTAAAGTACGGAAAATGTAAATAATGAAAGTAGTATTTTTTGCAATACTGAATTAAATGAAAGAATTTTGCTAATTATCTAGTAATTTTCTAAACTACTGAGTAAAATAAAAAAAATACTAATTAACTAGTTCTTAACTGCTGAATAAAATAGGAGAATTGTACTAATTAATAAGTAGTTTTTTTTATCACAGAATTAAATAAAAAAATGTTACTAATTAACTAGTAATTTTCTGAACTACTTGGTAAAATAAAATAAACTAATTAACTAGTCCTTAACTGCTGAATTAAATGAATGAATTTTACTAATTAACTAGTAATTTTCTGGAGTATCGAATGAAATAAAAAAATTACCAATAAACTTTTCTGAACTGCTGAATAAGAGAATTTTACTAATTTATAAGAAGTTTTTTTGATTACTGAATTAAATGAAAAAATTTTACCAAGTAACTAGTAATTTTCTGAAATACTGAATGAAATAAAAAAATTTACTAATTAACTAGTAAGTTTGTGAATTGCTAAATAAAATAAGAGAATTTTACTAATTAACTTGTAAGTTCCTAAACTGCTAAATAAAATAAGATAATTTTGCTAACAAATCAGTAGTTTTTTTGGAGTATTGATTTAAGTGATATAGTTTTATTAATTAGCTAGTAATTTTTTGAACTACTAAATGAAATATTTTTGTTTCAACTGGTAAATTTCTGAACTCT
Organism: Aethina tumida; assembly: GCF_024364675.1. NCBI lineage: Eukaryota > Metazoa > Arthropoda > Insecta > Coleoptera > Nitidulidae > Aethina > Aethina tumida. The sequence goes on along the minus strand of NC_065437.1, from coordinate 11,641,705 downwards.
TAATCAGTAGTTTTTTGAATATTTGAATTAAACGAAAAAATTTTACTAATTAATTTGTAAGTCCCTGAACTGCTGAATAAAATAAGATAATTTTACTAATTAATCAGTAGTTTTTTGCATTATTGATTTAAGTGACATAATTTTACTAATTAGCTAGTAATTTTTTGAACTACTAAATGAAATAAAAATATTTCATTAATTAACTGGTAAATTTCTGAACTCTTGAATAAAATAGGAGAATTTTACTAATTAATCAGTAGTTTTTTGAATTATTGAATTAAACGAGAGAATTTTACTAATTAACTTGTAAGTTCCTAAACTGCTGAATAAATTAAAATAATTTTACTAATTAATCAGTAGTTTTTTTGGATTATAGTTTTAAGTGATATAATCTTACTAATTAACTAATAATTTTTTGAACTACTGAATGAAATAAAAATATTTCATTAATTAACTAGTAAGTTTCTGAACTTTTGAATAAAATAGGACAATTTTACTAATATATCAGTAGTTTTTTGAATTATTGAATTTAACTAGTAAGTTTTTGAACTCTTGAATAAAATAAGAGAATTTTACTAATTAGTCAGTAATTTTTGGATTACTGAATTAAATAAAATAATTTTACTAGTTAAATAGTAATTTTGTGAATTACTGAATGAAATAAAAAAATTCTAATTAACTAGTAAGTTTTTGAACTGCTGAAGAAAATAGGAAAATTTTACTAATTAATCAGTAGGTTTTTGAATTACTGAATTAAATGAAAGAATTTTATTAATTAACTAGTAATTTTCTCAACCACGAAATGGAATAAAAAATAAAAAAAATTAACAATTGAAATAGGAGAAATTTATTAATTTAATTAGTAGTTTTTTTGGACTACCGGTTTAAGTGATACTAATTAACTAGAAATTTTATGAACTACCGAAAGAAATAAAAAATATTACTAATTAAATAAAAATTTTCTGGACTTTTGAATAAAATAGGACGATTTTACTAATTACTCAGTTGTTTTTTCTGAACTTTTAAATAAAATAGGGGGATTTTACTAATTAATCAGTTGTTTTTTTGATCTATTAAATTAAAGAATTTTACTAATAAACTAGTAATTTTCTGCACTACCAAATGAAATAAAAAAATCATTTAATTTTAATGTTTAATTCTGAATTGTTGAATTAAATATAAGAATTTTACCAATTAGTCAATAGCAATCAAATATTGAGTAAAATAATTCAATTTTACTAATTTAAGTAATTTTAAAATTACTAATTAACATTTCTAATCTTTTGAGTGAAATGAAAATTTATTAATTAAATATTAGATTTTTACTAATTTCTCAGTGGTTCTCTAAACCACTTGAATGAATTTACTAATAATTTATTGAATTATTGAAAAAGAAGAATTTTTTTAAGTATATTTTATTGATTTGCATTATAACACCTCTCATTTATGTTGTCGATATTAAATTGTAGTAGTTGTTGGTAAGTAAATTTCAAGTAAAATTCACACTTAGCCAATTAATTCCTGTGTAAATGTCATAAACTTCGGATTAATAAAGACATTTGCATACGTTTGCAGAAATGCAATCGACGTTCTTTATTACACCATTTTTTCATTTGCAGTAACACGATCACCTTGAACGGCATGTAAATCAGATGATATAATACATAATAATTACTTGCTAATAATTTAATAAGTTGATTGGTGTTGGCAATGATAATTTCCATTCCATCTTAATAATACTAATTCGATGTGCATCAGGACGCAGCGATATTTCACAATTTACTTTCCCGATGATTTATTTATAAAGCTGGTGCTGTCGCTTTTTTAGGAAGACACTTGAGAGGCAAGTGGCTGGTACGTGAGCATTAAAAGTAATTAGGTCTGTAGTGGAGCACATGTTGTCGCTTAATAATTCTTTGAACTTGGCTCATTAATGATTTTCGTGCGCCGGACTGCATACAGAACGACGTTGCATGCCAATGAATATTCAACGGCTCTCACAGTATTGTTTATTAAACGAGGACTCTTTGTTTCAAATTTTAAAATAGCGCTAGAGATTCGGTGGCCGTTTTCAGTACATCTCCGGTCTGAAAAACCACAAAACACGGTGGTTGAAATTAGTCGGAGCCGCATTTTTTGTTGCGTGCGAACAATGGACCATTTCCGGCATGTGTAATTGACGAGGTCTTCATTTCCCCGGAGCCGAAAGTGGGTTCGACGACGATGCGCCTTTGATGTCTTGCCACTCCACCTACGTCTCTGACGTACGCTCCACAATGCACTCAATAAACAGCGTTTCACGGTCGATTCCCTTCTATTATCGGGGCCTGGCACCTCTTATGCACTAGCGAAATTTAATTTCGCCCCCGAATGGGGAAATCAAACGAGAATTGGGTTCGGGGAGTTTCTAAGGAAATATGTCAATCATTATTTTATGTGTTTTTGGTGGTTGTGGGTTGCAATAGATGAGAATTTGTTAGTTTTATGTTGATGTGTTGAAGTATGAACTGATGCAATATAGTATTATTATTCTTTCGACAGTGTTTAAAACCCACTACATTTGTTAAAACAGGTTAATTACTTTCAAAAGTTTTATTTTATGGTATATAAGGTGATTCATCTAGCTAATAGGAAAATGTATTGTTTTGAAACTTTTATTACAAGTTTAACTTGATGTGTACTACTTTTCTAATTTATTTTGAACAAAATTTTCAGATTCGCATGTATATTTTTAAATTACTAATTAATTGGTTCCTTTTTAACTGCTGAATGAAATAGGAAAATTGTACTAATCAATAAGTATTTTTTTAACAACTTAGTAAATTAAAAAAAAAATTACTAATTAACTGCTGAGGAAAATTTTACTAATTAATCAGTGGTGTCTGGTATTAGTGAATTAAATGAATAAATTTTACTAATTAACTAGTAATTTTCTGAACTACTGAATGAAATAAAAAAAATACTAATTTATCTTTTCTGAACTGCTGAATAAGAATAGAATTTTACTAATTTATAAGCAACTTTTTGGACTACTGTATTAAATGAAATGAAATTTCTAATTAACTAGTAATTTTCTGAAATACTGAATGAAATAAAAAAATTACCTAATTAACTAGTAAGTTTCTGAACTGCTGAATAAAATATTAGAATTTTACTAATTAATCAGTAGTTTTTTGAATTATTGAATTAAACCAAAGAATTTTTCTAATTAACTTATAAGTTCCTGAACTGCCGAAAAAAATATGATAATTTTACTAATTTATCAGTAGAGTTTTTGGACTATTGATTTAAGTGATAGAATTCTACTACTTAACTAGTAATTTTTTGAACTACTGAATAAAATAAAAATATTTCATTAATTAACTAGTAAGTTTCTGAACTACTGAATAAAATAAGATACGTGAACTACTTTTCTAATTTATTTTGAACTAAATTTTCGGTTTCGCTTGTATATTTTTAAATTTTTAAATTCTACATGTAATTACAAATAAAATGTTTTTTTTTTTTTTTTTTCAAAAAATTTGGACAGACTGATCTAACAAAAATGTCCATAAAGTTACCACTTTTAATGCTGGAAAGTTAATTTTTATTATACACGTTAATCAAGAACCATCCTATAAGGAGTCATAATTAGTACTCACAAATTTTATACAGGGTGTTCATTATTTACATTTAATTTTGTGACTTTTAAAACATCATCATCGTCATTAGTTTCAATGGAATACCATATACAGTGATGGCCAGAAAAATAGTACACTTTATTTACTATCTTAACGTTAATTAAGAAAAGCACACCTTTAGTTAATGTAATCAAAATATTTTTAAACACCTTTGAACAACTTTGGACGAATGCTTCCGTATCATTATCACGCACAAAAATCAATGTAATTCTTAAATTATTGTTGGAAAGTCTCTCATGATGTATGTATATATCATATAGGAAAGGAGTCCCAAACCAAAACTTTTCCTCCATCGTGTTTCAAAGTTTTTGTATGTATCTGGGATTCAAAATTTTATTAGGATGAATAATTTTTTACTATCTGATTTTGTCATATTGAACATGATACCCTTGGCCAAAATTCTGGATGATTATTAATAAATTGTTATGTAAACTTTACATAGTTACAGATATACTGCTGTAAGCATGTCGGTGATGCGAACGCATGAGATTTCACCCATCTAAAAAGTGTTCGTGGAGGGTAAGATTAGAAGGTAAATTTCTCAAATAATCGTTCAAGATCAGTATTGAAATCTAGTGACCGGTTGTACATATTTTGGTCCAATTACAATCGAAGGAGAGATGTTTATTAAGCAAAAGTAAAATATACTTGTTTTTTATACCGTCAACAAAAGAGTGTAAACGGAAAATTAGCCTTTACTAACAAATAATAATAAATTTAATGTATTTTAGAAGTATATACTTCGTTAGTCGCGTTGAGCACTTTTTCGTAGGGAAATATTATGCGTTCGCGTCATTGGCATACTCATGACGGGCGCACGCGCAGTGTGCACACTTTTTGGATGGGTGAAATCTCGTGCGTTCGCGTCACCGACATGCTTATACCGGTATATCTGTAGCTATACAGTTGACGTGCTAGTGCTGTGTATATCTTATAAGTGAAATTGAATGAATTTAGTGAAAAAGTACATTGAAATTTAAGTAAATACAAATACTATCCATAAACAATATGATTGTATATTAATTGTTATTTCAATTGAATTGTATTTATATTTTGTCATGATCTTGTACAGCCCGTAGTATATTCCAATAATAAAAAACCATATAACATGCATAAAATTGTTGCTCGAAGTGTCAATAGATGTGAAAACCAGATGGATGTTGATAAATTTAATTCAAATATTATGAAATTTCAAATTTTAATACTAAAAGTTCTAAGTTTTCACTTCTATCGGCAGTTTCTATAACTGCCAGTTTTTTTTTTTTTAATTAAAAACGTGTCCCCCTTTTCCTTGAATTAATTCTTAACTATTGTAGGGACTATTTATATTTAACTGTTAAATTTTAATTTGTTGACCCTATATAGTCTTTTTACGATATGCTAATATTAGCAAAGCAACGTCATCGACGATGCTGTAAAATGTATAAATACGCCGTCATAAGTCTCTCTGCATTAAACATAGATAATTTATTATGATTCACAATACATGTCAGTCTGGTTGGTTTGTTTATTTTTCGTTTTCACTTTCAACATTCCTGCTTCGTTTCCTGCATGCACCGCGTTAATGTCACGTCTGTGTTTCGCATTATGTCAACCGATAGGTTTAAATAAAAGAATCCGTCTCGGCCTCCGCTTCCGGATGCTAAAATTACTCTTCCTGTCCCGGCACCTGACCGTGTACCGACAATCGTCCATTAACGACGTTTAATAGACGTCAATTCCTTTTACTCGGCCCTTAAAAATTTTCAGGTCCAATTAAATTTACGCGGACCGCAACCGGACCACTTTTGTTTTGATTACGTTCCGTCCGGCTTCTATTTATAGGCGGGCGCCCACTAATTAGAAATCGAAACGGAATGCGAAACAGATGTAGATACATCGGTTTTGGTCGTACAACATCTGCATAAACGATTTAAATATCGGATACGTAACTGAGAGTTTCTCAAGTAATGCACGGACATTATTTTCCAGTTGTAAAATCTTTTGTACGTTAATTTCCTGAATTTCTTTGTGTTTTAATGCGTTTGGGTAATTAAACTGAGTTTTAATTGTTGGTTTGTTTCGTAATTTGTTTTGTTGAGTTTGGATTTGGTAATTCACGTGAAACGCTTTGCACATATTGGTCGCGCCATCTAAGTTTTAACGTTGAAATTACAGTCTGCATCAAGGAAGCGTTTTGCAATGCAGTTTCGTTGTGCGTTCACAGATGGAGCCACCAGTTTTGTGTTGACTATTTGATTTTATTCATTTTGTTTGACTTATTTTTATTTTCTTCGGATATTGAGGAATTTAAATTCCATCGTATAATTTTTATTAGATACATAGTTTGATTTTACCTAAATTTTATTAAAGAAGGAATTTAATAAGATAAATTTTTACCATTACTAGGAATTTATATTATGAACGCAGTGAATGAATGGTATTTAATAAAATTCTGGTATGATATGATCGAATAATAAAGGTTAGTAAAGCACCTTTATATTTATATTAAAAATTAAATTGTTAACTATTTAAATAGATACGGTAGATTTGACGACTTTTTGTCTATATAATTAGGTTAGGTTAAGTCAAGTTGGGTTAGATTAGATTATGATACATAAAATATGTTAATATTCATTTTATGTTTAGGGAATTCTTATACCAATTGAAAGGCTTTTTAATATTAAATTTAATTATGCCAAAGCATACAGTGTTCCATTAAAAATAACAAAATTATTGTTGTTTTAAGATAAACAAAATTCAACTTATATACAGAACACCCTGTATAATATTTGGGAGTACTAATAATGGCTCCTTATAGGATGATTCTTGCTTAACGTGTATGCTAAAAATTAATTTTCCATCATCAAAATTTATGGGTTTATAAATATTTTAGGTAGACCATCAATCATTCAAAATTTTTGAAAAAAAAACTGAAAAACCATTGAGTTTTAGTATAGGATTTGGTATAACCATTTTATTTACAATTACATGTAAAATTTAAAAATTTAAAAATGTACAAGATGTTCTATTGAAAATAACAAAGTTGATTTCACTTATTACAATAAATTTTTTATAAAATTCTAATGAATAAATTAGTTGAATCACCTTGTATATTATATGTTAATGTCTAATTGATTTATAGCTACATTCTACTACTTTTTTATTAAAAATTTTTGAATGTTAAATGGATAATTTATATTTTACTGTTAAACTTTATTATTATTATTTGATTATTTGACTTTTACTGTCTCTGTCGTTCATGATGTCTCTCTTAAAATAATTGCTTTAAAATTTTCATCAGTACTAATTTCGATTCTTCATAAATGTCTAAAGAATAAGTTTGGTGAATTTATAATAAAAATAAGTGTACATTTAAATATAAAGAAACGATTTTAAATACATAAATTTTTATAAAGTTAAAACGTGAGAAGTGTTGAAGTAATAGTAAATCAATAAACTTATCGTTATATAATTTCGTTCTCCAATTTGTGACTACATTAGACGAAGACCAAGACTTAAACATCATTCATTTCTTAATAAAAGGACTCCATATTAATTTAATATTTATTACTTTCCACATTATTTAAATGTCAGACTGTGTAAATTTGATTAATGGAGGAGTAATGCTTTATACTGTCATTGACAAATGTAAAATAAATATACTTCATGAATTTATTAATTCATTTTTTGACTTGTTACATATAATGTCTTAATTAATGTAAGTTTACGTTATAATATTTCTAAGGGATTTAAAAGTTTCTCCTCCCCCAACCCGGCTAAGCTCGCCAACAGTAAATAATCACTGTAAGAACTAAAGGGATGATCTATTTGGGATTTGCATGGCGGGGCTATCGCCGTTTGAATTACGGTCGGTTGGAAACTTTACCTTTTAGCATATTTCAGCTGCCTTTACTTAATTAAAACGTGGAAACTCTTAGCCCGGCAACCGCATATTCGGATTCATCGTTTCGCGGTTTCATCGGTCCGTCCGAAAGTTTTACGGGGATTCCATGTGCACTAGTTTCTGGATTAATTCGGTATGCGCGACACAGACTCAGGCGCTCTCGGTGAATACGTTAATCCGGGTGCTTGACAATCGTCTTGCGGGAGCGGAATGGGCAAAATTAAAATTTCATTTTTACATCCGCCACCGAGGGCCATTAGCGCGATTTTATTCTGTTTCGGTGCCGGGATTTTAACAATCTGCTCATTAAAAATAAAACTATCCAGTGAGAATCTTAACAATCCACACCGAACGCTGTAAAAGTTAAGCAGGGTAAAAAAACAAAGGAACTTTGCTATTCCGGATAGTATTTAAAATGAATCTGTAATACTCCTTCGATTATACAGGGTGGCCCATAGGTTTCCGACAAACGGAACTCCTAAATTTTTGGTAATATTTATGCACTGAAGAAGCATAGAATGTTGACAGAAAAAAAAAAGTGTAATTGTGAATAATTAGTAGAATTTTAAAGATGGTTTATGCTATAAATAATTCAGAAGTAGAAGCAGCTAATTTACAAAAGAATTAAACTAAAACCAGCCAGATAATAGAATTTATTCGACATTTAATAGAAACGAATTGGTATAATCTCCAATCTGCATTGTAACAATTGATGAGAGAATTAAGTAAATGAGGGGGAAATAAAATTAATTAGTTCTTTAATCCTGTTCTTAATGTCGAACAAATTGCGCCTTTTACTCTGGTTTAACCAGCTCGAAAGAACACTTCTGAGACTTTCTTTGAGGGCAAATTCCCCTATTATGTCCCGATTAAGCAGCAAACAATGGAATTCGCCACACGTTTTAAATATGCCAATTAAACATTTCATCGTGTGGTTCAACGTGGGTAATATACGGAGTTATTTTCAGAAAGGGAATGTTTGGTACACTCGAGTTTATCGTTTATTAAATCCCTTATCCCGACATTTATCAAGATCTCGGGATCTTAATAAAATTACGGCCCCGAGGCTCCACGGTATGTAAGTCTGTTTGTACGGGCCCGTAAAGCTCCGCATTACACACAACGCCGACAATTTCATTTATCATAAGTTGTTGGTGTCGGGACCCCATTACACATCCAAACCGCCCGCAGATAACGAGTCCGACAAAAACCCCGTCTCTGTTTTACATTTAGATGAGCGAAGACGCGAACTTTTTGCCCCGACCAAAGTTCGCGTGCTCGAAAACCAGAAGGCCCAACAGTCGGAAATAAAACGACCTGGAGGGGAATGAAGGAAAAAAAAGGATGGCGAACACACATCCCGAGGTCCCGGCCAACAACATTTAAACTTTCCGGCCAAGTTTTGATTGCCATTTCGGCAGTGACCTTCAGGCGGAGGCGGACCAAGAAGCACCGGGATTACGGGCCAATTACTCACGTTCAGCGCGGAAACAATTCGAAGGCGGGGGCGTCGTAGGAGTAATACGTGAAAAGTCGCAGGAAATGGCGTGGGGGCAAAGAAAACATGTAAAACACGGGCCACGAACCCGCCGGCTGAACTTTTGGTGAAGGAACGGATGTTACGTGGAATTCGAAGTAACTTTGTCGCTTTAAATTCTAGTCGGTGGGATTACTTTTAAATAGATTTATTGAATTGTAGAATTTTTGGCTGAAGTTGCTGTCACGTGTGGTACGACGTGTTCAGATAATTGTATAACACTCTCTGCTTCATAAATTGTTTCATTAGATATATTTTTTCATACTAGTTCAAAATCAAAGTATAAACATTTGGATATTAAATAATACTGTGTTTTTTACTATAAGACTTATGCTGGAACCTTTAAGTCCATCTTCAGTTAGGTTTTAAAACCTGGTTACTTTTCTAAACTGTGGAAGATTGCTTGAATTGGTCTTGTTATAAAATCAGTTAATTCAGATGACATCCGAAAGTAAAGACCATTTTAATTCTATCCAGTGTCTAAAAGTATTTAAAACAGCAGTTCATATATCATTGTGTCATGATATTTCCCAACAAATAAGAAGCGACGACTAAATTTTCAAAGTTTACTGAATGACATGTCATGTGAAATGAAGAAGTGTAAATTCTACTTGGAATCCTCTGGAGTGCCACAAGGATCCAATATTGGGCCCCTTTTTTCCTTCATTTATTAATGATAATGTATATTAATTACAGTAACCTATTTTTTGATTATTATATTAAAAATCTTCGTTTTGTCAATTCTTTGTCTGATTATGTGGAATTATAATTGCAATCAATCAAACCCATTGTTTTTAATTACACCTAGTTCTATATATAAGTTTCTTGGACATATTTTGAGAAATTGTCAAGATTTTAACAACCTTGATTCTTTAATACTTAATTGTTCCTTTGATTATTATTATTCAATTCAATTAAGTCAATATGAAATGAAATAAGCCAACTATTATTTCTGCTTACAAACATTCTCCTTTAAGTTTATGAAAGGTTTTAGTTGTACCTTTTGTCTCCATTGTGCAGTTTATGTTTGTACCCCAAATCCATGTATTAAATCGCAGTGATTATCGGTGTTCACACAAGTCTCCGTCGATACCATCAAAGCCACGCAGATACGCTCGTTACTCAGTTAAAATGATGCAACGGGACCGTTTTTTTTGCCTTCGTTCTGCCTTCTCGACTCGTTAATTCCTAGTGGCGAACCGGGACCGCTGAACACAACTGGAGGCATTTTTATCCGTCGTATTATTTTGCATATTTCCCTTTCTTTTCTCCATTTCCTCGGGTTTCCGGCCACTGTTATTACAAGTTACTGCGTGCTACGCTTTGACAGCGACTTTCTTTCTGCAAATGGTAATACACTACTCGGGGACCGCGTCTGGGCGAGTTGGAATGTCAGGGGAACGAGGAGGAAATTTAAAAGATGGGTTTTAATAAGGTCGAGACAACTGAAAAGTTTATTGGGAGAGGAGGGCCGGCAAATGACAGTTGTCTCGAAATATAAAAACTGTAATTCCTTTACATCTTCAGCCACATGAAATTATCGTTTTGTTTTATTTTTTTTATGTAATGCTGAAATGTCAGTTAGCTGTAATATTTTAAAGTGGGCTGACTTGGAACTTCTTTTGAACACTTCTGTTTATGTAGGTTCCTTTGTGTCTTTTAAGTTGGATGGAGGTCCCTTTGACCACTGGTTGTTCTAAAGAATTATGCTTTGTTTGCTTTTTCATATTTATGCTCAATTCACCATCTTGTGACACTACCTGTACATTTTCTTCTATTATTTCTAGTATCTTTTTTAATTTCCCCTAATTGAATATACATATATTTATTACCTTTAGAACATTGTGTATAAGAGCTATATTAATTACACATTTCATCTTCATCTTCAAATGAGGAATGAAATTTGGATGGATCTGGTTAGCTGCATTGATAGAAAGCTGTGTCTATATATAGTCTTGTTGAAAGAGTAAATTTCTAACATTTAAGGCAAAAGTTTTAGAATGAACAACCAATCCATCATCTCAGAGAGAGCTCACAGAATGTGAATTATTTAACGAAAAAAGAATGACCAGAATTCGATTACAATGCCGGATTACTTGGACCATGCATTTCAACCTGTAACCCTTCTGCAGCGGAATTAAATTTTTCACCCTTGCGAGCGAATGCCCTCGCACGTGTGCCCACGTAGGTACTTAGCCGTGACTCCTTGGGGCGAGAGAGGCCGAAATTGATTTTTCATGCTGCCTTAATCTAATCATATTGTTAGAGCCGGTCCGTCCCTGCATCGGAACGACCCCTTTGAGTGCGGGAAGGGAAACGTGACATTTTCGCTCCGGCGTGCACATTTGTTACAATTAAATGCACTTTTACACAACGGCTCGGATATTTACGCCTTGTTTGACTAATTAGTTTTGCAGATAGGCAACTGCGGTCTGTTTTCGGGGGGAACAACGTTTTAAATAAACTTATTTAGTGGAGTGATTCAAACTGCACCACCATTGTACAGTTATTTTGTGGGCAATTAACCCTATTTGACGTGCAGAATTGTAGTGGTTCTTTCTTTGGGGTTAAGTGGCTGCGACTTTAAGAAGGGATTCCGTAAATCAACATCAATGGACACAATACCGGATCGGGGACGGGACAGTTTTCAACTTGTGTGATGAATCACCCCTCCGTTATTTCACTTAACAGGTTTTTCTGAAAACTTTTGGCATCCACGGACAAAAGTGGCGGTTATTGGAAAATCGGACCGCCCAGCGCCTTGGGGGTGGCGTGTGTTTTGCCTCGTTCTTCGGGGATTGCCGCCGCATTTATATATATATTTTGATTGGGTTTGCGCAGTCCTGGAGTTTTCATCAATTTTAAATCGTGGTTCGCAGCCCACGCGGATGTCAATTTAAATAATCTGGACAATCACTTCGTTATTCAATTTGGTTGAATTATGTTGGAGGAGGTGATTCAATTATTTATTTGGAATTGGATCCAGTATTACATATTACATCACTAACAGCTCAGCAGATAGACAATGGCGAATTCTGTATTTATGAAATAATAAAATGTCAAACAAATTTAGACCATGTTATAGAAACATAATAAAAATTAGGGGGTTGTTTTCATCATAAATGCAACATTATGCAGAGTGATTCTTCAACTTATTCAATAGAAGTTTATGGATAATGGGAAAACGGGATTTTAAATTGACATCAACTATGTTATTTTCACCCTGTATATTTTCAGATTTTTAAATTCTACATGTAATTGCAAATAAAATAAATATACCTATATCTAAATCTAATAGTTTATGAGTTATTGTTTTTTTTTTTCAAAATTTTGATTGATTGTCTAATTAGGTTAGGTGAATCATCCTGTATATAAATAAATAGTTTTTAAAGGTTTACCGTTTCATTTGTTTATAAAAGGCAATGAATGCTTGGAGAGATGGACAACTTTAAACTTCCTGAAACCTGTAAAAAGGATGCAATTAAGTAATATTTTCTAATAAATCCTCAGGGCAGTTATGTTAATTTTCACTGTGCTGGACAGTGGGTTTCAAGCTGGTAAATCTGGTTTAAGGAACATTATTTAAAAAAGTAGAAAAATTTTGAATATTCAATTTTATACATTGACTATGTTATCTAAGGGGTTAAACAATTAATGTCTACTTCTTGTATGTTGTCTAAGTTGATGAAGAACTTACACAAAGATGAGCTTTAGTCATTAGAAGAGAGGTGGAAAATTCTACCTCATCCACTATATACTCCAGATATTTTTCCATGTGATTATTTTTTTGTGTCATAGTCATAGTAATTTTTTCATGTTATAAATTTACTAGAATGTTGGCAAAAAATATTGATTAAAATAGTGATTAAGTTTTAAAGTTAATCGTTAAAAACTTAAATTAATTTTTAGTATATCTAATATTTGAATTTTGCCATTAGGGAAACATGAAACAACTAACAATATTAGCTGTTCCTTAATTTGCTGCAATAAATTTAAAATGTTTACAAACTAAACATTTTTTCTGATCAGCATGATGAGAAATGTCAGCATCCATCTTACTATATCTTCACACTGACATAAGATAACTAAGAGATTTACGGATGTCTAAAGCACAAATTCCTAAGGATAACTTGGCATAAAAGGATAATAGTAAATACATAAATGATTTAATAAATTATTAAATTTTCATCTTAATACTAATATACGTATTATGATAATTTTAATGTATTATCTCTCGGCCATACAATACGTGACCATTGATGCCATTGTGCGTTGTTGATGCCCTGTTTCCATCCCACGTCAGTCCTGGCCAGATAAGCCAGCCAAAAACCAATTTCGTTAAAGCTCCTCGTCTCCGCACCAGATAAGTAAAACACAATCTTAAAGAAAAACTAGTTTTTACAATGGGCCGGAGGACCAACCACGGTGCGAAATTGCATCAAAAGTATCTTGAGATCTGATCGATGGAGGACGCATTAAGGGATTGTGCAAGGTCTCCGAGGCGAGGTTGTTATTGGAAATTATCTTGAATAAAACTTGAGACATTCATTTAATTTTTTTGCTTATTACTTTTATTAAGGTCTGATGCCATTAATTTGTGCTTTATGTACTACTTTTCTTTGATAAGGAGGCGTTTAAATTTAGTCAGGCAATTAGTGCCCGTAACCCTTCCATTATCGGGCTGCTCATAAAAATTGTAAAGCAAGCAGGAATTATTTTTATTTGCCCTGTTTCCCAAATAAATTCCAGTCAATTAGTACTCCCAGGAGATTTTATAAATACATTATTTTATAATTTATTAACTCCAATTACTCCATAAAGTGATGTAAATGTAAAACAATTTGATAACGAACACGAACAAGTTTATTATTTTTGTTGCGTAAATTATTAAGCAGGTTATATTCTATGTAAACCTAACAAAAAAGGACCCGTCTGCATGATTTATTTCACTGACGGACGGTTCACTATTTAATTGGTCTGAAGTGTCCGTCCTAAACTAAGTCGATTATCCTTTGATGTGCAGCGTCCAACTGTTTAGCCTTATATGACAATTTGCATAATTTATCAAGGGTTTAGTGCACGGGATAGCCTAAGTAAATAAAACTTTTGAGCATCCGTTTGTCTCCTTCTGATTATGGAAATTGGAAGGATTGATGTTGTTTTCGGGGGTGCGAGAAATAAATCGTTTGACATAAAATTGTTGAATCCCGAATTTGAAATTGAATATCATGTTTAGGCAATTCGGGGTCGTCGGACGAAAAAGGTCTCAGAAAGGCGACGAAACTGCCACAACATAAATTCCATTCACTAATTTAAGAATGTGCAGTTGTTTGCCAGACCCTTTTTGAGAATTCCGTTCAGACCGCATGTATTCTGGAGGGTGTATGTTACATAGAATATTGTGCAGTCTCCGGGCATATTTCATTAAGGTTTATTGGTTCTTTCCTAAAACTGTCTGGCGGCACACAATCCGAAACATACGCCGCTAATATATCAGTTTCCCAATTACTGTGAGGATTCTTTTTATTCTTCATTCAAGCTAAATTATTAGTACTATTTTATACACGACTCCTTTTAATTTTCTTGCTCCCGGAGTTGCACGGAAGAGGGGAGCTTTCGAAGCGCAAATTTTTTACCGGAATCAACGATGCGAAATTACATTGCCTCTGTTTATCAAACACGCAGTAATACCCTTAACGAATACAAATTGCCCGTACGTTAAACAAGACAGAAAAAAATCACGGCCAGTTTTTTTTTCCTACCGGTCGTCTTGTTATATCTTTACAAAGCGGAATGATTAAAATAAATGTTTAGCGGGTATTTAGCGGCTTCCTCCCGGTTCGGCGCCCTTAAGTAAGCTAACGAGCCCCGAGGCGGGCCGTGAACCTAATTAGACGTGTTGGCTGGGACGTATTCATCTCAATTAATATTATCAGACGAGACGGCATGTAAAGTTTGGGAACGTCGCACTCTGGTGTGCGTTAAATTAAGCCGACACCTGCAGTAACTGACTGTGTGGCGTTAGTTTTTGCGCTGGCTGCACGAAATTTGTAATGGTGAGCAATTGCTTCCGTTATTTGGAGCATTGTTGGTGGATTAAGGCTCGTCGAATGGGGCGCGATCAGTAGTCGTGCGGAAGCTGACGTGAAGTAGACAGGAGCATGGCGAACCCGGAGCACTAAATCCGGAAATCTGGCTAAATAGTGGTCATATATTATATAAACCACTTGATCCAGTGGCGGACCTAATCTGTCCCTACAGGATCGATAAAATCCTTCTTACCGCCCGGCGAGCTTTAAAAGATACGACCGACGCGGATATATAATGCCACCGAAAACAAAACGTTTGGTGGTTTTATACGTTTCACACGTTCGGCGACAAATCGAAGCGTATAGTTTCGTGTATCCCGTATTAAAGCAGTTATGCTACACTTTACACGAGATCACAAGATACAAATCCGGGTTTACGAAATCGTTTTTCAGATTATAAGGTGTTTTCCGGTGTACTCGGTGGTTCAGTCCTTAGTCATCTCAATGACAATTACTAAAAATATTTAAAATGTTTACACTGGTAATAACATAAATATTTTTTTCTCTCTAATTTGGCAACTAAAAGAGTATTTAAGATTATTTATATATTTACTTATTTTATTTTTTAATTAATAAATGTTGAGGTAACAAGTTAAATACTGAATATAGTGGGGGTTCTTAGTCATATCTTGGAAATTACAAAATTGTGGTAAATATTTACATTGAAAAATCATTTTTTCTTTTTAATTTGTCAAGTAAAACTGTATTTACGATTACCTATTTATTTACTTATCTAGTCTTGAGAACATTAACCATATTTTCCTAATTTGAAAACTAAAAGTGTATTTAAGATTATTTATTTATTTGTTTGTCTAGTCTTGGGAACATTTACCATATTTTTTATTAAAAAATGTGGTGGGAACAAGTTAAATATTGAAAGTGCTAATAATAGATAGATTTCAAATCACAAGGTGGTTTAAATTCTTTCCATGTTCCAAATGGCCCAGTGGTGGGGTCCTTGGTTGAAACTAATAAAAGACTGGAAAATATTTACATTGACTAATCTGAAAAATATATATTTTTTTCTAATTTGAAAACTAAAAGTGTATTTAAGATTATTTATTTATTTGCTATGTAGTCTGGGGAACATTTACCATATTTTTTTATTAAATAATGTGGTTTGAACAAGTTAAATATTGAAAGAGCTAGTAATAGATAAGATTTAAAATCACAAGGTGGTTTAAAGGCTTTCGATGTTACAGATGCTTCAGTGGTGAGGTCCTTGGTTATATTACAGAAACTAATAAAAGCCTGGAAAACATTTACATTGGCTAATCAGAAAAATATATTTTTTTTCTAATTTAAAAACTGAAAGTGTATTTAAGATCATTTATTTATTTGCTTATCTGGGCTGGGGAACATTTACCATATTATTTTATTAAAAATGTGATGATAACAAGTTAAATCTTGAAAGAGCTAATAATAGATAATATTTCAAATCACAAGGTGGTTTAAAGGTTTTCATTGTTTCAGATGGCCCAGGGGTGAGATCCTTGGTTATATTACAGAAAATAATAAAAGCCTGGAAAATATTTAAATTGACTAATCAGAAAAAAATATATATTTTTTTCTAATTTGAAAATTAAAAGTGTATTTAAGATTACTTATTTATTTGCTTATCTAGTCTTGGGAACATTTACCATATTTTTTATTAAAGAATGTGGTGGGAACAAGTTAAATATTGAAAGAGCTAATCATAGATAATATTTCAAATCACAAGGTGGTTTAAAAACTTTCGAAATTCCAGATGACCCAATGGTGAGGTCCTTGGTTATATTGCAGAAACTAATAAAAGCCTGGAAAATATTTTCTTTGACTAATCAGAAAAATATATCTTTTTTTTCTAATTTGAAAACTAAAAGTGTATTTAAGATTATTTATATATTTGCTAATCTAGTCTGGGAAACATTTACCATATTTTTTATTAAAAAATATGGTGGGAACAAGTTAAATATTGAAAGAGATAATAATAGATAAGATTTCAAACCACAAGGTGGTTTAAAGGTTTTCATTGTTCCAGATGGCCCAGGGGTGAGATCCTTGGTTATATTACAGAAAATAATAAAAGCCTGGAAAATATTTAAATTGACTAATCAGAAAAAAATATATATTTTTTTCTAATTTGAAAACTAAAAGTGTATTTAAGATTATTATTTATTTGCTTATCTAATTTTGGTCACATTTTACATATTTTTTATTAAAAAATGTGATGAGAACAAGTTAATATTGAAAGAGCTAATAATAGATAAGATTTCAAATCACAAAGTGGTTTAAAGGCTTTCTATGTTCCAGATGGCCCAGTGGTGAGGTCTTTGGATATATTACAGAAACTAATAAAAGCCTGGAAAATATTTACAATGACTAATCAGAAAAATATATTTTTTTCTAATTTGAAAACTAAAAGTGTATTTAAGATTATTTATTTATTTGCTATGTAGTCTGGGGAACATTTACCATATTTTTTTATTAAATAATGTGGTTTGAACAAGTTAAATATTGAAAGAGCTAGTAATAGATAAGATTTAAAATCACAAGGTGGTTTAAAGGCTTTCGATGTTACAGATGCTTCAGTGGTGAGGTCCTTGGTTATATTACAGAAACTAATAAAAGCCTGGAAAACATTTACATTGGCTAATCAGAAAAATATATTTTTTTTCTAATTTAAAAACTGAAAGTGTATTTAAGATCATTTATTTATTTGCTTATCTGGGCTGGGGAACATTTACCATATTATTTTATTAAAAATGTGATGATAACAAGTTAAATCTTGAAAGAGCTAATAATAGATAATATTTCAAATCACAAGGTGGTTTAAAGGTTTTCATTGTTTCAGATGGCCCAGGGGTGAGATCCTTGGTTATATTACAGAAAATAATAAAAGCCTGGAAAATATTTAAATTGACTAATCAGAAAAAAATATATATTTTTTTCTAATTTGAAAATTAAAAGTGTATTTAAGATTACTTATTTATTTGCTTATCTAGTCTTGGGAACATTTACCATATTTTTTATTAAAGAATGTGGTGGGAACAAGTTAAATATTGAAAGAGCTAATCATAGATAATATTTCAAATCACAAGGTGGTTTAAAAACTTTCGAAATTCCAGATGACCCAATGGTGAGGTCCTTGGTTATATTGCAGAAACTAATAAAAGCCTGGAAAATATTTTCTTTGACTAATCAGAAAAATATATCTTTTTTTTCTAATTTGAAAACTAAAAGTGTATTTAAGATTATTTATATATTTGCTAATCTAGTCTGGGAAACATTTACCATATTTTTTATTAAAAAATATGGTGGGAACAAGTTAAATATTGAAAGAGATAATAATAGATAAGATTTCAAACCACAAGGTGGTTTAAAGGTTTTCATTGTTCCAGATGGCCCAGGGGTGAGATCCTTGGTTATATTACAGAAAATAATAAAAGCCTGGAAAATATTTAAATTGACTAATCAGAAAAAAATATATATTTTTTTCTAATTTGAAAACTAAAAGTGTATTTAAGATTATTATTTATTTGCTTATCTAATTTTGGTCACATTTTACATATTTTTTATTAAAAAATGTGATGAGAACAAGTTAATATTGAAAGAGCTAATAATAGATAAGATTTCAAATCACAAAGTGGTTTAAAGGCTTTCTATGTTCCAGATGGCCCAGTGGTGAGGTCTTTGGATATATTACAGAAACTAATAAAAGCCTGGAAAATATTTACAATGACTAATCAGAAAAATATATTTTTTTTCTAATTTTAAAACTAAAAGTGTATTTAAGATCATTTATTTATTTGCTTATCTAGGCTGGGGAACATTTACCATATTTTTTATTAAAAAATGTGGTGGGAACAAGAAAGAGCTAATAATAGATAAATTTCAAATCACAAGGTGGTTTAAAGGCTTTCGATGTTCCAGATGGCCCATTGGTGAGGTCTTTGGTTATATTACAGAAACTAATAAAAGCCTGGAAAATATTTACATTGACTAATCTGAAAAATATATATTTTTTTCTAATTTGAAAACTAAAAGTGTATTTCAGATTATTTATTTATTTGCTTATGTAGTCTTGGGAACATTTACCATATTTTTTATTAAAAAATGTGGTTTTAACAAGTTAAATATTGAAAGAGCTAATAATAGATAAGATTTAAAATCACAAGGTGGATTAAATGCTTTCAATGTTCCAGATGTCCCATTGGTGAGGTCTTTGGTTATATTACAGAAACTAATAAAAGCCTGGAAAATATTTACATTGACTAATCTGAAAAATATATATTTTTTTCTAATTTGAAAACTAAAAGTGTATTTAAGATTATTTATTTATTTGCTTATCTAGTCTTGGGAACATTTACCATATTTTTTATAAAAAAATTTACACATATTTTACTAATATTCTGGAAAATAGTTATACTGATTAAACAGAAAAATCAATTTTTCTTTCTAGTTTGAGAATAAAAATGTATTGATTATTTATTTAGATTCCTATTTGTTATTAAAAAATTTTAAAAATTATTTCTAGCTATTATCATTTATTTTTTTGAATATTTTACATACATATAGGTAACGATTCAATAGTTGTTTCTATAATATGGCCGACGATCTCCACTGTTTGGCCTCCCAGAGTAATTATGTGTGCCAGGTTGCAAATTCCACTTAGGAAGTTGTGTTTGTGGTCGGCTCAGTTTGTATTCAAACCACCAGGGTGCAGGTGATTAATCTTTCAGCGATCATAACGTGATACATCGCTAGCGTTATCCCTTATCGTTAACGATTAATAACTGCGTCTGTCTCGTCTCGTTTACGTGTAATCAATACAACAAAATTAAAGTTCCCCCATTAAATTTGAAGCTAGTACAACTCTGTTTCAAAATACGTCGAGCAGTTCAAAAATAATGCAGGCAAGCTGTGTTTAGCAAATCGTAACGCAATTTACTCGAAATTGTTTCTTAAGTGACAGGTCCGCGATTTTGTTTTTCTCCAGCGCAAGTGTACAAGCGACGCTTGTCATAAATACGAAGTTTATTGCGTTAGTCAAGTTGCGAAGTTTGCGCGAAAAATAAGAAGTTTATTAAATTGGTGGAAATTTGCAAGGCAACCGATTCTGCGGCGATGCGATCCGCGGAACTGGAAGTGACAAGTTGACCGTATTCCCAAGTTTTATTGCCGGTTAAAAATTCGAGGTCGCCGAATTAGACGGGCGGCACCGTCTTGGATGCGACCTGAAAGTTGCAAATTTGCGGAAACGGTGCACTCGCGTCGCAATCGACGGTCGGAATATTGAATATAATTTTCTGTGTGGCTTTAAAGTTAGCACTTAAGTTTTTATTCGTCGGGTTTCCTGATTCGCCCCATTCAAGGATTTCAATTTTCTTTGCGCTGTCGTCTAATGTTGCTAAATACTTTATCACAGCCAAAATGTATATTTTAAGTTTTTATATAGTTATATATACAGGGTGATCACTTAACTTATTCATTGGTTTTTGGAGAACGAAAAAAATTTGATTTGAAAGGCCATGAGACGATAACATACCGAATCGGATTTTATTTTTTTTCAATATGGCGTACCGTTTTTAAAAATTCCCAAAGCTCATATATTTATCGGAAATTGGACGAGGAATTCAAAAAAAAAAAATAGTTTCATAATTGTGTCGTAATCGTAAGATGGTTAAAAATTGAAATTAAGAAAATAAACTCATTTTTTTTAAGTTCCTTGTGAACCGATATAGCTCTCATTTTTTTTCCGAAAAGCTACCATCGTCCCCCAAAACATATCCGGCATTTAGATCAATCGATTCACACAGCGCTGAGAAAATTAATTTTTCCGAATTTTCAGTATTTTCGATTTACTCAGAAGCGGTTATAGATAAAGACTTGAAACTCGCACTATCGAAGTATCTTATTAGTACTAAGATTCCCTGAAATTATGAGCCCGATCTCTTTCTGGGGCCGATTCGGTATATTTATCGTCTCATAGCCTTTATATAGCAATTATAACTTGACTTGAACTATTTTCCTAATTTATTTTTAACAAAATTTTCATTTTCGGTTTTGCCGGAAGTGACATCAACTTTGTTATTTTCTGCAGAACACCTTGTATATTTTTGGCCTTTTAAATTCTGTATCTAATAGTAAATAAAACGGCTATACCAAGTCCTATACCTAAACTCAACAGTTTTTGAGTTTTTTCAAAAATTTTGACATATCAATACGTTAGCCAAGGACCATTCCATAAAGAATCATTATTGGTACTCTATGACACATTATTAACGTTTAACTTTGTGCTTCTTAGCACATCAATAATTTTGTTATTTTTAATGAAACGCCATATTTGTTTTAACATAATTAAATTGGATAATAAGGAAACATCCGAATGGCATAAGTCTTTTTTATATATAAAATCAATATTGACGGATATTTTACCAAAAATGTAATGTAATATCAGATACAAATCAAATGCTTATTTATACTTTTTGACATTATCTATTAATATTCATTTTATGTATAGGGAATGCTTAACTAATCCAAATGTTTTCCAATATTCAATATAATTATGCTAAAACATACAATAGACATTTTGGTTAGACCATCAACCTGTTAAAATTTTAAGGAATAGGATATGGTATAGCCATTTAAATTGAAATTACATATACGAGAATGACATACATTACATATTCATTACATATACATTACATATATATTACATATACATTACATATACATTACATATACATTACAAATACATTACATATACATTACATATACATTACATATACATTACATATACATTACATATACATTACATATACATTACATATACATTAATGATACGAGATTATGATATGTAGTAGAATATGAAATTGCGAAAATAAAGTTCACTTCTGTATATTAAAATTTGAGGTTTTTAATATGTAATGTGTGTAATTATTTTAAAAAATAGGGTAAAATTTAAATAAACTTTTAGTTGTCTAATTTAAAAAAAGTTAAAATTTTGATAAATAAGTGATTTTCTAGATTTACTTTCAAAGCATTTTACTAATAAAATTTTTAAGCCTTTTTCTGAGTATTTTAAATTCTATTTTTGATTTCCAAATTAAGGAGATAAACTGATTTTTCTGTTAATGTAATCTCTAAACAAAAATTTTAACGATTTATGTTCAGAAAAATTGAATTTATCGGTTTTTATCTATTAAAATATTTAAAATAAAAAAAAATAATAAATTTTAATAAAAATAATGGTAAATGTTTTCAAGATAAATTAACAAATTTCTTAAATACATTTTTCTTGTTAAAAAATTAAAAAGGAAGATTGACTTCTCTGAACAGTCAGACCTCCTAAATGTTAATTTAGAAACTTAAATGTTTTCAATAATTTTACTAGGTTTTTATAATATTTTTTTTTTTTAATCGAAGAAAGTAATATTGTGAATTTAAAAATAAAATAATATAAATATCATTTAAATCATTTTTTTCACAACAATTATCTAACAACTTTTACATCGATACATATTGTTAATAAAAGAACTAGAAGTAATTAATCACAACTACATAAATGTTGAATCCAGTCAGGTATATAATTTAATTCTGTGATAAGAAGTTACAAATATTTTATATTTATCTTTTCATTTTAGTGTTTTAATAATAAAGATATTTTATTGATTTGTTTTTTTTTGTTGAATTACCTTTTTTGGAGATTTTTAGACAAATTTTACCTGACAGCTTTAAGCGTGATTCCGATAGAAACTGACAATTACCACTCAGTGCCGGATACTCCCGTGTTCAATTTTAGGTCGGCCGCGCGCATGACGTCACGCGTAGAGTAACTTGCATTACGGAGATATGAATTTTATACGAATATTCTCAGAAATGTGTTTATTTTCATAGTTTACAAAAAAATCTAATATAAAAAATGCTTGTTATGCCATATTTTATAAATTAAAGATAAAAAAATTTAGCGTAACTGTGCTATAAGATGCATTACTGTTGCCGTAAAAAAATTTTTACTTAAAAGTTTATTACAATATTAAAGTTTATAAGGATAACCAACCATGGTTTTAAATATAAATTTTTATTAATACATTTTGACAGGTAAACATAGAACAAAAAACATAAAAACCTAACACTTGAATCTACGAAACAATTTTTTTCCATTTTCTTTTGCCGATTGATTTGTCTCTTAAAGCCCTGTTGAGTTCCTTAATTCTGAAGAACATTCTAGTTCTAAAAAAAAGCTGTTTTGCTTGTATGGGACAATCAATTTTACTACTTTTCATTAAAAGATCATGGATAAAATTCTGTTTTTCGGTTACTATGAGTTCACCATTAACTTCGAGAAACACTTTGTTTAATTCTTCAACTTGAGACATAAAACTTAACGATGGTTTTGATAAACCACCCTCAGTGAGGTGATCAATCCATGACCATGATTGACTTGGACTTTGTAAGGTGGAATCTTTTAGCTTGTAACAAACAAACCCTGCCAAATTTTGTAAAGCGTCATTTTCACTAAAAACCCGTTTAATTGCAGCAAGTTGTTTTTTAAGTTGTTCATTTTCAAGTGCGAGGTCATCTAAGTTTTTCCATGTTTCGTTTGTTTGAACACTAAAATTTTTAACACATAAGCAAATGATATGATAAATGATTTATAGAAAAACCATTACCCTTTTCCAAAGTAATATTTGATTCCACTACCATATTATTATCTAAATTTTCCTCCACCTTACAATCATTACTAACTACAGGCTGAGCTGCCCTTTCCCCAACCCTGTTAAGCAAAAAGATAAGCTAGTCTCATACAATCAAAGCAACACACCACCACAATTTGATATTTCAAAAACTTACGTGTTTTCAGCCTCAAGCATGTTCTTTATAAAACGTGCTGTTTCTCTTTTTTGTACGCAACTTTTCTTCTTTTTCCAGCTCCAGAAGTTGAAGGTGATTGTACAACTGATTGGGGTAAATTTTGCGTAGGAACAGCATCATCTTTCAGTGCGCGAAAATTTTTAGGAGTGTAACCCAGAAGGATATGTTTTAAGATAACTTTGTAATCAGTTTCACAGAAATGTTTGGAACACATTACAGCGTTTTTTGTGTTTACTTTGTCTTTTCTCTTTGTGAGATGTAACCACGTTTTGCATAGATTATTGTCTTTAGGAAATCTAAAAAATCTAACGTTTCCGATAGGACTACGTTTAGACTGGTTGTCAGAATTACATCCTACAACAGCACACCGCATTTTTATCACTTTAATACACAAATTTAATCCAGAAATTATGTAAAAAACAATACACACAGAAACAAAACGCCGAAAAGAATACCGTACATATGTTAAATAAGTATATGTATGATAGATTAGCGACTGTTAATCTGTCTTTTTAGTTTGATTAAAACACTAAATTCACAATAATACGCTTTATTACAACAAACGTACTTTAACCCTCTACATCTAAAGCTTGACTGCCTGGTTCTTTTTTAAGAACTGCCCCGATTATTAAATGTAAACAAATACTTCAGATTTGTTTATAAAACAAAACTAGTCTAAATAGATGTGAGCACGTCGCATTGGTCCATCGGTGAAGGTGAAGACGTAAGCTAACATGTATATTCAACTATTTACTTTTAATAATGCTTATTGAAACAAAATTGCCAAAGGGCATAGTAATTCGCAGATTATAGGTCAAAATCATATTGTTCAGTTCAAAACCTACTCTACGCGTGACGTATTCGCGCTAAAATAAGCACCGCCCACCATGCGCAATATCCTACCTTATATTCAGTGTATCATGATTACCACTATAAGTATCAAGATGATCATCAGAGCAGAGAACCGTGGCATTTTTTGCTTCCCATTTAGCGAAACTTTTTTCCTCAAAGTCAAAAATCTCCCGACCTTGTCGACCCTTTCAACTTGTAACTTGATTAATCGACGAAAAAGTATTAACTAGACTAAACTCCTTTAATTTTGTGAAATTAAAAATATTAATCATAATTTATTTTTTGTAGGTATGCCTTGACGACACGGTAGACAGTAAGTTGCATTTAAACCAGTCAAATTAGTGATGACCTCCGGTGATCAGTTATAATTAAGTAATTATTTAGTTATGTGACGTGAACAGAGTCGACTAAATTTAGCCTAAAACGACAAAATCAATATGATAAGTGCACTCAGAGCTGTGTCCTTTGGGCCGTAGAGTCCGATTCGTGTATCCATGTCTGCATATTGCGAATCCAATTTGGCATAATCAGTTCGTCGCCGTCTAAATTAAAATATTAATTTAAAATCGAGGCAATTCCCGGAATATCGACTTACGTCTTCGACTTCCCGTATAATCGCTAATGAAAAGAATTGTACGGAGCACCTGCGAAATGTCAAACTGCACGACAGGAATCCTGGTTTAATGGCACCACTTCCCCCAAAGTGTTGTAACATTTGAAAACCCTTTTGTGGCGTTGTTTTTCCACTGTTATCACCGACACGATTTCCCCGCTAAATGTTCCCTTAACCTATTGTTCACTAACTGACTATTTGATTTTTTGTGCATGAACTCAATGGATTAGTTATTAATTGCGCTTTGGGGAAAATACATTATTAAATGACAGTAGTCACGCATGGACATAAAAAAGTGTCCCTTGTGCATAATGTAGACGGTCGATCGATAAGTTCAATTAAAATGGCCATTTGCGGTCATTGAAATAGTTCATTTAACTGTTAATCATGGTACTGAATTTGACAAACTATAATAATTGAGCCGCACTTGCCGTACAAAATATCAACACATGTTCTGGATTAGAGTGCGGGCTGTCGCATTGTCGTTTGCTGATATTATATTTCGCGGTCTGCTAATGAAGCATTGTTGATTTTACAATTCGTTCAGCTTTGTGTTTTTATTAATAGGTCCATTTTGATGGGGGCGGTTTTTACACGCGTAATACCATATTGATATGTTTATGAAGCGTATCAATTTTACACGGTTTGTGTAATATTATTATACCAGTCATGTTCATTTATTATTAAACAATTAAGTTTTAATCGTACAAATAAAGCACAATTGGACAATTTATTGCTGCCATCAAATTAGGCTTGGGGGACTGAACACAAGTGCCGTGTACTCACTTAATTTACTTCAGCCATTAATTATCAATTACTTATGGGTTTCTAATATTTTTATTTATGTACAGCCTTGTCCAAAAGTATGAAGCATCATCCCATAAATACACTCTCGCTCATATGCAGAGGAACTTTAGAAATTTCCATTTGTCTTGATAAAAGTGAATGTTTTAATATCCATATTAACATGTTGCCAGTTATGCAGAATGATTGATTACAACAATACGGCAATATAATTGTTTATTAGTGGGGTTTAGTTAGGTATTTAATAATATTTGAAAAAAATTCAAGGGTCAAATATAAAATAAAAAACCATATACATCTATACATATTAATAAAATTGGAGTGTCTGTTTGTAATATTGAAATAACCATTTTTTTTACTACATGCATATGAATATAAATACCGTACATGCACCAAAATAACTTTTTTTACAATTTTTGTCTCTCTGTCTATGTGTTTGTTCCGGCTAATCTCTGAAATGGCTGGACCGATTTTGACGGGACTGTTATTGGCAGGTAGCCGATGTAATAAGGAGTAACTTAGGCTACTTTTATTTTAGAAAAATTCTTTCATTTTAGAAAAATAAAGTAATGTTGCAATGTCCAAGTACTGTCCAGTACCACGCACAGCTCATGCGCATGTCACCACTAGGTCATTAATTTAATAAATTTTAATGCCTTTATAAAACTTTAAGATTTCCAAAAAGTTCTGCCCCGGGTGAGGATCGAACTCACGACCTTAAGATTATGAGACTTACGCGCTGCCTACTGCGCTACCGAGGCTTGTGTAAATTAAAAAGAATCGATTTTTCAATAAAATTATTCTGTTTTTTAATTTGTTACTTTATACTTTTGATATTGAGTCCACTATTTCTCTTCTAAAGTTATGTTACATTATTTTCTAATTTTATTTTCCCCAGACTTGTGTCACCATATACTATTTTTCTATTTTTCTTTTCTTATTTTATTCCTCACAAATATACAATTGGTCAGCTCCATTAGCAGCCATGCAGCCCAATAGCATAAAATTACTTTCTTCAGGCTTTAAGACGAACATAGAACATTTAAGAAGCAGCAATTCGGAGTCTTACATATCCTAACCCATATATAGCGAACACCGAAACTTTTTAAAAAGTACTAGAATTTTGTTTTAATTTTTTAATATGAATTACATAAAAGTTTAATTACAATTTTATGGATATTATTATATAATTATAAATAAAGCTTTCCTGAAAACTAAACTATATATGAGCGATAGTGTATATGCTTTGAGGTTTATTTAGAATATATTTTGGTTGAAATAAGACTAAAAATGTTGGTTGTTATTTTGATCTATTTGTATTTATTTTCGTAGAAGTTTCTCAGGGGAGAAATTTTACTAACACCGTGGTCCACTTTTTTTCCAGGAAGATTTTTTGGACTTCTTTTGGTTTTATGTTATGTTGTGTCCACTATTTCTCTTCTTAAATGTAATTTTATTAACTTGATTCCTCTTAAACTATTTTTTGAAGAAGTTAATACGTGACATGGGACATTATGTTCTAATTGTATTTTCTCCAGACTTGTGTCACCATATACTTCTGTTACGTTAAGAGTGTAAATACCATAATATTCCTTCCCCAGATTTCAAGATGAACATAGAACATTTAAGAAGATATTTCTCACCAATTCAGAGTCTTACCCATATATAGTAAACACCGGAAATTTTTAAAAGTTACCTGAATTACATACAAATTTAATTATGATTGTATGAATATTATTGTCCGAAAACTTTAAATAAATATAAATAAAGCTTTCCTGAAAACTAAACTAATCAGACCGTACATTGTTCAGAAAGATATTCTTCACCAATTGGGACTGTTATATAAAAACAACAAATTTCAGTTTAAATTTTAAAGTGAGATACGTAAAAATTTAATCACAAATTTAAGCAGACTGTTTAAAAACGTTATATAAATAACGTTACTTGAAAATTTGACTAATAAGAGGAATTCTTTCTACTCTTTCAGCCTTTTTTCATTTCTCAGTATTTCCAAGTCCTCCCCTAACAGTGGTCCACTAACTCTCTAACAGACAAGATAGCAGCTTATACTTTTTTACTGTTTCATAAAACATATATAAATAATGGACATTTAAAATTTATACCTCGTTCAAAGACAAAAACAGTTTAATACTTTTCTAAATTAAAAGTTTACGGATGTAAGTAACTTAAGTGCTGCCTAATTTTATTAATTTAACACAGTAAAATTTGCATAAATAGTTTTATTACAGGTACCTGCACAACTAAATTAGTTTTACATATTTAACGAGTCGCAACATCGGAAATAACTGTAAATTTAATTAAAATTAGCGAACTGCTGAACAATAATAATACGGTTACGATCTTTGAGTTCATAAAATTTGCATGCATTCGAAAAAGGCGACGTCAAACTATATCAGATCCGGCATTTATAATACAAGTGACTAAGTGCACAGTCCATTAGAGTTAATCATGGTGTTGAATTTTTAAAAGATGTGTAATTGGTTTATGTGCATTGATAAATGTAATCGTGCATGATTGTTGTTCGGATCCATTTCGATTGTTTAGATTTCGCCAATTGTTGTTTACGAGTCGTATTGGATGTGTGAAAAAGATGCGATCGCATCGCCAAGGGGCTGGACGCCTGCGTCGGCGGCGTCGGACGCTGGAGATGCACGCGCCAGGCCGGCCGTCCGTCCGTCGATCAGTGAATCCGCGAACGTCGCGACGCCGCCACCGGTCCGCCCCACGTCGCCGTCGTGCACATGCAACAGACACACGCGCGCGTACCTATCGTGACCGATTAACGCGTATTTTCAGACGATTATCAGTAGTAAATTGGGTGTTCGCCGGAGTAATTGGTGTTAAACTGTTAGGGTGTTAGTTGACATGTATGTAGGGTTTTGAGGTCGATGACGTTTAATGCATCACATTAATAGTAGTTTAAAGTTTTTCATAAATTTTCAGACGCGTCAGTTAAATAAATAATTTCGATATGAATCAGATATTTTAAAAAAAGATTGCGTACTGCGTTTTATTTTTGTACATTGAGGCGGAAAGTCATTTTGAATTTTGTGAAACCATTTATTGGTTGTAAGTGTTCTTGGAGGAAACCGTCTCTTCCTGGATATATTTCGAAAATGCAATATCCAAACTAATACATTTATTGAAGATTGCATTTGCTGGTGGCTCTACGGTTTTGTTTATTTTTTATCAAGGATAAAATTTTACGATGTGAGTGAGTGGAAGTTGCTGACTCAATTTTTCGACATTTCTATAATTTTTAAGCCACTCTTATAAGCGAAATTGATATTGGAATTAAACCACTTCAGTGTGCTTGAATGAATGAAAATAATATTTGATTTAAAGGGGCAATAAATTGGTCTCAAAATAAACATATGGAACAATAAATAACAATATTTATTGTTCCATATGTTATGTTATTATTTTAATATGTATAAAAAGAACATGTTAACAATGTTAAATTTACATAATTTTTAAATTATTATATTAATTAACCATTTCAATATGTCTGAATGGTTTAAAATAATATTTGAAAAGATGTTGAATATTTTATTAAAAGATGTTTCTTCTAAATTAGACATTTGTTGTTTATATTTTTTGTGACTTTTTTCTTAAAATCCAATTTTAAGTTGAATTATTTCCTAATAATTCAAAAATTCAAAATTGGAAGGAATAAACAACAGTCAGTAAATATGATTTTAGTTTTAATATAAAAATTACATTATTGAAATTTCATTTAACTCTCTCCACATTTCTATAATTTTAGGATACTCTCATCAACTATATTATTATTGATTAACCATTTTAGTATGTCTGAATGGCTTAAAATAATATTTGGTAAGGAGGTTAAAAAATGTGTCTTCTAAATTAGGCACTTGTTTTTTATTATTTTTTGTGGCTATTTCTAATAATCCAAAAACTCAAAATTGGGAACAATAAATGACAAGATGTAAATATATTTTTAATTTTAATATAAAAACTATTAAAATTTCGTTTAAAACTCCACATTTCCACAAATTTTAGAGTACTCCCATCAAATAAATTATCATTGATTAACAATTTCAGTATGTCTCGATGACTTAAATTAATATTTGATAAGAAGGTGAATGTTTTATTAACAGATGTTTTTTTTCTAAATTAGGCACTTGTTTATTGTTTTTTTTTTGTAACTATTTCTTAATAATTTAAAAACTTAAAATTAGGAACAATACTATAAATGACAAAATTGAAATTTAATATAAAAACTAAATTATTAAAATTTAGTTTAACTTTCCATATTTCTACAATTTTTAGGATTGGCTCAATGGTTGATTAACCATTTCAATGTCTCGATGGCTTAAAATAATATTGGATAAAAAGGTGAATGTTTTATTTAAAAGATGTGTCTTCTAATTAGGCACTGATGTTTATTATTTTTTTGTGGCTATTGTCTAATAATCCAAAAACTCAAAATAGGGAACAATAAATGACAAGATGTAAATATGTTTTTAGTTTCAATATAAAAACTATTAAAATTTTGTTTAACACTCCACATTTCTACAAATTTTAGAGTACTCTCATCAACTAAATTATCATTGATTAACAATTTCAGTATGCCTCGATGACTTAAATTAATATTTGATAAGAAGGTGAATGTTTTATTAACAGATGTTTTTTTCTAAATTAGGCACTTGTTTATTGTTTTTTTTTGTAACTATTTCTTAATAATTTAAAAACTCAAAATTAGGAACAATACTATAAATGACAAAATTGAAATTTAATGTAAAAACTAAATTATTAAAATTTAGTTTAACTTTCCATATTTCTACAATTTTTAGGATTGGTACAATGGTTGATTAACCATTTCAATGTCTCGATGGCTTAAAATAATATTGGATAAAAAGGTGAATGTTTTATTAAAAGATGTGTCTTCTAATTAGGCACTGTTGTTTATTATTTTTTTGTGGCTATTGTCTAATAATCCAAAAACTCAAAATAGGGAACAATAAATGACAAGATGTAAATATGTTTTTAGTTTTAATATAAAAACTATTAAAATTTCGTTTAACACTCCACATTTCTACAAATTTTAGAGTACTCTCATCAACTAAATTATCATTGATTAACAATTTCAGTATGCCTCGATGACTTAAATTAATATTTGATAAGAAGGTGAATGTTTTATTAACATATGTTTTTTTTTAAATTAGGTACTTGTTTATTGTTTTTTTGTGACTATTTCTTAATAATTTTGTTTAACATCTCTACAATTGTTAGATTTGTCTCAATGGTTGATTAACTATTTCAATGTCTCTATGGCTTAAAATAATATTTGATAAAAAGGTGAATGTTTTATTAAAATATGTGTCATCTAATTAGGTTTTTGTTGTTTATTATTTTTTTGTGGCTACTTCCCAATAATCCTAATAAATGACAATATGTAAATATGTTTTTAGTTTTAATGTAAAAACTATTAAAATTTAACACTCCACATTTCTACAAATTTTAGAGTAATTATCAATGTTTAACAATTCCAGTATGTCTCGATGACTTAAATTAATATTTGATAAGATGGTGAATGTTTTATTAACATATGTTTTTTTCTAAATTAGCCACTTGTTTATTGTTTTTTTTTGTGACTATTTCTTAATAATTTAAAAACTCGACATTGAGAACAATACTACAAATGACAAATTTAAAATTAAAATTAAGTTATTAAAATTTTCCATATTTCTATAATTTTTAGGGTTGTAAATAATATTTGATAAAAAGATGAATGTTTTATTAAATGATGTTTTTTCTAAATTAACCACATACTTTTCATATAAAAACTAAATTATTAAAATTTCGTTAAACTTTCCACATTAATCGAATTTTTAGGATACTCTCATCAACACAATTTTCATTGATTAACCATTTTAGTATGTGTTGATGGCTTAAAATAATATTTGAAATAAGGGTGAATGTTTTAGTAGTAGATGTATTTTTGTATTTCCTAATAATCCAAAAAGTAGGGACGATAAAATACAAAATGTAACTAGGCTTTTAGTGTTGATATAAAATCTACACTATTAAAATTTTATGTATTTTTTCCAAATTTTTTTAAGGTTACACTCATCATCTAAATTAATATTAGTTAATCATTTCAGTATGCCCAGTTGGCTTGAAATAATGTTTGATAAGAAAGTGAATATTTTAATTATTATTTATTCTAAATCAGAAAGTTGTTGTTTATTATCATTTTATTATTGCCATCTTCTAATTATCAAAAAGGAATAAAACTAGAAACAATAAATGTCAAAATGTTAATGTTATTTTTAGTTTTCATTTAACTGTGATTTTAATGAGATGATTTTATTTATAGTATGAACATCAGTGTTAAAATGTCATATAACTATGTAAATAATGTAAATACCTTGATTGAATTCATTAATATTATATCTTAGCTAAATGAAGATGAACAGGTAATGAAATTATTAAAGGCATCTCCTGTTGGTTTTGCGCCACATAAATCATCGAAATTTGGTGCATTTATCTGCATTATGCAAATGCCAGATGCATAAATAGCGTGGCCGAGCAAAATAATTCAACGTATCAATTGGTCTGGGGGACGGGTAAGTGTGCCGCGTATCGATTCTTTATTACCGCCGCTCGATCGAGTTAATTCACGCGCGTCTTCCCGCTGAATTACTCCATCCAAAAGCCCACATTGTCGATAATGTGCCGCACTCGTTGCCGGAGATGAGCCTAATTGCCGAGTCTTTGTTTGTCTAGCGATTGACGTTGCTTTCCGCAAATATTGCCGGCTTGAAAAAATCGTTCCGGCATACGTACGCATTTATCAGTGCAGTTCTGTATTTTTTTTTTTTTGTTCCTGTGCTGCACACTAACGCGTAGAATAATTGATGAATTGCGGTGTAATGAATACGTGTTTACGCATCTAGGCCTATCAATTGCTGACGTGCTGAAATTTACTTGGAATCGATTCTTAATTAGGCGTCCTGTAGGGTTGCTGCTTTGTTACAATTGAATTAATTTACGTTTCTTTAATTCGATTTCTTTAACTTTATTGACGGTAATATGCTCTTAGGGGCATTTAATTAAAGCCTTCTAGATGGGCAATTGAATTTTATTATTTCTATTGATAATTTATGAACGTTGACGTTTCGGTGCAATTGTTCTCAGATTTAACTCCTGTTTATTAACTCAGTTGGGTTCTGTTGAATTTTTAATCAATGTTTTAAAGAAATTCGTTACTTTTATATTATAATATTATATGAATATCTATTAAATTCAATGTATTTTTGACTAATTTTTAAAATTTAAAAATTAAGTACACTACTATTGTTAAATTCTCTGTGTAGTGTTAATTTTAATCTTAATATTTTTTTATATGTTTGTACATCTACTATTTTAATTTCTAAAGTAACTTTAGATAGATTATTAGAATTGACTCGATATTTAAATGTCCACATTATTGTTAGTTATGCAGTATATTGGATAACAATATGGCAGTATCATTTATCAGGGAGTTTAGTTAAATATTTATTAACATTTAAAAAAATTTGAAGCGTCTAAAGTACAGGAATTATTAATTAAAACAACCTTACGTACCTTCGCTTATTTAATATAAGCATATCAATCAATTATCTTTAATAACTTCAATTTTTGATTGATTTCAATAGCTTTTCATCATAGTCATTCAATATTTCTTTCCACTGATTTTGAACTTCTTCGTAGAGTTCATTCATTAACTTTCCATTATTCTACAATTTTTAAGGCTGTCTCAATGGTTGATTAACCATTTCACTATGTCTCGATGGCTTAAAATAATATTTGATAAAAAGGTGAATGTTTTATTAAAAGATGTGTCTTATAATTAAGCACTTGTTGTTTATTATTTTTTTGGGGCTATTTTTTAATAATTCAAAAACTCAAAATTGGGAACAATAAATGGCAAGATGCAAATATGTTTTTAATTTTAATATAATAACTATTAAAATTTCGTTTTACACACCACATTTTTACAAATTTTAGAGCACTCTCATCAATTAAATTATCCTTGATTAACAATTTCAGAAAGTCTCGATTATTATTTGATATATCGGTAAATGTTTTATTAAATTAACCACACCCTTTTAATATAAAAATTACATTATTAAAATGTCGTTAATCTTCCCACATTACTACAATTTTTGGGATACTCTCATCAACAAAATTTTCATTGATTAACCATTTCAATATGTGTTGATGGCTTAAAATAATATTTGAAAAGAGAACTTAGACCCATTATCCTGTTTAACCTAACCAGCGGGCGCATGTCAAACCTAGAACATCTCCAAACCATAATACCTTCTCCACCATGCTTCACAGTAGATCTAGTGTTCTTGAAATTCTTCTCACTTATAAAATTATGATTTGTTTTTTAATTTATTGCTCTAAATATGAAAAATTGATTAACTTTTTTGAAATATTATATTATAAAAATTCATTAATATTTCAGAAAAATTGTTATTACAAAAATTGACATATTTAAATTGTTTAAGTTTACTAAAATTGAATGTAGGTTTGAGGGATAATTTGTGTTAATTTGATGTGTAGAAAGTGTTGAATTTATAATTTATTTCATCATTTCTTTTTTATTTCATGGTATTTTTTATGGATTTCATATTAATAAATGTAAGATAATTAAATTTCAACATTTTTTGTTAAATTTGAAAGTCAATGTGTTTTTTAAATATGTAGAACGTGTTTTTGCCATTTCAGTACTGATATTTTTATTTACTCATTCATATTAATAGAAATAAATTTAATACTCAATATTTTTAAATGCCTACGAAATTTGTTCATGCATATTATTGTTCCCATTTTCATTATTATTTGAATAATATTTACTACAGTGAGATTTGATTTTATATTTATTTTGTTAGTGCAGTTTAAATTATTCTTTCCACAAACACATAACTCCTCCTCCACCATGCTTCACAGTAGATCTAGTGCACTTGAAATTATACCTTCATTAATTGGTCTTGTCACTTATGGAATTATGAATAAGGTTCTTTAATTTGTTGCTGTACATATGAAAAATTGATTAACTTTTTTGAAATATTATACTGTAAAAATTCATTAACATTTCGTTTTTACAAATGTTGACATATTTAAACAGAAACCTTGTTTAGTATTGTTTATGTTTACTAGAATTCAATTTAGGTGTGAGGGATAATTTGTGTTAATTTGATCTCTCAAAAGTGCAGAATTTATAATTTATTTCATAATTTCTTTTTTATTTCATAGTATTTTTTTATATAATTCATATTAATAAATGTAAAGTAATTAAATTTGAATATTTTTTATTAAATTTGAATGCCAATGTGCTTTTTAAATATGTAAAACGTTTTTCTAATATTTCAGTACTGATATTTTTATTGACTCATTCATATAAATAGAAATTAATTGAACACATAATATTTTTAAATATCTATGAAAATTGTTCATGCATATTATTGCTCCCATTTTCATTATTATTTGAATAGTATTTGCTACAGTGAGATTTGATTTTATATTTACTTTGTTAGCGCAGTTTAAATTATTCTTTCTAGTGTTCAAATAAAAATTAATTTTAAAATTCTATTTGAAATATTGCCTTGTATAAATTTATTAAAAAACGACTATTTCCAAATGTAACCACTGTTGTTTTTTTATGTTCTCTTGTGTAATTCATTATTATCTGATAGAAAATGAAACAATCTATCCCGCCCTGATTTCATTTAGAATTGCCTTTATCCATCAGTGTCAGAAAAAAACGACATATTATTTGCCCTCAATTTTTTTATTCCCTTAAACTAAATTAAATAATTTTTCTTTGCTTTTCACAGTTGTTGATTTTAGTGCTTTTTTCTAGTGACTTATATGGTAAATTTTAGTCATTATTATTGTTTGTATCATACACGACTTTTAATAACCTTGTGTCCAATAAAAGTGCTTATTTAAATTGAAATTCCTTCAATTTTTTAAATCCATGCAGATAACCAGACGATATATTGAAAACTCCAATAAAGTTGTAAAACAATTTTGCCGAAGAGCCTTTTTATGCACCTTCGATTAGCATACAAATTAGAAATCAAAAATTCATTGGACGACCGCATTGAAAAATAATCTAAACGCAGAAGCACATTCAATTATTCGTCAGTCCGCAATCACA
This sequence comes from Aethina tumida, assembly GCF_024364675.1. NCBI lineage: Eukaryota > Metazoa > Arthropoda > Insecta > Coleoptera > Nitidulidae > Aethina > Aethina tumida. The sequence continues at coordinate 11,605,187 of NC_065437.1, read as the reverse complement.
ATTAGTCCGTGTTTGTGACATGGTGTAAAAGATTCTATAGAGATACCGGTGCGTTGAATATTCACGTGAGATTAGACCAATGTGTATTTACACGACGCCTCCGTCCGCTTTAGTGTCAAAATAAATTTCCTCTTCGGTAGGTGACGGCAATGCAATCGATATACATTCGACTGCAGCGGTACGGGATCGCATGGAAAAAGAACGGGGTTGGGATTTCATTAAGATCGATGCGAGAGAATATCACACGGGAAGGATTCGTTAAATGGACGCCTAGTTATTTATGTCGTGACGTGTAAACTGATATTATTGTAAGGCAGAGTTGTTTTAGATTTCCTTTCTTGTTCTTTGTACCTAAACTGAAAATTGTTGTTAGAAGTATGATATATGCCGAGACAACACGAAGTGTAAATAAACCGTATAAAATCTTCTGTGCAATCCGAACTTAATACCTCTTTTCCCGTCTTGGTTCGCATATTTGCATAATGGAATGTAAATTCAGCGTAATTGTGTATGTTTGAACTTAATTCGAATTAAACTAAATAAACAGGGCGTTCTTCAGGAAACATTTTAGTTGGCCAAAGTGCAAAGTATGCAGCTTCAACGTTCGAATACGTATTTATACCACCAAATTGTTTTGACCCACATATATACAAACAATTGTTCCACGTTTTACAAACAGTAACCGAAACCGCAAACTCGCGTTGGTATTTATATTTAGACCCGAAATTATCTAAACAAAGTTATTTAATGAAATTCCCCTTAAAAACGCACGGGGTGGATCATTTTAATATTTAAAGATGTTCGTGGTTACGACGGAGGTTTTGAATTTTTGATGTACTACGGTGCATATTTTGTTCCGCATTGTTGTATCGCGAATTTGTTTGACGTTCTTACGCGGCACAGACCGCAGAAATCCACTGCAGTTTTCGCTTTAATTAATTTCGTACGTGCCTTATCTGGCTCGGTGGATCGCGCAATCCTTTTATTTTATTCGGTGGTTTATTGACTTTATTAAATGGGAAATTCGCTTTGAGTTCTCTTGTTGGAGGGGTTAACTTACAATGTCATAATCGTAATTCTTAATAATGGCGAATGCGCCGTGACGACGAGACAATTATTACACTGCGGTAATTTGAGGATTCATTTCAAATCACATAATTTAGTTTCAAGAAAGGTTTCAATAATATTAAAGTAGGACCTATCTATTAACTGTAACAAAAACGTAAATAAGTAAAGAAATTAATCAAAATATCTAAATATAAATTAATACAATATATCACCAATTAGATTATTATATTTTGAAAACTTTATTTTTATTGAGAAATGAAATCGTAATGTCTTAGTTAAATATAATTTAATATTATCAACAATTATACATTTTTGGAAAGTTTGATTTTTATCTGATATTTGAATGACAAATTCCTATATGTCCTTTGAAAATGAAAAATTGTACATATCTAAAAATTGTAAGAAAAAATGTATATTTTTGAGATAAGAAACTTTTATTACATATTTGTGTGCCTTTAAGGAGTTCTTAATATTTCTCACAAAATAAAAAATGATCATATCTTAACTGAAGACAATTTAATATATCACAATTTATATACTTTTGAAAATAAAAAAATCACATGTCTCATAATACATAACTGAGTACTTATTAGAAAGTATTTAATGGGTGGTAATATTTTAGCTAAAGAATATTTAACATATCATAAATTATATATTTTTGAAAAGATTGACTTTTTTCTGATATCTTAATGACATTTTTTTTAGAAAGTCTTTAACGTTTCTCACAAAATAAAAAATGATCATATCTTAACTGAAGACAATTTAATATATCACAATTTATATACTTTTGGAAATAAAAAAAGCACATGTCTCAAAATTTCAAGGAAATATATTATTTTTTGAGATAAGTAACATATATTACATAATTGAGAATGAGATTTATAGATGTCTTTAATATTTGGTATTTTCTTAGCTAAAGAATATTTAACAAATCACAAATTATATATTTTTAAAAATATTGATTTCTTTTTCTGATATTTTAGTGACAAATTCGATTATGCCTTCCTTTGAAAATAAAGAAAATGCACATAATATTTCAAATTTTTTTAGAAAGTCATTAGGTCACAAAATAAAAAATGATCATATCTTAGCTAAAGATAATTTAATTTATCACATTTTAATGACAAGGTCGATTATGACTTCCTTTGAAAATAAAGAAACCACATATTATCTCAAAGTTTTAAGAAACTATATATATTTTTTGAGATAAATAACTTGTATTACAAAATATCAGTATCTCTAGAAAGACTTTAATGTTTTTCACGAGATAAAAAATGGGAATATTTTAGATAAAGATAATTTAATATATCATAATTTACATTTTTTAGAGATAAGTAACTTATATTACATAATTTAATATCTCTAGAAAGTCTTTAATGTTTTTCACGAGATAAAAAATAGTTATCTTAGCTAAAGAATATTTAAAATATTAAGTGCCTTTAGAAATACATAGTAAGATAATTTAATATATCACAATTCATATATTTTTGGAGATAAGTAACATATAATACATAATTGAGTATCTCTAGAAAATCTTTAATGTTTTTGACTAAATAAAGAATGGTAATACCTTAGAATATAATAAAGTAACAAATTATATATATATATATATATATATATATATATATATATATATATATATATATATATATATATATATACAAAATACACATATTGTCTCAAAATTTTTAGAAAATATGTATTTTTTGAGATAATTTAAGTAACTTTTATTACATAATTGAATGTCTCTAGAGTCATTAACAACAGCCATTCTGACAAAATAAAAAATAATTTTTATTTATATAATTTATATATTTTTGAAAACTGAAAAATGCACATAACTCAAAATTTTAAGAAGATATAAAAATGATAACATTTAAGTATTTAATATATTATAAATTATATATTTTTGGAAAGTTTAATTTTTGTCGGACATTTTAATGACAAATTCGATTGGGACATTTTTTAATAAAAAAGAAAATTGGATGTCTAAACATTTAAAAATTTTAGAGATAAGTTATAATTTTTACAAACAAATTTACATTCAGTATACAAAAGGTTTTCAGTAAAAAATGTATTTAATAAACTATTGCTCTATATAAAAATAGCAACCAATGAAATTCTTGTATAAAATTGTTTCGTTTTTTTTTTTTTTGACAACAACAATAAAATAAATGTAAAACATGTCATAAAAATAAAATGTTGATTTGAGAAAAATTATTTAATCACACAATTTTTTAGTGTAACGTATTTCGCTATTAATCAATTTATATTGCTAAAATTTATAGTTTAATATGGGGATAAATTTTAATGATGATTTCAATTGCGAAAACAACATTTATTTAAATTTTTTGTCGATTTTTTTTAATGCAGGCAATAAACTACAATTTATGTGATGCATTATCTGTTAATAAATATGCATTTTAATAGCCATTTTCACATTTATCAGCGTTGTAATTCGTTGTAAGTCGAAAACATCGAAAAACGCGATCGTTGGAATGAAATATTGTTGAATCACTGTCCTAAAGGACGTCCGGCAACAATGTAGAATGGCCCGATTCATCAACATTATAAAATCGCATCAATGAACTGGTAATTAAATTGGTGCAATCATGTGCCCGCACTGACAATTCGTAATAAACGTGTTCCGACGTTCCGTGTGAACAATGAACAACAATGGCAACAACATCAACCACATGCAGGACCGCAACAACATGAACGGCCACAACAACGAGGAACGTCCCAACAACATGTTCTTCACGCTGAGCACGATCAACAACAACAACAACGGCAACAACAACAACGGTTACCGACTGTTGTCGGCCCAGGGCATGGAGACGCTGCAGACGTTCCTCAGGGAGCACGGGAACGAGTGCATCAAACAATTCGTCAAGGTACCACGAATCCATCTCGGTTAACACTGGGATTTATTCTTGGAGCGTTTAGGCTCAATCAACCCACCCACCCCCGGTTTGCGGCGTTTCGGTTTTGTGCGGCAGCTTCACGAGATTTTCCGCTAGATTTATCCCGGCATTTTATCGGCCGTGCCTGTCCCGCACTATTTGTCCGCGGGACGGCCGGCAAAAGTTTCCCGAACTATTTTATTTATGGGGACACCGGGTCCCCATCATTAACCGCATTACAATTAGATTTTAGTTGCTGCGCGTTTAATGCTGGGTCGGAATTTATTTCTTCGCGTCGCAGTTTGTTACGCAGGATTGATTTATTTATTTTAGGGAAAACACCTCCATTATTTAATTTATTATAGGACATAAAAAAAGAAGTTTTAACAAGGTGTACATTTATGGTTTAATTGAACGCTTTGTATGTAAAGTAACGGGGAAAAGTAAGTTTAACTTTATTTAAAAATATGTCACAAAACAATCACCTCTCCAAAATTTAACAATCTATTTTATAAAAAATTGGTTAATGACAAAAAAAAACTGTGGTTAAATGGAACGTAAGATTCTTACATTTTGAAGATGCCTTTGAGTCGTTAATTTGGCATGCGATCTTGTGTCGTCATAAAAGAGCATAACGTCTTTTCTATTGATTAAAGAAATTTATCATATAGTCCTCAAAGTTTTTCTTGGGATAAGACTTTTTTTAAGTACTGTTCCACAAGTTTCACCAGCTTCAACTCATTGTCCTGATCAGCACCTGTTTCCTGAAACAATTTCAAAAGAAGTCAAAAAATCAGAGACTATCAAATAAACACTTAATAAACTTTTAGGGTGCACAACACATATCTTTATAGGAAATTAAACGACCTACAAAAAACGACTCTTGTGGTAAATCGATTATGAATCGATTTTATTAGTTTTTTAATAAAAAAATATAAAATAAATTAATAATAAAAGGATAAATTTAATAATAATTATTATTATTATTAAATTTATCCTTTTAAGTAATAAATTTTGAGATAAATTGTTGTCTGTTCTAGAAAAAATCAAGTTATTTATTTAATAAATATCATAAATATATAAATAGAAAAGAAAAAAGTTCCATTTCTCTATAAGAAAATTTTATATTTTGACACAATATTAATACGAAAATGTTACATTGAAAAAATATTTTTTATTAGCTTGAGTTATAAAAATTGATTTTTATTATAATTAGGATTAATTAGGCTTTTATAATATTTACTTATCTAAGAATTATAAAATTTAGAAGTAAAACAGAAATTTTTGTAAAATTCTTAAAAAAAATTATGAGATACCTTTTTTGTAGAGCGTTCAATTTTCTACAAAAAGTGTAAATAGAAATTTTCTGTATGATCCAGTGACGACAAGTTATACATTTTTATATATAGAATATATGAGATGAGGAGGAGAACCTTCTTATTAAAATTAAGAGTTTCAATTCTCTATACGAAATTTTATATTTTGACACAATGCAAATACGAAAATGTTACTTTGAAAAAATATATTTTATTAGCTTGAGTTATAAAAGTTGACTTTGATTATAATTAGGATTAATTAGGATTTTATAATATTTACTTATCTACAAGTTATAAAATTTAGAAGTAAAAAAGAAATTTTTGTAAAATTCTTAAAACTTTGACTTGCAACATCTTCTAAATGGTAAAAGTTATGCAAAAATTGTCAGATACCTTTTTAGAGCGTTAAATTTTCTACAAAAAGTGTAAATAGAAATTTTATGTTTGATTAAGTGATGACAAGATATAGAAATTAAAATTAAGAGTTCCATTTCTCTATACGAAATTTTACATTTTGCACAGTGTTAATACGAAAATGTTACATTGGAAAAATACATTTTATTAGGTTGAGTTATAAAAATTGATTTTTATTATAATTTATATTGCATTGAAAAATATATTTTATTAGGTTGAGTTATAAATATTGATGTTTATTATAATTAGGATTAATTAAAATTTTATAATATTTACTTATCTAAGAGTTATAAAATTTAGAAATAAAAAAGAAATTTTTGTAAAAATCAACAATCAATGTTGTACGGCAAAACCAGAAATGAAATTTTCTTCAAAATATATTAGAAACGTAGTTCAAATCAAGTTATAATTGAGTTTCAAATCAATTGTTTTTTTTTTCCGTTGTTCATAAATGAATAAGTTAGGTGACTCATCCTGTATAAATCATGCTGTTTCCTAAAACAATATACTTTAAAGATAACACTTGATATAATGGGACCTAAGGACAAGTTCCTCGCAAAAAAAAAAAATAAATATATGTCCCTCGAGATATGCAAGAGTTAAATGTATGTTAGACAACCACGCAATCAGCAAATTAACACCCGATGTTTACTTCTCCATTTACACTAATGCAATCCGTTTGATTATAATCACTATTTGCTGGCAAATAGTCGTGGAGTCTTTTAAATCTGTGACCACATTTAAGTTCTACTCCGGTAAATCCCCACTTAATAGAAATTCAAACGAAAACGCATTTTATACAAACATTTCATTAAAACCAGAACTTTCGGTTCTATTATTTTTTACCCTGCATTAACAACTTCACTTGATCATTCGCCACTTTAATTATTTCCAGTGTTTGGAGTGTGCTAAGGCGATTTTAAAAGTTTGTTTGAAAAAGGTCCAAAAAGCTGGTTGCGTGTTAATTAAAGGAGTTCAATAAAATAGTATCGAACTCTGAATCGGTGTGAGAACTTTTGTGTTAGTGTTAAATTTTCGTGTGGCTCACATTCAAGACTCCACTTGCCAATAAAACTCAAATAAATGATAAGTTACGAATTATTAATGGTCCAATTTTGTTTGTATATTTCATTGAAAAATATCATCGCCATGCAATTTTTCACGGCGATGACTGTCACCGTTAGTTGATAGCCGAACATCTCTCCAGGTTCGCGTTTCCGGTTCTCGGATGTATTATGCATTATGGTGAGTTTCCCGTTACTAAATAAGGAATGACACGTTCCGAGCCAGCCGCGTCTATCTCCGGAGCCGACCCGGGAGGATAGACCCTCCCAAATCCCCACACAATATAACTTGTGCAAAACGGGAAACGCATCTTACTTCGTTTTCGCGGCCGTTGCACCAAGTCGCCTGCATTATTTTTGCGTTTTTATGTCCCACTTACCGCTCCACTTTATCCTTCGTTCTTCCAATTATTCCCGGGCTTTTCAGCCGGGCTGGGGACGCTTAAAAGTTTGCGACAAAAGGAATGACTAACGAATCGGACGTGTCAATTAAATGGGCCAAGAAAAAATACAATTATCAATTTAATATCGTTGTAACAAGTATAAACAGTGAATTTAATAGTACAGGACATCAAAAGCTTTCCCCAAACTCATTCGATTTTGAATTCAAAGCCGTGTCTAGTTGAAAGCGAAACTTCACAACAATGAAATTTACACGTTTTGTACGGGACAAAGGACTTTTTAATTATAGAGGCAACAAGCTTTTGCTAACACCGTGACAATGGGTCCGGACATGTTCATTCTATTATGCATGTCTGCATAAAAATGCGACAGGGTTCACGTAATTGTTGAACCCTTTTATTCTAACATATGTACAAAAATGTGTTATGCATTTATATTGTGTGCATTTCATGTATCGTGTCTTTGTGCCCGATGTGATCTCATTCTGGTGTGGATTCATTTTGTATTAAAATACTTTTGCCATAGTAACTTTTACTAAGCTATTTTTAAAATGGAGGATCTTTATTAAAACGTAGAGGATTGTGGGTTATATTTTCACCTCTCTAGTATCAATTTTAATAAAAAAAAATAGAATTGAATTCTGTATTTTATTACTACTTTTTTAATACTCAAATATTCAACTATTCACATGATATTTCCGATAATTTCATTTTTATCGGTGTAACTAAAATTGTATGTATAAAATAAAATATATATGCGTATTAATATATTGATATATCTGGTAAGTTTCTATATATTTAATATTGTCATCTATAAAAAAATATAGAAAATAGTATTTTTTATAGATGATTACGTAAAAATACGAAAGAAATCAAACTTAAAAAATTTAAAAATTTAAAAAATTTAAAATAAATTTTTTTTATAGGTAACTACGTTAAAATATCGGAAAAAAGTTAACTTTCAAAAAAATTTATAATTTTTGATGTATAAAAATATATTTAGCTAAGATAGAATGACATATCTGATAAATTTGGGATATTTAATGTTGTCCATAAAAATATATAGAAAATAGTATATTTATAGGAGATTCTGAAAAAAAAAATAACTTTTCAATAATATATAATTTCTGACGTCTGAAAATGTATTTAAGATATAATGGTATATAGAGAATTTTTTATAAGTAACTACGTTAAAAAATAAATAAAGTTTTACAAAAATATATAATTTCTTATGTATGGAAATACATTTAACTAAGATATAATGATATATTTGATAAATTTTGAGATATTTAGTGTTGTTGAAGTTTTCGAAAAATATATAATTTCTGATGTCTGAAAATATTTTTAACTAAGCTGTAATGGTATATCTAATGAATTATGAGTTATTTAATGTTGTTGCCTATAAAAATATTATTTTTTATGGGTGATTAAAGTCGGAATTAAACAAAACTTACAAAAAATTTCTGATATATGAAAATATATTTAAAAGATTTAATGATATATTTGATAAATTTTAAGATAATCAATGTTGTTGTCTATAAAAATATAGAGAAAATATTATTTTTTATACGTGATTATCTCGAAATTTTTACATCTGAAAATATATTTAACTTTATATATAATAATATATCTGATAAATTTTGAGATATTTAAATTTTTTTTTATAAAAATATTATTTTTATAGGCAATTATCTTGAAAAGACGGAAAAATGGAGCTTTCATATATAATTTATGATATATGAAAATATACTTAACTAAGATATAATGATATATTTGATAATTGATTTTGAGATAATTAGTGTGTTACCTATAAAAATATAAAAAAAATATTATTTTTTATAGGTGATTAATTTGAAAAGTCGGAAAAAAATCAACCTTTCCAAAAATATATAATTTTTAATATATGGAAATAATATATTTGTCTAAAATATAATATTATTTGTGATAAATTTTTAAATATTCAATATTGCCATCTATAAAAATAAATAAATTATAGTATTTTTTATGTGTTAAAGTGACAAAAAAAATATATGTTTAATTAAGATATAATGATACATTTGACGAATTTCGAGATATTTAAAATTATTTTTTGCCAAGAGGTAGTGATTTATTTGGTATTTATCTTATGTTGGAATATTAAAATATTTTACTATTATATCATTTAAGTGTTTTTAAAATGAATTAATTATATTAAATACTTATAAGTATAATTATGTATTCTATTATTAATTAATTTAAAAGAAACGAATGAACATTTTTTTGTATTAGAAATTCGTGGCCTTAAATATTCATAATTAATTTGCAAATAATAAAGTATGCAATTTAAAATTTGACTAAATAAATTTTATAAATTGAGAATTTTCAACTTTCCGAAAAACAATACAGACAAATTTGCATCGAAAAATAACTCCCGCATTTTCTATATTAATGAACTTCGTTGTTGGGAATTTGCATGTAATTTAATTAGCGGGAATTTATAATTTAAGTGTTGTTAAATATGTGTGCAATTAATCAAACTATTTTCATTTACGTTTTGCCAACCAAATTGATTCAATTCATTGATAAGCACACATAAATTAATTTTCGAGTTAATATGTAAATACGAAAATTGAATTTCCTCGAATTTTATTAAAATTAATATTAATTATCGAAATTTTGAACAAATCAGCTTGTTTTTATATGCTATTCAAATTTCATATTGGTTAAATTATTTTAAGATGATTAACTGATTGAATAAATCATTTAATTGTGAAAATTAATTGAAAGTCATGATAAACAATCAAGTGCAATCGAACATTCCATGTTATTCAGTCACTGCAACTGATGCAGGAATGTAATTAGGTTTGGAAATTGTTTGAATAGCGTTTGGAGGTAAATAATTGATTTTTTCTGTATAAGCTTGGCGATATGGCTTCTTATTTAACGTTTTTGAGCGATGCTTAAATTTTAATGGTAGAAGTAATAAAAAATAAATGTTTCAAGCAGCAAGGCATCAAATTTCATGTTCCGGCCGAAATAGAAAATAATTATCGCCTCCAGTTTATCTGCATTATAAAACGCCGTCTGTACTCATAAAGCAGCGGATATTAACACATAAATTCGTAATCGATAGCGAGTATAATGGCGGAGATTTGCCGTTACATTTAATAAAATAATTGCGAATTTTCGGTCACCCTGCTTCGCACCCAAAAGCAATAAAATCGTCTGCACAATGTAAATTTCGACATTCGTTTTAATCTGCTTCATTATCGGACGTATTGGAAACGTGGCAGCGGTTCAAATGTGCCGTTAAGTCCTTAAAAAAATGCAAAAAAAGAACTAGCACGTGAAAACGAGATTCGCAAGAAGATAAATTTATTAAACCCGGTCGATTTATTCCGTCTCTGATTGGACGCGGCATAGATCAAATTAAGTAAAGAACTGGAAGTAATATATCTTGCGAAGGTTCGCCCTAAACAGGGGGGGCATTTAAATAAATTGGAAAAACACATGCTGTAAACCCACGTTCAATATCAATTTGTTCGCTTTCGTTGCCTCCACGGTCCGAAATGGACAGCGAAGCTGTGCGTGGTCCGCACCCGTGGCCCGTCGTCGTATTCACCTCCGCCCCTTACGGCTTTTAAATTCACCTTCGAGGTGGAGGATATTGTATTGGGGATTTTATTATTTTCTTTTTTGTGCTCGTGCTTTGAACGTCGCCATGGGAAATGCGCCGTTTTTACGAAATGAATTCCAATCGAGTCAATCGATGAAAACGTCACCCTGCTTACGGACGAGACTGTTCAGTTTATTGTGCAGCTATCTAAACAAGTAAAACAACTGTGGTATAATTTATTGATTTGAGGATGTTGCGAACAAGAATGTTGTATGACTACAAGATGTAATAGGCATCAGTATCAAAAACTGTTATTAAGATCTAGCTAAGGAATGTTTAAAATAAACTGAAAAATATCAAATTTCATCAATTAATTTTAATAGTAATCAATCATCATTATCCAAAGCTTGCAACGTTTACTTATCAAGAAGAACTATTAGCCATCTCCAATGGTCGCCAATAAATAACAACTTGAAAACTCAAGAAATGGATTTTAATAACAGATTCTACTTATTTTCTACAAGTTATTCCTAAAATACCCTGTACAGAAGTAGATTAAGGTAATAGTTATAAAGGTCATTCAATAACTCATGTGGATAATTAGATTTAGCTAAGGAAAGTTTGAAATAGACAGAAAACTATCAAATTTCATCAATTAATTTTAATAGTATTCAATCATCATTATCCAAAGCTTGCAATGTTCACTTGTCATGAAGAACTATTGGTCATCTCCAATGGTCACCAATATAACATCTTGAAAAGTAAATAAATGGATTTTTATAATAGATTCTAATTATTTTCTACGTTATACCTAAAATACCCTTGTAAAGAAGTCGATTAAGGTAATAATTATAAAGGTCAACGAAAAATTCATGTGGATAATTAGATCTAGCTAAGTAAGGTTTGAAATAAACTGAAAAATATCAAATTTCTTCAATTAATTTTAATAGTAATCAATCATTATTACCCAAAGCTTGCAATGTTTACTTATCATAAAGAACTATTGGCCATCTCCAATGGTCACCAATAAATAACAACTTGAAAAGTCAATAAATGGATTTTAATAACAGATTCTATTTATTTTCTACAAGTTATTCCTAAAATACCCTATACAGAAGTACATTAAGGTAATTATTATAAGACCTAGGAAGATTTGAAAAAACTGAAAAATATCTAATTTCATCAATTAATTTTAATGATAATCATGTCCGGAGCTTGCATCAGCTATCTACAATGGTCTTCAATATATAAATCAACAAAATGAAACCTCCAATATGTGCCTTGAACAATATAGTAATCCTCTACTCATAGATTGTTTAAATATTTATTGCAACTAAGATAACACACAGTCAAAACTGACATCAAGACCGTACTTACAGAAACAAGCCTTTGAAAACTCACTGAATTACTTAGTATACATAGCAGAGTATGACTTATAATAGTTAATTATTGTTTTGATAATTAGCCTTAGCCATCGATTCATTAAATAAAAAAATACATCATAATAAAAAACTATGTTACAAGCCATAAACCACATCGTAAAAGTGGGCATACGTAATTAAACCCCACCGGGACAGATTTGCCTTGGCTTATTTGACCGATAAGTCAGTTCAAGACTTGTAGCGCACCGACGAAGCAATCCATTTCGTTGGGGTTATTACGTGAAAATTATCGTTAGGCACGTTAGCCACCCCCCGAAGTCGGACCGACGTGTGTGTAACAAATTTGCATAGATTTATTGCACAGTTAAGTCGCACGGGTCCCGTTACACCCCCCGGTGTCCCGGATCAATTGCTATTCCGGTGAGACCTCGCGCGTCTATCTGTCGTCTGCTCGGGAACCGCTTCGGAAACTTTTCAGACGACGCCTCCCTGTTTAATTCTTCTTGCCGCGGGAGTAATTTTATTACGGAGGTGGGCCATGGAAATCGTCTTGAGTTTTGTCGCCGAATTACAACGACTTTCGAGTTATTCATGGCTATAAATTATAGCAAAATTAATTGGAATCCATTGTTGATTAAATAAGCCACGTGGATGAGTGGAAGTATCACTTCAGAAAACAACTCCTGTTAAAATGCAACCGTCGTCTTCACCAGGCTTTGTGCAAATAGAAAACTTTAAATTGGCATTAAGAAAACATTAAATTTCATATCGACCCCTCGGTCCAATCGCCCAGCCTCAAAGGAACTTTTCTTTTATGAAATAATGAAAAGGCGAAACAGAAATAAAACAACGTATCTCCGTTTCGGAGGGACACGCAAAAAGACAAAAGATGTGCGGCCAGTGCTGGATTTATTAAATTGTTCCGGATATAAAATCTTTTCAAACACGAACGTCTCCAAAGAAACTTGAATTGTTGATGACACAAAAAAGTATTGTATTTAATTTTTGTATCCGCCCTGTTCTATTTCAAGTCTGAGTGTCCATTCTGGACATCATTTTATTGTTTAATGGAATTCCTGGTGATGGAATATTATTGTCCAATTTTAATATAATTTGATGTGTACATTGAGGTTTAAAAGGGGTAAGACTGACAATGGAATAAAATGGAGTTGAACCTCTGTCTGAAATGAGGAGAAGAGTGTGATTTAAAGAAGGTTGTGAACGACAGAAGAAGTTTCTTCTCCCATAGAACAGCATCATCAAATATTGAAGTGGTGTGAATAATGATATCTTTGAAATGTGGAAAAGAATAAGTGTCAGAGATGGGTACATGATAAAAGGCAGCACAGAGGAAGACAAAATCCACATTTTTTTTGAGAAACCAAACACCAATAGATTAAGGTAATTATTATAAAAATCATCGGAAAACACATGTGGGTGACAAGATGTAGCTAAGGAAGATTTGAAATATTTCATCATCCATGATGGTTGAGTACATGATAGAAGGAAGCACAGAGAAAGGCAAAATCCACAATTCTTTTAAGAAACCAATCATCTGGTGTTATGGTTTGGAATAATTGTGGAACTCCATTTGGTGTCTTGCCTTAAGACCCTTGAAGATCCAGTTCACTAATAAGATATTGTCTAACCATAAGGTCAGCAAAATTCTCAAAAATGAGGAGAATTTGAAATTCAGCTCATCCTCCACAAACTTTCAGCCTTAAAAGGGATGAGGACGAAATTGATCACTTAATTAAGTTAATTCCAACGCGAGTCAATGAGGTTCTGGAGCATCGTTGAGGTCCAATAAAATATTTTAAAGGAATTCAGTTAAAAAGAATCTGCACATCGAAATACAATTTGAGTGTCGAGATGCAAATCAAATAACATTCAACCATAAAGCCACCGATTCAGGGAATCTATATCAGTGTTGAACCACCGAAGCGTACGAGCCGCCACCGGGTTGCGTTTCAACCCTTTCATCTCACTTTTCAAGTGCACAACTGACATGTATAATTACATTTCGAGCGTGAACGATGGATGCGAAGGATTTAACTTCACGCCATCGCTTTCCTGGGAGTTAATTGCGGTGCCGCAAGGAAAATTAAAATCCTCATCATCCGAGTGTGTGCTTTAGGTATTCCGGGTTAAAATGTGGGTTAGCAGTGATTAATCAATTCAAAAACAATTCACCAGTTAATTGTACTTTCAACGTGCACGAAATGTGAGCTTGTTAACTACCAAACATCAGCCCAATCCGAGGTAGTGACAATCGTAAGCTGTGGGTGGAGTAGAAAGGGGAGAACAAACGTCAGGAATGCAATTAAGGAAATTTCAGCGGTGGTCTGCGCCCGTTGGAATTAGTTGGATGCCGCGTGTGCGTCTTGTCCTCCTTAACTACATTCACACACACACACACATATAGTCACAGTGCGGGGGAGGACAAGACCCACGACTCGGCTCAACACGACGAAGGATGGAACGGAGGCCGCAAATCGCCGCCTCCCGTTCTTCTCTGCGATGCAAATCCAGTTGCCGAGGCTACGCTAAAATGCGATACACCAAATTCGCTTAAAATAACACAGGGCCAGACGAAATTGTATTACTGAAGGTCTGCTGGAGTGGGTTTGTTTTTGTCGTTAGTTTTTTAATGTCTGCACCTAAAGGGGTAACATAAATTGATACAAATTAGGGATGTATAAACGGCCTTACAGGAACTTTATAGACGGACAGGCCCATAAAACCGCAATGCAGCTATGGGCACAATGACTGCGACCACAAACTGCTTAACTAACTACTCCTCCCGACTCTCCTAAATAGTTTTACGTTCGTTGGCAATGATGGACGAGCGTTCATTCGATTTAAACCGCCTCAATTTAAGTTTATTGCGGAATGCCGCTGGGTGCAATGTATTTTGTAAAAGTCACCAATTGCTACGACAACGTTCAAGACATCAGCCCTTGTCTTTATTTATTCTTTGTTTAAAAGAGTTCGTAGGAATACAATTTTTTAAAGCTAATTTACAATAAAATGTTATTACGTCACAATTTACTTTTCTGTAGTTAAATTTTTCTTCGACTCTTCATTTTTGAATATTAGGAAAATGGGAAAGAAGTTCACTTCCATTTCTTTTCTCTGAAATTTAAAAGGAAACATATACTGCATCAGAAATGTCTTTCAAACCAACTTATGTGCCCCAGTTTATATAAATGTAAGTTTTGGACTTGGATTTACTTAATATTTAATATTTATTTATTATTATTAGGTACCTTACCTAATTTAGTGCACAAAATACTTGATTAGTTTTATCAAAATATCCTAAAATTTAACTTAATTATGTTAAAACATAACTATAATATTCACAACAAAGATACCAAAGTATGGTTTGGTTGTGTCACAAACTTTTAATAGAAACGTTCGCCTCCCTTCATAACTATATTAATATCAACAACTTGCCTGACTAGATAACGTTTCTTTTCAAACTCCTTCAGTTTATTTAGGTTTGCCGTCTCGGAGTTTTCCAACTTACGTATTCATTTCACCTAATTTTAAGTTTTCAATAATCTCCGGAGGATTCTCATTAATTCCAATCTGGAGTTTTCTTGTTGAAGGCGGTAAAAGAGATGTAATTCGGATTCAACTTTCGGTGGCTCATATTGAAACTGCATTAAGTTTTAAGATGCCGGCTGTCGAGCCGGCTTCGGCTTTTCTATGAAAATTAAAAATTTAATATTAAACTATGAGCATCAGAAAGGATGAAAAGATCATGAGGAGGCATTTCGTAAATTAAATTTTAAATTCTATACAATCTCCTAAAGCTGTTAAATTTCTAAACAGATATACCGTTACATTTTTAACAGGTTAGTTATCAAATTACAAGAACTTACAAAGTTAAATGCAATTAGCATCTGAATTTACCCTCGCTAATCTAATCCGATTTGTTGCCGTACAATGGCACAACTCTTTTTAAATGTGCCGTCTGAAGTAACCGTTACACTCTTCGTACTTAATCGTACAAATTAATTCAATTTGGTTGTTAATTGGCACGGTTTTTCCCCACGATTTTGTTCTTTTTGGGGACGTAGTTGCACTATTAAGGATGTTCCACAACTTAATTACTTGGGCTTTAGCTAAATCCTTAATGATATCATAAATTCTCTCCATAAAACAATTTAAAATGTCACATTTTTTTCGGTCTAATTTACTTAATTGCCGGAAAAACTATCAGCTTAAGTGGTGGCAGGTTAGTTTATTTTGGAAACATGGGAAGAAATAGTAATTACATAATAAAATCTTTGTAAATTTAATTTCACTATTAAATGTTGGCTAAATTTTGTAAATTAACTCATCGAAAAATACACATATTCCTTAATTCCCACAGTTAATTTATGGTGACAGGTTAGTTTATTTTAGAAACAGGAATGGAAGAAATGTTAACTATATGGTAAAGGCTTTGAAATAAAAATTTAATTCCATTATTAGCAGTTGACTAAATTATTCAAATTAACTCATCGAAGAATACACATATTCCTCAATTTCCACAATTAATTAATTGCCTGACAAATTATTAGTTCAAGAGATGGCAGGTTGCTTTATTTTAGAAACAGGAAAGGAAGAAATATTAACTACGTAATAAAATCTTTGAAATAAAAAATTAATTCCACAACTAACAGTTTGCTAAATTATACAAATTAACTCATCCAAAAAGACACATGTTCCTTAATTCCCATAGTTAATTAATTGACTGAAAAATTATTAGTTCATAGGATGGCAGGTTAGTTTATTTTAGAAACAGGAATAAAAGAAATATTATCTGCATAATAAACTTTTTGAACTAAAAATTAAAAAAAAAAAAATAGAAAACAGTTGACTAAATTATTCAAATTAACTCATCGAACAATACACATATTTCTCAATTTCCACAATTAATTAATTGCCTGAAAAATTATTAGTTCAAGAGATGGCAGGTTGCTTTATTTTAGAAACAGGAAAGGAAGAAATATTAACTACGTAATAAAATCTTTGAAATAAAAGTTTAATTCCACAACTAACAGTTTGCTAAATTATACGTATTAACTCATCCAAAAAGACACATGTTCCTTAATTCTCATAGTTAATTAATTGACTGAAAAATTATTAGTTCATAGGATGGCAGGTTAGTTTATTTTAGAAACAGGAATAAAAGAAATATTATCTGCATAATAAAGTTTTTGAACTAAAAATTAAAAATAAAAAAATAAAAAACAGTTGACTAAATTATTCAAATTAACTCATCGAACAATACACATATTCCTCAATTTCCACAATTAATTAATTGCCTGAAAAATTATTAGTTCAAGAGAGGGCAATTGGTTTATTTTAGAAACAGGAAAGGAAGAAATATTAACTACATAATAAAATCTTTGAAATAAAAATTTAATTCCACAATTAACAGTTTGCTAAATTATACAAATTAACTCATCCAAAAATACACATATTTCTTAATTCCCATAGTTAATTAACTGAAAAATTATTAGTTCAGGGGTGGCAGGTTAGTTTATTTTAGAAACAAGAATAGAAGAAATATTTTCTGCATAATAATAACTCATCAAAAAATGTACATTACCTTAATTCCTATATTTACTTAATTGTCTGAAAAAATATAAAGTGATGTTAGATAAATTTATTTTAGAAACAGGGATAGAAGAAATATTAACTACATAATAAACTCTTTAGATCAAAAAATTTAATTTCACTATTAATAATTGATTAAATTATGTAAATTAACTCATCAAAAAATATACATACTCGTTAATTCATATAGTTAATTGTCTGAGAAATATTTACTTAATTGTCTGAAAGTTAATGAACTTAATTTGTGGTAGGTTAGTATTTTAGAAAGAAGAATGAAAGAATGAAGAAATGAAATAAAAATTTAATTTCTCTGTTCACAGTTGGCTAGATTGTGTAAATGAATTCATCAAAATATACCTTAATTATCATACTTATTTAGGTGCCTGAAAAAGTCTGAACTCAACTGGCGTCAGGTTGGTTTATTATAGAAAAAGGTGTGAAAAAATTATTAACTACGTAATAAAGTCTTTGAAATAAAAATTTAATTTCTCTATTAACAATTGGCCAAATTGTGCAAATTAACTCATCAAAAGGCACACATATTACATGAAGCATCCCCTTTCAGCCTCGTTGAGCAAACGTAATTGCCAACAGGAAATAACATTATGAACTTTATTCGCAGAAAAACCGGAAGAAAGTTTTGCATAATTGCGGCCACTGATGCAAATTTCGCATTCAAAAGTTTGAATCAAAATAGTTAACAACCCTATTCATAATAAGAATGCTCTCAGAAAGTTAGTGTTGAAACTATTTTTCACTGTTACGATTCAGAGAACTTGTCAAACTACCGTCCATCAAGTTCACCGACATATTTAAATAATACCAATAAAAAACGCACAATACAACTCGTTGTTTAGTTTAAGAACTCGAAACCTTAATTTTAACGAAGAGCTTCCCTCCCCGGGGGTGCAAAATGAAATTCGCTCCGCAAACCCACAAACTTTATCCTTTGTGTAACAACTTTTTCTCTCGCGGAAGATCCGCGTACTTCAACAAAAAAATAAAAAACCGTTCGGATTGCGGGGCGAGACCCGGGGTCTCATCTCGTCGTCGTCTAATTAAATTGGCGCCCGACTCGCCCGTCATACGTGTGCGTCCCGTTCTTTTTCCATGTCGGCCATCCGCGACGGATATGTGGGTCATCCTTAATTTATGAGTTGAGTGGCTCACGAACAACGCGAAAAAAATACAAAACAAAACTAAACAAGGACCGTGGTGTAATCTGACACCCGTGGTTACTTTTTTTGTGTACTAATTGTGGTCGTTTGTTTCAGGTAACGTTTGTGTTCCGCCCGATCCGTCAGTCAGGGTAAGCCGGTTGGTTTTTGTGTTTTTCAATTAAGTTTTTCGCCGCGTTGAGATAAATTTCAATTCGGTGCTTTTAGGAGGAAAGAGTACGGAGTGCTGGAGATCTGATTTCGTCGGACGATAGGGCACGTATGCCTTAACTTTGGCAATCAAACGTTCGAATTTATCACGGCCCATAAAAACGCCCCGTCGATATGGTTGAATCGGAGGTTGCACTAATTCGATCTGTTCGTGACCGATTTGTTTCAATTAAGGGGGATAATCGTACCACTTTGGGTTACCGGTTACATGCACCAAGTCAAAATGCAGACTTTCAAGTGGTTTAACCATCCGCACAATGACGTTCCGTTTAGTTTGATTTTGGTTGTTCATTGACACGTTAGTGCAAACTGACTGTTGGCGTAACCGAATCTTTCGCATAGTTAAGCATCGGTTTGATATAAAGTAAACACATAGATTGGACGGCCGTTGTGTTCGGTACCCGATGTTCTACGATTTGGCAAACACAACAATGGGCACGGAATTCTAATTTATCGCGTGTGTAACCTGTGCGTAAATATAAAGGGGCATTTTCCAATCCGGAGCGTTTCATAGATGAAAAGTTTCAGCAAGGTGTGAACTAGATAGCGGCGCGTTCGAATATAAAACCGTATATTTGATTTAATGTATGCGACATGGATGCAGGCGTGTAAATTGAATCGGCGGGGTGGTAAAAAATAATAGGAAATATGAAATATTGCCATGTGTGTCGTTGGGAGGTTTTAAATGCACGTGGAAAACTTTACAGCATTAAGGCGTGTTTTGTATTGTACCTAATTAATTGTTTTTGACTGCTGGGAGTATTTCCAGACCATTCAGGTATAAACTATGGAGTATCTCAAACCGAATTTTGATATGTCAGATCATTTCTTAAATATCTATGTAAACTGACCTTTTATATAAAATATAATTTTCTGTTTAAATCGATTTTTAACTTAAATACAGTGATATACTTGTGAATTTCGAGATAAATAATATATGGAAAATAGTATTTTATATATGTAATTTGTATTATATAGAATTATTTTTAGATAATTTGTAAGGATATATTTTATAAATTCCGAGATGTTTAAAATCATTTTGAGCTAACATATTAGGACATATTTTATTTTCCAAAAATATATATAAGTATATATAATAGTAATTATTAATTATTAAGATATATCTGGTAAGTTTAGAAATTTAATATTACCTTTTTTAGAATATTTGAATTTTTTTATAAGTGGCTATATGTAAATATAAATTTAATTGTTTATTTTCATTTACTATTTACTTACTATTATGTTATTTAAAAATATTTTTATTTAAAAATTTATTAATTTAAATTAAGTTAATATTTTGCATTTAAAAAATTTAAAATTACATCTTTAATTTTTTTAAATCTAAATTGTTAATTTTATTTCTTATGCTTAATATTTTAAATTTTATAAATTTAAAATAACTTTTTTTTTTAATATAATTGATTACTTTAAATTTTTAAGCATAACATTTCAAATTTAATATTTCGAATTTTTTAAATTTAAATTAAAAAAATATTTTTAAGCTTAATATTTTAAATATTACATAATATTAATTTTTCTGGTTATTTTTAATTTCTTTTAGACAATTTATTCAAATAAGCTAAATTTAAATTAAAAATTTTATTTATTTTTTCCAATTGTGTATTTTGAATTTTTAAGTGTAATATTTTGAATTTTATAAATTTAAAATAACAATTTTAATTTTATTTACTTTAAATTATTTTTTTTAAATATAATTGGTTATTTTGATCTTAATATTTCGTATTGTATAAATTTGAATTATTATTTTTTTTTAAATATAAATGGTTATTTTTAACTTTCTGTGGTTAATATATTCAAATTTGTTAAATTTAAATTAAAAGTTTTATTTGTTTTTTCTAATTGTTTATTTTGAATTTTTAAGCTTAATCATTTAAATTTTACAAACATAAATTAATTTAATTTTATTAAATATTTAAATTTAATTTTATTAAATATTTAATTTTAAACTTAATATTTCAATTTTTTTTTAAATTGAAATTAAAAATTTATTTTTTATATTTATTATGAAATAAATTTAAAGTAACAAATTTAAATTGATAATTTTATTTCTTTAAGCTAATATTTTAAATTTTATAAATTAAAAATTTTATTTATTTTTTTTTCAATTGTTTATTTTTTAAGGTTAATATTTTAAGTTTACTAACAATTTAAATTTTATTATCTTTAAACTATTTTGTATTGTATAAATTTGAATTTATAATTTTTAATTTTTGTAGTTAATATATTCAAATTAGATATTTTATGTTGTATAAATTTGAATTTATAATTAATTTTTGTAGTCAATTATTTTTTCTAATTGTTTATTTTGAATTATTTAAATGTAAATTAAAAATTTTGTTGTTTATTATTTGTTTTTTAACTTTTAATTGTAATTTTATATATTTTTTAAATAATATTTTTATTATATATTAATTTTAAATTTATAAATTTCAAAATATTATTAAATTTATATGGTTAATATTTTAAATTTATATGGTTAATATTTTAGATTTATATGGTTAATAAAAATGTTAAGCTTAATTTTTCAATTTTACAAATTTGAATTAAAAATATTGACTTTTTTATAATTAATTTTTAATTTTTTAAATTTAATATTTCAAACTTATTGATTTAAATATAAATTTACAAAAATATAAATATCTTCTACATATTTTGAGAAAATATATGTCTTTTAAATTAAGCTTTTCAAAAATGTATAATTTGTGATATATTAAATTATCTATAACATAAATATAAAAATATTTCTAACAAATAGTTAGTTAAACACAAAAATTATTATATTATTAAAATTTAACAGAAATATTGTTAATTCAAAAATTAAGATAATTTAACATATAACACATACCTTGACCTTTTGAAGGCAATTTTAAGAAATAATATTTTTTTGAAATAAAAGTGTATCCAGAAAATTAAAAAAGAAATAAATAAATAAGTCAATTTTCGTTTATATTTCAGAAACTTAAAATGTGGTCTGAGCATTTAGTTCGGTATCTAGTAGTCTCTAGTCTTGTAAATCTCGGAAATAGCCAAATACTACCCAATTTGAAACCTAAAAATTCAGATTTATTAACGCCAGCTCCAACTTTGCTCCCCGAAGTGTTACTTCCTCATTGAAAAACCGTACAATATGTTTGTTTATGCGGGCCCATTTTATTTCTTTCCGTTCCGAAAGTGCTAAAACATGCATCCGCCGAAACGACGACAGGTCCTTTTATCCACAGAAAACCAGCTTCATATTGAATAATGGGCGCATGAAATATGGTTTCGGGGAGCGGCGTGCCCCGTCACGGGAATAACGGGTGCATCGACACCGTTTCGCTTGTCGCTAGACGGTTTTTATGGATCCCTGGACGAATCTCCTCGGCTCGGACATCGCCGCGGTCCGAAGGGACGCGGTCCCCAATTTCGTCCTCTCCAAATTTGCAGAACGTATGGCGGCACGTCAAATGTGCCCTCATCATCATTCCGATTACACTCTGCCGCCGTAAACGGCAACATTACAATGGATTTATACGGAGCCGTTCCGAAATGCTACATAGTTTTCTTCTTATCATAAGCGGATTCCGCTCATATTGTACTAGGAACATGTTTATGTTGGAGGCTCGGGAGCGTGGATATTAAAATGCCGGCTCGCCCTCCATTCGCACGTTTGGTATTAATAAAAAGCGTAATAGTGGCCGTGTTCCAAACCACTACAACATCTGTGCTTTAGCAGAGCTCTCTTCAAATATTTACCTTTTGCACGGTTTATAGGAGGGGTCGACGCACTCAAATAATATGTTAAAACGTGGGGGATTTAATTTATTGTCGACGGGGACTGGTGCAATGATTTACATCTATAAGAGGTTTTTTTACTTCACCTTGAGTATGATTAAATTTTACCTAATTGCATATTTCTTACTTTTTATGTCTGCTTTTCAATTTATAGTGGAAAATGTTATTAAATTCTGCAGGCATAATTATGTTGCCATGTTAATGAAATTTTTCCTTATGTATAGAAAATTTCTTCTTTCCCAGAGTTGGGAGCTTACATCTTATATTCTCATTATTGTGCACCGTTTACAGTTATCAAATGTTTCTACTTTGTCTTGGCTGTGTTTTATTTTACACAATTAAACTATTTTCCTTCCTTCAGACATAAGGATCTGCATTTTTATTTGTAGTTTTTTCTAAAATAGGCACTTGTTTATTGTATTTTTGTGACTATTTCTTAATAATTTAAATAATAAATAATAAAATGAAAATTTAATATAAAAACTAAATTATTAAAATTTTGTTTAACTTTCCATTTTTACAATTTTACAATTTTTAGGGTTGTCTCAATGGTTGATTAACCATTTCAATGTCTCGATGACTTAAAATAATAGTCGATAAAAGGATGAATGTTTTATTAAAAGATGTGTCTTCTAATTAGGGACTTGTTATTTATTATTTTTTGTGGCTATTTTCTAATAATCCAAAAACTCAAAATTGGGAACAATAAATGACAAGATGTAAATATGTTTTTAGTTTTAATATAAAAACTATTAAAATTTCGTTTAATACTCCACATTTCTACAAATTTTAGAGTACTCTCATCAACTAAATTATCATTGATTAACAATTTCAGTATGTCTCGAAGACTTAAATTAATATTTGATAAGATGGTCAATGTTTTATTAACAGATGTTTTTTTTTTCGCGACTATTTCTTAATAATTTAAAAACTCAAAATTGGGAACAATACCATAAATGACAAAATGGAAATTTAATATATAAAACAAAATTACTAAAATTTTGTTTAACATTCCATATTTCTACAATTTTTAGGGTTGTCTCAATGATTGATTAACCATTTCAGTATGTCTCGATGGCTTAAAATAATATTTGATAAAAAGGTGAATGTTTTATTAAAAGATGTGTCTTCTAATTGTTTTTTTTATTTCACCTTGAGTATGATTAAATTTTACGTAATTGCATATTTCCTACATTTTATGTCTGTTACTCGGTACTGCTTTTCAATTTGTAATGGAAACAATGTTATTAAATTCTGCTAGCATAATTGTGTTGCCTAGTTAATGAAAATTTTCCTTATGTATAGAAAATTTATTCTTTCCCAAAGTTGGGAGCTTATATCTTATATTCTCATTATTGTGCACCGTTTACAGTTGTCAAATGTTTCTACTTTGTCTTGGCTGTGTTTTATTTTACATAATTATACTATTTTCCTTTTTTCAGACATAAAAACTGGATTTTTATTTGTAGTTTCAATCAGTTTAATTAAGTTGAACAAGGATATTTGTATTGACATGTGTAATGAAATTTTTCTGAATGTACCAGATTTCTTTTGAAAGGCCTCCTCTTTCCCAATTTAAGTATCATAAACCTGTTGTTTATATTGAACTGAACTTAACATCCCCCTTGTACTCATTCCGAATTTGTGTGGGCACTCCACGCCGACGGCGTTCCTGAATCATTGACAACTAATGTACCCGCTCTCCCTCACCTTGCCAACGTGTTTTACGGCCGTTCTCCCCTTGTTCATTTTTGCTGGGGGACTCGACAGGGCCACTTTGAAGACACAATGCCCCAACAAAATGCCTCCATTATTTCGCATTTCCTTTTTTACTCTTCACACGTCCCTGCATCACCTGTGGAACCGATGTGTGCATGTTTTTGGGGGTACATACAACACGTTTTGCTTGAAAAATTAATGTTGGCTTAAGACAATTTATAACCCAGGTGATTTTTAATGTCTTCCTCTTAAGAAACGACTGTAATTATTCAGAATATGTGCACACACGCATAGGGATGGAGTATTTGAGAGTATCGTACGATTCAACAATTCAAATGATGCAGGCACTGTTCCTACGTCTGTACATAGACGCGATCTGAATTATTTATGAACGGTTTCTCCGTCGAGCTCCACGGTTTCAGTTTTTGGGAATATAAGATGCACGGTGTGCAACGCATTTAGCAGCGAGATACATTTTCAACAGCCATACATATTTAACGTACCCCAATTCCCGCCACTTTAAGGTTTTAATTATTATAAGCGATAGTCACTCACTCGGGGGGTTGCGTAAAAGAACATTTCAACCTATGGAGTTTCGCTTATCCATTACTCGAAATTGGTTCCATCCCATGTTGCTTATTGCAAACGTCTGGGATTAATGGTTGTCCAAATGGACGCGGGAATGATCTAATGTAATTAAGAAAGGCGAATCAAACGTAACCGAGCGTATTTTAGCTTTTCGCCAGTTTCTCGCACAGTGTGTTCGCATTTCCATATTGTTAATTAATGCTAGTGGGTAATTCATTCAATATGGCGGGCCGTGGGGGATGATTTTCGATTTTAATTTATACAATGACTATCAATTACATGCGTAATTTGTTTTAATTTAGTTTTTTGTGTAGGGTTTTAATGAAACGTAATTGCCATTTGAATTACCAAGATATATTTGGGAAAATTCTTGAAACAAAAACCCTGTCTATTGAGGAAAAATAATTAATGTAAAATACCGTTTTTAGCAATTAAATATTATATATATATATATATATATATATATATATATATATATATATATATATATATATATATATACTTAAGTGAGACAAGGCAACGTCGCATGGCAATAATTGAAACAATCATAAAGAGATATTATAACCGTTATATTGTTCATCTAGTCGTTAATAGATGTCACTAAAAGGGGGTAAAAGGCTCATTTCAAATTGAATCTAGTACTTGAAAATTTGAAATTAGAAATATTAGGGGGGGCAAATGACTATTTATTTTTAACTTTCGACACTAAATAATTGGTCCCAAAACACATTTAAAAAATGTTCTCCAAAGATAAGCTCTTAATTTTAATAGGAAGATTCACCTCATGTCAGATTTCCATTGTTTCTTCAGTACCATATGGCAAAATCCATATATCGCCATTACTTGATCGTACAGAAAATTTCTATTTACATTTTTTGTAGGAAATTGAACGCTCTACAAAAAAGGTATCTTATAATTTTTTCATAACTCTTACCGTTTAGAAGACTTCAGAGGTCCAAGTTTGAAGAATTTAACAAAAATTTCTTTTTTACTTCTAAATTTTATAAGATAAGTAAAATAAAATGCCCAATATATGTTTTTGTAGGAAATTAAACGCTCTACAAAAAAGGTCTAATGTGATTAATCGATTATT
The DNA here is from genome assembly GCF_024364675.1 of Aethina tumida. Lineage (NCBI taxonomy): Eukaryota > Metazoa > Arthropoda > Insecta > Coleoptera > Nitidulidae > Aethina > Aethina tumida. The sequence goes on along the minus strand of NC_065437.1, from coordinate 11,578,848 downwards.
CTAACCATTTAGAAGATATAAATTTAAAATATTTATTAAAAAATTATTAAAATAAGATACGCATTGGGATTCAAATATGAATATCTTCTAAATAGTTAGAGTAATCGATTAATCACAGGATATCTTTTTTGTAGACCATTTAATTTTCTATATATTATAATATTTACTTATTTACGAGTTTACGAAATTTTTGTTCAATTCTTAAATTTGACTTCCGACATCTTCTACACGGTAAAAATTATGAAAAAATTGTAAGATACCTTTTTTGTAGAGCATTCAATTTTCTACAGAAAATGTAAATAGAATTTTTTTGTACGATCAAGTTATACCAAGATATGGATTTTACTATATCGGATTGAAGAAAATATGAAAAACTGAGATGAGGAGGACCTTCCTATTAAGATTAAGGCCATAATTATATCAACTTATTAAAATGTATTAAAATTATGAGGTGTACTACATGTACTACTTTTATTGTTGTGTTCACTATACACTTGTCAATTTAATTTCATTATATTCAATAAAAATTCCTTTCAAAATTCCAAAAAGTCCAACTCTATATAAACACTTTTTTTTATTTTAACAGTTAACAGTTTAGTTTTTGCTTGTTAAGTTCAATGCCCAGCTGCTTTTTGATAGTAGCATTTGTGATTCGAGACCATGGTGCGTGGAGGCTAATAATTCACGTTCCCTACTCCCGTAATTTGGCCACGTTCACCTTTTTTTAATATTTAATGACTCGTCCCGCTTCCCTAAGCTTTCATGGACCTCCTCGGCGCGTGGATTAATTAAAACCTGAAATGAAAATACATAAAAACGAAATATCAGCTAGGATTAACGTTTACTTGAGACTGAGTAGCTGCGTGGCATTCGTGTAGCTGAATTAAATTAGACTGGTAAACAAACTAAACTTTTCCTTCCCTTTCACCGAAGTATACGTCAAAGTTGTCGTGTTCTTGGTGGAGTTCGTTTAGAAGGAGGAACGTTGTAAATAGGGACAACTAGGATCGGAATCCCAGACCGGAAATTGAGAGACGAATGCAATTTCAAACGATAACGGTCCCGAAACACCGTTTATAATGCTGGAGGAGTAGTGTTTTCAAAAACGAATTTGTTAGGACGCCCCGAATATTGAGAATCAATTGGATTTATTGTACCTATTCCTGTTTCATTTGGTGGGGGATGTGAATAGCTTAAACGTGACGAATTAGCTGTGCATATAAATAAACCTGATTAAGATTCGTTCTAGGGGATTGTAAATGGTTTCTCAAATTGATTTAGTGTAGCTGTTATGAGTATTTCCAGACCAGGTGGAAGAAAACTGACTCAACTGTCCAGGGTACAATTTTTTTAAAACTTATATAAAGGATTGAAGATTATAATCACAACTACAATTACAATTAAGATCATTCAATCCCGGATATTCTGTATTTTTTTTAAAATCTGTGGTGAAAATTAATAAAATATGCAGTTTATAATTATGAAATCCTACATTTTTATACACCCTCCTCTAAGTTCAGTGAATAAATTTATTTATAAATGTAGCACTTTTTAGTTAGTATATATTTCCACGCAAAAATATGGCTTGAAACTTGAAGAAGTTGAATAAAATTCGTCCTTTTGGAGTATGTAATTCCGCTCGGTGTTATTAAAAGTTCAGCAATGTAGAGCGGGAAATTACCGCGTATTTCTCAGGCTCGCACCGCCGTAAATTACTTTATGCAAAGAAGTGGTGCTATCTATTAAGAGGAAGGCCACTGTCATTAATCAAACAAATAAAAAGGAGCGAAGAAGTAAACATATTCATCACGGCCGGGATGCACATTATGGTGGTTTTTGCTTTAAATTTTAAAGCACCTGCAAACACCTCGGGTCGATCATCCCCGGCAATTTTTGTTGAAATTATCAAATTTACTATCGTTACTGGGACGCGGTGCACGTCGAATTAATGTTGAAAAGGAAAAATCTTCCCCGAATTGGGTCAAGATTGCATTTGCTTTTCTGCACTTGCAGGATAATAAGCAGCATTATTATGGTGGGAAGTGCGAAACGGAGGAGTGATTAATTTAATGAACGTTCGCTGAAGAGGGATCCGCATGACCTACACCGGGAGTCACCACGTCCACCGTCTCGTGCTAAATTAATGAATAAATCCATTGTTTTTTACTAAATAAACGGATTATTCGAATTAATTTTCGGGTAGTGGCACAGAAAAATAATGGGACCGTTGATTACCGGGAACAACAAGTTTTTCGACCCCCACCCCGAATACGTGCGGTTAGATTAACATCCACCGTCTTCTGGCCGAGACAAAGTGTCTACAAAATTTCAAATGCGAACACGTCTCAGACAATAAGAGTCGTAACGGGATCCGATTATTTCGAAAGGGTTTAGCACAAACTCCCCGAGGTTATTCGAGGCGTCCCTTCACGATTTCCACATGGCGAGGCGGGTTTACTTTCTCGTTTAATATGGCGGAATAAGATGGATTAATTTTGATACTTTTTAGTTGGTAATTACTTTTCTATGGGTACACGGCTTCTGTTTTAATTTTTTATGTTGTGTTAGTCCGTACCGGTTTTCATGTCTGTGATAAACGTTTACAAATTTATCTGCGTGTCTCATATATTACTTTATATAAAAATGTATTCTGAAGTGCTTGTAATAAATTGTGAGATATACATGCACCGAGAAACATTTATCTCTAATATACACCACATTTTTTGGTTTTTCAGCATTACAAAGAAAGATACCAAACTGTAATTTATTTTTTAATGGTATACTTCAAATGGGAAAATAAATCAGTTTTTACAGTGGTCATTATTATAACAATAATTAGGAACCCTTATTGTATGTGATAAGAAAATCAATTTTCAAATGTTCAAAATATGTGAAACTTGACTTTACTGTGATTATGAATATCAATATAATGTGTCTTGCAATAATTATTGTTTATAACTAATCAAATTAAATGATCTGATCTCAATTTTAGAAGAACATCAAAAGGAAGGTTTTTTAATCAGTTATCGACAACACAAATAATATATATATATATATACTTCATTAATTAAAATAAAAATGACATAAACAACATAATTCTGAACAACAATTCTCACATAATAATTTAAAATTAGTAAACAAAAATTGTCATAAATAAATTTGTAAAAATATTATATATTATAAATATGTTTGAAAACATTGCTCTCACATTAGTTTCCAGAAATAAATGAGAAAAACTATTTTACAAGAAAAATAATAAAATGTATGCAAATTTGACACATTATATTAACAAAGATGTGATAGATTCAAAATTAAAGATAAAACTCAACATTTAAACAAATAGTACAATACAAATACAGATATTCTTACAATGGGATTATTTTTATGCAAGAAACATAATAAATATAAATTTTTATATTCAGATTTTATCACTGTTCTCGACATCTTATCAGTTCAGTTGAAACCAAAGAGATCGAATCATACTGGTCAAGGGTCGTAGTACCTCTTCCTATTACCAACTTGAACAAAAGGGTGGAATAATAAAAATAAAGAAGTGTAATATTACATTAATTAACTCGAATCCATAAACAGTATACAGCAATCACATTTTAATATAATAATACATATGTAAATATTTATAAATAATAACAATATCTCTGGCGGAAATTTTAATGAACTTTAAACAAATAGTACAAATACAGATATTATTACAATTGGATAATTTTTAAGCAAGGAATAATAAATATAAATTTTTATACTCAGATTTTATCACTCCCCTCGACGTCTTATTAGTTCAACAGTGGTAACCAAAGAGATCGAATCATACTGGTCAAATATCGTACAACCCCTTCCTATTACCAACTTGAACAAAAGGGTGAAATAATGACAATAAAGAAGTGTAATATTAGATTAATTAACTCGAATCCCTAAACAGTATAAAACAATCACATTTTAATATAATAATATATATTTAAATATATATAAATAATAACAATATCACAGCTAGCGGAAATTTAAATCAAAATATTCCTCAGCATACAGTCCAAAGCTCAATCCAATTGAAAACCTTTGGGATGAAGTTGATCAGATAATCCATGCAAAAACACAGTCAAATGTGAATGAACTCTACCAAGAAGTTCAAAATCAGTGGAAAGAAATATCGAACGATTATACTGAAAAGCTGCTCAAAATCAATAAAAAAGGAGTTTAGAAGTTATTAAATATAATGGACATGCTACTATATAGTAAAAAAGGTCTAAATGTAATGTAATGTATTTTATAGTTGCTCTCCTATTGTCCCTTGAATTTCTTCCAAATATTATGTATACCCGCTAATGAACAATTATATTGTCGTATTGTTATCAAATGTACTGCATAATTGACAATAATATGGATATTGAAACGTAGTTTTATCAATTCAAATAAAAATTTATAAAGTTGCCCTACATATCAGCTATAGTGTGTGAAAAGTAAAATAAATAAATAAAAAATATTTTTAAATCTATTTAATCTAAAAACTCGAAGTTACCAACTTCATAAGAAGTACTGTATCTTACTTTACTTTACCAATATATATAAGAACCCTGTTTTAAAAGTTTAAATTTTCAACGATTTTACTGAAAAGACAACGGCAAATTTGGTTTACTTCCACGTTTGACATTCCTGTTTTGCTCTGCCAACCCATCACTCTCAAAGCATTCAAAATATTTTATGCATCCGACGATATTCGATAAGACGAAAGTTTCTCAAAGTTGAATAAGCACACCAGCTGGAATAGATAATGCGTCATTAGTTTACATTAACGATTTATCACAGGAGAAACTTCTAATACATGCAACCTCAAAGCCCAACAGCGATAAACTTTAGCACATGATAATTTAAACAATTTATGCCTCGCAAACTTTAAAAAGCCCCACTTAATAACTTATTTAAAAACATACGCTCCCACGTACACGATTTCATACATGTTAATACATTTTTAGTGGCTGCAAAGTTTCCATCGACGTCTTAATTAAAAGTTCGGTACAACTTGAATGTGATATGAGAATTTGAGTGTCGACGTTTAAGTAATACGCCATCCAAATCTAATTAAACTTATTTCGTACACTCGATGAAACGTTAAAAATTGTTTTCAATTTGTGCTTTCCGAGCAATTTCGTGGTCACAATGAGCAACTTGGTTTTGGAATGAATTCAATAAAGAAAGGCATTAAAATTTAATCATTTTTAATAGCGAAGTTCGGAGAGCACTTGGAACGCCTGGAGCAAATCAATCCAATACAAAATACAGTTTGTGTGGGGGAAAGGGAATTAAATAAGCGTTTAAATTGCCCGTTCCTATGTATCCTAAATCAATATTAATGGAAATATTCTGTTCATTGATTGTATCGGTTTTTGTTCCCTGCGGGTTGATAATTGTTAATCACAACAGTAACATCCTTCGTAATAAGCTTTCGTCCACCCCCCAAATAAATTTTATTGCCGGGAATTGAATTCGGCCGCCGGCGTTTAACCAAGTTGGGAGCCAATCAGGAGTTAAAGTAATATTGCTAATACAATGAATGAATAATGCAGCAAAGTTGAATCTTCCTCCGAAGCGAAGTTATGTGCACGAACACATGTATGTTGTGTGCCGACGTGTTGCAATGAATTATAAATTCCTCCCCGGCATAATTAGCATTCAGGAATATCTGCCACGGGCACTAACCTACATAACTTATAATAGACGCACACTTAAAATAACGACGAGTTTCAGAATGGGTCTGGGTGGTTTGCCAATACCTGGTTTTAATAACTGAACGCTTCAAACTTTGTTTCACGTTTCGGTCCTGATCTCGCCGAATACGTGTAAGAACAAGGATAAAAGCTGAGAAACATTTTTTCTTTTATGGCCGCGTGTTATCAAGGTGTCAACCCGGAGACTAATTCTCGATCCTGTCGTTTGTGCAGGCACTCGTAAAGGGAGGAGACCGTGTTCGCCACTCTTCCTTTTTTTACTGACACTGACACTACGTTCCGGTTCGCTTCTTAAGCGAATTAGGGCATATTTTTGTTGAGGGTTTATTTATTAATCGAAAACGTGATCCGTATAAAATTGTTTCGTTTGGAACCACAATAAGTGTAAATTTACATGCAGACACATACACTTTTTTAACGTCATTAAAACAAACATTGGCTTTACATTTATGGTGGAAAATTTAATAACGCGGATATGACATGTTTCATGACGCAATAACCGTATTCAGAATTTAAACGTAGGACTTTTTGTTTGCTTTTTTACGACAAAATAAAGGAAAACTGCGGAGAATATCCTTTACGGCACAACAAATAAAATGTGTTCGGCAGCTTTTTCTTCTACTTGTATTGCTTTTATTGTGGAAGTCGCACTTGTATTGAACCCTTAAATTGGAGTATCGAAGAAAGTTTCTGGGGTGTGTGAGTTATAAGTAAATGGTGGTTGGTCAAATTAATTTTCAGTGTGTATTTATTTTGTCCAGAGATAATTAAAAAAAAATGGAAATATTTATTTTATTTTATCAAAGTTATGTCTTAGAGAGCTTTACAAAAACTCAAATAAAAGTGGGAACACTAACTTAATCTTATTCACGAAATATTTAAAACATTGTAAACTATCGCCACCAATGTAAAGAAGATCATGGATAATTAAAATAGTATCTGTTTGCTGCCAATGATATGTTTCAAAATCTTTTGTTTCACTTTATTCTTATCCATTATTTCTAAAGTTCTAAGCACCTTTTTTTCAGTAGTTTTCAATAAAATCGTTCAATATTTCTTTCCACTGATTTTGAACTTCTTCGTAGAGTTCATTCAAATTTGATTTTTTGCCTTTTTAAACTCATGCTATCTACAACAAATGGAAGCACATGATTCTCCTGAATGTCACGATAAACGAAACGAACCATGTCAAACCCAGAAAAACATCCCTAAAAACCATAACGGCTCCTCCACCATTTTTCACAGTGGGTCTAGTGTACATGAGATTATACATTTTATTAATTGGTCTTCTCATCCATGAAATGCCATCAGTTTTGAATAATAGAAATAAATATTATATATAAACTCAGCAACCTTAAGGGAATAATGTGTAGGGAAAGGATGTGAAGGCAAAAATAAGAAAAATATATGACAGAAATCCTAGAATTGGTTTTGTCTTCATCTTTATAAGAATTCTGTACATAAGCAAGTAGTTTGATAAAGGAATTAAGGGTAAATAGAGTGTTTTGATAATACAATAATAAATGGAAGAAAGAGCATATAAATAAAATGGGTCACATGAAGGGAATGATGTCTAGCAAAAGAATATGAAAGCAAGAAGAGTTAAAAGCCAAAATCATAAAGATTGGTTTTGTCTTTGTTTTTATAAGGATTGAAACAGGTACCTAGGATAAAAAATTAATGAGAGATATGTGCTTTTTGAATACCCAACTACTCAAATCAATATTTGCCAGTTTTATAGTATAATAGCATAAACATTAGCTAAAGAAATTGTTTAAACCTCAATCGGACTTACAAAACTGTTCAGAATGCCCATTCTGGTTAAAATAACAAAAAATAAAACATTGACAATTAAAAGAACTCTAGTCATAATAAGCAAAAAAATAAATAATAGTGGTACTTCAAAAAACTGATTGAAATTTAACGTTCATTTTCAATAAAACGAGTGATTAAATAGGATATTTTTCATTTCTAGCTACTCCTCATTACCCACCGATACGTTATACTCTGCTATCCATCAAAGTTGATGAATATCAAATGTTATGTTCAGAAAGGTACAAAAAAGCACATTCTTATTCAAATATGTATATCCAATTTTCGAAGGGTTTCAGTTAACCATCTCACACGATTGTGGAGAAGAGGAGCAGCGTGAAACTCCTATCATTGGGCAAATATCAGTGCCGGAATGAAAAAAGCGGCCCTCGACTCTCGAGACAGGATTTGGGATTAACGGGTTGTTGATTAATGATCCACTTTGGACGTGTGCATACACGTAAGCCGTAATGAATAATGGGCTCACTTTAAACGTGGCCGTATTTAATGGAAGAATCCGTTATTGACTATTCACATTCCGGCTGAAAACCGACTTTCAGATGGAATTATATATTTTGCATTTTTCCCCATTTAGCTTCGCGTGTGCCTCGCAGTGATTCAGGCTTGGCCACGGACATATAAAACAGATCATATATTTCGAATGCTTAATTTAGTTTAAAACTTTTATGCTTCCAGTCGTAAACCTGTGACAATGGAACCGACACACATAGTCCGGTTTATCGTTTCAATGTTTGGCGGATTAGCTTCGATAATGAAATCAATTTTTAAGCGTTTTTCATGCATGATAATTTCCAATAGTCATCGAGCCTGAAAGAGCAGTGGATGCATGTTCGTTCCCACACTGTGGACGGCCGCGTAAAATTTCCTCTTGCCTTTCATAAAATTTTGGGCTGCACTCGAGCTTCCACTGTGAAAATTAATAATTAAATTACCATTAATAATAACTGATGAGGTTATAATTTTAATGAGTGTTTGCTCTTTGATTGTACGTCATTTACAGACTTCCTAACATTTTTATGTGTCTATTATTATAAAAATTGATTCCTTTTTTACATCACGGTAAACATACTGTCCTAATTTAAGTTGGATAGGCTCATTTTTTTATGAAAATCAATTTGTAACGTCGAAAGAAGACTAAAAGAGTAGATGAAGTTAAAATTGTCTTGACACTTTTTTGTCAGCAAAATTGATAAATTATCTCAGAAACTTTTTCACGTTCCAGCACTTTCATCCTTAATGCATTTTAAAATTAAAGTTAGTTATTTTATTATTAAACTTTGTTTTATATTTACAGAAAAATATATGTATAACATGCATATAATAAAGTCAGTTTTTTTTGTTGAAATCACCAGAATTAGTTTGCGTGACATAATCGTGTTTGGTACCGTATGGTGAAGAAAATATTTTCTTAATCACAATGCAACATACAGAAAACGGGAATATGATAAAAAACACCACGTTCAAGCAAAACTCCGTCGAAACAGAGGTGTTTCTGACCCTTTCTTTGGTGTCAGGATGAATTGGCCAGCCATAAATATTATAGACGACTTTTCTTTGGCGCAGACTACTTTCGTAATATCTTGAAATGGGTTTTGGCAAATCCAATATAATGTCCATCCCCCATAAGCCAATGTTTATGTTTACAAATATTCCTAAAAGCCCCTTCACCAGTCCCATGATCAGGAGCAGGAGGCAAAGAAATAGGATAATGTACAACATCGTTGATATCATGTCATCCAAGAATGTGTAGCGTACAACGTGCAGTGACGTGGGGAAGCCTCCTTGAAAACCTGCGGCTAAATACGCGTCTAATGATAGCAGGCTACACTTGAGTCCACCATCCGTTTTATAGCATGCACATTGGCAATACCACGTGCACAAACATCTATCACCAGTTTGTATTCGGATTCTGCGAATGGCCAATACTTCATCTTTGGCGTTGATTGCCTGCAAAGTACAGTGATAAACACTTCTCTTGGGAAAGTCGTAGCAAATATCCATATTGTAGATGTGCTGATGTTGTGGAGCTATCAGGGCTGGTTTGGTAACCAAGGTATTTATGTGAGCTGGAAGTTCTGAACTGCACTGAGTAAGACCAACATAGAAAATCCCCGATAGTAGTCCAGAGTTGGTTAATTTAGCCGTAACTACTGCTTTACTGGGACTGGTTGCTTCAACGTACACTTCAGTTATCATCACCAAAGCCTCAGGTTTAATCATCACGTTGTCGTCAGCCGTTAATTCAATATTTAGGACGCTCGTGTGCAAATCCAGGAAGTGCATGCTCAATGTTTTGTTGTTCGGGTTCTCGGGGTTTTCTTGAATGGGCTCAGCCGTGAGAACTCCGTAGTTCTTAAGAAAGTAGCACCCTTTTTTACCATTACCTTCAGCCACCAGATCATTTTCGAACAGCTCTTTCGGTTGATTACCTAAACACGTCCCCGGAGGCTTCTCACATCTGTTTGGCTGTTTGACGAAGGCTTCGTATCCTACACCGGACACGTCGCATGTTTTTCCACCCCTGGAAATCTTGTTTTTCTCGACCACCAAATAGAAATTCGGCCCGCCTTTGAGCTCTATTGATTCGGGGTCTGCGTTGGGGTCCGGTATTAGAAGTTTTTCTGTTTCTGGATTTAGGGAGAACATGAGGCTGTCGCACGAAATGGACTCATATGTGACTGAAAGTGTGGCGTCCATGTTTAGTTGTTTGTTCAAATTTTCACTGCCCACATTGATGGGTGTTGCTTGAGTTATGTCCTTCCAATGGGTGTTCCCGCACGCCTCCTCGTGTTTCTGGAAGACTTCTAGAGTTAACGAGTGGTCGATGCGAGGCTTCCCAATTCTGTACACGGAGTACCACAAGTCTGAAAATTCCAGACAGTGTGTGCTCTCGTGGTATGTTACTTTGTTGACATCTGGAGGGGTCGCCAAATCGTTGCAGTCTTGACCACCTCTAGTCTGATATACTGGACGCTCTATAAAAATATATAAGTAAATATATAAATATAAAGTTTAGATTTAATACCACAAGTTTTATTGCCCTCCAAGTCAGCATCATCTTCGTGATGATGCACGTGCACTTTGACGGATGTCTCCAATCCGCTCCTTCCCTTGTAGAAGGTGTCCAAATAATTTCTCTGTTGCAATCGTAGGGGCGACGGCTCATTGTTGGAGGAAGCATTGACTTCTTGGTTTGGTTTCCACATTCGATACTGGTTATTCAGGGGAATACTGCAGGAACCTGCCTTCAAGTCACTTCCTTGAGTGTCTGCATCCTCCATCATCTTGTTTTTCGCTTTGTCACAAGAACAGCAAAAACCTGTACTAAAGGGAATCACCTAAAATGTTAATATCTTTTTATGAACTCAAAGTGTAGTTGTTAGGTTACTTCGTCCTTGTACTTCATGACTTTGCAGGTTGGATGACCTTTGGGATTGGTGCAACAGCCTTTGTAATCGGGAGTTTCTTTATTGTAAATTTTTTCTTGAGCCTCAGAATTGACCAGGTGCTCGAAGTTGAGGTCGTATTTTTGCAGCACCATCTGCTGATTAATCCTCAATACGTACGGCCTAAGGAGACGCTGTTTTTGCTCCGTTTGTTCATCATAGACGTGGTCTATGATGATGTATTGATTTTTAGTGTTCGTCAAACCTCTGTTGTTGATTTTTACAGTCAAAACGATTTTCAAATTGCAATTTATCTGTGTAACCTGTGGAGTCCTGACTCTGCGATCACTTCTGTTGTGGTCCAGCGTGTTGATGTTCTTGGATTTGATGTGGGCATGTTTGTTTGACCTGACGGCTTGTTTCGAGCATTTCTCTATAACAGCTTTCACCTCAAACTTCGTCGGTTCCTGTTGTGGCGTGTTGCAGCATTTCTGCTTGGTTGCACAGCATCTCGTCTGTATGTCTTCCGGTGTGAAATTCTCCACCACGCATTTGGGACCAGCGTGTACGGCGACAAAAAATGTGCATATAATTAATGTATATTTCATCTGTCTAAGAATTGTGACAGGTGACTTAGTCTTTTTATGTTTAAAACAGTATAATTTTATCCAAATTGAATTCTGAAATTTATTTTGCTTATTTAAACTAGTGTTGAGGATTTATGATCCATGGAAATTGTTCTAGCAGACCTTTTTGTGCCAAAATATGAAAATTAGTTAATAAAAATTCAGTTTCACATCTCGAGATTAAATTTTTTGCAAATATAAAAAAAGGAATTAATTACGAAAACAATTTAAATTCTAACATTTTATTTATTTAAATAAAAATCTGTTGTAACTTTTTATTATGTAAATATTCCGTGCTGCACCGTGGCTAATACGTTTAATATTGTCCTGGAGAACGTTAGAACGAACCTCTTTTACTTTTTTCTTTTTTTTTTGAATTTATAATATATGAAGGCACGTATTTCAGTTTTTTAGTAGTTTGTATTTGAATATATTTCAGTCACTTCTTGGAGCGATGTTTCTTTGAGTGCTTGTTCTACAAAATTGCTGTGGGAATTCAGTTTTCTCTTCTTCGGACCCAACCCAGCTGAATTACAAATTATATATTTTGGTAAATAAGGTAATCAATATTTATCGAAGTCCTGTCTTTATTGAATAGTTTCCTGCCATTATTGAACAATTTTTCATTTGTTCAAAACATAATCATAAGTAAAATTATATATTAAATATATATATATATATATATATATATATATATATATATTATAGTTTAAATATACTAAATGGGAAGTATTTCCCTCTTCCTGAAGCCATTGAATACAATTGCAGGGAGCTCATTTGATTTAAAAATAAAAAAATTAACAAATTTTTATTGAAGTATTACCATTATTAAATGGTTTCATAATTGTTTTAAACGTTAATCATCTGTAAAATTAGATGTTAAATTTTAAATGTACTAAATGAGAAGTATTTCCTTCTTCCTAAAGACCCAGAATATAATTGCAGAGAGTCTATTTTATTTAAAAATAAAAATTTAACAAATATTTAGTGAAGTATTGCCATTATTGAATGGTTTCACAATTACATAAAACGTTAATCATCTGTAAAATTAGATGTTAAGTTTAAATGTACTAAATGAGAAGTATTTCCTTCTTCCTAAAGCCCCAGAATACAAATACAGGCAACCCTTTTGTTTTAAAAATAAAAATTTATTCTATTCAAATCCTGTCATAATTTAATGGTTTCTCATTTATTTAAAACATTAATCATATACAAAATTAAATGTTAAGTTTAAATGTACTAAATGGAAACTATTTCTCTCTTCCTGAAGCCCTGGAATACAATTACAGTCAGCCCTGGTTTTAAAAAATAAAAATTTAACAAATTTTTATTTAAGTCTTGCCATTATTGAGTGGTTTCTCAATTATTTAAAAAATTTATCATATACAAAATTAGATGTTAAATTTAAATATACTAAATGGGAAATATTTTCCTCTTCCTGAGGTTCCAAAATATAATTACAGGCAGTCGTTTTGTTTTAAAAATAAAAATTTAACAAATTTGTCAAAACATTGTTCATACGCAAAATTAGATGTTAAGTTTAAATATACTAAATAGAAAGTAGTTCCTTCTTCTTGAAGCCCCAGAATACAATTACAGGAAGCCCTTTTGTTTTAAAAATAAAAATTTAACTAAATTCTGCCATTATTGAGTGGTTTCTCAATTGTTTAAAAAATTAATCATATGTAAAATTAGATGTTAAGTTAAATGGGAAGTAATTCCCTCTTCCTGAAGCCCCGGAATACAATTAGAGGCAGCCCTTTTGTTTTAAAAATAAAAATTCATAATGGAAATCTGGTCGTCACAGGCAGACCTCCTGAGAGATATACTACAGGAGAACGCTAATTGGGAAAATGGCATTGACGTTAATTAGAATAGCCAGAGAGAGCTGCGAGGGCCTGCTATCGTTCGACAAAGTTATCTTCGGGTTCGAACGCTGCGAAATGAGCAACTGATGTCTGGAGAATTTGTCGGTCAGTCGGGAAAAGGCTCTTCATTGTTCCACCATCCATTCCTGAATAATATCATATATTAATGATGAATATTTATTTTCATGCTAGTTTGTAAAATAAAAAGTAGTAATTCTATATTTCCTCTTGTTTTCCAGTGTAAATAAATTTCTTTTGTGGAAAAAAAAGGTTATAAATTTCGAGCTTGATTATTTCAGATCCATTTTAACAGGCTTCTCCTTTCCGGCTAGACGTGCCAAATGAAATATTACTCGAACAACGTTATAAATTAAAATGGAAATGAAAGAAAAACAAGTAGCACCGCAAATACAAATAAATGTTAAGCTTGTTAAATGGATATTTATATTTGTTGCGAAATGTTACATCAATTTCCACGTTCATAAAACTGTAATGACGTGCCAGTGCTTTTATTTCCATCAAGTACCTCGTAAATTAATGCGTATCAACTTTAACGACCACGCTGGCTTTTTGACTGTACGTTTTGTTAATGCAATTTTTGTTGTTGCTGCTAATGTATACGTTCCTGTAGGATCTGCTTTTATGTTGTTTGTATACTTTTAATTCGAAACGTATACCTAGGTTTTTGATACACTTTCTGTGGCTTTGCACAAAAACTACGTTATAAATAAATAAAAACACGATCCCCACCGGCCCTCGTCAGTAAAAGAGTAGACGGCCGTTCATTGGCTTTTTATTCGGTAACTCTGTTACTGACTATTAAGGCACTCGTATATTTCGGGAGCTACTTGTTACTGGGGAGCAGTCGAGTGCACAATTGTTCTCGGGATAATGCTGAAAGGATTTTTTAAAAAGGGCCAACACATACAATAGGGGAAGAAAAAGTTAATGTAATGTAAGTGTTCTCGAGTTGGCAGGCCCAGGGAATTTATCACCGACTCGAATCACTGATCTAATTTTCATAATATGATAATATTTCATAATGATAATATTTCATAAAATGCATCTCCGTCCCAATGTGCGTTGGCTTTGAATTAAGCTAAAATGGAGGATTTATCTGAGTGCACCGAAATTGATATTTATTGCATCCTTTTGAAAATTCTCCTGAAAATTAACACAATTAATCGACGCATAAATCCTTCATATCTGACACGAGTAATTTTCTCGTGTACAATGCCGAATTAAAGGTATATTTTATGTTATTTTTGTAAGGCCAGACTGGTGTCCGCATCCCGGGGTATAATTAACATTAAACCGGAATGGATTAAACATAAAACACTTCCCTTTCTGTTTGTTCTTCCTAAGCCTTCCTTAGACCGTCTTTTGTCCCGGGTATTTCATAGCCAATTAGATTAATTTGCTGTCCGAAGTTTACCAAACAAAAACGACGGTACCGTACATTTTCAGGATCAGTCGGCCTTTCAAGTAAATTGCCGCATAATCATTCTAGATACATGTTTGATGGTTTTTATCTATTTTACATAAAAAAACACAAAAGTAAGTATAAAATCGAATAACTGATATGTTATTTTTTAAAATAATTAATTCACTGTTAGGTTTTATTGTTTTTTTTTTACTTTATTTAATTAATAAAACTTCTTTATTTGAGGAAGCAAATTAAAAGTGAAATTGGTGATCTTTTCATTCATAACTAATCGTAATTAAATGGTTTCAAAAGTTCCAAATTTTGTGCAAAAGTAGTTTTTATTTGGTTTAGTTTCAGTTATAACAAACTATAAAAATGTACGAAAAGCGGTATAAAACACAAATCAAATATTTATACTAATTAAAAAAATAACATGATAATCATTCGAGTAATGATCACAAATGAATTATTCAAACCAATTCGAAGGTATTATTTTATTTTATTATGATTTTTTTTTATTTTTTATATTTATATTGAATTAAAAAATATTATTATTGAACGAATTATCAAATTAAATTTTTATTTATTTTCTAATAGGATTACAAAAAATACGATATTTATGACAAATTTAAAAAAACGGGTAATCATCAAAAATTAATTTTTATAATCCCAAATAGTTTCTATTTATGTTGAATTAAAAGAAACTAAATAATTATCAAAAATTCGAAATTATTCTTTTATTTTTTACAAAGGTTTCAAAATCCTAATATTTATAGTATATTTAAATTGCTTATTAAAGTATTTTTCAAAAATTTAATATATTCTCAAGATTAATTAATTAAAAAAAAGATTAATGATTATTCGAATAATCATCAAAAATTAATTCTTATGATTCTTCCAAAGTTCCAAAAAGTTTTTACTTATATTGAATTAAAAAAAAAACTTGATAATTATTGAAATAATTTTCAAAAAATTGATAATTATAGTAAAAATATCATTTTTTTTGAAATATTTAATATTATTATTTTATTTTTTTGATAAAAACGTTTCAAAATTCTTATATTTATACTATATAAAAATAAATAATAATAATAATAATAAATAAAATGATAATTATTCGAGTATTTTACAAAAATTTAATATATTTAAAATTATTGTACATAATCATCAAAAATTAATTCTTATAATTAATTCTATTTCTAAGTTCCAAAAAGTTTTTATTTATGTTGGATTAAAAAAAAACTTGATAATTATTGAAGTAATTTTCAAAAAATTGATAATTATAATATCAATTTTTTTGAAGTATTCAATATTATTATTTTATTTTTTGATAAAAGCGTTTCAAAATTTTTATATTTATACTATATTTAAAAAACTTTTTTGTGGAATATTCAAAATTATTATTTTATTTTTTGATGAAAGCATTTCAAAATTCTTATATTCAATAAACTTGATTATTATTCAAGTATTTTTCAAAAATTTAATGTTAATTCGAGGAATTATCAAAAATCAATTCTTATATTAATAGGTGATATTTTTAAAATTATTTTTATTTTTTTTATATAATAAGGGTCCAAAAAGGCAGATATTTTGACTGCTGTAAAAAAATAATCAAAATAATCAAAGAAACTTTAATTATTCGGGTAATCATATGAAATTGATTATTTTAACATAACACATATTTCTACTAGTAATATTTGTTTATAATAAGATTTCAAAGAATACGTTATTCGAATAATTGATTATAATAACAAAAATATGAAATTTAGATATATTCAAAACAAAATTATTTATTATTTTTTATATATAATGGTGTTCCAAAAAATTCTATATTTATACCAAGTTAAAAAAAATGTTTTTAACAAAAGTATGAAATTTGAAGTGAATCTGATATTTATACTATATTAAAAAACTTTATAATTGTCCATGTAATCATTAGAAGTTGATTATTATAACAAAAAAATGGATGATGTACTTAAAATTATTTTTTTATGGTTATAGGGGACCAAAACATCTGATATTTGTACAAAAAAAAGTTTAAATTTATTGGGGTTATTATCATAAATCGAGTAACTTAATAACTATTTTTATTTATTTCTTAATATGGTACAAAAAATATTATATTAAAAAGAAATGGTAATTACCATAAATTTATTATTTAATTTTTTATATATATATATATATATATATATATATATATATATATATATATATATATATATAAAGTATTCCAAAAAATCAAATATTTATAGGTTGAATAGGATGGATTTATAATGAAAAACTATGGAAGTTTTGCATTCCCTTTAATCTAATAAAGTTAAACGATTACATTTTAATATTGTTATTTTACACATAATTTTTATGATTTTAAATAATAAATGGTTGATTGCAAATTTTATGTTCAATTATGAGTGACAGTAGCTACGTACATTAAACAATAAAACAGATTTACGTTAAACGTCGTAAATTAAATTTTTATAGTTTCGTGCAATCTTGTTTTACGACAGAACGTTGACATATCCAGTCTTATTAAAATGATGTCAGCTACCGGGAACCATAACTCACTTAATTTAATCAACATAAATTTTACACATAACCGTATTATTTTTCATAATAACAATAATTTTGTATGATGAAAATGCAGCGAACGTTTTTTATATTCCGTCGGCGTATTATAAGCAAAATCGAAATAAATTGAGTAACCCGATTAAGAGACAAGAACGCCAGATGAATAACTAATATTTCAAAGCCCACTAATGGACGACAATCAATCATTCAATCTCCGTCGTCGGATGTCGATTGTGTTTGCAGATCCGTTGATTCGGATATCAATCATTTCGAGCAAAAATCGCCTTAATTATTCCGGAAATCTAATTAGAAAAGTATCGTCGACTGCTCTCGCATTCGGAACAAGCTGGTCACAAAAAATATCCGGATTATCCTCGGTTTTTTCGTGTAATTCGTTTGTAACATTAACTCGGTGAGCCGTCTGCTGAAGAGGTAATTTAACCCTCGTAACAAAACTGTATGTACCATAATTCAGGGAATCCTTAATCAGATCGTCTGAAGGATGTTAACGCCGCCTTCGGAACTTATTAGGCACGCGTTAACTGACTGCTTGAAAGCTGCACATCGCCCGGAACGTTTTTAATATGAAATCGAGTGAATCGCAATCAATTCGATTGTGGAAAGGCCTGCGGGCCAGCGCGAACAAATTTATCGAACGTTCCTGGGGGAATTTGCCGGGGCGGAATTAAGCGCCCCAACCGCCCGGCCACGGAATGGGTGTTTCATAACGCGAATCGGAATTGGATACGTCTAGACGGTGCGATATTGTTCCAAAGAATAAGTTAATTTCTCAGCGAACGCGTTCTGCAGTTGACTGAGCCGCTCGGCAGATGTTTGTGAAGTTGTCGTCGCGTTTTATGCACATCCCCAAAATGGATAATTTGCTCCAACAAACCGTTATTCAACCGCCGGATGGATGTGTGCTTGTACAAGCTAAATTTCACGTGTGTTATGAATAGAAACACGGCTCTATCCAGACTGGTGTGCCTTGTCGGGTTTTACACTGGTATTTAGTCGGTCTTTGTGTTCTCTAACGAGGCGTATATAATTTAAATTTTACTCTATTGTTTACAACAAATTTTTCAAATATACGTCAGTAATTTCATAGGAAAAGTTATAATTGGATTTTAAACTATACGGCAATAACTAAACTTGATTATTATATTAATTTTTAATATATTCAAAACTCGTTTATAAAAGGGTCCAAAATTTACAGTAAATCTAAAGAAAAACTTGATAATTATTCGGGTAATTATCAATAAACTAATTAAATATAATTCATTTTCAGTGAATTCAAAATTACTATTTAATTTTTTTTTATATAATAGGGTTCTAAACATCCAAAAAAGCAATTGTTAATTTTATGGATAATTATCAATTTTTGATAATATATATTATTTTCTATATATTAGAAATTATTTTATTTTTTATAACAGGTTTCCATACAATACAATACAATATTTATACTAAATTTAAAAAAAACTATATTTTTAGGATAATTATCATAAATTCAAGATTATACTAAAATATCAATTTTTTTGCTATATTGAAAATCATTTTATTTTTTAATAGAATTCCAAAAAATCTATTATTTATATTAAATTAAAAAATCTTTGTAATTATTGGGGTAATTATCAAAAGTTGATGAAATAAAAATATTAGTTTTTTTATACATTCAAAATAATTATTTTAATTTTTTATAATATCGTTTCAAAAATATCTTATTTATAAAAAAAATTAAAAAATATTAATCCTATATTTACTACATTTAAAAAAGTTGATAATTATATGGCTAATATCAAAAATTGATAATAATAATAATAATAATAATATAATTTTTGGATAATATATTGGAATTATTTTATTTATACCAGGTTTCCAAACAATCCGTTATTTGATTAAATTTTTTTATAGGACTCCAAAAAATTTAATAATTAAAAAAAAATTATAATTATTATAGTAATTAACAAAAGTTGATATTATAATAAAAATATTGATTTTTTGATATATTTAAAGTAATTATTTTAATTTCTTATAATAGTGTTTCAAAAAGTTCTTTATTTATATTAAATTAAAAGAAAAATAATAAAAATCAATAATTGATAATAATATTAATAATAATATCATTTTTTTATATATAGGAAACTATTATTTTATTTTTTATGTCAGGTTTCGAAACAGCCCATTATTAATATTAAATTAACGAAAAACTGGTTGAAAATCATTATTTTATTTTATAATAGAATTCCACAAGATCCATTATTTATATTAAATAAAAAACTATTATATTAAAAAAAAACTATTATATTAAATTAAAAAAATAATATAAATCCTACAATTACTATATTTAAAAAAAAAACTTTATAATTATACGGAAAATTATTATTTTATTTTAGGTATCAAAACTTGATAATTGTAATTATCATAAATTCAAGATTCTACCAAAAATATCATTTTTTTCTTTTTTGATATGTTGATGTAATCATTATTATTATTATTTTACTAAGATTTCAAAAAATCCATTATTTATTAAATTTTAAAAAATATATATAATTATTACGGTAATTATCAAAAGTTGATGATTATAATAAAAATATTATTTTTTTTTTTTGATATATTCACAATAATTATTTTAATTTTTTATAGTTTCAAAATGTTATATTATTTATATTTATTAAATTAATAATAATTGTTATTATTAGGATAATTATCAAAAATTGGTAATTTAGTTTTTCAGAGTTCCAAAAATATTTAATTTATCAAAAATTGATGAGTATTAATATGATTATTATGATTTGATATGCTCTAAATTATTATTTTTTCTATTTATTTTATATTTTATTTAAAAAACTTGATAATTATAAAGGTCATTATAAAAAATATGATATTTATTCTCGGATGTTTGTCAAAATTTGATACATTCAAAAAGTTATTTAATTTATAAGAGGATTCCAAAAAATCCTACATTTATATTTACCTAAAAAAACCTAATTATTAAAATTTGATTATCATAATAAATTATTATTATATTTTTTATAACAGATTATACCAAAAATCATTTTTTTGATATATTGAAAATCATTTTATTGTTTTAATAGGATTCCAAAAAATCTATTATTTATTTTAAACTTGATCATTATTAAGACAATTATAGAAAATCTGATATTTATACTAAATTAAAAATATGTATATATAATTTTTCGGGTGTTTGTCAAAATTTGATACGTTCAAAAAATGATTTAATTTTTCATAATCCAAAAATCCGATATGTATACTTACCTAAAAAACCTAATTATCAAAATTTGATTATTTTGATAAAAAAATCAATTTATATTTAAACTCATTATTTTTTTATTTTAAAAAATTGTTTTGATTTGTTTGGATATTTCGAAATCTTTTCAACTACATTATACTGATATCAATACAATTAACCATCAGCACACCTTGATTTACGGTGAGATAAATTTACGGAATTAGTATGGAAATCGGCTAAAGTCTGACGCCACTCCTGTTTGTTAACCTCAGTCGTTTTGTTTGCAGGAATTCGCCGCCCTAACGAAAGAACTGAACGCCGCCCGGGACAAGCTCCTGGAACGGGAAGAGGAAATATCGGAACTGAAGGCGGAACGGAACAACACTAGGGTAAGTTCGTTTCCAGGTCGGATTTATTACGGCTAACGCTAGCCGTAAAGTCCGGCTATTTCAACGGTGCAATCATAGTTGTAACTCTTTATTGACTGAACGTAAAAAGGCTACCTCAGCGTTAAAAATATAGTACAATATAGTTTTTGCGAACACTATTTCAAATTAACTTTTATTGTCAGTTTAATGTTCGATAAAGCAACGTTGAGAACACTTAAATTTAACTGATAAATTCCAGTTGACTGTATTTTTATTGGAATTGATATATATTAAACTAAACTTGAACGAAATATAACTTACTAACTATAAATCATATTTTAAATAGTGCCTATACATCACAATATAGTTTCTACGAAACTATTTCAAATTAATTTTTATTCTCGATTTAATATTGGATAAAGGAACATTGAGTACAGTTGAATTTAAATGATAAATTCCAGAAAATTATTTATTTTTTAGAATTAATAGATTAAGCTTGAACGAAATATAACTTCCTAACTATAAAACATATTTTGAATATCCCATTTTTGCGAAACTATTTCAAACTAACTTTTATTATCAGTTTAATATTGGATAAAGGAACGTTGAGAACACTTAAATTAAACCGATAAATTCCAGTCGGCTGTATATTTATTAGAATTGATAGATTAAACTTGAGAGAAATATATCTTGTCTAACTATAAATCATATTTTAAATAGTACTTATGCACCACGTTTGGTGTGTATATCAGACGCAAACGAATGGATGAATTCGAAGTGTTCATTCGTCAATAAAATTCGATTGGAAAACCGCGAAATATTTTTCAATATCAACCATAATCGCATCATATAGACGTCTTTATTGCGCCTCCTCCAGATCGTTCATCAAATTTTTGTAACTCCCCTACTAAATAACTGCACGGCGAGGCCGTTATTCCTACTCACTGGCCCTTATTGTTTCTGCTGATGCTCGTTAATAAATTCATAGCGGAAGTTGATAACCAATTCATCAACATCAAAGTTTTGATATGAATCAAATGTGTGCATGCAAATAAATGGTACACTGTACGATTTAATCAAAACCAACAGGGATAGCGGTCTTAGATAAGAACGATTGATGTTCAGTCAGTCCTTCGATGTTTGATCCATGGAATTAGTGCGGCTCAATATGTGTATTGCGCATGGTGTACGTAATGAGAGATGTGCACGTCATGTGGAAGATGCATTTAGGTCGCCATAAATCCTTGGGATAATGTACTCCGCTATTAATACATTTAGCAATAATTACAGGTCAAATCACCGTCGGGGAATAAAATTTAATGGGCAACAGTGCACCTGGCCCGAAATAATTGTCGCGTCTGTGGCCCGGGGTCCGGTTAATTAGTTTGTATTTAAAATTATCGGATTGGTTATTTTCGGTGATTGAGCTAAATTGATTTGTGTTGTTTAAAATGGTTTCACTGTATTTAATGAAAAATATACAGATTTAGTGTATCTAGGGCCCAAACCTTTATTTGGAGGACGATAAACGATTTAATAACCATCTGATCCTATTCTATTGAACTTGGATTCATCATCGGTGAAATTCTGGAGGATAATTAATATATTTTTGTGCAAACTTTAATTCTATTCGAATATTCAATTCAATTTTTATTTGCCTAGAAAACGAGAAAAGATTTGGTTTACCGATTCTTCCAATTTGTCTGTCTATAAAAGGAGTTGTTTCTTGTTATGACGTTTTCTTACCATATTTTCAATTGGGTGTCCTGTTTCACATTTATTAATAACAATGTAAAGCACTTTCGGGAGCTTTTGAAGTTTTTTGCAATATTGAAAACTTGTTCCATATAAATTATTATTTTGCCCCTTGTCTGAAAAGCAATATTTCTTTCTTCTCACTGAGGGTGAGTTATTCAATAAAATAATGTAAATTCAGATAAATATAAGTTCTTACAATAAGATTGTTAAATTTTGTTCTATTTTTCTGGCCTTCACTGTACTTAATCTATCTTTATAATTTATGTGGCTTATTCTCTGTACTCTAAACTTTAATTTACGTAAAACCATAAATTATATCGTGGCCTTTTGATTTCTACACCCCCAAATTATAAAAAAAAATGTCAGAAAAAATGTCTACGTTTCTAAAAGTGAAATTTGTAACCCAGTGTTACAGAACAATACAAGAAAAACGAAAGTCAGACATTTGTATACATTAAAATCAGAGACAAAAACTAAGTAAATTAGATTTGGGTTTTAAATGTTTGAGGTGGTCTGAAATTAAAAGGTGTCACGTCTGGGCGCCAATTTAGATTTTTGTCAGATTAAAATCTCATTAAAATTTAGGACTTCAGAACAATCTTTTGGTTGGTTTTACTCTCGGAAAGTGAAATATTTAAGGTGAACATTTTTTCATTGTAAAATTTAATTTGGTTCGATTCTTGATCATAAATATAAGTATAAAATTAAAATTTTAAAATGACGTAATTGTTTTTTCAACGTATGACATTTTATTACCAGCAATTTTATTAATTTGATTGCTTCCCATGCATACTAAATTTAGAATTATACACATAAATAAATTTGTCCCGTTTTATTGTTATTATACACTGATTAATATTTCACGTCCTCATATATGAAATGAATGATAAAGTTATACATATTATAGTTTCCATCTCGTTTAGTAATTGATACGACGGGACACCTAAAATAACTGTTCGTATTGATAAATTTATTTCCAATAATCAGAAATGGGTCACTCAATTTTTATTGTTCCTATCAAATACGTTATTTTTAAATATTGTGACCTTCGTATTAAATGAATTTTTATTGTTTAAAAATATGATCATAGTTGAAATTAAATTAATTATTCGTCCACTTGACTTTATTTCATTTAAAATTTCAATATAAAATACCATCGAATTGAACTGAATTAAAAACTGTGGTTTTACTAAAAAAAGTCGTTAATCAGATTTTATATTTCTATTAAATTCATAGGGAACATATTTAAATAAAGTGTTTATTAAAAGAAATGTGTGGAATTGAACTGAAAGTTTTTTACATTTTTCCTTTATTCCATTTATTTTTATATATTTAGTTGGCAACTGGTTAAAATCTTACATTGTTGAAATTGAATAAAACGGTTGTACCACTTGACTTGACCATTTATCACTGAACGGTTTAAAATTTCAATATAAAATATCATCGAATTAAAATAAATCAAAAACTGCGGTTTTTTCAAATGTGAGAAATTGCAAACAACATGAATTTCATCAATTTGTGGATGTCGTTAATTAGATTTTATGTTTCTATAAAATTCATAGAGAATATATAGTAGTTAATGTAGTTTTATTTTTAAATATAGTGTTTAATTAAAAGATTGTGTGTAACTGAACTGAAAGTTTTTCAGTTTTTTTCCTTCTATTTATTTTTGTATATTTAGTTGTCAAATGGTTAAAATCACACATTGTTGAAATTGAATAAAACGGTTGGAACACTTTACTTGACAATTAATCAATGAATGGTTTAAAATTTCAATATAAAATGTCATCGAATTAAAATAAATTAAAAACTGCGCTTTTCTAAAATTTGAGAAATTGCAAAAAGCATGAAATTTCATCAATTTGTGGATGTCGTTAATTAGATTTTATATTTCTACAAATTCATAGAGAATATATAGTATTTAATGTAATTTTATTTTTAAATATAGTGAAGTGTTTAATTAAAAGATTGTATGGAATTGTACTGAAAGTTTTTCATATTTTTCGGTTGGATCACTTGATTTGACCATTAATCAATGAATTCCAATACAAAATGTCATCGAATTAAAATAAATTAAAAACTGCGGTTATTCCAAATTTGAGAAATTGCAAAAAGTATGAAATTTCATCAGTCGTTAATCAGATTTTATGTTACTATCAAATTCATAGAGAATATATAATAGTTAATGTAGTTTTATTTTTAAATATAGTGAAGTACTTATTAAGAGATTGTGTGGAATTGAACTGAAAGTTTTTCATAATTTTCTTTCCATTTATTTTTGTATTATTTAGTTTGACAAGTGATTAAAATCACACATTGTTGAAATTGAATAAAACGGTTGGACCACTTAACTTGACCATTCAATGAATGGTTTAAAATTTCAGTATAAAATGTCATCGAATTAAAATAAATTAAAAACTGCGGTCGAAATTTGAGAAATTGAAAAAAAAAGCATGAATTTCATCAATTTATGGATGTGGTTAATCACATCAAATTCATAGAGAATATATAGTAGTTAATATAGTTTTATTTTTAAATATAGTTTCAAAGCTCAAAGAAAGTTTTTCATATGTGGTTAAAATCACACATTGTTGAATTTATATTAAAAGGTTCTACCACTTGATCATTAATCACTGAATGATTTAAAGTCATCGAGTAAATGAATTAAGAACTGAAGTTTTACCAGGACTGAGTAATTACATAAACCTTGATATTTCGTTAATTTGTAGTCATTAAAAATGCTCTAAAACACAACTTCATCCACCATAGCACATAGTTAATTCCAAAATTGAAATGCAATTTAAAAAACCTTTAAAAAATTAGCTCCGATTTACAAATTAGTTTCGACTGCAGCAAAAATCTCACGTAGTTAGATACGTAGCGCACCGATTAAACTCGTGCGCCAAATTAGAGCGTGTCCCATCAGAATCCGGGGGGTGATTTTCTCGTCGTCGCGGTTGCAGGTCGTTTCGTCGCACGACGCCCCCTTTCCGTCCTCGACTAATTCGCGTCGTCTACATACAAATGCACCGGGTCCAACGTTAATTATACGGACGGGCGGGGCGGAATGCACGCCGCCAACATATTTCGGTAATTTGTCCGGCGGACGCCGCCCGAATACCGAATCAAACCTGTATCACGGGTAACGAAGTCCTTGCCGGATTGAACGGCGGGCAAAAAATGTTTTATAATGATTTTATTCGGCGTGCACATTTAATGGGGATTTAATTAATTTAATGAATGATCTGAAATAACAATTAATGCGATTTCGAAACTCGTTTTTCCATTATGAAGGTTTTCACTACGGTACATTAAAGAAAATGATTAATTAACGACGAACAATGGCCAGTTCTAACTTGTACAGAAGTAACAGAATTCATAGTTTAGCATTTCAATGGAAACTTAATGAAATACAGTAATCTGGAAATAAATAAGTTGCAGTATTTTCTCAAATAATAAATCTTATTTTCTTTGATTTGTCGAAGTTACTTCCCTTTTCTCCATTAACGTTTAAATACCTTTTCCCACGTAAATTATTCGTATTGTATTATATTCTGCGTCACTTAAATCAGACCAGAAATAACAATTTCGCAATGGAAAGACCAGATAAAGTGTAAAGATGTGGAATACTTGAGCACAAGATTATCTGTAAAACATTTACGATCTGCAGCCTCTTAAATATTCAAAAAAGGGAAGGAAAAGTAAGCTTTCGCGGCAGATGACAGGGTGAATAAAGATGCAGCCTCGATCCCTGTAAATTGGACGAGACAACCGATTTTAAATCGTTTCATGGGTATTTATTCGAAATGTCGCTCGACGCCTTTACTTATTTAGCATTTCAAGTGCATATTAATTGGTAGTATTTATAGATTGCTGCGACCTGATGCTAGTTGAGTTTATTTAAGTTAATTTATAAAGTTAGTTGGCAGGACAAACATAATATTTCTTTTACATAACTAAATGACACTTGTAGAAAGTTGATTTGAGTCAGATTCAGATTTGAGTAATATTTTTCAACTATAAATAATTTTAATAGTTGATGAATACTGAAATAGACATATATTTAAATTTATTGCATAATTCTATGTTTCTTTCATTTGAACTGTTTGAAGATCTTCAAATTGAACTTTTACGTTTTATTTTAGTAGGATCTTCTTCATAGAAGAAAGCAGCAATTAATCTGCCATAATTTACTCGTCCTTGAAGCTTTGATGTCTTCTTTCTTTCACTTTGTTCTTCTCTGTGACTACCTAGATTTTTTGAGAGAAAACCAAATGACTGAAACTTAATCTTCTTGTTTGAACATGGAAAAGTAAATTGAATATTTTAGTCTGAATTTGCCTACAAGAAATCTTACTTACTTTTAAAACACTTTACAAGAGCGTCTTCAAAAGAGCAAAAGACATGTTTGTATTTTTTTCCACTGGGGAATGTTTCTAATTTTTTTACATGTAAATTGGTGAAAAAGCAAGAGATATTAGAAATATTTTTCATGCCAAAATTAGAAGCTGAAATATTCCGGATATTTAGCAACCTGAATATAATTTTTATTGGCATTATTCGATAATTAAAGCAACGTTTTAAAAAATTTAACCTGTTCGAACCGATTAACTCGACGTTGTTTTCAATTATTCATGTAAATCACCGATAAAAACAAATCCCAACACAATAAAACCACTGCAATCCGACCCGACAATGGTCGTCGAATTACTCCATACATTTATGTATGTTGTGACTCAAAAAACTTTTACGTATTTGCATTTCAATTTGCACGCTCCCACGTTTTTCCTTCGCCAACGCAATCTGTTTTGAGTTTTCATCTCCGCATCTGTAAAGAGCTTACGTACGGAAAAGTTAAATGGACAAAAAAAACTGTCACGGCACATTAACAAGCTCTCGGACCGGGATTTAGTCCGAAACCTGACGTGAGCCGATGCATACGTAAATGAAAAAAACGTGCCCGGGCTAATTTCCAATGCGACCAGCCTTAATTTGTAACGCGTACCTGCATGTTTTTTCGTGGATACAGTCCCTTTGATATAAATTTTCGTCGTACCAATTAGTCGGTCACCGTCCGCCGAGAGTTCAAATTAGAACTTAATGTTGTGTTGGGAGTTTTGTAGTTGGACTCGTGCATTTTATTTATGTCCGGTGCAGAATGCTGGCTGGATTAATTGAAAATAACTGTAAGATTAACTAATTAGTTTTATTTGTGAACTGCTGGAACTGCAAATAAATAAGTTTTTTTGTTTTTTTTTTTTAACTGGAACTGTAACAAGAAAACACGATTAATTTTATTGATTGTTTAATGTTGCTTTGTCATTGGCAGCTTCCTTCAACTTCAACACAGCTTCCAAGAAATTCGAATGGAATGCGGAATCTTGGAAGAAACTTTCGGTTTTTTTGTTCAATTCGATCAGGTCCTCCACCTCGTCTTTTCCCATTTCCTTCCTCTCTGCAGTCGTGCCGGTTCCAACACCAAGTGGTTCCGAAGAAATCAAATTAATTGGTTCAAGATCTTTCTTGACGTTGTGTATTAATATGCCCAGTTCACGGGACAAGAGGTGTAACATACCGTGTGTGGAAGGATCCATTGGGTTCTGGACTTCGTCTTCCTTCAACTGCTCCAGCAACTTCTGCAATTGGATATAATTATCTTTGAACATATTGATTTGTAGGTTTTGACAGCGAAACTTTTTTAAATGTTTTCCCATAGACATATAATCTGGGGACATCATTATGTTCAATCGAAATTCATTTTTAACAATAAATAATCAAATTTGATGCAATTTTTTGTTCCTATCATAAAATATTTATTTTTATCGTGACTGCTACAACTTGAAATGTTGAATTAATCATCCATTAAACTTATTTAATCTGGGATTTTAATTTTTAATTGATGTTCCTAAAATAGTGAAAAATTATATCGACTTTGAAAATTCTTCAACAGTAACTTCTTCCAATCAAAGCGAACTAAATTCCATCAGATGAGTTATTCAATGATCTATTTAACTATAAAGTGAGGTCGTAAAAAGTCACTCCTAATAATCCTTGATCCAGATATCGACAACGACTAAAAACTAATTATAAAGTTGCCAATCCAACTAAATTTGGTCATAAGTTGTCATTGCTATATTGCCCAGTACTATGTGGGCTATATCAAATATTTTTTAATAAAAAGGATACATTTGAAATGTATTTGTATTCTGATTTTATTGCTATGTAGCTAGCTGAAATTTGATGAATAGTTACAGAGTTATGAGCAATTAATTTAATATGTGCAATAAACTTTATAAAAATATATTCAGAATTTTATTTCTATACATTCATTCCTTCAACAGAAGAGTAACAGAATAAAAAATAAAAATTTTATGGTAGGAAGAATAAAATACTATTTTCTTAAAGCAATTAGAATATTACCTCCAATTTGAACTTTCGTGGGTAGTAAGTTATTTAGTTTTTTTCCAATCAAAACGAATTGAGTACCACTAGACGAGTAATTCAATTATCTTTCTAACTACAGAGATCCTAAAAAGTTCTTCTCCCTGATAACTTTTAAATGGAGCAAGATATCGACCTCGAATAAACTGTTTAATATGTTGTCTGTTGATTAAATGATAAATGATGATTAAATGATAAACTGATGAATAAATATAGAGTTGTGAGCAATTCATTTAATATGTGAGATAAACTTTCAAAAAATACTATTCAGAATTTTATTTCTATATATTCAACTCCTTCAAAAATAGTTATCACAGACTAAGGGAATAAAAAATAAAAATTTTATGATAGGAAGAATAAAACCTATTTCCTTAAAGCAAGTAAAAAAATACCTCCAATTTGAACTCGTGGGCAGTAAGGTAATTAATTTTTTTTCAATCAAAACGAATTGTGTACCTCTAGACGAGTAATTCAATTATCTTTCTAACTACAGAGATCCTAAAAAGTTCTTTTCCCTGATAACTTTTGAACGGAGCAAGATATCGATATTTGAGGTAAATATAAAAAAACTATTTAGTGCTTTATTGCCAAAAATATAGAAGAACAGCAACAGAAAACAGTTTGAGTCTTGTGATATCTCATCTGAAAGATATTTTTAACCTCTGTCAATATCATTTTCTGTCTAAAAACTGATTAATAGATATATAGTTGTGAGCAATTCATTTAATATGTGAGATAAACTTTCAAAAAATACTATTCAGTGTTTTATTAATATAAAATCCAATATTTTTTCAAAAAATAGATTTTACATATCAACAGTGTTGTGATAGAAAGAAAAAAATAGAAAATTGCATCCAATTTGTACTTTCTTCAACAGTAACTAAATTTTCTTCCATTCAAAAAATTTAATTAATATGTGAGATGAATAACTATTCACTGTTTTGTTACTGAAAATATTGAAGAACAGCAGTGGAAAACAATTTGAGTCTTGTGATATCTTGTCTGATATCGTCGGGATAAAAATAAAAATGTTGTGATAGGAAGAAAAAATAGAAAATTGCATCCAATTTGTACTTTCTTCAACAGTAACAAAATTTTCTTCCATTCAAAAAATTTAATTAATGTGTGAGATAAACAAAAAAACTATTCACCGTTTACTGAAAATATTGAAGAACAGCAATAGAAAACTGTTGAGCATCTCGTTTACTTTTGAATAGTTGGTTATACTTGTAATAGTTATCACAAAAGAGGGATTCTTTTACTATTTCAGTATATATTAGAACTCATCTAGAAGAGACTTCTTCATTTGGAAATATTTTGAGTAAAATAAAAATATATGAAAAATTCAAGTATCTAGGTAGAATAATTTTCCATATTTTTTCTGTAAAATAATGCAATTATTTCATCTTAACAGAAAAACGTTTCATTTAATTTCTGTTATTTTTTGATGGATAAATTGGTCGTAATAATACGTTATTTTAACCGCATATGGAAATCATATAAAAATACTGCTTCACTTATGCACTTTCCTCATGCATATGCATGTGGAAAGTCCGCATTAACAATAAGTTTCCTCGAACAAACGTGGGACGGAACTGTTTGACACATAAATAATACCGTACGGACATTTGAGTCTTGTTCCGAAGTGCACGGTCCTCATAAATTGATTTGCGGCCTGCCTGCGGGTGGCCAGATCCACATCCAAATTTCAAAGTCCCGGTATTTTATGCCTAAAAGTTAAATTAAACGGCGCCGAAATGCTGGAACGTTGCCCGTTTTAATTCATAACATCCCCGCTGTATTGTGGTCGGACTTTATCATTGCCGGTTCCTGCGGGGATGGGACGGTGTGCCCGGTGTCGAAAACGTCAACAGTACAGCCTCCCAGGACAACTTTAATAAAAATTTTCTTGGCTTTGGTTATTTTGTGGAATGTATTTTAATTGAGAAAAGGGTGGGTAAAATAAATTTCCAACAGTTTAGGGAACAATGGGGGTGTTTAATAAAGAAAATCAATCATACGACGCGTATTAAAATATATATTAGGCCGAAACATCGTGGCACTCTACGTGTGACGGGAAGGTGTGCGATAACCTGGCACATTAATCAAGTTTGTGTCGGTTTAAGTCTGACCCCCGTCGGTCGGCCCCCCCTTGTGCGCATACGAGCCCGCTCATCGGCGCTTACGATATTAATTTGCCGCTCGGCGTGGCTTGGCTGCGATGATACGGGGCTAATCATGCGGCCACCGCGAAAGCCGAT
Organism: Aethina tumida; assembly: GCF_024364675.1. Lineage (NCBI taxonomy): Eukaryota > Metazoa > Arthropoda > Insecta > Coleoptera > Nitidulidae > Aethina > Aethina tumida. Next base: position 11,547,325 of record NC_065437.1, on the reverse strand, counting down.
CTCGCGACATGGCCGCACGTCGATCCCTTAATGCCACGGTACACCGTGCACAAACATGCATGCCGGTATCAACAGTTCGTGCACGTAATTCCCTGGCCGGCTTCAACAAGCTATACAATGTCATTGTAGAAACGGTTTGCAATCGTAGTTTGAAAACTTATTCCAGTGCATACCGTCTTCCTAAGTTAAGTCTTAGATACCTGTCAGTGGGTTGATAATCCCCCCAATTCTCCAATACCCGGAAGGGATTATTGCTTACTAAAGGGAAAATTAACGAGGGTGTAACTGAACAAAGACCCGGCGAATGATTTCAATTTTCCGGTACTTTGATGTTTTTCACACTAAGCTGAGGCATCTGAGGAACGGTCCGAAAATTACTTTTAACCGATGCGCATAGTTTAAGCAAACAACTCAAGCGTTTATTGTTTTATGAATTCCTAAACTAAACTTTGGCTTCTCTTTCCAGTTATTATTAGAACATTTGGAATGTTTGGTGTCGCGACACGAGCGGTCCTTGAGGATGACCGTGGTAAAGAGGCAGGCGGCCGCTCAATCGGGCGTTTCCAGCGAAGTCGAAGTGCTCAAAGCTCTCAAGAGTTTATTCGAACATCACAAAGCCTTAGACGAAAAGGTAACATACTTGGTCATTTAAAGGACATTTTTTATTAATAAACGTCTATTTTAGGTTCGAGAGAGACTGAGAGTAGCGTTAGAGGGAAACTCCAAGTTAGAAGAGGAACTAGCTGCAACCAAAGAAGAACTGCAACAATACAAACAAGGACTTATACCAACCAATGTACCTGCTGTCGAAGACAAGCCCAAAGAAAACGGACAAGTTGAAATAGGGGACCAAATAATAAATGTTAACAATAAGGTGAGCTTGTCATATTTTACTTCGTTACCTTCATCGGCATGTCATACTCTCAGAATTAATTATTTACGTGGAGCTTTCATTCTATCGCTTACCGTACATTTATTCAATATGTATCGTCAATGTGTTTTCTGAACTTGTGAACAAATCACTCGATTATCACAACTTTTTTATGTGATTTGAGTGATTTTTCAATCATACTTTATACTCGGGCTGTATTCTGTAATTTTTGTATTTTCAATGTTTGTATTTTGGCCTTTTCATTGAGCTTCTTTCATGCTTTACAGTAATATTATTTGGGCATTTTAATTATTATACTACAAGAAAAACAATACAAAATTATTATACACTTCTAAAACATTGTACCAAGTTATCAGACATTTTATATTACAAAACTGGCACAGTTCACGTACTGTATAACACATCAATTTACAACATTTATATACCTCCTCCTGAGTCAACATATACTATGCATGTGTACCAATATTATTTCTACTTATCCGACTCAACCAAAGAGAAACAAAACGCGAACTCAATAACCTCAGAATTGTTTCTTAGCGGTTCAGTGCAGATACTGAATGTTGTTGTGACGTGATTGCATGTTGTTGTTGCGAACGCAGGCTGCGCAGAAGCCCAGACTCACCAATGGGGGCGTCGAGGCGACAGACACAGACAGCGCCGCCCGAATTGCCGACCTACAAACGGCGCTCGAACAGCAGGTGAGTTACCCACCTCCAATTCAGTGTTTATTATTATTTTTTTTCTCTCTACGCATCTCTCTGCGTACATCTTTTTAGGCCTGTAGATGTAGACTTGGCGGTAGGGATTTAGCACAAATAAATGCAAAGCAAAATGTTTGAGGGGATTTGTTTTAATATGTTTTTTCTGTTCTCAGATATCAGTTTTCAATGCTGATTCAATGAGTCAAATATCGTAGTCATATTGTTATGGGAATGTTATAAAATGGTTGTTAATAAAATCGTCTCAGATAATATAGGTAATCAAAAAAGTTCAAGCACATTAATAATCAAAAACATATTAATGATCAACTACTAATTATAACATCAATGTTTTTAATTTCCCACATTAAGAAAACAAAAGTTTTACACGTAACAAATAATTTTGCCTTGCTACAATCGGCAACAATCTAACCTGGTAACGTTCACACTTTAATTTGTTTAGACTGGCGAGATTAACACGTGGCAGCGGCGCGTCGTGGAGATGCAGAACCGCGTCGGTGAGCTGGAGGAGAACTTGGCCAAGGCCCAGAAAGAGCTGCTCAAATCGCAGGATGCCAACTCGAAGCTGCAGCGCGACCTTCGGGAGAACGTGGCCCAGAAGGAGGACCAGGAGGAACGTATAGCGACTCTGGAGAAGCGGTATTTGAACGCGCAGCGCGAGTCCACGTCGCTGCACGACCTCAACGAGAAACTCGAACAGGAACTGCAGCACAAGGAGGCTCAGATCAAGGTGAGTTTGTCCCACTAACCTGTATTATGAATTTGACGATTGTTTTGTGGCGTTTCAGTTGCACGAAGAGAAGATTGCCGCCATTCAAGAGAAACTTGAACTGGCCGAGCAGAAACTTGCACAGTATTCAAAGTTACCGGAAATCGAGGAACAACTGAAGCAGCGCATGGAGGCGCTGAATCAGGTGAGACCCCAGGTACGAGGCTCTCAGCTCACTTATCACTCGATGTTTTACTTACCTTACTTACCCGCAGTTCTCTTACTGTTAGCGTTCTTGCTCGTTGTGTTATTTATTATGGGCACAGACACTCTTTACCCATTTTGTCTTTCCAATTGTTGTCCCTGTTCAACACCAAATCTGTCAGCTGTTCTCTCACGGGATAGGTGTAATGTAACTGGATTAACCAACTCATTCATTGCTTAATTGGTGAAAGATTATTTTCGTTGCTTTGTTACATACAAGTTCATTTCGTCTCGAGTATCATGTAAAATAACAATAAACATGGTGTTTTTATTAGATTATTTGAGGTGAAACGTATCTCTTGAAAGTAGTGCAATGTTTGAGGATAAAATGAGAAAACATCAAATGTCTATCAAATGTCTAGCATCCGTTCTGTACACCTCAAGTGTTTGTTAATCTAATAGATATAACTTAAAGTAAACTTTTCTCTGTAACTGAACCCATCCATAATTTAATTTCAATCCAATTTGAAGCTTTTACATATAGATTAAGTTTCTTTTAGTAATGTGTAAAGTAATAAATTTTATTTTAATTACTTGCCACTTTGTAGTGTTTTACAATTACATAATACCTTTCCCGTTATTAATGCGATATTTCCGTGATAATGAAGCTTTAGATGTAATAGATGAGACTAGAAATAGATGAACAAGTGAGCCTTGAGCTAACCAAAATGAAAATAAATTTGATTAATAAGAAACATTTTTGGACCAATATTTATTATGGTTTTAAGGCACTTGATTATAAATTTATTGCATGATTAATGTTTATATCGTCCATTCACTACAAAAAGATACTATTGCATATTGATTTATTTGGTTATACATACTACTTTGAAGTTTTTGTAGTGATATGGTCGATATTGTATGATAGAATATAAGATTTCTTGGATGGGAATATGCTGAAACTAGACGTATGAGCTGCTATGACTAGCATAATCCTTAGATGTATTAAAAAATCCCCATAGTTAGAAATATTATTAGAGCAAATATTTTAAATGTTCAGCATTATCTCATATTCTCATTATATGTAGGCAAAAGAAATCCAACAAGTTTAAAAATTAAATAATACAATACTAAATTTTAATTATTATTTTTTGGTATAAAAAAAACTTTTGTCCTTCGTCTTTTAGTCCCGGTTAAGGATTACTTATCCAGTAATAATGTTGGAAGTCAAACAAGAGACACCTCAAAATTGGACGATTCTTCTGCCACATTCCATTTATACTTTTATTGACACTATTCCAATATTTTGCACCTTTTTAAACAAAAAATAATATTATTTAATTGAATTAAACAGACAAAAGAGTTTATATAATGACCTGCCAGACATGTATTTGAGTACGTTAGCGAGATTATTTAATTTGGCACGATATATTTAGAATGTTTAAAATTTACATGAAAGTCTATAATTATCTTAAACAAATCTAATAAAACCGCACACTTCCATAACGTCCATAACATAAAATCATCGTGCAAACGTGCCTAAATCGGTGATTCACGTTCCGCCACTCGGCCGCTCATTTTTCAGGCGCAAGAACGTCACGGCTCCGCCGAAGACCGTATCCAGCGGCTGGAGGCGAACCTCGACGAAAAGAATGCCGAACTGGTCCGGCTGAATCAGCGTCTCAAGATGAACGAGGACCACAACTCACGGCTGTCGGCCACCGTCGACAAGCTGCTGTCGGAGTCCAACGATAGGCTGCAGGATCACCTCAAAGAGAGGATGCACGCGTTGCAAGAGAAGAACAACCTCACGCAGGAGCTGGACAAGACACGGAAGCTCATGGAGGACTTGGAATGTCAGAAGGGTGACATCATGAAGGAACTGGCCAAGTCCCGGCTGGAGATCGACAACGTTAAGAGGCAGATGCTACAGCAGGAGATCGCCTACAATATTCAGGTGTGTTGTTTTGAGTTTTAAAGTGACGGTTGTTTTAATTAAATTTTAATGTAGCAAACGGATGCCCTCACGAGGTCATTGTCACCCAACGGAGTAGACCCCAACGGCTTTTCACGTAGCGCTAGTCATTCGAGTTTCGACACACACTCGCTGCCCCGTAGACAGAACAAGAGTCGAACACCCATCGATGAGGAGCCGAAAATGCCGTTCCCCTCTCGATCGATGGCCGAACACGAGTGGGAGAAACTGCAACAAGCCCACGTCTTAGCCAACGTACAACAAGTGAGACCAGTCCTGCAACAAGAAATAATAAAATAACCTGTATGAACTTGTTGGACTTTCAGGCGTTTGACGTGTCCAGCGATGCGGAGGGCGACGACAACGACAGCATCTTCAGCACGGCCGACATGCTGTCGCCGTCGGGCCACACCGACGCCCAAACCTTGGCCATGATGCTTCAGGATCAGTTGGACGCCATCAACAACGAGATCCGTCTGATCCAGGAGGAGAAGCAGAACACGGAGGCGCGGGCCGAGGAGCTGGAATCCCGCGTTGGCAGCATGGAACACATGAATCTGCTGGCGCGTGGTCGCAGTCTCGAACGACAAAGTCCACCTGTAAGCGGTAGATCGACGCCTAAGTCGCACCACTCGCCGCAAAGGGACTATTTGCATAAGTATCACACGGTGAGCTGGGTCCACTCCTTTCTTCTGTCCATTCGACAGTTTTTTTTGAAGTCTTGTATATTTACCACTATTTTTTTTTCACCAACTCTGTAAATGCTTCTTTTACTAGGTAATGGGTCCATGCCATGTTCTTTCTCAATTTATCCATATTCCAGGTCTTACATTAAATTAAGTCATACATAACTTAAATCTTTAGTTTATTTTGATACTATAACATTTTATTTTCTTCTAATTATGAGTACTTCACTAATTATTCTTTTATGGACCCATCACCAGCTTTTTTATTTTTATTACAAGAATTCACCACGGTGGATTTTTCCTATCTATCTACCCAGTTTCTACCGATATATTGAAAGAAATATTAAATAAAAGAGTAAACAGTATTCAAAATAGATTCTTATGCTTATAATTTCCCAGGAAACAATAACTTAGCAACTAGAATAGCAAATAGAACTAACAAATTGTCTGATAACTTAGCTGAAATGGGTCATATGGTGTGCTTTTAGTGTTTTCTGTTAACTTGTCCTTGACCAGACTAAACATTAAATAAGAAAGACAACAATTATTAATTGTTCAACTGTAGAGTTTAATTTTTAGCCTGGTATTTTAACATGTGATAGTGATGGTGGTGAATTCTTCAAGTTGTTGGATGGCATGCATTCATTTCCGACATCAATCGCACAATTTCATTTCCTTCAGTCGTTATAAAGCCAACACAATGGTGACGCTACAACAGACGCGCACAGATCATCATTTGACTGGACGAATCTCAATCGGAAGCCTTCGAAGTCCAATGTTAATTAATAAAAATCACAAGGAATTATTGGGTGTGGCTTCGAATGTAACCCTTGATTTTTCTGTTCCGGTGAAAGTGTGCGTCAAGTGCGCGCGTTGTTAACTTGAGGTTGGTTTGTGAACCTGTAATGTTATAGGCACCAGCATCAATGTCTCCGGCGCATTTGCAACAATATCATTCCACACTGAGTCCCGGCACGTTATCAGAATCATTGCCGTCTAGTCAGGTTTGTTATGAACATGTCCTGTCCTCCTTCGTAATTCGGTTTAACTTAAACATGAGAGCGTTTGGCAGCACTGCCAGAAGTCTGATCTTGCTGCTTTGAACTTTCAACTTAGTGCTATCACAGGAACCGTCACCCATTTGTCAACATTTATTAATTAACTTGTTTACGATAAATTTAGTATATAGAGACCACATAATGAAAGATTATTTTATTACAAGTAAATATGTATAAGTACCGTAGATTTAACAAGGGCAATGGGTGACGGTGCTCCACCAGTGACCAGAACCGATCACGTCGGGGGGTGTTGACCAAATCGAAGGAGTATTTTGTCGGCTTTAACAAATACATCACACGCACATTTATCTCTATTCACTAGCTGCATGCCTGTGTGTCTGATAATTACATGTAACTTTCATCGACAAATAAGCGGCCGACTTCTCTAATATGTTCCTTTTTTTCTCGTGCGTCGGTTCAGCTGCAGTTGGCACCGCTTTCATCCGAGATGTCCAGGGAGGACATGCATATGGGAGACAGCAGCAGTGGCGGTGGCGCCTCTCCTCTGACGGCGAGGTCCATGCGACTTGAGAGGGTGGCACAAGCACTAGCTCATAGCCAAGAAGAACTCAGAAGGTATGTAAAAAGTATTGAGTACACTCGTTGGTGATGATACTGAGTGTACAATTTACAAAATAATATACTAAAATGTCTTCATTATACTAATATGTCAAATTCTTCTGCCATGCTATCAAAAGGAGGACAGGTGCAAGTGGCTTACCACCTGGAGTGGCATACAGGTTATTACTGTTGTTATTGTTGAATTGCACCTAAACTCCAAACATTTTGCACACATTGAAAAACTTTGTATATACCTACAAGGAAACATTTCATTCAATAAGTGTTAATATTGGAGTATTTTTTCTATTGTAAATATATTTTTCATAGTTTTCTTAAACATACTCAAAATTTCAGAAATACGTAATTATGTTTTATTTATTATTAATTCGAGTAACATCTGAAATTTTGATGTTTATAAGGTTTGAATAGCTAGTTAATGCTTTCAGTCAGTTAGTAGCTTTTTTTAATCATTTTATTTCGAAGGTAACTATCATTCATCATTTTTATAAATATTAATTACATAGTCAAATATCACGTATGTACAAAGTACCATGAGTCTTTTAAAATTTTTGTGCATGGTAGTTTTGTGTCCCCACCATTCTTTAGTTCCCTACACATGTCAAATAACAAAAAGTATTCCCCATCCTTCCGAGTATTCCCCCGCACTGGGACATTTAGAGATAGAGCTTAGACAGTAGAGTGTAGTGTGTTTAGGCACGGACAGACACACACACCTCCATCACCATTGTCTTCTCGTCACAGCAGCCAGGAGAGCCTGCACAAGAACAGTCTGGGTGGCGGTCTTGGCGGTGTCGGAACGCCGGGTCGTGACGGCAGCATGGTAGGCGTGTCCCGGGATATGTCGTCCGCTGCGCAGAAAAAGAAGGGCATCAAGTCATCTTTGGGACGATTCTTTAGCAAAAAGGAAAAGGTATGGCTGGCAACTCACTGATAATTCATCAGTGTTTTATTTGATTGACTATTTTAGGTGAAAGGAAAAGAAATGGGTGGTACCGAAAGCAGCTTAACTCTTAGCCAAAGCAGTATTGGTATGGCTGATGGAGATATCAGCGATACAATGAGCATTTCGAGCAAAATGGGCCAGAAGGGCGACTTCGATCGCAGACAAAAGAAGAAGTGGGTCTTTGTATACTATTATTTTACTTCTTTTAATATAATTGCTTTAGCTGACTCATTACACATTATCAGTAGTGTGTAGCTATTGGTAATTGGTGAGTTGGCTGAACTACGTTGTTTGGAAATATTACTATTAACCTTAATCTAACATTTAATATTAAATTCAAACAACTTTAGTTATTGATATGAACATATTTTACAACAATTTAAAATGCTTACAATAATGCAATAAACTAACTGTTGACAGCTTTACACGTTTTTTGATAAATAAGGATAAGTACGTAATTGTTTAATAAAAAAATCACTTTTTTACCGACAAGGTCACAGATTAGTTATACATGCACCAAGCCTTAAATCACGCTTTCTCACGAAGTTGGTGGCGCATCTATGTCGACTTGTATAACATTTTTTACATCTTTAATGTAATCTGTGGCCTAGTGTTTTAGAAATAAACTTACGAATCATAATTGTACGGAATAGTTATTAATATAAAATTGAGGAATTTTCGTAATTTTATTTCGTATTAAATTTTTTACACATACTTGCACTAAGCTATGTCTGTCACAATAATAAGCTGTATATGTGGGGCTTTACTAACCAATATCGAAAGCAACATCACCTCAAAACGACTCTATTATAAAAAAATGGAATTATATTTGGAAGCATTTTAAAATGAAAACAAAAATTTACCAGAGGTGCGTGATGTTGACTAACTAAACTTAAATTGTTGTCCTGTAAAAGGGAGCGTGATTACAGACACGAGTTGTTGGCTGAGGCGATGAAAGCAGGAACTCCATTCGCTCTATGGAATGGACCAACGATAGTGGCGTGGCTCGAACTGTGGGTTGGAATGCCGGCCTGGTACGTGGCAGCATGTCGGGCCAATGTCAAATCGGGTGCCATCATGAGCGCATTAAGGTTTGCCCATATCTGACGTACTGTAATTTTATTATTAATTTTGTTTTTAAACAGCGATACTGAAATTCAACGAGAGATCGGTATCAGCAACCCGCTGCATCGGCTAAAACTAAGGCTGGCCATTCAGGAGATGGTGTCACTGACATCGCCTTCGGCGCCGAAGACCTCACGCACAACTTTGGCCTTCGGCGACATGAATCACGAATGGATCGGCAACAGCTGGTTACCAGCCCTTGGTCTGCCCCAATATCGCACCACGTTCATGGAGTGCCTGGTAGACGCCCGTATGCTTGACCATCTCACCAAAAAGGACCTTCGAGGGCAGCTCAAGATGGTTGACAGCTTTCATAGGTATTTGCCAGTAAGGTTGAGGCGTGTTTCAGTAAAATATACTTTTATTTGTTTATAGAACTAGTCTTCAGTATGGCATATCATGTTTAAAAAGGTTAAATTACGATAGACATCTTTTAGAGGAGAGAAGGAAAAACTGTGAAAACTCCATTTCGGACCTTCTAGTGTGGAGTAACGAACGACTAATAAGATGGGTAGCTACAATAGGATTAAAGGTTGAACAATCTAACCCGAATATTTATTGATTGTTAATGTATTTGTTGTAATTTCAGGAATATTGTAATAATTTATTAGAATCAGGTATACATGGTGCTTTAATTGCGTTGGATGAGAATTTCGATGCGAACAACATGGCTCTAGCGCTGCAAATTCCAACACAAAATACTCAAGTACGTAAAATTTATTTGCACCATTCTTGTAGGACATGAACAATTTGTAATGTGGTAATTCTTTAAGGCGAGGCAGACCCTAGACGCGGAATTCAACGGACTGCTGCGTATCGCGACTGATCGTCGACCCGAGGACATACGATCCTGATACGAGGCGACGACCGATGTCAAGTAGACGACACGACTACGCAACACTCACTAACCATGTAGTGTTCGACTGCGGCCAAGGCGCACCAATGCAACCAACGCCTCCGGAATCCCCGATTGTAGACCCCATCAATGAGTATGTGCCCCCTTGAACAGTCCACTTCGCCCCGCCAACCAGTCGGCCCTTTTTCATGAAGTCGCGTACGCCGCAGTCCCTCAGGATCCCCCGCACATGCGCGCCGTATATGCCGGTTTTGCGATCGTTTCTGGGGTGTTGGACGGGTTGGAGGCGGATATAATTGTGCGTTGGTATTGGTCGTTTTGTTGTTAAACATTCGTGTATAGGAATTTACTCGTTTTAATGTTTAATTTTCTTTCACACAGATTGTTAACTATTATTGTCACTAGTCATACATAATAAATGTAGTGTTGGAAAGTTTAAGTTATGCTGAAAGACAAAATTAAATAAAGTATTTTTAATATATAAATAACAAAGTTAATACCCAAAATAACTTGTTGTCCAAATTAAAAAAAAAATGTCAGTTGTTTCATCATATTTACGATGAAATGGTGATGAAACTTGGTAATCACCAAATAAGACAATATCAAAATCTAAGTACAAGCAAATACTAAAACAAAAAACATGATAATTTTATTATTATTTTTTAACAAGTAATACGATGTCACATAAATGACTACACTAAAGGTGAGTAATAATCTATTACTATTATTATTTGTCGATGTGGGTGGCCCTTTTTTATTTAGAGCAGAGTTGAAGTTAATTTAGTTGAATAAGTACATCACAGAATATACTTGAGAACTGCACAAATCTGCCTTCAACTCGAACAATTCGTTTCTCGAAGGCGGGCGCGACTGCGGGGAATCCTCGTTTGTACAAATCCGAGACACATGTGTATGATATGACATATGAGCTTTAATGAACTGAAAATAAGAAACAAAAACCAGAACCTGTACCGTAAATAACTTATAGTATTATTAATTGTACATTAAAATTGTTGTTTATCTGTTGGGTTACCAGCGAGTATATTGTTGAATGTGGCAGTTGGCGATGGTCAGTATTAATCGGGTAGTTTTCAGTCGATCCAATCAATTTACCATTTCAAAGATTTAGTGTAAAATGGTGAGCAATCGTTCGCCGGATAAACATTTCGATTTTGTAAAAATACATAAAACATCAGCTTTCAAATGAACAATTCGATTGGCTTGACGAGGAACTGTACGAAACCCACGCGTGCCTCACCCGGTGCTGTCAATCTGTTGAGCTTGTAGAACACTGTTTATTTGCCGATTTATCTAGTACAAAGTGCGGTCCTGATTGCAAAATGTTTAAGGGTTTTTTTATATTTGTGAAACCCCAATTGACTTAATTTAGAAAGCCCCAATATTAGCGGTGAGAATGAATGGATAAGAGATTTTAAGCTTTTTACTAAACAACACACTAATCTAATCTGATCTAACTAAAAATCCGTGATGTTGTACATAGTTTTTGTTACAAGATCAGACATAGATTTTAAAACCGTCATTCCATTTTGCATTAATCTGTACCAGTGATCATGTTCCCATCATATCCATTGAATATCATTTAAATAGATTGCAATCAGTGCCAAAAAATCCGGTGTCCAGTATCCCCTGTACAAGCTTCTGGATGTGGATGGATGATTTGTATCTGATTTGTACTCAGCTATTTCACATCTCGATTAGCGCCAACTCGGCGGACTCACCAAAGAACTTGGACCTGTAACGTGTCCAAACAATTGCGAATGAGATTTTTTTGGTGACTTCGTTCAGCTTGGATTAGCGTATCTCATTCAGAGTGACAGTTATTTCCGTTAATCTAATTCCACTAACTAACTACCTTACCGTATTATTATACCAATACAGTCATTAGTTGTAATATTCTGTATATATTATACAGATGATATATTTTCATGTTTTTTATTACTATTTAGTATGTTTTATACGATGTTTGTAATATATTTTTACTTGTTATTTATTTTTCATCCTAAATATACAATTGTGCTTATATTACCTGCTGTTATTAACTGACACGGAGTGTCGCTTGCAACGCTCCGGAAATGATTGTCATTATTCGTATTTGATCTAATGATAGTGTTAATTTATGTATATATTACATAAATACAAGGAAAAATCGAAATACTGTTATCCTTTTTACTACACATATAACCAACCACCCATACCTTATCCAGTTTGGTCAAGTTGAAATATGGATTGAGGACAGAAATATATAATATAGTATTTACAAATTGGTTTTAAAATATAATTGTCCATAAGGATGAACCGCAGATCAAAACAATTTCATGATTTCAATTAAAACAAAAGGTAAGTAAAATTAGTTTATTCAATTTTATTAAAAAATTGCCAAGTAAAACAATAAAAACTCAACTTTCATTATCATAATCTAACATAATTTATTAAAAACAAAAAGAAGCCTAACTATTACAGTTAAATAAAGATACATAATATAAGCTTAGTAAGTAATTAACACATTAAATATTAGTTATTATTTCTCATCTTCATCATAAGTTCGAATCTTCTATTAGTCCTCACACCTTGAATGTGTTTTCGCCGATCCTCAACACCAGCCCTTACGATATGTGTCTTTGAAGCTACAGCCTTCACTTGCTCTACTTTGGTGGCCTGTTTATCCACCTTGAAACCAAACTTATTGACTTTGTTCTTTGGTGTGGTGGGTTTCAAATTAGATTCTGGTCGGCGTAAGAAAAGCGGTATGCGTGACTTCTTTTTAACAATGTTTTTGTTGGACATGTTTGCCTTTGTGCTTACGTCAAGTCCGATTTTTGGTTTCTGACCGGACATGAGCAGTTGCGCCCTTTGTTCCTTTCTTAGTTTCATGGAAGCGATATCTTCCATCTTTTCCAAAGCTCTTTGGTGAATAAGCTCAAAATTGGGAACCTTTTTGGCAACGAATTTTTTAGTTGATGGTGTCTTCGCTGATGTATTCATTTTTAACGATACATCCATTGCCCGTTTTTTGACAACACGATTTTCTTTGGGTGTACTTGAATGTGGATGTATTTTATTTCTTGATTCGAGTTTTTTCAAAAATGGTGTGACATGTTTGGATAAATTCAAAGCTGCGGCAGATTTTTCCAAGGCTTGTTTCGGTGTATCGACATTAATTGGTTTAACACCAAGTAACTCAAGGGATTCGTTTAGACTTAAATTGGAAGTGGATTCTTCTCCTCTTGTCCTTCTTAAATTCATAGTAGAGGAGTTTTGTTTCGATTTTCTTCTCTCAGAAAATGTGGGCGACTTATTGTCTGATGTATTAGAAGGCCCAACTGCCTCGCAAACAATTTCTCCTGCTGGCGTGGCAATTTTTCCCAGCGAATTATCTTTATTAATTGAAGAATTCTTAGTTGGGGATTTTTTGGCACTTGATGGGGATTTGCTATTTGGTGTGGTCTGATCAACTTTTAAACTCTTCGATTTAATCGAAGTGTTGAAAGTTTCATTTAAATTATATGAATTATCAGGCTTCTCTTGTTCACTTTTGTCCAATACGCCTTTTGCAGACATTATGGAGGTTGAATTCACTCCAAATAACTCTTGAGAATCATCTAATGTCATACTGATTTGATCCAATCGAATACTACTATTTCTCGATTTTCTAAAAAGCGAAATTTTTGATAAATTATTTTTTCCGCTTTTATCAAGTCTTCCATTTGATGTTTCACAACATTCTATATCTTCTTTGTTAAAAGTAGTATTACACAAATCTTCGTTTTCTAAACTGCCTCCTAAATGTAGGTTATCAGTTGTAGTTTTTGTTTTAATCATTGATGTGGAAGAATCATTTAGACTGGTCTTCTCAGGAGACTTGTCAGTTTCAAGTTGTGGCTCATTTTTATCATAGGTGTTATTTAAAGTTTCTGATTCTATTGGTGACGTTGCTGAAAGTGTAGAATTCTCTTTTTCAAAGGTGGAATTTAATTCAGAATCTTCTCTTGACGTTTTAGATTTTCTCATGGGCGTTTTCCCTGGTGATTTTAACGAAGTCAATGGTGTTTTAGTTGGTGTACTACTATTTGATAGTATACTAGAGTCATTACCAAATAGCTTTTTAGGAGATTCATCATCCTCCTTGTTATAAGTATTATTTCGTATTCGTTTACTCTCTCTAGGTACAAAGCTTACAGACTTCTTTACTTTATTCCTACCTTCATTGGTGGGTAACTCGTTTAAACTACGACTCCTTCTTTTTAAAATACTCCCAGTTTTTCTTGTTAAATTAGATAATGACTGCAGTGATATAGGATCATTAACAGTGGGTGTTGACTTTTTATTCTTTGACTTCCTGAATGGCGTGGCAACTGATTGTCGTTCATGTAAATTGCTAGTGCGTGTTCTAACGTTTTCTTTCAAACTATCTTCTAATGCTTGTTTAGTTTCAGATTGTCGACTTACCCCTGTACTTCTTTTTCTACTCTGGTTAACGGGCTCTTTTTCATTGACAACATGTTCTGTGCTGTCCCCTTCTGATGTATTTGAAACATTATGTGCTGATTTTTCCGATTCGTCACTCATTTCTTTATCATTTAAGTCATAAGTATCATTATCACTGACCACTATAAAACTTGCAGACCTTTCTTTCCTCTCTTTTGGATCTTCAGATTCATCCAAATCATCCAACATTATAATTGAATCATCTTTGGAACCCAAAGAATCTATTTGTTTATTCCCCCTGGAGGTGAAATGAAGAGTATGTCTTAATTTTTTGTCACTAGGAAGGTTGCCTTCACTTTGAGTATTTTTCTTTAAAATACTATTAGTTTCTTTAGGCGTTGAAGACAGTGACTGGACTTGAGATGATAGATCATTCAAACTTTCAGATACCGCCAGCTGCCTAGTTATCGATTTTTTCGAAGCGAAATTTGTTGACAATGATTGTCTTGTTACTGATTTTTTAGTAATTGGTGTTGATACCTTTTGAGATGTGGAAGGTGTTGCACCAGTTGTAATCCTCGCGACAGATTTTCTTGTAACAGGTGTAGCTGCGGATTTTGATACAGTCTGAGCAGCAGCTGAATGTCTGGTCATCAATTTTTTGGCAACTGGCGTAGCACCAGATGTGGAACGTTGTTGATTCTTAAATTGTGAAGATAAGGTTACAGTTGAATGTCTTGTCAGTTTTTTTCCAACTGGTGTAAGCACTGACTGCCTTTTAACTGAAGTTCTGGTACTCATCTTCTTTGTTGTTGTTGTTGATTTGTCAATTTCTTCAGAAGTTTCAGGTTCATTTTCAGTATTTTGATGGGTTAGTACTTCAGATTCAACAGGTTGGTCAGCATTTGACATCTCAACATGATCTTCTAGAGTTTCACTTGCAATATTGGAATTTCTTTTAACTGGTTGCTCTTTCATATCACAAATATTGTAAAGGTCTTCTTTTATTGTAGATAAAATATTATTATCATTTTGTGTATAATCTGAACTTTCAGTGCTATCATTTACAAATACTGTTTTAATAGGTTTTAAATTTACACTTATATCAGAATCATCTGCTGACTGTGACTCATTTAAATTATTTATGGAATCCTCTTTTACTGTAGAATCTCTTTTTACAAGGGACACATTTTTTGATGTATTGGAAGGACTGTCAGAATGTGATTTTGAGAGAATTGTGGAATCCTCTTCTACATGTTTACTGTTATTTGTCATGCAGTCTTCTTTTATTATAGAATCTCTTTTAGGATTCACAAGGGGCTCATTTTGTGTTATATCAAGAGGACTTTCAGAAAGTGATTTGGAGAGGGTGGAAGAATTTTCTTGAGATACATTAATAGTTTGCTGATCAGAGTTTCTTTTCTTCTTTCGACCTCGTTTTTTCTTAATTGCTACCAAATTGTTGGTTTTGCTTGTATCGGCAGTTGTAGATCCAGTATCTTCTGTGGATGCATTATCTGTAATAAATAATAAAATATTGAGTTAAATAATGAATTGTATTAACAAAATTTAGAGTAAATATTACCTGCATTTGCCAAATTTTCTTTATCTGATGACTTCTTCTTTTTCTTTCTCCCTCTTTTCTTAGGAATATTTTCATGCTCAGGCATTGCACTTTTTGTGGTTGCCTCAATTATTTCATTATCGATTGCAACATTATCAATTTGTGGTAATAATACCAATTTACTTGATTTCTTTGTTTTTTGATTTACTTCTTTTGGAGAAGTATCACTAGTTAATGTTTGATTGAATGTCTGATGAAATTCTTCAGTCTGGCGGATTTTCCTCCTGCCTTTTTTTTTCTGCTTTAACGGTGACGCTTCTGATAATTCAGATTCAAGCGTGGAAGTGTCTGTATCTTTTCTTCTCGGCCTCATTTTTTAGATGCACTGCATGAATTATATGGTTAGGTTACTAAATGTAGAATAAAATATTAAATACCTTAATTAACTTGTTGTATTATATGACAATGCACTACACAACACAATCACTTAAGATTATAATTAAACACCACCCAAAACTGATTAAAAATTACGTTGATGATTCTTAAACAGAGCTCAACCAAACAAATTTAAAGATGAAGCCGTTATAAATACTCTCAGAAATACTTGTTTTTTATTGGCTGTCCGACAATGAATATTGTCCAATTATTGGCTAGCGCTCAGTGCCATCTATTAAGTGACTCTTATAAATTATTAGATTAATAATGTGAAATTTATATTCATTGCAATTTCTCAACGTTAAAATTAAAAATTGTTAATAACTTTAAACAAAATTAACATGGGTTTAACATAAACGCTTGATTTCATAGAAAAGTTTTAATAAATACGACCAGTTATGCTATCAATCCATAGATGTCTTTGCATCCATTAACTTCGCACTTATTACGCACGGTGTATTCGCACTTGTTGATCTTATAGTATATAGCTTCTGTTTTTGATATTATTTATTTCGTAATTGTCGTTGCTTATCCGTAATAGGTTTGTAATAATTAAAAATGGTACGGGCCTGGTACATGGACGACGATCCAAGCGATCAAAGGAACGAACATCATAGAAATCCGCCGGCGTTCATCGACATTGATGATTTAAAAAAAGTCTCCGGTGTCGAATATTTTAAGGTAAGATCTATTTACGTTAGCAATTCGCGCCAGTTTCCAACAGAAATTATAGTTGAATCCGGCCACGTTTTCAACTGATGGTGTGTTAGATAAAATCAAAAAAGAAAGAGGTTATACTTACGAGGACGAATTAGTTTGTTCTAAAGAATGCCTTCCTAATTACGAGGAGAAGCTCAAGATATTTTATACGGAGCATTTACACACTGATGAGGAGATCAGGTTGGTTATTGAGGGCTCAGGATACTTTGATGTAAGGGACAAAAATGATGAATGGATTAGGATTGAAGTAGTGCCAGGGGATTTGTTAATTTTACCTAGTGGCATTTATCACAGATTCACGTTGGATAATAAGGTACAACAATGTTTAAGTAACAACAGTAAATTCGTTAAATTATGTTATATTACTATTTTTAGAATTTTATCAAAGCTAAACGGTTGTTTATTGGTGAACCAGTCTGGACAGCTCACAATAGGCCATCAGATAATATGGAGTGCAGATTGAAATATGTGGAAACTTTGAACAGTGGCAAGTTTGTTGCCACATAAATTGTTTTTTGTAGAATGTTATTAATGTTTGTATATTTTATCAATAAATACTCTATTTACAGTTGTTTTAATTAGAGATTGTAATTATTATTACTATCAGTCAAAAAATATAATAAATCACCTATTTCAAATATGGAAAAAATATATACAGTACAAAAAGTGTTTGATCCATCTGAATCCTGAAAGAGACATCATGTACGATAGAGACAGTATGTCTCCCACAATGGGACAGACTTCTACTGTCTCTGTCCTGCATGTCTCTCTCTAAATTCAGACAGGTCAAACGTTTTACCTACTGTATAACTAATATACAGTGATCTGAGAAAAGGCGCAAAATTTAAAATCAAATATATTTTATCATATTTCAGGTTTTAATTCAGATTTTGTCATACATTTTATACACGTCTTAGATATTACTTTATATGCATATATTAGTCTGATTTGGTTGACCAAAGAAATAGCACGTTCAAATATATTTAATAGTAATGGTAATAATTCTTTGTAGATTTTGTATTATTTTAATAAATATGTCGCAGCGCGGTCAGGATTATCGGCCATTTCGAATATTAAATAACACACAAATAGTCCTTACAATGTAATTGAACTAACAGGCACAGGATTATAACTAATAGTCAAAGAATTAGAAGTATGAAACGCTGTGATCCCGCCGGTTATGCCAAGCCAAGACTTCTACACAGCTTCCCTGACGGAGCTTAACTGTTCGCCCTCGCAGGTCTCTACCGTCACCCTCGGTTCGAGTACCATCCCCTGCTTAGCACTTCCGCTGATTCCACCCAAGTACTATAAGTATGCAACCATAGAACTACTTGCGTTTCACATGAACCCTCCGACAAATATATTTACTTTCAAAGAGACATTGCTAATTAACGTTATGTACTATTTCACTGTCCTTTATTGTATGTATCAGATAATATATAATTATTGTGGCAACGTTCGAGTTTAATACACTACAATGCAATTGAAATGAATTAACTAAATTAGGTCGACAACAATTCGAGGAGGCAGACTGTTAAGTTGCATTTATTGGTTTTCCAGTATTCAATTGAGATTTATACGCAATTCGGCTTTCCCAGTTGCCAGAGCCCTGGTTAACTGTACGCAATCTAGGACGCAGTAGTTTTTATTCGTTTACGCCAGAATTAGATTCCAATATTGTTAATTCGTTTAGTTTAGTTCACGTGAACGCAATTCAATATCGATTAAATTTTCTTAATGGCAAGCCTTATAATGGTATAATAAAATAAAAAATGTAAATCTCATTACAACGTGACAGAGTGACGTGACGTAGTATCCACCAGGAAACAATGTTTTCAATTTATTTATTGTTCTCGTTCAGTTTGTCTATTATAGTTTTACAATAATTAAGTTTTCTATTGGAATTCTCAATATTCAAACTTCTAGTGAATACCATTTTCATTCACTAATGTGTCCATTTTGTTACTTGGGGAATTACATTGTCTATCCACCTACTCGAGATATTTGATTATAACGTCTTTAATTGCCATTTACAGTCTGATAAGGTTTTCTTTCCTACTGATTTTCTAGATCTTTGTCTGTCTCTTATGTTACATATCTAGAAATTACTCCAACATTGTCATACTATTTAAAAGATTCAAAGTTTCAGTATCTGAACTTACTTTTTGTAATACAACGCAGCTTGAGCGGTAGACAAATACTAATTTGAGCGTTATATTTAATAAGACAACAAATCGATATATGTACTTACCTTCATTAATTTTCATGGACGCAAATAGGCGTTACGGTAAGCTGTCACCGTACATGTTAATAAAAAAATTCATAATGGTGGATCTCCATACGCTCAATTAACTTTATTAAATTAAAAATAAATAAATTATTAATCATTACGAAAATTCGTATTAGAGAATATAGAAAAGACGTGATTTTATAATAATACAAAATAAATAAATTAAAGATTACTACAAAATAAAGCTGACGATGACAAAAACCATAGAGTAAAACTAGTACCAAACTACCAAAATGTAGTTAAGTAACTTACTTAATTATATTATAAAAATATTTACTTTAGTGAGTAAAACTTATATTTTATCTTTCGTTTTATTAATTGAATTAAACTCAAATAATTGTAATAACTAGAGAAATGTGAAAGTTAATAAAAATAATTGAATAATCAACAATCTTCAACGATTGCTCAATTTACATTTCAATATTTGGAAAACGATGATATACAGGGTGATTCACCTAACTTACTCATTTGAAGTGTATGCAGTAAGGGGAAAAGCATTTTATAATAATTGTAAGTTGGATTGAATTACTTTTATAATTTATTTTGAAGAAAAGTGTTCGTTGAAAGTGACTTGAACTTTTTCATTTTCACTGGATCTCCCTGTATATTTTTTCTACGTGTAAATCCAAATAGATTAGCTATACCATGTCAATGGTGTTACAGTGAAAGTAACTAATTTATTGATGTTTTAAGATGCCCAAAATTAGACGTAAATAATGAACATTTTTCATTATTGGTTTAGTTATATTTTTTTATATTTTTTATTTTATATGGTTTATTTTTGTTCATCAAGATACATAAAATATATTGTAAATTAATTCATTTAATAAATAATTCGAATATATTATTGTTTAAAAGTTTAAATACCACCCAAAAATTCATGTTATAAATATTATGATCCATATTAAAACTAAAATTGAATTCGATCAAATAATTATGAGCAGTTTCTCATATATAAAATTCTCAAAAAATGAAAAACAAAATAGTAGTTATTAATGATAATTAGACTTTCAAATTTAATAACAGTTTTAAATTTAGACATATTTTTGTATTATTGTTTCCTTGTTTCGAGGCATCTTTACCTATCGACAGTGCAAGGTAGATTAATTATTTTTAATCAGTTATCATAATTTATGATGATTCATAACACGCGGAGTGAGCGGGGAGTATGTGGTGGGGAGGAACAATGCACCGCAAGCGATTCTGAATTCGAAGTGTAACTGCAGATCTGACGCTGACTGTACCAAATTTATTCATTTGAAGTTTATGCAGTACGAGGAAAAGCATTTTATAACAATTATAAGTTGGGTTGAATTACTTTTATAATTTATTTTGAAGAAAAGTTTTCGATGGAAGTGACTTCCAAATAGAATAGCTATACCATGTCAATGGTGTTCCAGTGAAAATAACTAATTTATTGATGTTTTAAGATGCCCAAAATTAGACGTAAATAATGAACACTCTGTATAAAATTTGGGAGTACTGATAATGGCTTCTTATCGGCTGGTCCTTGATTAAACAATGTGCCAAAAATAAATATTCCAACATCAAAATGTATGGTTTTACAGACATTTTAGTTTTTGAAAAAATAACTCAAAAACTATTGGGTTTAGATACAGGATATTGAATAGCAATTACAATTAGCAATTATATAAAGAATTTAAAATCCAAAAATATACAAGGGACATTAACAAAGTTAATGTCACTTACAGCGAAACCGGAAATTAAATTTTAATCAAAATAAATTAATAATAATTAAGTTAAGTTATAATTGCTATAAATTCTATACAAATAAGTTAGGTGAATCACCTTGTACAGTATAGAATATGTATGCTATTTCATTAAAGTTCAAAAATTTAAAAATACCATATATGAGCATCGATTAAATCACGTGTATACATGTTTTTTAACCTTTTGATTGATTTGTAGTAAACTACACAATTCGCAAAAAGATTTATTTTATTTTATTTTAGACGTTTAAAGTAGCAGAGGGTTGAAAGACCTAATTTCTGCCTCAACTTCTGTACGTCCATTTCCTTATTAAGACACTTCATAACTTTTCCATATTGGAAATTCTGTCAAGAGACTGTCAATTATCCTCATACTTAATTCATACCCTCCGAAAGTTCTAGTGATACATTGCAGACATGCATCGATTTACCATAATATATATTGTTAGCAACACATGTGACATGTACGACAACCCCATATTTTTACCTACGTACATTTAAATATGTATAGACAAATATGAGGAGGTGGAGGAGCGTGAGCTCGTCTTCGGCGTCGCGGCGTATTGCGCGAGACGGCGAGGGCGTCGCGACATCGTCCAGGTGACGGTGCCGACGCTCAGTGCAGAATCGACGGCCCCGGTCGACGCGCGTCCTCCACAGCCGAACCGACTCAATCGACTCTTGCGCTCTACATTTGTGTATGTGTGTGTGCCGAGACGCCGACGACGCACATCGGCCATCCGGTTCTTCATGTTAGGCGCCGGTCGACCGTGAGACGTTCTTCGCTTTGGCACCAGAAACTGCAGGCCCTCGGTGGAGCTGTTTGAAGACTTCTATCGGATATCGATAGGTAATTGTTTGTTCAGATATATATTTGTTTGGCTGTGAGTGTACGCTCGCATATTTGTGTCCTTGGAAAAGTATGTTTAATGTGTGGTCACAACTTTTATTTGTATATTTTTTAAAATGACCATACTTTACATAAATGTAAAACATATGTTTGACCACAGATAACTTTTCAAATTCAAATTCAAGGTGTTTTTTTTAATTTATGTTTAGAAGATTCAGTTTGTTATTATAAAAAAAAATATATGAAGAGGCATATTTTAATTCAAACTTATATACAATAAAATTGTATTAATTGTCAAATTTACAGTCCTGATGAAAATTGATGAAATAAATCAGCGGAGAAATGACCTTTTTTTGTTTTTTTAATTTATGTTTAGAATATTCAGTTTGTTATTACAAAAAATTTGAAGAGGCATATTTTAATTAAAATTTAAATATAATAAAATTGTATTAATTGTCAATTTTACAGACCTGATATAAATTGATGAAATAAATTAGGGGAGAAATGAATTTTCCAAAAATAAATAGAAACTTTGGCGACTCCTAATAAACCTTTATTTCGAAACTTTCGTTTCCTAATCAGAAGAAACTTTATTAATTAGGTCGAAGTGACAATCGAATTTATTGTACTTCTTCCACCGGCTGAAGCCTAATATTCTGATTTATATCGAAAAAGTTCGGCACAAGGACAAAACAGTTAAGGCAGGATGTATGGCGACTTCAGTCCTACTAAATGTTAATCGGGGCACTTTGATTCGACAAATAACTATTGGGTTACGGGATGCGTGTAATGAAAGAAGCCTGAAGGAAAAGGTCGTTGGTCCGGAATAAATATACTACGTATTTCGTAAATTTTGGAAGAGCCTCGTCAGTAAAAGTATACGACGTCGAATTCTTCTAAGCATTTGCTCTAATGTTATTGAGCTTTTTACCCTAACACAACGGTTTATTTTCTCTTTCACCGGGAATAAATAAAACATGTTTGTAAACATAAGAGTACCGATTAATCCTGAGAATCCACGGTTTTCCATGTACGTTCCTCGACTTACCACTTGTGAATCGCCGAATCGATAACGTGAAGGACCGCCAGCAATTTTTCCAAGACGACTCCTCGAAGAACACGAACAAAACGAGCGTCGTCAATGTAACGAATGTGGTGGAAATTTTCGGTGTGTTCGCGTCCAAGATAGTCCTCGGCTTTTAATATACGGTCGTTCGGCTGGACGGAAAGAAATGTGCGAAAGCGAAAAGTTGGGATGGAAGTAAGGGGCCTGGAGAATGTAAAGTTTTAGCGTTATTTGACCGCTCCGGTTTCGGAACACTGGGATTCGATAAATAGCCAACGTGATGGGTACTTGAAACAGAGAATTCCCGAAAGGAAAAGGAATGGACAGATGCCGTACATAAATCAAGATTCTTTTCTCTGCCCGTAAAGGATAACGATGTCGTTAACAGTTGGAAACTAATGATTATTCACTATAATAACCCCATCACTGACTTAACGATGCGTTATTAAATATGTTCTTATTAGTAGTTTTTCTGATTAAATTATGATCAATAAAAAAAAACAACTTTCTGTACAAAGCTTACTGGTTATTAACTTTTTATTAATAAATATGATGTCACCTTCTTATGTAGCGATATGGAAAGAAGTTTTGTTCATTTTGAGGTACATGAGTCGATGTTTTATGCCCTTTTGAAAGCGGTACACCCCTATAAAATTTATATTTTTAGTCAGATTTTTTCAATTGTGAAATATGAAAATATGACATATTTTGACATAAGACCAAAACATACTGGGTAATTTTTAGGTATAAAAATTGAAGAAATCATACTAGTAATTTTTTGTAATGAATTTAATTAAACCACTTAATTAAATTCCCCCTTCAATACCAATATATATGCATATTCATTATTCTGTGGAAAAATTAAAAATTATTTTCTGCTTAGAATTTATTTTTTTAAGTTAAACTATGGATTAAACATTAAAAAATAGTACTATATTTTCATCATTATTAATTATACTAATAATTTTATACTTATACTATAACTTGTAATACTCAAATTTTATTTGCTTTCACGAGTCCACCATTTATTTAAATATATTCTTTGTTAGTTCTCTCAATTGTCTTTTTTCTTTGGGAAAATTTTGTCACATGATTAATTAATTCTATCGCGAATTGGGAAAAGATATTATAATTGCATTGAATTGAACGGTGGATTGGTGGAAGCAAATAAAAGTTGTATAAGTATGGTATAATTAGTGCAGCATTATTTGTATATTTCAATTTTGTTGAAAGTTTAATTTCTAATATAATTTTTTTAGTTTAGTTAGATTTTTTTATAAAAAATTGTCTAATATGATTTCTTCAATTTTCATGCATAAAAAATACACAGTAGGTTTGGTTTTATTTGAGAAAAATTTTGTCCATAAATACCATGATCTGCAATTAAAAAAAAGTTAGTTAAAATCGGACAAAAATACACACTTTATGAGGGTGGCCAGGTTTCAAATGGGTCTCACTGACTTACTACTTCTTACTTATAACTGACGATTGAACTGATGTATGAAAACTATTCATTCGATTGACGATTGAAATCACTCAAATTTACAATAAATGTTAGTCATATTTATCAGCGTTACTCGAGTAATTAGTTATTGTATATATTTTGAAGTGGATAATTTGAATTATTTCAAAAATTAGTATACTATGTCATTATATTTGAACAAATATGTTATCAAAATAAGTTTTACTAAGCAATATAATCTCCTGCAGATATTAAATGAGAACATCAC
Organism: Aethina tumida; assembly: GCF_024364675.1. NCBI lineage: Eukaryota > Metazoa > Arthropoda > Insecta > Coleoptera > Nitidulidae > Aethina > Aethina tumida. The sequence goes on along the minus strand of NC_065437.1, from coordinate 11,522,742 downwards.
TTTTAAACCATTAATAAAAATATTTAAATTTTAAAAATATAAAAAAATCAAAATATTAATATTTACATTTATCAAATCAATACTTGGTTTGTCTCCCCTTTGCTCTACGAACTATATTCTTTATCCATAGCTCACCGTTTTTCTCTAACAACAAGCTCCTCCAAATTTTGAGGCTGGTGGGTTTGAGAGTAAATTTGTCTTTGAAAACGGCCCATGCATGTTGAATTGGATTGTAGAACAGTTAATGTGCAGGTCACTGTAGCCGAGTAATGTTATCATTTAATAATTTATAATTCTGGCACGATGGGGTCGAACATTGTCTCTACAAAAACGTAAACTAAACGTACTAAATTCTTGATCAAATGGAGCAATAATTGGCTGAATAATTAAGTAATGATATCGTCATTAACATTCATAGATTCTTTGTTTAATATAACTGCGTGACTTGAAATTCCACCCCATCCTGTTACAGAACCATCTCCAAAAATAACAGTTGGAGCCATGATGTCTCTCATCAAGGGTACATCATGTCGAAATTCAAGTAATATAAGGTTTCCCATATTTAGACCCATCTGTGAAAAAACAATCAGACAACGATTTTTACTTCTACACTTTGTAAAACTTTTGGGCTACTTGTCAGATTGTCTTGTTCCAAAAATTGCAATTATAGTTGCAAAATCTTCATTACACAATATTCTTTGAGGTAATTTACGGTGTTAATCTGCAGGTAAATTAAGAATGAACCGAATAAAAGGTCCATAAAATAAAAATTTATCAAGAAATGGAATGTTGTATATTTCTATGTCTAATAAACATATATAAGTCGTCAAATAAATTTTAAATAGTGAACCTCTAGAGCATCAAAATACTGAAAATATTTAAAAATCTATTTAAATTCTATTGAAGGAATAATTACATTTAAGTGAAACAAGACAACGTCGCATAGTAATCGAAACAATTACAGAAATCTATTATAACAAGAGACAGAGTTTGTTCTGCTTTTCTAGTTTATTCAAATAATATAATTGGTCAAAATAAAACTAACTGAAAATATTTTAAATTCTATTTAATATGGAAAATTCAAATTGTACACTTCAAAAGACATTCAATGTCGTCGACTATTTCCAATCCTATTTTAAATAAAAATTTATGCTACTGTCATTTAAATAGGATCAGCTTTATGACCTGGAAAATTATTATTAATAGAGATATTTTATATTAATAGAGTTTAGTGTATTAAACACCTCCACCATTAACCCACATTAGGCATTTTTTCTATACACCCATTTTCCACCACGTGTGTAATTTTGATCAACAAGTGATAAATACGACAAGATATTTGACCAACAATGCGCACATAACCGACAGTTCACAGTTCACTGAAGGTCGTTTTGATCGATGTTTATTTCTATAAATACACAATACTTTCAGTGTCCGGAAACGTGGGGTTAGTGTAATTTTTACAACAATGTGGCAACCTACGAATCTCAAATAGTTTGAAACGTCAGACCATATATCATAAATTTTTTGTTGTTGTTAAAATATTAGAATTTGCATTAGATATATGTCACAGCAAATTGCCTCAAAACATCCATCAGATTGTTGGATGTGGTATGTTTTGGAATTATAATCCGAAAAGTTTATTTCGTGCCACAGGATTGAAATGTATAAGTTTGTGTCTTATATATAACCCCAGGGAGAACCTTCATACATACGATAGAAATGACATTGTATATTGCGAATTGAATTATTAATGAATTTCTCTTGCGTCGCGCGTAAACGGAAACGTTAACCCCGCGTTTCCATAATATTAACAAAATGTAGACAATTAGGTGCGAATCCCGGAACGAACCGAATTAATTTTACGACGCAATATTCCAAACGCAATAAAATTTTCTGAATTGATGATGGCGCACGGAACGGAACAATAAAGGCTGTTTCATCAACATCCAAAGTTCGCGAATATCCGGTGCAAATGAAAAATGACTGGATGCGTCTATCAACGCGGAACAATTGACTTGCAGTCCAACTCTTTAATATTTCAACGTATTACATACTAATACGAATGTGTTACGTTTTTTTGTTGGCATGAAAAAAGTGTCTAGGACTCTTCTGGTCCCTTTGTTGAAAGTGAAACAAAAAGGTCGATAAAGTATAAAACTCATGAAAGTCACCAAAACGGCCTGGGGTGAAATAATTTCGTCTGGCAATAAAAACCCGACTGACAATTTTTTACCTGGTTTTCTTGAGCATCTATCTCTGGATAGGTCTTGAAAAATATTCTTAACGTGAACATAATTTCTTTTGCTCTTGCTTTTGAATAATGATTATCAAATGTCTCTCACTATAGTCTATTCATACAAGGTATGATCTTTTTTAAAATTAACAATATCCATATAATATTTAAAAAATATTATTTTGGAATCAATAATTTAGCATAATTGATATTGTTTACCATAATTTTAAATAAATAATATTAATAAATTAAATAAATACACTATATGAAGAGCAACTTTAGAAATTTTCATTTGTCTTGATAAAGGTGTACGTTTAAACATCCATATTATTGTCCGGTATGCAGTATGTTAGACAATAAGGCAATATAATTGTTTATTAATGGATTTAATTAGTCATTTATTTATTATTATTTGAAAAAAATTCATTTGTCAGAAGTAAAGCAACTATAAAATAAAACAACTTTACATACATTTAGTCTTCCTTTATTTAGTATTTAGTAGCATATCCATTATTTCTAATAACTTCTGAATACTTTTTTCTCAGTGATTTCAGTACCTTTTCAATATAATCCTTCTATATTTCTTATCATTGATTTTGAACTTCTTTAAATTTGACAGTCTTTTTTCATAGAATTTCCGATTAATTTCATCCCATGTATACAACTAGATTGAGGTCTGGGCTTTGTGCTGGCCATGATATTACACGTAGTCCTTGAGAAGTGAACTATTCTTTAACTAACTTAGGTGTGTGTTCTGAATCGTTATCGTGCTAGAAGGTCCACCTTAAACACATATCGTCTTCAGCAAATGGAAGCATACGATTCTCCACGTTTTCTATCACTTTTGGGGCTACTTTCCAGTGTATTCCTTCTGTTAAAATTGGAAATCGTCTTGAAATGATGAATTTGTTTAAATTTAAATCGACTACAATTTTACCATGCTTTCCACCATTCCGGAATTTTTATATAATTTGTTGTTTAATTTGTATCGATAAATGGACACCTCTAAGTTTAAGGACCCAGAAATAAATTATAAAATCAACTGTATTAAATATATGGTTTGGTTATGAACTCTTGAAATAAAAAGTTATATAAAAACTATGTAAATGAAGACATCTGTATATAAAGGGAGTCCCAAATGTTTAGATATTTAATAATTATGAGATTAATTTAAATTAAAAAGAATTAAGAGAATTACCTGAATTAACGTGCTTATCAGGCAACTAAATTTGTTCATGTTACTCCGCAGCTAGTTTGAATGGAGTATAGTTACTTTCCTTTAAATTTATCGTGTAGGCGTATTAAAAAAGTGTGTATATATTTTTTTGCCGAAGTACACAACAATATTCAATCAAAATTCCAATCATAAAAATGGGATGTAAATATATTTTCAATAACAACACGGTTTGTTTTCATACACCATGTCGATTGCAGCGATGTTTTCATAAATTAGAAGCGTGAAAAAGCGAGTCTAAAAATATTATCCGAATCCACTTCTATGTTGATTTATCATGGAAAATCAATTCGTACCTGTGACTTTTCCCATAAATAAAACAAAGCTATGGATTATTTTAACTGTATTCAAAAAATATTTTTTATCGATAAAAATAATACACAAAATTGAAAGGAGGCACGAAAAATACACAAATAAAATTGTTCGCAGATAATTTGTTTCGTGTTCAACAACGTTTTCGACAAACACGAGAGAAACACGCCTCCTTAAAAAATGTTAAACGAACTTGCGGAAGCTGCAAAATTATCTTGCGGCAGAATAATTTAATCCCGTGCATTGTTATCAACCCGTCTCGAGCCTATGGCAATTTTTATAAATAATATATTGTTTCCTCAAAATATTAAGTCGGCCTACACACTCTATTATTCCACGAAGCTTACATACGTCCGTACTTCGTACGCAAATGGTAACATTCATTTCGGTGTGGGGAAGGGAACGCAGAATAATTGGACGATGTCGCTTTAAATTTGTTTTTATTGATGGGCTGTTTGTTGAACAAATACCAATTATGTATCAACAAAAATATTGTTAAAAAACAGAGACACAATTTGTATTTCATTTCAGGTGGTTTATGATTTGTAAAATGCTTATCAGGTTTGATATCGACCTGGAATAAAGTTGACATGTGCCAAATTGTTCAGTACCATATGGATACTATAAATTATTTAGATATTAAGTTAGAAATGTTTAAAAAGTAACTTCTAATTCTTGGTTGACCTCATAATAGTTTGTGACTTCACTGTATATACAGGGTGATTCACTTAACTTAATTATTTTATTAGATGTTTATGACAAACGCAAAAAGGTATTGATTTGAATTTTTTATATCAATTATAACTTGACTTTAACTAATTTAATTTGAATATAATTTCATTCAGTTAAATTTAATTAATTCAATAGAACACCAGGTATATTTTTAGATTTTTAAATTCCACTTGTAATTACAAATAAAATGGCTATACCATATCCTATACCTAAATCCTAATAATTTTTGAGTTTTTAATTTTTTTCCAAAAATTTTTACAGATTGATGGTGTAACTTTAAATGTTTGTAAATCAGCTAATGTCGATGTTGGAAAATTCATTTTTGACATACTCGTTAATCAAGTATGTTCCAAAAAAAAAACCATTATTAGTTGTCCCAAATTTTATACAGGGTGTTCGTTATTTACGCTTAATTTTGTGAATCTTAAAACATTGTTATTTTCAATGAAATATTAAACCAGAATTAAATAAACCTTTCGACTGGTTTAACCCTTATGGACGACATTTGTTTTGTATCTGACATTACATTACATTTTTGATAAACTATTGATGTTTTAAGACACAAACATTAAACTTACACCCTGTATAAAATTTGGAAATAACAATGAAGACTTCTTATAAGATGGTCTTTGGAAATTTCCAACATTAAAATTGGTGACTTTACAGATATTTTAGTTAGACCATTACTATGTCAAAATTTTTCAAAAAAAATTGATAATTAATAATTTAAAGATATACTGAGAAAATAACAAAATAAATTAGAAGAATAGTTCAAATCAAGTTATAATTCATTTAAAAATTTCAAATCATTTCAATTTTTTTCTGTTCTTGATAAACATCTTATGAATAAGTTAGATAAATCATTCCGCATATTTTCATATTTAAAAAAAATCAATAGATTGATATATTACCAGTGGGGTGAGTCCAAACATATACTTTAACAAATTTGTTAGTTCCAAAGTAAATAAGAGAATATTAAAAGAGATAAAAGATAAAAAAAACTTTAAAGCACATATAAAAAACTTAAAAAAAGTAGTTAAAAAGTTATTTTAATAAAGGTATTTAAATAATTAGCATACATAATTAAATTTATATTCACCCACTATATCTGATTAATGTTGTTACAGTTAGATCATGAAAACGATACAAATGCAAATATAATTCATTCATTTAAATAATGAATACGAATTTAAGTATGTCCCCACTTTTGGAGATTGTATCTGGTTAGAAACAATAATGAAAATGGATGTTGATGTCTTAATCATGATAATTGTCCCGTTTCAAATTTCCAGAGACAGTTCCATAATTTGAGGCGTCATTTTAGATTGTATCGTTGTGAGTTAACGGACAATTACGAGTTTTGTGTTTGAAATGTAAAATGTTAAGCTACTTGAAATGCGAACAACTTTTTGCGGTTGTAAAACTTTTATGCCAAATACTAAAACTCAGTAAAATAAGTTGAAACACGTTGAAAGACGTAAATATGTTAACAATTTTTAACCAATAATCCAAAGAAAAGCTCAGCAAAACTACAAAGTAGTTGGCACAGTTAAGCGCCGAAAAGCCAGCTCCGGCAATTGAATGGGAAGGACCATTTGGCCAATAATCCTCTTTACATCTATCGGGTTTATTTGGCTATGCATTCCTGCGGAGTAGCAGGTGGTGTCGCTTTCAGGAGCTTAAACGCTGCGGAATTAGTCGGGACGGGCGGACATCTAGAGTCAATAGTGATGAGCTGGCCATTGCTAAATTAATTAAAAGGGTCCGCATGTCGCAAAAGATCTTGGCCCGAATTAATACCAAAGTACTCGATGGCGGTGCTGAATTGATAGTGTTCCGTCGCTCAAATTGAATTGACCTTTGGAATATTTTCTTAGGACGACTTCTGCGCCGTTGTACTGCGAAAAAGGCAGATCGATTATGACCTACGTTTTGTGATTTTTAGCCTATCAATCATAAATATTTACGGTTATTAATTATGATTGAATTGTAAATATTTGATGGTTTAATTGATTAATGGGTTACTGTTCAAAGATATTATGTTGCATTTTAATGGCGTGCACCATTTCTTCCAAAAACCTTCCCTAATTGCCACCAATTAGTCTTGATTTTGATAAATATTTAAAAAAGTGAATATAAAAGCTTTTAACTTAAATTTAAAGTGGCTTAAATATCAGGAAAATATTAAATTGAAACTAAGTTGGGAATATTATACAGTGAAATCATAAAGAGTAGCCAGAAAGACCTTTCAAATAAGATATTACAAGCCCACCATTAAAAAATGTAATTGATGGTACTGTCCAATTTAGCACATGTCTACTTTATCGTTAATTTAGTCAGATTGTCAACATTTTACGTGGTGTTTATTCGAAATTACCATTTTACTTCATTCAAAAGTTATTAGAGGGAAAGTTTTTACAACCCCACTGTATATCCCAACGAAAAGATGGTTCCATCCATCAAGTAAAGCCCCAAAATAATTTCCGTTAAATAAGAACTCGTCCTTGGTAGCATTTTACTTAAGACAGGTCGTAAAACTGTGACATTTCAACTGTAAATCATTTTAAAACCGTAAGATATTACGACGCAATTTACTTTAAACATCGTATGCCTTTTATTGTCAATGAAGCCGGAATGTTAAAAAGGTGAACACGAAGTGCGGGCATAAATTTTGAAAGGCTTACAAATTGTTTTACACGCGAAGCATTATATTCGCAATGAAATTGATCCCATTATCTATTGTCCGACCTCAATTCCTACAAATTGTTCGAGAACGGACAAATAATCGAATTAGACACGTATCAAACCTTCAGATTGCACATGGGGCCCGTTTACAATTACAGAATCGACTGATGCGTTAATAATACTACAAACAGTTTGTATAGTTTGCCTTATTGTATGTCAGCTGCAGTTTCAGGTTAAATTTTGGCACAATAAATAGAATAATTATTGCGTGATCCGTTCGCAATTTGATGTAATTGTACTTGTGTTAACATGTATTGTAGTAGTGTAATTTAAATAGGTCATCACAGCTTGATTTCAAATGTTTAATTTTGTTGGACTATTGGTGATAGTTTGTAAATTTTAACTTATAAATTTATAAATTTTCATTTTTTACTTTATGTATTCAGTATTTCTGATTTTATAATTTATATTTTTTATTTTTCGTTAATAGGTTTTTCAATTAAAAATGTTTCTAGTTCTAATAGACAGTGACTGTTATATTTCGATATTTTTCCTGTAATTTCAATTATGGGGGTAATATATTCTTGAAAAAGAAATTTCCGGTATTACCAAAAAGTTTAACTGAAGTAAGCATTTCAAAATGGTCTTTAAATATAATGTATAACGAGAATGTACTTAATAAATATTTGAACGCAGTTCAGGGAGTCCTTAACAAATATTTGGGACAACACAAATGTCCCAACTATGTCAGAAAGATCAGTGCAAGTATAACCAAATTCATATGTATTAATCACAACATTTAATTATTTCTCGTTCATACATACACGAATAATATATATATATATATATATATATATATATATATATATATATATATATATATATATATATATTATAACCTTTTTGTTTCATATCTGATTTTAGTACACCAAGGGTTGAAATGTTGGTAATTGAATCAACTGTCAATTAAAAGTATAAAACTTGTGATACTGGAATTATTTGTTTTTAAAAAACACTCAAATCACGAAAGTGATAAATATGTGAACATATAGAAATTTAACAGTAAATTTAAATATCAATTCGTTTTTCTTTCTCTTATAACATTTTTGATTCATATCTGATTTTAGTCCACCAAGGGTTGATTGGTAATTGAATAAACTGTCGATTAAACTTTTAACTTTAATAAAAATTGTGATATTGAAATTATTTGTTGTTGACAAAACACTCAAGTCATGAAAGGGATAAAGAAGTGAACATATAGAGATTTAGCAGTCAATTTAAATATCAGTTTATTATTCTTTCTCTCTTAACATTTTTGTTTCACATCTGATTATGGTCCACCAAGTATTGAAATGTTGGTATTTCAATAAACTGTCGATTAAAAGTATAAAACTTGTGATACTGGAATTATTTGTTTTTATAAAAACACTCAAATCAAGTGATAAATATGTGAACATATAGAAATTTGGCAGTAAATTTACATATAAGCTTTTTTTCATCATAACATTTTTGTTTCACATCTGATTTTGGTCCACCAAGGGTTGAACTGTTGATAATGGAATAAACTGTCGATTAACAGTATGAAACTTGTTATATTGGAATTATTTGATATTAAAAAAACACTCAAATACTGAATGTGTGAACATATAGAAATTTAGCAGTAAATTTAAATATCAATTTGTTTTTCTTTTCCTTATAACATTTTTATTTCATATCTGATTTAAGTTCCCCAAGGGTTGAAATGTTGGTAATTGGATAAACTGTCGATTAAAAGTATAAAACTTGTGATATTGGAATTATTTGTTATTATAAAAACACTCAAATCCCGAAAGTGATAAATATGTGAATACACAGAAATTTAGCAGTATATTTAAATATCAGTTTATTTTTCTTTCCATCATAACATTTTTGTTTCATATCTGATGTTTGTTCCCCAAGGGTTGAAATGTTGGTAATTGAATAAATTGTCGATTAAATGTATAAGACTTGTGATACTGGAATTATTTATTGTTGAAAATATACTGGAATCCCGAAAGTGATATTTATGTGAACATACAGAAATTTAGCAGTAAATTTAAATATAAGTTTATTTTTCTTTCCATCATTACATTTTTTTTTCATATCAGATTTTGGTATTGATGCTTGAAACATTGATAAATAAATAAACTATCTAGTAAAAGTAAAAAATTTGGTAAATTAGAATTATTTGTTGTTGAAAAAATATTCAAATCATGAGAGGCTAAAAATTACATGAAAATTAAATTTTCCTTACACCCGAAAATTATCCCAAAAATATGTAAAACAAAATTCATACATTTTAGCTGAAAACTAATGTTATTTAGACAGTTTTAAACAAAAGATTTAACATGCACTTAAATTATTTTTACATTTAATAAAATAATCCATTAATTAACTTAGTATCGTAATTTAAACTTTAAGATGTGATCATAATCAATCAAAATCAAATTAATTAACATTCCGTTTATATTGACATAATTAACGAACAATGAGAATTGATTTTCGCCCACGAAATCTTCTCGGCAAACATTTCTCGTAATGAATCGCATGATTATTGCAAATAGCCGTAGACACGAGTGCTCTTCTGCTGATTGTCATTTCATTATTATTTTATCCTTCCTGCGGCACTGACAGGTGGAAAAATTGTATAGACACGGTCTACATCCATTGTTGCTTATCGATTTGGATCTCGACCCAGAGATGGGGTCCCATTGTGTATTTCTTTATTTTAAAGTCTTTGACTCACTATTGGTAATTCATTTTTAATTAAATTTGAAATGAGCATTCGCATCAAGACGCTTCGAATACCTCCTTCGCCTTTTACGGCATTGGAATATAAATATTTAACGCCACGGCGCATCGCCAGTAATCTATGGACCAATAGATGAGCAAAATTGAATTAGAATTTTTATTTGTTTTTGTACTTTATATTCGACGTAAAAAAAGTGACTGCATTAATTTCCAATTTCAATATTGGAAGAAACAATCGTTCCATTATAATTTTATCATTGTGATTGTTTTCAATTATGTCAAACGAGAAAAGTTCATTCAATTGACGTATTTGGAGCAAACAACGTGCGTGCTGCACCAAATCAAATTTGTCTGTACATACATACAACATTTAGCCAAGGGACGATCTCCGAAATAACAGGCGGATTTCAATTGTCAACTGTACAATTAAACTAATCATTCTGTCGTTGTATACACTGTAGTCCCATCATCAATTTTTAGCGGTAATGGGATTTCGATTCGTTTAAATGGTTTGTTGTCCAATTCAAAACCAAGTTATCGTTGGCTAAAATGCTGATTCCCTTTTTGCAGATTGCCAATGATATCGGGACTTTGAATTGAATTAATAGGTAATCTCACTTAGTTTAAATTATAATGTTGGCTTATGATATTTTTATTTTGATGGTGTAATCGAACAATTAATAATAATAAATTAAGGTTTTTACTAAGACGTACAAAATTAAGAAAATTAATATTAATATGTTTTAATAATAATGTCAATAATTTTAATAATAGATCTGTTGCCTATCAAAGCTTTTATGAGTGAATTGGAGACAAAAAATAGAAAATAGGTAATCCAATAAATAATAATGATGATAATTTTTCTAACACATTGTGAAAAAGCATTTATCAAAGAAGTTAATACAAAAAATAGAAAAAAAATTCATTGTGAATTAAATATACGACTGTTCATAATAATGATAATAATTTTAATAATAGATTGTCTGTTGCCTATCAACGTTTTTATTAAATAAATAGATACAAAAAATAGAAAATGGATAATCCAATAAGTTTTGCTCAACATGAGCACCCCAGCAACCGTGTCGAAACTTCATTTACTAGATTTTAATTAAATCATTCTTAATTAATTATAAATTAATAAAGAATCTGAAATAAATTTAATGAGGAAGTGAGACTAAGACTCTAGTTAAAATTTAAATCAAATTATTTTTGTCAGTTTATGTTAATGAATTAATTATATGTAAATTAATTCGATTTAAATTAAAATCATTGTTTAAATTGATGTTTAAATTAAAATACTGTATACCTATTAATTAATTCTACATATAAGTTGTAGTTTGAGGAATAATCATGAACTTTATAAAATATTTAAAAGTATAATGAAAAATAAAATCGATAAATAATCGTTTCACCAATTGAACAGTAACTTACTGACAAGTTATGATATAAGGTAAATGGGAATTCATTGAAAAGGAATTTTTTATTTCCGTAATACTATTAATAATTATTATTATTCAAGATATACAAACTAATTATACACTTTTATGTTACATTGGTTAAATAAAATGCACATCTCAATACAATAATTAAAATAATTCCTACTTAAATTAAACCCTAAATAAAATAAATGTGAAATGTAGCTGGTAATAGAAATACCATACTTTCGGAAAATACATATTTGTTAAATAATTTATACATAACTTTAAACAAAATTGTTATTATTTTGTTGACTACCCTTTGTCCGTTATAACCACATGTAAACTTCGAGGAAAAATTTCAATGAAATATCGACAATGGTAGTTTGAAATTAAACTTCACTACTCATCAATTATGTTAATAACCACAGTTCGTCTAAGTTTGATGCTTTTTGCTGTTTAATCGAGGTTACATGTAGTTTTTAATTGTATTTAGACCTGGACATTATGCTAGCCAGTCGATAACCTCAATTTATAACTTTTAACCATCTTTGAACAATTTTGTATGCTTGCTTCGAGTCATTATCCATGTAAGGAAAGAAACTTTAAACCAAAACTTTTCTTCTAACATGTTTCAAAGTGTTTGTAGTGAATCTGGGATCCAAAATTTAATAGAAGGCCGATGAATGTATTTTTTGCAACCTGATTTTGTTCTATTGAATAGATTCATCACTTCAAAGTACCCTTTACCAAAATTTTGAATATGCTTTTTTGATACTAAAAGTTTTTGAAATATATTCTTGCAAGTTTTGTTCAATCAGTCGACGTCTGATTGTTCCACTAGACATACAGATATTGTATGACACACTTAATTCATTTTTTAGTTACCTACAGTATAAGAAAGGATTTTGATTACTTTTTCCAATTTGTCTGTCTATAACTTAATATAATTGTTTCTGTGGACTATAATTTCAGTGTACAATTTTTATATTGTTTACGATAATTGATAAATTAACATTCGCCAAATTCCAAAAAACAAAGGTAATGGTGGTTAAAAATAATTAATTTGTATTTGTGTTACTAGTTTTAATTAACAATTAAATATGTATTTTAAATACTGTTTTTTGTTCTGACAGAATATGCTGATAAAATAAAATTTTTATATTATATAAAATTTAAAAATAAGACCTGATTAAAGCTAATTTTTTCAAAAATATATTGTAAAGGTTATTTAGAGAAAAATTCAAATAAATAAAAGGCGTATTTAAAATTCACATTATAATCAATTTCCACTTTTTAATAAAAAATATAGTAAATAACTAGTTTATACTCCTTTAATATTTATAAAGTCGATAAAAATTTTGTTTACATTATATGCTGAATATTTAAACAGTGTGCATTTGGAGTTAATAAATTATATTTCGACAGGAATTTTAAATGAGTTATAAATATTGTAATTTTTTTATAAACTTGTTTCCAACCTATATGTGTGTACTTCGATGTCGTTCTGCCACCTGTTGTTGAACCACCTAAATGATATTTTATCGAATCTACACCACTTGAAACGAAAACGTCTGTTGTCATTTTCCACGTCAGTCAGTCTATGTGATTAAAAGACAATAATCGATAGACACCTGCGGTACGGAATAGTGGAAATAGCTCGCCCACCCCGACCTACATACCAAACCCACCCAGGGTCGAATCCAGCGCCGTACGTCCGATACGTCTTCGGATTAATTTAGGAACAAACCCCCCATTGTCCGTGTTCAGTATCGGCGTCCCAGAGATTTATGTAGAAGCGTTTGATTTACGCGGCGACGTCGCAATAAAATCGAACCGGCACCTTCCGCCTAATCGTATTATGTTCCGCGGAAATTCAATACTTAAGTAAACAGGAGTGCTTTCGCAGAAGTTCCTCCGCGACGCGATGATCCTGGATTAATGGTCGACTTATCTTTTTGCTGCGCCGCAAGAACATCCGACGTACTCGACTGCCAATTCCACGACGGCAATTGTTATTGTTGAACGTGCAATTAGGGCATTAGGACCGGTTCGATATTCGACGGTGGAAGCGTTTATTGTTCGGTATTTATGCATGTTGCCGTACTGAAGTGCCGTTATGACGTTATGAAAATCGGTTTGCCGTTATTCTAAACGTTCTCGACGTTAATTAAGAGATGGAAAACGGCTGCTCACAAAGAGCGGACAATAAAATTTGACACGGATTCGAGTTTGCCAAAATTAATGGCTTCTTTCTTCTGTTCCATTTAAAAATGAATGAGAGGTTTCGGAGCGAGTAATTATTCTTTTAATTATATATAAGCTCATAAGCCCAACTTATTATTCCCGAAGGTTTATGTCTTCCACAATTTTAATCATATTTTTATCATTATTATTATAAAGGGTGTTCCAAATTATTTAAATTTGATTGTTACAAGTGGGAGACTTGAGAAGTATCCACACTTATTCTGAAATATATCTATGAAAACTGCCATTTAGCATATTTTTAAAAACTTTTTTAGTTTATTTTTTTTTGATAAATATGATATACAATTATAGATTTTTTTATATTACTATTTTATAACAATCAAATAGTATGGGCAACTTTTGTATTTAAAATGGAAACTATGATTAAGTTGGCCTTTAAAATGTGGGAAAAATTTCAGCTTTCTAAATATTTTTAATTTATGATAGTTTGACATATCATATATTTATTTGAGATACAACGGAATTTCTGATAAATTTCGAGTATTTAATGGTGTGAAAAAAATAGAAAATATAATATATTATAATGTATTACATATCGAAAAATTTCGAGATATTTAATGATGTCGTCTACGAAACAATTAGAATATAGTTTTTTACACATCACTATGTAAAACTACCAATTTGAGATAGTAAGGGCAACATTTTTTATTTCAAATAGAAATTATGATTCAATCATCAAATCATCTTTATCTAAGATATATCAAATCATCTCAGATATATCAAAATTTCTGATAAAGATATTTAATGGTGTCATTTAAGAAATAGATAGAAACTACTATTTTTTATACAAAGTTATGTTAAAATTATCAATTTGAGATAGTATGGGGAACTTTTTTTATTTCGAATGGAAATTATGATTAAATTTGCCTTTAAAAGTTGAAGAAATGTCAAGTTTTCAAAAATTTATAATTAATGATATATCAAATCTATCTTATCTTTATCTAAGATAAAACAAAATTTCTGATAAATTTCGAAATGTTTAATGGTATCGTCTATGAAACAAATAGAATATACTGTTTTTTATGTATAACTATGTTAAAACTATCAATGGGCAACTTTTTTTTATTTCAAATAGAAATTATTATTAAATTTGCCTTTAAAATGTTGGACAAACATCAAACTTTCAAAAATTTATAATTTAATCAAATCATCATTATCTAAGATATAATGAAATTTCTGTTGAATTTCGTTATATTTAATGGTGTCGTCTATGGAGCAAATAGAAAATATTGTTTTTTGTTCATCACTATTTTAAAATTAGTAATTCGAAATAGTAGGGGCAACTTTTCAAATGGAAATTATGATTAAATTTGCCTTTAAAATGTTGAACAAACATCAAGCTTTCAAAAATTTATAATTTATGACATATTAAATCATCTTTATCTAAGATATAACGAAATTTTTGTTTAATTTTGAGATATTTAATGGTATTTTGTACATCACTATGTAAAATTATACATTTGAGATAGTAAGGACAACATTTTTTATTTCAAATAGAAATTATGATTAAATTTGAGTTTAAAATGTTGAACAAACATCAAACTTTCCAAAATTTATAATGTATTACATATCAAATCATTTTTTTCTAACTCTATGAAACAAATAGAAAATAATGTTTTTTTATACATAACTATGTTAAAACGATGAATTTGGTATAGGAAAGGCAAGTTTTTATTTCAAATAGAAATTATGAAATAGAAAATAGTGTGCTTTATACATAACTATGTTAAAACGATGAATTTGAGATAGGAAGGGCAACTTTTTATTTCAAATAGAAATTATGAATGAACATCAAACTTTCAAAAATTTTTAATTTATTTTTTATTTATTTATATCAAAACATCATGATCTAAGATATAATGAAATTACTGTCGAATTTCGATATATTTAATGGTGTCGTCTATGAAACAAATTAAAAATATTTTTTTTTGTTCATAACTATTTTAAAATTAGTAATTTGAGATAGTATGGTCAACTTTTTTATTTCAAATGGAAATTATGATAGTATTGCCTTTAAAATGTTGTACAAACATCAAGCTTTCAAATGGAAAATACTTTTTTTCATAAATTACTGATAAGTTTTTCAAAATTTATAATTTAGGACATTTCAAATCATTTTTATCTAAGAAATTTGTGATAATATAAGCAACTTTATATTTTAAATAAATGATTAATGTTGAGAAAAATTAAGGAAAAGAATTATAATTTATGATATATTTATTATATATTAAACTTTGTCTAAGATATAACGAAATTTCTATTAACTTTAGAGATATTTAATATTATATATGAAACATAAAAAATATTGTTTTTTAAACTTCATTATGTTAAAACTACCAATTTGGGATAATATGGGCAATATTGTTATTTTAAATGGAAATCACGACTTAATTTGCCTTTAAAATATCTGTAAGAAAATAACAAATTATGTAAGTAACGAAAAGTAAATACGAATTAAGACATTTGTGAACCAATAAAGTGAAACGACTGTAACATACAATTGTAAACATTGAATTATAACAGGGGACATAGAATCCACTATCTACATTGTAAATAGTGGTATCGATCGAAGATAAATTATTCACTCAGGTTATCAACCTAGTTGCATTTGAACACCTCTGAATATTTAATGGCGAATAGATCCGAATGCTCCAGAAAGTTATGTTTTTTATAATAATGAAAAATATGATGATGATTATATTTATGAAAACAACCATAAAATTGTTTTGTTCGAGTTGCAAGAAAAGCACACCGATCAAACCTTATATAAACATTTTTACACATAACACAAGGATATTTGATGTTATGACAGACCCTCGTGTCGGGATCCCAAAAAAGTGAAATAGAATAATCCCGGGACAATACCGGGGGGTAGGCCACGTCGTCGTTGGGCGTTCGGAACGTCGTGCCCGCTCGCAGGAAATGAAAACACGTATAACATGGAAAATCTCGGCTCGCATTAGGGGCATTACAGTCTGCTAGAGACACTTAATCAACCGCAACCAAAGTGGAAATAAATTGCTAGTCGAGGAGTGCGCGAACCGATACTTCTGCCTCTCGCATTGACATTCTCTTAAGCTCTTCCCTTTCGACGTCGGTTTTATTTTCTTCTTGCCGTCCTTAAATGTATATTAACTTTTCGAGAAAAATGGCGCTCCGCTCGAAGCGATCGGGTGTGTGTGCTGTTAATTAAAAAACTGAGCCGTCCACAATTAATTTTCATTGTTTTTAAGAATCTTCGTGTCGGTCTATTAATATTAATAAGTGACGGCGACAGATTGTTGTTTCAGGGAAGAGATTAAAAGTTAAAGATGGGGAGGAACATCTGCAAACAAATTGCTTCCCGTAAAGTTTTCCTTGAACGTAATTCCGGAAGATGTTGTAAACAGATAAGGAAATATTAATACTATTATCGGTGGAACTGTTGAGGGGAATTAAAAACTTTACTTTAGCAATAAGTTTTACTTAAAAATATGTATATGTTTATTAAAAATTTTATTACATATTAAGCTGCAATCTAAAGTTTTAGCGTAATATGGTAACATGAAAACGACTGTAAATTAATAAAACAAAGCAACAATTTACAGTCACAACATTAATATGTTAAACACACATTCCCAGACACAATGTGTGACATTACGTTGGGGGCGCTTCATTTAATCTTGCATAAATTTCATTTAACCGCTGGTGAAACATAATACTTCGTGTAATAATATTTACATTTAGCTTATAAAATAAATATTTGAGCCCAATCTTGTAAATAATAAATCATCTTACTGGGAACGATAGCACGGGGTAGTTTTAAAAATTGAAGAACCTTAGAACTTTCTTATCTTCTCTGTATTACATGTAACAATTTATCGCAATTCAGATAATTTTAGTTAGCTTACTTTAATAAATTTTACTATTAATTAATTTATTAAATTTAATATAAATCAGTGATCTACATTGTATATCCTCTGAATGCTTCCAATGAGGCTATTCAATTCTTCTTTTGGTATATTGTATATATTGTTAATATTCATCTTAAGCATCGAGAATGTCAATTGAAAGGGTTTTAAATATTTAATTTAATTATACTAAAACATATTTATATTTCAACTTTTAAAATTTTTCAATTAAAAGTAAGTTTTCGTGAAAAAATAAAAGAGTATAATTTGGTAAAAATATTAATTAACTTAATAAATTTAATATCACTCGGTGATCTTTCATAAACATATATAAATATTTGACACTTCCTCTGCGTGCCTTCAATGAGGTTATTCAATTCTTCTTTTGGTATATTGGTAAAATCTCTGTTAATACTCATCTTATACATCGAGAATGTCAATTGAAAGGGTTTTAAACATTTAATTTAATTATGCTAAAACATATATATATCAACTTTTCAATTAAAAGTAAATTTTGGTGAAAAAATAAAAGAGTACAATTTGGTACAAATATTAATTAACATAATAAATTTACTATAAATCGGTGATTTACATTGTACATCTTCCATAAATATAGATAAATATTTGACACCTCCTCTGCAAGCGTTCAATGAGGTTTTTCAATTCTTCTTTTGATATATTGGTAAAATCTCTGTAAATATTCACTTTATGAATCAAGAATGTCAATTGGTAGGATAATTTGGTAAAAATATTAATTAACTCAATAAATTTAATATAAATCAGTAATCTACATTGTATATCCTCCATAGGTATAAGTAATTGTTTGACTCCTTTTTAATTAATACTCAATTTAATACTAAAATAAACAATAACAAATAATTAAATATCAAAACATTTTATATAAAATTTGGAAGTACTAATTAATAAGGGCAAAAGTGAACACTAAAATTGGTTATTTTATTGACATCTTAGTAAGACTATCAAACTATCAAAATTTTTGGAATAAATATTAATAACCTAAAAATTATTGGATTTATGTACAGGATAATAATATACAGGATGTTCTGTTGAAAATAATAAAGTTAACAATGTTTTAAGATTAAACGGAAATAACGACCTTATAGCATGGTCTTTGGTTAATGTATATGCCAAAAGTAAACTTTTCAACTTCAAAATTAGTATCCTTATAAGCAATTGAGTTAGACCATCAATCTGTGTTTGGAAAATAATTAATAACTGACAAATATATTTATAATATATTAATTATATACAATTTAAATATATAAAATTATACATGTTTTATTGAAAATAACAAAGTTGATGCCAATACCAGCAAAATAAAAGTTTGTTCAAGTCAAGTTACAATTGGTATAAAATTTGTAATATCTTAAGTAGTAAAAAGTTATTAGAAAATGGATGATCCTGATCTTTCAGCAACTTGACCAATAAATTGGTCAATTCTTCTGTACATGTAAGGCTCAACATTGGACAATAAATTGGTTTGTTGAAAACAATTATTAATAAATAAATAAAAAATGTTTCTAATTTTACCATTATTTCGTGCACTATTACAACTGTGAATAATTGCTGAATATTCCCCAACTGGTACAAATTTCCGTAAATGAACGTAAACAAATATGGTCATAATCACTGTAATTAATATATAATTCATTGGTGAACATTTAATTATGGAAATTATTTTTGTTAGCTAATACCAATTATAAACCCACAATTGCATTAGACACGAGAATAATTACATTTAGGCTTGTACGAACTGAATGGAATTAGTCATACCGGCGGTATTTTATGTTTCCAATTAGATGTGGATATTTGACTAATTGCAAATAGTGTTGTTCAGTGGATGTAACGTGATGCGACCATATAAAATAGATATCCAATTTTCACTCTGACTGATTTTGCGAAGATTATCTCTAAATAAACTGTTATTTATGATTGCGAAATAAAGTTCGAGCGTCAGGAAAAATTCACGAGCCAGTGACTAAAACACACACATTAAGTACATTAAAAGTATATTTTGTAATTATTGTTTAATTAGACATCCGGGTGCACTGCAATGTGTACTTTGGGACCATTGTGCAAAAAGGAAGGGATAATGCATTATAAATGTTGTTGTCCTTAAATATTTGCTCGATGGGAATTCTGGGAGATGATATTCGAGCGTCAAGGTACATTAAAAATTTAATAACTGTCTCACGCCACAGAAACGTGTGTGCAATTTCTACACCGGAACAACGAACGTTGTTTAATATATATTTAGATATCTCTCAGCTTATAATTTTTAATAATTCAACTTATTTAATTTTTATTGTATATTCAGACTAATAAATATTTATTTTCTTGTTTTATTATTATTTTTTTAATTTTATTTCAGTTTATTCCTCAAGTTTTTGCTCAAGAATGATCCAATTTTCATTTTGCTCGTCAATTCAGTATAAGTTTACATATTTTCATATTTTTAAATTGTAAGAAATCAGCTAAACGAAAAACGATTTTAGTAAACTTGTCATATTCATAAAACTGTAAAATATCGAGAAAATCGTTAGGACAAAAAGAAATTGAAACTCGATCAGGACAATTTTTGCGTTCCGGAATTGTTTCACTCACATTGTCCGATTTTTATACAACTTTAGCAACGAAACTATCCAATTTATTTTCGTATTTCATAAAATACCATTCCAAGAATAACTTGTTTAAAGTGTCACTTAAATTATGCAAATAATAAGATCACCGAAACAAATGCTTTTGTTACTCTGCTGAAGTTATTGAAAAGCTTCTAAAAGTGCTCTCGACTCGTTCCAATTCCGCCTACTTTATTTCGCAATTTCATAATGAAAACCTGCGATACTAATACCGTAGAAAACGTAGTTCAACATTCTTCAAAAAACTTCTGACGTAAAAAAATAATTCGACGCATTATTTCGTGATAAAACTAAAAAGTTTTAATCAAGCATAAAAGAATATCGAGTTGCGGGTCGAGCCGGTGACAGACAAAATGCAAATGTATTCAAAAATATTCAAAATAACGCCTGCATTTATAGGACGTGGTTTGTCACATCTAATTTTAATATTCCAACAGGACAAATGTTTATGCATGACGGCAGCGTCGAAAGATGTATGGTTTTTCAGATTTTTGCCTCATGTTTAAGCAAATATCCGTCGGCGACGACAGATTGTTTCATTTTCTTTGTACAATGAAGACCATCATCGTAAAAACAGTTTTCGAGAAGAGGCAGTCGTATTTAACGTGGAGAATAAAAAAATAACCCTTTTCTATCACACAGCTTGTTATCATAATTTTCAAGTCGACTTTAATAACAAGCCAAATCTCCAATATCTCCTCTTCAAACATCCTGTAGGTATGTGTGTTGTAAACATTGTTAACGTCCTCGTTAAACTTTATCTTCGCACTTTTTTGCGGATCAGGGTAATGTTGTGTTCTTGTTAGGCCACACCATTTTAGCGACGTTAACAAGGATGAATTTTCAAGTAATGTTATTCCTAATTAATTTTCGTTCCTTCTTTACGCGTGGGTTTACGTCAAAAATCTCGACCGTCAACATTTGAGTGTGAAGGCATGGTTGGTTTTTGGGTGGGCACGGAGCGGCATACTAATTTAAATTAGCCAGATACACATTCTGTTGGCGACGGGCGTGCAAAAACAAGGCTGCTAATTTGTGTTGGGAGTCTGGCATTGGGTAAAACGTGAGCAGTTTTAAATGCCGGCTTAATCCCAAGGGTTTCAAATAATTTTTTCTCGTGAACTAATTCGACGACTAAAGATCGCTTAACTCCAATTAAAAGTTCGTGTTTTTATTTTTTACCTGGCGGGTCGTGTCCTATTAAGATCTTTAGCTGAAAGATTAGATTAATAATTTCTTTAAAAATGTATTTAAATAAAGTAAAATAATACACAATTTTAACAAAATTTAGTATTTCGTCTTTATCAGGACAAAAAATCTTGAAGGTTTGTTAAATAGTTCTACTTTATATATAAGTGTGTAAATTTTAGTCATCAAAGTGACTTTGATAGGGATAGAATTATTAACTTAAAAGGGGCAACACGTTTGGTCTAACGAAAGTATTAATCGTCTTAGAGCTTTAGTTTTATTGAACTTCTTCGTGACTACTCGTCACACATTACTAACCAATGGTTTACTGACCATCCTAACCATCCAAATAACTTAGAGGGTGTGGAGCGTCTTCTACTCGAAATTTGGAAGATTTTTAATCAAAATGAAATTCGAATTTGAATTCATAGTAAAGGTGTACCTCATATTAAGATCAATTTTTTTTATAAATATCAAATTTTCTTAATTTTTATTTTTTTTTAGAAAAACAATATTTTTTAAGATTTTTATAAATATTAAAGAGTGTATACGTTTATTTTTCCCGATTTTTGAAAATAATATGGTGCATTAATTTTTTGGAGATAGGCCATCAATCTGTCAAAATTTATGAAAAGAGATTAATAACTCAAAAACTATAAAATTTAGGTCATGACATATCTCTTTTATTTGCAAAATGCAAAATCAGTTTTTTTTTTTCAAATAAATTAAAAAAGTAGGTCAAGTCAAGTTGTAATTGTTATAAAAATTGCAAATCAATACCATTTTTCGTTCCCCATACACTTTTAATTAATAAGTAAGTGAATCACCCTGTATATACTATATAACAAATATGGTATTATAATTTGTGCCTTGTACATTTATGCTAAATTAAATAATAAATTATACATAAGTATAATATGAATATTTATGACAGACCAGCAATTATTATTAATTAAATATAATAGGGAAAATAATTGTTATACGACCTAAATAAAATTATAATTATTTATGTAGATTTGGCGTCGAAATCGTTGGTTAAATTTTATATTAAATTTTGATCTGAAAGATTAGATTAATAATTTATTTAAAAATGTATTTAAATAAAGTAAAATAATACTAAGTGACCTAGAAAAGAGAACACACAATTTTACCAAAATATGAGTATGAACAGAAGATGTGAGACTGTTATTCGTAGTAAAGATGGATATTAAGTTCAAATTTTTATTTTTTCTAAAAATCAAATTTTTTTTAGAAAAACAATATTGTTTAAGATTTTTTGTAACAATTTTAAATATCAAAGATATAAGATATACCTTTATTACAGTGTAATTAGACCATCAATCTGTCAAAATTTATGGAAAAAAATTAATAACTCCAAAACTATAAGATTTAGGTATAGATGACATATCTATTTTTTTTTTTTGCAAAATGCAAAGCCAAAAATGATTTTTTTTTTCAAAATAAACTAGAAAAGTGGGTCAAGTTATAATTGCTATAAAAATTTCAAACCAATACCATTTTTTGTTCTCCATAGACTTCTAATGAATAAGTAAGGTGAATCACCCTGTATATACTATTTTAATAAATATCGTATTATAATTTGTGCTTTGTATATTTATGCTAAATTAAGTATAATATGAATAATTAATACAGGTCAGCAATTATT
Source organism: Aethina tumida (assembly GCF_024364675.1). Taxonomy (NCBI): domain Eukaryota; kingdom Metazoa; phylum Arthropoda; class Insecta; order Coleoptera; family Nitidulidae; genus Aethina; species Aethina tumida. Next base: position 11,499,687 of record NC_065437.1, on the reverse strand, counting down.
ATTAATTAAATATAATAGAGAAAATAATTGTTATACGAAATAAATAAAATTATAATTATTTATGTAGATTAGGCGTCGATAATCGTTGGTTAAATTTTATATTAAATTGTGATTTCAATTACATTCGCGGCTAAGAAGTTGAAGAGTTCACTGTCTGCATAATAACTACTTGGTTGGAGTTACTGTTCAAGTTTATTTCCAATCTGGGACTCGTCTAACACCTGATTCAAATTGGATTCTCCGCAATGTCTATATTGTCATAATCGAGATCTACAGAAACGCCATAGATGTTAATTACAGATCTGACTTGTAGTAATTCCCTACATAATTAAACCGAACACACCAATTCAATCATAAATACATCCTCCGATGAATTCGACAAACTTAATTCTATGTTAATGAAGAGGATCTGTGCATTTTTTGCGTGTAAAACACCGTTCGAATTGTACTTAGGCTTAGAGAATGGATGGCGAATCTGGTCGAACCCTCGTTGTTCCACAATCAATCAGGCATTATAAAGACGTCAAAGTCGAAACTCCACGAACGGATTTTAATGTTACCTGGAAATTAATTTTCGAATATCAGCCGGCTGGAGTAACAGCCGCATCCCTTAACTTTCCGGTCCATCATCATCAAAAAAGTTTTCCATCCATCGGAAACATTTCACGGAAATTTAATTAGATTTGCACGTCATAAAATAATTATTTATAAATTTTTTTGTTTTGGAATATCGATGGAATCTAACTTTTCGTTGACTGTGGGAAATCCAACGTTGCATGTGATAATTCAGGCCAAAGAGGAAATTAAATATCTGGAGAGCACTACGTTACAATCAACAGCACTGTGGTGAATTCGTTAGTTCTTAACACGCATAGTTAAAAACGGAACTTTGTTTGAGCATTTTATAATTTACTATATAAATAACCTTCAAGGAGAATTAGAACTTCTCCCATTTCCATTAGTTAGTTGGATTGGATCTGAATACATTTAGGAGATAAATAATACACTGATTTTTTTTATAATCAGTGGGTATGATGTAACGGATAAATGAAAGAAATATGGGAAGGGTACGCCGGAATGATTTGATCGAGGATGATAAATTTCCCAAATGCTGTGTTTAAGTTTCATGTTGATTATAGAATGAATATTTACTGAACACGCAACCATTTTATGAAATAGAATATTTTGTTTATTACATGCATGTGTCAGTTTTTTTGCACTAAACTAGATAAGAGTTAAACTTAAACATAACACTAACATAACAACATTAAATCTAATATATAAGGTACCAGTGGACAATAAAATCTCTCGGTTTAATCAATTAATTTTAATGATAATCTTAAATCAAAATATTATAGAAAATGAAGGAAAAATGGTAGGTTCTAAATTAATAAAAAACAAAATTAAGTTAGATTAGGTTAGTTTTATAAACCTTGCCAGTAGGCCTTATTTCTCTATAGTAGGATAGGAGGTTTTAGTATAGGTATTAGGACAATCAAAGTCATCAGGATCTTCTTCTGTCAGAACAACTCTTCCTTCATGATACTGTAATGGTACCAACCGGGGTATCATTAAAATTTACGTAAAAGTACGAAGAAATGGCCACGTGATCAACTAGAAAAATTAGAAACCCTTTTTGTGTATTATAAGAAAATATTTACGAAATTGTAGTAATCCCACTCTGAATGCGTAGAACTGTATAGTCAAGGAATACCACAAATAAAAAACAAGTGAAATTAACAAATATGATTTATTTACGTCTTTGGTATTATCAAATCCGTATTCGTTCAAAATATATGCAACTTGACATCAAAAGAAAGGTCTTTTAATCAGTTGTCGATAACAACACAAATAAAACATATACATATACATATATAACAATTCACTTGGAGTTATGTCCACGTCTCATGAACAATATAAATAAGTACATAAATAAATACTTCAATAATTAAAATAAAAACAACACTCAATAAATGGATAATGACATAAGAAACAATATAATTCTGAGCAATAATTATCACACAATAATTTAAAATTAATGAAAACAATTATGTCGTAATATCATAAATAAATTTGTAAAAATATTAGAAAGTACTGCTCTCACTTAGGTATCCAGAAATCTATACATGAGGAAAACTGGAAAGGAAAATAAACAAGAATAATAATAAAATGATTGAAAAGATTATGATATGATGAAACGTGGCGGACAAATTTAATAAAGACACGCAAATTATATTACCATAGATATGAAATAACAAAAACTCGACATATAAACAAATACAGATATTATTACTATGAGATAATTTTTAAACAAGAAATATAATAAATATAAATTTTCATACCCAAATTTTATTACTTTTCTCGGCGTTTTATCGGTTCAAAAGGTTCGTACTACCCCTTCATAGAAAACCTTCTTAGTACACTTTCCTATTACCAACTTGAACAAAAGTGTGAAACAAGGACAACAAAGAAGAGTAATATTACATTAATTAACTCGAATCCCTAAACAATATCCAATAAAAATCAATTAAATTTTATATACCGTTTAGAAAGCCTTTGATTCGATTGAATTTAGAGAGATATCTTGCATGACAGAGACAGTAAAAGTTTGTTGTTTGGAGTAAATTTAGTAGTATTAATATTAATAGATACCTAACTAAACCCACTAATAAACAATTATTTTGCTATATTGTTTTTGTCAAACAAAATTTCTAAAGTTGCTCTACATATGAGCGATAGTGTATATATAATAACTAGCTGTACTCGCGACTTCGTCCGATAGCGTGTTGAATTCGATCGTTTTCTAGACGGTGATCTCGAGATTCCAAAGATTCTTGAGCTCTTATTGTAATCGTTGATTCCTCTCAGAACTACTCTCATTCTATCTAGGCATGAATATCCGTAATCTACAATTTGTAAGACGACTTTCCCTATTTTGTTCAGATTCATTTTCACGTCGCAATCTTTGGCTTTTGGCCCTTCTCATGTTTTTATAGACATTTGACTTTCTTTTAGGCATAACTAAATATTAGAAAAAACAACTATCTACGTTACTAACTAAATATAATAACCTATAAATAATTTATCAATTTCAATGTAAATCTGAATATTGAACACAAATGTACTTAATTTATAATTATGTATGATTATTACTAAAAGGTGAAAAAGGAAAGCAGTAAAAATGTAACAAAATATTTTGAATTAAGATAAGATAAGATAAGAAGAACGGATCGGTGGAATTATAAAAGATACCTATCAATAATATCAAACTATCAATCAATCGTTGGTGGGAGGCGCCCGACGTGATGGCTCAGTGGTGGTATGTGCATGAGCTGCGCGTGGTACTGGACAGTACTTGGATATTGCAACATTACCTTATTATTCTAAAATAAAAGTAGCCTAAGTTACTCCTTGTTATATCAGTTATCTGCCAATAAAAGTCCCGTCAAAATCGGTCCAGCCATTTCAGAGATTAGCCGGTACAAACAGATAGACAGAGAGACAAAAATTGTAAAAAATGTTATTTTGGTGTATGTACCGTATTTATATTTATATACATGTAATGAAAAATGGTTTATTAAATATTACAAACAGACACTCCAATTTTATTTATATGTATAGATAATAATAATAATATTTATAGTTTTTTAATACAATACTTATTTGAATATCTCTGTTGGTCATATTCATATCTTGCACCAGACATCACAGGTAACAGGAATTTAAATTCAAAATCCTGACCACTACAAAGTTATTAGAATCTTTCTCTGCCAGAACAATTCCCCTTTAGTCATATTTTTGCTGTATTAACACTTATAGTAGGACAACAGGTCTAGGGTTTAGGTCATTCTTTTGACAGAACAACTCCTGTTTCATGGTACTATTTCCCACATTTAAAACTTTTTACATTATAGTAGGATAACAGGACTACGGTTTTAGCATAACCATCAAGACATTTAAAGTCATCTTCCTCTGATTTTATTTTATTTCTCTGCATTTTCTGTATAATTCCTTTATGTAATGTTGACACTAATACACTTAAAAACAAAAGTTAAAAAATGGCGTGGTAATAAAAGTAATTAATACCGGTGGTCATCCGTTTCTATAACAAAAACAAAGGGTAATAAATATTTGGGACACGATATGCTTTTTAAATATTGCGCATCATAAAAGCGTTCATTAATGGACAAATAGACGACGAATTTACATAGTTACATGCAATAATAAAAAAAATACTAACGACTGATTAAGGTTGATTTTTATTATTTGTGTCGAACGTCTGCCTCACACAAAGTCTCAAAGAAATTGGCGACAAAGAATAGAATAACGGGCGTCCACAAACGCGTACTAACATGTTTATGTTTCAGGCGTTTGTGGGTGTAATTTTAAGTGTTTCCATTTCAAAAACAATTTTCTTTCGGTTACCCGCAGGTACTTTAGACGTTTCTTTAAAAATACACCCACAAATGAACACACGAATACGAGAATAAAAATGTAACGACGATATGTGCATCGCACACTCCTTAACAATGTGCAGATTTCCGAAGTCTTTTCAGCGAAACGGACACGTGTATGCAGAATTTCATATTCGGTAGCTATTTTAATAATACCGACGTTCGTATGTTCCGTGTTCGTTCGGAGGTAAATTTTGATATTGCGCCCGGTGGATTGTTGAAAAGGGTCAACTCGGCAATGACGTGAAATTGATCTATTCGAAATGCTGTCGTTTTATTTAATATGCGACTATGATATACTGTCGCCCATTGTGATGGGTGGTCCCTTAGAAACATAAAGCATTTACGAACGAGAACACATTAATTGGGTTTCAGGCAAAAAAGGTCGTGGTATTGAAATACAACTAAGGTTGTGGTATAAATGTGATTAAAGGGGCACATTTTGGGGTTTAATAACTAATTAAAATGTATAATTTCATTGTTACATTTAGAAATGTATTAATGTACGAAATAATTATAACTATATTCATTAAAGCGTTATTTTCGGATTAAAACCATCCACGCATTAAATTCTCTTTTGTTTATAAATTCAACAAATTAGAATAATGGGGTATTAAGTTCACTTATTTTCTCTTGTTTCAATTAAATATTATTATTAATGAAACAATAATTTAAGTGAAACTCGACAGTGGTTAAATTACTTTACACGTATAAACAATGATCGGGAATGTAATAAATGAAACAGTATGGTTCACGTCTTGAGACTGGCTTAATTTAATAAGATCATAAACTCAGTTCCTTGAACGTGTAAGCAATAAAAGCGGAACTATATTATTGTATGATATGTTGTGAATGCTAAATAAAACGCTGTAGACATGCCGGTAGTGTCAGTAGGAATTCCAATAAAGGTCTTATTATTGAACACATCTTACGTGCGAAACTTTGTTCGCACGTAAGGTTGATTAACACCAATTTATGATCGGTTTTCGGAAATATGGAGAACTTACCAAATTGAGTAAAAGTTCGCCAAAAGTTCTTCATCGTATGTTTACCAATTTGTTTGGAATAATTTGAATTAACTAGAATTTCAATAAGTCCATATCTTTAGTTATTATAATAATAAAAACTTTTAAAACTTTTAACTACACAAATCACGAAGCAAAGTTGATTTTCCCTAAGTTCATATTTTTTATATATAATAAGAATAAAACTTTTTAAAAATTTAATGAATCATTTTAATGATTTTATTGAATTTATTCAAATATTTTTAATCATAAAGGCAAAAATTGGATAAAATTTAAACTACACGATTAATAATAAAAACTTTTAAAACTTTTAACTATAAATTACAAAGTAAAGTAGAATTTCCAGAAATTTATATTTTTATTATGACGATAAAACTTATTAAAAAATTATAATGAACGATTTTAATAATTTTATTGAATTAAATCAAACAAGGCAAAAAATTGTTCAAACAAATTAACTAGATAAATCCAGCAAAGTAGAATTTTCAAATATTCATCTTTCTTTTTCATCTATTAGAACCATTTTAATAAATTTATTAAATTTATTAAAACATTTTTGATCATTAAGACAAAAGTGTACAAACCATTTTGGGTAATATGCACAAATAAACAAACGTTTAATTTCCAGAAATTCATGTTTTTTATGTTAGGTTATTATTTTAAAAATACTAATATTGAACCAAATCAAACATGATCCTAAAGGCAAAAAATTATTCAAACACTTTTGCCTGAAACTTAATTAGACAAATACAAGAAAAGTAGAATTTCCACAAGTTTATATTTTTGAGGTAGCATTAAAATAAAGCTTATTAAAAAACTTACCATAATATACCATTTTAATAATTTCATTAAATTAAAGAAAACTTTTCTAAACTTTTCTTTAGTTTAAAAAAGTTTGTGTTTAAAATGTGTTTAAACCATTGTGGGCAAAATTTTAACTACACAAATAAAGCAAAGTAAAATTCCATGTTTTTTAGGAATTATAAAAATAATAATATTGAACAAAATCAAATATTTTTGTTCCTAAAGGTAAAAAATTCTTCAAACAATTTTATTTAAAATTTGAACTACACAAATACAAGAAAAGTAGAATTGCAACAAGTTTATATTTTTTGAGTTATTATTAAAATAAAACCTGTTACTTAATAAAAACAATTTTGCCTAAAATTTTAACTACACAAATATAAGAAAAATAAAAATTCCACAATTTATATTTTTTGAGGTATTATCAAATTAAATCCTATAATAAATGTTAATGAAACACTTTAATAATTATATTGAATTAAAAAAAAACTTTTTGATCTTAAAAACACATTCTTCACATTCTTTAAACAATTTTGGGCAAATACAAGAAAAGTAGATTTCCAAAATTTTATACATATTTTAGGTGTTAAATCCTGTTAAAAAATAAATGAACTCTTTTAACAATTTTATTAAATTGAATCAAACATTTTTCATCATGAAGGCCACACAAATCAAGTAAAGTAGAATTTCCAGAAATTTATGTTTTTTTTTATAAAAATAAAATCAATTCTAATGAACCATTTTAATAATTTTATTGAATTTGGGTAAAAATTTTACTACACAAAGACGAATAGAGCAGAAGTTCATACTTTTCTATGTACTACAAAAATAAAATTTATTAAAAAATTTAATGAACCATTTTAATACTTATTTGAATTAAATTAATCATTTTTGATCCTACCTAACCTACCATTTTTTTTAATATATTAGATTTGTTCAACCTTCAAACTTAAAATTAAAAAATAATGATGAGATATATTAATCAATTTTATATTTTTTATTTTAATAATTTTGAATAGAACTATAATTTAATTTAAAAAATAATTTATTTTCATATATATCATTCTGAGCATATCAATTTAAATCCCAAAATTTCGACATAAATCTAATAGTATGTGTACCATTCTGGATAGATTATAAATTTCACAAGATCTAGTAGACCAAAATGTACACCACAAGGGGTGGCAGTAAAGATTTATTGCACAATTCTAACCATAAAATAAATTTTCGTTCCTGATTTTACCCATAATAATCAGTAAATCTTTCAGATAGATTCAATTAATCGTTTAAGAATGTGTGCACTAAATTTAAAATTAGAACTTAAATAAATGTTAAAAATAATTTGAGCTAAATTTAAACTGCATTATGTATATGTATGCACATAGAATATTTCAATATTCTTCAGCATCATCTTTCTAATGAAAAATGTAAATTGAAATTTAAAAATTCACAGCAATTCCAGCGATGTAGGAATCTACCGAATACAAATCTTAAGATGCATAGAATTCGAGTGCAAACCTTCCTTGACAGCGAAGATTAATGCTCCGCATTAAGGGATAACAAATTAAATGTCAGTCTGTGATTTCATACCGAGTAGTGGGTAAATATTTCCAGCCTCTTCTCTTTATAGGGAACAATTAATTAATTTATTTAAAACAAACAAGAGATACGAACCGGTTATTCGTAATTAGTAATTAAATTATTGGAATTACGTGCTATCCATATCGTAATAATAGCTATTATATTCTAGGATGTGCAGAGTGGAACACTCAGGTGGAATCAATACATTGCATTAATTATGAAATTATTTGAAATGAGTTCCTGCAGTGACGAATACCAAAACCATCATCTGTGACGTTCCATTTAAAAATATGGGGGCTATAACTACCATTCAAAGAGGATTACATTTTTCCCTTGGAAAATGCCAGTTATTAATGTAAAAATGACTTGTGGCGAGATTTTTTATAATTCTGTCCTTTACATGTAAATAACGTAACAAATTCCGGACTTTTTGAACGCCAACTTTGTCGTTTATTACCAAAACGATAGTTTCACATTATTATGTTTGGCGTGTGATGGAACTTCTGCAACGGGATATCTTATTTAGCGGCACCGGCAGCGGACATAAACAGATTACTTCCCGGTCACAAAAACAACTTTTCCCAACGTGTAACAAGCTCCGAGACGTTGCGGTGCGCGGCGGTCCTGCCTTATTACATTTGCCGCTCCACCTCGTTCCCAAATCGTTTTATCTCATCAAAATAAGTTACGAATTTTTGTTGTCACATAATTTCTGATTTACGACGGAAGTTTAAGATTTGTCCGACTATTATCAAATTTCTATCAGGGTTTAACCACCAGAGAATATCACCTTTGGTGTAAAGAAGTGCTACTTGTTGATTCCCTCCTGGGTAAGTTAATGTTTGAGGTATTTTTACTCGTAAAGTGAAAAATGAGCTTATGCACACTTGATGTGGAGTACTAGCCAGAAGGGCGGACCCACTACTAGAACCCTCACAGTTGTACCTTACAATGGTACTACTGGTGTTGTGTGGCAGGAGGAGCTTACTTATGAGACTACTCCTGAATTTGAGTAATCATATTCAGGAAATATTAATATGAAGAAGGATATGAAGAAATAGTAAAAATGAAGTGTAAAGGCTTCTAAAAGATTCTAAAAAATGGTACCTGAACAAGTAATTTTTCAAGGACAATTACTGCTTTCTTCCATATAGTTTAGTCTTTAAACTCCTCGTCAGTTTTCCCTGAGAATTTTAATAAAGAAGTTCATTTCATGTAGCTTTAACAGCAACTTATTTATACTCAAGATATTAACCCTATTGAACAATAGAACTTTCCATGGATAATTTCTGCTTTCTTCCATAAAGCTTCTCGGCAATGTTTCTAAAGAATTTTAATAAAGAAGTTTATCTCATGTAGTTTTCACAATGAACTTATTACTGTAAAGCCTCACCCTATTAAACAATATGACCTTCCATAAAGCTTTATTCTTTAAACTTCATATAGCTTTAACAGAAACTTGTTTATACTCAAGTTTTTAACCCTTGTGAGCTTTTACTACAAAGCCTCACCTTATTGAACAATAAGATTTTTCATGGACAATTTCTGCTTTCTTCCATAAAGCTTTAATCTTTAAACTTCTCGGCAGTGTTTCTTAAGAATTTTATGTAGCATTAATGGCAACTTACTTATTTTCAAAATATTAATTAACCTTTGTCAGGTTTAATATTTAAACTCCTCGTCAATTTCCATAATAATTTAATAGAAGAGTCCATTTTATGTAGTATTAACGACAACTTACTTATTTTCAAGATATTAATATTAACCTTTATGAGTTTTTGCCACATGGCTTCACCCTGTTTAAGGGCAAATTCTACTCTCTTCTTTATTTTCAAGATATTAATCTTTGTGAGCTTTTACTGCAACACTCCATCTTGTTGAACAATAAGAATTTTCAAGGAGAATATCCACTTCATTCTTTAAAGGTTAAATATTTAAGAGTTTTAAAAAAGATGTTTATTTCATGTAGCCTTAGTAAATCTTATTTATTTTCAAGGTGTTAATTTGTATGAACATTTGCTACAAAGCTTCACAATGTTGAACAATTGGATTTTGCAAGTTATGCAATAGATCTTTTCAAGGGCGACAATTTCTGCTTTCTTACTTAAATTAACCTTAAATATTTTTCTAAATCTGCTGCTGAACTACAATGTCTATGTAAATTTCATAACTTTACAAAAGAGAATGATTTTATTATATTTAAATGGAGTTAAAATTGCTTCCTAACCATCAGGGAGGTTCACATGCTTATTCTTGTAAAATCTTTACAGAGAAAATACTTAAATTCCTGACTCTAAAATAGTTTTCAGTAGTAATTCCAACGTTTCGTCAATTACCGACCGAGTCGGGCTTAACGGAATGCACATTTCAGCTGAATCCCACAATCCTCTTTTTCCTACGAATCGACCCGCAATCTATTTATTTCACTTGCATTATTGAGTGCGGTCCCTTCAGGATTCACTGTTACAATTACTAGCGGTTCAATTGGGTCGGCCGCAGTCCGACTCCCGATCCCTCCAAGTTAAAATAATTACAGTCGACTTGGATGTGCAACCGAACGCACGGTTTCGGCTAAGGCAAACGGCCACGTCCGGTCGGACGGTGGGCTTCCGCCTCGATTAATTCGGGGAATCCGACGGAAAAACCGAACTCGTGCGTCCGGACGTAATTCGCTAGTCCTGGAACTATCCCTCAATTAGTCGCGATGGGCGAATTTGCATTGTGGCACGACAATATTTTAGATTGGTCTGACGTATTGGAACACTGGTAGAATTGTAATTCGCGTCTGTAAATTGAATTAGTAAGATTAGTTTAGTTTATCCAATGGTTCAATGATTGGATTTTGAAGGTTGTTTTTTGTACACTTTTTGTGCTGATACATTTCAGTATTCATTTCACTTATTTTGCCTTTAAAAGATTCATTCAAATACCAACGGCAATCCCTACGTTAGGATCCTTCAAAATTCAGTTTTCCGAATTTCTGAATTCAGTATCGACTTGATGGTGATAAATATCAGAATCCTAATCCTGAAAGTTACATTTTGGACAAAACATGTAATGAAGGATAAAGCTCGACTACATACAGTCCAGATTCCAATAGAATATACCTGAAACATTTTTAGGACACGTTTAAGGGACCATCTTAGTCGTCGGATTTTACAGAAGATGTGAGGCTGTCATAATAATAAATAATTGATTATTTGACTTCATTTTGGGAGGATTAATTTGGAGTAGTTCAGTCTGTCCTCCATAAAGTTTGACAAATTTTCAGCATCAATTAAAGGAGGGATGAAATGAGGTACTTAAGAATCAACAATAAGACTACCCAAAATGTGTGGATCTTCATGGAAGTCAAATTCATTATTAGTTTGAATATTCAATATTTATTACTACATTTTTAGTCATTTACTATTCCCTCAAACTGGACACAAAAAATCAATAAAATCTGACCTCTGGATCTAAGTGAGTATACATAATTTTTAATTAATCTACTGATATAATCTACTCGTATGACTAAAGTGTACTTCTCTACTATTATTTTTATTTTACATTAAAATGTTACATGTTTCCCCCTTAATGGGTCATTAGGGGCCACCAACTATGGACAAAGTTTGAACGCCCAAAATAAATTAATTTATTTTGTGACTCCAATCTAAAGTTCGTGCCTTACTTCGTCAGTGTTATTTATTTACCTTAAATATATATAAATATATGTCAGGAATATTAATGTGCATATTTCTATTAAAGAAAGAATCAAATTCAAAGTAGTTCGCTTGAGTTTAAATTGTAATTAAAAATTAAACGAAGTTTCCGAAAGATTAATTTGACTTGCAATTAGTGCTCCCCTATGAACTTTTCTTAGTTCTTGCATCAGACTAATTCATAATCGTAAAATCGCGAACTGACATTTAATCTTAGCAGTATCAGGGTAAATAAATCTTTCGCTTGTCAGGGTGGAGTTGATGCCACGATTGAATGCATTTTAGAGGCTGGTAATCTTGATTGCTGTCTGAACACGGGTTTAATTCTGAATGTAAGTCACTGAAAAACAATACCTGCACCTAAATGAACACGAAATTCATCAACTGTCAGTTATTAACTGCAATAACGAAACCGGGTTTTGGATATTGTCTATTTTAATGAAATTAGTTGCGATTTAGTTGGGACTTCAAACAGGTAAATGTTATGTGCGATTTGATTGAACAGCATCGAATTAAATAAGCTTTGACCTTTCCCCGACTGATTTCATTGAAAAAAATCGTTTAAATTAATGTTCTCCCATTTGTCCACGTTCAATTCCAGTCTGTTTGAATAACGTTATTCCGGTCAAATGTGAAAAAATTCGAGAATCAATTTCAATCATGAATTTCCCCGTTCAATAGGATTATGTTTATGTGTAATACTTTTTAAAACCGGGTAAACGTGGGGGGTCGAAATACGACACTAATTAGTTTCATTTAACATACGTTTTCAGCCTTCAATTAACATGGCTTAAATTGTCGGCTAATGAGAGCAGTAATTGCTATTAGTTGATGGAATGTTTCGCATGAAATTTTAATCTTCCGCAATACCTACATTCAGTAAAAAATTAAAATATGTATAACATTGATTTTGTATAAAAATGAAACGGTTTTAAAATTTGCTTTTCATTAAATTGTTGATGCCACGCTGTCAAATGGTGGAGCACAATATAATTAAATTCGATAACGTAAACAGTTTGTTAACGAATTACAATATTATCGGTTTACATAAAGAATGCAGTTACCTGTTTATACGGTCACATTGTTACATCACCGTGAAATGAATTATGTAAATTTAAGCTTTTAATAAACTCCTCGTTTTTAAGTATCTCTCTCGGTCATCTAGACGGAGCTCGATTTAATTTATGACGTAAATAAAGGCTTTTACGGAAATGTCTTATAAATGAACTGATTATTTTTCTAATATTGTGTGCATTAACTGATTTAACGAAATTTTTTTATGTAATTTATTTGATAAAATAAGTAAAAAATCAATGTGGTAAATTGGCAGTAAATCAATGGCATCTTATTGCAACAAATATATTGTCAAAATAAATTTAAACAAAAAATGTAATATCCTCTAAATTAGAAGCTAGTGATTTCGAGTAAATTTATCTTTCTTTGAATATGGTTCGATATATGTTCAACTGGATTACAGTCTGGTGAACACGGGGGCCACTATAGTTTCACATGGCAATTAAAACGAAATTTGGCTCAAATTCTTAAGCGTTCACAACATTTCCAAATATGGCTATGTGAGTGAAACAAAGATTATCTAGGCTCATCTGTAACCAAAAAATTTTGCTATTCGACTGCAATCTATACGTAAGTGATGCTCTGCTGGCAACCCGATTTAACGGAGGATATCGAAAACGTTTTCTAGTTCTAAGACCAGCATCATGCAATCTTATTCTGATGGTAGATAAGCTTACAGTAATGCCAATACATTGCCATGATTCAAAATTGGAATTATAACGTAAAAATCTTCCTTTCTTTAGGAGAAAGTCTTATTTGAGACATTTTACGATTATAAACAACAGATAAATTAAGAATGAAATGAATGAAATATGTTAAAATTAACAAAATGCCTTTTTTGGAAATAAAAATTTTACAAGAAATAGAATGTTGTTTATTTTTATATCTATTAATTGTATGAAAAGTAAAACAAATCTAAAATATTGATCGTAAAGAGCTGAAAATATTCAATACTTCATCTTACTAGTCAAAATAAAACACATTGAAAACATTTTTAAATTCATTTTGTCTATACTCCATTCGAACAATAGAGTAGCATAAACAAATGTCAGTGATAAGCACGTAACCGCAGGCGATGCATAACAGTATCATGCCCATGATTATTTATTTATTATTATAATTATTTAAAAAAAGTACATTTTATTAATATTTGTCTAAGAATTTTATAGGAATATTTGTAGTTTTAAATACAACAATCACGTGCATGTATAGTCTATTATCTAATGATTATTGTTTACTTCACTCGGTACTTTATGTGAATACACTATAGGATATTCAGATTGTCTACTTCAAAACATGGGCAATGTAGTTGTATATAAGAAAAAATACTCATTTGGTATTAATTTTATTTAATATAAAATGTTTTCAAGGGTTACGAACTGAAGAGAAAATTTAGTTTAAATGTAGAGAATAAATTAATTGTTTATGTAACTGATTCAATAAAATGAGTAAAAACCAATGTGGCAGTAACATTTGATGAAATTATTTAATTTTGCTACGTCAGATACAGTATCGTGCCCGTATATATTATTTTAATTTGTTATTATGATTAATTTAAAACTACGGTAAATAATTCCAATTATAATATTCATTTTTGTCCAAAAGTATATTTTATTAATATTTGTCTAAAAATATTATTTGGACATTTGTAGTTTTAAATACGACTCTTTCGACAATCTCGTGCATGTATAGTCTATTGTCTAATAATTACTTCACTCCATACCTTATGTGAATACACTATAGAAAATTCAATTTATCTACTTCAAAACAAGGGTAGTGTATTTGTATTTCAGAAAAAATACTTTTCTGATATTGCTTTTATTCTATATAAAATGTTTTCACGAGTTTCCTTTAATAGGCCATCAAGATTTACGAACTAAGGACAAACTTTGCTTTAAATTTAGAGAATAAATTATTGTATATGTAAATTCAAATTATCTATTTCAAAATACGGGCAGTGTATTTGTATATTAGAAAAAAAATTCTTCTCTAATATTATTTTTACTTAATAAAAATTCACGATTTTGTCTTATTAGGCCATTAATAGTTACGAACTAAGGACAAACATTAAATTTAAAGTTTAAATGTATAGAATAAATTAATTTTTCATGTAACTGATTTAATAAAATGAGTAAAAAACAATTTTGTAGTAACATTTGATGAAATTATTTAATTTTATTTTATCAGTTATATATTAGTAAAATAATTTAATTGAAACAATACATCTGAAGTACTTGTTTTCAATAAACGGAATAGTTTTGTATGAATTCAAAACCACAATAAAATAAATTAAATTTTTTAGCTTAATTAAATAAAATTCTCGTTACAAGTTAAATTCATGTTTTATTTTAAAGCATTTATCCCAAATTCCAATTTTATAAACGTTAAAACTTTAACCTTTCATTGAACATCAATTAATAATTAAATTGAATAACGTTTCAACAGTGACGCATTGTTCAGATACAGATCATTCTGTGCACGTCAAAGGGTTGGAGGAAAGTAAACATCGGGGCTCACATGAATAATTATACTGTATAAGATACAGTCGAAGTGTTTAATTATCAATAGTTTGGAATAAACCGAGAAACTTCACAGGCAATGGCAACGGGGAAGTTGGTTTTGCAGTTTCGTGTCATGAAACAATCCACCGTCGCGCAACAATTACCATAAATTTACATGCAGCACCAAATTTATGCAATTGATATCACCCCGAAACTTACATACAGTGTAGAAATTGACGGAAACGTTCCGATGCAAATTTCGCAAATCGCTAAAGTCATAATTCAGATTTTATACGGCGATGAATAAACAGTTTACAAATAAGACCGCAATTGTTCCGGCGTCCGGGTTTCAAAATCGGTAAGTTAAATAGAATTTCGGGAGACTCCTTCCGATGTGGACGTTCGACACAATAGCCTAAATCTCTTTCTGATACAACAAAACAACATTAGTGCCGGGCACCATCTCCCGAACGAGTGAATATTTCAAGGTCCCAAAGTTTATCTATCCGGTTACAAAAGCACACACCACTCCGTCCGGTAATTACGGCACGTGACACACAAGATTTTCAACATGTTTACCTCCGCGGCTGTGGTTGGGGGGGTGTAGCAAACACAATGTAGAAACACGGTACGGTAAACAAGGGCCGTTAATATTTGCAGGCAATTTCGTAGGCGTGACATTTTTTCCATTCGATTTATCGATTCACCATCGGTGAGGCTAATTTTTCGCGCTTAATTCAACAAATACACTACAAAGAATGGGGGGAAAAATTGATAATGCCCCACGGCACTCTTCTAACACTTTTATTATGCCGCCTACGTTTCTGAAATTAAAAAGTTTGCGTCAACGCCTTTAAATTCCTCTCATAATATTTGACGTTCGTTTCAAAATTTAAATTAATTTAAGTAATTTTATATCTCGGAAATTTTCTTCGGCCGATCTTTTTCTTATTTTTTATTTTTTATTCATGACGTCCGACGCTAGGCGAGGAAATGGAAAACCGGGCGAGGGTATTGTGTTTTATTGAACCCGTACTTTGGTTTTATTGAAACCGTTCGGCGTCGAAATCAACGTTCAATTTGTTTTTGTGGCCGCCTTTTCTATTTCGTAGATTATTTTAGCAAAAGAATGAGATATCAGGCACTAAATTGAAACTAAGTTAAAGGAAGGCAATAATTTTATTGTAAACAAAGTAGACTCGATTTGTATTCTACTTTCAAGTAAAGGTTATAATTTTAGGTTTTATTGAAACCCCACATTTGTTTTTGTGATCACCTCTTTTGTTCTGTAGATTGTTTTGGCCAATCAAAGACTATATTTACAATAAAGGACTCAACTTCATGAAGAATTATAGCACATAAAAATTAAGAAAACAAATGCTACGCTGTTTTCAGAGAAGGTGAAGAAGATAAATGTTGGAACAAATTTGTTTTATTCATCCAAATTTAAAGGCCATAGTTTTAGAATTGGCTCTGTTGGAACTTTATAGTGCTGAAGTCATCCTCCAATTTGTTTTTGTAACCATCTTTTCTATTTTGTATATTATTTTATCGAACATTGAGGTATCTGACACTATAATGAAAATAAATTAATGAAAGACAATATATTTACTGTAAAGGATCAAATTTATGAAGTATATAAAAATTAGGAAAATTAATTCTACATAGTTTTCAGAGAAGGACAAGTACTGGACCAGATTTGTTTCACCTCATCCAAATTCAAAGGCCATTTTAGAATTGGCTGTACTGAAACTTTACTGTGCTGAAGTCAACCTTCAATTTGTTTCTGTGACTATCTTTTCTATTTTGTAAATAGTTTCATCAAACTTTGGGGTATCTGACACTATATTGAAAATAAATTAATGAAAGGCAATGTACTTACTGTAAAGGATGAAATTCATGAAGGATATAAAAATTAGAAAAATTAATGCTACACAGTTTTCAGAGAAGGACAAGTACTGGATCAGGTTTGTTCTAGCTCACCCAAATTCAAAGGCCATAATTTTAGAATTGGATGTATTGGAATTTTACTGTGCTGAAGTCAACCTTCAATTTGTTTTTGTGACTACTTTTTCTATTTTGTAAATAGTTTCATCAAACATTGGGGTATCTGACACTATATTGAAAATAAATTAATGAAAGGCAATATATTTACTGTAAAGGATCAAATTTATGAAGTATATAAAAATTAGGAAAATTAATTCTACATAGTTTTCAGAGAAGGACAAGTACTGGACCAGATTTGGTCTAGCTCATCCAAATTCAAAGGTCATTTTAGAATTGGCTGTATTGAAACTTTACTGTGCTGAAGTCAACCTTCAATTTGTTTCTGTGATTATCTTTTCTATTTTGTAAAAAGTTTCATCAAACTTTGGGGTTTCTGACACTATATTGGAAATAAATTAATGAAAGGCAATATAGGATCAAATTCATGAAGGAAAATTAATTCTACACAGTTTTCAGAGAGGGACAAGTACTGGATCAGATTTGTTCTAGCTCATCCAAATTCAAAGGCCATAATTTTAGAATTGGCTGTATTGGAACTTTACTGTGCTGAAGTCAACCTTAAATTTGTTTCCGTGACTATCTTTTCTATTTTATAAATAGTTTCAGCAAACATTGAGGTATCTGACACTATATTGAAAATAAATTAAAGAAAGGCAATATATTTATTGTAAAGGATCGAACTCATGAATTTTCTGTAAAAGGTCATCTTCATGTTTAGTAGTTTAGAAGTATAAAGACAGGGTCAGATTCATTGTAAGTCTAAACTAACTAAATATCCCCATGAATAACTGATATAACTATAAATTACAGAAACGAGTTCCACACAATTTTCCATGATTTCCACCAAAGCGCAAACACTGCACCTGATTTGTTTTAACTCGTACAAAATAAAACGGCCATAATTTTAGGATAGCTAATTGGTAGAAGGCGATAGAAGAAACCGACTTCAATACGAAAATACCGAAATTGCCGGTGTTCTTGGACCGTAATTGCAATCAAGTTCCTTCGTACGTGATACGACTCCGGATCGAGCCAGCGACGAACCGACGTAATCTCTGCTCCCGTGAAATATGGTATTGTTCGTGACCCAGAAGGTTCATATATCCATCTAGTGCAATTAAATATTGCGGTTCGTCTTCTTTTATTCATACGTTGTGTTTTACTTTTGTTTGTTTTTGTACTGGAAACACCGAGTCATCCGCAGGATTTACGGTTATGGCACAGTTAATGGCATATTCATCAAACATTTATATAAATATACAGAAAGAATCAGTTTAGAAACATTATTATTCTTACCAATGTAAATTTCATCGTTGTTTTATTTGTTTTTATTAGCATTTATAATTTAATAGCTTTATTTTATTATACATTTTGAAAGAAGTTGAAGAAATCTAATTAACACTACTAAAGGCAGAAATGAATGAACCAACAGTTTTAAATAATTAAGCAATTAATATTAAGAAAATTTAAATTAAACGTTGGCCAACAAAACTTTCTACCTATCTAAATTGCTAAACATCTTCACGTGTCTAAACTGATAACGATGATTCACGGAAGCAGGAAGAGTGGAGTGTACTAGTAAGTTAAACAAATTTAAACTGAAAATACAGTGTTATTTGAATAAATTATCATACTCACACCTGACATAATCTAACCGAAAAAACAGAAATAACTGCTCCACCCCCAAAGTTCTAAATTAATTCCCGCATAAAGAATAACCGTTGTGCTCTAATCATTTCAATGGACAACTTCCGCAGTACGACTCACTGAAACGTGTTAAGCCTGTAAATCGTTTTGGGGAGAATTACGGTAAAATATATTTAGAAAAGTTTTTCGGACTCAAAAGTGTTTCCATGAAGGACGTATTTTAAATTGGATATATTTATTTCTTCCGGTAATTTCAACAAGTACAAGTTATTTGTGTTGGTTATTTGGGGCGAATGAAAATCAGTTGGTTTGTAACTTCTCTTTTGTAATTCCGAGGTTCTGATTACAAGAGGGAAGAGGCCGCAAAAGGAAATCTGAGAACTAAATGAACGTATTGCAATGAATAAATATTAAACGTAGTTAGGATCAATGGGTTTCAAAATTGCATTACTGAAATATTCAGTAAGGGATAAATTGTAATTTACTGGGCACAACCTCTTTAACATTACATAATCCAATTGAAAAGATTGGCTAATCCCAGAGGGGAAATTGAAAAATTCCACCAAATACATTCGATCTTCGAACATCCTCTTTAAAATGTATACACTTATGAATATTGTATAGCGATTGGTCTTCTGACATCTAAAGTCCATTATTTAATCTACAAACAACAAATATTTATCAACAAATTACAAACATTTTATTCATATCTTGTATGCTGTAGCTTGGATCATTATTAACCATTAATACGAGCTTATGTTACGGACAAATTTCCTCTTAACTCATCATCGTAACGGATTAACTTCACAGCTAATGTTTCAAGATAACAGAAACGTTCAGCAGGGACGGAGAATTAATAACAGATTTAGGGAGCACGTTAAGCAGATATTAAGTGTTATTAAATTGACAAAGACCGCCTTTGGTCATCCTTGAATGCACGATCTATGCACTATTAAACATTTATCCGACAGTCGCCGGGTATTAATGTTAATTATTTACTGAGAGTTAATAGACTACATTGGATAAAGCGAAAGCTAAGGTAGTCATCCCAATTATTACTCAGAAAGATTTATCAAACGGAATCTGTAGAACACTTTTAATAAATGGATCACAATAAATATATAAATATCAAAGGTTTTGTGTGTTTTGTTTTTTGGCTAATTAGTCTTTCGTTGTTTTCGAAATAATAATTTTAAAACATTGACTTTGAGCTTTTTGTAGGGAAGAATGGAAATAACAAAAAATTAATTTTGTTCTGTGCATTAAAATTTGATTTGTATTAGGGTGATTGTCATTAAATGTTTTCAATAATTTTTTCTTTGAAACTCAATATTTTGTTTGTAATTTGTAACAATTCTAAAATATTATGGGATGAACAACTCGTTCATTTTTACTTTTTTCTACCTTTTTAATAAGTTTATTCTGTTCATGCAAAATATACAATATTTTCATACTTTTGGAGCTTTAGTATCATTTATATGGCAAAGTTTTATTAGCAATAAGCTTCAATGTTATATAATATAAATAAATAATAACAAGATACAATAAAAACAAGAAACAAATCATGGAAAATCAAAAACAGGACATTCCTATTTAAATATGTTTCTTCTGTTAGTGATTTAAACATTTTCCCAATGATGGTGAATGCAGCAATTTTCTTTTAAAATAATTTCAACAATGTCTTATTTGTGATGTAGAACATGCAAATTCAAAAGTAGTACAAGATTACCAACTTTTTTTCATTGTGTTATTGTGAAAGTAAGTGAGTATTCATTTAGTTCTGTGATTATTCTGTGTATTGAAACTTTTAAATTGTGGTGAAAGCACAATTAATTGTTTTTTTTTTAATTAATTTCTACAATATTTTATTTGTGATTTAGAACATCATCGATATTATAACATAACATACTTGTACTGCATAGTTGTAAAGGTCTAATTTACTTTTTTATTTGTCCATTTGGATTTACAGGATATTGTACCGATGTTCAGATTTGAGAATTGAGTCACATTTTTTTAATCGGCGAATAGTGAAAACTCGAGTGCAGCGCATTCGCCATTTTTAACAATAGTTGTAAAAATGGTGGATGCGAAACAAAAAAACTTAATTAAAATATTCAAATGAATTAGGATAAGATATTTGAATACATAAAATTAATTGTCTTTTGGATGCAGTTGTAATTATACAATTTATTTGTGCATTCACCATGTTTAAACATTTATTAAACATCAAAATCATATTTTTTATAAAATTTTAAAGGTTACTTTACTGATTAATTAAAAAATTTAAATAGTACCTGTTAAAAATGAATCTAACAGTGGATAAAATAAATTCTTTTAATATAATCAACTTATTCTTAGAATTTGTTTAACGCCATTTTTAACAACAGTTCTATAAATGGTGAAAGCGAAACAAAAAACTTAATTAAAATATTCAAATGAATTAGGTTAAGATATTTGAAAACATAAAATTAATTGCCTTTTGAATGTAGTTGTAATTATACCTGTTAAAAATGAATCTAACAGTGGATAACATAAATTACTTTTAATATAATCAACTTATTCTTAGAATTTGTTTAATAGTAATTAATTATGTATTAAAACTTAGTTTGTGTTTTTCATTGTTCTGAAACTTTAATATCATTTAAACTCAAAAGAGTAAAAATTAGAAACAAAACATCCTTCTTTTTAAATAAATTTATTCTGTTCTAAATTTGCAAAAAAATACAATATTTAAATTGATTTTGACCATTCATTTAGTTCTGTGATTATTTTGTGTATTAAAACTTAGTTTAAATTATGGTTAATGCACAAGTTTTTTTTTTGTTTAAATTAATTTAATATTTTATTTGTGATTTAGAACATGCAAATTCAAAAATATTACGGGATAAACAACTTTTTGTTTTGGAGCTTTTATATCATATATAGCTTAGTTTTATAAAGAGTAAGCTTTAAAGTTTGTGAATGAAAAATGAAAAACAAAACATCCATTTTTAAATAAGTTTTTCTTTTATCTAAATTTGCAAAAAATATAATATTTAAATTGACTTTAATATCATTTATATAGTTTAATATTAGCTCGTTGTGCTCCACAAAAAAAAAATAAATTGGAAAGATCGTGTTTTATTATACTTCTCTAATATTGCAAAGTAATAAAATACTTAAGTTTTCTTTGAGTATTTTTTTAGTTCTGTTATTATCCTGTATTAAAACTTAGTTTAAATTATGGTAAAATTCACTCATTTGTATAGCTTAAACTTAAGTTTACGATAAAAAATTAAACGAATTAACCATAAATCAATAATCATTTTTTTTTTAAATTTAATTTTATAAATTTGCAAAGAAATACAATTTAAATTATCTTTGAATATTTATTTAGTTCTGTGCTTAAATATTTAAATTTTAAAGGACATACAAAAAATATACGAAAAACCTCACTATGTAAATTTGTTTAATACGGCAAAAAAAGTGATAAGTATATGCCACATTTTCTTTTCGTTTCTTCCGCGCAAATGTTTTCTTATCTGCTGGTAAATATTTGTGCGCTCCACATTTTACGACATTAAACCCTAATGACTCTGACCTAACGTGAAGATAACCGAACCCTGTTTTCATCCCGAATTAAGGACGAACGTAACATTATCATAATTATGTAATGGTCCATATAAAAATTTGTCTTCATACGTAAGTACGTATATAATTGAAGCTCTAACTAGTCCGTCGTTATCTAAGTAAACTTTCCGGATAAAGGCGGCATAATTATTGTCTAGTTTTACTTTTCTTGGAGCCGTTCCGTACTATTAGAGCCGAAGTAACGAATTACAAGCACAGCAAGTTGTCGTTGTGAATTACGTACCGCACACACTCACACTCGGTCAGCCAAAATTGAATTGTTTCAGCCCCCATTCCATATTCAGAGGTTGCCATTCACGGCACACAGATTCTAACGGAGTCTATGACTAGAATTTCTAAACGTTTTGTTTTTATTTCAGTTGCATGTACATAAAACGTGGCGGAGCGCGAAATAGAGCGAAACCGAAGTCGCATAGTTTTTTAATCAGCGTTTCGTGCCGCTGCAGGTTGCATGCAGAAGGTTGCGTTTTGCTTCGTGAATTCAAAACTGCACATTTGCGTCGGAGTTGCAAAACGACGTACTAATTAGCTGCTTCGGTTCCAACCTAGGAGGAGATTAGTTTATTCAAGCGATAGTTCTAATGAGTTAACGAATGGCTTCGAAGAATGGAAATCGCACGGGCACAAGAATAAAATCGATACTGTTGAATTGTTCACACCGACGAATGTTTATTGTTATTAAATCCGTAAATATGGAATTTATAAAAGCAATTCCGAAAGCTCCGGGCAAAAACTAACGCTTTATGGAGTCGTTGTCTTTTTATTTGTTTCATTTTATATTTTCGGGGCAATGGGAGAGATTCGAGAAACTTTTCGGGTGCAAATCTTTTAAAATGAGTTCAGTCGATTTTATGGGGTACTAAATTCCGGTGAATATAAAATTATTCTCTAGTTGCTTTAATGGAGAGGCTGAATAATTTAATTTTTGTTTCAGATTTTTTGATGATGAACCTCTGATTTGGCGTAAGTATTTTTTATCTACAAAAAATGTGAACGTAGACGGAGATAGTAAATTATGATTGGTGATATTTGACAGCACACATTTACATAGTTTACAGCCCTTCAGGACGAATAAAGAAATATTTAGACGTGCAATATGATATAAAATATTCACGTCTCAAACAATTTTCTGGTAAATTTTAGCTACTGTTCTGAATTGGTTATTCGACGCACGCACTGCAAAATTTCACTTTCCTCGTTCCTTTACGATTTATTTTAAAAATGTATGGCCAACCCCTCGGAAATTTAAGCCCCTAATAACGGTATCACTTATTTAAAAGGGCAACGGCTTGTTTCGAAATGGCAATGAAAATAATCTCCTTGTTGTAAATAAAATATTTACGTTGTCATTAAATTATCAGAAAATTTTGTTTGCGACACAATATTAAAGCGCCAACATCCTGAAAAAAAAAGAATTCCGTCCTGAAAATCCTTATCAAACAGCGAAATCTCCCCAGACAAAAAATAAATTTTAAGTAGAGCTTTAGAAGATCTACGATGCAATTTGGAAAGTTTTCCATCAAATTAAAAACCCGCACAATATCATATTCCCATTGAATTCCATAAAGCCGTGTAATACCCAATCTGGAGGACCGCAAGCCGTTCCTTCATTGTATAATATTATGACAAAATGCGAAAAGGGTAAACGTCAATTTCACAGTCAATTACGCCAACTTCGCAATAGAATAGAAAGTCGACGAATGGCGAGTAATAAAATGTGCAGTAATAAGTGAAATTGTCTGAATTCGAGTAATGGACTGCTTAATGAACAGAAAGGTTGGAACGTTTTGGATATAACAATGATGCCAGTTTTTTTTTCTAAAGCTAATCTGTGCAGAGCACCTACACCGAATATGAAAATGAATAGACCATTCGGGGACCCATTCTCTTAATCGGATCTGTGTCGAGTGTCTGGAAATGTGCAGGAATTTAATTGATTACTGCAACCGACGCTTTACTGAAATTGTTCAGTTGTTCTGTTAGTAACAATTCAGGTAACCCGGATATAATGCCCGAGGTTTCTTGTTTTTGGTTGTTACGAGTATTTCAGAACTGGATTGCCTAAACCACATTTTTAGTTTTTCAGTTTCTGAAATACTTACGAAAAATAATTTTTATAGATTTTGAATGCTCTTTTCTTTTGACAAACGTTAAGTATTTTATAAAGGTAATTTAATTATATGACAAATTGTATATTGTTAGAAAGATTAATTTTTTCTAAGATTCGAAAAACAAATTCAGTATATTTTTTGTATAGATATTCAAACAATGGTCACGATAGTCTCAGCCATTTCAATAAATAACTAAATAAATAAATGTGACAAATTATATATTTTTAGTAAAGCTTTATTTTTTCCATTTATAATATAAAAGTTCAACCTAATATGTCGAAAGTTATAAAAAATATATTTTTCTGGAAAAGTAGAGTATATTAGAGATAAAAGTTCCTGTAGAAAGTTTTTAGAGTTTGTCGAAAAACGAATAAATATTAAAATAATTTGACACAAACAAACTTATTTAGGTAATTTAATAATACGATCAATTATATATTGTTAAAAAGCTTGATTATTTCTAACATTCTGAAGACAAATTCAATATATTTTTTGTATAGATATTCAGTTGTCAGTTAGCGTTAATCTTTACAGTAAATAAATAATTAAAAAAATAATATGACAAATTATATATTTTTAGAAAGCTTTACTTTTTCAGTCATTTTAAAGGCAAATTCAATTATTGTTCCTGTAGAAAGTTTTTACAGTTTCTTGAAAAACGAATGAATATTAAAATAATTTGACACAAACTTATTTGGGTAATTTAATTACACTACCAGTTATATATTGTTAAAAAGCTTGATTATTTCTAACATTCTAAAGACAAATTCAATATATTTTTTGATTAGATATTCAAACAGTGTCACGACATCGTTAATTTTTACAGTAAATAAATAATTAAATAAAAAAAATAATATGACAAATTATATATTTCAAGAAAGCTTTACTTTTTCATACGTTTTAAAGATAAATTCAATTATTGTTTCCATTTAAAATATAAAAGTTCAACCTAGTATGTCGATATTTATAGAAAATATATTTTTCTGGGATAAATAAAGTATACTAAAGAAAAAAGTTCCTGTTGAAAGTTTTTACATTTTGTTCAAAAATGAATTAATAAAAAAAAAAAAAATAATATGGCATATTATATATTTTTGGAAAATTTGATTTTTTTTTGATATTTCGCTTTAGATTTGAAAAATAGTGTCAAAGTTTATAGTAAATTTAGTTTTTGAGATTGTCAAAAAATAAACAATTAACTAAATAAAAAAGTAATATGGCAAATTATATATTTTTAGAAATCTTCACTTTTTCAAGGCATATTCGATTATCGTTTCCATTTGAAATTAATATTTCAACAAAATATCTTTACATTTTTAAGAAATATTTGTTTGTTCAGGAAATAATAGTAATAATCAAAAACAACCAGCCCCGTATATTTCATTATAAATTTTGTTTGTAACGTATAAAAATATTAAAGAAATATATTTTAACATTTTGTTCCGTTGCAGTGAGGAACAATTTGTTATTCGAGTCATGAAATGCACAGTCCACTCAATTTAATTCCAGCTTTAGAAATTTGCATTACGGTTTCTTTGAAATCACATTTCTGCGGGCCCTCATTTTGAATATTCAAACGAAACTACCACGAACCAACGATTAAAGTAACATATTAAAATTTATTGTGGTTTCTTGCTATGCTTTTAATATGCATTACGTTTAGCTCTTTACATTTTGATGAACAATGGAAATTTTATTTAAAAAAATATAAAAAATCAGCGTAAAGCTAATAAGTAAATATTAATTTATATTTTAGGTGTTTTAATCAAGCATGATGGTTGAATTAGTAATTTTGATTAAAATATTTCGTGGAATAAAAACTATTTACACCAGATTTATTTTAGGTAAAACGAAAATAATTAAACCAAGATGGAAACTCATAATTGAAAAATTCTCCGTTGTTGGAGATGTTAATCCAAAGTGTGACTTGTAAGAATACCCTTGAAATGAAGAATAAAAGTAACATTAAATAAGAAGTTGTCAGATTATTCTTTTTTACACCCGAAAAATTCATTAATTCTGATGAAAAACGTTTTTCTTTCATTTATATACGAGAAAATCATGTCATAATAAACTAGATTATTTTTTATTTAATGTTGTCATTTACTTATTATAAATGTTAAGAAAACGGGACTAATTAACATTAAGAAACTTTTAAATTATTCTATATAAGTGAGCAATTCTATTTTATTAATAAAATGCATAAATTTGGTTCTTACTCGATTTCACTTTCACTATAAAAGATTAAAAGATTAAGATTCGAACGAAAGTTTTCTTTGAAAAACTTTATTCATTAGTTTAAATTTCGCCGTAAAATTGAATATTCAAATTAAATTTTGGCCAATCGTTGGCGCATTCTGTACAACGTTTTTGTTTGATCTTGCGTTTTGGTGTTTTAATCAAGAGTGCACAAAGGATTACTGAATATTTCAAATTTTTGAATGTACCACCTAATTAAGTAACTTTACTATAAACGTGCTTTTTAGTTTATTGTATTAAATAATTGAAATTTCCAAAAGTTGGACCAGCTACACAACTCTAGAATAGAAAAAATAAAGTAATCACATTTCATGTGTACGCCTGACAAATGTACGGGTTTTATATTCACTCGTTTTCGCTTTTTCTTAGACGTTCCAGTTACCGCAGGAATTTTTAAAAATAAATTGATTACGATAAAAACGACAGTACAATTCCTCAGCCGTCCGAAAGTAAAGTTTCTACCATTTATTGTATCGACACAAGTGTGGTAAAAAGCATAAATTCTGGCAGTTAAAATTCCACCGTAAAAAAAGTAAATTGAAAAAGAGATTGATTAACTTTATCAGTATTATTTATGGAGAAATTATCCCCGTCTGAGGTCTGCGGTTTTTTACCACGAGTTATCCCCGCTTCAGCACTTTTTAAGCCGCCTTTAATAAATCCCGAATTGAACTTACGAAAATAGAAAGTTGACCAAAGTTTAAAAATCTTCTCGCATTATCCGAAAGCACAGAAGTTTGCCGATTGAAATCGTACGAAAATAGACCCGAATAGTTGAATGTGATAATTAGGTAAAAACACTTGGAAGTGCAAAAACAAAGTTTAATTACGATTTTTTCCTCTTATTCGTGTTCGGCTCAGTGTCACATTCGAAGTCTTCGACTTTCGTGACTTTTCAGCAGTACACTGCCCGGTTTTCAAGTTAATTGTCTTCATGAGATATAAAATGTGGGTCATCCCGATAAATTAGAGGCAGGGAAATATGTGCGGTTAACACGAAGCGTCCCGAAGACCTTAATATCAACTTTGGGAATTTCCCACACACCTAATTGGCGAACGGTAATTTATTAGCCTCGTCGGACGTGGGCCTCACCATGTATTATGTTATCGGATCGAACCGGAATAAATCTTTTTGTGAAATCATTTTGTCCAATTGAATGAAAAAACTTGGAACTATTAACGATATGGGAACGTGTTAATACAATTAAATCGGCGGGCTTTTGTTGGATACAAAGTATTTTGCGCATTCCTGGAGGAAATAAAGCACGTTAAGATCTTTATCAGTCAGTTTGATGTTAATGTTAGTTTTATGTTTCGTTAAATGTTGCGTTTAGTACTTTTCGTTGTTTTTTGATGAGTTTTAAACATTGTATGTTCTGTTACAAATGTACTATTTATATTTCAGTGGGCACATTTAATGTGTGTAGCGGATGTGGTTTCATTAATTCATTCATTGCATGTTGTACAACTTTAAATATAATATTTATGTGAGACGTTATAATGATTAATATTATTTTCATATTTTGTTGTAATATTTTTCAATTTCCTGCTGCCGAACAATGCTTGAAATTTTAACCGCACCATAAAAACCGTTTCTGAAAAATCACCCATTTACACGCGACATTTGACAATCAAAACAATACATATCGATATCGCTACGACCGTATTTGAATGTTATATCGAAATAAATTGAAGAAAATTTATCACCAGTACATTTCGAGGATCCGTGGCGGGAATAACTCCTTTCGCAGACCAATTCAGTTTATTACACTTCAAAATTCAATGTTTACTAAAACGGCGTTTATTTATGTTTGTTCTACGTTCCGTTCCTCATCTGTTTGAACTTTAGCGATCGATGAATTTACTTATGCATCGAAAAAGTACGTTTGATGAATGCTGTGCTTTTATGCAATGCTTTTACAAATTACCCGTAATCATTCACAAGTTTCAATCTACGGTACCGGTACAGTTTTACATTGCAGTATGTGAATGAAATTTTTATGAAACTTTCAGTGGCCATATTTCATCAAATATGATTGGTTTTTGGGGTGAAGTTTAGGCTAGAGTAATAGAGTAAATAATTAAAAGTTGAAACAAAATTCACGAACTAATAATGAGTTGGACCATCATAATGATTCGGACATTCATTGGCCAGCCTCGACATAGATTTAATGAATTGTGTCAATTTCATTCTGAGTCTATGGAGACAAAGCTGAATTTTTATTTTGTCTATGATGTCTCACACTTGTTCAATCGATGATAAGTGATAAGTGTTGGAAACATTCTTCTATTGAAGTATTAGAATTTTGGGGTGTCCTACGTTAAGACAACAAATAATGTTCCACATTTATCTGGGTATATCGTTAGATGAACTAACTAACCTCATGATCGTTGTTCAGGATCTTCTCCAGACCACCTTTTCTGACAACTCCATGGAGTGCTTCGACTCCAGTTTATCTGGTTTGTCGATTTTATCCAATGAAAGTTTATATTATTTTATTAGATCTTTGGGTAAACTAATTTGAACTACATTTAGATAAAATGCAATACTGTATTTTTTACAGAAAGACTGCTATGCTGGAATCTTTAAAGACCACCTTTGATCACTCGAATTTGTCCCATTTTAAAATCGGGAAACTTAGACATCAAAAACTACAGATTATTTTTCCTCATCTCCATTGCCTAAGTCTGAAGATAATAATTAATCAATATGGTTAAAAACCTCAATTAAATTGATTTTTTATATATATTTGTTCTTTATTTTATCACCTAGGTTTCTTTATTTACGGCATATTTACGGCAAACATAATAAGTTGATTATATTAAAAGTAATTTATTTTATCCACTGTTCGATCCATTTTAAATTTTTTTAATTAATCAGCAAAGTAACCTTTAAAATACCATAAAAAATATGATTTTGATGTTTAATAAATGTTTAAACATTGCAAATTCGCAAACAAATTGTATAATTACAACCACATCCAAAAGGCAATTAATTTTATGTTTTCAAATATCTTATCCTAATTCATTTGAATATTTTATTGAAGTTTTTTGTTTCGCATTCACCATTTTTACAACTGTTGTTAAAAATGGCGAATGCGCAACCAATCCAATAATTAATTACTATTAAACAAATTCTAAGAATAAGTTGTTAATATTAAAAGTAATTTATTTTATCCATTGTTAGATCTATTTTTAATAGGTACTATTTAAATTTTTTGATTAATCAGTAAAGTAACCTTTAATATACTGTAAAAAATATGATTTTGATGTTTAATAAATGTTTAAACATCGTGAATTCGCATACAAATTATATAATTACATCTACATCCAAAAGGCAATTAATTTTATGTTTTCAAATATCTTGTCCTAATTCATTTGAATATTTTAATAAAGTTTTTACAACTGTTGTTAAAAATGGCGAATGCGCAACTAATCCAATATGTATATGCAGTTTAATATAAAAATATTAAAATATAATCTAGGTGTAGTAGTTGGCAATTTAGAAATGCAACTTGCATTTCCATATGGTTGTTTTATTGGAAGATGATTGGAGTTACCACAGAGTAGCTGAAAAGTTTGGTGTATTCCATATATCCCGAATGTTACAACGGCACATGGAGACTAGTGACAATACTGGGAGACCAGGTCAGGGTAAAACTCGTGCTACAACCGTTGAGACAACGTTTGGTGACTACAAGAAGTTTGCAGTCTCAGTTAGAAAACGTAGAATAAGTAGGAAGGAAAATGATACACGGAGAGTTTCTTGGATTCACTACAGCGGATTTAATTTTTCTTTATAAACTTAATTTTTAGTTTCTCGTCAGAATAGTAGACATAAGCTTACATTCAATTCCAACCCTGGCAAAAATAAAAGAGAAGTAAAACAAATCTTCGATAAACAACATTCAAAGTCTAATGTTGTTTATACTATATGAAATATGAAATTTATCCAATTTTATTTTTATATCATTTTTGTATCCAAATTGTATAGTTCTCTAAATTTCTAAAAATGCCTTTAAAAAAATACAACAGTCTATTTTATACATAAATTTTTCATAATTATTAAAATAATAAATAGCGAGAAAAAAAAATATATGGTTAAATTTTAGTTTAATAAAATTAAAAATTAAATAAATTAAAAAAATTCTTATTGCTAAATAGTAAATTTAAAATTCTTTTGTTAATAAAATTTTACAATCGTTTATTCATATTAAATTGAACAATTATCTAAATTCCTTAAAAATAAATTTTCTCTTAAAAAAATGCAATAGTCTATTTTATACTAAATTTTTCATAATTATTAAAGTAAAATGTACTGAAACATAATGTATTTAATAATAATTATATAGTAAAATTTTTAATAAATATACACCTTTACCATTTCTTGAGATAATATTAATAAATTTATAACTACGAAAAAAAATTACTGTAGATGT
Organism: Aethina tumida; assembly: GCF_024364675.1. Classification (NCBI taxonomy): domain Eukaryota; kingdom Metazoa; phylum Arthropoda; class Insecta; order Coleoptera; family Nitidulidae; genus Aethina; species Aethina tumida. The sequence continues at coordinate 11,468,454 of NC_065437.1, read as the reverse complement.
CTTAAATTTATTATTATTATTTTTAAATTTACTAAATTTATAAATTATTTCTTATATCTTAAAAGTACATTTTAAGCTATTTTTTACTTAAATACCTAATTCTAAATTTATAAATATTTATTTTATATTCTAAATTTCATAAGAATATGTTTCAAGCTTTTTTAAATATAGAAAAATACAATAATCTATTTTATAAATCCACTCTTTTTAAAGTTTAAAATTTATCATAATTATTAAGGTAAGTTTGTATGGTAAAATTTTAAAGAAATATAAAAACTTTTACAATTTCTTGATATAATAATAAATTTTCTAAAACTAAACAAAAATATTTCCTATTTTATTTTTTACAAATATTAATAACTGTCGAAGACTATTTCAATGGTACTGGTATAATAAAAACAAACGCCTGTAACACATCCTTGAGTTTAAATCGAAACGAATTCAAAAAACTACCAAAAATTTAAACCAATCAATTTTTATTTCAGCAAAATGCTGATGACGTTGGGAATTTAAACGCGATCAAACCGTAGATGGTGGAAAATCTCGTGTAAACGTCCGTCCGCCTTCATTTGCACATGTCAAACAAATCTATCGAGGCCACTATAAAATAAAGATCAAAAGCTTGGGACAATTTTCGCCGGATTGTGACGGGGAATCAGTCTAGTCTCCGATTTTCACTTCGAGGTGAATCACTCCCAATGCAGATAAGAGTTTCCCGATATCGGGAAATTTACTTTGGAAATTTCGACGAGCTAATCTCCGAACGTGGGGCGGCACTTTATGTGTTTACGTTTACTTTTCGAGACTGTCAAGTGCAATTTTGAATTTTTTTTTCTAGTTTCTCTCTTTGAATTTAATTTATTTTAATCTGTCATGTTATGTAGGGTTAGTAAAATGTGGGATTCAGTCCTAGAATAATTTCGTCTAGTTTTAAACTAATTAAACTCTCATATCCAATCAGGATTGGAGTTTAGAAAGTTAATTTGTTGCGATCCCGTTACGTGTTGGTGCCACGTCCCAAATGCTGAAGTTGTCAAGAGTTTTATTTAATTTTCAAATCATCCCTACGTTTCGTATGATACCGGCAAAATATTAATGCGACGCCTAGTAATATGCAAATTTAATTAAAGACAAACAAATTGCGGGCTGAACGATTAAACTCGCGGGAGGATGATTTATTGTTTTCGCATCACACCTTTATTTATGTTAAGTGGGTGAACGTCCTAAAGAATTTAAAACCTCCAAGAACTTTATTTATTGGAAAAGTTCATAAGTATATTTATTTGAAAATTATTTTAAGAAGGTGAACATAAATTTCCAATGATCTCAAAGTAATGCTGCATCTATCCCAGCCATAAAATTTATATGAAAGGGGTTATTGAAAAATACCTCCTGTCTTTATTTCCATCCACGTATGTGTGTGCTCAGGCGTATTGCATTTTTTTACGTACGTGAGTGTGCAGATGGAACAACTTAACATTATCGCAATTAAAAAAGCATTAAAGTAAAATAATTTTAGTTTGTTTTTTATTACAGGTCATTATGTTGTGGATGGCGTAAAACTTCTACTACTTGGAACGGTAAGTACAACTTTACCGATAGTTAAAAACTAAAGTTTACGGCCGAATGAATATGCATGATCACAAATAGAATACGTCGCAGCAGATAGTTTTACAACTGTATTATTTAAAATTACCGTCGTCGACACGAGACATTATCTGGTCGGTGAATTTACACTTGCAGCGGCTGCGACTGCATCGGATTTAAAACTGAGGTCTAAATTACGTTCACAGGGAGAAACTTACTGTTCGGATGGCCACCATTATCTGCCGGCTAATGCAATATTCATATTGTTCATTTAAATTGCAACGTGATTTTATTTGATTCGCCCATGAAATATTTATTTGATGTTCCGAGTTTATGACCATTGTCATTGGCTATTTTAAAATGTCCTTCTATTTTCATATTTATGGTGATAAATTATAAATTATTATTATAAATGTTAATTTTAGTATAAAATTTATGTAAAAGGTCATTAAATTTTAATTTAGCAGTATTCACAGAGAAAATGTGGTACATTTACTGATGAAAATTTTCTTTTTTTATGTATTGGTGACTATAAAATAGATTATTTTTCTTCTTTGAGTGGTTCAGCACTCTTAGGACATAGTTCAATTCTTACTGATTAAAACGTTGATTCAAAGTCATTGGTGAAGTGAATAATTTGAATTAGTTAAAAAAAATATCAATGGCATTATAAACTGATCGAAACAAGTTAAGTTTGTAACATATTTCTACTAAAATATAAACTGAATCATACATTTTTATACGCTCTAAATACATTATTTTTTGTGAATGAAAACGTAAAAATGAAAAAATAAAACCTTAGACAAAAAACGAGGTCGAAAAAACGCATCATGGGTTTCAGTCAATATTTAAATATTCAGTTTAATTTTAGCTCTTTTCAAGAATGAACCACCAATTTTTCCTGCCTTTTTTAAAAAAATCCAAGACAATAAATTCACGTTATGTGTAGGAAGTTACTCGTATCAAGATGAGTATATACATATACATATTCGCTAATAACCCTTAAGTGGTTGATGCGATTAATAATAATAAAAAGAAAAGATGAGTCCATAATGATATGGGGTAATATTTTTCTAGTTATGTATGTCAAATATTATAGTTGAAATAATTAAAAATTTAACATCCTAAGTTTTATATCAAGATTTTTACAGTTTTGGTTATTATTAGAAGTTTAAAATATATAAATTAATAAAGTCAATACACTTAAGGCATTATATATGTTACTGTCAAAGTGCAATCTTAACTAGTTTATAACCTAACTAAAAAGTTTCAGAATCTTTAGCTATTTTACTATTTTATTATAAAAAGTAAATTCATCGAAATTAGAATTGAGATATCTAAAACAAAGGTTGACGTCCTAAGTTTTATTTTTTCTGGAACCAGATATGGAACATGAGCATTACTCAATTTTATTATTAGAAGTTTAAACATGTTTAAATTTATAAAATCAATATATTTATGGTATTATATTTGATACTGTCAAAGTGTAAACTTGACTAGTTCATAAACTAACTAAAAAGTTTAAGAATCTTTTTCTATTTCATTAGAAAAAGCAAATTCATCGAAATTAGCAGATAGTTTATGAGCTACTCAAGTTTGTCAAATATTGTAGTTGAAGTAATTAAAATATCTAAAACAAAGGTTGACGTCCTAAGTTTTATTTTTAGAATTTACATTAATATATTATTTTTAAACTCCTAATAATAAAACTGAGTATTGCTCATGTTCCAAAGTGAGACTTTCAACAATAAATAGTTTCAGTACCAAAGCGTATGTAAAATTTTTGAAACAAAAGTTGGGACGTCAAACTTTGTTTTAAAATTTACTTCAAGTACTATATTTGACATACTTAAGTAGTTTATAAATCTCTTAACTTCGATGAATTTGCTTTTTATAATAAAATAGTGAAATAGCTAAAGATTCTTGAATTTTTTAGTTAATTTATGAACTAGTTTCCCTTTGACAGTAACATATATAATGTCATACATTGGGGGACAAAGTGGAAAAAATGAGGATTTTTTATTTTCTATGTGGGAACAAAATTTTTTATTTATTTTATAAAATAAATTTTAAGTTGCCTTTGGTTTAATTTCTAATTGATATTTATTTCTTTTACTACAAATCTACTATTACAACTTTAATTTTTAATAAATAATCATTTAGTTCTAAAATAATTCTTAACTCTTTAAGATCAGTTTTTATTAAACACATTTTTAAATTTATTTGATCTAAGAAATTCAAAGTATCCACTTTAAAAGCTGTGCAATGTATTTCACACTCACTGACACTAACAGCTAACGAAGTCGTGGAAGCGTCCAATAATTTTCGATATTGTTAAAAAAAAATCCCAAAAACTTGCCATAAGTTTCCTGCAAAATTTAATTTCATCCTCCCTCGCCGTTTATATAAATTCAGGTTGTTATCACATGTCGAGAAAATAAATATTGTGTTTACCAAACAATATACGCGCCTCTAGTTTGCTTACCTCAGCTCGAGAAGTTTTCGGTGCAAAACTTTCTATTTACTCGGGGAGCTTGGTTTGACGTTCCTCCGGGGGATCGATCACATTATGTCATTAGAGCCAATATCGTGAGAAATCTTCAGAAAATATTTATTCCGTTTTATTTTTAGATCCAGCAACAACATACCGTTTCTATTTTTAGACTTTCGGCGTACTCCACTGTTTTGCTCCGGCCAACAAGGGCGAACGATTTTATTTCAGCGCTTTTTGTGCCGATGTTTGCGTGTTTTCAACCACTTCCGCAAGAAAATGCGCGCAGTAGTATTCACCATTTTTGTTCGGAGTGGTAAAGGCATTTAGAAATTTTAAAATGGAAAATAAAGATCTTTTACCGGAGTTTAGAAATGTATAAAGAGCATCGTTAGCGCACACAAAGGGAATGGAAAAACCGGTAGCCAATTACTCGATGGAAAATCGTTCGGAATGTAAACATCTGTGATTGGAGTTGCGACAGCGGATTTACTCGTTTGTGAACAATACATTTAAATTTTACTTTTTTGTATATGTTGACAACTGCTATTTTAGATTAAATTGCGTTTTCTAGCAAACTAGGAACAAAGGTTCATGAGTTATTTTGCATATTAACAGTGATATATGTAATATTACCTGTCCAAATGTGAAACATTTAGTAATATATAGTTTCACAATAAAAACTTATGTAAAATTCTAGAACTAAAACTTGGGACATCTTTTGTTTTACATCTCTTAGTTTAGCTACAATTGCAGACATACATATTGAGTATAGTTCATTAACTATCTGCTAATTTCGATGAAGTTACTTTTTCTGGTACAATAGCTAAAAATTCTAAAACTTTTTAGTTAGTTTATGAACTAGCCAAGTTTGAACTTTGACAGTATCATATATAATGCCATAAATATATTGATTTTATATATTTAAATGTTTAAATGTTTAAACTTCTAATAATAAAATTGAGTATTGCTCATGTTCCAACCTGTGACCTGTGAATATCTGGTTCCAGAACTGTAACTTATGTTAATTCTAGAAATAAAACTTAGGACGTCAACCTTTGTTTTAGATATTTTAATTACTTCAACTATAATATTTGACGAACTTGAATAGCTCATAAACTATCTGCTAATTTCGATGAATTTGCATTTTCTAATAAAATAGCAAAAGGTACTTAAACTTTTAAGTTAGTTTATTAATTAGTCAAGTTTATACTTTGACAGTATCAAATATAACGCCATAAATATATTGATTTTATAAATTTAAATACTTTTAAACTTCTAATAATAAAATTGAGTATTGCTCATGTTCCAACGTGTGACTTTCAGTAATATCTGGTTCCAGAACTGAAACTTATGTAAATTCTAGAAATAAAACTTAGGACGTCAACCTTTGGTTTAGATATTTTAATTATTTCAACTACAATATTTGACATACTTGAGTAGCTCATAAACAATCTGTTAATTTTGATGAATTTGCTTTTTCTAGTAAAATAGCTAAAGATTATTAAAGTTTTTGGTTAGTTTATGAGCTAGTCAAGTTTGCACTTTGACAGCATATTTAATGCCATACATATATTGATTTAATAAATTTAAATATTTTTGAACCTCTAAACAATAAAGTTGAGTATTACTCGTGTTCCAACATGTGACTTTTAGCAATATCTCGTTCCAGAACTGAAACTTATGTAAATTCTAAAAATAAAACTTAGGACGTCAACCTTTGGTTTAGATATTTTAATTATTTCAACGATAATATTTGACATATTTGAGTAGCTCATAAAATATCTGCTAATTTCGATGAATTAACTTTTTAGTTAGTTTATGAACTAATCAAGTTTGTACTTGATTGAATCATATATGATGTCATAAATATATTGATTTTTTAAATTTAAGTAATTTTAAACTTGTAATAATAAATTTGTGTATTGCTCATGTTCCAATGTGTGACTTTCAGGAATATCTTGTTCCAGAACTGACCCTATATAATATTCTAGAAATAAAACTTAGGACGTCAAGTTTTGTTTTAGATATTCTAATTACTTCAACTACACTATTTGACAAATTTGAGTAGCTCATAAATTATTTGCTAATTTCGATGAACTTGCTTTTTCTAATGAAATAACAAAAGATTCTTAAACTTTTTAGTTTGCAATTTGGCTGTATCAAATATATTGATTAAATATATTGATTTTATAAATTTAAATATTTTTAAATTTATAATAATAAAATTGAGTAATACTCATGTTCCAACCTGTGACGTTCAGCAAAATATAGTTTCAGAACCAAAACAAAAATTCTTGAAATAAAACTTAGGACGTCAATCTTTGTTTTAGATTCAAGTAGAATATTTGACTACTTAAGTAATTATTATTGAGTATAATTATCTGCTCATTTCGATGAATATCTTTGTTCTAGTAAAATAGTTAAAGGTTCATAAACTTTCTAGTTTGTTTATGAACTACTCCAGTTTGCATTCTAACTGTAAAATATATAATGCCAGAAATATTTTAGCCTTGTAAATATAAAACTTTTAAACTTCTAATAGTAAAGTTGAACTAAAGAACTTTGTTTTAAATTTCTTAATTGTCTCAGCTACAATAGCAGACATACTTAAGTAGTGTAAACTATTTGCTAATTTAGATGAATTTGTATTTTCTAGCAAAATAGCTAACGGTTCATAAACTTTCTAGTTAGTTCATGAACTAGCCAAGTTTGCACTTCTAATTCTAAACCTTTAATAATAAAGTTGAATATTGCATCCGTTTCAGCATGCAACTTTCAGCAGTATTCAATATCACAAACCAAACTCATGTAAAATTCTTGAAAATAAACTTAAAATGTCAAACTTAGTAATTAATTACTCGTATCAAACCCGTTTATGTTGATTCCATCTCTATCCGCTTTAATTGATGTTTAACGGCAAATTAGCGGCCGAAACTTCGACCTTCCTAATGGACTTCGACACAGGAATAATGACGTGGGGCTTCCCGTAACAGTTCGCCTATTCAATTTCGTTACGGATTTGCATAAACTTACAACTCGTCCAAGTGTCATCGAATTCACTTTAAACTCGCATCCGCACAACATTCCTGGGTCCCATTTCGGTTTCCGGCGATTCTCATTGCTTGATTAAAAAGTAAAATCGTCGGCTATTTCGAGAGGACCGTGCATAATTTAGCGACTCGGTTCGTTCATTTAAATTTTCAGAAAGGGAACTGGGGCGTATTTCAGTCCGGATTTGGGTTATCGTTTAATCTACATTTTCCTAATTGGAAATTGTCAATAAGTTTTTCTTTGTTGACGAACCGTCAAAATGAAAATGTCAGACATACACCCTTATTGATTTGGACATGATCTATAAGCAATGTCAGAATAAATATCAGTTTTAAGGTGTAACATAAGTTTTGACCTGATTTCCAAATGATCCGGGATATTTTGTACATGACGGCTTTATTTACCATTTTTTATTTTCTGCTGTATTTAATTGTGAAGTATTTGACATTAGAATCTTGATAATAAAATTATTTTATCTCCCTGATAAGTGTTTTAATCAAATTTAAGGTAATTTACATGAATTTTTATGCGACTGTAAACAGGAATTAAAGAGCTTTGAATGTTGTATAAAATTTATATATTACCCCTTGACATTTATTTGGGCCATAGTTTTACACCTGCTCAAAGAAAAATAATATTTACTAATTATCCCGAGCTTATTTCCACGACCGCTTTTATGTTGTTTTTAATGAATACGACTAAACGTGCTCGTGTTTCCACTGCATCCCGAAAAGTTCTGAATTAATTAAAACCGCCTTTAAATTTTAAAATTTTCACAAGCCCATTGCTATAATTCAAACGAAATAGAAGTTTGTCTATCTTATTTCAGCACTTTTAATTATAATAAAAACACCAACCAAAATTATTTTCATTCCGTGCCTTTGTTTCAAGTTTATGGAATGAAGAAATTATTTTTTTCATTCATTCCAAATGAATACATTAATTATAGTGTAAGGTACTTTTAAATTAATTCACCGCATTTGTATTCCCGATCTATTTAACCTAATAAAAACAAACTTCTAGTGTTTAATTTGAACCACAATAAAAATAAAATAATCGTTACGAACACATTCACGTGCAAATTATTGTTGCGCCTGCCCCTTCGAAAATCTAATTAACTCGGAAATTCCGAAATTGTATGCGCCCTCGGGACACACCAAATACTAATAAAATTTACTCTTCTTTCCCGTAACCTTAGCGAGTCCCTGGCACATGGAAGTTCGAACTGTGACAGCCGTTCGCTCCTCTACACGGCACACGGGAGATTCGTAATGGCACCGTTTCACTCACGTAGGAATCAGAGAAGACAGGTAATGTGCCTACCACTTTGTACGGAACGTGTGGGGACGTACGCCGGGCTGACAATTGGGAATATATTCCAGAAAAGGGGATTGCTCACAATGAATGGTTTCCAACTTTGAATAAGAAATTTCGTGTGGGTTGCTTTAAAAGGAAAAGAAGTTCAATGTCTCATGAAGTTCTGGACGACTTTTGTATTTTATTAAAAGTCTTGATATGAAATAATGAGACAATTTTTGGAACAAACTTAAATCAATAAACTCATTAAAGAACAGAACATTTTATATATAGATATATTAATAAAAAGAGTACTCACCTGATCAAATAAAAATTAATCAATTGGAAGAGTTTCTTTCATAATAAGGTAGCTTCATATGAAATATATTATTTTCAATATATCAATAATCTGAATGAAATATAGAGAAGTTAATGAGGAAAGTGCTCACATTAATAGCTTCCATAAGCCACTTCTTGAATATACAATAGATTATATTAATAATTGAAGTTTCAAAGAGGTTATTTTCATTATAGTACTTAAATCAACAGCCCAGATAACAGATGTGAATAGAAATAAAAATTATTAAAAATTTATATATTACGAGAAAAGTACTCACCCACTCCAAGAAAGTGGACCAAGGTAGATTGAAACAACTTCTTCATAATAAAATTGCTTAATCTAGAGATATTAATAATGAAAGTACTCTCCTAATCAAAGTAAAATTAATCAATTGAAAGTTTCATTTAATATAATTTATAATAAGGCAGCTTCGTTTTCTTTTAGTAATTTGTAAAAGCCACTTCTTGAATATACAAATGATTATACACATATCTGAAGTATGGAATGTATTATTCTCAATATAGTACTTAAATTAATTGTCCAGATATAGTAAACCTGAATAGATAAGCAAGTGATTAAAAATAGATATATTCAAGAAAAATTTACCAAGATAGATTGAAACAATATTTTATCTTAACTCGTAAAAACTACTAAAATAAGACGAAGTTGTTTTATTATGAAAGAAGCTATTTCAGTCTACCTTGGTTTATTTTTCTCGAGTAGGTGACTACTTTTCTAGTTAACATATATATTTTTAATAGTTTGTACTTCAATTATCAGTATAATCAGTATAATTTCTTTGAACAGGTGAGTACTTTTCTCATTAATTTCCCTATATTTAGAATTCTGTTATTTCATTCAGATTATCTATATCGGATCCGTTGTTTTAAGTATCAATAATCTGAATGAAATATAGAGAAATTAATGAGGAAAGGCATCAAAAATATTATTCTCATTATGATGCTTACTTAAATCAACGAATCCAATATAGATAAGTTGAATAAAAAAACAAATGATTAAATATTGATAAATTAATCAGGAAAGTTTCTCTGATGGATGAAAAATAAATTAACCAAAATAGATTGGAACAGCTTCTTCAATAAAATTATTGCTACATCTTTTAATAGTTTTCATGAGCTATTTATTGAATATACAAATGATTATAGAGATATCTATAACTAAGTTTCAAAGACATTATTCATATTATGATTATTTAATTATATTTAATTCATTCGGAATCAAAAAAATTTTCACTATCTGTCACTGTCTCAATATCTGGATGTAGTTGCAATTTGTCATATTCGAAAGCAATGTGATTAAATTGCAAATTTAATGCTACGTTGTGCATTTCGGTAGAGTTATAGCATCATTTTACCAGTCAATTAATGGGTCAATTTCACCACGGTCAATATTAAACGAGAAATTCTGAAATAACCGGCCGCATCGAATTACAACCGGTGCAGATGATTACCGGATATTACCGAAATTTTGTGTTAATTGCATTTTGTACGAGCGTTCCGGAGTTTATATTTTACGACTATTAAAATACATAAAATTTGAGTCATGCATAAACGTTGAATTTTATTTTTCCACGGAACGATCTCGGTTCGCCATTGAGGTCAAGTGAGCATGTAATGACGATGGAGCCATCTGCCAATTAATGCGAGTCGGACGACTCCCAAGTTCTCCATTTGAGAACGAGCAAACATCCATCTTCAGATTCGCCAGTTGAGCAACGATCAAGATGTTCGTCACGGGCTCACTTACCGCCGGATAGGTGTAACTAACGATTGGGGTTATTTCTGAATTGTTATTGTGGTGGAATGGCAACTAGAGATTTGAGGGTCATTTGAATTTTCTTATTTATTCTTCTAATGACTGGAGTGGTATTAGTATGGGACGTTCATTTTTATTGACGAAATATCCATAATTAATAGATTAAAACTGTAATTGATTTCTTTGATCACCCTTTTAATGTTAATTTTAAAATACGTATCTGAAGGATTTTTTGTAGTTTTTAGGAATAACACAGAAATCTCGTGTGTGTTCTAGAATGTGCAGTATGAGTTATAAAAGTGTGTACTATATAAGAGGACTCCCCTAATGTTCCAGATTCATTTGTGAACTTAAAATTACGACACTCTTTTCATGGTAGAGAGACTCCAAGGTTTACATTCAATTTAAATTTTGACGAGTGATAACGCTGATGATTTTTTCGATGCTGGAACATAAAGAACATATGTTAATATATTCTATTTTTCGAGATAACGCAAATTGAATTTAGTTTTGATAAAGTACATAAGTAAAGAAATGAAGATATTTTATCAAATTATTATTGTATTAAGAAAGTTTTAAAATTTAATGTAAAATCTTACATAAATTAAACAAAATCGTACCTATCTTTCAAGACAGTCTCATACGTGTTCAATTGGATCGTAGGTAAAGGCAGGGGCCACAATCTGGTCAAAATTCTTGACTCCTCTCTAAATAAATTCCACCCCATACTGTTACAGAATTACTACCAAAAGTAACACTTTTTACCATATTTTGATCAAGATATCTGTCACCACGTTCAGGCTATAACTAAATACAAGAGATGTTTATGTGTGAACATACAATTACACCATTCTTCTGATGGTAGAGAGACTCGAAGATCTACAGGAAACCTAGATGTACAGAATGTGTGATATGGTTTAGTTGTTGACTGTTCCATGCTCCACAAATTACAATTATAATGGTAAAATCTTCATAAGAAAGTCTCTTTTGAAGTATTTTACGATGCAACAGAAAAATCAAGAATGAGACTATTACAATGTGTTTAAATTAACAAAATGCCTTTTTTTGGTACGAAAAATTTTAAAAGAAATGGTGGAAGTTTGTTTATTATTATGGCAAATATATAAAAAGTAAAATAACTATAAGGAAATACAAATTATCCACTTCAGATACGTACCCAAGATTAAAATCCAATTAACCAGATATATCTGAAATTGACCATGACTGAACAGACCTTCTTATACCTGTTACTTTGAGTAGAATTTTGACGTACGTCAAAAATTACATCTTTTAGAAGAAAGTGAGAAAATAGAGATATTTACTTAGATTCATCTGTGAACATACAATTACATCATTCTTCTGATGGTAGAGAGACTCGAAGGTCTACAGGAAACCTAAATGTACAGAATATGCGATATGGTCTAGTTGTGAACTCAGAGTTCCATGCTCCAAAAATTACAATTATAATGGCAAAATCTTCATAAGAAAGTCTTCTTTGAATCATTTTACGATGCAACAGATAAATCAAAAATGAGGATAATACAATGTGTGTCTACAAAATGCCTTTTTTTTGGAAATAAAAATTTTAAAAGAAATGGAAGTTTCTTTATTATTGTGGCAAATGTATAAAAAGTAAAATAAATATAAGGAAATACAAATTATCCACTTCAGACACGTACCCCAGATTAAAATCCAATTAACCAGATATATCTGAAATTGGCCATGGTGGAACAGACCTTCTTATACCTCCTGAATCCTCCTCCTAAGCCCAAATTATCTTTTGTCTACCCCTGCATTACCCAGCTTAGTATGTTATTGAGCTTTCGTGAGTAAAGTTGTGCTGTTACTTTGAGTAGAATTTTGGCTTACCTCAAAAATTACAACTAATAGAAGAAACCTAATGACTATTTTGGTTACTAAACACAAAATTTAACCAGAAATGGTTGAAAAATCGTTGGCTCTAAAGAGCTATGACTTGTGTAATGACCATCAATCAATTGGTTCCTAACCTTAAGATGTTTTTGACAATTTTTATAATAATAGAATAAAACTAGGCAAAATGTAAATGGAATAATAAAATTTTAATGTTTAATACGGAACATCTAAAAGAAGGATATCGATTTCAGAAGTAATAGCCAAGTGTGCTGTAATTCTATTAATCCCTGGTTGACAAACATAAATAATTTATTTGCAGAGTTCCCATCGTTAACTTAAAATATTACTTTCTACCTAGGAATGAATAAAAAACCTATAATAAAAGAAACTCAACTAACATACAGTAGATTTTATCTATTTATTTAATGTCTCGATTTGAACAAAGCGAGCTCGACTCAAGTAAATAGAATTGTCGTTTTATTTGGATTAGATTTATTTTATGAATTTTGTTTCGTTCCCATAGCAAACACAACTTACCCGACATCGACGTTGTTTTTTTCCTAACAAACAAACAAAAACATAAAACAAAATGCCACAATCAGACATGCCTCATCCTCACCCAACCCTTTCGGTCCTTGAATTTATAAAACCCAAGTTATTAGTCTGATTACTCCTATTCATAAGTTAGTTCCTTATGTAAAAACCGAAAGCTGTTGAAAATCCCTGTTTATTACGCAACCACATCTCCTTTATCTCATGCCGCTTCGTTTTCCAATCGTATGAAATTCAATTTAGTTAATGACGGGAGGCAAATAATTTCCCGACTCAAGCAACAAAGTCACGCCAAATCGTTTCTATTTTAAGCGACCATAACAATATTTTAACTCGTATACAAACATAATCCGGGGACGAATAGAAACTTACAAATTAATTGAGTCTCTCAGTGGCAATTTCTCTTGCCAGAAAATATGTAGGCAGTGGGTATTACATTTTAGACGTGATTTATGCTGCAGGAACAATGCCCTGTCTTATCATCATGCATTTTGTATGTAATAACACTATTAGGTCTAGGTTTATTTTAAGGAAACGAAATAAATTAGTTTAATAACAAAAATTAAGACTGATATATCATTCTGCTGCTATTATTAATAATTACGCCCCATGGAAATAGCACATCAATTTACTAAATGAACATTTAAATTATAATTTTCTCATCAAAAGAGAAAGTCTGAGCTATATTTAGACTTGGAATTCCATATTAAAACAGTAATTTGTAGTTAATGGAATAGACGTAATTTCCTTTCAAATTGTACGTGAAATATGATACGATGTACGCATCCACGTGTAATTTATATTTAATTGCTGTGACACAGGATTTGTTATCGTCACAACAAATCAAATAATTGACGACAAAACTACCATCAAATTGGCTAAATTCCCGGATTAATGAATCCGTCTAAAAGTGAACTGTAGCCTGTAAAAGTACGAAAACATCGAGTAAATTTCTTTAATTAAAAGACTAACTAACTTCCATCCAGTTCGGCCGCAGGAAGTGATTAAAAGCAGTGATATCAGCAAAAATGTCAATTACAATGCCAAAGCCAAAAATCCACTAGAAACTAATTATCCGTCTGTTGTTTGTGACGCCGTAAACACCAGTTAATCCTTGGCTAACTCGACAAATTAATAATTTCGGTCGACAGCAAATTGTCGCTCCGCTTAAAACTTTGATTTGATTACTAATCAAAGTTTGTTTACATATCTCAGTTACGACTTAATTAACGCCAATTTTGGCGGTAGGGGACGGGGGTAATTAGTAATTAATCTGTTTTTGATCTCAATCTCTCGAACTAATGCGACCAGGTGTGACCAATTGCCCGCGATGGCTTCTGGTTATTTGCAATTCGATTACCAAGAAACGATTATGAATTACGTTGGAAATTAATTTCCTCGCGTAATTATCGAAGCCCACTTTCTGTTAGGACGCAATTGTTGAATCATAATATTTCTTCATAATAAAATTTTTGCGAAATTGTCCATTATGGATGATTAATAAAAGCATTTTAATTATTCGAGACGATAAAACAGAAGCGAGAGAAGCCCGTTTATGATTTATTGTATACATCTCGTGTTGGCGAAATTAGCTAAACTCATCGGTTTAATTAAGTCCCCTTTAGAATTTAATTTTGATTTATCCGTTTTATTTTATTTAAACATCGTAAGTAATTAAAAGTAAATATAACTAAGTAAGTCAGAAATTTGTGTTTGGATTTAATTAAATTAAAGAGATGGGATGCATAAATTAGGTTGGTGCGTGTCGAGATTTCCAATTGAGAGAGACGTTTAGCGAAAACAAATGTCAATGTTTGTCAGAGGAGTGATTACCAGGCGTGGAACTGTTTTACTTTTTATCATGTCTTGGAGTAATACGGCTAATTGGATTTTTGATCCTCGGCTGGAATTATTTTTAACTTGCCTAAATGTCGTGACTTTTATTAATAATTGGACCGCCACGGGGGTTTAAGAAATTGCTTACAAATGCTAATCTCTGATGTTATTAATTTTGTTGATTAGGCCTTCAATAACACAGTGATAAGTGTTTTCATAGACAAAAAAGTTTAGTGATTTTTTGTAGACAATTTTAGTTTTAAAATTTCAATTATAAATATGACAGGTGAATTAAATTCACCAATTTTTAAAAAGAGTAATTATTATTTTATTTTACAAATTGAAACTAAATCGAATAACTAAATGTAAATTAAATAAACATTAACAAAATTTTGTGTAAAGTGATTTCTATTTAATGAAACCAAATATATTAATCAAATTAAAAGGGATACATGATTTTTATTTAATAAATTGATATTAAAACATATAAATAAATGTATTAGTCAAATTAAAGAAATGAGAGTTCTAAATTAAAATTAAAGGGCATCCACCAATTTTCAAAAACAATCAAATTAAAGGTGTAACAAATGTAACAATCAAATTAAAGATTTGTGTCAGATTTGTGCAAGATGATTTTTATTTAATGTATATAAGATAAACAAATATAATCATCAAATTAAAAAGGTGAGAACTAATAATTTAGAATTATATTTATAGGCGCATTTATAAATTTTTAAAAAGGGTAATTATTATATCTATTTAATAAATTATAGATTTAAAATTTTCTCCAGTTATCAAAAAGTGTCACATCTGTAATCAATTAATCAAGAGATGAGAAGTCTAAATTAATAATTTCGGTTAGCTGCGCATTCACCAATTTTCAAAAATATTAATATCTAATAAATTCAAATTAAAACGTACAATCAAATTTAAGAGACGATATGTTTAAAATTGGAATTAAATAAATATTCACCAATTTTCAAAAAAGATAATTTGTATTTAATAAATTAATACTAAAACAGATAAACAAACATATTTGTCAAATTAAAGAAATGAGAACACTATATTTGGAATTAATTTTTAAAAAGACTAAAGTGAAATTAAAGTGACAACAGATTTAAAATTTTTACCAACTTTCAAAAAGAGTCACATCTGTGTAAGATGACTATTTAATAAATTAATACTAATATAATTATAATATTATATAAATTCACCAATTTTCAAAAATATTAATACCTAATAAATTCAAATTAAAACGTACAATCAATTATATTAATCAAATTAAAAAGACGATATATTTAAAATTGAAATTAAATAAATATTTACCAATTTTCAAAAAGTGTAAGATTTATGCAAGATTATTTTTATTTGATACAATAGTTACAAAAAATAAACAAATATATTAATCAAATTAAAGAAATGAGAACACTAAATTCGGAATTTTTTAATTTTAATTAAATTTCATAAATATTCACCAATTTTGAAATAGAGTAATAATATAATAATTTCATAATAAGCTCTAACTTTGGAATTAAGGTTAATAAGGTATATTTACAAAGAGTAATATTTGTAATAAATTCAACTAAAACATATAACTAAATGTATTAATCAAATTAAAGAAACGATACAAAATATTCGTCAACTTTTAAAATGGGAAGAAGTTGTACCCGAATATGTATAATTAATAAATATTTTCTAAAACATGTAACGTAATAAATTAATTAAATTTAAAAGACTGTTTTAAACTTCACCAATTTTCAGAAACAGGTTTATACAAAATAATTTCTATTTAATAAATTAATACTAAAATATATAAGTAAATATTTTAACCAAATGAAAAATATTACAACTTGAACTGCATTAAAGTAAAACGCGCATTCACCAAATTTCAAAAAGTGTAAAATGGGTATTTAAGAAATAAAATGTAACTTATGAAATATTTTTAAATTATACTTTTTGTGCAGTTTCTAAAAATGTTTAATAAGAAATTATAAATAACAAAAAAACACTAAATATACTATATAAAAATATCTAAACCGAAATGCATTTATTGATTCGCATATTCCAAAATTAAGCTCACTTGTGTTCATGATGCCACTTTAATTTATGCATATTTACAATTTTGTTATATTAACAATCGCATAAAAATGCTCGAACGTGATGTGACAGAAAACGAGTTACTTGTTTCCAATTAATTGAACCGACCAGATATTGTCCGTGTGTTATGTTAACACCGGCCGGTATTCCCGCGGGGATTTCAATGATGGAGCTGACTCAATTACGCCACGCCGACGAATACCCGGGCAATTCGCATTTATTTGCAAATATTGCGGTCGCCGTTTCCAGAAACAAGAGAAACAAAAACTTCATGTTCTATAAAACTTTACATGCATATTAACTTTACTTTTTGTTCATAAAATATATAGTTGCTCGAGAATTGGTGGGGTGCAATGTAGTGTCGTGTTGGCGACGATGAAATGTGCAAATTCCTTCGAGAATTGAACACAATTATCGAATTCCTGGAATTTAATGGGCTTGATTGTGGTATTAGAGGTGAATTGGGTATCTAATACGAACTAATAATGTGGGAAATAATAGATTACGTATCAATTAATGTGTTTAACTAAATTTATTCAATTATTATTGATTATTATAATTAATAAAAATGTTTAAAATTTTTGTTTATTTATTTTTCATTAGAACATAAAAAATATTAGTTTTTTATTATATCTTGGATAGATTTATTAAATATTAAATTGTTTAATCAATTTTATTAAATTAATATAATTAAATCATATCGATACTCGATTTTAAATACATGCACACTATCATATAAAAAATGATTTAATGGATATTTAAATTTGTTGTTATAATAGATCATAAATTAGAGCCAATTAAATTAATGTAATTAATGTGCATAATAAATTCATGTCCCATTTCCTGTAAATGAGCACAAAATCCAATATTTAAATGATTTTATCAATAATTTACGGCAACACCACAATTAAATGAAACTGTTAATTTACCCCTCAACAAACAGTTGCCAACGGTATAAAATTTCTGCGGTTTAATATTGCACGAAGAGTGGAAGTCTCTATGTAATTATCCGCACCGGATTTATAACTTCCAACTGGCAACTATTTAATTACTTATTCATAAAGTAAAGAATTTTTATATCCGCTAATCTTCCTTTATTAAAGATAGATTACCTGATATTACGCTTATAACTTCTACTTTTAAGAATTATTATCGACGGCGTAAATCTCCTGGAGGACTCGAAGGTCACGAGCACATTGAAAATTTTAAAAACAACGTAGTCGACAAAACTTAATCGGCTCTCACTGTCGTCGAGTCATCAAAATTTTTTGTTGCGTCTTTACGAGACGCCGTTTTAATGAGGTAATTAAAAAAAATTCCTTGACTCTTTTCAGGCTCATCGGTCTGTAGATGGTGATTGCTTTGCCCCTTAGGGAGGGAGCGAGTCGGAGGCGAGTACGGCAGCCCGATGTTGAGCAGGAGCACCTCGTCGCGACGTCGGAGGGCGTCGCGAAGCGCCGCGTCGTCGCCGCAGACGCGCGGCACCAGGTCGGCGGCGACGTCGCCCGGACGTCGCGCGAGCATCGCCGTGTCGCCCGTGGACAGCGAGCGTGCCTCAAGGAACGCTCTCCTGCCCGAGGTCAATCGCAGTCCCAGACACAGCATCATTCCGGACATATCGCTCGACACGCACACGATCAGGGATAACGACAACGCCCTGTGAGTGAATTTAGAATTTCCACAACAATTAGTTAAACGAAATTGAAATATTTTGTTTATCGAATATCGAATATACTCAATTAATTTTATAGCCTGAAAAAATAAAATAAATTTGGCTTTAAAAAACTAATTACTTATAAAATTTTACATATTGTTTTTCATTATTGTAATATAATAACTGTACATGTTATTATTTATTAGTTAGTTTTTAATTAATTCATATTTTGTTATCCATAAAATTTTCCAATAACAAAGCCTTGGCTATATAAAAAATATAAAAAAACACATTTACGTAGAAATATTCGTAATGTTCAGTGAGGATAAACCGTAAAACTTTTTATAATACAGGAATTGAAAAATAATTTTACAACCTATTCGAAATTTACAAGTTTATGAATATTCCAGATACTAATAAACTCAAACAATTTGTAAATTTTATGACTTTTCCTTTTTTATTTTGCAAGCTTAATATATAAGAAGCTTTGGGCCTCAACAAAATAAATTTTATTACGTTATAAATTTACAGGAGAAGTCCTCGACACAGTCTTGCCCCTGACAGTGCTCTGAGCCCAAGAAACAGCCTCGTTCCCGATTCATCAGCCCTGAGAAGTCCCCGCCACAGTCTAGTGCCAAACGACACCTACCAACGAAGCCCACGCAACAGCCTAGTCCCCGATTCCGCCCTCAGCCCCAGAAACAGCCTGGTCCCCGACCAGTTCAACCGCAGTCCCAGAAACAGCTTGGTCCCCGACACAAACCGCAGCCCCCGTCACTCCCTGACCCCCGACAACAATCCGTACGGTTCCAGATTGAGCATCGGCCCGGACTACAACCGGAGTCCCAGGAACAGCTTGGTGCCGGACGTGGGACGTACACAGAGACAAAGCTTGACACCGTCGGAGTCGACGTTGTGGAACGGACCGGAGGAGATCGGTCGCAGTCCCAGACACAGCATTATTCCGGACTCGAATCGCAGTCCACGTGGCAGCATCGCACCAGAAAGTCTCATTAAGACCAGTCCTAGGGGAAGTATAGCCGGGGAGTATGTGGGAGACAGGAGTCCTAGGGGCAGCATAGGGCCGGAGAGCTCCGAGAGGAGTCCCAGGGGAAGTTTGGCGAGGAGCACCTTGGCCACCGACGAATGTGGCAGAAGTCCGAGGGGCAGTTTGACGTTGACCTTCCAGGAACCCCTCGCTTCGGAAAGGAGGAGCAGCGCAGATAATGCTACAGGTATTTTTATGTTTCTTATTTTATTTCTGATTGTGATTAATTGATGTATGAAACAGATGGTACAAATTTAACAAAATAAAATGTAATAATTTTCGTGACGGATGGACGGTTCGTGACTGATAAAATAATATATCACGTACAAGTATTCAATAATGATTTACCAAATTATACTAAATATAAGACAAAAATAAAATACAAAAACAATATTTCTATACCTAATTACATGACAATTGAGTTTTATCACGAACAATTTTATATATTTTGGTGTATTTTAGTGTGATTTATCTCCAAAATCTTTAATATTGATTTCATTACATATTAAATACCGGATTTTTGAAATTGACCTGGATAAATATCTAAACTAATCTGTTCCAAAAAATTAACATACCACACTGATAATAATTAACATATTTGAAAACGAGAAAAATGAACGTATATACACTCTTTATTTAAAAATAGATTGATATTGTTGCACAATATCTTAAAAAATATTGTTTTTCTAAAAAAATCGATCGAATCGAATATCGAATAACGAATAACACAAACAAACAATAAAAAAACAAACAAATTTGTTTTTTATGCGTATTTTTTTTTTTTTCAAAAAGTTCAACAAATATAGAATGTTTTTATTTGTTTATATTGTTATATTTTTTATATTTGTAATATTAGCCTAGATAGTTACATTTGTGATATTCCCTTTTTCCCTCTTTTTCCCTTTTTTCTTTTTTTTTTCATTTTTTCTTTGTTCCCTTTTTTTCATTTTTCCCTTTTCTTTCGAAAAACGAATATCGAATATCGAATAACAAAAAACTAATAACAAATAACACAAAGAAACAACAATAAATAAATGACATAACGAATATCGAATGACGATCAACGAATAACGAATAATACAAACAAACAACAAACAAATTTGTTTTTTTTTTTCAAAAAGTTCAAAAGATATAGAAAATTTAAAAAGAAATTGTCAATATTATTTTTTTATACTATTATATTTGTTTATATTGTTTAACAATTTGTTATATTTGTAATATTAGCTTAGTTAGTTAATTTGTAATATTTCCTTTTTCCCTTCTTCTCTTTTTTCACTTTTTTTTCTTTTTTCCCTTTTTTCTCGAAAAACGAATTACGAATATCGACTAACAAAAAACAAATAACAAAGAAACCCCTTTTTTCCCTTTTCCCTTTATTTTCCTTTTTTTCTCTTTTTTTTCCACCTTTCCTTTTTTTCCCCTCTTCCCTTTTTTCTCTTTTTCTCGTTTTTCCCTTTTTTTCCACCTCTACTACGAATAGCAGCCTCACAATTTTTGTTAATATTCAAATTCTGGGTTCGAATTTTATTTTGGTCAAAATCCTGCCTAATTTTGAGTAGATGAAGCTCTACATCCTCTTAAGTTATTCGGATTGTTAGGATAGTCCCTTAAACGTCTCCCAAGAATGTTAGATTCTCGGATATATTTTATTGGATTAAGGTCTGGACTGCGAGCTGGCCAGGCTATAGTATTAATCCCAACATCAGCAACATAATTTCGAACAACATGGGATATCATTATCTTGCATTAGTTAAACATTTGGACCAATAAAAGGCATAGAGAATTTGGACCAAAATGAAATTCGAACACAGATTTTGAGGATGATATATAAAAAAATATTTTTAAAGATTTTTTCTAACAATTATAATTAAAAATCTATTTTTAAATAAATGTTCAAAGAGAGTATACAACATAAATCTGAACAATTAAATTATGAACCAAAATCTTAAATTACTTTTTTCTAAGCGTACTGCTATTAGATTAGCACGTTTGTATGATTGTACACTTTCAAGATGCAGGCTTCCATTTGTTTGTTAGGGCAATTCATCATCTCGTCCGTAATAAATCTCATTTTGCAGCTACTGACACAACACCATAATATATCACCTTCCTAGAAATATGTTTCTTTTGCTGCACGTTTCCGTTGCACACTTCCGCTAAGATTGAAACTTTCGACTCATAGAGGCGTAAATAAGGTTTATCTAGGATGCTGCTCACATTACCCAAAATTTTATCAATTCTTTCAACTCCGGCGGGAATCATAAATTTCCACGCGGCGCACTATCTTTCCTCACAAAAATTTATTGTACTTCTGTCTATTGCCCCGCGACCTGAACGGGCCCGACAAATTCACGACTCTTCCGCTTTCCCCCCAGAAAAAGGTTTAGTCTGCCCAGGAGGCTTTTTATGTAAATATAATGGGGCGTTTTATTTATTAAAATCATAAGTTACCAGGAAGCATTTGTGTTTTATTATCCCGGGCACCTTCAAAGGCACAGACTGAGTACGTTTATTACATCGGACTCATGAGCCACGCAACCTGTTTTATTTACTTAATGGGACACAATAAGTTACGGAGAGTCTTGAAAATGTAAATTGATGTTAAATAGGGACGTGTAATCAAAAATCTGGCCGATATAAATCAGCGCTCGGCTCAAAATTTCATTTTAAATTTATTCCACGAAAATGCTTATATTACGCTCCTTAGCCGTATTGACAAATCTGCCTTTTTTCTAGATGTAATTTCTTATTTATCGTGAATATTTAATGTGAAAAAGTGTTTTTATCTAAAATAGCGTTTAGGGTTGTAATTTATGGCTCAATAAAACCGCTTTATCGGAAATAACATTAATTTCTAGTCATAAAGCAGCTGGAAACACCACTTTAGTGATTAATTTTAACTGTTATCATAATCGAAAAACTATATTACTGTTTTTTTCAGGTGCCCGAAGAAGCACGTCGCCCTACAGGTCAGCGTCACGGGGTACCGTCAACATGGGATACAGTGGCAACTCGGGGTTCTCTGAGACTGGCTCCAGAAGAGCCAGCAGCTCCGTTAGTCAGGTAACGAAAACATCAACACATTTCGGCTGGCTTCAGTGCTTTATTTTTACGTTATGGTCTGCTTTTTTCGAATAAGTTTCCTGCCATTTAAATTACTATTTTTCATTGTTAAGGTGGATCTATTTATTTATTTTATTTACTCGAAACTGGAACTGGAGGAAATAATTTCAGTTTTATGGTACATTAACACTAATATATTACTCCATAAAAATTGACCTTTGAAAAGACAATCTTTTCTGCCATGTTGCCCTAATTGAATTTACATTTTTATTTTCCCACTTTACATTACAACCAAATGCCAGATGTTGTCGATAAAAGTATATTTTTATATTTACAAAGGTTTAGTTCCTTATTCCGTTTATTTTACGTATTGTTGTATATTATAGACTAAGTATTGACATTACCCAGAAATATTTTTTTAATTTACTAACCTGGTTCTTTAGAAGCAAGCTTCCCTTGGCTGTGCGACGGCTCTACGCTTGTTAGTTGACCACGGTCTTTAGTTCTGTGACCGAGTCTAGAAATTAATAAATAAAAATCGAAAAAGACTATCCTAACCGATTGACTGACAGGTGGGACTGCCGCAGGTGTCCGGCGACGAACAGCGTCGCCTCTGTGCCGACCAGAAATATGGGCCTGCTAGCGAACCGGGTCTCGGTCTGGGCATTTCCCTGACCACTTACGGTTCCGTTGCCTACCAGCTGAAGGATGCCAATTTGGAGGCCACAGGCACGTGCGATTTCGTCTGCAAAGCGATGAGTATTGTCAATAAAACTGGTAAGTTTTGTCTATTTATAAAACACGAGAAACATCGATATTTTCAAATTGATATTACCCCTGCACTTAAGACCACTAATGCATTCTGACCACGCTAAAGCGTGGCAAGGGTACCTTTAATGTAACGACAGTTCGGTTGATTAAATTAAGTTTAATCTGAAATTGAGCTGAACCCACATAAAACTTGACATTATTAAAACGGAGATTCAACGGCGACACACATAAATGTTAAATAAAGGAACTGAAAAACTTTCAACATTGATTTTTTTGTTAGCATTTTTTATATCACTTTCTGGCCTGTTTCCAAATCGTAAAACTGTCTTTTAGTATACTTTATTATCAAAATAACGTCATAAATTTCGTTTATTGAACCTAAATTAAATAATTTAATGAATTATTCCTATTAACGTTGTTGGTCACTAGTCCAACAAAAGTTGCTTAAAAAACAGTCTCGACGCTCTATAATTAGACTTAATTGAGATAATTATAGCCTCCATAGATGGCTGCATTTAAGTGTATTAATAAGCTCAAAAAGTACAAAATAAACTAAAAGATTTATAATGATTTCATTAAAAATAATAAAACAAGACTGCTGCATCCTATTGTCAAAGGTTTATACTAATAATACAGTAAATTTTATACGTGCAATTGTGCTAAATATAGAACAAATTACGTTTATTTAAACTGAAGCTCTCGTTGATATAAAACAAACACTTTAAATGCATAAAACAATGGTTCAAAGAAACTTCATGTTTATAAAATGATGTTGACTTGTACTGCATTATGTTAAATATTAATGTCTGCTATTATAAACTGTCAAGTTGCTCTAATTGTTTTAAATATTTTTTTTTACAAATATGAATGTCTACATTTACTTAACTTTAGAAAATTTATTTAAAATAAATATATAGCAAATAAAAAAATAATTGAAAATGAGTTTCATGTTAAACTTCGATTGCAACACAAATTGTTCACGAGACTAATTTCTATATTTGTTTAACTTTAGGAAATTTATTTAAAATAAATATAGAAAATAAAAAAATAATTGAAAGTGAAGTTTCATGTTAAACTTCTTTACGAGACTAATTAATACATTAATCATGGTCACACAAATAATTGTTTCGAAAAAAATGTACTTGTTTCTAATGTGCTTCTTGCTTTGTATTAACCTATTTTTTTTTCTTTTCCAGTTGTTGTTACAATCGTGTTGGTGTGTTTGTCAATTCTGCCCGTTATAATGCTTATCATGGGTGAGTAGTACACCATTAGCGTGTGAGCGATTGTTTGTGGTGCGTGTGGCATGCGATCGATCTCTTATTTCAATACTCTTCGAAGTCTCTGGAGTTTACAACTCCAGTTACTCCGAATGTATGACTTATTGCGAGTTCGTTATTACTTTCAATATTTTTTAATGGGAAAGGATAATTTGTAGTTTTGTTTTTAACCTTATTAGTTCTAACAAGTTGTTAATTACACTAGACTGTTGTCACTTCTAATTTGATCATACTAGATTAAAATTAAATGTGAGAGATTAAAGTGGTTTTAGAAAACATGGAAAATATATGGATAGATAGATTAATGAATCTTTTATTTAATTATTATAATTTTATAAAAAATTGAATATTTAAAATCTTCTATTTTTGATGTTAGAAAATAATTCAAGCATATACTAAGTGAAATAGTGAATTTCGTCAGTCCTATCTCAGAAATTACTAATCGAATGTAATTTGTACAATTAAATATGATAATCAAAAGTGGCATTAGAAAAGCAAGAAAAATATAATTTAAAATAATTTTAACAAGTATACTAGTTTATTTTTATTTTTGATTTGGTCATGCTAGATTCGTAGATTAGTAATCAATCATTGAAATAATTATTATTATTTTTATTATATAAATAAAAATTGAATATCTAAAATTTAATATCTCTTATTGTTGAAGTAATAAAATTTAATATTTCAATGGTATAATGAAGTTTGTTAGCCCTATCTCAGAAATTACTAATTGAATGAATGTTCAAAAAAATATGATAATCAAAAATGACATTAGAAAAACGAGAAAAATATAATTTAAATTTATTTTAACAAGTACACCAGTTTATTTTTATTTCTGATTTAGTCATACTAGATTCGTAGATTAGTAATCAATTATTGAATTAATTATTATAGTTTTAATTATTTAAATAAAAATGGAGAATCTAAAATTTAATATCTCTTAATGTTGAGGTTATAAAATAGTGAAAATTGTCAGTTCTATCTCAGAAATAATTTATGGAATGAATGTTCAATAAAATATGATAATCAAAAGTGGATTTAGAAAAACGTGAAAAACATAATTCAAATTATGTACACTAATTTATTTTTATTTCTGAATTAGTCATACTGTATTCGTAGATTAGTAATCAATCATTGAATTATTATATTTTTGATTATTTAAATAAAAATTGAATATCTAAAATTCAATAGTTTCTATTGCAGATTTTATAAATCTAAATAATTCAGGTATATGGGTGATAGTAAAGTTAGTCAGCCCTCAATAAAATGTAATAAACAATGGTAGGCTTAGAAAGGCCTAGAAAATTTAATTTATATTAATTCTAATATTTTCTTAATTACTATTGTTATTTCAGATTTGATCATAATAGATTCGTAGATAAATCATTCATTTAATTATTAATTATAATTTTGAGTATTTAAACAGAAATTGAATATCTAAGTTTTATTAGGTTCTATTACAGATAAATAATAAGATCAAAAAGTAAAAGTTAGTCAGTCCTATCTCAGAAATTTCTAATCAAATGAGTGTCCAATAACATATGAAAAACAAAAATGGGCTAAAAAAACGTAGAAATATTAATTTATATTAATTTTAACATTTTCTTATTTACACTAGACTATTATCATTCCAGGTGTGGTCATAATAGATTCGCAGATAAATCAATAGTTTAATTAATTATTAAATTTTGATTATAAAAATGTAAAGTGAATATCTAAAATTTACTAGTTTCTTTTGCTGATGTTATAATATTAAATAATTCAAGTATATACTGGGTGATCAACTAGTAAAGTGAGTCAGCCCTATCTCAGAAATTACTAAGCAAATGAGTGTCCAATAAAATGTGATAAACAAATGTGGGCTTAGAAAAAAGGGGAAAATTTAATTTATATTAATTCTAACACGTTCTTAACTACACTAGACTATTGCCATTTTGCATTTGGTCGTAATAGATTCATAGATAAAGTAATCATTTAATTATTAATTTTAATTTTGATTATTCATTTACTAGTTTCTATTGCAGATGTTATAAAACTAAATAATTCAAGTATCTACTGGGAAATCAAATAGTAAAGTTAGTTAGCATTATCTCAGAAGTTATTAATCAAATGAGTGTCCAATAAAATGTAATAAACAAATGTGGGCTTAGAAAAACGTAGAAAATTTAATTTATATTAATTCTAATATTTTCTTAATTACACTAGACTATTGTTATTTCAGATTTCATCATAATAGATTCGTAGTATCATATAATTATTAATTAATGTATCATATAATTATTAATTATAATTTTGGTTATTTAAATAGAAATTCAATATGTAAATTTTACTAGTTTCTATTACAGATAAATAATTCAAGAGTACACTGGGTGATCAAAAAGTAAAGTTAGTCAGTACTATCTCAGAAATTATGATCTACTAGTGATGTTAGTCAGCCCTATCTCAGAAATTACTAATAACCCAATAAAATATGATAAACAAAAATTAACAAGTTTTTAATTACACTAGACTATTTATTACCTTTTTTATTTGGTCATAGATTAGATTCGTGGATTAATCATTCATTTATTTTTATAATTGTGATTATGTAAATAAAAACTGAGTATCAAAATTTAATATTTTCTGTTGCAGATGATGTAAAATTAAATACATAGGTACTGGAAGATTATATAGTGAAGTTAATAAAACCCAATTTCAGAAATTTCTAATCGAATGAGTGTGCATTCCACTAAACTGTCCACTCAGTGAAATACTTTTTACAAAATATCCAACATCCATAATCTTTAAATACCAACAACAATTAATCAATCATTGAACGTGTTAAATGCATCTCCGAATTGAATTCTAAATCTATTCCTGACCGTTGTTCGATTGCGTGGTTCACACCAGTATGCGTTCGGTGTTAAAATTGAAATACGAAACTGTGCGGAATAATTCCATAAATGATCCATATGCAACCGAAATTGATTCTTCAATTGATAAACACGCAAGCTTTTACGAGGCATTTAATTTGATAATCCGTGAAATAGTATATATGGTGGGTAATGGAATTTATATGTTCAATTAAATATACATTAATGGCTGATGAAGCTGCACTGGACCAAATAAACTGAGAATAATTCACACAATTACTCTTCATGGACTTTGTAATGATCAAATTTTGTTGCAAGTGGTTTTTGTTTTGAATTAAACCAAGGCAATGGTTATAAATAAACCTCTGGGTAATGCCAATGAAGGGCATAAAATTTTGGCAGGGTTAAAACAAATTCAAAATGTATGAGTGTGTGTATATTTAGTTAATACAGTTTAAGACCTCGTACCTCATATCACTCACGTTAACGCGAATTGTTTTAATTGTTAATTTCATTTTACACCACAAAATGGATTAACGTCAGAATTCCAACACGTTCCCCCAGTTTAATTATGCATAACAACTGCGGAATGTAATGTGTTACACCTAAATTAAACAAAATTAAAATTGATCGTTTCCTTTGTAAACTGATCAGGACACTTTTCTTTTTCTGCGGTCTTTAACGCAATCAGACAGAATACATAAACCCAAGGACGTTTGTTAATATCCCAAAACGTAACAGTCGTAGCTTTAGTGGGGATTTTACTAAATCGGCCAATCCAATCCCGAAATCTAATTAAAGAAATGAGTCCAGTAATTCAACCGCTGTCCAAATTATCTCTCCTCTTGTTCATTCAAATATTGTAATTTTGTGATGGCAAAATTAAGATAAATCGTTTTGTATTCGATGCGTTCCTGAACATGTTTCGGACTATTGATTTTCGTAAATATTTTTTACCGTGTTGAACACAATTTTTGTGGGATGAGTGTTTTAATGCATTTTTTTAAGGGTCCGTCAACTTCTGTTTGCTCCCTGTTTCATTCAAATAAGAGGCTTATCTAAAAATGTTTTTTCCCTTTTTTTGTGATACACAAGAGCACACTCAATATTTTTTTACGGTAAACCTATTGATACCACTTTACCTTAAAATTGGAAAAATTAAGTAAACATGTTCAGATTTTATTAATATACACTGTGTGTCTTTCGAAGTGGATAATTTCAAAAATCAGACCAATATAATAATAAAAAAAGTTTTAATAAACAATGTAATATCCTGCATAAACATAATCAACAGAACTTTTATGAAACTAATCACCAAATTAATTAAACAAAATTATTAAAAGAAAAACAGAATATTAATAGCTTTCACTTACCTTAGCGTACCCAAAATTGATAAACGAATAAATTCTTAACCCATACCTCCCTCGGTATTCTTCTCTAAAACAAGTACCTCGAAATTTTTGAGACAGGTCGTTTATAAATAAATAGTCCAGTTTCGATAGAACAAAGCTGTAATAAAGTAATTTAAAGGTATTAAGGTTGTTAAATCGACAATTTCTCAAAATAAACCAAAGAAACTTATACTCCTGGACAAAAGTTTGGAAACCCTAGGATATAAATATTTTACAGTTCTCACACTCAGGGACAGGACAGATCATTTCAATTAATGAACAACAGAAAATTATGAATGAATAGTTATAAAAAAAAGTTTCATACTCACAGTTAATTCCAACGATATACAAATGAAGAAGTAAGAAACGTGTAATCAGTGTCACTTAGAAGAGGTGTGTCCTTTTTGATCTACGAGACACCCACTTTTTAAAAGTTCCACAAAACTAGATGATTATTATCTCCAACCTCATTAACGTGTCTCGCTTAACAATAAATTTTACAGCATCACTTTAAATTTCAAGCTAAGTTTACAAACTAGTGTTAAACTGAATGAACTCACATACATTACACAACTCGAAACTCGTTCTTGCACAATGGTACAGAGTAATATTACAATAGGCTACCATAATAAATCTCACCATACCGACAATTATTCTCCTTATTGGCGTAATGCTACTAATGTCGGTGAATTGTAAGAAAGACATAGGTAAATTTAAGGCTATTTAAGTCAACCAGGGTTCAGATGTTCAGGAACTGGGAATGGGTGATTGGACAATACCACGTGTTTTGTATACTACTGTATACTAGCAATATATACTTGTTTTTGTCGGACTTGATTGTGCTGAATTATAATTTCTCTTACGGTACATTCTACAGTTTGGCTACGACTCATTATTAACTAAATAAGTAAAGTAAAAAGTTAATATAATAATATAATTTTGTCCAAATAAAAAGTGAACATAGTTCATTAGAATATAAATTTAAATTGACCAGTAAACACAATAATGATTCAAAAATCAGTCGAATCGAATATAAGTAGTACTGTTAATATTTTTAAAATATTACAATAAGTTGCAATAATTATGGCCACTACTGTATATAAAAAGTAAATTAATATAAAAAATTGACTGTTCAAAGCTGCAAATTTTCTAATATAATAAATAATACATGAAATTATTTTCAAATCTATTTCATCAAGGAAATACAAATTATCCACTTCAAAAGATATCTTGATATTTTATCAAAATTGTTTTTAATACTACTTATATTGTAAATGAAACCAAGTGTACACAGTGACATCAATCTTTGTCAATTTCAATGCTTCACATATATTATTTAACATTGGTTTCTGATTTAGGGTTTATTAAACAGTAAAGCAAATCCATCAATTTTGATTATGTCATATATCATAAATGTAAAAAGTACTTTTCGTATTCCTTAGCGTGTGAGAGCTAAAAACACTAATGAACGTATATTATTTCAGTTGGTTTGTGTAAATTCGCCGCAATTTAAGCAACTTGAGATCTTAACGACTGGTGCTAAAACAATAAATAAAACCAAACTCTTGGCTGCACTTTATTCCTAAAAGCGAAAGCGTATAGGTTTGTTTTATTTTAGTGTAGTACAAAAGGCGTAAATGAGAACTGCAAACTGCATCCAAACTGGTACTTAACTAGAAAATTAACAGCTTTAAGTTTATGTTCTATTTAATTATAGAAATTCATTAATTTATTGTTAATTAAAAGGAATAATAAATAAATTTGAAGAACTGGCTGTCACTAATTGATTAAATGGTTGTTCCATAAAATAGTGAAGCACGTTAAACAATTGACCCGAAACTGCAAAAGTGCATTCGAATGAGAAATCGCAGCAGTTATTTAATTTAACTACCATTAACGGAAGTAATTTCCATTCGAAAATAAAATGTTACGGCTCACGTTCACACCGTCCCTGTTTAATTGCCGATTTCCAATTATTTTGTTGAAAAACGTTGTATTTGAACTGGTTTCTGTCTGTGTTAACAAATATTTAATCAGTCCCGTTCAGTGTTTACCGAAATCAGGAAAACAGTCAGTTAACAAAAATCACTTTCCCAGTCCCACTTCAAGGGTCGCAATATTCTATGTGATCGAACAAAAAAAAAAAGATATTGAATAAAAAACATTCTCTTTCCGAGAAAAAAAAAAGGAGCGGAATGGGAGTCCCATGTATTATTTATCACGGTGAACTACCGAAGTCTTGACCACGACCCGTGAGTCTCGATGACCGGCACTCGAATCGTCCGGGGACCGCGTCTCTCGCCGCAATTTGAAACTTGTTAAAAACGACATCCGCTCCGGGAGTCTGGAGAGTTTTACATTAAATCCCGTACGACCGGCGCAAATGAACGTTATTGTTTCGGAGCGGGGATCCGAGCCAGTTTATCGTGTTATCCTTAATTGTCCACGTTATGTTTTAAGTGGATTTAGAGAGTTTAACCGCTACTTTTTTTTTTTGTTTTTAGTTTATTAAGCTTTTTATTCAGTGTTCATTTTTGTTGCGGTGTTTGTTGCAGGAATACAATTTTTGCGGGATTGTCCGAGGGAGCCCAACATTCCTATTTACATGGTCATCGGTGGTGGGGTGGGATGTGTTAAAATGGGGATGACTCTTTACAGTCAACTTCACACTAGAAGAATGGAGGTCGGAGTTATGAATGCTACTTCTATTGGTTCCAAGGTCAGTATTAATTTTTATTACTTTATATACTTTTAGAACTATTTTTAAATAATGAATAAGGATTCCTGATTCTGATTTGGTTCATGTTTCTTTGACATTTGAACTGATGCTCGAGAAATTTCGTTTTGTTCATTGGCTGTTCTTATCTGCTCAGGGATTTCCGTTTTTTTTTGAGCACTGCTGTCGATATTTTATCAAGTTTCAATGTTTCTTTTTTTCTGTTGAATGGAAATCATAACATAAAATTTCAAGATACATAATTGCTTGCCTCGGTAATTGGCCACCAATTTTAATTACATATTGTATCTACAATATTAATCTGAACGTTTTTGGATCAATAATTTAATGTAAATTAAATACATTGTTCTCACATGTTAAACAGAATTAGCCGTGTGATATTTGTGGTAATCGATATATACACAGCAGTGGCGCATCCGCCAAATTTTTAACCGAAATTTTGTAATTAATGAGGGATGCGTCACCAATTTAAATTACATTTTGTATCTGTAATATTAATCTGAAAGTTTTTGGATCAATAATTGAGTGTAAATTAAATACATTGTTCCCATATGTTAAACAGGATTATCAGTGTTATATTTGTGGTAATCGATATATACATAGCAGTGGCGCATCCGCCAAATTTTTAACCGCAATTTTGTGATGGATGTGTCACCAACTTTAATTACATTTTGTGTCTGTAATATTAATCTGAACGTTTTTGGATCAATAATTGAATGTAAATTAAATACATTGTTCCTACATGTTAAACAGGATTATCAGTGTGATAATTGTGGTAATCGATATAAACGTAATAAAGTGGTTCATTACATTAATACAAACTCAAATCCTAAACTGTTTTAGTGGTATATTAAACTAGAAGCTCGCGTTATAAATTTAATTTTAAGTTTAAAACATCTTTACAACAAAAAAGATAAATAACAAGCCTGTACAGACTGCTTATTAATACAAAATATGCTTACCTCTTACATATTTTCTCCCTAAACATACAATTACAGCTTTTTACAATTTAAACAAGACTACAAATTATAGAAATATAATCCGAAAATTATATGAACGTAGAATCTGTTCAAATCGAAGCTCTTTACATAGTTGAAATGTATGAAAGAAAGAGAAATATGTATCTAATTTAAAAATTCATTTATGTCTATCATATATTCTTATTTTATATAATTTTAGTCTAATCCAAAAATTTCTAATTGAATAAAATAATGATTAAAAATGGTAAACTTTGGTTACTAGAATTATTTGTTGTTGGAGAAATTTACTCAAGTGGTCAATAAATGTATGAAATTTGAATTTTCCACAGTGCTAACTCGGTTATTTTCGCTTCGATCGAAACGTGTTATATACTGTTGAATGAACAATTTACTCATCTTTTAAACGAAATATTATTCATCTCGATCGGACTTGACGTTAATTATAATTTTGGGCACCATATTTAGTAAGATAATAATCCCAAAAATACAAATTTTTCATTATCTAGGTCAATGAAAATGAAAAATAAAAATGAACACATAATATGATGATAATATGAAAAACGAAGAGAAGATATTGATTTAAATAACTTGACTTTTACATTTCTGGTGTATTTGCAAATAAAATGGGTAATGTCTAGTCCTATACCTAAACCTTATAGTTTTTGAGCTGATTTTTTTTTTAATTATTAACTGATTGATGGTTTACTTAAATTACATTACGAATGTGAATTGAATTGAATAAATCAGCATGTCGGTGACACGAACACACGAGATTTCATCCATCCAAAAAGTGTCTAAGGCGCACAGCACACATGTACAACAATACTGATCTTGAACGATTATTTGCGAAATTTACCTAAACTAAACTTATCCCCCACGATATTAAGTAAAACTACGAAAGTAAAACTCATTTCTGGCTTAGCTGGAGGCCTTTAACGAAAACATCGTATTAGCAAAATTTTACCTGATTTCAAAATGCTCTCAAATGTACAACTGTAACTCACTCTCTAGTTCTGGGATTTAATTCTTAAGGTTTAATTTTCAGGTACTTCTTGAAACGCCGGCAGACACATAGTTTGTTGTTCTAGTAACCGATGTTATCAGCCAAATCAACAACTTTTTTCTTTTGTCTGAATTTATTAACAAAAGAAGGACGAGCATGTCGGTAACGCGAACCCATAAGATTTTCCCCTACCAAAAAGTGCCCAAAGCGGCTAATAGAGTTTTCACTTCAAACAAAAAAAAAAAAAATGAAATTGATGTTTTAAAATTGTTTGTGGAGAATATATATTTATTTTGTTAATTGCGTATTTGTATTGTAAACATAAACAAAATTTATTATTCAAATATTGAAATGTAGTAAATTTTTTTATTGATGATTATTTATTAATTTTCTTTTTCCAATACTTTACAGGTTGCTTCGGTGGCCTTGACCGTGCTCCTGATCACCTGGTTCGCCCTGGGCAACTACTGGATCCTCCGCATCAAATGGCCCGACTACACGCCGACCCTCTACGACCCGAACCGCTGGTGCCACCGCACCCTCTACGTCTTTTCGCTGGTGCACCTCTGCATCGTCTACTCTGTGATCGGCATGATCGTGGTCCTGGTCGTGGTCCTTGCCGGATGCCAGCTATTCGGCTGCCCATGGCTTGGACCGGCCAGGTACAAATAGCAAAACCCGCCCGACTACTTCGAGCTCTGGGACGTGCCGAGGACTTACCACTGACTGTGTTTTATTGCTCAATGTAAGTGTGCGGGTGCTTGTTTATTCGTTTGTTTATTTTAGAAAATTGTGCTGCTTCCAGTGGGTTATTTTTCTTGCGTTCCGTTTCAGCCGTTATCAGTCGTGTCGGTCGGACGTGTACAAATTCACTTGTAACGCACAACACAGCTAGAAGGAAATATAATTTACAAGTTGCATGCATAAAAACGGCAATTTGAATTTTCGCCTTCGGTTGCGAAACTTGTATCTCAATATTGCGGCAACGTCCAGACCTGGAACTTTTTCATATTTCCCATGGTTCATGTGTGAGAACTGTTCGAAAACTTTTGTTCGAGTTATATTCCGTTACAGCCAGAGAAAAAGAACAAAGTTTATACGACTTTAATATGAAATCACTTCAAACGTTTCATTTTTTTACTAGTCTGCTCCGTTCCGAGGAATTTATTTATGAATTGCGACCGTTTTAAATGAATTCTCGCATTAATGCGTTCAGAATTTCTTTTTTTATTTTTTTCGTCGAGAAATTCGGCTTATTTGCGTGCAGAATTTATGTAGTGAAAATTCCTGGGATTATGCCAAAATCTATAGTATAAATTTCTATGGCCATGTAAATTTTCGTATGTCTGACATTTGTGGGTTGTTTTAACGACTGCGAACGGGAAAAGAATAAAATGATGTAAGTTATATTTTTTATATGCTGTAACTAAACTAGAATTCGCACACGACTGACAACGGAAAAAAAGTTTGCTATATCTATATCTATAAACTGTGACTATATTAGTTTTTAAGAAAACTTGTATATCGTACTCAACTAATAATAATTCATAAAGTTATTTGAATATGAATTTAAGCTTTGAAAGAAACATTTACGGGCGGCTTTTGTAAATTTACAACTGCGTCAAACATTTAAGGTACAAAGCTTTGTTACATATTTAGCCGTAAATCTGTAACTTAATGATTGATAAGTCAATTAGTCAAATTAACATAGATATTATATATATTTTTAACTATTTTGTAAAATATGCTACTGGTTCTTATGATAATATTTGAATTAAATAACCAAGACAAATTAAATTTGAAAACTGAACAGACTGCAAATAATAGAACGTTTTTTCCCTCAATAATACAAAAATCTCAAAACTAATTAAACGTGCTAAAATGTTTTGAGGCGTTGCAACTCGTTGTGTGGAATATTGAATTGTTCTCAGTAGAACAAAGTTAAATTAGCGTGATGCAAAATTAAATTATACATTCCAAAAATGAATTAAAGCAGTTTACGGATAGTGTTAATGAAAGAGCAAAATTGTATAATCCACCATTTAAAATTGGTTTGCTTTTCATTGAAATTGAACATTTTTATTTTCTAATAAGTTTAATTCAGTTTACCAAATTTTATCAAAAAGTTACTGCCTATTATTCGTGGTAATTACCAAAATTGAAAACATGCGTTCGTGGTATAAACAAAATAAAGTTTGGCGCCTGTTTGAAACCTCCGGAGAACGCGTCAGAAATTGAGTTGCAAAGTTGATTAAGTATATATTGGAAACAAATATGGCCTGGTCGTCGAACTCGGATTCAATTATAACTTGTAAAGGCATTTTCTTCTTTATTGATTATTTTATCAAGACGTAAATATTAATAAAAACATTGGAATTATATTAGTGATGGTTGGAGGAAATGTGCCTCAAGTCAAAAGCAACATAGAAATGATAGTTAATTGAATTATAATTTTCTTATAAATACAGAGTGATCTGCTTGATCCACTATAAGTTCATAAAGAGATATAATTTCTTTCTTATCCTGAAATATGTTCAATGAGTTGTAACTTTTTTTCCAGAAGGAACTATATATTTATTATTTATAATCGATTTACTATCTTAATTTGTTTTTGAAATATTTAATTGTGTCAGAAAAATATCTCACTAAAATATTAATTATCAAGAATTAACACAAGAATTAACAACATAATAGCATCCCAAAATGTTAAACATGTTGTGAAATGTTTCTAACTGTAAAGAGTCATGTCTGTAAATTTTCGCAAGTAGTTTCCCAAGTTATAATTGTTATAAAAATTTTCACTCAATATCTTCCCTCTCTCCATAAATTTCTAATGAATAAGTTATTTGAAACACCTTGTATAATAAATATAATAACAAAAGTTTGTGAATAGTGAATCAATAAAATAAATAGACACATGTATTAACTGAAAGATATATTTCTAAGGAGTATATCGATTAAAAAATAAAATTTTTGGTTTCGTTGGGCGCCAATTTAAATTTTTTTATTTTAAAATGAACAAAAACCTGGTTAAATTTTGAAAAGAGACTAGAGCTGGTAATGTGTTTAAATATAAAAATATTGGAAATTTAATAAAATCAAATAAAAATCATATAAAATAAAATTGATATCCATCTAGTCCATAAGTAATCATTACATTAATAATAACAATTTTAGATTAAAACAAAGTGACAGATATTCATTTTGTAGGACATATTCCTAACGAGTTTTGTGGTTAAAAAATATATACCTAATATTTTGTTTGGCGCCTATTTAAAATATTAATAAAAACAAATAAGAGTCATGTAAAACAAAACTGGATGGATATCAGTTTTTATGACATAATTAACCATTACTTTAATAATTATAATGTTAGATTAGAATAATATGTGGTGAGGAATAATCATTAAAGTAAATAATTACAGACCGGTATTAACTTTGTAAGACATATTTCTAACGAGTTATTGATTAAAAAATATATACTTAATATTTCGTTGGGCGCCAGTTTAAAATTTTATATTTTGAAATGAACAAAAACCTAATTTAATCTTAAAAGGAGATAATATAAAAATATTGTAAAATCAAATAAGAATGATAAGAAAAACAAAAGTGATATGAGTTTTTATCATATAAGAAACCATTACATTAATAATTACAATTTTAGATTAAAAATACAGGTATTAATTTGATTAAAAAAATATTCTTAACATTTTGTTGGGCGCCTATTTATAATTTTATATTCTAAAATGGACATAAACCTCGTTTAATCTTAAAAAAGAAAGCTGATAATATGTTTGATTTTAAATATATTGTTACACTAAATTATTTAATATCAATTCATAAAATCAGAGAAATAAATAATTATCCTTCATATTAATAATTATAATTTTACATAAAAAAATTAATGGGGAATAATTATTAAAATAAATCAGTACAGAGAGACATTAATTTGTAAAACATATTACTAACGAGATATATAAAAATATATTTATATTTCGTTGGGCGCCAATTTTTTCAATCAGATTTTCGACATCGATCAATACGATTAATATTACTTTTCACTACGGTAAAACTCATAATCAGATATTAAAATTCTACTTTGAAAGATGTGAAAATTTTGTGATTATACTATTTGAAATCAAAAAGTTATTGATTGATTTATAATTGAAAAAAAAAATGAAAATACCTAAAATATTATTTTTCTTGTTAATGTATCTGCCAAGAATTAATATTATAATTGGTGATAACAGACAAATTTTAGTTACAACGTAGGTGAAAATTTAGCCAAAAATTAAATATATTAAAAACTAATAAAGCCAGGAAAACTATTTAAAATGCACTAGATCAGAATTTTCCATAGAATTAAAATATTTAATCATAAATTAGAGACCTTTTTGAAA
Organism: Aethina tumida; assembly: GCF_024364675.1. Classification (NCBI taxonomy): domain Eukaryota; kingdom Metazoa; phylum Arthropoda; class Insecta; order Coleoptera; family Nitidulidae; genus Aethina; species Aethina tumida. The sequence continues at coordinate 11,430,371 of NC_065437.1, read as the reverse complement.
AAACAAAATTTCAATTGAAACAACTAAAATTTCAGTTATAAACCAGAATCAGTAAGTACACACTTAATTTATAAAAGTAAAGAAAATCAATAAAAAGATCTACTTATTACATTAATAACTGATACTGAACCTTTAGATGGTCAAATCTCACTAATAGACACTAAAATCGAAGTCCCATCTAATTTACGGAACGCGATACGAAAAAGTTTTACGTCCGGTATTAAAGTGTCGATAACATATTTCCCGAGCAATATTCCGAGCATGACTTTACTGCATTTTTATGCGACTTCAAGTATAAAATACACTCGTAAATGGAAAGTCACAAAGGTATCGTTTTTACCGGTACGTCGGGTTGTAACTATTTTAAAAATCGTGCGGATGCAAAACGAAAATCACGACGCCGCAAATACATCCGCAACCGTTTCTAGTTTGCATTGAGAAACGTGGTTAAACGGGCAAATCGTTTTCAATGTGGGTCGATCACATAACTCAGATAAGCATCGAAATTATTATAAAACATATCCACATGAATATTCAACTTGGTGTGTGGTTAATGTGCGTATTAAATTGTGACGTTTTTCATTATCTCGGAGTGTGTTTGTTGTATTCGAAATCTCGTAAAGATTTAGACGCTCGATTGGATAAAATTATGGGACTGTTTGAAAATAAAACATGCCCGGATAAGTCGGCCGCATTTGCCAAGAATATAAATTATGCACGCTTTGAGAGAGTGCAGTTCGGTAGTTTCGTTTTAAAATTCATATTATAGTGGTGACCTAAAAAGGCACAACTTAAAAATCCTTAAAAATCTTGACAGTTTTAATCTAGAAATGCGGATTTAAATGTAATAGACATGCGATGCTGCAGTCAGACCAATAAAATAACCTCATAATAAAAAATTTGGCAAGCAGTAAAGTCTTCATTAAATTCGTAGCTGGTACAATTAAGCGGTTTTAATAGATACGGTAATCGCGGGGTTTCAAGCCTTATGTCCTTACGAAACTCTTAAAAAAGCTGTAATTAAGTTTAAGGATAACAAACACAAAGAGATAAAGAAGCAATTATGTAAATATGCATTTTTTATTCAAATTTATCTCGCCACGTATTTAATAATTATTATATTCTTCAAAGACATAAGTTCTAATGTTTCAACGTTTAATTATGGATTACAGGTCTAGACATAATATAGTGAAGCAGGACAAGGAAAATAAATTTACGAAAGGGCGTGTAACTGAAAATTTACGTAGTTAGCAGACAGCAAGCACATAAAACTTAATAAGGTACTTTAAAACTACAAATCCACTCATAATACCTTGATTAACAAACATATAAATAGATAATTAAGTTTAATGACAATGAACATTTTACAGACTAGGTAAACTTAAAATTATAATTTATATAATACCAGTTTACAACAAATTTTAGATAAATAAATTAACTAACTGAGTTATAGCTATAAACATTTCAACAATATTATGTAATTTTTAATCATATTTAGACTTCAACTCTAAATGAATCTAATATTTCAAGTTTTACATTCTTATTTATTAGTTTATTAAATTAGATGTAACTTAAGCCTTTTTAATCCAAGATTTGTCAAGAATTGGAAATGAAAAAATAAAAAATAAACGAGTAAATCTAAGTTACTTCTATATTTTTTTATTGTTCATTTACTTGACTTGTGTAAAAAGCTTCGACTTGAGATTTTTCGTATTCTGTCAGTTGAATGTTTTCTTAGAAAAAACAAAAAAAGTCAATCTTCATTTGCTCGTCTCTGAATCTTTGATATCATTTTCTATTTCTGTGCTTTGACCACTTTTTCGAAAAAAACTAAATTTAAGTGACCATTACATTAATAATTACAATTTTAGATTAAAACAAAATGTACTGAAGAATAATCATTCAAATAAATTAATAGAGACATGTATTCATTTTGGTTAAAAAATATACTTAATATAATGTTGGGCGCCGATTTATAATTTTGTATTTTAAAATTGACATAAACCTCATTTAATCTTAAAAAAATAAAGCTGAAAATATATTTGATTTTAAAAATATTGTTATATTAAATTATTTAATATTAATTCATAAAATCATAGAAGAAGCATGTAAATAAATAATTAGCCATCACATTAATAATTATAATTTTATATAAAAAAATTGATGGAGAATAGTTATTGAACTAACGAAATATATAAAAAATATTTATATTTTATTGGGAGCTAATTTTTTCAATTAGATATTCGACATTGGTCAATACGATTAATATTACTTTTCATTTCATATCTCAGTAAATATTTATTTTATATATATAGGCTATACGGTAAAACTCATAATTAAAGATTAAAATTCTATTCTATTCTCTATTACAGGGAATTTCAATTAGTCATTTTTCATTATTTTTAACACATTTTACATAAATGGAGAATATCATCAAACTTAGACGTTGTCTAATTTTTTATTGTGGTATGGTGATGGTTGAAATTTTTGTAATTATAATATTTCGATTAAAAGTGTGAAACTTAGGATGTTAAAATTATTTATTGTTGAAAAAAATGGTACCTGAAAATCATTAAAAATTACTTAAACTTTAAAATTTTTTTACTTCAAAACTTGAAATTTGTAAATCAATAAAAGTATTTTCTGTCAGTAAATATTTAAGTTTCATAACCGAAAATCACATAAAGTTAACCTTTATTTCTATTTTTTGCAGTCTTGTTCAAAATTGTAAAAAGCTGTAATTAAATGTTTAGGGAGAGGTAAGCAACATTTGTATTAATAAGCAGTCTGTACAGTGTAAAGACTTGTTATTTGTCCGCTTTGTTCTAAGGGTGTAAAACTTAAAATTCAAAGTTCGTAACACGGGTTTCCAGTTCATTATACCACCAAAATCTTGTACGATTTCAGTTTGTATTAATGAACCGCTTATTATACCAAATTTGAACGTTTATATCGATAACCATAATTATAACAATGATAATCGTGTTTAATATGTGGGAACAATGTATTTAATTTACATTCAGTTATTGATCAAAACACATTTCGTTCAGATTAATATTACGAACATAAAATGTGATTAAGGAGCTAGGCGTATCCACCATTAATTTAACTCCACGGTTAAAAAATTGGCGGATGCGTCCCATATAATATGTATTCAGAAATATTTTTCTGAACGAATATTAATGTAAAATTAAATGTTACTCGACGAATATATTTAGCGTTTAAAGCTGTAGGACAATAAGTCTAATGAAAATATGTAATCGTGTTTGTGTTGGATATTCGTATTTTCGAGTGACGCATAACAAAATTACACTCCTAGATTAACGACATTGTATAAAAAACACTGTGTGTTGTAATTTCCCCAAAATATTCTACAGCTTGCCGTCATATTCGAAAAGGACAACTAAAAATTGTAAATAAAAAATTTAGCTTGCTTTTGTATTTGGATATTATATTTTATAAAAAGTATATTTGACTGATATGCTTGTCTTTTCTAAACTAGATGTTGAACTGTTTGTTTGTTTTAAATGTATGACAAATGACCAACTTATCTTTTACCAAAAGGAACAATGTCATTTTATATATACATAGTTGATAAAGTGTTAGAAGGGCATGTGAATGATTTTATCATATCGATGTGGTTGTGTTTTTTTATCGATTAGGTTACTAAAATAGCCATCTATTTTAGTAGGCAAGACGGTATGTTAGATGTGCAGTCTTGTTCGTTGCAGTAGCAAACATTTGTTGAGAGGTTGACATTAGGACCAAGATCGTATTTTAGATCAAGGCTGTACATGGTGTAGAGATTTTTAGTCAGTACAGGGTTATTTTGGGAACACCAATTGACACTTTAAAATGAGTTGGTAAGCTATTTTTGGTTGTTGAAGAAAATCAAAATATTTGTACTTAGGATAGGGAACAAAATGTATCGTGTTAAAATATTATTGTCAATTTGGACAAATTTTCAATTTGCCTTTATCGCCGGCACATCGGAAATTAAATCGTTTTTACATTGGCCATAACGATAAATTAAACGGCTCATTTCGGGGAATTACCCATTTGTCATGTTATATCGCCTTCTTTATTAGCAGTTCAACAAAACATGTTCATTTAGATTATATATCGCCCCAGTTATTCTGTATTCTCTACGACCAGCATTCTAATAGGCACAGGTATTAACTGAAACAAACTCATTTAGATTGACAATAGTATTTCGACTCGGCATTCATAACAACATGTGTACTTGTCAGCTATCATTCTGTGCTATTATAAGATGATTTTCTTATTATGTACTGTTGCCGAATTGCAACAGTTTTATGCGGTCCAGGCTTTAAATAAAACATGTAACATAATAATAGGTCATATTTCAAGTTTACACGTCACTGCCCCCGGTATTAAATATCAGTGTGACCTTTTTGGAAATCTATTAAACTTACAACAACTTAGCACCGCGGGCATTGATCATTTATCTTGTATATATTTTCTGTACTTGAATATACCTATTTTTGTATAGTAAATAAATTAGTATTCATAGGTTGTGTGACATATAATCTCGTGGTTTTCTCCAAGACACAATTTATAACTCAAAGGATATCAGTTTCTGGCTTGAATGTTAGTTTAAAATGTGAACTCATATTGTTTGAGTTGATACTGCGTTTAGGATGTACCACATTAATCTGCATAAGAATGTTCTGATGAAGCACGGGGTGATTTTTGATTATTGCGCCTCACTCCGTCTTATTAAACAAACAGATTACATCGAATAAAACATATTCGCATATAACTTATTAGGAAATGTAGTTGAAATATGTTACGTAATTAGATAATTTATATATACATATATGGATATATTATAGGAAATTAGTGAAATGTTAACTGTGCATATATTTTATTAAATATTTCCGCTATAATTTATTTTTGTTAACTCTGTGATATAATATGGTTTGTTAATTTAATTTATTATAATAGGTATTTGTATCGTTTGTTTAATAAATTATACATAATAAATTTTCATTTTATTGCTCACGTAGGGACAAATTCGGACAGTTTTATTGCCGACGCAATGTTTACATTAAAATTGTTTTTCACGCCATAATCATCAAACACGTTTCCAACAATTGTTTCCAACTAATTCAATTAATTATTGAGGTAAGTGAGAATTTTGTTATTTCTGTCAGTAAATTTACAACTATAAGGTTTTGATTATATAATTCGATATCTAATTCACCGATTTCATTCAGTATTCAAGTATTCAAATTAAAAATAAATCAACAGTCTACAGCTTTTGTATATATAGTTTTGAGATTTGTCCAGTAGTTCAGGTGCCAGCGATTTTAATAACTTAATAAAGTACCAAAAACCATTATGTGAGTAATACAAATCTCAAAATCAAATAGACTTTGAATTTTTTTTACGTACGGATGACACTTTTATGAAAAAAAATAAACTACTAGAAATTAATGTTGAATGATAAATTATGAAGTTATGTATTTTACTCCTTAATTCTGATGATTTTTACGTTTTTCTCCCTTTTATTGAAATAAATAAAATTAAATTTACATTTGTTATAATAAAATTATATTATAAAAAATGTTTTTTAATTTTTTGCCTTTTATTACTCCCGTAATATGTTTCTCATATAAGAAACCAACTGTACCTTCCAAACATAAAAATCGCCAAAAAGCTTAATTAAATTAATAACCTCAGAATTTATTACCGGATTTTTACTTTCTATTGCTTATTTTTTTCGTAAAAGTGTCATCTTCATGTAAAAAAATTTAAGTAGACTTAACTTTGTGATTTCTGTTACTCTTAACACAATATGTGAATTTTTAGCATTGATTTTTGCCTAAAAAACCGGCTTTGTCAAATATAAAAACTATATAAATAAAAGTTGTAGAATGTATAATTATTTTTAATTTGAGCGATTGTTTAACGAAATCGGTCAATTAGATCTTAAGTTATACTCAAAAATGTGAGAGCAACCCGTGAAATTGAAAAAAAGAATTTCAAAAATTCATTGTTCGAAAATGCTCTCATAAAAATATATTTAACCATGATTTTCAGGTTTACTGCACTAAAATTTACATGAAAATCATAGTACAAAAGGCAATATTGTATTCAGTTAAATTGAAGTTTCGATTTTTACCTCTTTCAGTATTCAACACCTTACCACCAGTTTATTTTAAGAGATACAAAGAGATTATAATAAAAAATATGGCACATATTTCGAAGATAAATAAATTAAACATTTAAAATGCATTTTTAATTAGTAAGTTAGAAATGAGGAGTCAGTGGTGTTAGGCCCCCTTACGACCATTTTTAGAGACTTACAATTTGGTTTCAGCTTTTTTTAGACCCAGTTACTGCACTAAAATGTACATGAAAATCATAATGGGATATAAAAGGCAAAATCGTATTCAGTTAAATTGTAGTTTCGATTTTTACCTCTTTCAGTGTTCAATGCATTACCATCAGCTTATTTTAAGAGATACAAGAATATTATAATAAAAACTATGGCACATATTTCGAAGATAAATACATTAAATATTTAAAATGCACCTTTAATTAGTAAATTAGAAAAAAAAACATATTTTTGAGGAGTCAGTGGTGTTAGGCCCCCTAACGACCATTTTAGAGGCTTACAATTTGGTTTCAGGTTTTTTTTTAGTGCCAGTTTTATTAGTATTTTTTCTCTACACCTATTCCATTAGTAGTTGTTGCTTGTTGACCTACTATGTCCACTATTTGTCCATCCATTACATTCATTTCAGTTATCGAAGCTCGACCATAACTATTTATTTATTATAGCACATCAATTTGTATTAAATTCATTTCCAAGGCGTCAATTAATTGTACCAGTGCGGCGCACCAGCCAGTATTGAAGTTAATTAATGGCCCAACACATCGAATCGGGTAATAAATTCGATAAAATAATAAATCCGGGAATCATTCCATTAATTCCATCGGAACACGTACGTACAAAAAGCTCATTAAAAACCCATTTACCGGGGAAATTGTGCCGCACTTTCCGAAATGGACATCGCGTCAAGTAACACCGTAATTACCGAACTACTTTTCAGTCGAAGTAAATTGGCTTGAAGCGACGGTGCTCGAACTTAACTGACCCAACTGACGGAGTGTTGAAGCAAGAAAACAACAAAGCATGAAAAGCGTTGAAAGCTCGGAGGCAGCAAAGTGTCAAATTGTTAAGCGTCCGTTATTTAAATATCGTCATTTCCACGGCACAAAATGAGCGGAAGAATTGTTTCGTGCCAAACAATTTTACGGCTTAAACTCACCCGAAATGTGGAGCAAAAAATTTAAGGAGGATGTGTTTTTATCGTGCCACTATAAATTTCGGGATGCGGCAAATGAATTTTTATTTTCGTGTCGCTGAGTCGGGATTAATACTCTTTTTTGGTATAACTTGTAGCTTCTTTGAAATTATAAGATTGTGTTCGTAACAGAAATAAGTATTTATTTATCAAATGTAAGAAGCTCTCTTGAAAACTTACGAAATATTGTCTGTGTTTTTATGATGTACCTTCAATGTTTATATTACGTTTCTTGTAAAAGCTACATAAGTGGCTTATACATAAAAATTAAAGGAATAACTAACGTTATTCTATATAAATACTTCGTTTCCCCTTTTTTGCACCCTTTTGAAACTGATAAATAGTTATTTTTATTAATAGTCGAATTAGAAACAATGATATTTTTTCACAGGAACAAAATTCAATAAATATGAAAATTTCATTAAAAGTTTGGAGCTTTTTTCATTTTAGTTTCTTTAAAATTATAGTCTTTAATACTATACAAATGTTAGACAAATGTTACCATATGTGAGTTCATCATCGTTTTTGTTTTTATTAATTAAAAACTTTAGAAAGCTTTTGTTTGATAATATTGTAAATTTAATTTTCCTAAGACATCTTTTTTTTTAATTCGTGTATGAATAAAACATTTTTTTGACAATTTTAAGAGAATACGAACAAGTGAAAACAAAATATATAAAATCTGTCTTAATATTTAAAAACTTTTTACAGAGCTTTTAAAATAAAACAGGTATAGTATTAAAGGCTGTAATTTTGAGGAAACTAAATTTAAAAAAGCTGCAAAATTTTAATATTATTCTAAACTTAACTAAATTTTGTTTTGTTTTCAAATTGAGTATGAATTCTTTTATTTTATTTGTGTTGGTGAAATCTTTCACTGAAATAAGAAGATGTCAAAGCTTCAGAGATGATCCAGTGAGGGCAAAGAACTCGTTTCTTATACGAAGATCCGATCAATAAAATTTAAAATATCATCAAAAGCTTTGAGCTTTTTTAATTTTAGTTTCTTCAAAATTAGAGCTTTTAATATCATATACAAATATTACATGTGATTCATAATAGTTTTTTTTATTGATTAAGAGCTTTAAAAAGCTCCAAACTTTATTTTGTACAAACTAATAACCTCGTTGTTAAAATTCGAGTTTGAATAAAAGAATTTTTGGCAGTTTCAAGTATAAATAAAAACAAACTATTTAAAATCTGTCCACATGGAACAACAGATTTTACTTCTGTTATTCAATTTCATTTGGCATTGTTTTTAGTTTGCCTTGAAAATAAGTATAACCGATATACGTTACAAAAAATTTGACACAATTTTAGCTTTTCCATAATAACGGATAAAATTTATTGTTTATATATAATTTTATATTTTTTTTTGTCCTCAGAAAGATCAAAAATATTTTTTCAAAAAAAAGGAGAAATAGAAACTAAACCTAATCTAACGTAATCTATTTTTTTAGGAAGTTCATCAAAAATAGAGTATTATAATATATATATATATATATATAAATGTTAAGATTTTGTTTTATAAAAATTTGAAAATCTTATTATTGTTAAAATATTTAAAAATTTGTAACAAAGCCGAAGTTTGAAGTAATAAATATGTTAATTTCAAAGAAAAAAAACTCAAAGATCAGTATTTTTCAAACTTAAAATTATTTTTCTCTAAGATTTCATTTCATAAAAAATAAAAACGTTATTGACAATTTCTTTTATTTTTGAAAATATTCTATTATTTTCCATTTCTTTTATCAAAAATGTATATACTTTTATATTTTTTTTTCTTCAAAAAGGTCATAAAAAACATTTTTTCAAAAAAAAAGAAATAGGAACTTGACCTAATCTGACGTAATCTATTTTTTTTTGGAAGTTCATCAAAAATAGAATATTACAATTACAAAAATAGATAAATAAGTTTTTTTTGTAACAATTATAAATAAAAACCTACTTTTAAATAAATATACAAAGAGTGTATACGTTTATTACTCCTGTTTTCAGAAAATATTAATTATTATTGTTAGCAATTATTATTGGTGTGGTGCGTTAATTTCTTGGAACAGTCTATTTATATTGAATGTAAAAAAAAACTATTAGGAACTCACATATGGGGTAACATTGGTCTGACATTTATATATTATTAAAAGCTCTAATGTGCTGAACAGACAAATATAATCACGCCCAAACAAAAACAGTACTTTCTTGCTTTTTTTTGCCCGTTATGGTAATTTTCCCTTGAATGAAATTGAACGAAAACCGATGCGACGGGTCTGGGAACATATTCGTCCCGTGCACGCGGCGTCTTCTTCTCGATTCAATTACCCGCATTCGACCTGGTAAAAATCGCCGAAAGCGGTGTGAAAATGTTTAAAAAGGTGCGAATAATGTGTGTGAAAACCCGCAATAAAAATAAGCCCACAGCAACGTCGAGGACTGACTTTTATCAGACGCCACGATGGAGTTTCGTTCGCAGTCTTTCCCTCAAACTTTCCAGCTTCGACACTTCAAGTTGCCAAGTGAATTATCTGCGGTGCCTCGAGCGTAACGTGTTTAATGTGTTCCGTGCACTACGTTAATGACCTTGTCATATTTACACGTAAGTGTTCTATTTATCACAACGGAAAACTAGACTGGAAAGTTTTACGCGACGTCGGAGGTAAGACGGAGGTAAAACCCGATTTGTCGGGGTGAATCATTGATGCATCGAGACCCGTACCGACATAAACTCGATAATAGTGATGCAGGCGTCCGAAGGAACTGCGAAATCTGACCGTTGATCAGATTTATATCGGCATTATCTGAATGGAATTGATGGAGCAAAGTATCATGACTTACGGACGCGATTATCTGCGCCGGCCAACTTACCGAACACGATAAATTCGACCTTTTGAAGATTTACTTGGCCCAGAGAAACCGTGATACGTCTTTTATGCGTTCGATACGTGGCGGACGGATCAAATTGTCTCATCACCGGAGTCGGAGGTTATTGGCGGACATTTTTATTATTCATAATATCGTCTCGCATTTTTGCCCTTCTGTCGGGCCGACAGACAGTAAAATTTTATGGTGGGATGCATACACATGAACGGCATCCAGCTTTGTTTTTATTTAAAATATTCCACTTGGCTTATTCATGTCATATTTATTAATGATCATTGCATGGAAACTTCATCATCGACTAAAATAAACAAAAATGATGAAATGATTAATATTTCATTAGAAAGGTAAGTAAATTGTCCCATGTTTCCAGTTTTACATTTTTAATAATTAATTCATCAAATTTTCAAGCTTTGGGTGAGTATTGAAAATGTTATGGTACAAAGAAAAATAAACGAATACTAATTCACTGCCATATTTCTATGTTTCATTCAATTGATCTATGTAAAGAGATTCGACTGGAGCTTTTACGCTTTCTATCCGTCGGATAGAATCGTATAAGCCACCAGCTATATGCCTCATTTTCTCATCTCTGAAGCTGCTATTTTAGTGAAAAATTTCAACAACACAAATTTGACATTAACTGAAAATCAAATACAAAAATTAATAATCGAATTTGAAGCAATATTTTGTATAATACTTATACCAGATTCATTTTCAAGGCTACATAAAAAGTTTGAGTATGTAATTGGATAACAGAACTAAGATCTGTTGTTGCATGACTTGTTCGTAACCTCTTGAAACTGCCGAAAAATTCTTTTATTTATACACGAATTTAATACAACGAGGTTATTTTTTTGTAGAAAGTAAAATTTACATTATTGTCAAAAGCTTGAAGCATTTTAAAGTTCTTAATCAATAAAAAGAAAAACTATTATGAACCCACATGTTGTAATATTTGTATATGGTTATATGATTTTAAAAGCTCTAATTTTGAAGAAACTAAAATTAAAAAATCTCAAAGCTTTTAATAACATTGTAAGTTTTATTGAAATTTATTTTTTCAAAAACATTGATATAAAATAAAATTTAACGTCTTAATCAGTTTCCTGAAAAGTTTTGATACTACACATATTTCTTAACTTTGTTTGTTTTAAATCATAAAATTTTAATTAATTAGAATTATTAACAATTCTGACATTTTTTTTTATTTTATCCTATACTTATTAACAATAATATACAAAATTCTTACCCCATTTTCTTCTTATAAATCGTAAAATTCACAAATTTTTTACTACGTATAACTTCAGTTTAATAGAAATATTCCATTCGATTTTTTTTTTTTTTGCTATTGCTGGATCTGTCTGTCTGATTTACTTTTATCCTAACTAATATGTTAAATATTGATTAATCAGTAATAAAATAAAAATAATTAATTAACACAATCAACAAGTTATTTTTTAATTATTTTCCTGAAAAGTTGTGATACTGCACATAATTCTTAACTTTGATTGTCTTAAATCATAAAATTTTAATTGATTTGAATTATTAACAATTATTATTCTGACATTTTTTTAATTATGTCCTATGCTCATTAATAAGAATATATTTTATTTAATTTTTATTTACAAAATTCTTGGTCTGTTTTCTTCTTATAAATGGTAAAATTCATAAATTTTATACCACTTATAATTTCAATCAATCTGAATCTCTCAGAAATGTTTTATACTTTTGCCTAACTAATATAATATTGATCAATCAATAATAAAATAAAAATAATTAATTAACGCAATCAACAAGTTCCTAACCAATTTAGAATTTTGTGGTTGTCATAAAAAAACAAAATTTTAAATTTAAAAATTTAGAGCTGTACTAAAATTTTTCAGACAAATAATCAAAAACTTTTAAGCTTCAAGGCTCTAAACTTTTGATAATATTTTAATAAATTTTACTGTTTATTATCAAAAACGTCAATGTGATAAATTCAAGTGTAAATTAAAATATAATGATAATATTTGTACTAAGAAATTTCTTTCAAAAGTTCATATTTGTAAACTCCTGTTATAAAATTTGAATTTTTTATTAATTTTCAATAAAAAATGTATCTTAAAAGTGAGGTAATAATACACTTTCCAAATTTTCTTTTAAAACTCACTTATTGTTGGTTTAAATCCCCTGTTTAAAATTTTATCACTCTTCCAGGAGGAGACGTAATTCAATTTTCATGTATACGCATTAGTACAACAGTCAAGAGACATTTTGTATTCTGAATGCCACAGCAATATTTATCTTAGGAAATTTTTTATTGTTTGTTTAAAATAACAATCATGTATCCAAGCAATAAATCCGAATCCGAATTATTTTAGTAAATTTCCACACAAATGAACTTTAGACATCAATTATTGTACATATGGTTTGAAATGCCAGTTAATACAAAGCTATAATGTCCAAACTAAAGGCTACTAACCTTTGAATGAACAGTGAGGCTTTAATCCCTTGTTTGCTAATATTTCATATGCGATATATTACATTTCATAACCGAGATGTGGGGTGAACCGTCACAATCGCAGCAATAAATATTTCTGCCTCAGGCCAAATATAAGTTACATTGTTAACATGTACCGATCTTGTTTTATGTGTTTGCCCAATGTATCAGCGAGTTCTTTGTAATTGCTTTCGAAATAAATTTATATTAAGCTCTGTTTGTTCCTTATGTTGATTTTTGCTGGATGATTATTGTATCCGGATTATAACTTTATTAGGGCAGGTATGTGACGGTTGAAACACGAATTATTTATATCATGAGAACACAAATATGAGTCTCGTTAACATTTAAGACTTAAAATATGTTTCCTTTGGTTTTTATCCCGAAACCACAGAAACATTTTTATAAGTCAATCGTTCTATGTTTCGTTAACATTTAAGACCACCACTCATTCATACGACTTTGTCTGTAAAAACGAAAAGATTCAATTCACATTTGACAAACCAGCTAAACATACAACTGGGGGGCGTGACCCATCAAACAGATGTGCGCCCTTTTAAAAGTTTTAATTTGAAATTTAGCACATATCTGTGACGTTCCGTGTTTCGTCATGGCCCCGATTGGATCAAGCCTTTATGCAGCTTTATATTGCTTTCGGATGATGCAGGTCCGCCGTTTTCGGAGGGTGGACGGTTTTAATAAAGCGGCCCCTTTTCTGCGACAATTCTGCACGCTCATACGACAACATAACGCGGATAACAGGCTTGGAATTTTAATCTTCAAAACATTGTCTAACCTGTTTTTATTATGTCCGTCCCCGTCGCACAAGCACTCGGCGCAATTCGATTCGCATTGCTCGGATCAAATGGGAATTATTGAAGTTTTATGAGGGACGAACGACGCTTCGGACAATGTACAACGAAGTGTCCTGCTTTAGTTTAATAAATTTTTATGATACATCTGAATATTTTTGTATTACACTGTTTTATGTGTGTATTATTTTATTTGAAAGTTTCAAACCACGTTGTATTTAAAACCTATTTTAGGGATTAAAAGTGTTATAATTAGTATACATTTGCTTTATACTGTGGGAAAGATATTTTAAGTGATGAAGTCGCACTACCTTAACTTTGTCAGCTTAAAAGAGGTAATTAATGATGAACAACATCAAGGTCATCCTGAAATCTGTATCGAAGAAATTAAGCAATTACAGGTGTAAAATCCTCATGCAACAAGTTTGGAAATAAGAGGCTCCAAGAAAGTAATTTTATAAAAATCTATTGGACTAATGGATTCCACTTAAATAACGTGAGAAAAATTAGACGTTTGATAGTTACCAATTTTTTCCTCGTATCGAAAATGGATTGATTACAATAATTCTTGTCGTTCTGGACAACTGAATAAAACTGGTACACCCGATGAAACATACTTAAAAAAAACTCAAAACTTAAAAGCTTCTTTACTCAATAGAAAAGATTTTTTGCTTCTTCATTACAATGCTTTCAAAGTAGGATTCAAAATGTTAAATGGGAAGTTCTACTACAATCACCATATACCTCAGATATTTCTTGCTGTGACCATTATTTATTTTTTGATTATCCATTTTTTTATCGAATTCACTTGTAGGTTCTTCGCAAAGTGTATTAATTACCCACGTGATTATTCTGTTTTATAAAAGTTATTTTAAATAATGTTAAAGAAATTTAAAATGAGGTTGACATTTTCTTGTGTTCAAAGAATACAAATTTTATCTTGGCAAATTGTTAAATGTATTATTCATTAATCTGTTGTATAAAAGTTATTTTAATGAATGTTCTTTTATGTTAAAGATAAAATTTAAAACATGAATAACCTTTTATAGTATGTATCCTAATATTAAAGAATGTTAAAACTGAAGTTGATCTTTTCTTCAGTCCTAAGAATTTATTTCTCGTGGCATAAATTTGCTGACTCCTGGTAAAAAAATTGTTAATTATTTATATCAAAGAATGTTCAGTTATATTAAGTTAAGGTTCAAAACAAAAATTACCGTTCCTGACACCTAATGTTAAAAAAGTTAAAACTCAGGTTGACATTTTCTTCAGATTGAATAACAGTTTTTTTTTCTTGTGGCGTGAATTTTATCAAAAAAATTGTTAAATATATTAGTGATATATAGTGTTGGGTAAAAGTTAGTGATAAAGGTTAATAACATAACTGTCTTTTTCCGGTACTTAATATTGAAGGAAGTTAAAACTGAGATCAATGTTTTCTTCAGTTCTAAAAACGAATTTATTTCACATGCCAAATGAAATTATTAATTATATTGATGATTACCTAATATTAAAGAGTTAAAACTGAAGTTCTTCTTTTCTTCATTTCAAAGAACACAGATTTTTTCTCGTGGCGACATTTTGCCTAGACTCTTAACAAAGAATATGTTAATTATATTATTCATTATTCTGTTGGATGAAACATTTTTTAAAGTTAGGCTTAAAAATATAAATCACTTTTTCCTAATAGTTAAGGAAGTTAAAACTAAGGTTAACCTTTTCTTTAGTTGTAAGAACACAGATTTTTTTCTCGTGAGATGACTTTGCTTGTAAATTCTTGGCACAAAAATTGTTAATTACACTAGCTATTATTCTAATGAAACTAAGGTTGATCATTTGTTCAATTCCAAGTACTCAGAACTTGTTTCTGGTGGCTTTAATTTAAAGAAATTTATTATGTTATTTTAAAACAAATCATTTTTTTCAATATCTATGTTAATGTATTTTCATAAAATATATTCCACATTAATATTTATTGAGTTATCATATCATTAGCATACGTTCAAATTTACAGAGTTGTAACATGCTATTGCAAATATACTATGTGTGTACTATTTGAATTGATAATTATAATGTTGACACACTATATTTACAAATTTACATAACATTTACAAACACAGAGCAAGTGATAATTTTGCCTTTAATTATCCAACACATCACAAAACTAATTTACGGGAAATACAAAATTGATACACGAGATTATTGTTATAAAATATTTAAAAACATAAATCATTCGGGGGGATTACATAAAATTTATGTCTTTTATTTTCATATCAAACATAGCGGAAAACAATTTACATTATAAAAAATTGGCGATTAATTGATCCCACGCCAAATTGATGTTATCATGTCATTTACCACGGGCATCGTTACGAATCGGATGAGTTGCATTGTGCATCGGATGGGATTAGAGGATTATCCGGATACGACCGCAAAACAAACGTCTAAACACCCGTACGGCCGGAGGCGTTGCGTGGATCCTTTCACGGACATTCTCTGCGTGAGATAGACAAACAGGAGCGAGGAACAAAACGAATTTTCGGTCGGACCTTTCAACGGGGAAAAACGCAGCGATAAATTTAAAAGAGTTTTAAAGTTTTATTATAGGAAATTGCCCAGAAGGAAGCGTTTGTAATCCAATAAAAGGCCCGGTCTCGAATTGTCGCTTTCGGTGAGGTAATTATTTGAGGCCTCCGAATTGTTACTGTGTTTACAATGATTGTTGGTGACCGCTGGGATATGTTTGTATATAAAGTTTAATAATTTGCAATTTTATTCAGGTTAGATTAGTATCACAAAAACTATTTATTACTATACATTTATATAAAATTGATATACATGTTTTTATTTCATTTTACTACGTATACTCATATTTTATTTTCGAAAGCACATTTCAGAATTTATATTGAATTCAATTTTAAATTTATTTTCCAATAAACTATATTTTTACCACTCTAAATAAAAATATACTATTGTCCAGTCAATTATATAAACAAATGGGTCACGAAGGAAAATATATATCCTTACAATTTTATATTTATATCTTAGCAATTAGCACACTCTACTTCTGATAAATTTCGAGATATTTATCAAGTCGTCAGTGAGATATATGAAAAATAAAATTTTAAAGCTGCCAAATATCATATTTAACAAACTTATTTAAGTTGTTAGACTCTTCTTATTTCATAGCCTTCAATATTATATAAATATCTTGTAATTTACCGTTATATCTTATCAATTAATTTACGATACTTCTGATACGTGATGTATGAAATATAAGAGAAATAATATTATTCATAGGTGACTATCCTAAAGCTAATATCTATCATATTTGGTAAATTTATTTGAGCTGTCAGATATGCCCTCTTTATTTCATTGACTACAATATCATCTAATAAATTTCAAGAAATTTACTACATCATGTATGAGATATATAAAAAATGATATTTTTTGTAGACTATTAACTTAAAGCTAAAAATATAATTTACAAACAAATTTGAGTTATAGGAGGTTATTGAAGATACAATATTAAATATCTTGAAATTTACCATTTTATCTCAGCAATTAATACAAGATATATCTGGTAAATTCAGAGATATTTACTAAGCTAAGATATATACCACATATCATATTTCATTTCTTTCGTAGACTACAATATTAAATATCTTGGAATTTACCATTATATCTCAGCAATTAATACGACTGGTAAAATTAGAGATATTTATTATTATATTTATGTCAAATATCATTTTTTACAAACTTGTTTGAGTTACCAATTATGTCCTCTTTGTATAGTAGACTACAATATTAAATATCTTAGAATTTACTATTATATCTTGACAATTAATTTACGATACATCTGATAAATTTCAAGATATTTACTACGTCATTTATGAGATATATGAAAAATAATATTTTTCATAGACTAGTATCTTAAGGCTAACAAATATCATATGTGACAAGCTAATTTAAGTTATCAGATATGTCTATTTTGACATATCTGTCTATTTTGATTCATAGAATACAATATTAAATATCTTAGAATTTATCATTATTTCTCAGCAATTAATATAAGATGTATTTAGTAAATTTAGAGATATTTACTCTATGTCTCTACGAGATATATGCCAAATATCATATTTGACAAACTTATGACAGTTATCTTTTTGTTTCGTAAATTAGTACAATATTAATTAATATTAATCTTGGAATTTACCATTATATATTGGGAATTATTCACTATATGTTAGTATAGATGATGTGATAGATTTCGAGATATTTTCTACGTCGTGTCTCCTCTTAGCTACCTAATATCATATTCGACAAACTGATTTGAGTTATCAGATATGTCCATTTTGTTTCATAGAGTACAACATATCTTGGAATTTACCATTATATCTCAGCCATTAATACATCTGGTAAATTTAGAAATATTTATTATTATCATCTATGAGATATATGCTAAATATCATTTTCTACAATCTTGTTCGAGTTATCTTTGTATCGTAGACTACATTACATTACATTACAATATCTTGGAATTTACCATTAATACAAGATACATCTGGTAAATTTAGAGATATTTACTATGTCTCTATGAGATATATTCCAAATATCATATTTGATAAACATGTGTGAGTTATCAGTTATGTAATTTTAACTTCGTAGTTATTAAATATCTTGGAATTTATCAATTAATTTACCATACGTATAATATATTTCAAGATATTTACTACGTCATGTCCCATCTTAAAGCTACCAAATATCATACTCGATAAAATGATTTGAATTATCAGATATGTCTATTTTGTTTCATAGACTACAAAATATCTTGAAATTTATCATTATGTCAATGCCATAAATACATCTAGTAAATATAGAGATACTTACTATGTCGTCTATGAGATATATACAAAATATCATTTTTGACAAACTTATTGAGTTATATGAGTCCTCTTTGTTTTGTGGACTACAATATTAAATATCTTGGAATTTATCGTTATATCTTGGTAATTAATTTATACATACATCTCATAAATTTCAAGATATTTACTACATTATCTACGAGATATATGAAAAATTATATTATTTGTAAACGACTAACTTAAAGCTTACAAATATTATATTTGACAAACTAATTTGAGTTATCAGACACATCAATCAATCAGACTGCAATATTAAATATCCTGAAATTTACCATTATATCTCAACAAAAAATACAAGATATATCTGGTAAATTTAGAGATATTTACTATGTCTTTATGAGGTATATACAAATATCATATTTAACAAAGTTATATAAGTTATGAATTATATACTTTTTGTTTCGTAGTCTAAAATATTAAACATTTTGGAATTTACCATTATATCTTGACAATTAATTCATTATACGTATGATAAATTTCAAAACATTTACATCATATTTATATCATGTTTCATCTGAAAAATCATATTCGACAAACTAATTTGAATTATCAGTTATGTCCATTTAGTTTCAAAGACTACAATAACAAATATCTTGGAATTTACCTTTATATCTTAGCAAATAATACAATGTAATATATAATAATATATGATAAATTTAGAGACATTTACTACGTCATGTATGAAGTTTCATAACTATCTATATCTTAAAGATTATCTGATACATTTAGAGATATCAAAAAGGACATCTGTTTCATAGGCTACAACATTAATTATCTTGGAATTTAGCATTATATCTTAACTAAAGAAAATTTAAGATATCACAAAATATATCTTTATATTTGCTTGACAGTTTTTATCCATCTGGTCTGGAAATATTCATAATAACCAAAGACAACCAATTTCTGACACGATTAATCAAGAACTTGACTTAATAAATAATTGTTTAGTGACTCATAAAATCTTTCAAGTTTTCCCCCAAACTGAAAACTTCTCCGTGCCTAATTACCGCCTTAAAACGCGGTAGCTGAACCAACAACGGAGCGACATAATAACACAAACACCGTTGTGCTCGAACGATTCAAAAGGATGTTACATTCGAATCCGTAACACACACACACACATAAGCAAACAATCACAAAACTCATTGTGCCAGTGTTTCGCGTAGGTAAAAGAAGACAATGAAACAATCCTTTGAACGGCAAATAAAAAAAGTTCGACGGTGTCTCCCACAACTGGAACACAATAAAAACGGTGGATGTTGGTGGGGTTGTTCTTATGTGTGCCGAACTGAAAATGTAACCAGCATAATCGGGCCGTATAATGGTAGCTTTTTAAATATGGGAGTAGTGCAGTTTAGCAAGGCAATAATAGTCGGCAAACATCGACGTTGATTCGGAGTGACGTTGACATGAATTGTGTATGGGGTGCGCACCCTCTATACGAGTATACACCTTTATTAGTGCAACTTATATCTGATAATTACACATAATGGGATGTTCACCGTGTTGTTTGTGTAAAACCGGAGGATGCGCCGACTGAATGAGATGACAAACGCATGAGTTACTTGTTCGATAAGTGTAATATTATCCTATGTGTGGTTTCGCCACAGTGCAAACAAGATTTTATGGGTTTTGAGCATTATTTGTGCTGCTGATTAGACTTTATGACTAACGTTTTCGTACGTGCACAATGTATTGATTGAAATTATTAATTGTGGAATTTACGGACTTTGAGCCCATTATCTTTAAGTGTACAAAAACAAAGCTTTTGTGTTGGCACAATTAATACCGGGCTCATTAAGAAGGCTACGCCACAAAAGCGTGTGTAAGGAAGTAATGAAATAGCAGCAATTACCCAAGAATCACTACGAGTAGAAGGGCTAATTAACTTCGGCATTGTTCAAAGCTGCGAGAGCAACACCAAAGAAGATTGAGTATTTGTGTTGTTGCTGAAATAAAAAATTGAGAAGTTCAATGTT
The DNA here is from genome assembly GCF_024364675.1 of Aethina tumida. Lineage (NCBI taxonomy): Eukaryota > Metazoa > Arthropoda > Insecta > Coleoptera > Nitidulidae > Aethina > Aethina tumida. The sequence goes on along the minus strand of NC_065437.1, from coordinate 11,409,959 downwards.
CTTTTTGTGACATTGGGATATAATTTAACGTCTGCCGTTTCAAATTCCCCTTACATTTTTAATAAGAATATTAAAGTATTAATTCCAATTTAATCAAAAATGATGGAATTTCAGGAGGGAACGAACAGAAAGCGAAATTAATCAATACAGATTGTCAGGCTTACGATTCCTTAATCGACTTATTCTCATTAAAATTAAATTTATCTGGATTCCCACCGAAGTACAGCTCACATCAAATGGGCAGGTATTTAATATTTTAAAGCAATATGTTTTAGTTAATCCGCACTTGATGCGTTATGAAGTGTTCTCATAATTAGGCCGCCACCCCCAGCAAAATCATAACGCAATAAACGCAAAATTCGGTGCTCTTAAATATATAGATGATAATGGTAATAGTGGAGAGTTGGGATGCGGCCTTTGGATGCGTACGCTCCGGGCATTTACGGACCCAACGGGAGATTGCACTTGAGCGTGTGGGAAATAGCAAACAATCACGGCGGGAAGCATGGACGGAGCATATGTCGGTCACGCGGCCTCTAATAAGCGGCGGGGATTGTCGAAAACAGGCACCGTACAATTCCGGGGGAGCGCGTGCCGCCGCGCACCACCTAATTGGGGAACCATTAAACTTTAACATTTATTCTATTTGTTTCCAGCAGGAAAACTACTTCGGACAGATATTAATTGTCCTTGCGACTAATGGGTGTATTTACGGCCGTTTGCGACAATGCATCCGTACCGTCGTGCATTTTACGAAGGAATTGCGGGGGTAATGTTCAATTGGACATAAAGTTTGGTTTATGCGGTGCAACTTCAGAACTAAACTAAAAATATAACCATTCATAAATTTCGTATTATTGTCGGTTTTCTCCCTTATGATTCGTGAAACAGTTTAATTTACAGTTCGCGTTCATAAACAAATATAATATAAACTCTGTTGGTCACATTACACACATATATTTTGAAATAACTGTTTGCAAACTGCGTTTGACTCTTTCAATGTGAACAATATAACTTGTCACTTAATATAAAGTTTAATTAAATATGAACCCATATACATGTGGCTAATTCAGTGGAACAACTTTTATTAAACAAGTTTTGCCAACGTTCTAGAGTTGTCTAGATGCCACGAGAAAAAATGTTGGGTTGTTGGAACTATTGAAATGGTCAATCAGTTTTAAAATAATATAACTTTATTTAAAATATACTTTGTTTAACAAAATAATTCATTATAAGAGTTTAAAAATCTAAATTAATAAAATTAGTAAATAAAAAATAATAAGATTAGTAATTATCTAGCTAATATTTTTAAAATTTAAAAACTGGCGCTTATATATAATTTAAAAAATTAAAATGAACAAACATTATAAAAAATACATTAGAAATTTATTTTTATTTTTAATTTTAAGCGTTATTTTTTTATTTATAAAATTTAAAACATGGTGCATAAAAAAGTATAATTAACAAAATAAAATTAATAATCTATTTTTTTTTGTAAATATTAAATTACATTAATCTTAAAAAAAATAATAAAATTAACAACTTATATTTATAAAATTTAAAAAAAAATAATAATAATAAAATAAAATATAAAAGAATTTATTTATGTAATTTGCACATATAAAATTAAATTAATATAAATTTGAAATATAATAATTAAACTAGTAATTTACTTTTTAAAAAAAATTAAGGCAAACCAATTAACCAAATTAATAAATATAAAATTTATAACTTATTTCTATAAAATTTAAAAAATAGTGCTAAAAGAAGTAAAAATTAACAAAAAAATAAGTTTATTAATTTATTTATTTTTTTAATTTAAAATGTTAAATTTCATAAACTTTAAACTAAACAATTAATTAAATTTAAAAAAGTATAAAATTAGTAACTTATATTTCTAAAATTTAAGAAATGGTGCATAAAAAAGTAAAAGTAACAAAATAAAATTAAAAATACTTATTTGCATGCATAAAATTAATTAATAAATTTAAAAAATATATATAATTAATAATTTATTTTTTTAATTTAATACATTAATCTTAAAAAAGAAAACTAATTAACTAAATTAAAAAATACAAAATTAGTAATTTATATTTAAAAAAATTAGAAAAAAAATTAATAAAATTTGATATAAAAAAAATTCATTTATTTTCATGTATAAAATTAAAGTTAATATAAATTTAAAACATAAATAATAAAGTTAGTAATTTACTTTTTAAAAAATTTAAAAATTTAAAACTAACCAATTAACCAAATTAGAAAATACAAAATTAATAACTTATATTTATAAAATTTAAAAAATAGTGCTTAAAAAAGTAAAATTAACAAAATAAAATAAAAAATAAGATTACTAATTTAAAAAACTTAAAACTAACCAATTAATTAAATTAAAAAATATAAAATAAATAACTAATAACTAATAAGAATTTTAAAAATGGTTCTTAAAAAATTAGAATTATCAAAATAAAATTAAAAAATACTCAATTTACATGTATAAAATTTAAATTTAAATAATTTAAAAGTAACAAATTTTAAAAATGGAGTGTAAAATTAAATTTAACAAAATAAAATATAATGAAATTTACATTTTACAATTTAAAGGATTAAAAGACAAATAATAACATCAGTAATTTATCAAAATATTAATCTTTAAAATATCAATTAACCAAATTAAAATATATAAAATTAGAAATTTATATTTATAATACTTAAAAAGTGGTGCTTAAAATATATAATTAACACAAATTTAAATATAAAAGCATTTATTTTATTAATATGAAATTTAAGAAATTAAGCGTAAAATTAAATTTAACCAATTAAATTATAAAAATTAAAATTACTAATTTAAATTCAATAAATTTAAAACAATATGTGATGTGTTACAAGTGTTTCAGTTGTCTTTGTCAGAAATAGACCATCAAAACCTAAAATATTTGTTTAGTTATTATTTATTTATTTATAATAAATAATTAATAGAATAACTAGTATTAAATATGTATTTATATTCAAAATTAACAAATTAAGTTTGCGGTGTTGTGAAATAGTAAAATAATAGTAATAATCGCGTTTGATAATCGACGATTACGGTTAATCATTAAATCATAATAAACGTAGTATGAACCGGAATCGTAATCGATTTATCACTATAATAATCCAAATCCAAATATAACGTCAATGTTTTTTACTATTTCGGATTTAATATCACTGTAGATGTAGATTTTTATTAATACTTTTACTATTAGAAAGATTACATTTTACTTTTCTTGCCATTAATTTTCTATGAAAAATGTATCAATAAATCCGGGCTATATTTCAGTACTACATAACATCTACTTTATGAGTCATTTAATTTCTGTTCAATTTAAGATTACGATGAAAATGAAGTTCGTCTACTCTGTTGTTAATTTTGCAATTTTGTATCCTAACCTTGTTCCTATCATAATTTTACCTGAAAATGTGTAAAATTATGTAGTTCGGGTTTATCGTTTAACTTTGCCATTAAATATTAATTGGAAAATTACTAGGAAGATTTTAATTGCACATAAACCTGTAATGATTTGTTAATTGCAAATTTTTATTCTTATTATATTTATAATCTATCAATTAAATGATTTTGAATTGGTACTACAAAACTTTAAATAAAATTCTTTTATTTGGAAAATTTAAGAGAAATTGGGAAAACGTCATTTCACATGCCCCTTTCGAATCCAATGCTCACAGAAAATACAGCTGACCTAAGAGCATAAGTTGAAGGACCATCCGAACGAACGTTCGACTTTTTCAATTACCGCGACCCGCAGTTTCGCAGTAACGATAAATAAACCATAGGCTGAACTTGGCAAACATCATAATTCGATTATTAAACCGTTCCACATGGACTGATATCTTTTATTGACTGCCTCGAGAGGGTTTCACTTTAAACACAATTATTAAATCACAATGCGTGCCGCCGCTGAATGAAGCCTTCAAACGCAATTCACCCGCTCAACTCCTCATTGTTCCCGATGAGTAGAAATAATAAGAAAACGAAGCCCCGCTCGTTCATTTTCGATGGATTTCGTTGGGGTTTTGTTGATTCATCTACGGGGTTACGTATGAAATGGAACTGCCCAGACTTTTACCTAATTGTTGCTACTTTATATTTCATTATTTCTTTGTATGGTAAGTGGTGTCATGGAACCACTCGTATAAACTCTTTGTTTTCCTGTATTAAGTTAAGGGGGCACTAAATGCTGCGACGACAATTTGTGCGTTTAATGGTTGTGTTTGTTATGTTTGGTTATTGTTTAGTGGAATAATGGGGTGAAATGTATACATACTTTATGGTCTTTATGTGATGAAAGGAGAGCTGTACTTAGTATGGCACGGGACAAATTATAAACAGAACTTCATAATGAATGGCATTTAATATTAAGTACTAAAAAAGTCACTTACTTTTTCTTCATAAAATATATATTATATTTCACATTTTTATATTAACTACATGTTATGCACATTCCAACAAATATTTTTTATAGTAAAAATGGTGTTCTGATTCACCAAATTTGAGTTTATGACATCTAAAGTCATCTGTGCATCTGAAGTAAAAGTGATGAATTGAGAAGATGAACATAAATAAAAAGACCGACCTGAAACTTACACCAATACCGAATTTGAGCAATATCTGGTGTAAAATTTGTATGCAACATTTTTAGAAATAGGCCAGCAATGAATTAAGTATTAGAAAAGGATGTACCGAATTTTTTCAAATAGTTGTTCTGGATAATTGGTTGAAGCAGTAAGGAAAGTTGTATTAATTTAAAACTGAGGCAAACTTTTTCTTTAGTTTCAAGAACCTAAATTTTTATTTTTGGAGCATAAATTAACCACAGAACGGTGACAAAATGATTATTTTTGTTAAATAAAAATTATTTTAAAGAAAGTCATGTTATTTTAAAACTGAGGTTTTCCTTTTCTTCAATTAATTAATTAATTATAAAACGTCGATAAAAAAAATTGTTCATAATAATCGTTATTATTTTGTGGAATAAATGTTATCTCAGACTAACTATTCATCAGTTTCAAAAACTCAAAATTTAAGTTACTAATTTTAATTCTTTTTCTAAATTTAATTTTATAAATTTTAATTTTAATGACTTAGTTAATTTTACTTTTTTAAAATTAATAATTTATTAGATTTTATAAATTTAAAATACTCTTTTATTTTTCTTTTTAAATACAATTGGTTGCTTTATTATTAATTTTTCTTTCAAATTAAGTGATTAATTTTATTTTTTTTTAATTTATTGTTTTAAATTTTATAAATATAAATTGCAAATTTTATTATTTTTTTTAATTTAACTGGTTTTTAATCTAATATGTTAATTTAGTTTTTGGCTCGTTTTATTTTTTTTAAATACAATTTTTTAAATTATGAAAATTTAAATTTTAAATATTAAATGACTATTTTTTATTTTATTTTGTTAATTTTAATTTTTGAAGTTTAATTTTTATAATTTTATAAATATAAATTACAAATTTAATTATGTTTTTAAACTTAATAGAATTTTAAAACTTAATTTTTTAAATTTTATAAATTTAAATTACTAATTTTAATTATTTTGAAATTCGATTAGTTATTTTTTTAACCTTATATTTGTAAATTTTAAAAATTATTTCTTATATATTTTAAAATTTAATAGATATTTGATTTTAAATTTTTAGATTTTATAAATTTAAATTACTTTTTTTATTCGTTTTAAATTTAATTGGCTAGTTTTAATTTTTTTTTACATAAATGTTTTAAATTATAAAAATTTAAATTTTATAAAACTTTAAACTTTTATAAACATAAATTACTAATTTTACTGTTTTTAAATTTAATTGAATTTTAATGACTAACTTTTTATTTTACTTTAAAATTACCCATTAAATTTAATTTTAAATTAATTGATTAATTTTATTTTTTTTTTAATTAATGTTCTAAATTTTATAAGCACAATACATTTTTATTATTATTTTTTAATTTATTTGATTTTTAATTTTAAATTTTTAAATTTTATAAATTTAAAATTCTCTTTTATTTTTCTTTTTATTTTATAAATGTAAATGACTATTTTTTATTTTATTTTGTTAATTTTAATTTTTAAAATTTAATTTTTAAAATTTTATTAATATAAATTATGTCGTATTATGTTTTTAAATTTAATTGGATTTTAAAACTTAATTTTTTATATTTTATATATTTAAATGACTAATTTTAATTCTTTTGAAATTCAGTTAGATATTTTCAATTCTTTAAGCTTAACTTTTTAAATTTTATAAATTAATTTAATTAATGTTGAACTTAATTTTATAAATTTTAAATGCTAACTTTTTTTTCAATTTCATGTAATTATTTTACAAGTTTAAATTACTAATTTTAATATTTTTAAATTTAGTTGATTAAAATTTATAATGCTAGTAATTAACATAAATGATTACTTTTAATTTTTTAAATTGGCTCAGTTAATTTTTTTTTGATTTTTTTCTAAAATTTTATAAAAATAAAAGAAATTAATTTTAATTTTTATAATTTTATAAATTTTAATTATTAAATTTATTTTTTTTCATTTAATTAGTTAATTAATGTCAATAATTAACTTAGTTCAAATTGAATTTATTTCCCTATTAATATGTTGTAGCATACCCTATAGCTAAAATGAATATTTAAAAGGCATTACATAGTCCCTCTTGTTCTCATTATACCATTGTTGATAAAGGTATAGATGCTAACATAATCGTGTTACAATAATCGTTTCATCACTAGTTAATTAATAAACACGATTATCATATTCACCAAAATTTAATAATTAAACTGTAAATGATTTGCATGGTGGATTCAGTAGAACAACTTGGATGATTCAATATAAACTTGTGCAACACATTGTGTTTAAACCGTTGAACCATATTGACGTGACTTCTAAGCTCCAGGATCTTACGGAAATTACTAATTTAGTCTATTAAAACTTAAAACAATATTCTTAGTCAACTGAAGTGCATAATGTGAATATTACGCTTGATGACAACATTCAATATGCATTTTGCCTGCTACAGAAGAGTTTATATTTAGCTTTGTGAAGTTTTGCTAGTAAAACTCCTTGCGAATTTCTAAAGGTTTTGATGAAATAATACAAAACTAAGTACATTAAACAAACGTAAATAATAGAGCAGTGAGAAACCAAACAAATTATAAACACCGTGGGCGGAACGGATCAATAAAAAAACAAACCCGTAAAGTAAAGAATAACTAACGGACCCCATTCCTCTATTTATCGAAAGTCAATCAGTGCGTGTATCCAAATCGAACGTCTCTAGAAGATCAAAAAGAAAAAAAAGAGACGGTGCCTCCGCCATAGATCATGGACGGTGGAAAAGAAGAAAAAAAACGGCAAAGATAAATTTCTGCATCGCATGAGCTGAATTGGCGGCCCGTATGTGTGTACACACGGACCGAATCAATCGGGATCGAACGCACACATCGTCGGATAAGATCTCGATCTCGGGGGGTGAGAAACAGTTCGGCGGCAACATTGAAAGGGTTCACTTTGGCACACAGATTCGGTCAATTCGGATCCGCCTAATTTCATTTTCTGTTTAAACACTCTCCCGTTCGGGGAATCTTTGTTTCCAGTGAACAGTTATCGTCGGCCGGTGCGCCTTTATCGAAAACTACTATGGCATTCCATAGGTGGAGGGTTTATTGTTGTGTTTATTTTCTATTTTGATTTATATGCATTTTTGATCAATAGAAAAAAATTAAACCGTTATGACTTCACATAGCCGGGAACGGGGGCATTTACGATATTTGATTAATCTTTCTTTAGGAATTGGAAAATAGGCAACGACTTCGATCGTGTATCAAACTGATGACGTCATCATTGCTCATGTACATGTTCTAACGTATAGTAACATATGACATAAAATTGAGGTAATAAGAACTGGACAAACCTATAAAAATATTAATAAGTGAAATTAGATATTAAAAAAATGTTGAACTTTTATCAACAACTCGTAGATTTTGCTGTGAAAACATTTTGAGATGATTGATATCAGTATCAAGTATTCCAAACGATACAAAGTTACCAAAAAATTTGGTTGAAACTTAAGAAAAAATTATTATCAGTACTAATTATACTAAAGAATGTGAAATTACCAAAAATTGTGGGACAAAGCGGTGAAGAGAGGTAATGATAAAATTGTTGACCTTTCATCAAGAAGTCTTAGATTTTAATGTGAAAATCATTATGGGATAAGTTGAAATCAGCATCAGGTATTCCAAACAATGATAAGTTATCAAAAAATGTGATTCAGAGCTATGAGAAGAAATAAAAATGTTGAACCTTCATCAACAAGTGTTAAAATTTTCTGTGAGCTCATTTTAATGTTAGTTAATGTTTGGTTTATTGGTTGAAATTGATAAAAATAATAATTTTAAAGAAAGTTATGTTATTTCGAATCTGAGATTGAATGTGTGAATTGTGTGAATGTTTTTTAATCTTGATTTTTTTAGATTTTATAAATTTAAATGACTTATTTCTTATTCTTTTTAAATTTAGGTTAGTTTTAATTTTTTTTTTAAATTCAATGTTTTGAGGTACAAAAATTTGAATTTATTAAATTGTATAAATATAATTGAATATATTTTATTTTATTTTGTTAATATTATTTTTTAAATTTAATTGGTTTTTCAAACTTTTTAAATTTCATAAATATACATTTCTAATTTTTAATTGGATTTTGTGGATTTTAATTTTGGAAGCTTAATTTTTAAAATATTCTAAATATAAATAAGCAATTTTATTATTTTTTAAATTTAATTAGTTTAATTTTATAAATATACATGTATAATTTTATTATTTTTTTTAATTTTTTTGAGTTTAATTTTTTAAATTTTATAAATATAAATTTCTAATTTTAATATTAATATTTGTTAATTTATTTGGTTTTTAAACTTAATTTTATAATCTTTACTGACTAACTTTTTTTAGTTAATTTTATTTTTTTTAATTTAATATTCTAAATTTTATTATAAATTTTTTAGATTTTATAAATATAAATTATAAATAAATTTTAAATTCAATGCTTAAATTTTAAAAAAATATTTTTTTTATTTTATTTTAATTATTTTAATTTTTGAATATTAATTTTTGAAATATTCTATCTAATATTATTATTTGTTAATTTAATTGTTTTTAAAATTCAATTTTATAAACATTACTAATCTTAATTTTAATTAGTTAATTTTATTTATTTTTTATTTAGATTAATTTTTTAGATTATATAAATTTAAAATTATTTATTTATTATTTTTTTTTTAATTTAAGTGATTAAAATTTTATTTTTCTTTTAATTTATTGTTGTAAATTTGATAAATATATATTATAAAATTTATAATTTTTTAAACTTATTTTTTGAAATCTAATATTCTAATCTAATCTATTATTTGTTAATTTAATTGTTTTTTAAATTTAATTTTATAAACTTAACTAACATTATTTTTTTTTAATTTTAATTAGTTAATTTTATTTATTTATTTTTTAGATTAATTTTTCAGATTTTATAAATTTAAAATTACTTATTCATATTTTTTTAATTTAAGTGATTAAAAATTTAGTTTTTTTTAATTTAATATTGTAAATTTTATAAATATAAATTATAAAATTTATTATATATATATTTAATTTAATTCATTAATATTTTATATTTTATAAATGTAAATTATAAATAAATTTGAAATATACAATCAGAAAATCAGTATTAAGTGTACCAAAAAATGTGAAGTTCTCAAAAATTATGTTTAAAGCTTTGAAAAGAGATAAAAATGTTGAACTTTCATCAAGTGTTACATTTTGCTGTGAAGTGTGTGCGGTATTTTCACATCAGAACTAAGTGTACCAAATAATCTGAAGCAACCAAAATTGAGAGAGAATAATGAAAATGAGGAACATCTTTTAACAACAACTGGATTACTTAATTTTTACAATTATAAATCTTGTAATCACATGAACCTTGAATAATACTAGTAAAAAGTGCAAAGGGCATAACGTCATGAGACTCCCGGTAAAATATAAATAAGTTTTGTCCGCTTAAATAATCAACATGGTGAAATGAAACAAACGCCAGTCTTTTTGTGATAACTATATCTAAAAGGAAAAGAATTTATATCCTTATAATTAGATTCCGTGAATTAATTTCTCAGGGCAATTACTCCTAACGATATCCAAACGTTGACAGTCATCGCATCAAAATTAACGCATCAAAAATCAACTGACTCATCATTTCAATTCATCTCGATTTCGAGTGTGTGCGAGTCCTCGGATGAGGAGCGCACTTTTTGAATGTGCCGATCCGGTGGACGAAAGGCTACCTTCGCGACCCCTACGCCCGGCCCTATTGTCAGTCGCTTCTCCCCTAATTTAATAGATTAGCCACCCCAGTACTGCCAATATTACACCACTTTATTACATCATTAATTACATAAATTATCTGTCGGGGGACACTCGAACCAGTGTCCGGATCAAATTGTGTTTGTTTTCGTATGTGCGTCCTCTTCATGGGTAATTAACAATCGGAACGTACGCTCGTTTTGGATTTATTAAATTTCATACGTGCGTAGGAGTAAAGTACGGACTCGATAATCATGTATTTAAATTACAGGTGTATATTTGATATAGCACGGCTTGATGATTAAAATTAACGAAGCCAATTAGCACAACAAAAATGTAAAGTAAGTAGTGCGAAAAATAAATTTTTAATTTAAAGTTTTGTGGAAAAGGCGGAGCTTGCAATTTATCGATTCGATGTGGTGCTGCACTTCACACTTACAACCCTCGGAAAAAAACATAATTTAATATACACTGACGAACGGTCTCATCAATGGCTAATTAAAATTGTTTATTGAGAACAAGTTGGGCTGTGACGGTTTTAAAACGCGTCTGGCACTTTGAAAGTTGTTTTATTAAAACTATCCATTACAGTAACCCATTAACGTTCAAAGTGGCGTTAAAATCACGCCGCACAATTTCATGTCATAAATGTTAAGTGCCCTTACAAAGTTAAACATCAGTGCTAATAAAAAATCTAAATCAAATTATGAAAAAATGTCGGATGCTTTTAAGTGGAGTTGAGAGAGGGAATTTCTCATTCAAAAATGTTTTAATTTAAATTTTAACGTTTCCATTTTTAATATTGTTATGTGTGTACTTCTAAATTAAAAGGAAATACATTATTACAGCCCTGTTGTGATGGATGACATGCAGTTTTACGCAACTGGCAACCCTTCTGCAATTAAGGCAATAACTTTCTAGTTACACGCTGATTATCACGTACTATTGCGTCAACCAAACTATCGAAGATAAATTGTTTAATTCGAATTTACATAAAAGTTCAATTTGGCTATACGTTCACCGTTATTTATATGCTAATCCAGGATGTTTTGGGAGTCTTTCAAAAGGTGCTTACAGTTTTTATTTTAAATCCATTATAAAGGGTGATAAGAAAAAAGTGACAATAAGGCCTAAGTCGCCCTATTGACTAAATTACAAAAGAAAGACGATAATACGTAAGGGGCAAATTAAATTGCTTTCATAACTGATTGAAACTTCCAAAATTAATACAAAGTATGCATAAATTCCTGCATCTATTTTGGTTGAAATTTAATTCATGGTTGCTCAGTGGATAATTTTGGTAAGGTCCCATATTGCTCCTCCATTAAATTACACCACTCATGTATAATAATTAGTGTAGACTTATTGACTGCACACAATACGGAACACATGTCAGCCGGTTTCTATTTACCAAGCTCCTTCGAACGTGCTGACAATGATTTACCGTGACAAATTGCGCAGATCTCGTTGTCATAACGATGGATTATGATGAAATACTTTCCCTATAATATTTATGTGCAAAAATTACACCAAAATCACAATCAACAGCTAATCGATAAGTTTCCCATTTTTATGCATTGATTTAAAAACTTGAAGTGTACTTCTGGAGGGTGGTTGCAGAATTCATTAATATTCATAACAGAAATTTGGTTTACTTTTTTTATTTTTTTGACGTATTTGTAGGCATTAAAGCAGATGTTCCAAGGGCAAAACATCATTAGTGTAATTTGAATATTTATTGTGATAAAAAATATAAAATCACCCCCATCCAATAATCACAGTATCGGTATTATTAATGACAAGTTTTGCGTTATTTCCACTCAGTTAGTTGTCCAACAAAAAACTTTGAAACATAATAAACACTATTAATTATAAGTCTCCGAGTCAAACAACGTGCTACTGCCGTGCCTAAAGTTCGAAACTTTAAACAATAAATTCGCGAAGCTCGATTCAAACTTTGGCCAGTGAAGGTCCTCATTAAGCCACCTAAAACCTTTTTTGCTCAAAAAATGCGGCTACACCTAGCCCGGCATAATTTATCAGGGGTTGGGTTTCTTCGCCAGTTAATGGCGGTTTCAGTGACTAAATAAATCAAGATATCCATTCGCGATAATTAAAACGGCGTTCAAAGTCAAGCGGCGCTCTCGAAAAATATTGCGGTGTAAGAACTCTCGCGTCCGGGCACGCACGTAACGTTAAAAAACCTCGATTTTCGAGTGTGCACTCAATTCGTAAATTTTAAAATCTTTCGTCCATTATCGACGTTATTTTCCGTTAGCGATTTATTGTTGCCACCTCGTTGACACAGTAACGAGTTAAATTGTCAATTTTCGTGACCTCTGGTGTTACATTTTTTTTATTATTTCGGCAACACTGAACGAATTCAGTCTGAAAAATGTGCAGTTCGTTAGAATACTTGTTATAGTAATGGCGGGGCATATTTCAGTTTGATTCATGTCAAGCATTTTTCAGTGTTCAACCGACAAACCTTTTTTGTAGTGTTTCACGTTTCACACATTCTTCTGCTTATTTATTGAACCAATTTTTATTTTTGCTATTTTATTTACATTCCCAACTATATATATTTTTTTATTGTCTGACGACGTAATTGCTCCGTGCTTTGTTAATAACAGTAACATCCATTTTTGTGCCCTAAAGAACATTCAGTAATGTTTCATATTAAGGCAACTTTTTAAGATGGTAAACTACTAGGCTACCTAGTGTTAAATCTTAAAATGATATTAATTTACTGACGTTTTATACTCTATTCTAATATTTTCTTATCCTATGAAATGTCACATTTATTTTTTTCAATTGAACACCTTTAATTTTGAAAGGAATTTTTATTAACCAAATGAGTAATGTTCAATTTAACAATGCTAAATTATATAAAATACCTTTTAGTTAATAATTTCAATTCTTCAAGCTTCTCGAATTGTTGTGAAGACTTGGTATCTGGAGACTGCGTTTAAAAATTGATTTGCATTTAATTATTCTAAAAAACAAATCAAACAGATAATTATTTATATTAAAAAGGAACAGAATTCATTAAAGTTTTTACATATTGATGAAGTTGTATAAAGCTGTAATAAGAAAACTTCCAGGTATCAAAGTTGTTGGATGGACAATTCTTGAAAATAAATCAAACATATATTTTCAGAACTAGATATCTCCATAATATGTATATTAAGAGTTAATTTATCATCAAATAACACTTTTAAATACTGGGTAATATAGTTGCTCTCAAGAAACAATGAGTTTGATTCTACGAGTAAAATGATATTAATTAACTGACGTTTTATACTATATTCTAATTTTCTTATTCTATGAAATGTCACATTTATTTTTTTAATTGAGCACCTTTAATTTTAAAAGGAATTTTAGTTTATAATTTCAACATATCTCCGAGGAATAGACTTGACCAAATTCTGAAGACTTCGTTCCCTGAAAGGTTGGTATCTGGAGATTGTGTGGGCCAAGACAAAATATTGATTTGTGTTTCTTATTGTTATCATGTTTAAACATATTAATGGCATCATTTCTTCAATACGTGGAAGCAAATTATTGTTTAATATATCCCAGTGCATAAATCGGTCTATGTATCCTTTAATAGGATGACTGTATCACAGTGGGTATAACAAAGGTTTGAAAATTGATTTGAACAACATTAATTGCCTTAAAAACAAATCAAACAGACAATTATTTATATTAAAAAGGAACAGAATTTATTAAAGTTTTTACATATTGATGAAGTTGAACACAGCTGTAACGAGGTAACTTCCAGGTATCAAAGTTGTTGGATAGACAATTCCTAAAAATAAATCAAACATATATTTTCAGAACTAGATATCTCCATAATATGTATATTAAGAGTTAATTTATCATCAAATAACACTTTTAAATACTGGGTAATATAGTTGCTCTCAAGAAACAATGAGTTTGATTCTACGAGTAAAATGATATTAATTTACTGACGTTTTATACTCTATTCTAATATTTTCTTATTCTATGAAATGTCACATTTATTTTTTTGATTGAGCACCTTCAATTTTGAAAGGAATTTTTATTAACTAAATGAGTAACGTTTAATTTATCGATACTATTTTGTATAAAATACTTTTTAATTCATAATTTCAACATATCTCCGAGGGATAGACTTGACCAAATTCTGAAGACTTCGTTTCCTGAAAGGTTAGTATCTGGAGATTGCGTGGGCCAAGACAAAATATTGATGGTTTGATCTGGTAACCAATCTATCACCTTAGTTTCATTTGTGTTTCTTATTGTTATTATGTTTAAACACATTAATGGCATCGTTTCTTCAATACGTGAAAGCAAATTATTGTTTAATATATCCCAGTATATAAATCGATCCATGTATCCTTTAATAGAATGATTGTATCACAGTGGGTATAACAAAGGTTTGAAAATTGATTTGAACAACATTAATTACCTTAAAAACAAATCAAACTGACAATTATTTATATTAAAAAGGAACAGAATTTATTAAAGTTTTTACATATTGATGAAGTTGTACAAAGCTTTAATTAGGTAACATCAAGGTATCAAAGTTGTTGAATGGCCAACTCCTCAAAATAAATCAGAGATATATTTTCAGATATCTCCATAATATGTATATTAAAAGTTAATTTATCATCAAATAACACTTTTAAATGCTCTCAAGAAACAATGAGTTTGACTCTACGAGTAAGGGAGCAACTAAATATTTAAATTATTTTACAATTGTAAATCCTCACAATCAGAGCCAGTATTGAATGAATGGAAAAACCTGTACTCATCAGCAAACAATAGATCATTACAATTAATGAACAATAGTAAATTATGAATGAATAGTTACCAAATAGTTTCATACTCGCAGTTAATTCCATCGATGTACAAAGAAAGTTAAGCAAAGAAACGTTTAATCAGTGTCATTTAAAAGAGGTGTGTTCTTTTTGATCTACGAGACACCTACTTTTTAAAAGTTTCACAAAACTAGACGATTATTATCCCCGACATCCTTAAAGTATCTCACTTGACAATAAATTTTGCGGCACCACTTTAAATTTCAAGGTAAGTTTACAAACTAGTGTAAAACTGAATGAACTCACATACATTACACAACTCGAAACTCGTTCATTCACAATGGGACGGCGTAGTAAAATATTACAATGGACTACCATAATAAATCTCACCACACCGACAATTACTCTCCTTATTGACATATTGCTACTACTGTCGGTGAGTTGCAAGGAAAACATATTTAGGTAAATTTAAGGCTATTTAAGTCAACCAGGTACCAGATGTTCAGGAATTTGGAATCGACAACTGGACAATACCACGTGTTTTGTGTACTACTGTATGTAGTTCAGGTAACTTATAATTATAACGCGTCATATCACATACTACAAATTATTATAATAGGCAAAGGCAATATGGAAAGTAATTTATGTTTTAGGCTCATGATTTATTTGAATACAATTTTATATTTATTTAATATTTTTGTATTAAACTGTATATACAGCAACGTCAAGGTCGTCCTGAAACCTGGACCAACGGAGAAATTAAGGAGTGGCAGGTTCAACATATTTTTGTAACGTTTGAAAATAGGCCAAATGACGAATCAACCATTAGAAAGGGTGTGCCAATTCTCCCAAAGATGATTACGACAATTTTCGTCGGCCTTGACAAAGGATTGAAGATGGAAAATCTGATAAAACAATACTTAGGTAAGTAGGTACGTAGAGTCTAAAGGATCAGTGCAATTGTCTACAGCTTCCAAATTTTAAATCGTACTTAAAGATGAGCTCCTTTAGTCAAAAGAAAAGGCTTTCTGCTTCTTCATTGCTAAAATCATATGTCTCTTTAGAGACTTAAAGGAAGCTTCAAACTGTTAAAAATACCTCATTATATAGTCCACGTATTTTTTCATGTACATTTTCATACTTAATTTTCAATCAGTTGAGAGAGATAGATTAAATTAACTTACATATTTAATCTCTTAAATAAAGAATTTTTCTTAAATTTACGTAGTTTGTTATTTATGGCCAATTTTAAATATTTAAATTCTGCACCTGGTGTTGAAAACTTCTAATCCCATAAGTTCCAATGCATCAAAAAATTTGAATCAAATTATGAGGAGGGCTGACATGTGCGATGCTCGTAAAGCACGTACCTTGATCTTACAATAGTTAAGTGACCGCTTTACAAGGTGTTTAACGTCGAAAAATATTTCTTTTACGGCTACGAGAGCCCCACTAAGTATCAGCATTGTTGCATTTCACACTTTAGTAAACATGGCATGCATTATACAAGAAGATTTCATTCATCTTTACTACCTCCACGTACAAAGGACCAATAATAAAAGTCAAGGGATTTATTGCACAAAGTCCAATACTATCATATTTTTATACTACCCTTGAAATTCTTTTCTAATTTTTAATTTAAAATATTTTAATTATTTTGATAAAATGTGTTTATTAACATTAAATTAATTAAAAGCAATTTAATTTTTACATTCAAAAAATTGCATAATAATTTTATAATCTTTATTTGGAGAAGCACTTTTTCTTCTGATATATTTCCACAAACACAACTTGAAAACAATTAAAAATAATACCCAAGAACCAACTTTGAACAGATGCACAAATTAATAAATTTCCTAAGAATCTTAAAGATCGAGAATTAAAAACTGGGGGTGGTCTTGGTCTTGGATAAATTGCCCGAACGAGCCAGACGTTTGGTAATTTTATAGCCAATTTAAATTTTTTTACATAATGGTCGTGTTCCTGCGATCTTTTTTGGCTCATTGCGTTCGTTACAAGGAACACGTGTAGCTGACGAAAATTTCTAACAGTAGTGAAAATTAAGCGCGCAATTTTCTACCTGAATAAATCTCGTGAATGGAACCGGGGCTGACAAAAGTTGGATGTTTCTTTGACTGTATTCTGATTTATGGAAGCTGTTCGATTGTCGGCCACTTTCGAATGCCCGTAACCAGAATTTTAAGATCGGGACACGATTTTTGAATTGACCGATTAGTTGGTGTTGTTGCTTAATGAAATAAAAAGTTAGGTAATATGCTCAATATATATTTAACAATTACTAAATATATGCAAGTCAAATGTCGTTGCCATGGTCAAACATATGGTAAATAAACTCATCATAAGTTCATAGTTATACAAATTTAAACAAAGAACCAATTGTTGGGATCAGCTTCAAACATACAGTAGTTAAAGTTATAAGCTTTCTCCGCTAAATCGGCTCCTGCAAATTATTTTAAAATTAACTTTATTTATTATAAATTGTGAGATAACTCACCTTCAATATGTCTGCATTGATTGAGTGCTGCCATGAGTAAATCCTTAATTTTAGGATGTGCACTATCCTCAATAAAACTATATTCTATCTCTCCAGATGGGCTCATCTAAAATACCTTACTTAAGCAATTTATTACAAAGAAATAAAACAGAATTACCCATTTCGACTCCAGCATAAGACATTTCATATATTCCTAGAAATATAGTTTGATTAACTCATCACAGGCATAAAAGTTTTACTTACCATCATTTTCGGGTCCTTGTTTTTGATGTCATATTTTGTATGATCCTCTTAAAAATTATTATTAGAATATTATTTCATTTCCTTATTTTAACATTACTAAGTTACCGTCTGTTATTCCACTTTTTTTGATGCACGTGTCGTGAATGTCATCAATAAATTCTTGCAAGTCACTAGGAATTTCCACCTGCACCAATTTTTATTAATTAATTACATAATTAATTTAAGAAAAATTACCGAGAACACTCCGACAGTCAAAAGTGCCAGCACAAAAACGACTGATTTATTTGCCATGTTTAACTTTTAAATTACGAATGCGGCGTCTCTTCGTTTTTATACAAAAAGTTAAACCACTAGGAAATATTAATGAGATGTAATTAAATATTGTAATATCTGCTTTCAACTCATTACAACAGCCCGCAATTGTATTAAATTACGGTCTTGTGCTTTTTAATTTTGTCAATTTATGTGTCAGGAGTTTTAAAATGTACATGTATTAGATGAAGAAATTATATGGAATTTACGACGGAACTGTTATTTCTTTTGTGACTAAAATTTAAGTCACAGAGACATTTTTGAAAACAAGAATAATGTTATTAAAATTAATGTGTACTTTTATTTACCTAATATTTCAAGGAAATTGCTAATATTCGCTGGTTGACCAAACCTTTCTTATTCCATTGTAACTTTTCCAAAATTTTTAAACTATACTTTTAATTTTGAGAGTTCCTTGAACATTTTTCAATATAACTCGAGATCTAATTAACCGATTCGACTAAACAAGCATTCAAATTAAAGATAAGTGAACATTCCTTTATATAATTAATTATGAAAAGTCTATTTGTCAATCCGAAATGGATACCTAAAATTGTGTGTAGCCCATTTGAAAGCGGTACACCCCCATAAAATTTGTTTTTGTCCGATTTTGACTAATGTTCGTTTCAATTATAAGCATGTAAATATATACTTATAGATAAAATGTCACGTTTTTTGTTGCAAAACCAAAACGTACAGGGTAATTTTTTAGGCATGAAAATTGGAGAAATCATTTTTTTTTTACAAAAAATTTCACTACATCATCCCCTGAAATTGGTATATACCATATTTTATAGAAAAATTGGTTTAAAAATTTTTGAATTTTTAACATAAATGTGCCAATTAAAGGGGCAGATGAATGACATTCATCGTATATATAAAAATATATGAAAACTCTAGTAATTATATATTTATTGTATATATATGGTTATAGTTATATACAAGAACTCAGAAACTCCAAAAACTATATATGAAATATAGAAATATAAGGAAAATGTGAAAAAAAAAATTGAATTACATATAAATAAATCTATTGAAAAACATCTATCTAAATCTATCTATTTGTGTATCTATCTATCTAAATTTTTATGATATTTTCACGATTCATGACTTAAATGTATAAATTTAAAATATTTATTAAAAAACTCAGTACGCATTAGGTTTCGAATGCGAAAATTTTCTCTAAATGGTTAGAATAATCGATTAACCTCAATACCCTTTTTGTAGAACCTTTAATTTTCTACAAAAATGTGTATTGTGCATTTTATAAGATTTATTTATGTACGAGTTATAGAATTTAGAAATAAAAAAGATTTTTTTGTTAAATTCTTCAACCTTTGACCTCCAATAACTTCTAAACGACAAGAGTTATAAAAAAATTGTAAGATACTTTTTTGTAGAGCGTTTAATTGCCTATAAAAAATGTAAATAGAAATTTTCTGAAGGATCAAGTAATGGCAAGATATGTATTTTGCCACACGGGACTGAAGAAAAAATGGAAAACTGAAATGAGAAAGACTTTCCTATTAATATTAAGAGTTCACAGAGCATTTTTTAAAAGTGTCTAGGAACCAATTTCTCAGTGTCGGAACTTCGGAAAAATAGTCGATTTTTTTGACCCACCTTAATATACATGTTCATAATTCTGTGAATAAATTAAAAATCATATTCATTTTATGAATTTATTTTTTATATCAAATAGTTTGCCTAATAAACTGTTAAAAATTGCATAAATTATCTTATTTTTGAAGAATATTGAAATATTATAGTACTAGTATAGTCCTTATACTATAATATTTAAATAATCTTGAAAATTAATATAATTTGTGCTATTTTTGACAGTTTTGACAGACTATTTGATTAAAAACACGCCTAAAAATTATCTTGTAGGTTTTGGTTTTAGATCAAAAAACGTGACATTTTGTTTATAAATACATGTTTTAATACTTTACAATTGGAAAGAAAGTTTGTTGAAATCGAATAAAAAATATAAATTTTATGAGGAGCCACACTGTATATTGGGTGTAACAAAAATCACAAAGTGAAAATGAAGTAATAAATTATGAATTTATGAATTTTAATTTAGTTGATCAATATTCAATATTTTCACAATTGATTTCTCAAACGAATTACGGCAGCAATAATAGATAAAAATAAGCCAGGACTTTTTATGATATAATTTTATTATATCAAAAATAGATTTAATTGAATTGTTTCAATAAAAACGAGAAAAAATGTAAATATCGTCAAAAAGCTGAATTTTGGTTAATTTTCAATATCTTATTATTTTCGTAAAAGTGTTGTCTTTGCTGGAAAAATTTAAAGTGGACTTAACTTTGTGATTTCTATTACTACAAGCACGGTATGTGAATTTTCAGCTTTTATTTTATCCCAATAATCGACTATTAAGTTCGTTGGCATCTGAACAACTGATCCAATCTCAAGACTATATAAATAAAAACTGTAGAATGTTGATTTATCTTCAATTAAATCTTGAATTATGCTCTAAAAATGTTCGTGCAGCTCTGAATATTCAAAATAAATTTCAAAAATATGTGACATTTTCAGGTTTAATGCGTTCTTTTTCCAATTTGTAAACTAGTATTATTATTTTAAACTTAATTTGATATAAAATAATGTAAGATAAAACCAATCAGTACTCTCAACACAAAGTTGAAATCAAAGAGTTCGCTTAATTAAAATGATTGTGCATCCCAACATCATTAAACCAACTCCTTCGTGATAATAATAATTGAATTAAACACCGGCCGTGGCGTATTTTGGGTGAAAAAAGGGGGGTGCCTCGCACGTAGGGTACAAGTCACCGCCAAACAAACAGTAGACCGGGTCCGGAGCGTCGCAGCTGCGTTCGCCGCGCATCTCATTACATCTCCCAAACAACAGATTTTTTATCGCCTAATGCGACACAAAAAATCAGTCTAATTTATTGCGGCACTTTACTACGTTTCCATCAATTAGACTGCGCTTATATCGTCGGGGACGTGCCTGCGAAATGCCGAAATTAAATTAGCCTCTACTTTGTTTAAGCACTCGTCCATTTCAACGGGACATAATTCACTTTTTCATTTTTCCGCACCCCGGAACGGTTACAACTTCATGCGGTTCATTTTATGAGGCGTTTTTTTGTGATTTATTATTTATGCCCGGCAATTAATTCGGTTTTTATTGCGCCACGAGATAATAAACTTGAATTTGGCTTAAGTAATTGTCGCACCTAAAACACCGGTCTGTTCATTTGGGGGGTATTTATATGTTAATGTGTGTTAATTACGCGAAATATGTTTATTGCCTTATTCAAGTGTTCGGCGCAATAAACTATCTTTTGAGGGTTTGAGAGCAAAAATTGCTTTTGCAGTTTTATTACCTGCAAGTTGTGTCGTAAAACAGAGATTAAATGCATAAATATGAAACTGTTTGCACACTTTTAATTGCAGCCACATCGAGAATTGTCGACGCCGTAATTAAGTTTATAATTACAATCAGTTCAACGGAAAAATCAGGCAAAATAATTTAAAATTGATAAGCGTGTTTGTCACAACTTGAGGGGAAACATTTGTCAAAAAAATCCGTTTAATATTAATGCTGTGTGAAACCTTTTTTCTGTCAGTACAGTTGAAACCCCCATGACTTTTTCATATGCCCGGAACTCTCTGCGTTACTTTATACCGAACACGGTTAAAGGAAAGTCCGGATTCGAATTTCTTTTTATATAAAGGACCCGTAAATAAAAGAACGGCATATTTCACTGCATTTCCAAAACAAAAACCGAAGGTAATCCAGATACTTTATTTCGGTGTATCCACTACGAGTGGTTTAATCAGGAAATTGTTCATGAAAAAAACACGACCGATAGAAACGGTGAACGTTTATTTATTTGCTGCGTATCCTTTTGTCAAAGGACAAGGAAGTTGTGAGAAGATGGTGGGAATTGGAAACAATGGCGGAGTAATTGGTGAGCACAATGTGTGTATACAACGTCATGATTTTATGATTGTGTAGCTGGAAGGTTAATTTATTTATGAACATCCCGATTCGTCACAGATAGGCCATTATCTGGTGTATTTGCATACACCGATATGTAAATTACGCCACCCCTCGCATTATTTTATACAACACTTGCACATTAACTGCAGTAATGAACATATGTTTACCACGATTAAGTTTACGAGTCGCCTTGTATCGAATTTTTGAACTGATTCGCCCAACACGAAGATTAAATTATTGCTGATCCGTTGTTCGAAACTTTCAACAACTTAATAATGGAGAATTTTGTTTGCGCAGATTAATTTCTAAACACATTAAACTTCTTAGAAACACTCCATTATTACGTGAGCACAATTATTTAGTTGAAACTCGGAAGTTTACGCCGCGTCAAAACAATAAAATTTTAAACTCACCTCTTTCGATGTGGAACTTTCAATTTCACAAAAACGCCAATACATTTCGCCCCGAAACGTTATTATAACTCTCGGACAAACAACTTACAAAAGATTACATTTAAAAAATCAATATTTGAAGAAGTTTTACTAAACTTTATTTTAGAACTTAGCCCCAGGGTACAGTTCACAACTTCAATCTTCCTCTTTATACCTCGACTGTCCGCGATACAATTTGAGGGTGGTTTCTTTGGCACCCCCACAAAAAACACACCCGACGTTCGCACGTCGATATAGCTTTTAAAACGGCGTTGCTTCGCATATTTTTGCTTATTGAAATACCCAATTCGTAAATGAAAAAAATAGATTGTGTTGTTAAGTGAAATGAATAATTTTGAATTTATTAATTTGGAATGATACGGACAGTATTGAAATGTGGAATATTAAAAAAAATATTCAACATAAAAATTAAATTATTCCAGACACAATATAATATTATAGAACGATTAACAATTTTAAAAACTTTTTTGAAATACTCCTTTTATTCAATGGGCACAATTATTTAGTTATATCTCAGAATTTAGTGCATGTTAAAACAATAAATTTTAAATAAACTGCAACTTGCTTTTTCTTTATTTCCCAGAAACTTTAATGTAAGACTTGGACTAGCAACTTACAAAAGATTGCTTTATACAAAATCAATATTTGGGAAAGGTTTACTACTTACTTTATTTTAGAGTTTTAAAAATCAGAATGTGATGTAAACCATAATTTTTTTTTATTTTGAATTATATGACAGTATTAAAAGTTAAAAATCAATATATTTGAACAAGTTTCGAGTTATATTAAGTTTATATCATTCAAAATAAATAAATAAATTTTCTAGATTCCTGGATAATGGATAATTATTATTAACTATAATTTATGAATATTAACTTATGAGTACTTTAAAATGCTCATAACTTTTTAAAAATGCTCCCTTATTCTATGAGCATAATTATTTAAATATATTTCAGAATTTGTAGCATGTCTTGAAACATCAATTTCTCCAGAAACATTAATATAACTCTTATAACATAATTAGAGTATGAAGCAAAATGCGTATTTTTAAATTTATTAATTTTGATTCAAATGGTGATCAAATTAAATTGTAGGGAAGTTAATGAAACTATTTTATTGGAACAAATTTACAAACTGTGTGAATTCGAATTTATAAAGTTATACCACTCAGCACAAAAATTAAATTATTCTAGATTCGTTGTTTGAAACTTTTACAATACAATAATGTAGAATTATAAACAACTTTTATTTATGGAGATTAATTTATAAGTACATTAAAAGCTCCTTTATATTTTGAGTATAATTGTTTAGTGGCATTTTAGAATTTAAAGCCTGTTGAAACTATAAAATGTAAAACAAGGTGCAACTTATCTCTTTGTCTTGGATCTTTCATTTCTCCAGAAACTTTATTATTACTCTTGGACAAATATGTGATGACCTTATAAATAAATCAATATTTGAGGATGTTTACTACTTTATCTTAGAGTTTTAAAAAACAGATTGTGTTTTTAAGCTAATTACATAATTTTACATTTGTTAATTTTTGATTAAATTGTCAGCATTAAAATGAAGGAAAGTTAAATAGTCCAATATAATGGAACAAGTTTACAAGTTAAGTTAATTCTAATTTTTAAATTTATACCACTCAGCACAAAATTATATTACTGTAGATTCGTTGTTTGAGACTTACACAATACAAAAAGGAGTATTATGAACAATTTTTATTTGTGGAGATTAATTTATAAGTACATCAACTTTTTTGAAATGCTCCTCTACGAACACAATTATTTAGGTATATTTCAGAATTTACAGCATGTCAAAGCTATAATATGTTAAACAAGCTGCAACTTACTCTTTGGCCTTGAAACTTCCATTTCTCCAGAAACAAACGACTTACAAAAGATTACATTATAGAAAATCAACATTTGAGAAAGTTTTCCTAAAATTTATTTTAGAGTTTTAAGCATCAGATTGTGTTGTAAAGTGAAAGTCATAATTTTGAATTATAAAAACGGTATTAAAATTTGAAAAGTTAAAAAATTCAGTAAATAGGAACAAGCTTCGAGTTAATTTAATTTATATCTACTTTAAAATGCTCTTAGCCTTTGTGAAAGGTTCTTTTATTTTATGAACACAGATACTTAGATACATCTCAGAATTTACAGCATGTTAAATCTATAAAATATTTAACAAGCCTCAACATTCTCTTTGGACTTAAAATTTCTAATCCTCCAGAAACGTTATTATAAAATATTACAATTACAAAAAATCAATATTTGAGGAAGTTTTTAAAAACTTTATTTTAGAGTCTTAAAAATCAAATTTTGTTGTCAAGTGAAAGGCATATATATATATATATATATATATATATATATATATATATATATATATATATATATATATATATTTATATATATCAGAATATGTAGCATGTCAAAACTATTAAATATTAAACAAACTAAAACTTGCTCTTCCTCAATATATACAAAAAATTAGATTATAAAAGATCAATATTTTATTTTAGAGTGTTAGAAATTAAATTGAGTTGACAAGCGAAATAACATACTTAATTTCAAATATAGCAGAAAATATAGAGGTCAAAATTGTCCAATATATTGAACCGGTGGACATTTTAATACCATGACGTGCACACAAAAAAACATAAAATGTGGCATTAATTTGTTATTATCCTGTACCTGATTAAACCTAGAAACATCCCGTCTAGAAATTTGTGTTAGCAATCCGGTGAGAAAAAATGGGGCAAGGGAAACTGTGGCCGACAAAAACCAGAATTTACGACGCGTGTTTGGCCATGACAGATAATTACCGGCCACGAAATACTTATAAGAAAATATTACATCAAAGATAGTAGACGGTCTAAACCATCTTAGGCACTTAATTACGACAAAAAGGCTTAACACTGTTGGGG
Organism: Aethina tumida; assembly: GCF_024364675.1. Classification (NCBI taxonomy): domain Eukaryota; kingdom Metazoa; phylum Arthropoda; class Insecta; order Coleoptera; family Nitidulidae; genus Aethina; species Aethina tumida. The sequence goes on along the minus strand of NC_065437.1, from coordinate 11,384,292 downwards.
TTGTAGGTAACGACCTCAGTTGGCTCGTTGCGGGGCGTGTATCGTTTTATTTCAAGGGCTGGTTTGGTGTCGGTCTGATGTATCGATACACGGCGACGTTAATTACGACAAAACCAACACAAGATATTCCTAACGGAATTGCTTGTCTACAATTATCAAAATCAATTTGTAATAATTTTCCGGTTATCTTTCCGTTCTTGTGCCGGGTAAAAAACCCTCGTAACGTCGCAGACTCCGAAGGGCCTTCCCAATTCAATTTATTGAAAGTGATAAATGATACAAAAAGACAAACCATTTAAAAGTGTTTCCTTTGTGCTTTAATAATGTTCTCACAATACATGAGCCCATTTAAAATCAAAATATCACACCCTTTTGCGAGACACTGATGAGTTAAAGTGTATAGAGGTGACAATGCGGCCTTGTTACATTTTAAGATTAACAAAGGAATTCACCCCTCGTCGGAATTGTTGGTTTAAGTGGTTACGTTCGCCTCTGGTGGATTTTAAAACCGAACGCAATGAATTCCACAATTGAATTATGCAACAATGTACCACTCAATTGTTGAAACGGGGGATAAAGGCATATCTGTATGAAATCTTAGCAATTGGGTTGCGTTTGGCATTTGCAAATTTCTATAAAACATTATAATGGGTACCGGAAATTAACGTTTAGTTTTAAAACAATATAACTTTCTTTGAAATAATTTTTATTCAACAAAATAATTACCATTAAAATCAACAATTTTTTACCAACGAAATGTTTGACAACAGTAAACAATATCACTTGGAGACGTATCTGGTCAATGCGGTGGATGAGGTAAAATCTTCCGAAATAATCTTCTAAAACTAACTTTGAGTTTCTAGTGTCTGATGTGGTCCTGGGTTATCAAGAAAAAGTATAATAATACCTTTTGTATTAACTAATGAAGCCCGTCATTGAAGTTTTTCATGAACTAGGTCAATCTGTAAGCAATATTTAATTGTATTAATCGTTTGGTATAAACTGTAAAAGTTATTCTGGCAAAGAACTAAAAAATTGGTTTAATAAATGGGAACAATGTAGTGTAAAAGTTTACAAAGAAAAATTAAACTCTTTGTAATTTCTTCCATATTCCAATAAGGGAAGACCAAAAGTCAAACAAATATTCTTATGTTATGTTCACTCAAGTTTCAGCAAAATAATTACAGTTTTACAAGAAAATTCAAGCCACAAAAAAAGAGAATAAATTTTTGGTTTAAGCTTCTCTTCAGCATTAAATTCTTTATTATTAAATATAAAAGTAAATAATAATCACATGAAGACATATATGGAGTATATGGTGGATGAGATAAAACTTTCTAAATAACCTTTCTTTGAGTTTCTAATTACACATGATATCTTGGTTTGTCATGAAAAAGTATAATTTCTTTTCTATGGACTAAGGAACCTTGTCCTTGCATACATTTTTTCTGAACTAAGTTAATTTGCAAGCAGTACTCAGTTGCATTAATCGTTTGATATAAAATATAAGGTTATTCTGGCAAGGAACTAAAAACACTGTTCTAATAAATTGGAACAATCCCATGTAGTGTAAAAGTTTACAAAAAAAATTAAACCCTTTGTAATTCTTCCATGTTCCAATAAGAGAAGACCAAAAGTCATACAAATATTGTTATGTTATGTTCACTCAAATTTCACTAAAATAATTACAATTTTACAAGAAAATTCATGCCACGAGAAAAGAGAATGGATTTTTGTTTTAACTTTCTCTTCAGTATTAAATTCTTTATTATTAAATATAAAAGTAAATAATAATCACACGAAGACATATCTGGGGATATGGTGGATGAGATAAAACTTTCTAAATAACCTTCCTTTGAGTTTCTAATAGCAGATTATGTCTTGGTTTGTCATGAAAAAGTATAGGTCCTTTTCTATCTGTCCTTGTATACATTTTTTCTGAACTAAGTCAATTTGCACACAATACACTATTGCATTAATCGTTTGGTGTAAAATCTTTGTTAGGTAATGTCTACTATTCTAGTAAAAAACTAATATATTGAGGCAATCCTCCATGATATGTAAAAGTTTATGGAGCAAAATGCCAAAAGGGAAAAGTCAAATATTGTTCACAGGTACCTCTTACGGTATATACGTCATAGTGATCTAAATTTGGGATATTTATAAAATCTTCCATATATCCTTTTCCATATTTGGTTGTAAGTTATTATCAAACAAATCTCTTAATTCTTCTGAGAATATAATTGAACTGAATGATGTGATTAAAAACAATGAGTCTTCTCCTACGAGTGGAAAAGCATCACAAATTAATATTTAAATTATTTCTTAAATAGCAGTCTTGACAATAAGAGACAGAATTGAACTTGTTTTTTTAATCATTAGCAAACAATAGTTTGTTAATGGGCAATGATAAATCATTAATGAATATAAGAAAAAGAAGTGGGTCAAGATTGGATCCTTGTGGCACCCCATGTAGAGACGAACTGCTTCTTACAGACCAGACCTGACAATCAGAGACAGAATTAAGAGAATGGAAAATCTTGAAATGGACCAAAATTAGATTCTTGTGATAAACCATGTAGGGTTCATCTCAAAATTACTTTTTGACTATTATTTTTAAAAATAGAAAGAAATGTTTATTTAAAAGATACTTGAGAATTCATATAACGCCACCGAATCACACCGATAAATTCCCCTACTCAAAAAAACCTTATTTAAAATTCATAATTCTCATGCCTCTCAATGGCAGCGGAGTTAATTTCAGTGACTCGTTATACCTGGCCTTTGCATAAAGAACTGTTGACATACCTTGATAAATTATAATGGATTACGACCAATTTATATTAGCCAACAAATAATAATTACACGAGTGAGCGGTCCCGAATTCAAAAACGAAGTAACGTACAACACACATAATCGATCCCGACTGGTTCCCCAGTAACGGCTCCACACATGAGTACGCGACACTTCATGTGACATTATAATAGGTGACTGACAGGTACTTAGGTGACAATCACAACGTTCCGTGCATGTGCGCTGATTGCTTGCCGCGTACAAGAGAAATCCGTTCACATCAAACGCTACACGTAGACTCTTTGTGGGGGATTACAAGAACCGCAAATTTACCCAGATTAAAACTGAGGAACCGATCTAACGTGCAAATTAGCTTTAGAACGCAGCTATTGTATCCAAACTGCGCGTTTACAATGGAAAACTTGACATCTTGAGCCGTCTTTAATAGCTTTTTCCATCGCGGTGCCAGTTTTTGACACCATCACCTTTCACGAGCGAAAATGTGGCAAATGACTTGCAAATGTCGCCGCGCTTATGCACATTGTTTTCCGATGCGTTTCCACCGACAGGTAAATTGCAACAGATCGTCCGCCGATAAGAAACGAAGTGCTTTCAAATGCTGATGGGGTTTTAAAACGTTCGTTGATATGAAAAAGGTGTAAGGTGTTGGGTTTCATTGCACATTTTAAGCTATTGTTCGTCGTTTTTGTTACAGTGAGAAGACAGTTACGCCGTAACAACCGTATCATTCCGTAAAACGGAATTTATTATTTTAATATAGGACGACGGGATGGCTTCCTCGATGACTCGGACGAATTCGATCGAGGAAATGTGCACGTCCACGGTGTAATTTATCAGAAAATAATTTAGTGAGTGGACGAAAATTTTGTAATTCGTTTTAAAATTGTTTACACTGGAGTAACTTAATCGTTTGAAGCGGTGTTTCGCTTGAAGTACAAGCTTTATGATATTAATGCGAGGTCAGCAACTTCGTAAAATGCATAATAGAATTGCATTAATGTTCGAGCTTTTGTTTAATCTGTGACAAAATGGTAATCGACTGCGTCAATATTTTTGTTTCCGCGTTAGGTTGTAGATTGTATTGTATTGTTCTTTCAGCTACGTTATGCCGTGCAGAATTGACGAAACATCTACATCCATTTGCAAAAATATAATAATTTACTAATCTCTCACAAAAATCTTAAAAAATTAGTTGGCTTGTCGAAGAAAAACGACGTACTCCGAACTTACCTTTTCAAATCAATCTATTTCTCAGTTACGACGAAAACTATGTTAAACCTTCAACTTTATTTCCCTCAGTTATTAATCCCTCGTTTTATTAATAAAAAAACACTCTTTACCATGAACGTTGTTATCGAGTACCCATAATAAGATCTCGCAAAGGAAACTTCAGCAAGCTAAACAGTTTAATCTCGAAGAGAAGCTTAAATCCAATTTGTTTTCTTGTGGCGTGAATTTACTTTAAGAACGTTAGCAAAAAAATTGTAATTATTTTGTTGAATCTTGAGCTGCATATTCCATAAAATGTACCCCTAAACAATATTTATGCAAGAAGTTTGGTCTCCCCTTTTAGGAACATAGGAATATTATGATGGGTTTAATTTTCCTTATAAACTTTTACACAACATGGTAGATTATCCCAGTTTATTAAAATGCTTAATTTTTTGGTTATTGGTTAGAACGGAAGACATAACTTTACATTTATATCTTTTGCTTGCAAATTGACCTAGTTTATGAAAAGCTTACGCAAGAACAAGCTTGATTAGTCAATAGTAGTATACTTTTTTCATGACAAGGCCACATCTGGTATTGGAGGCACAAAGGAAGTTTTAAAAGGTTATCTAGAATCCCACCTCAGCCACCAAATAGCTCAGATTTGTCTCTCTGTGATTATTATTTATTTTGTCTTTTAGTAATAAATAATTTAATCCCAAGGAGAAATGTAAACTTAATTTGTTTTCTCGTAACATGAATTTACTTGAAGAACATTGTTAAAAAATTTAATCTCTCCTTTTTGAAACATATGAAGACATAAACTTACATTTTATATCAACTGTCTTTTACTTGCAAAAACTTACTTTTTTTCATAACAATACAAGACGATATCTGGTATTAGAGACACAAAATAAACTTTAAAAGATTATTTAGAAAGTTCTACCTCATACACCATATACCTCAGATATGTCTCTCTGTGATTATTGTGTACTTTTGTCTCTTAGTAATAAAGAGTTTAATTCTGAAGAGAACCTTGAGCCCAATTTGTTTCCTCGTGGCATTAATCCACTTGTAGAAGGTTGGCAGAAAATTGTTATTTGCATTTTGTTGAACCTTGAGTTTAAATCTGATGGTACATATCATGTAAGTGGTACCTGTAATCAATATTTGTGTACGAAGTTTGGTAGTTCCTTAATGGGAATTTTTCTTTATAATTTTTTACACATGGTGGTTGCTCCCAGTCTATGAGAACATATTAATATGTTTAGTTTCTTGCCAGAATAGAATACATTGTCTTACATTTTATACCAAATGATTAATTCAACTGAGAATTTAGAATTGCAAATTATATGTCTAGAATTCAACAAATAATTTAAATATTCATGTGTCTGATTATTTGTAGAATCAAATAGATCACTTTATATATAATTATTTTCTGCAGCCCAACTTTACTATCAAATATTCAACTCTCTGCAACTTACCTTTAATAGACATGTTATGGATTTATTTGATTCTACATAAATTCTCTTGGATTCATCTTGATAATTTGTTAAAATTTTAACAAACTTTGTTCATTGAAACTGGATTATTCTTCTTCAGTTTGTATTCATAAAGGAAAGGATGCAGAGGCGATTTTTGAATTACCATGAGTTTAGGTCCGATGGTACATAAGAGAATTAAGATGAGTTTAATTTTCTTTCATAAATTTTTACACAACACAGTTTATTAGAACATCTTCAATTCATTTTATATCAAATTATTAATACTACTCTATATTGCTAGTTCATAAAAAAATATTATCCAGAACACAAACCATATCTGGTATTAGAGACTCAAAGGAAGCTTTAAAAGTCTTTGTCTTCAGTAATAGATAATTTAATCATGAAGATTATAGAACATTGGCAAAAAACTAGTTATTTTGACCTTTCAGTTTAAATTCTATGTTCCATATTCCATAAGAGATACCTTAAGTATTATTATATACATTATATTTGTGCAAGATCTTTGGCCTTCTCTTTATTGAACCATAGGAGCAAATTTTGTAATTCGTTTTAAAATTGTCTATACTGGAGTAACTTAATCATTTAAAACACAGGCTTTATGGTATTAATGTCACACCATCAACTCCGTAAAATGCATAATAGATTTACATTAATGTCCGAGCTTTTATTTAGCATATGATAAAATGCTAACGGTCTGCGTTATTATTTTTGTTTATGTATTAGTTGTAAAATGCAGCGCTACTGTCGTTTCAGCAATATTGTGATATGAAAACTTGATCAACATAATAAATTAAATTGGAAAGAAAACTACGTATTCCGACCTTGTCTTTTCCAGTCTTTGGGTCTTTGCATCACCAGTTCCACTAATGAAACCCACATCAATTCAATCTATTTCCCAATTACGGCGAAAACGGTGTCAAACCTCCAACTTCCATAATTCCCCTCAATTATTAATGCCCCGTTCTACTCGTACCTAAAACACTCTTTACCATAAACGTGGTTGTCGTAGAGCACCCGCAATAAAAGCTCGCGTCTCCGCATTCCGTATGCAGCGGCTCAATTATACGGGGACCCAGCACGCGTACACTCTATATTTGATGAAGACACGTTTCCACCATGCGAACTTCATTTTAATTCAGTATTCATTTTTTTGAAAGCGAACGAAAGGATGCGCTTAACATAAGGACCGTCGTAATCTAATGAATATTAGATGAGGTTGAAAAGTTGAGGTCACACGAAATGCTAATGCAATTATTGAGATCCTGGCTCCGTTCCTGCGGCAGGTCGGTCGTGATTTTTAAAGAAGCACAATTAATTATTCAAGAAGGTAATTCGATAATTGCGTTAATAAATCATAAACGTTTGCCGTAAAATTCGGCTGCTGTTTAATGAATTTTCGATTTGAATTTCGCTATTTTTGACCCACTAATCTGTTTAACCGCTATGACGAATTAGTATGTTTGTGGATGGACTACGGTTCTATATGTAACAAATACATATTATTAACGACGTGTATCACATGCATTAAATATAATATAAGCAAACTCATGTTTTGTTAATTAACAAGCCAAAATTAAAAGCTAGTTTCAAATTCATATTAATTACTTAACCACTTTATCGAATTGATTTAAAATAGCAAAAAAAATTGTTAGTTCATGATTTATTTGAATAAATTTTATTTTAACATTTTCCTATTAAACTATATATATATATATATATATATATATATATATATATATATATATTATAAACTTTTCTATGTACTTTTTAATTATTTTATCTATTCTCTATATGATATCTTTAATAAATAGACATGTTATGGAAATATTTGATTCCGCATAAATTCTCTTGGATTCATCTTGATAAATTGTTATAATTTTAACAACCTTTGTTCATCGAAACTGGATTATTCTTCTTCAGTTTGGATCCATAAAGGAAAGGGTGGAGAGGCGATTTTTGAAATACCATGAGTTTAGGTCCGATGGTACATAAGAGAATTACGATCAGATTAATTCTCTTTCATAAACTTTTACACAACATGGTAGATTACCACAGTTTATTAGAACATCTCCATTTCATTTTATATCAAATTATTAATACAACTCTATATTGCTCGTAAATTGACCTAGTTCATGAAATAAATTTTATTTTAACATTTTCCTATTAAACTATATGTATTTGTTGTAAACTTTTTTATGTATTTTTTAATTATTTTATCTATTCTCTATATGACATCTATAATATATTTTCCTATTAAACTATATATATTTTTTTTAAACTTTTTTATGTAGTTTTTAATTATTCTATCTATTCTCTATATGACATCTATAATATATTTTGAGTCGAAATTCCACACTCTAGAAAATCCAGTCTTGGGTCCCTTCTTTCCCTTCTATTAATGAATGATTGTAATAATTTATTGTTTTCTGATGATTTCAAGATTTTCTCTTCAGTTATTTCTGTCTCTGATTTTGAGGAATTAAAATTACAAATTATGTGTTCACGAAATAATTTAACTATTGATGTGTCTGCCCTTTCATTTATAGAATCAAACCCATTGTTTTTAATTACATCATATATAATTCTTTTTTTGAACCCAATTGTGTTATTAAAGATTTGGGAACTCTGTTGATGATGAACTAACTTTTAATAAACATGTTATATAGATATTTAGTTCTGCATAAAATCTCTTAGATTTTATCTTGTCGCCATTTTAACAACCTTAATAACGTAACTATAGGTATCGATTATTGACCTTCAATTTGAATTCATATTACAAAACTTACAAACAAATTTTGATTTTGATTAGAAGTTTGATTTTTTCTTATTGGAATAAAAGAATTACAATGAGTTTGATTTTTCTTTATAAACTTCCACACAACAATCTGTAAAAACTACTCTTCTTTCTGTAATTTAAATAATTGTACTCATAATTTTTTAGAGCAATTATTTGTCTCAAAAATAAAAATATATGAAAAAGTCTTAATTTTATGTGTATATTTTGTTTTTTGCCATATAAATAAGCACAAAGCTTTATAATAAACTGTAACGATCCTCCCTCCGTGCGTCAAAGAAACAAAATGACAATGCTGATAAAACACTTCCAGCTGTTTTGACACGGACGTATAATTACTTTATCACTTCACCAATCTTCAGTTTTATATAAACATAATTACAGAAAAGTTGAATCGAGTGGGACGCCAACGCCATTTATCCCCAAGGTAACTTGATCCTGGATTAGGGTGTCTAGCAACTGTCACCATTTAACAGTTACGGCAACAGCAATGATTTTTTTATATCCGCCAAAGGTCAGCGTCGTTTTAAACGATTTATTATTTATGTTTCATTGTGAGTGGGGTCATTATGAGCTGATAAGAATCGACGTGTGTGCATACATTTTGAAATGTATTAAAGAACTGATACAATCAACGCTTATTTTTTTAAATACATTGTTGTTAAAAATGTTTGGCAGTATATTCATAATTATTGGCCAATGTGGAATTAAAAGATGGGGGATAAAAAGGGAGTCTCATTCGAGTATAACAACTCCGTTGACTGCATGAAAATTTCCATATTAAAACTTCTTAATGCTGCATCTTATGAAACTGAAACTCACTCCAGTTCATTACGTGTAAGATAAGATTTATCGCCCATTATAAAATTTTAAATCGTTACTAACTTCCAACAAATGCACCAACTTTTAATGAAAAATAGTACGTCCTCCATGAAACAAATAATTTGTTCCAAGATTATGTGGTAAAATAAATATTTGCATGTTTCAAGCAAAAAAAAAACTTCGTTAATGGGTATGGCGAAGTGTGGCTTTGATCACGGATGGAACCAGAATAAAAGGAAAACAGCTCTATAATTGTACTCAAACAAAGCGAACACGCAGTGATAAAGCAACCCACGACACGTCGTTAGGGAAAATTATCTTCCACACGCTCCAGTATTATTATGTCGTTTACCATTATTATTATTTAACATAGGAAATATTTAACGCCGACTTGTGTTCACCTAGCGGCAAAATGCCCAATATTCCAAACAATAAATGATCAAAAATCTTCGAGTCACACCTGGATGCTGCGGTTCGATATCCACACGGACCACAATAAATCATTGCACGGTTAATATTTGGCAAATTATATCAAGGTGCAAAAGTTGCCCAATAATACCCTCTTACTCCACCTCATTAAAATAATATATGACGTGGTGTGCATCCCGGACAGCTATGAAATCGTAGTAAAATGGGAAATACTCGGGCCCGCCGAACAAAAACTCCACACCAAGGAAACTTTATATAGGTTTTCAATTAGACACGGAACTTCAGAAAACTATTGTGCCCCACTTGAATGAATGGTTTACTATGTTGCGTACAATGGACACTCCAGAGTAGATTATTTGTCATTGTGGGGCGCAACTTGGTGTCCGTTTTGCGACTTGAAATTGTTCAAGATTTCGACCGCGGTCGGAGGGAACGCTCATTCATTATGTTCACGAAGAGGTAAATAAATGAAAGCGGAGTCGTTCGCAGCAACTTTCTATGCGAAATTGTATGCAAGTTTTTGCAAGCGGAGTAGAATTTTCGTTTGCAACGGAATATAATGGATACTGTACTAAATGTAATGTGCTTTCATTTCATTATTTTGCTGGGTAAAATATTTATTTTGAATTTCTGAATTATAAATAAAATAATATTAACGTAATGCTTATTTGCTGTTATAATATTATAATTAAATTGTAATTATTAAGTTTATTTCTATTTAAAATTAAATAATTGTATATAAAACATTTACTAATGTTAAAGATATCAAATTGCATAATAAATTATAGCTACAAAAAGGCACTTTTCAATGTTCAACTTTAAATTAATGTAACATTATTTAAAATAACCTCTATTCAACAAAATATCCTTCGTGATACTGAAGAAAAGATCATCCTTTGTTTTGAACTCCTTTTCAGAATTATTATGTGTATTATGTAAAAATAAAAGATTAAAGTAACTAATAATCACATGAAGAAATATCTATATTGTAGATGAGATAAAAATGGAAGATGAAACAGGACGACTTTTTTACTGAGTAATGAAAACATAAACAGTCACATTGATAATTTGGCTTCTTGGTAGCCAATATGTAAAATACAGTCATCAAAGACTTGGATTAATCACATGTAACACAACAATTAATAAAAGGCTCATTTACGTTGCATGCATGAAAAGAACTGCCCATTCTAAAACATTTTACATGAAGATTTTACACCAGATATTGCTTAATGTTTTCATTAGTACGGGTTGTTGGAGTTGTTTATCTTCAGTTGTATTCAATTCCCCTTTGAAACAGACTAATAGATGAAGAAATTATACAGGGAGATTCAATTATAAGAGTGAAAATGAGCGTTATTTTTACATTTTTGATAAAACCTCTGTTATTTATGTTAAAATACACATGATATTCAATTGAAAATTGCAAAGTTATTGATGTTTTAAGATGCATTAATTGACACATAAATAACTAACATCCTTTATAAAATTTGGGAGCACTAATTGTGTTGTAGGATGATCTTTGGTTAACATGTGTCCCAAAAATGAACTTTTATTTTATTATCAAAACAGGTGGCTTAATAGACATTTTAGTTAGATTTGGAGATCACTTGAACTGGAGTTAAATCAATAATATTTTTTTATAAAATTACAAATAATCCTTTTGAATATTTATATATCTTCTAGTCAATATTTTTACTAATATTCTAAAGGCAACAAACTAAAGAAAATAATGATCTCAGTTTTTGCCTTCTCTCCAGAATTTTTTGATGTAAGAAAATACTAATTATTATTATTTGTAAAAAAATAGATGACTAAAATAAATAATAGGCAATATTTGAAATAAATTAATTAATAAAAAGCTGATTTGTATTGCGTGCAAGGAGAAAATTGGCATGTATCAAACGCCCAATTTAGTTATCCTCATTTAATTTGGAGAAATTCTACTTTTTGATGAAATTAATGGCAGACCTATTTCCAAATATGTTGCATAAAGATTTCAAACCAGATTTTGCTTAATTTCTTCATTAGTACGGGTTACAGGATGACTTTGAAGTTATTCATCTTCATCAGATTAATAGATTTTGCTTAATTTCTTCATTAGTACGGGTTACATGATGACTTTGAAGTTATTCATCTTCACTGATATCATCAACTTTTCAACAGATTAATAGATTAAGAAATTATACAGGGTGATTCACTTATGAAAGTAAAAATGAGCATTATTTATACATTTTTGATAAAATTTCTGTTATTTAATCTAAAATACACATGGTGTTCAATTAAAAATGACAAAGTTATTGATATTTTAATATGCACAAATTGAAACGCAAATAACGAACACCCTTTATAAAATTTGGAAGTACTAATAATGGCTATTTATAGGATGATCTTTGATTAACGTGTGTCCCAAAAATTAACTTTTCAGTGTCAAAATTGGTAGCTTAATGGATATTTTAGTTAGATTTAGAGCTTAGTTGAACTGGAGTTGTATCAATACTATTTTTTTATAAAAATTCAAGTAATCCTTTTGAAGATTTATATATCTTCTAGTCAATATTTTTACTAAAATTCTAAAAGCAAGAAACTGAAGAAAATAATGATCTCAATTTTTGTTACTTCTCCAGAATTTTGTATGTAAAAAGTACTAAGTATTATTATTTGTAAAAATAGAAATAATAGGAAATATCTGAACTAAACTAATTAATAAAGGACTGATTTACATTAGGTTCAAGGAAAAAATTGAGATATGTCAAACACCTAATTTTATTATCCTCGTTTATTTTGTTGGATATCCAACTTTTTAATGAAATTCATTGGATGAAACTTCTTTCTAATGATTGATTCATCGCAGTTTAATCATAGGCCTATTTCCAAAGATGTTGTACGACGATTTTGTACCAGATATTGCTTAATTTTTCTATTGATATAGGTTCCAGGATGAACTTTACGTTGTTCATCTTTAAGCACTTATTGCCAATTTCAAACCAACGAAAACAAACTATTGTGTCTTTATAACTTATAACATTTCCTTATAAAGCAATTTCACGAATTATAGCACCCGAAGACACAATTTTAAATCCAAAACAAATGTTTTAAATACTAGAGTCAGACAAAAATTAATAGCATAGTTAGAAAGAGCATAAAAAACCTTTCAAATAATAAATACAGTTTAATACAAATATGGTAAAATATAATTTATCCAGATAAATCATAAACCAAAAACGTAAATTAGTTTTGCCCGTGCATAATATTACAAATAAATGCATTTTGGCCAAAATAAATGATGCAACCACATATTTATTTTATTTAATATCAAATGAGGTTCAATATTTAAACCATCAAATTTTAAATGTAAATCGGATAACCGTTAAATGCTGCTCCAACAAACAACACGGGATAACAACGATATAAAGAAGTTCCGTTTGTGCACAAGCTTCAGATAGTCTAAGCTATCGAAGTTATTGCAAACAGCGTCTGGGTGAAGTGACATTAAGTCCCGTAACATACGTTGGGAGTTGCAGCGTGTGTTTTAGTATTTTCATATGTTCTTTATGCTACCCACTCTTATGTGTATCGTACTTTTTGTTGATGGAGGTCCAGATATATATTTTTTATAGACTGTAGATGTAAACCGTATTATTGCGTTATAAAAATGTGCGTTATCATTGTTAATGAAACCGACCAAGCAAATTTCCGACCTGCGACAGAAATATTTTCTCACAGACCTGCATCGATTGTTGTCGAAACTCTAATGGCACAATAGACACACCAATAAAATTAAACGGGATCGTCAATGCGAGTCGGTGCCGCTTTCTATGCGCACTTGACTTTTACATTGACGAAAAATCTTACAAATATTCACCGAGGAGCAGTTTTTTTTGTGAATGAAACCCGAGTAGCTACCTGTGGCATGAATGAACCGGACAACACCCCCATAATGGGGGATCTACTTGACAATATCGTCGGATTCATTTAAAATATTGTTAGGCTTTGTAACTCGTACTATGGCTACACTCCTTCAAGCATATTTATGAATGAACTTTACATAATGAGAGGCTTTTTTGCACAGGTGTGGATTTTACACTTGCCAGGTCCATGGACATTCCGCAGAATGTATTTCGTTTGGGAATTACTGTCACAATGGATATAAAAGTCATTAAATCCGCATACTCTTTGTTATGTGGTCACTGTGAGAACATCCAATATTGGATTTGGGATGGGCGTCACCATTTCATCTAATCATATTATTATATGTTATATAAATTATACTTTCTTGATGTATTTTTTATTGTCATTCAAATACAGAATAATTTAGAAAATTAAATGTTACATTATTTAAAAATAAACATTGGAACTTTTAAGTTTCCAAAGAGACAAATTAGTAAAACTTCTTCGAATTTATTGGTGAATAAAATTTGTTGAGAAGTAATTGAAAACTTTCCTTCGTCTATTGTAAAGTTGCTTACAAACTATTTTTTAAAATTAACATTTTCAACCCGTCTTTTAAACTAATTAAAAACAACTTTTACACAGATTTAATTAAAATGTTACTGCTGCAATATTTAAGTGCATTTAAAACTTTTTATTGCCACAATAGACATTATTTAATATATTATAAATAAAATAATAGAATAATTTTGAAAAAAGTAAATTAAGAATATTTTCTACTATCTTATTTGAAAATAAAAGGAGTTTTTTAGTTTCCAAAGAAATCAATATAATAATTAGTACTTCGAATTTATTAATTATTATTTCATAAATTTGACCACATTATTAATAAAATCAAATAAATATTTTTTCTATGGAACCAAACGCAGCTTTTATTCTGATTATAAATACAGATTATGCTTTTTATCAAAACGCTGCCTCGGCAATATTTACATTAATTTGGAACTCTATAACGCTGATAATATTCATGGAACTATTATAAAATTACCCCGGTGTTTATATAACGAGGTTAATAGTAACCAGATTCTTTTTAATTTTAAATATTGACTCACCATTGGATGTAACGTCAATTAAAGTGGGTAGGTCCGGTAGGGCGGAGCGACCAACAAAAGATTAAGACCCTGCGGGGTTGTACCATACACCCTACCCATCAACCGACAGTGGGGGCCTTGCATATAAGTGCAATCCCGTCCAAATTTTACGTCAGTCACCCTCTAACAGTCTATCAAGTTGTGTTAAGTTCAGTTAAAAGTGTGTGCCAAAATGGATATGTCTCGATCATTTTTCGTCGACTCCATCCTCGCCAACAACCAAAAGGATTTACGCGGCGGTTACATGCCTCCAACCAGTGATCCAAGAGGCATGGTGCCTTACCCGCCAAACTACATTAGCAGTTACTTGTTTTCGTTGAGCCTGGCAAGGCAACAGCAGCAACACCTCCAACAGCTGAGCATGGCCCAGTTTAACCCGCACAAAACTTTAGTTAGACCGGTACCGTCCATGGCCAAAATGGTGCCACCCCCAGTAAAAATGGAAAAGGTTTATCCGAACGTTTATCCCGAAGTTAAATTGCCTTCACCGCAAGGAAACACATCGCCCAACTACCACAGCCCCCAGGCATCTCCAATCCACATGACCTCGCCGCACAGGGAAAGCCGGGAATCGACTCCGACTCCTCCGTTGAGTCGTTCAAGTGAAAGCTCCCCTTCCAAAGAGTCGTCGACGAAGAGGATCCGCACCGCCTTCACCAGCACCCAGTTGCTCCAGTTGGAAAGGGAGTTTGCCACCAACATGTACCTTTCGAGATTGAGGAGGATCGAAATCGCCACTTGTCTGGGTCTGTCCGAAAAGCAAGTCAAGATCTGGTTTCAAAACAGGAGAGTCAAGCAAAAGAAGGACCCACCTACTCCGAGTCAACATTTAAAGTGTTTGTGCTCCAAAAAGTCCCAGGAATCGATGACTCAATGTGAGGAGATTGATGTAATGAACGTTGACGATCATTGCCATTAGATTTAAGATTTGTGATTAGATTTATGATGTTAGCAAAGTATGATCAATACTTTGAGTTTAATTTATTATGATGTATATAAGATTGTATATTTTTGTAAAACTTTATTGACCCAAAGATCTATTTAATAAATTATTCTAATAAATTTAATTGATTTATTTAAAATATTCTCAGATTTTAAAATAGCAATAATTAAAGGTACTTAGTATTTATTTATAAAAAGAAAATTACGTTAAACTCTTTATAAAACACCTTAATCAACTTTTTAACTTTTAATTGATGTTTTGAAACATAATTAAATTTTTTTCTATTTAAATTTCCGAGGATTAAACTTAATTCTTAATCAAATAAGATTTTAATGATATTTTATTTAAAGTGTTTTCATCCCAGAGTATCTGAATGTATATATAGCTATGATATATACAGGATGTTCCAGAATATGAAGATAGAATTTAAATTTAATTAATTTATTTAAAATATTATCAGTTTTTATAAGATAAATAATTTTAAAAATAACAATAACTAGAGGCGTCTAGTATTAATTTATATAAAGAAAATTACGTTAAACTCTTTAGAAAACACTTTCAACGACATTTTAACTTTTAATTGGTGTTTTTGCAATATAATTAAATTTTTTTGTTTTTAAAATTTCCGAGGATTAAACTTAATCCTTAATCAAAAAAGATTACAGCACTTACAGATAAAATTAAATATTTTTTATTTAATATAATTGGCTTAGCTATTGTATTTCAACAATCAAACACAATCAATATTTTTAGAGGCATATTTCCTAAGGGAGCCTTTATGATAAAAGAATTATGGAAGGCTCTCATGTTTTTTATTAATTCTACTCGAATTGGAGATCTAATAATTATATCCTAATAATTTTTCGTTAATTTATGTCTTTTAAAATTCATTTTCCAAGTTTCACGATTAATTAAAGTTTAATCACCATTCCTTAGTAATTATACAAAAACAAAAAGAAATGAACTAACTCAACGGTTATTTACAAACAATTAATTAAATTGTTTTATAAATACTTTATTAAGACTTTAAAAGCGTTTAATCCAAACAATCTTTGTTGATTAACTGTTTAAACTTTATAATGCCAGTACTAAAATGACTTTACATTCAGGCACATTCATGAATGCCCCATTTCAATTACGAAATATTTTGATGTTCTCAAGATGATGTATAACTGTTATTTGAGCACAAGAAAACTTTTAACATTTCATTTATGTCATCCCATTGTTCCTCAACGAATACGAAAGGCATATGCAAACTAAAGATGCGGTTTAAACTCATCATAGCCCTTTGTGCGCCCCTTTCATATTCATAAATATGTTTCAAATACAATGCGTCACAATTAAACGTATTGCCGGGCAACATTCGAAATGTTATTATAACAGACGTGTTTAAAAATAATTGCTACTAGTTTAAGGGTGAAACCCTTCAACAGACCATCACCATTGGCCCGGAGTCCTTTTAATCATAAGTCCGGGGCGGAGCCACGCTAACAAGGGCGACGAGCAAAGGGGTCGAACATACGATGTTAACAAGATAAAAAAACAAATGTAATTTGTCCGTAGACGGTATCTAAATTCAACAAATGAAGATCTATTACCCCGACACAACAAAGGGCCTTATTATATAGTTGCCGGCAAAAGCAAACAGGGTTGAAACGTATAGCCATCTTTATGTAAGCCATCGATGCATAAATCGTTTGCAGGCTGTCCGTGATAACGTCTCGTGATATTTCAGTGTGCACGGTCCGCTAAATTTATTTTAGACCATCCCGTGTAAAGGATTACTTGTAACGTTTCTTTTTGCAGCTGAGAACGGGAAAACTAGTTTCATGTTCGGTTAATTCGACGTCCACAAATTTATCTATGTCAATTTTGTAGCAGATTACTACTTAAATAAGTAAGTATCGGAAAAAGTAATTTATGATTCCACTGAACAAATTTTTATACTATATTTGAACTTTTTTATGTTATTATTAGAAAGCTTTTTTATGATCTTTCTAACTCCACCGTTTATTTTTTTCTACATTATATTTAAAACGTTTCTTTGGGTCAAAAATTGTGAATTCAAGTGCTATAATTTGCTTTGTGAGTTCAAAAATAAGCTTAAATTAACAGAAGAGGCACGACACAAGCGTTTGGAGAGGATATTGTAAGTTATGAAGTTTAGTTTCCTTGAGGATGCGTTTATTCTCATCAAGCTTTCCTTTTGCAGCTAAGACGGGAAAAATTAGTTTCAGGTTAGATTAATTCGACGTCCACAAATTTATTTATGCTAATTTTGTTAGCAGATTATTATTTAAATAATTAAGTATCGGAAAAAGGCATTTATGAGTCCACTGAACAAATTTTTATATTATATTTTGACTTATATTATTATTTGAAACCTTTTTCATAATATTTTTAACTCTTCTAGGCTAGTTTCAATTTCAGTTAATTCGATATTCACAAATTTTGCTGTATCAACCGGATTACTATTTTAACAAATGATTATAGGACTGAAGCAACTGATACCTAACATCTTATCAAAAACATTTAATTTTAAAAAGTTATTTAAGAAAATTAATATTTTAAAACCTGCTTTAGAGGCATGTTTCCTTATGTTTCATTTTTAGAAAAGAGTTTTATAAAAGCTTCTCATTTAATTTGGATGCATTCTATCTGACATATGCATACACATCTTCCAGCAAGTAACATTTTCGATTGCTGAGGTAATATCAGTAGTGCAGGCAAACGACTCAATGTTATGAAGTTTTTAAAATTGTTGGATTTAATGAGGTCGTGATGCATTAATTTGAAATGGTAGTTGATTGACTATGACAAACAATATTTAATTAAATGGCTGTATATTGCTGTTTTCTAATATCTATGAAACTCATCACATTTATTAATAAAGTTAAAAGATAAAGATACATTCTAAATGTTTTTTTAAGGAAAACAATTATTTGTTTGTAGATTAAACATCGTAGAAAAGTTACAGTAAAAATTCCCCAAAGTATTTGCTTAAAATAAATATAATAATATTAAGAGATCTTTAGTAAATAGAAAAACTCCACCATTGCTAATTGGAATTTACCTTCAAATTTCTTTTAATTTGTTGTATTCTTTTATCCAGAATGGAAATTTTGTCAAAGTTGTGTTAAAAGACTTTAAAAGAGTATTTCAAGTTTCTTTTAAATTTAATTTAACTGCAGAATATTAATTGAAGGTTTTTTCAAGTTATTTCTATTTTAAAAAAATTTCAAAAGTTATTTAACATTTAAAAACATTTAGCGGTAAATTTTTGTATCAAATTTCTTTTAAATTTTATAGAACTGTAAAATATTTATTGAAGCTTTTTTCAAGTTATTTCTATTTTTTAAAAAAAATCAGAAGTATTTTTTTTATTTGAATAAATTTCTGTACATCATATTTTAACATTTTTGTATTAAATTGTTCATTAGTTGAAAGCTTTTGATGATATTTCTAACACTGTCATTAACTTTTTTCCTACATCATATTTAAAACATTTTTGATGTTAAAAATTATGCATTCAAGTAGTATAAATTAGTTTATGACTCAAAAATCAGCTTACAGCAACAAAGGAGACATGTCAGATATATTTAGAAAATATGTTGTATGTTTAGTCACATGAGTTAAGTTTTTTCAGTTTTAAAGGGCAATAAAGGCATTAAAAATAAACAACATGATTATCGATCAAAATGCTACACTAACATTAGCAAAACCCCTAAATATATTGAAAATAGGCCAGCCATTAAAGTGAAATGAATCAATCTTTAGAAAAAGCTTTCATTTAATCAATTTCGTCAAAACCTCCTTGCATGCAGTTCAAATCAGTATTGATCTGCGTAATAGGTTGAAGCTGATAATGTTGAGTAAACAGTATTTATAAAATTATTAATCTAAGAAAGAATTTCATCACGGTATAGTACGAGGAATTTCACAAATTAACTATCTACCACGAAGCCAAATGATCAATGCGAATGTCTTCGACTCACAATATGTTTATTCTTGAAAACTTTACTTACAGATCATAAGGCAATAAAATAAGCTTTCTGCTTCTTCATGACCACAAGTTGTATTAGAGACTCGAAAAAAGTTTCAGAACGTTAAATGAGAAGTTCCACTCCAAAACTTTTTTCTTATGACGTAAATGAGATTTCAGAATGTTGGCAAAAAAAATTTCGAATATTATGGTGATTATTTTATTCAATAAAAGTTGATTTAAAGAAATTTATGTTATTTTAAAGTTAAACGATAAAAACGTAAACTACATTTTCCATTACCTAATAGAATTGTATTTTGCATAATAATATAATAAATCACGGCAAAAATTACACGTGTTCGTGAACATCGAGCACGGTCGGATAATTTATTACCTCAATAATTCGGTTTTTGTGGAAACTAAATGGAGGAGTGCAAACGGTTTAGGTCCTAATGCGAGTGACCGTTCAAATAAAAAATCATAACAATCAAAAGTCGATGCACTCTTTTACTGAAATCCAAGGCGGGCGATAAAAGAGCAGACGCGCGCTCTTTTGTTGCCCCAAAACTTACACCTGGCACTCGACGCATCCGATCGTGAAATTACCGAAAAATTACTGAAAAAAAGATCGAAACGTATATTTGGGGATAAATTTTGTGAAATGGCAATAAAACGTGTTTAACATGTCGGCCCACCAACGGTATAGGTTTTTGTTGTCCGTTCGGTCGGGGATGCACTTCAAAAAATTATCATTGTTTTGTTCACCACCCGGATCAATTCCCGCAAAATTTATGAAGTGAATCACGTTCGTCCGATTCATTTGTGTATTATTGACTATAAACTCGGGGGATATTCTATGAATATTTATTTATTGGATATTGACTTTTGGACCCAAATTTTGGTAGTTCTTTATAAATATTTCGATGAAAAGGCAAAAGAAATAAGAGAAAAGAGCACGATAATCTTTCATTAATGGATAACTTTTCCATAATTTAAAATCAATATTCTTTTTAACCCGCTTCTTGTAGCCTGTTGAACTACGATTAATTTAAATATTAAATAACTTCTGAAATATTATTATGGATGAAACAACTTGAAAAAGCTTCAATCAATACTCTGCAGTTGAATTAAATGTAAAAGTAACATGAAATATCGAGTGTTTTTATCATTACTTTGACAGAATTCCCATTCCGGATAAAAGAATACAACAGAGTAAAAGAAATTCGAAGGTAAATCGCAAATATCAATGGTGGTGTTTTTCTATTACCAAAGTTTACTAAATGTCTCAAAATATTTACTCTTGTATTTCAAGCAAATACTTTGTGGAGCTTTTACTGTAACTTTCCTACGATGTCTAATCTACAAGCAAATAATTGTTTTTCTTTAGAAAAACATTTAGAGTTAACGTAACATACTTTTCTCTTTTAAATCTATTATTGTATGTGATTGATTGACATTACAAAAAACAATATATTGTCATTTTATTAAACATCGTTTGTCATCGTCAAGAAACTGCCATTTCAAAATGAATCGTTCAGGTACGCTCCTCAAATTGGTCCGTCAAGGACTCATTAAATCCAACTATTTGAAAAACTTCTCGACATTGAATCGTTCGGCTGCATTACTGAAAGTGCCTCAGCAATCGAAGGTGTTGCTTGCTGTGAGATGTGCCAGCAAGGCGGACAGGATCAAGGACATTCAGTCCAAGTACTGCCTCGACGACGGAATCCCAACTTGGAGGAAAATGGGCGCCCGCGACTCCTTTGTCTATTACACCACGTTGGTGATGCTCTTCGTCGGTTTAGGTTGCAGCGTTGTTACTTTGTATGAATTGATCGTGAAATAATGTGCCTGTATTGATGAACTTAAATAAATAAATTGCTGTTTTCTTCATACAATGCGTTTGACTGTATATTGAATCGTAATAAATTTCAAAGTTTCTGATAATGCACAAAACAGACTGAACAACACAAAAGGATTACGTCGAATCGTCAACTCGGTAGTTTATTTTGCAAGGAGTGCGGTCGCACCCCTGACAAGAAAACCAAACTGAAATTCATTCACGACCAATTTAACGCCAATGCTGTTTCTCAAAGCACATGGAGGCATTCAAGGTGCGGCTCGAATGTGCCAAGAGACAGCCTTAATCAATTATATTCTTAATTGTGAACGGTTTAATAGGTGTTTCGCAATAGGCTTTCGGTAAGAACTTTGTTTTGGAACAAGGCACTTGCTCCAGTCGATAATCAAAGCATACAAGTAATACACTGTAGTTTAGATTAACAGATGTTTACTTTAGGTAATTGTAGTTGTTGTTGTAGACGTTTATTTTTGCAATATTGTCTTACACGCAGAATAGTGTGGAGTATGAAATTGTGATGGAACATGTGATGCATAATTTTCTCAAAGGGGGAAACTTTTTTAATAAATGTCAATTTTAATATATGTCATGTTGACTTTCATTCCCCTTGTTATTTGTAAAAAACTAAAAATCGACGAACTTTGAGATTAAAAAGTAGTATAATTATTTAATTTTACTGTTAGATTAATCTTTCTATACAAAATCAATTTATAAATATTGTAAAAACACATTAGAAGTTTTATTTCAAATTTTCACTTGTAATTTAATTTAATTTTTTAGTTTTTCAAGTTTTGTAATTAGTGAATATTGTCCTCAACAAAATATTCTTTGATATTTATTCTCCTTGATATTAAAACTAAAACTGAAAATTAACTTTCAGGTTAAGTAACAATTTTATTTTAACTTAAAAATCTCTGTTTATAAATGTTCAAAAGTAATTCTAAAAGATCACATTAGAATTACTCTTTCAAATTTTTACTTGTAATGTAATTTTGTCCCTTAAAGTATATTAAGGGTGAATATTGTCCTCAATAAAATGTTCAAAATTTTAGTTAATATATGTATTATTCTCTAATGTGTAATGACTAATTTAATTCGTATTAATTTCTGTCCTCTTTAATGTCTTTGACAAAACTGCAAATTAAGAATAACTATAAATAACTATAATAACTTTACTTTGAAATTAATCTATTTCTGCGAAATCAATCAATTTATCAATTATGAACAAGAGTACTAACAAATCGCATTAAAATTATCTTTCATATATTTGTAATATTAATACCCTACTTGGTTTGTGCTTATTTTAATATGTCATGTTGACTTTCACTTCCCTTATTACTTGTAAAAAACTGAAAATCGATGAACTTTGAGATTAAGAAGTAGTATAATCATTTAATTTTACTGTAAGATTAATCTTTCTATAGAAAATCAATTTATAAATATTGTAAAAACACATTAGAAGTTTTATTTCAAATTGTTACTTGTAATTTAATTTCATTTTTTAGTTTTTCAAGTTTTGTAGTTAGTGAATATTGTCCTCAACAAAATATTAATTGATATTTATTTTCCTTGATATTTTCTATTCCATATAAAACTGAAAATCAACTTTCAGGTTAAGAATCAATTTTACTTTAAGACACTTAACTTAAATATCTCAGTTCAAAAATAATTCTAAAAAATCACATTAGGCTTACTCTTTCAAATTTATACTTGTAATTTAATTATGTCCCATAAAGAATATTAAGGGTGAATATTGTCCTCAATAAAATGTTCAAAATTTTAGTTAATATATGCATTTTTCTCTAATGTGTAGTGATTAATTTAATTCATATGGATTTCTGTCCTCTTTAATGTCTTCCATAAAACTGCAAATTAAGAATAACAACTATAAATAATTAACTTTACTTAACTCTATTTCTACTAAATCAATCAATTTATCAAATTATGAAAAGCAATAGTAAAAAGTTTCATTAAAATTCTCTTTCATATATTTGTAATATTAATACACTACTTGGTTTGTGAATATTGCCTTCAATAAAATTATCAAAACTTCAGTTCTCCTTTAAAGTACTTTCCATTGTCATATAATTACGTCATAAAGCATATTCTGCATCCTAAATACCAAATCATAACAAAAGTTAAAGTTTCAGCTAGTTACTGCATTCGTTTAGACAGGAAGTGTGTGACACGTGCTGAACGTCCACCACTACGCCGAACAATTACTTCATGATTAGTTATTTGCACCCCCTAGTGCTAGAGAAAATCGTGTAACGCATGGACTATTAATCTATTTAATTTAAAAATTGGCTACGCCCAACGTTGAAGTGGGAACGGGACTTTCAAAAGTCATTTACTTGCTCGTAATTATTCAGTGCTTTCATGAGTATCTTGTCAGCAAAGCACCAATGACCAACAGCTGCAGTTGACTTATATTTCAAGACTGTGGACTTAACAGAAAAGCTATGGTATAAAGAAGTCCGGTCTGACAATTTCCGTTATTTTGTAGTTTACATAAGGGTTAGTTCAATTTTAGTTCCCACACGTTAACACCATAAACACAATGAAATGAAAATTACAATCAAATCAACTTCATGACCAGCGTGTCCTATAAAAATGACTTATTGACGAAACATTCAACACCAATTAGAGTCTTTTAACTTCGTTTTGAATCATCACATCCGGTTCGCGATGGGACTTTCACAAGGCACGTGTCTTGTGGAATTGGAATTGGCACTGCGTACGTCCGACGCCCAGGAAATAAAGTGGGTGACAAATCGGAAATGCGCCGTATTTTAAAACGTTTTCGCCGCCATGGACATAAAATTCGAAATAATTCATCGTATTAATAAAACTCGTAATTTCGGCCAGTCCACGTATTCACGGCACTAATGTGTGAGACAAGTAGGTGGTGTTCAGATAAGTGTTTACAACCCCCCAGAATATCCACAAAGAGCGTTATTTGTTAACTCGTAATAATTTTTCCATGACAATGGGACGATCCGACAACAAGAAGTGTCATCTGCCACCCCTGCGTTCCTTTCGGATGAATATTGCAATTCATCCGTTTATTACTACATTCATTTGTTGATTGGGTCGCAAATAATGGAGGTGAGTGCAACGCACAGTTGTTGGGGCTATTTGTGTTTTGCATCATTATTTACTTTCAAATTCTTTCATTTTAATTTTGGTATCCTTCACTACTGTATATTCCATTAACATAAATTAAAAAAAAAAATGTTCTGATTTGCTGATAATTATTTGAATTGAACAGGATGTAAGATAATTAAAGTACTTTCCTGAAATATTTTTTGGAGAGTTTTTAAACAACTATGTGAACATTGTTTAAGCTAATAGAATATCATATTTTTTAATTTGACTGTTTTCATTAAAAAAGCCACTACTGGATTAAATTGTTTTAATATTCTCGATTTACGTACGTTTTTTGATTTCATTTACATTTTGCGGTCTTGTTTGTTGGAAAAACCACAACGTGATGCATTATATTATATAAACAAATACAAGGTAAATTATTTTTATTCCATTTAAACTTGTATAACATCACAATTTATCACTTTATATTATTTTAATCTAAACCAGCTTTCAATATTTCAGTGAGCATTATGGTATTACTATATATGATTTTCATAATTTTAATGAAACTGGATTAAAATATATCCACGTTTTGTTGTAATTATCGATAATGGAACATTACATTATGTAAAGGTAACTGTATCCTGGCATATAAATATAATTTGTATGAACCATGTATTATATCACACAATAACTAGACAATAGATCCTTAATCCGATAGAAAAATGGCCTATATGCCTAGAAAATTACTGTTAAACTGAATACATTACAGTCCGTATTGTTCCCAAATCCAGGATTATAGGTAACGTACGTCAAAATCCCTTTATGCACATTTTGTGTCGCGTGGAATATGTCACATATGATTAAGATTAATTCTGACGGCATATAAAAAATCCCTATTTTACAAAAAATCCGTTCAGGATTAAAGATATCAAATTAACATTAATTTGTTGTATGCAGTTTTCTGTTGCCATGGAAATTATTATGGAATAAAAATAATGATTAATTTACTGAAATTTTAGAGTTTAATCAATTAATTATTTTTATTTTATTTTAGAACCACAAGTTTGAACCACACATAATGATACAAACTAGTTAATTTTAGCATCCCTCTAATTAACTGGAATGAATACAAAGATCTCCTCAACAATCAATTAAATTAAACGAATTGACGATTCATCTACCGTATGTTTGTGCTTCCATTTGTGGCAATCCTGACGTGTACCACGAACAGATTGCTTAATTCTTCGATTACCCGGTGATAAATGGTGGAAATTGCGTGACTCATGACTTCTCTACTCTACACCAATTCCAATTCTCATCACAAATGTTATAGTTAAATTAATGAATTGTTGGTTTCAATTTGTATTTATTTGTAGCTTAAATATTTATAGCAAATTTTTATTGTCGTCTCATGTGTGCATAACTAAATGAATATTGAAATTAATCAATAGGAAGTTGTCAGTGGTTTACTGAAACAGTTTCATACATTTTATTGCCTGACATAAATATGATTTTATTGATTTTGTGCCTTTCCTAAATAGGTAACTATGAAATAAACGCAAATGACAAAGAAACTGCGGTGCTTTGATGGTGACTGCACATTTCCCTTTCCCTGTTTTGCCCTAAATTTCCGAAAAAAGGGACCCTTAATCCGTTTCACTTCTTTACTCGGATGTCTATGCCTCCGGGACATTCCATTGAATAAAAATAATTAGAAAATTAATTTGTATGTAATAAAACAACAAAAACTTTTTGTTTATTATTAGAAATTAATTCCAATTATTCGAAAAAAATTGGAACAATACTAATTTTGATAAGATCCCACAAACAATTTTTATACATTTTTTAATGAAGTGAAATAAAAAAAATCATGTTTTATTAGTAAATAAATATATATTGTAAAAAATAATATGAAATTTTTAAAATTTTGTTGCGTTATTTATTGTTTACCTGATGTGGAATGTCTCCGTATATACCGGACGATTTTAGCGGATGAATGGACCACATATTCATATTTATTGAACTGAAGGCAGATGTGGCGGAAAATATTACAAAAACCATAAATATCGCATTATGATCTTCCGGCTAATATATCCCAAAGTACGCAGTAAGGACGCCGTCAACATAACTTTTATTTCAAACCTATTCTAAGGTATATTGTGTTCAGTGGCAAGAAATTGAAAAATAAACAGTTACGATACGTATCCACGGCGGTTACCTTATATACGAATAATATGAAAAATGCAAGAAATCAAGAAATGAAAGCTTTCAAATGCAGTCGATATAAATTTAAAATTCCACTGCAACCAGGAAAACGGTTTTAATGTAAATCAAGTGAAGTGAAATGCACACATTTGCGGTATCAGAAACATATTTACCTTCATATTTTCATTTACAGTTATTAAAGATTTCCCTTTGTATTGAAACAGTATAATATTCACGGGGACGGTAATGTCGTATACCTGGTTCCATCCGCGTCCGATTTTACAGAGGGGATTTAACATATGGCTACTAAACGAGATCCTGTTCCTTAATCTGTGTATTAACACGAAAGCTAACACGGATATTTGTATTAGTGAAGTTTAATTTATGACGCTATTTAGAAGGATTAAACGCTGGACAATAGAGTTTACACTGTAACAGTTGAACTTTGACTAAAAGAAGTCTTATTAGATAGCACATAAAGTATTGATTAATCTGTCGGTAAACAAGAATATAACTGGTAGGATTACAACATATACAAATACGTATACATACAATAGTTATTTCAATAATTTGTTGTAACAGATGTATTTGTAAGTCAAAGTTTACAAGAAACTAAGAAATTATGTACAAACATTTATAAATATGATTCATTTAGTTAATATCATCGTTGATACAATAACCATAAAGTACTGATAAGATGTAAAAGAGACCTATAATAATACATTTTTATATCTTCACATGAGAAGAAATGTTTTCTTAATTTGTTTTTGAATTATTGGACATTAGAAATACAATTAAATTAAATTAAATTATCGTTTGAATTGAAATTTTAATTCTAATGTTCAATGTGTTGAGTTCAAGTAAAAAAATCATTTGATTTCGTGTATTAGTAATGAATATAAAATGTTGTTTTTTAAAAACTGGCATATTACATATTTTGTTCTATAGGTTGTCTATGCACATTTTTGTATCCAAGTGTCACCTACTCGGAAACTCTTGAACTTTATTTATTTTGAAAGAGTTGCTTAGTTACTAGAGTTTACATACTTTGCCGCTAGATGACACAATAAGTTAGTTTGGCAATCTGACATATAGATGTTGCCTAAAATTATTTTAGTATCCAAGTGCCATCTATTGGAAAATTCTTGAAATTTCATTTTGAGTTAGTTAAATAGGTACTAGAATTTACACATTTTAGCACTAGGTGACAGACGAAGTAAGTTCGCTAAAACTTAACAAATTATTGAAAAATAAATATATTTATTTAAAATGTTACCGATAGGTTAAATATGTTGGGACAAATCATACCGATTATTTAAAAATTATAGTTTTAATTTAAAGGATTTTATATTTGTTTTTTTTAAGGAGCATGATGAAATAAAGAAAATTAAATACATAAACTTTATTTGCAATAAATACATATATACCCAGATCGTTACCGATATAATTTGCAATATAACATTTTATAACAAAAAATATAACTATATACAATGAACATAAAAACAATGTTTAGCAAGCTCTAAATTGTATTAAATAGTTAATTTCCTAGAAATATATGGACCTCATATTTGAGTGCTTTTACATATGACACGTTTACATTCTTCAATTTTTTTGAGAACAAAATAAAAACCACAAAAATAAATTATGTACAAATTAAGGTATTAAATAAAATTAAATGAAAGTAACTAAATAAATAATTAAATTAAAATATCACAAGAGGTAATAAAAAAAATATTTTTTTTTATTTTAAATAAGCACCCATTATATGTTCCTGCTTGTATATAAATAAACTTGGGAAAAATTTAATTTTTCAATTGTTTTCGTGTCATAAGTGCAATTTCATTATACAAAACAACAACCTACGCCTACAGACTGTATTCACAAGTATTAAATTAGTTTGTTAATTACAAATATGACTAGATTTATGACTAATATATGTCCAAACCTTTCAAACAACATTCAGTCTCATACGAAATCCGCTATCCTGAGAAAGCTTTTGATCATAATGCCTCTTAAATGCCTTTTGTTCAAGAAACGTAACAATATCATAGATTTTCGGTAACTCTTTTACAACTTACTGAATTAATTTGTTTTAATGATGATAGTGCTGTTGTTATTATATTGCACAATGAACTTCACTATGAGAAAATATGTACAAATACCGATTAATTTTAAACTACTAATTAATTAAGTAAGTCGCATTAGCCTTAAAATATATAAACTCTCTCATATGTTCGTCAGTCTTAACTGGAAGATATAATATTCGAATCCTGATATGCTACGTCGTTATTGCACTGATTTTCAAGAAAATCGCCCTCGTCATCGTCATCGGCAAATTTGATTTCGTCAAGAATGTTACTTTCCACACTCGGTGACTTTTCTACTTTGGTCTCTTTCTCCATTTCGGTTATAATCTTCGGAGAGGCGGCCATGTACTTGTTCTTCGGCAAATCGTGGACTTGAACCAAATGCTTGTTGATTAGTTGTTCGTTTTCGTATTTCTCGTTGATTTGGACTTTGTTCTCTGAGTACGGATGGATTTTTTTATTTTTGGCTTTCAACAAGGGTGACATTTTGGGTGTGGAAGATTCGCTTGTCGTTCTAGGCCTAGCTTTTGGTAGGAGCATCTCCTCTTCCGGGGATTCCTTGTTACTGCCTGGATCTGAATTAAATAAACATAATATTGAATTCTTTAATAGATATTAATAAATTTACCTATATAAACTTTCGGTCTTATGTCTTCCATTTCGAAGTTGTCACCTCCTTCCATAGGCAATATTTCTCCGCTTTCATCTAAAGGTGGAATCCAAACTAAAAACGCTGGATCCATTCCCAAATAAGAACCAGGGGCAGCACCCGCGTTTGTCACATTATAATCGTAATAGTCCATTTCAAGATCCGTGTCCGGGACGGCGATAGAAAACTCCGACCCAGTGGGACCAGCTAGAAGTTTCTCCCTATTTCTGCGGTCTTTGCTTTCTTTTATGTTAGTACTTCTGATGGTAGCCGTGCTGATTATACTGGCAGCTGGCGAATAGCATCCCTGGAAAATAATTTTATTGTAAGTTTTAGGGACATCACTGTTTAAGTGAGAAATGACAAATGAATGTACGAATTGAGTTAATATTAGAATTTAAAAAACATACAGGTTATTCAGTCATTCTGGTAAAACGTTTTTAAATTGGTTAAACAAAGTGCAATATATATTCGAAGGTTAAGGATTAGGAAACGTGCTCAAAAAGTGCCCAAGTGCCTGTACAAATCATGAAATTTATATATACAATTTTGGATACAAAAAGTACTGATATGTGCAGGTGGTATGAACCCGAAAATTTAAATATACGTCACCGGATCACTTTTTGAGCACAATTCAGACGATGCTCTCACATTCGTCAGGGTGGCTGTACTGACGTTACTCAATCTCCTCACGTCCTTATTGGACCTCGTCCTCAACTCGTCCTTTTCGTTATAACGGTCCTTGTCACTGGTCAATGTTGATGATCTACAATGTTATTAGTAGATTATTTAAATCATTTATTTTCAATTCAATTAAGAAAATATGATTTATATTAACTTTTAATTGTTTTATGGACCTAATATGGAAAATTACGAACCTGGGTATCGTCCCCGAACCGCAGAATTCTTGTGGAGAACTGGGCAAGCTGCACGTGACATCCTCCGGTTCGCTTGCTGTGGGAATCACCGCCGTGGTACAAGTTTCTTGTTGCGTCAACGTCGTCGTACTGCAAGCACTCAGAGACTCTTCTTCTTTCCTATAAACGAATTTATTTAACTTTAATGTGCCTGAAATCATGAAGTTTTTTATCCCCATTCTTTACCGACACTCATCTCTTCCAAACAACTGTTTACATTGTGTGTAACATTTCCTCTCGTCGAATTACCCAACGCAAATAGTCATTAAGAAAGTTTCCCATCCCCCTACTACCCATATTCTTAACGATACAACGTGTGGTTTGCTACAGCACAGCCCTCACATAAGAACAAACAGGGACGCTACTTAATGTATTTCATCCACTCAAACTGTTGTTAGGCTACGTGTTGTATTAAGTTTAGTTATTTACATTGTTACTTAGTTTAGAGTTAAAATATGTTCGTAGCATTAATAGACGGTAGGTGAAATTTTGAAAAACAACTTACGCTAATGTCGCCTCCTGTTCGTCTTGTTCGCAGTCCATCGACTCCCTGAGTCGACTGTGCTTGTTCCTTGTCTTGATATGCGGTCGCAGCCTCGTTAAAGAAATCACCTCCGATAAGAGCGTCGCATTAGACGACGCCCTCGTCGTTAGCGGCAGACTCGTGCTCGACGCTGCAAATAATAACAATAAATAATTGTGGGTTTGGTGCAGGGTGTTAGAAGGGCCAGAGAGAATAGTGCGGCAGATTTCATTATGGTTGCAGTGTTTGTGACACATTGGTGCAGTTCAATTTGTTATTATTGGAAAAATTGAACAAAATTAATTTTAAACGCTGGTCGATAAAAATACTGTGAGATTTAATTGGTGATAATCAGTCTGCACAGCTTTGCAATCTCGTAATTGATTCAGCGATGTTTCTTTGTTAATTAGATCGTTGTAATCAATCAAATATATACGCCGCTGGCAGAAAGTTATAAGTTTATAATTCCACCAGATTTATGTTACAAAGATTTAGCAAGCTACAATCCGGAACTCAATCAATCACTGCAATTAAGACTGAATTCGTTTATTTTAATAAATACGGATGTACAAGATGATGCTCATGCCTTATCGATTATATCAATGGATTACAAGGCTTCATCAGATGTAAAATTCCCTGATGACATACCATTACGAATAGTATATCCTGATAAATGAGAACGAGCAATATTTGTTGCGGTACCGGGTGATGATAAAGACAGAAAGTCGTCGAAAATGATTGCAGAAATGCCTATGTTGATGATGATGGTGGAGGAAGAAGAAGTGAAGGAAGAGGAATCAATACACACAATGGAAAGTATTCATAGTGATCCATTCTTTAAAGAATCAGAATTGAAAATTACTATTATTGATTAAGAATATAATGAAATGGGATCCAAAACATCATCTATGGAACTTGACACTGTGGAAATATAGAATTCTATCAAATTATACAAAACATTTATAAACATAAATACATAAATACATTTATTATTATGAATATGATTTATTTTGTTATTAAAAAGTAGTTTTTCCACTTCTTCTTCTTCTTCATTTATAAGTTAAGACTGAATTCATTTATTTTAATAAATTATATTCAAGGAAAATTTATTTATTAATAAAAAATTCTTTAGTTGTATCTGTCTAATGTGAATGGAACACTTTTAGAAAGATATTTAAATATAGAATTTGTCCAAAATTTAATAAGAGGGGAACTGAATATTCCTTTTCTGGCATGGAATTTATAATTTCACGGAACATTTGGTTTCCAGGCCCACTTTTATATTTTACATAAGGTGACACATTGAACGTATGTACTTTTATTATAACCTGATTTTGTGGAAAAGTCAATTCTCTTACGTTTTCCTCATGATTTACTTTTATTACTAAATTTCTGTTACATGAAACCAAATTTTCATAACTGCAAACAATATGACTTATTTCATGGAGAATCTATGAAAGAATGATTATGTTAAATATAATTTACCTGTAATATTATACTAATTTTATTTATTAAATATAGCTTTTATTTTTGCTTTGAAAAACCTTTGTTACTTTTTTGATAAAATGTCTGTTAATATTCATTTGATACATATGAAATGAGTATATCAATCGGAAGGTTTTTTAATATTCAATTTGAAAATAATAAAGTTATTGATATTTCAAGATGTCAACATTAAATGTAAATAATAAACACCCTGTGTAAAATTTGTGAATCCTACTAATGACACCTTATAGGAGGATCATTGGTTAATGTGTATGTCAAAAAGGACCCTTCCAGGATCAAAATTGGTGTGTTTATTGACACTTGTATTATCAAAATTTGAATTTTTGAAAGAAAAAATATGTTTTAGTTTACTACTAAATATTATAAAATATATCTAAATTAATATTCTAATAATAAGCTATTTTGGTGTCTTACCAGCATCAGCAAGAGAATCTTGATCTTCAGCCTGTGCCACATGGTATTTCCTGTATCGAAAAAGATACTGTGCCCCCAAAAGTGCCGTAGCCAGAAGCAATCCACTCAAGAAGAAAATTGCGGCAATATGAATTGCAGTCATTTTCAAAACACTCGCTGGTAACACTCCCACACTTTGTGC
The DNA here is from genome assembly GCF_024364675.1 of Aethina tumida. Lineage (NCBI taxonomy): Eukaryota > Metazoa > Arthropoda > Insecta > Coleoptera > Nitidulidae > Aethina > Aethina tumida. Next base: position 11,351,316 of record NC_065437.1, on the reverse strand, counting down.
TATGGGAATTGAACTGATGTTGGTTCTAGTATTACCTTAAAATAGATTAAATAATATAAAAGTGCAAGAGCATAATAGTATTTGACTTGACATACTTATTTGCGTGGCATGTGCGAGGAAACCTCCGCCACAAAGTTGCCCACCAGCAGTTATCTCGTCGGAGAAAAACTCCAAAAGTAAATTGGGACCAGTTGAATTTACAACCGAAGGTGAGTTTTCAGGATCCCCTGTGAGATGTGCCAGGAGGTTTGAGGACAGCGAACTACCATCCCTAATCTTTAACCATTGAGTGCCGCAAGGAAGATGAAACTGCTCAACTCGGAATTGGATTATGAAGTCCTCATCGGACTGAAATAAATGGTGATTAAAATGAACCTCGTAATGAGTATTTGTTTTACCTGGATGAGCCAGAAAGTTCTGCCGGGGCAGCTCTGCGAAGAGGTGGCTAAAAGTCGCTTGGGTTTGGCGTGGCCCAGGTGGACGACGCATCCGCATCGACAGTACGGGCCTACTTCTGCACGTATTTCGGGTATTTCTGCCACGATGTCGCTACCGGAACCGGCTGTAAGACCTCGTCCGCCAACGCCGTACAGGCATTCCCAACTTTGTCCTATGCTACGGCCGCACTTTTCAGTTTCCACGGCTTTTCCCTGGAATTGGAAGTGTTGGTAATGTCTGTGACATATGACACTAATGACTTATACAGAGTATTTTCTGTCATATGAGTTAAATATTTAAACTATGCCTAAAAAGGGGAAGAAAAAGTATGTTGCTCCGATTACAATTATAACAGAAGTCGAAAGAAAATTCTACGAACTACATATAGAAGACTTACGTAAAAGAATAGAAAGGCAGGAGTTATTACTTATTGAACTTGAAGAGAAAAAGTCAGAATGTAAACTTAATATCGAAGAGATTGATGGTAAAAACCTAGAAATTATTAAAGGACTACAAGTATCATTGTCAGAAAAACATGCTGAATTAAACGATGTTCAACAAGCTATTGTAAATTTAAACAAGTCTACAGATGATAAAACTCAACAATATGAAGACAAAATTGAGGCGATGGACAGAGAGTATGACGAAACTCAAGCAAAGCTTACATCACAAAATAAACTGCTAACAGGTAGTTTAAACAACTTGGAAGAATTCAGAAACGTTCAACAGGAGCTCCTGGAGAAATATGATGAACGCCAGAAAAGTATAGACGAAGAAGAACACAGACATGAATTAGCTAAAAAGGACATCTTAGAAAAGTTCGAAATTATGAAAGATAAATTGACCAATGACATGGAAAATAGGTTACTACAATTATCATCAGACTTTCAGGTAGACAATAACTAACTAAGTAATTACATATTATTAATGAAATTATTTCGTAGACTCATGCAATGATAAAAATGCCAGCAACTGTATATCGTATGACAAGAGAGAACACAGTAATTAAAAATTTTATGGATATATTACTGGGAGCTCAACACAGTCTTCAAGAAGAAATGTTTGATTTAGAATCTCAAGACAAGGACTTAAAAGAAGAAGCTCAAGAAGAAACGGAAAAAAATAAAGTGATATTGAAAAAACTTCAAGTATTGAAAAAAGTCATACGTGATCTTTCAGCAATACTTCATACAGCCAAACGTATGATTAGAAAAACTGTACAAATTGCAGTAGTTACTTCAGTACGCAATCATTTGGAAGAACTTGAGGAGAAAAGGAAAATTGTGAATGATCTGATATATGTTAATAGAGTGTTACAACAAAACATATTAGAATTGAAACGTTCCGAGTCTCATATTGTTAAAAAGTACAATAATTATATGTATAAATATGACCACTTGTGTGCAGTACACAAGGAAGCTAAGTGTTCTATTAATGAAGCTTTGGATCACATAAAACTTAATAATTCATACGATGCAATTCCGATACTGAAAAGGTTGCTTTACTTGATTCAATATCCTACAGATGTACAAGATGATGCTCATTCCTTATCGATTATATCAATGGATTACAAGACTCCACCAGATGTAGAATTGCCTGATGACATACCATTACGAATAGTATATCCTGTTAAACGAGAACGAGCAATACTTGTTGCGGTACCGGAGGATGATAGAGACAGAAAGTCTTCGAAAATGATTGCAGAAATGCCTATGATGATGATGATGGTGGAGGAAGAAGAAGTGAAGGAGGAGGAATCAATACACACAGTGGAAAGTGTTCGTAGTGATCCATTCTTTAAAGAATCAGAATTGGAAATTACTATTATTGATGAAGAATATGATGAAATCGAAATTGAGGAAGAGGAGGAAGAAGAGGAATCCTCAGATAATGAAGAAACCAACTTAGAAATGGGATCCAAAACATCCTCTATGGAACTTGATACAGTGGAAATATAGAATTTTATCAAATTATACAAAACATTTATAAACATAAATACATTATATATTTATTTTAATGAATATGATTTAGTTTTTTATTTAAAAATACTGATCTTCCTCTTCCTCTTCTTCTTCTTCTTCTTCTTCATTTATAAAACTCGATATTCGATTCATCAAAAATATTACTAAATATTCATCATCATCCATGTCCACCGATTCAGATACGTCATCTTTGAAGAAAATGTCACTTCTCTGCGATATCAATGAAATTTGAGGTCCTTTAAGTGCCAAACCTTGTGTTAACGATTGGTGAGGACTCGGCTTCAACGATTTATATCTCACTAATACGTCGAAAATGCAAGTTTGTGTACCTATACAGCGTGTGACTTTAAAAGTAGAACGAAGTATGATGTCAGAAGGTACATCTGAAGCTCTGACACCATGTGAGGATTTAATAGTTGATACACAAGACAACGTGGAAGATGTCTTCGACTTTGAAATGATTGCAAAAAGTTCGTGTAACATTTGACGTAAATTGAACTTCTTTGATTTCTTCCATTTTTCTAAACCATGTTCTATAAAACAAACGGCCTCGAATAAGCAGTGACTTAGTTGTTCATATTTATTTATATTTCTTTTCATTTCATATTCAGCAGTAATTTTGTCTGATTTCAGTTTGTGCAAATTTTGATGTAATGCTTTGTTCATAAATTGGAAACAATGTGCGTCAGTTTTTGGCTGGGTAGTTCTCCTGGGTTTTTCCGTAACTATTCCCTTAGTAAGTTTAGTTTTTTCTTTCTTAAGTTTTTTTATTACTTTCTTTTGAATTAATACAGAGTTCATTAATTTCTTCCTTTCTTGCTCACGAAAATTAATTTTTTCTTTATAAATATCTTTTTCGGGAATTAAAAACGCTAATTCATGATTTAACGACATTGTGGATTTTAGTACTGCCACAAGTTTATTTTCTATTTCATGATTTTCATTAAGTGTTTGGAGATAAGTGTGATGGAATTTATGGGAAAGTAACCTATGGTGACATTCCGCCGTTACAGGCAAAATTTGTTCTTGGGTTTCCATAATTAAATTCTTTTTTAGTGTTTCATGTTTTAAGTCAAATTCTTTAATTTTCTTTTGGTGTTCATTTTCTTTTTGCTTCATATATTCTTCTTGTGCATTATAGGTTTCTTCTAATTCATGGTGGACACGGGCAAACTCATTCAAAACATTGTATCTTCCAGATAACTTTTTATAGTCGCACACAACTTTTAATTTTATATCTTCAATTTCGCTGCTTAATTGCTCAATTTTTTCCGCTTGGGTCGTTGTGGTACTCTGGAACGATTCACGCTTATTTAACATCCGTTTTTCTATTAAATCTTTTTCTTCATGTCTTTCCATTAATGTCTTTCGCAGTTGTTTTATTTCAAAAGATAATTGATCACCGAATTCAATTTGACTTTCTTTATTTGTCTGCTTTAACTTAAGTCCCTCTATATCATGTTCCAGACGAGATATTTTCAGTTTCCTATCCTCTATTTCCAGTTGATAAAATTTTCTTTCTACTTCGTTCATTGCAATCGGAGCCCAGATGACCTGTCGAGCTTTACGTCTTTTAGGCATCTTCAAATTTTGACTTCACTTAGTATTCAATTAATGTAAAATTTACGCAATATACCCCACCCCCCAATGACTTACACTGTCATAATTTGGGCCAAAATTTCAATGACATTTGTGCAGTATATAGGGTGCCAAAATTCGATTAAGTCGACAAAAAATATTTTTAATTTTATCTTTCAATTGATTAACCTTGATTGTAATTAGAGGTTTTGGTAAAATACTTCACAGTTCCAAAATCGTTTTGGAAATTGGAAATCTAATACAATTTAAATTAAATTAAAAAGAGTTTAACCATTTATAAAATTTTATTTATTCTAGAGCATAATTTTGGATAAACCCGATTCGCATCAAAGAAGAAACAATATCGACATCTCTTCTGTTAGACTATCAGAATTATCTTCTTCTATTTCCGAAATAATTTCAGAAAAGTCATCCCTGAAAAACCTTTCCTCTTCCTTGGATACATGTGAAGCCACAGATTCTTTCTCAGGAACAATCTCTATTATATCATTGGATATTTTTGATGTCACTTCGCTAATTCTTGCAAAATCCGTTTGTATCCCCATACTACGATAAAATTTAAATTCAGGACGAGCAAGGAGGTCCTTTGAAGAAACATGTAAATCCTCGTCAACACGTGCAGACTTAATTGTTGAAACCGATAAAAATGATGGAGTTGCTGATCTGGTAAAATATGCCTTGAGATCTTTCAGCACTTGTCTTAATTGAATTTTATCGTCCCGATATTTATCGAATTCGATTTCAGTAAAGTAAACTGCCTCAAATAAATATCTTTGCAGTTGTTCAAGTTTTTTTTCATTTGTGTTCGTTTGTAATTCGAGTGAAGCTCTATCAGATTTTAATCTGTTCAAATTTTGATGCAGTGTTTTAAGCACATATGTTAAATTTTGAAAGTCAATATTTGTTTCAAAGGTCACACACTTTTTATTTATTGGTCTATTTTGATACCACATATTTTTCCTTTCCTTGAGACCTTTTATTACGTTATTCTGGACAAGAACGGCTCTCATTTTTTCATTAATATCTTCTCTTCGTAATATTGAAAGATTCGTTAATCTCTCCGTCTCGCATGTAAAATATTCCAAATCGTTCTCTAACTTTATTTGAGAATTATTTAAGAAATCAATTTCATTATTAACTCGGACATTTTCTCTAATTGTTCTCGCAATTGTATGATGAACTTTGAAAGTAAATATTTTCCTTTGGAATGCCTTCGATACGTGGAATAGCCTTTTTTCTGTATTATGAATTAAATTCTTTTTAATAGATTCGTAACCTTCTTCAGTTAATTCCATATTTCTTTTATGACTTTCTTCTTTTTCTTTCATATACTCTTCCCGTTCATCGTACTGAATTATAATTTTATTGTAAACTTTATTGAACTCTTCCAAGAAGTTGCATTTCGCAGATATTGCTTTGTATTGACACATAAAATTATATTTTTCCTCGTGAAATTGTTTGTCCAGTTGTTCGATTTTAATCTCTTGATTTTTAATTTCATTATTAAAAACTGTATTTTTTTCCGTCACACACTTTTGAATCGAATTCATTTCCTCATATTTTTCCGCCAATGTCCTTCGCAGTTGTTTGATTTCGGACGAGAGACTCTCACTTGTCTTAAGCGTAAATTCCTTTTCAATTTCTTGTTCTTCCAGTTCTTCGATAAGGCATTCCATACGATATATTTTGCTTTTCCGATCCTCAATTTCTAACTCATAAAATTTTCGGTCTACTTCGGTCATTGCCACTGGAGTCCAGACGACTTGGGGGCCTTTACGTTTCTTAGGCATCTTGTTTTTTTTTTTTTGGTTTTTTAGCTTCAGTAATTAAATAAAATATTACTTAAACAAAAATAGGAAAAACACATTCTATTGACTTAATGTGTCAATAACACAAACCATAGATTAATAATTAATTACCAACTTACGTTGTGTAGTCATAATTTTTTAAAATATAGATTTAAATATTTATTATAATCATCCATAAGTATAATAAAATTTTTATATCACAGTGTGATAGAATTATACAAAGCTGTGTAATCAATACTGCTGGTTGCTGCGGAAACTAAACAACAGCTGTAAAATAACATCAGTCGCCTGCATATCTCCATTGAGTCTAGTTATATTCTTACAAAATGCCCAAAGGAAAAGGAAAGGGTAAATCCAAAAAGAAAAAGGAAGTAAAAGTCGACCCAAATGCTCTAACTGAAGTGGACAAGACATTCTATGAGCTGCAAATCGCCGACCTAAACAGGAAAATCAACCGACTTAGGACCCTCACTCAGGAACTGGAGGAAAAGAATGAAATCGGTAAGGAGAATTACGAAAAATTAGACGAAGATCGCAACGATATTATCACGTACCTTCGGAGGACCTTAACGGCGAAGTCTGAAGAAATCAACGAGTTGCAAGAAAGGGTCATTTCTTTGAATGAGTCACGAGCCGAAGATGTCTGCCAGTACGAAAATAAAATAAAGCAAATGAATGATAAGTACAACCAAATGCACGACCAACTCGAGTCCGAAAATAAACTTCTGGAACGTAAGCTTAACACTTTAGAAGAATTTCGTGTGCAGAGAGAAGATTTGCTGCAAAAGTTCGACGATCAAGAAAAGAAATTTCAGGAACAAGAGGCTGAACATCAAAAACAAATATATGAAATAGAAAAACAATTTATTATATCCAAAGATAAGCTGCGACAAGATTTGGAGAACAAGTTAAGGGAGCTAGCAGAAGATTTTCAAAAGGAGAACTATCTAAGAATTGCAGCTTCCACTCACAGAGTTGTCCAGGAGAATATTTCCATTAATAACGAAATTAACGAATTATTGATGAAGCAGGAAAAAATGTTGGAAGAAAATGAAAAACTAAAAGAACGTACCAAATATTACAAACAACTCTTTGAATTAGAAAAATCCGAGAAGATGAAGGCCTTAAACATCAGCAGGTTGCAGAAGAAATTGGTAACGGAGTTAACACAAAAATGCCAAGAATTAACCGACGACTATAATTGGATCAAAGAACAGGAAACAACCGGCAAAAACTATGTTAAAATTATTGAAGACCAGAAAAACACCATCGACTCATTGAACTACAACAACAAAATGCTGAAACAAAATCTTCACGCACTTTATTGCGAAAAGTCATCCTTGGTTACAGAATATAGACATTTTAAAGATGAAAATGTGAGATTGTCATCGATCCTAATGGATGCCATCACCAGCACAGAACAAGTATTAGCAGCGATGGACTCAAGAGATGCATCTTTGAAAGTTTCGAAAAGGGAAGACTTTTTAAACAAACTTCTCAATATCCTGTGCAACGTTGAAAACACTCCTATGAGAAAGCCATCTTTGGACTCAATTAATTCTGCTATTTATAAAATTGGGGACCTGGCGTTCGTTCCCAGATATAAAAGTTTTGAAGAAGTTGAAACGAAACAATCTAAGTGCACTCAAACAAAAGCAATTGAAGAAACAGCATCAAATTCGAGTAGCGAATTTAAATGTGTGACACACTTTGTTGATGTAACGGGAGAACCCATTTCTAAAGATGCAAGGGTTGATGAAGATTCTCCTATCGATAGAGAGAACTTCCACAGTTATGAAGAAGCTGAATTAGAATTTAGAAGTGAATCTGTCTCTGAAATAAATTATTCAATAGATTAAGTGTTAACATGGACCTTGTACATATATGTTATATTAACAATGATATATATTTATAATTAATCGTCATGGCAGAAATAATACTAATGAACTAGTTATAGAGAATTTAGTGTAGCATTTACCAAATAGTAATTAATAAAGTGAATATTATAATAATTTAATGTTGTATTACCTTTTAAATTGATTAACCAAACACACAAATAAACTTATTTGAGCATAATTTATGAACATAATTTTATTCCCTGCTATTTGCAATAAATTTAGATCATTCCAGCTGAATGTGAATATACATATGAATAAATTGACAATTAATTACCTCACAAAATTTAGCCCCATAACGTGGAGGTGGAGAATCACAAAATCTATATCGACTTCTTGTACCACCAATGCAGGTACTGGAACACGGTGTCCAAGCACTCCAATCACCCCAGCCTCCACTTTCCGATTCTGAAACAAAGTTTAATTGATAATATAAAGTGAACAATTATACACGCCATAAATGCTCTAAATATTTCAGCACTCTGAAGAGGTACTTCAAAACTTCTAAAGATAAAACCCTGAACAAAAAATCGATGTCACATAAATAGAGTTATCTTTGTTGTTAAATCTGAAAAGTTGCCAGGCCATTCGCATAAAAATAAATTCCCCATCCATAAGTGTCATCCTTGGGGCCACCGGGCCTTATGTGCGCACTTATGCATTAGAGAATTAGAGTGGAGGCACTCCTCTCCCCTTTCATGCCCACTTGTTTGATATGCCCCGCAACTTAAAACCTATTAAGTCTATCTTTCCACCCTAAAAGCAAACTCGAGAATTTGCTTATCTACATTTCTATGGGAGTTCATGCTTTTCACGGCTGTTTCGAACAACTGCACTGTGCGAAGTTGAAAAGACTCATTCAATATAATTTACGTACGGATTTAAGGACAAAAATAACAAATGATCTGAATTGAAATTTTTAAGTCGTATATTTCTATGTTTACATATTTACAACTAATATTACAATATATATTATAAAGTTATAACGTCCATTTAATTGGTGGAACCGGTATCTCTGACGGGCTTGGAGGATTGATGAAAGTACCTAATGAGAAGTGGGATGAGGGCGGATCAATGTCAGCCAACTTACTTTCTTCTGCGAGGCTTTCAAGATGAAAATACGCATTAGTAATGGCGTCAGCGAACGTTGAAATGTATTCGGAATCAAAATCTACGTAATGCGAATATTTTTCAATACTTGACAGATTAAGTTTTTCATAAATATCTTCTTCAAATAACTCCTGATCACAATAGTCACTGTCTTCCAGTTGATAGTCCCAAAACAGTTGTGATGTGTAATCTTCATGAGAAATTTCGGACGAAAAAGGGTGATGCCCAGTCACTTCATATTCTTCGTGATAATCTAACAACACTTCTTCATATTCATCAGGAGATGGACTTCTACTTCCCGCAGATGTAGGAGAAGAGTAACCACTCTCTTTAGAGTTAGAATCACTATCTGAAGAGAAATATTGGGCTGAACTCCTTTCTCTAGGATTAGAGAGGGATGCCACTAAGCTTCTAGGTCCATCATAAGATACAAGACGGTAATATCTCCCTTTACTGCAGGCAGATAGAGAGACTCTCCTGTTTTGCCCATTCTTTCCAAATCTTTTGTACTTTTTACGGTGCAAAAAAGATGTTTTCTTTCCTGTGCAGACACGTATGGGACTGTCTGAGTCATTTTTATAAAATATTCTTTTGTAACTAACTTGAGAGGTTGACATGGTAAATTTTATATTAAATTCTTCTTTCACTAGAAGGTATAACATATACACTTTGAAACTAACAAACATATATATACATATTTTTTCTTTACCTATTCTTACCTCTAGAAATTTTCAAAATTCAAGAATTTACCATCAAGGTTATAATACCTAATGATTAATTAATGTGAATGGAATGTCACATACACACATCCAAATTTAGCAGGATTTTAAATGATCACTAAAATGAAGCAGGATATTGCCATTACTATAGCAACTTTTAAAATATACTAGTTAGTTTATTTCTTTCTTATGTGGAAGCAAATGGTTGTTTAATATATCCCAGTACACAATTTGGTTAATGTGTCCTTTTATATGACGGAGAGGGCTTACACCAGAAGCTTAGAAGCATTCTCGTAGTATAATTAAACTACCACCCTGTTTCACGGGAAGTATAACAAACGTTTTGTGTATTGTTGCCTCTGTACGACGTTTAACATGAGCTAATTCGCCATTTTTAAATAAATTAAATGCAGGCTCATCACTATAAACTACATATCGCCACTGTTCTGTGGTCCGATGTACATGATCCTGAGCAAATCGAAATCTGGCCTGCATGTTTCCTGCCTCAGGACTAGTATCTGAAGATTGCATTAGCCAAGATAAAACATTGATAGTTTAAACTTTTGGTTAATTCGTCTCAATTTTGACTACGAGTTTGGGATTTTTATGGTGTTAAACATAGTAGTTAATTAACCCCTCATATACGATGAGGAGGGCTTAAGCCAGAAGAAGAAGCATCATCATAACACATCTAAACCACCACCCTTTTTCACAGTGGGAATAACAAACGTAGCCTTGTCTCTGTATGACGTTTAACATGAGCTGATCCACCATTTTTACGTCAATTATTAAAAACTACACATCGCCACTGTTCTGTGGTCCAGTGGACTTAGTAGAAAGCAGGATTTTCTCAGCAGGTCCCTGAAAAAACATATTCTCATCCACTAATCTTCTTCTCACAGTTCTTAAACTAATTTTCAGCAAGTCCCATTTCCTTCAGCTGGTTAATTTGAATTGACGATAAAAATGGACTAATTTTTGACATTTGACTTATTAATTTATTGATATTTTTCCTAACTACTACGTGCCTTTGTTAATAATACAGGAAACGACTTATTTAGCAGTAATTTCCTAGCAATATTCACTCGTATCTTTCGAACTTGGGAGGACTGAATCATAATTTTTGATACATTGATGATGGAGTTTAACTACGACTCATTAAATAATTTAAAAAGTGAAATATAGCTGGAAAATAATTGACTAAATCGACACGGTATGTTAAAATATTATAAATTAAAAGCCATCATTTTCTCCAGTAAAAAATGAATAAAATACGCAGTTTAAGAGGGAATAAACTTAAGTTAATCTGCTACATAATATTAATAATAGAAAACACATTAAACATTACATTAGTGGAATCCATTTCAAATGGTACACGTCACATTGCAAATTATTAAGTTGTTATAATTGACTTATTGATTTATTAATTTTGAATTAAAATTTCTCATCCTTACCTTAAGGCAGCACAGGTACGATGTTTTAAATCAAATAATTTAATCACTTTTATTTTTACATGTATGGTTAATTAATTAATTAGTTAAATTTATCTAATTTATCTACCTGTTTAAAACAATGAACATGAACATAATGAAATGCAATAGGTATAAAAATTAGTGTCACTACAGGTAAACAATAAATTCAAATATTATTGAACTATTGTGTAAATTCGATGGTTAAAGAAATTTCTCTATTTAAAAAAATAGTTGTTTTAAAAACAAAAAATTCCCAGTGATCATACAAGTTTTCTACCGACCGAAAAAATACTTGTTATTTTTACATGAATGATTAATTAATTGATTAGTTTATGTGGAATTAAATTTATCTAATATGTTTTACATGTTTAAAACAATGAAATACATCAGGTATAAAAAAATTAGTGCTGTTGCAGGTAAACAATAAATTCTAACATTCTAAATAAATATTTTAAGAAACATAATTTAGAAACATTTTTATTCATTGTCAGTCAAAAAATAAAGATTTTATACACCTTTTTGTGTAAATTCGATGGTTAAAGAAATTTCCCTAATTAAAAATTAGTTGTTTTAAAAACAAAAAATTCCCAGTGACCATAAAAGGTTTTTGCCGACCGAAAAAATAAGTATTATTTTTACATGAATGATTAATTAATAATTAGTTTATTTAGAATTAAATTTATCTAATATATTTTACCTGTTTAAAACAATGAAATACATCAGGTATAAAAAAAGTTTTTCAAGAAATATAATTTAGAAATATTTCTATTTATTTTCAGTCAAAAAATTAAGATTTTATGCACTTTTTTATGTAAATTCGATGGTTAAATAAATTTCCCTATTTAAAAAATAGTTGTTTAAAAAAATCCCAGTGATCATACAAGTTTTTTACCGACCGAAATATAAGTATTATTTCTACTTGAAGGGTTAATTAATTAATTAGTTTATTTAGAATTAAATTTATCTAATATATTTTACCTGTTTAAAACAATGAAATACATCAGGTATAAAAAATTAGTGCCGTTTCAGGTAAACAATAAATTCTAAATAAAAAATTTACGAAATATAATTTAGAAACATTTTTATTTATTTTCAGTCAAAAAATTAAGATTTTATGCACATTTTTGTTGTGTAAATTCGATGGTTAAAGAAATTTCCCTATTTAAAAAATAGTTGTTTTAAAAACAAAAAATTTCCGGTGACCATAAAAGTTTCTACCGACCGAAAAAATAAGTGTTCATCAAAATACAAAATAGCCATACATTAAAATATATTTTAGGAAAATGCACTCACTAATCAGTTTTTTATTCCCATCATTTTAATAATAATAATGTAACATGAAATGCAACTATTCAGTTTCCCAGTCAGCACTAACAAATATGTAGTCGTAGTTTTCCTATTTTAGCAAAAAATTTGGTTTGCTAATTTTTTAGTTATTCCATGTTTCATTGTAATAAACCATGGAACATATCAAATTTTGCAGCATTTCAAATTCAACGTTTGCTTATTTCAAAGTGCTGAACGTTGATAATGGTCCTTAATTATTATTTCCATTTTGCAAAAGTGACACGGGCCACTTTTCACAATTAAATATACGCCTGTGGACGAGGATAATGTCGGATGTGCTAGTTTATTAAAACGACCGGACATTTCTCTCTTGAAACAGGACAAAAATATTATTATAGTGTGTGCTCAGTTGGCAATTCATAACAAAAACCTTTAATTATTCGCACCAAATTAAACGATTATTTACATTTAAATTTATATTGTGTTGTTTACTTAATTTATTTATGTCTGTTTACGTTCCATATAAATCTGCAAGATTAATTGGGACCAAATTAAATTGAGAACGTTTAACGATTTAAACAAATATTTGATACAATTTAATATGGTAGTGGATGAACAATGGATTTTGGATCCCCTAAAATATTTAACGTTATTATCTATTTTAAAACTAAGCAAAAGATAGGAAATTTAATTATCAATTAATTTATTATCAACGTAATAGATTTCCTGTTCAAATTAAAGGGGAAGCAGCAACGTCTTTAAGGGTAAAACTAAAATTAACTATACAACTTTTGCTTTTTGAAGTGGATAATTTGACGTTTTTTAAACAGAATTAAAAAATTGTCTTATTTTGGCTAGTGACCTTATTTCAATGATTTCAGCTCTATTATAAATTTATTTTACTTTTTATATATTTAATTCTTATTAATGTGTTGTTTAGCACCGTAGAATACCTCAAAGAAGACTTCTGAAGATTAGACATGGCGTGAACGTTGTGAGAGATATCATGAGCAAAAAATGGCTCCAACTGTTCCTTTTAAAGTTAATTCTGTAACAGTGTGAGGAGGACTTTCTTTAGAGAGAGTGGCCCATATGTTCCCCAAATTGGAATCCAATTGAGCACATATGGGACAGTCTCCAAAGACAAATTTACAATCGAAACCACCAACCTCAAGTTTTGGAGGACCTTACCAATGTTATTAGAGAAGAATGCCGAGCTACGGATCAAGAATTTACTCGTTTACTAAATTTGTAAATGCCAAGATGTGTGGAAGCTGTTATTAGAACAAGGGGATTGGATTGATTAACCTAATTGTAAAAATGTAGTCCTTCTACAATCGAAGATGTGCTAAATTATCCGGAAGAAGATGCAAGAAACCGAGGCGTAGAAGGTATGGTACTATGATGGACTCTAGCAAATTGTTAATGTAACCAGCAGCATTCAAATTACCTAGGAGGATAAGTTCGGCTCACGCTGACGAATTCTGGATATTTTTAACGTGTTTTCTACTCACATGGATCTTGATACAAAAAATGAAGAAGTGGTTCCACCCTCATCGTTTTATTAGAAATCTCTCAATTGCTAATTAAGAAAGACAAAACATAGATTAGAAATTTCCCAATCCCTAATTAAAAAATAATTTAATTAATAACCCATATTAATAATTAAAATATTATTCAGAATTTAGTTTTTCTTATTATACCTGATGATTGTGTGTCTTGGTAATATCAAATTTATAAGCCTTGCTGATTTTTATTCTTCATTTTGAGTTTCCATTAATCATAATATAATATTCATCCTAATTAACATTGTTCCATCATTGTATTCATTTTAGTAATGGAAGAGTTAGTACGACCCTCTTTATTAGAAATCTCTCAGCTCCTAATTAAGAAAGAAATTTAATCAACACGTAAATTAGAAATTTCACAATTCCTAATTAAAAAATAATTTATTTATTAACAAAATAATTAAAATGTTATTCAGAATTAAGTTTCTCTTATTATAACTGAGGATTTTGAGTCTTGGTAACATCAAATTTGTCAATGTTCCTAGAGAAGAATGGCGAGCTATGGATCAAGAATTTATTCGTTCACTAATTTTGAGAATGTCAAGATGTGTGGAATCTGTTCTTAGAACAAGGGGACTGGATGGGCTAAATTGTCATGGAGTAAGGAATGGAGGCGTAGAAGGTATGGTACTATGATGAGTTCTAATACATTGTTAATGTAACCAGCAGCATTTAAATTACTTGGGTTGATAAGTCCGGCTCACGCCGACGAATTTTGGACATTTTTAACGTGTTATCTACTTATGTTACATGCATATTGATAAAAAAACACTTATTCTGAAAATTTTATTAAATTTGCTCAATAAAAACCAGTATATTTGTTGCAAAATAGTGCTTTTAGATTCTGATTTTTGAAATGATTCACGTCTTGGTTATACGTTCAATTAATTGAAAGTAAATCATGGTAAAATTGCATACTCATACGATATTTTTGTTTCCAACACGTCAACGTGCTTAATGGATGAAAATGAATTGCGATCGCTTATCGAAGCTTCACAAAGTTAAATTTTGTCTTTATACATATTATGTAAATTTCCCAACGTCTGGCACAAGAGATAAACTGTTGAATAGGTTTATCAAGAAAAAAAGACTCATCCATGTTCGAGGTTCTATCAAAAGAAGGGAGTGGGAGTTGTAAAATATAATTACGTATTCGCAAAATTATTTACAACGTACTTTCGAAAATCCTCCTGGCGAAACGGTGTTTTTGTTTCATATCCGCCCGCACAGCTAATGGACGAAAATGAATTGGAATTCGTTATCGCGGCCCCGCAGGCACACACACACACATATAGAGCCAAATGATCCGCTCCTTTTATTTGATATTGTTTTACATTGTAAATTCGGTGAAGTCGTCGGCGAGAGTAGTGCCGCTTTTCTACATCGGATCCATTGTAATCCGGTAATACTAATTTTCGACGACGTCGTTTTGCGGCTCGGAGATCCAATCTCGCAGCCCGAATTCGAAGTGATTCGATATTCGGGGCTAAGTAATTAATTGATTTATGCTGAACTCGAGCACTTCTGATCCGACTTGCAAGTCGATTAATTGTTTTATAAAGATTATTGGCGGTGGGTCGGTTTTGAATTTTAATTCCCCGCTAATCCACGGTGACGTCAAACTGCGCAAACCGAAGGTAAACTGAGTGCGAAATTTCAGCGTGACTAACTGTGGCAATCAACTAAGAATTGTAAGTCAAAGTAAAGTAATATTACTCTTCAAAAGTATCATTGTTTCATCTATTTTCTTTATGTTGGACGTGGAAATGGTGGTACCCTCCAATTCGGGGAGAGATGGAACCATTCGCTCTCTCCAACATGACTCATTCATTTCTTAAAATCTAGAAGTGATCATTATTAATGTTTCATTTAATTTATAATATTTCCTTGTTAAATTCAATTGTAGTAAGTTATACTTGTTAAATATTGAACTTCTCTTATTAGATTTGAGTATTTAGAGTTTTAGTAATATTAAATTAGTAAATTTCCCAGTTCATTTGTAGACTTTTATTCTTCATTTTGATTTTCTATTGGATCATAATATAATTGTGTTTATGTTGGTAATAAAAGAAGTGATACGACCCTCTTCCTCTTAAAAATCCCTCAATTGCTAATTAATAAAGAAATTACATCAAAACTAATAAGAAATTTCCCAATTCTTAATTAAAAAATAATTTATTCAATATCTAAAATCGATAATTAAAATGTTAAAATTTGTAAACCTCTTTGTACTTTTGTTGGTTTTTATCCTTCGTTTTCAGTTTCCATTGAATCACAATATAATACCTATCCTAATTAACATTGTTCCATCATTGTATTCATGTTAGTAATGGAAGAGTTGGTACGACCCTCATTCTTTTATTATAAATCCATCAAGACATTAATTCAAAACATAAATAATAAATTTCCCAATTCATAATGAAAAAATAATTTATTTAATAACTCATATCAATAATTAAAATGTTTATCAGAATTGAGTTTTTCTTATTATACCTGATTATTTTGAGTCTTGGTAATACTAAATTTATAAGTCTCTCAGTTTTTTTTTGCTGATTTTTATCCTCCATTGAATCATAATATAATACTCGTCCTAATTAACATTGTTCCATCATTGTATTCATGTTGCTAATGAAAGAGGTGGTATGACTTACATCTTTTTATTAGAAATTCCTCTATTGCTAAGTAATAAATAAATTTAATCAACACGTATATATGAAATTTCACAATTCCTAATTAAAAAATAATTAATTTAATAACTGAATCAATTATTCAGAATTGAGTTTTTCTTATTGTACCTGAGGATTTTGAGTCTTGGTAATATCAAATTTATGAGCCTCTCAGTTCTTTGATTTTTATCCTTCGTTTTGAGTTTCCATTGAATCATAATATAATATTCATCCTAATTAACATCACTGTATTCATGTTAGTAATGGAAGAGTTGATACGACCCTCATCGTTTTATTAGAAATCCCATAACTGCTAATTAAGAAAGAAATTTAATCAATACATAAATCAGAAATTTCACAATTCTTAATTAAAAATTAATTCATTTAATAACTAAATCAATAATTAAAATGTTATTCAGAGTTGAGTTTCTCTTATTATATTTGAAGATTTTGAGTCTTTGTAATATCAAATTTAAATTTCCATTGAATCAAAATATAATATTCATCCTAATTAACATTGTCCCATCATTGTATTTATGTTGATAATGGAAGTGGTGGTACCTCACTCGTTCTTTAATTAGAAATATTTTAATTACTAATTAAGAAAGAAATTAAATCAAAACATAAATCAGAAATTTCTCAATTTCTAATTAAATAACTAAATCAATAATTAAAATGTTATTCAAAATTGAGTATTTCTTATTAAATCTGAGGATTTTAAGTCTTAATAATATCAAATTTGTAAACCTTTACGTTCTTTTGCTGATTTACATCCTTCATTTTGAGATTCCATTGAATCGTAATATAATATATAATAATATCCTAATTAACATTGTCCCATTATTGTATTCATGTTGATAATGGAAGTGGTGGTAACACACTCGTTCTTTTATTATAAATCTTTCAATTACTAATTAAGAAAGAACTTAAATCAAAACATAAAGTAGAAATTTCCCAACTAAATCAATAATTAAAAATGTTATTCAGAAATGAGTTTTTCTTGTAATATCTTATCTTGAGTCTTGATAATATCAAATTTGTAAGCCTCTTCGTTCTATTGCTGATTTTGGTGATGGAAGAGGTGGTACGACCCATGCCCTCTTATTAGAAATCCCTCAATTGCTGATTAAAAATTAAAAGTAAATTAATAAACACGATGAAATTAGAAGTCCCTCAGTTCCTAAAAAAAATCTTATCTTACTAAAATTAGAAATAAAAAAATCAAAAAAAAAATCACAAAAAGTTAAAAAATTACTGACTAACACATGTTACAGAACTTCACATATTTTTCTGTGAGGTGTCTTGCATACGTGGTTTCTCCTAAATAATTCATCATCTTAAAGCCAAAGACGACAGGACTGTATCGTTACCACAAAATATCGACCTTCGCATTGCGTCCTGTTGAATTCTAAATAGATGTTCACATAGTAGATAACAAGCCGTCCTGAAATATTTATTGTATTACAGGCGCTGCGTTTCCGTTGCCAATGTAACTGAAATACTCGACAAATAATTTATTATCACCAGTCAAGCCTGCAGGGAATTCGTTTTTTTTTTCAACTGAATCGATAGCTAATACTGAAGGAACACTGTCCTCATGTACCCTTTGACACTTTACACAATTTATTTGGTGCCCCTTTTTATGTAGGATAACAAATAACCCATTACTCCGTCGGGTTCTTACCTGAAACTGGCAAAGTTGGCACGCAGTCCATCCGGACGTCGGCAACCGCACCGGTGATGGCCTGGCTGACGTAGACGAAGCAGTACTCCACGTATCTCTCGGTGAACAGATCGCAGTCAAAATGAAGACTGTGCTGACCCCTCACCACCCTCTGTTCCGCCACGTACTCGAGGGTGGTGGGCGGCGCTAACGAGGCGACGTTCGCACGAAGCCGTGCGAACAGACGGACGCGATCTCCCGCCGCCAGGATGCACGAGGGATACTGGAACAGCACGGTGATTCCCCCGTTGTGGACGTCGCATGGAAATATGCTGCGGGCGTGCACGTTGAACACGAATTGTTCGCTCCAATCAGCCTGAAACGTAAATATTGATTATGGGATTGTCTTGCCGCGGCTAATAGAATAATTCGAATTGTGGCGGACTTTTAAAGCGAACAAAGCGACAATTCATTTGATCTGGTTATCCGATTTTAACGTCGCGACGCGAAAAGCCGTAGAAAACCGGTCCGCAATCACAAACGACCGGTTCGCTCCAATCAGTCGGAATCAATCAGAATTTAATTTGAAAATCGGTCCGGTATGTTTTATGGGGGCGCTTCTTCTAATGAATTTCCTAACAATCGTCCGGATGAACGGCAATGAAACTCGACGACAAATGTTACCAGTTGGGAACGGGGTCGTTTTTACTGTCACCCTCACCCGGCTTGGGGTCTATTACTGTCGAACTAATCTCGATGTTGGATGTACCAAAAGAAAATTAGTTATTCGCTTTACGCGTCGCAGAAGTTGTCGATTGGAAATTTCTTCAGTGAGTCTTTTGTTTATTTCCTGCTGCAAGTCAGTTTGATAAATGTTCTTAAGGAGCACGAAAAATTTTCGTCGAGTCTGTAATTGGCTACATTAATTATTACTAATGATAATAAAAGAAAAACATTAAATAGCCATTATACATTTTCCACGACTATAATTTCCAATAAGCGCCGTCCTGCGTTTTTCATATCCCAAAGATTAATGGTCTGTCGGAGTTGGTAATGTTCACTTCAATTACAAGATTGAGGGTCCGCTTATTTATACCCCTTCTTCTTTGTCTAATCAATAAATATAAATTTTAATTCGTCGCCTTCCGCCGAAATAATTTCCAGCGTACACAGGTCGTTCAATAAAAAATGTTAATAAATTATTCGTTAAATAAACGTTCGGCATTGGAAACGATCAATTGGAAATTGTGTAAAAAACGACCGTCTACATTTCTTTGCGATCTGCGTAACGATTACTTCCAGGTGAGATTGTTGGGCCCATCAGAAGTAAATCAAGGGGCATATTGACCGCAATAAATGTCGAAGTAGCCGCCGCTCCGCGCCATTAATTCACCCTTCGGGTCTATTAAGTCCCGGGGTAGTTTTGGGAACAGTATGGGAAAACCGAATGAAAATCATTTTCATTAATAACTCATAGTAAGATGTCATTTGCTGAGTCATAAAATTCCTTAACTGGTTTAATACAATGTTAATCATCCACTCATCATAATTGCATTAATAAATAACTTAATAAGTAGGGTGTAATTTACTGATAAAATAATATAAAATTTTTAACACCCACTCATCGTTATTTCATTAATAACTTATAAGAAGATATAATTTTCTAAAGACAGAATTTAAACGTATTAAGAATTGTGAGTGTTCAAAAATTCTTTCTTTATCTAAAATAAAATAAAATAAAATAATCTTCATTAATTTATGTAATAATAAAATCTCTTGATAGCTTCAAAATTAAATTAATCATTCATTCAACATTTTTCATTGGACATAATATACCATAAACGTCTTAACAATTGTCAGTGTTCGAGAATTCTTTTTTTAATCTTGAATAGAATAATTTATGTCATCATCAAATTCCTTAACAGCTTCAAAATAATATTAAATATAATTTATTATTTCATTAAAAACTCATAAATAGGATATAATGTGTAGGTTTTAACTATTGTCAATGTTCAAGAATTCTTTTTTAGATCTTAGATCATAGATTTTACAAGAGATTATTTAAGATTGTGAGCTGTGGTGAAGTGAAAAAAAGTTCTACCCTAGTTGACCTCTTTTTCAGTATTATCCACTATTATATATAATATATAATTTACTGAAAACTGTATTTCAACGTGTTAAGAATTCTGTTTTTGGACCTAAAATAAAATAAAATAGTCTTCGGTAATATATTTAATCATAATATCTCTTAAAAGCTTCAAAATTAAATTAATCATAATGTACTGAGGACATAATATACCATAAACGTCTTAACAATTAACAATGTTCAAGCATTCGTTTTTTTTTAATCTTGAATAGAATAATTTATGTCATCACCAAGTTCCTTAACAACTTCAAAATAATATTAATCAACCACTCATCATTATTTCATTAAACGCTCATAGATAGGATATAATGTATAGGTTTAACGATTGTCAATGTTCTTAGATTTTACAAGAGATTATTTAATATCTTTTCTCCTGGATTCATTTTGAGAAATTATTATGATGGTAACAACCTCCATATCTTGAATTTATTTTATTACTACGTTGTGCGATCAAAACTGGATTATTCTTTTTCATTTTGGAATCTTACAATCGAAGTTTGGAAAGGATACAGCTGGAAATTTTGAGTTCATATCCGGTGATGTACCTGTTAGTCTAAGAGCCCGTGGGCGGATAACTATATGTATTTGACCAGACCTGAGTTTTTGTGCATTGAGGCCTCTATACCTACCCTACATGAGATGGGCACTCACTAAGCCCAAAGTGGCGGACGCAGGTACTGCGCATGTGAGACAGGTATCCTTTTTTCGCTTATTTCAAATCCATTTGACCACGTCTGCCACTTGGAAATTTTTAAAATATGATATTATTACTATCAGAAAATACCAATGGCAGACGACCATCACGCCGTTAACATAGTGGCAGACAATTTTGAAAATTCCAAAAAATAAAAATTTTGAATGTAAATGACCATGTCTGCCATTGATATATTTTATTCCTAATAGTATTAAAAACTTATATTTATTACGGCAGACGTCTACATGGCGTACAAATATCAGCAGAAAAAAAAACTCAGCAATCACCCGGCCTGATAGTATGCATAATTGATAATAGAAATTAATATTTTTTTGTAATCTATATACGATATTTTATAAGCTAGATGAGGAAAAAGTAGATTTTTAACGCTAAAATCATAAATATTAAGTTATACTGCTGGTAACAAAAAATATTTGTAATCTTTATTTAATTTTTTGTTATTTAGTTAAGACAAATTTTAAAATGTTGAATGAAAAAGAAAGTCATGCATGCATTACAATGTATATATATATATATATATATATATATATATATATATATAATAATAATAATAATTCAAAATTTTGATGCAAGCTCAATACCACCGTGTAAGAGTGAGCTTTATCAACAATTTTTAAGAGCCCACTATATTTCCTCTATTTGGAAAAATGCTTACAAGAAGCAACCTACAACGTTGGACCCATTGGAGTATGGTTGGATTGAGCAGGATAATAAATTTGTATTCAAATGGTTCGAAGGTGATCAACTTCCGGATTATGTGAGTGACTTTGTCACCGATTCCACGACAAAGAGAGAAAAATTTTGCCCGGTAGTAGGAATCCCCACTCTCAGAGACAATGCGCCGTGCTAGTGCGCGCTTGCGCACTATATAAATTAATCTTTGCGGATGCATTTAGTATTCTTTTTTAAAATAAAAATGTATCTCAAAAATTAAATAAAATAAATAAATGTATAAGTAAAAAAAACTAAAAACAATTAAATAAAGTGTACAAAGACACCAACTCGTCTGCGGAGACGAACCGCATGCTAAACGCAGCAAAACCAAATGATCCCCTCCAGTCAGTCCGGCCCGCCCACATAATTGCATGTATATCTTTCTTTTTTGTTTACAAAGGGGTATTGATGTTCCGTCTCAATACGCGAATAGGCACGTTCATCATTTTTGATACTGTATATATATATATATATATATATATATATATATATACATTGTAATGCATGCATGACTTTCTTTTTCATTCAACATTTTAAAATTTGTCTTAACTAAATAACAAAAAATTAAATAAAGATTACAAATTTTTTTGTTACCAGCAGTATAACTTAATATTTATGATTTTAGCGTTAAAAATCTACTTTTTCCTCATCTAGCTTATAAAATATCGTATATAGATTACAAAAAAATATTAATTTCTATTATCAAAGGGATAAAGTTGATTATATCAATATAAAACAAGGACATTTATGCATACTATCAGGCCGGGTGATTGCTGAGTTTTTTTTTCTGCTGATATTTGTACGCCATGTAGACGTCTGCCGTAATAAATATAAGTTTTTAATACTATTAGGAATAAAATATGTCAATGGCAGACATGGTCATTTACATTCAAAATTTTTATTTTTTGGAATTTTCAAAATTGTCTGCCACTATGTTAACGGCGTGATGGTCGTCTGCCATTGGTATTTTCTGATAGTAATAATATCATATTTTAAAAATTTCCAAGTGGCAGACGTGGTCAAATGGATTTGAAATAAGCGAAAAAAGGATACCTGTCTCACATGCGCAGTACCTGCGTCCGCCACTTTGGGCTTAGTGAGTGCCCATCTCATGTAGGGTAGGTATAGAGGCCTCAATGCACAAAAACTCAGGTCTGGTCAAATACATATAGTTATCCGCCCACGGGCTCTTAGACTATGTGTGAACTACATATTGTGCAATAAGTGTAGTCTTCCCTTATTGTACCATTGGAGAATTACAATGAGTTTAACTTTCCTTTTTCACTAGAATAGTAGATATAACATACATTTGTTACTAAACCTGTCACATCAAACTCACTTCTTTCAACAATTTGTACAAACTTTAATATGATGTATTCTTTCTTGATATAAATAATATTCTCTTGATTGGTTGTTAGGATAATTACTGCTTTCGTAATTTATTCAAATTATGTTGATAATTTATTTTTTCAAATATATACAGTTTAATAAAAAAGTTTTCAAATCTAATTAATACATAAATTCTTTATTCCGGTACCTAATAATTCAAAACTGGTTAATCGACACTCAGAACTATCAGAATCATTGATTTAACTGATTTAATTAATTTTAAATGTCAGTGATCATTTTGCACAGCCAGTTACTGCGCCGATCAAGGAAAGTTTCCTGCTTAGCGTTGACACTTAAACCTGTTAATTACAGTTTTTCCCCACTTGAATTTCCCACTTATACATGACAAGCACCATTTCGCCGATGTTTTAGGTGTCGTGTATCAGGCTTTAATTAAAACAGCTCTTCACTCCGAGACTCGGAGATTTTAAAGTGCGATTAGGAAACCAACATCTTCTAATTAATTCGTCCCTCAAGCCGGGAAACGTTCGCAAACACTACATTTTTTCGCAATTATGCTCGCCAATTAGTCCGGTAATGTAACTTTATAGTCCGGAGATTGTTTCGAAAAGGGTCGTGTTTACTTTGAGATGGCGAAACTTCACAGATGCCAGTCGTTTAATTCATTATTAGTGATTGATGGGAACACGTGGAATTGTCAAAGCGTGTACTGACCTTTACGTAAGCTGCGGTGTGCGGCAATATGGGGGCTCCTGTTGTGGGTCGCAGGAAGAGAGCGTAGTGGCCGGCGAGTCCAAAAAGTTCGCAGCGGAGCGTCAGCATCCGACGACCTGGGAAACCGCGAACTTGCTCCGAATACAGCACCTTAAATATCAATAGTTAAACTATAACATGAATACTCAGGAATTAATTATTTTCATCTAAAACACAAGCTTTAAAGTTGTTGGAATTGGTAAGCCGCTAACGTTGATCATTAGTTAAAAGGCTTGTGGAAAACGGATTGACAATAGAACGTGAAAAGGTAAATTTTAAAAAGCGAAATTGGATTAAGGCAGTAAATTGTTTGAAGCCAGGATTAATCGCCCACGTCGCTGAATCCCTTAAGACTGGAAAAGAAAACTTTTCTCTACTACAATTTGTATATTTAATAAGATTATTTTCTATGGAAGTGGAAGAAAGGAGATTAAAGGGAAAAATGCATTGTTTGCAACTTTTGTCTTGATATTTCTGTAATGGCAGCAAAATGTTTTAATCTTATTGGAAATCTGCATGTTTTTTTTAAGTGGCCACACTTATCAAAGCTGTTTTACATAAAGTCATCCTTGTTAATTCGATCATTTATTTGCACGGATAAAAGGGACAGCTTAAGTTTTACGAAAGGGAAGTTAGTGCGTCCTATTTACAAGATGGAAAACTTTTTAAGTACCAGATGTTTTGCAGGAATCCGTGATAAACGACTTACACCTTGCAAGGTGATGGCAGTTAATGGATACTAGATTATTTAAGCTCAAATTCTAAGGCATTTCCAGGGTTCTAAAATGGTGTATTGAAAACAGATTCCACTTTAGATGTTCATACACACCATGTTCCAAAGAGGAAGACACATATAACTTTGGTTTCTTACCTGTGCGGTCCTGTTCAGTTCCGAATCATTGTTATCACAGGTAAGCAGCGAGTGCCCGCAGTAGTTCAGCTCCAGCCAGAACTCCGGTATGGCGCTGGCCGGGCTGTCGGCCATCGGCGGACACACCACCTCCGGAAACTCGAGTATCGCCGTGACCGGCCTCTCCGGATAAGTCTGTACATGTTCCGGCGTCAGCGACAGCTGGGGCATCGGCCATCGCACGTCCAGACTCCTCGTGATCACTAAACCCTGGTCGTCGCCCGTCGCATTGTCACTCGGCACCGATTGTTTTTTGAGCAGCACATAGTACTGTCCGCCTCGGGAGAAGTAGCCGCACGGTATTTTAACTATGGTGGTGTTCATCTTGAGGGCTCTCGCCTCCGGATAGACGGGGAACGTGGTCAACGGTTGGGCCACGTTGCCCTCCAGCCTGGACAGTTGCAGGAGCAGCGGCGGGAACGAGGACGAGGTTATCTGTACGTGGAAGTCGCCGCTGAGGGCGGTGTGGGAAGGCGCCATCGACAGCTCTATTCCGGGGATGGCTCCTCCACCTGCACATAAAGAAAACTAGGTTGAAACCCGGAAGGCGGGGAAGCTTCAACACGACACCGACGTGCACCGGTATCTTGGAATGCACGCATTTTCTGTGTAAATTCAATAAAGTTCATTTCCAAGCCTTAATGGTACGTCTCTATGCAGTGCATTCGAAATATGGCCCAAGTAGTTTGTATGACGAATATTCAAAGAGGAAACTTAGCTAATTAACATTCACATGCATTTTCCAACACAAGATAAGATGTAATTTACTAAGAACATAATTTAAACGTTTTAACAATTGCCGCTGTTCAAGAATTTTAGATCTTAAATATAATAATATAATCTGTAGTCATTATAAAATTCAGCTTCAAAATAGTATATCACCCACTCAGCATCATTTCATTAATATGTAAATATAACATAATAAAATATTCTTCAGTAATTTATATCATCATAAAATCCCTTAACAGCAGAATTCTTTATTGAATCTAAAATATAATAAAATAATCTTTAGTAATTTATGTCATCAAAAAGTCCCTTAACAGCTTGAAAATAATATCGAGCATCCACTCATCTTCATTTCATTAATAACTCATAGATAAGATGTAATTTATTGAGGAAATTATATAAACGATTTAACAATTGTCAATGTTCAAAAATTCTTTGTTAAATATAAAATATAATAAAATAGTCTTCAGTAATTTATGAAATCAACAAATCCCTTAACAGCTTCAAAATAATATCAAGCATCAACTCATCATCATTTTATTAATAATTCATAGATAAGATGTAATTTACTGAAGACATTATATAAACTTTTTAACAATTGTCAATGTTCAACAATACTTTTTTAGATGTTATATACAATATAATAAAATAATTTTCAGTAATTTATGAAATAAAAAATCCCTTAACAGATTCAAAATAATATCAAGCATCCCCTCATCATCATTTCATTAATAACTCATAGATAAGATGTAATTTACTGAGGACATTATATAAACGTTTTAACAATTGTCAATTTTCGAAAATTCCTTTTTAAATCTTAGATATAATAAAATAATCCTCAGTAATTTTTGATATCAAAAACTCCCTTAACAGTTTGAAAATAATATCAAGCATCCCCTCATCATTATTTCATTAATAACTCATAAATAAGATGTAATTTTTTTGAGGACAAAATATAAACGTTTTAACAATTGTCAATGTTCAAAAATTTTTTGTTAAATCTAAAATCTAATAAAATAATCTTTTGTAATTTATATCATCATAGAATCTCTTAACAGCTTTAAAATAATATCAAGCATCAACTCATCATCATTTCATTAATAACTCATAGATAATGTAATTTACTGAGTACATTATATAAAAGTTTTAACAATTGTCAATGTTCGAAAATTTTTTGTTAAATAAAAAATATAATAAAATAGTATTCAGTAATTTATGAAATAAAATATCCCTTAACAGATTCAAAATAATATCAAGCATTCACTCATCATCATTTCATCAATAACTCATAGATAAGATGCAATTTACTGAGGACAAAAAAATAAACCTTTTAACAACGTCAATTTTCGAGAATTCCTTTTTAAATCATAAATATAATAAAATAATCTTCAGTAATTTTTGTCATCAAAAACTCCCTTAACAGTTTCAAAATAATATCAAACATTCACTTATCACTATTTCATTAATAACTCATAGATAAGATGTAATTTACTGAGGACAAAATATAAACGTTCTAACAATTATCAATGGTCAAGAATTATTTTTAAGTGTTAAATATAATAAATTACTCGTCAGTAATTTATGTCTCACAAAATTCCTTAACAGCTTCAAAATAATGTCAAGCTTCCACTGATCATCATATCATTAATAATTTACTGAAGACATCAACTTTCAAGAATTCCTTTTTAAATCTTAAATATAATAAAATAATCTTCATTAATTTTTGTCATCAAAAACTCCTTTAACTGCTTCAAAATAATATCAAGCATTCATTCATCATCATATCATTAATAAGATGTAATTTACTGAAGACCTTATATAAACGTTTTAACAATTGTCAATTTTCAAGAATTCCTTTTTTGATCTTAAATATAATAAAATAATCTTCAGAAATTTATGTCAAGAAAAAATTCCTTAACAGTTTCAAAATAATATCGAGCATTCACTCATCATCATTTCATTAATAATCATAGATAACATGTAATTTACTGAAGACAAAATGTACACGTTTTAACAATTGTCAATGTTCAACAATTCTTTGTTAAATCTAAAATATAATAAATTAAACGTCAGTAATTTATGTCATCATAAAATCCCTTAACAGCTTCAAAATAATATCGAGCATCCACGCATCATCATTTCATTAATAACTCATAGATAAGATGTAATTTACTGAGGACATTATATAAACGTTTTAACAATTGTCAATTTACAAAAATTCCTTTTTAAATCTTAGATATAATAAAATAATCCTCAGTAATTTTTGATATCAAAAACTCCCTTAACAGCTTGAAAATAATATCAAGCATCCCCTCATCATTATTTCATTAATAACTCATAGATAAGATGTAATTTTTTTGAGGACAAAATATAAACGTTTTAACAATTGTCAATGTTCAAAAATTTTTTGTTAAATCTAAAATCTAATAAAATAATCTTTTGTAATTTATATCATCATAGAATCTCTTAACATCTTTAAAATAATATCAAGCATCAACTCATCATCATTTCATTAATAACTCATAGATAATGTAATTTACTGAGTACATTATATAAAAGTTTTAACAATTGTCAATGTTCAAGAATTCTTTGTTGAATCTAAAATATAATAAAATAAACTTCAATAAGTCATAAAATCCCCTAACAGCTTCAAAATAATATTAATCATCCACTCATCATCATTTCATTAATAACTCATAAAATTAATTTGGGGTCGATACCGCCGAACCAAATGGAAAAAGACGATCCCGGACAATAAACGTGTCGCGGGGCCTTGCAGTTGGCGTGCGAAATCGAGCGCGTAATATTAGTTAGAAATGACTTTTCGAAAAACCATTTCCTAGACGCCGGCTGCTCATGCCGCACCCGTTTTATAGACCTGTCCATATTTCATCCTTTTCATTTCCTAGCTCCTTCTTCGTGTCGGTTGTTTTATAAATACGTAATTTAAACGGCTTTTGCGGCTTTATAAATCAGCTACGAATAAGCACCATGCATGAATTATCTCGCATAAACTATTTGTGGTTCTGTCATCCTATTTTAAGTTCCTAGTAGATTAATGCACGCTGCCATATTCACAAACTGGTACGTTGCTGAAGCCGATTTGTCAGTTTACTTCTGTAACCCCTTTTTTGGTGCCCATATATTAATGCAATACGTCCATGTACGTAGGTTTTAGGGGATGGCCAGTTAAAATTTATTTTAAGGCTGATATGAAATTATCAATTTAATACTCTTATCAGACATAATCGATATTCGCATACACGGGACAAAATAGCATAATTAGTTTGGATGACAAAGCTCCGATTAATTTTAATGCGCCTGAATTCACTTTTATTATAGCTATTGGAAAATAACTCATACCTTGTTATTTAGTTACTCAAACAATTGGCTAAGCCTTATTCATCATTGTAAGTTATTGTTATCGAATTATACGATTTAAATTGAATTCAGGTAGAGGACTCAATTCAGGCCGCAATTAAATCGTGCTTTGAAATTATTTTGATCATTTATTAAATGTATAATATATTGTTTTTATTAATAATTATAATACAAAATATTCAAATTATTAATTAACTATTGTATTTGTGACTTTACCGTTTAAAATTTTCACGTAAATAGTATTCAGGTCTTAATAATTGCAGCATTAATAAACACACATTTAATTTACGCAGCTTGTTATTTCGAAATATTTATAAAACATATGCAATTACAAATATACGTTTCAATTCAATATGAACAGTTATATAAATAAACACGTGCAACAATGAATATTATAAAATTGCCTTTTACAATTTTAAATTTTTAATGTATAATATCTACAACATAGGTTGATTACATATAAACACAATTGAAACAAAATGAAAATGCGATTCTGGTTTAATAGAATCACAAATAAAGGCTTTAATTTTAATTGGAAAATTGCTGGACGATGCACGCAAGGCGCCTCGGATATCAATAGTTGCTTTGATATCTCGGGAGAAGTGCAAAGTTGGAGGCCAGCCAACCGGAATGGGTCAATCCTTTAAATGGATTCTTACTTATTGTTGGTTGTGTTAGTGCTCTTTCTTAGAAATATTATAGAAAAGTGGAACCTTTTTATATTGAAGTTCTCGCCAAGATTGTGTTCATTTTTCAAAATATTGATTTTAACTTTTCATATGAGTGTAACTGAAATATATAGAAGTAATAAAATATGAAACATATTTAGTTATAAAAAAAATAATTTAATATATAAATATAAAAATAATTACAAATATTAGCTAAACAATTAGTTGTCTAGAAAATAGAACAAATGATTACAAATTCAGACAAATATATCATACCACATTTTTAATTAATGAAATGAATCTCCACAATAATTTATACACTCATTAACTCGCGTTGGCAGTCCCCGCCATCTCCACTTGACACTGAAGGTCCGCTAGACTCTATGGAGAAAGGGCTGAATTTCGAAGCACAAACTGGGAACGGTAAGAAAAATGTTCAAAAGATGATAAGACATGATAAGAAGTTTTCCCCTCTGGGATGCAGTTGCACAATCTTATTTAAACTGGTAATTTTGTCACCAAACGAAATCGGTGAAGATGACCTCTTCCCATTCCCAATCAAAATGTGTATTTCTATACACAGTGAACACTTGGTAAGAAATATTTCTTCTTTTGTAAATCACTGGTGGTCAATTTCACAACTTTTTCTGGACAAAACAAAGTGGAGTTCATTTCCCCAATCTTTGACGAGGATGTTGGGGCACATCTCTGAAGATGACCTCTTTCTATTCCTGATCAAAATGTGTACTTCTGTACACCTCTCCAATCGCAAACTGAGGAAGGTAAGAAAAAAGTGTAAAACGCAGTATTCTACTGTAAACATTTGTTAAGAAGTATTTCTTCTTTTGTAAACCACTGGTGGTCAATTGCAGAATCTTTTCTCGTCAAAACAAAGTGGTGTTCTAGCTAGACAAAAATAGGGCCCATCTCTGAAAATGTCTTCATTCCATTCTACATAAAAACTTGTCTTTTTGTACACCTCTCTAATTACAAACTGAAGAAGGTAAGAAAAAATGGCAAAACACTATATTCTACTGTAAATATTTCGCATGGTAAGAAGTCTTTCTTCTTTTGTAAACCACTGGCGGATAATTGCACAACCTTTTCCAGACAAAACTAAGAGGAGTTCTAAAGTTTTCCAACTAGACAAACTTAGGGCCCATATCTGAAAATGACTTCATTCCATTCTACATAAAAACTTGTTTTTTGTACACCTTTCTAATTACAAACTGAAGAAGGTAAGAAAAAATGGAAAAACACTGTATTTTACAGTAAACACTTCGCATGGTAAAAAGCCTTTCCTCTTTTATAAACGACAGAAGATAACTTTATTCAAGTATACATCAAAAAGTGTCTGTGTCTCTGTACACCTTTCTAATCTTTGACAAGGGTGTTGCAGTGAGAGGAATTATAAAATGGGGAAGGTAAGAAAAAAGTCCAAAACACAGGAATCTACGGTAAATTCTTTGCAGGGTAAAAAGTATTTCTTCTTTCGTAAACCACTGATGGATAGACTTCTGTAATCAGACAAACTTGGGACTCATTATTAAAGATGATCTTATTCTGTTGCATCTCAAAATATGTGTACACCTTTCCAATCTTTGATTGAGTGTTGTAATGATCATAAATTAAAGGAGGGAAGAGAAAAAACCAAAACACCGAATTCTGGGGTAAGCTCCTCGCATCGACCTTCTCTGGTCTACATTCTCCAACAACTACAACAGAATTGCAGAAATTGTCCAAAATATAATGTGTCACAAAAATTTTGACAAACAACTTCATTCATTACTGACTACTGTAAGTAAATAAATCAGAATGTAAGTATAAAGTTAAACATTATATAATCCATATTCTAATGAAAAATACATATACCATAAAAGTCGGTTACATACTTGGGCAACTTTATTATTAAAATTAATTAGCATGATAATTTTCTAATTAAATTTAAATCCTCGAAACGCGTTACCGATCCACAGGTACAAAATTATACCGTCAAGAACAAACAATTAGCGCGCTAAGCATAAACAAAGCTTTCAGATTTCCCTTTGGAGACCGTAAATCCTCCCTAGTCGGTTTAATTATGGGAGTTTAAAATTTTCGTAGGCAAATTTGTACCGCGCCATAAATAAAACGTTGGAAGTGCATAATCGTAATATAAACACACTTAATTACCTTCATAAATATTTAAGGTGTTCGGGATTCCATCAACGACAATTTATGTAGTCATTATTATCATAAATTGTGGCACACATGCTTAGATGCAAGCCATTATGTTACTAACATAGTTCGCCCTACTATCAAGTGGGGACATATTTTAGATAGTTTTCGAGATAAAAATTTCCCTTATAAAACTTCTTTTACGTTATAATTTCACATTTTTAACAATATTTGACGCATGAAAAGATAACAATATAAATCCGGGTTTATGATCCAGCACAAGTGTTTCATTGAGTGGTTGACACAAAGGATGAACGAGATTTAGGGGTCTCTTAGAAGTCTCGTCGAAATTACGTCGAGCACTTTAATTATCATAACAATTCAAGTGGAATAGCTAACCATATTCGGTCTGATTTCCCCCCTCGTCGACATCTACGTGTCGTTACTTATAATTGCCGTTTGATTTCACAAAAGGATTTAGTTTCGAGGAGGGCTCGCGTAATTTTATGCGGGAAGTTCAAAAATTCAGGAAATCCGTTTAGGAAGTTGACTCGCTATCAAGCTAAAAGGATTAATTTATTCGTTGGCAAAGCAAAAAAAAAAAAATTAAGCAAATTAATTATATTTTGCACCCCGACAAAATTAAGTAGTTGTTGAAGTAACAGGGCAAAAAATTGTGAGAACATGGGGTGCATGTAATTTAGATAACTTGTTTTAAAACTTCGCTTAAGCCCATTTGGTTTTCAACGAACATGAACTTACGCAACTAATTTAATAATTAATACGAAAGTTATATGAAATTCTAAAAGTTTGACTTGGCCGGCTTCCATAACAATTTCAATTAAGATAATCATAACATTTCCATATATTGTTACGGGTGGAAATACTTTCGGTAAACGAGTTGTGATTTGACTTAATAATGAGAAACACCAACAGTATTGAAAGACTGGCATGTCTTTTACATGGTGTAATTCTCATCATTTCATAGTCAGATGTAATTTTTTTATTTACACAATAGCTTCAAGAGTCAAAAATTATATGCAGTTGTTCGATAAGTTAAATTTTCAAGAAAATCTCTAAAATTGAAGGATTGTGATTAAGTGATATACAGAAACTAGAATATCGGCCATATAATTAAAAATATATCCAATGTATTCTGGAAGTGAGGAATAGGATGAAGTTCTTTGATTTCTATAAGTTAATGTCCGAAGGAAACAAGTGAAGATATTCAGCTTCAAATATAATTTGAACATAAATTAGCAGAAATACATCTTCTTTGATGGTTTTCATCAGCTGAATTATGAAATCTACAATCGATGATATTGTCGAGGATTGAAAGATCTGCTTTTGCCTTTGCTGCAATGTGGTGAAGATAGTGGGGATAATGAATGTGGTGAAAATAGTTCGACAATATCAACAAAGACAAAACATTGCAACATCTTTCAAAAGAATTGGTTCATTAGAGATGATGGAGATGATGGGGATGTTGGAGGTGATGAAGATGATGAAGATGATGGAGATGATGTAAATGATAGAGATGGTGCAGATAAAGGAGATGACGGAGATAATGGAGATGATGGACTTTATGTAGATGATATACATGATATAAATAATATACATGATATAAATGATTTAGATTATATAGATTATAGAAGTATGTATAGATGTATAGATGTATAGATGTATAGATGTATAGATGTATAGATGTATAGATGTATAGATGTATAGATGTATAGATGTATAGATGTATAGATGTATAGATGTATAGATGTATAGATGTATAGATGTATAGATGTATAGATGTATAGATGTATAGATGTATAGATGTATAGATGTATAGATGTATAGATGTATAGATGTATAGATGTATAGATGTATAGATGTATAGATGTATAGATGTATAGATGTATAGATGTATAGATGTATAGATGTATAGATGTATAGATGTATAGATGTATAGATGTATAGATCTATAGATGTATAGATGTATAGATGTATAGATGTATAGACGTATAGATGTATAGATGTATAGACGTATAGATGTATAGATGTATAGACGTATAGATATATAGATGTATATTATAAATATAAGTATAATTGTTTAAATGATTGGGGAAGTCATAGGAAAAACTTTCATAATTGAAATTTGAAAGTTTTTTGAAAATTTAATAAAAATATGTACATTCAGCCTTATTTTGTATTTAATAACCACAATCTTAAGTGAAACATTTTGTGTTATCAAACTTCCACTGTATCTTCAATGGTTTATAAATTACTATTTCATTTGGTTTATAACTTTTAATTTGAAAATTCATATTCTCTATTAAAACTGGTCAAGAAATTGTCGTGGAATCTTGTGTTGTAAACAGAAATAGGATTGTACATTTTTCAAATATTAAACATACTTTTATTCGGTTAAAAACCATTTTTTTCTTTTCCTTTCAATTCAATTCAGGTTTGCAGCAAAGAACCATTTCATGTGCTATCTAGAATGGAACGTAAGTTTTATGCATGAGACTCTCTCTGTTAAATAATTTTTCACTGAAATGTCATGCGATAGAACATTATTTTTGTTTAATTTTAAAGCGTTGTTTGTTACAATCGTAATTAGTTGTATAGTAATAAATTAGCAAATAATTAAGAGATGAAAATTAAATAACGCTTAAACATAATTATACAAATTTGCATATAAATGATTATTTCACGTTTTGGTCCATCTAAATTTATTCATCGAATAATGCAGGTCATTACAATTTGCACTGAAAATCATGATTAATTCAATCAGTAATTGGCATACAAAATATAAATTAAAAGTCAAATATTTATAAAATAAGTGTTGATAATTCCAACTTCGACATTCGAATTTTTCGCCTTGCACACAATCCGAAAACTCCAATTATTAAAGTCATTGTAGTTTTTAATTATTAATTAAAAACGACAAAGCCACCCAGAGGAAACCGGGAGATACTTATTAAGTAGACATCTGCAATATCACCGCTGCAACGCCGGAAGCGAATTTGAAAGAATAAAAGGCGAATTGTTTCGTTATTTAGAGGCAAAAATCACTGATTGCATCTGGTCCCATTGTTCGAGGGAGAAGCCACTCCAAACCGCCGTACCATTACATCTTAGTTAAAGGTTGTTTTTCGCGTGGCAAGACAATGCCACTCGTCGTTTCGTCGAGAGAAAGGAGAAAAAACGGGACACGTAAAGTTGTGTGTAGTCTTGGGGCCCCCCCAACGTTGAACTGCACAAGTATGAAGTGTCAATTGTGCCCCAGAGTGCAGCAAAACTCTCCGTTTGTCCCATTACAATGGCCGACCCGCCGAGCAATAATGTAGTATCCTGCACGTAGGATCTCGCTACAAAAACACTTCCGACTAATTGTTGTTTAAATTGGAATTAACGCGATACACAAGGTGCTCAGTTTTGCAGGTTAAATTGCGACGGGTTTCGGAGCCGGCTAATGGACCGTGCCAAGTTTAGCGCTTGCATAAAATGTCGGACAATTTCCTACAAGCGAAGAATTTTGTTACAATGTAAAATATGTATTTTTATTTGAAATTTTTACTGCGTTACTACGTTTTCCTGTCAAAAATGTTAAAATACGCCTTTTATTTAAAACTCTAGATGATAACTTCCAAAATTACAAACTAATGAATATATTTAATTTTTTAATATTATTTTTTAAAGTTTATAAATTCAATCAATAATTTATTTATTTAATTTAATTCATTATTTACTAATACTACTACTAATACTATAAATTTTAATTTTTTAAAGCATTATTCCACATATTTTAATTTTTAATTAATTTAATCGATTACAGTTAATTTTAAATTGGTTATTTTTTATTTTTTAAGCGTAATGTAAACTTTTATGGATGTACATTATAAATATATTTTTTTAATATTATGCATAAATTTTAAAATTTTATAAAATTAATTTAATGATTTAAAATTTTTTAATCTAACCTAATTTTGATTTTTTTAAAGTTAATTTCTTTAAAATATATAAATTTATCTTTTAGTTTTAACTTTTAAGATTAACTTTAAAAAATTACTTTTATTATAGATTTATGTATTTAAATCTCTTTTTTTAGATTTAATTTTTATTAAGGGGTATTTCTAAAATTTTATAAATTTAAATTGTTAATTTTATTTTTTTATTTAATGACATATTTTAATTTTTCAAGATTGTTTTTTTAAATTTTGGTACTTTGAGTATTATAATTTTATATTGAGATTAAATATTTTAAAATTTTTAATCTTATTTTTTAAAGCTTATAAAAAAAATCAATACTCTATTTATTTAATTTCATTGGAAATTTTCAATATTTTAAGATATTTTTTTATTTTATAAATTTAATTTGCTAATTTTATTTTTTTACATATAATTGGAATAATGTCAAGGTTTATAAATGTAGAATAGAAATTTTAATTTTTATTTTATTTAATTAATTATTGATAATTTTTAGTTATTTTTTAAATTTAATCTTTAAACTATTATGGATTTACATCAATAATTTATTTTTTTTATGTAATAAAGAAATTTTAACTTAAAATTCCAATTTTAAAAATTTTATAAATATAAATTAATGATTTATTAATATATTATTAATTTTTTAAAATGTATAAATTTAGCTTTTTAATTTTAAGTTTTAAGGTTAACCTTAAAAAATCATAAATTTAAATTGATAATTTTGGTTTATATTATATTTAATTAATTTAATTTTTAAAGTTTAATTTTTAAATTTTATTAATTTAAATTATGTTTTTAAATATTTTCAGATTTTTAATCTTATTTTTTAAAGCTTATAAGTAATCAATAATTTATTTATTTAATTTCATTAGTTATTTTCATTTTTTCAAGTTATTTTTTTATTTTATAATTTTAAATTAAAAATGTAAATATTTAATTTTAAATTTTAAGGTTAACCTTAAAAAATCATACATTTAAATTGACAATTTTGGTTTATTAAATTTAATTATTTTAATTTTTCAAGCTTAATTTTTAAATTTTATAAATAAAATAATTTTACTTTTCTTAAATCGTTTTATATCTATTTTTTAGATTTAACTTGTTAGTTTAATTTTTACTAAGGTTTGTTTCGAAAATTTTGTAATAATTTTAATTTTTATTTAATTTAATTATTTAGTTTTATAAGCTTAAAATTTTATAAATTTAAATAAATAATTTTGCTTTTTTCATCCAATTAGTTATTTCTTAACCTTAACTTTTTTAAATTTATTCAATTGAAATTACACTTTTTTACATTTAATTTGTTAATTACAATTTTTATGTTATCTTTATAAATTTAAATTGATAGTTTTAATAATATAGATTATAATTAAATTACTAATTTTATATTTTTTACATTTACTTTTTCAAGCTTATAATATTAAAATCCAATTAAAGTAATAATTTTTAATGAATTTATTTAATTGGTCACTTATTTCTTTAAGCTTAATTTTGAAATTTTATACTTAATCGGTTAATTTTAATTTTTAAGCTTATTAAATAATAATATTTTATTTTTGTTTTAATTTAATTAGTTATTTTTAATTTTTAGGACTATTTTTTGAATTTTATGGATTTAAATTACTAATTCTATTTTTTTACATTTAATTTGTTAATCTCAATTTTTTGTGATATATAAATTTAAATTTATAATTTTATTATTATTTATTTTAATTAACTAGTAGATTTTGAATTTAGTTTTTAATATTCTATAAACTTTTATTTAATTTAATTGTAGTATATTTACATTTAAATGTTCAATTAATTATATTTATTTCATTATTTTATGCTCAGTTTTGATCTTTCAATGTATTCAGAAAAGTATTGTATGTATGATCAAAAAGCCATAAAATTATTTAATTCTATACTTATTATGTACATGCCTCACAGAAGAGTATATGTTCAATTCAATGAAATGTGAATCAACTGCATTTAACATCGGATCCTCGAATCCAACATGGCAAACAAACAGTACAACCTGTCCAGTTAAATGTAAATATAAAGTCCAACATGTAAATAGTGAAGATAAAGTATAATCCACTTCCTGTTTTCCACAATTAATCTTCCAGCGTACAACGCTCGAGGCAGAGTCCCATGTAACGCAATAATTATATCCTAAACACGGGTTTCATTAGATAATTTAGGCGTGCGGAACTGGAGATTCGACCTGTTTTTGCGGACAACCGCGTATAAAACATGTTTGTCACTTCGTTGACCCTTCACTAATTAGTTTCGAAACTGAAAGCGAGCTTTCGGTTTCGGACTGGATGGTATGTAAATAATAGAGGGCTTTGTGTTTGGCCAAGCACTTCGCCT
The DNA here is from genome assembly GCF_024364675.1 of Aethina tumida. NCBI lineage: Eukaryota > Metazoa > Arthropoda > Insecta > Coleoptera > Nitidulidae > Aethina > Aethina tumida. The sequence goes on along the minus strand of NC_065437.1, from coordinate 11,313,253 downwards.
TTTGTTTGCCAAAAATTTGATTGGAGTTTTTCAACAGTCGTTAAAAATTAAACAGCAAAAAGGTCGCTGTTTCGCATAAATCATTCGTTGGTGACATAATAAAAGGCAAGTATGGGAAAGGTGGAAGTAGAAACGTATAATGGTCGGTGCCCAATAGTAAAACGTAGGCGCTGTAAAGAAACGTTGTAGCTTAGAATAAAAATAATAAAAAAAGACGAATTCAATAACGTCTTCATTACTATCATAAAAAAGCTGTAAAACTTGGCCCAGGGATAAAAAACATTTTATACACAATTGGCAACACAGACTGAATCGTGCTATCGTTACTAAAGTCGTTTGAAACCATTGTAGTGTGTGACAATGTTGAAAAATGAAAAAACCCTTTTGTGAGAATATTTTTATTATTCGCAAAATAAAATCGTATTGCTTTATTGTCGACACAACGATTAGTGAATCGGTTTGTAATCCCATTATGGGACATCAATGACTGCCGATATAATCTAATTAAAAGCTATAATAGGGAACGTAAATCGTTCTCATTTGCTTAATTATTTTCGACTATTTAAGCAAAACGTAATCGAAATTACGCCATCACTAAACAACTAGATCACACATAAACCAGAATAATTACCTCACAAAAATAACCACCTATAAATTATTTAATCCAACATCCCCCCTAAACGAAAGTAATACCGAATCGCATCAATTTTTAAACATACCAAACAGACTTACTCCCTGTCGGAAGTTCGGCTATCCCCCGCGACGCCTGTGTGTATGTGTGTGTGTGGAGGATTCGGTGGAATTTTACGACGCAGACGGTTCTCTTTCGGCGTATGTTGGCCGTGCTGTGCCGCGTGTAAAGTTCGCACTCGTATATCGCTACGTTTTGGTTTTCCACTTCCCTAGGTGGGAGCCGCCACCGTAAACTAATGCGGGATCGTAAAGCCTAGGGCTTTTCCATGGCAGGACGTGTATTTTAAGTATTTAATTTGTCGATACATCTTTTCCACAATGTAGCGAAGCTTATAATTAATTGTGTGTTAATTAAATTGTTAATTAAATTGGAATATAAAAGTGAAGAAATGTTATAAATTTTGAAATAAGTTAATAGTAAATAAAAAAAGAAGTAAAGTTTTGTAAACATTTAATAACTTAGATTAATAAATTAATGAACTAATAAAATGTCAGAAATGAACGAAACTTTCATCTCAAAAGTTTTTTATTAAAGTTTATAGAACTGACATTTACAATTTCAATTTCAGTTTTATAATTAAATTTATTATAATATTTACTAACGTCCTTTTAATAATTTTGCAGCAATAAATCTTCCAATATCCTAAGTTTTTTTTGATAATTTATTCAATTACAAATATTTCAAGTCTTAGCAAATCATGACAACTTTCAGAAGTTGTTAAATCATCAATTTGTCTTTTTACTTTAAAGTGATGTCTAAAATAAATGGTTAACCCAATAGGCACCATTAAAATGTTAATAAAAATTGAGTAAATTATGCACCCAATAGTATCTAATTCGTTTTGATTAGAAGAAAAATAATTGAGTTACAGCTGCAAAAAGATTTAGTTAGTTTCGACATTTTACGATTTTTTTTAAACAATAAGTAATTTCAATACCTCAAGTTCTTCAATTTTAATTGATAGCTTATTGAATTACAAACATTTAACTTAACTTATTTAATAGACCAAGATCGAATAAAAGATATAAATATTGTGAAGAGACAAAGAGGAGGATAAGTTACTAGTTTATCATTCATATGAGAATAACAATTCTTGAAATATTTAATTACTTTCTCCACTTTTCATTTTTAATTGATAGATTATTCAATTACAGACATTTCATCCCTTAGCAGATCATGATCGGTTAAAAATTTAAAATATTGTGATTAAAGAACAAGAAGTCAATAGAAAATTAAGTAAATTATATATCCGATGCTGACTAATTAGTTTTGATAAGAAAAAAAAAATAATTGACTTGTATCTGTAAAAACTTAATCCGTTTTATTAATTTTTTTCAACAATAAAAAATTCCATTATGTCAAATTTTTCATTTTTAATTGATAATTTATTTAATTACAAATATTTCAAGCCTTAGAAGACTAACATCGAATAGAAGATAAAAATATTGTGAAGGAAGAAGGAAACGGATAAGTTGCTAAATCATTATCATTCAAGTGACATCCAAAATAAACGGCCAATTAGTGTCAATTAGAAGAGAACTAGTAGAGTAAGAGATGTAGAGTAGAAGTTCAAATTTCAAGCAATTTTTGACATTTTTAGTTACTTTCGCCACTTTAGTAACTTCTTTCAACAACAATTCCAATATCTCAAGTTTTTCATTTTTAATTGATAGATTATTCAATTACAGACATTTCAAGCCTTAGCACTCCATGATCCGTTAAAAAAATTAAAATGTTGTGATTAAAGAACAAGAGGTTAATAGAAAATTAAGTAAATTATACATTCAATGCTGATTAATTACTTTCTATCAGTATAAAAATAATTGAGATGTATCTGTATAAAGTTCAGTTACATTCACAATTTTATTATTATTATTTTTTTGTTTTAAGTATAAATAAATCAAATATCCCAAATTTTTCATTTTTAATTGATAGCTTATTCAATTACAAACATTTCAAGTCTCGGCAGACTAAAATCTGTTAAAATATGAAAATGTTTTGATGAAAGAACAAAGAGACAGTGTACAAATTGTTAAATTATCTGTTTGTCATTTTACATTATGTGACGCCCAGAATAAACAATTAGCTCAATCAGAATCACTAACATACCATTTAAAAATTGAATAAATTTTGTAATTCATTTTGATAAAAAAAAATAATTAAATTATACCTGTAGTAAATTCAGATTTATGGCAAATTTTGATATTTATCAGTTACGTATGTGATAAAAATGGAAACTGCTATATATTTATTTGATCAAATAAAGAAAGTCAACTTGAAGCATTAAAATTTATCATTGAATATTTTCATATAAAAATCCATCAATAGTTCATAATCATTTACTCATTCCGGAAGCTTTGAAAACTTCATTCTATTTCATTCGTTACTGGAATCTTCTTCCTTGTTCAAAGCTTTGACCATTTAGATGTTCTGAGAGGAAAACCAAATGACTGAAAGGACAATTAATTTTTATTGTCTTGTTACAATCTATGAATATACCTCAGAATGAATGACATTTAAATTGTAAAACTTTGTAAAACGACTTCAAGTGTGAAGAATTCATTTTTTACCAACAACCAATATTAAAATTGTTTAAATATTGTAATTATAGTATTTATTATGACAAAAAAAATCTATAATATATATAATTTAAAGTAGAATAAACAATAATTCCTTAAATTGTTTATAAGAAAGAATGTTTTCTTTATCATAATAATTATGGAGTAGCAAAAATGGCGGATGCGCCATAAAATAAAAAATAAATTATTAAAAAATCCATAATATTGTCACATATGGATAATAAGGCATTCCCGAATGTTTATTGATTATAGTAACATTATATTTGACGCTAGTTCTGTATGTACTACATGCTGAATAAGGTAATCATATTTTGGTATACATTAGTGTATTCTCTAGTTAAATAAAATGTAAAAGATAACAGTTGACTAGTTGGGAGACAGGAGGATAGTGCCATACAAGGTGGAGTACAATCATGTAGGGGTTAGTCTCTCTTCATCCTTAGTGTAAGTTAAAATTAAGTATTAATATTGTTTGTTAATAAACTACTTTATGTATATATTTGGATTCTGTGTTTATCTGAGGTACCCTCCAACTCCCATTAATTCAAAAGTGTGACAATATTTATAATATAAGGTAGAATAAATAATAATTTCTTAAATTGTTTACAAGAAAGATTATCAAAATAATTATGGAGTTGCAAAAATGGCGAATGCGCAATAAAATAAAAAAGTTTATGAAAACTCAAATATTTCAGAATAAGCCAGAAAACAATTAAAATTTCCAATTTCCTTTTATAAATATTAAAGTCAAAATTACTTAACAGTTATATTAGAAGTACCCGTCTTTAAAAGCGATCCAAGAAACAATATTTTAAAATAAAGTTATGAAAAGTTTACGTGCCTGGAATGTCCCGATCCAGATCATAAAGACACACATATCTTGTTAAAATTTTCCCCAAGTTCGAGGGATAGGGTTATTGTATTTTCTTGACGGTTGTTCCGCATTTTCCATATGGCTTTATAGTACTAAATAAAAGTCTGATTCATATTTATTAGTTATCTCATTCACTTTATACGTTCTCTTAACATTTTCTGACATAACGGTTTCCTTAGAATATGCAGTATTTAATTTAATCGTTTTATATTGAATTTAAACTCCACAAAACCACGTTTTGCATATCAGTAGAAAAAAATATAGGCACACCACTTCATCACTATTTATCTCTTCTGAACAATTAGATTACACAGTGAAGTTTTAACAGGTCGTTAAATCATTTTTGGTCGGCGCACTTTCGGGTTTTAACGCCGATGCGGACGCTGCGTGCGTCCGTAAGTAGACGTGAGCCATTTATTTTAATATAAATGACCGTCGAGTGCGTTTGTGTGTGAGGGGCGGTGAAAACCCAGTTATTTTATTTTTTTTTTTTTACTTCGGCCAACACAACCGATGTACTACATCGTGCGGGTCATTGTTAGAATCCGGGCTCGTTTTTTATCCGCGTTCAGCTTTCCCATTTGATCCGTCGACGACTCGAATATATTTCCCACTTTATGTGGCGAAAAATTTAACTTTCTTTGTCAACGATTTGTTTCGACGGTGATGATGGAGCGGTAATTGTTCGTGTGTTCGCAAGTATGAAACGATAAGGGGTTTATTGTTGTTTCTTACCTGCGTCTCCGTATTCTATCATATAGAATAACAGGAGGAACAGCAGAAAACTCTTCAAGCAGCAACGAGTAGTTTTCTTCATATCGTCTCCGAAGGTCATTAGACATCTTGGGTTTGTTGCTGACCTCCGCATCCACTTAGTCGCTCATTATACTTCTCCGGCATGGACTCGACGAAATATCTCTTCCATTTGATTACACTATTTGTATGGTCTGGAAAAAAAAGGAAAATAAGCTTTAGTGTTGTTTTATATTCGCGTATCCTTTACAAAAATTAAATATTTGCTTTACTGAACAGACAAAAGCCGGCTCATTTCTAGTTTGGCTATTTCAATTTTATTACGTAATAAATAAATAGGAAAATGCGAAGGTAAGCTGTTACCGTTTTTCCAATAAAGGGGGAAACGTATATTTGCGACGTTTGATATCGACAATATTTAGATCCTAAGCAAGTGCACAGCAAACTAAGCAATTTAAGTTGGGCAAAACTCGTACAGTTCATAAAGCACGTGACGCACACTGGTTAAAAGACTTGGGTGAATCAAAAATGACAAAATTATTATACTATTTAAGTGAATAACGTAAAATTTCATATCAAGTTTTAAACATATATTAGATTATTTCTCAGGAAGTCCAGACACAAGCTAGACCAAGAACTACAATAATCCGGCCGGGCTTATTTTTTAATTAATAATAAGGCTCAACAAATATATTTTTTTATAGTAACACTTTTTATATTTCAATTTTTATACTTATTAATTGGAGAAGTTTTTTACAGTAAATTTCGGTAATTCAAAAACGGACTAGTCCAGACACTTTATTATTTAGATTTCAAAAATAGATACTTTTTAAAGAAACAATTTCTTATTTATATTTTATCAGTAATTGTAGTAATTTTTTAATTATAAATCTGAGGGAATTTTCTTTTACAATAAACTTTGGTAGTCCGGTCACAGACTAGCAATAATCCAGATGCCCTTATTATTTAAACTTCAGAAATATATTTTTCTTGTATTGTAACAGTTTTTTTATTTATATTTCATCAGTAATGTAATAATTTCTCTATTTATAAATTAGAGTGAAATATTTTTAGAATAAATTTCCTTAATTCACCTACAGGTTTACCCGGAAACTTCAATAATCTGAATTTCCTTATTATTTAGGCTTCAAAATTATAATTTTTTTATTGTAACAGTTTTCTATTTATATTTTATCAGTAATTGTAGTAATTTTTTAGTTAAAAATTCGAAGAATATTTTTTACAATAAACTTCGGTAGTCCGGAAACATCAGTAATCCGGATACCCTTATTAGGTTTCAGAAATATATTTTTTTGTATTGTAACAATTTTTTATTTATATTTTATCAGTAATGTACTAATTCCTCTATTTAGTAATTAGAGTGAAATATTGTTTATAAGAAAGAAGGTTTTCTTTATCATAATGGAGTTGCAAAAATGGTGAATGCGCCATAAAATAAAAAGTTCTAAATTTCTCAATTTACTAATTAGAGTGAAATATTATAGTAAACTTCGTTAATCCACCCGCAGGCTAACCTGGAAACAATAATCCGGACTTTCTTATTATTTACGGTTTTAAAATTTTATATTTTTTAATTGTAACAGTTCTTATTTATGTTTTGTATCCGGACGCCCTTAATATTTAGACATTTTTTATTTATTTTTTATTACTTTTTCTACTTATAAAGTAAATAAATATAATATAACTTCGATGGTCCAGACATCAGCTATCCCAGAAATTTCAATAATTTGGACACCCAATTATTTATTCCTCAGAAATATTGTTTATTTATTTTTAATATTATTTTTATATGCCAAAAAAATATTGGCAGGATGTTAGGATTAATATTTATAAATTTTATAGGATATATACTAGTTTTGAACAGTTCCGCCAGAAAATGGAGATTTACATCACCGTGCATTTAAACTAGATTAGGACGGACGCAATTCCGGGCCGAAAGTGAAGTTACGGACAAACTTGGCGTCAGCCGTGGCGGACGAAATAAAGGTGAGGGTGCAAGATGAAGCCGTAAAACCTGCAATTTGCCGGCCGCGTAATTGAGATCGGGGGGGCCGTCGTACACATGTACGACCGCCTCCGGGGCTTCTTAAACTGCACATCCCGACCGTCCGTGTGTATGGGTGACTCTGCAAGTCTGAAAAGTGCGCCAGATCGATACGCCCTGCATTTATTGTCAATCTCATTAGCGACGGAATGGCCGTCTGTACGGCGCAATATGTAGGTACATAATGAAGTTACCGATTTCTTGCTGAATGGGGCATGTGTGGAAAAAGGGGACCGCTTCCCATTTGTAGCACACGTTGGAGAGATATTTATTAAAAGAAAATCTCATTTATGTTGCTATAAGTTTGATAACCGTGTTGTACAATAGAAATCTGGAAAGTTACACATGTAATAATCGATCAAGGCAACGCAGTGATATATTTAAAATAAAGTATTATAAAATAAATTTCTGGCCCAGTACACGTTACTATTACTTAATTAATTAAGAAATATTTCGTCACATTTATTTTTACTTTTATAACTGAAAGATTTCAGACCCACAATATGACATATCAATAAAGAATAAAATTTTGAGTAGTAATATATTAATGTGTATACCAACAATGATACAAATATCACAAAAATAAATGCGGATTGTATATTGATAAAATGCATTAAGTGGAGAATTTTACGTAGAATTAAAAAAAATTATTGGGTTTCGTTTGAAGAAACAAAGTTATTGACATTTCTAACTTTTGTTAATTACACTATGTCTGGAATTTTTTGGAAAAAATTAAATACTTCAACAACAAATAAAGATAGTATAATGATCAAAGTGCATTATATCAAGAATTTTACGTACAATTCAAAAATTAAATTATATTTACAGAATTCCATTTGAAAAAACAAAGTTATCGTCACTTCTAATTTTTGTTAATCACTCCATGTCTAAAATTTTTTGAAACAAATTAAATATCTCAACAATAAATAAAGATACCATAATAATCAAAGTGCATTATGTCAACAATTTTACGTACAATTCAAAAATACAATTATATTTACAGAATTCCATTTGAAAAAACAAAGTTATCGTCACATCTAACTTTTGTTAATCATTCAATATCTGGAAAGGATAATACAATAATTAAAATTATTTAAGTCAAGAAATTTATGTAGAATTCAAAAGTTTAATCATTTGAAGAAACAAATGTATTGTCACTTTTTATTTTGGTTAGTTACTTCATGTGTGAAATATTATAGAATATGATTAAACATCTCAAGGACAAATAGAGATAATATATGACTAAAATGCTTTAGGTCAAGAGATTTACTTGCATTTCAAAATTCAATAATATTTATACAGTTTCCTAAAAAAAACACAAAGTTGTTATGATTTTTGGTCGAACTGAAAATATTATAAGAAGAATTTCAAGTTGATATCTCGGTTAGTCTCTATAAACATAATTTATAACAGAATATCCTTTGGAGTGATTTAATAGTACATGGTTAAGTAATTTGTTATTAAATTATTGGGAAGAATATTTAAATTATTAAATAAATCTTTAGAAAATCAGTTAATCAATGAAAAAACAATTAGGTAAAAATATTTATTTGTCAAAACAATATAAAACGCAAAAATTAAAGTCAATTAATTCACCGTGTTAAACAGTTATTCCTCTATTAAATAAACATGAATTTCTGCAATTGACAATACCATAATGACTTGTTTTTTCGGTAAATTTTTATATTGTTAAAATGTGGAAACATACAGAATTTAATTAGATTTAAATTTAATTGTATGCATAAAATGCTTCTGTTCGTTAAGCTTATACTGTACATGTTATTTTAATTACCCTATTTTTATCATTATAAAACATTGAGTGCTCTAAATTAATATTTAAAAGAGAATATTTTAGTCGATAGTCAGTAAATTCTTCAGGACCAATAAATTTATTTAATAAAACCATTCTATTGGCAATCGATAAATTATCAGGTCTGTAGTCTTTAGAACAATGGAAATAGACAAAGGGAAGTAAATTAATTTGTCTGTTTGTGGAGAAACTCTCCACCATATTTTCCTTAAAACTAATGGCCTTAATATTTTATCGGTGTAGAAAAAAATGCAATAATTTTCGTTGTTGAATGTTTTCGATTACACTTCCCGCTTCGTCCTCTAGGAAAAGTTCGAAGATTAAAATTTAATTGAAGCGTTAAAACACCAAATTGAAACACTTTCGTCAGACACCATAACTAGACGATAAATAGTTTCAAAGTCCCTTAATTAAAATTTGTTTGCCGACGGAATTCTATTATTTCCTCGTTAAATTCTCATTCCCTTTGTAGTTATTTCTAATCCTGGCCAAGTCAACAAAGAAAAAACAAGTAATTAAATTAAATCCTGAATGTCGTCCAATTTATCGGTGCACATTTCACGAATCGCTTTTATGTTTGGCATAATGTAAATGTTTGAAATCCTAAACATGACCGTCGATGAATGTGGTGCAACCGAAAATGCAAACTCTGATTTCCCATTAAACCGGTTACTTAGCTAATTAATTTAAACGTGTACCATAAATAATCAAGTATCAAATTATAAATTAAAAATGAAATTGATTTTTCGTTGTAAATGGAAGCTAAACGCGTTTAAAAGTTATTTCGTGTCGATGTTGGGATTGAGGTTTACTACATTAGGGCTTTGGCTTAGTATCAATAATCGAATCTCTGAACGCATTTGGTGCACCAAATCTGAGTTTTCGATATTATTATTCGAAATACAAATTTGGTTTTGAAGTTTGTAATTTAAAATAAAACAATTAGAAAAGTATATGATTTTAAAATTAATCTGTATTATCTGTATCTGTATTTATTAATTTATTTTTAGTTTCTTCGGAAAAAAATAATTATTAAACTCCATATGTACGTTATACTAACTTTAAAATCAAAATGCTATGTACAGACGTAATTTAATCAAACCTTTGACAAAACTAAAATCATTTAGTTCTGACAGTTTGAGGACTATACATTTTTTTTTTTGAGATTTTGGTCTGTAAATAAAAAATAAATAATAAAGTTCTTCAGTATATATTAGTCAATAAATTAATTAATTGTCTACGTTACACTTATTTTAAAATTTAAACACAAAATTGTTAATTTTCTCCAAACTTTGGAATCCTTAGTGATAGTGATCTCTAAATAAGAGTCTTTATTATATCCATATATCTTCTTCGAGATAAATTAAATAAATTAATTATCTACTTTACACTTATTATAAAAATTATTATCAAAATTTTGACAACACTAAAAATATTTATAGTATGTTGTCTTTGCATTATTATTATTAGTAGTAGTGTACACTTTTAAACAAAATTGAACAATAAAAATTTTCTCAAAATTTTGACACCAAAAACATTTATAGAATGTTGTCGATATTTACACTTTGTATTATTTTTAATAGATTTGAGACAATTAATAATATTAATATTAAATTATTTTGACAATTTATCAACCCTACAATTTTATCTTGATATCATTAAATTTTTGAAATAATGGTCTGTAAATAAAAGTTTATATTATATTTTGCTAATTTATTTGAACTTCTGAAGAAATTAGTTATTAAATTAATTATTTGAGTAACACTTATTTTAAAATTAAAACACAAAATTATACAGAGATAATTTTTTCAAAATTTTGACAACACTAAAAACATTTATAGTACGCAGTCGATATTCATTTGTATTATTTGCATAATAATTATTTTAAAATTAAAATACAAAATTGTATGTCATTTGTATTATTTGCATAATAATTATTTTAAAATTAAAATACAAAATTGTACCGGGATAGTTTTCTCAAAATTTTGACAACACTAAAAACATTTATAATATGCTATCAATATTTACTGATTGCATTATTCTTTTTAGAATTGAAACAATTAATAATATTAATATAAAATTATTTTGACAATTTTACCTGGGAATCCTTCATTCTTTTGAGATAATGGTTTATAAATAGATATCTTATTTCAATATTTCACTAATTTATTTTAGCTTATTCGAGAAAAAAATAATTATTAAATGAATTATCTACTTTACACTTGTTTTTAAAAATTCAGATTGTACGGAGGAAAATTAATCAAAATTTTGATGACACTAAAAACATTTATAATATGCTGTCAACATTTATTCTGTGTATTAGTTTTGGTAGAATGGAGACAGTTAATAATATTAAAATAAAATTATTTTGACAATTTTTCCTTGGAGTCCTTAATTCTTTTGAAATAATGGTCTATAAATAAAAGTCTTTATTATCTCAATATTTCACTAATTTACTTTACCTGTTTTGTGAGAAATTAATTGTTAAATTAAATAACTATCTACTTTGTAATAAACACAAAATTGTACGGAAATAAAATACTCAAAACATTGATAACCCTAAAAACATTTATAGTATGTTGTCAACATTTACTTACTGTATTAGTTTTGCTAGAATGGAGATAGTTAATAATATTAATATAAAATTATTTTGACAATTTATTGACCATACAATTTTATCCTGAAATTCTCAGTCCTTTTGTGATAATGGTCTGTAAATATTATCTCAATATTTCGCTAATTTATTATAGCTTCTTCTAAAGAAATTAATTATTAAATTAATTTTACATAGTAGTATTAATTAAAATTAACACACTGCATTGTACAGAGTTAAATTACTCAAATCTTTGACAACAAAAATTATATTTATAATATCCTATTAATATTTACACATTATTTAGTATAAATAGAATTAAAACAGTTAACAATGATAAAATAAAATTATTTTGAAAATTTATCCTGGAATTCCATTTTTTTTTTTTTTTTTTGAGATACTGATCTTAGTTATCTCACTATGTTTCTAATTCATTTTAAGTACTTTCAGATTTAAACTAATCATCAAATTAATTTTCCGAATTTTGACGGCTTCAAATACTTTTTCAAATTTATTAATTATGGGTTTCTATGATTTATCATATACATTTTTTAAACATTCGCTTTAGTTAATTCGTTTCATTACCATACAGTTTACTCACAAAGTACATAGTGTTAATTGCAGCAAATTTGCAATAGTTGCAAATCACACTGTTTAAACAGCATGAATTTACTTGCATAATGTCATAAATACCACCGTTAAACACATCAACGAATCATGTAGTTTTAACATTATTTTTTTGGTTTTGTGCTCAACGGGATCATTAGAATTAATATTTTCGACGACCCTCAACATAATAAACAAACATGAGAAACATATTCTAATGCACCGGAGTAATTAATTATCAAAATGACAAATTTCTAATCCAACACGCAAAGTACATTTCGCTAATTACTTTTGCACCGCTATCAAAGAAGATCTAACCAAACATGTTAGCACTCTCCATTGTTTGAAGTAGCATAATTCACTAACAAACCAAACTTCGCTGCTATTTCCTGAAATATTGATACGAAAATAGGTGTGTGGAGAAGACGAATTCCATATTTACTACAAAGGGTGCAACTTGCTACAATGTTTACCCTTTTTTAAAAGGCTCCCTCCGACAGTTCCGTATTTTTATTTTGAAAACATTTCCTTGTCTCGCCTTGTTGCTTTGCATCCAATTTCTTAGAAACCGTCCCATTATTTATTCACCTCAACTCTTTATTTCCCGCCGTAAAATTAAAACATTGTTACTTGGCCCAGACATTGTTGCATTATTTCCCACTTCCAAATTGTCCAATTCCAAACATTCAAAATCCGTCTGCCCCCCTCAAAGACGGGGCCTCCTTTTCTTACACACGGATCGTTATAAATCTCCATTCAGTCGCCGTATTTAAATATTTATCGTTCAAGCGCGAATGTGGCAATCCACTCCGTCCCTTTGTTGCATGCGGGAGATGTTTCCTAGGCGGAAAACGGTTCCCCCAACGATCGAGGCGACCAGGTTTACACGAACGAAGAGATTGTAGTCTGCCGTGTACACTTAGCTCAGGCCATTGACCACGAAAGGAAAATGTCCATTATTTTGATTAGATTTTCCTTCGCGGACACGCAATGCAAATGCCATTATGCCCTTATGCCGCCGGTTTTCCTGCGAAATATTAACGGTCGTGTTGATGTTGCATTTTAATTAGTCGATTTCGTGACATGATGTTTCCTTGTAATGTGGCACCTGGGAACAGGTGTTTTATTGCTATTTCGATTGTCTGCGGTGGTAAAAAAGATATGCAAGTTTGTCTGGCACAAATGCATCGATACATCAATCAATTTACCATAATTCTAATTAGTTTTTTAGTTACGATGAAGGAATAAAAATGGCTCAGATGCATAATAAAATTTTAACTAGTGAGTGAACGCAGTTCAGTACATATTTTATACTGAGACTGATTAAAACTTTCTGTCGCATTGCTCAACTTGCAAAAGGCCATTAAAATCTATAATTCATAACCATATGAGTTTATTAATTAATACAACTCCTTCGACTCCAATTTTTTTATTATAACTTCCGACAACAAAAATAGATATTTCTAAAAAAATGAGTATTTAAATATTTGACGATAAAAAATATTCACAAAAATTAAGTTTACGTAATACTAAAGAATGAAATTTAAGTTATCTTGATGTCTACTGAGTACAAATTCTTCAGTAAGATTAAAATGAAATCGATATTTATAAAAATATTGATTAATAAATATTTGGCAACAGAAAATATTCACAAACATGAAGTTTACGTAGAACTAAAATATGAAGTACCTATTTAGAAATCTTGTAGTGTTTATTCAGTACGTATTTTTCAGTACCATTGAAATGAAATAGATATTTCTAAAAATATTAGTAAGTAAATATTTAGCACCACAAAATATTACACAAAAATGAAGTAAAATATATATAATATATAATAAAATATTTACAAAAATTCAGTTTACGTAAAACTAAAGTATAAAACTTAAATTAGTTGGGAATATTACTTAATATTCACTATGAATTATTCATTAAACATTAAAATGAACGAGATATTTCTAAAAATATTAGTTAATAAATATTTGGCGAAGTTTACGTAGAACTAAAATATGAAGTACCTATTTAGAAATCTTGTAGTGTTTATTCAGTACGTATTTTTCAGTACCATTGAAATGAAATAGATATTTCTAAAAATATTAGTAAGTAAATATTTCGCACCACAAAATATTACACAAAAATGAAGTAAAATATATATAATATATAATAAAATATTTACAAAAATTCAGTTTACGTAAAACTAAAGTATAAAACTTAAATTAGTTGGGAATATTACTTAATATTCACTATGAATTATTCATTAAACATTAAAATGAATGAGATATTTCTAAAAATATTAGTTAATAAATATTTGGCGATAGAAATTATTCACAAAAATTAAGTTTACATAAAATGTATGAAATTTAAATTACTTGAAAATGTTCTGATGTTTATTCTCTAAGAATTCTTCACTAATCTTAAATAAAATAGATATTTCTAAAAAAAATAGTTTTTAAATATTGGTGATATTTACAAAAATCAAGTTTAGGTAAAACTGAAAAATGAAATTTAAATTATTTTGAAATCTTTATGTTTTTACTGAGTACGAATTCTTCAGTAAGATTAAAATGAAATCGATATTTATAAAAATATTATTTATTAAATATTTAACAATAGAAAATATTCACAAATATGAAGTTTATGTAGAACTAAAGTATGAAATTTAAAATATTTGGGAATATTCTATTTAATATTCAGTACAAATAATTCAGTAACATTAAAATGAAATAGATATTTCTAAAAATATTAGTTAACAAATATTTGGCAAAATGTATGAAATTTAAATAGTTTTTAAATATTGCCGATAGAGAATACTTACAAAAATGAAGTTTACGTAAAACTAAAAAATGAAATTTATTTTGAAATTTTCTTTTCTTTGCTGTGTACGAATTCTTCAGTAAGATTAAAATGAAATCGATATTTATAAAAATGTTATTTAATAAAATATTTTTAAATATATTATTTTATAAATATTTGACAATAGAAAATATCCTCAAATTATAATTCTTCTTCAAAATGACATAGATATAGATGAATATATTAGTTAATAAATATTTAGAAATACAAAATATCCACTAAAATGAAGTTTACGTAAAACTAATATTAAAAATTTAAATTACTTGGAAATATTCTACTGTTTATTCACTAAGAAATTCTCACTAGCTTTAAAATGAAACAGATATTTCTGCATATAAATATTAATTAATATATGTTTGAGAATAGATCTGATATTTAAATTTCAGACTCGAGAATCTTCGGGTGTTTAGTCAGTAGGAATTCTTTATTAGCATTAAAACTATATAGATATTTAGGAAAATATTAATAAATAAATATTTGGCAAAACAAATTATTCAGAAAAATAACGTATGTAATAACTCTCTCATATTCTTTTATTTAATTAATTTTCTTTACTAGTTTTAGTAGAATTGAGACATTTTAAATATTAATTTTTATAAAAAATCAAATATCCGGAGACAGAGTACTCGCCGTTTGCGATCCGGTAAAAAAAATGACAAGTATAATTTTAAAAATTTAATTATAAAACACCGAAATTAAAAATTAATTTACTCAACACAAAAAATGACAAAATAAACTTTAACGAAATAAAATAAAAATATTGCAATATAGCAGCGCACACTTAAAATAAAAAGGAATCTTTCCCCGAGGATATCCGTGTAATTCATATCCAACAAAATTAGTTTCCATGCTTTAGGTCGCTGTGTGACCTCTAGAACTTGTTTAAATTCAAGTTTTATTTGAAACTGAAACTTCAAAGATACACACAATGGTACATTGTACATTTCGGAGAGTGAGCTTTAAAAAACTTTGCGGCCTCAATCTGTTAATGAACTCCTCCTCCCGGAGCAATCAATTTAAATTATCTTTTACAAAGGACATTCGAAGCAATTTTGTACAATTAATTAACAAATTAAGCCGGATGAATTCTATTGCGGAGGAACTCGAAAACTCTAAACAAGTGATAAATAAATCAAATTTATCTGTGCTGAACCCTTGTTTTCAGAACACCGTAAATTTATGTGGTAGATATTTTCAAATCAAGATCAGTCGTAGTTATAGCGGACATGATAAATAGCTCCACACCCTCCACCCCTTTGAAAGGAAACTATCGTTATCTCGATGCTACTACATCTTTTAGAATTTTTTGTCCAGTTTAGATTATTCTCTAGCACAAATTTAATTGAATTTTACAGACACAAAGACGTTGTACAACTAAAATTAGTTTCCAGCAATGATGAAAATAATAACATTATTAAATGAACATAATTATAAAATTATACATTAATAATTTTTGTTTTAGCTAAATTAATTAGATTTAGACAAATTATGTGAAGTGAATTAGTAGCTAAGCACCCAGAATTCCACATCCAACTAGCTTAACAATTGTTAGGTGCTTCTAAAGGTAATGCCGTGGAATTCATAGTTTCGCAGACAATAGACGTCGTAATATTAAGCAGAAACAAAATGTAATGAAATAGGAACGACGGATGAACGGAAACTCGGTAAGAAAATTTCCAATGGCATCTTGTTCAGTGCTGAACAAGGCATTAATAAGCCACTACATCGCAGCTGACTTAATTTATCAATATCTTAACAAATATAAAAACAATTTCTGCCGACGCAATAATAGAAAATGGAAAAAATAAATGACGATTAAAAATAAATAATGAAGAGTTTCGTGTGTAATGAAAACGGAATTCATTTTGAATGATAAAAATATGTTGACGCAGTTAGGCAAATTAATAAAACGAATATTAAAATTTAAAATTGAGAGAACAGACACAAACACGGACGCAATTTCGCCAAATGACAAAATGAATTCTAATAAGATGGATGACATTTTTACATTTATCACGTGTACACGTATAAATCTGAATTTTCCGGTGTGACGTTTTATTTATTTATAAAAATTATTTATTTTGTACACGTATCGGTCCGGAATATGAACTGGAAATTACTGTAAAAATATACAGGAGCAGCGTCATGTAATAAATATTAGCGTTCACCACCCGAAGGGTTTGTACGAATGGAAAAACAGAATATAGAAACAAAGGAAAATTTAATATCTCCTACGCTCATTATTTCCGTAAAAATAATTTTTTGCTACAGATGTAACAGTAAAGCTTTGTTTACATCAGTTTTGTGTTAATAAAATAATCGTAGCTTTATAATTTCTAAACGACAACTCGACTTTTAAGATGGTGCCATTTGATTTAATGTCGGACCATTTGGTATATTGTTAAAAAAATTTTATTTAATCTAAGACGTTTGGTAATGATATTTAAAGTGAAAATTATATGTAATTTCTATTTAATAACTAAAAGTTTTAATTTTTTAATTTTGTATAAAATACAAGAAATAAACTAATATGACCAAATATATCAATTGTCTAGAGTAGACATATTGTTGCCGGAGACTGATTTCTTTCTCCTCAAGATTTCTGTACAGTTAATGGAAGTTTATTGATGTTTAACAAGCATCCAATCTAGAGTCCTTATTTTTTTAACTTCAAGATTTTTCCTTCTCATCAACTGTGCCTCTAAGTAATTTTACTTTCATTTTTCACTCGAAAAATCAAACTGAAACTGTTTTTAATTACCCCATATATAATTTAACAATTTAACAATTGTCAAGAATTTTTTTTAGATCCTAAACATCCCTTAACAGCTTCAAAATAATATGAATCAACCACCACATCATCATATCATTAATAACTCACATATAAGATGTTATTTACTGAGGACAAAATAAGAACGTTTTAACAATTGTTAAGGATTTTACACAAGATATTGTTATTGTTATTCCATCCTCTGGTTATCTCATCAACACATTTTTTTTTTTTTTAATTGAAAACTTGTTTAGCCGTGTTGGGCACTTTTTGGTAGGGGAAAATCTTATGGGTTCGCGACACCGACATGTTTGTCCTTCTTTTGTTAATAAATTCAGACAAAAGAAAAAAGTTATTGATTTGGCTGGTAACCTCGGTTACTATACCAACAAACTATGTGTCTTCCGGCGTTTCAAGAGGTACCCAGAAACGAAACCTTAAAAATAAAATCCCGGAACTAGAGAGTGAGTTACAGCTCACAGTACATTTAAGAGCATTTTGAAATCAGGTAAAATTTTGTAAATATAGGTTTCGTTAAAGGCCTCCAGCTAAAGCGGAACTGAGTTTGACGCTAATATCTATTACTGTTTTGAAAGTGGAGGGTTCATAGAGGCTGAAAGGAATCTCTATATAGAAATATTCGAAATTTTCAGAATCATTTTTATTTCGGATGCACTTTCAAGGAAAAAATCAGCGCCCAATTCTCTTACAATCTACTCAATTTCGTCGAAAAGTAATGGATTTGATATATGGTAATATCGTGGGGGTAAGTTTAGAAGGTAAATTTCCCAACAATCCCAAAAGATCAGTATTGAAATCAAGTGACCGGTGTACATATTTTGGTTCCAATTACAATCGAAGAAGCAAAAATAAAACATACTTGTTTTTTACACCGCCAACAAAATTGTGTAAACTGAAAATTAGCCATTCCTAACAAATAATAATAGATGTTATTTCAATTGAATTGTATTTATATTTTGTCATGATCTTGTACAACCCGTACATGCATAAAATTGTTGCTCGGAGTGTCAAAAGATGTGAAAACCAGATAGATGTTGATAAATTTAATTCAAACATTATGAAATTTCAAATTTTAGTACTAAAAGCTCTAAGTTTTCACTTCTATCGGCAGTCTCCATAACCACCAACTTTAATTTTTTTTTAAAGTAAATAAGTTTTCCAAGATTCTGTGACTGCAATAGGATTTCATAATTTCTATAATACCTATAACTTTTTAGTTTAAAGATTCCTTTAAAAAAATATATTCTTGGTTGACAAAAACCAACTTCAATCGAGTCATAAAAGGTCCTGCCCATTTGTAGTCATAATTTGTAGGCAAAGCAAAGACACCACAGTGAAGTGATCCCCCAAACAAATACGTTCACATGCTGTGAAACGGGATACGTAATCTTTTTACGTGAAAAGGATTGCGGTAGATTAGGGACGACGAGTCTGGGCAAAAATAATTTTTACGAGCCATGTTCAGTACACCGACGAATTTTAATGAGTGTAAAACTGTTTGTAATTACTGGCGAACATAATGAAACGGGGTGTCCTGCACGGCACATAAAACGGCATAAGCTCCTCTAATCGTTCTCTTAACTAACAGACCGGCAACTTTGGGGACATATTGGAACGGCCCATTACCAACATAATTACGCCGTGCCCAGAGATTTAAATTTCGTATTTCAAACCCAACCGGAATTTATGTTGTAAAAACAACGATACCAACGATTGTTGGTAAGGGAATGGTGAAAATGCAGCGGAGATTCACTCTCAAGGAATACACGCAATCTGGGAGTTCTAATTCAACACGTTTTCTATTTTTGAGCACATTAAAAGAAGTTAATAGGTTGGATGGCGTCCAAGAAAGTTGATAATGACAATCGATAGTTTGGGAAGCGGTTGGATTTCGCACGGGGACTGAATCTCAATATCGCAGCTGAAATGGAAATTACGTCTAAGACATCTAATTTCGCAATTGCTAGACGGCAGTCGAGGCTCTTGGTTTGGTGACCGTAAGACGAATTAATTCGATGTCAATGACGGTAGACGTTTACATTTACAATTGGGACTGAGTTGATTATAATGTGGTCGCTGGCAATAATTATGCATTATGTCCGTCCGAATTGGCAAGTTTGACAAAGTAAATTAATCTGTCTGGTTTAACTTTATAGGTATGCTTAGAGTTACTAGAGAATTCCTGATTTAAATAAAGAGAAAGATAAAAAGTACAAAGGTATCAAGGTTATGAAAAATGGATCCAAGAGATTTACAGGAATAACTAAATATCTCCATAATATATCTATTAAAAGTTACTTTATCATCAAACAACCTCTAAATCTTTGGTAATTTAGTTGAGTTGAAGAAGAGAACTGAACTTGAGGTCCAAATTCAACTTAAAGCAACAGAAAGGACACATCGCTTTCATAATAGGTTTAGAGAAGATGCTGTAAATTATGAAGACTTGGAAACAACGTCAAGTTAACATGAAACATATACCAATGTTAAAAACTCAGATTACATCCATTTGATTTAAAAAAAATGCCTTTAAACATTATTCTAACATGATGGAAGAGGATGAATTCCTTTAATTTCTATAAGTGTACAAGTAAAGTGATTCATCTTCAAATATAATTTGAAACTTAGAAAATTGTTAGAAATATTTACGTTTACTTTGAAGGATATTTTGTAAGCAAAATTAAGAGTTTCCTAATTAAATTAAGTTACAGGAAGATTAGTTAAAATGATTTTTTTTAATAACATAATAAAATGGTGAAGAAGAATATGGAAATAGAGATCGAGATGGATATGGAGGTGGAAATGGAGATAGTGATGAAGATGATGGAGATAGTGGAGATAGTTAAGATGTAAAAGATGGTGGAGATAATGAATATGGTGGAGATGGTTAAGATGGTAGAGATACTGGCGATTGTAGAGATTGTGGAGATGGTTAAGATGGTAGAGATACTGGAGATTGTGGAGATAGTGGAGATAGCGGAAATGGAGATGAAAATATAGACAAAAAGAAATATGAAGTTGGATGTGGAGGTGAAGATGAAGACGGAGATGGAGATGGTGATGGAGATCGATATGGACATGAAGATGAAAGTAGAGATCGAGGTGGATATGGAGGTGAAAGTGGAGATGGATGTAGATAGAGATGGAAATGGAAACGAAGACGGAGATGGGAAAATGAGGTGTTGGAGATGGTTAAGATGGTAGAGATAGTGGAGATAAAGAAGATGATGAAGATGGTTAAGATGATAGAGATACTGGAGATTGTAGAGATGGTGGAGAAGTGGAGATGGTTGAGGTGGTAGAGATACTGGAGATAGTGGAAATAGTCGAGATGGTGGAAATGGAAATGAAGTTGGATGTGGAGATGAAGATGGACATGGAGATGGAGATGGAGAAGGGGATTAAGAGAGAAATGGAGATGGAAAGGGAGATCGAGATGGATATGAAGATGGAAATAGAGATGGAGGTGGATATGGAGGTGAAAGTGGAGATGGATGTAAATGGAGGTGAAAACAGATACGGAGACGGAGATGGGGGATATGGTGATGATGGTGGAGATGTTGAAGATGGTTATCATGGTAGAGATGATGGAGACTGTGGAGATGGTACAGATGATAGAGATGGTGGACATAAAGAAGATGGTGGAAATAAAGAAGATGGTGGAGATAAAGAAAATGGTGGAGATGGTACAGATGGAGGATAAGGTGGAGATGGTTAAAATGGTGGAGATAGCCAAGATGGTGGAAATGGTAGAGATAGTGGAGATGGTCGAGATGAAAATAAAGACAGAAAGGAATATGAAGTTGAATGTAGAGGTGAGGATGGAGATGAAGATAGAGATGGAGATGGAGAAGGAGATGAGGATGAAGATGAAAATGAAGATGGAGTTGATGATGGAGATTGAGTTACAAATACATATACAAATACAGATATAGATATAGTAGGTGTAGATATCGCTGTAGATACATATATGGACACAGACACAGTTACAATACTAATTGTTGGAGATATTTAATTTAATAAAAGTACATTCAATATTTTAATAAATAATTCGATCTATTTTCAGGGCAAGTCCCGAAATTATCGAAGTTCCACAAAATTCCTTACTGCCAAACTATCAGACTGCCGTGTCAGGTAAAATCAAATTAAGAAATATAAATATTTACAGTAAATGCGAGCTATGCTCATAAACCTGAACGGTATTTCATTTCGCAGGAATCCGAAATAAACGTAATATAACCGGCGTCTACCTCTTTATCGGGGCGTTATATGTGATTAAATCGCCTTGTTACTTCGCCAGCGGAAAACTTCGGAAAATAGTTATTTATAGATATATAAAATGTGAGTGGCTGAGTGCATTAACGAAGGGTCGTCCTAAAACGTGTCATCAGAAACGGATAAAAGTTTCCTGTGTGTTTTTTATTACGTACCACGGTCATTTTCTTCACTATGTCAAAGGAAATGTTGTACATTACATGGGAGAATGTGTAGGAACTTAACGTCAAAATTGATGGTTTTTAAAAAGATGCTGACGCCGGATTCCGAAATGAAATTAAGCCAAAGTTTGGCATTTAAGGTGCTGTTTAGCAATTTGACTGAAATGTACCTGCCACTTCCATTGTATATAACTATTCGAAGCTCGTAACCGAGGTATGCAATACTTCGAATATCAAAGGGATGAACTACGAATTTCATGTATCTCTTTGGGTGTTGTCTTTTTTCTTTAATAGAACTGGATGGCGACATTCATAAGAGACACGTTATTAATCCAGCATCTTTTCACTTCAATTATATTCAAATGAGGCCATAAATATTAAAATCTTTGTATATTATTTTTTAATTCATAGTCAATTTGAGTTATAGTAAACAAACAATCAAGTAGAGCTTAATTAATTAACGCAGTTTCCGCAAAATTGACGGAATTTTAAATCTTCAAACAACAGGCAGTTCATCACATGTTAATTACGCCCTACCGCCATTAATAAATGTAATTATTAAATCACAAAATTTAGTTTGTTAATTATTACAGCCCAAGTCTGCATTAGTTCGCCTATTCAATTATGAATGTATATACAAACAGTTATTTCATAAATTTAAATTGCTATACAATATATCATTCATTAATCACTCTAACTGATTTCCGCTAAAACGAATTTATTTTCGATGTTATTTCGTCACAAATTTAATTTTCCATCCTCTGGTGCACGGCAATTTGTTTTGTAACATACGGTTCATCAATTATGCAGGGGGGGGGTACGATTAGCTTTGTTTATTGAAAATTAATTTGCGGGTGTCATGCTTTATCCCCAAAAAAATTAACATTAAACGAACAGTTTAATTGTGGTTTTTAATATTAAAAAACGAAGTCAAATAAATTTATCAGTGCATTGGAGAATTGGCAGTTGCAATTGTTACTACTGTGTAAATTAATTATTAATATCATGCAATTGTTTCATGATAGTTTGACTGGATTTAAGGGTAAGCCCTTCAGGTGATGTTCTAATGTTGATACAATTTAGTGAATTGTCCTTATGTTAGTCCAATATTAATGATATTATCTCACAGTGGATGTAAAAGCAATTGCATTAGATTAGACATTGCCATAACAAGAGATTATCTCGCATCAATTATAATACTGGTTTACAGCCATTTTGTCTTTAACATCTTATGGTTCACTAAAGATGAAAGTTTTTTATGGAAACTTATTCGGAGTTGCACCAACTTTTTTCTATAATTCGGAATCTACTGACCGATTTAACTAAAGAAAGAGTCAAATTAAAAACAAATAAATATTCTATTATACAACTTTTATTCATATAGTTTTGAAATTGGTCCACGAGTTCAAATGCGAATGATTTTAATAACTTTATAAAGTCGATTGTACTGGCAAAAAATGTTGAAAATTCACATATCATGCTGGGATTAATACAAATCACAAAGTTAAGCCCACATTGATTTTTTTACACGTGAGTGACACTTTTACGAAAAAAATTAGCTGCTGAAAATGAAAAGCAAATAACAAAGTTTGAATTTATTAATTTTACAGTGTTAGAACCAAATTTAGCTTTTAGACGACATTTTCGATTTTTCTCCCTTTTATTGAAACAATTGAACATAACTGTATAAATAAAAATTGTAGAATGCTCATTTATTTTTAATTTGATTGATGGTTTATATAAATTCGTCAATTAAATCTCGAGTTATACTCAAAATTGTCGGAGCAACTAAATAATGTGTTCAAATTCTCAATACACTTTTTTGGAAATCTAAATTTAACAAGAAATAAATTGTTGTTTATTTTTATATCTATTAAATGCATCAAATGTAAAATAAATTTAAATATTGAGCGTCTGGAGCTGCAAACATTGAAATATTGGTCAAAATAAAACAATGAAATCTTTTTTAAATCTATTTAATCAAGAAAATTCAAATTATCCTCTTCAAAAGATACGCGGTACACTTTAAATATAATTAAACAAAAACCTAAATTAAAACACAGTTAGAAGTTGAAAGATCAATTAGATTTGCATGATCAACTTGAATATATTAAACTTATGATCAACCCGAATATATTAATATTAAGATTGAAAACCCATCGATCGTTTGGACGAAACTACTTAAAAAATCTCACAACTGAATAAATCAAAGTTGTAAAATCTCAATTATTTTTAATTTGATTAATGGTTTAGTTAAATCGGTCAATTAAATCTCGAGTTATACTCAAAATTATCGGAGCACCTCCAGAAATTGAATAAAATATGTTCAAATTCACAATACACCTTTTTGGAAATAAAAATTTAACAAGAAATAAATTGTTGTTTATTTTTACGTCTATTAAATGCATCATATGTAAAATAAATTTAAATACTGACCGTCTGGAGCTGCAAACATTGAAATATTGGTCAAAAAATACAATGAAATCATTTTTAAACCATTTAATCAAAAAACCTCAAATTATCTTCTTCAAAAGACGTGCGGTGCATTTTAAATATAATTAAATAAAAATCGATATTAAAACACTGTTTGAAGTTGAAAAATCAATTAGATTTGCATGATCAACTTGAAAATATTAAACTTATTATCGACCCGAATATATTAACATTGAAATTATTAAAATTGAAAACCCATCGATCGTTTGGACGAAACAGATTACCTGACAAACGTCCAATCACTTAATTAAATAAAATGCCGAAACTGAATCGACGAATTTACATTTAAGAAAATTCAAGAAAATTACAAACAGTAAATACATATTTATAAAGGGCAGCTTCGAAGAAAATCAGTCGAGTTAAACGAAATTTTATTTCACCCCTCATCTGATTATTCAATTTACAAGGGTCACATTTAAATATGAATGGTTTGATAATTTGTTCCTGATTGCCGTTTGAATCGATAGCGATTGTTAAAAAATACGTTTCGACTCGAAGGAACTCTCGAAACGAGTCAAGTGAAAAAATTATCAATCAAGGTGGAAGTTCGGTATTGACCTGTTCGTTTTCATTATAAATCAATTAAGAAACACAATTTAACAACAACAATGCTCTGCAAGGATGCCTTTCTGTTGTACTCGTTGAATAAATGTGGTCTTAATTATTACATTCGTATTCAGGCGGCGTACTTTATTTAAGGAAGCGGTTTGTGACAATGATACTCCTTAATTGCTCGAGTCTTGTTAGTAGACATAATAATATTCTTTAATAAAGTTTTAATGAAACGAACTAACTCTAAATTTTTTGTTTTAACTAATTGTTTAAAGTAATTAGTTTGTAAACCAATTACCTTTATTACCAATCAGAAATTTCAGTAATTTTAATATTATTTATTAACTACGAACATATAACGTTATCAATAAATTGCTTTATTTTATTTTATTATACATGCATAATTAATTTACATATTTTTATTCACAATTAATTTTGCATATTTAATTACATTTCAATCATCAATACAAAATGACATTTATAAACGAAATCTTTAATTTATACTGATTCCATTTCAATGAGGTAACCCCCCGAGCAAATGAAGTAAATTGATTGGGTGCAAATGGGGTAAATCATCATCGTTATCGTTTAAATTTACCACCAAATCTATACTAATGACCAAAACCATTAAACAATAATCTTTGTATCAAGAATAATATTATATAAATATATCATTTTATTCGATACCACCCCACGCCTGATAAATACGGTTTACGATAACGCAGATTTACGATAATGGAACTTTCGTATGCAATATAAAATAATAAAAATGTATTTTTAATACTGCACTGAAATGAATATGCATGACTTTTACGTACACGCACGTTCGTTGAAAAATTATGCTGGAAAGTAAATCGGCAAATGCGAATTTGCCTATTTTAATAGTTGTTTACTTACGGATTGAACACAAACATTTATCCTATACTTCTTGTATTCCCTACGTATTCGTAACTTCTTCGGCACGAATCTCATTAGTCTTGTTATTTTACATCTGTACGGTCTGCTTTACCTGTATTCGATGAGGCTAAATTATATGCATAACTTTTGATGCATTTGCTCATCTGACGGAATTGAACTGAAAACGTCTTCTGGATTTAGTTCTGTATTACGTTAATTTGTAGCAAAACTTTTCTTTACTTATTTTTAAGGTAAGTATGATGGACAACAATAAATTCAGACAATGTTTAATAGGAAACTTAAATTTCAGACAATTTTCAGTTAATTTCACAATTTTAGAAAATTTTTTTAACAATAAATAATTCCAATATCCCAAGGTTTTCATTTCTAATTAATGGCTTGTCAATTAGAAATACTTCATGACTTAGCAGATAAAAATTTAATAAAAATGAAAATATTGTGACGAAAGAACAAAAAAAAGAGTATATAAATTGCTAAATCATCAGTCATCATTTTATTTAAAGTGACATACTAAATAAAATGCTAACACAATCATAATCAATAATATGTCATTAGAAAAATTAATAAATTATACATACATGTATCCAAAGTACCTTAATCCTTTCAATTAGAACAAAAATATCTGAGTAACAGCCGTAGAAAGTTTAAATTTCTGGCAATATTTAGCATTTTTCAGTTACTTTCACTATTTCAGTAATTTTTTTCAATAATGAATAATAATTTTTCATTTCTAATTAATAGCTTATTCGATTACACACATTTCAATTCTTAGCAGACCAAGACCTGATAAAATATGAAAATGTCGTGATGAAGGAACAAAAAGATGAGAGTGTATAAGTTACTAATCGTCACTTCATCATTTTACTTAAAGTGAACTACTAAATAAATGATTAACCCAATCAGAATCAATAATAAGTCATTAGAAAAATTAATAAATTGTACAACCAAGGTACCTTAATCATTTCTATCAGAAGA
Source organism: Aethina tumida (assembly GCF_024364675.1). Taxonomy (NCBI): domain Eukaryota; kingdom Metazoa; phylum Arthropoda; class Insecta; order Coleoptera; family Nitidulidae; genus Aethina; species Aethina tumida. The sequence continues at coordinate 11,286,264 of NC_065437.1, read as the reverse complement.
AAAATAACTAAGTTACAGCTGTAAAGTTTGAATTTCTGACAATTTTTGACATTTTTCAGTTATTTTCGCTATTTCAGTAATTTTTTCAATAATAAATAAATTCAATATCCCAAGTTTTTCATTTCCAATTAACAGCTTATTCAATTACACATATTTCAAGACTTAGTAGACCAACATCTGATGAAAATGAGAAAAAAGACAGTGTATAAGTTTCTAAATTATCAGTTCAACATTTTATTTACAGTGATATGCTAAATAAAAGGTTAACCCAATCAAAATCAATAATAAATTTGATAAAAATTGAAAATGTCATGATGAATGAGCAAAAAGACAGTGTATAAGGTTGCTAAACGGTAGCTTCATTTTTTTACTTATAGTGAGATACAAAATAAAAGGCAAACCCAATCAGAATCAGTAATAATTTTTTAGAAAAATAAATAAATTATGCATTTAAGGTACCTTAACCTTTTCGATCAGATAATTCGTAAATTACATCTGCAGAAAGTTTAAATTTTGACACAGTCATTTTATCCATTTTAATATTTTTTTTCTACAAAAAATAGTAAAATGGAGTATCTAAAGTTTCTCAGTTAAAATTGATAGTTTATTCATTTAGAAAAATTTCAAGCCTTACGAGATGAAGATTTGAAAAAAATGAAAATGTTGTGATAAAAGAACAAGAAGACAGTGAATAAGTTACTAAATCATCAGTTTGTTATTTTACTTAAACTGACGTCTAGAATAAATGGCTAACCCAATCGGAATTAGTAATACATCATTAAAAAATTGAGTAAACCATGTATCCAATGACATCCTGTTCATTTCGATTAGAAAAAAAATAACCGAATTATAACTGCAGAAAATTTAAATTTCCAACTATTTTCAGATTATTTGGCATTTTTCAGTTATTTTCGCAATTTTAGTAATTTTTTTCAACAATAAATAATTCTAATATCTCATTTTTCGCACTTCAAATTGATAGATGATTCAATTACAACCATTTCAATAACTGAATTTCAGCTGTAGAAATTGTAACATCGTCGAAAATTACAAGAAACTTTCTTCAGCTCTAACTTACTTATTTTTCATGTCTACTTATATATATATATATATATATATATATATATATATATATATATTGTTTTCGAGTTATCTGAAAAGGAATATTATAATAAATATTATAATATTTTAAGTCGAAACTTGTCAAATAATGAGTTCTAAAATTAATTCATCAGTCTTTATTGAATGCCTATACATAAATTATTGATGATAAATATTATTAAAGAAATTCACAATAAATATTACAGAAATTACAATTCTAAATATGAATCAACCTCTGAAAAACAAAAGTCGTGGGGTCATAGGTGACGACAGGCTCTCGTATCGGTTGCAGCACGTACTGCACCTCTCCCTGCACGGGCTCCACATTATCCACCGGATAAACCACCTTCTGAAACAGCCCGTTCGGATGGTAAATATAGTAAACCCCACCGTCCCCGTTCAAATCGTCCGTCTCGGTCGCCTCGGTCAGTTTTTCGGGCACGGGTCGACCATTGTTTAGCGGGAAATTAATCTGCTCCCATTGCGGTTCCGCTGTGAATCCGTCCAGATCGGGAACTTCGGTCGCATCGTCCGGCCCCTCCGTAAGTTCCTCGACTTCGCCATTAATTTTTTGCGTCGTTCCTGCAAACGAACCAAAACGATTATCTCTCTGTGTGCACGCAAATTGTTGTCGAGTCGATATCTGTTTCAGTCCGATGAGTGTAAAGTACGTAAAATCTCATTATACTCGACTCACAATGAGAAGAATTAACTAACACATTTCCATTCCCAACGTCGATTCACTCCAAGTGTGATCAATCCAGTCCTGTTCTGACAAAGAACCATTGAAGTCATATTTAAATACGTACAATGTAAATTGGAATGAGCGTAATTTCCATGATTTACTGCCGTTAATCTAATAGTAAATGGTATTAATTCCAGTTGAAACGAAGACTCAAATAAAATGAACAGAATCGCCCTTTCGTTCACCTATTCCGTTTTCTCGTGGCCATAATTCCTCCAATTCGTATTCAACGTTTGAAGAAAGACTGCAACTACATCGTGGAAATGTTGTAATATTATTAATTCATTTTTCCCCTCCGACAAGTTTCGTATTATATCTCTATAATGGTATCGTTATAAATGGCGATGTAGTGCGTAATGTCTAACGCATAAATATTTATGGTGAGAATTAGAAGTATTATAAAAATGAAATATTATACTCTTCTCAACATTATAAAACTCAGGAACGGAACACGATAATAAAAATTATAAACTAACTTTATATTACATGCTACACTGCCTTTTAAAGTGGATAATCTGAATTTCATATATTAAATAGTGATAAAAATATTTTCAATATGTTTCATTTTGACCAGTAATATTGTATAAATTTTTACAGCTTTAACCGGTCAGTATTTTAAATTTATTTTAGTTTTTATATATTTAATATACATTTAAAAATACCATAACATTTTATTTGTTATGAAATTTTATTTCCCAAAAACGCATTTTGTGGACTTGAACACATTTTATTCGATGTATTTTTAATTTATCCATTGTTTAACACTGTAAAATATTTCAAAAAAGGCTTTCTTCTGGATATTGTGCCGTCATAATTGTAATTTTGAAACTTGGCAAGGTCTAATAAGTCACCCTTGGAGTCATTATTGGCAAACTGGTAACAAATTCTTCATCCAGGCTTCGACTAGACGTTGGAATGACTGTAAGCCTATCATTACAGAAGAAGGTTGCATAAAATTGGTCTTAGAGCTACCCCCTGTTAAGCAGGGAACATTGGGTTACATACAGAGCATGGACCAACAAATAAAACTAGATATACGTATGGGACTGTCATCAAGAACAAATTTATACTCGTAACCCCAACATCAAAATTTGGAGGATATTGTAATGTAATTAGCCATGGATTAAGAATTTTCAGTAAATTTGAACATGTCAATGAGGGTGGAAACAGTTCGTAGAGCAAGGTGAGCCAAGCACTGATAAAATTTAATGGTTAATATTTAGTTTTTCTTGAATTGAATTAATTTAATTAATTTTTATTAATTTCCTAAGAAATTTGATGATATTAGTTTTTTACTGGTTTAAAAATAATAGATACTACACAGTTTATTAAAACTTATTTTGATAATATATTTATGGGAATCGTGGAGCAAGGTGGGCCAAGTACCGATAAAATTTAATGGTTAATATTCAGCTTTTCTTGACTTTAATTTATTTAATTAATTTATATTAATTTCATGAGAAATTTGGTTATATTAGTTTTATTACTGGTTTAAAAGTTCTTGTTGATTCAATTATATTTAATTCATGCAAGATACTACACAGTTTATTACTATTATACATATTTTGATAATAAATTTATGGAATGGTGGAAACAGCTCGTAGGACAAGGTGGGACTGATAAAATTTAATGGTTAGTATTCATTTTCTCTTGATTTTAATTAAATTAATTAATTTTTATTAATTTCCTAAGAAATTTGGTGATATTAGTTTATTACTGGTTAAAAAGTTCCTGTTGATTCAATTATATTTAAATCATACAGGATACTACACAATATATTAAAACTTATTTTGATAATAAATTTGTGGGAATTAGTATTCTGATTTTTGAAATTAAATGATCAACTCAAAAGACGTGCAGTGTATTTTATACTCCTAGCTTTTACTTACCTAAATTATTCTCTTGCACTTGTAATTTCTCACTTAACACTTCCTGCCTTCTGGATGGCTGATAATGAACATTAGCATAACCAGAATTAATAGACGGCCAAGATGTTTCAGCTGAAACGACCGCCAAGGTCAGCACGAGACAGATTAAAAACTTCATTGCTGTAATATTGCCGTACACTAATTGAACCATTATTAATTTTTTCTTTATATATTTTAACAGTTTCCTTAATCGTACCAACTCAAGGTACGATGTAACATTGACCCAGTAGTTGCGAAACGTCGGATGAATGAATAAAGAATAGTGTGAGGTGAATTAATTAAATCCATTTTATTAATAAGACGTACTCAATTGAACCGAAAGAGAATTAAAGTAAAACACAAAGAAGCTTGAAATTTCTTTCGTAAGATTTGCGTCCCAATTTTATTTCGTCGTTTTCTAAAAATATCAACTCCGGCTTTATTAAAACCGTTCATATTGTGTTCCACCGTAATTTTTCGACGGCTACTTTCGTCAAAAACGTAATAAAATTTTAATAAATAACGAACGATCATTTAATATTAAACATTGTTCATGGAAACAAGGAAAATTGCTGGGGAAAAATTAAATCTCGTAGGACAGCAGTTTTTCCATCTACTAATTTAATCCGGAAGTGCAGTTTAATCGAGAAAATACAGACTTCGACGAATTAATATGGCATTAAAAAGTCGGTGGCGAATGGTACTTGATAAGCAATTAGGAAAGTGCAGTGCATGTACCGGGCAAAGCTGAAGTGCATTAATTGCGTCCTCCAAACCTTGCACGGCACTAATCTTGTTTCATATGTTTCGAACACGTAAATTCCGACAGGGAGATTTACAAAAACACACGCCGCTAAAAATGCCAGTCCAGAAGGACTCTAAAAAATTGCTTTTAACGTTGCATTGTTCGAATCAATGAGCCCAAATAAATAATGCATTTTTCTCGTTGTTCCAGCACTCGGTTATTAACAAACCGAGGCCGGAACAGAAACGGCGACCGGAAGTTAAGTGGCCCGTATTTCAGCGTCGTGGCCCCCGCGGTGTTCGAATGCGAAATGAATAAGGGAACGGAGAGCTACCTGTGTTGCGTTCGACGGGTGAGGATGTACCGATGGGCCCCGGGAGACGGGCCCCCGCCCGTAGTACGTCCCCGAGGAAATCAAAGATTCGGGCGTAAACGGAGAAGCCGCGCTCCGGCAGAAATTTAGCGGGTCTGGTGCCCGATCATCGTTGTAATTCCAGTTCGGTCACTTATCGGACGCCGATGGGACCGTTTCGGTCGGGACTCACCTGAAAATCCAACGTAATGGTTAGTGGATGTGAATTATTGTGGACATGGGTATAATGTTTACAGGCTAGGAACAACTAAAGCAGAATGTATTTGAGAAAATGTTCAATAATTCAAAGGTTACAAAGAGCAGAATTCAACATTTGTTGTACAATAAGATTTATTATTTCTGTAAGACACATATTTTAATAAAAATGTTCTTCCTAGGCTATTATAATTATGTATTATCCAATTTAGTTGTGTGCATTTAAAAGATGAACAGTACCAGTTAAATCATAAAAATTAATTCATAATTTGTTCCTTTCTAGGCTCTCATAATTGGAAATTATCCTTTATTAATTTTACTATTATCAGAAAAAGATTGCTAATTACAAATTACTCCAGAAAATCGCTTGATTTAATGAGAAAATTCAACTATCTATAAATTAATTAACTTGTTAATGAGACAATTTTTAGTACTAGTATATATAACCTTCAAAATTTTAAAAAAGTAATTTAATTGCTTACATGTAAAACTTTAATCTATTATTTTTTCTATCGAATTAATAAAAAATTAATTGCAATAACTACAACCTCAAATAACATGTAATAACTAAACAGTACCAGTTAACCACCATAAAAGTTAATTCAGGATTTGTTCCTTTCTATCCTTTCATAAGTGTATATTATCCTTTATTAATTTTAATATTATCAGAAAAAGTTTGTTAATTATTTATTACTCCAAAAATTATCTGATTTAATGAGAAAATTCAACTATCTATAAATTAATGAACCTGTTAATGGGACAATTTTTAGTACTAGTGTATATAACCTTCAAAATTATAAAAAAGTAATTTAATTGCTTGTATATAAAACATTAATCTATTATTTTTTCTGTAGTATTAACAAAAAATTAATTATAATAACTACAACCTCAAATAACAGGTAATAACTAAACAGTGCCAGTTAACCACCTTGAAAGATAATTCAGCATTTGTTCCTTTCTATCCTTTCATAAGTGTATATTATCCTTTATTAATTTTACTATTATCAGAAAAAGTTCGTTAATTATTTATTACTCCAAAAATTATCTGATTTAATGAGAAAATTCAACTATCTATAAATTAATTAACTTGTTAATGGGACAATTTTTGGTATTAACGTATAAAATTAAATTATAAAAAGAAATTTAGTTACTTGCATGTCAAAAAAATAATATATTATGTTATCTATAGTATTAATATTAAATTAATTACTATAACTAAATCCTCAAATAACAACTAAACAGTACCAATTAACCACTATAAAAATTAATTCAGTATTTGTTCCTTTCTAGGCTTTCATAACTGGGTATTATCCTTCATTAATTAATAACTTGTTAATGATACAATTATTATTGTATGTAACCTGCAAAATTATAAAAAAATAATTTAGATTCCCGCATGTAAAAGTATTATTTTCTATCGTATTAATAAAAAATTAATTACGATAACTAAGACCTCAAATAACATGTAACAACTAAATAGCATTCATCAACCTCCATAAAAATTAATTCAAGACATGTTCCTCACCGAATTTACTCTAGGCTAGAACGTAATAATTTTGCCAGTTCATCATACGAATCATTAAGTATTTTGCGGTCTTGAGGTCTACATGAAACACAATTTATTAACTTCACCTGTTTGACGATATAATAAATTATGAGGGTGACTATAAACAAGCCCCCAGAAAGCATTAGTTTCCCCTGTCCGCAGCGCCGGATATATATTTTCATTTCCTCGACGGCAATTAATAGAAAAAACTAACAGTTCAGTAACCGGCAATGTGTCTTCATTAAAAGCGCTACATAAAACACAGATATATGTTTAATAGTATATTAAATTAAATACAAATGAACATTACACAGACAACTGACTAAAAACATAAGTGTTGGGGTCGTAGGTGTAGATTGGTTCCCTGATTGGAGCGACATCTTGGTACTTTAGTTGGGCCAGAAATTCCTTGTTCTCGGTGTCGTCCTTCCTCAAGTACTCCACTCTTTGCAACAATCCGCTTGGATGGTAAACGTAGTAAACTCCCTGCTCCTGATTGGCCTGCAACTTCTGGTTCTTCACGTTGCCGTTAACTGAGCTAATTTGCTCAGCTTGTGGTTCAGTGGTCGTCTCAACCTCGGACGTAGTTGTGGAGTTTTGTGGTGGTCCATAGACGGTGTGTGGAGTCTGTTGTCTGGCAGATTTTCTCGTTTGAGTCAGTCTTGAATTGGGGCGGTACTGCGCCTCACCAATTGCAAGAGCAACGAGGAGAACCAAAAGGAAACTTGTATATTTCACTGACATGTTTGCTTTGGACGTGAACACGATACTATCTATTGGAATCGATTTTCTTTTATATAAGGCTCCGTAGTACGTTTTCTTTTGCAACATTGACCTAGTGCAATTAGTATTCGCTAAATGTATTCTGCATAACATAAAAAATATTAAATGTTATTAATTATTAAATAACACACCAGTTGTGCCTTGAATAATTAATTAAAAATTGTGGCAAAATGCATTTTCTTCTTCTAATAATATTCCAAGACACTTTACTGCACAATTTAACATAATATTAGTCTGAATAACTTTTGGTAAATTAAATAATTGATTTTTCCTGAGAAGGTGATAGAAAAACAAAAATGGATTTACTAAATAATATCATAAAAAAAACAGATAAAATTACAGTCTGAATTTGATATGAATTTTCATTCAATAATTAGGCAGACGTAACTGAGTTTATAATTTCGATTAACAGAAATGCTTAATTTACAATTCAACAAGCGCGTCGTCCTTTACGTGACGCGTCGTTTTCACTCGGCAAAACCTTAGTGCGGTGAAATGTTAAATTAATAATTTAATAGGGCCAATGTCACTTTTATCGATTTTAGTACTCAATCCCATGGCACTGTATAAAAACCCGTTATCATCTAGCCAACTCATTCACTTCTAGTGTATTGCTTAGCAATATATCATCATGAAAGTGCTAATTAGTCTAGTGCTCACTGTTTCGGCTGTGCTGTGCGATCAGCCCAGTGTTGAGGTTCAGAGAGTCCAGGTATACGAAGTTCCATACCAGCCCTCAGGATGGAGACCAGCTGCCATCACTCAGTTGCCGCAAAGATTAACAGCTTTCACTGAGTCACCCCAAAGACATCTTCCGGTTAAACCAGCCGAAAACTTCAAGGTGGCCAATTTTAAAGTGGGGAGGTTGCAACTGGCGCCACAATTTGAACGCATACAGAGACCAGCTTCGTTGCTTCAGCTGCCCAATAAGCCTGCAGGTGTTTTCAGACGAGTGGGACCACAATTTGAACGCCTACAGACACCAGCTTCGTTGCTTCAGCTGCCTAATAAACCTGCGGGTGTTTTCAGACGAGTAGGACCACGATTTGAACGCCTACAGAGACCCGCTTCGTTGCTCCAGCTGCCCAACAAACCCGCGGGTCTTTTCAGAGCTCCGCAATTCGCTAGATTGGAGACGGCAACTCCGGCGACCAAGTATGGTCCACCTTCTCAAGAATACGGACCACCTTCTCAAGAATACGGTCCACCACCAGAAGGCACGACTGAGGCAATTGATGCAACAACCACTGAATTACCAACCACAACAGCAGCCCCAAGCTCCAAACTTCAAGATAAAAGCGAAAAATTCGTCGAGAGGGGCGTCTACTACATTTACCACCCCAATGGTTTGTTGCAAAAGGTTGTTTATGCCACCAAAGATGACATTGAAAAGATGGAATATTCGGCAAGACTGAGGTACCAAGATGTTGAACCAATTAGAGACCCCATCTACACCTACAATCCAGAAACTAGAGTTCTAGAAAGACTGAGAGTATAAAGACTTTATTTTTAAATGTATATATTTTATTTCGGATATTTTAAACCACGTTATTTATTTATGTATATATTGTATTTGTTTGATGTAAATGAGTGTTCAATAAAATTTATTATTGGTTGACATATTATATTATTGTAATAGACACCACTCAAATGACTAAAAGTAACACCGAAACAGTTTGTTGATGATGTATCACCATTTAAATCATTTTTTCGAGGATATGCGGCATTTTCACATTCAAGTGTAAATTGAAAACATTTTCTCACACCCATTTGAAAGCCGACGTCATCAATCACATGAGGCCTCTTACACGGAATTCCGCCGCTTTATTGAGCTGGTGATCCTTCTATTTGTCTCTTAAGTCCTTAACTGTTTAAATAATACGACCACGAAAGACAAGAAGATGTATTGGGAGTATTTATTTCTATCCATTGACTAACGACATTTAACATAAGCATAGATGCCCATCAGCATGATTGATGGACTGCCTGGGGAATTACAAAGTTTTTGTATTTTGATTTCCTTTTTTTCTTGTCATAAACGTCAATAGAGGTCGGCGTAATCTGATGTAGATTAATTTTAAATTATGGGGACATCAGCTTCGTTGATTAGTCTAAATTATTTTTGAAATTGTAACAACCCTCACTGTTTTTTCTCGGTTAGGACTGGTGAGAAACAAGACATAGGTACTTTAATTTCAAAGTAGAGCACGTTATGTACAGAACAGAGTTTATTACAGTTGTATAAAAATTTAATAAGATGTTCTCAACATCACTAGAACTTTCTTCCTTTGACGCTGGAAAGAAAACTTAACTAGGCAATTTCTCGTCCAAAATCTTTACTGCTCTCTGAATGAGTTTCCATGCGATGTAAATGTAGAAATATATATTATTACTAATTGTTTTTAATAAACTTTATTGACTATATACTCCTAACAAGCTACTTTATTATTCATTTGTGTAATAGACACAAATGGATATTTATAATCAATAAAACTGCAAATTTCAAATAAAGTGCATCAACATTAAAATTTAATTTATTCAACAAAATACCAACGCGACATTTTATAGAACAAAGGTCAACCTATTTATAAACGAATATAGTTCATACATTTTCAGGGAAGTAGAGAAACACAACAGCCACATTATTTTAAAATTATATTTATTAACAACATTTACAATCTTCTTAAGACGAGGTCGTCTGGGCTATAAGTGTAAATTGGTCCACGAATAGGCTCTACATTTTCATATCTCAACCTTGCGAAATACTCCATATTCCGAACATCATCTTTAGTAGCGTACACAACTCTCTGAAGACGTCCATCAGGGTGATAAATATAATAAACACCACCCTCTTGTCCGTTCTGCAGCCGTTGAGATTCACCGCCTTCTATTGGCTCTACAGTTTCAGCTTCTTCATTGAACTGAGTAGTAGTTGGTAATTCTGTGGTTGTCGGTTCATGAGTGGTTATTTCTACTGGTGGCCCGTATTCCTGTTGAGGTGGTCCATAAGTTTGGGGTGGTGGTCCGTATACTGCGTGAGGCACTGGTTCTGATGGCAGTTTGAAAGCAGGTCCTGCGGGTTTCCATCCGGAAGGTTGATACGGTGCTTGTTCTATCCTTTGGAATTGTCTTGAAAATTGGTTGCGTCTGGGTGGTTCGGCGGAAACCACCATGGCGGTGATCAGAAGAATGCTGGAGACGATTTGGTACATTTTAATTGTTGGTAGGTGTGTCGGTGTACTGATGGTTGATTATTTTGGCAGGCTGTTATATACCGTTATTTTTTGCAATGACCTATTGCTGCAATAGTACGCAAAATAACTCAAGTACAAGTTGGTTCCTAAACTGAATATTAATTTTAAATGGTATCTGTATATGTGCAGAATTAACTCAGCAATATTATCATAATTAATTGAGTTTCATAAAAAATTATTGGTGTAGACTATGCTAATAACTGTAGAAACGTCAAAAATAATGTTATTAATTATTTGTCGAGTTTGCTTACACATGTATACAGTTAAAAATTTTAATATTTATGATTAATATTTAAAACGTCTACAGTATATATTATCTGGGGCATAAAATCGTACATATTCTCGTTGTGTAAATTAAGTACAATTACTCAAACTACTCCACATGAATTTTAATAACCTCCATATTTATTATGTAACTAATGCGACTTTTGAATTGAATAAAATTAAGAGAATATTAAATTTTAATATAAACCGTTACAAATTTATCGATTAAAGCTAATTATTTTACATTTATAAATAATAATGTAGAGGAATATTACTTCCTTAAAGAAATTTTGATATTAGGTACACAATCATAATAAATTTATTACAATTGTTATAATAATTTATAAACAAATATTAGGATAAATTTGATTCTTTAAAATATAAATTATTTCTATATACATATACACCTTAGTGAATGACTATTTCAACCTATAATTAATTATTTGTATATTTTAATTATTTTAATATATATACATATATACTATATACATAAGCATCTTAGTAAATGACTATTTCAACCCATAATTAATTAATTAAATATTCGTATATTTTAATTATTTTATTATAATAAAAATTCAATTAAAATATTTAACTTTTAACTCTAAATAACTTTTGGAGTTCAATAATAACAAAAGACAAAAATATTCAGTTAATCTTTTATTTCAATAGTTTTTATCACAGCCAATATTCTAATAAATCACAATCTTCTGAGTACGAGATCATCTTTACTATAGGTATAAATTGGTCCGCGTATCGGCTCCACATTTTCATATTTCAACTTTGCCAAATACTCCATTTTTCTAGCATCATCTTTAGTTGAGTACACGACCCTTTGTAGCAATCCAGTTGGATGATAAATGTAGTAAACTCCGTTTTGTTTCCCTTCCTGAAGTCTCCCAGTCACATCTGGCTGAACAGTTTCAGATTCTTCATTAATTTCTGTGGTTGTTGGTATTCCCGTGGTGGTTGGTTCAGCGGCTTCGGTAGTAAAGTCTATGGGAGCTTCAGATGACGGTGGTCCGTATTCTTGAGGTGGTTGTGGTAGTCCGTATTCTTGTGTAGGTGGTCCGTATTCTTGCGGTGGTGGTCCATATTCCTGTTGAGGTGGTCCGTACTCCTGTGGAGGTTCCTGCGATGGCGGTCCGTAAACCGTGTGTGGTACTTGTTCAGTCGGAAGTTTAAATGCAGGCCCCTCCGGTTTCCATCCAGACGGTGGATAAGGAGCCTGTTCTATTCTCTGGAACTGCCTCGAGAACTTTGAGTTGCGTCTAGGTGGTTCGGCCGAAACTGCCGCCACCAAAACAGCCAACAAAAGTACGCAAGGAGTCTTCATTGTTACACAGACCAAATGTGTGAAGATGTGTACTGATTTTATCGAACAATTAAATGTTTTTATATAGTTGAATAGCAATGACCTATTGCTGTAATAGTACACAAATTATTTCAAGGACGAATTGGTTCCTATTTGGAATATTAATTCCAGTTTCTTTAAATAATTAAAACGTGTCAGGAATTGAACAACTCTATAACTTTTGATATGTAATAATTAACTTATTTTGTCTTATATCTTTAATAATGTAACGAAATAAAAAATATTCATAGACTAAATATTTATTTAATTAAATATTTTAACTTTTAATTTTTATAGTTCAATAAATACAAAAAAATATTCAGATAATCTTTTATTTCGATAGTTTTTATCACAGTCAATCTTTTAATAAATCACAATGTTCTGAGTACGAGATCATCTTTATCATAGGTGCAAATTAGTCCACCTATCGGCTCTACATTTTCATATTTTAGCTTTGCCAAATGATCCATTTTTCTGGCATCATTTCTAATTGAGTACACGTCCGTTTATAGTAATTCACTTGGATGGTAAATGTGTTAAATTTCGTTTTGTTTTCTTTTTTGAAATCCCCCATTCACATCTGGCTGAACAGTTTCAGATTATTGATTAATTTCAATGGTTGTAAGTATTTCAAGGGTGGTTGGATCAGCCACTTCAGTCTATGCGAGCTTCAGATGTTTTTTTGTGGAGGAGGTGTGTAAACCGTGCTAGGTACTTGTTCAGCCGGAAGTTTGTATGCAAGTCCTCAAGGTTTCCAACCAGGTGTTTGATAGGGACCCTGTTCTAGTTTCTGGAACTGCCTTGAGAACTTTGAGTTACATCTAGGTGGTTCAGCCGAAGCTACCGTTACCAAAATAACCAACTAAAGTACGCAAGAATTCTTCATTGTTAGACGAACCAAAAGTATGAAGATATGTGCTGATTTTATCAAACGATTAATCGTTTTTATATAGTAGAATACTAATGTCCTATTGATGTAATGCCATTCAAATAATTCCAAGTACATATTGGTTCCTATTTGGAATATTAATTTCGACTTATTTAAACAATTAAATTATTCCAAAAATGTAAACTTTACAACTTCTGATATATAATAATATCATATTTTATCCCACGTCTTTAATAATGAATCAAAATAAATAAAATTAAAATTATTTTAATAACAACATTCTTTTATTAAACCATTTAACTTTTGGAGTGCAATAAACACAAAGAAAAGTATACAGTTAATCTTTTATTTCTATAGTTCTTATCACAGCCAATATTCTTATAAATCACAATCTTCTGAGTACGAGATCATCTTTACTATAGGTGTAAATTGGTCCACGTATCGGTTCTACATTTTCATATTTCAACTTTGCCAAATACTCCATTTTTCTAGCATCATCTTTAGTTGAGTACACGACCCTTTGTAGTAACCCAGTTGGATGATAAATGTAGTAAACTCCGTTTTGTTTCCTTTCCTGAAGTCTCCCAGTCACATCTGGCTGAACAGTTTCAGATTCTTCATTAATTTCTGTGGTTGTTGGTATTTCCGTGGTGGTTGGTTCTGCGGCTTCGGTAGTAATGTCTATGGGAGCTTCAGATGACGGTGGTCCGTATTCTTGAGGTGGTTGTGGTGGTCCGTATTCTTGTGGAGGTGGTCCGTATTCCTGTGGTGGTGGTCCGTATTCCTGTGGAGGTGGTCCGTACTCCTGAGGAGGTTCCTGCGTTGGTGGTCCGTAAACCGTGTGAGGTACTTGCTCAGTCGGAAGTTTGAATGCGGGTCCCGCAGGTTTCCATCCAGACGGTTGATAGGGAGCCTGTTCTATTCTTTGGAACTGCCTCGAGAACTTTGAGTTGCGTCTAGGTGGTTCAGCCGAAGAGGCCGCCACCAAAACAGCCAACAATAGTACGCAAGCAGTCTTCATTGTTACACAGACCAAAAGTGTGAAGATGTGTACTGATTTTGACGAATGTTTGATCGTTTTTATATAGTTGAATAGCAATGACCTATTGCTGTAATACCACACAAATTATTTCAAGAACGAATTGGTTCCTATTTGGAATATTAATTCCAATTTAAATAAACAATTAAATTGTGCCAAGAATATAACTTCTGATGTATTGTATATTAATTAATATTTCATTTACTATGTTTATTAGAGCTGTAAAATTTTACAGATTGATAACATTTTCATGTCTGCATAAAAAATACGTTACAAACTGGTTGTATTAGAAAACCTGAATTGGCCTTAAAGAGCAACTTTTACGATCATTTTTTAGTTTATTCACACATAAAACTGAAATTTTTATTACCCAAAAACTTAACTGAATAACAAAAGTAGTTATAATCTGAAGTTTTATTAAACTTATATGCACTTATAGTAATTACAATAGACCGCAACATCACACTTGGGTATTTGAAACCGTAAACCACAAGTGTAGAAGGCCACAACTACTGCATTGCACGAATATTCCGAATAACTAAGTCGGACCTAAAGCGGCAATTTCGACGTTAAAATTGCGTCCGTAATTACGGAAGAAATATTCAACTCATTATTCGAAACATTCGGGAAACGTTAATTACCGTACTTAAAATGTGGAATCCGTGATTTAACTAACAAAGTGATCCTGGCGAAAAACAAAAAGGAACAATCGTATTGTCGCAACACATGTCCCGATCCATTTCGATGGCAATCGATTCTAGTGGCCATTAAGTAATGGAAATTCGGTGGAAATGCATAAACCGAGTTTCGGCAAAGCTGAATCCGATTGCGGAAAGTTATTGTATTACCTATGTTATGAGGTAGGTGTTCAATACTGCATATTCAATAATTTAATTTAAGATCGCGACAAACTTTGCTGTTTTGCATAAAAGTGGTTTTCCTACTATTCCATCGATTAATCTATTTTCGTCTTGAGAGTTTCAAATGATGACGTGACATTTTGGTGTTTATATTATCTATATTTAGAAAGAATCCGAATTATTAATCAATATGTAAAAGTAAATTTCTAGAATACGTTTGATCATTCTGCGCAAATTATTTTAAATTGGAACTCTAGGCAAAATAAAATCGATACAAAATAGGTAAATATAGGATAAGAAGATTGTGTATAAATTCCAGCAAATCCGATGGTTGTCTTTTTACTTCAAGTAAGTAGGTAGAGTAGACACTGCAAATACACTAGATAAACAGATAAGAAAAATACGAGATATATTGATACGAAAACTTTTGTTGGATCTGACGTTTATTCACATTGGTAAGCTATGTTGAATAACATATCAATTTATATATGTATTCAGACACGTTCGAGGATTTTTACACAGATAATCTTTAATAGAAAATCAACAAAATCACTGGGTACTTTAATTTATAATAAATAGAAAGTTAAATATTTACAATATATGAATTGGAAAACAATATTAAGATTCAGCTCACACGATTCAATACACATGGTCATACCACAAAAATTATCATTGTCGTTTGTCCAAAAATTGATTGACTCATTAACAGCAGAGAAGTAGTACCTATATAAATTACAGTGGCAATATTAGCCATCATATTCACCGTTCAACTTTGATAAGTAACCATGTTCACAAAATTAATATTTGTCCTCCTTGTAGGAGCAGTAGTGAGTGCGACTCCACGCCAAGGTTTCAGGTACAGAACCCGCAGCCAAAGGTTGGAACAAGCTCCAGTTCCCCATACGGTGTACGGCCCACCTACGGTACCACCCCAACCCGAACAACCGCCTCAGGAATACGGCCCACCTCAACCACCTCAGGAGGTCACCACGGTAGCCCAGGAGACTACCACGGATGTACCCACCACTACTGAGGCAGTTACTGAGGAAGTAGCCACTACTACTGAAGCTGATGACGGGACTAAAGCTGAATTAAACAATGGACAGGAACAAGGTGTCTACTACATTTATCACCCAAGTGGAGCCCTGCAGAAGGTGGTGTACTCCACCCAAGACGACCTGAAGAACATGGAGTACAGAGCCAGGTTGAAATACGAAACGGTACAGCCCATCAGGGAACCAATTTACACGTACGATCCAAACACGTTCGTGTTCAGCAGAATCGCTTTTTAATTAAGATAATCACAATGTATATTCTTTAAGTCAATAAAACATATTTATAACCAAATTCCAAAACTATATAACAACTTTTTAGACGTCCCCCTAAAACACGAACTGATCCAATTGGATTGCCGTGATATTGATCCACCCCGAAATATCCTTTTCTCACTTTCCCTTCGATCCTCTTTACTAATTATTCATTTCAATGGCGTTTATCTGCTTATACTATTTTTTTTTTTTTTTTTTGGCCAAAAAAAAAGTTTTAGTTCAAAGGGGCTTTAATAGAGAATTTACAGACTCTGTAGGTATTTATATTTAAATATAATAGAACGTTACTGAATTGAAAAACAATATTCAGATTCAAGTCACACAACAGAATACTCACAGTCATACCTCAATAAATATTATTGTCGTTTGTCCAAAAATTATTAACACCTAACAAATAGTACCTATACAAATTACAATGACAATTTTGGCCATCACATTAATCATCCAAATTCGATAACTATTTTCAACAAAATTAAAATTTGACCCTGTAAAAGCAGTAGTGGAGGCACTCAAGAGGTCATCACGATAGCCCAGGAAAGTACCACGGTTGACGAATTAAAGTTTACTTAAACATTGGACAGAGAGAAGGTGTCTACTACATTTATCATCTAAGTGGAGCCTTGCAGAAGGTGGTGTATTTAACCCAAGACGACTTGAAGAACATGGAGTACTGCTCTTCAGGGAATATACGACCCAAATACATTTGTGTTCACCAGAATGGCACTTTAATGAACATAACCAAGATGTATATTAGTTACGTCAATAAAGGAGTTTTCATAACCAAATTTCATTTCATACACCCCAAAACTAAATAACTCAATTTTCGACGTCCCTCCAAACCACGAACGTATCCAATTGAATTTAAATGCGAGGTCACTCTGCGGCGAATGTCGTGACGTTGACCCACCCCCAAATACCCTTTGTTCACTTTCCCTTCGACCCTCTTCACTAATTATTAATTTCAATGACCTTTATCTGCATTTACAGTATTTATACGTCTGGCCCCGAAAACGTTTTATGGACTAGCGCCGTGTCTGCGGGAAAATCCGGACTTGAAATGGCAGGGTGCAATCAGCGAAAGGGTTCGTTACACCGAAGTGGCGGAAAGGGAGAATTTTAGATACAAGAAATTCTGTTACTTATTTTATGGCTTTAAAGCAGCATTTTCAGGATGAATAATATTTAAATTTGTGACGGACGTGGAAAAATTCTGAAACATTAACATTTTAATTCGGAAAACAAAAGTTTGAGTAGTTTTATGAATGGAGTGCCATTTGTTTTAAAGTTTTAAATATGTAAATGTGCAATTTATTTTATCTGTATATGATGCCCCATGATATATTATCCTGGTGATACCATCTCCTATAAAAAGAGCGGAAGTCGTTACAACTATGCGAAATATGACAATCAGTTTTAATGACAAAAGTTATATCTGATTTCGCAACAAAAAACTAACGCAATGAATAAATTAAAATGTTATTGTAATTTCGTTTTAAGGGCAAAATATTATTACCGCAGCATATAATATAATGCCTCGAGGAAATAATTTTAAAACACACGTTGATTAAGTCGCAACACGAAAACACTTCGCCTCTTCGCGGCCGTTTCCTACGCAAAATTACGAAAAATCCGTTCCATTACTTCATTTCACCCCCGGGTTGTTTACGAAAAACCTGCAAACTCATTTATGTGGGACTTTTTCCAAGCGATTATGCCTCCTCGGCGTGTGTTTTCTGGGTGAATAAAAATAAAACAAATAAATTATCCAGACACAACAGCGCCTCATAACGCAGGGGTGGCGTGTCCGTGTGGCGCACAGTTAAGTTCAAAGTTACGACGGAGGGGAGCGGATAAGTGCAACCGCGGTCACGCTAACATTTTTCGGGATACCGTTGTAGTTTCCACCCCAATATCGGAACGAATTTCACGGGTCATGCACAAACGATACCTTAAAATAATTTTTTTTTGAGGAATTATTTAATTGCTTGCAACTCAGGTGCAACAAAGTGTTGAATTTGTTTCAGCATATCCGATTCGAATGACAACTTCAAGTTACGACTGTGCTCCTTAGTTTTAGGTCAAATTAAACTTTGCACGGTGTAAAACTTGGTCCGCCATAGATATGAATTAAATCAATTTATGAACTATTAAATTTTAGGAAAGGTTGTAATAAATGCAACTGCAAGTTTTAACGAGATAACATTCGGTTAGTGACTTTAGAGCATAATAAATTGAAGCCAGAAACTTCATATAATAGTGAATTCAAGATGTATGATATTTCCCTTGTCTTTGTTAGGAGAGATTCTTTAATTATGCAACTTGTCTGATGAGTTTATAGCAGTAACAATTAATCCTATTAAATTTCTAGATGTGCGTATAACTCATTTTCCTCATTGGATGCGGAACTAAGGTTGTTGAAAATTAATAATTTATTGACGATAAAGAAACGAAGGAAAGTTCCATATGCACTTCTGTATTAAGTATTAAGTTTTTTGAAGTGAATAATTTGAATTGTTTCAAGAATCAGAATACCAATATTGGTCGTCTACAAAAATGAAATCTGGTCTAAATTCTTGAACAAATGGAATAATAATTGGCTGGATAACCAAGTCCTGATGTGTGCCTCTAAAGAAATTCCACCTCACACTCCAAAAGCAACAGTTGAAGCCATGTTTCACTCATGATACCTCTCACCATGTTCACACCTCTGTTTAACAGAGGGTATCCAAAACGTTTTCTGACTCTAAGATTAGCTTCTTGCAACCATTTTCTGTTGGTAAATAAATTTACAGTCATTCTAACGTCTACATGAAGTTTGGATGTAGAGAATGTGCGATGATACCTCTACCACGTTTACGTCATAATCAAATCCAGCTATCCAAGCGATGTATTGTGTACCTAGACTCTTCTACACCTAGACTCTCTGGGAATCTCGATGCTCTCTGCTTAACAGGGGGTATCCAAAACGTTTTAACAGAGAGTATCTAAAACGTTTTCTGGCACTAAGATTAGCTTCATGCTACCTTCTTCTGCCGGTAAACAGATTTACGGTAATTCTAACATCTACACGAAGCTTGTATGTTGAAATTATACTATGATACCTCTCACCACGTTCACGCCATAATCAAATCCAGCTATCCAAATGATGTATTGTGTACCTTTTTCTGGCTCTAAGATTAGCTTCATGCAACCATCTTCTGTTAGTAAATAGATTTACAGTAATTCCAACGTTTACACGAAGATTGAATGTAGAGAATGTACGATGATACCTCTCACCACTTTCACGCCATAATCAAATCCAGCTAATCAAGTGATGTATTGTGCATCGAGACTCTCTGAGAGTCTTTCTGTTTAATAGAGGGTATCCAAAACGTTTTCTGACTCTAAGATTAGCTTCAAGCAAATAATCAAATCCAGCTATCCAAGTGATGTATTGTATACCTAGATTCTTCTACACCTAGACTCTCTGGGAATCTCGATGCTCTCTGCTTAACAGGGGGTATCCAAAACGTTTTAACAGAGAGTATCTAAAACGTTTACTAGCACTAAGATTAGCTTCATGCTACCTTCTTCTGCTGGTAAATAGATTTACGGTAATTCTAACATCTACACAAAGCTTGTATGTTGAGATTATACGATGATACCTCTCACCACGTTCACACCATAATCAAATCCAGCTATCCAAGGATGTATTGTGTACCTAACTCTTCTACACCTAGACTCCCGGGAAATCTCCAATATGTACACGATGGTAGATCTTCCAGATTAGAAAATAGTCTTGTCTTTTAGTCGTAGCTCGTCGACCACCACCATATTGGCATTACCAGTTTACCCATAACAATTCCAAGCACAGCTTATTTTACTTCTCACTTGTCACTCACTTATTAGTGAGACATTATACATTTACACTACTTTTTGTGTACTCAGATGTTCCATGTTCAAAAATTACAATTATGGAAGTAAAATCTTCAGAAGAAACTCTTCATTGAGACATTTTAAGGTGCTAAACAACAGATAACTTAAGAATGAACTGAATAAAATGTATTCAAATCCACAAAATGTGTTTTTTGGTAATAAAAGTAAGTAAGAGGTGGAATATTGTTCATTTTTATGTAAATTAAATATATAAAAAATAAAATAAATATAATATTCTGAAGCTGAAAATATTCAAATAATATTGATACAAATTAAAAATATTTCATGATTATGCCTTAATTTTAATTATTTACATCAGAATCTTTTTAAATTGATACATTGTCTGCCTTACACCTTCCTTCCATTCAGCTAATAATCTTTGATTATCCTGTTATGTGAGGGTCTCTTCACACCATAATCAGAGTCCCCTCGTTACCACGGTAACGCATCGTGGAGGAAGGGTTGCGGCAAAAGGACAGAGACTGTGTGAAACGGGCTGACGTCCACTTATTTCATTATTATTGGTTGCGTATGCAAAACCGCCCGGTCCCGCTGCTACTGGATATTGCCGACCTTCCTCTATCTAATATGCATGTTCATTCATCATGACCCGGGCCAAGTGATTGGAATCCAGCGGCAAAATTACTGCGGAAATGTGTGCAACATCGTCGAAAACATGATTTACGTACTGGTACCCATTCGGAATATTTATATCGATAAAGCGCCATGAATAAATTGTTGAAGACGATCCTGTGCCACGGTCTAGGTGCGGATGTGAGTTATGTCTGCCAGACGCGACGCGTTTTGTTGTTACGGTCTCGATACATCGGGGTTTTACGTGGAATTAAAAGGAATTACGCCACGTACTGAGCCCTTTAGAAATATTACCATCGTTTTGTCCCGACGTTGCTAATGGTAACATGTGCAATTGTTCGGAATTAAACGGTATCGCTTGAGGAAAAATCCACGCGTTTTTCTTTGTTGTCTCGAAAACTATGTGCGGCAGGATTCACGGTTAACTCGGATTGGACTCGCCGGTAGTTCACGCCGGAGTTGTTCGTGGCAGACAATTTTACACCGCGATTACTTGAAAGTGGGGGCTTCATGAGAATAATGAATAAAAAGATGATTATAATTATTGTCTGAAAAGCTCGTATCTCGTTCCATTATTAGAGCATCGTCGTGAGGGCTACGAAAAAGATTAAAAAGTTTCATAATTTATGATAAACAAGTTAATTAATCTGAGGGAGGTATAATGCGGGACCTCGGCGACACCTGTTTACGACAGGCTTGCCATCATTATCTTGTCGCCTAAGTGGCCTCCTTTTCATTGGCGGCTGCTCCCCTTCCATTTGGCAGGATAATGTATTTTTCTTGCTCGGCCAAGACTAAAGGAATTTTATCAAAAAATAGAATTACCGGCATGGGAATTTACGGGAAATGCCTTTATTCAGATTTCCTTATGTCCGTCTCGCAGGCATATTTCATCAGAAAAGGACGAATGCGGCTGGCTGCGGAAATGCTCAGTGAGAAATTGGTCCATTCATGCGGCATAATGTTCTCCAGCTAAGATAAACATTATTTCCTGCTTGAGATACACTTTGGGCTACTCATTACAATTAATAAACACCAACGTAGACAATTTAAGGTAAATGATCAATACAGATAAGGAATATTTAAAAAAGTTTTATCTTCAAATATTAACACGACAATGGATAACTCTGGTAAATCAGGGGTGTAAATCAAACGTGCATGAAAAATGTTCTGACTGGGCATTACACACTTGAAGGCCCGTACACCACTAAGTATGTCATCATTCATAATGTTACAATAAATCTCGGAAATTTTCGCGACAGACACAAATTGAAACTTTGAAATATCGCCGAATTTGTCTACATCGAATCGAGCATCGGACTAAAACGCCACTCAATTTACTTCATCAGACACTTTGTTACCGATAAAGGAAAGCAAAAATGTTTCTCGCCTTTCCTAGGGTTTCCACCGTAATTTCGATGGTTTACAAAATTAACTGGCAGAAGCCAACAAACGCTTTTAAGCTCTTCTGTGTGCTTAACGAGGTCTTCATTACTTAATGGATCTGAAACCTTATTGTATATAATAGTTTTAACAAAGTACAGCATAATAATTATTTCACTTCTTCCATTCGCAACCAACGTTGACCAAAACGGTTCACTTTCCCTATTTCTACGTCAATTAATACCTCAGACATTGTTTATTGTTGGAACCAACACAACAGCGTGCAGGAGAAACAAGTTCCCACCGCTGAAACAACAGACTATTAACTTCCGGAACAGGTTTATTACGGTTTCGAGGGATGTTTCGATGTCATTTGCAGTTCTGCATCATCGGCGGGCGTGTTCACTTCAACAATGTTATCCGCGAACCTGTTTAATGTCTATTTGAGTAATGTTTACCCCGCAGTTCTGCAATTAATTGTTGCACTTGTGATTTCATAATGAAAATTGAATTTAAATTATGTCAATCCTGCATTTTCCATCAATATTACTTATGATTATTGTTTGATTGTAGGGCTCATCATCTCCAGACATCATGATATTTTCCATATTTACAGAATACAGGGTGTTACAAAAGGTATAATATTTAGGGGAATGATTCTTGTGCTCAGTTTAAGAAAAAAATTTAAAGTTAGCAGTTATAGAAACTGACGATAGAAGTGAAAACTTAGAACATTTAGTATTAAAATTTGAAATTTCATAATGTTTGAATTAAATTTATCAACATCAATCTGGTTTCACATCTATTGACACTCTGAGCAACAATTTTATGCATGTTCATATGGTTTTTTATTATTTAAATATATTACGGACTGTACAAGATCAGGACAAAATATAAACACAATTCAATTAAAATAACTATTAATATACAATCATATTATTTATAGAGAATATATGTATTTACTTAAATTTCAATGAACTTGATTTTTAACATTAATTTAATTGTTTAGACTTTTTGTACTTTCAATTATTTCATTTTGTTATAAAAAAGATACAATAGGCTTATGGTTACTAAAGTAAGAAATGAAAATGTTTGATTTAAATTTATCTAAGTATCGTGTAAAAGCGGCATCGATTGTCGTTTTATGTTTTGTAGTAATGAGTTTTCGATCATTGGACATATTTAAATAAATTTTTCACTAAATCCATTCAATTTCACTTATAAGATATACACAGCACTATACGTCAAATGTACAGCTACAGATATACTGGTATAAGCATGTCGGTGACGCGAACGACGATGTTTTACTTTTGCTTAATAAACATCCTTCGATTGTAATTGGGACCAAAATATGTACAACCGGTCACATGATTTCAATACTGATCTTGAACGATTATTTGGGAAATTTACCTTCTAAACTTACCCCTCAATTAGCACAATAGCTTCAGCTTTTATTTTTCAACATTTTATAATATTACATTAATTTAAATATTAACGCATAATTTAATTTTTGTTACGCCCTTTTCTACTATGATTAAATTCTGCAAAATCTATTATTTAATTATTTTTATGCGGGTGTTAACTAAAAATGATCAAAATTTCATTTCAATGTAGTTATTAAATAAAAAGTTGCGAACACTATTTGAAGTGATACCAATTTCATTGTGATTAGTTTATAAATGTTAAACTTTTAATTAATCCATTGGATGACTGTTTCAACTCGTAGCGCTTCATCATACCCCAAATCACATGTACAGATTTAATGGATCGTTAACAGCCAGAAAGCAATAAAATACCAGACCTAGCCCGCCATCAATCTTCGGATATATCCAATATTGTCTTGTATCATATACCCTTTAATGGCGTCAATAAAAATAATTAATGACATATATAATTCAACTTTAGCACACATCAAACATAATTGTCGTCCAGTCGATTAAAGTGTTCTTCTCCACAAGGAAAAAATATATCACCGACAGTCCTCAAGAAAACGTCTCAACGCGAAAAATAGATCCGTTACAATAAAAATGTCGGTCCCATTGAATTTTTTACACCCGTACAATTTCCTATCTGAAGAATGGAAAAGGGCAAAAACGTGCGAACGGACAGATGTCCGTAAGTCCGTGGATGTGCAATCAAAAATAGTCCCCGCAGACCGTATTTCCATGATAACTCGCCGTTTCGGAAAATGTGAGTCTAAATAATATACATACATATCGGATGGGGGGTGAAAGGGGAAAGCAATCAAAAACCTTTTAATGACATACTTCATTTACATGTGAGAATGAACCCGTTCTCCGCTTTTTTTTTAATTGACTCTTCTCTAATTAGATTTGGCGATTCATCATGGGATTATCTTCGGCGCGTCGATTGGATTCATGCATTAATGAGGAGTTTTCCGATTATTTTGTCTTTGTTGTCTCGACTTCTGTTTTACGGTCGATAATTTTCGTACAATTTATCTGTAATCCCAATGGAATCCAATTAAAATTCTGTTCATTTATCTGATAAATGTATTTGTATTGATAAATGTGTTGAATTAACTATTTTTGATAAGATAAAATAATTATAGAGATGATCTTAAGAAAAAACTTTGAATGTATGACCCAAACGTATTAAATTTTTATATTCAGAGTCATAAAGTTTTCAAGAAATTACCCTTTTTATAAGATGTTACTTTAGATATTTTAATGAAATTTGAGATCAAATTTTGTCAGAAGTGAATAGAAACTATAAACATAATTTTTGTTTCGAGAAAAAGCAGTGGTATATCATATATTTCTAAAAATCTACTAACTAAAAAATTATCAAGAAGGGAGTGTTAAAATTTAATATTGTTTTGGCATAGATTTTATAGCAATGACATTAAAATTTGGAAATAAAATATCAAAGATTTAATTTGTGAAAACTTCTTTAGCCCTGTTGGGCACTTTTTGGTAGGGAAAAATCTTAGGAGTTCATGTCACCGACATGTTCGTCCTTCTTTTGTTAATAAAATTCAAACAAAAGTAAGTTGGCTGGTAACCTCGGTTACTAAACCAACAAACTATGCGTCTGACGGCGTTTCAAGAAGTACCCGAAAACTAGACCTTAAGAATAAAATCCCGAAACTAAAGGGTGAGTTTCAGCTGTACATTTCAGAACATTTTGAAATCAGGTACAATTTTACTAATGCAGTGGTTTCGTTAAAGACCTCCAGCTAAGCCGGAAATGAGTTTGACGCTAATATCTATTACTGTTTTGGAAGTGGAGGGTTCATAGAGGAAAATGCCGTCTGAAAGGAATCTCTATATAGAAATATTCGAAATTATCAGGATTATCTTTATTTCTGATGTAGTTTCAAGGAAAAAATCAGGGCCCAATTCTTTTACCATCTGTTACAAACGCGCTCAATTTCGTCGAAAAGTAATGGATCTGATATTTGGTATATCGTGGGGGATAAGTTTAAAAGGTAAAATTTCCAAATAATCGTTCAAGATCAGTATTGAAATCAAGTGACCGGTTGTACATATTTTGGTTCCAATTACAATCAAAGGAGGGATGTTTATTAAGCAAAAGTAAAACATCGTGCGTTCGCGTCACCGACATGCTTATACCAGTATATCTGTAGCTGTACAGTTGACGTATAGTCCTGTGTATATCTTATAAGTGAACTTACTTGCTTTTTATACCGTCAACAAAAGTGTGTAAACTGAAAATTAGCCTTTCCTAACAAATAATAATAGATTTAATGTATTTTTAGAAGTGTTTTAAGAAGTGAAAACTTCTTTAGTCGAGTTGGGCACTTTTTGGTAGGAAAATATTATGCGTTCGCGTCATTGACATGCTAATGACTGGTGCAGGCGCAGTGTGCTGTGCGTCTTAAACCCTTTTTGGATGGGTGATATCTCGTGCGTTCGCGTCACCGACATGCTTATACTAGTATATCTGTAGCTATACAGTTGACGTATAGTGCTGCGTATTTATTTAAATATGTCCAATGATCGAAATCTCAGTACTACAAAACATAAAACGACAATCGATGCCGCTCTTACGCGATACTTAGATAAATATGAATCAAACATTTTCACTTCTTACTTTAGTTACCATAAGCCTATTGTATCTTATTTAGAACAAAATGAAATAATTGAAAGTACAAAAAGTCTAAGTATTGTTGAAATTAATGATGACAACGATGCAAACAATTAAAATGATATTAAAAATCAAGTACATTGAAATTTAAGTAAATACAAATACTATCCATAAAGTTTTCACTTCTATTGGCAGTCTCTATAACTGTTTTAACATAATAATCAGGACAAAAATTATTTGAATTTAAAAAAAATTGCTCTACTTTCAGTCAATACTGTTTCCTATGTTCACTGACATTATAAATCTGTTATACTTCACCTCTCTGAATTTTTGGTACCATAATTACTTTCAATTATTAATTTATGTATTTTCATAGAAATAATAAATATTAATGCACGTCGTATGTGTTGAATTATGACAATTACAAGAGGTTTTGAAACTAGATAACCGCCGCCTAGAACAATACGAGACATCCTCTTTTAAGCCGTGCCTCATTAGCCGCAGCCTGTCACGAACAATCCGGCATCCGGGTGCCCAACGGAGCCGTTTCCAGCAACAGCTAATCGTCCCGTTGTATCAACAAAGCGGACAGCTTTTCCAGGCTCCCGACCACCCATTCCGGACAATAATTAATAATAAGGACTGTCGTAATTGAGGGCGAGACACGGTCGCATGCCGGGGCCACCGGATCGACCCTCCGGAACCCCGCGGAATCGTGTCGCAGACTGTGCGGCGTCCCGACTGGCCGCAACACCCAGTACGAAAACGTGTCCCACATCACTGCGGCACCGTTTGGACCTGAAACGTTGCCAGGATCTTTGCGCGTTCAAGGATTCGATTCTAATCGCTCACTGTCCAGGTCGGATTTCAACGATGGAGCTCCTTCCTAATTAAGGATTGTGTTAATTAATATTTTTAAATAAATGTTCGGGCTCACGTTGAATATTCTTCTTTGAAATTGAGCAAAACGTTTCGTTCTTTTTGTGATAAGTGATGTCTAAAGTTTTTTGCCCTAGAGGCTAATATACTTTTGAATTATTTTTTTTTTTTTGTTTTCTTTGCTTTAGTGTCTGAAGAAGATGAAAGGAATGCCGAGTTTATTTACATATTGCGCATACGTGTATTGTTTTTTACTGCATTACAAATTAAATGAAATGTGAAAATTTTAACAAGGTTCATAAAAATGTAAAATAACATTGAGATATTTTAAGGTTTATATATAGTACAATAATATTTAATAAATTAAAAAATTTCAACTTTGTTTATTTTATAAAATATGCATTTTAAATTAAAAAATTTTTTAAGTAAACATTCCCTTTTAAATTTCAGTGCTCTAAAACAAATTTCACGGCCTCATATTAGCAGTATCAAAAAAAGCAAAATCATGAATTCTTTATTAAAATTTGAATTGATTTGTGATTGAAACAAACTTAATGTAGTAAAATATAAATTATAAAAACTTTACTATTCGTAAAATGTTGCTTTTACCCACTACGAAAAACGTTTGATCTGTTTGAATTTCGGAAGAGACATTATGCACGAGAGAGACAGTAAAGGTCCCCAGTTTGTCCCGTAGAGAGAATTTTACTGTCTCTGTCGTGTATAATATCTCTCTCAAAAAACAAACGGATCAAACGCTTTTCATACTGTATATTTTATTCAATATAATTTTAATTTATTAAATTAACCCAGTATCAAATTAATATCACTGTTGTATGATCAATGAAAATTTATTTAATTAAAATACTTTGTGCTAAAGATTTATTTTACTTGCATATTTCAAACTAAAATATTTCTTATTTTCTTATGTGTTCTGTCGGTTCTCTATTATACAGAGTGTTGCAAAAAGTCGGTAATTACTCGTCTGATTTGAGGCAACAAATTAGCATTGAATAGAGAATTAAATATCTTTAAAATGAGGTATCTCAAGACCACCCTGTTGTTTAATAAATAGTTAGTACTCGTATGATTAATTTCGCACATTATTAATAACATTTAACGTGATTCGTATACGAGATTCTAGTCAAAAGTTGTCAAAGGTGACTTTTTATGTCCTCACTCCATATAATAATATATTACTAAATCAATTAAATAAACATTTACACGGTAAATTAAAAAAATATTTTATATTGTTATTTTAGCATAAAAATATTTTTATATACATACGGCTATTAAAAATCGAAAATGTTTTATTTAAACAACAGTTTGATGCAAATATAAACTATTTATAAATATTTTTATGGTTCATAAATGTTAAAACTTTTATTTTATTGATTTCAAAAATAAAAATTAAATGTATATATGGAAAATCATTGTAATTTGGAGGCGATTGATTTAAGGTAAAATTTTGCTAATGCAGTGGTTTCGTTAAAGGCCTCCAGCTAAGCCGGTAATGAGTTAGGCGCTAATATCTATTACTGTTTTGAAAGTGGAGGGTTCATAGAGGAGAATACCGTCTGAAAGGAATCTCTATATAGAAATTTTCGAAATTTTCAGGATCATCTTTATTTCTGATGTACTTTCAGGGAAAAAATCAGCGCCCAATTCTCTTACCATCTGTTACCAACGCGCTCAATTTCGTCGAAGAGTAATGGATCTGAAGGTAAATTTCCCAAATAATCTTTCAAGATCAGTATTGAAATCAAGTGACCGGTTGTACATATTTTGGTCCCAATTATAATCGAAGGAGGGATGTTTATTAAGCAAAAGTAAAACATGCTTGTTTTTTATACCGTCAACAAAAGTGTGTAAACTGAAAATGAGCCTTTCCTAAAAAATAATATTAGATTTAATGTATTTTTAGAAGTGAAAACATCTTTAGCCGCGTTGGGTACTTTTTGGAAGGGAAATATTATGCGTTCGCGTCATTGACATGCACATGACTGGCGCACGCGCAGTGTGCTGTGCGCCTTAGACACT
Organism: Aethina tumida; assembly: GCF_024364675.1. Lineage (NCBI taxonomy): Eukaryota > Metazoa > Arthropoda > Insecta > Coleoptera > Nitidulidae > Aethina > Aethina tumida. The sequence goes on along the minus strand of NC_065437.1, from coordinate 11,257,002 downwards.
TTTTGGATGGGTGAAATCTAGTGCGTTCGCATCACCGACATGCTTATCTGTAGCTAAACAGTTGACGTATAGTGCAGTGTATATCTTATAAGTGAAATTGAATGGATTTAGTGTGATGAATGATCGAAAACTCAGTACTACAAAAGATAAAACGACAATCGATGTTACTTTGAATCAAACACTCAAAGTATTGTTGAAATTAATGATGACAATGATGCAAACAATTAAAATAATATTAAAAATCAAGTACATTGAAATTTAAGTAAATACAAATATTATCCATAAATAATTGTATATTAATTGTTATTTCAATTGAATTGTATTTATGAAATTTCTAATTTTCACTTCTATCGGCAGCTTTAATTTTTTTTTAAATATTTTTATGGACATATGACTATTAAAAATTCATTTTATTTAAATAACAGTTTGATACAAATATAAATGTTTTGAAAATATTTTTATGGTTCATAAATGTTGAAACTTTTATTTTATTGTTTTCAAAAAACTCAATTTTAAATAATCTGAAATGCATATATGAAAAATCATTATAATTTGGAGGCGACTGATTTTCAGTTTAATCTGTTGAATATAAAAATATTAAATATTTCATATAAAGTTATATGTGTGACATATTTGGAAAAAATATCTTATTTCTGTACATATAATTTAGGTGTACTTTCGACGAAACTGGAATTTATGAATAAGTTAGGTGAATCGCCTTGTATACCTATGAATTCGTTTATAATAATGTTTTCAATTTAAGAAAAAGTTTCTATAACCTCATTTTTAAGAGAAATAGAAAGTGCAGAATATAACAATAAGAATTAAAATGACTATAATTTTGGCATTTCAAATTTAAGAATCCTTTGAGTTGAAGCTAGTCACAAATTTATTATTACAATCTCATAAAACCAATTAAACACCAGAGGTGTCCATCATACAAACCGTACCTAAAATTTGAAGTATTGTCCACACTTACATTGTCTGCTTATCTTAGAAACAGTGGAAGTGACGAACTTTATTCGTTACACACCGGGACAGTTATTAATCTTTATTTGAACAGCTATATACGTTGTCTGGCGGACAATGAACATAAGCTTTTAGCATGGTTATCGTACCCAGTCCATTGTCAGGCGTAGCGCCATTGGGACCGAGATATGGGTGTTTATTGGATTAGGCATCGGTGTTGTCGTTCAAAACCTACTCATCGTAGTCAATTTACGGGATAACGGGATTTTCTGGTATATGAAAGATGGGAACAGATAAATTCACATAAAGGCGACATTCAAATTATCGTCCCCCTTAAGCGCCACTGGGAACATTGTTCGGTGTAATTAGACGTGTCCCAATCAGAGGGATGATCAACGATATTTAATTCTAAACTAAATATATAGATGCTTTATCTGTGTTTACTTTTCATTAGCCACTCTTTTGGCAATTAATCAAGTCTGCCGGATTTGCTACCATGAACATGTTGTGTCAACAATCAATAAGCCAACGAATCCCATAACCTTTCGACGGGCACGACGACGTTGCTGAATAATTGATTAAATTTCTTTCCGCATCCATTAAACATTTTTCAAAATTATGCCCGGGCCGGCTCGGCTGAAATATGCATTCAATAATTCAATTTGTTAATAGCGTGGCAGTGGCAGCAGTTCGGCCTAATTTTACACTATAAATAAGTGTCGTCGTTTATATTAAGAAGGCGAAATTTACGAAGCGTATTACTTCAAAGTTTCGGAGACAATAACTGTCTTTTAAATTTACGCCCCTTCGAACGGAATGACCTATCAGACATTGAAAAATACCGCCATACATCCAGTTTATTTTCACAGGAAGTTTAATCCGGTGAAACTGTTGAAATATACATGGTGATTGACGTAACTTATTCATTAGAATTTGGAGAACAGAAAAAGATGTTATTTTGAAATTTTTACACCCAACTATAACGTGACTTGAACTAATTTTTTAATTGAATTGGAACAAAATTTCGTTTCAGGTTTTGTGACATCAACTTGCAAACCCAGTTTTTGTTTTTCTAGAACTTTTGACAGATTAATGGACTAACTAAACTGTGTTTGTAAATCCTCCAATTTTGATATGGGGAAATTCATTTTTGGCACACACATTAACCAAAGATCATTCTTTAAGAAGTCATTATTACTACTCCCAAATTTTATACAGGGGGTTCATTATTTACGTTTAAAGAAATACCATGAATGTTTTAGCATAATTAAATTAACTTTTTTTAAAATATTTTGATTAGATGATCAATCTGTCCAATTTTTAGAAAAAAAATATATCAAAAACTATTGGGTTTAGTTATATGACAGGCTATAGATATTTTACTAATAATTAATAAGAGTAATTCAAGTCAAGTTATAATTGATATAAAAATTTTAAATTAAAATCTTTCTTTGTAAACTTCTAATGAATAAGTTATGCAAATCGCCCTGTATATGGAAGTATAACATTTGTTTAGTTTCTGAACATGCAGAAATTGTATTTTAATTAAAATTTTACTGCGCTCCTATTTATCTTTTAAATTTCCACTTACAATTAATTCAACTAAAAGCTCCATTACATACAAATAATCATTTATCCAGCTGCAGTAAATTGCAATATAATAGTTGAAAATTATAAATTTATTTGCGACATAAATGAAATATATTAAAATATTTATTTTGCTGCAACAAAACATGGTTTTCACAAAGGCATTTTAGTATTAATTAGATTTAAGTATGTTTTAACTCAATTTTCCTTTATACGAACCTTTCATAAAAAATTGGTATGATTACCGTAGCTCTGGAATTTTCTGTGCAAAAAATTCAATTATGTCACATCAAAGCAATATTAACTTTAATCTTTACTTCCTTTTATTAATTAATAATTCAAAAATTGACTTTAATTTTACGTAGATTTAAATAAACACAATCAATTTTTTTACCCTTGAAAAGTATTTGCTCAAAATAAAATTGAATAATATCAAACTGGAGTGGATTGACGAAATCTAGCGTTTACTTTCCTGAACCGGTTCCCTTCCATTCAGATAAAGCCGTCTATATTTAGATTCGATAGAAAAGTGTTTTCCATTCTATTATATGATTTTTTGGACACAAACTTCTTGTTTGTTATTCGTCAGAATGTCGGACGGACGCTTCGATGGAAACAATTTGGTGTAGTGAGCGGAGAAAGCTTTCATCTTGCTAAATGGAAAAAAGATCCTGCATATACATAAAAGTGAATTGGTAAAATATTGTTTAGGGAACTGTAAATTTATGCTTTTCATTAGATGAAATGAAAGATATTTCTAGTAAAAATAAATAAATAGACGAAGGTCATCATCCATTTTATTTCATTATAAAATATTTGCCCCAATGTAGTGACAAAAATCACCGATTGATTTCAAATAATTTCGTTCAATAAACGGAATAATGAAAAGATCAGTGGAACTAAAACAAGATATCACCACGAATAATATTTAACATCCGCATTGTTTTATCTTGTTATATTAAACATGAATCCAATTACAATGAAAACGTGAATTAACAATTATGATTTAAAATTCAATTGCAAATGCATTCTGAATAAATGCATAAACAGTAAAGCAAAACTATTATTCGTGGTTGAATCAAGTATTTACATAAATCTTTGAAATGGAAACTAAATAGAAAATGTTTATTCCAGTGTATTTTCTAACTAAATTTAACTTTTTATAAGAGCTATTTTTATAAATAAAGATTAAATTTATTTATAAAATTAAACTGTTAAATATACAAACCAAATTTGCATTTTTGTCATATTTTAAACCATACTACATCCCCTTTTTTACATGCCGTATAACCCACCTACTTTTAAGTCAAACTAAGTACTTGTGACATTTTTTAACTGCCTGTATAACTTACATAAACTATCTTTTTGAATAATTAACAAATTATTAAATAATAATTATAGTAGATTAATATTTCCATTGTTCATTAATTAATAAAATCTCAGCAAGGGCTAAAGTGAGCTCCTATCAATATAACCGCAATAGTCAATTTAATTCATAGTTTGTATAATCAATGGTTCGAAATTGGTGAAGATGATGCGGTGTCGAGTGAAAATGAAGGGCCCACTTGGCCGTTGGACGTATTAATTAGTGCCATCCAGACTCTATTGCCATCAGACTATGAAAATGAAGAGTGCACGTTGGACGAATTAATTAAGGTCCTCGAGAATTTGCTGTAACCGAAAGATGAACAGCCCAATCGAACTAGTAAGTACAAGATGGGCAGAGGAAAATAGCCAATTCAATAGTTCATTGACGGAAACACTCGAAGAGTTATATCGAATGCACTCGTAATCTGTGCCATTTAGACTGTCAAACAAAGACGAAGATACCATCCATCCTTCTCCATCAATTAATTACTAAGTGGTGTATTTTTTTTTTTTTGAATTTGGTATAACTTATATTTTTATGTTACATCTAGGGTTAGTTAATTTAATTAGACATTTATGTCACTGATATAAGACGTAAAGTAATTTAACCAGCCGGTTCATTAACTATAATATTATTTGTAAAAAACCAAAGATGGATATTAATGTGGAAAACCTATTACAGATCAGCAAAGAGAAACTGGACAGACTTAAGAATGGAGAAAACATGAGGAAGGTGGCGTTAATTAAAAATTTCATGAAAAATCTTACCAGCATGCATGAGGCACACTCTAGTCATGAAATGTCAGGTCCGGAAATGGGAACAACCGAGGAATCTGAGACAAAAGATGACTTGGAGGAAGCCAAACCAGAAGACAACCATGAGGACTTCGAAGAAGAATTTAACGTGGGACTGTTGGAAGTTGAAGTAGAAACAACTAAGGAATCTGAGGCAGAAAAGGAAGAAGTAGGTGAACTGTTAGAGAACGTCGAAAATTCCAATCAAGTTGCTGATGAAAATTAAGTAGTTTAAGATTTTACAAAATAAATAAATTATTCACTATATTTTTTGTTTTAATTTCATATTAATCATCATTTGTAGAAGTCAAAATCTCACACCAACATAAAGAACTAAATTGACATAAGTTAATATACGTTTATAACGCAGGGTATAAGCAACTGACATTTTGAAATAAAGTAAACATATAAATTTTAGTAATGAACTCTAATTAAAGGCATTTTAAATTACGATTCACTGAAAAAATTCAAAATATAAATTTTAATTATGAACAATATTATTTTATGTGTCCAACAATATAGAAACTTTGGAGGAATGAACATTTAGAAAACAACATAACCAACAAAATTACGTGTTATTAATTTATTGTGTACGTCCAAGATTAAGTTTGTGCCGTGTGTGATATTTATTAAATTGTTATTTGGATGGTTTAATCTGTATATTTATTGATGACTTGGTGTATGGTGACCTAAGGACACTAAAAATGAAATAAACAAAGAGCATACGTGCTTTAATTCAGGTAATAATAATAGTGTGATACAAATCCATGGAGGTAAAGAATTAATCAAATCCGTATTTGTATAAATACTTGCCCCCAAATTTTAAACTTTGTTAACCGGTCACGATGGCATACAACTGGTCAAACATGTATCTGATTTGTCAAAGAAAATTACAAAGATATATAGCACAAGATAAACTACGACGTGTAACAATTTTGAGATTGTTTCTGAACAAACTCAAGCTTCATTCGGACTATTCGTATTCGATCCCCCCCTTGGACCCAGGGGGTATCTCAGATTATGAAGAACCGAAAAATTATCTGGAAGCAATCTTCGGTGAACAAGGACTAAAAGATATGGAGGACCTGTTTGGTTTCAGCCCAACATCTGAGGCAACTCAACCACAACCACAGCCTTCTAATGAACCAAAAGTTGAAAAGCCTATTAATAACGTACCAGTCAATTATGACCCTGAAATGGAGGTTCTTGATCAGCTGTTGAGTATTTTGGATCCACCTAAGAAGAATTTAAAGAGAAAGAGATGTGACGAAGATTGTTAATATGCTAAAATGGACAAATTCAATATTGAGTACTAAATTCACAGTAAAATGATTAATTGGTATGTAATTCTGATATATTTTAAATGGACAAATTCAATATTGTGTACTAAATGTGTATTATGTAAATTTAATATATTTAATTTTATAATAATTTATAATATATAAATCTGTTTTTAATGTTTGTGTTTTTTCCGACTCCTACTATATATATTATATACAAATATATTATACTTACTTAGCATGGGTAATAACTATTGAACAAAACTGAACGGCTCAAGAGGGCAACGTTGTTAAATTTGTGCTACTAATAAAATTATGCGAAAATAAACAAAAAAAATGAGACTCTATGAACTAAAAGTTGATAAGCCTACTAATAATGTACCAGTCAATTATGGCCCAGGAAATGGAAGTTCTTGATCAACTGTTGAGTATTTTGGACCCTGGATTTAAAAAGAAAGAGATTTGAAAAAGATTTTTAATATGGTAATATGCTGAAATGGAGAAATTCAATATTTACAATATATATTTAATTTTATAATATATAAATCTGTTTTTAATATTTGTGTTTCTTTTCCTACTCCTAGTATATGCATCATGAACTATATATTATATATACTTAGTTAAAATACGTAATAAACATCGAATAAAACTGAGAGGCTCAAAAGGGCGACCCTATTAAATTTATGCTACTAATAAAATTATGCGAAAATAAACAAAAAAAACAGAAAAAGACAAGCTCATTAAATTCTTATACGTTTCATTCCCTAAAAGATTGTTTCCCCCTCGACCGCTTTTTCCTAATTTATCGCCTAAATATAAAAATGTAATCCATTAAGCGAGCCAATTAATTAGATTAAAAAGTTAAACGAGTAACTCAAGCACCAATTTTAATTTGATAATCTCAACAAATTGTGCATTTATAAGCTTCTAAAATCTTTATTACTTCATAGTTTTAATTTTACAGAAGTTCGTCGGAAAAGTTCACGAGCTGCGGAGATGAGGCCCGATAGAGGACGGAGATGAATGGTGCTTATCGCCAGGATTATTTTTTAATGAATGGACGAATTAATAATTCACATTTTGAATTAATTGAGGCCGTAAATTAATACGCGCAACGTTCCGTATTTATCGATGCAAATTTGAATAAGCTGCGTCAGCAATTCAAATCCACTGAAAATACAAATAAATTATTGTCTTAAAGGTTTTATTGTTGGAAATAGACCGACAAACTTGCACAACTTTCAGTAAATGACTAAAATCTTTTGTATACTTCTGTAATTTTACACCACAATGGGAATATTTAAAGGCAATCTATCAAAGCGGTGCTCTTAAATGTTTGACATAAAAATGAAATATAGCAACCCGCAAATCCTGGGAGCCTCAATAGTTGATAAAAGTAATACAAATAATGGAGCGGGTTTTGCGGGGATGATAGTTTATTTTTCTTAAAATGTAGCCATAGAATTTCAAAGAAAGCATATCAAGTGTTGAAATTGATGGATAGAGACGACTTGCAATTGAATACATACCCACATATCATCGATTCAATGCGCCCTTAACAATACTCGTGAATTGAAAATAGTAAATAACAAATTCGAATCTCAAATTAAAGCTTTAAATACAGATTTCGAATTATCCGTTGGTTGCTTCATGTTAATAATTATTTAAAGCAAACAGTTGAAATATTAATTTTCTTTTGTTTAATTCCAATTGTTTCCAGGAATCAGGGATCATCGCAACCAAAACAAAGACCAACAATGGAAGATAAAACAAAGTAATTAATAAAGTTTATGAATTATGAATGGTTTGTTCTTTCGAACCGTTGTAAGCTGCCTTTTAATGAGAACAATTGTTTCATCTGTGATTTTTTGTAATCACTTCAGAACTTTCTATACTATTGTACATAATACAAATGTGATGGTGACACTAAAAATGTTCTGCTTTTTTTCAGCTTGGAAAATATATGCTAAACTTTACAAGTTCTCTCAGTTGAATAAAATTAAAGTTATTAATCATTTAACCATTTATTTGTGAATATTTAAATTCAGTAAGTTTAAATAAGAAAAATCAATGAACGATTTTATGGTTGTATAAATGAATTTATTTCCAATTTAGTTTGATAAAATCAATTGACATAAATTAAGATATTTTAAGAAATGAGGAGAGCCAACAATCAGAGAAGCAAACTTAGGCATCGTCAATAATAAACAGCAGCTATTACCTCTTTGACGAAAATGAAGATTTTTGAAGAATAAGAAGAACCAACAGTCAGAGGACCTAAATCTAAAGATTACCAGTAATTGGTACTTGAGTATGGCTATTGTAGCAATTATTTTTTTCAATTAGGTTACAGAAATAAATTTACTTTTCAGAATATTCTCCCTTAACTTCAATACACTTGTTTCAACTATCCTCCAATTTATGGACTCTTTTTCAGCAGCTCTTACGTCTTCGTTTGATGAAAATGAAGATTTTTTAAGGAATGAGAAGAACTAGCAATCAGAGAAGCAAAATTACACTAGCTATTACCTCTTTGTTTGACGAAAATGAAGATTTTTGAGAGACAACAGCCAGAAGAGCAAAATCTGAGTATTGCTAATAATTGGTACTTGAGTTAGGGTATTGTAGCAATAGTTTTTTTATCAATAAGTTTACAAAAATGAATTTATTTTTCAGCATATTCTCCCTTAACTTCAATACACTAATTACAAATATCCTTCAATTTATGGATTCCTCTTCAACAGCTAATACATCTTCGTTTGTTGAAATTGAACATTTTTTAAGGTATCAGAAGAACTTGCAATCAGAGAACCAAAATTGGTTATAGGCAATAATATCTACACCAGCTATTACCTCTTTGTTTGACGATAATGAACATTTTTGTGGAATGAGAAGAACCAACAGTCAGAGTATCTAAAGCTGAGGATTGCCAATAATTGGTACTCGAGTTTGGCTATTGTAACAATAGTTTTATCAATTAGTTTACAGAAATAAATTTATTTTTCAGTATAACATATTCTCCTGTAACTTCAATGCACTTGTTTCAATTATCCTCCAATTTATGGAATCTCCTTTAGCAGTTATTACATCTTCGTTTGATCAAAATGAAGATTTTTCAAGAAATGGAAAGAGCAGCAGAGATGTAAAATTGGGGATAGACAATAATATCTACAGCAGCTATTAACCTCTTTATTTGACGCAAAATGAAGATTTTTTAAAGGATGAAGACCTAAATCTAAGGGTTGGCAATAATTGGTTCTTGAGTTTGGCTATTGTAGCCATAGTTTTTTATCAATAAGTTTACAGAAATGAATTTATTTTTCAAAATATTCTCTCTTAACTTCAATGCACTTGTTTCAACTATTATCCAATTTATGGATTCCTCTACAGCAGCTATTATGTCTTCGTTTGACAAAAATGAAAATTGCTGACTATTGGCAGAGAAGCTAAATTTAGGAACAGGCAATAATTGGTTCTTAGGTTCTTTTGACCTGTGTGGCCAGGTTCGTCATCTTGAAGGAAAACTATTTTTGAAAACTTTTGATGAATTTTTGAATCCAATAAATCCAAATGGTTAGAATAGTAATCTGAGATTAACACCTTCTTGACATTTTTTTTAGTCTCCAGTTTTGATTTAGAATTATGATGATTGATCAAACATCATTGACAAAGTTGTACTGAATATTCAGATCTTTTTGAAATCCAAAAATTTGTCAACTATACCTAGTGAGATGCCTAAAGATTCTATTTCTTCCAAAACCATATCTTGTATTTCCATGGTGATTTTTGGACTTCCTTCTTATGGATTTTCTCCAATATTATGATCTTATAACATATTTACCATTTATGTACCATATAAAATTCCATGGCTTTCAACTATTTTCTACAAATAATTTCTACTAGAACCATTATTCGAACAACCCTTGATTAATCCATTTATTGCATGTTCAGTTTTTAAGTTTTTAATTAAAAATTACATTTATATAAAAGTTCTCTCTAAAAATATTCACATGCATGCCTCACATCACTCGATAGACGCTATAAAAAAACATTTTGCAACTTAATATACTTGAACGCAACATAAAAGCCAAAACCACGAATTCCAGTTAAGCATTTTACATCAGGTGCACGATAAAAACTGGCAAAACCAATAAAAATGACAAAGCCCATAAAAGCACGGCCGCCATCCTAATCACACAAACCAAGCAAATAATTGATGCTAAACCCAGATAAAACGAAATTATTCTTCCACTATGCCGAATTAAAATTTGATTAGGGGATAGCATGTTGTTGGGACCGTAATTACAAACCTCTATCCAGGCTAAAAGATAACATTATGGCCGACACACACCTGGCCAAAATGGAATTTATCTACATTACGTGATAAATTTCTATTTAGATCGTGCCTGCATTTATTAATGTGCAAGTTTAACTATTCTGTCAAAACAGCTCCATTTTATTGTTGGATGAATCACGTTTTATTTAATGCTGGATTATTATTTGCCTGAAACAAATGAATTTTTCGATGCAAAACAAGTCAATTATCTGCTAGTTATATTATTTGGACTCGAAATGGAAGTATCAATTTAATTAGCGATTTGAGTTGGCCCTTTAGTTTCTCGCCTCAGTTCACAAATATAATGACTATTTGAATGAAACGTGTGCCCTCCTTTGTTGTTTTCCAATTTACTAGCAACGAATTGAAGACAACAACGAAGTCATTGGAGCACAAAGATGAATAATCAATTTGTTGCCCATTAACTCCTAATGAAGCTGATATCAATTTTCCCTGCTGTTATTCAATAATAATAAAAATAAATAAATAAAAAAGTTACTTCTGTGACTTTGTGACCATTGAGAACTGGTTCATCAGAAAGTTTGTACAAAATCCGAAGTTACCGGATAAATTTCCAGATAGTCCCGTTCCAGCTTTGCTCCAACTCTTCATGTTGCGCCCCGCGACAAAAAAAGCCATGTGATTTTAAATCTCGCTGGTTAACTGCGTCCCGAAACTAAATTACGTCGACGGCCATTTGTTGTGCCAGGATGAGTTTTCCGCTGGGTTTCTTGCAAGATACATGCCCGAAGCAAATGGAAACTTTTAAGTTGAAAACTGTAATTAGTTTAGTTTTAAGGGTCAGCAACGTGCACGCAGTACGACGGAATAATGAATATGACTCCGGATGCACGAAGTGTTTTTAATACCGGAATGCAATTTCTTTTTTATTGAGCTTTTCAATAATTTCTGACACGAGGCTGTTCTTTTTCTTGTTTGTTGGTTGAGGAAAATGACGAACATGGAACAGTGACAGCGGATGTCGGAGTGAATCATTCTGGTGTCGTGTATCAAGTTTCGTACAAAATCACGGCAGTGTCACCAGGGAACGCGGTTCCCCGGGGAGCAGGACGACTAACTTCTAGGAATATTTGCACATTTTCGACGAGATTGTTGGCTCACTATGCGCACGAGTAAGTGCAAAAACGTCCCGTTAATGTCTGCGTATTTTCGACATCTCGAAAATTCTCTAATTGGGAGTAGATGCACATAGTTTGTAGTGATATTAAAATGTTTGACGTGGGGCTTCAATTTTCCTCTTTGTGTATTTCTCATGTTCAGTTTCGGGACAGTACATTTTAATAAGTGGACAAGGTACATTATAATTTAATTAGAGAAATTCGTGTGTAATGCAAAGAGAAAATAGTCAAATGTCAAATGCATTGGAGCATTTCCAAGCGTCCAATTTTAGGAATTGTTTTTGATATCCATCAAAGTGAATGTTGGAGTTCAAACACAAACGAATTCTCATTAACGTTGAAAAATATTTTTACTAAAAAAATAAGTGCCCATTTGACTATATTAAAATACTAAGCGGGTGTTTTTTGCTATATATATATATATATATATATATATATATATATATATATATATATATATATATACATATATAACACTTAAAAATATTTGTGTTGATTTATAAAATCTAATTATTATAAATGTTTAAACAATGTAGATTGTGATGAAAAAAAAAGTTTTTTGGACAGACATTATTATAATTCTTATAATTCTTTGCATCTTTCATAATGCAATAAATACTTTTTTAATATGTTTCATTTATAATATCTATTATTATAAAAATTAATAATCATTTATAAAATTAAATTAAAAGAGCATGGAAGTAATTTTTAATTGTTTTCAAAAATGATCTATATAAAAAATAAGACTGCTAAAATGGATATTATAATTCAAATTGGAAAATCTGTTAAATTATACATATAATTACATATACATATGTATAATATAAAATCAATTTTTAAAAATTATTAAACAATTAATTGTAAAATTAAAAACTATTAAAAAAACTAATTTTTTGACATAATGCAATAATCCGTTTTTAATATTTATTAAAGTATATAAAAATGTATAAAAAATGCAAAAGCTGAAATGATACAATTCAAATTAAAAAATCTGTTAAATAAAATACATATAGTACCAAATTAATTATTAAGCAATTGTAAAATAATAAACTTTCTTTATTTCGCCAACAAATTATTTGGTCAAGAAGACTCTGTTTTTCAGGCATAATACAATATTTACTTATTTAATATGTTTAATTTAAAATATCAATAATTATAAAAATTATTAGTCAATTAAAAATTTGACTTCATAATAAAAATTATTAAAAAATACTACTAAAATAGATAATACAATTTAAATTAAAAAATCTATTAATAAAATACATATAATGTCAAATTAGCCACTAAAGATTATTAAATAATTAACTGTAAAATAATAAATTATCTATTATTTACTTCGTCAACAAAATAGTTGCTTAAGATTCTTTGATTTAGACATAATTCAATAAATACTTTTTAATATATTTAATTTGAAATATCAATTATAATACAAATTAATAGTCAATTAACATAATAAATTAAAAAGCAAAGAAATATTTTTTTATTTGAAATAAAAATGTATAAAAATATCAAAGCTGACATAGATGATCAAATTAATACAATTTGTTAATTAAATAAAAACATATAGAATCAAATTAATTTATAAAATTTATTCATTTAAAAATTTAAATTATATAACAGGGAAGTATTTTTTATTTGACTTCAAAATAAAAATGAATAAAAAATACTGCTGAAAAAGATAATACAATTTAAATAAAAAATTAAAATTTATTAAATGATTAATTATAAAATAATAAATTATCTTATTTACTTCGTTAACAAAATAATTTATTAATAAGACTATAAATAAATAGATAAATTATTAAAATTTAATAAACAATTATAAAATAATAAACTATATATTACCAATAAATTATTTGGTCAAGAAGACTTTGTTTTCTAGATATAATAAAATAATTACTTTTTTATAGGTTTTATTTGCAAAATCAATAATCATAAAAATTATTAGTCAATTAAAAATTTAAATTATATAACAAGAAAGTATTTTTTCAAAATAAAAATGAATAAAAGGTACTGCTAAAATAGATAATATAATTTAAATTAAAAAAAAAATATATTAAATAAAATACATATAATATCAATAAATTATCTTAGTTAGTTCGTTAACAAAATAATTGGTTAAGAAGACTATATTTTATAGACATAATTCAATAAATATATAAATAAGTTACTTATTATTTACTTTGTTAACAAAATATTTGCTTAAAATTCTCTTATCTAGACATAATACAATAAATACTTTTTCAATATGTTTAATTTCCATTTTATATTATTATAAAATTAATAGTCAATTAAAAAATTAAAATAAAATCAGGGATTGTCTCCAAAACAAAAATATGTAACAAAAAACTACTGTTAAGAAGATTGAAACAATTCAAATTAAAAAAAAATTGTTAAATAATAAAATAATAAAAAAATGTAAATACACAATAAGTCACTTTTTGTAATTAATCACGTTTTAATTTATACACATACGAATGTTTGTATGTGTAATTACTATTCGGTTTCATTAGCCAACCTATAAATAATACATATGTAATAAATAAACCATCGTGTGGAATTTAATTCCTGACAGCATAACTGTTATATTTATCAGCCAAAACCATTAACTTTTTAATATAAAATATTTATTTGGACGTGCTTTAAAATTAAAATTGATGAATACAATAGTGATAGCAAAACATGGAACTGGTTTCACGCATACATTTTGGCGGACGAAGATTAAAAATATTAATCTCTAAATTATTAATTAAAATGTGCATTTATTCGGCATTTTGTCGGATCGAAATTTGAACCGATCGCGGCAATAATTAAATGCGATGATTGTAAATAATGGACTTGTATGTTCGGTGTGCCATAAATATAGTTTAGTAATAAGTATTTATAAATTATTGTATGTGAAAATAAAAATTATTTATATACAATCAATTTTTTATTGAAGTGTCATAAACGGCAAAATGTGCGAAGATCTATAAACTTGATTTACACCTTTCAGACCGGAATATGCCGACAATTTCTCACATGACGAAATGGAATGTGTAATAGTTTACGTCGGAATCCGGTGTTTTATTTCGGCGACGAAGCTAAATAAACTAAAATATAATGAAATTTATGTGAAGCTGTACACGGACGGTCGCGTGGCATCGGAGGGGAGTGTACGCATATACAGTGGGGTTCGAACCATCCCCCTCAATGTCGGGCTTCTAATAGGGCCATTCCATTCTAATTTGAAACTAGACTTATCGATCTGTGTATCTATCACTCTATTATCAAAATATATTCTTACACGTGTAATAATAACCCTAGGACAAAATGGGCTTTTTGAACTATTCAGATTGGTCAGTTTATTTTAGCCAAAGTTAGGTCCAAAAATGCCAAAGATTCACATCAAATATACTTGACTACCTAAATTCTAGTTCATCTCAACATAAATTCTATTCAGTTTGTGATATACACACAATAAATAGGGACACATAAAAAAACTAATCTGGAATATCCCGGTTGATGAGTGGTTGGGGGATCGTCAATAACATGGTCCTTGTATTCTATCTGTCCATATCCATCCATACAGACATTATCAGTGGACGGGACTCGCCGATTTTTTTACCAATTTCCAATTCACGGTCATGGCTAATAAGTCATTTGGGGCATAAGCCGTCGAATTTATTGGACGCAGCATGCGCTCGGAGGTGATTATGAAAATTTAAAGCAATATTGATTCGACGTGACGGTTTTTATGGTTATTGGACTTAAAAGAGGGATAAAAACCGAAATCAATGTACGGGAGGCTGGCGAGGGAGATAGTAGTGCTTATGAACGATTGCAATTCGGTAATTGAAATAGGACTGCAATCGGTTAACCGAATGCTAAAAATAGTAAATCCCCAGACGGTTAAATGTGTGCCAAGACGGTTTAATGCTTTTTCATGTTTACCACATTTGCGTGCTCAAACTTGTTTAAGTTGAGATTAATAAACGACTCCATGTTGATGTTTTGTTAAAAATCAAGACGGGATTAATTGCCAGGTTCAACAACTACTATACCTTGACAACATTTGAGGAGACCATTTTAATCACAGCATAAACCTTTGAGATTATAAAGGTTGAGGAATAAACAATACATTCTCGTGGAATTTGTAGGAGTACCAATTTATCTAGATTATTCACTAAGTAAAATTATGACGGACTTACAGGGAATGTTCATAAAATTTATTTTGTTAGAAAAAATGAAAATATTGATTATATTAATCAAATAATGACATGTCCAGTTCAAAATAAATTAGAAAAGTAGTTCTATAACAATATCCTTCCCCATACTCCAAAAGTTTGGTGAAATAAGATAATGAATATTTAAATGAAATTAACAAATTTATTTTCCAATTTTACCTTTTTATAAATAGATAAAGGAAGCTGTGGCGTCCGGCATATTAAGGGATTTATCAAATTTAGGTACAACAATATTGATCACACGTGACCATTTTCATGGATATTGAACTAAAAGAACATGAATACATGAAATACGGGGGATCAGTGTGTATGAGGGTATAATCTGCAACATACAACATAAAAAATTACCAAATTTCTTTTGCATTAACTGAATTACTTCCCTAATTACAATGTAATTACAGCACAGATAAAAATCTGTTTAATTAAAATGGTACAATTAAGAAGATTAAAAAAGGTATATCGCAATAAGGCAAATAAATACATAGGGTTGTCATAGGTAATACGAGACATTGTACACAGTCTTGTGCACCCCACAAATTTATACTCAATTAGATGGCTTCGAAAGTTCAACTTTGTTGATGTTATCAAAATAAGAATATTAATTGAGTAAATACAGATACAGCAACATTGGGTTGCTTAATTTAATTAGTTTTCCATTATTTGACTTCGCACAAATAAACGACAATGTATTATTCGGACATTTCGTGAATTTTGCCTCTGGTTTTTGGGCGTGAACATAATTCATACCAAAAACAATATTGAACAAACAGATATTACATATTCACTTTAATATTGTGCTTTGCTTGGAGCCATTATGTTAAACAATCTTGAAAAAAATTAGGTAAAAACTAAATGTAGCCTGAAATTACAAAATTAAAAAACTGAGTTATTTCTCTCCCAAAATTCCAAAAAAAATAGTCTTTATGAAAAAGATTAAAAAATTCACCAAATCTTAAGAGGTATTGATCCAGAGGATAGGCGAAGACACATGAGCTGGGGAAAAAAGATATTGGTTTAACTGGGGAACAACCAATTTAAGAAGCATTAAAGAGCAATCTTAGAAAAGTAGAAGGTTCAGGTTGATGTCTCATGAACTATTCAATGGGCTGAAGAGAATAATGACCCCATAGGAGACGTATTACTTCTGAGGAGACCCAAAGACTAATAGACAACATATTCAAACGAAAGGTGATTTTGCTAAAAATGGTTGATTTGATCAAGTTTTTGGAAGGGAGGAAGAGGATGATCCTTTGATTTCTGCAAATGGACGTTGGAAGAGAACACTTCTAGATATTTGAAACTTGAAGAATTGCTAGAAATATAAATATTGTCTTCTTTAATAAAGTTCATCAGTTATGTGACGTTATAGTTATGTTGCTTTTTCATAAAATCCTATAGGCGAAGATACGAAAGTTGGAAATTCACTTGAAAACTGTTTGAATAGATATTAAGAAAATGATATTATTATTACTTAAAACCGGTTTTCATCAGTATTCTGATGGATGGAGAAGATGAAATTCTTGTGATCGTTCAAAGGATAAAATGTCAAGCTTTAAATCAAGCATGGAAGATAACAGGTCAAATTAAACTCATTCTACAATGTTTAAAAATCTGTTATTTCCGAGATATTGATAATTATCCCCTGAATATTTATTAGGGTAATTACTGCTTTTCTTTTTATTTATTAGCTACTAGTTTTATGTATGTATATTCTGTTAGGCAAACAAATTAATAATTAATAACTTTATGAAACACATTCATTTTTTATTAAATGATAATAATTATAAAAAAGTTTTCTAATTAGAGTAGTTTGTCTATGTTTATTTGAAATTCGTAAATTTTCAGAAGCTCCATAATTTTTATTTGGAGTTCCAATTAAAAATTCGAATACATGTAGTCGACGTATGTAGTCCTCGTTTCTATTCCAGCCAATAAATTTCCGATGTACAAATTCTAATAACACAACCAGCGACAGAGTTTGATAATAGTTTATTCATAGTCAACCACCAAACAGTACCTCGTTGCATATCTCTACCGCTTGAAATTCCTGTTATTGTCAGTAACAACTTTTCAAATTACAATGTGCAATGATTTAGAGTAAATCCGACAGTTTTGCAACATCGAGAGTATTGGTGGCTTGTGGCTTTTAATTATGTTCAAGTATTTTGCACATCATTGCTAATTATCGCATTTTGAATATTCAATTAACCAGTAACCACAACGGCTATTGAATATGTCGACATTTCCCTCTAATACATTAAATTTTTAAAGACAACATTAGTTAAGCCTTATAAAATAAATACCGTTGGTAATTTTAACCAACGAAACAGCGTCTAATTAAACACACCTAGACAGAATGAACAAAAAATAAAATAAAGCAGAAAAATTGTACGGACTCATTTAAACGGAAATGAATTCGTGTGTTTAAACCGAAACAATTTGACATTTAATTTCACAACTGAGTAATTGTAGCTGCATATTCGGAACGTTCAGACCGTTTACATATTTAAATTTTGCATGTCGGACAATGAGGAAACAATCATAATATTTATCGCGACACGTAAACTATTTTTCAAAACGGGACCGCAATAAATAACTGCACGAATTTGTTTAATTTAATCAGACTGCCTCTCCCGATTTATACGAATTAACCCGTCCGAATGAAATATGTCCAACGGGAGTTCGGTTTTCGAAATTAATTTGGCGGTGTTGTCCGGCCAACATGTGTTTTATCAGATGTTTCAACTTTTGATGCAAAAAAGTTTGGCCACACGATAAATAAATTACATTACATTAAATTTTGTTATTGGATTAATGACTATTATTTAAAAAAGTAGTGACAGCGGTGGGATTCGAACCCACGCCCTTTCGGACTGGTGCCTAAAACCAGCGCCTTAGACCGCTCGGCCACGCTGCCGATGACAAAAAGTGGTCTAGCGACGCATTTTAATGGCAATCACAAGAATCGAACTTTATCATTTAATAATACTGCAAACTTTCTGATATAGAAGTGTTTTTTTAATTTAGTTCCAATAATTTTTCATAATTACGTTTTGGGTGACACTTGGTGGGCATCGTCTCCGACGTGGACCCTCTTCAACGGGTCCCCCAGGACCTGGGGAATACGTTTATGGCCTACCTCAAAAGAGGTGGACACCATCTCCAAGGGGTAGACACCATCTTCAAGGAGGTCACCAGGACCTGGTGGAGTAGGACCTCCGGGGGAAGTCTGACCCACGAGGGGTTGGACATCCTCTCCGACCGGGTAAACCAGACCTGGTGCCCCCGGTGGTAAACAAAAGTGACCTAGACCCCAATAAAAGACCTGGACTTGACACTTACGTTCACGTCCGCGAAGATGAAATTAAATGCCACTGCTTTTTTTTTTTTTTTTTTTTTTCTTTTTTTTTTTTTTCTGGGGACAGAGAGGGGAAAGTGTAAACCCCCCTCCGGGCACCGATCCGGAGATCATAACCAATTGGAAACCATATGTGCTAGCACATATGGGGGAAAGGGCGTGTATATACATACACGGGTGAAGTTGAACCAGAAGACGGGACTGACAAAGATGCCAGCCCCCTGTCAACTGGTTCCCGGAAGAACAAGCCCAATCTGAGGAAGGTCCTAGAACCTCCCTGGGTGAGGATTGGGCTTGCAGTTGATCCGTCGGCCTCCCGCCACCACTGGCTTGTGGAGCGGGACTGCCCGAGAGATATGCCACTGCTTTTTTTTTTTTTTTTTTTTTTTCTGGGGACAGAGAGGGGAAAGTGTAAACCCCCCTCCGGGCACCGATCCGGAGATCATAACCAATTGGAAACCACATGTGCTAGCACATATGGGGGAAAGGGCGTGTATATACATACACGGGTGAAGTTGAACCAGAAGACGGGACTGACAAAGATGCCAGCCCCCTGTCAACTGGTTCCCGGAAGAACAAGCCCAATCTGAGGAAGGTCCTAGAACCTCCCTGGGTGAGGATTGGGCTTGCAGTTGATCCGTCGGCCTCCCGCCACCACTGGCTTGTGGAGCGGGACTGCCCGAGAGATATGCCACTGCTTTTTTTTTTTTTTTTTTTTTTTTTTTTTTCTGGGGACAGAGAGGGGAAAGTGTAAACCCCCCTCCGGGCACCGATCCGGAGATCATAACCAATTGGAGACCATATGTGCTAGCACATATGAGGGAAAGGGCGTGTATATACATACACGGGTGAAGTTGAACCAGAAGACGGGACTGACAAAGATGCCAGCCCCCTGTCAACTGGTTCCCGGAAGAACAAGCCCAATCTGAGGAAGGTCCTAGAACCTCCCTGGGTGAGGATTGGGCTTGCAGTTGATCCGTCGGCCTCCCGCCACCACTGGCTTGTGGAGCGGGACTGCCCGAGAGATATGCCACTGCTTGTGATGCGCGATATTTATATGCGCGTAGATGCGCAAACTAGGTGCGCGTTACACTTAGATATATATGCGCAGAACAGAATGCGCGTGCCACTTGAACAAACTAAAATGTCTCAAAAAAGCAAATCTATCATATACTCCCGTTCTAAAAGTATAACTTTTTAGAGATATTTCAAAAAAGGAGAAATAATTCATCTAAAATAATCACATTCGTATTCTACATAAAATATTTTATAGAAAACATCATTTTCAATTATAAATTTCAAATGAGCAAGCCAATATTCAATATTGATTATATTCCACCAATTTTTTTGTTGTTTACAAAACTTTAATGACCGTTAACATTAGAATTAGATTAAGCCTTGCTTAAGGCTATTATTGCTTCATTAATTCAGCAATAATGTATACAAAAATTCAAGAGTTATTTACACAAACATTAACAAATTAAAATACGGATAATTTCCTTTTCTGGTAACCATTAAAGGAGTTAATCTCCCGACCGAAGCTCCGGTACTAAATTTTCGTGATGTTTTCCTGAAAACATCCAGTTCGCCGTCTCGCACCGTTTGCTGCGTAGCTCCCGAAAAACTTATTCCATCAAAAACCACTTCGTTGATAATAATATGTATAAAATAGTTCAGCAATTTTTGCCCGAACAACTTTCAGCCAGACGAACGAGAATTGAAAGTGGAACGTTTTGTTAATAAAACTTTTCTATGAATCTCCAGATGTATGTGCACTTCTCTATGAAGTATGAAACTCCGGGGAAGTTTTCTTTTTTTAAAACGCAAATTCCTCCAGGGAAGTTTTCCATCTGGTTTACTGGTTGAATATTAAAACGATTTGTGTGCTTCCTTACGAACTAAGCCAATAGTTCTTAAATCCTTCGACGTGAACGTCCTCCGTTAATTACGCCACTGGGACGCACAACTTCAACACAATATTATTTCAATAAAACCATTAAACGTATAAAACTAGTTATTAAATTATGTACGCCTTTTAAAATATTCCGGGCGACCCCATTGTTTGAACATTTATTTGCTTTTCTGACAGCCAAAATCAATATCGAACTAAATTTTATGAACTACGTGGAAAAAGCGTCGTGCTTTGATCATAACGATCTGAAGCAAGCAAACGGCCACTTCGCGGTCTGGCGTCCCCGTTGTAATACCGAAACCGCAGTGACCCTAACTCCCTGTACATGACATTATCCTGGCCGAACTAATTTTCTGAACCGCGCCTATCTGTTAATGAGGCACGTACAATTGTAAATTTAATACGACAAAGTGAAATGTGCACCTTAACTTGCACGAAAATTTAACGCCAGATCGCCGTTTACGGCCACCCCAATTTGTAATAACTTTTGGATGTAATTTTGTTGTCAGGTGTTTATGACTCACTACTACAGTTCACGATTTTAGAAACAAACAATAAAAGGGATGGCTAGCACATATATAGATATAACGACAATCAAATAGTGTTTGATTGTTTCAAGTATCGATTACGCTGGAGGGTTTCCTTACACAACATTATTGACACCAACAGCAATTTCATCTATCAAGTCAATATTGGCATGTTTTTCAATTTAACCAGAATTTAATTCGACATGATTTTAAATTCAGTACATCAAGTGGTCTATCGATTTTAAAGTTAATAAGAAAATGGAGATCTTTCAGTTAAATCAAAAATAATTAATCTTTGCCCAGCACTTTGTTTTTTAATGATTAATATCAATTTGTGTAAACTTTAAGAAATTACTGAATGCAGGTAAAATAATGAATGCCAAGAAATTGCATTGTTCAATTTGCATGTGCAAGGAAGTCTGATGATTAAAGTACATCCAACACAAAATCCCAGTTCGACATTAATATTATATAATTATTTGCACTTTAACACTGATGTTTCGCAGACAATATATAAAATTAACTTTTGATATGTAAATGGCATATTTAACAAATTACTAAGAAACAGCGAACAGGTCCATTGTTTCCCTTTCATGCAACCAACATAGTCCTTTATGCCAGTAATTATAACTAGTTTAGTTTCTTGGTCGAATCGGCTTAAGACGCCGGAAACAGGGTAACCTATAAATCTTCCTCTAGGCACTCCGTTCGCCGAAAGCCAGTCCCAAGGTGCATCGTACTTGCTAAATTAATCAATGCCTCTAGTTTTGTATTATTCGCATGTAAAATGGTCGACTAAATTCAACAAGACCAATCACCAATTAGAGTATATTATGATTCAGTGACTCCATATAGCATAAGTCAAAGTACTATACGGAGATGAGTTCCCCCTTGACAACTATTATACAGGGAGATTCACCTAACTTATCATTAGAAGTTTTCTATATATTTTTGGATAATTAAATTCTACATGTAATTATAAATAAAATGGCTGTGCCATGACCTATATGTAAACCCAATAGTTTTTGATTTAATAATTGTTTTCCAAAAACTTGATAGTCTAACTAAATTGTAAGTAAGGCCACCAATTTTGATACTAGGAAGTTTCTTTTTAGTCCATTGAATTCACGTATTAATGAAGTTTTTCGATTATTTTGTCTTTATTGTTTCGACTTCTGTGTTTACTGTATCATAATTTTTCAACAATTGTCTATTCCAAATGGAATTCAACTAAAATTGTTTTCATACATCTGATGAATATCTGAATAATATTTTTGAAAAATTTACCACCTTGAATCTCCAAATATAAGTTTTGTTCTTTAAATATACCCAAGAATCGCCCTCTTTTGAAACACCCTATATAACTATCTAATTAAATAAATAATAACATACCTAGTTTTTACAGCAAGTTATCGCTAAATTAAATTGATACCCATATGGTCATGAACAATTTGGCACATGTTTTTGAACTTTTAATATGTTTTTTGTTTGAGGTTCTATTCAAAAGTTATCAGGGAGTTTTTTATAACCTCACTGTATATACCGATATGTTATTAATGAAATTAAATAAACATTTATAGGGAAAATTAAAAAAAAAACCATACTCGCGTATTGGTTTTAAATATTTTGTATTATGTACATAATGTACATGTATACATACAGCTATTCCAAACAAAAAATGTTTTATTTCAATAACTGTTTGATGCAAATAAAAAGTATTTGTAAATATTTTTACGATTCATAAAAGTTTAAACTTTTATTTTATTGTTTTTGAAAAGTTCAGTTTTAAATAATCTAAAATATATTATGAAAAATCATTGTAATTTGGATTGATTTTCAATTTGATTTGATATACATAAAAATATTAAATGATTCTTATACAGTTACTAAATAATATTATTTCTGTGCATATTCATTATTCATATTACGTTATTTATTAGAAGCTTATGGAAAAAAGAAAAAATATTGATTTAATAACCCAATTTTTGAGTTATTTTTTTTTTTTCAAAAATTTTGGCAAATTGATGGTCGTAGTTAAAATTACAGTCACCAATTGTGACGTTAGAAAGTTCTTTTTTGGCATACACGTTAACCAGAGACCATCTTATAAGAAGTCGTTATTAGTACAGGGTCTTCATTATTTCCGTTTTGTGCATCTTCAAACATCAATAACTTTGTAATTCACAATGGCGTATCATGTTTTACATTATATAAGTATACTCTATATATAAAGTAAATATTTATAGAGATTGTACCTCTTCTACTTTGTAAATAAGACTTCTAACCATATTTTTGTGGGAGTATAAAGTTACTTTGTAATAAACATAGTTTTTTTATGTATCTAAATTAATATGACAACTCTGAATATGACAACTGAAATACACATAATAACTAATTACTACATAATTACTATATTACTCACCAGATTTTAGCCATCAAAATAGCACTGAATAGAGAAGAAAAATACTTTTTAATCGAGAAGACAGTCAAACTCACTGTATATTCATTGTTATACCAGTTTTTAAAAACATAATTCATTTGAAAATCGTCTTTTGATTATTTGTTTTACATGGATTTTGATATCAATAACGTATGACATCACATGAAATGGCAACGTAAAGTTTGATAGAGTAGACTTCACCCAGTAGAGCCTCGTTTAATATATTTCCTGATGGAAAAATGTTTAATATCCAACTTTAAAATTGTTTTTTCCGGTATATTGGATCCTGAAAAAAAGCTAACTATTTGAACGTGTGAATGAACCCGGAAGTGTTTCAAAAATGTGGCAGTGATATATAACCTAACTTAAGAAAAATGACACAAACTTTTTGTTACTTGTTAAAAACTATTTAAAGTACAATTAAGGCAAAATTAGAATAAAACAAACAAAAAATATATCAAATACAGAATTGGATTGTAAATATTCAATTTTAGAGATCACAGGGAGAACAAATTACAAATATTAAACGTTTTATGAAAGCATATTTACACTTTGAAGAGTTTTCTGATCGAAAATATTTAATGTGCAGAATTTAAATTGTTTTTCCAGTAAATTTGTTGCCGAGTCTTGTTAAGTGTTCGATCAACAACATAAACTCACAGATAAGTGGTTCAGGAGCGACGTTGGGATTTATTATTGAGGAATAATCGACAGGAAAGTGGAAATAAAACTATTATCACCATTTTAATAATACTTCTTATTTGAACAACTTAATACATGGAATT
The DNA here is from genome assembly GCF_024364675.1 of Aethina tumida. Classification (NCBI taxonomy): domain Eukaryota; kingdom Metazoa; phylum Arthropoda; class Insecta; order Coleoptera; family Nitidulidae; genus Aethina; species Aethina tumida. Next base: position 11,232,280 of record NC_065437.1, on the reverse strand, counting down.
TTCTTCGTTGATATGTCCATTCCAACAACAAAGTCTCGGAATTTGTTCCAAACAAGGTTTATTATGTTACGCGGTTTCAAGTTCATTATCGTCAGTTTAAGGGCTGTTTCGCGTGCGTCAAAGTTGCGTGTTTAATTCACCATAATGAACGTATTATATTTTACTTGCAAAACTTTCCGACGCCCGTTTACAAGAAAATCAAGCCGGAGCGCTTACAAGAAATTGCTGTTGTACGACTTGGGAATTAAATCCAACTTTGCCGTGGTAAATTTGAGAATGACACCCACACAAGAAAATGAAACTAATGGACCACTAATTAATTGAGACAATGGCCTCATACAGTACAGCAAGACCTACGTTTGAACACAAAGAAAAATCCTTTATACATACATAACTGCAACAAGCATGCTTCTTGGGGTTGTTATTTGTTGTGTACGTACCCCCATTTATTTTAACAAGGTTTGTATATTAAATAAAACAACAGCAAAAGTTCAAAATTCAACCCTGGCCTTATTATAATAACGGCATAAATATAAATAAGTAGTTTTTTGGTTGATTCGTTTCGTACGTTATGATTTATTTTACGGTCAATCATGTTCATATCAAAGGACTCACCCTCCTACCAACAAATCAAAATAACTTATAACCACTCATCCTTTCAAACACCATCCATACAACAAAATTCTTCCGCATGATTCACCACGTATATTTGGGGACGAAACCGATTGGATTACGAGAGGAATTATCCGCCGTCTACACAAGTTGTTACCGACGGGACATTCTTTCAGCGGCAATTCGGCTTGTCTGTCGCTTGCAGTTTTATTTCGAGTACAGCTGCAGTCGTTTAATCAGTTACGCCCATTATGGGATCATTTTTACTGTTCCGGAGACCTTAATCACTATTAAGACGTTCCCCGTGGAGTTTTTAACGGGCTTACGGAACGGCTTTAGGCAAGCAGGAGCTTCGTGTTAATTAATTTCTCTGTTTGAACTACTTGACGGATAAATATTATTTCTAACCCATGCACTTGAAACGGGAAGACATTTATAACGTGTACATTGTTCAAAGGAGGAAATTATCGGAAGTCGATGAAACTTTCAATATCTAGAATGATTTATTCCGAAGGAATTTAATAATGCCTTTAAATACTTCAGTTTGTTCCTTTAGTTCCAATCTTTCAGTAATCGGGAGGAAATTGGAGTTATTAAAGAGATTAAATCGATTTTTATAATTACACTGGAGTTAATTAAAATGGTGCACAAGAAAATAGGTGGTTGCTATTAATTATAAAATAATCTGTAGTCGATTAAGCTAATCGAAAAGCAATTCAACTCATTTACATCTTCCATTTTGTGCTGCACAATTTTATTTGAATTATAGATTATTGTGAATTGAAACTGAAAGGTACTTACATTGGAGTCACTCATCGTTTCATATTCAGTATGTGTTGCAGAAAGCTTATTCTAGTATTGAGTGACCTATAAATACATCTTTGTCAAAGGACTAAGAGTTTGTAGAAGTTTCACTTTAAGCTGTAACTTATTTCGACAGCAATAATTAGGTACTCCTACTAGTTGTGTAAAATTAAATGATATTTAAACCGTCTCTGTTTCCTTAGGAGTTTGTCCACCCTGCAATTAGTATTATTGCAAGAAAAGCGGGCCATTTGTCAGGACAGAATCCGACTGAGAAGTATTAATATTAATCGCAAGCAAAGGACGATAAGGAAAGCCTCGAATGGATGGGGATGCAACGACCCATTTTATCAAGATGTCTTTTAAAAAGATCTTTCTTTCTCCACTGTGTCCGCAATATTGAATAAGATTATGGTGTGCTTTTTTAAAATCCATTAAGTTTTTGGATAAATTTACCATTATTCAATGTTAAATTGCTGTATTTATTTTAATTATTGCACACACAATGGGGGAAACTGTTTAATTAATGAAATATACATTTTTGCAATCATCATTGTAAAATACATTGTGAAATACACATGTAATTATGTAATGTAAATATAATATTATACATAATTATTTCATTCGAATTTTCAAGCCCTTCAGTTACCATACAAAATTTAATAATTAATGACTGAAATTGTATAATTGCAGTTATGAACAGAAATGAAACCGAATCAGAAATACATCAAATCATTTGAAAAAATTGAATATTCATTTTATTATTAATGTTCCCCGCACATTTAATTTAACGATTTATCGACCTCCGTAAAATCAACTGGAAACGGCGGTATCGCCGGGGGTACGGTATTTAGCTAATAAAAAAGAACAACAATTTATAGCCCATTTGCAGGTCCCATAAAAATACTGCTCGCCTTAATTGCTTTCGCCGAATCGATTTTAAATCTGGGCCCGACAATTATCAGGAAATATTTCAGGTCGAAATGCGAAAGGTTATGAAAAGTGAAAGGACATTTGCGAGTCGCACCTTGCCGAGAGGGTGGCCTTTTGACATTTATTATAATGATTTTACACCCCTGTAGAACAAAACGTTCGAATATGCACAGATGGTGTACACGTATATCCTCTTAACGATGGGATGTCGAGTTAATGGCATTTAGAATACAATATGACTCGATTATTTCGATAAGGTGGTTGATTTTAGGAACAGAAAGAGGAATTTTATAGTACTGAGAGCAAAAATTAGAATATTAAACGAAGTGCAAATAGCCAAAGGCAGGATTAAAATAATAAATTAGCCTCTAAGTTTACTTCTTATTGCAATCTTCAAAGTTTCTGTAAAGTATATGAATATTTAAATTAAAAATTATTAATTTACATTACTTAAATTTCTATAAGTTAACAGTTGTGTTCCTAGTGTCCAAATAGAGCCAATTTTTTAAAAAATTGTTGATACTACTGTATCCCTTCTTAAAGTAAAATGGCGATAAAACTATTGAAGAGACAGTACTCGATAACTTCAGTTTGAATAAATCAAAGGCAATAAATTACAAGCTCAAATTACAACATCGTTGTCAAAGACTGAAGTACTGCAGAAAAGAACAGATTTGTGAAGTAAAATGGAATGAGAAGAATATTTACCATATTTTTCTATTTTATCCTTTGTACTGTTCTTAAAATAAAATGGTGGTCAACATAGAAAAGGATAAAGCTCGATAACTTCAGTTTGGATGAACCGAAATCAATAATTTCCATATCAAAAGAAAGAACTCTTTTTGGTGTGTCTTCCATAATCCATAATCGTGTTGTAACTGTTTAAAAGAAGCATCAAATAACAAAACCCTCTTCAGAAATTGAGATGGTGTAGAGAATGACAGCCTTGAAATGTGGAATGGAATGGGGTTAAAGGTACATTTAAGAGATCTGATTAATTAGCTGGAGAGTATTAACCATATTTTTTATTTTACTCTTTGTACTGATTCTCTAAAAATAAAATGATGGTCAATAATGAAAAGGATAAAACTCGATAACTTCAGTCTGGATGAACCGAAGTCAATAATTTCCATACCAAAAGAAAGAACTCTTTTAGTATAATTTTTACATTTGACAAACATGTTGAACTGTTTACAGTAGATTCACATTGCAAAATCGTCATCAAAGATTGGTTACAAGTTTTTATCATTTCTTCTGTGTCTCTTAAAATATTATATTTTAAAAAAATTGTTCTAGTTGTATGATTTTTTTATAAATTGTTACCACCTATGTTTTTTTATTTTTCATGTGTTCTACGACGATTCTATTCATTAAAGGAATTAAGTGAGCACGTAACAAAATTTTCAGGCACACTTCAACTTGTCAATTTGTATGTCACAACATTACTTCAACTCTCCAGTATTTTTCCCTAAATATTAAACGTGGTAAATTTAATAACTTAATATTAAATTTGGCCGTAATATTGCGTACTTCATTTTCCCGACAGCTGGTTTTAAACCGGCTCTTCAGGCAACAGGACTAAAACAACTTCGTAAAAGTCTTAATTAAGTGGAAACGAACGCAACACGAAATCCGTCTAAGAATTCATACATCTCGATAAAATAACGTCGTTACGGATGCGAAACCGACAAAATCAACGTGTTAGAGACAAGCGGTCGTTCCGACCGTCTACTTTGTGGTGTTCACTTGCTGCTAACTCCCAAGCCAAACACATCCTTTAAGCGCGCCCCCCAGTTTCATGTAATTTTCGATTAATGTGCTGCTTGAACGTGTTTGGTAAATACACTCGTTGTGTTTGGGGTCTGTTTGTATTTGCATCCGTGTTCCGCGGTTCGAAAGGAAAGCGGACCGTTTACGGAGAAAAACGGTCGCAATTTACTTAAAGTAGCACGCGAAGGAAGGGGGGAAAAAGGGTGAAAGGCGACTCAGCACCGGACTGACGGAATTTGTATTTGCGGGACAATGTTTTCATTAACTTGCCAATAAATTAACTAGCTGATGGACTTTGTTGCTAGTAGTTTTTAAACTTGAAAGTGAGGTCAATAAGTTTATTTTTATTGGGCCAGCCAGATTTGTTTGTTTTATTTATTACTTACCGAAATTCATAACGTTCCCCTTGCATGCACGGTATTTCCGTTTGCGTTTCCGTACTTTCCCCAGGCCCGGTTTGTTTGCGCTTCCTATCGGCGAATGCACGGCGACACGGTTACACCGAATCTAATATACCAGAACAAACTTTGCCTATTCTTATTTAATCGTCGGTCCTTTTTGTTCGCCAATTCGGCGGGCCCTATTAAATTAATGGCTTTAATTTACGAATAGTTCGGGAGTTTTGTACAGGTGGCTGTCTGTTACGGTGAAGATCCGGATATAATCGAACTTTTATGGCAATGAAGCTTTTAGCAGAATTAAAGATTTCCATTGTTCCGGACGGTTTGGAATTTTATTTTAATTCGACGACCAGGATAGAATTACGTTTCATTTGCTGGTTGGCTTTGTATTCCTTCCACCAAAATGGTCGTGTCGATATTTAAAGCATTCTTTATAGACAGACATTATTGAATCCAATATGAAAATGAGTATATTTTTATTATCTTTTCTACATTTATACAGTTTTTCGATCAAATAAAAATATGAACAACCTATTGTAATGTAATGTACCTTACTCGCCATTACAATAATTAGACTATATTTTCCCATGATGATAAATTGGTATAGATATACATTTGAAATTATATATTTTTTTTTTTGACTGCCACAATGTCAGAGTAAGAAGATACTTAAATGCCATCTATAGTTTATTAGAAACATAAATACATATAAAATATATACAAATGTTATGTATATTATTATTTAACATTTACATCATTTAGTCATTACAATTTTTTATTATAATGGAGATGAAAAATACACAAGGTTATTTATTTAACTTATTTATCAGGAATTTATGGGGAACGGAAAAAAATATTGATTTTAAATTTTTATCGAAATTATAACTTATCTTGAATTATTTTTATAGTATATTATGTATAAAATTTCATTTCCTGTTTCGTCGGGGACATTAACTTCGTTACTTTTATTGGAACATTTAATTGTTTAATTTCGCTAATAAAATATTAAATTTTTTTCTATTTTTTGACATTAATGAATGAATATTTGATTGACTTGCCGCAAAAGTGTATCAAAATTTCTTATTATTCCACACATTTTATAAATTTAATGCAAAATTTGAATTAGTTAAAAAGTAAGTAACCAGAAATTTCGGATTTTCAAAAATAAAGGAAAAGAGAAAATGAAAAAAAAACTAAATTTTTCATTCTTGATTAAATACCAAATATTTTGAGAAAAGAAGCCTAAAAGTATGATTTTTAAAAGTTGGCATAAATTTATTAAAGACGCATTAATCAAAAACTTGTAATAAATGTAAAATAAATTTAATTAATTTGTATATTTATTTTTAAAATAAACTGGAAACTCCTTGTAACATAGTCCAATTAGAATATCAAGAAAAAAGAGGTAAATTGATTTTAAATTAATTAAATTCTTTTTAATATCTGTTTCTTTAAAAAAAAATATATATTTGTCAAGAAATTTGTAAATTATTTTAACTTGATTATAAATATACTTACAAAAATATTGTTAATAAAAAGCTTATGTTAATTTTTAAAATTTTTTCTTTTAAGAATTCTTCTAAAAAGTCTAAGAAACATAATAAATTTTAAAGAATTAATCCCATTTTTTTGTAACAGATTATTTTTTAAATTTTTAAAATGTGTAAAATTATTGAAATAAATTCGGACAATAGTGTTTATATTTAAAATTATTATTATTTTTTATTTTTTTAAATTCTATATGTAATTACAAACAAAAAGATTATATCATGTCCTACACATAATCCCAATAGTTTTTGTGTTGTCCTGTTTTTCCCAAAAATTATGACAGGTTGATAGTTCAACTAAAATGCCCGTGGGGCACCCAATTTTAATACTGACTATTTCATTTTTGATAAAAACATTTATCAAGGACATTTCTAAATGAGTCAGTCATTGTTAGTACTCCTAATATCTAATTTTGTTCCTCTCAACAATTTTTTTATTTTCAATAGAAAACCAAGTTTGTTTTGGCATAATTAAATTAAATATTAAAAAACCTTTCGATTGGTGTAAATATTCTCTACATATTAAATAAATATTTTACGAAAATTGTTAAAATAAGTATATTTGTCCTCCATATACTAATACTAGTTTATCCATTTTTCCTAAAATCTATGTTAATATGTATTTCATTTATAGAGAATGCATTTACTAATCAAAAAGTTTTTTAATATTTATTGTAATTATGCTAAAACACATGGTGTTTTTATTGAAACAAACACATTAATTATTGATGTTTTAAGATGCACAAAATTAAATGTAAATAACGAACACTCTGTATAAAAATTGGAAGTACTAATAATGGCTTCTTCTAATATAGTTCTTAATTAACGTGTATACCAAAAATGAACTGTCCAGCATCAAAACTGGTGACTTTACAGACATTTTAGTTACGACCATCAATCTGTCAAAATTTCTGAAAAAAATTAATAACCCAAGAACCATTAGATTTAAGTATAACACATTAATTAGCCATTTTATATGCAATTACATGTAGAATTTAAAAATCGAAAAATATATAGGGTGTTCAGAAAAAAATTTAATATAATAAAGTTCATGCTACTTCCGGTGAAACCGAAATTAAATTTTATCCAAAATAAATAATAAAGAAAATTAGTTATAATTGCTAAAACCTTTCAAATCAATATCTCTATTGGTTCTCCATAAATTTTTAATTAATAAAGTGAACCATCCCGTATATACCAATATTTTAAAAGTAAATTAAAATATTTAAGGAGACTACTATTCTTTGCATCATTTTAAGAAAAAAATTTCATATAAACGTATGTTTTAAAAATTTTAAATTTGTAATAAAATATGTCTTTCTATCTCTCTAACCAAATATCTTCAAAACAGCAAAAATGTATAAATTCTCACATTAATTCAAGTAAAGTAACAAAATAATTTTTATTACGAGGAAAAGCAGTGGCATTATCCTTTTCTTTAATAATTTCATTAAGATATCTATGGTGGTATTATGGGTATTAAAAAAATTTTGACCCTTTGGGTCATATATAAGTTTTTTGTTAAAATGAACCCAAAAATCGCACCATTAAATAGTCTACCTTACTTTTGAAATAGTTTGAATATTTATAGTTAATTTCAAAAATTATAGTTAATTACAGCTATTAATTAAATGTGTTAGTTACGTACTAATCTGGACATTTTAACAATGGCTAATTGTTTCACGTGGATTCACTTGCACGCATTTTTACTGCTTCCTTCCTGTGAGTCAGTATTTATAAAATGTAACAACCAAAAAAACATAGTTATAATTATTGAAAGCCGTTTAAATAAATATTCCATAATTTATTTAAATGTTTCCAGTACTGTTGAGTACTATATTTAACAGTAGGTTTAAATTTAAAAAATAATAATGCAATTAAAATAAAAAATACATTAATATACTTAAATACTTCTCTTACTTAACGAATAGTTCAGTGAGATAAATAGAACATACCTGTGATCATATCCATGACAGACGCTCAAGAAAATAAAACAAAAAAAATTGTCCAAAACAACTGTCAACAAATGATCACAATCACCAACTCATAAAACCATCACCAAACAACCAGAAAAAGTGTCTAGCTCAATTAAAACCTCATCAAAGAAAAAGTCGGTAGCGCGAAGTCCGCCGCCAAAAATTTGTGGCTTCGACGCCGCTTGCGAAACGCGACCAGTTCGTAGTTTAGAAGTCGCGTGTTAGACGCGCACTGCCGCCACCGCTACGAACGGGGACGCTCACCCTCTATTGTGGAGCGTCGCGTTCACCCCCTCTCGAATTATATTCGCTTCGTCGTGTACGGAACGCATCCCTTAAAAACATCAACCCCGGCGACTTAATAAGCAAATCGAGAGGTCGAATCTGACGGTCGAGCGACATAAACAAAAAAGTGGCAAGGTCGGACTGAACCCGTAAACAGTGTGGCCATTCAGCAAACCGGGTTTCTCGGGTCTAAGACGATTTTGGAGTGCTCGTTTTCGTTCATCATGTTCGGTTTCCGAATCGAAACGCGACTGCCGTGGATACGCATGCCGTTTTTAGTATTAGTTTTTTCCAATTTTATATTTACCTGCAAAGCGTTTTTAATAAGATTTGCGGTCGGCATTAATTGACGATCTTGCATTATTAGAATAAAATTTTGAAGTCGGTGTGAATATAGTACATTTTTGTTTCAATATAATTATGAAATTAATAATATAACTACAATTATAAAATAAACAATGATAATAATGTAATAAACAATCAATATTTATTTATGGTTAATTTAATTGTAAAAATATATTATATAATTATTAAAATAAACTTATACAATAAAATAATTCTGAGAGAAATACTATGATTTTGATTTCAAACACAAATGTGTTAATTAACTACTCGTTTTGTTAATATTAATATTGTTCACCGTACAAATTGTTCATTAAATTCTAAATTATTTAATACAAATGTATATTTAATATAACTATTAAAAATAATTATATAGTAGGAACATTATTGCAGATATCATATTATTCGGTTTTAGGACTATAAAAAAGGACAAACATTTATTTTATATCTAAAGTGTGGAAAATAATATTCAATTATAAAATTACTGATAAATCTTAAACATTGGTACTTTTTAGAATAAATTTGGTATAGATTTTATTAATTACACAGCACGACTCGTTCAATAATAATCATAATAACAATTTAGTTCAGATTAATGAAAACCAAAAGAGAAATTTTCTTTTATATTTGAAGAACTTCAAATTATTTACTGAATTATTAAATTTGTCTAATTGAACTGATTACAAATGTTAATATTAAAAAAGTATGTTGATTAAAAATAAATGTTGTATTTAATTTAAATATTAAACGAAAACTTTAAATTAATTTGAACCATACAATATAATTAAATATAATTATTTGACTTTTTTAATAACTTGAAATAACTGACATTTTATAACTTGAAATAATTTACTTTTATTATAGTGGAAATGGAATACATAACGATACAATTATAATATTTATAATATTTTATTTTTTGCTGATGGAATATTCTCCGTATAGTCCTTAATTTAGTAAGTTTTTAAACACTTGTTTTGAAAGTACTATGTTGGGATAAGATGGCAAAGTGCTTTGAAAATTGGTTCACATAAAAAAAATTGTGTCAGTCTTCATGGAGAATATTTTGAAAAACAAGAAACAATTAAATTTTGTTCATATACGTGTATCTCGAAACTGATCGAACATCCAAATTTAACTTCTGGCAGTCTTAACTATCATATTTGTCCAATAATTTAACAGTATTTGCACTTTGTTTGATGTATTTGTAATATAAATATTCCGAATACTACATTTGTGTACAAACTTATAATAAATATTTAATTTTACATTTGTTGTGTTATTTAGGTCTAAGATAGTTTTATTATTAAATTAAATATCATGTAAGACTTAGTTTTAATCCTAATATTAAGGTACCTTAATTACCTTAAAGTTTTAGATATTTTTTACAGTTAGCTGCTGAAAACTAAAAATTTTATTAAATAAATGTTATTTTACTGCTTAAAATTAAATAAATAAATTTTTACTAAAAAAATTGATTGTTTATTATAATCAAAGTAGTATATATCGTTACACTAACAGACTTTTACTACAATTTAGCAATTTGACAATGAAGAGCAATTACAATATATATATATATATATATATATATATATATATATATATATATATATATATATATATATGTATGTATATATATATATATATATATATATATATATAGTATTGTAATTGCTCTGATTTGTGATGAAGCTCGTGTTAAAGAAAATTCTAGACTATGATACATTTGTGTAGATCTTTAGTCGTTCACTGAATAAGCGGTTTTTAATTAATACACGATATATGCTTAAAGTGAAATCGTGACCAATGATCACATAATAATTTATTATCCCAATTGCTTACAACTAAAAAGTATGACTATTTTTTAACACATCTATAATAAATACTAAAAAGCATTTAGTTAATGAATTCTCAAACAAGCGAAATACACAACATATTTTATACAAGTTACATAATATATTACACTGATATTTTCAAATAGTTTAACGGAAAAGTAATGTTGTATATCAGGGGTGGCCAGCTCCACCCCAATGTATTAAAAAAATTTGTTCACAAAAATTATACTTATTGAAAAGTACAAAATATGTGTATTGAATTTAAATATTAAAAATTGACCATTTATTTTACTTCTCTTGATAATTCTGGAATGAAAAGGGAAAAGGGGTACATTTATCGAGAGCCACAAATATTCCTTCAAAGAGCCTCAGGTTGGCCACCTCTGCTATATATTAATAAAATCATAAATATCTTAGTTTATGTCAATAGGATTAATTTTAGTTCAAACAGATGAGAGAAAAATAAAGAATTTTTTTTCTAATTTTATACATTTTTATTAGTTTTTATAAATAGGGCTATTATATTTAATTTATGACTAACTGTGATAATAATTTACAAAAACTAAGTTTCTTTAATTTAGTCAATCTCTAATTTTCTCAAGAAGTGTTTCCAAAAATATGAAATACTTATTATATAATCGACAGGAGTAAATTTTTTGATCCGCAATTAACCCTTTGTTACGTATATCTGGGTTTTACGGCCTACATTTTTTTAGGGTTCTGGGCGAGGCTTAACGAGAGAGGGTCGCAAAGGATTTTGTTTGGAAAGTGGTAATGTCATTCTGCAGCCGACTGTACATAGTAATATTATTGTGTTTTACTTTACTTTTAATTAATATTGTTAGTAATAAACAATAATTATTATAATGTACTTAAATTTTACTCAAGAATAAAAATATAATTTCAATCTTTATATACCATTTTATGATTGAAGTAAATTAATCTTTAGTAACGTATAATAGATAATTTATGTATAAATTAACGAATGTTTTATGGTTTTTACTTTCTTAAAACATAGTTTTTATTAAGAACAATTCAAACAATTCGTTAAATTATATATCAACAACAATGTTGAAGATTCGCATCGAGTTCCATATATTCAAGTTTGTGTAACGCTATAAGAAACAGACAAAATCTTGTTTACTTCGCTGCTAATGTATTATAAACATGTGGGTCCAAGCAGTTCCGTTCCGATTCAGAAACCGAACCGTGCCGAGTCCAAAGGTGCCGAACGTGTCTCACAAAAATATCAAGTTCAGAGGGGTACGGTTTGCTGAATGGCCACACTGCCCGTAAAACGCAGATGGGTGGTCTCTTCGAACAACGACACCGCCGAACAACATCGCTGTTTTCATTTGGGATATTGAATATTGGGTTTTGGGTGGGAAAATATGACACGGTAAATAAAATAGCTATAAATTTGTGAAGCTTAAGGAAGCACAAAGTTGTGCTGTATATGGAAACAGCTTCGACGAATTTGTAACCATATTTTAATTTATTTACCGTCAATGATTTAGCCACTAAACGGGGTCTATAGTCAAATTTAAGTCGCTTCTGAGAATTCATCAAAATACTAATTATTCCATCCATTATGATCACTAGATGTATAATAATATGACGTGATAGAAAATAAATACAAAAAACATAATTTTAAAACTTAGAAACATCTTAGAATATTCAAAAATAGTTGGATTAAATGAATTTATAGAAATTATTTGAATACATTTAGTCATATAATGTCTGTCTCATTGAGTATTTGACAAGAATGAACAAAGCAAATCTCTAGACAACTTATATGGTATAGGTATCCTAAGTAAAGATATGTCCATATTTAATAATTTTACTAAAGTATATTATTACGCCTGTAATAAAAATCATTTCTGAAATTTTATAAAATAATAAAAGAAATTCATTCACCTTCTATAAAAACGGAGGAAGAAATTCAGCTTACTCTCCACCCAATTTCTAAATCAAGAGAAGTTGAATTATTTTAGGGGAATCTCTTGCATTACTTGGTGTAAATCCAATTAATGTCAATTCATTGACAGACGTCTTGAGAAAATCCATTGCAGCTTTAAATTAATCGAATATGTCACACACTGCTTGAATCAACATCTAAAAGTCTACCATCACATACACGTACAGTCAAAGAAAGGAAAAATTAAATGATAACAATTTGAAAACACTTTTAAAACTCATTGTGTTTAACTTTCCTTCATGAGTTCAAATCTTCTGAAACCCTTTGTATAAGGACAAATCTGTCTAATAGTCCACACACCTTAAGTGATTATGATTAATGATTATTAAACTGATATTTTATCCAGTTCAGTCGTGAAAACTTAAAAAATAAATAGCATTGAACTGAAGCCAAAACATGTCTATTGATGTCTATTTACTGTGTGGACAGAGCTTATGAAAAAAATGTTATAAATACATTTTACCAAAAATATTACGCCTGTAAGAAAATTATTTCTGAAATTTTATAAAATAAAAGAAATTCATTCACCTTCTACAAAAACGGAGGAAGAAATCCAGCTTACTCTCCACCCATTTTCTAGATCAAGAGGTGTTGATTTTAGGAGAATCCCTTGCATTATTTGGTGTAAATCCAATTAATGTCAATTCATTGACAGACGTCTTGAGAAAATAATCCATTGCAGCTTTAAATTAAACGAATATGTCACACACTGCTTGAATCAACATCTAAAAGTCTACCATCACATACACGTACAGTCAAAGAAAGAAAAAATTAAATGATAACAATTTGAAAACACTTTTAAAAATCAATGGGCTACCAAGCACACAAACGACTAATTTCCAAAGTGATTTATGTGTTTAACTTTCCTTCATCATGAGTTCAAATCTTCTGAAACCCTTTATATAAGGACAAATCTGTCTAATAGTCCACACACCTTAAGTGATTTTGATTGATGGTTATTAAAATGATATTTATCCCGTTCAGTCGTGAAAAGATAAAAAATAAATAGCATTGTACTCAAGCCAAAACATGTCTATTGATGTCTATTTACAGTGTGGCCAGAGCTTATGAAAAAAATTAAAATGCATTAAATTGAACGACGGATTGGTGAAAGCAAATTAGATTTGTATAGTATTTATATTGTTAGTATATTATGTAGTAGTGTACAGTAATATTTTCTGGTCTACCTTATTCCTTACCTTATCTAAAATAAATTCATAAGAAAAAAATAATTTTTATTTTTTCCACAGCAAATATTTTTATGATATATTCATCCATTTAAAATTTACTAATATGATTTCTTCAATTTTCATGCCTAAACATTATTCAGTAATTTTTAGTTTTATTACAAAAAATGGGATATTTTGCCCATAAATATAATTAAAAAAAAAAGTTTTCAAAATTCACCCTGTGTATAAATAATATATAAAAATAATGTATGTTAAACAAAGCGCTATAATTTAGTTTTTTAACTCCCATCTATTTCTAAATTAATATAAAACATAATACAAATAGTTTAAGGTTAAAATTTAAATTTAGTTACCCAATCCTGAATTAAGTAAATTTAATAGTCATTACCTTCACATTGTGCTATGAATATATAAAATACTAGCCGATATGGGCTTCTAATGTAACTTCACAAACCTTATATGAGATATAAATTTTAATAAACATTTAAAACTTAAAAATATAAATTAAATTAGATTTAACAGGAAACTGTAATTTTACGTTATTTCGAGCGACATCTATATTCAGTATACAGGCGATGCAGACCTTCAGTGGCTCCGTTCGAGTTTTTGCCTCGTAGCATTGTTTGTATATTTATATAAGTGATAATAAATTATAATTCGTTGCTGGAAGTTTTAAAAAAACTTCGTGATGGCAGCGTCCATCGAAATCCCTCTCCGTGATACGGATGAGGTAAGTAATTTAATTGGAACCCCGACGAGAAACTAACAAATATGTGGATTTTTAGGTTATAGAGCTGTACTCCGATCAGCTTCCTGATGGTGATGAAGTGCTGGGTATTTTGCGCCAAGAAAATACCCATCTTTCTATTTGGGTTAACTTAGCGGTAAGTACACCCAATTAAAAGCTAAGTCCATGAAATAACTCTTGTATGTTTATTGGAACAGTTGGAGTACTACAAACAAAATAAAATCAGTGACTTCATCAAAATACTTGAGGCTTCTGTTGACGCAAATGTCGATTACCGTGACTATGAGAAGGATCAGATGCGAGCACTTGACATGCTTGCTGCACATTATGTGCAGGAAGCAAATCGTGAGAAAAACAAAGATAAGAAAAAGGACTTGTTCTCTAAAGCTACAGATTTATACACAACCGCAGATAAAGTTATCATGTATGATCAAAATCACTTGCTTGGCAGAGCATATTTCTGCCTTCTTGAAGGTGATAAAATGGAACAAGCTGATGCACAGTTTAACTTTGTCCTCAATCAGTCTCCTAATAACATTCCATCACTTCTGGGAAAGGCTTGTATTGCTTACAACAAGAAGGACTTTAGGGGTGCTTTGGCATTTTACAAAAAAGCACTTAGGACTAACCCTAACTGTCCTGCTGCTGTTAGACTGGGGATGGGACATTGTTTTATGAAA
Organism: Aethina tumida; assembly: GCF_024364675.1. Taxonomy (NCBI): domain Eukaryota; kingdom Metazoa; phylum Arthropoda; class Insecta; order Coleoptera; family Nitidulidae; genus Aethina; species Aethina tumida. The sequence goes on along the minus strand of NC_065437.1, from coordinate 11,217,182 downwards.
TTGAATAACCAAGACAAAGCTAGATTAGCTTTTGAGAGAGCCTTGCAACTTGACCCAAAGTGTGTAGGAGCCCTAGTAGGTTTAGCCATTTTAAAACTCAATTTACAACAACCTGACACAATCAGAACAGGAGTACAGATGTTGTCCAAAGCTTACACCATTGATTCTTCGAATCCTATGGTTCTTAACCACTTGGCCAACCATTTCTTTTTCAAAAAGGTATGCACAACTTACTAATTGTCATGTGTGATTTTTTTTTAATATCAATTTGTTATAGGATTATAATAAAGTGCAACATTTAGCATTGCATGCTTTCCACAACACAGAAAATGAAGCAATGAGAGCTGAAAGTTGTTATCAACTAGCCAGGGCCTTCCATGTACAGGAAGATTTCAACCAAGCTTTCCAGTACTACTACCAAGCCACCCAGTTTGCACCAGCTGCTTTTGTGCTACCACATTTTGGACTTGGACAAATTTACATTTTTAGAGGAGACACCGAAAATGCTGCCCAGTGTTTTGAAAAAGTACTAAAGGCTCAACCAGGAAATTATGAGACAATGAAGATTTTGGGTTCATTGTATGCAAATTCTTCGTCGCAGTCAAAACGTGACGTCGCCAAAAATCATTTGAAAAAGGTTACGGAACAGTTTCCCGACGACATTGAAGCATGGATTGAATTAGCACAAATTTTGGAGCAATCTGATATACAGGGATCTCTAAATGCTTATGGTACGGCAATCCAAATTCTCAAAAAAGACGTACAAGCCGAAATTCCCACTGAAATATTGAACAACGTGGGCTCGTTGCATTATCGCTTAGGTAATCTGGAGGAGGCTAAGAAGAATTTGGAGGAGGCACTGTTCAGGGCTCAGACAGAGGCTGCTGAGCATGATACACAGTATTATAACTCCATTTCTGTTACAATAACCTACAATTTAGCAAGACTGAATGAAGCACTCTGTTTGTTTGATAAATCAGAGAAGCTTTACAAGGATATCATTAAAGACCATCCAAATTACATTGATGGCTACCTCCGGTTGGGTTGTATGGCCCGCGACAAGGGTCATATTTATGAAGCATCTGACTGGTTTAAGGAGGCAGTAAAAATCAACACTGAACATCCAGATGCATGGTCACTTTTGGGCAACCTTCATTTAGCCAAGGCTGAGTTGGGGCCTGGTCAAAAGAAATATGAGAGAATTTTAAATGTAAGTTTATCTCTGTATACTTTGAATTGAAAAATATTTAACTCAATTTAATTTTTCAGAACGACGCGACCGCCCAGGATTCATATTCGCTTATTGCATTGGGCAATATTTGGCTACAAACGTTCCATCAACCTACAAAAGACAAAGAGCGTGAAAAACGTCATCAGGAACGAGCACTGTCGATGTTTAAGCAGGTACTTAAAATCGATCCAAAGAACATCTGGGCTGCAAACGGTATAGGGGCGGTCCTCGCCCACAAGGGCCACGTCAACGAGGCTCGTGACATCTTTGCACAAGTACGAGAAGCGACCGCCGAATTCTGCGATGTGTGGCTCAACATTGCCCACATCTACGTCGAACAGAAACAGTTCGTCAGTGCCATACAAATGTATGAGAATTGTCTACGAAAATTCTTTAAATACAACAACGTGGAAGTTCTACAATATTTAGCTCGAGCTTATTACAAAGCAGGTAAACTGAAAGAAGCCAAAATGGTTTTGTTGAAGGCCAGAAGGGTGGCACCACAAGATACCGTACTTTTGTATAACTTGGCGTTAGTACTTCAACGTTTGGCCACCTTTGTACTCAAGGATGAGAAGTCCACCCTTCAAACTGTGTTGCAGGCTGTGCATGAATTAGGATTGTCATTAAAATACTTTACATACTTGGCTGAGTTCGGTGATAAGATGCAATATGACGTAACTTTGGCCGGCATGGAAGCGAGACAGTGCAAGGATCTGCTGTCCCAGGCCCAATATCATGTGGCGAGGGCCAGAAGAGTCGACGAGGAAGAAAGACAGCTTCGCAGGAAACAAGAGGACGAACGTACGGCTTTCAAAATGCGACAAATGGAGGAACAGAAGAAGATGGAAGAGGAACGACGGTTGACGAAGGAGCAAATGCTGCAAAAACGTCAAGAATACAAGGAGAAAACTAAAAATGCTCTTGTTTTCATGGAGATGCCCTCAGAGAAGAAAACCAAAGGTAGAGGTAGAAGAGATCAATACGTCAGCGACTCAGGTAGTGACCAAGAAAATCGGGGTGGAGAATCGAGAGAGCCGAGAGAAAAGAAACAGAAGAAGGAACGAGGAAGAAAACGAAAAGGTAGCGGAGATCGCAAAAAAGGAAAGGGTAGGAAACGGAAGGAGAGGAGCGACGACTCCGATTCAGATAAAAGTGATAGGCCGAGGAAGAAGGGGAAGAAAAAATCACTTAAGGAAGTCAAAAAGGATGACGGGCTCAGCGCCAAGCAGAAAAGTCGTATTGTGTCCAAGGCAACGATTTCGAGTAGTGACGATGACAGCGACGACGGAGGCAAACTTAAGATTGCCAGTGGCGATGAAAGTGACACAGGCACTAGAAGCAGGAAGAGGAGGATTTCCTCAGGTTCGGACTCGAGCCGTTCTAGATCCAGATCCAAGAGCGGTTCCAGAAGCAAATCAAGATCCAAGTCGAAAAGTAGGTCTAGGTCCCGATCGAAAAGCGGCTCAAGGAGTCGATCTAGGTCGAAGTCCAAGAGTAGGTCGCGTTCCAGGTCGAAAAGCGGATCTAGAAGTAGGTCTAGGTCTAGGTCTAAAAGCGAATCGAGAAGCAGATCGAGGTCGAAGTCAAAATCGAGGTCTAGGTCTAGATCTAAGTCTGGCTCTAGAAGTAAATCTAGGTCAAGGAGTAAGTCTAAATCAAGGAGTAGGTCTAGGTCAAGGAGTAAGTCTAGATCAAGGAGCAAATCGAAAAGCAGGTCTAGATCTAGATCCAAGAGTGGCTCAAGGAGCAAGTCGAGGTCTAGGTCTAAAAGTGGGTCTAGATCTCCCGCAAGAAGTCGCTCAAATAGTCGGTCGAGATCCAGGAGTAGGTCAAATTGAATTTTTGTTATGTTATCGGTTTTTAATTCAACAAAATCATTGTAAAGAGCTTTTTAGAAGTTTATTAACGTTGAGGTTAATAAACATTATTGATTATCATATTTTTGTATATGTATTATAATCAATGATTGGTGTAATATAAGTGAATAAAACAATTAAGGACATTTTCATATTTTATTTTACATGTTTCCTTTGAAGGTTTGAAGGAAAACGAAAATTTTGTAAATAGATTTTTTTATTCAGACTTAATAGTGTAACAATTGGATATAAAGTAAAACAAATAAATACATCTAAAACCTTACAATTACCCTACGAAATATATCATCGAATATTATTAAATTGTAAAATATAAGGTACATGGAGAAACTATTTAATATTGTATAAGAATTAAATAGTTAAATTATTGCATGTGAAAGAATACAAATGCCTCTAGTAATTTTGCAATCTTCATATTTAATATATTAAGTGGTTTCACTATAACTATGTGTATGAGAAGTGACGATTTTTAAAAGTCTGTAAAAGGTTTGCTTGTAATTAAGTGATTGGTCCCAACCAACTCAAAAGATTGCAGATCCTTATTTCAGTATAATGCAAGGAAATATTAATTCCGTAGATTGTTCCGAAGAATGTTTTCATTCTATTACCTGATTAAGTAATAATCTTAAGTTATGAAGGCTTTGATATATGAATAATTGGTTCATCCAGTGCTTATTATATAAAATTACCAACTACCCTTGTACATGTTGTATAATATCTAAGTTGAAACTATATCTATCTTGATTATTGAGCGGTTACATACATAGAAGCTTCGATATGTGTTTAGAAATATCGTATATAATTATTGTGCATTGAAGATACCTCAAAATCACTAAAAACACTTGTGTCAGTACGGTAGAAATCGAAAAATTCGTTGCATTAATGCAATCTCATTAGTTGTACACAGCAAACTGTATGGCCAACCATCAAAATTCTTATTAATTAAGTGGAAGAACTATGTGTACTTAAAATTTTAAGAACATTACAAATTCTAAAAAAATTATAAAAACATTTTTTTTCACAAATTTCTACAAACAAACAACCCGTATATTTTTTAAACTTTTATAAATTATAGAAAAACTCCTTTAAGTAGTGGTGGTGTGAGTATTGAGTACGTCATGACTGCCATAAAAGGAAGTGAAGGTGGTGTTTGTACTGTGACTTAGGGGAAAGGTGTCGTTACTGTTCAAGGTGCCAAAAGCCGAAAGAATTTCTGTGCCACGCTCCGGACTATCGGTTATCATGTGTTCCCTCAATTGGCACTCAGACCTAGGACAAAACATGATCATACTAGTTAAGTTAAGGTTCTGCGTAGATAATTTACCTTGTTGAATTGTTCAATTCAACATTTTGATTTGAAGGCAGTTGGTGAGATGCAACTGGTGTTTGTTTTATTGCATACACATAGACTCCAGTCATTGACAATGTATAGGATAGAAAATATAAGGCGTGGAACTAAAACACAATATATTAATATAAAATTTGAAAAAGTTATGGTTAAATACTTTATAATTAAACAGTAGTATTCCTACAATTAAGGTATAAAAATTCCCCGAAAGTAGGGACAGGTGTAAGGCGGTGGTTCCCATGTTCAGAAGGAACACTGACGAGAACGTACAAAACATGAATTGACACGCTGAAAATGACGATATTAATGCACTTGAGTTTCTCCATGTCGACGATATCAACGTCTGCTTCTCTAGAACGAACCTGGAAGAATTTTGAATTTAACACAAATTGTTTTTGTAAATATCTAACCATGCATACATCTGTAAACCGCTTATAATACTACCAAAAAGACCCAACAGTCCCAAGTACTCGACAATATCTGTAGTCTTAACTGATAATTCTTGTAAGACAGTCACTATGGCAAAGAGAACAGAGCCTCCCAGACATAACATGTCTCCCACCAACTGATTTTTGCCTACAACATTCGATTGACATAAATAAACATCAATAAAATAGAAAAGTCCAAGCATACCATCAATTTTAGTGTCCTCGATGGTAGCCCAGACGAGACATCCGACGCCCATCAGACAAACAGACACAGCCAGAATATGTACCATGCGGTAGCGGACACCAAGCACCAAACAGCTCAATGCAAGCGCTACTGGTATGGCAACGCAACCCAGAAGCTGAAAGCGACCAATTTATACTTACTACATTATATAAACAACAATTAAAAAATGGACAGTTTGATGAACATTCTTAATTTAATATTTTATACAAAACATATCAGTATTTAATGTAAATGTTTTAAATAAAAATTAAAATATAATGATTTAAAGATTTAATATAACATTCTTACAAATAACTGATTAAATATTATACAAGTTGCATTTTGAATTATTAAATATATTAAAAAAACTATAAAAATATGCAAGCTGCCCCAACCTGTATGCTTGTGAGTGTGGTAAACTGGTGTGCAGTACTCAGCAATGTGTTTGCCTCAACATCAATCAAACAGAGCAAAAGATAGCGCCAACCTCTAGCTTTTATCACTGATATCAGCCCTTTGTCCCCTCTTCGAAATGCCAACCAGCTTGTGTAAATTGCACACAGGAACATGTAATGGGGAAACGATTGTCCTGTGGGTTGGACTGATGAGGGGTTGGAGTTTATGTAGTGAGCAAGTGTGTTGATACCACACAGTACAAGCGACAGGAATTGTCCGAGGATTATGTTTTGCCATACTTGCCTACAAAACAATAACATTGAATAAAGCCTGGGAATAAACATAAAATCTTTACCATTTTCCAAGTTCGGATAAATTGTGTCCTATTTTATCACAAAAACCGAGGTCATCTCCCATTTTTCGAATCAATTCATCACAAAAATTTATAATTTAACTGGAATAAAAGAAGGGCGGGGCACCCTTTCAAACTACCCCATATTTATTTTAAAATAGCCGCGCAAGTGTTTTGCGCAGTTTACAGGATTCTGCGTTGCATGCGATTATACAACTTGGATTATATAATCGAATTAAATAGTTCCAACTAGTTTTGTAATCATTTCATATTAGTTTCTTCTATTTTGAAAGTTAAACTGTTGTTTAAGTGCTTTAAAATTTTTTTGCTTTTAATTCGACAGGTAAAGATCACTTTATAACCGACTATCATATGACAAGCAAATGTCAGTTGTCAGTTACAATAACAAATAAAATATAAATAAAAATATTTAGCAACGACGTTACGAAAGAAGTTTAAATTCAAGTAATGCTTTAAAAATGGTAGAGCCAATATTCGATTATCAATTCCGATTGATATTGATAGGAGACAGTACCGTTGGCAAAAGTTCTTTGTTAAAATACTTCACTGATGGGAAATTTGCTGAGGTAATTCACCATTGAAACGCATGTCACCAAGGTTATTAATTAATCAATTGCGTCTTTCAGCTTTCTGATCCAACTGTAGGTGTAGACTTTTTTGCTCGACTGATTGAAGTGAAGGATGGGACTAGAATAAAGCTTCAACTATGGGACACTGCTGGTCAGGAAAGATTCCGATCCATTACGAAGTCCTATTATAGAAATTCTGTTGGTGCATTACTAGTTTATGACATATGTAACAGGGACACTTTCGAACATATACCCATATGGATGGCAGAGGCTCGTAGACACATTGAACCACATAGGCCAGTTTTCGCATTAGTTGGATGCAAAGCAGACTTGGTTAGCAATGGAAAAGAAAGGGAGGTATCAAAAGAAGAAGCAAAGGCATTTGCCGATCAACATGGGTTGTTTAATGTAGAAACATCAGCTAAAAATGGTATGAATGTGGAAGAAGCATTCAGATCTGTCACACAAGAAGTATACAATCGGATTTTAACTGGGGAATACAAGGTGGAGGATGGTTGGGATGGTATTAAAAATGGATTTGCTAGGCCAAATGGAATGGACCTCAATCTAATTGAAGCAGAATCTGCTAAATCATCTTGTTGTTAGTTACTTGCTTGTTGTAAGCAGCTGTGTATATAAATTAAAAAATAGGTTGTAAGAAGTAAATTATAGATTTCACATTTTATATATCTATAAAGTGATTTGGTTTGAATAACAAAGGAAAATTTACTAGGAACAATGTGTAATGAATATTCTCAAAACAATTATAATAAGTGGTAAAGCTTGCTACTGTTGTATATATTTGCTATTCATGAAATAGGTATTTTCAAGTTTTATCTAATTATTTATTTTTAGTTACTGATAATATGTTTAAAAACAATTTTAATAGTTTATCTGTTTTTAATTAATTGACATGGTGTTCATTATATTTAGGTTTATTTATGTCTAATTATTTAGATAATGTTGTATTAATAAATTCACATATTAAGGATCTTTAGATATATAAAAAGAGAAAATTCATTAAATGTTTATTGTTCTCATTTCTATAAATAGATATTTTTGTATGGAGTAATAGTTTAATTGCAATATTTATTCTTAATATGTGAATCTTTAAACACATTTTTTGGAATATAACAATTTCATCACATTTCAATATTTTATAATTGTTTACTTGAAAAAATCAAGAATATTTTAAATTGTGCTTGTCACATTGTCCATTTCCTATTAGAAGTTCAATTCTACTACAGTACCGTTAATTTTTGAAATGACATACAATCTTCACATTTCAGTAAAATCTTTTATAAATAATATAAATTTTCAAAAAATTTGCTCAATATTTTATTTTGGTCTTCATCTGCTTAGGATTTCTGGATTGTGAATGATGTTGTTACGCATAAATTAGCTGATAATCTAGTCTTGGAATGTTCAATTAATTTTTATAGAAAGTTGTATGTACCTATAACACCATAGTTCTTTTGTATAATGTTGTACGTTACAACTTATGTTTAATAAACTATAATTTATAAAGGATATTGTGTCTTACTATATCTTTTCAAATTTAGTCTAATATATGATTGTCATTACTCCTTCAAAATAAAATTGTTGTTACTTATCTTTAATATATACAGAACGAAAAGTGTTTAATCCATCTGAATTTTGAAAGAGTTATCATGTATAACAGAGACAATAAAGTCTCTCACTACTGGACAAATTGGAGACTTTACTATCTCTGTCGTGCATGATATCTTCTTCTGTCTATATTTATCTATCTGAACAATAAATTTATTTGTTAAAATAATAATAGAACAGAATTGTCATTTTTAGTTTGATTGACATTTAAAAGCAAGTCAAATAAATCGCAGCTATTTCACATTTTACACGTACTCAGGATGGCGAAGATATTCCAATATTTGGCGGCGTTTAGCATTTGCATTGGAGCACTGTGTACAGGTATTTTGATCGCATGGACATCCAATATTGGACCAAAATTGAAAGATGGCGATTTGAATGATTTGGAATTTACGGACACGGATTTTTCAATTTTCGGAGCAATGATGTGTTTAGGTGCCGCCTGCACATGTATTCCCGTAGGGTTCCTGCTCAATATATTGGGGCGGAAGCTGACCCTGTTTCTCACAGTCATTCCTTTCACTATAGGATGGGCTTTGCTCTATTTTGCTAGCCACATGGCCATAACGTTTGTTGCAAGATTTATCTTGGGACTGGCCGGTGGATCATTTTGTATCGGGGCGCCGCTTTATAACATGGAAATAGCCGACACGAAGAGCAGAGGAATGATGGGCACCTTCTTTCAACTGTTCATAACTATTGGGATATTTTTTGCCCAAGTTATGGGATATATGCTTTCTGTTCAAGCATATTTAATAGTGTGTGCCATAATTCCGTTCATCTTTCTGATATGTTTCGCCTTACAACCCGAATCACCAGTTTTCCTAGTCAAGAAAGAAAAAATAGAGAAAGCCGAAAAAGCACTAAAAAGATTGAGAAATGAAGATGACAATATTGCCGACGAAATGAAGCAGTTACAGACGAACGCAGCCAAAGAAATCGAAATGAAAGGCAAATGTAAGGAGACTATGAGTCATAAAGCGACGAAAAAAGCAACATTTATCTGTATGATGTTGATGGTCTTCCAGCAATTCACTGGCATAAATGCTATCATGTTTTATACTGAAACTATCTTCTCTTGTGCAAATATCGAAGTGAATTCAGCATTACAGACCATCACAGTGGGACTTGTTCAAATTATAGCTACTTTGGTATCAGCTGTCACAATCGACAAGTTTGGAAGAAAATTACTCTTCTTGGTTTCAACTTCCATGATGGCGGTTGGGGTCTTTCTGTCCCTCATATTTTATATACCTTTCGTTTACAACATAAGCAGCGAATCAGCAAATGAAAAACTAGCATGGTTTCCTCTAATTGGTAAATTAACTCAAAATAATGTATATTCAAAATTTATAACTTAAAATTGTTCCTAGGTATATGGATTTACATCGTCGGCTTCTCGCTGGGCATGGGCCCGATACCGTGGATGGCGGCTGGAGAATTGGTACCAGTAGAAGTCAAACCACAGATTGCTGCAGCCGCTGGCACATTAAATTGGTTCTGCGCCTTCCTGATTACACTTGGTTATCCCATCATCAACGAACAATTTAAGGCTGCTATACCATTCATTTTCTTCTTCATAATGTGTATTGTTTGCATTGCTTTTACACTCATATTCTTTATTGAGACGAAAAATAAGGATTTCAATGAAATCTATCAGGAATTGGGTGGGGATTGATTAAATTTCTTGTTGCAGAAAATTATTTGTGCTTTGCAAAATCACTTTTTGATATACTACAAGAAATTATATGTGTATATATGTTGGCATATATAGTGCCAACAAATTAAAAAGTCACTTGTATCATAAATATATTTTATACACTTATATTTTATATAACATATTAAATAAAGAATTATTATTGTGACTTAATTGTTTTGTGCTACTTAAATATATTTTTTTTATTTAATTTTTGCAATATTTTCTTAAATGAATACGGAAATTTTAAAAAATATTATGCAGGGTATTATCAGCATAAACTTTTATTTTTTAAGATTTTCAGAACAACTAAAATTAGTTAATACAATTTGTAAAGGAAATGTGGGAAAAGTATATATACAGCAGGAAAAGCGTTTGACCCGTCTGAATTTAGAGAAAGACATCATGCATGATAGAGACAGTAGACGTGAGAGAGAGACTTACTGTCTGTATTGTTCATGTTCTCTGTTTCAGGATTCAGATGGATTAAACTCTTTTCGTACTATATGTATATGTTGTTGAGGTTAACTGGGTTGCCTATAATAACAGGCATAACATGATAAATGTTTCAAATAATAGTACTACGACAAATTTTAAACATGATTTGTAATGAAATTTAATTCTTTTTATTCTATGGGGATAAAATTAAATAAATAAATAAATAAAAAATAAATTTTATTTTTTAATAATAATTAAAGTACAAAATTTCATTTTTCGATATTCTTATATATTCCATATATATATATATATATATATATGCTTATTAATATTCATATACCCATGTCAAATATTTTGTATTATTTCTATTACAAAACCTGAAACAATCTTTTTCAATTAACAAATTCAGTTTAAACAATATTAGAAAAGTATCAAACACACTACAAAATATATGATACGTAAAGTTTAAGGTTGTTTGATCTTCCTTCAGTTTTGATGGCCTTTACCTTTGGCAAGCTTAAGGTGAACTAGAAAATCCAACGTGTAAAACGAAAAAAAACATGCATGATTTTTCACCATATAAATTTCCCTTTATTGTTACGATCATTTAGAGACTAACATCATCATTGGGTACTGTCGCGAGTGATCGCACCTCATTCGTTCAGTAGGCTAGGGCCATGGTCAATTCAATTCGATCGGAGTTATTGACAATGAAACGGTTGTAAGTGGGTCACCTACATTGTGACACACTTTATCCATCGAATACGGGTCAATGTTGACGCCGAAATTCACCAGAAATCATTTAAATCTAATCATATCCAGTTATTTTGATGTAATTACAATTGTTTTCGTTGTGGTTGAATAATACAACATTGAATTTGATTCATTGTGTGTTGGTATTAATATAGTTTGAGGTAATTAATCACATGCAATGAACCTAAATCTCTTCATTGTGTAATCAAATAACTAACTAGTATTGTGGAAAGAAGATAATAAAACATTTTTTTTTATTTAAATATATTAGATACTGAATATTTAAAGCAATAATAACGATAAACCTGTGTATATTAATCGAATGTAAAAAATAATCTAAGGCCATTTAAATAACTAATCAGCAAAGATAATAAACAAACAGGTGTAAACGTTAATTTTCTTAAATGTTTAATATTGCTATCAAAAATAATGATTTTATAACTAACAATAAGAGTTCACAACATATAATATTATAGTAATGAACCTGAGGTGAACGCACTTGTGTTTGGCTTTATCTCCCTCTGACATTACCGAATTTTTAATTTTAATTTTCACAGATTTAAAATAAAACTATTTTAATGCGAGGTTAACGACACAACAGTAAACAAAATAAAACGGCGAAGTCCGATTAGATCAATTCGAAACTGATCGTCGGGACGCGTCGGGCATTTTTCCAATAATCTTACACAGTTCCGGATTATAAAGCATGCTGCATGCCTGAATATATTGTTTGGGTAATTTTATGTTTGACGAGGTGTTGAATTCAGCGTGGCACATTTATTTTCGGATGTAGGTTAGCTAGGAACAATGTGTTTCGTTTTCTGGAAAGTTGAATGACACCGTCTAATCAAAAATTGATATTAGTTCAGTGAACTTGGAACAAAACATCATTTAAATATTATTTTTTATAAAAGGAATTATAAATACACAATTTTAATGATTGAAATGATGCAAATTCGACCGTTAATGTGATAAGGAAAAAAATGTTTATCGTAACAAACGGAAATTTTGTGGAAATATTCTGGGTGTTGCCCTAAATATCAATATTTTCTAAATAATATGAGGTTTATTTATTTCAGTGTACTTTTAGAAGCTTGTGAATAAGTCTTCTTATTTTTTTCAATAACCTCGGGGAGTTACTAGGGGCTTTAAATTGCGTATCATATTTACTATGAACTTTATACAATCTATTGAATCGAGAGCCCATTTTAAATCGACAAGAGGTCAACAATATTACCGGGTATCATGACGCACTGGTACGGGGAGTGACCGTGTCCGTTTTTTGTTGGGGGAAGATCGGTGCGAAGGAGGAGATCGAGTCGAGGTACGCAGTGAAACGAAGAAAACAGCAAGAAGGCACGGCCCAAGCGCACATGGATTAGTAGGCTGACGCACGCTCAGATAAAATGAGGAAATATAATACCAAAATGATATTATTGTCTTCTAATCTATTATTCGAGAAGTGACATCCATTAAAACAATATGAAGCTGATTAAACATACCCTGTAAACTAGTCGATGTCAAATGTTGAGCTTAAAATCTAAATTAATGGTGAACAAACTTGCCTTAATGTGACGAAAACAAAAAATTAGCAATACATTAATGGACTGTGTTAGTACCAGTGCATGGAATATCTATTTATAACTGTCAGTTTTGAAAAATATTCGGGAAGGGAGGAAGAAGTCCATTGCCTCCTTTGATAATTTACATCGGCTTGGTGACCCAATTACTACATGGAACTGTTCTAAGAATTTTGACTTTCTATTAAAAATTAAAATTAAATTGAAATTATTAATATCATCGAATATATTTCGTCCACTTGTACCGGTTGATAAGGTGATTGTGCGACGGGGTGGATTGAAGCGGGCGCACAATGACTGTTCTGAGTCGATGAACTTGGCGCGTGCTCAGCCCACACAGTCCACTGAGATGCGCTCCAACAACGGCCTAACTGTACTTTGCACGGCCGCCTGTTCGCTCAGCCAAGCTCCCACCCCCTCTACGGCCGGATCCCCGATCTATCCCAACCCATTCCTGCTGAACTATTTCATATTTATATTCACTCCGTTTTCTGTACTTAAAATAAAAAGATTTCTGAATTATTATAATAAAATTTATAATACTTTTTATGTTTTTGGTTGCTATAATATTAAAGCATTTCCGATTAATTTCTACAGAGGTTTTTATAACAAAGAAATCAAATGTAATTGGAAGATCTAAGTTGAATTGCATTGGATTGTAGAGTCTACAATTGTCATAATGAAAACTTTAATAATATATGATAATAAAAATTTTCAGACAACTTTGGTTATAAGAAAATTTCTGTAGAAGTCTTTATAATAAACAAAATATTTGTTACATCCAAACTAATTATAAGATCTAGACTTTTGTTTTGTCACAATGAAAACATTAATAATATATGGTAATAAATATTTTTCAGACAACTTTGATTACAAGAAAATTCCTGTAGAAGTGTTTATAATAAAGAAAAATATTTGTTATATCAAAATTAATTAGAAGATGTATATTGACCTGTAGTCTTTTGTATTGTCAAAATGAAAATTTTAATTAAATATGATAATAAATATTTTTCAGACAATATTGTTTGCAAAATTTATCTATAGAAATTTTTATAATAAACAAAAAAATTTGTAACATTACAATTAATTAGAAGATCTTGTAGTCTTTTGTAATGTCAAAATTAATAATATATGATAATAAATATTTTTCAGACAACTTTGGTTACAAGAAAATTTCTGTAGAAGTCTTTATAATAAAAAAAAATATTTGTTATATTAAAATTAATTAGAAGATCTATATAGACTTATAGTCTTTTGTATAATCAAAATGAAATCTTTAATGTTATATGATAATAAATATTTTTCAGACAATTTTGGTTCCATAAAAATTTTATAGAAACTTTTATAATAAAGAAAAATATTTGTTACATCAAAATTATTAGATGATCTACATTGACTTGTAGTCTTTTGTATTGTCACAATGAAAACTCTAATAATATTTGATAATAAATATTTTTTCACACAACTTTGGTTACAAGAAAATTCTTGTAGAAGTTTTTATTATGAAGAAAAATATTTGTTAAACCAAAATTAATTAGAAGATCTAAATTGACTTGTAGTATTTTGTATTGTCAAAATGAAAAATTTAATAACATATCATAATAAATATTTTTCAGACAATTTTGGTTGTAAAAAAATCTGTAGAAATTTTTATAATAAAGAAGAATATTTGTTATCAAAATTAATTAGATGATCTACATTAACATGTAGTCTTTTGTATTGTCAAAATGGAAACTTTAATAATATATGATAATAAATATTTTTCAGACAATTTTGGTTGCAAAAAATATCTATAGAAATTTTTATAATAAAGAAAAATATTTGTTATCAAATTTAATTAGATGGTTTACATTAACCTGTAGTTTTTTGTATTGTCAAAATGAAAACTTTAATAATATATGATAATAAATATTATTCAAACAATTTTGGTTGTAAAAAAATTCTGTAGAAATTTTTATAATAAAGAAAAATATTTGTTATCAAAATTAATTAAAAGATCTATATTTGTAGTTTTTTGTATTGTAATGTATTATTATAAATATTTTTCAGACAAATTTGGTTATAAGAAAATTTCTGTATTGGATTGTAGCATTTTGGATTTTCTAAATAAAAACTCAAATTGTAGACAATAAATATTTTTCAACAAATTTTGAATATAAAAACAATTTAGTTTTCCTAAATGTATTCATTGAGACGTCTTTATCTGAAAACAGACAAAAGCCATCGGGTACCATATGACTTTTTTTTATAAAGAAATCAAAGTTTAATTACTACTTTCGAATTTAATTCAAGCAAAATTATTAACAATACCTTTCTTCATTTAGCATTGATTAAAAGAAATTGTATTTATCAATTTTATTTTCATTAAATTGTACTGATTTTTGAATTTTTATATTGACAGAAATACAATGAGAAATTTGCAGTTGGATCATATGAAAATTTATGAACCATTTCAGAATCCTAATCTGTGTATATCAAGCTGGCACATCAGATGGGAATGCGTTATCAACGTGAGCGATTATAAGATAAATCGCTGATTCTCTTTGTGGTCGTGGGAACCTCGCAATATGAACAAACGACTCAATTAACTTATTACCTTTAATTGAAGTAGTCAAATTAGTTATGATAAATTAATATTAAGACTAAGAGCGAAAGAATCCCACAGAATCGCCTGCAATTACGTAGAAATCCAGTTACTTTGACATTATCATTTATCTGAAATAATATTTCACTCCAACGGTTCTTTAATTGGTTTCGTGTATTCTGCAAGTGATGATTATAAAACTGTAGATGAGGGTGGTCTTATATTACTTCATTAAATTAAACAATTACGTTTACGACCATCTTCATTTGCATCTTTCCTGTGTTTTTATATAATTTCTAAGGTTATATCATTAATGATTTAATGTGGCTTATAACCGCAGCCCGATCAAAGAAAGTAAACTCCAACATCAACAATTAATTCATATATTAGTACAATGCACACACATAAAGGAAAATTCAAATTAGCTATTTGTAATTTCTCTCGGCTTTTAACCAACTTCATTTACATTTTAACGAATAAAAGTGAAATTTAATGTTTATTATAATACTGATGTACGTATCACATTCTGATTAATACGTAATAAAATGGGAAAAAAATTTGCCACTTTCTCCCGAAGTTGTAGACCGTTGGACTAGTCAAGCAAATGCACCCAATAGGAAAGCACTCGTAAAGTAATCAATGCAATCGACTGTTGTCTATTGTAATACGTTACCAGCAAAGATTGTTATTTAATGGCAAATTGTCCATAATAATATGTGTGATTGCCATGTTAGTACGGACAATTTTATTTTCTAGCTTTGTCTAAAAAAAGGGTCCACAATTTCTAATTACACATCCATCGATTGTTTACTTTTTGAAGTGAAAACTTCTTTAACCGCGTTGGGGACTTTTTGGTATGAGTTCGCGTCACTGACATGCTCGTCCTTCTTTTGTTAATAAATTCAGACAAAAGAAAAAAGTTGTCGATTTGGCTGGTAACCTCGGTTACTAGATCAACAAACTATGTGACTGTCGGCGTTTCAAGAGGTACCCGAAAACTAGACCTATAATAATAAGATCCCGGAAGTAGAGGGTGAATTACAGCTGTACATTTCAGAGCATTTTGAAATCACGTAAGATTGTACTAATGCAGTGGTTTTGCTAAAGGCCTCCAGCTAAGCCGGAAATGCGTTTGACGCTAATATCGATTACTGTTTTGAAAGTGGAGGGTTCATAGAGGAGAATGCCTCGTTCAAGATCTTGTACTTATTTTGGTTCCAATTATAATCGGAGGGATGTTTATTAAGTAAAAGTAAAACATACTTGTTTTTTATACCGTTAACAAAAGTGTGTAACCTAAAAATTAGACTTTTCTAACAAATAATAATAGATTTAATGTATTTTTAGAAGTGAAAACTTCTTTAGCCGCGTTGGGCACTTTTTGGTAGCGAAATATTATGCGTTCGGGTCATTGACATGCTCATGACTGGCGCACGCGCAGTACGCTGTGAAATGGGTGGGTGAAATCTCGTGAGTTCGTGTCACCGACATGCTTATAGCAGTATATCTGTAGATATACAGTTGACGTATAGTGCTGTGTATATCTTATAAGTATAATTGAATGAATTTAGTGAAAAATTTATTTAAATACATCCAATGATGATGAAACTAAGTACTACAAAACACAATATAGATACTTAGATAAATTTGAATCAAACATTTTCATTTCTTACTTTAGTTACCATAAGTCTATTGTATCTTTTTTGGGACAAAATGAAATAATTGAAAGAACAAAAAGTTTAAGTTTGTTGAAATTAATGATGACAATGATGCAAACAATTAAAATAAGGGTAAAAATCAAGTACATTGAAATTTAATTAAATACAAATACTATCCATAAGTAATATGATTGTATATTAATTGTTATTTCAATTGAATTGTGTTTATATTTTGTCATGATCTTGTACAGCCCGTAATATATTTAAATAATAAAAAAACATATAAACTTGCATAAAATTATTGCTCGGAGTGTCAATAGATGTGAAAACCAGATTGATGTTGATAAGTTTAATTCAAACATTATGAAATTTCTAATTTTAATACTAAAAGTTCTAAGTTTTTACTTCTATCAGCAGTCTCTGTAACTGCCAACATTGAATTTTTTTTCTTATTGTTCATGAGGGCATTTCCTCATTCGCAGAAACTAATAACATTAATTGTAGTGTGCATTTTTTATTTCCATCAATCATCACCTGTTACAAGGCAGCAGTTTTTTCCGACGTATTAATCACATTTATTAAGTGCGATCTCGTTGATAAGAAAAAAAGGCTACAAATGAATTGTACGTATCCCATGAATTTTCGCGTCGAATCGCATAATAAACTTTTAGTTTCACTTAATTTTTACCCACAGATTGTGCCGACGACGACGTCGAAGCGGTTCCCATAGAAAAGCAATAACCTCCGGTGGTTCTTTTACGGTGCAGTTTAATTGTTACACGAAGTTGACTAATTGCAGTGACGGCGGCAGCAGCGGCGGCGGCGGCCCAACGTCGAGTTCTTTCACCCTGTCGAAGCGGTCCGGGTGAAAGTGGCCATCGACATTCGCTTTTACTTTCCACCGTGCAAGGATTACGATGGCCTGCGCTCCCCGCGCCACATTAGAAATTTCAACGGCGGATTCGCCGGGCCGCTTGCGGAAGCGTGCACTCGCCGAAGCGATAGTTATGGAAGTGGTCCCCGCGAATTTCACAATTGCATTGGCCGGCTACGTGATTTGCGATTCGCGTTCGTGTGCAATCTAATGGAGATGATTTGCATAGGGATATATTGGAATATTCAATGGGTTCCGATAAAATACTAACACACGAATCGACGGATTTATTTATAAATTACATATGTATAAAAATTAGAAACTTTTCCTATAAAAGTCTGTTTCCGGATAATATTTTCTTTTTTTTATTGTATCATTAAATTGAAAAGTATGTTTAATATTACTTGTATATATTTTCTCTCGGTTTAATGTCATATTTATTTGTTTTCATTAACCGGACGGAAACGTTAATATTTAAAATATTATTACTTCTGTAGAAATTCATTCAAATTAAATTGAACCAGATGATACAAAAATGTGTAAGTGAACGTTCAGTTTTTATTCCCGTTTCTGAAGTAGCCGTGAAAAAACATATTTTTGATATTTCAGTACATGATGGCATATATTAGTCTGTAAATTCTATTTTTTTTTTTTAATTATAGAGACGAATATTTTATACCATTATTTTGTCTCCATAACTATGGTAATAATCTAATATGAATAAATGTATCTTCCTCGTTTATTTTTCTATATTTTTTAACTAGAGTATGCTGGTTGTATATTAAGCTCTTTTGAGATCATAAATTAGTACTGTCCCTAGCTAAATCAAATAAAAACATTAAAGCATTAAAAATATGTATATTAATAATATAATATTAGTATTAGGATTGGTACTGTGTCACTCTTCTTAATGAAACTAACTGAAGTAAAAACTTCAATATTTAAATATTACTTAAACTTAGTTGTATACTGGACTCTTTTACGAATAGTTTGAGACCACAGGTAGTACCGTGTATCTTCTCTCCTAACTGAAACTAAGTCAGATATAAACTTCGACATTCCAGTATTAAAAATCACACAAAATATATCGAAATTAATGATTTGTTTAGCAGTTTACATACTGGGTTCTTTTAAGAACATTTTGAGACTACATATAATACTGTCTTTTTTCTTCTAACTGAATCAAAATCAAATAAAAATTTCAATATTGTAGCATAAAAAATTGGAGAGAATAGATTAAAACTAATAATTTCTTTATTTGACTCTATGCTGGGCTCTTTTAAAAATATTTTGAGACCGATTAGTACTGTGTCTCCTCTCTTCTGACTGAAACTAAGTCAAATAAAAAATTTAACATTCTTGCATTACAAATCACAGATAAGATATCGAAACTAATGATTTTTTTACTTGATTTTATTTATGATTTATTTTCTCTTCAATTCTAACTGAAATTAAAACAAATAACCCCTTCAACATCCAGGTATTGAAAATAACATAAAACAAATATAAACTAAAGATCTCTTTAATTGGTTTAAAACTGGGCCCTGTTAGGAATACTTTGAGACCATAGATTAGTACTGTGTCCCTTCTTTTTTAACTGAAATTAAATCGAATAAAGATTTCAATATTTAGGTATAATAAACAAATATAAACTTTAACTTTCATATTTAATGTAACAGAAAAAAAATAGAGTCAAACTGACGATTTCTTTACTTGGTTGTAAACTGAAGATTTTGGGACTATAGATTAGTACTGTAACCTTTCTCTTCTACATGAAACTGAATTATATAAAAACTTACAATCCCAAGATGAAAATATTATATACGTCCAATTTAACCTGTGAGAATAGAGTTTGAAGTAAGTTCATGGCTTCAGGTATTGGAAACAATTTTTCAATATCTTATCACTATTTTTTCAAACCTATCTTCCAAAAATATTAAAGAACATTACTATAAAGAACCATTATAACCATTCTCTGATGAAAAAGATGACGAATTTGTGGAAAAATTAAACGAGAATGACGCACGACCTTGGTTGTCATTTATAGCCATTTTTCATGGTTTCTTTGAGAACAAAATGGTTGATAATTACGTTAATCCATTATGAGGTTATGATTAAAAATTGGATGGATAAAATTTTATGAAACACTAAATTCTATGATACAAATTAAGAATATACGTTTTTATTGAAAAAAAAAAAATAAATGTGTTAGCAATTATTGTCATATAAATTCCTAGAATAATAAAATTGATTTTTCTTTCAAAAATAATGATAATTTGTTAGTTTGACTTCATTGGAACAATTCTGAAACATAAATTTTATTACTTAACAATATTAACGAATTAAGAATTTTATAATATATCCTGTTATGAGGATTTACAATTTGGTTGTCCATTAATGAAATATATGTCATTGACTAGTAAAACTTACAGTTGTTATTATTTCTGAAAAAATTAAAAACAGTTTGATGGATCAAGTGTGTCATAGTATAAATATGGTATATGATAAAATATTTATCAAAAATTATAAACAAAAGAAAATGTTAGAAGAAATTGATTATCAGATTATTATTACGTAGTCCTTAAAAATCAAGACTGTTTAGATAGTTTTTTTTTTGGACAAAGGGGGGAAAATCTTTATAAAAGACGCACTCCTGGAATTTAGAGGTATCGGATTCACAGCGACTAAAAACCCCTCTCTGGGCACCAATCCAAATGTCATGGCCAAATGGTATACCTATATGAAAAACTCATATATGGATGACAAAGAGCATGTACGGGTTTGCTGAAGCAGAAGACGCAAGACTGGCAAAGATGCCAGCCCCTTGTTAACTGAATTCGGAAGAGCAAAACCAATCTGAGGAAGATCCGAGATCTTCCTCGGGAAGGATTAGATTTGCGGAGTTGGATCCGTTAGCTTCCCACTGCCATTGGTTTGTGGAGTGGTACTGAGCCCCAGGACCACGACAAGGTGGATCCATCCTGGGGAACATTTTTATGTATATTTTTGAAATCATTATAATAAATATAATTACTATTTAGTCGTATTTTTAAGAAAGTCAAACTATTTCAGTAAATGTTATATGAACTGTTAAAGTTTGACTTCACTAAAACAATTTTGTAATATTAAGTTCTGTATTTGTTGAATCATCATTAATCCTCATTAAACTAAATTATGAAATGCCAACTGGCTCTTGAAGAAGAAATTTAAAAACAAGAGAATTTATATCTTTTGTAAGCCTGTAATGTAGTTAATATTACAATGTGAATAAAATTATGTAATTTTAAATTTTATTATACCTATATATCCTATTATGGAGATTTACAATATTTCTTTCTATTAATGAAAAATAAATAAATTAATGTCAAGTAACTATTAAAATTATGATTAATAAAAGACTTATCAATTTTGATAAAATTAAAAACAGAATTATGCCAGAAGTAGTTGATTAAAAGAATATTATTATGTAGTCCTTAAGCCATTATAATATATATGTTTAGCAATTTTTATAATAAATCTGAATAATAATTTCGTTCCATTAATGAAAATCTTATTTTTTATTAATAAAATGAAATTTAATAAATAAATGTTAAATGGCTATTAAAATTATTATTATTAGAAATTGATTATAAGATTATTATTATTATGGCCTTAAAAATCAAGCCTGTTTGTATATTATTTTACTGTTATTTTAAATCATTTAGAATTTTATTTTATTTTATGTTTATGTATATTTTTCAAGTCATTATAAAATTACATACAATACAAACTATATTAGTAAATGTTACTGTTAATGTTTGACTCTATTAAAACAATTTTGAAATATTAAAATATTTATTAATTTCGAACATTAATTGTTATTAAACTAAATTATGAAATGCCAACTGATGATGATGAAGATTTTAAAATTAAGAAATTTGTATTTTTTTATGACTGTAATGTAGTTATTATTATAATGTGAATAAAATTATGTAATTTTAAATTTTATTATGCATCATATTATGGGGATTTACAATATCTTTTTCTTTT
This sequence comes from Aethina tumida, assembly GCF_024364675.1. Lineage (NCBI taxonomy): Eukaryota > Metazoa > Arthropoda > Insecta > Coleoptera > Nitidulidae > Aethina > Aethina tumida. Next base: position 11,195,496 of record NC_065437.1, on the reverse strand, counting down.
AATGAAAAATAAATACTTAACTAACTATTAAAATTATGGTATGGTAATATTTTGATAAAATTCAAAACAGATTGATGCCTGAAGAAATTGATTATAAGATTATTATTAGTAGTCCTTAAAAATGATATTCATTTTTACTTTTAAGCGGTTTTTATAACAAATCTGAATAATAATTTAATTAAATTGATAAAAATATTTAGTTTTATTGATGAAAAAAAAAAAAAATAAATAAATAAATAAATACACAAATGTTAATGCCAATATTCAGAATATATTTTTATAAACAATTTGAAAAAAATTAAATAATTTGAAAAAGTTAATAATATTTTATTGATGAAAAAAAAATAAATAAATACAAAAATGTTAATGCCAATATTCAGAATATATTTTTATAAACAATTTGAAAAAGATTAAATAAGTTGAAAAAGATAATAATTCATTAATTTTAAAATATGTTGATAATCAAATTAATTTAATTAAAAAATAATTAATAATATTTTAAAAATTATTAGTAGTTTTTTTATATTTTTATAGAACAAATATTTCCAAATTGTATTTATGTATATAAACTCCAATATTCAGAATATATTTTTATAACCAATTTGAAAAAGATTAAATAATTTGAAAAAGATTAATAATCTATTAATTTTAAAATATGTTGATAATCAAATTAATTTAATTAATTAAATATATTTTTATAGAAAAAATATTTCTAAATTTAATTTATTTATGTAAACTCCAAAATTCATAATATATTTTTTACAACAAATTTGAAAATGGTTAAATAATTTATTAAAAAAAAATTTTTTATCCCTTTCTTTAAAATAGAAAATTTTAAAAAATGTTGATATTCAAATTAATTAAATTAAAAAATAATTAAAAATATATTAAAAATTATTAGTAGTTTTTTATAGAATATTTCAAAGTTATATTTATTTATGTAAACCCCAAAATTCATTATATATTTTTAAAACAAATTTGGAATATATTAAAAAATTAATAAGGAGTTCATTTCCTCCCCTTAAAATTTTGATTTTGATATTACAATTAGTTAAATTAAAAAATATTGATATCAAAATTGGTTAAATTAAAACAATTATAAATATTTTGAAAATAATTAACATCATTTCTTCCTCCTCCAAACTGTATTTTTATTGCAAAATTTATAATATATTTCTAACAACAAATTTGGAAAAAATGAAATAATTTATTAAGGAATTTTTACTCTCTATTTTTCTTTAAAATAGAAAATTTTAAAATATTTTTTTATTTTTATACAATAAACATTTCCAAATTGTAAATTTCAAAATTCATTTTATATTTTTTATAATACATTTGGAAAGGATTAAATAAGTTATTAAGGAATTTTAAAATATGTTGACATTACAAATAGTTAAATTCAAAAATAATTATACATATTTTAAAAATTGTTAAAACCATTTCTTTTTTATTTTTATACATATATTTCCAAATTGTATTTATTAATGTAAATTCAAAAATTCATAACATAGAACAACAAATTATATTTCTACAATAAAGGATAAGATGGAAGAAGATCTTTCTCATCCCCTTTCTTTAAAATAGCAAATTTGATCCCTTGATTTCTTTTCAATCATTTATCATTTTCGTATTTAACATTTAAATATTTCTATGAATGGTCATATGGACGTGAAAATTTATATAAATAGGCTTTTTTACTGTTGTGACTCTCTAGTAAAAAGATTTGTGACCTAATAATCAATTAATTTTTTAAATTTTCCCCGAAAGTCAAACTATGTTAGTAACATGTATACAAAAATATGGTTTATATTCAGTGGACAATTTTAAAACGACAAATATAATAATACTAATAATAACAGAATATTCATTTTTTTTAAGCTTATAGTTGATAGAAAAATAATTAATTTTAACAAAGGCTTGAAACAAATTATGCGAAAATTGTTGGTTACAACAATATGATAGTGTAATCCTTCAAAGTCCAAATCCGTCTGAGATGCGAAATTAATTGAAAAATAATGAGAACGGCGCGCAAAATAATATCAAGTCGTACATAAATTGTAAATAGCTCGTCATTATTTAGCGCCGTAACAGTTATACTAATCTGCAACAGCATCGTATTATTAGTTGTGGCGGCAGTTTCTTTTTCCAATTACGCAGTTATTATGTAACACACGGCAAATTTCCAAGCGATTTCCCGCTCGACGCGAGAGAGGCGATCGTCGGTGTCGGCGGTGTCGGCGGTGTCGGCGGTGGAACGCGGTGGAACGCGGTCGCGGCGCGCCGATGTCGTGGAGCCTGTGCCGTTCGACGAGGAGTCCGCGGTCTCCAGAGTTCGCGTTGAGAAAGGTCCGGACAGGACGATGACCCGGCCGGCCGCGGCCGCTGCCTCGCCGGCCCGTTCGGTCCCTTCCCTTCCGTTCCCTTCCTTTCCCGTTTCGCGCCGCCTTTCGCACCGCCACGCCGCGGCGATCGCCGCCAAGAAGGCGCACGGCGCGAAACGACACCGGTTTCGCGATCGTCGTTCGCCCGACGGATTTCTATTTCGTAACCGATTTCGCAATACGATTGGAAAGGCGTTATTATTCGTGGACCAGCTCATCGTCCCAAAAAACTACTTATTTTATCTGTCTTGGTTTTCCTAAATTTAATTTTTCTTAAATTTAATTTTCACCATACGTTAAAATCAAAATAAAAAACTGGACCAAACATTTATTTTATTATTCTTTAATTTTTAATACAACTGATTGTACAACTAACAAATTTTTAATTTTTAAAAAAAAATTAAATTACTGAATTTGGTAGTATTTTTTGTATCAAAATTTAGCTGTTTTAATATTTCATATTATTTTTGAATTTAACTATGTGGAATATGGACACATTTTAAATAATGGGGGAGAGAAAGACCTCCTTAATATATTATTTTATATTTCCGAAATTTGTTGTATAAAAATCTAAAAAGAAATGGTGCTAACAATTTTTAAAATATTTATAATTATTTTTCAATTTTTGTGATATTAACATACATTCTGTTTTAAAGAAATGGGGAGAGAAATTTAATTTAGTGTAGAAATATAATTTATTGTTTTATATTATTTGAATTTACGTTAATAAATACAATTTGGAATTATATGTTGTACAAAATTGTAAAAACAAATATATATAATTATTTTTGAATTTAACTATTTGTAATATCAACATATTTTAAAACATTCTGTTTAAAACAAAGGAAAAGAAAAGAACTCCTTAATAAATTATTTAATCCTTTCTATATGTATTGTAAAAAATATAATATGAATTTTGAAATTAATAATTTGGAAATATTTAAACTATAAAAATCTAAAAAGAAAAAGTACTAATAATTTGAAATTATTATTAATTATTTTTTAATTTAATTAATTTGAATACCAAGATATTTTAAAATTTTCTATTTTAAAGAAAAATTAAGAGAAAAAATGCTTCAATAAATTATTTAATTTTTTCCAAATTTAATGTTAAAAATATATTATAAATTTTGCAATAAAAATACAGTTTGGAGGGGGAAGAAGAAGAAATGGTGTTAATTATTTTTAAAATATTGTTTTAATTTAACCTATTTTGATATCAATATATTTTATATAATTTATATATATATAAGTTATTTTTTAATTTAACTAATTGTAATATCAAAATCAAAATTTTTCATTTTAAGGGGAGGAAATGAACTCCTTAATATTTTTTTAATGTATTCCAAATTTGTTTTAAAAATATATAATGAATTTTGGAGTTTACATAAATAAATACAATTTTGAAATAATAAAAAACTAATAATAATTTTTAAAATATTTTTAATTATTTTTTAATTTAATTAATATGAACATTTTTTAAAATTTTCTATTTATTGTAAAAAATATATTATGCATTTTGGAGTTTACATAAATAAATTAAATTTAGAAATACTTTTTCTATAAAAATCTAAAAAAACGGACTAACACTTGTTAAAATATTATTAATTATTTTTTAATTAAATTAATTTGATTATCAACATATTTTAAAATTAATAGATTATTAATCTTTTTCAAATTATTTAATCTTTTTCAAATTGGTTATAAAAATATATTCTGAATATTTATTTAAATAAATAAATTCAATTTGGAAATATTTATAATATAAAAATATAAAAAAAAACTACTAATAATTTTTAAAATATTATTAATTATTTTTTAATTAAATTAATTTGAATATCGACATATAAAAAAATTATCTAAAGAAAGAGGGAAAAAAGAACTTATTAAATTATTAATTTTTTTTCAAATTTATTGTAAAAAATATATTAAAAATTTTGGATTTTAGATACATAAATTAAAATCAGAAATATTTTTTCTATAAAAATCTAAAAAGAAAGAGTACCAATAATTTTTAAGATATTATTAATTATTTTTTAGAAGAAAAATATATTATGAATTTAGGAGTTTATATAAATAAATGCAAATTGGAAATATTTATTCCATAAAAATTTTAAAAATGTAATAATAATTTTTTAGATTAATTATTTTTTAATTTAATTAATTTGAATTTTAAAATTTTCTGTTTTAAAGAAGGGGAAGGGAAAAGAATGTAATAAATAAGTTAATTTTTTCCAAATTTGTTGTAAAAAATATATTATAAATTTTAGAGTTTACATAAAAAATACAATTTAATATATAATATATAATTAACCAATTTTTATATGAATATATTTTAAAATCTTTTAATTAAAAAAAGCGAAAAGAAAATTTTAAAATAATTAGAGATAACTTTTAAAATATTTTTTTATTATTTTTTAATTTAACTAATTGTAATAAAAGTATATTTTAAAATTTTCTGTTTTAAAGGAAGGGTATTATGAATTTTACATACAATTTGGAAATATTTATTTTTTTAAAATCTAAAAAGAAAAAGTACTAATAATTTTTTAAATATTTATTATTATTTTTTAATTTAACCAATTTTCTAAAATTTAAAAAAGGGGCAGAAAAAAAAATTAAAGAGAATTAGAGGTAACAAGTATTCAAATATTTATAATTATTATTTAATTTGACTAATTGTAGTTGAAATATAAATTTTACATTGGTCCAATTTATTACAGAAAATATATTTTGAATATTAGAATTTACAGCAATCTAAAATTTAATCACAATTTCCTTATGCAGATAAATGCAGATTGCGGAAGTATAAAGATTAGATTTTCATGAAAATTTCCATCCGTGCGTCGCTGCATCGGCCGCCTTGATCTTCTATGCACTTTCCAACTAATTGCGGGCTGCCCACACCTCGCCACGGTGCCTGCGCTCGGCCAGATCTTCCACCAATTTTCAACTTTCTTCGGCCTTTGATATTTTCCATACAATCACAGCCGAATGGAAAGTAAACCCCGTTGATCTTAACCGAAAAAAATCAGGAAATCTCATTGTTAAAAACTGTTTCTACGTCTTAGGTTTAAGTGCAGTTAGTTTTTTGAAAATTTTCTTCTCCATATATTTATTTATTTTGTGTACTTATTTATTTTACGTTAATTTATTCAATACATTTAAATGAATTAAGCTTCTCCAAAAATATTTTTCAAGTTTTGAACTCTAAAAAGTTTATATCATATATAAATTAAAAAAATAAATTTAGAACTTTTAGTATTAGAAATGTCATAATGTTTGAATTTAATTTATCAATTTGGTTTTCACATCTATTGACCCTCCGAGCAACAATTTTATGCATGTTTATATGGTTTTTTATTATTTAAATATATTACGAGCTGTACAAGATCATGACAAAATATAAATACAATCCAATTGAAATAACAATTAATATACAATCATATTATTTATGGATAGTAATTGTATTTACTTAAATTTCAATGTACTTAATTTTTAACATTATTTTAATTGTTTGCATCAATGTCATCATTAATTTTAACAATACTTGTTTTTGGTACTTTCAATTATTTCATTTTGTTCTAAAAAAGATACAATAGGCTTATGGTAACTAAAGTAGGAAATGAAAATGTTTGATTCAAATTTATCTAAGTATCTCGTAAAAGCGGTATCGATTGTCGTTTTATGTTTTGTGGTACTTAGTTTTCGATCATTGAACATATATAAATAAATTTTTCACTAAATCCATTCAATTTCACAAATAAAATATACACAGCATTATACGTCAACTGTATAGCTACAGATATACTGGTATAAGCATGTCGGTGACGCGAACGCACGAGATTTCACCCCTCCAAAAAGTGTCACACTGCGCGTGCGCCAATCATGAGTATGTCAATGATGCGAAGGCATAATATTTCCCTACCAAAAAGTGCCCAACGCTGCTAAAGAAGTTTTCACTTCAAAAAAAATTCATTAAATGTATTATTATTTGTTAGCAAAGGCTAATTTTCAGTTTACAACAGGTCACACACTGGTACGAAAAGGATTTGATCTATCTGAATCCTGAAAGAGACATCATATACAATAGAGACAGCAGAAGTTTCCCACTATTAAATTCAGACTTTTCCTACTGTGTGTATATATATGGGCGCTGATTTTTTCTCTGAAAGTACATCAGAAATAAAGATAATCCTGAAAATTTCGAATATTTCAATATAGAGATTTCTTTCAGACGGCATTCTTCTTTATGAACCGTCCACTTTCAAAACAGTAATAGATATTAGAGTCAAACTCTTTTCCAGCTTAGCTGGGGGCCATTAACGAAACCATTGCATTAGTAAAATTTTACCTGATTTCAAAATGCTCTCAAATGTACAGCTGTAACTCACCCTCTAGTTCCGGGATATTATTTTTAAGGTCTGGTAAGCACGAGCATGTCGGTGACGCGAACTTATAAGATTTTCCCCTTCCAAAAAGTGTCCAACGCGGCTAAATAATTTTTCACTTCAAAAAATAAAAAAAATTAAGTATCTGAAAATACATTCATAAAAACTTTGTTACAAAATTTATTTTTACTAGTTGGCTTGAAAATCCTGAAATGTTTAAATTTTTTTTTAAATAAGTGTGAATTTTTTCCTGTAAAAATCGAGTTCAATTATGGTATGATGAAACATAGAATGCGGACAGAGGTCAGCACCAGTGAAATGACAAATCTCCGCATCGCAATCTGAAAATCCTGACCAGTTGATATTCCTGGTAGTACATTTTCCATCCTGACACGGCCACATTCTGCCAGCATGAAATAAAAGCGACCGTACCGCGGGAGACTGTGATAAATCGTATGCATCGATTCGAGCTAGTTGCGACGCAGCAGATAAGAAGTAACAACGGCCATTTGCCGCAAGTCTATCCGCCTGAGTTGCGGAATGAATGATGGATAAAATCGGAACGTACATGTGTGTCCCGACTATTAATACAGATAGATGAATAGACGAATAATTCACCGAGGCACGCAACGCAAAAAAAAAACGATTGAAACTGATTTATTTCTTATTACCGTCCGGCCATTTATCATGTGCCGTGTTGCTCTTGCTGGCCCGGAACAATGCGAACGATAATCGCTGTGTGACATGATAATTTTGTACTAATTGTGTGGGGTGGCGGTGGCCATTAATGTTCCTCTGGTCGTTGCAAGTTGCCGCTTGTAAAATCACGCCGAGGATCTACTAAAGGTTTGGTTCCGCAGCTTCCACATTTCTAAATCATCTGTGTGAACCGTAATAAAATTCCAATCACCATCGATTAAACACATCATCCCGGAAGTTTTGAGGCTGGATTACGATTGGAAGGAACGAAAGACGTTTCCTATCTTTCACGGTGAATAATCTGGCACTTTTACACAATACAATTAATTTAAATAGGATTATAAAAACGAACGGTAATAAAATTGTATTAATTACTATGCGATTTGTGAAAAAATGTATTATAAAGTAAATAATACGTGTGAGTGATGTTGGTTAATTAGAAATCCAAGTGAACGCGGAAACGTTCATTAATCTATAAGTAGTTACTTTCTACGGTAATAATTAAAAATAATAATTTAATCACTTTTACTCTTTAAATAATTGCTATCAATTCCAACCTATTGCATACGTTCTCACTCGAACGTTTATTTTCATTTTGTGTGTTTCAGGACTATGGGAAATTACGTTTTACCTTATTATAATTCAGGAAGTGCCTCTTTTATTTATGCATTAATTGGTAGTTTTAAACTATTTTACTGATTATACTGATTTCAGGTTAAATTGTATTTTGCCAAGCTGTAATTTACTAAATTATTTCTGAGTTGTTCAGTGATGTAACTAAAGTTCAGTAGTTTTTATCTTGGAGCTTTTAAGAACTTAATTAAATAGCAAATCATGATACAACTGATGAGATATATATAATATTGGCAATTTTTCCAGTTTCAAAATCTACTTAAAATTATGCGTCTTCTCTTTTTTTTCAAATATTTACTTATAGAAACCAAAGTAAACATATTCCTCTCCCAAAGAATATTGATAAATTTTTTATAAAATTAGAGGTGTCAATACTGGTTGATGAAAGAAGATGTTTTCAAAAAAGTCATAAAAATTATTATAATAATATGTTTTAATCAATACATTCGCTTGTAGAAAATTCTGAGGTACCTATTTCGTCACTCAACTGATGAATTTCATCAAAGAAGACATACTTTCATATTTCTGACAATTTTCAGAAAGTTGCAAATTATAGTTGAAGCTGGAAGTATCAGCTTGTCTGAACCGAAGGTAATTGTCTAGAATCACGACTATTTACAGTCATAAAAAATCGAAAAATTGAGCTATGACAATTTTTTATTCAATATATATTTCTAAGAGAAAAATTAATTTTAAATTTGTAAATATGACAATTTTTGTTTTTTGCAAAAATATGTTATACTATATGACCTTTTTCCAAAAGTTTATGAAAAGAAATTGTTTATTTTAGAAAGTTCATCAAAAATCGAATATTTTCAAAAAAAAAATTGTCAATAACATAATTTGTCAATTTTTTATCAATTTTTGAAAATTTTGTAATTTTTCATAAATGAAAATTAATTATAGAGTATTTTAAAAATGGTGAATTAGAAGGAATCATGAAAAAAATATAAATATTTTTTATTAAATTTAATAGAAATAAAAAATTGAAAAATTATAAATTAAATAATATATCAAAATAAATTCTATTTATGATCAACTTTCTGAAAAAAAAATAGGTAAGGTTAGGTTTAGGTTACGTTTAGATTATAGTTTTTATTTATTCATTTTTTTTGCACATATTCTATTTTTGATGAATCAGAAAAAATAGGTATACAATATAAAAAAAAAAAAAACATAAAAATTTCAAAGATTTTAGTATTGTTCAAATTTATGATTAAATTTTGTTTTTTTTCTTCTAATTGACAAGTTCTTAAATTTTCAAAAATTAGTATTTAAAAAAACATGAGAAATCATGAAAAAAATATAAATATTTTTTTATTATATTTAATAGAATTTTGCAAAATTTTCAAAAATTCATAAAAAATTGAAAATTACGTTACTGACATTTTGAAAATGTTCTATTTATAATGAACTTTCTGAAAAAATAGGAATACAATACAAAAAAAATATATATAAAATTTCAAGGAAAGACTTTATTATTATTTTTGAAAATATGCTATTTTTGATAAACTTTTTGGAAAAAAAGGCATACAATATAAAAAAAATGTGTAAGCTTATTTTTTTCAGAAAGTTCATCATATATTATAATTTCAAAAAAAAGAAAAAAAATTGTCAAAAACGTAATTTTTTTTTCAAATTTCGAAAATTTTTGTAATTTTTCATAAATTACTGAAAATTAATAATAGAATAATTTTAAAAATGGAATATAATTATAAAAATATAAGAAATATTTTATTAAATTTAATAGAAATTACAAAAATTTCAGAAATTGAAAAATTAGAAATTAAATATATAATATATAAAATAAATTCTATTTATGATGAACTTTCTGAAAAAAATTAGGTTAGTTTGATTTTTTTTAATTGTATTTAAGTTATTTGAATATTTTGATTTTTTTTAATTGACCAAGACAAGTTATTCATCGTTTTGGCATGAATAATTTGTTGACAATTTTACAGGGTGATTCGCATAACTGCATCAGAAGTTTATAGGATCATTAACATACAATTTTAGCAATTTAATGAGTATATAATCTGTCTTTCATAATATATTCAATGTTTTCTATCTACAGCAATTTGGATTCTTTTGCATTTTCAATTGTTTTTGAGACATATATTTAAATTTTTCAAAAACATTTTGCAGATAGAATGACCAACAAAAATGTCTGTGTTGCCAACAATTTAAATGTTAACAAATTTATTTTTGATATACAAAATAGGCATATAGTATAAATTTTCCTAAACATTTCAAGCAAAACCTCAAAATCAGCATTTTTTCAAATTTAAAATTCAAATTCCGCAGTTTATAGAAATCAGAAGTTTCCATCTTGTTCCTGTCTTCCGTGAATTTTGAATTTTTTTTAAACAATTGTACATGTTTATTTTGGTTGATGAGAGATATTATGATTTTCAAGAAAGTAACTCACTTAAACTATTATGTTTTAACTTTAATATGTTATAAATAGAAACTTTCGGTGTCGTTGATATTATCGAGCTGTGCAGATTTATAATGAGATTTCCAGAGCTCCACAACATCTTCACCTATAAAAAGGGGCCATTTCGTTATCCAACTTATGAAATCATTAAAGAAATAATTGGATGTTAATATTGATTGATAAGAGATGATATTGTCATAATTTTGAAAAAAAGTAAGTCATTTAATATGTATATAATTTTATAAATGAAAATCCATTGTAATCCTTCTATGTTCTAAGAAGGAAAAACCAAACTTGTTGCTCCTCTTATGAGAAGGCACATACCTCATATGCTTTACACTTCGCTTTTAAGAAAGTTGGTTAGTTGGTTTTGGATATAATGTGGATTCCAAACATAAGAACATTAATACAATTTCAATCGAACAAAGTTGTAATAAAATAATTTCGAAGTATCAACGTTGAATCGCATTCTCATCACACATTCTTATCATTTTACAAATGCAACATTTTTTCATGACGTTAAAACATCTTATCGGCTTATAACTCTTACAAGATCGACAAAGCAGCGACGTTACTTTGACGTGCGGTGTTAATTAACGGCCAATTACTGTTCACCCATCGATGCTAATTATTTATTTATGATCTGAGAAATGTTGTATACTTCATTAAGGTGACAAACTTGATATGTTACCGTATACAACGATGCGAATACCGTACAGGTGGGAATCCGGCAGAAAATTTGACTCCACATAACTCGATCGGCGGCAACTTAGATTTTTGTTAATCACCATCCAAGCCCGCGTCTGATTGTCGAACCAATCAATTTCCCGGTTCAATCGCCGCATCGTGAACGGTCGCAAAACGTATGAAATTTTGCGTGTGCATAAGTGAGTCCGACGTTGTTTGTGCAAAAGCCGAGCGCCGCGATCGAAGAAGAACCGTGGTGAATTGACCGCGGCCGCGTTGACCCATTTCACGGTCCATGCACGCGGACTGTGACGACGGCGGCCGCTGAAACGGCGGCGGAGGCGGCGGCGGCGGCGGCGGCGACCGCACAGGTTCTTCACCTCGCGGCGTTCGCTCGACCACACACTCGGACCGAGCGACTGCCCATCTGCATATCAACCGGCCCCGCTTTCCAGATTCGTTGCGGGAAAAATCGATGTCGTGGCGCATATTAACGGTTTTTAGTCTATTTTTAAAATTGGTACAAAAAAATAGGTTTGATTTATTTCAGAAAAATATATATATATAAAGTGAAAAATGTATTTTAAGAATTATTATTATGATAAAGAAATTTGAAAATATTTATACATTTATTTATTCGCATAAATGATTCATCAGAAGTTTATGGACTCATTGACATATAATTTTACCAGCTAAATGAGTATTTTATCTATTTCTCAAAATATAGTCAATGTTTTCTATCTACAGCAATTTGAATTCTTTTGCATATATTCAATTGTTTTTGAGGTATGCATTTAAATTTTTCAAAAACATTTTACAGATGGAATGACAAACAAAAATGTCTGTGTTAATAATTTTAATGTTAATTTAATTTTATTTTTGGTAGACGAAAAGGAATATTCCGAGATATTAATAATATTTCCAAAACTATAAATCTTTTTCGCATTTTAATTGAAAATAATTTTTTATTCATAAAATACTTGTACCATTCGGAAAAAAAATTATTATATATTAATATGTTTGTAACTCACTTTATAATAATATAAAAAATATAAAAAATGTTCATTTAACTCGTGTAAAGTATAAAATAAAAAGAGTGTCTTTTTTTCTATCAATGTTAATATATAGAACATATTTATATATTAAAATATACATAACTTTTATACATCAGTTGTTAGAAAAGCTAATATGTCTTCATAAAAGTGCCAAATTTTAATTTTTATTTTAGTCCTTTCAAAGATTTTATTAAAAAAAACTAAGGTAACACGACGGTAAGAGTTAGAGAAAGAGGAAAAGAGAGTTGATAAACCTTTAGTTACTATCAAAAAAGCTTTTTTGACAATCTTTTATATTTTATACTTTTTATACATCAGTCCTTAGAAAGGCTAATATGAGGCAAGTCTATAAAACGGAGAGATGTTGCTTTTTATTTTAGTCCTTTCGAAAATTCTTCAAGAAAACAGTAACATTCACAGCAATTATAACGGTAAAATGTAATAGTATCAGTAAGAGTAACATTAAGAATAAAAGTAAGAGTAAAATTAACAATAAGAATGTTTAGAATAACACAAAAAATTTTAAAAAATATCATTTTTAATTACAGAATTAAGTGGAATTCTACATAAAATCTAATTAATTAAATATTTTAGAAACAAATAAATAAATAAAAGGATATTTTTTCATAAAATAAAGTGGGTATTAAGCATCAAAAGAAATAGATTTTTTTTCTAACATCAGTCGTTAGAGAGACTATAAAACGGATATATTTTGTTTTTTATTCTAGTTCTTACAAAAAATTTTTCAAAAAAAAGTAAAATTCACAGTAATTGTAACAGCAAACCGTAAGTAAAAGTAAGTGTAAGAATAGGAATATGAGTAATATTAAGAATCAAAATAAGGAGTAGGTATAAAAGTAAGAATGTTTAAAATAACTTAAACAATTATAAAAAAATAATTGTTTCTAATTATTCAGATATTTAGAATTCTACATTAAATTTAATTAATCAAATATTTTAGAAACAAAAAAAAAAAATGAAAATTTAAAGAGAAAGATAGTTGATAATTCTTTAGTTATAATCAAATGAAGTTTTTTTATCTCACTTTCATGTTTCATACCTTTTATACATCAGTTGTTAGAGAGGCTAATATGAGACTCCTTTATAAAATTTTGTTTTTTATTTTAGTTCTTATAAAAAATTTTTCAAAAAAAGTAAAATTCACAGTAATTGTAACAGTCAAAAGTAAGAGGAATTAGAGTAATATTAAGAATAATAATAAGAAAAAGTAAGTATAACAGAAAGAATGTTTAGAATAACTTAAAAAATTAAAAAAAAAATTAATTGTCTGTAATTACTCAGATATTTAGAATTCTTCATTAAATTTAATTAATTAAATATTTTATAAACAAATAAAAAATAAAAATATGAAGAGTCAATGAAAAAATATAGAAAAGCCGATTAGAAGTCTCTAAACATTTTATTAGTATCAAAAGAAAGAGATTTTTTGATTATCTTGATAAGTCGTTAGAGGGACTTATATAAAACTGACAAATTATATTTTTTAATTCAGCCTTTTCAAAAATTTAATTAAAAAAACTAATGACACATAACGATAAGAGTTAGAAAAAGAGAAAGAGAGAGTTGATACACTCTTAGTTACTATCACAAGTTTGTCTTTTAGATTTTGTATGTTTTATACCTCAGTCGTTAGAGAGACTAATATGAGACATTGTATAAAATGGATAGATTTTTATTTTAATCCGTATTAAAAATAGTAACAGTCACAGAGATTGTAACAGTAAGAGTAAGAATAAGGGTACCATGAATATTAGGGATAAAAATAAGACTAGGAGTATACTTTAATAATTTTCTATTATTCACATATTTGAAATTCTACATTAAATTTCATTAATCAAATATTTTAGTAACAAAAACAAATACAAATATAGAGAGACCTTGAAAAAAGTATAGAAAAGAATATTTTTTCTTAAAATTTACACATCACGTTGAACACTAAAAACTGTTTATACATTCTATTAGTATCCCAATAAAGAGATTTCTATAAAACTAACAAGATTTATTTTTTATTTTACCCGAAGATATTTTGAAAAAAACAATCGATAAGTGTAATGTAAGAGTGTGAGTAAGAGTAAGAGTAAGAGTAAGTGTAAGAGTAAGAGTAAGAGTAAGAGTAAGAGTAAGAATAAGAGTAAGAGTAAGAGTAAGAGTAAGAGTAAGAATAAGAGTAAATAATCAATTTTCATTACTCAGATATTTAATCCAAAATTAATTAATTAAATTAAAAATTTAAATTAGGCAATCAAGAAAAAATAATATTTTCTTTTATAGTATACAGATAAACTTTTTTTAGTATTAAAAAAGTCGACAAAGATTTATTCAAAAACATTTAAACGATTCTTATCACTTTATCACTTAAATACAATGTCCATGCTATCGAAGTTCGAGTTATCAGGTAAAAATTACACATAATTGTCACTCTCGAAGGTTTCCTATGGTCTCGAAGCAATTGCCAACCAATTGTATACGACTTATCAAAGTCCGACGCATTTGATTTATTTGTTAGATAAAAACATTTTCAATTAAAAAATAAAAACAAAATTGTATAGATAAAACGGAAGTAATTTAATATGACGATAACACTAAAAAAAGCTATTTGTGATAAAACAAAATTTACTTTTATGGGGTAATTTACACTTAAACGAATTAACTGTAAAATATCTTCGTATATTGAGAGTGTGTTAATGGCGAATTCGCTAATTTAACGCTTTAGTCCTTGCAGGTAACTAATTATATTATTAATACCTACGTATTGTTCATCCATCCGCAATATTTATCGATTATTTTGAAAAATGGTGGAGGGGCTTGTGCATTTTCAACACAACCCGAACAGTTTCGATTATTAAGTAAGTTGTTCGTCGTAATTAGTGTAATTGATACTTTACGCCGAGGCACAGAAGCCTTCATGATAACCCAGCGGTTTTAATTAAACAACAAATCGATCGTGTTATTAATTTAACAATTTAGTAGTTATAACCAAACTGAGTAGGCGTATCTTACATAATAAACGCTGCAAAGAATGCATAAATAGTAGGAAATACATGCAAATTGTATCGTACTATCATTATAAGCGATTAGATGAGCTAATGGCTTACCTTTAGACGATTTCTAAAGGAAACTAAAATTGTTTTGCATTTAAATAACCTCCTTAATGGCCTAAAATTACACAGGCGTCGGCCTAGTAAAAACCCTAAAACCAAAACTCAATTTAAAGCTCATTTATATTTAATCAAAGGCATTTTAATATTCCCCGTTCACGTTCCACGGACGAACCGATAAATATCCTGAAAAGGCGCACGCAGAATAATTAACACGTTTCGTTTCGAATTGTGTGAAACGGCGTGCGTGCGTGATCGTGTGTGCGTTCGTGTGCGCACACCCGCCGATCACACAAAACTTCTCCGTCGGCGATTTAAATGATCGAAGAACAAAATAATTCAGCGGGGAATCGTAATGCATGACCCTGATTTGGCGGTCGCTCAGCTAGGAATTACATTCTGTTTGGCCTTACTTTACTACGTGACGGAGGTCGTTCAGTAAATTTACATTTTATTTCATATATTGTCGCTTTTTTGTTCTACGTATGGGTATTGAATTTAAATGTTGGACTTGAGTTGTTTTCAAACGATCCTTCCTAATAGAAAACGCGTTAATTTGCGTTTGAATTAGACCGCGTTTGTTAACCATACTGTTTATGGGCTTGCATAGTTTTGAATTAAAATCAAAATCTCTGTAGAAATATTAAACATCCTGTGAAAATAGGAAATACTTGGTTAATAATGTTATGTTCCTAGTAAAAATTATAAATTAACAGTAAAATTATTTAATGCAATGTAAAAATAATTTATTTTTATGAAGTATAAAAACATTAATTAAGAGGTAAAAATAATTAGAAGTATAAAAACGTTTTAATCAGCACAATTATTGGACCATTTTCGATTTAAAAGGTCATCTTTGACATAATTCTAATTGGAATAAATTTGAGCACAGGAGAAGTTGAAATCTTACACACGTAGTCACAATATACTTGCATCTATAGTTTTTTTAGTTTTGGACAATTTCTTTTATCCACTGTGTCAGAAATAGTATGAAGTGTGAATGAAATAGTGAAGAGAATTGAATATATTCTTTTCAAATAACTGAAAAGCAAGATTTTAAGAATCCTTGGAATGAATCAAATAAGTATGGACAATTTCTGTTTTCTCTAAAGTAATTTTCTTCTGTTGCCTTGTCCACTGATAGGACACTCCAAGAGAGAATTGCCTTTAATTTATTGAGTACTGAAGTGAACAGAACTTCTTAATATATTGTTTTCAAATAACTGAAGAACTAGATTTTAAGCGTCTTTTGTAGGAATCACATAATTATAACCAATTTATGTTCTTTTTGAAGTAATTTTATTCAGTTGTCTTGTTCACCGATATAATGTAGTCCAAGAGAGAACTTCCTTCACTTTATTCAGTACTGAAGTGAGGAGAATTGAATATATTCTTTTCAAATAACTGAAAAGCAAGGTTTTAAGAATTCTTGGAATGAATTAAATAAGTATAGACAATTTCTGTTCTCTCTAAAGTAATTTTCTTCTGTTGTCTTGTCTACTGATAGTATGTACTCCAAGAGAGAATTGCTTTTAATTTATTGAGTCCTGAAGTGAACAGAACTTAATATATTGTTTTCAAATAACTGAAGAACTAGATTTTAAGCGTTTTTTGTAGGAATCACATAATTATGTCCAATTTATGTTCTCTTTGAAGTAATTTTATTCTGTTGTCTTGTTCACTAATATGATGTAGTCCAAGAGAGAACTTTCTTTTACTTTATTCAGTACTAGAGTGAAAAAAATTGAATATATTCTATTCAAATAACTGAAAAACAAGATTTTAAGAGTTCTTGGAATGAATTAAATAAGTATGGACAATTTCTGTTCTCTCTAAAGTAATTTTCTTCTGTTGTCTTGTCCACTGATAGGATGCAGTCCACGAGAAAATTGTCTTTAATTAATTGAGTACTGAAGTGAACAGAATTTAATATATTGTTTACAAATAATTGAAGAACTAGATTTTAAGCGTCTTTGGTAAGAATCACATAACTATGGCCAATTTATGTTCTATTTGAAGTAATTTTATTCTGTTGTCTTGTCCACTGATAAGATGTAGTCCAAGAGAGAACTTCCTTTTACGTTATTCAGTACTGAAGTGAAAAGAACTGAATATATTCTTTGCAAATAGCTGAAGAACTAGATTTTAAATGTCTTTGTTGGGAATCATATAACTATGACCAATTTCTGTTCTTTTTTAAGTAATTTTATTCTGTTTTGTCCACTGATAGGATGCAGTTCACGAGAGAATTGTCTTTAATTAATTGATTACTGAAGTGAACAGAACTTAATATATTGTTTTCAAATAATTGAAGAACTAGATTTTAAGTGTCTTTGGTAAGAATCATATAACTATGGCCAATTTATGTTCTCTTTGAAGTAATTTTATTCGGTTGTCTTATCCACTGATAGGATATAGTCCACGAGAGAATTGTCTTTAATTAATTGAGTACTGAAGTGAACAGAACTTATTATATTGTTTTCAAATAATTGAAGAACAGATTTTAAGAGTCCTTGTTAAGAATCACATAACTATTGCCAATTTATGTTCTCTTTCAAGTAATTTTATTCTGTTGTCTTGTCCACTGATAAGATGTAGTCCAAGAGAGAACTTCCTTTTACGTTATTCAGTACTGAAGTGAGGAGAACTGAATTCTTTGCAAATAGCTGAAGAATTAGATTTTAAATGTCTTTGGTGGGAATCATATAAGTATGGCCAATTTCTGTTCTTTTTGAAGTAATTTTATTCGGTTGTTTTGTCCACTGATAAGATGCAGTCCACGAGAAAATTGTCTTTAATTAATTGAGTACTGAAGTGAACAGAATTTAATATATTGTTTACAAATAATTGAAGAACTAGATTTTATGTGTCTTTGGTAAGAATCACATAACTATGGCCAATTTATGTTCTCTTTGAAGTAATTTTATTCTGTTGTCTTCTCCACTGATAAGATGTAATCCAAGAGAGAACTTCCTTTTACTGTACTCAGTACTGAAGTGACGAGAACTGAATATATTCTTTGCAAATAACTGAAGAACTAGTTTTCAAGTGTCTTTGGTAGGAATCACATACCCACGGCTAATATCTGTTCCCTTTGAAGCAATTTTTTTTCTGTTTGTCTTTGTCCACTGATAGGGTGCAGTACAAGAGAGAATTTCCTTTTACTTTATTGAGTACTGAAGTGAACAGAACTTACTATGTATTCATTTCAAATAATTGAAGAACTAGTTTTTAAACGCCTTTGGGAGGAATCAAATAACTATGGACACTTTCTGTTCTCCTTGAAGTAATTTTCCTATGTTGTCCTCTCCAATAATGGAGTATAATTTAAAGAAATTTCGTTTGATTTTATCGATTACTGAAGTGATCAGAACTTCACAAATACTAAAAAATTCTTTATTTTAACATTTAATTTTTTTTTACAATGTGTGGAATTTTTTTAGTTAATGTACCAAAGTTACAATTTTATTAAGTATTAAAAAGTTTCATGTTAGTTACAAAACTGTAAAAAAATTAATTGGTTTTATGAAATATTTGGCCTGGGTTTTTATTGTCGGACTCGGAGATCTGAGTAATTTGTTAACATGATTCGCGAGTAGTTTTCGCCTAAAGCCGGGCCCACAATTAAGCGTCGTCTATCCTTCATATGCGAAGGATGAATCACTGGCAAATGTGTGTCAAATGTTAATTAAATTGTGTCTCTTAAGTCTACAATCGTCAAAATTATATGCAAAAATGCTGAAGGTTTCCAAATTATGTAATATAATTTTTATTTTCGAAACCAAACCGTAAAAATTTAATTAATTAATGGATAAATTGTAAATATTAAAGTATATTATTTATTGCAGAATGTTATTAATAATGTTTCTGCGTCTGTGTAATCAAGTAAAAACAGTTTTCAGCTGAATTTTTATTCCAGAGAGACAAGATAATAAATCACTGACGGACGTTGTTCGTCTTTATTTTGTCTGAAATAATATCAGCGTTCACAAAAAAATTATCAATTTATACCCGTTGCAGAAGTTGATTGTAAGATACACGGTTATTATAAATTTTCTTGTCAATAAGTAGAGAACCAATTATTCAAAATTATGGTAAGTGCATTCCTATAACTCATCCAACTATATAATCTTATAATCATAACATTATGAAAACGTACGTACTTCCTACCAACTACCACTCCTTTGACTAGTGTAATGAGTGTAAAAGTATGTAATACAATTTGATTAATGTTGGTTATAGGTAAAAAGTCCAACGGAATACACTTCCTCGCCAATAATTTTTGTCGGTTCTGGAAATATTATCTATTAATAATGGAGATTCTTCACATAGATGACTACGTTTCGTTTATATATCGGCACTTTCACTGTTAATATAAAGATAATTCCACGTATATTTGATATTTTGACAGGTTTATTATGGACCAACTATGTCTATAAGGAAACTTTTAAATTTGATGGACACTTTTAAGTCATAGAGTAAAAGTCTTAGTGTGAAGTAATTTAATATTTAAATATATAATAGCGTAATAAAGAAATGAAATTATGGCTGTAGCATAAAACTTCTTAAAGCAATTCGTTTGCTATAAAATAATAATTATATTGTTTAATTTTATATTTGTATAAGAATTCAAAGGAAGTATTATAATACTTTTACGAAAGAAAATTAAGAAAAGTATTGCTCTAGCTGTATCCACCAATCGGACATTGACCAAGGCAGTCTTTGGGAGGAATCAAATAACTAGACAATACTAAATTTCTTCAATGCATTTTTCAATTTTTTACTCAATGTATACAATTGAGAAATACACAATATATTTTAATCATTAAAGACAATTAATATAACATTCCTTTATTTAATGAAACAAAGTTACAATTTTATTAAGTATTAAAACGTTTCATGTTACAAAACAATAAAAATTAATTGGTTTTATGAAATATTTGACATGCATTTTTATTGTCAGGCTTGGAATAATTGAAAAAGTAGATCTTTCTATTCTCTTTGTTGTAATTTTCTTCCATTGATAGAATATAGTTGAAAAGAATTTCGTTTGATTTTATTGAGTACTGAAGTTATCAGAATTTAATAATTGACCAGACTATAACCTGGAACTCTTTCAGAGCAATTGAATAACCTGTCTTCTCTAATGCTCGGATGTAGTATGAAGTAATTTCCTTTGATTATATCTAGTACTGAAGTGAACAGAACTTAATATATTCTTTTCAAATAATTGAAATAATAGATTTTAGGAGTTTTTTGGGTGGAATCAAATAACTAAGACCAATTTCTGTTCTATTTGAAGTAATTTTCTTCAGTTGTCTTGTCCACTGATAGGATGTAGTTCAAAGGAATTTAATATGTTCTTTTCATATAAATGAAATAACAGATTTTAGGAGTTTTTGGGAGAATTCAAATAACTAAGGTTCTGTTCTATTTGAAGTAATTTCCTTCAGTTGTCTTGTCGACTAATAGGATGTAGTTCATAGGAATTTCCTTTGGTTTTGTTGAGTATTGAAGTGAACAGAACTTACTACATCCTGTTCAAATAGTTAAAATATTCGATCTTATGAGTCTTTGGGAGATTGAAATAACTGTAGTCAATTTCTGATCTTTTTGAAGTAATTTTTTCTGTTGTTTTGTCCACTAATAAAACATAATCCAAAGAAATTTTCTTTGATTTTATTATGTTCTAAAGTGAGAAGAACTAATATATTCTTTTAAATTTTTGAAAACGTAAATCTTAAAAGTCTTTGGAGTGGAATTAAATAACTACGCCAAATTTCTGTTCTCTTTGAAGTAATTTTTCCAGCTGTTTTATCCACAGATAGGATGTAGTCCAAATGAATTTTCTTTGATTTTATTGAGTACTGAAATAATCACTGATCACTTCTTATATTCTTTTTAAATAATTGAAATATTAGAATTTAGGTGTTTTTAGGAGGATTCAAATAATTATGGTCAATTTCTAAGCTTTTTTAAGTAATTTTCTTCTGTTGTATTGTTTACTGCTCGTTCCAAAGAAATTTTCTTTGATTTTACAGAGTACTGAAGTGAGGAGAACCTAATATATTCTATTCAAATTATCTTCTGGGGAGTCTTTAGAGTGAACTTGAGTACTAAAGTGATCAAAATTCTATATCCTAGCAGTTTTTGGGGTAATTCAAATGATTATGATCAATTTCTATTCTTTTTGAAGTAATTTTCTTGTGTTGACTTATTCATTGCTAGGATAAAGCCCAAAGAAATTTTTTTTGGTTTTATTGAGTACTGAAGTGAGCAGAACTTAATATATTCTTTTCAAATAATAATCTTGAGAGTCTGGGAGGAATCAAATAATTCAGTTGTCTTTGAAGTAATTTTCTATTGTCCTTATCGACTACAGAGATTTTAAAAATGACATTTTAAAATAATATAAAGAAATAAAAGTAAAAAATATATTATATATTAACCAATTTTTAGTATCTGCAATAAATATAAATAATAGTAATTGAAAAGGGGTCACAATATTTGTTTAACAGAATTTGAAGCATTTTTGAACAAAATTATTTAAAATAAAAGTAAAAACATATTTTTGGTAATCGGAAATACCCTAAATAATATATTTAAACATTTTATGAGAAAAATTCTAGGGAGAAAATTGCTGCGATAAAAT
The DNA here is from genome assembly GCF_024364675.1 of Aethina tumida. Taxonomy (NCBI): domain Eukaryota; kingdom Metazoa; phylum Arthropoda; class Insecta; order Coleoptera; family Nitidulidae; genus Aethina; species Aethina tumida. Next base: position 11,173,442 of record NC_065437.1, on the reverse strand, counting down.
TCGACGGGACTACATCTCAAATAGAATTGTCCAGGACGGGGATCGTCGTCCGGTGACGTCAGGAACTGCACAGAGTGCGTAAAGACTTCCTGCGTGCGATTCCTAGTCCTGCGCAAGGATGTGTTACATCACGTCGCCCGACGTCGTCTAGTTTGTTCGCCTGTTTGTTTTTATGTCACTCCTATCAAGGTTACCGTCGCATCGACCGGTGCAACTGCACCACGCTTTTTCGATTTCCTCTCCGAACTGCTCTTACACTCGATTGCGTATTTCGTTGTATGCGTCAAAACAGCAGATCTTTTTTTTCTGTTTATACGACTCTGACATAACAACGCGTCTCTTTTTTATTATTATTTTTTTAAGCGAACAGGCCGACTGGTAGCGGGAAAGGAATGGACAGGAGTAAATCGTCGCGGGACCTAAAAATAGCCGGGCGGTATAAATAAAAGTGCGCCCGGTGTTGTAATCGCGGTTTGCGGTGCACTCGCTCCGACGCACTGTCCTGTGAAACATCACACTTTTTGATTTTACGCGAAAAATAGATTTTAATAAAATATTATTCTTTGGATTACATAAATTGCTAATTAAGGAGCGTATAATGGGGAGCAATTAACAAAATTATACAACCAATTAATATTTACGTTTCCTTACATGTAAGCATTAGATTGTGCAGCATAGTATTCTTTTTTTTGTTTTTTCTTTAAGTTATTACTGCTATTAATACTAGAACAATTTTATTTTATTTTTTTTTTTTAATAAATTACTGTTTAATATTATTAGCATAGTTTTCAAAAAATATACAATGATAAATTTTCAACTGAAATCTGAAATGTACAACAATTTTTATGTCAAATAAAAACTATAATTAAAATTGGTTTTAAAATGCCTAAAAAAATCAAGCTTTCAAAAAATATATAATTGTTGATATATTAATTTGTTTTCAGCTGAAATTTAGCGGTACATTTGGTAAATTTCGAGATTTATTTATTTGAACACTATAAAAGCTTTCTATAATTAGCCTTTTTACGTAGTATAAGATACTTACTTCAAAAAATAAATATATCTTTAGAATTTCGAAATAATATGTACAATTTTTATATTAAATAAAAACCATAATTTAAATTGTTTTTAGAATGATTAGAAAAATTAAGCTTTCAGAAAATATATAATTGTCGATATATTAAATTATTTTCAAATTGAAATCTAGCTGTAAATTTGGTAAATTTCGAGATGTGATATTCGACCGTTTGCCAAAAGGTGTATTAGATTTTTATTTATTTATTTTAACATTATAAAAGCTGTCTATCAACAGTTGTTTAACGCAGTGTAAGATACTTACTTTAAAAAATAAATATGTATTTCGAGATAATATGTACAGCAAATTTTATTTTAAAAAACATAATATAAAATTGTCTTTAAAATGTTTAGAAAAATTAAGTTTTTAGAAAATATATCATTGTTGACATATTAATTTATTTTCAGCTGAAATCTAGCGGTAAATTTGGTAAATTTCGAGATATGACATTCGACCGTTTTCCAAAAGGAATAATAGATTTTGTTTTATTTATTTATTTGAACACTGTAAAAGCTTTCTGTAATTACGTAGTATAAGATACTTACTTCAAAAAATAAATATTTCTTTAAAATTTCTAAATAATATGTACAACAATTTTTATTTAATAAAAACCATAATTTAAATTGTGTTTAAAATGCCTAAAAAATTAAGCTCTTTCATTTCAGCTGAAAGGTAAATTTGGTAAATTTTTAGATGTGATATTCGACCGTTTTCCAAAAAGATTTTGATTTATTTATTTATTTGAACACGTAAAAGCTTTCCAAAAGCAAATGATCAACCTTTTTATAATGTATTACTAATTTTTATATCAAATAAAACCATAATTAAAATTGGCTTTAAAATGTCTAGAAAAATCAAGTTTTTAAAAAATATATAATTAATGGTACATTAAATTATTTTCAGCTGAAATCTAACAACAAATCTGGTAAATTTCGAGATATGATGTTTGAGCGATTTCCAAAAGATGTAATAGATTTTTATTTATTTTTTATGTTTATTTATTTATTTGAAAACTGTAAAAGCTTTTTATAATTAGTTCGTATGTACAGCAAATAATAACCATAATTAAAATTGGTTATAAAATGTTTAGAAAAATCAAGCTTTCAGAAAATATATAATTGACGATATATTAAATTATTTTCAGCTGAAATCTAACGATAAATCTGGTAAATTTTGAGATATAACATGTGATCAATTTCCAAAATGTATAGTATACTTTTATTTATTTATTTATTTGAACACTGTAAAAGCTGTAATTAATTTTTTATATATTTTGTATAAGATACATCAAAAAATAAATTTTTCTTTAAAATTTTGAAATATGTACAGTAATATTTGTTCAAATAAAAACCGTAATTAAAATTGGCTTTAAAATGTTTAGAAAAATCAAGCTTTCAAAAAATTTATAATTGATGATATATTAAATTATGTTCAGCTGAAATATACCTATAAATCCTGTAATTTTCAAGATATTTGCCTGACTTCCAAAAGTTGTAATAAATTTTTATTTCTTATTTATTCGAACACTGTAAAAGCTTTCTACTATCAAATTTTAAGAAAATATATACAGTAATTTTTATTTCAAAGAAAAATAGTACTACAAATAACAACAGGCTTTAAAATATCTAGTAAAACTAAGTTTTCAAAAAATATTAACTTAATTAAATTATTTTCAATTGAAAATTTTGAGATATAGGATTTGATCAATATTCAAAAAGTGTAAACAATTTATATTCAATAATTTTTTCAAAAGTGAATAAGAATTTAATATTAGTTGAGCTCTTGACACTTAATTTTTATTCTGTCTGATCTTCAAATGTTTGTAACAGCCAAAATGAACAAGTTTAGGACACCCTGTACTCTGGAACAAGATAAAAATGAATTAAATAAATAACTGATGTTCTTCTCCATTCGAATTCGAATCTGATCCGACAGTGCGGGGTTTGTTGGCCCGGTGGTGCGGTGTCGTCGCACGCTAGATGCAACCAGCAACATCCACACTCTTCGGCCTTGCAGGCCACTGCACTTTTACGACTGTGTCCGCGAATCGTTGCATCCTCGGTCGCCGATGACCGCTTCCATCCTACCACATTTTCTCGTAAAATTACATACAATTTTATGTTTTCGGTTTTGCCACGTTATTGCCACATATCTCTAAACTCTTACGTATTCGCCATTAAAGTGTTGCCATGCATTTTTGCGCTAGGATCGTTTGATGTTTAAAATTGCCATCGCATCAGTGTTCTAATTAAACTTTTATCTGGAACGTTTTAATTAATGAAATGTTTGGGAAATATTCCAAAAATGTTGTCGGTTTTGGTACTAAATAAGTATAAATTATACGGCGATAAATGTTATCAACTAGCCAATAATATTTTATGTGTTTGGCATAGCCGGACATCTGAAAACACACATTTTGTTTATTGTTCACGATAAATACAAACAAAACTATTATCGTAGCTTATATCCTTGGCTGAATAATATAATGTGGACTGAGAAGGTTAAATCATTGAAAAATTTAACCACGAGATATGACTATAGTAATTAATTAAAATCCAGTGTTAAAAAATGTAAAACATGGCATTGAATTTTTAAAACAGATATGAGATAGCTGGAATAGTGCGTACTTTAAGAATTTAACAATGATACGCATATTATGTAGGACGTAATTAATTAAAAATGTGTTGATTGGAATTTTTAAGTAGATGGCCATTAACCACAATTAATTATAATAACAAACTTCTGGCCTTATGAATATTTAAAATAAAATTTATATTTTCCAGTAACCAAAGTTTTATACCTGTAGTCACAAATACACTCAGTTTTAGAGATAGACGGACTATTTAATTTAGTGCCTCTTATATCCACTCCCAAAAGCATTTACACGTCAGTATATGCTTCTTATTAGATTATCAATAAATTCTTGAAAGAAATTATTCCATTCTTCATCTGCAGCATGTAGTGGCTGTGGAATACTCATGGAAGGATTTAGACGCGTTAGAGTTGTATTAATCTGGATAAATAACCCTATACAAACTCAACTGGATATCTATATTTGTTCAGAGGTCTGAAGAATATTTATTTTTTAAAGTAAGTAAAAGTATTAATAATAGGTCTAATGTCATATATCCTTCCATTATATTTATCCCATTATTCCTAGATTTCAGCTGAAAATAATTTAATATATCATCAATTATATATTTTTTGAAAGCTTGATTTTTCTAGACATTTTAAAGTCAATTTTAATTTGTATTTTTTGAAGTAAGTATCTTATACTACGTAAAAGAGTTGATCATAAAAAACTTTTACAGTGTTCAAATAAATAAATAAATGTCATATCTAGAAATCTACCAGATTTATTTAAATATAGTTTTTGTATGACATAAAAATTGCTGTACATTTCAGATTTCAGCTGAAAATTTATCAAAAATTACATATTTTTTGAGAGCCTGATTTTTCTAGACATTATAAAGCCAATTTTAATTGTAGTTTTTATTTGATATAAAAATTGCTGTACAAATATTATCTCGAAATTTTAAGAAATATTTATTTTTTGAAATAAGTAATGTACCATTAATTACATATTTTTTAAAATCTTTATTTTTCTAGACATTTTAAAGCCATTTTAATTATGGTTTTATTTGATATAAAAATTGCTGTACATATTATCTCGAAATTTTAAAGAATATCTATTTTTTGAAGTAAGTATCTTATACTATGTAAAAGAACTGATCATAGAAACATTTTAGAGTCTTCAAATAACTAAGTATATAAAAACATGTTAAAGACAATTTTAATTATGGTTTTTATTTGATATAAAAATTTTTCTAGACATTATAAAGCCAATTTTAATTGTAGTTTATAAAAATTGCTGTACATATGTTATCTCGAAATTTTAAAGAAATATTTATTTTTTGAATTAAGTATCATAGTATGTAAAAGAACTGATCATAGAAAGATTTTAGAGTGTTCAAATAAGTAAATAAATAAAAATCTATTACACTTTTTGGAAATCAGTCAAATGTCATATACATATACATATTATATATATATATATATATATATATAATATGTATATGTATCTATATATATAATTTCTATTAACGTATAATTTTTCTTATTAATTATAATTAATTTAAAAAGGACCAACAATATCCTAAAAATTAACTAACAAGTAAGTGAAAGTAATGTAAATTTAGTAACATGAAATTATTATTATATAAATTAAAATTTGCTTATATTTATACAAATAATTAAAGTGTCATTATTACATGACATATTTTAATAGAAATTATTTTAATTATAAAATATATTGTTATTAATTATAATTAATCTAGTCTTACTATTTTATTTTAGCAACTAATTGGAATTTAATTTAATTAATTTAGCAATTAATAACCCAGATAACCAATTCACCGACTGAGCAAAGTTTTCAAAGATTTGTTTACAACGGTAAACAAAAATGTGAAGAATTTCAAATTTCCATCGTTGTTGCATACATCATCCAATTCCCGATAGTATGTCTTCGATAGAATTTCACTTTCACCGAATCAGTCGGGGCATGCAGTTAGTAAACGGTGACCGAAAAGAAATATGCAAACATATTTATAGACATGACCTTTTGCATAGCGCGACTGACCTGCCGCTTTCGAACTATTATTTTGATCTTGAATTTTTGTAATCGAACCGCGTCTTATCGGCTTTTTTGCAGTGGGAGTTTAAGGTCTGACCTTTCTTCATGTGTTTTTCGAGTGTACAGTCCAAAAGTGCACACAGAAACTGTGGATTCCGACTCAACAGTATCGGAAAACTACGATTGTTTTAAAAACCGTTTTAGAATATTTAATGAAAATAAATAAAATCGGTCGAACTACATTGTACGCTTCGTATTTATTTTAACATACAAGTTGTTTACGGACGTAAGCTCTTAAAATAAATCGGCAGACCATGATCATACTCAACCTCCATTACTCAGCGAGTACTCTTAAATAACTTCGTATCCTTGCTTCGATCTGACACACTGCCAACTATATCCGTATATTTAATGCAAAAATTTACGATATGATTTGAAAGACCTCGCTCAGGCATTAACTTCTCTGGCTATTTAAATTATATGGACCGTTTTCCAACGGTGCAATTTTGATTTATATACTCAGTTTCAAAAGTCTTGCGCCACCCTATGAATTATGATTTTACTTGTTTATATTTAATTTAAAACTTTGACTGTTTTGTGTCAACAAAATTAAAACAATTTCATTGGATGTCAGCCAGGACAGGTATATACAACTATATATTGGGACAGTTTACTAACAATTAATGATATCAATGAACACAAGAAACAAAATACGCTTTGCATTATAACTTATAAAGAAGATAAATATCAATTTGGAATGTCAAAAAAATATTGGAACAATTAATTATTGATTAATATTGTTACTATGAAATCAAGCTTCAAAAAATATACAGTTGATGATAAATTTTCAGCTAAAATCTGTGTGCAGCAGCAATTTTTATAACAAATAAAAACTAAAATTAAAATTGGCTTTAAAATGTGTAAAAAAATCAAGCTTTCAAAAAATATATAATTGAGATATAAAATTATTTTCAGCTGAAATCTAACAAAAAACCTGGTTTCGAGATGTGATATTTGACCCATTTATAAAATTGTAACAGATTTTAAAATGTCTAGAAAAATCAAGCTTCCAAAAATATATAATTAATGGTGATAAATCTGGTAAATTTGGAGATATGACTTTTGACTGATTTCCAAAAGGTGAAATAGATTTTCATTTATTTAGTTATTTGAACACTTTAAAAGCTTTCTATGATCAGTTCTTTTACATAGTATAAGATACTTACTTCAAAAAATAATAATATATGTAGAGCAATTTTTATATCAAATAAAAACTACAATTAAAATTGGCTTTATAATGTCTAGAAAAATCAAGCTCTCAAAAATATGTAATTTATGATATATTAAATTAGTTTCAGCTGAAATCTAGCGATAAATCTGCTAAATTTCGAGATATAATATTTATCCGATTTGTATAGATTTGTATTTATTTATTTATTTGAACACTGTAAAAGCTTTCTATGATCAGTTACTTTACGTAGAATAAGACGATTTCTTCAAAAAATAAATATGTCTTTAAAATTTCGAGATAATATGTACAGCAGTTTTTATACCAAATAAAAACCATAATTAAAATTGGCTTTAAAATGTCCAGGTAAATCAAGTTTTCAAAAAATATATTGATGAGATATAAAATTATTTTCAGCTAATATCTAACAATAAACCTGGTTTCGAGATATGATATTATAAAGGCGTAACAGATTTTTGTATATTTAGTTATTTGAACACATTAAAATCTTTCTAAAAATAAATATTCTTTAAAATTTCGAGATGATATTAGTAATTTTTTTATATTTCAACACTTACTCATATTACAACACTCACTTAAGATTTTTTGTTTAATAAAATTTTAAAAAAATAATAATTAGACATCAATAATTAAGAAATTAAATATTATAATTATTGTGAAAATATAGCAATTTAGCTAATACTACTGACAAATAGTAATGCACTAAAATTATAATATTTATTATCAATAAATTTCAATTTATGATTACTTTTAATACGACCAAAAAGTTATTAAATATTATAATATTATATCACTTACTTTTAGGATATTATTTATCCTTTTTAGATTAATTAAAATTAATAAATAAAAACTTTTATTAATATTTCTGACAGACCGTGAATTATTATTTTTAGACTAACACTTATAAAATATGATAAACTTGTGCAAATATCAATAAATTTCAATTTATAATTACTTTATAACGATTGAAAATGTCAATATGAGTAATAAGTCATCATAATTTTTAAATACCTTACATGACTAAACTTATTTGTCGTCTCATCCTGGGATATTGTTTGTCTCTTTGGTTAATAATAATTAATACTAAAAATATAACAGATTATTAACATTCTTTCTTGAAATAACTATCAATATTTAAGATATTCTTAAAATTTTCAGTTTCATTTTATTAATATTGCTCTTATTATCGTTAAATTAAAATTTGTAATATTTGATGATATTGTGCAAATATCCACAAACCTGAATTTATGATTACTTTAAAATAAATGAGAATTTCAATATGAGTCATAATTTATTGTATTTTCAAATACCTTACATTAATCAACGTCATTGATCCTGTTTATATCAAGAATAATTTTATTTATTATTGATAATAACAGTAAAAAAATGTTTTTTTAACATCTATTGAAATATGTATCAATAATTAAGAATTCTGCCAACAAAAAGTAGTGAAGTATTATTTATCTGAAATTTAATTATTTCAGGTATACAATGCGGCAAAAAAACACAACAAAACACCTTAAGGAAGTATCCTCCTCAATACCTCAATATATTAATGTGACTCTTTATACTCTTCAGCGTAACTAAGACACATCAAATAACTGTGAAGTAAAGAGGACGTCAATTTGTCAACTTCCGTGCAATTTCTCGAAAACCCAAACACACCGCAGTATTTCTTCAAGGTAAATCATTAATGCAAAAACACCGCCAATACTAATTTCGCAACGGCTAGATTTTAGCGAAACTATGTGAATCGAAACTGGCGCCATGGTCAATGTTATTGGGTTATTGCCGAATTTTTTGGGTTAAGTTATTATATAATTGCACGCGATGAAGAAAGTACGAACTTGACACCATTCGTCCGTCCGAAAATGATAATCGACCACGTTTGAAGACTAAACGCTGCCATTGTGTGTCTTTGACGGACCTTACCGTAATGAAGATGTTACGTTTATCAAGGGTTTCGATGAAGAAATGTTCGGTCTATAATAACGGTGACGCGTGTTCGTATTGTGTTCGAAATTACGTACTGCGATGCATTGAGAAACAATCGTTTTTGACACTTTCTATTTGGAGGATGCTATTGCCGTTAACGTCGGTTTGAAATCCATAAATTTTTGTTAGAAAATATTTGTTTAAGCGAAGTAGATAAATATTATTTTGATAAACATGATGTTCTTAATATAAATTTTTGCAGTAACTAACCTCGCTAAACCAGACTGTGTTGCATTTTAGAGATAAGATAATATTAGCAACGTGTCACGTAATGCAATAAAGTGCATAAAGTAAATAGTAATAAAAGTAATTTTCCAGGTAATCAATATATTTAAAGGTGAATAAATAAATTTAATATATGATGATACGATAATCAGCTCAGATAACATATGATGATGTTACAGTAACTGGCAGACAAAAAAAAATTAAAGTTGGCAGTTATAAAGACTGCCGATAGAAGTGAAAACTTAGAATTTTAGTATTAAAATTTGAAATTTCATAATGTTTGAATTAAATTTATCAACATCAATCTAGTTTTCACATCTGTTGACATTCCGAGCAACAATTTTATGCATGTTTATATAGTTTTTTATTATTTAAATATATTACGATCTGTACAAGATCATGACAAAATATAAATAAAATTCAATTGAAATAACAATTAATATATAATCATATTGTTTATGTATTTACTTAAATTTCGATGTACTTGATTTTTAATATTATTTTAATTGTTTGCATCATTATCATTATTAATTTCAACAATACTTAGACTTTTTGTACTTTTAATTATTTCATTTTGTTATAAAAAAATATAAAAGGCTTATGGTAACTAAAGTAAGAAATGAAAATATTTGATTCAAATTTATCTAAGTATCGCGTAAAAGCGGCGTCGATTGCCGTTTTATGGTATAAGCATGTCGGTGACGCGAACGTACGAGATTTCACCCATCCAAAAAGTGTCTAAGGCGCCCAGCACACTGCACGTGCGCTATTAATATTATTATATATAATATAATAAACATCCCTCCTTCGATTGTAATTGGCAATAAAAAAAAGGTACAATCGGTCACTTGATTTCAATATTGATCTTGAACGATTATTTGGTATACATATATATATATATATATATATATATATATATATATATATATATATGTGTGTGAATACAGAAAAAAATTGCGAAATTGTAGTAAAAGTCTGTTAGTGTAACGATATCTACTACTTTGATTATAATAAGCAATCAATTTTTTTAGTAAAAATCTATTTATTTAAATAAAATGCTTAATTTTAAGCAGTAAAACAACATTTATTTAATAACATTTTTAGTTTTCTGCAGATAACTTATGATCTGTAAAAAATATCAAAAACTTTTTCGGAGATAAATTATAGGAAATTGAATTCTCTACAAAAAATGTAATATAAAATTTTCCCATAAAGTTGATGGTTGCGTCAGAAAATGAGAAAAATATCAAAATTTTAAATCAATCCAACTTTAATGTTAAATAACTTTTGACAAAATGAATATATCAAAAAACTGTAAGAGACATTTTTTGTAGAGCGTTAAATTTTCTATAAAAATCTGTTTTGATCATTTTGAAATATTATCTCTAACGAGAGTTAAAAAATTTCAAAATCCAGAACACCGTTCCCGTGTTATTTAAAAGGGAAATTAAAATTTACGATGCGGCACCTCTTAATATTAATATTAAGAGCTGTAACTTTCACAGTATTTTTTTACCATTTCCAACAAGATTTTCGATATAAATAAGAAAAAAAAATTTGTTGTTTTTTTTTAAACAGTCTATATATATATATATATATATATATATATATATATATATATATATATAAGATCCATTACTTTTTGACGAAATTGGGCGCGTTGGTAACAGATGGTAAGAGTAATGGGCACTGATTTTTTTCCTTGAAAATACATCAAAATAAATATGATCCTGAAAATTTCGAATATTTCTATAGAGATTCCTTTCAGACGGCATTCTCCTCTATGAACCCTCCACTTTCAAAACAGTAATAGATAATAGCGTCAAGCTCATTTTCAGCTTAGCTGGAGGCCTTTAACGAAACCACTGCATTAGTAAAATTTTACCTGATTTCAAAATGCTCTCAAATGTACAGCTGTAATTCACCCTCTAGTTCCGAGATTTTATTCTTAAGGTCTAATTTTAGGTACCTCTTGAAACGCCCACAGACACATAGTTTGTTGGTCTAGTAACTGAAGTTACCAGCTAAATTAACAACTTTTTTCTTTTGTCTGAATTTATTAACAAGAAAAGGGCGAGCATGTGGGTGACGCGAACCCATAAGGTTTTCTCCTACCAAAAAGTGCCCAATGCGGCGAAGTTTTCTCTTCAAAAATGATCGAATTTTAACGATATTTCCCCGTAATTTAGTGTACTTATTTCTGCACAATTGAAGGATGAGTCAGGCCGTGCCCGCAGTATGTGGGTGAACGCTAGATTCCATGGTAATAATAGTCCGCCAAAACAAAACAAATCTGACGAAAAATAATGTTGTTCGCATATTTAACCTGCGCCATAATTTCACCTTGTGTTAAGTGCATGCTCATACCTAACATTAAATATTATATTATTATTAGTTTTGTTTAATCACCAAAAACATTTTGTCGTTCCGTGAACAATTATTATCCTTTGTTTTCGAGCATTTGACGTAATTATTCTAAATTTAACACGTTAACCCATTTCGCTTGCATATTCTAGGAGAATAAACTTTAATTTATGCTAGAAAATAGCAACCGATGCCAATAGGTCGCCACTTCCACATTAAAATTCAAATTAATTTTGACAAAATTTTAAACAAAACAACACTTTACATTACTGACTGATTTTTGGAATTTTTGGCTTTTCATTTTCTCACAGTAACTTCTCATGTACAGTAATTTACATTAAATTAGTTCAATGCACTTACTTATATGTAAATAATAAAATATATGATTATTACAACGTTAATTATACAACGTAAATAGGCACTTTTGCATAATTACAACATTTATCCACTGTATATTATAGATAAATTTATAGAGTATTACTAATAAAATCATCAGACTATTTCTTAATTAATACAAAACTTACAATAAATTATTATTCATATTGAAATTCTCAGTCCTTTTAATGTAATTGTAAATTGACGTTTGTTGATAATTGATATGATAGAATAAGTGCAGTAAATATTGTAAATTTTAGTCCATAGTTCACTACTTTTTGTCAACAGTACTAAATTTAGAAATTACTAATGTCATTTAATTTCTGAATTACTGATGACTGCTTTAACAGAAATTAATCTAAAAAAGTCACTAATGAGTAAGTGGAGTAATGTATATTGAAACTTTCAGTATTACTAAATTTTGAGATTGATTGTATTATTTAATTTCTTGATTATTGATATTTATTTTAATAGAAAATGGTCAAAAAAATATTATGTTTTATGAGTTTTTTTTTTCATTATTAATCGTAATATAATATAAAAAAGACAATCAATATCCTTATAAGTGACAACAAGTAAGTAAGATATTTAACAATTTATAACGATTTATTGTTCATATTGAAATTTCTATTCGTCTTAAGGTAATAATATCAAATTGAATTTGTTGATAAATGCATAAGTATATGAAATATCATAAAGTTTAATCTAAGGATAATGGTTCATTACTGTCTGTGTCTGTGTTAGTAAATCTTGAAATCAGTTGTAATTTAGTTTCTTAATTATTGATTTAATCTATCTATAATAGATAATGTTAAAAAAATATTATTTTTACGAGTTTTATTTTTTTTTTTCATTATTAATCATAATTAATTGAAAAAGGACAAACGATATTCTAAGAAGTGGACAACAAATAAGTGGAGGAATGTTATACATTTAACAATTTATAATAAATTATTACTCATTTTGAAATTTTCAATAGTTTTAAGGTAGTAATAAATTGAAATTTGTTAATATTTGCACAAATACATCAAATATTATAAAGTTTAATCTAAGGATCATGGTTCAGTACAGCCTGTCAATAGAATCAGTAAAATTAGTAAATCTTGAGAATAATTGTGTCATTTGATTTCTTAATTATTTACTGATATCTATTTCTAATAGAAAATGTTAAAAAAAATATTATTTTTTATGAGTTTTAATTTTTTTATTATTAATAATCATAATTAATTTAAAAAGGACAAACAATATCCTAAGAAGTGGTCAACAAGTAAGTGGAGTAATGTAATATATTTAACAATTTATAACGAAGTATAACGATCATGGTTCAGTACCGCCTGTCAGTAGAATCCGTTAAAATACTAAATCTTGAGAACAATCGTGTTATTTGATTTCTTAATAATTAATAAAAAATCATTATTTTTTATGATTTTTATTTTTTGTTTTTCATTATTAATTACAATTAATTTGAAAAGGACAAACAATATCCAAAGAAGTAACAAATAAGGGACTAATAGATATTTTAAAATTTATAACGAATTAGTACTCCACTGAAATTTTCAGTTGTTGAAAAGAAATCATAATCTGAAATTGGTTGACATTTGCACAAGTGCATCAAATATAAATTTTAATATATTATAGTTTGCTACTTTTTGTCAGTACTATTAATAAAATTACTAAATTTAGAATAATTGTGTCACTTAATTTATTTTAATTTAATTTGAAAAAGACAACAAATAAGTGGAATAATATTAGTAATTAAACAATTTATAATCAATCAAATACATGAAATATAAAGTTTAGTCCAAGGATTTTGAAAACAATTGTGTTTTCTTAATTATAGTTCATTTAAAAAAAAAATGTTAAAAAATTATTGTTTATAATTTTTCTTTATTAATTATAATTAATATAAATAAATAATTATTATAATAGTACTAAGACTTCTTACATATCAAAGTAAATTTTAATTTTTTAATTAAAGACACAGAAAAAAGGTGAAAAATTTGGATCATTTTCAGTTTTTCCATTACAACAGACAGGGACAGTTGATTATCTATTTGAATTCGGTATAACAGTTAACCTAGCATATAGTTCACAGACAATAAAACATAAACTGGTGATAGTACAACGTAACAACCTTCGATTGGGATTGATTAATCGATTAATTTATATCAAAATATTAATTTCATTGGGATAGATATTTATTTACGTGCCCGTGGAACGTTTGTGTGAAAACCTTGAGTTTTAAAAGGGACCTTGTAATCGCAAGTCTTATCACGTCTATTTTATTAAGGTAAAAAGTCACAAACAAAATCTCCATTGCCAGATTATTAATCTATGCGGATATTTTCCGCGGCGAAACAATACAGTTATCCTTAAAAATAATAATTTACAAGTATAATCGAGAGAGTCGAATCAGTAAAAATAAAAATAAAAAAAAAATCGTTTTAGTAGTTCGCATTAATTGACACGCTTGTTCTCGTGTGCCGGGACCGAGATGAGAATAGAAACTGGCTGGTATCATAGAGCAGTTAAGATTTACAGGACATAGCCGGGCATAAAACAGCGTGTGACATGTGCAGAATGTACGAAATAAATTGCGGATAAGCCGGCAACGAATAAATAATGGCACCGCAAACGGGCATAGGAGGAGAGAAAGTCGCCTTCAATCGACGGATAATTTGCAGGTTGCGGCGGACATTCAGATCGTGTTACACGGGGAACCGTTCGCGAAGACGAATTTCAATTGCAAATTTTACGTGCTTTCAGCGAGAAAATTGTAATTTTACCGATGTCAGCCGTAATGTTGCGTGGTGTCCCGGCGATCCTTTACAATTGTATCAAACACCTGACGTGCGCAATTGTCGTTCAAGTTAATCGGTTTGCATGTCAAATTGCGGGGATGCGTCGGATGGATTATTATTTTTCAGGCGCTCTGCTTTACTGGCATATCATTTGCAATCGTAAAATTAACATTATTTTACATCATTTCACAATTCCATCATTGATTCTCTGTGATTTTTATAAATGTTATTATAATTATTTAAATAATATATTTAAATCAATTTTTATATTGCCTGAAGTAAAATAATATTATAATTTTAGTGAATTATAAAATAAAACTGAATAAATCTAACATATTCAGGGAGAAGAATTGAAAATGTGCCAATTAAATGTCTTGAGAATAACACAGTCATATTTCGTTTTATTTATGATATTTCAGTTTATCCAATACTTTATATTATTCAACTTGGAACACGTAACATCTTAGTCAGGTTCTTAAGATATTATTTGTCCTTTTTACTATTTGTATTAATTTAAATTAATGAGTTACATTACCACTAGTCAGAAACAAGTCAAACAAAACAGAATTGAAAATGTGCCAATAAAATGTCACAATCAGATTTCTTTTTATTTATGAGATTTCTGTTTCAATTTATCAAATATGTTATATTATTCGACTACTTGACACAAGAAACTTGGTAGTCAGTTCTTGAAATATTGTTTGTCCTTTTTATAGTCCCTATTAATTTAGATTAATGTGTCATATTGCTAGTAGTCAAAAAGACAGAGTAGAATAATTCAAAATGTGGTAATAAAATGTTTCGTGGATAAAACAATCATAATTAATTTTATTTATGATATTTCTTACTTAATTTATTAAATTCCTTATGTTACTTGACTTGTATTCATCAGCAATATGTTTTTGTGATATTTTTTTGAATATTATTTGTCTTTTTTACCACTACTATTAATTTAAAATAATATGTTACATTGTCAGGAGTATAAAATCAGACAGAATAGAATAATTTAAAATGTGTAAATTATTAATTTCTTTATTTTACTTGATTCACTTGTAACCAGCAATTTGTTAGTTATTGAAATATTATTTGTTCTCTTTATTATTACTATTAATTTAAATTAATGTGTTACTTGTTAGTTAAAAATCAAACAAAGTAGAATAACTCAAGATGTGGATAAAACAATCATAATTATTTTTATTTATCATATGTCTAGATTAATTTGTTAGATTCTTTATGTTACTTGAGTTCCTTGTAATCATCAGTAATATTTTAATCAGTTCTTGGAGTATTATTTGTTTTTTTATTATTACTATTAATTTAAAAGAATATGTTACTTAAATTAGACAAAGTAGAATAATTCAAAATGTCCCAATAAAATGTCTGGTGGATAAAACATTCATAATTATTTTTATTTATAATATTTCTAGATTAATTTATTCAATTCCTTATGTTACTTTGTAACCAGCAATTTGTTAATCAGTTTTTAGAATATTATTTGTCCTCTTTATTACAACAATTAATTTAAAGTAATGTGTTACTTTGTTAGTACTCAAACATTTGACAAAGTAGAATAATTTAAAATGTGTCAATAAAATGTCTTGTGGATAAAACACACATAATTATTTTTATTTATGATATTTCTAGATTAATATACTGAATTCTTTATGTTACTTAAGTTATTTGTATTCATCAGTAATATGTTAATCAGTTCTTGGGATATTATTTATCCTCTTTATTATTACACTTAATTTAAATTTATGTTACTTTGTTAGGAATCAAAAATCAGACAAAGTAGAATAATTTAAAATGTACCAATAAAATGTCTTGTGGACAAAACATTCATAATTATTTTTATTTATGATATTTCTAGATAAATTTATTAAATTCCTTATGTTACTTGGCTTACTTGTAATCATCAGTAATTTGTTAATCAGTTCTGGGGATATTATTTATCTTTTTTACCATTACTATTAATTTAAAATATTACAGTGTTTGGAGTCAAAAATCACACGCAGTAGAATAATTCAAAATTTACCAATAAAATGTCTGGTGGAAAAAACACTCATAATTATTTTTATATGTGCTATTTTTAGATTAAATAATTACTTTCCCTATTTTACTTGATTAACTACTTTGTTAGTAGTCAAAAATCAGTCAAAGAATTATTTTTGTTTATGATATTTCTAGATTAAATTATTAAATACCTTTGTTACTTGATTTACTTGTAACCAGTAATATGTAAATAACTTCCTGAGATATTGTTAGTAGTCATAAAATAAAACACACAAAGAAAAATAACTGGAAATGTGCCAATAAAAAGTATAATTATATATTTATGACAATTTTTACTTCAACTTCTGAATTCATTTATCAATTATCTTTAAAAAAACCTCGAATATAATGATTGGATTTAAAATAAATAATCCTGAAATAAAACATGAAGTTAAAATTAATGATTTGACATTTAAATACTACAAACAATTATTTTTTATTATTACGTAATCATAATACATTAGATTACACATCTGGTAAAAATACAATACACACTTTTTCATTAGGAGTTTATGGCTGATAAGGTTTACATTGTAACTAACCTTTATTAAGCGTCAATATGTTAGGGAATGTATAAAAATTTTTAGATAAGATAAGAAATTATTCCAAACAGTTGTATGTCCCAAGGCGTTATTAATTACTGTTAAAAGGAAGAGTTTAAAATAATTGTAAGGGTTTTAAAAGCTCATGTAAAATACTTCCAGTTGCTATGTGTTATGCCTTAATTATATTTGTTAAAACAAATGAGTACAAACAAAATTGTTAAAATATTTGCACACAACAAATAGATAAAATTCATTTCTGGTGCGAAAATAGATTTTCCATTTAATGCCATACATATATGCGACAAGAACGAAAGTAAAAGTTTTCTCCTGCCGCAATTAAATATTGCTATATGGGGACTAGAAGCAATTCGACTAGAACAAAAATGTAACGCTGCAAATTGTTGACAAGTCCTTTTTTTATGCGGAAGCAGGAAGGAAAAGCGTTGTCATATAATAAACGTTTGCTACTTTGCGTTCGATACTGTTGTTTGTAAATATTCAATTATAAAATAATTGCTGTTTACAGTAAAAAGTTTCACTTTCATAAATTAATGCTGCCTTTACCATTCATTAATGGACTTCTACAATCAACGAAAACCGTTTTGTAGTTTAACGTGCAAATTGTTGCGCCGGGAAAGGTTTTGTTTACTTCACAGTTTACATCTTTCAGTTTCTTTTTTTTTTTTTGCTTCAATCCAGGAAACAAAAATAGTTGTAAAATTGTGGGTCAAGGATTTGCACGGCGGGGGCGTTATAAAAATACCTTGGCTTGCTATCATTTATTTTGGGTTTTGATAAGTTAAAAAAAGATGTTATAAAAACACATTTTTTATTTGTATTTAGGTCATCAGAAGTGAGTCAATTGCGTAACATTTTCTTAAAAATCGTCTCGTTGGAAAAATTGTGTGAGGCAACAAATCTACTGTACAAATGTATATCTGCAAAACAAATAAATTAAACTTTCACAACATGCACAATGATTGATGGAATTTAAGCCTTAATCAGCATGTATGTTTTAGATGAAATTGAAAAAAATATTCAGGGTCGATCAGCTGCCTTGATCCATTGTAACAAAATAAACCGTTTCATTAGTGTGTTTGTCTATTTTGCACTTATCTTTAAATTATTATTTGATAATATTGTTAGCGTTTTATGTGTTTTGGTCATGCTTCGGATGTTGAAAATTCCTAATCACTTCAACACGATTTAATTAACTTTATTGTAATACTTCTGATGTCACTGTTAATTTGTTGAACAATGGGGAGTAGGATTTTTTCCCCACAACACAAAAAAATTACGAGTTGCAATTATTGAATATAAATAAAGAGTCCTCGAACTATAGGAACTCAGCAGGAACGAAATAGAATGAAAGTCTGACATACGAGCATAATTACACAAAAGCCCTGAGCAGATATAAAATGTAATAATTAAATTTCTTTTAAAAATCTTTACAAGGGAATAATAAATTGTTTTAAGAAAATATCAGCACATCTGCCAGCCATACACCTTAAACAGCGTTATTGGAATGGATTTGGAAAAGTAAGAAATTAAATTTATTGATGAAATTATCAATTAATTATCAATTATGTTGGCGCCTATAACGGAAAAATTTTTACATTTTAATTAATAGAATCCTTTAGAAATAAGACAAGTTGTAAACAACTTGTTGAACATTGGCAATCTGAATGGTATCAACTAAATATTGTAGTTTGGGCTAGCAGGAGGAATAATTCAATTTGAATGATGGAGAAGTGGATACATAATTTTTAAAAAAATTGTAGGTTATAAAACAGAGAAGGCCGTTAATTTTGATGTTAATGATCGGTGCTATGGTCTATTACACTTAGTTTTCAAATGTCGTGAATATACATTGCTATCATTCAAAGTTATTTAATAATTAAATTATTAGAACTTTGTTTTGACATAATAGTAAGTAAATAGAAAATGAATTATTATTATTCAATTACTAACAATTATGGTAAGTACGTTGATAGTTTTTCAATCACCTCAAAAAATAATTGTCAAGCTAATTTCTATCATCGACAGTTATTTAATAGTAATATTTTTAGGACTTTCTTTTGACAAATTCATGATTAAATTCAAAATTATTGACTATCAAAGATAATAATTAAATTGACAGTTTTTCAACTACCTAAAAATATATCAACAATTAATTCCAAATAATGAAGTACTTTGAGATTTGTAAATTCATCTTAAATAACCGTCAACCTATTTGTTATCACTGACAGTTAATTTAATAGTTCTATTGTTAGAACTTGCTAGAAGACAAATTAGGGAGTAGCCTCAAAATATGTTAACTATCAATGATGATAAGTACGTTGACAATTGTACATTCACTTCCAAAAATGTCATATTAATAAATAACTGTAAACCTACTTACAATCAGTGATAGATATCGAATAGTTATAATTTTAGAACTTCGTTCTGATAAATTAGTGAGTATCCCCAAAATGTGTTAACTATCAATGGTGACAAGTACATTGACAATTGTATGTTCACGTCCAAAAATATCACTTCAGCAAATAACTGTCAACTTACTTGTTAACATTGACAGTTATTTAATAGTTCTTATGTGAGAACTTCGTTTTGACAAATTAGTAAATAATCTCAAAATGTGTTAACTATCAATGATGACAAGTACTTTGACAATTGATATTCACCTCCAAAAATATCACATCAACAATTAACTGTCAACTTATTTGTTATCATTGACAGTAAGCTGAAAAATAATGAATTACAAATGACAAGTACGTTAACGACTGCCCATTTACCAAAAAATATCACTTCAACAAATATTTGTCAACTTACTTGTTATCATTGATAATAGTTCTATTAAAAGAACTTCGTTCTGACAAATTAGAGATTAGCCTCAAAATGTGTTAACTATCAATGATAACAACTACTTTGACAGTTGTATATTCACCTTCAAAAATCAATAATTATCTGTCAACTTACTTTGCTATCATTGATATATATCTAATTTTAGAACTTCGTTCTGATAAATTAGTGAGTAAGCTGAAAAATAATGAATTATAAATGACAAGTATTTTGACGATTGTTCATTTACCAAAAAATATCATATCAACAAATAACAGTCAATCTACTTGCTATCATTGACAATTATTAATTAATACTTATATCGTTAAAACATTGTTCTAACAAAGTAGTGAGTTATCTCAAAACGAATTAACTATCATTGATAATAAATAGGTTGATATATTCCTCTAAAAAAAGATATCAACAAATAACTGTCAGCCTACTTCATATTATTGACAGTTATTTAATAATTAAATTGTTAGAACTTTGTTCTCATAAATAAGAGAGTGAGCTCAAAATGAAAAGTATTATAATTTTTCAGACAAATTAGTGAGTACGCACAAAATGTATTAATTATCAATATTGATAAGTACATTGACATTTGCACATTCACTTAACTTATTTGCTACCATTGACAGTTATTTAATAGTTTTATTGTTAAATCTTTATACAGATAAATAGTGGGTAACCTTAGAATGTATTAATCTCAAAAAATTAGTCAGTTATCTCAAAAGTTATTACCGGATATTGTTCAAAGACGTATTGCCATTAGCCAACTTTGATAGACTCTATCTATTTATCTTCTATCATAGAAGCTACATTTTTTTATTGACAGTTTACATCTACATTTGCATCAGAAATCTTAAATTGTAGTTAAAGGAAAATAACTGAATGAATCAGTAAAAACAATAGATATAATTTTTTTATAAAAAGGTAAGATAACAAATAAATAGATAAAAATTATACGATATTATTTTGTTTGGAAAGTGGAGAGGAGAGCAGATGTATTTGTATTAATACTAAGTGGACTAATTCCAAAATGACTTGAAAGGGTACCACCGCAGTACCAGCAAATCATTCAAATTAGAACCCTCAAGTAGGCCCTGCCGAGAAATACGACGGCATCCTTAGCGGGATTCGTGTACAAAAATGTACTACAACAGGAATAGAACGTAGCATCGGCCTAACTGGCGTGGAACCCTGAGCGCGGCCAAGAAGGTCCTCCTGCAAGTGTAACTGGTCGCCGACGGTCGAATTAGAAATGCTAAAACATCAACAACCTCTAAACAAAGAGTTTAGCCTGCATGCAACCTTGCGTTCGGTGGCGGTCGCGATCGCTCGCAGGAGAGACGCCGCACTGCCAGCTTAGAACGACTTAGCTAAGCAACGCGAACCCACGACGGCACCGCTTTTAGTGCTTAGGCTACCAGCGCGCCGACAGAACGGCGCAAGCTCTACTCTTGTGTCCGCGAGACCGCCACTTCTTGAATGCACCGTTACGTGCGGCAATTAGCGAGCAAAATCGGGATCGCATTTGTTTTTGGGCACCACGCATCGCGGGACCCATGTGTTTCGTTTGTTTTTCTGCGTCCGCCGGCCGATCGTGTTTTTTTTTTTTCATTTGATGTTGCGCGGGTGATTTGACTTAAGGACGTTACTTGCGCACAGTGTCCTCTGGAACGAGGTGACAGTGCCGGGATTACCGGGAACACGGGTTCGGGTTTTATGGAGTGGTGGTGATTGATTTTTTTCTTTGAATTTTTTTTATTGGAACGAGTGAGTCTTGACAGGATAGGATAGAGAGTTAGGGTAGTGACAAGATTTTAGGTGATCAGTGATTGTGGTTTATTTTTGTGGCCCTTTTTTGGATTACTATTTAGGATTTTCTCTTTTTTCCAGCGCATGGATTTAAGGTACAAATTTTCTTTTTTGAAACAATAATTATTTATAAACACAAGACCTTAAATATGTTAACATAGCCTAAATAAATTTTAATGCAGATATAAAAAGGTAAACATTGAATTAAATTATTTAGTTTTGTGGTTGTAAAACTTGAATCATCCATCATCTTTAATATTTATGCATTTGTTTATAACAAGAATTGCTGTATGGTATTTCCGCGTTTTATTTTATTTCCATCACAAAAATTGTAAACATTATATTAAAACATACTGCAATAATTATTCAATTTATTTATGGGATCTATCTGATACGAAGCCAATGCATGTTTTATGCATTTTGGTGAGTTTGTGCAGAACACCATTTTATCTTATCATAAAACAAATATACTCGACATATAAAAATTAATTTACATACTTTTTAGTCATAAATTCAATAAAAATAATTATATTATTATAAATATTATAAAAATTAATACAATAAAACATCAATATCCAAATATATTTGTATACATATTAAAAATTAATACGTAAATAAAAAATAAATAAAATATACAATTTTTGTTTTCACTAATAATAATAACATTTTAATTTTGACATAATTAATATTCTTATTTATCTTTAAGGGGCATCCACAATTTTTAATGTTTATTTATTTTTTTTATTATTTTATATCAAAATAAACTTAAAAATTAATATACAAAATATACTTTCACAAAAAATACATTAGTTTATTATGTTTTTTGTAAAATGAAGAATTAGACAATTATTGTGTTATTTGATCTGAACATTCAGAGGATTTTGAAAGTTTTATTATAAAATTATATTGAATTAACTGTCACGTATCTTTAATAAATATTTTATATTTAATGAAGTAAATTTTAATTGGAGTCTAATAATTAGGTACTTAAATTTAATGTTGGCAATTTTTGGGTGTTTTCCTTTTTCTAATTCGATTGCTTATAACTATCCAATACGTAATTAATTAAATACATAATTTTTGTAAAATGAAAAATTAGACAATTATTATGTGTTATTTAACCTGAACATTCTGAGGATTTTAAAAGTTTTATTATAAAATTATATTAAATTAACTGTCACGTATCTATAATAAATATTTTAGATTTAATAAAGTCAATATTAATTGGAGTCTAATAATTAGGTACTTAAATTTCCTGTTGGCAATTTTTGGGTATTTTCCTTTTTCTAATTCGATTGCTAATAACTATCCAATATGTAATTAATTAAATACATATTATTTAATAATATACGAAAATTAATATTTAAAAGTTGTTGTAAAAAAGCCACGCCTAGTAATAAATATCTATATGGAAGATTTTGTCTTAAAACAATAAATATATCTTAATAAGAAGGTTAAATGAATGTATTAAAAATTCTTATGTTCTTTAAAGTTGTTATTACATAAAACTGTTAAATTGCCAACTTAATTAAATATATAAATAATAATTTAATAGCTTTTATGTATAACTAAAAATTTGAGTATCTTACGATAATTTTAAAACAAAAACAAATTCTTGAATCATACATTATTTTGATAATTAATAATTTGTAACTTGTTTTTTTTTTATAAATAGTCAAAATATTACTTAATTATGACATATTAGGAATGACCTTCTCTCAGTAGTTAATTTAATAATAAATAATAAAAATTAACCCCGATATAGTTTATTTTATTTGCTGTTTGTTGTCTGTAAGTTAAGTATAAAATAATAACATTTCATATCAATTAAATGTCCTTCAAATTCAAAATTTGACACAATTTTAATAAAATCTATTATTTAAAAATAATAATAAATATTTTTATAATAATTATATTAACATACATCTATAAATTGATATACATAACAAGATATATATGAAAAACAGAATAACTAAATCATTAAATTCAATGGAATTTGCGATACGACTACAATCGTATAAAGTTAAAAATATCGACTTAACTATACGGTTTTATAAAATGTAGTAATTTCAAACTGCGTTTCATTTTGATAATAATAAAATTTATAAAATCATTAAAATGTCTGGTAACAACTTTTTTGTTATTAATTATATTTTAGACAAGGATTAAGTCATAATTATATTATTTATAATATAGTAGAAAAAATGTACCAAATTGTTAATTAAATTTTAACTTTTCTATTTTATTAAAAACTATCAATTATTTTAACGTTTACCTTAAATAACTAATTATTTCTTAAATTATTTTAGAGACTTTCTTCTTTTTTTGTCGTTTCTACTTCTATTCTCATTATTTATTAATTATTTGTGTTATTAAAATGTTAATGCTTGTTTATTCCCTGATACTTTCATTTGGTGGTTTAATCAAAATATAGTAAATAGTACAGTTTCTATTGTCATTTTTGTCTGTCCTAGGACAACTGTCTGGTGAAATTTTTATTTTGTAACTTGGGGAATGCACGAATAAATTTAATGTGGATTCTGGTATGCCGAATAAATTAAGATTGTAACATAAATCAGTTTTTATTAGACAGTCGAAAATATCTGTGTCACAAAATTTTCACTCACTATCGTGAAATCGAAATTAAAAACGCAACAACAGCTTGTTCGACATTGTCATAATTTTACCAGCCATTTGATAATACACACAACTAATTTGGACGCAATTACTTTTGCTATTATTTCAACGCTTTCGTTTCCATTTCGACGACATCTGTTCGCCGACCGCCGAAAAGTAGGTAACGCAACGAAAATCTTCGTCGTCGGGGAACCCGAAAAAGTGTGTTCGCCGTGACACTGAAAACCGAACAAGTACACTTTTTACACATTTCGTACACGGTACACGTTACTTTCTCCTCCTAGTCGCCGGGCGAAAGCGGATCCGCCGCCACCGTCCAAAATTTCGGAATGCAGTTTTAACGCTCCGACGGCCACGGATTTCGGCCGACGAAAATTTTTTGATGAAAGTACGGCGGTTTCGATCACAATGCTCGGCTCAGCTTTCGTTTTTGCCGTGTATTAGTATTTCTATATTAATTAATCGAATTAACGACGGAAAGTGAGGACGGTCCATTGATGGGATCTGGATCGGTAAATTTGTGGGTACTTTCTTTCTGTATTGAAAACGAAATTTTTACTGTGCCTATTATTACGTTGAATTATGTTTTATTGAATATAAAAAAAATTTCTAATTTATTGGTCGGTGTGTAAAATTTGCGAATTCATTCGGTCATTTGAGAGTTTAATTATAAAAAACACTGATTAAAATATAATGCAACAATAAATAAAAATGGTTAGCTTTACATAAAATATCATATATTTTTAACCTTTTATTTTGAACTGTGAAATATTTGTTCGCCTTGATATTGAACTTTTAATATGTTATTTTATGTAACGCAGATATATTAATTCGTGGAATTGACATTTTAAATTTTTGAACATAAAATAAATACTTCAATGGAATTTTTTATTTACTTATGTTCATTTAATGTTTAGATAATAACTAACGTATACTAGATTCATTCAAACAGCATCTATAATTAAAATTTAATCTTTCGTTGGGGGAAATACACCTGTACTAAAATTGATACTCCTCCATCAAGGTGGGGCAACGTATAAATACCTCGGTTTTATTGCAAATCCAAAACACTTAGGATTTACCTAAAATATTTTTTTCGAATTATCATATACGATTCTATACTGTTCTTTAAATATCCAAAAAAAAATAAGAAAATACGTTTCTTAGATGTGAACTGTCTTTTGAAATGAGTATAAATAAGTAGATTGAAATAAAAAGCCCCCATTTTGAGCATTAACTTTAATTGAAGAGATTCGAGTATTTATCATGAATTGAAAATTATTCTACACATTTTTTTATGCAAATTTGAACCAGCAATAAAAAATTATTACTTTTTGAAATTTCAAAATTACCTCCTGCTAATATTGAAGGGGGGAGGGAGAAGTATCACTAATTTTAGTACTAGTGAAAAATACAGTTCTTAGTTATGCACTGTATTTGGAAAAGTCGATAATTATTATTTTGTGCCTTAACTTTAATGATGAGGCTAAGAAATTCGAGTACGGTACTATTCATCATGAATTGAAAAAAATACGTATTTTTAGATGCAAAATTTGAATCTACAATAAACAATAATAATAACTATTTAAAATTTCGAAATTACCCCTGTAGGGGAGAGTACCATTAATTTTAGCACCAGAATAAATTAAAGAAGACAGATATACTTCACAGTTATGAACAGTCTTTGAACTTTAAACAAAGATGAGTCGAGAAAACTAGAGTGCAGTACTACCTATCATGAATAAAAAAATTTACGATACTTAGATTTAAAGTTTAAATCTCAATAAAAATATGAATTACTGTTTAAAACTACCCTTGCCCAATTTGAATTTTAATCAAAAGATGTCGAGTCGAGGAAATTCTAGTACAGTACTATCTACTATAAATAAAAACAAATTGTACGTATATTTAGATGCGAAATTTGAATCCGTAATAAAAGACTAGTATTTAAAAATTGCTCCCTGCTCAACTTGAAGGGAGGAGGGAGCACTACCACTAATTTTTGCTTTATTATTTCTAAATTTTGAGCACTAACTTCAATTGAAAGATCAGTCGCGGAAACTCGTATACGGTACTATCTATTGAGAAATGAAAAAATCTTACATATTTTAGACACCAAGTTTGAATCTGTAATGAAAAATAAGGATTACTACTTAAAACTTAAAATTACCCCCTGTCCATCTTAAGTCGTACCACTAATTTTTGAACTAGTGTAAAATTCAAGAGCACTTGACAGTTGTGAACTGTCTTTAGAAATATGAATTAATAAGAAGACTGGGGTTGAAAACTACAATTTTAAACACTACCTTCAATTGAACGATGTTGAGTCGAGGAAAATCGAGTACAGTACTACTATCATAAATCGAAAAATCTATATATTTTTAAATGTAAAATTTATACGTATAATAATAAACAAAGACTACTATTTAAATCTTCAATCCGCTTGTCCAACTTGAAGGGGGAGGGAGAGTACCACTGATTTTGTAATATAATCTTAAACGGATTTACTGAGACAATTGAACAGCACAAATCCAAACTGAAATTTGTGAGCTATCATATAAAATTTAATAATATTAAATAATGATTTAGAATCACATTCAAAAAACCATCCGCACCGACAAGTCAATACGCCGTCAATAATAGAATAATATTATCAGCGCTTTACGCTGATTCATTCTAAAAATAAACTCGTAACATTAAATAATAGTTTATGCGTAAAACTGTCGGCGATAATTCATTTATCGATTCATTGTGGAAGTGTTATTATGAAGGACGAATATGTTCCAAATCGGCAAGCAATTCATTGCTGTTGCTCAAGGTCTCTGGCAAATTGGCACAAACTACAACACAACACTAAACAACAATGTTATAAAAAAATTCATAATTTATGACCGTTGTTTACTATTCGGAAAGCTTTTTCGACAACGTAACCGTTGCCTTCGTTCGTGGTGCCATTCAAGTGTGTTGCCACATGTTTTACCATGTCTATTTTAAGCACGTGATATGGGATAAGGTGTTTGGAGAGTTTGGACGATATAAAAAACTAGAACTATTTTTGTAAATAATGGTTGTAGCTCATTTGTAATAATTAAAAGGTTGCGGAGTGCCAACTATGTTTTGGCTAATTGAAAGGGTATCACTGCCAAAACGGTCATTAACCCCTAGTATTTTTGTTATTGCGTTCATGATTTTTCATCATGAAATTCCTACAAAAAAAAATTGGCTGATTGGCCTGGTGCTTTTGTCCGGTATTATTACGATCCTTTCACCGAATAAGTAATCGATTTCGCCTCATACTTCAGCCAAGGTCCCATCCTTGAACACTTACCAGTTAAAAAGGAAAATAGATTGATAGGTTTAATAATAAACATCCACTTTTCCGGCTGGTACTCACAAAAAGTGGAACAAATTTTGAGAGGCTTACAATTTACTACAAGTTAGCTACGACGTTTTGTTTTATGTTAATGAAAATTTCCGACAATTAGTGATTAAGAAGGATAAAACGATGTTTGCCGTCACGGATTACCACAACTGAAATTACAAAGTAATAACTTTCAAAGCACGTCGCCAGGCTGCGAATAGGGGACACGACATCGGAAAATGAAAAACAAAATAATAAAAGTTAAAAGCGCGAAGGTGAAATGTATTCACAACATCAAACAAATATGCGTAATTACTAAATAAACTAAAACTAAAAATATCCCGGCCTCTGTCTCAGATTTATAGTACGACACGGGGATAAGGAAGTGGGTAATTGTTTTTCCTTCTGTCACATGCAATTTTTGGAACATTAATTAAGTTAGGTGGATCCGCAAATGCGTCAATCGATGGTCAACAGTTACAAAGCCATCGCGTCGGATTGACGAGGTGGTAATGGCTTCCGCGGTTCACTTTTTTCCAATGCAATGCGGGTACTATGACATTTTATCGTTTTCAATGAATGACAAATCGAGTGGATGGCGAGCAAAAAACAATTTAAATGACTGTTGTTGGACCTTGGCTCCAGTACAAGCGATGTGTCAGTCCGTTCCAAGGCAAACAGTAACGACATGTTCAGCTACTTAAAATTTTTCAGGACTAGCACGACCAAATCAGTGTGATCACCAAGGAAATATGAGGTTGGAGGTTTGCCAAAATTAATAATTTATTTCATATCAAAACAATTAAAAAAATCACAGATTTCAATTACGGGGGACATTATCTTATTATCGAAGTCAGCTGCTTGATTAGTAGCTCCATGTCTTGAGACTCTTCCGTTTGGTTTAGGGTTTTGATTACAGCCACGTGCTCGCCTCTCATCACAATTTGTTCGACGTACCTTTGGCAAATTTCAAACCTTTTTGTGGTCTTTAGAACTGTGACTTTTGGAGGCTCCAACTTATAAGGCACGTTTACTTTTAATGTTTCTGAAATTTGTTTAGTTTAAGTTCAATACTCGATTGGAATGAAAAAATTACCTGTTGCATATGTTTTCCTTTTCTTCGGCCGAATCCAGTATTCAGTCACATCCTCCATGGCTAAATTCCACTGCTTGTCAAAAGCCACGAGGTAGGCAATGCAAAATCCTCGAAGGCCCCAGGCAAATCTCGTCCAAATCTGTGTTAAAAATAAACACAAAATTATGCTAGAGTTCCGCTAAGCGTATACTAAAAGAAGTAATGAAAATAACAGTTGTTGCCCCGTAGCCATAAAATTAGTGCAATAAAGTTCCTTTGCTTCCTGCACCATGTCGATGCATTCAAGTTTATTTACCCCGACCGATTACAAACAGGTACACATATTTTATAACATGCATTTCTCCGTGTAATGACGAAAGTGAAATCACAGCCGCAATTTTCCTTTTTCAATTCTCGTGCGACGTCACCACATCAATACGGAGCCCCATTAAAAAGACTTTCATTAGGTCCGCTATTATTGCTTGACCATAGTTTAATAATGATAATAATAATAATAGGAAAAACACAATCTCAATTAACAATAAAACTTGGTTTTCAAAGCAAAAGTGCGCGTGCAGATGTTGCCGAGGACGCGCCGAGATGTTGGTCTCCCCGTTTCAGTCGCTGCGACTCAGGCCGATCCGATCAGTCAACTTTCTCCGGCTAAAAAGTGAATGTAGTGTTGTATGTGTGATTTTCTAATGTTTATGCAGGAGATTTGGCTCCGGACCGACCATAAATTTTAATTCGTCCTACGAAATGATGTTTTTTCGATTTTCCCCTCTATTTAACATCTAGATTTACTGAAATTACCCACACTTAAACGTGTTTTTTATGGAAAAAAGCTGAAAGATTCGCTCTAGTAATAGTAAGCCACAATTTGATTAGTCACTTTAGTTGGTGCAATCGAATACTTCTATTATGTTACTAGTTAATACTGATTGATTTCAATGAAGACATGTTGAAATTACCGAAGATATTTAGTTTCTATTATTTTTTACGAAAAACCCCTTAGATTAGTGAATGGAGAAAGTGCTGAAGCCTCTGAAAGGTGATAGTTTATTGATCGTCGCAAAATGTCAGTACTCCTTTATAAATGCATCAACATGATGATTATCGTAAACTGTTTCCATATTAAAATAAAAATTTAATTCGTTTTCGATCTCAGAAAACGTGACTACTTGTTTCAAAGATGTAAACAGTTAGAGATTAGATATTATGCATTTACTCCACTTAATTATTTTGTCATTTTTTGTTTAAATACTTAATTATAAGTTTCATAATGTTTTCGCTCGTAGTAACCGTCATTATCTGCTTCAATTTTATTGTATAATAATGGCAACATGCATAGACCTCTGCCGTTTACAACTTACTGTTTATTTGTTTATTTATTTCCTGCATTTATACAGAATGGCCAAACGTATTCGTTAGAATTTTATCGCGAATGAAAAAAGGAATTTATTTGAAAATTTTTGGATTTTTAAATACTACATATAACTGCAAATAATGTGGCTATACTATATCCTATACCTAAACCTAATAGTTATTGAGTTATTGATTTTTTTTTTTTTTTGAATTTTCACAGATTAATGGTCTAATCAAAATGTCTGTAAAGCCCACAATTTTGATGGTGGGAAGCTCATTCTTTGCATACATGTTAAGCAAAGACTATCCCATATGAAGCCATTTTTAGTACTTCCAAATTTTATACTTTATTACGTTTAATTATGTACATCTTAAAACTTAATTTTGATATTTTCAACGCTCTGTTCTAGTATAATTAAATTGAATGTTGCATCACTTTTCGATTATATATTGATTGAATTCCCTATATATAAAATGCAATGAGATTTTATCAAAAATTAAACGCAAATAACGAACACCCTGTATATAATTTGGGAGTATTAATAATAGCTCCTTATAGGATAGTCCTTAGTTCACATATATGCCCAAGATAAAGTTTTCAGCATCGAAATTGGTGGTTTTACAGAGACATTAGTTAATTCGATGTGTTAAAATATTTGGAAAAACTCTTAATACTATTTGATTTAGGTATAGGACACGGTATAAACATTTTGTTTGCAATTATATTTGGAATTTATAAATCCAAAAATATACAGGGTGTTCCAGTGAAAATAACAAATTTATTAATGTTTTAAGATTAAACATAAATAACGATCCTCTTGTATAAAATTTGTAAATATTAATAATGCCTCCTTATAGAATAGTTTACATATATGCCCAAAATGAACTTTTTAGCATCGAAATTGGCGGTTTACAGACATATTAGTTAGACTCTCAATGTGTCGAAATATTTGGAAAAATAATAATAATTCAAAAATTATTGGATTTGGGTATATGAGATGGTATAGACATTTTACATTATGCGAATTTAAATAGCAGGGTGTTCCATGAAAATAACAAAATTGATGTTAAAGCGGAAATGAAATAAATTAGAATAGCAGCTCAAGTCAAGTCAAGTTAAAATTGTTATAAAAATTTCAAATCAATACATTTTCCCCTTCTTTATGAATTTAAAATAAGCTAAATTTTAGGTGAAAATTTGACCAAAATTATTTTTTTATATGGGAATATTTTCACCTTTTGCTGGTTAAAATATTTTAAATTATTAAAACAATAATGTGATCAGCTTAATTGAATTTAGTATAAAATAACATTTGTTGAAGTGTTAAATGAAAATATTTACTACAAAGAACTTGTAAATATTTTAATAATGTGCATATTGAGTTTCTTTCTAATTAAAACCAGACAATAAATTTTCACCAATGGCCATCGGCACATTCGCTGATTAAAACACATAATTCTAGAGATTCGTGGGATAAAATCCAGAGATTAATATGTTTTACAACGACGTCGTATTGTTGTTGTTTACAACTACACCCAGAGCCTCTAATGACACACTTTCAATTCTTAAAATATTCAACACCTTTCTATTTAAAACACATCAATGCTTAATTCTTTATTAATAATCCAGCAATTTGGTTCCTGTTATACAACATTACATGGACGCTGACCAGTTTACTACTAATAGCAATTTTGTTAGTAGAAAGAGAAATTTTGATTTGTGCACGTGTTTTATCTAAAAGCGAAACTACCTCTTAATAATTACAACGAAATTTTTAGTGAAACTGCAATGTCATGGTCCAGTTAAATGAAACATGAAATTTAAGGTCATTAAGTTCAGTGGCGGCGTAACAAAGTTTCCAAGTGAAGTTCAAGTAACTAGTTTTAAAGTACATTCGGCAAAATAATTTATGAAGCCTTATAAGTCAATGGCTTGAGGAGTTATACCATTGATAGATGTAACAAAGTCCTATGTTGTCCTATGCAAAATTATGAAATATAATTAACGATTACAGAACCGCAACAGCAAAAAAACTGAGAATAACATCCTTCCATTAAATCAACTGTAATTCGCTTTCGTTGTATGTTAGATGATGCCTTTCTTCTCCGATACACAATAGTTTGGAACAATGAAACTGTTGTTTTATTTTAAACAACTAAATTTCAGCCATGACTAGACATTGTGGTGTTTAAAATAATGGTGCATCTGCGTAATTAAATTATCCACTTACGTCGACGTAATAAAATCAAATCCGAAGTGTCCGCGTTCATTTTCACTTGCCACAAGAGTGCGTCGTGCTATAACAATAATTATGGAAAGTCGATGATTATGGTCTGATGTGCAGATGGTTTTTAACTTGCGATTTTATTTCAGACATGCGGAAATTGCCTCACTCGCACTTTTTCTTTGTCCGACAATCGTGGTCTAGTAGAAAATGGTGAAAGTGAATGTTTTTCTTAATTTTGGAGCTGCCACAATAATATCGATTACATCGATCAAAGGCCCTTCACTGTTTGAATACAATCAGTTGCCTCTGGTACTTTTTATGTGAAAGTTGGAATCGAATTTTTCGATGGAATCCCTGAAGGATTTTGATGACTATCTGTTCTCAGGCACTACTATACATTTAAGTGAAGATATACTATTTTAAAAAAATCTCTACAATGAATTTGAATAAGAACAAAATAATTAATATTACAAGATTTTTCTATTTAATACATGTTCATATGAATCCCTGTGATAGCAAATTGAAGAATTTTATCTTTTTCAATGTTTAATCAAATATCATAAATACATAATATTAATTGACAAATTGGAAAGAATAATTGATTTTTATGTCAATAAAGTCAACACTTTTCCTTATAAGCTGTGCTTGGAGTTCTTGAAATTCAAATATATTTTTATATGTCTATTCGAGAAGAAGTTTCTTAGATTTTGCTGGCGACTTTCATTATTTGACCATCTTGTACATTCACAATTATTTTGTAGTTTTTTTGATAATTGGAAGACTTGATAAGTCAAATACTTTTCCTTATAAGTTGTGGTTGAAGTTCTTGAAGTTCAACTCTAGTTAAACAAAGTAAAATATATTTTTTCTATGTCTATTCAAGAAGAAGTTTCTTAGATATTGCTGGCGACCTTCACTATTTGGCCATTTTGTACATTCCCTATTATTTAGTAATTTTTTTGATAACTATAAGGCTTGATGAGTCAAAGACTTTTCCATATAAGTTGTGGTTGAAGTTCTTGAAGTTCAACTCTAGTTTAACAAAAGAAAATATATTTTTTCTATGTCTATTCGAGAAGTAGTTTCTTAGATATTGTTGGCGACCTTTACTATTTAGCCATCTTGTACATTCCCTATTATTTAGTAGTTTTTTTGATAACTAGAAAGCTTGATAAGTCAAAGACTTTTCTTTATAAGTTGTGGTTGGAGTTCTTGAAGTTCAACTCTAGTTAAACAAAGTAAAATATATTTTTTCTATATCTATTCAAGAAGTACTTTCTTAGATATTGCTGGCGACCTTCACTATTTGGCCATTTTGTACATTCCCTATTATTTAGTAGTTTTTTTGATAACTAGAAAGCTTGATAAGTCAAAGACTTTTCTTTATAAGTTGTGGTTGGAGTTCTTGAAGTTCAACTCTAGTTAAACAAAGTAAAATATATTTTTTCTATGTCTATTCAAGAAGTAGTTTCTTAGATATTGCTGGCAACCTTCACTATTTGGCCATTTTGTACATTCCCTATTATTTAGTAATTTTTTTGATAACTATAAGGCTTGATGAGTCAAAGACTTTTCCATATAAGTTGTGGTTGGAGTTCTTGAAGTTCAACTCCAGTTAAACAAAGCAAAATATATTTTTTCTATGTCTATTCGAGAAGTAGTTTCTTAGATATTGCTGGCGACCTTCACTATTTAGTCATCTTGTACATTCACAATTATTTTGTAATTTTTTTGATAACTGGAAGACTTGATAAGTCAAAGACTTTTCCTTATAAGTTGTGGTTGGAGTTCTTAAAGTTTAACTCCAGTTAAACAAAACAAAATATATTTTCTCTATGTGTATTCGAGAAATAGTTTCTTAGATATTGCTGGCGACGTTTACTATTTGACTATCTTGTACATTCCCTATCATTTAGTAATTTTTTTGATAACTAGAAGGCTTGATAAGTCAAATACTTTTCCTTATAAGTTGTGGTTGGAGTTCTTGAAGTTCAACTCTAGTTAAACAAAACAAAATGTATTTTTTCTATGCCTATTCCAGAAGTAGTTTCTTATATATTGCTGGCGACCTTCACTATTTGGTCATCTTGTACATTCACAATTATTTTGTATTTTTTTTTTTTGATAACTTGAAGACTTGATAAGTAAAAGACCTTTCCTTTTAAGTTATGGTTGGAGTTCTTGAAGTTCAACTCTAGTTAAACAAAACAAAATGTATTTTTTCTATGCCTATTCCAGAAGTAGTTTCTTATATATTGCTGGCGACCTTCACTATTTGGTCATCTTGTACATTCACAATTATTTTGTATTTTTTTTTTTGATAACTGGAAGGCTTGATAAGTCAAAGACTTTTCCTTATAAGTTGTGGTTGGAGTTCTTAAAGTTCAACTCTCGTTAAACAAAACAAAATATATTTTTTCTATGTCTATTCGAGAAGTAGTTTCTTAGATATTGCTGGCTACCTTCACTATTTGGCCATCATGTACATGTACAATTATTTTGTAGTTCATTTGATAAATCAAACTTTTGCCCTTTCAATTGACATCGAAGGTGTTATGGAAGTTCAGTTTAAGCAAACTAATTATTTTTTTTCCTATGTCTGACCGAGTAATTTTCTTCACTTTTCTTCAAACATTTTATTTAGTTCCAGGCCCAAATCAGATACGAACAAAGTACGAATGAGCAACACCTCCAGCAATTACTGAAATTAGCAACATTTTATGCGATATGAAACGAGTCATAAATCAAGGAACTGCAATTAATATAAAATTTCCATCAGACATAACCCCGCCACGAGACGAAATCTTGACATTTAACAAAACGGCATTCGCGGCAACGGCCAGACGCAACGCGACCGCCGTCGCAAATTCGCGCTAGCGGTTGCATCGCTGAAACAAACCGTGCCCCCGAGTGCCGGTATTAAATCAGCACGAAACTGTACCGATCAGGTGGTACCTGCGCTCGGTAGCCGTAACACCGTACAGTACCACACACACACACACACATGGAATACGCGGCAGCGAGGCAAAGCGCAACTTTCGTGGACCTTGTTTCGAGGTCCCAGCGAGGTCGCGTCGCAAGGTTGAAGAACGCCCGTCTCGCTGTGCGACCTTTTCCGCCACCGTCGTGACGCCGCCAAAGGGCGTGCGTCTAACGGTACTTGTCCGCAGTATCAGGAAGAAATTTCTTTAAGTACCTTTAAGTGTTCAGGAAAAATGTAATGTTTTTTAGTACCTACCTTATTATTTATACCATGTAATTGTTTTGAAGAAGGGTACAAGTGTTACAAGTTGAAGCAAGGTTCCCTCCACTTCCTGACTTGCCGGAAGTGACCTTAAGGCAACCTAACAATGTTTGTTTCGTTCCCTAACAGCGTGGTACCGCGTACTTCAAAGCTTAGTCAAAAAGTTTCAAATTAAAAAGATTTGACCATCAAATAAAATCTTGAATGTTTAATTTGAGATCTACGGAAACTTCGAGAACAATGCTTTCTTTAAGGAATAACATTGAACCTAATTAAACTCGTGTTCCAAATTTCAATTTTGCCAAACAATGGCTACAATATCTTTGTTCCTAGATGGATGTTAATATTAATATTTCTATTTAAACCAAATCAGCCGTCTTGTGAGTGACTGTTTTTGAATATCACAAGGTTACATTACGAATACAAATAAGGATCCAATGCATTTTTTTTCTGAAATGATTAATTAAATTAACAAATTTATTCACCACATGCATCGATGGATGTAGATAACATTCATCTAGTTTTTGCGTTAAAACTGTGTTCATTACTTGCAGAATGAATGTGAGAATTATACCATCGGATGATAGGTATGGAGTAGCATAGAATATGATGCGGCTCTCCGGAGCCGTATCATTTTTGCTTATTATCTCGAATTACTTTCATATCGCCGATTGGACGTCTGCTCAAGGAGTTACAACACATGCAAAAAAATCACTACTCGTTATAAAATGATCGCAGTAATTTATTCTACGCCTACTCTCAAGTAACGACATTGAACCATTATTCTAATACACATCCAACATTTTCAACGCCTGAAAATTATAATAACCGGCTCAATTTAACGAATTAAAAGTGTGCAATGGAACGCCGAAGACTAAACGAATCCTGGTTAAGGAAGTGGAGCGGACCACTCCTAATTGGTGATCAGGATTTTCTGAAGGCCGATGGACTTCTGTTCTCTTCCGCGTTGTTTACGTTACTATATCACAACGTAATAAACATCAAAACTACGTGTTTATTTCGCTGTTGTTTTTGGCGGCGTGACGTCCATCCATTTCGTCGTGTTAATGGTACGTTTATGACTTGATCCGAGGAACAGATTGTGTGGAGGAAAATGTCAGGGTTATGAATTTTGGAAGGCATTATAAACAAAATGCTGATGCACTTCAGCTAATTAGGTGAGGACAAAGAAATGGAAGGAAATCACTTGGTGTGTGATCAAAGTGATCGAAATTGATCGGCGATTGTTGCCGGACCCTCGTAGCAACGAGTTGCGGCTCAATGTCACTTCTAATCGGCCGAAGGCGTTTTCAATGAACGCGTCCGTCTCTCTCTCGTCCCGTTTCGGATTCCCTGGTGCCGGACTTCTAGCCCCTGCACCACGTTCGGTATCTGTGTCAAGTTCTACGCGGTGTACGCGGCACCGTGTCGCAACCCGCGACATTAACCCAAAAACATTGACAATGGCACTACTTTTTGTCGTGGTGACCCCGGTGGCGGCCGTCCACGTAAGAATCCTACCGGGGTTTACGTAATTGTAGTATTGTTGCGGGCATGGTTGTGGAAGACCTTGGCTTCGGGTTTTGGGCGATACAAACAGTGTGGTTGGGGGTTACAAGAATGGCTTCATGGGTGCTACGATAGCACCGATGTTGTAGTAATATCTGGCTATGTTTATAGTGTTTGCTTAAGGTGGGATTTCCTTCTCTATCAAAAAAATCTCCGATAACTTTATGTACACAATGATAATCTTTACTATAATTAAAAAACACTACTTGAATGTGTTTTCATCTGATTTGATAATTCATTGATGTTGGTTTTTCCAGTACTTGAACCACAACAGTTCCTCATTGTTGTTATATTTACGGTTATTATTTATATTTCAATTTGCATTACTTTCCTCGTATAAAAATAAGATTAAAGTACGAGAATGAAATCTTGATTATCAAATTCTCAAGGTTCTAATTATAATATAATGATCATAAAATATACAGAGTAATTTGCCTAACTTAGTTATTAGAAAAGTTCGTGGTATTTTTATAGCAATTATAACATCAACTTCTTTTCTAATTTACTCCAATTCTGTCATGACATAATCTTTATTATTTTCAGTAGAATATCCTGTATATTTTTGGATTTTAAAATTCTGCATAAAATGCCTATACCATGTGATACGCATAAACCCAATAATTTTTGAATTATTAATTTTTTTTACAAACATTTTGACAGACTAATGGTTTAAAATGTCTGTAAAATTAATTTTTAACATACATGTTAACCAAGGACCCTCTTATAAGAAGTCGTTATTAGAACTCGTAAATTTCGTGTTCGTTATTTACGTTTAATTTAATACACAATAACTTTGTTATTAAAAGGTATTTATTTTGTGAATTATTTGACAACATATTTTTGGTAAAATTTCTGTTAATATTCATTATATTAGAGTATAAATATGTCAAATTTTTTGGAAAAAAAATAAATCAAAAGAAATTGGGTTTAAATATAGAATTTAAAAATCCTTTGAATTGTTCCATTGAAAATTAATTGATGTATTAAATTAAGATGCACAAAATTAAACCTAAATAACGGAAACCCTGTATAAAATTTGAGAATATAACATATTAAAGAATGTTCTTTGGTTAAAGTGTATACTAAAAATGAACTTTCCTTAAATTAAAATTAATAACTCAAGAACTATTGGATTTAGGTGTAGAACATGGTACAGCCATTATATTTGTATTTACATGTAGAATTTAAAAAACTAAAAACATACAGGTTGTTCAATTGAAAATAACAAAATTATTGATGTTTTAAGATTCACAAAATTAAACAATAATAAGAAACACCCTATATAAAATTTCTTATAAGAAGTTCCTTGGTTAATGTGTATGCCAAAAATTAACTTTCCAGCACCAAAATTCGTGACTTTATTTTAGTTAGACCATCAATATATTCATTTTTAATTAAAAACTCAGAAACTATTGAGTAGTAGTTGAAGTATAATATATGGTATAGTCATTTTACGGGAAATTACATGTAGAATTAAAAAATCTAAAAATATACGGGGTGTTTAATTGAAAATTCGAATGCGAATCTGAATGTGGAAATGAAATTTGTTCAAAACAAATTTTAAAAATAGTTTAGGTCATGTTATAATTGCTATAAAAGTTTCAAATCACTATATTTTCCTGTTCTCTATAAACATCCACCTTTTATCTTATTTGCTGTGCTGTATGCACAATAATAACATTTAATTTAATTAAAAAACACTACAACAAACTACTTAAATGTACTTTTTCAGCTGATAAAAATTCATTCATGTTGGTTTTTCCTGTATTTGAACAATAGTTCCTCATTATTATTATATTTACGGTTACTCATTATATTTCATTTTCTATTACTTTTCTTGATTTAAAAAAAATAAGATTTAAGTATTGATTATCAAATTGTCAAGGTTTTAATTATAATATAATGAACATAAAATATATTTTATGAACAAATACTAAAAAATAGAAATATGGTAATAAATTTTTATAAAACTATTCTATGTGATTGTAATTCCAAGGTTTTAGAATAATAGTAATAGTAAATATTAATAACTTTATTTATACTTTATGCTTATTGTCAAATTTAGGTCCAAGCAAATTTTCTCCAGAACTTATTAATAAAATAAAAAATATCACAAAGAAATTTAAAATAACTCACCAAATAAAAATAATCTAATCATGTTTAAAGCGGGGAATGAAAAATATGTGACTCACTGCATGTCTGTCTTGTTTAATTAACAAATATTTAGTCTAATAACATTACAGGAAAACATCATAATTTAAACTTTTTATCAGCAATTTTTTTTAAGACTTTAAACCACTTTAATCCACACTATGGATCTTGAAGTATTTATTGACTTAAGTCTAGTTTTATTTAGTTCTAATTTATAAGAACTTACTAGATATATTTAGACTTATATCAATAATAATTTTATTATCTTTGTCTGTTTTTTTTTTTCTTTTAATATTGTAACAAGATTGGACGATTAATCTGCCAATGCATCATCGTACACCAGACGATCGTTTGGTGTGTTGCAACACGACATTGTACCAAAAACATTGACAATGGCACTACTTTTTCCAATCGACATTTACGCAACCTTCCCAGCCTGGTGCGCGAGATCACGTCGGTCTATTCTGCGGCACTCTAATTACATAATTTTAAATATTTTATTGCGTACCAGCACCACAGGCCGGCGGAATCCTTTTCGGCTGCTGTGACCTTGTGCACAAGACAAGATGAATCACTGTTCTCGAACGGACCAAAACTTGAGCAACTCCGTTCGTTTTTTTGGATGCTGTTTGATTTCACAAGGATATCTTTGTTTTAATTATTTTTATCCTGGTGACGTTGAATGAGTATGAAGGTTTTAGTGTGAAATTACCACGCCTTTCGTCGTCCTTACAACGTACAATTGTTGGTTGGCATCGCCGCCAATACTTTTATTAAATATAAATGTGTCCTTACAATTGTAATTAAAAACGTATTTTCAATGCGCTCTGAATTAAAAATGAACGTTCCAACAAAAAAACTGTAACCTTAGAGTAGAAGGTACTGCTTATAAATAGAAAACGAATCATTCGATCGTTTAAGGTTAGATTCAAGTTGTGGGAAAAGGGGCAAAGAGTAATAGGAGTAAAAAGTACTAAATAACTTTATCTTTTGGCCCATATTTGACGGGTACATTTTTCGATAATCCGTGGGAAAACAAAACATTTAATGCCCGTATATAGTTCAAATTGAACAATAATATTTGGGTCAAGGATTCCGATTTGTTTATGTAAAGTGTGTATTATTTTCCCCGTTACTCCATTATTCACGCCTATCACCCGATAAAATTTATTTACTAATAGATTACTTGTATTTGGTAACAATATTTCACGACACTGTTGTAACTGTGACACTAATTGTGATGCTTTTTTGCAGGTACGACCAAAACTGTTTAGTAGTAAGTGGCCTATCAGATCTTAGTTAAGGTTGACACCCATTTTTCTACCTAATTCTCCTTGACCTGAAATTTTCGTGAATCGCAACTAATCGAGGACCACCATCAATGTCGTACCGTACTACTAAAATTGCGGTGCGTATACGACGAATAACTTGCAGGTGCCAAGAAAAATGTTTTAGAAAGGATAAATCACGAATACTGAAATTAATTATTAGTTGAATTGAATTTGGCCCTGGCGTTGACCATGACGAGCAGCAGTGGACCTGGCAATTGTTCGATTAGAGGCGCACAATAACTTCAATCACATAAATGTAAATCAAGGAAAGATTAGGAATTAGCTCTCTGTACCTTTAGAAGATGTAACTAACTATAACTAAATTACTTCTAATTGTCAATTTGTATCTAAGTTATTGGTAATTTGTAAGCGTACCACGGTACTGTGAGCAATGGGCGACCAATATAAATAATAAAAACGTGGTGTGAAATAATTTTCACGTTCACGATCGCACTGAACGATTGTATTGCTAACCAACAAGAAATCCAGTAACCTTCTGCCATGGTTTTCCTTGTTGAGCAATGGACATAGCCAGCCAGTAATAAAATAATATACAAGAGGTCATCAGATGGATTTTTACATGCACTAGTTGCCATTGACTGTTCTCTATTTGGTAACACCGCTTCGATGCAGACGGGAACGTCGATTAGACGACTCCATCGAATAGGAAACGATCGAAGATAATGATAAATAAATGCCTAGGAGTGTTTAATGAATATTTGATAAATATCAATCAGAATGTTTGCTGTTGCAAATGGAGGACGAATTGAGTTATTGGATTTTCAATGTTTTGGGAACGTCAAGTAGAAATTACGATGAATTGAATCAACGATTCTTTGTTTTCTCCACGCCACCATTGGTATTTCATTCACGAATTCAGGTTATAATCGGCCTTTATCGACACGGCGATCGTATATTTATAAATAGCAAATGTCACAGATAAATTTAAATATAATGGGACTATATATGTGTGATAAACAATGATTACCTTGATTTTTATCCGCTCGTCCTTGCATTTCCTTAACAAACTTAAGGGACCTGCGATTGATTCCATTTTCGTGTAGATGTTGGTTTTGTTCACCTTCTTCGTGTTTTGTACGGGCACTGAAAATAAATAATTGTGATAAAATCGTTGTAAAACGCGTCTTATTTGGCGATAAATCTTAAAATTACAAATATTAAATGTGTAAGTACTTAAATGCTTCAAGATTAATTTACATTTAGATAGTGCCATGAAAATGAAAATTGGCGGTAGGGTTTTCAAAGAAGTAATGTGTACATTCATGTTTCATAATGACTCACATGTTAATAACTAGTTATCTACCTATTTGACTATTTTAATATATTGCTGATAGTAATATGACGTAAATGTCAAGAACCTCTAAAACATTAACTATGTACAAGAACAATAGATTTCACAGTTTATTTAAAACTGTATATGTAAATCTAATTTTGATACTTAATACTTAAAGATGACTAAAAATTGCATAGTATAATTAGAACAACTTCATCAGCAAATAATATGAATAACAGAATTGATACATGACGATAATTAACACTTCTAGACACAAGATGACTAGAAAGTACTAGTACTATAAATGTAAGACAATATCATTAGAACAAAAATCAAAACGACTTATGATATAAATGAGCCTTTAAAATAACATTGATACATGATAATAATTAACATCTCAAGATGACTAGAGAGTACTAGTACTAGAAATGTAAGAAGACAATAATTCAAAAGAAAATAATTAAACTAAACCTCAAATTGATGATAATTTACACCTAAAGATGTCTTGGGGAGTACTAGTACTAGAAATGTAAGAAGACAATAATTCAAAAGAAATTAATTAAAATAAACATCAAATCGACTTATGATATGAATAAGCCTTTAAATTAACAGAACTAATACATGATGATAATTAACACCTAAAGATGTCTAGAGAGTACTAGTACTAAAAATGTAAGAAGACAATAATTCAAAAGAAAATCATTGAAATAAACATCAAATCGACTTATGATATGAATGAACCTTTAAAATAACAAAGCTAATACATGATGATAATTAACACCTAAAGATGTCTAGAGAGTACCTGTACTAGAAATGTAAGAGAACAATAATTCAAAAGAAAATCATTAAAATAAACATCAAATCGAATTATGATATGAATGAGCCTTTA
Organism: Aethina tumida; assembly: GCF_024364675.1. Classification (NCBI taxonomy): domain Eukaryota; kingdom Metazoa; phylum Arthropoda; class Insecta; order Coleoptera; family Nitidulidae; genus Aethina; species Aethina tumida. Next base: position 11,130,328 of record NC_065437.1, on the reverse strand, counting down.
AATTAACAGAGCTAATACACGATGATAATTAACACCTAAAGATGTCTAGAGAGTACTAGTACTAAAAATATAAGAAGACAATAATTCAAAAGGAAATCATTAAAGCAAACATCAAATCGACTTATGATATGAATGAGCCTTTAAATTAACATAGCTAATACATGATAATAATTAACATCTAAAGATGTCTAGAGAGTACTGGAACTAGAAATGTAAAAAGACAATTTTTCAAAAGAAAATCATTAAAATAAACATCATATCGACTTATGATATGAATGAGCCTTTAAATTAACATAGCTAATATATGATGATAATTAACATCTAAAGATGTCTAGAGAGTACTGGTACTAGAAATGTAAAAAGACAATAATTTAAAAGAAAATCATTAAAATAAACATCATATCGACTTATTATATGAATGAGCCTTTAATTTAACAGAACTAATACATGATGATAATTAACACCTAAAGATGTGTAGAGTGTACTAGTGCTAGAAATGTAATAAGTCAATAATTCAAAAGAAAATCATTAAAATAAACATCAAATCGACTTATAATATGAATGAGCCTTTAAATTAACAGACCTAATACATGATGATAATTAACACCTAAAGATGTCAAGAGAGAACTAGTACTAGAAATGTAATAAGACAATAATTCAAAAGAAAATCATTAAAATAAACATCAAATCGACTTATGATATGAATGAGCCTTTAAATTAACAGAGCTAATACACGATGATAATTAACACCTAAAGATGTCCAAAGAGTACTAGTACTAAAAATATAAGAAGACAATAATTCAAAAGGAAATCATTAAAGCAAACATCAAATCAACTTATGATATGAATGAGCCTTTAAATTAACATAGCTAATACATGATGATAATTAACATCTAAAGATGTCTAGAGAGTACTGGTACTAGAAATGTAAAAAGACAATAATTTAAAAGAAAATCATTAAAATAAACATCATATCGACTTATTATATGAATGAGCCTTTAATTTAACATAGCTAATACATGATGATAATTAACACCTAAAGATGTCTAGAGAGTACTAGTACTAAAAATGTAAGAAGACAATAATTCAAAAGAAAATCATTGAAATAAACATCAAATCGACTTATGATATGAATGAACCTTTAAAATAACAAAGCTAATACATGATGATAATTAACACCTAAAGATGTCTAGAGAGTACCAGTACTAGAAATGTAAGAAGACAATAATTCAAAAGAAAATCATTAAAATAAACATCAAATCGAATTATGATATGAATGAGCCTTTAAATTAACAGAGCTAATACACGATGATAATTAACACCTAAAGATGTCTAGAGAGTACTAGTACTAAAAATATAAGAAGACAATAATTCAAAAGGAAATCATTAAAGCAAACATCAAATCGACTTATGATATGAATGAGCCTTTAAATTAACATAGCTAATACATGATAATAATTAACATCTAAAGATGTCTAGAGAGTACTGGAACTAGAAATGTAAAAAGACAATTTTTCAAAAGAAAATCATTAAAATAAACATCATATCGACTTATGATATGAATGAGCCTTTAAATTAACATAGCTAATACATGATGATAATTAACATCTAAAGATGTCTAGAGAGTACTGGTACTAGAAATGTAAAAAGACAATAATTTAAAAGAAAATCATTAAAATAAACATCATATCGACTTATTATATGAATGAGCCTTTAATTTAAAATAGCTAATACATGATGATAATTAACACCTAAAGATGTCTAGAGTGTACTAGTGCTAGAAATGTAATAAGTCAATAATTCAAAAGAAAATCATTAAAATAAACATCAAATCGACTTATGATATGAATGAGCCTTTAAATTAACAGACCTAATACATGATGATAATTAACACCTAAAGATGTCAAGAGAGTACTAGTACTAGAAATGTAAGAAGACAATAATTCAAAAGAAAATCATTAAAATAAACATCAAATCGACTTACGATATGAATGAGCTTTTAAATTAACATAGCTAATACATGATGGTAATTAACACCTAAAGATGTCTAGAGAGTACTAGAACCAGAAATGTAAGAAGACAATAATTAAAAAAAATATTAAAACAAACATCAAATCGACTTATAATGTGAATGAACCTTTAAAATAACAGAACTGATACATGATGATAATTAACACCTAAAGATACAGTACTAGTACCAGAAATGTAAGAAGAGAATAATTCAAAACAAAATCATTGAAGCAAATATTAAATTGATACATTATGGTAACCAACACCTAAAGACGACTAGACAGTACTAGTACTAGAAACGTAAGAAGACAATAACTCAAAATAACTTCATATACACAAACATCTCTTAAGGTATGAATGAATCTTTAAAATAACAAAATTAATACGTGATGAGAATTAACAAATGAAGATGAGTACAAATTTATAAGTTTAATAAGCTAATTTAGAACTATACCATATGAAACAACTTTATCTTCAACGTTAAAAAATCATCTGATGATAAAAAACCTTAAAAATAACAAAAATTGCAACACAAAAAGACGTGAACGCAGCAACAGAAAAATTGGATGTAGGTACAGGCGATGCGGCCACGAAACCGATCAATCTCAGCTGGACCGGAGCTCGAGGCACGAACCGCGGAACGTCTTACGGTCGGCCGTCGATGATGCAGTTTCGCATTTCTTATGTAATGTGTCACAAAAGGATTACCCCGCCGACTCGCGGCACCGCGAGAGCAGAACTCAGCGCGCCGCATTCTTAAAATAGCGCTCTGCCCTCGACTTGCCAAGTTGCCATGTGCAACGGCCGATGGAGGCCGGCCATCGTACTCTCCCAGATTATCTACCAAGACCATCTGAATCTTTCGTGATTCCAGTAAATTATTTTGTATGCAGTTCATTTTTCTTCTTACACTTGTTATTTGTTAATCAGTATTAGAATTAGATTAGAAGTGGTAGTCATCATCGTGTTCTCTGTGCCAATCATTCAGATACCACGAGAACAAATCAAGTAAATATTAGTCACATATTGTGCAATCTTAAATTATTCCGCTTATCATGAACTAAAATCCCACCGCAAGTTACTGGTTTAAGAACAGCATCTGCGTATCGACACAATATTGAATTGCTTTAAGCACGATGAATGATGATATTTATCCTTAAATAACATCTATGTGGACACTCAATCGGTTCCAATTGCATCAATCGAAGGTGTTATTAAATCTCCGGCCACTTGAGGCTCAATTGACATGGTTGGAATAGCTGGCGTTAAATCGACCGTCTGGTTTGTCCGCCGTGCAACTCAATTTGGGCTTCCAGTAATTGGCAGGTTAATTATTTTTTTCTGCATGAAATGATTGAAATAAAGAAGCTCTCTAAATGGCTGGACCACCTGGAGGAAAGCATTAAACATGACCTGGTTCACTCACTGAGGAAGAGAGTCGTCTCCTTTTGATGATGTGGACGTAGAAAAAACAAAACAAGGAAAACCTAGAGCTAACATGTTGGCAGATGGAAAACCGCCAACGACCTGCAATTTTTCCAAGTGACGTGGCAACGTGGTGCTACGTTCGGTGCGGTAACATCAACATTGGCTCTGCCCGAGGTGAATGAACCGGCACGGAGTTCGCACATATCGCGGTGTGCCTGCGATGTCAGTCGCACACTGCAGCGACGGTTCCTTGCTGTCGGTCGTGGCGACGCGGGAAAACTGCAGGATAGGAAATTCGGGATAGGGGACACCTCAATGTGGCAACCTCTAAGGTACAAGCTGAAGGAGGAACATTTTTGACACCAACTAGGAGAGCAGAATAAAAAGACTTCGAAAAGAAGCAAATGTAGATGAAGTTTCTATTATTCCACTTTACTATATTAATTCAAAATATCATTAGAACAAACATCAAATTAACTCATGATATGAATGAGCCTTTAAAATAACAAAATTGATACATTAATAACACCTTAATGATGTCTAGAAAGTATTAGTGCTAGAAATGTAATAAAAGTATAATTTAAAACAATATCATTAGAACAAACATCAAATTGGCTTATAATATGAATGATACTTTAAAATAACAAAATTTATACATGATAATAATTAACACCAAAAGGTGACTAGAGAGTACTAGTACTATAAATGTAAGAAGACAGTAATTCAAAACAATATAATTAGAGCATGAATAGAATGAGCCTTTAAAATAACAGAATTAATACATAATTATAATTAACACCTAAATATGACTAGAGAGTACTAGTACTAGAAATGTAAGAGGACAATAATTAAAAAGAAAATCGTTAAAACAACTAATACATAATGATAATTAGCATCTAAAAATATCTATAGAGTACCAGTACCAGAAATGTAAGACCACAATTCAAAAGAGAATCATTAAAACAACATTAAATCGACTTATGATATGAATGAACCTTTAAAATAACAGAGCTAATACTTCAGTACTAGTACTAGAAATGTAAGAAGACAATAATTCAAAATAAAATCATTAAAATAAACAACAACTCGACTTATGATATGAATGAGGCTTTAAAATAACAGAGCTAATACACGATGATAATTAACATAAAGATGTCCAGAGAGTACTAGTACTAGAAATGTAAGAAGACAATAATTCAAAAGAAAATCATTAAAATAAACATCAAATCGACTTATGATATGAATGAACCTTTAAAATAACAGAGCTAATACTTGATGATAATTAACACCTAAAAATGTCTAGAGAGTACTAGTACTAGAAATGTAATAAGACAATAATTCAAAATAAAATCATTAAAATAAATAACAAATCGACTTATGATATGAATAAGGCTTTAAAATAACAGAGCTAATACACGATGATAATTAACACCTAAAGATGTCCAGAGAGTACTAGTACTAGAAATGTAAGAAGACAATAATTCAAAAGAAAATCATTAAAATAAACATCAAATCGACTTATGATATGAATGAACCTTTAAAATAACAGAGCTCATACATGACGATAATTAACACCTAAAGATGTCTATAGAGTACTAGTACTAGAAATGTAAGAAGACAATAATTCAAAAGAAAATCATTAAAATAAACATGAAATCGACTTATGATATGAATGAGCCTTTAAATTAACAGAGCTAATGCATGATGATAATTAACACCTAAAGATGTCTAGAGAGTACTAGTACTAGAAATGTAAGAAGACAATAATTCAAAAGAAAATCATTAAAATAAACATCAAACCGACTTATCATATGAATGAACCTTTAAAATAATAGAGCTAATACATGATAATGTGGCAACATCGAAGATACAACCAGAAGAAGTCAATTTTGTCACCAACCAGGAGGAGCAGAACAAAAAGACTTCGAAAAGAAGCAAATGTAGATGAAGTTTCTATTATTCCATTTTACTATACAACAATAACTGTTAGGCAAAATTTAAATTTGTAATCGGGTATCACTCATTCATGTATCTGTAATGGCCTCATGTGGTCACATTTGAATGTATAATGGTCTATAAATATTAAACCGGAGTATTAGTATCAGAATAAAACATACCGTGAATTTCTACAAATAAATTAAACCTTTACATTTGATGAAAGTCATCAGATAATATAAAACAATGTAATAATGATAAGTTGAGCAAAAATGCCTATTAGAAATACACGATTATTTATGATACAGTCCATTTACTTCAATTAATGATTACTAATTAATGAATTATCTCAGATATAATTGCTGTTAACGCATTTAAATTGATTCGCGTCGGTACACAAGGATTTATAGGTATAACTGTCTCGGGCCATTTATATGACATAATTTCTTGTTCCTGTACGCAGACGGAGATTATTTACTTACGTGTGTTTATGTCATTCCAACGTTTTTCCAAACTTTCCCTTTATTTACTAGTGAAAGGTTTATTTGTTGCAGTCAAACCATCAATCGCGTTCCCTCTCAATACCCATATAATTGCTGGAAGATTTTAAGACTACTTAAAGTGCGCATTATTCCTGAAAATAACTCACTTTCACAGAAACCACTAAAACAACGTCCATCCAGACGTGGAGCGTTTAAATTCCACGATAATAAAATTGTGACGAATAACGGGCCGCATGATTATCGCCTTTATTAGACGAGGTTAATGCATGGGTACAAAACATGAATTGAAAATTATTTACGACCGCCATAAAACACCGTTTGTAATACAAATATCACCCGAGTGAGCCTAAAAATAATGCAAGTTATTATGTAAGATTATGCCGGGCATTTTTATTACGGACCGTGATTTACGATCGTGCAAGTAACAACCTACTGAAATTATACACAAAACGAAAATAAATATCGGAAGAAAGCGTAAACAGTGTGCGCATTGAATGGGCAATTAATGACGGGAATTACACTGGTCTTCTGTCTATTGGTGCGATGGCGGAAGACAAAACTTGGTGATTTGTCCCGTGTAGTGCACTCTTAAATTGAAATATAAATATTCCATGAAAAATATCACTTCAAACGAATTCTTGGCACGCTGAGACTCGCACTTAATTTAAGCACAAAGCTTTTTCAAATTGTTTGGACAGACTAACAAAATAAAAAAATCATCTCAATCCCCGGCATTAAAGTGTTGAGCAGATGTTTTAAGTTTTTCAAGTGGTTTTGAAACAACACAATGATAATACATAACCGCCTATCATCATGGATTTAAATTGTGCCGTTCGTATTTTTAGATGAAATTTACCGTTTTAGATTGATCTTAAGGTCTCGTACACAAGGAGTATGTGGAAACTTCCAAGTCGGCAGAATATTTATGAGGCTATTTTTATAGGTTGTAATAAATCAAAAATAGATTTTTACTAGGTCCGTCTGCGACTGCGAGAATAGAACAATAATCGAACTGGAGCAATTTCTTCTTGAAACATCTTTGTAAAATATATTCCAGTACAAAACCTTTTGAAGAATTTGAGAAAACACTTTTAGAATCTCAGTACTTATTCTAATTGGAATGTGAAATACAGAATAAATTGAGTGCTATCAAATATAATAAAAGATAAAATTCACAAAATGTGAAATGTATTTCAAAACAAAAAATGTTAAAGGATTTGAGGAAACACTTCATAAATATTAGTACTAAACTAAGTAATAAAGTGAAAAAAGTGAAGATTAGGAATTAGAGAAACAGAATAATTTGGGTACTATCAAATTCGAAAAGAAGTTCAAAATTCACAAAATATGAAATACATTCCATTACAAAAATGTTGAAGGATTTGAGAAAATGCCTTTTAAATATTCATACTCATTCTAAATTGGGTTAAAATGTGAAGGAAATGAATATTTGTAATGTGAAATGCAGAAAAAATTAGGTACTATCAATTGTAAATTATAAATTGGGTCAAAATGTCAAGAAAACAAAGATTTGTAATGTGAAATACAGAAAAAATTAAGTACTATCAAATATGAAAAGAATTTAAAAATTCACAAAATGTAAAATATATTTCAATACAAAAAATGTTGAAGGATTTGAGGAAACATTTCATGAATTTAGTACTAAATTAAGTAATAAAGTGAAGGAAGTGGAGAGTAGGAATTAGAAAAACAGAATAATTTAGGTACTATCAAATACCAATCAATTATAAAGAGAATTTAAAAATTCACAAAATGTGAAATATATTTCAATATAAAAAATGTTGAAGGATTCTAAATTGGGTTAAAATGTGAAGGAAACGAAGATTTGTAATGTGAAATACAGAAAAAATTAGGTACTCTGAAATATGAAGAGAATTTAAAAAATTACAAAATGTGAAATATATTTCAATATAAAAAATGTTAAAGAATTTGAGGAAACACATTCTTGATTAAGTCAAAAAATGAAAAAAACGAAGAGTCGAATGTGAAATATAAATAAATTGGGTACTACCAAATACGACGAGGAGTTAAAAATTTACAAAATGTGAAATATATTCTAATACAAAAAATGTTGAAGGATTGGAGGAAAGAAATATTACTCATTCTAAATGAATTCAAAAGTGAAAAATTGGACTGTGAATATAAAATAAATTAAGTACCTCTAAAAGTGAAGAGAAATTAAAATTTGTAAGTAGTATTCCAATACTAACAATTTTAAAGGATTTGAGAAAACATTTTTGAATAGTACCATTAATTCTAAATTAAGTCAAAAAGTGAAGGAAGCAAAGAGTCGAATGTGAAATATAGAATAAATTGAGTACTATCAAATACGAAGAGGAGAGTTCCAAAAGTGAAGAGAAATTAAAATTTCTAAGAAGTATTCTAATACTAATAATTTTAAAGGATTTGAGGAATCATTTTTTGAAGAGTACTATTAATTCTAAATTTAGTCAAAAAGTGAAGGGACGGAAGAGTTAGGATGTAAAATATACAACAAATTGATACTATCAAATATAAAGCAAAGTTTAAAAAAATCTTTTGAATAACAGTATTCATTCTAATTTAACTCAAAAAGTAAAGGACGCGACAAGTTGAACTGTGAAATACAAAATAAAATGAGTACTAACAAAAATGAAGAGAAATTAAAAATTCACAAAATGTGAAATATATTCCAAGAAAAAAAATTTAAAAAATTTCGAATTAAGGTAAAAAGTAAAAGAAGCGAAAGAGTTGAAATATAAAATACATAAAAAATTGGGTACTACCAAAAATAAAGAGAAATCAAAAATTAATAAAATTGAAATACATTCCAGCACAAATGTTTTGAAGGATTTGAGGAAATATTTTTTAAATATAAGTACTCAAATCACAGTTGGAATATGAAATACACAATAAATTGAGTACTATCAAATATGAAGAGAAATTAACACACAACACAAAATTGCCATCTTAAAGAATGACAGTTGTGTCATTGATACTTGGTCGAGAAAACTAATTGACATGGAACGGTGTCGGAAAGTGTGCAGTAAAAGCGTGATGTAATAGGAGTTAACCTTCCTGGTCGTACCGGCGTCCATTTCGGTTCAGTTGAGTGCATGCTAAAAGCACGGTGCATGCACCAACCACTACTGTGCACCGTCCATGAAATTGCCGTTCGATGTTCTTCACCTCGCCCATTTAAATAGTTAATTTCCTGGAAACCCGGCTCATCATCATGTTTTAATCGTAAAAAAATCCGCACTCCACGATGAACAGACACATCAAGACCGGTTTTTAAAGAATATTGTTATTAATTAAAACACTATAAGTACACCTTATTGCGGATATGTTAGTTAATAGATCTGTAACTGTATTAGTTACTAAAAAGTTTCCTGGTACCCTGTAGCACATAAAAGCCACGTGCTGGTCCATAACGAAGAGAAGCCTTTAATCTTACGCTGTTCCAGCGGGCTAAAAATACCAAAAATATGTTAGTAGATACGAGACGGTGTTAAAATTAGTGAACGCAAGACAGTGAGTGGGTCATCAAAACAGACAAAACGGTCGGAGATGCGTTCCGAAGATTGCACCTCGGCGCAGAGCACCTCGCAGATAGCGATTTTGCCCATAATCGAAAATAGCCCAATTATGTAAGTGGCAACAATAATAAATAGTAAGTTCCGTGCCAAGTCTGTCAGGTCGGGCTCTGTGAGGCACGGGCACCGAGCCTTCGGTACATTGCCCCCTAATAAAACCGCATAACATCCACAAGCAGTTGCCGAGTGTGTTTGTGCCTCCATGCCGGTCGCCTCCGTAATATCTGCCAGTACCGAACACAAAAGTCTAAATTTAAATCGGCCTGTCAATGACTCCTCAATGTCCGATCATATGTTCGTGAATCGCCCGCACAAATGCCCTACTTACGCTCGACGCTAACCTGCGGGATAACTCGGGCGGCGTTGCCGCAATCCCGGTACCAACGACTGGTAAAAACGTCGGGGATTGCGACTAACGGTTCAATAGTAAAGATTGACAAGTTTCTCAGATTAAATTTTAGTATTTGCTTCACATCAGCCTAACTTAAGGATGAAATAAAGAAATATTTACTTTTTAGTAGAAAACTAAAATACTTTTTCATCGTCCAACTTTCTTGTTCTAAAAATCATCATAATGTTGATGATAAACAATTAGTAACAATTGAATAATGATGAGTTACTCAGATTCTCTTCATTTCAGCTTCACTTAAAGCTGAAAACTGATGCAAAATCTACTTCTTCATCTCCAAAAACTACTACCTTCCTTGTACTACCCATAATTCAAAATTCTATCAGCAAACTAATAAGATAATACAAGAATCAACCATAATTTTGGTAATCTATTAATAAAAATTAGGTAACGATGAGTTACTCAGATTCCCTTCTTTTCAGGGGCACTTAAGACTGAAATTCAGAAATATCTACATCTTAGTATAAGACTGATATAAAAGCTACTTCTTCACCTCCAAAATCTATTACTTCCTTGTTCTATCCAGAATTCAAAATGCTGAAATAAAGAAATATCTACTTCTTAGTTGAAAACTGAAGTAAAAGCTATTTATTCACTTCCATATCTATTAACTTCCTTGTTCTACCCAAAAATCAAAATTTTATGAGTGAACTAGCAAGGCAATACAAAAATCATCAAAATATTGATGATAAACAATTAGTAACTATTGAATAATAATGAGTTACTCAGATTCCCTTCATTTCAACTTCATTTAAAGTTAACATCTAGTAGAAAACTGAAGTAAAAGCTATTTCTTCACCTCCAAAATCTATTGACTTTCTTGTTCTATCCAGAATTCAAAATTTTATGAGTGGATTAGCAAGGTAATACAAAAATCATCAAAATGTTGATGATAAACAATTAGTAACTATTGAATAATAATGAGTTACTCAGATTCCCTTCATTTCAACTTCATTTAAAGTTAACATCTAGTAGAAAACTGAAGTAAAAGCTATTTCTTCACCTCCAAAATCTATTGACTTTCTTGTTCTATCCAGAATTCAAAATTTTGTGAGTAGATTAGCAAGGTAATACAAAAATCATCAAAATGTTGATGATAAACAATTAATAACTATTGAATAATGATGAGTTACTCAGATTCCCTCCATTTCAGCTTCATTTAAAGTCAATATCTAGTAGAAAACTGAAGTAAAAGTTATTTCTTCACCTCCAAAATCTATTAACTTCCCTGTTCTATCCAGAATTCAAAATACTGAAATAAAAAAATATCTACTTCTTAGTTGAAAACTGAAATAAAAGCTATTTATTCACCTCCAAAATCTATTAACTTCCTTATTCTATCCAGAATTCAAAATTTTATAAGTGAAATAGCAAGGCAATATAAAAATCATCAAAATGTTGATGATAAACAATTAGTAACTATTGAATAATGATGTGTTACTCAGATTTCCTTCATATAAGGCTTCATTTAAAGTTAACATCTAGGAGAAAACTGAAGTAAAAGCTATTTCTTCACTTCCAAAATCTACTAATTTCCTTGTTCTATCCAGAATTCAAAATTTCATGAGTAAACTAACATGATAATGCAAAAATTAATCATAATCTTGGTAATTAACTATTAGTAAAAATAGGGGAATTACACAAATTTCTTTCATTTCAGCTTCACAGAAGGATAAAAAAAAAATATACTATCTACTAGAAAACTGAAGTAAAATCTACTTTTGAATTTCCAAAAACTAAGTTCATTATTCTATCCAGAATTCAAAATTTCAAGAGTAAACTAGCAAGGCAATGCAAAAATTGATTTGATCGTTGGTGATTAACCATTAGTACATATTGGATAACGACGAGTTACTCAGATTCCTTTTTTTCAGTTTCATTTAAAATTTATCAGTTTGCCTTTTCTATTCAGAATTCAGAGTTTTATTAGCAATAAATACTTTTATCACTGAATAAAATGTATCAAACAAAGAACATTAAATAATATTTAATCAGACATGTTACCGCACACTTCGGAAACATAGAAAGTCATTTTTCAATCGTCGCCGTGGGTTTTCTTCTAATATGCATATTTGATGGATTATCGGCGCTAATGGGTATGCACGAGCCGTTTCAAACGGCCCGAGAAATTTCTCACTTTCAATTGGTAATTTATTCGTCGAAATCGATGACCCGCCTGATTAGCATTTAAATCTGCAAAGTTCGACAGTCCTACGACGCAACATGAGGAACATCCGAAAGTGAATTCAATAATCGATTAAGAGCGAAACGTTTCCAAGTGAATTTACTTACATGTTTTGCCAATTTTTAACAGCTTACAAATTTAATTAAGAGAAATATGCAATCTAATGTTTAAATTGTGATTATCTTAGTAAAAAAATAAAGTACATGATGATGATATTTATTAAATGCATATTGGAATATTTAATAAATAATATTAAGTAAAGCTCAATAGATTAAATACACTATAAGAAATTATCAAAGTAATTAAATTAGCTAGTTTTTACAAAATGAGTAGTCAATGGACAAAAGTAAATTAACAGTATTTCCGTAAAAAAGAGCAAGAATAATAATTAATGATCATATGATTAAAATCTTTAATGAAATGATACAACAAAAACTTAAATATTCAGTGAATGGAGAAAGTTTAAAAATGCACATTCATTCATTTCCTGTAATATTCAATGAACTAAATGTATCACACATTTATTATTTAATCAATATAGAAATTAGAAAAGACGATTAAATTAAAATATTTCTCCAACCATTTTATGGAATATAATAAGTAATCTCTTCCAAAGATTTTTACTAATATATATAACATTTTTTTAAATTGTAAAGCATGGTGATATATACTTATAGATAAATTATCACGTTTTCTTGTCCCAATCTATAAAATAAACTCTATAATAAATACTACACTTATACTAATACTCTTAATACCCCAATTTTATTTACTTCCACTAATCCACCGTTCAATTCAATACATTTATTATATATTTTTCATAAATTCTTGATTCTTCTCAAAGAACTTAAGAAAATTACTATTAATTATATCACCAACAATATTGGAATATTATCGGTATAATACTCCAATATTGTTGAAAAATAAGATAATTTGTGCTATTTTTGACAGTTTATTTCATAGTCAACTTAATTAAAATATAAATTTCTGAGAGGAATATGTGGAATTCTTCCACAGAATTATTAATGTGCAGAATTTTCATTAAATTTGATAAATACCCATTTCAAGGAGTGCTTAATTTAGCGGAGCACCCTCTAGGTTTTAGTTTTCGGTGAAAATACCTGTCATTTTGTCTATAAATTTTCATGGTTTACAATTGAAAACTAAGATTGTTAAAATCGGACTAAACCTACAAATTTAAAGGTATTCCACCTTCAAATGGGTTACGCTGCATACAAACAATTGAAAGTAGTCAACATGATACAAGGAGATAAAATTTCATACAAGAATAATATAATTTTCATAAAATTTATTAGACAGATGTTTTTAATGGCACCAAATTTAAATTGGAAATCAGGTTTTAAAAATAATGTGTTGATAGAAAAATATGTTATAAGCATTACACAGGATTACTCAACATGCGAAGAAATAGTTTTACTTATTCCTTGGAAAAAATTAATTCATTTGAATACAACCAACCTTAAATCCATCTTGAACTATTTTTGAAATATTAAGGTACAAATTTCTTCTGATCTAATTAACATATGCTGGCGTCGTAAACAAATAAAAAAAAACTTTTAGATTTAATACTTCTAACACACTCAACAATTTATTACACAATTTATAATTAAATATATTAACAAAAATTTGTGTATTAAACTCACTAATTTTTTGCCAGTGCAGGCAACATATTTATTTTAGGTTATGTTAAACTGGATATGCTAGTAACACTAGCACTTTGTTTTTAAGTTGGTATATAAAATTTCTAAAGAGTTACTAAAAATTAATTAAAATTTAAATTAAGAATGCGTACGACATTCAATTTAAAAGACATCATTTTAAGTGAAATTCAATTTTACAGTACGATAAAAGCGTAAAATACTCACTTTGATGCGGCTCGAATCTGCGGACCGATTCGCCGCTCGCTGTAGTTTTCGAAGTGCCCGCCGCCGCATCGTCGCGCTTCTTCCCGACAACAGCTGTGTTTTGTTTACGTTCGCTCAACAAATCGGGCAACTTGAGTTTGCTCATGTTGTCGTGACATTTCGCCTTCGGCACCGGCGGTTTCAATCCCGCAGTTTTTAGGGCCAACAACGGATCGAACTTGTCACTGAAGAAGTCCAGGCGCGGATTATTTGCGGAGGAATCGCGATTTTTGGGCGGGATTTTGTCCGCTGGCTCACCGGCGGAAGCCATGTTGCTAGCGACATGACGCTCTGGCGGGAAACCGGCGCAGATTCGGTGTCGGACCGTTTCGGTGTCTGTTGTGTTTATGTTTGTGTTTGTTGTATCAATTAACACGTCACTGCTGTAAATATTTATTTTCGATTGTTTAAAATACATAACGTAATAATAAATTATACATATGTATAGGCTGATAAGAGTAGGTCGAACATTTAATAGAGTCAAATTGGACTAAACTATCTAATGAATGGATGAATTATACAGGGTTATCCAACAATGCATGCTGAATTAATACCATAGAATATATTTGCAATTTTGATTTCTTAAAAATCTTTGCAAAAATTATATACAGTTCTTAGAGAATGAAAGTTGATCAATATAATTAATAATCACATAATGGTTTTATAAAAAGTTATTAATTATTTAATTATATTATAATTAATACTTTGACAATTTTGGTAATCAATACTCCAACTTTAATATTATTTAATAGAGCCAAATTGGACTAAACCATCTAAAGAATGGATGAATTATACAGGGTTAGCCAACAATGCGTGCTGAATAATATTAATTAATATATTTGCAATTTTGATTTCACAAAAAACTTTGTAAAAATTGTATACAGAGTGATTCATCTAATTTTTTTCATTAGAAGTTCATAGAGAATGTAAATTGATCAATTAGAACTTGACTTGAACCACTTTTTTAATTTATTTTAATAATTACTTATTATTCTAAAACCTTGGAGTAACAATCAAATAGAAAGGTTTTATAAAATTTATTAATTATTTCATTATATTATAATTAAAACCTTGACAATTTTGATAATCAACTTTAATATTATTTTTTTAAAAAATAATACAAAATAAAAGATTATACATAGTAACCTTAGATGTAATAAAAATGGAAACTATTGTTTAAATATTGGAAAAACCAACGTGAATAAATTTTTATCAAACAAGTTGAAAGTATATTTAAGTAGTCTGTTGTATTAAGTGTTTTCTTTAAATAAAATTAAATGTTATGATAATGCATACAAATTTATCGAAGATTTTTGATGGGAATTCCTCATTGAATAAATTAAATAAATTTAGTCAATAATTATTTTTAATGGATTCCAACATTGGTGCAATTGTGGCTTACATGGAGCCATTTCACCCAAACTATGAGTACTTCGAGGGATGCCTCCTAGAATTTTACAAAAAAAATTAATTTTTAGTATCTGCTCATTATATACAGGGTGATTCACCTAACTTATTCATTAGAAGTTTATAAAGAACAGGAAATGATATTAATTTGAAAATTTTATAGCAATTATAACTTGATTTAACGAACTTTTATAATTTTATAAATTTCATTTCCGGTTTCCCCCGGAAGTTTATATTTTCAATTCATATAATTATGACTAAAATTGCTATCCACATCCAACACCTAAACCCAAAAGTGTTTAAGTTATTAATTTTTTTTCTAAAAATTTTGACAGGTGGTCTCAAAAATCACTAATTTCGGTATTGGAAAGTTCATTTTTCGCATACACGTTAACCAACGATGATCTTATAAGAAGCCCTTATTAGTACTTTCAAATTTTATACGAAGTGTTAGTTATTTACGTTTAATTTTGTGTATCTTTAAACAACAATAACTTTGTTATTTTTACTGGGATATCATGATGTCAAATATAAAATTGAATACATCCATGGCACATTCAGTAAACAATATAGACGATTAAGTTAGGTGAATCACCTTGAAGAACAAACATACCTTTTATTCATCTTGAACATTTTTTTAATATTGAGAAAAAAGTCCCTCTTGAATTCTTATTCAAATTTGTTGGTTTTGGAAACAAAGACATAAATTATCATTATTTATCATTGTTTTATTTGTTCTGAATATAATTGATCAAATAAGTCGGCCTTGAAAATAAATAATATATAATTGACTAATATAAAAATTATAATTATTAATAATTATTAATTTATAGGAACAATTTTCTAAAATTAATTTTTAAAAATAACTTTGTGGCAATTTATCAAGCATTTTTTTTTTGTTCACTTGTTCTTCCAGATCTTTAATCTCATTTTTCCTAAAACTTTACCAATAACTGATATTTTACGGATAATTTTCATTTCAAAAACATGACAAGGTGATAAAGAATATTTTCAACGTTTTCTGCTCTTTTAAGAACTCAGTTTTTTTTTCTTGTATCAAAAATTTGCTGATATATCGTTATCATAAAACAACTGTGCAAACAATATTATTCCACATTTTTTAAACTACTGTAAAGATTACTTTATTGATTGATTTTATTACTACATTGAAAACTGTTGAAAATGATAAAAAAATCGTATAATTTTTTGTTTCTACCTATTGAAGACCTCAACCATTGTTACCATTTCCTCAACTTTATCTCATTTTCTAAATCGTGTGTAAACTTTCAGCACGAGAAGGTTAAACGTTACGGTTCCGTTACTTAGGAAAGTGAAATTTTGTTAAATCACTTGTTAGAATAAAAAAAACTCATAAACAAACTATGACTTTGCCTTTTAACAACACATAAATAGCACATAAACGTGGTGACCACTTCTTGTGCTCTGCAGAGGATGTGTTAAATTAAAATTTTGTATACAAAATTTATGGCTGATCCACTTAAAACGTAACCAAGATGTGTGCACTATGTCTACAACGTATAAGATATCTTCCACTAAGGTTGTTCAACTTTAAATTTATTTTTGTAGTGTAATAATTTTAACAGGCGTTGATAGGGAGGTATATATTATAAAATATGAAGCTAATGAAAGTATGTTTTATAAATATTTATGGTAATAAAGTCTCATTTAGATTTTATTATCTAAAACGTTTAATTGTTGTAATGCGTTCTAAGAGATTATAACAATATGAATAATTCAAGAAAAATTTGCCGCCATTGACCCTAATTAATAATACGTAATTATTTTTTTATTTTCCACGTGTATAATTTTTCGTGTCACGTTGTAGTTGAGACGGTGTACCAAAAAATAGTTTGGTGCGACCTTTATATTACAAATAACCCGCACTAAGGTGTAAACAGGATAAAACTAACTTATTTCAACACCTGTTAATTAAAAAACCAGTTGTCATTGTTATGTGATACTCCAAATATTCATGCACGTGCGAAAAACAAATGTGAAAAATGTAATTAGAAGTTAATTAAGAATAAGATGTTAGCAGTATTTTATACGAAAATTTTGAAAAATTTCAAAATTTCAGTTTTTTATAAATTTTCGGTTTATACACATTTTTTTTTCTCTTCCTTTCCCATCCCTTCCCCTCTCTCCCCTTGTCAGCCCTTCTCTTCCCTTATCTTCTCTCTTCTGCCCTTCTTTTCTCTTCTCTTCTCTTCTCTTCTCTTCTCTTCTCTTGTACACCATTCCAGATATTTCTCTATGGGACTATTATTTATTTTCTATATTGTACAAATT
This sequence comes from Aethina tumida, assembly GCF_024364675.1. Lineage (NCBI taxonomy): Eukaryota > Metazoa > Arthropoda > Insecta > Coleoptera > Nitidulidae > Aethina > Aethina tumida. Next base: position 11,112,620 of record NC_065437.1, on the reverse strand, counting down.
TTTATGTATTAAACAATTTAATTCCAGAGGGGAGGTCGTTTTTTTTTCTCTTCCCTTTCCTTGTCTTATCTGCAATTCTAATAACGCAGCATTTTTTTTGTAGCTGCTCTCTTCCTTTCCCATCCATTCTCTTCCCTTTTCTTCCCTTCTCTCCTCTTCTCTTCTCTTCTCTTCACTCCTCTGCTTTTCTTTTCTCTTTCTCCTCTGTTCTTCTCTTCTATTGCCTTCTCTTCTTTTCCCTCCCTTTCTCTTTTCCCCTCTGCTCTTCTCTTCCCCCCTCTGCTCTTCGCTTCCCTTCTCTTCTCTTCTCTTCCCTTCTCACCCCTTCTCTTCTTTTCTCTTCTCTTCTCTTCTCTTGTACACTATTCCAGATATTTCTCTATGTGTGTATTATTTATTTTCTATGTTGTACATGTTTGTATGTATTAAATAATTTAATTCTAGAGAGGAGGTTGAATTTTTTATTCTCTCTCCCATTTCCTTGTCTTATCTGCAATTCTAACAATGCAGCATTTTTTCTTGTAGCATAAATTTGCTAGATCCTCTGCACTTCCCTTCTCTTTTAGTTTTTTTACTATTTTTTAGTTTTTTTAATTCTCCTCTTCCCTTCTAAGAACCTTGATTTTTTTAATATGTTATGAATTTGCTGACATATCGTCGAAACAAATTATTGATTATAAAAATGATTATTTTGTTGAATAATGTGTTAAATGTTATTTCCAATTTGACAATGATTTCATTTAATTAACAGATGACGAAAGACATTTCTAATGCCTGATAACAGACCATAATATTGACATGTTCAACAAAAACACGTTCAACCGAACTGAGAGTGTGTTCAGTCCAAGCTGAGTAAACCACAACGTTATCGAATGTGACGGAGACCGTTTACGTAAAATTACGTGAACGGTCGTCGAACACTTGACATCGCAAGTGCAGAAATGCGCTCGCACATCGATCGGAAAGCGCGAGAGAAAAAGTCGGTGGCGCATACACATACTTTCGCCCGATGAGATAACGTTTCGTTAGAGAGCCAGCGTAATTGTTAGGCAATGTAAACAAACAAACAAACAAACGAAGCGAACGACCTGGCGGAAAAAGTGCACATGTATGGATGTGTGCGCAACGAAACGCGTCCGAAGCGGAAAGAGCGGCCGCCAGGAAAACTCGCTCGACGGTTTCGCTTTCACGCCAAGATATTCGCGGCACCCTCCGGCACCGCACCGTCACAATGTGACGTAAAATTGTGTTGATGATATTTTTATACGTCCAGTCCAGTTTAAGTTCAAATTAAAATTATTTTATTTTATTAACTTTCTACTTGATATTTCTTAATGAAATTTGTTGTTAAAATGTTATTCAACTCAAACTTAAGAACGAAATAGGGGCGAACTACATGATTTATTACCTGTACTAAAACCATCATTCAATTAAAGTATGGAGAAGAACAAGAACACTATAAATTAGAATCACCCATTATAAATAACTAGTTAATTAACTATCTAATCATTTTTTATGACATTTCTAATTTAAATATTATTGAGTTCAAACGTAAGCATGAAATGAGGAAGTAAATCTTCAATTTCTAGTAAATAGATACGGTAAAGGGTATAAAATTTCATTCTTAATTTAAATTTAATATCGTATTTCGTTCTCCATTCACAAAGAGATGAGGAAGTAATACTTCTAATAAGAGAGTAATTGAAGATCCAAATGTAGTCGTTAAATCTTTCTATTTGAAATAATTGCAACAAATTCATATAAAAAAGTAAGGTAAGTAATTATCATAATTCATTTTTATTTCTGTAAGATACTAATTGGAGAAACAAAATCTTCCCAATAATTAAAAGGTAGTACACAGAGGTACCAGATAGTTTACTTCCTTTCAAGTTCTGGCAAAGATATGCAGTAAAGCATATTAAAGAGAAGATGTAAAATGTCATTTTTACACTTTACAAAGTACCATTTGAAACAATTATATCAAATTTAATAAAAAAGTACTACACAGAGGTATCAGAGACTTCAATTCGTCCACTAAAAATATTTTTAAAGATAATATTCAGATCAATCTCGAGGATAAAATAGTAAAGTAAATTTAATAATGAAATGTAGAAGTAAATGTTTCAAATTCTACCAAAAATATGCAGTAAAGGCTACAAAATTTAATCCTTGAAATATTTACTCCCTTAAATTATTCTCAATTTTTAGAGGAAGTAATATTTTAAGTAAGAGAGTAATTGAAGGTGCAACATGTCTTCCTTAAACTTACCAAATAACCTTTTGCAACAACTGTTTTAAACATAATAAAAAATTACTACTCAGAGGTACCAGAAAGCTTTATTTCTTTCATTAAAAGTATTATTCACTCAATATACAGATAAAATTTAAGGATAAAATAGGGGAGTATGATAAGAATTATTCAATTAATATTCAGTTCTTGCAAAAAGATTAAAAGCTACAAAATTTGATCCTTAAAAAATTTATTATTTTAATTTATTTTCAATTCTCACCAAGATATGGAAACAACAGTTTTATAATCAAAAATTACTAGTCAGAGGTACCAGAAGGCTTTATTTCCTCCATTAAAACTCGTATTCAGTTAATATTCAGATCAAAATAAAGATGAAATGAAGAAGTAAATCTTTCAAGTTCTACCAAAGATAACCAGTTAAGGCTACAAAATTTAATCCTTGAAATATTTACTATCTTAAATTATTTTCAATTTTCAGACAAATGTGGAAGTAATACTTTTAGTAAGAGAGTAATTGAAGATGCAACATGTCTTCCTTAAACTTTCCAAATAACCTTTCGGAACAGCTGTTTTAAATATAATCAAAAATTACTACTCAGAGGTACCAGAAAGCAATATTTCTTATGTTAAAAGTATTATTCACTTAATATAAAATAAATAAAAATTACTACTCAAAGGTTCCAGAAAGCTTTATTTACTCCCTTAAAAGTACTATTCAATTAATATTCAGATCTAGCTTCATAGTAAATCTTCCAAACTTTGGCAAAAAGATGTAGCAAAGACTACAAAATGTAATGCTTAAAAAATATATTATCTCAAACAATTCTCATTTACTACTTTATGTAAAAGACTAAATGAAGAAGCAAAATGACGTCCTTAAACTTCCTTAATAGTTATTTAAAACAGCTGTTTTAAAAATAATAAAAAAGTACCCTCAGAGGTACCAAATGTTTCACTTCCTCCACTAAAAATATTGTTACTACAGATTAAAAGGGATGAATTTGTACGTACATTTCAATTTATGTAATTTAATGACAAGAATTATTCAATTAATATTCAATTCTCTCAAAGAGAATAAAAGTTACTAAATTTGATCCTTAAAAAATGTATTATTTTAATTCATACTCAATTATCACCAAGATGTAAAAGTCATAAGGGAGTAGTTGAAGATGTAAATGTCCTTAAACTTTCCAAATAAACAATTGTTTAAATATAATAAAAAGTATCACTCAGAGGTACGATATATTTATTTCCTCCACTACAATTATTATTTAATTAAGTAGAGATTCAAAGTACGATATATGAATGTCAATTTAAGTAATTTAATGTAATGATAAAATATTTGACGTATCTTTCAAGTTGTTTATAAGTAAGTTACAGATGAAAGAGGTGAGACTTTCTCCCCACAACCTATTATTCCATTTAAGCCTAAACTATTAAAATGTAAAAAATATTTTATTAATCTTTCCAGATATATATAGTAGTAGTTACAATTTAAATAATTATTTTTATACACGTTTAACATCTCATTAAACCTCACATTAAAACCTTTTCCTAACCAAACAAAACTAATAACATTCCTTAAAATTCACTTAGGAATTTCTCAATAGTTCGTTGACAATAAATAAAACCATTAAGTTATGTATTATGTAACATTATGCGGAAGTATCATTAAACCAATCACGTTAGGATAAGAAAGTCGGATCCATTTTCACCGGTCGAGTTACCCGATTTAGCAGAAATAATCTAGCTCTTACCTTAATTAATTTCCAACTACCAATTTAGAAATCCGTACTACATGATCACTTCTACATTAGATTTTCAACACCTACAGCATCTGTATCACAGTTTAAGTCGATCGCCGAAAGAAATTAGCCGAAGCAATTTTGCGATCGTTTAACCTGAAAATAAACAATTTCCGGTGTGCATTTCCCGAGGTGTGGGTGTGCGATTTTCCCACAGTGCAGCGGTCAACGGCGCAAATGGGACTTTCTACCGAGCGGGCGTAAAGACAATCGCGGGCCGATGCAGTTTTGTTCACCTTTCATTGTGATCTTAGCGTGCGATGCCCCGGCAAATGCACCTTTGTTTTACGTGCGAAAAACATTATACCGGCACGATTACTTTATAAATTATTATTTTGTGTGTGTGTCGAAATAAATTTACGATCATTCTGGTCATGTACTATGTTATTGCTTACTGTTCAATAAAAAGTTACAGCCCCTCCTACCTTATTTATGTTTTATTTAAAGTTTATTATTAAAAAAGAAAATTTAAAGGTGGCAGTTATAGAGACTGCCAATATAAGTGAAAACTTATATTGGCATTACTTCATAATGTTTGAATTAAATTTATCAACATTAATCTGGTTTTCACATTTATTGACCCTCCAAGCAACAATTTTAAGCATGTTTATATGTTTTTTTTTTATTATTTAAATATATCGAGGGCTGTACAAGATCGTGATAAAATATAAATACAATTGAAAGAACAATTAATATACAATCATATTATTTATGGATAGTATTTGTATTTACTTAAATTTCAATGTACTCGATTTCTGACATTATTTTAATTGTTTGCATCATTTCCATCATTAATTTCAACAATACTTAAACTTTTTGTACTTTCAATTATTTCATTTTGTTCTAAAAAAGATACAATAGGCTTATGGTAACTAAAGTAAGAAATGAAAATGTTTGATTCAAATTTATCTAAGTATCGCGTAAAAGTGGCATCGATTGTCGTTTTATGTTCTGTAGTACTGAGTTTTAGATCATTGGACATATTTAAATAAATTTTTCACTAAATCCATTCAATTTCACTTATAAGATATACACAGCACTATACGTCAACTGTATAGCTACAGATATACTGGTATAAACATGTCGGTGACACGAACGCATAAGATTTAACCCATCCAAAAAGTGTCTAAGGCCCACAGCACACTGCACGTGCGCCTGTCATGAGCATGTCAATGACGCGAACGCATAATATTTCCCTACCAAAAAGTGCCCAACGCGGCTAAATAAGTTTTCACTTCTAAAAATACTTTAAATCTATTATTATTTGTTAGTAAAGGCTAATTTTCAGTTTACACACTTTTGGTATAAAAAACAAGTATGTTTTACTTTTGCTTAATAAACATCCATCCTTCGATTGTAATTGGAACCAAAATATGTATAACCGATCACTTGATTTCAATACTGATCTTGAACGATTATTTGGAAAATTTCGAATATTTCTATATAGAGATTCCTTTCAGACGGCATTCTCCTCTATGAACCCTCCACTTTCAAAACAGTAATAGATATTAGCATCAAACTCAGTTCCGGCTTAGTTGGAGGCCTTTGACGAAACCACTGCATTAGTAAAATTTTACCTGACTTCAAAATGCTCTCAAATATACAGCTGTAACTCACCCTCTAGTTTTATTCTTAAGGTCTAGTTTTCGGGTACCTTTTGAACCGCCGGCAGACACATAGTTTGTTGGTCTAGTAACCGAGCTTACCAGCCAAATCACCAACTTTTTTCTTTTGTCTGAATTTATCAACAAAAGAAGGACGAGCATGTCGGTGACGCGAACCCATAAGGTTTCCCCCTACCAAAAAGTGCCCAACGCGGCTAAAGAAGTTTTCACTTCAAAAAACACATTTCTATAATTAAAAATAAAATACACATTAATATGGACTAGATGAGATAAATAAAGTGGGTGGTCACAAAAGAAAAACCCATCTGTTATCTGGTGATGACGTATGCTCCACATACAAGGATAATTCGTTTTTAATAGTTTTTAATTAGGTATTTATAAAAACAAAATTAGAATAATTTATTGTGATGTCTTCGTGTGTGTGTACTTAGAGTGCACTAACCCATTAACACGAGAGAGGTCATTAACCAGGCTACGTGTTTATTTACATAGTGACTATCGGTGAAAAATTTTAAAATTTGTTTTTAATTAGATATGTATGATAAAAGTACTGGGTCATTAATAAAAATGAACTCTTTATGAATGTGTCCAACTAACAAAGTATTTTTGTGCACGTGTTTATTTTATCCTAATTCGTTTAGTAGGAATCGACAAAAAAAATCGTTGCTTTTATTACATCCTTATTTGTGGTAAAAATCCATGTACGAAATGAACCGTTGAAAGTGACATTACAATATTACGGTTGATCTACAATTATGACATCCTTATTCGTGTTGTTCTCATATTTAAGTGAAACTTCTGTCAGTAACAGTTTCCTATTTCCTATTGGTCATTAACCGATCTTCTATAATTAATTTAATTTCTCGATGCAAAACACGCTCGTTATTGTATTCGTGCCATTATTTTACGGACTACATTAGAAAATTAACAACTAGGAAACGTTTCGTTGTTTATCCAGTTTTTTATCGAGAAACGGTTTCTCCTTTCAAACACTTTTTGTTTATTTACTTATGCAAGAAACAAAATTAGAAGTGGCATACGAAATAATTATGCACAATTAATTTTCAAATACAAATAATAGATAACTTAGATAGTACGATCGGATGTTCCGGTGTATGTCCGGACTCTCGTAGTATCCGGATTACTGGAGTTACTTTAAATTTTTTATTTTTAAATTTTTTAAATAATTAACTACATAAATTGTTTTTTTTAGCCTTCTTTAGTTTTCGGATTACTGAAGATAATTTTGAACTCAAAGTTTCATAAATTTATGTATTATATAAAAAAATTAGTGAAAAAAAATATATAAAAATGAAAGTAATCAAGTGAGATCTAATTTAATGATTGACAGTAGTTTGAAATTGAACATTGTCAACATTAATGAAGTTTTTGTATTACATAAATTGCACATTAATTTTGTGTTTGAAAAAAATATATATACTATAAACGAAAGTAATCATTAGACATTTAATTTAATGATTAACATTAGTTTGAAATTGTACATTGAATATATAAATAATGGCTGAAATGAAAATAGTCTCCATTAGTGAAGATAGATATACTTTAATTTTAAATTGGTTAATAAGTTTAATTAAAAAGGAATATTGGATAACAAAATATGGTAAAAAATTATATAAACGAAAATAATCAGGAGATATCTAATTTAATAATTGATATTAGTTTGAAATTGATTTATTAATGAAATCTATGGATTATATAAGTTATATTTTAATTTTTAACTGCTTAATAAGGATTAGTAAATAGATATATTGTATAAAACATGTCATAATCATCATATAAATGAAAGTAATTAGAATACACCTAATTTAATGATTGACATTAGTTTGAAACAATATTGTACATATAAAAAAAATGGTTGAAATAATAAATTGTGATCATTTTGTGGAGTCTTTAGACTGTCTTATATATACTTTAATTTTGAACTCTTTAAAGTTTAATTAAATAGGAATATTCTATAAAAAATGTGGTAAACGAAAGTAATCAGGAGATATCTGATTTAATGATTGACATTAATTTGAAATTAAATATATAAAAAAAAAATGGCTGAAATCAAAATTATCACCATTAATGAAGTCTTTGGATTACCTAATTAAATAGGAATATTCTATAAAAAATGTGGTCAAGAATTTATAAACGAAAGTAATCAGGAGATATCTATTTTAATGATTGACAATAGTTCGAAACTGATCTATGTATAAAAAAAATGGCTGAAATCAAAATTGTCACCATTAGTGAAGTTTTTGGATTACCTAATTAAATAGGAATAATCTATAAAAAATGTGGTCAAAAATTATATAAACGAAAGTAATCAGGAGATATATAATTTAATGATTGATATTAGTTTGAAACTGAACATTGTACACATAAAAAAATGGTTCAAATCAAAATTGTTACCATTGGTGGAGTCTGTGAATTACCTAAGTTGTACTTTATTTTTGAACTGATTAATAAAGTTTAATTAAATAGGAATATTCTATAAAAAATGTGGTCAGAAATTATATAAACGAAAATAATCAGGAGATATATAATTTAATAATTGACATTAGTTTGAAACTGAACATTGTACATATAAAAATGGCTGAAATCAAAATTGTTACCATTAGTGGAGTCTTTTGATTACCTAAGTTATACTTTAATTTTGAACTGACTAATAAAGTTTAATTCTATAAAAATGTGGTCAAAAATTATATAAATGAATGTAATCAGGAGATATCAAATTTAATGATTGACATTAGTTTGAAACTGAACATTGTACAAATAAAAAATGGCTGAAATGAAAATTGTTACCACTAGTGGAGTCTTTCGATTACCACAGTTATACTTTAATTTTGAAGTATTTAATAAAATTTAATTAAACAGGAATATTGTATAAGATATGTGGTAAAAAATTATATATACGAAAGTAATCAGATATATCTAATTTAATGATTGATAATGATAGTCACCATTAAATCAATTAGGAATAAAAAATATGTTAAAAATTATATAATAATATAGAAATGAGAAGTCATGTAATTTATTGATTGACATTAGGTTGAAACTGTACATTGTACATATTAAAATATGTCTAAAATAAAAATGTTGTCATTAATGAAATATTTAGATTATACTTTAATTTTGAATTGTTTAATAAAAATTAATATGTTATATGGATAAATTATATAAAAATTAAGTTAATAAAATATATAAACGAAAGTTACATCTAATTTATTGATTGACATTAGTTTGAAACTGAATATTGTATGGACAAAAAAATGGTTTAGATGAAAATTAATGGAGTCATTACATAGTATTACCAATTTTGAACTGAAAGTGTAATAAATGGATACATTGTATAACAAAAAAATGTAGTAAAAAAATACATAAATGAAAGTCAAATCAGGACACATCTAATCCACTGATTGACATCAGTTTACGACCGAACATTGAACAGATAAAAGAACCACTGAAACGAAAACCGACATCATTCGTTCGCCACACTGTTGAACCGTGACGTCTGACAACAAAACGTTTCGTGTCGCTCGTTTTTTTCACTTTTACTTATTTTACAGGAAGCAGTCGACGTATCATAACAGCGCAAATAAAATAATCAAATGGATTCCTAAGTTTATTGACATGTTCATTTTCCATTTTCTTCACTTTCACTCGGACCGGCTGGCTATCGCGGTGAAAGTGCGCCGAACGACTGCGGCAGCCGTTCGGCGGGGGCCCATTATAAAATTCCCAGGCCATTTTTCCTCGCTTTTGTCCGCTAATTGAACCGGTGGTTGTAATTAGATGGATTTGAATTAAATAAGGATTGTGTTTCGCCACACCGAACCGAAGAAATCGGCACCCGAACGCCGCGGATCGGTTAATGACCAATAGGAAGCAGGAAGAGTTTCACTCGGGGTTAAACAACTGCGACCAGTTGGCTGATCAATTTCCATTCGTGCTCCGGAAAATGTTCGTTGCTTCTGGGAAAATTTTACGTAACACTGTTGTTGTCGCTGTTATAAAAAGTTTGCGTTGTTAATAAACAACGACGGTCGAGATTGATGCAATTATTTATTTAAAGACAATTACGAGAATTTATCGTTACGTAATTAATAAAGGTAAATAATTTTTAACGCAATTTATTTGTTTGTTACAGAATTCCAGGGAGCTGGCGTACATGTTTTGGAAACAGTTCGACATTCGTCGAGACATATCGAGGTGAAATATTTTTAAATTAATTCTAAGAATAAATAATATTTATTTGCATTTATTATGTACTTTTTTATAAAATAAATACAAGTACAAATTTTATTTTTTTCTTATATGTATTTAAGTCTATTTAATAAATCTTAAACTATTATAATTATAGTAATTTACACTAATACTAAAAATTGATGCTAAATAACTTTTTATAAAAGTATTATCCTGATATTTCACTTTATATTTCCCTGTTTATAATTAAATTATTCTATTTACGATTACATTATATTTAATAAAAAATATTTATTTTAAAATTAAAAAATATTTATGGATGATAAATAATTTTTAATACTAATAAAAATATATTATATATAAAATCTTTTTAATAAATTTGAAATAAAAATGTACACTGTGATTTCCTGTTTATATTCAATTATTTTTCCAGGATTATAACAATTAATAAAAACATTTTATTTTAGGATTAAAAATTTATAAGAAATCAATAAAATTTGAAAAATACAAATATTTAATAATAAGAAAACTTTTATTAAAAGATGTTATAATAGATATTAAATAATAAAATAATTAAATTTTATTTTCTTTTTGATGATAGAAAATTCAAAATATATATATTTTTTATAAAATAAGAACAAAAACAATTTTTTTTTTCTTATATGTATTTAAATATATTCAATAAAATTTGAAATATAATTGTTACAATATTTTTTAATGCATATAAAAATATATTGTATGTATTATTGTATATGTCTTTTTAATAAATTTTAAATAAAAATGTACACTGTGATGTTTTCCTGTTTATGTTCAATTATTTTTTCCAGGATTATAACAATTAATAAAAACATTTTATTTTAAGAATAAAAATATTTATAAGAAATCAATAAAATTTATTGGTTGTGAAAAATACAAATATTTAATAATAAGAAAACTATTATTAAAAGATATTATAATACATATTAAATAATAAAATAATTAAATTATTTTTGTTGTTGATAGAAAATTCAAAATATATTTTTTTATAAAAAAAGAACAAAAACAATTTTTTTTTTCTTATATGTATTTAAATATATTCAATAAAATTTGAAATAATAATACTGATTATAATAATTTACGCTAATAATTAAAATTTATGAAAAATAAATAACTTTATAAAAGAATTTTCCTGATATTTCTGTTTATATTTTTTAAATTTAAATATTTTGTTTAAAATTAAAATAATTAATAAAAAATATTAATAAATCAATAAATTATTATTAATAAAAATGTTCAAAAAATATATGAATATTTAATAATGGAAAAACTATTTATATAAAATAAACAAACAATAATTTTGAATGTTTGGTAAATATAATTGGTCTATTTTTAACAGTCGAAGACAATAAAGTTGACATTGAATTTTTCGTGTCATTAAACAACTTTTTTTTGTATAGTCCTAATAATATTACTTGGAAATTTTTATTTTTAAAGTTCATATTTTGCAATTTAAGAATACTACACATTAAAACTTTAAAATTAGAAAATATTATTAATGTTAAACATTTACAAATTTATTTATACAATTTTTATTCACATATAATTCAAATATTTTACTAATATTATATATTTTCAATTACATTTAATTATAAATTAAATTTGTAATATATTTATAATTATTAATTATGAAATTTTTTTCAGTCTATGTGTAAAAAACCATTTTGGTAATATTTTAAAATCTAAATAAATATATTTTTAGCTACTTTTTATAAAATTTTTTACTATTAATAATGCTGAAATCATGAATAATTTTTTTTATATGTAATAAAATGATGTGAAATAAATAATTTTTTTGTGTTTAATTTTATATATCAAAATTTATATTATATTTCGTATAAGTAAAAAAATATTACATTAAAATTTGCATTAACATTTGAAAACCTTTGGAAAGTTATTGAAGAAAAGAATTAATAGTTTTTAATTTTCTAAGAAATGGTACAATATTAAATCATAAGCTAATTATTATCTGGAAAAGTATTTAATAAACTTCTTACAATTGTAAATAATTGGTTAGATATATGACAACTTAATAAATTATCATTAAAAATGATTTAGTATCAATTTTCTCTTTGTAAAAACAATACTCGTGCGGTATGCAATTAATGAATAATGAATTCAAATTCATAAACATTTTATTACATTGTATCTATGTAATAAATGTCAAATTATAAAAATTATTTAAAATTATTTTATTAGAGTATTTGAACTTTGCTTAACTAACGACTTATAAAAATAAAAGTCAATGATAATTTATGGCCTGTAATTGGTGTTTTATTAATCAATGTGGATGTCAGTAAATTAAAATGAAAATTGGTGCGATACTCGAAATTAATTGCATAACTATTATTGCAGATCATTGTTAAAGTGTCACCACCGGCGAGTGGGGTGACGGAACGGTGGAGCACCGCGTCAACGGTTAACGTAATAGTCGTGGGGATTGGGGGCGGTGCGTGGGCCGTCGACCGCCAACATTCTCGAGAGCGCCCTGCTTAGCATCCTCGGCCATACAGTGGCGGGGGCACACGTGCTGGGCGCCCAGTCGCCCATGTCGCTGGCGATGCCCTTCATCGACAACGACCTACTCTGGAGTGCCGATCACGACGGCAAAATGGTCGATCTCTCCGCTTGTCTTCAGGTTAATTAATCAATTAAATATTTTATTTGATAATCGCAACGTAAGTTCGTTCGCAGGATGCGTCAGTAGCTGTTGGACAGCAGAACGGTGCGATGGGAACGGGCAGCGGTTTGGGAGAGTTGTCGCAATCTGATCTCAGTTCGTTGGTGCCTCCGATGCAAGAGGGACCCATCAATGATACGGAGGACATTTTCAAGCATCTGTCCGACACCACGAACATCGACATTGAAAATATTCTCAGCGAGTTTAGCGGTACGCCTTACATCAAGGTATGTTCGATAATGGCGGATGCGCCCAAAACACGTACTCAGAAAATTATCGTAAATACGAAAAACAATTATTATCATTTTATAATGTTAAGTTCACCAATTCATTAGTAATCTAATTCAAAGTGATTAGTTACAAAATTTAGCTTAGAATATATTTATTTAAAATTTTGGCGAATGCGTTCCTTATTTTTGATTTATTATTTTATACTTATTTGTCTTTACATACTCTAAAATACATAAATCTTTTATTTAATATTTTGAACACAAAAAAACTAATGTCTCCTAATTACACTAATATAAAAATAATTTTTTAATTAAACTGTGAACCATACTAAGAAAATTATCAATTCATCAAAACATCACCAATTTTTTATTATTTAAGTATAAAAAGATGTTTTTCTATTTTTAAGAATAAATTATAATCAATACTAAAATTCATAAAACAATCAAATGCATAAAAAAATTTGATCTAAAATATCTAGCCTTAAATATGGATGTGGAACAAGAAAGTATCATCGATATATGAAAATATATTTTGTGAATTACTTAGAAATCATGTTATACTGCTGTCATCTACCTAAAACAATTTAAACATGCCACATTACAGTTCTCTGTCACAGTATCACATTTAGTTTAACCATTTGCCGATAGATAATGTAACATGTACTTTATATTCAGCAAGAAGAAAACAACAACAGCATACCGTCGTCATGCGATGGCGGCGCCACCGGAGATCCAGGTGCTTCGATGTCGGGCCAAAAGAGTGCGCAGGCCGCGATGCTCGAGATGCGAAAGTTCGGTATCGCGGCTGCGAATCCTATTTTGGCCGAAAAACTGGCGACACCTGCCGAGCAGACGTTGCACCAGTTGGGCAATAGTCCCGCCAACCGACCACAGCTGGCGCCACTCACGCCGAAAGTTGAAAAAGGTAAGTCCGATTTCAAGACGACACACCAGGGACCGTAGGTCCATCCCAGGTGTTAGTTTTTATTATATGCTATTAAGTATGTATTACGTATGATAATTTTCTGTAATAAAAATCGAAAATTTATTATTAACTATGTTGACACAGGATACATACATAAATTTAAAATAAAAATAAAATAATTACATTAATATCCAAGAATTTTGATAAAAAAAATTAGAACAGGCTACCCAGAATTTTTAACTTATTTATCTGTGTGTAGTTGAAAAAGGTTGTTTTTAATAAACAGTCCCAGTAAATTCCGATATAATACATAGAAATTCTACATTATAATCTCATAAAAACAATGAGATAAAATATAAAACATGACGCGACACAATACCCAACAATTTTAATTAATTAATGACTGCTAAAACCACCAAAAAGCCTAGAATTCTCTAAAAATTTATAAAGTTACATTAGATGATAACCAATGTGATATGTGATGTAATAAAATAAAATATGTGTAGGATTTCTGTAAATTATTTATTTAATTTATTTATATTAATTTTGAAATAACATTGTAAATTTGTTTATTGATTTATGCTAATAATTAATATTAATTTATTATTTTATATTTTTTATATGTTATAACATTTAACAATTTTTAATATTATTATAAATATATATATATATATATATATATATGATAGATTAGCGACTGTTAATCTGTCTTTTTAGTTTGATTAAAACACTAAATTCACAATAATACGCTTTATTACAACAAACGTACTTTAACCCTCGACATCTAAAGCTTGACTGCTCGGTTCTTTCTTAAGAACTGCCCCGATTATTAAATGTAAACAAATACTTCAGATTTGCTTATGAAACAAAACTAGTCTAAATAGATGTGAGCACGTCGCATCGGTCCATCGGTGAAGGTGATGACGTAAGCTAACACGGCCTTCCTGACATGTGGGGCGTCCTCGCACCTTCCGCAGTTTTGCAAAGATTCACCTAACACCGGTAATCTGTAAACATTATAACAGCAGTACAAGCTCAAAATATATTCGAAGAACTAAGTCTAAACCTTATTTCATTTAACAAAATAGACTGTTATGTGGCACAGTTAACAATCACTAGAAGCTCAGAGGCGGCTCAACCATCAATAGGTCTGTTACACCCATGACTCTCAAGTGCTATCAAAAGATACCATATTCTAGCCAGGAGCTCAGAGGCGGTTCAACCACTACCAGGTCTATTACCCGCTTGTCTCACAGACCCAGAACACAACAATCTAAGCCTGCAGAGCAGGGACCTTAAAAATAGCCTGCCGAGCAGGTACCTTTAAACATAGCCTGCAAAGTAGGGACCTTAAACATAGCCTGCAAAGTAGGGACCTCAAACATAGCCTGCGACGCAGGGACCTTAAAAATAGCCTACTAAGCAGGGACCTTCACATATAGCCTGATACACAGGGACCTTAAACAGCCTACTAAGCAGGGACCTTTACACACATTCACAATCTTATTAAATAAATCTATATCCATCATACCTTATAGAATTTCTGTATCTGGCCAGGTTCGTAACTGTTCATGCGCTGCTATTGTAGTTCTACCTCGGCTGCCAATCCTTCGGAGTGCGTACCTCTCATTAGGTAAACAATGCGTTACCTCAAAGGGTCCGTGATACTTTGGTTTCAACTTTCCTCTATTCGACAGCTAATAGCGACATCTAATCCTAACGAACTTGCTTCTGTATGTAGTTCGGTTGACAATTCCAGATCAAAAATGTTGAAAATCGGATAAGAAATCAATCGTACATTTTCACATTTAAATGTCCATTCAAAAGATTTTCCCTCACGTAACAGTGCAGATATCGGTGCTGTCAAAGTTGCAAAGTTTTTCACAAGATGTCTAAAATATCCAGCCAGTCCTTTTTCGATCACACCTAAATATTTCACAAATGTTTGGAAAAAGTTACATTTTTGTATATTTAAGGGCGTCAATGTCCTTTCTTAAATTCTTAAGACATTCTTGAATGGGTCGAGCAGGGCACAACACATCATCAACATAAACAAACGTAATATCGTCTTTAAGTGGTCCAAGGGCTTTAACGATGGCGCTCTGATAATCTGATGGAGAGTTTATGAGATCAAACGGCATTCGGTTGTTCTTTTATTTCTTTCGTAACCCACTCGTCCATTCCTGACAAATTCAAGTCATATTCCTCAAATGCAATTTCTAAATCTTACAAGTCGAAACTGCGCTGCAGCCACACTTAAACCTTCTGCGCAGCCATCTTCAATGTTGCTTGAGTAGTTTGGGCGTTGGCCATTGTCGATAAAATTTCCATGTTTTGTTTTTGGAATCTGTTGTTACTTTCTTGCTGCTAGTCTCTCTCCGATGCACTTTCGGTAATGTTCACAACGTTCGGACTCACTGCGCGTTTGTGTTTTTCACTATTGTCTGTTCGTTCACAAAGAAACACAAAAAAAAAAAAAAAATATTTTTTTAGGTCCTTTCTTCCGGAAATAATTCACGAGAAGATATCCCACTTCTGATGATAGATTAGCGACTGTTAATCTGTCTTTTTAGTTTGATTAAAACACTAAATTCACAATAATACGCTTTATTACAACAAACGTACTTTAACCCTCGACATCTAAAGCTTGACTGCTCGGTTCTTTCTTAAGAACTGCCCCGATTATTAAATGTAAACAAATACTTCAGATTTGCTTATGAAACAAAACTAGTCTAAATAGATGTGAGCACGTCGCATCGGTCCATCGGTGAAGGTGATGACGTAAGCTAACATATATATATATATATATATATATATATATATATATATATATATATATATATATACAGGGTGATTATCATTCATTATTCATTAGGATTTTACTTGAGTTACTGTTTTAAATTTATTTTAAACAGTATTTAATCTATAGTTGTAAATAAAATGGCTATACATAGTGTTTGAATTATTATTTTTCTCAAAATTTTGACACATTGATGGTCTATCTAATATGCCTGAAAACTCACCAATGTTGATGGTGAAAACTGCTAAATTTGATACAGAGTGTTCGTTATTAACTTTTAATTTTGTACATTTTAAAACATCATCAATTTTTACTCAAGTCTCTGTTAATATTTGTTATATGTATAGAATATGTATATAAGGTTTTTTAATTTTCAATTTAATTATGCTAAAATTAAAGTTAAGAAGAAAGAAGAAGTTTTGTTCAAAATAAAATAGAAAATAGTTCAAGTTCAGTTACAATTGGCATAAAACTTTCAAATCAATACCTTTTTTCGTTCTTCAAAAATTTTTAATGAATAAATGAGGTAAATCACTCTGTATATCAGAAAATGAATTTGTAATATATTAGTACAATTTTATATATATATATATATATATATATATATATATATATATATATATATATATATATATATATATTTATATTTATATTTATATTTATATTTAAATTGAAAAAATATTTAATATAAATTAGGGAACATAAGTTTTCAGTCATACTTTTTTCTCATGTATCTGTGGTGACTTTTAGGAACCACGTTAGTCTCGAAACATTTTGATAAGTGTGTAAATATAACCATAATTCACATTAATAAATTAACATTTTTAAAAGAATTAGGTTTCGAAACCTAGTTTTAGTAGTATGAATTTTTAATGTCTCTTTCATCATTATTGTTCCATCCTCAACAATTCAGTGGATTTTCCAATAAGACACATTACCTTGAAGTTGTTAATGCGTTTTGAGCCTGACTAATAATATTACAGGTAATTTAACTGGTAAGGTTCATAAATTGTCACATCACTAACGGAATAAAAGAAGAGAAACATCAAGATTTTAAATGAAAATATTATTAATATTAAAAAATAATAGAATAAATAGAAAGTTGTGTCCTGTAAGAACGAAAATGTTGGGTTTACACCGAAAATATGAACCGATAAATCATGTGCCTCCATGAGAAAAACCCGCCCTCGCACTCCATAAGGCAGTAAAAATTTTATAACCGCTCCACCCCAGAAATGTTTGTCGTGACATTTTCATTATCATCCTTAAAATGTAACTGATGGTTTTTTTCGGGTGTTTGTGTTCCTTCTTAAGGTCGCTCCACTTTAACGAGGTACATAATGAATGGCATTATGTCGTTTTAACTAGGAACATGTGTTTCGTCTTACCGTCCGACAGCTTCTCTTCACATCCCGGTGTCTCAAAGTGATTTTACAGGGAAAGGCCACAATAAGTGTGATCATGGTTTATTACGTACGATGTAAATTAATGCAATTAATTAATTACCTTGGCAATGTGGTAAAAACATCAGTTTATTAGCCACATGTGCCGACAGAAGAATTATGTGAATTAAAATAATTAATAAGAAACAATGTTACTGAATAATTTTTGGTTTACCACAAAAGTAAACCCTAGGCTACTTCAACTTATTTGACTCACACACGGGCGATAAGAAAATGTCATGCATACTTCGACAATTGCCTAATGGTGTTCGTATTTGTGGAACATGATTCAGTTAGAGATACCACATAAAAATGGTGGATTAAAATCCGGATCAATTTTATGCCTAATTAAAATAACAAGTATTTATTGCGGTTATTACACTCGGTTGATTTGCATGTGTAACGTGACCGAATATAAAAAGGCAGCGTTGAATAAATTAAATAAAAGAAAGTTATTAATCATAAATTCGTCTGGTAATTTTAAACCACTTCCCCAGAAATTAATTCACGTTGGGGTGAAATGAATTTATGAAATTTTTTAAAACCTGGCATAAACATTAGTGCATTAAGTTTAATAGTACACCGTGTGTTTCCTGTGGATGTGTGGCTGACTCGTAAATCACATGGACAAATCTAACATAATCGGGGTAATAAAATCCTGTACAAGGACTCGGGGCAGAACACGAGGAAATCTTTATCGGGATGCCCACGTTTTACATTTTACGGTCGGCCGTAAATCATATTTCTTGTCTATCCATTCGATAAGTACAGAATGCTGAAATAAAACTACAACGAGGCCATTAAAACGGGACGTTTTTAATGCTAAGTATTAAGCTCAGCCCGGGCTATTTATAAAAATAAAACTCGTAAAAGTTGTTTAAAAGTTATTTAGGATAAACTGCAATTTGAAACATGAATTAGCCAATTTAGAAGATGCGAAATGCAAATGTCCGTGAGGGGGCCTAATTAAGGAAACCCAATTTTTGGCTGACATTTAAAGTAATTGCCGAAAACCGCAACGACACAATCCAATTTGCTTTAGACATTGCAGTTGCAAAAATTAATTATACACGTGCAACACATTCGGTTTCGCAATCGAGTAATCTCCGACGGATCTATCGTCCTAAATATCCTGTTGGTTGCGTGTTTATTATATTAACAGATTTATCTGGAATTGGATAATATATAATATAATAACGGGATAATTTATTGGTATAAATACAATCGAGAGTGTGTGGTGGTCGTCGTGACGAGATCGAGTGGAAGAGTGCCTTGGAAGCGGGTCATGGTTGTCTCGGAGCCGCTGAATTGCGTCAGTTTCACTTCTCTCTGAATAAGGAAACTGAGAAAGGGAAATCCTAGTTATGGCGACCGACCGTGGTGGCTTACGCTCATGTTTTAATACTTAATTATTTATAATTTGTCGAACACACCCGATGTTTTGGTCTAGATTTAACAAATATTTAAATTAATTGGTTTGTTGTTAAGTTATTTCTGATTATTTATCGTTATAAGAAATATTAAATCTATTTTTAACTTGACACACCCCTTTGTATAATTTTAGATTTTCAATAACAAGGAAATTACATCAATATAATAAAAATTTCTAAGTCATCAAATTACCTTTCTATTAGGAAAATTTTAAAAATATTTATACAATCACACCTCCGTTTAATTGTTCATCTTTTAGAAATAAGTACTACAATATTTCTTAATTCATTTATTATTTACAATTTTATTTTAATAATTTCTACAAATGGTACATATACAATAAATTAAAATTAGTGAATTTTAAAAAATATTTTTTATAATTAAAATTAAAAATCTAAATAATTAAATTTTAATAAATTCAATAAAAATTTATAAATTGAAGAGTGAATTTTTGGAACAAAATTATATTAATATTAAATTTAATATTAATTTTATATTTTTAATATCATCTATGACATTTAATAAAATATTTAGAATAAGTATGTTGAAGATTGAAAAACTAAATCATTAAATCTTAATAAATATATTATAACAAAAATTTATAAATTAAAAAAAGATTATTTGATTAAAATTACATAAATTTAATATATTTTATACTACTATTTATATATCAATAAAATTTAGGAAATATTTGTATTAAAGTCATTTTTTATAATTAATATTGAAAATCTAAATAAATAAATTCAATGAAAATTTATAAATTAAAAACGTTTAAAAATTTTAATAAATATAAAAAGGTCTAAATAAAATGGATTTTTTTATCTTATACTATTTTTATTATTATATTAATATTTATTACATTACCAATATAATTTAGGAAATATTTATATGAAAACTATTTTTTATGGTTAAAATTGAAAAAAAAAAAATAAAAATAAATTTGAATAAAATCAATGTAACATTTAAGAAAATATTTAGATTAAAATATTTTTTATATTTTAAACTAAATTTGAACTAAATATATAAATGTTATTCTTATATTAATATTTTTTACATTACCAATGAAATTTAGGAAATATTTATGTTAAAGATATTTTTCATAATTAAAAGCATAAATAAATAAATTTTAATATTCAATAAAATTTTTAATTTAACAAAATTTATTAATAATAAATTATTATGACATATTTAAATTAAGAATATTTTATATTGAAATTGAAAAATTAAATATATAAATTTTAATAAATATATTATAACAGAAATTTATAAATTAAATATGGATTATTTGAGTAAAATTACATAAATTTAATACATTTTGTTTTTGTATTTATATTTCTTATATTTCCAATCAATTTTATGAAAAATTTATATTAAAGTTATTTTTTGTAATGAAAACTGAAAATCTAAATATATTTTATATAAATATATATATATATATATATATATATATATATATATATATATATATATATATATATATATATATATATATATATATATATTAAATTAAATTTGAAGAACTTAAATAAATAAATTTTAATAAATATAACAAAAATTTATAAATAATAAATGGAAATTTAGATTAATGATATTTTTTATATTTTATATTGAATAAACATGTTTAAACAAAAATTTATAAATTAAAAATGAATTATTTGGATAATTTGGTTCTTGTATTTTTCTTATATTTCCAATGAAATTTAAGAAATATTTATATTAAAGTCATTTTTTATAATTATCCAATAAAAATTTATATATTAAAAATGTTTAAAAATTTTAATAAATATAACAAAAATATATAAATAAAATGTATATACTAAATTTATTTTTATATTAATATTTTTCACATTATCAATGAAATTAGCAAATATTTATATTAAAAATATTTTTTATAATTGAAAAACTAAATTAATAATTTTAATAAATTCAAAAAAAATTATTATAAATTAAAAATGTTTTTTTAACAAAATTATATTAATAATAAATCATCTAATCATTTAAGAATATATTTAGATTTTTAATATTTTAAATTAAATTTAAAGAACTAAATAAATATATTTTAGTAAATAGTGACAAAAATGTATAAATAATAAATGGATTTTTTATACTTATTTTGTTTTTTATTAATATTTATAACATTACCAATGAAATATTTATGTTAAAAATATTTTTATAATTAAAATTGAAAATTTTTTTTAACAAAATTTTATGAATAATAAATCATTTATGACATTTAAGAAAATAGATTTAGATTAAGGATATTTTTATATTTTAAAATAAAATTGAAAAATTGAGTAAATAAATTTTAGTAAATATAAAAAAAATTATAAATAAAAAATGACTTTTATATTAATGTTGATCTTATGTACATATTTTTATATTGGAAATGAAATTTACGAAATATTCATATTAAACAAATTTTTATAATTAAAATTTAAATATAGATTATAAATATTATTTAATTAACATATTTCCTTAATTTTTTGGTAATATTGAAACTAACAATATAATAACAAAATTAGTATAAAATCAAAAAATCCTTGTTGAATTATAAATTTTTATTGTAGTTATAAAAATGTATTTATTTAGTTATTATATTGCTAGTTTCAATATTACCAAAGAAGAACATATATATAATCTATCTTAACAGCTATGTACAGTGTCTGTGAGAAAATTGCAAAATAATCGGTACTTAATAGTTTTCCAATACAGGGAATTGTTTTGTTCATAGATAAATCCTATTGAATTGTGTGCAATCGACCTGATTTTCCCCTTGTTTACATCAATTTCAATTGTAAAGTACACAGAAAAACCACCGTTTTCTATAGACACACAATAAACCGTCATATCCTTGCAGTTCATTATTAATCGTTTTTTCGGCTGGTCGGTTTGATAATTGGTTTGCACTGTTATAAATGCACGTTTATTATTGTCGACTTGTTTTTGCATTAAATTGAATTAGAACGGCCGTAATTAAGATATCAATGGACAAGTGAATACAAGGTTGTGGGTTCAATCGCCCCGAAACCATAATACAAAACCGACTACCTGCCTACTATTTTATGTGCATGATCACATTTTTTATGTAAATTGAGACGGTTCAACTGAGTTTTAATTAAATAAACGTGTGATGGGATTTTCTAATTGGTAATAGGAACGCTAACCTGTTGGTTACAATTAGATGTGAGTTACATATAAAGAACTTGACACTGCAACATGTGGCCGTTTTAAAAGGGGATGAATCGTTATAAAAAGTCCGTCGCTTATTATTAAAAGTAACATTGAAACTTCATACTTTAATATTCGGGCGTTTTCTTGGAGAGGAATGGATTGTTATTGAAAGTGTAAGGGTTCCGCAGGAGACATGCAAATGTGTGGGTCTGACGTTATAATAAATGATCGCTACAGAAAAACAACAATATTAAAGTCACCCCTGTTTATCTTGATTTTACAGGCGCGTCCTGTTTTGTCTCTATTAGGAGACCGATATTTTTTACGTTTATGTCGGATTTAACATAGAAAAGTAAGACACAAACATAATGACATTTTATTTACTCTAGACAAACTGTGGTATCAATTATTTGGTGAAAAATATATATTTTACAAAATTATAAATATTATGACTATAAAAAAGATTCGTTTTCATTAATAATTTATATATTGTGATAAACAGGTTCTGAGTTATAACTGCTTTGTATTGCTGTGTCATACAAAAATTGGCCAATTTATTGCCCAATTATTAACTGGTCAATAACTTCCTCAAAAAAGAACAAGATTTTGATTCTTATTAATTTTTTGATTAGATTAACTTTTTATGTTACCAACTTTATTTTATCAGAAATAATATTTTGAACCATTATAATTATTATGACTATAAATATCTCACGTGTGAATTAAAAAAAAAAAAAATCCATTCGTTTCCATTAAGGGGAGAATAAAAATTATATATTGAGTAAAACAGATATTTTGTCCAATTTTTAACTGTCCAATAATTTGCTTGAAGAAAGATCATGATTTAATTCTTATCAATTTTCTGGTAACTTTTGAGTTACTTTTTATATTAACAACTTTATGAGAAACAATTATATTTGTTATGACTGTGAGTGAATTAAAAAAACACATTTGTTTCCATTAAGAGAGGAGTAAAAATTATATATTGTGATAAACAGGTTAGTTATTCCTAATTTACACACGTCAATTTTTTGTCTAATTTTGAAATCTTACTATGTGTAATACAGAAATTGACCAATTTATTGACCAATTTTTAACTGGCCAATAAAATATTCGAAGAATGATCGATATTTAATACTCATCAATTTTCTAGTCATTTTTAAGTAACTTTTTACGTCACCAATTTTATTTTATGAGAAATGGTATATTTTAAATAATTATCATTGTTATGACTATAAATATTTTGTGTGTGAATTAAAAAATATCCATTTGTTTCCTGTGAAAATTATATATTGTGATAAAGAAGTTTCTTAGTTATAACTGATCTACACACGTGAATTTTTCTCCAATTATTAAATCTTTCATTCCTATATGAAATAGAGCAATTGACCGATTCATTAACCAATTTTTTACTGGGCAATAAATTACTCGAAGAAAGATCCAAATTTAATTCTCGACAATTTTCTGGTAACTTTTGAGTAACTTTATATTACTAAATTTATTTTATAAGAAATAATTTATTTTAAACAATTATATTTGTTGTCACTATAAATATTTCATCTGTAAATTAAAAAAAATAATTTGTTTATATTAAGAGGAGATTAAAAATTATACTTTGTGATAAATAGGTTTGTTAGTTATAATTGATTTACACACGTCAATTTTTTGTCCAATTTTCAAATCTTTCTTTACTTTGTGTAATACAGAAAATGACCAATTCATTGTCCAATTTTTAACTAGCCAATAAATTACACAACTTTCTGCATTACCAACTTTATTTTATGAGGAATAATAATATATTTTAAATAGTTATGACTATAAATTTTTCATGATCGAATTAAAAAAAAATCATTCGTTTTCATTAAAAGGAGAGATTACCAACAGATTTATTAATCATAACTGATTTATACTGTCAATTTTTTATCCAATTTTAAAATCTTCTGTTATTATGTGTAGTACAGAAATTGGCCAATTCATTGTCCAAATTTTAACTAGTCAATAAATTTCTTTAATTAAAAAACATTAGTTTCCTTTTAGAGAGGACTCAAAATTATATATATTGTCCGATTTTTAACTGATTAATAAATTACTGTAAGTATAATTATGACGAATAAAACTATATATTTATATAGGTGACAACTGCATCCTTATATTTTCGTTACCAAACGATTTATGGAAATTGTAGTTAAATTATCTATGGGAATTTCTTAATGAATCATATCAAAGTAAGGAAATTAATTTATGTAAATGATTCGATTACACCGTTTTTCTATTTTTATTATATTGATCCTCGGAAATAAAAAATAAACAATAAATATAGATAATAAACAACTTTTATATTTCCTCAAAAATTAATTACCAAGTAATGTCTAGTTCAAGTTATATAAGTAACTCCACACAGAGGTGATATGGTTCATTATAATATAATTCAAAGAAATATTAAGTAGTGGCAATAAAACTAAATTCGTTTCAATATATCAAACATGAGTTGTCTCAAAGAGCATTTAAAGGCTTCAAGCTCAATTTATCAGTTAAATTCAAGAAGCTTTAGATTCTATCAAAAATGATTTTATATATTTATTAAATTTCCTTTTTTATTAACTATAGTAAAAAAAAAAATTATGAACAGCAATAATTGATATGTTGCTAACTATTCAATGAAACTGTAGACGAGTATTTTTATTTAACTTAACAGTAAGCTTTATATGGATGGAATTTAATACCAATTTTATCGACAATAAAAAATCTGACTTAATACAAAAAAAGAATATCTAGCATTCATAGAACTATTCGTGAATTGTCTTATTCATAAATAAACATAATGTTCATTAACCAATATTAAATGTCATTCAATATAATAAATCACTTCTAGTCAAAGGTACAACTTAATTTTACCGTAATTACACACGTACTGCGACTCCGAAACCAAACAAAACACACCACGTCTGTTATTACTCCAAACAAATCAGCATCAGTCTGAGCAATCCCTCTCCGAATTCCAGTATCAAATCGTCACGTTTCGTAAACAAAACCAAGAAAAAACCGTGGCACAGTGCTCGTCCTCTGGGCGAAAAAAAGCCACCACCATCCATTAGCACCCCATTAATAATTGCGTGTAAGCACTTAAATCAAGTGCACCATGTGTCGTTCTGTGTCTTTTGCGAACGCCGCCGACGCTCGTTTTCCTCCCCCTTTTGCCGTGTCAAACATAGCCGAGTGCAAAAGTCACGACGTGGCGGCACGCTATTTTCGATTTTTTTCACCCACCTTTTTTAAGGGTATTTTTATGTTTCCGAGAGGAAATGTTTACACGCGGACCTCGAACGGAGGAAATATAAATACTCGGGGACGGGCAGCACATGTGGATGGTTTTTTTAAAAACAAAACCCGGGGGATTATTATCAATAATAGGGGTTGGGAGTGGGGCACATCCTAACGAGGTAATGAGGGTCGTAACTCATTTGAAGGATGTGTCTAGTTAGATGTGCAGTTGAAATTTGTCAATGCTTTCATCCACGTATCGATGGTTTTTTTGGGGAAATTTACTTGAAATCTTGTGAGATCCGGTCCTGCAACATCCATAACATTAACAACAAAGCCGTTCATTAAACTATTAGGTAATTAATATGCGCGGACACGCGCCACTGGCTAATTAAGTACAAGGATGTCTAAACACAATTGCAATTATTATAAACGTTTTTATTGGCTTTGATTTGGCGGCGTCCCAATTTGCGAAAAACCAATGTTCAAATATTCATCGAAAGCGATGGACTATTGTTATTATTCAATTCGTTTAACCTTGGCATAATGCAGTTGCATTAGTTTTTAAAGTCCAAATTTTGCATAGCTAATGAAACAAAGGCAGTTAATTTTTTTTTGTAGGTAATTTTTAATGGGAAATCAAAATAATTAAGATTATGAGGAAGCAATTTAATGTCTATATATAACTATCAAAGCATGTCATAAAAAGTTAAGTAATACATTCAAAAGATAAGTATTACTGGTATTCTGAATGTTAATTGGAATGAAATATGTAGTTACTTACGAGTTAACCATAAACTTGTGTTTTAAAAAATACATAATTTTATTATGGCAGTAAAGGTTTTAATGCATGCAATTACGTTGACAGGACAATGACTTCCACTTTTTTATTTAATGGTATAAAAAGTTCATTTTATTGTTAAATTGTTTTAAATATTTAGAATTCCCTCTTTATTTACTTATTTAATCTAATTAGACAAGAATGATCACTATAATTTCAACAAATTAATATTCTTTACACTACTATCTACATAAGTCTAGAAATTCTACTTGGTATCCTTTGATCTACAACAAGGATCCTATCTTGGACCCTTTCTTTTCTTATATTCATCAATACTATTAATTGTAATCCTAGTAATTACTATTAATTGTAATTCTTGTATCAATTTGTCTGTGGCAATTGCAAATTGTTTTGTGACTAATGTACAAGAAATAATTTAAGTATTAATATGTCAAACTGTATTAGTTATTGCTCTTTTCCTCGTAGTATGAAATCCATTGTTTTTAATTACACCATGTATAACTAATTCTTTTCTTCAGCCCAACTATATTGAAAGATTCAGAATTTCTGTCATTAGATAAACTAACTTTAAATAGGCATATTATGAAGATATTCAGTTTATGTATATAAGTTCTTTTGTATCCATTTGAAACATTGTTATAATTTTAACAATCTTGA
This sequence comes from Aethina tumida, assembly GCF_024364675.1. Lineage (NCBI taxonomy): Eukaryota > Metazoa > Arthropoda > Insecta > Coleoptera > Nitidulidae > Aethina > Aethina tumida. The sequence goes on along the minus strand of NC_065437.1, from coordinate 11,085,295 downwards.
TAGTCTGAAATTACTTTATTACTACTTTGTACTATCGATACTGGATTACTGTTCTTCAGTTATTGAAATGTATGTACTGTTGAATGAACAACGTCAGGGGCACTTTACAACTGGAAAGTTTCGATAATTGTCAAAAAATATTTGATTAAACCTTTGATAAAACCTATTTATGATGAGACTCTAACGAAAAGTTAGAAGGCATTATCCACCACTTCCAATTGTTCCTATAAATATGATTTTGATAAATATTCTGGAATGTAAAAAGAGGATGAATTTCTATAAGTGTTCAAAGGAAACATGTGAAGAAATTCAACTTGTAAAAAATATAATTTGTAGCCTCAAAAATTACCAGAAACATATTAATGATTTTGATCAACTGGATAAATAAAGATGCAGCTACAGATTGAAAAGAAAATGAAAGTGGAGATGAAGATGGAGATGGAAGTGAGGATGGAGATGGAGATGAAGATTGAGATGGAGTTAGATATGAAGACATAGATAATATAATGTCTTCATTGATAATTTTGATCAACTGGATGATAGATTCAGATACAGAGGCTGCTACAGATAGAGAAGAAAATGGAAGTGGAGATGAAGATGGAGATGGAGATAGATATGAAGGTTTACATAAATATAGAATTGAGATAGATGAAATTGGTTAGAAATAACGTCAAGACTGAAAATTAGAAGTAATTTTTACTTTGGAATTCAAATTTTTAGATAATTGACAAAAAATGTTTAACCAAAACTTTGATAAAACTAATTTTGAGGCGAAACTCTAATTTAAAGTTCATCAAATTTGTCTTTTTCCACCAAATATGACACCGAAGTTTCAAGTAGTTCATCAAGATATCATTCAAAGTGTATAATGCCACTACTTGCATAGAATTTTGAAAAAATCTTTGTAATTAAAGGAAACAAAAAACTAGTACACATTCATGAATTGTGGTGATGAAAGACCACTTCCTATTGTTCCTAAAAATCTGATTTTGATTAATATTCTGGAAAGTAAAAAGAGAATGAAATTCTTTTGATATATATAAGTGAAAGGAAACAAGTGAAGACATTCAGCTTCAAATATAATTTGTAGCCCCTAAAATTGTCAGAAACATAATATGTTTTCATCAATGATTTTGATCAACTGGATGATAGATACAGTTAAAGATGCAGCTACAGATAGAGAAGAAAATGAAAGTAGAGATGAAGATGGAGTGGAGGTGAGGATGGAGATGGAGATAAAGGTGGAGGTAGAGATAGATATGGATACGGGAATAGATATGAAGATGGAGATAAAGATAGAATAGAGATAGAGATAACTCGAAATTGATTAAAAATAACGTCAGGAGTGAAAATAAGCAGTAATTTTTACTTTACAACTCGAATATTTGGATAATTGGCAAGTTTGTTTGATAAAAACTTTAATAACCCCAATTTTGAGGCGAAACTCTAAGTTCCCTTTCTCCACCAAATATGACACAAAACAGAAAAATTAGAAATTATAAAAGAATTAGAACATGAGCTGTGTTAATGAAATAACTAGGACATGGAATATTAACGTAAAAACTGAAACCACTTCGAATTGTTGCCAGAAATCTGGTTCTGATCAATATTCCGGAAACCAAAAAGGTGGATGAAATTCTTTTGATTTCTATAAGTGAATGTTCAAAGGAAATAAGTGAAAAAATTCATTTAAATATAATTTAGAGCGTCAAAAATTACCAGAAACATGTAATAATATCATTAATGATTTTGATCAACTAGATGATAGATTCAGATACTGAGGTTGCTACAGATAGAGAAGAAAATGGAAGTGGAGATGAATATTGAAGGTGAGGTTGGAGATGGAGATGAAGATTGAGATGGAGATAGATATGAAGACTTAGATAATACAATGTCTTCATTGATGATTTTGATCAACTGGATGATAGATTCAGATACAGAGGTTGCTACAGATAGAGAAGAAAATCGATAAGGAGATGAAGATGGTGATGGAGGTGATGTTAGATACGAAGGTGGAGATGAAGATGAAGATGAAAATGATGATGAGATGAAGATAGATATGGAAATGAAGATACAGAAAAAAGAGATAGAGATAGAATGTAATAGAAGTGGAGGGGGAAATAGATATGGAGATAGAAATAGATATGGAGGTAGAAATGAGGACGGAAATGGAGATGGAGATAAAGATAAGGGCTATAGATTGAGATAGAGATGGCAAGGAGATGGGGATGGACATGAAGATATACATGGAAATGAAGATAGAGATAGTTATATATTCATATATCATTCATAAGGTTATTTATAATACCAAAAAATATTAAAAATACCAGGAAATTCGTAATTATTTTTAAGGAATTAATATTGACAAATTCCAATATTGTATTTTCTTATTGGAAAATAAACTTTCCGGTAAATTCATAAATTCTATTATCACCGTGGGGTTCTAACAAAGGTGCCCAATGTCGTTTAAATCGTTTTGCCAGCCGTCCGTTCGGTGGGTCAAAAAACCCGTCATTGAATTTTTTTCCCGTCGCATTTTTATCTCGGCCGAATCCCCATTTAGCACCTGATACGATCGGCGTTCGCAGTAAAACACCGCAGACACGTAAATGCGTAAAGTTTAATATACCCGGCGTTACACAAGCGAGGTGTTATCCTCGTTCTGAATGTTTCGCGGATTCGGACTTTGGCATTACCATCACGTCGCTCCCGCCGGGAGACACGAATACCTAATTACCGGCCGGCCGATTCGGTCGGTCGTCGACGGCGATGGCTTTTTGTAAATGAGAAAAAGTAAGAGGAACGGCCAGTCCTAAATGGCAGTGTGCGGCTTAAGACACCTATGGGTGTAGTTTGATGTACCGAAATGGGTTTGACACCGGCAAAACCTTGTTTGAGGGAATTAAATAATGGATTGGGCATGACGGTTTGGCTAGACCACACCGGAGTGTCACACTTCGTTTTTTTATATCCAGACTCACAAATTTGGGGGTTAAAAATAGTATTGAACATAATAATAATTCAAAGTTACAACTCAAATGAATGAATCTAAAAGTTGTCATTAATGCTCCAAAGCATAAAAAGAAAATATGGCAAGATATATTTAAGAATTCGTGTAATTGACAGTTGCAACTAGACCGAACAGCAAACTGACGATGGGAGATAAAGGGTCCATAACCGGACACAATCTAAATATGGCTTATCTGTGTGCGATGTGGTTTTTCCGTTGAACAGTTTTGTCACTTTTGATTTTTGTTGACCCAATTGCGGACGGCGCACATGTACGCGTTGGGCCAAGCCCATGGCTGGTCAATGCACGAATACTTTCAATACACCGGGTGATGTCATAGTCAGGGTAATTTAAAATGAACCAACCAACTCGATAGTTATATGACCAAAAACTAACAAGATTTAATTGGGACCATATTTTATATACATCTAAATCAACTTCTTTCTTTAAGACTCCTCAGGATAATACGTCTTCCATGGGGAGGTTATCCTCTTCAGCTCTTTCGATAGTCAAAGACAACATATTGACAGCACCTGCATGTTTTACTTTTTGTACATTTCTACCTTCTGTGACTCTGAAAAGCCCTTTCACATTTTTCCTTCCTTTACTTTCTAATCACTCCTTCTTCAATTAAATATATAGTAAACTCTCTTTCTTACAAAGTCCTCTAGCCTCTTTTGGCTTCACCTCCTGAACGATTTTGTAAATTTACAAAGAATATTAATGATGCAAAAATTTCTTTAAAACATGAAATATTATAAGGATCTTTTAAGTATAATTTATTAATGTCATCAATATCATTAATCGTTATAAGAAACCAGCTACCAGTTGCTAATTGTGAATTAATTTGCTATTCAATCCCAACTAATCAATTTCACACGTTTGTTTCTCAATTTGGTTTGTTTACATGTAAAGTAGGTGAATAATTGTTTTTAATTGTAAATATATGGTTGATATATTTAAATTAAATGACTAAAATCAGATTATATAGTGCGTTTAACTGATGATTAATAAGGCTGTAATTAAGTCGAGGATATAGAAAATTTGCATTAGTAAACAAGTGACATTATATTAATTAAAATTTGAAAAATTAAAACTGATTATAGCTTTTGGGCTAATTAGAGACTAACTTCAACTTTCACAGGTTTGAAAGTTTGTCGATGCATTTTCTCTGTATTTATTTGAAATATTAAGTGGATTATTATTATTTTCTGCGGATTGATTCTGTTGTGTTAGTGTTTTTTATTAAAAATATTCATTATAACTATAAAAAATATCTTTTTTTATTTTTAACATTCAATTTACTAAAAATTACAGTTTCATTAAAAAAAAGTTTTTTTCTATGGTGTTTTACTTTATTTGTTTATTTGAAAGATTTATAAAATTCAATGATAATCATTTTAGTAAAAATTGAGTATTTACTAAAAAGGAAAAATATATTAATTTAATTATTACAATTAAAGTATTATAAATAACTGCTTATGCATAATTTACACAGAATTATAAAATTTCAAGTTTGTTGTTTCATTTTCTTTATAATTATTTATAATATTAAAATAAACATAAATTCAGATGATAATTATAATTTTCTTCGTATTAAAAATATGCATTATTCATTTAAATTTTTAATATTCAGAAATTATTTCACTATTTTTAATATTTAGTATTTATTTAATAAAATTTATATTTTTGTTGCAAAAAATATAATTATTTTTTAAAAAGTTTTCTTTCTAAAGTAATTTATTAGAACTAAATATCATATTTAAAAATTATTTCAGGTGAATATTTTAATTAATATTTTGAAATTTTTTACTAAAATTTACAATTTTTGTTATAAAAAATTACATTTACCATTTAAAAACTTTTATTTCTAAGGTGTTTTATTATTTATTTATTGGATCTATAAAATTAAATGAACTATTTATTTATAAAATTAATTTTTATTAAATTCGGAATTTATTAAAAAGTTCAAGTCATTAATTTATAATAAATGAACGTTTTACGAATAATAATGCAGAATTCTGTACTATTTTGTACCAAGTTAAAATTTATCATTTCATTTTCTCTAATATTATTTAAAATATTATATACGAATTAAGGTGATTATAATAATTTTCTTCAAAATAAAAATTTATTGTTTCTTTTTTATTAAAAATATGTGTAATTCATTTAAATTTTTCATATTTAAATATTAGATTTAGATATTATAGATAAGTATTTTAATTAATATTTTAATTTTTTATTAATTAATTTTTACTATAAAAAATACATTTATTATTAAAAAAAATCATTTTTAAGGTGTTTTATTAATAATTTATTAGAACTATAAAATTCAAATAACCGTTTATTTAAAAAATTAATTTTTAATAAATAATATGTATATAAAGAATCACCTTAATTCAATTTATATAAATACAATTCTTATGAATAATTAATTATAAATAATTTACACAGAATTCTATACCATCAGTTTGTCGTTTCATTTTATTTTGTAATTTTAAATTTAAAATATTAAAATATTCTGTATGAATTAAGATGATTTTCTGTTAAAAAAAATACATTTATTATTAAAAAAATATTTTTAAGGAGTTTCATCATTTATTTATTAAATCTATACAATTGAATGAAGTTTATTTAGAAAATTATTTAATTTTAATTAAATAATGAATGTATAAAAAACTTCAAAACACCTTATGAATAATAGATTATAAATAATTTACACAGAATTCTATACCATTTTTTATCAAGCTAAAGTTTCATTTTCTCTGTAATTATTTAAGATATTAAAATAATATATACGAAATAAAATGATTATTATAATTTTCTTAGTATTAAAAGTTTATTGTTTACTTTTTATTAGAAATATACATATTTTATTTAAATTTTTCATATTTAAATATTATTTTGGGTATTTTAATTATTTTTATAAAATTTATAATTTTTGATGTAAATAAAAATTACATTTATTATTTAAAAAGTTTTCTTTTTAAGGTGTTTTTTTATTTATTTGTTAGAACTAAAATTGAATGAATTGTTTATTTAGAAAACTATTTTTTTAATACTCACTGTTTGGAAAATGACAAAATACATTAATTTTATTATTATAATGATAGATAATGTATAATTTACAAAAAATTATATATGCTATTAAATTAAAGTTTGATTAAGATTATTAGAATTGTGCATACACATATTTTTTTAAAATAAAAACAAAATTTCTTTTTAAAAAATCAAATTTATTATTATTGAATCATTTATTTATTAGAACTATAAAATTTAAAGAGCAGATTGTTGACAAAAATATTTTTACTAAATAACTAATAATTAAGAATTTTACATCATACTAAAAATGACAAAATACATTAATTTAATTATTATAATAAAAGTTTTATAATAATAGATTACGCATAATTTACGCAGAATTCTATTAACTTAAGTATATTTAATAAAATAAAATTATGTAATTAAAATAAAAAACACTTATCCAAAGAGTATGTAATAAAGTGCAATGAACATGTTTGTTTATCAATTTGTTTGTTTTTTATGCACATTGACATATGCGATAACAGTTTCTAATAATAAATATTAAATTAGTTATTTTTTTAAATATGGACAACGTTCAAAAAGCAAATTTTGATACGAACGACTTCAGTAAACAATAAAACAAGGCATCCCCGATTAAAAAGTGAAAATTAAGTTGTGCCAAAACGGCACGACTCTCGTTTGTCGCAAGTAAAGTAGACACTTGGATCGTTCGCATTCCCGCTAGACATTTCCGAGAACGGCGACGAGAGTGCAAAAGCAGTCGAATTTCCCTTTCGTCGGTGAACAACCGGGCCGCATTCCTCGCTAATTTGCGAGCGTCGCGTTCCGCCAAACCGAACGAACACGTCGATCGATTGGGGCGGCGGACCGGCGAAGCGCACCGGCGGGCGGACAGACTTCCCGCGAGGCGGACGACGGTACGACGTTTAATTTTGCACAGCAGCTAGTGTCATTCATCGTCAGCCGGCCCCGGTTTTGCGGCTGGTCCTTGACCGCATAATCCCGATAACCGTACCGACTTATTGTACGTGTTTTTCTTCGTCGACGTCGCTTTTTCTGTCACAACATCATTTTTTTCGAACAGCAGACGATATCACAGTTTTTTCGTAAATTTATTTATGCGTAAATATTTAGATTGCGATGTGAAAGATAATGTGTACTTATCGATGTTTCCGTACAAGTGTATACACATCGCAATATTTATATGTTTGTTGACTAATTGAGTTCATCCTGTCTTATCTAACTATAATTCCTTGAAAAATGGTCCATTGTGATATTTATAATATGTTATAAATTACAAGCATATTAATAATTAGTTATGAAATTATCAATTGTATAAGATGACAATTCTAACTTTAAAAATTATTCGTAAACATATTAAAAATTGATTCCTTCAACTTTTTTTAATAATTACAATTATAATTCGTTATGTTTATGACAAATTTAATTAAATAGGTAAAAATATATATTAATACTATTAAATTTTGATTGTCACATTTAAAAATTATTTCAGTTCATTATTTATAATATTTGTTTAATTAAAAATTAAAACATCTGTTTGTAAATCATCGTACTTATAAATTTTCCTTTTTAATTGTTTATTTATTAGAACTATAAAATGAAATATATATGAATTAATTTTCATTAAACTATGAACATTTACGAAAAAGGACAAAATACATTAATTTTATTATTATGATAAAGTCTTATAAATAATGAATTATGTATGCATAATTTAAGCAAAATTCTATAACGACTTCTTTTAAGTTAATGTTTATTGTTTCTCTTCTATATAATTATTTGAAATGCTAAATTTTATTACATTTAAAAATTGATTCAGTTCAGTATATTTATTATTTAATATTTTTTACTAAAATTTATAATACATGCTAAAAAAATCACATTTATTATTTTTTTTTTTTTTGAAAATTTATTATTTTTTAATTAAAGCATAAAGTATACATATAAATTTTATCATACTTAAAAATTCAGTTCAGTAAATTTATTATTTAATATTTTTTTACTAAAATTTATAATATCTGCTTAAAAAAATCACATTTATTATTATTTTTTCTTTTTAAAGGTGTGTATTATTATTTAAAAATTGTATTAATTATAATTTTTTTACTATAAATTAAAATATCTGATTAGAAAAATCATATTTATTACTTTTTCCTTTTTAATTGTTTACTTATTAGAACTATAAAATTCAAAAACAATTTTATTTAGAAAAATAATTTTCACTAAGCTATGAACATTTACGAAAAATAACAAAATACATTAATGTTGTTATAATATATTATAATTTAAGCAAAGTTCTATAACGTCTTTTATTAAGTTAATGTTTGTTGTTTCTTTTATTTTTTTCTTTTTTAAGATTTTTTATTGTTTATTTATTAAAATTATAAAATTCAATAAAATGCTTATTTGAAGTATTAATTTTCACCAAACAATGAACATTTACTAACAAGTATAAAGTAAATTAATTTTATTACTATTATATGATAACAGTCTTATAAATAATGAATCATGCATAATTCACCACAATTTTATGTCTTATATTGAGTTAAAATTTGGTGTTTTATATAAATATTATATACGAATTAAGAGGATTATTTTATTAATTTTTACATATCAAAAAATATTTTTATTTTTTAAATTAAAAATATGCATAAACAAATAAATTTTGTCATATTAAAAAAAAATATTTATTAATATATTCGTTTTTTTTTTAAATCACATTTATTATTCACACAGTTTTATTTTCTAAGGTATTTTATTATTTATATTAGAATTATAAAATTCAATAAACAGAATATTTAGATAAGTAATTTTCGCAAAATAATAATAATCATTTAGTAAAAAGAACAAATACTTTATTACCATTATATTTTATAAAACAAACATATAAATTTTGTTATATTTAAAAATTGCTTCAGTTCAGTATTCTTAATATCTTTAAAAATCTATAGAAGAGCAGATATTTGGTGAAGAATGTTTTAATTCTTGGAAATATAGTATTTATTTTTATTTCAAATGACAACCAGATTTGTCAGAATAAAATCAAGTTTTCCAAAAATATACTGAATAAATTGAGTATTAATTTGTAACATTAGATTTTTTGGCTTTTACTATTTTTTATATTCTAAAATTTGGGAAATTATTAGATTATTTAAAAAAAAAAACAGGGTAAAATATTTCTACATATCGAATAAAATATTTTAATTAACTTTCCATAAAATAATGTGGAACGTACAATAAATCCATGTATAGAATAAATATATATTTTTAAATACATTCATTTATTTTATAATAATTAATATATAATTATTTTTTAATATATCGTGGAAAATCAATTAGATTTATCATTGAAAAATAAATTCCTCTATCCAAATGACCTCTAATTCTAAAACATATTGATTTTAATGATTCTGTAGTGAGTGGTAGTTACTAATTAGTTTTTATTTGTAATTAATTAGGTATGAATTAAAAATAAAACAGTTATTTCTAATTTTTTCAAGGAGTTTCCAAAATAAATAAATAAATAAACAAATATAAATCTTAAATACATAACAAATAACAAAAAGATTTCTCTGTTGTCGACTTATTTAATGAAAGTCCCTACTAACTGTAATCGTATTGTACCATAAACCCTTCGACAAATTTTTAAATATGCACGAGGCCGTGACTTTTTAAGAGTCGCAGTACCACAAGTTAATAACACGTTCCTGTTTAATTATAATAATTTGCAATTTCAAGCAGCAGACTCACTTTCTGCTGAATGTCGGCACACCAAAAGTGAATCGAACGGGTACCAAAAATTGGAGCAGCCCATAAACAATACAACGTTACCTTTCCGTTAATTAATTCGATGCGACGAAAAGTGTTCCTTCAACTCCGTTTCGTCGCACCTATCGCTCAGAAAAATCGTAAAATTGTTTTCGAGCAATTAGTGTCACGAAGGGGGGACGGTAATTATCTGGTTGCAAATTAGGTGCGATGTTGCAAGTGTTGAAAATTTAGATAACCGACCTTCGCCAAAAATCGGCACAATGGCCGGAATCGTTTCGCAACCGAACGTCGGTGGTTTTGCAATCGGTACACTTTCAGATGAATCTGAACGTGAATACGATGCCCAACAAAAAATCAAGTTTATCGAAGTTAGTTTAGGTTTGTTTTAATTTGAAAGTAACTGATTTGTGGGCAGCTACATCAGTTTCATTGAGCCTTTATGTCTTCCAACGGATGGACCTCTTGAAAGATAATTGAGCTTCATTGACAACAAATTCATCTTTGACTTTCTCAATATTTCATTCATCCTCAGCCTCTAAAGAACCCTTCCTTCTACATTTTTAATAAATTACTCTTTAATACTTCTTTGGTCAGTTGCTTTTCAGATAATTTATTGGCCCAAGAGAAGTTAAGAAATATTAAAGCCCTTGTAGGTCTTCTGTGTTCCAATGAGGGAAGACCAAATCCTCTTATGAAATATGCAGCATTGGATCTAAACTAAAGGTGTACTTGAAAACTTGGTAAAAGTTTTGTAGTATGGATTCCAAAGTGAAGAACAAGTAGTTTTGATTACACAAAGGTGTAATAAAGTAATTTTAAGGTGGTATCAAGGTTGTTAAAGTCCAGACAATTTCTCAAAATGAATTCAAATATTTGGTAATATACTTGTGCTGAAAAAAGGATTATATATGGTGCAATTAAAAACAATAGTTTTGATTCTACGAGTGAAGGAGTAACTACTACACTTAGACACATTAATACTTAAATTAAATCTTTCACACAGAATCTCAATTTGCAATTATAAATCCTCACAATCAGAGACATAATTGACAAAACGAAAAATCTTGAAATCATCAGCAAACAATAGATTATTATAATTATTGAACCATGGTAATCATTATTAATAGAAGGAAAATAAGAGGATCAAGGTTGGAACCTTGTAGCACTCCAGAGTATATCAAGTAAATTTTCGACTTAACACTGTAACATATTATTCGAAAACATTAGATAAATAGTAGAATTATTAAATCCAAGTAAGTTTAATTTGAATTATATACTGGTCAGTCCTGTCAAATGTTTCAAGAAATCAATTTATGTGGTCGACTTGACACCTTTATCCATTTCTGTCTGGTTGGAAGACAGATAATATTTCATTTAGTTATACAGACATGTTAGAAATGTCATTTCAAATATTTTTGAGAGACTGATAGAATGGAAATTGATTTCTAGTTTTGGATACCTCTGAACTTCCTTAACTAACTCACAGACTCTCTTTCAGTTCCGTATAATTTAATGAATCAGTTATTCCTGTATTTTAAGGATAACCACAATAGACTTATTCCTATGTTTATATTGTTTGTTATGTTACATTTTTCAAATTCGGTTAAAAATAAATTTAAGAAAGTGGGCTGTGGATTTTTTTTTGCATTGTATCCATCTACCTACAGTCCGCATATTGGTCGCATCGCAACATGTGTTCGGTTGCCTTGAACACAAGCGAAATTGTACGTACCATTGACACAAAATCGAATTGCAAAAATGCCAACGTACACACCACACAACAACAATAAATTAGTAACTGATCGCTGATATATTCTGATATATTCGATGATAAAGAATGGCAACCGCATAAACTATTGCTGCGATTGCTTTTGCAATAACATACATATGTGGACAAAGTGGTTGTACAATTAATCTACAGGTTTGTTTACCTCTTTAATAAATCATTTGTTTGTGTTTGTTGAATTTTATTAGTTTTCTTGCTAAGGAATTTATTTCTAATGGATTATATGTAAAGGCAGTTCCTTAAACAGCAATTAATGTAGTAATGGTATACTTAAAACAATATTGGAAGCAATAAAATGCATCTAATTTAAATGAGGTACATTAAAAACATAATTATCTTGGAACAATACCTCCTAAATCTGCCAAGGCCGCAATATTCTTTCCATAAACGTAAAATCTGCCATATGTATATCATGTCCAATTCAACGACATTCGAATCACTTTCATAAACACTGCAAACGGCCATGACTTCTTAGAACAATATAAATAAATAACACAACCTTTACAATTTCCCAACACACTTCCAAAAAACGGTGACGTTGTTGTTGGAATTACGGTTAAATTTAGAGCTCCAACGCAAACCGCATGTTTATCATACACGGTAGCAACATCCTGTAAATCAAAACCGCAACAAGTTGGGGAAAAAATGACATGTCGACAGTGGATGCAGTTGCAAGGAAGTGCCCTATGGTCAGTACTTGCTCGCGTCAATCACCGGCATCCCACGTTCAGCATGTTCGCTTCCTCCTCAACGCACCCCAAGAACGGATAACGCTTGTAAGTGTCCGACGATTGACACTTACGTGATTTCTTAATTAATTTCTTCTCGGGATCTGCGTCCCAGTCACTCCTGGGCATGAGAAATTGTCGTGTTCTGGTGGCCTGACAACTTGTTGGAACGTTTGTTGTCATACATACTAATACTGATAAGAAGATTATTAAAGTTTTGAATAAAAAGTAATAAATAGTTCTAAAATGTCCAACGGTGACTCGTGAGGTTTGACCTGTTAGATTTGAGTAACGAAAAAGCACCTTTAAAAGTGCCTCTGGAGAACTTGCGCACAGAATATTCATTTATACTTATTATAAAACTGTTATTCCTTGTTTAAATATTAAGCTAAATTCTATTTTAAAGAATAAATACCTAAAAAATGTATTTTTTAATATTAAAGTTATGTCAACAAAATTATTTTCCCTGTCTCACCTGCTTCATCTAAGTATCCACCAATGAAAATACCCAACTTGACACCCATTAAAAAATAATATTAAATACAATGAAAATTACACAAAATTTGAGGTTATCTTTAGATATTAATATAACATACTCGTACACATATTAAGCATGCCTGACAGAAGTATCAAAAACTTACTTGATGTAGGCCGGGGACTTACGAGACGATTCTGGAACAATTTGAAAACAATATTAAATTAAACTCGAACACAAAACATATTTCACAATTCTCAAATTAGTCCAAGAAAACTAGAAACCAATTAATTTTTAACTGCGCATGCGCCAAATAGTCTTAAAATTCTTCTATCAGTAAAAACAAATAACTTTTTCGGGTGCTGACTTTAACACAGGATTATTTAGGAATTAATTCCCCTTTAGTACTAAACAACACTTACTTATCAGATCGACTCCAGTAAGTAAAATAAAAATTGTAGATTTTTAACCACATATTCATATTGTTGGCTGTGAATTTGTAATGACGACAATTAAAAATATAAAAAATTATATTGAATTTATTAATATAATATTTATCTAATTGATGTGCATAAATAAAATTTTAACGTACCCTTTACTAAGATATTTCAAATTAAATGCAAACAAATGAAATAGGTCAAACGCGTAAGTAACGTTTCCAGGAATCACAAGAACCGGTATGTGTTGCATTTTTATCGATCGACGGTTGCGAAGTGCATTTTTGACAGATTTTGTAATGAGAATAACACGCATCCGTTCTTTTGCTCGTTTTGTGGATAATTTTCGCTAATATTTTTATTATATTATCTTTGTGAAAGTGACGTGTCGTGTTCTACTATTCCTCTGATTGTTTTGTGTGGTTTCGACGCAGGATTTTACGGAAATTTGAAGAAACTACTGGTATGTTACATTGAGATTGTTTGTTAGGTTAGTTTAGGAATTAATTACGTTTTGAGATACATTGATGTTTTTACTATTGTACTAAATAATACTTACATTTTTATAATTCCAATAAATTAAGTAAAAACTATTAATTTGCTACCACATATTATTGTAGCAGGCTATGAATATGTCATGACGGCAACTGAAAAAAGAAAAAAAATATTAGTTTAATTATAAATATATAAACAAAAATTTATATCTTAAATGAAATTTTAATTTCTAAAATTTAATTTTTATTATGGTTTAAATTAAATGCGAATATATTACATAGGACAAGCGTGTTTATATCATATTCATGAATTACAGGAACTGATAAATTCTGCATTTTTGTTGGCAACAATTGCTATATGCATTTTTGACAAATTTTGGTTCGAATAAGACGCGTCCGCTGTTTTTACACGGTTTTTCATCACTTTCACTTTATATTTATTGGATTAATATTTTAAACATGTATTGAGAACTGTGATTTTGTGTGATTTTGATGCAGAACATTATTGAAACTGTTTATTAGGTGAGTTATTTTGTTTTGAAACTCATTATACTGTAGTTGGCTGTGAATTTGTTATGGCGGCAATTTAATATTCAACAAATTAATGTAAGTAAATTTAATTTTACAATTATAAATATGCCTCTTACTTTTATAGTTTCAATTAAATGGGGATATTTTAAATAGCTCAAACGTGTATGTGTTAGTTCTAGGAATCTCAAGAACTGGCAAATTCTACATTTCTGTTGGCGACAGCGAAATGCATTTTTGACAGATTTTGATTCGAATAAGACGCGTCCTCTATTTTTATTACATGGAAATGTGTCGTGTATTGTGATCTCAATACAGGATTTTGCGGAAATTCGGGTATGTCTTATTAATACTGTTTATTAGGTTGGTTTAGAAATTAATTTCGTTATGAATTGGCTATGAGACTGTCACGGGGCAACTTAAAAAAGAAAAAAATTATCATTTCAAGGAATCTCAAGAACCGATAAATTTGCATTTCTGTTGGGGACAGTGCTAAATATATTTTTGTTAGATTTTGATTCGAATAAGAGTGCTGTTGTTACTCGATTTTTAATACTTATTGGATCAATTTTGCAAATGTATTGTGTATTGCGATTTTGTGTGATCTCGACGCAGGATTTTAGGGAGAATCTTCTGGTATGTTTAATTTAAACTGTTTCATAGGTTAGTCAGGATTTTTTTGTCTAGAAACACAAATGAATAAAAATAATATTTAATTTAATAAAAAAATATGCAAACAAATGTCATTACTTTAATTTTATTAGTTGCTAGAATATAGTATAATTAGGAAAACCCACACAGCATGAAAACTACAAAAAAATAATTAACAAGAACGTTGGCAAATATTACCAAAGGGTCCCACAAAGAATAACAGCATTTAAAAGAGTAAAGCCATAAAGAGAAAATGAATAGCCAATTTTTCTAAATGAGCAATAAGCTAAATTAAACGATATGTTCCAAAAAACCTTTCGATTTACATGTTAGGAACTTCGATACACGAGCACCAGCACTAGCATCTTCCATAATAAATTGCAAAACCGCATATAAACAACGATTTGTTGCCGTCCGTGGTGTGCGGAGCGGAGTTGGAACGGGCCCGAATAGGTGTTGCATTGCCACACATTCGATCCGTGTAAATTGTCGCAATAAAATATTGTAAATAAGAGTGTCGGGCATTTATTTCATTTAATAAGTTATCCTTGGCCACGGTGATCGCTAGACTGTGTAATTCCAGCCCCGCAGATATAGAGAGTAGTTTCGTAATGACCCAAATGGCGGGACTGCAGAAATCACACGAGCACATTTTGCTGCGCACAATGGGCAAACAACTGTGTTGATGGTTGTTAATTGTTGAGGAATTGTGATAATTCGAAATGGTTTCGCTCTGTTGTTTCTAAATGGTTTTGGAGTGTTTATGTATTTTCATTTGAATTGTGTTAAATAAACAGAACAGATAAATTAGATAAACAAACTGTTTTCGACATGTTTTATTTTGTTGTTTTACGTTGTTATAAGCATTTAAACAGTTAAAACAAAAATTTATTAAGTTTTTGTAATAAACATTTATAAAATATGGTCTTATAATATATAGAATATTGCTTCTTTTAACTTGTAACAGTTTGAAAATAAATTATTGTTTCTGAAATATTTATTCATCAGAAATAAATAAATATCATTGGATTGATTGATTGATTATTTTCCTCACTCTTATCTTCAATTAAAATTATTCAACTAAAAAATGAATAATTTGTAGAATATTCTTTTGAAAATATAATTTTATATAGAATTGTTTCTCTTAACATGTAAGAGTTTAAAAATAAATTATTTTTTTTTTTAAATATTTTTTCATCAAGAAGAAATAAATATTATTGGATACTTTTTGGCTATTTTTCAGTGTCTAAACTTCAGTTAAACTTGTTGAAATAAAAAATGATGTTTAATTTGTGGAAGATTCTTTTAAAAATACAATTTTACAATGTTCTTTCAATTTTCCAGAATTTGTAAATAAATTACTCTTTCTAACATATCTTTTCATCAGATAAAAATGATTATTACTGGACTTTTTTTGGCTATTTTCTTCACTCTAGTCTTCATTTAACATTATTGAAATAAAAATGATGATTAATTTGTGGAATATACATTTAAAAATACAATTTTATATAGAATGTTCTTTCTTTTCAATTTTCAAGTGTAAATAAATTATTCTTTCTAAAATATCTTTTCATCATGACACTTTTGTCCAATGATAATCATTTTCATAATAATTTCATAATTTCTTCACTTTAGACTTCAAATAAAATTATTAAAATAAAAAATGATGAATAATTTGTGTGAAACTTTTTTGAAAATATAATTTTATATAAAATGTTGTTTCTTCTCACTTGTAAGAGTTTGAAAATCAATTATTCTTTCTAAAATATTTTTTCATCAGGAAAAAATAAATATTATTGGACAGTTTTTGGCTATTTTTTAGTGTCTAAACTTACTAAAATAAAAAATAATGAATAATTTGTGTGAAATTCTTTTCAAAATTCAATTTTACATAAAATGTTCTTTTTTTTTCAAGTTTCAAGAGTTTGTAAATAAATTATTTTCTCTAAATTATCTTTTCATCAGGAAAAAATGATTACCACTGGACACTTTTTGGCAATTTTCCTCATTCTGGTCTTTAATTAAAATAATTGAAATAAAAAAAATATGATTAATTTGTGGAATTTTCATTTAAAAATACAATTTTATGTAGAATGTTCTTACATTTCATTTTCAAGAGTTTGTAAATAAATTATTCTTTCTAAATTATCTTTTCATCAGGAAAAAAATGATTATCATTGGACACTTTTGGCAAATTTCTTTACTCTGATCTTAAATTAAATTTATTGAAATAAAAAATGATGAAGAATTTGTGTGAGATTCTTTTGAAAATATAATTTTATTTTGAATTTTATATAATATATATATAATAATGTCAAACAATTGCATAGATCATCAAATGCGATTAGAAAACACCTTTCAACCATTTACTTCAATTTAAAAAATGTTCCAAACAAAATAATCATTAATAACTTTCATCAAAAGAAGACTTTTTACCGTTACAGAATTGTGCAACGGAAGACATTTCCAGGGGTCCAATTCCGCGAGTCCTCCACCCATTCGTTCTGACATTTTGCGGCGTTCATTAAAAAATTCTAATAGCATCGGTGTCCAAGTAACATTTAAGCATTTCCTTATACATCATGCGGCTGAAGTAAGACGATATCGCAACGACATCCACTAATTAATTCCACATGCAATACGTGAAATATGTCTATATAAAGGCCGAGAAGATGTCGGCACGACCGACCGAAACAATCTAAGCATTTAAGTCGGAATTGTGTCACAAAATGGAGACGGCATTTAAGAATCGCAAGGGTAAACTGAAATGTTTGAGCGTCAGTTCCCATAAGCGCACCTAAGGAAATTAACACCAATTGCGAAGGCCTTCGACATGCGTCCACTTTTTATGCCGCGCTTAATAACTGCAGATATAATGGTTTTTCGAGTACGTTCGCTTGTGTAACCGTTTCAGCTGAAAACAAATTATCTGATTAACGGCCATTGTTTTATTAAGATTAATTGATCAATTGTACAGGTTCATTTTAGCAACAACTATCTGCGCCGGATTAAGGTTTACCGATACGTAATTTTGTAGGTCAATCATATTTGTATTGTGTGTCGGTTTTGAAAAATGTCTTGCGGTAAAAGTGTCTTTCCTCCGGACTTGTCGTATGCTCTTGACCTTACTCCACTTTATCGGCTTCAAGCTGATTATATAATTACCGAAATGAAAACAACAAGACACCAAGTCTAACGATGTTAAAATTAACATTTTTTATTATTCATTACAACATCTTATAAAATTATATGCAAAATTTATACAGAGTTTATCAAGGAAATGAAATATGTCTACAGCTGAAATAAACGATTTCATTGACGGAAAAAAGTTTGGCTCTGATGAGGTCATTGCTGAAATAATAATTTATTTTGAAGAGTTAGAGCAATTATATTTTTTAGATAAATTAGAAAAGATATAAAAACTTTGGATTAAGTGATTCCAACTGAAAGTTTAATATCTCGACTGAAATAAAATTGGCTCTAATGGTTTGGTCATAGCTGAAACAAATACAACTAATCTGGACTAAGTGCATCCAACTGAAAGGTTAATATGTTGACTGAAAAAATTGACTCTAATGGTGAGGTCAAACATTTATTTTAAAGGTTTAGAGCAATCGTATTTTTTAAACAATATAAAAAAGATATAAAAATTTTGGATTAGGTGTAACCAACTGAAAGGTCAATATGTGGACAGAAAAAAATTTGGTTGTAATGGTGAGGTTTCTAGCTGAAACAAATACTTATTTAGAAGGGTTAGAGTAATCGTATTTTTTAGACAAAATATAACAGACAGAAAAACTTTGGATTAAGTATACCCAGCTGAAAGTGTAATATGTCGACTGGAAAAAAAATTGGTTTTGATGGTATCATCATTGCTGAAACAAATACTTATTTTGAAGGATTAGAGCAATTGTATTTTTTATATAAAATATATAAGATACAAAAACTTTGAATCAAGTGTATCCAATAAAAGGTTAATATGTCAAAATTGGCTCTATTGGTGAGGTCATTACTGAAACAAATACTTATTTTAAAGGGTTAGAGTAATCATATTTTTTGAACAAAATAAAAAAGTCAGGAACATTTTGGATTAACATTTCAAAATTCATCATGGTATTTTATAATTTACAAACCTTTTTTGTGTAAAAATGTGTGTTTTTTTTAAGTACTTCTTGTATGTTAATCTATGTTAAAATGTTAATGTGATTAAGTGTATCCAACTGAAAGTTTAATATGTCGACTGAAAAAAATTGGTTCTAATGGTGAGGTCATTGCTGAAACAAATACTTATTTTAAACGATTAGAGCAATTGTACTTTTTAAACAAAATAAAAAAGAAAAATTTTGGATTAAGTGTATACAAATGAAAGTTTAATATGTTTACTGAAAAAAATTTGGTTGTAATGCTGAGGTCCTACCTGAAACAAACTTATTTAGAAGGGTTAGAGTAATCGTACAAAATACAACAGATAGAAAAACTTTGGATTAAATATACCCAACTGAAAATTTAATATACTGACTGAAAAAAAAATGGTTTTGATGGTATGATCATTGCTGCAACAAATACTTATTTTGAAGGATTAGAGTTATTTGAATTTTTGAAAATATATAAGATACAAAAAATTTGAAATAAGTGTAATTAAACGTTATTATGTCTAAATTGGCTCTATTGGTGAGGTCATTGCTGAAACAAATACTTATTTTATGGGGTTAGAGTAATCATATTTTTTGAACAATATAAAACAGACAGAAACATTCTGGATTAAGTGTATCCAACTGAAAGTTTAATATGTCGACTGAAAAAAATTGGCTCTAATGGTGAGATCCTTGGTGAAACAAATACTTATTTAGAAGGGTTAGAGTAATCGTATTTTTTATACAAAATATATTAGAAACAAAATCTTTGAAATAAGTGTAATTAAATGTTAATATGTCGAAATTGGCTCTATTGGTGAGGTCATTGCTGAAACAAATACTTATTTTATGGGGTTAGAGTAATCATATTTTTTGAACAATATAAAACAGACAGAAACATTCTGGATTATGTGTATCCAACTGAAAGTTTAATATGTCGACTGAAAAAAATTGGCTCTAATGGTGAGATCCTTGGTGAAACAAATACTTATTTAGAATGGTTAGAGTAATCGTATTTTTTATACAAAATATATAAGATACAAAAAATCTGAAATAAGTGTAATTAAACGTTAATATGTCGAAATTGGCTCTATTGGTGAGGTCATTGCTGAAACAAATACTTATTTTAAAGGATTAGTGTAATATAAACAAAATAAAAAAAAACAAAAAAATTTTGTATTAAGTATATACAGCTGAAAGTTTAATATGTCGACTGGAAAAAAATTGGCTCTAATGGTGAGGTCGTAGCTAAAACAAATACTTCTTTAGAAGTTTTTCGTCTGGGCAATGTACTTAACATACAGCCCTCGTAATATAGTTAAATAATATTTCACTGAGCTTACTTTCTACTAATATTGATATTGAATTTATTTCTTACTTCAGGCACTTTGAAACACCTTTGATAAAAAGTTCATTAATTTAATAATTAAATCCAACAACTCCGTATATTATCCTCAAATCGTGCCCCCAATACAGCATCGAATCATTAAATATGTAATAAATCAAACTCGCAGCGAACCGGCGTTTGTTATTAAACAAATCGGTTTATCACACAGACAGAATATGTATGCCATGTTTCCATACGTAATTGATGTAATCGAAATGGGCCCCGGTGCTCCGCTTATTACATCATTCATTATTTGCGGATTTTGACTGTGGACTGCTTTCACTTTGACCCACCGGTTTACCCAACCGACTCTTGTGATCGAAGCCACTGGTTACTGAACCCGTGATTCATGTATTTATTTACGAATTCCGAAATGTGTTTGCTGGATTTGCCTGTAATTTCGTCGGGCTTATCATTCAATTTTGTTCATTGTTATATACGATTTATACGGGAGCATTTACAGGATTCTAAACCGCAATGGTGAATAATTTTCCACAGTGAACACGAATGATTTATAAATAAATTTATAATTCCCATTAATTAACAGTTTATACATTTTAAAATGTTTGTGAGTGAAACAATAATAATGATAACAAATTATTTTTGATTTTGAATAGATTATTATATTATATATGTTGACACAACAAAAGTAGGAAGTGTTTTTCAAACTCGGTATCTCTAAATAAGGTATAAGTAAAACAACAATAACAACTTAATCAACTACGCTGTAAATTGTAAAGATTTATTATTTATTTATTTTTCGCATCCATTTCATTAAATTAAGTTTCAAAGATTAATTATTATTAATGTTAGTTGTAATGAATGTTTGAATGTATTAAAGAAATGTTTTCAATATTTTGTAACTGAAAAAATAAAATTGTTAAAATTTCTACACTATATTTTACATTTAGCATATTACTTTTTTATATTTATTTAAACAAAGTATACTCAAATTATATTTATATTATATTATATTGTTTTAAATAATTTCTAATAAAAAAAACTAAAAATCTCAAAATTCATCATGGTATTTTACAATTAACAAACCATTTTTGTGTAAAAATGTGTTTTTTAAGTACTTCTTGAATGTTAATATATGTTAAAATGTTAATTTTACTAATGTAGATAAGCAAGAGTAACAGCAAATATTGCTTCATAAATCTAATAAATTAAATTCAACAACCATAATACATGATAAATTGTAAATATTCATTGTAAAAAATACATATTTAAAAGTTCTTTAATTAATTATTATTAATTACACACACACACTATATGTGTGTGTGTGTGTGTAATTTATTTATATTTATAACTTTTTCAGTTCTTCAGTCTTTCAATGCAGTTATGAATAACTATTACCTCATTCATTTATAATATTTACAATCCTGTGGCATATTTGCGGTCAGTCATTTCTAAAATCAGTAAAGGAAATGCGTCTTTCAGGAAAATTTCATCAAAGTATTCCAAGAAGTTTGTTATCAAATATCATTTTAATTTGCCACATCCTGTAATATAACGTGCAAGATTTTGGAAGTCACAAAAGAGAAACTACTTATTACGGATAAACAATTTTATACAGGACCTTGACCAGTCAATTCATATTATTCGTCGATTATCTTTAAAGTGTGTTGCATGTGCAATACCTGCGTCAGTGAAATATATCCACGGGGTCCTAGACATTCTCTGCGAGTTGTAAAATGTGACACGCGTATATCCGGTAAAAGTGGAACGCGCTGTAACTTTAGGTTGGGTAGATAGTTTGCGGCTTTAAGACTGGTTTAAGAATCATCGAAACCTATGTGAAATAAATAATAATTTTATGGTTAGATTTGGGAATTTTGTAACGAATTTTTACGTTATGTGGTTATTATACTCAGGCATAAAATATGCATTCAGTATATAATACATTATTCGGTATGTAAATTAAGTGAACAGCATTTTTTACAACCCTCATTGAATATTTTAAACTTATTTTATTAATAATTAATAAATTGATTTATATACAGGGTGATACAATCAATTTATTCATTAGAAGTTTTTGAAGAACTGGAAAATATGTTGATTGAAAGTTTTTGTAACAATTATAATTTGACTTGAAGTGCACATCAATTTATTGTTGTTTTAAGATACACACAATTAAACGTAAATAATGAACACCCTGTACAAAATTTGGCAGTTCTAATAATAGTTTCTTTTAGTTACGTGTACGCCAAAAATGAACTTTCTAGCATCAAAATTGGTAGCTTTACAACTTTTTGAAAAAAAAAAAAAATAAATAAATAACCCAAGAAGAATTTAAAAATCTAAAACTGTATAGGGTATTCCATTAAACTGAAAATGTTCAAAATAAATTGGAAAAGTAATTCATGTCAAGTTATAATTGGGATAAAATTTTTAAATTAATATTATACCTTCTTCCATTCTCCGTATACTTTTAATGAATAGTTAAGTGAATCACCCTGTATATATTTTATACAAACATCGACATAACCAACAGAAATGTTCAGAAACATTAACTACACTACATTTTTAAAAATTCTCATAAAAATTTGATTTGAATTTATTAATTGTAACTTAAATATTCAGTATGATAAAAGTTGATTTGTAATTTATAGTTATGATATAATTGAGTGCAGTGTTTGTAATATCGGAAGGATTTATCTGCATAATTCGACATCAAGGTGTTATTACATGCCACAATGTAATTCAGGTGCATTAACATTGATATATCAAACAAGAATTAATATTCATAAACATTAAATTAATTATTTTTTAAACAAATCATTGAAATACATATATTAAATTAATACATTTTAGTAGATTTAAGTCTGGCAATGTAGATGAAGTGAATGTTTTACCTTAATATTCTTTGATTTTATAAATGATTTCATAATATTCTCCTTTAATATGAGTAAAAGCTCCAAATTTCTGCCAAATAAAAATGTGCGGAAGATTCCTAAATTCACAGATGCGAAGTTACTGAAGCGTATTTAACAAATAGTTTAATTTGTTAACACAATAAATCAACGTGTTCGACATTGGCCTAATAACTTAAGTGCTTCTGTTTATGTATACTTGTGGCATAGTTCCGACATAAATAGGTATCATGTAAAAGTAAAAAATAACAAGATAATGAATAAATTTATGTTATTGCATTTTAGTACAAACACTGTTTATACTAATTATCTAACCCATCATAATAAATAACCGACAAGCAAATGACTCAAGTTTATTTATTAATAAATTGTTTCAAGCACAAACTCCTGAATTATCCGAATCGATTTGTATTTTTTTGGAATGTATCCTCAGAACAGGTGTGTGGAAGTATGCCGTCTGTTCAAGACGCCGCCATTTGAAACGGCGATGGAAAGGAAAGGTTCCCATTACGAGATTATCACTGTGAAATAGTTAAGTTCCACTTGCGCCTGTAGGTATGCGAAATATCCTAATGGGCCTTTAGCATCCCCAAAATCGACACCTGTGCTCAAGTCGAAATTGCCACTTTATGGAGCGTTCTGAAAACAAAACGGACCATTAAGGGGCAATTAAGTGCGTGCGTAATTATGTGAAAGATGTCACCTTTAAGGAGGGCGTTCGTATGTTTGTTGTTTCGTTCTTAGCAGGTTGATGTATTGGGTGTGCAGGAAGTTGTGAGAAAAAATGTTGGAAATATTTAAATGTGGATTACTAAACGTGTAAAAATGTTTGTGGGTCTCTCGTTTAGATAAATTTATGTGCTTTTTCCGACAGTTCACTTTTTGTGATGAATACTAGGGGTGGAAACTTGTTTCATGAAAAAATATTTGCTTTTTCGCATTATAATCGTATTCATTTATTTTCAGGTAAGTCTGTAAATCCCTACTCAGTACCCAGAGGAGAAGTACGCTGCAAAAAGGTAACAGTTTATTTTGTTTCAACATTATGCAAAAAAAGTTTAACGTTTGTTACATTAATTGATATTGGGCTAACGAAATTTTTCCTTTCATTAAAATTCCTGTGGAGTTTTGTAAAATCCTGAACTTTTCTCATTTCAAAGTTGTATACACCCGCTTTCAGCTTTCAGCCCCCATTTTGTAAAAAGGCTGATACAACTCAATAGCTCTCTAAGGGAGATCAAAGTGACTTTTTAATTATGTCGTTTCCTTTAAGGAATTCAATTTCAGACGAAATAATATGAATAATTTGTGATACATTTCATTATCGCTTGTTTCGCCAAATTACTTTCAATTTGACGTGTTAGTGACGATGTTTGATAAGGAACCAAATTAATATATTTAAATGTTTAATTTACATTCTTTCAATTTTTAAATTTTCACTATAAAAAGTCTAAAAAACGTCTTTCATTATTTTCTCACAATTACCAAACTGTGCTGTAATATTGTAAATGAGTTTCCTCCTTTGTTCACGTCCAGAATTTTAAATAAGTTCCCAAGACATATACAGGATGATTCTTTAGAAGTTTAGAGAGAATGGAAAAAAGTATGTATTTTGAACAAAATTTGCCTTTATATTTTTAGATTTCTAAATTCTACATGTAATTACAAATAAAATGGCTTTATCATGTCCTATACCTAAATATATTTTTTTCAAAAATTTTGACATATTAATAATCTAACTAAAGTGTCTGTAAAGACCAATTTTTATTCTGGAAATTCATTTGGTGTACCAAGAATCATACTATAAGGACCATTTTTTCCAAATTTTATACGGGGTGTTTGTTATATGTGTTAAAATATCAATAACTTATTTTCTTCTGTGGAATACTATGTATGTTTTATCATAATAAAATTATATTCAAAATAAAGTTAAGTTATAATTACTATAAAAATTTCTGTTCTCCATAAAATTATAAAAAAAGAATTATATGAATCACCCTATACATGTTACTATATAAATTTATTTTAAAGTGTACAAATTATATTTACTTCTCAGCAAATAACCTTGATGTAGCTGTCAAATCGTATGTATGCGTTATAAATGTAATAGTGAGGATTTATCTTCTCGTTTCCTCAGGTTGCTCCGAATATAAGATTCGATTAGTTCGATTGGTGATTGCGTGGCGCAGCCCTGTCTAATACCGTCAGCTTCCTGTTCCCCTTGAGACCCTCCATTAATGATGAGCCGAGAAATCGGCACGTCAGAAACGTGAAGTGTTTTGAGTGAACCAGGTCCGGCGTATCGGATTTCAAAGAGGCGGGGCTCTTTAATATTTTAGCATCTCGGACGTAGCGCCAGCGTGTGAACTGAAATTTACAATATATCAAACGGGCATTCCTTAAATTATTAAGCGGACGGTGCCTGGCTATCGTGTCCAATAATTGGGTGTCTTTTTGTGTTAAATTGGCTGAGAGACGGGGACTGGAGTGGATTTTTAAAACGAATAAAAAATCTGATTTATGATTTCAGGAAATTTCGTATACGAAATAACGTGGAAGTTTAATAATTACATGGTTTGAAGGCCGCTAAATTTATAAATGTATCTATTAAATAATGCGTTCATACAACAATTTTAATTACGCCCTGGGAAGTCGAACGGAACGAGACAAATTCAAGGAGCAATTAAGTCGGTTGTTGTTGGTAATTTTATTGGGATATTTCAGCGACTTGTTAATATTTTATGACTGGTTGATTTTTTAACACATTATTGTTGGAAATTATTTTAATGGGTTGTTATTCATTAACTCGGTGTTTATTGATCATAAATCTTGTTGTAAATGCACTTCAGAATTTGTATTGGAACAAAATGTCAAATTTCTATTACCAACTTTCAAGAACACCCGAAGAAAAATGTTAAAAGTGCACATTTGGAATGCACAACCACACGTCAAATTCAGGGCAACTACGTGAATTCTCCCCGTGGCAACCGGATAATCAAAAATTCACGCCGTTCCCGAACGTTCGCTCGTAACGGTGCGTCAATCAATAACGCCCAAGCCCGAAAGCCCAAATTGAAATTTTCGCCCCATCCATCCTGCTAATCTCGTCTCGTCAATCATCCGAATTATTCAGCGTGGCGGCGGAGATTTTCGGTACGGTGTCGGGTCGTCGCGGCCATCCTGACCTTCCCGGACCTAGCACCGGGTTGCGAGCCGGTTGCCCTGGATACGGCGGCGGCGGTGGAGCTCATCAAGGTCCCGGGGACGGCGCTGGAACGGTGTCACTTCCCAGCGCCGAGGTCTGTGTCAAAAGGTCAAAAACTGGGGCCCCGAGAACGGTGGCGCACTTAAAGAGCGGGGCCACTCGATGGTAGGTCGATGTGTTTTACCTAGCTGATCCGGATGTTTGATGGATGGTCCTTCCCTTTCGTGCCCCATCTTTTTTTGATGGGCGGAATGTGTTGGAAAAAGTTATGGGGTCATTTTTCCTTTAGAGTCCTTCAAATAAATATATTGGCAGTTTAAGCGTATTAATATATTTTAGTAGGATCGTAAATTTTTTCAATATGGTTATCAAATATGTTATATACCAAATATCCCTTTATAGAATTGTGTTAGCTTAACAAAGATACAACAAAAGTTGAGTGAGAAAAATGCCAATAATGATTCTAAATATATAAATACAGAGTGATTCATCGAACAACTATTCTTGTGGTTATTAAGTTTAATATAATATAATTTAATAGATTTAATTTTTTAATTTAATTACTTATTTTTTATTTCGTAAGTTTAATATTTTATATTTTATGAATTTAAATTGAAAAAAATATATATATTTTTTTAATTTCAATAACTTTTTAAACTTAATATTTTAAATTTTATACATTTAAATGTACAGTTTTATTTATTTATTTTTTTAATTTATTTGTCTAATTATTAAGTTTTTAAACTCTCCAAATGTTTTTATTTTTTAAGCTCAATATGTTAAATTTAATAAATTTTACTTAATAATTTTATTTTTTTTTAGATTAGTATAAATTTAATTTTTAAATCTAAATTGACAGTATTATTATTTTTTTAATTTCAATGGTAATTTTTAATTTGTTAAACATAATATTTTAAATTTTTTCATTTAAATCAACAATTTTAATATTTATTTTTAATATATATTTTTTTAAAGTTAAATCATTGATTTTAAATGTTTAAACTTATATTTTTAATTTTATAAATTTAAATTTATGATTTTTATTTTTTTAAATATGATTGTTTTTTTTTTAATCTTTTATTTTAATATTTTGTATATTTTAATATTATTATATAATAAATTAAATTATAATGTTTAACAATTAAATTGTTTTTTTTTTAATATTGAATATTTTAAGAAATGTTATTAAAAATAAAATGTTATTAAAAATAAAATTGTTTCGTAAATGACATAAGAATATTATAAATATGACATATGAATTTCATAAATCTTATAAATTGAATTGAAATTTTGAATATTCTGTAATATAACAAAAATGGACGGATAAAAATGGAGGTCCATTGACAGTAACAATGGATCGAAAATACATAAATTACAAATAAGGCTGAATCGCCTTGTACATGTTTTTTTCTTTTAAAACAGTATAAAATCTTAAAATAGAACTTTGAAATCGATTTTAAATAAATTTTAACACAATAAAAATTAATTCCACCCAAAACTTCATTTTATTCCAGTTGATTGTAAAAAAATGAATAAAACTACAAAGTAATTACGTTGATAACTACAAATTGAAACCACCTGAAAGCTTTTAGAATTATTCTGCAATAACAGTAACTATCCTTTTATTACTTTTCAGGAGCAGTAAATTCATTATGTGTTTGTTCCAAAAAAAAAAAACGTAATAACCGGTACATTTATTTTGTCATTAACACACCTTTCGAAAGAGTCGTCCGGCGAGGATGAAAGTCACGTACGCGTAGCCATCTTTTTGGAAGGCAATCCACGAACGTAACAGCGTAATTAACAAATGTGTGAATTAGGAAATTACGTTGCGTTTGGGTTTCTTTCACAAGATTAATCCAATTTCAATTAAACGAACGTATTTCAAAAAACCCTTTCGGCCTTTTTTTTTAAATTAATGGATTACTTAAAAAGTAAATTTATCAATTTATTTAAATGCTTTCCTCTAGAATAATTAACAGATTATACTACAAAGTATCGAAATTAGTCGGACTGTTTTTAATTAAAAAAAGTTTTTAGATGCTACGTTAATTTAACGCACGGTCATTAACGCGTTCAATAGATTTAATTAAAATACTTTTATTTTCGTTGTTTCCACTCGGCTGGAGCCGTTTTCAAATATGTAGATTAAAATTGATGAAAAATTAATTTCATATATCTTATTAGAATAATTTTGCATATTTTATTATTTGTATTCGTTTTAGAGTTCAAAATGTGCGACTTATTTCAATAACTGACTAATCGATGATTGATTCCAACCAATTCAGTTACCTGATCAGTTGTTAGTTCACAACTTAATTATTCAAGTTATTTTAAAAAACGACTAATAGCACAAGTTCTCTACTACCGACTATTTGAATAACTGACTGATCAATATGATTAAGTTACTTAGTTCGGTTACGACATATTTCAATTGTTAATCGAATAGTTGAATTTTCAAACGAATGATTTCCAACAAATATATGGTTAGTTGTTAGTTGATAATTGTATCATATAATCCAGTTATTTGGGTTTTTAAAAACCGACTAATAGATTATTTGTTAGTCAACTAGTCAATCACTAGTAATGATTTATTAGTCGACTGAAAACAAATTAGTTACTTGATACTGATCAATATGACTAATTCCAATCGTTTATTAAGTAGTCGGGTTCTAATATGGACCAACAGGTTTTCATATGAGTGATTTTTGGCAATTATATGATTAGTCGCTAATCGTTAGTTGTATCACTTATCTCAATTACTCAGAATTTTAAAAACAGACTAGTTATATTATTTTTAGTCAACTAATCCCATCACTATTAATGATTGATTTGAATAACTGATCGATTAGTCAACTAAAATCAATTGAATTATTTGGTACTGATCAATATGACTAATGTTTATTTAAGTTACTTCTCATAAGATTGATTTTAATCGTTTATTGAACAGTTGAATTCTAATATGGACAAATAGGTTTTCATATGAGTGATTTTTGGCAATTATATGATTAGTCGCTAATCGTTAGTTGTATCACTTATCTCAATTATTCAGAATTTTAAAAACAGACTAGTTAGATTATTTTTAGTCAACTAATCCCATCACTATTAATGATTGATTTGAATAAGTGATCGATTAGTCAACAGAAATCAAAAGAATTATTTGATACTGATCAATATGACTAATGTTTATTTAAGTTACTTCTCATAAGATTGATTTTAATCGTTTATTGAACAGTTGAATTCTAATATGGAGTAATAGGTTTCCATATGAGTGATTTTTGGCGATTATATGATTAGTCGTTAATCAATAGTTGTATCACTTATCTCAATTATTCAGAATTTTAAAAACAGACTAGTTAGATTATTTTTAGTCAACTAATACCATCACTATTAATGATTGATTTGAATAACTGATCGATTAGTCAACTAAAATCAATTGAATTATTTGGTACTGATCAATATGACTAATGTTTATTTAAGTTACTCCTCATAAGATTGATTTTAATCGTTTATTGAACAGTCGAATTCTAATATGGACTAATAGGTTTTCATACGAGTGTTTTTTGGCAATTGTATGATTAGTCGCTAATCGTTAGTTGTATCACTTATTTCAATTACTCAGAATTTTAAAAACAGACTAGTTAGATTATTTTTAGTCAACTAATCCCATCACTATTAATGATTGATTTGAATAACTGATCGATTAGTCAACTAAAATCAATTGAATTATTTGGTACTGATCAATATGACTAATGTTTATTTAAGTTACTCCTCATAAGATTGATTTTAATCGTTTATTGAACAGTTGAATTCTAATATGGAGTAATAGGTTTCCATATGAGTGATTTTTGGCGATTATATGATTAGTCGTTAATCGTTAGTTGTATCACTTATCTCAATTATTCAGAATTTTAAAAACAGACTAGTTAGATTATTTTTAGTCAACTAATCCCATCACTATTAATGATTGATTTGAATAACTGATCGATTAGTCAACTAAAATCAATTGAATTATTTGGTACTGATCAATATGACTAATGTTTATTTAAGTTACTCCTCATAAGATTGATTTTAATCGTTTATTGAACAGTTGAATTCTAATATGGAGTAATAGGTTTCCATATGAGTGATTTTTGGCGATTATATGATTAGTCGTTAATCGTTAGTTGTATCACTTATCTCAATTATTCAGAATTTTAAAAACAGACTAGTTAGATTATTTTTAGTCAACTAATCCCATCACTATTAATGATTGATTTGAATAACTGATCGATTAGTCAACTAAAATCAATTGAATTATTTGGTACTGATCAATATGACTAATGTTTATTTAAGTTACTCCTCATAAGATTGATTTTAATCGTTTATTGAACAGTTGAATTCTAATATGGAGTAATAGGTTTCCATATGAGTGATTTTTGGCGATTATATGATTAGTCGTTAATCGTTAGTTGTATCACTTATCTCAATTATTCAGAATTTTAAAAACAGACTAGTTATATTATTTTTAGTCAACTAATCCCATCACTATTAATGATTGATTTGAATAACTGATCGATTAGTCAACTAAAATCAATTGAATTATTTGGTACTGATCAATATGACTAATGTTTATTTAAGTTACTCCTCATAAGATTGATTTTAATCGTTTATTGAACAGTCGAATTCTAATATGGACAAATAGGTTTTCATATGAGTGATTTTTGGCAATTATATGATTAGTCGCTAATCGTTAGTTGTATCACTTATCTCAATTATTCAGAATTTTAAAAACAGACTAGTTAGATTATTTTTAGTCAACTAATCCCATCACTATTAATGATTGATTTGAATAAGTGATCGATTAGTCAACAGAAATCAAAAGAATTATTTGATACTGATCAATATGACTAATGTTTATTTAAGTTACTTCTCATAAGATTGATTTTAATCGTTTATTGAACGAACAGTTGAATTCTAATATGGAGTAATAGGTTTCCATATGAGTGATTTTTGGCGATTATATGATTAGTCGTTAATCAATAGTTGTATCACTTATCTCAATTATTCAGAATTTTAAAAACAGACTAGTTAGATTATTTTTAGTCAACTAATACCATCACTATTAATGATTGATTTGAATAACTGATCGATTAGTCAACTAAAATCAATTGAATTATTTGGTACTGATCAATATGACTAATGTTTATTTAAGTTACTCCTCATAAGATTGATTTTAATCGTTTATTGAACAGTCGAATTCTAATATGGACTAATAGGTTTTCATACGAGTGTTTTTTGGCAATTGTATGATTAGTCGCTAATCGTTAGTTGTATCACTTATTTCAATTACTCAGAATTTTAAAAACAGACTAGTTAGATTATTTTTAGTCAACTAATCCCATCACTATTAATGATTGATTTGAATAACTGATCGATTAGTCAACTAAAATCAATTGAATTATTTGGTACTGATCAATATGACTAATGTTTATTTAAGTTACTCCTCATAAGATTGATTTTAATCGTTTATTGAACAGTTGAATTCTAATATGGAGTAATAGGTTTCCATATGAGTGATTTTTGGCGATTATATGATTAGTCGTTAATCGTTAGTTGTATCACTTATCTCAATTATTCAGAATTTTAAAAACAGACTAGTTAGATTATTTTTAGTCAACTAATCCCATCACTATTAATGATTGATTTGAATAACTGATCGATTAGTCAACTAAAATCAATTGAATTATTTGGTACTGATCAATATGACTAATGTTTATTTAAGTTACTCCTCATAAGATTGATTTTAATCGTTTATTGAACAGTCGAATTCTAATATGGACTAATAGGTTTTCATACGAGTGTTTTTTGGCAATTATATGATTAGTCGCTAATCGTTAGTTGTATCACTTATTTTAATTACTCAGAATTTTAAAAACAGACTAGTTAGATTATTTTTAGTCAACTAATCCCATCACTATTAATGATTGATTTGAATAACTGATCGATTAGTCAACTAAAATCAATTGAATTATTTGGTACTGATCAATATGACTAATGTTTATTTAAGTTGCTCCTCATAAGATTGATTTTAATCGTTTATTGAACAGTTGAATTCTAATATGGAGTAATAGGTTTCCATATGAGTGATTTTTGGCGATTATTTGATTAGTCGTTAATCGTTAGTTGTATCACTTATCTCAATTATTCAGAATTTTAAAAACAGACTAGTTAGATTATTTTTAGTCAACTAATCCCATCACTATTAATGATTGATTTGAATAAGTGATCGATTAGTCAACAGAAATCAAAAGAATTATTTGATACTGATCAATAT
Source organism: Aethina tumida (assembly GCF_024364675.1). NCBI lineage: Eukaryota > Metazoa > Arthropoda > Insecta > Coleoptera > Nitidulidae > Aethina > Aethina tumida. The sequence goes on along the minus strand of NC_065437.1, from coordinate 11,052,432 downwards.
GACTAATGTTTATTTAAGTTACTTCTCATAAGATTGATTTTAATCGTTTATTGAACAGTTGAATTCTAACATGGAGTAATAGGTTTTCATATGAGTGATTTTTGGCAATTATATGATTAGTCGTTAATCGTTAGTTGTATCACTTATCTCAATTATTCAGAATTTTAAAAACAGATTAGTTAGATTATTTTTAGTCAACTAATCCCATCACTATTAATGATTGATTTGAATAACTGATCGATTAGTCAACTAAAATCAATTGAATTATTTGGTACTGATCAATATGACTAATGTTTATTTAAGTTACTCCTCATAAGATTGATTTTAATCGTTTATTGAACAGTTGGAATTCTAATATGGAGTAATAGGTTTCCATATGAGTGATTTTTGGCGATTATATGATTAGTCGTTAATCGTTAGTTGTATCACTTATCTCAATTATTCAGAATTTTAAAAACAGACTAGTTAGATTATTTTTAGTCAACTAATCCCATCACTATTAATGATTGATTTGAATAACTGATCGATTAGTCAACTAAAATCAATTGAATTATTTGGTACTGATCAATATGACTAATGTTTATTTAAGTTACTCCTCATAAGATTGATTTTAATCGTTTATTGAACAGTCGAATTCTAATATGGACTAATAGGTTTTCATACGAGTGTTTTTTGGCAATTATATGATTAGTCGCTAATCGTTACTTGTATCACTTATTTCAATTACTCAGAATTTTAAAAACAGACTAGTTAGATTATTTTTAGTCAACTAATCCCATCACTATTAATGATTGATTTGAATAACTGATCGATTAGTCAACTAAAATCAATTGAATTATTTGGTACTGATCAATATGACTAATGTTTATTTAAGTTACTCTTCATAAGATTGATTTTAATCGTTTATTGAACAGTTGAATTCTAATATGGAGTAATAGGTTTCCATATGAGTGATTTTTGGCAATTATATGATTAGTCGTTAATCGTTAGTTGTATCACTTATCTCAATTATTCAGAATTTTAAAAACAGACTAGTTAGATTATTTTTAGTCAACTAATCCCATCACTATTAATGATTGATTTGAATAACTGATCGATTAGTCAACTAAAATCAATTGAATTATTTGGTACTGATCAATATGACTAATGTTTATTTAAGTTACTCCTCATAAGATTGATTTTATTCGTTTATTGAACAGTCGAATTCTAATATGGACAAATAGGTTTTCATACGAGTGATTTTTGGCAATTATATGATTAGTCGCTAATCGTTAGTTGTATCACTTATCTCAATTATTCAGAATTTTAAAAACAGACTAGTTATATTATTTTTAGTCAACTAATCCCATCATTATTAATGATTGATTTGAATAAGTGATCGATTAGTCAACAGAAATCAAAAGAATTATTTGATACTGATCAATATGACTAATGTTTATTTAAGTTACTTCTCATAAGATTGATTTTAATCGTTTATTGAACAGTTGAATTCTAACATGGAGTAATAGGTTTTCATATGAGTGATTTTTGGCAATTATATGATTAGTCGTTAATCGTTAGCTGTATCACTTATCTCAATTACTCAGAATTTTAAAAACAGGCTAGTTAAATTATTTTTAGTCAACTAATCCCATCACTATTCATGATTGATTTGAATAACTGATCGATTAGTTAACTGATCGATCAAATGGATTACTCGATACTGATCAATATGACTAAAGTTTATTTAAATTACTTCTCATGCGATTGATTGCAATCATTAATGGAATAGTCCTAGTTTTTTATGAGTTTCTGATCCTGCATCACATGAACTAATTATTCAGGTTATTCTAAAAGCCGACTAATAGATTATCGGATTGTCGACTAATTCCATCACTAGTTCTTTTCCCATATATATGAATGTACTTTGGTTTCAGGTTGCTATAACAGAAATAAGAATAATTTCGAGAAGCAACCTTTTTTAAAATTCTTTTTTTTTGTGTGTTAATTCTGTTGTCTGTTGCCGTAAACATGAAATTAGATATTCCCATTGTTCAGTTAAGCGCCCCAGCAATTTAGGAGGGTGGAAACACCTAACGGCAACAATCTATTTAAAACATCAGATCCATTGCTCCCAACATTCCGCCCGTTTCTGCCAATCATCTCCAACCACTTGAGCGTTTTCGAACCGCTCCGTAATCCTCCCGTAATCTAGTAGGTGCGCACTTCGTACGTGATTCCATCGCCGTCGTCTGTCAAGTCAGACAAAACAAGTTTTTCCACGGAGCGTCGCCACCGTCTGGAAGTGGTGAAGGTCGCAGACGGGACGCTCACCTTCCACCCCCGTTCCGGTGGCCCGCGTTGGCGGCCTCCCACACCACCGGAATAACGTTCACTTCGGTCAGGTCTCTTTTTGTTTGGCTGTTCCCGGTCTGCGGGATTTTTAATTACCGGAGGCCGGGATTTTGAGAGGAAATTAATATTAGTAGCGGGGTGGGAAAATATTCGCCGAAGGCTGTTGTTTTAAAGCGGGTCTTTGTGAATGTTGTTAACGTGGACGTTGGCCAACTTGACTGTGTTTCCTTATAATTTACAAAAAAAAATAATTACACAGCTAAAATACAATTTAAAACTTTTTGTACATAGTTGGTGTTATCACTTTTACAATGTAAATTGTTTTTGGTAATACTTGTAAATTTTTTCTTGAGTTAATGGAGCAGTAATTAAATACAACCAAAAATAGTAGGAAGACAAATTCTAATTAAATAATGGGATACATGAAATTGTTATTAATAGTTAATTGGATAGGCAATAATTTCACGTGCCTAATATACATTTACAATTAATTCTGGATCTCTCTAGCTAAATAAAACGTATTGATTTCGTCCTCTGAATGTGACTTGAGATAAAAGTGTTTGATGTAGGTCAGTACCATTCGTTACTAAAAAAAGTTAATACAAACATTATTCCGTCTGGATCATTTATTACGCATTAGTCTGCTGGATTACAATTTTATTATAAAATCGATTAAGTTATTCATGAATTTTGTCGTCTGATTTAATCAGGAACTACAAACTGTTCAGTAGTTGTCTAGAAATAGTAAATCATGGAAATGTTCAGCATAGCGTGCTCGTACACGTAAGCATTTATTTATAATTTTAATTTTAAAAAAGGTCATGCATAATTTTCAAATTTGCTTTGATGAATTGATAAAATAAAATTCCTAATACAGTTCCTATACAGTTTAGTATTTTATGACTGTCATAGAAAGTGTAATTTGTGGACTCTTTAATTTTATGATTTATGTCCTTATATGTAATTAAAATAAAATGATACTAATTATTTTTTGTGGTGGGTTAATTTTTATAATTTCATAAGGTAACGTGAGCTGTGAAGTTTTTCATAACGTCCTGGAATATTTGATGGTGTAATTAACGAGTAAAGCCAGCAAAGGCATCGTGCATTAATTACTGACCTAAGCTAATGCAGATTAATAGATCAAATATTAATAGCCTCATAATAAAAGGTGGTGTGAAAAAGGGCCAGACGACCGACAAAAACGCCTCAAATGTCTGTCTTCTTCCACAAGCCATTAATCAAATCAAAACATGTCGTAACTTGCGGCCGAATCCAGACATCAATTACGAAATTTCCAGAGTCTAGCCGAGTCTCCCGTTTTCCCACTCCCGCTCGGTCGGTAAATATCGAAAGGTTCCAACCGCCACCCCCTCAGTCCACGGCCAAGGACGTCTGAGTGGTGCACAATGCGAGAGGGGCCCCCACAACACTAGACTCGGCAGGATGAGTTGGGTTAGGTCGGGACAGGCAGAGAGAGAAAGTGTGGCCAAGGTCAGGGTCGCCAGACTACGACGCCCGACGCCGTGCCACCGACGCCGCCGTCCCGCCGATACCCCGGAGCCGCCCCTGGAAGCGGTCTACTCCTCGTCCTTCGCGTCCTTCTCGTCCTGCCATCGACCTTCATCCGCCTCGCTCTGAACGCCAGACTTATTATCTTCGGCCGTCTGCGAATAAAGAGCTAATGGATCGCTTTTGTTTTTGTTTACGCCCCGGCTCCTGTCGCTGCTTGTAAGCCGGGTGACGGTTTGATAAAAATTATTTGCTGTCTTTTCGAATCTACAAAGAGAGGACCTATATACATACATAATTGTACATAAAAATCAATAAAAATGTTAATTAATCTTTTATTTTAAGAGACTGAAATTATGGTTAATTAAAATAGAATGAAATTAAGGTTCTCCTGTTTGTACAGACAGTTTTAAGAGACATAATAAATTAAATGTTTATAAAAAATTAAGAAAATAACACCTAAAAATAAGAAAATTATGTGAATTAAACAATGAAAACAGAAAAAAATGATAATATTTGTTTTTAAATCTTCTTTTAAATAATGAATCATTTTTCCTTTTTTATTTGTCCACAATCTAGAATTTAATGTGGATATTTTGGTAATATTTCTTTTTAAATCTTAGATCCATTAAAATGGATGGATAGATTAAAATCAATTTTGTATACATCTACTAATCTATAATATTCTGCTAAAATATTTTTTGTTTTTAAAAGGGCTTTCTTTTGTGTCCAGAATTATATTTTGGATAAAATAAGTTAGGATTTATCTTTGTATACTCAGACTAATCTAATATAAAAATAGATAATTAATATTATGTTAAATTATTTTTTAATATTCTGTTAAAATATTCTTGAAATTATTGCAACATATACACATTGAGAAGTTATAAACCTAAACCCCGCCCTCTGGACTATTAGATTCAATATCAATAAATATATCAGAATTAATAGATCATTCGCCACTCTTAACGATGAACGTTTTTTGCGTCTCGAATTTTCCACGGCGCGATCGATGACGTGCGACGTACATCAATTTTCCGACTGAAAAACAGACAGCGAATGGGGAGGAAAACAATTTTTTTCGGGGCTAGACTAAAGCGTCGAATGTGTGTGTGGGAAATCGATGCGAGGAACATTAGGTTTGGGCGGCTTGATGTAGGTCAAGTTTCTCATTATTCATTATCGACACAAAAGGGCGGCAAAAAATCACCTAGCTTTTCTGGATAAAGTGGTCTGTGTGTCTGCGCCCAATTTTGTCGGTGGTCATGGTTTCCATTGTACCTATCTACCAATTGGTAATGTTTTGTGTTTGTTCGGCGGCGATCGATGGCAATTAGGAAAGCCACAAAAGTCACGTGTTGTACGACTTCTAATTTGATATTGACACATACGTAAATGTGGCTGTACGAGTCGAGTAAGGCGTCATTCTTCATGGTTTTTTAACGCTTGCTTTGGGTAATCTATTTGATATATTTTCCTAAGACAAGCCAATTATACAGGGTGATTCACCTGGCATATTCATTAGAAGTTCATGGACAATGGAAAACGTAAAACAATTATAATTTGACTAGAACTACTATTTTAATTAATTGTGAACAAAATTTCATTTCGAGTTTTACAAATTTTGATATTTTCAGTGATATACGATGTACATTTTGAGATTTTTAATTCTACGTGGTGGAACCATGTCCTATATTTAAACCGAATAGTTATTAAGATTATTATTTCCAAAAATTATGACAGTTTTATGGAATAACTAAAATGTCTGTAAAATCCACATTTTTGATGCCGGAAATCTAATTTTTGGCATTCACTTTAATAAAGAACAAAGGAAACCATTAATAGCACTGCCAATTTTTTTATATGGATTATTCGTTTTTCATTTTATTTAAATTTAATTATGCTAAAACCTACATGGTGGTCAATTGAAAATAACAAAGATATTGATGTTTTAGGAAGCTCATAATTAACTTAAATAACGAACACACTGTATAAAACTTGTTTAAGTCAAATTGTACTTACTATAAAAATTTCAAATCTAAAAAGCTTACTTTCTTCATAAACTTCTAATGAATAAGTTAAGTAAGTCACCCTGTTTATGTGGTAATGTGATGTTGGTTATTTTAATAAAAAATCAATATAACTCACAAATGAACTTTGATTTAAAAAACGTAAATTATAAAAAAAATAAATAAATATTATAATATGATTATATATATTTTTTATTTTAGTTTTTAGTTAATAAAAATGTAATTAATTTTAAGTACATATTTTTTATTTTTGAATATTGTTTCCTTTTTAAGTGGCCAATAAAAAATCTCTAATAGTTTCTCTCATAAATTTTATTGTTGTACCACATTAGTATAATAAGTTATTGCAAATAAAAATTCCTTTTCTTCTTATAAATTTTCAAACACACGTTTTGTAATATATTTATTTTAATTACAACGTGCAAACTTTTACTGGTTATAAACCTATAATTATTTTTATATGGAGTTCAGGATCAATGCACTGAAAAGGTGATTGAGTAAATCTAAAGATAAACTATAAATTTATTTATTAAACGTCTAGACAGGGGTGTGTAAAAACGGTACATAACTATTGAATTATTTAGATAAAAATCATTATTGCACATCTAATAGGTTTGTTACTTGATAGGATATTTTTAAAAAATTAAATCCATTCGATAAGTCATATTATTTTTAAAATTTAATTGAGTAATGACATAATATTATGTCATTAAGCACAACAACGATTTCATAATAGGTATTTAAAAGCATCAAATACATTTATGAGGATATTTTTAGAGTGTTGACGATTGACAATTGATAATCTGTTTCTGAAAATACCTCATGAATAGATAGATATTTGTTACAGCACTTTATAAATACCTTGCATTATTCATACTATGTTTTGATTACATCAAAATTAGTAACGATTACATTATGTTATGATTTGGTTTTGTGTCACTTCCACTGTATAAAGGACACTGACATTTTATGCAATCTTTAAATAACCCACGTTATCATAACAAAATGAGTAGCGGGTTTATTTATAGGCGAGTTGTTTTAAATATATAATATTCCAGAATTTTGAATTCAAATCAAATTTAATTTTATATTTATTTGACATTGTTGTTTCAGGTGAGATTCAGAGTTTCAGATATACATTGTAAGTAGTACTACATTACAACAGTTTACTTATGTCTTGCTTTAAAAGATATTATGAATAAATAAAAGATTTAGGGAAGTGACAAGAATATAATTTATTTTAATTTAAATAGTCCTTTAACTTAATTTTTACAAACTGCCTAATTAAACTGAAACAACATTACTTTCAACTTTTCCTTAATATTTCACAACATGTATCCTTTTGTGACTTTAATTATGACCCTGACGACAGCCGTAACATTTCTCGAAATGTTTAATTCCGTCCCGTATTTAATTTCAACTTTGACGACTTGGTAGAGATCTTTTGGGGCCTTGTAATCCGCATAGAAGCCGAAAATTCCCTGTCGACATTCGCCGGGCGAATTTCTGCGAACATACTGGCAAAGTTGCTAGCTGTCCCCGAGGGTGTTTTCGCAGAGGGCCTTTGCGCCGTCAGAAACTGTTTTCGGGAAGTTTACGACGACCGTTAATAATCTGTCATGTGCCAGTTTATTTCGTTCGGGCGGTTTTGATTTTTTCGTGTCGAACCGTCAATTTTAATTTGTTCAGCTATAAAACTTCTAGCATAAAATTCTAAATGATCGTTAAAAAATTATACATAATTATTATAATCCTAGAAATGTATTTCTATTTCAAATACCTTTAGAAATGATTGTTAATTTTCAATATTTAGATCAATATTTGTTTTCACCTGAACGAGACTGCTTCAGAGAAATAATACCTGTTGCAGGAAGTAAGTCGACTTATCAGGATAACATGAACCGGCAGTAGAATCCTTGGAAACTCTAACAGGTTGTGGTGTAGTTGAAATAACCCAGTACAATGGGGTTTTACGTTGTACATTACATATTCATAAGTTTATCTTTCAATTTATAGCCAAGAATAGAATATTGCTTTGGACTGTTTTTATAGAACGTTTGACAAAATAATGATATATTTTTAATCTATTTTTCTACATTTTATTTACATAATAATCTAAGAAGTGTATAGAAACATCTGTAGATTAATGAATAATGCATTGAAAAGGACAAAATACGGGAATTATTTTTAAAAATCTATTTTTTGAGTCTAATAATTTCAAATTTTCTATTTTAATATCATAAATTTTATCATTTCATAATAATATAATTTTACTTGTTACTTCAAAAATTTCCTATGTCTTGTAGATTTCAGATTATTATACAACGAATTATTTGAATTTTATTCTGAAAAATTGTTTAGAAATATAATTTGTTAATTTTCAAATTGTTGTCATTATTTATCTACATTTATACAATAAATTTAATAATTAAAGATTAATAATGTTTTCAAGAATATTAATTCTGTATCAACAGTGCTCCAAAAATTTTTTGAATCTGTTTAGATTGCAAAAAAAATATGTTTTTAGACCATTATAAATCGAATTTTTTAAATTTAAAGTTTGATCATTTCCCAATTATTGACATTTTATATTTATAAATTATATTCTAAAAGTGTTGAAAAATAAAATTTTGTAAATTCTAAATTATTGGTAGATGTTAATTATTACGTATTATTTTTGAATTTTTGTATTAATATTATTTATCTATATAACTAAATTATTCATTAGTTATGATACATTAATAAAATGTTCCAAAAATACAAGAATTTTTTTATATATTAATTTTGATAACTCAAATTTCATTTTATAATAACATAATTTTAGTTGTTACTTTAAATATAGTCTATATTCTGTATTTGGGATTAATATAAAACAAATTTTTAAGATTTTATATATTTATATCGTATATTTATATTTTAAAAATTATTTGCTAATATATTTATACATCGAATAATATTAAATTAATCAGTAATATTCTTTTGAAAAATAAATAGGGGGCTCCAAAAATACGAAAATTATTTTAAAAATTTTATTCTTTGAGCCTAAAAATGTAATAACTTTAATTTTATAATAATATTACTTCAGTTGTTACTTTGATTGTAGTCTATTAATTTTATTTCTAAAAATTGTTGAAATAAAATTTTCAAATTATTGACAAATTTTATTTATTAAGGCCGGTTTTAAATTTTCTTGTTAATATTATTAATCTACATTTTCACAAAGTTTAATATTAAAATTATTGAGAAATAGTATTTTGAAAAAATACTAAAGGGTTCAAGAAATGCGGAAAAAATTAAAAAAAAAATAATTTTTAGTAGAGTTTTATTCGTGACTTATTTGAAATAATAGGATTCAACGTCTGTACAAAATTGGCGATCTTCGTTTATTGGACAGTAAAGACTACTAAACCCGTTATCCCGCAAATAAACAATTTTTAAGCAAATTTATCCGTTTTACGTTATCTCAACACGGACGGATACACCGTTCAGACGTACCCAAGACTATTCCAGCCGTCGACCCAACCGCATATAAAGTGAATTAGATGGCAATAAAAGTTAATGAAATAAACAAACATAAAGACCCAGGCCGAGGGATCGGGCCCGCCGAAACAATCTAAAATGAACGTTTACGTTTATGTGGAATCGATGCTGGTCTCTCTGAATAAGACTAAAACAACTTCATTTATTTATGGGGGTTTTGTATGTTGCCTTGTTTCGGGCGTATGAGCAAATAACGCTACTGCTTTTTGCGGTCGGTATGTTATGGCAAAATACACCGGGAATACATTGTGTGCGGCTTAAAACTGGCAGCAATCTGCTTTTATCACTCATGTTCCTGCTTGTATTTACATTTACCTGTATGTGTTCAGGCGAATCTTATGCTTTAATGTGTTGATTCAACAAAGAATTTTAGGTCGGTTACCCAAATGTGTGTGTATTAAATTATACAGATTTAAGATTTGAGACGTAAAATTATAGTTGTATCGTTGTACTCTCCCAATTTCAATCAACGCTCAACAATCTCCGAGTTTTATTAGCTAATTCCAATTTAACAGCTTGCGTAGCCTCGATTATGCAGATTATACCTCTACCTGTAAACCCTTTTCGCGGCCGTTGGAATCGGGGTCCTGCAGGAATACTATCGGGCGGGCACGACACGGAATTTGCATTCATTTAAATTCGGCAGTCGGTATGCGAACAGGTGTAATTCGGTTTTGATGGTCCCGGACGCCTTCGAAATTCGCAAATAGAACGTAACGTTGAACGTTTGTTAACAGGTTTGATTTTTTAAGCGGCTGAAATGCAAATTCTGTCAAAATCTTTCCCCCGGCTTTTTCTGCGACACATTTAATTTACATAAAAATGATCCCCCCTCGGTTACGTACGAACTTCATTCCTGTTGGTTCGTCGTAAAACTCCCTACCCAATACTGGAAACAAAGGAAATGACTTTCCATATATTACTGCAATTTTTTACGACCTCCTTATCTAAGCATCGACATGCAACGACCGGGTAACACGAAAAAAACAAACGTTCGTGACCATCGCACCGAAATTCCCCGTTTCCAGCGTTTCCAGGGACCGCTGACAGACAAGCGACCATTAATTTTTGCGTCGGAACTTCATGGGGGCGGTGGTTGTGTGTGTTTTCATTCCGGCCGACGACGACACGGTCGCCCCGAAAAACGGCGAAACATTCGGATGTCGGGTTGTCGGCGGAACGACACAAAAAAACAATATACGTGTATATCGGGAGAGACCCCGGGACCTGTTCACTGTGGTTGGGGAAAATCGATATGCGGCTCACGTACTCGACAAACTTATGCGGTGGGTACACGGCAACAAGGATGTGAACCTGATTTAATTAAACGTTCACTTCTGTTATCCTTCCACGTTCCTGTGAACTTATGTCAAACTATTAGTATAAGGAAGTTGATTTGCTTGCGAGTTTACTCTTTGGGTTTATGTTTGTAAGAAACGTCAAACATACCTAAAAACTATATAAAAATACATATTTATATAAAACATAAAAATATAAAGAATTTTATAAATTTTCTGAACAATATTGTACACGTACTTGTATATTTTTTCACAATTTTATTTTGTATATTTTTATATATTGACTTATGAATAACTTTGTATATTTTTATACAATTCTTTCTACAATTTTATAAATTTTCTTAAAAATATTGTATATTTTTTCACAATTTTATATATTTTTTATATTTTTCTACATAATTTTCATATATTTTTATGTTTTTTATATATTGTATGTATATTTTTATATATTGTTTATATAACTTTGTATATTTTTTATATATTTTTATGCAGTTTTGTATATTTTTTATACAATTCTTTCTACAATTTTATAAATTTTCTTAACAATATTGTATATTTTTTCACACTTTTTCAATATTTTTTATATTTTTCTACATAATTTTCATATATTTATGTATATTTTTATATACTGCTTACACTACTTTGAATATTTTTTATACCTGTCTTTCTACAATTTCATAAATTTTTTGAACAATATTGTACGTATACTTGTATATTTTTTCACAATTTTGTATATATTTTTTATATTTTTTCTACATAATTTACATATATTTTTTATATATTGTATGCATATTTTTATATATTGCTTATACTACTTTGTATAACATATGTTATATATATTTTTATGCAATTTTTTTATTTTTTTCTACATAATTTTCATATATTTTTTAATTATTTTATGTATATTTTTATATATTGTATATCTTTTGTCTATTTATATATACATAACATGTTTTTCATGATTTTTATATATTTTACATATTGCTTTTACAATTTTGTACATTTTTTATATATCTTTTATAGAATTTTATTATTACTTATATAAAATATGAAAATATATAAAATTAATAATATACTATATTTGTATAAAAAATACATATTTCACAATTATATACAATTTTTTGCATTTTTTACTTATCTTCTGAACAGTCTTATATATTTTTATAATTTTTTTTAAATTTTATACATTTTTCATATATTTTTTAAGGTTTAAAATTGCATCAAAAGTATATGAAAATATATAAAAAATATTATAAAATATATAAAAATGTATATTTTTTATACAATTTTATACATATTTATTATATAACTCGTATATATTTTTACAATTTTTTATATTTTTATATATAAATTTAAAAAATGTTTTATATATTTTTTATATAACTTTAATAAAATTTTATATATTTCGAATTTTTACATACAAAAATAAAGATACATAAAAATGTATAAAAATATACAAAATATTTATCAAAATATAAAAATATAGATTTTAGTTAATTTAATTTAGTTAATTTTTTTTTAATTTAAATGTATTATAAGAAATATGACCGACCCATGTAAAAATAAGTTATAAATAATTTAGTTTCTAAATTCTAAAATATTACTTGAACTTTAATGACTAAGATGAATTATTATTATTAATTGTTTTTTTTTTTAATTTTGTTTGCTTATTATTTTAATAGCCTTTTAAATAATTTAATAATAAAATTATTTAAATTTTAGATTAATTTGTAATAATAATTTCCAAATTATTGTACTTCTAAACTGTAAAGTAATTGTAAGAATATAAATAACTTTTTAATATTTAGATCGTCCACATACAGATGTACATCTAAATTATGTTTGGTAGAGCATACATTTTTTTATTTTCCAACAGCATATGATTTATTAATCTATTATTAATGTCGTTTTATGGAAATCCTTAATAAATTCTGGTCCTATGTCGTATGTATAAGCCGGAAGCATTTTTCATGAATTTCGAAAGGGCACGACATCCATAATGGCTTTGCCATTATTTTATTATAGACATTTTTTCTTATCGTTTCGAATTTTCGGGACCCAAATTGCTATAATAATCCTCTATCAGCAATGTAATGTATTTTATTATTACTTTTTTTATAAATGGGCAACACATCGATAAAACTTAAATACTTTAATGTAACTGATGTAAGTTGTTTATTATGCATACTTACAATATGTACATTTAAAATTAAAATATTTATCTAACCATTTCACTGCCAAGGATTTTCTATTAATAGCAGTGAATATTTAGAATAAAATATTGTTTGTATAACACACGCTGAGAGATAAATTTTAATCAAAAATTTAAAAACAATGTTCAAATATCAGGAGATAAAATATTCAACAATCTGTCCGAAGGTATTATTTATTGTACCACCACAGATATTATCTATCTGTATCTGCGGTATCCAGATTTTAGGGGACCCTCTGCGCAAAACCCTTGTAAATAATTTGTTGCTGTAGCGACAGGATAATCCTCTGATAAAGTAAACTCTTACGAAGCAATAATCCGTCCTGAAGGAAACTTACCCGAAGATTTCCAGTCTGTCGGGACCGAGACCTTCATCAACCCCGTGAAGGCTAATCCTTTCCCATTTCTGTCCTTTCGGCCTTCGGGGGTCGATACAAAATATTTCGGATAACTTACTCCAAGTGGGTCGGTCACTTCGTAGTATGTGGGGAATTTCGACCTTTTGTCACAGCGTCCGTCAGATAATTCACATCAAATTTCTTAATTAATTAATAATTTTACATTGACGTCTGAATTTTGACAAAATGTAATGAAATTGTGTATTACCCATTAACACTTATGTTGATTAATATGCCAGACATGAACCTAAATTTGCTTTCATCAGTAATTAAATCAATTTTACTGGATTAAAAAAGGGTATCTGGTGGGATTCCCATCGCAGACAAATTCGTAGCCATCAGTTTCCTCGGACGGGGCAAATTGTGCAAATCCGTTTAGGTTCGATCGGCGGCCACCTTGAACTTCGCGCGACGAACCCGGCGAGAGGCGGTAGCGTTCCAGACGGGCGTCGGTGGCGGCGGCGGCGGCGGTGGCGGCGATCGATGGCCGTCGCTTTCGCTCTCGACGCGGACTTTCCCTTTTCGGCCGGGAGAGGGTACCCGGGGTGGGCCGTCTCCTACGTCTCCCTACCGCCGACGCCTCGTTATTTACGTCCGCCCGCCAATCACGAACCGGCAGCGGCACGGCGGCGGTTATTTATGACGGGCGGCGCGGCGTCTGGGTCGGATCCAGGAAAATTCTTAACGAGCCGATTTTTTTCACCACAAAGTTGTCAGACGACGCGTAATGGAATTTGATTGAATAAACGATGTGCCATAAACAGGTTTCATCGGGAAAATGAACCATAAAGTTTTAACGATGGGGATTGTACGGCTTAACAAGCAATTTCTGCATTTTTTATTCGATTATGTCAAATAATTGAATCGAATTTTTGTATAAAAAATTGTTTGTGTCTCAACTGAAAGTTTAATTCATTAACTATAAAATCTATAAAAATATTCCTCATTCTCAACATTACTACATAGATATATTTGTGGCTGTAATCTTTTAAGCTTACTCCAACATATTTAGCACTCAGAATATATGAAAATAAGTCTGTTGGAAAAATGATATGTCTAATAATATAGCAACGACCTCCAAGTAAATTTAATTGGAGGCGAACGCCACCCAGTCTAGCAGTTGCCTGATTTAATCCTGAAGGTTTCGGCTCCAAGTTCAAGGAAACAATTTGAGTCACCGCAACCCGTTTCAGCGTCTTTTCAGAGGAAGCGGTGGGATCAGACGTCATAGCAAATTCACCACCAATTACACAGACTAGTTGGAATATTTTAGAATACTGTTTCTCGATCATAATTATTTTATAACAAGTTTATACAAAGTTTAGATTAATTATATATTATATAACTATTGTTTGGTAATTAAATATCTACAAAAAAACTGATATTTAGCAGACATATAATATTATACGAGGTATTTCAAAAAATTATCTTTTTTCATTGTCAGTAATTATATATAAAATAATAACAAACATTAAGGAAAAGTTTTATAGGTATTATTTTTTGAAGTGAAAACTTCTTTAGCTGCGTTGAGCACTTTTTGGTAGGGAAAAATCTTATGGGTTCGCGTCACCGACATGCTGTCGCGATTCAAGAGGTACCCGGTAAACTAGACCTTAAGAATAAAATTCCGGAGCTAGAGGGTGAGTTACAACTGTACATTTGGGAGAATTTTGAAATCAGGTAAAACTTTACTAATGCAGTGGTTTCGTTAAAGGCCTCCAGCTAAGCCGGAAATGAGTTTGACGTTAATATGTTACTGTTTTGAAAGTGGAAGGTTCATAGAGGAGAATGTCGTATGAAAGGAATCTCTATACAGAAATATTCGAAATTTTCAGGATCATCTTTATTTCTGATATTCTTTCAAGGAAAAAATCAGCGCCCAATTCTTTTACCAATCGAAGGGGGAATGTTTATTAACCAAAAGTAAAACATACTCGTTTTTTTATACCGTTAACAAAAGTGTGTAAACTGAAAATTAACCTTCCCTAACAAATTATAATAGATTTAATGTATTTTTAGAAGTGAAAACTTCTTCATGCTCATGACTGGCGCACGCGCAGTGTGCTGTACGCCTTAGACTCATTTTGGATAGGTGAAATCTCGTGCGTTCGCGTCACCGACATGGTTATAGCAGTATATCTGTAACTATACAGTTGACATATAGTGTTGTGTATATCTTATAAGTGAAATTGAATGGACTTAGTGAAAAAATTATTTAAATATGTCCAATGATCGAAAACTCAGTACTACGACAATCGATGTCGCTTTTACGCGATACTTAGATAAATTTGAATCAAACATTTTCATTTTTTACTTTAGTTACCATAAGCCTATTGTATCTTTTTTAGAACAAAATGAAATAATTGAAAATACAAAAAGTCTAAGTATTGTTGAAATTAATGATGAGAATGATGCGAACAATTAAAATAATGTTAAAAATCAAGTACATTGAAATTTAAGTAAATACAAATACTATCCTTAAATAATATGATTGTATATTAATTGTTATTTCAATTAAATTGTATTTATATTTTGTCATGATCTTGTACAGCCCGTAATATATTTAAATAATAAAAAACCATATAAACATGCATACAATTGTTGCTCGGAGTGTCAATAGATGTGGAAACTAGATTGATGTTGATAAAGTTAATTCAAACATTATGAATTTTCAAATTTTAATACTAAACGTTCTAAGTTTTAACTTCTATCGGCAGTCTCTACAACTGCCAACTTTAATTTTTTTGTGTTATTTGAAAATCTGCGCATCCACCATTTTTGGTATCTAGAAATCAAATGTTAAAATTTAAATAATAACATAAAATTTAGGTGTTGGAAAATAACCCAAGTATTTTTTTACTTTCACATCATCTTTTTGTGCATTCATAAGTACCATAATAAAACGCACCCAGTCCTCTTTTCCAGCATAAATACAAATTTCAACAGCATTTAAATATACGAGCATGTCCTTTGCGACAATAAAAGAACAAGTAATAAAACACGAGACAAAATCATATCAGTAGTAATTTTAAGATGTTTCTGGAACAAAATTCAAATAACAATCGCATAAAACAGATGGAGTCGGATCGCCTCACACGACAACTACATAATAATAAATTCATGACGCGAATAAAATCTCCATTTCGCCCAGAATTCCATCACTTATGTACGTCTTATTGGACGAAGTGGCTTTTTCAATGTCTCATTCATCTCCGGTTTCTATGGGGACTAAAATGTGTTGAGACATCGAATTACACTTGTTTAATTTTGAAATGGTACTCGAGACTACTCGTTTCCAACATTTATGTTTGAAATAAAGATGTACGTTTCATAAAATTTACAAAAGATATTTATAATTTGCAAAAATTACAATAATTTTCAGAACTCGGTATTGCCAATTTTGTATTCATCGGATAAACACGCCTCCAAAGAAGTTAAGGAATTAGTTTTAGGCGCAAAATACAATTAGTGTTTGAAATTGAAGTTGCCTCATTTAAATAACTAAATTTTAGCCACATCCTACAAGTAATGTAAAGTTTGCGAACTGTCAAATAATTTTTACCAAAAAACTTAGTTAGGCCAAGTTTTTGTAACAACTAATGGGCTTTTAGCTACCACATGAACGTAATGTTATTATTATGTTTGGGACAGACACAACATAACAGGCCAGTAACGATTTTTCTTCCAACATGACAACGGCCCTTTTCGTCCAATTACTTCCGTTTATTAGATTTTTTTTCTGTCATCAGACTCTCGTGTCGCGAACAAAAGAAACAAACAGCTGGAAAAAAGACCGTTCCAGAATTGCCGGCGGCACGACGTGTATTAGCGCAACGGCCTTGGCTTTATGATACGTACACGTACAGAAGAAGTTTCATATTTTCAGGCGTTTTCAGATGGAGGTTAATTAAACCGACCTGAAAAACTCCCGACTTACTTTGATGTAATTTCGCTTTACACCATGGAAATTGCTTTTTCTCATATATCCCGTACGGTGCGTGGGCCAGTTCCCTCTGTTACCGGGAATCACCAGGAGTCAGGTGAATGGGACAATTTAAATCGGGATTTCGTAGCTGCTGTGGATTAAACCACAAAGAAGCAATTTTGTTTTTTGTTCAATATGGATCGTGTGTAATGTCTTTTTTATGACCACGTTATAAACTGGAAACACCCTTCGATATTTATTTAATTGTTACACAACGTACATAATATTATAATAGGTATTATGGTAATATTATTAATTAAATGGCTGCCTGATATTAATGTTTTTTAAACAATTGTGTTATTATAAATTGTTGAGTGGCGATGAAGTCATCGTTAATTACATTTATAGGTCAGGATTTATGGATTATCTGTAAACTGTAATTTCAACACGGAGAAAAAGATAGAAATTACATAATATAAACTTACAAATAAAAACGCCTCAATCATTTAAACCATAAAAAATATTCCTCAAGGCTGTTCCATTATTATATTGTATATCTGGATAAAAATAATTTGTAATATCCTCACCACAGTCCTGTTTCTTTTTTCTTTTGAAATTCGATAATAGCAATTGGAAATGTCGAAGCCCCGAGTTTATATTGACACGATTAAATTTTAGTATCACGTCGGCTTTATGGCCATTATATTCGTCGACAGAGGTTCAGGTGGGCTTCCCCCGTCGACATTTTCGTTTTATGATTGTCAATAAAGTCGGGATGGAAAAGGTTTTCGGTCCTCGCATCCGAATTAATCTGTCGGTTTGGCCGGCACAACGGAAAACTTTGAAACTTCCTGAATTAACGAATACGCAGAAACGGATCAAGGAAATGTTTCCTTAAAAACTTCCTAACTCATATTTTTCGTTCCTATTTCTCTTCAGATATAGATTCTTTAATGTATCACAAATTGTATAGGGTGTTTTAAAAGTATGAAAATATGCGATTCCAGACTTCATTAAAAATAAAATCAATGTGTGTATGTCCTAACCGACTTAAATTTTGAGATACATGGTGGGAGAATTTTCAAAAAATTATTTGTTCATATAAAATTGTATAATATACATATATATATATATATATATATATATAATACATAAAGTTGTATTGTATAAAAAATATACAAAAAATGTATAAAAGATATGTAAATTATAAAATATATAAAAAATGTGTAAAATTGTAAAAAAGATATCTAAAAAAATATAATATATTATAAAAAATGTACAAAATTGTATAAAAGGTAAAATATTTAAGGGGGAGACTTTTGGGTTCATTTTAAATATATATATATATATGTGTGTGTGTGTGTGTCAGTGCTTGTTCTTATCGTCTTAAATAAGATACAGAGTGGTAAAATGTTCAAAAAATCATTTTTTTTGTTTAATATTGTATAACATATTCAAAAAACTGAATAAAATATTTAAAAAGTGTGTAAAATTATGTACATTACGTACAAAATAAGTAAAATAATATATAAACTGCATAAAAAGTATTATAAAAAATGTACAAAATTGTATAAAATATATATCAATGCTTGTTCTAACTGTTTTCAATAAGATACAGAGTTGTGAAATTTTTAACATATCATCTTTTTGTTTAATACTGTATAACATACATAAAACTACATAAAATATTTAAAAAGTGTACAAAATTGTAAAAAGGAATAAAAATATATAAAAAATGTGTAAAATTGTAAAAAAGATTTCTAAAAAAGTATAAAATATTATAAAAAATGTACAAAATTGTATAAAAGGCAAAATATTTAATAAAGATAATGTATAAAAAATATACAAAATTGTAAAAAAGAATAAAAATGTATAAAAAATATATAAAAATGTACAAAATTGCCTAAAAGAACTTGAATAATAATTTTCCCAGACTTCCCTATCTAGAACCCAGAATTTTATCCAATCCGTTGGAACGAACGAAAATAAATTTCCTGTGTGGAAAACTTGGTTACCCATTCAGTAATATTTTATGCACGGAACATTAATCAACGGACACACGCACGACACACCATGTATGCCGTGGAAGTTGCCATCGATCCCACCATCCCAATCCGAAACAGAGACGCAAAATCCGAAATTTGAAAGTGTCAAACAGAGAGAACGACGTTGGGGGCATAGCCGGAAAAGCCGGCGGCGGCTGCGGCCGTACGGGGTGCGGGCGGCGAATGCGGAAAGGGAAAGCGACGCTGGCGACAGACGGGCGTCCCGGCGACAAGCGTCTCTGGGTTGAGGTAGGCAGGCGCATGTCCCGTACCATTTAACCACGAGAACAAAAAGTTAACGTTTCCATCGCATCGATTATTTATTTTAAACACTCTGTATTTATTGATGTTGATGGAATTAATCATTTTGACTTACCTTTATGGGTTTTATGGTTGTATTTCCATGTTTTCTAAAGTCATTAAAATGTTCGACTTGATTACTTTAATTATAATATTTTTAGTTAATTAAATTTAATCATTAAAAATATGTGTTAATGTTTTTTCAATAATTTTTCAGTAATTTACTTTGTACTGTGTATATTCCAAAAAGGTTTCCTTGTTAATCTATTCAGAATATAACAAAAAGATTTAGCATGAAAAAATCGGACAACAGTAAGAAATCGAGAGTGTTCTCTCGTCTCCTCTCGAACCCATTTTGTTTTCGCTTTCGTTTGGCAAGAGGGCCGACCCTGGCGCCACGAAAAGCGTACGAAAGGGAAAAGCGCCGCTTCGCGTCACAGAGCAATTTCACTTTCTACCGCGACACGGATAATTTTAATACGGTTCAGGTTTTTCTTGTCTGTTCGCCTTGTTGCGCTTCGCCATCGCTTTACTCGGCCAATTCCCCTTTCTTTCACATGTTTTTACAATAATGCTTCGTGTTCGTGCGTCAGCGCTTGCGAAAATACTGCGGAAAATTTTGTTTGTTCGGGAGTTCCTTAAAGAAAACACGTTTTTAATTTAAAAGGGTCCTTATGATGTAAAGGAAAATATTGATTCTGATTTAGAAAACTAATTTGCATTAAAAAATGTAAATTTGTGCACATTTGCCGTTTTAGTAAACATTATTAAACAAAATAGGGCCCCAAAAATTAAATAAAAACCAAAAGAACTTGTTGCTAACTTACAATTTTCCTGAATAAAAAAATTTATATTGAATCTTCTCGATATCTGCTTACTTATCCTGAAATATTCATACTAAATAAACCATCTATTTACACGCCCTAATTAATTAAGATCCGAAAATTTCGAATCGATTCGATTAAAGCCTCCGCGGCACGGTGTGTATTTTTGAGGGCAATGTTTGCACAACAGTAGTCTCACTTCTGTATTCTGTTTGCCCAACATTTAAAATTCACTTCGAGACTCCGGTATTTTTTTTCGTCTGTCTACAGCCCGAAATTGTGCTTACTCACTTGTCTCTCTGTGTCTTTCGCAAAAGGATAAGGAACAAGGTCGCCTTCCACAAATATTGGCTCTTATTTAATTCAGATTTACGAAATTATGCCGGTCCCAGATTCGTGTTTTTTATGGGGTTTTAATATACATAACTCGGTACGTTAGCGACGACGGTAAACAATCTGATAAAGTAGGTAATACAAAAGGTATTTTGTTACAAAGTTGGATCTGTTAATTTACTGAAAATAAGAAACTTCAAAGGTAACCTTCTGCTGTGTTTTATTAGACTTAATTATAGAAACAAAATTCAATAAAAATGTTTAATTATTTTTTAAGTGCCTTCAATAAGTTGAATGTAGCTTTTTTATAGTAAAATATAAAACTGAACTTTTATTTGAATATTATTATTTATTACAAATATGCAGGGTTAAAATTTATTATCAAAAAAATTGAAAAAAAGGAATAATAATAATAATTATAATTTAAGAAAATCAAATAAAAATTAATTGAAGAAGGAAAAACGATTTTACCTAAAATATGATTAAATATATAATTTTATGTTTTATTCATTATATTTTATGTAAATAAAATCTGAATTAATTAATTAAAAAATAATTTAATTTAAAATTCGATATTAAATATATAAGTAACAGATTCATTTTGTTTTATTCATTAAAATCTGAATTGATTTATTGGAAAAAAATGATTTTATTTGAAATTTTATATTAATATGTAAGCAAAAGCTTCATTTTAGGTTTTATTAATTATAATTTAAGAAAAAATGGTTTTATCTAAAATTAAATATTAAATATATAAGGAAAAGCTTTATTTTAAGTTTTATTAATTAAAATTTAAGATAAAATCTGAATTAATTATAATAATTTGAAAAAATGTTTTTATCTGAAAATAAATATTAAACATGTAAGTAAACACTTCATTTTAAGTTTAATTAATCATAATTTAAGAAAACAAAATCTAAATAAATTAAAAAAATGATTTGAACTAAAATTCAATAATAAATGTATAAGTAAAAGTTTTATTACTTATAGATTAAGAAAGTAGAATCTAAATTAATAAAATATAAAAAAATGATTTTATCAAGAAATTCATATCTAAGTAAAAGCTTCATTTTAAGTTTTATTAATTAAAATTTAAGAAAATAAAATCTGAATAATTAATTTAAAAAAACTTATTTTAACTAAAATTCAATATTAAATTTATAAATAACTAAAAGCTTCATTTTAAGTTTAATTAATTATAATATAACAAAACAAAATCTAAATATATAAGTAAAAGCTTTATTTTAAGTTTTATTTATTCTAATTTAAGAAAATAAAATTTAATAATTTTAAGTTTTATTAATTATAATTTATGAAAATAAAACCTAAATTAATTGAATATGGAATTTTTTAATTACAATTAAAAAAATAAATTCATACTTTTATATATATTATTATTATTATTATTATTATTATTATTATTCTAATTTTATTTATATATGTATATATATATATATATATATATATATATATATATATATATATATATATATATATATATATATTATTATACACCATTTAAATTATAGTTGTAAATATATAAATATATAACTGTCAATATAATTAATTAAATAGAGATTAATCATAAATATTTTCATAAAAAATTATTTAAAAAGTATATTTTTCATCTGTATAATTAAAATAAAAAGTGAAATTAATTAAATCAGACACTTTATTTAAATTTATTTTATGCACTACTTAATAATTCAAAGTAGTGTACAAAAGAAGACTATTTATTTATTTTTCCAAATTTAGAAAATATGTGGTGTGATGCTTTTCAGAATAGTTTCCATTGAAGTGCCACAAGTTATTCAGAGTTCCAGTTTAGCAACACTATAATAGTATTGTTTATCCACTTGTATCGTGACATATTAATTAATTTTTTATTCAATTGATAGAAACACATCAAGGTGAACGCTTCGACCCAAATAAAAAGGAAAAACCGCATACGCTACGATCGTAACGTAGCTGCCATTACATTATTCATATTCTTACCTGGGTAAATCAACTTAGCGAAACCGCAAATATTTTTGCTACAACAAAATGGGATAAAAAGAATGATCGAGGTAAATTTGTTTGTCAGACAATTTCAAGGAACCTTAGAATTTATCTAGTTCTTCATTTAGCATGCAAATTTTGACATTTTATTTATTAGGTATGGAGTTAAGTAAGGATAAAATCAGATTACTTCTGTTTCTTGTTCTATTTTCCCACATTGTCGCATCTTCCCACATCAACCGCTTAATGAGTACATGCCATTTCCTAATGAAATAATAAAATCATCTACGTGATTGCCACATTAACAAGGAATAATTTCACAGTCAATTAATCCCGATAAGTGCGGCGTTTTGAATAAAACGAATCCAATAAAAAAAATGGTGATGATCGGACGTGTCGGCTGACCTACGGACCCAGCGAAGTGTGAAAATTATGTGTGTGTTCAATTCCAGTAGTCAATGAATGGATTGCGACGTGGTTGTTGGTCAATAAAGGAACTTGTTTAACAGACACACGGAAGGAATTCTGAAATCTTATTGCCAATAAGATGATTACATTGTTTTTGTGAAGGATAATCACGTTGTAAAAAAGAATAAGCCTCAACGATTGTTAATATTACAACAATAACCAGTAATTAATGTAGTGGCGTTCCGGTGTCATCTTTGCAGGAAAATGAATTATTGTTTAGCAGTGGGATTAAACTTGCGTTGCTAATTTATCTAACTTGATTTGGCATGCAGGTAATTGTATAAAAGCCGGACTTGGCGCTTGTGCCCGCACGGCTGTCGTCGTCGTTCGACGAATCGGGCATATAACCATGTCAAGGTGCACCACACATCCATACGTAGAGCCAGTACCAGCACCAATTGCGGGTACCGCACCACATTCGCACTACGCCATCGTGAGCTAATCACCTGGCAGCATGTTTTTAATTTTCTGTCTTTGAAAATCATTGGAGTTTTAAATTAAACATTCATTTTTGACCTAAGAGTTAAACAGATATGCTCAAAATCCGGTAGCAAACTTGTTAATTTGAATATAACACTAATTAAACTTACGGCCATAACTTGTGGTAAATTATTTTAAACCAGGCATGCCATAAAGTTTCGTAACTAGTATATTTGATAAGAACTAATGACACCATTAATATACAAAATGGTAGAGTAAAGCGCCATTTCAAGCATTTGAAATAAGACAGAAGAAATAGAAACTTGTACAAGGCTGTTGGGTGCATTAAATACGAATAAAATTGTCCAATTGATACGGTAAAATACGGCTCGTATATCAATAGTCGATTGTAAAAAAAAACATGTGTCCAATCTACGCACGTCGGTCGGCGTTGCACAACCAAATGTCATATGTAAACGTCCGCTTAATATTTGCAAACAATCCTAACCTAAAAAGTAATTCCTTTAATTCTTATAATAACTTTTCATCAAGGTAAATGCCTCAACCCAAATAAAAACTATAATAATTTATTGCCAGTCAAGCAACCAACCGCTCGTTGTATATGCTTTATGCTGTCGCGTGAAGGACAATCAACGATTTTTTTATGGCTGTTTTGCAACGGTATGACCGAGTTTTGAGTCCGAAAAACAAGCGGATGCGGTACCGAAAGGTTGAAATTGGTTATTACGTGCCTCCGGTCTCAGAGGTATTATTCATCAAATAGATAATTGCAAATGAATTGTTTAAAACTTGAATTGATAAATTAAACATGAAGCACGAAGTCTTGGTAATTTTTTGATTTTCTTCAGACTGCTAAATTATGTTCATGTTATTAAAAATGAATTAAATATTCACAATTTTTTACGTTACAAAGATGAATTAAAATATTATAATGAAAAGTTCTCCAAGGCATATTGAATGAATGTAAACTTCAATGATTATGTTGTTTATAATGATCATTTAAACTGAAAAATGATTTATTGAGTATTCGAAAATTTTGAGATATATCTAGATAACTTTATGAAAATAATATTTTATGAACACTAAATTTGGTACTTTTTAAAGTGTCTGAGCTTTTCGTAAAAGCTCTTTGTTTTAATTTTAATGAATGATTTTAATTTTCTGCTAATTTTAAATTTTTATGTTCAATTTAATTTTTACGCTTAATTTTATGTTTTTTATTTTATAAACTATTTTAAATTTTACTAATTTAAATTAGTAATTTTAATTTTTCTTATTTATTAGTTGGTTATTTTGAATATTTATTAGTTTTAATTTTCAAAATTAATAATTATTTTAAATTTCTTAACCTTAATTTTTTAAATCAATAATTTTATTTTGTTTAATTTAATTGGTAAAATTATTTATTATTATTAGCTTAATTTTCAAAATTTATAAATGGTGATTAATAATTTTCTTTTTTTATAAATCTAATGAGTAAATTTTAATTTGTATTTTAATTAATTTTTTTTTATTAAAATAAAAATCCATTTAATATTTTTTAATTTTTTAGATTTATTTTTTAAAATTTTATTATTTTAAATCAATAATTTTAATATTTATATTTAATTTAATATTGTAAATTTAAATTAATATATTTTTTTTTTAATTTTAAGTTTAAATAATTTTAAGATTTTAGTTTAAAAGGTTATTTTGAGCTTATTTTTTTCAATTTTGATTGGTAAATTATATATTTATTAGCACAATTTTAAAACTTGAAACTTTTTATAAAGTTAAATGATAAATTAAACTTTTATTTTAATTAATTGGTAAATTATTATCTATCATTATTTATTTATTTTTAATTTAAAATAATAATTTTAATTTTAATTAATTAGTAAATTTTAATTTTATCAGTATAATCACGAAGCTTCCTCAGTTATGTTGTGTGTTCAATATTTGATGTAAATAATGCGTTGTAATTAATTGCCCATAGTAACATTTTGTTGAGGTTTAGAAAACAAAAAAAAAGTAATTTTTATATTTTATTTATTATTTAATTGGTAAAATTATATTTTTAGCTTAGTTTTCAAAATTTATAAATAGTAATTAATTTTCTTTTTTAAAATAATAATGTTAATTTTAATTAATTAGTAAATTAAATCACGAAGCTTCCTCATTTATGTTGTGTGTTCAATATTTGATGAAAATAATGCGTTGTAATTAATTTTCTATAGTAACATTTTATTGAGGTTTGAAAAACAAAAAAAGTAATTTTTATGCTGTATCAATTATTATCCATTTATATTTTATTTATTATTTTATTGGTAAAATTATTTTTTTAACTTAGTTTTCAAAATTTATAAATAGTAATTAATAATTTTCTTTTTTAAAAGAAATTTTTATTTTAATTAATTTGAAAAATTTTAATTTTACTTAACATTTTTTAATTTTTTAGGTTTATTTTTTAATATTTTGTTAATTTAAATTAATAATTTTAATATTTATATTTAATTCAATTTTGTAAGTTTAAATTAATATATTTTTTTAATTTTAAGCTTAATTATTTAAATTTTATGCATTTAGCTTGATAATAAATAATTTTAATATTTTAATTTAATTGGTTATTTTGAATTTTTTAAGCTTTTTTTTTTAATTTTGTTTGACAAATTTTATTTTTATTAGCTTAATTTTCAAACATGAAACAAATAATTTTTATTTTTATAAATTTAATTGGTAAATTAAAAGTTTTTTTTATTAATTAAGACATTATCTATTATTATTCATTTTTTTTTAAATTTAAATTAAATTAATTTTAATTGAACAGTAATTTTATTTATTTTATTTTATAAATATAATCACGAAGCTTCCACAGTTATGTTGTGTATTCAATATTTCTTAATTATTTGGTATAAATAATGCGTTGTAATTAATTTTATAAAGTAACATTTTGTAAAGGTTTAAAAAACAAAAAAAAAGTAATTTTTATTCTGTATCAATTATATTATTATATATAATTATAAAGAGTTTAATTTCTATGTAACCTCTGCAATGTGATACAGAATATAATTTTAATGACACTTTCTTTATTGTATATTTTTTTAACCATTATTCATTAAATTTATAAAAGAAAACTATTGACAATGAGTAAATAAATGAATTCCTAATAATAATAATAATAAATAAGATGTTGTTAATATAAATAATATAACTAATAACTATTATATAATAATTAACTTTATTACAGTTTAAGGAAGTAATTAATAAAAAATTCTTATTTGACCTTAATTTTTTGTATTCATTTATAAGTTTCTAAAACACCATCATTAATTAGTTGTGGCAGTATTTATATTGAGTTTTCACCATATTTTAATGGTCACTTTTGGTTGATATTAAAAAAGTACTTTATTTAATTGTAATATTGACGATTCATTGATATTTTCCTACAAACCGATAAAATCATATCTTTATGATCATCAACCTCAACCAGCTGTTATAATCACGTAATACCGTTTACATCAAAATACTATTAAAAACAATAATTATTTAAATCAGCCATTTTAAATTTACTTTCATTAACAAGCTGTAAAACATTAAAACATTAAAAATACAAACCGACACAAGTTAAATAAAGTAGTGCTTTGATGTTTATTTGGGTCATTACGTGTGATCACCTTGAAGTTTTATTAACCTACCACTGTCCAAGATCGAACAATGTAAACAAGGAAAGGTCCTCAAAAAATGTAAATGATCAAAAGTTGCAGCGGAATAATTCGTTTCAATGGAGAAGTGATTCATTCGGAACCGAATTTCATGTTGCGAAATACTAATTTTAATTGGGAACGTGCCATTATCAGTTCCAGAAAATGTCTGCGAATAAATTAATTGACAATCAATTGTAGATTTCAACGGCTCACCAAGGCTGCACGACCCAATCCAAATCGATTCACGAATATTTCTGATGTACAATATTAATTGTGCTTTAATTAATTGATAAACAACGTGTGCTGTTTGATGTTTTAATAAAAAAAAATGATTTAGTGAAACTGCGACGGAATTTGTAATTTTCATTAATTATTTCTATTAAAATAAAACCGGTAAATAAATCAAGAGGCAAGTATAAACCGTGTATATCAATCCCATGTCGTTTACGCATTAATCATGTGGTTGAGCCCAGGTCTCATGTGCTTTGGCATATTTATCAGGCCTAAGTGAAATCTGAATTAAATTCAAACAGAAATGTACGGAGTGGTTGTACCATTTTATTGACACAAGGTTAATGAATTCATCAACAAGATGTAATCGCGCCCGAATTTCCAAGGAAAACACAAATTTTCGTACACTTGCGCTTCTAACAATCGAACAGTTACAACACCATCCGCTGCAATTTACCTTGGGATTGTAGTGTAATTAAGTTGAATTTAGGTTGCTTAATTTTGTAAATAAGGAAAAGCCTTTAAAAATGTTTACGGTAATCGCGATGTCGCTAGGAGATATTCGAAATGGGACCATTCTAGACTTACAAAACGTGTTGTGTTTGTTGAGTGGAAAGGTTAATGCTGTTCAAATAAGGCTGAAATACTTGGTAAACACTAAACAGGACTTAAAAATGGTAATGGCTCGTCAAGTCCGACAAAACATATATTTGTTTTAATTATGAGGATAACCGTTATTTTATTTATCCCATAGGATGAAATAATAAAAGTCTCGTGTTACCAATTAATTGCTAATGGACATGCTTATGGTTAAATATGCAGGCTAAAATTTGTTTCACAATTCACTCTATAATTTTATAAAATAAATGTCACGTTCATAATCTTACAGAAAAATATTTTCAAACATTAATGGTAGATTAATATGATGTTTCCAATTTCTTATTGTTGGCAATAAAATAAATATTTTATGATTATTTATGGCATAAAAGTATTTTAATGAGATAAAATTTATTTAAAACACTAATAGTTATTTAACTTAATGAAGTTAAATTGTTCATAACAAACAGAGGAATATAATAAAATTGATCAAATGTTATTGGCAGTATTAATATAATACCAATTTCTTACTAATGAGCATATAAAATTTAATGGTAAAAATAAATATTTTAATATTATTTATGATATGAAAAATATTTTAATAGAGACAAAGTTTACACGAGTTAATGTAATAATTATTAAACCCCATGAAGTTAAAATGGTCATAATAAAAATCTTACAAGAAATACAAGAATAAAATAATTTTGGTCAAATATTATGTGTAATATTTGTCTAATTTTACCAATTTCTTAAATAAAAATAAAATTTAATTATAAAAATAAATATTTTAGTATTATTTATGATATGAAAAATATTTTAACAGAGACAAAGTTTACACGAGTTAATGTAATAGTTATTTAACACAATGAAGTTAAAATGGTCATAATAAAAATCTTATAAGAAAAGCAAGAATAAAATAATTTTGATAAAATATTGTGGATAGTATTAATCTAATGTTTCCAATTTCTTACTAATGGGCGGATGAAATTAAATGGCTAAAATAAATATTTTAATGTTATATGTAATATTAAAAATATTTTAATAAAAATCTTACATGAAATACAAGAATAAAATAATTTTGGTCAAATATTATGGGTAGTATTTGTCTAATTTTACCAATTTCTTAAATAAAGATAAAATTTAATGATAAAAATAAATATTTTAGTATTGTTTATATGACAAATATTTTAATATATTTTAGTATTATTTATGATATGAAAAATATTTTAATAGAGACAAAATTTACACGAGTTAATGTAATAATGTATTTAAGTTATTTAACCCAATGAAGTTAAAATGGTCATAATAAAAATCTTACAAGAAAAGCAAGAATAAAATAGTTTTGAACAAATATTATGGGTAGTATTAATCTAATGTTACCAATTTCTTACTAATGGGTGGATGAAATTGAATGGTTAAAATAAATATTTCACTATTATATGGCATATGAAAAATATTTTAATAAAAATCTTACAAAAGATACAATTTTGGTCAAATATTATGGGTAGTATTTGCCTAATTTTACCAATTTGTTAAATAAAGATAAAATTTAATTATAAAAATAAATATTTTAGTATTATTTGTGATATAAAAAATATTTTAATACAGACAAAGTTTACACGAGTTAATATAATAGTTATTTAATCCAATGAAGTTAAAATGGTCATAATAAAAATCTTACAAGAAAAGCAAAAATAAAATAATTTTGATCAAATATTATGGGTAGTATTAATCCAACGTTACCAATTTCTTACTAATAGGCGGATACAATTTAATGGTTAAAATAAATATTTTAGTATTATTTGTGATATGAAAAATATTTTGAAATAGACAAACTTTATTTGAGTTAATGTAATAATTATTTAACTCAATAAAATTTAAAATGGCCATAATAAAAATTTTATAGAAAAACGGAACATAATTTTGATAAAATTTTATTGGTAGTATTAATATGTTAACAAATTTCTCACTAATAAACATATATAATTTAATTATTAAAATAAATTTTTAACTACGTATTAAATTAAATAATGAATATTTGTTTCAGGTATGTACAAAAACGTTTAAATTGATCGACCCACGCCCCTGAAGGTAAATATATAATTACGCGAACCTCGTGACAGTGCGCGGTCATACGCATTCAAACCTAGGAAGGATATAGAAAGTAAAATTGCAATAAGATGGATTTTTGCGCCCAGATTCCACTTCCAGGAAATGTACAATTTCATATTTTTTCTTATTATTCGACTTGTGTGTGTTTCTACTTTCTATAGCCCGCGATTTGCTCTCGCCACCGATCGTTCGTATGAAATCATGCGTGGGCACCAAAACGACAACGACGCCGAAACAATTGCGTATTAGTTTTTCTTTTTTTTTATTTCGAATTGGCGAAGCGATTTTGTTTTCAAATTGTCATCGGATGTGTTTCGAAATCAACCGAGATCCGAATTAGCATAGAAAAGATTGTCGGGTAGACAAGGCAAGAGAAATTTTGTAATAAACAATCACATCCTTAAACGTCATTAATAGGACTTCCTCTAGTGATTTATTTATATTTTTACAATTGATTCAACTCAACAAATTATAATTTTTGTGTACATTATAATACCTTATTAATTATTTTAATCTTTTAATTTCTTTAAATAGTATGGATTAGTTAAATGGTTATTAATTATAATTACGGTAAATAAATTATTAAATTTCTTTTCGTAGATAAAAATTTATGACCTTAAAACAGTGATTTTTTTATAATCCAGACTTCAGACTTATTTTATTTACAGTAACAATTAATTAATATGACAACGATATTAAAAACGCGGTCGCCTCTGAATAATCCGATGCGACAGTGGCGCAAAAAATCGTGCAAATCCAGCTTTATGTAAAGCACCCTCAATTAATCACTGCCTACCCTCCGCCCAGACTATTTTGAAACCCCCGTCACTTTTAATAAATAACCGCCGTCTCCGCGTTAATTGTGTTTTTGCGCTTATCATTGACCAGACCAAAAACACTAAAATAACGAAAAAAAAAAAAATCGGTCGAAACGACGGCGTTACTTCACGAAGGCAGACAACCCTGACCCAGGATACGAAAGGCCACCTTGAGCCCCCCGAAATGCGTCACCGACGCAACGCGTTTAGGCGTCGTTTCCCGGGCAACAGACGCGCTATGCGTCCATCCATAAAGCGGCGCCCCGCGCCCGTTGTCCCCAACGTCCGCATCGACGCCCGCCCCCGCGGCGAATGTGTCACCTCTCGAAATGTCCTGGGGGGTGGTTGCGTCCACTGGCGGCGGCGTTATGAAATTTTCATTGCGTTGCCAAACGCGGCGGCTCCAGGGCCGGAGGCGGTTTAAATTGTTTTGGGGGAAATTCGTTGGTTCCGTAAAATAATTTTACAAGAATGTTCCAAACTTTTTTTGGTGTTTAAACGCTCGTGTAAGGAGCACAACCAACAATTCAGAATTAAATTATGTTCTAAAAAAATCTTCTAATGACCTGTAATTTTTTATAGGAACATTGAGTATATTTAATTATTTTTTTCTAGTTAATGTGATACATTAAATGAATTGATCATAAATGTATAATATATATGGTATATTTTATTATTCCTTTACTTGTATTATAGATAATAATATAAAAGGGATAAAGGTTATATAAAAATTATTCCCGATATAAATAAATAAATAAAAAATATTATTTATAAAATTAAAAATATTTATAATAAAAATTTTTCAGAGAAAGTGAAATAAAATAATTTAATTTCTTAATAATGGGTACATATTACAAATATATAAAAACATTTGATTATTTTATTCATAAATAAACAATATAAATATTCTATCAATATTTATAATACGGAAAATTATTACAAAAAAGAGATAAAAATTGTTCAAAATTTCAGCCCAGTGATGTTTGTTGAAGATGATGGAAGATTCACGAATTAAATAAATTAAATAAATGTAATATAAATAAATTATTTTACATGTAAAATATATAAATATATAAAATATATAAAATATATAAAATATATAAAATATATAAAATATATAAAATATGTAAAACATTTAAAATATATAAAATATATAGAATATATAAAGTACATAAAATATTAAAAAGTTTAAAATTTATAAAATAAGTAAAATGTTTAGCATATATATAATATATATATGTATATATATATATATAAGGTGTATAAAATATAAAAAATATATAAATGCATATTTATAATATATACTATATACTATACACTATGCAACTGTATAAAATGTATAAAGTTTATAAAATGTGAAATGTATACAATGTATACATATATAAAATATAAAAAATACATACATACATACACATAAATGTATAAAATATATAAGATATAAATAATGTAAAAAATGTATAAAATACATAAAATTATAAAATTTATATAATCTATAAAATTCATATAATAATAGAAACGTATGAATATAATTTGAAAGAATGAAAGTATTAAATAAATAATAGATATGAAATATAAATTTGTAATCGTTCTCCCTGATTTTTTTTTAATATTTTCGGTATATATTTTCATATATATCCGTGGTAACTAATAAATTATAAACTTTGTATACTGGTATGCAAGTTATTTAGCAATATGATCGAAATATAGAGTGAACAATAATAATTAACATTATTTGAACTTCATTAGCTGATTTTAAACACAGTTAAGTGGAAAATCGTCACGCTTCCTACCGCTTGGCGAAATACACGTTCAATATATGGAAAAGGAAATTCTCAAGTCGTGTGTAAACACTCATTCATTGTCTTACCTTCTTTTATTTTTTATTAAGTGAAACCGATAGAAAATTTTACTTTTTCATTCGGTTTCACCTTTCTTGCCTCGATTGATCAATACGTGGACAAGATAATATTTAACACAAATACAAACACAATGGATATTATATGATTGTTCATTGATCACTTCACCTAAATTGAATAAAACTTGTGTCTTTTTTTTGTTTTTCTATTGATTCGAGACTAGACAAATAAATACAAATTAATTTGGAAATAAATCATTAAACCGTTAATAACAGACAAAGGCTTTAATTATACATGAAAGCTTTGCGAAGCTTTCGAAGCTAAACAAAACAAAAGCGCAGACATCATTACCCAATTCAAATATTTTCTTCGATAATTAACTGCAGATCATTAGAACCGTAAAATCTAATTTCCACCTAAATAGGAGGATAAAAATTATAATTGAATTGACTAAAATTGGAATTTGTGTTTATTATGCTTTAATTGTTTGTTTTATTTTATTATTGGTGTAAACATTTTTTGAATTACATAATAATAATAGTTATAACTCTTATTAATATTGTTGCATAATTACATTTGTAGTTTATATACTTTACTACGTTTTTCAACCAATTCGCGATTTATATATTAATTCACATATTAGATGCTTTTACTCTTAATCTATAGTTTATTCATTTAACTACAAATATGTCAAGCCCTAGTGACAAATCAAGATTAAATAAATAGTAAAAATATCATGATGAAAAGAAATTGCGACAATTATTTTAATTAATTTATTTTTTATTAATAAATGTAATTAATAATTGTAAAATCGCTTCTCAAAATTAAATATATACGTATAATACAACGAATAATTGAGCCCCAATACGTAAAGTGTAATTAACACACACGAGTTCTTATTTAGCAATTTTCGCAATTAATTTTATGTCATAACATGAAACAAAGGTAAATTGATTGATAAAATACCAATTATTTCTAAATTTCGAAACATTTTATTATAGAAATGTAATATTTTTATATAGTTTTATTATAAAATATACATTCTATTAAAAAATTGTAGTTTTCAATCAAGTTTTAACTCATCAGCCAAAAATATGAAATGTGCCGAAAAACAATGTCAATGTCAGGTGGGCACACAAAAAGACCGCATTGAAACAGGTGAAAAGGCTATTTCGCAGACGCTCCCAGCAAAAAAAAAAAGCTGATTAATTTGGCACAATTAAGAGGAACAGGGCAGTTTTGTAGTCGAATCGTAGCCGTCGTGGTCTTGATCTAAATTTTAATTCAAAACGCGGTTTTCACGCTCCGCCGGCCACGTCGGCCATTTATCTTCTGTCCGCAGGCCTCGGCTTTAAAATTCAGATTCCTACTGACTCATTTAAATCGCTTTGTCTGTTTGTTTTCCGTCGTTTTTCTTTCTTGCAGAACGGCCGAGATCTATGGACGGGGCCGACGTTTGGACACCCGGGTTATTGATTGGATATTGCACTTGCAGTTTCTGCCTTTGTTTCGTGCCGTTTGTGCTGGCTTGTTTATGAGGAACGACCTCCGGGTCATTGTGAAGGAAAATAAAGCAATTCGGCCTTCTATTGGTTCCATGCCTGCAGTCGGTTATGTAAATGCAATTTGACATTAACTGGGACAACTATTTTAATAGAAATTGTTAATATGTTTTTGTTTGTTTGTTTTGTGTTGGAAATTTAATTCAAAAGCTATTAAAATAGTTCATTACAATAATGCCAAGTTACCCACTTACCTTAGATAAATTGGAATGACAGTAATTATAGATTAAATAAGTTCACTTTCGATTTATTGTTTGTTGTCGTTTTCCGTCGGTTTTATAAAATAATAGTGTGAGAGCAACTAATTTTCATCAATATACATATAAGTGTAATTAACATGCGATTATTGAGAAAGTTTACTTAGAAATTGAAAGCAATTAATAAAGTAATTTAAAATAAAAAAATTGCGCTAAATACACACTGAAATATCTTACTACTTGATATATAAACCGATGTAAAAATTACGTTATTTATTATGAACAATTAAACATTTGCTAATACTGTTTATTATAAACAATTAACCATTTGTCAATATTAATTAAAACAGCAAATATCAGAAGACGTACAAAAAATTGTGCCAAATAACCCAAATGAAAGCATTTTCGAAAAATTAATTTTTTATTCTCAATTTTTTGAAGTTCCACCGATATTTAAGTAAATTTTCTAAAAATTAAATTAGATTATAAAAATCTATGAAAATCAAGTAGAAAAAAATGCGAAAAAAGTTACTATTATTGCTTCACAATTTTTCAGCAAATCCTCAACAATCAACTTAAATGAATTTCACGTTCCAGCTTCAACAGATGGTAAAAATGTTGAAAATTGTTCGTTTTCAGCAATCTTTACATTTGGTTTTTCATACGACAAATAAACTACAGGAGCAATAAGATATATAGACAGATAAAATACAATTTTATTAAATCAAAGAAAGATTTAATTTCAATTGCTCCAAAAAAGGGGAAAAAGTGAAAAAGTAATAAACTTCTTAAAGTTTACCACTGTAAAATTCTTAACATGATTTGTCAGCCGATTTTCATTTTCAGTAACCTATTTTTTTTTCGTAACAGTGTCAATTTCACGTAAAAAAAATCAAAGTGATGTTAAATTTTTTATTTTTATCACACCTACTAAATATATCAAAAATTTGTTGTCCAAAACTACGCACAAAAAAATTTTTTATTTTCATTTTTTTGGAGTTTCACCGACATTTAAGTAAATTTTCTATGACTTGTGAATATCTGCTGAAAAAAAATAAAATTATAAAAATCTATGAAAATCAAGTAGAAAAAAATGGGAAAAAAGTTACTTTCGTTGTTTCACAATTTTTCAGCAAACCCTCAACAATCAACTTAAATGAATTTCACGTTCCAGCTTCAACAGATGATAAAAATGTTGAACATTTTTCGTTTTCAGCAGTCTTTACATTTGGTTTTTCATACGACAAATAAACTACAGGAGCAATAAGATATAGATAGTTAAAATATAATTTTATTAAATCAAAGAAAGATTTAATTTCAATTATTCCAAAAAGAGGGGAAAAAGTGAAAAACTAATAAAATAATAATTCTAAAAGTTTATCACTGTAAAATTCTTAACATGATTTGTCAGCCGATTTTCATTTTCAGTAGACTATTTTTTTTTTTTCGTAACAGTGTCAATTTCATGTAAAAAATTCAAACTGGTCTTAAATTTTTGATTTTTATCATACCCACTAAATATGTCAAAAATTCATTGACCGAAACTACACCCAAAAAATTTTTTTCGAAACCAATTTAACCTGTTGCCTAATAAGGCAAACTTAATTAACCGTAAAAACTTGGATAACACTCAAATTTAAATCATCAACTGTTTAATTTTAGCAGCATTTTTTACGACAAGGTCAAGTGGAAGTGAGCAAATGAACCATCCCCCACGTACGTACGTTCATGACTGTACCGTTCTAAAAGTAAATTTCCTGGTGTGCACGACGAGAGCCAAAAATATATATATATATATATATATATATATATATATATATATATATATATATATATATATATATATATATATATGTTTGTCTGATGACCTTGGATGTACATCAGAAAAATGTGGCGGTGATTTTTCTGAATTAGTAAGCAGGTGACCGGACACGATAGTTTTGAATTATTTTTAAAACCTGTCGTTGAAATGGGTTAGTAAATTACTAGGGCACTGTCAACCGTAATGTATTTGTGGTTTTTGATTAATTGTTTACATCGATACATATAGGACGACCAAACGTTAGTAATTATATCTAATTGGTCAGGATGTACGAGGACAAAATTTTGACAAGCTTATTTTTAAATACCTACCAATTTTAATTTGCTATTTATGTGTTATGACATTATTAAAGAAAAGCCTGTTAAATTACACAGCATCCTTACTTAAACACGTTTAAAAATCATAATGGAAAAATGTAAATAAGGCCATGATGTAAAGAATGTTCTTCATTATTTTAAAAACTCGTAAACCTCGCAAATTAATATTTGCACAATTTTCATTTTCATCGTTCCACTGTATTACAATATTAATCTTTTTAATAACATTTTTCCTTGGGTGATGATAAAATACAAATAGGAGTAATAAAAAGTATGTTTATTTAGAGAAGGAATGTCTAAGTCTTAAAACGATATATTGTACTAATAACAATAAAAGACAGTTGGTTTTGTTTTATCAGAAGAACAGGCATTGAGTTGGTTGCTGTTAAATTAAATAATTACAATTGAACCCTTCCTGGCAGAAGTGAGCGGACAAAGGGTCGGATGAAATTCTGGAAGTAAAACAGACATAGTTGGCGGAAGGGAATAATTGCACCAGCACCGACCGAAGAATAATTATTTTCCGGTGTGTGATTTCTTACTGTCCAAAGCTGTTGTGAAGACGACAGGGTGGTATTCTACTAAAAACACCACTGGAGCGAAAAAATACGTAAAATTTATTATTTTTCAGGGCTAGTCTATTTATTTTTATTGACACCATCAATTTTTCAGGAAAAAAGTTTTAATTTCAAATGGCTCATCAAAAATAGAAACATTATAAATAAAACTCCGTGGCACCATGTTCAATTTTATAGTTCCTAATTGTTTTATTTTAAAATTAATCATCAACTTAATTTATAATAATGTTTAGATATTAATGTGAATTGTTGGGCCAGTGGGTCCCTGTCTGCGTAATTTAAGACGGAACACAAGACAATGACGGGCTTATTTTTTATAGTTTTCGAATTAATATTCTTTAAGACCATTTCCCATAACAATGAAAGAGATCCCACGACAATAAGGGAAAACAAATAATATTTAAATTCATTCAGTTTACATGCATACTAATACGACTGGAAGCGTTCGCGCACTTCCACATTTCGTGTGCGTCTAATTTATCGTTTCTCATTATGTTAATTGTGATTTTTTTCTTAATTGCTTTGTTGGCGGTGTTTTTAATAAAATAATTTCTAGCCTGGGAGGGTAAATTAATAACACTCACTTAATTATGTTTTAAATTTATTTATTGTTTTATTTTACACTTATTTTATGTGCAGTTTTTAATTATATATTTTCATAATTTTTAAATGACAAAATTAAACAAATTACAAAATTAAGCAATTTATTTATTTTACTAAATTGCAATTTTTTAAATATTTCATTATATATTTCACATTTATATTATGTTTCTTTTTTATATATAATGATAATATGATTTTCCAAATTACAAAAAAAAAAAACAAATTACTTATATTACAAAATTATATTTTTTAGATTATTTAAAAAATATACATATTGTGTATTTACATTATTTAAGATTTTTATTTCATAATTTTTTAATTCAAATTTAATTTTTTCAAATATTTTATTTTAAAATATGCACATTGTTTTATATTTTTATTATGTATGGTATTTATTTATATTTTTTATAATTTTTAATGACAATTTAATTTTGCAATAATATATCAAAATTATATTATTAAATTATATTTTTAAAAATATATAATTAAAAATTATTTATATTAAGTATAATTTTTATTGCACATTATATTTATATTATGTATGGTATTTATTTATATTTTTAATAATTTTTGAATGACAAAATTTTTTGAAATTACGAAATAAATCAAATTGGTCATATCATTAAATTATATTTTTTTAAATGTTTTATTACAAAAAATACACATTTTACATGTTTTTAATATATGGATCTTATTTATAAGTTTTCATAATTTTTAATGACAATTTAATTTTATAATATATCAAAATTATATTATTAAATTATATTTTTAAAAATGTATAATTAAAAATTATTTATATTAAGTATGATTTTTATTTGTAAATTAAATAAATTATTTATATTACTAAATTATATTTTTATATTATTTAAAAAAATGTTTTATATTTATTTAATTTATAAATCTTATTTATATATTTTCATAATTTTTGAATTTTATAAAATTTCAAAATTATGGTGCTAATTTATATTTTTTCAAAAGTTTTATTTTAAAAAATGTACATTATTTTATTTATATTATGTATAGTTTTTATTTACATGTTTCATAATTTTTGAATGACAAAATATTTTGAAATTACAAAATTAAACAAATTGGTTATATCTCTAAATTATATTTTTTAAAATGTTTTATTTAAAATTATTTATACTAAGTATGATTTTTATTTGTATTTTTTATAATTTTTAAAAGATATAATTTTATGAAATTATAAAATTAAACAAACTACTTATATTACTAAATTATATTTTTTTAAATACTTTGTTTAAAAATATACATATTGTTTTATATTTTTTTGATGTTTGGATGTTATTTATTTGTTTTCATACAAAATTACAAATATATGTTAATTAAAAATACACAATGTTATTTATAATTTTTGAATATCAATACAATTTTAATTAATAAAACAACAAAATTACACAAAATTTGCAAATCATTGTATTGCAATAAATTCTTAATTATACCTAAATTTTTAAAATTTAACTTGTAGTTGAAATTTTGTATTGTCACTTCAAAACTTTCCACAATGTCGTTAGAAATCAACAATGAACAATTTATAACAAACGTCATTTACTTGTTTACTTCAAAGCTAGGAAAACTATTTTTGTTTTATATTAAATTATATATAGACAGATTATTAATAATCTAAATTTATGATTCATCACTGCCAATAACAAAAACGTGTTGAAATTTTGTTTTTCTTTTTTTGTATACCATAATATTATTTTAATATCAATGTTCAACAATTTCCTATATTTATGTGTATAATAAAAACATATAAGTTATAGAATTTCTAATCTTAAGAATGTTTGTAGCTATTTTAATTATTTATTTATTAATTTATATTTTGCAATATTAATAATGCCGTATTTAAACAAAAATTTATTTTTTAAGTGTTAGCAAATCATTGCTATTAGTTAAAATTAGAAAATTGAAATAATTTTCTTAAATATGTGAATGAAAATATTAAAGTTCTATAACGTCTTATATATACCATATATAATTAATAAATAATGTCTATTACACAAACAATGTTTTTAGCGTACTGTTAAGGTGTGTTAAATGTTTAAAATGGTAAATATGTCAAATTAATAAGAACAGAAGAATTTTTTCATAAAATTAATTTTATAACCAGTAATATATTATAGAGAAGTCGTACTTGAAATTTCGCAATAAAGAAACTTCGACGAAACCCGTTGAAAAACAAATTTGAACGATGTACATAATTATAAATAATGGCTGTTTGCACGTTGTTTACGACGGAGCCAGGAAAACTATTTTCTCAAAATTCTTGTCGCGAAAAATCATAAAAGTAAAATGTGTCGCCTATTAATCTCGACGGACCTGTTATCTTTGTTTTTAAAAATACAACCAGCTGCCCACACACTGGACAGTCAGTCACAACGGTAATCGCAAACAATTCTAAACTATCTGGAATTTATTCGGACCGAGTCCCCAGCCAATGCACATCGGATTCCTGGCGGACATGGCGGAAATGACCGCCGGGATTTATCGCCAACGAATGCCCACCAAATCGCACCGATTATTGATCGTCTAATGGGCGTATGTGGAGCGCCGCTCCTTCTCCGACTTCCATTTTTTTTTAATTGTTACGAGAATTTATCACAATGGGCCGGTTTACTCGCAGCAGTTCCAGCCGATGTGGTCGTTTATCACTAGGAAAATATTGGCATGTTACGACAGTACTTCAGACACGTGGAATTGTAGCATGTGTTTGTCGATATTGGTGCCCGATTAATTCAGGAATTAATTTTAATGGGGCACCTTAAATCTGTCTGTGACTTAATGCTGAGCACGGTTCCCCTAAGGCTGGTTAAGTTAATTTATATTAGTGTAAAGTTGTCTGTATTAAGTCACAAACTGTGTTGCAGTAATTTCCCAAATCAATTAATAATTACCAGAATTGTTAATTGGCAAAAAACTCTTATGGTGACTGAGTTTTCAGAATTTTGTTTTATATCCAATGTTATGGTTGTCCCTTTGACAAATTTAATGACAAAATATTGCTTTTTGATTTCACATATACACATAGAAATTGTTGATGTCCAACATTTGTGTTTCTGAATGGCATCATCCTGTATGAATGAGTCTGGTGTCCAAAGCCTGTAAAGTGCTCATTTTTATTTAACTAACCGGGGGCAACAAATACGTATAGAGATTTATGTTCGGTTTAATTTGAATTCACAGTTTTAATGTACACCATACGTTTATATGTAGGTGTTTTAAAATGTTGAGAGTCCGGTAAAAAAAAACTGGTTAATCCATTCAACAAATTGTTGAATTGATTAATCTTTAATAAAAAAAGGACAAATCAAAAGCTTATTTAATAGTCTATCATTGTTTACACTGACCATGGTCTGGTTTATTAGTGAAAAAGTAAATTTACCAGAAAAAAGTACAAGTGTTAAGGAAGCTTTGAATTTTTAATGACATGGGCACAACTACAGGAGAAAATTAAAATTATTAAATGACATTGTAGTGGAAATATAGATATATTAAAAAAATAAAACATACATACTCAGAAGCAACCTAAAAATGGTCATAAATCTAAATTTTGATATACCACCGTAATGAATTATTTCATAATTTGATTTTCATTTTTAGTAGCTTTTTTTCGTAAGTGTCTTCAGCACGTAAAAAAGCCCTAAGTGAACTGAACTTTATGACTTCAATTACTTCCAGCACGATATATGAATTTTCGTCAACGTTTTTTGCCTGAGAGACTGACTTAATCAAGTTATTAAAATCACTGGCATCTGAATTACTGGAACAATTTCAAAACTATATTAATGAAAGTTATAGAATGTTCATTTATCCTTAATTTGAATACTTGTTCAGTTAAATCAGTTAATTAGATCTCTAGTTATACTTAAAAATGTAGGAAATTGAAATTGAAAAAAAATCATTCCAAAAAATAATAAAGTGTGATTTTCAAGTTTAACGTTCCAAAATATAGGAAAATTATACTGCGATATAAACGGCAGAACTTCTTTTTTCCAATTTGTAAACTAGTATTATCGGCCGAGGATCGCCGTTCGAGAAGCGTCGAGCTTTTAGCTCGCGGATGCAGCCGTCGCACTTCCAAGGCCAAAGGTCCGTTGGCGTTGACCCCGGCGGCCTAACGGAAGACGTTCGCCGCTCGCGTCTGCCGATTCGGAGAGTTGACCGGTCGCCGCGGTCCGGACGGGAACCGCGAGAACCGGAGGAACGGACGTGAGCCGCATTTCACGTTCGGCAATGGTCTGAGAACCGCTCTCGATGCGGGCTGCAGCTTTTTTCGGCTGATTTACCGTTGCTTTCGGTCGGACACCATTTGCAAACAAAGAGCACCCGTTTTTGGAGTGCACGTCGAATTTTGAGAGGGCCTTTGATGTATTTGCTGACGGTTGTGCTGAAATCGAATTTTGCTAAAAGATACTCGAATATAATGAGTCTTAATTTAAGACTTAAAAGTTCGTCAAAATGTTACGATCCAATCATTATTGGAGACGAAGTTTAATGGAGATAATGAGCTGTTTAATTGACTGTCAATCTATTGATTTTGTTCAGCATCCATTGTCTTCGAATCCCAATTTTAAAGGTTTCAAACTAATCAAGCTTAATGCTGGTATTGCATGTTTTTTACGTTTAAACAATCATTTTATATTTTTAAAATTGAATGTACGACGTTTTATTATCATGACCAAACTTGGTGCACAAATACTGTTCACTGGTACCTCTTATGGGATCATCTGTACCTTTTCCAAATTTTCTTGTTTTGTATTATGAATTCAAAACTGAAAGACAAAGTTATAATAAAGTAATTTCAAGGTATCAACTGTTACTTTCTTAAAATTAATGATCAACGGTAAATCATTAATTAAAAGAAGAAAAAGAGGAGGCCCAATATTGAATTCTTGTGACACTCAGAGGATGTCTATTAGAATTTAAAATTCATTGTAGCTAACTTATTGTTTTGGCTCCCTATAGTACAAAAACAAAGACAGTAGTCAAATAGTACAACTGTTTAACCAAAGAAAGTTTAACTTGTTGGGAATTATAGAGCTGTCAATACACCATTATCATATAGAATGAACCATGAGTGAATAAATAGGAAGTTGTTCTTGCATCGTTATGCATTTTGTCTCATCGCCAATAAAATGCATAATATTTGCCGGTGACTCACAGATTTCCGAGTGACTTGTCGATGAGCAATGCTATTTGCATATTGCACGTAGAGAAATAGAGGAAATAGAGAATGATACATGGAGATATAAAACTATTGTGTTCTTTAATGTATTCAAAAGATCCTGCCAGCCAGTCTGATAGGAAAGATATAAGGTGGAATTAAATAAAGCCTGGCAAAGTTGGTGGGAATTTTAATTAGCTTAAATACTTGAAATTAGAATTTTCGCAGCGGTGCCGCCTCCCAGTATTTTCCACCACTG
This sequence comes from Aethina tumida, assembly GCF_024364675.1. Lineage (NCBI taxonomy): Eukaryota > Metazoa > Arthropoda > Insecta > Coleoptera > Nitidulidae > Aethina > Aethina tumida. The sequence continues at coordinate 11,008,954 of NC_065437.1, read as the reverse complement.
TTCCAGAAACAGAAAAACCACATTCGATTCATAAAATGTCGATTGTTTTTATTATTAATTATTGCCGGGGTCTATAAACGATACGGCACGCTATCGCCGATAGTTTATTGAACTGCAAACGAGGAAGAAGTCGCTGATAATGAAACGAAAATATCTGATTCATCCACTTAATAATGAAGTTTATGTTGCTCTTCCGGTGGATATGTAGCCACTTGTTTTTGCATTGCTTACTCAATGGAAAACAATTGATAATTTTAATTAACATTTGGATTTATTGTTATTAATATTCAGTGGATGGATGCTTGTACAGCTAAAAATTAAGATACACGGCTGCATTTCCTAAAACCAAAACGGCTACCCATATACATTCATGCATATAATATATATATTCGTAAACGTGGAGAGTCCACTAAATAAATATTTGCCATGCAATTTCAATTGAACACGTCTGGAAGCCCGAACCGAATCCCGACGGTGACGTCCGCTTATGCGCGCCTAATTAGGATTATTGGCAATTTGGAATGAAGGGGGGCATGGCGGGTGATACGGGGGCCCGCTGTAACTGCCGACCGAATTTACGGTAATGGCGGAACGAGCCGCCGCATAACGAATTCATGAGCCCGACCGAAATTGTAAAAAGTGACTGCGACGGTTTATAACTGTACGTGCCTCTGCCTGTTAATGTTTCGCCGCGTATTTGCCGAACGCCAAAATGACTCGGAATATGTAATTATTGGTTTTTTGCCATGTTAAATGTATACTGATAATATTTCTGGTATTATTTTTTCTGCAATATTTAATTTTTTATTTCATCAATTACTGTCAAAATTAGAAAAGAAATAGAAAAAGTAAAACTACACAAGCAAAAAGATACAAGCAAAAATATTTGTAATGGAAGTGACTTAAAAGTACTTAGAACAAATTTCTAAAATGGCTCTAAGGGGTCTAACACTATTGACTCGTCACATTTACATTTTACATTTCATATATTGTTTTATATTTCACACTTACTTTATATTACATACATTTCAGAAAGTCTTTGATCCTACTGAATTTTGAGAGAGACATCATGTATGACAGAGATATAACATTCAAACGATGGAGCAAACTTATAGACTTTTACGGAGAGAAATCTTTCCAAATTCAATCGAATCAAACGCATTTCTGTTTGTATATTGTATATTTAAAATAAAAGGATTTTACATTTTACACTTCACATTTTACATTTTACACATTTCACATATTTCACATATTTCATATATTTCACATAATTCACATAATTCTCTTATGAGAATTTTGTGAAATATGAGAATTATTTCTCATATTTCACATATTTCAAATTTTCACATATTTCACATATTTCACTTAATTCTCATAATTCTCATATTTCTCATAATTCTCATATTTCACATATTTCACATTTTCACATATTTCACAGTTTCACATATTTCACATATTTCACATATTTCACATATTTCACATATTTCACATATTTCACATATTTCACATGTTTCAGATATTTCACATATTTCACATATTTCACATGTTTCAGATATTTCACATATTTCACATATTTCACATATTTCACATATTTCACATATTTCACATATTTCACATATTTCACATATTTCACATAATTCTCATATTTCACATATTTCACATATTTCACATAATTCTCATAATTCACATATTTCACATAATTCATATATTTCACATATTTCACATAATTCTCATATTTTACATATTTCTCATTTTCACATATTTCACATATTTTATATATTTCACATTTTACATTTTACATACATATTACACTCATAATATTTATATATAATTATTTTATTAAAAGAACGATTCTTTTTAATTTAAATTAATTTTATAATTATTAAATGTCGGATATATTTATTTATATAATTTTTATATAACTTTTTGTTTTAAGGAGGATTCATAATAAGTAGAGCAACCAAACCGTATACTCAATACTGTTGATTTTGGAGAATCATGTGCTTCATTTGCCGAAGATAAGATGAGTTTAAGGTGGATCTTCCAGTACGATAACGATTCAAAACACACATCTAAGTTAGTTAAATCCAATCCAATTGAAAACCTTTGGCATGAAATCTACAAAAGATTTTATTGATTTATTTATTTTTTTGAAACGGACAGTCATATTAAAATAAGATTACTAAAAATCAGCGCTTCAGTAAACTGAGTTCTGAAGTTTTAAAACTTTTTACATTTTTTAAAAATAAACATCTAAAATATATTTGTGTTTATTCATTCTTTTTTCGAGAATAAATCAAATAATAATTTTATTGTACTTTTAAGCAATTTCAAACATGTAACACATAAATGATTTTTGACATTAATTTCTTACTTTTAAAAATTTACTTCGTATAATTTACTATACCAGAAATTATGCAAATAATCTATAATATTACTTAGTTTAGGTAAATTTTATGTATAATATTTATTCCTATTATATATGATAATGGTTACTGAGACAATTGAATAATATAACATCGACTCATATAACTCACGAGATAAAATTATGTGATCGTCGCTTAAGCATTTATTACAAAACGTTATAATTATCTAAACAGATATAAAATAGATCCCATAAACGCTCATTATCAGCCAAACTGCCACCACCAGATCGAATGAAGTATAAAAACAGTTATCTCCCTATTTTTAGATTTCTGTTTTGGCACCGCCATCAATGATGTACCGAAAGGATAACGCCGGTCGCAGTGCGGCAGTGTCCGAAACTGCGTCGTCGCGATACAAAAAACTTTCGTTCAGATTAAATAATTTTTATATACGCGATCTTTAACCTGCGCAAAACCGAAAATAGCCTCTAATCCGTTGCTAACCAGGAAATGCTTCATAAATAAATCGCTGTAAAAATAGTTCAATTTAAATTCAGTCTCGTCCTATTTTTAGCAATGTCCCAAACTAACTTTCGTTTTCTTTCTGTTTCAGGTAAACGCATTTTTCAGTACTGTTTGTGTAAGTATTTTAAACTAAACCGGCCCGACGTTCGATAACCCTTCTCAAAATTCGGCGTGCGTTCAATTTTCTCGAAATAATTATACGTCAAAATTTCGTATTTAATTGCGAAATTTACATGGAAGATATCGCATTTTTTGAAAGTTCGTGACCATAATCCTGAATATTAATGCGCATCACATGAATTGTGCTGTTACATGCATATTTATAAGGTGATTATTCGTATAATTCAATAATTATCGCACGAATTTATTACATATTTGCTTACAATAATTTTTATTAAATAAATCTTGACCTTTCTTAAACACATGATACGAACGACCGAATTAAACTTGACCAGTTTTATTCTTGGAGACGTTACACAATCGACTAACGATGGAACGTAACGCAAACACAACCATTATCAAGTGTTTCGTTCGCTCAAGATAAATATTTATTCGCAAATTATGATCCATTCCAGAACCGTTCGCTCTATTTCGGGCATCGGCGAGGAAGCGTAGAAACAGTAATTGTCTGAAATATGCGAATTATTGCAATTTTGTCGTGCACGTCGTTTCCAAGTCTAACATTAAACCGCAAATGTCACAATTAAGCAGCAGAAAGGCAAAGAGGCCATGTTAACGGAGCACATGTGCTGAAAACGTCGAGGCCACGAAAAAAGAGCAAAAATTGGTAGAGAACCGGGAGCGCGGTAATTGCGAACGGCTGCTGCGAAAAATAAAACGAATTCGGTTCTAGCTTCTTCCTACGACGTCTTTTCCGGCCGTGTTTGTTCTAGAGAACGAGAATATCGCTCGATCGCAAGATAAATACATACATTTATGTATGTATGTATTCGAAACAAGGTTACTAGATTTTATTCGATTGTGACACCGGAAACTTTATTTCAATTTTGTTTTGCTACTTTTTATTTTTTTATTTCTAAGAAAGTGTTATTTGAGACAGGTAAATATTGATTCATTAATGATTGTTTATCTGAGGAATGGAAGTTGTAAATTAAATTTTTAGAATACAAATTTTGGTGACACATTGTTATACAAATTTCTACTGTGTATATAATGTGTTTAAAAAAGTCCCTTTCAATTGTCGAATTTTTTACTAATACATAAGCATATAATAAATATTTCATGTTAGAGTTATACTAAAATTTAATTATTTAATTTTCAAAATTTTGACAATTTACAATATTTTACATTATTTTTGGAACAATATTATTAATTTCTTCCAAAAATTATCAGAGATTTTCATGAGTATATTATATTAAATAAATATCTATATTTTTTCTGTAAAATTTCTAAAAAATTGATCTGAACCTAAAAATTGACAAAATAATTGAGTACATATTTTATATAAATATATAAGGCGTGATTAATTAAAAAAAACAATATTTGATTATTTTATGTTCCAGGACTATATCTTGTTTCGTTCAAAAGATATCCCAGGAATTTCTATATCAATATTTTCGGATTAATCCTGAACCTAAAAATTAACAAATTAATTAAATGTTTTATTTTATTTCAAGTGTTAAACATTTTATTCCTAAAATTTTAACAATTGTCAATATTTTATATTATTTTTATTCGGGGAGTATATCTTGTTTCATTAAAAAGATATCAGAGAAGTTTTTATGATCTCACTGTATTTTATATTATGTATGTATATTTTCTAATTAATCCTGAACCTAAAAATTGACAAAATTGATTGTGTAGAAATTTTAAAATAAAATATATAAAGGAGTAATTAATAAAAATGGGTTTTATTTTCATTTAAAAACATTAAATATATAAAAAAATGTCATAATTTAGAGTTGTACTAAAATTAAAATATTTTATTTTAAAAAAATTTGACAGTTGACAACACTTTACATAATTTTCTTTTGTGGTCAATATTTTATTCATTCAAAAATTATCAGAGAAGTTTTTTATAAGCTTAGTGTATATTATATATCTATACTTTTTCCTCTAAACTAACTTAATTATTCTTGAATCTAAAAATGGACAAAATAATTGAACACAATTTTTAAATAAAATATAATGATTAATTTATTTTATTTCTAAAATTTTAACAGTTGGCAATATTTTATTTTTATTCGAGGACTATATCTTGTTTAGTTCAAAAGATACCAGAGTAATTTGTATGACCTCACTGTATATACTATTATATATCTATATTTTCAATCAAGATTGAAGAAAAAATCCTGAACCTATAAAAATTATCCTGAACAAAATTATTTGTGTACTAATTTTGAAATAAAATATATAAAGGAGACATTAAAAAAAGGGTTTTATTTTAAATAAAGTATTAAATGCATAAAAATAAATATATAGAGTTGTATTAAAATTTAAATATTTTATTTTTAGAAAATTTGAAAATTGAGAACATAATTTGTACATAATTTTTATTTGAGGTCAATATTTTATTTATTCTATATTTTTTCCTGTAAACTGGCTTAATTATTCCTGAACCTGAAATTTATAATAAAGGTGTAGTTAATTATAAAAATGTTTTACTTTATTTTAAAAATATTACACATATGTTACATATACAAAAATGTCATAATGTTGAGGTATACTAAAATTTGTATACATATTTTATTTAAAAAAAAAAATGAAAATTGACAACATTTTTTATGATTTTTAATTAAGAATGCCATATATGAACCTCACTATATGGTATATCTATATTTTTCCTGCAAACTAATTTAATTATTCTTAAATCTAAAAATTGACAAAATTATTTGACAACAAATTTAAAATAAAGTATATGAAGTGTAAAATTTTATATCAATTTTAATGAAGTTAAAAAATAGCATATGGTATTAGGCAATTTGGCACATGCTAAAAATTAGTTAGATTATCTCTGAGCCAATATCTTGTTCCATTCAGAAGTTATCAAGGAGGGACTTTTACGACCTCACTGTATAAAAAACACATTCATAAAATTGTTTTAAAAGTAAAAACATTAATTAACACACATCGCAGAACTTACCATCAATATCCTGATATGAATTGTTTATTATTTAATAAATGAGATAATAATCTGTTAAATTAATATGCTGTAAAATGTTTGCATTGCATAAATTTATTGTACGGTCGGATAGTTTAGTTTGCTTAATTTGAAAACCTTGTAATTGTTGACTTTATAAACGGGAAGTTTCGAACACCAATTTTAAACATTCTACATACGCAATTAACACGACAGTAATTAAAACACAAAAAATGCTCGAACGATAAAATTATGAAGTTTACGACATTAAGTGTTGTTTAAGTAAAAAATGGCGCATCCACCACTTTCGAGAAATGAAATAATTATATATTATTACTTACTTGTAATAAAACAATGTTTCAATTAAATTATATTTATCATTCCCTATCAACCATGACGACACCACTGACGATTAAAATTGGGCATCTGATGACACAGATTTCGTCATTTCTAACTTAATAATATTATTTTATCATTGATATTAAATAATGAAATAATAATTAATAAATGCGTTGAAAAAATTGAAGTTAAATACAAATATTTTTGCTCAAATTAAATGACACAAAAGTTGGCGTCGTCATTTCATAATTAAAATAAATATAAAATAAATTAGTTTAAGTACAACTAAAAACAAAATTAAATATACAGTGAGACCAAGTCAATTCTTTTTTTAAATGACAACATGTCGACCTCCAATAGTCCAAATGTTATCAGTTTAACTACATTTGGTCATAATGTTGAGCTGCCCATATGGTATTAATTATTTGGTTGAAATAAAAAAGATGCTCTTGTAATACCTCATTTGAAAGTTATAATATTTAATCTCTATTCAATGGTATTTTTCAGACCAATATCGGTTAAGTAAATGCAGAGTAATTTTACAAAAAAAAAGGTATTGTACGTCATACGAGAAAAGACAGTTATCAAGGGGGAGAACTTTTTACGAGCTCACTGTATATTAAATAACTTCGTGTGTAAGAAAATATATTGCCAAATGTAAAAATTTAAGCTTCAAGTTATTTCCATCTAGACGCCTACAGCAAGTATTTATCGACATCTCGAAAACGGGCGCAAACCTCCACTTTCATCGAGAGCCATCATCCTTTCAATTTCTTCTGCCACTTCCTCGGAACGACACTCGTCGAACGACCGGCAAAAGCGAATCGGCGTGTCTTCGAGCCAGTCGCTGCCAGTACGAAAGCTGTACGCGTATGACGGCGCTGTTGCGGAGCTTTTAACCTAAAAACCCACTTGCCCCATTACATTCAGACACCATTACTCTCAACTTATTATTATTATTATTATTATTATTATTATTATTATTATTGCTTGTCAAAGGAACGCTTCATCTGCGATTCGGCTGGGGGATACGGAATGGGGGTGCAAAGCACGACAATTTAAGTAATTAAGCACAAGTATTGTTGAATGCGGCAACGATTCCTTTTTATGTCTATTTGTGGAATTATTGCTAAATTATTTTGTCGACAGTTTATCAGCATGAGTTTGTTGATAACTGCAAGTATGCCGATAATAGCAACAATAACATTTAACAATAAAAATCAATAATTTAATATGTTGCCACGTGTATGACTATAATGAAATAATATTTACAAATGAACATGAATAGGTACATTAATAGCAGCGACTACAGATAATAGTCGTTGTAGTCAATATGCATAGGTGTGAGTATTTATTTTACGTAATTAACAAATTGCAGTAAACTGTGTAAATATGATTTTAAATTAAGCATTTATTCATTCACACCGTATGAATGCCAAATCGCGAAAACTATTTTTACCACACCATATTCATTAAATAATTCATTACTTAAAAAATGAAACGATCGGCCATTGCATAAACAACAATGCCCGCCGAAAATTGATCAACACGACGGACATTTCCGAGTGGCACAAGTGCACGTTGCACACATATTTATAGCCTCCAATTTGCGTACGGACTCCCGCGGGACGGCGGCTCCATCGACGACGGGTGTGGAGGGAGCGCGGGCCGTCCGCCCCTCGCGCTGCACCGGTCCCCCTTTTCTGCGAGGGGGTCGGGCAGCCGCAAGCGGGAAGTGCAAGTGCAGCGAACGTATTCAAGGACAGGCCGCATACCAGAAAACGGTGGCGTTCTCGAATCCTGATCCGCGATGGACGGCGGCCAATTTCTAAGAGGTTTTTGTGGTTTTTTCGTGTTATAAATGGACACCGTTCTTGGGGGGAAGTTTTAGCTGCAAAAAGAACGTTTTCATTCGTCCACAATGTTGAACTTTCTATGGTAATATGTTGGCTTTGGAAGTCTGGAAAGTGTTGTAATCTGAACCTCATTATTCATCCAGATTTCCTCTACTTGGGCTCATTTACGAATTTTTGTTTGATAAAGATGCCAAACTAATTATATTAATCGTATGTTATCGTGACACATTTAGTAGTAATCGTTTTCATTCGTTCACAACCAATTTTCTTTACAAATATGTTGTTTTACAAGTCTGAAAAATTTTGTACTAATTAAGTAAATGATTATTTTTATTTGACATAAAATGATCATCTTAATCGTGTATTGTCATTACTTATTTAATAATTTCTTTAAAAATATATTAATTTTAAAGTCTGAATGGTTTTATACTCTGAAATTCATGATCTATCCAGATATCCTCTATATGAAGTCTTTTATGAATTTTTGTTCTATTTTCTACACTGAAGGTATGATATCATAAAGTATTCAATAATATTAATGTTTTCATTCATTTACAAACTTTTATAAACCTGAAGTATGTTCATTCTAAACATCGTCATTCATCCAGATCTCTTTTATTTGAACTCATTTACGTACATATGACAAAAGATCATATTAATCGAATGTAATCATGACATATTTAATTCGTCGACAAATTTGAGAATTTTATTTAAAAATATGTTAATTTTACAAGTCAGAACGGTTTTGTACTCTGAACTTCATGGTTTATTCACATCTTTTCTATATGAATCCATTTGACAACGACTCCAAACTGATCACATTAATCGTATGTTATGGTAACGTACTTAATAGTGAATGTTTTCATTCGTTCCCAAACTTGGAAATTTTCTTTAGAAATATAATTTTATAAGCCTGAACACCGTCTTTCATCTAGACCTCTTTTATTTGAACTCATTTACGTATTTTTGTTTAACAAACACTAAACTGATCATTTTATTGGTATTTTATTGTGATATATTTAATTGTGAATATTTTCATTCGTCGACAAACTGTGTTAATTTTACAAGTTATAATTGTTTTATACTCCAAACTTCATGATTCACTCACATCTCCTTTATATGAATTCATTTACGAATTTTTATTTGACGAAGACTCTAAGTTCATCAGATTAATCCTATGTAATCATAACATACTTAATAGTGAACATTTTCAGTCGTCGACAAATTTGAGAATTTTATTTAAAAAAATGATACTTTTGCAGGTCTGAAGGGGGTTTATACTCCAAACTTTATGATTTATCCAGATCATCTCCTCTATATGAATTTATGTATGAATTTTTGTTTGACAAAATCTGATCTGATCACATTAATCACATGTAATCATAACGTATTTAATAGCGAATGTTTTCATTCGTTCACAAACTTTAGAAATATGTTAATTTTGTAATTCTGAAGTATATTTTACTCTGAACATCATTATTCATCCAGATTTCTTCTATTTGAATTCAAAATTTTTGTTTGAAAAAGTCACTAAACTAATTATATTAATCGTGTATTATCAATATATATTTAATAGTGAACATTTTCATTCATCGATAAACTTTAGAACATTTCTTTAAAAATATGTTAATTTTACAAGACTTTTTTACTTCAGAATTTTCTTTACAAATATTTTAATTTCATAAGTCTGAAGAGTGTTTTATTCTGAACATCATGATCATCTGAAATGTTACTTTTATCAGTCTAAATTTTGTTTGACTAACATAAACATCATATCGTATGTTATCATGACGTATTTAATTGTAAGATTTTCATTCGTTCATAAGAATTCCCATTCTTTTCTTTAGAGATATGTTAATTTTACATATTTAGAGATATGTTAATTTATTAATTATGGTTTCATAAAGATACTAAACTGGTGATATTAATGAATGTTGGTCGGTAACATTTACAGTCTGAACCTCATTATTCATCCATATATCTTCTATTTAAACTGATTTACCAATTTTTGTTTGACAAAAACTGATCATATTAATCATATTTTGTAATGACGAACGAACGAATTGAATAGTGACTATTAGATCTAACCAATTAAATATGTTCATTTAAATAAACACTCAACTACTTCGCCTCAATTATCGTTCATGACACCGAAGTTGATGTGCATAAAAGTGGGGCATAAAAACAAAATTCCCTTTCATGTGTTACGAAACTGTGGACGTAACTTTGCGCTGAACGTACCAAGAGCAAAAATCCCGACAAAAGGAAGAAAAACCTCCATCCGCAATTAAAGTCAATCTAAAAATCGCCTCGGGTGCTCGATTCGCCTGTGCCTCTGCAAAAAGCGGTCCGGTCGCTCGCTTCGACTCGCGAATAGGCAGATTCAACGTTGCCATTTATATATCGGGGTATTTTTAAGCTGATGTGCTCACATAGGTTTGTAAATAAAAGAAAACGTTTTTCAACTCTAATAAATATTCGGCGAGATAGAAAATTGAATTTTGCTGAACTCTTTGAGGTAATAGAGGGGGAAGTAATTCAGTCAAAAGTATGCTGAACACTATTATCTTTTTAATGATGAGTTAGGCACTCTCTGACTTGTTCTAGAATTGGTCTAATAAGATGGTCGATTTAAGTATATCGGTCTATATTAATAATTCTCCAAAGGGGGGCTCAATTTCTACCTATGATATCTCAAAGAGTTCAATGTGTGATCAGTCAGGAAATCTTGTTGGCCATGACAATAAATTTACATCAGAAGGTTGAAAACACACCAAAGTAACCCTCTCAGTATGACGTCGAGCTTTATCCTAATGTAAAATTGAATTTTAAAGAGTAAAGTAAAGTAAGATAGCATAGGGGTTTCACAATTTTCTGGAAGTACTGAAAAAATGTGAATTTCGCCTTTCTCTAGTATACCTTGAAACCAGAAACTCAATAATTAAGACAGTGCCTCTTCTCTAGTTCATACAGTAATTTGTCTTCTATCAAAGTCCCTTAGATGACTTTAACTTATCTTCGTACCCTTTAAAATGAATGAAAGAATCCTTTAACCACAACAAAAATGATTACCTATCTGTGTCTTTTTTTTGGATCTATGTTTTCTATTTTTTATATAACTTAGTAAAATTGAAATTCAAGACAGAAGCGATATTTTGGGCTTAAAATTAATTCCAAAAAGTTCACTTTTACTTGCCGAAACTTTAAATTAATACGAAACCAATTACAGACGGTTCCATGCTGTGTGCCCGCTCACGAGAGCAGTTGGGGACAATTAAATTTAGCGAAAGAAGAACAAAAGAGTCCATCCGCACTGGCACAAAAGCGAAATGTGCAAAGCCGGTGTAAAAGGGAACAAAAAGAGTGGCGCGTTCATCCGCAATTAAACCTAATTTAAAAATTGCCTCAAGTCGCGAGTAACCGAGTTACTTCGCTTATGCAAGCGGGTATTTATAGTAAACTTAGGTACTGTTCGTTATCTGCCTATCTGCAGTTAGCGAAACAATATAATTGTTGTTATTCTGGTGGAGGCTTGTGGTTTACCATAATTTCAGATGCAGAAGAAGCACAATGGGAATGAAATGATTTCCAAGAAGGAATTAACGATAAATATATGTATGGATGTGTGTGTATTGCCAGTGATTATCCTCTAAATAGTCAATCTGCAGTGGAAATGGTGGAAGTAGTTAGTTAGTTGGTTTCTCTTTAGCAGCACAAGAGCTGGAATGAGTTTTTAAAACCAGGGGCGTAGCTATGGAATGTAAATTCAAAAAATGGTACGTCAACCATCTAGAAAATAGGAAAACACTCATTTTTCCATAAAACACGTTTCAAAATTCATTGCACGAATCTTTCACCAGAAATCCCATAATATTTATTTGTTTAAACGGCTGATTACATTAAAAAACCCAACAGTGAATATATTGACAAGGCCAGTCGACATTTGTTTTTCCAAGCCACATCTCCGAACGTATCGTATGACACCACCACCAGTGCGACGGTTCAACCCTGTACGCCAACCCCCCGCACACAAAAGACCGCTTTGTGGTGTTCCGTGTTGTAACATAAATATTTTAAGTTACTGACTCAATATAGTTTCTGTTAACTAACTAACCAGACACTTTAGACGCAATAAAATTACTTTTAGAACATGTGTATGATGCAGGGCGTAATAAAATTTTCACTTTTATTTATTTCTGATACGTTCAACATAGGCGTGATTATTGGGATGATGTAAATATAGACGGAATGTTTGTTTAGTCTGAGCCGCATGAAAAAAAAAATGTATGCAATATTTGATATTTTACGTCGAATGTTGAGAATTTATTATCATTCAACTAGTTTTTGTGAGCAACAGGAATGTTTGGTGTTAGTCAGTGGTTCCGGTACGCGATAAATAATGTAAATATTGTACATTAACCAAGACGTTTTAAGAACTGCCGTTTCACTTTCGTTATTTTACTATTTGTGGCGCCCAACTATTTTCATAGGAAGTGACTGAATACAATAACAATTATTTTTAGACGAAACTTTCCAGACAAGCAATAAACAAGTATGCAGGAAGAGTACCAGATAAAAATTTCCAAGATTCATAATTGGCACTTATCATAGCGAATTACACACAAACATGCAAATTAGTAACAATTTAACGTTATTTAAATTAGGACGCAAGATATCAATTCGGTGTCAGTTTCCTTAAACAAACCATTTGCAAAACACATCACTATCAATTAATTACAATATGGCATAATTGCATTGTAATAAGGCGACTGTTCCAACTCGTAATTGGGTCGATTGGTATTAATCGACAGAGACTACTTGTTTATACTGTTTAGTAATCGGCTAATTAAAATAATCTCCAGGAGAAGAGAGATTTAACCATTAATATCTTGTGTATCTCACTGAATTTTTTAGTCGAGTTTATAAATATACAATAAATTCTAGAAATAACCAACGTTGACTAAGATTTCCTTGTTTATGCGTTTGTTGTTGTGTTCACTTGAAATTCTTTGCATTCAGGTTAAGGACAGTGAAAAATCGTCGAATAATGCTGTCGTGGATCACGTTCTTCGGTTAAATAATATTATTAACTTATTTGCTTAATCGTTTCTGCGTAAAAGTCTTTACAATAGGATTTCTACGTTTGACAGCTTTAAATTTTATGTTCTCACGAGCTTGCTAATTCATTTAAACCGTAATATTTGATTACAAGTTCATTTACCTATATCTTAATCATGAAATATGCGTACAATTATTTAAGGCTTTTATAGAGTCCATAAAATATGGTATCTTGTTAAGAACCGATATATGAGATATTCGTTCATTAGGTATTACCATTTTGGTATAAATATTCAGAGCTGCATATTTCCTAGAGTTTAGTAATTTTAATTAAGCCTAGCTCAGTCGGTGGAAGAGAAATGGAACATAAAACGATCGTGTTGAGTATGTGTTAAAGGATTTTTTCCGTTGTAAACGACTTAAAAGACGTACTTGTCAATGGATTCAAAGAAAATAACAATGCTGAGGTATGTCATCTCTCTGCTTAATCGATGGTGAGGGGGGTAACATAAACAGTTTAGTACCGGCACCTTATAAAAAGTAGGTTTGTGCATAATAATATTGTTGTGGCGTTCTCCAAGCGGGGGACTTGGCAGCACGTGTTTACGTGTTTTTAAAAGACACACTTGTCGTATAAATATTGGGCACAAAAACGGCCATATGTCGCCCGTTACTATAAATAATCGATATGGAATGGCAGCATTTGCGAAATGTTAAAAATATAAAGGCAGGCTTTTTTGGGATACCGAGATGACATGGGGGAAATTAAAATTGTATTGACTAAAATATATTTCAACTTTTCAATTTTTCTTTATTTCCTTAATTTTTTCAAATCTAGAAACATTGACGGGATTTTTATTTATTAATTAAATTATTTTAAAAATTTAAATATATAACTTAATTAAAAATATTTTTATATACAGAGAAAGTCACATAACTCATTCATTAGAAGTTTAGTGAAAATAAGATAAAAATTAATTTAATAATAAACTGTTCATGTCATTTATGACGTGGGAAAATGAGGATTATCCATTATTTTTATATTTTTGGTAAAATCTCTGTTTCATGTAGAGAATACTTATACTAAACCAGAGATTTATAATATCCAATTTAATTATACCAAAACACCCGTAGTGTTCCATTGAAAATATATTAGGGTGGGCCAAAAAAATCGACTTTTTTTAACTTTTAACACTGAAAAATTAGTTTCTAGGCACTTTTACAAAATGGTCTCCAAAGATGAGCTTTTAATTTTAATAGGAAGGTCCTCCTCATCTCAATATTCAATTTTTTCTTCAGTTCCATATGGCAAAATCCATATCTCGTTATTACTTGATCATACAGAAATTTTCAATTTACATTTCTTGTAGGAAATTGAACACTACAAAAAAGTATCTCACTTTTTCATAACTCTTACTGTTTAGAAGATATCAAGCTCAAAGTTGATACTAAATTGTGATAAGAGCAAAATTATGAATATTTTCAAAATTCATGACTTAAATGGATAAATTTAAAATATTTATCAAAAACCTATTAAAATCAGTTGACATTGGGATGCGAATATCTTCTAAATTGCAACAGTAATCGATTAACCATAGAAGACCTTTATTGTAGACCGTTTAATTTCCCACAAAAATGTATGTTGGACATATTATAATATTTACTTATCTACAAGATATATAATTTAGAAGTAAAAAAGAAATTTTTGTTAAACTTTGACCTCCCATATCCTCTAAACGGAAAGAACTATAAAACAATTGTAAGATACCTTTTTTGTAGATCATCCAGTTTCCTACAAAAAATGTTAATAGAAATTTTCCTTATGATCAAGTAATGGCAAGATATGGATTTTGCCATATGGGACTGAAGAAAAAATGGAAAACACAGATGAGGACGACCTTCCTATTAAAATAAAAGCTCATCTTTGAAGAGCACTTGTTAAAGGTGTCTAGGAAAATTTTTTTCAATGTTTAAAGTTAAAAAAAATATTTTTTTTGCACACCCTAATTATATATGTATATATTAATTTTTCCTACATTCGTTAATTTTGTCAGATCTGGACACCTCGACATAATTTTTAATATTTATTAACACAAGTTTCCATTAAAACAATGTTGTTTACATATATGTAGGAAGTGTAACTCAGCAAATATTTAACTTGACTTGAAAATCCATACTATCTTTATGACTTACTTAAAGGTATGTATTACAAATTAAAGGCACTTAAACATGACAAAGCATCTTTTTTATTTCGGTATAAACTAGATTCTTGGTTATTTTAATAATTATCTCTAGTTACTTGATATATAAGTTATATGACAAATTGATTAATTAATTCACAATTATATTTTTTATTTACAAGCAACAGATAATTACTATAACTAGCACGTGTATTTCCTGACGGAAATATTTCTAATACAATCTAAATATCGTATATATGAGAATTCATTCTAACACGCAAAATGAAAGTAATCTAAGTTTCGTGGACAAATTTTTATTTTAATTTCTGAGATATACCAAACAAAATTAGGAACAATGGGATGCATTTTTCAATGATGAATTTATAATACACGTGTAAATTTTTAGATAAACAGAAAATTACGCATTTCAGTCAATTTATTGGTAACAACAATGTACAAATTTGGATACAAATTTCTAGGATTAAGGAAAAAAACAATACGTCGAAAGATAAAGATCATAACTTACAATATTTACAAGATTTGAGACTGAGTTCACTGAGTCATAATCGTACGTCAATTAATATGATGTTTTGCACAACAGGTCATCCATTTTAATATACTAAAACCAATTATTTGTATATCCGTCTGTATGTTTATCTATCATTATTACACATTTACTGTTCGTCTCACTGATTTTGTTTGTTTACGTGCCTTTCTTCGAGTTTATTCGTACTATACTGACGTAAATAGCAAATCTAAATGTAAACATATCACAATACCTTCAGAAACGTGCCACCTGTTTCCTCAGATATGTATTTAATTACGAATTGCAGTGAACAACAAAAATAAAAATTGTGACAGCTTACATTTCAAGCAGGTGTTCTTTGGTCACTAAATCAGAACTAACCTTTCCCAATAAAATAAATTATTGCTTTATTAATATGCGTCTTGAATGTCAGAAACCATTCGATAATTAATATGGTAAAGTAAATTTAATTTCGGCATGGACAAGTCCACTTGGTTCACATTATGTTTGTATAAAAGAAAAAAGCTGAGTATCTACTCCAGTTGTTTTCGACAATAAATGCGAAAGGAGATCGATTACATAAGGAAAGGTGTAGTAAACAAATACGTAATTTCACGTAAATACTTCCATATTATCTAAAATTGCACAACAATTTGTCTTTTTCTTACTGTGCACTAAAATTATTTTATAACATAGTATATATTTGTTAATTTCATAAAAGTCACCAAAATTCTGCGCATTTGTTTATCTTATTAATCAATATTTGAATGTTGATAAACAACCTGAGGTATGGCCCGTAATTTGGAAAAAAACTATTATCAAAATTGTATTAGATCACTATCAATACCCACGTGTAGCTCGAATATATTTTGTAACATTGTTTTTGGTGGATCTAATCGGATCGGCATTTCCTAGTTGGCATCGTATCTTAATCTAAACACCAGTTTATCTGTTTACATTGGGTAAATAATGTACTTACTGTTATTTTTGTGTTTTTTCTATTAATTAAAACAGACGCCAGTCAAAACCCAGATCTTTTTCTTGGTAAGTGATTCACTAGAAAAATACATACAATATCTACAGATTGTAAACATTAATATGTCTCCAAATATAATCTCTTTAAAATTTAATATGGGACTAAAATTATCTTCAAAATGTGCCACAATTTATTACATGTTTTCAATGGAATTTAAATTTTTATTGGATATTATTTTAAAAGGTTCAAACATTTCAAATTCTTAAGTGAAAAGTTGTAGTCAGAAATGACTACACAAATTTTTGCTCGTGTTTATTATGATTTTGGATTGCTTCCAAAAAAGCTTCTGCTGAAAAACTAGAAATATTAGAATTTTACCAGAATTTAAAAATTTCTTTTTAATCCTACTTTGAAAAGAAAGAAATTATTATTAATTGTTTATGTTTGAAATTAGTTTATTTAACCACATTTATATTAAGAAATATAGTAGTAAATGTAAATATTTGTATTCAGATTTACCTTAGTAAATTTACGTATTTATTTGAAAAACGTTAATGGAAATTCCATTTTGAAATAGTGTTTGTTCGTATAAAATTTGATGTAAAAGTTATTTCCTGTAAACTGTTGTTGACACTGTCGAAAAGTAAAATAATATTTTATTCTTCTAAAAGAAGGTAACACAGAATAAATAAATAATGTCTTAACTTATCAGAACAAATAAAAAATTGCCCACGATATTTTCGAAACTTTCCTTAAAAATAGTTATTTTTAAACCAAGGTAAATTCAGTAAATCCAACGTGCAATCAAATTCGGTTAAAATAAAAATGGACACGTGCACATTATACGCAAATCTCCAGCGATAATTTCCCACAAACAACTGATGTTTAACGTAAGTCTATAGATCCTTGTCACTTGCGTTTAGATCTTAACAGTAAACAACTGCATCATTTCCTCATTTAAAGAACTAAAATTTATTAATAATAAATATAAGCAAATTTAAACAATCTTTGGCAGTTTAGTATTTGAAAACACTGATGGAAATTTGGGCGCCACTTACACAAATTAATCAGAAAAACAATTAAACTAAAATTTCTTATCACAATACACCTTGGAAGTGCACGAGCGATCAGGCCACAAAAAAAAAGTAACAACATAACCGTGAATACGAAGGTTACACATTCAGGTGTGTTTACAGAATACTGCGATTATTTCATTTATCTCAAATTAATTGTGATACAAAAATGCGTTTTAATTGGAATGCTCTTTGAAGTCGGGCACGAGGCACTCGTGTCGATTGCCAACAACTGACAAATGATGTTACTTAACTGAGAAAGACAGTGAAAAGTCACTGAGAAAATGGTCTGTTTTGTTCTGATTTTATATTAGAAATGGTGTTACAAGAAAATTTAATAGGGGTGATGTATATTTTTCTCTTAATCAATTCACCATTATGCAATAAAAGAATGAACAAGGAAAAGGTTTTTAATTTGAAAATAATTGCAGTTTAAATATAGAATTTGTATTTTTAGTAGCATCCAAAATGTAAACATTAGTAAAAAGTAAGGTATTTAATTGTTTGGCAACACCTAAACTTTTAGTTAGACCATAAATCTGTCAAAATTTTTGGAAAAAAATAACTCAAAAACTGTTGGGTTTAGGTATAGGATATTTTACAATTACACATAGAATTTAAAAATCCAAAAATATACCGAGTGTTCCATTGAAAATAATAAAGATTATTCTGTCAAAACCGGAAATGAAATTTTGTTCAAAATAAATTAGAAAAATAGTTCAAATAAATTATATTTGCTCTAAAAATTTCAAGTCAATACCTTTTTCTGTTCTCCATAATCTTCTAACGAATAAATTAGGTAAATCACCTTGTATAAGATGTAGGAGATGTATATATAAGAAATATATTTGCGTTTTACATTAGTAACATCAATTACATGTATACAACGTATAAATAGAACAAATCTGCTTAGGTTTCCTGTTTTTATGGAACTTTTGATGTTAGATTTTCCTACAGTCAATTTGTTTTGTTTATAACTTAGCTATCAATAGATTATTTACACTTTTGAACATTCGATGCACGCGTACTTATGTAAAGTGCTTTTTTGATTGCACCAAATAAGAAATACTACTTAATATCCCGATAACAATTATTTACGTGTAAATATTATGTTGATTAGAATAAAATCTTTATAAATTTTATTACAATTATTAATTGGTTAGCTAGAAAATAATTAGTTTTGAAATTAAATTTTTTTATTTAATTGAGTTTGCAATAAATAACTGACTAGTTATCACACATATTGACACAAATTGGAAAAATATTGTGATGGAATTAATGCACGTATTAAATTTAAGAAGATAATTTAGGAATATTTCAATTATGATTCAGAACTTAAGATAAAACAATTGATTTTTCTACTAATAATTCCTAGATACAAATAAATGAAAAATGCGTGATTATTATGTCAAAAGTTCTGACTCATAACTAAAACGTTTTGTGTAGGTATATTATATACAAATAAAAATAATTTGTAATTTTTTGTTAATATGTACAATATTATTTATTTAATATTTATTTATGCGGTAAAGACTAATTTATAAATAAAAGTCGACATAACTATTCTACCATAAATATAATTTTGTCACGTAGTCAGGCAAAATCACCGTGGTATTTGTGGGAGTGATTATAAAAAACGCATGAGTAATTATTTAATTTGCGTACCTTATCACTTAATTAATGAGTCAAGCGTAATATATTCAAAATATGCGATTAGCAAATAAACTTAATCAATTAATGTGCAACATCCTGTATATTTTTGTTGAATTTAAAGAAGTTCGGTATAACATTTTTTTGACGCCACAGATTTATTATTCAATATTCCGGATTAAAAAGTGACACTTATTGTTAAGTGACCGCTTGCTTTTTTTTTATTTTTTTAACACGACCGGTTGTTACCTGGCGATCGAGAGGAATACCCCTTCACGTCTAATCACTCCGTATGGGAACTTAAGCTTGCAAAAGTTTTTATCATTAATTATAAAATAAATATGGTTGTCACCTTTTTTTAATTTATAAGATTATTCGTTGGTAAGGAACCAAACCTGCTTGGCGGTGCAAATTTTTGTTTGACTTGTTAATTACAAGGTGAAGCGTAATTTGGGACGTTTGACGACGGTTGTACACTTTCCTACGTGCAGTATCAGAGTGTGCAATCTACTTTTGATTTCTAACGTTGATTGAAGCATGTCCGCATAGTGGGACGGGTAAGTGCACGCGATCGACGGAAGAAACACACACTCGGAGAGAAGTACGGTAAGCGAGATGGCAGCGGTCTATTTACGGAAAAAGAAATTGAAACGTGAAACTAGCGAGCGTAACGGCGTGAGTGCTGCACTGAACTTGACACTCTATTTCTAATTTCTACTTTACGGAGACCATTAACTGGACTACTGGCTCGATGCTTAAACATTATGCGGGGTAATGCTGACCAAGCAGCCGTGAATAATCGCCGATAAACGTCTCCAGATACACGGAGATGGGTATTTGGTTTGGAAACTTTGGCTTGAGAAGGTCGGGGTTTTTACCTCACTTATTTTATCTTTGTGAAACAATAATATTAATTAATTCGTTTTGTGCGAAATTAAGGCACTTAATTAACAGATATTTTAATGTTTTCAGTAATAATTAATCAAATTATGGAATTTGAGCACGCATAATTAATTAAATGACCTATTGACTAAAGATAAATCTTAGAAGCTGATTCTCATAAGCCAATTAGATATTTTGGTTATGCATATTTACATAAATAATAAAAAAGGAAGGTAAAATATATGAAAAAGAAATAAATAGATAAAAAAGTATAGTACTTTCAGGTAAATTAAAGCCTTACAAAAAACATTTGTTGTCAAATTATTGTGGGATTTACTTAAAATACATTTATACAGATTTTTTAACCTGAACAAGATCATTAAAATAAATAAAAAGAGATATTAATTTTAACATTTAAGAAATGTTTTTAAAGAGTTATTTTATTTAAAAATTTATTCAAATGAAAACCTTGTTTAATCTTAAAGAGACAGTAATTTAAATAATTCACAAAAAAGGTATCCATTTGAAACTTTTTTTGTGAGTTAACGTGAATGCCAGAAGTGGACTGAAACAACAAAAATTTTATAAACAAATTAATAACTCAAAAACTATTTGGTTCAAGTTAAAATTGTTTTAAAATTCTCATATCAATACCTTTTTCTGTTTTCCATAAATTTCTAATGAATAAGTTAGGTGAATCACACCGTATAAAAAAAAAGTATACTAATACTTTAACTATGATATAGATTAAGATATGATAATAATAGTACTTAGTTCCTTCCAGAAAACACTTGTCAACAAATTATTATGGGATTTCCTTAAAATTTGCTTGGATATCTGTTATTTTTTTTATAATCTTCGCAACTGTTTAATGTCACCTTATATTATTCAAAACAAATTGGTTTGACCGAAAGAACAGTTACCCCCGGATCAAAGAAAATTTTTGAGACTTCCACACTAAGCCAAGGAGGAATATTAAAAAATTCTATTATAAATTTCTACCTACTGCGGATTAAATATTTTGATGCGGTGGACTTTCTTAATGTCCGAGGGTGCGCCGTCCCTCCGTGTTTTGATTAATTAAAAAAGGGACAATGGAGGCATCGTGACAAAATGCGAGCTAATAGTGACCGTTAGAAATTCGGGACATAAAGGATTTGAGTACGTGAACCGTTTTGTATGAGGTGGGCCAAAGGAGTTTCGGCAACAGGTAACCGATGACCTTCAAGAAACGGGGGAATTTGTGTGAATAATTTTATTATCGCAGGCCTGATAACGTACGGATCCTTGTCTTCGGGGTCAAAATCCGAGGGTGTTCTGATTCGGCTAGTTATGATTAATTCCAATTAATATGTGCATTATCAATAAAAAATATTTTGTAAAAACACACTTATCTGTTAATAATAATAGCAATGTTTACATCTAAAATAATTGTAAAATTGTTGTCAACATTAAAATAAAAATTTATTATCAGAATTATATAATTTATAAAGGTTGATAAAATGATAATAAGAAAAAAAATATATTTTATCGATTATGCGTTTTCTTGGAAATTGTTTTTGATTAGATAACTCTTGTAATTTTTCAAAATATTGAAATATTACCAGTAATAGATTCAATATTTTAAAAAATGGATGAAAAATCACCAATAATAAAAGTTTGACAATGAGATATGCTGACAATTCTCACAAACCCATTTATTTAATGATTCCATGTACGTTTAATTACGAATAATTTTTGCAGTCGGGTTACCTACAAATCACTTACAACTCAATATGGCATAACCGACATGTATGGATGGTATGCGTACGTGTATGTATATTCATGGCATCATTTCTCTCCGTTGCTAGCATGAAATATTGAAAAGTGAAGATAAGTGCAATAGAAAGTTATTATTATTTGCAATAAATGCAAAATAACGTTTCTTTTATACCGGCTTGATTTTCTCATTACAACTATTTCA
Organism: Aethina tumida; assembly: GCF_024364675.1. Classification (NCBI taxonomy): domain Eukaryota; kingdom Metazoa; phylum Arthropoda; class Insecta; order Coleoptera; family Nitidulidae; genus Aethina; species Aethina tumida. Next base: position 10,986,460 of record NC_065437.1, on the reverse strand, counting down.
GTGAAACTTACATCTAAACTTGTATAGCAGACTCATTCATCTTAGTATATTGTTCTCTCTTTGTGTTATAAAAAATGTGTGATGTGTTATGAGAAATTTATAACATAATTGTAAATTAAAACATATTTAGTTTTTTGATAAATAATTCTTATTGACGTTTTTAAACATGTTCGATAAATTTGGTTACATGTTAATTTTGTAAATACAAAACAACATTTCCTAAAGGATAATCATTAAAACAAATAAACATAGACAGGTACTAATTTTTTAAGACAAAATTAAATGTTTGAATATGAAAATCAAATAAAACAATAAAAGATAAAATTTTATGATAACTTTAATAATTACAATTTTAGCTTGAAGCTGTAAGTTAAACAAATTTAATAAAAATAAAACAAAATTTCGTGAAGAAAAATCATTAAAACAAATAAATATAGACAGGCGTGAATTTTATAAAAAATTATTGTAATTTAAATTTTTAAAATGAACCCCGTTTTATTAACAAAAAACAAGCTAGACCTGACGATGTGTCTGAATAATAGAATATTGTGATAATACATTTAAATAAGACCATACCATAGTTTTTTTATTAAAAAATAAAATTATTATTTCGTTGGGCGCCAATTAATAAAAAAATTCTGTTTTAAAGTGGATAGAACCTTGTTGTATTAAAACAAAAAACAAACTAGAATTAAGGATGTGTCTGAATAATAAAATATTATTATAATAAATATAAATAAGACCATAGTTTTTAAAAAATAAAATTATTATTTCGTTGGGCGCCAATTAAAAATTTTGTTTTAAAATGGACAGACAGATTAATTAATTTAAAAACAATACAAACTATACCTGACAATGTATGACAATAACAAAATATTATGATAATAAAATTAAATGAAACTACACCGTAGTTTATTGATTGGGAAATAAAATTATTTTTTCGTTGGGCGCCAATTAAATATTTTCTGTTTTGAAGTGGACAGAACCGTGTTTTATTGAAATAAAAAATATTGTGATAATAAATTTAAATAAGATCATGCCATAGTTTTTTATTAAAATATAAACTTATTAAATATTTCTGTTTTTAAATTTTATATAGAATATAAAAACATATGTATTATACAAATTTTGTAAAGAAGAATCAATAAAATAAATAAATTTTGACAAATATTAATTTTATAAAACATATTTCTAACGAGATTTTTACTAAAAAAATATTATTACGTTGGGCGCCAATTTAAAAATTTCTGTATTAAAATAGAACCTCGTTTAATCCTAAAAACAAATTAGACCTGATCTGTTTGAATAAAAAAATATTTTAGATAGAAGACACGTAAAATATATGCAATAAATATAAAAACAAAATTTCGTGAAAAATTATTAGAATAAATAAATACAGACGACTATTAATTTGTAAAATTTCTAACGAGATTTATGATTAAAAAATAAATTAAATATTTATTATGTTTTTGAATGAATGGGGAATTAGCGTTAAAAATAAATAAATAAGGATATCAATTTTCTAACAAATATTTAAAAAATGTTTCGTTGGGCGCCAATTTAAATCGTAATTATTGTTAATCAAATAAAATCGTATAAAATAAAACCGGATGAATATTCATAATTACAATTTTAGATATAAATAAGAAATTGAAAGAGTAGTAATAAAAATAAGAACGAAGGAAGTCGTAATTATAAAATTGTATACGAATTCCCACATAAAGATGGCTGCATAGAAAACATCGCATATTAGATATGTAAACATAGTAAATGAAATCACCATTAATTTTGATACCACAAAACACCTCCATGTCCTCCTAATAATCCTCATCAAAATGAGGCGACAACTTACAACATCATCCAGCCAAATTAAAAAAGAGTATGTATAACCACGAAGGGCGTGGTGTCCGAAATATGGATAAGAGGAAAAAGTGAAACGTGCGTCCGTAGATAAGCGTTCCGCCTACAAGTGGCGAGCGTTTGGAGAGAGCGTGGCCTAGGAAGCAGTCGGATAGACAAGCGGCGATTGGTAATCGGCGACGCTAGGTGCCTAACCTAACCCAACTCGGCGTGTGTGGAGTGCGCGCCTTGTGTGCCGTCGACGACGCCTCAGCGCCCCGGCGCCGGCACCGGCACCCGTCTTCGAGGTCCTCCTGCTGATCATTTCACTTTCGTGCACCCGACGCGCCGATCCTCGCCGAGCCGCGCCGGACGAGGAATTGAGTCAGTGGGACAGATACCAGAGTCTAGTCCGTAAAGCGACACACTGCGAAACAGTCGTGCCGACACACCGACACTCGCACAGCGACACTCCACTCTCTGGCTACCACAGTCACGGTGACACACGCACGCGAGTGTTGTTTGATTTATTTATTTTTTCACGTTCACGCGGATGGTTCTGGTTCAGAGTGCTAGTGACACATGTAACTGAGGCTGCGGACGGGGTGTGTTTTTCGACAACGGTTTTCGACTATGCTACTGATCAAGCCGCACAAAATGAACGCGGAATTGCCGGTGTACAAGGGACTGCCGTCGCCTCCCAGGATCAAGGAAGAGTGCGAGGACTATATTTGCACGAATATCGAGGACGATTCGCCACTCGATTTGCGGATTAATTGCGGCCGGCTCAGTCCCAGGGACTCGGGCACTGAAAGTGACGACACCGAGGAAAAGATCGCCCAGGATGCCGACTATAAACCCTACAAGAAAAATCTGATCAAACGATGTAAGTCCTTTCACCTAAGCTATTTCGGACGTAGTGCAACGTGGAAATTAGAAAATGAAACTTGTTTGTTCCGGCTCGTCTCTTGCAAAATCTCGATTATTTAGAATCGTTTCCTAATTGGACAACATGTTGGTCTGCTTTAAATTTATTTATTTTTTGAATCTTATTTTACACAAAACAATTTTATTACCAGTACACGAAATTTTTTACAGTATTGCATATTGAAAAAATAAATACATTCTCTAAATTACAATTTGTATTGTTTGTATATTAATCACATCAATTGTATACTTTAATTAGTATATTTTATTAGATTATATTGTTTCGGATAGTCTTGATATGAACATTAATGACCTTCTAAAAATTTCTATTGGAATAAATACTACTTAACCCAGAATTTGTATTAAAACCATCAGATTTATTTTATCTTCCTTGAATAAAATATCTTTAGTTCGACCTTAATTGATCAATATTTAATTGATACTGAAATATGTCAATTTGTTATTAACTTTTTAAAATTTATCAAAAAATTAGTTTTATAAATTATTTTTGATATCAGCGTTTTATGAAATAATATTTTTAATTAATTTTCTACATACATTAATTTTTATATTTTGGTTGTATAAATCTTCAACTGCATATTAAAAATCTTTGAAACATTTTTAAAATTCATATTTACTAATTATTTGATTTACTTAATTGACCTTAAAATATAATTTTAATATTAATTACGAAGTATTATATTTTATTATAATTTTTTATATAACATTTCTGTTTCTAATTCAGCATGATAATAAAGTAATTTAAACTAAAATTAATAATAATTTTTTGAAACATAAAATATTTGAAACATTTTTAAAATTCATGTTTATTATTTAATTCATTTAATTCATATTATTTTATATTATTTATAAACAACCATTTTTTATTTGAAAAGTATTTCATATAAATATTCTCTTCCTAATTTGACATTATAGAATACTTAACTAAAATGAATAACTATTTGTTGAATAAACATAAATTCTTTGAAAAAGTTTCAAAATTTATATTTAATTTATATTAAATTTTGTTTTTTCTTAAAATATTAATTTTAATATTAATTGTGAAATATTGTCTTTTATTTTATACAAATAGTCTCTTTCTAATTTGGTATAATAGAAGAATATATAACTAAAATGAGTAATAATTTTTTGAATCAACATAAATTAAATCTTTAAAACTGTTTCAAAGCTCATATTTATTATATTATTTGATTCATTTAATTCCTATTAAAGATAATTTTTGTATTTTCTTAAAAAAATAATTTTAATTATAAAATATTAATTTTTTTATTTAAAAATATTTTATATAAATTTCCTGTTTCTAATTTGACATAATAGAAAAATAATTTAATATTTAACTAAAATGAATAATAATTTTTTAAATAAACATAAAATCTTTGAAACTATTTCAAAATTCTTATTTATTATTATATTAAAGACGAAATTTGTATTTTCCTTAAAAAAATAATATTAACTCTGAAATATTTTTTCTTTTTAAAAGTATTTTATGTAAATATTCTGTTTTTATTTGGCATAATACGAGAATAATTTAATATTTAAAAAAATAAATAAAATAGTTTTATGAATAAACATACATTTTAAAATTAATTATTTAATTTTTTAGTTTGGATCAATAATTTAATTTAATCTATTTTTTTTTTAATGAATAAAAAAATTATGAAATATTACATAAATGTTATTAATTTGGTGTAATTTAATTTTTAAACAAAATGTATATTTTTTATCAAACACGCTCCTAATACAATTTAATCTAATACGATTTAATCTAAAATGTAACATAAACAAAAAAGGTAATAATAAAAGCACACGTGTATCGAATATTTTACATAATAAATTGCATTTACCTGATGCATTTCATAAGGGAGGAACAGATTGCGTTAACGGTACCGTGGGCTTCGAAAACGGGCTCATCAAATTACAGGAAAAAAGCATGAATTTAGTAGAATCGCTTAATAGTACATCTGATTGACCCATTTTTTAATACCGTTACATCTTACCCTGTCCCACAGGTAGTTCGGTTTTTTTACCTGACGGTTTTGGCCCTCGAGAGGGTGTCGGATTTTATTTGGTTACAGGTCCCGGTATTTTTTTTTTGTGGGTGTTACATTATTATGGATTTTTTGCGATACGATCTACGGTAGAGAACGGTACAATTCGCACCGGTTCCGGTTAAATAAGTTTTAATGACTCAATTTCGTCTTATTGATAGCAACAATTGGGGGATTTTTAGCGGGAGCTTTTTTTTGTATCTATGTGGAACATTTACGGTTATGATAAGAGATCTTTTAGGAAATGACATATCTTTTGATTACAGGTGACATATTATCGATAATAGGAAGGTTGTTATTGTTACACATCAATTCTAGCGATAAAAGATCATCGTAAATAATTAAAAGCCGACAATGATAATTTACAAGTTTACCCTTGAAACGAAATAAAACAACGTCGAGCCTTATGCATTTATTCCATCGGATTTTCGCCGGCGATTGTTTTTTTCAGGATCTGGATCGCGACTCCTCTTGTATTTTTGCATTGCAAATGACAACCGTCGATCGGTCCGGGTACTTGACCCTTTCAGGGCCGATTATAACATCCGCTCTACGGGGACCGCCACATACAACACTCGCATCTATCAGCCTATCTCGTTTGAATTTTATAGCCGACAGTTTCCTCTGAATATTAATAATAATAATAATCAGCGCTCGGGCCTACGGGCTATTAATTTAATTACACCGACAGACCGCTTGAAAATCGAGTTCTATTTAAGGAAATCGTTAGCACTGATTTATAGCGACGCAGTTCGATGTGTTAGGCACTCGGGTTTTTTCTACGTGGAGAAGGATCTGTTACGATTTATTACGATTGGAAAAAGTTGCAGTGCTAACGTTAATTAGACGGCGATATTAATTTGAGTGTTCCACACGCGATCGCCGATGAATTTTTCATGAATCCGGCGTCTTTGTTTAACGATATTGTTGTGCGAGGCGGATTTCGCCGTGTTTCAACCTCTTCGTTGCTCATTTGGGCGACACTTCCGGATTCTCCGTACTCCCCCTACGGAATACTAACTACCTGTGCATGCACCTTGCGGTGACCACTCACCGAGACCGATTCTTTTGTTTTTCGAAGCAACGTCTTGAGAATATCCTCTGTGTGCGGGTTGTGTGTGTTATATCTCCGAGGCGAATCGAAGAGGAAGCGACCACGATGGAATTTAAAAATGCTATCTTAGGCGGTCGTGGGGATATCCGTTCGAATACGGGGGTTAATTACGCTCGTTCGGCGATCAAACTTCGCCCCAGACATCTGTTAGATATCTTTGAGAGTGTCGGATTTTTATGATGTAGTAGCTGGTTTTGCCATCACCCTTGAGCTGTTGTAAAACCGGAGGCTGACATTAACTGTACTCAAACCCCGGACTAACGGTCTGTTTTATTTACGGTTCACAGTTTTTCTAACGCTGGTGATTTTATTGCCCCATTTTGTCGATGATCGATTCTGCAGTTTGTTTATCCCAAGCTGGACCACCAACGTCACGCCGATGTGGATATCGCAAAATCATCCACCCAATTAAGAAAACTAATTTATTTCATGAAATTGTTTACTGATTTACTTTAAACCAACCGGGTATTTATCTAAGTTGGTCCTTCCACTTGAATTAGTTGGACTAAATTAGAAAGAAGCTTGTCATAGTGCACAGCAAAGCCTGAGTCAGTGGATCGCCATCCGCGAATTGTTTGGCGGTAGACGGCCTTGCACGAAAAACAACAAATAACAGGAACTGTTCCATCCATTCGCCGCAAAACAATTGTTATAGCTGATACCCAGATGTTTTATAAACTGGCCGTCCGCGACCTAGAGCTATCTGTCCAATGTCGCCGTCGTGGTGCGGGAGATCGAAACGCGGAAAAATCGTGTTGTGTGTCGGCTCTATCGATTGCGTCGTGACCTTGGCCCAGAGATTGTCGGGGGTGGCGAGGGTTAGACGGAGAAATTCGGGCCTACGAGAGATCCGGTTACCCGTGGTGATTGTGTTCGCTCCCACCAAATTAGTTCGTCCAAAGAGAGAGAGGAAAGGACCCCATTACTATTATTGGATTTCCTGAAAAATTTCCCTCGATATTCATGATGAATTAAATTCAATTAAACGGTGAAATTTTTACGAACAATTTAATATCAAGTATGCGGAGTCCGTGAATGTTATTGTTGTAACCTTTGCTGTATTTCCTCTTCAATTGGAATAAGTGCATAAAAACGAAGTAAATTAGTTTAAGGAAAACTAGACTTGTTTACTAATTGCAAATGTACATACGAATCTAGGTTAAGGACTAGATAGTCACAGTTTGAAAATTGTTGCTATCGTTCCTCGTAGTTTTTTTTTGTTTCAAAATTATGTGGCATCTTTACACTAATATTTACCAGTAGTCTGACATTTAAAAGCATGTTGCAACATTGACGCTGTTGGGAAATAATGAATTTGAAATATCCATTCGGACTCTCCGTATATCATTAAAACACGCCGAAGGAGCAGGTATAAAAAAGCCCCAGTTGACCTATAAAAAATTTAACCCTTTTATGGGACCACCACCTGATCATCACACAACCAGTTAATAGTCGTCGTAGACGAAAAAATACTCTTCTTAAATAAATTGGGATGTCTGTAAGGGTTGATTGAAAAGGCTACCTATCCCTTTAAAAAATTTTTTGTTTCTCCTCTATTTTATTTTAATAATTGATTGCCGATCAAAAATGTCTGTAAGGGTTGATTTTAACATTTTTTTAATAATTGATTACTGATAGAAAAATTATATTTACAAATAAAAGTTACAAAACTATATGAAAAACAAGTTAATGCTGTTTTATTTTGGATTTTTCTTTGGGGTTGTTTACATGTTTTTGTTCATTTTACTTTAGTACTCAATTGGTAATCAAAAATCTTTCCAAATAACTGTTTTATTGTGGTTTTTGATTTGATTAAAAAAATCCTTTCTATTTCCGTAATTTATTGCTAATCAAAAATGTGACAAATAACAGTTACAAAATATATATAAGATGGAGTTTTATTTAAGGGTTGATTAAAAAAAATGTTTCTCCTCTATTTTATTTCAATAATTGATTGGCAATCAAGGATGTGGTTTTTACAAACAACAGTTACAAAACAATATAAAAAACACGATAAACTGTTTTATTTTGGTTTTTGCGATCATATCAATTCATACAATATTTTTGTCTACGATTTATCATGAATACCAAAAAAAAAAAACATTGTTTACGAAACCCATTTGAACTTGAACTTCAAAGGCGAGAAATTGCTTGTCACTTGTAAATTATTTGTACGCGTCGGCAAAAATTGTTTTTCCATGATTTCCTGTAAAAATGTTCAGTTGACAAGGAAAATAAACAATTAAGAGTAATGGACACGAATTTACTGTTGAAGTCGTTAAAATTTCATCAGACTCCTTTGCTCAATATTTTTTTCGGTGATTACCGTTAATTAATGCGAATGAAAAATTGTTAAGAAGTAAAAAAAACGTCGTTGGCCTTGACCCGAATATAATATCAAAATTTTCATTGACATTTTTGGTTGCGCGTTGCATAAAATTGTTCACAAACAATGCTACAATGTTGCATTATACAACAACCCAGCTACACATTTTATTGCAACGGTTTGGCACTGAACCGCTAATTAATTTCGAACGTGTTGCGCTAAAACTGTGCACGGTTTTAATTCTGGCTCCGTGGAAATTTGTTTATACAAAACACACAGGAAGGACGTAATACATTCTTGATATTAAATCAAATTAAGTAAACAATGACGCCACGTTGCCAAATGGAACGGTGTTGTGTGCAAGGTGACACCCTTTTTTATTTTTACGATGATCGAGTTCCGTTTAATCCCTGGAAAACAGGCACCAGGCCAAAGTTAACGTTTATTAATTAATACATCGAAAATACCACTTCCGACCTTGTGCCTCATTTCGTTTTATAATTAGCGCTGGATGGCGTTTCGAAACGGATTTCAGCGGGAAGAACGTTCCTGCTTCGTTGGTACAAAGGCCGGATGCGGCAAGACGGAAAACAATGATCCCCGGAGCCTTGACTGTCTTCTTGTCACTTTCACTCTTTTGGCAACAACGTGGCCACAAACATCTCCTGAGGTCACGTGGTGCGACCCAAATTCACGCATGCAGATTTTGTAGGAGTCGTGTATGTTACGCACTCCGAACGTCGATTATATAACGCCACCATTGTCTCTTTAATTGTTGCTGAAATCGTAGCCTCCAAATTTGTACCGTACCGCACGCGTTGGGTACTAATTCGGCCGCTTTGTTCTGTTGGCCAATTTAGCTCCGAACGCTGAAATAATTTGGTCGCGTTTTGGCATGCAAATCGACGTAGCCGACGAACGTGTTGAACCCGGTGGCGTCGCGACGTTGACCTATGAAGGGGCGTCTAGCCGTATCGACCGCTCCTCCAGGAACAGCATAGCCATTAACCCGTGGCGGATGTGTGCAAAAACAAATGGATTTTCCATCCGAGCCGCCTCCGTCTGTTTCCTGCGACACCGTAAACAACGCAGGATACATGCAAATGCAAACAGATTTTGAGCTAATTGAAATCGGTAAAAAATTGATTTCTTAATACCCCGCACATGTGTCATTGTGTTTGTAACGGCGGTGACATGTTGCCAATATTAATTAGGCGTATTTTTCGGAGATAATGTACACGTACATAATAAAACGAGTGAAAGTCTACCATTAAATTATCGGTGTCATTGCCAAATTGGACGCAGTGTACGCAAATTTTGCCAGGTTTGAATATGTATTTATTAACATATTTAAATTGCAATTTTCGACTGTTTTCAATTGTAGATTTATATTTATCGCTGTTGAGCAACACGTATCCACTCGGATCTTAGTTAGTCGATTTTCCAGCTGGATTCCGAGAAGTGATTAATCAATTTCGTAACTGATTATGCCACTTTATCTCCTTTTTGTTTTAATTTACAAACAATACGAGCCAAGATATGAAGGCTCCATCAAAAGTCGGTGTTATCTTGAGCGGAAAAAGAATAATTATTTCCTTTATTTGTACATTATTATTTACATACCGACAGATACCCATCTAGGCAGGAACTCGACCCGGCAATTTGCTTCTAATAAAGACTCCTCAAGAATCAAATTTTCGTTCTCTGCGCGGCATTCATATGGAAATAATGAAACTTAGAAACTGAAACCGAGAAAATTACTTTTAAATATTATTATAATGAATTGTAGTATACTTTCGCGACCTACTTACCACGGATAACGGCTAAACCGGAGCGAGCCACAACAATCAGGATAATGCAAAAAATGGCTAATTAGATGCCAGTGTTTTTATGGTTTTAGACACAATTATCGAATTATCAAAATTGCTTTGATCTATTTTTTGATCGTTACCCAACCGACGTTTTCACAATCCGGATCCTTTAGCGCCTTCTAAAATTCCGTTAATTTTAGAAAACTATAAATTAAAATTGCAAAAATTGTTGTGAAAACCCGTCGTCGGAAATTGGGTCAACAAGTGGTTTATTTTTCGGCTCGTATAAATTGCAATTTAAAAATACCCACCGAAATGCAGATGCAGCCGTCAAAATTATTTGGCTGACCCCATTTTTAATCCCATCAACATTAGTTTACAGAATGGAAAAAAAAATTCTATATTTCACTTGGTTATCCCCGAAACTATTAGTTTTTTTAAGTATTTTCGAACAATAAATTTTTTCTGTTTCCGAAGTTGTTCCAACTTTTTTATTATATCTTGAGATCTAATTGGCCGATTTGGCTAAACAAGCATTTAAATTAAAGGTAAATGAACATTCTACAACTTTCATTTATATAGTTTTGATATTGGTTCATTAGTTCAGCTGCCAGTGGCTTTAATGACTTGATAAATTCGATTTTTTTAGCAATAAAATAGAATTTTAAAAATTCACATATCGTGCTAAAAGTAATAGAAATCACAAAGAAAAAATTAAGCTACTGAAAATGAAAATGTGACTGCAAATTATGAATTTTTAATTGGTTGACTAAAATTTGACAGCTTTTAGTTTTTTCTCCCTCTTATTGAAATATATGAAATTAAATCTAATCGTGCTTTTGTCTATTATTGCTTCCACAACCGATTTCTCGTATGAGAAACCAAATGTAATATTCCATCACGGCTGTATCTCAAAAACTATGACATTGTCTCTTCGTGTCCTTCATTTGTTGGTGAAAAGGTTCCCCATATTCGATCGGAAAAAATCCAGATATGGAAGACCGAATGGTTGTGAACCAACGTATATTTCCCCGAAGTGGTGTTTGCACATTGGCTAGGCCTATTACAAAACCCGGTGAGATAACGCCGACTACATCGGCGTGTTAATGATGTGTCGAAATTGGGTATTTGGGACGGCTATCGATGTGCAATTACAATTTTAAAAGCGCCGGGTCTTCGAAAGGTGTTTTTGCCAAGCAATTTCCTTTTCCGAGGATGCCTTTACGCTTTCCGCCTATCGTAAACTGTGCCTAACTATTGTTAATGGAAGATAGCGGATTTCTACTATTACAAAGCCGTAAAATGCTTGCTGCATTCGAACATATGGCCGGTCTCAGTGAGAGTTATTGGCCTATTTAACCTTCATTTACTCGATCTCTGGTCGATTTTGAGGTTGCTGGCTCGCATTGTATGGTTAGATTTTTGTGTCGTCGGTCATCTTTTGAAACTTCCTGTTCAAGTTGAACAATCGCGGAAACAATCAATTTAATCCGTTTTGTGTGTTGTTGTTTGTGTTGATTTGGAAACTGACGCAAGTGGATCAGCAAAAATTCGTTTTACGTAATTCAAAAGTCATTGACATGTGAAATTGGGAAAAAAATATGTGAACGTACACACACAAGTGGAGTACATAAAAACATCCGATATAAACAAATAATATTCTGTATAAACAATTATAAGATATAACGTAAAATCTTATACGAGATAAGTAGGAGATTTATGGTTTTCTACGGTTTAAAGTCTCACATCAGCCTCCAGTTTTTACATGCATTTCGTCATTTTTTTTTGGCTAACGGCAAATTCATTTGCTGCGATCGGATTACGTAAGGATCACGGGCGGTTTATTAATACGCCGATCTCTGTACGAAGCCGGGCTCCAAGTTGGTCAAGGAAACTTTCCCTTCCGGGCGAATTCATTCGACTCCCACTATTCGTCAGATATCCGCGAGAAATAAATCTACGTACGCACGTTCTGCAAAAGATCACCGTTAATTTTTTTATGAATTTATATATATTTTTAATTTTTTATTTTCAGTGTTCAGTTGCCCGACATTTTTGGGCATAACTCGAGATCTAATTGACCGATTTGGCTAAAAAGCATTCAAAGTAAAAATAAATGAACATTCTACAACTTTCATTTATATGGTTTTGATATTGGCCCAGTAGTTTTTAATAATTTGATTAATAAGGTCTTTAGGGCTAAAATCGTTAATGAAAATTCACAGGTCGTGCTGGGAGTAATACAAATCACATAATTGACAATTTTTACGTTTTTTTCTCCCTTTTATTGAAACAATTGAAATGAAATCTACCTTTGGTATAAGAAATTCTGGCTCATTTTTTGTATATTGAGCCACATGAGAAACCAAACGTAATCTCTCATCATGGATGGACCCCAAAAACCGAAATATCGTAGGCCCATGATTTTCATTGGTTGATAAAAACATTCCTTGTACTCACGTTATCCAAATAGACTTTTTCTGGTCAAGGGAGGCTAATTCTGGTTTCTCAAGCGAGAAACCATTGACCTGCTCGACCAATCTTAAAACTATATAAATGAAAATTATATAATATTCATTTATCTTTATTTTGAATGCTTGTTTAGCCAAATCGGTTAATTAGATCTTAAGATATACTTAAAAATGTGGAAGAAAATTCGGAAGTTGATAAAAAATTTCAAAAATTCATTGTTTGAAAAAGCTTCAATAAGTTTAGTACGCCAAAATTTATATGAAAATCATGGAGTGAATATATAAAGCAGAATTTATTTTCCAATTTATAAACTGGTGCTACCTTTGATGATTAAAGATTCGTCGTCTTCCGAATACGTCCAACACTAACTAAAACCATTTGCGACGACGTGATTAAAACCCGGAAGGCCCCGGCCACATATGAATAATAATAAATATCAATTAAGACCGATTTCCGCGTAATTTTTTTATTGCGGAAGCGCTTTTTAAACAGGATGACGATGAAACGAATGAACCGGAGAGCGAACGACGCGAACGAACTAGTTCATTAATCCTGGGCCTTCGAAAAGTGCAAGTGGCCCCGCGGATCGCTTGCATCTCTCGGTGCAACGGCGTCGTCGGGTTTTGAAACGAGGTTAAAAAAACGAGTCCATATAAAGGAAGTTGGTATTTCTCTCTCTCGGCTGTTATGTAAGCCAGGCTTGCTAAACTTTTAATTTGGGTTAAGGCCGCCTTCTATAGAAAAAATACATACCGGTATATCTGTGCGTATGCATGTCGTACGTACCGTGCGGCGTTACATAATGACGACACTCAGACAGATTGTTGTTGATTTGTCCCAATTGCGGCGAGTGGAGTTCCACTTTGAAACGGTGCCAAACGCAACAACAATATTTCTAGTCGTTTTTAATGGACGGCCAACCCCGCATCTTCGGTACCAATTGTGTACCGTCACTTATTATTGACTCCTCGCGTTTGTGAATCGCGAAACAATCGCCTTGCGCAAGGCCTTTCCGAAAACCACGTATGCATCGCGACACAATGGCCACCGTTAACCCAATTGCGGTGGGACTTTTCAAGGAGCTTGCGACAGTGTAACGATGCACACTTCGTCGTTTACGTCAATGAACAAAGACGAATTTTGACTAATTGATGGTGTATTTTTGTTGCAGTTGACAAGGAACAGAACAACTACCTTCACCAGTTATTATCAAGACAGCATCCCTCGCTGTGCGACTATGGAAGAAGGAAATCTGTCTACCCACCCACAACTGGTACGTGCCACTCAGCAAATAATACCATTTAAATTAAGCAACCAAAATTGTACAGGGAACGGCGATAACGCAATTCAGCGATTACAGACCCTATTGTAATCATTGCACACATCTTGCAAAAGCCATTCACACAGTGTGTTGGGAATATTTCAATAAAATCGTTGCGAATCCAGAGAGCAACCCGATACGTTGTTTTGATAAGCCATATGCCACGTTTGTTCTGTTTTCTGGCGATTCACGTAAACCAAACACTCCGGTATGCGGGTCCGCATCTGTCAGATGAAATAATATTGAACAACCCTTTGCCCGACACGTGCTTGTGCCAAAACTGCATAATGCTGTGCAATATGTCACTGGACGTGTACACATGCACAATGCAGGCAAATAATCCTTTTTCTGTTTGTTCTACCAGCTGCATTTCGGCTTCGTATGGATGTTGTTCTCACCCTTGGCCACTTCACGAAATCCCAAACGCAAAGACGTTCGACGCAAATATTTGGTCACTTACAAACCAAACGAGATTATCGGAACCCCAAGAAAAAATAATAACTCATTACGTATGAATGGCAAATGTCACGTCATCCGAACGCCTCAAGGATCTCAATTAGGACCAGCATCGTTCGGTGACTCCATTAATGACATTACCTGCGGATAAATCGTTACGCCGTCCGTGTTTCATACAGGTTATATCGAATTACCTCTTTTTTTTCGGATTTTTACGTCGAAAACTCGACACCATGTCCATGTGCAAGCCCGTCCAGTCCTGTCTTTGTGTCTGCATAAACGGCAATTCTGACAGTTTAACGTTGGATGATTTATCGAGATCGGGTTGGCCGTTCAGGTAACAGCCCGGTCAATAACAATTTTTATTGAAAAGATCGTTATATAAAAACCGGTATGTACGATTTTTCAACAAGTTGAATGGCCATCCTTTGCGAATATATCTTGTTACAAATTTTTGTTGTTTTACCCCTTCAACAGGGAGGGTTAACCAAGGTTTTAATAAGTAAAAATACTACGATTTAGAAAATAACCAGTTGAACTTTACATGCAAAATCTTCTTGGCCTCACCAGACATAGCTTTTGTTTTGTTCCTAAGTTGTAACTGCCAAATAGGTCCGCTGAGATAATGTTATGGACCCACCGTGAGTAGCCGGTGATTTTTAAGTGAAAATAATCTTCAACGAGAAAAATGACCATCCCCATTCATCGCCAACCCCTTTGGCATAGTCTCCAAAAATTACATAACAAAGAGGTGTATCGGGAAAAATTACATAGAAACTGGCAAACCAGTTCTGCGGTGACCGCTCACTTCCAACTTGTCGGCCACTGGTCAGTTTCCTATGTCGAAAATCGACCCCTTTTTTGACCGGTACTAGATAAAAATGCGTAAGTACCTTATCTGCATGTGGGAAAATACCATACTAGATTCCGTTATTGCACTTTCGTGGTGGTCACTCAAACCAGAAACATGATACACTGGACATGATTAGACAGCTGACGACTTTACATTTTTTCACCCTTAGGTATCACCGCTTCCTTCCGTTTCATGACCATTAGGATAATCTGGTTTGCCGACTTAATCCTCAAGTCGAATCAGTTATCTAATTAAATTATGTAAAATTGTTTTTAACCCTACCAAAGACGAATAAAAAGATAATACAATTACACTACAATTAAGAGCACGACCTAATCAACAGTCAGTCCTACACTTATCACCGACTAGTCTACTTGTGATAAG
This sequence comes from Aethina tumida, assembly GCF_024364675.1. NCBI lineage: Eukaryota > Metazoa > Arthropoda > Insecta > Coleoptera > Nitidulidae > Aethina > Aethina tumida. Next base: position 10,970,888 of record NC_065437.1, on the reverse strand, counting down.
ACATTTTAGGCCATGGTTTCTAGACCAGGCTTTAGATCTTTTTAACGAGAATGCAAAATAATCAACGATTACACAACCATAATTAGCAATGTTTTTGAAAATTAACGGCGCATTAATTTCGATAACGGTGTTAATCGTGCTTAAAAACTTCTGTGGAGATAAACAGATCCACTGGACCAATTTAAACATTCGACTGCGGTCAATTTCCCACCCTTCCGGTATCCGTGCAAGGATTATCCCGTGGCTTGTAAAACGGTTTAGCGCATTAGGCAGATATCCCGGTCCAGGTAGTTTGGCAAACTGACTATTAGGCACAACAATGTCATTACAAGTACCACTACAAAGAGATTTTGACACCTGATATGGACCAAGTGGCAAAACAATGTAAGCGACACCATCCCCTAAAAAACCATCGGAGCCTGGATGGGAATCATCCTTCCCAGTGTTAATTCGAATGTTAACAGTGGATTTTTATCAGATAAAACGTTGCTTAAATATTTGTTGGCTGTAATTGAGGTTGTACAAATGATAGTGGCTTAGCTGACGTTACCGTTGAGAAAATTCGGTTGACCCACCGCCCGAATTATGCAAATACCCCCGAAATCCGTTTGATAAAGCCCACGGAGAAGAAAGAGTTGGAAAAAACCTGCGAATCCACGTCGATGGCATATAAATCAAAACATTCGGCTAGTGGTGAATTCGAATGCAAATTGGGGACAATCGCCAAGAAGGACGAGGACGCAGCCCCGAACGGAGAGAGAGACAATTAGAAACCCCAAGTTCTCACGTAGTAAGCATTGAAAAAGCAGCAAATCGCAATCAAAGTAAGCAACGGTCAGCGAAGGTAACGACATAATCGGGAATCGTCCAGTGGCCCAGCTCGAAACGCCGCCACGCTCACCCCTCGAAACCACGACCACAACCGTAAAGGACGACGGCGAAGATGGTCCCTGTGTGACCCCGTCTTGTATAATAGATATGATTAATGGACACACGGGTCACGGGGCCAAGCCGGACATTCGAGGGCTCTCGCGGAATCGGAAAACAGGTTTGGTCGGAACGGACACCGACTATTGGGGTGTGTGTGTGTGTGTTGTTTATTTACTGCCCGCCGAAAAGGGGTACGTGAGGCATGCGTGACTAATGGGGCCCGTCCTGTGTCCTCACACGGGGAACATGACACCGCACCCGAAATATCGGGATAATGCGACCATTCACATGGTCAAATTTCCTTGTGGCAACATTCCAAAGGACAAAGGACGAAGCGGGTTTTTCTTCCTATTCACTTTCGGTTTTTTTTAACTGTTCTGATGATGGCTGGCTGTGTTTGAAACAATTAAATAGTTGGGTATTGAAAACATAATGTGAAACGTGACCGAATGAATTTTTTACTGATTATTATTTATGTAGTTGCACAATTGTAACCTTAGTTTATTATCAAACATCGATAAATTATTTCATCAGGAACATATTTAATAAAACCACGATAAAAATATTATCAAAAATCAATTAGGCTGTGTGTACGTTTGAACCTAGCCTAAGGTGACCTTGTCCCTATCAAAAAAATATCATTGTTTAAACACAAAACTTGCATAAAGCCCTCAATTTGTTTTTTGACGCCAGGTCCAAACTCCACACACTGAATAAATAATCTGTAAAAGATAAACAAATTATTTGTTTTTTTTATTTCCTCTTCTGAAATTTTGCCCCCGGTTCGTTTTGCAGGTTCACTGCCGCCCAGTCCGGCGGATTCGGGCGTCTCGGACGTGGACAGTTCATCATCGGGACACACATCGACGGACGAGCTTAAGGCCAGACTGCAACCGCCATCGATACACTCACCTGTCGGCAATCTATTCTCAAGACATCCCATGTCGTGGACCTCGTCGGTCCACCACGCTCCGAGGACGACCGGCCACATGTCCCAACAGTTCTACCAACCCTTCCCGTCAAGTAAGTTCATTTTCCGCATTTAAAATCGCCGATAAGTGACCTAATAAATTATGCATTCCGAATTGATAACGAAATAAGCCGTGGCTTTGTTTCCGTTTCGATTTTTGCGAAAATATTCAATTCCTATCGTTCATCAAATATGTCGGCGATAGCAGTTATCACTTGGCTTTGCACACGCCACATTCGTTTCGAATGCATCGATCATAATTTGTCTGGACCAGCACTCGTTCAACTTTTTTATCATGGATGTTATGTAAACATCTAGATGTTTGCAAATGTCATCTGATTAAATTGCCAATGCAAAAGTGGTAATTGGCCGTTTTGATTGCAAAATTACGACTAATTTGGCCGCGAGGATTTGCCACGACCATTGCCCAGAATGCTGATATCATCGGCGCTAAAAAAAATGTTTTGTTTGTACAACCACGGGCTGATTTACGAGTCTGTTCCTAAACTGCGTCGATGCAAGTACTATAAAAAAATTCGCGCCGATAGCCAAAAATTCCTGTTTGTTTGCAATTTATATTTTATTTTCGTGTCTTAGGTACCAGGAATCTAAATATACGAAAAATTTCCTCACTTTCGTTTTCTGGCAAACTTAACTTTTTACAATTTAGGGCAGGTCAGCGAATTGAGCTTATAAGTCTTGTCACTCGAGACCGCACCGTTAATTCGTCAAGACCCAATTTATGAGGAGGTAAAGAATATTAATAATTCAAACCCAATTTCCATAATTTCCGCCGCATTTTTTTCTTAATTAGAAAAGCAAATTTTATCGCCAATTTCGGTGCGTAATCGCTGCGGCGCCAATAATGAGTTTGATAAGCTGCGACCTTGGAACGTTTTTTTTTTTTTAGCCGAAATAAATAAATTTCGGATGAGACGCCACTTCGCACCTAATGCACGGCGAGATAAAAAAATGTTCGCAACGATACGAAAGACAAATAAACGACGGTTACGTAAGTACTGACCTCGGACAATGTCATGTGAGGGACCCACAAAAATAGATGCGGAGCTACTTTCGGTTTCTATGATTATGGCGCGCACATACGCCGCGGGCCTCCCAAAAATAATTTATTCGTCGATTTCCGCTAGACCGGTAAACATATTGTGTTTAGATGGAATACCGACCGAGTCTTATGAATCTGTTTGTTTGTCTATTGCATATTCGAGTTACTCCCACAATCTGGAATATTTTGGTGGTCTTGTAAACATTATTTTGTAAGATTTTTTCTCCCGAGTGTAATTTAAGTGGCCAACAACTCGTTCGCAACAATTAAAGGTTTAAAAAAGTTCAATGTCAGCCATGATGAGACGGTGGTAACCTAGTTCAGGCCCCCTGCATAACGAACTTGGTCAGATCTATTTCGGTGATTGCCAAAAAATGCACTTGAACAATAACAACACGGTTAACAAGAGACGTATCTGTTGAGTAACTTGTCTGCATAATATACGTGGGATATGTTTAAGTTCCAAAGTCCCTCCAAGGTGTTATCTTCTTTGAAAAATGTTCCTTGGGAACAGTGGTTATAAGTGTCACACACTCAAGCAAATAAAAGATTTATAAAAAAGCCAGTATTGTCGCTATTTACATTAGGCAAATAAAAAAGTAAGGCAGACAACTAGTCTATCGCAAATATTGACACAGGTTTTTTCATGCACGCATTGTATTATCTTCATGGTAATGTATCTGACCTATCCAACAGAAATGTGACTTGAGCCGCTGAAGACTTATCTAATCTGCATAAATCGTTTAGGATCGAAACGTATGGATTTCAAAACAGTGGTCGATATTAGTGTGGCCACTCTTAAAAATACCATGTTATCGCAGGTCAAAACTCGCTATCAGAACGTTTAATTAAATTTACACCAGATACGAGCACCAAATCGACACCAAGGTTATCTATTATTAGTTGTAGGCCTGTTTTTTCGACTGTGATGAGGTAACGGCTAAAAATTTTCTAAACACTTGTTTTGGTGCTTCGTTGGCGAAAATGCTGACCTTTCGCAACCGAGAAAATGTTGCTGAAGCCAAATATTCACCATCACGGAAATTTTTTCATACACCTAGTTTTTTCCACACAATTAAAGATTTGCTTATAATGGATTCCTTTGTTTAATTAACCTTTCTTAAATTAATCAAGGTCATTTTTTGACTTGCCTTAACGTTTTTTTGCTACTGCAGCAGTTTGTTACGTTTTACTACTCATTTACTACAATAAAGAGTAACAATTCAACAGATGGCAATCGATGGGTCGTCTTAAAATGTCCATTGAATATTAAAAAACGTGTACTTGCGGCGTCTTTGCATATTTCGTCTCCACTTGAACGTAAACAAAGCAATAAATATTCAAATTTAATTCAGTGAGGAACTAGTTTGGGAACGTTCTAATCAAAATGTGTCTCGGTTTTGAAACATTCATTACAAGTCAAAGAGGCAAATTTTGGGACTGAGACGTCCCGGTTCACGGATATAAACAAATGATTCATTTGGTCGGCAAACCACGTAACAGTAAACCAGTAGCCTATAATAGTAAAGCTGGTCGGTGTCTAGCGAGCACGCGTTGCCATCGTTGCACATCACACCGTGTCTAGGATAGGTCAGTTTTGATGACTATTCATAGAACTCGCGCACACGGCATGGCGGCAACGCTCTCACTCTCTGGGCTTCGGCGATTTTAATTAATTTGAAGTTAAAGGTCACTTCCAATTGGATTTGGGCTGCTTCAAGCCTTTTCAGACTTTAGAGTTATCTTGGTGTTATGGGAAATTAATAGGATCATTAATGGTGCAGTCACGTCAGGTTAATTAACGAAATATCCACGCATTATCTAAATAGTTACTTCTGTTAATCGAAACATTTCCTGATCAATTAGTCATAGCGATAGGTGTTGACAACAAGTTGGATTATGGAAACGTCCTCATAATTGGATTGTACTTCCTCCTTTAGAGATTGAGGAAATCAGTCGTAAAACATGTTTTGTCGTCGAATTCAAAAGCAATAGCACTTTGCCTAGTAATTGCTCAGTTCTTTCGCCATTACATTTAAGATGAATATTCAGGAAGTGGATAACTATGTGTAATGACGATAATCGCGGTTTGGTCGTGGGTCTCTAATTGTTTGGCCGTTTCACCTCGTGCATACGGATAGTCGAAGAGGGAAAGAAAGAAACCGTGCAATTTAATCGGCCGGCAGCGGAGCATTTGAGCGCATTTAAGCGTCGGGCCGGCAGAGAGGCAGCCGTTTCTGTGCCCACGATTGGGACCTTGAATCGGGCGGTCACCCCGGCCTGCCTCCCTTTCCGCCGTGCGGCCAGACGTCCCCGGATTGCACTTGCAATGATATAATTATAGAAGCTGCACATGCGCCTCCCGCACGGCCTTCACCACTTACACTTGTACTTTTGCCTATATACACCTCCCGTCCCGGTGATCCCACACTCGCTGTCCACGTCCGACCCCCCACCCCCCTTCAGTTATTGCCCTCCACACGGGTTTACGTGCAGAATAATGGATGGAAATAAAAAATCCACCTTGGATGAGATTTGGAACGGCAACCTAGATGCGCAAAATGGTTCAAGTTTAAAAACCCCGATGGGAGCTGAAACCCTGCCAAGTTGCCCGTTTCAGCTGCGCCTCCATCACCGGAAATGCCACAACGTCGACAATTGTTTTTCTCGTTGACCGGCAGAAATCAAATCGGCGATTAGTCGCAGGTTCTGCGCAACAGGTTCTAGACTAGAACGTCCATAAATTCGATAAAGCCGGAAATTGCCACATATCTTATTTATGCATTAAAAATATCAATTGGTGGGTTATCGCCTGTTCAACATGCATCAAGGACGTAATGACAATATTATTATTTTTTTGTAATCTTAATGGCCACACGAAGATTGTTTTCGCAACCATAAATCATTAGAATTGCACAAGCAAATTTTGACGGCGAAAAAAATATAAAAACACCATAATCGACTGGAACCGTAAAAATTCCCATTTCCATTTCGAAATGTTTTCAACCGAGATAAGCTTGGAAATAGATGTCTAGACCAAATATGTTTTCCTTCCGTGTTTGTTCAGGTAATCTTTGAAAAAACAAAAACAAGTGCAAGTCTTGGCGTCGATAAAATGTTAGTAGTTTTTACCGCAATACATGGACATTACGAATTTCCTGTGCGTAACTGCGAAAATAGAATAAAACCCGGTACCACTGAACCCCAGCCGAGGAAGCGGCTCCCGATTGGCTGGCTGCGGCCAATCGTTGATCGACAATCGGCAGAGCCAACGAGACCCGAGTGCCGAACAGGGTGCAGCAAATATAGAACGGACGATTATAGATGCGGGAATGCCAAAAAAGCGCATCTGCCACCAATTCCACGTTTGAACCCGTGATGTAAGAGTGACACAATCCATAACTTTTCGGCTTACAGCAGCGCGAAACGTTTAATTAAATCACTCCACATTTTTTATTTGCTCGAAATGACGTCAATGTTGATAGCAGCTTGTCAACAAAGTGCAACGTTTCTTTTTCTTTATTTCTTTCTGATTGTGAGCTTTCAAAGAGATTATTTCCTAATGGAGAGAACACAGCTGGGTCATCGCGGTGTCACGTCGAATCACCTCACGCTTCATTGTATCACATCCATTTTATCGTGGCAAGTGTAAATTTATATAATAAACCTAAGTTAATTAATAAATTGATACTCGCACTAAATAAACACAGATTGAGTGTTATTATCTAAATTAGAACAATTGGATTCTTGTTTACTTCGTTGCATGCACACCTCTTGCGACAAAATGTACAGGGTGAAACACACAAAGGTGATAATGAAGAAATTGTAGCTTCCTTCCTACTTATTTAAACTATTAACATTCCTATACTCTATTCAAATTAGGTACGGAATATCACAAACCAGCAAATACACTATAGTCTAATATTTTGACTAATTTGTGTCTTCGATTGTTTAATTAATCATAAAAAAACTTTAAAAATATCTCAGATTATCAGAGAAAACTGATGCATCAGTTCCTGAGGGTCTCAGATAGTATCTTCATTTTATTGTATTATTTAGTTTGTTTAGTTGAATTGATAATAATAAATTAGAGTTAGAAGTTGTTGACCAATAAGTATGACAGATTTTTAACAAGGGGGTTATTGTTTACTTTGTTACATGTACATATCTTAGGTGAAAATATACAGGGTGTTCTGGAGAAACACATTCCTGATAAAAAAGGTAAAAGGAACGATTGTAATGATTGGATTCTTGTTTACTTTATTACATGTAATACATCTTGCATTAAAATATACAGGATGTTCAAAAAAGACACATTCCTGATACAAATAAATGTGTAGTACTCTACAAATGAAGGAAGAAGTTTTACCTTTGTATGGGCAAAATTAGAAGGTATACTTATACCTATATCTAGTCAAAATATACAGAATGTTTGAAAGAGACACGTAAAATAAATTGAGCTTCAATAGCTGCTGTTAAAACCAACAAGTATGTATCTAGAGAAGTTGTACATTCACATCAGAAAATCTCACATTTGAAAACAAAGTCTACTTCACTATGATTAACTATCTCTACTTATTGAAGCTACAAATTTTTATTAATATTTATCCATATTTTTTGTGATAATGAAGAAATTGTAACTTCAATAGCAGCAGAGCTAAAAGCTATTGACCAATAAGTATGTTTCTTTTGACAAAACTTTAACAATTGGGTTCTTGTTTATTTGTACACCTTAGGTGAAAATATACAGGGTGTGCTGAAGAAACACATTCCCAATAAAAAAATATATATGAAAGGATAAAAAAGTTAGAAGTCGTTAACTAATAGGTGTTGGAAGAGACACATTTTTTATTAAAAAAAGTGATTATACAAAATGATAACAAAAAAGTTGTAGCTTCAATAGCACTAAAGCTAAAAGGAACGATTATAACGATTGGATCCTTGTTAACTTTTATATTATGCGTTAAAATATACAGGAAGTTTAAAAAAGACAAAAGCGTTTGGAAGAAGCACATAGGAGAAATTGAGGTTCAATACCAGAAGAGCTAGTAACTGTTAAAACTAATAAGTATGTCTTGAGAAATTGCACATTCACATCAGAAAATCTCATATTTGAAAACCCTTCCATCTCTGCTTATTGAAGCTACAAATTTTTATTCATATTTAAACATTTTGTATCAGGAACGTGTCTCTTCAATGTCGTGTCAAACATCTTATATTGTAATAGTTTGTACTGTAGTCTCAAATATGATTAAGAATTAACACAAATAACAGAGACATTGCCAGACGCCAATTCATCGCATTATTTCGACGGCCAAGTAACGCGGGAGAGAGTTCAGATTCGGTTTCATTGTATTGGGCGACACACCTCGAATTATATCACTGGTGCAAGTGAAAAGAAAGAAGTGGCGCGTCGCGTGCCCCGCAATAACAGTCGCAATGGCGGCCGCACACACACACACGCACCAAGAAAGCAGAAGCGAACGCGATGAGAAAAGGAAGAGCGATGAGGAGGAGCGCGGGAAAGGAGGGAAGCGATTGCAACTCGTCGGTCAGTAGTTCGTCGACTTTGTTGCGACTTTCCGCAACTTGAAGGTCACAGCGACTAGTGCAGCAGCGTCGCCTTCTATAGATGCTCCGCACACACAATGGTCCCTTCTCGATCGGCTTCCGTTTTCTGAGCACACCGGGAACGGGTTATCCGTCACGGCGCGGATTCAGGTTGCCTCCGGCCGAACAAGTGGAACTAACGAGGCCTCCGCGGACGGATAACAAAGAAATGCGGGAAACTCGATCGTGGTTGGCACCTTCTTCGAGTTGTTCGAGGGATTTTATTTGGGATTGATGATCTGATTAATTGGGCAACTCGAGTCGTAGACAATGCAACGAGCAATTACCCCGTTTCTAGGCAAGACGCAGTGTGCAATGCGTCGTCTTTCCCATGACGAGAGATCGACACCATGCAACACCGGTACGAACAATAAGTAATAAACTGATATTTCGTTTGACTCGGGTACTCTCTCTAAATGAAAGTCCGTTTTCTCAGTGAAAACAAGGTCTGGCGCGCTAGAAAATGGCAAAAACGGTTAGAAAACTGCACTGCATTCGTCGTCGTTCACTCATACTCACTTTTATATGTATTTGGAGGATGTAGATAGTGATTTTCACTGCGGTGCATTTTTTGGAGGAAAGTTTGCGGTCGCAATTAATATCTTTGCGTCGAAATTGCGCCTATCCATTACGCCACACTTGCAGGAGGCCCCGCAATTAAACGAGCTAAGACAGCGCCCACTTACAGATGCGCCGCATTTCCGGTTTATGCAAAAACAAACAAAGAGCCGCGACCAACACGCTGAAATTACCAATTGCCCGTCTAAATATTTGCCAGGCTCCGGCTAATTATGGCGTTTTAATGGGCCGGGAGTGGATGATTTTACGGTGCGAATTTTTTACACGCGGTGCCCGATTGTTTGTTTATCGGGGATCAACGTCCTGCTGACATTGGTTGCAGGTAGATTTTTTGGCCGGTGACGCCTTCGTGTTGACCGTTTTTATTCGATTGTGTCACGTCTAATTATTGGTCTTTTTTTTGAGTGGTGCTGAAGCACCGCTATCGATTAATTGCGGAGGAAGTTGAAATTACAATTTAAAAAGATTTGATAACCTTAAAATGACGTTTCCTGCTTGTGGAACAATTCACGTTTATTAAGTCATGCCGGAGCATTTCCTGAATTGTAAACAGACTGACGAACTTCTAAAGTTGTTGTGGTCGTCTGTGGAATTTTTCGCCGAATTTCCTGTCACCGCCCCGTACGATAGTGGCACAAATACGAGCGGCCGGATGTGGAAGACCCGATTAAACATTTAAATCCTTCATTTACTAAAAATAAACCATTAACAAGCAACAAAAATTAAAACAGTAGATGACGGTGATGGTGGTTAGTTGGTTGGTGCATTTGGCGGTCGGAGAGTTTCGTTCGGTCGGGGCGTGCTGGTGTGCATGCATCTATTTTCGCATTACAAGGACAGCGCGGTTGAAGGTTAGCCCATGTTTCCTGGTCAATGTTCTCCGCAGGGCCGTAATTTCCGACGACCCGCCTTGCCGCACACTTCCAGACAGTCAACCACCACGTTGCCAATAACTCCGCACACGGCTAAATCCCATCGATGATTCTAGATACTTCGACTTTCTCTTTCTAACCGTCTCGGCCGTGGAACGTTTATGAGGGAGCTACCGGCGAAGATTTACCCACGCGGAGCCGTTGGATTAGTTACGAATCTAATCCAGGAGTGAGGCATTAATTCGGCAACAGTGCTAACGTCATGCCTCTTAATCCTGCTGAAACAGTTTGCAAACGGCTTCGAAAATTACGACGCAACAGGCCTAGCGACTCAGGCAATTATCGTAGGTGCTTTCAACAGAGATGAAAGAACATGTAAATGTCGTCGCAATTTTATTAATCACATCTTGTATTTTTGCGGTGCCAAATCGGCCAGCGATAATTTAAGCTTGTCGTAAAATTGTGAAACAATCGTAAACCGACCTAAAAATATCGAAGATCGTGTGAAATACCCTAATTAAAAAAATGTGTGCCCCAAATTCCATCACCTGCCAAGGGATCGAATTGAAAGTGGGTCAGCAGAAGGTGTAAAACAATTGGTTGAGGGTTGGCTAGACTATTGTCTATTTAGAAAAAACATTCCGGAAGCTTAATACGCACGGAGGGGACCGACAGGTAGTCCCCATTTCTTCAAATTACACGCCTTTTAAATTATCGGAGGCTTTTTCTGTTTACAAACTGTTTGTTGACCCCCAATTATTACCGATCTCATTCATCGAGTAAATAAAGGAGTTTGTGGGAAGCAATCAAGTTAATTGCCGGTTCTGTGAGATTGCTGCACAACTTTCACTAAAAAAAAACTTGGAATTGCATACTTATCAATTATAAATTTCAATGGCTAGTCATGTATGATAAAAGAGCGGTAAATTTTCTATTGGAAACTACGCTAATTAAATTTATTTATAACAACATCAAATTTTGGCCGATTGTAAATATTTTGGACGCGACATTAGGTGATATTTTTAGACTCGGGAAGTGGACAAGCCCGGTTTATTTTTAAATCCTACCTACAGTGTATTAAATTTACACAATGATCTAATTATACGATTCTCTTTGTTGCAGTAACCGACCCCTACAACAACTATTTATTACAACAGCATCAACACGTCCAACAGAACCAACACATACATCTACACAATACAGGGTCCCCGTTCACCACGCCATCACCACCGTCCCCACCAATGAGACCAATCCCCACGTCCGTCATCCAAGCGGCCACATCGAGCGTGTACGACGATCCCTACATGCTGGGATTCTCGCCCAGGAAGTTGAAGAAGGTGAAGAAACAGAAAATTGGCGAGCCCGGCTCGGTGAAGAGGAAGAGCAGGGAGGGTTCGACCACCTACCTGTGGGAGTTCCTGCTGAAGCTGCTCCAAGACAGGGAGTACTGCCCCAGGTACATCAAGTGGACGAACAGGGAGAAGGGAGTATTCAAGCTGGTGGACTCGAAGGCGGTGTCCCGATTGTGGGGCATGCACAAGAACAAGCCCGACATGAATTACGAAACGATGGGACGAGCCCTGAGGTATTACTATCAGAGGGGCATTTTGGCAAAAGTAGACGGCCAAAGACTCGTATATCAGTTCGTGGAAGTTCCCAAAGACATTGTGGAAATCGACTGTACGGGCGCGTGAGCTACTAAACAATGCCACTATTAAAAATCAGTGAGGTCGATCACTGTCTCGAAAGTACAACAATTTTTTTAACAAATTTATTTATTAGATAAATGATCACTTTTTATCAGATGTACATAATAACTCAAAAGACGTTTCCTGTTTCGTTTTTTGTATTGAATACAACGAATTAAATGCACTGCGCACTAGAATTCATGCGAGATCTCAAACAATACGATGGATTCACCAAAATGGACATGGGGGCAAACCATCTTGAATCCCGAGACCCCAGACGTATTACGAAAACAAATACTGCCAATTAAAAAAAGTTTCGTGAATTGTTGATGGTCTGTCCAAATGTTTTTTTTTCCGTACTGAGTTTTTGTCAATCAAGATCATTTCTTGTCACATTCATTTTCTGGGACTGTTGAAACGGTTGTGATGTGAAAAAAGTTATATTAAACGCGGTTGTGGTTACTTATTAAGAAAGTTTTGTCAGTGAAATTGTCAAACACTATTTCATACCTAACAGTTAAGCTGCCCAATCAAGACCAATAGAAATGCCGCTACTTCTTTTTGCATTTAAAGGTGCTTTTTTATTACCTACTGTACAATAATATTAATAATGACTGTTGTTTTTATTGTTATATCAGACGTTAAAATCAACTATTTGCAATGAGTGTTTGTATGAATGTTATTATACTTGTATGGAATAGTGAAATTTTGTTATAACTTGTAGATTTTTATAAATTTAAGATATTAAAATGTTTAGCAAAGTCTTTTATCAATATGTATCATAAAGTTAGGATGGTTTGAAGATTAAATAATGAAATGTGATAGAGAGACAAGGTATTTTGGAAAATTTTTAACATTTTGTTACGAAATTAGTAAATGAAGCAAAATATATCCCCTGCGAAACACATCACTGTTTTTATCAAACATTTTATACTCACCGGCGATGTGATAGTTGGGGGGTAATATTGCAATAATTGGACAGAGGTGCTGTATAAAAAGAGATATAATAGACTGTGTGGTGCCTGAAGATTGACAAATAGAAAGAGAAACTTGTCAATGATAGCTCTCTTTAGTTAAGAATTGCAGAGTGTTTTTGGCAAAATCCTTGTTTTGATCTCAGATGTACACGCATGAGAAAAACAAAAATTGTTGGCAGAAAATTGAGAAAATTTGTAAATATTTACAGTTTTACGTACTTATTTCAATTCGGATGGATCCTTTTGTAATTTATTTACGTAAGAAATGTGTACATTCTGTATAGTATTTATTTTAATAATTTCGAAATATCACATTTAAGTTGTAAATTTTTGTTGTAACGTTCTGTGATTGTATGTTTAGTTTCCTTTGTAAAATTTTCTAAATTTTATTGTATAAGTGTTGTTAACGTTGTACCTAAGGTCAAATGTGTCTTGAAATTACATAAAACTAACTCAGAGACGCAAATCAGGACTAAAAAAATTATTATTATTATTATTATATATATAATATTAAAAAAGTAATTTTACAATAAAAAAACTAACCCAGGTCACAATCTCAGTGAAAATATTATATATACACGTATGTGTAGAGGTATATATATGTATAAGTGTTTGCACAACAAACAAAATTTTTGGATCGTCCAATCTTGTGATAACCATCATAAAAAAAAACAGAGAAATATACCCTAAATGCATGCTTTATCACTTAGATAGATTTTACTCGTTATACATATACATGTTAAATGGTATCTGATTTTGTTTGTTGTTGTCTCTAGAACCCCTAACGTTCCATTTCAAAAATTATTGCTTCAACTGTGGAATTTTTGAATTGGTGCGGCAGGCAAATAACGTTATTTAAGAACCACATATATAATCTCTTCCCCCCATTGATTTGCCGTAGGTAGCTAAATTTATATCCAGAATCGAGAGTAAACCCAAAATATATTTCGATTGGTGATATTGTCATGTAATGAAATATACTTGATGCAGTTGTAAATATAGAATAATTTTTAATATATCAAAAAAATACCTACCCTAGGATTTAAGGAATTTTATTGATTTTAAATACAATATGTATAGATTTATTTAGTGTAAGACAAGGTACTTTATTACATAGTTTATTGTAATATTTTGTCAAAAATATAATATGAATAAAAAAAATTTTGGTTTAATTTCTGATATTTAATATGTTAATTTTAAGCGTCTCCTTATATACAAATATACATAAATAAACAATATACAGGTAAGTAAAATGTATTACATATGAATTATTTTGTAATACATAAATATTAGTACACATCTCACAACATTCAACGTTAATTTAATAAACTTGTTTCCTTATTACAATCTAAATTTATTTAAATATTTACATTATATATACCGATTAGAAGTTTAGAATTTGTTTTAGAATAAAAACACTTGAAATATCCGTATAGAATCAGTTGTGCCATCTAGCGACCAATAATTGAAGTTTTAGTGTGTTCAAATACTTCTATAAACATGTTTAGCGGATTCAATCACTCGCGCCATCTACACATGAAGTAACCAATTACTTTATTTTAAAGAAGTAGGTATCTGTCAGGCTTAGTAGTTAAGGAAATAATTTCAAAATAAAATTTATTTTATATTTGAACTGATAACTTCTTTAGCCGCGTTGGGCACTTTTTGGTAAGGGAAAACCTTATGAGTTTCTATATGTCTGCTAGCGTTTCAAGAGATACCCAGTAAACTAGACCTCAAGAATGAAATCCCGGAACTAGAGGGTGAGTTACAGCAGTACATTTGAGAGCATTTTTAAATCAGGTAAAACTTTACTAATGCAGTGGTTTCGTTATAGGCCTAAGTCGGAAATGAGTTTGACGCTAATATCTATTACTGTTTTGAAAGTGGAGGGTTCAAAGATGAGAATGCCGCCTGAAAGGAATCTCTATATAGAAATATTCAAAATTTTCAGGATAATATTTAGGTGGGATGTTTATTAAGCAAAAGTAAAACATAACTTGTTTTTTTATACCCTCAAATTGAAAATTAGCCTTTCCTAATAAATAATAGTAGATTTAATGTATTTTTAGAAATGAAAACTTCTTTAACCGCGTTCGGCACTTTCTGAGAGGGAAATATTATGCGTTCGCGTCATTGACATGCTCATGACTGGCGCATGCACAGTGTGCTGTGCGCCTTAGACACTTTTTGGATGGGTGAAATCTCGTGCGTTCACGTCACCGACATGCTTATACCAGTATGTCTGTAGCTATACAGTTGACATACCGTACGAAAAATGCTCTTCGTGTCTGGATGTTGTAAGAGATGGATGCACGACAAAGAGAGAAAAGTTTTGCCCGGTAGTAAGAATCCCTACTCTCAGAGACAATGCGCCGTGCTGGTGCGCGCCGGCGCACAATGTAAATTAATCTTTGCGAATGCATTTAGTAACTCTCCGTATGCGTAGGGATGTAGTTCGAGTTCTTCGGATGCTCCATTTAAATTCCGTAACTTTGTATAATTTTCAATCTGTAAAATGAAATATTTTTTGAGGGTATATCAAAAACAAAAATAAGTATTCTAAAAATAAACTACTTTTTTCAAAATAAAAATGTATCCCAAAAATTAAATAAAATATACTAAAAACAACGTCTGCGGAGACGAACCGCATGCTAAACGCAGCAAAACCAAATGATCCCCTCCAGTCAGTTCGGCCCGCCCACATAATTGCATGTATATCTTTCCTTTTTGTTTACAAAGGGGTATTGATGTTCCGTCTCAATATGCGAGTAGACACGCTCATCATTTTTGATACGGTATAGTGCTGTGTAAATCTTATAAGTGAAATTGAATGGTTTTAGTGAAAAATTTATTTAAATATGTCCAATGATCGAAAACCCAGTACTACAAAACATAAAATGACAATCGATGCTGCTTTTTTGAAACAAAATGAAATAAGTATTGTTAAAATTAATGATGACAATGATGAAAACAATTGAAATAATGTTAAAAATAAAGTACATTGAAATTTAAGTAAATACAAATTCTATCCATAAATAATATGATTGTATATTAATTGTTATTTCAGTTGAATTGTATTTATATCTTATCATGATCTTGTACAGCCCGTAATATATTTAAATAATAAAAAACCATATAAACATGCATAAAATTGTTGCTCGGAGTGTCAATAGATGTGAAAACCAGATTGATATTGATAAGTTTAATTCAAACATTATGAAATTTCAAATTTTAATACTAAAAGTTCTTAGTTTTCACTTCTATCGGCAGTCTCTATAACTGCCAACATTGAATTGTAATCATTTTAAAAATGAAAATTTTCTGCAATATTCAAAATTGAAAGAATTTGTTAATAGTCGTTTTAATAAATGTTTGTTAATAGTAACTAATAATAATATAATTAGTTAGTTGCTTAAAAAAAAACAAAAAACAAAGTGATATTTTTTATTACCTTAAAACATATACTCCAACAGGACGTCATGAAACTTTCAACAATTTAATATGTTTAAAAATATTCCAAATAAATGTAGCTGTGTCATCCTTTAAATATAATAAAATTAATTAATATGTAGATATGTATTGTTTCAATGCTAACAATAAGATAATTAATTATTCAATTAAGATTATTTTTTGTGATTTTATATCTAACAATTTATTTAATTAATTTATAAAAAATGATTAGACTAATTTTATAAAAGTATTTTACAGTTTAATCAAATACCTATTTAATTATTTAATAAATTGATATTTTTATCCAGAGACAAACTTGAATAAATTTGATTCTGTTTGAATTCTTGGCAAAGTATAAATAACCCATATTTTTATTAGTTCACAGATTTTATTACTTATTTCTCTGAAAAAGAAATTATTATAAAATTAATCTTATCACATATCATCATCTTAATGTGACACCAACAAGTGCTCTAGAACAAAAATGTAAGAATGTAAACAAAATGCAGCAAATTAAACAGATAAGCAAACAAATCGAAAGGAACATGTTAAATAATTTAATATTCGAAGTTCAAAGTACATTTAAAATCACTAAATGTATAAAAATGTTATTGTTTATTGTTAAATAAGCTGTAACCTTATGGCGTTCTCCCACAACGCTTTTACATGTCACTAGATCGATACCAAGCCGGTCCTGCATATCAATCACGATATAATAGCATCGTCGACCACTGATACGTTCAGACAATTGTACAACAGAAACATGTGGTCGATGAAAGTATCGTATCTACTGTTCCTATTCGCGGTTGTCTACTGCGATGTAATCGACAACAAAGTCAGCGATGAGTGCGACCTGTCCGACGCACTCATCAAAGAAATCCAATCGTACCAGCCCATAGTGGACAAGATCATCAGTGCAACAACAAATGGAAGACACAAAGGGGCGACATACAATGAACTGGCAAAATTTGTGGATAAATTCGGAGCCAGAGTTTCCGGTACGCAGAACCTTGAGGATTCCATTGATTACATGCTCAATTTGATGAAAAAGTATGGACTCGATAATGTCCATGGAGAAGACGTAGAAGTTCCTCATTGGGTCAGGTAAATAGAATTAATTTTAATTATTTTCTTTTGTGAATATTAAAGGGAAATAATGTTTAGGAGTGTAATGGCAACTTAGCCAGTTTTTCCAAGTTTTGGAAATTAAGGAAAATATTTAACCAAAAATTCTACTGAATATTAATGTTTTGTAAAAAAATATTTAGGAATTATCAATCACAATTATAAAAATATAAATATAACAATTTTTCAATCCAAGTTTTGGAAATTAAGGAAAATATTTAACCAAAATTCTACTGAATATTAATGTTTTGTAAAAAATATATATTAATTATCAATCACTTCGGATTATAAATATATAAATATAACAATTTTTCAATCCAGATTATTCCAACTATAATTAAATAAATATTTGGTTTTGATCAAGGATAGATTGAATGTACTTGTGGCTATCTGATATATTCATTACAAATTAAACAAAATACCCTATTAATAACAATTAATTGTGCTTATTTGTTATTAAATTTTCTATTTATATGAATGAAGAAAACCTAAATTAATTAATAAGGAATTTGATTATTGAACTTGTTGATTATCTAGTCAATTAATATTTTTATATTTCATTTTAGTCGTTACTCAACATTTATTTTCGTGAATTGAAAGTTTAATTCTGTTATACAAGTAAATGTTAAATGTTATCAATAAGGTTGGTTACTTGGTATGTTGAATAATATCGCAAACATCTTCTTATCTGTCTTCAGAGTTGTATCCAAATATATTTCACTTCAAAAACAAATACATTAATTTTATTTTAGAGGTAAAGAGGAAGCCTGGCTCGTGGAGCCAAGGGTAGCCCCACTCCCCATCTTAGGTTTGGGATCATCGGTATCGACTGCAAAAGAAGGGATCCAAGCTGAAGTACTGGTGGTACGGTCATTCGAAGAACTAAACCAAAGCAATTTCTCAGAGAAGGCTGCCGGCAAAATTATAGTCTTTAATAACGATTGGGTCTCGTACGGAGTTTCCGTGGCATACAGAAGTCAAGGTGCCTCCAAAGCGGCGGAAAAAGGAGCCGTGGCAGCTTTGGTGCGGTCGGTCACGCCCTACTCACAAAGAACTCTTCACACCGGACACCAAAGTTACAATGAAGGTGTCAGACAGATTCCTGTGGCGTCGATTACTGTAGAAGACGCACGATTCTTCCAAAGGCTCCAAGACAGGGGAGAGAAAATCGTAGTTAATCTTACAATGTTCAATGAAAATTACAACATGTCTACGTCACGAAATGTTGTGGGAGAAATTGAAGGTAGCGTAAAACCAGAAAAAGTCGTTATTGTGTCCGGACACATTGACAGTTGGGATGTCGGTGTCGGAGCTATGGATGATGGAGGTGGTGCCTTTATTTCCTGGTACGGATTGGCTGTTCTGAGATCTCTCAATCTGACTGCCAAGCGTACCGTAAGGTAAGCGAAACAAAATTTTGTAAATTAGTAGATATTATTTATATAATTGCAGGTCTGTTCTGTGGACGGCAGAAGAACCGGGCCTTTACGGCGTCATTGGATACAATCAGACGCACTCCCAAGACTTGGATAACTTTATGTTTGTTATGGAATCAGACGAAGGCACATTCACTCCTCTAGGTTTGGAATATACGGCTGGAAGTCAGGGTGGTTGCATCATCAAAGAAATCCTCAAGTAACTTTCCCAAAAAAAAACTTTGTGCCATTATACTTTATAAATTTGTTACAGACTTTTCGAAGCCATCAACACTACAAGAGCAGAATATGGTTATGGAGTCGGATCTGACATTTCAATTTGGACTAGTACAGGCATTCCTGGTGCCGCACTGTTAAATGACAACGAAAAATATTTCTGGTACCATCATACTGATGCTGACACTTTGGATATTGAAGACCCCGATACTCTCGATAAAGCTACAGCTTTATGGGCAGCTTCAGCTTATATTATTGCTGACCTCAGTATTGATTTTCCCAGGGAATCTGTCTCAGTAGCTGATGATAAAAATAAAATATCTGTGATTAATGCTGCTATCAACAGAGATCCTTTAAATACACAATAGGCTGTTGTATAGAAAGTATTCAATAAAAATAAAGTTAGTTTTAAGTATATCCCATAAATTGGGTATAATAAATAAAACAAAAATATAATTTATATTTTATTTTTGACGTATAGTAACACGACTATAATTTTCTATCACTTCTGCAGAGGCCTTTTCATAATCAAGTTCACATTGCCTCTGGCTTAATCAGTCTTCTACAAGGTTAAATATTCATATAACAACAACCATTCTAATGTTGGCACTAATTTTTCTAAAACAAGTATTTATCGGAAAGAAATACTCATTAACATTGAGAATGGTCTATCCATTGACTATTTCTTACTGTATTTTAGTGAAAAAATAATAAAATAAACAAATTAATCCTATATGAGAGTAGTCTCGTCTTGTCTGTCGAAAACCATCAATAGTGAATGTTGTGACGGGGATCTGTCTCTGTCATCTTTCTTCAGCAATGCTGTCTTTTCACCGTTCCCATCCAGAGAGCAATCTGGTGAGCTGTTGTCTGTGCAATGCATGAAATTATTAGTGGTGGTGGCGCTACTAGTGCTGGGCAGATCGTGAATATCTGGCGAAGCCAATGGAGGAAAAGCTTTTGGACTTGTTTCTAGTGGTTCCTTAAGATGCATTACTGGATAAGACTCCCTGAAATTAATGTGACACATATATTTACCGATTAAAATTAAGTAAATTAAAATTACCTGTACCCTGATGTACTGGACGTTTGCGATATGGCACTGTCTTCGTCCCAAGACCCTTCAGTCATCTTTCCCCTGGTCTGTATCCTCAGTTTGTGCGGATCTTGTAACGGTTGTGGTGTGTGCGTCGGTTGCTGGGTTGGTGTGGCGGCGCTACTGGATGTTGGCAATTCCTGGGATTGCGAAGGTAACTGAGCAGGCGGCGATGTTTGCTTGGGGCTTGGCGGCGGCTGATCTTCTGATTCCAGTTTTACATGGCCGACCTGAGTATTGAAAGAATCAATCTCGAGGATTTTTTGTGGGAACGGCGAACACAAAAATTGTTTGTTTGTGTGTTGTTTACGAAATTTTGAATATAGCCAAATCGTGTTTTAATGTGTTGTGCATGCGCAGTTGTGTAAAAAGTTTTACCTCAGTCTTGCTACTCTTTCTACTTTTCCTCAGTCGGAACGTTTTACGACTTTGCGGTTTAATGCGTTGCAATCTGGACTTGTTGGGCGTTTCTACTGAACTGTCTTCTACTGGACTGCCAGGACTTAGAGGAGTGGTCGAGGTCTCACCTAAATGGTCAGCTTTTTTAACTTGATATCGTACAATAATTGCGTTAACGGGTGTGTTCGTGTCGTGTTTTTGTTATTGGTGTTTTCAGTTGTCAATTGTGGTTTAATATTTACATTCTTTAACATTCACATGTATCCTGAGTTAAATGCATTCAAACTTGTGTGTTGTGAAATTTAAATTAATTATTCATAAGTTAGTTTAATGTTTGCCAATGTGTAATTGCAGTGATAAGTTTTTCTAACTGTATTACTAAGATTATAAATTAGTAGTACTATAATTAAATGTACAAATATATTTAATACGAAATGTAAAAGCACTAGTTAGGCTACATTCTACACATAACTACTTCAAAGCTATTTTAATCATATGTACTACTTCAATATATTTTTACAATTATTAGTTTCCAAATTAAAATATATGTGTCAATTTCATGTTGTTCCACGTATTCCCAAAAGTTGCACTTCAAGACTTAAATTCAAAATTACTCATTGACTTGTTGACTAATTACAAGAAATATAACATAACTTATGAATAATTGTATTGATAAGTCATCCAAAGGAAACAAGAGTTATGTCAGGTTTGTGCAGTTAGTGCAGAAAATAGTGGTAATTGAAGTATAGTTGAAAATAAGACAAGAAGTAAATATGTCTGTGCTGGTCATAGAATTTTTCCTCAAAATTTCATCTGTTAAGGTTTATTTATTTATTAATCTTTGAACAACATTTATAAATCAGAATTGAGCAAAAACCCACCAATTGGTCCGTACACAGACTCTTTATAGAGTTACCTGAGGAATGTCTAAATTCTACAGAAGGGACAAAGCGGAGTTTATGAGCCTTGTGAGACATGATAGATTCGGATTTGGGCACGGTGGATGGCACTCCTCCGTGATCGTCACTGACAGATGACCGTTGCGAGGAACGATCTGAAACATGCAACACATCGAACACCACTAACATCAACGCGGAGAGCTAAACTGGGACCTCGGGGAAACACCTGGGTTACATTTATTGTTGATACAACAATCTCGATCCCTTTTTATTCGTTTTTTCGTTTAACCTATGTCGTTTTTATATTTTTACATTGTATTATTAAGTTGATGTTGGATTTTAAAGACTGGACATAATATTAGTTGTTATTTACAAAGATGGTTAAACTGTTCTTTGAACATTTAAATGCTACCTCCTCTAACAAACCAAGCGTTCTCTAACAACGACCTCTAAAACGATACGTTACCTTATTGCATCCTGCATTATAAAACAAGATAAACAAGAAAAGTCATGCAGAATGTCGATGGGTGGGCATCTAAGAACGATTCACATGAACGATGAGTTGCGACATCAAAAGCATCAATTGTTGGTTGCGTTAAAAGTACAATATTAGGCGAACATGCTTAGAATAACCTAAACCCTAAAAACAAATTTAATGGGGACCAAATTGATAACATTTGGAGTGGCATTATTGGTATAATTTTATGTTTATGTGCTGATGGGATTGTTTAATATGTATAAAAATGTCCAATTCCGATTTAAATATGGATGAGTTTTTTGAGATTTATAATGCCACTCCCTAAAACAGTGTGGCAAAAGCTCTCTGATTTTGTGAACGTTCTCACAAAATGACTGACCAGCGGCATTTTGGGGCGTTGTGGTTCCGTTTCCTTCCTGCCCATCAACCTGACCCTGATTGATCGACGCAGATCCGTGGCTAGTGCTAGTCGACGATTCTAAAACGACGGGTTTATCATGTACGCTTTGAAACATGAAAGGCGACAAGAAAACACAAAGAAAGGCATTGATTACCTTACGATGAAAGAGATGGAAAGTGGAGCATTTGTTGTAAGAGATGCATCATTAAAAGTATGAACTTATCAGAAGCAATGGCATCTTTAAACTGTCACTGTATTAATTTTACTTAGATCAAGACTCATACCTTTGATGGTAGTGCCATGGTGGCCGTGGTGTTCCACGGGTACTTGTTTATGATGATCCCCAGTGAACAATCCAATGAGGGAATGTCTTTGCCTTCCTGTTCCTGTTTCGTTGACAGTATGACAAGTTGGTTGATTTCCTTCTGGCTTCTTAGGTTCGGTGCTAGCAGAACCTTAAACTCTTTACATGCAAAAACAGTTTTCCAAATTAAATTAATTTAATACTTTCATCAAGTTCTTCTTTTAACTCCTTCATCTGATGTGCTAGTTCCATTAGAAGGGCACCTCTACTTTTAGGAAATGGAAGACCAATACCTCTCATTTTGTCCCTTATTTTGGAGTGAACGTTCCTTTCGAAGTCCGAAATTGGTGGTTGTGCAAGCTAAAATTTACATTTCAAACACATGTTATAGGTCTTATAATACATCAAACCTTTTGAAAAATAAAAGGCTGCATCAGTATAAACAGTGGAGTTCTGTGTGTGACAACAAAGTCCAAGAAGTCCCAAAGAAACGTGGCTGCTTCGTTCCTCTTTCCAAGTTCCCGCATTGTACGTGCTATTCTAGACCAGTCCGTTATTAGTTCTCCTTCGAAGCATATCGTCATAATTTTCAAGGCTAAAAATGTAAAATTACAAAAAAAAAAAAAAATACTAACGTTACAAATTCTACCTAAAAATGCCACTTGGTAAAGTGACGTATTGATTTTGGAGGTGGTCTTGGTGTCTCTAGTGCCTGTAAATGTTAAACTGCCAGTTCGAATTTCAGCAACTGATTTCATATTTGGACCTGTAGCACCTCCTGGTGGACTCATGGCATGGAGAACCAACGTCAAGGCAAAGCTTATGTCGTTGCTCTTCATTGAAGGAACATCTAACAAAGGAAAGAAACTTAAATATCGTCTTTAAAAATTATCCATAGTGGTACCTTTTCTTCCACTGCCTACACGTAAACACAAAGGCATGATCAAATTCATGATCATACTTTCGGTTTTCTCTTGAGATGGGAAGGTGGAACTGCCTCCACAAACTTGCTCCAAAGTACATGTTTCCTTAAATGATAATGGATGATTACAAGAAAGTTTATTTTAATTAAACATAACTCACTGGTGTATTTTGTATTTGTAATGCAATTAATCGTACCACCATTGTACAAAAATGAGGAGGTGGTGCTTGACTCATCAATGCTGCAGTAGCTGAAGATACTCCTTCAGTTACACAAGTATCACTGACAATTAATGACTGAAATTCATTTATAGTTTTTAAGATGGAATTTATTGTTTTCTAATTACTTACCTGACAAGTATTTATTAAAGCTTTTATATGTTGCCAATGAATAATATACGGATATTTGATCATGGTATCATAAATACCTTTTAAGAGACCAGCTGCAGCATCCCAATCAGTGTTTCTCTATAAAAATAATGTATAACATATTTTCTAAAACAAAAATTATTTCTATTTATAATACATACTCGTATAGATGCTTTCTTTTGTATCTTTTGAAACACTTTGTCAAGTCTTCTCAAAATAGTCACCAAGGCAGGTCTCATGGCATCATTTGCCCACTCCGTCGAGGGAAGAATATAACTCATATAATGTTGTAAACCTCTGCATCCCATAGATTCAGGATCGTATGGGGAAACTTTAAGCAGGGTGTGAGCAATGTCCGCCAGTCGCTGAAAGCCATTAAACATTAATAACTATATTTATTTGCTTTAAAAATACCTACTATATGCGATTTAATATCCAACAACTCAATTATTTTTCCTTCTTGGTTATTCTTTTTATTCAAATCTTGTAATCTATTTGTAGCTCTACAAACAAACTCTCCTACAAGACTGAGCAAGACATCTCTTGGTCTTCTATATTCGGCTCTTAAAACTTCTGAATCTTCAACGTCATGTTCGTACATGCTTTTGGCTCTGGAATGTTCACTCATAAATTTAGAATGAGAATCATCCTCAAAGTCAAAACCAGGAGAATATGGACCTCGACTGTAGTTTCTTTGGCTTGAGCCTTTGTGCTCTGGACTCGATCGGTAAGGACCGTTGTAACTCCTAAAATTAGCTTAATAAGAATCTGAAAATCATTGGTTCTATTTCTTACTTTGTAAGGGATTCACAATTGTTGACTAATGTTTTCATTGCAACTGCTAGTTGGTGTATTATTTCTTTTTCCGTCTTCCCTTCTTTGTTATAAGAAGGAAGTTGAATATGTTGTACGTAGCAAGGCAATATAGCTTCCAGTATAATCTGAAAGAAAGTTTTAATGACAAGTAAATTGCCAATAACTTTGAACTTACCAGCATCTGATAGCCCCTTATACTTTCAGAAGAATATGAAACAACCATAACGCACATAGAAATACAATCCAGAATTGTGACCATTTCATTCTCATCATGATAACAGAAATCAATAGCTTTTAAAGGCTTGTCTTCTTTGACAAGTTCTCCAATATTTAAAGGATCAGGAGAGGGAGTCTCCAAACTTAAGAGTAAATTAAACAGGCAACTTGACTGAATCTAAAACAATCCAAATTTGTGATGTAATCTTATGACACGTCTATTATAACCTACTTTATGTGCATCTCCATAAGTTCCTTCTTCATCTGTATCTAACATTGCTGATACTGACCCAAACATTTGTAAAATGAATGGTTTTCTGTTCATTAAGTAAAATTGTTTTACTGCATATTCTATTGTGGTTGTTACTAACGTATTTGTTTGATGATTGGAGTAAATTTTCAACAAGGTTGGCATTATTAATAAATATCTAAAAAAACATTTCACATTGCAAGAAAAGATAATATAAATTTTATTGTTTACCCATTAGTGGAGAAAATGTTCTTGAAATGAAATGCAGCATTGATGTAAGTAGCCATGACGTATCTCAGTATACACGCATCTTCAGAATGTAGAATAACAGCCCCATTAAGAACATTTACGAATAGGTGTATATCACCAGAGTAAGCAAAATTTCCTGCCATAGCTTCAAACATTCTCGCAATTAGTCGCACCCACATAAACTTGTGAAGTACGTCCAATCCAAGCAGTTCTTTTCCAAGCTCCCCTCCTTTATATAAGTCTGGATCAGATTCCAATGCCTTTCTGGGAAATGAAGGCAGCTTCATCAATTCTTCATGAAGAAATACAACTCTTTGCACCACCTTCAAAGAGAGTATATATTGAATACGACTTCAAGTTGAAATTGAAATTGATTACCATATCAACATTTTTTAATATAGCCCAGGTTAGAAGAACTTTTCCAATTTCTACGAATTTATGAACTAGTTCTTGCTTTTGAAGAGCATTAAAAGCCTTGTCAGGTTTCATGTGAACCAGTTCGAGTTGAGGATATTGGGACCTCTTAAAAAAGTAGTAGTCCCTTACATATGAAGCGGGATTGCGAATTTGATCTACATAACAACATTATTAGCTAAGAACGATGATTTATTATAAAAGTTATCTTACGAGTCTTGTAGTCCACAAGGAAGAATTCTTTGTGACGGTTTTCGTCGATTCCAAAGAAGTCCAAAGCTTCACGCAAAATTTGACAAAATTGTGTGTCTTCCTGAACAGGAAACTGAGAAGGAATACCTCCAGCATCAGGGTCTATGAAAAACACAGGTTACTTCACTTTAATTTTTCCATGTATTTAAATTACCTTGAGGTCCATGAACTATAATTTTCTTTGCAGAAGGAACATTAGCAGTTAGTAAAATTGAAGCGTCACATTGCTCCTTTCTTAATATTTGCTTCAAGTCTTTGAACATAATTCCATGTACGCTGTGAACCACCATCCACAGCAACGATAAAGCAGCTCCTATCATAAACTGACCTTCTTCATGAGAACTCCTTACATAGAACATGACGTAGCCAATAATGTAATTGTATAGAGCAAAAGCAGCCTGTTGTGGTAATTTAGGGATGAATCGAATAAGGTGTCTCAGAATCTTGAACATAATTTCTTGTTTATCTCTAGTAAGACGTTCAAGAATGTAACGCAGAAACAGCGCACTGTCTTCTACCAAGCAAGTCCAAATCACTTGATATGAAACTTCATAAACTGCGTTTCCATCCGGAGATACTGCGGCGTCATCCAGAAGGGTTATGATTTGAATTACAGCCGAGCAAAGACAAGAAGGGAAAAGAGAATGAGCTGAATGTAAATGATGACCGGTGTTTCGAGGCTGGCCCTCAACTTGCTCATCATCAACTGTAACATAACACAAATTATAAATCACAAAAATTATATAATTTTGAACACATACCTTCTTCGTGGTCCTCTCCGGTATGATACAGACTAGGCTCGTGAGCCGCTTGGATTGTAATGGGAATTGTTGTTATTAAGAAATTCTCTCTTTCTTCACGTTTCTTATCATCTTGAGCTTGAAGAGCCATTTTTATCAATTCCGTTTTTTCTTTCTTTCTAGTTTTAGTCGCTGTTACCAATGATCTCTAAAATAGTACAATTATTTAAGTAATGTGTGTCATTATTTTAGTTAATTCATTACATGTCTCTCTTGATTTATTGTTACTTCTTCAACTTTAGTTTTAACTGAAAGTTCCCAAGGAGAATCTACCACATCTAAAGACTCAATTCCAATTTTTGGTGACGGCAGAGTAAATTCAATACCGGGTGGTGGAATTTTAAAAATTACATGTGCATTTTCTTCCATTCTAGGCCATACTTGGTACCTCATCTTCCACAAAACTTGAAACCTATAAAACACATTTTAATGAACAATACTTGTTGTTACTTTGTGTCTAATTAAAAGTCCTACCTTAAAATAGCATTAATTCGTATCGCCGGATCTGAATGAGATAAACCGTGTTGCATCAAATCAGAAACAACCTGAGGTGCCTTCACTGCTGCTAAAATGAATAGCGAAGCTGCACAGGCAGTTACTTCTCTGTTAGATTCTAACAGTAGTTCCCATGCAACTGGTATAATCTCAATGAAATGTTCTTCAGTTAATATCGTAGCACCTTTAAGTAGTACTGCTAAAGGTGCATGGAACACATCTTTAATCTAAAATATTTTAAATCAATTTGATTGCTTCCAAAATATGTCATTAAAGTAGTACTTGGCTCTTTATATATTTGAGAATTGCTGGAGGTTCCTTTGGTTTACCATCATTTGATTGTTTTGAAGGGTCAGCTCCAATGTCGGAGTCTGCAATGTCTCTTGATGAATCTTTAGATGCCAGTTTGCTCATTTGAGAGCCATCCAAATTTTTGTCGATCCTAAACACAAAAATAAATAATTTAATGGTTCGTAACACAAATTATATTTGTGGTAAAAAAAGCAAAAAGTGTCTTAACTTGAAAATAATGGGTAGCAGTTGATTAAAGAAAGATATAAATAATTCCGGTACCAAATTTCGTTTCTTATTTGATACATCCAAAGCCCAACTTTTATTAATACATACCAATTAAAAAGCAATTCAAGCAAAAGTGACAATGTGACAAGAGCAGCAAAATCGTGCAGAATGCATTTCAAATTATTTAACTTACTTATCTTTCTTTCCAACGCTATCTTTTCTACGGATAGGGGAAACTTGACTACTGGTTTGATCTGATACTTTCCTATTTTGATTTTTGTCTTTCTTGTTTTTCTTTTTGCTGTCGCAGTCCATACTTAGTTTATCGTCCAACACTCCAAATTCTTCACCATAAACTTTCCTTACTGCCTTCACTAATCGTGAACAAGCTCTCATTACACGTCTGTAGCAAAATGGATGGCAGAAGTTTTGATGGGTACAAAAATAATAGAAGGAATTGGATACTTGGACCATCGTCTATAAAAAAATGTTTCACTGAAAGAAAAAAAGAATATGGAAACCTACTTTCATCCACGGCATATTTTTGGTTGTGTCATCCGTGTCGTTGCTGTCACTAGGGCTTTCCGGAGGTTGATCATCACTCAAAACACCTGGCGACTCCTCACCACTTGCTTCACCAGCTATTCCTGGTTCTGAAGTATCACTTCTATCTGACAACGAGCTGACTTTACGCTTAGATTGTATAGAATCTGTTCGTTTCACAGTTTCCGGAATTCTCCCTAAAAACACTCTAAAAATCACCACTATATTATATTTTATTACTCACATTCCAATTCCATGTCCTTTCCTTCTTTTGTGCCACGTCGCAATTTCAAACTTCTTCTTTTAAATGATCCACCTGAACTGGTAGGAGCTGTTGTGCCTCTTCTGAAGTAATAAGGCCTACTTTGTCCACCCGTCCTTTTTTCTTCCGACTGCATCATTTGCTGCAAATAATTTTAATTTTATCTATATAATCTTGTATTAAAAAATGTTCACCTGCATAGTAATAGTGGTATTGCTACTCCCTTCAGACTCGTTATCAGGTTCGTGAAGTACGAAACTAATTTTCCTCTCAGCTTGACCTACAATTCAGCAAACGTAACTAATTAAAATTGCTTAAACTGTAACCATACCGGAATCTCTGTCACCAGCAATCGACTGTAAACTCTGAGCAGAGGTTTGTGAATGTCCCATTGAAGATAGAGCCATACTCCATCTTCTGTTGGCCTCTTTGCTGTAAAGCTTTTCCCATGGAGGAGGCCTTTCCTTTCCCGTAACTCTGGATGATTTCGGCAAAGTTTGATACGTTTCCCTCAGAAATGCCGTTATTTCGTGTAATAAGATACATGCAATTAATCTTAACGCCATAGGGCAGCTGGATCCATACGTATTAATGCTTGCCTCGTCTAAGAAATCTTCTTCTTCATCTTGCATCAAAAGTTCCTTTTGTTTCTGTTCATCTAAAATCATGGCTGCTATTTGAGGTTCCAAGTTTTTGTCTTCGTTGATTAATTCTTCCAGCCTTTGACCTAACACTTCGGCCCATTGATGGAACATTTTTCCCGCAGCTCTTTGCATGATATGTGACCGTCTGATGCCAGTGCTGTTGCCTCTAGGTGGCAGAGGGCCGGATGGTCTAAACATGGGGAAATTTAATTTCATCCACGAAGGCCACTGTCCTTTATTGCAACAATGTACAAAGTAAGAACACTCTAAAAGAACTGCTGCTTTGGCTACGACCGCAGAGTGGGGCTAAAAAAGGGTATCAGATAATTTTATCAAAGTTTAACACTGAATACTTTACCAAATCCAAAATTGAAGCTAACAAATATGCATCAGGAACAGAACCTGGTGGGCAGGTTTCTAACAAAAATGATAACCTTAATGTTCCACTGTAGACCAAACCCGTTGAGATAAGTTTTCTTTCTTTTAATACCACAAACTCTGATTCTCGGGAGTTTTCACCAAATTCGAATGAATTTCTTCTACTATACACTGAAATTCAATTTAATAATGTAATTATTAGAATTTTCAGTATAACAATAGTTCATACTTCCACCTGCTGAATCTTCCAAACTACCGTCTTTCTTTTTGCCCTTCTTCAAGACAAATTTAAATTTATCTTCCATTCTTCTCTTAGCTTTTTGAATAGTATGACCCACATTACTGTAATGAACAAAGAAATTAATTATATAATTGAACCATATAATATTTATACCTTCTTCCTGATGTCTTTTGTTGGTATACCTTTCCAGATTGTCTCAGAAAACTCGAAGTGTCTGTGAATGATTCCCCATTCTCTATGTTATCAGATTCTTCATTTGAATTTTGATCCCCCTTTTTAAACCAGTTCACTGTAAATTATTATAAATTTGTATTATTAATATTAATATTGATAATGAGAGTTTTACCTATGCCACCAAGTTTTGATTTCTTTGGTTTGGATGTTGCAGTTATGTGGAAAGCCTTTTCACTCTGTCTGGGTGTTAAAATATAATGCTTCCTACGAATATTACCTAAGGGACTTTGACTAGCTTTGGACAATTCTTCAGCTTCAGTCTCTAACAAACTCTAAAATAGGCAAGATATAAAAAATTTGAGTCATAGAAAAAGGGAAAATACAACTTTCATGCTAACTGCACAAGTGGAAGAAGTACTTCTTTTCTTGAATAGTAATTTTCTCACTCCTTTTTCATCTATCGTATAAGAAGCTTCAGCAGCCACATCTGGCTGATCTTCCATTTCAGACAGGTGAACATGTCTATTGAAAATAGAAATAATAATATAATCAAAATTGATTAGGTTATTAAGGAAATGTATGTGAACCTTATTACTCGTGTCGTCTGAATGTTAGCTTCCTTCTTACTAGGACGATCTGCCGTATCAAGAAGAGCACTCAAAGCCACTCTCCTAAAGGTACTGCCATGTCCTTCTTTGACGTGGGTCATTAGTTGTCGAATTTCACAATACAGACCCTAAAATACGTTCCCATTGAAGTCCAAGGGCGTTTTCAATGTTTTACACTTACTAAGTTTTCTTGGGTCTTTAAATCTTTGCTGCTATCAACGAATCTAGTGACCAGAGGTTTGAAGACGTGAGACATGATTTGACCTTCAACACCACGGATGGAGCCGCCTCCCACGCCTGCGCCAAAGTTGCTCACGTGACCACCTTGCTGACTTGTGTCTGACGTTGACTTGGCGGCCCCTCCTGCCCGCCTCTGGTCTGATCGAACGAGACAGTGACAGTTTTTCAAATTACGCAGCCGCCGCCGGGCGGCGGCTGCCGCATCTCTAAATTACGCGCACAGCAAATAACTCAACAAAGCGGACCTTGAAACGAATGGCTCTAGTTCGCCAAATGCACGGCATACAGTGTTTGTATTGAGATTTGCTAGCATGACAGAGGTGTGCACGATAGATGCATGATAAACTTGTTCAACCTCAAACCAAGGTTATAGAGGACTAGGTGCTTTAATGAAAACTTGCCTCCCAAAATTGATTTGAGGATTGAGCAGATGTTGGTGTTCAATGTAAATTAAATGTAAAAAAATGTATCTTAGGTAAGTGCATTTGAAACAAGTGCCATTTTTCAAATATCCAAATACTGTTCACTACTACACTACTCTAAAAAGACCAAGTCACACTCGAAATAAAATACAGGAAGGAAATCGAGACCAGCCAGTCATACACTAGTCTTACAAGGTGAAATAAAGTAATACAGTTTTCAGGAAAAATCTTCAAAATATTTACTCATATAGTATCTTTTTAGTCAAGTATATTTTGAAAACCCTTCAACAAATATAAAAGATTACAATTTATGCTATCAAATCAATCAAAAGTGACTATACAAAACGATCAAACATAATTTAAAATAGTATAAAGATTGCAATAGACGACCACAATATATTCTAATTGCAGAAACAAACAGCAGGCAAATCTGCAATTGTGATAATCTATATAACAGAATATTTCTGCAACCAAAATATTTACTAGACTGCTAATGGACTTACTCAAGGGGGAGAGCAAAGAGTTAGGATCAATGCAATAACCGACATAGGCGTGGAAAAAGTCTAGAATATCAGTAAGTGTATTATATTTCACATAATCACGCAAGAAGTGTTTGAACTGTTTGCTGCTCGCCCTATTCAACTTTGCCAATATGTTTTGGCACTGCGTTCTCAGGAATTCAGCTGCGGGACCTCGCTGACCATCAGCACAGCCATGAGGACAGCCCAAATGCTTTAAAACTCTAAAAAGTACAACGTTACATGTTATAAACAATTCTATAAAAATAAATCTATTCATAAAAATTATTCTGTTTTACCTAACAATTGTACTCATGATAATTCTATGTGAACTCATAGGTTTGGTGGCTTTCTCGGGCTCATTTCCTATAGAAGTATGAGTGGCACTAGTTGGCACTTTAGCACTACTTTTTCCGGGACTGCTGTCTGGCAACGGTGTCGATGATGCCAACGCCTCATCCCTAAGAAATTGTTTCAGGACTCCCATATCCATCAACAGTTCCACCAGATTCAAAATCACCTCCAAGACCCTCAAGGTACACACCGTGTTATCTCTAAGTGAAGTTCTATGAACGGCCTAGAATTTTCAAGGGATAAACATTTTTTCCTAAGACGTTAAAATGTTTAACCTTTAATAAAACTTGATAGTCAATATCGCCCTCTTTGGTGATATAACAGACAGATCCTGGAGCTTCAGGAATGTCTTCTCCGGCGTATGTGATGTTCGAATCAGTCTG
Source organism: Aethina tumida (assembly GCF_024364675.1). Lineage (NCBI taxonomy): Eukaryota > Metazoa > Arthropoda > Insecta > Coleoptera > Nitidulidae > Aethina > Aethina tumida. Next base: position 10,938,325 of record NC_065437.1, on the reverse strand, counting down.
TGACCTGGTTAAGCTGGCTTTCCTTTCTTGCCAGTTGCCTAATTTACTGCCAGACAAACTGGCAGCATCCAGCTGACTGTCCATTGAACCCTGCCTTCTAAGGTAATCTGGTGATGGTGTGGGTGTGTGTTCTGTAACTGTTATTATTGGGTTTGCCATGGGTTGTGTACCGCCATGTTTGCTGGGTCGTCTATAGTCCCAGTGTTCTTCAATGTATCTGTTAGAATATAATTTATTATATAACTGAAAAATGGACAAATTTCTATTTCTACAGCAATACACCATAATAAATAATTTAAAGCGAGGCTAAGCTAGGAAAGGAAATGATCACCACAGCCAAAAATCAATAATCAATAATTAATAAAATACTTATTTTTAGCTGGTATGATTTGAAAAGACTAAGTAGGTACAGAACTTACCCTCCGGCAGCCATTTCATCTATTAAACAGCTAAGAGAAGAGAATAATTGTAAGAATACACGCAAGTGTAACTAAGAGAAGAGGGGTGTAAAAGACTAACAAACATTCACAGGTAGATCTTTAACAGTGAAACAACAGCAATTACATACATAAAAGGATTTTGTGTTATGAGCCACAGACGAATCATAACTTTTAGTTACATTTAAATCAAAGCTGGTGATTGGTGATAATTAATAAATCTAAAATGTATATATTATTCTAAGGATTTATAGTAATTACTTTGGATACAACTTCTAATTAATATTTGTGAAATACGGTGATCTTAAAAGCATTAGACTCTATAATATTTAAAAAATACGTGACATAATTACTTAAAAGTAAAGTTCATAGTACTGTATGTAAATAAAAGAGATATTTTAAAAGATGTAGTTAATCACCTTAGACTGGGCATACTTTTTCCCTTGACCAAATTGCTGGGTGTGGGATCAAACATCTTTGACATAGCTGAGCTAGGTCTTGTTAAATGCTCATCTCCAGTATCCAAGCTTCTATGGTACTCCTGTTAAAAAAATAATATTACAAAAAATAAATAAAATTAAACCAAATGTTCTTACATTTATAATTCTTCTACAATCCATGGCTCTTTCACTTAAAGACTTGGACGATTCTTCCTGGCCAATTTTCTCCAAAGCCTTATCCGACTTAGAGAGAAGTTTAGTTTCAACAAATGCCTTCAAATCGGCAATTTTCATTCGTCGTTTGCTCTTTTCGCTTGCCGTCCGTTTGTGTAGTGATTCCTCGGATAATTTCGGATAGGGCGACTCTGTAAAATAATCTATAAATACATCACAAATTGTAATATTGTTTAAATTTTAACCAGCCAGTAAAGACACATCTTTCAGTTCTGGCACTTCTATAAAATCTTTGTCAGGTTTGCGTGATTCGGTGCTCTGATACAAAGAGATTTCTATCTTTGGAATTGGTAGTGAATTGCTCCTTTTTCTCGGTTGTTGCTGGCCTGCGGATTCTTCACTTATGTCCCTCAATCTGTAACATTTAGTTGGTAAATAAAAATTATATTGAACTGAGATATTACCTGTTGTAGAGATAATGTAAAGCCCAATAAATGCCTTCTTCTTGCCAATGAGTTATAAATAGACATCTCATAACGCTGACATCCAAAAATGTAGCAGCTGATATATCATATGGTTGCTGGGGTGATCCTTTTTGGCCACTGTGAGGGTCAGATGAAGCAGCATCATTACAGGGATGTTTTGCACTGTCCAAAGAGTCTTTATCAGTTGAAGATCTATAATTAATTTTTTTTAGAAAATGCTTCTTAAAAGACATTAGTGTATTTACCCTATTTTTTGTATAGAAGGCTTAGACTTAGCCTCTGTAGTAGCTGCAGTGGTTGTCGAAGCTTCGGATTTAACATTATTTTTTCCTCCACTCTTGTTAATCGCCAGTTGAATAATACTTGTGTCTGCCTAAAATTATTAAAAGTAATAAAAATGTAACTATAATGTTTCTAAAATATACATTTTAACATTTTAACCATATTAATATTAAATATAAAATCAATATAAACCGGAAACAGTTCATTATATTATTAACTTAATCATTGGACACATAAATCACGTTTATTTTTCAATTTCCTGTGACTTGTAGGTTATAATCAAAACCTCATATTGCATGAATTTTTAACAATAATTTACTTACTGTGTATATGGATGGATCTCGAAGGAAACCATCTGACTCATGTAATGAGGGCAATCTAAATATTACAACATGCTCTTCTTCAGTGCTAGAACTTTCCTCTGGTATAGTTTCAGGGAAAACCGTATCTTTCGGGGATGACACCCAAGCCTTTAATACAGAAATTTAAAAAAATAAACCTGTAACGTTAAAACGTTTGATTTACCTCATCATCTACTTTTGTAATGGTAGCAGTGACAGTAACAGTTGTAGGAGCTATCGAGGAACTCAAGGGATGAACTTCCGAACTAGAAGCACTGACTCCTTGACTTGGTGGGCTTTCCCTGCCCAACATATCCTCATGAGATTGTTTTCCTATAAAAATATTTAATGTTTTTGTTGATGGTTAATTTTGAGGCACTAATAAAGCACAATATATTTTAAGCCAATTATTTACTTCTTAAATTTCATACAATCAGTATAAAACTTCTATGACAAATACAATTAAAGCTAAAAGGTATCCACTTATTAGACCAATAAATATTCCTTGCAAATTGTGCAAATTAATATTTATATGCAACTGACCACTGTAGTCTTTAAAAAGTTTTTCCATGTATCGAGTTTCCTTCTGTCTAGCAAACGTCTTGTGGTAGTAGAGTACCAAACCGTTTTCCGTGTATTTTTGAATTATAATGGAAAGGTACTTTGAGAATGGTGAATTATTTTGTAAGGTGAACACTCCATAATTTGTGCTCAGACACCTCTTTAAAACTTTCGTGTGCTCCTTAGAATAACTGTCCAGCTCTTCAGCCCCCATCACATATTTTTCAGGCAGCAACCTCACCAAAGTACTGTACTTTTCATACCGTAATTTATAATTTAACATCGTCACACTGTCACCATAAACATAAAGATCAGCAAGCTTCCTTAAAAATGAATCTCCAGATTTTAGTAATTCGTTTTTCACATCAGGTGTTGGGTCTTCCCATACAACTTTATTGCTAACAATGTCTTCAAAACTCTTTATATCGTTTTCAAAACGAGGAAAGCTTAAGGAAAGATTAATGCCGGCCATGTAATATATCCAGAAGTACATACAAAATATTGACAACCAGAACAAAAACTGCCTTAAGGCCAACATGGTTTGAGGAGGAGCCGTTTTTAATGGACCTTCGGTGAATATTCTTAGTATAGAAAATAACACCGAGATAACATTTAATTTCGAGTACATGTCCTGGGGTTCATAAAGTCGTACAACCACAACCAGTAAGTTAAAGACCAGAAATACAAAAATAATAATTGCCGTGGAAGCAACCCATATGCTTATGTGAAAGGGTTGAAGAGGAAAAGTAATGTCAGGAAGTAGCTTAGGCTTCGCCAGCAAAAACGTCAAGCACATAGTGGAAAATTGTGGTGTAAAGTCGGCATTTACTGAGGCAGCATTTTGGACCCAAACTCCACACAATACAAGATCAGCGTTCCGGTGGGAGATGTCGTACAACATTTCGCCATACAAATTCCTCCTTGAATCTTTGGGTTTTCTCCGATGTATATACTTTACGGGCCACTTAGCTGTGATGTCGTTTATTATCCTTATTTCTATCCCATCTAAAGGTACTTCACCATTTTCATCAGGTATTACGAATGGTGGACAACGAAAGTATGATATTTTAAAGGTTGTGTTGATTTTGGCGAAATAACTAGGTGGTGTCCAAAAGTTGCCCTCATCTTTAGGTTCTACAGTCTTCCTTTCAGCTATTGAGTACAAACTCAAAGCTTCTTTCGTTACGTTTACATAGACCAAATTTAAAGCTTTTGTGTAGGCCAAAGTTTCTTGCTCGGTGAAGCTCTCGTTGACACATAGAGGGCAGAATGTGAGAAGCTTTGAGTGGACACGAAATGATACTTTTTCTAAAATGTATTGCAACTGCTGAATGGATTTGACATTTACTAAATAGCCAGTACATTCTTTGGATGTTTCATTCATGGAAAACTTCTTAATACCAAGCTTCAAGCTGTGAAAAATTATCTTAAGTATATTTAAAGAAGTTTCCTCAGATTCGACATAGCAAATATTCGATAAGTCGTAAAAGCTTTCTTCAATCACCGATATTATTAATTCGTTTACGTCCCCATTTACAAATGTTAATAAGAGCAACACAAACAGTTTATGCATAATTATGTAACATACTGTCACTGGTTAAATTCCGGTTATTCTCATATATATCCTGTTCGTGTAGGAATAATTTATCAATGAGTATAAATAATTTAGAAACCGCTTGTCGGGAAACAATTACTAATAAAAATTGGATATATTTTTTTCATGCACGAATAAATTAAATATTTATACCACAAACCGGGGGAAATCATGATACTGAAGTGGTAAATTAAATAATTAGAGCTTTTTATAAAGTTAATGAAAAACAAGAAACATTTATTTAGTGATTATCATCTAATTAATGTCTTTTGTAAAAGAGTTCAAAAATGTACACCAATATACTGTTCACTAGGCCACTAATTAAAATGTAAAAACCGCCCTTCATTCTTTCAAAATAAATGGTTATGGGTCCATCCATAACGTCTGAACTTCCGCTCTTTAAGAAGTCCATGTTCTCACCCAATAAAAATAGTTTCAGAACAATGAAGCTATAGTTCCAGTGACTCAGGAACTGCAGCAGTTTATACTCAATGCCATGAACGATTTTGTTGTCCTCAACGTATAAAAATGGTGGACATTGAAATCCTGACACTTTTATGGGAGTTTTCGGAAGCCACCGCCTGGTGAAGTAGTTTGAAGTAATTTTACATGTTTGAAAAGTTTGTGGGTCACACTGAATGATTGTTTCGTTTGTAGAAACTGAGTGTACATATATTTTATTGCTGTTTGTTGTTGTGTTTGTTTTAAAACCACCTGTCTCTTCATAAATATTTTTGGTATAATAAATTTGATTCCCAAAATTAACCAAAGAATTTCGTAAACCTTTCGTTACAAGATTTATATTTGGTACAAGTAATAACATTTTCAATTGAGATTTGAATAAAAAAAGTGTGATCGTTGATTGAATTTAAATAATACTGAAAACTACTTATATTGTCCAGAAATAAAATATAACTACCACAAAAAATTTTGGAGGCAAAATTGATGTCTTTTGTAAAAGTGTTCGAAAATGAACACCATTATACTGCTCACTAGACCACTAATTAAAATGTAAAAACCACCCTTCATTCTTTCAAAATCAATGGTTATGGGTTCATCTCGTTCATTATTTAAGTGGAAAAAGTTGTACTGCGGTTTTTCCAATGTGTCGACAATTCTGTTGTACCAAAAATTTAGAAAACCATGCTCCTTAAATAGTGCTGCATACTTATTTATGATTTTTGTATAAGGTGAGTTTTTTTGAAGCAACAGTGATGCATAATACAAAGAGAAACATTCTTTCAACAATTTAAAGTCGTTCCTCTGTTCATTCCCAATGTCGTCGGTATCACAAACAAAATTATTATTTAATGTTTTGACCATAATGGAGTATTTCTTTCCTTGTTGTTGAACTCTGTATCCAATGCGACTCAGATCAGCCAATTGAGACAAAAGTGGTACTTGTAATTTTCGTAGCTCATCAGAAAATTCCAGATTGGGCATGTAGTAAGGAATTTTTTCACCAATCATATCCTTCAATGTGTCAACTGATTTGGTGTACATTGGATGTGTCAAAGAAACCATTGTGCCAGTAGAATAATACGTTGATATCAACAATGACATAACACTGTAAAAGCACATCAAAAGTCGTATCTTCCAATAAAACGACATTTTGTAAACGGATCCCTGCGTGAACAGCCTACATATATCCACAAATGCGGCACATTTATCCTTATTGTAAAAGCACGACAGTATTATTGTAAACGAAGCAACAAATAAAATAATCAACGCCCAAACTTGAACGCCGAAGGATTGAAATAAAAAGGTATTTTTAGGCAACAAACGTGGTTTTGGAACCAAGAATGTTCCGCAGGTTACATGAAGCGGATACACGAAGTCCACGTTTTTTCCAAACGCGTTGTTAATGTAGGGCGAACAACCACAGACGTCTGAACTTCCCCTCTTTAAGAAGTCCATGTTCTCACTCCAAGAAAATGGTTTTAGAACAATGAAGCTATAGTTCCAGTGACTCAAGAACTGCAGCAGTTTGTACTCTATGCCGTGGACGATTTTGTTGTCCACAACGTATAAAAATGGTGGACACTGAAATCCTGATACTTTTATGGGAGTTTTCGGAAGCCACTGCCTGGTGAAGTAGTTTGTAGTAATTTTACATGATTGAGAAGATTGTGGGTCACACTCAATGATAGTTTCGTTTGTAGAAACAGAATATACATATATTTTATTGCTGTTTGTTGTTATATTTGTTTTAAACCCACTTGTCTCTTCATAAATATTTTTGGTATAATAAATTTGATTTCCAAAATTAAATAACAAATTTCTTAAACCTTCTGTCACAAGATTTATATGTTGTACAACTAATAACATTCTTAAATGAGGTTTGAATAAAAAAGTGTGATTGTTGATTGAATTTAAATAATACTGAAAACTACTTATGTTGTCCAGAAACAAAATATAACTACCACAACAAATTTTGGAGGCATTCCCTATTTTTTTTACATCGTATCTAAAATAACTTGCGTCTGCTTTCAAGTATAATGTTTCATCAAAATTTGAATTACTGCATTTTGTATCAAAAAAGACACAAACTGGCTGTTGAAAAGAAATGTGCTGAAATATTTCCAAGAGAGAATTTCTTATTGATACTTCATTTGTTTTATTTATCATCACAATTACTAGGATAGATAGAAAAATATTCATGCTGAAACTTACTGAGGAATCAACCACAAAACTATATAAATATTTGCAACTCAGGAAATTACATAATTAAAGGATATGCATGAAATTGTATTATTGTATTTTAATTAAAAACTACTTCAGAAAATGATGTATGGGTCAAGTCATTAGTACCTTCTCTGTAATTACCGACATACCTATTTTATGTACAGTTCTTGTTTTCTACAACATAATGTAATGATAAATACGAGTTATCTTCATCAAAAACAACGAAGCCTAATGCTGAAATATTAGTATCCAGTTTTTTTAAGTAATCATTACAGGTAATAAACCAAGTTCCATAAAATTTTAATTTACAGCCTCAATAAATTAATGTGGGGTTTTATTTATAATAAATGTGAATTCAAAGACAGATAATAAAAATGAAACTTACATATTAACTTTATAATAAATTTTATTGGAATTTAAGTCAAAAATCAGTTAAGAGAAAGTTCTCTGCAAGTTAATTATTATTTTTTTAAGGTACAGTTTCCGATTTTTTTCACAGGATAATTAAAAAAATGTAAGTTTTACAAGTTAATAATACCTTTGTTTGTACATTTTAATTGTCCTATGTACTTAGGACTTGAATATAACATTAAGTAACATTACAAATATTTACAAACTACTTATAATGGTTTAATAAACATATATCATAAAATAAAAGAAACCCTTCCTGCTGGTTTCCATTTGATACGTATATAGCTTAGACAATACATCATGTAGTATCAAGCAACCATGGATTTAGTGACTGATATATAATTTAAAAAATACTATAAATGTTACCTCCATATGTTCTCATCAGAGTTTATCAGAAGTATATAAATAATCTTTCAGCAAAAATGTAATTGTTTTGAATTGCAATGAATTAATATTAATTTTCCTTTAACCCCATTAATTTTCAGCTAGAACAAGAAATAAGAATACTAGATGCTGTTGTTTTCAACCAATAACTTTATTTGAGTTATTTTTTATATAAGCTTTGAAAAATGTATAAAAAAGATAAATTAGGTCTAAAATATAATTTGAACCCCCATATAACTAAAGTTATAAATAAATCAAAGATTACTACTTAATATTGATTAATTTATTAATTAATTAACATTAAGTATGAAATTCACATTGAAGATCCTTACCAAAGATAAGTGAACTTACAAAAAATGTTATAAAAAATGGGCTTACTTTATTAAGCAATCTTGAATGTTAATTTATGAATATTCAAATTGTATGTATTTTCCTCATTACCACTACAATTTAGAAAGTTCTTCAAACACAAACAAAAATATTAGAATTATGTTCCTGATCCAATTTTCGTTTATTAAGTCAACATAAGGGTTTCCGTTTATTTCATAAATGTGAAATGTCTGTCCTTATACTTTGCCTCTTGATACTCTGTGTGGTGGATACAGAGTCTGTACATATTCAAAGTGTGGTTCGAGATGTTTATGATTTATTTTTTATGAAACGTAGTACTATATGTATTGTTTATCACACTTACACTAACAGTAGTGTATTTCAAAATGTACTTAACACCATGGATTTTAGTTTCTTCAGATATGACTTGGGAAGAGTGGACAATAGTAGTGACATACATTGTCCAAATTATATAGTATTTTTAAACGATACAGCTTTATTAAAATATTTTATAAACACTTTCACACCCCACAGATTGAGCCTGTTGATACTGGACCAACAACATCTTTCAACAGATGGACTAAATATAATAAACCAACTGGGGGTTCGAACTTACTACACATTGAACATTATTGAACATTCTAGTGAACTATTAGTGTATTCTTCATATGAAAACTTAACTGTTGTAAATTGTAGCCTAATAATCGATAAATGTTCCATCTCCTACAATCCCAGCAAGTGGTTTCCGAAGACTCCTCTTAAGGTATCAATGTTTAATTGTCCACCTTTTGTATATACAGAAAACGACACAGTGGTTGATGGAGTTGAATACAAGATTTTTATGGAAGTTGCCAAACAATGGCAGGTACAATTAATCGTTTTGGAACCTTTTTCATGGGATACCAATATTAACAAGGTGAAAACCAAAGAAGTCGATATGTGTGTGTGTTCTCCTTTTATTGGGAAAGTAAGCCAGCATAATTTGGACTTTGTGTATCCCATGCAGTCATTTTGTTTTACTTATTTAGTTCCTAAGCCAACTATTTTAACCAGCAGCTTTTTGGTACAAACTTTTAGTATGGAAGTATGGCTGGAGTTGGTGGGAAGTTTACTTTTGTTAATTTTGGTCGTTATGTATAATTACAGAAAGCTTGAACATACAACGGACCTAATGTCAATTTTCTTTGATTTTCTACGCTTATTAACCGTTGGATCAATTTATAAGGTACCTAAATTGTGGAAAAGTAAAATTTTAGTAACATACATCAGTGTCGTCTCTTTAATTATCACCACGTATTATGCTGCAGGAACAATAGTGGTCCTAACAAAGCCCAGATTTAGCAAATCAATAGACACATTGACGGATATGGTGGACGCAAAACTCAACTGGTACTTCAAAGAAAATATAACTCGTACTTTCTCCAACTCCTCGTACACCAAACACGATACATCTGTTTACACAAAGCTTCACAATTTATTTCGTGTCGGTCCAAGAATTCAAAACAACCGAACAAATTATGCGATTATTATCAAAATGTCATCCACAAACTACATATGTGATACCAATGACTTTAGTGACGAAAATAGGAAATATTTTAAGGTGCTAAAAGAATGCGTCACATATAATTATGCTTCGTTTTTATTACAAAAAAATTCACCATATACTCGGATATTCGACATATACACGCAAAGATTTTATGAGTATGGCTTAATAAATTTTTGGTACTCAAACGTCACAGGTCACAGAGAGAAACGACAAAACAGTTTCTTCACCTCTTACGTCAATGAAAATGAACACATAAAAATTGATTTCAGCAAATTGCATGGTGCATTTTATATGCTTATGTTTGGTTTGTTTTTAGGTACTATAAGTTTTGCAATTGAGGTTTGCATCCATAAAGTTAAATGGTAATTAGTACTTAAAATGACGAATGACCAAATTTGGTTATTAAGTGTTTGTATTAGGAATCTCATTTAAAATTAATGAATCATGATTGTCCTTAATTAGATAAATAAATTATTTAGGATTTATGTACAGACTGTCACACAATATAAATTATATAATAAAGGAAATGAGATATTGCTCATTAGAATATACAGGTTACTGAAGAATGGAGTTAAATATTTCATTAACAAATTATACTGGAGTATTTACATAATGAAACAATTTATTGATACTGAAATATCTAAAAATAAGTGACACATTAATAAGTAATTTGAAAATATCTGTGATAAGTCGACAATGTATTAATAAAAAGTAGTACTCATGTTCAAGAAAGACGTCTCCAAATTTCTCTCCATTTGAATTTATTGTTTTCTCCAGACATGTACTTCGGTTTAGCTTTACAATAATTGGTGAAGACTCCCACAAGGCTTGTTAAATTTTTAAGCCATTTTCCAATCGACAATTTCAACTGTATGTTGTTTTAATAAAAACTACTTCAGAAAATTATGAATATGTTAAGTCAATAATATCTTGTCTGTAATTACAGACATACATATTTTATGTACAGTTCTTGTTTCCAACAACATAATGTAATGATAAACAAAAATTATCTCCGTTATAAACAACTAAGCCTAATGCTGAAATATTAGTATCTAGTTTTTTGAAGTAATCATTTCAGGTATTTTTTGTTGCAAATGTATGAAATAAACTAAATTTCACATGTCTTATTTGTAATAAATATAATAGAATATGAATTAAAAGTCTGATAATAAAAATAAAACATACATATTATCTTCAAAAAAAATTTTATTGGAATTTAAATTAAAAATCTGCTGGTTGAAAGTTATATGTATGTTAATTAATTTTTTTATGGCACATTCTCCGATTTTTCTCACAGGATAATTAAAAATATAGGTTTTACAAGTAAATAATACCTTTGTTTGCCTATTTTGTTTGTCCTATGTACTTAGATCTTGAATAAATCATTAAGTAACATTACAAATATTTACAAACTACTTATAATGGTTTAATAAACATATTCATAAAATAAAAGAAACCCCCCATGCTGGTTACCATTTGATACGTATTTAGCTTAGTTAATACATCATGTAGTATTAAGAAGACATGGATTTATTGACTGCTATATAATTTAAAAACAATATAACACATCGATCAATAAGTCCCGAGACTAACCCAGAAGTGGTACTAGTAGTACCAAACTGGTCACATTTCCCTAAAGTACGAACCTTTACATGAAACGTGTAAAAATTTCACGTCGATCGGACCACAAACAGCAGAATTATCGAAGTTAGAGTAAAGTCACTTTGTAATTTTATTTGAAAAATGGAAAAAAGTGAGTTTTGCGTGTTGATAAAACATTGTTTTTTAATGGGTAAAAACACCGTAGAATCCCAGCAATGGCTTGAAAAACATTACCCAGACTACTCTCCATCCAAACCAACGATTTGTCGGTGGTATGCTGAGTTTAAACGTGGTCGTACGGACACAAACAATGCGGAACGTTCGGGTAGGCCATTGGAAGCTGTTACAACGGAAAATGTGAGTGAAATGTTAAAAATCTTAATGAAAAATCGCAAAGTGAAGGTCCGTGAGATTGCAGAAATGACACAGATATTATCTAGAAGCGTATTTACAATCCTTCATGAAAAATTGAGCATGAAAAAGGTTTTTTCCAAGTGGGTGCCGCGACTGCTTTCAGTGAAACAAAACAGCAAGCCACAAGTCCATGAAAACTAAGGCAAAATTGAACGAGTTGGGCTTTGATTTGCATCCCCACCCCCCGTATTGGCCAGATTTAGCCCCCAGCGACTACTGGCTACTTGCTGATCTCAAAAAAATTCTCCAGGGAAAAAAATTTGGCTCGAATGAGGAGGTCATTGCCGAAACTGAATCCTATTTTGAAGCATAGGATAAATCCTTTTATAAACATGGTATAAAAACGTTGGAACGATTGTATCACTCTAAAAGGAGATTATATTGATGAATAAAAATGATTTTTGAAAAAAAAAATGTTGTTTTCGTTGTTAGTCTCGGGACTTATTGATCGATGTGTTAAGTTTTACCTCTACATACTCTCATCAGAGTTTATGAAAAAATATAAATAATGTTCCAGCAAATTAATATTATTTTTCTTTTAAACCTATTAATGTTACTCATTTCGATACATATTATGATTTATAATAAATTTTTAATTGAAGACGAAATAAAAATACTAGATGCTATTGTTTTTAAATCAATAAGTTTATTCGAGTTATTTTTTGTGTAACTTCTCAAAAAAGTTTTAAAAAGATAAATTGAATCTAAAATATAATTTAACGCCCACATATAACTAAAGTTATAAAATAAAGATTACTACTTAATATTGATTAATTAATTAACATTAAGTATAAAATTTACGTCGAAGGTCCTTACTAAAAATAAGTGAACTTATAAAAAATGTTATAAAAATGAACATACTAATAGTCTTGAGTCAGTGTATCATGGTCTTGAGTGTTAATTTATGAATATTATGAATATTTATAAATATAAAATATAAATGAATATTTATGAATATTAGAATTATGTTCCTGATATAATTAAGTCAACATAAGGGTTTACGTATGTTCCATATATGTGATATGCCTGTACTTATAATTTGCCTTTTGATACTCTTAACACTATGGATTTTAGTTTCTTCAGATATGACTTGGGAAGAGTGGACAATAGTAGTGACATACATTGTTCAAATTATATAGTATTTTTAGACGATACAGCTTTATTAAAATATTTTAAAACACTTTCACACCCCACAGATTAAGCCTGTTGATACTGGACCAACAATATCTTTCAACAGATGGACTAGATATAATTAAACAACTGGGGGTTCAAACTTACTACACACCGAACATTATTGAACATTCTGGTGAACTACTAGTGTATTCTTCGTATGAAAACTCAACTGTTGTAAACTGTAGCCTGATAATCGACAAATGTTCCATCTCCTACAATCCCAACAAGTGGATTCCGAAGACTCCTCTTAAGGTATCAATGTTTAATTGTCCACCTTTTGTGTACACAGAAAACGACACAGTGGTTGATGAAGTTGAATACAAGATTTTTATGGAAGTTGCCAAACAATGACAGATAAAATTAATTGTTTTGAAATCTTTTTCATGGGATGCCAATTTTAACATGGTGGAAACCAACAAAGTCGATATGTGTGTGTGTTCTCCTTTTATTGGAAAAATAATCCAGCATAATTTGGACTTTGTGTATCCCATGCAGACATTTTGTTTTACTTATTTAGTTCCTAAGCCAACTATTTTAACAAGCAGCTTTTTGGTACAAACTTTTAGTATGGACGCATGGCTGGAGTTGTTGGGAAGTTTGCTTTTGTTAATTTTAGTCGTTATGTATAATTACAAATATTTTAAACAGACAACGGACCAAATGTCAGTTTTGTTTGATTTTCTACGCTTATTAACCGTTGGATCAATTTATAAGGTGCCCAAAGTGTGGAAAAGTAAAATTCTAGTAACATACATCAGTATCGTCTCCTTAATTATCGCCGCGTATTATGCTGCAGGAACTATAGTGGTTCTAACAAAGCCCAGATTTAGCAAGTCAATAGACATGTTGACGGATATGGTGGATGCAAAACTCAACTGGTACTGCAGAGAAGACGTAACTCGTTCTTTCTCCAACTTTTCGCACACCAAACACGATACATCTGTTTACAGGAAACTTCTTAATTTATTTCTACTTGGTCCAAGAATTCAAAATTACCGAACAAATTATGCGATTATTGTCAAAATGACATCCTCAAATTACATATGTGATACCGATGACATTGATGACGAAACTAAGAAATATTTTAAGGTGCTAAAGGAATGCGTCACTTATGACTATGCTTCGTTTTTATTATAAAAGAATTCACCATTTACTCAGATATTTGACATATACACACAAAGATATTATGAACATGGGTTAATAAATTTTTGGTACTCAAACATCACAGGTTACAGAGAGAAACGACAAAACAGTTTCGTCACCTCGTATGTGAATGAAAATGAACACGTAAAAATTGATTTCAGCAAATTGCATGGTGCATTTTATATGCTTACTTTTGGTTTTTGTTTAGGTACTTTAAGTTTTGCAATTGAGGTTTGGATCCATTTACATAAGTGGTAATCAATACTTAAAATAAAAAATGGCCAAACTTGGATATTAATTGTTTGTATTAGAAATCTCATTTAAAATTAATTATTGTCCTTAATTAGATAAATAAATTACTTAAGATTTGTTTACAGTCTATGACACAATATACATTATGTCATAAAGGAAATGGGATATTGCTCATTAAAACATACAGGTAGGTATTTACTAAATAATGGAAGTAAATATTTTACTAACAAATTATACTGGATTACTTACACAATGAAACAATTTATTGATATTGAAATAACTAAAAATAAGTGACACATTAATAAGTAATTTGAAAATGTGATAAGACGATAATTTATTAATAAAAAGTAGTACTCACGTCCAAGAAAGACGTCTCCAAATTGTTGTTTGAATTTATTGTTTTTTCCAGACATGTACTTCGGTTTAGGTTTGCAATGATTGGTGAAACATGGAGAATCTGGATGCCGGAACTCCCACATGGCTTGCCAAATTTTTAGGCCATTTTCCAATCGAAAATTTGAACTGAAGTCGGACTCTTTCAAACTGTGGCATATCGGCGCAAATAAGTAGATAAACAACTGTAAAAATATTTTTAATTTAAATGTGCTAAACATGATTTATATATGTACCGTTATTGTTGAAATTGGAAACAGATAATAAAATGGTGATGAGTGAAATATTCCTTTTTCATAGTCTGCATCGGCACATTCTTCTGCAGCATCCAAAATTAACCAGTGCAAAGTGTACATCAGTTTCGTTTCAACGTGGCCCAAACTCGTAATATTCCCATCTTTAATTCTAAAATAAATAATATAACAGAGAAATATTTAAATCAACTTTCCAAAGTACCTGTTGAAAAGCATTGCTTCCACGGCATGCATGACATGAGGCAAAGACGCCTGAATTAATCGCCATCTAGGAATTGATCTGACTGATTCGGCTAAGTCTGGCTTCAGGTCTGACTGTAAATTTTGGACCAAAACCTTTTCGAAAGTGTTACAAGCTTCTTTCAGTTCCTGAAATTTATTTTTTTTTTTAATATACCAAGACTTATAAGCATCTACTTACATAATGACCAGTTGGATGAGGACAAAACATGCAGGAAGTTTCATGGAGCTTCCCAAGTTTTGGTCTGATAAAAGGGCTAAAAAGAAATTTGAAAGAGTTACCTTAATAATACATATATTGTGTACTGGGATATATTACCTGACTTGTTTCCATAGAAATGTTTGAATAGGAATAGGCACGGAATTTTCTGACAAATCGTCTTCAGAATATCTTCTATCTGAGTCCGGCATTTTAATATGATATACTAAAAAGAACAAGACATTATTTAAATTTTAATTTTTTCAAATTGAAGGGAATGATTGAAATATATTTCACAAAACATTCTTATATCATTTTAAAACACACCAATAAATTGGCAATAATTTCCTGATTTTTAGATTATATACATAATTTAAACAAAACAAGCAACAAAATTGACCCTTAAATACTAAATTAAATTAATTATGAAAATTTCCTTCGTTAAAGAGATAATAAAATTGTTTTGTATATATAAGAAAATAAAACTAAACTAAAAATAGGTCAATAATAATATTATTATATTTAAAAGATTAAATCAGTGTCAATCATATTATTTTGTTAATGATTTACAAAATATCTATATTTCCCTTGGTAAAAGATTTTAAATATGTTTATCTATAAATATAATAAACAACAAAATTTTCAAGTTTTAAATTAAGCTTTAAAATAGAATATAAGAGAAATAGCGCAACATTAAGCACTATAATAAATTAAATTTTAAACTTACATTTATAAAATTCAATCAATAAATAACATATAACATCCAAACAGGAACAACAAATAATCCAGAGAATCAGTCAGACAGTCTCCATGTACCAAAATGTGGGAGATCAACTGCCTTACAAGATCCTAGATATTTCCAGGACCCGTTGTCCTGTAGGGGTGGTCTACATTTCATCAAAGTCTATGACTAGGAATAAAAATCGATTTGCTTCCAGAGATATATAGGTTTCACGCGCATCTTCCCAATGCATCTCCAAATTTTATGCATTAAATTTAAATGTAATTCATTATTTTCTGTAATTATCGGGCGGTTGTTTTAAATTAAATGCTGTGCATTTTGAATTCCCTAGTTTTAACATAATAGTTTTGCGATTTTAGGTTAGGCAACCACGGTTACTGTCAATAAAATTAAGAATTAGCTTTTCTAATACAAATGTATATTTTATTTTTGAATCCCGGCACACACATAATCGCGATAATTAAATATTTATAAGTTTGACGCAACAAATCATATTTTGCAATCACAAAGAGTTTCAAATCGGACCAATAGTTGTCAAGGACAAAAATCTCGATTATGTGATTGGTGTGTTTCGAAGCTCAAAGAATCTGTATCCAAAACCCTAACCGAAATCGCATATCCGCCAGAACGTCAAGACCATTATTCCAGTTAGCCTTTCGACAATTTATTAATTTTATATAATTAGAATACGGAAACAAGAATAAACGGTGAGTACCTGCAAGACTACTGCGTAGTCACAACAGTAAGTCGTTGATTAGTTATTGTTTCGGTAAATTGAAGGACTAACCACATGACGAGCCATTAAATCGTTTTTTTTTCGCGTTGATTTTAAGGCACGTTTTCTGATTGTATTAACGTATTTTACAGCACCATGGCTGATGAAAACAGAATTCGTTCGTTCAAAAACAAAGGCAAGGACTCAGAGGTAAGCAATTTTATCACATCAATTTTGTAGTAGTGGGTTACTTTTGTCATAAAAAAATGCATGCAAGTTTTTAATTTAAGAACCACTTGTTTGCTTGTGACCTCTAAAACGCATTGGTGATAAAATCGGCACGTTAATTTGATGTGTTTTACGAAATTTAAACGTTAGAACAGTCTCAAACTGATTTATAATTAATTATTAATTTTAATTACACTTGCAAAAGGTAGATAAATAAGATACTACTAAATGCTGCTTGTTGATACATTATTTATCTCATACCACTTTATAATGACTAATATGAAAATATTGTGTAGGATATTATCAAAAAAATATGCACATTATGTCATTATATCTAAACAAATATTGACTTTCCATCTATGATTCATAAAACTTCAAATTCTTGTCATTGTCTATATCAATTCAGTCATAAAATTACCAGTAATAAAAACAAACTTATATTATCAATATTATATTACAATTTTGAAGTGCAGTACTTTCCTTTCCAAGGCTGCTGCCTTAAATTACTAGTTTTAATTTCATAGCACAGTGAGTTATAATGAATTATTTTTTAATTAGGAAATGAGAAGAAGAAGGATTGGCCAAACCGTAGAATTAAGAAAGGCCAGAAAGGATGACCAGTTACTCAAACGTAGAAACATATCAGCCGTTGAGGAACCTACCTCACCACTTCAAGAGAACAATCAAACTTCCCCTGTAACCATGACTGCCGAAGAAATCCTCTATGGCATGATGAGCCCCGACGAGAACATCCAATTAAGAGCCACCATGGCCTGCAGAAAGACCCTGAGTCGGGAAAGAAGCCCTCCCATCGACCACATGATCAGACTGGGCGTCGTACCAAAATGCGTCGAATTCCTCGGCAAAAGTCATAAGTACGTAGGTTACACTAATTGTAGGAATGAAACGACGTAATTATTTTTTTTATTTCAGCCCCGCTTTGCAGTTTGAAGCTTGCTGGGCGCTCACCAACATTGCGTCCGGTACGTCGGAACAAACGCTGGCCGTCGTTCACGAGGGGGCCATTCCGAAGTTGCAACTGTTGCTTTCATCGCAACGTGCTGATGTCGCCGAACAGGCAGTCTGGGCTTTGGGTAACATTGCGGGAGACGGTCCAGTCACCCGCGACATGTGCTTGAATTGCAACGTCTTGCCCGATTTATTGAATCTCATTAAGCCAGATACTACACTGTCTCTGTTAAGGAACACAGTTTGGGCTATTTCAAATCTCTGCAGGAACAAAAATCCTAGCCCAGACTTTAACATGGTTAAAGCAGCCCTCCCCACATTGGCGAAGCTGTTGACCTATGGAGATAAGGATGTTTTGGCAGACACGTGCTGGGCTCTGAGCTATCTTACTGATGGAACCAATGAGAAGATTCAAGCTGTGCTGGATACTGGGTTGATTGATAGATTGGTGCAATTACTTTCCAGCGACGTTAACACTGTGCTCACGCCAGCTTTGAGAGCGGTGGGAAATATAGTGACAGGAAATGATCATCAGGTAAAAACGTGCAATGAAGCCACACCATTGGAATTTGCTAATTTATTAAATTTCAGACTGACGTTGTTATTAACGCTGGAGCCTTGAATGTTATGGGAAAGCTGCTGCAACACTCTCGCCTCAACATCGTGAAAGAAGCTGCCTGGACCATATCTAACATAACTGCTGGCAACAGTGAACAAATCCAGAAGGTCATTGATGCTGGAATTCTTCCCCCACTTCTACACGTCCTTCAAACTGGAGACTTCAAATCGCAGAAAGAGGCAGCCTGGGCGGTTACTAACTACACCAGCGGCGGTACCATTGCCCAACTTGCCAAACTGGTCGAAATGGGTGCGCTTAAACCCATGTGCAATTTGCTTAATTCGAAAGATTACAAAACGGTCACTGTGGTTCTTGACGGAATTAACAATATTCTAAACGTAAGGAAAAAATATTTTCCATGAGTGAACTTGTTTAATTTGTTTTATATTGCAGGCTGCCAACAAAATGGGTGAAGTTGAAAAAGTAGCCATCCTTATTGAGGAATGTGGTGGGCTTGATGGAATCGAAGCACTACAAACGCACGACAACGAGAAGATTTATGAAAAAGCTCTTAGCATTATTGAGAATTACTTTTCAGACGTAAGTTATTGCATTATCGTTATTAATAATCAATTAAATATGCCTGTTTCAGAATTGCGTTGAAGAATTGGGTGGTCCAACAACAGAGGATGGTCAGATCGCCTTTGGAGCTCCATCACAAGTGCCTAACGGTGGATTTTCCTTCTAGAACGATATTTTTGTTATTCCAGTAAAATTTTTGTCCAAGGATTCTAGTGAATTTTAGCCGAATCTAGTTAAAAGTCCCAGTATTTTGTATTTTATTTGTTAACATTATACACTTATATTTTTATGTGATTGGCTAAAGATTTTTTTAATCCATTTTTAAAATATCAAATGTATGTATTGTGATCTCTTCATTCCAAAATATAACTAAACGATTAGATATCGGTGATAATTTTTAATGTTTTTGTACTTTTATATTGGTCTGTTGTTGTTCAGTTATACCTGTACTTTTAAAACAAAAGTTTCATGAGCTTGTTTTACTTATATTTTTAGACTTATTGTCGTACATACTATTTAATCATGTTCTATTAAATGATCATTTTTAACATTGTAGATGCGTATTTTACTTCTTAACAGCCTCCATTTATTACATATAAAAATCCCAATTTATAAGTTATCAAGGACCATCCTTGTGAGAGATTATTAGTACTCCCAAATTTTGTACAGAGTGTTTGTTTTTTAACTTTGGGCATTTTAAAACATCAATAATATTTTCAATAGAATATCAAATATAAATTTATCATAATTTAATTGGATATTAAGAGATTTTACAACATAAATTTTTGGTAAAATCTCTCATTTTTAGAAAGATTTTTTAATATTCAATTTAATTATTCTAAAACGTAATTCAACATTCCATTGAAAATAATAGTTATCAATGTTTTAAGACGTACAAAATTTAACGTAAATAACGAATACCCTGTATAACATTTAGAAGTATTAATGGTGACTGCTTAAACGATGGTCTTTGGTTAACGTGAAAGCCGAAAATGAACTTTCCATCAATAAAATTGATGGCTTAACAGTAAATTTAGTCAAGACAATCAATCTGACAAAACTTTTAGAAAAGAATGATTTCTTAATAATTTAAAAAGACCTTAATAGTACAATTATTAAAGAAAATCTGTAACTCGTTAAAATTAAATTAAGAATAATTTAGAAAATAGCAGTGATGCAGCAAAATTGTAAGTTTACAAAATAAATTTAATGATTTGATAAATTTTATAACAAAAATTACATTTTACTACAAATGATACAATGTAAAATGAGTAATTGAGTGAAATAAAACGACAATTAAGATTTTATACCTTTTTTTTTATTATAAACATGTTACATCTTAAAATTTAGCCTACAACAGGGATGGCTAATGGAGCATCAGCTTTGACAGCTTTGATCTCACTGCTTGGGAATTGTGGCAGGGTCTCTTCTTTAGGTTCAACCACAGAAACATTGTCTGGAAGTGGCTTCTTGGGTCCAAGTTTGCCGCTGGGGTCCCATGGCAACATGATTTTGACTTTAATACCCAATACTCCCTGTCTGAGCAATACATGACGAGTTGCAGTGTCAACATAGTCATTGCATGGATCTCCAGAATGGATCATCAAACCATCCACAAACTTCATGGATTTGGCTCTCTGGCCACGGAGTTTGCCAGACACTACGACCTCGCAACCTGTAACAAACACACGTTGTGAACTACTGAACTAGGCATGCTTCAGGGGTTTGTTTACTAACATGTGGGTGGATTTTCGGGGCGATTTTTGGACGGGTTAAACTTTAAAATAGCACATTTTACATACCTTTAGCTCCGCATTCCATGATGTATCTCAATACACCATAGCAGGCACGACGCACAGCCAAACCTCCGATCAGCTTGAACCTGAGAGACTCGGCCTGAGCGATGGCGCACAAACCCCTGTTGGCGACCTTCTCTCCGTACAAAACTACGGAATTCTCGGGGAAGTTGAATCTCTTCTGTACCACGGAAGTCAATTCACGGATACGTCTGTTCTTCTCGCCCAAAACACGATCGGTACGCGTGGCCATAATAATAATTTCGGTACGTGTTGGGGTAACACGCACTTCCACACCGGAATATCCATCCTCGGACAGTTCGCGAGTCAAAAACTCGTTCAATTCGGCTTTGAAGACGCCGTCTCCAACGAACTTACGTTTCTTCGAGATGGTGGCCATTTTCAATGGAGTCTACGAGAGAAAAGAACCGACCACGAGGTGCGACAAAACTCCCTGGATTCTAGTGACATTAGGTTGCACGTCCTGATCTCCCACCACTCACAAACAAATTTAAATATTGCCGCTTTTTTATTTTTTCTTGTTTAAATCTACGTACAAGTTCTTAATTATAATTAATCAACGAAGGTGTTAACTATTTTGAACTTTTTGAGCGTTAATATTATCAGACATTTATTTATATCAATATATTACCAAATTTTATTTATCTTATAATTCATTAAATATTACCATTTCCCCCAAATTGAATTATCTTATAATTTTTAATATATATTTAAAATATATCAAAAACAGTACATAATTTTAAAAGCTTCAATGAATTTATGACACAAGATAATGGTAAAGACAATATTTAAATTAATAACCAAAATCGACATTGCCAATTTTTTGAACCAACACAAACGGTTTAAATTTTCGATCCAATGGAAATGACATTCGGTTTTGAAAAACCGATCTTGTTTGAACTACAAAAAATGTTGAGATACAAAAAAGATATGCTTAAGACTGAATAAAATTTTCTATTTGGATATTGTAATTTAGCAAATCTGGATGATAAAACTGAAATAATGATTGCTGCGTCAGATCCACAGGTTAGTTTTTAATAAATAATGTTTATCAAAATATTTTTAACAAATATTTTGTAGGAGTTCGTTCCAAGTGGACGGCAGCAAGCATTCAAGCATCCTCAGCCAGATGCCAAGAGAATAGGAAATGAACAGTCTGATCTTTTATTAAATAAATTGGAACGGGTATCTTTGGTAGAAGGAAATAATACAGAGTGGTGGATTTTAAGGAAAACTCCGAATGAACATAACAATACTAGTGCAAACTATGAAACTTACAGAGATGAAGATAAAAGTTACTTTGGTTGCAGTCATAAGGAAGCTACCTCATATTTAGATGATTCATTAACTTCTAAAAGTTTAGATGTTGGAAAAAGTGGTAAGAGAATGTCTGATGCTGGCTGTTCCAGACAAGGAAATAAAAGACTTTCGGTGGATAATGACAATAAAAATGAATCTAGATTTGTCAGTGATTCAAATAAATTAAATTATGGTGAGTTGTGCAATTTTTTATATTTATTTCACACTAAAAATGGTAGATAATCTTAGATTATTAAAAAATTTACAAAGTTCTTACATTCAATGTGCACAATATAAATAATAAAAATAAGTTTCAAAACAACTACAGGTAGAGCAAGTACCAAGTGTTTCCGGACAAAATTGGAAACAGGTTTCATGGAAGATGAACTGTATGTAAGAGGCAACACAACAATTTGGAGTAGAGGTTTAGTGACAAATGAAGATGAAGTTGATAATGGTCGGCAAACAATTTGCTCATACACTTCTCCTTTACCAGTTAAACAGGCTTTTTGGTGCACCTTTTACTGTGAGAGGCCTACTTATGATCCCAACCTGATAGATGTTCATAGAAAAGTAGATGAGCCTGCCGGCATACCTGTGCCATCTATATGTATCATAGATGAGCACAATTTGAGAGTTTTTTCTGAAAAGGGTGAGGATTTTGTCATATCTGTGCCATTTCAAATTAAAAAGGCATGGCCAACCAAATTTGGTATTTTTATTGAGAAGAAAGCAGACAGTAAGTAAGAAAGTTTTTACTCAAGGCTAAAATATTATTGATTTAATTCTTACAGGTGTTGGGAAAGATAATTTTTATGATTGCCAAAGCACAATCTTTTCTATGGCATATCCAATAGATGATATTTGTTCATTAGCTGTAAATTGTAACAACTTAATTCAAATATTAAACAATAAGAATTTGAGTATTGTATTTACAAGTGAGGAACCAAGTATTTGCATGGTATACAATTCCCAGACAAAACAACATAGTGTGTTTCGTGTAAGAAACATTCGACCCGACGAACGAGCATTTGTCGAAAAATCAAACAATGCAAACAATACTAAAAATCCTTTAACTACTAGTAAGGTTAGCATATTGGTTTAGGATATTTTTTAAAAATTCTTACAATAATACGTTTGTTTTTAGCAACTTAAAAATAAATTTTCAATTTGGAACATAGTAAATAGTTCGAATATTCCTGCTTCTAGTTTAGGTCATGCCCATCAAACAAGATCCCTTAATTCTATGGCTGCAATGAGGTAGGAAATATTAAAAATGAAATGTTATTCACTAATTTACTTTATATTTATTTATTTTAGTCGTTGTCAGTCTCCCTCAGCCTCTATAGGAAGTCCTTGGGTAGGACCCAAATCTAGGGCCAGCTTTAATACAACTGAAAGAGCTACATCAATGCCAAACAATACCTTCTTTGACTTCTCTAAAATTATGTCACATTTAAGATCTACCCCCACTGTCTGTCTGGATTATTTATGGACAGACAACTACTCTGTTCAGTAAGTACAAAAAATTGTTCCATTTCGTTAATAATAATACGTTTATGTTTCAGAGATGGTGCTTTAGCTGGTCCAGCTACCAAAGTATTTCTTAGTGAAGACTTTTCTGGTCAGTGGTATTTGTGTTACATACTTTTGTCTCGTTTTCAATTATCCATTGTCAAAATAGATTTTACTTCAAATTATCCTAATATATCATTTGGTATGTTAACCAGCATCAGTGCCAAAGATGCTGTTCCAATTCCAGTAAGTTTATCTATGAATAAACGAAATATTTTATAATTTTTAAATAATTTTAGCATTTACATATGTTAGCTATTTTGGAGCATAATGGCAATGTGACCTTATATTCAGGTCTCACAGTGATTGGTAAGCTGCACACAGGTGGCACCTTGGTGCAACATACTCCTTCACCTTATATTAGGAAAAACTGTGCACTCTTATATTCTCCTTTTCCACGGTAAGAGACTTTACTTTGTTAAAATACTATTATGTACATGTTTGTTATTTATAGGAGAAGCAGTCTCTTGCCACATTGCCAACCAGTTGATCCCAAGTTCGATGAACATTTATTGTCGCCTGTGTTGCCTGCTGCTCCCTCACAAATGCCAAGAAGCAGTCAATTCAATTTCGAAGGTACCTCCAGGTCCGTCCTTTCCGGCCTAATAGACGCGATTGAAAATCGGATTACCTTAAAATATTCAGACGGGACGTATTACAGGATAACGTTACCAGCTCTGGCGTCGTCTTCATTGGTCGAAAGTGTATTAAACGCTTTCCGCCAGTTTCTGCCAAGGGACGCTTTAATTGTTTTAATGTCGAGGTGGTACTCAACGAGAAATGCCCTTGGATCGCAAAATCTTAGCCTGGATCAAGAGTGGAGCATGTTCACTGGGTTGATGTATGGTAAGGACCTGATTAAAATTGTTATGTGGGGGCGTTTATTAATTAGGTTTATTTTAGAGTTAATTGGCTATGAGGACACCACAATGACACAAGATTTGTCCGCGGACCTACCCGCGACACCAGCCAGTGCCGTCAAGCGTGCGAAACACGACTCCCAGGGCTCAAGGGATGACTGGACCATGTTGACCACAAGTGCCCGCTATAAAATACGCTCTGACATGATTAAAATGTTGAAACTGAAAGTTACTGAGCTCCTTTTCGAAAGCGAACCGGATGCCGAAATGCCCGATATTCATATTAACACCAAGTCGGTGCTTTTTCCCTACATCAGGATTATACATTTTGTGTTGCACTTGCTGTACGAAGATTTTAAATTAAACTTGTTGCGCTGCGACGAAATGCTGCCGCTGATGGTTTTCTTAAACAAGTTGTCGAACGACTTGGAACTGACCGAGTATTCGTTGCACTATTGGAAGGACTTCCCCGCTGAAGCCACCTTGTTCACCAGCAGCAACATCAAGGAATGCGACTTGAAGAATGTTAATACGTTTCCTGGTATGTCTGAGAAACCTATTAATATTATGCAGCACATTCTTAATTTGTTGGGGGAGGATGAAGTTGAGGAATATCCGTATCTGGCTCATGTGAATGAACGATCCAGGGATATAGTGCAGTTAGTCGGTATATTATCAGGACGCCATCGACACTTGCCACCGGAATCATTGCGCGATAGCTTCGTTAAAGATCTCATAAGCAGTCACGTTGAAAATGCCAGTCATTCACACGTGCGCATTGGTCTCAATGAGGCTTCCATAGTGGAAACGGCCGTGCTCACTATGGTGGATATGGGTATTACTCCGGAGTACTTAGATACTCTTCCAGTTGGCATCAACCTTTTAATGTATAATGCACTTTGGAAGTGCAGGGAAAATCCCCCTTCAAATTGGTCGGCCGAAGCTTATTATTTGTTGTGGCGTGAAGATCTGGCTGCTCAAACTCTGAAGATGAAAAAGGTAAATATCATATCGTTGTGACGAATTATTGGAATTATTCATGGTATTGATTGTGTGACAGGAGTCTAATGAAGATCCCGTCTCAGAAAAGTTCCGGATGCATGGCAACAACCAGATGCCCTTTGTTGTGCCGCCAGCCGATGCCGAACAACCTGACGGTATGGAAGACATCGACACCCCTCTGATGAGGCTACGTTTCGCCGATGACGTTCGAGTTGCGGAAACTAGAAAAATGTTACAAAGTTCACGGCCAATACCTATTGTCTTGGTTCAAAGACCCGACGTTTCCGACCATGATTTCATTGAGGAGCAGGAGAAACATTTGTTCGCCACCTGCGCACGCACCATGGCCCTTCCAGTCGGAAGGTTTGTAAATCAATTGTGCAGGGTAATTCACCTCACTTCTAGTGAATAAATTAGTTGAATCACCCTGTATATTTTACTACACAGAAAGGTAATACAAAATGAAATTTTAGAGGTATGTTCACGCTGCGCACTTCAATGCCAGTGATAACGGAACCACTGCCGACTCCGCCCCTCACTTTAACCGGAAAGGTGCCACCGCGTGGCACCACCATCGACGTCAGCCATATCGACACACCTCCCAACATGAGCCTGTGGCCACTGTTCCACAACGGGGTCGCGAACGGCCTACGAATCTCGCCCGACTCGCATTACATCGACACAACTTGGATCGCGTTCAACATGCCGAAGGGTAACTGCGACCAACAAATGGAGCACGCCGGTTTCCTCATGGCGCTTGGACTCAACGGCCACCTAAGGAACCTCTCACTATTAAGCACCTACGATTACCTCACCAAGTTGCACGAAATGACCAGCGTTGGTGTATTATTGGGTACATTACATTCATGTAGCAATGAAGCCGTTTTAATTTATGTCATTTTCATTAGGTTGGTCAGCATCGTATCGCGGCACTGCAAACACGAACTTAACAAAGATGCTGAGCGTACACGTGGAAGCTCTGCTGCCGCCCACGTCGATGGAATTGGACGTGCCGCAGAATTTGCAAGTGGCCGCCCTTTTCGGCATTGGATTGTTGTATCAACGTACCGCTCATTGCCACATTGCCGAGGTGCTGCTGTCGGAGATAGGCAGGCCTCCCGGCCCGGAAATGGAAAACAGTGTCGACAGGGAGTCGTACTCGTTGGCAGCTGGCCTGGCTTTGGGTTTAGTCACACTCAAGCAGGGCGACAAGCCTGCTGGTTTGTCTGATTTGAATGTACCTGATACACTGCATTATTACATGGTTGGCGGCAACAAAAGACCCCTTACTGGTTAGTAATATTGTTTACTGTATAACTTCAGTAAATTTCAAGTTTTGCTTTAGGATCTCAAAAGGATAAGTATAAAGTTTCATCGTTCCAAATACGAGAAGGTTCATCAGTGAATTTAGACGTTACTGCCCCAGGAGCTACTCTGGCTTTGGGTCTGATGTATTTAGGAACGGGGAATAAGGCGGTAGCAGACTGGATGGCCCCTCCAGACACTCAATATCTGCTTGATTTTGTTAGGCCTGACTTTTTAATGCTTAGGATTTTATCTAGAGGTGACTTATTTATTTTAAAACAAGATTGTCCTTTACAAATTTTGTTTTAGCTCTTATACATTGGAATGATATAGAACCATCCAGGGAGTGGGTAGAAGGACAAGTACCAACTACAATTCGACCATATTGTATGGTAAAACCGTCCCCCACTGTGGATGTAGATTATGAAGCCATGAAGTAAGTTGTAAATCATTACAATTACAAGAGTAAATTGTTCTTTTTATTTCAGCCAAGCTTATTGTAATATAGTAGCGGGAGCCTGCTTTGCCCTGGGCCTGAAATTTGCGGGATCAGCCGACGAAGATGCTTTCGAAACCCTTCTGTATTTCTGCCATATGTTTACTAAACTTACATCAAAATCTATCGCGGAGTTAGCAGGCAAACCTACAATAGAAACTTGTTTAAATGTTTTGCTTTTATCTGCGGCTATGGTCAGTTTCCTTGTTGAATATTATTTATTATAAATATAAAAAACATTTTAATCCCTAGGTTATGGCTGGAACTGGAAATCTAGAAATAATGCGCTTAGTAAGACATTTAAGACGTCGTGTAGGAGTTACTGCTTGTGCCGTCGTGACCTACGGTTCTCATCTGGCTACGCACATGGCCCTAGGATTATTATTTTTAGGTGGAGGAAGATACACTCTTTCAAATTCCCCAGCTAGTATAGCAGCTCTGATCTGTGCCTTTTATCCTAAGTTTCCAACTCATAGTAACGACAATAGGTATTAATATTATTTTGAATATATGGTATAGTTGTGTAACCTTCTATTTAATATTTAGATATCACTTGCAAGCCTTCAGGCATTTGTATGTGTTAGCTGTGCAACCGCGTGTGATAATACCAAAAGATGTTCATTTAGGAAAAAGCTGCTATGCCAATTTAAAAATAGTTAAGTTGGATGGATCTACCACAACTGTAAAGGCTCCAGGCATAATTCCCGACACGAACACGTTGCTGAAAGTTTCCGTCGACGACGAACGATATTGGCCTGTGGTATTCGAGAGGGGCCACAACTGGGATCTTCTATTGTAAGTCAAAAAAGGCAATAATTCGAATATCTTTACATTATATTTTTTTAGAAAAATCCTGTCTACAAACGGGGAAATAGAAGTGAAGCAGCGGGCAGGTTGTTTGAGCTACGTGGTGGATAAATTGGGATATCACAGTCAGCTCGCTAGAACTCTAACACAGTCGGGTGTTGTACCTTGGGATCCGACGCCTGCCTCTATACGTTCGTTCACGTCTGACGAAACGATCAAACACTTCTGCGATCACTTTTTTATAAACCCACGTTCTGAGTCTGAGTATCAAAAACAAGTGATATTCAGGCAGAGACTGATGAGGGTCACTTATGACGCAGTTATAAAGGACAAGCTGGTGATCGTGTATGTTCTTGCAGCAATTTTTAAGGTGACCAAATGCATACGTATTTATTCCTTATAACTTCATTTTAATTTGTAGATGATAGATGATTTTGAAGGTAAATCAAAGACGTACAACATGTGGCAAATTAAAATCGTAGTGAAACAAGCATTAATGAAGTCATCAATATTTGACTTGATTCCTAAAGAAGCAATTCTCGCCATTCAGGAGGAAACTGCACAACAAATGGATGCAGATGAGCCTGGCATTGTTGGGAACTTGAGGAATTACCTCGAAGGGGTTGATTTTGTTTCCTTTGACGTAGATTATCAGAGAATGATAGCAAATTACCTGGTGTTCTATGATTTGCCTTTCAAATTGTACCACCCAAAGTGTGAAAATTTACTGGAGCTTATGGATAAAGTTAAAGATCACAATTTATCCAGTGAAACAATTGAAAGAATTTGGAAAATTTTGAAAACTTACCAATAAGTTTAATTTGTAAATAAATATTTTAATAATAATATATTTTGTATTTTAGTCAATTTTATTTTATAAAAAATACAATGTATGTGCATGTTTTTTTTAATAATTTATTAAACACATTACAAAAGAAATAATAAATACATAAGTGCTAAAAATATACAGTTAGCCTAGAATTTTTCAATGACTATGACTAAATTAGTTTATTAAACTCATAATTTAATAAATCCTGCCAAATTGTTATGCTTAATTTTTTAATATTGAAATTGTGTAATGTATAAAAATACTAGTTTGTTAAACACTAAATTGATTGTTGCATTAAATGAGATTCTGTTAATATTAAAAAAATAACGTTATCGAAAATGTCACAAAAGTTTAATTTAAATATTTTACAAAAATTTACACTGAGCTTAACTAATTTATGCTTATTTTATTATATTAATAAGAATCGTAAATCTCATGTTTTGTGAAACTCGTTTTTATTATAAATAATCCTTCTTCACGTATGATTAATTCAGGTACATTGCATTCCGACCGAGATTTTGCATATCTCGCCATCATTCCAAATAGTGTAAACTTCGGCAGCTTTTCTTACAAATTCCATGCAGATGCACAACTTATACAACATTTCACACACAATCGGCAAGTTATCACAATATAAAATATTTAAACTTATTGTAAACATTAGGGGTAGAACTTATTTTGTTAGATTGAATTAAGATCGTTCAATTTAGTACCAATCGTGATAGAAAACGTCGTACATCACAAATCTCCAAATACTGCGATCTGATCTCCTTGTCATTTAAAAACGTTCTCATTAGTCATTATATAAAAAACACTTCCAACTTGTACTAATATCCTCCCAATAATGTAGACAGGGCGATTTTTGATGGCACAATAAGACCATTACCCTCAATAATCGCACGGCCTTCCACACCAACACATTTAACGAAACACGTAGTCAGTTAAACCCAAAGTATAACAGACTGTGTTACTGCAGCCGGTAACCCAGTGCAAAAAGGCACCAATTTATTTAATGATAGTACTTAAAAAAATATTTAAATGCAATTATATACAAAATAGATATAGGTTTTTAAGTACTCCGTTGTTTAACCAGCCTATTAAATTAATATATACATTACTAATAACGAAAAATTGCACATACAACATATTAAATATATTAAAAACATATGTATAATAATTTAAACTACTGTACAATTATAAGTTTTGTATAAACGTTTAACTATACTTAACACTAGTAACAAAAAATGTGACGAAACAATGATGTTACAATAATATCAATAGTTAACACAACAACTATACTTAAAAATTAACAGGTCAGAGATATAAGGAAGCTGAAAACACTTGGCTGTAAAACTCTGATAAAAATTGAATCAAACTAATAAAATTACCAAGTGTTTTTCCCTTTGAACCAATTGTATCTCTAAACCAGTGTAATAAGTATTGGCCATACACAAAAAAGGAACTAACAAACAAATCCAACAATTTTACAATAGTGATATGATATAATCTCATTGCGGTAACAATCGAAGAGCTCGAATTAAACTACTTTATTTCAAGCATAGTTGTTATAAATATTATATTAATAAAACAATTATTAAAATTGTTATTTAGCAGCATCGAGTGATTGGTTATTACCGGGTGAATTGCGTTAATTTTCAATTCGACATTTTTCAACCCAAATTTACAAATACAATAAAACACTTCATCAAATAAATAAACAAAAACGGTAAAAAAGCGTATTTTAATCATAGGAATTCTCCGTTTGACCTTTCTTCATCCGTTCGGCTTTGTCATTGGTTTTGTCGATGGGGATTCAGAGAGCGAAACTGAGAAGAGTCTATGTTATAAAGAGAGCTTCGCTTAATGCGATTCATTGTGATGTGTTTACTCCGTATCGTTTCCCGTCTCTATTATTTACCACTTTTACTCCTCTCGATCGCCTCTTGCACCGCATCGGTTATGTTTGTGAATACCTTGACTTGCTTCCGTTTTGCTAAGTCGGCAAGGTATACTCGAGCCCTGTTGTAGTCTTTGATGGCGATCTTCGTTAGCTGAAAAATAAAGCAGGCTATAAAATAACTGCGTATTTATTATCTCTTAATCATAGACTACGACGTGAGTGGTGGGACAGTTAAGTGCAGCTTCCGAATGTAAATATTTATTTATTTATATGTTTACCATTTCGTTATCGATGTTGCATCCATCGACTGACAAGTGCTGAATACAAAGTATGACATTTTCTGGTCGGACAGCTAAATAATGAGAGGCAAAAACCATGGTCGACAACCCCCTTGTATCGCCCGTTATGACAAACAGTAAGATCCTACTTCTATCCATCCCCTGCTTCCACCCATCCATCACATCCCAGCTCGTAAAATTCGACGTCCCATTTTGTCGGAAACCTTTAATAAAAAGTAACTATCAGAAAAATGTCCTTAGTAACGTCACCAACAACCATTACCTTCTCTGATGGTGGGATTATAGTAAGATATGCCCTGGTTCTTGAGCCTAGGTATCGCAATCTCGTCGCACCACTTGATTGCCGATTTGTCGCCGCCCAAGAAAACGTCGTACGTCGGTTCCAGAGGTCGCGAGTTCGTCTCAACGTTCTCGTGGGGCCTTTCGTTCAGGCATTCCAAACGGGAAGTCGCCAGATCACAGCTATTATTGTTTGTTGATTTGGCCCACACTGTAACAATTGCGGGATTACTTATATTTAATGTATTGATGTGCAGCCATAAATATACCTAGATGAAACAAGTGCAATTATAAATTGTTGCACAACATAACGAACGGTAATAAAGCATCGTGCAAGTAAACTAACACTTTTGAAATGTACAACATTCGTGGCAAAATTATAGCATCAGGCCAGGACAAATAATAATAATAAAATAAACAAGGCAATGGCTCCGATGATGTGATAGTACCTAGGTCGCAAAATTCGCGTATGAAATGTCGCATCTTCAAAAGTGCGCAAGTCCAATCAAGCGTCGGCGCATAATTGGACGTCGGACGGCGTCGCAAGAACGAGCTTGATGAGCCGTCGCGAGGGGCGGAAGTAAAATGTGGAGGAGAAACTGTACCATCACTGGTGCACATATCACAGCCGTCCAGTTCCGCCATCACCGTAAGGAAACGGTCGAAGGGCATGGTGCCGTTGTTGAGCTCCGATTTGCTGAGATAGTTGCGCACCTGCGTCTGATCCGCCTCCTTCTTAGTTAGCCGCCTGTACACGTCCGATATGTTCTCGACGCTCATACGTCCTCCATAGGAGTCATATTCTCGTTTCAGTTTTCTGAAATGATGCGGAAATTGTAAATATGAATCATAAAAATAATAACTAAGATATGTGTAAATATTTAACTAAAAAAATAAAATGATAAGTAACTAAAAATAAACTAAAGATTTACAACCAATTTGAGAAACATTTTCTTGGAAACTATAACTAAAATATAAAAGAACGTTTCAATTCAAACACATAATTTATTCATTAGAAATTGCAGAAAAAAGATATTGAAGTGAAACTTTTATAGAAGTTAAATGGAAGAATCAGTAATAAGTAATTTATATTTAATTTTGTGCATAATTAAATATCAATAATAACTATTATTATTTTAAGGGGAACACTGTACAATTTTTAATATAATTAAATTGAATATTTATCAGGATTTTACTAAAAATATGTTGTCAGATAAAAAAAGAAGGTTACACTACTATCAGTACATATAGGAAAATGAGTTATTTTATATTTTTTGTAACATCTCTATTAATATGCATTTTATGTATAGAATAATATTAAAGATAATTATGTCAAAACATACATGGTGTTCACGTGAGTATAAAAAAGTTATTGATGATTTAAGATGCACAAATTTAAACATAATTAACGAACATCCTGTGTAAAATTTGAGAGTACTAGAATAATGGCTCATGTAGGAGGGTGCTTGGTTAAT
Organism: Aethina tumida; assembly: GCF_024364675.1. Classification (NCBI taxonomy): domain Eukaryota; kingdom Metazoa; phylum Arthropoda; class Insecta; order Coleoptera; family Nitidulidae; genus Aethina; species Aethina tumida. Next base: position 10,905,247 of record NC_065437.1, on the reverse strand, counting down.
GTGTATGCCAAAAATTAACTTTCCAAGATCAAACTTGAGGGCTCTACAGGCTTTTTAGTCAGACTATCAATTTGTGAAAATTTTAGAAAAAAATTAATAACTTAACACTTCCGGAGAAACCAGAAATGAAATTTTGTTCAAAATAAATTAGAAAAGTACTTCAAATCAAGACATAATCGTTACAAAAATTTTAAATTAATAACTTTTTTCGTTCTCCATAAACTTCTACTGAATAAGTTATGTTAATTATCCTGTATATTTAAATTAATGATTATGGTAGGACTTATAACAAATGTCGGTTCATAATCTATATATTTGTAATAAATAGAACAAATGAGCCAGTTTTTAAAAAACGTTTTCTTAGAAACATTAACCAAAATATAAAAAAGTTCCAGATATTAATATTATTCACTTACAAACTATTAACAAATTTTGATAATTTGAAAATCACAACGTCAAAAAATAGGACCAAATATCTTCTTATTCTTATTTTTCATGAGTAAACTATAAACAAATTCTGAAAGTCTGAACATCCTAACATTTTTATATCCAAAAATCTAGAAACACTAAGAATGAAAATAAAGCCAAGAACAAATTTTGGTAATTTCAACATTCCCAACCACGTAAAATAATTCAGCTTAGTAATCTTTTAACTGGTGTTGTACATTATGGTAATGTTCTCATTAAGTTATCAATACATGCAAATCACCAAATAATACAAAAAAAAACGTTTGATAATAAAAATGATAAATTTAAAGTTTTGTATGTGCTATTTTAAAAAATGATATCATGCTGACTTAAATAAAGATAGATCTACTAAAGGTAAAGAATTAATACTATCAAGATTAAAGGCAAATGTTTGATTATTTGTAAAGGGAGATTAAGGGGTGAGAATAATTAAGCTATAGAACTAATAAAGTTGTATCAACATAAAACAAATTAATCTAATTAAACAGTAAATAATGCAATCAATAAAAAATGATAAGAATGATCACATAAGCAATATCTATAATTAAAATGTTTACAACAAAACATGAGTGTAAAATTTAAGAACATACTTTTTTAAGTGAAATATAATTTAAAAATTTTATGTATGACTGATAATAAAATTGATAAACTGGGATTTACAGGCTATTTTTAAAAATGATATCACAAGTAAAATATAAACAACAAAATTTAAATATGACTTACGTGAGCTTTACTGTAATTTGGTCTTCAGGAGTTGTGTTACTAGAGGAAGCATTTTTAAAAAAGTTGGCGGTACATTGCAGGGCACTCTTCAGATCTGAATGGATTTTCACTCCTCTACTTTTCACTAAATGTAACAAACAGGTCTGTCCATTAACTAAATCAACATATTCCCTGTAAATAATAAATGGGTGTTAAATTTTTGCGTTTTTGTGTAATTTATAGTTTTACTTACTGGTCTGAAATAACTTCTCCCATAATACTTTGTCCCTTAATAAAGGGTTGAGCAACTACAACAACACATCTTCCTGAAGCCACCAGATAAGCTACCTCAATCATACCCACTGTGCTTCTAGTTTGACTATCGATCACAAATAACAGTAGGGAAGCTGCCTGCTTTGCATCATGTTCCTGTGCCACTAGCTCTGGGGCCCACATTGTCACTTGCTGCAAAACTAAAGTATTAACATTGGTCTCATTGTACATGGAACTAGCCACCCTTACTGGATTGTAAAAAGATATCCCCTGCTTCTCCAGTTCTGGTATCGCCGTGTCCGCCCTCCATGTGGTTGGATTGCAAGAACCACCCAAAAAAACCTGACAATTGCTCAAACATTCTGAAACACAAGGGCTGCAATGTATCAAGAGTAGATTGGCATGGTCTGCGCCAACGAAATGCGATCACTTACTGTTGTTCGTTTTGTGTTGAGACGTCTTCCTGTGTTGTAACGGGTTGGTTTGGTTTTGCATCTCCCTGATTAGCAGACAGAACTCGCCGAACGTGATGGAATCATTGGACGCCCCATTTCTATTGTACCGTTTCGCACACTGAAGCATTTTCGACACTGCAATTACAAAACCAGCTTACTAAAAACATCATTGGGGCAGTTTGTTTTGGAAATTTTAACCTAATCGGTACGTCATATTTGTGAGGTTATATTATTGATTTGTGGACATTTGACGGTCGGCGGACCCAAAATAACAACAGACGAACAGGTACTGAGAAAATGACGCGCGTGTTTAACATCGAAACGGTTCATTCAAAGGTTTCTTCACGAACAATCTGGAGTCTGGGCTCTGGACCATTCTGATAAAAAATGGTTATCTTAAATCTACACGTTTTTAACTAAATGCAAATAAATAAAATTGTGCGTAAATGTGAGTAATAATATATAATTTTTTAACACGGTTAAAACCGTTGTTTTTTCATCAAACCAATATTTCCTGACAAATTAATTAATACAAAATTATGAACAATCAAATAGTATTTATAATTGTAAATTAATAAACGAATACTCAAATATAAAAGTTGGTTCAAAACATTTTCGTGCTTTTATTATTAATGGACATGAATAATAAAATATATAATATGTATAAGTAAAGAAGAAAGCCTAATAATTGAAATATACAAAGTGCTGTGAACCACAAGATTCCACGATATCATTCATTATAATCTCAAACATTGGTATGTATGTAAATATTACATAAATAGATAAATAGGCGCCATAAAGACCGCTGCCCTTCTAACTTGTTGAATAAAGCACAGCATTCTCTAGTATGTATGAACCTATTTGTTATAAACTATTAATTTTCTAGTAAATTAATAAAAGAAGTTAATTTGGATAACTATTTAGTCCTAAAGGTGAGGTTATGCTAAAACTATTTATATTTAGTGGCGACACCTGATTGCAAATTATATTTTATTTTTATTTACTTATTTAATTATACAACATACAATTCCATCAGTGCATTTGTTATGTAAATTTACTTTAACATATATTTTTCAAATCACAAAAACTCCTTTTATATAAAATATCTTCACTACCCTTTGAAAATAAAAGACATGGTTGGCCAATCAAATTTATCATACCAAGGTATAGTAAATCCGTGTTTTCTTGTCTCGTATTTGTTAAAGTATTCAAATTAGCAATATGACCGTTTAATTATTTAACAACAAACATTTTTACATAGTAATTTAAACTGTAAATACATTTGTTTAATAAAAAATCCACCAGACACACACACACAATCAAGTAGGCTTTGAAACTGTTGAATCGGCAATGTTCGTGAACTTCTTTTGTGTCGATATTTGGAGTTATTTCATTGGCTAGAGGCACGTCTCAGCTTCCCCATTCGTTGAATGGGCAGAGACGCATTCTTTAATAATTTATGAATTTATTTATAAACTATTAATTTTCTAGTAAATTAATAAAATAAATTAATTTGTATTACTATTTAGTTCTAGAAGTGAGGTTATGGTAAAACTATTTGTATACAAGTACAACAATATTTTATTTTTATTTACGTATAATTAACAACAAACAATTCAGAAAAATATCTTACTACTCTTTGAAAATAAGACATGGACAGGAAAATAATCCACCATACACCCACACAACCAATAAAGTAATTTTAAAATTGAAAAGTTGGCAATATTTGGGAACTTGCTATGAGGAGTTATCTCATTGGATAGAGGCACGCCTCAGTTCCCCTACCACTGAAACAATAGTCCGACCTTAAAGCGCATGAGCCAATGTTGGAAATGAATATTCAAGATTTACTTATGAAACAAATTGGCGCGAAGAGGCACATTTAAAAGTGCCTCTAGAGAACTTATATTCATAGAAATTTAATATAAAACTGTTACTGATTCTTTAATTGACGTTTTTACAACATATTACCCTTTTATCTCTGTTTAAATATTAAGTTCAATTTTAAAGAATAAAAACATAAAAAATGTATTTTTAATACAATAAAAACATTTTCATAGGTGAGGCCCTGCCTCAATGTATTAGAGATCAAGAAATTCCATAACACAAATGTTTTGTATTCGATAAATAGTTGAATGAATTATCCGCATTAAGAACGTGATAAAAATGAAACGAGTTCCAGTCTTGGTCTGCGTTGACAGTAAAAACCAAACTATTTATTCTACTACAATTAATAATAATAGGAACTGTATGTAAATATTTTCGTCTAGCGGTCAGAAAAAAAATAGCACTTGTGTCACTCACCTTCCTGTGTTGATGTGAATATTTGCAGTTCTTTGAGGATGTTTGGAACATTGTCTTCGGGAATGTGGAGGGTATTGCTACCCTTAAGGTGGGTGCTGATTGCATCATAAACTTGTCTGCAACAAATACACATTTTCTAATTCATTCAAGTAAACAAACAGGTAAATACATATTTTTAGAAATTCGACACTATCTATTGAATATTTTAGGAACATATTTACTCAGGCCGATAATTGGTTAATGGCTAATTATTTTTTACTTTGCACCCGACAAAAACCGAATTAACCCAGACCCGGGTGAGATCCATCTAAGAATTTGCATACGCTGAATATTTATTAAGGCGACTTTCATAAATAGATGAAGTAATTCGTATTTTTAGACGGAAAATCTATTGCGCGAACATAAACACCAAGAGAACCGCGATCGAAATCATCCAAAAACGTATAATTTTTCGTCCCAACATCTCGCACAAATTAAGCACATGCCAAAAAACACATCGAAAATAACTTACAAATACACCAAGTAAATAACGTACATTTGCTTATGTTGTACCATGGTGCCATTAAATATAAACAAAACTGTGTAAAAGACGAATTGACTGCAAAACTCGGCCACTAACTACAAACTGACCGCTCACTCTCGACGAACCGACCACAAACAAATCATCGCAACATCAAAACACACACTGACCAGAAACTAAACTTTATAGCGAACTTGCACTGCTGTCGGATTATAAACAGAGGCGGATTAATTGCAAAATATATATATACACACATGTATTTGTTTGTTTATTCCACGTTCACCGCAACACTGCCTCCGCTTACTTTTGCGGGGCTGTTGTCCTTCATTTTTTCTTTCGACATTTCATTAAAATGACCATAGTTGATAAATTGGTGCATGCTGGTCTAAGCCAGAGCAATGTGCGTAGGAAAAATTGGCACTAATCCAACGAATTATGAAATAGTTTAATAATATGTTATGTAAAGTTCAGGTGACCAAATTTATAATGCAAGTTTTGTGTATATTATTTTAAATATATTGAGATAAGCATTTAAACACTTGCCACTTATCACAAAGTATTTATGAGTGATTACTTTAGATTTACATCTAGTATAATGTATAGTACAAATCCTATGATAAAAAAATATTTCTTGATATCAACACATAAATTGTTACCAACCTTTTCCTTATCCTCATGGAAATCCTTCTCTTTTTGGACATTCACAAGTAATTTCAGTAGTTTTTCTTCTTTGTTACCTTCTGGTTACTTATTAATAATAGTCAACTTATCACTCCGTTTTTTATTTTCAGTTTTGAAGTTTTTATAGTAATTGGATCTTTTACCACTCCTTCTAAAATGTTTTAAAAAATGCTTTTATTAATTTTATGTATAAGAAAATTGGCAAACACTAGCTTTAATTTTAACCATTTGATTTATCTATCAAGATTTATGTGAAGAATCATAGGAAAATTAAAAATTGTTAACTCACATTAAAAAAATAAAATTAGTTATCAGCATTTGTCAATTTCCTGTATTTACTGTTAATTATTGTGGTTTGTTTATTAACACGTTGACAGTCATCTATAACTATAAATGTTAGCACATCAACGATCATTTCCGTTTCCGTAAATCTAGCAATGTGCAAAAATATTTAGCACTGGTCAACGTATCAAAAACACGATGACAATCCACTTACCACAATATATCATTTTCTAAAATTAATTCAAATCCAACTCACATGGTTGATTTCGACACTTTAAATATCGATATCAATTTTAATACATACATGTGTCTGGAACACATCCATTATCTCCGAATTACTGAGAAGTGGGACTTTCTAATCAATGATAAACTGATAATTGAATGTCGTCATATTTATTTTAGATATTGCATACAACAATTATAAGAAAAGGGTGTAGAAATTACAAAATAAGTCACGATTTAAGTTTATCCACTGTTTTTAAGTTGTATTCAATTACATTCCCTTTTTGGTGGTGTCCATGGTTATTGGCAAAGTACTGAGTCAATAATCAGTGTGTAAATCTGACCATTTTTAATTACTGAGAAGGACTAATTTTTAATGAATGTCATTTTATTTGTTTTAGTTATTACGTACAATAATTATTAAAATAGGTGTATAGAAATTCTTCAATAAACCACAAAATTAAGTACATCTAGTGCTTGTAACTCATGTTCATTTACCCATTTTTTGGTGGTGTCCATAGTTATTGACAAAGTACTGCCTCAAAATATTTACTATTTATAATCAGAATGTAAATCTGACCATTTTTAATTGCTGAGATGTAACTAATTTTTAATTAATGTCATTTTATTTATTTTAGATATTTATTTTAATTATTACATACAATAATTATCAAAATAGGAAGTTTCTCAATAAACCACAAAATTAACACACTATAGGCGGGCAGCAAAATAGTCCAAACTAAGTTGTTGAATTATAACAAAAATTAAGAGATAATTCTTTCAGTTCCGTATGTAAACCAATAGAGTAAAATTATCTCACCCCGCTTTTAAAGTAAGTACATTCAAAAAGGTAAAAATTACCCGGCCAGCTAACAATCAACAGTTCTCGAGACGGGTATTTTTACCCGACCCGCTCATAGTGTATTAAGTACAACTACTGCTTGTCACTCCTGTTCATTTACATCCCATTTTTTGGTGGTGTCTATAGTTAATGGCAAAGTACTTACTCAAAATATCTACTATCTATAATCAGAGTGTAAATCTGACCATTTTTAATTGCTAAAAGTTCTACTGAACTAATATTTAAATAATGTCATTTTATTTATTTTACTTATTTGTTTTAGTTATTACATATAATAATCATTAAAATAGGTGTATGAACATTCCTCAATAAACCACAAAATTAAGTACAACTACTGCTTGTAACTCGTTTACATCCCACTTTTAATTGATGAGAAGTAGAATTAATTTTTAATCAATGAATGAATGTGGTCATATTTATTTTAGTCTTACATATATTAATTATTAAAATAGGGGTATAAATTTTCCAGAATAAACCACAAAATTAAGTACATCTAGTGTTTTAAACTTGTGTACTTCATTTACATCGAATTGTTTGTGGTGTTTGTGGTTATTGGCAAAGTATTGATCCAAAACAATTAATGTCTGTAATCAGATTGTAAGTCTATCCATTATTATCAGTAACGAAAATCAATATCAACACAAGATAAAGCTAAAACCGTCAGTGATCTCATATCATGTGCAGTTTAAAGTGGCGAGGCCGGACCTGAACATCGAACCACTGACCACATGCAAAATAAAAGAACGGACGGAAACCGCGTTCTGTGTCGGTCCACTCCAAAAATAGCCATTACCTATATACCGTCGGCGTTTCCATACTACATCAAGATCACCTACCTGTCACGATTCCGGCTAAACGAAAAAATTTCGCGTTCGCGTAAAACCGGCGACCGCTTAATTGTTTCCACGGTATTAATTACGGTTACGGTTTCCGCTAGATCCGTGCTGAGACTGCACATTTCTTCGGATCGTGTTGGGTTACAATTAAATGCGGATAATACGTCGTCTTGCATTCGGCGGCGTACGCAGTTCTGTAAATCATTCATAAGTAAGGAAACTTACAACAGCACACCAAATAAATTAAACTGATTTGTTTCAACAGCAATTATAATGTCTCATTTTAAAGCAATAGTTTATACTATTAAAAACATTTTTAGCTCTGGTAGATCCGGATCAGATAATTGTAAATTGCTTCTTTTTGAACTTGAGACAACCAGCTATCATTTCCTCAACCTTGAAGTGGTAATATGTTCTTCATATTTCATTCAAGTGATCTTCATCACTATATAAATATTGAAACTGATGGACAAACAGAAAGGTTTCATCGTCAGAGACGACCAAATTTTAGTAGACTATAATAGGTAGAAAATGTTCTTACAAGTCGAACTTCATTACACTGTTAATTATAATATATTTTTAATTAATAGTTTGTACATTAAAACATTTCAAACTCTGGTAGATGTAGATCAGATAAGAAAATGTGTTTTCATCCAATTAATCAGTGTAAAGAACTTCTTCTTGAACTTGAGACAATCAGCTATCATTTCCTCATTCCTGAAGTTGTAATATGTTCTTTTTATTTCAGTCAAGTGATCTTCATCATATAGATATTGAAACTGATAGACAAACTGAAAGGCTTCATCGTCAGAGATGACCAAATGATAGTAGACTATAACAAAAAGATCCAACTAATAAAAAATGTTCTTACAAGTCGAAGTTCAGTCATTACACTGTTAATTATAATATCCCATTTTTAATCAATAGTTTATACTTTAAAATATTTCAAGCTCTGGTAGATGTAGAGCAGACAAGAAAATGTATTTTCATCCAATTGATCAGTATAAAGAGCTTCTTCTTGAACTTGTGACAACCAGATATCATTTCATCATCCCTGAAGTCGTAATATGTTCTTTCTATTTCAGTCAAGTGATATTCATCACATAGATATTGAAAATGATGGACAAACTGAAAGGTTTCACCATCAGAGATGACCAGATGAAAGTAGATTATAACAGGAAGATCCAACTTAAGAGTGGAAGCTCATTAAAAATATAGTGGTGTATATAAATATTGGTTTCTTTTCAGTTCTACCATAGTATTTTAATTTTTTATTCGTTCTTGTCTACCAGGGCATGAAAATAAACTATATTAAGGTATGATTTACATTCTAACAAACTTATTTGAAGCTTAAATATAAAGTAGGGACAGTAGCAGTCTCTAAAATGAGTCATTAATGTTTTAACGACATTATATGTGATTAATACTAATTCCCAAAAAATGTAAGTGCTTAACTAGTATTTAATGGCATAAAGCCGATTAGATTGTCACTTATATCCGCAATAAATTTAAATGAAATTAAATTCCGCCGTTTAATGGTGCCGTTATTACTAATTTAAGCTCGATTCTCGGAGTTGTTAATAATGTAATTCATCAACGGTTACGACAATACAAACGTCACGTATGTATGTATAATTATGATGTGAAAACTGTTGTTTTAATTACTATTTTACGGTAATTGGCATTTAAAATTCACCGCTTTCGTTACCGATTGCCACGAGATGGATTATTACCGAAACAATTTATACATTTAACAACCAAATTTTAACGATTTTGAAAGTCGTTTTCACCATTCGCATTGCTGCAGATAGTAAATAGTCAAACTGGTATTTTAAACGTAAAATAAATATTATAAACAATATAAATAAATTGAAAAACATTAATTACTTTAACAAACAAATCAAGAGAACAGAAAGAACAAATTTTATTAATGTTTTTACACATTACATTGTATTATTACAATCATTAATGTATAGAAGGAAAAGGAGCGGCCCAAGATTAGATCCCTGCAGCACACAAAGGATGCCAAATACAATATTGCCTTAAATCCACTTGAAGCCCACAAATATTTAATAAAGTTAAATAAACTTCACCATAAAAAATGTAGTAAGTAAAACTTTGCACCGGTTACGCAGAGGCCGCAAATAATCTCATGGTTTTCCGTATGCGATTGTGCGGCAACAAACCGCTAATTAGCCAAAAAATTACTTGTAACTATTAATAATGCGAATTTGTCATTCCTATTTTGAGGTAAACGATTGATATATTCTTTGACGTCCGAGGGCATTGCGTGACACCGTGAACTCTTCCCGTCTTATCGCCTATTACAACCAAATTAAGTTCCCGATAATAAATTGCATAAATTTCTGTTTATTTTTTTCATGTCGTTCGGATTTACGTAAATAAAAGTAATCCTTATTTTCAGTTATCAATTTTTATAATATTGCTTCTAAATGGTTTATTTTAGTTGGATTATTGTCTTAATAGAAATAAAATCGAATTTGAACATTTAAGAATGCACTTCTTGTCATATTTTTTAAAATGAACGTTAAACATTGGAAAAAACGATGATTTATTTTATTTTAATTGAACTTAAATCGATAAAATTTGTATTAAAAGGAACAGTTCCTCTGAATCATCTTCCAAACTTTGGATAGGATTTTTGACATACAATAATGCTATAATGAGTCATTATTATTATACCCGAATTTTATACAAGGTGTTCCTTATTTAAAATATCATCACTAACACCATGAATATTTTAACGTAACTAAATTGAATTTTACTAAAAATACAATGTAATGTTGTCATAAAACATACATAGTGTTTCATTGAAAATAACAAAGTTATTGATGTTTTAAGAGGTATAAAATTAAACGTAAAAAAGCACATCATGTATAAAATTTAGGAGTAATAATAATGGCTCCTTATATGATCTTTTCAGCATCAAAATTGGTGGCTTTACAGGAATTTTAGGCCATAAACGTATCAAACATTTTGTAAAAAAAATTATAATTTAAAAACTATTAACTACCATTTTATTTGTAACTTTATGCAAAATTTAAAAATCTGAAAATATACAGGGTGCTTCATTGAAAGTAACAAAATTATTGATGTTTTAAGATGTACAAAATTAAACGTAAATAACGAACACTCTGTATGAAATTTGAAAAGACTAACAATAGCTCCTTATAGGATTGTCCAACGGTAACGTGTATGTCAAAAATGAGCTTTTCAGGATCAAAATTGGTGGCTTTACATACATTTTAGTCCATAAATCTGTAAATTTTTTTGTAAAAACTATTAACTTTAGGTATAAGCCATGTTATAGCCATTTTATTTGTAATTACATTTAGAATTTAAAAATCCTAAAGTATACAGGGTGTTCCATTCAAAATAAAAAAGTTGGTGTCACTTCCAACGAAATCGGATATGACATTTGGCTTAGAATAAATTAGAACAACATTTCAAGTCAAATTATAAGAGTTGTAAAAATTTTATACCTTTTTCTGTATACATATATATGTATAAATTATTTAAAAGCTTTATTCATTCTCACTCTCTTCCTACATTGTATTTAAATCATTATCAGAAATTAAACAATGTCTCGTGCAATATATTTGGGAATAGATCAGTCATTAAAATGTGTGGTGATTCATTGGAGAGAGGCTTCATACCATAGATTTTATCAAAAAGTTGCACCTTTGCTCACTAGTCTGAATAATGGGTTGAAGTTGATAAACCTGATGGGTTAGTATTTAAACTAAGTCTTATTCCAAGAAAGATTTTGATGATTGTATGGTTGATTATACATAAAATTTTATAGGAGACTTCATGCAATAAATTTCATCAAAAAGTTGGACTATTCTCACCAGTTTGGACAATGGATTGTAGTAAATCTGCTGGAGTATTATATAAATAAATCTTAACCCAAGAAAAAGTTTGAAATGAATGAAAGCTTCAAACTGGTTCAATAGGAAATACTATCTTATCTGCCATAATTGTTGGTTCAAGTTTCTTTGTAGTACTTTTGTTTAATTTTGTCATTGTGCAATTTTTATTTAATAAACGGTTTGATTCTGGAGAGGAGATCAGAACTGAGGTTGATCTTCTCTTCAGTTCCAAGAATTCTGAATTGTTAAATGTTAATTATTTAGTTACTTAAAAGTCATTTCAAAGCTAGTTATGTTATTTTAAATGATATGATCCAACTTATGTTCTTAAATTATTATTAAATTGTAGTGCCATAAATTAAATAAAGTATAACTTTAGCCATTTTAATAGTCCACATTATAATTATAATATAAACTATTTGTGTAGTAATTAATTTAATTAATTAAAGGAAATTTCTCGCATTCCATAATTATCAAACAGGTTTCCAGTGGTACGCGTGTTTGCTCCACCCGAAGCGAAATTAATTTATAGTCAATATAAAATTTAGTCAACAAATCTTTTATGCTGATTAACTGCCATTTACAAGATTAATTGATTTAAACAAACGGGCAATAAAACGTTAATAATTAGCAGGCGTAAACATTCATAAACTAATCACGCAGTGAATTATTTATACTCTAGCAGGCAGACTTAATGGCATCCAACCGCATTAGGATTAACCAACGTTTCCCGTTAACCTTTTCGTTGTATTTTCCCGACAGAACTAAACATAAATCTTGAAATTTTATTCGATTAATATTCGTATTAATATCCAAGAACCGTCTGAATCACCGCGAAACTGTTCCTCGAACGATCATCGGCGATTAATTGATGAAATTTTGCGGAATCGAAACGCGGACGGCGTTAATTAACCGTGGGAAAAAGCGGAGCGACGATCGCCGTGCGAAATATCCGCACACCTACGCCAGTTCCACACTTGAAAGTTTATGAAACGGCCAACGGGCAAGATAGAATTACAATCCGCACAGCAGAATGCGGCCCGACCGCTTGCTTATCACCGGGCCTGTCTGGACGTCGAGTTTTGTGCAATTATTACACTTTAATCGAATCTGGCTGATGGTGGACGAATTTTTCTGTCGACGGCTGATTAGTTTTCGGAGGAGGGTAGTGACGCACGGGATTGAGTTATTAGCAAATACTTTTGTATCATTAATAATTTAAACAAATATATACAAATAATATAAATTAATAATCTTAGAAGAATATAAATGATAATAAAAAATAATAGTAAAAGGGAAGATTATTTAAAATAAATAAACATATATAAACCCTTTAAATCAAAACATAAAAGTTAAATAATAAAAATTAAAAAAAAGGTATTAAAAATTAATTAATAAAACCTCAAAAATGTAGTTTTTAAATTAATTCTTCTTCTATATTAAATATTTACATTTTAGAGAAATAAACTTAATTTTGATATATAATTAAATAAAATTTAAATATAATTAGATAAAAATTCTCATGTTTGACTGTCACATTTTTTTTTGTCCTGATAGTATACAATAATTAATTTAATATTTTCGATGTATAAGTAATAAATTTATTAAGTAAACTTTTTTATGTGGAAAATCTTAAAAAATAACTTTTTATTATATTTAAATTTTTGATTTTGCAGATATCAACTTAATTTTTATAAATATTTGACAAAATTCATTCATAATTAAAAAAAAATCTTATTTATTTAACTGCCACAATTTTTTCTTCTGATAATAGACAATTAATTAATACTTTTTAATATACTTCCCTTCTAAATAAATTTTTATATGATTTTGCAGATATAAACTTTTTTATAAATGTTTGATAAAATTTATTCATAATTAAAAAAAAATCTCAAGTATTTAACTGCCATAATTTTTTTGTTCTGATAGTAGTCAATTAATTCATTTAAAATATATCAAAATTTCTAAGATAGAAATAACAAATTTATAAATTTAAAATTGAATAGTAAAAAACAAAAATTTCAAATGGATAAAAATAGATTGAAAAGTAATCTAGAAAAGTTATATAAAATGAAAAATTATTAATGAATAATTAATCTGAAAAGTAGTAAAATCTTCGAAAAATTACTCTTCTTTCTTCTTCTACATAACTTTTTTACATAATTTATCTGCAAACTTAATTTTTATAAATGTTTGATAAAGTTTATACATAAATAAAAAAAATTCCTGTATTTAATTGTCACAATTTTTGTTCTGATAGTAAACAGTTAATTAAATTTAAATTAATTAAAAATTTATTAATATTTTCACTATACAAATAACTCAAATGTTATGTGGCAAATATTTTGAAAATGAAAATTTTTAATTTAATATTAAAAATTAAAAAATTTAAATGAAAAAAATTATGTTGAACAATAACCAGTTGAAAAGTTAAAAAAAAATAAAATGAAAAATTATGAAAAAAAAAAATTATGATTATCAATATGTCCATATATATATATATATATATATATATATATATATATATATATATATATATATAAATAAATTTATACATTTTAATTTGTATATTAAAATATAAAAATTTCAAATAAAAAAAATTAAGTTGAAAATATATAAAATTAATACATACATAAAAAAAAATTCCTGTCACATTGTCACATTTTTTTGTTCGATATAAACTTAATATTTATAAATATTTGATAAAATTTATACGTAATTACAACAAATCTCATGTATTTAACTGTTAATTTTTGTTGTTGTTCTGATAGTAGATAATTATTTCATCTGAAATATATCAATATTTCAAATATATAAATAAGAAATTTATAAAGTAAATATTTTATATTGTGGAATAAAAACTCATGTTATGAGAACAAAAGTTTTAAATTTAATATTAAAAATTTCAAATGAAAAAAATTACATTGAAAAGTAGTTAGTTAAAAAGTTAAATAAAATATAAAATGAAAAATTATTAATGAAAATTAATCTGAAGAATGGTAAAACCTCCAAAAATTTAGTTTTTAATATAATTCAACTTCTATCTAATTTTTTTTTACATGATTTTGAAGATGTAATTTTTAATTTATATAATTTAATTTTTATAAATATTTGATAAAATTAGTTAAAACAAATCTCATATGTTTAATTGTCACATTTTTTTGTTCTGATAATGACAATTAATTCATTTAATGTATATCAATATTTCCAATATATAAATAACAAATTTATAAAGTGAATATTATATTTTGTGGAATAAAAAGTCATTTTACGAGAATAAAAATTTTAATTTAATATTAAAAAATAAACATTTCAAATGAAAAAAATTATGTTGAAAAATAACCAGTTGAAAAATTAAATAAAAAATAAAATGAAAAATTATATATAATTAATTAATATGAAGAATGGTAAAACCTTAAAAAACTTAGTTTTACATGATTTTGAAGATACAAACTTAATTTTTACAAATATTTGATAAATTTATACATAATTAAAACTAATTTCATGTATTTAACTGTCATATTTTTTTTGTTTTGAGGATGATAATTAATTCATTTCAAAATATGTCAATATTTCCAATTTATAAATATTTCATATTGTGGAATGAAAATTTAAAATTAAACAAATATGTAGAGAAAAGTAAAATTAAAAAAAAAAAATAGATTCTAAAATAACTTTTTTATTTTATATAAATTTTTTGTATGACTGCAAAAATTTTTACATAATTAAACAAAAATTCTCAGGTGTAAAAATCTTCAATGCAAAATGCCCAAGTTGAAATAGAACCAAATGAAAATTGAGAGGAAACATAAATATTTAAATCAGGAAACGGCAAAAAAGAAAATATCTCCTGTATAATTTTTATACATGATTTTATAGATAAAAAAACTCTCATGGCTTTGATTAAATTTTGTTGTGTTAATTTAAAGTATATCAATATTTTGAATGTAAACAAACAACAAATTGTTCTTAATTAATTAAATATTTTATCAGCGGAATAAAAACACCGTCCAAAAATAAGGCATGATTCAAACGTATCGCAGTCGAGTCGTGTTTGTACGATTAGAGAAGCAAAAGACCATGTCGGGACGATAATATTTCAATGTTAATTAATTATAAACAAATAAACTCGTATCAATTACCAAAAAGAGGAGTTTATCAATTTCGTTCATTCAGATACGAGTGGAACGTTTAATTAAATATTTTTATAATAAATATTAGATTGTATTTAAAGGACATGTATAGTTGTAATAAAATTAATAATACATAAAAGCAATTATAGAAAAGCAATAAATAGGATATTGTACAACAGAACCTCCGCAAGTCACTGGACAGCAGTAAATTTACTTTCTTAAATCAGAATCTGTTGTTGCAACAGTTTCGTAAGCCACATTGTGCATCGTTTTAAAAATACGAAATCGTACTCCTTTGTTAACGCTACTTGTTTTAAACCCTGGAAGCAATTAAGTTATTCGTAAACATCTGTTTACTTCCCACGTACGAAGCTTTGTTGGATCTATGCCATTTTTATCCCTTTATTCATGTTATGCCTGATTTTCAAGTATGTTAACATGAACTTTTTTTTTAAACTTTGGTTTACTTTTAGGAAATGCCCTCATGTCGAATTACAACTTAGAGGAAGTAATAAATCGTTTAGAAATATACTTTTTATCTACTCATTTCATTGAACTTACCCATGATGGTTTTTTAAAATATGTACCTGTAAAATAAAAAGTTCATTAGTCTTTAATTTCAGAAACAACTGTAACTTTATTGTGATAAAAATAAAATATACATAGTAAATAGAAAACATGGATCCGTGGGTCAATATTAACAAAATTTGGTGGGGACATTCATTCATATGGTTTTCTTGTACACTTTTTGTTTGTGCTAAATTCTTGATGTTTAAAGAATTACTTTATTCATTTTGTAGGGCCCAGGCCCCACGGAAATTTCTCGAATTGTGTTTTGCTGGGTTCTTTAGCGTTGTTACATTTTATGATGTTTTGAACTCTGTATTCCGGGAAGCTTCGCCAGATGTGGAGTACCGAGAGGACTTGCCAGATGTAGAAAGTGCTGTCCTTTGAGGCACACATGTGTGGCGTTAGAAAGTGCGTGTTCCACGAAGGCCCACCAGATGTGGAAGTGCCTGGACACCCTTTAAATAGCCTTAGCGCCCTGACTCGCTCTCTCAGTCTGTCATCCGTCTCAATCACGGCCCAGTCACTCTCAGTCAACTCTCGTCCGTACTCCTCCATCTGGATCAGCTTCCATTTGTATCACAGTGATCAATAAACCTATCAAACTCAAGTGCATTTCTGTAGTGTACCACCCGTGTTCGTACACCCATCCTTTACTTCAGCAGACAGTATAACTAGGTGTTCAATCCACAAGCGAACGCCAAAATTTGAAATGTTAGTCATATAAGTAATTTCAGGTTTAAGAACAAAGTCTGAAGAAGGTCATGAAGGACGTGTGAGAGATTCAGAAAGACATGGAGTGTCTTTATTTTCATTAATTCATTCATTTGTTGCCATACTTCAGGACCTGATTTTGGTGGGGATAATATTGGAGAAGAAGAAAATCTTGGACGACGTGTGAGAGGTTCAGGAAAACGTCGAGTCTTCAATTTTCATTAGAGATGACTTGGCCAACTAACCACATATCAAGGAAATGATGGGGCCCCATCTGCTGTGTCTGGTAGAGGTGACATGGAAGTTAGGTATCTTAGGATGAAATTAATCAACTCGTTAGATCAACGTCAAGAGGTATCAAAATGAAAGTATGGGTCAATGTGGCGGACTTATTTGATAAGAATGTTCAATCTATTGAATATTTTGTCTGAATTTTTAATAATTTACTATTTTCATAACCCCTAAATTGACAATAAGGTCTGAAAAAGGTCGTGAACGACGTGTGAGAGGTTCAGGAAGTCGAGAGTCGAGAGTCTTCAATTTTCATTAGAGATAACTCGGCCAACTAAGAACACATCCAGAAAATTATGGGGCCCCCCATCTGCTGTGTCTGGTAAAGGTGACATGGAAGTTAGGTATCTTAGGATGAAATTAATCATCCCGTTAGATCAACGTCAAGAAGTATCAAAATGAAAGTATGGGTCAATGTGGAAGACTTATTTAATAAGAATGTTCAATCTATTGGATATTTTGTCTCAATTTTTAATCGTTTAGTACTTTCGTTAACCCGAAATTGACATTCTCCTGTAAATTTGTTGGCATGGTCGGATTTATTTTCGATTGAACAGACCTTGGTACACCTTAAGCGTCTGGTAGAGGTAACAGAGTAGATGATTGTATATCTTATTAGATAAATGTCCAAGTGAGTCAACGAGTGTCTGGACCAGTCTGGGGTTCAAGTACTTAGTTTTAAAAAATGATACTGATCAATATATTCAATATTTTTTAAACCATTCAATGAAATCTGAGCACTGGATCTAGGTGTTCAATTTTCTATGTCACTGAGTTTAATAAATTTGTTCATTGTAGAATAAAATAATGCAGAACATGCATTCTACCATTGCACTTTTAATAGCACGACTGCTTCGAATACGAATTGCAAATTCGTTCATCGCTGTCAATGTTCTCTCTCAGGGTTATTATTTTAAATATAAATCCGATAAAAGTATTTCCACCGTGCGTCTGACATTGAGGCTGTTCACTCGTATTTTTACTCGGGGTACTTTATTACTTATTTACTCGTGTAATTTTTAATAAACAGCCGCGTCACTCGTATTTAAAATATTGTCTCACACTTGTTTATTTTAATTTAACATACGTGTCCGACAATAACATAATTCGATTGTTGTGACTGCCGAAAACGTTCCAGTAATTCAGTAATGGTCGTGTTTTTTAGGACCCCAAGTTGACTTTGTCGTACCTGCACACACACCTTGGCACCGCTAATTTTCTGAGGCAATCATTTAATTCGGACGGGCGTTATAAATAAAATAGCGACTCGAAAAAGAGGTGATCTCATTGAAGCGAGAACGTTGTACACACCGATTCGGAGGAGGTCAGAGCCCAGTGGTCAAAGCTCGTTGTTGTTTTTTTTTAGCGGCGCGTGCAATGACCAACCGAACCGAAAGGACGAATTTCTTCGTGACATCACCACCTACCATTGTCGTTGGGAGTTTGGGCGTTAACCGCTTATAACCGGCGTTCGGGTTCAATCATGGTTTGACATTCGGCCGATTTGCCTACGGCAAGCACTCGGCGGTACGGTACTCGATGATTGACGTAAATTAACACACTAACACAATTGCGAAATGTAGTAATTGTTCATATTTTATACAGGGTATTCACCTATCTTATTCATTAGAAATATGTAAAGAATGGAAAGAGGTATCGACTTGAAATTATAGTTTAACTAGAATTGCTTTTCTAATTTATTTTGAATAAAATTTTATTTCCGGTTTCACCGGAAGTTATTATTTTCAATGGAACACCCTGTATATTTTTAATTAAAATGGCTATATAATACAATGTAAACACTTTACTGTTATTTATATGTAGAATATAAAAATCCAAAAATATACAGAGTGTTCCATTAACAAAATTATTGATTTACCCTGTATAAAATTTGGCAGTGCTAATGGCTTCTTATAGGATGATCCTTGATTAATATGTATACCAAAAATAAATTTTCCAGTATCAAAATTGGTGCTTTTACAGACATTTTAGTTAGACTATGAATCTGTCAAAATTTTTAGGAAAAAATTAATATCTCAGAGACTATTGGGTTTAGGTACAGAATTCGGTACAGACATTTTATTTTCAATTAAATGTAGAATTTAAAAATACAAAAATGTACAGGGTGTTTCTCTGAAAATAACAAATTGGCAAAACTGGTAATAAAATTTTGTTCATAATAAGTTGTTATTTTTGATGGACACCTTGTATAAACATTTTACACTTATTGTCAATTACATGTTGAATATAAAAATTCAAAAATGGCACCTTATAGGATGATCTTTGATTAATGTGTATGCTAAAAATGAACTTTCCAGTATCAAAATTGGTGTATTTATAGACATTTTAGTTAAACTGTCAATCAGACAAAAATTTTATAAAAAAATTAATATCTCAGAAACTATTGGGTTTAGGTACAGAATACGGTACACACATTTAATTTTCAATTACATGTAGAATTTAAAAATACAAAAATATACAGGATGTTTATCTGGAAATAACAAATTGGCATAACTGGTAATGAAATTTTGTTCATAATAAGTTATTTTCGATAGAACACCCTGTATATTTTTAAATAAAATTATTATACAATACAATATAAACATTTTACTGTCAATTACATGTAGAATTTAAAAATCCAAAAATATACAGAGTGTTCGATTAACAAAGTTATTGATATACCCTGTATAAACTTTGAGAGTGCTAATTGCTCCTTATAGGATGATCTTTGATCTACAGGGTGTTTCACTGAAAATAACAAATTGGTAAAACTGGAAACTGGTAATGAAATTTTGTTCATAATAAATTAGAATATCATTTTATAATTGCTATAAAAATTTTAAATCCACATTTTTTTCTTCAATGAACTTCTAATGAATAAATTAGGTAACTCACCCTGTATATGGTGAATCCGAATTTTCAGATTAATAAAAAAATTACTAGTACTAAAATTAGTAGTAACCCTGGAGATAAATGAAAGTTTTAAGGTAACAGAATGATTCTATAAATTACTAATTACATATTTGCATAAAATACCAAAGAGAAATTCAAAAAATGTATTAAAAATGAATGAAAATTCCAGAAAATAAAGATTTGTTCGCCGACCATACAGATGACATTTAAAATTAAGTACCCAATAAAAAACTATCATAAATGAGTAACATTTTCCTGTCGAAACACACGTAGCCCTATCCTGTAACATCTCCAAATTTTTCTACATGTACAAATAAAAATAAAATGTGGTGCGACAATGGCTATTAGCAGTACTGATGTCACCACTATATTTAAAGTGGTCGCTGGTCATTGTACGGTGGATGATGTTACTTACGACCGTGTTTTATACGTGTGTATAAACTACAAACACCATTATTATACACGAATGGAAAATTTCACTTGCATTCGATCCGACAGTGAATTAAATAATAATAGTAGCACGCTTTGCCATTCATGTCACAGTGAATATAAACCAAACAGTAGTTACATGACACACAAGTTGTAAAAAATATTTCGTTTCAAGATTTTATTGAATATATTTTATTAAATAGGAGTTATATTTTAATATTTATATAAAATTTACTTAGAAGGTGTTATACAGAGAAGCCAAAACATTTTTATCACATTTACTAAATGCAAAAATCTAGTGGTAATTAAGATAGAGAAAGGTAATTTACGTTCTTGATTACTTCAAATGTCATCCACAGAAGGCAAAAACATGTTTGCCACATTCACCCGATAAAAAAATCTAATTGTAAGTAAGATATAGTAAATTAATTTAATATTGTTGTTGTTTTAGATATCTCTAAATGAAAAACTGAAAAATCGAATTCCATAAAATGTAGTTTGATATATCTGACACATTCCAAGAAAAGTGACATCTAAAAAATTTCGAAACAGTCTGATAAAATTTTGTTTTTTAATTTCTTTAGATTTTCAAAAAAAGTGTATATTTTACTGACTTATCGTGTACTTGAAATTGACCTCTTAAAAATTTTTAATAGAAAATAAAAATAAATAAAAACATTAAAATTTTACAAGTAAGCTTTAGTGCATTAGGAATCACCCTGTATATATTATATATCAAATATTGAAGAAAATTTCAAATATTCATTCTAAATTGATTTTAAATTGGAATTTAAATAAATTTTATTGACTTCTCATGTACTTTAATTTGGTGTTTAAAGCTTTAGAACATTTCTAACAAAAAATAATGCATAAAATTTGAATTGAATTAGACGATACAATTAATGAACACGATATAGATATATTTGATATACAATAATTTCAATAAAATCACATACATACATATAATTTCAATAAAATCACAAACCTTCATAGAAAATAAATAATAAATTTTAACATCTTATATCTTGATTATTATCAATTTTTTATAATGTGATTAAATCGTAATAGGTTAACAGTAAAAATTTTCAAGTAATCTTTAGTCCATTTTTCCTCAAAATATCAAAAATTGAAGTTTCAGATATTGGTTCTATATTGATTTTAAATTCGATTAAAAAAGTGGATTCTATTGGCTTCTCATGTTATTTTAATTTGATGTTTTAGAACATTTCTAATAGAAAATAATGTATAAAACTATAAAACAGAATTGATAAACACGATATATATATATATATATATATATATATATATTATATTTTTAAAATCTAATGACATTTAAATTCAATAAAATTATAAACCTTCATAGAAAAACTAGAAAATAAATAAAAATTTTAACACTAGATCTTGATTATCACCAATTTTTTATAGAGTGATTAAAATGTAATAGATTAACAGTAAAAATGTTCAGTCTAACTCTGTAGGATACACTCTGTATATATAATATATCAAAAATTAGAGAAAATTTCAAATACTGATTTTAAATTGCATTAAAAATGGATTTTATTGACTTCTCGTCTACTTTAATTTGATGTTTAAAGTTTTAGAACATTTTTGACAGAAAATAATGCATAAAACATAAAAAATTGATGAGAACGGTATAGATATTATGTTTTTAAAATATGATGACATATAAATTCAAAAGAATCAAAAACCTTCATAAAAAACTAAAAATTAAATAAATTTTGACAACTTATATCACAATTATCATTAATTATTTATAGCTTGGTTAAAACATAATAATTTAACAGTAAAAATCTTCAGGTAAGCTTTAGTCCATTGTTTAAAATCCACCCTGTATATATAATATATCAAAAATTAGATAAATTTTTGAATATTGATTCTGTATTAATTTTAAATTGAATTTTAAAAAAATGTGGATTTTATGGACTTGACTATTAATGAATAAAACTGAGAGAACTGTATCTACTATGTGATTAAAATCTGATGACATTTTAATTCATCAGAATCTATAACTGTCATAAGAAGACTAAGAAATAAATGAATTTTGATAAATTACATGTCGATTACTATAATTATTTTATAATACATTTAAAACATAATAGTTCAACAGTATGAATCTTCAGGTAACGTTTAACCCATTGTTTAAGGCCCTTCTTGTATATACCATATATCAAAAATGAAAAAAATTCAGACACTGATTCCATATTGATTTTAAATTGGATTTTTCCAAAAAATAAATTGGAAGAATTTATCTTACGCATATTTCAATTCGTTCTTTTAGAGTTTTAGATAATATCTTAAAGAAAATAATTAATAAAGCTGAGAGGACTGATAAACACAGTTTTCAGTGACTAAAGAATATTTGATTTACTAAATATATCTAATTAATTAAATATGTGACGCACTCAACCAATTAAGAATGTATGAATATGTAGGTACTATATGTGCTTTTGCTTTTAATATATACGTCAGTTGAACAACATGAATTGCTCAAAACGGCCCCCCAGATTTGATTAGCAACGGTACAAATGGGACAAATGTAATCGGGACGGTCGCGAATTTTTTGGCACCCGTTTTCGCGTTCGCCGACTGCTCCACAGATCGTTTTAACTGGGTCAAACGCTAGACAGACATTTTTCCACGAAATCCGCAACGTATTTGTAGAACACACGGTCTACGATTTGCAATTCAATCGGTGACTTGCGT
Organism: Aethina tumida; assembly: GCF_024364675.1. Lineage (NCBI taxonomy): Eukaryota > Metazoa > Arthropoda > Insecta > Coleoptera > Nitidulidae > Aethina > Aethina tumida. The sequence continues at coordinate 10,881,978 of NC_065437.1, read as the reverse complement.
ATTTTGAATGGCATTCGTACAAACGTATCGAACGTGTTTTATTGTACTCGTGCATGCACCCATTGTTTCATTGTCTAGGTGACTTCAATCTGGGCATTTCTCCTTTCGGTTTCGTTAAAATTGATGTAAATAATTACCGACAAAAGGAGTAAATCAAACGGTGACAAAATGTCATAACGAATTCAAGCATCGTCATTAAACGGGGTGAAAGATGTAATTAATCAGTAAATTAACGAAGACACGCCATCTAATTAATTTCCAAGAGATGCCATCATCCAACTATTTCGCAGATATACTAATAGAATATGAGCAGCCTTGCGGTCCTTTTAAATTTCAAGGATACACGTGTTCAACTATTTCGCAGTTTATTAATTAACACTACTTAAATATATATGTTACTCATGGTGTATGTTGCATTCTCTTATCACATTAACAATCCTGTTTGAAGCAAGTAATTACAAGTAAATAGTGGTAGTTATTTACAAAATAAACATATCTAAACATTTAATATTAAACAAATAATTAAGCAATTATATTATTAAAATTTGTTGTATCATCAAAATTAAAAATGAAAGCTAAAACCAGTTCCCCAATACAGATAATTGTCTTTGTGACTTTCATAATCAGTTTTTGATTCTGACACCAGTAAACATGCACAGTATTTTTCGATTTTCGATGAGTTCACGTCTAAAAATACACGACAAGGTTGTGCCACCAATCAAAAAACGCCCGTTATTAAGATAATGATAAGGGTCGATTGGCAGACAGGTTTAATTAATCCTATATGTGACCATTAAAAAAGCATAAATCACTACCGGAATCCCAGATAACGATGGTATCAAGTGTCTTATTAGTGTGGATCGATTGATTTTGTTTAAGTGCGATGCTTGTGTCTATTATTAAGTGGTTTCTGTTAGAGTTTTGGAAAAAAATAATCGTTGTGTTTGTTAGTCCGTTGTTTAATGTTCAGGAAGTTGCCTTGTTATGTTTGCTCAGTCTGTGATTTTTCTATGATCTGAGGAAATCTGATGTCATTAATTTCCTAGAAGCAAAAACCTTCATAGAAAATTTAAAAAATAAATATATTTTGACTCGTGATATTTCGAATGTCATCAATTACTTACTTAATATGTAATATTTTAACAGTACGAATCTCCATGTGATGTTTAGCCTGTTGTTTAAGGCCCATTTTGTATATATTATAAATGGATACAAAAATGTGAAAACTCAACTATTAATTCTATTTTGATTTTAAATGGATTTTTCAAGAAATATGTGGTTTTTACTGACTTTTCGGCCATTTTTATTATATATTTTAGAGTTTTAAACAATTTCTCATAGAAAATAATGGCTACATAAAATCTGATAACATTAAATTCTCCGAAACAAAAATTAAAAAATAAATATATTTTTACTCCTAATATATGAAATTATCATCAATTTTTTATAATGTAGTTAAAATATATAATTTTAAAAATATAAATGGACATCTATTAATTTTTCATTATTTTAATTAGATCTTTCAAAGTTTTAAACAATTTCCAATATAAAATAATGGGTGAAACTATGTCTTTAAAATCTTTAAATCATTAAATTCTCCTTAACAAAAACTTCCATAGAAAAATTAAGAAATAAAAATATTTTGACACCCAATATCTGGAATATAATCGTTTTTTTTTAAATGTAGTTGAAATATAATATTTTAATAGTATAAATGGACATCAAGATGAGAAAACTCAACTATTAATTATATTTTCATTTTCAATAAATTTTTCAGTAAAAATATGGATTTTACTGACTTTTCGTCTATTTTAATTAGATTTTTTTAGAGTTTTAAATAATTTCTAATAGAAAATAATGGATAAATCTAATAGAACAGATTAACACAGTATATATAGTAAGTTTTTAAAATCTGGTAACATTAAATTCTCCATAACAAAAAACTTCCATAGAAAAATTAAGAAATAAAAATATTTTGACACGTAATATCTGGAATATCATCATTTTTTTTATAATGTAGTAAAATATAATATTTTAACTGTATAAATAGACATAAAGATAAGAAAACTTTCAATTATTAATCTAATTTTGATTTTAAATGAATTTTTCAGAAAAAATGTAGATTTTACTAACTTTTCGTCTATTTTAATTAGATTTGTTAGAGTTTTAAACAATTTTTAATAGAAAATAATAGATAAAACTAATAGAACAAATGAATAGAGTATATATACTATATCTTTAAAATATGATAACATTAAATTCTCCGTAACAAAAACTTCCATAGAAAAATTAAGAAATAAAAATATTTTGATACCTAATATCTTGAATATCATAAATTTTTTTATAATGTACTTAAAATGCAATATTTTACCAGTATAAATTGACATAAAGATAAGAAAACTTTCAACTATTAATCCTATTTTGATTTTTAATGGATTTTTCAGGAAAAATATGAATTTTACTGATTCTTCGCCTATTTTAAATAGATCTTTTAGAGTTTTAAACAATTTTTAATAAAAAATAATGGATAAAACTAATAGAACAGATGAATAGAGTATATATACTAAGTATTAAATTCTCCACAACAAAAACATCCATACAAAAATTAAGAAATAAAAATATTTTAACATCTAATATCTTGAATATCATCAATTTTTTTCTAATGTAGTTAACATATAATATTTTAGCAGTATAAATGGACATAAAAATGAGAAAACTTTCAACTATTAATCCTATTTTGATTTTTAATGGATTTTTCAGAAAAAATATGAATTTTACTGACTTTCTTCAGGTGATGTGTAGGTGATTGTTTAAGACCCACCTTGTGTATATTACATATGTACAACGAAATAAGCTTTTGTGCCATTTTCTTTTTAATAATACTGGTTTATTGTTTTCGAAAAATGAATGTGTGAATTCTTTATTTTCATTTTTCGAGTTGAGTTGAGTTGAGTTGACAATATTGCGAATAACAAGTCCACTTTGAAATGTTTATATGACAGATGACACATGAAGAAATATATTATTGGGAATGAAAATCAAGTGACAAATTATGAGGTTCTGAATATGCAGTGCTACACCAAAATTCATTTTTTTGGCGACTTTATAGATACTTTATTTAAAATATAATTAAATTGAACCAAAATAAAGAATTTGTTGTTTTATTTATTGATATACATCATTTTTGTGCGTTTGAATAGAAACAATTACGAAATAAATCGTTTGTTGCTGCGAAACATCTAATTTGTAATATAATATCGCTGAAATATTAGCCTAAATATTTTGTTACGCTTATCATTTCCACTACAACAGCACTAGTTTATCGTCTTCCGCTTGTCTGAACACCGGAGACCGTGTTACACCTACTCAACCGAGATAATGTTAACGAAGATAGGAAAGCACTGGATGATACATTAATATAACATTTAATAAATTCATTAAAAAAAGTGTGGTGCGATGTTTGAACACTTCCTGATAACCATAATGCGTCAAACAAAAAACGAAGCGTGCTAAAGAACGAATCATTTTTGTTTCGCCCACGCAATCAAACAATGTTGCAAAATTGTTACCTCAACATTATCGGCGAATTTCACTTCAAATGACATCATCACTATTTTGTCGAGTTGCATTCGTCGAAAACACTAAAATATCAATGTCTGTTTTTAATTCTCGTTAAGCCGGCATTTAAATTTCTCGTTGCAAATTTGAATTTACAAACAAACCGGCGGGCATTTTCCGTTGTGAAACCGATATTTGAATACGTTTTATCGTTCGGTCGGCTGTTGCAAAATTATTACCTCAGCGACACCGGACCACCGATGAATTTCACTTTCAATGACATCATCTCTATTTTCTCGCCTCGAAGAACATGTTCGGGTTAACTCTGTTAGTCATTGGCAAAGGGCAACTGTACCCATCCAGAAATGTTTTGAGTTTCATTGATTTTTTGGTTTGAGGAAATAAATATAAAAAGTGGTAAATGATAATTCAGACAAAAATATTAAATATGTTAGCTTACGTTATCATCTTCACCGATGGACCGATGCGACGGGCTCACATCTATTTAGACTATTTTGTTTTGTAAACAAATCTGAAGGATTTGTTTATATTTGATAATCGGGGCAGTTTTTAAGAAAGAACCGGGCAGTCAAGCTTTAGATGTCGAGGGTTAAAGTACGTTTGTTGTAATAAAGCGTATTATTGTGAATTTAGTGTTTTAATCAAACTAAAAAGACAGATTAACAGTCGCTAATCTATCAAATATATAGAGATCAGCTTTTTACTCTAATAACTACATAGACCTCCACGATGATCTAGAAACTCATTGAGTTGCCTTGGCATTGACATAATGGGTTTGGCAGTTTCATGCTCATTCTATTTGACGTTGAAGGTCCCCCAAAGTCTGTGAAGGAAGAGCTAAATATTCAGTTCTTCTGCCTATGACATCCCACTCTTCTTCAATGAAGGAAAAATGTCTGACCATAGCAAGACATGTTTTAAGACATATGTAGATATTAATGAATTATGTGATATTTTTCACAAAAAAGGATATTATGCAGTGGATGCACATGTTCCTAAATGTAAATTTAAATCTGACATATCTGACTATCTATTTTGGTATACTCACCGTGACCAGACAGAAATGAACCAAAGATTACTGATGACAACTACATATGTTACAGTACCGTGCTGTTTAGTCTAACTGAAAAACTGTTGTTCTGTTATGCTGGAACCATTAAAGGTCATCTTTAACTTTATTTAAGTATGGTTACTTTCCTAAACTGTGGACAATTGTTTGAATCTGTCCTATTTTAAAATGAAGTACTTCACATAATGTCCAATGCTGCCTAATTTCTATCCTATTCTATCTTATCATCAAGTGAAATTATATCTATCTCTTAACCAGAACGAATTCATTCAACAATCAAGCTACCAATTTTGAAACTCCTAAATTTTATACAGGGTGTTCGTTATTTACGTTTAATTCTGTGCATCTTAAAATATCAATAACTTTGTTATTTTCAATGAAACACCCTGTACATTTTTCGATTTTTAAATTCTACATGAAATTGGAAATAAAATGGGTTTATATTTCTTATACCTAAACCCAATAATTTATGGGTTATTAATTTTTTTCAAAAATTTTGACAGATCAACAGTCTGGCAAAAATGTGAAGATGTGGAGACTATGAATTTTGATACTGAAAAGTTCATTTTCTTACTACCTCGGTCGAAAGTACGTATTTTGCTCCCCGGTTCCACGACAGAAAATAGTATTTTACACTACAAGGGAAGAAAGTTTGAGATTCCTGTCCTGCGCGCCATATTATATAGATGGCGCGCAGGGCAGGGCTCTCAAACTTTCTTCCTGTGTAGTGTATACTATTTTTCTTACTATCTCGGTCGAAAATACGTATTTTGCTCCCCGGTTCCACGGCAGAAAATAGTACTTTGCCAGATGGCACGCAGGGCAGGAATCTCAAACTTTCTTCCCTTGTAGTGTAAAATACTATTTCTTACTACCTCGGCTACGCCTCGGGCAATATGGCGCGCAGGGCAGGAATCTCAAACTTTTTTCCCGTGTAGTGAATACTATTTTTCTTACTACCTCGGTCGAAAGTACGTATTTTGCTCCCCGGTTCCACGACAGAAAATAGTATTTTTCTGTCGTGGAACACTATTAATACTTCAAAATTTTATATAGGGTGTTTGTTCTTTACGTTTTAATTTTATGCTTCTTAAACTTTATTATTATCAATGGAACACCATGTATATTTTTGTGTAATTAAATTGAATATTAAAAAAATGTCTATTGATATAAGCATTTATGTATTCTCTATTCATAAAATTAGCATGAACAAAGATTTTTAAATATTTTTATTGAGTCAAAAAAGTAATATTGTAAATAAAGCAGTTTACGTAAATATAAATAAAACAACACAAATATTTTCTAAAAACTGGTATATTACAATGAACCAGTGAATAAAATAATTTTATTACAATGTTTATTTTTAATTCCCAATTTGCGAGATTGTTATGAACATAATTCTCAAATTCAGTCAAAACTAAAGCACATGTATTAACTAAAACATCGTAAATATTGTCTAAAAAGTAGACAATTAAAATAAAGCAGCGAGTGCAATTTTATGCCAACGTCGCGGACCCATAACAAGTTGCTGAGGTGTATAAAAATGCGCCAGTGTCGCATTCTCAATGTGTCAGTCCGGGAGATTATGAATGAAATTCATACCGAACTTGTTTACTATATGTGTTTGTTGCGGTTTTGTTTCAATGTGCGTTCCGTGTATCGATCCCGTTACCGAATTTGCACGGGTAATCATAATATTGTAACACTGATGACAAGCTTTATGTGTGCTCTCCATTCATGGCTGTTGAAAGGGGAATTTTACGAACAGACGTTGAATAATGTGCGTTCAATTTGTATTAATTTAAACACAATAAGGAAGACGTACAATAAAACGTTGAAAACGAATCCGAAATAAAAAATTTAATACCATGTAGGAGGATACAAGTGTTATACGATATTATCGTGGTAGCGACCTTAATAATGGGTATACGAGAATCGTGATAAGGTGTGGGAAGATTGTTTTCTTCCGGTACACACACCGATAAATCCTATACCGTTTCAGTGCAATTATCTAATACACCAACGCACATTTGCAAATTATTTTCTTTCTTGGCGAAAAATATTAATTTAATAATACACATACGCCGTGCCTCAAAATTAAGGCAAACAATATTTTGCCCTTAAATATAAGGGATCATTGAAGAAAAAGTTCATATGAACATAAAAAAACAAGCCATATAGGTACTGTAAACGTTTTAAATTTTGAAATACATGGTGATAAAATTTAAAAAAAAATATTTTAAATATATATTATGTTAAATATTTTAACTTACTTTTGAAGCAATCTGTGTTAACGTAGTTTATTTTTTCAACCAAGCAACTCATTTAAAAAAATGGTTTAGAATTTTTTTTAAAGGAGAAAGAAATATTTGGGAAACTTTATTTTAAAAAAAAAAGAAATTATAGAGCGTTTTCAAGATGAATCATTCAAATTAGAGAGAAATAAATATTTGTCGTATTCGACATACCCAAATTACCCTGGAAACTGTAAACTAGAATTATATATTCAAATTTTAGTTGTGAAAATAGAGATAAAATACTTTCTTTTTTATAAACGATTTAAAAATTTAATATTCAATATTAATATTAATAACTTACGTAGTTAAGAATATAAAATATAAAACAAATATTTTTTTTGTAATAATTTTAATTTATTATTCTTATTTTATTATTACTTTTTTTAATTTTTTCTGTTTAATTTTTTTAACAAATTTAATTGTTTTTTAATTTATTGATAATTTTTATATTTTAATGTTTAATTTTTTGTTTTCCGTAAATACAAATTCAAATATTTTATTTTTTTAGTTTAATATGTTATTTTACTTTTTAAACTTGATTATTTAAATTTCAGAAAACTGAACTTTCAATATTATTTTTTTTTTATTATTATTATTATTTTATTTTAATTATCATTATTAGTTTTTTTTGTTCAATTTTTTAATTTATATAATATAAAATCCATTAATTTATAATAAAAGAATTTTTTATTATTTTTATTTTTTTTAATTATATAAATTTATATGGATTTTAATTGTTTTTTAATTTAATTTATGAACTAAAACAAGATTTTTATATTTAATTTTTTAAACATAAATTTAAGAATTTTATTTTTTTTTTTAATTTAACAGATTATAATAAATATTATAAGTTTAATATTATATAATGATTTTTTTTAATTTTTTTAATTTAATTGGTTATTTTAATTTTTATTATTATAATTTGTTACCATAAATTTTTCATGATTAATATTTTAAATTTTATAAATTTAAATTAACAATTGTTTTCTAATTTGATTTATAATTTTTATTTTTTTTTTATATTTAATTTTTATAAACACAAATTTAGTTTATTCAGCTTATAAAATAAAAATAACAAATTAAATTTAAAAACAAAATTAAAATTCTTAAATTTGTGTTAATAAATATTAAAAAAATAAATATAAAAAAATTAATTAAATTAGAAATCAATTAAAATTGTTAAGCTAAATTTATAGAATTTTAAACATAAGCATGTTAATAATAACAAATTAAAACAAAAAAAAAAATAAAATTAAAATTGTATAAAATTTATATTTTTATTAAAAAATAAAAATAACCAATTAAATTTAAGCTAAACTTAATTATTTAAATTATAGAATTATATCTTTTTTTAAATTTAATAGGTTATTTTAAATTTTCAAGGGTAATACTTTGAATTTTAAAAATATTAAATTAAGATTTGTTGAATTTAATTTTTATTTAAAATAATATATTTTTTTATTGTGTCATTTTTAATTTTTTAAATGAACAAAATATTAAAAACAAACTTTTTATGAATAAAAGATTTATTGCAATTTGTCAATAATCAACAACAACAATAATAATAATTAATAATTCTAATAAATATTAGAATAATATATTATTTTTATTGGTTTCCTAATAACAACCAGTTTAGAATCCAGTCAAAATAAGTTGAATAAATATAATTTTTCCCTGTCTATAATCCGTCTTGATTAAAAAATTAAAACGTCGTTTAAAGTTTGTTATAACAACAATACAATAATAGAAATTAATTATTCGATTATTTTTAACAATTACTATTTTCGTACATCTAATTGGCATTCAATAACAAATTGGAACAAAATGGTACATTTTTATTTATTTATTTTTATTATGATGAATACATAATTTCCTATTTATGTGTTCTAAAGACAACAAATGTCAACAAATTTATTTTTATTTAATTGGTTATTTTAATTGTTTTATTTTAATTTGATATAATTTTTCATGCAATTTAAATGAACAATTTTAATTGTATTTTAATTTAACTTTTTATGTTTAATTTCTTCAACATAAATTTAATAATTTTATATTTTTTTTAATTTATGAGATTGTTATTTCACAAATATATATTAACAATTTTGTTATTATTTTTATTTAATTGGATTCATGCTTAATATTTTAAATTTTATAAATTTAAATTAACAATTTTGATTGTTTTGTAATTTAATTTATAATTTTTATTTTTTTATATTTATTTAATTATATAATTATATTAATTATTTAATTTTTATAAACACAAATTTAAGAATTTCAATTTTGTTTTTAAATTTAATTGGTTATTTTTATTTCGTAAGCTTAATTATTTAATGTATTTAAATTAATAATATAAATATTATATAATTAAAATTTTAATTTTATTTTCTATTATTTTAATTTGTTATTATTAATTTTCTATTTATATTTAACTTCAGTATACCTAATCAAAATATTCGATTTATTATTATTAAATAAAGTTTTAAGTTTTTAAACGAGTATTTGTAGAATAATTTTTAGTCGACCTGAAATATGACGATAACTATCAGCAATATTGTTATAGTCTTGAACATCTACTGGTTACAGGTGAAACTCTAGATTCACCCAACAATTATTCGCCTTCATTTCACAATCTAATAACGTAACACAATTATAATGTAAAACAATTCACTTCCACAATGCACTGAAACTATACACTTTAGATCGCCTTCGCCATTTTTTAAACCGCAGAATGAAACCATTAATTAAATAATTTTTATGTTTACAAGCAATAAAACATATTAAAGTAATTACTATTGATAATTTTGCATGATAATTTGCGCCCATAAATCGAGGTTATTTCAAATAAGGAAATTTTCATTAATGAGTTTACATCCAGTCATAACTGTTTGCTTGCACAATAGAAAGTTATTTAAAATCAATTAAACAATTAACCACAAGAGAAACTGGCGTAAATGTGAGCGAATGCAAATTTATTTTGTTCGTGCGGCATGATTTGCTGTTTTATAGATGGTATAATTCATCGCACATGATTTATGCACACATGATTGTTGCCATTAATTTTAACGAAACTTTGTCTCGCTCACAATGGCAATTAACACTGGTATTGTACGTTTTATATTAATTACTCAATTTGCGGTGCTCGTGCGATAATTGATGGTAAATAAATTTATTTTCCTGGGAACTAGTTGTAACAGTTTTTGCTTAAAGGGGCGTTCATTAATTACGTAAAGATTCCGAGATATTGGGAGGTTAAAGAGTTTTGGTGCAATTAATCTTTTTAGAGATAAAATCTTACTTAAGTATAGAGAAATCTTGTCTTGCTCTTACGTTTGCGGAGAAAGTCAAAAATGGCCAAAATCGTCAATCATTAGAAAGATGTTATATATGTACAATTGTCGTTCAGACTGATACAATTTAATTCATAAAAGACTACTCACGGTTGATCACTCAGTGACAATGGTTAGCTTCTGGCGTACCTGTAAGAAAATAAAACGTCACCACTATACTTCCCACAAAATTAAACGTTTACTTTCTGTAATGAATAACAACTGATATGCACAGAAAGAAATTTAACCTTGGTGCATAATTTAACAGTTTTATCTATGGACATATGACTTAGTTTTTATTGTCAAAGTGTTATAAATTGAAAATGTCTAAAATTCCTAAGTGATACCAAAATTAAAGATCCAATGAATATTTAATTAAGTGATGATTATGTAAGTCGAATTTTGCGAAATGTCTAGACTACTCAAAAAGTTCGTCGACCTCACACAACTGTAAAAAGAAAACTTCTTCTCTAGTACTAATATAGTACCAATGGTAATGTCATCTGGTTTATAATATTTATTTTTTATATTATCAATTATTTGAATTTTAATGTTATTATTGATTATATCAGTTGGTAATAAAATTAGAGTATAAATTAGATAGTTTGAGCAGATATTATTCTGGTTCGAAAAGAGTTATTCCGATTACTGGAGTTACTTCGTTGGAATCAACATGTTTCCAAGTAGATATTATATTTTTGTTGGGCATATAAAACTATAAAGTATGTTGGTTAAATAAATTGTATGCAGGTAATTAATGTGTTATCTTTGAATTAGTGATCCTTGTAATTTATTCTGATGCTCAATTGAGATATAAATTGCATACAATTTAATTTGTAATCAAGTATAACTTCAACTTAATTAAAAATAAACTGTACATTTACATTGCTCCAGTGACAGAAGATTCTTTTAAATTTTTGATATTACAGTACAATACTTGAATTAGTTCAGTTGTTTCTCAGTTAAATCAATGACGAATTCTTTTTCCTAAAGACCATTTTATTTATCAAGGATTTCATGATTTATTCAAATCCTCTTTACTCAGATTAAATTTTACTGAAGATGTAAGAATGAAAAATCTTTTCCATATGAATCTTTTAGTTTCATATTCTCAGGACACAAAAATGTCCAACATTTTTTCACAGATTTCTTTCTGTATTGTATATTAAACAGCTAAATTAAAATTAAAAATCTCACGAAAATAAAATGAACATATATTTTCATAAAATAAATTAAAAATAAACTGTACATTTATATTACTCTAGTGACTCCGAATATTCTTCTACATTTTTAATATTACTGTATATTACTTCATGAAATAGTTCAGTTGTTTCTCAGTTAAATGAATGACGAACTCTTCTTCCCAAAGACCATTTTCTTGATCAACGATGCAACATTTTTTACAGAATCCTTTCGGTATTGTTTATTAAACAGCTAAATTAAAATTTAAAAATTCACGAAAATAAAATGAATATGTATTTTCATAAAATAAATTAAAAATAAACTGTACATTTTATTACTCTAGTGACTCCGAATATTTTTCTACATTTTTAATATTACTGTATATTACTTCATGAATTAGTTCAGTTGTTTCTCAGTTAAATCAATGACGAACTCTTCTTTCCAAAGACCATTTTCTTGATCAAGGATTTCATGATTTTTTCAAATCCTTTTTACTCAGTTTAAATTTTTCTGAAGATGTAAGAGTGAAAAATCTTTTCCATATGAATCTTTTAGTTTCATATTCTCAGGACACAAAGATGTCGAACCTTTTTTACAGATTCCTTTCTATATTGTTTATTAAACAGCTACATTAAAATTAAAAAAACTCACGAAAATAAAATGAATATGTATTTTCATAAAATAAATTAGAAATAAAGTGTACATTTATATTACTCAAGTGACTCCGAAATTTTTTCTACATTTTTAATACTACTCTATCTTGGATTAGTTTAGTTATTTCTCATTTACATCAATGATGAACTCTTCTTCGAAAGTAGTTAAGTACCATTCAGCTCATTTGATGATGATTTTAAAGATTTGATGATATTTTCGAATCTTTTCAACTAAGCTAAATTTTTTTGAAACTGTAAGAGAGGAATATCTTTTTCATATGAATCACTTAGTTTCGTAATTTCAGACCACAAAAATGTATAATTTTTTCTAATATTTTTTACCAATGGATTTTTGTTGGACACATAAAATTATAAATCATCTTTGTTGAGAATAAGCTGGCAGTACATTAAATTATTCTCTAGGTAATGAAAGTATTTATATTACAAGAATATATATTGGACCTACCCCAACAAACTTTTTATTGCTATTTTAAAATCAATAAAATAAACAATAAAACAAATAAAAAATACAATCAAACACGTACAATTTTTTTTTTAAATCGGCAGTCTAGACAAATACAAGTTCATCGACCCATATGCACCATATGGACCGTAAAACTAAAAATGGGAACATTCCCATTTCACTATCAACTTAAATATTTGCATAAATATGCATCACTTTCTTAAAGCTTAGATAAATTCATTTATTGACACAACCTAAAATAGTTAAAATCGGTTAATAGCTCATCATTACTGTTTTATACGTGGGCAAAGTTAATATGCGTCCAATGGATCGAGCATATGTTTTATTACGCGCACATTTGAATTATTTAACTCCCCGTCTTACGTGCAGAGACTCGTACAAGTGCATATTAGGAAATGATGACGACCGTCACTCAAATGATTCATGAGTTGCTTTTTTCTTGGCCGTTTCAAGTCCAAAAAGTAACTGGTACATACAATGTTGTTTTATAATAACAAATTTATTTGCTTATTCCGATTAGAAGCTGGCTAATTAGTTGTTTGAAGAGTTAATATTTTATTTCGACGGTTTGTTGCCCTTATTTCACCTACCGTTATCAGAAACTACACGAGTGTATTTTATTATGTTTGCTAGCTCCGTATTCTTCCACGGCTTATGACTTTAAATGGGCAACAGGGTGAGGAACATTAATTTGTTGTCCCCTCGGTACATTTATGTTAAATGTAAAGGGCAATGCGTGTGCGATAATAGTCCCATTCCACCTTCGAGTACACATACGTAAACCGTCACACACACAGGCGACCAGTTGTGTATAAATAAAGATGATGTCATCGATATAAACGTACTACGTTTAACCTAGCGAGGAGCCTGGTACACTGCACTGTTTATCGAAGGTAGGCGCATTGAACGCTGGCTCAGTATACGGCCGACCGAGGTGTACACGTTGAAAATCATTTTCAACAGAGGAAAGTTTGGTTTACTCAGTCGGAGATAAACACAGCAATGTTTACAAAATTTATTTAAAATTTCAATTCTAAAAAATAGGATCTCAGTCAAAGATATACTCTTTTTTTATGCTGTTCATTGTTTAATGGATTTTTTCAAATGGATATTTATATTAATTAATTATAACTCTGTCAAATCTGTTCACCAAATATCAGTCTTTTTTTTAAGTTGTTCATTTTTAAATGGATTTTACAAATGAATATTATATTAATCAAGTATAACTCTGTCAAACCTGTTCACCAAATATCAGTATTTTTTTAAATTGTTCATTTAGGATATTTATCAAAAATCGTTATTAAACCATTAAAAAAATATAATTTTTATAAAAACACATGTTTTTTTTTCTTAAATAATTATAACTTATAACAAAAATTTACCAATTCTCACTCTTTCTTGTCCATTTTTTTTAAGTAATTCGTTAAAGACATTTATCAAAAAAATGTATTAAACCGTTAAAAAATATAAATTTTTTAAAAACAAATATTTATTTCTTAAAAAAGTGTGTCAACTTTTCTTTTTAAGTTATTTATTTATTAATGGACCTAACAAATGGTTATTTGTAAGAAATATTTATCAAACCGTTAAAAATATGATTTTTTTTCAAAAATACATATTATTTCTACAAATAATTGTAACTCCGTCAAAAATTCACCAAATATCAGCCTTTTTTTAAGTTGTTCATTTAGGATATTTTTTTACTAAACCATTAAAAAATATGTATATTATTAAAAAACACATGTTTATTTCTTAAATAATTATAACTCGATCAAAAATTCACCAATTACACTCTTTCCTTTTAAGTTGTTGTGGATTTTACAAAACCGTTAAAAAATATGATATTTTAAAAGATACATGTTTATTTCTTCAAATAATTATAACTCTCTCAAAAATTCACAAAATATCAGTATTTTTTTAAGTTGTTCATTTTTTAATAAGATTATTAAAGATTTACAAAATGATATTTATCACAATTTTTTACAAAACCATTAACAAATATATATATTTTTAAAAAACATATGTTTAATTATTAAATAATTATAACTTGAACAAAAATTCACCAATTATTATTATTATTTAAGCTGTTCATTTTTAATGGATTTTACAAACGGATATTTGTAGATATTTTTCACCAAACCGTTAAAAAATATGATTTTTTAAAAAATTTATGTTTATATCTTCAAATAATTATAACTCTATCAAAAATTCACCAAATATCACTCTTACTTTTTAAGTTGTTCATTTTTTAATGAACTTTGCAAAAGGATAATATTTATCAAATATTTTTTCTAAACCGTTAAAATACACAAATTTTTTAAAAACACATGTTTATTTCTTAAATAATTATCAATTATAACTCGACCAAAAATTCACCAATTATCATTGTTTTTTAAAACCGTTCATTTTTAACGGATTTTACGAATGGATATTTGTAAAAAAATTACCACACCGTTGAAAAATATGATTTTTTCAAAAATACTGTTTATTTCTCCAAATAAATATAGCTCTGTCAAAAATTCACCAAAAAACAGTCTTCATTTTTTAATGAACTTTTTCAAAGAATATTAATTAAAAATTTTTTATTAAATCGTTAAAAAATATGAATATTTTAAAAACACATGTTTATTTTATAAATAATTATAACTCGAAGAAAAATTCACCAATTATCACACTTTCTTTTTAAGTTGTTCTTTTTTTAATGAACTTACAAATGGATATTTGTAGAAATCTTTTACCAAACCGTTAAAAAATATGAGTTTTTCAAAAGTCCATGTTTATTTCTTCTCGATAATTATAACTCTGTCAAAAATTCACCAAATATCACTCTTACTTTTTAAGAAAAGTTTTTTAACACTTAAAAATTCACCAATTATCTCCCTCTTCTTTTTAAGTTGTTCATTACAAACGAATTTTTGTAAAAAATTTGTACTAAACCGTTAAAAATTTTTCAAAAACACATGTTTGTTTGTTGAAATAATTACACCTTCGTCAAAAATTCACAATTATCACTCCTTCTTTTTAAGTAACTTTAATAATGGATATTTCTAAACACGTTTATTTATTCATAATTACAATGGTTATAACACCAAATATCACCTTTTAGGAGTTGTTTATTTGTGGAAGAATTTCACAAAAATATTTTTTCTTTAAATTGTGTTCTACAATATTTCTAAGTTGTTGAATTTTCACCATTTTTAATTTTTGTTACAAACTATACTTTATCATATTTATCATAGCACAAGTGTTTCATCAATTTTTATAATTACTGCTAATACTCTTTAATTTTATTTTGTAACAAAGGAAAATATAAACTTTTTACACACTTGAGGGTAATTTTTATAAATCATAACAATATTTATTATATTGTTTGTGCCTTTGGGTATATCCGTAGAACATTTTATTAATGCACAACGATTAATTACGCCTGTTACGTAATCCGCGTATTGAATAATTGTTGTACAAATTAATTAATATGCTAATTACTGTAATTTTATATTCTAGCAACAATATGCAGACATAAATAAATTATATTGCAAAAGTGAAATGGATTATGGTAGCAATAAATATCTCCTGTTAACAAGATATTTCGTACGGATGTCTGTTATTCGCTAAATAGTGATAGTAACAAACAATCCACTGCAACAACATTCAACCAATATCCTTGTGCATTAGCTAAACACACATGTATTATTAAAAGGTCGCAATTCAAACTGTTATTACATATAATTTACAATGTCCTTCCGGTCTTTGCAAAACAACAACCTAACAATCGAGTTTTCTTTAAACCACATATTATGTTATGCAAATAAAAATATCTCGAATATTTTCACAATTAATTCACATCTAAAAGTGTTGGTGATCGACGTTCGACAATTAAAATAGTTCGAAGCCCGTGTGGAACGTGACCCGTCTGCCAATATGGTACCGATTTCGCATCGATAATAAATCAATCGGTTTGTTAATGCATCGATATCAGGTGTGACCACACCGACACGTTCGCATAAATGTCAAGCCGTAAATTATTGTTAACGACTCACAAAAATTCTCCTGATGAATTTTTAATAATCGTTAAACACGAGGAAAGTTTAAAATTTTTCTTAAGATGTAGAAAATAAATGGAGTTGAGGTTTTTAATTTGAATATGAAGTAGTAGTAAAATTTTGTACGAAGGAATAATATTTAAATGTGCTTAAAACAAACAATTCAAACCACTTGAATTAATCCTAATACTTTTTAAAATAAAACTTTACTCTAATAATAAAAATATGTATTTCTTATATTCATCTAGTTATTCATTAGAAGTTTGTGGAGAACGAAATAAGGTATTAATCTGAAATGTTTGTATTAATTATAAATTGATTTGAATTACTTTTCTAATTTATTTTTAACAAAGTTTCATTTCCTGTTTTGCTAAAAGTAATGTTATTTTAAATGCAACACTCTGTATATTTTTAGATTTTTAAATTCTACATGTAATTGAAAAAATAATGGCTGCAACAATACTTGAACTTAATAGTTATTAATTTATTTTTAAAAATTTTGACATATTGATGGTCTAGCCAAAATATCTGTAAAGCTACCAAGCCACCAATTTTGATGCTGAAAAGTTCATTTTTGGTATAGACGTTAACCAAGGACCATCCTACAAGAAGCAATTATTAGTTCTCTCAAATTTTGTACAGGGTGATCATTATTTAAGTTTAAATTTGTACACCATAAAAAATTAATAAATTTGTTCTTTTCAATGGAACACTCTGTATATTTTTGGATTTTTAAAATCTACATGTAATTGCAAATCAAATGGCAATACCATGTATTATATTTAAACCCAATAATTTTTGAGTTATTAAATTATTTACAAAAATTTTGATGCTGGAATGATCATTTTTGGTATACACATTAACTAAGGACCATCCTACAAAAGCAATTATTAGTACTCTCAAATTTTGTACAGGGTGATCATTATTTATGTTTAATTTTGTAAACCATAAAATATTAATAACTTTATTCTTTTCAATGGAACAGTCTGTATATTTTTGGATTTTTAAATTCTACATGTAATTGCAAATAAAATAGTAATACCATGTATGATACCTACACCCAATAGTTTTTGAATTATTAATTTTTATCCAAAATTTTGATAGATTGATGGTCTAGCCAAAATGTCTGCAACACTAAAAAGTTCATTTGTGGCATACACGTTAAGCACGGGTCATACTAAATGGTGCCGTTAATACTTCTAAATTTTATACAGGGTGTTCTTTATTTATGTTTAATTTTGTATCTTAAAACCAATAACTTCTTTATTTTTACTGAAACACCAAGTTTATATATAAATTGAATATTAACAAAGATAAAATATGTTGTATATTTTTACTAAATAAAATTTATTTTTTTATTTTATCTGCTGATCTTAATTTTAATAAAAAAATTCTGGAAGATACAACATCAAAAAATCAATGACAACCCAATTTTTACAAACTTTTTTCAATACCGTAACTTTTGAACATAAGTTTATCATCAAAATATTAAATATGTAAATAAAAGGATTAATTAAACTCTTTGTTGCGTTTTATAATTGTTTATATTGTGCTGTTAATTGCAACTAAACATTCCTCCTTCAGCTTAAGCCCTATTACAAATTATTTAAATTTCAGTATCATATCGTGTATGTTTAAAGAAAGCTAAACAAACACGCATAAATCATAAAGTAACGGATTATTAGCCAAGTGGAAGTACATTTTGACAAGTGCCGCGGTCCGATTTAAAAATAAACACCGACTATTTTAATTTCGCCGCCCCGCTACCCACGTACTTATTTTTTTTTTCTTTTATTACCGAAATAATCGTGGACATCAACACTTAAATTTTAAATTCGTCTCTTGCGAGTGCGTTGATAATTTCTTGTTGTGTTAATACCGAATTTAATTTGTTGGCAATAAAACGTGGCCGGTCGGTGATTTGTGTGACTTCCAAAATAACAATATTAATTAAAAGTCTCAATGCCAGTTGTTCACGTGTTTCTACACTGAAATTAGACCAAACTTGTGGAATGGGCTTATTTACAAAACGTTACACCTACACGCCACCCTGATCTCTATAAGCTTGTTCATTGCATTAATCATTGTTAGCTTAAAGACGACGTCTGATTAACGGTCACATAATGTCACAATCCTTAGTTTCCGTTAAATCGATAATAATAAAATTATACATAATATTGATAGAAATATCGACAGTATTGGAAACATTATTTTATTATTGTTGTAATTATTATTGTTATGTACAAGGTGTATCAAATTGAACCATCGATAATATAAGTAGTACTACGATAATATCAGGTCACTACACTTGATGTGACATAAATAATAATAAAAAATAAAATTAATAATGTAAGATACTAACGTCATTCGAGAAAAATAACGAATATATATGACCAATTATTCTCAAGTGATTCAAAACTATCGATACTCTTCAATATTATTGAACTATCCATAACATTAATAGTACTATCGATAGTATCAGGTCACTAAACCTGATGTGACATTAATAATATTAAAAAAAAATGAAGAATAAAATTAATTATGTAAGATACCAACGTCATTCGAGAAAAATAACAAATATATACGACCAATTATTCTCAAGTGATTCAAAACTATCGATACTCTTCAATATTATTGAACTATCCATAACATTAATAGTACTATCGATAGTATCAGGTCACTAAACCTGATGTGACATTAATAATATTAAAAAAAATGAAGAATAAAATTAATTATGTAAGATACCAACGTCATTCGAGAAAAATAACAAATATATACGACCAATTATTCTAAAGTGATTCAAAACTATCGATACTCTTCAATATTATTGAATTACCAATAACATTAATAGTACGATACATACGTACATTAATAGATCGATAGTATCTGATCACTTCACCTGATGTAACATTAATAATATTAAAAAAATGAAGAAAAAAATTGATAATGTAAGATACTAACGTCATTCGAGAAAAATAACAAATATATATGACCAATTATTCTCAAGTGATTCAAAACTATCGTTACTCTTCAATATTATTGAACTATCGATAACATTAATAGTACTATCGATAGCATCAGATCACTACATCTGATGTGACATTAATAATATTAAAAAAATGAAGAATAAAATTAATAATGTAAGATACTAACATCATTCGAGAAAAATAACAAATATATATGTCCAATTCTTCTCAAGTGATTCAAAACTGTCGATAGTCTTCAATATTATTGAACTATCGATAACATCAATGGTACTATCGATAGTATCAAGTCACTACAAAAATAACAATTTTATATGGAGTCATTATTTATAAGTCATTCAGAATTATCGATTGTCTTCAATGTTATTGAACTATCGATAACATCAATAGTACTACTGATAGTATCAGGTCATAACACATGATGTGGCATTAATAATAATTGCTATAAAAATGATATAAAATGTAAAAGATTAATCAATTCTTTCTTTTGGTACTATGAAAATTATTATCACAAAATATGTCAATTTTATAATCACTAACACCTGCTAGAAAAAATATATAAAATAGAGATGATATATTTAAACATCTCTTTCTTTTGATACTTAGTGTTCAAATCAGCTAAACTCTTTTTTTTAAGATCTTTGAAAATAACTATAAAAATTATCTTAACAAAATTTGTCAATTTTATAGTCACTAACGGTTGTTATAAAGAAGGCTTAAAGTAGAGAAAAAGATTAAAAAAATCTTTCTTTTGACACGTTGAAGTTTATCGACTTCAGTTCAGCCAAATTTAACTTTCAAAGGAATTCTGAATGAATGAAAATGACATACTATTATATTAAAATAAAATAAATGATTAAAATATAAAAAAAGTATGAATTACTAAGTAAACCAACTAACTAAATAAATAAAAGTCACTTTCTTATAAGCCAAAATTAGTCACTCCCAAAAACCCAAATTGACCCAGTTGACCCTACGGACCCAGGAACCACGGAAAAGCCGCCGTCAAGTATCCAAAATTCGGGCATAAATAAACACGTATGTGGAACGTCCTTGTCGTTCAGCCAAAGGTCGGCGTCGTCGCAACGACGACGTCGGCGATTTATTATTGGTCGCAATGACCCCACGGAACGAATCTCCGGTTCTAGAGCTGATCTCACCGCCATCAAAATACAATAAATAAAATCACTGTCGTTAATCCGATTCCGTCTTTTAATACACTCAATGGTGTGCCGACAATGCGAACTTAATTTCGACGGCTTCATTCACCGCCCGGGAATTCGTGCGATGAACTAATTGGACGTCGTCGCACTCGTACGATGTTTGCGCATTTTTTTAATGTTGTTGTTACGTCAGGTGTAGTGGCCGGATACTACTGATAGTACTATTCGTACTATCGATGATACTATTGGAGTTTATCGATAGTTAATCGATAGTAAATTACTTTTTTTGTTGTCATTGTTAACGTCAAATGTAGGGGGGATATTATCGATAATTTAAAAATGACAAATTACCTTTCAAACAAATTTTCAAAAAAAAACTTCAATTTGGTTGGACTGAAGTCCACAAACTTAGTATCAAAAGAAAGAATTGCTTAATCTATCTTCTATATTTTATATCACTTTTATATCAACAGTAGTCTAAAAAAGTGACATTTTGTGATGTTGATTTTTATATTTTCTTTCAAACTCTTTTCAAACAAATTTTCAAAAAAAACTTCAATTTGGTTGGACTGAAGCCCACAAACTTAGTATCAAAAGAAAACATTGATTAATGTATCTTCTATATTTTATACCATTTTTATAGCAATCCTAGATTATAAAAATGACAAATTTTGTGATTTTAATTAAACTATAAATACATTCGAGTTATCGAAGTTCGAGTGTATTAACAAATCATAATGTCAAGAAAGTAAAAAATATCAAGTAAATCAACAACATATGTATTTTTGTATTTCATCAATAACTGGTAGGAATAAGATTGGTTTTCACATTAATTAAAATTTCATGCAAAGACCAACTTGTTCAAAAATCTTTATCAAGAACATAAATAAGTATTTTTGTATTTGGTCAGTATCTGATAGAACATAATCTCAACAGAGAGTAGTGTTTAGGTTGTTCTTCACATTACATGCAAAGACCTCCTTGTCCAAGAATCTTTATCAACGACATACGTATTTTTGTATTTGGTAGTGTATGATCTCTAAAGAGAGTCCTGATAAAGTTTGTCTTTACTCTAATTGAAATTTGAAAACAATAGATGTAAAAACAAATTTGTTCAAGATTCTTATCAGCAACATACGTATTTTTGTATTTCCTCAATAACTGGTAGTGAAAAATCGGGATTAGGTTGGTCTCCAGATTAATTGAAATTTTAAAACAACAGATATGAATACAAACTACTCCTTGTTATTACCAACAACATACGTATTTCGTTTTCCAACAATAATTAGTTATTTGTTTAAGGAACTGGAAGATGTTGTCCTTTAAAAGTAAACTGAGCATTTTCCAACTCCTTAAATTAATTAACAAACACACCATCATTTATAATTCCCTAATACAGTAAGTACTTTCAGTAAACATTGTCATTGCCTACAATAAACAATTTCTCTTATATGTACACGAATAATGTCACTAATTTAAAAATTACTTCATATAATTGTTGATTTAAGTACTCGTCAGCTAATTGAATTGAGTACTCAAAAATCTCTACGACAGCGGCGAGTCTATTAGCTGCACAATGAAGATGTTCAATTAAAACAATGATTTATGCAAATCGTTTTGTTTATTGTCGTAAGACCGCTCTTTCATTTATCCGTAATCACGTTCATTTGCATAATGAGATATTTTGTGGGTATGCAATAAACTCGATAATATTATTAATTGAAATGTACGCAATAACTAAATAAAAGTGACGGTAACAGAAGCGATTAATCATCCATCGATTTGATGTCGTAAATTAATAGGGTTACCAATATATGCAAATCTATAATAATTAATACTTTTATATTTAGATTATGACATAAAAATTTGTTGTTTAATTTATGTAAATTACCATATTAACATTTTACATGTTAATTATTTGGATGCCATTACGCACTACCGAAGATATTAGAAACACTTTTCAACGCAGATAAACGGAAGCTTTATTTATAAAAATAATTGTGATGGAATTTAGCCAGATGGTTTTATTGTCTGACTGATAATTTAAATTTAAGAATTCAGTATCAACCTCAAAGGAAGCATTCACGCAGGCCACTATAAGATAACGAATCAAATCATGCGGTTTTTGCATCTCTGGATTCAGTAATTAACTAGTTGAAGTTGATTAATTAATTAATTTAAATATGAAACAAATGGTGGAGGTGGATATTTACATTTGAACTTCAACAGCACTAGTAACTAATAGATCATGTCAACACATAATCTGCATAATGGTTTTATATAAAATAATAAATACAAATTTTGTTTCATCCTCCGATGTTTTCGTTTGACACGTGTCGACCTTTTCTGATCGTCATCTGGTCGACCAACATTCTTGATAGGACGGTTTCTGGTAAGGATTTGGAAATAGTTTGGTCTGGCAACATCTGGTGACAACCTTTCGTTCAACTTTTGGAGGAGCCAACAAATATGATCTCTCTTAAGTCCCCCTGGTCAAGATAATTGTACGACCATTACAGGTTTCCGCACCGGATGATGTCACCGTGACAAATCACAATCCACACACACAGAGGTACGAACGGTGCGTAGTTAAACCTGTTCCGCAGTACTAATGGTTTCTCCCAGAAGGAGTGAACGGATTAGATTTTTCGTGCGGCGGCGATATGATTTATGGGGTACGACTCATTGGATTTTTCTGTATGTCCGACATTAGGTCACGATTAGCATTGATTAACCTTTAAACTATTGCCCGTTTACACATGTTGGATGAATGATGGTTGTTTAGTGCAATTAATTTTGTTGTTTTTTGTTTAACAACTTCTTTGTTGTCAAATGGTAACCTATGCCCAAAGGTAAAACAACCAAAGCTTGACGTGGTGCAACAAGAGTTTGTGAGTTAAGTTAATTGATGTAAAAAAATATGAATCACTGAATATTTTACTGGACATGTTGTACATCTTAAAATTCAATAATTTAATATAATTAATCAATTCCTTACAACTGATCATTCCATGTCGATTGTCCATACAAAAAACACATTATTTGTTACTTTTTGTGTTTGATTTCTTTGTTGTCAACTGTACAAAGATCAAATTACTGCAGCTTTAAAAATGAACAACAAACTTGACATGGAACAGCAAGATCTTCGTCGCCAGTTGAGTTAATTGATGTGCAAAATATGAATATCACTGACAGATTATTAATTACAATTAGTAAGTAAAAAATTATGACAGTTATTCATTTCAATTAATTTATCAATTTTAGTTGCTTCCTGTTTTTCACATTCAGTGACAATCGAATTATTACAATTCAATTATTAATAAATAAAAAAATTGATAGACATGTTGCATATACTAAATTAAACAAACTGATCAAAACTTGGTAATATTATTTTATCCCAATTTATTTAATACTATTTTTTAATTCACCTAACTTACTCGTTAGTAATTTATAGAGAATGGAAAAGGGCATATTTTGGTTCTTTAAGTTCTACATATAATTCTAAATAAAATGGTTATATCATGTCCTAAACCAATTATAAGTACTCCCAAATTTTATACAGGGTTTTCGTTATTTACGTTTAATTTGGTACTTCTTAAAACAACAATAATATTGTTATTTTCAATGAAACACCCTGTATATTTTTAGATATTTAAATTCTACACGAAATAGAAATAAAATGGGTTTAATATGTCCTATACTTAAACCCAATAATTTATGAGTTATTATTTTTTTTACAAAAGTTTTGACAAATTGACAGACTAACAAAATTGCCTGTAAAGCTATCAATTTTCATACAAACAAGTTAATTTTTGGCAAACACGTTAACTAAGAACTGTTCTGTAAGGAGTTATTATTAATACTCCCAATTTTTATACAGGGTGTTCGTTATTTACGTTTAATTTTGTACATATTAAAACATCAATAACTTAATTTGGTATTTTAAATGAAACATCATGTAACTTTGGATTTTTAAATTTAACATGAAATTGCACATAAAATAGGTATAATATGTCCTATACCTAAACCCAATAATTTATGAGTTATTAATTTTATTCCAAATATTTTGGCAGACTGATGGTTTAGCTAAAATGTCCATAAAGCCACCAATTTTGATGCTGGAAAGTTCATTTTGCCTGTGTTATGTTAAACAAGGACCATTTTATAAGAAGTTATTATTAGTATTCCCAAATTTTATACATAATGTTTCAAAAAATAACAAAGTTAATATATTCAAAATTAAAAGTAAATAACGAACACCCTGTATAAAATTTAGAAGTATAAATAATGGCTTTTCATAGAATGGTCCTTGGTTAACGTGTATGTCACAAGTGAAATTTCTTGCATCAAAATTAATGACTTTTAGTTAGGCCTGTCAAAATTTTTGAAAAAAACGTTAATAACTAAAAAACTATTGAGTTTAGGTATAGTCATTTTATTTGTTTATGTGTAGGTTTTAAAAACTCAAAAATATATAGGGTGTTTGATTTCAAATAACAAAGATATTGATGTTTTAAGATGTTCAAAATTATGTTATAAGTAAATAACGTACACCCTCCTATATAAAATTTGGAAGTATTAATAAAGGCTTCTTATAAAATGGTCATTGGTTAACGTGTAAGGCACAAGTAAACTTTCCTGTATCAAAATTAATGATTACTGACATTTTAGATAGGCCAAAATTTTTGGAAAAAAGATAATAAGTAAAAAACTATTGGGATTAGATATAAAACATACTCATTTTATTTGCAATTACATGTAGAAAATAAAAATCCAAAATATAGAGGATGTTCCATTGAAAATAACAAAATAAATGTCACTTCCGGCAAAACCGGAAATGAAGTTTTGTTTAAAGTAAATTAGAAGAGTAGTCAAATTATTTTAAATTTATTATTACTATAAAAATTACAAACCAACGCCATCAACTTCTAATGAGTAAATTAGATGAATCACCCTGTAGAACACCTAGATCCAGTGAATCAAGGATTTTTTGAGTCCAATTTGAGATAACACAGACAGATTAAATATTGTATATATTGATCAGCATCTTATCCTTAAATTAATAATGAGTTAGACCTCCACAATGATCTAGACACTGATTGACTAGCCTTGGCAATGATCTAATGAAGTGGCCAATTTCGTCTATTCTTTAATGACGCTGAAGGTCCACCAAAGTCTGTGAAGGGAAGGCTGAATTTCGAAGTCTACACGTGTTCTACGATGTCTTACACGTGTTCAATTGGTTATAAGTCCGAATATTTTGCTGGCCGGAGTAATAAATCTATACTGGAATGTTAGAAACTCTTCAAAGAAGTTGGAAAACTAAATTTTGAAAAGTCCTCACTTACTATAGCTTCACCACCACCAGTTTGATGTACTTCAAAACATTGTTGATTTCACCTTTCTTCGTGGTCCCTTCTTTCAGAGCACATCGTTAAATTCTCTGAGAAGCACTGGATTCTATAATAAACACTTCGCATGGTACAATACCATCCTTCTTCTGCAAACCACTGGTTGTTAATTGGATGAGTAACAATTTTTCCTCCCATGGTCCACTGGATTTATGTGATATATACCCATGAATAAGTTTATGTATTCACAGACGTCTCCTGTCATAATTTTGAGGCATTAAACCCAAAGCATTTTATTTTAAGATTTACACACATCTTCTCATAATGGAATCTCTTCCGCCCCACAAAGCACGATTAAATAAAATTACGATTAAAACTGTATTAAACCATTAAAAACGTTACGCCTGGCTCGTGGCAAAATTGTAGCCGTTCCGCGAACAATTATTTATAACACCTGACATAATAAACCAGGATGTTTAAAGCGTTAGGAGTGTCAATGTTAAATAAATCGAATGAAATACAATAAAATTCTCGAAATGCTAAAGCTATAAATTATTTTCTAATTTGTAATTCGACTGCATAAGACTTTATTATTTTCCTATTTGCATATACTTAATTATGTTTTTTTTTTAATGTATTAGTCATAGTTCGGTCACTTCTTGCTCGACTGGCTGCTTTAATATGTTAATTTCTTGGAAACAGGCATTTTTATGATATTGTGGTCATGTTTTAATAATTTTAACATTATTGAGTTTTGACAAAAGATTGTATAAAAATCGTCGGTCACAAAAAATAGTCAAATTTATCTATTAATAGATTATACATTTGTCAGATTAAGTGTGAGAGTCATTTTCGCTTAATTTATAGTATTATTGCGCTTATATTTTATTTATTCATTAGCTATAATCAGATTATGTTTGTAAAACGTGATGAAAGAGTCATTAAGTTTTTTGTTCCAGCATCAAGATTTATAAGTTGTTAAGTGTTAGTTTACAGAACAAAATTAAATGATGAAATCAAACACTCGAGCCTTTTTACACCATAGACCAACGCAATAACAATAAACGCAAACATGAACGAAATTCCAGAATCGTTAAATCCCACACTACCAACAAATGTTCCGCGGACAAAACACTGATCCAATTAAACGGCCTTTCCTAATTTCGCCTGTTTAATAAAAGGGAACACGTGTTCCCTTTTGAATTCAATATATTTGACTTCTAATATCCTCGGTGAAGTCATGCTCCTTAAATAACTTCCATTACCATTATTGTTATTTTTTTTGTTTTCTCAAACAGTTGGAACAAATAAAGCGACGGCACAAAAGGTAAACATTGAAATCATGCGTCGTTATCAAGAACGAACCTTTCATTTCATGAGTAACATTTAGTCACTGATAATTTAACAAATGACTTTTCTTCAACAATCGCCCGTATTTAAAATGAAACTCATTATCTGATCATTTAGCGGATGATTGCGAACTCGATGACTCGAATCAGCTGGAACAACGTGCTCGCCGGCATAACTGTGGAATTAAATTCTCATCGGATGTTACGAGAAAATATTTCCGGGCTCTTGAAATTAATAGCATATTAACAGAGAAATTTAGCTCTTAGAAGTTGATAACTGTAGTTCTATATTATTACCTTTTAGGGACAACAAATGATTGTTTGATTGTTTTCTTTAATTAGTGATTTTTGATGGTCTCACTGGATGGTAAATTATCTGGAGGGAAACATGCTGACATATGTATATTTCTGTTAAAATTTTTGAGAAGTGTTTATCATTCTTTGTTTGTATGTATTTGATTAATCGGTGCCGAGTTGTGGACTCTCGTCGTTTAAAGAAATAATTTTTCTTTCAGTATACAGTATGTAAATGCATTTTAAATTTGAGATACACTAAACATCTCAAAACTGAATTTATGAGGAATAATCTATTGACTATTTCATTTATGCATAATAAGCAGTTCTCAGTTTACATCAAAAATAATATTGGACAAATTATATCATCTTTAAAATGAGGTAAATTAGTCAATCAAATTTTTGAGGATCTCACCGGATGGCCAACTATCTTGCGATAAACATGTTGGCCTGGTATGTGAGGGCTAATTAAAGACATATTTCTGTTAAGAAATTTGAAGAGTTTAACTGAATTTAAGAAGATTTTTTTATTAATTATTGTTCTTTATTTCTTTTGTTATTGATTAAACGTTCTTGAAGTGAGTATTCTCGTCATTTGAAGAAACATTTTCTATTCAGTGACATTACTTGATGCATTTTAAATTGTAAATACACCTTAGAACTCAATTTAATTGATAATCTTTTTAATGTTCCATCTATATATGATAAGCAGTGCCTAATTTATATCAAAGCAACATTGGACAAAAGTTAATACAATTAATTAAAGACGGTATAAAATTGTATCGTCTTTGAAAAGAGGTAAATCATCCAATGAATCAATCAAATTTTTGAGGATGGTAAACTATTTTGAGACAAAATTCTTGGCCTAGTATGTGAGAGGCGAATTAAAGATGTATGTGAGTTGAGGACTCTCGTCATTTGAAGTGATGATTTTCTATTCAGTGCAGAGGTTTTAGTTCCATTTTTAATTTAAAATACATTAAAAATCATAAAATTCAATTTAAGTGACAAAATCTTTTGACTATCCCATCTGTGTATGTAAAAAATGCTTAGTTTACATCTAAGACAACATAGTTAATTAAAGAATGTTTGATGGTTTAAAATTGTATCGTCTTTTAAAAGAAAGTAAATCCAATCAAAGTTTTGAGTATATCACTGGTTGGCAAACTGTTTTGAGACAAAATTCTTGGCCTGGTATGTGAGAGGCGACTTAAAGATGTATGATAAGAAATTTGAAGAATATTAGTGAATTGAAGGGGATTTTCATTGATTATCATTCTTCGTTTCTATTGTTATTGATTAAATGTTGCTGAGTTCAGAACTCTCATCATTTGAAGGAAGAATTTTCCATTCAGTACAGAATTTCCATTTTTAATTTAAAATACATTAAAAAGCATAAAACACAATTTAAGTGACATAATCTCTTGACTGTCCCATCTGTGTATGATAAGCAGTGCTTAGTTTAAAATTTTATAGTCTTTGAAAGGAAGTAATTCTTCCAATAAATCAATAACATTTTTGAGGATATCACTGGATGGTAAAGAGTTTTAGTGAATTGAAGGGGATTTTTATTAATTATCATTCTGTGTTTCTATTGTTATTAATTAAACATTGCTGAGTTAAGGACTCTCGTCATTTGAAAGAAGAATTTTCCATTCAGTGCAGAGTTTTTAGTTCTATTTTTAATTAAAAATACATTAAAGATCATAAAACTCAATTTAAATGACATAATCTTTTAACTGTCACATCTGTGTATGATAAGCAGTTCTTAGTTTACATCAAAGACAACATTGGACAAAAGGTAACATAGTTTTGAAAGGAGGTAAATCATTCAATAAATCAATCAATGGATGGCAAACTCTTTTGAGACAAAAATCTTGGTCTGGTATGTGAAAGGCGATTTAAAGATGTATATCTGATAAGAAATTTCTAGAGTTTTAATGTATTGAAGGAGATTTTTATTAATTATCATTCTTTGTTTCTACATGTTATTAAATAAAGAATTTTCCACTAAGTACAAAGTATTTAATTGCATTTTAAATTTAAAATACATGAAGATTTTAAAACTCCATTTATGACACTGTTGTATTTTATTCATTTACATATCGTAACCGGTGCTTTGTTTACACCAAAGATAATATTTGACAAGACGAAGTCTAAGTTAGTCCTGATACACGTGTGGAGAAGAATGATGCAAAATACACAAAACCTATTTTAGTAGGCATACCACCAAGAAGGCTGTCAAATCTTAACTTTGGATCAGATCAGGTTTTATGATAATGATAATGATTTAACTGATAACGATAGTATTTTGGTCTAATTGTATAAGACTTTTTTTATATTCTATTTTTTGGTATGTATGTAGACTCCGAGTTATATTTTTCAGGTTAAAAAATATATTGCATTGTCTCAAGCAAACGCATAATTAAAGTTTCCGACATGCCACATACATATTAAATAACAATCATTGACCTGCAATCTCAAAATCAATAAATAAAGACTACTGATAACTGGATAAAATATTCATATTAATAATGTCACTTATCATTTCCCCGATAAGACACTTTGTCTACCTATTGCTTCGTCAGCATGTTATTATCAGTTCAAAGATTAACCTGTAAAAAGTCACATATTACACACCTTGTAAAATCACCGATGACAAACTTGCTGGCATCCTGCGCGTTGTTGTTGCACCTCCTGCCCTCATCGCTCCTCCGGCACTTCTTCGCCTTGCATACGAAATCCCCGTTCCTGAATATGCCCGACCTGATCGTTGACGATCTATTGTTCCTGTGCGCGATGCCGTGGTTCCGCGTGACGATCTGCCGTTGCCTTTGCGGCCGCGTGTGGCCGATCTTCTGTCTGCCATTCCTCAAACGCGAAATCATCGCCGTCTCCATGCTTCGTTCCCCAGTTCAACAACGATACGGCATCGTGCGGGTGGACGGCGATCGAGGCTAAAATTTCCACAATGTACTCCCTTGTTTAAATTAAAACTGGTGCCCAAATTGCTTGTTTTAGTTCTGAATTTGTTCATTCCATTGTGGCTTTCAAAGTACTGACGGTACTGAAGCCAGCATGGATGGAGTGATTGATTTATTCAAAGTTGAGTTGAAGTTTTATTGTTGTTTTTATTCAGATGTGGTTGTAAAAGGAAGGCGGGAAGGGCAATAAGACGTCAAGTAAGACTCAAAATTTATTCTCCGCATGGATCGAAGACAGGTGCCGACGTAAGTCTTCCTTCCCGATGCATTTCCCACCGAAGCCGACTAAAATAAACCATCCGAGAGTCGGAATTAGAAAGTAAACACGACTTGTAACGTTCAATTTGGAAGTGCAACATCCAACTGAACCATGAACGAAACCAACTCGATTGTCCCGTCTTTGCAAGTGCAGGTACACAACATGGGCTTTACCTCGTCGAATTCGGATCGTACGTTTTATTAAACTGGCATAATTGTTACGTTCACCGACGCACGGGGAATCGGAACGGCTTTTAGGGGGTCGTGACCCGTTCAGACATGCAACGTCTGGTCGAGCGACGAGCGCGGACACAACGTGAATTTCGGACGCGCCATCGTACCACACACTCTTCGAAAAACGGAAATGAACTCGCGCCGTTCGGATAGAAACTGTTTATCCACGAAAGCGGACCTCCTCTCTCTGTCCCGCGTTTGACTCCCCACTATATTTACGGACGCGGCAATACAGTGCGCATTGAACAACTATCGGTTTTTATTTGTTTCGATAACCGAACTTCGGGGACTATTTTTAATTTTGTTTGAACTGTTAGACGAAAATCCAACACCTTTTCGGCAACTTATTCCTATCTGGCTTTTATTTGTTCACAAACAATGGCAAATTTTATAAAATCACGGTTATCAAATATTTTTTTTATACGTGAGTAAGCTTGCCAAATATTTATTTAAAATTGATGCAAAACATCTCGACATCTCAGGAAAATATAAAAAAAGTATGTGTGAACTTGTTTTTCATAATGTGTATTTCATACATTAAACCTGTTACACATACACAGTTTAGAATAATTTTGTGATAATTATTTCTCTTGTCCAGACATTAAATACATTTATTTTATAAAATTAATAAAATTATTATTACTACAATTACAAGGTACAAATAATTAACCAAATCAACCACCTTATTCTTCCTTAGCAATGTCTTATGGAAATATTAAACTTTGTTGCTTAGGAAAATGTTCTTGCATATTAATTTGGCTAACCAAATCTGGCGAATGCGCCAGTGTATCAATTATAAATACATTACAATTAAGTGTGTTACACACGCCACTTTATTGAGCACATTTGCAACTTTAAATTTATTAATGTCTGAAATAGTACAACTAAATGCTGAAAAATAAGTGGATAATTTAAATTGTATTTATCGCCAATTGTCTAGTTATTTTTTAGTAATTTTAATAATACCAACCTATAAAGTTTATTAATAAATTATATTTATCGCCATTTGTCTAGTTACTTTTTAGTAATTTTGATAAAACTAACTTATAAAGTTTGTTTACAAACACAGATTACATAACCTCAAAAAAAAATCAAGAAAACATGCCCGTATCGGTGAAATATTGGTACGTTTAATTCACAAATTGTTGCCAATAATTTGGACAACAAATTGCACAATGAATGGGTATGTGTATAACTATTATAATAATTATTAAAATTAGATCACCCGGACACCTTTACTCCTCGAGGGTTTCGAAGATTTTGCCTTTTTGAAATTCTAACCAACAAATAATACATGGTAAAAATACTGTAACCACAAATTTTCCTGACTGAATAAAAAGGAATTATGTATTCATTTTAACGTGCTCTGTTGCTTGAAGCAATTACGTTCGATAAGTTTATAAAAAGTGAAAAAAAAATTATGAAACAAAGATTAAGGTGACTAACATATTTCACTTCAAAAAGTTTAATCAAGGTGAAAATGAATTGGGAAGTCACTGATCCATAAAACTACTTTAGGAACAAGTGTTCGTCGTTTATTTAACTGAGGAACAACCAAATTAATCCAAAAACATTATAGAACAATATTAAAAATGTAGAAAAATAGAGTAAGAGCAAAATAAAAAGAATTCTGAAATAACTCCAGTAATCAAGATACCTTAATAGTCCGGAACGACATTTGCCCAGATTATTGAAGTTACACTGAATTAACTAACATACATGTTAATTATAAGTAGTTTATATCTATTCAAATAGCCGAATAAATAACAAGATGATAACTAATTCACTACATATACATATAAACTCCATAATAATTAAATGTCAGTTTATTCTCAACAAACATAAAATAAGATAAATGTACAGTTTTTTCTGTTTTATATTATGATTTTATTTTAATGAATTTTTTCATCTTAATTTAACTGTATAAAATATAATTGTTTTGGACAAATTCTTGATTATTTTCGAAATAAAAAGAATTTTAAAGTAACTCCATTAATTTGGATATCTCAGTCGTATATTTTCTATTGACTGAACTATTGAACTGTCGTACATCTGCTTTTATGTCATTAATTATAATAAAACTTCTTTCATTTGTTTGTTCTTTTCTTTAATTCTTATTAAAAAAGTAATGAATGTATAGATGAACTCTCTGGGATGACTTCTTAAAAATAAAAAGGTGTAACTGTATTGATCTCTGAGGTTTCTGGTAAGTACAAATGTTGATGTTCCTGGTCATAAACCATTACAATATTTTAATTAATACAAATTTGTGTAAAATACTTAACAATAATACTATTACTAAAAGGAAATACAAAATAAGTTTGGGGTGGTTCTACTTCCTTAGGGTTACAATACCTTCTTCCAGTTTGATAAGAGATTTAACAAACATGATTTATAATTTTATATGCTGAAAAAACACGTACATATTTGAAAAAAATATTGGAAAAAATTGATCACAAACTATGAAACTAAAAGATTCATATGATGAAGATATTTCTTTCTCACAGGTTCAAAAAAATTTAATCTATGTGAAACACATTCGAAAATACCACCAAATTTATAAGAATTATTGATTAAAAGTAAGTTGAATAAAATACTACTACATAGGCTTTTGGAAGAAGAATTTGTCATTGGCTAAACAGAGGAATAATTATACTAATCTAAAAAACATTATAGAGTAATATTGAAAATATAGGAGAATCTTTCTGAGTTACTATAGTAAAGTAAATGTTTATTTTTGTTTTATTTTATGGAAATACATATTCATTATGTTTTTATCAGTTATTTCATTTTAATTTTGCTGTAAAAAATAATTGTATTGACAAATTCTTCATTATTCTCAAAATAAAAAGAATTCTGAAGCAATTAAAAGATTCAAATGATGAAGATATTTCTATATAATTAAAAAAAAATTTAGTCTATGTGAAAAATATTCGAAAATACCACTAAATATTTAAGAATTATTGATCATAAAAGTAAGTTGAATAAAATATTACTATATGGGTTTTTGGAAGAAGAATTTGTCATTGCGTAAATAGGGAAATAACTATAATAATCCAAGAAACATTAAAAATGTAGAATAAGTACTATAGTTACTATAGTAAATTAAATATTTATTTCTGTTTTATTTTTATGAAAATAGATAATCATTATGTTTTTTCTTTTTAATTTAGCTGGAAATTCTTGATTATTTTTAAAATAAAAAGAATTCTGAAGTAACTCCATTAATCTGGACACCTCATCAATCAATATTTGTCGTGATTATTAAAGTTACATTGAATTACAGGTTAATTGAACACAGTTTAAATTCATTCAATCATCAGAATAAATAACAAGGTGGTCACTAATTCACTAAAAATACTTTTATTACCTGCGTAGTAACTTAATAAATATAATTTATAATTTTATATGCCCATTAAAAAACTACATATTTGAAAAAAATATTGGATATATTCGTGGGGAGAAATTATAAATCTAAGAGAAGAATTATTGATCAAAAAAGTCAATTGAGTAAGTCATTAGAATATGGGCTTTTGGAAGAAGAGTACGTCATTGGCTTAATAGAGGAAGAAGTACTAATCCAAAAAACGTTATAAAGTAACATTGAAAATGTATAAGACTCTTCGGTATGAAGTAAATGTGCAGACATATATTTTATTTTATAGAAATACATATTCATTTTGTTATCATGCGTTTTTTTCAATTTAAATATATAATAATTTTGACAAATTCTTGGATATTTTCAAAAAAAGAAAGAATTCTGAATATCCATTAAATAGCACAACGATGCTTGTCCAGACTATACAAGTATACTAAAACATAAAATAATTGTATACTGTTTATATTTTAATCAAGCATCAGAATAAATAACAAGGTGCTCACTAATTCACTGACAATACTTTCATTACCTGCATATTAATTAAATTAACTGTCAGTGTATAGTCAACAAACATGATTTACAATATTATAAGTCCAACAAAAATGTAATTGTCAATTCCATATAATTTCTATTAAATAACAGAGATTTGCCACAACAAAGGATCGAGTGTTGCTATCAATTGGACGAGCAATAAATAATTTTTTGCCACCATTCTACATTAGATAATACACCGCACATCCTTGATATTTTGATGAATAATTAATTTAAAACGATACTTCAGCTGGACGTGGTGTACAACAAATGCGCGGAGTGTAATTACCAATTCCGGATAGTTAATTGGCATTTGCGCATTCACGATATTATCGGGTCTATGTGTGTATGTGTGTGGGTATTTTTGTTGATGATTTAAGTTTAATTTCTACACCTCGTAACAAAACAACGTTTTTTTCGCATATAAATTATTGGCAATAAAATAAATTTTAAAGTTCATTACGCCGCTCAGCGGTGACCTTTTAATCGCATGTAGATGTTTGGGTCATCAGAACATTTTTATAGATATGACCATATGTTCCCGTGTACAGGGGTACGACCAACGGTTCCTTGTCGACTTGACGAATAAATTAAATTAAATCGAGTGGTGCGTACGTCATGAATATACATTGTTAAAAATAATTCGTGGAAACTTTTTAATATAATTGGTCGATTTAAATTCACGGCCAAACTCCGGGTTTCGTT
The DNA here is from genome assembly GCF_024364675.1 of Aethina tumida. Classification (NCBI taxonomy): domain Eukaryota; kingdom Metazoa; phylum Arthropoda; class Insecta; order Coleoptera; family Nitidulidae; genus Aethina; species Aethina tumida. The sequence goes on along the minus strand of NC_065437.1, from coordinate 10,846,113 downwards.
ATTAGCGAAAACTTATATAAAGTAATGGCAACTGCGCAATTTCTAAAATGAACGCAAATACATTTATGTCATTCCCAATTTAAGGAACAGCCTCATAGCTAATTTTTAATATTATGTCATCACGACATTATTATAATAAACGCACGTCTAATTGTATGTCATTTGGTTCGTTCCAGGCAACGTGGTCACAATAATAATGATAATTATTACCAGACAAATATGATTTCGCTGAACTAACAACATGAAGTACCGTATTTTCATGGGTCGTGTGATTTTTAATTCGAAACACGTCCTTAATTTGCTGTGAAATTGAAAAAATTTACGATGATGAAAATAAAAGAAATATAATTGTATAAATTATTCTATGAGGAAAATTACTTTTAGAATGTCATCAAATGCATCAAAAGTAGTCAGACAGTGACATACAACAGGCACAGGAAAATTTAAATTACATTTCTGGTTCATAAATTATTTGAACGTATATATTTTTTAATTAAATTGTTAATTTTTTTCACATTAAATTAATTTTCATTTTTTCTAAATTTAATTGGTTATTTTTAATTGAATTTTATAATTAAAAATTGTTCATTTATTTATTTATTAAATTTGATTTGTTAATTTTTTTCTTATAGTTAATTTTTAACATTTTATAAATTTAAATTAACAACTTTATTTTTTAATTTAATTGGTAAATTTTAATTTAAGGTTAATTTTAATTAAATTTGCAAATATTAATTTAAGGTCAATTTTTTAAATTTAAAAAATTTAAACTATAAATTTTATTTTTTTTTAAATTTAGTTTGGTTAATTTTCTATTCTTCCAGGCCATTCTTTAATATTTTACATATTTTAATTAATAATTTTATTATTTCACAATTTATAATAATAGATTATTTTTAATTTTTTTTTTTGCTAATTTTTTATGATTTTAATTTATTTTTATTTTTTAACAAATTTTTAAAATTAACTGAATAATTTAAAATTAAAAAAAAAATTAATTAATTAATTAATTAAATTTAATTATTATTTTCAATTTTTCATAAATTAATTTTTTTTAATTTAATCTAATTATTAATATTTTTTAAATTAATAATTAAATTGCTAAATTTAAACTTTTTTACATTTAATTTTTCAATTTTATTTTTTTAAATTAATCTTTAATATTTTAGAAATTTAAATTATTTTAATTTCTTACAAAATTAATTACTTTTGAAAGTTTAATTTTTTAAATTCTACAAATTTAAATTAATATATAATCAAATGGGCAAATTTAATTTTTTTAAAATAATATAATTTAATTTTTTCTAAATTTAATTGGTTATTTATAATTTTTTAAACTAAATTTTTTGTTAATTTTATTTTTTAATTTAATTGGTAAATTATAATTTAATTTGTAAATATTAACTTTTTAGGGTTATTTTTTTAAATTATACAAATTTAAATTACTAATTTTATTTCTTTTACATTTAGTTTGTTAATTTTAATTTTTCAAAGATTTTCTTTATTATGTTAAAAATTTAAATCAATAATTTTATTTTTTCAAACTAAAATAATTGGTTATATTTAATTTATAAATTTATATATATATATATATTTTTTTTTAATTTTTTAAATTTAAATAAATAATTTCAATATTATAGTTGTAATTAGCAACTTTTAGTTAATTTAATTGGTTATTTTTAATTTTTTAAGCTTAATTTTTTAAATAAAATTTTACAAATTTAAATTAATAATCAAAATTTTAAATACATAAATTTAAATTCCCAATTTTAACTTTTTTAAATTTAATTTAATCTTTAATATTTTATAAATTTAAACTAATAATTTTAATTTTTTAAAACTTAATTATTTTTAATTTTTAAAATTTTATAAATTTTAATTAATAATTTTATTTTTTTTTATTCTTAATTTTTTAAATATAAATTGTTAAATTTTAATTTTTAAGTAAATAATTTGAACTTTTGAGGAAATGTTTTCCTAAATTGTTAATTTTATTTTGTAATATTAATCTTTTATATTTTTCAAATTTAAACTAATAATTTAATTTTTTTTTTTTTGTTAAATTTTATAAATTTAAATTATTAATGTAAGTTATTTTTATTTAATTTAATCAGTTGATAATTTTTTAAATTTTAATTTTAATTAATTAAAAAATTAAAAGATTTGTATATATTTATATAATTTTAACTTTTTTAAATTTAATTTAAACTAATAATTTTACTTTTTTTAAACTTAATTATTTTTAATTTTTAAAATTTTATAGTTAATTTAATTTTAATTAGTAATTTTAAATTTTTAATATTTTAATGTTAATTTTTTCTTAATTTGATTTGTTGTTAAATGTTTTCCTAAATTGTCAATTTTATTTTGTAATGTTAATTTTTTATATTTTTCAAATTTAAACTAATAATTTCATTTTTTTAATCAGTTGTTAATTTTTACATCTTAATTTTAATTAGTTAAAAAAATAAAAGATTTATATATAGCCTAGATATTTGACTATTAATTATTTTTGCCATTGTTCAATTTTTTATAAGATAAGCGATTTAATTTTGAAGACAAGGTCAAAACATATCTTGATCTTTTCTTCAGTTCCAAGAACCTAGCATTTTTTTTTTCTTGAGTCATGAAATTGTTTGCAAAATGTTGGCAAAAAATTGTTAAATAAATGTTATTTTAATGTTATAAACATTGCAAAATTTTCGGGTATTTTTTTGAGAGCAATCAATATGAATAATTATATTCTTAAATATCAGATTGTTTTATTAATTAAATATTATGATTACCACTTTTAAATTATTTTTTTTAAAACACTTTATCTAAAATATCACCAAAGAATAATAAAACTTCGTTTTCACAATAGGCCATCGCATTCATAAACGCAAAAGGTTCATCGGTGAAAATACGAACGAGACCATAAAAATCCATAACTGAAAATAACGATGATTTCAATGCGAAATTCGCATCGCGGAATGCGCACACAATCGATTATGGCCTCAGTTGCAATGACATTTTTTCATCGCTCACATTTTGCATACGTGGTGGGAAACAAATGATAAAACAAAAAAATCAAAACAAAGACTTCTATTTCTGTGTATTGGATCACCCCGAGGCTGTATTTAAAACGTTCGTCGGTTTACAAGCGGGAAGCAACCTGTTATGCATAATTTATCAGGAATTTTAACGATTTTCGGATGTGACCGTAAAATATTTGCCGTTTTGCGATTTATTTTCGTGTGTGTGTGTGTGTGTGTGTGTTCGCGACTTAACTGTACCTGTAGTATAAAATCGGGATAATTATGAGGGCGTCTAACGATTTGTTTTTGTTTTGTTTATCAGAAAAATGTGTCGTGTGCGTCATTAACATCGAGGAAATGTGCCCACACATTTTGCTAACTTTGTTTTATTGATTTTTAGAGGTTGCTTTTATGTCTTTTTCAAGATTACGCATTATTTTATATGTATATGAGCTCTAAACATAGAAAAAAATATATGTGGTATTGGTTGTTGTTGTTTTTATTTGCGTCCCCACTTTATATTTTCATCGTTATTTCGAAATTAATGCGCATTTAACATTTTTTAATGAGAAATCCAACTGCTCCAGATCTCGATTATGATTTTTGAAATGTACGACACCATTTAACTGTCATTTATATTTATATCTATTACAATAAACATATTATCAATAGAGGCCACGACCGTGACAACGCGAACAATTGCAATTATGTATTTTCATTTTATTGAATCCATGTAGGTTTTTGATAAAAAAATACGGTGGCCATGGCCTCCATGAAAAATGTCACAGTAATAATGCAAATTAAACAAACAAATTTCGTATTCATTCTATGGTAACAATCATGAAGATCAAATCTAAAATTATCTTATCATGAATATCAAATTTATAATTATCATTTTAATTGATGAATATTCATTAAAGGGAATCTCAAACAAGTCTTAAAATTATATATTTTTATAAATAACCCATTCAACTCTTTTACAATAGGTATATTATCACCACTATGATCACATTATCCAGATTAAATCTATATTTGTCTGATCATCAAGATAAAATTTAAATTTAACTTAGTTGTTAGCTTATTTATTGATAAACATTCATTAAGGTGAATCACAAACAAGTCATAAAATTATATCTTTTCAAAAATAGCTCTACACAACTTTTTTACAATAGATATTTTATCATCATTATTATCACATCATCCAAATTAAATCTATATTTATCTGACCATCAAGATAAAATTTAAAATTATCTTAGTTGTTAGAATATTTATTGATAATAATTCATTTAACAAGTCGTAAAATTGTATTTTTTCGTAAATAACTCTAGTCAACTCTTTTACAGTAGATATATTATCACAATTATTATCACATCATCAAGATTAAATCTATAATTATCTGATCATCAAGATAAAATTTAAAATTATCTTAGTTGTTAGCATATTTATTGATAATTATTCATTAAGGGGAATCCCAAACAAGTCGTAATATTATATATTTTCGTAAATAAGTCTGCTCAACTTTTTTACAATAAACATATTATCACCATAATTATCACATCATCAAGATTAAATCTATAAATTATCTGATCATCAAGACAAAATTTAAAATTATCTTATTTTTTATTGATAATTATTGATAATTATTCAATAAAGAGAATACCAAACAAGTCCTGAAATTATATAACTCCACTCAACTCTTTTACAATAGATATATTACCACCATTATTATTACATCATCAAGATATATTAAATTGGTATATTTAAAATAATAAAAAACTAAACAATTTGTGTTTATACACTTTTTTAAAAATCATATACGAAATGTTTTACAGTTGATACATTGTACTATTTACTTAAACAAAAAACAATTATTTACAAAACTATTACTACTAGGTGGTGCGTTAATTTCTTGGAACAGGGTATTTGTACATTAAACAAATCATTTGCTGCAACAATATTGAAACAAACGAACAAAATCCCAAACTAAATATGTGTACTGTAGTATAAGCAAGTAACGGCAATCATTTAATAAACAATTTCAAAACGTACATCTCGAAACGGTGGACTCCACCGATTCTGCCCACATTTTTACGTCGTTAATAATTCGGCCACCGAAACCGTCCTTCGCTGCTTCCGACATATTGATGAGGCGATGGCCTATCGGACAAAATCTGTCGCGTTTCGATACGATACGTCACGAGAGATAAATAAACAAACACGTTACGATTTTCACCTCGGTACGCGTCAGATGGGAAGGTTCGCACCATGTACGGACGGAAGAAGGCTGCAAACCGTACGGTGTCGTGAACCCAACCTTTGCGGAGGTCATTTTTATATGTCGCCGATTATTCGCGAATATTCCTTTGGGTTGTTGTTCGCGACGTGTCATAAAATGAGTTAAATTGTTTTATCACTATGTTTTGTGTTTCATAATCAGAGTTTTTTTGTTGCAGCTTACACTAATTCACATGTCCAAATTCCAAGGAAATTTTAATATAATTTGGATTGTTAATGGGAGTCATTAAAATCTGTAAGTAAATAAATTGACAATTATTATTATTACTATATGGTGCAGAAAATAAAAAAAAAGAACTTATTTAGGATAATCTAGAAATAATAAAAGGATTTTATTATTTTTTATGTAATTTAATTAATTAAAATCTTAAAAAAGCTATATTTTGTAAATTAAAAATAGCAGTTTCTAATTTTTCTTAAATTTAATTGTTTATTATTAATTTTTTAAAGTTAATTTTAAATTTTATAAATTATATTATATTAGAGTAATATATTTTTTTAGTTTAATATTTCAAATTTATAAAATACAATTTTATTTACATTTGTTTAGATTTTTATAATTTTTTTTAATTTATATATTTTAATTTGTTTAAATTTATTTATTATTTATTTTTAATTTTTTTTTTTTGTCAAATTTCAATTCAATAATATTTTAATTTTTTTGTATATTTCAAGTTTTATTATTATTATTATTATTATTATATTATATAAAAAAGTTTTTTTTAATTAAAATAGTTATTTTAGTTTTTTAAGCTTAATACTTTAAATTTTATATATTTAAACTAAAAATAAAAAAAAAAAAATATTTATATATTTCAATTTTACAAATCTAATTGAATATTTTTAATTTTTATACTTAATATTCCAAATTTTAGCAATCTAAATTAAATATTTTAATTTTTACGTATATATTTTTTATTTTTATTTTTTATACCTAATATTCCAAATTTTAGCAATTTAAATTAAATATTTTAATGTTTTACGATTATATTTTTTATTTTTAATTTTTAAATTTTAATATTTCAAATTTTATAATTTTTAAAAATTTTATTATTTATTTCTAATTTTTTAAAGTAAATATATAAATTTTTTTATTTATGAATAATTATTTTAGTTATTTAAGCTTTCAAATTTTTTTGTTCATTTTAATTTTTTTAATCTTAATATTTGAAATTTTAAAAATATCATAAATATTATAAAATTAAAATAAAAATTTTATTGTTTATTTTTAATTTTTTAAAGTATATTAAATTTTGTCAATTTGATACAATAATTTATTATATTTTTTAATTTTATTAAGTATTTTTAAGCTAAATATTTGATATTAAAAATTTTATTTATTTATTTATTTAATTGTTTATTTTAATTTATTTATGTTTATTAGGATCATTTTAATGTGATGAATACAGAAATGTCACAAATAAATATTTTAATTTTATGAATTTAAATCTCTTTTTTTAAATGTATATTGTAAATGTTTTTAAATTTTATTGTTTATTTTAACTTGATTTAAGTTTAATATAAGAAATTTTACAAATTTAATTTATTTTTAATTTTTTAAAATTAGTGTATTAAATTTTGTAAATGTAATACAATAATTTATTATATCTTTTAATTTTATTATGTATTTTTAATTTTTAAGCTTAATTTTTATAATTAAAAATTTTATTTTTTTTTAATTTAATTATTTATTTTTAATTTTTCATTCATTCATTTTAATGTGATGAATCCAGAAATGTTGCCAATTAATATTTTATAAATTTAAAATAATTTAATTTTTACATTTTTTTAAATTTAATTTTTTTTTCAGTTTAATATTTTAATTTTATGAATTTAAATCTCTGTAATTTTTTATAATTTATATTTATTTTTTTAAACTTTTATTTCAAATTTTATTGTTTATTTTAATTTTATTTAAACATTATATAAGAAATTTTACAAATTTAATTGTTTATTTTTAATTTTTCACTTAATATTCCAAATTTTAGCAATTCAAATTAATTTTTACGTATATATTATTATTTTTAATTTTTAAAATTTAATATTTCAAATCAAAATAAATATAATTCTAATAATTTTCATACTTAATATACTAATCATTTAATTTATTTTACGTATATATTATTTTTTATTTTTAAAATTTAGTATTTCAAATTTTATAAATTTAAAATAAAAATTTTATTGTCTATTTTTAATTATTTAATATATTAGATTTTGTCAATTTAACAACAATATATTGTATATATATATATATATATATATATATATATATATATATATATATATATATATATATATATATATATATATATATATATATATATATATATATAATGTTGTGTTTTTAAGTTTTAATGTTAATAATTAAAATTAAAAAAGGTTCTATTGCTTATTTTTAATTTTTTAAGTTTATTTAGGATCATTTTATTGTGATGAATTCAGAAATGTCCAATTAATAATTTTATTTTTATCAAGTAATAAGGATTTTCAAGTGAGAAGTAATGAATAACTACTTTTTGAAACAAATATTTAACTTTGTATTTATGTCGTCTTTTTTACTGGCCATTGGAGTTACTAGAAATAGTAATAACGTGAAAAGTACACTAGTTAGAATATAAAACTATAAATATAGCCCATCACAAAACCTAAATTTGATAGGCAAAATCTGATGGCTATTTTAGAAACATTACCCAGAAACAATCAACAAATAATAGACACCAAAATACAGTAGCAGTTCTGAATCATTATCAAAAGTTTGATAATATAAAATATTTAGAATAAATATCATATTTTTTAGAACATCGACATAATATTTCCATTACTACTCACCACACAAAAGGGATTAAGAAATACTGACCTGAAAATAATACACACTTTAATAATTCAACAAATTAAAATCAAGAATAAAAGTAGATCAGTACCATTAAATGTCATAGAAACATTCTATATTAAAACGAGTTCTGAAAGAGAATGAAATAAAACAGAATTGAAAAGTATTTTTATTTTAAAGCTATCAATCACTAAAGGTGCCAAAAAATGAGCTGCTAGATTAACAAAAGATTTGTTTATGTTTGACATTTACCATTAGTCGATCAAACATCCTTGTATGGATTACAATGTCACGGCTACGTCATTTAAATGTAGAAAAACTACACTTTTTTAACGTGGGCACCTCAACACCACAAATTAAAATGTTTTGTTTATATGGCAACGAGATCTGAACCATATAATTTTTATTGAATATAAATGCAGGTGCCAGCAATAAAACAATCAAAATTATTGGCAAAAAACAAGTAATAAACAAAAAAAAAAAAAACAATTTCAAGGAAGTCTAGAATGTCCATGACACATTTAAACGCAGTCAACAGTCAATTTTACGTGCACAACACGAAAATGAGTCCAGGACTAAAAGTCGAAGTCCATCTTGATCGTCGAGCCCACAGAACTCGGTTAGTCCGTTCGTCGGACAGTTATTCGTTCGAGCGTCTCCAAGCCGGTCACAGATATATTTAGCATCGGCAGCCCGGAGAACCTTTGGTCATCGTTTAATAATGCAAATAGATTGTGTAAACATTATTGGCAGTTCCCAGAAACCGCCAACATTTTCATTGTTATTGATTTATCGATGCATGTTTCAACATTTTATTGATCGTTCAGCGTTTTCTGCAGGTGCAATTTCGTATCATTCGAGTCCACTGAAAATAAGGACGACGCCACAGTTTCCTGGACATTATGCATGCATAATTGAACAATTACCGGCAATTTATTGCCGCAGAATCATGAACGGTCCCGTCTAATTGCCGGTGTTGTTTCTAATGTTCTCGTAATTGTACGTAGTCAGACCTTTAATTGCTTCTAATTATTACGTTCCAACATTTATTGCGAACGTTTTTTTTATGCGTGCCACGAGATCACCAACAATGCAATCACGGAAATGCAAACGGCAAATGTCGATGACTTCATTGTTTAATCCAAGTCATAATTAAATAACACCGTCGAAATAAAGGTTACAACGAATTCCTCTAACAGCAACTCATTTGTAAATCACCGATCAATCAGAATAAATAAAAGTTTAAATAAAAACATGCACGTTACGGCGACTTATCTTAAATCAAGAATCTTGATGTGTCTAAACAGATAAAAATAGTTATAAATCAAGAATATTTAGCGATGGCATTGAGTCGTTTCTATTTGAAAGGATAATTTAAAATGTTAAGCGAATTAGCATGATAAAGAAACGCTCATTTAATAATAACAGTCTTAAATTCAACCACAGTTAATCTTCATTGTTGCTAATAAGAGTTTTTCCTTGTGTGTTGTTTATTAAACATCTGAGTTGAAATCCATTTCACCTTTGGTTCTAAATTGTGACATTTAATTGTTACACAATGTCTCGACAAAAATTATTCAAATTAAACAGTTTCTGATTTATGCTTTATTTTTTATTAACTCTATGCTGATTAATACTAATGATGAAATTATGTCTTGGAATAATGATGAGTAACAATTTGTTAAAATTCCCGTAACTTGATTTATTGGTATGGTTAAAGGATATTTATGTGTTTATGTTTACTACTGTCTGAATATTTTGTTAAATATTAAAATCACTGACTAATTATGAAGCTGAAACACTTAATCTTCATAATTCTTTACATGACATTTTTATTATAGATATATTGTTCATTTGAAGTTTATGGGGAAAGGAAAATGGTTGAAATTTTTATGGTAATTTTAAATTGACACTATTTTTCTAATTTATTATGTACAAAATTTCGTTTCCCGTTTTGCCTGAAGTCACATCCACTTTGTTACCTTCAATGAAACATCCTGTATATTTTTGGATTTTTAAATTCTACATAAAATTGCAAATAAAATGGGTATAATATGTCCTATAACTAAACCCAACAGTTTATGAGTTATTAATTTTTTTCCAAAAGTTTTCACAAATTGTCAGTCTAATAAAAATGTCTGTAAAGTTACAAATTTTGATATTGAAAAAGTTATTTTCGGCATACACCTTAACAAAAAGAATTATCCCATAAGGAGATGGTACTCCTAAATTTTATACAGGGTGTTCATTATTTACGTTTAATTTTGTACATCTTAAAATATCAATAACTTTACCGTTTAAATGAAACACCCTGTATATTTTTAGATTTTTAAATTCTACATAAAATTGCAAATAAAATGAGTATAATATCTCCTATATCTAAACCCAACAGTTTATGAGTAATTAATTTTTTTCCAAAAGTTTTCACAAATTGTCAGTCTAATAAAAAAAGTGTTACCAATTTTGATAGTGAAAAGTTTATTTTTGTAATACACGTTAACTAAGAACTATTCCATAAGGAGATGGTACTTCTAAATTTTATACAGGGTGTTCAGTATTTACGTTTAATTTTGTACATCTTAAAACATCAATATCCTTATTGTTTTAAATGAAATACTCTGTATATTTTTGGATTTTTAAATTCTACATGAAACTGCAAATAAAATGTGAACAATATGTCCTATACCTAAACCCAATAGTTTATGAGTTATTAATTTTTTTCCAAAAGTTTTCACAAATTGCCAGTCTAATAAAAGTGGTTGTAAAGTTACCAATTTTGATACTGAAGAGTTAATTTCTGGCATACACGTTAATTAAAAAATATAAGGACCTATTATTAGTATTAACAAATTTTATACAGGGTGTTCATTATTTACCTTTAATTTGATGCATTTTAAAACATAAATAACTGTGTTATTTTAAATGGAGAATACCCTGTATATTTTTAGATTTCTAAATAATACATGAAATAACAAATAAAATATCTATATTTATATATATATACACCCAATAATTTTTGAATATTCAAAACAAATTCTTGCTAAAATATCTGTTAATATTACTTTTTATTAATTTTATGTATAGGAAAATCTTATAAGAATCGAAAGGTTTTTTCATATTAAATTTAATTGTGCTAAAACTGCACAGCAGTAAGGGTAAGAAACGAAGACCATATAGACATTTTATTGGCAGTTGTGGAATTTAAAATGCAAAAATATACGGGGTGTTCCATTGGAAACAGCACTTTCTTCCTTTCTTTGTAAACTTCTAATGAATAAGTTTAAACTACAAAGAATAATAAATAACGCTAACGCAGTGTCGTAAATTCTTTAGTGATTTCCTCTTTGTTCTACCTGTTAAATTGGTCCTCGTCAGTCGTAGACATCTCAATATATCGTGCGCAGACCACACATGGACCACACACGAACCAAACGAAACGCCACCCACACCAAGCGAACCTGCGGCAGAACCAAAACAAAAGGCACATGCACGAAGTACGGAACAGACTGGCGTGCGTGTTTGTCAGCCGCGGTCCGGCGCGGGATCCTTTAATGACCGCCCACGGATTAATCCGGGCCCGGTGTGCTGGTCAACTGCGTTCGGCGAGGACGAATGCCGCACTGTCTGCTCCTCGAAAGCCGTCGCTCAGCCAAGGACCGGCGGACGAGTGACTGGTCACAAATCTCTTCGGTGGACCACTCGCGTCGGTTCTTTGTTCTGCGGCCGTTGAGGTGCTCTCGAATTCGGAATAATGCTCCAGTTGAGCGACAACGAAAGTGATCGACTCCCTGACGTCTATTCTAGTCATTATCATCGTCATGCCTTAACTTATCGTCTGTCCATGGTACACCGAAAACTGTCGTAAGAATGTGCGATGGGCAAAAATAAACAAACAAAGTGATTCGCTGAATTATTCAATTTGTACCGGCCAACTTGGGACTGGTGTCTAATTTATTTAATCACGCTTCAACAAGCTCATAAACTACGTACGTACTCGCAATAATAAAATGCAAATTCTTTTATTTCCTGAAACAGCCTTTACCTGATCATTATTAATTTTAAATGTGATGTGTTTGTTCCGCGAACGAACGTAACCATATTATTCATTTTTAATATCGGTACCCCAATTAAATGAAATGCTTTTAGGCCTGCGGTAATCCACTAACATCACAATTGGAAATAGAATATGACGCTAATTCATCTAATTGTTATTGTTTCGACGTCTCGTCAAAGTGACCGGTAAGATGGACTGTGCGTCGTGGTTTTTAATTAGCGAGCCTTGTCGTTACCTAGGAATTGTTTGTTTAATGGTGGAATAACTACATGCGAACACGAGCACTGTTATCGAGTCGGTGAATTGATATTGACGCTGTGATTGACAACTGGAAGTTTCCCGGTGGAATTCGCCAACGTTGGGAAATGATCGAGTTACTTTACCATTTACTTTATTATGTGTTTTATTTAATAAAGTCTTATTTTTTATATTGTTCTTCGAGGGTTCTTCCATGGTTCACACTTACAGTATTGGCAGAAAGTACAGCAACTTTTTTAAAATTTAAATAATTTTCCAGGCCCTAATTATTATGTTCAAAAAAATGTATATTGAAAATTAATTAATTAATTGTATAAAAAAAATTAAAGTTAGAGACTGTCGATAGAAGTGAAAACTTGGAACTTTTAGTATTAAAATTTAAAATTTCATAATTTTTGAATTAAATTTATCAACATCAATCTGGTTTTCACATCTATTGACACTCCGAGCAACAATTTTATGCATGCCTATATGGTTTTTTATTATTTAAATATATTACGGACTGTACAAGATCATGATAAAATATAAATACAATGGAATTGAAATAACAATTAATATACAATCGTATTATTTATGGATAGTATTTGTATTTACTTAAATTTCAATGTACTAGATTTTTAACATTATTTTAATTGTTTGCATCATTGTCATTAATTTCAACAATATTTAGACTTTTTGTTTCACTAAATCCATCCAGCATACGTATAAGCATATCGGTGACGAGAACGCACAAGATTTCACCCATCCAAAAAGTGTCTAATGTCGCAAACGTATAATATTTCCCTACTAAAAAGTGCCCAACACGGCTAAAGAAGTTTTCACTTTTAAAAAAATGTTAAATTTATTATTTTTATGAAAGGCTAATTTTCAGTTACATACTTTTGTTAACGGTATAAAATTTTAAAAAATAAATTTATTAAATTTTAAATTTCGAAATTTTAAAATTTACATTTATTAAATTATAAATTTTAAAATTATTAAATTTCGAAATTTTAAATTTTAAAATTTAAATTTACAAAATTTTAAAATTTAAATTTACAAATTTTAAAATTTAAATTAAATAAATTTTAAAATTTAAATTTATTAAATTGTAAAATTTAAATTAATTAAATTTTGAAATTTTAAAGTTTACATTCATTAAATTTTGAAATTTTAAATTTTGGAATTATAATTTTAAAAATTTTAAAATTAAAATTTATTAAATTTTGAAATTTAAAATTTTAAAATTCAAATTTATTAAATTTCAAATTGTAAAAATTTAAATTTTAAAAAATAAATTTTAAATTTCGTAATTTTAAAATTTATAAATATATATTACATTTTAAATTTTAAATTTAAAAATTTAAATTTATTAAATTGTATAATTTAAATTAATTAAATTTTGAAATTATAAATTTTAATTTGAAATTTTAGAATTATAATTTTAAAAGTTATATTTATTAAATTTTGAAATTTTAAAATTGAAATTTATTAAATTTTAAATTGCAGAAATTTATATTTATTAAATTTTAAATTTTGAAATTTTAAAATTTAAATTTATTAAATTTTAAATTGCAGAAATTTTAAAAAATAAATTTATTAAACTTTGAAATTTTAAATTTTGAAATTTATATTTATTAAATTTGAAATTTTAAATTTTAAAATTTATATTTATTAAATTTGAAATTTTGAAATTTTAAATTTTAAAATTTAAATTTATTAAATCTTAAATTGTAGAAATTTTAAAAAATAAATTTATTAAATTTTAAAATTTATATTCATTAAATTTGAAATTTTGAAATTTTAAAATTTAAATGTAAAATTTTAATTCATTAAATTTTGAAATTTTAAAGAGTAAATTTATTAAATTTTGGCATTATAAATTTTAATTTTAAATTTTTCACATTTTAATAATATTTTTAATGAATTTACTTAATGGTTCTTGTTTTTGTACATCTGTAAGTTAGTTTTTATATAAAACTTGTGAATTACCTGTTTGGTCCTTATTTTTGTTTATCACATTTAATACTTCACTGCAAATGTATAATTAACTATCACCCTAATGTAATGCTCAGAGGTGTTACCATCCAATTGTAACTGTAATATAGGATTAACTTAACTCAAGTTAATCAAGATGATAATAATTATTATTGTTTACTTGGCTAATCTTAACCATGGTACAATAAAGAGGGTGCCCAATTTATTGTCAATTAACTTTTGACACAAGTATAAATATTTATTTTCGTAATTATTTGGTATTCTTTTACGTGATTCCACACGTGTTAATTGTTTCATTGAAACACACATGATTAATTCACAAAAATAACTCCTTGATATTTTCAACAAGATAATGAAGGGGTATTTGAACATATCAATCATTTCTAAGAAATCATTTGGATTACTCATTGGCCCAATTTGTTAAATTTGTACAGGAAGTTCTCATGTACATGAGTGGCATTTTTCTGTGAAGTATGCATTTGCCTTTTAGTATTTGATCTTGTGATCACCTGATAATGTTTTATGATAAAAATTATATGTTATTATCATGGAAGGCACCACCAGTTGTTTAATTATTTGTGTTCAATTATCCTTTTGAGGAATGTAATGTAAAATACAAGGCAGCTGTTTCCGTTTTTATTCACATTTATTTTTAGTCATAGCGTGACATATTACCTGGAAACGTTCATTGACGAAATACCTTTCCAACAGAAGATCACCTATTATTGGGAAAGTATTGATTTGTAATGGTCTAACAATTAAATGGCAAGCAATACATAATCCGCCATCAATTACCAGTAAGCATCATCAATTAAATAAAAATGGACCAATGCCACCGTAACACACGACACATTTATTTATGGATAGTATTTGTATTTACTTAAATTTCAATGTACTAGATTTTTAACATTATTTTAATTGTTTGCATCATTGTCATTAATTTCAACAATATTTAGACTTTTTGTTTCACTAAATCCATTCAATTTCACTTATAAGAATACACAGCATACGTCAACTGTATAGCTACAGATATACTGGTATAAGCATGTCGGTGACGAGAACGCACAAGATTTCACCCATCCAAAAAGTGTCTAATTAGTGCTCAGTTATGAGCATGTCAATGTCGCAAACGTATAATATTTCCCTACTAAAAAGTGCCCAACACGTCTAAAGAAGTTTTCACTTCTAAAAATATGTTAAATTTATTATTTTTAGGAAAGGCTAATTTTCAGTTACATACTTTTGTTAACTGTATAAAATTTTAAAAAATAAATTTATTAAATTTTAAATTTCGAAATTTTAAAATTTACATTTATTAAATTATAAATTTTAAAATTATTAAATTTCGAAATTTTAAATTTTAAAATTTATTTAATTTAAATTTTAAATTTTAAAATTTATTAAATTGTAAAATTTAAATTAATTAAATTTTGAAATTTTAAAGTTTACATTCATTAAATTTTGAAATTTTAAATTTTGGAATTATAATTTTAAAAATTTTAAAATTAAAATTTATTAAATTTTGAAATTTAAAATTTTAAAATTCAAATTTATTAAATTTCAAATTGTAAAAATTTAAATTTTAAAAAATAAATTTTAAATTTCGTAATTTTAAAATTTATAAATATATATTACATTTTAAATTTTAAATTTAAAAATTTAAATTTATTAAATTGTATAATTTAAATTAATTAAATTTTGAAATTATAAATTTTAATTTGAAATTTTAGAATTATAATTTTAAAAGTTATATTTATTAAATTTTGAAATTTTAAAATTGAAATTTATTAAATTTTAAATTGCAGAAATTTATATTTATTAAATTTTAAATTTTGAAATTTTAAAATTTAAATTTATTAAATTTTAAATTGCAGAAATTTTAAAAAATAAATTTATTAAACTTTGAAATTTTAAATTTTGAAATTTATATTTATTAAATTTGAAATTTTAAATTTTAAAATTTATATTTATTAAATTTGAAATTTTGAAATTTTAAATTTTAAAATTTAAATTTATTAAATCTTAAATTGTAGAAGTTTTAAAAAATAAATTTATTAAATTTTAAAATTTATATTCATTAAATTTTAAATTTTGAAATTTTAAATTTTAAAATTTAAATGTAAAATTTTAATTCATTAAATTTTGAAATTTTAAAGAGTAAATTTATTAAATTTTGGCATTATAAATTTTAATTTTAAATTTTTCACATTTTAATAATATTTTTAATGAATTTACTTAATGGTTCTTGTTTTTGTACATCTGTAAGTTAGTTTTTATATAAAACTTGTGAATTACCTGTTTGGTCCTTATTTTTGTTTATCACATTTAATACTTCACTGCAAATGTATAATTAACTATCACCCTAATGTAATGCTCAGCGGTGTTACCATCCAATTGTAACTGTAATATAGGATTAACTTAACTCAAGTTAATCAAGATGATAATAATTATTATTGTTTACTTGGCTAATCTTAACCATGGTACAATAAAGAGGGTGTCCAATTTATTGTCAATTAACTTTTGACACAAGTATAAATATTTATTTTCGTAATTATTTGGTATTCTTTTACGTGATTCCACACGTGTTAATTGTTTCATTGAAACACACATAATTAATTCACAAAAATAACTCCTTGATATTTTCAACAAGATAATGAAGGGGTATTTGAACATATCAATCATTTCTGAGAAATCATTTGGATTACTCATTGGCCCAATTTGTTAAATTTGTACAAGTTCTCATGTACATGAGTGGCATTTTTCTGTGAAGTATGCATTTGCCTTTTAGTATTTGATCTTGTGATCACCTGATAATGTTTTATGATAAAAATTATATGTTATTATCATGGAAGGCACCACCAGTTGTTTAATTATTTGTGTTCAGTTATTCTTTTGAGGAATGTAATGTAAAATACAAGGCAGCTGTTTCCCTTTTTATTCACATTTATTTTTAGTCATAGCGTGACATATTACCTGGAAACGTTCATTGACGAAATACCTTTCCAACAGAAGATCACCTATTATTGGGAAAGTATTGATTTGTAATGGTCTAACAATTAAATGGCAAACAATACATAATCCGCCATCAATTACCAGTAAGCATCATCAATTAAATAAAAATGGACCAATGCCACCGTATCACACGACACAAGGAAACGTAATCGGAATCGATTAATCGCAACATCGATTAGTTCCCTCCAATTAATAGACATTACTAATGCCACATTTCGCAATCCGAACGCGATGAGTCATCTGGAGCGGGAACCATTTTTTTTTATTTCCATCGCAAAAAAGTGAACGGCACGGACCGGCGCCATCCACTGTTTGTGTGCGTTAGTAATTCGGCGATGTTTTGCGGACACCTGGAGCACGTGAAACGAAGGTGGCACGGTCCGGTTAAGGTAAGCCACGGCCGCGGGCCGAAACACGCGAATGTCCACAATCGGACGGCGAAATTGACTTGTTCAGGGGCGCGAAAATGACATAAGCACGAGAAATATCACAGTCGACGCAGTTTTCATCGCAGTCGGAGTGGATAATGTCTCGAGCATACTTAGTTTTTGTATTTATTTAAGTAATTTATTATCAAAGTCAAAAATGAAATAAATTACCATAAATCACTGTACGTAATAATCGTTGAAAATTTAGCTTAATGTCCCAGAAGCACCGATTTGCAGAGAATGCTCATCAATGAGTGCAAGATGAATGAGGTCAAGATGGTCCTGGAATCTGTACCAACATATTTGGAAATAGGTCAATCATTAAACTGCAATGAATCAACCAGTAAGAACAGAATTGGGGCAATGATTTCCATAAAAAAAATAAGGAATTGAATTATTATGATTAGTGTAAATTTAAAAATTACCACATATTTAATTATTGATATTGAATTTAATTAAATTTTAAATACAAAAATTAATTAATTAATTAGAAGAAGGAATTGAAGTAATTTTAAATAAAATGGCTATTATATAAACCAAATACCAAATTATGTACATGGTGTTGGTTATTCACGTTTAATTTTGTGAATCTTAAATAATGAATAAATTAAGTGAAGTTTTTGTACAAAAATAATCACTTACTTAATTAAATTATTAATTAGTTTAATAAAATGATATTTATTATTTAATGTAAATCTCAATTATTAATCCTGTAACAAATGATGAATATAAATTTTAAAATTTATATTTATTAAATTTTAAATTTTGAAATTTTAAATTTTAAAATTTTATTAAATTTTAAAATTTTATTAAATTTTAAATTATGCAATATTAAATTTTAAAATTTAAATTTATTATTATTTTGAAATTTTAAAATTTATCATGCATAACTTAAGCGAATCACCTCGTATAATATCTATATATTAATCTGATCCAATACTCGTTCCAAGTTTATGTAATGACCATTTTAAAAATAATATTAATAAATTGAAGAAAAATGTAATATTATCAATTGTGCGGACAACATATTTATTTTTAGGCTAGGTGTATTTTAGTATATACAATCTTTGTATATATAAAATTTTGTATATAATTTTAAATTTTGAAATTTTAAATTATGAAATATTAATTTTTAAAATTTAAATTTATTAAATTTTAAATTTTGAAATTTTAAAATTTTATTAAATTTTAAATTATGAAGTTTTAAATTATAAAATATTGAATTTTAAAATTTAAATTTATTAAATTTTAAATTTTGAAATTTTAAATTTTAAAATTTTATTAAAATTAATATTTATTAAATTTTAAAATTTATTATTATTAAATTTTAAATTATGAAATATTAAATTTTAAAATTTAAATTTTTTATTATTTTGAAATTTTAAAATTTAAATTTAATAAATTTTGAAATTTTATTAAATTTTAAATTATGAAATATTAAATTTAATATATTAAATATTAAAATTTAAATTTAATAAATTTTAAATTAATTTTTGACATTTTAAAATTGTGAAATATTAAATTTTAAAATTTAAATATATTATTATTTTGAAATTTTAAAATTTAAATTTATTAAATTTTATATTTTAAATTTTAAAATTTAAATTTAATAAATTTTGAATTTTGCAATTTTATTAAATTTTAAATTATGAAATATTAAATTTAATATATTAAATTTGAAAATTTAAATTTAATAAATTTTAAATTAATTTTTGGCATACATGTTAACCAAGGACCACGTTATTAGATATTATTAGTACTCCTAAATTTTGTACAGAGTTATCGTTATTTACATATAATATTGTCCATCTTAAATCATGAATAACTTAAGCGAATCACCTCGTATAATATCTGATCCAATCCTTATACTCATTTCAAGTTTATGTAATGTCAATTTAAAAATAGTATTAATAAATTAGAGAAAAATGTAATATTAACAATTTTATTTCCAGTACGGGCAATATATTTATTTTCAGGTTAGGTGATTTTAATATATACAATCATTAAACAAAATTTTAAATATAAGTCGGTAGTAATTACTAAAAATAACTAGAAAATTGATGAAAAATAAAACTTATTCCTGCCACAATTTATTAGCCAATTATAAATTGAAAAAATTGGCAAAATATTTGTTTAAGTTAATTTTACCCATTTAAAAATATTTTTAATGAATTTACTTAATGGTTGTTGTCTTTGTTTACCTGTATAATTTTTAGATAAAAATAGACTCTCAGTAGTTAATTAAATTATTAATCAGTTTAATAAAGCATATTTATTTATTGTTAAATTATTAATCCTATTACAAGTAATGAAAAATGAAACTGGAAGTGAAAATTGATGAAACAGCACTTAAAAAGTTTCAGAGCACAGAGAAGAAAAATTGAATTTTAAGATGTTGAAGTCTACATAGAAGTAATTGAAGAATTTGAAGAAGTAATTGATGTTTACAAAGAAGAAATTGAGGAATTCGAAGAAGTAGTTTAATAAAATAGTATTATTTACTATTAGATATTAATAATTAATACTGTTACAAGCGATGAAAATGAGATTGATAATTAATGAAACAGCACAATAGATTACAATAAAAAAAATTGTAATTGAAGTAGTTGAAGTTTACAAAGAAGTAATTGATGGGTTCGAAGAAGAAGTTGAAGTAAAAAAAATGGCTTCAAGATGTCCTGTACCTAAACTAAATACCAAATTTTGTACAGGATGTTCGTTATTCACGTTTAATCTTGTGCGGCTTAAATAATGAATAATGAATAACTTATTAAGAAGTAGTTTAATAAAATACTATTATTTACTGCTGAATATCAATGATTAATCCTGTTACTACAATGAAAAATGAGATTAAAAGTAGTAATTGATGGAACAGCACCTAAAAAATCTCAGATCAGACATATAAGTAATTGAAAGAAGAAGAAGTTGAACAAATTTAGGTTAGATTTATTTTAGTATAGACAATCTTTAAACAAAATTTTGTACATAAGTTGGTAATAATTATTAAAAATAAACAGAAAATTGATGAAAAAAACTTGTTCTGCCATTATTGGCATACACGTTAACCATCCTATACCATCCTATAAACATTATAGTATAAGAACCCATTAGTACCCCCAAATTTTGTACAGAGTATTCGTTACTCACGTTTAAATTGGTGTCTTCATCAATAACTTTGTTATTTTTAATGAAACACCTTGTATGGGCTTATATTAAGCCTACTGTTACAAACGATGAGATTGGTAATCCGATGAAATAGCTAGACAGAGAAATTTATCTATTAACTATGCACCACTCGCAAATTGATATTCTCTACCAGTGGAAATGCTTGATGGTACTCTGGGTATGATCGTAGCTATTTCTATTAATAGAGGTTTTATTAAATATTTATAGATAAATACTGAACAAGTAACGGACGTTGAATCTCATTATGTTATTGTAACCATTTATAATTATTAATTATTATTCTTTCTAGATAATGATATTTTTTATCTAATATTCGTTTTGAATTTTTTGTCAACATTTAGGCAAGCACGTTTCGAAAACGTTCATAAATAGAACTACTCAAAGAACAAAAATTGAAATGATCGGTCACCAAAATATTAAAGGGCTCCGCAAATTCTTGTATTGGGCGTAATCCGTCCCTAGCGTGTCTAAATATAGTCGTACTGATTATTTGTAACGTTCAAAAATAAACTCAGTGGCAGGATTATCTGTTTATCGGTCGGGGGGTTATCGAATGGTGACCTTTGGTTATACTCTGGAGCACACACAGCCCGCAACGGCCAGAAACGACGTCGGCCTGCTCAGTCGCGTTCCGAAAGATGCACAAAACAATACAATCGGTGGTGTTTTGCGCGTTTCTCGTCGCGAAAGTCGCCGCCGCCCAAAGTTGCGGAAGTCTGCCACTGATCAACATTACGGTTTATCAGACGGTCGACAGCGAGCCCGACATTTCGACGACCACTGACGCAATTGAACACTCCAAAGATGCCTTCCACATAATCGTGGCGAATGAGACCATTGGTAAGCTGTGCCAGAACCAGATCCACATCAGAAATGAGCTGTCGGTGTTGCAAATCATCAACAGCAGCATCCAGGAAATACTGCCAGGTGCCTTCAACATCACGCCCACCTTGACCCTCCTCAAAATCAGCCACAACCCTTTAAACAGGATACAAGAAGGAATATTCAATAACGTCAAGGTTAAGGAGATCGATCTATCCCGCAATTACATATCCTCAATCGACAAGCACGCCTTCGACAACAACACTTACCTGGAGATAGTCAAACTGAACTACAACTCCATCAAGGAAGTGGAATCGGAATGGTTCAAAAACAGCCCGAACGTGTACCAGCTCAGCATCATCTACAACGAGCTGACCGGCATCCCAGCCGAAGCGTTCAAAAACATGGCCAAAGCCCGACCGCTGAAGCTGCGCTTTTCAGCCAACAGAATATTCCAGATCGATCCCAACGCGTTGCAAGGCCACAACGCGGTCGACATCTTCAGGCTCAACGGCAACAAGCTGGCGGAGATACCCGACAACATTTTCGCCAACAGAACAATCAGAAGCGTCGAGGTCAACACGAACAGGCTCAAGTGCTTCCCCGACAAGCTCTTCGAGAGCAAGCTGGACGTCCTCGCCTTCCTCGAGAACCCCTTCGAGTGCGCCTGCCTGAAGAAGGTGCGCGAGTACGTCGAGAAGAACAACATCCAGATCCTCTATCCGGCCATCATTTGCGAGGACAGGCCGCGCGAAGTGAATGTCGTGTTTAATTTCAACAGAACATTTGAAATACCCATAATACCCACGCCGTCGCTGGATGTGGTCGCACCCCTAGCCAAAGTACCCGAATCCACGGCGAATTGAGTTCAAGAAGATGGTCTGTTTTAAGTTATTTATTCGTTTTAGTGTTGTAAGTTTCGAACTTTAGTTTAAGTAATTTTGTAAGATAAAAATCGTTTGCTCATACCATCGTCTCATTTCATCCTCCATTTTAAATGTTCGATAACGGTTTGTTTCTTACGAATTGTTTTATGTATATTCACAGTTATTAATAAACAGTAATAATGAAAACGTTGTGTTTGACTTACCTTGTAAATGGTCCCAGGACATACTCATGTGGTGCCGTCATGGACGCTCCCTACCTCCTGCTTCTTCGCATCAGGATGCCGTCCTCGTTTTTTCAAGAATTGTGCGGTACATTTTCACTGTTTTGTATCCATTAATGGGGTCCATGCCTGTAATACAAATAAACACCAGAGTGGTTAATTTCATTTACAAATATAAAATGCATAAAGGGGCTATAAATTATGTGACTTCTAAATGAGGAGGTAAATACCACGTCAATCTCCAATTCCAGGAATTGAGTATAATTAATGGTACGAAGCAAAACACATATCAAAAGAGGAGGAGGTACCACCATACTTTACCAAATCTCATCAAGGGCGAAGGGGTAACTCCAAATTTAACAAACCTCTTGTAATTAATTAAATAGCATAGACAATAATTACATCTGAATAATTTAAAAAATAACCTGTTTCACGTACAATATTAAAATGAGGAGGCGGGATTCCGACAAAATTTCCTCAAATATCTTCAAAAAAAAGAGGTCAATAAAATATAAATTTTTAATTCTGTTTAATAGGTTTATTAAGTTTCTATTCCTATATATCTATATATTTCCATAGTTGTATAAAAAATACATATCAATAGGAAAGAAGGTACCACCAATACCAAATTCAATATAAACTTTTCGTAATTAATTAAATACCATAGAAATCAAAATATTTAATTAGGTCAACATAGTAATTTAGAAAAAGAAATTGTTTCATGTTAAAATACAAAATTATGTTTTCTAATGATGCAATGAAGAAGCAAATATCTTTAGAAAGAAGAAAGTGAATAAAAAATGCACTTCTCTTCTTCTTTTAATTCAAAGAATAATATCGTGGTATAAAGCAAATATATATCAGTAAAAGAGAAGGTACTACCACACCTTACCAAATCTCATCAAGAGGGAAGGAATGATACTAAATTTAATAAAAACCCTTCGTAATTAATTAAATATCATAGAAAATAACTGTGTCGGTCAATAACTTTAAATACAATATCAAAATGAGGAGATGAGAGCCTGGCAAAACCTCCTCAAATATTTTTTTTTAAAAAAAGAAAGTCAATAAAAATATCATTTCAACTTTTAATTCAAAGAATTGTTTTCTTAAATTTTCAGTTCTGTAAAAAGCAAATATCAGTAGAGGAGGAGGTACAAGGTTGGGCAATACCAAATTTAATAAAACTCTCTAGTAATTAATTAAATATCATAGAAAATATCTACTTCAATCCATAATATAGTAAAAATACAATATAGAAAATTATATTTTTTAGTGTGGCCACCTTTAAAAGCATGATTTCAAGATGAGAAGGCAAATATCTGACAAAACCTCCTCAAATATCTTTAAAAAGAAAAGAGTAAAATGAAAATCACGTCACTTTTTAATTCAAAGAATAATATTAAGTTTACTCTTTAGAAGAGGAGGCACCACCAAACCTTATCAAATCTTATCAAAGAATAAGAGGTGGTACCAAATTTAATATTAATCTTTCGTAACTAATTATTTTTTATTAATTTAAGATATCAACCAATTTTACCTCCAAATACAATATCAATTTAAGGCGAGATTTCAGCCGATAAAAGTCACATCAATTTTTAATTCAATTTAATAGTTTTCTATTTCTATCTATCTATATATTCCTATAGTTGTATAAAATATACATATAAGTAGAGGAGGTACCATCACACCCTACCAAATTTCATCTAGAGAGAAGAGACAATACCAAATTCAATATAAATCTTTCATAATTAATTAAATACTATAGAAGTAGAAATATGTAATTCGAACAATAATTTTGAAAAAATTATATCATGTTCATATACAAAATTAAGTTTTCTAATGAAGAGGCAAATATCTTTAAAAAGAAGTGTGTAAATAAAAGTTACACGTCAACTTTTAATTCAAAGAATAGGATTCTTATGTTTTTCGTGGTAGCTATAAAGTAAAATACATATCAGTAAAATAGAAGGTACCACCACACCTTACCAAATCTCATAAAGAGGGAAGAGATAGTACCAAATTTAATAAAAACCTTTCGTAATTAATTAAATACCATAGAAAATAACTGTGTCAATCAATAACTTAGAAGAAGAAATGAGGAGGTGAGAGTCCGGTAAAATCTCCTCATATATTTCTTTAAAAAAGAAAGTCAATAAAAATATCAAATTCAAAGAATAGTTTTCTTAAATTTTCAGTTATATAAAAAATAAATATTAGAAGAGGAAGAGATACAAGGGAGAAAGGGCAGTATCAAATTTAATAAAATCCTCTCGTAATTAATTAAATACCATAGAAAGTATTTACTTCAGTCAATAATATAGTAAAAAAAAACAACAATTTCATATACAATATTATGTTTTTAAATGCATGATTTCAAGATGAGAAGGCAAATATCTGTCAAAACCTCCTCAAATATCTTTAAAAAGAAGAGTGTAAAATCACATGTCACTTTTTAATTCAAAGTTTTTCGTGATATAAAGCAAAATACACATCATCAAGAGATAAGAGGTGATACCAAATTTAATATAAACCTTCATTTATTTTTAATAATTTAGAAATAAACTAAACCTTTAAATATATCAAAATAAGGAGCAAAATCTCCTCAAATATCTTTGAAGAAAAGGGGATCACTAAAAATCTTAAGCGTCTAGTTGTATAAAAAATACTTATCAGTACAGGAAGAGGTATCACCGCTACCTACCAAATTACATCAATACAGAAGGGGCAGTACCAAATTTAATAAAAACCTCTCGTAATTTAATTAAATACCATTTCTAATTTAGTTAATAATTTAGAACAGTTTTCAGAGGAATGAAACAATACATATATCAAAAGAGGAGGAACCACTACTCCCTACCAAAACTCGTCAAGAGGGATTTTGATAAAAACATCTCCCGCAAATAAACGGCGAAAACTAAAAACTTGCCTCCTCGATTTATTGAAAATACCAAAGAGCAGGCTTAATATTTGTATCAATCCCGCAGCATTCACCTACTAAAATTATTATTGCGGATTACGTTAGAGCGGCGTGGGTAGATTATTAAAATTCGCAAGCCCTTATAAAGATTATGTATCGGGCACAAGTCAGCTCTCCAGCTCACTTTCTAGCGTTGGACGGACGAACGCGCAGAACCAGGTAGGCGCTGAAAATATCGCAGTTTTGTAGGCGACAACGCGTTCCACTACTCTCGAAATTCCATTCTGCAATTTAATTTAACTCTTTTAACTCCCAGTTTGTGAATTACGTAAATTTGTGGCTGTTAACATAAACATGCTATTTATGGTAATCAAGATTTAAATGTCCGATAAACCGTTCTCTTGGAACTGTTTGATATAATTTCTTGTTTTGGTTTTAATCATCCTCGTTATGCGGGGGTGGATCCTGAGGTTTCAATCTGGTGAGCCCTTACGACTATATATTGGGATAAAATAAATTACACACATAATTCAGGTGTTCACATTTTATTTATTCTAATATTGATCAGGACTGCTGGAAGGCCAACAAAGAACATTGTTATTGTTGTCACCACATTTTTGAAGTGAAATCTCGTGCGTTCGCGTCACCGACATGCTTACACCAGTATATCTGTACCTATACAGTTGACGTATAGTGCTGTGTATATCTTATAAGTGAAATTAAATGGATTTAGTGAAAAATTTATTTAAATATGTCCAATGATCGAAAACTCAGTACTACAAAACCTAAAACGACAATCGATGCCGCTTTTACGTGATACTTAGATAAATTTATTAGAACAAAATGAAATAATTGATAGTACAAAAAGTCTAAGTATTGTTAAAATTAATAATGACAATGAATTAAAATAATGTTAAAAATCAAGTACATTGAAATTTAAGTAAATACAAATACTATCCATAAATAATATGATTGTATATTAATTGTTATTTCAATTGCATTGTATCTTGTACAGCCCGTATTATATTTGAATAATAAAAAACCATATAAACATGCATAAAATTGTTGCTCGGAGTGTCAACAGAAAACCAGATTGATGTTGATAAATTTAATTCAAACATTACGAAATTTCAAATTTTAATACTAAAAGTTCTAAGATTTCGCTTCTATCGGCAGTCTCTATAACTGCGAACTTTAATTTTTTTATTGCAGTTTGTTTATATTGTTCCAATATTTAGTTGTTACACAAAATAAACATATTTTTCTTAATAAGTGATAATGGAATAATTACTATGTTTATTGTATTTTTGATTGATAATATTTATTGCAAACTAACTAATTATATAATATTAATTCTGTAATAAACACTTTGAAAAAAATAAAATGTGAAACACTTAAATTACGTCAAAACAATATTTATTTTTTTTTTAAGTATAATTATCGACATACAATCCAAATGATTAGTGCTTTTGTCATATAAATTTAGTCCATTGAAAATAATAAACATGACCAGCAAAATAATTTATTCATTACTGTACATTTCATAGGTCAGTTAAATTTATCGTGCCAAAATATAGTATATTCACGATTTTTGGACGGTTTAATTCTTTAACATCAAACATTTTATCATAGTAATTTAAATTGAAAATATACATTTATTTAATGAAAAATCCTCAGCGGTAGTTCTTATGACAATAGTTTTTCTCATGAGTTTTTTCAAAAGTTGTATTTAAAACTGAAGAATCGCCAATGTTCGGGAACATGTATGTAATTCTTTCAATATCACAACAGATTGAGTGGATCTTTGAAAAAGGTTGTGGTATTCCAATCATCCTTACCAGCGGATATCCAAAAATAATTAGTCAAATCAGAAGCGCCTCCACCTCGCTTATATGGTCTGCTCAAAATACATAAGGATAATTCACCACTCCGACCCATCGTTAGTACTCCTGGATCACCATCATATAACTTAGCTAAATATCTTACCAGATTGCTACAACCCCATGTTGGAAACATCCTAACCTTTACCAAAGATTCCACTCAACTTGTTGAGATATTGAAAGATTTACATCCTGATGTAGAAGATAGACTGGTCACTTTCGACGTAGTGTCACTCTTCACTAAAGTTCCTGTCATGATATCAGAAATATTCCCTCCAGATATAGTGGATCTTTTCCGTACATTCCTTACTGAAAGCTTTTTCGTTTGGAGCAACAAATTCTACGAACAGACTGAACGATTATCAATGGGTAGTCCTCTTTGTCCAGTGATCGCCAAATTTTTTATGGAAAAGTTTGAACAAAAAGCAATTGAGACCCATCACAAACCTTCTGTTTGGTATCGTTACTTTCATGATACTTTCGATGGAAATATGGACAAGAAAAATTAGATCAGTGTCTAAAACACCTAAACTCTCAACAATATCAAATTCACAATGGAATTGGAGAAAGAGAACGAAGTACCTTTTTTGGATGTCCTAGTAAAAAAATAGGTGAACATTTAGACCATACAGTATACCGGAAACCTACACACACCAATCGATATCTACATAAACTATCTATCCATCATGGGGTCATCAAAACACTAGCCGAATGAGACACATACCACCTCGCCGAAGAACAAGAACATTTGGAAAAAGCACTACAGGCCAATAGATACAAACAATAAGACGTGCAATGAGACTAATTAATAGTAAAGACCCACCTAGTGAGTTCACAATTGGTTAAGCTTTTCTCCCATATATATGTAAAATTTAATAATCTTATTAAAACATAACATCCATACTGTTTTTATACCAACAAGGAAGATTCAACACAGTGTCAGATCTGCTAAAGATAGGAAAGACCATCAAACAACTTCTGGGATATACCGCATACTATGCTCTTGAGGAAAGTATACATCAGTATTACAAAACGTTCAATAGGGACTAAGATTAAGAAACACAAACGAAACTACAAACTAGGACAATCAGACAAGTCTGCTGTAGCTGAACATGCACTGTTAGATGGAAATCATAATATAAAATTCCAAGATATACAATTGCTTGCCTCTACAACTGGACATCACAAGAGAATAATTAGGGAAGCAATTGAAATCCATAAACAAGGAAACAACTTCAACAGAAAAGAAGAAACATTGAAGCTTGACAGCAGTGCTCAAAAACACCAAACACATGTTAATGTTATGTCAATAAAATCATTTTCATAGGTCAGCTGCCTCATCTGAGTAATTGTGTTCCAAAAATATAAACTATTGTTGACAGCTAAAATATTCGACCAGGTGACATTTAATTTTTCCTTGTTACCATGCGATTTAACACTAAAAAAAGACCTTGTTGGTCGCAACCTAACATAATATTAAGTTTCGTAAAAATTGCAACAATCATATCAAT
Organism: Aethina tumida; assembly: GCF_024364675.1. NCBI lineage: Eukaryota > Metazoa > Arthropoda > Insecta > Coleoptera > Nitidulidae > Aethina > Aethina tumida. The sequence goes on along the minus strand of NC_065437.1, from coordinate 10,816,815 downwards.
TTCTCTCGCACTTACAAGTCTAAAATTACAACACAATTTAATATCAAAGTGAAACATTAACGGTGCACATACTCGTGGGAGGATCACTCGCAGATCACTCGCCACGCTGTTTATTTACCTCGATGTCGTGTGTATCCATTTGTGGTGCGGAAATCCAGTTCAGATTCGACCGGCACGGACACTTGCGACATGCTAATTATTTGCGTTGCGAGGTGATTAGTTATTGCGAGACGTTCACCACCGATAAATCATACGCCGTACGAAAATCGAATCGGATTTAATTAAATCGACATGCGAAAACGAAACAGACGTGACGCGATCGGTAATCATTATTCTTGGAATGTTCCGTCATATTTAGGTGGGTCCCGATACATTAGCGGTTTTTACATGAAACGTTTTGCGGTACACCTAAACACATTTGTTATATTGGGATTCGCTGCGGGTTAACCGGCACCAAATCCTCGCAGGAGTTCACACACACACAAGATTAATGATTGAATCTTCAAGTCCGTCAACTTAACATTTTTTTTTTCATTATAAGTTATGGGAATAAATTAAAGTAATGTGGGAGTAAATCAGTTTAATTTGGAATCGGCCATTTTTAGCAACACCTATTATAATTTATAGAAGTCAGCCGGTTAGCCAGCAGCGACAAAGGAATAATAAACAATTACCTTTTTCAGGTGTCGCAAGTGAACGTACACAAATTAGCGCATTGTTATAAATAAAACCCCGGTTGCCAACGGCAACCGTGCGCTGGAGGGAAATTCAAACGTTTGTTTACCGTTCCAAAACGTCACCACCTACCTAAAAATTCGGCCGTTTCGACGTGCAGCCCCGCTTGCGGTGGAACGTGCGACGAACGTTCGTCCGGTACCTCACTCACAGGTAAAATTCGAACGCAAAAAACAATAATACACGTGAGTCACCGTTAAAAATAACCCCCTCGCACTTTCGAACCGCATTACGGCCCAACGGCGAACAACAACGCGTGCACGCACTGGTTCACGCACATTGCCCAGTCGTTTGTTTCTTCGACATTCTCTGGCCGATTTTTGTTTAATGTTTTGCAATGTGTACGGGATTCGATTATTTTGAGTGCGACTTGTATTGAATCGTTTTCGATGCAGGAATATCGGGTCGGCGTCAAAACATAATTGCTGCTGGCATCTGTGTGCGGACGCGTAAAACGCACGTGGTCAAAAATGGAAACTGACCGCTGTTTCACCGCAACTATTTCCAGGGTTTGAATTATTAAAAACGACTCTTTTATTTTTGTAGAATTAAGAAATGGAGAACGATACACATTTTGTGACTCGGAATTAACCGAGTTTAAATGTTTTATATAAGAAAGGATTAATTCAGAAAATTAAATGGACAGACTCAAAATATAATCTAGTTTAAATCAGTTACAAAAATTTCATACCCGATTAAACCAGCATTTTATTATATAAAAAGTAAAGATAAAGACTAACGGTAGTACATCATAATATACTCATCTTAGAAGCGACAATATCTTCTTTTATTTTCATCCATGTCTTGATGGAACATTTCACTTTGTTCATTACTTTCAGTGCCTTAGAATAATTTTACTTTCATTTGAGTAAAGTTTAGTTCACAATGTGACATAATATATTAATTCCAGATGTCCAAAGTCAGAATTTAGATTAGACAAAATTCTTATAAATATGGAGGCGAAGTAGTTGTTATAATAGAGAAAAGAAAAGAGATAAAGAGGAAAATGGCTTTATGATGGAGAAAAAGGGAAATATTAATGTTAAAAGTTACTTTTAATTTATAAAGAACAAGAAAGAGTACGTCAGAACTTATTCATTCCAGAAGCCTTGATATCTTCTCTTGTTTCCAGCCATGTCTTATTGGAACCTATCATCTTGTTCATTGCTTCCAACACCATAAACTATTATATTCTCATTTGAGAAAAATGTAGTTGAATTATAATAAAAATTTTCAAATCAGAATTTAGTTTATACAAAATTCTTATAAATATGAAGATGAAGTAGATGTTATGATAAATAAAAGAAAAGAGATAAAGAAGAAAATGGAAATTATTAGTATTAAAAGTTATTATTAAATAACAAGAAACAGTACACATATATATATATATATATATATATATATATCCATTCCACTAACCTTGATACCTTCTCTTGTTTCCAAGCATATCATGATGGAGCCTTTCACCTTGTTCATTACTTTTAATACCTTAGTTTAAATTTATTTTCATTTGGAACTAATTTAGTTTAATTGCAATAACAATTTTTCATAATCAGAATTAGATAGAGAAAATAAAAGAGCTGAAGAAAAAATGGCTTTATGGTGGAAAAAGGAAAACATAAGTATTAATAGTAGATGTAATTATAAAGAAAAGAGATAAAGAGAAAAATGGCTTTAAAGTAGTGAATCGAAAATATTAGTATTAAAAGTAACTTTTAACTTATAAAGAATAAGAAACAGTACGTCACAATATATTCATTCGAAAAGTCTTGATATCTTTTCTTGTTTTCAGCAATATCTTGATGGAACCTGTCATCTTGTTCAATACTTCCAATTCCTTAGTTTAATTTCATTTTCATTTGAGAAAAGTTAGTTTAATTACAATAAAAAATTCAGAAGTCAGAATTTAGATTGGACAAAATTCGTATAAACTATGAAGATGAAAAAGATGTTAGGATGAGGAAAAATGAAAAAGAAGAAAGTTTATAAAACACACAATATGTTCATTCCAGAAGCCACGTCATATTTACTTCTTTCCAACTATGTCTTGAAGGAACCTTTAATCTTGTTCATCACTTTCAATGCCTTAGAATAATTTTTCTTCAATTTGAGAAAAGTTTTAAGTCAGTCAGTTTTGGTTTATTGCAATAAAACTATTCATAATCATAATATTGAATAAATAAAACATTCGGTATACTATAATCACTGTCACCTATCCACCAATTGATGGACTGTTTCAGCAAGTTGTGTTTATTTTTATTACACCCGCATCAAAACATCAACTTAATATACCTAACATTTTTAATATTCCGTTTATATTCTTAATTAGCAATAATAAACTGAATAAATTTTAAAAATGATTCAGAGGAGGATACTGGAGTCCAGAAGGAAATTGTCCTTTACCTGGATATGTGTAACGGCTGTAATTTATGTACCCTTATTATTTGTCTCCGTTAATGGATTTATGATGCGATTTTTAATGACAACTAAAAAAAATAATTTGTATGTGAATTACGCAGAACTATTTTTTTCTACATGGACTTTGGTAAGTGCAATATTATAATTAATAATTTTTACCCATGTTTTGTTAACAGGGATTTACCATTGAGTCCTTAAATTATTGTATTTAATTTATTTACTTTAATTAATTTGTATTTTAAATATATTTATATGGAATACCTCCTGTTTGTTTCATTGTTTTAAAAACAATTATAAAAAAGGGTGAATTTTATAAAATTGTTGTGTTTTTATGAAATTTAACATAATTTTTTGCCTAAAAAAGGCCACTTAATGTGTAGTAATTTCAATTTCTGCGCATTTCTTCGTCGAACGTTGAAGTGAATATACTGGTAATCGTCTATACGCTTCGTATTTCTTTAAAATCACATATTTTCCAAAATGACTTCGGGACAACCATTTATTTATTATGTGGGCCAAGCTTCCACACTATTCTTTTACTTGATGATTTTAATGTTTTATGTCTTTGTGTCGAATTACACACCTCCGGGTAAAGCAACCGGAGAAATGAGAGTTGTAGACGATTACTGGTACATGTTTATCACAGTTTGGAACTTCGTAAGTATATTTATAAAATTACTTTATTTATATTAGTATAATACTGACATAAATAACTAATTTTAAAATTCACACGCCACGTGGTTCACTCATAATTTACAATTTATGTCATGCTTATGCTAATAGTTCATTAATACCAAATTTTCCCCTTGTGATTTGGGTGGGTAATCACCAATCGTGATATTTTTCAGGCTGCGCAGATATTCTTCTTGGGCACCGCCGTTTGTGACATATTACTAAGAGCTTGGCACGGCCCCTCGGAACTACAAAGATTTGTCCACAAAACTCGAAGCTACATATTCCACGCCTACGTAGTGCCGATGACTCTATTGACCGTTTCGGTGTTCTGGTGTCTCTATCACTACGACAGGAGTCTCATTTATGCCGAGCCTCTGGATGTGTTAGTGCCCAATTGGCTAAATCACACCTTACACACCACCATAATCATACCCATCATCGTTGAGTTTTTGTTGCCCAAACACGAAGGCTTCATCTCTGCGAAGACGGCGGTCATCGGTATAACAATTTTAATGGTCATCTATCAGGCTCTGTACGTATTAAAACTTTTTCCATGGGGACTTGTTAATAATTATTATGTTTCAGTCATGACTGGATTTATCACTCAACTGGAATATTTTTGTATCCGTTTTACAAGGGAATGGGATTTGGAACCAGATTAATTTGCATCTTCTTCTTATACATTCTAACTTGTGCCTTTGCTGTATTTGGCGTGTACGTTCAAGACCTCAAGAAGCCGAGTTCATCAGGAAGACGCAGCAGAGCACAGAGACAGAGAGAAAGAGTCCATCCGCACAACGAGTAATTGGACTGAGTTTTATCTTTTATTTGCGTATGCATTTTTTAAACGAATTCAATTTTTAAACTGTGTATTATATTGTGATATTTGTTTGTTTGTCGACTCCCGGAGACGGGCATATTATTGATTACCTGTATGTATTATATTTCAAATTTTGATTGACGACTTCCAATTGTTGTAAATTGTAATAGACTAGCTTACATTTTGTACTTTTAGACGATTTTAAAAAATAAATGTTTTGAAGGAATCTAATTGATTATTTCTTTGTTTACCTTATTGTAAGTTTAATCATTAAAATGTTATTTTCGCATTATTTATTTCAATTATTCCATAAGTAGATAAATACTCAATAAGTATTGGTTCTAAAAATACTGAGTAAGTTATTGGAGAATTTTTAATGCTGCTGATACAAATTTTAGAATGAGTATTAATTAAAATATATATTGAAATCAATTTAACCACTGTGGAGGTGGTAAATATTTCTGTAACATTTTTTGTTGCATTTTTTGCCAAAGCTTCATTGACACGGTGCATTTGTTCCTGGAAGATACACGAGACTGTTGATGTGAACAAAACAAAAGTTAACAATGAATAAAAAACTGCCCTTAGACTATTATCTGAAACACATAATTGGATTAATTATTCACGTATTTATGCTTTTGTTGTTTGGAAAAACAGCCCTTTACATTGATGAATTAGACCTGACTGATGCACCACTTACGACAATTAAAACACACAGATATGTTTACTTCACTTGGTGGAACTTTGTAAGTACTAAAAACTATAAGTTATTAACAATGAATAATGTAATTGTTTCAGATTGCACAAATCATATTTATGTTCGTTGCTATGTTTGATGTATTCGCCCTTATTTTAAACGCCCCCACAATAGTTCAAAAATTTCTTCAGTGTTTAAGAACAATTTTATATAACGGAATCGTACTGCCCTTTGGATTAGTGTTATCATCTTTTTTCTGGTTATTATATTTCATAAACAGAGACACAGTTTATCCTGCATCCTATGAATATATATTTCCCAGTTGGGTGAATAACACATTCCACATTTACATGGTGATTCCCATATATCTGGAACTCTGGTTGCCCAAACGTGAATTTTTCATTAAGGGAAACTTTGCAATAACAGTTTTGTTGCCCGTCTTATTTAGTTATTTTTATGTGTAAGTAAAGTATAATTTAATTGTGGGTTAATTAATTAATTTTGTATTTTTAGGTCCCTTAAAGCTAATGTAAAAACTGGTGTGTGGATGTACACTTTTTTCTATAATCAAGCAGTCTGGATGATTAAATTTAAAGCAATACTGTTGGTGTTTATTTTTACCAGCATCGTAGCCAAAATTGGTGCTTATATACAGATGTTTAAGAAGCCAAAATTGTCAAGATCACAAAAGAAGAGACTTCAAAAGCAAAAACAACTAGGAAATACAAATTTAAAAAACTTATTATCCCTGGCATTTGAATAAAAAAATATTTTTAATTTATCGTATTGTGCATTTTATTTTTATAATATACGTCATAAATAAAAAAACGATGTTTAATTGAATTATTCCCTACTTTAATTTTATTGTCGTACATTAAATAAAATAAATCTCGACTTTTATTGAGTCAAATTTTAAAAATTTTAATACATTATGGAAATTAATTCTTTCAAAACACGCTGTATAATTTAGCAGATACGAAATGAATACATTTTTTTTAAAATTTGTGTGAGCGTTAGTTGTGTCAGTCGAAGTGGTGTTACTGGAAGCCGGGTCAAAATGGCAAATAAATTGAGTCACAACACAATGCAAACCATTGGAATGTTTACTTATTCATTTTTTATCCACTGGAATACAGTACCTTATCGTTATCCTCCACCATTCAAGCCACCTTTCAATAAAGATATTTTATTGGTACTACAGTATTTGCCATGTTATCTTTCGTTGTGGAACTTTGTAAGTTTAATTATTATTGATTTAATATAAAATTTATTAACACATTGTCTAATATCGCCACAGGTTATACAATATTCGTTCTTCAGTGTGGCCTTTTTCGCCATAACGTCAGATCTACTCGATGTCTCACAGATAGTTAAGAAACGGCTCGAGTACGTTAGAGTTGTGGTGTTTCATTCAGCAGTGGTACCTTTCGGAGTGACAACTTTCTTTTTCTTTTGGACACTTTACGCATTCGACAGAGAGCTGATCTACCCCGAATCGCTCGACCAGTTTATTCCAGCTTGGATAAATCACACACTCCATACACTTATTATGGTACCGATTATCCTCGAGTTCATTTTACCCAAAAAACGACACTATTTACCCGCCGAAATTCCCAGTATAATCACCTTCGCTTTATCAATTATTTATGTAGGAATGTAAGATTTTTATTATTTGTCAATTATGTTTGTATGTGAAATGTTTTATTTTAGGGTTTTTACTGTCCATTATTACCAAGGTGTGTGGATATATCCTTTTTTAAACGGCATGCACCCCATAGTGCATTATGTGTTTGCCACATTATTTATCATGGGAACGACAGGGATAGCACAATTAGGAGCTCATGCTCAGTATATGAGAAGTGCCAGCAGATCCAGACGACGTTAAACTAGACGTATTTTCTTAATGAAAAGCATTTTACATGTCAATTCAAAATGGATAAGTTCATCTTCATACATTATTGAATTGAAATGAATTATTGTAAACAATTTTAAAATTTGTTTATTTTGATAGATGTTTTTAAATTAATATTTTGTTTTATTTGGGACCCTTTAGATGAAAGAAAACTCATCTATATTTTTGTCAAAATTGATTTATTACTTATATTTATTAAATATAAAATTATCATTTGTACAAACACATTTAGGACAGTAATTTAACATTAGAACTTTCTTCTCTTTAGAATATCTGGTTTCCAGTTGATAGGATGGCTTTCTTCCGTCGCTGTGTCGTCTTCCTTGTAAATTTTAATTGTCTTATCAGCCTCAGTTGTGATTAACCTACTGCCGGAGTTGTCAAATATCATGGAAAATATGCCTGCTTCACTGTCCATGGAACCAGGTTGGACTGGTGCTTGCAGTCTCTGGAAGTTATAACCTGTCCTCCAGTCCCAAAAGTGCAAAGTTCCATTGTCACCACCAGACACAAGCACTCCCTCAGGATTCACAGCCAAACAATTTACAATAGCATTGTGTCCAGATAAGTTTTGAATAAACTTTCCATCTGGACATTTCCATTGTTTTATATTATCAGGTGAACCAGATGCAAACATGTTCCTGCAATTACAATATGTTAGATTTAATTTATGGAGATTTAAATGAGTCAACTTACAAAGTGGGATGGAATACTAAATCTCTCACACTCTTTTTGTGATTAGTTAATGTGCACATTGATTTTCCTGCTGCAAGATCCCACAGTCTTATTGTTGAATCATGTGACCCAGTTATGACTTGAGGTTCTGAAGCCTGAGCTATAACTGTGGATACTGTATGTGTATGACCTGTGAGTGTGTGTATATTTGCTTTTGTTCTCATATCCCACACTCTAGCTGTGGAATCTCTACCTGCTGATAACAGTACATCAATTGTGGGATGAAGGGCTAATGAATAAACTGCTGATAAATGCCCATGATAGTGTCTGATGACCTATAAAACATATAAATGTTTAATTATTGTTTACTAATGTGTTATAAATATGTGTTACCTTATTATATTCCAAATCCCAACATTTAACTTGTCGATCTTCTCCACAACTGAATAAATAGGGATGCCTACTACTAACTGCCAAACCCCTGACTGTACTAACGTGTCCAGTCAGGGAAACTTTCAACTGTCCACTGGCTAAATCCCAAATTTTGATGATTCTGTCTGCAGCACCAGTAGCAAACCATTCATTGCCTGGCTCCACAGCAACACATCGAACCCATCCCAAGTGGCCAGCAATAACTCTATACAATTTCCATGGTGCATGCCACTTAGGTTTAGGCATTGTTGGCACCTTTTTCACAATGTTAGCCAGTTGATTCTGTTGTGTGTTGGTTGAGTTTCTGGTCATTAAACTTGTGTCAGTGTAGGGAACAACTGCACCCTCACTCACTGCTGAAGCTTCCACTTCTGCAGTTCCTGGTGGTGGCGGATTGGGACCAGCTTCTGTGTCCCTTATGTGTTTCATGGCTTGCATTTTTTTAACGTCATCGAATACTTGACCGTAAGAGTCGCGTGCTTTTACCGCTTTTCTAAGTTTGAACGCCGTCTCGTCCACTGTCGGCAAAATTCCTTGATTGGATAAAAACATATCGTGCGACCTTTTCAAGGACCTAAACACTAGGGTGTGCACAGAGTGTCTTTGCACGTCTTCCATCATTTTTATTCGTTCAATTTATTATTATTTGTTATATGAAATTGTAATTGTCTGTTTAAACGCTTGTTATTGTTGAGTATAACCTCAAAATTTCTGTTGACACTGCCGAATCGGCAGTGCCGATATGGAAGCTTACGTTACTTGTAAATAATTTCTAAATTCGAAAAATATTTATGTTTTGTAATTTTACCTCAAAATTTAACAACAATGTTAATTTAACGATTACCTATAGCATACCTGTTACGAATAAACAATAAATAATTATTTCAACTAATTCTACATTTGAAACGTTCACTATCAAGTTCATAACCTATTAAAATATTTTCCGAGAAGATTTAATTAAATATAAGTTTTAATAACTATTTTAGCACAAATATCTTCACATTTTTAAGGTAAATTTATTAAGATAAATTTGTTAAAGTTTACAATTTTTTTAATTTTTAATAATATTTTTTAAAAATAACCACGTTTTTTAATAAATAGTTGTCCAGTATACTCAAAAATAATTATTATTCTATAAGAAGTGAGTAAGATTAATTAGGTCATTGCATTTTCAGATTTTCGAATTAAATCGATAGAACTTTTTAAAACGCAAGCGCAAGTGAATCGCTTTTGTAGAGCTGTTTAGACAGAAAATTTGTGTTTTTGGACTTTTGGCAATAAATTTGGAATGTTCATTTACACACACAAGCATTAAATTAGAACCATTAAAATGGCAAAACATCACTCTAAAGTGCTTCTTGGCTTTGAAGACGAATTAATCACTGACAAACATAAAGGGCTGTTAAATTTTACGGTGAATAAAATTGGCGGAAAACCTGTAAGTAAAAAATTTTAAATTATTTCTATACATTTATAGTGATATAGTTAATAAAAAAACAGCTAAGAACAAAAAAGTAACTTGGAGGAGCTGGGATTTGAACCCAGGACTTTCAGCATGCGAAGCAGACACTCTACCACTGAGTTACACCCCCGTTGCTTCTTTATTAAATGTTGCCTGTTTTAATACACCACTTATAATTCTGATGTTTTAGGATTTGCCACAGAATTTTAGTCTGGATGTTCCGGCGTGTCCTCTTTGTCAATTACCAAGACCGTTAGTGGTGCAAGTATATGCCCCTCTGGATAATTCAAACTATCATCGAACTTTGTACTTGTTTGCATGTATAAATCCCAATTGTTGGGTCTCAAGTGATAGGTAAAGTATAATAATTTTTACAGTAAAACAATGTTTAAAATTAACAATATGATTTAGTTGGGTATGTCTGAGAATTCAATCATTGGATCAACTTGATAAAGAGGATACCAGTACCACTTCCAAGACTGTTTCAACTGATTGGTGTGCTGATGCTGATGACTGGGACGACAATAATTCGAATTTAAGTGAGGAAAATGGCAATGTTATAAGTAATGTTGAAAAGTTATCTGATGAGGACGAGGAAAGTTGCAGTTTGGAAGATTCCTTGAGATCTGGCTTTGGGAATCTCACTGTGGATGATAAGAACGCCAACGTTGGTGCTCAAGGTATTTATCTAGCTTTCATTATTTTCTTGCGGGCGTTATTTACAAATATTTTAACCAGAGAAAAAGGTTAAAAAGATATAAAAATAGATTTTAAAATATTTTTATTCAAGAGTTTGTCTGTTGAAAATACCAATGCTTAAAGCCACCACTTCTAATCAAAGAATTTTTATCTGAAATACAATAGGATTCATTTATTTTATGTCATCCAAAGGACAAGAACAACTAATTAATATCTTATGAAATTGAAAATATTTTATTGATGTGAAAACTTTAGCCGTGTTGGGCAATTTTGGTAGGGGAAAATCTTATGGGTTCCCGTCACCGACATGCTCATGACAGGCGCCTATGCAGTGTGCTGTGCGCGTTAGATACTTTTTGGATGGGTGAAATTTCATACGTTCGCGTCACCGACATGCTTATACCAGTATATCTGTATCTATACAGCTGACGTATAGTGCTGTGTATATCTAATAAGTGAAATATAATGGATTTAGTGAAAAATTTATTTAAATATGTCCAATAATCGAAAACTACACAACAAAACGACAATCGACACCGCTTTTAGGCGATACTTAGATAAATTTGAATCAAACATTTTCATTTCTTACTTTAGTTACCATAAGCCTACTGTATCTTTTTTAGAACAAAATGAAATAATTGAAAGTACAAAAAGTCTAAGTATTGTTGAAATTAATGATGACAATGATGCAAACAATTAAAATAATGTTAAAAAACAAGTACATTGAAATTTAAGTAAATCAAATACTATCCATAAATAATACGATTGTATATTATGTTAAAACGAGGGTTTGTTGAAATGATAAAATGATACAAGTCAACAAGGGTTTATTTGTGAACAGGGTGTCAATCGAACAAAGCAACGGTCAGGGTAAAAGCGGCGCGTCCCTCCCGGTCCGCGTCCCACGCCAACGCTCCCTCTTGTGTGGGTGGTACCTCCGCCCTCTCTCGGATTACGCGTACGGTACTGTCCGTTCTACCCTGATCAACCCCTCCGACGTCGAGATGGCGCAAATTAGTAACGGACCGCCGATCCGTCAAGTTTTCGTAACAATTAATTGTTATTTCATTTGAATTGTATTTATATTTTGTCAAAACCACATAAACATGCATATAATTGTTGCTCGGAGTGTCACTAGATGTGAGTTGATAATTTTAATTCAAACATTATAAAATTTCAAATTTTAATACTAAAAGTTCTAAGTTTTTATTTCCATCGACAGTCTCTATAACAGCCAATTTTATTTTTTTTTTATTTATTTATTAAATTTTAAGAACAAATTTTTCTATTATTAGTTTATAAGTCTCTCAATCCTAATTTAACACATCATATGTGAGTTTACAAATAAAAATAACTATATTTATGTTGTTTTTATTAACAAAAACAATAAATAGTTATTTGAATAGGTTACACCGTTATTTCAATTAGCTTTAAACGCCATATAAGCCTAGACCTATTTTTATGAATTTCTAGACATTTATCCTAATTTAAAAAAATAAAAAGTAATCCTCCCCGGCGGGGAATCGAACCCCGGTCTCCCGCGTGACAGGCGGGGATACTGACCACTATACTACCGAGGATTATGAAAACCTTTCTCTTTTTGTTGAGGAGATTGCGCCGAAACGCGGTATCGCTCGATATGTACGCAATCTTGACACTTGACATTTTTGACGCTGTATAACCTCAAAATTTTCAGTGAAACACTCACTGATAAACCCTAAAATGTGATCAGTGTAAAGACCAAAAACTGACCAACAATGACCACCGTAGCTAAACTCGAACCGTCGATCAAAGAGTTGAAGAGTGTCAATATCTTATCGCATGTAAGATACGAACATTTAGTTGCCGGAATCTCTGGGGGAGTCGTGTCAACTCTTGTTCTACAACCTCTGGACGTTATTAAAATCCGATTCGCAGCTAACGATGGGAGGAGTTTTCCAACAATGAAATATAATAGTATTGTGAATGCGTTCACAACCATAACACGTACAGAAGGTCTTTACGGACTGTACAGAGGTGTTAATCCAAATTGTTGGGGTGCTGGGTCATCATGGGGTTTATACTTTCTATTCTACAATACTTTCAAGACATGGGAGCAGAAAAGAACTGGCCTTGCTTGTTTAGGACCTTTAGAACATTCAGTTGCTGCAGCAATGTCTGGTGCATTGACTTTAGTTCTTACCAATCCCTTGTGGGTAGTTAAAACCAGACTTTGTCTACAGCAGGATAATCAGTATAAGGGAATGATTGACGCTTTTAGAAAAATTTATAAAGCTGAAGGCATTAGGGGATATTATAGAGGTTTCCTGCCAGGACTTTTTGGAGTGACTCATGGGGCTGTTCAATTTGTTTCTTATGAAGAAATGAAGAAGTTATACATCAAATACAATAATTTACCAAGTAATGATCAGTTAGGAGTAACACAGTACTTGACTTTTGCAGCATTATCAAAAATTATAGCAGCAATTGCCACTTATCCATATCAAGTGTTGAGGACACGCTTACAAAATCAATTTTGCTCCTATGATGGTACAATTGATTGCATATTGAGAACTTACAATTTTGAAGGATTAAAGGGCTTCTACAAGGGACTTGGTACTAATCTGATCAGAGTCACACCTGCTACAATGATTACATTTGTAACCTATGAAAATGTATCTTATTTTCTCTTGAAATTTAAAAAAGATACAGTGATTATAGAAAATAAGTAATAAAGTTTTTTATTTAGTTCCTGTTAAACAAATTATACTTTTTTTAATACTCCATTATATTATTCAGGGTATAATGATTCTAGTCTGTTGTATTAATCTCAGAGATTTAAAATAAACTATGACATAAGTTACCACTGCTTTTGATTCATTCTTCCCTATTATTCTAAATTACATCAAAATAAAATTGTTTTACTACTTAATTTTATAGGCGGTGCAGTGGGGAGATTACATTCACCCTCTGCTTCTGCAGAAATAGAGGGTAATGAAGGTGAAGTTATAAGCATTGACACACCAACAATACCCCAGCATGATCTAACAGCCTTGCTGCAGGAAGTCACTCCACTTCCTCAGGATTTATGTCAGAATGTTCACTCAGATACAAGGTATATTAACTATTCAATTATCTGGAAAGTCATTAAGTTATATAATGTTTTAGAAAATCTTCCAATTTGCAATTCATTTCTTCATTTATGGCGGTTTGGGAAGAATCCAACAGCTTTTCGTCCTCAATCAGCGACCGACACGTCAAGGAGCTTCTTCAAGATTACCAGCAACGCAATGATGACACCTTGAGCCTCTCAAGCCCGGAAGGTGGAGGTGGTGGCGCCGCAAATGAAACCACCCTCGAGAAATACGAAAAAAGTAATCCGGCCCATGGAGACAAAATGTTTCACAACTTCCTGTCCAAGATTCAAGCTAATCCATCTCAAATATTAAGGTAGCAAAACAACCGTTTCCTCATAACATAAATAATTCCTTATCTATTTCAGATATAGCAGAGACTCTGATCCCCCGCTTCTCTTGTACCAAATGCAGGATACCCCGAAAAAGTGCCAGCATTGCCAAGGAGAGGTGGTCTTTGAGTTCCAATTGATACCGACGTTGATATCGAAACTGCGTTTGGTGACAGATCCTAAGCCGTGTGCCCGCTTAGAATTCGGCACCGTGTTGGTTTTCACATGCAAAAATAGTTGTTGGTCCACTGATGCCGTCGTAAGAACGGAAGCTGTGATTATGCAAAACGAAGTCTACTAAAGTTTTACATTTTGGCTCCAACAAGGCATTTTGCTGTAATGCACTTGATATATATTTTATTTGGAAATGCAAACTGAATAAGTTTTATATTATGTGTTATTTCCTTTGCATGATCTAATGACAACCCAGTGTATCTGCATTAAAGACAAATATTTGTTTAAGTACCTTATTGGAGTCGGTAAATGTTATTAAAATATAATACAGATCCTTTCAACAAATATTTCTAAAAGTAGAATAATTCCAAAGAAGGAAAGTTAATTTTTCATTTATTCAACATCTGCATATCTTTTAAAAGATTGATTACATTATTTCACATCTAAAGAATGTCAATTAATTAATATTTAATTTTTTAGACTCTATTGTCCATATTTATAAGAAGGGTAGGTTTAAGCAGCTCTTTTTAATAACAGACCTAATCAATGACAAGTTTTGATAGTGTAATAATACATACAATACATGCATAGTGTTTCTCAACTTTTTGGAATATTTTAATCTTCCTATTTTAAGCGCATATCCTATATACAAGACAATTTATAAAATGTATGTTGATATAGTTTTTTGTCAAAATCAAATTAAAATGAATAGGATGGTCGTCCTTTTGAAATGTATATTATATTTTGCTGGTTAAAAAATAAATACTACATTTACTTAAGTATTGCCTCTTAATTATTGTTAAAAATAAAATTGTACGTTTCTTTTTAAAACTAATCACACTTACCAATAATATAATTTATTAATTTCCGTATGGACAACTAAAGTATAAAATGAGAAATTTGAATTCTTTATTTATTAATAAATTTCCACCTCCTCTGGTTCACAACATAACCTCCCTAAGATAACCTCACTGTTAGCTACAAGTACATTTTCCGTTATATTCTTTAATTCCATTACTATGAGTTTTATAAGAGAATTTTACATCGATTTATTAGACAAAACATTATCATTTCACCAAAAAATAGAGGGTGATGTAAGTTGTGTGGTCTGGGACGCTTCAATTGTTTTAGCCAAATACATGGAGGAGAGGTGTAAAAAAAATATAAACTTTTTAAAAAACAAAAGAGTACTAGAATTAGGAGCTGGATTAGGTTGTGTGGGTTTAACAGCTGCTTGTTTGGGGTAACATCACACATTTTTCATGGTACATGTTTAATGGAATTTTTTTAGAGCTTGTGTAGTACTTACAGATTTGCATAATGCTTTGCCTTTATTGGAACTGAACATAAAGTGTAATAGGGACGTTTTAGATGAGTTGAACACTTCAATCGAAGCAAAAACTTTACAATGGGGCCAAGATTGTGATATTAAATTTACTCCAGACATTATTTTACTTGCTGATTGCATTTATTATGAAGGGGTAAGAATTGCACAACAAAATTTACAAATTTGCGGTAATCAATACATGTTTTAGTCCATTAAACCTTTGATTAAGACCTTATTAGATTTAAGTGGAAAAAATACTACCATAATTTTGGCACAGGAACTTAGGGACTCTGATAAACAAAGGGCCCATTGGAAATATTTTTTAGAAAATATACAAACACATTATAAACTATATTTTGTTCCTCAGAGTGAGCAGAACCCACAATATTCTAGCCCTGATATTGTTCTCATAGAAATGAGAAAACTGTGATACATGATATACATCTGTAACTTTGCATTTAATGAAACACAATAAATACATTTACACTTTTTAATTAAGTCGTCTGTTAAAAAAGTAGTTAACCTAAATTACAAAAAACACGTAAAATTATTAACATTTTAAAAACAAAACCATAAAATTAATATTGAAAACATAAAATTGATGTAAGTACACATTTAACATATTTGGTAACATCTACAATCACAGTAAAATGCAAATACTGAAATAATACGAAAATACTTGATCTGATAAATAATTACGTTCAGTACTTATGACACTTTAAGACATCTCCCCCATGGGACTTCTACTTGAATGCTGGACACCTCTATTTCTGGGAACAGTTATATGTATTACCCTTCTGGTATCTGAGGGATGAATTAGATCTCTTTTATTTAGCCAATCCCTTCTTTCCATATCTTCTAACCGACGCTTTTTATCAAAGTAATTTATGACACAACTTGCTGGTATCCATAGCAAAGCTGTTACTAAAACTACCGTCCCGACAATGTTGTCTTTTAAGAAAAGAAGGACCTTATTTATGTTTATATCTTCGATGATATCCCAGAATCGTTCCACCACGTCTTGAATAGTCTTTTCACAGTTGCCCTAAATAATATAAATGAGGTATTTGTACAACTTAATACTAGCAAAAGGCTTACATTATTGCAGAAACCTTGAATACAAGGTGTTCCGTCCGCTAGAATATCCGCCGACTCCACCGGAGAACAGGTTTCATTAATATTGGATCTACAGCATCTTTTACAAGCATTTTCAACTACAAAGACAAAAAAATGTATCTTCTCTAATAACTTTTACATTTATATCCAAACTTACTGACGTCACACATACAACTTTGCAGTCCCTGCGTCTCGCAGAACGGTATGCACCGTCCGCTTCTGCACATTCCCCTTTCCTGGCACGGTTTGTTGTCGGGCATCGGTGGACTCTTGGGGCATTCGGGGGAAGTACCGCTGCAAACAGATTCCTGTTCACAAGTCGCGGGCTGAGGCTCACGGCATTTCACTCCTTGCTTCACGTAGCGGCAATTCTGGCAGCACGGCGAATTCTTATCACTGGAGCAAACAGACGACAAAAGAAATATTGAAGTCCCACAAGGTAAATTCATGGAATTTACCTGCACTTGGCGTGGTCCCTCAGTTTGCAGTCCTTGTCGCAACAGGCGTCGTTGTCTTCGGTTCCCAGTAAACCTGCGTCGCATTCTTCATCGCCCTCAACGCGCAAGTTGCCGCAGAAGCTTTCCTCCGGTTCTGAGAAACACTTGTCCGACTTTGCTTCCAGTACTTTTTTTATCGACCTTAAGCTGCACGGCGAAAATCTCTATAAATTGTAAAATTCAATTAATTAATCTTTAATGACTGAATGTAATTTAAACCTAATCTAACCTTGTTATTGACGTCATATCCGCTAACGCTGTAGGTGTACATCAGAAAAGAGCCTCCTTGACTTGCTGGTGGAGAACAATCAACGTGGTCAGGGTCATGTTCTGAACCCCAATTATGGCCGAATTCGTGTGCCGTCACCAAATCAGCCTCACGTGTTATAACACGTTGTCCGTAGTGGTTGCGACTCGAACTTAGTCCAGAGTTTAAATACAATGTGTATCCATTCTTAAAGTACTCTGTTTGAATAAATTAAAAAAATTAGTATGAACTCTACATTATTAGTATTAAACATGCACCCACTAATAACTTGTGAAGTTAAGCAAAACATGCAAAGCCTAGAGTGGAAAAGTATACATAAACCGCTTGCGAAAATAATAGTAGACGTAAAAATAAACACAAAAAGGACGTACAATTAAAATAAAATTACGGACACAAAAACCACTATGGTAATTAATACGACGCACAATCGTGGTTTTCAAGCAGCTATCAGTTAACACACACATGTACCTGGGGTGCAAATACCACCCACGGAATTTCGACGGGGCGAACCCACATAGGCCAGCCCCAGAATGCCGCCCTCGAATTTCAGATCGGTAAACAGATGCGCCAAGCAGAAATCTTTGTGTGTGTACTCTCTGCTGAACACCTGCACCATTACATTTTTTATTATTAACCTGTTTGTTACTAGTTTATCGTTTTTGTGTTATAATGTTAGTTTTTAAAGTGTAAATTTAACACGGAAGTACAAGATACATTAATAACAGACCAAGCTACATAAACGCAAAGGTTCTGGTTAGTTGCCCCAATAATAAGTTTGCCCCATATTGATAAAAAAATTTGCACCAATACTACAAATGCCTCCTGGTGATCGAAGTCTGGGGGATGCAATGTATGCCAGGCCCAAAATTACGCTGCTTCTAGTTTTAAATGTTTGGAATGTGAACAAGTGGGCCAGACAAAACTTTCCCTTTTGATCGTAGCGCGAAAATGCCTGCATTGTGGGAGAAAATACAAAAATACACGACAGTTAGTAATTTAAATTTGTCAATGCCAATTCACAAAAAATATACAATCTGATATATACATAACTGTTACCAGATCTTTATACTAACCTCAAGTAAATTGCGGACATCCCATTTATCCCTCACCATGTTGTAGTGAGCTTCTCCGGATTTAATTCTGGTGAACTCGTTGTGAACGACAATCTTTTTAATAACGAAACCCATACCTTTGAAACCATCCATTGACGGACCGTCCTGCCAAATTGTGTCGTTGTAAATCTTGTGCACCCGGTCAATTAAGCTGATCTAAAATCACCCTGATCATATAAACGTAAACTCAATTTATTAGGCACATTACTAAATAATTAATTGTCGTTTTCGTGTTACTTGCGCCCATTTCTTGATAAAATCTGTAATCGGCAACCAACAGAAGAGGACATCGGGTTTTAGTAAGGACGTCGTAATTATCGGGACTCCTTTTGCGTCGACTGTGATCTCGTGTCCAAGGATTGTCCACTTCGTCCTCTTCGTCTTCCATTTCTTCGCCCTCTTTAGCGTAGCCGCAAATTTTCGGTCTTAATTGATCGGGAGAGAGGTGATCTTGTTCCCAACTGAATTTTACGTCTGACTGCTTGTAGGTGATCATGGTTCTGTTGTCCAAGTGGGGCAGGTGTCTCCAGGAAGGCTAATGTCAAGAGATTAAATTAATATGTAGGAACTAATTTCAAGTAACTCACTTCAATGTGATATGTTTCGTCTGGAAGGTGGATGTTTCCAGTTATCACCCCATCCTCCATGTGTAAGCTCACATGGGATTGGGATTCGCCGAAGACTCGACCATCAAGAAAATTTTCGTGTTCTTGACAATGAAAATAAAATTAATTTATTAAATAAATTATTAATATTATGTATTTATATATCTACAGTGTGGCCCACTTGACCAATTTTTTTTTCAATTGTATATAAATACATACTTAATCCAAAACCTATAGAGTAATTTTTTAACTTAAAAATTGTAGAAATGATATTTTTTTATAGAAAATCTAACTAGATTAAGCCAGCGATGGTTACTCAGATGAGGCAGTGTCACATCTATGAAATTTTATTGACAAAACAGTAATATTAAAAATACATTTTTTATATTTTTATTCTTCAAAATATAATATTTCTTAATATTTAAACATCAGTTGTATTAGTGTAATATTCCAATAACATATTCTTGAAAAATAAGATAAATTGTGCTAATTTTAACAGTTTATTCTATACACTACATGAATAAAAAAATAAAATCTTATAAAGAATTTTATTTCTCCACAGAATTATGAATACAATTTTTTTATGAAGTTTAGTATATTATCCTGTTGGTCTTGGGTTTAAAACGTGATATTTTGTCTATAAATATATGTCCTGGTTTCACACTGTATATAAATGAATTATTTCTAATCAAATAAGATAAGTTGGATTTGATACGAACAACTCACTTACCAACATGAACTGTAGTTTCTTTTCCATTCCCATCAACAGCATAAGCCTTGAATTTAGGATGTAAAAGCCCACGTTTGGGCGACAAGATTAATCTAAAATTTTTGCCATGAGTATTAATGTGCACTTCCTTGATTTTATTAAAAGGATGATCGCTTTCTTTTATGCCTCTTTTAACAATTTTGTGGGTCAAATCATCTGCATGTATTGTTTCAAAATACCTTAAATTTTTATGTATAGAACCTGGAAAATTTTCAGTTTTAATAAATAATTAAATATAATAGTGCTAATTTGTTTACCTTGAATGAAATTGATCACTAATGAGAGAAAAATAATATGCAGACATGATTTTATTAAGTACACCATTTTGCTTTAGGCGACAGAGTTTAATTTACATGATTTTACGCAATTATTTCCCCGAACTAATCATTTGTTTTTCCTGAATTCGAACAGCTGATTGTTTGACAGGTCCCCAGATAAAGCATCAAGTCCCCAGATTTGACACCGTATAAAACTGACGTGTCCATTAGATGCGCATGCTCCTTGACGTTGAACCGAATGTCATTTTATCGTAAACTAACCGGCATGATGGATGTAAATCCGCTTAAATTAAAAATGATGAACGTGGCGTTTATAGTTTTAGTGTTCAGCTTGGAAATATTGTCGTCTGAAGTTCCTAGGCCCAGAGGTGTGTCCTTGTCCCGGGCCTCCCTTTACATTCCAGACAAAGACTTTACGTGTTTGGACGGTAGCAAAAAAATTCCGTTTTTACAAGTGAACGATGATTATTGTGACTGTCCGGACGGCAGCGATGAGCCCGGCACTTCTGCATGTCCCAATGGCAGTTTTTACTGCACCAATGCGGGTCACAGGGCCCTCAATTTGGCATCTAGCAGAGTCAATGATGGTATATGCGACTGCTGCGATGGATCTGATGAGTACGACAGCGGGAAAAGTTGTGTAAATAACTGCCTTGAGTTGGGTAAAAGTGCCAGGGAGGAGGCTCAAAGAATGGCTGAACTGATTAAAGCTGGAAAAGAACTCAGGCAACAGCTCAGTCAAAAAGGTATGGCATCCTTATCAGTATGAATATCTTATGATAAAACTGTTTATTTTAGGTATAAGACTGAAACAGGAGAAGAAAGAAAAGCTAGCGGAATTAGAGAAGGTCAAACAAGAAGCTGTTAAAGTCAAAGCAGAAAAGGCAGAAATTCTTAAACAAGCTGAGGACTTGGAACAGGCTGCTTTGGAAAGGTACAGGAAGATAGAAGAGGAGGAGAAAGAAAGGAAAGCCAAAATAGAAGCTGAAAAGAATAAAGAGGAAGCACTGAATGATTTCAAGTTTTATGATAAAAATGGAGATTTAAAAGTTGATTTGTTTGAAATTCAGGCTTCTAGTGTCTTTGATAGAGATAATAATGGTGAAGGTAAATATAAATTAAACTCTTTCTAAAGTGATGGATTAATTGAGTTAATTGTAGTGTCTGAAGACGAGGCTAGGTATTTCTTAAACAATGAGGAGTCGGTTGATGAACAAACTTTCATTGAAAAAGCCTGGCCTATTATCAGACTACATAAGATTCAAGTCTCTGGCAACATGTACAAACCTCCAGTTGTTGAACCAAAAGTAGATGATGATGTTGAAGATTTGGAAGGTGATGAAGAGCAAACTGAGGGTGAGTAAAATATTATAAACATGGGAAAAATCATTAATAATGACTTTAATCATGTACTCTATGGGTTAAGCTAGTATCAAGTTGATATTTATTATCTGAAAAAAAAGCAAGATAACAGATAATGAACATATTAATCTGTATAATAAACATGCATCTTGCTATTTATTTATAAATTCAAGGCCTCAGTAGAATTTGCAAAGTAGAAACACATAATTAAATATATGAATAACAATAATTTTCGTATAATTCAGATGGTGAAGACGAAGAGGCGGAACATGAAGAAGAGGAGCAACAAGAAGAACAACAGGAAGAAACCGTTCCCGAATCCTCGACGATAACGTACGACGAAGAGACACAAAGATTGGTGGCGGAGGCAGATGCCGCCCGCAAAGAGTCCGCCGAGGCGGACAAAAAACTCAGGGAAATCGATACCGAAATGGTAAACATCAACGAATACCTCGAAAAAGACTTCGGAGCAGAGGAGGAATTCGCCGTGTTGGACGGCGAGTGCTTCGAATACAGGGACCACGAATACGTATACAAGTTGTGTCCATTCAAGCAGACTGTCCAGGTTCCGGTGTCCGGTGCTTCCGAAATCCGTTTGGGTGAATGGGGCAAATGGTCGGGCCCCGAGGACAACAAATACTCGAGCATGTTGTACGACAGGGGACAGAGCTGCTGGAACGGACCGCAACGAACGACGAACGTTAAAGTTAGTTGCGGTAGTGAGAACAAAGTAACTTCCGTGTCCGAACCTAATCGCTGTGAATACCTCTTTGAATTTTCAACACCGGCCGCGTGTACTGAACCGGTCAGTGAACATAGTGATTTGCATGATGAATTGTAGTGTTCATTAGATTTGACTATTTGTATTGAGTAGGGGATTATTTAATTTTCATCGTCCTTCATTTTATGTACAGAATTTTGTTAACATATCATTTTAATGTTATTTATTCGTAAATCAGGAAGTAAAAACTATGGTATGAACAGTGGTTTCAACAATTTTGTTGTATGTCTTTGAATAAAATTTATACAATTGATATCATTGTGTATTATTTATATATTAAACATTTTTTATTTCAACTATATGTAATCTAGCATAAATTAAATTTTGAAACTGAAAGATGACATCAAAATTAAATTACATGATATTATTATGGATATTTTGTAAAAGAAAAAAAAAACTATAGAAATAAATATATTCTACATATATGTTTGATTTTACTCTCATTTACTAAATATTTTGGTTGTTACCATCAAATTTATTATAAACGTGATATTTTTCCCACATTAAAATATTAAATTAATAAACACTTCGAGTATAAACCATTTATTATCGTGTATTGCCTATTAAAAATATCAATAAAAAAGTGATAATTACATATTTGTTCCGAAATTATGGCTTTATTATAGTCGGTGCTTTAAAAAAAGGTTCTCTAATGTAATAATAGAGAATTTTTAGTATTTTTTACTTAGATATTCAATTAAATATAATAGCACGTAATATAAAAGAGAAAAATAATTATTTCACAGCTTTGCAGTCAAAATGATGGAACAAATTAACTGTCTTAAAATGCTGAAGAGGCTCATGATGATTTCAGGTATTTGGCGATTGCCCCTCGAAACTAAATCTTTGCAGGGATTATACGACAAATACTCCATAGTATTTCAGTGTTACTTTTATTTATTTGTTTTGAGTTTGGGTGTAGCGACGATTATAGTTTGGAATATTTCGATGGACATGGTGGTGGAGAACCTCGGAGTGTTGATATTGTGCGTGATCATGATAATCAAAATTGGTATCTGCCAGACTGACACAATTAAAAGTTTGTTGAGGCACGTATTTAAGAAAGAGGAGGAACTGAAGGCTTCCGATGATGAGGAATCCAAGCAGATTTACATTAGATATCAGAATGTGGCGTTTGTGATCACAAGAATTATCGTAATTCACACCATCTCCGTTGGTGTCAGCCTTCTTCTCACCAAATATCTTTTCTACTGGAACATGGAGAAAAATCAGTCGTATCCAAACGTAACATTGTACAGGAAAAAGCCGTTACCCTACATAACTTGGTTGCCGTTCGACAGCGACCAACATTTTATTACAGCCTTCGTTTTGCATTCCATTTCTGCATTTATGGGTGTCAATTACAATTCTGTTACGGCCATTTTTTTCTTAAGCGTGATGATTTTCATTTGCGGCCAGTTGGCTATTTTACAGCACAAAATCAGAATATTGGATACAACGTTGCATAACTCCAATTGGAAGAACGTTACCAATGAGTTGAGGGCCTTGATCGTCGACCACAAAACGATTATTGAGTTAGTAATTATTTTCAACAACTTACATTATTTAAATGATTGGATCATATTTTTTAGGTATTCTGAAAAGTTCAACAACGCCGTTAAAATGATTTTACTTTTAGATTTCACTTTGAACTCACTGCAAGTTGCTTCTTTAATTTTCCAATTAATCACTGTAAGTTAATTAGCTTGAAACTGAATAATTGTGTAGTTCTAATAAGAGAAACTATAATTAAATTGAAATTTTCAGATGGAGTTAAACGTGGTTATGATTTTTCTGGTGATATATCTCACTTTGATGGTGTTGCAAATTTTCTTGCTCTCTTGGCAGGCCAACGAAGTTAAAGAACATGTAACTTATATATCTGTAGATCGTTCGCTAAATGATGTCCATGCCTTTGAAATTTTAATTACATCAAATATATTCTTAATTTCAGAAATTTGCGATGTATCGACATTTTTCATCATTTAACGAACCATAATTTTAAAGTCAAGTAAAATGTATTAATACAATAATTATTAAATGATTGTTCTAGAGTTTACGCATCGCAGATGCTATTTATGATCATGCCTGGCATGAACAGATAATTTCTATAAGGAAAACCCTTCTAATGATGATGATGCGTTCCCAAAAACCTTTAACTTTGACCATTGGTCCGTTGTACGCTATAACCAACAGCACATCTTTAACGGTATTTTGACAGTTACCATAATTTTTGTTTCCTTTAAATGTATATTTCATTTTCAGTCTATTAAAGCAGCATATTCATATGTAACATTGATGATAAGAAAGAGATATTAATTAACTTGTTAATATGTATCTCCATAAGGTTATAAGTTATAAGTAAAATAAAACACAATAGTACCACTAGATGTCTGAATACTAGGAATAAAACTGACTCTACATATATGTAATATTCAGAATATTCTTATTGCAAATACATCAATTAATATAAACACTGTAAAAATGATATCAAAGATTTGGACGAATACGATAACAAGACCGGCAGAAGATAAATAAGCTAAATAAAAATAAATAATTTTAATAGTTTCTATATATATTAGAGTGGACCAAAATAATCGACTATTTTTGTTTAACTTTCGACATTGAAAATTTGGTTCCTGCGCACCTTTAAAAATGCTCTTCAAAGATGAGTTCTTAATTTTATATGGAAAAATACATATCTGGACATTACTTGATCGTACAGAAAATTTCTATTTAAATTTCTAGTAGGAAATTGAATGCTCTACAAAAAGGGTAACTTACAATTTATTTATAACTCTTACCTTTTAAAAGATATTGGATGTCAAAATGAACGAAAGAATATTTTAAAATATAATTTTTCATAATGTAAATAAATTGAATAATTATTTACACCTTGATGTATCTGCAATTATATTGGTCGACGGTGGACGAAGGAATTTTTGATTTTGGTTAGAATAAGACGTGTCCCCCGTCCCGTGTCTTCACTTAGATTTTCGACATTTTTCCAGTTTGCGTTTGTCCCCGCAAGAGTAAAAGAGAAAGAAATACATAATCACGAGTGTTGAAGAAAAATGAAAGTAGCGATCGGCGGATGCGCCGTCAAGTAAACTGTGCATATTTGTGTGGCCAGCACTTTCAATTGTTATTTTTAAGAATTGCACTCTTAGAGAGGAGAAGGGGAAAAATTGGATTTTTGTTGAAGAATGATTCCAATAAAGTTTGCAGTGGCCATTCAATTGCTTTTCTTATAATTGAAATTTCGGATAGAAGAAGATGAAAATCTGCGATTTTGCAGTGACAATAAACATTTTTATAAACTTGAATGAATCGTTTCATAAGTTGAGGAGGAAGGTAAACAAACATGTAACTAGTCATTAATAATTCTTATAATTAAAAATATACATATTAATCAATGTAAAAAGAACTAAAAGAAAAATAAATAAAATTTTAAATATATAATATAGTAAAATACCCAAAATTATATCCGTCTTTATGATATATCAAGGGAAAAAGAAAATAAATATACTCTATTGTAGCTTGTTTCTGCATTTCGTGCGTCATCAGATAGGACATAATTCAAAATTGTATTTCTGCAGTAGAAGTAAAATTTTGAAAATTCTATGACAAGCCTTACTATTTAAAAATACAATTTTGGGTTAGTGCTTTGTAGGTGAGCTTGTCGCTGCATTTACGGCGAAAATTATTCAATTCAAAAATACTAATCCCCGCTGAGTAAATGCAGCCCTACATTAAGTTACAATTTACTAAAATCTAAATACTCTATTATCTGTAAATAAACTAAAATTATTAATTATTATGAGTTCCTGCAAATAAAAAAATAATTAAAAATGAACAAAAAGGAAACTTGTTGGCCAATAATTTGATGAACAAAAGTGAATATAAAAATACAATTTACTAAAATCTAAATACTCTATTATCTGTAAATAAATTAAAATAATTAATTATTATGTTTTCCTGCAAATAAAAAAATAATTAGAAAATGAACAAAAAGGAAACTTGATGGCCAATAATTTTACGAACAAAAGTCAATATAAAAATACAATATACTAAAATCTAAATACTATATTATCTGTAAATAAATTAAAATTATTAACTATTATGATTTCCTGCAAATAAAAAAATAATTAAAAAATTAACAAAAAGGAAACTTGTTGGCCAATAATTTGATGAACAAAAGTCAATATGTTGGTCAATAATATGACGAACAAAAAAGGAATTTGTAGGTCAGGGATTTTATTCAATAAATGTGATGAAAATAAAACAAATTAAATTTTCTTTAATTTATTTAAGCTGATAGAGGGGACTTTATTAGTGTTATTTAAAAGACATATAAATGAATACAATATTCCTGAAAATCATACCAAACAAACATTTAACACAAATGTATCATTAGTTTAATTGAGCTGAAAAGAATGTCTGATTGACTGGACAAATAAAATAAAAATAAACCATTCCTGAAAATCATAAAAGACATCCTTCTTACATTTTTCAAAGACATTTATATATATATATATATATGCAAGAAGATTTGGAATTAGAATCAATATGTTCAAACTAGTTAACTAGTTAACTAATCTCATTCTGGACCTACCTGAAATTAATCAAAAACCTTCAATTAATATCATCGTTTTAAGGATAATTAAAATTATGAATTTTTACTTTTAACGACCTTTCCCTCCCTTATCGTCTTTCCATTAGTTGATTGGGTCGTCATGGTCCAGATGTAAGCAGGTCTTGACGATCAACGAAGAAATGAACAAAAAATCTTCTATCAATGTTTTACCCAGAGAAAGAACTATTCAGAAACCGAAATATGATAATGCAAATATGATACAATGCAATTATTCTTTATTATTCTATTATTATTATTATTATTAAATAATCGATGCTATACTTATCCATGCAAAATTTAATGCATGCATTTATTCCTATGATCTAATAGATGCTATACTTTTCCATGCAAAGTTTTATGCATGCATTTATTCTTAGCTGATATATATTCACTCCACTTAATACAAGTAAAGTTGAATTATTGTCAAGATTTTATCATTTAAAGCATGCATTTATTCTTATGAACTAATCCATGCAAAGT
Source organism: Aethina tumida (assembly GCF_024364675.1). Lineage (NCBI taxonomy): Eukaryota > Metazoa > Arthropoda > Insecta > Coleoptera > Nitidulidae > Aethina > Aethina tumida. The sequence goes on along the minus strand of NC_065437.1, from coordinate 10,789,440 downwards.
TTTAAGCATGCACTTATTCTCAACTGATGTATATTCACTTCACTTAATCCATGTAAAGTTGAATTATTGTCATGATGTTATTTAAAGCATGCAATTACTCTTAGGAACTAACAGATGCTATACTTATCCATGCAAAGTTTTATACATGCATTTATTCTTTGCTGATATATATTCACTCTACTTAATCCAAGTAAAGTTGAATTATTGTCAAGATTTTATCAATTAAAGCATGCATTTATTCCTATGAACTAATCCATGCAAAGTTTTAAGCATGCATTTATTCTCAACTGATGTATATTCACTTCACTTAATCTAAGTAAAGTTGAATTATTGTCATGATGTCACTTAAAGCATGCAATTACTCTTAGGAACTAATAGATGCTATATTTATCCATGCAAAGTTTTATACATGCATTTACTCTTAGCAGATATATATTCACTTCACTTAATCCAAATAAAGATGAATTATTGTCATGATTTTATCATTTAAAGCATGCATTTATTCTTATGAATTAATCCATGCAAAGTTTTAAGCATGCATTTATTCTCAACTGATGTATATTCACTTCACTTAATCCAAGTAAAGTTGAATTATTGTCATGATGTCACTTGAAGCATGCAATTACTCTTAGGAACTAATAGATGCTATACTTATCCATGCAAAGTTTTATACATGCATTTATTCTTAGCTGATATATATTCACTCTACTTAATCCAAGTAAAGTTGAATTATTGTCAAGATTTTATCAATTAAAGCATGCATTTATTCTTATGAACTAATCCATGCAAAGTTTTAAGCATGCATTTATTCTCAACTGATGTATATTCACTTCACTTAATCTAAGTAAAGTTGAATTATTGTCATGATGTCACTTAAAGCATGCAATTACTCTTAGGAACTAATAGATGCTATATTTATCCATGCAAAGTTTTATACATGCATTTACTCTTAGCAGATATATATTCACTTCACTTAATCCAAGTAAAGTTGAATTATTATCATGATGTCACTTGAAGCATGCAATTACTCTTAGGAACTAATAGATGCTATACTTATCCATGCAAAGTTTTATACATGCATTTATTCTTAGCTGATATATATTCACTCTACTTAATCCAAGTAAAGTTGAATTATTGTCAAGATTTTATCAATTAAAGCATGCATTTATTCTTATGAAGTAATTAATCCATGCAAAGTTTTAGGCATGCATTTATTCTTAGCTGATATATATTCATTTAACTTAATCCAAGTAAAGTTGAATTATTGTCATGATGTCATTTAAAGCATGCAATTACTCTTAGGAACTAATAGATACTATACTTATCCATGCAAAGTTTTATACATGCATTTATTCTTAGCAGATATATTCACTCTACTTAATCCAAGTAAAGTTGAATTATTGTCAAGATTTTATCAATTAAAGCATGCATTTATTCTTATGAACTAATGAATCCTATAGTTATTCATGCAAAGTTTTATACATGCATTTATTCTTTGCTGATATATATTAACTCTACTTAATCCAAGTAAAGTTGAATTATTGTCAAGATTTTATCAATTAAAGCATGCATTTATTCTTATGAACTAATCCATGCAAAGTTTTAAGCAAGCATTTATTCTCAACTGATGTATATTCACTTCACTTAATCCAAGTAAAGTTGAATTATTGTCATGATGTCATTTAAAGCATACAATTACTCTTAGGAACTAATAGATACTATACTTATCCATGCAAAGTTTTATACATGCATTTATTCTTAGCTGATATATTCACTCTACTTAATCCAAGTAAAGTTGAATTATTGTCAAGATTTTATCAATTAAAGCATGCATTTATTCTTATGAACTAATGAATCTTATAGTTATTCATGCAAAGTTTTATACATGCATTTATTCTTTGCTGATATATATTTACTCTACTTAATCCAAGTAAAGTTGAATTATTGTCAAGATTTTATCATTTAAAGCATGCATTTATTCATATGAACTAATCCATGCAAAGTTTTAGGCATGCATTTATTCTTAGCTGATATATATTCATTTAACTTAATCCAAGTAAAGTTGAATTATTGTCATGATGTCATTTAAAGCATGCAATTACTCTTAGGAACTAATAGATACTATACTTATCCATGCAAAGTTTTATACATGCATTTATTCTTAGCAGATATATTCACTCTACTTAATCCAAGTAAAGTTGAATTATTGTCAAGATTTTATCAATTAAAGCATGTATTTATTCTTATGAACTAATGAATCTTATAGTTATTCATGCAAAGTTTTATACATGCATTTATTCTTTGCTGATATATATTTACTCTACTTAATCCAAGTAAAGTTGAATTATTGTCAAGATTTTATCATTTAAAGCATGCATTTATTCTTATGAACTAATCCATGCAAAGTTTTAAGCATGCACTTATTCTCAACTGATGTATATTCACTTCACTTAATCCAAGTAAAGTTGAATTATTGTCATGATGTCATTTAAAGCATGCAATTACTCTTAGGAACTAACAGATGCTATACTTATCCATGCAAAGTTTTATACACGCATTTAATCTTAGCTGATATATATTCACTCTACTTAATCCAAGTAAAGTTGAATTATTGTCATTTAAATCATGCATTTATTCTTATGAACTAATAGATGCTATACTTATCCATGCAAAGTTTTATACATGCATTTATTCTTTGCTGATATATATTCACTCTACTTAATCCAAGTAAAGATGAATTATTGTCATGAGTTTATCATTTAAAGCATGCATTTATTCTTATGAACTAATCCATGCAAAGTTTTAAGCATGCATTTATTCTCAACTGATGTATATTCACTTCACTTAATCCAAGTAAAGTTGAATTATTGTCGTGATGTCATTTAAAGCATGCAATTACTCTTAGGAATTAACAGATGCTATACTATACTATACTACTATATTTTAATAATGACTTATATAACCCACATAATAAAGAAAATTTGTATCGACTATTGTATTTAAGTTTCAGAAGAATTATCTAAATTAATATTTCTAAGTAAGAATTGATATAAAATAATTTCAAAATATAATTGAAATAAAAAAGAACAACATTTATGTGCCGTTCAAATAAAATAATTGAATATCTCCGTAAACAATTGAATTGTAACTAAAAGGCACCTAACCTTGCAATACATGATCGTATCCAGTATATCCAACAGGGTCCTAATCACAACACTAATTGAACACACGAGTCACCAATTAGTTCAATTAGTGTTGTGATTAGTACCCTATTGGATATACTGGATACGACCATGTGTTACGGAGATATTCAATTATTTTATTTGAACGGCACATAAATGTTGTTCTTTTTTATTTCAATTATATTTTGAAATTATTTTATACCAATTCTTACTTAGAAATATTAATTCAGATAATTCTTCTGAAACTTAAATACAATAATCAATACAAATTTTCTTCATTATGTGGGTTATATAAGTAATAATTAAAATATTAAATCAATTTATATTAATTTTAATTAAAATTATTGGGAAATTAACGCTTAACATAAAAAATAATTCAAACAGACCCACACCATTATTAAGAATAAGATACAGAGTAACTAGTTAATGGTATGTTTTTATGATTACAGAAGTCGCTAGTATTATAAATAAATAAGCAATTCTCAATGTTTTAACTTTTGAAAAAACAATTGAATAGTTAATAACAATTAAGATAATAAATACATTCATAAATCTTTGCATGAATTAGTTTCTAAGAATAAAAGCATGCTTTAAATGATAAAATCATGACAATAATTCAACTTTACTTGGATTAAGTGAAGTGAATATATATAAGTTGAGAATAAATGCACGCATAAAACTTTGCATGGATAAGTATAGCATCTATTAGTTCATAGGAATAATTGCATGCTTTAAATGATAAAATCATGACAATAATTCATCTTTACTTGGATTAAGTAGAGTGAATATATATCAGCAAAGAATAAATGCATGTATAAAACTTTGCATGGATAAGTATAGTATCTATTAGTTCGTAAGAGTAATTGCATGCTTTAAATGATAAATAAAATCATGACAATAATTCAACTTTACTTGGATGAAGTGAAGTGAATATACATCAGTTGAGAAAAAATGCATGCATAAAACTTTGCATGGATTAGTTCATAAGCATAAATGCATGCTTTAAATGATAAAAAATCATGACAATAATTCATCTTTACTTGGATTAAGTAGAGTGAATATATATCAGCAAAGAATAAATGCATGTATAAAACTTTGCCTGGATAAGTATAGCATCTATTAGTTCATAAGAATAAATGCATGCTTTAAATGACAATAATTCAACTTTACTTGGATTAAGTAGAGTGAATATATATCAGCAAAGAATAAATGCATGTATAAAACTTTGCATGGATAAGTATAGCATCTGTTAGTTCCTAAGAGTAATTACATGCTTTAAATGACATCACGACAATAATTCAACTTTACTTGGATTAAGTGAAGTGAATATACATCAGTTGAGAATAAATGCATGCTTAAAACTTTGCATGGATTAGTTCATAAGAATAAATGCATGCTTTAAATGATAAAATCTTGACAATAATTCAACTTTACTTGGATGAAGTAGAGTGAATATATATCAGCTAAGAATAAATGCATATAGAAAACTTTGCATTGATAAGTATAGCATTCATTAGTTCATAAGAATAAATGCATGCTTTAAATGATATAATCTTGACAATAATTCAACTTTACTTGGATTAAGTAGAGTGAATACATATCAGCTAAGAATAAATGCATGTATAAAACTTTGCATGGATAAGTATAGCAACTATTAGTTCCTAAGAGTAATTGCATGCTTTAAATGACATCATGACAATAATTCAACTTTACTTGGATTGAAAATCCTATGACAAGCCTTACTATTTAAAAATACAATTTTGGGTTAGTGCTTTGTAGGTGAGCTTGTCGCTGCATTTACGGCGAAAATTATTCAATTCAAAAATACTAATCCCCGCTGAGTAAATGCAGCCCTACATTAAGTTACAATTTACTAAAATCTAAATACTCTATTATCTGTAAATAAACTAAAATTATTAATTATTATGAGTTCCTGCAAATAAAAAAATAATTAAAAATGAACAAAAAGGAAACTTGTTGGCCAATAATTTGATGAACAAAAGTGAATATAAAAATACAATTTACTAAAATCTAAATACTCTATTATCTGTAAATAAATTAAAATAATTAATTATTATGTTTTCCTGCAAATAAAAAAATAATTAGAAAATGAACAAAAAGGAAACTTGATGGCCAATAATTTTACGAACAAAAGTCAATATAAAAATACAATATACTAAAATCTAAATACTATATTATCTGTAAATAAATTAAAATTATTAACTATTATGATTTCCTGCAAATAAAAAAATAATTAAAAAATTAACAAAAAGGAAACTTGTTGGCCAATAATTTGATGAACAAAAGTCAATATGTTGGTCAATAATATGACGAACAAAAAAGGAATTTGTAGGTCAGGGATTTTATTCAATAAATGTGATGAAAATAAAACAAATTAAATTTTCTTTAATTTATTTAAGCTGATAGAGGGGACTTTATTAGTGTTATTTAAAAGACATATAAATGAATACAATATTCCTGAAAATCATACCAAACAAACATTTAACACAAATGTATCATTAGTTTAATTGAGCTGAAAAGAATGTCTGATTGACTGGACAAATAAAATAAAAATAAACCATTCCTGAAAATCATAAAAGACATCCTTCTTACATTTTTCAAAGACATTTATATATATATATATATATGCAAGAAGATTTGGAATTAGAATCAATATGTTCAAACTAGTTAACTAGTTAACTAATCTCATTCTGGACCTACCTGAAATTAATCAAAAACCTTCAATTAATATCATCGTTTTAAGGATAATTAAAATTATGAATTTTTACTTTTAACGACCTTTCCCTCCCTTATCGTCTTTCCATTAGTTGATTGGGTCGTCATGGTCCAGATGTAAGCAGGTCTTGACGATCAACGAAGAAATGAACAAAAAATCTTCTATCAATGTTTTACCCAGAGAAAGAACTATTCAGAAACCGAAATATGATAATGCAAATATGGTACAATGCAATTATTCTTTATTATTCTATTATTATTATTATTATTAAATAATCGATGCTATACTTATCCATGCAAAATTTAATGCATGCATTTATTCCTATGATCTAATAGATGCTATACTTTTCCATGCAAAGTTTTATGCATGCATTTATTCTTAGCTGATATATATTCACTCCACTTAATACAAGTAAAGTTGAATTATTGTCAAGATTTTATCATTTAAAGCATGCATTTATTCTTATGAACTAATCCATGCAAAGTTTTAAGCATGCACTTATTCTCAACTGATGTATATTCACTTCACTTAATCCATGTAAAGTTGAATTATTGTCATGATGTTATTTAAAGCATGCAATTACTCTTAGGAACTAACAGATGCTATACTTATCCATGCAAAGTTTTATACATGCATTTATTCTTTGCTGATATATATTCACTCTACTTAATCCAAGTAAAGTTGAATTATTGTCAAGATTTTATCAATTAAAGCATGCATTTATTCCTATGAACTAATCCATGCAAAGTTTTAAGCATGCATTTATTCTCAACTGATGTATATTCACTTCACTTAATCTAAGTAAAGTTGAATTATTGTCATGATGTCACTTAAAGCATGCAATTACTCTTAGGAACTAATAGATGCTATATTTATCCATGCAAAGTTTTATACATGCATTTACTCTTAGCAGATATATATTCACTTCACTTAATCCAAATAAAGATGAATTATTGTCATGATTTTATCATTTAAAGCATGCATTTATTCTTATGAATTAATCCATGCAAAGTTTTAAGCATGCATTTATTCTCAACTGATGTATATTCACTTCACTTAATCCAAGTAAAGTTGAATTATTGTCATGATGTCACTTGAAGCATGCAATTACTCTTAGGAACTAATAGATGCTATACTTATCCATGCAAAGTTTTATACATGCATTTATTCTTAGCTGATATATATTCACTCTACTTAATCCAAGTAAAGTTGAATTATTGTCAAGATTTTATCAATTAAAGCATGCATTTATTCTTATGAACTAATCCATGCAAAGTTTTAAGCATGCATTTATTCTCAACTGATGTATATTCACTTCACTTAATCTAAGTAAAGTTGAATTATTGTCATGATGTCACTTAAAGCATGCAATTACTCTTAGGAACTAATAGATGCTATATTTATCCATGCAAAGTTTTATACATGCATTTACTCTTAGCAGATATATATTCACTTCACTTAATCCAAGTAAAGTTGAATTATTATCATGATGTCACTTGAAGCATGCAATTACTCTTAGGAACTAATAGATGCTATACTTATCCATGCAAAGTTTTATACATGCATTTATTCTTAGCTGATATATATTCACTCTACTTAATCCAAGTAAAGTTGAATTATTGTCAAGATTTTATCAATTAAAGCATGCATTTATTCTTATGAAGTAATTAATCCATGCAAAGTTTTAGGCATGCATTTATTCTTAGCTGATATATATTCATTTAACTTAATCCAAGTAAAGTTGAATTATTGTCATGATGTCATTTAAAGCATGCAATTACTCTTAGGAACTAATAGATACTATACTTATCCATGCAAAGTTTTATACATGCATTTATTCTTAGCAGATATATTCACTCTACTTAATCCAAGTAAAGTTGAATTATTGTCAAGATTTTATCAATTAAAGCATGCATTTATTCTTATGAACTAATGAATCCTATAGTTATTCATGCAAAGTTTTATACATGCATTTATTCTTTGCTGATATATATTAACTCTACTTAATCCAAGTAAAGTTGAATTATTGTCAAGATTTTATCAATTAAAGCATGCATTTATTCTTATGAACTAATCCATGCAAAGTTTTAAGCAAGCATTTATTCTCAACTGATGTATATTCACTTCACTTAATCCAAGTAAAGTTGAATTATTGTCATGATGTCATTTAAAGCATACAATTACTCTTAGGAACTAATAGATACTATACTTATCCATGCAAAGTTTTATACATGCATTTATTCTTAGCTGATATATTCACTCTACTTAATCCAAGTAAAGTTGAATTATTGTCAAGATTTTATCAATTAAAGCATGCATTTATTCTTATGAACTAATGAATCTTATAGTTATTCATGCAAAGTTTTATACATGCATTTATTCTTTGCTGATATATATTTACTCTACTTAATCCAAGTAAAGTTGAATTATTGTCAAGATTTTATCATTTAAAGCATGCATTTATTCATATGAACTAATCCATGCAAAGTTTTAGGCATGCATTTATTCTTAGCTGATATATATTCATTTAACTTAATCCAAGTAAAGTTGAATTATTGTCATGATGTCATTTAAAGCATGCAATTACTCTTAGGAACTAATAGATACTATACTTATCCATGCAAAGTTTTATACATGCATTTATTCTTAGCAGATATATTCACTCTACTTAATCCAAGTAAAGTTGAATTATTGTCAAGATTTTATCAATTAAAGCATGTATTTATTCTTATGAACTAATGAATCTTATAGTTATTCATGCAAAGTTTTATACATGCATTTATTCTTTGCTGATATATATTTACTCTACTTAATCCAAGTAAAGTTGAATTATTGTCAAGATTTTATCATTTAAAGCATGCATTTATTCTTATGAACTAATCCATGCAAAGTTTTAAGCATGCACTTATTCTCAACTGATGTATATTCACTTCACTTAATCCAAGTAAAGTTGAATTATTGTCATGATGTCATTTAAAGCATGCAATTACTCTTAGGAACTAACAGATGCTATACTTATCCATGCAAAGTTTTATACACGCATTTAATCTTAGCTGATATATATTCACTCTACTTAATCCAAGTAAAGTTGAATTATTGTCATTTAAATCATGCATTTATTCTTATGAACTAATAGATGCTATACTTATCCATGCAAAGTTTTATACATGCATTTATTCTTTGCTGATATATATTCACTCTACTTAATCCAAGTAAAGATGAATTATTGTCATGAGTTTATCATTTAAAGCATGCATTTATTCTTATGAACTAATCCATGCAAAGTTTTAAGCATGCATTTATTCTCAACTGATGTATATTCACTTCACTTAATCCAAGTAAAGTTGAATTATTGTCGTGATGTCATTTAAAGCATGCAATTACTCTTAGGAATTAACAGATGCTATACTATACTATACTACTATATTTTAATAATGACTTATATAACCCACATAATAAAGAAAATTTGTATCGACTATTGTATTTAAGTTTCAGAAGAATTATCTAAATTAATATTTCTAAGTAAGAATTGATATAAAATAATTTCAAAATATAATTGAAATAAAAAAGAACAACATTTATGTGCCGTTCAAATAAAATAATTGAATATCTCCGTAAACAATTGAATTGTAACTAAAAGGCACCTAACCTTGCAATACATGATCGTATCCAGTATATCCAACAGGGTCCTAATCACAACACTAATTGAACACACGAGTCACCAATTAGTTCAATTAGTGTTGTGATTAGTACCCTATTGGATATACTGGATACGACCATGTGTTACGGAGATATTCAATTATTTTATTTGAACGGCACATAAATGTTGTTCTTTTTTATTTCAATTATATTTTGAAATTATTTTATACCAATTCTTACTTAGAAATATTAATTCAGATAATTCTTCTGAAACTTAAATACAATAATCAATACAAATTTTCTTCATTATGTGGGTTATATAAGTAATAATTAAAATATTAAATCAATTTATATTAATTTTAATTAAAATTATTGGGAAATTAACGCTTAACATAAAAAATAATTCAAACAGACCCACACCATTATTAAGAATAAGATACAGAGTAACTAGTTAATGGTATGTTTTTATGATTACAGAAGTCGCTAGTATTATAAATAAATAAGCAATTCTCAATGTTTTAACTTTTGAAAAAACAATTGAATAGTTAATAACAATTAAGATAATAAATACATTCATAAATCTTTGCATGAATTAGTTTCTAAGAATAAAAGCATGCTTTAAATGATAAAATCATGACAATAATTCAACTTTACTTGGATTAAGTGAAGTGAATATATATAAGTTGAGAATAAATGCACGCATAAAACTTTGCATGGATAAGTATAGCATCTATTAGTTCATAGGAATAATTGCATGCTTTAAATGATAAAATCATGACAATAATTCATCTTTACTTGGATTAAGTAGAGTGAATATATATCAGCAAAGAATAAATGCATGTATAAAACTTTGCATGGATAAGTATAGTATCTATTAGTTCGTAAGAGTAATTGCATGCTTTAAATGATAAATAAAATCATGACAATAATTCAACTTTACTTGGATGAAGTGAAGTGAATATACATCAGTTGAGAAAAAATGCATGCATAAAACTTTGCATGGATTAGTTCATAAGCATAAATGCATGCTTTAAATGATAAAAAATCATGACAATAATTCATCTTTACTTGGATTAAGTAGAGTGAATATATATCAGCAAAGAATAAATGCATGTATAAAACTTTGCCTGGATAAGTATAGCATCTATTAGTTCATAAGAATAAATGCATGCTTTAAATGACAATAATTCAACTTTACTTGGATTAAGTAGAGTGAATATATATCAGCAAAGAATAAATGCATGTATAAAACTTTGCATGGATAAGTATAGCATCTGTTAGTTCCTAAGAGTAATTACATGCTTTAAATGACATCACGACAATAATTCAACTTTACTTGGATTAAGTGAAGTGAATATACATCAGTTGAGAATAAATGCATGCTTAAAACTTTGCATGGATTAGTTCATAAGAATAAATGCATGCTTTAAATGATAAAATCTTGACAATAATTCAACTTTACTTGGATGAAGTAGAGTGAATATATATCAGCTAAGAATAAATGCATATAGAAAACTTTGCATTGATAAGTATAGCATTCATTAGTTCATAAGAATAAATGCATGCTTTAAATGATATAATCTTGACAATAATTCAACTTTACTTGGATTAAGTAGAGTGAATACATATCAGCTAAGAATAAATGCATGTATAAAACTTTGCATGGATAAGTATAGCAACTATTAGTTCCTAAGAGTAATTGCATGCTTTAAATGACATCATGACAATAATTCAACTTTACTTGGATTAAGTGAAGTGAATATACATCAGTTGAGAATAAATGCATGCTTAAAATTTTGCATGGATTAGTTCATAAGAATAAATGCATGCTTTAAATGATTAAATCATGACAATAATTCATCTTTACTTGGATTAAGTAGAGTGAATATATATCAGCAAAGAATAAATGCATGTATAAAACTTTGCATGGATAAGTATAGCATCTATTAGTTCATAAGAGTAAATGCATGCTTTAATTGATAAAATCTTGACAATAATTCAACTTTACTTGGATTAAGTAGAGTGAATATATATCAGCTAAGAATAAATGCATGTATAAAATTTTGCATGGATACGTATATCATCTATTAGTTCGTAAGAGTAAATGCATGCTTCAAATGACATCATGACAATAATTCAACTTTACTTGGATTAAGTGAAGTGAATATACATCAGTTGAGAATAAATGTTAGCTTAAAACCTCGCATGGATTAGTTCATAAGAATAAATGCATGCTTTAAATGATAAAATCATGACAATAATTCAACTTTACTTGGATTAAGTAGAGTGAATACATATCAGCAAAGAATTAATGCATGAATAAATCTTTGCATGGATTAGTTCATACAAATAAATACATGCTTTAAATGATAAAATAATAACAATAATTCAACTCTACTTGGATTAAATAGAATGAATATATATATACCAATTAAGGATAAATGCATGTATAAAAATTTGCAGGGATAAGTATAGCATCGATTATTTAAAAAGAATAATTGCAGTGTATCATATTTGCATTATCATATTTGGATTTTTAAATAGTTCTTTCTCTGGTTAAAACATTGAGAAAAGATTTTTTATTCATTTCTTCGTTGATCGTCAAGACCTGCTCACATCTGGACCATGACGACCCATTCAACTATTGGAAAGACGATCAGGCAACAGGGAAAGGTCGTTAAAGGTAATAATTGATAATTTTAATTATACTTGAAGCGATGGTATTAATTGAAGGCTTTTGACTAATTTCAGGTAGGTTCAGAACGAGACTAGTTAACTAGGCAACTGGCAACGGAAAGTAAGTTTTTGAACATATTGATTTTAATTCCAAATCTTCTTGCATCATCTTTTGTGTTAAATGTTAATGATACATTTATGTTAAATGTTTGTTTGGTATGATTTTCAGGAATATTGTAATCATTTATATGTCTTTTAAATAATCCTAATAAAGCCTTCTCTTTCAGCTCAAATAAATTAAAGAAAATTTAGTTTGTTTTATTTTCATCACATTTATTGAACATGGAGGAAATTAATAATTTTAATTTGTTTACAGATAATAGAATATTTATATTTTAGGAAATTGTATTTTTATATTCACTGTTGTTCGTCAAATTATTGGCCAACAAGTTTCCTTTTTGTTCATGTTTTAATTATTTTTTTATTTACAGGAAATCATAATAATTAATAATTTTAATTTATTTACAGATAATAAAGTATTTAGATTTTAGTATATTGTATTTTTATATTGAATTTTGTTCGTCAAATTATTGGTCAACAAGTTTCCTTTTTGTTCATTTTTTAATTATTTTTTTATTTGCAGGAAATCATAATAATTAATAATTTTAATTTATTTACAGATAATAGAATATTTAGATTTTAATATATTGTATATTTATATTGACTTTTTGTTCGTCAAGAAATTGGCCAACAAGTTTCCTTTTTGTTCATTTTTTAATTATTTTTTTATTTGCAGTAACTCATAATAATTAATAATTTTAATTTATTTACAGATAATAGAGTATTTAGATTTTAGTAAATTGTAACTTAATGTAGGGCTGCATTTACTCAGCGAGGATTAGTATTTTTAAATTGAATAGTTCTCGCCGTAAATGCAGCGACAAGCTCATCTACAAAGCACTAACCCAAAATTATATTTTTAAATTGTAAGGCTTGTCATAGGATTTTCAAAATTGTACTTCTACTGTAGAGATACAATTTTGAATTATGTCCTATCTGATGACGCACGAAATGCAGAAACAAGCGAGAATAAAGTATATTTATTTTCTATTTCCCTTGATTCATATTCATTCATCATATATTTAAAACTATTTATTTTTCTTTTAGTTCGTTTTACATTGATTAATATGTATATTTTTAATTATAAGAATTATTAATGACTAGTTACATGTTTGTTTACCTTCCTCCTCAACTTATGAAACAATTCATTCAAGTTTATAAAAATATTAATTGTCACTGCAAAATCGCAGATTTTCCCCTTCTCCTATCCAAAATTTCAATTATAAGAAAAGCAATTGAATGATGGCGACCACACAAAATGAATCGCCACTGCAAACCTTATTGAAATCATTCTCAAACAACAAAAATCCAATTTTTCCCCTTCTCCTCTCTAAGAGTGCAATTCTTAAAAATAACAATTGAAAGTGCCGGCTACACAAATTTGCACAGCTTACTTGACGGCGCATCCGCCGATCGCTACTTTCAGCTTTCTCCAACACTCTTGATTATGTATTTCTTTCTCTTTCATTCTTGCGGGGACAAATGCAAATTGGAAAAATGTCGAAAATCTATGTAAAGACACGGGAGAGGGGACATGTCTTATTCTAACCAATAATATTGCACTTACGTCAAGGTATGAATAATTATTCAATTTATTTACATTATAAAAAATTATATTTTAAAATAAATTCATTCGTTCAAACTTTGACATCCAATATCTTTTAAAGGGTAAGAGTTATAAAAAAATTGTAAGTTACCCTTTTTGTAGTGTTTCGTACAAGAAATGTAAATAGAAATTTTCTGTACGATCAAGTAATGTTCAGATACGGATTTTTCCATATAAAATTAAGAGCTCATCTTTGAAGAGCATTTTTAAAGGTGCGTAGGAACCAAATTTTGTGTATGGGAAGTTAAACAAAAATAGTCGATTATTTTGGTACACCTTAATATATATAGAAACTATTAAAATTATTTATTTTTATTTATCTTCTGCCGGTCTTGTTATCATATTTGTCCAATTTTTTTATATCATTTTTAAAGTGTTTATATTAATTGATGTATTTGCGATAAGAATATTCTGAATATTACATATATGTAGAGTTAGTTTTAATCCTAGTATTCAGGCATCTAGTGGTACTATTTTGGTCTTTTATTTTACTTTTATTTAACATTATTATATATACTTTGTATAATTTCTCCTTTTTCTTAAATATCCTTAAACCTTTGTAATATATGTAAATTAACAAACTTTTTATGGATATTACTATCTTAAAACAAAATTTTTATTAAGACCAATTCAAATAATTCATTTAGAGTTTGAAAATAGGTCTGACTAATAGAAAGGGTACATTATAAAATTATTTTTAATAACAAAAATATTAACGGCTATTATATTATATACCAACAACAATGTTGGGGATTCGCATCAAGTTTCATATTCCCAAGTTTTTAGTATTAGTTTTTTACAATTTTATATTTACCTGCAAAGCGTATTAAATAATATTAGGATACAATTTTGGAGTCGGTGTGAATTTGTTTCAATATAATTATATGAAATTAATAATATAACTACATTTATAAAATAAACAATGATAATAATATAATAAGCAATAAATATTTATGATTAAATTAATTGTAAAAATATATTATATGATTATTAAAATAATCTTATACAATAAAATAATTCTGAGAGAAATACTATGACTTTGATTTCAAACCCATTTAACTAAACGTTATTAATATCAATATTGTTCACTGTACAAATTGTTCATTAAATTCTAATTTATTTAAAACAAATGTGGTGCATGCATGTGCATATTTCAAATACATAATGTATTTAATCTAACTATTAGATATAATTATATAGTTATAGAATAAATAAGTTAAAAATTAACAATTACGCATTTTGTTTGGAAAATAAAATAAGAATAAACATTTATTTTATATCTAAAGTGTGAAAAATAATATTCAATTATAAAATTATTGGTAAGTGTTAAACATTAATACTTTTTAGAAAAAAATTTAATATAGGGTCTAATACTTCCAAAGCACGACTGGTGATAATTATTTATTAAAAGTAAATAAATGAATATAATCTTAATACAAATGTTCCATTTAGGAAACAAAAAAATTATATAATTTTAGTTTAAAATTATTCATAATAATTTATATTGGGATAAAAATAATTATTTATTTAAAATTTGTCGATTAGTACCTCAGATTTTTTGGTTATCATTAAACAGGTAAAACGGGCAAATAATATTAAAATATAAAATGTTTTTTAAGAGTGTTTTAACGAAAAAATTCCGTTTCAATCAAAAACCTTCTTGAAGGAATTACATAAACCTCAACGCTGACCAATTAAAGGCATGGGGTGACTCGTTATCGGACGGCGCCATTAAATTACGGTCATTCTGTTATCGATCCGCGTGTCGATCGGTCGGTCGGTCGGGGATGGTGGTCCGCGCTGCCACCCATCCCCAATTAATTCGGTGGTGCGGTTCGGGGTAGTGCAGTCACTCGTGCGATCAATTAGTGCCTTATTGGACATGCTGCGGGGTTAAAAGGTAGGATTTTTTTTTATTTTGAATCAATTGTTTAAGGTTTTTTTTTTAATTTTTTTATTTAAATGTTGAAAGCTTTTGTTAATTCTTTGACGTTCATTTAAATTTTATTAAAACACGAGTCAATTTTGTAAATTTTACTGATTTAATCAATATTTCAGTACAGTTACGTAAGACATTCAAGTACAACAATTAGTATGAATTAATTTAAAGTTTCTGTTTAATATTCAAATATTTTAATAGTTTCGATTTTTAATTGAACATTTTTTTAATGTCAGTATTTAAAATTAGTTTAATTATGCAAAAATTAAAAAAAATTGAGAACAATCTTGTTAAATTTTTGATTTTTATGGGTCGAAACTGATTTATTATATTTTTTATAATTAAAATAAATGTTTTTGTGAGTAGGAATTTAAATATTTAAATAATAAAATAATAAATAAAACATTGATTGTGTAATCGATATTGAAGACCGACATTCATGGTCTGACACACCAAGAATTACTTTTTTATGATCGAAAAACATCGAGTATCGACCGACACAACGATGCAAAAACAATTTTTTTGAAATGTGCTTTAATTGTATATACAATTTAAAGTTTTAATTGAATATTTTTAAAATTACGTCTTTGTGCCACAATAAAAAGTCTGATTTATATTCAATAATGCATTTATTAATGAATTCAAGTTAATAAGTAAAATTTCGGTTTAATATTTAAACATTTTATTAGTAAATTTTGATTTTTATACAAATTACTTGTAACAAGATCTATATTTTAAATCAATTTCCACCATTAGAAATTCCTTCCTGGGTACCTGGTTTATGGTATATTTTTATTATTACAGGACACATCAAAATCATTAGAAATATAAATAAATAATCGACTCTCATTGTTTTAACTATTGAAAGAACATTTTTTGTCATTACTAGAATAAATAAAAGTATTTAAATATACATTTTTTAAAGTATTTAATACTTTGCTTGGATTTGCAATAAAAAATTAAATAAAATTACTCTATAGTACATTTTTGAATAAATTTAATACTTTACTTAGATAAGTAAAGTCATACGAATGTTTTACAGTGACAAATAATAAAAGCATTCTGAAGTATTTTTTTTTAAAGGGTTGATACTTTACTTTGATAAGTAAAGTTGGGAGAAAGAGATTTTCGGTCGCCTACAAATTGTCGAAAGTATTTATACTTTACTTGGATAAGTAAACTCATACAAATTATTTACAGTGACAAATATTAATAAAAGCAGTCTGAAGTAATTTTTTTAAAAAGGGTTGGTACCTTACTTGAATAAGTAAGGTTGGGGAAAATAAATTTTCGGTCGCCCACAAATTGTCGAAAGTATTTATACTTTACTTGGATAAGTAAAGTCATACTAATTATTTACAGTGACAAATATTAATAAAAGTATTCTGAAGTAATTTTTTTAAAGAGTTGATAATTTACTTGGATAAGTAAAATTGGGAGAAAGAACTTTTCGGTCGCCCACAAATTGTCAAAAGTATTTATACTTTACTTGGATAAGTAAAGTCATACGAATTATTTACAGTGACAAATATTAATAAAAGCATTCTGAAGTATTTTTTTTAAAAGAGTCGATACTTACTTGGATAAGTAAGGTTGAGAGAAATTTTCGGTCGCCCACAAATTGTCAAACGTATTTACACTTTACTTGGATAAGTAAAGTCATACAAATTATTTACAGTGACAAATATTAATAAAAGCATTTTGAAGTATAATTTTTAAAAGAGTTGATACGTTACTTGGATAAGTAATGTTGAGAGAAAGAAATTTTCGGTCGCCTACAAAATGTCGAAAGTTTTTATACTTTACTTGAATAAGTAAAGTCATACGAATTATTTACAGTGACAAATATTAATAAAAGCATTCTGAAGTAATTTTTTTAAAAAGGGTTGATACTTTACTTAGATAAGTAAGATTGGGAGAAATAGATTTTCGGTCGCCCACAAATTGTCAAATGTATTTATACTTTACTTGGATAAGTAAAGTCATACAAATTATTTGCAGCGACAAATATTAATAAAAGCATTCTGAAGTATATTTTTTTAAAGGAGTGAATACGTTACTTGGATAAGTAATGTTGAGAGAAAGAGATTTTCTGTCGCCTACAAATTGTCGAAAGTATTTATACATTACTTGGATAAGTAAAGTCATACGAATTATTTACAGTGACAATTATTAATAAAAGCATTCTGAAGTATTTTTTTTAAAAGGGTTGATACTTTACTTAGATAAGTAAGGTTGGGAGAAATAGATTTTCGGTCGCCTACAAATTGTTGCAACAAATACAATACAAATAGAAGTATTTCAATGTGTTCTTTCTTTAACTAAAACATTTAGAGAAGATTTTTGATTATTTTCTCATTGATTCGACGGATAAAAGTGCTAAGGACAATAGTGATGTGGTGTTTTCGTGAACGTGGACTTTTTGGTGACTTTGATGGACAAATCCTGAACTGTGATGACCCACCAACATTTAGAGAGACGATATGGCAACAGGGAAAGGGCATTAAAGGTAACAACTAATAATTGAATTACCAATTAAACAATACTATTAATTGAACGTTTTTGATTATTTTCAGGTAGGTCCAGAACGAGACTAGTTAACTGGGCAACTGGCAACGCAAAGTAAGTTTTTGAACATATTATTTCCGTTTCTTTTTTTGTCGTATCAACTTTGCTGTCGAATTATCATTGCGTCCATCAATTACTTTACTAAATAGTTGCGGAAGGTAGAACAATTAGCTGATTGCTCCATTACATTTTATTTATTACATTCCAAAAGGAAAGTTTTCGTGAAGGTTTTATTGTTTTATGTGTCCTTTGGGTAATGTACCCCGACATTCTCTTTCAGCTTACATAAATAAAGAAAATTGTTCTTTCTTGAACTAAAACATTTGAGGAAGATTTTTGTTCATTTTCTCATTGATTCAACGGATAAAAGTGCTAAGGACAATAGTGATGTAGTGTTTTCGTGAACGTGGACTTTTTGGTGACTTTGATGGACAAATCCTGAACTGTGATGACCCAACCAACAATTGGAGAGACGATATGGCAACAGGGAAAGGGGATTAAAGGTAACAACTAATAATTGAATTACCAATTAAACAATAATATTAATTGAACGTTTTTGATTATTTTCAGGTAGGTCCAGGACGAGACTAGTTAACTGGGCAACTGGCAGCGCAAAGTAAGTTTTTAAAAATGTTATTTCTGCTTCTTTTTTCGTCGTATCAACTTTGCTGTTTGTTTATCATTGCGCCCAATTATTTTACTAATTATTTGCGGAAGGTAAAACAATTTACTGTTTGCTTCATTAAATTCTGTTTATTACTTTCCAAATACTTTCCATCTATTCAAATATTCTCTTTCAGCTTACATAAATAAAACTTTATTCAATTTTCGTCCATATAATTATTCAATTTCTATTAAATTACATATTTATGTTAATTAATTTAAATTTTTATGTGTCATAAAATGTTTGTTTCTTATGTCTTTTAGGTAATCTCATCAGATATTCTCTTTCAGCTTATATAGATAAAATAAACTTTGTGTTATTATCTGTCCCCTATTTTTTCATTTTCCACTGAATTACAGATTTATTTTGAGCAATTAATAAAAGTTTTACATCTTGAGTGTCGTAAAATATTTGTTTCTTATGTCTTTTAGGTAATCTAATGAGATGTTCTCTTTCAGCTTAAATATATAAAAGTAAATTTTGTTTTATTACCAAAAAATTAAACTGATTGATTAATTTCGTATTTATTATATGCTATAAAGTTGATAATTTTGTAGTTATTTATTGTAATCAATTTGTATTCGCTTATCCAATATCCAAATGTACTTATTTATAAATAAAGTTATAAATTAATACATTAATTTATTTATTATAGATATTCTTATAAAACTAAATTTGTATGCTGATAAATTGTAACTTAGTTTAGTGCTGCATTACGACGATGAGCTTTCAAGTTTTTCAAAATTTTTTACCTTTGAGAGAAAAAAATTAATAAATGTTTCCAAATGAAAAACTTGTCGCCGTAAATGCAGCGGCAAGTTACCCCACTAACCAAATTAAACCTTGTTAATTGTAAAGCTTGTCATAGGATTTTCAGAGTTGTATACAATTGCAATTTTGAATTATGTCCTATCTGATGACGCACGAAATGCAGAAACAAGTATTTATTTATTTTTCAATTTATCAGTATACAAAGTTAGCAGTGCCGGCTGGTGGATTATCGAACTGGTGGTGCCCTTTACTTACCCACTAAGTATTAAGATTAGATAATACGATAAAACAATTTACATAAAATATTAAAGGTATTAAATAATAATCTTATTTATTAATTAAACAATTATATTAATTAAATACTTTTGAATTAGATATAGGTCCAGAACTAGACTAGTTAAGGTTTTATATTAACAAGAATAATTCACCAACATGGCCTATAATTATATACAATAATTTATTTTCAGTTTGATTGAAATAAAACAATTACTTAAAATATTTATTTATTTCTACTCCACTACTCCAATAAGGATGCCCTATTTATGCAACTTTAAATGTTTTCAATAAAAAAGAGTTGATCAAGCTGTATTTGCCTTCTGCTTTATAAAACCAAACCAACTCAGTTAGAGTTGTTCACCTTACTCCTGGCCAACTAATTTTGTTGTCATATTGTGGGTCAATAAATTCCCTGGTTCTTTGTCATATGGACAATCGAATAACGTTCATAAGGAGCTAGCTTATTTAAATTAATTAATATATGTAGGAGTTTATCATTATAATTACATAATTGTAATGTAATTAAATTATAAATGAAAAAAATATTTACTATTTTAATTGGCCTGCATGTAACCAACAATTATTTGTAGTCAAACATTAAATCAGTGATTGTATTCAAACAAATAATCAATTTATTTGAGTTACAATACAAAATATACCTGATGTAGACCGGTTTAAGACAATAATTAAATTGGTACAAATAATAGACCTATACTTTTGTGTAAGCAACTTTAATACACATTTCTTTTATATAAAGATATTTATATTTAGGCTTCAGCTTGTCCGTCTTGCAATTTAGCAATGTAGGACTTCTTTTTCTGGGCAACGCGGTCCTTACGTTCAGCCAAAGTCAACTTCTTGCGGTTCCACCTCTTCTGAGATGCAACTGGTTTGGACTCCTTCTTTTCAGCTGTTGGGTCAGCCCTGATTGCTGCATGTGCATTCTTGTAAATACCCTCAATCTATAAAACAAAACATATTTTAGTAAACAACAATAATAAATTCAATTAAAAAGTGTTCCAATGACAAACAGTAACATTAACCAAATGGATGTTAACGTAAATAGTTCATCAACGGGTTAATGTGGCCCAATAGCGACACCCCGACCAGATTAACCTGTCCGAAGTAATTTAAATTGGGCGTAACCAACAATATAAGAAACTTACAGCGTCAGCAGTGATGCCGTTCTTGATATATTGACTGAACTGCCTCTTGAACGCTTCGGGGTCTTCCTCTTCCAAGGACCTCATGTATTCGGCGACGTGAATGCCGAAGATGTGGTTGCGGTGCACTTCGGCGTTGAACGACTTGGATTCGGCATCGTAACCGGGGAAACGTTTGGTCGAGTGGGGAATGTTAAGTCCGCCATCTACGGCTCCCTTCATCGCGGCGAACACACGGGCACCGGTGGTGGTGCGGTTCAAACCTACATCGAGGTAGCACCTGGAATAAATAATTGAGATTGATTAGTTTAATTGACAATTGATAAAACAGTTTTTGATTGTTGGGGGGTAATAATTCAGAGACACATTATAATCAAGTAGTGCAACAGTCCAGTGCAAACTTCAGAGGTCCAACTGCATAAGACATGCAGGTGGTTCTTCAGAGAGACCAGACTGTTACGTCAGATGACGCGCATGTGTCTGGAAACTCATCACGTAAAATGTAAGCAAAATAAAAATTTATTTGATCTATTAAATCTAAATTTAAAAAATATATAAAATTTTTAATCACATGTTCATATTTAAAAAACAATGCTTCAATGTTATAAAACCCAAACTCCCAAACTAAAACTTTTACAGATCAATTGATTGTAAATATAAGTCTTTAAAAACTTTCTAAACTTCATATGAAAACTGGTAATTACCAGGTTCACTGATAATAATCTCTGAGTATCTGGATAATTATAATACCTTGTTAATCATCAATTGATGGGTCATATTATGATCAAGAATTTTCATATTCTCTTAAAATATAATAAAATTTCTTTGTTATTAGAATAATATATAAATACAATTCTAATAAATATTGACGTTCATTTAAATTCATGGTAAAGTTGCAGAATCGGTCACTCTAAGGAACATTATCTAGCGCATGCGTCGTGAGGCGCTGATTTCGCGCTTCTTGAACATTTTGAAGTGCAGTGTTGTCGGTTTGCAACGGTCAAAATATTCGAATCATTTTTTATGGTTGAATTATTGTTGTGTTGTTGTGTATGTATTATACTTTTTATTTTTTTGGTAAGTATAGTATTTCTTCTAATTTGATGATTATTGTTCGTTATTAAAATATTATACTTTACAGATTATATTCTCATGGCGTTTTTAAAAACAATATATTATTCCTATTCTTCTGCTAATTACTTTCTTAATTTATTTGTATGCTCATTTAATATATTTTACTTTATAGATCTTTCTCATTTTTAAAATATTTTACTTTTATTCCTTTAGTAAGATTATTTTTAATTTGTTAGCAGTCATATTTTAAGTTATCTTACTTTATAGATTATTTGTGTGCTGCATTTATTATTTTTTTTGTACAATCTTAATATAGGACCATGACTGTTCCTCGGAAGATCTGTTTCCATCGTACCTTCACGAATTCATATGGAGAAATAAATTTAAAAATCATAATATGTTTATGAGCATTTTAAATTGTATCAGGAAGCAATATCCAGTGGAATAGATTTTTTTGTTTTAATTGATTTTGTTTTTTATTATAAAATACATAAATATATCTTTTTTGTTAATTTTATATTAATGTTGTAAATTTACCTAATTATTTAATAAAGAACTTTTAATTAGATAGTTAAACTATCAAAGAAATATAGAGTAAATAAAAAATGAATATACTAATTATAAAGTGATTTGCCGAATTTTATCTCTTTTCGAATTCAACCACATAAATAATATAAGTCATACATGAAAAACATAATAAATTACATATATATTTTTCTAAAAATCATTTCTCTACATATTTCGTTAAAAATGAAATCTGGCAACTATGCTGTCTAAAATCTCCGAAACAGACGATTTCAAATCCAGTTGACGCATGCGCTACAAATATTCCTTAGAGTGACCGATTCTGCAACTTTACCAAATTCATTTTTAATTTGTACTATATTTAAAATACTATCTCTTAACAAATAAAAATAAAGAATATTACCTGAAAGCTCCTGGACCATCATCAACACCTTCAACGTTGTACTCATCACCAGTGACATCAGTGGTGCCTTCATACAAGGTGTCCAAGTTGAGCTTCTTCAAGAGACGACGGGCCAACAGGAGACCAGTGGCATATGCAGCGGCATAGTTGGTAAGACCAACTTTGATTCCGTACTTGGGCAACTCATGGGAGTAAGCAGCACAGACGATTTTGTCGCCGTCGATGCGGGAATAAGCAACCTGGACGGTGATGTCGCGGTTGGACAGACGGACGATCAAACGGTACTTGGGAGTGTTGTATTTGTTCTTGTCCTGAACGATTAAACGTTTACGGGCATAGTAGTCGGTTTTACCTTCGCGACGCCTCTTGAATTTCACTTGGAACCTCTTGAAGTATTGTTTATTCTTGACAACTTTAACGAAACCCTACAAAGAAAACATAACCTATATTGCACACAATTCACAACAAACATGTTTTAATACGGTCAGGCGCACCGTAAATTAAGGGGAGAAACAAATACAGACGTTCGTTCAGTACTAAATGTTACGATAAGTAGGGACGGCACGCGTGAACAACACACCAGTAAACACTTCGGTTGACAACATGAAAAACATATCTTCAATCATCACGGTCATTTTTCTGTAAATATCGTCGAATTCGAGTTTGAAGTAATATCCAGTAACTGAGGAACGTTGCACGATTCATATTTAATATAATTTACTTACCATTTTCGTCGATTAAATAAAAAATATTGAACTAGGGACACTACGACACTTTGCAGCCGCCGCGGTCCTTTCAGAAAGAGATGTAGACATGCGCGGAAATGACGTCAAGTAGTTGGAACTACTCGTTTCCCGTTTCGCTTGTTTCGGTTGGTCTACCGGACCAATTTTGTGACGTCACATTTCACGTTTACTGAATAAAATATTTATATTCATATTAATATTAATTAATTGTCTATTTAGAGTCAAAGAAGCACAAAATTTTATAAATTAAAGTTAAATTAATATATAATGATAACTAATAGTGTGGGTATTAACTACCAATATTGGTTACAATTTGAGTTATTTGATCTACTTGAACTCAACAATGTGGAACTTCTATAAATATTTTTATTGAAAGCAAAACCTTTTAAATGCGCCAGGTGCCTTTAGTGTCTTCAAATTATCCTTATTTTGATTATATTGTGGGAGAACAAATTTTATATCTCTACAATGAATTAAGGAGTTGATAATGAAAACTCCATTCAAGCAAAATTTTAACACAAGTATTTAATAATATAACCAATATTTATATATCAAGATAAAACTATTTTATAATATAATTTTATATATAATAATATTTAAAATTAAAGTTTCTTTTTATTTGTCAGATCAATTGATATAAGTATTTGTATGTAATCAAAGTCTATATTTATTATCTGTTTCTTCATGAAATTTCACGTTTAATTAATAAACTTCTTAAGAAATAACTCCTTGTTCTACATTATAATATATTTATTTGACTCTCCAATAATTACATAAACTACATACTCATTTATTTTAAAATTATAAACATGTGAAGCTGCATTACAGATACTGACTAAAAATTAATTATAAAAATAAAATATCAAAAAATAAAACCAAAATTTTCAACTTAAATATATTATAATAAAAATAACAGAGTATGAATATGAATGATAAAACGAATAATAATTTTGTATATACAATTAAAACAGAACTTAAGAAACAACTCCTTGTTCTACATTATAATATATTTATTTTACTTCCTCCCATAATTACATAAGCCACATATTAATTTAATTTAAAATTATAAAAATGTGAAGCTGCATTTCAAAGAGTGACTAACAATCAATTATAAAAATAAAATATCAAAAAATAAAACCAAATTTTTCAACTTAAATAAGTATTTATTTATTTTTGAATCTCAAATTTGTAATTATCTATTCAACAATTATAATAAAAATAACAAAATATGAATATGAACAATAAAACGAATAATAATTTTGTATATACAAGTAAAACAGAACTTAAGAAGCACCTCCTTGTTCTACATTATAATATATTTATTTATCTTTCTCCAATAATTACATAAACAACACACTAATTTAATTTAAATTTATAAAAATGTGAAACTGTATTACAAATAGTGACTAACAATCAATTATAAAAATAAAATATCAAAAAATAAAACCAACATTTTCAATTTAAATATGTATTTATTTATATTTGAATCTCAAATTTGTAATTATCAATTCAACAATTATAATAAAAATAACAGAATATGAATATGAACAATAAAACGAATAATAATTTTGTATATACAATTAAAACGGAACTTAATCCCACTCATCATCACCCCATCCTTCCTCCTTAACATCAGTGGCACTCAGTGTTAGTTTACTACTAAATTCTTCACTCTCCTTTTTCTCACCATCTTCTCCACTGACCAAAAACTTGTTTGTACTCTCAATCACAGGCTCCATATCCTGGAAGAAGTCAATCTCATCCATTTTTCCATTCCCCAGTTGATTCTTGATATCAAGCTCTGTGATATCAACAATTTGCTGCTGATTAGTCTTGCGAGTAATTTCCATGTTCGATATCTGAATGGAAACGTTTTCCAAGTCGACCGGCTCCGAATCCATAGAAACGGCGGTCGAATCCGTGTGTGATGTGGGTTCGTCGTTCTGAGCGTTCAGCGAATTCATCATACTCTGATGACCGCCCTCGTTAATATCCCAGTCCTCCCAATTGTCCAAGTCTTCGTCGACAGACTGCTCGATCTCCTCCGTCGACGTTTCTCCCTCCTCGCCGTCGGGCCTCTGCCTTTCGGACAGGTCCACGCCGAAATTCAACTGTACCAACGAATTGGAACTGTTTGAAGCGGTGGCCGTGAGGTCAGCCTCGGGGGGAATGAATTCGGATCGTTTTGCGGGTCGCGATAACTTTCTTCCCGGATGGGTTATCGGTCTGCCGTCGTTGAAGAGCTTCGCCCTCTTGCCACCGATTACGGTGGCCGCACCCAAAAGGGGCACCAGATCCGCCAGGCTTCGCAACGTCACCGAAACTAGGTGGTCGCTTGTGTCCTTTATACCCAGAAGTAACTGAAATATTATAAATTTAGATGTAGTATCAGAGTGTATTAAATATTTTTACCTCGGGTAAAATGCACGTCTGTATATCCTCTTTGGTGAAGGTTTCTACAAAATTATGGAAATTATTCAGAAGTAAAAGTCTAATTTGAGCATCCCTGACGCAAAATATGTTTTTTAACTTTGGGGAAACATAGGTTTTGAAAGTATCTAATGTGAAAAGACCTTTTGACTTATCTTCATCTCCATCTAAGACAAAAATTAATAATACTTCTAACCTTATTAAATATGGTAGTTTTTTACCTTTCCTAGGTGTTAACAAGACAGGCAACAATTCAGTGTTTGCAGTTTTATTCAATAACACCATCCTTGAGAGCAACAAACTGCTCAATTCTTTCGCCACTGTGACCTCATTGAATTCCTTCAATTTTTCTAGCAGACTTGAGAAAAACTCTGTTCTTTCATCATCACTCTTTAAAGGTAACTCAATTAGGAATGAATGAATTGCAATAAATTTGTGATTAAAGAACTCATGGTTCAGAAGGGAAATCAGTTTTGGCCTCAATGTTACATTGCTATTTTGTAATTCATTTTTACAGAGGGTTAGGAAATCTGATAATGATGGCACTGTATCTAAAAATCAAAATTTTAGTCATGTTATATCCTTTGAACATAATTTATTATCTAATTAAAATTATTATTTTGCTATACTTTTAAAATAATTGGAAATAAAATGTTTAATTTACCTTCATTTTTGGACCTGAGCAATTCACAAACAAGCACTCCAAAAGCATACACATCTATTGTGTCCCTTCTGTTTGCTTTGATCTCTAGACTTTTCACTTCATTATCATCTATGGCTTTATTGTATCTACTAGATTTGGATTTATTCAAGAAATCACTGGTTATATCACTAAATTTGCACAAATATTCCATTCCTCCCAGTTTCCAATTACCATCACTCGCAACATATATTGAAGAACTGCACACATTATTGTGGGAAACTTGTGCAGTCTCATGTAAAAAGCATAATGCCTTCAAAATGGAATGTAAACCAATGCATATTTGCAGCTCATTTAATGAAGGTAATACGTGTGCTAAAGGTTTGACGTCTTCTACAGCTAAATAGTATTTGGAGCTTTTCTGCCAGGATGATACATACTTTAAGATGCATGGATGCCTGTATATCATCAAGTTCTAAAATTGGCTCATTAAAACAACTCATAGTTTAATTCGAAAAATGCATACTTTACTGTTTTTCTCTAAAGGGGTCTGTGACTTCCATAGCGGACCACTTACTAAAAGTTCCCCAATAAACACAGACAAATTTGTGACGTTCGGAAGTGTTGTTATTACAGCGGAATGTTGAGTCCAAAAATCTGATACTTCTATTGCTTTTTCATCAATTTCAGTCCCTGCAAATTGGGATTGATCATTTCCCATAGTTTTTCCTTACTTTTGTAATTGCTCTTCAAAAGTAAGGTTAACTTTGATACGTCAAATTCAATAAATGTCAAAATAAATGTTTTTAACTACTTTGTTTAGGTACAATAAACCGTGGTGATATTGTGAGGTTATACAGATTTTTGAATTTAAGTGTTAAAAATATAATCAACAAATTTTGTGAAAATGAGCGAGGACAAGTTTCTTAAACACCATAAAATAATACTAAATGATGAAAATATAAATACAACAGAATTGGGCAAACAACGAAGAATCATGGCTCATACGCATTTAAATGCCTGTAAAACGTAAGAATAATTTTCAAAAGTAAATATATTATATATATACGCTAACTTGTGTCTTTCTTATACAGATTAGATAATGCAAATACTTGCCGTTTATTAAAAGAAAATTTACAACAATACTCTAAGTTGTTTAAAAATAATTTAGAAACTTTTAAAAGTAAAGTAGCAGAAAATATTGCACAATCACCTTTAAATAAAGAAGCCGATTTTAAAATCGATTTTAATCCAGATGAAATCCTTAAATCAATAAAACCTTTAGGTTGTAAAGGGAGCACAATTAAATGCTCAGAATCTGAAAATATATCTGGGTTTGAGTTCTGTGAATTTTTTGATCTGTTTCGAAAACCAGAAATTGAAAATAAAAAGTTGCCAGTTACCAATATGAAAAAGCCCATATCAGAAAAGGCGCCAGTCAGACCTCAAAACAGTTTTAAAACTGCCAGAGAAGAATTACATATACAAAATTTGAAGAAAAACCCTGGTGGAAATCAATATTCTAGTTCATTAAACAGTGGTGTGCAAAAGAAAAAGTTAGGCACAAGAAGAAATATCAACAGCAAATTTGTTTCCCCACTGTTGTCAAACAATGACTGGTAAGTTTATAATAGTAACTAAGACTTAATTTTATTTTATAATATTTTAGTGAGGAATCAAAAAGTAGTGATAATGAATGGCCACCAGATACCAATGATAAGTTGAAAAATATTGAACCAAAAATGGTGGAACTCATCAAAGCAGAGATTATGGATTCTGGGCCTAGCATTGACTGGGACGACATCGCAGGACTTCAGGTCGCCAAAAATTCCATTAAAGAGGCTATTGTCTGGCCCATGTTGAGGCCAGACATATTTACAGGTCTCAGGAGTCCTCCAAAGGGTATACTACTTTATGGGCCACCTGGTACAGGAAAAACACTCATAGGTAACGACATTTGTTGATTTTAATAATGGTTTAAATGAAGAGTCACTTCAAGCAAAAATGAAATAACTTATCCGGTTGGTTCTTTGTAATCCTTAGTTGTCAAAATTTATTTCTTAAATTTAGGTAAATGCGTGGCTTCACAGAGCAAGTCAACATTT
Organism: Aethina tumida; assembly: GCF_024364675.1. Taxonomy (NCBI): domain Eukaryota; kingdom Metazoa; phylum Arthropoda; class Insecta; order Coleoptera; family Nitidulidae; genus Aethina; species Aethina tumida. Next base: position 10,760,176 of record NC_065437.1, on the reverse strand, counting down.
TTCAGTATTAGCGCTTCATCACTGACGTCAAAATGGATTGGCGAAGGGGAAAAAATGGTTCGAGCCCTTTTTATGGTTGCCAGAGTTCATCAACCAGCTGTAAGGCAACAATTCAACAACATAATAAAAATGTTATTTCATCAAGGAATTTTAGGTGATATTTATAGATGAAATAGACTCGTTACTAAGTCAGAGGAGTGAAACTGAACACGAGAGTTCGAGACGACTTAAAACAGAGTTCCTGGTGCAGTTAGACGGAGCAACGACCGAAAGTGAAGAGAGGATTTTAGTGATAGGGGCGACCAATCGGCCACAGGAACTCGACGATGCAGCCCGAAGGCGTTTTGTTAAAAGACTTTACATTCCTCTTCCCGATTTTGATGTAATTCAACATTATATAAATATTATATAACGACCACTTCATGCACTTGAATTTTATAGGCTCGTCTGCAACTGGTGACCAGACTGATAGAAAAAGTAAGGCACGAATTAAACACGATTGATTTCAAAACTATTGCGGAAATGTCGGATGGTTATTCAGGCTCTGATATAAGAAATTTGTGTTCCGAAGCCTCTTTAGGTCCCATAAGGTCGTTGGATATGAGTCTGATAGAGAAAATTAAAGCTTCCGAAGTTCGACCGTTGATTATGGAGGATTTTGAAAACGCTTTCTCGAGGGTTAGATCAAGTGTTTCCCCCAATGATTTGGAGCAGTATACCATTTGGGATAATAAATATGGATCCCTTTAAGGGATTGTAATTATTATTAATTTATAGATTTTGTTTAGACATTTTATATTAATTACTGTAATAATTTTTTTTCCTGTTTTCTTTTGTAAAAGGAATGATACAGATTTTATTTTGAAAGAATGAATAATACTCAATCAAATATTTAAAGTACAAACATATATTTACATAACTATAATACATTACAGTTACTTTCAAGTAACTGTAATTTGTTATAGTAATTTAATAATGTGTAACTTTAACAATAAACACCTCACGTATCCATTGTTTGCTTAATGATTTTTTTGTTTATAAAAATTATTCATCAAAATAATTAAGTTCATTGATCTCAATGGTGATTGTACACAATTAATTTTGATTACATAAATACTAATTATTGATTGGTAATCATTTATTTACATAAAAAGTTGGCACTATTAAAAATAATATATAACACATTTAATTAAATAGGATAATTAATTTTAATATTTCTAAATTATATAATACGGTAAATATTACTAAGTATTCCATAATAGTTAAAATAATAAAACTTAATATACTTTAATCTAATCGAAGTCGATTTGTTCATAATTTCTTCATAATAAAAGTGGATAACACAGTAACATATAATTTAATTTTTAATCAATTTGATTATCACACCTAATTTCAATTACTATCAGTCATACGTGTTCTTCTGGCAATAATAATCTAGTCTACAACTATTCTGTATAATTATATTAGTTTATATAGACGGGTAAATTTTTCCTGGAATATCAGTTCCAATTAATAATATATAAAATCATCAGATTAAGCTCCTTTCCACTGTAAATGGGTAATCATATTCCTTTAATATTTGCTGCATTGTTTTGGCTCGAATCACAGGATACTGTGGCTAAAATAAAAAACAGTTTGAGTATTAAATTATAACGTACAACTAAAATGACTACCTTATCCTTCTGTGAGGCAACAGAGAACCTAGGATTGATGACGAATGGCACCCCCTCGAGACCGTTAGTCGCACCGCCCAGCGTGTGACAATTCGACACCGAACCCTGGTGTGTCAGATGGGGTGGAGCGGGAGCGGGTGGCAGCGGTGCCGGCCGCGTCGGTCCCGAGGGCGGCATCAGGATCTCGTAGTCGTGATCGGAGTCGCCGGCCAACGAGGGGTATACGGGATTGTTGGAAGCGGGTACGCCGCTACGAGGCGGACGTTCCGGAGGAGTGTTTGCATCGCCGTTTGAGTGACCGTCTTGTACGTTGCCCATTTTGTAGCAAATTAATATACCGTTCAACTCCCTGTACATTATCAAAATTGTAGTTATACAACATTGTATTAATAGTATTCAAATTAATGTATCATTTATCTGCTAATTTCCGTTATTATGCTGTATTAGATAAGGAAACGTTGGAATTGTGCATTGTTAATTAGCATAAGTAACATAATAATTTCGGAGTATTAATTTGAAGATTTCTGTTGTTTACATTAGATAAAATATTTAGCATCATAAAAAATGTTGTATTTATCATGGGTCACAATTTCGTACTTGTAATAATGTTTACTAATTTAATAAATATTATTATTATTAAAATCAAAATTAACTCACCCTGCTAATTTAAATTCAAGGGGTGCAACTTTTAACCTGTTGCAAACAATGATGTCTGTAACAGCAGATTTGATACTCTTCCTATTCACCAACTTAAAACATAACTGCTTCTTCCTCCAAGGCTTCTGCTCAGAGTCTGTGGTCCTGTTTAATACACTAAAACCCTGTGGTGGCTTGTTTTTCTCTGTGATTATTCTCAAATCTTCAATCACAAAGTTCGGTATGCCTATGACAATTGTTTAGGTTAGTTATTATGTATATGTTATGAATAAGTTATTGACCTTCTGTTTTTGAGAAACAAAGATAGCGGGCCGAACTGCTTTTAAAAATTGAGCTCTCCCTCAGATCCGCGACTTGGTCCTGATCATGGGTTTTACTGATGGGTTGAAAACCCCTTGGGCACTTGTCAAGATTTTCAATAATCTAAATAAAGAGGTCCATCTTGGAATCACGTTTTTAGATTAAATTGATAGGCATACTTACGGCAATTGACGTTATTGGTCTATCATCTGGCAGTTTCTGTAGTATACTATTTTGAATGGATGGTCTTAACATTTTCAGTCTTTATATCTATAAAAAAAATTCGTTTACGGAACTTAATCATAGGCCGCGCTCGGATGCAGTACCTGCCATATTATAAATAGATCCTAACATTTACTCTTACTATTAATAAACTATTCGTCACAAATTATTAATACTTCTTGGGATTTGTTATTAATTTTTTGTTGCACCTACCTTCACTCGTGATTTTGACCTTCACTTCGGTAATTCCATCGGGTCGAAACTTATAAAAAAAATTCGTCTTTGTTTGATATGTTTCCGTGCGGTTGAGCAATTGAAGAAAAGGGCTTTAATGGCTTGATTAAATTTTAACTTGAAGAGTTACTAATCGAAATTAGTCATCCAATGAAGTTGAAACATCGTGATGACTCTTTAATAAACCGCAATTAGTGCTGTTCATTTCTCGCTACACAACCACCAATTATCACGTATCTATGATAACAATGCCTATTTATTAGCCTTAACGATAAAATGTTAAACAAAAGTCCTCAGTAAACTCCTACGCATCAATTGTTAGGTCCATTGTTGTGTTAACAGAGTGTAGGTCTAATGTTCTTTTCCCCTGTCGCCATATCTATTCGGTTTAAATTTTTTCACAAATCAACATTTACTTTTAACGTGATTTTTGCTTAACTTAGTATAACGATAATATGATATAATATTCAAATTGCTACTAGTAGTTATAGTTTCTTAATTATTATAATGGTTAAATATTTAAATATAATTTTAAGTTTGTAATTTTATAAATTTCCGTGTTTAAAATATTTTGATGTTTTCGGCAACAATGCAATTTAGTTCTCCACATGTTTTTGTAAATTTTAAAATTATAAAAAGTTATTTCAGTCATGCTTTGACATTTTTTCATTGTACTGATCGATAACTGAACATTTCATTAAAATGATGGAAATAGAGTCTACATCATCATCTGTATCCACAGAAATCTCAGAAAAAGCAAGGTATTTATAACGCAATATCCTACATTAAATTGTTTGTTGTTAAACTTTAGAACTTTTTGAAATATTCTAATTGATATGCAGATTGGGTGAATGCGAAGTTTGTGGCTTCCACCAAGCCAAATACACTTGCCCCCGATGTGAAGTTAAAACATGCTCACTAAAATGTAACAAAATACACAAACTTGAGGTGGAATGTGATGGACAGAGGGACAGAACTAAGTTTATTCCTATTAATAAGTTTACAAACATGGATCTCTCTAGTGACTATAGATTGTTGGAGGAAATCACAAGGAGTTTGGAGGCCTCAAAGAAAAAGTACAAAAGAAGTAATAAAATGCCCAATTTTATACCTCCTGTAAGTTTTACCACCTATTTTAATTAACTAAATTAATTACAAAAGTGAATATTTTTTATTTTTTAAATATAACATAAGTCTTATTAAATATATTTTGTCATTAGCACCTTCTCAAATTAAGATATGCAGCCAACTCGAAACATATTTTACTAAAATACCTGCCAAACGAATTTGGCCGTCATCGCAAAAACACGACAAGGCTGGATTTTAAAACCAAAAAAATTCACTGGCATGTTGACTGGGTATTTGTCAATGCAGATAATTTGAAAATATCGGAAACAGTACCAGAAGATCAAAAGCTTAGTTTAGTACTTCAGAAGTACCTTGTCAAGCAAGACGATGAAGCTTTACAGGAGAAACTACAGTATTATCAGGCAGTTGATTTGCCTGGAATTCACTTGTATTTAAAAGCTGAACAAAAGGCGGGGAAAAAGTTCTACGAATTGGACGCGTCGGATACATTGACGGAATGTTTGAGGAGGAAATTGGTTATTGAATATCCTACTATTCATGTGGTTTTGAAGGGTCATGAAAGTCTTTACAATGTGATTGATACTGGTAGAAATTTAGTTTATTGTCCAGTGGTAACCAGAGTTAATTGTAATTATGTTGTAGATGATGAAAATGAACAAATGGAGACAGATGAGATAAAAAGTGGGAAAGAAGTTGTTGATCGAATTATTAACAATGCAGAGGATGAAGACAGTCTTTACAGGTCTCTTAAAAATTTGCTGTTTGTTTCAGAATATTCTGATGATGAACTTTCAAATGGTGAATGAAGTATTAAGTTAGTATTTGTTGATTCTTCTTTTTTAATTTTGTTATTGAGAATATATTTTTGTTTGGGAAGCAGCAAGTCTTTTTATTTATATCGTACAATTTACATATGTGACAAAACGGAAAATATGACTATTATGGGCAAATAATAGAGTGAATAATAGTCAAATAGATTTAAAATTAACAAACATTTAGTTGTTTGAAAATAATTAAAAATACTACTTACATAAAGTCATTTACATATTTAAACATATTAATGCTGACTAGAAAAATATTAATAGTTCATTTCACTAAAATCAAAGCCTGAAAACTTTACAATATTAATGTGTCCCAGAACCTCAATTTCTAGTTTAAGTTTATTTATGATAAATTTACATATTAGAAATGTGATTAAAGATTTAAATTATAAGAAACCAGTATAAAAATAATTATAGGCCTTTAAGGATCGGAAAAATAATTTTTATAATGGTTTCTTTTACTTTATAAGTACGTGTTTAAAAATTATCGTTTTCTAAAGTAACGATTTTTAAAAATTTTATAATAAAATTCATTAAAAATCCATATTAACATAAAATGATATACATCCATATATTTTATTCATGGTCTAAAATAAATAAAAAATGTAAATAGTCAATAAACACATATATTTTTAATTTTTACCGTTGCAGCAAGGGAGAAATCTGCTGATACTATACTGAGAAAACTAATCTTTTCTGTTTTTTGTGTAATGATTATTAAAATTATGAACGATTTTCTGTTTTGAGTATTCCAAGATGTCCATGGCAGCGTGAGAAGGACTTCATGTATGTTCTCGAACTTAAACATCAAAAATAAAAATAAAAATGTATTTAAAAAATATTTTCAAATTTACATCGTCACTTAAAAGTTGTCCAAAATATATGAATAGCGAAGCTATAAACACAAATATCATGGTAGCTACAGATGCATCTAGTAATACATAAATATTATCAGCCTTAAAATAAGCAATTAAAAATTTATATAAATAATTAACAAACAATTTTTACTCTATAAATTGTTACTAATGTAGCTATGAAAATTCCAATTCCAGGAAAAAAAGTTTGTAGAATTAAAAATTTACATATATATTCAAGGTGTCTTATGGACCTAAAAGCAACTGTTAACTTAAATAAGAACAAAATAAAAAAATATTTACCTTTTCATTAGCAATAGGTGTTTAGTTAAGTTAGAAAAAAATCTATTTACCCTCAATTGATAAATAATATCGTTTATCATATCTCTTTCATCTATTTCCATCATTTCCCAAATCTCACACTTTATAATATGTAGATAATAAAGTACATGACTTACATAGAACGAAAATATTACAGCTGTAAGAGGGACATATACAATTATGAAAGAAGCTAATACGAATCGTATGATAAAACAGAAGAACATGTTTGCAATTATTTTTTCCAAAGCAAACAATTTGTAACCATATTTCCAATTTACCATCACAATGAAAATAAGACCACCAAAGGCTCCCATTGTACATTTAACAGCTAGTTTTAAATATTTCTTTGGATTTATTTTTTGATTAAAATGTCTTGCAATTTCTTCCATTCCTTCTATAAATTTATCAAATTCAGTAGTAAAATATCCCATAATATAAAAGTAACTAAAAGTGGAAAATGCCTACACAACCAGATAAATGGTGTTGTTAATTATATTAATGTAAATAATACTCACATAAAGCAAAAGAGTGGCTACAACTATATTTGTTTGATAAAATATACCTGTACATAATTCTATAATAGCAATTAGTCCGCAGTACAAAACTAGTGGAGTACGAATAAAATCAAATGTTTCTTTGTACAAAGTAGTAACAGCTTTACCTTTAAAAATCGTATGTTACTTGAATCGACATTAAATATTAATTAGACGCACCTTCGTCATCAATTCGATCGGTTAAAGCATAAAAACATATTTTAACTGCAACCAATATGCCTCTTAGAGTGTCACTAAGGCTTCTGCGCTTTTCGATATTTGTTTCTGAATTCATCTTGATTTAAATCGTATACAATAATTTTATAGTATAATACTTTTAGCTTTATTTACTTAAAGTAAAACACTATTGAGAATAATGAGTAAATACAAAAACTAACCATCTAATTAAATTTATTGATTATGTAGAAAGATTAAAAATCCCATTACTTATTGCAATTATCACTAATAAGATTATTAATAATTCAGAAATTATTTGTTGAAATTAAACATTTAATTATGAAATTGCTTTCATTTTTTTAAAGCATCTATTTATTTCTATAAGCAAGGTTATACATATTTTTAAAATTATTTGAAAATTAGCAAAATATTACTTACATGATCTCATTTTCAAGGGTATATTAAAACAAATTAATGCCTACAAAAAAAAAATAATAAAATTGTAGATTTATAACAAATCACTTAATAAAATACTTGTCAGTACCGCAGTTTCTACTTATAAGTGTATTTATCAATTTTACATACTTTATATTATTATAATTATAGTTATAAATTAATTTAAAAAAACACACTAGAGTAAAAATTTTTGATAATTTTGTAGTAAAATACATTAGAAATCCATATTAAGATAAAATGATACACAACCGAATATTTTCTTCATGATCTAAAATCGATACAAAATGTGAACCGTCATTTAACTCTTGCATCTCTACTACTTTACCATTGCAGCCAGAGAGAAATCTGCTGAAATTATACTTAGAAAACTAATATTTTTTGTTTTCTGAGTAATAATTATTAAAATTATTAACGATTTTCTGTTTTGAGTATTCCAAGTTGTCCATGGTAGTGTGAGAAGCACTTGATGTATATTCTCGAATTTAAACATGAAAAATAAAATTGTATTTAAAAAATATTTTCAAATTTACATCGTCACTTAAAAGTTGTCTAAAATATACGAATATTGAAGCTATAAACACAAATATTATGCTAGCTACAGATACATCCAACAATACATAAATATTATCAGCCTTAAAATAAACAGTTAAAAAATTGTATAAATAATCATTAAACAATCTTACTCTATAAATTGTCATTATTGTAGCTATGAGAATTCCAATTCCAGGAAAAAATGTTTGTAGAATTAAAAATTTACATATATATTCAAGATGTCTTATGGACCTAAAAGCAACTGTTATCAAATAAGAACAAAATAAAAAATTATTTACCTTTACATTAGCAACAGGTGTTTAGTTAAGTTAGAAAAAAATCTATTTACCCTCAATTGATAATTAATATCGTTTATTACATGTCTGTCATCTATTTCCATCATTTCCCAAATCTCACACATTATAATATGTAGATAATAAAGTACATGACTTACAGAGAAAGAAAATATTACAGCTGTAAGAGGGGCATATACAATTATAAAAGAAAGTAATACAAATCTTATGATTAAACAGAAGAACAGGTTTGCAATTAATTTTTCTAAAGTAAACAATTAATAACCATATCTTCAATTTACCATCACAATGAATATAAGGCCACCAAAGGCCCCCATTGTACATTTAACGGCTAGTTTTAAATATTTCTTTGGATTTATTTTTTGATGAAAATGTCTGGCAATCTCTTCCATTCCTTCTATAAATTTATCAAATTCATTTGTAAAATATCCCACAATATAGAAGCAACTAAAAGTGGAAAATGCCTACACAACCTTTGAATGGTGTTGTTAATAATATTAATGTAAATACTACTCATATGAAGCAAAAGAGTGGTGGCTACAACAATTTTTGTTTGATAAAATATACCTTTTTTTTTTTTTTTTTTTCTGGGGACAGAGAGGGGAAAGTGTAAACCCCCCTCCGGGCACCGATCCGGAGATCATAACCAATTGGAAACCATATGTGCTAGCACATATGGGGGAAAGGGCGTGTATATACAAACACGGGTGAAGTTGAACCAGAAGACGGGACTGACAAAGATGCCAGCCCCCTGTCAACTGGTTCCCGGAAGAACAAGCCCAATCTGAGGAAGGTCCTAGAACCTCCCTGGGTAAGGATTGGGCTTGCAGTTGATCCGTCGGCCTCCCGCCACCACTGGCTTGTGGAGCGGGACTGCCCGAGAGATAAAATATACCTGTACATAATTCTATAATAGCAATTAGTCCGCAGTACAAAACAAGTGGAGTACGAATAAAATCAAATGTTTCTTTGTACAAAGTAGTAACAGCTTTATCTTTAAAAATCGTATGTTACTTTAATCGACATTAAATATTAACTAGACGCACCTTCGTCGTCAATTCGATCTGTTAAAGCATAAAAACAGATTTTGCCTCCAACCAATATGCCTCTTAGAGTCTCATTAAGGCTTCTGCGCTTTTCGATATTTGTTTCTGAATTCATCTTGATTTAAATCATATACAACAATTTTATAGTATAATACTTTTAATGTTATTTATTTAAAGTAAACACTATTGAGATTGAAGAGTAAATACAAAAACTACCATCTAGTATCAGAAATGGATTGGCGTTTAAATTTATTGATTATGCAGAAGGTCTGAAAAATCCCATTACTTATTGCAATTATCTCTAATAAGATTATTAATAATTCAGAAATTATTTGTTGAAATTAAACATTTAATTATGAGATTGCTTTCATTTTTTTAAAGCATCTATTTATTTCTATTAGCATGGTTATACATATTTTTAAAATTATTTGAAAATCTCATCTTCAAGTGTATATTAAAAACAAATTAATGCCTACAAGAAAAATATTAATAAATTTATAATTTTATATTTTTAATTAATTAAATTAAACATTTAATTATGGGATTATTTTCATTTTTTTGAAAACTGCATTTATTTCTATTAACAAAGTCTTATATATTTTTATTTATCTATTTATATTAATTATTATTTTATAGTCATTATAATATGATTAAAAATTATAATAATTTTTATTGTGCGTTTTATCTGAATAAACCGTAACTTCCAAGATTAATTTAGTATCAAATCAATAAAATAATTATTATATTAAAAAAAGTATAACTTATTGTTAATAACCAACATTTAAAAATATATTATGAAAGTGTTGATAAATAATATCTTCTCTTATCTCATAATAACATAGCTAAAGATATTTATGAGTTTCACAATTACCCATTCAATTCGTATAAATTACATAGTCAAGCAAATGAATTAACACACAGTTGCCGTGTTGATAATAAGATTTAAATAAAAGTCAGTGTTTAATTGTTAAGTAGTATAAAAATGGCACTTGCAAGGACCAAACAATTGTTCTCTTTACGAAATGCACTCAGGCAACAGGTATGTAAAAATTAGAATAACAATAATTATTGGTAAATATAAAATGTTAATGAAAAGTAGGTTATATGTAAATTGGGAAATATTTACAGTTGACCAGTGTCGCGCAACGAATATTTGCTTTGATTGATCTATTTCAAAACATTTGTTCTAATTGTACATGTGGATGTTAAGGCTGTTGACCATAGTCATGTTGGATTTTTTATGTTAAAGTGGTTAAATTTATTTAAAATAATTTATAATCATAATATAATAAGTACATATAACATACATAGTATACAGTGTGTATTTTATAACATTCGAGTAAGGCTTCATAAATATTTTTAAGATCTCATTTTCTACTGAGCCCTTATTTCCTGGCGCCAAAACAACATGGACAGAAACTCTCGAATTCGCCGAAAAAACAAAACCAATTCCAGTTTATCGAGTAATGGACCGGCAAGGCAACGTTATACACGAAAAAGAGGATCCAAAGCTTCCCCAAAACACCATCTTAAAAATGTACAAAGACATGACACTTTTAAATGTGATGGACAAAATCTTATACGAGTCTCAGAGGCAAGGGCGAATATCATTTTATATGACCAACTACGGAGAAGAAGCTTCTCACATCGGAAGTGCCGCTGCTCTAGATAACCAAGATGTGGTCTATGGGCAATACAGGGAAGCTGGTGTGTTACTTTGGAGAGGGTTTACTTTGCAGCAGTTTGTCGATCAATGTTACGGAAATGTGGATGATGCGGGTATGTGTGCGACTAATTTTCGTTTGTTTTTCATCATGTTTTATTTAGGGAAGGGTCGACAGATGCCGGTGCATTATGGGTGCAAGGAGTTGAATTTTATTACCATTTCCAGCCCTCTGGCCACTCAACTGCCGCAGGCTGTTGGTGCCGCTTATGCACTCAAAGGAAAGAATCGTGTGGTTATTTGCTACTTTGGTGACGGGGCTGCCTCTGAAGGGGATGCCCATGCAGCCTTTAACTTCGCTGCCACCCTCGAATGTCCTGTTATCCTGTTTTGCAGAAACAATGGGCATGTTATGTAATTTAATTATTGTAAACGGTTACATGAACTTGATTTTCAGATATGCCATTTCTACCCCGGTTCAAGAACAGTATCGTGGCGATGGAATTGCTGCCCGAGGGCCTGCTTATGGAATTAACACTCTCAGAGTTGACGGAAATGATGTCTTTGCTGTTTATAATGCGACTAAAAAAGCTAAGGAATACGCTATTAAAGAGAGCAAACCGGTTGTTATTGAGGCGATGACGTATAGAGTTGGTGATCACTCCACATCAGATGATAGCTCTGCCTACAGATCCACTGAAGAAGTGCAGACTTGGATAAATAACGATTATCCGACAAATAAATTGAGGTATTACTTAGAACAAAAGGGTTTGTGGAACGATGATCAGGAGAAACAATGGTTGGCGCAAGCAAGGAAAGATGTGCTGACTGCTTTCAATGCGGGGGAAAAGAAATTGAAACCTAATTGGTCTGAGATGTTTGAGGATGTTTACAAATTTATGACACCAGATTTAAAGTATACTTTTCAATATTTTATATCTATTTGTATTTTTAATGTGTGATTTTAGGTCTCAGTTGGAGGAAATGAAAGCTCACGTGGAGAAATACAAAGAACACTATCCGGTTGATAAATTTGTTAAGTAAAACTTGTAAATAAATTTCCTTTGTTTTATTTTTATATGGGTATTTGAAAAAATATAAAATAAAAAAATTAAATATTTTTTACTAAAAGTGTATAAGTACAAATGAAAATTGCTTGCACAAAATTAGGCTGTGATAGGTTTGGAATTTTCCTCTTTCAGATATTGGTATAAGGGTTCAAAATACTCCATCAAAGGACCAGCGTTAAGTTTGTCTTCACCGGTCATAACTTTCAGTACTTCGCTCCAATGCACACTTGAACCCAAAGATAAACCGTCTCTGTAAATGCATATTGATTAAATAAATGTATAATACTTATAATTTTTTTGTATACCTCAATTTTTGACCAGCTGCAACAGAGTTGTAAAAATCACATTCATGTAAAGGAACAGATTTGTTTTCAGGATTATATTCTCCTGCTGCTATACACAAGCTCTTATAGAATTGGAATTGCAAAATGTGAGCCACAAAATATCTAAAAAGGAAATAATAAATATTTAATCTAGTGCCGCAACAAAAATAACTTACGCTATATATTGTGAATCACCGGCAACATGGAACTTCGCACCGGGATCAAAGTCCTCTTCGGACCTTGGTACTGGTGCCTTGAGCTTCTGATACTTGTTCCTCAGCTTCCACCAGTGCGAGTTCCATTGATCTTGAGGAACCGACCCGCTGAACACGTCCCACCTCCACTTATCAATCAGAAGTCCGAATGGCAAGAAAGCTACTTTATCCAAGGCCTTCGTCATCAGTGCGTTCAAATCGCTTTCCTTGTTGCTGGTGTAATTCTGCAGTAAGTTGATTTTGGACAAATGTTTTGGGGTGGAAACTGACAAAGAAATTGTATCTCCAACAGCTTCATGGAAACCTGGGTTGGCCCCCTCCCTGAATGTTATTGGTTGTTTTTTATACAATTGGAAGTACTCGATGTGGCCCATTTCGTGATGAATTACAAGGAAGCTCTCCAAATTAACGTCCGTGCACATTTTTACCCTAAAAACATAAATGTGAGCTGATGTGACCTAAAAGGAGTTGGAGTTTACACACCTGTAAGTCTCGCCATCACAGAAGTCCCAAGCGCTGGCGTGGCACAAGACTTCTCTACCATCGGTGGGTTTTTCAATCATGGCTCCTTTGGACGTGTCATAACATCTTTCGTTGGAAATCAAGTTGAGCGATTTGAAAAAACCGTTGGCGGACTCGAACATCTTCAAAGCGTCGTAACCCTGTTGTTTGAAGGCCTCATCGACGTCCAGGGCGCTGGCGTTAGGATAAGGAAGCACCAATTCGGCGATGTTACCCCAAGTTTGTCCCCACATGTTGCCGAAGAGCTGTGCGGGAAGGAGACCGTCTGAGTCGTCCAGTTTATCTCCGTAGCGTGCCTTCAGCTTACGACCCACGAATTTGTGGAGTTCCGTGTACAGAGGTTCTACTTGAGACCACAATTCGTCCACGTGTTTTACAAAATCTTCGTCTTCGTAATCGTCCCTCCATAAAGCACCAGCATCGCTGAAGTCTGAAAAGTAATTTTCAGTATTTTATAAATTAATGGTCAACTTAATGATTACTGTTAGCTCGAGCAGCTTCGTTCGATAGTTCCACATAAGTTTTATAGGTGTTTCTCATTTTTTTCCCAGAGGCGTCCCTCCAAGCTTTCCATACGTACGTTAATTCGTCATAATTTCTTGACTTACTCAATATCTGTTCCATTCCTATAAGTAAATTTGAAGCTATAGAAACGAATTAATCTGCAGACATAAACTAACCTGGTTCCAGATTCAAACCTTCTTTGTCTAAATCACACTTTTGCTTATCGAATGGACATATTTTTGCTGTACTATATGTAGAAGTCATACTGTTTATTGCATTGGTCAACTAAAAAAATTCTTGGTTAATTTAAGTTTTTTAATGAGTTGTCTTCTTACTTCTTCTAACTTTTTGGGTTCAAGAATTTCAGCCCCCAAAATCACCAGTTTTTTAAGTTTTCTGCGCAGAACTGGATCCTTGTAATCATTAGGGTTCACACCTTTAAAATGGTCCTCCCATATTTTTTTACTTTTTACTGCTTGTTCCAAAGTTGTATTTAACTAAAATTGTTTGTAAATAACATAAATCAGAAGGTTACAGTGAATTACAAAAGTACATTATATATTGAGTAAAATCGTACTAGTTTGGATACCTACAACTATTTGCTCTTTAAGTTTGTTCTTGATATCGGTGTTGAAAGCAAATGTGGCATCATTAATTTTGTAACAGGCCGACGTCATCTCTTTTTCGTACGTTGTCGCCAAGTAGTTCTTCATCTCTTCTTCGCTGAGGTGGCATTCTGCTCCCAAAAATAGGACTGCCACCAACAAAAACTGCACCTGCCAAGAAGAGTATTGCAAATCGAATCAAATATTCTGATTAGGAAACAAGATATTTTCGCTTTCACTTCAGCTGGTTCATTGAGAGTTCCATAAATGATAAATTGTCAACATGCACCTTTGTTCATTTGCAACAAAACGACACGGTTACGTGAAAGTGCTGAATAAGTCACCACAATTATTTGTTTATAATAAGCCGGTCTATTTACGCGTTTAATGATGCAAAGCTGGTTAATTCGCATTGATAATGTCATATACATCCTTGGATTAGATGTTTGACCGCGGTTAAGGAAACTGTACGTTTTATGAATTCTAATCATGTCCTTATTAGATGGTCAATTAATTATGAAATCGATTTTGGTTTGTGCTAAAAAATTATCTGATCAAATAACGGACACAAGAGTGGAATTTTTGTTAAAACCAATAAAATAACTAACGGTATTTTATGTAAATGGTGTATCTAATCATCAAATGTATGAAAAACTTCTTTAATATATTTTGCAAAGATTGTTTTTATCATCAGTTCTTCATAGAATTTTTTTATTTTTTAAAGAATTATAAGAAAAAATATGAAATGTACAACAAAATACGATCAAATTTTAAATTATTTAATGACACAGTTTGTGTATCAAGTAAACAAGTTTTAAAACAATCATAAAACTTTAATATATTACAATTAACAGCTCAATCATCAATAAATTGCGAACATTTGTTTGTAATTAATTAATTTATGTAGACAAAAAATTGTACTCACACACAGCAGCATGGTTGGCCAATAACTGAGTTCGATTTAGAATTGATGTGGTACCACCAAGAACCACCGGACAACTAACATAAGCAACTTTATGGGATTAAATAAATAGTTTGTGTATATTCGTCCAGCTGAAACGCATATTTCTCGGGGCTATTCAATCACATGATCGACCATTAATTATGATCTCGGGTCAGAAAAAACAATGCTGTGGGAAATGTTATTGATATTAAGTTTTTTATATATAAATAATTTTCTAAAATTAGTTTAAATTTTAGTTTTCAAAATCAATTACATGACGAAATTTTCTTCCGGGTTCTACTGATAAAATAAATTTAAGTGTTACTTGACCCACAGTAATTATTTAATGAAATGATGAAGTGTGTGCATTTTGTCAAAGTGACGTTATTTAAAAGAGTTTAACAGAATGTTTTCAATACTATTGTTTTATACTCACAAAAAATTGCCTTTGAACCCACATACCGGCACAAATTGTTTTACATAAAAATAACACACTATCTAATGTCAGAAAGGTCAATAATTATATTATCATGTGTAATGTTATCTACAATGTATTTTATAATTGCTAATATTTAGGTAACGTATATTTTAGTTATGATAAAATTCAAATAAACTTAAATAAAATTTCAAAGTGATTTAAATGATGTTTCATTAAGTTTATTAGATATAATAGTTTTAATAAGCATATTTATAATCTTATGTTGTTTGTAAAATTTTACATTTGTTATGGAAAGAATTTAATTTACGTCGTTTATTTTCGCTCCCCCCTGTATATGTATTTCCCCCGTAACCAAAAAATTGGTAACTTTCAAATGTTTTCAACAACAGGTTGGCAATTGTGAATGCAAATTTAAAATGGCTTCCCGCGAAGAGTGGTGTGCTGAAAAATTGTCAAAGCTTCTAAACGAAGAATTGAGAATTTCGACGCTGTGCGAAATTAAAAACCACCTGACGTCGGTGCCACAGGAGGAGGCCGCCATAACTGCCAATATTTTACAACTTCCCCTGGTTTTCGACTGTCTTAATGATTCCAATACGTATGTTAACCTCAAAGTTGCTGTGTCAAGTAAACATTATTTGCACTTTTCAGGGAGCAAGTCGATTTGGCTTGTGAAGTGCTGACGTTATGTATGAACAATTTAAATCTAGGGGAAAGCACGAACAAATATGGGGTGTCACTTGAACGGGCCTTAATTCATCCTTATCCTTCTGTTAAACTTATGTCTCTTACAGAAATTGAACGAAGTTTAAATGATGACAGTGTTGTTAATGAGTTGTGTCAGAGAAACTCTCTTGTGATTAATATTGCCAGATGTATTGGTGGAGAAGACTTGGCTGTTGCCAATAAGGCAACCATTATTTTAAAAAAGATCTCTGAGAGTAAAATGGGCATGCAACTCCTGGTTTCCAATGATCTGTTAACTGTATTTCATGAAGTAATGACAACTAGTGAGGTTATTAGATTAAGGGTTTATGAAGTAAGTTTTATTAACTTTCATATAAAATAGTGAATGATGATTTTTTAGTTAATCATTGATATTTCTAAAGAATCTGAGGAAAATTTTGCTCTCTTGTTGACAACTGGTTTGGTGTCGCAAATTCTGGATGAATTAAATAACAATGACATTTTATTGAGAATGAACATCTTGGGACTCTTAACTCAATTGGGATTAAGTAGACATGGTTACACCTTTTTGGAGACCAGCGGGGTTTTAAATAAAATGTTCCTCATGTTTGAGGACAGTGAAGATCCTATTACTGTTCAGCTATGTGAACCTGGTAATAAAGTTATGTTTATTTTGTCATAAACATCCATTTTTCAAATACCATTTCAGGTATTTTGAAATTTTTTGGTCACATGGCTCATTTCAGACCCATCGAGGTTTTGTCTAAATATCCTAAATTATTTGATAGATTGTTTATGAATCTTGAGAGTAGTGACTTAACAATTGTTGCTGTAACTTTGGAAACTTTGGGTCACATTGGTGAACCAAATGAGGGTAAAATTGCCTTAGACTCAACAGGTAAATTAATTTAAAAAAAATCAGTTCTACTGGTTTTTTAATGAGTTAATTGCAGGCAATAAAATGCAGTATGCGGTAAAAATTATAAGTAAACTTCTTCCATCGCTTCCCACTGAAATAAGAATCAAAGCTTTAAACTGTTTCGAAAAACTTTTGCATGTAGAGGAGTACAGAAATGAAGTCTCTAGTATAGCTAGAAAGTGGTACAATTTGTTTGGGGATAAACCTATGGATCTCATTCTACGTTATGCGAAAAATCCGTTTCCTGACATAAGACTGGCTGGTTTTGGCGTTTTAAAAGCTGTATCTGAACATTATTGGGGCCAAGCAGACATTAAAAATACCATAGGTAACATTTAACCTAGGAGTTGTTCAATTTGAAATAAGATTTTATACTAATTTCAGGCCTAGTTGAATTTTTACTGGATAGAACTTCAGAAAACTCAAAGGAAGGTAAAGAAATTAAATTCGAAATAATTAAAATTTTGTCAAACAGTGAAGTCCTTGAGGAACCTGTTCTTAAAAGATTTAAACAATATGTTATTGAGGGACCTTTCTTTGTGCATGGTGTAACTGAAGTGGAGGTTGTGAGGAATGAATGATTAGTATTTTTTAAGTATATTTATATATTTTTGCATTTGTATTTAATTATTGCATTTAAGTTATAATAAATTAATAAAAATGAATTTTTTCGTTTTATATCATACAGTTTAGTAAAGGTAAAAATAATTGATACATTTATTATTATATATTTTATTTACACAACAATAATCTACTTAATTGTACAGAATTAAAATAAATACATTTGCGGCAAGCATTTTTAATAAATAGGTACATAAAACTAGTCTTGGTACCATTTCCTGTTGTATTTTGTGTTTTGAAATTGTCACGGATATTCGATTAAAGCTTATACATTTCTACATAGAGAAATCGCTTCTAAACAATACTTAATGATATCACTCAATTAATGACTACGATTGTTCGCATGATCGTCGTAAAAAATCGCTCCTAAATTACATAACTCATACAAACAACCTAACATAAATATATACAAAAAATGTCTATTTAGCAACTTGGTTCAAGTTGCCGCCGTTCTAGGTTCGTTCTTTTTATTAGCTACGATTTTGGATAGAATTCTAAGCATCGAAACTACGGGCGCCTCGAAAGCCAACGAAACGAAGAACGCAAGAGCGTAAGATGCCACAGCTTGTCCCAGAAAGATTATGAACGTTACTATGAATCCTAGATGCATGGGGCTGTCTGTGCTCATCACCATTAATCTGATAACGATTGGGTGGATGAGGTAGGCGCAGTAAGTAACCCTGCTGAACGGGTACAGAATCGTAGACGACAGAACTTTGTTGGCGATTCCTGAAACAAACAATATTAGAAGGTGGTTCGTAAGTGCGAGCTTTGAAACGAACCTCCATGCCCAGTTACGCAAGCAACGACAATCCATGCCAGACTGAGAGCCCAGGCTGAGTGACTTAGGGAGCTGTACGCAGCTCCGGTGATGGGGTGCAAATTAACTTCGTACAGTCCATAAACTAGTGACAGAAGTACAGCAATTGAAGCACTCCATCCCACTATTATTGTTAACTAAAAATAAACGGTTTGAATTGTTGATAAGTTTATAACTTGATTGATTTACTTTTGACATCCTGATCCGGCAATCCTTTTTGAACAACAGCCAACCGCAGCACATTCCAATAAGATACGGTCCCAGTCTGGTCCAAGGTTTGTCATAAATTTTATCGAAAAGGGCCAAAGGATCATCGGAGCCAGGTATATGGCTGTGACTGTAGGCTATGTATCCTGTAGTGATCCAAGAACTTGCCATGAATATAATCAGCAAAGCTGCTGCGCTTTTGAAATGGCTAAAACGGGAAGGTGAAGGATTATTGAATTGAAGATTTTTTTGTGGGTATGCTTACTTGGCCGCAACTATGAGCATCACAGCTCCAATTATGTAAAATTGAGTGTCGTCTGATAAGTACCAACTCCATAACATACACTAAGAACAATATAATTATTAACAAATCTTAAAAAAATAGTAACTGTTGTTTGGGTTATTACCATTTCTTCAACAGGGAACAATGTGTTGATGTATAAAATATTCCTCCACCAATATTTGGGGCAGTTTTCATGATCAAATGCGGGGACTTCAAAGACAGAATTGTAATGGAACCACTTCATCGACACTTCTACTAAACCAACGGAAAATAAATAAGGTGCAGTCAATCTGGAAAATAAAACCCATTAAGATATATATATTTTTTTAAATTCTGTTTATTACCTAGCAAATCTGTAGAAGATGAGCCCAAGGAAATGTAGAAGTCCTGCAACAAATCCGCTGCGTCCATTCGTTAGAGGATCAAGTTTTCCTTTGGCGTTACTTCGAAAGTACAAGAAAGAGACTAGAAGTCCACTTGTGAAGAAGAAAGTATCCACACTAAACGTGCCATTTAATATCGTTTGGAACAGAAATTCTTTTTGTACCACCTTCCTGTACTCCATGTTATCTGTAAACAATCAATAAGTAGTACTTTTAATCATACAGATTTAAATTAAATTACCTGAATATTTAAAGGCAACGATGCAAGTGTGACCCAAAATTACCCAAGCCATACTTATCGATTTCAAACCGTGGATCACCGGTATTGTATCACTTCCAACAGTTTTGTCACAAATTGTTTTTATGTTTGCTCTCAGTGAAAATGATAGAAGAGTCTCCCTGAAAATTAGCCCTGAAACATAAACACAATTAGAAGACATCACAAATAAGTTTAATTCTAGATGAAAAAGCTGCATAAGGTGAATACAAATGCAAAAGAAATATATTTACTCAAAAGTGGCTCTCTACGTTTAGGTGGTGAACGGCCAATGTTCACTTCCAGCGAGGTTGGTAAGCTGCTGTTAATATTATTATTGTTATTTACAACATAAATTCCGCATTTACCTACAAATGAGATGAAATGAATGCTACTTTAAGCCACACATTAATTTTGTTAAAGTGATGATGAACGTATGGAAGTCACTGTACCATTTTTGCCTTTTCCATCGGGCATCAGATCTAAGTTTGTGGTGTAATTCGAACAGTTTTTGGCTAGCATTCTTTTTTCCTTTAGCCTTTGAATGTAATAGTCGTAACCTGTACCTATTATCAGCATTATGATCACCAGAGTTGTTACTCCACTGCAAACAAAGTTATAATAAATTTTGTATTAAAAAAAAAACTGAAAGTAAGGCCAAAGTGGTTACAAATCAGTATTTACGTTTACCATAATATTTGAAAAGTTGTGTCCCTCCCAATGTCGTATCTGTTATGTTGGGATCTTACAGCTTCTACGTCTACATTGATTTTCTTGGATGTGGCCGAAACTCGTTCCACCAGCTTCCCTATGTCGTCGTCAGTGCACATGTAAGGCATGCACAGTCCCAAGTGTAAAATTCGTTCCTGAAAATTACATAAAATAAACCGTTGCCAAATTATTTCGCGTTTATATTACTTCAGTGGTGAAACTGGAGTTCAAATGGAGCCGCAGCCTGAAAAGTGTAACAGGAAACGGCGGCACCGATGAATATGTAATCGGTCCCGGTTTGTAACCAACTGCCTGGCTTGGACTGAACGTTTTCGTTTTCGGTTCTGCATCTCTTCGGTCTCGAGAGGAATTCTGAAACAATTTCACGTTATTGTGGAAACCGGTAGAAGGAAGTTCTGCATGTGTGGATTTTGATTTCTTAATCTCGAAAGAGCGATTGTGTCAAGTGAATTTAGCAAACTCAAATCACAGTTAATTACACAGCATTTGTTCGTGATAAAAGGTTGTATGCAATTCGTGTTGCCCAATCGTGCATCGTTTATCCCGGAAATGCCATAATGCAATTTGCGAGTTCAATACTGAAGAAATAACTTTCTATTTCTTTGGACTTGTTGTTTATTAATTTTTATTTTCATTGATATTGTTTCAGTGTGTTGGATTTAAATGTAACATGAATAACTTAGTGAAGGTTAATACAATTTATTGTAATGCAATTGAAAGGTTTGCAGGAATAGAATGTCCCTCAATTAAAATTCGATTAGTTTTATGCACTTATTTCAATTGCGATTATAATAACAGGTAATAATTCACTGCATAAAAATAGAATAGTCACTTTTACTTTATATAAAAAAATTAAAACATGTTGATTGGTTATTGAGGTAACAATGAAACAAACAATACTTCATTTTAAATTCAATAATTATAAAATATTTTTATGTGATGATGTCGGACCCAATGTTGTCTATGACGCTCGGGCATGTGACGACCTCAATTTTAATAAAAAATTAATTTTTTTTATCGTGTAACTTTATCCAGGTGTATACGATATTTTTCAACCAATTTACACATTCATAAAGTTCTTAATAACCATTAACTTAATTTGAAACACTTTCCAAAATAAACGGGTCTTAATAAACTTTTGTGTAACCATACTGTGTTTTCTTAGTATATATTGATTGATTTATTAAAAGTTTATAGAGAATAGAAAAATGAATTGGTTTGAAATTTTTTTAGCAATATTAGAATTACTTTTCTAACTTATTTGGAACAAAATTGCCTTACCAGTTTGGCTGGGACATTATTTTTAAATTTTTAAATTTCATAAGTAATTATAAATAAAATGGTTATACTATGTTCTATACCTAAACCCAATAATTTTTGAATTATTAATTAATTTCAAAAAATTTTGATAGATTTATGGTCCAACTAAAATGACTGTAAAATCACCAATTTTGATGTGGGAAAGTTTATTTTTGGCATACACGTTTACTAAGGACCATCCTATAAGGAACCATTATTAGTACTCTCAAAATTTATACAGGGTGTTCTTTAATTGCGTTTAATGTTCTGCATCTTAGAAGATCAATAAATTAGATATTATCAATGGAACACCCTGTATATTTTTAGATTTTTATATTTCATATGTAATTGTAAATAATATGGTTATACTATGTCCTACACCTAAACCCAATAGTTTTTGAGTTATTAATTAATTTCAAAAAATTTTGAGATTTATGGTCCAACTAAAATGTCTCTAAAGTCATCAATTTTGATGCTGGAAATTTTATTTTTGGCATACACGTTAACCAAGAACCATCTTATAAGGAGCTATTATTAGAACTCTCAAATTTTATACGGGATTTTCGTTTATTACGTCTATTTTTTTTAATCCTAAAATATCAATAAATAAAATCAGTGGAACATCCTGTATATTTTATCTTATATGTAATTTCAAATAAAAAGTTTATACCCTGTTCAACACGCAATTCTAATAGTTTCTGAGTTATTTTCCTCCAAAATTCTTGACAGATTGATTGTCTAACTAAAATTATATGTAAAACCACTAATTTTGATGTTGCAAAGTTAATTTTAGGCATAAACGTTAACTAAAAACCAATTCCATAAAGATCAATTAGTACCAAATTTATAAAAATTTCAAGCCAATACGTTTTCCCGTTCTTCATAAACTTCTTATGAATAACTTACGTATATCACCCTATATCATTCGGGGAAGGTAATCATCAGCAGTTATAATTTTTATCTTTGTCCAGTCAATTCATAATTATATAATTCTGTTATTTTAATCAATTAACATCAAATTGCCATATTTTCACATACAGTTCATACAGTTTCTAAAAATGTATTTCCAGGAATAAATATTTGAACAAAAAATGAATTTTAAAAATTCTATTTACACATTCGTATTTACTGACGGTTCCTTACCCTTTAAAACAAATTTACTTAAGTCGAAACCTTGAATTCGAAGGCCAAAACCCAATTCACAAATTTCTTACCTTAGAACTGACTACAATGTTGTATCTTTTGGGTGTGATGTTGTCGCAGAGACTTTGTGAACCAAGCCAGAAATGGTTGCCCCAGAACCAACCGTTGGAGTATCTTCCACTTGCGTCGTCCACTGAAAATTAACAATAAACTTTAAAACTTCAATCTAAGTAAACATCGTTCTATAGAACTACAAAGCTTATTTGAAATTTAGGTCAGACGAATACCATTGAAAACGAATCGGACTTTCTTCTTGGCAGGTACCGTTTGCCAGCAACGTAATTTAAGTAACAGTTATGTCATCGTGTTCGTTCATTCACTTTCATTAATCGCCTTTATGTCTCGAATATTGTTGTCCTCGATTTTTCTAAGACATCTCCGATGTTCTATGTTTCGAAGAATATGTTAATTAGTTAGTTTTCGTGTCAAGTTTATTGGTATTTATCTCTTGTAAATAATCAAAATCTAACTAATAAACATCAATACATACATTGATGTGATTAAAAAATATATATGTTATATGTTGGTTAATAATTTGGAGGTTTTAATTAACTGGGGGCGCATAAATGTTACATACCCATATTAGAAAGCTGCATTGTTGTACGGTGACAAAGCAAATTTAATTTGTGAATGATAATTGAAAAAATAAAAGACATCATGACTGGATATGTTAAAGTATTTCATCATTCTATACTATTTAACTTAAATCACGAAAAATGAACATTTAAACATATTAATGTATAAGTAATTAAGTTGTACAAAACAGGAATGTTGACCATATAATTATAATTTACGTTTTATTGTTGCCATTGATTATTGTAGTAATAAAATGTTAATCATCCACCCAAGTTACAAAATTTGATAGTGATTTGCAAGACAATGGCCCATTAAAACCGCAGTATTTATTAAAATCATTTATTTAAACTGATTATCCTCAAGTGCGTGGTAAAACAAGACTGATCTGTTGCACAATTTACAATATTATACAAAACTTTTACTTTGGGTTTCTATACACACTTGATAAATTTTAGAGGACCCGCTTTCTTCAGATTGACAAAGATGTTTGTCAATCATATTCGGATATGCGTTTCCTTCTATGAATTTATTTTTAGTAAATTATTCAAGTTGTCACATTTCAACAAGAATCTTCAACATTTAATTTATTATGTGTTACAAAAGAGAAACACTTTTACCTCAAATCATTTCATACATTGTATATAAATTGTAATTTTATAAACGGTCGTTCTCTAATTTGTATGTGCCGAAGGCAAATTACTTCACATTAAATAATAACATTATGATATTAAGAGAGTCGATTATAATTGAATAATGCGGTGTTTTGCCACATTTTCCAAGAAGAATGAGTTTTTGACTTGTAACGGGTTTTCATTTAAGAATATTCTTACTTTCGAGCCAGGGAAGCGTGAACGCATGTTACCAAACAGCGCAATACTTTCTTTTAATTATAGAATCGACGATAATTAATAAACAAAACAAGATAATGCGCAAGAAAAAGTGGATCATAACCGTAGTCACAATGGAATCGCAATCATGCATGTTTAAATGTTCAATGTTTGTGACCAACGGCGAGAATAATGAAAAGAATTTCGCTTTCAAATTATATTTGTGTATGTAAACTGTTAATTGTTAGATTAAGGCGGTAAACCGTGTCCAATTTATTTTTTATAGTATTTGTTGTAGTAAGTGAATAGAGAAATATTTCATTGATCATAATCTGTAATTATAATTTAATTAATTAAAATTTTACCATTGTTTATTTATTTAAATTCTTTTATTATTTGTTAGTTGAACTATATTTTGGATATTTTTGTTATACAGGGTGTGTCCCTTAACTGATGGGTCGTAGTTTAATATTGTACCAAGTGATCAAACTCCTTCTTCAGTCATCGTTGGTGATTTCTAATGAATTCCAGTAGTTAGGAGTGGTACACACTTTACTGTGTTTTGACTAAGTGACAATTAACCATTAATATGTTATTTAACAATTCAATTAAAATTTTTGCATTATTATTCCTTTTAAAATATGAAATTGAAGATTATTTATGAAAACATTAACATCACCTGACACGTCAAAGATGACATTGCCTGAAGATTTCTTGAAAACACCCTCTTAAAAATGTACCAAGACCTAGACAATCAAGTTGGGGTATAAATACAACATAGAGATACAAAGTAGGTAAATTACTTTCGAGAGCAGCAGATTGTGGAGTAATGGACCGATAAGGCAACATTATGGGTGCAAGGAGTTGAATTTTATTACCATTTCCAGCCCTCTGGCCACTCAACTGCCGCAGGTTGTTGGTGCCGCTTATGCACTCAAAGGAAAGAATCGTGTGGTTATTTGCTACTTTTTTGACGGGGCTGCTTCTGAAGGGGATGCCCATGCGGCCTTTAACTTCGCTACCACCCTCGAATGTCCTGTTATCCTGTTTTGCAGAAACAATGGGCGTGTTATTTATTTTAAATGTTGTAAACGGTTACTTGAACTTGATTTTCAGATATGCCATTTCTACCCCGGTTCAAGAACAGTATCGTGGCGATGGAATTGCTGCCCGAGGGCCTGCTTATGGAATTAACATACTCAGAGTTGACGGAAATGATGTCTTTGCAGTTTATAATGCGACCAAAAAAGCTAAGGAATACGCTATTAAAGAGAGCAAACCGGTTGTTATTGAGGAGATGACTTATAGAGTTGGTGATCACTCCTCATCAGATGATAGCTCAGCCTACAGATCCACTGGAGAAGTGCAGACTTGGATAATTAAAGATTATCCGACAAATAAATTGAGGTATAACTTAGAACAATGGGGGTTGTGGAACGATGAGCAGGAGAAACAATGGTTGACGCAAGCAAGGAAAGATGTGCTGACTGCTTTCAATGCGGGGGAAAAGAAATTGAAACCTAATTGGTCTGAGATGTTTGAGAATGTTTACAAATTTATGACACGAGACTTAAAGTACACTTTTAAATATTTTATATTTATGTATTTTTAATATATTTTTAGGTCTCACTTGGAGGAAATGAAAGCTCACGTATAGAAATACAAAGAACATTATCCGGTTGATAAATTTGTTAAATGAAACTTGTAAATAAATTTCTTTTGTTTAATTATTGTGATTTGTTTTATTTTTATGTGGTTATTTGAAAAAATATAAAATTACTGTACAAAATTAGACTGTGGTAGGAATTTTTCTGTTTCAAATATTTGTATAAGGGTTCAAAATATTCAATTAAAGAACCAGTGTTCAGATTGTCCTTGACTGCCTCTGAGTTTAGGTTTACAAGGTTTTTAAATCGGGTCTAGGATGGTTTTGAGATGAACTTTGACTGTTAGGTAGACCTTCATTCCACACACACACGCATCTTTAAATTTGTGATAAATAAATATTGAGTTGAAAGAAATTAAGAAATATGAATCTTGTCCCATTAATCATTGTTTGAATACGATGTTGGTGTTACAATATTAAGATGTAAATATTAATAATAAATTCAATTTAAAATTCTAACTAGGATAAGACATTGAAATTTATTCTTGTAATCGTGTATATTTTGAGTTTCAAATATTTGTATAAGGGTTCAAAATATTCAATCAAAGATCCGGCGTTAAGTTTATCTTCACTGGTTACAACTCCAATATTGATGTTTGTAAATGTTTATAAATTTATATATCCATGTATTTTTGATGAATGAGATTTTGGATCTAAGTTGATAAATTTCTTAAGAGAATCTTGTAAATTAATTTAATTTGTTAATTGTGTACAAATCTGCAAAATTATACAGTTATTAAATATTGATATTTTCTACATCAATTGAAAGGTACTTTACTGGAACGGCGTGATTGGTAAAACTGAAGTAACAGTATTATTAAAAAAACATACGTGCAAAATTTCACGAAACCGATTGAGAAATCACAATGATACAACAAAAATTCCTACACGATTTGTAACATATTATTAATAATATCCAATAACAAACCAACTTGCAAAATAAACAGAGCAATTTCAATTAAAAATCGAGTTTAATTAATCAGTTACGAAATCAAAATCGAATAAGGTCGTGGAAATCGACGCGTCGTGTTTCCGGCCTCCGTCCAAATTCCATTTTCGTCTGTTTCCCAAGAATTAATTCGCCGGTCCGGTGTCTGGCCCGTTCACAATCGAGTTGTAGTTTTTTTATGTAGAAAGCGTCCATTTCTAATCTGCCGAGAAGTGCGTAAGAAAGTGTTTTACATAAAATCATTGCGCAATGATAACATCCAAATTAGCGTTACGTAAAATTGATGGGTCCATTATCTGTGCCGTGTTTTGATATTCGTTTACGTTGATTTCGTGTTGTCTTTTGTTATGTGGACGATGGAGGCTAATAATGCAATAGCTGGCCTAAGATTAAAACTTTACACTAGCTGAGTGTCAGGAAAGGAGTCGGAAGACATTTAAGGAAGTATTTTAGCAGAGCCGCCACGTAAAGGTTTGATTTCAAGTGTTCATGGTGAAAAGTAATTGGTATCAAACTGCAACGCACGAATGAACATCGCAATTCCGGAAGGATAATAAAACCAGTAAACTTTTTCCTAATTGCATCTGCACGATTAGATGATCGTGCTAATTATGTAGCACATCCTGTTATATCTTAGTTAATATAGTTATTTAGACAGTCCCATCTACACAAAGAGTACAAAAAAAACTCTTGAGCAGATTGCTCAAAATTGAAATTCAAGCTTTCATTTTCAAGGTTAATTTTCGACATAATACACAAAGTAGTCGGAAGTGTTTAGTTAATAACTCTAATGTATTTAGAAACGCCAATTAAACCTGAACAGAGTAATTACATATAAAATTACTTAATCCTCGCATTATTGTCTTTTTGTCTTGTCAGATTCTGCAACACTAGTTTTCAGATATTTTTTCTTTTAATAAGGAGAAAGTGACCGAAGGCGCATTAAAACCAAAATAAAAACCTATCTCAAACATTTATTGCGATTTTTACTCGGAACACCGGAAGTACATGTTAAACAATGTTTAATGTTTACAATATGATCTGTAAGCAATGAAAGTGACAAGGAAATGTGTACTTTCTATAATTATTTCATTGTACTCAGTACGCGTTATGTATGGTTTTATGAAAGTATATAATTTTGCTGTGGCCGGCCCGTCATCAGATCGGTGTGACTGATACCGGTGCATTTAGTTTTGCATTTTCAATTTCTCTGTCTTATTGGTTATTACTATTCAATTGCCCAATTTGATGCTTTGGATGGTGACAAGGAATTTTCGTGTAGATAGATTTTCCTTGACTGTCAAAGGATTTAGATTTACAAGGTTAAAATCGGGTCTGGGATGGTTTTCAGATGAACTTTGATTGTTTGGTGGACCTTCGTTCCACACACACACATTTTTAAATTTGTGATAAATAAATATTGAGTTGAAAGAAATTGTTAAGTAATATGTATCTTGTCCCATTAATCATTGTTTGAATTTGAATAAATACAAATAAAATACGATGTTGGTGTTACAATATTACGACATTAAGTCGTAAATATTAATAATAAATTCAATCTATAATTTTGACAAGCAAAAGACATTGAAATTTATTCGTTTATATTTTGAGTTTTCCTTGGGTATAAGTTAAACGAAGAAAACTGTTTGGTTTAAGCAAATAACAAATACGTAGTCTTACTATTTTTGTAGATTGTATTATAGAATTTTAATTTTAAAAATTATAAGTACCACTAACAATTCAGGAGTAATTGAGATAATAAAACTCTCTTCAGTTGTGTAAATGTTAACCTGCAATATTTATTATTGGCAGGAATAGAGAATTTTTTAGCAAATAATAAGCACAGAATAGATTTTTTTTTGGAAATTTATCTGACACGTAGAATGAATGAAATTAATTTTAATTTTAAAAATTATAAGTGCAACTAACAATTCAGGAGTATTTGAGACAATAAAACTCTCCTCAGTTGTGTAAATGTTAAACTGCAATATTTATTTTTGACAAAAATAGAGAATTTTTTAGCAAATAATATGCAAAGAATATATATTTTTTTGGACATTTATCTGACACGTAGAATGAATCACTTACATGTTAACTTTGTAACTACTTACTTAGCCACATTTTAGGACTGAATAGAGAATATTTTTCAAATGAGGCGTCACAAGACCACCCTCATTAAAATAATAGTTGATAGGGCTCAAATGGTACTGAGGAATTTGATAAAATTTAATCAAGTTAGGTTGTTAAGTTAAATTAAGTTTTCTAAATTATCTTAACTAATACATTTAAAAAACCCTTCTTGTCTCATAATTGTTTTTATTTTTGACTCAACATCATTACGTGAATAGCAAGGTATTCAAGTTTTTGTTTAATAAGTAAATAATTGAGTTATTGCGAGAGGAATATGATAATATTAATTAGAAGTTTATGAAGAACAGAAACAGGTATTGATTTGAAGTTTTTATAGGAATTATATCTTGATTTGTAATTTATTTTGAATAAAGATTTATTTTCGGTTTTCAACAGAACAACAATTTTTTCAGTAAATTTCCAATTTCAATTTTGATGGTAGAAAGTTCATTTTTGGCATACATGCCAACCTATAACTATCCTGTAAGGAGCAGTTACTAGTAGTCGTAAGTTTTATACAGGGTGTTCTTTATTTATGTTTAATTTTGTATATCTTAAATCATCAATAACTTTTTTAATTTCAATGGGACACCATGTATATTTTACTATAATTAAGATGATTATTAAAAAACCTTTCGATATATAAACATTCCCTATATGTAAAACGAACGTTCAAATAATAACTCAAAAACCATTGGATTTAGATATAGGACATGTTATAACCATTTTATTTGAAATTACGTATATAGAATAGTCCTTAGTTAACGTGTATGTCAAAAATTAACTTTCCAGCATCAGAATTTTGGTTACTTTAAAAACATTTTAGTTGGACCATCAATCTGTCAAAACTTTTGGAAAAAAATTAATAACTCAAAAACCATTGGGTTTAGGTGTAGGACATGGTATAACCATTTTATTTGAAATTAAATGAATAATACAAAAATCTAAAAATATACAGGGTGTTCCATTGATAATAACAATTTTATTGATATTTTAAGATATAGAAAACTAGTCGTAATTAACGAATATCCTATTTAAAATTTGTGGATATTAATAATGGCTCCTTATAGAATGGTCCTTGAATAACGTGAATGCCAAATATTATCTTTTCAGCATTAGAATTGACGACTTTACAAATATTTTAGTTGGACTATCAATCTGTCAAAATTTTTGGATAAAAATTAATAACTCAAAAACCATCGCGTTTAGGTGTAGGACATGGTATACCCATTTTATTTGAAATTACATGTAAAATGTTAAAATCTAAAAATATATAATATATATTATTTGCAAATAAATGTAGAATTTGAAAGTCAGAAAATATGTAGTCTTTCATTGAAAATAATCAAGTTGAACTCACATCTGGCGAAATGGAAATGAATTATTGTTCAAAACAAATTTATAATTGACTAAAGTCAGGTTATAATTATTATAAAAATCAATACTTCCATAAACTTCTAATAAATAAAATGGGTGAATCACTTTATATATAATACATAAATCTCTGTTAAAAATGTACTTTTCATTATATTTTATGTATGTTTTTATGTACAATGAAGACAATAAAATAAAAGTATCCTAATTAATTTTGATGAATGTCTTTAATTTCTTTAATTTATAAATATTGAATCCACAGATTTCCATCATCATAAAAGAATAATAATTATTGTGCAATAAATTTACCGTTAAATAATTTAATTTAAAAGTCCAATTTCCTTCATCATACAATTTCATACATTTTTAAACTGCTGATCTTGGAGAAAGTATTATAATGTCGCTTATGACTTGAGAATCTTAATAAACAACTTAAATTATATAATCCGTAGTTATTTTATTCATTTATAAGCCACATTTGTGATAATTTCTACATATTTTGTTATAATCTTAAGGAACTTCTAAATAATCACACACTCTAGATGCATTACAGCTCATGAAACATTAAAATAACAATCTGTAAACTAAAATACACACATATCTGTGCCATAACACAGAATTGCTTTTATTTGCTCATACATACTGACATTACAACAAGTTACATAACAAGGAAAACAATGCCAGACAGATACACACTCTTGGACGCTACAAGACTTCCTGCTGCACTCCGGGCCGGTTGTAAAAAGTTTCGAGGGTATATCGGGCAACAAATTTGTTACTAGGTCAGCCGAATTATTGTATTCGAACCATGAATTAGTTTAGACTAATTCGTAAACATATTCATGGTAAATTCGGCGCTATAAATTTCACCTTCTAATTTGGCATCTAATCGGGATCTCTTTTATGACTGTTCGAAAGCCTTTGTGTGTAAAATAATTTAAGTAAAAATGGTTGTTGCGGCGTTTCACAATTACGAAAATCGTAAGAGGACTGTCGAATGTAACGGCAACTTAAGTAAAGATCTAATTTGCGTATTTATTCAAATAGAAACTTGTAATTAGCATAATTAAAGAAATTCGCTAGTATAACTAATATATTGTTTCCTGAAACGCATTGAAAATTAATTTGAATCTTGAATTTTGTTATACTTTCTTGAATTTTCTTACTTTTAATGTTGAAATCTTATTATAATCTTACAGGATGTTCAAGTTGTAAGATAATATATTGATATTTTTGTTTATTTTCTTGAGTACCTTTAAATATTAATAGGAAGTAACTATTTAAGCAATAAATAGATGTTATTACTTCTTCAAAATTAATGTTAACTACATATTTTAAATGTTAAAATTTTATTACAATCTTTTAAAATGTTAAATAAAAAAGTAATAATATTATTTTATGATTATTTTAGCTTTTAGTATATTATTTGTGCTCTTCTACTTTATGACTTTCCTTTATTAATAACTCAAGTAACTAATACTTATTTTTGCTCCTTCACTTCGAATTTTTAATATAATTTTTTCTTTTAATTCAGATTTGAATAACTTACTTTTGAGTGCCCAATTCTCCGTTCTGCGCAACCCCTCCAAATACAACTCAACATCTCTCTTGCAGCCGAAAGAGAGGGTAGTTTTCACCCCGTCCCAGTTGGCCGCCAACAATTCGGTATTGTAAAAATCCAACACTCTGGACAAACTCGCGGTAACCGTCTGCGTCGTCGTCCTCTCGCCACTGACACTGACATTCACCGAGGGTAGTTTGTACTTCGGCTCCACCGTCGACCCTTCCCTGTACTCCATCTCCCTCAACTCCCGGTCCAACTGCTCGTACACGTTCTCGGTGGTGGAGTTCGCGTACACGCATATCGTGTAGATCAGAACGAAGATCGCCCTCGGAAGGAACATCGTTGCTTTTCCTTCGTCCGTGCCGATTAACCGCGCGCAAGTTCAAGTATAACTGTTATGTGATGTAGGTACCATTTGCGAATGCGTGTGGCACCCGTTGGTGCCGTTCCCTCCAACTTTCTCTCTCTACCGTTTTCGGTTTTCTTGCCATTTCTCGAGTCGAAAACGCAGCCCCACCTGCGATCATTTGTTCGGCGCATCCGCCAAAATTTTGCTTCGGTTGTACGGTGGTGGCCAAGAAAATGGGACAAAATTTAAAATCAAACATTTTGTAAGGCATTTCATAAAAGGATTTAATTCAAATTTTGTCCAGTCATTTGATTTGGTTGGCTAAAGAATAGCTCATTAAAATATATTTATATTTTAAGACACTATTTAATCTTAATAGTAAGAATTTATTTTTACTAAGATTTATATTATTTTATTAAATAAATTTATTTTCATCTAAAAGAAAGAAACATTGCTGTCCAGAGAATAAGAGGATAATAATTAATATGAAACATCAAGGTCTAAAAATTGCTAACAATTATTATTTACAAATATGAAAGAACACTCAACTGAAAATAAAATAAGAAATTGTCCTCGAAACAACTCCTTTTATTTATTGACGAATTGAAAGAATCAGTAAATGACATCGGTTCTTGTTTTCTAGATATTTAAAAAATGAATTAATTAAGTAATACAATGTCAGTGTGTCTAGTAGAACAAATAGACGTGGATTCAGGAGTAATTGAGATAATAAAACTGTCTTTAGTTGTGTAAATGTTGACCTGTAATATTTATTTTTGACAGGAATAGAGAATTTTTTAGTAAATAATAAGCACTGAATAAATTTTTTTTGGAAATTTATCTGACACGTAGAATGAATCGCTTATAACTCTGTAACAACTTAGCCACATTCTAGGACTGAAACGAGAATAAATTAAATAATTTTACTTCAGTCTACGATGGTGGCCAGTGAAATGACACAAAATTTAAAATCAAACATTTTGTAAGGTATTTCATAAAAGGATTTAATTCAAATTTTGTCAAATCATCTGATTTGGTTGGCCAAAGAATAGCTCATTGAAATATATTTACATTTTATTACACTATTTAACAATTCTCTTAATAGTAAGAATTTATTCTTAGTAAATAATAGTAAAATAAATTATTTTATTATATAAATTCATTTTCAGCCAGAAGAAAGAAACATTGTTCTCCAGAGAATAAGAGAATAATAAATAACATGATACATCAAGGTCTAAATATTGCTGATAACGCTAAAAACTTATGATGCTTCTGAAAAATGATTTACAATTATTATTAACAAATATGAAACAACACACTCAACTAAAAATACGATAAGAAATTGTGTTAACAAAAAAACAATCTCTTTTATGGACTGACCAAATTGAAAAATTTGGATGGGTAGTTTATAGTATTTTCTATGATACAGTTCACTGAGGAAATGTTTCAATTTTCTCACAAGGACAAGTGCATTCGTACGCATGTCCACGTTAGTTGTAATGTAAAGTGACACATTAGTAATAGTAGTTTACAAAGTATATATCTACAACATTAAGTTTTTGATCAAAATAAGGAAGTAAATTTTTTAAAATGAATCGGACGCATGTTCATTAAAAAAAATCATATGTTAAATGTTACAGAACCTATAGCACATCCTATATAATAAATTAATTAATATGTTTGTGCAATTATTAACTAATATAACAAAAACTAGGAGCTTTTGTATATCTTACTTCCTTAAAGGTACAAATAATTAATTGGTTTTATAATCTCATTCTTTATTCTTGTCTCATTATTTAATTGATTCGTTATTGTACGCAACCATTTTCTGGTTATTAACTAAGGATATTTTCCGTGTAAATTCGACTTTCTCTCTTCAAAGAAAGACGCATTACACCATATTATGATTAAACGAATCATATCGTTTTCATTTTGTATAATAAAGTGTTTCACTAAAGGTAACGTGACAATTTTTCTGTTTGCCATTTAATTATCAATTAAAAAGCAGATAAAAACTTAATAAGCGTAAATGTATGAAATAAAATGTAGAAAATTGCGAGGTAATTGATGCAGTAACGATATATTTTATTTTAAAATACAACTATTATTTATAGTATTCTTTTCACTTTTATTAGCAGTAATTTATCTATTATAAAAATTATTTTAAAATATTTAGTTATATTAAAATGAATATACAATAGTTTTCTTAAGTAAATTAAAATGTGATTTTATAATTTAAAAACAGCATTTCATTGATCTATTATAGGCAACTCATATTACGTAACGTCACATAGGTTGCGTTAACGTTTATCAATAACATTACCGACTGACATAACCTTAGGAAACAAATCGAAATCATTTAAGTAAATAGTAAATAATGACTGTGCTAAGCCCTTTTGTCTACTGGGCCCAAAACGAAAAGAACCTGTTCCTGAAAATTGATTTGAAAGACGCCGAGGTAATTTATAAACATTACCACACAACACAAGCATAAAATTTGTACATTTTAGGATGTAAATGTAAAATTAGAGAAACGTAACTTAAAATTCGCTTCCAAGGGTCAAGGTGCACATGGTATGAAACAGTATGCTTTCTCATTAGATTTCCAATTTGATGTTGACACTGAAGTAAGTACCTTGAGTAGAAAAAGTCCTAATTTATAACATGAATTTACACAGGAATGTATATATAAAGTGACTGGCAACAAGGTGGATTTCACAATTAACAAAGCTGGTAAGGGATGGTGGCCAAGACTGACAGCACAACCCACAAAACCTGCTTGGTTAAAGATTGATTTTGACCGGTGGCAGAGTGAAGAAGATGTTCTTGATGAGGAAATGAGGGATATTAAGGAGGATTATCCTTATTTATATGATGAGCTGCAAAAACAAGAAATTGGATACAGGAAAGGTAACATCAGACTAGTCACTAAAATATGAGATACTCACAACAGTTGTTATTTTAGAGGATTTCAAGAAAGTGTATCTGACACTTTACAATCTGTTAATGTATGTGGGGTACATGTATATAGTGGTGGTTCTGTGTATAAGATTTTCAAGGGATGGCTTCCAAAGCCATGTGGGATCATATGAAGCAGTTGGACCTGCAATTATGTTCTTGCAGCTACTGCAGTTTTTGGAAGTCATGCACCCTATGTTTGGGTATGTCAAGGGTGGAGTGTTTATGCCATTTATGCAGGTGACTGGAAGATTTTTGGTGCTGTTCTTTATGATTGAAAAGGAACCTAGGATTCAAAATATGCCAGTGGTATTTTATTTAATACTCACCTGGTCTGCCATCGAAATAATCAGGTAACATCATATTAACATCTACACAATTTGTTAAAGTACAGTTTTTCAGATATCCTTACTACATGTCGCAACTGCATAAAAAGGAAAATGGGTTGCTAACGTGGCTGCGTTACACGGCGTGGATTTTTTTGTACCCCATTGGTTTCATATGCGAGTCCGTTATCATTTTCAGGAATTTAATTTTCATTGAAAACAGCGGAAAATGGTCTATATCGATGCCGAACGCCTTAAATTTCACATTTCACGTACCCACAATTTTGAGATTGTATTTGCTCATCGGTATGATTCCCGCCTCGTATGTACTGATGTCTCACATGTACAAGGCGAGACAACAAAAGTTAGGCAAGAAGAGGCATGGCTTGAAGCTAAAGAAATAGCAGAATCAAAATCACGCATACAATAATGTAGCAAGATTATCACCCTGTGGAAGTAGATGCTGCTGATACACGCTTTGTGTTGTATTTTTACATTGAGTAGAGGATGAATGTTTTTTGTACAGTTTTTGTTGATATTCTTCAATAAAGAATCTATTGATTTATTTCATGATTTATTTGTTGCTTTACATATATTACCATACTGCAAAAATACAGTTTTGTGTACAAAATGATTAATAAAAAGTACCCAATAAAAAAATATATATTACAAATTCATTCTTACTATTATATGAATAATAATATGTACAATTATGTGTATGTCACATTTTTTAGACTACAATACATATATTATAGATTGAATTACACAATCAATTCAATACTAAAAAACAATACTCAACCTTGGAGGTTGTATTCTAATAAAATTAAATTTAAGTGCGGTATTACGTTTGTGTATATTTAATTTGGTTGAACCTTGACAATGGAAGTTTTATATTTATAATTGACAGTGCCTCCACAAAAGGTATTTATATTGAGGTAGAATTACATTTAAATGGTTTCAAATATACACTATTTACTTGATATTAAAACATAGACAGTGTGTTGACGTCAATTAAATTCATCATTTACACAAATATACTTTTGCCTGCTCAAAAAATTTTTTTAAATTTATAGAGAACAAACTGTGGATTATTTGTGACTTATTGACCAAACAAAACCATACCAATAAATTAAACAAAAGTGCAGAGAAATTAAGTAACAACTTAAGAATAAAATGTTAAAACCGATGTTTGGTTTCCCCGCACCAACAAAATAGGAGGCATATCCTTGGTTAGTAATTCCAACCAAGCTAGATACAACGGCGCCGACACTATATTTTTTCTGGGCATTGGAAGGGTCATAACAACCAAATTGGCCTCGCTGGAATGTTGCAGCAACAATTCCCTCAATCGCATGTGACGGTTGGACTTGTCCTTCATCGACAGTAACTCGGAATCCGAAATGTATTCTGTAAAATTAGTTTATCGTATAATTGTACGAGAGTTCAAAAGATGACTTACCTGTATTTGAATCTGAGTCGTCCCTTCGTTCTCTGAACGTCGAAATCAGGTTGTCGAAATATTGTTGAGTACTTTCTTGAGCCTTGTTGGTGATGTCGGAAACGACCTGCAAGTCAGAGTAGTCTATCCGGAACTTGGCTAAAAGGCTGGCCATGTTTCGGTGCTCCAATTCTAGTTCGGCTCTTTTGTTGGACAATGCGAAAATGCGCAACTTGCAATTGGTCCAGTTTCTTCTAGTGCTCATAATGTATGGAAGTAACAAAGTCAAACCTGTAAATTAACTATTTTAATTTTGTCCAAATTAAGTGGTTAAAACTTACCTCCATCGTCGTACAACCACCACACGTCGATGGTTCCTCCTCGTTTGTGTTTCCTCTGGAAAAAGTTTGTGATCTTGTCTTTCAACGGTTCACTTTGTTCTTCAAAGATTGTTTCGGATTCGGTGACGGACTTGGCTTTTTTCACCTCATCTTCGGCGTTAGGCTGGGTGCTGATCACCTCCTTAGTTTTAGTCAAAGGAGTTCCCGGCGTACTTCCTTGGTCGCTGTAGTCACTGGCTAAAAAAAATAATGTTTACATCATTCCAATAACCATTTAATTCTTTGTACCTTCAGACATTTGACTGTAAGACTTATTCCTCGGTAGGAATTCTGTGCTTTTACTTTCTTCCATAACATTAATTGTTGTTTCAAATCCTTGCTGTAGCCTTAGAATACCCACGCCCAAGTGTAAATCAAAGGCATTGCTAAAAATTTATTAAAGATGATAGAAGACCTTCAATTTATAATATTGAAGATTTCTTACTGTAAAACTTCAAAATAATCAAGCAAGTCTTCGTACGAGCATTTTTGCCAATCCGATTTATAACCCATGAGAAGGATGTTAGGTTTAAGTTTACCGACGCCGCAGGCCTTCAAAAGAGCAGTGCAGCCCTCTTGGAAACTGACACCGTCAACTTGCGTGTAAAACGCCTTTATCCTGTGAGCTTTGAACCAGCCCTGAGCCTTATAGTTTAAGACGTTTCTGATCCTTTGATTCACGTTCACCTAAAATATGATTTTATCAAGGGGGCAATTGCTAATTTTTTTGTCAAATGCGTACGGTGTTGATGTGTCCGCAAACCAGCATAGATAAATTTTTGGTCAACAAATTGGCGAAATCAATAAGGGCAGGTCGTGCACTCGGCATACCCGACAGCACCAAAATCTGCGGTCTGTAGTTCTTGACATGTTCCTCTACGTTATTCAGCTGATGTACGGCTTGTAGGGCGTTTTTGTAGATCTGAGCTTGTGTTGTTGAACCCCAATTAACATCTACAACATTTAAAGTGTTAATTAAATTAACTGTGTTTATAAAAATTACTTACTTGGTTTTCTATACGAAACGATAAGGTACAGAGCAAGGACGGCTGCGAATGTCAAAAGAGCAGTCCACCAAGATATTAAAAACATGACCATTAAACACATGATGGAACCCAGCAAACTCAGCCACATGTTGTAGTACTGAAACACAACTAACAATACTTTTTATAAAAATACTTATTCCGATTGTATACTTTGAAGGTTGGTCTCCAACCAACAGGCTTAGCTAAGGAGGCGTGGAACGTGGAGAAGTTTATCAGAGTGTAGGCGGCCAAGAAGAAGTTTGAGATGAGTGGTGCTATTAAATTTAGCTCACCTATAACGAACAATTATTTTAGTTTTATTTAAATGATATAAAAGTGGGTTTTGACCGTACCCACTAAAATAAACGCCGTAGCAATAACAAATGTCAAAATGTACCCCCGTATGGGCTCATTGTTTTGTCCATAGCCTTTGGCGAACCAGTGGATTTTAGGGTACAGTTTATCTTTGCAAAGAGCTTGGAAAACTTTAGGGGCTGACACTAGGGATGCCAGAGCAGACGACAAAGTCGCAGCAAAACATCCGGCGTAAATTAATGGTCCCACCCAAGCTACTAATTCGACCACCTGCAAAGTAATTCATTTAAACAAGTTGCATTTGACTTAATATTTGCGCATTTACTTGGAAACTGTTGTGGAGTCCGTATGCGCAAGTTCCTGGAGGACATTCTGGGATTGAACCGTTAATATAATCCTCTATGTTTCCTGAGGCGTCTCTAACAACGCAAAATCCAGCAATTATGACCATAATGATGTACGATATTGTCGTTATCAGAATTGATAATAAGGTTCCTTTAGGTATGGCGACTTGAGGGTCCTGGAATTGATAAATTATAATTTATTCATGCGGATTTGGTAAAGGTGACTAACCTTTAAATCACCGGATATATTGGCGCCAGCCAGCATGCCAGTGGCAGCAGGAAAGAATACAGAGAACACGCTGAAGAAATCGTGATTGACGCCTTCAGATTTTCTGTAGTCGGCGTAAAAATTGTTTTTAAATATTGTTGCTAAAATTAATTAAGTAATTTATGTGTAATTACCATTGATGTATGTTGGACTTACAATTATACCCTACAAATCCTCTAGCTTTAGCCAGTTCAGTTCTTGGTCCAATCAAGCTTCCTATTATATAGTCAAATATGGCAATAAGTAAAATTACAAGCAACCCTATTTGTGTCTGGAACAATTCATATTTATTAAACGGGTAACATTTTCAAATAAACAATATTACTTTGGCTTCCCACTCCATGCCCACCACCACGATGACAGTTAAGAGGACAAGGGTGATGCACCCGATAATCCTTATGTCGTGCACGCCAGCATCGATGATTTTCAGATCGAAGGTCTTCAAGAGATCCGTGAGTGATTCACAGAAACCCACCACGTACATGGCGCATGCGACCGCGTTGGCAAGAGAAAATATCAGGCCGATTGACCCGCCGAATTCTGGACCTAAACTTCTTGAAATCATATAGTACGTTCCCCCTGAAAATAATCCAAATTATTCCCAATACGCCACCGTCTTAATAAATACCCACCGCCCTTTATAACACCGTTTGTACTTATGGCGGACATCGAGAGGGATGTTATACATGTCACGATTGTGGCTGTCACAATTATAAGGATTGACTGGCCTGAAATTTTTTACGTCGTAATATAAGCATTATTTAGTACACAAATTGAACTGTAATTACGGCTATATTGGTCCAAGGTGAACCATTTTCTATTATTGAAGCAAGTTTGTTATTGCAAGATGTACTTTGATGCAAAATTACAAATAGGAACATAAACATATTGATAAACAGTACCATTAGAATTTTTCCCGTAGAAAATCAATTTTAATCACTTTAAGTGACCATTGTTCGGATAATAAAATTTTGTTTGTATCAACTAATTGCACGGACTTTAAAGGTACGTATTTGAGTACTTATCGCACGTACCTACTCCAGCTTGTGCTACGACCCACGTCAAACGCAGGAAGAGCATGACACCCCAGATGTTCAAAAGACATCTTACTAAAACACCTTGGATCCATCCAAATTTTACTTGTCCTTCCGTCAATGCTTTCCCGTTTAAAGATGTAGCTGGAGGCTGACTCTGTAATCAATCAAAACAGAAACCTGATAATTTGGGAAAAGTACTAAACAATTTTTTAGAGTTGTCCAAGACACTGATAAAATACATCGAAAATTGTGGTTTTCCATTACGTTGATGAATTGAAGTTGTTGTGTGACGTGTGTGCTGACATAAGCTCAAAGGCAATTCTGCAAATAGACACACCAACTGTATCAGGTGTCTAATCTGCTTGAACAGTGAAAAAGAGATAACCTTCAAGTTCAAGGAATCGCAATAAATTCGTTTTATAGCTCTGGAACGTTTTAATTAGTCTAGGTGTAAAACGACTTCTTGGATTAATTTACGTTACAAAGGAGGCTAAATCAAAATCAATTTTTAAACTTTGACATTAAGCAAATCACGTTTTCGTTTGTAACTGGACAAGTCAGAAAAGGTTGACTTAATGAATATTTCATTAACATAATAAATGCCACTTGAGCAAGGAAATTTTCCTGTATCAATTGCACTACCCACAAAAAGCCAGTTTTCCTTATTAAATAATTGCCGCCTTAATTAAGAGGTAAGTTAATGATTAATTAACCTCGAGCAGCATATGTGAACTTGTTACTCACTACTTCGAATTAAAAAAATAGTTCAATAAAAGGACCAATTACATTTAACACACAACAATAATGATTCATTCATTTGATGTTAATTACATCCCACTGGAAATAATTCGGTGGTATTTTAACGTGTGAACTAATTATTTCCGGATGCATCTCACAGAGTTTACTAAAGCTTTAAAAAAAATCGCAGCTACGTCATAATTCTATTTACGAATTACGTAGTTTCTCCGTAGGGTATTTATTTATGTTACAGTTAATCATAAACCAACGTTTATGTTATCATTGTTGTAATGCATTGGTAAATGTTGAAACACATGTTCTCTATCTTAAAGTGTTAATTATATCCCTCTTCAAATCTTGACAAATAAAATATGTTTAAAATAAGATATTGTTGATTTTAATGTTCAGTATATTAGTTTTTGTCATTTTAAGGGAATAGTTTAGCTGAATTTGTCACTATTTAATTAAACATTTTTATTTTTGAAGTTATGACATTAGAGAGTTTCTTCAATTACCATCAGACCAGAAGCGCTTATGGGCGTTATTGAGTAATAAGTTCATTATGGTTGATTGAATTTTGTAATTAAGCTTTTATCGAAGTTTTGAAAACACGTTTTGTTCGTAATTAACCCGCATTGCTCCTGTAAATTAAATATTGTTGAATTATTATTTTTAGTTGATTTTTCCGTGTCAGATAAATGTTTATTTTATCAATAATCTATACTTAACGCAGTTATCTTAATTTTTTACCTTAGCTGGAAGCGTGGCGTTGTGTAATTCGTCTAGAGTAGGTCGATTTACAGCCTGAATGGACAGGATGTTCCTGTAATTGTCCAACCTGGGCAAAGCTTCTCTTGTAAGGTGTCTAAGGGAAGAAATGACAGAAAATAGATTTAAATAATAAGAAGTATTGTAAATTCTATTCAGTTAGAGTCTTAGTTCTTGTTTTATTTTACCTAAAACTTTTGCCATATTCGGAATTGAGCCTGGTCCTGTCATTGACAGAATGCAGATCGTCATCGTCGGTGTTCTCGTCATTCGACCTCAAGTCGATTGTCAAAGCGTCCCTATCGACGTCATTCTGACTCATGCTGTGCACCCTGTTCACTTGGAATCTCGTCCTTTTGTCGGGATCGGTTTGCAGGGGATCCAATTCGATTTTGTCCGCTTCCCCGTTCTCCACCGTCAACGCGGACCCTCCGTTCCTTAAGTTGATGCTCGTCATGGCCTGTGGATTTAATTTTTTTTGGGTTGAGGTTGCGTGTTGTCTAAAGTGACATTGTATAAATCAAATATTAATTTCATTATTTTTTTCAAAAATTCCTGCTTCCAAGGTAAAATCGAGTAATTAGCCGAAGTGTCGCAACCGAAGGGAATTTAGTTTTGCAAACTGGGCGAGGTTTTATGACAAAATATGGTCACATACCAGAACAATTAAAAATAAATATATGTTAAAACGTGTTTTGCTCTTGTAATGTGGCTGTAAGTAGTAATGTTATTTACATAAACGCTTCATTTATTCCATTAATGGATTCAATATGCATTTCATCGTCAACCACCAGAAAATTTGGTGTCAATAAGAAGGTCAAATTGCTTAGTTAATAGGTTTATTAATCATTTGTTTGAGTAAGCAGTAATTTAATATGCTGCAGTTCTACTGGAATTATTTTAGAGAGCTTAAAATTGGAGTCTGATTACTATAGAAATTTCAAAACAATCGTCAGCTCATAAGACTTTACCTTACAATTAGATAAGTCTTTAGTTTTAATTAAGATTTCATACGCAACCACTAGAAAATTTGGTGTCAATAAAAAGATCAAATTGCATAGTCAAAAGATTTATTAATCATTTATTATGGTGAGCAAAAATTTAATTTATTTTGTCCCAATTCTAGGACAATATCTTATGAGAAGTCACAATTAAATTATATTATTCAAATTTAACTAGAGTCTTCTTGATTTGTAATTTTTGATGACTAACTCTATTGAAATTTGTGTGGTATGTTACAATTCTGTTGGAATTATTGTTGGGAGCCTAAAATTGGATTGTAATTACCATAGAAATTTCAAAATAATATAATTGTCAGGTCATAAGACTTATCTTAGACAATTATCTCAGAATTAAACAAATTTTTTGTTTAAATTAAGGTCTGGAAATTGTGAAGAATTTCATTGCCAATCACCAAAAAACCTAGTGTCAATAAGAAGGTCAAATTGCATAGTTTATTAATTAATATTGATTAAATTTAACTAAAATCTAAGCAGATTTCAGAAGAAATGAAGCATTTATTTGTATAAATCATTATAACAACAACAATTTATTTTCATTAAATGTTCCTAACTTATGACTAACTATTGAAATTTATGTGGTATGGTACAATTCTGATGGAATTATTATTGGAAGCCTAAAATTGGATTGTGATTACTATAAAAATGTCAAAACAATTGTCAGCTCATAAGTTTTACAATTATCTTAGAATTAAACAATTTTTTGTTTTAATTAAGGTCTGGAAATTGTAAAAAATTCATTGTCAACCTCCAGAAAATCAAATATCAATCAATCAATAAGAATCAATAAGAAGGTTAAATTACATAGTTCAAAGATTTATTAACCATTTGTTAGAATAAGCAACAATTTAATTTATTTAGTCTTAATTCTAAGACAAATATCTTTTGAGAAGTCATAATTAAATTATAGTAATCAAATTTATTTAAAATCATCTTGACTTC
Organism: Aethina tumida; assembly: GCF_024364675.1. Classification (NCBI taxonomy): domain Eukaryota; kingdom Metazoa; phylum Arthropoda; class Insecta; order Coleoptera; family Nitidulidae; genus Aethina; species Aethina tumida. The sequence goes on along the minus strand of NC_065437.1, from coordinate 10,716,261 downwards.
TATGGATAAATCATTATAACTACAAGAATTTATTAAATTCATTAAATGTTACTAAGTTATGACTAATTTTATTGAAATTTGTGTGGTTTATATATCAATCAAATTTGATTAAAATCTTCTTGATGTCTTTAGTTAAATCATAATAACCACATGAAATTATTTTCATTAAATGTTACTAAGTTATGACTAACTTTATTGAAATTTGTGTGGTATGTCACAATTCACCTGGAATTATTGTTGAAAGCTTAAAATTGAATTGTGATTACTACAGATATTTTAAAACAATTGTCAGCTCATATGACTTTCAATTATATTGTATTTAGATGAATCTTTCAATTTAGTTAGGGACTGGAAATTATGAAGATGTGAACAATTGCAATATAAAATCTTAAACCTCAAAATGTTTTCCTCATTAAACCGTTTTTACTTCGTCCAACGTTGTTTACTAGAACTAGAAACCGTCAATATTGTAAAAGTGTTTATCCACATAAAAATAAATTGCAATTCTAAGAAACCTATAAATAAATAAATAGTTAACAGAATAAAATATTATACGGACCTTAAAAACCAGTTAAAAAATAAAGTCAATTAGTTTAACTCATACATTTCGTTTAATGAGCACCTATTACCCATTATTATTCTTATAGTACGGGGTGTTCCCCATCTATGTTTAGAATAATAATGGTTTATAAAAATACTCAAGGTGTTGAAGTGTTATTTTTATCTCTACGCCTCTCCGAGTGGATAATTTACCACTTATTTAACTCGATCAAGAGTCCAACTTCGATTCGGACGGAATTCCATTCCACGTGTACTGGGAGCACATGGTATCAGAAAAATGTCTGTGTTGGTTCTTAATTTAAATAAAATTGACCGTAATTGTTATTTTGACTAGTATCATTAAATGGAATTTTAGTCGATTGCTTAATTAATCAAAATTAAGTTTTTAAAGTGTAAACATACATGAACAAGTGCTGTTTGTGCGTTTTGTGATGTTTGTTTTTGTTATTAACTTTAGAATTTTATCTTCTTGCTAAATTTGCAGTGGTAATTTAATATTTCAAAATACATGTATTCTTATAAGAATTTTGACATAAAATTCTTATAAGAATACATCAAAAATGTGTTCCTCAAATAATATAATACATAAATAAATATATATTGTTGATATTTTAAAACACAAAATTAAATTATATGATTAATTTAATTTTAAACAAAAATTTTGATATTTATTTAATTTATTTCAAGCAATTCCTTATCATAAAATTAAATTGATTCACGAATTTATTTGTATAACTGTTTATGTAAGTAAGTGAACATTAAAAAAGCGATATGTTTACAACATCAAAAATAATCTCACACATGTGCCATGCACGCTCACCGATATCAACTGAATCACTCCGAACAGTTAGAAAAAATAATACACCTCACACACAACCGAACATGTTCGATAAAATGCGGTGCATTCGCCGTCAAGCCACGCCACCGAAAGCCTAAACTCTAACGCGGGTAATATATTCCGTGTACGCGATATTGAGTCACTACGGTTCGGTGTGCGTTCTCTCCACGCTCCCCTACCGAATATTAGGCAGCTGTGCTTATCTCCCAAAACTGAGCAGGGAACAGGTCTGCGCTTAGGGTAGGCAAAGGGGAAGGACGGGTTCGGCGGAAGAGTTGTTTCACGCACAAACGACTTCCTGATATCCTGTGCCGCTGCACTGGTTTCAACAATGAAGTCTTTCCAACTAGTTTTGACCACCCATTGATTATTTATTTAGTTTGGTGGATTGTGTTGTCTGCGTTGACCGACTTTAGGGATTTACTATAACACTAATATTTAATATACTAGCTGCTTTTGCTTGTGTAAATGTAAATATATGTTCAATGAACTATAAGCAGTATAATTTTTATTACTAGACGCTCGAAGTTGTTCGTAATAAATTAAATGATGAAATATTTATTACTCCAATTTGTTATAGGCAAATTTTCGTGTCAAAGAATTAAAATTCAAATCAACATTGTGGGTCGTGACCGAAATTATTAGTTTAAAAACCTACTAATATAATGCTTGTTTTAGAAACTATTTCTTATCTAAATAAATTAAATGTGGTTTTTCTAACCGTTTTAAAATAACGTTTTAATTTTATCAATTTGGAGAGGGGGTTAGAGGAATAGCACACGTTACTATCCTAACGTTATTAAATGCAATCAAAATATTTTATATTTTATTTAAAATATATATATTTTTTTCAAATATTTATAATTTTATACCTAAATTAAAATAATTTATACTTAAAATTAAATCTTAAACAATATGAATGCGAAATGTGCCTAATACTTTGTTGGGTGCCCTTCATTCGTTATAACCAACTGTAAATGGTAAGGTAAAGATCCAATGAAACATCGACAATAATTGTTTGAAATTTCACAACTCTTCAATTAATAACCACAATTTATCTACATGTGATCATTTTTGGTGGTTTAATCCAGACTATATCTCGTTCCACAAGTTACAATTGTATTTAGATCCGGACTTTACGCTGGACAATACAGAATCTCAACATTGTTATCTTTTGACCAATTTTGGATGCATACTTCATATCATTATCATGCATAAAAATCTGTATAATTTATAAATTTTACTAATAATTTTTTTAATGGTCCTATAACATGCCAAGGAAAGTAATCTAACATCAAAACTTTTCCTCCACCGTGTTTCAAAGTTTTTGTGGTGTAACTGGGGTCCAATCTTTTATTAGGATAAACGTACTTTTTACCATTTGATATTATTCTATTGGACATCATCACTTAAGTACCCTTCGCCAAAATTCTGCATGATAATTAATACCCTTTTGTGTAAACTTTTAATCTTGTTTGAATATTCTTTTTTGATATTGAATAGTTTCTTTACTGAAATATATTCTTGCAAGTTTTGTTCATTCAGTCGATCTCTGATTCTGCACTAAACACACTGTAATTGTCTGACTCAATTATATCATTTTTCATTTGTCTAGAAGACAAGAAAAATTTATATTTACAATTTACCAGTCAATAAAAGGTGTTGTTATTTTGTTAGGATATTTTCTTATTGTGTTTCCAATTGAGTGTGTTGTTTCACGATATCAGCAATATATAGACCTTGATGTTTCATGTTAATTATTATTTCGCTCTTCTCTGGAGTGCAATGCTTATTTCTTCTTACTGAAAGTGGATTTACTCAATGAAATAATATAAATCCTATTAAGAATAAATTCTTTCTTAAATAGTGCCTCAAAATGTAAATATATTTGAATCTGCTATTGGCAAATAAAGAAGTAGAATATTAAAAAATATTTTTTATACTGACAAGACAAAATTTGAATTAAATCCTTTTATGAAAAATCTCCATATCATCAAAATATTTTATTTTAAATTATGTGCTACTTCTCTGGCCACCACTGCATTATTTTATTATGAAACAGTTTCTATTCTAGTTAATTCCAGAGGCATTTATTTGCATATTTGCATGATATGATTTTATTAATAAAGTGCATGGACAATTATTAATGCAAATCGTAACAGAACGACCTCGTTGCATAATTTGGAAGAAAATTTGCACTCCAAAAAATACTTTATTCAATCATTATTTTATTGATTGTGATTACAGTGACTTAAGCTTAATTGCATCTAATTGCATGTATACAATTTAACAATCCATAGCACATTAATAAAAACAATTAACCAGTGCATATCCTGTGTATTGTTTAGCTATCAATTGGATGACCACATACCAAAACATTTCTGACGTCTGTTAAATTAATTTATTGGTCTAATTGTTTGGTTGAAAATTATTTCATTTGGTGAGTCAAACATTCGAAAATTTCCATTTTAAAATGCACGCCAAATAAACAAGGAAAACTCACAAAATCATTTATTTACAAAATTTTTACAGTTTACAATACAAAATTAGGGTGTAATAAGTTATAAAAATATATTATATTAATATAAACATAATACATTAATTATCCAAGTATTATCTTAAACAATATCACCAGCACGTTGAGGAATATCAGGGGGACTGCAATAAAAGAAACAATTAGTCACTGTTAAATAAACAACAGTCACTGTGTGACTTACATCTTGCCACTGTTCGTACTGAATGGAACAAATTATATATTTGGGCCTTAGTGGAGGTCGTCTCGCCAAACCCTTGAACGTCTGTCGCCCTTGCACTCCACCCAACTAAAACGAAATTTAAATTTGATTAACAGATGAACTTTTGAGGTTATATATGTTTGTTACTTACTTTTCCTCAGGAAACGTTCCTCGTGCAACACGCACACTGCATTTAGACACAACAAGGATGCCTCCAGAAGATTCCACAGCGTGAAAGTCATTTTAATTGATAAATACTATTAAATTTTGAAAATTAGAAGACTTGTGACAGAACATTGACAACACCACAGAACTGCCTGTAATCTGAGTTGCCTATGTATAGACGCCATCATGATGATTTATAATTTTTATTAAAGATTAAATACGTACTTTTTAATAACTGTATATTTTTAAACTTATCCTTCACTAATAAAAAATAAGATTTTTATACTTTTTATATATAAATAAAATTTACTAAAATCCTGTATTTTTATTTCACAATTAGAATTTCCATAAATATGTGGGATGTGGGGGTATCCCCCGTATCCTTCTCTAACAAAAAATATTTTTTTTTTATAATTCTTATATATAAATAAAATTTACTAAAATCCTGTATTTTTATTTCACAATTAGTATTTACACAGATACGGCGTATGTGGGGACATTATTTTAAAAATTGTAGTTTGTATATGTTATTAAAAAATTACAACACATTACTTTTAAACTGTAAAATGTGCTATTTTTTTATTCATTTGTGCAGAAGTCGTGGTGAATTTATCATTTTAGAGTAGTTGTAGTTAAAAAACGATTCTGAAATTAATAAATATTGAGCATGAATTTTCTTTTTCTTTTCATCATATTATATATATTATATTTGCACCACTTTCTACACCTTTCTATACTCGTAAACATTGAAATTGTAAGCCATTATATTTTATAACATTGTTCATTGTCTTCATTTGAACATATTTTTTGTCTGCACTCCAAGAAAATTCCGGTATATAAAACAAGCCAACATCCGCGTTGATTATGACCCCACGATAACGACCGACAATTTAAATACAAGACGGAAGTAGGTTAAAGGTAGCGGTGCATGTGTACGATGCGGCATAAAAGGCAAGAAACGTGAAAGTGAAGATACTGGCCGACGAGGAATGATCTTCCTCCGGGTGGCACATCATCCAACGGCTTATAAACATTCGAGCAATTCGATTTCTCTGCCATAATTGCTACTTATTAATGGACATGCAGATGGTCCGATATTGTCGACTTTATCGCTCTTGATACTGTTCAGCTGAATTTTATTTATCACTCGGGGCTCATCGGTTTCTCCTCAAGTCTCCACAGAAAATTATCTTTCATACTATTCTTAATATACTTAGAATGGAACTGCACAGTTTTTGGAGTATTTTTAAAAACTTTACACACTCGTAAATCACGTTGATTGATGTATCCTTTAAGATTGCGCATTGATTAGCGTCAGTGTCCGAGAGCATCATAAAATCGTGCTGGCCTACATCTCCGCTCCTTTCTCTGCGTCTTCAAAGGCGACTTTGTTCGGTGATTCGACCGGCGAAATAGAAATTTTCTAATTCGTTTCGCGGACTCCTCGGACCTAATGACACAGTAAATGGAATCAATCGAAAGGAACCGTACTCGATCCGGTACCACGTCTCCGATGTTTATCTTGTTGGACGTATTGTATGTTGCCTGCGTCCGTCAAGAAATTATCTATTCTGCGGTTTATTGTGGTCGTAAATTAATCGGTTAATGCGATTACTGAAAACCGTATAACGACTGTGCAAAAAACTTTATTTATACGGTGTATTAACATACCGTTAAACACCACAAACTCTTTCTAACTTTTGTCTTCCTCCATTTTATGCCTTGGCATATTCACATGATCAATTATTTCCTTACACCTTCCTTATATCTAAATATTACGGAGATTATATTGAAAATTAGACAAATAAATTGAGTAAACAAGTTAGAATTTAATGTGAAACTACCACAGCTCCATAAAATATGTTACAATCAAATATATAAAATAAATGCTGTCATTAAAATATAATGGCTATATTTATCTTCAACCTGAAACTAACAGATGTCACAGACATGTTACACGCTGTTAAAGGCCCATTAAGTGATTAATTTATGAAGATAAAAAAATGCGAAGCATTCCTGATGATTCTTTGCAGATGACCTGTCTTAAATTTGCATCCAATGCCATTGTTGTTTGGCGTCTTTGTTTGGGAGGATTTAGTAATTCAAATGATTTACACCGTAATTTGAAGAACAGTAAACCAAACTATTCATAACAGTTAATAGCAAAATACGCATTGTTCTTGAATAATGGTGAATACCAGAGACATTCGTCTTTGTATAATGTGTTAATTAAGTGAAAACAAGAAAACTTTTCTTTAACGTGCCCATTTTTAGTGTCCTTATATAACTTTTCTAGATGAATAGGATTCATTTATTATCCATAAAAAGCAATAAAACAGGATGTGTTTACATGTATGTGAAAGTGATTTGGCTAGGCGAGCAACGATTATGTCAATAATCATTAGATTGTTTTGGCATATATGGGATGCACAGGAAGCAACTTTAAGGTGCGCCCAACATTTTAATTGGATTTACCTTACTTTTATCCATTAATATTTAATGGAAGCCTGGAAACAGACAAGTTCCCTGTACATCTATGGTATTTATATTTACTTAAATGTCAATGTACTTGATTTTTAACATTATTTTAATTGTTTGCATCATTCTCATCATTAATTTCAACAATACTTAGACTTTTTGTACCTTCAATTATTACATTTATATATATATATATATATTATATATATATATATATACCATATATCAGATCCATTACTTTTCGACGAAAATCAGCTATGAACCCCCACTTTCAAAACAGTAATAGATATTAACGTCAAACTCATTTCCGGCTTACCTGGAGGCTTTTAACGAAACTACTGCATTAGTAAAATTTTACCTGATTTCAAAATGCTCTCAAATGTACAGCTGTAACTCACCCTCTAGTTTCGGGATTTTATTCTTAAGGTCTAGTTTTCGGGTACTTCTTAAAACGCCCACAGACATTTAGTTTGTTGGTCTAGTAACCGAGGTTACCAGCCAAATCAACAACTTTTTTTGTCTGAATTTATAAACAAAAGAAGGACAAGCATGTCGGTGACGCGAACCCATAAGATTTTCCCCTACCAAAAAGTGTCCAACGCGGCTAAAAAAGTTTTCACTACGATAATGCTGAACATATAAATTTATTGTTGCACCGAAACAAGTCCAATAAATAATAAATTCAAATGAGGCAATAAATTGATGTAGTTAAGGAAAACGCATAAAAGAGAAATTTAATTGGAGCATTATATGTTGTGTGTGTTTTTCTTGCCGCCAATGCTCAATTCAACAATTGAACGATGTTCAAGATGTAGCAATATTTGTTTTTCAAACGAATAAAAATAAATAAAACTTTCTAATCATTTGCCATTTGCACCTAACAAACGCTGCCGTTAATTTTCCTTCACTTTCATATTTACATACCGGTGAAACAATTTTTAATTGGACGTGTGCATCCACGATTGCGTTTATCTCTTCACCGTAATTCTATAAAATTATTTTTATATAAGAAATTTATGTAAACCTCGTCGGTTTCCCAACTGGCTCTCGAATAACAATGAAAAACTTGCTACATTGTTTTGATGCAAGCATTTTTATAAATTACGTACTTTTACCCAAACAAGGACGTTCTTCGTGAGATGGTGTTTCTAAACTTTCACGGGGGAGAACGCCTTTGTTCGGCCAAATTAGCTATTGGGATTTTTTGGGTAAATAATAAGATGTAAATACGGTGACAAATGTATTTTTTTAACATAACCTACAAAAAGCTTTATACAAAAATAAAAATAAATTTAATGCATGGTGTTGTTGATCACTCGAGATGTTGGGATGCATCATGGACCCGTGTGTATGATGGAATGTGATGTTGTTACACTTAATCAGTTCTTTGTTCGCTAGTCGGTGGCCCTTGTTTAGTAAGGGGCGCCGTAAGAGCCGGATGGGCGGGAGCTTGGGCCGCTTGGGTATCCGCCGAAAGATGGTCCTTGGGATACTTGGTGGTATTGAGCTACTTGGATGGCTTGTTTGATTCCTTCAAGGTCGATGCCTACGACACGGGTGCTGTAGCCTGGGACTCCGTAGGATGAAGATGGTACTCCGTATTGAGGGGAGGGAGCTCCGTAGCTGGAGCTGATGCCACCGCCACCGTGAGAGGAAACGGAAGCTGAGTTCTGTTCTTCCTTAAGGAGGATCTGACGAACCTGTTCCAAAAGGGCAGGGTCTACAGAGGCTCCTTCAGAGGTCTGGTAGCCAGAAGACACGGCTGTGTATCCACCACCTCCGGACAGTCCACCGCCCAAGGAGTAACCTCCGCCACCGCCGAGGGAGAATCCGCCGCCTCCGCTTGGCCTGCTGTAACTGTACCCGGATGGGGGTTCAGCCACCGCTACGGCTGCTAAGGCGAAGGCGAGAACCTGCAAACAAAAACAGCTCTTTTAGTCACATCTTCCTCCATTTCCTCAGCGTTTGACGGTTTCGGCCCCAATTCAAATGATTATTGGCACCTTAGTGTTGAAATTGGGGCGAAACCAGCCAAACCTACAAACAGAATTTAAGTAAATTAGCATTAATAAATTCCACATCTAATTGTTAACCATCGGAGCGTTCCGCTTAATACAAAGTACTACTGGATAATTTAGAAAAGACCGGAGACACATCTTGCTTTCTAACGGTAAACTTTCCCATGATGTCATATAGGAAGCAATTAGCAATGCAAAGGGACCATCATGAGTGGTCGGAAGTTTAAATGAAATGATAAGCACTGAAATTATCACTGTTATCCCACTGAAGGATCACAAAATCACACACAGTAGCACTTTGCAATGAACTCGCGTAATCCAAGTGATCAAGTATTTTTTTTTGTATAAAACACCACTTACCACGGTGTATGAATTCATGATGCTTGAGTTGACTGGTCGAGTGGTGACTGTGCCGACTGTCAGATGTCTGGTGCGTTATATACTAGCACATCAAGAGGGGGTGGGAAACAAAACGTCTTCAGAAGATGCCATCTACTTTCACACATGTACCGAGAAGTCTCGGGAGGCGATGGGTCCTGCCAAATTTAATTGTGCTGGAGGTCACTAGGTTGTGAATGTAAGTTAACACATTTAACCGTGGTAACGATTAGGACCGGAGATTTCAATCGATGAACCATCGACGAACCTTACAACGATAAATTTTTAAATTTCACTGGTAAAATATATGATGCGACTATTTTATAATGTCAATTAAATAAAATGTTTTTCAAATATTGTTTAAATAATTAATTTTTTGAAATTTTTATCTTATTTATCCATTTTATTTGATTTATTATATTTTATCTAAATTTATAAGTTAATTGTAATTTGAATTTTTAATACACAATTTGAATATGATACTTATACGAAATATTAAAATGACTGTTATTTTTTATTTTTATTAAATAATATTAAATAAAACATGCTGATTGAATTATTTTTGTGCATTGTTATATTCCAGATAGTATATTTGTTCCTCTTAATATATTAATTTATTAATTAAGACAGTTTTTTGATTTTTTTTACCAGTTTACAATGTGAGTTATATAAATTTTAAAACTTGTTAATATTTTTATTTCTAAATATATATTGCTTGGAATTTTTGTCTTTTTATCCATTTTATTTGATTTTTTGATTTTACAATGTGAGTTAACTAAATTTTAAAACTTTGTTAATATTTTTATTTCTAAATATAATTTTTTTGGAATTTTTACCTTATATATCCATTTTATTTGATTTTTTATGTTTTATCCAACTTAAGTTAATTGTAAATCAAATTTTTAATAAACATTTATTTGAACATGATATTAATGAAGAATGTTAAAATTTACTGTTATTTTTATTCTTTATTGAATAATATTTAATAAAACATGCTGATTATATTATTTGTCTTGCATCGTTATATTCCTTACAGAATATTTGTCCTTTTTAATGAATGAATTAATTTAGATAGTTTTAATTCAGTTTAAGAATTATGATTTAAGCCACTTTATATTTTACAAGATGTGTTATCTAAATTTTGAATTTTTGTTAATATTTCAGCTTCAAAATTTATAATTTCTTAAAATTTTTTATCCATTATTTGATTTTTTAGGTTTCATCCAATTTCATAAGTTAATTATAAGAATTTCTAATAAGCAATTTTATTTTAACATGATATTTTTGTGAATGAGGTTAAAATCTACAGTAATTTATTATTTTTTATTAAATAACATTAAGTAAAATATCAAAAAATTATTAATTTTATTTATTAATTTTACTATATTTAAGAAAATAATATATTTTTAAATATCTTAAATATTCTTTTAGTATACTGTATATTCACATAATTTTTTAAACTAACTTTTTAATTAATGATTTTTTTAATGTGTCTGCTGTTTTATAGGTGTGTTTCTCTTTTATTTGAGTTTATATTTCTTAATAAAAAATATTATATTTGATAATTAATTGTCAGAAATATGAAAATATTTTGAAAAAGTTTATTTTATTAATTATTTTTAAGTGTTTTTATGTGTTTTTATCTAAATTTTTATATACGTATATTCAATTCAATAGTTTACTACTTAAGTTTTTTAACAGATACAAGTTAGTTGTTAAACTAATTAGTTTTTTATATTGATCATACAAGAAATTTTCTTTCTCTCTAGTAATTTCATTTCTAATTATTAAATTATAATTTATTTAATTATATATTTAAAAAACATTTATAGATTCATTTTAAAAATTATAAACAAAATTCATTAAATTAAAAAAAGTGTTTTTATTTGTTTTTATCTAAATTTTTATATACGTATATTCAATTTAATATTTTATTATTTAAGTTTTTTAACAGATACAACTTAGTTGTTAAACTAGTTTTATATATTGATCATACAAGAAATTTTTATACATCCTCTCTAGTAATTTAATTATTAAATTATAATTTATTTCATTATACATTAAAAAAACATTTATAGATTAATTTTAAAAATTATAAACAAAGGTCGTTGAGTGAAAATAATAATATCCATCAATATTTCGAACTAACCTTCAATTATTTTAATAGAAATCCTCCAGAATTAATTTATTATACCATTTCAACATATTCACACATTTTTAAACAATCAGAGTTGACAAATTCTAAATAATAGTAGGAGTAAATGTGAAACATCACGTACAGTATACAACAAAATTGCATAGTAACATGTTAATTTAATAAAGTAATGGGTTTTTGGTGTTACATTTGTTTGTACAGACAATTGAATTTACGTGGGATTTTCCTTAGTTCAAGCTTATTTCCGCGTATTTGAACTGTTTTCTAAACTAAAACCCATTCTATTTTTTTTTGCATCGTCCGTAGCATAAAAAATACTGTAATATTTTTGGGATTAGTGTCGAGATTAATGTTAAATTGCTAATTGATTAAATGGTGCAAGAATAAATTTGAATAACTCTGCATGGATATTAACATAAATCTAACTTTGTTGAATTGATTGACATTTACTTCTTCATAAAAATTGCACTTGCAAATTATATTTAAAGTTATACTTTAGTTAGTGTTTGTTATTTTAATCGGGTTTTTCACGAGATGCTTCGAATGTAAATAAGAAGACATCTGGTATTTATGATCAATATAATAATAGAAGCACATATTTAAAATTCCCAATAGATATTGTTGTGCTACTTATCTAGTGTAGGTATTTTACAGATGTTTGCTTATGGCAGTTAACATAATATTTGTTTAAAACTTTTACTACATTTAATGTAAATATTCATGACAACTTGAAATGCACATCGGAAATTCGTAATTGAATTAATATGCTCATTTTATAAAGGGAAATAAATTTAAATTAATTGTATATAATTAAACAACAATACAATTATATAAATGTTAATTGTATCAAAAATTTATACTTCATATATTCACATTAAAATCTTAAAACGTGACTAATTAACTCGGACGAAATAGACAATTTGATGATGTGAACCTTGAATCAGCACAGCTTACGTCTATTGTTAACCCCAAAATTAAAATTTCACAACTTGCCTTTTAAATGGCAATATTCGATTAATCGATACTCGACTTATTTCTTTTCTCCTCATAATTATTGGTTATGGTACAAATTCGATTACAACTTAAATTTGATCAACAACAAAAGTTTTCACAGAAACTATTATATCACTGATTATTGCAACATCCTCAGTTCTGTTCTGAGCTTCTTTTTTTTTCGCGGAATAATGATCATTTTAATTGCAGTTGAAACATTATCTCTCTGGCCGTTTTTTTTTAATGTTCATTACAAAACCCAAAGATCCAGTGTTAACACATTGGAATTTCATATTCATAGAAAATGCTAATTTGCGTGCACTGTTGCAATGTTATAATTTAAAGGCGAACGCTATTTTTTGGCAATTATCTATTGTAAGCGTTTCCATAGTGCTAATTAATATTCATAATCCACGTTCCGATGTCGCATGAAAGTATGAAAATTTTAATGGATTTGAAAGTTTGCTCACTAAACTCTCTTCAAATATGTTTCGAAATATGATATCGGTGGGTGTATGGATTCTTTAAATGATTAGTACCTAGTATTTAATTACGATGGTTTACAAAACTCTTGAAATGTAGAAACTATCTTTTACATTTTTTGAGTATTTAAAGTGTACTTGACATTTATTCAGCTTATTGTAACGAATTATTGCTCACCAAGTTGGAATTCACAAGCACCTCTTTCTACATAATGTAAAATCTTTAATAATATCTGTTCTTTCAGTTATATATCTCTGATCTCTTGATTTTTTGTTAGGGTGATTAGTGTTCTAATTATTGGAAATGCTTATTACTATTAATGTTAATTAAAAAACACCAAACGTTGTGATAAAAAGAACAGGAAGACAAAATATGATATAAGCTCTTAAATCTGGGTATTTTTTATTTGTATGAACTGTCTAAACTGATTAAGTGGCTAATTGAAATGCTCAATTACATGGGAAGTATAATTTCAATAGTGTCTACTCCCTGAAAAACAAATATAAGATGTTACCAAGAGGTTTAAGTGAATGAGATGTGTCAAAATAGTTTATAGAATATTTTTAATGAATAATTTCACTTAGGGGAATTCCACATAGTTGTTACCAAATTCTTGAGCCAATACAAATGTTCCAAATACTTTAAGATTGGTGTCCTATAGTTACCATATTTAATATTCATTCATTCTAAGACATATTTGTACCAAGAAATTATCAATTTCGACCTCCAGGTTCAAATAAACAATTAAATATTCATTAATTCTTCAGCCATTTAGTTTTATTCCTACATAATCTAGGAAGAAATGGAAAATAAGGTGAAAAGTTTCTCCAACACATGAATGAGATATATAGGAGATATTAAAGCTTCAGGAACGAGCAGATACAGTTGAATATACATCATACATTTTGTATTTTGTCTAGTTATAGGAATGTATGTTCTGTTGGGCACATAAATGCTTATTATTATTATTATTATTTGTGTTGAAAAAACAAAACGCGACAAGAAGAACAAAATGTCAATGTGTGGTATAATCTGCTAAATGTGGCAATTTATATAAACTGTCTAAATTGATTTAAAAAGGCTAATTGAACTACTGTGTAACCTCAATTCTATGGGAAGTATAATTTTAATAGTGTCTATTTCCTGAAAAACAAGTTTATATGAATAAGATATTTCAAAATAGTCTGCATTATATAATGAGAATTTATTTAATGAATATTTGATATTTCACTCAGGGGGATTCCAGGTAGTTGTTACTAAATTCTTGAACCAATACAACTGTACCATTTACTTCAAAAAGATCAAAGCATTGCTACAAAGATACAAAACAATTGGTATTCACTAGTTACAATGTTTTAATTAATATTCATTCCTTCTATGACATATTCATATAAAAAATTATCAATTTAGATTTTCAGGAACAAATAAGACAATTAAAGGTTCATTGTCCCTTCAGCCAATTGGTTTTATTCCTACAAAATTTAAAAGGAGATGAAGAAGAAGGTGAAAGATTTCATCGACACATGAATGAGATATAAAGAAGATATCAAAGCTTCAGGAACGAACACATGTTGTTGGATATAAATCATACATTTTGTATTTTGTGAAGTTATTGGAATGTACGTCCTGTTGGGCTCATAAATGATTATTTTCATTATTATTCATTTAGTTTTCTTCCTACAAAATCCAGAAAGAGATGAAGATGATGAATAAGATATAAAGAAGATCAAAGCTTCAGGAATGAGGACATGTAGTTGGATATACATCATACATTTTGTATTATGTGTAGTTATTGGAATGTATGTTCTGTTGGACTCATAAATACTTATTTTCATTATTATTCATTTGGTTTTCTTCCTACAAAATCTAGAAGGAGATAAAGAAGAAGGTGAAGGGTTTCACCAACACATGAATGAGATATAAAGATCAAAGCTTCAGAAATGAGGACATGTAGTTGGGCTTATAAATGCTTATTTTCATTTTAATTACTTTTGTTACTCATGAATCAGCAACACAAATATTCTTTCCATTATAACATTTTCCTTCCTTGTCCAATTTTGTTTTGCCAAATCTTGAAATGCTTATAATTGAATAAATTAATGATTAAAAAAGTAAAACTTAGGGTACTGAAATTATTAGTTGTTGAAATGGCCCAGGTGACTGACAGTTATCATAAATTGTATGAATCAAGCTTTCCACTGCAACAAGTCGGTTATTTTTATCACTACACAACAGAATTTACTCACCTTTCTAACGAATTACTATTCATCTCAATTTTCGCTTCAAATACAAAAAAAAATGTACCGGTTTTGCATAATATATATATTTTAATTTGCAATTATATGACTTAAAACAATAGCGTTAATTTTCAACATAACATTTTTTTTTCTTAACAAGTGGACATTAAGTTCGAAATTAGCGGTTGTCTAAAGAACTAACAATAAAAATTTGAATACAATAGACGAAAATGGTTTACTTATGGTGGTGCATTTCTGATACGTTTCAAACAATCAAATTTCCAACCTCGGTTGATTAATTGTCGAGATAAATTTTAATTATCGCCTTTCTACCCAGGTTTTATAATAAACGAAAAATAATATTTTGTTACTTGTACACAATTAAATTGTGGTTAATTTTTGTACAAACAAAAACGGAATATTTTATTTATTGCATAATGAATCACTGAACATGGATTATGCACGGTCCACTATTCTTGAATCAAGTTCGGTCTTACGAGGTGAACGTTTTGATAAAATTGCTTTGAATAATTTATTCTGGATGTTGGTTATGTAAAAATGCACCACGGTTTTATAATTTTATTGTTTGGTAACTTTATAATGGCTATACGTCGTTAATTACCTTAGGTTTAATGTTAAGTTAACTTGTTGACAAGTTTTATTAATGGTTCAAACATTGTATTAAAAAATACTATTATTAACCAGCAATTAATTTGTGATAATAACAATTATTGCAAGCACTTAATTTAATGTTTTTAAAGAGATACTACAATATAAAGTAATTATTTTCTTATTGATGTAAGTGTATAATGGGTTGGTATTTTGTGAGAAGTATTCAGGTCAGGCAAATCTTTTTCTGCACAAGGTTAAATTAACAGTTTTGAGTTCAAATCGAAAGTACAGTTATTTTATGAAATAAATATTCTTAAATACTATAACATTAATTAATAAAAAAGGTGGATTTGCAGGTCGGGTTGCAGTGGAGATGAAAGATTTATCTACTGTAACCAAGGAGCATCTCGAACAACGGTTTCAGTGCACAACTTAAAACCAGTAATTCAGTTACGACTTAACTTAAATACTTCAATTTTAAAGCCCTCTCCAAATTTTCAACGAGAGGGGAATTAATATATAAGGTGAAGATGATTAAGCCCACGGTTTAGAAAGGTGGACGACGAGTACTTTGCGCACTCACATTACAAAATAAATTGGGTCTATTGGTAAATCGACCGTTCAATTCGGATTGCTCATAATGCGGATCGCAAAAATAATAACGCTTATGTAGGCCACGACGATAATGCACACGAGATTTCGTCTTCTCACGGATGATGTATCTTTGTGCGCCGACTCTTGATTTGGAACGGATCGTATAATAATTGCTAACGGCTAAAACTGGATTAATACCGAGATGTTACTTTTACTTGTTCCACTATTCCAAAATGGGTATTACGCATCTTTTTAATGGACGCAGCTCCGGATTGATGTGCTGAAAAGTAAAAGTTTTATTTTCGTTTGATCTTTGCTCTGGAGCAAGTAGAAAAATATAATATTTTAGTCTAAATTTAATCGACTAATTAAAAGTTGATTCGAAAGTCTTAAATTAATTAGACAATGACGCCAATTAGACAGGCACAAGTCACTGTTAATTGTCAACAGTTTTTTTAATTAAATCCTCACACAGATACAAATAATAAATATTGGAAAGTTTTATTACGTATCATAATTGAATTAATTATTGGTGGAGGCGCCAGTATAACCGACAGTTTTTACTGCGATTTCTGATGGATGTGTTCGTTCCGGTTTCCGTTGACATTTACGTTGATACACACCTATTCGGAAAGGAATTTGATCTTAATTTGGTTTCTTTTAATCGTTTTTTTATTTTAATTAGGTGATTCATCCATTAATTTCTCTGGCAATCGAACGATTCAATCGATTTCATTTTCGATCGACTTGTTATATATCACTTTGATGTTTATTGATCCAATTAGATTTGTTAATTATTTTTATGTATATAAATAAATATTTAAAGAATACAATTTTTAAATGATATCTTCTAATTTCCTATTAAAATTGATAATAACATATATAATAACAATAATCTTTTATAATATGTATTTATACAATAACTAGACTAAATACAAAATGAGCTGCAAATTATATAAAACTAGTTTCTAAAAGAAAAAAAAATAATTATAAGCATAATTCAAATAAACTGAACCAGTAATTATTATAATAAACAACTTAAGAGAACATTTATTTAAATTTACTGCTATATTTCTATATATATGTTTCCTCCTTTTTAACCATGTTAAGAACTTCGACTTTTAAACATTTTTTTGTTGAAATCTTCTAGTACAAAATACCTTCAATAGTCCATTGTCTTATTATTTGTCTTATAAGTTTTTTTGTTTTTCAACACAAATAATGATAAAAATAAGCATTTACGTTCTCAACAGAAGATACATTCCTATAATTACACAAAATACAAAATGTATGATGTATATCCAACTACATGTCCTCATTGCTGAAGCTTTGATCTTCTTTATATCTCATTCATGTGTCGGTGAAACCCTTCACCTTCTTCTTCATCTCCTTCTAGGTTTTGTGGGAAGAAAACCAAATGAATAATAATGAAAATAAGCATTTATGAGCCCAACAGAACATACATTCCAATAACTACACAAAATACAAAATATATGATGTATACCCAAATACATGTCCTCATTCCTGAAGCTTTGATCTTCTTTATATCTTATTCACGAGTCGGTGAAACTCTTCACCTTCTCCTTCTAGATTTTTTAGGAAGAAAACCAAATGAATAATAATGGAAATAAGCATTTATGAGCCCAACAGAACATACATTCCAATAACTACACAAAAACGACATGTGCTCGTTCCTGAAACTTTGATCTTCTTCTTTATATCTTATTCATGTGTCAATGAAGAGACCTTTCACCATCTTCTTCATCACCTCTTACATTTTGTAGGAATAAAACCAATTGGCTGAAGAGACCATGAACCTTTAATTGTGTTATTTGATCCTGAAAATCGAAATTGATAATTTTTTTATATGAATATGTCCTAGAACGAATGAATATTAATTGAAACATTGTAACTAGTGTATACCAATTGTCTTGTATCTTTGTAGCAATGCTTTGATTTTTTTGAAGTAAATGATACAGTTATATTGGTACAAGAACTTAGTAACAACTACCCAGAATCTCCCTGAGTGGAATATCAAATATTCATTAAATAAATTCTCATTATATAAATTTTGAAACATCTTATTCACATAAACTTGTTTTTCAGGAAATAGACACTATTAAAATTATACTTCCCATAGAATTGAGGTTACACAGTAGTTCAATTAGCCTTTTTAAATCAATTTAGACAGTTTATATCAAATTTCCATATTCAGTAAATTATACCACATATTGACATTTTGTTCTTTTTATCACGTTTTGTTTTTTCAACATAAGTAATAATAATAATAAAGCATTTATGTGCTCAACAGAATATGTGTTGCTATAATTAGACAAAATACATAATGTATGATATACATTCAACTACACCTGCTCGTTCCTGAAGCTTTGATACCTTCTTCTACATCTCCTCCTAGATTTTCTGGGAAGAAAACCACATGGCTGAAAAAAAATGAATCATATTTAAACCTGGAAATCTAAATTGAATAATTTTTTATAAACTTAATACTTTTGTAGTAACGATTTAATCATTTTGAAGTAATTGGTACCATCGTATTGTCCCAAAAACTTAGTAACAATTACATGTAACCTTTCTATGTGAAATGCGTTCAAATATTCATTAAATATATTCTCATTATATAATGTAAACCATTTAGAAACATTTTCTTCACTTTAACTTTTGGTAACATCATAAATTTGTGTTTCAGGAAAATAAAAAATATCTTGATTTGGAATTTTACTTGTCTTCTTCCTATCATCACGTTTTGTGATATTCATAATAATAATAAAAATTAGCATTTATTTGCTCAACACTTTCTAATAACTGGACAAAATATTAAATGTAAATGAAAAATATAAATAAATTATAAACGTAATTTAAATAAATTGAAAGGTATTAATATCGTGATAAACAAATCAAAGGAATAATTATTGAAAGTAATTATTGACGTTTTAAAATACACAATATTATGCGTAAATAACAGACACCCTGTATAAAATTTGGGGATGCTTATAATGACGATGAATAATATGGGGGCTGGTTAATGTGTATGTCAAAAATAAACTTCCCATCATCAAAATTGGTGGCTCTACAGACATTTTAGACATCAGGTTTTCAAAAATTTTGTTTTTCAAAAATAAATTAGAAAAGTAGTTCAAGTCAAGTTATAATTGCTAACAAAATTTCAAATCAATACCTTTTTCCGTTCTCCATAAACTTTTAACAAATAAGTTAGATGAATCACTATATAGATAATAATAATAAATAAAATTCGATTTTTTTTAATTTTTGCAACTAGTTTATTTATTTACAATTTATCTTAACAATTTTATATTTTCAAATTTCCAAATATCAGATAAATTAATTTATTGTATAATTAATTTTAATTAACAGTAATTATCTATAATTTATGATTTAACTCGGTTTAAGTAATATTCAATCTTTATCTTATTTTTTCCATTATAAAACCTTTAAAATTTTATTATAAAATAAGTGAAACTGCTCTCAGAAAATTTTAAGAAATTAATTAAGCATAACTGAGTTTCTCAATTGAAACAAATAAATCTTCAGGATTCGCTATTATTTTTATTACTTTGTGAGACGATAATTAACGGCCAATTTCAAATTAAAAATCAAATGTCCATCAAACAAATATGACTTGATTGGTAATTAATTGAGTGAAATATTTTGTCGATAAAACTTTCTATTAATGCTCGTCTCCAATTTATTGTCGATCAAATAAGACAACACCAAAGTCACTTTTACTGAAAACTATTATTATTTATTTAGTCATACTTTATTTATTGCTTGGGAGGATTCCGAATCGCTGAAGTGTTGAAAAAATACTTCAAATCGGTGTCAGTATTTGCATAGATATAAAAACCATGCATTAATTTAAAATAATAAAAAGACTTCGATCATTAAAATCACCACGAACGAAACGGGTTCGCTTACGTAATTTGTCATGGTACCGTATCCCTAAAAGATTCGTATTTGCTCTGCAAATTTATTCAGCGAATCACCTGCATTACTAATTATGGTGGATCGCTATAATTACGTTATTACGGCTTTTAATCGAGGAAATAGCTGCTTATAATCATAAAGAATTGTTTGAACTGTGAAATAATTGTGTACAGTTACGATTTAGTTGATGTGTGGGTGATATATTAATAATTTTAAATGGGATTTCTCGTCTAAAACCGGAGTAGAAAACAATTTTGTGAACACTTTCTTTACAACTATTTGTTAAATGTTATAAATTTTAATGTATCATTGACCTCAAACTTTAAAATTCATTCAATCTTTGGATCAGATAAAAAAACTAATTTAGTTTAATCCGATGCGGAAGCCACTTTCATTGATAACTGTGCTTTAATCAATTGGATCATCGCATCTTTGATTTGTTAATTGTTGAAATTTGTTTTCGTTTCGTTCGTTTACGAAATATTAATGGTTTTTAAGGCTACTCCGAAACATCCAAAAATAATATAATATACAGGGAGATTTATGGAGAATGGAAAAAGTTATTGATTTGTTTGAGTTTTTAGCAATTATAACTTGACTTGAACTACTTTTCTAATTTATTTTGATCTAAATTTCATTTCTGATCATTCATTCATTACATAATTAATTGTAATTTTTTTCAAAAAATTTTTGATAGATGGTCTCATTAAATTGTTGTACAGCAATCAATATTGATGCCTGAACACAGACTATTATTAAAATCTATTGAATCAATAACAAGGTAATTATAGATTTCTCCTAAAAACTCAACTTCTAATTCACTAAATTAATTATCAAGACATTCGAGTTATCAAGTAAATATGACACGTAATTCTCACCCTTAACACACTATTGACAATCAATTTCACTCGAAGTGTTGATGTTTCACTGTATTACCAAAGTAATTCTATTAATTTACCATTTCGTATTTTGGCAAAGGTTAAACTCATCTAATATACATACAGGGTGACCCATTTGAAAGCTGGACACCCTTATAAAATTTGTATTTTTTGCTTGATTTTGGCAAACGTATTTTTCAATTGTAAAACATGAAAATATGTAATTATAGAAAAATTCCCACATTTTTTGGCCGAAAACCAAAATCTACAGGGTAACACCCCCTCAAATGGATATGTACCAAATTATTATTAAAAACATTGTGGACGCTCATAAATTTATTTTTTTTTAATTAAGTAGTCTATGGAATAATGATTAGTATAATATTCAAGTATTGCTGATAAATAAACTATTTTATTTTTACAGTTTATTCTATAAACTACTTAATTTAAAAATTTAAAGTTGGCAGTTATAGAGACTGCCGATAGAAGTGAAAACTTTTAGTGAGAACTTTTAGTATTAAAATTTGAAATTTCAAAATTGAATTAAATGTATCAACATCAATCTGGTTTTCACCTCTATTGACACTCCGAGCAACAATTTTATGCATGTTTATATGGTTTTTTATTATTTAAATATATTACGGGCTGTACAAGATCATGATAAAATGTAAATACAATTCAATTGAAATAACAATTAATATACAATTTATGGATAGTATTTGTATTTATTTAAATTTTCAATGTACTTGATTTTTAACATTATTTTAATTGATTGCATCATTGTCATCATTAATTTCAACAATACTTAGACTTTTTGTACTTTTAATTATTTCATTTTGTTCTAAATAAGATACAATAGGCTTATGGTAACTAAAGTAAGAAATGAAAATGTTTGTTTCAAATTTATCTAAGTATCGTGTAAAAGCGGCATCGATTGGCGTTTTATGTTTTGTAGTACTGAGTTTTCGATCAATGGACATATTTAAATAAATTTTTCACTAAATTCATTCAATTTCACTTAAGATATACACAGCACTATATGTCAATTGTATAGCTACAGATATACTTGTATAAGCATGTCGGTGACGCGAACGCACGAGATTTCACCCATCCAAAAAGTGACTAAGGCGTACAGCACACTGCGCGTACGCCAGTCATGAACATGTCAATGAAGCGAACACATAATATTTCCCTACCAAAAAGTGGCCAACGCGACTATGGTAAGAGAATTGGGCGCTGATTTTTCCTTGAAAGTACATCAGAAATAAAGATGATCCTGAAAATTTCGTACATTTCTATATAGAGATTCTTTTCAGACGGCATTCTCCTCTATGAACCCTTCACTTTCAAAACAGTAATAGACATTAGCATCAAACTCATTTCCGGCGGCAGACACATAGTTTGTTAGTCTAGTAACCGAGTAACATCTTTTTTCTTTCGTCTGAGTTTATTAGCAAAAGAAGGACGAGCATGTCGGTGACGCGAACCAATAAGATTTTCCCCTACCGAAAAGTGCCCAACGCGGTTGGGCACTTTTCGGTAGGGTTTTCACATCAAAAATTAAACACATATTTTTTCTGTAATTGGTATATACCGATTTCAGAGGGTACTAAAAATTACCCTGTAAGTTTTACTTTTAGGACAAAAACCTGACATTTTGACAATAAGTATATATTTTCATGCTTCAGAATGGTAAAAAAATCGAACAAAAAATACAAATTATATAAGAGTATCCCGCTTTTAAATGGAACACATTGAATTTTAATTTTTTAATTTTGATTTTTTAAATTTTACATATAATTGTAAATAAAATGATTATACAATATTCTATACCTAAACCCCATAGTTATTAATTTTTTCCCAAAAATTTTGACAGATTGAAAATCTAACTAAAATGTATGTAAAACCACCAATTTTTAAGCTGGAAAGTTTATTTTTAGCATACTCCATTCTATCAAATACCTTTCATTTTGTGCATATTGAAACTTCAAAAACTTTGTTATTTTCAATAGAACATGTACATTTTAGCATAATTAAATTGAATATTTAAAAATCTTTCAATTACTATAAACATTCTCTATACATAAAATGAATATTAACGGTGATTTTACCAATTACAAAATTATCAATTGCATTCTGAAAAAACTATGAACAACCACTTTAAATGACAACAAATCATTAATCGCTGTGACAAAAAATGAAGGAGAATTAGGTAAACCCACCTTGCAAACCACTAAATATTGCGTGCAAATGTAATTATAATAAATAAGAAGAAATTGAAAATTTTTATTTAATTTTATTTCAGTTCCTGAACAGGAAATATGGAAAAGAAGACGAACAATTACTTTTATTATATACTAAATATGCCAAAAATTTTCGGCGTGACCCTTTCACTAATAAAACTCAGTTGCGAAGTTGCGACACGTTCCCAAACACAAAACAGTTACTCAGATTCGTTCGTAAAAACAATTATGGTTGGAGAGTCGCTTCGTTAATTTTCTAGACGAGAAAAAAAAACGCCGCAATGAGAAACATTAAAAGAAGAAATTACGTGGCAAATTAGTAATGAAATTTATGTAACGAAATAATCAGTTGTGAAATCCTTTCAACATTTATGTGAATTAATCTTCAAACATGCTTATATTATGCCGCTCTGTAAACAATAAACAAAGGTGGGGAATTGTGGTGAATTTGAGGATATAATTAAAGAAGATCGTGCGATCCTTCAGACTCTCCATTGGATCACAGGATAAAAGTAGTTGAGGAAACGAATCGGAATTGTGAAATGATTTAACGTTAAGTGAAATTGACGAGATTATTTTTTGATTGCCATCGTAATTAAACGGCGACTTTGTATTTCGTCCAGTTTGATCGATGGACGTGACGAGAGGCGATTCCGTGGAACACAATTTAAAGGTAAAATCAAAGTTGCTGCCAATGAACCAGAATGGACGCAATCCAATTACGCAACCGCCATATTCGTTTATGGAAGAACAATCCGACGAATAGACGTGTGATCACCTGAAATTAGTGTGACCTGCATAATGTAATAAATAATTCATATAAAAAGACCATTGCGTTACCGTTTCAATGTTAGATCTGCAACCGGACTAATCCCATTATTCCGTAATTAAAAAGAACCGCTCGTCACTAGAGAGACAATCGAATTAAATTTTGTAATGATTTTCATCATTTCCATGTGAGCATTTTACTAAGCGTTTTAAGGTGCAATTATTTTCTTGATGTGTATCCGGCGTTTGCTCATTTTTCACACGCACTTGCATCGACGCAATAAAAGCCGTTCACGTTTCGAGTGTTGAATGTTACAGCACATAAACAAAACTCATACTACATATTAATCAATGGGGCATTGTTTATACATTCGTATTTGTTTTTAATATTGCCATTCTTTATTGATGCGTTCATTTGAGGTAACGCAGAATCATTTTGCAATGTATAAATTTGCTCATTTAAGTTATTGACTGGTTGGAAAATTGTTGAATCATTTGGTTATTCTTATTAATTAGCAATTTACAGTGCTGACATATATTTTCTTTAAATTATTATACCACGTGAATTAAATCAGTGTTGATTTAAAATGCTTTTACACAAAGTTTTATACTTTAATTAATTGTTACACTGAATGAATAAGGCGGGAATTTTATTGAAAAATGATTATAATAACATTTAAAATATTTAAATACATATCAAATAATGTTAGAATTAGAAAAGTAAATTAGAATAAAACTAAATCTTAATTTTAAACTGTAAAATTTTTAATAAGATTAAAATCAAATTAAAAAATAATTTCCAAAATCAAATTTTATAATATAGTTAATATAAATTTAAAGATATAATTTATAAACTGGTTGGAAAATGGTTGAATATTTGGGAGTTTCAGATTACTGTTATTAATTAGATGTTTTAAATACTGACACTACCACATAAATTAATCATTTTTGATTTGACATGCTTCTACACAAACTTCTAGATTTTAATTAATTGTTATAAAGTATTAAAAAAATGAAAATTTTATTGAAGAAATATTATAATATTATATATATATATATATATATATATATATATATAATATTATAATATATATATATATATATATATATATATATATATATATATATATATATATATATATCAGATAATATTATATAATAATTAGATAATTAAATTATAATAAAACTGAAAATCTAAATTTTAAACTGTAAAATTTTGAAATGGAAGAATAAAATTAAATTACTGAATACTCCAAAATAAAATATTATAATACAGTTAAAGCAAATTAAAAGAAATAAATTACTAACTGGTTAGAAAATGGTTGAAAATTTTAGAGTTTCAGATTAGTATTATTAATTAGCAGTTTAACATGCTGACATAAATTTTCTTTAAACTACCACATAAATTAAATCAATGTTGATTTGAAATGCTTCTATACAAAGTTCTAGATTTTGATTGATTGTTATACTGAATGAAAAAGATGAAAATTGTATTTAACAAATATAATAATAATATTTAAAATGTTTAAATATATATCAGATAATATTATAATAATTAGATTAGTAAATTAGACTTAAACTGTAAAATTTTGAGCAAGAAGAATAAAATTAAATTAATGAATAATTTGGAAAATAAAATGTTATAATATAGTTAATGTAAGATATAAATTATTAACTGATTGGAAAATGGTTAAATATTTGGTTTCAGATTACTCTTATTAATTATCAGTTTAAAATACTAACATGATTTTTTTTTTAAACTACCATATAAAAGTTAATTTGAAACACTTATATACAAAATTTTAAATTTTATTTGATTGTTGTATTGAATGATAACTTGAAAACTTTTTATTGAAGAAATATTATATATAATATTTAAAATATTTAAATATATATCAGATAATATTATAATAAAGAAAAGTAAATTAGAATAAAATTAAATTTTAATTTTAAACTGTAAATTTTTGAGGAGGAAGAATAAAAAGAAAAATTCCAAAATCAAATATTATAATATAGTTATTATAGTACTTTTAAAATACTGATATAAATTGTCTTTAAATTACCATATAAATGAAATTAGTGTTGATTTGAAATACCAAACTTTTTATATTTGGATTAACTGTTATATATAATAATATTTAAATATATATCAAATAATATTTTAGTAGTTAGAAAAGGAAATTAAAATAAACTTATCAGTTTTAATTTTAAACTGTCAAATTTTAGAAGAATAAAATAAAATTAATGAATAATTTCCAAAATAAAATATTATAAGTAGTTTAAGTAAATTTAAAAATAAAAAATTACTAATTGTTTGGAAAGTGATTGAATTTAAACTACCAAATAAATGAAATCAATTGTTGATTTGAAATACTTATACACAAATTTCTAAATATAAATTAATATTGAATGAACAAGATGAAAATTTTATTGAAGAAATATTATAATAATATTTAAAATGTTTAAATATATATCAAATAATATTATACTAATTAGAAAAGGAAATTAAAATAAACCTAACAGTCTATTAAATTTTAAACTGTCAAATTTTGAACAGAAAGAATAAAATAAAATTAATGAATAATTTACAAAATAAAATATTACAATATAGTTTATGTAAATTTAAAGATAAAGAATTACTAATTGGTTGGAAAATGGTTGAATATTTGGGAGCCTCAGATTACTTTTATTAATTAGTCGTTTAAAATATTGACATAAATTTTCATTAAACTACCATATAAATAATATCAACGTTGATTTGAAATACTTCTACACAAAGTTCTGGATTTGGTTTAACTGTTATGTTTAATGAATAAGATGAAAATTTTATTGAAGAAATATTATAATAATATTTAAAATGTTTAAATATATATCAAATAATATTATAGTAATTAGAAAAGAAAATTAAAATAAACCTAAAAATCTTAATTTTAAACTGTCAAATTTTGAACAGGAAGAATAAAATAAAATTAATGATTAATTTCCAAAATAAAATATAACAATATAATTTATGTAAATTTAAAGATAAAGAATTACTAATTGGTTGGAAAATGGTTGAATATTTGGGAACCTCAGATTACTTTTATTAATTAGCTGTTTAAAATATTCACATAAATTTTATTAAACTACCATATAAATAATATCAATGTTGATTTGAAATACTTCTACACAAAGTTCAAAGTTCTAGATTTGAATTAACTGTTATGTTGAATGAATAAGATGAAAAAATATAAAACACAGATTGTTGAACAACATTAAAAAACAAATAGTATAATAAAATATAATTTTAAAATTAGTGCAAGGTTAAATAAAATTATTGTATACGGTTATTAATTTGAAGAGAAGAATAAAGTTAACGTTAACCGATTTTTTTTTATGTTCAAATTCTGAAAACATTTTGAGATACCTCAGTTTCCGTAACTGAAGTCAATCATTTACAAGTTAAGGAATCCAGCTTATTACTAGACTTTCCAAGACACTAAACGATTCGTGTTCACAACAATTTGTGAGTATGCACTGCGTGATGTGAAAGCTGACATAATCCTTAAAAAACACTAACAATCTAAAATTTTAAAATAAACAACCGATAATTAAATAGACAAATTACGCGCATCCACCATAATTCGAAGCGTTCAAGTGTGTCGCAACGCAATCCAGCATTTAGAAAATTTCGCGGTACAATTAGAATTTGCACTGAAAATCGCAGTTGACGACGCGAATTGAATAAGTAAACGGTCGTTTGCGATTCACCCGGTGTTAGACCGATATAGCAATAGAAGTCGATTGGAATATGAAGCGGCCGAATGAGGTCAGATGTGGCGATTGCCATCTCCTTCGGTTGCGTCAAAACAAATCTCATTTAATTTATTGACATTGTAATTTATGTGTCGTGAACGTTTGATCGGAATGCAAAAATTTTGCTACTGTGCCATTTAAAGTGGGCGCCACTTGATTGAAATCTTTGTTTTCGTCGCTTATTAATTTGTGCAAATTGTAAAATATGCACAATTTAGATGGGTTTAACCTTGGCCAAAATACGAAATGGCAAATTATTAGAATTACTTTAGTAATGCAGTTGAACTTCGACAAGTCGAGTGAAATTGATTGTAAATTGTGTGTTAAGAGTGAGAATTACGAATTTGTGGAATGAACTCTAAATAAAAGCACACACCTTATTTTTCAACAATATTGGAATATTATACTAATAATTATTATTTAGACTACTTAATTAAACAAAACAAATATATGAGTACTCATAATTTTTTTAGGGGGTGTTTAATCTAGTAGTGTAGTCAGATTTTCTATAAAAAATATGTTAGTATGTAGTTTCCCATTGCGGCGTTTTTTTTTTCGTATAAAAAATTGACGAAGCAACTCTCTAACCATAATTATCTTTACAAACGAATCTGAGTAACTGTTTTGTGTTTGGGAACGTGTCACAACTTCGCTAACTAACTTTTATTGGTGAAAGGGTCACGCCGAAAATTTTTGGCAGAATTAGCATATAACAAAAGTAATTGTTTGTCTTCTTTTCTACATATTCAGTTCTGGAACTGAAATAAATTTAAATAAAAATTTTCAATTTCTTCTTATTTATTGTATTTACATGTAAATACAATAACATTTGCACTTAATAATTACTGGTTTGTCAGTAAGGTGGGTTTACCTAATTCTCCTTCCTTTTTTATCACAGAGATTAATGATTAGTTGTCATTTAAAGTGGTTGTTCATAGTTTTTTCAGAGACAATGCAATTGACTCTTAATATTCATTTTATGTATAGAGAATACAGTAATCGAAAAAGTTTTAAATATTCAATTTAATTATGCTAAAATATACATGGAAATATTCTATTGGAAATAACAAAGTTATGAAAGTTTCAAGATGCACAAAATGAAACGTATTTGATAGAATGGGGTATGCTAAAAATTTCCAACGTAAAAATTGGTGGCTTTACAAACATTTTAGCTAGATCTTCAATTTGTCAAAATTTTTGAGAAAAAAATTAATAATTCAAAAACTATTGGATTTAGGTATAGAATATGGCATAGTCGTTTTATTTACAATTACATATAGAGTTTAAACATTCAAAATTAAAAAGTTAAAATACAGTGTGTCCCATTTAAAAGCGGGACACTCTTATAAAATTCGTATTTTTCGTCCTATTTATCAAAATGTCACGTTTTTTGTCCCAAAAGTAAAACTTACAGGGTAATTTTTAGTACTCTCTGAAATGAGTATATACCAAATTACTGAAAAATTTATGCACATTAATAATTCTTCAGTATTTTAATTTTTTAATTAAGTAATTTTTAACTGTAAAAAATAGCACATACCTTAGTTTTCAACAATATTAGAATATTATACTACAAAAAAAATAAATTTATGAGTATGCATAATTTTTTTAATAATAACTTGATATACACCCATTTGAAGGGGTGTTTAATATAGTTGTGTAGTTAAATTTTGTATAAAAATTTTGCTAGAATGATTTTTTCAATTTTCACACCTAAAAAAATGTGTAATTTATATATATATATTATACATATTTTCATGTTTTACAATTAATAATAGATTTGTCGAAATAGTAAATTATAAGAATTACTTTGGTAATACAGTTCAACTTCAACAACTCGAGTGAAATTGATTATAAATTATGGGTTAAGAACGAGAATTACGTGTCATATTTATTTGATAACTCGAATATCTTGATAATTCGTTAAGAAGCTGTGTTTTTGGGAGCAATCCCCAATTCTCTTGTTGTCCATTCAATAGATTTTAATAATTGTCAGTGTTCAAGCATGTTTCATGTTAATGAAGTTTCTAATATTAATTATTTGAACCACTTTTATTCCAAAAATGAATGTTGCCAAAAATTAAATTAATATAAATAAGCACACAGTCTTCTTGAATTAATACATTCACTTGTCTGATTCGCGATTTACAACGGTGTTTTTGTTGTTAGATAATCATATTGTTACGTCGAAACGTTACACGGTAGAACATCAAATTCCGCGTTTCATCCACCTTTCATGGTGTACACTTTTATCTCCTCGTTTGTGCGATTGTTAATGAATAATTAATTGTCTTGATGACTCATAAAATATTGTAATTGTGCAATTTGCCTTCTTTAGAAATACATTGACTGAAATTAATTACCTTTTATTAATCATTACAACTGCCAATCACCTGTTCAAACAGTAGTTTAGCAATAAGTATATATATTTTTTAAAATATGTGTCTTTTTTAAATAAATTTTAATGGTAAATTTTGTCACAGGTAACATTCTTCTAGTAAATATTCTGAATCAATGAGTTTTGAGATAAGGTTACATAACTGGATATAAAATATCCTGTAATATGCTGTTAAATAATTAGGATTGTATTATCGATCTCAAATTTAATGTTATGTGATGATATAAACTATAGAAGAAAAACCTTGACATAGTAAATAAGTGTTGACACGGCATTAATTATTTGTAGGCAGTGCTTATTTTTATCACCAAATTTAAACTGTTAAAATTTGTAATATTCACATAATGGTAAAAATTGGAACAACTTGTATTTTGTACAAAAATATTCAAGAATTCAGTATCTCTCTAATATTTTTTTGTTATGGTCGTATACTATACCAAGGAAAGGAATCCCAAACCAAAAATTTCTTTCAACCGTGTTTCATAGTTTTTATAGTGTATCTGGGATCCAAACTTTCATTAGGAGGATGATGAATATATTTTTTTCACTTCAATTCAAAGTATCCTTCACAAAATTCTATATTGAAATATATTTTTTATATTGAATGCCACTACTGTATATTTATTTTAATAAGAAAAATTGAAAAAATCGAGACAAAAGTAACAGAAAAATCTTTATTAGGAGGACGATGAATATATTTTTTACCATCTAATATTGTTCTGTCACTTCAAAGTGCCCTTCGCCAAAATTTTGGATCATAATTTATACATTTTTTCAGAATATTGAAATATATTTTTTACATTAAGTAGACAAAATCTGAATTAAATCCTTTTATGAAATGTCTAACAAAATGTATTGTTGTAAATTTTATGCTATTTTAATGAGAAAAATTGAGACAAAAGTAACAGAAAAATTTTAAAATATATTATAAAATAAAATATACAAAAATCAACATTGAAAAAACATTAATTCAAGCAATGTTACATAAAGAAGAGCCTTGGCATAGTAAATATTAATACAGCATTAATTGTTAATGGTCAATGCTTAGCTTTTTAATCACCACATTAAACTTTTTAATTTTTTTTTAATGTAGAAAGAAATGTATTAATTTTAATTTAAACTTTAATACACGGTTGAATAATAAATGTTCATTTACCACTAAAATATTGCGTAAAAGAAAGTAAACGAATATGTACAATTTAGATTAGTCTTGTGAATTAAAATTTATGTGTAGTTTCACCAAATTTCATTTAATTTAATATTTGCATTCAGAAGTGTTCCTAAAAAATAATTACAATTTATATAATGTCACATTTAATTATACCCACCGGGTAATTAACTCCGGCTAAACTCGGTAATTTTGTTGACATACCTCATTTTAATTATAGTTTCTGGGTACGTAACGTTGATTATAAAATAATAAATAAACTAGTTTTATTAAATTATTACAAATTCTCAAACAACGAATATTACAACAACGTATATAGGTATTCAAATGTAAACAACACACAATTGTGTTTCCCAATTGATATCTTGGCAAACGAGCCGAATAGTTATCGTAACCGGGAAAATTTGCGTAATTCTCAAATAATTTTTCTCGGCCTTCGCGGCTACTTTATTGCAGATGGCTAATGTAATTTTTTTCGTGTTATATTTGCTCGCGGTATTGACATACATTAATCTGCGTTTTCAATAACCGTTTTTACGCAAGGCGGATCGTTAATATCAAATTGATCGGTATTCTTCTCGTGGTAATAATCTTTCTTCATCTAGGATTTTATGTCGGGACGTGGGAGTGGTTAATTATTTTCTAAAATTCATGTTCAGGTATGTAACACGTAGTTTTTTGAACATTCAGAAAGTTCGCATCATCAACATGTAATTTATTCCGGGTTAATTACTTATGGTAATTTTTTTTTCTGGATTTCATCTTCTGTGCAGCTTTATACATTTATACAAATATTGGACGATGTCTGGAAAGTTGAAAGATTTATCAATGAGGATAATAATAATAATAATAATCATTTATTTTCCCATAACTACAAATACTGGACGAAGTTATATCTGAAAGGAGTAATAACAGAAGGATTTATCAACAATGATGATAATAATAATAATAATTTATTTGCCCAACAAAACATACAGTAGTGGTCATTACTACATGTGTTATGATGTGAACTGTTAAAATAATAACTAACATTTACTTATGTTATAAAATGTTGGACATATTTTTCTGAATTGAGCTGGACATAAATATAGTAACTTTAATTTTCAACAGATAACAGCATAACCAGATCTAAATATATGACATGTCCATATTCTTCTAAGCTTCTTGATTTGTTGTGAAAAGATGTTTAAATTTATATAATTTTGAATGTTGAATTTGGATATCAGAGTGACCCCACATATTTTCTGTGGGTTTAATATCTGAAGATTGTATCGACTAATGCAAAATATTGAGGGATTCATTTAATCATTCCATCACAATTTTGGATTTGTGTTTAATAAAATGGTAAAAAATATACTCATCGTTCTCCTAAATAAAGTTTGGATCCCAGATATACTACACTTTCAGTGGGAAGACGGAAACATTGCTCTCCAGACAAGAGGAAAATAATAATTAACATGAAATATCAAGGATTAAATATTACTGATATGGTTAACAACTTATGATGCTTCAGAAAAAATGTTTATAATAATTATTAACAAATATGATACAACATACCCAATTAAAAATTAAAAAAAAAAATGTTCTAAAAAAAAGTTATAGGCAGTTATAGAGACTACTGATAGAAGTGAAAACTTAGAACTTTTAGTATTAAAATTTGAATATTCATAATGTTTGAATTATATTTATCACCAATCTGGTTTTCACATCTATTGACACTCTGAGCAACAATTTTATGCATGTTTGTATGGTTTTTTATTATGTAAATATATTACAGGCTGACAAGATCATGATAAAATATAAATACAATTCAATTGAAATAACAATTAATATACAATCATATTATTTATGGATAATATTTGTATTTATTTAAATTTCAATGTACTTTATTTTTAACATTATTTTAATTGATTGCATCATTGTCATCATTAATTTCACCAATACTTAAACTTTTTATACTTTCAGTTACTTCATTTTGTGGCTTATTGTAGCTAAAGTAAGAAATGAAAATGTTTGATTCAAATTTATCTAAGTATCGCGTAAAAGCGGCACCGGTTGTCGTTTCGTGTTTTGTAGTACTGAGTTTTCGATCATTGGACATATTTAAATAAATTTTTCACTAAATCCATTCAATTTCACTTATAAGATATACACAACACTATACGTCAACTGTATAGCTACAGATATACTGCTATAAGCATGTCGGTGACGCGAACGTACGAGATTTCAACCATCCAAAACGTGTCTAAGGCGCACAGCACACTGCGCGTACGCCAGTCATGAGCATGTCAATGATGCGAACGC
This sequence comes from Aethina tumida, assembly GCF_024364675.1. NCBI lineage: Eukaryota > Metazoa > Arthropoda > Insecta > Coleoptera > Nitidulidae > Aethina > Aethina tumida. The sequence goes on along the minus strand of NC_065437.1, from coordinate 10,682,497 downwards.
ATAATAATTCCCTACCAAAAAGTGCCCAACGCAGCTAAAGAAGTTTTCAGTTCTAAAAATACATTAAATCTATTATTATTTGTTAGGACAGGCCAATTTCCAGTTTACACACTTTTGTTGGCGATATCAAAAACAAGTATGTTTTACTTTTGCTTAATAAACATCCCTCCTTCGATTGTAATTGGAACCAAAATATGTACAACTGGTCACTTGATTTCAGATATATCAGATCCATTACTTTTCGACGAAATTGAGCGCGTTGATAACAGGTGGTAAGAGAATTGAGCGCTGATTTTTTCCTTGAAAGTACATCAGAAATAAAGACGGCATTCTCCTCTATGAACCCTCCACTTTCAAAACAGTAATAGATATTAGCGTCAAACTCACTTCCAGCTTAGTTGGAGGCCTTTAACGAAACCAATGCTTGACTAAAAATTTACCTGATTTGAAAATGCTCTCAAATGTACAGCTGTAACTCACGCTCTAGTTCCGAGATTTTATTCTTAAGGTCTAGTTTTCGAGTACATCTTGAAACGCCGGCGGACACATAGTTTGTTGATCTAGTAATCGAGGTTACCAGCCAAATCAACAACTTTTTTTTATCTTCTGAATTTATTAACAAAAGAAGGACGAGCATGTCGGTGACGCGAACCCATAAGATTTTCCCTTACCAAAAAGTGCCCAAGTAAGAAGTTACTTTATTTTTATTTAAAAATATATTATACTTGGTGTAATTAAAAAAGATATGTTTGAATCTATGAGTGAAAGAGTAACTACTACACTTAGACATATTAATATTTAAATTATTACTAGTACACTAGTCACACAGCATCATTATTAGTAAATGTAAATTCTCACAATCAGAGTCAGAATTGATAGATTGGTAAATCATTAATAAGAATGATAATTAAATTTAGCATTTTACAGAATAGTTTCATAAAAGTGATTTTCAAGCAACATCATGAATAAATCGGAAAGAGAAATTTTGTGACCCGTCAAATTTTAACAAATCGTTTATTAATCTAATCATTCCCTAAAACAACAGTAAATCAACTTTTTTTGTGTGATAATCTCATTTCCTCAATTCTCTTTCGATAAGTGAAAGTTTGATCGTCGTTTTTCATTAAAAATCCTCTCAATCATTTTTCACGCACGTCTCACGAACTTGGAATCGCCATGCTAAAAAATCGCAGGAGAAAACCACCACGACTGAGGCACTGAATTTATGTAGATGAGACCGTTAAGGTAATAACTCATGGCGACCCAATTTTTTTCGACAATTAAACCAAAAAAAGCATGTCTGGCACTTGATTCGCCGGTACAAGTTTTCGTGCAAGAAGAGAAAGTTATTGCGGCGAGACGGAGCCGAATTTACGGGTTCGCCCATATTTTCAAACGGCTGAAAAAAATACGCCACCCATGCATTGTTATTAATTTATTCCGAACAACGACGATCCGAGTTGTTTCTAGTCTGGGCGTACGTTGTCGCATTCTTTTAGCTTGATTTAAATAGAAAAAAATTGAGTGGAACGCATTGAATTTATTGTCGTCCGTACTATAAAAGGCCGAGATACAGGCTCGTTAAATAAGTACTGTTTCCGCACTCTCACTCGACTCGGCCGAATGTTTAGCGTCTTCACCGAGATGCGAATAACTTTCTTTGCTCGGGTCATCGGTACCGCATGATGTGATTTACCATTTATTGACCTGTGGCCTTTATTTCTGTGTCCGTTATTAGGACCCTTCACTTCCCACCCAATTACTTGTGAAATTATATATTCAACAGCAATTACACTCCGAACCGACCGTCGACCGAGTCCTCACCTATCGGATTTAATCGAGTGCCTCCCAAACTTTTAGCCGTTTGATAATTAATTTTATTGAACCAGAAATGTTTCTTATATAACTGAAAAAAAGGAGAGGTGCATGCGTTGAGAGATTGTAAAAATATTTTTGGTTTAATTGACGTCTCGTCTTTCTTAATTTGATCAATTAAGCAGACATCTCGCCAAATTACTACACAATATTCAAATTTGTGAAACCAAATTTCGCTTAAATTTTAAATTCACAATAATCTATTGTCTATATACTCACACTTGGGTTCCTTTCAAAGCGGCATAAACAAGTTTTTCTCTGATCCTATTGTTTAGTATACCGCATAAATAAATAAATTTAACATTGTGGACTTTCACAAGTTTGCACCTAAATTGAATGCCGGGCCGTAAATCTGACCCTCGGGGTAACTTTTCCTAAAAAGCATAAATTCACTATTAAAAAATTATTATTGGATAGAAAAATGACGTAAACCGTCTGGGTATGTCGCATAAGTTCCAAAGTTTGCACGTTTGGGAATGCGTAGTGCAAAATTGCTTCCGGCTCGGTCAAGTTGCCTACGATATAAGTGAAAGGTAGGCAGATGTGTCTTGTTTATCAATTCGACTAAACACGCGTCCCATTAATAAAACTGGTAGCGGTGAATTGTTTGAAGTGAAGGGTTCGCGATGATTCGCACGTACGGTGGTGGCTTGAGAACAGCATAAAATTTAAATTTAAACATTTTATAATTTAACAGTACTCTTATTTAGAATTTATTCTTCGTGAGATTTATATTATTTTATTAAATAAGTGACTGAATTCACTCTTCAGTGAGAAATAAGAAACATTGCACTCCAGAGAAGAGGAAAATAATATTTAACATAAAACAACAACAAATAAATGTTTCTGAGACCGCTAAAAAATGGTTACAATTCTTATTAATAATTATGAAAGAACACACTCAATTGAAAATACAATAAGAAAATGTCCTAACAATAAAACAATTTCTTTTATTAACAGACAAATTGGAAAAATCAGTAAATGATATCCTCTTTTGTCCTCCCTCTAGGTAAATAAATATTAATAAGTAATAATAAAATATGAATTTATTTTATTTAATCTTTTTTTTTATTTATTAAGGTAAAAAATGAAGAATACCAATTGGTGGAATTTAATTAGAGGTGTACATTTCCTACTAACATTAAGATAGTGTGCACATATTAAACATTCAAATAGAAAGATGTGGGATTATATAAATAAAACAACAAGGAACAATAAGATAATTTCATTTATAACAATTGTACATATACATTCCTTATTAGGAAGAAATATAACTATATAAGGAAAGCATTCAGCATAAAACAATAAACAATTTTTTTATAAAACTACAAATTCTAAGGAAAAAACGAAAGGAACAATTTTTTTTAAACAAAAATACAACAGAAATAACAGCCTTCAATCAGTAAACAAATTTATACAACAAAGCTACCGCAAATCCAAATATATTGTCTACAACATTTCAAAATCATATAAAGGTGTTTCATAAGTTAATATCTTCTTGTAGGGTTGACATAAGTTCATTGAATTTACCGTGGTTATATAATCTCCAGAAGTTTTTATATTAAATGTTTTTATTATATAATCTCTAGTTACGTTCCTTGATAAATCTAGTAATCGAGGCACTTCTTCATATCCTAATAATAAATGTTCCAGACACATAGGAACCCTATCTTTTTCAACATAAGCTTCTAATATTCTAGGAATATTACAATATCTCAACATTTGAGGTTCATTATGGATTGGCAAACCAAATTCAATGTACGTAATATATTTTTTAATAAAATCTTCCATTGTAAGTGAAGGATCATATAAGAGATGCAAAAAACTAAATGACTCTGTGATATTAATATCCATGTGAAGCCCAATTTTAAAAAGCTCACAGTAATTATAATTACTAAATATTCTATCCATTGAGGATGAACACATGTTTTTTCCATAGGAAAGAAACACACAAACAACTTCCGTTATATACCTAAGAGGAAATTCAATCCTCTGCATTTCACTAATTAAAAAATCTAAATCATTTATAAATGGCTGAACCGCATTTGTAACGTTCTCACTATCAATAATGGTGTTTATATAGTCATAAAATATGCTTATGCTCAATTGACTTTCACAAATAACTGTAAGAACACTAGAATATGGATCGTTGTGTACATATTTATTCCAAACTAATCTGAAGTTTTTTGTACTGGGTACTCGATGGCATAGTATGTCAACCACATTAAAGCACTCATTATTATTTATATGATAATTAATATTGGCACCCCTTCTGATAATCTCTTCGACAAAAGGTGTGGTGTGGGTCAAAGCGAGAGCCAGCAAAGTCATTCCTTCTGTGGTCCTTGCATTGAAATCAATGACATAATCAATGAGGGCCGTCTGGATTTCGACGTCTTCATTTATAATTGCTTTCATGAATGGTGTCAAACAATTTTCACTTTCAAGATTGGGATCTGCATTGTAATACAGCAACATACACACGACTTCAAGATTGTGAACAACGACAGCGTCATGCAGGGGAGACTCACCGCTGTAATCTAGAGCGTCGATGAACGCACCATTTTTTATTAAAAGATGCGCCAGCTCAGGCTGATTAACAGCTTTATGAAGGGGTGTAATTTCTTCGTTATTTGGAAGATTAACGTTGACGCCAGCTTGTAACAACATCTTTGCTGCTTCAGCGTGTTTGTATTTTACTGCTAGGAAAAGGGCTGTTTCCCCATAAAAGTTCCTTGAGTTTTTGAGAAGAGTCTCTTGACTTAACAGATATTCGATCATTTCCAGGCTAAAAGAATTGTTATTTACTTTCAAGGTATATGAAATGTAGTTAAAAATAGAGCAGAATTTCTTGAAAAATACACTTACAATAGGGCTGTACACTTTAATTTGAATAAATTGACTTTTTATTTAAGAAACATAATTTCTCTAAAATTTCGAGTTTTTTTAATTAATCTTAATGCAACAGATTCAATGATATAATTATTAACTTTTAATTTAAATATAATTTGATAGTTCAGAAACTTATTTATCTTTTTTCTGACAACCAATTGAAATAAAAATTATAAAAAATATTTTGACAAAATTTTAAAAAAGTTAAATTTGTGACAAAAATTTTCCATTTACTAAAAATAATATTTCCTATATGTGAAAAAATATACACTTCAATACATACTTATTCTTAAAAGCAGCAATATGAAGTGCTGTATTTCCATGATTATCATTAATATTAAGTGATTTCCCTGTTTTAACGAGTTCCTTGAGTCTTTCAATATTTCCTTCATCTACTGCGCCTAGAATTCCATTAGGAAGGCTCTGATAATATCTAAACACAGATGATAGATTAAGAGCTTCCTAAAATGTTTGAAAATTTAACGAATTGATTAATGGTTGGTGTTCAGTAATACCTCTGGTATGTCAAACAGTTCGAGGGATTCCGAATCAGATTCATTTTGTTCTGGTTGATTGTCATGGGACGAAGACTGATTAGAACTTGAAGCAACTGAATGTTGTTGAGACAATTCGTCATCGTTAGAATCTGACGAATTGTCCAAGTTTAAATTATTTTCTGCCATTTGGCAATAATCTTCTAGGCACTATTTACCTTTCTGATTTGGTTTTTAATAGATTCGTAGAAAATGACGAAATTGTTTACGCATCATAACCACAATTTTGAAAATATCGCCATGACAAAGAAGTTTTACCAACACAATAGTCACTAGTGTCAAAGTTGAGCTAATAATCTAACTTTTGCATATTTGCTCACTCAAATTAGATTTTAAGATTCACTCATATAGATACATTAAATCTTTTCAACTTATTGATGTGGTTCTATTTATTTTTTGTATTAATATAATATTATTATGATATTCCTCAAAAAATTGATCAGGGACTTTTTTATGTTGGTATTGATTTTGCTTTTGAATCGTGTTCAAATCAACGGTTGCTAGATAAACAAAACAATGAACGATTTTATTGAAAAATTAAATACGCAAATTATAATTTGTAAGAAATTTTTGGAAACATTAGATTCCAATATATTAATTAAAGAAAATGTGCTGAAATGGTTTCAAGTAAGTTGTACAAAGCTCATTTATTTATTTAATTAATTTGATGTTTTTAGGAATTGTGCTTAAATTTTACAAATATTACAACTTTGATTGTGGAATTTAAGAAATCTCTGCTGGAAACTACACATAAAGAATCAAAACAAACATTATTTCTACATTTAAAACAATGTTCAACTTTATTGTGCCTGTTAGTAAACATATTTGTGAAAGAAACTGAAATATCAGAACCCCTAACGGTAATTTGAATTAGTATCAAATAAAAACACTTAACAATAATTTATTCAATTTATTAGGAGGCAAGAAATTTTGTAACAAAACAACTGTTTTGGTGTTTGGATGGTATTTGTAACTCATTGCAAAACAAGGTCTGCGATGATCCATCCAATAATTTTATTTCATGGATGGACAAATCACTAGATAAGTTAGCTGAAATTTATGATGCTGAAGGGAGGGAGATGCAAATTGTGACCGAAGCCAAATTGCTCATTGAAGAAGTATTGTGTCATGCCATGTCGATATCCCAAATAGCTTTACCAGTTGATCAAAAGATTATCAAAGGAAGCAGCCAAGCTGTAATTTTACTAAATTAGTTTATGATATTTTCATTAAAATTTATTATTTTAGGTTTTAAATTCATTAGAGCAATTAATTAATGAAATATCAGAACCTCTAAAAAACAAGGCTATGGTTAACTTATTTGCTGATAGTTGTAATGATAAATTATGTGCATTAGAAAGCAAAGTCAACACAGCCGTTTTAAGACTAAGTTTACAGGTATTCTCTGAGTATACCCAAGCTTTACAGGAAATCCATGACTTTTGCTTCAACAGAGAAAATAGAGGACAAACTGACAAGTTGGATGTACTAGTTGCTGACTTTGATATGCATATTGACAGAATTATGCAGATTGGTCTATTTGCAGTTTCAGTAACAAGTCCTACAGAAAGTATGTATATATTGTTTAGTAAAGTGAATTTATAATAAAAAATTGTGTTCTTAAAGGAATAGTTAAGATTAGAAGTTGTTTAGCTAGTTTGGAAGGATTAGAGAGTGAATTAATACCAGCATTAACAGCAGTACTTCAAGATGATTCAGTACATAATGTTAACTTTGCACTTACATTAGAAAAGCACTGGATACAGGAATCTAAAATATTACAGGAGCTGATTTTTTTGATCATTGATCCTCTTGCTTTTTGTCAGGTATTCAGAAATTTCAACTAATTGATTTTTTTTAACTAAATTCGTTGTTCTAATGCAGGTAATTTACGAGGAAAACAAACAAATAATTGAGAAATTATCTGAAATAGTAGATAAAGGTATAAATCGAAAAGTAATTGAACCCTTCATCAAAAATTCCACAGTTCTAAAGGATTTCATGCCAATAGCAATCAAAGAATCTGAAGAATCTAATAATGTTGAACAAGGCATAAAAGATGGTAAAATCAAGAACTCTCTTACAAATTTTAAAACTGGTATGTATGTATTATTTACAACATTGTATAATTTTTATTATTTACACCAATTTAGTTTTTTATGAATTGAAAGCAGCCTGTAAAACTTTTCTAACTGACAATATAAACTCATCAAATCTTGGTAGTACAAAAATTTTAAAAAGATGCAGAGTGTTGATGACTTGCATTAAGGACATGAGGACTTACTATGTACAGCATGAAATTCCGCAGTGCACTGATACAGGTAATTTTATCTTGGTGTACATATTCAATAATTAATGTTTACATTTGTTTAGATTTACCAGAAGATACTGCCAAAGAGGTGGAAGCTCCCAAAACATTTTTTGAACATATTGTGAACAGAGGAAACCAAATTTTAAAAGATCGCAGCATACTTTACCGCAGTTCCATAAAGACTAGCGAGGATGTGAGACTAACTGCTGTTAAAAAAATAAATATTATGAAAGGCCAACGAAATAAGTCTCTTCCTTTATCTAAATTGGTTCATTTAAAAAAGTTTAGTGCTTTAGACGTTAGGAGTAAATTAGACTTAAATGAGGACAACAGCCAAATATCTGGTATTATATTTGTTATACATTTTCATTCATGTTTTATTGACAATTTTATTTTTAGATATACTTCAAGATTTATCACAAGTATCTCATTATTTACATGAAGCAACGTATTGATTTTATAAAATCTTACAAAAGAAACTGTGATTTCAATGCTGATTTTATTTGATATGTATGAAAAGGGTGGTGAAGTTGATTAATATTTAGTGTTCCATTATAAAAATGTTTCAATTCACTTGACAATTATGTTTATATATAAAATATGTTTTATATTTTAGATGTTATATATTTTTTAATCAATAAATCTGGAATTTATTTTTTATTTAAAATTTTATTAAAATAATTAACACTAGAACTTATCAGAGGCATTTTTTATATTTTTTGAATGAAAGATTTTAAAATGCCTCTGAGAACAATTTTTTGGAGGCACCAATTAGATATTATTAACAATTATTTTTTTGTTTTGACAGTTTTTCCTGAATAAACTTTTATTTTCTTCTTTGAAATGGGCCTTGAAATTGAATTTCCCCTAAAACAATATAAATTGATATAATTATTTTATCATATTTCATGAACTTACTCAGAAATTTTTAATTTTTCTTTATCACATTTTGGTTCAATTTTATCAACAACTGTTTTAGACTGACCAAATACATTCAACAATAAGTTTTCATTTTGTGGGTCATTTGAGGTTTTTTCAAATTTTACTGTCACTAAGTCTCCTGTAATAACCATAATTAATACTTTGGATTTGTTAGAAAACGTTATTACTTCTTCCAATATTGCCAAATTCCAATTTAAATTCTTCAATTTCTCTATCCTTTTTTTCTATCAAGCTTAATAAAGTTTTATTTTGATTTTCCACATATTTAATTGTGTTGATCATTGGTAAAATGATTTCTTCTGAAAACTGAACACATCAATAAACAATAACATTAATTCTTAATTAACAAACCAAGTTTGAATCTAATTTACACAACTCAAATTTATATTTGAGCCTGCTTTCAGAAATGTTGGAGTTGATGGTGAGTGAAAACACTTCTTCAGATTCATCACATTCTATATCATTTAATTCCAGTGATGAGAATAACTTAGTTATCAATGTTAAAACTGTCTCATTTGAAATTTTATATCGGGGATTGAATTCCTTAAAATTATTTATCAAGTAACATTAACATAACATATTAGTACATACATACTGCGAATTTATCAAATATTTCTTGTTTTAAGTATATTTTACCCCAAGTTTTTATAAAATTGGTCAATGTTATTTTTAATTCATTGTTTAAAATTTCTATTTTTATTAAAATTAATTTATCATGCCATGAGAATGTTTTCCACATTTTATTAATTTTATTTTCTAGTTATATAAATAATAAACGTTTTTTAACAATTTTTATACGAAATTTGATGTTTCGACAATTAAGGTTATGTTGACATAATTTTAGGAAACGTCACTATACTGTTTTTATTAATTTGTTTGGGTAGTTCAAATACTACATAACCTAATTCATCACTTTTTATGATACCGCCTTTACCAAGATTTCGCACATAGACGAGACTTTTCTTTATCCGGGATTGTCTACAGAAAAATATAAAGTTTCTCAACATGGATTTGACACACGATCTTGTTATAGTACAAGGCATACTACTAGGAATAGTAAGAAAGACTGGAGAATTTACCAAAATTAATCACAAAGGAGGTAAAAAAAATATAAAAAACTAATTTCAAATCATCTAATTGGATTTAATTTGATTTAGGAAATGAAGATAAAATTTTAACTATAGTAATGGAAATGGAAGCATGTTTGTCTTCCAAGAATTACATTAGGGATAATAAGATCAATGAGGAGTACTTAAAAAATGTTGAGGACATAGTTTTATTTTTCATTTTAAACACTAAATTCAACAATGATTTTCATTTAGAAAAATATGCTCATTTAATAAACATCATGCCACAATTATCCAAATGTGTCTTGGTACATATTGTGTATGGTTTGGATTTATGTAAAGCTTTGGCCAATGTTTTGATAAATTTGCCAGTAAAAATTACAGTTGAAATAATAGAACAAATACTAATGTGTTTAAATAAATCTGATCCTAAAGTTCAACTAACTTACTCAACAATGTTTCTAAACTCCACTGTGGATATTTTGTCTTCAAATAGTCTCACCAAAATGGTAAGTTAATTGTAAATATTTGTTCAGTTATTTATATGTAATAGTTTTAGGATGAAGATTATATAGAACAATTGAACAAATTAACATATACAATGATGGTAAATTTAACTGGTCTTCCTCCAGATAAAATCCAAAATTGGAAAAGGAGTGACATCCATGAGCACATGGGTAACAGTTTATTGAACTTATTCAATCTATTGTCAAAGTGCAACAGAAATAATGCTTTACAAGAAAAGTTTATTAAGAATATCTTGTCAACTTGTTGTTCACTTATAGGCAACATTACACTTGATGTTTTTGTTACATGGGCAGAGGTATGTATCTCTGTGTATCTTTATTTATTATCCATATTAAAATTCAAATATTCAGGTAAAATTGGAGGAACAAAGTCTACAAGAAGCAATCTCAACAAAAGCATACCTAATAATAGAAGATTTCAACAAGTACAAACCTGCTTCTCAAATGGTCAGCATGTTAGGAACAATGGCAAGAAAGCCAAAATCATTGAGTGAGCAAATATTTGAGGCTGACATTGAAACAATTATCAAAAAAATTAACAAACAAGATGCAGATCAAGAGAGATGGTATAAAGCCCTTTTGAACAGACATTTTGTCAAAAACAAGGATGCAATTGAGTGTGTGAACACTTGGGCCCATTTGTGTAAGGAGGATGATGTAATTCGTTTGTTGAATTTGACCACCCTTTCGGACGAATCGGATATTAACAAGATAGCCATCAAATGTATTGCTTTTTTGGATACCCAAAAGCTAATCTTTGTCGCCGTACGACACTTTTATCAGAATGGCTTTAAAAAAAATTTAAATGACAATGTGCACCAGCAATTGGTGATTTTGTTTAACAAGTTGGGAGGTGATGGTGACGGTGACGGATTTATGAAAGATGTCGTTTTACTGCTTATGCAAAATCCAAAGGCTGTGCTGAAGTTCATATATGAGGAATGTGTGAAGAACATTTATTATACTACCTCACTGAAGGACTTATTTGCTTCAATTAAGGAGTTGGCACAAATTGAAAACATTGGTTTAAATATATTTCATGAAATATTAAAGGAATATAAGCCATCTTCACAAAATCTCCCACAGTATATTCAACTCTTAAATACATTGTTAGAAATTAAATATTTCTCGAATATTACTGTAATTAATAAAATTATATTATCACTTATCAATGAGGAAGCACAAGGAAATATGAGTGATTTCAATGTAAATTTGCAACTGTGCAGTGTAAGTATTGCAATTTGTTTAAATTTCATTATTTTTATTTAACATTTGACTTTAGGCTCTAAAGTTAAAAGTTGAAGTTCATGAGAACTCAAAGGAATTCATTGTAACTCTGCTGAATATTATGAACAGCCAGAGGTGTACGTTTTTGGAATTTGACAATATAAAACAGGATAATGTAAAAAATGTTGTTAACATAATAAAGAACCAATGTGATGTTTCAACTGATGGATATGAAGGTATTTTATTCAGTTAATATTGTTATTTACCTAATTTATTCATTAGAAATTTATTTCATACTCAATTTTTTCTAACAATTATAACTTGACGACTATATTTTTAATTTTTTTAACAAAATTTCACTTATAGCTTTGCTGCATGTTTCATCAAGTTATGATATCACCCTATATGATTCTAATTGTAATTAATATTTCAGTTCACACCAAAAGTGAAGATATTTTTGTTAAGTTTTATGAAGATTATTTAAATTATAAATTAGGTATACAAACTATTTTAAATTACCTCTTTGAAACCTTTGATACAGATAATAATTCAGAATGTGTAACCAAACTAATACAGGTGAGAAATAAATTCTTCAATTGTTTAGTTGATGTTTAATATTGTAACTCATAGGTTTTACCCAAATGTGTGACTTCTGAGTGGCTTGAAATTGCAAAAGAAATTGACATCAAATCAGGTCCTTGCAACACAATTGAACTGTTAAGTGACGTCCTCATTCTGTTATGTCATCTAGTTAAAAGCCAAGAAGGTGGACATGAAGATCTTTTAAATCCAATTCACAGTGCCTTAAAGCACTGCATTCATAATTATGGACAGGTGCTTCAAGTATGTACAGACTAATAATAATTTATGATATTTAATACTTATTTGTACTATTTCAGCATATTATGCAAAGACAGTCTGACTTGGAAATCGACGTTTGTGTAGCCAAAAATATATGCAGAGCCTTGGAAAAATTTCCAGATAAGTTCAAATCAGAAGATGGCTTGTCACTTATCAATATCATCAATGAGTCGGCGTTAAAATCTTTGGTAAACAATGAGGACTTTGTAAAGCAAATGTTGGCCATTAAACACACTCAGATCTGCCAAACTTTATCTCAAAAAATGATTCAGAAGAAATGAAAATCATTGTTATTTTTTTGAACTTGTATTATCAACTAAATGGTAATAAACATTTCTTACAAAATTATAATATTTGGTAGAAAAATAGATCCTGTTTAAATACTAGTTACTGAATGCCAAAACGGTGCGAATGCTGAAAAATATATAAATTTAGAATTTTATTTAGAACTATTAGAATATTATCTCAGTTATTACCTTTCTCCTTTGTGCATTAAGTGGAAAGCTTCATTAATTTTATCAAATGGTAAATTATGAGAAATAAACTCGTCCAGCTTCAATTTCTTGTTCAAGTAGTCGTTTACCAATCCCGGGACACTCTCCACACTCTTCCAACCTCCAAAGGCGGTTCCTTTCCACACCCTTCCGGTGACCAGTTGGAACGGACGAGTACTGATTTCTTGTCCGGCGCCGGCTACTCCTACAATAGTGGACACACCCCAGCCTTTGTGACAGGCCTCCAAAGCCGCACGCATAGTGTGCACATTGCCCACACATTCGAACGTATAATCCAAACCTCCGTCGGTCAGTTCAACAAGCACTTCTTGAATCGGACGTTCGTAGCTCTTTGGGTTGACGAATTCGGTGAATCCAAACTTCTTGGCTGTAAATTAAGAAATAAATTAAAGTAAAATTTTAAACACTATGAATTTTATTACCGATTTCATATTTGTCGGGGTTGATGTCGACACCGATAACTTTAGAGGCTCCGGCAGCCTGGCATCCCAAGCCTACGGCCAGACCGACTGCACCCAAGCCCCAGACGGCGCACGTGCTACCCTTTTCTACTTTGGCCGTGTTCAATGCGGCTCCGTAGCCGGTTGGTACTCCGCATCCCAACAGACATACTTTATCAAGAGGCGCAGAATCGTCGATCTAGTAAACATGTTTAATATTCATAATTAATTGTTAATTCAGCAGTTAGATAATTCAAGTACAAAAATATGTACATATAATTATTACAAAAATTGTTGAGGGTTAATAAAAATTCAACCAAATTAATAAACTAATTGTCATAATATGTTATAACATTTCATAATGTTGATGTTTATATTTTTAATATCTACACATGTTGAATGAGTAGCATTAATTTATCTGATAGATAATTTTATTATATAAAATGATTATTACTTTAAGATGTGACTGACTGATAATCAGTCAAAGGTCACAAATATGAGACTTATGTTTTGTCATAAAAAATGTTGTAAACATATGTGGTATAAATTATTAACAATTAAGAAGAATGAGCATACATTCATTGATTTTAACCAAGGCAAAATATATAGAACTTACCTTAGCTATAGAAATATCGGCGACGACGGTATATTCACTGAATGTTGAAGTGCCCATGAAATGGTACAATTGTTTCCCATTGCAAGTAAATCTAGATGTACCATCGGGCATTACCCCTTGACCTTGGGTTACTCGAATTTTCTGGCACAGATTGGTCTTTGGAGACTTGCAGAACTTGCAGTCCCCACATTGTGGGACATACAAGGGGATAACTTTGTCACCTATCAAATTGCCAATAAGAAACAGTCTGACAAGTAATTAATGAAACTTACCAGGCTTGACTGATGTGACACCCTCGCCAACACTTTCAACAATACCTGCACCTTCATGGCCCAAAACCACTGGGAAAAGTCCCTCGGGGTCTTGTCCACTTAAGGTGTACGAATCCGTGTGGCACACGGCGGTGTACAAGATTTTAATTCTGACTTCGTGCGCTTTGGGCGGTGCTACTTCAATGGTTTCGATTTTTAAATCTTCCTTAGGGCCCCAAGCTACGGCAGCTTTGCAACTGATTACCTGCGTACAAATTGTTGGATTAATAACGTTAAATTATATGAATATTTGTAAAATACCTTTCCGACAGTCATGATGGAATTCTACTTAGTATTCTGCTGGATCGAGTATCAACGACTAGTGCCGGTCCCTGTATGCCGGTAATTAATAATTATTTCTCTTACGAGCTCGTAAAGTAGTAAGTAAATTTACAAGGTTAAAAAGTGTATTGCTTAATCAAAGAAATATGCTTGGAATATTATTGGTTGGGAATTTAAAATTGGAGGCAAGAACTCTTTGGTTTTAATAGGGGAGGGTATCTATAAGGAACATTTCCAAGTACTTTTAAAATTAAATATAGATTGTTATTTTAAATGTCTTTATGTTTCATAATTTTAAATATTTATTTTATATTAGTTCAGCCAACAAGTGGAAAATTACGCAATTAATTGTCGCCCTCTCATTTACGTCCCTAAGAACTTTCTATTTCCCTTACAGTTTCCTATGTTCTTTAAATTAGTTGTATCATTTGCCTATCTTGTTTTACCATCAATCAGTTGGTTCATATTTCTATACACATATTCGACTAGCGTAATACGATTAAAAATGTTATAAATTGTTTTCAGTAACCAAAATTATTACCCCTTTCTGTTAAAAAATACGTTATTTTAGAAAATGCTACCGAGACAAGTAGTTCAAATGTAGGCAAACACCTCAGACACACCTACATCATTCTGTTCTTGTCTAATACACGCTTTCGACGCATCTTCCACATCAAATTAAGAGATTTTGATCCCTTC
Source organism: Aethina tumida (assembly GCF_024364675.1). NCBI lineage: Eukaryota > Metazoa > Arthropoda > Insecta > Coleoptera > Nitidulidae > Aethina > Aethina tumida. The sequence goes on along the minus strand of NC_065437.1, from coordinate 10,667,378 downwards.
CTCTTTAGTTTGTCACCGTTGTTGGGTGTAACTGTTGGGTTGTGTCATGTAGCAATGGAAAACTATATTATTTATTTAGTTTTGTTCATTTTCATTCAAAAAACTACAGCAGGTAATTAATATAATTACATTTTACTTATACCTATATTTGAAAATCAAGTACTTTATGAAAAAGCTTAGTTTGACCACGATTTTAAATGTCCATGTTTAAATGGCATAAACAATCAACAAAAATGTAATTTTGAAGATATTTTAAAATCTCAATTCTTTTATTAATGCATTATTTGATTATACATTATAAAATACGTTTTAAAATCCACTTAGAAATGTTATGAAGAATAAACTAATAAAATTCAATCCAACATGAGTCATATGAATTTATTTATTAATTGACCATTTCAGAGTTTTATAATGAGTATGAATGCAATCAACCTTTATTGGAACGAGCTGTGCTTAAAGCTACCTCCTCTATGGCTGAAAGGGGTCCACAAAATGCAGTGTTGTATGGTAAGTGACATTGTTAATTTACATTGTATTGAAATTTATAGCAACTCATGTTTGTGGAATAATTATACATACAGATTTGTGTGTGTGTTGATTAGAAAATACATAGTGACAGTTTTTAAGAACCAAACAATTTTTTGAAATAGTTTGTGATAAAAAGGATTAACATTAACGAAACCACCACCATAAGAATATTGATTACTTATAAAAAACGCTACATTGGGACAAATTTATCATGCAAGAAAACTAAATTAATTAAAGCATAATTGGGAGGCTTGCTTCTATTACAATTTGCATAATAAATGTAAATATTGCATGCTTATTAACAACAAGCATAATTGTCAGCATCAGTTTAAAGTTAATTTAGTTTTCGTTGTTTAGGTTTCCAAAACTGAACTGTCCAATTAAAAACCGAAGTTAAAAATGCCTTCAAAAAGTATACGTTGGGCCTTCAACATATCCAAATGGAACCCGTCACATTGCGACATGTTATTGGCGACCTCGTACGTACAAACGGAAGAAAAGGCCCGTTTGGGCAGATTTGTTTTCAAAAAAGACTTCAAATCATCCCTAGTCGGTCGACTAATGATGAGAAAGTTCGTCAGCAATTTGTCGAACAAACCGTACAACTCGATACAGTTTCTCCGCGACGAAAAGGGTAAACCCTACCTAGCAGACTCCGATAATTACCCTCAATTGAACTTTAATGTGTCCCATCAGGGTGATTACGTGGTATTAGCCGGTGAAAGTTCCGATAACAAATTGGGGATAGACGTTATGAAACTTGAATATACGGGTGGTAAATCTTTGAGTGAGTTCTTCAGACTGATGACCAGGCATTTTTCGTCGACGGAGTGGCGTACTATTCGGGATGCCGGCAACGAGAGGGCTCAAATTGCCATGTTCTGTCGCCACTGGTGCTTGAAAGAGAGCTACGTTAAGGCCATAGGGGTCGGGATCACCGTCAATTTGCAGGACATTAGTTTCAAGATCAATACCAAATTGCTGAGCAAATGTCACGTTGTAAAGGACACTGAACTGTTTATAAAGGGCGACAAGCTGTCCAATTGGACGTTCCAGGAGATGCTACTGGATGATGAACATTGTACAGCTGTTGCTATCAATAGTGGTGATGTTGAAGACTGTGTCTTTAGGGAACTGACATTTACCGAATTGGTGGCAGATGCAATACCGTTACTTGAAAAGGACGACGTGTATTGCAATAATTTTTTTAAGAAGTTGGATAAAAAATAGGCTATAAATAGATTGAGAAATGGGTCAATTTAGTTAAATTACAAGTTTTCTTGCGTGTTGCATGAGCTCTTACATAGTATGAAATGGGGTTAATTAAATAAGACTATAAGCATAAAATTACCACAAATATTTAATTTTTTAAGGGTTTTCATAAATTGTTAATTTTAGTACATATAGGTTTATTAAATGGTTAATAAAGTGTTACATAACTGATGTATTTGATTATTCCACAAACGAGTTACTAACAATTTGTTTTATCAATAGTGATTCCGTAAATGTTTAGTAGTATCAGGAAGTAGATTGGCACAATGTGTATCCCCTGCATGCAATGTGTCACTTATGTTATTGATTGCATGATATCATCAGAGGGTTAATATTTAGTTTTATACGTTTTCGATTTTAATTTTTCCAAATTTTTGTTCCTTATAGTTTTTACGATGTTGCTTAGTTTTTGCTGTAATCTGATATTATCCGTATTTTGGATCTATTAACTAAATGAGGAGAAAAATTATATAACATGTCATGGTACACCTATAAAGTGAAAAAGGTTACATTATTAAAAAACACTTTGGTAAACAGGGTAATTCCCCTAAATGATTTACTAAAAATTTATAGAGAACGGAATAAGGCGTTGATTTGAAATTTTTATAACATGATTTAACTAGAAATGTCTTTAGGGTCACCAATTTTGGAACAAAGGTTATCTCATAATAAGCGATTATTATTACTCCAAAATTTTATATAGGGTGTTCGATTTTTACCTTTAATTTTTAGCATTTTAAAATATGAATAACTTTGTTATTTTCTGTGGAACACCATGTAAATTTTAATGTAATTAAATTCATAATTAAAAAAGATTTCGATTGGTATAAATATTCCTTATATATAAAATAATATTCATTTTAAAGAGACTTATTATTATTTATCTATTTTTATATTTTATGTTAAATAATCAATATACGAAGGAAAGATTTCAGTTAAACTTCATTTTATGTATAGGGAGAGCCTATCGCAAGATTTTTTAATTTTAAATTTAATCATATTAAACTATATATCGTGTTTCATTAAAAATAAAAAAAAATCATTTATAATTTAAGATACACACACAAAGTTATAAATAAACGAACACCTTGTATAACATTTGGGAATACTAATAATGGCCTCCTATAGAATGATTCTTGGTTAAAGTGTATACAAAAATAAAGTTTCCAGTAACAAATAGGTGGTTTTACAGACATTTTAGTTAGATCTTCTACTTACCAAATTTTTTGGAAAAAAATTAATAATTCAAAAACCATTGGGTTTAGGACCTGGTATAGCCAATTTATGTGTCATTACATGTAGAATGTAAAAAACAAAAAATATTCAGGGTGTATCATTGAAAATAATATATTTGATGTTACTTCCGGTGAAACAGGAAAAGAATTTGTTCAAAAGGAATTAGAAAAGTAGTTATTTCATCTCAATATCTTTTTCTGTTATCTATGAATTGTTAATGAATAAGTTAGTGAATCACCCAGTGTAATTACCATTACATGTTTAGACAAGTTTTAATCGTGATAATTTCATGAACAAAAAAGGTGGTAACGCCTGGAGCGCCCACGAAAGTGACTTTGACCAGCAACTGATCATTGACTTGGGCCAAGTGATGAACGTGACGAGAATCTGGACGCAAGGAAGACATCACAGTAATGAGTATGTTATGGAGTACGGCATAAGCTATGGCACTAATGGGCTGGACTACGCCGACTACAAAGAGTCAGGCGGTAACACCATGGTGAGAACGACACTTTAAAGGGATCAGGATGTGATAAAATATTGACCACAAAATTGTTTGCTATTCAAGTGGTTGATAATATTTCATCATTTCATCCATATTGTATAAAAGTTCTCATTGTTTTTGTTTTGTTTTCTTTTGTTTTTTTTTTTTTGTTTTTTTTTTTTTTTGTTCCCGTTCCCCGCTTTAGTTATTCACTTGTATTTGTGAGTATACAGTGTGTAAAACCAACCAACCAGTTAGTTGCATGTTTGCTTGCCTATATGTACGTCTGAAAACTGTTGCTTGCTTGCTGTAACTGTAATTAATGCTTGACTAACACTCGATCTGCGCCGCATCACTTTAACGTTAAGATGTGTTCGTAAAGTTAACGTTCATTTCACCCTCACTACACTAACTACATACATTTTCTTACTCGCCAACTTAGGTGGATCAGCTTGGACTCCGGAAGAAAGTACATATTTTCATTTTTTAACAATCAGTCTTGGTGGAAGGTTTGAAATTCGTTCGATCGCAACGCAAGGTCGAAGTGGTACCAGAGAATTTGTCACGGAATATGTGGTTCAATTCTCTGACGACGGTGAAGGATGGAGGAGCTTCACGGACTCTCAGGGAGAGACAGAGGTGCATAGATTTATTGGGGCTTACTGCACAATATAGTTTTTGTCGTCAAATAAGGAGACAAAACCTGTGTTGTGCCCCTATTCACGTTCTTATCACAAGGTTGATAACAGTTTCGTTTAAAATATTTTACTAAAATAACACTGTAAACAACTTTAACCTTTTTCTCTTGATCAATTACCTTTTCTCAGAATGAAAACGACTCTACTTCTTTCATTCATTTTAAGTTTATCTTTACAAGGTTGGTTTAACATTAAAATTAATTGAAAAACATCCACCTGAAGAAAACAAGTGAAACTGAAACAATAAGAGCAGTTTTTCTAAATTAATGGAAACCACTTTAATTCAACACATTGCAAAATTCTAGATGTTCAGAGGTAATTCAGACGGTGACTCCGTGTACAAAAATGAATTCGAAGTGCCGATAATTGCTCAATGGATTCGAATTAATCCAACCAGATGGAGAGACCGCATATCTATGAGAGTAGAGTTGTTCGGCTGTGAGTACGGTAAGGCTTTAGCAACTGGCTTTAAAACAACTCGCCTAAAATTACTTGGTTTTCATATTACAGAGGCTGACGACATGTACTTCAATGGTACAAGTTTACTTAGGTTAGATTTATTGAGAGATCCGGTGTCAGCATCTAGAGAGAGTATAAGGTTTAGATTCAAGACTACGGCTCCCAATGGAGTTATGTTGTACAGTAGGGGAACACAAGGCGATTACATAGCGCTCCAGCTGAGAGAAAATCGCATGCTTTTAAACATTGACTTGGGTTCTGGAATTGTTACCAGCTTGAGTGTTGGTAGCTTGTTGGACGACAATATTTGGCACGACGTTGTGATCTCTCGCAACAGAAGAGACATTCTGTTTTCTGTGGATAGGGTGGTTGTACAGGATAAAATTAAAGGAGAATTCAATAGGCTCAATTTGAACAGAGATGTATGTCACTATTAATTACTATAAAGGGTGATTTACCTAACTTAATGATTTGAAGTTTATTGAGAATGAAAAAAGGTACACCTCTTTTCGTCTTCCATAAACTTCTAATGAATAAGTTAGGTGAATCACCTAGAATCTTGTATTTTATAATATTACTTTCAGTTTTACGTTGGTGGTGTTCCTAACATGCAAGAAGGTCTCGTTGTGGTGCAAAATTACACGGGATGTATCGAAAATTTGTACCTTAACTCAACCAATTTAATAAAAGACGTGAAACAAGCCTTCGAGTACGGCGAATCTTACAAGTACGAGAAAATAAACACAATGTGGACTTGCCCTGTAAGTCAATGGAATTAATGGCAATTAGAGGAAGATATTATTGTTAAATATTTCAGGAACCTCCAATTATTCCAGTCACCTTTTTGACCAGAAGATCACATGCCAGATTAAATGGATATGAAGGCATGAGCTCAATGAACGCTTCATTCGCATTCAGAACTTACGAAGACAACGGTTTATTGATGTACCACGCCTTTGCATCATCAGGTTATGTTGCTGTAAGTATACAAAAATATTAATAAATCCTTTTATTATACGTTTCATTTTAGATTTACTTGGAAGAAGGCAAAATCAAAGTGGAATTGATAACCGGTAACAATCCGAAAGTAGTATTCGACAATTACGACGAGGCCTTCAATGACGGCAGATGGCATTCTGTAGTGTTAACGATCCAGAAGAACAGTCTTGTCTTATCAGTGGATTACCGTCCAATGAAAACCGTCAGGCTGCTCAAAATACAAACAGGCGCCAAATATTTCATCGGTGGTGGCGTGACGGTTGCCCTAGGGTATTCGGGCACCTTTATCCCCGGATTTATCGGTTGCATGAGGACCATCGGCATCGACGGCAACTTCAAGTTGCCCACTGATTGGACGCGCGATGAATACTGTTGCCCGGACGAGGTCGTCTTCGACTCCTGTCGCATGTCCGACCGCTGCAACCCCAATCCTTGTCAGCACGGCGGAGCCTGCAAACAAAATTCCGTCGAGTTCATGTGCGATTGTAAAGGCACCGGTTACGGCGGTGCCGTATGTCACACCTCCATCAACTCGTTGTCGTGCGAGGCGTACAAGAACGTTCAGTCGACCGGACAGCGTGCCGACATCAAAATCGACGTGGACGGCAGTGGACCGCTGGCACCGTTCCCGGTGACCTGCGAGTTTTACGCCGACGGACGTGTGGCCACGGTCCTGCATCACAGTAACCAAGAGACCACTTCCGTCGATGGTTTCCAGGAGCCCGGCAGCTTCCAACAGGACATCCACTACGAAGCGGACGACGATCAGATAGCTGCACTCATCAATCGGTCCACCACTTGCAAACAACACATTCAGTACGCCTGCAAGAACGCCCGACTCTTGAACTCGCCATCTGAGGAGGGCAACTTCCATCCGTTCTCCTGGTGGGTGTCCAGGCACAACCAGAAAATGGATTATTGGGGTGGAGCTTTGCCGGGATCCAGGAAATGCGAGTGTGGTATATCGGGCACCTGTATCGATCCCACCAAGTGGTGTAACTGCGATGCTGCCTCTGACATTTGGCAAGTCGATTCTGGTGACATTTTAGAGAAGGAGAATTTGCCTGTTAAACAACTGAGATTCGGCGACACTGGCAGCGCCTTGGATGAACGAGAAGGCAGATACACCTTAGGTCCCCTGTTGTGTGAGGGTGATGACCTGTTTAACAACGTCGTGACTTTCCGTATCTCAGACGCAACTATCAACTTGCCAACATTCGACATGGGTCACAGTGGTGACATTTACTTTGAATTCAGAACGGCTGTGGAGAACGCCGTACTATTCCACTCCAAAGGTCCTGAGGATTACATCAAATTGAGCATCGTGAGCGGCAACCAACTACAGTTCCAATATCAGGCAGGATCTGGCCCCATGGCCGTCATCAGAGAAACATCATACAAACTAGCCGACGACCAGTGGCATTCCGTATTGGTGGAAAGGAACCGCAAAGAAGCAATGATTGTGGTCGATGGAGCCTTAAAAGCTGAAGTACGGGAACCCCCAGGCCCAGTACGTGCACTGCATCTGACCTCCGAATTAGTAATTGGAGCCTCAATCGACTACAGGGACGGTTTCACCGGTTGCATCCGTGCCCTGTTGATCAACGGTCAGCACGTCGACCTAAGACGTTACTCCCGAATGGGTCTCTATGGAATAACCGAAGGTTGCGTCGGTAAGTGCGGCAGCAACCCGTGCTTGAACAACGGCACCTGTCATGAAAGGTACGACGGCTACTGGTGCGACTGCAGGTGGACCGCTTTCAAGGGTCCCATCTGTGCCGACGAAATTGGCGTCAACCTCCGACAGAGTTCTTTGGTTAAATACGAGTTCGACGGTTCCTGGAGGTCGACCATCTCCGAACACATTCGTGTCGGCTTCACCACCACCAATCCCAAAGGATTTTTGTTGGGATTCTCGTCGAACATCTCCGGCGAGTTCCTCACAATTATGGTCTCGAACTCTGGACATTTAAGGGTGGTATTCGATTTCGGTTTTGAAAGACAGGAAGTTATTTATCCGGAGAAGCATTTTGGTTTGGGACAGTTCCATGACTTAAGGCTGTCAAGGAAGAATGCGGGTGCGACTTTGGTGATGCAAGTCGACAATTATGAACCGAAGGAATTTAATTTCAACATTAAGGCGTCCGCAGATGCGCAATTTAATAACATTCAATATATGTACATCGGCAAAAACGAGTCTATGACGGAAGGATTTATAGGGTGTATTTCGAGGGTGGAATTCGATGATATTTATCCGCTTAAACTGCTGTTCCAACAGGAAGGGCCCGGAAATGTTAAATCTCTTGGAAGTAAGTGACAAAATAAGTTTTAAATTGAGCATTTGTTCATTCATATTTTTAGCACCATTGACTGAGGATTACTGTGGCGTTGAACCTATTACTCATCCACCCAACATTGTGGAAACAAGACCACCTCCCATTGTTGACGAAGATAAATTAAGAAAAGCTTACAACCAAACTGATTCAGCTATTTTAGGAAGTGGGTAATCTAAATTCATTTCTGAGGAACTGATTTAAATTAATTGTTTTTCAGGTATTCTTGCAATAATTTTCTTGGCGCTGGTCATATTAGCGGTAGTTATCGGTAGATATTTACACAGACACAAAGGAGAATACTTGACACAAGAAGACGCTGGTGCCGATTCAGCAATAGACCCAGACGAAGCCGTTGTTCACGGGACAACGGGTCATCACGTCCAGAAGAAGAAGGAATGGTTCATTTAGTGAACTGATGACTGCAATGCTACACGTTGTGTGACTCCAAGATATGACAAACAATTGAAGACTTTAGAGCAGAAGAATAAACTTCTGTTTTAAACTCCTCAAATATCCATAGTAATGTAAGCTAAATTGAAGCAATTATAAATGCGCATTAATCTCAGGGAATGTATAAATTCTCTATAGCATAACGATTTAAAATTTCTCTTGCCAAAGGCTTTCGTCATATTTTGGATAATCACTACGTTTATTAGATAAACTGGGCCTAAGAGTACAATTAATGTTATTCTGTTTTGAATATTTAAAGCAGACGTTTATTATATTCTAACACATTTGATTAGTGCTCGGAATTTGGAGTATTAAAATATCATTCTCTTTAATATTGACAGTATTATAAGTCGACAATTAAATTATGCAAATATTGAAATATTCAGATTATGTTTTTTAAATTTTTAATTACATATTGGAATTAAATTCCGAGCCCTACTTCTGATATTACATATTTAAACTAGTGTTTCATTCACGTTTTATCACAACTAGATACTGCTGGACAAAAATTGGTGGTATCTATGATTACTTACAATGTTGAATAGATTTTTTATCAATTCCATATTTATAACTATAGCATTTTGATATTTTGCATATTTAGAAATACACTCTAGATGTTATTTTATCATATACATAATTATGAAATTATAGACTTATATTTTAGATCTTGTGTTCAGTGTATATTTTGTGGTACATTCTTATTTTTATATTAATATTATTAGTATTATTTTTTCCGTCCATTTTGAGTTTTTTTATTTATATTTTATTGTTGTTTGGTTGTACATATATAGTTTTAATGCAACGATCTTCCAAATTACGAGATTTATTTAGATAAGTGCCTTCACGTGGCTCTTAATTTTTTTTATTCTTTAATGATTACTGACACCAGTAGCCTGTAGAAAATGTATTTTTTACAAAATAAACGTTAAGGTTCTTTTACGAAGTTATTTATTTTTAGAAATAAATCACGTGTTAATAATTATTGTTTATTAAAACAATATTACATTTTAAAATGTATATGAAAATAAATTCAATTCTTAAAAATAATTGAAATCATAAAAATAAAAACAGGAATTAGTCAAATCACAATTCTGAAATACTTGGATATTCACTAATTTAAGCTTGAACTGCTGTACGCACTGCTGTCTGTGTCATTGGCAGATAAATTATTTACCTTCACTGTAAGTTCATCAAGCATCTCATCCCCTTCTAAAATTAAATTAAACATAGATTTATTAGATTATGGTCAAGAAACTATCTGTAATTTCATTACCTGAATCATAATATTCAGATTGAGGCTCTCTGGGCGAAAATTTGCAACCCTTCGCCAAATAACCCTTCAGCTTATCTTTGGCGGCAAGGATAAGTCCAAGGAAGGGCGGCGATGGATTCAGAGGCCTTGACAAATATTCTGGATGATATTGGACACCCACGTAATAGGGATGTTTTTCCAGTTCGAAAATTTCTAAACGTTCTCCGTCTGTGCTAGAACCTACGAATTTAAGTCCGCTCTTCTCCAACTGTTCTAAATACTTTTGATTTACTTCATATCTGTGCCTATGTCTTTCATATATTGTATCTTTGTTACCATACAGTTGTTCTGTAATTAAATTAAAGTTGTATACTTCAGTTAATATGAAGTTAGTACCATTCACTTACTGATTTTGCTGCCTTCTATGCAGTTTCTGAAAATTGTAGGTCTCTTGCCAAGCCTCATGGTTCCTCCCTTTTCTGAAGTGTTGTACTCAGGCATGTCTATTATGACTGGATTTTCTATATCCTCTACGACTTCTGAGGAATTAGCATCCTTTAATTTGAGAACGTTTCGTGCGAACTCGATCACAGCAGTCTGGAAGCCCAAACAAATACCCAGGAATGGTTTGTTGTTGGTTCTGCACCACTTGCACGCCACCATTTTACCTTCGACGCCTCTCTTGCCGAAACCTCCCGGCACAACTACAGCGCTGCAACGACATAATTGTTAAAACACCAAGTTAACACAAAATAAAAATAAAACTTACTCGCACAAACACAGAGAATGCCAGGCATTGTGATATGAAACTGGATCGTCGTTCAACATGGTCTCCTCCAAGTTGGAAGCTTCAATAAATTTGATTTGTACCTTGAATCCAGCCTTAATGCCAGCATGATGTAAAGCCTTGGTGACTGACGTGTAAGAATCTTCCAATCTCGTGTATTTGCCGACGATTGCCACAATAACTTCACCCTTCAAGTGCTTCATTCGTTCACTCAGATCTATCCACGCTTTCATGTACCGTTTCCCCGTTTTTGTGACGTCCAAACCTAGTTTGAGACGCTCGTTCAAGTAGGACGACATACCGTGATTTTCCATGAATACCGGGACTTCGTATACAGACGACAAGTCTGGTATACTGATGATTTGCTCAGGGGCTACATGGCAAAAGTTGGAAATCTTGTCTTTCACACTGTCTCCAATTGGACGTTCGGACCTACATACTATTATATCGGGGGACAGACCCAGTCCTCTGAGCTCCCTGACTGATGATTGTGTTGGTTTGGTTTTATGCTCACCAGTAGTTTTTGGCTGTTAAAATAACAAGATAGATATAAATAATGTATTTATAAAACAGTGTCCCATAACTACTGATGGGCGACTTGAAGGTGTTTTAGTAGATTGTTGTAGGAAAATCTATTTTGTTCTTGATTGTACCATTCAATCATATCCAAGGCCACAACATGTTAATTGAGCTATTAGACCCCCGAAATTTAATCAGTCAATACTCAGGTCAGGTTAGGAAGCAATAATTGGCTTCATGGTTAATTTAAAAGCTACGAATTATTTGATTGTTGAATTCATTCATAACTATGACTAATTTTTGATAAGAACTACCAAGGCTTAAATTATTGAAGTGAATAATAAATTATATGAAACAGAACTGATATACTTAATTTATTAAGAAATTATTTTTTTTTTAATATTCATTTTTATAAAAAATATAAATAAAATGTTTATACAAAAACCTAAGTCAAATAACTCACCTGTGGTACAAGTGACACATGTGCCACACAGAAATTCTCTCTCTTCACCCTGAATTGAAATTGCCTGAATGCCTCAACAAATGCCATGCTTTCAATGTCACCAACAATGCCTCCCAATTCAATAATACAAACTTCAGGCACCTTCCCAGTCTCTGAGACTGGTTTGTGTGCCACCTTCTCCACCCATTCTTGTATGGCATCTGTGACATGTGGTACAACTGTAAAAATATTAACAATTAATGTGAGTTTATGTAGTTTTAAAATGGTACATACCTTGTACTGTTTTGCCAAGATAATCCCCCTGTCGCTCCCTATCAATGACTTGTTTGTATATTTTACCAGTTGTGATGTTGTTCTGTCTGTGAAGGGTGATGTTCAGGAATCGTTCGTAATTGCCCAAGTCCAAATCCACTTCGCCCCCGTCGTCCAACACGTAAACCTCGCCTAAAGTAATTTGAGGTTAGGCGCCACAATGCGTAAAAACATTTTATAAAAATAAACTAAAGCGCAATAACAACTGCACGTGTTTAACCGTACGTAAAGGACGATAATAAAAAAGTAATATGCGACGTTGTTTGGGTGATATTTACCGTGCTCGTAGGGAGAAAACGTGCCAGCATCCAAATTGATGTACGGATCAATTTTAATGGAAGTTACTTCGATGCCGCAACTTTTTAATATAGCTCCGAAAGCACTGGATATAACTCCTTTACCGACGCCGCTGATAACGCCGCCAGTCACCAAAATATACTTCATGTTCGACATTGTTGGACAAAACGCGGAAATAAATGTCTACCTCTTACTCGATTCGCATCTCAAAAAACATGTGGTGCTGTGGCGCGGTTGACGATCAGGTATGCGCAGTGGGCTTTGAACCAATCACGTGACAGGTTACAGCGGCAAAAATGATTCGCGTGGTTTAATTTTGTTTTGGGGATTTTTGATCGTTGTATAAAAACTGAGGGTGCTTGACTGTGCCACCAAAAATCTAATTAGGCTTTTGCAAAAGGGTAATTGTAATTATTGACAGCCACCTCAGATGAATTTCCAAAGTAACTTTAGTTGCTGAGTAAATTATAAATAAAAAAAAATAAAATTGGCAGTTATAGAGACTGCCGATAGAAGTAAAAGTTTAGAACTTTTAGTATTAAATTTTGAAATTTCATAATGCTTGAATTAAATTAACATAATCAATCTGGTTTTCACATCTATTGACACTCTGAGCAACAATTATATGGATGTTTATGTGGTTTTTTATTATTGAAATATATTACGGGCTGTACAAGATCATGAGAAAATATAAATACAATTTAATTGAAATAACAATTAATACACAGTCATATTATTTAAATTGTTTGCATCATTGTCATCATTAATTTCAACAATACTTAGACTTTTTGTACTTAAATTATTTCATTTTGTTCTACAAATGATACAATAGGCTTATGGTAACTAAAGTAAGAAATGAAAATGTTTGATTCAAATTTATTTAAATATCGCGCAAAAGCGGCATCGATTGCCAATTTATGTTGTGTAAGTACTGAGACTTCGATCATTGGACATATTTAAATAAATTTTTCACTAAATCCATTCAATTTCACTTATAAAATATACACAACACTATACGTCAACTGTATAGCTACAGATATACTGGTATAAGCATGTCGGTGACGCGAACGCTCGGGATTTCACCCATCCAAAAGTGTTTAAGGCGCACATCACACTGCGCATGCGCCAGTCATAAGCATGTCAATGACACGAAAGCATAATAATTCCCTACCAAAAAGTGCACAACGCGAAGTTTTACACTTCTAAAAATATATTAAATATACTATTATTTGTTAGGAAAGGTTAACAGTTCACACACTTTTGTTGACGGTATAAAAAACAAGTATGTTTTACTTTTGCTTAATAAACATCTTTCCTTCGATTGTAATTGGAACCAAAATTTGTACAACCCGTCACTTGATTTCAATAGTGTCTTGAACGATTATTTAGGAAATTTACCTTCTACACTTACCCCCCACGATATTTGAAATAACACACTCAATTGAAAATACAATAAAAAAATGTAATAAAAAACAAGAAATTTTATTGACAGAAAAATTGGTAAAATCAATAAACTACATTCTTTCTTGTTCTCTAGTTAAATCTATTAATTGAATCATTCAATAAATTAACAAAAGTTTCAAAGGATATATTTCAGTCGAAAAAACATTGGTATCATATTCGAACAAAACTAAAAGTTTGCACGTAAATGTATTAAATATCTTTCAGAACTTTGGCGAAGGATACATTAAAGTGATGAATCCATGTTCAATAAAAAAAGATCAGATGTTAAAAAATACATTCATCGTTCTCCTAATAATAGTTTGGATCCTAGATTTACCACAAAAATTTTGAAACGCGATGAAAAATTTTTGGTTTGGAGTTCCTTCCTTGGAATGGTATAGGACCACTCAGTGTGATGTTAAACGACATGTATACCGAACAGAGGGGGTGCTATTGTTCACGGAAGTAGGAACTTTATTAGAAGCAACATCACAGCACAATATTATCTTCAGGAAATAGTAGAGCTGAATGAATGAATAGTGGTATATATAATATTGTGTAATTATTTTAAATAATATGTAGAATATTTTGATAACATTTAATTGGAGGTGTGCGATTCCTAATTAACGTTAAGAGGGAAATGTGTGGTATTTCTCTGGCCACCACTGTATATATTTTCAAACAAACAATTTCCTGTCTTAACCTTATTTCTTACCAATTATAAGTTGATAGGAAAGATCATTTTATCAACTCAAAATCAGTTCTGGATACTATCGAGATAAAATAAAAGTTTTAGGGTCTCTAGATTTGCACATTTATTATCGAAATCATCGATGTCCTTTTTTCTCTTTTAAACATATTTAGGAAATATAGCAATAATATATGTTATTTCTAATAAAGGTTTTATATCATATTTTTTTATTTTCTCTAAATTTTTATAGCTAATTTTCCTCAAATATATGGATGTTAACAATTCATATTGTCGTATGTTAAAATAACTAATTTTCAAATTTATTTCAAACAAATATCTTAAAAAATTTAGTCAGTATTCAGGAACTATAGAATATTCTAAAACTCTTCTTATGCAGAGATGTTTTATTAAACTTTAATTAACACATATTGATCATTAACCGAATATGCTCCTTATCAACTCCCGAATAAATTTAGAAATGAGATAAAAGTAAACATCTAGAGCATTAAACCGAGTGGTCACCTTCAAATCATCGTTGTTCAATCGAAACCGTTGATCAGATTTATAGGTTAGGCTTAGTTCGTTCCGAGGACATTCCTATAATGGCTCACCACCCAAAATGTAGAATCGGCCCTTCAATACTGAACGCCGACCTGTCCCAACTGTACGAAGAGTCACAAAAATTATTGGACAATGGAGCCGATTATTTACATTTGGACGTCATGGACGGAAATTTTGTGCCTAACCTAACATTCGGCCATCCCGTTGTTAAATGTTTAAGAAATAAAATTAAAAATGCATACTTCGAAACCCACATGATGGTGGCGGAGCCACAAAAGGTAAGCAATTATGTGTAAGAAAATGGGAGTATATCCAACAAGTTTGCATTTAAAGTGGATAGAACCTATGGCAGATGCAAATGTGGACCTTTATACCTTTCACGTCGAGCCCGTACTCGACGAAATAATCCCTTTGTGTCGGAAAGTTAAAGAGGCCGGAATGCAAGTAGGTCTTGCACTCAAACCGGGCACTGGGATTGAAGTGGTGAGACAGTACATCTCTCATGCTGATGTGATACTTATAATGACTGTGGAACCAGGATTTGGTGGACAACAGTTCATGGTAGATATGATGCCCAAAGTACAATGGCTGAGACACAACTATCCCACCTTGAACATTGAAGTGGACGGTGGTGTTGGTCTAAATACAATTAATGCATGTGCAGAGGTATATCAAAATTATTTAATAAACTATCAGTTGGTTGTTTTATTTCACGTTTTTTTAGGCGGGTGCTAACATGATAGTATCAGGAACAGCCATAATACAATCATCAGACCAAAGATCTGTAATTGCCAGTTTGAGGGAAAC
This sequence comes from Aethina tumida, assembly GCF_024364675.1. NCBI lineage: Eukaryota > Metazoa > Arthropoda > Insecta > Coleoptera > Nitidulidae > Aethina > Aethina tumida. The sequence goes on along the minus strand of NC_065437.1, from coordinate 10,651,784 downwards.
AGTTGAAAGTTCAATACACAAATGCAATGTTTAAGCCTATCACCTACAATGTGATCCTAAGTAGGTAATTTGAAGACATTCCTTAACTGATGGTTGTTATAATTTTTTTTAATGTTGACTTTTTTACAACTTTTTTATTGTTGATTCTTTTATAAACTAGTTTTGGATGTGGTTTACAATTTAAATTCTATTTTTATCAAGTTTCCTATTCGCAATAAAAGTAATATAGAGAAATAAGACTAATTATTGGAATATTAGGACATGGAAATGTGTATATTATACGAATTTAAAATCTATAAATCATTATGCATTATATTATTTAATAAACTTGTATCAATGTTTGTCTGTGTATTATTATACCATAAATGTTGAGTATGGTTTATTTCTTGTACACAAATAACTTAAATTAATGTAGGTAATTGAATATCTTATTTAAAAAAATAAATACCCCTAATATAAACCATGAGTTAGTATTCACCAGTGGCGCCGCAGGCGTTAGAATTGACATAATCCGTATTTAATACAATACCTGTGAAACGAAGTCCGAACAATGAAAGTTTTATATGTTCAGATGAACTCGAGCATCTAAAAAAGAAACAAGAAAATTTGCGAATAAAGGGGTCGTTGACAAATACGCATGCGCCATCTCTGTATTACGTCACTAATTCACGAATCGGCAAACGATTTTGATGAGAATAAGATGGCGTCTAGTGCTTCTATTTTTGGCATAATATTGAAATAGTTCGCCGAAAATGTTCCATACTTCCCATTTACATAGCTAACGAATACTGAAACACCAAACAGCAGCCATGGATGCGGTTAAAGCCTTCAATGCAGAGGTAAATAACAAATATTCCTCGTTTTCCCAATTCACACAAGCTTCTTTCCGTTTGCGCCCCGAAAACTGGAAATAAGCTAAAAGTATAGTCGTATACCTTTTCAAAATGAATTGTTATAATCTTTTATTGACGCATTGTTGTTATTTTCAGCTCTCTGCCCTGTATGAGGTGAGACCTCCAATATCCAAAGCCAAAATGACTGCCATCACGAGAGGTGCTATCAAAGCCATAAAGTTCTATAAACATGTAGTGCAAAGTGTGGAGAAGTTCATTTTAAAGTGCAAATCTGAATACAAAGTGCCTGGACTCTATGTAATAGACAGTATAGTGCGCCAATCGAGACACCAGTTTGGTGACAAGGATGTGTTTGCACCCAGATTTGCCAAGAATATGCAACAGACATTTGTTAATCTTTTCAAATGCCCCGCTGAGGACAAAGTAAGACATTTATCCTTAATCCACGCCCAATTTATTGAGCCTCAATCTTAGTTATAGACTTGTAACTTATAGTTGAGTTTTTAAAAACCATTTAAATATTGGTTGGATAATACATGAGTATTTATTGAAGCCGGAAAGTGATTAGAATCATAACTTAAAACACCATTAAATGAATCACCTTATTAGTATAGAAAAATTTCAGTATCTTATGTGTTATGTATAATCTTACTTATTCGTAAACTGTTTTTTAAATGTAAATATTTTGATCATGTGAACAAGCAATTTATCAGAACTTCATTGATTTAATAAATAACTATTTTTTCACTTCCTTCTTGTTTAAAACTATAAAACAGTAAACTAAAAAATGTTGATGAAATGTTTTGTGAATTTATTATATTATTAAAATTACATATATTGAAGTTAATAAAAATAGGTATAAAAATAACAAATAATCAGTTAACTGTTTGAAGTTTTAATATAATAATATGTATAAAAATAAATAATGCTTATGTTCAGTATCTTATTATTAATTATTACATTAAAAATAATGAATTGTTTAATTGAAATACATTGTTGCAGTTATCACTGACTATTTTTATAGTTTATAATTTTTTTACTTGTCAATAATATTAACAATTAAATAATTGGTAGTTATGCAACAGTTATTATTTTTAAAATAAAATACATAATATAGATAAATTTTAATGTAGTTAAAGAATTATTCCCTCCTAATTTTTATTTCATATATTAACATTATTAAATAACATTAAGTTTGTATTTTTTTTAGATAAGCACTGCATCAAAAAAGCTTTCTATTGTCTAAAATAATATATATTAATGTACTGATAAATTGATGCATAAAAATAGCAAATTACTTATTCATAAATTGTTTTACAAAATCAGTGTATTTTAAAAACAATAAATGATAGATTGATCTGTAATTTAATCACATTGTTATTATTTTTCAGAGTAAAATAATCAGGGTTCTGAACCTTTGGCAAAAGAATCAGGTGTTCGCTCCAGAAGTAATACAGCCCCTGTTCGATCTGACGGACCCCAACAACCCGATCCACAAAGAATTAGGCACGCCGATGCAGTCGAACGGAATTAATCAAAACGCCGCAAAAGGTTGGTAACAGCTTTGGATTTCATTCAAAGAATTAATATGTGACATGCCAGTTACAAAACGTTTTGGTCTTTTTTTCTGGGAGCATACTTTAACGAAACTATTATGAATGGACTTTTTTTCCTAATAATTTTCGATGGTCCTATGATGTGGTTTAATTTTCACCTGGTTGTATTGTTAGTTTAGCAGGTAAGTCGACGCATCTTGGGACAGGTGAAAGTAATTAAATAATATCATAGTTGTTTAATTGAAACGAAATTTCTAATACATCGTTAATATTCATTAGTTAAATAAAAGTATATTGAGGGACAGTGTTTTGTTGCCGATTATAAATCATAAAATTCACTTTAGGGTATGGGGAAAGAAGTCCATTTGTCTGGAAATTGTTGGCATGTCGCGATGCGCTGGTATTTGTCTAAATAAGTTGTTCATATTAGGTTCCCCCGCACTGCAAAAGACACCGACCAAAGGAAGTCAACCGCAAGGGAATGAGGTCGCACACGGAGCTTCGAATTTGGTACACACATTGTCGTTCCGAAAAACACATACGCCCCGAAGAATTTTACTTTCGATCCGTTGCTTAGTTGTGGGACAAACCATATGATTTGCTTAATCATTGTTGGAGAAAGATTATGGATTAGGCTGGAATATATGCGTCTATTCCGTTTAAATGAGGAAAAGCGACCCCTAATTGCTCTGAGTTTGGATGGCAAAATTCAAGTCAGACGATTAGACATAAAAAAGCATAAATAGTGAGGATATTACACAATTTTATGTGAGAAAGAACTATAAGCATGGCATGATGCCACAAAACTACGACTGTGACTACGAAAAAAAAATTAAAACAATATCTGTTACAAATGAAACATAAATATTCCTCTTATCACACTATACTTTATTATTATTCATGTATAAACAGTTGTTACATTAGTATTTCTAATTAGTCATACTACTACAAAATAGAAAAGTTTATTTTGATTACATAGAAACGATTTAATTAAATGAAAATATCATATCTTTAAACTTCCTTTAATGTAAATCAATTTACTGTTAATCATATTTGAATAGTTAGAATCAGTCATCTATTCATGATAGTTGATATTATGTAATTTAATAAGCTATATTCCTGTTTATTATTGTTTATATTCCCAGAAGTTTAGTGTTTGTTATTGAGAATGTTAAAGGAATTATGCAAAATCATTATCAAAGCAATATCTCAAAAAAATAATAAAAGTAAGAATAAATATTGAAATTTCAAGTCAGGAATTATTGTTCAAATATAATTCTACATTTAATAATTCACTAATTTGTTTTGAATAAAGTTATCCTCATTTCATTAAGAATATCAAAATTTTTGGCAAGAATTGCAATTCTCAGTTTTTTAAATTAATTTCTTGTTGAATTTGTGAATATTTGTATTAGAATAATAGGTGTCGTAAGAGAAATTAACGCAGTAAAGGTCACAAAGAATGAACTGACGTAGCCTGAACAAAAACAAGTAAAAAAGTATGGTTTTCCCACACTATTGAATAACCTTTAAGACAAATACCAGTAGCATGTTGATAATTATAATTTAGTTTTAAGAGCCTTATTGAAACATGTATAATATAAACTCTATTTCTAACAACAGCCAGTTACACGTTTAATTAACACGTAAACTTTTGATTTCAGAATTTGACGGACCCAGTGATTCTGGCCCAGCTTCAGCGCCTGTTGCAGAGGGGCGCAGACAATTCGGGTAAAGCGGACGGTCAAGTGCACTTCGACAAGAAACTGCTCGATTATGATTACGGCGACGATGACGAAGAGGTCAATCCGTCGCCGCGTCCTCCCGCCGATTCCGTCTCGAGGTACCGACGACCAGCATCCTCTTTCGAATTTGTTCAAGCCTGAGTAATTTTTTTTTGCAGTCTTCTTGCGAATCCTGAGGTGATCAGACATCTGCAGACGATACAACAGGGCATGCAGTCGAGTCACCCCGACATGGACATGGACAAGATGAGGAAGCTGCAGGAAATGAAGCAGCAGGAAGACGAGTTTGAGAAACACCTCGCACAAACCGTGCCGGTGAGTAAATACTAATGAATATAAGGATGTTGTTTGCTTGCTTTATTTTTATGTTGATTTGCCGTAAAAAATGGTTTCAATTGACATTAATGACCATAAAATAAATTGTTAATCAATATCGTATGAATATTTAAAAGGAAAATCGTCCTTTATCAGTAATCCTAGCAGTTATAAAAGTAGATGTTGTAGTGCAATATGGCCATTCCAATTATATATAAACTTGTTTCTGCTGATTATCAGCCAACAAAGTTAAGTTTTATTTACTTGCTTAATTGTTTTATTGTACGTATCAGTTTTTATGCGCTTAATTGTTATAATTTAATGGCCTGCGTTTCACTTTCTACTTAAAGATGTATGCGCTGTGACTAATGTCGACTTTAACTTTGCTTCCTAATTACTAATTTAATTAACGGAGGTTAAATTGAAAACTAAATTAAATGCAAATCGTCACAGCGCAATCATTGTTTCGTTCGCGGGAATGTAAATTGAAAATTTTAAATGAAACAGAACTTGCCGTTCGCCGCGGAGTGCGATTTCAAACCGGGCGGCAACGCATCGGTGATGGGCGGCTATTATCTGCCGCCCGGCCAAGACCTGACCCTGCCGCCACCCGGCTACAAGACCGCCGAGTACGACATGTCGCAACCCAACAACGTGGACTATAGCGGCGGCAATAACACTAGTGGAGACGTCGAAGTAAGCACAAACAAAAAAAAATGTTAAGATGTATTCGTTGTAGTAGACAGAAAGCTTTTAATCAGTTAACCTCGAATTTTTCGCATGCAGTGTTTATTTTTTTATTAACAAATTTTCGTTTCATTTTACAAGATGTAAATTTTAATATAGTATTTTGAAGTTAATAATATAGTTTAGTTTTTATATGAACTATCACTGATATGAAAAAGAAAAGAAATGTTTAAGTGTCTCGAATAACGTTGAAATTTACAACAGTGATCATGTCAAATAGATTTTCTTACAAATTTTGGCAAATTTCAGGCCTAAATAATATATTTTTACAAGAGCCCATTAAATAGTCAGGCAAAGAAAGCGTATTTTGATGTGTTTTCAGTAACACTTAATGCTAGAAAATTCATATTATTGAAGAGAAGGCGAATAAATAACGAATAACTTGAAAACCACATAAAATTGTACAAAAATCTTCTTGAAAATATTCGTACTTAATTTGCCAAAGTCTGTAAACTGATGGTATTAATACTGGCTATAAACCGTTTATGATTGTTCGAAATTCAATAATATTTCCTTTAGGTGATCACCCTGGATCATGATGATTCACGTAGCGTCTCGCCCGACGACCGATACAGAGATCGTAGACGACGAAGCAGATCTCGGGACAAATCGCGGGACCGAGGCAGAGACCGCGACAGGGACCGAAGACGACGGTCCCGCGATCGGTCCAGGTCCAGAGGCAGAAGACACAGGTCCCGTTCCAGAGATCGGAATCGGACCAAAGAAAAGGAAAAAGAGAAAGAGACCGAGAAAGACAAAGAGAGGAAGAAGCGTGGTCTGCCTGCGATCAGAAAGGAGAATTTGAGCGGTAAATAATGTTAATGTTCATAGTGTGGATGTTTGCTGAACTAATTTGTTTGCAGTGTGCAGTACCACGCTTTGGGTTGGACATCTTTCGAAACTGGTTCATCAGGACGATCTGTCGAATACGTTTGGCGAGTTCGGCGACGTGGTCAACATAGATCTGATATCGCCTAGGGGGTGTGCATTTATTGTTATGCACAGGAGACAGGACGCGGCCAGGTGTTTGAACAAACTGAAAAACCACGTGCTTCACGGGAAAGCAATAACGGTAAGTCACACATCTTGCTAACAATTTAAAAGGTGGACCTAACTTTGAATCTGTTTAGTTGGCTTGGGCCCCCGGTAAAGGTGTCAAAGGCAAGGACCTAAAGGATTACTGGGAGGGCGATCTGGGCGTGTCGTACATTCCGTGGAGCAAACTCAAGCCGGACATCGATTTGGAGATGCTCGAGGAGGGCGGCATGATCGATGAGGATACGATGCCCGAATGGATGAAGAACAAAATGGCAGCAATGTCTGCCACTCGCAATCCGAACGCCGCCTACATGGCACTGACGGACGTGACAGGGGCCAATCCCGCACCGACCGTCGACACTAGCCAACCGCCGCCCATACCGGGTGCCGGCCTCCTTCAACCGTCGCTCACGTTGTCGCTCATGAATCCGTTCCAATTCAACAACAGACTGTTGGGACCGGTGGGCATGAACGTGACCGGTATGATGCCGCCCAACATACCGATCGGTGTGCCACCACCCAACATGCCCACGGCGGCCATGATGCCCAACCAACTTCTCGGCTTGGGTTCGCCGTTCCAGGGGCCGCCAGGCATAATGCAGCAGATGATGGACGGCAAAGCCAGTTCGCAGTCATCGGACTCGAAAGGGTCGTTGTTGAACATGACACAGCCTTTTGGCATGGTACCTCAACCTCCAGTCGGCTTGCCGGCACCTCACGATGATAATATGGACATTGAGATGGAGGATGCGGAAAAGCCGGAAGTTAAGCCATTGTCGTTGAGTGAGCAGTTGCAGGCGTCGATGAATCAGTTTAACAGGGATGGCGACAAAAGAGACAATGGCCGAGACGAAAGGGGGAGGAGGCGGTCAAGGAGTAGAGATCGCGACAGAGATCACAATCGGTAATAAAATGACTAGTTATTTATTATCATACTAACATACATAGTATACTTTAAAATAGGAAATATGCAAAAATATATATAATTCAATTTACAGAGACAGAGAGAGACGTGGTAGCAGAGAAAGAGATCGGGAACGGCGTGACTCTAGGGATACGAGTCGCGGAGGGCGGGGCGATGGCCGTCGTGAACGCAGGGACGATCGCCGTGACCGGCCGAACCGCTGGGGTGATCGGGACAACGGCCGCCGCGACAATCCCGGCAGGGAGAACGACATCGAAGGTCGCAGAGATCGAGAGAAAACGCTCAACGATCGTCTACAGGAAATGGCAGGAATGCCCGACAGGTAATTGAATCTATTGTGCACGTTGACTATTTGAATTATAACATTTTTCCTCGTTTAGGTCGAATGACCGTCCGGGAAGGGAACGTAAAGTGTCGGAGTCCGGTTCCGTGAAGAAGTTTGGCCAGGAATTGGCGCCGCCGCCTGACCCGGCCCTCTTTATGCACGGTGCCGGAGGCCCGCCCGGCGATTTCGGTCCGCCTTCCGGCGCCGACTTTGGGCCGGCCGGACCCGATTACGGGATGCGTGGACCGCCGATGCGTGGTCCACCGATCGACGATTACCCGCCTGATTTCAATTCGCGCATGAACGGTCCGATGATGGGTCCGCCAGATATGATGATGGACGGGCCGCCGGATATGATGGACGGACCGCCGCACTTGATGGACGGGCCGCCTCACTTGATGGACGGACCGCCTCACTTAATGGACGGGCCGCCCCATTTGATGGATGGACCGCCTCACTTAATGGACGGGCCGCCCCATTTATTGGATGGGCCCCCACACTTAATGGATGGGCCGCACATGGGACTACCTCATAGGTATGTGACTGCTTCTATTCATTGAAAGGTTTTTTAATTATGCTGAAACGTATATTAAAAATATCAAGCCCTCTGTACAAAATGTAGGACTACAGAATCTTTAGATCCTTGCCTAACGTGTATATCAAAAATTTACTTTCCTGTATTAAAATTGGTGGTTTTACAGACATTTTAGTTAGACCATTACCCTGTCAAAATGTTTGGAAAAAAATTAATATCTCAAAAACTATTATGCTTATGTATAAGACCATGTCATGTCATTTGCAATTGAATTTAAAAATAATATACAGTGTGTTTCATTAAAAATAATAAATTAATGTTACTTGAGATGAAAAAAATGAGATTTTCTTCAAAATAAATTAGAGAAGTAGTTCAAATCAAGTTATCATTGCTATAGAAATTTCATATTAATACAGTTTTCCGTTCTTCAATTAGAAAATTTGAGTATGGCCTGTTCTATTGTCAATTTTGATTTTACATACAATATGCATTTTTATACCACTTTTATAAGGAGTGTTCTGTAAAGTATTCTAGTGAGAATTGTCTTAAATATTTAATTATCTTCTACACCTCTCCTTGTTGGCTGTCATAGGAATAGATAAATAATAATGATATCTTATGTCAAAATTATATATTAATCATGCCCTTAATATTTTGCATCTTGACAAATTTCTTATCTATTAAGAGACATTTGAAACATATTTTATATGTGTACAACCTACAACTTTTTTGGAATAATTTAGACAATACAATTTAAATAATTCTTTATTTCAAATTATTAAATAACACATCGTTATTAACTTACAGAAATTACATAAGTTTATTAATTGAATTGAATTTTCATTAGTTAACAAAAAAATTTAGAAACTGAAAAATACCAAAACAATCCATGTATTCTTTAAGGATGCATCATGACGACGGCTTCCGAAGAGGCGGCAGACGCGGCGACTACCGCGACGAATTCGAATCGAGGATGCGCGGCCCCCCCGACTTCTACCCACGCGATGACTACGGTCCTCGCGGTCCGCCCCATATGCGCGGGGGCCCGCCGGACTTCGGACCTCGCGGTCCTCCGATGATGCGCGGCGACTTTGGGCCCAGGGGTCCGCCTCGGTTCGGGCCACGGGGACCACACATGCGAGCCAGAGGTCAGTATTTCGTTGCGTGTTTGAAAAGTCCGTCGTTAACACAGTTGTTAATTGTTTTTAGCACCCCGATTTGACAGTTTTGGTCCGCGATTCGACGGTCCGCCGGACTTCTACCGGGGTCCCGGCGGTCCTAGGGGACCACCGCCGCCCGGTATGTACGACGAACCGCCACATCTTATGAGACATCGGGGCGGCCCGCCGTTCGACGATCGCCGACGAAGCGGCCGATCCGATTTCCACGAGTCCGACGGTCCGCCGGTCGAGAGACCGGAACGGCGTAGCCGGTGGGGTAATGATACGCCAACGGCCGACGAGGTGCCGGTAAAACAGGATGCCGAAGAAGAACAAAAGGACGAGGGCAAAGGTGGTAACTGTACGCCGTTGGTGGATGAATGTCCGGTGCCGGGAGAGGAGCCCGTATCTGTGCCTGTAGTGGAGGAACCACCGGAAGAATGTGCACCACCAGCGGAACCGGAGGCAGCGCCCCAAGAGGAACCTGTTGAAGAGAAAGCTGAGTAACATAGATTAAGTGGGAAGTCGTATGTTCTAAGCAATTGGTTTTCACGACAAGCATGCATATTTCAGAATATAAACTGGTTGTGTTAATTGATTGTCTAGTATGTATAATGTTAAAATCATTTTCTCTAAAATATCATTAAGTGAGGCAGTTTGAAGACGAGATAAAACGCAATGAAATCAATTTTAGTGCGAATTGTAATTTAGGCAATGAAAGTTTTTTGTACATAATTATTTTAAACAGAGTTCTATTAATTGAAACATTGAGAGCTGTAAGTGGAACAAACTATTGAGGCATTCAGTAGCTGTGATGTGAGTGTAGTGAACACAGGTGACCCCCACTCAGGGTTTGTCTTGTTTTTATATCAATAAGGTGCAAATAAAACGTTTTTATTTATTTATAAAAATATTTTAGTCTTTTTTATCAGAGTTAAATTTGTTAAGTAAGGATTATTATGGGATATTCAGCAAAAGGTAGGTCTCTTGTGTTCACCACAGCTGAGGAGGAGCTCTTGGTGCCTACCTTCAAATGGAAGGATAGGTACAAGGTATGGTTCAAGTTCTCTATTTTTACCGCAAAATCGCAAAATTTATAGTAATACAAAAATCTATTTTTTATACAGGATATGTCACATGTTCAATTTGACCTTTAAATTGATCAATTACATTTAATTGATTATTAATTATTTAATTAATATTTAACATTTTTGTATATATTACACAATTAGTAGATCAAAGATTATCATCTAATGTAATAATCAAAATTCACGTATGTATGTCATATTCATATTACAAATTATTATATTTTGTAGGCAATCACCTATTGCATTATAACAATGACTATCCTGCTTCAAATATCATTTTCATGTGCATACCTTTTTTTATTTTGTATTGCTTTAAATTCCATTACCTTGATTATTAAAAATCAACATTCATCGATATTGAAGATTTAATAAATTTTATTTAAATATTTATATAATGGACACAATTCTTCAGTGTCGATGTTTTTGTAAATATGATATGCTTTATAATATTCTTATACTACTATAAAGTATATTATATTATATTGTTTTGACATTGCTAAAAGCTCTTAGATTATATGTAAATAATATCTAATATCTTGAATTTTATGTTTTAAACGCATATAGTTCTAATGAATAACGTGTACATAAAAATGTGTACGTGATTTTAAACGAGTTATTATGTAAGTGCATCAATTATATACCTGATTTATAGGTAATACCTAATTATATACTTGAAAGGGATTACATGTTTTATTGGTTTTTATGTATGTAGTTAGTATTGAAAATATAGTTGTACTAAATCGAAGTTTTTATTTTTTAATAATTAAGTTCGTGTAGATAGATATAAACAATTTCGAATGTCAAAAATTGTAACATCATATTCAATCTGAACTAATATTTTTACTTTTAAACATGAATAAATATGTGTAAATAGTCTCAGTACTTACAATAAATGAATAATTAAGTCGATACATTTAACATAGGTCACACCACTTTATGAAACGATAAAAGCCTTCCGTATATTTGAGTTTGTTGAAAACAAAAACTAAAGTTATTTATTTTGTTCTTTTGTTTCAAAACATTGTATTAACAAATTTGTTGTTTATTTGTAAATCTGACGTTTAGAAGAAGAAGACTAACCTAAAAATGTGGCAATGTTTTTAAAATTGTTAAATATATATTTGACTATATTACTAGGATTAGTGGCGGTAATCGGCGACTATTTGGTGGCCCACAGTAATCTACATTTATTTCAAGCAATTTTCGACAATGCCACTCACGCAGTAATCGGCGGATTGACGTGGTTCTTTTACAGACATAATTATAAAAATTACCTCGCTATTGATACAATAAAAGAAATAGCACTATGCACTCTACTATCCTCTTGCATTGACTTGGATCATTTTATAGCTGCACATTCAATACACTTAAAGGTTCGCAAAAGTATGGTATTGTGTATGAACATATAAAAAGCGTTTTGTTGTAGGATGCAACCAACTTGCAAAGCAGGCCATTCCTGCATTGTACGACGTATCCATTGGCATTCGTCTTGTTTGTGTTAACGAGCAGTGTTTACTGTAAAAGTGGTTTGCTAAAAACTGCTGGTTTGTTGCTGCTCGCAGCCTTTGCAAGTCATCACACAAGGGATGCCACAAGGAGGGGCTTCTGGCTTCATCCATTTGGCTCTACACCTCCTATACCATACTATGTCTATGTTGGAATAACATGTTTTATCCCTTATGTTATCTGTGGATTACATTATGTTATTAAAGTTGAGAGAATGGAATATTTTAATAAAACAACTGTGATATGAATTTTAAATAATTATTAAATAAGTATTGTAATCAAATTTCTGTGTGTTTCATTAATTTATACAAATTTTATAAATCATGATTGATATTAAATTACAAAGTACTGTTAATACAACTCTAAGGTAACTGATAAAAATGTTTTCCCACAAAAAGGTAAACAAATTTAATTTAAAAACTCATTTCGATAGAATGACGAATCCTCAGATTAATTAAAATGGTTAGATATGCACATTTTATATCTAGATTAGTAAGGTTCACAGATAAGATAAGTTTATTACTGTTTTATGAGAGTCCTTTTTTTTAAACGAGACAGTTCTATAGCTTTAGTGCAATAGTTTACAATATCTAAAATGGTGAGTATATAATTAATAATATAAGTATTTTACCCTACAATAATATATCAACAAATTGTTCTAAATCTGTGGCTAATTAATTGAAATGAATTAATGTAGTGAATGATTAAATATATAATTCTTAAAGGATATCTTATCAAATTAATAAAACTTGATTTTTATGAAGCTTTATTAACTTGAAACCATTTTTGAGAACTGATTTGTTTTATTTTTGGGTTTATTAATTTTTAATTTATTAAAATAAGTTATAGTCATATCATTGTTCATATTAATACGACTACAGTGTAGAATTAGTTGGGTATTTGAAACAAATATCTCAAAAGAAACTTTTAAGTTTGGATTATTGAAACACACTAACATAATAATTAGAATAACTGTGAAATCAGTTTATAAACAAATTTGTCTACGTATTTATGTAACAATTGTACAACGAATATAAAGTATACTAGCTTTTAGCGAAAAAACTCGAGAGAAAAAATAAATATATTAAAAATAATTCATAATCCAACACCATTATCACACTTTAAAACGATAACTTCAAACATTTATCAGTAAGTATTATACATATAAATTCAATTAGATTAAAATCAATAACATCAAATTAATAATATAATTATATAGATAATGATCATACTAACTTATTTATTAGTTTAAATTTTATTCAAAAATGTAATAATAACGCTTATTTTCCTATGTGAGCTGATAGTAGTATGCCAAGGGGTTTTTATCTGACATTACATTTTTGATAAAAGCTCTTAATATTAGTTTAATTGTTCTAACAATCGAAATATTTTTGAATATTCATTCTCAAAAATGCAAAAATATAAACGACAAAGTTATTGATGTTTTAAGATCCATAAATAAACCAACTTTCGATGAAACCAGACATTAAATTATCTTTAAATTAAATTAGATAAATAGTTCATATCAAGTTGTAATTGCTATAAAAATTTCAAAGCAATACCCTTTTCCGTTCTCCATAAACTTATATTAAATAAGTTAGGTGAATCACTCTGTATATAAATGTAGTTACATACATTTTCTTCATTTTAGACCGAAATAGATGAATTGAAGACCACTGTATGGGTCATAACTGGTATTCTCAGCGGTGTTTGTGGCCTTCTCTTGTGTGGTCTAATCGGTGCGTTTGCGTGGATATCAAACATTGCCAAGAAGTTACAAGATGAATCTGATAAACCAAACAACATGATAGAGTATGCTTTTTCCCAAATAACCTTGGCGAGTGTCTAATTCTTTAAATTGCAGTAAACCAATTAGTTTCAACCGAGGTTTCGAAGATCAATTCCAAGGACTCCCCAGAGTGCCTCCGTCGGATCCGCGACAAGATTTTGACGATATAAACCGATCCAGGGGATATCCCCAACAACAAATGCCGAGGCACGAGTACAATGTTCCACCGGTACGAAACAATCCTCCGCCAGCTCCTCCACCGCCAATGCCTATGGGCATGAACAACAGGAACTTCCCCGACGTTTCCAACAACTTCCCCGGCCAACCTGGAGTGAGAAGGTATATTTAAAAATACTATTGTAAACTTCCCCATGACACAATGATCAATTATTTTGTATTAAGTGGATTAATAGTTGTTTACTTTTTTTAAATATTCTAGATAATAATTATCTAAAATTAATTTTCCTTATTTAATTGTAATCACAAAAAATTGCGAAACTTGTTTTTCAATTATAGAAGCAATAATATATATTTTTTTTGTTTAATAATTTATTAATAAAATTTGTTTATTTTAGGACCAACCCAATGAGATATAACGATCGTGCCGGATATTAATTGAAGTTCATCTTTTCATTGTAAAACCTTGAATGTAATAAATTACTTTTAGTTCATACTAAGAATAATATTCAATTCCTTCCCCAAGAAAGTTGAGTAACAATAGTCGCCACTCCAATTACCTCAAGCCGAGGGTATTCTCAAATTATCAATCAAAGTACGGGGTTATATTCGGCAACAACATTAGATATTATAATTTAGTTGCAACGTCAGCATCGCAGAATACGGGGACTTCATCGCGGATCAAGGAGTGTTTTAGCTAATAGCGAAGGCCCTTTTGTACCTCGAGGGCCCTACAAAGAACCGAAAGAAACGTCAGGGCTTTGGCGGACCGTTCCGTAATTGCTATAAAATCTTTATGCAAACATATCAGATGGAGCGGGGAAAACTGAAGCGGGATTGTGCCGTCGCCGTGGAAACGGCGGGGCGGCCGCCGCCTATCCCCCCATCGAATTGTCATTACGGGATGTTTTAGAGCCGTCGGGACGCGTCCTCGATGTCTCATGGGCGTGCACGCCGCGGGAATTTTATTTGTTAGTTTTAATTATAGCATCCGTTATCTCAGATAAAGTCACCACTAGTTCATTTTAATCGTTTCAAACGCAAAACTCGAAGGTTTTTTCCATTTTAACCCAGATCCAAACATCAAAGATTAAATATAGACGTCATTAATCCCATTTGGAAATTAATTGACGTTCATTGAAGCTTCGCTTGTTAAAATAATAGTCCGACAACAAGTAAACGGGAGTCAAAAAAATTTACTAACAAGGGGACACGTGCTATTTGTCAACGTAATAGCGGGTTTCATCGTCGGGATCAATGCACATGTCGGAGCACCGAAGGGGTCCTTTTAATGGTCGACGTGCTACACCAGGCGCCACATCATTGTTCCCCCAGTTACTCCCATCTTCCACTCAACTAAACTAAACCATTTATATCCGGACCCATTGTGATTGTGTTTGGCGCTGATTTGTGACGTACGCCCTCGCAATTTTTTCTAAACGGGGTGATTCAACTAACTTATTCATTAGAAGTTTATTAAGAATTGAAAAAGGTTTTGATTTGACTTTTTTTAGGGCACATATAAGCCTAACAGTTTTTCAATTATCAATTTTTTTCTAAAAATTTATACATATTGGTGGTTTAACTAAATATAAAATATGCCAAACAGGAAATCCAGTATACAACCTTGTAAATAAGGGTTTCAAGAACCTTAAAGAAGGAACCCCTTTTTATCCAACTTAATTATGCTAAAGCATACATAGTGTTCCTTTGAAAATAACAAAGTTATTGATGTTTTAAGATGCACAAAATTAATCGTATAGAATGATCACCCTGTTTAAAATTTAAGGAATACTAATAATGACTTCTTAAAAGAAGATATAGGATATGGTATAGCTATTTTATTGGCAATTACTATACAGTACCAAAAGAGTTTGATCCATCTGAATCTTGAGGGTGACATCACGTACGATAGATTCAGACGGGTCAAACGCTTTTTCTACTGTATATACACAGTGTCGTCCCATTTAAAATAATAAAGTTGATGCCACCCCCAGAGAAAAAGTAGTTCAATTTAAGTTATAATTGCTATAAAAATTTCAAACCAATACCTTTTTCAGTCCTCCAAAAAATTTCTAATAAGTTAGGTAAGTGAATCACCATGTGTACACGAATTTAATTATACAATTTGTATTCTGATGGTTTTAAAACATTTTTGGGGTATTCGAATATGATTTCTAATATTTCTTTAACAACTTTTAAGATTAGAAGCTACATTTAGGTGAAATTTAAGTCTCCAGAAACCCTTGTTTACAGAGTTGTATATTAGACTTTGTAATTGGATTATGTTTATTATAATTTTTTAAATCCTCTTTACGTACGGCACTGTTTAAGGTAATAAAATTTATTTCAGTCCAATAGTTTTTGAATTATTAATTATTTTTTCTAAAAATTTTTACAAATTAGTGGTTTAACTAAATATAAAATAATCCAATTAAAAAATCCAGCATAACAACTTGAAAATGAGGGTTTCAGGAGCCTTAAAGAAGGAACCCTGTATCCAACTTAATCATCCTGTTTAATATCTAAAGAATACTAATAATGACTCCTTAAAGGAAGACAAAGGATGTGGTATAGGCATTTTATTGGCAGTTACTATACAGTACCAAAAGAGTTTGATTCATCTGAATCTTGAGAGAAACATCACGTACGATAAAGACAGTAAGTCTCCCACTACGAGGTTGACTTCTGCTGTCTCTGTCGAACATGATGTCTTTCCCTTGATTCAGACGGGTCAAACGCTTTTCCTATTGTATATACAGATTGTCCCATCCAAAATAATAAAGTTGAGCTACAAAATTTTCAAACCAATATCTTTTTCACTTCTCCAAAAAAATATTTCTTTAACAATTCTATTAGAAACTATTTTTATTTTCTCCCCACAACCATTATTTACAGGGTTGTATAGTGGATTTTCTAATTTTTTTATTTTTATTATAATTTTAGTGGTTTTTAAATTATTTTGTTTGTCAAAATGATCGTATGTAAGAGGGTTAAACCCTCTTTATGTACGACACTGTTTAGGGGAATAAAATTTATTTCAAAATAATTAAATAATAAAACTAGAATTTACTTGTATTTCAATTAAAGTGTTGAATTATTTATAATAGATTTGATTTGAAATTGTGGTATTATGTTGAATGTTGGCGAAAAAGGTCATGTAAAAACACAATTTAAAAATAACAGCAACTCTTTATTTTTTGGTAGAATATACGAATTTAAATATATATTAATTAAAATATTTTACACGTAATATTTACAATGCTATTCACAGTCTCAAATTATTGTCATATCTATTAACAAAATGAAAACAAAACCTAGGTTTTTCGAAGTACAATCAATCACTTAAAACTAAGATAATATAATCACATTAAAAATAAGGTATATACACATGCATTTTACAATTTTGGCATGGCACAACACTCGGGTTTGTGATATTTTTCTATGTACAAAATTATAAATAAATACATCACTCATTTTAAAATTAATTTTAATGCTGCCTATATTTAATCAGCATCTGATAAAATTATCTTTAATACTTTGTAGAATAAACCAAGATTCTAATCTTGAAACTGAATAAATAAAATACATATTCAAAAGTAGTGTTCCAAAACAAACAGTAATATACAATATGTATTGTTGGCAAATAATTGATTATCTCCCATTTAAGTATAAATATATCAGTACCAATATAGACTAATTGTTTTAAACAAAAACCACACAGAAAACCGAAACATTTAAGGCTAGTGTACGTATTCGTTAGCCAGTTGGTACTGTTGCGTGTCGACTATTACACTGGTGTAACCCGCACCAGTCTGGTGTCCCAGCTTGTTGTAGTCGTGTCCCGCGTACATGTTCTGAGGTAGCGTCCCGTGGGCTTGGTTATTGTTGAAACTGCTTAACGTCACACTGTTGAAGTGCTGTCCGTGAACATTTTCGGCACAATAGGCGTTGGCACTGAGGCTTTGCAAATGCAAATGTTCACTTTCCATCGAACTGCAACTGCTCGACGACGCACTGAACGGCCGCTGCTGGGCGATGGGCGCGGCGCCGTGCATGCCGTGCTGCGCCCCTTCGTGCTCGGCGAACTGGTAGTACATGTCCTGGTGCGGGTAGTACGGATCGTCGTTGAAGTTGTGCAGATAAACCGGATAATCCGGCGGCGGATAGGCGATGGCGCCGTTCGAATCGCTGAACTCGTCCTCGGGGATGGAGGCGGTGTGCGGGGACACCATGCTGGTGTGTAATGTGGTCGGTCGTGATGTTTGGTATTTGGGCTGTGATGGTACGCTGGTCCTCGACGGCGTCTGGGCCGGGGAGTGGGTGCTATGCGGGGAACTGGACAGGTCCTCTCTCGGTGGTCCCTGGGCTACGTTCAGGATCAAGTCTTTCACCTCTAAATCACTGCAAATAATAAAATTTTACGGTCAACACCATTAACTAATTAAGCTTAAAAGAGTGTCTCACCTTAGTACGTAGTTTACTGACACTATACAGTGTGGCCGGGATGACCTGGTGTTGTGGACGATGGTGGCGTAGCTCTGCATCCAAACCCAGCCACCGCCGTTCGTCAAAAATCGATAGTACTTGGTCGTCACTTGCCCCTTGTGCAATACTGCAACAAAAAAACCCAGACTCAGTTACAAGCCCGAAGAACGGATGTGAAGTTCACAAAACACAAACTAAAATAAAGATTATAAACTCGAATTTCTATTGGACGTACGCCGTGAAATCCGTTTGTAAAGACCAGAGCAGCCTTCTGGTTTATAATCTCCTTAAGTCGATGGCGTTTAGTGAACAAACAAGAGCGCTTATCCATGTTTGTTCAGCCCCCTGTCTTGTTCATCAGGCGTTGCGCTTTATGGCGTCCGACCGCCGGTTTTACTCACTGTCTGCATCGTTCAATATACATCAAGATACTTACGTTGGTGGTGTGCCAGTCTCATGGCGAAAATGTCGCTACCGTGAATGTGGTGGTACAGGGTCTTCTCGATGAGGTCCTGCGGCTCGTACCCCGTCAGCTGGGCCACCCTACAATTAAAAAACCACCGTGTAACATTATCCGCCAATTTTACCGACCCCCATAAACACACAGTGGTGCGGGGTTTTTTTATTAACGGCGAAAAACAATAGATATGCGACACCGAGTGTGTGAAAGCATCCATGGGGGATAAATGGGAACTGTAGCACCTGATAAAAGAGAGCAAACAGCGATTCTGTTAAATGGGATAGGGCAATGAAACTGAACACCAGGATGTGCGGGGGTGTGAAATGATGACTGTTAAAAATGTAACGAATATTAAATTTAGATGATTGTTTAATATTTTATTATCTCGAATTACAAATGGTCTTTTTACACCTTGTTGCACTAATAAAAAACATCATTATCAGCAGTTAATGGTAGGCAATTAACACTATAGCTATTCCATTAACAAGTTTTCCTAGGAAATACACACTTAACAACCATTTTACAAGCTAGAAACTCATTGCCAACATTAATCCCATAACAGCAGCTATTAGTGACGACCGCAATTTATGGTGCTATTATTTTGCGTTAACTTTACGATGGTTTTATCGCTAACTACTGTGCGTGAGGTAAATAATTTAATTACCATTTTGCTCATGAGAAATTGGCTTCATGGCGAATCATGTTCGAAAAGTCATTATTGGCTGAAGGATTGAGACCTTAGCTTTTATGGCGTGTTTCGAATTACGAAATTGGTACAGTACAAATTGGAGGAAACTTACCGAGCATCTAGGAAGATTAATTTGAGATCCAGGCTAGCCCTGAACATGAACATGTTCGTGTGCAGCTTGATCTCCGTGATGGCACTTGGTGGTAAGGAATGACCAACCGCGACCAACCCCATGTTTTGATAACAGTTTTCGTATGGGGATGAGGAGGCGTTGAACTGCTTCACTTTAAGGTACCCCGAACAATGTATGACCTGCAAAGAAACGGAGACTTAATACCAAATTCATGAGCTTAATCCTATTGGGAAGAATGCAAATTAGTAGTTAGTTAACCCGGCCCATCCCTAATTGGATAACACATGGTCTTGGAGTGTCCTCGTCGCCGTCAAAGAAGTTAATCACCTCTACATATGCGCGGTCTGGTTCTTCGCGTGTGTGACTCTCCGCAATTCAAATAGTTAATTACGCGGGTAATTTGTTGTCTTTGTGCACTAATTAGTACCGGCACAAAGGATTTAACAGGTTCATTCATACGGCGAGTGGTCTCTTGTCAAGTTAATTATTTTAAGTCAGGATTGATTCCTAATGAATGTGAGCAAAATTGGATGATTTTTGGAGCAGCTGTTCAGTGAATCCAACATTGTAACACAGCATCTCGTTCGTTTCGACACAATGTATGTAAGCGGCAATTAATCGTTTTGGAACGTGACCCCGCCAACATTTTTGTCCGTAATAAAGCATTGCAAAGGTGCGATAAATCGTGCCAGTTGTTCCAGTAGCATTCGATACGTAAAAGATCCAAATAATGTATGCGTGGCAACGACCATAACGCATGACCAAACAATGGGGTTCTGTTAAGGCCCTCCTAGACCAATACTTCATACTTAACCCGTCAAGGGGTCCCGGTTTTGGTCGTGTCTTTTTCGTTTTCTTTATGGGGATGTTTGTTTTCTTTTTACCCTTTCGTCCACCATCAATATTTGGCCAGAAAACAATCTTTACTGCACAAACACACAAACAAAACAACAAGGCTCGTTTTTAAAACTTACCTTGTAGCCACCGTTGGTCAGTCCGGCGTTGCGTTTCGCCAGGACGCACTTCATTCGCAGGAAGAACGCCCGCTCGATCTCGTAGTCCTGCTGATTGACGCCCGGATGCGGCAGCTGAGGCGACAGCACGGCCGTCATTTCGTCGTGATCGGCCGGATGGATGTATTCGTAGATGCTGTTTCCGGTCAACTCTACCTGGAACAAATTCGGACTCCGTTAGTTTGCTTTCGAGTTGAAAGATTTGGGTGACTTACTTGTGATAAACCTAGATGAACGGAGGCCGTTTCTGATATGTACATGATTTTGCCGTCAGGAGCGACGACGAAGATGAAACCGTCTAAGGTTTGGAGGAGGTACGAACCCAGTTCTTTGATCGGCGTGTCCCTTTGGGTGTGGACGACGGGAGTCGCACCCCATGCGTCTCCCAAACCTGAAATGAATTTAAAGTCTAAAAATTTCATGTAAAATTGTCCTAAAATTAGGTTTCAAGAGTCTTTTACTGTTTACGACAATTCTCGACTATATGAATAATAGGTTAAAGCTGAGGAATTTGGTGAAAATTATTTAAAAAAGTTTTTAGCTCAAAAAGATTTTGAAGACTGTTTCTCTAGCCCATAAAAAGTTTAAAACAGTAAGACGTTAAACATTAAACACGTAAATTATTTTTATGGTACCTAATATTACGATTTAAACACTGTTGACAACCTCAAGAGATTACAATCATTTTGATGGTTCAAAATTATGCACGTGTTACAATAATAATTTGAATACTATTTCTAATATAATTGTGTTAATGTGGATTCAATATTCACATCTGATAAGTTTCAGGTAGTACCGAATTGTATAAAAGAAGTTTTCAAGTTTATCAATTGCATATCTCATATATGATAATTTTGATGATTGTGTCATGTCGTAAAAGAATAGATCAAAATATTCTATGAGGCTGGGAGGTGAATATCATATTGAGATGAATTAGTTTTTTCAATCTATATTCCCTCTATAATTAAAAAAAGACTGAAAATTCATAATCTTCTTTTTTTAATTATAGAGGGAATTTATGAGTAACTGAATACAAAGAAAGTTGGATCTTTATTTCCTTCTTCACACATTTGTAGGTAAATAGTATTTTCAATCACTTCCAAAACGTTGAATTGATTACACTGATTTACAGTTCAAATTTCAGGAGTAATATACGAATAGAAATTATCCGTAGAATTCAAGAATATTAATGATGTTTTAAGGTTACTCTCAGTCTTTGAAATATTCATCACAAAGTTATATTTATCTAAATTGGAGTGAGGTACTTTCATTATGAATTTTCTGTCTTTTTTTAATTATAGAGGGAATATAGACATTTTAGACCATTATACAACTTCATAACTATGGTAGTACTGAATTTATGAGTAACTGAATACAAAGAAAGTTACATCTTTATCTCCTTCTTCACACATTTGTAGGTAAATAGTATTTTCAATCACTTTCAAAACACTGAATTGATTACACTGATTTACAGTTCAAATTTCAGGAGTAATATACGAAAATAAATTTTCCGAAGAATTCAACAATATTAATGATGTTTAAAGGTTACTCTCAGTCTTTAAACTATTCATCACAAAGTTATATTTATCCAAATTTGAGTGTGGTACTTTTATTATGAATGTTCAGTCTTTTTTTACTTATAGAGGGAATATAGACATTTTAGACCTTTATACAACTTCTTAACTATAGTAGTACTGAATTTATGAGTAACAGAATACAAAGAAAATTAGATCCTTTCTCCTTCTCCACACATTTGTAGATAAATGGTATTTTCAATCACTTCCAAAACACTGAATTGATTACATTGATTTACAGCTCAAATTTCAGGAGTTACTCTCAGTCTTTGAAATATTCACCACAAAATTATATTTATCCAAATTTGAGTGTGGTACTTTTATTATGAATGTTCAGTCTTTTTTTAATTATAGAGGGAATATAGATATTTTAGACCATTATACCACTTCATAACCATGGTAGTACTGAATTTGTGAGTAACTGAATACAAAGAAAAATAGATCTTTGTAGTACGGTACTTTTATTATGAATTATCAGCCTTTTTTTGATTATAGTGACAACTTTTTGTTGAACATTTCAGAAGGAAGAGAGAGCTAATTCAAGCAACCAACAATATTTTTAATTATTTGTACGTAAACGTTTCCCACGGATTTTTTCGTTGGGAGGAGTAATTATAGCAAGATAATTACCGTCGGGGAACACCTGTCGCATTTTGAGGTACGACGTGGTCAATCGGATGACGGAGGCCTTGTCCAGTTGTGATGTGATGGCCGCGGGCAGCGGCAGCAGCTTGGCCAACTCCAAAAATTCGGCGTTCTCCTTCTCGCGTCGCGACCTCGCCGCGTTCTTGCTTTTTTCTTTCATGGCGCCCTTAGCGCCGTGTGATGCTACTGTAACCGAAACGCTAAAATTATTCCTGCACAACGGCACAAACAAAAAAAAAATCGATCGACGCATCCGTAAATTAATGAATGCGATGTAAATTCGTGACGAGTGCGCCCTCGAGAAAAACTGAGCATCGCGCCACTCGTAAATTTTAATGATGGAAACACTCGACGAGGAAATAATAACAAAAAGTGCCTGTTCAAATAAAATTTGAATACACAAATAAACCACTTCTTGTTGTTGTTAACTCGAAATTAATTAAATTACGTGCGGACGGGGCGCAGTAAAATTCAAATCGGGATCCGGTCTTCGGCTGCGGCAAAAATTGGCCGGAATGTAATTTGCATTATTTTTACTGGATTGCTGGAAAAACCGAGCACGTCAGAATTTCCAATCATAAAACGGCTAAGGTAAAAGTGGCAGTAGATCTCGGTTGAGTAACACATAATTATGCATAATAAATTTATATTGTACAACTAATCGGACGTTTTTGTTGAATAGTGTGTAAATAATTTTACTGTATTGTGCTGTGCCACAAATGTTGTTTGTTTTATTGGTGTATTCAAGTTAAAAAAACTATTGTTACTTTTGTTATATAATTATTTTTTCAAAATGTTATTTTTTATAACAATAAAGTTATATTAAAAAATATTTTAGATAATTTACTAAAATCGTTAAATTAAAATTTTATTTAAAATTAATAAATACTGATGTAATATTTTAAATATTAATTAAATATAGTTTTATTGTTTTATTTATTTTTTATAACATTGAAATTTTTAAAAATTACAAACCATTTTCAACAATTTTTTATTTGAATATTTTAAATTTTATTAAGCGTATATTTCTAGTTACAATAAAAATTAAATATGTTGACAGAATTCCATATATTTAGAATTTTTACAAATGTTTTTAAAATCGTAAATTATTTATTTTGTATGATAATTTCAAAAGTTCTTTAAAAATTTAATATTTAAAATTACATTTCTTCTTACAATTAAAATTATAAAATATAATATTTAGAATCTTTTTAAATATTTAAAAATTTCTTTAAGAAACACGGTGATATTCCATTTTTAATTATTCATTTATTTATTTTTATTTTGATATATTTTAGTCAATTTCAACAATTTTTTATTTGCCATTTTTTAAGATTTAAATTTTTTACAATTGTAAGCCATTTTTATTCTTTTATTTCTTTTCTCTACTAAATATATTAGAAAGAGACAAAATAAAATATTTAGAATATTTTATATGTGTTTATAAAATTGAAAATTATTTATTTTATATAATAATTTCAAAATTTATTTAAAAAATTTATCGATATTCCAATCTTTAATCATTTATTTATTTAAGATGTGTTTTTATAAATATAAAATATTTATTTTATATAATAAATTCAAAAAAAAAATACAGAGACACAGTGATTAATTGTTTATTTATTTAAAAAATTAATTTTTTAATCAAAACATACATGTTTTATATGTATAAATATATATAAAACATGTTTATAAATTTAAAAAAATAGTATTATTCCAATTTTTAATCATTTTTAATTTTAAGATGTTTTTATAATATTAAATTAAAATTTTCAGTAAATTTTAACATTATAAATTACTTATTTTTTATAATAATTTAAATATTTAAAATTTACATTCCATTTTGGACAATTTTTTATAACAATTTAAATGTTTAAAATTTACATTCCATTTTTGACATTTTTTACATTTGAAATTTTTAGAATAAACATTTCTACTTATAATTAAAATGAATTATATTAGAAAATTTACTGCAATTTATTTTCTGAATATTATATTTGTTTGTAAAATTAATAATTTTTATAATTATTTCTTAGAAAAATTAAATTTTATAGAAATTATTTAAAAAAAAAAGTAGTTTTAATTATTTGAAGAAC
Source organism: Aethina tumida (assembly GCF_024364675.1). NCBI lineage: Eukaryota > Metazoa > Arthropoda > Insecta > Coleoptera > Nitidulidae > Aethina > Aethina tumida. The sequence continues at coordinate 10,626,927 of NC_065437.1, read as the reverse complement.
ACAAATATTCAATTTTTCTAATTTTTAGTAACTACTTTATATAAAAAATGGAGTCACTTATTTTTTGTGACAATTAGAACGAAATAAATTTTATAAATTTTAAAAATTAGATACAAAATTTTTCGATATTATATAAATTATAATTTTTATAAAAAAATATGTTCAAGGAATATTAAATGAGCATAATATAAAATGAGACTTAAAAACCATCGAAATTTATCTTCTTACTCGTCAAATGTGTTTATTTTGTAAATAATTAAAATAATTTGTGTACTCAGAAATAACACAAAGTTGTTAAACTAAAATATTCCTAAAACCAATAATAAAAAACATACTTTTGGGAATGGTGTTTTTTTTCGGCGGCCCCGGTACGAACTTCATCACAAAATCCAATCACTAGACACCTTGCTCACAGAAACCACCTTGCGGCACTGCCAAACCGGACTGTCAATATCAAATCAATAAACTGTCGGAATTCCCGTGCATTAAGGTGTTAAATATCCACAGACGGGACCCAACGGACCAGAAGGGCCGTCAACGATGCGAAAGTTATCGTAAGGGCAACGCCTCGGTCTGGACGATTGGAATCAGTCCGGTGTCTTCGGGTCAGGTGTGGTAAGGTGGATTTTTGTGATGGGAACGTGGTGGAAAGCCCGCCTACCTTTTTCGGTACGACAAATCAGGTGCCGGGACAAGTGGAGAACCATGGACGACAGATTTTTCTTTCCAATTTTCTGTTTTCGCACAATTTTCCAACTCAAACGTGAAAAACAGGTGGAAAATACTGCGTAGATATCCATGTTTAAAGGGCAGGTGTAGAGGAAAACTGGGAGTCAAGTGTATTTCGGATTACATGGGGAAATCCTCGTCCGAATATCCGATTATCTGGAGTATTTATCTTTATTAAAATAAAGTAAACAGTGTGTACACCGAAGATTAAAATTTTACGTCTGGTGATCTGGTGAAATAATAAGAAAATCAGATTTTCAATAGGCAACGTGAAACAGTGGGTAAAACCAGGATACCTGCTACTAGCGAGGATGACAATAATATTTATCTGCACAAAATGAGTATTTATCATGATAATGTGTGTTAGGTGGCACCATTATAATATTGGAATCGATTCTGGTTCAGATATATAAAAAATTGCTTAAGTTAAAGATTGATGAACTGATTTGGTGTGTCTTAAGTTTTTAAAATACAATTTGCACAATTTTATATCTGTGACTCCACTGTAGATATTTTATTGAAGCTAATGATACAAACTACTATATATCAAAAGATATTTTTTTATACATTATTTTGAGTATTTTTTATTAAATACATAATAAAACCTAATTTGGAATTAAAAATTGTTGTAATAAATTATTTTTAATTACAAATTGTATTAAAAGCTACCTGTATAAATAACCATTAAAATATATGGTTGGGAATTTTGGCTAATAATTTTATGACAGCATATAATTCAGGAAAATCCCAATTTTATAAATAAAAATAGTCGAATTTAACTGATAAGACGAATGTAATTTGCAATTTTTACTAACTACTACTAATAATTTGAATGTCTTAATAATTGGAACAGAATTTTTGATTTCATTAGTCAAAATTTTGGAGGAAGTCTCTAATTTTGTTGTCAACAATTAGATTGAATTTGATGACTGTGTTCAGGCATTACATTCAAATAATAATTTAGAATAGTTAATATTTAAAAAAAAAAACTGACAAAAAATATTAACCATATAAAATTTGTAGGTTTTGTTAATTAAAGTAGTCATTTTTCATACAGAATACCAAAGAAAAATCTTTTTTTTTTTTGGTGCTATGTTTATTATGAAACTGGGGATTGAGAAATATTATAAGAAGTTTATAATAAAAATATGTCAAATGATTTCATATGCACCATTAATTTTTAATTTCGAAGAAAATTTGATTTCTCTTTTTAGAAACAAAAACATTTTTCCCATTTATTTCAGGGTTAATTTTATGAATAATATTCTACTATTTGACCATCCAATGTATTTATCGTTACTTTGTAGTTTATTTAAGAAGTAAAACTCTTGATAACATCAAGAATATACTTATATTTGAATTGGAGTGTCATATATGTAATGTGTATTGTTCTTGTTATTGTTGGGTCAATTTAACTTTATTCTTTAATTAACTGAGTGTATATTTTTGTCATTTTAGTTTATATAAGAGTTGACATATAAATTATATAAAATACAGAAGACCAAAGAAAATTCTTATTTTTTTTTTTGGTGCTATGATTATTATGAAGTGAGGATTATTGTTTTATCTTAAGAGATATTATAAAAAGATTATAATAAAAATATGTCAAATGATTTACCAAAGTTCTTTTGCTTATTATAATTTATTTAATAATGGGTTGTAGCCACATGTACTATAAGAATAATTATAATTCAACCTCAGTAAGTCCAAAAGAAACAAATAGAAACTGGTAAGAGTACACCAAGTCAGTCGTTTTCTGTGTTAATAAAAAATTTAAAGAAACAGGGCAAGTTGTTCCTGTGAAAAATATTCAGTGAGTGAAAATCTTGAAGAAATCGATAAATGGATAATTCGAATGTCACAATTCTTATCATCAACTCAAATTAAATCCAAACTGGAGGAATAGGTACTTGCTGAAATTTAGTTTAAGGACTGTGAGAAGGAGTTTAGTGGAGTTTTTATATTCAATTTATTTAAAAATGTTGGTTTAGCTTATGTAAGATGTCCTTCAGAGACAAGACTGCATAAAACCATTATTATACCCACTGTAAAATAGGGTGGTTTTTTAATTTTGGTATGGGATTACCTCTCTGCTTCTGGCTAACACTCCACATGGACCGACTTGAATATAAGAATATATATTGAACAACTATTTTCTTCCATATATTGAAGAAACAATGCCCTTAATGAATGTCTTTCAATACGATAACAATAACAAAAAAATCCAAAATGAGATACCAACCCTTCAAAAAACATGTTAGGTCACGTTGATAACCAAATTCAACCTAAAAATTATACACATTTAAACACAGCAAGTCAAGAAGTTTAGAGAAATGTATGTGGTCAGAAAGGATATTAAGTATTAAGGTTAAAATAAATGTTACTCATTTAGTCGATATAAACTCCTTTCAAAATTAGAGTTGCCAGCTAAATTCAGAAAAATATGTACAACATTTTATAACATAAGAAAATGTTCGTTGGTAGAGTATATAACAACATTGGTAAATTAATACTATTTTAACAGTTTACATTAACTATAATAATTGTGACAATAATATTTAATATTTTAAGAAGTTACTATAATAATGCATAAAACAATATTGGGAGTAGCATTAAAATCTACCTGTTCAAAACATTATTAATAAATAGTCATTAAAATATATACGTGGGAATTTCAAGTGATAATTTTACGACACCACCGAATTCAGGAAAGTCCGAGTTTATGTTGTGACAGTCCAACATCTGGACAACAGACGAAGTGGTGCCTAATTTGAATTTTACCGTTTGTGAACCTGCAACCAGCACAGGTTCCCACAGTATTACAACAAGTGTAACAACACCACCGACAATTACCCTTGACAATGACCACGGGGTGCAAACGTCTTGAGGTCGTAAAACCATTATTGTTGCTGTGCTTGCGGAAGTTAGTCACCGATTTTCCCAGTCTATCCGGTGTTTTCATCTACTTTTCACTTTTTGTATGATCAAAATCCTTTCCAGTTTTCGTTCGTTTTGGGTTAATCCAAATTTGGACGTAAAGTTAATAAATCTTATAAATATCCTGATTTATTGGTGATTTTTGAAAATTTCGAGTATTAAATTATATAATTTAAAACTTTTCATAATTGTTAATAAAAAAATTTTGAGAAAAACCAAAAAGGATGGATTATTAATTTTTTATAAACAATATTACAACAATTTACAACAACATTAGAAAAAAAATAATTCTACAATTAGTATTTACTAAGATTTTCTTAATGTTTAGGCTCAATTAAATCTAAACAATAAAGTTCTCGAAATCTGAGTTAAAAAGAATCTAATGCATATGAAAATCTACCTATTTACCCATATCCACAATAGATTAAAATCTTGGAGTTACAAAGAAAAATTATACATAAAAATTTAATAACCTATTTTTGGCTATAAAAAATCATTTCAAAAATTTCATTTTTTTTCAAAATATTTTACTCTTGGGCGCAATAAAGAATATATTTTAATCAAGTAAATAACTAAAGATTTCTTAGAGAAAAATTAATTTTAAATTTGAAAAAATACTGATTTTTTCAAATTTTGCTTGAAATTTTTTACGATGCCTATTTTTTATAAATCATAAAAAATAACACATTTTCAAAAAAAAAAAAAAATAAATTGTCTATAACGTAATTTTCAAGAATTTTTGAAATATTTTTTATATAATAATTTTATTTATATTATAAAAAATCAATATTTTTTTCATTTGAAAAAAAATTAAAATTTTAAATTTAAACAATAATTATTCTTGAAATTTTTATGAAAATTTTCTTTTATAATGCATGCATGTTTTTTTTTCAGAAAGCTTATTAAAAATAGAATATTTTCAGAAAAAAAATGTGTCAATAACGTAATTTTACAATTTTTAAGAAAAAAAATTACATTTTACATTTAAAAAATATTGATTTTTTGAGGCTTTTTTTTTTAAATTATTTATTATTATAAAAAGTTTTTGTCTTTTTTCCAAATTTGTAAATATTGTATGTAATAATAACATCAAAAATATATGAATAAATAAAAAAAACAACTAGCGCCAACGGATGTCTTATAAATTTTGAGTAAATTCAGTCGATAATAATTATAATTTTTTCTATTTATGGTAAAATAGAAAATGTTTCAAACAAAATATTAATAATTTGATTTTTTTCAGTTTTTCTTAAATTATTATTAAAAATAGGGTAAAGTATTTAAGAAAATATATGAGAGTTCATAAAAAAATAAATATATTTTTATTAAATTTACAAATTTTTGAAAATATTCTATTTTTAATGAACTTCCTGAAAAAAAATTGTTTAGGTAAGTTAGGTTTATATTTCTTTTTTTTAATATTCTATTTTTGATGAACTCTCTGAAAAAAGTAGGCATTATAAAAAAAATTTTTCATAAAAATTTCAAGGAAAAGCGTCAAAAAATCAGAATTGTTCAAATTTAAAATTAATTTTGATTTTTTTCAATTCAAAAAGAAAAGTTCTTCACGTCTAAAAATAAAAAATTAAAAAAATATATATGACAATAATATTGATTTTTTAATTTTTATGATATATAATGTGAAACCTCAATTTAATAAAAATTATTAAATTGTCAAAAAATAATAAAAAATTATTAAATTGTCAAAAAATAATAAAAAATTGGAAAATTACGTTATTGACATTTTTTTTTGAAAATATTTTTGATGTACTTATTTGGCATTTTTTCAAATTAAAATCAATTTTTAAGAAATATTATTTTTTTTACTAGAAAAATCTTTAATAAAAATAAATGTCGATAGCTCAACTTTCCTATTTTTTATGGCTGACATTTTAGTTAGATGACCAATATGTTAAAATTTTTGGAAAAAATTAATATCTCAAAAACTATTGGGTTTAGGTATAGGACGCGGTATTTTATTTGCAATCACATATAGGATTTAAAAATATACTGGTTCCATTGCAAATGTCACTGCGAAACCAGAAATAAAATTACGTTCAAAATTAATTAGAAAAGTAGTTAAAATCAAGTTATAATTGAATTAAAAATTTCAAATCAAGTTAGATGAATCACCCCGTATATGTACTCTTGAGCCTTCTTTTGTTTTTTGTAGCATTATCTTATTATACCTATCGAAAAACGTTTGATCCTACTGAGTTTTGAGAGACATCATGTATGACGGAGACAGTAAAAGTCTCCCACTATGGGGCAAACTTGCAATATTTTACTATCTCTGTCGTGATTGATGTCTCTTTCAAACGATTTTCAATCGGTACATTGTCTAAAGGAAAATAAAAATAAAATTTTATATCTTTATCATGTGTGTATCTAAACAAAAACTTAAATCAAATTAATCATATATGTATGTTAATTAGTCAAAAAACTAATATAAGTTTTTTAGAACACCAACTCATTCATTAAAATTTACACAATACATCTTAAAGTCTTGTTTAGAAGCCAGTTCGGAATAGTTATTTATACTGCATCTTCTTGATAAACAAACTGCCTCAGTATCTGCAAAAAGTAAATATTTTTCCACCTAATTTTATTATTGATAGTTTCCGTGACATCCACACGAAAAACGACAAGTGCAAAGGAATCTCGGTGCGTTCGTGGAACTCGCACTCGCCAACGTCCCGCCGATTGTTTGCTGTTCCCCGCATTGTCACGTCCGTCCCCACAATCGATTCGGAAGAGGTGTCATAGCACCGTGGCGTAAACAAAAACACCGACGCCGTCGCCCATTATGCGTCCACGTAGGACGGTGCGCACGACGTCCATGGGAACGGCGGAACGCAGGGACCATAAACTCCGGTTGGAACGTGTCCCGGTGAATGGCGGCAACGGAAGGATGTACGCGCAAAATCGGCCCGAACCTGGATTAGAACGTGACACGGCCAATTGGGAGCCTACGGAACGGTCGCACGTCCCTGTCACTTTCCACGCTACTGTGTGAACACTGCCACTACCATTTTTTTCTGGCTCTCTCTATTGTTGCACTTTGGGTAATTTGTAGGTCGAAACTCCCGATTTCGCATTCTTCGGCGTACGAGGTGTTTTATTATTTTATTGAGAGGATTATGTCATTTCTGTGTTCGTTTATTTCTTCTAAACTAAATGATTAATGATGAACTAACCGTATTCATATGTTTGGGTTTATAACATCACCACTAGATGACTCAACAACATTGACATTTATTTTCTTTTAGGTCAATTAAAGACATTTGATTATTTATTTTTATTTAAGAATGTTTATATGTTTAATATGTACTTTTTATTGTAGCTATTAAAATTCTAGTGTCGGTGGTAAATCGATACAACTTAAATGAAGTGTCTGATTGTAAGTATTTACAATTGTAAATTAGGATGCTGTGTGGCTAGTGTGAAAAAAGTAATATAAATATTAATGTAAGTGTAGTTGTTGCTTTTTCACTGTAAAATCAAACCCATTGTTTTTAATTACAATATGTATAATTCCTCCTTTTAGTGCAACTATGTCATCAAAGAATTAGGAGCTATATTTGATGGTAAAATTAACTTTTAAGAGACATATTATGGCGATATCTAGTTGTGTATATAAGTTTCTTGCATTCATTTTGAAATATTGTTGATTTTAACAAAACTGACACCTTGAAATTAGTCTATTATAGCTTTGAGCAATCGAAACTGGATTATTGATTTTCAGTTTGGAATCCAATTATAAGATTTTTGAGATACTTTGAGTTTAGTTTCAATAGTGCATATCCCATAAAAGGCGCATGTGAACAATATTTAAGCAACAAGTTTGCTCTTCACTTGGAACATAGGACAATTATAATGTGTTTAATTGTCCTTTATAAGCTCAAACACAACATGATGGATTATCTCAGTTTATTGGGATATCTATCAACTTGGCAATATTTGAGCAACAAGTTTGTTCCTCCCTTATTGGAACATAGAACAATTATAATGGGTTTAATTGTCCTTTATAAACTCATACAAAACATGGTGGATTGTCTCAGTTTATTGGGATAGCTTAATTTTTCAATTCATCGCCAGAATAGTAGACATAATCTTATATTTTACATCAACTTGGCAATATTTGAGCAACAAGTTTGTTCTTCCCTTATTGGAACATAGACCAATTATAATGGGTTTAATTGTCCTTTATAAACTCATACACAACATGGTGGATTATCTCAGTTTATTGGGATAGCTTAATTTTTCAATTCATCACCAGAATAGTAGACATAACCTTACATTTTAGATCAACTGTGCCAGGTCAAACTACGCATTAAACTCACCTCTTTCTACAATGTGTAAACACTTTAATAAAATCTGTTCTTTCTGTGAGATATCTTAATTTAACCTCTTAAAGTTAATATACAATAAAAATATGACAAATTTTGTCAAGAGGTTAATATACAATGCTCATCCAAATTGGACTTATAAAGTTTAATGTATAAAACACAAAAAAGACTATAAAAAATGGCAAATGTTCTCAAAAGGTTAATATACAATGCTTATCCAAATTCAAGATTTTTCTAATTAGTTTGTAGTGTTGAGCCCCCTAGCGGTTTGTATTGGAAACGATCTCTTTGTCAGGACTAATAATACTACTTAATAATATTAAGAAGGTAGTACGATAAGTACCTAACCCAGGTCTGTAGTTTTACTTGTGATTGACACCTTTTTAAAAAAACAGCTTTTTACAACAATGTAAAAAATAGAATGAAGTGATTAAATACTTGTTTTTTGAAAATGAAAACACAATCAGATTATAGTATTAGACCGCCGTTTTCAAAGATGCAAGGATTTTTGCTGAAGATCATCCATGTGGTCCAAATGAAGTTATCACAATCAATAGGAGAGTAAATATGGATGAAATTGTTTGGATTGTAAGAATCCAAATTAAGTAGGGAGCTTTGGACAACTCATTTGGGAACGATAAAGCTTTCCCCAAGGAAGAGTGCCTTGATTGGTCACAACTGACAATAAATAAAAACATCTGTCAACTAAAAAAGAATGTTTCAATTGCTTCCACATCCACCATATTTGCCTGATTTAGGACCCATTCCTGTTTCCAAATATTTTTTCATATTTGGAAATTTAAATTAATTGAATTTGTTAAAATTTTTAAATTTAAAAAAAAATTTATTCTCTGTTCACACGGCCTTAATTTTATCATTACCATTTTAATGATTATCTATCTATATATGTTATAAATTAATTTTTAAGAAAAACAAAATTACATCCAAATGTCATTCAATCAATCATGGTTGTCCGCGTTACTTCGTTGAAAATTGATGATAGTAAAGATCTTTCAATTGTTTTACATATTCAACATTATTATTTCCATCTTCACACCTCTACACATCCGGCAATATTAATTTTGACTTTTCAGGTGTTGTGTTTATAACAATGGAATAAATATTCCATTTCACGTTTTAAAGAGAATAATAATGCCAAAATGTTAATGGTGTTTACTCTTGTGCTGTTAAATAACTGATTAATGGTTAATGGTTATAATTTACAGCACTAAGTTCATAATACAATATAAATTTGGCGTTGCATGTGTACCATTCCTAAATAGTAAAAATTCTTCGAGAATCAGCAACGATTACAAATATTTTTGATCACTCAGTATACATAATTAATTATACAGCGTTTTTAAAGTAGGTGTTGAAAATTTGCAAGAAATTAGAATGCGTTCAATAACGAAAAAAATATAAATATATTTTTCTTCTAAAGTTTCTCCTAAAGAAAATACAGCTCCTTAAACTTAAATTTCAAATTTTTTTTACAATTTAGAAGAAAAAAAGGTCTAGATTAATTTTGATTAACATAGTCGTTTTTTAATGTTGTGAGGATATTTGAAATTTAGAAAAAATATTATATAAATATTTCTTTCATTATTGAACATGTTTTAACTGCTCCCAAATTTTGACCACCCACTTTAGAATCTCGTACTTTATACTACCTACTATTGGTACTAGAAACACCTACAATGCTATATAACTTAATTACTGGCAAGCCAACTTTATTATTATTAAGCAATTAATATATATTTTTATTTGGGTTCAAATGAAGCGGTGAAGCGGTGATTTTTCGTGTTCCGTCGTATGGACGGTGTGTGAATAATGGTTGGATGGACGGTAATTAAAAAATGACTTTTGTCTTCCATTTGGTCGTTTTGGCCGTAATTAGTCGCGGCCCATAAACCAAGCGTTGTGTCGGACGGCGGATCGCGTCTCGGGTGCCAGGTTCCGGGAAACGTTCCGCTCAGACGTTATAGCTTCGCTGAAAATCGACCGTGCAGCGGAAAATTGCACTTTTTTAATTCCACATCGGCCACTTTCCGTCAATTCGTCCGTCCGTTGTCGTCGACGGCGGCTTCGCTGACTATATTTTCTGAAGTCCCGAAATTTTATTGTCCGGAGTGCGGGTGGCAATTTTAGTATGCAATTATTATGTTTATAAATTCATACAAAAATTATTCTGTGTTCTAAAAATGATGGTAAAAAATATACAAATTATTTCCTATTGAAATAAAATATAAATTAAGTAAAACATTATGAATGGATACTGAAAAATTACGGTCAATCCAACATTTTTTTGTCCTTTATATTCCTTCTAAAAATATAATTGCTTTAATTTCATTGATGGTGAACAACGTCAAAGTCATCCTGAAGCCTGTACCAACTAATAAATTGAGCAATATCTTATCAAACTTGTTGGAAATAGATCATTCACTAGAAATAGTTTATTCTGATCTTGACAATTTTTTGTGTGTAAAATATAATGCTTCATTGAAGATGAACAATGTCAAGATCATACCTGTACCAACTGATAAATTAAACAATATCTTGTCAAATTTGGTTGGAAACAGGTCATTCATTGAAAGGGTTAATTCTTGAAGCTAGTAAGCCTGGTGAAATAATATTTAAAAGAATCTTAATCCAAGGAAGATTTTGATGACTGTCTCTTGGACTTTTACTTATTGAATAATACCAAGAGACAAAACGATCAATACAATTCCAAAATCTTCCATAGTCAGTAGAAGAAGAGTTCTCCTTCTTCATGACAATGCATTACTATATGTCTAATTAGAGACTCACAGAAAGCTTGTCTAATGAGCAGTACTACCTTATCCACATATTTTTTTATATGACTACTATTTATTTTTGTCATTATCTAATTTTTTATCTAATAATTCCGGCCTTCAAATTTTTTTTTGTGTAAAATTTATTTTAATTTTCTTATCTTTCAGTACCATACACTTAATTCAACATTTTCATTTCTTTATATTCTCTCTAAAAATATGATCATCCTGAAGTCTGTACCAACTAATAAATTAAACAATATCCTGTCAAACTTGATATAGGTCATTCATTTTGAGGAGTGCCTCTTGGCCTACTTACCAAGAGGCCAAACTATCAATATAACTCCAAAAACTTCTAAAGTCAATAGGTCTTGACAATGCAAGACCACATATCCCATTAGGGTGGTATATTTATTTTATCCACATATTTCTCCATATGCAATAATTCTAGTTAATTATGAAGAGGCGTTCAAAAGTGAGGTTAATATTTTCTTCAGTTTGGTAGCATGAATTTGTTTATATAATGTTGGCAGTCATGACGTAGATTTAAAGTTAAAACATTGAAATCTATTTGATTGGGATATTCCAATTTTAATATAGAAAAATATATTAATCTAAATACTCCGTCATTAAAAGATTAAAATTACAATAAAACTATGATTAACAATATCTAATTTAAATGCGACAGAGGATTAGCGACGTACAATGGAGAAAACTGTGCCATTTTAATCCCGTTATCGAAAGACATACCTCAAAATGGCACACAAACGAAACCAACAACGGACTAATTAGTCATAACGACACGTATCGACGGACGTGGACAATCGAAGTAAGCACGTTTCACTAATTCCGTGTAATGTTCAGATAAATACAAAGTAACAGGGAATGACGGCGTGCGATCGGCCCTCTCACCTCACCTCCGCCTACCCAATCTAAATATGCAGTTAATGCGCGCCGGACAAACATACATCTGCTAATTGCACCTTTAAACACGTTTAACAGATTAATGTACAACAATGTGTCGAGAAATGTTTGCCTATCTTAATCGCACTTTGTTTACGGCACGTTGATGGACTTTCGATACGGGTCATGATTCCATTTCGTTTTATTTTTTACATGCACGTACTGTGCGCGTCTTTTGATGTGGGTAATTAGGATTATTTCAAAAATTAGGTCACCAATATTTAGATCTTGATGTTTCATGTTAACTATTATGTTCGTCTTCTGTGGAAAGCAATGTTTCTTTCTCCTCACTGAAAATGAATTTGTTTAATAAAATAATAATAAATCCTACTAAGAATAAATTCAAACTATTAAGTATTGTTAAATACATACACAGAAAGTAAATACATGCGCTATTTCTTTGTCCTAATATGTGTCTAAATAAATATTTTATAGAGTATTGAAATATAAATATATTTTTGAATTAAATTCTTTTATGAAATATCTTACAAAATGTTTGATTTTATTTATTATGCTATTTCTCTGGCCATCAGGATATATTGGCACTACCAGTTTGTCAGACATCATACATTTAGACTACTTGTTATTGATTCACACTGCTATGATCTAAAATTGCAATTATAGCTACGAAATATTCTTCTTCTTCTTCACGATCGGACCAATCAGAACACGATACGCGGGCGATTAGCCGGGTCCGCCAAGAACAAACAGTCGATCGTTGGCCGCTAATACGTCGCATTTACGGCCCGTATAAATTTATCGATAACAATAAAGCGGGTTTTCTCTTCGACGTTTCGAAATTAGTGACGTGCAATTGCGATCGTCGATCGGCGCGTTGCGGTGCGGCGATAATTCTCGAAATTGTTTTATACACCTTTGTCACAGGGGAGTTCAATGGAATCATTCGTGGCGTAATGTGAAAGAACGCGATTAGAGATGGCCAATAAATCAGCCGTTTATTAGCTAATGTGTTGCCATTGGCGTTTGTTTGAAGACTATAAATTGAAATTTTTCTAAACGATTTTTTTTCCACATTATTTATTAATTAAACAGTGTAACATTATATGTGAATTGTCAGCATAACCACCATAATCACCGTATTACGTACTACCGAGAAATACGCTGCCGAATTGACAAAGTTCTGCTCCCACACAAGAAACGTTATACCTAAAAGTATCACACGACTATTTATGTTTTTGTAACGTATTTATACTTTTTTTGTTAGTAATTAAAAATATATATTTGCCAATATAAATTTCAATAAATTTTAATTTATTTTTTTTATTAATTAATAAGTTAAATTTCAACTGCATTTAATTAGATTAAGTTAGGTTAGATAAGGTTAGGTTATATTAGATTAGATTAGGTTAGGTTAGATAAGGTTAGGTTAGGTTATGTTAGGTTAGATTAAATAAATAATTTAACAAAAATTGTGTTAATGCTAATAAATTTAAAATTGAATCACAAAAAAACAATATAATATTCTCTCAATTTAAAAATTGATTGAATTAATTGAATATATATCTAAAATTTTTATTTTCTGAAAATATTTAAAAACTTTCCAATTAAAATATCTGTAAATATAAATAAATATTTTTTTGAAAATTTAAAATTGAATAACTATAAAATAACGTAATAATCTCCCAATTTTCGGAGATTTAAAAATTAATTAATTTTCATAAAATGCAGCCGAAATAAAAAATATATTTATCTAAAATTTATTATTTTAGAAAATATTTATAAATCTTTCCAAATTAAATTATTATAAATACAAAAACGTATTTATTTTGAAAATTATAAATAAAATAACTATAAAATAATCTAAAAATTTAATAAAAAAACATAATATTCTCTCAATTTTAGAGATTCATAAATTAATTAATTATTATATAGAAGACACAATAAAATATAAATTTATTAAAAGTGTTATAAATATAAATATATATTTATTTTGGAAATTTAAAATTGAATAACTATAAAATAATGTAAAAAATTAAAAAACATTATAATCTCTAAATTTTGGGATATTCAAAAATTAATCAATTTTCATATTATAAAGACATAATAAAATATAAATTTATCTAAAATTTATAATTTTGAAGAATATTTTTCCAATTAAAATTGTAGTAAATATAAGTGTATATTTATTTTGAATATTTAAAATTGAATAACTATATAATAATGTAAGAATTAAATAAAAAAATATTGTAATATTCTTTCAATTTTAAGAGATTTAAAAATCAATTAATTATCATATAATAATGCTTTAATAAAAAATATGTTTTACTAAATTTTATTATTTTAGAAAATATTTAAAAAACTTTCCAAATTAAATTGTTATAAATATAAAAACATATTTATTTTGAAAATTATAACTAAAATATCTATAAAATAATCTAAAAATTTAATAAAAAAGTATTAAAATATTCTCCCAATTTTAGAGATTCAGAAATTAATTAAGTATTATATGGAAGGCAATAAAATATAAATTTATCTAAAATTTTATTTATAAAACAAATTAAATTGTTATAAATACAAAAACGTATTTATTTTGAAAATTATAATTATAATATCTATAAAATAATCAAAAAATTTAATAAAAAAACATTATATTCTCCCAATTTTAGAGAATCAAAAATTAATTAATTATTATATAGAAGACACAATAAAATATAAATTTATCTAAAATTTATTATTATGTAAAATTTTTATAGTCTTTTCAATTAAAATATGGTTAAATATAAATATATATTTATTTTGGAAATTTAAAATTGAATAATTATAAAATGTAAAAAATTAATAAAAAACTATATAATTAATTAATTTTCCAATTAAAATTGTAGTAAATATAAATATACATTTATTTTGAAAATTTAAAATTGAGTAATTATAAAATAAAGAAAGAATTTAATAAAAAAATATTATAATATTTTTTCCCACTTTTACCGGATTTAAAAATTAATTAATTATGATATAATAAAACTACAATAAAACATATATTTATCTATTTATAATTTTGAAAAATATTTTTAAACGTTTTTGTAAAAAAAATTTCAATTAAAATTGTTATAAATATATATTTATTTTGAACATTTAAAATTAAATAATTATAAAATAATGTAAAAATTTATTAAAAAAAGTACTTATAAAACTTTTTCCCATTTAAATTGTTATAAATATAAATATGTATTTATGTTGAAAATTTTAAACTGAGTAATTGTAAAATAATTTAGAAATTTGATAAAAGCAGTAGTAACACTATACCTTCAATTTTAATAGTTTTAATATTTTAAAAATTAAATATAAGATTGAGTAAATTTTAACAGATTTTTCTTAATTTTGTGAATATTTTAAACACTTTATAAAGTAGTTACTTATATAAAAAGTTTTACTTATATTATACATTCCTTAACAAAATGTCAAAAGGAAAATGTATCAATTAATAATAAAAATAAACAAAATGTGATAATATTTAAAATCGTAAATCCTGAAAAATTAAATTTATTTTTTATTGTAAAACTGTTTCTCAAATATTTAGATGAACAATAAAAAGTAGTCTGGAATTTCACCAAAATAAACCACTACCCAGAATAGAAAACCAAATAAAATAAAAAAAATTGATAATATTCACGAACAAAAAGTAGAAGCTGTTTGCTTTCCAAAAAGAACAGGCTTTACCTTTAATTTTCCTGACATTATCCAACTTAACATAGTCCATTACGGCGGGAAACTCGTCCTTAACTTCGACCTTAACATCGACTTCGAACATCGTGCAAGATAAATCACAAAAATATCCATACGGTCACACAAAAATAAGAGCGTCCGATCACACGTACATATATATCACAGCTCAAGTTTACTGGTCTAGACCACGATATCCACTACTAAGATAACCATCGAAGAAGGTTCCCATGAACGCGAAATCGCTTACTCGGCATAACACGGACCTTGTTTAATGTTATAATAATATGGACTTGGTGTTTTAATAACATTAACATATCAGTTTTCTCGGGAACATTTTACCATTTATGTGGTCACACGGAAAATTACTAATCGTTGTTTACAATTACTAATAGTACCACCAGTTGGGAGGGTTTGAGTTTTTTGAACGATGTCATCTGGATAAGGGTAAAATCGTCCTGAAAAAAATGCTTTCCTTAACACCTGTGTGTTGGTATGCGTGTGTGCAGTCGTAAAACCCACAATAACGAAAATATTTATCGAGTTTCATTCAGTGACGCCGTGTTGTTGCCAAAGCAAATGGTACGACTTGACCCTGGGATATTTGGCTCGGATGGTGCGTTTCATAAATAGGTTTGCTGACCTGTTTGTCAATAAACATCGAACTTAATGTAGCACAAGCAAACGAACATTGCCTGGAACAAAAGAGCTGCAGCACCAAACCAAACACCTGCGCAACACCATTTCGTTCATTGTTTTTCGATGCGTTACGAGACGAGATGAAAAATGGGTGGAAAGCCGTTAAAAAAATCGTATTTATTCGTCCCATGCAGCGGACGTTCGTGGAAATTGTTTTATGAAAACATGCAGCGTTCGTGGTTCTAATATTTTTACAGATGTTCCATGCGTTTAAGGTTTAATTTACGTTCAGAGAAACTAAATATAGACTGGGACGGTCACTTTTGCTTGGTGGACGAAAAACGGCGGCGTGAGAATTTTGCCGTATTTTTTCTTTTATGTACACGAAAATTTGTGCTGTTAGTCATGATAAATTAGTCACGACACAAAATGCTGACTCCAAACGTATCGGAATCCGTTGTTTAGATTTAAGCCATTAAATGCTATAATAATATTGAAAAATTTGTATTTGTGTATATAATTTTTATACTCATTTACTCATATTGATCATAATAATAAATTATTCAACATTAACATTTATGTGACCTGCAACATTAGGCAAAAACTAATAGAACTAGAAATATTTGGTATTGAAGTTTTTGAAAAAAATTAAAAATAAACAAAAAATAGTTGATTTAAGATTCTAACTTATTATACCAATATAAAATATTGAAATTTTCACATTTGGCCTAACAAATTAAGCAGTAAATTTTGTGGTGACTAGAAATGGATCTCAAGAAAATCTTTAATATTTTATTCCAGTCAAAGTAAATAAATGAAAATTGATATGGATGAAGATATGATTATAACAGAATCAATGTTTGACCATGTTATTTTAATGCTTCAATTCTTTCTTCTCTCTTAAAATCTGGTTGAAGTAAAAATTTTGAAGGCTTGTTTTGTTAGTGTTTTTCTGGAATTCAAGAATAAAAACTAGAAAACACATGAATTATCTTCTGTAATCAAAATACCTTTTAAGTGTATTTGTTTTCCATGATAATCCTTAAGAATATTCACATGTGCTTAAGAAAATTTCAGAATGTAAAAATAACGACTCAGAAATTACAATTTTTATAAAAAATCTAACTAAATCACTGAATTAAGCACCCATGACATTATCCTATTTTTCAAGAATATTGGAATATAAAACCAATAATACTATACCAATCATTTACCCAATCTAACCTAACCTAACCTAACCTAATCATTTTTTATAAAAAAAATACCTACTCCACTGGATTAAGAACCGCCTGAAATAGGTATGTACCAAGTTTAAAAAAAAATCCATCGTATTCATAATTCTGTAGAAAAATATCATATTCTTCTTATCAATTAAATTTTAATTTTATTTAAGTAATTTTTGAGATAAAGTATAAAAAATAGCATAAATTAACCTATTTTTCAAGAATATTGAAATATTAAACTAATAATACTATAATAATTATTTACCCAACCTAACCTAACCTAATCTAATCATACTAGAAATTTTTTTATAACAAAATCTAACTACACCTCTGGATTAAGCACTCCCTGGAATGAGTATGTACCAAATTTCATAAAAAAAATTATATGAATATATAATTCTGTGGAACAATTAAAAATCGTATAGTAGTTTATGGCATAAACTTTAAAAAATAGCATAAATTGTTCTATTTTTCAAGTATATGGGAATATTAAACCAATATTACTATATTAATTATTTACCCAACCTAACCTAATCTAATCATACTAGAATTTTTTTATAACAAATCTAACTACACCTCTCGATTAAGCAGTCTATGAAATGAATATATACCAAATTTCATAAAAAAATTATATGTTTTCATAATTTTGTGGTACAATTAAAAATCCTATACTGATTTCATGAATTATATTTTTAATTAAGTAGTTTATGGCATAAACTTAAAAAAATACCATAAAGTATTCTATTTTTCAAGAATATTGGAATATTAAACTAATAATACCATATTAATTAACCTAATTTAATCATACTAGAAATATTTTATAACAAAATCTAACTACACCTCTGGATTAAGCACTCTCTGAAATGGGTATATACCAAATTTCATAAAAAATATATGTATTCATAATTCTGTGGAGCAATTAAAAATCACATTCTGATTTCGTGAATTGTTTTTTTTTTAATTGAGTAGTTTATGGCATAAACTGTAAAAATAGCATATTTTTCATGAATATTGCAATATTAAACTAATAATACTATACTAAATATTTATCCAACCTAACCTAATCATTTTTATAAACAATCTGCCTACACCTCTGAATGCGAATTCATAAATCTGCGGAAAATTCATATCATATTCTACTGGTAAATTATCGTATTTTTTAAGAATATTTTAATATTATACGACGAACTCACGAAAGTGAGTTTTAAGAGTATTATTTTAAGTATACTACAATTAGGATAGTACTATTAATATAACATTTCAGTATTTTTGAAATAGTTAAGTCCATACCATAAACTACTTAAAAAAATAAATTCACAAGAAAAAATATATTTTTTAATTTTTTCACAGAATTATGAATTTGTATACTTTTTTTATGAAACTTGGTATATACTCATTTCATGCTTAATAAAGTAACTATAAAAATTTGAACTAATGAAAGCTATAGACAGTAACCTAAGATTTTGGCGAATAGTAAGTACAGGTACCTTCAATATACTTATTTAAAATAAAAAGAGTTTTAGTTGAGAAAAAACAGGAAAACTAGATTGCTAACAGATTTGACAATTATTCAACATTTAAAACTCATAAGTTACCTTTATCTATCATTTTTTATAACCAGTACTTAAAAAATAATAATTAAGTTTACAAAGATTAGAAGTGTTAATGTGAGTAACCGGGTGTGAAACGATTGCGATAGTTTTCATTACGTTAATGGCCACAGCAGACGGCCTTTTCGACCCGAAATCCATAAACATTGGGTAGGCCATATTTCAGATTATGCAAAGCAAACATGAAAAATTGGGGAATTATCAGGACTTTTGCTTTTAGTCGGGACATTTGTGTTATATACGGTTATTGTGATCCCCGATTTAAGTTTCATCCTTAGAACAAATAACATACGAATCTAATGCGGTTGTTTCCACAATAAATTGGTCCGTTCGATAACGCTAAACCATCGTGGACGCCGTATTTAGGTAGGTATTCCCCCAAAACGACCATAAATCAATTTGTCGCGTATCAATTAGCAAATGTTGTAATTACCGGATGGTTTGTATTATATTTCTTGTCAAACATGTTTCGAAACGTAAACAAACAAGATGTCTGTAGTAATTAGTAACGTCCGATGTGATAATTAGAAGACATTTTTAGACAGGTTGTTCATTTGTCAATATTGATTTTAAAGTGTAGGGACCATTTTGACATCAAACACATCGTCTTCTGAATTTATTTTAAAGAAATTGGTACACAAAAAGGGGAATTTTTGTTTTATTTCTCCTTCACTTTACTTTCTCGGTGGATTAACTTTAATTTTAGGTAACATTTGAGAACCCAATTAAGTAATATAATTTATTTTGAAATGTTTTGCTGCTTTCCGGCTCCATGTTCAAAAGAAATCTGAACATTAAATTTAAACAATGATAAAACTCCAGTTAAATGTCCATTAAAATCATCGAAAAAACGATCGAACGGACCAATTCCAGAAGATCAAAAGCCCCGTTGATTGATGATCGTCTAAAACTCCTGTTATTCCTTCTGGTGTTCGACGGGCTGAAATCACAAAGCGTCAATTAAGGAAAAACAGTCCGAGAGTGTGTGCGAACGTTCGATCGCACATTCGAGTGGCCGGGAACGTGTGTCGGCTAATTCCTAGTTCCGGAACGATCCCGGGGGGACGAAAACGACGAGTGTTTTTACAGGACACGCTCACATTCGACGGGATTAATCCTCTTCCTGTTTGAATAGATTGTTCCGTAATTTGGGGGATTAGGGAAAAAAAACGTGTCCGTGTTTATTTCTCAACAACGTTTTGTAGGTTTTACAACAAAGAAAAAAATGTGCTGTTGGATTTATGACTAATGCGAATGATTAATTTGGTGAATATAAATTCGTCCAGTCGTCTAACACATAAACTTGTCGACCGCAGTTGATTAAATAAACAAAGGTGTTATTATTTAATTATCGTTTGTTTTAGAAGTGGTGTTTGTTATTGAAATTATTTTTATATACGACTTTAATGTTGGCTGTTAACACGAGTCAATAAGAAGTGGATCTTCAACACTAACTGGCCCAGGAATTTTGTATTATATTTTAGCATTATTTATACACATTTTAACTAAAACTTTTACTTTTTTCTATATTGTATTTAAAACTTTTTTAGGTGAAAATCTTTTAGAATTGATGCAAATTTGCTTTATGGCCTCACAAATGAGCTTTAAGCAACAGAAGCGGTTGATGAAGTAGCAACATGTTGGTTTAGTCGGTTTAAATAGATGGCAATGAATGCGTTACAGATGAAGAACGTCAAGGTCGTCTTCATATCTGTACCAGCGAAGATATTAAACAATATTCATTGCAAAATCCTCTTGAAATAGGCCAGTCATTAAACTATAACTAATCGACCATTAAAGAAAGTGTTCCACATAAATTACATAAAGATTGACAACTCTTGATGCTGGTAAATCTGGTAGAACAAATATATATTTACCACCAGGTTTACCAAGAACATGTGTGGCATTAGACTGGTTCTACCTTATCCACTCTGTCTTTATTACCTATTTTTGTCATTAACCAAATTTTTAGGTAATAAACAGTTTAATTCTGAAGAGGAGTTCGAAACATTTTCTTCAGGTTTTTTTGTCGCAGCGATAATTATCGATTATAATGATTATTTTTTGATTAAAAACAGCTACGTCATTTAAAATTTAAACGTTAAAAGTCTAATAAATCTGAAATGTTCCCGCTTAAAATTCGTGGGCTAAAATTGGCGGCGGCGAAAAAAGATTAGTGTCAGTCCCGGATCCGTAAATAGCTTGGGAGGATGTGTAAAAGGGAAACGTGGCATTCGGCAAACATAACCCCTCGAAAACCTGAAATATTGTTTTCATGCAAGGGGTTATACGAATTTAACGGTGCTCGAGGATTGGATGTCTGCATTCTTTCACGATCCAGTCGGTTGTTTGCATTATTATCGCCCCAACACGTTTTGTCTACGGTCTAAGCGTGTGTCTGCAGTGCAACGACGACTGGGCATCCAAGTTCAACCCCTTTCTTTATCTTTTCGAATTTCCTCAGCTGCTAAAATTTTTTAAGTTGGTTATATTTCAGTAAATTTATTGCTCTTATATAAAATTTCGATTTCAAACAAGTTCACACATTACTGTCTTTATGTTAATTATGAAACACATACTTTTAATTAACATAAATGCAATCACAATATTTTTTATTATATTTAAAATAATTACACTATATTCTTTCTATCACTTTTCATTTTGTGCCTAAATCAAAATTACTTCTACTTAAATTAAATCTTAAACAAAATAAATCACACTTTTGTTAAATAATTTATTCATATCTTTAAACAAAAGTGTTAATATTTTGTTGGTGATACTTTGTTCGTTATAACAATCTGTAAATGGTGAGGCAAAGATTCATTGAAATATCGGCAATGGTCGTTTTAAATTAAACTTCACTACTCTTCAATTAATAACCACAATTCATCTAAATTTGATGCTTTTCGGTGTATTAATCCAGTTTACATGTAGTTCCACAGATTTTCAATTGTATTTAGATCCGGACTTTCCGATGGCCAATCAAAAATCTCAACGTTTTTATCTTTTAATTAACTATGAACAACTTCGGATGCATGTTTCGTATCATTATCATGCATAAAAATCCATATAATTGGTAAATTATCGTTGGAAAATGATTCCATTATATCTCTTATGATGTCTGTATATACCAAATGGTCCAATTTACTAATAATTTTCTGTAATGGTCCTATACCATGCCAAGGAAAGGACCCCAAATCAAAACTTATCTTCCACTGTGTTTCAAAGTTTTTGCAATTTATCTGGAGACTGGACTTTTCTTAGGAGGTCAATATTTTTTGCCATCTGATCTTGTTCTGTTATTAAACATGGATTTTTCACTTCGAAGTACCCATCGCCAAAATTCTGAAGGGTGGTTTATTTTATTTATTTTATTTATTTTATTTATTTTATTTATTTTATTTATTTTATTTATTTTATTTATTTTATTTATTTTATTTATTTTATTTATTTTATTTATTTTTTTGTTTTATTTATTTTATTTATTTTATTTATTTATTCTTATTATTTAAAGAAATTGTTTGTTTAATTATCTATAGTTCAAAAGTAACATTATCCAACACAATTTACCAGAAAGAAAAGAAGTTTTATTTCATTTTCCCTTCCGCCACTTAGTGCAAAATGTAATTATTTTCATTCACAAACCCCACCGAAAGTTCCCCTGAAAATTCAGCCGGATGCGAAGCGGGCAACAGTGATCCAACGGCAGCGTCAAAATCCCCGTGTAAACAAGGATATAACTGGCATAGTTAAGTGTTTAACGCGCCCGTAAAGGACTGAACTGAACGAACCATTCGAAACATGCCGAATAATAACAAAAGCAATAAGCACGAGGGTCCTCGCCGGCGTGAAAGTACAAAACCGCCCTCACGGAGGGGGCGAACGCACCGCCGCAAAATCCGATAATCCACTTCAAATGGCCACACTTACTAAGAAAGCAAGGCGGATTAACGCACTGATTTTTGCCACTGCGAACGCAGTAAATCGTTTCGATTTACGAAAAAATCAATGCACACAATAACGGAATGAACGGAATGAGATGTGCCACCCAAAAACCAATAAGCGGAGTGTCTGTTCATCCTTGACCGTGTTTTACGATCTGCAGGAAATTTCACGCGTCTGAAACTATCAATAAGTGTCCGTTCACACAAATAACGGAGGAACAATGGTACCGGGGCGCACAACTTTATTAGAACGAATGTGCGAGGGACCGCGGGTCGACCGTTGCGAATGAGCGGGAGATGCCCATGAGGCAGCGCTAATTAGCCAAATTATGGGGCTGCGTTTCGTCGCATATATGCAGTGTGAATGTGTGACTGGCCGTCCGACCAGTCGCACACGCTTTGTCGACTGCGATCCTGGTTCGGATCGTAAGACAATAGCCCCGGGACGTCGTATAATAGAGCCGTGAAATGGGGTGGGCCTCGTTCAATCTCGTTTCATTGTGGGAACTCTGGCTGGATTTTTTCTTCGTTGATTTGTTGAGATTTTGCAATGATTTTGAAGATCGTGATATTGTCAAGAACTATTTTAATTTTTTGATACTGTGTGCAAAAAACGCACCAAAACATCTAGATATAATTAATTTATTTATTACAATTCATTCATTTTAATTTATGCTCAATTCTCACAAAAATTGGAATTTCTAGATGTATGTTAATAATAACAATAAATAAAATATGGAAGAGAATATTTTAAAATTACAACTGTATATTAGACATAGGTGCTTAAGGACTCCTTCATTCATCTTCATTTTAAGTTATGCTTAATTCTCACAAAAACCGGAATTTTTACAACAATAATAATAAAAATCTTAATAATTCTCTTTTTTCATATAATAAATATTAAATAAAATGTGGAAGAGAATATTTTAAAATTACAACTGTATTTTAGATATAGATGCTTAAAGACTCCTGCCTTCATCTTCATTTTAATTTATGCTTAATTCTCACAAAAACTGGAATTTTTAAAAGTCTGTCAATAATAATAAGAAGAAGTTTAATAATCCCCTTTTTCATATAATAAATATTAAATAAAATATAGAAGAAAATATTTTAAAATTACAACTGTATTTTAGAAATAGGTACTTAAGGACTCCTTCATTCGACTGCATTTTAATTGTTTATGCTTAAACCTCACAAAAACTGAAATGTTTAAATGTCTGTGAATAATAATAATAAAAATCTTAATAATCCTCTTTTTGATATAATAAATATTAAATAAAATGTGGAAGAGAATATGTTAAAATTACAACTATATTTTAGAAATAGGTGCTAAAGGACTCCTTCCTTCATCTTCATTTTAATTTATGCTTAATTCTCACAAAAACTAGAATTTTTAAATGTCTGACAATAATAAAAATAAAAACCTTAAGAATTCTTTTTTTAATATAATAAATATTAAATAAAATGTGGAAGAAAATATTTTAAAATTACTTGCTTAAAGACTCCTTCATTCGACTGCATTTTAATTTTTTATGCTTAATTCTAACAAACACTGTAATTTTTAAATGTTTGACAATAATAAAAATAAAAACCTTAAGAATCCTTTTTTTAATATAATAAATATTAAATAAAATGTGGAAGAAAATATTTTAAAATTACAACTGTATTTTAGATATAGATGCTTAAGGACTCCTTCCATCATCTTCATTTTAATTTGTGCTTAATTCTCAAAAAAAAAAACTGGAATTTTTAATGTCTGTCAATAATAATAATAAAAATCTGTATAATCCTCTTTTTGATATAATAAATATTAAATAAAATGTGGAAGAAAATATTTTAAAATTACAACTGCATTTTAGACATAGATGCTTAAGGACTCCTTCATTCGACTGCATTTTAATTTTTTATGCTTAATTCTAACAAACACTGGAATTTTTAAATGTTTGACAATAATAAAAATAAAAACCTTAAGAATCCTTTTTTTAATATAATAAATATTAAATAAAATGTGGAAGAAAATATTTTAAAATTACAACTGTATTTTAGATGTAGATGCTTAAGGACTCCTTCCATCATCTTCATTTTAATTTATGCTTAATTCTAAAAAAAAACTGGAATTTTTAATGTCTGTCAATAATAATAATAATAAAAATCTGAATAATCCTCTTTTTGATATAATAAATATTAAATGAAATGTGGAAGGAGAATATATTAAAATTGCAACTGCATTTTAGACATAGATGCTTAAGGACTCCTTCATTCGACTGTATTTTAATTTTTTATGCTTAATTCTAACAAACACTGGAATTTTTAAATGTTTGACAATAATAAAAATAAAAACTTTAAGAATCCTTTTTTAATATAATAAATATTAAATAAAATGTGGAAGAAAATATTTTAAAATTACAACTGTATTTTAGATATAGATGCTTAAGGACTCCTTCCATCATCTTCATTTTAATTTATGCTTAATTCTCAAAAAAAAAATGGAATTTTTAATGTCTGTCAATAATAATAATAAAAATCTTAATAATCCTCTTTTTGATATAATAAATATTAAATGAAATGTGGAAGGAGAATATTTTAAAATTACAACTGAATTTTAGACATAGATGCTTAGGTCTCCTTCATTCGACTGCATTTTAATTTTTTATGCTTAATTCTAACAAACACTGGAATTT
The DNA here is from genome assembly GCF_024364675.1 of Aethina tumida. Taxonomy (NCBI): domain Eukaryota; kingdom Metazoa; phylum Arthropoda; class Insecta; order Coleoptera; family Nitidulidae; genus Aethina; species Aethina tumida. Next base: position 10,601,379 of record NC_065437.1, on the reverse strand, counting down.
TTAAATGTTTGACAATAATAAAAATAAAAACCTTAAGAATCCTTTTTTTAATATAATAAATATTAAATAAAATGTGGAAGAGAATATTTTAAAATTACAACTGTATTTTAGACATATGTGGTTAAGGTCTCCTTCATTCATAAAAATGTCATTAATAAAAATAAAAACCTTAAGAATCCTTTTTTCATATAATAAATATTAAAAAAATGTAGAAGAGAATATTTTAAAATTACAAATGTATGTTGGACATAGGTGCTTAAGGACTCCTTCATTCATCTTCATTTTAATTTATGCTTATTCTCACAAAAACTGGAATTTTTAAATATCTGTTAATAATAAAAAGAAAAACCTTAATAATCCTTTTTTAATATAATAAATACTAAATAAAATATGGAAGAGAATAATTTAAGATTACAACTGTATTTTAGACATAGGTGCTTATTCATCTTCATTTAAATTTTTATGCTTAATTTTCACAAAAACTGGAATTTTTAAATGTCTGTCAAATATAATAATAAAAATCTTAATATTCCCCTTTTTGATATAATAAATATTAAATAAAATGTGGAAGAGAATATTTTAAAATTACAACTGTATTTTAGAATTAAGTGCTTAAGGACTCCATTCATCTTCATTTTAATTTAAGGTTAATTCTCACAAAAATTGAAATGTTTAAATATCTGTCAATAATAACAACAAAAATCTTAATAATAACCTATTTAATATAATAAATATTAAATAACATATGGAAGAGAATATTTTAGAATTACAGCTGTATTTTAGACATAGGTGCTTAAGGATGCCTTCATTCATCTTCATTTTAATTTTTTAAGTTTAATTCATATATGTTTCATATATTCATTTATATTATGATAACAATAAAAATTTGAATATTCATCAACTCATCAATTTTTTAGAAAAATATTAACCTATTACAGAATAATAATTGATTAAAAAATTAAACAAAAATCTTAAAGCATATTGAAACTAATAATGGGTCGGATTCCCTGTTTGATTGAGACACTCATTATCAAGTCGTGGCATCCATCTAATGATATTAACATTTCTTATCTCGTTTTCTTTCTCTTTCTTTTTGACCTTTTATTAGAATTTTTTTTCAAATCGACTTATTATTTATAAGTGTATATCCGTTAAAAAATTTCGGATAAGTTATGTAACACTCAGTGGTCAATAAAGTATTTTCAAAATCGAAACTGAAGTACCCAAAACCCAACAATTACTACCAATGTTATTAAATTTCCGAGCCTCACAACGCAACAACAAGAAGTAAGACACAACAGTCAGGACATAAAAATAAGCCGACATTGGCAGCAAAGCCGTCCCACCCTCGAGTAGATCGTTGTACTCGATTAACTGGAGCCTTTATATGCGCCTTGCGTTCGATTTATGAGGGAGGTGTCGAATGACCGTGTTCATCTTTGTTTTTCTGTAGTTTTTTGTTTCTTTTTCATTTTTCTTTCGTCAACGTCCGAACTTTATGTCGTTCGAAGCCTGGGGAGGAAGGGAAGGGAGGAAAAGACGGTTTGTTCGAGTCGCATTTTAAGTAACACAAGACTTATGCGTTCCGGCTGCGTTCGGGAAACGTTACACCGGCTTATTATTATTTATGCGGTCTTTGTTCTGGTAGTGGCTCAAATAATGGACCGAGTGTTACGTGGTCTTAAAAAATGTCAATAAAAAGTTCAATGGGTTAATAATAATAATTTTTTTTTGGCAGATTCTTGAATATGTTTAAGAAAATTAACCTATTTTAAGGTGCAGACATGAAACTAGTAAAAAAAATTCTATTTTTTATATGCTTTGTTTGTAGAAGTGTATTTTTACCTTCACTTACAATAACATCATATATTTATTGTTTCTGTAACGTCATAGTGATACAAAAAAATCAACAATGACAATTAGAAATTATTTTAGTAATTGCAATTACAACAAATTTATTTATAATATCAACATTTTTAACCGTATTGTCATAATAATTCTGAAGGAGATTAAAAATATTAATTACAACTGAAAAATTTGTTACTTACTTGTTATAATAAAAGTGACATTTTATTCCATAGTTTACTTTTATATATTGAGAAAAATACTTTTCATTTCAATAGCAAGTACTTGTAATCTGAGTTAATTAATAATTATAATTATTAATTAAAATAACCTAAATAACAGCTGTTTTACGCGTGCCATTTTATTGTTAGTAGCAGTGCGGCAACACATTTTTATTTAGATTAAAATGTCTTATTAGTGATGTAAACTGTTTCATCTATTGGTAGCACTGGATAAAATCAAAAATTACATTAAACTTAACGAAAAATAAAAATGTTTCCAGTAATTTATTATAAATTGGATAATTAATTAGCCAATTTCTGTATTAGAAGTAACAAAAAGGTCTCAATAAACGTGTGTAAAACAACCATTAATTTAGATAATTTTGAGGTTATGAATCTTTAAAGTAAAACTATCTATTTCCCATAAACTGAAGTGAAACTGAAATATTGTTCAAGATTTTTAAAATTATGTCAATTTTATTATGTGTAAGTATATAGGTCACATCTAGAATAAATAAAGTACAAGTTTGTTTAAGTAGTTCTTATGTTATTCAAGTATATACTATATTCTTAATGTTCTAAAACTGTTAAATACATAAAAGAAAACAGTTCTATATTACTTATCTACCAGATTATTAGAGAGAAAAATTAAGAGAAACATCAAAACAGTTTATTGGGCAACATCTGGAATAAAATAAAAAATATTTAGAAGATTTGTACCACTATTTTACTATTATTATTATTATTATTATTATTATTATTATTATTATTATTAAATTTGTAATAAATTTATATACCAAGAAACGTATAAAATTAATTGTATATTATCAGAACACACCTATGTTAATATTTTGCCTCTATTACATCCTTTAATTTTTAGATTGACTTAATTATTCTTAAACATTATATATTATAACTAAAATCAAATATACATATAATGAATATATTTTCTTTTTATTGCATTAAATAGATAATCTATGAGTTTTTAAGTTTCAGTCTGGAAATCAAGAGAAATGATATATATATATATATATATATATATATAGAGAGAGAGAGAGAGAGAGATCTTCTAAGAAGATTTGTTTTAAAAGAGTAACAAATACTTTCAATACTACAGCAATTTATTAGATAAAATATGGAATAAAATAAAAAATATTTTGAGCATTTATGCCATCATATTCCAAGTAATATGAAAATTTAATCATATATTATCAAAACTTCCCATCTGTGTCAATATTTTGTTCCTGTTGCATCAATTTTAATGTCTTGAACGTTTTAACATTTTAACTCTTTGTTAAAGAGAAGAATGAAGAGAAGGCAACATGAACATGATTTTATTTTTACATACTTTAATTTTTAGATTGACTCAATTATTCTTAAACATCATATATTATAATCAAAATTAAATAGACATATAAAGAATATAGATAATCTATAACGTTTTAAGTTTCAGTCAGGAATCAAGAGAAATTTTAGTTAACATACCTTCTACATTATTAGAGAGAAGAAAGATATATTTTAATTTATGATAGTACTTTTTCAACACCTCAAAAATTTATTGGACAAGATCTGGAATAAAATAAAATATTTATGCCACTATTTTATTATTATTAAATTTATAAGGAATTTATATTCCAAGTAATGTGAAAAATTAATCATATATTATCAAAACTTCCCACCTGGGTTAATATTTTGTCCCTGTTACATCAGTTTTAGTATCTTGCACGTTGCCCTTAACCCTTTGTTAGAGAGAAGAATGAAGAGAAACTTGAAGACAACATGATTAAACATTAAGTCTGATTTTATTTTTGGATCCTTTAATTTTTAGATTGATTCCTATGTTCTTAAGCATCATATATTATAATCAAAATCAAATATTGATATGTTTTGTTTTTATTACAGTAAATAGATGAAGTCTGGAAATCAAGAGAAATTATGGTCTAAATTATTAGACCGAAGAAAGAAGATATGTTTTAGAAGAGAAACAAACATGATACTACTATTTCAACACTACAGCAATTTATTGGACAAATCTAGAATAAAATAAAAAATATTTTGAAGATTTATGTTATTATTTTTTTATTATTATTATGAAATTTATAAGGAATGTATATCCCAAGCAACGTTTAAAACAAATCATTTATTATCAAGCTTCACACCTGGTTTAATATTTTGTCTCTGCTGCTTCAGTTTTAATATCTTCCACATTTCGAGCCCTTAATCCTTTGTTCCTGCGCCTAATGAAAAAATCGTGCTGATCTTTCGAACAGACCAGAAACGGGTGCCCCCAGATCATCCAGATGGGTGGTCCACGGATGACATATACTACACACATCATGTGAAATCGGATGCCGCGTAAAGCACGCCTATTTTATGGCTCTTTGAAAATGTCAATTCTATACGTTGTGATTTATCGCAAACAACGATTGGCGTTATTTCCAAAACCACCCGATTTCACATTCAGTTTTGCGTTCTGAGAAACCTGATTAATCCCGATTAGGCTTCACCAATTCGACGGACGGATTTTATTGTTCAACGGAAACGATAATCCAAGTGATGTTAGATAAAAAGAACGAGAATGTGTTTTAATTGCGAACGGGTAGCCTTCTGCCAAACAGAACGAACGTCAACCGTGGCAAATTAATTTAGACGACCTTGCTGTTTTATTTGCTTTTAAGAGCCGCTTTAAACGACACAAAACCCAACCAAATTTGCGTTTAATGAGCACAATTTTACGTTAATCCTCCAGTCATTATTGTTATTAAAATGCTTCATCTCCTGACGAAAACAAATCCGTGTTTAACACTTTGAAATTCCAACTGAATCTATCTTGAAATTATGAAAATTTTGATAATGTTAATGTTAATGAGGTGTGTGATAAGAATTTGATAAGCGTATAATTATTAATCTTGAACAATAATAAATCTGTGTTTACCTCCATTTAATATTCTAAATTATATCATTCATTTTCAAGGTTTATTGATATTTATTAAATTGAAATTAAACAAAAAAATTACAAGATATTGTTCTAAATTTCTTTAAAAACCGTCTTGAACCTCTTTTAACTATGAAATATCTCTTTAAAATGAGCAAAATGGTTTGAATTGATAAAAAATTATTAATAATATTTCAAATAATTATCAAATATCATATGTATGCTTAACTATGCCAGATCTCTTTAAATTAAGCAAAATATTAATTTTGTATATAAAAATAAGTTAGTAAATTTATAGATAATTATCAAATATCAGTAATTATTCAGATAATAGTTTATATTTTTATTAAAGATAGTTAAGCTTCTATTATAACAAAGATTTAATAAATATTTAGCTTATTATTTGTCTTAAACCTCTTTTAACCATGCAAAATCTTTTTTTTTTAAATAAGCAAAATATTAGTTTTGAATATGTAAAGAATTGGTAATTATCTAAATAATTATCAAATTCAATAATTATTATTAAACCTCTTTTAATTAAGCAAAAATCTCTTTTAAAATAAGCAAAATATTAGTTTTAAATACATAAAAAATTGGTAATTATCTAAATAATTATCAAATGTCAATAATTATCAGTATAATAGTGTGAATTTTTATTAATGAGGTTGATTGTAGCTTGTATTAAAAAAGATTTATTAAAAATTCTGCTTACTACTTATCTTAAATCTATTTTAACTATGCCAGATTCAAAATATGCAAAATATTAGTTTTAAATAGATAAAAAATTGATAATTATCTATATAATTATCAAATATCAGTAATTATTCAGATATTAGTTTAAATTTTTTTAAAGATTTTTATTATAGCTTATAATAAAGAAGATTTAATAAATATTTAGCTTATTATTTATCTTCAACCTCTTTCAACTAAGCAAATTCTGTTTTAAAATAAGCAAAATATTAGTTTTGAATATATAAAAAATTAATAATTATTTAGATAACTATCAATAATTATCATTATAATAGTTTGAGATTTTATTAATGAGATTGATTGTAGCTTGTAATAAAAGAGATTTAGTAAAAGTTCTGCTTACTACTTATCTTAAACCTTTTTTAACTACGCCAAATAAGCAAAATATTAGTTTTAAATAGATAAAAAATTCTTAATTATTTAGATAATTATCAAATATAAGTAATTATTTAGGTATTAGTTTAAATTTTTTTAAAGATTTTTATTATAGCTTATAATAAAGAAGATTTAATAAATATTTAGCTTATTATTTGTCTTAAACCTCTTTTAACTATGCAAAATCTTTTTTAAAATAAGCAAACTTAGTTTTGAATATATAAAGATTTGGTAATTATCAAATATAAATAATTATTATTAAACCTCTTTTAATTAAGCAAAAATCTCATATAAAATAAGCAAAATATTAATTTTGAATATATAAAAAATTGGTAATTATCTAAATAATTATCAAATATCAACAATTATCAGGATAATAGTTTGAGATTTTATTAATGAGACTGATTGTAGTTTGTATTAAAAAAGATCTTGAATCTATTTTAACTATTCCAGATCTCTTTAAAATAAGCAAAATATTAGTTTTAAATACACATAAAATTGATAATTATTTAGATAATTATCAAATATCCGTAATTATTCTGATATTGGTTTAAATTTTTATTAAAGATATTTATTATAGCTTATATTAAAGAAGATTTAATAAATATTTAGCTTATTATATATGTTAAAATTCTATTAACTATGCAAAATCTCTTTTAAAATAAGCAAAATATATATTAGTTTTGAATATATAAAAAATTAATAATTATCTAGATAATTATCAAATGTCAATAATTATCAAGATAATAGTTTGAGATTTTATTAATGAGATTGATTGTAGCTTGTAATAAAAAAGATGTAATAAAAGTTTTGAACTATGCCAAATCTCTTTAAAATAAGCAAAATATTAGTTTTAAATAGATAAAAAATTCATAATTATTTAGATAATTATCAAATATCAGTAATTATTCTGATAATAGTTTAAATTTTTATTAAAGATATTTATTATTTTTTATCTTAAACCTCTTTCAACTATGCAAGACCTTTTAAATTAAACAAAATATTAGTTTTTCATAAAACAAATATTAGTAATTATCGAGATAATAGTCTTTAAGTTTTTGTTAATAAGATTGATTATAAGTTATTTCTTATTTTAAATCTCTTTTAACTATGGAAGATCTTGATTATAACTTGTTTAGCTGTGCAAAATCTTTTTAAAATAAGTAAAATAATACACAAAGAAATTCCATAGGATTCTTTTTAATTGCTGATTCAAAACACTTTAACAAATTCATTGTCTGATTAATTTTTGAGGCTGTAAAAAACAATGGCAAAAAATATAATTGTTTCCCCATCGCCGTATCTTGATGTTGCGGTGCATAATCATAATCGCCTTAAACAGCATCCCGCATGCTACCCCGTTTGATTATTGATTATCGATTGCTTGTACGACACACAGGTACGTGAGAACACAAACGAGATGATTATCAGAAATTGCGAAAGACGTTGAGGGTTTTGTTCCACCCTTTGTCCCTGCGCTTCGACGTGCCCCCGTGGGGGATGTGCGCCGAAATAAATACATTTGCAAATACGTATTAATCAATTAAAATTATCAATTGCACAAAACACGAAACGTCACCTAATTGCGAGCGTTAAATAATTAACGAATAAATCTGTTTGAATTACATTTTATTAATTCGTTTTTCGATAAAAATTGCACGCGTTGTCGAAACCCGTTTTGTGGGATGTCCATTAAATTAATTTTATCGTATTTTACTGGCGTTTAATTCGTTTAACGGGGTGAGAAAATTAAAATGTGCGTATTTACAGAAATAAATGCGATGATTGTTGCAAAAAGGGTCCATAAATTATGGCAAAAAGTGTTTTATGATGGTGTTTCACTTGTCCTTATAAAATTTTACAAGTCCTTGTCGCTGGTAAATCGGAAAAACCACCGTTTCAGTTTATTATTTCGACATTCATCATCCAGATGTTGGGAAATTTCGTTTCGTCTTGTGGATTTCAAGTGAATTTTATTGAAGGTGTAAACAGGTAGTGGTGTACTGCCGTGGGAACCAAATTTTTATGGCGGGTACGATTTTAGTTGAATTAATATTTCCTTTTCACAATGCTATTTACAAATACATTACACTCAGTTTTTTATGACTTAAAATCAGTTGTTGGGAAATTATTAAAAATACATTAAATATTAAATAATACCTTTAAATTGTATGCAGTTATTGAAAATAAGTATGGAATATTTATTTACCTGTTAGAAATGTTAGTTAATATTTTTCCTAATCTGTTGTAAATCTGAACAAATCTAATTTACTACAAGGTCGGTCCATTAATCACAATGATCATTATATTTAAAGTTCCACTACATTTTTCCTAAATTGAGGGGAATTGTATACAAATTTAAGCATTACTACGTTGAAACCGACCGAAATAGTTAAGAATTTAAAAACAATTAATTAACCCCAAATAAATAATCTATACTTTTTTTCAAATCAAAAAACGTATTCGATAAAAAGACCTAAACAAAAAACGATGAGCGGTAATACTAGTACACGGGGCGGTAAACAAACTAACGAATTTGTTGTAACACTATTATAACACTATTAACATACAAGAGATCAAAAATCCCAAGGAAAAAAAATTCAATTTTTAAAAATTTTCCATACATTTTTCCACCACTGTACATTATATTCTATATATTTATTATGTAATGTTTTTTTTGTTTATATACAAATTCGTACAATTGTAATTGATAACCTAATATGTTAAAAAATACACATAATTAAAGTAAAAAAATGGTTTAATTCCAAATTAATATGTATAAATCATTTTATTTGTCAAATAATCAGACAAAATCATAAAATCATATTTTTTTTTTAGATTTTACTAAACTTTTTTGATTATTAAATTTTTGATATTTAACTGTAATTTAATAGACATTTTTACTTTATGTCTGTAACAAAAACCATTTTGAACATACCTACATGATATTGACAAGTTTTGTTAAATATCATTATAATCAAAAATGTCATTCAAAAATTAATTTAACACATTTATTTCAAAGTAATTCGTATAAATCATTTTATTTTTGTACAAAATTGAACAAAACAAATTTTTATGAAGAATTTAATAATTTTTTTTCATTTTTTTGAAATTTTTGAGATTTCATAAATTTTTAATAAGCATCTTTTATATTATTTCTAATGTCTTTTAAATTTTTATAATATTATTTTTATAAATCTTATTTAAATAATAATAATATTAAAATTTAATTAGAAATGTTACATAATTAAAAACAAATATTTTGACCATACATTTTTAAGTTTTGTCAAATAACAATATCAAAATTTAATTGAACACATTCTTTACAAATTAGATATTTTTTATAATATTTCTCCATATATTATTAAGCTTATTTAAATAATAATTAAAAAAATATAGTTTGAACATACATTTTTAAGTTTTGACAAAAATAACATTATAATCAAAAATATCAGTTTCAAAAATATCTTTTCAAATTAGTTTACGTAAATCAATTTATTTTTAGATAAAATTGAACAAAATAATTATTTTATGAAAGAATTAACTAAATTTTTTCATTATTATGAAATTTTTTAGATATCATTAATTTTTAATATATATTTTTTATGTTGTTTCCCCATACCCATATAATCAATAATATCGTTAAAAAATTGATTGAATACATTCATTTCAAATTAGTTTTTATAAATTATTTTATTTTTAGACAAAATTGAACAAAATATTTTTTTATAAATGAATTTACTAAACCTTTTTTCATTTTTATGAAATTTTTGAAATACTTATAATAGATATTTTTTATAATATATCTCCATATATTATTATATTTTATTTATTAATCTTATTTAAATAATAATTATATTAAAATTTAATTAGAAATATGGTATCATCATCAAAGAACATTTAATATCATTTAAAAATTAGTTGAACACATTTATTTCAAATTCGTTAATATTTTATTTTATTTTTAGCAAAAAATTGAAGAAAATATTTTTTATGATTATATTCAAATAAAATTTAATTAAGAAAATCATTTAAAAATTACTTAAAAACAATTATTCCAAATTATTTTTATTAAATAATTCCATATCAAATCAGATAAAATATTTTTTTATGAATAAATTTAAATTTTGTCAGACTAAATAATTTTATATGATTAAATTTATTAAAGAAACAATTTTATTTATATGCAAAAAAATTTCATTAATTAGAAATTTTATATTTTTAACAAAAAACATTTTAAACTTTTAAGTTTAAATACAAATCAAACATATTATTAAAAATTGGTAAAAAAATTAACATCAAATAATTTTGTATAAATGATTTTAGCTCTCATCAATTTAGACAAAGTTAAAGACAAAATCTTGTTATGAATTAATTTAATTAATTGTTTTTTTTTTAAGTTTAAAAATTTGCTCTACTAATTTTATGTCTGGGATTGTTATAATATTAATATGTATTATAAATACAATATTGTAATTAAAAATGTTATATTTAACAAGAAATAAATTAAACAAATCAGGCAAAATTTTTTTTTAATTAAATTTATTAAATTAAAGAATAAATAAAGAAATTTGATATTTATAACAAAAAAACATTTTCAGTTTTAAAGTTTAAATACAAATCAAACATAAAATTAAAAATTAATAGAAAAATTAACACCAAATAATTTTGTATAAATGATTTTACCTCTTATCAAATCAGACCAAGTTTTAAAATATGTGAATCATTCATATTAAATCATTAATATCTATAAATGATTTTTACCTTTAACAAATCAAAGAAAATGTTTTATAATGTATAATAAATGAACAAACAATGAAATACAACCGATGAAAAATCCAATTGGTTATAAATTTTCAAATATGTTAATAAAGTTATAGATTTAATATACATAAAAACTAATTCAAAATACATCACTTTTTTGGAAAATAGATTGCAATCTACCTTGTTGGAAGCACATCTGGTGCCAGATCAAATAAATCCAACGGCAGTCATATCATACTCCACAAACCAATCACAAAAAACCAACATGCCAAACCATGAAAATAAAACCCAAAAACCGAAAATCGAATCGCTAAACCGCGGATCGCGACCGTCCGGACCTGACTGACGGCCACGGACCCATCTCGGGGAAACGCCAAGTACATAAACCAAAAAGGACCATAATAATGCATAAAACGTGATCGTGCCAAATCACACATTCGCCCGTTTGCCCGTTTTCGAAACGGGGCACGAACGGCGGGGCGGCCAGACAAACACTTACCTCGTGGTACGTGACCGAAGACGGGGTGAACCGGGTGGCTGGCTGGCAATTAGACGGACGGTCGGACGACACACACGTAAACGCGACCGGGCCCGGCGTGACGGCGTTGACGCTGCTCGTCGTTGCGCTCCGCGTCTTCTGCACGGCACATCGGACGACGATGCGACGTTCGCGCGTCGGGACGGCCGTGGTGATGCACCCGCCGGCGAATCTCGAAAAATGTGTCGCGCACCCAAAGCTCCGGCCACACAGCCGGCCGTCGCACTTGCAGATATTTCGGCTGGCGGAGGACGACACACTCACACACACGCGGGCTGCAGATTGGGTATGAACGGTGGGTAGGGCGAGGGCGTCCCGGCGACGGTACTGCTGTTACACCCGTGCATGCACGACTGTGCCATGTGAGTACGCGGGTGTGTGTGTGTGTGTGTGTGTGCGTCAGCCCGGGCCTTCCTACCTCGCCTCGTTTGTCGTCTGCGCCTCTCGTCGTCGCTCTTGGTCTTGCTTAAAATTGAAAATGTCGTGTTTACTTTGACGGGTACTCGATGCAGCGGCCGGTACAAACCGGCCACCTAATGAACGCTTTGTATGTGGATTTTTATGTTGTTTCGGGCCGACTGTCCTCCTACATATTTGTCTTTGGCGAATCCCCTAAATTTATTAAATATTTCAAGATTGAAATTAAAAATAAGAGAATATGTGTTCTCATGTGAGAGAATATGAAGCATTTATTGTCTTTCAGTTTTATGCAAACCATTTGATATGTAAATACTAAAAATTTACATTTTAAGACATAAAAAATGAGATAATCTATGTTCTCATTAAAGAGAATATAAATTCTTCTCACTTAGGTTTATCCAAAACATTTTAAGATACACTAGAAACGAGAAAATCTGGGTTTTCATCAAAAAGAATGTAAATTCTTGTCATTCATTTTCATACAATACATTTTAAAACACATTAAAGTGAGAGAAGCTGTGTTCTCATTAAGGAGAATATAAATTCTTCTCATTCAGGTTTATCCAATTCATTTTAAGACATATTAGAAACTAGAAAATCTGGGTTTTCTTTAAAAAGAATGTAAATTCTTGTCGTTCATTTTCATTCAATACATTTTAAAACACATTAAAAGTGAGAGAAGCCGTGTTCTCATTAAGGAGAATATAAATTCTTCTCACTCAGGTTTATCCAAAACATTTTAAGACACATTAGAAACGAGAAAATCTGGGTTTTCATTGAAGATAATGTAAATTCTTGTCATTCATTTTCATACAATACACTTTAAAACACATTAAAGTGAGAGAAGCTGAGTTCTCATTAAAGAGAATATAAATTCTTTATATTCAGGTTAATCCAAAACATTTTAAGACGCCTTGGAAACGAGAAAATCTGGGTTTTCATTAAAGAGAATGTAAATTCTTGTCATTGATTTTCATACAGTACATTTTAAAACACATTAAAAGTGTGAGAAGCTCTGTTCTCATTAAAGAGAATATAAATTCTTCTCACTTAGGTTTATCCAAAACATTTTAAGATACACTAGAAACGAGAAAATCTGGGTTTTCATTAAAAAGAATGTAAATTCTTGTCATTCATTTTCATACAATACATTTTAAAACACATTAAAAGTGAGGAATCTGTGTTTCCATTAAAGAGAATATAAATTCTTCTCATTCAGGTTTATCCAAAACATTTTAGGACACACTAGAAACGCAAAAATCTGGATTTTCATTAAAGAGAATGTAAATTCTTGTCATTCATTTTCATACAATACATTTTATAACACATTAAAAGTGAGAGTTGCTTTCTCATTAAAGAGAATTTTAATTTTTGTCATTCAATCTTATACAACTCAATTTAAGACAAATGGAAGCATAAGTGTTCCCATTAAAGAGAATATGAATACTTGTCATTTAATTATATACAACACATTTTAAAACATATTAAAAAGAACAGATTTTTTACAATATATTTTAAGACAGATTAAAAATAGAAGAATCCGTGTTCTCTTTGAAGAGAATATAAATTCTTATCATTCTGTTTATATAATGTATTTTAAAACGCATAAAAAATGGGGATATCTGTATTGTCATTAAAGAGAATATAAATCCTTGTCTTTGATTTTTATACAATACATTTTAAAACATATTAAAAATGAGAGAATTCGTGATCTCGTTAAAGAGAATATAAATTCTTATTTTTATTTAAAATTGGTTTTAATTATAATAATTTGTTGAATGTTTTTTATTTTATAAACAGAAATATTATTCGAAATACTTCAAAGGTTTATTTTTAATTATTATAAATAATTATAAATATAAATATTATCTTATACTTTTTTATTATCCAAGATAAACATTTAAAATCAATAATACGTATAATTATATAATTATCTTATGAAATATTTTAAAACTAAACATCTATAAATAAATCAAATAAAAATATACATATGAATTTTAGTTATTACAAATTAATTTGAATATGAGAATATTTTTTATTGTAACTAAGAGAATATTTTAAAAATTTCAGCTATATTTACAAAATTTTAATCAATTTCATAAAATACAATATAGTCCTTTGTGTACTTTTATATTATATTTTGTTTATTTTCAATTTTCATGCATATTTTATAATAAAACAAATCCAATATTTAAAATTATAGGTAAATATTTTATTTTTATTAAATAAATAGTGCGAAGTACTAAATGTATAAAGACTGGTTTGATTTTAATCATTAAAAATCACTTCAATTACACAAATTTATCAATAGGTTTTTTTTTTTTATAAAATTGTGTATATTTTTATTTTATATATTTATTCAAATGATTTTTTTGCTGTGGACCTCGTAAATTCGATTTTAAAGCCGGGCAGAGCAAATTCCACCATTCGCCGCGAAGTACGATCACGGGCTCATCTTAATCAGAAAGTAATTTCGCTAAATAAACCCCCCCCGACATCGTCGAGCGCCCCGACAAACAACAACACGAGTTTGGAGCGGGCCGATAACAGTGGCTTAACGCCAATTTAAACACCGGCATACGGTCCCCCGGCGTGCGGGGCGCGGCCTCCGTCCATTGGCGCCCCACCATCCGGCCGCGTTAACATGGCGACCGAAGTCGGCGTGCCGTTGGCGGCGGACCGGTGGGCGAGGTTTCGCCACCAACCGACGAACAGCTGACGGATTCGACGTTAAATTGCCCGAACGTTTTGGGGATGAGCGAGAGGGAAGCGTCTTGATTTATTTATTGACGATCACCGTTTTAATGGCAGTTGCTGCCAGAAATAGGATTCCAATAAGGTGATTACTGCGATGAATTTTGACTCCGGAACGTTACTTTGGATTTGACGGGATTAATTTTGTTTTAATTATTTCCAATGTACAATCTAGTTCGATAAATTTAATATTACACAAAGTAAAAGTTAACGTTTCCTTTAAATTATTTTTTAGAGGATCTCAATTTTTAATGAAATGAATTAATAAACAAAAAAATTTGTTAATAAAATATATTTTCGATTTGTGAACATTTTTTTGTTTACTATGACAATTAAATTTTAAAATAGAAATTATTTATTTATTAAGTTGTAATAAATAGCTAAAGTTTTATTATTATTTTATTAAATAAATATTTTCTAAGATCATAAAGAAAAAAACAATTTTAAAATATATCTTATATGTTAGATAAAGTTTACTCAGGTTAGGTTAGGTTCAACTAAGTTAGTTTATGTTAGGATAGATTAGGTATTATTTACCCTGTATAATTGTTATCTATATTATATCTAATATTTAAAAATGGTTTTTGATTATGTGACATGAATATTTAAACAAATTAAATTTTCATTTCAAATTAGTTGAAATTTAAAGAAACATATATGAAAAAATACAATTAGTAACAAACTCAGTTATTTACTTGGTACAATGATTTGTGATTTAGAGATTTCAATTACAATCTACATCATTATTTTAAAAAATTAATATATCTACATTAAAAAGACAAACCTTAAAATATATCATATAGGTTAGTTTATGTTAGATTAGGTATTATCTTATCTATTATTTTTAATGAAATGAAGAAATAAACAAAAGAATTTGTTTTTTTTATTTATAAAATGGTGTCAATTAAATTGGTAATAAACTTATTTATTTATTAAGTAGTTTTCAAAGTTCCTAAAGAAAAGAACAATCTTAAAATATGCCTTAGTTTATGTTAGGTTAGGTTAGGTTAGGTATTATTCTGCGTGAACGATTATTATCTATAATAAAACTATTTAAAATAGTTTTTGATTATGTGGCATAAATAATTAATAAAAAATAAAATTTCATTTCAGTTTCCTTAAAATTTCAAGAAACAAAAATATGAAATGTTACAGTTAGTAACAAACTAATTTATTTATTTGATACAATTTAGTGATTTCAATTACAATGTACACCTTTATTTTAAGAATTAATTACATCTATATTAAAAAGAGGTTAAGTATTATATTATCTAAATGACTATTTTTTATAATAAAAATATTTAACATAGATATTTAAAAAATAAATTAATTTCAATTTCCTCAAAATTCAGAGAAACAGAAATATGAAATAATACAAATAATAACAAACTTATTAATTTAAATGTTAAAATATCCCATATATCATAGGTTATGTTTAAATTAGGTTATGTTAGATTGGAACATTGTTTTTTGAATTATCTCAAATTAAATTATACTTTAAGTAACATAAATATTAAAAAATATGAAAATATCATTTCAGTTTCCCTAAATTCAAAGAAACACAAATATGAAATAAAATAATTGGTAACATACACATTTATTTACTTGGTACAATTAACGTTAATTCAATTAATAAATCTATATCAAAATGAACAACCTTAAAATTTCCCTTATAAGTTAAGTTACATTTAGTTAGTTAGGTTAGATTAGGTAAGGTTTTAAATTTGGTGTTTTTTTTTTTAATTTAATTTTGTATACATCAAATGAACAATTTTATAGTAATAAAGAATTTTATTTGGTTCCCTCAATGGATTCATCCCCCCTGAATGATTATTATGCAAAAAATTCTTAAGAAAAGGAACAAAAATACAAAATAAGACAACAATTTGTAACAAATTTTATTTTAATATTTAGATTATATTTTATTATTATTATTATTATTTGATAAATAACAGTACAAAAAATAAAACTGAACTATATGTTCTATTTAAATAGTACTAACTACTATTTGGCACAAGGGACTAAACCTCCAATAATAATCTTCCAATAATACCATTATTATATTTCTCCTTGTACTCCCAATCTGGTGTATGTACAAAATGATTGAATGGCCTCTTCGAATTACTCTTGAGTCGTTCACCATTCTAATTCATGGGGCTCGCCTCCAGGATAATTGCCAGTCAAACAAGCAGTACAATGTCCAACTTTGTGCGGATTCTTTGTCTTGATGTCAGACCTTACGGCCTTAATCAACCCCTCTACGCTCAAATAAGCCAAACTGTCGGCACCAACGTGCTTGGCCAGTTCGTTGGGATTCAATTTGTTGGCGATTAGTTCCTCTTTTGTCGGAATGTTTATGCCCATATAACATGGGTAGAGGAGTGGAGGGCTTGCCACTCTGATGTGTACTTCCTTAGCTCCCGCGTTTCGGAGAAGTTTAATGATTGGGCCAATTGTGTTGCCTCGAACAATCGAGTCGTCGATGAGAATCACCCTTTTGCCCTTTACGCTGCCAGACAACGCACCTAAAATCGTAACAAATGATTATTTTTCCATTTAATTGATGGAAGTCGTCGTTCTTACCGAATTTCTTTGCAATGCTGAGCTGTCTTAGCCTGTTGCTGGGTTGGATGAAGGATCGGCCAACGTATCTGTTCTTGCACAGCACTTCCGCAAAGGAAATACCACTCTGCAGAAACAAAGTTGGTCAGTACACTACTTTCCTAATAAAAACCACAATTTATCTACCTGTCTGGAGAAACCGTGGGCGGCAGCGTTTCCAGATTCCGGTACGGAGCTGACCAGATCCGCTTCGACGGGATGCTCGATGGCCAACTGCCTTCCGCATTGCATCCTCACGGCGTACACCATCTGTCCCTCGAAAATACTGTCGGCCCTGGCAAAGTAAACGTACTCGAAGATGCAGAAAGCCTGCGCCTTCTCTTCCGGCCTGGCCACTATGTCGATGGTGCGGATACCGTGTCTGGACATCTCGATGATCTCGCCCGGGAACACCTCGCGGACGTATTGGGCACCGATCGACAGGAAACCGCAGGATTCCGACGACACGACCCAACCTTCCGCCTCTCGACTGTCGTCACAGTCCCCATCAAGAGCTGAAACCGCATTTCATAGAGGTTCTCTACAGGATTTGGTGTTGGTAACTTACGTTCGTTTTGGGGTAAGATTTTTCCCAAGCACAAAGGCCTGTTGCCGTAAGGGTCCCGCACTGCGTATATTTTATTCTTCAACATTATAACTAGGGAATAACTTAAAGGTGCCAGTTGCATGAAGTGCCTTATTCTAGCCGGCCAGTCCGGACCGTTCAGTTCACCTTCCGGTGGGTTCAAGCAAAGGGCTTGAGTTATCAGTTCACTGTCTGAGTGGGTGGACAAACCAACTCCGTGTTGTAATACCTAGGGAGAAACAAATCAGCTACCAACTCAAAAATCCTCCTTTAGGCACATACCTGTCGTCTTAAACTATCACAATTAACCAGTTCTCCGTTGTGGGCAACTGCTAGTGCTCCGTGGGCGGTGTGCACCACGAACGGTTGACAGTTGACCTCTTCGGAGGCCGCACTGGTTGAGTATCTGGTGTGTCCTATGCCAATACTTCCTTTCAGCCTTTTGATCGCGTCGTCGTTGAAGATGTTGCTGATCATTCCCATACCTTTCACAATGTTGAAGTATTTCGAGCATTTTCCTTCGCTGGTTACAATACCGGCCGATTCTTGACCCCTTAAAAAAATCGTAAAGATTAATAAAATTGGGTCACGACCGTAAACGGGAAATTGATCGATAAACTAGAAATTAAATTGAATATTTAAAGGTCAAGAATACACATTAAATAATTTAAGATAGATATTTATCAAGTAACTCATAATTTAAGCAGCAATGATCTTGACGCTTCAATTGAAAAATATAAATAAAGCTCACGTGATTAATTTACAATAAAATAATTATTTTGTCAGTTATCCCCCAACAAATTGGGGTGCAAAAATGTTTCATTATGCACATAGGTTTTTATAATATAATAATAACATAATAATATGATAAAATAAAACTTAAATTGCACCTGAAACTGAATAATTTTTAAAAATGATCTCGCAGTGCCATCTCTCTGTTACAGTTTTACACACACGAGAAGGTAAAACAGAACTTTTCACTTGTTAATAAGTTCTATCTTATTTACAATTCATGATTTAAACTGACTTTTAAAATATTTATTCAATTTTATTTTCCCTTAAACGTCCTATACTGTTAATAAATAAATAATTATTACCAATTATTTTGTTTTTTGTGATTGTAAAGAAATTTTAAACTGGACATAATAAAAATTTTACTGATAAAATTCAAAGAGTTCATTTTATTTACAATAATTTAGGAATATTTTAATGAATAAACAAAATATCTTTTAAACCTACATTATCTGTTTATTTTTTTTAAATTTTTATTATTGTTACAATAAAAACTAATTTCCCATTTTACATTTGATAATAATAAGCACTGTCATTATTTATGACTCTGTTTTTCATACCACAATCATAAATATAATGCATTAACGGATTTACTGTCTTGTACTATTTTTCTATTTCTACTTATTAATTTCATTTCCGGTTTTGCCGGAAGTGACATCAACTTTGTTATTTTCAACGCAACACTATGTATATTTTAAATTATTGGTGGTTTTAGAGACAGTTTGGTCCATCCATCAACCTTTCAAAATTTTTGGAATAAAATTTTACAGTATTTGCCATTACATGTAGAATTTAATCATCCAAAAATATACACTGTTCTGTTCAAGAAAAGTTATAATTGCTAAAAAATTTCAATCCTAGTCTAATCTAATAAATAAGTTAGGTGAGTCACCCTGTAGACTAGTAAATCAATTCGCTAACATTTAATATAAATTTGGTTTTTGAGAGTTTTGAGAATGTTATATTACTAAAAATTTATAATTGCTAAAAAATTCAATCAGTTCCATTTTTCATAAACTTCTAATAAATAAGTTAGGTGAACCACTCTGTAGATCTGTCAATCAGTTTGCTGACATTTAATAACAATTTGTTTTTTGAGAGTATTGAATATGTTATATTGCTAAAAAGTTATATTTGCTAAAAAATTTAATCAGATCCATTTTTCATAAACTTCTAATAAATAAGTTAAGTGACTCACCCTGTAGATATGTCAATCAAATTGCTGGCATTTAATATCAATTTGTTTTTTGAGAGTATTGAGCGTGTCAAAAAATTATAATACCAGTTTGTATTGAAATTTGATAAAAAGTGAGTAATTTTGTATATCTATTGAGTATAAGTCTTATTATTCGACTGTTTTGGTCATGAATTAAATTAATAAGTTTACTATAGAATGATATAATATTTATGTATAAAAATTTGTTCTAAAATTGAATCTTTATGACTTGGTCAATCGTCAAAACAAAACAAGTATATCAGTGAGAATTTGAAATTTTTTACTTGACAGATCGGTTGAGTAACACATCCAGTGTGTTAATGTCCAAATTATTCAACTGATATATAATATCACACACGGCACCATTGAGCCAAAACTAATCGAGTATTTTTGTATTGAGTATTACCTGTGTTGCAACGCCACCAGCCCCCAACAAACGATCTGCGCTATCTCCAAATTGGTGGGCCACTCGCCGGTGCCGATCGCTCCGAAGACGCCGCACTCGTGCGTCAGTCCGGACGTGACGGCGCCGCGTCCTTTCCTGCGGCTCACGCCGATGCTCTCCATCGCACAAGCCAGGTCTTCCTCTTCCGTTTCATGGCTATACTTGCAGATTCTCTCGGCCATGGTACGTACTCCACTCGCAAACGATTATTTATTGGACGCTGCTGCAACAATAACATTCTTATAAGCGATTCGGCTGATAAAAATCCGTTGCTTAATAAAGCCGTGGACCCGCTGATAACCCGGGTGGATTGTTGCAAAATTAAGAAACTGTAAAAGCGTGTTACATCAGATGGTAACAGTGTCCGATAGTGGCACAGTTCGATCAATAATATTTATCTGGATGGTGGAGAATAAACAACACATGGTTCGGTGTTTGGAAACACCAACGTCATCACAATTAGAAATGGGGACAAATATATTTTTTATAATATTTTTAATATTGCTGCCTTTAAATGCATTAATTAATTAATTAATTACTGACTTTTTATAAAATTTTGCTGCGGGGTTAAAGATGTAACTCATATTGGCGTTTGCAAATATACATATATACATATAACATAATCGGTAAGTGCAATGACTTTATAAAGAAATATAAACAAATATAAAAATTCCAAAACCAAATCAAATTAGATCATAATTGTAGTCAATGATATTGTTATACTCATCAGGTATACAGAATCATTACATCACATTAAAATCAACTAATTTTATGACAAAAGACAAATGGTTCTTAAAAAGTGTATGTAACTTCTGATGAACAGTAATTTTATGTTTTTCTTACATCATACATAATTAAATTGACAACATAATTGGTAGTATTTCTAAGTGTAATATTTATGATATAAATAATATTAATTATACAATGTAATATTATATTTAAAAATAAATGATTTATAATGATTTGCACGTCCCATAAATATTTATGTAATAAAAATGTTTTAATTAGAAATGTCCCTACGAATAATTAGAATAAAGATAAGCAAAATAAATAAATATATATAAGCAAAAAATTATCATTGAAACTAATTACCTGTTAACAAATATAAATTCACACAGACTCGAATAAATCAACACTTTTTCCATAAACTAACAAACATTTATTTAAACTGGATGCGGACCGGCGGCGCGTTTTTATCGCATCACGTGATGCCCCCCGCCTTTATTTGAACAGAGAGTACTGACCAAGCTTACGAAATAAATGTTTTCTTTCATAATGGTCCGATAGTGGCCCTAAATAATTAACAATTTCGTGTGACGTATAAACAGAACAAATATGTTTACTGAGTTATTTTTCGTTCGCATTATCGTGATTTAAAAATAATTGGATTTTGAAATTGACGCCTGCGTACTAACATAATTTATACAATAAGTAGGTTGCCGAACGCACGCGGTACGGTTTTTAATTGTGCATTTATTCTGTTGTGTTCAGGCTGTTTTTTGTGCGATAATCAACCCCATTTTGCCGCCATGACCACGCAAGGTGATCATTTTTATTTTGTTTTAAGTTGCTTTATTCATGTTACGCGTTGGTAAACAATTTTGACAGTTCTACAGGTGGTTGTCTAATTGGACTTTTGTTTTTAATTCCTTTAAACGATTTATCAGTTATAATTGAAATAACTTAGTTTGTTTTTAATTTAAAATGATAACTTATGTCACAACTTGCAAATAACAAAAAGTGAATGGATTAGAAATAATAATTATTACTATTAGATGCTTATTGTTAATTAAACTAAGAAGACAAAATCAAGGACAGTTTTTATGTTAATTAAATATTAGCTAGGATTTTATTTTAATTTTATTCTAGTTGGAAAATATAAATTGGGCAAGCTCATCATCGAGGGCAAAACCAAACAAGTGTATGACATCCCATCTTCACCTGGCCACTGCATCTTGCTGAGCAAAGACAGAATAACCGCTGGAGATGGTGTTAAAGCCCACAACTTGGCCGGTAAAGCCGTCGTCTCCAACAAAACCACCACCAAAGTGTTTGAAATATTAAATTCAGTTGGTAATAAATTGTTTTTCTACTGTTAAGGAAATAATTATTAAATGCGTATTTGTAGGTATTAAGACCTCGTTCGTGGAGGTAGCCGCCGACAATGCGTTCGTGTCGAAGAAGTGCGAAATGATCCCGATCGAGTGGGTGACGCGCAGGTTGGCCACTGGTTCGTTCCTAAAGCGACATCCCGGCGTCGAGGAGGGTTATCGCTTCTATCCACCGAAGCACGAAACATTCTTCAAGGATGACGCAAACCACGACCCCCAATGGTCAGAGGAACAAATTATCTCCGCTAAGTTCAGGGTTAATGGTCTATTGATTGGTAAGTAGCAATGTTGCAATGTGTCTGCCAGTTTACGCGGGTTTTATTGGTGTGGAAACTCTCATTCTGTATCTCATAATTGGCAATCAAAATCTTCGTGAATATTTAACATTCAAAAGGCTAAGTTTAATTTTTAAAACTTGAAATATTACTACATCTTAAAGTTAATTTGAAGGGTAGAATAAAATTAAATTTAACTAACGTTATTAAAGAATACATTAAATTTTCGTCATCATCATTTTTGTTTCAAATTGGGGAAATTCTCCCACTCTGTTAGGAAGTCAATAACCCATAATATTTTTTTATTGCTTGTTTTTCAAAAGGGGATGTACAATTCCACTTTGATAGGCACGATTTACAAAACAATTCCATTATCTGAAATGATGCAATTTTAATGATAAGGGTTGACCCCCAAGGCTTTCAAATGTTTAATTATGGAAAATTGTTATTGGAATATTTTTGAATCAATATAATAATAGACTCATTACTTGCAATTTTAGAATTATTGTTAATATAATAAAACTGATTGATAAATGATAATCATATTAATATTGTTTACATTAACAAATGAAATATTATTACTCCATTACAAAAACTTTTTGTCTATTTGTTCAATTTTTGAGTTAATTTTTTTTCCAAAAATTTTGGTTTAACCAAAATGTCTCTGGAGCCACCAATTTTGATGCTGGAACACTCATTTTTGGCATACACGTTAATCAAGGATCAACCTATAAGGAGTCATTATTAGTACTCCCAAATTCTATACATTTGTTATTTTCAATGAAACACCTTGAATGTCTTGGCATATTAAAATTGAATATTAAAAATAAAAAACCTTTCAATTAGTATAAGCATTCCCTATATACAAAATGAAGAGTAACGCAGATTTTAGTATAAATGTAAAAATAAAGTTCATTTTGCTATGTGTATTGATGTAGTGTGCTACTGATGGCATTTGTTTGCTATTTGACAACAGTACATTACATTTTTGGCAAAACTGTTAAAGTATTTTTTTGTACAGATTGTAGAGTGTCATGAATAGCACTTGTTTTGTATCTGACAACATTACATTACTTTTTTGATAAAATCTCTGTTAATGTTCACTACATATATAGGGAATTTATACCAATTGAAAGTTGGTTTAATATTCAATTTAATAGTACAAAAATTTACATGGTGTTCCATTGAAAATACTAAAGTTATAGATTTTTTAAGATACATAAAGTTAACCATAAATAAAGAACACACTGCATAAAATTTTGAAGTATTAATAATGCCTCCTTAGAGGATGCTCCTTGGTTAACCTGTATACCAAAAGGTTTCAAAATTGGTGGCTTTAGAGACATATTAGATAATATATCAAACTGTCAACATTTTTGTAAAAAAATGAATAACTCAAAAACTGTTGGGTTTATGTCTATGCCAGGGTATAGTAATATTTTTTAATTTAAAAATACAAAAATATATTGACTTCCATTACTTCCCCCGAACCTAGAAATTTTGTTCGAAATTAATTAGAAAAAGTCAAATTATACTAGCGTTAATATTTTTTGCAGGACCAACTGAAGTGGACATAATGACAAGGACTTCAATTCTTGTGTTTGAAGTATTAGAAAAAGTATGGGCTACAAGGAACTGTGCACTGATTGACATGAAAATTGAATTTGGTGTAGACAGCAACGGTAATTCGTTTACATCAAACATCACAACGTTTCGTTATATTTTTCTTTTAATTTCAGGAGAAATCCTCGTGGCAGACGTGATCGACTCAGACAGTTGGAGATTGTGGCCGGCCGGCGACAAGAGACTGATGGTGGACAAGCAAGTGTACCGCAACCTAAGCAACGTCACCGACAAAGACTTGGACACAGTGAAACGTAACTTCGAATGGGTCGTCGACCAATTAGATCATCTGCTGCCGCCCAACGATAATCTCGTCGTAATCCTCATGGGCAGTCCCTCGGACGCGGAACACTGCAAAAACATTCAGAAACACCTGGAAAGTCTGGGCGTGAACACGGAGCTGCGCGTCACCTCCGCCCACAAGGGAACGGAAGAGACGCTGAAAATCGTCAGGTACTACGAGAGTCTTCCACTGAAGGTCGTCTTCATTGCAGTGGCGGGCAGGTCGAACGGCTTAGGTCCGGTGATCTCCGGAAATTCTCCGTTGCCGGTCATCAACTGTCCACCGGTCAAGAGCGACAACGTAGACAAAGATATCTGGTCGAGTTTAAACATTCCTTCCGGTTTGGGATGCAGCACTGTTGTGTATCCGGAAGCGGCGGCTTTGAATGCTGCACAGATCATTGGACTGTCGAATTACATCGTATGGAGCAGGCTGCGAGTCAAACAGCTGAATAATTATGTCACCTTGGCTCAGGCTGATAAGAAACTCAGAAATTGAATTTAATTTTAGGAGTTATATTTCACATTTTTAATACTGTTGTTTAATAAATATTTTTTATAATAGCTCTTTTTAATTAAAACGGATTCTAATAAGATTTTTTTTAATTAAGTAGAAAATCATGTAACTACAATCACAGAATTCGGCAACAAATGAGTTAGTTATGACTATTTTGTGGTGTTCCCAGCAAGTGCTTCGATTTCTTCAACAGTTTTTGGACATTTTCTGCTTAAAACGACTGGCCCACTCTCAGTTATTAAAACATCATCCTCGATTCTAATACCAATACCATGGAATTCTGACGGTATATTTTTATTTTTTGCTGTGATATAAATTCCTGTAACAATAAAAAAGAATATATTAATCATGTAATTGACAAATATAGTTATCAACGTCATTTGTAAAAGCGTGATGTGTTCACGCAAAAGACCGTTGTCACCGGATAATGTGAGCTAAGGATAACTAAGATTTTCAAATTGTTTATTTGTTATTAATTTAATTTTTAGACACCAAAAATAAAATTACTAAGTTCAGACGGTGACACTTTTGAAGTCAGCATTCGAGCAGTGATGAGCTGCCTAACTCTTAAAACAATGTTCGACACTTTAGGAACAGGCGAAGTCGAAGATGACATCCTGTCTTTATCTACCATTAACTCTGCCATTTTAAGCTTAGTTATAGAATACATCGAACATCACAAAGACGACTCGCCAACGGAAACAGACAAATACGATGATTTCGAAATGTCCCCTTGGGATGCAGAGTTTGTGTCAACAATTGACAAAGACACTTTTTTTAAGTTGATGATGGCCGCTAATTTTTTGGACATCCAAGGACTTCTCGACTTGCTCAGCAGAATTATAGCGGACAACATGGAATCCAAAACTGTTGAGGAAATCCGTAATGAGTACGACATTGAAAACGACTTATCAGATTCAGAAATTGAAAAAATGATAAATGAAAGTCAATGGACTGCTGAAGAATGATACTTTTTTATAACTAACTATATATTTTTCATTTTTACATTATTATTATTTATCATTTTTATTTTTTACAATTTCATAAACATTAAACTAGTTGTCTAAAATCACATCATTTCTTTTATGATTTATAAAAAAGAATAATATAACAACAAATAATAAAATCGTCGTGATGGAAATCATAAAAAATTAATGATAATTCTTATAATGATGTTTCATTGCAACAATTGAGATACAGATTAAATTTATTCTCGAGACGCCACGAATCAAAATGGAGAGGAAAATATATCAAATATTGAAAAGATTAATGAAATTATAATTTTTTATAACTAAATATATATTTTGAATATTAACGTGATATAAATATCATTTATACTTCACACAAATAATAAACATTAAATGACCATCACCCTCTAGTGGACTGAAATGACATTATTATGTGATTGATAATAAAGAAATTTATAATAAAATCGTCTTGGCGGACATTTGAAAATATTAATGGTCATTTTTAAAATGACATTTTTTTGCATCAATCAAAATGGAGGAAACAAAGAAGAGAAAAGTGACTTCTAAGGTAAACAGAAACAAAACAAATCACAATTTTCAATTTGCACATATTACAGTCGGAAATCATTAAATTGAGAAGCACTGGAGAAATTATAGAAATGAATGTCGACGCTGCAAAGTATTGCTCGACTCTGAAAGACATGATAGATAATCTAGGATTAGGAGAGGAAGATGATGAACCTCTGAGCGTGCCCATTAATACCGCAACTTTAAACAAGGTAAACACGAAGAACTGCTTAGTTTAATATTTAATTTAAGAAACTGATAACAGGTTATGGAGTGGGTAACATTTCATAAGGAAGATCCACCAAATCCGGAGAATTTGGAGGAGAATGGACCGAAAAAATCAGACGATATTTGCAAATGGGATGCAAATTTCGTATCCGAAATCGACGATGTCTTATTCTTTGATATGATGATGGCGGCCAATTATCTTAATATTAAAGACCTTATTGAGGTGCTTCTAAAAACTCTAGCAAACAATTTAAAGACTAGAAACGCAGCTCAAATTCGTGAAAAATACAATATACAAAACGATATAGGGGCTAGTGATGCTAAACGGTATTCAAAAGAAGTTGATTGGTTTTTCATTCCTTAAATTTTATTACATTTTGATTCAACTGTTTAATTGTATTAAAGTTAATTTTCACTATATCTTAATTATAATTCAACCTTAGCATCAGAAACTGAAAAGATAACGACTGAAAATCAATCGTGGCTTTTTAAATGATGTGTATTTATAATTAATTATATATTTATATTCTATATCATTTATACCTTTTACAAATTAATAAACGTTAAACGATCATTGCCATCAAGCGGTTTTTCATTCCTTAATTTTTGTAAGATTTGTATTTTTTACTCTTTAATTGTATTAATCTCACTATACATTAACTATAATTAAATTAAAGTATTTTTAATGATCACCATGCATGATTTTGTCAGCTCATTCTAATCAGCTTAACATCAAAAATTCAAAAGATGAAAACGGGAAATCAATAGTGGCCTGATAAATGATGATTTTTTATAATATATATTTTGGATATTTATTTTATGTAATACCATTTATACTTTTTACAAATTAATAAACATTAAACGATCACCACCATCTGGTGGTCTCAAATAACATTATTCCTCATACGGTTGATAAAAAAGGAATTTATAATAAAAGCTTCTTGGGTGAAAAAATCAAAAATTAACGGTATTTTTATAATGACATTTCTTTAGGGCAATCTAGATACAGGTTAATTTTGTTGGTAAGAAGACACGAATCAAAATGGAGGAAACAAAGAAGAGGAAAGAGCCTTCCAAGGTAAATAGAAACAAAACGAATCTCTAATTTTCAATTTGCACAAATTACAGTCGGAAATCGTCAAGCTGAAAAGCATAGAAGGAGAAATTATCGAAATGGATATCGATGCTGCAAAGTATTGCAAAACCCTAAACGAGATGATAGACAGTTTGGGATTAGGCGAGGAAGACGACGAACCCGTGCCCGTTCCCATTAACACTGCAACGTTAAACAAGGTAAACTCAACGAACTGCCAAGTTTCGTATTTAATTTATGAAAATGTTAACAGGTTATGGAGTGGGTAACATTTCACAAGGAAGACCCACCAACTCCGGAGAAGCTAGAGAAGGTTGGACCGAAAAAATCGGACGACATTTGCAAATGGGATGCAAATTTCGTATCGCAAATCGACCCCGTCATATTCTTTGACATGGTGATGGCGGCAAATTATCTGAATATTAAGGATCTTAGCGAGGTGCTACTCAAAGCTCTCGCAAACAATTTAAAGACTAAAAACCCTGCCCAAATTCGAGAAGAATTCAATATACAAAACGATATAGGGGCCAGTGACGCTAAGAAGTTTAATGAAGAAACTGCATGGTTTTTCAATTCTTAAATTCATTCCAAATTATTTTTTTACTTAATTGTATTAAGTTAATTTTTACTATGTTTTAATTATAATTAAACAAAATATTTTTAATATGTTCTAATTTAATAAAATATTTTTCAAAACTCACCTGGTTCTACAGTTATTACCATTCCAGGTTGAAGTTTAATACTTCTTGGAACTAATGGAGTATCATGCACATCCATTCCTAAATAATGGGAAACATGATGTGGACACAGTTGGTAAGCAGCCTTCATACAAAAATACATTATTGTCTTGTTCATTAAATTAAGTCATGTAATTACCCTCATTAATTGTTGCTCTGGAAGACCTTTAGGTAATAAATGGGCTCTTTGTAAATTTTGCCCGAGAACAAAGCACATTTTTTCAAACAAGACATCAAGAGATGGAAAATTGTGGCAGTATGCTATTAATTCTTTTTGTGCATCATACACAATTTCGTATATTTCTCTTTGATATTTGTTGAATGTTCCATTTATTGGCCATGTTCTGGTTATGTCACTTGCATAACCATGAAACTCACAACCTACAATTTCAAATTTCAAATTTGATATATGTGTATTACATATTTTTTTGACTGACCAGCATCCATGAGCACTAATTCATTAGATTGTACAATTTGATTATTGTTTATATAATGAATGGTTGTTGCTCTTTCTCCACCAGCCACAACAGGTGGATATGCTAGAAATTCGGCCCCCCTAACTCTTGATTCATAATCAACTTTGGCAAATAGGCTGCTCTCACAGCACCCTGTAAATTCAATTAATTAAATAATATATTTAATTTAATTATCAAATAAATTATTATCTTACCTGGAGTGGAAGTCTTAATTGTTTCTGAAATTGCCTCAGATGCAATATCACATGATTGTTGCATTAAATTTATTTCAGCTGGACTTTTAAACATTCGTAAGTCATGAATGAATTTAACTGGTGATAGGCAGTGTTTTCTAATCACTTCTTGCACTAATTTCTTTACCAGTCTGTGAGTATAATTTTGAACTGGGTTTATATCATCATACCTTAAATTTATATATATTAATATAATTTATTTAAATTTAACATAATTATTTATTTAAGTATTTTAAGTAAGAAGTTTTGAAAAACTAAAGAGGTTAAAAGTTTTAAAATGAGAATGCACTCACCATATAAAAACATTATTGCTATAATTTTTAAATGATTTAAAATAATTGTCGAGTTCACTTATGGGTAATCCAGCATCAACTCCAAAAAATTCTGGTGCATCCTCAGGATATGTTCTGGGTCCATCCCATAGTTCTGCATGTGAATCTTTGTCTCTTGTAAATAATATGGAGTTGACAGAAGTGAGATTTTGTTCCAATGATATTATTAGACAACAGTCTGGTTCCTGGCAACCAGTCAAGTAGAGGAATTCTGAATTTTGTCTGAAGACATATGGGATTTTGTCCGTCATGTATTGTTTTGTTGCTGCCGGAATTACCACCTGGAAAATATTGTTCTAAATCACAGATTATATTATTGTGGAGTCTTACAATATGCCTGCAATCAACAGAATTGTTTTTCTTAATGTGCTTAACTAATTTTTGAACGAATTTTTCTCTTCTAGTTTTATATTCAGTTTGGGTAATTAAGGGCGTCACTTCATCTTTTTTCATTAATTGAGGATGCGTGTAATGGGTGGGTTGACCAAAGGTTTTTTTAGGTAATGAATCACTAATACATTCAGTATTGGATACCATTCGTATGCTACATAATTTTCCTAATTTTGCTGAAATTTAGGTTTTCCCAATCGATTTTACATACATGTTATTCATTTTACCGAATTGTAATGAAGCAGTGGCACGTTTTGCTATATTCAACATGTTTATTTTTATGTAACAAAAATTTTGAAAATTAAAAAAGTTGAGGTTAAATGCTGTAATTCCGGGTGTATTGTAAGATGACGCCACAGCACAAACACATGTTTTTGTTGACATCTACCAAGAATTACTGATATAACATTCCCGTATCTGACGAGATCATAGACATAGAATGATCTATTGCATCAGATCATGTTTATCAACCAGTGTCACCAATTGGTGCTCTTTTTAAAATATTTACCTAAAAATTATGTTTAACATTATATATTATATTTATATATATTTAAATATAAAGTATTGAAATTAAAATCTTACATGTTTTGTTCTAAAAATGGTGTGTCAAAGAACTATAAGAATTAAAAGAAAATACGTGACCATCATTAGTGTAACAGCCGTAATAACGTATTTACTTCTATCTTACGTTAGTTTCGCAAAAAAGTCTGACTCACTTCAGCCACATCACAATCAACAAGATGATACTAAAAACAAAGAGATCATCAATAGATATATTTCATATACTGGTGACTACAAAACCATGCTACTAAAAGAAAAGCTTCAAAGATTGGAGAGGAAATTTAACAAAACAAGGTCCATCATTACAAACAGCAAACCCATGCTTAAACCCAATTACAATGTTCATGTATTTTATTATGCCTGGTACAAAAATCCGGAAACTGATGGCATTTATGCACACTGGAATCACAAGTACTTGGACAACTGGAAGAAGGAAGATACCCATGTGTATCCTACAGGGACACATCAACCACCAAATGACATAGGCTCAAACTATTATCCCCTATTAGGGTGTTACAGCTCGACAGATCCAGATATAATAGACAAACATGTAAGATATATAAAGGAGTCTGGTATTGGTGTAATTGTGCTTTCTTGGACACCCCCAAACTTCACAGACACGCCTACAGAAATGTTACCTGTTTTATTTGAGACTGCTTTAAAGCACAATGTGAAAATTTCATTGCACATTGAACCTTATGCTGGCAGAAACCCAATTAATATGCTACAATACTTAAAGGAGTTTCTTAAAATATATGGAAATCATCCAGCTCTGTACAAAATCAAGAAGCCAATGGGATATAAAATTTTACCTGTCATCTATATTTATGATTCATATTTAATTCCAGTCGCTGCTTGGAAAGAGATTTTTGGCTACAAGGGTAATTTGAGTGTTCGAGGTACTGAGCTAGACGCCATTTTTATTGGTTTACTGGTGGAACTGCAGCATAAAAGCCACATTAAGAAGTCAGGATTTGATGGTTTTTATACATACTTTGCAACAAATAGTTTTACTTATGGGAGTACATGGAAGAACTGGCCAGTCCTGTCCAAGTTTGCAGCTCAAAATGGTTTAATCTTTATTCCTTCTGTAGGTCCGGGTTATATTGACACTAAAGTAAGGGCTTGGAATTCGGCCAATACTAGACAGAGAGCACATGGACAATATTATGATGTTGCTTGGAGAAGTGCTTTAAATAATAATGCCAATTATGTCTCAATTACTAGTTTCAATGAGTGGCATGAAGGTACAATATTTTTCTAGTTAGAAATTCTTAATTTATAATGTTTTTTACTAGGTACTCAAATAGAACCAGCAATATCAAAAAGTGTAAAAGGCTACACATATTTAGATTATCAACCAGAAGGACCTTACTATTATCTAAACTTAACCAGGATGTGGGTTGAACAATTTGAAAAAAGTACCAATTAACTGTACAAATAAAATAAGCTGACTTTTTTTAACATGAAGTACTCTGTTACATTGGCTGTGATATTTTGTGTTTATACTTTATCACAAATAAAACATTTTGTTTAATAAATGTTTGTAAATCATAGTTTGTGGTATTAATAGAATATAGTACATTTAATGAATACTTGTTTTATGTGAATCTAGGAGGAATATATAGAAATATCATGAAACGTATAAAAATTACATTTTTTGTCTTTATTTTAGATTTAGGGCCATACATAATATGGACTACATCTGGAAATAAAGCAGTATTTTTTTAAATCATTTATTTTAATAAATAGTCTTACATTGCATATAAAAATAGCTTTAATGTTAACACTAACATTTAAAAATTAAATAAAACAAGTCAACTTAAGACAAGAAATTTCATTATGTCCATTTTTGAACACACATCAAACAAAAATGTTGCACATATAATACATATTTAATACAATTCTGTGAATATCACAAGATAAAATCAATGATGTATCAAAAATAAGTTATTTTCTTTTTTGATAATTATAGCACCTATAACAGTATTTACTTGATTATTAAAAATCCGTGCACATTTGCAATGAATTTTTCAAAGTTTTCTTTAAACTTAGTTTTCATTTGTCGTTCACAGTTCATTACAATGTTAATTGTCAAGTTATTAAAAGCAGTTGCCAGTCTGTTGGCAATAAGTGAATCAGCCTGCATATGTATTAAACCATTTACCAACATTTCATACTCTCCTTGGAAACTGCACATCAGTTCATAAATAATTACACCAGCATGGGACATAAGATCAGCGCATATTTGATTCGAAAGCGCTAAATCTAATATTAATTTCAAAAACACTTTTATTGCCTCGCCAAACTCGGTATTGGCTAGTTTTTGTTTGAATACATGCAATGCCAGACCTTCAAGGAACTCTAAACAATGTTGACAAGTGTCTTGCCCAAAAGAGGTAAGACCCAACTCAATGGACTGTAGTAAAGTGGTTCGCATGTTCTGTGGGAGAGCAACTATCTTCTCTGGAAATATGTCATTTATTAATACAAGTAGCCTGTAATACTGCGCACACAAGGCTGGATACTTCAACAGGTCCATTGTCATCAGAGGCATCAGGAAATTCAGACCCATCAACGCAACATCTGAGGCGCACATCATTGTGTCTTCGTATTCGTTAATACTGTATAGATCTAGGCAGTCTTTTGACAATGTATAGGTCAACAGGTCCAGTAACAGAGATAAATCTTGTAAGCTGTTCTCTTCTGCGCATGTTTCGGACGTGAAACGATTTACATTACACTTGGAATAATGCTGAACAATTTGCAGGGTACAGTCATATAACGTTTTCGTTTCGCCAGGGCTCAAATAAACCAGCATATTCTTAGCACTTTCACAAAACAACTCTAATATTAATTGTACAATTAACTGATAGTTGCTGTATACTCTAATGAACACAGGTATCTCCATCAACATTGGCCCTAAGACCTAGAAGGAAATATTATAATTATGAAGCGTTAATGTCAGTAGTTTTTTCAAAGTTTATTTATTTACCTGCATAACGATTTCAACAGTTTCTCTCTTGACACCTAACACAATTCCAGTCATTAACTCCAAAATATCAATAAACTCTTTCTGAACATCTTCGTTGTGATAAATGCGTTGAAGATTTTCCTTTTGCAGGAACCCTTTTAGTTTGTTCTGAACAGGAGTGATAATTACGTCGCAGTAATTGATTTTTTCCTGCTGATTAATTATGGTGGCTCCAGCCCATACTAGACCTTTCATAACGTTCTTCAAAATACCCGGTGGTAAAGATGCAATACGCAATTCCTGTTGCCAACGGATTAGGTTTCGCATTCCTTCCGATTTTCCAGCTCCACTGTTAATTTTAATATTAGAATAAGTTAAAATCATTATTGAATTGTATTACCTTTCTTTCACAGAAACTATTACGCAAAACAAGTCTGCGGCATCTCTCATTAATATCGGTTCAGATTCGTAAAAATAAAGGTTTGATAAAACCTTAGAGATCAACATATTAAAAAATACCATAGTATACTTGTTGTCAGACTCAAATATCTCCTGTAAAATGGGGCTGCCCTGCAATATTGAACATAATTAATATGGTTTTTGCTGACATTGTGTAAAGTACTTACTCCTCCAGAATATTTAACGTTTTTGGGATGCAGATAACTGATACACCAGCTCTTAAAAAACCACATTAACGTGGACGCCAATTCCGGGCTCATAAAGTGACCCAAATTATTGGTTATAGCATACTCCTCAATGTTTGAAAGCTTCATCACAAGAAATATAATCCTGAAATTCAACGTTGTGAAACAACTAATTAATAGTTTTTGAACTGTAAGTACCTAAACACCGAGTCACACTTGTCGAAATCGTCGGGCGCCGTGCCGGATTTCGCTTCGATGGCCGCGAGGGTGTGAAAGGTAGCCTCCTTGGTGGTCTTACCAATCTGGTACTCGTGGGCCGAATGTGCGACAATCTCGGACGGCATCTGAGGATATTCGCCTTGGGTGTCCACGCACAACGTATGGCCGGCAACGAGCAGCGCCCAGTGCAGATCTTCGAATAGGTTATTCAGGGCGGTGGCCTCTGCAATAGTCATCGGTCGGCTTTGCATCGCTTGCACGTGATTCACCAACTTATTCGTTGTGGTCTGCAACAAACTAATAAGGGATTTATACATAGTAATGAAAACTAGTTAATGAACTAACTTGCAGATGACCGTCAGAGAGTGATCCGGCACACTTCGGGCAATCTGACCGAGAATTTGCAGTTGGTCGCGATAGCGGATGCGGTCGTTGTCCTCACCCTCCTCGATGTCTGCGTCGTCGCAGTACGGACGGCGCGCCCCGTCTGGTGGTGACAAGTGCATCTGTACGTACTTGTTGAATATGGTGATTGCACAAGGGCCGCCGGTACCCCACCGATGCAGCAGGTTGTCCCACGAGCTCAAGATGGTAGTGAAAGCGTCCGTGAAAAATTTTTCATCGTCTCCCTCCTGCAATAGATGGCAATCAAACCGGTAGTTCGATTAAAAAAACACTTACCGCATCCTCTTTACAAGCTTCTTCTAAAAATGTACACGTTAAACGTGTGAATTCGTCGTAAGCAGTGTCAGATATTTCTTTGGGCAACTTAGACATTTCGTTATCCCCGTAATAGTTCAATTTGTAAACGATGTTGGCCATTCCCAACGATTCTTTTTTACGAATCGTTACACTGCAAAGACAAGCAACAAAATCAAATTAATCTTAAATTGTAGTTCACTTACTTAGACAGCAATTTCAAAAAATTGACCAGAAAATTCTGCAAATATTTGACGGCGTCGTTGTCGCAGGACACAACAGGTCCACTGAGCGTAGACAACTGGACGAGACAAGCGAGTGCGTGATGGGAGAGCTCATCGATGTCACGCACCTTCCAAAACACCTGGAACATTAATGGCAGCAAGTCGGGATTGAAGATAACGTCCGCCCAATGTTTTTCCAGTTTTAGATGTGGCGGTTGCTCGGACTGCAGTACTCGCTCGTAAAGGCTGACGATACGTTTCGGGAACCCACGGGAAATGAAGCCCCATTGAAGCACGGTTTCAGTGATTATTAACACCTATATAAGAGGGTAAAATTGATAAAAAATTTAAAAAATGTTGGCAATATATATACCTGATTTGTTAGCTGTTCTACATTATTGGGATATGGAGGATTGGCTTTCACCACCTCAGATAAGAGATACACACAAAACTGAAAAATCCTTTTCAGATCTTGGGCTTCAAACTCTTTTTTTGCCTTCATATGAACCTCAAAAGGGAGCCCAACATCAGTAGAATTCAGAGTAATTGAGTATTCTTGAAGGAGATTTCTTATTAAACTGCAGCCCAGCATTTTCTAAAATAAAAATTTAAACATTTTATTGATTAATTTTAATATATTTATTTACCTTATCTTGATCAGCATTAACAATGAGATTTTCAATGTCTTGTAGTACTGAGCTTCTACATCTGCCACCATCATCAACACTGTATCTCTTCACTATGATGGCTATGGTTTGCAAAATTCGATTTTGTACAAATGCAGGAACACTTCTATTAGTAATATATTGAAATAAGTATTGTCTCAATGAGGCTTTATCCTCTTCCATTAAAAAGGACCATTCTCTGATAATGGCACCACGAATTACTTCTGCAGCTTCAAAAAGCACATATTCATTTTGAGATTTCTCTAAAATTTCTCGGCAAATTGCGTAGGGTGATTTCGTTTTTCTGAAATTCAAAAATATGGTTTCCGCTGCGTGTCTCTGCTCATTATTTACCAGATTTGGGGGTGCCTAAATATAAATCATGAGTAAACAATTTTAGAAAAGAATTCAATGACTTACCAGTATGACACCGGCTGCAGATTCCAGCTGAGCAATTAGTTCGGAACTCATTTTTACCTCCGTTTTAAACAATTACATTCGAATTGTTATTTTTTAAATTCGTGTACAATGAAAACGATTGTGATTAAAAAATGCAAGGTTATGAAAGATAGACGCAGGTTCACCAACTACATAATTTAAATCTATTTATATTTGAAAATTTAATATATTAATGAGGTTTTATTCTATTTTCAAAGAACACAATTAACACAACACAAAAACAAGATTAATAAAACATATATAGAAGCAGTATTTTTGATTTACTTTTAACTAGATAAACTGTTTAGTAATTTCTTTTGCTAGTACTTTAGATTCAACTCATGCAAATTCTTCATTCTTTAATCAATTTTACTTTAAATTTGGTTTATGAAAACTTAAAATCATTAATTATTCTGTCGTCTTCCTGATGTTTAAAATACATTTACAGTTTAAATTTCCCGCTGGTTTAAATTAAAATGTATAGTACATTCAACTTAATATAAACTCTGTTCGATTTTCCGCAAATTCGTTAAATTAAATTCATAAATTGGCTAGGTTTATGGTTCAATGTTGTTGATCTTCAATAATTTTCTTTAACTTCCGATAATTTTATAAGTTTTGAATTTCAAAAGATATTGAACGAGGTATACATTTGTGACTTGTAACTTATAACGTCGTCCTTGAAATTACACAACTCATTGTTTTCCGTCGGCGTTATTGCATTACAGTTCAGTTGTGTGTCTAATCAGTGACAAGTCAAAAAGGTGAAGCATCGAATATGCCGAAAAAAGCAGTTTGCGTTTTGAACGGCGAAATCGTTAAGGGAACCCTTTGGTTCTCCCAACAGGTAAGCACATATCCCGTCTAAATTTAAACCCGGCTAATTGTAAATTATTAGGATTCGTCAAGCCCGGTTGAAGTAACCGGCGAAGTGACCGGTTTGGGCAAAGGTCTTCACGGCTTCCATGTTCACGAATTCGGCGACAACACCAACGGCTGCATCTCCGCCGGGGCACATTTCAACCCCCACAACAAGGATCATGCCGGTCCTTGCGACGAAAGCCGTCATGTAGGCGATTTGGGCAACATTGAAGCTGGAGATAATGGCGTTGCCAAAGTCAACATTGTCGACAAGGTTATTTCTTTGGATGGGGACCACAACATCATTGGTCGCACTCTGGTTGTCCATGCTGATCCTGATGATTTGGGCAAAGGCGGACATGAATTGAGCAAGTCCACCGGTAATGCTGGCGCCAGGGTTGCCTGTGGTGTTATTGGATTGGCAAAAATTTAAAATATTCATTCCAAAGTTTTTCCGTTGTTTTTTATATTTACTTTGTTAGTACTCTTGGATCCTTATGAACAATAAAAATAAAATTTAATGTTGCAATATGTTAGTTTAATTGTAGGACAAAAATATGCAGGGTGTAAGTGGGCCTATAGTATATATATACTATACACTATTTTAGTTAATCGTCGTTATTTAACAAATATATAATACTTAAATTGATAAGTTTTTCATTAACATAAATAAAAATAGATATGAAATAAGTATCTACAAATATAAAACATGCATTAAGTTTTGAACTATAGTCAAAGTTTAATTTTTAATTATTCAACCACTTTTACATGAAAGTGGTCTGTGAACACCTATTGTATAATTTCAACTTGCTTGAATTCTAGAAGTTTCTAGAATTGTATTCTAAATTATTGTTCACAATATCTGAACCAATTAATAAAACTCTACATTGAAATTTATTTGATGATTATTAAAACGAATGATAATTAATCGTTTTAGTAAAAATTTAATATTATTTAGACATTGATTCATTCACTCATATAAGCTTTGACCTGACCTTCATGTAGTGAGCATCTAGAATTTTTATAAAGTAATTACTTTACTTATTATTACATGATAAACTAATATAAATAGTACTAAAAAATTTAACAAATTGACAAGTCCAAGATGCATTGCAAACAATTGCTTGATTATAAATAATAAACTGATTGTTTAGACAACTTTATTATAATACAATATATAATAAAATAGGATGAAAAACAATACAACTACAAAAATACCATATAAAAATCTCCATAATTTGTCACATTACCATAATCTGAACTAATAACTTAGTTTTTATGTTAAAAATAAATATATAAACATATATATATATATATAAATCTATATATATCTTTAATCCACAATTTCAGTAATCACCACTGATGATTTGTAAGGTAAAGCTCTTTGACGATAGTTTCGAGCATGTAATCGAGGGTACACAGGCTGATATAATTGCTTTGGCTGATTCTTTGCACCTCCTTGCACTAAATTAGCTATTGACATCACAGTTGTATTTGTAACATTACCTGCAACCTTAATAGTGGCCACCAAAACTGGCGTTACAGCTTTTATCAGATCTGAGAGTGCTTTGATTAATTTCAGTAAATAATCCATTAAATATTTCACTATATGAATAGTACCAGTAACAATAGCAGCTGATAAAAGGCATAAAAATATAACAGTGTCTTTTATATTACTTAGTGTACATGTATGATAAGCAAAATATTTGGTATGAACCTTTACACTATCCCATAGACTCCTAAAATACTCCTGGACATTAAAGTCTTCAATGCTGCTTGAACTTTCACCTGTTTGAATAGATGTCACTTTAAAAGGCCTAATAATCTCCAATTTCAGTCGAAATTCTTTATTCAACAATTCGACACTTTTCACTTTAAACCAGTAATCACCCAGAATGTTCTCCTGCAAATCCACCCACAGAGAATATCCAGCTGGCGCTCCGATCATGTTGGGACTCGTAATACCAATCCATCTCTTTGGTGTAATGGACTCGACTTTCTTTTTCACTGCTATTAAATTTTCAATGAAGTCAGTTTCGTTGGAATTAATTTTTATGACATCCCTATAATCTCCAAGTGGTTGGACAAATCGTTTCTCCTGAAACGTACCAACAAAAAGTGACGTTTTCAACATACGTTTTGCGAAAGTTTTCACTTCCTTTACAAATAATTCTTCAATGTCCGACTGTTCACTGTTTTCGCTATATGAGTTCACTTTTTTCGTCATAGTCGTCGGTCTAGGTGTTGACTACTGAAGAGTTAAATCTGTTGACTCAGTATTGTAGACATTTAGGGATTTCACTGGGACATACTGTCAATTTAATAGTTTGTTATTAATAAATTTATTTGAAGGTTATGTATATGTCATTTGAACTATTATGCTTATGGCAGATTAAAACGACCGTTTTATTTGTAATAATCATTGTTTTACTCAATCAGTTAATTTAATATTGAGTAAACTAATTATAAAATTTGAAAAACAAATAATTTTAATTAATTTAAAATATAAATAAATATATAGGTGGCGCAGTAAACACAACATAATTTTGATTTGCCGTGTTGATTTAATATTCCTTCTGGAGGAATTTATTAATTTAATACTTGTATAATTCGCCGTAAACAAAATTAAATTATATATCTGTTGCTATGGGAAAACATTTGAGTTTAAAGTTTGATTCTAAATCGAATGGCCAATTTTATAACCTATAACGTCAACAGTCACTAAATATCAAAACAAACGGGTATCATTCATTAACAACACATCGACAATTTAAACGCTTTGACAAAAGCTTGACAAATCAAAAGGATGACTATAGGCAACGCGAAAGCTTTGTACGGAAAAAAGTCGGTAAATCAAAATAATTTATCACATTTTATAATTAAATTCTTTTAGGAAAGATCCCACATATCCGCCGCAAGGTGTAAGATGCCAAAAGTGCCTTGAATACGGACACTGGTCCTACGAATGCAAGGGCAAACGAAAGTATGTTCACAGATCTTCAAGGACTCAAACATTGAAAAAACGCCTTAAAGTAATTGAAAATGGACAGCAATCGTCCACTGGCAAAGTCGGAGCGGTTAAGCAGAAGGTAAAAAGAACAGAGGATTCAAATAGTAGCAGCAGCAGCAGCAGTAGCAGCAGCAGCAGCAGT
This sequence comes from Aethina tumida, assembly GCF_024364675.1. NCBI lineage: Eukaryota > Metazoa > Arthropoda > Insecta > Coleoptera > Nitidulidae > Aethina > Aethina tumida. The sequence goes on along the minus strand of NC_065437.1, from coordinate 10,560,868 downwards.
GGCAGCGAATCCAGTTCATCTGATTCTGAGTCCAGCAGTGACTCCAGCTCAGACAGTTCCTCATCCAGTGACAGCAGCTCAGAATCAAGTGTGTCTGACAAGGATTGTTAGTTAGGGTTTCTTACAATAAATTTATTTTCTAATTTTGTATTGGTTGTTTTATTAAAATATTTAAGGCAGAGAGATTAATTGATAATGGGAATTTTTGTGACAACTTGCAATTGCACATTGATCCTAAATATATTGATATACTAAAACATTTTTAAAATAATTTAGTCATCTGTGATAGAAGAAATTATAACATTTGAGAATTATATGTTTGAAAAAATTGTGATTTTAATATTCATAAATACTGCAAGTTAATTAATATACTTCTCATAAAAATAAAACAATTATGAATTAAATAATAAAACATATATTATATAAACTTAGTACATACACATTTTTATGTTTAAAATAATATGTAACATATTTTTCAACACAAAAATAAATTAAAAATCACGAAAACTATGTATAAATAAAATATTACTTGTCTTATAAAAAGTTTTACATGCTATGGAGACTGTATAAAATTTAACATTCACTGGTATCTTCAAAGTCTGAAACCTTGGGCAAAACCAGATTTTTCCTTAATGTTGACATACTGTATGGGGTCATCACGAAATTTTTGTGCTTCATTTGTGTTACACAATCAACAGTTGACGTACAAATTTCCAAAAAATTCTTCCTGTGACCAAAGCGTTTTATTCTATCGCACAATGCCTGTATAAACCAGGTGCCATGCTGCTTGTCGCGAATGGCGGCGTATCCCGGAACGGTAGCCCAAAATGTTAACATATCAACAGTATCTGGCACAAGGTCTCCTCCACCATCAGTAGTTAATTCATCACAAGAATCCTCATCATTTGGGTTAATTGTTTGTATATCTTTACCCTGGCAAGACTGGAGTATCAGCACCTTTGGTTTATGTTTTAAATTCTTCTTATTTTTCTTGGACATTAATGATTGTATGTCTGAAACTTTTATTTTGCAGCTATTTGAACCATATACCAAGTTTTTGTCACCATGAGACAAAATACAGATAAATAAACTACATTCAACTGTAATACCCATGATTACCTGAAAATTGGAAACATATCAAAATTTTAAGAGTATACTACAATATAATCTAAACATTTTTATAAATATAGTGGAATAAATAGGTAAAAAAGATTAAATATATACATTTACATAAATGTATTCACAGATTCAAACCCAAGAAACTAAATTATCAACAATATCATAAATCATATACTCACTTTTTCAATTTCTTCAAGCATTAGCTCATGATCACAGTTCTCTTTAATAATAACTTTAAATCCAAAAAATTTAAATGTTTCTTCCAATGTATCTCGATCCACATCTGTGCCATGCCGATTCTCAAGTGGCTCCTTAGACAACAGATCATGATGTCTTTTTTCAAATTCTCGATAAAAGCTAAACTGATTAATAATTAAAACAACACCTGGGTTGTCTTTGTCAATAAAATATGTATCAGATGATATAAAACTATCTAAATTGTCATGTCTCATACTTGCACCTGCACTGCTTTCTGAACTTATACTATTTTGTCTAGCATTATCCCAAGTTTTTTTACTTCTGGTTATCTCCTGCGGTACAGACTTATTCACATTAACAACTGATTTATTCATATCCTCTATGTTGTTAATTATTTCTTCATTAACTGGTTTAATAATAGCTTTAAGTTTTTCACATAAATGAATTAAATCCATGGATTTCAGATGTTTTAACAAATTTCCAAAATCATACCCACAAACTTCCCAATGTAGGAGATACCATTCTAAATAACAATCAGAAGCTGTGAAATCCTTGAATTTCATGTTTTTAGTTTGGAAATCTAATTTAACTTTGTTTATTAACTGTGTTGTTTCACTTTTATTTAAATTCTCTGCTAAATAGTACAGGGCCTTCCTTTTCCTTAATAAATATGTAGTCACAACAAGTTGTCGTGGCAGGAACTCCTGTATCAATGACTCCTTATTATAATTCAGTTGATGTAGTATCTGATAATTTTGAATTATACATAAAGCTTCCAATAGCTTTTTAGACCAGTTTACATCATTGTACGTCCAGGCTTTGAAAGCTTCACATAAACTTCTATTTTCTTGTTCTAATATGCTAAGCGGATCATTGCAAACCAAATACAAAACGCCAATCAAATCTTTCTTATCTAAATTATGCGTTATTACTGCTAGATCACTTGATTTCATTTCAGATCTTATGATCCCGACATCATTCACGGCGGCATCAACTGTTAAATTTTCTTCCGAATTTGAAAGTTCTTCCGAACTTGAAAGATCTTCCGATATCTCCATGTTACTAAACATTTCACGTATGTAGGAAAATGCTCTATTCTAAAATGTTTGGTTAAAATTTTCGGAGAACGATCTATCTCTCTTAAACTTACCAACATAATGAAGCTTTTTTACATTATAAACTGTTACGTAAAAACCAGAAAAACTGACCTCACGGCGAGCACAGAACTAGGGGATTTACTCCATCAACCACCCAAAATCACAACATTCTCACCAGAGATGTCTCTTACGCTCGGGTCGTCGAATTGCGTATATTGTATTTCCGACGTTGCCAAATTTCTAATTAAAGTTAATAAATATTTACATATAAATATGATTTCGCAAATTTGTTAAAACATCTGAATTATATGAATTTAATTAATTTAAGTGAAAAATTTATTACTGTTACGACACAAATAAGTAAATTTGATATTAAAAGAAATAAATCCACATAGCAGGAGAGGTCCAGAGGTAAAAAAAATTGCGATAATACCCGATAGTATAGTTCAGAAAGCAGTAATGTAAGCAGTATAAGACATGATAATTGGATATTTTATTGATAGAAACAATCTATCAATCAATGATCAATTTATTTATATATTATCGTGAATTTAATAAAAATATTTATATCTCTTGTCTAACGAGGGTTTTATATACCGTATCAAAAATGATGAGCGTGTCTACTCGCATATTGAGACGGAACATCAATACCCCTTTGTAAACAAAAAGGAAAGATATACATGCAATTATGTGGGCGGGCCGAACTGACTGGAGGGGATCATTTGGTTTTGCTGCGTTTAGCATGCGGTTCGTCTCCGCAGACGTTGTTTTTAGTATATTTTATTTAATTTTTGGGATACATTTTTATTTTGAAAAAAGTAGTTTATTTTTAGAATACTTATTTTTGTTTTTGATATACCCTCAAAAAATATTTCATTTTACAGATTGAAAATTATACAAAGTTACGGAATTTAAATGGAGCATCCGAAGAACTCGAACTACATCCCTACGCATACGGAGAGTTACTAAATGCATTCGCAAAGATTAATTTACATTGTGCGCCGGCGCGCACCAGCACGGCGCATTGTCTCTGAGAGTAGGGATTCTTACTACCGGGCAAAACTTTACTCTCTTTGTCGTGCATCCATCTCTTACAATATCCAGACACGAAGAGCATTTTTCATACGGTATACAATGTAAAGAACGAAATATTAAATCCATATTCTTAAAATTTAATATATAATGTTATATGGAGAATATTCTTAAAATTTTGAATTAAATTTCCAAATTTTCAGATAATCTGTTTACATTAGAGCTGAATAGCTGCAATACAATCTTTAATGTCCAAGAAAAATAACAAGAATTTGAAGCATATACCATAGGTGCTTTTAATGCAATCTTGCCCAAGTAGAATTACAAATGATTAACACAAATAATGGGGATTTTAGTAATGAATTGACTGCAGAATGTCAACATTTAGCAATATCTGTTTCAAAATTTCAGATTATGAAAATGTCAGTAGATGTTAAGTTTTATTATAGTCCCTATGGCATAAAAACTTTTTATTAACAAATTTAGATATAGATTTATTTTTTAATTTGGTTTATAAGTGGTGAAAAAATATTACATAAAGATCATTCATTACTTAATTCAAATAATTATGTGGGTGGAACAAGAAAACCATCCAAACCAAAATGTTGAAAAGTATTATTATTAAAATCATAATTTTTTCAAACAAATAATGTTAACAAATCTTATAATTTCTTCTATTAACTATGGCTGAATCATTTTGAAAATATTGTTTTGGTATGTATCCAAGCTTCAATCAATTGATGTGATTAATATGATTGTTCCGATTTGCTTTGGCCATTTGCTCATACTTAAGGCAGTCATTGTGTGTTTTGTACTCCATTGTGGCACTTGCTGGGATATTAAGTAATCGTTTTAGCGCATCTCTTATCCTTGCTGTTGTCGCTTGATCTGATGCGGTCCTATTCCAAATACTAAGTAAATATTCTTGGTAACGTGTTGATACTACCACTCCACATATTTCATTGCCAGCCTGCAACAAATAATATAGATATTATATTTTGATGTAAGTAAATAGTCGAATGAAACGTTAATATAATAAATTTGGACAAGATAACCACTAACATATTGCTTAAACATCAAATAGATCCATGGAAAATGTGGTCCTTTTTTCCTTTAAATTATCAATTAAAGCTGTATTATTAATTTAGAATTCAATTTTTTAGCTACTTGAAAATTTTATGGAATTGAATGAAAAATAAATTGACAATATACGAAAACAAGGTGTACCATAAATTGCTCCCCTAACATTGCCATACATAAATTCTCCCAAGCCCTACCAGCTTGTTCCTTCCGAAGTCTTATAACCTAAAAACATTCCAATTAGAATAACTGCAAAGAAACTTAATGTTATGATTATGTACCCATTTCCCTCCTTTTTTGTTTGCAGCATCTTCCCACATTGGTTTAATACCCTTTTTAAAAAGATGCAAGTCCCTGTGTGTAGGTATATCTGGCAACCTAACGATATGTGAATATAACGCCCACCATTGTTCCACTGTCCCCACTTGGCCGACCAGCCGCAACGCCTGACTGTAGCCCTGTGAGCCCTGACTCTGGGACGGTCTCCTGGAGAACCATAAACAGTATGGATGCTGAAGTCTGTGCTCCCCTGGTGGATAATCGACTGGACCAAGGTCTGTTATGTTTGGGCCAATCTCGTCGTCACCGCTGCCGCTGTCCGAGTTGTCCACATGGTGTTTCTGCCTACAATAACAACGCTTATGTTACTGTCCTTATTGGACGATTCCGACCAGACGTACGATTCGTATTTGTTGGACATGGTGGTTTGGGTATAATTTGCGTTATAGACCATAAAATTATTTTATCACAGCCTGTCACTAGTTTATTGTTATTATAAATAGTAAAATTTTAATTTCTAGTATGAGCTTCCGTCAACTTTATTTATGACCTTGATATACACGTTCTCCAATTATGGTTAAACGCGAGAAAAGTCACTAAAGATTGTCAAAATTCAATACAACCAACCGAAATATCTTTTTAACGGTCAAAACATACCACGACCAAAATATGCGAAACGAATTAAAATTTTATATTATTATTTATACTGAATCAAAATTATAATTCGTATATTAAAACAATATATTCAAAAACTGACGATTTTTATGTCAGGAGAGCCAACATAAATTTACTATTTTTTAACAAGAACCACAACCAAAAATTAGGATTAAGTCCACTGAAATATCGCTTTTTTCAAGTTTTACAGATTGTTCTTTCAGTTTATTAATCTGCTACTTGTAGTGAAAGTTGGTTATTTGCTCCTATAATTAGCACCAGTGTAAGAGATTAAAGGTAAAATCTTGTAAGACTCCTTGTAACATAATGTGAATAATATGATAGAAATAATATATTAGTTCAGAAGGAACTACAAATTTTAATATTTTCATTTGGATAATAAATTATCTTCAAATTTTTCTTTAACTGTTTGTGTACTTTATGAAGTTTCAATTTTTTAATTGAGTTAAAAAAATATATTTTGATTCAGTTTGTCACTTTTATACTTAATAATTATCAACAATAAATTCGTGACTATTTTGAAATTTCAATTTTATTAAATTCAAGTCAAAAATGGACACAATTACATTTGAGCAAATGCAGCAATATGAGCACGACGAAAACGTATTGATTATTGATGTCAGAGAACCTGATGAAATTAAAAATACTGGACTTATTGGAGACAGTATTAACATTCCATGTAAGTTCACTTATATACCTACTATTTTAGTTTTTTAAATGCCATTGATATTTCAGTAAGCAGCTTAGAAAATGCGTTAAAAAAAATGTCAGAAGCTGATTTCCTAAGAGAATATGGTAAGTCCAAGCCTGAGAATGATTCTCTTGTGATCTTCACATGTAAATTGGGAGGGCGAGCCACCAAAGCCGGTGATATTGCGAAAGAATTGGGATTGAATAAGTATGTCAAAACAAAATATTAATTAAAAACACAGCAAATTTAAATTTTGTATGTTTAGAGTCGGAGTTTACAAAGGAAGTTGGACTGAGTGGTCGCAAAAATTAAACTTGGTATAAATTGGAGTCTGTTTATTATTATTATTGTTAATTATCATTAAATATACATAATATGATTCTATATACAAATTAATTATTTTTGTCCGCCAATTTGGAGTTAATCATCTCCTTAAACTGTCCCAAAATCAAATTCTCCCTCTTCATCCTTTCTTCCTTGCTGAACATGGCAAGTGCCCTCTTTTCATCTGCAGAATATATTTGGTTTTCCTTTCGTATACGTACAGCCTCCATTCTTCTGTGCCTGGATCCTGACATGACATATCCGACAGACTCGAACGACGCAATTTGATCGGAAGTCAGTCCAATTTCTCCTCTTCTGGGAATCCTCTTGCCTTCTGCTACGTAGGCTGCCATCGCGGCACCTTCACCAGGCAAAAGAGCTTTGCCCATTTCCTTGTGGGTCAGGGTACCATGAGCCTTTTGAACTGGTCCTACCACTCCATCATCACTATCTGAGTCTGTTTGGGAATCAGTCTTTTGACTAGCTGTAAATTATATACACATAGTAAATTTTGTTCACAGTAGATATTTTTTGTTATACCTTTCTTTTCAACCCAAGTTTCTTCTTCAGAACTGCTGTCATCACTGGATGAGTGTTTCCTTTTCTTTTTCTTCTTCCCTTTCTTGTGCTTCTTTTCCTTCTTGTGTTTTTTCTCTTTCTTGCTCTTTGACTTCTTCTTTTTAGACTTCTTACTGACAACAGTCTGTTTTTTTGAATCATCTTCATCTGAGTCCAAACTTCAACAACAAAACAATTTAGAAATAATACACTAAAAACTAACGCCATTTACTTACTGGTGAGGTGAAGGTGACCTGCCCCAAATATTTGGACAGTCTCTCATACCAAGTATCTCCCGTTCCTGCCTCCTCGCCTCCATAAACTCATCCTCTTTCGAAATCTTTTTGTATGAATCCTTGGATCTATGATCACCATGCGAATGTTTTCTGTAATCATCCATGGGCCGCGTAAAATGGTCACTTTTCTTGTAACCATTTGAGTGGCTGCTATGTGGACTGTGTCTGCGTCTACTTTTGCTGTGACTTCTGTGCGGTGATTTCGACTTAGATCTGTTTCTCGATCTGTACCTCGGAGAACGCGATCTGGTTCGCGTTTTTCTATCAGAACCCATTGTTTCGTTTGTTTTGTTTTTTCGCTTTTACTGTAATATTATAATGATTTTTAAACAAGGGTTTATGTTTACAAAATAACTGACGTTTAGTATAACCTACAATATAGTCTTCTTCTTCTTTTTCAATTTCACATACAAATTTAATAGTTTCCTTTGTAATCAACATTTATGCTTTGTACAATACAATATAAATATTTGATTTTAGGATATATTTTATTCACTTTCTTCATACATGGAAAATGAACCTACATTTTAAATATCCGTATTTCATCATAACAGAGGCGTACATAATTTATTTTTTTAGGGGGATATTTTGTTAAATATACTATAATGTGAGACAATCTTTTGGGATATTTTGACAAAAACTAATAAGAACTTTTAACAAGCGTTAATATATTTGATATAATATGAATAAATATATTTTAAAATATTTTACGCAGCATATTAATATATTAATAATACATGATTATTTTTAAGTTATTAAATAACATGAATAATATGAATAAATGTACATTTAAATTATGTTTAATATAGTAATAATACTAATAAAATCAGTAATCAAATTGTTGCGGCTCTGTTTCTGGTTTAACGCATGCCATGGCTCCACATCTATTCTTGCAGCATTTCTTTGATCCGTGACAGTCTTTATCTATACTACAACGACTGGTGCAAACCCAAGGACCAGTAGGAGGATTTGGGCAATACCCGCTTTTTCCTTAAATAGAGTTAAACGAATTTAAAACTGTATAACATCAAACAACAAAAGTAGTTACCATTTGCCACCACCTTTGGTACTAAAGGTTTTGCACAAGCAGTACCACCGCAAGAAGTCCTGCAGCACTTGGCGGAACCTTCGCAATCCGAATCCGAGTAACAAGCTAAACTGCACTTCAAAAAATCCACTTCCAGCCTCGGACACTGCCCACTTTTATGATGCTGAGCAGCAACGTAGCTCAAAAGAACCAAACAAAAGGCCAGTTTTAGAGACATGTCGACGTTGTGTTGGAATATCAAAAACACATCAAAATCACAGGAAACGACAATCCGATTCAGCTCCGTAAGGAAGTGTTTCTTTTCGGATTAATTGACCGGCACAAAATTACCTCACAAACTCGGTATTAAAAAATCTGCGGTTTTAATATTAATGATACATTTGAATAATTCGTATTTTATTTAAATTGACGTCTGTGCGATGCGTCTTAAGTGCGGGAGAAAAATAAGACACATGTGTTGTCAGCAGAATATAAAAACAACGATAAGGGAATGAGGTCAAATCCATTTTTAAATTTCAGGAATATTACTTTACGCAAAGTGTGTACAGTGTTTGTGATCATCGTTTTTTATCAACATTTATAAATAATTTTATTAGGTTCTTTCAACTGTGACTTGCTATTTACAATTAATTTATGGCTTGATAGAATTTTTGGAAGATGTTAATTTGTTTCCAAGATACTTTTGTGCTATCAGACAAAGTATAAAGATTTTTAGAATATTTATTTATTGATGCACATTCTTACATTATTAATACATATGACTTTACTCAATAATATTAGAAAAATTAAATTGGAGTTAGTGTAAAAATATCAAAAATATTTCATTTTTAGAAAGTGAACACAAATGAATTACATATGTATAACATGAATAAATAATTATATTATTCTTCACACATATTTTATGTATGCATTATCCAATTGGAAAACAAGACACGCATTAAAATATTCAAACGTTAATAAACAAGCAAACCACAATATGTGCGGATAAATAATTAATTTGTGAATAATATTTTAAAACATTTTATTATATATTTATATATATATATATATATATATATATATATATATATATATATATATATATGTTAGCTTACGTCATCACCTTCACCGATGGACCGATGCGACGTGCTCACATCTATTTAGACTAGTTTTGTTTTATAAGCAAATCTGAAGTATTTGTTTACATTTAATATTCGGGGCAGTTCTTAAGAAAGAACCAGGCAGTCAAGCTTTAGATGTCGAGGGTTAAAGTACGTTTGTTGTAATAAAGCGTATTATTGTGAATTTAGTGTTTTAATCAAACTAAAAAGACAGATTAACAGTCGCTAATCTATCATATATATTTAATACAATTGTTATTAATAATTAATAAATTATTGATAATTGACATTGTTTCAAATTTCAGCGAAATTTGAAAATACTTGCAAACAAAAACAAACAAGCATAATAAAAATTAATAGCCTATTGTCCAACGTTAATTAAATTAAATCCGTAAAGGTCACACAAAACTCGTTTAGTGACACAAAAACCTTTAATTTGCATATTGCAAGTGTGCTAAAATATTTACACAGCACTCAAACAGTCGTTTACAGATTTTACCTCGAACATTAAATTGGTTAACGTGGGAAAATTATTTCAATTAGCATTTTGCTTTGGGCGAATTTGCGCTGGTCAGCTGAGAAGCCAGTTTTCACTAATCGTGTTCTACAGTTTGCTTTTAAAGTTCGTCAAGATGGATAATATTCGCGGTGCAATTGTTGCATTTTTGGTGATCACTGCTGTTTGTATTGACTACACTTATTCATTATCTCCGAGTAAGTCTTTAAAATTTATACATTCGTGAACAGTAGTCATAATTGTGATTTAAGGTGGCTGTCCGTTGTCTAGTAAAGTAACAACGTGTAGTCCAAAATGTAAAGACGATTCCGACTGTTTTGGAAAAAAATGTTGTCCCGACATTTGCAATCAAAAATCATGCGTGGCACCGGAAGGCAACTCCAACACAAGGGACGGATACAAGAACCAACATGCCAGTATGTATTATGTAATAATATTATTAGTATGTATGTACTAATAATATTATTTTGATCAAATTACAATATACATTCTGATTTTTTGCTAATTTTAGAAACCGCCACCGGCAGTTATTGTGGAAACGTCAAATGCAATTCCTTTGAGAAATGCCAATTAGAGCCTGGAACCAAGAGACAAAAATGCATTAGATTCTAAAATACATACTATATAAATATATATTTAATACTTTATATAATTAGTTCATTAAATCATGTTATAAAATAACAATTTGCTGTTAATTTTTTATTTATTTTTATTTATGTTGCCTACAAAGATTAATTATAATAAATTAAAATTAAATTATATTAAAATTAAATATGTATTCCAACAAAATAATTTATTGAAAAGAAACCCAAGGTAGATCAGGTTGTTCCGCCACTGGAATGATAGATTGCAACCCATTCTACAGTGATTGAAAATATTGTGAAACTCTTTAATTTTATATTACATAATTAATTCATTAAGTGTAATAATTACACTGTAAAATTCAGTTCAATCTAAAAAAAAAAACAAATAACTTGATTTGGGGAGTGAAATGAGCCACAATTGAACAGGACATTTGACATTTATCTGACGTTTCACCGGTTGTATCCAATGTAAACACGAAACTTGTTTTCAACAATATACTAAATAATCTAAAACCACTTAAGTACTAGTTCTTGTATTAAGTAATGTTCATTTCATTAAATTTGAACCACAAATAACACTCGTAATGATTGGAACTATTGTATTCAATAAAATAAAATCGTTTATTTTGGTATTCCTCAATTTATTCAGGCGCGCCTTATGTTGTTTTCGAAGGAGACGGCGCAATTCTTGTGATACGGTTCCTCTGACCCACGTAGGAGTGGTGTCCAATGATAACACCATACAACAGAGTGGAGCAGAAAGTTGGTCCGATTGGGATGATGATAAACCTAAAACTGTGCAAGATCACATAGAAATGTACAGGAAGCAGGCCTTTACAAAGGTAGAGGAACCGACTGTTGAAGAAGAACAGAACTTTTTCGAAGACATGGCGCCAAAAATTACCAAAACTAGCAAGATTTATGTTAGCAAAGATAATGAAAATGTTAGCAGTGGAAGTAGACTTAATTTTTCAGGGGACAATGTTACTATTTTGGTGAATGTTTTTATGTTTACATAAGAAATAAATTACAGTGTTAACTATTTTAGCCCACTTCTGAGTTGACTGATTGGGAAGAAAATTCAGGATGGGAAGGTGATAAATTAGACTGGGACACACAGGAAGTATTGCGAGAGAAAAGAAGACAGGAAAGAGAGAGGAGGCTTTGGGAACAACAGCAGAAGAGGCAAGAGAAAATGAGGTCTCTGGGAGCTCGAATCGTTTCCTAGTAGAGGATCATCACATGAAGTACTGACTTAAATTGTGAACTGCTGTGCTTATTTATTTTATAAAGTGTGGCACTTGTAAAATAAATTATATGTTATTATTGTAATCATTTATTTTTATCACAAACAACAAAAATATGTGTACTTCAATTTATTTACTGAATAAATTGATTATATTGTCTTCATTAAACTACTTTTGTTTTGTTAACTTGGTATTTTTATTTAATATGCTGTCATTTTATTACTGATTTATGATGTAGTCATTTATTTGGCATTGGAAAAATTATATTCAACATGTTATCTGACCTAATATTTGATGTAGCAAAAATTACTCTTGTTATTTATGCGGTTGTCAAAGTTATAAAAGTACTCAAGAAGTAAGTTTGCCACTTTATGTTTTAGAGAACATATTGAAGTGTCTGTCAGATAACATGTCACATTTGGCTCATAAGAGATATTCCAAAAAAGATGGGTGAAGTCCTTTTAGATCTTTTAAAAGTTGGAGTTGGCGTCTTTATTATTATGAAGATAATACAAAAACTAAGATAAGTTTATATTACTTGTAATTGTATTGGAATATCAAAATTAAAAATTATGTAAATTAAATTGAGTCTGAGTTATTTATATAAAAGTGGTACATTATTTTTAGGTAGGGAAATAATTTATGCCATAATAATAAAACAATTTAATATAAACTGTTTGACATATAAAATTACATAAAATATAAACATAGAATAAATAAATTACATTAAATTACATAAATATTCAGTAATGCTATAAGTCTTATCGTACATTCGGTGATTTGTAATTCATATAATCGTGTGTTTCCAGGTTTTCTTCAATCCTCAGATTCATATATTCTCTTGACGTTTCGTCATTACTTTCATTCTCTTCTATTAGACCTGTAACGAAATATATGTTATATATATTATATATGTCCCCAAAATAAAATAGTATTTTACTAATTGAATTCAGAGCATATATTTTACCTGGGACTGGCAATCCGGAAGGAGGAAAATGTATGTAACCATCAGTATTATTATTCGGTCGTATTGTGTTTTCCTACAAAAATTAATAATTAGTTGTGTCACCTTTGATTGAATTCAGTTTAGATTTTTACCTCGATCGTTTCGAAAGTGTGCTTTGGAGGGAACATTTTTACAGGTTTTGGAGCTGGCACCATTTTGTAAAATTCATTTTTCAAGTCATCGTCGTTGTGATTCCCTATTAACATGTGCTAAAAACAAAGTTCTTGTTAACAATATTCTTAATTTTTCTGAACAAAAATGTTTACCTTTCTCTCTTCATTATCTGAGTGCGTCCCACTATCACCCAAACTGCAACCGCTCAAAGTACTCATCCTCCCTGACGAACCGGAACTGGACGTACTTAAAGCACTAATCGGTCTTTGAGCACTGAGGGAGGGTGGACTCAAAGATTCCGAAATGGGCGAAGACACGTCCAATTTTTCATCTTTATTTCTCTGTTTCGAGAATATCCTAACTATTTTTTCCAAAGCGGAAGGTTTTTTCAATGACATTTTCATGTCGTGCTGAATTTTTTCGTATTTCAATCTCATCTCTTTTAATTGCTCCTGTTTTTCTTTAAAGGATTTTTGTACGTCGTTACGATTTTTCCATTCCTCAACAAGCTTTTCTACTTGAGCAATTGAGTGGACGTTATTCTTGAAATCCAATATTATTTCCGCAAGCTCTTTCTGTACTTTATCTTCCACTATGTCCAAGGTCTTTGGAATTTGCGGCGGTTTTATTGGCTCCGTTTCTTTTTTGTTTAACTGTGGTGGTTCGTGGGGGTGGTGGTTTTGGTTTAAAACGCCTTTAGGAGAAGGTGAATTACCTGGAAGGAAAAAACATACATATGTTAGTAATTTATAAAATATTTGTCTTAAATTGACTTACTTAAAGGGTCCATTTTTATGTATTCTGATGAGGTAGATTCATCTTCTATTGTTATTGTGGGTGGTGTTTCTACGGGTCTGGCAGCAGTCGGCGGGTGTTGATAAAATCCTTCCACCACTTTCGGAGACAAATAACCTTCCTCATCTATTTCCATATTTTTCATACCTTCCTTAAGTTTAGTATAAACACTAGTAAACTCCGTCATACTCTGAAGATAATTACTGTAAGTATAAAGAAGAAGCGAAATTTTCATTCGGTGTACTTACAATGTAGCCCTTTAACATGCAACACAGCTCCAGGTGTCCATTTGATTCAGCTATTTCAACAGGAGTCAAATCGTGAACGTTCCTTATTTCTTGCGCAATATCCGCACCAGGACAGTCTAATAATTGCATGGTAAGTTTCTCCAATCCGAATTTGGCGGCGAAGTGAAGTAGAGTGGGATACTCCTCATTACCTATAACAACTTGAATGTTTACTCTGTACTCAAATGCAGTAAATTTTACGTACTGCGTTTGTGGACCTGCACTGCCGCTGAAAACGGTGTAGTATGGTTGGCCAGAAGGTTGAAATGAGGTGGGAGGTTTCTTTGGAAGGCTTGGATCATCCAGTTGTCCAAGTGTTCTCTATCAGCTGGCGCGAAGCCCAATGTCTGTAATATACAAAATTATTTTATTACGGTAAACTAATTAAATAAAGCTGTTTTGAGTTTATTTTCAGGGTGACGTCTGTTTATTGACTGCATCGTGCCGTTCCGTTTAAAACAAATTCGCCCACTGGGGACTATCGATCAATTTAAAAAGGCAACATCAAAGAAATTACCTGACACATGAATTCAATCGGATTGTTGCTCATCCGCAAAATTTGTTCAAGCTCCCTGAGTTTGCTCTCGCACTTGATTGGTCTTCGTCCGATGATGCTGCCGTTTTTCTCTACGAGGATGTTTACGATGGCGGTCTCTTCAGTCAAGTGGTCGGGCAGTGACATTTTAATCAAATAGGGATTGCGTCGTTTCGTCGACGTGATCTCGTATATTTCGCCGTTTTTCTCCACCGACACTTTGACGATGTCCTCTTTTTGTAGGGGATAGGTCAGGATGACGAAAACGCTGCTTTGACCTTGACGGATCTTTTTGGGTGTGACTGAGAAAAACGAATTCTCTTGGGCCAGAGCCGAGCTCTGTTGTTTCCACACTTTAGAAAGTATGGCCATTGCTTGACTTAAGAAGTCCTTGGTGAAATTTTCGTCCTGGTCCTGTCCCACAGCTTTACGTTGCCATTGGAAATATGTGGGTAATACTAAAAAAATTACGTTATTTGAAGCGTTACTTAAAGTATGAAAAACTAATAGTACCTTTGAGGTGTTCTTCAGTGAGATCTGAGTCCTTGACGCCGAGTAAAAGGGCCAAAGTTCTGTCTGGTAGAAGGATGCTTCCTAACTTTTGGCTTTCTTCAGCATGTTGAGAAATGAATTCCAACAGACTTGGGTCAATAACTATCAACTGTAGTTTCACTCCTGATGTTTTGTCAGTTAATGGCTTCAAATCTTTGTTTTCTATTATTTCTTCTACACCTAACTCTTGGATTCTAGAAAATTAAGATAGATATATAATTTTATACTTGACTTTCAAACTTAACTTACTTAAATCCTTTTCTGTTTGCTTTTTTGTTAACTTGTTGAAAGTAGCTGGAGAAGTATTCCACCCAAAGTGAAGATGCTTCGCTGCATTTTAGCGAAACAATGAGTATGTCGTCCATATTTGTGGGCTTTGGGGGAACCCCTGTAAATAAAAATTAAATAAACAGCATTAGATAGACATTAATTACATTTTATAATCCTTTGTAAATTAAATTTTCTATTGAAAAAATATAATATGTACATTTTAATTTCTTCGTACATTTTTTTATCTAAAAGGAAGTACTGTACAATTTTATTTATTTTTTTCAACAAACCTGGGGTAAATATTAATATATGAATTATATAGATTGATAAAACTAGTTATATATTTATGTCTATATATTAGATTTGAGAAAGTTATATCAAGAAAAAATGTTCAAAGGGAACATTCTCAACACCGCCCAGTACTAATTATTGGTACCTTAGCAGGAAAATGACTCACATTTATAATACACGTTTCCATCCTGTTCTGAATACGGATCCATATTAACGCACACACTGACACAATTACAAAAAAAATGCATGTGTACTCAAACAGTGTCCGCTGTGTTCATGATGCCCGAATACAATGATCACTGTTTGTGTTTACATGCACAGACTGGAGTTTGTGGCCATTCAGAAGGAAGTACCGACCCAGGGAGATAACGTGATAAGTCTCTCAGGCCCGTACTGGCCGATTAGAGATCTGCTTTAAAATTATTTTATACTAATGCGTCGACGATCGACGGACTGGACCTGTGCCGATATCTGGGGTGAATGTAAATAAATTTCTTTGTCTGGGGAAGAGATAATGAATGCCTGTTTAGATATTCAAAAACTTTCCTCTTGTTTGCTGCCACAATGGTTCGTGAACGGTTTATTTGAATATAATGCGATTATAGGAAGCGACTCAATAACTCATTCATCGTTTTAAATTGTCTTGTTTTGTGTTCATTTTTGCTACAAATTCATTTACAGCTCCCATTCAAATTTTGCGGTTTGCTGTAAATTTTAAAATAATGAATTTATTATTCTTCAATTCATACGGGTATGTATGTGTGTGTAATAAATAATAGAGTAGCCGAAATATCATTTTTGCCACAGACTGACGTCAATAGGATAATATTTACGTAGATAACGAGTGTGAAATGACTAATGCAAGTAGAATATGAGAATGCAACAAATTTACAAATATCCCAAATAAATGACATTTAAATTACAATAAAAATATATAAGATAATTTACCTAATTTCTTCATTAGAATGGATGGAGAACGGAAAAGGGTATTGATTTTAAATGTTAATTATAACTTGATTTGAACTACTTCCTAATTTATTTTGAACAAAAATTCATTTCCGGTTTTGCCGGACATAAACTTTGTTATTTTCAATGGAACACCCTGTATATTTTTGGATTTTTAAATTCTACATGTAATTGTAAATAAAATGGCTATGCCTAAATCTAACAGTTTACTTTCTTCTGCCAATTTTGATGGTGGAAAGTTCATTTTTGGTATTGGTGTTTTCTTTAACTGCGTTTAACAACGGAACACCCTATATATTTTTGGATTTTTAAATTCGGCATGTAATTACGAATGGTTATAATATATCACATAGGAAAACTGAATTTAAAAAAAATGTTTGTGAAGCCACCTATTATTAGTATTTAAAAATTTTATACAGGGTGTCCCATATTTAAGTTCAATAAATCTGTTAATTTAATTGATATAGTATAGCATTTTCTTATGTATAGTGAGTCTGGCATTTGATTTATGTGCATTATGATAAAATTTCCGTAAATAACTCTAATCTCTGTATATATATATATATATATATATATATATATATATATATATATATATATGGTGTTTCTTTGAAAATAGCAAGTTTATTAATGTCTTAAGATGCAGAAAATTTGGGAGTATTAATAATGGCTTCTTATAGGTTAGTTAGGCCGTCAATTGGTCAAAATTTTTAGAAAAATATTAATAACTCAGTAACTATAAGGTTTAGCAATAGAACATTTTATAGCTATTTTATTTACAGTTACAAATAGAATTTAAAAATCCTAATAAGAGGACACCTGCAAGTTATAATCCCTATAAAAAATAAAAATAAATACTTAAACCATAAACTACTGACGAATAAGTTAGGTGAATCACCTTGTATAGTAAAGTATGGTCACATATAGGTATGTGTATGTATTTAGTTAGATTATTTTTCTGAAGTTGGTAAGACAAAAATTATGTTGGCATCAATGCCAAATAAAATCGCCTCAACAATTTGCGAGTCAACTTCCCAATAACGGTTATTGTTCTTTAATTTTGTTCATGTAAAAATGGTATTAATAAACGGTACACAAAACCAGTTTTGCACTTATTTGGAGTAAATTGTCGTATTCACACTACAACCCAGAAACGTACTTTACTTGAATTCTTATAAAAAGTCACTAAACAATCCCTCTGGTGTTCGTTTGGAGAAACTAGAGTCCCAATACTAATTCCTGATTATTCATGGCTTAACTTACCATGGATGTGTTTATATTTCTTAAATGCAAAGGTAATCAAACAATAAATCTATTTCTACGGTTTGTTTTGGTTGATCTCCGCATCCAATTTATGCCCAAGAGGATTTTGTTGACTGATTCACCAATGTTTAGTCGAACCAAGATGAAAGACCATTGTTATATAAACGTAATATTACAATTTTAACAAATAATTCGATTATCCAACGCCTCAGCAGCACATGTGCTGTTGAAACTTCCACAAAAAAAAAAAATAAATAAATAAAGAACATCGAAAGCGTGCTACGTGTAAGCTCGCAACTATGTTTAGTTTCATGATGTATGTTGTGTAATATTTAGAAAAGAGAGGCCTGTTGTTCATTATTTTCCCCTTTAACCGCCCGGATAGGCCATATAATGCACGTGTGCACACTTATAATTCCGAGATTTTATGATCTTCCAACGCAGGTGCGGCAACTACACAGGAAAAAAATAAAATGTCCGAAGTGCCGCCTCGTCTTTTTTTATTTTCGCACATGCGACTTTTACGACACGACATTAGACGAAACAGTTGTTTTAAACCTTTTCACCTGGTTTGCAAGGTAAAACGTGCATCCCGTGATTTATCGTCGCCAGTCAGGTGGCTCGTCCTTTGGTTGGGTCAGAAATAAACGATGGGAGAACATATATAAACGCGGGGGAATTAAACTAATGGAACGTTTTGCTAACAAGCCATATCTTGTTTATTTCAAACAATCTCCCCTCATAAATTGCCGACTGTTTTGTTTAGTAGGTTCATTTTGGTCCTTTTACATTCTTCTGCCACCAAGTTTTAGCTTGTTTTATAATTAAACAGGCGCAACAATGATATTACCACCAATATTAAGAAGCCACGATGGCCGAAAACAAAGGAAGTGGAGCAACATTAAAGCCAATTGACTCTTTCCTCAGTCTCGCGTCGGATTTATTAAAATTTATCACGTTTTAAGCGTAAGAAACGCAGCTAATTCGAAGCCACGTACTCATTAATCCCCGGTGGAAAACGGACGGTCTGTGTACGAAATGTGGGTCGACGGCTCGCCCGTACCAATCAATAGTCCGGGACGCTTCGCTAAACAATATCAAAAATGTATCAAGGGATCATCTCTTTGTAAGCGGGAATTTATTTATTTCTTTGAAGGCACTGCTGTTGATCTTGTGAAGAGCGTTTTTGTGTCTTGTGAAACGAAACTGTTTGGAAAATGTTAATCAATGTGTCGTTTTACCGGAAAATGTAATTCTCGTTTTGAACTTCCTTTGAAATGGCTTTTAATCAACGTTTTTTTTTGGCAGAAAAAAAGTTGGTTTCTTGGAAGAGAAGAAAAAATTGAAAAAAAGTTGTAAATAGAATGTGAATATAAAAAATTATTTAAATCAATTATGGACCAAATTACGTCGTTTTTAAGATTTTCAACTTCCAAAACACTTTATACGTACTAGTTTATAAATTATTATGAATGTAGCAAATTGTTATCAATCTGCGTCATATTATTGGTTTCCTCTATTTGGTATTGTCTATTAAAAATTAGTTTGTTGAAGTGTATGTTGATTTGAAATTTTTATACATAACTTTTCTTCTAATTTATTTTGAATAAATTTGTTATTTTCACACACTCTATACATTTTTTGTTTTTTAATTCTATATGTAATTGTAATTAAAATGATCATACCATATGCTATACCTAAACGCAATAGTTTTTGAATTATTATTTTTATAGTTTTTATCAGTTTTAGTTGACAAATGATGATCTAACTATAAGACCACCAATGTTGATGTTAAAAAGTTAATTTTTGGCGTAGATGTTAACCGTGGACCATTTTATAAGAAACCTTTATTAGTTTTTCCAAATTTTATACAAAGTGTTTGTTATTTATGTTTAATATTGGACATCTTAAAATGTCTATAACTTTGATATTTACAATGAAACATTCTGTATATTTTTGGATTTTTAAATTTTACATATAATTACAAATCAGTTGGTTATAAGGATATATATTCCTAAACACAATAGTTTTTGAGTTATTAATTTTATTTTAAAAAATATTGACAAAATGATGAAATAACTATAAAGCCACCAATTTTGATGCTGACCAGTGCATTTTTGACACAGACGTTAACCGTGGAACATTCCATAAGGAACGTTTACTAGTTTTCTTAAATTTTGTACATAGTGTTTGTTATTTATGTTTAATATTGGACAACTTAAAACATCTATAATCTTGACATTTACTATGAAACACCCTGTATATTTTTGGATTTTTAAATTCTATATATAATTACAAACAAGTTGGTTATAAGAACATATATACCTAAACTCAATAGTTTTTGAGTTATTAATTTTATTTTCAAAAATATTGACAAATTGATGATTTAACTATAAAGCCACCAATTTTGATGCGGACCAGTCAATTTTAGGCATAGATGTTAATCATGGAACATTCCATAAGGAACGTTTATTATTTTTCTCAAATTTTACACAAAGTGTTCGTTATTTACGTTTAATATTGCACAACTTAAAAGTCTATAACCTTGACATTTACCATGAAACACCCTGTATATTTTTGGATTTTTAAATTCTATATGTATTTACAAACTAGTTGGATATAATATGTCCTATACATAAACTCAACAGTTTTTCAGTTATTAATTTAATTTCCAAAAATTTCGATAAATTTATAATCTAACTATAAGGCCACCAATTTTATACAGTATGTTTGTTATTTATGTTTGACACTGAACA
Organism: Aethina tumida; assembly: GCF_024364675.1. Lineage (NCBI taxonomy): Eukaryota > Metazoa > Arthropoda > Insecta > Coleoptera > Nitidulidae > Aethina > Aethina tumida. Next base: position 10,540,188 of record NC_065437.1, on the reverse strand, counting down.
TGTTTATAACTTTGTCATTTGCAATGAAATAATAGATTTTTATATTCTACATGTAATTACAATTGGTGGCTTTACAAACATTTTAGTTAAACCATCGATCTGTCAACATTTTTAGAAAAAAAATTGATAACTCAAAAACTACTGGGTTTAAATATAGGACATAGTAAAGCCATTTTATTTTCAATTACATGTAGAATTTAAATATTCAAAAATATACGGGTGTCCTATTGTAATTAACAAAGTTGGTGCCACTTCTGGCGTAACCGAAATTGAAAATTTTATGAAAATCAATTAGAAACGTAGTTGAAGTAAAGTTATAATCGCTATAGAAATTTCAAATCAATACCATTTTTCAATATACATAAACTTTTAATGAACACGTTGGGTGAATCCCCCCGCATCATTTAAATGAAGTTTACCTAACCTCAATTTGCGGCTAAAACTAAACGCGAACCGTTACTGTTATAGATAGTTTTAGAAAATCCAGTTTTCGCCGTGCGGAATTAAAATTTTTTTTGCTGTTTACCCAACGCCAAACACCATAACAAACGAACGCTCGTGTTACCGACAGCGAAACGGGGCCCGCTAAAATCGAAACAAACAACAACTTTCCTAATTTTGCCAGTTACCCGGCCGCTGATTGCGTTTGCCATGTGCTATTGAAAAAAAAAGAGCCGCGTGTAAACAATACATCCGGCACCACACTGGTTAAGCTTCCTCAATGCGTTTATTTAAACTAAACTTTCCGAGTCATACTGCAATAATGAACCATGTGCCGGTCATATAATGTTCCGAGCCGGTCTTATTCAGTCACGTGCCAACATGGACGTGGTGTTCACTGAAAATTTATTTTTTTTTTAAACGTTTTATGTTAGGTGTGTATATCTAATCAGAATAATAAAATTTACGAAATTCTCATTGGTTTCAAAAGAGGGAGCCACTCAAAGTTTGGGGTTTTCAAGCAACGGAACGTAACGAGATGCTTGCATGAAAATAACTCTCCTCCGCCGCTGATTGTTAACATTAATTAAAATATGAAAATATGAGTACGAGCTTAAAATAGATCTGGTGTCAAGATTACTATTTCCAGATTATGTGAATGACATTTAATAAATCCGTTAACTGAAAATTGATTAATTGTTGAAAGCTAAATTAGCTGGCGTTTCGAGTAATAAAATAAATGTGCATCGTCGGATACCAAAGATTTCCACACTCTGCTCCAAGAGAGCTTTTCACAATAAGGCAATAAAAATTCTTTTGTGCATCCCGCCAGTTTAACTCGATTGTCCCAACAAATGGGGCGCAAGTGCATCGCACTTGGGAGGTTATTCAAGTTTTATATTTACTTCAAGTGTCCATCAAAGTCTGTACAATGTTTATTGCTGTCGAACGTTAAGAAGGCCAGCCCTGTTTCAGTGGACCCTTTTGAAGTACAAATACGGCGGTTCCACGTCAATCGACAAGGATGTTATTTAATTTATGTATTTAATTTATTATGTTACTGATTACTTGGTACAAGTTCTAAACTAATTACGTTCGTATTTTTTAGGCCCGCGTAAATATAGTAAGGTTTCTTTTGTGTGGTCATTATTAGTTGCGTGGAATGCCCCATTTTGAAGTAGTAAGTCACATCTGGCGACTCTCGATGTAGCAGGTCACCGCATACTTTCTCTACATCTGGGCAACATCTTTCTAAATATTTTCTGCCACTAGAAATAATAAGCATTTCGATTCGAAGTAAAATCGATGCACCATAATTTAAGGAAGTTTCGATGTTTTTGGTTCATTGACACTAATGGAATCAAAATATTTTAAATAAAATAATTACTCTATATTCTTTCACCAGTTATTCATTTTGTACCTAAATCAAAATAGTTTCTACTTAAATTAAATCTTTAACAAAATAAATGTGAAATGTGACTGGTCACAGAAATAGCACACTTTTGAAAAATATATATTTGTGAAATAATTTATACATAATTTTAAATAAAATTGTTAATATTTTGTTGAGTATCCTTTCTGTATTCGTCGCTTCAAAGTACCCTTCGCCAAATTCTGGAGGATAATTTAAACATTTTTGTGCAAAATCTTGTTTGAATATTCCTTTTTGATTCCAATGATATTGTATGACACAATTAATTCATTTTTTATTTACCTACAGGTCAAGAAAGAATGTCGTTTATTGATTTTTTCAATTTGTCTGTCAATGAAAGGAGTTGTTTTTTGTTGGGACTTTTTTTATCGTATTTTCAATTGAGTGTGTTGTTTCATATTAGAAAAAAAGTATTATAAATCATTTTTCAGAAACATCATAAGTTTTTAGTGATATGATGTTTCATGTTTATTATTTGAGACTTCTCTGGAGAGCAATGTCTCTTTCTTTTCACTGAAAGTGAATTTATTTAATAAAGTAATATAAATCCTACAAATATATGTAACAAAAAAAGCCAAAAAAAGGTATAGAATACTGGAACTCCTACATTTTCCTTAATACAGTAAGTTAGAAAATTTAAAAATCAAAATAAACAACGACGATATTAAATTTAACTTTGGAAAAAATATATTTTAATTTTTTTTACAGATTATCAACTTTTAGTCATTAATAATGACATTTGATTGCTTCAAGGCTCTTCTACGAACCTTTTTGAGTTTAGATAAAGACAAACAGACTGAAACTCTTACATTTTCCTTACTCAGTAAGTTACAAAATGTAAAAATCAAAAGTGAACAACGACAACATTAAATTTAACTTCGGAACGACGCCGTCCACGGTTCGAGGTAGATTTTACGCCGGAAAAGCACGGTAAATTGAAACGATTGCATTTCCAGCGTTCCAGCTTTCGTGGAAATCGCAGAAAATATCGGGGCCGCACTTAAATTTAGACTTCCCTGATTGCTAGTTACGGCAAAACGGTAAAATGCTCTGAGCTCGTTAAACTTTAATAACTTCGGGCATCGGTAAAAATAAATATTTATGTTCGGTTCTCATTTTTTAATGGAATCCCATTCATACGTTGTATTTTTGGAATAATAAAACGGGGGTCCATTCACTGCCGAGTACTTCGGGGAACTCCGGTTAAGAGTGTTTCATTTATCTGGAGTGCACTCACATCCCCGTAGTGGAAACCAATAAATTACAGATTTGAAGCATGACCTCTTTTTTAAGAGATGGTCCATTTGCATTTTTCCTTGTCCGGTAATTGGACGCGGAGCACACTGCACACACACACACTAAAATGTCAGTGCTTAATTAAATTTCAAAGGCTTCACGTCATTTAAAATCACCCTGATTCAATTAGAAACAGATTACGGTATTTCGCGTATGCGTTTCACTTTTTCTTTGAAATCGTGAAATTCAATTCGAAAAATCCCTTTGAAACACTACACCACAGTCGGATTTTATTTTGTCCATTTTTTTACTGTTTGGAAGACGAGAACGTGCTTGATATCGTACGCCGAAGACATATGTTACGTTCGGCAGATTTATTTTCGCTGGGATTATTAAAACGTGTCCAATTCTAATCTTGCGGGATGATATATTAATATGTTGTTCCTTGGGGAATTTTTACCTCAATCCTTTCCCCCAGATTTGAAATAAAACTCTTTCTGAATTCAAAATGTATAAATTTAAAGCAATACCAATATTCTGTCAATTATGAGCCACAATTTTACGACAGAAAGACAATATACAGTACGAAAAGAGTTTGATCCATCTGAATCCTGAAAGAGAAATCATGAACAATAGAGACAGTAAGTCTCCCACTATTTAATTCAACAGATACAATAAGTTAATATTTAATAAATGTATATATTATGATTTAAAAGTTTGATAATTAATCTATCACTTTAGATTAATATTTTATGACTAATATTATGAGATAAAGGATAAATGATTGGAAAACATCATAGAGAATTAATTAATTTAATTAAAACAATTAAAGAGACAATAAGTATAACCTACGTACCCCTAATAGGGATAATGAAATGTTTATCTTTTATCAGTTAGTATCTTAAATTTGTTTAAAACCCATATTTGATAAATATACATATTATGTCTCAAATGTTTGATAAGTTTATGAATCAGTCATTCTTAGCTTAATATTTTATGACTAATATAAGGGTTGAATGATTGAAAATCATTGCAGTGAATTAATTAAGTGACTTAATATATGAAAAGAGGCAAGATGTAAATATTAGATTTTATAAAAGGGATAATTAAACATTTATCTTTGATCAATTAGTATTCTAAATTGGTTTAAAGTCCATGTTTAATGATTGTATGTGTTATGAGTTAAGAATTTGATAATTTTACGTTTCTATCAACTTAGATTAATATTTGAAAATTGAAAGAAATTAATTAAATGAGTTAACGTAGGAAAAGAGACAAGAAGTAAATCTTATATTTCTTAATATGGATAATTAAACATTTATCTTTGATCAAATAGTATTCTAAATTGGTTTAAACTCCATGTTTAATAAATGTGTATATTATGACTTAAAAGTTTGATAATTTTATGAATCTATCAACTTAAAATATATATTTTATGATAAATATAATGGGTTACAGAGTAAATGATTGAAAATCATTGAAGGAAATTAATTAAATGAATGAAAATAGGAAAAGAGACAATAAGTATTTTTTAGTATCCTTAATAGGGATAATTAAACGATTATATTTTGCCAATTAGTATTCTATATTTGTTTAAATTGTTATATTAATATTTTATGACTAATTATTAAAATTACAACGACTGAAAATCATTACAAGAGATTAATTAAAATAGTTAAAATAGGAAAAGTGACAAAAAGTAAAACTTAATATCTTTAATAAAGATAATTAAATATTTATATTTATTTTAAATTTGTTTGAAGTCTATGTTTAATAAACATGTAGAAATTATAACTATGAATTAGTCACTATTAAATGAATATTTTGTTTAACGTATAAATTATTACAAATCATTGAGGTTAATTAAATTAGTTAAAATAGAGACAATATTTATTGACAATTAGCATTCTAAATTTGCTTAAAGTCAATGTTTGATAAATGTAATTAATGTGAATAAAGAGTTTAATAATTTTATGAAACAGAGATACTTAAATTAATATTTAATGTCTAATTTAAGCAAGCGATTAATTAAATTAAATTGTTTAAAGTCAATAAATATACATATTATCCATTCAGACTTAGATAATTTTATTGATTAGCCACTTTTAAATTAATATTTCATGAGTGATTAAGGATAAACGACTGAAAATCAATGAATGGGTTTAATTAAACCTCCTAAAATCAGTAAAGGTACAAAAAATAAACCCACATATCGTCGACAAAGCTAATTAAAAATTTACTTATTGTACAATTGGCGTTTTAAATTTATTTAAAATCGATGTGTAAGTTAATTCCGATTGTCGTATTTAGATTACGAATTAAGATAAACTTTCTTTGAACTGATAAGAAAATGGTCGAGTAAATATGCAGGCGTGTATCTGTCCCTCAGCGACTTCGCATCAAAGCGTCGACCTTATCAAAACTAATGTTATTTACAAATCCGTATCTTTGATGTCGGTGCATTGAAATAAATAAAGCCGCTGTGCACACTTTTTCGTCCATTAATAGAATAATCTCGAAGGCCCGACGCATCTCACCTACGACCCTTGCCTGTTTCGAATACAGAAGCAATGCGCCGTTCATGTTTTTAATTTAGATGCCCGAGCTTCCGCCCGAGCGAAAAACCCGTCTGGAAACTGTGAGATTTTCACTCAGACGTGACAGGAAGATGCCGGGCGACATTTCCTGTATTTCCACCAAACAAATGAGATACAAGCGACTATTATTGTAATCAACGCGTCCCGTTCACCTTAGTCGTTTATAATTAGGTGTTGTTAACTTATTTATGGTGCAAGGAAAAAGTTTTTTCGACGCCCGGCCCTAAACTAATTACCTCTCCGCCGCCTTTTATATTTAGGCCGAAACCGTGGAAAAACTATTGATTTAGGACGGGCAATTAACGTCCCCGGGACGCACGTGGACTTGCTTAAAACAGTCGTTGGTGTTGTTATTGCACATTTTCACAAAACGTCATGCCCATACATGGGTGTTTAAGAGCTTATCGTCGTCAGTTGATCTTTTGATGTGTACAAATATTTACGAAATTCGTGAAACCGTGATAGTCAAAATAAATAACCAGATCCAGATTGCAATAGTTCACATTGATAAGTCCTGGGTAAGGAAGATACCCCCACGCAAATATGACTGACGAACAATCCGCGGCGTCTGACAATGTTTCCACGTCGTGTATTTTTGTACCTCAATGTCGTATGACGAAGTACCTTAGCATTATTTCCGTCGAGGTTAATGATTCTGTAAATTAAAATAAATGAGTGCGGTGCCGGTGACGGAGGCGCAAGAATTCCGCCCCGGCTCCCGAGGGTGTTGCCCAAAATAATAAATGGATGCGTGTTAAAAAAAAATGCTTATTAGAGTGATCCCGATGAAATCCAACTAATTTATTGCCGCGTCAAATAATTATTATTTATCTGGTGTCTTTTGGTCCGCTTGTTTTTGTTGGGTTACGTCAACATCTTTTTCGAACAAATATTTCGGATTTTTGTAACGGATTATTTATTTTTGATTGTATTTATAGGCGGTGGAAAAAATCAGTTTACTAGTTGGAGTAGCACGTGGCCCATTTCCGGTACAGGTTTTATATATATATATGTGTATAAGATGCATAGAATTCGAATAATGGCTACTGTATCTATAATATATGTGTTTTGGAACTATTTTAATTTTTACGGCTTTGCCTGAATGGCATCGTTCACAGACCACGTTCTGAAATGTGACTCACTTCTAATTTATGAGCCGTTGAAAGAGCTAATCTTATCGATAAGCTGTTAAAAGTTGGTGGTTTACTAGATTTATCTACGTCAACATTTAGTAAAAAAGAAATAACTGAACACACAATAAATTTAATCTTGGTTTGATGTTGGTAGATGAAGTGGGTATATCGTTCTGGACTGTCGTCATCTTTGACGTTGTGATGTGATTTGAACCTCTTTATTACATAAAAAATTGGACAATTAGAAAAGTAAATGATAGTCATATGGTGAAATACCTAAATTATATGGTGGATGATGTAAAACTTCTCATTTAATATTTTGGAGCTTCCATTGAGTCTAATGTGAAGTCATTGTCTTGAAGAAGCAGGACTTCTCTTCTACTGACAAGTTCATCATCGACTCAATTCCTAATAAAGTTGATCATAGTCATCAAAACTTTACTTGGATTAACTTCTCTTTTTAACAATAGATAGCACTTGAGAAATAAATAATGTATTGTAGTTAGAAAGGTCTAAAAAAGTTTTCAAACAATGTAAAGGACCTAATCCAATAGAAGTTATAGAGAAATTTTGAACAAAATTTTATTTCCGGTTATGGCGGAAGTGACTTCAACTTTGTTATTTTCAATGTTTCAACACTCTGTATATTTATATATTGTATATGTAATTACACATCAAATCATTTGCCAAAACCCAATAATTTTTTAGTTATTTTTTTCAAAAAATTTTGACATAATGATAGTATATCAAAAATGTCTGTAAAACATCCAATCATGCATCATGGAAAGTTCATTTTTGGCATACACGTTAACCAAGGACCATTCTATAAGAAACCATTATTATTTCTCCCAAATTTTGTACTGTGTGTTTGTTATTTACCTTAAATTATGTGTATGTAAAAACATTAATAATTTTTTTATTTTCAACACCATGTATGTTTTAGCATAACTAAATTGAATATTAAAATATTTTTTGATTGGTATAGGCACACATAAAATACATATTAACCGAGATGTTACCAGAAATGTAAAGTGGCACACTACTATCAGTACGGTACTATTATTATTTACAAATTTTTAGTAAAATATCTGTTATCTGTTATGGTGATATGAAACTAACAAAGTTATTGATGTTTTAAAATGCACAAAATTAAAAGTAGATATAAAAAACGCTGTATAAAATTTGGAAGTACCAATAATGGTCCTTGGTCAACATGTATGCCAAAAATAAACTTTCCAGCATCAAAATTTGTGACTTTACAGATAGTTTAGTTTGACCATCAAAATTACTATGTATTAATATTTTCGTACGAAAAGGGCACTTTTGATAAAATAAGAAGATATATAGAAGCATTAGGCATAAGAACGCTGTTTTCAAGGAAAAACATTCTTAGGAGCCAAATAAAAACTAAATCTGTACAAAACAATTATATCAAAAAACAATATTTATGATGCTTCTTTAGACATCAGAATAAAAGATCAAAAACATCACAAAACCAAATCACCAACTCAGGTTTAGCAGGCTACTGCTGGTAATAACAAATAATATCAAAAACTGTAGTCAAAACCAAAAATTTGCAAAAATCAACTAGGAAAAAGTTTTTTGGAGGCAGCTTATATTATTAATACATAAAACAACAATTTTCAGTCATCCAAGAGTGAACATCAAATCAATGAAGACGAAATCACCAGCATTGGAATATTTTATCATTATTCTCTTAGGAAGACTCGAGGCAACTAGATAAAAGTAGTGTGCATCTCAAAATGATACACTACAATCAGTACTGTACTATAATTATTGTCACATTTTTGATAAAATATCTGTTAATATTGTATTATGCTAAAACATTCATGGTATTCCAATGAAAATAAGATGCACAAAATTAAAAGTAGATTTCAAAAACCCTGTTTCAAATTTGGAAGTACTAATAAAGGCTTCTCATAATTGTCTTTGGTTAAAGTGTATTCCAAAAATAAAATTTCCAGCATCAAAATTGGTGACTTTACGGACATTTTAGTTAGACCATCAATCTATCAAAATCACTCTGTATTAATATTTTCGTATGAAAATGACACTTTGGTAAAATAGGAAGACTGATAGAAGCATTAGGCATAAGAACGCTGTTTTCATGGAAAAACATACTTAGGAGTCTAATAAAAACCAAACGTGTACAAAACAATGATATCAAAAGCAGTATTTACCATGCTTCTTTGGCCATCAGAATAAAAGACCACAAACTTTACAAAATCAAATCACCAAGTCAGGTTTAATAGGCTACTGGTAGAAATAACGTTATCAAATACAGTAGTCAAAACTAAAAGTCTACAAAAACCAACTAGAAAAAAGGTTTCTGGAAGCAGCTACAGAAAACAACAATTTTCAGTCATTCAAGAGTGAACATTAAATCAATGAAGACAAAATCAGCAGCATTGGAATATTTTGTCATTATCCCCTTAGTAAGACTAGAGAAAGCTAGATAAAAAAAAATAAAAATCAAAGATGACCTTCTGTCCCAAACAACATACCTAAATTTAAACTTACTAACATATTCATAACGTGGCGTTTATTAAAAACCTTCCAAGTGTCAAGAAAACCCACATTGAATGAAAGATTTCGAATAACACACATTCGTTTCCCTCATCATCGATTCCCCGGGTGTAGATGCCATTGTCTCCATTTGCATCCACGAAGACTGTTTATTTCACTTATTTTACGTGACGCCGGAGATCTGATACCGAGAACCGGCCTCAGATGCGACGCATCGGCAGATCCCAAAGAGCAGTCCGTGAATCGATTAGCCATTCCACGCAACGACCGATGCACAGATCGTGCATGCGAGAGTGTCTCGGGGTGGCCGATATCTTCTTGTTCGCAACGTGAAAAATACGTCTAACAAACATACAAGCCGACGGTCGAAACTATTAATAAATCGCAATTCGAAATTCAAAAAGGGCATGAGACCGTCGAGCGCCAGCTACCGACTTGGAAGTGGCGCGTGATATCCTGCGCACGTGCATCTCGCTTCCAGGAAAGGAAACGGCGGAAGCTAGGCGCTTATCGCAATTGCATATTGATGCATCTGCATCTACCTGGGCCCGAGTTACCTGTTGCCTTCCAAAGTCGCGGCCAAACGACAACAGGAAGCGGTTCTAACGCTTCCTTGTTTACGTGCACCGAACGAATCGTAATGATTTTCGTTTTTCTGCCTTGCCTTGCACCCCTAATTAAAGATTGGAGCAATTAAACCCATTACACAGATGCGAGCATCCTGTCGTTGCGGTTAATATGCGGAAGCACCCTACGTTTTATAATTGCTGTTATGACAGGGAAATTATAAGAAATGTAAGACGCATAAGTCACCGTCAAAGAGGACACGCTTCCAGTAATGCGAGATTGGACCATGTGCTGCGCGTGCATTAAATAAGGGAAGCAGAAGAATGAGGCTAATAAACGTAATGTAAATGTTTACATGTTTCGTTAGGGTTGCTTGTGTGCATATGGTTTTAGAAAGGATTCTTGAATTACCTAATGTCTGGTAATGTGTCTGTAAGGGGATAATACTCCCAATTTTCAAAGTTTGTGTGCAAGATCTTAGCAAATTAAGTATTTTTTTATAGATAGTACTACTACACTGCGTATTTATAGTTTATTTATACACCAGATAATTGTTGTCAACTTTTTGATGACGTCAAATGAACATATTTATCACAAATTAAATAATTTGCGTCAACTATTGAAGAGTCACTTGATTTGTAAGTGCCGTAACATATCGATTGAATTTGCATAACCAAATTGAGAAGTTAAAGCTTCATAACATCAATAACAATTAACGAAAGTACCTGTCTAGAATGTTATTTGTTAACTGTTTAATATTACCTTCGTTGTCACGTTCCAAACATTTTGAATACCAAGTATCAAAATTTTTACTAAACTTCATTTAATGAGGCTCATTATTGACCATATTAGTTGAATAATGATATCATTACTCAATGGATTTACAAACTCTACTATCAAGGTCTTCCGGAGACTGGCACAAACGAAGAAATTAAGAAGAGGCTTCCTTTATATAAAAAGGAAAGAAGAGCACAAAACTAACCATTTGACAATGTCTAAATCATGAAAGTGACAATTAGGTGGATCTGTACTTAAAAAACTCTTCAACGTCACATTAGAGGCTCAAAAGAAGCCTTATAATGTTAAATGGAAAGTTCAATCTCATGCACCATTTAGTCCAGATATTTCTTTATTTATTTTAGTCATTGTACAATTTTTGAAGGTTTAAAATTTTTACCAAATTTAATTTAATTAAGCTCATTATATCAGTTGAATACTTCATTACTCAATAAATTTACAAACTATTATCAAATTATTCGTTCACGTTTAATTTGATTAAAGTGGCAAAGTCAAAACAAGGTCTTCCAGAAACCAGAACTAACGAAGAAATTAAGAAGAGCCTTTCTTCACATAAAAAGGAAAGAGGAATACAAAACTAACCATTTGGCTTATTCTTGAAACTGACCTGTCAGGTGGATCTGTACTTAAAAAAGTCTTCAACGTCACATTAGAGGCTTAAAAGAAACCTTATAACGTTAAATGGAAAGTTCTGCCTCATGCACCATATAGTCCAGATATTTCTTCATTTATTTTAGTCATTGTCCAATTTTTGAAGGTTTAATTATACAGAAGAGGACAAAACTGAAGAATTTTGAATAAAAGTTTTCCTTAAAATTTAAAAGTTAGATACTTAAATTACTTTTTCTGGTACCAGAAATTAATTAAAAATACTGATCTCTGTTACTTGCAAACAAAAATAGAAGATGAAAACGTAAGTTGCATCTGGAATTTGCGGAAGAAATGATCAAACAATTAATGAAAGCTTCAGTTATTACCAAATCTATAAATATTACTGCTGTACAGCCTTGACTAATTAAATTTATACAGTACTTAATTAAAATTTACATCAATAGAGTGACCATTAAACGCAACTTTATCGTAAATAATTGAGAAACCGAACGCTCTGCCATGCATTAAATCGGTAGTAGTTAATAGCCCCCATATAATTAACTATCGAACAAAAGGTCGCGTCTAATTATAATCATTTCATACCGGACAATTAATTAAGAAAAACTTACTTAGCAAATCGAGCTCTGGCACTGCTCTATCAGTTCAGATCGGCACATCGCATAAAAATTAACAACCGGCGACTGAAATTATTGACGAGCATTGACAATGGGCTAAAAGAAAAACAATAACCGTTCTCCTGGTGGGGGACGAGTGTCGCCAAAAATGGCGTCTTAAGGACGTGACGAGGATTGAAGATGACACACGGACATCCTCGGGTCCCTAAGACCCTGCTCGCATCGTCGGTGTGCGGTTACATAATTGAAAAACCAATTGAGTGCCTATTGAACTTAATAAAAATTGCCATGCCGGAAATGTTGAGTCGGTTTCTTGGGTTCATTGAGATTATTGAATGACTTTATTGGGCTAAACTGTTCTGTTGCTTGTGCGACCGCAGGTCAACAGTACTTTATTCAGTTTAAACAAAGGTTGATTGCGGATATCAGACTAATATTTGTAAATTGGTACAGTCATTTGCTTAGTTGCTTTGGTAATTTTTCTGAAATAAATATTTTAGTGTGGACTGGGCAATAAAAGCGTTTCCTGTGTGGCCTTGTTTAGATGATTTTAGGCAGGAAGTTGCTGTTACAAGTGTAATAGCAAATGTTAATGTAAAAGTTAAGATAGTAATAAAAATAATAATTATTAATTTATTTGTCCAAACGGAACATACAGTGGGGCCCATTTGAAAGCGGGACACTCCATAAAATTGGCAAAATCAGACACAAAATATAAATTTTATGAGGGTGTCCCGCTTTCAAATGGGCCACACCCAATGAGTCAATTGTAAATAAAGTAGTTGTAAATTATACAAAACTAGAAGCTAAAAATAAATCACCCTAACAAACAAATTAAGAGAAAAATTATTTATATCACAGAAAGAAGAGGTTTTCTTCCATAATTTGGTTGTTTTGTAATGTAGATTCCAAATTGAAGAATTCAGTTTTGATTTCTTAAAGATCTAGTAAAGTAATTTCAAGGTATTCATGTGCTTAAAATTATAATTTTTCAAAATAATTTATTTTTTTCAGATGGAGTTCGACGGATTGGACGTCCAGTCAACAAAATGTTTGACCCTAAGCACACCAAGGGTGTAATTAACCAAGGAATAATGGTGTAGGGCGCATTTTCTGAATTTCGAATGGGACCATTAGCTTTTTTGCTTCTAATAATGTAAATCTTATGAAATTGTCAGTCCAAAGTCCTAAACGCTATAGAAAATTGGGAAATCTTAAAATGAAGAAAGCTCACTTAGGCAAATTTCGAAACTCAGATGAAAGAGATTGATAAGCTTGTTTCTTCCATGAAAAGAAGATGTCAAGAGCTAATAAAAATTAATTTTATAATACTGCAGACCTCATTCTTTTCATTTTCAATCAATTATATACTGCTGATGAAAGATAAGTATAAATATTGTTTTTAATTTAATTTAATTAAATTAATGTTTACAACTATTAACTTAGATGCATTAATATTTATATTATTTCATGTACATCTGTCACACAACATCCCAATTTGCAATTGTAAATCTTCACAGTCAGAGACAGAATTGACAGAATTAATTGAGTAATGTTGTATATACATTAAGTAATGATTACATTATTCAACAGATATAATTGGAGTTAAAAATAAATTGACAATAGATACAAATAATTACATAATATATCCTTTTTATTTTAAATCAATTATATATAGCTGATAAAAGGTAAGCATTATATTGTTTTTAACTTCATGTACTAATTTAAATATACAAATGCATTTAGAATATTTTTCTTAAATATAAATTTGTTGTTTTACTTATGGCTGGTACTGTATTTTTACATATATATATATATATATATATATATATATATATATATATATATATATATATATATATATATATATATATCTATATATATATATATAATATATGGCAAATGTTTTTAAAATAAATAGTACTAATGAAAATTATTTAGTAATTAAAAAAAACTCTGATGTACGTGGTGTTGACGGCCATTTTAGAAATTTAAAAATATGTTAACTTTACATTTATTCCTTATTATTTGCATAATATAAATATATTATAATATATAAATTTAAAAATTATTTAGAACCCTACAAATTACTAAACCATTTATTTATTTATCCAAGAGAAATTACATTTCTATAAATGGGCAACACAAAATGTAAATAAAGTAACCATAAGTTATATAAAAATATTAATTAAAAAAAAAAAATAAATGGATAATATAAACATAATTTAAATAAAATATAATTGTTGACAGAGGAGAGTTAAAGGTGTAGTTTAATCTGTCCAGTTTGGTTTGAAATGTAAGGTTATGTCTGCTATACTAGCTAAACAAAATGAAAATAAAGTAGCTATAAGTTATATAAAAATAGTAGTTAAAAATAAAAAGGTAATATAAACATAATTCAAATAAATGTAATTGTTGACAAAGGTGAGTTTAATCTGTCCAATTTGGTATGGAATATAAGGTTATATTTACTATTCTGGCTAAAAGGCTAAAAAAGAGCAACTACCAACTTAGACTCATTAATATTTATATTATTTCTTGTACATCTGTCACACAACTTGCAATTATAAATCTTCACAATCAGAGAAAGAATTTATATACATTCAGCAATGGTCATATTATTCAACAGATATAGATAAAAAGAGTTAAAAATTGATTGATATAGATAGAAGTAATTTCATTATACTTGTAGTAAAATGTTTTATGTGGAATATTATGATAATTTTATAAAAACTATATTTCATAAACATTTCTTAAAATTATAATACTTAACATATCAAATATTAAATTAAAGTTATACTATTCTCTAAAATACTAAAATATTCTTTAAATATGTAAATACATGTAGGTGATTAATAATGATCAATATTTATTACTTCAGAATTGACAGAATTAATTAGATAATCTTGTATGTACATTAAGTAATGGTCATATTATTCAACAGATATAATTGAAGTTAAAGATCAATTGATAATAGATTGCATAATAGTTGTAATAAAAGGTTTTTTTTAATATATGAATATTATGATGATTTTCTAAAAATTATATTTCATAAACATTACCTTAAATTACAATAATTAACATATCAAATATTATGGTAAATTAAAGTAAAATTATACTATGCATTAAAATACTAAAATATTCTTTGAATGTATAAATATATGTAGGTGAGTAATAATTATCAATATTTATTACTTTTGCTATTTTTAAACTTACACATAAATTCCTTTATATTTAGAAATTGGACACTGTTTTGTGAACACAAATAAATCCTATACACTTTAATTATTTAATAATATTAAATTTCAGTTTAAAACGTGAAAATATGAATAAATCAGATGTTCCAAGAACAGTATAAGAGTAAAAACAAAATGGATATGTTAATTAGTCATGTTTGAAGTTTGATATTTTTACTTTGTCTTAAATTTCAATTGAAAAATCATTCAGGCTTGCTGTTTGTTTACACAATTTTATTTATACTCCTCGGTTATTGTCCATTGGGCATTGTTATCCACAAGTTCTAGTATTACTTATTTGTAAACAATGATTTCGCAGAAGTTTATCATTATTGTATACACTGAATATCTTTGCTTTGTTTCTATTAATAAATTTAAGTGGTAATTTTAACTTAGTTGTTAGGTTTATGAAGGAAGTGTTGCAATCCTGCAAAGGACCGTTTCGGATAAAAACTTAAACGATGCAATAAACACCAGTGGGTGTGAACGACAAACAACTGGCATTTTCTCATTAGAAACTCCTGGCACTTCCTACGGGTCGTATATTGCCTGTAGGAGGTGCCAGGTCAAAAATTGTATATTGTTATTTTACTACTAAAAGAATTGCATGAAATCAATTATCGGATTTATGGTGGCCCAGTGTGAACTCAATTAAAGCACCACGTCTGTAATTGTGCCCAATATCGTGAAAAATGTGGTCAAAGTCGCTCCTTAAAAAATTAACATTAATATCCCGTATGCGATAACAGCATATAAAAGCCATATAAAGCTGGATATTGTGTAACAATAAATCGCATTGTGCGTGGCTCAAGTATAAAGAGGCCCACTAATACCCATATTAGCTCCCATACAATCATCTCATTGTCTCTATTGTCAAATCACTGCGTACATTAGTAAATTGCCGCCAGAAAGTTTAAGAAGCTGGGGAGGCATCCGTAAATGGAACGCATAAATTGAAACATTACTCACACACCTTACGGTGGATCATTCGAGTGTCTGACAACGAGGATAAGTACCTAAGCGAGATTCGACGTTGATTGTAAGCGAGTTTTCTGTCCCCTGAACTCGAGAAGAGCTTAATTGGATTTCCATTACGTCCTCATACACTTCGCCAACATTTTTAGAATACGAAATTAACTTTAACTTTAAATTAACCTGTCGTTTGCAGTTGCACGGTCAAATAGAAGGAGGACTCACCTTTAGTGCACTTGATACACCTCTTCCTGGGATACGATCCGTGCCTCAGGGAGTGATCGTCCATTTCGGACACCGACGACGGCCCGGCGTGCGGGAACTCCTCCTTGAAACTCCTCGAAGACGACGCCGCACTGTTCACCCGGTCCCTCGCCATGAACGTACCGATCGAGTGCCGCCTCTGGCCCGCCGTCTTTTTCGCGGGAAAGTTATAGTATCTGGCCGACTCCTCCGTAACGAACACCTCGTCGCCCGAGTCCTGCTCCTCGGCGGTGGCCAGCGGCGAGTACACCACGTCGTCGTACCTGGTGTTCTTCAGGGAGTTGCTCCGCACGGCGGCCGCGTGTCGGGCCGCTATGTCGGGCGCGAAGTCCGACAGTCGGGGCTCGCCCATTATCAGCAGCTCCTTGTTGGAGTCCGCCGAATTCGAGCTGATCGATCTCATCAGGTTTCTCATCTTGGAGCCGCCGTTGGCGCCGTTCCTGGGCGGCGTCAGCTGTCGGGTCAGCGAGCAATCCGACGTGCTGCTGACGCTGTCCGCGTTCCCGTAACGTTCTCTGCGTTTGCAGAAGTTCTTGTAGGTCGAGCAGGCTTCATCGGGCACCGAAAAGTATGATGGGTTATCTGTGAACATGTGTACGTAACACGGTGTTAAACACGAGTAAATAAGGTTTCCTGCATACTAATTTTGCGTTTAGTTTTCGATGGTCCTCTACTACTACTACTAGTTAGAAGTGGTGGGGGTGGGTTGTCAATGGTCGGGTCATCTGGATTTTCGAGTAGGGGGAGGTGCGAAGGAGGAAGTCGGGGACAGGATGTTGGGTGGTTGTGCCATGGCGCATTTTAAGGTGTTGCTTAGCCGAGATGATATTCCGAGTAATTATATATGCTACCCCAGAACTAACGCATTATCCATCATCGAGTTTGTAAACAACACGGAACGGTGCATTTCCATAAATAAGTATGAGCATAATTTTTAACTGATTTATGGTTGGTCGGATCAAGTTTGACAATTTGTGAATTGATAACGAGATGTGTTTGTATGCTTTTCGGATTATCTGAAGACTCGTATACATATGTTATAAATTGCTGAAGTACTTCATAGAATAAACAATGTACTGAGTACGTTTTTTTAATAAATCGGCGACAAGAGCTATATAAATATAGCGAGAACATGATTTATGGTTATTTATTTTCTTTTCATATGAATTTTACTTGATAGATGGGTATATCATTATTTATTTATTTTATTTACAGTAGAAGCAGAATTAACAATTTGAAAAAATTTAAATGTATTAATTTTTGATACTTAAAAAAATGATTTTTAATTTAAATATAATACATAAATAAGAATTCCAATTATATTTTTTTACCAATTTTGTTCTACATTTTTAACAAATATTCTTGTTATTTTTTTAATTTAATTTTCATGTTTCAATAATAACTTTAAAATTATTTAACAAAATTTCCTTTTTTTTTCGTTGTTATAAATTTAAACAAAAATAAGGGTA
Source organism: Aethina tumida (assembly GCF_024364675.1). NCBI lineage: Eukaryota > Metazoa > Arthropoda > Insecta > Coleoptera > Nitidulidae > Aethina > Aethina tumida. Next base: position 10,522,270 of record NC_065437.1, on the reverse strand, counting down.
AATTTATGAAGTTTCAGTAACATTTCAGTAAATATTGTGGAAATATTATTTCAGATCTTCAATTAATTTTAATTTTGAAAATTTATATTTAATTTTAAAAAATAAAAAATACGTAAATTTTTAATAATTATGGTGTTTTTTACTTAAATTTTTTATTTAAATTTGTTGATAAATATTTTTAATTAAAGATACCGATTTTTACTAAAATGAAGGTAAATCTATAAAGTGAAATATTAATATTTTTTAATAAATATTAAATGAATATTATTTTAAAGTCTTCAATAAATTTTAAATTTGAGGAAAAACATTTAATCATTTAAAATAAAAAAATATACATTTTTTATTTATTAAATGCTATTTTTAAAAAATATAAAAATAATATCTACATTTTCTAATAAATATTCTTACATAATATATGTTAATTGTTCATTTTTAAATAAAATAAAAAATTTTGATTTAATTCAAATATTTGAGAAGTACAAATTATAAAAATTTTAAAATTATTTTAAAAAATGATTTTTTATAAAATTATACTAAAAAGATTATAAAATAAAAAACAATAATATTTCTTAATAAATACTGTGTCTTTACTTACTTTCAATTTTGAGAATGAATATTTAATTATTTAAAATATAAAAGAATATGTACATTTTTTAATAACTATGGTTTTTTCCTATTTTTACTTAAATAAATATTTTTAATGATAATTACTAAAAAATAATATATATATGATAAAAACTAAAAAATATAGATATATTTCAAATAGTAATTTTTAATTAAATTTAGTTCATAGAGATACAAATTTCAAAATTCTAAAATTTTTAAAAAAATATTTATACATAAGGGTAAAATTTAATAGTAAGGGTAAATTTAAAATGAAAAAACCTTTTTTTAATTTTAATTTAGAAAAAGAATATTTAATTATTTAAAGTTTTTAAATTTATGTTTCTTTCCTTTTTATACTTAAATAAATATTTTTAATGATATTTTTAAAAATTAAAAAAGTAATATCTATATTTTCTAAAAAATATTTGTATATAAAGTTATATTTTAAATATTAACATTTAATTAAAATGAAAATTTTGGAATTAATTAAAGAAAAATTTCAAAATTCTAAAATTAATAAAAAAAATTCCTTATTATAAATTTAAACAAAAATAAGGATAGATTAATAAAGAAAAAAAACATTTTTTAAATAAATATTGAGGAAATATTTTTATAATATATTAAGGTCTTTAAATAATTTTAATTTAGAAAAAAAAAATATTTAATTATTTAAAATAAAAAGTATATTTTTTACTTAAATAAATACTATTAATGATATTTTTTAAAATTAAAAAATAATATGTAGATTTTCTAATAAATATTTTTATTTAAAATATTTTTTATATATTAATTTTTAATTAAAATGAAATTTTTTTAATTAATTAGGTTCAAATTCTAAAATTATTTTTAAAAAAATTCTTTATTATAAATTTAAACAAAGATAAGGGTAGATTTATAGTGAAAAAACAATTTTTAAAAAAATATTGAGGAAATATTGTTTTAAGGTCTTTAATTAATTTTAATCTAAAAATAGAATAGTTAATTATTCAAAAGTATATATTTAAGAATTATGTTTTTCTCTTAATTATTTAAATAAATATTTTTAATGATATTTTTAAAAATTAAAAAACAATATCTACATTTTATAAAAAATATTTTTATTTAAAGATATATTTTAAAGTATAATTTTTAATTAAAACAAAAATTTTTGAATTAATTAATGTTCATGGGGTACAAATTTCAAAATTTTAAAATTATATTAAAAAATTCCTTTTTATTATTTTAAATAAAAATAAGGGTAAATTTATAAACAAAACACATTTTTTTAAAAATGTTGGGAAAATATTATTTTCAGGTTTTAATAAATTTTAATTTTGAAAAAGAATATTATTATATATTTTAAATAAAAAAGTACATTTTTTAAGAATGATGATTTTTTTCCTTTCTTTACTTAAATAAATGTTTTTAATGTTATTTTTTAAAATTAAAAAAAATATATATCTACATTTTTTAACAAATATTTTTACTTATAGATTATTTTAAATGTTAAATTTTAATTAAAATGAATATTTCTGATTTATTTACACTTCTTGGGTTTTAAATTTCTAAAATAATTTTAAAAAATATCTTTTTCTTAAATTTAAAAAAATAAGAGAAAAGTGAAAATAACATTAACAGAATTAATTATAGTTCTTCGACAAAGAATATTTAATTATTTAAAATAAAAATAATACTGCATAAATTAAACATTTTTATTGATAATTTTTACTCAAATTGAAAATTTTGATATAAAATATAAAAACAAGGACGTTTGGTGATAGTTAAATCCAACGAGAACATTAAGGGTCCAACAAACAGAATTTTGTCTCCACAAAGTCATATTTCTGGTTGGCAACAGTTCCTTTCCATTTCGCCAATCATAAACCACAATTGTAGACGCATAACTCACAAAACGGAAACAGCCTCGTACGCCGTATATATATATATATATATATATATATATATATATATATATACAGAAAAAAAAACGATGAACCGTACATTTAATTCAATTGGCCGTAGATATTAGAGGATATTTGTATTCGAAGGACGGTTAGGCAACAGGGATGAAAATAAATTTAAATAATAATCATAATTCACGTACCGAGATCCATTGTTCTTCGATCTTCGATGGAGTGAGTGAACGTTAGGCTCCAAGTTTATACAAAAACGTGACTGGAAACGTCATATGCGGTCACTTCCTCTTCTCGTGTCCATTTCCACCGGCCGTTTTACTACACCTGCAATAAAGGAAAGCAATAAATGTTGGGACCGTGTCACACGCATCGCAACCGATATTTATCTACCATCCTTGCTTTGTCTCTATGGAAATGGGAGCTTTTCAGCGTTTCGCTGGAACTATCACCCCGTTTTATCGGATTTGATTGCAATTTTACAGTTTACACATCCACGCTTTAACTTGCACATAAATCTAATTCGTCAGAAATTACTATGAATATTTAAACAGTTTTAAGCTACTGAATATGCTGTAAACACATTTTAATGAGCTGGGCTATTATTTATGGTATAATAATTTTATGTTTGATAATTTGCATTTGCCAATTTACTTCACGTGCCATATTATCTGATTTAAATACATTTATCGTTCATACATAGTATAATGTTAAATCATAAAGAACACATACTAAATTTTAATAAGGAAGTCAAACGCAAATGCATAATTAATTGCTTATGGCGTTCGTTAAAATATTTCAATTACCAGACGTCTTAAATTTATTCCAAGTCGGACACGGTTTGAAATTACAGTAAAAAATTATAATAAACCTCAACAATGAATTTATGAGGCTATGAAATATAATATTTTCTTAGTTGAAGTGCTGTAAAACGCATAAATATAATTAATAGGGATGTTTTAAATTAAAATACATTGTGCTAAAGATTTATAAAATATAAAATGAAAATTCCATATATATAGAATAAAATGTCAGCAATATTTGATTTAAATTTCCTAGATTAAATAAATGAAAAAATATGTTTAATATTTTGAATATTTTGTGGTTCTAGAAGATTACTATTATAGTTTAAATTAATTTTACATTTTATATATTTTAATAGACATAAAACAATATTAGAGTTCTGGTACAATTTTTATTTCTAAAAAAAGCATTTTAATGGATTACCACACTTTTTATTCGGTTCATTCTAAATTTATTTGTTGTTTAGCACTGCAAAATGCCTTAAAGAAGACTTTCTTCTGAAAATTTTGATCCCATAATTGCAATCTGTAATGCTCAAATGTATATTTGAAGAGTGACATCGTGGTGGGCGACAACGAGATATGTCTAGAAGAATTTCCTTTATTATAAATTTAAACAAGAATAAGGGTAAATTCATAAAGTTAAAGTAAAATTTCTAAATAAATATTGAAGAAACAATATTTTAGGTCTTTAATTAATTTTAATTTTGAAAATGATTATTTATATTTCTTTAAATAAAAAAAGTACATTTTTTAATAATTATGGTTTTTCCATTTAAAAAATATAATTTTTTTTTAAATTAATATTTTTACTTAAATAATAAGTAAAGATTTTTACCAAAAATAAGAGTAAATATTACGTTAAAGTTTTTAATTAATTTTAAGGAAGAATTAATTAATTAATTTTTGACTAATTTTTTAATAAATATTTTAATGCTATTTTTATAAAATAAAAAATAATATTTACATTTTCTATTAAATACTTATACGATATATATTAAATGTTAGTTTTTGATTAGAAAAAAATTTTTGAATTAATTAAATTTTTTTTTTTAATTTTAAAATTATTTTAAAAGATGATTCTTTATAAATTTTTACTAAAAATAAGGGTAAATATATAAAGTGAAAAGCAATATTTTTATATAAATATTGAAGAAATATTATTTTAAAGTCTTTAAATCATTTTAAATTTGAAAAAGAATATTTTTTTATATTTATTTAAATAAACATTTTAATGCTATTTTTATAAAATAAAAAATAATATTTACATTTTCTAATATATTATATTTTATATGTTAATTGTTGTGTTTGGGAAGAACAAATTATAAAAAATTTAAAATTAATCTAAAAATGGTGTTTTTATAGATTTTTACCCAAAATAATTTTAAATTTATAAAGTGAAAAACAATATTTCTAAATAAATATTGAAGAAATATTAAGTCTTTAACTAATTTTAAACTTGAGAAAGAATATTTTTTTTTTATTTTTATTTAAATAAATATTTAAATGCTATTTTTATAAAATAAAAAATAATATTTACATTTTCTATTAAATACTTTTAATTTACGATACATATTAAATGTTATTTTTTTTATTAAATTTTAAAATTATTTTAACTTTATAAATTTTTACTAAAAGTAAGGGTAAATTTATAAAGTGAAAAATAATATTTCTAAATAAATATTATTTAAGTTTACCATCAGAAGAAGGTTGAATCTAGCTGGTTTTAGAGCTAGAGGACGTTTTTGACATCTGTCTTCGAATTTGGACATGGTGTGAACGTGTTGAGGGATTATGAGCAAAACATGACTCCACCTGTTGCTTTTGGAGGTGTTACTGCAACAGTAAAACTATGAATGGTTGATGATATCAATAAATTCTTGAGGGGTATTCTTCAGCTGTAGTTTGTAGAAAGTCTGGAATACTCATGGAAGGATTTAAGAGGTGCCGAATAAATCTGCATAAGTAATCTCATATATGCTCAATTGGATTCATATTCAGAGAAGGTGGTGGCCACTTCATTCTTTCATTTTCTAAGAACGTCCCAGACTATCTCGTTTCCATGTGGACTAGCATTATCGTTCATAAATATAAAATTGAGACCCACCTCCTTTGGTATTAATTATAAGATATATGTGAATTTGTCTAGTCATTGGGTCAGAAACATGTACCAAAGCAATTCTTCTTCCATACAAGATTCCACCCCAAAACATGACATTTCACTACGCATATACAACAGAGAGTCATTTTATCATTAAGATAAAAGCCAACTTTGATGAACATGGGCGCATTCCAACCTTGATGTTCTGTGTCTTAAGTAATAGGCACTCTTAAAGGTTTTCTAGATCGTAATAGACTACCAACAGTCCTTCTTCTGATGGTTACATTTATCCGCCTATTTCTTATAACCATGTGGACTAAGTATCTGCCTTGTGTGGCATTTATTACCCTTAGATATCCACTTCGAGGTCTAGTTTCACTACGTCACTGAATGGTCCTCGTAACAGCACTGTGATGTATGTTTAACCTTTGAACAATTTGCTTCCACTTGAAGAAAAACAGTTCCTAAACATTTTAAACAACATTTTTTGCTGCGTTTAAATTGTTTAACACAAAAACAGTTAAAGGTACATATGTGTTATTAAATTTATATATATTATATATTTATATGTTATAAACAAATAAATTGCACATTTACAAAGAGTGGTGCAAAATATTTGAAACTGAGTTTATATTTATTGCAATATGCCATTATGGCATTGGTATTTTGACTAATTCAAATTATCTACCTCAAAAGACTCACAGTGTAAATTCACCCTCTAATTCCATGTCCTTTACAGGAAAGAAAAAATGACTTAAAAAGGTTTTAAACCTGCACTATTAGTTGAATTACGAAAGTTCTCAATAAAAACTTTTTACTCACATAATAAAATTCGAACCACTAACGAAACACGACCGAGCACCTATTTTTATTGCTAACGGTCTTGAAAAATTACTCACTTGTTTTCTTCCTTGCACGTGAACGTATTAATGTATTAAAAAAACATTTATTATTTTTCTTTATAGTCTGCGGACTGTTAATTTCATTAGCGTCACGTTTATATCGATTCCCATTTTTGTACCCGTAACGTAAGTATCCGTACGTTCCTTGCATCCGATATTGTTGTTCTCGCTGCGTAAATATCGAAACGTCTTATCCGAAATTGAATCACTGCGGAACGGCAATTTAAACGTCGCAAGTGCACGTTCATTTCCCGGTTGTGCGTTCTACCAGATTAATTATAATTAAATTGTGGGATTTGTAGATGCGTTAAGGTGATGAGATCATTTATAATGCCTTGGATGAATTTCAAAATTGAAATGAACCCAGATATAAATAATTCACGCATTGCGAATTTCCACTCTAACTAATCTTAGATTCTTAGAAATTGAGTTTATTTTTATTTATACTAATCCCAATTTACGTTACCCGTTCCTATGGCGACCACCTTTACGAATCATTTGGATTGTAATGTTTGTTAGAAGTTAAAATTACAACTGCAAAGAGCCACCACTATTTGATGCCGAAATAGCCAAAGTGGCAATTAGGGGGCCAATAATAAATTAACGTCCACTGTGTTTACCATTCTATTAAATTCGAGATTATTTCGAGGCATCCGAGTGAGGGCGAAACGCAGCTGAACATTGTTAGAATCATATGGATGGACGAAATGTGCTGAAACAAATTAACTGTTTCAACGTATCCAGATTACACGCCCAACTAATATCTTAACTTAAATAATTGCTTGGCCAATTCCTGGCTTTCCTCTATGGCACTCGGAATTCCTTCTTATCACGTCAGTTTATGTTGTGGTATTACTTATGAATTAATTAAACACATTTTTTTAATGGTGGATCACCGGATGGAAGTCGTTCGAATTTGCGGTTTGGTCTAATGTAAACTTTGCCTGCTGAGCTAAGTACCCTAATATAACAATTACTTTGGTGCACGTGACATTTACTATTCAAGTGGGCAACTAATTTTATTGTCCCTTTTTGCCCTACTCTTGGGACCATGTGGCACCCATTCATCATTTCGCACATGTCATTTTTTCCTAACGGTTCTTCGGTTCAAAACAATTTAAGACTTTTGGCGACTGGTTTGGATATAGTCAATACAGTCGATAAGTGGTTGTTGGAGGGCCAAAAATATGGAAACTAGCTTTTTCTTTTCTTCTAAATGTTTGGGAAATCCATATATATACACAGGGTGATTCATCTAGCTTATTGATTATTTATTTATTAGTTTGTTTACGGAGAAGGGAAAAAGGTATTCTAAATAATTTTCAAATATTTATAATTATGCGAATAATTAACAAATGAAAATGATAAAAAAACTAGATTCAAATAACTAATTATTAACATTTTAAGCCTTAGCATATCCCTATCAGTTAAAAAAAGGAAAAGGTTGTATTAGAACAAAGGAGGAACACTATTTTCTTATTCTGTTCAGTTCTGTATAAATTGATGAAAAATGGTTGATTGAAATTCACTGTAATTTCATTTGTATATTTAAAAGGTGTCTGAAAAAAAATTTCCGGTAAGTGTACTAAATATTATGGAGAACAAACAAAAGTATTGATTGTATTTATTATAGTACTAATAAATTGACTTGGACTACTTTTCTAATTTATTTTGAACAAAATTTCATTGCCAGTTTTGCCGGAAATGAAATTAACTTTGTTATTTTCAATGGTACTAATAATTTCTTCTTATAGGATGGTTTCAGCATCAAAAATGTTTTTACAGATATAAGATAAAAAACAGATAAATTACAAAAGTACTTTAAGTTAACTTATAATTGTTATACAAATTTGAAATCAATACCTTTTAATTCTCCATAAATAACATAATTAAACGAATTTCAATTAGTCATTTTTCTTCAGTTTAGAAAGCAGAAATTTACAGAATGAGAAGAGTGTTTTTTTTCATATAATCTTTTCATTTTTTATCTTATAAGGATACTCTATGTTTATAACTGAAAAATCTATTGATTATTTGAATCCATTTTTTTATCATTAATTTTCACTTATTAATTATGTATAATTATAAAATTTTAAAAGATAAAAAAAAATAATTCAAATAAATTGAAAAATTTAAACTTAAACTTATATGAATAACTAAATATGTCTATAAGAAGTTTTGTCTCAAATCTTTGGTAATATAGTAAAATTACTACTACACTTAGACATATTAATACACTGGTTTACAAATTTAAAAAAATTACTGGGAAATAGGGGGATGTTTTTTAAATTTACAGCCAAAATTGTGCTATCAGGTCTAGTTCTTTTTATGTCGTACTCAAAGAACAGAATATTCTCCTGGAAAACAACCATTAGTTGATCCAAATGACGTTCTACTTCCACCACTTCATATATAACTAGGTCTTTTCAAAAACTTTGTTAAGTAATTGTAAAATTTCATAATTACAGAAATAAATGTCAGAAAGAAAAATCTTTAAATCATCATCAAACTAGAGATTATTACAAATAATAAATAATGAAAAATCATTAATGAATAGAAGTTATAGAAGGAACCGCACTACCTTTAAATTGACATATAAAGTCAAAAAACTGATGAACATTTCAATTTTATATGAGGTTCTTTGTTCCATTATTTAATAAAATTTGTATGACCTTTAAATTCATGAAAAAGAATTTAAGATGTAAATTGTGTTATAAAAATTTAATAAATGATAGGTGAATAATTAAAATAATAATGATAATTATTATTATATCGGTTTTAAATGTTAAATATAATCTAAAGAAGTATTTTAATGCTTGTTAACATAAGTATTGTGGCGCCCAACTTTAAACAATCAATAAAATATTTCTTTTTTCCTTCTGTTATTCTATTTAAATTTAATACTACTACTTTCCAAATATCACAATTAAATGACTTAAGTACTAGTATTATTTAGGATTTAAATATTAAAATTATATAAGAAAAATTATTTTAATACATATTAACAGCCCATCATTAAAACTTCAACAAAATATTATTATTTCTTCTGCTATTCTATTTAAAATTAATACTACAATTAAATAATTTAAGTTCTTGATAAAGGTGTTATATAGGTTTTAAATATTAAATTTTATATCAAAAGAAGTATTTTAATGTATGTTAAAAAAATATTGTGGCGCCCAATGTTAAAATTTCGATAAAATATATGTTTTTTTCATTTACATTTACAAAATATCATAATTAAATAATTTAAGTGCTAAAAAGTATTATAGAGGTTTTAAAGTTAAATATATATCTAAAGAAGAATTTTAATGGGTGTTAACAGAAATATTGTGGCGCCCAATGTTAAATATTTCTTTTTTCTTCTGTCATTCTCTTTAAATTTAATATTACTAATTTCCAATGACTTATGTACTTGATAAAAAGTATTATATATGATTTAAATATTCAATATATCTAAAGAAGTATTTTAATATATGTTAACGAATATGTTTATTATATATAACTAGGTCTTTTCAAAAAACTTTTTCAAGTTCTTCGTAATTGTAAAATTTCATAATTAGAGAAATAAGTCACAGAAAGGAAAATCTTTAAATTATCAGCAAACAAGAGAATATTATAATTAATGAATAATGAAAAATCATTTAAGAATAGAAGTTACAGAAAGAAGTCAAAATTGGATCCTCGTGGCACCTCAGATGATGTCAAGTAGAATTGCGACTGGAAATTGTACTAATGGTTAAATCCAAGGGAGTTTAATTTGTTGAGAATTATACAGTGGTCAATTCTGCCGAGAAATATGTATAGATAACATAATTGTAAGTGAATTAAAAAATTTCTACGACACATTTTCCTGATTAAGCAAAGTTGTTGCGTGTCACAACATAATCCATCCATTGTTCGTAAGAGTGACAGACTACAACACGATCCGTTTTAGGAATATCAGATGGTGGAAAATGTTTGGCGTAATTTAATCAAGACAATGTAGCAATCAAGGCAACTCGTAAAACGCTTAATAAGCCCATTATTCAATTAGGGAATTAAATCTAATATTTTGTGGCAGCTCGTGGTCTTAACGAGACACCGTTTAAACTGTCTGCCGCTCTTAAATGTGTGCTCGTCTCACATAAACAACGACTGATTCGTTCTTCTGTTTCGTGAACGCGTCCCATTTTAAATCGGTCTCGTTTTTGGACCGAAAATATGACGTTTCGAAATTGAAAACGTGCAATTTCCGGCGTGAAACTATTTATAAAAAAAATCCTAGTTTTAAATCGATTGAAAAACGCATTCAGCCAGGTGCCAATGGAAATGCGATTTTGGTCGGCATTTATTTCGGGTGCGCCAATGAGAGCAACGGAATTAATCTGGGTCTACGAGGACGTTAATTCATTAAACTTGGAATTCTTCAATGAACTATCGATGGTTTTATTTTGGTGCTAAATTTAGCACTTTGGCACTGGCACTGTCCAATTAATGTCCTCCACTACTTTCTACACTGTCGACAGCTTAAATGGTTTATCATTTAAGGCACGCACGGGACATTTATATCTTTTGGCGAGTTTGTTTCGAGATTACTCGAAGTATCGGACTTTTTCGCATCGCTCTTCGCCCATCATCAAACGACCGAATTGAAATGGTGTTTTTATTATGTTTGGTTTAAAAATAGTTGCCCGGTGAAAATATTGTCGTAACACATAAAAGCGAAAATGTGTTAAATATGTTTATGTGCAATAATAATTTAATTGAAATGCTAAAATTAGAACGTGATACTTCGGAAAGATTTCTTGATCTATGAAACGGGAATATTTAAACATCTTAAAATATTCTTAGTTGATCATCTATGGCAGGTGTATCGGACGTTAATGTGTTTAACAGGAAAATTATTTTTACCCACCAATTAATAAACCTTCTATAATAATTATTATTTAGGACTACTTTCTGATTAGTATTCTCTAGTTGTTTTCCGGCTATGTACTGAGGAAACTACAAATAACTTTGGTTTACAGCCATTTTATTTTTCATACCCCATTATGATTTTCTGAATGAATTTTGGCTCACTAAATACGAAAATCACACAATCATGCTGGTAGTAATAGAAATAATAAAGTTAAGTGAATGTCATAGAATGTTCATTTATCTTTAATACTCGTTTAGTAAAATTGGTGAATTAGATCTCGAGTTGTACTCAAAAATGTCGATTTAATTGAATTGAATTGAAAATTTAAAATAAAAATTCATTGTTCTAAATTTAAGTGTAATTTTCATATTTAGTGAGACAAAATTTATAGGAAAATAATGGTGGAATATAAGGGCAAATGGCTGTGTGGCCTCTAAATTCATGAAAAAGAATCTAAGATATAAATTGTGTTATAAAAATTCAATAATATTGTGGCATCCAAACATTACACAATCAATAAAATATTTCTTCTGTTATTCTGTTTAAATTCATTACTACAATTAAATAATTTAATTACTACTTTACAAATATCACATGAATGACTTAAGTACTTGATAACAAGTATTGTATAGGATTTAAATATTAAAATTATATATGATGTATGTAATATGTTGACAGAAATATTATGGCGCCCAATGTTAAAACTTCAACAAAATATTATTATTTCTTCTGCTATTCTATTTAAAATTAATACTACAATTAAATAATTTAAGTTCTTGATAAAGGTATTATATAGATTTTAAATATTAAATTTATATCTAAAGAAGTATTTTAATATATGTTAAAAGAAATATTATGACGCCCAACGTTAAAATTTCAATAAAATATATGTTTATTTTTTCTGTGATTACTTGACAAAATATCGTAACTAAATAATTTAAGTGCTTGATAAAAAGTATTATATAGGTTTTAAATGTGAAATATAAAGCATTTTGTGTTAACAGAAATATTGTGGCGCCCAACATTAAAACTTCAACAAAATATTATTATTCTGTTCTATTATATCTGTTATTCAATTTAAAATTAATACTACTAATGGTATTATATAAGTTTTAAATATTAAATTTATATATAAAGAAGTATTTTAATAATAAAGTTAAAAGAATTTAAAATTTAAGTGCTTGATAAAAAATATTATATAGGTTTTAAATGTGAAATATATATCTAAAGAAGTATTTTAATGTTTGTTAACATAAGTATTGTGGCGCCCAACTTTAAACAATCAATAAAAAATTTCTATTTTCCTTTTGTTATTCTACTTAAATTTAATACTACTACTTTCCAAATATCACAATTAAGTGCTTGATAAAAAATATTATATATGATTCAATTATTAAAATTATATATGAAAAAGTATTTTAATACATGTTAACAGGAATATTGTGGCGTCCAACATTAAAAATTTAACAAAATATTATCAAAAGAAAATAAGTTTATATATATATATATATATATATATATATATATATATATATATATATCATTATTGACAATTAAAGACCAAAAACTGATGAACATTTCAATCTTAATTAAAGTTCTTTGTCCCATTATTTAACAAAATTTGCGTGACCTTTAAATTCATCAAAACGAATCACTGGTGTCAATTGTGTTATAAAAATTCAACAAATCACAGTCGAATAATTTACGGTTTTCCAACTAATAAAAATGCAGACCCGATCGTAGAAATTCTAGCAGATCGGTACAGTTTACATGGAACGAATTCCGACACGTCTGAACAAAATAAATTCCGATCCAGCACACAAATTGTGGGAGGATGAACAATTAAACACTGCGTTGATTTTGTATTCGGACTTTTAATTGACTTTTAATAGACTTTAATTGCTCGGATTTCACTAAATCAATACCGCATACTGACTACAAAGTTCTGGGTGTTGTTTGTTTGGCAATTTGAAATTTTCAATAATTAATTTCGGCCGCAAAATCAAAAGTTTTAGGTTACAAAACGCAAATGCCGATGTAGATCTATTTTAAAAACTGATTTTCTCAGAAGGAATACGATACCGTATCCTTTTTCCATTGGGCGTATTCCACTTGCCTTTTATTAGTTATGCCAAAAGTAAATTGAGCTTTCGGATACGAGATGCACCCTCACCATCTGTCTGGCTCGTAAAACTTTAACCTTTAGGTCTCCACTAAGTAGGGAATATTTTGTTAGATATTTATTATTTTCAGTATGGGCAGTTTTTAAAATAGAGTCGATCTTCTTTAAAGTGAAAGAGCAACTACTACATTTAGACACATTAAATAATTTCTTCACAGCAGTCACACATCACAATTTGAAATTGTAAATCCTCACAATCAGTTATATAATATTGAGAACGAAAAATCTTGTAATCATCAGCAAACAATACAATATTATAATTATTAGACAATAGTAAATCATTAGATGCTTTTGACCATCCAGAGTTTACCAAGTAGAATTAGGGCTTAAATCCAATGTAGATGACTATTGTACTAAAGTACAAAGTCAGAAGTTCCTGATGTAATTAAATAATGGGTTTGTTTCTTAAATGAACCTTTAAATGGTAATTTAGAAAGCCAAATTAATATATTTGATGAAGTCAGAAGAAATTTAATAATTAGTTCCATGTTTCTTCTAAAACCACTTTTGTTGGTAACATTGTTTTCTATATATATTTGATTAGATTTTTGAGATTTCCCTGTATAAAATGGAAATTTCAACTTAGTATTCAGATTAAAATGTTTTATTCATTACTATTATTCACACATAACTACGCATAAATATTTTGTGACATGAAAGCTCTTAATTAAATTTTAAATTTTGATTAAATAATCCAACTAATTTATTTATTGACACGCCATCATATGTGTGTTATCCGGAAAATGTATAAATTCCAATCAGAATGAAACGTTGATAAATAATACGGATTCGTTGACACACATAAACAATAAAATTTCTTTTGACCACGAATCTATTTCAAGCCTTTCACATGCCCATCGGTAACGTTTGCTTCTCGGAATCGCGATTTTGACTCACGCTCATTGCAAATGCAAACAAAAGCAACAAAAAAAAATTAATATATCAGTCTATAAATGTTTCACACGTACACACATACGTTAGAAGTCGGATGGATACTTCCAGACGCCAGACGCACGTGCGATTCGTGAAATTAGTTATCCCATATGCTTCTGTTTTGATTGAATGTCTGAAAACTTATGTTTTTGGTTGGGGATTTTGCTCTTTGCCTGTCGGGCGCTGGCTGCTCGTTTCCAATGATTTGCTCAGCTTTTTATAACCGAACTAAGAACATAAATTTTAATTTGAAATATAGAATTGGATTTAAAGTTTTACGTTAAAGTTGTAGTAGACTATTTTGGTATCAAATATTATTCGTTTTGGTAAATAAATCTATATAAATATTATTTTTCAAATATGATTAACTATAAATTTTCTGACTGAAACTGAAGTGTTAAAGCCTTAAACTTAATTTTATATTTGTGTTCTAAATAATACGAAAAATTTATTTTTTTTTTAATAATGATGGACGCTTTTAAATTAGTGGTTTTAATGACGTATTTAAAAATACACTAATTGGACTTCTGGTGATTTATTTGATTGGTACAAGATTTATATCTAAAATTTAATTATATTATAATAATTCAGAGACAATTGAGGTTTTTTGAATTGAATAGAAATATTGTGGCGCCCAACGTTAAAACTTCAATAAAATATATATTTATTTCTTGTTATTAATATCGTAATTAAATAATTTAAGTACTAGCTTAAAAGTGTTATACAGGTTTTAAATGTTAAATATACATCTCAAGAAGCATTTTAATGCATGTTATCAGAAATATTGTGGTGCCCAACATTAAAACTTGAATAAAATATGATTATTTCTTCTACAGAATAACAATTCTATTTAAAATTAAGTTCCTGATGTAAGAATTATATATTAAATATTAAATATATATCTAAAGAATTATTTTAATATATGTTAAAAAACTATTGTGGTGCCCAACGTTAAAATTTCGATAAAATATATGTTTATTTTTTCAGTCATTTACAAAATATCATAATTAAATAATTTAAGTGCTTGATAAAAAGTATTATAGAGGTTTTAAATGTTAAATATACATCTAAAGAAGAATTTTAATGGGTGTTAACAGAAATATTGTGGCGCCCAACGTTAAATAATCAGTAAATATTTCTTTTTTCTTCTGTTATTCTCTTTAAATTTAATATTGATACTTTCCAATGACTTATGTACTTGATAAAAAGTATTATATATGATTTAAATATAAAATTTATATCTAAAAAAGTATTTTAATGTTAAAAGATATGTTGTGGCGCCCAACATTGAAACTTCAGAAAACTATATAAATGTTTCTTTTGTTATTCTATTTAAATTTAATGGTACCATTAATTAATTTAAGTTATTGATAAATATTTTATATAGATTTTAAAAGTCAAATATATCACAAGAATTATTTTAATAGATGTTAAAAAAATATTGTGGCGCCCAACTTTAAAAATAATAATTTAATAAAATACATGTTTATTGTCTTTGTTATTATTTTACAAAATGTAGTAATTAAATAAGTTCAGTCCTTGATAAAAAGTATTATTTGGGAATCTAAAAAAGTATTTTAATACATGTTAACAGAAGTACTGTGGCGCCCAACATTAAATCTTCAATAAAATATGATTATTCCTTCTGTTATTCTCTTCAAATTTGCTTATTTCTTTTGTTATTATTTATTACTTTACAAAATATTGTATTTAAATAATTTCAGTACTTGATAAAAATAATAATGTGGGTTTCAATTATTAGATATATGTATCTAAAGAAGTATTTTAATACATGTTAACTGAAAAATAAATTGTAAAGTGTAGTTTTTAGTTTTTAAAATTTTTTAAAGCTATTTAAAAGATTAATATTTATAAAAATATATTTAGAATATCAAAATTAATTTATTGTGATTAATTTTGTTTTTGGCTTGGGTTGTAAATTCTTAGCTTTAATTTTAAATTTAAAAATACATTCATTTTCCTTCTGGAGCATCGGGGTCTAAAACTTACTAGAGTAAATCATATTCTACAGTTTAACAAATATTATTTTATGATTACTAGTTGAGACACTTTTCTAAAATAATAATTGACTTGTTTAGTAAATATCATAATTAAGTGTTTCGTAAGCTGACTTTAATTTATTAACACACGCATCTATTGGAATTAGTTTTATTCTAAGAATTTGACAACTCAAATTAATCATCAGTAATATATTTAGAACGGCACCTAATAAACACATGAAATATGCCAACAAAAAATAAAGCTGTATGTAAACTTTTAGGCGCCAAATAAAAATATATTTGTGACGATTTATAAACAACAATTTTGAGTCATATTTAGAGTTTATTCGACAAAACGTGCACGAGATTTATTTACGAATATGTGACACAATTTCCCAAACCACAACAGCACAAACGTTTGCACAAATCATACGCTCAAATTAAACCCAATCGACAACAATAAAATAATATTGGCGGCAAACCTTTCAGATCCCCAAACCGCACCGATACAATCATCCCGACACCGACAGGAATTCACAAACACTTACCTCCAAACAACCGCACAATAAATCGCTGCACGCAGTAATAAAAAACAGAAAAATGAACTACCAATCAGTCGAAGCTACTTAAAAATCAACCGTTCAAGTTTAAGGCAGTTTATGATGTCACTTCACACACGCGCTCTGTTACTGAAAACTGGCCAGACTCGCTGAGTCGTCTCCAGGCGTTAACTTTGAGTAACTACTGCCGAGATGCACAAAGCTCAGCCGCCTCACTCTGTATCCCTGCAGCTTTCGGGATAATGTCTGGAGTAGGGGGTACGAGTTGGACAGCTGAAAAAAAATATTACAGTTCCGTTTCAGTTCCTGTAGGCGCCGCGTTGCGGTTATGATTCGCTGTGGTTTCAGTAATTTGTCGATATATTTGGCGGAGTTTATTCATTTTAAAACGGTTTTATTGACTGATGGATGTAATTTATTATCTCAAAACAAATTCGTATGTTATTATGTTTGCTTTTACGTAGAGTAATTTCAATCTTATGTATTTTTTTTATTTAGACTAGAGGAAATAAAATCTGATGTTCCCGCCCTCTCCTTGAATGTTTTAATTTTTGATAATAGTACCTTATGGGTACCACATTTTAAAAATAGAAATGTTGGTCTTGTGATACCTTATATGAAAAATATTTTTATTCTCTATTCAGTGTTATTTTGATAAAGAAATTAATAATTAGTATTCCTGTAATGAATAGGTATTACAGGTCTTTTGGTTGTGCTTACAATAATTGTTGTGGGATGTGGTACTTTTCCTTACTCATACTATGCATATTTTATGGGTATACTTTCCAATATTTAGTTGTAAGTTTTGTAAAACGGATTTTAAATTGAAGAACAAGAATCCAGTTTCGATGCTGTAATAAAGCAATTCTAAGGTATCAATGTTATTACATCACGACAGTTTCTCAAAAATCTAAGAGATTAGGTAAATAAATCTATTAAACACAGCATCACAATTTACAACAGAATGGAAAATGTTAAAATCATCAGCAGACAACGGATTATTAAGAATAAATGTTAAATATACATCTAAAGAAGCATTGTAATGTATGTTAACATAAATATTGTGGCGCCTAACATTAAAACTTGAATAAAATATGATTGAGAAATACTGTGGCGCTCAACGTTAAAATTTCAATAAAATATGTTTATTTTTTCTATCATTATTTATAAAATATCGTAATTAAACAAATTAAGTAATTGATAAAAAATATTATATAGGTTTTAAATGTTAAATATATATCTAAAGAATTATTTTAATAGATGTTAAAAAAATATTGTGGCGCCCAACATTAAAAACTTAATAAATAAAAGGAAAAGAATAGGTTTAAACTTTGATCCTTGTGACAAACTAGAGGATGTCAAGAAGAATTTTAACTTGATTCAATTGTAGCCGACGTATTGTTCTAGTTCACTAAGGTACGAAGAGAGTAGTTGAATAATTTCATTGTTAAATTAAAGGGAGTTTAACTTGTTGAGAATTATAGAGTGGTCAATTCTGTCGAATGCTTTTAGATAAATCTGCATAAATAACGTCGACGTGATCACCTTTATCCATTTCATTTGACACATACTGATAAACATTGTTAAGTTAGTTAATGTTGAACGATATTAAATGATTAACGTATTGATTGAGATTGGATTTGATTGCTATTTCAAATATATTTGTGACATTGCAGACTAAAAATTTATCCTTAGTCTTTTTTTAATTTCGTTGTGTTTAAAACACTCCAAATTCTAAACTAAACAGGGGGAATTTATGTCTTAAGAAATTTATACTAAATAAATACAAAACACATTTTTTCCCCGATTAAACCATACTTATTAAATTCACAAATTATTTAAAACACGCATATTGCGATAATAATTTAATGCCATTCGCTGAAACGCTGAAATTCGATGTCGGTGGCATGACCTTGACGTAACAGAGCTGAATACACAATAAATTCACAATAAAAATGATACTTGATGCGAATAGAATGGATTCCTATAATTAGCACAATGTTTGTTCTCACGTTGCCTTTGTATAAATAAATAGTTCGGTGCATTCGAGTCATGTGTCACCCTCACTCTCAAAATATTTGCACCCTGCTCTAATTTAATTTTAAATTAACAAAATTTGTTGTTATATACTTTATCTATTAAAAAACCTTCTTCATGTCAGTAAAGAACATCTTAAGCCTTTAGTCATTTGTCAAATAGAGAATTAATTTCAAAAGAAACATTAGTATGTTATAACGACAAGAATATAAGTAAACAAGTTAATTTAATTCCTGCTTTGTAAAAAACCATTTTTATAGCTGTGCATGTCTCATCAATAAATTTTTGGGGGATATTGTTTCATTCTTTGAATGAACCCTGTAATAAGTCTGTAATACTCATGGGAGGATTTAAATGGTGCCCGATTAATTTTGATAGGTAAATCCATACATACTCAATTGGGTTCATATCCAGGGAAAGTGGTGGCCACTGCATTCTTTCAATTTCACCTTCTTTAAGAACGTCCTGGATAACTTAAGTCCGAGATGGGTGAGTATTGTCATCCATAAATACAAAATTGACATTTGATCATTTCTTCTCATATTGGCTGTACTTCTATGTAAATGTGTCCAGTCATTGTGACAGAAATAAGAACCCAAGCAGTGCTTCTTCTATATAGGATTCAACTCCAAAACATGACTTTTAAGATGCATATGGAACCACTTCATTGGAAAGAGTCGTTGCTGTACACCTCTTTCTTCATTGCGTCCGAAAAAATAACATTTAACACTTGTGGCAAAAGCCAATTTTGTTGAATAAGGACCCACTTCAACCTTGATGTTTTGTGTCTAAGTAATTGGACCCTTAAATGTCTTTTAGATCGTAATTTATTAGCAACAATTCATTTTGTTATTCACCTATTTCTCTTAACCATTTGGATTACGTATATGTCTTGTTTGGTAGTTATCATCCTCGGACGTTAGCTTCGAAATCTAGTTTCTACGGAACCACTGTGGTGGCAAATGGTTCTCGTAACTGTACTGAGAGGAATGTTCAGTCTTTGAGTAATTTGCTTAAGTGACAAACCTTCCTCGTGATTATAAAAAAAAATTTAAATGAATTTGATCAGCTAATGGATATCTTGGGATTTGTAGGATTCTTTAACTACATTAAGTGTTTAGCGATAGATGACTAAAAGGTTCTTTTTTATTAAAACTGTGATAAAAGTGAAATTGTGTGCATGTTTTGCTGCCTTTGAATTTCTTTGACACAAAAACATTTAAAGGTACTCATCTATATTGCTTGAATTAAATTTAAACGTCAATTACAGGGTGGTGCGAGTCTATTGAAAATGAATTTATTTAGGCGAACTGGCGGGTACTAAATAGTTAATAATTGACGTTAAAACGATTTCGGGGCTTTGGCAAGAAACTTGCCGGATGAAATATTCAACGCGAAATGTAATCCCCGGCGAGACGAAATTTATTCATGTTCGAGAACGAAGTTTTGGATGGAGGATAAACGGGGTTATTCGATAACGTCGCCTCCTTTTCAACTCCAGGAAGTTTACGGACGAATTTTACGGGACGACAACATATAATCGAACCGTAAACATTTCCCAGGACGTAAATATTAAATATCGTAATTAATATTCGAAGGCGGCGTCGAAAACTGAAATGAAAAAAACATTATAAACAACTGTTTCCTATAACGCTTCCTAAGCTCATTTACTGTGGGATTATCGACGGGTCAATTCATTGTGTAATTCACACCGGTTTGAGCTGCGGAAGTAAAATTAATATGCCCCATGGGCTGATCCATACATCGAGCATATTAAATTAATTGCCCGGCCACACTTAACTGCACCGAGAATAAAATTAGACTCGCCTTTTTTAATTTCACAAATGCGAACGGAAGAATTTTTTCAGCGGAAAAGTAAAGTCGCCTACGCCAACAAATAATTAAGCGCGACAACAACAATCCATTTATCACGGACGCCATGATTAAAGTGCTGCCTGATTAAAAGGGTTTTAAAAGTTGTTTGCGCTGGTGGAATTTTGCCGGAGCAGAAGGTAAAATTTGTTTTGTTTTTATGCGAGGTGAATGGGACGTATGTTGTTGTTGGAAGTTTTCCCAAGTTGCTCTCATGGGGAGTGAATAAGTTGGCTGCGAGGTGGAGTTGGAGAAAACTTTAAAGTTGTATTGTGTTCTGTCCCACACGTCAATTGCGTTAAAATTATTTTGAAATTTAAAACTCTATGAAAAATACCCATAAGTTAAAAAATTTACATACTTTATTTATTGCTTGTCTATATTAAAAATTGAATTAAGTTTTTATATTAAATTCTTTGATTAATATTTATATATTGTTAGTATTAATAAAAATATTAAATATTTATTTATTAAAAATGAATATGCAAATTGGCTATTTGAGTATTAAAAAGTTTAGTGTAAATTGCATTATGTAAAAAGTTAACCAATTTTAGTCAATGCTAATTAAATTGCTGATAATATTTTCTTAAAAGATATTTACTGATATTTTGTATTAATTTATGCTCAAAAATGAACGTCTGAAAATATTTTTAAATTTATTCTCAGTATTTTTTTTTTATTTGAAGATTAATAATAATTATTATGAAATTTGGTAAGATAGAGAGGAATAAAAAAACTACTTTTTATATAAAAAATTAAAAATAACAGATATTATTTATTTTTGGCAAATAATAATAATTACAAGGTAAAAATATCTTAATTATTATATTAAGATTAACAAAAATTGACAATTTAAATATGAAAAGAAAAAGAACTTTTAAGGGGAAAATGAAAAAAAATGAATAACATATTATTCATGTTATTAAAGAAATTGTAAATTTTATTTTATTTATTTTTATTTATTTTTAGTTGTATATTTATATAATTTTTCCATATTTATTTAATTATACATTTTTAATAAAATGCAATTTTCAATGACAAAAAGTTTTGTGTTATATTTTAATTTAATTAGTAAATAAATTTGTAATTTTTTTTAACCATTTTTACAGCATATTTAATAATATAAGAAATTGTATAGAAAAATAAAGAAATTTTGGTAAAAAATACAATTTCCATTTAAATGTAAATAACAGATATTTTTATTTCATAATCCATTTATTTCAATAGAAATAATAAATTAACGAAATTTTATAAAAATTTAATGAGTGGTGATTAAACGAATGTAAAGCTGTTTTTCCATTGTCGAATGTCGATTCAATCAATTTATTCCAGCGTGAAATGAATTTGACCAATTTAATATCCAATGTTTAAGTCGTCAATAAATTGTTGGACGATAAATTGCATGTCTTACCAATTTTCCAGAATTTTTTTATTAATTTTTGATATTTTCAAGTACTACCAATTTATAGAAAAAGTAACTTTTTAGTAATTTTCGATATTATCCAGAAATACCAACTTGTTTGTTTATAGGTTACATGTGCTAAAAAACATAACCCAAAAAGATGTTACTAACACTAGTGAAAAATTGCTTCATATTAATTGGACAAAAAATTAATATTGTCAATAATTGTATAAATGTTTTAATAATTATATAATAATTAACAAATATTAACCTGTTTAGAAAAAGAAAAAAGAAATTGATATATATATATATATATATATATATATATATATATATATATATATATAGTTCATGAATTAGATAAGAATTTAAATAGTTAGGTGAATGGAATGGTTGTTTTACAAGTGCCAATTTATTGTCAGAATTTGACCAATTTATTATCTGTATCCAGTACTGGCAACTTAAAATAAAATAACCTAAAAATAAAATAGTTGTCTGTATTTATCCATAATTTATCAATACTCAGTATCAATTTTTCAATATTTTTACTCTTAAATAAATTACAATTTTTAAGGTTTTGTTTTTGGTTGAATTGATAAAATTTGTTTATTTTTTCTAATCATATTAGAGTTATAATCTATAATACCATCATGTTTTTTAAGAAAATGAGGAAAAAAAATTAAATATTTGATATTTAAATTTGTTCAACTATCCATTTATTTTAGTAGCAAGAATGATAACAAATATAATCAACAAATTGTATAAAAATTTAAAGAGAGGCAGTTGGGTGAATGTAATAGCTGTTTTACACATGTCAATTTATTCTATACTGTTATTGATAAATTCCAATTCCCGTTTCCATTAACTTTTTAGTAACTTTTGATATTATCCAGTACTATCAGCTTGAATTTGTTTACAAACGTATACTAAATAATTAATTAATATTATTTAAATTTATTCAGTTATTTCATTATCAAGAATGCTAATAAAAATAATCAATGAATTGTTTCAAATTTAAAGAGAGTGGAGTGAAACTAACACCTGTTTTACACACGTTATTTATTTTCCAATTTTTAGTCCTTTAGTTTATTGTTATCTGTAATTCATAATTTGACCAATTTATTGTCCAATGTTTAATTGTCAAATAAATTACTAAACAACTATATGTTACATATGTTTTTTATGCAATTTTGGATAGTACTCAGTACTCCCAACCTAAAATAATTAACCTAAAAATAAAATAGTTGTCCATACTTATCCGTAATTTATCAATACTCAATATCAATTTTTCAATATTTTTACTCTTAAATAATTTACAATTTCTAAGGTTTCGTTTTATTTTCTTTTGTAAAACACTAAAATTTGATTGATTTCATAAAATTTGTTTATTTTTTCTAACTATTTTTGGAATATTTTAGTAGCAAAGACGATAATAAAAATAATCAATGAATTGTATAAGAATTTAAAGAGAGACAGTGGAGTGATTGTATTAGCTGTTTTATTCACGTCAATTTATTCTATACTGTTATTGATAAATTCTATTTTTCTTAGTTTTCCATTATCACATTAACTTTTTAGTAACTTTTGAAATTATCCAGTACTACCAAGTCATAGAAGGAATTTGTGTAGAAACATATACAATTTATATCTATTAAAAAATCTTAAAAATAACTATGTTGGTACTGATTAAAAATTGATATTTATAAAATTAAAATAGCTACTAATAAGTTGGTTAATTAATTGGACAAAAATTGGTAATAAATTGTACGATAACATAAATTTTTAAAATACTTTTTATTAACCAATTTATTTAAAATATTGGCCAAGTTTATATTAGTAGTAATACTAAAAAAAGAATGCAGATATGTAAATAAATGAATATAGTGCGTCATTCCTGTAGTTTCCAAGGTCAAGATATTTAAATATTGTTCTTATATCTGTCGGAAATAATCTTTATTGTTACAATTAAACATCAACAAGTAAAATCTTAGTGATGTTTGTGTTTTCCGGTAATTATATATATTGTGTCCGATTAATATGTTTCAATTAGGAATCAAATCGAGTATCTGAATTAGTCCTGTGCGTTAATTCGAGAGATAAATCCGGGAACGAACGATTAATAAAATCCATGTAACTAGGAAAACGATCATTGATTCTGTGACACATAACGTTCGAAACTGTGCGCAAGTACAAACTTTAAACCAGTGATACTTAATTACCGGACCGGTTACGATCACAAATCCAGCGGAATTTGTTGATTCCGACGCAACAATAACTTTCACTTCGCCGTTCTGTTCCGTCGACGGGGAAACCTTGCCCGAAATTACGGTTTGAGGGCCGACGGATTACGTGGCCGCGTACCCGATCTGTGTGCGGTCACTGGTTTCGAACGCAAAACTGGATCGCAGGATTTCCCGACTGATTTTCCCCGAGTCCTAGACTTTCCAGAGTGTTTTACGACGTCGTACGTGCGCTACCGTCCGATCCGTTCACTCGTTCGCTCATTCACTTTGGGGTCGTGTCGTGGTAATTGAAAAAAAAAAAAAAAAAATGAGTGGTGTCGACGATATCATCAGCTACAAGCGCAAACCCGAGGAGGATTATTACGGGATTCTGGGATGCGACGAGCATTCGTCGGTAAGTGATTTATTGTTTTTCAACTTGTTGCGTTGTTTTTGCGAGTTGTTTAGCTTTGGCGTGTGTCTGACGATGGTGGTTTCTTGGTTGCAGATCGAGCAGATCACGGCCGAATACAAGGTACGCGCGTTGCAGTACCATCCGGACAAGAACGACGGCGACAAGGAAGCCGAACAGAAGTTTCAACAGTTGAAAGTAAGTTTCTTTCGGTGGCGGTTATTTTATTTAACCGTGTGGGAATTTTATTTTATCGATTTAGAATTTTTTTACTCAACTAATAGTATTAAATAGTTTTTAGGAGAACAATTGGCTTTTTTTTATTTTTTTTTAATTATTATTTGACATTTTATAGGACAAATAATATTTTTATTATTTTATTTAAATAAATATTGAGATTTTATAAAAAAAGATATTTTTCAAATGTGTTTTATGTTAACCAAAACATTTTTTAATTTACATTTTTGAAATTTCATTCTTAATTTTCAAAATAATTATTTGTTTAATTAAACAAAATATATTATCTTTCATTCCTACATTTGATATTGTATTTTAATTTTCAAAAATTATTATTTTCCTAATAAAAACTGGTAAAAAAATATAAATAAATTTATCAATATTTATTTATTTATTTTTCTTAATTGACGTATTTCTATTATAAATCATCGATAAATTATTTAGAAAAATATAAAATTTAAATTAAACAAATTTTAATTTTTTATATTCCAGTTAAATTTCAGTTTAAATACAATATTTTCATGTTGATCAAATTAATGCATTTTCATATTTTTTCTTAATTGGCATTTTATAAAATGATATATTATTAACTTTTATAATTTTGTTTTTATTTATGATATTTACAATATTAATTTTTCATATATTTTTTCTCAACTTTTTTAAACAATTTCTGGGAGGAAAGTGTTAATTTTATATATTTTTAATTATTATTTGATATTTTATTTGATAAAGAATTATTTTTTATCGTTTTATTAAAGAAAATATTATTAGTTGATAATAATTTTTAAAATTTAAGTTTTCATTCTTAATTTATTATTTCTAAATAATTTTCATACTTTTTTTCATACTATTAGTTACATTTTGATAGGACGATATTCGATATTGAGTTTTAATTTTCCAAATTTAACAATATTTATTTATTTATTTATTTATTTTTGTTGATTGGGATATTTTAATAAAAATCTTTGTTAATTTTTTTAAGAAAAATATAAAATTTAGATTAAATAAATTTTACAAATTTAATTTTTTATATAACTAAGACAATTATTATTAATGGTTAATTGAAACTTACAAATTAACAGGCTTATTTTTCATATTTAAGACATTAAAAGAAGAAAATATATTAATATATCAATTATTCAAAATTCAAATTTTAGTCTGTATAAAATTTTTCACATTGATCATTTTTTTTTATTTTTTATATCTTTCCTTAATTTTATCAATTAAGTAAAGCCGCAACATTAATTTATATTAAATTAATCAAATGATTTTAATAGATTATTTTATTTATCATATATTTTTCTTCAAATTGTTGTTTCTAGATAAAATTACAAATCTAATAGTATTAAATATTTTTTTTCTATTATTAAATCATTATTTAATATTTCATGTGATAAAAAATATTTTTTCATTTCATTTAATTAACTAAAACAATCATTAGTTGTTATAAAATATTTTTAATTAATTTTTCAAATTTATGTTTATTTAAATATTTTATATTAATCTTAATTTATTGTTATTTCGAAAATATTTACAAAATCATAAAATGCAAAAAATTAATACGTAATTTTAAATTTTTTAAACAAAATATGATATTTCTCTGTGTTACTTTATTGTTATTAAATACGTTTTAGAAGGACGATATTCGATATTGCAGTTTAATGTTCTAAACTTGTTTATATTTATTATTAGTTTCCTAATAAATATGGTTAAAAAACACTAAATTTAATATTATTTATTTTTGTTAATTGATATATTTCTATTATAAATCTTACTCCTAAAATATTTTGAAAAATATAAAATTTAAATTAAACTAATTTTACAATTTTAATGTTTTGTAATCTTAAAAATAATTCTATGTACAATATTAATTGAAAATGTAAAATAATTTTAAAATTTTAATTTTTTTTAATCCTAAAAAAATAATTTTATGTAAAATATTAATTGAAAATGTAAATTTATTTTTAATATTTAAGAAATAAAAAAATATGGCAATTATTCAAAATTCTCATTTTTTGTCTTAACTTATTGTTGTTTCTAGATAATCTTTACAATCTATTAAGATAAATGCGAGCAAGTATAAATAACTAAGACATTTTTTAAACAAAATATATTTTTACTCAATATTACTTTATTATTACTAAATATGTTTTAGAAAGACAACATACAAAAAATTGTAGAAATCCGCTGAATTTAAATTTATAATTATTTAAGTGTATATTATAAATATTTGTTAAAATTGTTAGAGAAATGGTAAGTTAAACTAATTTCTACAAGTTCATAATATTATTAATTAAGTGAAATTTAATTATTGATTTAAAATTTAGGTTTATTTTTATTATTTAAGATATTATTTTAAACTTGTATTGCTTTATATTTTACTATAATTTTATTATTGTTATTATTATTATTATTTGTTTCATTTTTTTCAAAACAAATTATACATATACAGGGTGACACACCAAACTTATGCACTAAAAGTTTATGGATAATGGAAGTAGGTATTGATTTAAAATTTTTAAAGCAGCTATAACTTACTTTGAATTACTTTTCCAATTTGTTTTGAACAAAATTACATTTCTGGTGACATGAACTTTGTTACCTTTAATAGAATACTCTGTATATTTTTGGATTACACATCCTATACCTAAATCATGTAGTTTTTGAGTTTCCAAGTTTTTCCAAACATTTTGATAGATTGGTGGACTAACCAAAATGTCTGTCAAGTTATCAATTTTCATTTATTTTTAATTTCTGGAACGTGGAGACAATATAGAGTTTACAATACTCTAGTATCTTGTTTATTTCTGAATTGTCTTCTTATACCCCAATTACTCTGAAAAAATGTAAAAGAAAATTTCCAAAAAGTTGAAATTCGTCAAAAATAAGAATATTTCTTACAATTCCAATTATAATATTCCTTTCCAAGCTTTCTGAATTCGGAAAATTGTAATAATTACTTAATTTTGAAATACTTGGATTTTCGTGACACCATTACCCATTAAACCAAAATATTTCATGTATATTTGGAACCGATACTGTGAATGTCGAGATCCAAAATCGACGAAGACACTGAATTATTTATCAACAGCGAGTTGTACACCTTCAGAATAAGTAGATCACAAACAACCTAAACAAACAAATACCCCTAAAACTACAGTTTGCGAACACGTACGTAATGAACACGGATCAGAGAAATCTGGTTTACCTATTCAATCTATTCTATTTCATCGCCCTGCAATCCAATACCGAGGTTGTAGACCCGTATATTCGAGAAAATCTAATTAACGGTGTAAACAAAGGTTTCAGTTTCAGGAAGATGATTTCGTATTGATAAAGTAAATTTTACCTTCGCTTTGTGTGTATGATTACAACATTAACTAAGTGAATAACTTACAGTACACTTTGTGGTTCCGTCGATACTTGCCTCAATTTGTGTGTGTGGGTGGGTGGAATAAAATTTCATTGCAGTCACATTGATTTTCCAGCCTGATTAGTGTTTGTCTTTCAAAAACTATCAAACAATTAGGGCTTATGTTCCTTTATCAAACCGCAGGGCCATAAATAACAAATTCAACATTAGTCGTTACAAATTAATATCTTTGATTACTCACGTTATCGATTGGCTTCTGACCCTTTCATTATAATAAAATTTATGAGTATATATTTTTGTGTCGAACACTAAATGAGAGTTTATTTTGTTCAGCCATATAAAAGTAATAAAACAAATATGAAGCTTTCTTTGTTGCACTTTGTGTTGTTGATATAACTTCAAGCATTTGACTTCTCCATTTTGGAAGTCGTATAAACGCTTTTCCGCCTGATTTATTCTAGTGGGGGCCGCCTTCGAACTCATTGTTATCGGGCTGCAAAAACTCTCATAAAATTTATTGTTGGAACCTACGTTTTGCCAGATATATTAAATGTTTCTCGCAATTCTGCAATACAATTTTTTATTGTTGCCCCGTGCATTATTTATCCGGAGAGTCATTAAAAGTTTCCACGTTGAAATATTGAAGTTGGACGTTCCTGGCCATTACTGTAATTGTATAAGTGGGGCCTCCATTACTACATTTTTAAATTAAAGTTTTACGTCAGAAAACTTTTAACATCCTTTCATAGAGGGTAAACAAATATATTAAAAAAAAAACAGATTACATGTCCCACGATGTTTGCCCTTGCCATAAATTATATTATAAAAATATATATGAAATAAACGGACATTTTTATTTCTTTTTATCCACAACGCACAAAAAGAACTGAATGGGAGAGTTTTAATTGAAACACATAATGCATCAAATCTTCTTTTCTGATTTTACTGATGACGTCCAAATTAAACAAGAGAATCGCGGGGAAAGTCGGGATTATGAGTTCATTCATATTCATTTTACACTTCAGATAAATGAAAACGCGTTTTTACTGGAATTGTTCGTTTTCCATTAAATGGAATTGTCGGAGATTAAGCGATATTCACTACCGACATGTTGTGACTGACATCTATTAGTCGTGTTCAATACAATATATATATATATATATATATATATATATATATATATATATATATATATGGCATAGAGTTGACCAGAAAAATAGTATACATTACTATTTAATGTTAATTGGGAAAAGTACAGCTCTAATTAATTTTTTTTTAATTTTATTTAAAATAATTATAACATATCTTGATATCTTGTTGCAATTCATTTCTGTTCAAAATAATTTCTACTTAAATTAACTCTTGGTGCGACACGATGGATGGTAAATTTAAGATCTTCCTGGTACTGCCTCAATATACAGTATTGGCAGAAACTCGAGGAACTTTTTTACATTCAAATATTTTTTATCCTGGTTATTATCTTCAAAAAAAAAATGTATATTGAAAATTAACTAACAATTACATAGTTAAACAATAAAAAGAAATAAATTTCTTAATTTTACTGATGATTATTTGTTTTGGGTTGGCAAAAAGTAAAGCAACTTATGCTAATTAAAGTTTGATTACTACAAATAATTTCTTTAGTTAGTATTTTCATTAAATCTACAGTAACATATTGTAAAATGTCCATTATTATGAATAACCGTGAATATATCTTACTGATTACTGTACTCCTTGCGTCTTATTTTGTTATTCATTATCTCCCATAACTTTTAAATGTAGTTTAGATAGGGAAATTTACATGGCCAGTTCATAACATTATTTTTTTCCCTTAAAAGCCACTGCTTTAAATATTTTGAAGTGTGCTTCGGGTCATTATCTTGTTGAAAATAATGTTTTGACATTTTTTACCTGAATACGGTACCAAGTTGTTCCTCAATAGTTTTTTATACATAAAACGATCCATGATACTCTCTATTCAAAGTAGAGGAGCCATTCCAAATCCCGAAATTCAGCCTCATACCATTACCGACCTGTCGCCGTGTTTAACAGTGAGTATGGTAAACTTTCAGTTAAACTTTTCATGAAGGTCGTCTTACATATAAAATTCCATCACTGCAAACCAGATTAAACTTGATCTCATCATTCCAGATCGCTCGTTTCCAATCATTTAAAGTCCAGTGTAAAAGGGACCTGGTAAATACAACTCTGGTTTTTTTGTGTGGCCTTCTCGCATGAAGACCTTGTAGTAATCTATCTCTTACGACACTTGAAGAAACATTAATTCCAAGTTGTCTCTCAAATAGACCTTGTATTTTGCTGGAACTGAGAAAATGATCTTTTTTGAAGTAGGATAAAATTATCCTGAAACTTGTTGGTTTTTCTTGGTCTTCTAGTTTTATTTTTTCTTTCCACATCAGCAAATCTTCAGATCCACTAGATTGAAAGAAGGATATAATTCGTGATTTTCTCTATCAACTTCTCAGCAAACATTTGCTAGGTGTTGTACGAAGCTAAAAGATAAATCGAAGGTAATGCCTAAATTTTCAAAAGATTCTACTTTCCTGATATTCACACTTCCAGTTGTGTAGTTCCCAGTAACAGAATGGATATTTCTGGAGAAGAACATAAAATAACATTTATTAACATTCAGTACTATTATAGTTTGTTGACTTTACATCAATTCGAAATACGCACAAGATTATTCCGAAGTAAATCTGTCACAGGAATCCTTGACACCATTGTAAATTTTGACATCATCAGCATAGGCGAGTGCAGGATACTTTAACTTAGATAGTAAGTCATTAATGAGAGTTTGAAAAGAGGAGCAGCGAGGTTGGATCCTTATGGTACTCCAGAATACCTATTATACTTTGAGGAAAAAAGCCTTGGAAAAAATATTTTTTGAGGTAGAATTCCAAGAGTGTAATGACTTGAGGTGAAAGACAGAATGAATTAAGTTTTTACAACAAGTTATGGTTAATTTTGTCAAAAGCCTTTGACAGCTCAGTGTAAATGCAATCAATATGTGACTATTATAACATAGTGGGAATACCAGATAATGGATTCACGTTCAATTCTATATGTGAGTCGCTATGTCTTAAATGCTTTTGATACAGATAGTTTGGAGTCAAAAAACATACCCTTGAGCATGAATAAAGTAAGGAAATTCAAACATTGCCGAATTTCTGGAACAACGCACACCGATGCACTTATTGACTTTGAGAGACAGTCTATTCATGTGCACCAAGTCACAATATTTTAAATGTTGTATTGCTGACAATTGTCGTGAGACTTAATTTAAATAAATATTTAAACAACATAAAAACCTAATGTGTTGTGTGTTGATGAATAATTTATACACAACTATTTTGTTGGATACTTTTTGTTCTTTATAATCATTATATATACATTATATATAATGTAACATAGTTTACAAATTTTAAAAAAATGTATCTATTGTAGATTATGATTTTCGAAAATTATAATTATTGATTGATTTCCGGAATGTCAGTTTCCGGAGTTGCTTTGAATAACTTGACATCTAATTGACCTATTTGGGTAAACAAGCATTCCAGACTAATCAATATTATATGACTTTCATTCATATAGTTTTGAGATTCATCCAGTAGTTTAGATGCCAGTGAGAAAAAGGCAGAAGAAATGAAAAAATCATCAAAAACCTGAATTTAGATCGACTAATATAAAATTCATAACTTCATAATCTGTTGTTCGATTTTCATCTTCTACTACTCTCAGGATAATAAATGAGTTTTAAGTATCGATTTTTGATCTAAAAAATCGTTTAACTTATTAAAATCGCTGGTTTCTGAACTGCTGGACCAATCTCAAAATTATATAAATGAAAATTGGAGCATATCCATTTAACTTTAATTTGAATGCTTGTTTAAACAAATCACTCAATTAGATCTTGAGTTATAATCAAAAATGTCGGAGCAACTCCAAAAATGGACAATAAAAAAATCAAAAATTTATTTAACGAACAATCTTTTAAAATTAAATTCTACTGCTCTTTAATTGATAACCACAATTCATCTAAATTTGATGTTTTTGGTATTCCAATTGAAACTTCCATAAGTTCCAATTGGATTTAGATTCGTACTTTATGCTCACCAATCCAGAATTTCAACATGATGTTTTAAATAATTATGAACAACTCTGGACGCATATCTCGGGTCAGTATCACGCACAAAATTCGATGTAATTAAAATTATCGTTGGCAAGTGGTTCCATTACATCTCTTAAGATATTACTAATAATTTTTTGTAATGGTACTATACCACTTCAAGGAACCCCAAGCCATAACTTTTCCTCCACCATATTTCAAAATGATTGTAGTATTTGTAGGGATCAATTTTTTCTTTAAAGGAAGACGAAGTCAAAATTCTGAAGGATAATTTATATATTTTTGAGTAAATTTTAGTCTTGTTCGAATATTATTTTTTAAAACTAATGATTTCTTTACTGGAATTTATGTCAATAAAAGGGCTTGGTTTTTTGAACATGAAAGTAAGTTATTTAATAAAATAATTTATAAATAAATATTAAGAGACAGAGAGAGAATAAATTCTAACTATTAAGAGTATTGTTCGACAGTGGTAAAAAATATAAATATATTTCAATGTGGTATTTTTGAGGTCAATCAAATCAGACTAATAAGTGAATGTAAAGTAACATTGCCATCATTTTTAAGATGTGTGACAAAAATTAAAAAAAACGCTTAGAATATTTCACAAAAGGATTTATTTCAAAATTTGTTCAGTAACATTTTACAATTATAATTATTGATTTAATGTGCTATTTCTTTGGCCACCAATGTATTTCAAATATTACTCCATTGCAGACATAACAAAATTTTAATTATGAAACTATACACAATTATTTTATGAAATTTCAGTTTCATAAAAATTGTATAATCAATTTTACATGCTCTAATGAACCAGATACCTGTTTTATATACAGTTAAAATATATATTTTATAAAATTGCTTTTACATTGATTAAAGGTCTAATTAAATTTTTGCCATTTAATATAATTATGCATTAAATTAGTTAGTTTAAAAACTAAAAGGGTATTTCATGAAAATTAATTTATCGAAAGGGTCAAAGTGAAATGTGTCCATTTAACTAACCGGGTTACTTCCATATTCACATTTTATACCACGCTGAAACTCACAAACTGTACGACAAAATAAAAAGTCACATATCAGACCAGCTCCTTTGCATAATCAAGTTTTCACCCCATTTGAATAATTTAGTGTCGGTAATGTTTGCACTTTCAGAGCCGGTTTATCGAATTGTGACTTATGTGCTTTATCAATTTGACATGGAAATCTTAATATGTTCAACATAAAAATCGTGGTAAATTAAATTTTCTGTTTCGATAACACGTTCCTTTCATTAGGCCAAGAAGTGACTGTATAATTCGCAACGATGCAGTTCCAAATTTAGAACAATGGGAGGCCCGTTTGCTCTCTGTAGACGAGAGTCCTATTTTAAATCAAAAGGTCCACTTGGAACAAACGCAAGACTGCACTTTGTCAAAGGAAAATCGATTCTTGAACAAATAACGTACAGACAACGAACTTATTTCCTTTGCATTCAAATTTACTGCTGACATCATCGTGGAATTTCTCTAATAAAATACCAACAAAATAAAATTATAAAAAAGGAACTGGGAAGAGCAATTTATCAGATTACATCCGACGTTCCCGCTTATCACAATATTGCTGCAGCCAATTACATAATACCAGAAACCGAAAAGAAACCAGAAAAC
Organism: Aethina tumida; assembly: GCF_024364675.1. NCBI lineage: Eukaryota > Metazoa > Arthropoda > Insecta > Coleoptera > Nitidulidae > Aethina > Aethina tumida. The sequence goes on along the minus strand of NC_065437.1, from coordinate 10,488,040 downwards.
AACAAAGTTATCACAATAGAGAGGCCGACTTATGATTATAACGGGAAATAAAGGTCGGAGGTTGCCGGGTATTAATTTGAATAATGGCTCAGAAAATAAATCCCGCTTTGATTAATTTGGTAATGGTTTCAGCTGTCTGTCGTAGCTAATTAGCCGAGATTTAATTAAATTGGTGCTATTAAGCGGCGAAAAAAAATTGAAAATTGTTCATAATTGGAAAAGTTTTTATATTGTTCTTTAAATGAATTTGTAATTGGGCCAGGGGAGCTCGATGATAAACTTTTCTGGCTTTGTTTCGAGGCTTGGAAATAAGACTTCCTTCCATTGTATTTTTCTTAATTGAGGCATGAATAAACGTTTTTCCATATTTTTACAGGAGGCCAAAGAAATACTATGCGATCCAGAGAAAAAGGCTAACTACGATAAGTGGAGGAACAGTGGAATAGCCATGAGCTACAAACAATGGGTAGGAATGAAGGAACATGTCCAACAGGTACGTTAGCATCAATTAAAATTGTAATTAATTTCGCAGGGCGTGGCAACGTGTTTAAAATTGGAAAAACTACGTAAAGTTAACAAGTTTGTATGTGGCCAAGGATGTTAACAGCGGTTAAAGTAAGTTTCATTCTAGTTTAATGGGCCCCATTTTAACGATCACGTTAGCACTTAAAGTGATCATTTTCCGGCTATTAGCAGTAAGCACGTTCCTTGCTCGAATTTTCAATGACGCGTTTCCATTAGCCATAAATGAAATTCGAAATTGTCTCTATGTGACACGAAACCAAAAACGGAAAATTCGAGTAATCGTGATTTTTTTTAATTTACTGCTGAATCTGCCTACTGCTCACTGTGTTTAATCGTTTTACTTCTATCTTATGAGTTGGAAGTGTCGAAAGCTTCAGGCATTAAAAATGAGGGAACCATATACTCATTAAAGAATATAATATAAATTCTTGTCATTTTTATACAATATATTTTAAGACACATTAAAAATAGGAGGATCTGTGTTTCCATTAAAGAGAATATGAATTTATATCTTTCGTTTTTATTTGGTACATTTGAAAACACATTAAAAATGAGAGAAGTTGTATTCTCATTAAAGAGAATATAAATTCTTGTCATTCATTTTTATACAATATATTTTAAAATGCATTATACATGAGATGATTTATGTTTTCATTATATATATAGTATATAAATTTTTGTCATTTTTATACAATATATTTTACAACACATTAAAAATGAGAGAATCTGTATTTTCATTAAAGAGATTACAAATTTATGTCATTCGTTTTTAAATGGTACATTTTAAAACTCATTAAAAGTGAGAGAAGTTGTGTTCTCATTAAAGAGAATATAAATGCTTATCATTCATTTTTATACAATTCAATTTAAGACATCTTAAAAAGGGAAATAAATTATATATATATATATATATATATATATATATATATATATATATATATATATATATATATATATATATATTTTAAAACGCATTAAAAATGGGAGAATCTATGTTCTCATTAAATAGTAAATAAATTCTTGTCATTTTTATACATATATATTTTAAGACACATTAAAAATAGGAGAATCTATATTTTCATTAAAGATAATATAAATATGTCTTTCGTTTTTAGGCGGTACATTTTAAAATATATTAAGTTTTTCATTAAGGGGAATATAAATTCTTGTCATTTTTATACAATATATTACTGCTGAATCTGTCTCACAGATTTTAATCGTTTTACTTTCAACTTATGAGTTAGAAGTGTCGAAAGCTTCAGGCACATGCAGTAATCACAATAAACAAAACAAAACCGTGGCATTGTATTAAAGGAACAAAATCATCAATTGTTTCCCAGTCTGGAGATAACATTACATAATAATAGCGCATACATTCTGTTTGCACAATACTCATTCTGGTAGAACTCACACACTCGGTACATAGCTTGCACGAGAGTTATCCAACCATGGGATCGATATAGTGCCTCGCCACGAGGGAAAATAATGTAGGTTAAAAGCACCTTTGAATATGGTTTTATTGATGTCACCGAGAGTATCTGCAAACTAACTCAAAACTGTGTTTACACGATGCTCAGTTGACACGTTCAGATAACGATTCGCTGGAAACGGGACCCATATAAACGTTGCTGTTTTGTCTCGAGGGTTGGCAAAGCACAAAGTTATTAAACTCTCGCCAATTAATAGTTATTACGCGGCGCCTCTTTTGAAGTCGATAATTTGAATTTCCTTTATTAGATGGATTTTCAAATATTTTGAATATTTTTTATTTTAACCTGTATAAACCGTCAGTATATTAAATTTTTTTTATTTTTTTGAATTATCTGTATTAAAGAGAATATAAATTTATGTGAGAGAAGTTGTGTTCTCATTAAAGAGAATACACATTTTTGTTATTAATTTTTATACAATATATTTTAAGACGCATTAAAAATGAGAGAATTTATTTTCTCGTTAAAGAGTCTTTTTGTCATTTTTATACAATATATTTTAAGACACATAAAAAATAGGAGAATCTGTATTTTCATTAAAGATAATATAAATTTGTCTTTTGTTTTTAGATGGTTCATTTTAGAACACATTAAAAGTGAGAATGTCTTTTCATTAAAGAGAATATAAATTCTTGTCATTCATTCTTATACAATTCTATTTAAGAGATATTAAAAAAAGATGTATATGTATTTTTATTAAAGAGAATATAAATTCTTGTTATTCATTTTTATACAATATATTTTAAAACACATTAAAAATGAGAGAATTTATGTTCTCATTAAAGAGTATATAAATTCTTGTCATTTTTATACAATATATTTTAAGAGACATTAAAAAGAGGAGAATCTGTATTTTCATTAAAAAATATAAATTTATGTCTTGTTTTAAAGATAATATAAATGCCTTATCATTTATTCTTATACAATTCAAATTAAGACGCATTAAAAAAAGAAGTATTTGTGATCTCATTAAAGAGAATATAAATTTTTGTTAGTCATTTTTAAACAATATATTTTAAAACGTATTAAAAATAAAAGAATCTATGTTCTCATTAAAAAGTATATAAATTCTTGTAATTTTTATACAATATATTTTAAGACACATTAAAAATAGGAGAATTTTCATTAAAGAGAATAAAAATTTATGTCTTTCATTTTTATACGGTACATTTTAAAATACATTAAAAGTGAGGGAGGTTGTGTTTTTTAAAGAGAATATAAATGATTATCATTCATTCTTATACAATTCAATTTAATATATATTAAAAAAGTATGTATTCTCATTAAAGAGAATATAGATTCTAGAAAAGATATTTGATTTCAAAAATCTTGCACCTCGATAAATTTAATTTAAAATTAACATTTTTTGTTATTATATTATACCCATTATTAGACTTCACATCTGTAAAGAACCCCTAAAGGGTTTATCAAAATAGAGAATTATTAAGTTGTAGCAGAATAGCTTCTTCATCAACAAACATTATTATTAAAATTGATAATAATGCAATATAAATAAACAATTTAATTTTGTATGTCGTATTTCCACCCCTGCATTTATTCGCCTGTGTGTGTTTCTTATTAGATTATCAATAAATTCTTGAGGGATATTCTTCTCATGCGAGGATTTAAATGGTGTCAAATTAGTCTGCATAAGCAATTCCATATATGCCCAATTGGATTCGTACCCGAGGAAAATGATGGTCACTCCATTCTATTAATTTCAAGTTCTCCCAGAGCACTGGGGTTTGATGTGGGAGAGCATTGTCGTCGATAAATACGAAATGCAACATAAGATCTATGGAAATTTGTCCAGGCATTGTGAACATGTTCCAAAGCAGTTCTTCTTCCATACTTTATTCCATCACAAAGTATGACACACTCACGGTGCACTGTAGCTCCATTTCTATTCTTTTTTTATCCGAAAACCTTTGACCATTGAGTCAAATTGAACCTTGATATTCTTCTCTTCTTCCAACAGTTAAAAACCTATTTCTCATAAACATTTGCATTATGTATTTATTTCGGTTGGCATTTGCATCCTTGGACGTCCGTTTTGAGCTCTAAGAATGGTTCTCGTGACTGTATTGTGACAAATGTTTAAACTAAGAGCAATTTGCTTATGTGCCAAACCTTCCCAATAAAGAAAATTATATTTTTATAAGAATTTCATTAGTTAATGGCATTTTTATTACTTTGGAACTTTATTAAATACTTGTTTTTGATTAAAATTGTGATCAGAATGAAATTCTTGGCATTTATTGCTGCCTCTTAATATGTTTGATACAAAACAGTTAAAGTTATACTGCCAGAATTAAATTTAAAAAAGTTAATTCATGATTTACAGGGTGGTGCAATACTTTTGAAACTGAGTTTAGTTTTCTTAGAAGTTCAGAATTTCTGTTGTTGATGAAATTTTGTTTAATTTATATAAAAAATTACTTTATTCGTTTATTAAAAGTATTAAAGGATAAGCCGTTCCTTTATTTATACATAGAAGAATTGTTCCATTCCTTTGATCATGTGTTCATATTAAAATTGCTTTGAATTATTTCGTCCATGTGCAACATGCAAACACCCGACTCCATCAATAATCCATCAGTAATCTACCCACTCGAATCGTTTTCATTATGCATCGGTTTCGACTTGGAGGACGACTTGATGAACGTTTCCACTTGATTAATTACTCTCCGCTTTATTAAGTTCCCTTCGAATCCACTTAAATTTATTAATCTCGTCGAATTCTATTTTAGTCTATGCACTGGACAACACCGAAAACCAAGGACCGCATGTTGGAGTCTGGCGGCAACTCCGGCCCGTCCAGCTTGGGCGCCAGCGGCGTCTCAGCCGCCCACCGCCGGGCGTCCGAGGGCGGCGCCAACCTGCACTGGGGCGGACGCGGAGCCGGCTCGGCCTGGGGATCGGACGCACCCAGCGAGGTTGTCAATAAGTTCAGAAATTACGAAATCTAAACAGATCGCTATCATCTCGATGTTGAGTGTTTGTATTTATGTGGTTCCCCCGTTTTTAGTTCGTTTTTTAGTCGGTGCTTGGAATAACCGATCGGTTTTGTCGGACAATGATTGTAATTCAGTACAGTGTGTCGCAGGCTATATTATTTATTATCATTTTTTAATTCACAAGGCCTAGAATCTCACAGTGATCGCACGGCCAAATGCAAAATTTTTATTGGATATTCCAAGCACACACACCTGTTTCTTTTTGGTATGTGAGACGTTCCTTCCGAATTTTATTGTAATGACCACCTATGGTATTGCAAATTGCAATGACATATCAAAATTTCAATTTTTGGAACTAACGACTTAGTGTCCTCACTAATTTACGTAAATTATAACAAAAGACAATCTATCTTTCTTATTATTTTAACAAATGAATATATTTTCATATATCTAACATTCTATTTATACATTTAAAAATGTGATATTAGTTCATTAATGGTTTATTGGCTACATTAATCAGCTGAAGTGTATTTCAGGAAGTGCATGTTTCACTTTTGTGTGGTTGTGAATTGATTTTCAGAACCTTTTGAATAATTAATTGGTACCAGAATTGATTGATTGTCGAGACGTGCAACTCCACAACTATACTTTCACAGCTGACGTGTAAGTTTAAGCAATTGTCTTAATAAATTTGTATTTACAATTCAAAAATTTGCATTTTACAGGGTATTACAATTTTTAAGTATTGTGTTGGAATTTATGTTTGTTCACGAGAAGTCTGAGCAGTTATCATTCCTAGGTTTGCATTCTGTAAATATATTATTATATGCTATTGCAACTTAGCAAAATAATTAACTTTTAGACCTTAAATCCATCTGAACACTGATGGATTTTAGATCTCTTCATCCCTGGATAATATATGTATCTAACTGTATGTTCAGATATTGAAATGACCAAACCTTCATAGCACGGTTACCCTTTCTTGCCTGATATGTTGTATGCTGCCCCTGTAGCTGAAGATTTTAACAATGTTGAATCGGATGAATGTTAAAATTCTTAAAATTTTCGGTTTGGGTGCAAATTTTGTAGACTCCTTGTTTTCGCATTAACTGTCCTACCAGGGTAAATGCACAAGTCCACTACCCTATACACACATATTTTGATATATGTTATATAAATGTATTATACAATAATTTTACCTACTGTTATAACTACATGAATATACATATTTATAAATGTTTGAAGATAATAAATCTATATGTTATACAGATAGTTTTTATTTTTAATAGAATCCTTTATAGTTTAGATTTAATTCAGCGTTTAGATTAGTAAAAAAAAGTAGCATAGATTTTATTTAACTAATTGCTCTTTTTCACTATTCATTTTCCTTCATTTAAAAGCAATAAAATGAACATGTTACTTTGGCTGACAACTTAATTTAATGATTATTCCACTTCACGTAACTTCAAAAAGATTGAATAATCGGATTTAATATTTTCCGCCGCTTAAAATTGTTCTTTGACTTCCTTTATGACCCAAATATACAATACGATTTCCCCAGGTTTATGAAATCCGGGTTTCTCTACTTAGACTGTAATACAATGACTGTGGAAGATATTAAGTAGTCTCTTGTAAAACTTGTTCTCTCTTTGTTTTCACTTCTAACAACCTAAATGTTAAATTTCCTTAATTCTTATGTAAACCATTTAAGGTAGGTTACTTAAAAATTAAATTTTAAATGGTTAAAATACTGTTCTGCACGCAACCCTTGAAACTCTTGAATAAACACTTATATTCCTTGTAAACTATAATTCATATCCCACTCAGTTGAAATTGGATTTTGAGCTATTTTACAATGTAAATAATTTAAGCATGTTCTGTTTGCTCCATTGCTGCATGTATAAACCTTTTTCACTTGAATGTAATGACACTGAAATACTTCGACTCTTTCGCTTATTTTCTTATTCTATTATACAGTACGAAAAAAGTTTGATCTATCTGAATCCTGAAAGAGACATAATTTACAATAGAGACAGTAAGTCTCCCACTATGGGACAGACTTCTATTGTCTCTGTCATGCATGATGTCTTTCTTTAAATTCAGACGGGTCGAACGCTTTTCCTACTGCATACCACACCACCATTTATTATATTTTATATTGTTTTGTATTAATTTAAATTATTTCAATTTCATGATAATTGTAAAAAAGTATTAATAATTTGTGTTTACTTTTGTCAGCTCTATAAACCATTGTTTGTAAATAGTTCCTATGATTAACCATCACTAGTTTTACCATTGGAACATAATCTACTTGATGAGAATTCCTGGCATGTGTGTGAATCCACTGCCTTCATTCTCATGTCGATCTCCATTTTCCTAAATTATTAAATACTCAATGTTAAAAGGCGTATGAACAATTCTAGATTTTGCTTCCGAAATCTCCCAAGTTAAAGGAGAAAAACGTGGAAAAAGGTGGATCTGGCCCATCGAGTTTGACAACCGGTGGATTGCCGGCATCTTACAGACGAGCCTCGGAAGGTGGAGCTAACCTACAGATGAAAACTCGTGCCAAGGAGCCGTCTATTCTCTCAGACATTGAGGCGAAAATCAATAAGATTCTATAAACAAATCTATCTGGTGTTACATTTATTGTATCTGTATACGAGTCCGAGACAATTATGTAGTTTTTTAAGCGCATCTCCAGCTTGGCTGTGGCTTAGAAAAGTATTGTTGGTCTTGGATTTTTATAAATCCAGTAAATACAATCCTCAATCAATCAAATCAAAATATTATGACTCTACAAATGTTTCTTTTGGTTATTGTGTATCTCTGTTTGTGTGTGAGGGACAGTAATCCAAGAAAAAAATTTATTAAAGTTGGGACCATGTATTTAAAACATCATTGGTGGTTATTTAGTTGGATGAGGATCTTCTGAAATTATTTTAATATTATTCAAATTGTATTATCAAATGTAGTATCTATTTAACCTCATGAAATATCAAACAATAGTGTATGGTGTAATTAATATAGACTGTCCACAATAAATTAATATCATTTTAAACGTCTTTTACTAAAATCATCAGACATGAACTTCTAGTTATATAGACATCAATAATGAAACAACAATATTACATAAATCTATTTATAAATTACATTTACATGGGTATCTTTAGATATTATATACTATAGCGTTTGTACAACATTGCCTAAAACAAAATATAAAATTCATTCACTCAACGTCAACTCAATACGGGTGGGTCGATGTATTTACATTCGTATAGTAATAGGAACAGTCTTGGTTATTAACTTAAAATCACTGCAGTTAGGCAGTCAAATCTGGTGGTGGTCTTTCCAACGTGCACGGTCTCAAAAATTCCTGACCTCTCTCATGTATCCATTTATTAGACACTAAAACGAAACAAATTAATAAAATATTTTCCATAATAATTAATGAATTAATATTATTACCCCATTTTGAACCAGCCAAAACTGGACAAGCAGCATGTCTAGTCAATCTGTCACCGTCTCCGCTTGGGAACAAGTTGTACCAGAAAGCAGCAGTACCTTTTTTGGGCCAAAGAGCTGCTCCAATTTGAGGGAACACAGTGGCGCCACCTTGTGCTACATCACTCATCTAAAATTTCATTGTTTAATTAAATTATTTTTTTATAATATTAATACTGTAGAATTTTTTAATTTTGAAATAAAAACAAATAATAGATGTAAAATGATCAGCTAGAAAAAGTTCTAACAATAACAAAAATTTAATTGAAATTAAAAAAAAAAACTGTCAAATTTAAATTGTCAATTTTAGTCAAGTCAAATCTTATTTGCAGACAGTACAGAAACTGCTCAACAATGTTGTACGAAATATGGGATACCATTAAGGTAACCCTTGGTGTTTACATTACTCTGAAGGTGATTCGAAATATAAAGGACTTGTTGTTCAAAATTATTGGACGTGTAATAGAAACATGGAGACATTAAAGATGAAATTTGAAGACTCACGTAAAATAGTACAGTAGCGATGCGGTTTCCTGTGCCCAAACTCTTAAAAGCATTTTTTTCGTCCTTCTGAAATGTAATTTCAAGATAAATAATGTATTAAATGTGTAAAATAAAATATTAAAACACTATGGACTAGTTTTAATTTTTAAACTATTAAATATGTCAAGTGACAGGTAAGTACAAATTGCATTATATATAAATATTAATACCCTAGCGAAATCAAAGTGTGGTTCATAATGTCCGCCAATTCCATAATTAACCACTTGCAACTCTTCAGCAGTCTCCATGGTCAGACCTGTCATGTCCTCCACCCTTTGAGCAATATCAGCAATGTATTTGTGTTCATGTTCCTTCAGCCAGGCGGACTTGCTGATCCTGTACTGTGCGATTTCCAATTCTCCAGTCTGGGAGTTTTGGACTGTCGCCCTTCTGAACTATAAACAACAAATTAAACTTGATCAAAACTAGACTGAATAACTTACTCTAGGATGTGCCAATCTTTTGACTGTTTCGATCTCGTTGTCGGACATAACGTCATGGAATATGTACAAATTGGGTCCCAGGAAAGCCTCCTCAACTTTGAAAGGAGCAATCCTCAGGAAAGGCTTGTTGTGGTGCACATATCTGCATTTCAATTTGGCCACGGTCTCCGGCGGTAGGGAAACCTCTCCTCTGCACAGTTGTTCGTAGTGCTCCCTACTGTAGGTGTCGGGAACGATTGGCACTTCCACTGCCGGCACCGCTTCCGATTCGTCGTCCCCTTTACGTTTGTATTCCGACGATTTCTGCAGCTCCTCCTCGTAGTAAACCTTATTGCCCAGAGCTCTCGAATGGCTGGGCAAGATCTCGAGCAGTTTGTTTGTGAGATCCAGAGCCAAGTGGATGTTACCCTGTTTGTAGGTGGAGAACGCCAGGTACTCTAATATATCGCTCTTGTCCACTGTGACGTTAGCTTCCCGTTTCAGTCTGGCGTCCGCTTCTCGCATCCACAATTGGGTGTGATAATAATCCCCATTGTTGTAGGACTGGCGACCCAGTTCGAAGCAATCGGCCGCGCTTAATTCAGCACTATATTTCACTCCGTTCAATTCACCCCTAGCCAACGATGACGTGTCAAGCCGGTAGGTATCCTGGAGCCTTGTTAAAGCTACTGCGGCTCCGTTTAGGTCCTCATCAGTAGGGAATTTCATTGTTTCTTTGTATAAAGTTATGTTATTTAGGAAGTCTGGAATAAGCAAAGTTAAACAGGAGTTAGATCAAATGTGAAACTTTAATATTAGAGTAATTAGTTTGTTAAGATTTACGACTTGGATATTAATTGGGCACATTGATGTTTATGTCCTTTGGGCGGTAATTTAAGACTAGTTATTGATTGAAGTTATTGGAAGCCAACCAAGACGTAATAATGTCACTGTACAATCAGTTTAAGAAACTTCTAAATTGATCACAGAGTGCAGGTAAAGTGCAGCTCCAATTTGTGGGAATTATATTATTATTATATTGTAAAATTTTTTAATTTTGAAATGAAAACAAATTAATAGATGTAAAGTGATCAGCTAAAAAAAGTTCTAATTTCGTAATTTTATTATAAAGAACGAATAGAGTTTGATTCATCTGAATCCCCCACTACTACAGACTTCTACTGTCTCTGTCATGCATGATGTCTTTCTCTTAATTCAGACGGGTCAAACGCTTTTTCTACCTTATATCACATTACCATTTATTATATTTTCTATTGTTTTGTAATAATTTAAATTATTTCAATTTCATGATAAAATGTATGATAATTGTATAAGTATTAATAATTTGTGTTTACTTTTGTCAGATCTATAAACCATTGTTTGTAAATAGCTCCTACAATTAACCATTACTAGTTTTACCATTGGTACATAATATAATTGATTAGAATTCCTGGTGTGTGTGAATTCATTGCCTTCATTGTCATATCAATCTCCATCTTCCTAAATTATTTAATACTCAATGTATGAACAATTCTAGATTTTGCTTCCGAAATCTCCCAAGTTAAAGGAAATAAACGTGGAAAAATGTGGATCTGGCCCATCGAGTTTAACAACCGGTGGATTGCCGGCATCTTACAGACGAGCCTCGGAAGGTGGAGCTAACCTGCAGATGAAAACTCGCGCCAAGGAGCCGTCTATTCTCTCAGACATTGAGGCGAAAACCAACAAGATTCTATAAACAAATCTATCTGGCGTTACATTTATTGTATCTGTATACGAGTCCGAGACAATTCTGTAGTTTTTCTGTAGCATCTCCAGCTTGGTTGTGGCTTAGAAAGGTATTATGTTGGTCTTGGATGTTTATGAATCCAGTAAATACAATCCTCAATCAATCAAATCAAAATATTTTAGATTCTTCAAATGTTTCTTTTGGTTATTGTGTATCTCTTTTTGTGTGTGTTATTTAGTTGGATGAGGATTTGCTGATATTATTTTAATATTATTCAAATTGTATTATGAAATGTAGTATCTATTTAACCTCACGAAATATCAAACAGTAGTGTATGGTGTAATTAATATTGACTGTCCACAATAAATTAATATCATTTTAAATGCCTTTTACTAAAATCTTATGTCTTTTGGGAGGTAATTTAAGAATAGTTATTGATTGAAGCCAACCAAGACGTAATAGTGTCACTATACAATAGATTTAAGAAACTTCTAAATTGATCACAGAGTGCTGGTAAAGTTATTGATGAAATTTATGACAAAACTATAAACTAAAGTTGCTTTTTGTGCGAAAATTTAGCGTAGTGGAAATGAGAGAAACTTTTAAGAGGTAATATTGAATATCACCATAAAATCGATCTAAGAAACTTGTGAATTTACGACTGTTAAACTAGAACAAACTAAGTACTAATAGAATTATTGATAAAAATCTGGCACATCTGCAACTGAACAGTTCTAATTCCTACATTCCCGCATTGTTTGAGAGAAAAACGAAGGAAAACACAGCAATGCAGACTAGCTATTAAAACAACTCTAGGAAAACAGACCGGAATAACAAAGTGTGTTCTACACAAATAGCGGTTCCGCTGTGTTCTTTTCTTATTTTGGACATTACGACGTTGTAAGTTTCGGATAACTTCCATCTTAGCGTCCTAGTAATTACAATTAAGTTGTAATTAGCAAAAATTTATGAAATAAGCGAGCCATTAAATACGAATAAACACATATTACAAAATTTAGTACGAAATCACTCATTAAATAGTAATTATCGATATATTTAACTTCTAAATAATAACCCAACAAGGATTCTCTTAGGTAACAGTGACACCATAAGTGACATTTTGTGTGGATTGCAGTATTTACAGGACGGCTGTTGCACAATAGGTAACGTGCTTGAATTACAGTTTCGGAGAGAAATATCAAGGTGATGTTAGGTGTGCGGCATCTTCTTCAACATTACCTTTGCTAATGTCGGTCGTCATTAAAGATTCTACTTGCTGCCAATCCGTTGTTAACCTTTTCACCAGTGTGTAGGCATTGATCGGGTTGGAGATGTACAGTTGCACATCTTCCTCGGCTCTATTGTGCTGCTCTTGGTATAATTTTACATATCTGAAAAAGGGAACGAATAAAATTATAAGGAACAGTTTGTTCATAAAATGAAATCGACTTATTTCCGGCCGGCAAATTAAATTTTTAGTTGAAGCCTTACGACAACAAATCATTTATGTAACGAAATAACTATATTCTGCGTTATATAATATAGATAATATGTTTTTTATTATAAGTATTAAAAAACATTTGTTTATTTTATGACAATTTACACTTCGAAGCCATTGTATTAGAAAACATCTCATAAAAATGTATCAATTAATAATCTTATTAAACATGTTTCTATGTTCCTTTTCGAAATTTAATAAAAATGCCTTTTTAGAGTTTTATTACCTTTTTAATAATGTTGTAAAAGTTATTATTAACATGATTTTTGCAAGTTTTATTGGAAGACACCTCATAAAATATACATAAATAATAATTAATAGAAATACCATCATTAAAAATATATTTTCAAACATATATTCATTTGAACCCAGTAAATAAGCTGATGCTTCATTTTGTTGAACCAATTATAATCATAATTATGTGTTATGAAATAAGCAAAATTTTGTTTTACCATTCCAGCAACTTTTCCGTATAAACCTCGTTTCGTAACAGAAAATGCGAACGTCCAACAATAAAATACGACGCATAAAACAAAATAAAATTCCGGATTTTACTGAAGAATCTTATACCGTACATAAAACGTTTACGATATATTTATATGGATATTATGCAACGCGAATCGATTCGGGCATTTATTTTAAAATACAAAGGATCATACGTTAAATGGAGGATGGCAATAAATACCTAGGAGTATTTATTCTTGTTGTTTAACATAAATCGCGAGGAACATTTTGCGAAACGTGCAGCGTGTTCATTGTTCAAGTGGAATACTCGTGATTTTTGTTTCGTGCGTGTCTTGTTTAATCCGAGGAAAGACGTTGTCACCGCTGAAGTACATCAGTTGTGTTTTTAGACCAACTTTCCATTTAATTATATAAAGCGATAAGGGATTCTGTTAGGACAATTGGTTTTTCTAATTAACTGGGTTAAACTAATATTGACGCATCCATAAATTATTATTAATAATTAAAATTATTAATTTAAACTGATAAATTTTGAAATAACACATGCGGTTTCCTATTTGTTTAGATTGTTCACGGTTTTATTTGCCATGAGTAGTCGTTTATTTATAAAATATCCGGTTTTAAATCTTCATTTGTAATTATTTCGTTTATCAATATTTATTGTGTGGAATTGTTTATTAGGTAATCACATTTAGTATCATTTTGCAGCATCCGGGATATAAGGCGTGATAATGCTAAAATGTAACAATGAATGAATGTAATACAAAGTTGAGTTATTTACCTTTTCAGTAAGTCGACTTTTTGTTCCTCCGCCTGGATGTAGTTCTGCAACGTGTTAATAAGGAGACCTTCGGTGTGCAACAAATCCTCCAAGTCAGCCAATGCGGTGAACACTTCACCAGAAGCGTATTTTGATAATAACACCAACGTTATTACATGCCATGCATACATGCTGGATGGTTGCTTTGTCCTCTATCTGAAAAATACGTTGTACTTTGTTAGCAGTGTGTAATTGGCCCATTAGATGCATTAATTGGTGGAAGACATTGAGCATTTAGATTATCTGGATAATAATCTAGGAATTATAGAACAATGGTTCTTAATAGCCTAATTTTACAATAGATTTCGAAGGTAATGCACAAGATAAATTTTAATAAATTGGCTTTTGTTTCCAGAAGTCTGTGAAGTAACAACGATGGCTCAATTTTGTGTTTAAATGAACGATTGCAATTGCCTTTTAAATGTTTTCATATATTTAAAAATGTTGTGCCAATCAATGATGTTAATGACGATTAAACTAATGGGAATCATTTACGGTCGGCGTAGCAAACCTATGTGCATTAACGGAAACGAATTGTTCATCGACTGTTGAAATGCTCAAATACAATAGTTTCGATTAAAGTGGATAAAAACTTATTATGTAGTCGAGTGGACAGACTATGAAGGTTAATTTTTGAAAAACCAGACAAAATGGACGTTTTTTATAGAGGGTGATTCACCTAACTAACATATTCATCAGAAGTTTATATAGAATGAATAAAGGAATTTTAATTTTTTATAGCAATTATAATTTGACTGCTTTTCTAATTCATTTTGAATAGAATTTCATTTTTGGTTTCGTTGGAAGTGACATCAACTTATTAAAAATGATTAAAATGGCCTGCGACAGATTGGTGGTCCATCTAAAATGCCTGAAAGCCACAAATTTTAATGCTGGGAAGTTCATTTTTTGCACACACGTTAACCAAGAACCATCCAATAAGAAACCATAATTAGTAGTCTCAAATTCTGTACAAGGTGATCGTTATTTACGTTTTACTTTGTGCATCATAAAATATCAATATCAATGTTATTTTCAGTGGAACACCATGTATATTTAAGCATAATTAAATTGAAAATTAAAAAATCTTACGATTGGTTTATGATTCCTTTACATAAAATGAATATTAACAGAGATTTTAGCAAAAATGCAAATATAATAATAAAAATGAGAATTATTTTTGCCAAAAATATGTTAATATTCATATTATATATAGGCAATACTTACACCAATCGCTGAGTTTCTTAATATTCAATATAATTTTACTAAAACTTAACTGGTGTTTCTTTGAAAATATCAAATATTTGAAGATTCAAGATGCTCAAAATTAAACGTAAATAACGAACACACTGTATAATATTTGGGAGTACCAATAATAGTTCCTTATAGGATGGTCTTTGATTAACGCGTACGTCAAAATTGACCTTTCCAGCATTAAAATTGGTGACTGTACAGACATTTTAGTTGGACCACCAATCTGTAAAAATTTTTGAAATACAAAAAAAATTAATAACTCAAATACTATTAGGTTTAGATATATTATATGGTATACTCATTTTATTTGTAATTAAATGTAGAATTTAAAAATCAAAAAATATACATAACATTTTATTGAAAATAACAGTTATTGACGTTTTAAGATGTACAAAATTAAACGTAAATTATAAGATTTGGGAGTACTAATTATGGTTCCTTATAGGATGATCCTTGATTAAGGTGTACGTCAAAAATAAACTGTCCAGCATCAAAATGGGTGGCTTTACAGACATTTTAGTTGGATCATTAATTTGTTAAAATTAATCGTAAATAACAAACACTCTGTATAATATTTGGGGGTATCAATAATGGTTCCATATAGGATGGTCTTTGATTAACGTGTACGTCAAAGATGACCTTTCCATCATTAAAATTCGTGGCTTTTCAGACATTTTTGTTGGTTCATTAATCAGTTAAAATTTAAAAAATAATAATAACTCGAAAACTATTGGGTTTAGATATATGATATGGTATAGGCATTTTATTTGTAATTACATGTAAAATTAAAAAATCTAAAAATATACATAACGTTTTATTGAAAATAACAATGTTACTGACGTTAAAATTAAACGTAAATAACGAACACACTGTAAAAGATTTGGGAGTACTAATTATGGTTCCTTGATTAAAGTGTACATCAAAAATAAACTTTCCAGCGTCTTAATTGGTGGCTTCCCCGACATTTTAGTTGAATCATTAATTTCTCAAAATTAAATGTAAAAAACAAACACTCTGTATAAGATTTGGGAGTACCAATAATGGTTCCTTCTTTGATTAACGTGTACGTCAAAAATGATCTTTGCAGCATCAAAATTGGTGACATTATAGACATTTCACTTGGACTACCAATGTCCAAAATTTTTGAAAAAAGAAAAAATTTAATAACTCAAAAACAATTGGGTTTAGGTATAGGGGATGGTATAACCATTTTATTTGCCATTACATGTAGAATTCTATATACGAGGTGTAACACTGAAAATAATAAAGTTAATGCCTCAGATTTGTTGAAAATAAATGAAAAAAGTAGTTTAAGTCAAGCTACAATAATTTCAATTCAGTCTTTCTTTATTACTTCACAACCTTCTAGTAAATCGCCTTGTATACGTAGCGTACAATCCGCAGTGTATGTTCATAGATCCATCTGTTCAATATGTCACGATTGATGATATCATTGAAAATACTTGAGATTCAAGCTTTCGCCGTTCCGATACAATCGACGAATTTTTCTGTGACCTTAAGCTTTTGTATTTACTAAGCGGCAATTATATAATTACAATCCTTAAAGGTTACATGTGAGACGCTTTGTTTATGATTCCGAAAGGGAAACTGCATGCATCCTCTCTGCCTACATTTAACGCTTACAATGTGTGAACTCACTCGAGGTCGTTTTATGCAGATAAAGTTGTGTATGTGTGGTCGATTAAATAATTTCGAACGTACGTGACCGATGTTATGTCGGCAATGTCTTCTCCAAAAATTGTGCTTACGACGTTTGTGTAATAGAAACCGGTGCACCGTTTGTAAACAGACTCGGGTGCATTCTGGAAATAATTTGTAAGCGTTTTAACATGTGTGCAGGCCTACATTTTGATCGAATCGTTTTGTCTACTACAAATTTTCTAATTACTTTAATACGTGTCAGTTTCAGGACTGTTTAAGGCGTACAATAAACGTCTCACAAAATATCTACGATCTCAAGTGAACTTCTTGTGTTAAAATGTTTGTTCTTTCGCCTTGGATAAATGTTTGCTGTTGTATAACTTAATCTTCACATTTATTACAGCTGAGCAGTTTGCTCAAGAGCTTATTGATCCAAGTCTTTTCCGTGACAAAGTTTCCGGACGGGTAGCATCATTTTTAGATAAATATAAGGCATAAAATATTACGAAAACAATAATTAAAAAAAACAATAAGCATGGATTTCAGGAAATACATTTATGGGAATTGTATTTGTTTTCGAAATAACACAATAGTTATAGTAAATAACCGTAGAGAAACCTACTTTAGCTTAAGAAATGTGTTGTGATTTTGAAAAATTGCTAAAATATTCACGATTCTGACTTAATAATCCTTATGCAAGTGTATCATTATTATGGGACGTTTGCTTCATATTAGTAACAAAGTTATATTTAAAAATGGTTAAATTTTAACGACGATATTACACCGGAGCCGTAAACATTTTGCATTGCAAATTCCTCTCACAGAATTCACTTGTGACATTGTTACAGTATGTTTATGGAGGATTTTAATTGCAACACTGTCAAAATTGAAATACTTTCGATTTTATGTGCATTAGCAATTCTGTTTACCGTTTTATTGATCAGTAAAAGTTAAATATTTTACATGTTGCGTTAACGTTGATAATAAGTTTTTCAGAAGATTGTAAGAAGAACAGTAACGTGAGGAGTTTTGAACTGACTGCCTGTTAGTTAGTCCGTTACTCTAATTGTTAAAATTATTTGTTATTAATTGTGATGTATTGTAATTTAATTATAAATTATACTTTCTGTTATTATTTCCGTTGTTTTGTAGTTAATTTAGAATACAGGTCAATAGTCACCGTATTTGCAAAAGAGAAAATTCTGAGAAAATAATAATATTTATCTGTGTTAAAATAACTTCTTACTTTCAAAACACCTTACAGAAAGTATATTGCAATAAATTTAAGAAATGCGTAACAAATTCACCAATTCAATATTGAATAACAATATATAAGTAAAAACATATATGAAAAACTAATTCTTGGTTAACGTGGATGCCAAAAATGAACTTTCCATGATCAATAATCAGACTGTAATTGAATTACATGTATAATTTAAATATCCAAAAATATACAGAATGCTTTATTGAAAATGACTAAGTTATTGAAGTACTAATTTAAATGTAAATAATGAACACCCTATACAAAATTTAGGAGTACTAATTATGGTTCTTTATAGGATGATCCTTGATTAGTTGGACCACCAGTCTGTCAAAATTTTCGAAAAAAAAATCTCAATATCTTTTGATTTAGATATATTACATGGTATACTCACTTTATTTGTAATTAAATGTAAAATTTAAAAATCCAAAAATATACATAATGTTTTATTGAAAATATCAAAGTTATTGACGTTTTAAGGTGTACAAAATTAAACGTAAATAACGAACACACTGTATAAGATTTGGGAGTACTAATTATGGTTCCTTATAGAATGATCCTTGATTAACGTGTGCGTCAAAAATAAACTTTTCCGCATCTAAATTGGTTACTTTCTAGATATTTTAGTTAGATCAATAATTTCTCAAAATTAAATGTAAATAACAAAAACTCTGTATAAGATTTGGGTGTACCAATAAAGGTTCCTTATAGGATGATCTTTGATTAACGTATATCAAAAATGAACTTTTCACCAACAAAATTGGTTATTTACTGACATTTTAGTTATACCATCAATCTTTTAAAATATTTAGAAATAAATTAATAATTCACAAACTATTGATTTTGGGGGTAGAACATGGTATAGATATTTTTTTGGTGGTGGCCAGATAAATTAACAGAATATTTAATATTAAACATTTTATAAAATATTTCATAAATTTAATTCAAATTTTGTCCAGTCAGTATAAAAAATATATTTTAATATTCTGTATTTTGCTTTTTGACATCTTATAAATGTCGGAGATATTATTTTAAACGTATATATTAATTTGATTTGGTTGGACAAAGAAATACTATTAATAGTTAGCATTTATTCTTTGAGCAATTATTATTATTTTATGAAATTAATTCACTTTTAATGGGATGAAAGAAACATTGCTCTCTAGAGAAGAGGAAAATAATTAATATGAAGGTGTAAATATTGCAGATATCTCTAGAGACCTATGATGCTTCTGAAAAATGCTTTATAACGCTTGTTAACAAATATACAACACACAAAATTGAAATTACTATAAGAAAATATCCTAACAAAAAACAATTGCTTTTATTGACAAACAAATAGAAAAAATGAGTAAACGAGATCCTTTCTTGTTCTCTAGATAAATAAAAAATTAGAACAAATTTTCATAAAAATGTATTAATTATCCTGCCACAATTTTGGTGGAGTACTTTGAGGTGATAAATCCATGTTCAATAGGACAACATCAGGCAATTAAATATATATTTATCGTCCCCCAATAAAAGTTTGGATCCCAGGTTTGGGGTTCCTTTTCTTGGCATGGTAGAAGACTATTTCAAAAAATGAATAGTAAAATGGACAGTTTCGTATATAAAGATATAATGAAACCATTTACCAACGATAATTTACCAATTACATGGATTTTAAGCATGATAATGGGACGAAGCATGCATCCAAAGTTGTTCAAACGTGATTAAAAGATAGAAATGTTGAGATTTAACACACCAAAAAGCATTAAATTTTGATGTGTAATTTTTTTGAATAAAATATAAAATATTTTTATAACATTTAATTAGTAATTAAGATAGTAATGTGTGCTATTTCTCTAATCAACAGTGAATGTGAGATTCCAGAATTTAAAAAATGCGTAAGAAATCTCCCAATTCAAAATTGAATAATAATAAATGAACAAAAAATATATAAAATGCTAATTAGAATTAGACGAAATTTATTATGACAATTTTTTATGCTTAAATTTATAGAAAATTATACTTCCAACAAAGTATTAAAGATAATGGCAATGGATACAAATTTTGATAACCCTATAAATTATTAAATAAATCTCTATCTTCAAGATAAACAATTGATTTCAAATTGTAGATAAAATTTTGCAATGAATATTTAACGAGTTACTTGAATGTTTTTATTATTAAAAGGCAAATAGTATGTTTTAATATTAAATTTCATTAATGTAATATTTCAACTTGCTTATATCTATACATAGTTGTTAAGTAATTTCTATAAATTGTCACCAATTAAATAATTTTATTATAAGTAAATGCAAAATTCATTAAAAACTTCTATTGTATGTTCAATAATAGATTTAATTGTGCAGACCAATGAATAAAATCAGTCACATAATTAAATAATTGCTTTTATATTTTAATTTAAAAATAATATATTGAACGCACAATAATAAAATTATTATGTCGCTCTTTAATCTAACAGCAACTCACCAACTGATGAGTTAAATCAGTCCTATTAAAAATTAAGCAACAGCATACATGCAATAATTATTATTAAGCTGACCGTATTTATTTAGATTAATGCCAGTTAAAATTAAAGTATGCTTGTATATAATAAAACAATGTACTATCAACACATGAGGAAACAAATGTATTACAGAGTTCACGCTATCTCCGCAATAACTAAGACATATTGATAAGCCCTCAAATATTCTAAATAATTTATACGAACGGTCTAAATTTAGAACTGGGATCATGTCATTCATAAAAACGGTATGAGAAAACCAATCACCACACACACATGAAATTTCAATTAAATATTAAACGATCTCAGAAAATTTCCACGTCCGAAAAAATTCACCCGGCAGTTTTCGAACGGGCGAAAACGGCGAAGGATCGTCATTAACCGCGCACCCCCTCGGTTACCAACCCTAATCGGATACCCAAAATCCACTTACCACACTGACAAAATAATTTAGCGCCTCCCAAAATGGTATGTTTCGGCCCACCAAGTCACTGTTCTCCGACCGGCAACCGACACGACTGACATAAACTGAGCCCGGACCAATTAAAAACACACATGTTATTTATTTCCACCAGCCCGTATTCCAGAATGCAATGGGTAATGTCTGTGTTTAAAACACGGCTTCCGCGACGTTGCCGTTGTTTATTGTGTTGTTTTCCCCGAAGATTTGAATTACTGAAATTGTTTAACTTTAATGGTGTGTTTATGTGTTTGAATGGTATTTATCTGTGGTGGTTTGTCCATTAATTATGCAGTAAGTGATTTTTATTAGAAAATGGCAAACAATACAAAAAGAAACGTGAATTAAGGGATTTATATAAATGTGGAATTAACTCCAGTACTTGTACATACAGGTAATTGCTGTTCATTTTATAAAAATCTTATAATAAACACCTGAATCAAATTTGATTTAATATGCACTTATCAATAAGTCTTTGCAGCGTTTTTAATTTCATAGAGGCAACACCGCAGAAATTCATAAGTATACAGCATCTGATGTAAACATTGGGACATAAGCGACATCTAGTCTTTGGAAGCTGAAGTGGAACTCACTTAAAAATATTTCCTGTAGGCAATTGTGGAAAGATAAAGACATTGTTCCTTAGTTTGACTACAGTTTCAAGAACCACACATAGATGTGCTATAATCAAAAATTTATCATTTAAAATATTTGAAAAATATGTCATAAATTAGAAAAATTATTATATCTTATTTTTTAAAATTATAAAAAAGATTTAATATTTAATTTAAGTTAAATCATATCATACATCTCTTTCATGCGCACAACATAAATTTTCCAGCCAAGATTATTTACAGAGTTAAACTCTGATAAATATCCTCATCTCTTAGCATTAAATTTATACAACCCATTTCTCGTCGCCTGAAAATAATCTTAACAACAAAAGCGTGTTAAAAGTGCAAATTTTTGACAAAAGAATAATCTTATCTTATGGGTTCCACTTTCATTTAATTTTATATTAGGGTTGAGCGTACATTTAATTTGCAACTGGAATCTGCAGCAGATTTTATTATGGTTCCTTATTTACGTCTGATGGCGACAGAAAAATTGCTATCCGCATGAAGCCGCGTTAATAAAACTTTAGTATTATTATGCAGTTCCCATTAGAGCTTTTAATAGTAATTCCCCACTGTTTATATGCATCAGGAGGCAAATTACTACGATAATCCCGTTTTAAGTCGTATTGTTGGGTTAATTACCACAGACTTGATAAAAAACAAAGAAGACTTTTAATGACAAGCCGGAAAGTGTCCTTTGAATGTTTTTGTCAAGGAAGGAAATTAATATTTTTGCTGGTATATCAACAATAATTATATTTGTGAACTTTAATAAAGTTGACTTTCACATACAACCGGTGATAAAATATTGTTGGTTTGAAAGATAGTTGAAGGCTTTAAGTAGTATCAGATTACGTTAATTAATCTGAAACGGCTCACACAAAGGTTACCAGACACCGACATTTCGGCCCCTTTGTGTGGAATTAATCGCAAAATAGCAGGTTGTTTTCAAATTGATAAATTCAATTTTAATTAAATCAGGGACGTTGAATTAAAGTTAAATGAAAATCATTTAAATTCAGCGAACGAAACGACTGGAATACCTCCCCCAAATGATACGCATTGATTAATACTAAAACATTTTTATACCCAAGAATCCCTGATTGAACAAAAAATAAACCTTGACCGATGACCTGTGATCTGAATAAAATATGCCGAATGTAAACCCTCTTATAAACTTTTGATGGCTCGCTTTACTTAAATCGGATCACGTGACCGGTATTAAACAAAGTTACTTGAGTTAGGAGTTAAACTAACAGGCGTTAGTTCCAAATTTAATTCGAACCTATCCATAGTGCAGTTATTATATTTGATTATTCTCGACGTTTTGTGCAACTTCTACACTTTAATATTCTGCAATTAGTGTAATTAGTTTTTAATAGTTCGAAACGTGAAATTCTCATTTGAATATCACGATCACAGTCATACTGGGATTGGATCGTAGCAGATGCCAACTTGAATATGTGATGCACCAACATTGCAATCAAAGTCAGCTAGCTTTTGTTCATTAGCCAGTCATGATACAATTAACCCATCAAGGTCACCATTGTTCCATTCGGTACGAACACTGACACTTTTATGCGAATTTTTCGTGATTGATAAACGTCGGGGCTAAATGAATTTTTTCCTCAAACCGTCATTGAGGCACGGGATGCATTCTAAGCATGTTCGGGCAATCGTTTTTGCGGTGACATAGGAAGTGAGTAACGATATCAAAGACGGACTGTTAAAACAAAACGTATGGGATCATTGTTATTCCGAATGTTCCTTCGCCGACGACTGGAACAATAGACTGGGCACTGTTGGGAGACATTCGGACAGTTGTGTTTGATTTAATTTTTTGTTAACTCGTGCGTGAAACCGTTACTTTTGGTATGGGTAAATAAAACACCCCGAGGTGAGTTGATACGATTGTTTTTGTCAATTGCGACCATATCTGGAAGTGGTGCTGTATAATGAAATTACGTTTGCGGTTTCTTTATGCCGTAAAATATCATTAAGGTGAAATGAAGAATACAACCGTTTGCATTAGCAAAAATTACTAATATAAGTGTTTAATAAAAACTTTGTGTGACAATTTAATGCCTCTAAACGAAGTAATTAATATGAAACTTTAATAACTGCATTAATTATAAATAATGAAACCAGGATAGGGAAAGTCTGGCTGGAGAATAAAAGGCGAATAAATCCTATGCAAAACTTTATTATTCTCGAACATTTTGGAGAAGTCGCAGCATTAAATTTTAATGTGTCGCCAAGTAATAATTGTCTGGCGTGCGTTAAATAGTGGGCAATTAGGTGCGTGGGATCGATTTATATATTTGTGTAGGATCGAGTTAATACTCATTATTTATTGTAATAATGTGGTCAATAAATACATTTATGTGCAGTAGCGGTCATTGTTATAACATTTTTTTAAATTGTAAAATGTTTAAAATATTATGGTCATAATTCCAAAAAACGTCAGCCTATAAATCCGAACCAATATAGATATAGAAACAATAGTCACGAAAGCCTTAACTTTTACATGAATGTGAACTACTGATGTTATTTTGTACTCCATAAAATGTTACATATATTATTCTGAATTGAGTAACCTTAAATTTAACAATAATAGTTTGTATAATATCCTTTTTGTGTTAAAATTTCAGCAGATCTCACAATCAATTTTTCAATGTATGACTTGCTTTATATTCTTTCAAGCTTCTTGTTATGAACAGTTTGTTCATATTTCTATAATTTTTATATCGAATTTGATTATAACTATTCTTTCAACGTATGTTTATACTTTTAATACATTTTAATAAGTTGCTCTAATCATGGTTACTGCTGTATATATATTTTTTCAAAATTAAAATATAAATAACGAAATTTAGAAGTATTAATAATTGCTTCTCCATCTAATAGATGGCATTTGGTTAACGTGTATGCCAAAAATAAACTTTTCTTACTACCTCGGTCGAAAGTACGTATTTTGCTCCCCGGTTCCACGACAGAAAATAGTATTTTTCTGTCGTGGAACCGGGGAGCAAAATACGTACTTTCGACCGAGGTAGTAAGAAAAATAGTATACACTACACGGGAAAAAAGTTTGAAATTCCTGCCTTGCGCGCCATATTGCCCGAGGCGTAGCCGAGGTAGTAAGAAAAATAGTATACACTACACGGGAAGAAAGTTTGAGAGCCCTGCCCTGCGCGCCATCTTGCCCTCGGCTGCGCCTCGGGCAGGAATCTCAAACTTTCTTCCCTTGTAGTGTAAAATACTATTTGAGCATTTAAATTGGTGTTTTTTAGACATTTTAGGTAGAATATGACAAAATTTTTGAAAAAAAAAAACATTGCATTTAGTTAAATGTAAATGATGAACAATAAGTTTTGCACTGTTTATTATTTAATAATATTTTAAATACCAGGATCTTATTAAGGATATTTTTTAATTTTACTTTTTATGGCATCACATTTTAATGTAAAATTTACTATTATCAAGGTTCACAAAAGTTTAAACAATGAAGATTGAATTGAATTATTATTTAATTGACATACCTCATGAATTAAATGGAAATTAATTAAGTACTGTGATGTGAAAAATAATGACCCTTGTCGGTATACAGAAAAAATACAAATTAAAATATTGCAAATTTCTATAATTTTTATGTTGAATTTGATTACAATTATTCTTTCAACGCATGTTTATACTTTTAATACATTTTAATAAGTTTTTCCAATTAGGGGTACCACTGTACACATATTTTTTCAAAAATGTAAATAACGAATACTCTATACTCTAAAATTTGAAAGTACTAATAATTGTTCCTCCATCCAATAGATGGTCCTTGATTAACGTGTATGCCAAAAACTTTCGAGTATTGAAATTGGTGTTTTTTAGACATTTTAGGTGGACCATCAAACTGTCAAAATTTTTAAAAATTAAAACTATTGAATTTAGTTAAATGTAAATGGTAAACATTAACATTTGCACTGTTTATTATATGAATAATATATTAATTACCAGAATCTTATTAAGGATATTTTTTAATTTTACTTTTTATGGCATGACATTTTAATGTAAATTTACTATTATGAAGGTTCACAAAAGTTTGAAACAATGAAGATTGAATTGAATTATTAATTAATTGACAAATCTCATGAATTAAATGATTAAATGGAAATTAATTAAGTAATACACATATTAATTTAATTTTTAAATACAGTGATGTGAAAAATAATGACCCTTGTCGGTATACAGAAAAAATGCAAATTAGAATATTGCAAATTCCTTTAAGAAAAAAAAAAAAGAAAAATAATTGATTTCTAAAGAAACATATGATATAAAATAGAGACAATTTCAGAATGTACAGTATTGGCAGAAAGTAGAGCAACATTTTTAAAATTTAAATAATTTTTGTCCTGGTTATTATGTCCAAATAAATATATATTGAAAATTAACTTCTCTTTATAAATTTAATAATTACATAGTTAAACAATAAAAAAATAAAGTGTTTATTTTTACTGATTATTTTAATCCATTATTATGAATAACTTCCAAACACCTTTTTTTCATGGAAAGCAACACATTGTCAACCCTGAATAAATATTACTATAATCTTTGTGTCTTATTTTGTTGTTCACTATCTCCCATAAGTTTTATGGGTTTTATAGTTATATTTAACTACTTTTTTAATTTAATTTGAAGAAAATTTCTACGAAAGATCCCGTATATTTTGGATTTATTTTTCAAACTCATCGACTGTTGATGGTCTAGCTAAAATTAAACGTAAATTAAACGAATACCCAGTATAAAATTTGGGTGTATTAATAATTATTCTTTATTAGATGGTCCTTGGTTAACGTGTATGCAAAAAATTAACTTTCCAGCATTAAAATTGGTGTTTTTCAGACATTGTAGATCATTTTAATAAAATAATAAACTTGATGTCAGTGTTGATGTTGAAACATGAAATTAAATTTTTTCAGTTTTCCGTAAACTTTTAATTAATAATTAAGTGAATTATTTTGTTTATTGTTAATTACAACAATCATCTTAATAATGTACTGCGTAAATTATCTGAAATGTATTATTATATGTTCTCTAGCTAGCCCTCGTAATTTGTGGTTTAATATATTGTAGTCAAACAGGAAAATTTGTGGAACATTTCTCATTTAATACTACAATAAACAATCTTTCAATTAAAAATTAATCTATTTAATTTTGCCCGTCTATGGTGATTGAAAAATCTTAATATTATAATAACAGCGAATGTTTACTCATTGTTAGTAAAATCATATTCTTTATATGTGGCAGTTTTTCAGTGAAATTTAATTACGAAAACATTTTTGCCACAGCGTCGCCCACTGATAAATTATCTGATAAAAAGTATATGCTCAAACATTTTTGTAATTTTAAGTGGTTTCCATTTAACTCAACAAATTTCACGCAGTTTTTTAATAACCTTAATTTACAAATAGGAGCCGGCCATAGGTAATCATCACAATTAAAAATGAAATAAGTCACTGTAAATTTTTATATACTCCACAAGATGATGAAGTTAATCGCATCTCTACTTGAATATAAACACAAAAACGTCCTAAAAAC
The DNA here is from genome assembly GCF_024364675.1 of Aethina tumida. Taxonomy (NCBI): domain Eukaryota; kingdom Metazoa; phylum Arthropoda; class Insecta; order Coleoptera; family Nitidulidae; genus Aethina; species Aethina tumida. The sequence goes on along the minus strand of NC_065437.1, from coordinate 10,460,732 downwards.
TTAGAAGTCAGTTTCTCCGAGACGTTCATTCCTTAATTCGAAAAAGCTCTCGCTGGCTTTTAAATTGAATTTTCTCATTACATTTTTAACCGCACATTTCATCCATTTGAGGCGTCACAATTTATTTCAACGTTGTGTCGGATTAGGAGGTACAATCGGATAGTAATTTTTAAAAATTGTTTGGTTCAATAATAAATAACAGAACAAACAACACATTAAATGTTTCTGCGACACTTATAGACTACAGGGAAAATTGAAATCGTTTATCGTTAAGTGAAATGCGGCGCACCAATCAGATTATCGTTCGTAATCCATAAAATTCAAAGACCGTCACGATATTGCAAATTCTTTTGTTGAGGGCGATTTACGAGACGGAAAAGAAAGGGTAAATAACTACATCCACGAGCGTCATCCTCGCAAACATGAATTATTGATGTACTTATTAGATTAGTAAAATATGTATAAACTAATTTAAATTTAAGTCTTCTTATGGTCCGCCTTGACGTTGAAGATTGTAGGAAGCATTCACATCATGTCCAAGTAATCAGTTTTTGATGTAGGAAGTGACTGACATTATCATGTGCGGATTATTGAATCCATTGTAGGGTCTTCATTCGTATTCATCGACTGCTTCCTTGCGATTGTAAACCGACGCCGATACTGATAACAATAAATAATTCCTTTGAGTTGTAGATCTGCTGCGGTCTTCAGTTTTGTTTTGGTGTTTGTGTTTCACTTTTGTTTTGTGTGAGTAATTTTGTTGATTGATTTTAAATATAATAAGAATGCTTACCTTTCAATTTCTTAACTTTTGGTGGAGACATCTCCACAAAAGTTTAAATTTAAATTGATATTATACTGGTCATTATTTTTGTGTATAATAAAATGTTTGAATTGTTGTATTTTTTACATTAAAATTTTACTTTATTTATAACAGTTGTCGTGTGCCACAAATTATCATTGATTAAGTGCTTATATAAGTGTCAACACTTGAAATATGTATATAAATAAAGCATATTTATGATTATAAGTTAAATATTGATTTATCTAAATCTTGATTTGATTTTCTGGTATATAAGTATTCTAAAACAAATAAGAAATCAGTGGTGAGATTGTGTTTGTTGGAATTGTTACTGGATTAATGTAATTTGGAAAGGTAAATAAATATTTCCTAGTTTAAAAACAAATATAAAGGTAGTTTATTTAAATGTACTTATAAATTCCTCACATGTGTTGACAATGTAAATAAAATAATCGTCCTTAAAATAATTGCTTTTATTTGCTTAAAATATATAATTTTAAATAACCTTTATAGTTTAACTGTAAGAGAATTGATAATTTTAGTTAGTACAAAAATTTATCCTTTGAACTTAAAAGTTACCACGAGTCTATAATGAGTTTTGTTTTATCTGATTAAAAGTGAAGTACTAATCATTAAAATAAATATAAATTTTTTACTTTACATCAAATATTTAAATGAATTTATTAAAACGGTCTTTTTTAATAGTTGAATGCAAATGATGGAAATTAACTTATAATGAACAAAAAAAGATATTGATTTGAATATAGATCACTCTGTATATTTTTGTTTTTTCATAGAAATTTTGTTCTAAATATTTAAATTAAAAAGTAGTTCAAGTCAAGTTATAATTGCTATAAAAGTTTCAAATCAATATCTTGTTCCGTTCTTCATAAATTCATAATGAATAAGATAGATGACCCTGTATTTGTTTTTTAAACTGTATTCAATATTTATTTTAACACATTAATGTAAATTTAGAATAAAAGTACTGAAAATTTTATTTCCTGTGTTGATCTAAATCTGTTAAATTGGCCATTTTAAAAAATCAACAGTAATTAGAATAAACCTAATTGTACATATCTGTTAAATGTTAAATCGACCATTCATTAATCATTGTTTCGACAATTAAAATTGTAAACTATCTTTTGAAGTGAGTGATTTAACAAAATAAATACAGTAAAAAAATGACATGAATATTAATCATTTCGCAATATACTGCTAAAAATATCTTGAGAAATAACGCGAAACAAGAATTTAATTAAGTACACCGTATCTTGTTAACAAGACAGTTTACTTTCCATTACGAAATCCTTTGAGTGTAACATTTTTTTACACTCACTCAGACGTCATTATAAAAAATGTGAATATAATAAATGAACAGCACTACATGTAAGTAAAATAATATTTTCAGAATTTTTTACTTAATTATTTACCTTTAATAACATCCCAATAATTTAAATTACCATATATGCAAACGCAACAATGTGCATTTGTGAATGTAATGAAATTCGCATTCATTTCACCAATAATGCGGTTTATATTGAAGGTATTTAACAAATACTCAATATCAATAGAGCACATAAATAACCATACGGTGCACGTTTACATTTCGGACACAATCAGAACTAATTTTCATCGTTAATACGATTCGACCACATCATCAATTTATTAAACACAACCCTCGGTTACTATTATCAAACCAACTAAAATGGTACAAACTGAACAAATGTACGAAACGACTTTCGACTACAAACTGCAGCGACGGTCTTTTAAATCCCACTTTCACACTTGACGTATCGTTTCTAAGAATCTGGGGCATTTGAAAAATTTTAAACGGACTTTAAACAACTGTTTGGAGTTTCCGTTTCTGTTCGTTCCAAGTTACTTTTCTTTCGTTTCGTTCTTGCATTTCTATTTGCTTTTATTTATTTAAGTGGTTTTTATGGTTTTTATTGTTTTCAACTATCCTAAAATCTGAGTGAAATTTTCGTCTAATTTTGTGTGAAGTGAAAACTTGTTTAGCCGCGTTGGGCACTTTTTAGATGGGGGAAAATCTTATGGGTTCGCGTCACCGACATGCTCGTTCTTCTTTTGTTAATAAATTCAGACAAAAGAAAAAAGTTGTTTATTTGACTGGTAACATCGGTTGCTGGACCAACAAACTATGTGTCTGCCGGCGTTTCGAGAGGTACCCGAAAACTAGACCTTAAGAATAAAATCCCGGAACTAGAGGGTGAGTTACAACTGTACATTTGAGAGCATTTTGAAATCAAGTAAAATTTGAAATGAGTTTGACTCTAATATCTATTACTGTTTTGAAAGTGGAGGGTTCATAGAGGAGATTGCCTTCTGGAAGGAATCTCTATACAGAAATATTCGAAATTTCTGATCACCTTTATTTCTGTATGTACTTTCAAGGAAAAAATCAACTCCAAATTCTCTTACAATCTGTTACCAACGCGTTCAATTATGTCGAAAAGTAATATATATATATATACCAAATATCGTTCGAAGGTAAATTTCCCAAATAATCGTTCAAGATCAGTATTGAAAAATAAGTGACCGGTTGTACATATTTTGGTTCCATTTACAATCAAAGGAGGGATGTTTATTAAGCAAAAGTAAAACATACTTGTTTTTTATACCGTCAACAAAAATGTGTAAACTGAATTTTAGCCTTTCCTAACAAATAATAATAGATTTAATGTATTTTTAGAAGTGAAAACTTTTTTAGCCGCGTTGGCCATTTTTTGGTAGGGAAATATTATGCCTTCGCGTCATTGACATACTCATGACTGGCGCACGCGCAATGTGCTGGGCGCCTTAAACACTTTTTGGATGGGTGAAATCTCGTGCGTTCGCGTCACCGCCATGCTTATACTAGAATGTCTGTAGCTATACAGTTGACGTATAGTGCTGTGTATATCTTATAAGTGAAATTGAATGGATTTAGTGAAAAATTTATTTAAATATGTCCAATGATCGAAGACTCAGTACTACAAAACATAAAACGACAATCGATGCCGCTTTTACGCGATACTTAGATAAATTTGAATCAAATAATTGAAAGTACAAAAAGTCTAAGTATTGTTGAAGCTAATGATGACAATGAGGCAAACAATTAAAGTAATATTAAAAATCAAGTACATTTAAATTTAAGTAAATACAAATACTGTCCATAAATAATATGATTGTATATTAATTGTTATTTCAATTGAATTGTATTTATATTTTATCATGATCTTGTACAGCCCGTAATATATTTAAATAATAAAAAACCATAAACATGCATAAAATTGTTGCTCGGAGTGTCAATAGATGTGAAAACCAGATTGATGTTGATAAATTTAATTCAAACATTATGAAATTTCAAATTTTAATACTAAAAGTTCTAAGTTTTCATTTCTATCGGCAGTCTCTATAACTGCCAACTTTTTTTATTAATAATTTTATAATATTAATGTAATGTATTTATTAATAATATTGTTAGTAAATATTTTATTAAAATTATAAAGCAGGTCAAGTCAAATATCAGATTTGCTTGTTGTTCACCATGAATATATTACTTGAATTTTTACATGTGCCAACAACTTATACAAACATTTGTGCCCGTCAAACACCCGGTATATTTGGCCGAATTAAGTGAAAGCTGAGGTAATAGCATCGTTCATGGCATGACCAATTTCATAACTTGTAATACTGATGAAAACTTCTTAACATAAATTAAAGTGTATTGTTTCACCATCCGTTTAACATCTCACCTTTCGGAACGTAAGTCGGCATTACCTAAATTTTTAATTCATTAAAATAACCAAAGTAAGAATTTTTGGAATTGCGACAAGTCCACTTGATTATTCCAGACGAAGACGGTAAATTAGTGTGACGAGCCTAAACAAGAGAAAGTCGTCCGTTACACCAGAACATCAGCGGCGTGTTATATCACGAATTTTTTAAATTACCCAACGTACCACGCAGATGTCACCTTATCACAAAATTAAGCGTGTCCACAATTATGAAAATGCCACCGCAATTTGACATCAATTGATTCCAGGATGTCGCGTGGGTGGAAGCAACTGGGGCTGTTCGCCGCCGTTTTGGTGGTCTGCATCTCGAGGACCGAGGCCGATTATCATATCGGGGTGGGAAGAGCCGACTGTACAGGACCTTCGGCCGAAATCACATTTGTAAGTTACTTTCGAACCTATCCGCAGGATGAAATAGTTTCCGTTTCAATTTAGATGGGATACGCAAAAACGGGACAGAAAGGATGCGGCATACATCTGAGGCAATTCGCGAGAGCTTTCATACTAGACGATGGAGAGACTAGGGCCGCTTTCGTCACCGTCGACACGTGCATGGGTGCCCACGGCCTCAGAAGATCGGTACTAACTAATTTAATTGATAAAAGTACAATTTTTAAACTCTTATTTCCCACGAAGGTTCTGGACAAGCTCAGGGAGAAGTACGGCGAAATGTACACGGAGAACAACCTGATTTTGAGTGGTACCCACACTCACGGAACTCCGGGTGGTTTTCTGATGGATCTGATGTTCGACCTGCCCAATTTGGGCTTCTCTCACGAAACATTCAATGCGCTGGTGGAGGGAATTGTAAGAGTAAGTACTTCATTGATTTATTAGTAAATTTCGTTAAAAAATATTCAGTGAGAGTCACTAAAAAGCACGATCTTTGTTCACAAATCTCCGCTTTACGAATTGAAATTCAAGTTAAGCCGATCACTTTTAATTATATATGGGGAAAACTCGTTTCAAGTCAAGAACGATTCAATAGCATTTTCTCTTAGGTCTCTACTTTTTAAATTCGCCAAAAATAAAGTAAATAACTTACTATTAGACTTTATTACTTTATCTTCACATCTGTAAAAAATCCCTAAAGCGTTTTAATATTTATCTAGTAGAGAGTAGTTGAGTTAAAAAGAAATAATATTTGAATGCAGTCATCATCAACAATATAATTTAGTACCTGATATTTCCACCCCTGCTTTGTAAAATCATTTATTATTTTGCCTGTGCAAATCTCTTATTTGATTATTAATAAGTTCTTGAGTGATTCCATTATTCAACTGCAGCTTTTAGTAGGTTTGGAATACTCATGGGGATATTTAAACGGCGCCACAGTGGTAGCCTCTCCATTCTTTCAATTGCATCTTATATAAGGACTTCCCCAGCTGTCAAATTAAAAGATCTATGTAACTACTTCACTGGCAACTGCGTGTAGTTGGTGTACACCACTTTCTCTCCAGACTCCAATTTAGCGGCCACCACTCATCAATCTTAAACAAATATAGACAATTGAAGCAAAAGCCAAAAGTCTTCAAGATAGTTATTCACTTATTTCTTATAACCATTTAGACTACACACCTGCCTTGGCTGGCCCTTGTCACCCTTGGGCGACCTATACGAAGTCCAGTTTCCCTGTGTGGTAAACCTTTCTCCTGAAAAAAGATTATTTGTGAATAAATTTCATTAGTTAATGGATATCCTGGCATTTTTATAATTTTTGAATATCTTTGAACTTTTGAAACTGATTGAGTATATTGGAATATGTGTTTTTTTAACCAACCCTATTTAATTATGATTGAAAAAATGTTCACTCAATGCGCAGCGAGATGATTTAATAACCTTAATATTCCTGCTCAAATAAAAAGTTAGGCTTTTATGTAAACCATATTAATTAAATGTTAACCAATGAAATAACTTAATCACTTTTTAGTTAAGAAAAAACTCGGGATGTAATTACATTTCTTTTTCGTTGGTTTCTTTGGTTTGCTAATATAAAAAAGTTATCTGTTTGGAATCCCCGAATGTGGCCCAAATTACGGCAGCCTCGTTTTTTCTGAACCAGACCGTAATCTACATAATATTTGTATTTGCCTTTTAATGTTGTAGGCGGTCGTCAATGCTCACGAGAATATGGTCCAGGGTAGGATATTCGTCACATCCGGTGAAGTATTGGAAGCCAACATCAATCGCAGTCCCGCCTCGTACTTGTACAATCCCGAAGAGGAACGTGCCAAGTGAGTTTGAACTAGTCGTATTCTATGAAAAATGTACGAATTGAGGGAGTTCGATTTTCAAAGGTGGCTCTCATGGTGTAATGTTCCTTTGTGTTGGAACACGTAATAGTCTCTATGTAAATATACAAATTGAGTGAAAGGTAAATAGTCTATGAGGCTTTGATGTCTTTTATGCTCTTCCATTTTATGTCTAATATTTTTCAAATACAAAATATGTCAGCAAGGATATTAGTGTTAGAGAGTTTTGTTCAGAACTTTTATGATACATAATTAGGAGTTTTTTTAACCTTTTCGCAAAAGCTGTAATTAGTGCCTTGCAATGTTGACAGCTTTTGCAGCGAAGTTCCATACTAAACGTTTTATTCATGTTGTACAAAATAATTTACGTTTATTTTTATCATGTTTTTTAAATTAATTGTCTTATAAGTCTTCATAAAATAGCACATAAATAAATTACTTCCTCAAGATTCAAGACAAAATTTGATTAGAAAATACGTTTTTGAGTTTTCATGCAATGTTTCCTTGTGATTAATCCCTCCTACAGTTTTTAATCAACAACTTATAATTTGGAGCACGTTCTATAAATTTACTCTATCAGACTCGACACTTTTCCTTTAAAGTTTACTCATGATTTTTCATTTCATTTTTATAGTTCACGAATCCGCAGGCCACGGTAAACTTCCATTTGAGCCATTTCTAAAAATATCGGAGTCCTTTATGTCCTGTTTCATGAATGTTGTAAAGTAATTGGGTCAAAAAACGGATGGCATTTAGATTAGCACTACAAATTTGTAGTGTCAAATACAGTTGTTCGTATACAAATAGAATTGGAAGGAATAATGAACGTCTAGAAATTTTATTGTCGAGATTTTACAACACTGGAAACGCCATAATATCGTTCCCGTTCGAGAAATTGAAACGTATATCTTTTTTTGTCTTTAAATCAATTCTTATCACGTCTAAACCTTCATGGATGATTGAAAATCAATCTAAACACTTTTTCAAACAATTTAAAACATTTGAAAAATAAAAATTAGTTCAGGATATGTAGTTCAATATATCAAACTATAAAATTAATGGTTAAATATATTGGATTTAATTCAAGGAGTGAGCTTAGTTTAAACACGAAATAAATCCTTCGGAAACACACAAAAGCTCTCCATTTAATTTGACATTGGGTTAAAATGTAATCTAGTGTGTTTTTACACTCTTCGTGTCCATTAACAATCTAAATTGATTTGGTGGGAAAACATTTGTGGTAAAATAAACTAAAAACTAATATACACTTTTTAGGTTTACACCAAACTTCATTATTCAGTTCCATTTGGACAATTACAAAAAATAATCGTCGATTTCTCGGTTATTTTATATTCCTGCTGAAATTGCCTTGTCTCCGGTTAATAAACATTTCCAGATCCTTAATTAAGTCAAGCGTATCAGGAATTCAACCTAGCACTACAAATTTGTAGTGTCAAACACAGTTGTTCTCGCACAAATAAAATGGTAACGAATACTGAACGTCGGGGAGTTTTATTGTAGATTTTATTTTCGAGACATTACAATACTGTGTACACGACAGAAAATCGTTTCCGTTCGAAAAATTGAAACGTATTTCTTCTTGTCGTGGAATTCGATTCTTGTCTGCAGTTTTCGGCGTAAATCTTCGTGGGTAATTGGAAATAAACCAAGGTGGTTTAGAATAAATCTTGATACCTTATCAGATGTGTTTTTGTTATAACAAAAAGGCAACATAATATTTACTACTTTTGAAAATTTAATTTTAGAACATGATGTGTTCCAATTTATTATTGTAATTGGACTGTCAGACTAGAAAATTTATGGTTAAATTAATTTGAGTGATTTGTATTAAATGTTCGATGTATCTATTATTTAATTTGTGAACTCAATTACAGTTGTTTTTCATTCATTTAACAAGTTTAGTTTATAAATGAAATAAATCCTTCGACAGTCTCTGCACTTAATTTGTCGTGTGGTAAATGAGTTTATTCTAATGTTTTTACACTTAATACACACTTTTCGAATCCATTAACAATGTGCATTAACTTAATGGACGACTGTTGTAAATAAAGAAATAAAACCAGAAACAAATTTTGTCAATATACAATACATACATACAGGGTGATTCACTTAACATATTCATTAGAGAGAACGACAAAAGTTTATTTTCTATGGAACATCCTGTATAATTTGACATTTTTAAATTCTACATGTAAATATAAATAAAATGACTATACTATGTCCTATACAAAAAATCAATAGTTTTTCTGAAAATTTTGATAGATTGATGGTCTAACTAAAATGTCTGTAAAGCCAACAATTTTGATGTTGGTAAATTCATTTTTGGCATACTCGTTGACTAAGGAACATCCTATAACAAAACATATATACTGAGTGTTCGTTATTCACTTTTAATTTTGTACATTTTAAAACTCCAACATCTTTGTTAGTTTAATAGAACAGTATGTATATTTTAGCATAAATAAACAAATTTATTTAAAATTTTTTTGATTGCTATAAGCGTTCCCTATACATAAAATGAATATTTCTCGGGGAGTTTATCAAAAATGTAATTGAACACTTTGTATATTTTTCAATAATTGAGACTGATGGTGAAACTAAAATGTCTGTAAAAGCACCAATGTTGATGTTTATTTTTAACATACACCCCAAGGAATATATTATAAAGACCTATTATTAGTACTCCTAAATTTTATACAGGATGTTCTTTATTTGTTTAATTTTACACCCAGAAAGCTAAGAAACACCAATATCTTAATAAAGAAATCATTCATATCAGGGGATATCCAAAAACAATTAGTCAAATCAGAAGCGCTTCCACCTCGCTTATATGGTCTGTCCAAAATACATAAGGATAATGTACCACACCGACCCATCGATAGTACTCCTGGGTCACCAACATACAACTTTGCTAAGTATCTTGTCAGATTGCTACAATCTCATGTTGGAAACACCCCACCTTTATCAATGATTCCACTCATTTTGTTGAGATATTGAAAGCGGTACATCTTGATGTAGAAAATAGATTGGTCAGTTTCGATACCTTTTTTGGATGTACTAGCAAAAAAAGTGGGTGAACATTTAGACCATACAGTACCGAAGACCTATACACAGTGACAGGAATCAAATCAGATCTCTGAAGATGCTAGCCACTCGTGCTAATAGAACGTCAGGAAATAATTCAAACAAACGTCGACTTATAAGCATCAACCTTTACATTGAAGACTTTTGCTCACGCATTCAGGGACACTTTCAGGAAATAACTTCCCTACCCAATATTGATACGGTAGATTTCCTCAGGGAAAAACGCACTGTTTTTAATAATTTAATAGCTTAACTTCGTATCAGAAGTTGAAGCTTGATGATGTCCAATTGTGTAGCAATATTTACCCTCGCTTCTTTTATAACCGTTTGCTCAGCACTAGCCACTTTCGATTTATCGATACGTTCAAACAGAGTGCCAAGTTGCTTTTTTGTTCGGCAGTACAGTGATTCCCGTACTGATGTATACGAAAGGATATCTTGAATCAGGTTCTCCCGTTCTATAATTTTGTGGTTAATTCTTGCATGTCTTTCAACGGTGGTTGACATTATGTAATTTAGACCCATAATTTCATTACGCATCTGTTGTGCATATTTTTTAAGTTCCTGTTTCACTTTTATAATTTGCAAGTGTCTGTTGCAACAAAGATCGTCGTGTTCTTTTCTCAGTTCCAACAACAAATAGAATCTGTGCATGATCTCAATATTGTTCATTCTATACATTTTCGCAACTTTTTTGAAGAACAGTTCATATACTTTGTGACATGAACCAAATCACACCTCGGAAATAATTCCAACAAACGTCGACCAATAAACCCGAACAGCTATAGACATCAATAACTTAAGTCAATGGTACACCATGTATATTTTGCTATGACTAAATTAAATACTAAATAATCCTTTGATTGATATTAACATTTCCCATTCATAAAACGAATATTAACAGTGATTTTATCAAAATATCAAGTACAATTTTGCTTCTCAATAAAAAAATTGAAATATCTGTGGTAGTAAAATAGGAAAGATCTAATTTCTTACAACTTGCAAAACTACATATGAAATACGTAGGTATATGCCGGTTTAAATTGAAATGATTTAGATAGAATTTTCTTGCTGCAAACAGATATAAATGGAATAGATCTAAGGTCGTTTAAAATGTAAATTTCACTTATATTAAATCTGGATATTAGATACGAAGATGGAAATAAAAATGGTCGTTCTTGAGATTTATTGCGTTGCACATTGTTCATGCAATCTTAAAATTAAAGCATTTTATGTTAAACTGTGATTAATAACGTCTCGTGATTTTGTAAACTGGTTCAAGGGTAATGCAACATAATTAATGATGTTAATGTGTTCAAGACTGGATAGCTAAAATAGAAAGACGTGTATTTAGTTAAATGGGTTTGTTATTGCAGATACGCCTACAATGTGGACAAAACACTGGTTCAAGTACGGATGGTTCGATCGTCCGATCAGAAATTGATCGGGGCCATAAATTGGTTCGCCGTCCATCCTACGTCGATGAACAACACGAACTGTCTGGTCACATCCGACAACGTAGGATACGCCTCGCTGTTGCTCGAACAATCCGTCAACAAAGACTTGCCTGGAAAAGTAATCGAGTTGATTTGGCGTCTTCCTGGTTTAAATTTAGTTTTTCTTTATGGCAGGGCTCGTTCGTTGGGGCGTTTGCATCCACCAATCTGGGAGACGTGTCCCCTAATTTGAAAGGACCCCATTGCCTCGACACGGGTTTGCCTTGTGACAATGTGACCAGTACTTGCGACGGTGACGCCAAGAAATGCGTGTCCTTCGGACCAGGAAAGGATATGTTCGAAAGCACTGAAATTATTGCCAAGCGATTGTTCGGAAAGGCTTCGGTAAGTTGTACGAAACTTTAAACGTAAATGAACAAAACTAGTAATTTATGTTAACAGTCGCTCTTTTTGTTATGCTTCCCTTCAAGTTAATGTAATTCCTCAGAAATTTATGTGGCTTTAGTTTCTTTCCAACTTAACATTCCTTGATTAAATTAAAATTAACTTAACTTGTGTAATTATGAATAACTTTATTGACATGACTCTATTTGAATTTTAATTTAGTTTAGAAAATCGATTATAAATTTAGTTTTGGAATAATGTAATAAGAACTATTTACAATTCATACAATATAAACATCAGGTTCATCAATATTGATACGACAACATGAACTCTGATATCAGATTTCCATATATTGGATTATGATTTAGTTTGCAATTTGTAACTACACTATCGTCATTTTAAATGCGGTATCAGCAGATTATTGCTATTATCTGATTATTATCGTTACTAATTTAGATACATACATAACACACATAACATAATATCAGTTTTCTAATCTCAAATATGAGAATATTTGTTATGAACCTATTTATTAAATTAGGTACTGAAAAAAGTAATTTACATTTTTAGTTATTATTATATTATATATTATATTATATATTTATTTGAATATATTTTATATTATACTATAACATTTATATATAAAAACTATATATATTATTTGAAAGTATTGAAATATGCAATAATGTTTTAATGTTAAACTATTATGTATTAGTCATTAGAAAGTTTCATTTAATTAAATTCATCAAAAAGTTGAACAACTAAATTCAATATAAATTAAGTGAGTATAACAAAGTGTGACCTTTGATAATTGCCAATTCTTGAAGCTAATGAACGTAGTAACTCTATTGTCAAGTTTATTAATAACTTAATAAAGAACAAGTTTGTTTAGTTAATAAAAAAGGCGTTTTACTATGTCATGATAAAGTCATATCATATGCTACAGTAGAAATCCAAAGGGAACCTCAATATGTTAAATGAGAACTTCTACCTCATGTGACTATTCTTATTTTTCTTATTGTTCAGTTTTTACTTAATAATAATTTTGAGAGAGAAGTTTAACTAAATTTGGTCTTGTGAGTATAACAAAGTGTGACCTTTGTTTAGTTAATAGAAAAGGCTTTTTGCTACTTCATGGTAAAGCCGTACCATATGTCGCAGTAGAGACCCAAAGGAAAGGTACTTAATAAGTGTTAATTTAGTCAGTTTCAAAAATTCATAATCTATTTCTTATGGATTTGCTTCTAATATGTTTTCAAAAAATTGATTATTACTTAGTTGATTAAAAATTAATTTAAATAAAGATATGTAAGTTTAAAATTAAATATTAAGTACACAAGTTACTTTTTGCAGTACCTAATATTTATTGTGAAACTGTAAATAATAATATTTACTGAATATAAAACGGAGCTAGACAATTTGCGTATTTACACAATTTCGGTTTAGGAATCTCATAAATTGCTGAAGTTTTAATGAGATCAGTTTAATGTTACAGTTACGATAACTATTTCAAATCTGGTGTATTGAGTAAAGTATACCATTCAAAATAAAATTTACGTTAATCAGCAACTTACTCATAAACTTTTTATATTTATAAACCTAGTATTAATGACGAATGCGCCAGTTTAATTGTATTCTATCCAATACTTCAGAAATAAATCAAACACAACATTATAAGAACTGAAATAAGATTTAAAATTACATTTTTATAGTCCCTTTCACGTTTTATTTATAAGCTCGAATTAATTTTTAATAAGTGCACTTAAATTCCTCTTTAAAATAAACTTTTATTCGACATTAAAAATAAATTAACATTTAGAACACAATAAGAAATCGATTATAAATTTTGATCAAGTTAAATTTTTTTTTACAGGAACTTTTAATTGACGCCAGTGCTGGAGAAATTACAGGTCCAATTCGTTACGTCCATCAGTTCACTGATATGCCAAATGAAAAAGCTGAGATTGAATTAGAAGATGGAACAATCAAGGAGGTACGAAATCTTTTAAGAAAATTTATAGGTTTCTACATTAAGGGACAATTTATTTAAATCAGATCGTTATAATTAAGAAACGGTTTGGCTATTAATCAAGCAGTTAATTCTGTATTTGAATTGAAAAGTTATTTATCTGTTACGTCTTAAAGTTTAATACTACTAGTGGATAAAGTGGAAAAAATTCTGCCTTTTATATTCCACCATGGTTCCTATAAATTTTAACGCACTGAATTTGATAATCACACTTAAAATATCTTTTATGGAAGCATTTTCCAACAATGATTTCTTTAATTTTTTTTCAATTTCCGGACATTTTCGAGGATAACTCGAGATCTAATAGACCGATTTGGTAAAACAAGCATTCAATTTAAAGATAAATGAATATTTTTCAACTTTTATTTATCTAGTTTTGAGATTAGATCAGCAGTTTAGATGCCAGCATTTTAATTAACAATTTGATACAGTCGTTTTTTGGCAAAGAACTGTAAATTTCAGGTTCAGTGCGCAAAAAATTGATAGAAAAATCATAATGGGATATGAAAGGCAAAATGATTGTAAAACAGTGCTTTTAAGCCACCAAGAAAAGTATTAGAAACAAATATTAACGATAATAAACCATAACGTTTTCACTTAATTATACTGATTATCAAACAACAAACTTTGTTTCAAGAGAATAATAAACAAGGTTTTTGCACATTAATTAAATTATGAAAACCAAGCAAACAATTACATATACGTCGATTTCGTTTGTATATTCAGTCTCTATTTTCGGGTTTTGTAATTCAGCGTTAAGGCCATTTAATTAAGTCGTAATCTTGTTTTATAAATCAATGTTGCGTTCATAACAAAACCCACGAATATTCTAAACGAAAACATTAACGACTTTTACGTTCCCCACTCAACCAAAACTGTAATGTTTACACAGTGACTCTATTCGCTTACATAAAACCGAAAATTTAAAGGTACAAGGATGTTATCCGGCGATGGGCTATAGTTTCGCAGCTGGTACAACCGACGGACCTGGAGAGTTCGATTTTACGCAGGCCACAACCTCACCGAATCCATTCTGGAACGCCATTAGAGACTTTATTTTCCCACCGACACCTGAGGACGTCGAATGCCAAGCTCCTAAACCGATTTTAATAGCCACCGGGAGAGTAAGTTTATTTTTAGATCCGCCATTATTTTAATTATTAGGAAATTGAACACTTCCGGGCTGGTTTAACTAATTTCAAGTTTAGGTAATGCAATAAAAGAAGTTATGTACTGAAGTTCCTTTTGTATGAGTACTGTTGGGAAGTTGGAGCATTAATTGTACAACTGTCTTACGAGTATGATATAATTTCCAACTATAATTTAACTCAGTATTGGAATTAACGTTCCTTCTGCTTTGACTACAAAGCTGGTTAATACGTATTCTGTAGTTTGATTTTGATGCAAATAAAAGAAAATATTCAATATAAAAGTAAATTTCTCCAAACAGATTAAATAAATAGTAATAAATAAGATTTTGAGACGTAAGAGAAAATCTAAAGAAGACATTTTAAAAAATTGGTTTATTTTCAGTTTTCTTTGTCTGATGTAATTATAAAAAGTAATTTGATTATCAATTTTAAAGCAGTTTGGGACAATACATAACTAAATTATTTAACATCCCTGTCATAGATCAGACTTTTCATCATAAATCATTCTCCATAATTTATATTTCACACACGTTACACAATTTAGTAACAAATGGTCTTCTATTCAGTTGGACACATCTGACCTTCTCACAAGTAAAGATATTATATAGATAAAATAAAAAACATAATTTATGTATTATTTGGAACTTATTTTATAATAAAAATATGTCATATACAGTGTGATTTAACTAATTTATTTATTAAAATTTTATGGAGAAGGGAAAAAGGTTTTGATTTAAAATATATATTTTATACCAATTGTAACTTGACTAATTTATTTTGAACAAAATCAAATAACTTTGTTCTTTTCAATGGAACACCCTGTATATTTTTAGTTTTTTAAATTTTACATATAATTGCAAATTAAATGGCTAAACATGTATTATTCAAGAAGCCAATAGTTTTTGAGTTATCAACTTTTATTCAAAAATTTTGACAGATTGAACTGAAGTGTCCATAATGCCACAAATTTTGTAGCTAGAAAGTTCATTTTTGGTATACATATATATTCGTTATTTACGTTTAATTTTGAGTAAAATGAAATTTAACAGATTTTAGTTAAACCATCAACTTGTCAAAATTTTGGGAAAATGTTAATAATTCAAAAACTATATATAGAACATGGTATAACCATTTTATTAATTAATTACATGTAGAAATTAAAAATTCAAAAATATACAGGGAGTTCCAATACATTTTTTGCCAAATCTCTGTTAACACACTATAGGCGGGTAGCAAAATAGTCCAAACTAACTTGTTGAATGACAACAAAAAATAAGAGATAATTCTTTCAGTTCCGTATGTAAACCAATAGAGTAAAATCATCTCACCCCGCTTTTAAAGTAAGTACTTTCAAAAAGGTAAAAATTACCCGGCCCGCTAACAATTAACAATTCTCGAGACGGGTATTTTTACCCGACCCGCTTATAGTGTGTTAATATTCATTTTATGTATAAGCAATGCTTATATCAATCGAAAAGTTTTCCAATATTCAATTCAATTTTGCTAAAATATACATAGTGTTCTATTAAAATAACAAAGTTATTGTTTTCTTTTAAATGTATAAAATTAAATGTGAATAAGGAACACCCAGTACAAAATTTGGGAATATAAATAATGTTTCTTTGTAGGATATTCCTTGGTTAACTTGTATGCCAAAAACAAACTTTCCAGCATCAAAATTGGTGGTTTTACATACATTTTAGTAAGATCATCATGTCAAATTTTTTGAAAAAATTATTAACTAAAAAGCTACTTAATTACATTACATGGTACAGCTATTTTTTGCAATTACTTGTAGTTCAAGTTATGTTGTAATTCTTATAAAAATTTCAAATCAATATCTTTTCTTGTGCTCTTCATAAACTAATGAATAAATTAGCTAAACCACCATGTATATAGTAGTGTGTCTTCTTTATAAACCAAGAAGAACTACAGAAAACGTTATGGGCTTCCTTATTACGAAAATAAATGTCGAAACTACGCCAACAATATAAATTATAACCGACTTATTAATAGGAAAAACAATGCTGTAAATATGAATTAGTTGAAATATCAGCAAGTCGTAATTACTTATTACTAACGGGTTTTTAGCCTCAACAAATTTAATATTTATTACAACACATAGTTGTGGTAAATCGTAGAACCGAGCCTCGTTAACTCGGGAAAATTGAACGGATTGCTCCGATGGAAAACTGCCAGCATGCGGGTTTTACACAAAGCAAACTTTAATTCCAATTTTATAAAAATGGAATAAACGACACGAACACGTGCCCGGACTGAATAAATATTAGCAGATTGACAACGGATAATTATTTTGTTCTAGATTGATAAGCCATACCAGTGGCAACCGCAGATTGTCGTCAATCAAGTCGTGATGATTGGTAATTTGGTTTTGGTGGCCGTTCCCGGTGAATTCACCACCATGTCTGGCAGACGAATGAGGGACGCCGTAAAGGAAGAGGTTATTAAAAACGGCGGTCAGAAAGACGTTACCGTTGTCATCACCGGACTGAGTAATGTCTACACTAATTATATCGCCACGCCGGAAGAATATCAGGTGGGTTAATTTATGTAATACTTTATTAATTAACCATGTGCGTGTATGTGTGAATACATTTTCTAAAACAATATTGTTTAACATTTGCAGCTGAGTTATTTTTTTATGTGATGTTGAAATTTCCAAATATAACGTTCGTTATTTATGTTAGGTAATTACAGATGCGTTTTTAAAATTCATGTTGATTAAAACAATATTATTTAACATTTGTAATTGACTGGTATTTATGTGTTAAAGTTCAAATTCATTTTGTTCGAAATATTAAATGTAAAATGAGTTACAATAATATTAATTTTAAAATTAATTGCATTAAATTTTAATGATCATTAATTACAACTGACGGATTTAAAAAATGGTGAATGCGCCAGTACTAAATCTCAACATTGGTATAATATCTTTTGTAAACCCACCGTCAAATGGACTAATAAAAAAGTAAAATAGACCTATTACAACTATGCCAAGAGTATGTTTTTAAATAATATCGATCATATTTTTTATAGTATTTTAAAGGTAGTTCACTAGTCAATTAAAAAAATTTAAATAGTATCTGTTAAAAATGGATCTAACAGAGAATAAAATAAATTACTTTTAATATAATCAACTTATTCTTAGAATTTGTTTAATAGTAATTAATTATTGGATTGGTTGCCCATTCGCCATTTTTAACAGCAGTTGTAAAAATGGTGGATGCGATACAAAAAACTTAATTAAAATATTCAAATGAATTAAGATAAGATATTTGAAAACATAAAATTAATTACCTTCTGGATGTAGTTGTAATTATATAATTTGTTTGCGTATTCACGATGTTTAAACATTTATTAAACATCAAAATCATATTTTTTATAGTATTTTAAAGATTACTTTACTGATTAATTAAAAAAATTTAAATAGTAGCTATTAAAAATGGATCTAACAGTGGATAAAATAAATTACTTTCAATATAATCAACTTATTCTTATAATTTGTTTAATACTAAATAATTATTGGATTGGTTTCGCATTCGCCATTTTTAACAGCAGTTGTAAAAATGGTGGATGCGAAACAAAGAACTTAAAATATTCAAACGACTAAAGACTTCTTTATTCGCGGATATAAATCTGAACATCGGTATTATATCCTTTGTAAACGCGCCGTTATGTGGACAAATAAAAAAGTAAAATAGACTTTATTACAACTATGCCAAAAATATTTTTTAAATAATATCGATTCTGTATTTTTTCGACCTTTGACACACCGCGTTCGATTGTTTATGAGAATTTAAACAAACAGTTCCATCCTGGAAAATGGAAGTGGCTTTATCATTATGGATCGAAGATTGCAACCAAAAAATAAAATGAAAATTGATACGTGTATGGAATGAAGTCTTATTTTTAAGCGGCAAATTGTTAATGTTTCTGCTGAATATCAGTCTGAATTAAAAGAGCTTCTAAAAACTGCCAAGCAAGAAAAAATTACAAAATTCTTTAAGCCATTGCCTAAGCCTGAAGATAATAATTAATCAATATGGTTAAAATCTTTTGTCATCTAGGAACGTATCCTCTATAATCCAATATAAATTACCATTCCATATTCACGGTTTCTGTAAAAACTTATTATGAATCATTTTATTTCAAATATTCAATTATCTTTATTAATATTCAACTTAAAAATATTTATCATTTGAATGAAGAATTTGTCTTTACGTACTTCGAAATATTAAATGTAAAATGAGTTGCAATAATATTATTATATATTATTATTATATATTTATACTATAAATTCAATGTATTTCTTTCTAAAAAATTAGATATTAATTTGAAAAATACATTTATAATTTAAACATTTACACAATTTATATTTAATATTGAAAAACGATTTTATTTCAAATATTCAATTATCTTTATTAATATCCAAACTAATAATATTTATCATTTGAATTAAGAATTTGTCTTTACGTACTTTCAATTTACCTTCATAACAACTTATTTACTATAAATCACAGAATTTCTTTTTATAAAATTAGAAATTAATTAGAAAAATAAATTATTTAAATTAAATATTTACACAATTTAAATTTAGTCTGATAAAATTAATAATTTTATTTGAAACACTCAATTATTCTTTTTAAGATTGAACCTAAAAATAATTATCAGTTAAATTGAGAATTTATTATTACATAATACGAATTTACTTACATAAGAACTCATTTACAGTAATTCATTAAAGTTTTTTTTATAATATTATAAATTAATTAGAAAATTACATACTTAAATCAAATATTTACACAATTTAGTATAGTAATATTATGATTTTATTCCAAATATTCAATTAATATTTTTGGGATTCAACCACAAATATTTATCATTTGAATTAACATTTTGTCTTTACATACTACGAATAACTTATATTCCATAAATCGTTGTATTTCTGTTTATAAAAATAGAAATTAATTAGAAAAATGCATATTTAATTTAAATTAAATATTTAGACAATTTAAATTTAGTACAGTAAAATGGTAAATTATTTTATTTAGTGATTAAGATATTTTACTTACCAACCAAAAAATATCACTTGAAATAAAACTTTGTTTTTTCCTACTAAGAATTTGTCTTCGTAAGAACTATATTTCATTGAATTACTTTTTATAAAATTGTAAGTTAATTAGAAAAATAATAATAGTATTTAACAATGTTGAAATTTAATGTTAACACAGTAACAACATTTTAATTTGAAATTTCGTTCTAGTTATAATGAATTCGAAATAATAATGTATGTTTAGATGTTTCAAGTAAAAGTAGACATTAATATTTATCAGTGACTTAATTATAATGTCAAATTAATTATTAAATAGGTTGTTTAACAAACTTTAAACAATTCCACATCTATTAACACATTTCAGACATTCATTATACTCTTGCTGTCCAATCTGCGAGACTTCAGCCTCAGCTGTGTAGTTAAATTGGATCACTTGTTCATTTGATAATTATTAATTGAAATATCATCTATCCTTAACGAATTTTGGCCAAACTAATGACAACGAATGAAACATAATTACTTGTTTAGGTGTATCGTCTAGACGTAAACTTTACAAATGAATCACTCCAGACTAACTTGTTTACGATTATTTGACTGTTTGTTGAACATTAACTTTGAACAGTTGGTTTATTACAGCTGCAACGCTACGAAGGTGCCTCGACCATTTTCGGACCTCACACTTTCACGATCTACAAAAAGATTTACAAAAATCTAGTTTCATCGTTACTGCAGGTGTCGTATATGGAGCGTAAATTTTAAATTTTCCCCAAACAAACGTGATACTTTACAGAACAAAACGGTGGAACCCGGACCGACGCCTCCGGACTTCTCCAACAGAGTGTGGACTTTGATTAAGCCCGTGGTTTTCGATTCGGCCGGTTGGTTCGGCACTTTCGGCGACTGCATCAAACAACCACCGGCGACGGCCAACATTGGCGACGTTGTGTCCGTCAAATTTGTGAGTAATAATTTTTTAGTTACATTGAATCGGACTTCACACGACGCAGACACATTCCGGACCGCGTTTTACTTTTTAAAAAGCCACAAAAATAAGTGTGAAAAAGCGGCTTTCGTACTATACACCACATTAGTCACATTTATCACGTGCGGGACCAAATACCATTGCTTTTCAATTTAATAAACAGAAAACTGTGGAGTTGATTTATATTCGCAACGGTGTAACAGTCCGGTCGTAAATTATTAATGGAAACCGAATTGCCCACTTGAGATAAGAAATATCGAAGGGGTGTCTCGAAAATGCTAACAAATGTGGGTGTTGTTATTTTTTCAGACTGCCGGTCATCCCAGGAACGATGTCATGCAAGAGAAAACTTTCCTGACTGTTGAGAAGTACGAGGGGGACAGCTGGAAAGTTGTTGCAACCGATGCCAGTTGGGAAACGAGGTTCGTTAACAGATCATATTATTTATTTAACATTTTATAAACTTTCACAGCTCAATTAAAATTTTACAGTTATTTTGTTTCAACAAGGCTCTGTATTCTAAAAGAAGCCTGTTAAATTAGGTAACTTTTAAGGTGTCTTATTTGATATTTTCATTTAATAAAAGGGACATAAATATACACCGGGTTTTTTGAAGCGGATAATATTGGTTTTCACTCATCTTGCTATTTATATCTCACAATGGCTTCCTGCAAATTTTGGCTCACCAACGAACTTTTTTATTTTTTAACTTAATAAAGTCGGGTTTTCAGGCAAAAATCGATAGCTAAAACTCGTATATAAGCTGAGAGTTACAGAAATCACAAAGTTAAGTCCACTTTGAATCCTTTCACGTGCGGATGACACTTTTACGAAAAGAGCTTAAAGCTCGTGATATTGAAAATAGAATGACAAATTGGGAAGTTTTGAATTTTTCAATGGTAGATTAAATTCATCTTTTTGTCTATTTTTACGTTTTTTTCTCATTTAAATCGAAACAATTGAAGTTACAATTCACCTTTTATCAAAGCAAATTCTTCTACTAATCAGTATATTTAATATTGCTAACCTTTTACTTTTGGTCATCATCTTTGTTTGGATGGAAATTTAAACACCTGAATTCACAATACATACATGAGGAATTTGAGTTAAAGGAAATTAAAATAAATTTAAAAAAAAAAACAAATTAAATTGAAAGACTTAATTAAAAGAATACTTAAACATTTTCTACCATTTATCATAAATCTTTGTATTTCCTTTTATAAAATAAGAAATTAATTAGAAAAATATATATTTTGTTAAATATTTAATATTCAATTATCTTTATGGGAACTCAACCGTAAATATTTATCATTTAAATTAACAATTTATTTTTACGAATAAATCCTTGTATTTCTGTTTATAAATATTATATAGATATTAATAAGTAAAATACATATTTAAATTAAATATTTAGACAATTTAAATGATCAACAAATATTTATCACTGAATTAAAAATTTACCCTCGTAAAAATTATAATTCATTAAATTTCTTTTTATGAAATTGTAAGTTAATTAGAAAAATAATAACATTATTTAACAATGTAGAAATTTAATGTTAACATAGTAACAATATTTTAATTTGAAATTTCGTTCTAGTTATTATGAATTCGTAATAGTAATATGTGTTTAGATGTTTCAAGTAAATTAAAACTTTGTTTTGTCCTACTAAGAATTTTTTCTCGTAAGAACTATATTTCATTTTATTATTTAACAATGTTGAAATTAAATGTTAACACCGTAACAATATTTTAATTTGAAATTTCGTTCTAGTTATCATGAATCCATAATAATAATAATAATAATAATAATAATATATGTTTAGATGTTTGAAGTAAAAGTGGACATTAATATTAATTATAATATCAAATTAATTATTAAATAAGTTGTTTAACAAACTTTAGCAATTCCACATCTATTAACACATTTCAGACATATTGATGATTTTAAATGTTCCTGAATGTCGTTGGCACTATCATATTTCAAATCAAACTGAAACAAAACAACGTTCACTGACATCCGTGCGTTTTGATTTTTAGCAATGAATATTATATAGATTATAAGTGGCTATACGACGTCGAATAAATTATTATTGATTGGTTTGTTTGCTCTGGCCGGGGACAACGGGACAGATAGAACTAAACTAGAAAGAATTGTCTGTTATATTCTCTAAATAATTAAAACTTTCATTGAAATTTATAAATGGCACTATTGATTATTATTGAAAATTTTTCATAGTTTACAAACATTTATACTTATTTTTGCCTGACTTATTTATATTTCTCTTCATAAATGTATTTAAAATTTACTTATATTTGAAATCTCCTTAGAAAAGTAATAATATAAACTATCCCTTAATACTCAATAAATTTGAAATTATGAAGTATAAAACAAGAGTAAGATATTAGAAAAAAAAAACATATACTCATTGATTCATAATTCAAATCGATATTGATGGTTTGGAAATCATTAATTGAAAAAAAAAAAATCAAAAATTCATTGTCTGAATACGATTTCATAAAGAAGATTTTAAATTTAATTTTCAGGATTAGGAAACCTAAATTTCTAGTGTAATTTGAATTTCACTAAAAATTAGAATATCAGTGACATTATATATATTATTATCAAAATAGGTATTAATAAACAATGTAATATCTCATAAATTAAACAAAATTGCATTAACAAAAGAGTTTTTAGACAATAAAATTCTTTAGGATATTAATAAAATGTGACAGTGGTCAAAATAACACATATGACAGTATTTTAAAATCTATTTAATCTAAGGAATTCAAATTATCCACCCCATAAGGAGTGCGGTGTATCTAATTGATATCTTAAGTTGTTTAGTCTTAGTTGTTAATGATTTACTGATTTCATTTACAGATTCTACTGGACCAGAACCAACGTCCTGTTCGGATTTAGCGAAGTGGAAGTCCAATGGACCATTAAAGAAAATGTCGAACCAGGAACTTATCGGATACGACACTTTGGAAACTATAAATATATATTCGGCGGAGTTTATCCTTACGAAGGTCAAACTAAGAAATTTACTGTGAAAGTGTGATACAAGTCCACTTCTCTGTTATTCTCTCTTGCCATTATTTTGTAATAAATTATTTTTATACGTCTTTTAGTTTTTCATTTTGTCCATCCGAAAATATATTAATGTATCCACTTAACTAAACGATTTATTTACTAAAAGGGCTCATTGTTTGCGAATAATAGGAATAATACAATTAAAACAAAGTAAACTCTTAAGAAGGATAATCCGGGCATTATCTCCCCCTTAACACACTTTCCATTTCAACCAATCACGAGGTTAATGCTTTTTATAATTCAATGAATTGTCCTGATTTTCTGATATTGAACCTCGTGATAATATATTGTACTATAATTAAGTAGTTTTCGTGCTAAAAATAAATAAGTAATTACATATGTACATTAAACAGTTACCACATGGAAACATGTAATTTCCTTTAATAAAATATATCCATTTGTCGATTTACTGACAAATCATATAAAAAAGGACCAACATGAAATAATTTGAAAGTTTTTGTAGCCATGGTTTTTCAGAACTATCAAATGATGTTACGTCAGTGATATTGACAATTTAGGTACGGTTCGCGTGGGGCTGCTTCTCCGGGTGCGGGCGTGTTTATTTTTTGTCCAAATCTGCGACAATTCGATCAAGATGAGTTGGAAAATGGATGATAAAGTGAGAAAATTCAAAGTGATAGATCCATTTACGACGGTCAAAAAATTTGGGACCAGGAATAATCCGACGGGAATGACGGACATCCACATAAGAGATTCCAATCCGATCTACAATCTCGAATTTCTGACGATAAAGTGCGAGAACACGACGAAATATTTACGAAGAAAACGGAAGGAGTACAAGGAATTGATTAGAGAACTCGATGGAGAATACAAAATTTTCGAGGAGTGTGAAAACGCGTTTGTGAAACAGTTCAAGAAATACGACAACTTCGTGCAACTCAACAAAGAGAAGCAAAAAAGGTTGAAAGAACGAAGTCGCGTGGAGGAGGCTAATTTTAAAAAATACAGCGCATTAGTCGACATACTAACTGTGCAATGCGACAAAATGGCCGAGGTCAAAGAAAAATTGGAAAACCAACTTCAGCGTCACAAAGTGTACGAACTGTTCTTCAAAAAGGTTGCGAAAATGTATGGAATGAACAATATTGAGATCATGCACAGATTTTATTTGTTGTTGCAACTGAGAAAAGAACACGACGATCTTTGTTACAACAGACACCTGGAAATTATAAAAGTGAAACAGGAACTTAAAAAATATGTAGAACAGAGACGTAATGAAATTATGGGTCTAAATTACATAATGTCAACTACCATTGAAAAACATGCGAGGATTAAGCACAAAATTATAGAATGGGAGAACCTGATTCAAGACATCCTTTCGTATACGACAGAACGAGAATCACTGTACTGCGGAACAAAAATGCAACTTGGCACTCTGTTTGAACATGTCGTTAACACTTCCTTCGATAAGTCGAAAGTAGCTAGTGCTGAGCAAACGTATATAGAAGAAGCGAGGGTAAATATTGCTACACAATTGGACATCATCAAGCTTCAACTTCTGATACGAAGTCAAGCTATTAAATTATTAAAAACAGTGCGTTCTTCTATTAGGAAATCTACCGCATCAATATTGGGGTAGGGAAGTTTTCTACATTATATGTATTAAAATAAATTTATCGCGTGTTGTAAATATACTTATAATAAAAATAAGGAAAATTTAATCTTAAGTTATTTCCTGAAAGTGTCCCTGAATGCGTGAGAAAAGTCTTCAACGTAAAGGTTGAGGCTTTCGTGACCATTGTTCCCATATTTATAGTTGTTCGAGTTTAATGGTCGACGTTCGTTGGAATTATTTCCTAACGTTTCGCTAGCACGAGTGCCTAGCATCTTCAGAGGTCTGATTTGATTCGTGTCACTTTGACATCTAATTGACAACTAAATAACAACATAGACAACAGATGATTTTAATATTTTTGAGCACTGGTGTCTATATTTTATCAAGCTTCTATGTTTCTTCTTTTCTGTTGAAGTTGTTTCCGTGTTTATGGATTTCAATTGCTTCTCTAATCATTCTTTTGTGTGATATCTATTTGTCGAGGCAAGCAATTGTGTATCTTGGAATTTTATGTTATGATTTCTACCTAACAGCGCATGTTCAGCTACAGCAGGCTTGTCTGATTGTCCTAGGATGCAGTTTGTGTTCCTTAATAATAGTCCCTAATGAAGGTTTTATGGGACCGATGTATAATTTCCCGTAAATGCATGGTATGCGGTATATCACAGAAGCTGTTTGATGGTCCCTCCTATCTTTGGCAGATCTGAGACTGTGTTGAATCTTTCTTGTTGGTATAAAAACAGTATGAATGTTATCTACACATATAAATAAAATTGGAGTGTCTGTTTGTAGTATTGAAATAACCGTTTTTACTACATGCATATGAATATAAATACGGTACATACACCACAATAACATTTTTTACAATTTTTGTCTCTCTGTCTGTCTGTCTGTTTATTCCGACTAATCTCTGAAATGACTGGGTCGATTTTGACGGGACTTTTATTGGCAGGTAGCTGAGGTAATAAGGAGTAACTTTTATTTTAGAAAAATTCCTTTATTATAGAAAAATAGTAATGTTACAATGTCCAGGTACAGTCCAGTACCACGCGCAGCTCATGCGCAGCTCCAGCGCATGCCACCACTGGGCCTTCACGTGGGGCGCCTCCCACCACTTCTCCCACCAACGATTGATTGATAGTTTGATTTGATTGATTTCACCGATCCGTTCTTCTTCACTTATCTTATCTTAATTCAAAATATTTTGTTACATTTTTACTGCTTTATTTTTTTACCTTTAAGTAATAATTATAAATAATTATAAATTAAGTACATTTGTGTTCAATATTCAGATTTACATTGAAATTGATAAATTATTTATAGGTTATTTTATTTAGTTAGTAACGTAGATAGTTGTTTTTTTCTAATATTTAGTTATGCCTAAAAGAAAGTCAAATCTCTCTAAAAACATAAGGCCAAAAACCAAAGATTGCGACGTGAAAATGAATCTGAACAAAATAGAAAAAGTCGTCTTACAAATTGCAGATTACGGATGTCCATGTCTAGGTCGAATGAGAGTAGTTCTGGGAAAATGAACGATAACAATTAGGTAGAACGCGTCATTCATTGTTAAGGACTCAAGAATCTTTGGAATCTCGAGATCTCGCCTAGAAAACGATCGTATTCAACACGCTATCGGACAAAGTTGCGAGTACAGCTAGTGTTCTAATAAAATTTTTCCAATTCTATCGGTAACTTTACATATATATGGGAGAAAAGCTTTACCAATCGTGGACTCACTAGGTGGATCTTCATTATTAGTATGAGGTCACATAGTACGTCTTATTTCTGAACGTTTGTATCCAATGGCCTGTAGAGTTTTTTCCAAGTGTTTTTGTTCTTTTTACTAGGACATCCAAAAAACGTATTTGGTTCTCTTTCTCCAATTCCATTGTGAATTTGATATTGTTATGGTGAGAGTTTAGATGGTTTAGAAACTGATTTAATTTTTCTTGTCCATGTTTCCATATCACGTAAGTATCATCCACGTAATGATACCAAACAGATACGTTACGTCAGATATTTCTGATATCATGTTGGAAACACCCCAACCTTTATGAAATATTTGACTCATTTTGTTGAGATATTGAAAGGATTACATCTTGTAGAAGATAGACTGGTCAGTGTTACTTTCGATTAAAGTTCCTCACAATGGTTCCTTAAACATATCAGAAATAATCCCTCCATATATAATAGATCATTTCCGTACGTGCCTTACTGAAAGCTATTTCGTTTGAAACAACAAATTCTACAAACAGACTGAAGGATTGGCAATGGGCAGTCCTCTTAATCCAGTGATCATCAATTTCTTTATGGAAAAGTTTAAACAAAAAGCGATCGAGACTTAATTACATTAATTTCTTGGAACAGTTATTATATAACATGTATATTAAAATAAACATGTTGCGAATTGTAAATATTATTATTATTTACAATAAGAATAAGTAAACTTCAATCTTTAAGACACGTTCTGAAAGTGTCCCCGAGTGCACGAGCAATGTATTCGACGTTCAGCGGATTGATCCCCGCCATGCACATGGTTCCATTCTTGACTAGGTACACGTGATGCACCTCCCGCAGGTACAATATTTGCTTGGCAGTGAAATTTGTATAGGTGAACCATCCCCTTTGTTCCGTCAGCATGGACCAATCGCCGGGCACCTCGTACAATTCGATTAGCGACCTGAGAAGGTTGCGCATGATTTTGATTCGTTTGGTGATTTGCTGAAACGACCGTATCCATTCGTTTTTCAGGCAAAAGTTACTCAACACGTAGGCCACCACGGAGGCACTGTGGCTCGACGGTGTGTTGTATAAACTTAGGACGAGGAGGTAGAGTTGAAGTTTGGTCGACATGATTTGACTTTGGTGGGGGAGTATTAACGATAGACATCCGACGTTTTCGCTGTAAAGGGCGAAGTTTCTACCAAACTGTTGGATGCAAATCATTTCGATGTTGTTCTCAACGAAGTACCGGACTGACCACACGTCCATGTCCAAGTCACCTGTAATTAATTTTGTTTTAATAATTTAATTATGTTTTCGACAAATACTGGCATGTCGTTTCTATTATAACACACACGGGAATATATTCAATATTGTTTTAACTGCCTTAAGGAAGCAGTTTTATGAGTATAAGTCCACAAAGCTTCTTAACTAAATTATTTAAATTACTAAACTAACTATCAAATAAGTTTTGTTTAACATGGTTTCCGAACCATGAGAACATAAGTATGATTTTAATAATTAGTGACTAGTTAGAAGTGCATTTAATCTTTAGACCAAATAACTTAATGCTGGTAATGGAAGTAAAACTGGGAAAAGACGGACTGACTGTTTGCAATAATTATTCCAGGTCAAATAATGTTCAGTGTAAAAGGAATTTTAAGCGGACTCGAAGATGATCTGTGAAATTAACCCCTACACTTTAATTCATCGCTTAATTAAAGATGTTTTAAAGGGAACTTGAAATCAATTTTGCAAGTTTTAATATTTAAATACCTGTTAGTCAATCAATATGACTTTTTAATGGCTTTAGTTAAAAGTACTTACCGGTTATAAAGCCTTGCCAACCACAAGAGAATATTGGGAATATTCCCTTTTCCTTCAGCAACTGCGCAATGCGACTCCATTCATGTTTCGAAGGATCACATCCATCGAACCCACACGACTGAAAAATAATCGCCGAGTTCTTTTCAGCCTTGCTAATATCTTCCACAAAATAATCAAAGTCAAATTTCATTTTTTTGGTGTTCCAATATCTGTAGATTTGGATATTTGTAAAGCCCGTTTGTTTGAAAGTGTGCTTACTGAAATGGGCGGTGTGACTTGAAATGTAAACATTTTTAATGTCTCGAAATTTCAGTAAATACTCGGCAGCCAGTCTCATTGCCATTGTGCCTGATGGCGTCTGGATGGCCAGAAATCTGTTCTCCATTATGGCTGGACTGTCATAGCCTGCAAAGAGTCCCTGTTATAATCAGGAGATATAAAATAAGGATGAAGACTTTAGTGGATCAGCAAAATTTAATTTAAGCATAAGGAATGGAGTCTCAAGTAACTGAATCTTATTCATTTATATATAAAATTTTTATGTCTTGTGGCTTCATTTTATATTTTCTTTTTGTCGTAATTGTAAGAAAAATTTCCCCGGATGTTTAGTACCAATAAACGTCAACCAAAAATGGAACATCCCGAGTTTATTGCGATTTTATTTTTACAGAGTATTATTTTGTCTGTTATGAGCTTAATAAATTCGGTGGCAAAACGAAGTCCACAGAATTATTACTGTTGGCACTTTCCCATCAAAAAAAAAGGAAAAAACTAAATTACCCAATAGTAAATTAGTGGCACACCGAATGAAGTCGGGAAGTCCGAAAGGACTGAGGTAGTCGTTTTCGACGATTTCCTTGTTGCGTAAGTACTTGTGTGCGTATTCGACGGCCGACAGTTGGGCCATGTCGAATCCGGATCGCCGCAGGAACGTGCTGGTCAAATCAATTTTGTTCTGGTTTCTGTCGTGCAGCCAAAGAACGTCGATTGATCGCATGATCGGCATGTATGTGACGTCCCTGAATATGGAGCTGGAACGTTCGGACACTTCCTGACCCGATGTTGCATCGTGTAATTCCTTCCCCCCGTTATCTGTTGACTCCAAATCCATAGGTCGAAGACGAAATAAAACAAAGACTATGAGAAAAATAACCGCTGACGTAAACTGTCAATTTTATGTTTGATTGTGTAATTAATTGTTGATTAATTGAAACATGCATTACATACTAGTAATTATTCGTTTTTTAATGCCATATAATTTGTTAATTTCCACTTCAAACACGCACGTAATTAGATGCTATTTGCCAAATAAAAACGATGGAAATTTAGTTCGATTTTAATGAACAACTAGCAGTCTACTATTTATACAATATTACTAGGATTTATTTTTTCAAACAGTGTGATCCACTTTCGAAGGTGATATACAAGTATAAAATTTGTGTTTTCTGTTTTTAACAAATTTTTTTCTAAAGCACGATACTCATACACAAAATGTCACGTTCGCGGGTCCAAAACCAAAACCTACAGGGTAAAAAAATGAGGAAATCACACTAGTAAATTTTTTATTAAAAATCCAATTACATCACTGGATTAAGCACCCCCTTAAATGAGTATATACCAAAGTTCAGTTTATTTTATACACTAGTTGTTAAAAAATAAATTCATAAAAAGAATTATGTGTGGTGTGATTTGCTTTAAAAAATTTGTTAGTATGGTTTCTTCATTTTCATGCCCACAAATTTATCTAGAAGGTTTTGGGCCAAAAAATCTATTTTGTATCTATAGTATTGGTAAAAAGTAGAGCAACTTTAAAAATATATAAATTACTACCGCCTTGTACAAGCACATCTAATATAATTTATACCAATTATGAACACACTGTATACATACATATCGGTGAATATTTCTTATATTAAAAATAATTCTGTTAGTTGCAAATTAAAAAACTAAATATTCCACTAGCAAAAAGTAGTTGCTCTACTTTTTTTACTAAATGTCACTAATCTTTACAAAATCAACAATAATTTTTAGTTCTACAGTATACACGAGTAAACTGAGTTAATATAATGCCTCGTGGAAAGAAATTGTTTTCCGACTTAAAATTACAGATTGTATCGTTCTTTAAATCCAATGAGAGAAAAATCAATATAGACCGATTGAAACGCGTGTTTTACATCAATTTTCAGGATTTGGTAATGTGGAAGAAAAAATAAAACTGGAAGACCAAGACCCACTCCAAAAAGGAGCCTTTCCTGAGTTCCACCAAAATAAAAGGTCTACTTGAGACACAACTTGGAATTAATGTTTCTTCAAGAATTGTAAGAAATAGATTATTACAAGGGGGTCTTCATGCGAGAGGGCCAGACTAAAAAAAACACCACTATCAAAGAAGAACAGACGAGCCAGAGTTGAGTTTACACAGGACTTTAAATGATTGGACAAGAGCGATCTGGAGTGATGAAATCAAGTTTAATCTGGTTAGTAATGATGGGATTTTATATGTAAGGCCACCTATTCATGAAAAGTTTAACCCGAAGTTTACCCGTATTCAGATAAAAATATGCCACTAAAACTTCATTTTCAACATGACCCGAAGCATGCTTCAAAATATTTGAAGCAGTGGCTTTTAAGGGAAAAAATTAATGTTATGAACTGGCCACCTCAATTTCCCGATCTAAAGTTCATTGAAAACTTATGGGAGATAGTGGGAGAAAAAAAAAGACACAAAGAGTATAGTAGTCAGTAAGTTATATTCACGGTACTGCAAGAGTCCTGGCAAAATATGAATCCAAATATTATTGACCATTTGATGCTTTTCATTTAAAAAATGTGTTTGGAAGTTATTTAGAATAATGGGAATTTTACAATATATTAGTATAGAATTAATTAAAATACTAATTACGAATTATTTGTAGCAATAAAAATTTAAATAGCATCAGTTGCTCTACTTTTTGGCAGCCCAAAACAATTAATCATCAGTAAAATTAAACTTTATTGTTTAACTTTGTAATTGTTAAATTTATAAAGGGAAGTTAATTTTTAATATACATGTTTTGAATATAATAACCAGAACAAAAATTATTTAAATTTTAAAAAAGTTGCTTTACTTTCTCCTAATACTGTAAGTACATATTGTTATGATTTACAGTTGAAAAAATGGTCCATATACAGAGTGATTCACTAACTTATTCATTAGACGGTTATGGAGAATGAAAAAGATACTGATTTGATTTTTTATAGCAATTATTTCTTGACTTTCTGATTTGTCAATAGTTTTTAGTTATTATTATTTTTTTAAATTAATAACTCAAAAATGTCTGCAAATGCCAAAAGTTCAGTTTTGGCACATATGGTAACCAGAGACCATCCTATAAGGCTATAATAATTAGTGCTACTACTGGCAATTCTAAACAAGATGGTAATTATTCAAATTCCCGGCAAAACTGGAAATAAAAATTGTTCACAATAAATTATAAAAGTAGTTCAAGAAAAGTTATAATTGTTATAAAAATACCAATACCTTTTTCCATTATCTATAACATTCCAATTATTAAGTCACATAAATCCCCCTGCATTATTGAAATTTATAATTACTTCGTCCATTAAATGTTAACAAAATAGACCATTAGCTTGTCTAAACATTTTGGAAATTCCAGTTAATATTGATTTTGGGTAAATTTGTCAATAATTTAACCTGCCGGTCAAGGTATTTGAATAGCAAATGATATCAAGTATGGCAAATCAAACGACAACTAAAAATACACTTTATTAAAACATATTCAATGAAGTTTTAGTTGGTGCAAGATAATTGAAGTTGTGATAAAAATAATTTAAATTTGAAACAGACTCGATTAGATGATTGAAAACAGGAATGTGGTTACGAAACAAAACTTGTCAGCAGTTTATTGTAGTTTACCCTGTTTATTTCCATTATGTTAATGTATTGAATCACTAATATTTCGAGAATTTATCGAATAATGTTTCCCATTTTCTAAAATTAAACATATATTAATTAAATGTACTATAAATTTCACCTAGACGACATTAATAATTACTTAAATTTAATTTATTGTTTATTTTATTTAAATACCAAAGACGTGACCGCAATTTTAAAAGTAACTGAATCAATATTTATGTTTGAATGAATAAAGTTGAAAATTAATTTCCGTTTATGAATTTATTATGAAAATTCTTCCCCCATTTTAAATATCATTCCGTTACCTTTCTTTTATTTATTTCTTAAAACAAAAAAGATATTTTTACCTTACACATTTACATAAATAAATTATTCATGATTAAAACTGTTTTGTGAAGTAATTATAAGTTAATATATTTAATATAAACTAAAATTTTAAACACTCATCTGTTAGACACCAGGAGTTTGGCATATTAGTCGTAATTTCTTACCTTGCAGTGCACTGGAGTGTGTTGACCTCGAATTGTAATTAATCGAATAAATTAATAAAAAATTTTGCATACAGTTTGGAGTTTAGACTATGTATGTAGTTTTTGTGTATAGGCTATTATTAATGAGAGTCAGCATTGAGTTAAATTACCAGATAATTGCTTCGCCAACAATGTGCGTTAGTAATCTCATTAATTATAAACGGTCAAAAATGTGTGTTAATAATGCAATTAAATATTGATTCCGTGGTCGAAGTTTAGATAAGACATAGACGAATTTGATATCAAAAGGTGAATCAATATTTTTTATCACAATATTTAATCTGTAATATATTTTTTATGTACACAGTTTATCATTATGTACTGTAATATTTTTTTCACAGTCGTTAAACATGAGTTAAATGAGTGAAGTTAGTGCAAATAATGAGCTTAACACGGCACTAATATAATCGATAAGAAAACTACATTGAAAACGAAGTAGATACTATGTATTTTTTTTGTTTGAAAATATTTTACAATTACTTTTCATTGACACGGGATTTCTTAACAAAAACTGATTTTTCTGCTAATGACGTTTTTTCCCCCTTCTTTTATATCGAGAAATGTTGTTTCGTCAAACAACATTGTGGTTTTAATTTGTTGCGAAGAAAAAAAGAGTCTCGAAAAGCTACAATTAATGCTCAATTAAACTTGGGCTTTGATTGAAGTAAACACGAAAAGGGCCAGTCGATTCTATTATCAACATGTTTGGCCATGATCCGATTCTGGTTTACTTTAACGGTTGAATACAAAATATTCAAACCGAATTTGAATAACGCATTCGCTTTATTAAACCGAATAAAATTTTAATTTAATTATCTTTACAAATCAGTGTAATTTACATAATTCACAAATAAATACAGAATTAGTTAATTGTCCCAATTTTATTATCAAATCTTCAAACAGATTTTTTATATTTATTAGTTCAATTCGGAGTGTAAGTGGGTTACAATTAAAATTCCCATAACAACGTCCAAGTAAAACAAAAGTAACTTTCCTCGCTGAATTTTAAATTTAAGTGTTCTGAAAACATGGCCATAGTCGTATTTTAATGCGTTTTAAACTGTCGGAGGATGAGTTATTGTTGAAATGGAAATATTCCGTTAATCATTTGAGCTCTACTGAAATTTACGACTAATATGAGTCTATAAATTCACTACTTGACGTGAAACAAAACAAAACTCGGGACATTATTTGAACAGTATGTTGACATGACCAAAAGGGTCGTGAGTTTTGTTTGAATAAATATTTTGTTTTTAGATTAAATACATTTATTAAAATCAATATTTTTATTATATGTATTTACATGCGATAAGAAAAAAAAATATGGATTTTTGAATATCAGTTTTGACTTCCTTAACTCTTTATTATGTATAAAAATTGAAACAATGACAAGAATAAATAATATTCACATTTTGAAGCTCTAATGTTGCGTTGTTATAAAGACGTTATACTTGACAAAATAGTGATTAAAATATTTCTTAAGAATTAAGAGTGTGTTAAGTAGTTCCGATGGTTTACCAGCTTTAAAAATTGAGAATTGTCAAACACCTAATTCTATTATCTCACTTAATTTATATTGAATAATATGAAGAAATTTATTGAAGGAAATCTCTTTTTAATTGTCATTTCAACGTACTTTAATGACTGGCCTATTTCCAAATAAGTTTCAGGATGACCTTGAGTTATTCAGCTTCCATTAATTCATTGCCAGTTTTAAACAAAACTTATAAGTTAAGGAAATAAATAAAGTAAATTTCATAGAAAGAGCATAAAGCATAAAAAGATTTCAAATAATATACAGGAGGACCGAGAATTTTTTTAGAATTTATTCATTTGTAATCTTTATAACAATTATAACTTTTTGGTAAAATTTCTATTAATATTCATTTTATGTATAGGAAACACTTGTTAATATTCAATTTAATATTTAATTAAAAAAATTAAAATTAT